>NC_053035.3:201237625-206218875 GCF_002575655.3 Aegilops tauschii subsp. strangulata | reverse complement strand
TCCTTTTTTGTCTTCTCCACACAACCTCCACCATCATATTCTTTTCCACCTATAGTGTTATGTCCATGGCTCACGCTCATGTATTGCGTGAAAGTTGAAAAGGTTTGAGAACGTCAAAAGTATGAAACAATTGCTTGGCTTGTCATCGGGGTTGTGGATGATTTGAATATTTTGTGTGGTGAAGATGGAGCATAGCCAGACCATATGATTTTGTAGGGATAACTTTCTTTGGCCATGTTATTTTGAAAAGACATGATTGCTTTATTAGTATGCTTGAAGTATTATTGTCTTAATGTCAAATGATAGACTATTGCTTTGAATCACTCGTGTCTTAATATTCATGCCATGATTAGATTATGTGATCAAGATTATGCTAGGTAGCATTCCACATCAAAAATTATCTTTTTATCATTTACCTACTCGAGGACGAGCAGGAATTAAGCTTGGGGATGCTGATACGTCTCCGTCGTATCTATAATTTTTGATTGTTCCATGCCAATATTCTATAACTTTTACATACTTTTGGCAACTTCTTATACTATTTTTGGGACTAACATATTGATCCAGTGCCCAGTGCCAGTTCCTTTTTGTTGCATGTTTTTTGTTTCGCGGAAAATCCATATCAAACGGAGTCCAAACGGGATAAAACTGACGGAGATTTTTTTTGGAACATATGTGAATTTTGGGAAGTGGAATCAACGCGGGACGATGCCCGAGGGGGCCACGAGGGTGAGGGGCGCGCCCCAGGGGTCAGGCGTGCCTTGGGCCCTCGTGGCCACCCCGTAAGGCGGTTGGTGCCCTTCTTTCGCCGCAAGAAAGCCCATATCTGGATAAAAATCGTGTCCAAATTTCAACCCAATCGGAGTTACGGATCTCCAAGAATTTAAGAAACGGTGAAAGGGCAGAATTAGGGAACGCAGAAACAGAGAGAGACAGATAGACAGATCCAATCTCGGAGGGGCTCTTGCCCCTCCCATGCCATGGAGGCCAAGGACCAGAGGGGAAACCCTTCTCCCATCTAGGGAGAAGGTAAAGAAAGAAGAAGAAGAAGAAGAAGAAGAAGGGGGGCCCTCTCCCCCTCTCTCCCGGTGGCGCCGGAACGCTGCCGGGGCCATCATCATCACCGCAATCTACACCAACACCTCCGTCATCTTCACCAACATCTCCATCACCTTCCCCCATCTATCTACAGCGGTCCACTCTCCCGCAACCCGCTGTACCCTCTACTTGAACATGGTGCTTTATGCTTCATATTATTATCCAATGATGTGTTGCCATCCTATGATGTCTGAGTAGATTTTCGTTGTCCTACCGGTAATTGGTGAATTGCTATGATTGGTTTAATTTTCTTGTGGTTATGTTGTTGTCCTTTGGTACCCATCATATGAGCGCACGCGTGGATCACACCATAGGGTTAGTTGTATGTTGATAGGACTATGTATTGGAGGGCAAGAGTGACAGAAGCTTCAACCTAGCATAGAAATTGATGCATACGGGATTGAAGGGGGACCAATATATCTTAATGCTATGGTTGGGTTTTACCTTAATGAACATTAGTAGTTGCGGATGCTTGCTAATAGTTCCAATCATAAGTGCATAGAATTCCAAGTCAGGGATGACATGCTAGCAGTGGCCTCTCCCATATAAAACTTGCTATCCGTCTAGTAAAGTAGTCAATTGCTTAGGGACAATTTCGCAACTCCTACCACCACTTTTCCACACTCGCTATACTAACTTTATTGCTTCTTTATCTAAACAGCCCCTACTTTTTATTTACACGCTCTTTATTATCTTGCAAACCTATCCAAAAACACCTACAAAGTACTTCTAGTTTCATACTTGTTCTAGGTAAAGCGAACGTTAAGCGTGTGTAGAGTTGTATCGGTGGTCGATAGAACTTGAGGGAATATTTGTTCTACCTTTAGCTCCTCGTTGGTCGACACTCTTACTTATCGAAAGAGGCTACAATTGATCCCCTATACTTGTGGGTTATCAGGTACTCCCTCTGAAGATGTGCATATGAGGAATTTGCTTTGGATTGGAAATGCACATGGTGGGTTGAAATTGTGGAGATCTCCCCCTATATCTTGGAATCCAATCACGCATGATCATAAAGATATTTGAAAAATATGAATGCATGATGAAAATTGGTGTCTGAAGAAATTGTGCATGCATGAGCAGATATATTTAAGATTGAAGCATGCGCATCAAATGAAGCAAAAAATGGCTTGGTAATGACTGTTGAAAGGCAGAAGAACTGGATACTAAGAATAAGCCATATGGTACGCTTCTTATAAAAAAATAGATGGCCACCGTGAAGAAGCACTATCCTAGTATGTCTCTAATAACATACAGATGCTACTAATCAATATAACTAAACTATTCAGTGAGCAAAAGGAAAACATGCATGTAGCTAGAAATCAAAGAATACACATGTAGCTAGAAAGAAAGGAAGCAAACCTCGAGTAGCCGAACAGAGTTACAACAAAGCAGATGATCAATATACAACAACACATGAGACCACAGAACCTGCTAAACAAATAGAAATGATGTAGTCAGAGCAGGTAAAGAAAACTTGATGCGCCAAGGAATAAAAATATTTTACGAAGTTTGCAAGTTCAAAATTGACACCATGGCGGCGCAAAACTATAGAGTAAAAGACCATCATGCTTTACATGTATACCATGTTTCACTTTGAAATAAAGCTGGATTGCAACTAAAATATCTCTTCTTGTATTTCCTATATTCCACACACCTTAATTAAACTAGCAAGTTAGCATGTCATTATTTACAAAGAAACACCACAACAACCTAATCAACCACATCCCTTCTTTAATATTTCGTTTCTTTTTTGTAGTTATAATTTTTCAACATGGCACAAGCATTATCCCTATTTAATCTCAAACTAAGATGGCATATATGCCAATACCCCCAGCCTAAAATCTAAGAAGAGCAAAAACAACATAACTCGGAAAGTTCCCTTGGTTATTCTAAGTTTTCGTCGAACTGGCAAAATCATTTGTAGGCAACTCAAGTTTTACGTCACGTGCAAGAACTGAACTTCCTCAGCGACCTCACAAATGTAGGACAAGTCAGGCAAGAAACAATATATTGAGGATGAAAAAATGCTTATCGATACATGTGGTGAGAAACCAATCATATACCTTCAGATTCAATGATGCAATTATCTTAGAAATATCTTAAGCTTGGAGGGCCCTTGAACGAAAAACACCAAGTCTGCATATCAATCAACAACACAAGAGACAGTTTGCTAGCAAATCCAACAGTAAACAAAAAACACGCCACTAATTCTTAACATCATTAACTTGTAAGATTTGTACACGCAAAACCATGTTAGTGATTCTTACACCAAATCAGTATACCACCGCCATAGTACTACATTGTCTAATTACTTTATGACTGAAGAAAATCATTGCAGCCCCCTTCTGCCACTTTGCGGATGCGATGGCGTGTTCCCTCCACTTCAGATCAGGAACCTGAGGGAGGAAGAACGGACGGCGGACGATGGTTATTTCCACTCTTGTTTCAATGTGACCAAGAAGCAAATGCATTCCACTTTCAGAAAACCAAAGTGTATATACCTAAAAGATCAGTGTTATAAAAATGTGAGTTACACTGACCGCTTCCATGATCAATAATAAAATAAGAGACTTAGGAAAGGGGCTAGCCTACACAAACATCCTAGAAAGAGAATGCAAAACTTGTAGAGTGGAGGGAGAGCTCACGTGGAAGACCCAACAATCTGTAGGTGGCCAAGCCAGATGTGATAGGAAGCATAGAGGATCCAAAGAAAGCATACAACTCAGCAAGCAATAGATTTGCATCTTATCGCCATTCTTTTCACCCTGATTCCTCCCCTGCAATCCATGGCCATGGCGCCATGCTCGAACCAGAGGTCCTCAATGTAGTATCTAGTATCAGCACCGCAGTAAGGCAAAGGCATGACTTTGAAACCTAATCCCAATGCAGCAAAAAATAAAATGGCACTAAGGAGAAGACATGTAAAGACGCAAAGGTTACATGAACTGGACATGCCAAAATTAACCTGCTCATCTTCGAGTTCCTCCAGCAATACTACTTCCCCTTTTGAGGAGCTCTCTATATCAGCCACTCGCCTGCTCATCTTCATAATGCTCACCTCAGCCTGGAAATCCAGAAAATTTAATTTGAGCCAGATAAGTATTTTATCAGTAACTCTCGCTCTCTGGGACAAATGTGGAACAACTAAACTGAATATTCTACATCAGACCAGAATCTTGACTAATTAATAACTAACATCATCACTAGACCTATGAACAATCACTCTCTAGGACAAATGTAGACCAAAACTAAACAAAATATTCTACACCAGAATAGAATCCGGACTAATTAATAACGACATAAGCACTGGACCTGTGAACACTCGCTCTCTGGGACAAATGCAGACCAAACTAAATAGAATATTCTACACCAGAACAGAATCCGGACTAATTAATATCGACATAAGCAATGGACCTGTGAACACTCGCTCTCTGCGACAAATACAACCAAACTAAATAGAAGAAACATAGAACTTTGTTATTACCTTCATAACAAGAAGCATGACTAGAATCACAACCCATAAGAAGCCATAAAACCTGGAAATTGCACCAGTTAGAAAGACTGCATAGACATGGCACATGTGCAAATATTTGTCCAAATACACAATAAGAAAGGGATATTACCAGCACACGTTGGTTATACTGCTTGGTTATGTTCAAATGGAACACAAAATCGTATTGGTAGATGAAGAAACGCAATGCAAGATCTTTCAGTCCTCTCTTTTTCATCCCTCTATCTGAATCAATGTCCTCTCTTTTTCATCCCTCTCTCTAAATCCAGATCCAAGGCAATGATATTCTAGGCAGTGATCCAGCTTCCAGTCCCCTCCTTTTCATCCCTCTCTCTCTCTCAAACAGACATGACACATTGCAGCAAACATAACACATCAACTACTGTAATTGAAAACTGAACCCGCGACTCTCTGTTATCCAATTTCAGTAAACATAAACTCTGTACCTAGCAGCAAGGATCTTATAAATGCACATACACAGCATCACAAATTATAGCATCTAAATGCAAGAACAAAGGTTCAAAAGAGGGAGGAAAATCACCTTGATCTTCTTCACCCCTTCAGCTAAATTCTTCTTCTTCTCTTCATCCTCGGATCTGTACACTTCATGTTCATAAAACCCATATATTAGCAAAGTTAAACGCGTGTGATGAAGAAAGTAATAGGAAAATAGAGAGGAGCACCTCAACAAGATTTTTGTGGCAAATTCTTCAATTTCTTTCTTCAACAATATACACACCAAGAAATATGGGTTTTTGTACACGGTGACAGCCACTGGACAGGAGAGCATCGTAGAAACACCAGGCAGCGGCTCTGATGGACCATCGCCTAATCTTCCATTGTCTCACCACAACCTACGGTGCTGCCGATAGGGGGAGAAAAGAAGTCGATGGTAAACAACTAGTGCTCAAATTTGTAACCTCAAAGGAAAAACGAGAGATAGAGAGGGAGGGAGAGAGGGGGGAGGGGGGGGAGAGAGAGAGATCACCTGCGCACTTGGAGGCCATGAAGACGCCGACACGCTAGGATGCGAGCTCATGCACCAGCTGCAGCTGCCACGCCCACCCGCTGAGGCCGTCGTCCACTGCACCACAACATGAGCCGCCCATGGCACTAGGGTTTGTCACGGCCGGGTCGCGAAGGACGGTGTTGAGTGCAGTTGTCGGTGTGTCACCTCGGCATGCCGACAAGGCCGACATCGAGGGCCTGGTGAGACTGGAGGCGAGTGCGCAAGCCGCAGGGACATAGGAGGAGGAGGAGGCAGGGAGTGCGGCGGCGGACGAGTGAGGGAGGAGGGTGTGGCCGCTGTGGATTGGGGTAGGGTTCGTGCGGTTGTGCCCAGTGGGCTCTCCGCAAGGAACAATCAATCGCATCCTTCCACCCCGCACCCAGCCAAGACACAGCGACCCCACCAATGAATTGGCCCACAGGTCATACACATGTTAAAAAACGAATAAGATAAAACATACAGTGAAGATCTAACGGCCCAAGAAAAACAAGGCGGGAAATTTAGTGCCATCAAACGGCCAGGAATGGCCCGATCGGGGGAGCACCGTGGGAGCGGGTCGGCCAGCCTCCTTATTGGTTTAGATGATGTGTAGCTATGATTACAAGTAAGTAAAGAGGAGGGTTTAATTGTAAGAAAAAGAGAGAAGTATTTAGCTTTGTCCCTTTTCTTCCCCTCTGCTGTGCTTGTCTCGCCTCCCTGTTCCCCGCCTTCTCTCTCTGCGGCAGCAATAAAAATAAATAAATCTCGCGCAGGTGCTGGGAGGAGGACGACGCACGCACCGTCACAAGCAGCTCAATCTCTTTCTCCTTTTCTTTTCTCTGCCTCCTCCCTTATCCCCACGCCCAGGAAACGCGTCTCCGCAGGAGGAAGGGAAGATTTCATCTTTTTTGCCCCCAAGATGTCCTCCCCAAGCAAGCGCCGCGAGATGGACCTCATGAAGCTGTGAGGATCTTGGAAATTGTTTTTCTTTTGTGAGTACAAGCGATTGATTCCTTCCTTGGAGGCTCGGTTTTAATCTGGATTTTCTTGGGGGGCGGTTCTTGGTTGTTGCAGGATGATGAGTGACTATAAGGTGGAGATGGTGAACGATGGGATGCAAGAATTCTTCGTGGAATTCCGAGGGCCTACTGAAAGTATGATCCTTGCGCAAAATCCGGTTTCTGTCCTGTTTCTTGGGCTCATGATCGGCGTTTATGTTCCCGATTTCTGATCTAGATGTAGTGCAAAGCAACTCTGGCGGAAATTGTGAACCCCCTGTTGATCGTATGACATTCGTTATCATTTACAAGTGGTTTAGCTCAAGATTTAGGTTACGTTTGCAGATGAATTGCTCGCTTGTTCATTTGCCCTGGAGCATCTTCGCGATTTGGTGAATTTAAGTACAGTATATCTTTTCTGTTGTATGGGAAGAGCGGCTATATTTCTAATCAATTGTGGATGTGTTCTAAATTTGATAGGTATTTATCAAGGTGGTGTCTGGAAGGTTAGAGTAGAACTGCCTGATGCATATCCTTACAAATCTCCGTCAATTGGGTTCATTAATAAGATTTATCACCCAAATGTGGATGAAATGTGAGCATTTTTACCATCAAATTCTTTTGGTTAGCATAAGCAACAAAATTCGCACTGGTCTGACCTAATTTTTGTTTGCCTGCAAAATGTAGGTCTGGTTCCGTATGTTTAGATGTTATCAACCAGACATGGAGCCCAATGTTTGGTGAGCACTTGCTGCTCACAATTTGTACGAGCACTCCCTGATTATAGTTTCTGTATCTTAT
The DNA here is from genome assembly GCF_002575655.3 of Aegilops tauschii subsp. strangulata. NCBI lineage: Eukaryota > Viridiplantae > Streptophyta > Magnoliopsida > Poales > Poaceae > Aegilops > Aegilops tauschii. Next base: position 206,211,476 of record NC_053035.3, on the reverse strand, counting down.
CTTATTTTTATTTGTGAGTGTTGTAGATCTAGTAAATGTGTTCGAAGTCTTCCTTCCACAACTTCTGTTGTACCCAAATCCGTCTGATCCATTAAATGGAGAGGCTGCTGCACTTATGATGCGAGATCGCCCTGCTTATGAACAAAAAGTGAAAGGTGATTTGGTTCAACATTATCCACTAATTGTTCTTGATATCGACTCTAGAGTCTCGTTATTTAATTCTTGCTCACAGCATTTCGCTACTGATCTATGCCTTTCGTATGCATGCAACCTTGCAAGATTGCAGACACATTTTAGTTATTTTGTTGTCTTTGTTGATATGGCATGCAATGTAAGGCAGCCAACTATGAGTATATTGATCGTACAGTCTTCCTTGGTACGCTTGTTCTGTTATGTTGTGTAAACAAAAATATACGAACAAGCCTTTGGTTTAACTATTATAAAATATCAATACAACTGAGCACACTCCATCCTAGCTGTTCTATTTTGTGGCTAAAATGCTTGGGCATAGTTCTTAAACTCATTTTTCAGCTGTATCAACAACCATACTGTAACACCGTAACTTGTGTCTTCTACAACTCTGTTATTGAGGGAATCGCCAGTTTGCCACTTTAGAGCTTTTATTTTTCTAGTCCTTTCTAGTCCTTTCCTGGTTGATGTTGAGGCATTTCCCCTTGTCTTAGATGGATCTTGTCAGATCTGATTCTTTGCTGTTTTGTGAACATGTTAAGGATCTAATTGGATTGGTTAGTTCTTTCATCCTAGGGCTGCCAATACTGATGTTCTTCCAGTTGCTAACCTAGTCACATACACACAAAATGAAGTTAATTGAATAATTACTAGTAAGTAGTAACACATGCTAATTTTCCACCCCCCCCCCCCCCCCCCTCCCTTTTTGCGAGGGCCAAAACCCCATTACAAGATGGCTCATGCTGTGAATTGTAGTCAAAGGATGCTCGAATCTTATTTGCCATCCTCAATATTATACACACCTTTAGTTATTTGTTTGTCATGTGCCATAGTTTGAAGTTTGAACTAATTTTGTAGTACCTCCATCCAAAAATTCTTGTCTTAGATTTGTCTAGATACGGATGTATCTAACACTAAAGCGTGACTAGATACATCCGTATTGAGACAAATCTAAGACAAGAATTTTGGGACGGAGGGAGTAGTTGCTAAGGAATTTGAACATAAACTGAGATGCAATGTTGTACAAGGTGGCCTAGGCTACCATCCATGTAGGCACTTGGCAACCCCTTGCCGCGTTGATATTGCCATAGTCGGCAGGCTATGCACTAGAGCCACCTAGGAGGCGAGTAAACATTCATGTACTTGTGTAGTTGCATCAACATAATTAAAATTGTTTGATGCGAAGAATGTTGAGATAGTCAAAAATGTATTATGAATGTTTGCTCTTGTGGAATTTAAGGTATCCCTCAACTCTAGGTGTCAAACTTATGATATTTTATTTTACAACAACTTTGTGTTGAAATTTGCACTGTTGTCTGCTGGGCATTTCGCCTAGACGGGGTAGGAACCCTCCTGCTTCTGTCCTAGGAGAGTTAGGTACTCTTCTGCTTCCCTCCTAGTGCTTTTCTGTGCACTGCAAAAAGGGCAGGTGGAAGTATGATTACTCACCTAAACTAATCATATCAGCTACTTGCTACTTAAACCAATGATGATTCATGAAATTTCTGATTGATTGGTGGTGAAACAAAGCTGCCTGTCAAACCGGGACTATGTGCATGCGTAGAGGGGATGATTTTCTCTTCCTAGTACTTCTATTTTTTTTCAGTCTTTGTTTTTGACCGGGTTTTCAATGTCCTGGAGAAGTATTAGATTATATACATTTTTTTGGCATATCTTTTAAAGTAGGGATGTGCCAATATGGGATACTGACAACATTTTCTTACTCTTGCCTTTTTATTCCATTTCAATATGCATATTCTAGCAGTACTTCTTTTGGTTGCTCAAATACACATGTGCACTGTTGTGTTTCCCGATCTATTATTTAGTTGCTTTCTCTTGTTTATGCAGAATTTTGTGAAAAATATGCGAAACCAGAGGATGCTGGCATAACCCCAGAAGACAAGTCCAGTGATGAAGAGGAGCTTAGCGAAGACGAAGATGACTCCGGCGATGAGGATATAGTGGGCAAACCAGATCCTTAGTCACTACCACAACCCGTTGTATACAATGTTGGTTGCAAAATTTGCAATCAAATTGATCCAGAAAATCTGGGAAAGAGAACTTTGTATGTCATGTAAATAAGTGTACTTGTATCTTATCCAATGTTGTTTTCTTCAGTTGACCAATTGAATTTGCAGCATTGCATACATTCGCGCCTGTCCGTTTTTGTAGATCTGTGATCTGGTTCGTAGAATAAACAATTCTCGCTTAAGGTCATGCTGTGGGCTTTCAAGGGTGATTTGCTTCTGTTTCCTTATTTATTATTTTACCTCCCAAATTCCAGTACTTGTGTTTTTGGCTACATTTAGCTGATGAAGTTCTGGAGCTGTCTGTTTCAAGTTGAAGTCCCATTGTCAGCAAATTTGGTTGCCAAATTCGCAGACTGAAACTGGGGGCTGGGTGCAAATTTGACTAGGTTTTGCTCACGTTGGCTTTTGAACTTCTGCGGAAGATTGGTGGTGAGAGAAAATGTCTTTGTTACTCTTTGTAGAGCATGTTCACCTCGTTTGGAGGCACAAGTTCTCGGGAATTATGGAAAAATATCACCAGCGTAGCATGAAGACCTGTAAAATCTATCTGATCCTGCACACAGAAACAACTTTGGGTGCATACAACACAACTTTTAAATTCTCAAATGGGCATGCATTTGCATGAAAAGTTACACATTCACATCTTGTAGCATATGCTATATCAATGTCTTTATTTCTCATAAACTGATGGAACAGACTATGCAGCGAGTGTTCCCTACTACATAGTCTTCCCCCATGGTGCCAATTCATCCTTGAATCGTAACTAGCACACAGTAATAATTGAATACCAAGAATACATACATTATTTTATTACAAACTGATGAATTCAGTTACATATTTGTACAATTTGCACAGCTCGAAGCTGCACAAAATGCAACGCAAAACATGAATAAAATAAACTCTAGGGTTTCCACAAACGTGATGAAGCATACATGAATAGCTAGGACTTATCCCTTTAGAATGTCAAAACATACATATGGTTGTAAGATATGTTAAAGTATCTAGGCATATCTCTGTATTTGGTAGCATATGATTTGTAATCATCTTCTGTCTTATCTCTAGGAGAGACTTCTTGTCCTCCAAGCCATGTACTCTATATAAACCGCCCAAAAGGCTCAATACAACATACATTATATTCCGACAATCCTTCTCTCTCTATCATTGTACAAGTTACACAAGCAGTCTGTCGTCATGCTCATCCACAACCTAAGGATGTGACTAACGACCTGCACCCAGTGAAATTACCCCTTCACATGATATGGAACACAAGCATAGTAAATTCGTCTAACATCAATGGTAGTCAAAGCTGGATTATCGGAAGGAGCATTCTGAACAACCACCCATTACCGTGGGTACAACCAATCAATTTGTTTTACACTCTACACATGTTCACTTACCCACACGACGTCTCTCGTCTTGTTGTCGTGAAGCGCTATTGATACCTACCTAATCGGGGTATCGACACTAGGATCATATGAAAGGACGTCTCCCAGCATAGCATTACGTACAACACGAAAACAGTAAATACTAGATGATTACTTAATGCCACATTCTAATATTTCGTACTAGATCATATCTCAACCTAGAACCGGATGAATCACTCAAACATAGATGAATAAGAACAATGCTACAAAGATGAATGATTCATTAAGTTCATCACCATGTTTAAATCTTACTAATGCAGTAGCAATGGAGGAACACGAACATGGCGATGGTGGACGACACACACAGCCTAGGCACGACACCTGGTGACGGTGGTGGCGTCTCTTACTCCTCCTTTTTGTGTGGATTGTGGTGGAGTAGGCGTTGGCGATGAATCTTGATTGAAAGGCCTCGAAAGCCGTCTTAATAGTTATGCAATTCATTCATTACAATTATATCCCTGTATTATATTATGCTTTACATGAACAAATTCTCCTTGATCACTAATCATATCAATCAAGAGCTGCCGGGTCATAAACGCAATGGCATACTAGATTATACTACATCAAGTTAAACATTGTGTTGACCTTGGCAACAGACAAATCTGCCAGGTCTCATTATGCCGGCTTATATGCTAATCAAGTTTCAACAAAATCCTGGTTATCATTTAAAACCCCGACTCATTTATGAAGGAAGGGGAATACTACAAGTATCATGATACTTAGCGGGTCGTCAATCAAAGCACTGACCCAGTTTCCTTCAAAAGACGATATCCTCAAAATATCAAGTGCACGATGGCACCGCAGATAAGCAAGTGTTTTCACTACTCCTATTACAAGCCTCAATTGGGCCACTCATAAGCAAGTTTTAATCAAGAAGGCTACTCGTTTAAGCCGGCCCCTGAGCTCTCCGGGTTGACATCTTTTTGTTGGCCTTCCGTGCTCGATGCTTCCGGGTCCAACCGGTGCCGACTCAGGCTACCCGGTCTGGAGATCCTTTGGCGTCCACTGAATAGTTGACAAAGCCTGGAAAGTTGAGTCTCCAGTGATGATAACAGACAGGTCGACGTCAGGGGCAAAAGTTTGCTTACGGCGTGGAGGAGTCAGCACAAATGGCTTGAATTCAGGCGGGTTGATGCACTTGTTCTCCTCCGTGTAGTCGGCTTGGTACTTTGTCAAATCAAGCTCTTCAGACAGTTGAGTGGCCGCCATTCGGGTTTCTTTCACATAGTGCACAAAATCCTCCTGGGAAAATTCAGTGCCGTCAACCTTAAACTGTGGAAACCAGCCCACCATCTCAGTCGGCTCCATCTCAAGAAGAAAGGCCTTCACTCGAGCAAGAGCTAAGCCGGTCCTGGCACGAGCCGCCGATTTCTTCAACTACTGGATCTGTTGTGGGACTTGACAAATTATTGAGCATATCTTTGATCCGTGGAGGGGGTGTTGTGGCGTTTTTCACTGCCATAGTGCCATTATTGCATAAGCTCATCATGTATATAATTGCTCCAGATAGGTATATACTGCCTTCAACTTCACCAAAGGTAGTTGGACAACATTTTCATTTCTCCTACCTGCACAGAGAAGAATATCAATAAGCCGGCCGACACTCAACCCGGATTTTGACTACGGTAATATTACCACTTACCAAAGATGGCCACAGTCATGTTGGCCCCGCCTCCTTGCAACGCCTCTCTTCTTCCTCCTCTCTCAACTCTCTTGTGGTTTTTTTCAAGAACACACACACACAGACGCACAATGGTGGAACTCAGGAACACACACACGCATGTACCAAGAAAGAACACAAACAGGCTTTGCCATAGGCTCTCTTCCTTGGCTATCACAATGGCTACATTTTTGCTTGTGCCAACACGGCTGCCTTTTCTCATTCATCTAATCACCTTATAAATAACCAGTACAAACAACTCACGCACGCACTAACCCGGCCGCTATGCCCGGCCACTAACAGCACGTAGCCACGCACACATTGGCCAGCCGCCACACTCGGCGCTGCTAACCCCACTAACTAATTCCTACATGCATGCACGTCCAGCCATCCACTCAACTGCAACGACCTGGCCCAGCATGCATCTGACTTGGCTGGCATGCAAACGCATGGCTAGCTAACAAACTCGGTCATGGACTTGCGCCACGCATGCACGCACCCACGCGCGCACCTAATGTGGTTTACTCCAACATACTCCGCCTAAACCATGATCTCGCCGTCATTGGAGTTGTTGCAGCTCTTGTCATTGCCGTCGTCACGGCCGTGACCCAGCCCGCGGACCCGACCTGGCGCATCGACACCGGTTGCACCGCCACGAACCCGACCTGGCGCACTGACGCCGGTCGCACCGTGCTCCGTCACGACCCCGGCGACATACGCCGAGCTTCTTCTTCGCCGGCGACACACGCCCGACGTCCCTCGGTGCCCCGCATGTCCCGCGCGCACTCGACGCGGCCGACGAGCCCAACCGCATTAGTGCGTCCCGCACGTCCCGCGCGCACCCGACGAGCCCGACCACACCACACGCCATGGACAAACCGCGCGCCGCCTCCGCGTCCGCCATGGCAGCCGCCAGCAACAAACGCCGGAAGGATGTAGCCGAACTCGAGCACGGACTCGAGCACAACGGCGACATACGCCTCCTCCCAACATCAACCGCACGCTCGTACGCGCGCCCGCGGTCCCGACGCGTCCAGTGCGCACCCATAACACGCACCGGCCGCGCCCGGCTCGTCACCACGGCTTATTGCCCTGCACCGCTGCGGCCTCAACCGCAGCGCAGCACCTCCATGCCGCCATGCCGCTGTGTGTCGTTGAAGCCGCCACCACGTAGGTCCTCTGCGGCCTCCTCACTGTGCCGCCGCAGCCACCGCGGCCTCCTCACCGCGCCGCGCACCTCCATAGACCGACACACGGCCCGGAGCTTCACCGCGCAGCCGCCGGCGAACGCCGCCACCGCCGGCACGCCTCCGACAAAGGGACGACACCCAAGATAAACCAGATCATGATACCAATTGTTGGCGCCACCTCCTTGCAGCGCCTCTCTTCTTCCTCCTCTCTCAACTCTCTTGTGTTTTTTTTTCAAGAACACACACACACAAACGCACAATGGTGGAACTCAGGAACACACACACGCATGTACCAAGGAAGAACACAAACAGGCTTTGCCATAGGCTCTCTTCCTTGGCTATCACAATGGCTACATTTTTGCTTGTGCCAACACGGCTGCCTTTTCTCATTCATCTGATCACCTTATAAATAACCAGTACAAGCAACTCACGCACGCACTAACCCGGCCGCTATGCCCGGCCACTAACAGGACGCAGCCACGCACACATTGGCCAGCCGCCACATTCGGCGCTGCTAACCCCACTAACTAATTCCTACATGCATGCACGTCCAGCCATCCACTCAACTGCAACGACCCGGCCCAGCACGCATCTGACTTGGCTGGCATGCAAACGCATGGCTAGCTAACAAACTCGGTCATGGACTTGCGCCATGCACGCACGCACCCACGCGCGCACCTAACGTGGTTTACTCCAACAAGTCATATTGGTTATATGGCGCTTCAGAGTACTTAGCTCTTGAGTCACCGGCTCAAGCTTGCCTTCTGCCTCCTCTGCATGTTTCAGAAGCGCTGTTTTCTCTTCTTCGAAGGCGGCTTTCATGTTTTGCAAGTTATCCTTAGCAAGAGAAACAGATTCCTGCATATATGAGGAGGACGATTCTGCTTTCTCATGAACTTTTTGCTCTGTTTTTGCTCTGTTTCTATAAGCCGATAGCTTTTGACTCGGCCAAATCCTGCATATCCTGTCAAAACAGATGCAATCTTAGTTCAAATTTTCTACATTCCAGAGCCGGCGAGGTCGCACGACCCGGCACTTGGGGCTACAGCTCAGATCTTTTATAAGTATTTTTCATGAGAAGTCTCATGAAGCTGCAGGCAGTCCCCATGACACTTGAGGCTAATGCAAGTCACTTTTTCAAAACAATAAGGTGAAGACCCGGTTATCTCATGGAGATGAGCCGGCCCTTGGAGGTTACATGTCGCTTTTCTCAACATTTTGACTAAAGGGTCTCTTGGAGAACCGGCTCGTCATTTTCATAACGACCCAGTCCTTGGGGGCTACGGTCCACTATCAATTTGTCTATCATTTCTTAAGTCCCAGCCTAGTACTGTTTACTGAGCCGGCCCTTGGGGGCTACGGTTTGCCCACAAGTTCAATAACAAGTCTTAAGCATATTCATATCTTCTTACGCCTAAGACTTGGGGGCTACATAAGTATATACGACAACGGAAAGGGGGAATTTTTCATACCTCATATTTTCTCTTGAGCACATTGATCATGCTCGCTTACATATTCCGGCTCTCAGACAGCGGGGTCAAATATCCCTGATGAAGTTCATCTACGTTAAGCTCTTCAAAATTTGGGAGATCTAGCTTTGCCTTTCCTTTCTCCAAAGTGGCCGGCTCAGCCTTGGTCACAATTTTGGCTAAGACATTTGAAGTTTCTGGAGCAATATGCATTTCTTCAGTAATCATTATTTCTGAATTATCCATCCTGGATGAAGGAAGGGTATTTTCTACCTCTTGCATGGGGCTGGAGGCACGAGCAGGACTTGGCGGGTTGTCATTCTGAGACGGGTCATCCATACTGACCGGCTCATCTGTGTAGTCCAGCTCATCAACCTTCGCTGGATATTCGATATTCACCGGCTCATTCTCATGAGTCGGCTCAATCCTTTGGTCCGGGTTATCCTCGCCAGCCGGCTCATTTTGGGTGTCTGGATCGACCATTGGCAGGTTTCAAGTATCAGAACCCGCTGGGGCAGAAGATGACCCGCTAGCCTTTTTCTTCGCGAAAGCTTTGGCTCTAAAGTCATAAGAGTGACATCAATTTAAAGAAACAACTGTGACGACAAAGTAAAATACGTCACAGAAATACTACCCGCGCTTAATTGTGAGAGCCGGAAGCTGGGACGCGCTTGATTCTCCAGAAGAGGGCGACGTGTCCTGATAATTTGAATCAGAAGGATTAAGCGGTTGTCTAATTAGAGCGGCTCTTGGGCGAGATCGAGTTGGGCTATGAGGCACCTCAGTTCGTCGCCTTTGAGCGACCGACTCATGAGATTAGCCGGTAGGCAACTCCCTAGAGTCGCTCCGGGTCTTGTGTCTCGATGAGCCGGCTCGCTGGGTTTTCTTCAAAAGAAATTACGGATCTAAGTGAGCGCCTGGATACGGAAATGTACCTTTCTGATAGCTTGTCTCGTTTTCTTCGGGATAAATGTTTCCGAGTTGGATGAAATTGAAATTACCTCAACGTTGCCGACTCGACTGGTCTCTGTATTATCCCGAGAAGAGGGAGCGCCAGCAAGTTCAATAAAAAGAGGGCCAAGTGACCCGAGCTCTACCTCAGACCCGTCTTCAGTAGCCACCTCATCGGCATCAATCGGCTCGTTTGCTTGCTCATCTTGAGGAGGAGCAGGGTTTCAAGGCTTGATTTTCCAAAAGTCGGAGTTTGCCTGTACACATGATGAGCTGGTAAGTAAGTACAAAAGAGCAAACAAGTCATGAACAAAATGGGTAAGCAAGTCCAGATATACTTACTGGAGGCATTGGGTTAGTCAAGCACGAAGGTGCTAGCCCGGTCAAATTGCCCTTTTCCTGGGGTCACTTAGCCGTTTCTTTGTGGCCTTGTTGATTTCATCTTTAGTCAAGTTGATTGGGCTAAAGCGTTGAGCGTCTGCGGGCTCACCGGTGTAGTTGCAAATTAAGGCACCTCTCAAGCTAAGGGGCTGAATGCGCCAGCTTATCCAACACCGGGTCAGATCGACCCCGTGAGGCCATGAGCCATCAAGGCCCTCAACTTAGAATAATAAGGCGCTATCTATTTCCTTTCTTCATCGGTTGGCCAACCCAGAAAGGCGACGGTAGCATTGAGCTGCTCTAGTCTGTATAACCCGACAGGGTTTTTCCACCTTGTGGAGCAGTATTTCTACAGTAAAACCAGGTCTTATGCCAACCTTTGGGATGACTTGCCAACTTGGCTTCAGGGAAGGATCCTTTTTTCCTTTTCTGAATGGAGATTCCTCCGAGCTCTATGCTGGGCCCATCTTTGAATTCAGTCTGATGGTTGATATAGAAGAATTCCCGAAATAGATTAACAGTTGGCTCCGTCTAAAGGTATACTTCACAGAAAACATGGAATTGGCATAAGTTTGTGATTGAGTTGGGGCCGAGATCTTGTGGCCTGAGGTTGAAGAAATTGAGCACATCCCGGAAGAATTTTGACCCGGGCGGTCAGAAACCTCTATGCAAATGATCTGCAAATATGACAACCTCCCCCTATTGAGGTTGAGGGGGATTTTCTTCCTCAGACGTGCGCCAGCCGATCTCTGCTTGAGCCGGCAAAAGACCATGGCTCACAAGGTCATCCAACATGAGGGTTAAAACTTGAGATTTAACCTAGTCAACGGCCTTGTTGGTTTTTAGGGGCCATCCAAAGTCTCCCGAAGTTCAGCTGCAAAATGAAGGTTACAAACATGAGCCGGCGTACTATGTTCGCGTATGGTAAGTCGGTAAGTTATTCAAGTCATGAAGCAAATAAGCCGGAAATCGGTAAGTCGGCTATTGTCTAGCTTACGACTATTAGATTTAAGTAAACCATGGTAAGTATACCAAGGTGTCTACAAGCCAGTGAATCAATAAGCCGGCGTTGGTTATTCAGTGACATTTCTGGAATTTTACTAAGTATTGGGTGGCAAGATGAGCTAAGCTCGCTGTAAACGGGAATCTTGCAAAGTTTCTACGACTATGGACCTGGAAAAGGCTCTAAAAAGGAAAATAAAAGACCTAAGTGGGCACAGATGCGGGAACTAGTCTGTCAATGGGGGTCTATTATAAGCATTACAAGGATCCTAGATGGGATAGACGGTGTCGTCACAGTAATTAATGCACCTACTCGAGTTGTTTGAAGCGATTTAGATTCAAAAAAGAGGAATGGCGATGAGCGTCGATGAACTATTGACGAATTACGAAAGAGGTAATGGAGAACTTACAGATCTGAAGAGAAGCACGATGAGGCATAGACGCACTGCGGGTGTGGTCGGAGCATAGTAGATGAGCTCCGACGACACCTGAGGCGGTGAAGAGGTCACTGCCAATGTGGCTGAAGAACTTGCGGAGATAGAACTTGCGGAGACACAACACAACTTCGTTTGCAAGGAGCAGAGGGCAGGATCAAATCAAAGGCACTAGACGACGGCTCTCCTCTCCCCCCTCTCCCCCTCCCCCTCCCGGGCGGCGGCAGCGTCGGGCTCGTCCCCCCCGACTCCGGCATCCCCGTGCTGCCCCCTCGCGGCCTCCTCCTCAGTCCCCACCCCGCCGTCCACTCCTCGTTCTATTCTCCGTGCTCCTGCCCCCGCCAACAAGTTCTCGGCTCTCGGATCTGAGGCCTCGGACTCCGAACCCTCCTCCCCTCCTCCTCCTCCGCCCTGCGCCTTCGTGCGTGCTACCTTTCGTCGCTGCTCCGTCGCGGTGTCGTAAATTCGCTCCCGGCGGGCGTGGCCGCTCTGCTCCCGATCCGTTGGTCGTGGATGGCTGGACCCGCGTTTCGTGCAGGCGCCGTCGGGTTCCACCGCTGTCTCCTGCCCGTGGCATCCTTGGTCCTGGGCGGTGTTGTGCGCCGGCGTTGGACCTGATTTCCCTCCCCCTCCCCGACTGTCTCCTCCATCTGTGCTTCGTCCTCTGGTTCGCTGATGGCCTCGCCGGCGGCGGCCGGGTTGCCTGAAACCCTAGATCTGGTGGTGCCCTCCGTGGTGGTGCCAGACCCTGGGATTCGGGCCTCCGCGCCTCCTGGTGGGCCTGGGGCCCCCCTCCCTTTCCAGTGTGTCGGATTTCCCCCTACCTCTCGTGGTTCTTGGGCCTCGAGTGGCCCAGGCCCACCCCCCATGCCCCCTCTAGCCCAACCCATCGGCCCCGGCCTGGTGCGGTCGGGGTATATATGGGTGCGGAGGGGCTCGCTCCCCCCATTTCTAGGGTTCCCAGCCTCTCTCTGACCTACGTCGTCACCGCTTCCCCATCCGTGTTTTCTCTAGATCTACTCCTCCTCCGCCCCTCTCCCTATCGTTTGTGTCGGTCGTCTCGATGGACCGCTCACGCGGCTCCTGCAGCGAGGCCTTGTCCGGCCAAAAGCGGTGGCGGGATGGCTCTGTTGAGGGGGAGGTAGATCTGGAGTACGAAGCTGCCCTTCATTTCAAGCTCCAGGCGGATCGAGCTCGGGTGGAGGGGGCCGCGGTGGAGCCTGGCGGTCCTCCTTCCTTTGGATCTGGCTCGGTTGCGGCTGGTCCCTCTGCTCCCCTTGGTGGTTCTTCGTCGCGTCCTCCGGACCCCTGGGAGGTGGCGGCCGCAGCGAGTAAGGTTGGCTCTACTGGCCTGTCCTCGCGGCCCCCTCCTCCCCGCGGTGCTGCGGCCTCGACGTGGGCTCCGGCCCGGGCCTCGGCGGCCCCTGGTGGTGGTCCTGGTCATTTCGTGCCCCGTGGCTCCTCTGGGGCACCGGGTCGCCGCCCCTCCTCCGGCGGCCTGGGCCCTGCCTCTGCCTCTGGTCCTGTGGTGATGGTATTCTTCCTCCGCCTCCCCCCGCTCCAGCGCGCGCCCCTCCTCTTTCCCAAGTGGCCAACCCCACCCTAACTTGCTTCGCCTGCCACCGCCCTGGTCACTTTCAGTCTCGCTGTCAAACCCCCCTTCTGTCTCATTTGCAGAGAAGACGGCCACCTTACGGTCGACTATCAAAACCGCCTCAAACCCCCTGCTTTCGTGCATTACGGCCTCGGCCTCCCTGGATGTGCTTTCTTCACACTCGATCGCGAGGTTCCTCAAGTGGTTCCCAGTCCTGCTCTTTCTAACGCCGGCATCATTACTGTCAAGGACAAGAAAATCTCCCCCCAGGTTCTCCTCGATGAACTCCAATTATGGGATGATGGTGGATGGGATTGGCAGATCCGCCAACTTTCTGAGTCTAAGTTCGCTGCCATTTTCCCCTCCAAAGAAAGCTTGCGAATGATATCTTCGTGTTCCAGTTTTACCCTTCCCCTCAACCAACTTGTCGTTTCTGTCAAGGCCGCCTCCAATGGATCTAAAGCTATCTCTTCGCTGTCTGATGTTTGGGTCTTAGTAGATGATGTCCCACCTACGCTTCGCTCTTCTGCCTTTCTTATGGCATTCGGTGTTCTTATTGGCAAACCAATTGAGGTCGATCCGGAGTCTCTGCTTGTCCTGGGCCCTGTGCGGCTGCGGGTCTAGTGCGTTGATCCTCATTGCATTCGCGGCTCCGTTGACGTCTTCCCTTCTGCTGGTTGCTTCCGTCTTAGGGTTCGGGCCGAGGGCGATGCTGCTCCGCTGTCGCCCCCGCCCCCACCCCCTCGGCCGGCCTCGGGCAATGATGACAAAGATGACAAGGATGGGGATGGCCTTCCGGATGACTCGAATCCTGGTGCTGAGCATCGTTTTACTCAGTCGGAGTGGGATGGGCTAACTTCTGAAGATCGTGATTTGCTCAAGGAGAAGGCTACGGTGGGTGGTGGGAACAAGGAAGTGGTGGACGGCGCCGGTGGGGGGTTGCTGCCTCTGATGGAGCGAGGGGTACCCCTTTCTCTGGTGTGTGCTCCAACCTTCCAGCCCGCTGATGACCCACAAGTATAGGGGATCTATCGTAGTCCTTTCGACAAGTAAGAGTGTCGAACCCAACGAGGAGCAGAAGGAAATGATAAGCGATTTTCAGCAAGGTGTTCTCTGCAAGCACTGAAATTATAGGTAACAGATAGTTTTGTGATAGGATAATTGGTAACGAGCAACAAGTAACAAAAGTAAAATAAAGTGCAGCAAGGTGTCCCAATCCTTTTTGTAGCAAAGGACAAGCCTGGACAAACTCTTATATAGAGAAAAGCGCTCCCGAGGACACATGGGAATTATCGTCAAGCTAGTTTTCATCACGTTCATATGATTCGCGTTCGGTACTTTGATAATTTGATATGTGGGCGGACCGGTGCTTGGGTGCTGCCCTTACTTGGACAAGCATCCCACTTATGATTAACCCCCGTTGCAAGCATCCGCTAACCATAGCATGAAACATGTGGATCCAAATCAGCCCCTTACGAAGCAACGCATAAACTAGGGTTTAAGCTTCTGTCACTCTAGCAACCCATCATCTACTTATTACTTCCCAATGCCTTCCTCTAGGCCTAAATAATGGTGAAGTGTCATGTAGTCGACGTTCACATAACACCACTAGAGGAGAGACAACATACATCTCATCAAAATATCGAACGAATACCAAATTCACATGACTACTAATAGCAAGACTTCTCCCATGTCCTCAGGAACAAACGTAACTACTCACAAAGCATATTCATGTTCATAATCAGAGGGGTATTAATATGCATAAAGGATCTGAACATATGATCTTCCACCAAATAAACCAACTAGCATCAACTACAAGGAGTAATCAACACTACTAGCAACCTACATGTACCAATCCCAGACTTAGAGACAAGAATTGGATACAAGAGATGAACTAGGGTTTGAGAGAGATGGTGCTGGTGAAGATGTTGATGGAGATTGACCTCTCCCGATGAGAGGAGCGTTGGTGATGATGATGGCGATGATTTCCCCCTCCCGGAGGGAAGTGTCCCCGGCAGAACAGCTCTGCCGGAGCCCTAGATTGGTTCCGCCAAGGTTCCGCCTCGTGGCGGCGGAGTCTCGTCCCGAAAGCTTGCTTATGATTTTTCTTCGGACGAAAGACTTCATATAGCAGAAGATGGCCAGCAGAGGGCCAACAGGGGGCCCACGAGGCAGGGGGGCACGCCCCCACCCTCGTGGATAGGTGGAGGCCCCCCCTGACGTATTTCTTCCGCTCAGTATTTTTTATTATTTCCAAAAATAACTTTCGTGGAGTTTCAGGACTTTTGGAGTTGTGCAGAATAGGTATCTAATATTTGCTCCTTTTCCAGCCCAGAATTCCAGCTGCCGGCATTCTCCCTCCTTATGTAAACCTTGTAAAATAAGAGAGAATATGCATAAGTATTGTGACATAATGTGTAATAACAGCCCATAATGCAATAAATATCGATATAAAAGCATGATGCAAAATGGACGTATCAACTCCCCCAAGCTTAGACCTCGCTTGTCCTCAAGCGAAAGCCGATAACGATAAATATGTCCACATGTTTAGAGGTTGAGGTGTCGATAAAATAAAATACGGACATGAGGGCATCATGATCATACTTATAACAGCAACATATATGGATATTGTCATATGATTTCTTATGCTCAAGTAATAATCTATTCAATCAGAAACTTTATTGAGAACCAACAAACTATAATCTCAGTAATTGAAGCAATTGCAATTTATCATAACATCAGAAAGAGTCTATGTCAGAGCTTTCTAGCAAGTCCACATACTCAACTATCATTTATTCTTTCATTATTGCTAACACTCACGCAATACTTGTGGTTACAGAGTTTTAGTCGGACACAGAGAAAGATAGGGGCTTATAGTTTCGCCTCCCAAACTTTTACCTCAAGGGTAATGTCAACAATAATAATTCATGCTAACCCATATCCAATTAGATATATCTATCAGGATCTTTTCAACATCCTGTGCTTGCCAAAGGATAAAATGTAAAAAGGAAAGGTGAAGGTCACCATGACTCTTGCATAAGGTAGAAGGTAATAATAAAAGATAGGCCCTTCGTAGAGGGAAGCAGAGGTTGCCATGCGCTTTCAGGTTTGGATGCACAAAATCTTAATGCGAAAGAACGTCACTTTATATTCCCACTTGTGATATGAACCTTTATTATGCAGTCCGTCGCTTTTATTTCTTCCACATCACAAGATCGTATAAAGCTTATTTCCTCCACACCAATCAATCATACATATTTAGAGAGCAATTTTTATTGCTTGCACCGATGACAACTTACTTGAAGGATCTTACTCAATCCATAGGTAGGTATGGTGGACTCTTATGGCAAAACTGGGTTTAAGGGTATTTGGAAGCACAAGTAGTATCTCTACTTGGTGCACAGAATTTGGCTAGCATGAGGGGGAAAGGCAAGCTCAACATGTTGGATGATCCATAGCAATAATGAAACTATAAGCCCCTATCTTTCTCTGTGTCCGACTAAAACTCTGTAACTCCCCCTTCAGGTACGGAGTCCGGAGAGTGCACGAGGTGCCCACGAGGCAGGGGGGCGCGCCCAGTAGGGTAGGGCGCGCCCTCCACCCTCGTGGAGCCCTCGTGTCCTCCCCGGACTGCTTCTTATTTTTCTATTTTTCTAAATATTCCAAAATGGAGAAAAATTGCCTTTAGAACTGTTTTGGAGTCGGTTTATTTACCGTACCACATACCTATTCCTTTTCGGAGTCTGAAACGTTTCGGAAAGTGTCCCTTATGTATTCCTCCGGGGTTACGGTTTCAATAACATTGGTTTCGACATTTATAGGATTACCTGAGATATAATGTTTGATTCTTTGACCGTTCACCACCTTCGGATTTGTGCCTTCGAAGTTGTTGATTTTTATGGCACCGGAACGATAGACCTCCTCGATAACGTAAGGACCTTCCCATTTAGAGAGAAGTTTTCCGGCAAAAAATCTTAAACGAGAGTTGTATAGCAATACATAATCACCTACATTAAACTCACGCTTTTGTATCCTTTTGTCATGCCATCTTTTAACTTTTTCTTTAAACAATTTAGCATTCTCATAAGCTTGGGTTCTCCATTCATCAAGTGAGCTAATGTCAAATAACCTCTTCTCACCGGCAAGTTCGAAATCGTAGTTGAGCTCTTTAATAGCCCAATAAGCCTTATGTTCTAGTTCGAGAGGTAAGTGACATGCTTTTCCATAAACCATTTTATACGGAGACATACCCATAGGATTTTTATATGCAGTTATATAGGCCCATAATGCATCATCAAGTTTCTTGGACCAATTCTTTCTAGATCTATTGACAGTCTTTTGCAAAATTAATTTGAGCTCTCTGTTGCTCAATTCTACTTGACCACTAGACTGTGGGTGATAAGGAGATGCAATTCTATGATTAACATCATATTTAGCAAGCATTTTTCGGAAAGCACCATGAATAAAATGTGAACCACCATCAGTCATTAAATATCTAGGGACTCCAAACCGCGGAAAAATAACTTCTTTAAGCATTTTAATAGAAGTGTTATGATCATCACTACTAGTTGGAATAGCTTCTACCCACTTAGTAACGTAATCAACAACAACTAAAATATGTGTGTATCCATTAGAGGCAGGAAAAGGTCCCATATAATCAAAGCCCCAAACATCAAATGGTTCAATAACAAGTGAATAATTCATAGGCATTTCTTGACGTCAACTAATATTACCAATTCTTTGACATTCATCACAAGACAAGACAAACTTACGGGCATCCTTGAAGAGAGTAGGCCAATAAAAACCGGATTGCAATACCTTATGTGCAGTTCTGTCTCCAGCGTGGTGTCCTCCATAAGCCTCGGAGTGACACTTGCGTAGGATCTGTTCCTGTTCATGCTCAGGTACACAACGTCTAATAACACCATCTACTCCTTCTTTATAAAGATGTGGGTCATCCCAAAAGTAATGTCTCAAGTCATAGAAAAACTTTTTCTTTTGCTGGTATGTGAAACTAGGTAATTTAGGAACGATGTAATTAGCATAATCAACATACCAAGGAGCAGTACGAGTAGTATTTATGACATTTAATTGTTCATCAGGGAAGCTATCATCAATAGGTAGTGGGTCATTAAGAACATTTTCTAACCTAGACAAGTTGTCCGCAACGGGGTTCTCAGCTCCTTTTCTATCAATAATATGCAAATCAAATTCTTATAGCAGGAGAACCCATCTAATAAGTCTAGGTTTAGCATCTTTATTTTCCATAAGATATTTAATATCAGCATGATCAGTGTGAATAGTTACTTTAGAATCAACAATATAAGGTCTGAACTTATCACAAGCAAATACAACTGCTAAGAATTCTTTTTCAGTAGTAGCATAATTTCTCTGAGCATTGTCTAGAGTTTTACTAGCATATTGAATAACATTTAATTTCTTATCAACTCTTTTCCCTAGAACAGCACCTACAGCATAATCACTAGCATCACACATAATTTCAAAAGGTAAATTCCAATCAGGTAGCTGAACAATAGGTGCAGAGATCAATGCTTTCTTAAGTATTTCAAATGCTTCTACACAATCATCATCAAAGACAAATGGTATATCTTTTTGTAATAAATTAGTCAGAGGCCGAGGAATTTTTGAGAAGTCCTTAATGAACCTCCTATAAAAACTGGCGTGACCAAGGAAACTTCTTATACCTTTGATGTCCTTGGGACATGGCATCTTTTCAATAGCATCAACCTTGGCTTTATCAACTTCAATACCTCTTTCAGAAACTTTATGCCCCAAGACGATACCTTCATTAACCATAAAGTGGCACTTCTCCCAATTCAAGACAAGATTAGTTTCTTCACATCTCTGCAAAACTCGATCAAGGTTGCTCAAGCAATCATCAAAAGAGGATCCATAAACGGAGAAATCGTCCATGAAAACCTCACAAATCTTTTCACAAAAGTCAGAGAATATAGCCATCATGCATCTTTGAAAGGTAGCATGTGCATTACATAAACCAAAAGGCATACGTCTATAAGCAAAAGTACCGAAAGGGCAAGTAAAAGTGGTCTTTGATTGATCATCGACTGACACAGGTATTTGAGAGAAACCATAATAACCATCTAGAAAGCAAAAATGTGTATGTTTGGATAATCTTTCTAGCATTTGATCGATAAAAGGTAAGGGGTAATGATCCTTTTTAGTAGCTTTATTTAATTTGCGGAAATCAATTACCATCCTATAACCTGTAATAATTCTTTGCGGGATCAATTCATCTTTATTGTTAGGAATGACAGTAATACCTCCCTTCTTAGGGACACAATGGACAGGACTTACCCACTGACTATCAGCAACGGGATAAATTATACCTGCCTCAAGGAGCTTTAGTATTTCCTTTCTTACCACTTCTTTCATCTTAGGATTCAGCCGTCGTTGGTGATCATGAACTGGTTTGGCATCTTTCTCCAAATTTATTTTGTGTTGACATAGGGTGGGACTAATGCCCTTAAGATCATCAAGAGTATATCCAATAGCAGCACGGTGCTTCTTCAGAGTTTTCAATAATCTCTCTTCTTCATGCTCTGAGAGGTTAGCACTAATAATAACAGGATATATCTTCTTTTCATCAAGATAAGCATATTTAAGAGTATTAGGTAGCGGTTTAAGCCCAAACACGGGATCACCCTTGGGTGGAGGAGGATCCCCTAGGATTTCAACAGGAAAATTCTGTTTCAGGATAGGTTCCTGTTTAAAGAATACTTCATCTATTTCCCTTCTTTCATTCATAAACATATCATTTTCATGGTCTAGCAAATATTGTTCTAAAGGATCACTAGGAGGTACGGCAATAGAAGCAAGACCAATAATTTCATCCTTACTAGGCAATTCCTCTTCATGGTGTTGTCTACTAAATTTAGAGAAATTAAACTCATGAGACATATCACCCAAGCCAATAGTAACAACATCCTTTTCGCAGTCTATCTTAGCATTAACAGTGTTCAAGAAGGGTCTACCAAATATAATGGGACAAAAGCTATCTTGTGGGGAACCAAGAACAAGAAAATCAGCAGGATATTTAGTTTTCCCACACAAGACTTCAACATCTCTAACACTTCCAATGGGTGATATGGTATCTCTATTGGCAAGCTTGATGGTAACATCAATATCTTCTATATCAGCAGGTGCAATATCATGCATAATTTCTTTGTATAAGTCATGAGGTATAGCACTAGCACCCATATCACGTAAGCCATGATAACAATGATCTCCTATTTTAACAGAAATAAAAGGCATGCCTACCACAGGTCTATGTTTATCTTTAGCACAAGGTTTGGCAATTCTAGCAGTTTCTTCACGGAAATAAATAACATGCCCATCAATATTATCAGACAAGAGATCTTTAACAATAGCAATATTAGGTTCAACTTTAACTTGCTCAGGAGGTGTATAATTTCTAATATTGCTTTTACGAACCACGGTTGAAGCTTTAGCAAGATCCTTTATTCCAACAGAGAAAGGTGGTTTCTCAACATAAGCAGTAGGAACAATAGGATCATTATAAGTGATAGTCTTTTCTTCAACTTTAATAGGTGTAGCTACTTTTACTTCTATGGGAGGATGATATTTAAACTACTTCTCCTTAGGGAGATCAACGTGAGCAGCAAAAGATTCACAGAAAGAAGCTACTATCTCAGAGTCAAGTCCATATTTAGTGCTAAATTTACGGAAAACATCGGTATCCATAAAAGATTTAACACAATCGAACTTAGGTGTCATACCTGACTCCTTAGGCACTTTTTTTTGAAGAAGAAATGGAAATGCTACCTTATCAATTTCTGGCAATATTATTTCTGTTTTTGGACTCAGCTGCGAAGACCTTCGTTGAGATCCCAATCTTCAGAGTTGCGTTTAATTCTTTCCAATAAGTTCCATTTGAATTCAATAGTCTTCATCATAAAAGAGCCAACACAAGAAGTATCGAGCATGGTGCGATTGTTATCAGAAAGCCGAGCATAAAAACTTTGAATAATTATTTCTCTTGGGAGCTCATGATTGGGGCACGAATATAACATTGATTTAAGCCCCCCCAAGCTTGAGCGATGCTTTCTCCTTCGCGAGGCCAAAAATTATATATATAATTGCGATCACGATGAACAAGATGCATAGGATAAAACTTCTGATGAAATTCCAATTTCAATCGTTTGTAGTTCCATGACCCTGTATCATCACATAGCCTATACCATGTCAATGCATCTCCCTTCAAAGATAAAGGGAAGACCTTCTTCTTAATAACATCATCGGGTATACCTGCAAGCTTAAATAATCCACAAACTTCATCCACATAGATTAGGTGCTCATCAGGATGCATTGTTCCATCTCCTGCAAAGGGATTAGCTAGCAGTTTTTCTAACATACCCGAAGGAATTTCAAAGCACACATTTTCATTTTCAGTAGGTTCAGTAGGTTGAGGAGCAACTCTTTGCTCTACTGTTCGGGGTGAAGATACCCCGAACAAGCCCCTCAGAGGATTACTTTCCATAGTAACAAGTGACAGTAAATTTCAGCACACTATATAAAGTTTTTCCTTACCAAATTCCACCTACCAAAGGCGCTTCACTCCCCGGCAACGGCGCCAGAAAAGAGTCTTGATGACCCACAAGTATAGGGGATCTATCGTAGTCCTTTCGATAAGTAAGAGTGTCGAACCCAACGAGGAGTAGAAGGAAATGATAAGCGGTTTTCAGCAAGGTATTCTCTGCAAGCACTGAAATTATAGGTAACAGATAGTTTTGTGATAGGATAATTGGTAACGAGCAACAAGTAACAAAAGTAAATAAAGTGCAGCAAGGTGGCCCAATCCTTTTTGTAGCAAAGGACAAGCCTGGACAAACTCTTATATAGAGAAAAGTGCTCCCGAGGACACATGGGAATTATCGTCAAGCTAGTTTTCATCACGTTCATATGATTCGCGTTCGGTACTTTGATAATTTGATATGTGGGCGGACCGGTGCTTGGGTGCTGCCCTTACTTGGACAAGCATCCCACTTATGATTAACCCCCGTTGCAAGCATCCGCTAACCATAGCATGAAACATGTGGATCCAAATCAGCCCCTTACGAAGCAACGCATAAACTAGGGTTTAAGCTTCTGTCACTCTAGCAACCCATCATCTACTTATTACTTCCCAATGCCTTCCTCTAGGCCTAAATAATGGTGAAGTGTCATGTAGTCGACGTTCACATAACACCACTAGAGGAGAGACAACATACATCTCATCAAAATATCGAACGAATACCAAATTCACATGACTACTAATAGCAAGACTTCTCCCATGTCCTCAGGAACAAACGTAACTACTCACAAATCATATTCATGTTCATAATCAGAGGGGTATTAATATGCATAAAGGATCTGAACATATGATCTTCCACTAAATAAACCAACTAGCATCAACTACAAGGAGTAATCAACACTACTAGCAACCTACAGGTACCAATCCCAGACTTAGAGACAAGAATTGGATACAAGAGATGAACTAGGGTTTGAGAGGAGATGGTGCTGGTGAAGATGTTGATGGAGATTGACCTCTCCCGATGAGAGGAGCGTTTGTGATGACGATGGCGATGATTTCCCCCTCCCGGAGGGAAGTGTCCCTGGCAGAACAGCTCTGCCGGAGCCCTAGATTGGTTCCGCCAAGGTTCCGCCTCGTGGCGGCGGAGTCTCGTCCTGAAAGCTTGCTTATGACTTTTCTTCGGACGAAAGACTTCATATAGCAGAAGATGGCCACCAGAGGGCCAACAGGGGGTCCACGAGGCAGGGGGCTCGCCCCCCACCCTCGTGGACAGGTGGAGGCCTCCTGACGTATTTCTTCCGCTCAGTATTTTTTATTATTTCCAAAAATAACTTTCGTTGAGTTTCAGGACTTTTGGAGTTGTGCAGAATAGGTCTCTAATATTTGCTCCTTTTCCAGCCCAGAATTCCAGCTACCGGCATTCTCCCTCCTTATGTAAACCTTGTAAAATAAGAGAGAATAGGCATACGTATTGTGACATAATGTGTAATAACAGCCCATAATGCAATAAATATCGATATAAAAGCATGATGCAAAATGGACGTATCAACTCCCCCAAGCTTAGACCTCGCTTGTCCTCAAGCGAAAGCCGATAACGATAAATATGTCCACATGTTTAGAGGTTGAGGTGTCGATAAAATAAAATACGGACATGAGGGCATCATGATCATACTTATAACAGCAACATATATGGATATTGTCATATGATTTCTTATGCTCAAGTAATAATCTATTCAATCAGAAACTTTATTGAGAACCAACAAACTATAATCTCAGTAATTGAAGCAATTGCAATTTATCATAACATCAGAAAGAGTCTATGTCAGAGCTTTCTAGCAAGTCCACATACTCAACTATCATTTATTCTTTCATTATTGCTAACACTCACGCAATACTTGTGGTTACAGAGTTTTAGTCGGACACAGAGAAAGATAGGGGCTTATAGTTTCGCCTCCCAAACTTTTACCTCAAGGGTAATGTCAACAATAATAATTCATGCTAACCCATATCCAATTAGATATATCTATCAGGATCTTTTCAACATCCTGTGCTTGCCAAAGGATAAAATGTAAAAAGGAAAGGTGAAGGTCACCATGACTCTTGCATAAGGTAGAAGGTAATAATAAAAGATAGGCCCTTCGTAGAGGGAAGCAGAGGTTGCCATGCGCTTTCAGGTTTGGATGCACAAAATCTTAATGCGAAAGAACGTCACTTTATATTCCCACTTGTGATATGAACCTTTATTATGCAGTCCGTCGCTTTTATTTCTTCCACATCACAAGATCGTATAAAGCTTATTTCCTCCACACCAATCAATCATACATATTTAGAGAGCAATTTTTATTGCTTGCACCGATGACAACTTACTTGAAGGATCTTACTCAATCCATAGGTAGTTATGGTGGACTCTTATGGCAAAACTGGGTTTAAGGGTATTTGGAAGCACAAGTAGTATCTCTACTTGGTGCACAGAATTTGGCTAGCATGAGGGGGAAAGGCAAGCTCAACATGTTGGATGATCCATGACAATATACTTTACCTCAGATATAAGAAAACATAACCCATTACGTTGTCTTCCTTGTCCAACATCAACTCTTTAGCATGTCATATTCTAATGAGTGCTCCCAATCATAAAAGATGTCCAAGATAGTATATTTATATGTGAAACCTCTCTTTCTTTATTACTTCCTATTAATTGCAACGATGACCAAAGCTATGTTTGTCAACTCTCAACAACTTTTAATCATGATACTCTTTCTATGTGAAGTCATTACTCTTCATAAGATCAATATGATCTCTTTTTTTATTTCTTTTTATTATTTTCTTTTTCTTTCTTTTATTCACTCAAGATCATAGCTAGATAATCAAGCCCTTGACTCAACACTAATCTTTATTATATATAGCTCACGGACTCGCTGTTTCTGATCGGTTATGTTTTTCCCCTTCAGGTACGGCGACACGGCGCGCTGCGGCCAGAGATCTTCCCCCTTCAGGTACTCCTCCATGCTCCCCACCCCCTTCTATCCCTGTTTCTTCTCCTGTTCGGTTAGTCCTTCCGTCGCAGTCCAATGATCATCTTCTGCATATCTTAGAGGACGCAGGCACTTCTTTTGATCCTACTTTTGGCTCTCCGTCTACCCTGTTGGATATTGTTAGGGCAAACGAAATGGCCCAGGCGGATATTGCTAGGGCCAAGGAGGCCGCGTCTCGGGTTGATGCCTCACTGGTTGTGGCCGGTGGGGTCGAGGTGGCACCTGAGAGGGACCAGCTGCCCATCGCTGCGCCTTGGCGCGGGGCTGGCAAACGTTCTAAATCCTGCATTGCCCCAAGCAGGTCGAGTCTTCGCATAAAAAACCTTTCCCATTGATGAAGGCCTTATTCTAGAATATTAGAGGTTTCGGCGCTAGGGGGCGCAGGGACCAGCTTAAAGATCTTGTTCGGTCTGAGAATATAGACATCATTGGCCTTGTTGAAACGCTTAAACCTTCCTTCTCCCCAAATGAACTTTCTGCTGTTGCTGGGATTGATAGGTTTGATTGGAACTATTTGTCTTCTTCACGCCACTCGGGAGGAATTCTTATTGGTACCAAGAGAGACATGTACGATTTTGTTGCCTTCGACCATGGCATTTTTTGGGCTAGTACAGTAGTATCTCATCGCTCCCTCAATATGCTTTTGGAAGTTATGGTAGTCTACGGCCCGGCTGATCATCCCCTCTCTTATGTTTTCTTGGACGAAATTTTGAATAAGATAAAATCTTGTGATCTCCCTTTCCTTATTGGCGGTGACTTCAAATTGATGCGCTCTCCTCTGGATAAAAACTCGCCTAATTTCTCTTGGCCACTTGCTGACGCATTTAACGCTTTTATTTGGGACTCCGCTATCCATGAAGTGCCTAGGCTGGGTTCCCGCTTCACTTGGACGAACCATCAAACGGCTCCTATACGATCTGTTCTTGATCGCGCTTTCATATGCCCCAGATGGGACTCCTTGCTCCCTCGGGCCTCCCTTCGGGCTCTGCCCATCGTGGGGTCTGATCATGCGCCCCTGATTCTTGATGATGGGATCCATTCCGTCTCCTCTCCGCGGTTTCAGTTCGACGCTTCTTGGCTCCTGGTTGATGGTTTTGCTGATCTGATTGCGCATAAAATTTCCTCCTTCTTATCTTCTGCTCGCCGCTCTTTTGGACCGATGGACGACTGGCACCAATGCTCATACTACCTCCAAAAATTTCTCCGTGGATGGGCTAAGAACCACGCTGCTGAGTCAAGGCGTGACAAGGCTCGGCTTGCTACCCAAATAGGCTCTATGGACGCGTGCGCGGATGGCCCTGGTCTCTCTCCCCCTGAATGGCAGGCTTGTTATGATTTAGAAGAGGCCCTTTTGGCCTTGCACCGTCAAGAGGAAATTTACTGGAGACTAAGGGGCACCATTAATTGGACTTTGAAAGGCGATTCCCCTACTGCGTACTTCTTTGCCATTGCTAACGGTATGCGTCACCGTTGCATGATTGATAGCTTGATCATCAGTAATGTCAGGGTGTCTGATCACTCCCTGATTATGTCGCACGTGGTATACTTCTTTTCCTC
Organism: Aegilops tauschii subsp. strangulata; assembly: GCF_002575655.3. NCBI lineage: Eukaryota > Viridiplantae > Streptophyta > Magnoliopsida > Poales > Poaceae > Aegilops > Aegilops tauschii. The sequence continues at coordinate 206,185,991 of NC_053035.3, read as the reverse complement.
TCTCCTATCCGCTAAGCCTGAGGTGGGCTTTAGATTGGCTAACTCCTTCTGGGCTTCTCAGGAGAAGGTTACTAGCGATGATAACATAGCCTTGCTGATCCCCCCTCTGATGAGGAGATTTTTGAAACGATTCGCTCTGCTAATACCAATGCGGCCTCAGGCCCAAACAACTTCTCCATCCCCTTTTTTAGGCAGTTCTGGCCCTAGCTGCGGGGCCTCGTCCAGGCTATCATTCAAGGCTTCTGGTTGGGTACCGTTGGCATATCACGGTTAAATTATGCTGTGCTTACTCTTATCCCTAAAGTCAAAGGGACAGACTTGATCACTCAATTTAGACCTATAGCCCTTATTAATAACTTCGCTAAGCTTCTGGCTAAAGGTTTTGCTACTAGGCTCTCCCCAATCGCTCATCGCACTCTTAGTCCTTTCCAATCGGCGTTCGTAAAGGGCAGTTTTATATTAGATGGCATTCTTTGTCTTCATCAGATTGTGCATGACCTACGAGTCCGGGGCTCCAAAGCGGTGATTCTAAAACTTGACTTTGAAAAAGCCTACGACTCGGTTAGTTGGAATTTCCTCCGACAAGTGCTTCTAGCCAAGGGCTTCGATGGTGCGGTGGTTCACAGACTTATGCAGTTGGTCACAGGTGGCTACGCTGTAGTTTCGGTCAACGAGAACATTAGTCACTTCTTTGCTAACTGCAGGGGCCTGAGGTAGGGTGACCCGGCTTCTCCCCTCCTCTTCAACTTTGTGGCCGACTCTCTCTCTCATATTCTGACTCGGACTGCTGCTGTTGGCCACATCACTCCTGTCAGCTCTCACCTTGTCCCCAATGGCATGTCTCACTTACAATATGCGGATGATACTATCATTATGGTTGAATTGAATGAAGCTAGCATAATCCATCTAAAGTTCCTTCTCCTTTGCTTTGAAGCTCTATCTGGTCTCAAGATTAATTTTGCTAAGAGTGAAGTCATTGCTACTGGGGTCTCGGATGTTGAGGCCCAAAGAGTTGCTCATCTTCTTAACTGCTCCCTAGGCTCTTTTCCTTTCAAGTATCTCTGCCTTCCGATCTCTCCCCACAAGTTGTTGGCTAAATATTTTGCTCCGGCTATCACTAAGGTGGGCAATCGGGTCTTGCCGTGGAGAGGCCGCTACAACACCCAAGCGGGCAAGGTTGCCCTAACCAACACTTGCTTGTCTTCCCTCCCCATGTTTCTGATGGGCTTCTACCTCCTTTTGGGAGGGACACACGCTGGTTTTGATAACCACATGGGTGCCTTCTACTGGAATTCGGCAGATAATAAGCGCAGATACAGGATGGTGAAATGGAAATACATTTGTCGACCCAAAAACATGGGTGGGTTAGGTATCATTAACACGGCTGTTATGAATAAGTGCCTCATTTTAAAGTGGTGGTGGAAAATCATGTCTTCTGTGGAGTCCCCTTTGTGGCTCACCAATCTCAAGGCTAAGTACTTCCCGATGTCGAGCCCCATGTTTGCTTCGGCCTCTGGTGGTTCCCAGTTTTGGCATCAATTCGTTAAAGTTCGTCCGATTTTTCAATCCTTGGTCAAATTTATAGTCAGGAATGGCAAATCTATTCGTTTTTGGTTAGACTGGTGGTGCGGGGAAACCACCCTCGTGGTGTCGTTCCCTACCTTGTTTTCTTATTGTTCTAATCCGGAGATCTCTATCTTCGAGCTCTCTCTAAATAACTGGGATCTAGACCTTCATAGAACGCTATCTCTTGAAGAGTTGGAAGATTGGAATCGCCTTATTGCTTGCTTCCCCTTGCTCTCGGAGGAAGAGGACTCGGTTGTCTGGCCCCATTTTTCTTCTGGTCGCTTTTCGGTTAAGTCTGTTTATGCTAAACTCATCTCTGGCCCCCCACGTCCAAGTTCAAGTGCATTTGGAGTGCCCGAATTCCTCCTAAGATAAAAAATTTCATGTGGCAAGCTTTTCATGGGAAGCTTCCCGCGGAGGATCAAATTCGGAAAAGGAACGGTCCGGGCTCTGACAGATGCGCCTTATGTGGGGCCATCGAAAACACTAACCATATCTTCTTTCAGTGCTCTTTGGCTAAGTTTGTGTGGTGTTGTATTCGATATTGTTTGCAAGTGAATTGGAATCCCTCGTCCTTTGTGGACTTGCGGAGACTGGCCAGCGGGCTATCTGGGGCTTCTAAAAGAATCTTCTGGGTTGGGTTTGCAGCGATTTGTTGGTCGTTGTGGACCACTAGAAACAAGTTTACCATTGAACATATCTTCCCGGCTAATCCTGTTAGTTTCTTATTTAAAACTGGTGTATTCCTGCAGCAGTGCAGATTATTGATTAAGGAAGCGGACCACGAGGCTTTCGACGCCATGGCATCCAAGATTCGAATCACGGCTTCCTCCTTGGCGCGCTGGCATCGGGAGGCGTCTTAATTCTAGCTTCCTTCTATCATTTAGTTTGATGGTTGGCCTGCGTGCCATGACTGGCTAGGTTGCCAGGTATGCGACTTATTTTATCTGTTGTCTTGCTACTTTGTTTGCTTGGATGTTGGTTGTGCTACTCTGCCTGGTGGCTTTATTTTTAAAGTCGGGCGTATGCCTTTTATCTAAAAAAAGGAGCAGAGGGCATGAGAAAGAAGACATGTCTGGAGGTGGAGATAGTAAAAATAAACCTTGAGGCCCCTCGTGCATATTTATAGAATGGTAAGAATGTGGAACAGCAAGTGTGAAAGCCTAGGCGCAGTAAATTTTGGGCGGAAAGGTGGGAGGAGGATTTGTGGTCTATGGGGACATATACACCCTATATGGGAAAAATTAGTAATTCAACAAAAAGTCAAAAATTCCTAAAAATATTTTTGAAATAAACTTGACCTTCTGCTGTACCCGTGAGAAAAAATCCACAAAAAGAAAATATCCCTTCGGCTTCTTTTCAGAAAAGACAATTTTTTGGCTAAAATAGTGTGAATAGTGACCTATAATAGCAAATAAAATTTGTCTTTTTTGCTGTGAGGTCAACTTTTGTTTTTTTTCCGTGAAAATTTATATACTAGTGCAAAAGTAAGTCAAGTGTTTTGTCAAAATAGTTCTTACCTATTTTCTCTTTTTATAAAAATATTTAAAAAAATCCCCATATAGGGTGCATATACAACCAGGAACCATTGGGTATTTCCCAAGAAAGGCGCCTCAATTTTTGGGCCTGTCAGATCCACTCAAGATTTGTTGTGATGTCACGCGAAATACGGAAATTCAGGAGGGTGACGTCATGGCATGAAGAAGGAGCAAACAATGCTAAGTACAAATATCATGAGCCGGCATATACAACGACCCGACTAGGAAATGAGCTGAAAGGAGGAATTCTAGTTTATTGAAGATAACCCGGAGTTACTTTGGTTTTTTTTTTCATATTTCTTCTTTTTTTATTTTTCAGGGCAGAGTTTAACATGGATAAATCCAAGTTAACCTGGGAGTTAATGTTGGGGATATACCCCATGATATGACCCAGTTATCATTTGGCGGCTCACAAACGACCTCGCTGTTGGGTCACAATGAGCCATAGAATTCAAGGCCGAGAGTGATGAAGACATGGCTACCTTGGATATGGTCACAAATATTGGATATGCGTATTTATTTGAGAATTATCAGACACTTGTTCAATCCACATATGAAGATAAGGGAAAAAGAGACGTTTAGGTGTTGTTCAAGAAGTTCTTTCACGTCACTTTTAGCCCAAGAGAAGATAGAGTCCAAGTCTCTCACGTTCTGGACTCAGATTCGGACTGCACAGACATACCTGACTCAAAACGCTAAGAAATCTTACATCGAGACCGAGAATTGGGTGATAATTTTTGTTGTTGGAAAGTTTACTTCGTGCACTTTCCAACCCAGTTGGATTCACCTTCAAATTCGTTGGGAGCATTGAGATATTGATGAAACAATGTGACATTGCAGCAGAATCAGAGTCAAACTACAAGTCCAAAGGTGGGCCTTGCATGACATAGGGTTAGTTTTAGGCTGCCTTGGGATATCCTGCCACCTCCTTGGTCGCCACCCCTTGCTCCTATATAAGTAGATCAATCTACTAGCTTTTTCCTTGGGATTTGTTTAGTTGAAAGTTAGCCATTGCAACTTCGTGTACTTCATTTATGTCCAACAACCAGACCAAGACCGCTTACAGATCCCCACCATTATCAATACTTCATATATACTCACAATTTCAGATTGCTTTATCATATTCTTGCTCGTTCTTTGATTGCTTGCAGGAATAGACCTTCGTGGTCAGTCTGATTGTGCTTCCGGCATCGTCAGTAACCTCAGGAGATTGGTTTAGCGATTGCTAAGGCGCAACGTGGATGCACATTTGTAGTCGGATCGTCAAAGTCGTCTCCACCAAATCGACAGTTATCATCTCATCGAAAAGATCGGACCCTCGCCTCTATCAAGTCGTATCAGTTTTCAGGTTGCTCGGTGAGAAATTCCAGTTATCCTTAGATTAGATTTATTTTCATACCTACTTTCCAAGAAAAATCCATAAAATGTTAGATCTGTTCATCCTTTGTCCAAGCCACTCTGAGCCTTTGCAATTTTCTTTTCATTGCTTGCATAGTTAAATTATCGATTGCATCATCGTGTCGAGTTGCTAGTCTTAGTGTCTAGTTCCTTTAGAGTTTCGAGTTCTATTCGCATTGGTCACACCGTTGTTGCATCATTATCCCTTCCGTTGTCCACCATCCCATCCATCAATTTCCACCATGTGCTATCCATTGTTCATTGTCATAATCATAGTTGAGGTCATTCGCATCTTCGCTTGATCCAATCTGCATCTTATCTAGTTTGTTTTGGAAAGAGAGAGAAAAGGCATACAAAAAAGTAAAAAAAAGTCAAAGAAATAAAAGAGAGAAAAGAAAGAAAAAAAGTGAGGATTGGACTCTATTTTGCACACTGTTCAATAAAATAGGCATATCTTCCTCATACAAAGTCCGTTTTGGCTCCAGAAGTACCCAACTTAAAGCTAGCGACGAGCCGCATCTGAGCAGTTGCAAAAGCTTGTTCAATATTTGGCACCTCAAAATCGGCTTCTAAATAGGTCTTTTTGCCCACCGAAGTTTGCGAACACAGCTTGTTCCAGTTTTAGATTTTTTTGACTCCTCATATCAACTCGGAATTGAGTGATTCCTTTTGCGTTGGAAAGCTTGAGTCAGTAGCATTCTGTAGAAAAAATATCAAAAAATTGGCACATACTTTTCTAGAGGAAAGTTGGAGAGAGAGTTTTTGGTATATCCTCCTTGGCAGTTGTTTCTCATCATTATCTTTACTTTCATTGTGATCTTCACTTATATCTTGTAGTCCAAAGGTACTTCATATCCATTATTGCTGCTAGTTGTGCTACGCCGTGACCTCATTAGTATTCTAGGCTTGCGTCTCTAGTCCGATCTAGCCTAGGACCATCACAATACCGTTGTTGAGCGTTTATTCAATATTGCATCTCTGAATTGATTGGTTATTGCTAATATTTTGCTATCATATATATAAAGCCAACCTAGCTCCACATATTTCTACATCGTGCATATTACGTTCACCCGACATTTGCTTTACTCAATCTTCGGAGTTATTCGACATCGCTGGTTGCCGGTCACCACCTGCTGCATCATAAGAACTTGTAAGATGTTGACATTTTTTTTACTGTGAGCGCTTTACCACCACATCCTAGTAGTTCACAGGAACATTATTCTTGAATTTTGTTTCTTGTTTCTACTCATCATGACAGGTTCCGGAGATAGAAGTTCTTGGATGACGGGCACATCTTCACCATCGCGAGAGGTGGCACAACACACACAAGCACATGGTCAGGTTACCTCTTTACCGTCATTTGAGGGTAGATTTAATCCTGCTATTTATCTAGCTTGGGAGCTAGAACAAGTTTTTAGTCACCATGATTTTTCTAAACTTGAGAGAGTACGGGCTGCTACTGGAGCATTTACTGGTTTTGCTTTTGTTTGGCGGAGTGTGCATTGTAAGAAAAATATTGATAACCAACCCACAACTTGGAAAGATTTGAAAGCTATAATGAGACATGAATTTGCTCCCGCTTACAATCGTCACGAATTGCTTCACAAATTAGAACAATTAAAACAAGGCAGTAAAACTATTAATGTTGGGGAACGTAGTAATTTCAAAATTTTCCTACGCACACGCAAGATCATGGTGATGCATAGCAACGAGAGGGGAGAGTGTTGTCTACGTACCCTCGTAGACCGTAAGCGGAAGCGTTATATCAACGCGGTTGATGTAGTCGTACGTCTTCACAATCCGACCGATCCAAGTACCGAAAGCACGGCACCTCCAAGTTCTGCACACGTTCAGGTCGATGACGTCCCCGCCTTCTCGATCCAGCAAGAGGGGCGAAGTAGTAGATGAGTTCCGGCAGCACGATGGCGTGGTGACGGTGTTGGTGAAGAATAATCTCCGCAGGGCTTCGCCTAAGCACTACGAAAACTATGACGGAGGATAAACTAGAGGGGACAGGGTTGCGGGCACACGGCTTGGTGTTTCTTGATGTGTCTTGGGTGCTAGCCCTACCCCTCTATTTATATGTTGAGCCTTGGGGTCGAAACTTGGAGTAAAAGCCTCCACAAAGTCGGTTTCACCTGAAAGGCAAGAGTCCTTCTCGGACTCCAGGGCCAGACGCCAGGGTTTCCGGCATCTGGACCCAGACGCTAGGGACCCTAGTGTCTGGCCCCTGGACTCCGCAAAACTTCCTTTTGCGCTTTCCAAAAACCTCGTGGGCTTTCCCCTTTGGCCCAGATAAAGTGTTCTTGTGCCCAAACATTTCGGGAAACATCCGGAACCCCTTCCGATGGATTCCGGAACCTTTCCGGAGATCAAACACTACTATCCACATATCAATCTTTACTTCCGGACCATTCCGGAGTTCCTCGTCATATCCGTGATCTCATCCAAAACTCCGAACAACATTCGGTCACCAACATACATAACTCATAGTACTATATCGTCAACGAACGTTAAGCGTGCGAACCCTACGGGTTCGAGAACTATGTAGACATGACCGAGACACCTCTCTTGTTAATAACCAATAGCGGGACCTGGATGCCCATATTGGCTCCTACATATTCTACGAAGATCTTTATCGGTCAGACCGCATAACAACATACGTTGTTCCCTTTGTCATCGGTATGTTACTTGCCCGAGATTCGATCGTAGGTATCTCAATACCTAGTTCAATCTCGTTACCGGCAAGTCTCTTTACTCGTTCCGTGATACATCATCCCGCAACTAACTCATTAGTTGCAGTGCTTGCAAGGCTTATAGTGATGTGCATTACCGAGTGGGCCCAGAGATACCTCTCCGACAATCGGAGTGACAAATCCTAATATCGTAATACGCCGACCCAACAAGTACCTTTGGAGACACCTGTGGAGCACCTTTATAATCACCCAGTTACGTTGTGACGTTTGGTAGCACACAAAGTGTTCCTCCGGTAAACGGGAGTTGCATAATCTCATAGTCATAGGAACATGTATAAGTCATGAAGAAAGCAATAGCAGAATACTAAACGATCAAGTGCTAAGCTAACGGAATGGGTCAAGGCAATCACATCATTCTCCTAATGATGTGATCCCGTTAATCAAATGACAACTCATGTCAATGGCTAGGAAACATAACCATCTTTGATCAACGAGCTAGTCAAGTAGAGGCATACTAGTGACACTCTGTTTGTCTATGTATTCACACAAGTATTATGTTTCCGGTTAATACAATTCTAGCATAAATAATAAACATTTATCATGATATAAGGAAATAAACAATAACTTTATTATTGCCTCCAGGGCATATTTCCTTCAGTCTCCCACTTGCACTAGAGTCAATAATCTAGATTAGACAATAATGATTCTAACACCCATGGAGCCTTGGTGCTGATCATGTTTTGCTCGTGGAAGAGGCTTAGTTAACGGGTCTGCAACATTCAGATCCGTATGTATCTTGCAAATTTCTATGTCTCCCACCTGGACTAGATCCCGGATGGAGTTGAAGCGTCTCTTGATGTGCTTGGTTCTCTTGTGAAATCTGGATTCCTTCGCCAAGGCAATTGCACCAGTATTGTCACAAAAGATTTTCATTGGACCCGATGCACTAGGTATGACACCTAGATCGGATATGAACTCCTTCATCCAGACTCCTTCAATTGCTGCTTCCGAAGCAGCTATGTACTCCGCTTCCCACGTAGATCCCGCCATGATGCTTTCTTTAGAACTGCACCAACTGACGGCTCCACCGTTCAATGTAAACACATATCCGGTTTGCGATTTAGAATCGTCCGGATCAGTGTCAAAGCTTGCATCAACGTAACCATTTACGACTAGCTCTTTGTCACCTCCATAAACGAGAAACACATCCTTAGTCCTTTTCAGGTATTTCAGGATGTTCTTGACCGTTGTCCAGTGATCCACTGCTGGATTACTTTGGTACCTCCCTGCTAGACTTATAGCAAGGCACACATCAGGTCTGGTACACAGCATTGCATACATGATAGAGCCTATGGCTGAAGCATAGGGAACATCTTTCATCTTCTCTCTATCTTCTGCAGTGGTCGGGCATTGAGTCTTACTCAACTTCACACCTTGTAACACAGGCAAGAACCCTTTCTTTGCTTGATCCATTTTGAACTTCTTCAAAACTTTGTCAAGGTATGTGCTTTGTGAAAGTCCAATTAAGCATCTTGATCTATCTCTACAGATCTTGGTGCCCAATATATAAGCAGCTTCACCGAGGTCCTTCATTGAAAAACTCTTATTCAAGTATCCCTTTATGCTATCCAGAAATTCTATATCATTTCCAATCAGCAATATGTCATCCACATATAGTATCAGAAATGCTACAGAGCTCCCACTCACTTTCTTGTAAATACAGGCTTCTCCAAAAGTCTGTACAAAACCAAATGCTTTGATCACACTATCAAAGCATTTATTCCAACTCTGAGAGGCTTGCACCGGTCCATAAATGGATCGCTAGATCTTGCACACTTTGTTAGCTCCCTTGGGATCGAAAAAACCTTCCGGTTGCATCATATACAACTCTTCTTCCAGAAATCCATTCAGGAATGCAGTTTTTACATCCATTTGCCAAATTTCATAATCATAAAATGCGGCAATTGCTAACATGATTCGGACAGACTTAAGCATCGCTATGGGTGAGAAGGTCTCATCGTAGTCAATCCCTTGAACTTGTCGAAAACCTTTCGCAACAAGTCGAGCTTTATAGACAGTAACATTACTGTCAGCGTCAGTCTTCTTCTTGAAGATCCATTTATTCTCAATGGCTTGCCGATCATTGGGCAAGTCAACCAAAGTCCACAATTTGTTCTCATACATGGATCCTATCTCAGATTTCATGGCCTCAAGCCATTTTGCGGAATCTGGGCTCACCATCGCTTCTTCATAGTTTGTAGGTTCATCATGGTCTAGTAACATAACCTCCAGAACAGGATTACCGTACCACTCTGGTGTGGATCTTACTCTGGTTGACCTACGAGGTTCAGTAACAACTTGATCTGAAGTTTCATGATCATCATCATTAACTTCCTCACTAATTGGTATAGACGTCACAGGAACCGGTTTCTGTGATGAACTACTTTCCAATAAGGGAGCAGGTACGATTACCTCATCAAGTTCTACTTTCCTCCCACTCACTTCTTTCGAGAGAAACTCCTTCTCTAGAAAGGATCCATTCTTAGCAACGAATGTTTTGCCTTCGGATCTGTGATAGAAGGTGTACCCAACAGTCTCCTTTGGGTATCCTATGAAGACACATTTCTCCGATTTGGGTTCGAGCTTATCAGGTTGAAGCTTTTTCACATAAGCATCGCAGCCCCAAACTTTAAGAAACGACAACTTTGGTTTCTTGCCAAACCACAGTTCGTAAGACGTCGTCTCAACGGATTTTGATGGTGCCCTATTTAACGTGAATGCAGCCGTCTCTAAAGCATAACCCCAAAATGATAGCGGTAAATCAGTAAGAGACAGCATAGATCGCACCATATGTAGTAAAGTACGATTACGACGTTCGGACACACCATTACGCTGTGGTGTTCCGGGTGGCGTGAGTTGCGAAACTATTCCGCATTGTTTCAAATGTAGACCAAACTCGTAACTCAAATATTCTCCTCCACGATCAGATCGTGGAAACTTTATTTTCTTGTTACGATGATTTTCAACTTCACTCTGAAATTCTTTGAACTTTTGAAATGTTTCAGACTTATGTTTCATTAAGTAGATATACCCATATCTGCTTTAATCATCTGTGAAGGTGAGAAAATAACGATATCCGCCACGAGCCTCAACATTCATCGGACCACATACATCTGTATGTATGATTTCCAACAAATATGTTGCTCACTCCATAGTTCAGGAGAACGGCGTTTTAGTCATCTTGCCCATGAGGCATGGTTCGCAAGTACCAAGTGATTCATAATCAAGTGATTCCAAAAGTCCATCAGTATGGAGTTTCTTCATGCGCTTTACACCAATATGACCCAAATGGCAGTGCCACAAATAAATTGCACTATCATTATCAACTCTGCATCTTTTGGTTTCAACATTATGAATATGTGTATCACTACTATCGAGATTCATCAAAAATAGAACACTCTTCAAGGGTGCATGCCCATAAAAGATATTACTCATATAAATAGAACAACCATTATTCTCTGATTTAAATGAATAACCGTCTCGCATCAAACAAGATCCAGATATAATGTTCATGCTCAACGCTGGCACCTAATAACAATTATTTAGGTCTAATACTAATCCCGAAGGTAGATGTAGAGGTATCGTGCCGACGGCGATCACATCGACTTCGGAACCGTTTCCCACGCGCATCGTTACCTCGTCCTTGGCCAATGTTCGCTTAATCGTAGTCCATGTTTTGAGTTGCAAATATTAGCAACAGAACCAGTATCAAATACCCAGGTGCTACTGCGAGCTCTAGTAAGGTACACATCAATAACATGTATATCACATATACCTTTGTTCACCTTGCCATCCTTCTTATCCGCCAAATACTTGGGGCAGTTCCGCTTCCAGTGACCAGTCTGCTTGCAGTAGAAGCACTCAGTCTCAGGCTTAGGTCCAGACTTGGGTTTCTTCTCTTGAGCAGCAACTTGCTTGCTGTTCTTCTTGAAGTTCCCCTTCTTCTTCCCTTTGCCCTTTTCTTGAAACTGGTGGTCTTATTAACCATCAACACTTGATGCTCCTTCTTGATTTCTACCTCCGCAGCTTTTAGCATTGCGAAGAGCTCGGGAATCGTCTTATCCATCCCTTGCATGTTATAGTTCATCACGAAGCTCTTGTAGCTTGGTGGCAGTGATTGAAGAATTCTGTCAATGACGCTATCATCCGGAAGATTAACTCCCAGTTGAATCAAGTGATTATTATACCCAGACATTTTGAGTATATGCTCATTGACAGAACTATTCTCCTCCATCTTACAGCTGTAGAACTTATTGGAGACTTCATATCTCTCAATCCGGGCATTTGCTTGAAATATTAACTTCAACTCCTGGAACATCTCATATGCTCCATGACGTTCAAAACGTCATTGAAGACCCGGTTCTAAGCCGTAAAGCATGACACACTGAACTATTGAGTAGTCATCAGCTTTGCTCTGCCAGACGTTCATAACATCTGGTGTTGCTCCTGCAGCAGGTTTGGCACCTAGCGGTGCTTCCAGGACGTAATTCTTCTATGCAGCAATGAGGATAATCCTCAAGTTACGGACCCAGTCTGTGTAATTGCTACCATCATCTTTCAACTTTTCTTTCTCAAGGAACGCATTTAAATTCAATGGAACAACAGCACGGGCCATCTATCTACAATCAACATAGACAAGCAAGATACTATCAGGTACTAAGTTCATGATAAATTTAAGTTCAATTAATCATATTACTTAAGAACTCCCACTTAGATAGACATCCCTCTAATCCTCTAAGTGATCACGTGATCCAAATCAACTAAACCATAACAAATCATCACGTGAAATGGAGTAGCTTTCAATGGTGAACATCACTATGTTGATCATATCTACTATGTGATTCACGCTCGACCTTTCGGTCTTAGTGTTCCGAGGCCATATCTACATATGCTAGGCTCGTCAAGTTTAACCTGAGTATTCTACGTGTGCAAAACTGGCTTGCACCCGTTGTAGATGGACGTAGAGCTTATCACACCCGATCATCACGTGGTGTCTGGGCACGACAAACTTTGGCAACGGTGCATACTCAGGGAGAACACTTTTATCTTGAAATTTAGTGAGAGATCATCTTATAATGCTACCGTCAATCAAAGCAAGATAAGATGCATAAAAGATAAACATCACATGCAATCAATATAAGTGATATGATATGGCCATCATCATCTTGTGCTTGTGATCTCCATCTCCGAAGCACCGTCCTGATTACCATCGTCACCGGCGCGACACCTTGATCTCCATCGTAGCATCGTTGTTGTCTCGCCAATCTTATGCTTCTATGACTATCGCTACCGCTTAGTGATAAAGTAAAGCATTACAGGGCAATTGCATTGCATACAATAAAGTGACAACCATATGGCTCCTGCCAGTTGCCGATAACTCGGTTACAAAACATGATCATCTCATACAATAAAATTTAGCATCATACTTTGACCAGATCACATCACAACATGCCCTGCAAAAACAAGTTAGACGTCCTCTACTTTGTTGTTGCAAGTTTTTACGTGGCTGCTATGGGCTGAGCAAGAACCATTCTTACCTACGCATCAAAACCACAACAATAGTTTGTCAAGTTGGTGCTGGTTTAACCTTCGCAAGGACCGGGCGTAGACACACTCGGTTCAACTAAAGTTGGAGAAACTGACACCCGCGAGCCACCTATGTGCAAAGCATGTCGGTAGAACCAGTCTCGCGTAAGCGTACGCGTAATGTCGGTCCAGGCCGCTTCATCCAACAATACCGCCGAACCAAAGTATGACATGCTGGTAAGCAGTATGACTTATATCGCCCACAACTCACTTGTGTTCTACTCGTGCATATGACATCTACGCATAAAACCAGGCTCGGATGCCACTGTTGGGGAACATAGTAATTTCAAAATTTTCCTACGCATATGCAAGATCATGGTGATGCATAGCAACGAGAGGGGAGAGTGTTGTCTACGTACCCTCGTAGACCGTAAGCGGAAGCGTTATATCAACGCGGTTGATGTAGTCATACGTCTTCATGATCCGACCGATCCAAGTACCGAAAGCACGGCACCTCCGAGTTCTGCACACGTTCAGCTCGATGACGTCCCCGCCTTCTCGATCCAGCAAGAGGGGCGAAGTAGTAGATGAGTTGCGGCAGCATGACGGCGTGGTGACGGTGTTGGTGAAGAACAATCTCCGCAGGGCTTCGCCTAAGCACTACGAAAACTATGACGGAGGATAAACTAGAGGGGACGGGGTTGTCGGCACACGGCTTGGTGTTTCTTGATGTGTCTTGGGTGCTATCCCTACCCCTCTATTTATATGTTGAGACTTGGGGTCGAAACTTGGAGTAAAAGCCTCCAGAAAGTCGGTTTCACCCGAAAGGCAAGAGTCCTTCTCGGACTCCAGGGCCAGATGCCAGGGTTTCCGGCGTCTGGACCCAGACGCCAGGGACCCTGGCGTCTGGCCCCTGGACTCCGCAAAACTTCCTTTTGCGCTTTCCAAAAACCTCGTGGGCTTTCCCGTTTGGCCCAGATAAAGTGTTCTTGTGCCCAAACATTTCGGGAAACATCCGGAACCCCTTCCGATGGATTCCGGAACCTTTATGGAGATCAAACACTACTATCCACATATCAATCTTTACTTCCGGACCATTCCGGAGTTCCTCGTCATATCCGTGATCTCATCCAAAACTCTGAACAACATGTGGTCACCAACATACATAACTCATGGTACTATATCATCAACGAACGTTAAGCATGCGGACCCTACGGGTTCGAGAACTATGTAGACATGACCGAGACACCTCTCTTGTCAATAACCAATAGCGGGACCTAGATGCCCATATTGGCTCCTACATATTCTACGAAGATCTTTATCGGTCAGACCGCATAACAACATACGTTATTCCCTTTGTCATCGGTATGTTACTTGCCCGAGATTCGATCGTAGGTATCTCAATACCTAGTTCAATCTCATTACCGGCAAGTCTCTTTACTCGTTTCGTAATACATCATCCCGCAACTAACTCATTAGTTGCAATGCTTGCAAGGCTTATAGTGATGTGCATTACCGAGTGGGCCCAGAGATACCTCTCCGACAATCGGAGTGACAAATCCTAATCTCGAAATACGCCAACCCAACAAGTACCTTTGGAGACACCTATAGAGCACCTTTATAATCACCCAATTATGTTGTGACGTTTGGTAGCACACAAAGTGTTCCTCCGGTAAACAGGAGTTGCATAATCTCATAGTCATAGGAACATGTATAAGTCATGAAGAAAGCAATAGCAGAATACTAAACGATCGAGTGCTAAGCTAACGGAATGGGTCAAGTCAATCACATCATTCTACTAATGATGTGATCCCATTAATCAAATGACAACTCATGTCAATGGCTAGGAAACATAACCATCTTTGATCAACGAGCTAGTCAAGTAGAGGCATACTAGTGACACTCTGTTTGTCTATGTATTCACACAAGTATTATGTTTCCGGTTAATACAATTCTAGCATGAATAATAAACATTTATCATGATATAAGGAAACAAATAATAACTTTATTATTGCCTCTAGGGCATATTTCCTTCAGTTAATGCTTACTTCCAGGAGTTCAAATCTTACATGCATCACTGTGACATAGATGGATCTGAGGATGATACAAATAATAGATTTTTCGTGGTTTGAACCATGACACTCATGCATGATTTCATTATATTCCGTGTTCCATTACTGGTATGTTTGTTCGTGCTTGTACCTCTGAGTCATTGCGATAAGGTAACACTAAAGGTATTGATGACATAACTTCACATGAGGATGATGAATGCCTAGTTGACTTGACTACATCATGTGTTGAGTTACCTATTGATTTGAGCACAACACCTATTTTAGAGAATCATGTTACCGTTATGAATGTGTCATGTGATCAAACAACTGAAATACGAACAATTTTGTGTGCACCCATTGAATTAATTATTGATGAGAAAGAACCATGTGACTCGGTGACTAAATCTAATTTGGATCAAGTACAACTGATTAGACATGATGACATGTTATCTACAATTTGCATGCTCATTCTTTGTATTATGTGGTTTTGAATTCACCCATGGCTTTGTCACATGCAAAACTCAAAATAATCGAAATCACATGTTTAAAATCATCGCAAAGTGTTTGTGCCTATAATTTTACTTTTAACTTGATTGGAGATTATGGCGTAAATAGTGATTTTTTTGTGCATAAGATTTGTATCACGAGTGATGATCATGCTAGTTTGAAAGAAATGAAAATAATTGTGCCAATGTTTAATCATTTTGATATGACCTCTAATCTTGGTGATGATTATGTGTTAAATGACTTGTTGTATGTTTGCTTATTTAAGCATGTTGTAGCATGTAACTTTGATGCAATTAAAGTTTATTCACCAATGTTGGGATGGTTTAATGATGAACATTGTCAATCCTTTGATATGAATAAGAGCTTCACTTATATGAGCAAACTGGCTACAATATTTTCATGCCTTCTACTTCTTGTGATAATATTTTGGCTTTATATTTTACAAACTATGAAAGTTACTCATGTATACATGTGTCATATGTGCAAAAACCAAGAGAAGTAAAAATGGATGACATATACATATACAACATGTGCACCTTGTCTCTTTTGTTAGCCACATTTCAGACTAGGCAACGTTGAGAATGGCTTTGTTTTCAAGAAGGGGGAGGATGAGGAGGACATGGATACCTTGGATACGACAAAAAATGTTGCATACATGAATTTTTGTGAGGTGATTTCTTATAAGAATCACGCAATAATTTATTTATGCTATACGGAACAAAAGTACTTCACATTCTTTTTATTTCTTGCCTAATCGCAGAACTACCAGACACTTGTACAATCCACATATGAAGATAAGAGAAAAAGAGACATTTAGGTGTTATTCAAGAAGTTCTCTCACGTCACTTTTAGCCCAAGTAAAATAGAGTCCAGTCTCTCACGTTCTGGACTTAGATTCGGACTACACAGACATAACTGACTCAAAATGCCAAGAACTCTTTCATCCGGACTCTGAATTGGGTGATTATTTTTTGTTGGAATTTTTTTCGTGCACTTTCCAACCCAATTAAATTCACCTTCAAATTTTCTAGAGTGTTGAGATATTGACGAAACAATCTAACACTACAGGAGAATCCGAGTCAAACAACAAGTCCAAAGGTGTTGCATCACCTCCACTTGGGCCCATGGGCCTTGTATGACCTAGGGTTAATTTTAGGCTACCTTGGGACGTCCTCCCACCTCCTTGGCCACCACCCCTTACTCCTATATAAGTATATCAATCTAATAGATTTTTCCTAGGGATTTGTTTAGTTAAAAGTTTGCCATTGCAACTTCGTGTACTTCGTTTGTGTCCAACGGCCAGACCAAGCCCGCTTACGGATCCCCACCATTATCAATACGTCATATATACTTGCAATATTCAGATTGCTTTATCATATTCTTGCACGTTCTTAGATTGCTTGCAGGAATAGACCTTCATCGTCAGGCTGATTGTGCTTCTGGCATCGTCAGTAACCTCAGGAGATTGGTCTAGCGATGGCTAAGGCACAATGTGGGTGCACGTTTGTAGTCAGATCATCAAAGTCGTATCCACCAAATCAATAGTTATCATCTCATCGAAAGATCGGGACCCTCGCCTCTATCAAGGTTTATTCACCAATGTTGGGATGGTTTAATGATGAGCATTGTCAATCTTTTCATATGAATAAGAGCTTCACTTATAGTTGCAAACTAAGTTGCAATATTTTCATGCCTTCTACTTGCAATAATAGTTTGGCTTTATATTTCACGACATATGAAAGTTACTCACGCATAAATGTGTCAGATGTGCAAAACCCGAGGAAAGTAAAAATGGATGACATATACATATACAACATGTACACCTTGTATTTTTTTCTTAGCCACATTTCAAACTAAGCAACACTGAGGACGGCTTTGTTTTCAAGAAGGGGAGGATGATGAGGACATGGCTACCTTGGATATGATCACAAATATTGGATACGCATATTTATTTGAGAACTATCGGACACTTGTACAATAGACGTATGAAGATGAGGGAAAAGATACGTTTAGGTGATTTTCAAGAAGTTCTCTCATGTCACTTTTACCATAAGATAAGATAGAGTCCAAGTCTCTCACGTTCTGGACTCAGATTCGGACTGCACATACATACCTGACTCAAAATGCCAAGAACTCTTTCATCCGGACTCTGAATTGGGTGATTCGTTTTTTGTTGGAAATTTTATTTCGTGTACTTTCCAACCCAGTTGGATTCACCTTCAAATTCGTCCGGAGCGTTGAGATATTGACGAAACAATGTGATGTTGCAGCAGAATCCGAGTCAAACTACAAGTCCAAAGGTGTTGCATCACCTCCACTTGGGCCCATGGGCCTTGTTGAGGATATAACCCTTAGAGTCACCCGCCAGGAGGGGTCGGGTTACTCATAATGGTCATCACACGAAGCCCAGTACCAAGCTTGAAGACGGCGGGTCAATGATGGGCCTAAGAACCAGAGGTGGCTTAAGGCCCGTAGTGTTAAACCGCCGTATGGCAAGACTTGTAGTGTAAGGCAAGAATAGTTGAGAGTCCGAGCCGGACACTCTTATGAGCCGGCCGGGACTCTGAGTGCCGCTGGGCGTCAGCCTCTCTATATAAAGGGATGACCCGGCGGCGGTTTAGGGACAAGTAAGATCTCATCGAGAGCCAGGCATAGCAATTAAGCTCCCTGGTCATCGAAACCATAATCAATACCACCTCAACTGGACGTAGGCTTTTACCTTCACCGTAAGGGGCCGAACCAGTATAACCCTCTTGTTCCTTGTCCCGTTTAACCCCTTTAAGCTTCCTAGCTGCGATGGCTCCATGACTAAGTCCTAGCTCGAGGACATCTGCCATGACAATTCCACGACAGTTGGCGCCCACCGTGGGGCCAGCGCACGGTGGATTTGAGTTCTTGAAGGGCAGCTTCGAAGGGCTCAAGGGATACGCTGTGGGCCGGATGACCAAGAGTCATCGCGGCAAGCTCTACATCGACGATGCAACCTGGGGCCCCGACGCCGACTCAATCGAGTACGGGTACCGGGTCCCCTTTGACGGGATCCACGTCTTCATTGGCAAAATTGGTGAGCCGGGCCCTGAGCCGGAGCTCTGCACCGACCTCATCGAGACGGCTCAGCGTGCACGGCCCGCCCGGGCTCTACCTGCCTTGAAGCATGCTTTCATGGGGTGTGTCCATGGAGGACTCTCTGAAGGATCTGGATCTGGTGATGAGGCGGCCGCCGGCTCTGACGGCGAGTTGGCTACGGATGAGTCAATCTCATTATATCAACTCCAGGATGGCAGGCTCAGGGGCTGTTCCGACGGCGACAGTATTCCG
Organism: Aegilops tauschii subsp. strangulata; assembly: GCF_002575655.3. NCBI lineage: Eukaryota > Viridiplantae > Streptophyta > Magnoliopsida > Poales > Poaceae > Aegilops > Aegilops tauschii. The sequence goes on along the minus strand of NC_053035.3, from coordinate 206,167,331 downwards.
GATCCTTTTGAGCCGCCGAGCCGGGTTGGAATCTTCATGGCCGGTGCACAGCCTGTTCAAAACCCTGCTGCCGGGTCAGGAAACCCGGTGCCCTCGCCGGCTCAGGTGCTGATGGATCTCACGGACAAGATGACGGCCCTGTTGACCGCTACGGTTGACCCGGCGGATCAAGCTCAGCATGACGCGGAGGTGGCACAGTTAAAGTTAGATCTAGTAAAAGCCAAGGAGGATCTGGCGGCGGAGGGGATCAGGATGGCTGCAGAGAGGGTGGCTCTCGACGCCCAGACTCAGCTGATTCAGGCACAATCTTTCCGTCTCACGATGGATCAAAACGCGTCCAATGAGTTCATGAGAAGGAGGCACCACAAGACCCAATCTCGGCTCCCTCCGGTTTATGATCCTCGGAACCTCTTCAACGCGCCTGGTGCAGGGCCTAGTAACCCGCCAGAGATCATAGCACCCGGGACTGGAACACCAATTCAACCCCAAGTGATGGGGCCTCCCCGGGTGAACCCTGCCCCGCCTTAGTACGTGCCAATACCACCGGGTCATTATGCCAACCCGCTGGAAAACATGGTCGCCGCGGCGGCACGGCTGGCGGCTCTCCCAATTGATGGTGATTCTCCAACGATGGTTGAAACCCGCTGGGTCAGGGAGCTGCTTCAGACGGCTCTGGCGCAGCAAGAGGCGTACTCTTACAGCTGGGACAGGATCCATTCGACCCCTCGTCCAGGCCGGAGCCCGAGTTATAGCAGACACATGGCTTCAACGACCGGCTCAAGTAATGTCCGACGCCATGACTTGCCACCTGGCCATGGCCCGGCTCATAACGGAGCCTTTGACGCGACAGACCAAGACAGAGCACGGCAAGAGGCGGAGCAGGTGCCTCAGTTGACGGCTTACCAAACACCCCCGGCTTATCCGACGGCTTCCGTCGACGTGGGTATCCCTACAAGGACTGGAGGTGTCCCTTGTTTAGTGCCGTCTCTCCGCAACGAATGTCTACCCAAGGACTTCAAAGGGCCTAGGAAGGTGCCTAATTACATGGCTGATTTACAACCCGGAGTCTGGATCGAGAGTTATGAGATGGCCATGGAATTGCTGGAGATCAGCGAAGCGGCGATGGCCAAGTACTTCACCATAATGTTAGATGGGACTGCCCGCACTTGGTTGAAAGGGCTGCCACTGAATTCCATCGGGTCTTGGGCTGAGCTGAAAGCCCGGTTCATCCAAAACTTCAAAGATACCTGTAGGCAGTCTATGTCAATTGTGGATTTGACTAACTGTAAACAGCAGGAGGGTGAGTCTACAACACATTGGGTTCGCCGGGTCAAAGAGATAATACATTCATCTGATAAGATGGATGCCGGCTCTGCAGTCTTAATGTTGGAACATAATTGTCGTTTCTTGCCCCTGAAGATGAAACTCGGGCGGCTCAAGCGTGATTGTAATGATATGGGTACGCTGATGGCGGCTCTCGTCAAGTATGCCGACTCTGATAGTACCAAGGACCCCGCATCGGATGATGAAAGGACAGGGAAGGGAAAGAAGAACGGCAATGGCAAGGGTCCTCAGCATAACCCGGTGAACCAAGGAGGTGGCAAGCGTAAGGCCGATGGCAGCCTAGAGTTCGTGGCCAACGCCAGCTCACAGGGTAATAACCAGCGACGCAAGGGGAGGCCACCTCCCCGAGCCGGCGGGTCAGGCCCGACGCTGGAGCAGCTGTTGAATGAGCCTTGTCCAAGGCATGGCTCTAGGGAGAAGCCAGCTACTCATCTATGGAAGGATTGCGCAATCATGAAGGCCTTTAAGAATTCCAATGCCTTTAATGGCAACAATGGCCCGGGCGGCGGCTCAAATCTTAATCCTCAGAACGGTCAAGGGGGCTTTAATCAGCAGTCTGGCCAGGGTCATCAACAGCAGCAGGGGGGTTATCAGACCAATCCAAAGCAGCTTAACGGTGGACAGTATCACGTATTTACCACCAGTCTGTGTAAGCGAGATCAGAAGCTTCATAAGAGGGCTGTGAATGCTGTTGAGCCGGCGGTTCCACGCTATTTAAGATGGTCTGAGCAGCCTATTGTGTGGAGTAGGGAGGATCACCCTCCCCGGGTTGATAATCTGGGTCACTTGGCCCTGGTGGTGGCTCCTCAGGTGGGAGGATATAAGTTCACTAAGGTACTCATGGATGGAGGCAGCAGCATCAACATCCTCTATTATGAGACTTTCCGTCGTATGGGGTTGATTGATAAGAACCTCAGCCAGTCCAATACTGTTTTCCATGGCGTGGTGCCCGGTAATTCGGCTTATCCAGTTGGTAAGATCGAATTGGAAGTAGCCATTGGAGACGAGTACAACTACAGGGTGGAAAAATTGACCTTTGAGGTGGTCAAGATAAGAAGTCCGTATCATGCCATATTTGGGCGGCCGGCTTACGCCAAGTTCATGGCTTTACAGCTCAAGATGCCGGGTCACAATGGGACCATTACGGTTCATGGCAGCCGGAAGGTGGCCTTGGAATGTGAGGAAGGTGATGCGGCTTATGCAGAATCTGTTTGTGCAACAGAGGAGTTGAAGTTTTACAAGGACAATGTTGACCCAACAGATATGACCTCTCTGAAAAAGCCGACTACGGAGCATGAGCCAGCAATGAAATTTAAGTCGGCTGATGAGACTAAACTTGTTGATTTCGTTCCAGGTGATTCATCTCAGCAGTTTAGCATCAGTGCCAATCTGGATCCAAAATAGGAAAGCGCGCTCATCGAGTTCATCCGTGAGAATAGGGACATTTTTGCATGGAAACCTTCTGACATGCCAGGTGTACCTAGAGAACTCGCTGAGCACACACTCAATGTTGATCCGAAATTCAAGCCGGTCAGGCAATTCCTTCGGCGGTTTAATGAGGAAAGGCGGAAAGCCATTGGAGAAGAGGTGGCCCGGCTCTTGGGGGCTGGTTTTATTGTTGAAGTCTTTCACCCAGAGTGGTTAGCTAACCCGGTGCTCGTGCTCAAGAAGAACGGCACCTGGCGGATGTGTGTGGACTACACAGACTTAAACAAGGCATGTCCGGCTGATCCTTTCGCTCTCCCTCGTATTGATCAAATCATTGATGCCACGACGGGTTATGAGCGTTTAAGTTTCTTGGATGCATATTCTGGATACCATCAGATCAAAATGGCAGTTAAGGACCAGGAGAAGACGGCGTTCATCACTCCCTTTGGAGCCTTCTGTTATGTGTCTATGCCTTTTGGACTCAAGAGTGCACAGGCGACTTATCAGCGTTGCGTGCAGAACTGTCTTCATAACCAGATTGGGCGCAATGTTCATGCCTATGTGGATGATATTGTGGTTAAGTCCAGGGAGAAGGAAACCTTGATAGATGATCTCAGGGAAACCTTTGATAATCTCCGGGTCTACAAGATGATGCTTAACCCGGCCAAGTGTGTTTTTGGTGTTCCTGCAGGCAAGCTCTTGGGTTTCCTGGTTTCTAACAGAGGCATTGAAGCTAACCCGGAAAAAATCAAGGCAATCACCTCTCTGGCTAAGCCGGCGTGCATAAACGACGTCCAGCGCCTGGCGGGTCGTATCGCTGCTTTAAGCCGGTTTATAAGCCGTTTGGGTGAGAAGGCCATGCCGCTGTACCAGTTGATGAAGAAAACTGATGACTTTATCTGGAATGATGCTGCTAATGCTGCGTTTGAGGATTTGAAGAGACAGCTGGCCGAGCCCCCGGTCCTTGCTGCTCCGGTTGACAAGGAGCCTTTATTACTGTATGTAGCTGCTAACACACGGGCCGTCAGTGTGGCTGTGGTGGTGGAGCGCAAGGAAGAGGGTAAGGAGCATCCGGTTCAGCGGCCGGTTTATTACGTCAGTGAAGTGCTCATCGAGTCCAAACAGTGGTATCCACATTGGCAGAAGCTTGTTTATGGTGTGTTCATGGCAAGCCGGAAGCTTAAGCATTATTTCCAGGGTCACCCTATCACTGTGGTTAGTTCTGCTCCCCTTGGAGATATCATCCAAAACAGAGAAGCCACAGGAAGAGTGGCTAAGTGGGCCATAGAGCTCGGGCCTCATGGTCTGAAATACGTACCACACACTGCTGTTAAATCTCAAGCCTGGGTGGATTTCATCAACGATTGGACAGAGCTACAAGTGCCCGAAGAAAAGCCGGATAATACATATTGGACTATTCACTTCGATGGGTCCAGACAATTAGAGGGCTCGGGGGCTGGAGTTGTATTGGCTTCCCCTAAAGGTGACAAGTTTCATTATGTGCTACGGTTGATGTTTTCTTGCACTAACAATGCGGCTGAGTACGAGGCCTTGCTCCATGGTCTTCGGATGGCTAAGGAGATGAGCTTGAGCCGGGTAAGGTGCTTCGGCGACTCAAACTTAGTGGCTCAACAAGTATCAGGCAAGTGGGATTCCAAGGACCCTCTCATGGCGGCTTATCGCCGTGAAGTTGATGCCATTGCTGGACACTTTCAGGGTTACCAAGTAGAGCACATCGATCGCAGGAAGAACGAGGCGGCTGATGCATTAAGTCGGCTGGGTTCTCAGCGAAAACCGGTACTGCCTAATACTTTCCTGGACATCTTGCATAACCCTTCTGTTAAGGTACCTACAGAGGAAGATTTGGCTGTCCCTGACCCGGAGGCACAGTTGGTGGCGGCTCTCCACATCACCCCGGACTGGACGGTGCCATACTTGGCTTACATGACCCGGGGAGATTTGCCTGAGGACGAAACTTTGGCCAGACAAATAACCCGGCGGTCTAAGTCAATGGTTGTTATCAATGGTGAGCTGCATCGCCGCAGTGTTACGGGAGCGTTCCAGCGTTGTGTCTCCCCTGAGGAAGGTCAAGAAATCTTGCGCGAGATTCACGAAGGGGATTGTGGCCATCATGCCGGATCAAAATCCCTTGTGGCCAAGGCTTTTCGTCATGGTTTTTATTGGCTGACGGCTCATGCTGATGAGGAGGACTTGGTCAGTAAATGTGATGGTTGCCAGAGGTTCTCGCGACGGGCTCATGTGCCGGCTCAGGAGCCGAGGATGATACCAATCACTTGGCCATTTGCGGTTTGGGGGCTTGATATGGTTGGGCCTTTTAAAAGGTCCAAGGATAAGAAGACTCACCTTTTGGTGGCAGTTGACAAGTTCACAAAGTGGGTTGAGGCAGAGCCCGTTAGCAAGTGTGACGCAGCCACGGCGGTTCAGTTCATGAAAAGGGTGATTTTTCGCTTTGGTTTTCCGCGCAGCATTATAACTGACAATGGGACTAATCTGTCTAAAGGCGCCATGGAGGAGTTTTGTCAACGTGAGCATATTTGACTTGACGTTTCCTCAGTGGCTCACCCTCAATCCAATGGTCAAGCTGAGAGGGCTAATCAGGAGATTTTGAAGGGTATCAAGCCCCGGCTTTTGGTCCCTTTGCAACGGACGCCGGGTTGTTGGGTGGAGGAGCTACCCTCCATGTTATGGAGCATCAATACTACTCCTAACAGGTCTACGGGTTACACGCCTTTCTTCATGGTTTATGGAGCGGAAGCAGTCCTCCCCAGTGACATCCGTCATGACTCGCCTCGAGTGGCGGCTTATATTGAGGCGGATAATGAAAAGGCGCGCCAAGATGCTCTTGACTTGTTGGACGAACAACGTGATGTGGCAGCAGCTCGCTCAGCGATTTACCAACAAGACCTGCACCGTTATCACAGTCGCCGGGTTAAGTCCCGGGTCTTCCAGGAAGGTGATCTGGTGCTCCGGCTCATCCAAGATCAAACAGATGCGCACAAGTTATCCCCGCCTTGGGAAGGGCCCTTTGTGGTCAGCAAGAACTTGCACAATGGGTCATACTACCTTATTGACGTTCGGGAGCATAAAGATTCACGTAAGTCGGAGGAAGAGACCCGTCGGCCGTGGAACATAGCTCAACTTCGGCCTTATTACACTTGAGCCATCGGCTCTCATAATGTACATATTTCTATAGCCATGTATATATTATGATAAGCAATAAAGCAGGACCTCTGTCCTTTTTCTCCTCCAAAGGTAAATGTGTTGTTTCCATTACAAGATCACATGGTAACCTGGAGGTGGATCCGGCTTACGATCGTATTCGAATCTTGCCGTTAAACAATATAGTCACCTGGGGGCTTCCTGTTCAAACATAGGTCGTATTCGAACCAAAGAGAACATAGCTGTCGATACCCACTTGATTGGCACACTGCCGAGCTCATCGGGGAGTTTTCTTGATCATATTTGAATATTCGAATCAACATCGTTAAACAACTTTTAAGGTCATTTGGGGGCTTCCTGTTCAAACATGGGTCGTATTCGAACCAAAGAGAACATAGCTGTCGGTACCCTCTTGATCGGCATCGCCAAACCCACTGGGGGCTATATGATCGCATTCGAATCTTAGCTTAACCCCTTTGGGACGGGTCTCTGGTCGTATACGAACTAGAAGCCCCTAAGTTTTGATTTTATGATTTACAACAAGTTCTTCTGGTTGTATCAACAGTGTACACGACAGTTCTTATTCCGCCGACTTAACTTTGATTCACAGTGTTAGTCACACACAATAAGCATTATCAAAACTGGTAAACCGGAGTTGAGGTACCAACCTTATTATCCGGGTTACATAAACCGGAAGTATACTTGAAGGCCTGTAAGTATGCTATTATGGTTAGATCAAGGATATAATTGCGGACCAGTCTTTGGTGACTTAGATTCATATTCCGGGTTATACGTATGAGACTATGATCCTCAGTGCGGTAAGCCGCCTAGAGACTTGTGACTTGTTTTTCTATGCAGGATGGTTAAAGACAACTATTCGAGCTTAAGGAAAATAAATGATCAATTATGACCCGGAGAAATATAAGGAAGCAACTTCAATGGAGTTAAGCATTCAACACGTGCACGATGGCACGACAAAGTTAAAATGTTGGTCCTACTCTATTACAAGACTCCCGAGTCCAAAAGGGTGAAGCATTGTTTAACAAGCATAATCATGGGCCGCCTAAAGAGTCAAGATGCTTGCCGGGTCGAAGCTTCCAACTCATCCCTCTCCGCTCCTCCGGCTGTTCCTATGACCTGGAAAGTTGACGATTTCCAGTCAATGCCGCTCAAAGCTTCAAATTGAGCCTCCTCGTCAATTAACCCGGCCGGGTCAACTTCCGGGGCGAAGGTATGCTTACGAGTCGGAGGGATCAAGCTGATTGCTTCGTAGCGTGGAGTGGGGATCCTCTGATTCTCCGAGTCATAACCCGGCTGATACTTGGTGAGGTCGGTGTCATTCCCAATTAAGGTAGCCACCGGGCGGACACTCTTCACACAATCAGCAAAATCTTTTTGGTCAAAGGGAGTGCCGTCTTCCTTCAGACTGGGATATCCAAGTGCGATCTCTGCCGGGTCTAGCTCCGGGAGGAAAGCCTTGGCCCGGCTCAGAGCACCTATGGCTCCGGCTCTTGCAGAAGCCCGTCGCAGCTCTTGGAAACGCTGAGGAAGAACGGCAAGCCGGCGAAGTACGTCCGCCAGGTGAGTCGGAACCTCATTGGATAGGGCCACAACGGCCAAGGCGCGCTGTGACCCGGTGTAGAGTTGCTCCACCAAGGTGTACACGGCCTTCAGCTTGGTCAGCACGTTCTGATTGAGGTTGGCGCTTCTGGGACCTGTTTAACAAGGTAAGATAAGCCGCTAGCAATGATGGGAGTTATGAGACATAAAGACTGTAAACTTGTTCAAAGCCTGCAGAATGACTTACCGAAGATTGCGGCGACCATCTGTGACACATGGCGCTTTAAGCCGGAGAGTTCGGCGGTTCTCTCCGTCAGAGCCTTCTCCGCCTGTTCGGCCCGGCTTACCAGAGCAGCCTTCTCTTCGGCCCAAGTCTTCCTTTCAGCTTCAAACTTCTTCTTCAGCTTCTCTTGAGCAGCAACACTGGATTCAAATTTGGCATTGGCCTTCCGGGTCTCAGTTTCCTGAGTCTTCAGGCGGTTCTTCAGCTCAGAGATGTCAGCCTCAAATTTCTTGCAAGCAGCCTATACAATTTCCGGGTTATAGTATGAATAATTATTATGCAATTTTAAAGTCCCAAGCACTTTCCAAGCAAAGACACTTGGCACTTGGGGGCTAATGCATGTCGAAAGTTTCTGTCTACAAATTACCGGTTCATGGAAGTAAGCCGGAAGTTAAGTCTACAACATATTCTATCATAAGTAGTAGACTTGGGGGCTAGTATGGTAAAGATGACTATGTGGTAAGCAATAGAGTGGTACCTCAGACTTCTGCTCTATCTGCTTCACCATATCAATCTCCAGGTCCCGGCTGCTGTGCACCTGATTGACATAGCCGGAGATGATATCTCCGATGCTCAAGTTAGCGTAGTTGGTGATGTCCAGCCTGGCCCTACGGCGCTCTAGCAACTCTTCCTTGGCAGAGCACTTAGCCAGCGCAGTGGGTCTCCCCGGCTCGACAAACTCCGTCCGGGTCATCGGCCGGCTGAGCCGGGCTGGAGATCTCCGGGTTAGCAGAAGTCTCTGTGATTGGCTCGTCGGTTGGAGCGGTGGCTTCGGGAGTAGAGGCAGTGGGCGGCTCTTGAGCTGAAGCCTCCGGTTCAGTCAGGACCGGCTCTTCGACCGGCTTATTCTTCTTCGCTCTTTTACTGAGCTTTGCTTGAGCACTGAAAGGACAAAAGGTTAGTACAAAAGCATGAGTAAGATAAGTACAACATAAGATGATCATCATTACCCGAGCGCGGTCTTGAAAGCCGGCAGGGTGGATTGCATAGAATCACCAGAGGAAGGTGAAGTTTCTTGATAATTGGAATCAGACGAATTGAGCGGTTGACGAGTGACACCCGCTAAAGGATGACAAGGGTATAAGTTGGAGATAACCTCAGTCTGGCGCTTTCTTGATGCCTCGGGTAAGCCGGAGGAGAGGTCTGCATCCTTGCTGGCCCGGGTTTGCCTCCGGCTCTCATGAATCTGTTGCTTCAAAAGAAATTGAGGATCTTGATAAGCTAAAGGATGCGAAAAGCTTACTTTCCGGGTTACTCTTCGGACTTTCAGCCTTGGCAAGGGGTCCGAGTCGGAGGGAAGTGTAGTTACCTCTTCAGTTACCGGGTTACTCGCTCCGGTGTCATCCTGTGGATAATCAAGTTAATAAGGTGGTCAAAAGACAGCTGAAAAGTGGAAACAAAAGAAGAGTCTAAGGAATTAAGGATTACCTCTGACTTGGAGCTATCATCTAGCTGAAGCAGCTATGAGGCGGTGGGCTTGCTTCCCTTTTTTCGGGGAGCGGCTCTCCTGGCGGCTTGCTTAGCCTTTCTGGCTTTTTTAGCCACCTCATGGTCATACTTGACCTTCCAGAACTTATCATCACCCTGAAAAATACAATGAAGACTTCTTAAGGTTCAGATGAAAACTATCTAAGGAGAAAATAAGGTGTTCAGATCAGTGGCTTACCGCTGGGGCCGGGTTAGTCTTGCAGAAGGGGCTTAAGCCGGTCCTCCCGCAGTCTGCCAAGCTCTCATTCAAGAGGGACTTGGTCATGTCGTCAACAACGTCTTCAGGTAGATCATTGCGGCTGTGTCGCGGAGGGTCATCTTTCCGGCCCGTGTAATCACACATTAAGCCGGGGTAGCGGCTTAAGGGGATCACCCGCCAAGAGATCCAGACCCGGACCAGATCAATGCCGTTGAGGCCATTTCCCAGGAGAGCCTTAATTTTGTTGATGGTGGGGATCAGAGGTTGACGCTCGGCTTGAGTTAGCTTATCCGGCAGGGAGTTACTTGGCTCCAGACGCAGGGCACGAAAGCCGGGCAGAGGGCTCTCGTCAGCCGGCGAAGTATCCTAGCAGTAGAACCATGTCTGGTTCAAGTCCTTTGGATGGCTGGGCGGCTCAGCGTAAGGAAAGAGGCAGTCTCTACGGTGTTGAATGGAGATTCCACCAAGTTCCAGGCTCGGCCCGTTGGCGCACTCGTTCTGGCGGTTCAGATAAAAGAGCTCTCTAAAGAGCAGCAGGCTGGGTTCTTCCCCAAGATAGACTTCGCAGAATACTTGGAAGTTGCATATATTTGACACGGAATTGGGTCCTATGTCTTGCGGCCGCAGATCAAAGAAATTCAGCACATCTCTAAAGAATTTTGAGCCGGGCGGTGCGAAGCCCCAGCTCATGTGATCAGCAAATATCACCACCTCACCATCTCTAGGTTGAGGTCTCTCCTCCGACGGGTCAGGGGCACGATAAGACATGATTTCCTTCTTGGGCAAGTAACCCGTCTTTACGAAATCTGCTAAGGTATCGTCGGTGACATTGGACCTCATCCAGTTGCACGTGATTGGTGCCTTGGGAGCTTTGGGAGGCATTGTGAAAGATGAAGCCTATGACAAAAGGAAAATGTCCGGTTCAATTATAAGCCGACAGACGTTTACAGTTTAATGCTCAAATGGCGGCTTATGAGAGGGGCCTAATGACATATGGTTAAGTGCATCGGGTTATCTAAGCCGCTGAAGGTAAGAGTAATTCAAAATTATCTACAGCTTTATCATAAATGAGCCGGAAAATTTTACGGCGCGTGGCTTCTTTTGAGCCGGAAAATTTTGCGGCGCGTGGCTTCTTTAAGCCGGAAATGTGAGCCGCCATAGCTCAGCAGATGCAATTTTTGACTAAGTGTGGTGAAAACAAGTTTCACAGATCGCAGTAATTATTTTGGATCAAACGGTTGGCTAAAAGGAAAAATTTCTAGACCTAGAACAGACACAGAAAAAGTTCGAGGGTTTGAACGGAGCCTTTATGCAATGAAAGGGGATCTATGTACATTGGGAATGGGAGTGAAACAGCTACCGCAGTAGTTCTGTACAGTCTAAAGATCAAGAAAAGGTGGTAATAATGAAATCTATCAAGAAGCTCGCGATGAACGGCGATGAACACGGGAAGAACAGGAAAGAACCCTAATGCAGATCTATTCTACGGAGTGGCAAGGGCTTACGGGTGTTGGAGAGTTGCGGAGGTCGTCGCCGTTTCTCTGGTCACGTCAGGTTGATGCAGCGGCCGGAGTCGGGGAAGACTAGGAGACCCACGGCGGCGGGGGCAGTGGAGCTCGGGCGGCAGCACAGTGGCGAGAGGAGGAAGAAGATGGAGGCGACGAGTGACCAGAGGCTCATGGGCCGGGCTATTTATAAGATGAGGCTCATAAGTGGGCGCGAGAAACGAGGAGGCCACGGCGTGGTTATCTCGCCATAAAAACGCCTCGATTTTCGGGACGGCAATTAAAGATAAGATCCGTTGCGGATATGGTGGGGTAAAAAAATGGACTTAATGGAAGATGACATCATGGCGGGTTACCAGAAATCCAGAAGATGACGTCACGGCGGGTTATAACTTTCACACGACCATAAGCCGGAAGATCTTTTCTCTCAAAATAATTGAAGATTGACATGAACCGGTTCAAATCAATCTGGGGCCTAATGTTGAGGATATAACCCTTAGAGTCACCCGCCAGGAGGGGCCGGGTTACTCATAATGGTCATCACACGAAGCCCAGTACCAAGCTTGAAGACGGCGGGTCAATGATGGGCCTAAGACCCGGAGGTGGCTTAAGGCCCGTAGTGATAAACTACCGTATGGCAAGACTTGTAGTGTAAGGCAAGAATAGTTGAGAGTCCGAGCCGGACACTCTTATGAGCCGGCCGGGACTCTGAGTGCCGTTGGGCGTCAGCCTCTCTATATAAAGCGACGACCCGGCGGCAGTTTAGGGACAAGTAAGATCTCATCGAGAGCCAGGCATAGCAATTAAGCTCCCTGGTCATCGAAACCATAATCAATACCACCTCAACTGGACGTAGGCTTTTACCTTCACCGTAAGGGGCCGAACCAGTATAACCCTCGTGTTCCTTGTCCCGTTTAACCCCTTTAAGCTTCCTAGCTGCGATGGCTCTACGACTAAGTCCTAGCTCGAAGACATCTGCCGTGACAATTCCACGACAGGCCTTGTATGACCTATGGTTAGTTTTAGGCTGCCTTGGGACGTCCTCCCACCTCCTTTGTCGCCTCCCCTTGCTCCTATATAAGTAGATAAATCTAGTAGCTTTTTCCTTGGAATTTGTTTAGTTAAAAGTTACCCATTGCAACTTCGTGTACTTCCTTTGTGTCCAACGACTGACAAGGACCGCTTTCGGATCCCCACTTTTATCAATACTTCATATATATTCACAATATTCAGATTGCATTGTCATATTCTTGCTTGTTCTTCGATTGCATGCAGGAATAGAGCTTCGTGGTCAGGCTGATCGTGCTTCTGGCATCATCAGTAACCTCAGGAGATTGGTTTAGCGATTGCTAAGGCGCAACATCATGCACGTTCGTAGTCGGATCCTCAAAGTCGACTCCACCAAATTGATAGTTATCATCTCATCGGAAGATCGGGACACCCTCGCCTCTATCATAGAGGGCGGCTTCAATAGGAGGCCGGCTCATGGCCTAGTATCTGGCAGGCTGGCTCGATGAGGAGGTAAAGAGGAATCTCTCTTACTTCAGCAGCAAGATAAGTAGGAAATAGACTAAGACACGGGTCATAGTATGACCCAGATTCCGCTGTGACCTCAGGGCCTCGACCTGTATATAAAGGGGAGCCCCTGAGGCAGAAAGATTAGCGTACAAGCTCTTGAGTACTAGGTTAGTGTAGGATCGAAAGTATGTATAGAGTGGGGGTGATTAGAGTATTTGACAAATAAAAAACTAGACTTTTCCCAATTTTAAATGTGGACAGATTATAGCAATTATGACTAGTCAAGCAATCAACCTACACATGCAATTCTAAGAGTATATCAGCGAAAAGTAAGGCATTACACATGAAAGTAAAGGGAAGGGTTTGGAGAAGGCAAGCGCAATGGGGGACACAAAGACTTTTGGCGTGGTTCCGATAGGTGGTGCTATCTTACATCAACATTGATGGAGACTTCAACCCACGAAGGGTAATGGATGCGCGAGTCCACAGAGAGCTCCACCCACGAAGGGTCCATGAAGAAGCAACCTTGTCTATCCTACCATGGCCATCGTCCATGAAGGACTTGCCTCACTCGGGTAGATCTTCACGAAGTAGGTGATCTCCTTGCCCTTACAAACTTCTTGGTTCAACTACACATCATGTCGGAGGCTCCCAAGTGACACCTAACCTATCTAGGAGACACCACTCTGCAAAAGGTAATAGACAGTGTGTTGATGATGAACTCCTTGCTCTTGTGCTTCAAATGATAGTCTCCCCAACACTCAAATCTCTCTCACAGATTACGCTATGGTGGATGAGGGATTTGAGTGGAAAGCAACTTGGGCAAGGCTAGAAATCAAGGTTCAAATGGTAGGAATGGAATCTCTTGATCTCAACACATGAGTAGGTGGTTCTCTCTTGAAAATGAATGGTGGAAGTGTAGGCACGTTCTGATGTGGCTCTCTCTTTGGAGAAGAAGGGGGTGGAGGGGTATATATAGCCTCCACACAAAATATAACCATTACACACTTTTGACCCATCTCAGTGGCACTGATCAGTAAACTCGGTGGCACCGATTTGTGTAAAGATATGAACATTAGGAATCTTGGTGGGACCGATTAGAACAACTCAGAGGGACCGATGTGCAAGGGATTAGGGAAAACCTCATCTCGGGGGCACCAATTGCATCATATCGGTGAGATCGAAGTGAAGCAATAAGCAACAGAGAATCGGTCAAGCCATCTCGGTGAGACCTATTGCAATTCTCGGTGGAACTGAAATAATTGCAACACAGAGAGCTGGCAAGGCTATCTCGGTGGGATGGAGATCCATATTGGTGGATCCGACTTGTTAGGTTTTTGGCAGTGGCTAAGTCTAGATGAACTCGGTGGCTCCGGATAGGCAATATCGGTAGGGCCGAGTTGGAGTTTAGGTTTTGGACATATTTGGATGGAAAAAGTAGCTGAGGGTTTTGGAGCAGTATCACTAAGAACTTGACCAACAAGATGATTAAGCAACACCTCATCCCCTTTTAATAGTATTGGCTTTCCTATGGACTCAATGTGATCTTGGATCACTTAAACAAAAAATGAAGAGTCTTGAGCTTTTTGCCAATCCATTTCCTTAGCATTTTGAGGGGGTCCACATCTCTAGTTCTTGACATGCCAATCATTGAACATCCTGAAATATTTATCTTCAATAGAAATTAATTCAATGAGGTATATGTTGTTATGAATTACCAAAACCACCCAGGGATTGGTTGCACTTTCTGAAGGAAATATGCCCTAGAGGAATAATAAAGTTGTTATTTATATTTCCTTATATCATGATAAATGTTTATTATTCATCCTAGAATTGTATTAACCGGAAACTTAGTACATGTGTGAATACATAGACAAACAGAGTATCCCTAGTATGCCTCTACTTGACTAGCTCGTTAATCAAAGATGGTTAAGTTTCCTGACCATAGACATGTGTTGTCATTTGATGAACGGGATCGCATCATTAGATAATGATGTGATGGACAAGACCCATCCGTTAGCTTAGCATTATGATCGTTTAGTTTTATTGCTATTGCTTTCTTCATGACTTATACATATTCCTCTGACTATGAGATTATGCAACTCTCGAATACCGGAGGAACACTTTGTGTGCTACCAAACGTCACAACATAACTGGGTGATTATAAAGATGCTCTACAGGTGTCTCCGAAGGTGTTTTTTGAGTTGGCATAGATCAAGATTAGGATTTGTCACTCCGTGTATCGGAGAGGTATCTCTGGGCCCTCTCGATAATGCACATCACTATAAGCCTTGCAAGCAATTTGACTAATGAGTTGGTTGCGGGATGATGCATTACGGAACGAGAAAAGAGACTTGCCGGTAACGAGATTGAACTAGGTATGATGATACCGACGATCGAATCTCGAGCAAGTAACATACCGATGACAAAGGAATGGCGTATGTTGTTATGCGGTTTGACCGATAAAGATCTTCGCAGAATATGTAGGAGCCAATATGAGCATCCAGGTTCCGCTATTGGTTATTGACCAGAGATGTGTCTCGGTCATGTCTACATAGTTCTCGAACCCGTAGGGGCCGCGCGCTTAACATTCGATGACGATTTGTATTATGAGTTATGTGTTTTGGTGACCGAAGTTTGTTCGGAGTCCCGGATGAGATCACGGACATGACGAGGAGTCTCGAAATGGTTGAGAGGTAAAGATTCATATATTGGAAGGTTATATACGGACATCGGAATGGTTCCGAAGAGGTTCGGGGATTTATCGGGAGGCTATCGGAACCCCCCGGGAAAGTTAATGGGCCTCATGGGCCATCATGGAGAAGAGGAGGCAGGCCACAGGAGGTGGTGCACGCCTCCCCCTTGCCCAATCCGAATTGGACAAGGGGAGGGGGCGCGACCCCCCCTTTCCTTCTCCCTCTCCCCCTTACCCCTCTCCGTTGGAAGGAATGGGGGCAGAGTCCTAGTATGCCCCCCCTTGGCGCGCCCCCTTGGGCCGGCCACCTCCTCATCCCCGCCTTTATATACGTGGGCAGGGGGCACCCCAAAGGAACACCAAGATTTCTCTTAGCCGTGTGCGGTGCCCGCCTCCACAGTTTACTCCTCCGGTCATAGCGTCGTAGTGCTTAGGCGAAGCCCTGCGCGGACCACATCACCATCACCGTCGCCACGCCGTCGTGCTGACGGAACTCTCCCTCGACCCTCTACTGGATCAAGAGCTCGAGGGACGCCATCGAGCTGGACGTGTGCTGAACACGGAGGTGCCGTACGTTCGGTACTTGGATCGGTTGGATCGTGAAGACATTTGACTACATCAACCGCGTTAATCTAACGCTTCCGCTTTCGGTCTACGAGGGTACGTGGACACACTCTTCCCGTCTCGTTGCTATGCATCTCCTACATAGATCTTGCGTGCTCGTAGGAATTTTTTTGAAATTGCATGCTACATTCCCCGACACTTTCAATCTCCCCCTTTTTGGTAATTCATGACAACATATAGATCAGAGCCTTGACAAAGGATTAAATGAATGAAATACATCATCGCTTTGAGAAGTATGTGATAAGTAAGAGCTCCTGCTAAATTTGTGCATTATTAACAATTTGCATTTGAATGCAAATGCATAATCGATTAGGATCATGGGTCACTCTTCCATGTCACATACAACTTAGTGGAGCGCACAAAATGATATGACTGAAATTGTAAGCATGCATCACCAAAAACATAAGTGAATGATCGTACACAATTAATGATAGAGATAAGCATTAAGCATCACATGAAGCATAGTATGATCAATCACACATCCAACGTAGTATCTCACACACATAACGAGAAAAGTAGCACAAACCAAATGGAAATAGTAGCAAGAACTCAAGAAAAACCAACGAGCAAAAAGCAAGACACTCTCTCACTCGAAGCCTAATGATCTATACATATTCTCCCCCTTTGGCAACAAGTACCAAAAAGCGCGAGTAAGCATAGGACTATGCGGCTCTCTAGGCACGATCTCCGGCAGCTCTTGGCGGTGAAGACCTCTGGCTAGCAGCTCCGGTGTGCGTATATGGCATTGAGAGAAGAGCGTCCGCAAAAGCTTCGTCTGAAGTCGGCTGGGCAGGTGGAGTAGTGACTGGAGGTGGCACTGTAGCAGTGGCAGCAGGTGCAGAGTGAGTGGTCCTCGTGTCTGCAACTGGCACAACAGTAGATCTGGATGCTCTGGGCACTGTCTGAAACCTGTCAGTCATCGACAAATCATCTCCATTGTCCTCAGCTACAACTCTGGCTGTAACAACATCCTCCTTCAGCTTCCTCACCTCTGACTGAACCTCAATGATCTTCACATCAAGATCATATATCTTAGCCTGGACTACCCGCTCCAAGCTCTCCTAGTTCTTGGTGAGGTTGGCCAGACTTCTCTCAATTCTCAAGGTAGCTTCAAGCAGATATGTCATTTGATCATTCTTTGTCTTGAGGTTAGCTATGGGATTAGTGGATGTAGATGCCTTCTGTGCTGCTTTAGCTTCAGTAGCTCCCTGGATGCTCTCTTGTGCCTGAATAGATGTAGGGTGTGAAGAGTCCATCACCACCACATTATCCTCAAACTCTGGCAACAAGGGTAGATGCTCACGACCAATAAGATATGTTCTCGTTCCAACCTTGGAATTGATGAGCAACTGAATGTGCAGAGCAAATCCACATTATCACTTTTGGTCAGCCGCAGTTCTCTTGACTGTCTCAACTATAAGGCTCGTGACTTTGAATTTTTGCGGTGTGTCAAACAAATGTAGCAAGTTGATGGAGTGGCCACAGATCATCTTGTCATCTCTAGACTTGGGAAATAGAGTGTGCCTCAAGATTGTGTTAATGGTGGCCAAACCAGCAAGCAAATTGTCGTGGTTTTGTCACGGCAGATGCCCTCGTGAAAGGACTTAGGTGCGAGGCCATGGCTACGGTGATTATGTTTAAGGGGTTGAGCGGGATGAGAGACACACGAGTTTACCCAGGTTCGGCCCCTCACTGACGAGGTAAAAGCCTACTTCCTGCTTTGTGTTGTATTGATTGAGTATCGATTACAAGGGAGCGGAATCGCTTGACCTAGCTCTGGATTGATTGTAACCTAAGTCTCACCCACCGCAGGGTCTCGCCTTTATATACACAGGTCGAGGCCCTGGGCTTACAAGAGTCCAGGTCGGGTCATACACTACAAAAAAAGACACATCCGTGACATTTTGGGCCGAGCGAATTTTTTTCTGTCATACATATGACACTTCTATGACGATAATTGTGACAAAACCCGGTATCATCATAGATGTGGTGGGCTCCTACTTCTATGACAAAAAATCATGACAGAAAATGGGCTTTTCGTCCTGGGCGGGCCGGAGCCGCAGCTGCATGACATTCTTTGGGCCGTCCATGACGGAAAAAACCGTGGTAGAAGCGAGGGCGAGGAAAATTTCGGGGAGTTCCCGGTTACGGTGGGAGGTCGGGGGCCGAGCGATGCGCGTTTCTCTCGTACACGTACGCGCGTGTGTGCGAGGCGTTGGCTCTAACTGAACCCGAGTGATTGCACTGCAGGCTACGCATTACTGAACCCGAGCGATCGATCGATGGCTGTTAACTGAACCCGATCGAGCGATTCCTTCGCTACTCCTGCTAACTGAAGCCGATCGATGCTGCCTCTGGATGAACAGTGAGCGTTGCTGGGGGGTTTGGATGAACAGTTCCCGGTGGGGGTGGATGAACAGGACCCCGTGGTGTTGCCTCTGGATGAACAGGACCCCGATCGATCGAGCCGGTTGGGGCTGGATGAACAGGACCCCGTGGAAAGCACGATGAACAGGACCACCCCGTGGAGGGCAGAATGAACAGTAGACGGTGGAGGGCTGGATGAACAGTAGCCCATGGAGGGGTGGTTGAACAGGAGCCCGTGGAGAGGGCTGGTTAAACAGTAGCCGGTGGAGTAGCGCATGGTGGAGGCTGGATGAACAGGAGCCCATGGATGAACAGTCGCAGGTGGAGGCTGGAGGAGGTCGACGGTGGATGAACAGTAGCCTGTGGAGGCGGGAGGGGGTCAACGGTGGAGATGAAGAGTGTCCCGTGGAGTCCCATTTTGCGGTACGCCACACCCCTCCCGATGAACAGGACCCCCGTTTCGACCGTAGCGCTCCAACACAAGTCCGTTTCCTCCGTTTTGCGGTACGCCACACCCCTCCCGATCAACAGGACCCCCGTTTCGACCGTAGGAGGTCCGTTTCCTCCGTTTTGCGGTATGCCAGACCCCTCCCGAAGAACAGGATCCCGTTTCAAACGTGGCCGGTCGAACACAAGGCCGTTTCCTCCGTTCTGCGGTACGCCAGGCCTCGTTTCCATCGGCTGTTCCGTCCAAGCTGTCATGACCGGATTTTTGGGATAATAATTTCCCAGAAAAACGGCCTTTGTGCTCACCAGCCCCAGGATTACTGTTAGCTGATGAGGTACCAACTTGATACAAGAATTCCAAGCAAGGTACAAAAATATGTAGTACAAGACCATTGAGGCCTAGGAGTACAACACTTGGTTTCTAATGGTTGAGGGCGGAAGCGGTTGGATACATCTGCGTCTATGGGACTCCATTTCCCACAAGAACAGCTGACCAGGATAACTCCTATCTTCGCGAGGCTGCTATCGTCAACACGTAGGCTCCGAGGTTGTCACCGCGATGCTTATCTCCAAGCGCAAAAATCTGGCCAAGACAATAGCCAGGGACAAGCCAGTGAGTACGTTTGAATGTACTCGCAAACATTAAGAACACGGGTATAATATAATAAGGGACAAACATGCTCCGAGATGATTATGATCACAACGTCTGTCACGGAATATACGAAAAACCATGATGCACACATGTGGGGTAAAAATAGACAAAAATAAAATACTGGGTGCCAAACGAGGGTCTGAATGACTCCTCGAGAGGAAACTGCAAGAATAATAATGCCGCAGTCGGGCGTCGGGGCGACACCACATAAAGGGCTTATAAATAAAAGTAATAACAAGCATGCCACAGTCGGGCGTCTGAGCGACACCACATAAAGGGCTTATAAAAGATAAATAAACAACAAGCATTCCGCAGTCGGGCGTCTGAGCGACACCACATAAAGGGCTTATAAAAGAACAATCACAGTGGGTATCCAGGAGGTAGAACCATCCCAGGGATACTCAATAAAATACATAATGTAAATGGTTAGTCCATAATAACAAAATTAAAATATGATCCTCAGATGTCACAGGTCATAAACCCAAATCTAGTCTAGTCGTTTCTCCATCCGAAGACCGTCACTGAGTTCTAGCTAATTCATTCTCCATCCAAACACCGTTACTATGATCCAGTTAGCCGTGTCTCCATCCGAAAACCGTTTCAAGATTCAACTCAGACTGGGGTCCTTACTCAAGAACATGGCTATCCAACAGGATATATCCTCTGCAGAGGGAGTACTATTTTCCCACGAGTAACGGATTTACTTAGTCCTTCGGGACTAATTCCGCCTACGGCCTTTTAATTGAAAACACGCCTGACCTGCACACACCAGCTTAACTCACCGATGTCTGGAATCACCCACGACACCTGCCAAGCAAACTCTAAGTGGGGAGGCTACAACCTCGACGTAGCATGGGATCAAATTTCTATATGCGCGCTCTAAGGGGTGCCCCCCTCTCGGTCCCAACCGGAAACACCCATGCCCCCGGACCAAGTGGCATGCCTACCGGAGGCCTCCGGTATCTTCCACTATGGCCTCTCTGTACGGTGTGTGCTTTGGTAAGGGGTTGACAACTTACTGAACCATACCCCGTCTGCGACAGGGACAAGTGGTGGTACCAACAAATAGGGAAGCTACTGACCAACACTCGACCTACGACCGACTCAGGTGGTCCAAGAATCCTCCAACAATATTACCATCAGTGGAATAAATCACCACCCATCAAGCCTCACCATGCCATACCGGACATACTCGTATCGACGAGGGACTAGGGACAAGCTCATGTCTACCCAAGACCACGACTTTCCCAGCTTCCTTCCGGTATGCATGAGGAGCTTACGAGGATGATCCAAATCACTAGTGCATCCATTGCTGACCACAAAACAACTCTAAAGTGTACTCATGCACGAGACTTTATCGTTACATAAAGATATCGCATACTCCAAGTCAAAGGGTGTTGTGATCGAGTCAAAACACCACAATAAAATATTATGCCAGAGTTCAGAAATGCTTGCCTTCAAGAGTATGCAAAGGATGCACTTTTTCAAAAGCTTTCCCTTCTCTCCAAAATTCCTATTTGAGAAATATCCAAATAACAAATATTTCAAACACAGTACAAAACGTTGTCTCAAATATTTTTGAAATAAATCTTAAAATAAACTAGATGGAATTTGAGAGAGGTAGGAAAAAGAATCAACTCATTTGGAGTTTTATTTTAAAAGTTATAGCTGGTCAAAGTCTGGTCAAAACTCTGTTTTTAATAAAACCAGAAAAAGGAAAACGCTTCGGGGTAGAATACGCTTTCGAAGCAGAGAAGACGTACTCGGAACTCTGCGCTTTCACTTAAACAGAGAGAGAACGGCGCGCGGGTCACTGACAGTGGGTCCAGACGGCCCACTGGTCAGGTTTGACCGTTCTCCCCTCCCTCCTCTCTCTCTCTGCCCGACGGGAGCGGGGCTCAGGCGATCGCTGGCGATGAACGGAGGCTCCTCGAGGGCATCTAAGGGCAGGGATGGACTGGCCAGACCGAGGCGGTCCTCGTGGTGGTTGCTGGGTCACCGAGGGTGGAAGAAATCGCCGGCGGCGAGCTCCGCGGCGGAGGGGGCTACGGTGGTGAAGTGGTTTTTGGGCTCCGGTGGTCTCCGATCGAGGCTGGGTAGTTGGGCAGCTCCGCAAGGACCAGGGGAAGCTATTGGTGGCGTCGGTTGGCCGAGGGAGTGGCTGATCGCGACGTATTGCACCGGAGTTTGGCGGCGGCCGAACTGGCCGGAGTTGGTGAAGATGGCCACTACGGGTCGATCCACTGCTTGGGGAGCGCTAGGAGGAAAGTCTGAGGTCGCCTGGGGTCTTGAACGAGCTCGGGGACCCTTTAAATAGGTGCTCGAGGCTGGACCGCGGCGGCTGGATAAGAACGACGACGAGTCGCCGTTTCTGTAGCTGCAGGGCGCCGTGGCGGCGACGAACGCGTGCCGACGAGCTTCAGGATAAGATCGAGCTATTCACAGGGGCAGCTGGCGCGCTGGTCTGGTTTGGGCGGTGCCGAACATGGCAGAGGCCGCTGCCGACGCCGGCGTGCCGCCAAGGGCGCTGCCAGCGGCGCCGCAGGGCGCCAGAGATGGCGTGGAGAGGGGGGTGAGCTAGTGCGGGGTTCAGCGGTGGAGCAGGGGCCAGGGACGGGTCGCATCGAGTGCGGCGTGTCGGCTCAGTGCGCGCGCGTGCAAAACGTGTGCTCTGGGCGCGCCCAGAGCACGCACGGAACCTGCTCGACGAAATGCCAGGGCGGTCTAGAGCGCGAGGGTGGGGCTGGCAAATAACAGGACTAGGATAGAGGCAGCTAGGAGCTCAGTGGACATGGTTGCTGGGTCACTGGAGCAAGATCACAGTGCAAACAAAGAACTCATGCCAAAACAGACTGTGCACACCAAGTGTTCGACAGAATGCCAAGTGCACTTAGGCAACTCTTGGAGTGGCCAAACTTTCCAGATCCTAGCCTCTTTAGGTGTAGAAGATGATGGCAAAATCATATGGGCAAAACCAGAAACTTGATAGTGTAAGATTTGCAAAACTCCAGTTTTGGACAGAAAGAAAAAGGGTTTAATGCATGCACTTCAAAACCTCCAATGTGTCCACTCTTCTGGACTTAAGGGTTTTTAAGGGAGAGCTACAAGTAGGAAAAAGCTCAGGGTTACTAGAGCAAAGTAAAATAAGGTTGCAGTGCAAATCACCAAATTGGACCAGAATGCAAAAGAGGTTGATTCACTCAATTTTTTCAAAGAACATCACTGGGTTTTTGCATGAAGATGAATTGTATGCATCCACTGACATCTCCAAACACTTGGAAGAATTTTTAAAGGAATATTTAAATGGGTTGTAGTGCAAAAGTGCCTACTGGACCAGATTGGAAAAGTTGGTGTAGAGCTCAAAATCTCCAATGGACAAAAGGTATTTTTGCATAAAAGTGATGGGGAAACCTCACATGACATCCCCAAATTTTGGTGGAATTTTTAAAAGCATTTGTCAAAAGGTTGTAGTGTAAAACAGGCTCCAAATGCAAAAGAAAACGTTTTAAAAGAATAAAGCTCTGAGAAAACAAATCTTGCAATTTAAATCCACTGATAAAAAAATTGTTTTATTAAAGAGAGTATTCAAGTCCAACAATACTCTTTGAAGGTTTTTCCACTAGAGGCAAAAATCCAAAATCACAAAGGGTAAATCTTGGCAAAAAGGAAAAGTTTTATTTCCTGGCAACACTTTAATAAATAAAACAAGGTCAAAAAATTTGGGTGTCACACAAGCCCTCCCGATGAACACGACGGCGCATTCCGTTCCGACCCAGCCGGTTGGCTCCCCATGAACACGACGACGACGCTGTTTCTCCGTTCCGACCCAGCCATGTACACGAGCCCTGGCCGTACGTATGCGCGAGTAGGCGTTCGAGACCCTGCCCGTATGTACGTACGTGGCCGTATTTTCCTTCTTGCACACTGGCCGCTGTACGTACGTGTACATGCTACGTGCGCGCCTCTACTACGACACGTGCGCGCCTCTACATCGACCAGTATGTACGTACACGTTCGCGACCAGAATGACAATGCTACGTACGCTTCGACCAGGTGGGTCCCGACTGTCAGGCACTTCCTTGCCCACGAAGATGTAGCTGGTGGGTCCCAGCAGTCAGGGGGGCGAATCTTTTTTTGCCCGGACGCACTTTCTTGCGTGCGAAGATGTAGCTGGTGGGTCCCAGCAGTTAGGGGGAAACGTTTTTTTTCGTGAAATAGAGTGGCCCGTCCGGTGGGTCCCAACTGTCAGGTGGAGGAATCATTATTTTCCGCGTAATAAGGAGGCACTTCCTTGCTGCGGCCGTGGACCCAGCTGTCAGCCTCTCCACGTACAGTACTCTTCCTATGGAAGTCGTTCCTTGACCACGTTGACCACGCCGCATGGAGAGCACCACGGCGGTGGACGACGGCGAGGCCTAGGAAGGGGACGACGCGGAGCCGGGGAAGACGCGGCAGTGGAAGCCCGCGCGGAGAGGAGTACGAGGGTTCACTGGTTCGGCTGCGGTGTGAGGCTGCCGTCGCCGTAGGGCCTGGCCAGCGGTGGGAATAGTAGGGGGCGGTGAGGCCTCCGCAGCAGCACAGCCGGCCACGGGAGGCAGGAGCATGCGGCACAACCGGCGCTGCTTTGGGCGGCTGGAGCAAGAAGACCAGAGGTTGAAGAAGCACTACGGCCGTTGGATGGACATCGTACGGTCACTGGAGCTAGAATCGTTCATATTGACTAAAGTTGACAAAGGCCCCCGTCCCAGTCAACTTAGTAGGCCCACAAGTCAGCCTCCCACCATGGTGGGTCCCAGCTAGCAGGGTGAGTATTCATTTTTTGTGTGCATAATAAGGAGGCACTTCCTTGCGTGCGAAGATATAGCTGGTGGGTCCGAGCGGTCAGCGGCGGTAACATTTTTTTCATGAAATACAGAGGCCCTTTCGGTGGGTCCCTGATGTCAGGTGGAGGAATCATTATTTTGCGCGTAATAAGGAGGCATTTCCTTGTGTGCGGCCGTGGACCCAGCTGTCAGCCTCTCCACGTACAGTCCACTTCAGATGCATGTCGGTCGTTGACCATGTTGACCAGGCCGCGCCGAGAGCACCAGGGCGGTGGACGACGGCGAGGCCTAGGAAGGGAACAACACGGAGGTAGGGAAGACTCGGCAATTGTTTCCCACGCGGAGGGGAGTATGACTGTACGAGGGTTTACTGGTTCGTCTGCCGTCGCCGGAGAATAACAGCAGGTGTGGGTGAGTAGAGGGATGGCTAGGCCAGCGATGGGAGTACGGTGGGGCGATGAGGCCTGTGCGGCAGCAGAGCCGGCCGTGGGGAGGAGGGAGCAGGCAGTCCCGCCGGCGCTTGTTTGAGCGGCTGGAGCAGGAAGAGCAGAGATTGAAGAAGCACGACGGTCCTTGGATGGCCATCCAAGAGTCACTGCTTGTGCGTCAACCTTTTTTTTAGGAAATCCTCAAATCTGTGGAAAACAACATACATCCCATCTGCCATTATTTCTAATAATTTACAGCCCATTTGCTAATTATTAATTTTTTTGGAGCCCATATTCTTTTTGTTAGCATTACAGCCCATATTGTGGCCATGGTTAAAAAATTATACGAAATTTTGCATATTTCGGTGCGGTCCGAACTGTTTTTAATCCCGAAATTTTGACTCACATTCAAACTGATTTTAAAAATAAATGTATATCAATATAAAATCCAACAAATTATCCATGCATAAAAATTAATGTAATTTAAAATCTCGAAATGAAAAAAAAGATATTTGAAACTAATTGCCGGTTGATGTGTTTTAAAAATGTACAACCCATTTCTCATTACTGATGGGCCATTTTCTTGGCCAGCCGAATGAAAGCTCTCCTCGCCTTGAAAGATTTGCAGCCCAACAGGCCTGACAAAGTGACTTACTTGGCAAATCACAAAAAAAACTGGGTTGTGGCCGTGGACCCAGCTGTCAGCCTCTCCACGTACAGTACTCTTCCGATGGAAGTCGTTCCTTGACCACGCCGCATGGAGAGCACCACGGCGGTGGACGACGGCGAGGCCTAGGAAGGGGACGACGCGGAGCCGGGGAAGACGCGGCAGTGGAAGCCCGCGCGGAGAGGAGTACGAGGGTTCACTGGTTCGGCTGCGGTGTGAGGCTGCCGTCGCCGCAGGGCCTGGCCGGCGGTGGGAATAGTAGGGGCGGTGAGGCCTCCGCGGCAGCACAGCCGGCCACGGGAGGCGGGAGCATGCAGCACGACCGGCGCTGCTTTGGGTGGCTGGAGCAAGAAGATCAGAGGTTGAAGATGCACTATGGCCGTTGGATGGACATCGTACGGTCACTAGAGCTAGAATCGTTCATATTGACTAAGTTGACAAAGCCCTTCTTCCCCGTCAACTTAGTAGGCCCACAAGTCAGCCTCCCACCAAGGTGGGTCCCAGCTAGCCGGGGGAGTATTCATTTTTTTTGTGCGTAATAAGGAGGCACTTCCGGTGGGTCCGAGCTGACAGCAGGGGGAACATTTTTTTCGCGAAATACGGTGGCCCGTCAGGTGGGTCCCAGCAGTCAGGGGGCAAACGTTTTTTTCGCAAAATACGGTGCCCCGTCCAGTGGGTCCCTGCGGTCAGTTGGAGGAATCATTATTTTCCGCGTAATAAGGAGGCACTTACTTGCTGCGGCCGTGGACCCAGCCGAGACTCTCCACGTACAGTATACTTCCGATGGAAGTCGTTCCTTGACCACGTTGACCTCGCCGCATTCCGTTGCATGCATGCGTCCATGGGCGTGGTGCGTCCCCACTGTCAACCTCTCACGTACAGTCATCTTCCGATGACTCTCGGTTGTTGACCACGTTGACCACACCGTGCCGAGAGCATCCAGACTGGAACGACCTGGAGATGGGGAAGACGGGGCAGTGGAGTCGCAGATGGAGAGGAGTGGGAAACTTCACTGGTTCGGGTGCGCGACAGCACAGCCACGGTGCCGCCCACGGGAGACAGGAGCAAGAACAGAGGTTGAAGAAGGAGCACGGCTGTTGGATTAACATCCAACGGTCCAGCTTCTAGAATCATTTGTTGATTAAGTTGACAAAGCCGTGCGTACACGTCCGCTTAGTAGGCCCACAAGTCAGTCACCAAATCTGACGGGTCCCAGCTGTCAACGGGATGAATATTTTTTTTTGCAAAACAAGGAGGCACTTCCTTCCGTGCGAAGATACAGCCGGTGGGTCCCAGCTGTCAGGTGGAGGAAACATTTTTTCAGCTTAATAAGGAGGAACTTTCCTTGCGTGCGACTATGGACCTCGTGGGTCCCAGCCGTCAGGCTCTCCATGTACAGTCCTCTTCCGATGACTCTCGTTTGTTGACCACTCCGCACCGAACGCAGCGAGGCGGTGGACGACGGCGAGGCCCCGGACGGGAACGACTCGGAGATGGGAAAACGCGGCAGTGGAGTGGCAGATTGAGAGGAGGAGAAGGGTTATAACTGGTTCTATTGCGGCGTGGGGCTATAGTCTGTGGAGAATAACATGAGGTGTCGAGGGGTGGAGGGATAGCCTGGCCGGCGGTGGGGTAGCGCTTCGCAGCGATGCGTGCTAAGCAGAGCCACTAGCCGCCAGAGGCCGGACCAGGCGGTCCCGGTGACGCTGGAGGAAGAAGACGAGAGATTGAAGGTGCATGCTGGCCGTTGGATATAAATCCAATGGCTGTGGATGACACAATCATTTGTTGACCAAGTTGACAATGCCCTGCGTAGGCTTCGACCTATTGGCCCACATGTCAGCCTGGAAAAATGTGGCATATATTTAACCCATGTTTTCTAGAATGTACAGTCCATTTGCTGGGCTGGGTGAACAAATAATTTCACGTCAATCAGGCCCATTTATATTTTCTAAGAAAACCCAACCCATTTGCACTTCCTTGAAATACACGTATTAGGTGGGCTCGTTATATATATAATGTTATGTTAGAAGGAGCAATTAATATCAAAGAATAAACCGGAGAGGCACATTATATATATATAATTAAGAAATTAGCGAGTTATTGCTCAAAATAAAAATGAGTGCGTTATTATTAAATTGGTCCTTAAAATCTTCGCATACGCAATCACCAGGATTTTCCTTGCCTGTGAGTCAAAAACAACCAGGATTTTCCTTGCCAACTTCCGTTAAACATTTACTTTTATAAGTTAATAACACATGGGATGTTTTTATAATGTATATATAAGTCTCTATAAAATATACGATAATAGTAATAATATAAATATATATAATGTGGTTAGAAGGGAAAACATAAATTGGACACAACATTACTTTTATAAGAGACCGGCGTTTTATACCCCACAGTAGGCATACTAACAAGTTCACACACAAATACAACAGAAAAGGTAAACATTCATATCAAACTCAGGTTCACAGGACACGTTCATATTCATAGCCAGCATTCACTATCAACAACTCAAAAGATTCATATATACACAAGCTCAGCATATCTATGCATCCAAATGATTGATAGATCACACGACAATATTCATACATAATTCACAAAAAGATTCAGATATACACATGTTCAGTATGTTTATGCATCCAAATGATTGAGATCATAGCCAATATGATCCATGGACGAACTTTAATTACCTAGGGTACAGACTGGTAAATGGTGTTCAATCGGAGGTACTTCTTGCTAAAATTAGTTCTTGTACGAGTAAACTTTCGAGTACATAAGAGGCAGCACAGACAATCTGAACTTTGCTTGTAGGTTTATCCTCAAATAGTGGCCTCATGCCGAGGGAGGTTTGAGCAACTTGGCCACTACTTTCATCCAACTAGTTTACTGGCTCATCTTGGTCCTGTATCTCGCCAAAATTCTACATTGTAGACGAGAAAGGAGGCGGTTGAGAAAATGAACCACCCAAATTTTTTGTGCAGTTCAACTGAAATGGAGCATCCTTGGCGTGCAGACTGATTAAGTGCCACATGAATATACGCGTCAACCAACTTGTCTGGAATCTTTAGACTCCATGCCATATAGTTCGCTACCATATGTGCCGACAACCAAAAGGCACAAGTTGGGACCAAAGACTGGACTGCGTTTTTTTGGGCTATGCACCAAGCAATATTTTTGGCGTTCACTCTCCTAATACTTGGAGTTTGACAATTGGTTGACGCCGGTTGATACTCGAATGAATATAGGCACTTCTTGTCAACATCGATGCTTGTCTGAGTGAACTTTGGAGTACATAGCAGCAGCATAAGTACCTGTCCATCTGATCATTTTGTGCAGTTCTACTGAAATCACCCGATGTAATGATTTGCCTGCGAGTTCAGGCTCCAAATTACTCCTTTATGAAATCGGCAAACAGTAGCACAATACCAAATTACCAATACATATGACAGGCACAATAATCAGGATAAAGACCATTACCAACCTGTGTGAGGTAGCATATCAATTACTATTTCCTTTGACTGGAAGCCGAGATAAGCCAAGCGACTGACAGCAAAGGAAGAAAGCAAGCGGAGATTAGCGACTGACAGGAAAGGGCGGAAGCTATCGAGGCAATGAAGCACCCAAAGTTTTTGTGCAGTTCCACCAAAATCGGGCATCCCTGTTGGCACATATATTGAGAGAGTGAGATTACTGTAATAGTGGGACTAGTTGATGAAACATACACTAACAAATAGAAGCACCCTTATTATCTTAATGGGTAAAGTTAGCAACATAATAGTCTTGCTTAAAGAGAGGTATTAGTTTATTTAATCAGTGCCAATTAGCTCAACTCAACTCTCAAAGCATTGCCATTTATCATAGGTTGCAAAACTTTAACGTGCAAAGATAAAGGAGTTTCTCATGACAGTAGCACGATACAAATAGTGATGACAGCAAACTAATATGGATGAAGGCCTTAGGCCCGTACCAACCTGAGAAAAAAAGCTTATTCATGTAGTCCCATAAGAGATGATAAAGCACTCAGTGGAATCACACAATCGTATATATTTTTGTGCACTTCAAATGTATGGTTGAAATCACTCTTGTTTACAAGTGCTGAGATTATATCGAAAGATTATCAAGAACTTCCAGCAGAGTTAAAGCACTGGCTGGGATACAGTTCATTGTATTGTCTTGTGTAGTTCCACTAAAATGTATGATTGGCACAACATGATCCCTGTTTGCACAAGTAGGAACGAGGTGAAACCTTCATTAGCTTAGTGAGAAAGGATAGGAAGACATTAGCATATTACTCAAACAGCAGAAGTGGAAGGGCTCCCTGGAGGATCGTCTCACATGTAAGGTAGTCGTTGCTGGAGCCCTTGAATGGCCTCGACTGAGGCCTCTGGCTTCAGCAAGATCGCCTTGGCACTATTTATTCTTCTTCTTCCTCCTCTTCATGCTCTGTTTCTCTTTCTCCTCACCAGTTGGTGAAACCAAGTACATGATTGGCCTTCTAATTCAGAATTGGTTTTGTCAGTGAGGGAGTACAAGTGTACTAGTAAAAAACAGCATTATTTTCTCATGGCAGTCGGAAAATAGAGATGAACACATGCATTAAATATCATTCTTACCTAAAGGAAGGTTATGGCGCCAATATGGATGATGAGGATTGGAACACAGATCTCCCTTTGTGTAGTTCCACCAAAATGAACCAACTGTTCCATTCTGACATTCCAGTTAAACAACACAAAAGTCACTTCTGAACGGAGGGTGCACCAGGATTCCAGCAGTCCAGCACCATGTACGTAAACAGGGGCATAAAGTGGTGATTCATAGTTTGTTGCCCCGAGAAACAAACATCCAAGAAACATATCTGGGTTGGTCCCATTTTTGTTCACTCTAGCCACCTACTCCTATGTGTGGATAGCAAATCTAGTCCTGGTCATACCACTGTGTACAGCGTTACCCCTATATTTCCCTTTTCGACCAAGAGACCGGTTGGATGACCAGTCTGTACTACTTTCACTCCCTTTCCTTCCTGTTTGTACCAAGTCCGATGTGTACATACTAAATTCCCCCACCCCCACTTTATTTCTTGTTTGAACCAAGTACTCCCTCCATCCGGAATTACTTGTCATCAAAATGGATGTGTCTAGAACTAAAATACATCTAGATACATCCATTTCAATGACAAGTATTTTTGGACGGAGGGAGTACAAGATTCGACTCCATGAAGTAGCTTTACCTCTAACAATAGAAGAAAAAAATATGCGATGTTGGACCATCCGATCGAGAGGGGCTGAGAGGTAGAAAATGATGCACATGCAGCGACGTAGTGAGCTGGGAAGTAGAGCTAAGGCGATTTCGAACGAAGATATACCTGAAGGTCGTCGGGATGTGGATAGGTGGGCGGCGGGAGGCCGGATCCGCCCACAGGCAATGACGAAGGGATCAGAGGACCTCCCGTGCTGGCGCTCGGCCAGAGATAACGGTGCGGCCGGCAGTGGGTCTCCTCCCTCACTGTCGACGACGGCCTAAACGCTGCCCCTCCTCCCCTTCACCGGCGAAGGGGGATACGTCCGGATCTGTAACCAGCGGTGAGGATAGAAAGCCAGTGTTTTTTGAAGGGAGAAAGACAGTGTTACTACCCCTATCTTGTTTAGATCTGGAGAGGATGAGAGTGTGTGAATAGAGCAACCCTAGCAAGCAAGCGCGGAGGCTCCGGCCTATATATACGTAGTGGGGTAGTTTTCCTTTTTCACTCCATCAAAACAATCGTTTAAAATTGTGTACTACTACATGCTAGGTCGCGGTTTTTAGTTGTTGATTGTTTTTTGAGATAGCTACCCGCTTGTTCCAAGTGGTGTTACGGTGTGCCAGGTCGCACTTTGTATCGTTCAAGTCTGGTACTACAAGTCCCTCCATTAAATGAACAACCAACCCCTCGTAAAAATTGTGAACAAGCCCACGGCTAAAATTAGCGGAAACGTGGGTTGCCCCAACATGCATTATTATTTATATTTTCTACTCCCTCCGTTCCTAAATATATGTGTTTTTTATAAGCCACACCTAAGACAAGAATTTTTTTATTAGCAGTGAACCCCACATGTCATAGACACAAAAATTGTGGCAAGATTCCCTTAGGCAAGCCAAAGTGTGTCTAACAATTTGAGCAACTCAGGTTAGGGAAGTGTGGCAATTGTGGGAAAAATAATGTGGCAACATAAGACAAACATAGTCACAATCCAAACAGCCCCGTAATTTTTTGTGCATGCATGAAAATTTGGTTAGTTAAATTTATAGTCAAAATTTGGCAAGGCGCATCAAATCAACACATGCAAGTATCAAAAGGAAAGTCACGGCATGCATGCATGCATTGTACTCCCTCCGTTTCCAAATATAAGTCTTTTTAGAGATTGCAACAAGTGACTACATACGAAGCAGAATATGTCTACTCCCACATACGAAGTAGCCCATTTTAAATGTGTAAAAAGACTTATATCGAGTGCAGTGCTTTGATGTGTCGCGTCAACTCGTACAAGACCGAGAAATTTGATTACTACAACGCCCTCTCCCTCGCGGACTGAGCTCCGGTGCCTTAACTGCACCTGCCTTTGGCTGCATGATAGGAGGGCCAACCACCTGTTGGGCCCACCTGTCATAGACGCAAAGGCAGGAGCAGTAACTAGAAGCTTTCGCTACACGCTATCCCTCCCGCACGAGGTGGACGGACATGCAGTAGTGGATTCGATACTGTAGAAGTAGGAGTAACATCATTGTTCGTCTTCTCGAAGAGGCGAAGAGCCAAGCGCAACCCGAACATGGCAGTTGCGAACGCTCGCGTGGTGCGGTTCCTCGGAGTACTAGCCAGGCTCTTGCATGAGACAAAATTGCTATTGTTTAACAATTAAAGTCCATTATCCATTGGTTGATACTCATTCTGCATAGGTCCACGCGCTTAGCACCGTTTCCTCCTGGGGTCACCAATGTTTATTTGCTAATTAATAGCATTGCATGCAATGAACTAGCCATTGCAAGTCATTAAAAGCATGCACACCTCTCATCTCTTATTGGTTGATATGTCAAGAAACAAGAAACAAGGTAGAAGTTAATGCATCGCGCCTAAGTGTTTTGGGACTATTTGGTTTTCGTAAGATGAATTACACACCTAGACGGAGGGAGTAGTATAGCCCTGTAAACCGGAAAGGAGTATTTGCCTTTCTAGAGATTTCAATAGGTGACTAGACTACACCGTGTGCAGTACTCCCTCCCTTCCGTTTTATAGGGCTCAAATCTCAAATCTCATGAACCAAGGCATTTTGCGATTGGAGGAATGTATCTCGTACTTTACAAAACTACCCTAATTAAACTCATGCATTAATTACGTAGTTCTCTTGTTTTCCTCTCCGCCTTGGTCGCGGTGCACAATATTGAGGACTCCTATATGACTAGCCGCTCTATCTACATGCGGGACATTTAAAAGCATCCGGGCCCGCGTGCCATCCACCAAATCACAGCGAGGTGCTACAGTCGAGACTCACCTGTCACCCCGGTGTGGCCGTCATGACCCGTCATATCACAAAACCCACACCTTTACCAGCAGTGGTAAGGTGGCCTCCAAGTTGGACTGGACGAAGCAACCATCATTTCACTGGAACGCTCGTTCAAGCCCTTTCTTCCCTTTCTTGAAGAATACCTCACTCCAGGCTACTCACTTCTGCCATTTTTCTTCTGTACCGATGAAGGAAAGGTGGGCGAATCAGTTATGCTGCTATATTTTCATTCCAAGAATCTTCTTTTTGCGAAGCACCGACGGATTCTCACATCCTGTTCTTTTCCCGTTTTCATTGCGATTGTGGTTTCCTTTCGATTGCTTTTTGTTTGTCAGTTCATTGATGGATCCTGGAGCACTAGGCAAAGAGTTGCCGGCGGACAACCCACTGGAGACAGCGATCTCCAGGAAGCGAGCACCGACCAACGAGTTGACCATGTTGGCGGGCCAACCCATGGAGACGAAGAACTCCAAGAAACAAGCACTGGCCAAAGAGTTGAGGATGTTGGCGGACGAACTCCTCAAAGAAAGTTGGAAGAACAGCAAGGGCCCCACCGTGCCTACCCCAGGAACTCTGATTGCCACCTATGTGAGGCTCAAGACCGAGTTTGAGGAGATAGTTGCCGTTGAGAAGCAGTATTCCCCTGGCAAAGTGATGGCCCCCATCGAGGACGAGGAGATGGCCCCCGGAGGGATGAGATCCCCCGGTGAGCTGCACAAGGTAAAAAATAATGGCTTATTACCATAGTTGTGGTTTTTGATTATTTGCAATGTGCTTGCTAATATGTTAGGGTTGTACAGGTGCCGGTGGACGTCCTTGATGATTCCGATGTCGTGGCCCGTCCTGTTGGCATCGCCCCGGAGATCGATTCCGATGTCGCTGTCCATCCTGTGGACATCGCCCCAGAGACCGATTCCGATGTCACGGTCAGTCCTGTGGTCATCGCCCCAGAAATCGATTCCCATGCCGCTGTCCGTGCTGTGGTCATTGCCCGAGAGATCGATGACAAGCAATAGTTGGTCACGCTAATCCTTCAGGGTAGTTTGCATTGCCCTGTGTTTAATTACCAGAACGATGTGTGTTATCAAACCATCTTAGGGCTAGTGCACTGTCTTGTGTGGGCAGATCTTGCTACTTTTGTTTGATAGTGAATCATGCGATGAATCATGCGAACCCTCTCCGAGTTATCGAAACAGATGTATCCTCACCAGCTTTTGATGTAATATATGGCATGCTTAGATGTAAGTTTGAACTGTTTATCATATCAGCAGGGCTTGTTTGATGATTCTTGGTGTTAGTAGGCTAGCTACTGTGCAAGCTATAGTACTTGCAAAACACTCACCGAAGAGAAACGTTGGGGCTGATGAGCTCGTGGTACACTTATACTTATCCCTCGTCGATCGACCAATAGCCCTAGCTCCTAAAATTGTTGGCTTAGCGATCGATCAGACAATAGTCGACATACATTCAGGCCTCATTTGGTTCATAGGGTAGGAAAATCGTAGCAAAAGTACAGAGAACGTGCAACACAAAATCATAGCAGTGCAGAGACGTACTCCCTCCGTTCCAAAATAGATGACCTAGGCGGGCTAGTTTGGCCTAGTGGGTTTCAGTGATATGACGTGGTACAATGCCGTCCAGTCTTCGCGTGTGGTAGCAGTATTGCGGGTACAGTAAGTTTTCTTGAAGAAGCGGAATTCAACGAAGTCATGATGGTTCCTTCGTCCGAACAACTTACAGTGGGAAAGGTTGGGCCTGCGATACGACTGGGGTAGACCAGGATAATTTTGTGCATGGCAGGTGGACCAGGATGGTCGACGTCCCACATGTCGGTGAATGAAAGTATTCTTTCCGATATAGAGGACGAGCAACGAGTATTCATTGTTTATTTTTGATGAAAGCTATTGTCTCCACTGTTACGACGGAGGAGTGTGAAACACGGCAGCCCAGTGAACTTGGCATGTGCACCACTCCCTCCTTCCTCATGTAATGCCCAGGTTACAGCTTTTTCTCACTTTCTCTCTACCTATTTCCTCTCAAATGTTTTTACCTTTCTTTTTTTAAGACACAATTGTTTTTATGCCTTTTTTAGAATTATTTTTTTATACCTAGGAGCACGTGTAGAGATGGGCTCTTCCAGAGCCCACTCCTTGACTTTGTCAATGCCTCTCTCTCCTCCACATAAGGAGTACTACTTGCTATGCATGCATGCGGTGGGCAGCTGGCGTCTTGAGGGGCCAGGGCGGTGAGAGCGGGCTCCGGAAACGGTCCGGACTTCAGCATGGCCCACCTCACATTATCACCATATATTTCTTGGAGTCCGTGCACGGCGGGCGGGCGATCTCTTCTCCCTCCCCCGTTTCTCTCTTCTCAGCCGACGCCCGCCGAGCGATTAGATTTCGGCTATCGACGGTTTATTCAATTACGGTCCCACGTGTCAGTGAAATTGCAAGACAACGCATGTCCCCTCTGGTGAGCGGCGTGCGAGCCGGACTGTCGGGGTTGCGACGCGTACGAGTCGTAAGTGTGCCACCTTTTCCTTTAGAACTTGCGAAGCGTAACATTTCGCGCGATCGATCGATAGAAATCCAGAACAAAATGACGAGGGCAGTGCTTTCCCGCTCGTTAGGCGGGCTAGTTCGAGTGATATTATGTGCTACAGTGCCGTCCACTTGCTCCATTTTTATGTAAGCAAGAGTTTACACTCTTACGCGGGAGGAGTGCGAAACACCGCAGATCTGATTTTGATCGAGGGATAACTGTTCCCTGCCAAATAATGGAGGATTGTTAGCGATTATAGCATGATAGTTAGGGCATCTCCACCGCTGGCCCACAAATATACACCGGCATCTGTCCGAGGACACTGATGGATGCCATCCGATGCTGCCCGCATACCTTTCGACAACTATATGAACTAATCGGACGAAATTCATGCAAACAAAGCAAATTTCAAATTAACCGGATGAAATTCATTACATTTCGTAAACTTTTCCTACAAACTAGAGGAAATTCATTACATATTTCGCACAAACCATACTAAAACCTACTGTAAACCTAATCTAAACGATCGCCGGCGCCCGACCACCATGTCCGGCCATGAACCCGAGAAAGCCGGCCATTGCCTTTGCCTCCTCCTCATCCGCCTCGATAACCTCCTCCTCCAGAGCGGCGGCGACCTACTGTGTACTACTCTTCCTCGCTGCCGGCTGTGCCCGTGCACGCACGCCAGCTTTGTGGTCGTGGCGGCGGAGGGCGGCCGGGGGGGTGCCAGCGATCTCCTTCGTTTGCTCCTGCGACAGTACGTCGAAGAGAGCTTTGGAGCGCGCCCGGAGCGGAGCCGCCGATGTCCCTCGTCTGCTCCTGCGACAGTACGTCCAAGAGAGCTTCGGAGCGCCAGGAGGCCATGGTTGAAGTGGTGCCGACAGAAGGAAGGGACCGGAGGAGAATAAGTGTGGGTCTTTGGCTATGGGAGCTGGGGCTCAAGTTAATATAGCGGGCGAATGGCAATGAGCCGCGGCAGACGGATGGACAACTGGCGCCGGAGTAGGTTCGTCGGGCGTGAATGCGGACGCTGCTTCAGTGACTCAACTACAGATGTGTTTGGGTTACTGACATGTGGGCCCAACAGGCATCTGGCCTGCATGTTAGTAACACACCAATTGCACCTGCAGTTAAGTCCAGTGAATGCGGCATTGACATTCTGGAGAGACGGTGACCGTTTCAGGCGGGAAGCGCGCGCTAGCGATGGAAGGGGTTTCGGTGTGCAGTGGCACTAAGATCGGTCGCTCACGATAGTACATACTCCGTACCATACTACCATAGTACCCTCTCTAGCTTAGGCTGTTTTATAGATTGTCGTTGTGATGGACGATATACATGAGCAAGGCGGTCCGAGTATGACCGTTGGTGTTGAGCCAGGTGAATACATGCTCGGCGTTCGTGTAGGCCTCCATCAAACGTCTAAACAGTAATGTCAGGCACCGCCGGGGTGCGCAGGTGATGGGCTCGCCGTTTGTGTTACGCCATGAGCAGGACTTTGATTTAGAGGGCGACGTGCATGCATTAGCATGCTTTGACAGCGTGAGCGTGAGTGTCTGACACGAAGTATTTCATTTTCATTTGGCTGATGAGGGTGCTTTGCAGCGACGAGTCCGTGGTTTGATTCCCCACATACGCATAATTTTGGTTTTTACAGTATTTCTTTCTCCATTGACAGGTAGGCTCGCGTAGATAGATAAAGAACACGAGCTGATGAGGCGCATGCGGACTGTTTGACTGGTCAACCAGACAAATACGGAGCTATACGCTGAGCCAGTGACCGTATAATCACCATATCTCGTATACAATGATCAAAGTGAGCTATCAAGATAAGTTCGATGACCGCCAATGCATTTTACTCGGTAATAAATGACCAGGATTGAAGGGGAATCCAAATTTGCTTCGTCTTCTGTCCTTGAGCTCTTGACAAACCAATGCACTATACGGTTATCCGGCCACTCCACCCCATAGCTCTCACCAAGCGTCGTTCATGCCACCGCGCCGCACACTAACCGGTAAGGCAGCGATGGCATCCCGCCGCGCCGAGTTCCTCGCCGCCCACGACCGCACACAAAATGGTAGGGAAGCGATGGCATCCCGCCGTGCCGAGTTCATCGCCGCTCGCGACCTCACAACTATGTGGGAGGAATTTGAAGATGCCAAGGCTGAATGGGCGGTAGAGCAAGAGGCGGCCAAAGCCGCACAGAGGGAGCGGAAAAGTCAGAAAGCACTCAAGAAAAGAGAGGCCCGCCGCCGCAAGAAAGAAAAGGACGCACGCGGTGCTGCGGAGAGGTCGGTGGAGATCCAAGCACGGTGGGGTGTCGCTAACAAAGCTGGGAAGGAGAACGACGGCGTCTGGCCAGCGTGTGAGAAGTAGTAGTACTAGTAGTTAGTGTGTGTGTCTGTGTCTGAGTACGAGCATGTACCAATACTACTAGTTACTACTGTAGTTTTTAGAGCAAATTACCAGTACATTAGCCTAGACTAAATGGAAAAATTCCTATCCTAAGCATCAAATGGCATCTCTTTCTCTATAGGAATTGAGATGCATGTCATCTCACTTCCTATGATTTTCATATTCCTATCCTATGAACGAAAGGAGGCCTCTGTTGGAGTAACTACTGTAGCTAGCAGTACTGCTGGTACAGTAGTTTTCTTCAAGAAGCGGAATTCAACGCAGTCATGATGGTTCCTTCGTCCGAGCAACTTCAAAGTGGGAAGTGGGCCTGTGATTTGACGGCTCATTAGTCATTGTTACTGCGGCACGACGACCTGGGTGACTCTCCCTTGGAGTTCTGCTTGCATGGCAAGTGGACCAGGATGGTCGACGTCCCACATGTTGGCGAATGGAAGTATTCTTTCCAATATCGAGGAGCAAGGAAACCGTGTGGTATAGTATCACTGCTGATTGGTTCGCAAAAAAAAATAGTATCACTGCCGATTTATAATTATTTTTTATTTCTGATGAATGCTAGCGTTTCAACTCTTACGACGAAGGGTGCCAAACACAGGACGTGCGGGATGTCCCACACGTCAGCGAAAGGAGTGGGACATGAACAGCGTGGTAGAGCCCAGCGTAAAAAAACAGCGTGGTAGAGCGTCTCCACTTCTTCCACTTCTGGGTCGGAGACCACACGTAGTAGTACTTAGTGGTATGAACGATACAAAGTGCGACCTGGAGAGAAAGACACGTCTAGTTGGAAGGTCTCGGGGCATACACGTAAACAAATATAAAATTTAATATGTGCCTCCAACTAATATAGTAGTAGTAGAGTACTTAGGCACGTACTCCATAACATCACCGTGCATTGCACGTACAACATTTAGTGGTAGTACGTAGTAAGAGACAGATGCCGCCCAAGAGTTCCCTTCTCGACCTACTTTTGGGTGTTTGGTAGAGTGTATGGAGGGTGCATGAGTCCACACTAGTTTAGCACAAATACACTAGAAGCATGCATGAAGAGAGCATGCATGAAGAGGGGTGTTGAGTTGAGCATGCATGAAGAGGGAACAACTATGCTGAGACGAGAACGCAACCAAACACACCCTATATGCCACGCATGTTCATACCATTTGTGCCTTTCTACTTCACTTACTGCGCTACATTACTCAGGTTCGTACGTCCACTCCTGGGTACATGTCCGTCTCGTAGTTCTAGTCCCACGTGTTCTTCATATTGATGGAACGATCCTTGCATAACACGTGCACCTTGATGCTAAATGTCTCGCGTGTTGGCAAAAGGATGACAAAGCTCGCGTAAAAAAATAGAGTGGAAGAACATAGATTCCGGACGACCGAGAAGGAGCAAGGAACCTCGTGGTGGAGCATGTGCACTCATAATATTTAATATTATTCAGCGATATAAAATTAACCAATCATCTCCACAGTGGACTGGAAGAGTACGAAACACGGCAGCCCAGTGTAGTTACATCATACTAGTACATGGCTAACCCACGCTATCACCATATTTCTTGGCTTCCGTGCGACACCTATCTCTAGTAATCCAGCAGCCTGTATCGCTTCTCCCTCCTCGTCTCTATCAAAGTGCGGCGGGCTGGCGTTTCTGCCGTCTATTGAGGTCGGTTAACTATCACATGTTAGCGACATGCCAAGAGCATTCTAAAAAAATTCCTTTCACGTTCCGTTTGCAAAAAGAAAAAAATCCTTTCATGTACAAATTTGCCTGTATGCTTTGAGCAACTTGCATGTCCTATACTGCTCCTGTTTGATACTCTAACTTAGCTAGAGGTTAGACTAACTCATGACTAACCCTGAACTATCTGTAGCCAAAGAGGTGTTTGGGTGACAGGGTTAGATTGACAATAAATGCACTTCATGGAGAGAGAAAAGTGATTTTTTAGTGGTCCCAATGAGAACTATCTCCAGTTAGCACCTCTTGGGTGGGATAGTTTTTTTGGTGGGTTCAGTGCAAATTGCTCCAATTTAAACCCTCATGCTTGGATACTTTAGGGCTATTTGAGCCCCAACTAGCTCAAACTAACTCTAACCCATGGATCCAAACAGGGCCTATGGCCAGTCTCGACGCAGAGCAGTCGCGTGCACCGGGAAGCGGCGCTCTCTCGGCCGTCGCGCCACTTCAAAGCCGGCGCCAGTGAGAGGTCGCCTCCGCTCTGGCCGGGCATTAATGCGGCACTGACGCTCCAGGGCGACGCTGACCGTTTCACGCGGGAAGCGCGCGCTGGCAAGGGAGTATAGGTTTTGAACCGTTTCAGGTGTAGTACTGGTAGTTTGCAAAACTACTCAATTATTGCACTCAGTTTCCTAAGAAATTGTGGTAAAAAACGTTACTCCACAGCCCGCTTCCCTTCTCCTTCCTCTTCCACCGCCCGCACGTCCGCGGGAGGCGATCGGTCAACCCTTATATAGGAGTGCTAGCACAAAAAGATGCATGCATGACCACTAAAATTTCCATATTAAAGCGCCGCTCCGGCGGGAGTATGGCGTATGTTGTTACCTTCGGCCGGCCCATGGCTACTGGGCGACGGCGACCAGAGAAGAGGCGGCGGGAGGGGAATGAATGCAGCTACTGTTTGGGTTCGCCTTCCGTCTTAAATAAATGCGCAGCATCACGTGTACCCGCAGGTGCACAAATTGTAACATATGTGTCTGCTTAAGTGGGCGTCACATAACTGGTGTGTGTGTGAGAGAGATTCTGAGAGACAGAGTGCGTGTGTGCGACTCTACTCTTCGGACATGTACTCAACCTTTTGCATCGGGATATAAGTATAATGGTATTTACTTTAGCTAGTGATTTACGTGGCCATGTTAACGTGGTTGTGTGAAAAAAATGTCACTTCCTGCTCATGATTTGCGTTATATAATTACAAGCAAGATTCTCGTGCATTGCACGGAACATCAATATGCATTTTTTTACAGAACACCTGTTGTGATTGACCCATGAAGGAGTAATCCCATCTGTAAAAACTAATGATATCTCAAGAATTTTATCGGAAAACGGGTATCTCGAGAATGTCATCGAAAAAAATGAAAGATGAGAGATAAGGCGAGGAGGAGTGGAGCGTGGTGGTGACTGGTGGTCGGAATGGGCGGAGGCATGGGGATGGACGGCGCCGGCAGGCGGCAGCGGCCACCATGCATGCTAGATTGTTCCAGAGACTTATTCCTTTTTTAATTGCTGAGCAATAAGGTTGCGGGAGATAATGATGTGGACAGAGGTGCGGGTATCTTTTGTAAAATTATCATAGTTTGCTTTCTATCCTCAGATATAGATCATACGGTCTGTATTACAAGATGGCAGGCACACCATCACCGCCAACTCATTTTTTTATAAGGGTACAGATGATAAGTTTGCTGACTACTAAAGTAAAGTGGAATTTGTCCATGTTATGCAAGTAAATAAAGGTGATAGTTTATCATACGGGTAAGGTTGGATGAAGGGTGGTAGCAACAAATGCTCCGCCTAGAGCATGTGTGTGTGAGATGGAGTCTTAGTGTGTGTGTGTGGGGTGTGTGTGTGTGTGTGTGAGAGAGAGAGAGGGAGGAGAGCGAGAGATGAAGTCTTAGTTTGTGTGTGTGTGTGAGAGAGAGATGGAGTCTTAGTGTGTGTGTGTGGGGGGGTGGTGTGCGTGCGTGCATGTGTGTGTGTGTGTGAGAGAGAGAGAGAGAGAGATGGAGTCTTAGTGTGTGTGTGTGGGGGTGCGTGTATGTGCGTGTGTGTCGCGGGGTCCTCTGTGGCGGATGTAATTTAAGTGTGCATGGCTTCATCATAGAGAGGTGATGTGTATGGCAGAGGCCACCAACGATGGGGTGCGAGAGAGAAAATGCCCGTAGAGAGGGAAGAGAAGGTGTGTGCGCGTGAGAGGAGTCGACATTGAGAGAACGTGTTTGTTCGAGAGACACCGAGGAAGACTACTATATATCGATGGTGCATGTAGGCGGGAATTAAACAAAGGGATGGTCTTATTGGTTTCGGGGATATAGAGGAAGAGTGAGAGGCAGGGGGTAGCTAGAAGGAGATTGTTAAGTGTGAGTGTGTGTTTTACCCATCCATGCGGAAGTTATGTGCACAAAAGAGGAGAACGATTCGATGTGGCGTTAGGATTGAGGGTAATTAACTACGTATGGAGACATAGAGACCTTGAACGTGCATGTGTGAGAGGTATACATTTATACGTGGGATGTGTGTGTGTGCGCGCGCGCATGATCGAGATAAAAGAAAGAAGACATAAGTCATAAGATCAACGACATGGGAGAGACGGATTGGTATGACAATATGCATGCATGTGAGAATGCAGGGAAGAAGGCCCGACAATTGAGCATGTGTTTTTGTCTTTAAGAGATAGTGGTGTGGGCTGGAGCATGCATCTATGGCGAGCAGAGGGAGTGAGGCGCAACGATTGTGCAAAAGAGACCAACCTATAAATGCATATGTATGGAGAGACATATATAGTGTGGGTGATAGGAAGCAAGACTCCGTGCGAGAAAGAAATGTTGACGGAGAAACTACAGATAGATACAGAGATGGTGATGCTAGCTAGAGGGACATCCGCTAGTTTGGGTGTTGGAGATGACTGTCGGGTGGTTCAAAGGGTGAAGTTATATATGTGTGTGAGAGGGCACTTGTAACATCCCAAATTTTCAATTTGGAATGTTATACATTAGATCATCATGCATATCATATTTTATTGCATTTTGATTTGCGATCCTAGAAATTTCACGCAACTCAAGGACCCACGGAGAGAGTTGGGGATTTCGTTATTTTCATATTTGGGTTTTCTCAAATTTTGAAAATAGGATCATTTGTTTTAATTATTTTTCTCTCCGAAAATATTTCATATCAAAATATCTGAGAGGGGATAAAATGACTTCTCCACAAATAATTAAATATTGGAGGAAAAATATTAAAAACAAATATTTGATTTTATTTGGATTTTATTTGATTTTATTACACGTTTTTAAAAATTTCATTTTAGGCCCAAATAAATGTTCATCTTGTCCGGCTTATTTTTAGAGGACGGGGAAAATTTATTTCGGGATTTTTGGAGTCCGTTTAGTATATCTTTTCTTACTTTTTCTGCACGTCCGATTTTTTTTAAAAAAGTCAACTGCCTTACGGGCCGTGTCCGACCCGGACACCTCAGCCCGGCCGGCCTTTAAAGCCGCGGCCCGAGCCCTGCCTCAGCCCAAGTCGCCGCCGCCCCGAAACCCTAGCCGCCGCCGCCGCCCGCGCCGCTCGCCGCCCGCGTCGCCCCGCCGCCCGACCCGCCACCCGCCGGAGCCGCTCGCCGCCGCCGCCGTCACGCGAACCGAGGTAGCCGCCGGTTTTTCTTGAAAAACCGTTCGGTTTTATTCTGAAACCGAGATGCGTTTTTTTATTAGATCGGTTTATTTTTTCAGTTTAGTTAAATAGCGAACGCCCGTTCGTTCGTTTTAACAAATGGTTTTAGTTTTTTTACAGACAGCGAACGTTCGATCGTTAGCCTGTTCGTCGGTTTTTCTTTTTCTCGGATTTTCTGCGATTATTCCTGATCGTGATTTCCGATCTGTTTTTCGTTTTAGTATAACTTTTCGCTCGTTTATAGGAATCAGGCGATTCAAGCGCCTAAAGTTTCGTCTCGAAATTCTCTTTCCGTTTAACTAACTCAAACAAGTTTTTGCTACTGTAAAATTTGACTTAGATCCAGATTAGTAAATGAAGCTTGTTTCTTTCGCCGTTTAACCTTCGTTGCTTCGTTTGAATTGATTCTTTTTGCAAACCGGAGTTCTTAAGTTGAACTTTCTGGTTAGATCTCTTATTTTGAGTTTTATTTCGTCCACCCTTGCTTGATTGCTTATGTATGTATTGTTTGTTTGCGATAGAGTACCCGGAGTGCGAAGCGTGCTACTACGAGTCTCTAGGTTTCACGGATCATCAGCAAGGCAAGTAACACTTTGATCATACTTTTCATCACCCAGTTTTATTGCATTAGATCAATCCTCAAACAGTTGCATGATTAGGATCTGATTAACATGTGGGTTTTGGGAAGTAGATGAGGTAGTACCTATTGTCCTGTTTACTATCAAACCTTTGGGAGTTACTTCTACGTTTGCTTATATTGCTATGCTATGCTCGTAGACGTGGATTGGGTTTGAGTGAATTCTTCATGACAGATGTGAGATTATTAATTTATGGTTCAACTTAAGGTGGCTACTTTAATTTACATCTGGGTGGATTGAGGCACCTGGAGAAACCAGTGTTGCCTGTATTTTTGGATATCCCGGAGTACCCGTGTGATCATCCTATGGACCGCCACCCAGACTCAAACGGATCATGAGATTATTCATGCTAGAAACTTCCGTGTGCAGCCACAAGCTATTATGGGCTCTAGCATAGTTGAGTAGGTTACATGACCTCTTGAAGAGGTGGGCTAGCAGATGTAGGGGAAAGTAGGTGTAACTGTCCACCCGGAGTAAAGAGTAGTGTTTCTGAAAGACTGTGTCTCGGTCATCCGTTTCTCAAACACCATGTAGTGCGAGAAATCAAGCG
The DNA here is from genome assembly GCF_002575655.3 of Aegilops tauschii subsp. strangulata. Taxonomy (NCBI): domain Eukaryota; kingdom Viridiplantae; phylum Streptophyta; class Magnoliopsida; order Poales; family Poaceae; genus Aegilops; species Aegilops tauschii. The sequence continues at coordinate 206,123,037 of NC_053035.3, read as the reverse complement.
GAGGCGATCGAGTCTTGTGGGGAAAAGTGCACAAACCTCTGCAGAGTGTACAAACTAATCATGATTAGCCGTGTCCCCGGTTATGGACATCTTGAGTATCTAGTTCTTGGATTATCATGTGAATCTCATCATCATGTTACTTAATTTAATTTGATTGTGTTAATCACGTTCTTAATTGGGATTGAGTTGGAGGTACCTTCTCAATGTTTAACAACCACCATGATAGTTAAATAAAATTTATTCCTTTGTGGTAGGGAAAAATTGGCTTTTCGCAAAACTGTAACCATAGAGCTTTCCACCAGCCAAATATGCATGTAGTGATAGCATTATTCTGTTCATTACTCTCTATGTGTTACTTTGCCAGCATATTCCATGTGCTGACCCATTTTCGGACTGCAACGTATCATGTTGCAGACTTTTGAGACGACGAGTAAGGAGCCTTAGGTCGTGGTCTTACACTCAGTGATGCCGTTGGAGTTGATGGACTCACTTTATCTTCCAAGGCTTCCGCTATTATCGTATTTTAGATGGCCTTATGCCATACTTATTGTATTGAGTTCTCTTGAACTATTCGATGTAATAAGTGTGTGATTGCTACTCTGTTATAAATCCTTCAAAGTACTATGCGTGTCAGCATTACCGATCCAGGGATGACACTGATGCACAGAGACTAGACTGTTTGAGGTCTGGTCGCTACAGAGATGGTATCAGAGCACACGCTGACTGTAGGACACGACCACTAAGCTAAAGCCCTAGATCACTACTCTCTTCTCATTTCTGACTCCTCTCCTTTCTTCCACTCTTTTAGGATGGCGGATGCAAGGAACAAGTTCGCGCAACCAGATGAGGATACACCTTTTGGACGACACTTGAAGGAAGTTACTAAGTACCTGAACATCGGAATACCAAGCTTCACCGGAACCTACAACGCCACACTACCAGAAGAGGAGTGCTGGATGATTCAAGTTCAAGTTCCAGGAAGGACGTTCACGCCAATCACTGAGCCCATAGAGTTTTCCTTTGATGCACCAACCTGGAGTCTAGGAAAGAGCATGGCAGCCCACATCACCATGTGACGCATTGGAGAAGTGTACCACAATGATCTCAAGGATACTATCTATCAGATTTGTGGGCGCCGAGACGAGCAATGGGAGATGATCAGTACCAGGAAGGATAGATCTATTGCAGCTTTCATCCAGGAGTTAAACCAGCACATTCGTCGCCAGGAGAACCAGATGTGCGCAGACATGATAGAACTGAAGAAGGCAAAGACTAGGATCATGGAACTGGAGGAAGAACTCAAGGCTACATGCGAGGATTATATGGAGGAAATCGTCGCACTAGTGGAGAAGAATGACGACCTGACAAAGAAGCTAGGAGTTTTCATGGGAGACCCAGCACCAGGAGGAGATGATGACGATTCTACTTGCCCGGAGAATTACATCATCATTGACGACACCGACTCGAACCCCAGTGAGGATGATTTGGAGGATGAAGCCGGAGCAGATATCATGGAGTCTTCGACTGAGCAATTTTTCTAGTAGACCACCAAATTAGTAGTAGTATTCCACCATGTATATATTATAGTCCAAGCACTTTGTAACGACAGTTAGATCGATTGTATGCCTTGTTTGAATTGATTGGAGTGATATGATTGTGTTTGTCTCATGTGCATATGGGTAGTGTTTTCCCTCTAGACCTCATTCTATTCTATTTTCTCATCTTTTCTAAACCATCAGATGCCTCTAAGACGCGACACCGGATTTGTTTTCCCACCGGAGATCACTCAGTTGATTCAGCAGCAGAATGCCCTGATGCAAGTGCTAGTTCAAAACCAAGGCAACAACAACAACAACAACCCACCACCACCACCACCTGTTGATCACTTAGCCCGATTTCTTAGGCTGAATCCGCCGGTGTTTTCCAGTAGCACCAAGCCGATTGTGGCAGATGATTGGCTCTGCAAGGTTGGAAGGGAGCTGACCACTGCAGGATGCACAGATGCGGAGAGAGTGCGTTTTGCCGCACATCAGCTTGATGGACCCGCATCATCATGGTGGGAGAATTACACAACCACTCACCCCATTGACACTGTCACATGGGACCAGTTTTAGCAAGCTTTCCGTACTGCCCATGTTTCAGCAGGAGCTATGGCCATGAAGAAGCGTGAGTTTCGCAACTTACGCCAAGGAGGACGTACCGTTGGCCAGTACGTGGAGGATTTTAGTAAGTTAGCATGTTATGCCCCAGATGACGTTGCTACGGATGCAGCTAAGCAGGAGAAGTTTCTGGAAGGACTGAATGATGAGTTGAGCATGCAGTTGATGGTGGCAACTTTTAACAACTACCAGGAGTTGGTAGATAGAGCTCTCATGATTGAAGGGAAGCAGCAGCAGATTGAGAGTCGTAAGAGGAAGTATGGACAAGGAAACTACAGTACATGAGCTCACCAGAAGCCTCGTTTTACCCCGAACTCGGGAGGACACCTTCAGCATAACCATGGAGGTCACAATCACAATGGAGGAAGTTCGCACAATCATAGTGGCCCCAAGAACGGCAATGGGAACGGAGGAAGCAACGGACAGAACCGTACCAACCCATCAACCCCAGCCAAGAGGGATCTAAGCCACGTTACCTGTTTCAAGTGCCAGAAGACTGGACATTATGCCACTGATTGTCCAAAAGCAAAGAATGGAAATGGAAATGGAAGCTCGGGGAAGAAGCCGAACCCTTTCAACAGGGGACAGGTGAACCACGTTAATGTGGAGGGGGTTGAAGCACAGCCTGATGCAGTAATAGGTAAGTTCTTGGTTAAGTCATTTACTGCAATCGTTCTTCTTGATACTGGTGCATCACATTCATACATATCAAGGGGATTTGTGGATAAGTTTAAGTTGCCCACCAAAGTTCTTAGAACACCTATGTTAGTAACCTCGCCAGGAGCAGAGTATATGGCAAGCCAAGGATGTTTTCAGTTGCCATTGGCCATAGGTAGGCATGTTTTCCCCTCAGACCTAATAGTTTTGGAGTCACAAGGTTTGGATGTGATTTTGGGAATGGATTGGCTATCGATGTATGGAGGAAACATCGATTGCGCCAGTAAGACGATTTTGCTTACTACCCCAGAAGGAAGAAGGATTAAGTATGTATCTCGACATGTGCCGAAGAGGACTCAAGTGAATTCCTTATCAGGAGTTGTACAGGAGGAAGTACCAGTGGTGAAGGAATTCCCTGACATATTTCCAGAGTAGTTGCCAGGCATGCCACCGGATAGAGACATCGAGTTTTTGATTGAGCTTTTGCCAGGCACTGGGCCAATATCTAAGAGACCATACAGGATGCCCGCTAAGGATTTGGAAGAAATTAAGAAGCAGATTAAGGAGTTACTGGATAAAGGATATATTCGCCCAAGTTCGTCACCTTGGGGATCACCCGTACTTCTAGTGGAGAAGAAAGATGGATCGTTGAGGATGGTCGTTGATTATCGTGGATTGAATGAAGTAACAATCAAGAACAAGTACCCACTGTCGATGATCAATGATCTGTTTGACCGACTACAAGGAGCTAAAGTATTTTCCAAGATTGATTTGCGATCAGGATACCACCAGTTGGAAGATTCGAGAGCAGGATATACCCAAGACAGCTTTTACCACAAGGTATGGGCTATATGAGTACACCGTCATGTCATTTGGCCTGACTAACGCACCTGCCTATTTCATGAACATGATGAACAAAGTGTTTATGGAGTTTTTGGATAAGTTCGTCGTAGTGTTCATTGATGATATTCTGGTCTATTCGAAGAATGAAGAAGAGCATAAGGAGCATTTGCGTTTGGTACTTGGAAAGCTCAGAGAACATCAGTTATATGCCAAGTTCAGCAAGTGCAAGTTTTGGTTAAAGGAAGTTGGATTCCTTGGACATGTTATATCCGGAGAAGGAATAGCATTAGATCCCACCAAGGTTAACACTGTGACAAATTGGGAAGCACCCACGACAGTTGGAGAAATCCGGAGTTTTCTTGGACTCGCAGGATATTACCGGATATTCATCGAGAATTTCTCGAAGATTGCAAAGCCTATGACGGAGTTGTTGAAGAAGGACACCAAATTCATTTGGACTGAGGAATGTGAGGATAGTTTCCAAGAATTGAAGAAACGTTTGGTTACAGCGCCAGTGTTGATTCTGCCAGATCAACGCAAGGATTATGAAGTAAATTGCGACGCTTCTCGTCGAGGACTTGGAGCAGTGCTAATGCAGGAGGGAAGAGTTGTTTCATATGCCTCAAGACAGCTTAAACCCCATGAGTTGAATTATGCTACACATGATTTGGAGTTAGCAGCCGTAGTGCATGCGTTGAAGACATAGAGACATTTTCTCATCGGAAACCATTGTGAGGTGTACACAGATCACAAGAGTTTGAAGTACATTTTCACGCAGAAGGAGTTGAATCTCAGGCAAAGGAGATGGTTGGAGCTCATTAAGGATTATGATATGAGATTGCATTATCACCCAGGGAAGGCTAATGTAGTAGCCGATGCGTTGAGCCGCAAGAGCCATGTCAACACGCTCATGACCGGAGAGTTACCCAAGAAGTTAGCAGAGGATCTTCGTGAACTATGTTTGGAAATAGTTCCAAGAGGTTTTGTAGCAGCATTGGAGATTCAGTCTACTTTGATGGATAAGATCAGAGAAGCTCAGAAAACAGACAAGGAAATTGCTGAGATAAAGGAAAGGATGAGTAAAGGAAAAGCCAAGGGATTTCGTGAGGATGAACACGATACCTTATGGTTTGAGGACCACGTTTATGTGCCTAATGATCCGGAGATCAGGAAGTTGATTCTGCAAGAGGCCCATGATTCACCATATTCGATTCACCCAGGAAATACCAAGATGTATTTGGATTTGAAAGATACTTTCTGGTGGACCGGAATGAAGAAGGATATTGCGGAGTATGTAGCAGTTTGTGATGTATGTCAGAGAGTAAAGGCAGAGCATCAGAAGCCAGCAGGATTGCTACAACCATTGCCAATACCCGAATGGAAGTGGGATAAGCTAGGCATCGATTTTATCACAGGATTGCCCAGGACTCGTTCAGGCTATGACTTGATATGGGTTGTAGTCGATCGTTTGACGAAGGTAGCTCATTTCATCCCAGTAAAGACCACTTATACAAGTGCTAAGTTGGCAAAGAAATACATGACCAGGATCGTATGTCTGCATGGAGTTCCGAGGACCATTGTATCAGATAGAGGAACCTAGTTTACTTCAAAGTTTTGGAATCAGTTGCACGAGACTTTGGGTACCAGGCTAGAGTTCAGTACAGCCTTTCATCCACAGACAGACGGACAGACCGAGAGAGTCAATCAGATTTTGGAGGACATGCTGAGAGCTTGTGCGCTAGATTATGGATCTAGTGGGACAACAATTTGCCATATGCAGAGTTCTCTTACAACAACAATTATCAATCCAGTTTGAAGATGGCCCCTTTCGAAGCTCTGTACGGAAGGAGGTGCAGGACACCGTTGTTGTGGGACGAAGTTGGAGACCGCCAGTTGTTTGGACCAGATTTGATTAAAGAGTCTGAATAGAAAGTGAAGTTGATTCGCGATAGGCTCAAGGTAGCCCAGTCCAGGCAGAAGAGTTATGCGAATTCTAAACGCAAGGAGACAATTTACAAAGTCGGAGATAGAGTTTATATTCGAGTATCACCACTTCGAGGAGTAAAGCGCTTTGGAGTTAAGGGAAAGTTAGCGCCACGTTTTGTAGGACCATACAAAGTTTTGGAGCGTATGGGGGAAGTTGCTTACAAGTTGGAATTGCCCGAAGGACTGTCGGGAGTTCACGATGTGTTCCATGTTTCTCAGCTGAAGAAGTGCCACGCAGAGATGGCTGAGATACCACTGAGAGATACAGTGCCATTGGAAGCGATTCAGCTGGATAGTGACTTGACCTATGAGGAGAAACCAGTTAAGATTCTTGAGTATGCCAGCCGAGTCACCCGCAGCAAGGTTATCAAGTTTTGCAAAGTTCAGTGGAGTCACCATACCGAGGATGAAGCCACCTGGGAGCGAGAGGAAGATCTACGGAAGGAAAACTCTCACCTATTTTCTAGCCAACCCGACTCTCGAGGGCGAGATTCATCTTAAGGAGGGTACGTTTGTAACATCCCAAATATTCAATTTGGAATGTTATACATTAGATCATCATGCATATCATATTTTATTGCATTTTGATTTGCGATCCTAGAAATTTCGTGCAACTCAAGGACCCACGGAGAGAGTTGGGGATTTCGTTATTTTCATATTTGGGTTTTCTCAAATTTTGAAAATAGGATCATTTGTTTTAATTATTTTTCTCTCCGAAAATATTTCATATCAAAATATATGAGAGGGGATAAAATGACTTCTCCACAAATAATAAAATATTGGAGGAAAAATATTAAAAACAAATATTTGATTTTATTCGAATTAGGAAAAATACGCGTTTTTCAAAATTGCATTTTAGGCCCAAATAAATGTCCATCTTGTCCGGCTTATTTTTAGAGGATGGGGAAAATTTATTTCGGGATTTTTGGAGTCCGTTTAGTATTTCTTTTCTTACTTTTTCTGCACGTCTGATTTTTTTAAAAGTCAACCGCCTTACGGGCCGTGTCCGACCCGGACACCTCAGCCCGGCCGGCCTTTAAAGCCACGGCCCGAGCCCCGCCTCAGCCCAAGTCGCCGCCGCCCCAAAACCCTAGCCGCCGCCGCCGCTCGCGCCACCGCCGCTCGCGCCGCCGCCGCCGCCGCCCCGCGTCGCCCCGCCGCCCGACCCGCCACCCGCCGGAGCCGCTCGCCGTCGCCGCCGTCACGCGAACCGAGGTAGCCGTCGGTTTTTCTCGAAAAACCGTTCGGTTTATTCCGAAACCGAGATGCGTTTTTTTATATTAGATCGGTTTATTTTTTCCGATTTAGTTAAATAGCGAGCGCCCGTTCGTTTGTTTTTTTACAGACAGCGAACGTTCGATCATTAGCCAGTTCGTCAGTTTTTCTTTTTCTTGGATTTTCCGCGATTAATCCTGATCGCGATTTCTGATCTGTTTTTCGTTTTAGTATAACATTTCGCTCGTTTATCGGAATCAGGCGATTCAAGCGCCTAGAGTTTCATCTCGAAATTATCTTTCCGTTTAACCAGCTCAAACAAGTTTTTGCTACTGTAAAATTTGACTTAGATCCAGATTAGTAAACGAAGCTTGTTTCTTTCGCCGTTTGACCTTCGTTGCTTCGTTTGAATTGATTCTTTTTGCAAACCGGAGTTCTTAAGTTAAACTTTCTGGTTAGATCTCTTATTTTGAGTTTTATTTCGTGCACCCTTGCTTGATTGCTTATGTATGTATTGTTTGTTTGCGATAGAGTACCCGGAGTGCGAAGCGTGCTACTACGAGTCTCTAGGTTTCACGGATCATCAGCAAGGCAAGTAACACTTTGATCATACTTTTCATCACCCAGTTTTGTTGCATTAGATCAATCCTCAAACAGTTGCATGATTAGGATCTGATTAATATGTGGGTTTTGGGAAGTAGATGAGGTAGTACATATTGTCTTGTTTACTATCAAACCTTTGGGAGTTACTTCTACGTTTGCTTATATTGCTATGCTATGCTCGTAGACGTGGATTGGGTTTGAGTGAATTCTTCATGACAGATGTGAGATTATTAATTTATGGTTCAACTTAAGGTGGCTACTTTAATTTACATCTGGGTGGATTGAGGCACCTGGAGAAACCAGTGTTGCCTGTATTTTTGGATATCCCGGAGTACCCGTGTGATCATCCTATGGACCGCCACCCAGACTCAAAGGGATCATGAGATTATTCATGCTAGAAACTTCCGTGTGCAGCCACAAGCTATTATGGGCTCTAGCATAGTTGAGTAGGTTACATGACCTCTTGAAGAGGTGGGCTAGCAGATGTAGGGGAAAGTAGGTGTAACTATCCACCCGGAGTAAAGAGTAGTGTTTCTGAAAGACTGTGTCTCGGTCATCCGTTTCTCAAACACCATGTAGTGCGAGAAATCAAACGGAGGCGATCGAGTCTTGTGGGGAAAAGTGCACAAACCTCTGCAGAGTGTACAAACTAATCATGATTAGCCGTGTCCCCGGTTATGGACATCTTGAGTATCTAGTTCTTGGATTATCATGTGAATCTCATCATCATGTTACTTAATTTAATTTGATTGGGTTAATCACGTTCTTAATTGGGATTGAGTTGGAGGTACCTTCTCAATGTTTAACAACCACCATGATAGTTAAATAAAATTTATTCCTTTGTGGTAGGGAAAAATTGGCTTTTCGCAAAACTGTAACCATAGAGCTTTCCACCAGCCAAATATGCATGTAGTGATAGCATTATTATGTTCATTACTCTCTATGTGTTTGAAAGATCGTGGATGTCGCCTAGAGGGGGGGGGGGGGGGTGAATAGGCGCTTTAAAATAATTACGGTTTAGGCTTGAACAAATGCGGAATAAACCTAGCGGTTAATTTGACAAGCACAAAACCTACAACAACTAGGCTCACCTATGTGCACCAACAACTTATGCTAAGCAAGATAAACAACTAAGTGATAGCAAGATATATGACAAGAAACAATATGGCTATCACAAAGTAAAGTGCATAAGTAAAGGGTTCGGGTAAGAGATAACCGAGACACGCGGAGACGACGATGTATCCCGAAGTTCACACCCTTGCGGATGCTAATCTCCGTTTGGAGCGGTGTGGAGGCACAATGCTCCCCAAGAAGCCACTAGGGCCACCGTAATCTCCTCACGCCTCGCACAATGCAAGATGTCGTGATTCCACTAAGGGACCCTTGAGGGCGGTCACCGAACCCGTACAAATGGCAACCCTTGGGGGCGGTCACCGAACCCGTACACTTTGGCAACCCTTGGGGGCGGTCACCGGAACCCGTAACTTGCTCGGGGCGATCTCCACAACCTAATTGGAGACCCCGACGCTTGCCCGGAGCTTTACACCACAATGATTGAGCTCCGAACACCACCAACCGTCTAGGGCGCCCAAGCACCCAAGAGGAACAAGCTCAAGGGCACCAAGCACCCAAGAGTAATAAGCTTCTCAACTTGTAACTTCCACGTATCACCGTGGAGAACTCAAACCGATGCACCAAATGCAATGGCAACGGCACACGGAGTGCCCAAGTCCTTCTCTCTCAAATCCCACCGAAGCAACTAATGCTAGGGAGGAAAATGAGAGGAAGAACAAGAAGGAGAACACCAAGAACTCCAAGATCTAGATCCAATGGGTTCCCCTCACATAGAGGAGAAAGTGATTGGTGGAAATGTGGATCTAGATCTCCTCTCTCTTTTCCCTCAAAAACTAGCAAGAATCCATGGAGGGATTGAGAGTTAGCAAGCTCGAAGAAGGTCAACAATGGGGGAAGAACACGAGCTCAAAGGATAAGGTTCATTGGGGAAGAAGACCTCCTTATATAGTGGGGGGAACAATCCAACCGTTACCCCCACTTCAGCCCCGCAGAGAGCGGTACTACCGCTTGGCCAGCGGTACTACCGCTTGCCCCTACAAGCGGTACTACCGCTCCCCCTCGCGGTACTGCCGCTGGGCCTAGAGAGGTACTACCGCGGTGGCAGGGTGGTACTACCGCAAACGAGCGGTACTACGGCCCCCACTGCCGCGGCTAGTACCGTAAAACCCGACACAAAAACAGACCCCTTGAATCGAGGCGGTACTAGCACGAGACCGCAGCGGTACTACAGCTGGGAGCTACCAGCGGTACTACCGCTCTGGAGCGGTACTACCGCTCTAGAGCGGTACTACCACTTGTAGCACTCAAGTGGTACTACCGCTCCGACCCGCGGTACTACCGCTAGGAAACCAAAACTGCCATAACTCCTGCATATGAGCTCCGAATTGAGCAAATTCAAGCTTGATGGATAGAGGAAGACGAGTAGCATCAAAACAGCGAAGGTAGGGGAGGTATGCCAACAAATAGAGGAGTGAAACCTCCAACCGAGAAGAACCGGCATAACCTCCAACATCGAAAACATCATAAAGATGCGAGTGAACTCCATTTTTGATGAACTCGAGCTTGTTATCAAGATGACCATAAGCTCCAAAACTCATAAAGAGAAGAACCAAACAAGAACCAATAAAGATGATGCAAGGATGCAATGGTTTGAGCTCTCTACAAATGATACGATCAAGCTACTCATCGAGAGCCCCCCTTGATAGTACGGCAATCGATCCTATAACCCGGTCTCCCAACTACCATCATGAGACCAGTAAAATAGAAAACCTATCAAGGGCAAACCTTTGCCTTGCACATGGTCCACTTGAGCTAGATGATGACGATCTTGACTCCCTCAAGTTGGACCACCTTTCTTGGTTGCGTTGGCTCGATGAAGACTAGTTGATTGCTCCCCCATACTCCACTATGGGTGAGCCACTCTTCCGCACATCTTCACAAGTCCATTGTCACCACAATGGACGACAAGCTTCAAGCATTTGATCTCTTCATGACTCTTCACTTGAACTTGCACACCGCAACCTAACCCCACAAAGAATTCTCACGAAGATCATGGGTTAGTACACAAAGCGTAATTGACAATGCTTACCACACCATGGGATCGCTTGATCCCTCTCGGTACATCTTCTACGCTTTGTGAGTTGATCAAGTTGATTCACTCTTGACTTAGTCTTGATCAACCATGAATCTTTTCAACTCTCTTCATTTGGATGATGTCTTGAAGATATGCATGAATGATCACACAATCTTCTTCTCCAAGACATGCTTGCAATAAGCTCAACTCTCACATGACCAATCTTTGGATAATTCCTTAATAACACCTTGGTCACCACATAAACTCCTTGAAACCAACACATGAACTTCAAGAAATGCCTATGGACAAATCCTTCAAATATAACTCAAGGCAACCATTAGTCCATAGAGATTGTCATCAATTACCAAAACCAAACATGGGGGCACCGCATGTTCTTTCAGTGTTACTTTGCCAGCATATTCCATGTGCTGACCCGTTTTCGGGCTGCAACGTATCATGTTGCAGACTTTTCAGACGACGAGTAAGGAGCCTTAGGTCGTGGTCTTACACTCAGTGATGCCGTTGGAGTTGATGGACTCACTTTATCTTCCAAGCCTTCCGCTGTTATCGTATTTTAGATGGCCTTAAGCCATATTTATTGTATTGAGTTCTCTTGAACTATTTGATGTAATAAGTGTGTGATTGCTACTCTATTATAAATCCTTCAAAGTACTGTGCGTGTCAGCATTACCGATCTAGGGATGACACTGATGCACATAGACTAGACTGTTTGAGGTCTGGTCGCTACAGCACTTGACTGCATGTAGAGAGAAACATATGTAGTGTGCGTGATAGGAATCAAGAGTGAGGGCGAGAAAGAAGGTTGATGGAGAAACAGATAAATAGAAAGATATAGATGCTAGCTAGTGTGCGTTAGAGATAGGAGTCGAGTGGATCAGAAGGCTGGGTTATGTGTGTGGGTGTGAGAGAGATAGAGAGAGGGTGCATGTGAGTCACATACAAACAGATATCAGAGAGAAATGAGATCCAGAGAGACGGAGTTTTGTGTCTGCGAGAGAGAAAGATATTTCACAACGAGAGTGATAGCTAGAGAGACATACGAGGGAACGCTAGATATCTCTAGGGAGAGAGGGTGTGTGTGAGCGACATACAAGAGAACAATGGAGAAATATGAGACCCTGGGAGATAGAGTTTGTGTTTGTGTGTGAGAAAGAGACATTGAAGAGGAAGAGTCATAGGTTCTCATATCTAAGGAGCGAAAGACATCTCTGTATGAGGGGTGTGCGAGTGGCACATATGGGAATAGTAGAGAGAAATGAGACCCCAGGAGACAAAGTTTTGTGTTTGTGTGAGAGAAAGAGATTCCACGTGGAGAATCATAGTTAGAGACACATAGCAGGGAGCGAGATATACTTAGAGAGAGATAGAGTGATGAAGGTCGAGGGAGAGAGTACCGTTAGTGTGTTACGAAGATAAAAGATCATTGTCGACATACAGGTAGCACGAGAGATACCTGAGAGACGATGAACGCGTATAGGTCCAGAGAGATAGTCCTATATAAGCATGAGTGATAGCTATATGAGACGAATATCTGGATTAAAGGGGATTCAAATATTTAAACTAGAGATCACGACATCGATAATATCATAACGCAAATTGGTGTATCAAACATGCATATTCATTTGAATTTGGGCACACGTGTAATGTTATATAGTTTATCAATATTGGTGATCCATAGATTCTTCAGTTACAATTAATGCATGGTTTATATGCAATTAATGTCTAAACGGGATTACACTATATGTTGCGTGTGTGAAACACATTATACATGTTTGAGAAGTAAAAAAAACCCGCATGAAACACACATTAATTGGAGACAGTTAGCGAGGAATGCATACATTGGATTTCAACATAAAGTGGTTTCAAATATTTGAAAATCCAAATTGATGGATACAACCTTATGAATCTGAGATCATGCCATTTGTAAACCATATTTATGTATAAATGGTGTTGTGCTTTTGAAAGTATATGTAAAAAAATGATGTATATAGAATGTAATTCCAATTGAAAATGGATCCCGCCGAAAAAAATAGAATACAAACGGGATTTGAATTGAGTTGGCATGGTACTCGTGCACTCTGCAAATTTTTAACGAAGCGGGGAAAGTCGCAGTAACCGCCCGAAACCAAAATCTGCGAGATGGAAATCACTACTGTCTATCCCTGCCACGCAAAGCCTATCTGCTGGATTTCTATAGGTTTCGATAGGGGTAGGTTTGTAATTTCACCCAAACGTGACGTAACCGCCTCTCACCCGGATTCATACACGGTGGGCGCCAAAACATAGTGGTCCTTGGCCGAAATCGACTCCCTCCCCGATTCATATTCATACACGGTGGGCGCCAAAAACAAACTCTCGTCGGCAAATATTCGGTGTATGCGAGATTACCGTCCTATCCCCAACCGACTAATGTTGCTGTGATGTAGTAGAAATTTGAAACGGGGGCTAAGTTTGTAAATTTCCTCGCATTTGAGACAAGCGCGCCCTGAATACATGGTTCCCCCTTCCTCTCTACCTCCCTTTTCCCCATTCGTACTCCGTGGGCGCAAAAACACCCTCTCCACCCCACCCTCCTCCGTCCGTCGCCGTCCGCCACCCCATCCACCGCCGTCCTCCTCCACCATGCCAGAGCTGATACCCCGATGCCACCGTCCATTACAAGAGATCGACCTCTCTCATCCACGGCTTCGGACCGGGATCCTTGCATCCCGTTATCTCGCTTCATCCCCGCCGTCGTCCACCTTGCCGGCGCCGCTCCTACGACCATCTCGTCCACCGCGCCCCGCCGCCACCGTCTACCCTCCTAGATCTGCTTCCACGCCGCCGACAGCCATCGCTACCGCAGCACCGTCAAATTCTCAGCAGATGCGTTCACGGCGCCGCACCAGAGGCGGTACTCTTTCGTATCTGCTCAACTTATTTATCGCAGCAAGAAAATAGATCGCCACTGCTTTACTCTGATTTCTTGTCTTGGTTGCGAAGTTGCCTTTGTCCGGTTTGCACCTTCAGATTCGTCATGGCACGCTCAACACTATACTCCCAATGCTTATGGTTTTCCCCTTTTATATTCCACACTAGTTAAATCACAGTAGACTAAATTTCAAAATTGGGTCAGTCGATTTTTCAGAGCTCGCTAGAGTTCGCCGGTGCGAACGAAGGGGCTCGGGTGGTTGTGGGGCCTCGCCGAATGAAGAAAACTCGACGCGAGCGGGGGTTGGGGCGGGGGTGGGGGTGGCGGAGGAACACAGGCGGCGGGGGCCGGTGGTCCGGCCGGCAGCCCGTGCGGTGTTCTGTATGGGAAGAATCAGAGACGAGGAAGAAGATGGGTTAGGAGACGTAGGATCTTCACCCAACCGCCTGAAATGGTTGAGAGACAGCTGGGAGTTGCATTCTTAATGCGCTCTGGTTCATCATGTGTGGGCACTGCGCAACCAACATTTTATTATCCAAAATCTGCTTGCTCTTCTTTACCATGTTCCTCTTCCGTTCTTCTTTAATATGTACTCTCTCCGTTCCAAATACAAGTCTTTGTATAGATTCCACCATGGACTACATATGGAGCAAAATGAGTGAATCTACACTCTAAAATGTATCTGGATACATCTGTATGTGATCCATAGTGGAAATCTCTACCAAGACTTATATTTTGGAACGGAGGGAGTATGATAGTGGTACAGTATGTTCCTTGTACTGAAGATGAGCAGGGACTTTTGCAGTGTAGAGGTCTATACAGTCGGTTGTGATGGAAACTTTGAGCCTCTTTGATTCGTAGGATCTTGTAAACATAGGAATAGGATTTGTAGTCACCTGCCCGCTTGAATCCTATAAGAATAGCAAGGAAATGCGGGGAGTTGTGTCGCCTTTGAGAGTAACACTGATATTAACAGTACCGCACCTTCACTTGAAGAGAGCTGGTATCCGAAGCCTTTCTAGCCGTACCGACAATACTAGCACATATATTCCAGCAAGTTCCACTTTGCTGATTTTACTCTGATGCTTACGGTTTTCCCTGTTATATCTACACTATGATCTGTGTAGCTGCTTTGTGTCGCACTAGCAACAGTCCACTCTTGAAGCTAAACACTGCAATGACTTACAAAATAGGCACCAAGGCATTGAGTGCCATTCTGGATGCAATGAAACTCATACGCTCCCCACCTGTTGATTCTTGTTCAGAATATGATCCTAATGACTCTTGTTCAAAATTGCCACATATAGAGAGACAACATGGAATTGCATTTCTTTGGGCGCTGTGATTCATCATGAGTGGGCAACCAACATTGTATGCAATGAAGCAGAACATCAAGAATATTCTTCCTCTTCTGTTCTTTAACATGTTCCTCTTTGTTTATTCTGTATTTAGTGTGTATAGTATGTTCCTTGTCAGGAAGGGGCGCAGGGACATATGCAGTCAACAGCTGATAGAGCTGGCCTGTACATGATCGATAGGCTTTCAATTACTAGCGGCAATACAACACCGTATTTTCAAGCCAGTTCCACTTTCCCGATTTATATATCGTGGTTATGGTGTACCCCTGTTATGTACACTATGATCTGCCTAGTTGTTGTGTGCTCTTGTTATCATGGTTTGACAATAAACTCTCTATATAGTATATTATGAACCTATCATCTGCCAGCTATCCTTACTTCTGGAGCCTATTTTTGTGTGTACTTGTGCCAGATTATATAAATGCACGCACCATATTACAACACACATGAGCTCTCTCATGAGAATCCAGTGATAGCAACAAGTGTTTACAGGGGCGCCCCTATATTAGAACATCATCTGCATTACAAAGATAATCTCACAACTATTTATGTTTTCATGGTTCTCAGATATTATACGCAATTACAGTGAATATCAGAATCCGCGCATCAGAAAAATATTGTGGAACACTACAATGACTTACAAAATTAGCACCAAGGCATTGAGTGCCATTCTGGAAGCAATGAAACTCATACGCTCCCCACCTATTGATTCTTGTTCAGAATATATCCTAATGACTATTCTAACCTCGAGGAGTCAAAGGCAGATGGCCTGTCCAGTTCACCCATCAAGGTGCTTGTTCTAATTTGGCAAGGTTTTATTGATTGCGCGTATCTTGCATATGTTGTCTTGCATTTCTTCTACTTTGTTACACCGCCATCTGCTTAGTTTACTCATCATATAACTCGAGATGCCATGCCCATCCATTATCAATACATATTCCATCTGTCCTCATACCATGTTTTTCCACTCAAATGTTGTTCTTGTGCATCAGACATCAAAAAGGAAGAGGGTGATTGCCGAACCTGAAGGAGCACCAGCAAAGTCCTTGAAAAACATGGTGGTGCCGGAGAAATCAGACAGCGCCCCACTTATATTGGCTGTACAACCAGTGACACTAAACGTAGGACCGACTCCAGCAGACTGTACCCATACTTCACTGGCCACACCACTAGCCCCACCACACAGGACCTGCACTCCGGCAAAAGGTATACCGATTTCATTTGCCATAGCACCAGCTGTACCACAGAAAAATCCCACTCCAGCAAAAAGTACAGCAAGTCCACCGGCCGAATTCCTATCCCAACTGCAGAGACGGCCAATTCCTGCAGATTGGAACCCCATTTCATTTATTCCCAGTTTAAAAGACAATGCTTTCAATGTTGTTAGGGACTACGTGCATATATTCCCATCATGGGAAGATTATAGTGAAGACAAACACCATTTTCACATCTTCCTGTCCAACTTACGTGTAAGTGCTATTATTCATGGTTATTATTTTCCTGTTTTCTGCTGATCGAACACATCAATGATTTACATTACATTGTTGTAACTAGGCGAGGGTCAATCTGGATAGTCATGACGAGCAAAGCTTGCTTGTGCTTTTCAAGGAAGCATTGCAGCAGTATCGGTGTTACCTGAGGAAATCACACTTTGATGGCAAGTCTATAAACGAATTTCCGGTGAAGTCTCCTGTGCTAAATTTAGAAGACATTGAATGGAAAAACCTTGTTATGCACTGGTCTCATTCCTAGGATGAGGTACTATCTATGAAATCAAATGAAAATTTGAACTTCTACTTTTCCGCATGTGCCTTACGGATCTTTTTTGCAGGAAATCTGCTCGAAGAAGAATTCCGGTTTGAAAAGAACGACAGGATATCGCAAATATGCTGCCCGCTGCTTTGCTCTTGTTAGTACCTGTTGTCCTGTATCACTGTACTTGCATACATACCTTGTTCATTATGTGACAGCAGTATGCATGATAGCTTGCTTATCAATTGTTCGCTCCAAATTATCTGATCTGTATGAATGGTTACATTAGTGTAGAATATATCCAATGCCAATGATTTTTTTAGCTCTGCATTGTTCTTGTAAGTACATGCTGTCCTTTATCAGTGTACTTATATTGACAGGTAGTTGTTCATGTACCATCACTCTGCAGCTTATTTTCCTTTGCCTCCATTTTCTACACATCAGATCTATATTTACTCTTACCATAAGGTTGGTACTGAAGAAGTTTAGCTGTGCATTGCTCTTGGTTGTGCCTTTTGCATGTATCGCTGCATATACATTTATAGCTACTTGGTTATGTAGCATCACTCTTCATCTTATCTTAAATATTCTCCATTTTTTCGTATATTATCACATCTATATTTACTCTTAACAAAATGCAGAATAAAGGCAATGCTTATGAAGAAGATTCTGTGGTAAACTTCTCTAATTGCCCCCCCATCAGCATGGACAAGGGCTTTATAGAGCCTGTCTTCACCAGTAATGTAAGTTTGTCCTTCTCAAGCCTTCAAAGTTTGTTGTGTATATTTGGTTAGGCATGACTGCAACAGCTGTTTATTTTTGGTGTTTGCATCAAATTGCATGTTTAAAGTTTATTATGTAGTTCATAAAGAAAAGTTTGTCCTTCTCAATTTAAGTTTTCAGTTGTACAACCAAGTTCCTTCTTCATACCATGTAAATTAAACTATACAGAGCAAGTGATCTTCTTTTGCACTGCATGTATGCTTCTGTTCTTCATCCGTAATCCAGTGGTGTGGTGAACCTACCCACTACAACACAATGTCATATTCTGCAATGTCTTAACTATGAACAATGTCATATCATTCTACTATTATTTAAACCGTCTCTTTATTTGCCAATCTGAAATGGGATAAATTGACAGCACACTAACCATTGATACTTATGAGTTCTTGATCTGTAATCCAGTGGTGTCGTGAAGCTGCCACAATGTCATTTCCTGCCATGTCTTGACCTGAACAATACCATATTGTGTTAATGCAATTTTAAACTGTGTCACTTTATTCGTCAGTAAGAAATGTGATGAATTGTCAGCACTGATACTTTTATGTGCAAAACCTGTCATCTGTCTGCTTGTTTATCTTTCAGAGTGAGGAAGATATAAGTGTTGAACAAACGCAGTCTCATCATCTTGCTCAGGTGGTTGCGCTGCAGCTCGCCAGCAGGGCTAACCTTTCTTGAACTCTATTGAAGTGTTGTCGGTTTTGTATATTATTTTGTCGGCGTCTTTATTTGCACTGGTGGCGATCTTTGATGCCCAGTGTATGTAATCTGCTGTCTGCTTGTGCTTTATTATCATAGTGGCGAACTTTGATGCCCAGTGGATGTAATATGCCGTAATTTCTTTATTGTATAGTCTAGGTTTTTTCTTATTCACGATGCTGTAGTTATTTTACTGTATATATATCCTGTCTTGGCAGTAAACCGGCCAAACCGTAAAATTACGGTACATAATCGGGCCGTCATGCAATCACGATGTATGATCCGCATCATGGGCCTCGTCAAACTGGCCCACTAGTAGATTCGGGCCTTTAATAGGCCGAGTAACCCCCGGCCCTCTTTTCGCAAGAAAACTCAATGGGCTTTTAGGAGGCTGAGAAGTAGGTTGGGCCTGAAATGTGCCGAACAGCTCACGGGCCGGCAGCAGCCCGAAATGGACCCCGGCCCATGATTATGCGAATCAAATCACGGGCTTTTAATAGGCCAAAATTGTCTCGGTCCTTGTTTGGCCCAAGCAGATATCGGCTGCGAGCAGGCCGGATGCAAACCGGGCCGTAGTTAGGCCCAACTATATGACGGGCTTTTAACAGGCCGAAATTAATATAGGGCCGAAATGTTAAACGGGCCCTTAACATGCCGAAACTAATATCAGGCCAAATTACTGAATGGGCCTTTAGCAAGTGGGCCCAAAAGCATAGCGTCCAGTTAACGGGGCCAATCTGATATGGGCCATAATTGAGGCCAAAGCCTCTTAAAGGGCCGGACCTGATCTGGGCCGTGATTTGGCCCAGAACGTGGGAGGCTTTTAACAGGCCGGATCTCATAGGGGCCATTATTAGGCCCAGAACATGGCAGGCCATTAATGGACCGGATCAAATATGGGCCGACATTTGGCCCAAAACATGGCAGCCAGTTAATGGGCCGGCCTACTAGGGTCCTCAAAATCTTGTGGGCCTACAGCTAGGCCGGCTCATTAGTGTCGGCGAAATCTCGTGGGCCTTTAGCTGGGCCGGCCCATTATGATCCGCAAGAATTTTGTGGGCCTTTACCTGGGCCTGCCCATTATGGCACACAAAAATCTTGTGGGCCTTTACCTGGCCCGGCCCATTATGGCCCGCGAAATCTTGTGGGCCTTTAGCTGGGCCAGCCCATTATGGTCCGCAAAATCTCGTGGGACTTTAGCTGGGCCGGCCCATTATGGTCCGCAAAATCTTGTGGGCCTTTAGTTGGGCCGGCCCATTTAAACTTGATGGGCCGTGCCACGTGTCGACGTATCATAGGCGCCTTCTGTCCAATGAGTGGATGACATTGAAGGAAATATGCCCTAGAGGCAATAATAAAGTATTATATATTTCCTTATATCATGATAAATGTTTATTATTCATGCTAGAATTGTATTAACCGGAAACATAATACATGTGTGAATACATAGACAAACAGAATGTCACTAGTATGCCTCTACTTGACTAGCTCGTTAATCAAAGATGGTTATGTTTCCTAGCCATAGACATGAGTTGTCATTTGATTAACGGGATCACCTCATTAGGAGAATGACGTGATTGACATGACCCATTACGTTAGCTTAGCACCCGATCGTTTAGTATGTTGCTATTGCTTTCTTCATGACTTATACATGTTCCCATGACTATGAGATTATGCAACTCCCATTTACCGGAGGAACACTTTGTGTGCTACCAAACGTCACAACGTAACTGGGTGATTATAAAGGTGCTCTACAGGTGTCTCCAAAGGTACTTGTTGGGTTGGCGTATTTCGAGAATAGGATTTGTCACTCCGATTGTCGGAGAGGTATCTCAGGGCCCACTCGGTAATGCACATCACTATAAGCCTTGCAAGCATTGTGACTAATGAGTTAGTTGCGGGATGATGTATTACGGAACGAGTAAAGAGACTTGCCGATAACGAGATTGAACTAGGTATCGAGATACCGACGATCGAATCTCGGGCAAGTAACATACCGATGACAAAGGGAACAACGTATGTTGTTATGCGGTCTGACCGATAAAGATCTTCGTAGAATATGTGGGAGCCAATATGGGCATCCAGGTCCCGCTATTGGTTATTGACCGGAGAGGTGTCTCGGTCATGTCTACATAGTTCTCGAACCCAAAGGGTCCGCACGCTTAAGGTTACGATGACAGTTATATTATGAGTTTATGTGATTTGATGTACCGAAGGTTGTTCGGAGTCCCGGATGTGATCACGGACATGACGAGGAGTCTCGAAATGGTCGAGACGTAAAGATTGATATATTGGATGACTATATTCGGACACCGGAAGTGTTCCGGAGAAGTTTCGGATTAAACCGGAGTGCCGGAGGGTTACCGGAACCCCCCGGGGAAGTATTGGGCCTTAGTGGGCCTTGAGGGGAGAGAGAGGGCAGCAGCCAGGAGGTGGTGCGCCCCCTCCCAGAGGAGTCCTAGTTGGACTAGGAGAGGGGGGCGCAGCCCCCTTTCCCTCTCCCTCTCCCTCTCTTTCCTTCCCCCCTTCTTTTCCTAGTAGGACTAGGAAAGGGGAGTCCTACTCCTACTAGGAGGAGGACTCCCCCCTCTCTCCTTGGCGCGCCCCATAGGCAGCCGGCCTCCCCCTTGCTCCTTTATATACGGGGGCAGGGGGGCACCTAAGAACACACTTGATATACGATATTTTAGCCGTGTGCGGTGCCCCCTCCACCAGATTACACCTCGATAATACCGACGCGAAGCTTATGCGAAGCCCTGCGTCGGTGGAACATCATCATCGTCACCACGCCGTCGTGCTGAGGAAACTCTCCCTCAACACTCGGCTGGATCGGAGTTCGAGGGACGTCATCGAGCTGAACGTGTGTAGAACTTCGGAGGTGCCGTACGTTCGGTACTTGATCGGTCGGATCGTGAAGACGTTCGACTACATCAACCGCGTTGTAATAACGCTTCCGCTGTCGGTCTACGAGGGTACGTGGACAACACTCTCCCCTCTCGTTGCTATGCATCACCATGATCTTGCGTGTGCGTAGGAAAATTTTGAAATTACTACGTTCCCCAACAGTGGCATCCGAGCCTGGTTTTATGCGTTGATGCTATGCACGAGTAGAACACAAGTGAGTTGTGGGCGATATAAGTCATACTGCTTACCAGCATGTCATACTTTGGTTCAGCGGTATTGTGAGATGAAGCGGCCCGGACCGACATTACGCGTACGCTTACGCGAGACTGGTTTCACCGTTCGGAGCACTCGTTGCTTAAAGGTGACTGGCGGGTGTCTGTCTCTCTCACTTTAGTTGAACCGAGTGTGGCTACGCCCGGTCCTTGCGAAGGTTAAAACAGCACCAACTTGACAAACTATCGTTGTGGTTTTGATGCGTAGGTAAGAACGGTTCTTGCTAAGCCCGTAGCAGCCACGTAAAATATGCAACAACAAAGTAGAGATCGTCTAACTTGTTTTTGCAGGGCATGTTGTGATGTGATATGGTCAGACATGATGTGATATAATGTGTTGTATGAGATGATCATGTTTTGTAACCGAGTTATCGGCAACTGGCAGGAGCCATATGGTTGTCGCTTTATTGTATGAGATGCAATCGCCATGTAATAGTTTTACTTTATCACTAAACGGTAGCGATAGTCGTAAAAGCAATAAGTTGGCAAGATGACAACGATACTATGATGGAGATCAAGGTGTCGAGCCGGTGACGATGGTGATCATGATGGTGCTTCGGAGATGGAGATCACAAGCACAAGATGATGATGGCCATATCATATCACTTATATTGATTGCATGTGATGTTAATCCTTTATGCATCTTATCTTGCTTTGTTTGACGGTAGCATTATAAGATGATCTCTCACTAAAATTTCAAGATAAAAGTGTTCTCCCTGAGTATGCACCGTTGCAAAAGTTCTTCGTGCTGAGACACCACGTGTTAATCGGGTGTGATAGGCTCTACGTTCAAATACAATGGGTGCAAAACAGTTGCACACGCGGAATACTCAGGTTAAACTTGACGAGCCTAGCATATACAGATATGGCCTCGGAACACAGAGACCGAAAGGTCGAGCGTGAATCATATAGTAGATATGATCAACATAGTGATGTTCACCATTGAAACTATTCCATCTCACGTGTTAATCGGACATGGTTTAGTTGCTTTGGATCACGTAATCACTTAGATGATTAGAGGGATGTCTATCTAAGTGGGAGTTCTTAAGTAATATGATTAATTGAACTTAAATTTATCATGAACTTAGTCCTGATAGTATTTTGCAAATTATGTTGTAGATCAATAGCTCGCGTCGTTGCTTCCCTGTTTATTTCTGATATGTTCCTAGAGAAAAATTATGTTGAAAGATGTTAGTAGCAAAGATGCGGATTGGATCCGTGATCTGAGGATTATCCTCATTGCTGCACAGAAAAAAATTATGTCCTTGATGCACCGCTAGGTGACAAACCTATTGCAGGAGCAGCTGCAGACGTTATGAACATTTGGCTAGCTCGATATGATGACTACTTGATAGTTTAGTGCACCATGCTTAACAGCTTAGAATCGGGACTTCAAAGACGTTTTGAACGTCATGGAACATATAAGATGTTCCAGGAGTTGAAGTTAATATTTCAAGCAAATACCCGAGTTGAGAGATGTGAAGTCTCCAACAAGTTCTATAGCTAAAAGATGGAGGAGAATCGCTCAACTAGTGAGCATGTGCTCAGATTGTCTGGGTACTACAATCGCTTGAATCAAGTGGGAGTTAATCTTCCAGATAAAATAGTGATTGACAGAATTCTCTAGTCACCATCACCAAGTTAGTAGAACTTCGTGGTGAATTATAGTATGCAAGGGATGACGAAAGTAATTCCCGAGCTCTTCGTGATGCTGAAATCGACGAAGGTAGAAATCAAGAAAAACATCAAGTGTTGATGGTTGACGAGACCACTAGTTTCAAGAAAAGGGCAAAGGGAAGAAAAGGAACTTCAAGAAGAACGGCAAGCAAGTTGCTGCTCAAGTGAAGAAGCCTAAGTCTGGTCCTAAGCCTGAGACTAAGTGCTTGTACTGCAAAGGAACTGGTCACTGGAAGCGGAACTACCCCAACTATTTGGTGGATAAGAAGGATGGCAAAGTGAACAAAGGTATATTGGATATACATGTTATTGATGTGTACTTTACTAGTGTTTATAGCAACCCCTCGGTATTCGATACTGGTTCAGTTGCTAAAGAGTAGTAACTCGAAAACGGAGTTGCAGAATAAACAGAGACTAGTAAAAGGCGAGGTGACGATGTGTGTTGGAAGTAGTTCCAAAATTGATATGATCATCATCGCACACTCCCTATACTTTCGGGATTAGTGTTGAAACTAAATAAGTGTTATTTGGTGTTTGCGTTGAGCATGAATATGATTTGATCATGTTTATTGCAATACGGTTATTCATTTAAGTTAGAGAACAATTGTTGTTCTGTTTACATGAATAAAAACCTTTTATGGTCATACACACCAACGAAAATGGTTTGTTGGATCTCAGTGATACACATATTCATAATATTGAAGCCAAAAGATGCAAAGTTAATAATGATAGTGCAACTTATTTGTGGCACTGCCGTTTAGGTCATATTGGTGTAAAGCGCATGAAGAAACTCCATACTGATGGGATTTTGGAATCACTTGATTATGAATCACTTGATGCTTGCGAACCGTGCCTCATGGGCAAGATGACTAAAACGCCGTTCTCCGGAACTATGGAGAGAGCAACAGATTTGTTGGAAATCATACATACAGATGTATGTGGTCCGATGAATATTGAGGCTCGCAGCAGGTATCATTATTTTCTGATCTTCACAGATGATTTGAGAAGATATAGGTATATCTACTTGATGAAACACAAGTCTGAAACATTTGAAAAGTTCAAAGAATTTCAGAGTGAAGTGGAGAATCATCGTAACAAGAAAATAAAAGTTTCTGCGATATGATCGCAGAGGTAAAATATTTGAGTTACGAGTTTGGCCTTCAGTCAAAACAAAGTGAAATAGTTTCACTACTCACGCCACCTGGAACACCACAGCATAATGGTGTGTCCGAACGTCATAACCGTACTTTATTGGATATAGTGCAATCTATGATGTCTCTTACCAATTTACCACTATCGTTTTGGGGTTATGCATTAGAGACAGCTACATTCACGTTAAATAGGGCACCATCAAATCCGTTGAGACGACGCTTTATGAACTGTGGTTTGGCAAGAAACCAAAGTTGTCGTTTCTTAAAGTTTGGGATTATGATGCTTATGTGAAAAATTTTCATTCTGATAAGCTCAAACCCAAATCGGAGAAATGTGTCTTCATAGGATACCCAAAGGAGACAGTTGGGTACACCTTCTATCACAGATCCGAAGGCAAGACATTCGTTGCTTAGTATGGATCCTTTCTAGAGAAGGAGTTTCTCTCGAAAGAAGTGAGTGGGAGGAAAGTAGAACTTGATGAGGTAACTGTACCTACTCCCTTATTGGAAAGTAGTTCATCACAGAAATCTGTTCCTGTGACTTCTACACCAATTAGTGAGGAAGTTAATGATGATGATCATGTAACTTCAGATCAAGTTACTACCAAACCTCGTAGGTAAACCAGAGTAAGATCCGCACCAGAGTGGTACGGTAATCCTGTTCTGGAGGTTATGTTACTAGACCATGACGAACCTACGAACTATGAAGAAGCGATGGTGAGCCCAGATTCCGCAAAATGGCTTGAGGCCATGAAATCCGAGATGGGATCCATGTATGAGAACAAAGTATGGACTTTGGTTGACTTGCCCGATGGTCGGCAAGCAATTGAGAATAAATGGATCTTCAAGAGGAAGACGGACGCTGATAGTAGTGTCACTATCTACAAAGCTAGAATTGTCGCAAAAAGGTTTTCGACAAGTTCAAAGTGTTGACTACGATGAGAGTTTCTCACTCGTATCTATGCTTAAGTCTGTCCGAATCATGTTAGCAATTGCCGCATTTTATGAAATATGGCAAAGGGATAAACAAAACTGCATTCCTTAATGGATTTATTAAAGAAGGGTTGTATATGATGCAACCAGGAGGTTTTGTCAATCCTAAAGGTGCTAACAAAATATGCAAGCTCCAGCTATCCATCTATGGACTGGTGCAAGCATCTCGGAGTTGGAATATACACTTTGATAAGTTGATCAAAGGATATAGTGTTATACAGACTTGCGGTGAAGCCTATATTTCAAGAAAGTGAGTGGGAGCACTACAGCATTTCTGATAAGTATATGTGAAGGACATATTGTTGATCAGAAATAATGTAGAATTATTCTGCAAAGCATAAAGGAGTGTTTGAAAGGAGTTTTTCAAAAGAAAGACCTCGGTGAAGCTGCTTACATATTGAGCATCAAGATCTATAGAGATAGATCAAAATGCTTGATAAGTTTTTTCAATGAGTACATACCTTAACAAGATTTTGAAGTAGTTCAAAATAGAACAGTCAAAGAAAGAGTTCTTGCCTGTGTTACAAGGTGTGAAATTGAGTAAGACTCAAAGCCTGACCACGGCAGAAGATAGAAAGAGAATGAAAGTCATTCCCTATGCCTTGGCCATAGGTTCTATAAAGTATGCCATGCTGTGTACCAGATCTATTGTATACCCTACACTGATTTTGGCAAGGGAGTACAATAGGGATCTAGGAGTAGATCACTGGACAGCGGTCAAAATTATCCTTAGTGGAATAAGGATATGTTTCTCGATTATGGAAGTGACAAAAGGTTCGTCGTAAAGGGTTACGTCGATGCAAGTTTTGACACTAAATCTAGATGACTCTAAGTCTCGGTCTAGATACATATTGAAAGTGGGAGCAATTAGCTAGAGTAGCTCCGTGCAGAGCATTGTAGACATAGAAATTTGCAAAGTACTTACGGATCTGGATGTGACAGACCCGTTGACTAAAATTATCTCACAATCAAAACATGATAACACCTTACTACTCTTTGGGTGTTAATCACATAGCAATGTGAACTAGATTATTGACTCTAGTAAACCCTTTGAGTGTTGGTCACATAGAGATGTGAACTATGGGTGTTAATCACATGGTGATGTGAATTATTGATGTTAAATCACATGGCGATGTGAACTAGATTATTGACTCTAGTGCAAGTGGGAGACTGAAGGAAATATGCCCTAGAGGCAATAATAAAGTATTATATATTTCCTTATATCATGATAAATGTTTATTATTCATGCTAGAATTGTATTAACCGGAAACATAATACATGTGTGAATACATAGACAAACAGAATGTCACTAGTATGCCTCTACTTGACTAGCTCGTTAATCAAAGATGGTTATGTTTCCTAGCCATAGACATGAGTTGTCATTTGATTAACGGGATCACCTCATTAGGAGAATGACGTGATTGACATGACCCATTACGTTAGCTTAGCACCCGATCGTTTAGTATGTTGCTATTGCTTTCTTCATGACTTATACATGTTCCCATGACTATGAGATTATGCAACTCCCGTTTACCGGAGGAACACTTTGTGTGCTACCAAACGTCACAACGTAACTGGGTGATTATAAAGGTGCTCTACAGGTGTCTCCAAAGGTACTTGTTGGGTTGGCGTATTTCGAGAATAGGATTTGTCACTCCGATTGTCGGAGAGGTATCTCAGGGCCCACTCGGTAATGCACATCACTATAAGCCTTGCAAGCATTGTGACTAATGAGTTAGTTGCGGGATGATGTATTACGGAACGAGTAAAGAGACTTGCCGGTAACGAGATTGAACTAGGTATCGAGATACCGACGATCGAATCTTGGGCAAGTAACATACCGATGACAAAGGGAACAACGTATGTTGTTATGCGGTCTGACCGATAAAGATCTTCGTAGAATATGTGGGAGCCAATATGGGCATCCAGGTCCCGCTATTGGTTATTGACCGGAGAGGTGTCTCGGTCATGTCTACATAGTTCTCGAACCCAAAGGGTCCGCACGCTTAAGGTTACGATGACAGTTATATTATGAGTTTATGTGATTTGATGTACCGAAGGTTGTTCGGAGTCCCGGATGTGATCACGGACATGACGAGGAGTCTCGAAATGGTCGAGACGTAAAGATTGATATATTGGACAACTATATTCGGACACCGGAAGTGTTCCGGAGAAGTTTCGGATTAAACCGGAGTGCCGGAGGGTTACCGGAACCCCCCGGGGAAGTATTGGGCCTTAGTGGGCCTTGAGGGGAGAGAGAGGGCAGCAGCCAGGAGGTGGTGCGCCCCCTCCCAGAGGAGTCCTAGTTGGACTAGGAGAGGGGGGCGCAGCCCCCTTTCCCTCTCCCTCTCCCTCTCTTTCCTTCCCCCCTTCTTTTCCTAGTAGGACTAGGAAAGGGGAGTCCTACTCCTACTAGGAGGAGGACTCCCCCCTCTCTCCTTGGCGCGCCCCATAGGCAGCCGGCCTCCCCCTTGCTCCTTTATATACGGGGGCAGGGGGCACCTAAGAACACACTTGATATACGATATTTTAGCCGTGTGCGGTGCCCCCCTCCACCAGATTACACCTCGATAATACCGACGCGAAGCTTATGCGAAGCCCTGCGTCGGTGGAACATCATCATCGTCACCACGCCGTCGTGCTGACGAAACTCTCCCTCAACACTCGGCTGGATCGGAGTTCGAGGGACGTCATCGAGCTAAACGTGTGTAGAACTTCGGAGGTGCCGTACGTTCGGTACTTGATCGGTCGGATCGTGAAGACGTTCGACTACATCAACCGCGTTGTAATAACGCTTCCGCTGTCGG
The DNA here is from genome assembly GCF_002575655.3 of Aegilops tauschii subsp. strangulata. Classification (NCBI taxonomy): domain Eukaryota; kingdom Viridiplantae; phylum Streptophyta; class Magnoliopsida; order Poales; family Poaceae; genus Aegilops; species Aegilops tauschii. The sequence goes on along the minus strand of NC_053035.3, from coordinate 206,095,101 downwards.
TCTACGAGGGTACGTGGACAACACTCTCCCCTCTCGTTGCTATGCATCACCATGATCTTGCGTGTGCGTAGGAAAATTTTGAAATTACTACGTTCCCCAACAGACATCTGTCCCAACGATGAGCCGACACGTGTTTCCTCCAGCCAATGATGATTTTACACGTGGAAAATCCCCATTGGTCGCGGCTGTTAACGGGTTATCGGATCCAAAACCCGACCCGATAGCTTAACGACGTTCCGTTACGGTGGATGCCACGTGTCGGTCACCCTTGACGAAAGCACTTCTGTGACGCGCGATTTATCGTCATGGAAGTGGACACTTCCGTGATGATAATTTTGGCAATGTCATGGAACACTTCTACGACGCATAGGTATGACTATCTTGATTCTGTCATAAATTTGTCATGGATGTACATGCATGACAGAAAACGCGACCTACTGTGACAAACACGTATCATCATGGAAGTGTATTTTTTTGTAGTGATACAACGTGACCGACCCTGATTCTAAGTCGCCTTGCCTTGCTAGGCAAGTCGTCGTTGGGCGGCTTACACCTTCGGGTCACGCTCCATCTCTAGGTCTTGGGCCTTCAGCTGGACTGCATCGTAAGCCGCCTCCAGGCTCTCAGGTATTGACTTCTTGGGCCTTCTTAACTTTATTGCTAAGCGCCAACAGTGTAACCCAGCCCCTCCCGGGCGGGTCACACCATGGGGTTATATCCCCAACATTAAGGCCCAGATTGATTTGAACCTGTTCTTGTCAATCTTCACTCCTTGGTTGGCGAGTCTTCTTTGGTTCTTATAACACTTCAACCTTGAATAGATCTTCATGACCCGCCACATAGGAAAGATGATGTCATGTTATTAAATTCAGAAAAAACCTCATGACATCAGGACGGATCTTTGCATTAACCATTCATTCCAAAAATCGAGGCGCCCCTCATGCTATAATAATTATTATGCCTCCTCGATCTTCGTGCATGTCGTTTCATTATTCCATATTTTCCCTTATAAATAGGGACGTGGGGCCTGCCTTTCCACTTTTTACCCCCGTCACCTTCTCCTCTTCTTCCTCACGCCATCTGTCGCAACCGGAGCTCCGCCGCCCCAGCCAAGCTTTGCCAGCAACTCTGTTAAGGCCGCTATATCGATCTGTTAGGACCAGAGATCTGTGGCGTCCGTCTGCTCTTCACCAACACCGTCAGGTATCGTTCTTCTCCCTGCTTAGATCCACATTAGGGCACCCGAGTTCATGGAGTTCATCGGTGTTTTATCCAAGTTCATCCAGCCCGCATAAAGAACCCATACTTCAATCAAAAAATGATATGAGAGTGATGTCGTAATGTTTTGGCTTTGCTCTTATATCTGGAATATATCCCTTCCTTTAAGAATCAATACACAGTATGATAGTTCTTCCACTGCAGGCTTTAGGTTTAGCAATTATTCACCTTTTTTGAACTGCTGTAGATCCGTGAATAAGCTGTAAATTGTGAAATATGTTTGTTCCACACTTAGCAAAATCCAGGAACCTCGAATCCATAGTCAATTGACCAGCCCTTCACCTTTCGGGCGGCTTAACACTGAATTTATAACTCACCAATGAAGTCCAAAAATTACTTCTTTCGATTAACCCGCCAATATGCTGCTGGCTTATATTCTCATAACTTAACCCGCCATGCTCTCATAGCTTGATACTCACTTCAATCAATGGCTACATCGGCTCATAATTTCTTAACTGTTCAGTATAACGCATAGTCTTTAATCATAATTAGCTTATTATTGCTGAAACACCATGTAACCACTTGGGCGGCTTACAACTGTAATTTTGACCTGCCATATCTTTTATTCCTTGGTCACAGCTCTTTAACCCGGCTAACCATGACAAAAACCGCCACTTCCTGTGACTGGGAAGCCTCCCAAGTCTCGGAGCTCATGCTCAATGTGTTTGTGGATATGGGCGTCTTACCTCCCAAAGAAGTCGTTCACTGGCGGTTCTAGGTCCAGAAGTTACTCCACAACCCAGAGAAGGTGAAGTGGTAGTCTTTGTAGACCACCTTCTCCATGGCTTTTCACCACCCGGGTCAAAGTTTTTTCTGGGACGTTTTGCACTTTTATAACCTTCATCCTCAAGATATCGGCCCCAACTCCGTCTCCAACATATGCCAGTTCCAAGTATTCTGTGAGGTGTATCTACAAGAAGAGCCTATCGTTAACCTCTTCAAAGATTTCTTTTATATCAACTGCCAGACTGAGATGACAGATGGACCCAGTCTAGAACTTGGAGGTGTCTCCATCCAGCAGCGAAGAGATGTGACCTTCCCCGCAGCTATCCTACCAAGCCACCCCAAAGGTTGGAACCGTACTTGGTTTTACTGCAGAAACACTGCCACAGCTGAAGAGAATCCCTTGCCGGGTTATCACCCCTACCGGCTCAACACCAACACCGAGGTCCCAGGCCTACTCACTATCGTAGAGCGCGCCAAATATGTGCCAACTTTTTCAAAGATAAGGGCTTTAATCACCAATGGCTTATCTGGAGTCGATTTGACTCATTGCTGGGTGTCATGGAGGATCTTGCCTTTGAGCCAGCATGTCGACTTAATGTGCGAGTACACTGGTGATGTGATGGACCCGCAACGTTACAATCAAAAATCTTTGACTGACAAAGAGGTTCATGAAATGGTCAAATCTATGCTTGGAGACCCTCAAGATAACTGCAATAAGGTGGGGTTGAACCCCTTCTGCACTCTTGACCCGGCCCCTCCTGTAAGTACCTTTAGTAACTTTTCTGTTCACTCATTTATCCTTTATAATTTATTCCTTCTAAACCATTGCCAACATGTGTATATATGTAGGCTAGTCACGCCTTCTGGAAGAGGAAGATAATAGTTGCTCCTCCACTTAAGAAAGCTAAGCCGATGAAGACTAAAGCTCCGGGTCGTCGTAAGAAATAGACAGCCAAAGAGTTACTAGAACAAGATGAGTCGGAGGTAGAACTTGACTCCCTTAGTCTTCTTTTCATGCAACTTATTGATGTTGATTCTTCTCAGCACAAAGTGGAGACAAGCCATGCCGATGAAGCAGAGGTAACTACTATCTCCTACGACTCAGAACCTTTGCCAAGAAAGAAAACACGACGGGTCATCCGGGAAGTAAGATTTTCACACCCTCTTGCTCATTTGGACCCCAACTTTCTTTTGAATAAACAACAGCACGAACCAAGGCGCCAGACCCGGAGTGGCGGCACTGAGGTTCTTGTGACTGGCTTATCCAACACACCGGCTCCTCGCAAACGTCGTAACGAGGTGCCTCATAGTCCGACTCTATCCCTTCCAAAGGCCGGTCTCATGCGTCAGCCTCTTACTCCTTCTGATTCAAACTATCAGGGAACGCCACCATCATCTGGCTACTCAAGTGGAACCCAAATGCCTGTCTTTATTGTAAGTGTTTTCATTTGTTGATAAAGGACTTGTGGTGATGTACTCATAAAATTTCATATCTTTCTCATAGCGCCAAGGCCAAGACTAGCAAGAAGCAGAAGGTGGGCGGTTCTTCCAAAGCCCCCGAAGTTTCTGAGCTAGAGAAGCAAGCGATGGAAACCCCTGAGGCCCCCATCCAAGACCCCGAAGAGCCTGTTAGTCAAAGTGATCCGCCTCCGCAAACTGACGCTGCAGCCCTTGAGGACACTAAGGTTAACCTGGTCGCTAACTATGACCCACCAAGTCCTAAGCTGCCCTCTCCTGCCAAGTCCACTGACAAGAGCCCTGCTGTTGCTGATGTCGACGACATTGCTGTTACCGGGTCAGCCTTTAAGGCGCCCGAGGTCTCTAGAGTGCTAGCCAAGCACTCAACTAAAGAAGAAACAACCTCATTGGAGAAGGGCAAAGCTAAACTGGATTTGTAGAGTTATGCCACCTTCAGCGCCAGTGAATTGCACGCGGGGTATGTAAGCCGCCTTCACACCAGCCGGGATATGGAGGCTAGCTTAGTCAACCTGATGCGGCAGAAATATGAGGTGTGAAGATACGCGACTCCTCTTTAGCCTTGCATATATATGTCCATACTAGCCCCTAAGTCTTAAGTATAGGAATGATAATGAGTATGCTTTAGACTTTGCAAAATTTTCCAACATGTAGCCCCCAAGGGCCGGCTTATCTTGATAAAATGAGCCGGGTCTTTAAATCAATGTTAAGAACCAAATAGGTAGCCTCCAAGGGCCGACTTATCTTGATAAGAGGAGCCTAGTGTTTTAACTGTTGCTTAAAAACAAAATTTGTAGCCCCCAAGGGCCGGCTTATCTTGATAAGATGAGCCAGGACTTATAAATTAAAATGACCTACATTAGCCCCCAAGTGCCAAGTATATTGCTTGCAATGTGCTTGGGACTTGAATACCATTGTTGTATATAAACTTAACCATCTTTAATCATTGCTTGTCACCCTTGGCAGGAAGCATTGAATGTGGGCGAGTCAAACATCGCCGAGCTGAAGAAGAATTTGGAAACTCAGCAAAGTGAACGCGTCAAGGCTGAATTAAGCCCAAAATCATCATTGGAAGATATTGAGAAGATCAAAGCCAAATACGGTGAAGAAAGAGCCGCCTTGGAAACTGAAAAGGCTAATCTTCTAAAGAGAGCAGAAGACGTTGAGGCTCAGCTTAAACCGGTAATTGAAGAATTATCCGGCTTCAAGCAACATATCTCTCAAATGTCAGCCACCATCTTAATTTGGTAAGTTTAATATGCAATTCATCATCTGCTTTGATATTTCTTTAACCCGTCTGGTGATTCATAATATATAATCTCTAACCCGCCTGGCGACTCTTGTGCAAAAAACTTAACAGGCCCTAGAAGCGCCAGTTTTGGTCAAAATATGCTGTTAAAGTTGAACGCGGTTTATTCATTGACTGAGCAATTATACACTAGAACTCTGCGCAGCCTTGTGGCCTTATCAAATGGCAAAAAACCTCCAACCCTCATCAAGACTGTGCTGGATCATCTGTTAATAGTGCCAGGTCAAGTTGAAGAACTTAAATTATCAGTCGCCCGCGCAGGAGCCATTTGTGCTCTAAGTCGGGCCAAAGCTTGGCAATCAGAGCTAGACCTGGAAGAAATAGCTGTGGGTGTCCAGGGTTCAATGATGACGGGTTGATCTTTGAAGAGGAGGACTTCAACAGATGTGTTAGAGAGATGCGGCCCTTGGCATGCAAGCTTGTGCAGGAGCTGTATCTGAACAAGTACCAGCCGACTTATGACAGCAATAATGCTAAGATTAAGTCGCCATCCCATGATGTTGTAGACCTTACTCCACCAAGGCGTAAGCATATCTTCGCTCCTGATCTTGACCCTTCTGTTATACTTAATGATTAAGCAACATTTGAAGCTTTAATCCGCATCGACTGGACCTCGACCAATCTCCAGATGGCCATCAACGAAGAGCCGACACAGGTGCCACGAAGATGCAGACCCGTCCAGTTCTAACCCGGACGACACAGAGGCCGGCTTAGAGGGGTGAAAAAACACTTAAGCGAAAAACTCGCGGGCTCAGCTATAGCCTTGTAATAGGTAGCTGAAAAACAATTATCTGCTCTGCCATGCCTTCGTGCGTGTTCTTATCAACTCATGCTTCCACAACTTGAACTTCCGTGATCTTATCATACACAACTATCCTTGCAACATTGCCAAAAGATTTTGGCGGCTTATATAATCCGTCAAAGAGCTATGAATCCTTGAACTGGCGGCTTATAATCATAATCCAGGGCGAGTTAGATAACTCAACAATCCAGGGCGACTTATAATCATCTTTAGTCTTTGAAAATATTACTTTTGAGTATAACCTCAATAACCCAATGTAAAGCAATATAACCCGGATCTATATGACTCGACAACTTCTCATCTGCAAAAACTTCTGCAAACAGAAACATAGAGTATGTATAACTCAAAATTTGTTAAGCCGGCTTTCAAGGCACGATCAAAATAGATTGATTTTTTTAAAAAACTCAATTTTTTGCTTTAAAGAAGCTTGGTATGATAGCCTTTTATCCCATAAGCCGGCTCTCACGTGACATAAGTTCGTCATTTAAACCTTAACCAGTTCAGGGTCTTACTTAAAAGATTGACTGCTAAGAGTACGAACGGGCCACATAGCGGAGAGACTACAGCAGACAGGTGAGTTTATCCTAGCTTACTGTAAGACGGCTCTCACGTGACATAAACCGCCATTTTAGCCTTGACGAGTTCATGGTATTATTAAAATATTAACTGTCAACAGTACGACGAGTCACGTGTTGGAGTAGCAAGTTGCAAACAGCAGGTTTAACCCAATTATGGCATGAAAGCCGGCCAAGTGGGTTATAAAAGCTATACTCAGAGAGTAGGAAGCCCCCAACTGACCTATGGCATGAAGGCCGATCAAGAGGGTTATGAAGCTATGCTCATAGAGCAAGAAGCCCCCAAATGACCTATAACATGGCATAAAAGCCGATCAAGAGGGTTATGAAGCTATGCTCATAGAGCAGGAAGCCCCAAGTGACCTATAACATGGCATAAAAGCCGATCAAGAGGGTTATGAAGCTATGCTCATAGAGCAGGAAGCCCCAAGTGACCTATAACATGGCATAAAAGCCGATCAAGAGGGTTATGAAGCTATGCTCATAGAGTAGGAAGCCCCCAAGTGACCTTATAATGTAATGAATAATGATTTTTTCTCAGAAAATTTGAGATGAAACGGCAGAGGCCCCGAAATTTGGGGATGGCGGCTTTATTATGCTGATCATAAAAAGGTATGTACATCAATGAAGGTATATACAATGATGAGAGCCAATGGATCAAGTGTAGTACGGCCGAAGATGAGAAATGTTCCAAGGCCGATGGGTCTCCTCTTTAGATTTGCGGGAATCTTTGTGCTCTCATATATCAATGAGGTAATAAGACCCGTTGTTGAGATTTTTACAGACCACAAAGGTCCTTCCCAAGGAGGTGAAAGCTTATGCATCCCTGTCTGGTCTTGAATCAAATGGAGCACTAGGTCGCCTTCCTGAAAGGTCTGGCTTCGAACTCTATGGCTGTGATAGCGATGTAGGTCTTGCTGATATATTGCTGAACGAGCCGCCGCAAGGTCGCGCTCCTCCTCAAGCGCATCCAAAGCATTTTGATGCACCGTCTCATTTTCAGCCTCCACATAAGCCACCACTCTGGGTGAGTCATGACGAATATCACTGGGGAGCACTGCTTTAGCTCCATAAACCACGAAGAAGGGTGTATAACCCGTTGATCTGTTGGAGGTGGTCCTCATGCTCCAAAGAACCGAAGGAAGCTCTTCCACCCAACAACCCGGAGTCCGCTTTAATGGAATCATGAGCCGGGGTTTCATACCTCTCAAGATCTCCTGGTTAGCACATTCTACCTGACCATTAGACTGAGGATGTGCAACTGATGAAACATCAAGCCTGATGTGCTCCCTTTGAAAAATTCTTTCATAGCACCTTTATACAGATTTGTCCCATTATCAGTGATGATACTATGAGGATAACCAAAGGGAAAAATCTGCTTCTTGACAAACTGAACTCCAGTAGCCGCCTCACAATTGCTGACAGGCTCTGCCTCAACCCACTATGTGAACTTGTCAACCACCACCAGAAGGTGGGCCTTCTTATCCTTAGATCTCTTGAAGGATCCAACCATATCAAGCCCCCAGACCGCAAATGGCCAAGTGATTGGGATCATTCGCAATTCCTAAGCCAGCACCTGAGCTTGCCTTGCAAATTTCTGACACCCGTCACACTTACTAACAATATCCTCTGCGTCTGCATGAGCCGTCAACCAGAAAAATCCATGACAAAAGGCCTTGGCCACCAATGATAGTGAGCCGGCATGATGACCGCAGTCGCCTGCATGGGTCTCTTGTAAAATTTCATGGCCGTCCTCAGGAGAGACGCAACATTGAAAAACACCAGTCACACTACGTTGATGTAACTCGCCATCCTTAATAGTCATAGATTTATAACGCTGGATGATCTGTCGCGCCAAGTTTTCATCTTCTGGTAACTCATCGCGAGTAAGATAAGCCAGATAAGGCAGCGGCCAGTCAGGAATTGTTGGAAATATGCCCTAGAGGCAATAATAAAATGGTTATTATTGCATTTCCTTGTTTCATGCTATACTTGTTTTAACTGGAAACCGTAATACATGTGCGAATACATAGACCACAACATGTCCCTAGTAAGCCTCTAGTTGACTAGCTCGTTGATCAATAGATGGTTATGGTTTCCTGACCATGGACATTGGATGTCATTGATAACGGGATCACATCATTAGGAGAATGATGTGATGGACAAGAACCAATTCTAAGGATAGCACAAGATCGTGTAGTTCGTTTGCTAAGAGCTTTTCTAATTTCAAGTATCGTTTCCTTAGACCATGAGATTGTGCAACTCCCGGATACCGTAGGAATGCTTTGGGTGTACCAAACGTCACAACGTAACTGGGTGGCTATAAAGGTGCACTACAGGTATCTCCGAAAGTGTCTGTTGGGTTGGCACGAATCGAGACTGGGATTTGTCACTCCGTATGACGGAGAGGTATCTCTGGGCCCACTCGGTAATGCATCATCATAATGAGCTCAATGTGACTAAGGAGTTAGCCAGGGGATCATGCATTACGGAACGAGTAAAGAGACTTGCCGGTAACGAGATTGAACGAGGTATTGGGATACCTACGATCGAATCCCGGGCAAGTAACATACCGATAGACAAAGGGAATTGTATACGGGATTGATTGAATCCCCGACATCGTGGTTCATCCGATGAGATCATCGTGGCACATGTGGGAGCCAACATGGGTATCTAGATCCCGCTGTTTGTTATTGGCCGGAGAACGTCTCGGTCATGTCTGCATGCTTCCCGAACCCGTAGGGTCTACACACTTAAGGTTCGGTGACGCTAGAGTTGTTATGGGAAATAGTATGTGGTTACCGAATGTTGTTCGGAGTCCCGGATGAGATCCCAAACATGACGAGGAGCTCTGGAATGGTCCGGAGGTGAAGATCGATATATTGGACGAAGGGTATTGGAGTCCGGAATTGTTCCGGGGGTACCAGGCTATGGCCAGCATGTCCGAAAGGGGTTTCGGAGGCCCCGACAAGCGTTGGGGGGCCTTATGGGCCAAGGGGAAGGGGCAAACCAGCCCACTAAGGGGCTGTGCGCCCCTTCCAGGAGAGGTGGGGGCGCCACCCCTAGAGCAGCCGCCCCTCCCGGCTTGGGGGGCATGTTTCCTAGGGGGTGGGGGCGCCCAAACCCATCTAGGGTTTCCCCTGGCCGCCGCCTCCTCCTCTAGATCCATCTAGAGGGGCCGGCCCCCTCTCCCCTTCCCCTATATATAGTGAGGGGGTGGGAGGGCAGCCACACCCTTCCCTGGCACAGCCCTCTCCTCCTCCAACTCCTCCTCCTCCTCCTCCTCCGTAGTGCTTAGCGAAGCTCTGCCGGAGAACCACGAGCTCCATCGCCACCACGCCGTCGTGCTGCTGGAGTGCTCCCTCAACTTCTCCTCTCCCCTTGCTGGATCAAGAAGGAGGAGACGTCCCCGGGCTGTACGTGTGTTGAACGCGGAGGCGCCGTTCGTTCGGCGCTAGATCGGATCTTCCGCGATTTGAATCGCCGCGAGTATGACTCCATCAACCGCGTTCTTGTAACGCTTCCGCTTCGCGATCTTCAAGGGTATGAAGATGCACACCCTCTCTCTCGTTGCTAGCATCTCCTAGATTGATCTTGGTGACACGTAGGAAATTTTTGTATTATTGCTACATTACCCAACAGTGGTATCAGAGCTAGGTCTATGGGTAGATTCTATGCACAAGTAGAACACGAAGTAGTTGTGGGCGATGATTTGTTCAATTTGCTTACCGTTACTAGTCTTATCTTGATTCGGCGACATTGTGGAATGAAGCGGCCCGGGCCGACCTTACATGTACTCTTACGTGAGACAGGTTCCACCGACTGACATGCACTTGATGCATAAGGTGGCTAGCGGGTGTCTGTCTCTCCCACTTTAGTCGGATCGGATTCGATGAAGAGGGTCCTTATGAAGGGTAAATAGCAATTGGCATATCACCGTTGTGGCTTTTGAGTAGGTAAGAAATGTTCTTGCTAGAAACCCATAGCAGCCACGTAAAACATGCAACAACAATTAGAGGACGTCTAACTTGTTTTTGCAGGGTATGCTATGTGATGTGATATGGCCAAAAGGATGTGATGAATTATATATATGTGATCTATGAGATTGATCATGTTCTTGTAATAGGAATCACGACTTGCATGTCGATGAGTATGACAACCGGCAGGAGCCATAGGAGTTGTCTTAATTTATTGTATGACCTGCGTGCCAATGAAAAACGCCATGTAATTACTTTACTTTATTGCTAACCGTTAGCCATAGTAGTAGAAGTAATAGTTGGCGAGACAACTTCATGAAGACACGATGATGGAGATCATGGTGTCATGCCGGTGACGAAGGTGATCATGCCGCGCCTCGAAGATGGAGATCAAAAGGAGCAAGATGATATTGGCCATATCATGTCACTTTATGATTTGCATGTGATGTTTGTCATGTTTACATCTTATTTGCTTAGAACGACGGTAGCATAAATAAGATGATCCCTCACTAAAATTTCAAGAGATGTGTCCCCCCTAACTATGCACCGTTGCGAAGGTTCGTTGTTTCGAAGCACCACGTGATGATCGGGTGTGATAGATTCTAACATTCGCATACAACGGGTGTAAGCCAGATTTACACATGCGAAACACTTAGGTTGACTTGACGAGCCTAGCATGTACAGACATGGCCTCGGAACACAAGAGACCGAAAGGTCAAACATGAGTCGTATAGTAGATACGATCAACATGGAGATGTTCACCATTGATGACTAGTCCGTCTCACGCGATGATCGGACACGGTCTAGTCGATTCGGATCATGTATCACTTAGATGACTAGAGGGATGTCTATCTAAGTGGGAGTTCATTAAATAATCAGATGAACTTAATTATCATGAACATAGTCAAAAGGTCTTTGCAAATTATGTTATAGCTTACGCTTTGGTTCTACTGTTTAAGATATGTTCCTAGAGAAAATTTAGTTGAAAGTTGATAGTAGAAATTATGCGGACTGGGTCCGTAAACTGAGGATTATCCTCATTGCTGCGCAGAAGGCTTATGTCCTTAATGCACCGCTCGGTGTGCTGAACCTCGAGCGTCGTCTGTGGATGTTGCGAACATCTGACATACACGTTTTGATGACTACGTGATAGCTCAGTGCGTAATGCTAACGGTTTAGAATTGAGGCGGCAAAGACATTTTTGAAACGTCGTAGAACATATGACATGTTCTAAAGACTGAAATTGGGATTTCAGACTAGTGCCCATGTCAAGAGGTATGAGACCTCTGACAAGTTTCTTAAGCCTGCAAACTAAGGGAGAAAAGCTCAATCATTGAGCATGTGCTCAGATTGTCTGAGTACTACAATCGCTTGAATCGAGTGGGAGTTAATCTTCCAGATGAGATAGTGATGGTTCTCCATAGTCACTACCACCAAGCTATTAGAGCTTCGTGATGAACTATAACATATCAGGGATAGACATGATGATCCTTGAGCAACTCGTGATGTTTGACACCGCGAAAGTAGAAATCAAGTAGGAGCATCAATTGTTGATGGTTAGTAAAACCACTAGTTTCAAGAAGGGCAAGGGAAAGAAGGGATACTTCATGAAACGGCAAATCAGTTGCTGCTCTAGTGAAGAAACCCAAGGTTGAACCCAAACCCGAGACTAAGTGCTTCTGTAATGAGGGGAACGGTCACTGAAGCAGAACTACCCTAGATACTTGGTAGATGAGAAGGCAGGCAAGGTCGACAGAAGTATATTGGATATACATTATATTAATGTGTACTTTATTAGTACTCCTAGTAGCACCAGGGTATTAGATACCGGTTCGCTTGCTAAGTGTTGGTAACTCGAAATAAAAGGCTACGGAATAAACGGAGACTAGCTAAAGGTGAGATGACGATATGTGTTGGAAGTGTTTCCAAGGTTGATGTGATCAAGCATCGCATGCTCCCTCTACCATGGAGATTGGTGTTAAACCTAAATAATTGTTATTTGGTGTTTGCGTTGAGCATAGACATGATTGGATTATGTTTATCGCAATATGGTTATTCATTTAAGGAGAATAATGGTTACTCTGTCTATTTGAATAATACCTTCAATGGTCTTGCACCTAAAATGAATGGTTTATTGAATCTCGATCGTAGTGATACACATGTTCATGCCAAAAGATATAAGATAGTAATGATAGTACCACATACTTGTGGCACTGCCACTCGAGACATATTGGTATAAAACGCATGAAGAAGCTCCATGTTGATGGATCTTTGGACTCACTCGTTTTTGAAAAGATTGAGACATGCGAACCATGTCTATTAGTATATATGCATGAAGAAAGTCCATACAGATGGATCGTTTGGACTCACTTGATTTTGAATCACTTGAGACATGCAAATCATACCACATGGGCAAGATGACTGAAAGGCCTCGTTTTTAGTAAGATGGAACAAGAAAGCAACTTGTTGGAAGTAATACATTTTGATGTGTGCAGTCCAATGAGTGCTGAGGCATGCAGTGGATATCGTTATGTTATTACTTCACAGATGATTTGAGTAGATGCTGAGTATATTTACTTGATGAAACACAAGTCTGAATTATTGAAAGGTTTAAGTAATTTCAGAGTGAAGTTGAAGATCGTCGTGACAAGAGGATAAAATGTCTGTGATATGATCATAGAGATGAATATCTGAGTTACGAGTTTGGCACACAATTAAGACATTGTGGAAATTGTTTCAAAACTAATACCGCCTGGAACACCATAGTGTGATGGTGTGTCCAAATATCATAACTGCACCCTATTGGATATGGTGCATACCATGATGTCTCTTATTGAATTACACTATCGTTTATGGGTTAGGCATTAGAGACAACCGCATTCACTTTAAATAGGGCACCACGCAATTCCGTTGCGACGACACCGTATGAACTATGGTTTAGAGAAACCTAAGCTGTCGTTTCTTAAAAGTTTGGGGCTGCGACGCTTATGTGAAAAGTTTCAGGCTGATAAGCTCGAACCTAGAGCGGATAAATGCATCTTCATAGAATACCCAAAACAGTTGGGTATACCTCCTATTTCAGATCTGGAAGCAAAAGTGATTGTTTCTAGAAACGGGTCCTTTCTCGAGGAAATGTTTCTCTCAAAAGGATTGAGTGGGAGGATGGTGGAGACTTGATGAGGTTATTGAACCGTCACTTCAACTAGTGTGTAGCAGGGCACAGGAAGTTGTTCCTGTGGCACCTACACCAATTGAAGTGGAAGCTTATGATAGTGATCATGAAACTTCGGATCAAGTCACTACCAAACCTCGTAGGTCAACAAGGATGCGAACTACTTCAGAGTGGTACATAATCCTGTCTTGGAAGTCATGTTGCTAGACAACAATGAACCTACGAGCTATGGAGAAGCGATGGTGGGCCCGGATTCCGACGAATGGCTATAGGCCATAAAATCCGAGAGAGGATCCATGTATAAAAACAAAGTATAGACTTTGGAAGAACTACTTGATGGTCGTAAGGCTGTTGGGTGCAGATGGATTTTAAAAGGAAGACAGACAATGATGGTAAGTTTCACCATTAAGAAAGCTCGACTTGTCATTAAGATGTTTTCCGAAAAGTTCAAGGAGTTGACTGCGATGAGACTTTCTCACTCGTAGCAATGCTAAGAGTATGTTGGAATTATATTAGCACTTACTGCATTATTTATGAAATCTTGCAGATAGGATGTCAAAACATTATTCCTCGATGATTTTCTTGAGGAAAGGTTGTATGTGATACAACCAGAAGGTTTTGTCAATCCTGAAAGTTGCTAACAAGTATGCAAAGCTCCAGCGATCCTTCTAAGGACTGGAGTAAGAATCTCGGAGTTGGAATATACGCTTTGATGAGATGATCAAAGATTTCGGGTTAATACAAAGTTTATGAGAAACTTGTATTTCCAAAGAAGTGAGTGGGAGCACTATAGAATTTTTGATGAGTATATGTTGTTAACATATTGTTGATCAGAAATGATGTAGAATTTCTGGAAATCATACAGGGTTATTTGAAAAGTGTTTTGAAATGGAAAACCTGGATTAAGCTACTTGAACATTGAGCATCAAGATCTATAAGGATAGATCAAAAACGCTTAATAGTACTTTCAAATGAATACATACCGTGACAAGATTTTGAAGGAGTTCAAAATAGATCAGCAAAGAAGGAGTTCTTGGTTGTGTTACAAGGTGTGAGTATTGAGTAAGACTCAAGACCTGACCACGGCAGAAGAGAGAGAAAGGACGAAGGTCGTCCCCTATGCTTTAGACGTAGGCTCTACAGTATGCTATGCTGTGTACCGCACCTGAAGTGTGCCTTGCCATGAGTTAGTCAAGGGGTACAATAGTGATCCAGGAATGGATCACATGACAGCGGTCGAACTTATCCTTAATATCTAGTGGACTAAGGAATTTTCTCGATTATGGAGGTGGAAAAGGAGTTTGTCGTAAAGGGTTACGTCGATGCAAACTTTGACACTAATCCGGATGACTCTGAGTAGTAAACCGGATTCGTATAGTAGAGCAGTTATTTGGAATAGCTCCAAGTAGCGCATGGTAGCTGCATCTACAAGATGACATAGAGATTTGTAAAGCACACACGGATCTGCATGTTGCAGACCCGTTGACTAAAACCTCTTTCGTAAGCATAACATGATCAAACCCTAGAACTCATTGAGTGTTAATCACATGGTGATGTGAACTAGATTATTGACTATAGTAAACTCTTGGGTATTAGTAACATGGTGATGTGAACTTTGAGTGTTAATCACATGGTGATGTGAACTATATTATTGACTCTAGTGCAAGTGGGAGACTGTTGGAAATATGCCCTAGAGGCAATAATAAAATGGTTATTATTGTATTTCCTTGTTCATGATAATTGTCTATTGTTCATGCTATAATTGTATTAACTGGAAACCGTAATACATGTGTGAATACATAGACCACAACATGTCCCTAGTAAGCCTCTAGTTGACTAGCTCGTTGATCAATAGATGGTTATGGTTTCCTGACCATGGACATTGGATGTCATTGATAACGGGATCACATCATAAGGAGAATGATGTGATGGACAAGACCCAATTCTAAGCATAGCACAAGATCGTGTAGTTCGTTTGCTAAGAGCTTTTCTAATGCCAAGTATTGTTTCCTTAGACCATGAGATTTTGCAACTCCCAGATACCGTAGGAATGCTTTGGGTGTACCAAACATCACAACGTAACTGGGTGGCTATAAAGGTGCACTACAGGTATCTCCGAAAGTGTGTGTTGGGTTGGCACGAATCGAGACTGGGATTTGTCACTCCGTATGACGGAGAGGTATCTCTGGGCCCACTCGGTAATGCATCATCATAATGAGCTCAATGTGACTAAGGAGTTAGCCACAAGACCATGCGTTATGGAACGAGTAAAGAGACTTGCCGGTAACGAGATTGAACGAGGTATTGGGATACCGACGATCGAATCTAGGGAAAGTAACATACCGATAGACAAAGGGAATTGTATACGGGATTGATTGAATCCCCGACATGGTGGTTCATCCGATGAGATCATCGTGGAACATGTGGGAGCCAACATGGGTATCCAGATCCCGCTGTTGGTTATTGGCCGGAGAACGTCTCGGTCATGTCTGCATGGTTCCCGAACCCGTAGGGTCTACACACTTAAGGTTCGGTGATGCTAGAGTTGTTATGGGAAATAGTATGTGGTTACCGAATGTTGTTCGGAGTCCCGGATGAGATCCTGGGCATGACGAGGAGCTCCGGAATGGTCCGGAGGTGAAGATCGATATATTGGACGAAGGGTATTGGAGTCCGGAATTGTTCCGGGGGTACCAGGCTATGGCCAGCATGTCCGAAAGGGGTTTCGGAGGCCTCGGCAAGCATTGGGGGGCCTTATGGGCCAAGGGGAAGGGGGAAACCAGCCCACTAAGGGGCTGTGTACCCCTCCCAACCCCTCTCATGTAACCAGGAGAGGTGGGGGCGCCACCCCTAGGGCAGCCGCCCCTCCCGCCCTGGGGGGCAAGTTTCCTAGGGGGTGGGGGCGCCCAAACCCATCTAGGGTTTCCCCTGGCCGCCGCTTCCTCCTATAGATCCATCTAGAGGGGCCGGCCCCCTCTCCCCTTCCCCCCATGTATAGTGAGGGGGTGGGAGGGCAGCCACACTCTTCCCTGGCGCAGCCCTCTTCTCCTCCAACTCCTCCTCCTCCTCCGTAGTGCTTAGAGAAGCTCTGCCGAAGAACCACGAGCTCCATCGCCACCACGCCGTCGTGGTGCTGGAGTTCTCCCTCAACTTCTCCTCTCCCCTTGCTGGATCAAGAAGGAGGAGACGTCCCCGGGCTGTTCGTGTGTTGAACGTGGAGGCTCCGTCTGTTCGGCGCTAGATCGGATCTTCCGCGATTTGAATCACCGCGAGTACGACTCCATCAACCGCGTTCTTGTAACGCTTCTGCTTAGCAATCTTCAAGGGTATGAAGATGCACTCCCTCTCTTTCGTTGCTAGCATCTCCTAGATTGATCTTGGTGACACGTAGGAAAATTTTGAATTATTGCTACGTTACCCAACAGGAATAACATGAAGATCCACCACCAGTTGACCCTCCGGGTGAAGTATAGCAAGATCCTCCTCATATGCTAATTTGACCGAAGGAGTATGTAAAACATCGAGGAAGACATTAGAGGGCACCGGCTTACATTGAGACCCAAGCCGCGACAATGCAGCATTCGCCTCGTTTTTCTGTCGATCAATGTGATCCACCTGGTAACCCTTAAAATGACCAGCAATGCTTTCAACCGCCTAACGATAAGCCACCATGAGCGGGTATTTAGAGTCCCACTTGCCTGAGACTTGATGAGCCACCAGTTTTGAGTCACCCAGACATCTGACCCAGCTTAAAGTCATCTCCTTGGCCATACGAAGCCCCATGGAGCAAAGCTTCATACTCAGCTACATTGTTAGTACAAGGAAACATTAACCTTAAAACATAACAAAATTTATCACCCCATGGGGAAGTCAAAATAACTCCAGCCCCCAAGCCTTCCAATTGCGTGGAACCATCAAAGTGGACTATCCAATATGTGTTATCAGGCTTCTCCTTAGGTGTTTGCAACTTTGTCCAGTCATTATTGAAATCCACCAACGCTTGAGACTTAATGGTTGTCCTTGGCACATACTTCAAATTATGAGGCCCAAGCTCAATTGCCCACTTAGCAACCTGGCCTGTGGATTGTCTGTTTTGAAGAATATCCCCCAAAGGAGCAGAGCTGACTACAGTAATAGGATGCCCAAGGAAATAATGTTTCAACTTAAGACTCACCGTGAACACCCCGAACACCAGCTTCTGCCAATGTGGGTATCTTTGCTTGGACTCAGTCAAAACCTCACTGATGTAGTAAGGCGGCCGCTGAACTGGGTATTGCTTACCCGGCTCCTTGCGCTCCATGAAAACTGCTACGCTGACTGCTTTATTATTAGCCGCCATGTATAGGAGCAAAGGCTCTTTTTCAATGGGAGCGGCAAGGATGGGCGGCTCAACTAACTGTTTCTTAAGGGCCGCAAATGCTTGATCCGCCGCATCACTCCAGACAAAGTGGTCTGTCTTCTTCATCATTTGATATAGAGGAATTGCCTTCTCTCCCAGGCAACTTATGAACCAGCTCAAAGCCGCAATGCAACCCGCCAGGCGTTGGACGTCATTGGCACATGTCGGCTTAGAAAGTGAAGTGATGGCCTTAATTTTCTCCGGGTTAGCCTCAATGCCCCGTTCTGAGACCAGGAAACCTAGCAACTTGCCTACAGGCATGCCAAAGACACATTTGTCCGGGTTAAGCATCATCCTGTAGACCCAGAGATTGTCAAAAGTTTCTCTCAACCCATCCAGGAGAGTCTCCTTCATCCTAGATTTGACCACAATATCATTCACATAAGCATGAATATGACGCCCAATCTGAATGTGAAGTCAATTTTGAACACAACGCTAATAAGCCGCCTGAGCACTCCTGAGCCCAAAAGGCATAGAAACATAGCAGAAAGCTCAAAAGGTGTGACAAAAGCCGTCTTCTCTTGGTCCTTAACTGCCATCTTGATATGATGATAACCAGAATAAGCATCCAGGAAGCATAAACTCTCACAACCCGCCGTTGCATCAATGATTTGGTCGATACGGGGGAGATCAAAGGGATCATCTGGACATGCCTTGTTAAGATCTGTGTAATCAACCCACATACACCATGCTCCATTCTTCTTAAGTACCAGCACGGGGTTAGCCAACCACTCAGGTGAAAAACTTCCACGATAAACCCGGCCGCTAAGAGCCGGGCTACCTCTTCTCCAATAGCCTTACGTCGCTCTTCATTGAAACGACGGAGGAGCTATTTGACCGACTTAAACTTGGGATCCACATTAAGGGTGCGCTCAGCGAATTCTCTCGGTACACCTGGCATGTCAGAAGGTTTCCATGCAAAGATGTCCCGATTCTCACGGATGAACTCGGTGAGCGCGCTTTCCTATTTGGGATCCATATTAGCCCCTATAGTGAACTGCTGAGATGAGTTGCCGGGGACAAAATCCACTTGTTTGGTGTCATCAGCCGACTTAAAATTTAACAGAGGGTCCTGCTTAGTACTGGGCTTTTTCAGAGGGGTAATATCGGTCGGGTTAATGTTGTCCTTATAAAACTTGAGCTCCTCAGTAGCACAAGCTGATTCTGCATAAGCTGCATCTCCTTCCTCGCACTCCAGGGCGACTTTCCAATCACCAACCGTAATTGTCCATTTGGCCCTGGAATCTTAAGCTGCAAGTAAATATAACAAGGGCAAGCCATAAACCGAACATAAACTGTCCGACCAAACGGAGCATGATATGGACTCTTGATCTTGACCACCTCATACCACAAGGACTCTATCCTGTAATTACGATCATCACCAAAGGCTACTTCCAGCGATATCTTTCCCACTGGATAGGCCGACTTACTAGGCACTACAACATGGAAAACTGTAGATGATGTCTTGAGGTGCTTGTCAGTCAAATTCATACGGCGAAAGGTATTGTAGTATAATATGTTGATGTTGCTACCACCATCCATGAGCACTTTTGTGAACTTATAACCACCTACTTTAGGGGCTACCATCAATGCCAGATGACCTGGACTCTCAACCCGGGGTGGATGATCCTCTCGACTCCATGTGATCGGATGCTCTTACCATCGTAGGTATTGGGGCACTCCCGCTCAACAGCATTGACAGCGCGCTTATGAACCTTCTGATCTCGTTTGCAAAGACTTTTGGTGAAAACATGGTATTGGCCACCATTTAACTGCTTCGGATTACTCTAATATCCTGACTGATTACCTTGCTGTTGGTTGCCCTGACCAGACTGCTGGTTATAACCACCCTGGTTACCTTGACCTGGATATCCAGAGCTTGAGCCGCCACCGCCAAAGCCAGACCCCTGAGAGCCGGATCCTGACCCGCCGGGTGGCCCATTATTATTGCCATCATTCTGATTGAGGCTGTAAGTCTTAAACTCTTGCGTAACCCAACAATCCTTCCAGGCGTGAGTGGATGGCTTGTAGGGAAGACTGTGCTTCGGGCACAGGTAATTAAGCGCCCCCTCAAGATTAAAAGGCTTTGCACCCCCAAAGGGTGGCTTATTGTTACCATTGCGGCGCTGGTTCTTATACCCAGTGTTGGTGTTAGCTACTAGATCTGACCCGCCATTGGGGTGTCTGCGCTTACCACCGTTGCCCTGGTTGTTGCCATTATGCCCTGCCACATTCTGCTGCTGACCCTTACCATTGCCATTCTTCTTACCCTTGTTGGGACTTCTCGTCATCAGATCCAGGGTCTTTTACATTATCAGAGTCTGCATACTTAATGAGAGCCGCCATGAGCTCACCCATGTCAGTGCAATAACGTTTAAGCCGCCCTAGCTTCTGCTTAAGGGGGGTAAATGTTGGGAATCGTTGCATGGAAAACAATAAATTTCTACGCACACGCAATGATCTATCCATGAAGATGCATAGAAACGAGGGGCAGAGTGTGTCTACGTACCCTTGTAGACCATAAGCGGAAGTGTTTCACAATGTGGTTGATGTAGTCAAACTCTCTTCCGCGCTCCAACCGATCTAGTACCGAACGCACGACACCTCCGCATTCTGCACACGTTCAGCTCGGTGACGTCCTCCGCCTTCTTGATCCAGCAAGACGGCGAGGTAGTAGATGAGTTCCGGCAACACGACGGCGTGGTGAAAGTGATGCTGTAGTGATCTCCGTAGGGCTTCGCCTAAGCACTACAAAAATATGACCGAGGGAGTAAACGGTGGACGGGGGCGCTGCACACGACTAAGACAATGTGTGTGTCCTTGTGTGGTGCCCCCTACCCGTGTATATATAGGTGGGAGGGGAGGAGGCAGCCCCTAGGGTGCCCCAAGAGACCTGGCAGTAGCCCTAGGGCTACTGCCTTGCCTTGCACCCCCTTTCCATGTAAGAAGAAGGGGGAAGGAAAGAGGGGGGGAGGGAAGGAAGGGGGAGTCCTACTCCACAATTTCCTTTCCCTCCCATCTTTCCTTCTCCTCCTCATAGGGACGGCCTGTATAGGGGTGCACCAGCTCCTTGTGGGCTGGCATGTTCCCTCTCTTGGCCCATAAGGCCCATATCTTTGTCGGGGGTGCCCGAAACTCCTTTCTAGTGACCCGCTAATTACCCGGTACCCTCCGAAACACTTCCGGTGTCTGAATACCATCGTCCAATATATCAATCTTTACCTCTCGACCATTTTGAGACTCTTCATCATGTCCGTGATCTCATCCGGGACTCCGAACAACATTGGGTCACCAAATCACATAACTCATATAATATTATATCATCAATGAACATTAACCGTGCGGACCCTACGGGTTCGAGAACTA
Source organism: Aegilops tauschii subsp. strangulata (assembly GCF_002575655.3). Lineage (NCBI taxonomy): Eukaryota > Viridiplantae > Streptophyta > Magnoliopsida > Poales > Poaceae > Aegilops > Aegilops tauschii. The sequence continues at coordinate 206,074,021 of NC_053035.3, read as the reverse complement.
TGTAGACATGACCGAGACACCTCTCTGGTCAATAATCAATAGCGGAACCTCGATGCCCATATTGGTTCCTACATATTCTATGAAGATCTTTATCGGTCAAACCATTATGACAACATACGTAATTCCCTTTGTCTATCGGTATGTTACTTGCCCGAGATTCGGTCGTTGGTATCTTCATACCTAGTTCAATCTCGTTACCGGCAAGTCTCTTTACTCATTCCATAATACATCACCTCGTGACTAACTCCTTAGTCGTTTGCTTGCAACTTATGATGTGTATTAGCGAGAGGGCCTGGAGATACCTCTCTGATACTCGGAGTGACAAATCCTAATCTCGATCTATGCCAACTCAACAAATACCTTCGGAGGTACCTGTAGAGCATCTTTATAATCACCCAGTTACGTTCTGGCATTTGATAGCACACAAGGCATTCCTCCGGTATCCGGGAGTTGCATAATCTCATAGTCGAAGGAATATTTATTTGACATGAAGAAAGCAATAGGAATAAAACTAAACAATCATTATGCTAAGCTAACGGATGGGTCTTGTCCATCACATCATTCCCCTAATGATGTGATCCCGTTAGCAAATGACAACTCATGTCAATGGTTAGGAAACCTTAACCATGTTTGATCAACGAGCTAGTCTAGTAGAGGATCACTAGGGACACACTGTTTGTTTATGTATTCACACATGTATTAAGGTTTCCGATCAATACAATTCTAGCATGAATAATAAACCTTTATCATGAATAAGGAAATATAAAATAACAACTTTATTATTGCCTCTAGGGCATATTTGCTTCAGTCTCCCACTTGCACTAGAGTCAATAATCCAGTTCACATCGCCATGTGATTAACACCAATAGTTCATATCGCCATGTGACCAACACCCAAGCAAAGGGTTTACTAGAGTCAATAATCTAGTTCACATCCTGATGTTATTAATACCCAAAGAGTACTAAGGTGTGATCATGTTTTGCTTGTGAGAGAGGTTTAGTCAACAGGTCTGCCGCATTTAGACCCATATGTATTTTGCAAATTTCTATGTCTACAATGCTCTGCACGGAGCTACTCTAGCTAATTTCTCCCACTTTCAATATGTATCCAGATTGAGCCTTAGAGTCATCCAGATCAGTGTCAAAGCTTGCATCGACGTAACCCTTTATGACGAACTCTTTGTCACCTCCATAACCGAGAAACATTTCCTTATTCCTCTTTAGGTACCTAAGGATAATTTTGACCGCTGTCCAGTGATCTACTCCTGGATCACTATTGTACCCCCTTGCCAAACTCATGGCAAGGTACACAATAGGTCTGGTACACAACATGGCATACTTTATAGAACCTATGGCCGAGGCATGGAATGACTTTCATTCTCTCTCTATGTTCTGCCGTGGTCGGGTTTTGAGTCTTACTCAACTTCACACCTTGTAACACAGGCAAGAACCCTATCTTTGACTGATCCATTTTGAACTCCTTCAAAACTTTGTCAAGGTATGTACTTTGTGAAAGTCCTATTAAGCGTCTAGATCTATCTCTATAGATCTTTATGCCCAATATATAAGCAGCTTCACCAAGGTCTTTCATTGAAAAACTCTTATTCAAGTATCCTTTTACGCTTTCCAAAAATTCTATATCATTTCCTATCAACAATATGTCATCTACATATAATATCATAAATGCTACAGAGCTCCCACTCACTTTCTTATAAATAAAGGCTTCACCATAAGTCTGTATAAAACCATATGCTTTGATCACCTCCTCAAAGCATATATTCCAGCTCCGAGATGCTTGCACGAGTCCATAGATGGATCACTAGAGCTTGCATTCTTTGTTGGCACCTTTAGGATCGACAAAATCTTCTGATTGCATCATATACAACTCTTCTTTAAGATATCCATTAAGGAATTCAGTTTTGACGTCCATTTGCTAGATTTCATAATCATAAATGTGGCAATTGCTAACATGATTCAGACAGACTTAAGCATCGCTACGGGTGAGAAAGTCTCATCGTAGTCAACTCATTTAACTTGTCAAAAACCTTTTGCGACAAGTCGAGCTTTGTAGATAGTAACATTACCATCAGCGTGCGTCTTCTTCTTGAAGATCCATTTATTCTCTATGACTTGCCGATCATCGGGCAAGTCCACCAAAGTCCACACTTTGTTCTCATACATGGATCCTATCTCAGATTTCATGGCCTCATGCCATCTGTCGGAATCTGCGCTCATCATAGCTTCTTCATAGTTCGTACATTTGCCTTGGTCTTGTAACTTGACTTCCAAGACAGGATTACCGTACCACTCTAGTGCGGAACATGTTCTGGTTGACCTATGAAATTCAGTAGTAGCTTGATATGAAGTTTTATGATCACCATCATTAGCTTCCTCTCTAGTTGGTGCAGGCATCACGGGAACGGTTTTCTCTGATGTGCTACTTTCCAATTCGAGAGAAGGTACAATTACCTCATCAAGTTCTACTTACCTCCCACTCACTTCTTTCGTGAGAAACTCCTTCTCTAGAAAGGATCCATTCTTAGCAACAAAGATCTTGCCTTCAGATCTATGGTAGAAGGTGTACCCAATGGTTTCCTTAGGGTATCCTATGAAGACACACTTCTCCGCTTTGGGTTCGAGCTTATCAGGCTGAAGCCTTTTGACATAAGCATCGTATCCCCAAACTTTTAAGAAATGACAGCTTAGGTTTCTTGCCAAACCACAATTCATACGGTGTCATCTCAAAGGATTTAGACGGTGCCCTATTTAACGTGAATGCAGCTGTCTCTAATGCATAACCCCAAAAAGATAGTGGCAAATCGGTAAGAGACATCATAGAATGCACCATATCTAATGAAGTACGGTTATGACATTCGGACACACCATTATGATGTGGTGTTCCAGGTGGTGTTAGTTGTGAAACTATTCCACACTGTTTTATATGAAGGCCAAACTCGTAAGTCCAATATTCACCTCCGCGATCAGATCGTAGCAGATTTATTTTCTTGTTACGATGATTCTCCACTTCACTCTGAAATTCTTTGAACTTTTCAAATGTTTCAGACTTGTGTTTCATTAAGTAGATATACCCATATCTTCTCAAATCATCTATGAAGGTTAGAAAATAATGATACCCGCCGCGTGCCTCAACACTCATCGGACCGAATACATCGGTATGTATTATTTCCAATAAGTCATTAGCTCGCTCCATTGTTCCGGAGAACGGAGTTTTAGTCATCTTGCCCATGAGGCATGGTTCGCAAGTATCAAATGATTCATAATCAAGTGATTCCAAAAGTCCATCTGCATGGACTTTCTTCATGCGCTTTACACCAATATGACCTAAATGGCAGTGCCACAAGTATGTTGCACTATCATTATCAGCTTTGCATCTTTTGGCATCAATATTATTAATATGTGTATCACTACGAGTGAGATTCAATAAACCATTTACATTTGGTGTATGACCATAGAAGGTTTCATTCATGTAAACAGAACACCAATTATTCTCTGACTTAAATGAGTAACCGTATTGCAATAAACATGATCCAATCATATTTATGCTCAACGCAGACACCAAATAACATTTATTTAGGTTCCACAATAATCCCGAAGGTAGAGGGAGTGTGCGATGGTGATCTTATCAACCTTGGAATCACTTCCAATAGACATCGTCACCTTGCCCTTAACTAGTCTATGTTCATTCTGCAACTCCTGTTTCGACTTACTAATCTTAGCAACTGAAGCAGTATCAAATACCCAGGGGCTACTATGAACACCAGTAAGGTACACATCAATAACATGTATATCAAATACACTTTTGTTCACTTTGCCATCCTTCTTATCTGCCAAGTATTTGGGGTAGTTCCGCGTGACCATTCCTTTGCAGTAGAAGCATTCAGTTTCAGGCTTGGGTCTAGTTTTGGGTTTCTTCATGGGAGCGGCAACTTGTTTTCCATTCTTCTTGAAGTCCCCTTTCTTTCCCTTTTACCCTTTTCTTGAAACTAGTGGTCTTGTTAATCATCAACATTTGATGCTCTTTCTTGATTTCTGCCTTCGCCGATTTCAGCATTGCGATGAGCTCGGGAATCGTTTTTGTCATCCCTTGCATATTATAGTTTATCACAAAGTTCTAGTAGCTTGGTGGTAGTGACTAGAGAACACTGTCAATCACTATCTTATCTGGAAGATTAACTCCCACTTGATTCAAGCGATTGTAGTACCCAGACATTCTGAGCACATGCTCACTGGCTGAGCTATTCTCCTCCATCTTGTAGGCAAAGTACTTGTCAGAGGTCTCATACCTCTCGACACGAGCATGAGTCTGAAATACCAATTTTAGCTCTTGGAACATCTCTTATGCTCCGTGGCGTTCAAAACATTTTTGAAGTCCCGGTTCTAAGCCGTAAAGCATGGCGCACTAAACTATCAAGTAGTCATCATATCGAGCTTGCAAAAAGTTCATAACGTTTGCATCTGCTCCTGCAACAGGTTTGTCACCTAGTGGTGCATCAAGGACATAATTATTCTGTGCAGCAATGAGGATAATCATCAGATCATGAACCCAGTCCGCATCATTGCTACTATCATCTTTCAACTTAGTTTTCTCTAGGAACATATCAAAAATATATAGGAGCTATATCGCGAGCTATTGATCTACAACATAGATATGCAAATACTATCAGGACTAAGTTCATGATAAAATAAGTTCAATTAATCAAATTACTTAAGAACTCCCACTTAAATAAACATCCCTCAAGTTTATCTAAGTGATACATGATCCAAATCAACTAACCCATGTCCGACCATCACGTGATATGGGGTAGTCATCAACGGTGAACATCTCTATGTTGATCATATCTACTATATGACTCATGTTCGACCTTTCGGTCTCCAGTGTTCCGAGACCATGTCTATACATGCTAGGCTCGTCAAGTTTAACCCAAGTATTCTGCATTTGCAAAACTGTCTTACACCCGTTGTATGTGAATGTAGAGTCTATCACACCCGATCATCACGTGGTGTCTCGAAACGATGAACTGTAGCAACGGTGCATACTTAGGGAGAACAATTTTACCTTGAAATTTAGTGAAGGTGTCATCTTATAATGCTACCGTCGTTCTAAGCAAAATAAGATGCATAAAAGATAAACATCACATGCAATCAAAATATGTGACATGATATGGCCATCATCTTGTGCTTTTGATCTCCATCTCCAAATCATTGTCATGATCTCCATCGTCACCGGCTGACACCTTGATCTCCATCGTAGCATCGTTGCCTTGAGGTCGTCACGCCAACTATAGCTTCTACAACTATCGCTAACACATAGTGAGAAAGTAAAGCAATTACATGGTGCTTGCACTTCATACAATAAAGAGACAAGCATAAGGCTCCTGCTGGTTGCCGCTAACTTACAAAACATGATCATCTCATACAATAATGTATATCACATCATGTCTTGACCATATCACATCACAACATGCCCTGAAAAACAAGTTAGACGTTCTCTACTTTGTTGTTGCAAGTTTTACGTGGCTGCTACGGGATTCTAGCAAGAACAGTTCTTACCTAAGGTGTCGTGGAATTGTCACGACAGATGTCCTAGTGTGAGGACTTAGTTGTGAGGCCAACGCATCTATGTGGTAGCTTGAGAGGGGTTGAGCGGAATTGAGAGACGCAACGCAAGACAAGGGTTTAGACAGCTTCGGGCCCTGGGAAACATCATCCGTTAACAACCCTACATGTTGTTTGTGGCTAGGTCTCATTATGCTCATGAGGGAGTCGCCGTATCTCCAGCTCTCCTAGTTGTGTCTAGACTTAACCATTATTCAACCTCTGCCTGTTGGGGCGCCCCGCCCCTCTGTTGGAACACGCGGTACGCTACGCTAGCGCCAAATAAAATTTTCTACCGCGCACCCAAGATCATGCTGCTGGAAATAGATCACGGGATCGAGTTTACCACTAGACGCGCAGTCACCACAGCGGAAGTAGAGTTGGCGATGCGTGTAGCTGATCTCCCGGGCCGTCTCCTCCTCGCGTTGCCGATCTCCCGCGAACAGCGAAGACCCGAACGGTGATCTCCCGCGAACGGCACCTCGCGGTTCCCTCGAACGGTTCGTCCAAGCACCGCAGATGCGATGCCTCCAAGGTATCCACACGTACGGGGAGCAGCGTCGAGCGGCGGACTGCTAGGTCCGGTCGCGCGGCATGGGAATGGGGAGTGGCGGTGGCTAACCAGGGTTCAATCCCCTCAACCCTAAGTGGTGTGCCCACTCCCCTTTATATAGACCTCCGAGGTGGGCTCAACACTTGAGCCCACTAGGAGTCCACATCCATTTTCCACTCAGATCCAATCCGAATGGGCTGCAGCCCCTTAAGTGTGCGACCCTATAGGTTCACGTACACATGGACACGACCAGAGTCGATAGTTGGTAGCGGCTCCTAGCAGAACGTGCCAACTCCCATGTGGGCGTAAAGTCGTTTGACGAACCTCAACAATGTGGCATATGCAACATTCCTTTTGCCTCACGATATTTGTTGTCGAGCTCAAGGCGAGTACTTGTCACCCTTGTGTTAGCTCGACCTCTCTTCTCGAAACCATGATACAGATTCCCGAATTGGGTTAACACTTAACCCAAGTCGCATGGCCATGCTTTACGAATCTGATCACTCGAGAGGGCCCAGAGAATATCTCTCCAAATAGGAGGGGCAAATTCCATCTTGGTCAACCATGTCTCGCGGCATGTCTCACGACTCACCTGAAAGCTACCTTTATAACTACCCAGTTACGGAGTAGCGTTTGATAGACCCTAAGTGAGTCAATCCTCATCCCGAGAACATGCGAGGACCTCAGGTCTAGGACATGGCATAGACATTGCACTTGAGACTAACAGATGACTATATCTCGCTGCGTCTCAAAATGGGTCTGTCCAGCTTGGTGATCTCCATCCCCGAGCCCATACTATCGGTTTAGCATCTCCATGCACATGACTTGTGAAACATAGTCATCAACCGAGTCATATACTAGTCAAGGATATGTGTCCGCATAACCTTATCAACTAGGGACCATTAAAACAATCATCATACAATACATAGTTCCACAAACAAGTCACATACTTATTGATACATATGATTGATGATGTTCAAGGACAATACAAAGGACTCATGAATACATATGGAAATATCATCATCACATGATTGCCTCTTGGGCATATCTCCAATAGTCTCCCACTTGCACTAGAGTCAATCATTTAGGCATCGTATGCCCATGGAGCTCATGTGCGCCTCATGCTTCGGACTTTGGAGAGGCTTCATCCATGGATCAGCAACATTTGCATCCGTGTGTACCTTGCATATGTTTACATCACCTCTTTCGACAATGTCGCGAATAAGGTTAAAACGCCTGAGTATGTGTTGGGTTTGATGATGGTTTCGTGGTTCCTTGACTTGCGCAATGGCACCACTATTATCACAATAGAGGTCCAATGGATTAGACGCGCCCTCAACCACACCAAAATAAGAAATAAAATTCTTCACACAAACACTTTCTTTCGCAGCTTCAGAAGCCGCAATGTACTCGGCCTCTGTTGTAGAATCAGCTACCGTATCTTGCTTGGAGCTCCTCCAGCTCACTGCTCCTCCGTTCAGAATGAACACAAACCCAGATTGCGATCGACTATCATCCTATCTGTTTGGAAACTAGCATCAGTGTAACTATTTACAACGAGCTCATCCTCACCTCCATAAACCAGGAACATATCCTTAGTCCTTCTCAAGTACTTAAGGATATTCTTAACCGCTGTCCAGTGACTCTCCCTTGGATCAGCCTGGTATCTGCCCACCACGCTAAGAGCAAAACTAACATCGGCACGAGTACATACCATAGCATACATGATGGACCTAACAGCCGAAGCATACGGAATCCCATCCATGCGTCTTCGCTCATCAGGAGTCGTAGGACTCTGAGTCTTGCTAAGACTAATGCCATGTGACATGGGCAAGAAACCTTTCTTGGCATCTTGCATGTTGAACCGCTTCAACACCTTGTCAATATACGCACTCTGGCTTAATCCAATAAGCCTTCTCGATCTATCTCTATAGATCTTGATTCCCAAAATGTAAGCTGCTTCTCCCAAGTCCTTCATAGAAAATCTATTTTTCAATGAGTCCTTGACAAATTCTAGCATTTGAACATCATTTCCAATCAATAATATGTCATCCACATATAAGATTAGAAATGCAACTGAGCTCCCACTGAGCTTCTTGAATACACAATGATCACAGTCATTCTTGATGAAGCCAAACTCTTTGACAGGTTCATTAAAATGAATGTTCCAATTCCGAGATGCTTGCCTTAATCCATAAATGGATCTCTGAAGCTTGCATACCATGCTAGACTTCTTTGGATCGACAAAACCCTCGGGTTGTGTCATATACACATCCTCGGTTAAATTTCGATTAAGGAAAGCCGTTTTGACATCCATCTGCCATATTTCATAGTCGAAATATGCCGCTATAGCAAGAATGATCCGAATTGATTTAGGCATCGCTACCGGTGAGTAAGTCTCATCGTAGTCAACTCCTTGAACTTGTCGATAACCTTTAGCAACAAGTCGAGCCTTATGGACTGTGACATTTCCGTCCATATCAGCTTTCTTCTTAAAGATCCACTTGCACTCAATGGCTCGAACGCCATCTGGAAGATCAACCAAGTTCCAAACTTTATTGTCATCCATGGACTTTAATTCGGATCTCATGGCCTCAAGCCATAACTCGGAATCAGGGCTCTCCATCACTTCCGCATACGTAGTCGGCTCGTTGTTCTCCAAGAACAACACATTGCAGTCATGCAAATTGCATAACCTTTCCGACCTCCGTGGAACCGGTGTCGACTCCACTACGGGTTCCCTGACTAACTCCGGTGTGACAGTATCACCTACCGGAACGCCCCCATGTGGTTCTCGAATTTCTTCTAGTCGGACCGTCCTCCCACTAGCCTTCCGATTGAGAAACTCTTTGTCAAGGAAAACTCCATGTCGAGCGACAAACACTTTGCCCTCTTCACGGTTGTAGAAGTAATATCCGAAGGTTTCCCTTGGATATCCCACGAATATGCACTTGTCCGATTTGGGTGTGAGCTTATCCGACTGGAGTCGCTTGGCATATGCTTCGTATCCCCAAATTTTCAAAAAAGACAAACTGTGACTCTTCGCAGTCCATATCTCATATGGTGTCTTATCTACAGACTTAGATGGTACCCTGTTTAGTGTGAAAGCTGCAGTTTCTTGAGCGTATCCCCAAAATGACAAGGGTAAATCCGACTGACTCATCATCGATCGGACCATGTCCAACAAGGTTCGATTCCTCCGTTCTGACACACCATTTCTCTGTGGCGTACCCGGAGGAGTCAGTTGTGGAACTATTCCACGATTCTTCAGATGATCATCAAACTCCTGGCTCATATACTCACCGCCACGATCAGATCGTAGAAGTTTGATTTTCTTGCCGAGTTGATTTTCCACTTCGTTCTGAAACTCCTTGAACTTTTCAAAAGTTTCTGACTTGTGCCTCAACAAGTAGACATATCCATATCTACTCAAGTCGTCGGTGAAAGTCACGAAGTATTGGAAACCACCTCTGGCTGCGGTGCTCATTGGTCCACATACATCACTATGTATAAGTTCCAACAACTCGGACGCCCTCTCGCAACTCTTTGCAAAAGGAGTCTCAGTCATCTTACCGAGTAGGCAAGACTCGCATGTCTCGAATGATTCAAACTCAAACGAAGTTAGAATTCCATCATCATGGAGCTTCTTCATGCGCTTTTGACTAATGTGTCCTAGTCGACAATGCCAGATGTAAGTCGGATTTATCTCATTAGGCTTATACCTCTTGACATTTATGTTATAGACTGATTCACCTTCAAGATCTAGGATAAATAACCCATTTACAACGGGTGCAAAGCCATGAAACATATTATTCAAGTAAATAGAACAACCATTGTCCTTAATACTGAATTCATAACCTTGTCTCATCAAACATGAGGCCGAAATAATGTTTCGACTCAAAGCAGGAACATAATAACAATTATCAAGTTCCATTACAAATCCTGAAGGTAAATTAAGTTGCATAGTGCCCACGGCCAATGCAGCAACTCTTGCTTTATTCCCGACGCGAATGTCAACTTCTCCTCTTGCGACATTCCTAGTTCTGCTTAGCTCCTGCATCGAGTTGCATATGTGAACAACCGATCCGGTATCACATACCCAAGAGCTACTAGAAACATCAACAAGATAAATGTCTATAACATATACAACAAGTGTACCTGAAGAAGAAGTCATACTTCCAGTCTTCTTGCCCTTCTCGGCAAGCCACTTGCTACAGTTCCTTTTCCAGTGTCCGGGTTCCTTGAAATGAAAGCAAATACTCCCCGAAGCCATACCTGACTTAGGCGCAGCGGCTGCAGTTGGAGTTGCCTCCTTCTCTTTGCCCTTTGCCTTAGCCTTTTTCTTGGACCAGCTCTTCTTGAACTTAGCCGTGTTCTGCACCATCAACACTTGACGATGTGTACCTTTCTTGATATTCTGCTCTGCCACTTTGAGCATCCCATGCAATTCAGTGAGCTTCTTTTCCATCCCATGCATATGGTAGTTCGAGATGAACGGCCCATAGTTGTTCGGAAGAGAACCCATAATTGTATCTGTGGACAACTCACCCAAGTGGGAAGCCCAGCCTATCCAGAGCTTGCATGTACCCGATCATCTTGATCACATGCGGGATCAGTGGATCACCCTCTTTCAGCTTACAATCCATCAAGGATCGCCAGACGTTGAACCTCTCGGTCCTAGCCTGCATTTGAAACATGCTCTTAAGGTTCTCGATCATATCAAAAGCCTCAATATTTTCGAACTGCTGCTGCAGATCGGGCTCCATAGAAGCCAGCATGAGATAGCTGATCTCGTTTGATTCATCAACGAGTTTCTGGTAGGCATTTCTGGCTGTGGCATTAGCATTATCGGCAGGTTCCTCTGGAAGCGGATTCTCTAGAACTTGTTCCTTTTTCTCATGCCTAAGAACAATTCTCAGGTTTCTATACCAGGTGGTAAAGTTTGTTCCATTCAATTTATCTTTTTCCAGGATTGATTTCAACGCAAAAGGGGTAACTTGAGCAGGTGGTGCCATTGATCTACAATAGAAATATGCAAAACACTAAGACATGTATTCATGAAGAGTAATTCATATTAAACATTTTAATAAGATCATTACTCCCACTAAAATCAACATCCCTCGGTTGATACTTAGTGATTCAAGATCCAAGATCAACATGTCAACTAGTGAGCTTTTGCATCACGCTAGAGGACAACATCACTTGGTAAGCAACTCTTGCTAATCGTATCTCCATACGACTTGTTGTTGGGGACATCTCATGCCTCGCCAACTCCTATGCCTCGTAGCCCAAAACTGTTTTGTTAGCCACGACAAGTCAACCAATCCTCCGCGTGTAAGTGTCCGACACAAACCCATCACTTCAAGGAGATCTAGTGGCACCCTAATTTCATAGGCCCGCCACTAAATATAGTTGACATGTGAAGGTTCAGCAATTGGGGGGGCATTTGTACTTGACATTCTTTGAGGGATCACCCTACTTAAAACATCTACCATGCAAAAGGAAGGGTGCATAAAAGGGATAAACTTTCACAGGCAGTTTATATATGTGTGATGTGGTATAGCCCCTTTTCACAGCGCGTGGTGATCTCCATCTCCACGTGGGCAGTCTGCCCATGCATGGTTGTCCTCGTGGTGATCTCCATCTCCACGCCATGGTGTCAACCGCCAAGTGTTACGTAAGATACTATGATATTAAAAACTAATAGCTACTGAAAGTAAATTACATTACATGGATTCTCATGTTGACACACAGGTCATTAATACAATAATGGGACAACCATATGGCTCCTGACGGTTGCCGCACTCATGACACGCAGGTCATGAACAATAATATACAAGCAACATACATGGGCTATACCAAATCACAGTCATTCCCTGCAAAAACGAGTCAGACGTTCTACCGCCGAAGATAAAACCTCCTAAAACCCTATCTTCCAAGCGGATTTTGGCCTAGCCAGAAGCTCCTAAATCCTGTTCCAGCATTTCTCCGCTAATCCAACTTTTCGTTAGCTTCAGTTTGACAGGTCATGGAGCAAAATCGGAGTTCGTATGCAAAAGTTACAGCCGTTTTACCGAGACCGCTCCAACAGATTTCAGCACCGCGGAAATCACATTTCCAAGGTGTTGATCTATGTTCCGATTCGATCAATCTCATTGATCTTCGCGTGCTGCATCCGGATTTACGTTCCACTGTCTACCCCGATGGCGGACAACCGACCGATAGGGGTAAGTCGTGTCACGACCTCTGCATCACGATCACGGAAACAAGATCACGAAACCAACCTTCAACACTGACATGCGCGACCGATCTCATCGACCCGCACCTGAACCGATCTACATATCTCATATGCATATCATCGAATCTATTACCACACAGCGGAGGCTCTGATACCACTGTTGGAACACGTGGTATGCTACGCTAGCGCCAAATAAATTCTCTACCGCGCACCCAAGATCATGCTGCTAGAAATAGATCACGGGATCGGGTTTACCACTAGACGCGCAGTCACCACAGCGGAAGTAGAGTTGGTGGTGCGTGTAGGAAATCTCCCGGGCCGTCTCCTCCTCGCGTTGCCGATCTCCCGCGAACAGCGAAGACCCGTGAAAGGCGATCTCCCGCGAACAGCACCTCGCGGTTCCCTCGAACGGTTCGTCCAAGCACCGCAGATGCGATGCCTCCAAGGTATCCACACGTACGGGGAGCAGCGTCGAGCGGCGGACTGCTAGGTCCGGTCGCGCGGCATGGGAATGGGGAGTGGCGGTGGCTAACCAGGGTTCAATCCCCTCAACCCTAAGTGGTGTGCCCACTCCCCTTTATATAGACCTCCGAGGTGGGCTCAACACTTGAGCCCACTAGGAGTCCACATCCATTTTCCACTCAGATGCAATCCAAATGGGCTGCAGCCCCTTAAGTGTGCGACCCTATAGGTGCACGTACACATGGACACGACCAGAGTCGATAGTTGGTAGCGGCTCCTAGCAGAACGTGCCAACTCCCATGTGGGCGTAAAGTCATTTGACGAACCTCAACAATGTGGCATATGCAACATTCCTTTTGCCTCACGATATTTGTTGTCGAGCTCAAGGCGAGTACTTGTCACCCTTGTGTTAGCTCGACCTCTCTTCTCGAAACCATGATACAGATTCCCGAACTGGGTTAACACTTAACCCAAGTCGCATGGCCATGCTTTCCGAATCTGATCACTCGAGAGGGCCCAGAGAATATCTCTCCAAATAGGAGGGGCAAATTCCATCTTGGTCAACCATGTCTCACGGCATGTCTCACGACTCACCTGAAAGCTACCTTTATAACTACCCTGTTACGGAGTAGCGTTTGATAGACCCTAAGTGAGTCGATCCTCATCCCGAGAACATGCGAGGACCTCAGGTCTAGGACATGGCATAGACATTGCACTTGAGACTAACAGATGACTATATCTCGCTGCGTCTCAAAGTGGGTCTGTCCAGCTCGGTGATCTCCATCCCCGAGCCCATACTATCGGTTTAGCATCTCCATGCACATGACTTGTGAAACATAGTCATCAACCGAGTCGAATACTAGTCAAGGATATGTATCCGCATAACCTTATCAACTAGGGACCATTAAAACAATCATCATACAATACATAGTTCCACAAACAAGTCACATACTTATTGATACATATCATTGATGATGTTCAAGGACAATACAAAGGACTCATGAATACATACGGAAATATTATCATCACATGATTGCCTCTAGGGCATATCTCCAACACCCTCCTTATATAAGTTGAAGGGGCGGGTTACATGTAGAGTCCAACTTGGACTTAAGACTTAACTATTCTGACTTCTCTTCACGGGCTTCTCTCCATGGGCTTCTTAATGTTTTGGGCTTATTAACCCCAGGCGACTCTGTCACAGTCTGACTTAAACATCTGACTTAAACAATCTGCCGGCTTACAATCTGCCGGCTTAACTATCTGGCTTAACTGTCTTGCTTAACTGTCTGGCTTAACTGTCTCCGCCGGCTTACCATGCTTAACTGTCCGTCGGCTTACCCTGCTTAACTGTCCGTTAGTTTACCCTGCTTAATTGTCTGTCGGCTTACCCTGCTTAACTATCCGCCGACTTATAATCTGCCAGCTTAAACAGTTTAAACAATCTGCCGGGTCACCAATGAAACACCAAGTCCCAGCCGGGTCATATCTCCGGCCGGGTCATACCGCGGGGTATATCCCCGACATTAGCCCCCAGTTTAATTTGGATTTATCCATGTTAAACTGATCCTATAAACAAAACACAAGAACAATTTTAACAGGTTATGCTCCGGGTTAAATATCTTTGTAAGCCGACACCTGATCATCCTTAATTACTTGTTATTTACTTCTTCAGAAATCTGGGTCAATAAGCCAACTTCATAATCAATTTGCTGACGTTGGTTTCTCACAGAGAAAGACTGTGAAGAATAATTCATTTGACTCAGCTCCCAATGCTTAAAAATATTGGTCTTGAAATACTCATCTGACCTTCAGCTGGTTTAAAGATGAAAATACTTGCCGGGTTATAAACAGATGATGCCGAGTCATAATTGTTGCCGACGCCGGGTCAAAACTGCAAATTTTGAAGATTTCTCTCCCTCATATCCATATTACCTGTAGCCCCCAAGTCTTGAGCAGAGCAAAGTGATGACTTAAGACTTGCTTCAATATAAATATTACCACTTTGAAGAAATCCATGTTGTTCATCTCAATCACTAGTCAGAACTGAGTATTCCACATATGTAGCCCCCAAGTGCCGGGTTGTCATGCCTGCAGCAACCTGGGACTTTAAAATTGCCTTAAGCTCATAAAAACTTCAATCGGTGTAGCCCCCAAGTGTCAGGTCATTATGCAGTAATGAGAAGAAACTTTGTAAATATGATCATATAAACTTGAGCAGCGACGTGTAGCCCCCAAGGGTCGGCTCAGTAAGATAATACTGAGCTGGGACTTTGTATATAATTCATTGAAAATCATCATATGATGTAATCCTCACCATGGAGCTTGAACCCACGTCCACAAGGTTAAGAGCCTTGTGCTCTACCAACTGAGTAGTGGACCTTTCAATATAATGGATTAAGACTTGTGTACCTTGAATTTTTGACAGGAGCAATTGGTAGCCCCCAAGGGCCGGCTCATTATGATGTGATGAGTCGGGTCTTCAATAAGGCTAGTAAAAATGACTTTGCATTAGCCCCCAAGTGTCATGGTGCATGCTTGCAGTGACATGAGACTTGCATATTTGATGTAATCTCAACTTGAATAATGTAGCCCCCAATTACCGGGTCGTAAGCCTGCAGCGACTCGGGACTATTTCTTCCATTGTAGAATAAATTATATCCATTGCGCTAAAGCGACTTTGAAAATCCCAATCATAATACTGGTTATTGATAACCATAATAAAAATCCATCCATGTTGGCTATTGAAGATTTGAATAATATAACCCAATGATTTATAAGCGCATGATTCCAATGGCGCAATCCAAATATATACTGGCGAATTATAGTCCAAAGCCAGGCCGGGCTAATAAACAACGGATACTTTCTCATCATATACTGGCGACTTATCTCCTTAAAGCCAGGCCGGGTTAATAAACACCGGATATTATCTTATCTCATACTAGCGACTTATAGTCAAAAGCCAGACCGGGTTAATGAACACCGGTTAATGTTATATATGACTCATAAGGCATTATAAGCCTTATTGGATTTCAACCATGTATCATTATGCCATAAGAGAAAAAACTCAAAAAGACGTTCAAATCAAATCAACAGAAAAATCCAAGGCTTTCATAGGCCACCAAGCCAAAATATGTTCTTCAATGAAACTAGCATTAGCCACTGGAAGGTACGCGCTTTCCGTGAGCCGGCACTCACATTACCCAATCGACATTTTAACCCAGATAAGTTCAGTTCTTATTTAAAGATAGACTTATCAGGAGTACGCGGGGTCAGAGTAGCATCGTGCATCATAGGCCGATTTATCCAAGTTTCAAGGAAGGCGGCTTTATCAGCCTGAGCTTCTCCTTGCTATCCGTAAGCCGTGCCCTCACATGACAAACTAGCGTTTTAACCTTAACAAGTTCAGGGTCTTGTTGAAAAGATTGACTGTTAAGAGTTCGCCGGGTCAATCAGGATTACCTGATGGAGAAGCATCTGGCATACAGGCAGGATAACCCAGGGTTTTAGGTGAATACACCTGGCTTCCAAGCCTGGCTTTTAAGCCTATCACAAGGGTTATAGCAACTCTTGTTCTTTAGAACAAAAAAGCCCCCAAGCAATATTTCTGTGCTATGCTCAATGGGCACCTATGTTTGAGTTGTGCATTTGCAACAGACTCTCTTTGGTCCCTTTAATTTTTTCTGAGAACTCGAACTTTGCGAGAGATAATATTCTTCTTGAGCCGGAATTTTAAACCGGGTATTGAGAGCTTCACAGCTTTGTGGGAGACAGATTTCCCTTGAACCGGATTTTAAACCGGATATTTTGAGAGCTTCGGTGAGACTGATTTCCCTTGAGCCAGATTTTAAACCGGATATTTTAAGAGCTTTAGTGAGACTGATTTCCCTTGAGCCAGATTTTAAACCAGCTACTGAGAGCTTCAATGCCTTGTGAAAAACAAATTTCTCTTGAACCGGATTTTGAACCGGAATCTTCATTTTGAGCCGGAAGTTTTCTGATGGCTTTTAATTTTTCACTAATATGACGGCAGCCTCCGGGACCGGGTTATCTTTCCCTTCAACGTCCTGGGGTTCTTGAATTTGCTGAAACTGGTAAGACTTTGCTGAGTCATATCATTGTAGCCCTCGAGTCTTAAGATGACTCGAGGAGTTGGCTTGAGACTCTCCATACTTGACCGTGATATAAACCGGCATATAGTTGAACGGCGGAACGATGTAATATGTCGAAGCTTAGCGGGTTATAAATGACCCTGTATGATTTTTGTCAATAATCCGGCCAGCGGTTTATCCTAGCTAGTTGTTGATGTTTAAACAAACTTCAGTGGCGGCGACTTGTGCGCCCACCCATTGATGCAAACTGAGACTTGATGACATATGATAATTTGCTCCAGAATTGTTGAAATAAACCGGGCCGACGGAATAGTGACTAGCTTTCACTCAATAAACAACTCATGCAGACAGTGCAGTTCCAATGTGTTGATATACACCAAACCGCGGAGGCGAATGGTAAAAATGACCACTGTCATTAGAGTCAGTACGGATGCAGGCGAGTCGCCACCGCTCTTGCAGTGAATAATTGTTCTCCATAAACAATATCGCAAGCCGGAGTAATTTGTTCGTTTTAAAGAATAAAAAATGTATCCATAAAAATTGATTGGATAGATTTCACCTGATTCGCCTGGACGATAGATGATCCGTATACAACGTCTTTTCTTTTTCTTTTTTCCTTTTTCTTTGCCGATAGGCTCCAGTCGTGTCCATTGGACAGTGCTAACACCAGTTGTAGCTCAGTGGCTAACGTCCCTGCCATCCGTCCTTGAGGGAGGTCCAGGGATCAACTCTTGAGTTAAATAGATCTGATTACGTCCGTAGGCAGCGACTTTGAATACTCTGATTGCTTCTCACAGTTGCTGATGAGGACATCAATACCATTGTTACACCCACAACCCCTGCTACTATACATACTGGACCGATTACTAGAGCTCGCGCACGCCAATTAAATTACCAGGTACTTTTGTTTCTTGGTAATGATTCTAATGTTCATGAGAATATGATGCTGCCTAAATTGGATACATTTGTTTTGCTTACAAATGAAGGGCCTAGCTTGGAGAAGGATGAACATTGGAGCAAGAACAAGCATGGAGTTGACGGCATGCGCAAGGGAGACAAGAACAGAGTTTCAAATCAGGACTTTGAAGCCACCATAATGAGTGCATGAAGCCTTGGACGAAATATACAAGATGCCACTTCATAATTTTCGTCCAGAGGCTATTCTAGGTGCTGTGTCACCTTATTTTTGGGCCAGGCCCATGTAATTTCGAAATACTTCAATATAGGCTGTTTTTAGAGTCCGTATGTGTGGGGAAACAAGAGTTTGGGTGGGTTTCGGACCGCTCCTCCAAGGGCCATGAAATCCCCCCCCTCTTCCTCCATATATACAGCCCCTAGGGCATCGTTTAGACTTTGGGTTTTGTTTAGATTAAAAGTTCGCCATAGCTGCAACTTCGTGTACTTCGTTTGTGTTCAACAACCAGACAAAGGCGTCACAGAACCCCACCTTCATTAATAAAGCTTTCCTCTTTTATTCGCAATATCCAGATTGCAATCTCAGTTTCTTGCTTGTTCTTCGTTTGCTCGCACGAAATAGACCCTCGTGGTCAGGTTGATCGTGCTCCGGTGTGGTCAATAACCCCTCGGAAGTTGGTTTAGCGATTGCTAAGGCGCGACGTCTTCGCACGTTCATAGTCGGATCGTCAAAGTCGACTCCCACAGAAAACGATTGCTATCTCATCGAAACATCGGGACACCTTTGCCTCTATCAAGTGGTATCAGATTTCCAGGTTGCTCGGTGAGATTTTATAGTTTTTCGTAGTTTAGATCAAGTCCGTTCTTCATACCTATAGTCCATGAAAAAGCCAAAAATATATATATTAGGGTTAGTTCATCTTATCCGAACCAATCCGAGCCTTTGCATAATCTTTTCTGTATTTGCTTTGTTGAATTTGCGGTTGCATCGTCGTGTCAAGTTGCTGGTCCTAGCGTCTAGTACTTTAGAGTTTCGAGTTCTGTTCACAAGTTGTCATGCCGCCGCCGCACCATCGTCATCACCGCTGCCATATACCACCATTGTCATCACCGTTGCCATATACCACCATCATCATCACCGCTGCCATACACCACCATCGTCATCACCGCTGCCATATACCACCACCGTCATCGCCGCTACCATATACCACATATCCACCGCCTTCACGCTAATCCGAGTCCACCTCCATCACAGATTCGCCACCAGTCCGTGTTCTATCGCCCTGCAAATATCCGCCACCAGTCCGAGTTTCCACCAGATTCATCTCCGCCACCAGTCCTAGTCCGAGTCCAGTAATTATTGCTTTGTTCTCGATTTCCAGATCATGCGATACTCCGAGTCGTGACAGAATAGGACTCCCCAACTTCCGAGCCATCCGCAGAAGAAAAATAGTTCCAGTTTCAAAAAAAACTAAGTCTGGAAAATTCTGGCTAGGCAGCTTTTAGGACATTTATAGACTTCTTAAAAAAATGTTGCGGAGCAAAAAAAAGAGGAAAAAAAGTGCAAAAAAAAGTGAAAAAAGAAAAAAAATCAGAGTGTGCTCCTCCCTTGTTTACGTGCAGCGCCGTGATTTTGTTAGTGTTCTAGGCTCGCGTCTCTAGTACGGTCTAGCCTAGGACCAGCACAGTACCGTCGTTGAGCGTTTATTCAACTTTGCATCTCTGAATTGATTATTGCTGACCCTTTTTGCTACCATATTATAAGCCTTCCCAGCTCCACATACATCTACATCGTGCGTTTGACTCTCCCTGGTAATCGCTCTATCCAAGCTTTGAGAGTTTTGACTACATCGGTTGCCGATCACCGCCTGCTGCTGGGTAAGAACTGGTAAGAATTTGAGATTTGCCTGACGGATTTGTGACACCCACCACCACCACTTGTTAGTAGTATATAGGATCATATTCTTGTGTGTTTCTATTGCTGTTAACCATGCCAGGATCACAAGCCGACGAGATTGACTGGGAGAACTTAACGAACAAGGAGCTTCATGATAAGTTTCAGCAAATGATGACTGAACAGGTGCAAGATGTGCTGAACAATTTTGAAGAGGCCATGGAGAAGATCACTGGCCTTGAGAAGACGTTTGATACAAAGCTCGATAATAGATTTAATGAACTGCTTGCACGTCTTCCACCATCGGCTCCACTAGCCGCACCTCTGCAACAACAACAACAACAACAACAACAACAACAACAACAACAACGACGACGACGACGACTACCTCCACGCCGGGAAACAGCCCTCCGCCGAGCGAGTGGTGTCCCTCTTCAGCCTGGCCAAACTGCTGGTGCTGCTGTTGATACTTCTGTGGCTCCTGCTGCTGATGTGGAGGAGGATGATTATGCGGGAGATTACGAGGATGAGGTTGATCAAAATCAAAACTACGTGCAACCACCAGCACCACAACCACCAGGTCGTCCACATGCAAATAATGGCAATGTTAGGGCTCCCCCTCAGGTACGAGATCATGACCATCTCCCTAAACTGAAATTGAATATTCCACCATTTGAGGGTAGATATGTTCCTGATATATATCTTACTTGGGAGTTAGAAACTGAACAATGATTTACATGTTTACAATATCCTGAGGAGAGACGTGTTCCTGCTGCTGTTTGTGCCTTCACTAGCTTTGCATGTGTTTGGTGGTCTGAACATTGTAGATTATATCATGTTCCAGCTACTTGGGCTGCTTTGAAAACTGCTATGCGTACTCGTTGGATTCCACCATATTATCAATGTGAATTACTTCAAAAATTGCAGCGCTTAAGACAAGGAAAAAATTCTATAGAAGAATATTATCAGGAATTACAAACTGGCTTGATTAGATGTGGTATTGTTGAGAAGAATGAAGCTATGCTTGCATGTTTTATGGGTGGATTAAATAGAGAGATTCAGACCATTCTAGAGTATAAGGATTATAATAATATCACTCGTTTATTCCATCTTGCTTGTAAAGTTGAACGTGAAGTGCAGGATCGACAGGCACTGGCGCGAACTAACTTTTCTGCAGGTCGACCTTCATCATGGACACCACGTGCATCATCTACTTCCACTGCACCATCACCTCCTTCAGGTGCCACCTCCAACCGTGATACAAGAAAGCAGGCACAACCTCCACTATCTGCCAAGAGCACACCTGCCGGGCCTGCACAGAGCTCTTCTTCTTCCATGGCGTCAACAGGGCACACAAGTGATATTATTTGTCGTCATTGTAAGGGAAGAGGACATTTTGCGAGAGAATGCAAATCTCAGCGTGTGATGATTGCTACTGAGGATGGTGGGTATGAGTCCGCTAGTGACTATGATGAGGAGACTTTGGCTCTTATTACACATGAAGAACACGGTGGAGATGATTCTGATCATGAGACGCAATACATGGCTGCTGAAGATGCTGACAGGTATGAATGTTTAGTTTCTCAACGTGTTTTGAGTGTGCAGGTTACACAAGCTGAGCAAAATCAGAGGCATAATTTGTTCCACACAAAGGGAGTTGTGAAGGAACGTTCTATTCGCGTCATCATAGATGGAGGGAGTTGCAACAACTTGGCTAGCATGGAGATGGTGGAGAAGCTATCTCTCACCACAAGACCACATCCACATCCTTACTACATCCAATGGTCAACAACAGCAGCAAGGTTAAGGTAACACGTACTGTTCGGGTGCATTTTAGTATCTCTACATATGCTGATTATGTTGATTGTGATGTGGTACCTATGCAAGCATGTTCCTTATTACTTGGTAGACCATGGCAATTTGATAAAAAAATTGTACACCATGGTAGAAACAATCAGTATACTCTTGTTCATAAGGATACAAATATTACTTTGCTTCCTATGACTCCTGATTCCATTTTGAAAGATGATATTCATAGAGCTAATAAAGCAAAACAGGAGAAAAATAAGAGTGGAAATCAGATTGTGGCAAAAGAATTTGAGCAACAAATGAAGCCTAATAATAAACCATCTAGTGTTGCTTCTGAAATTAAATTGAAAAGTGCATGTTTACTTGCCACCAAATCTGATATTGATGAGCTAGTTTTTAGCAAATTTGTTTGCTATGCTTTTGTGTGCAAAGAGGCATTATTTTCATTCAAGGACGTGCCTTCCTCTTTGCCCCCTGGAGTCACTAACATTTTACAGGAGTTCGCTGACGTCTTCCCACAAGACGTGCCACCGGGATTACCACCTATTCGAGGGATTGAGCATCAAATTGACTTAATTCCTGGTGCATCGCTACCCAACCGTGCACCATACCGTACCAGTACAGAGGAGACGAAGAAGATTATGTGTCAAGTACAGGAGCTACTTGACAAAGGTTATATTCGCGAATCCCTTAGTCCTTGTGTTGTTCCTATTATTCTAGTGCCGAAAAAGGATGGTACGTCGCGTATGTGTGTTGATTGTAGAGGCATTAATAATATTACTATTCGTTATCGTCATCCTATTCCTAGGCTAGATGATATGCTTGATGAATTGAGTGGCTCTACAATATTCTCCAAAGTTGATTTGCGTAGTGGATACCATCAAATTCGTATGAAATTGGGAGATGAATGGAAAACAGCTTTTAAAACTAAGTTTGGTTTATATGAGTGGTTAGTCATGCCTTTTGGGTTAACTAATGCACCTAGTACTTTCATGAACGAAGTTTTACGTGCTTTCATTGGACGATTTGTGGTAGTCTATTTTGATGATATACTGATATATAGCAAATCTTTGGAAGAACATTTGGAACATTTACGTGCTGTTTTTATTGCTCTACGTGATGCACGTTTGTTTGGTAACCTTGGGAAGTGCACCTTTTGCATCGACCGAGTATCTTTTCTTGGCTATGTTGTTACTCCACAGGGAATTGAAGTTGACAAAGCCAAGATTGAAGCTATTGAGAGTTGGCCGCAGCCCAAAACGATCACACAAGTGAGGAGTTTTCTTGGACTCGCTGGTTTCTATAGGCGTTTTGTGCGAGATTTTAGTACCATAGCTGCACCTCTCAATGAGCTTACAAAGAAGGATGTGCCTTTTGTTTGGGGTACCGCACAGGAAGAAGCCTTCATGATATTGAAAGATAAGTTGACACATGCTCCTTTACTCCAACTTCCTGATTTTAATAAGACTTTTGAGCTTGAATGTGATGCTAGTGGAATTGGATTAGGAGGTGTGTTATTACAAGATGGCAAACCTGTTGCATACTTTTCTGAAAAATTGAGTGGGCCTAGTCTGAACTATTCTACTTATGATAAAGAATTATATGCTCTTGTTCGGACCTTAGAAACATGGCAACATTATTTGTGGCCCAAAGAATTTGTTATACATTCTGATCATGAATCTTTGAAACACATTAAAAGTCAAGCTAAACTGAACCGTAGACATGCTAAATGGGTTGAATTCATTGAGACTTTCCCTTATGTCATTAAACACAAGAAGGGTAAAGAAAATGTTATTGCTGATGCATTGTGTCATCGTTATACTTTGCTTTCACAACTTGACTTTAAAATATTTGGTTTGGAGACCATCAAAGATCAATATGTGCATGATGCTGAATTTAAAGATATATTGCAGAATTGTAAAGAAGGTAGAACATGGAACAAGTTCGTCGTTAACGATGGATTTGTGTTTCGTGCTAACAAGCTATGCATTCCATCTAGCTCCGTTCGTCTTTTGTTGTTGTAGGAGGCGCATGGAGGAGGACTAATGGGACACTTTGGCGTGAAGAAGACGGAGGATATACTTGCTACACATTTCTTTTGGCCAAAGATGAGACGGGATGTTGAGCGTTTTGTTGCTCGCTGCACTAAATGTCAAAAAGCTAAGTCACGACTCAATCCTCATGGTTTATATATGCCTTTGCATGTACCTAGTGTTCCTTGAGAGGATATATCTATGGACTTTGTTTTAGGTTTACCTCAAACAAAGATGGGGAGGGATAGCATATTTGTTGTCGTGGATAGGTTCTCGAAAATGGCACACTTTATACCATGTCGTAAAAGCGATGATGCTGTTAGTGTTGCTGATTTGTTCTTTCATGAAATTATTCGCTTGCATGGTGTGCCAAATACTATTGTTTCAGCTCGTGATACTAAATTTCTTAGTCACTTTTGGAGATGTTTATGGGCTAAGTTGGGGACTAAACTGCTTTTTAGTACTACTTGTCACCCCCAAACTGATGGTCAAACTGAAGTAGTCAATAGAATATTGTCTACTATGCATAGGGCTGTTTTGAAGAATAATAAGAAAATGTGGGAAGAATGCTTGCCTCATATTGAATTTGCTTATAATCGTTCGTTGCATTCTACTACTAAGATGTGCCCTTTTGAAATTGTGTATGGTTTCCTACCTCGTGCACCCATTGATTTGTTGCCTCTTCCATCTTCGGAGAAGGTTAATTTTGATGCTAAACAACGTGCTAACTTGATATTAAAAATGCATGAGTTAACTAAGGAAAACATTGAGCGTAGGAATGCTAAATATAAACTTGCTGGAGATAAGGGTAGAAAACAGGTTGTCTTTGCACCTGGAGATCTTGTTTGGTTACATTTGCGTAAGGATAGGTTTCCTAATTTGTGCAAATCAAAGCTAATGCCACGTGCTGATGGTCCTTTTAAGGTGTTAGAGAAAATAAATGATAATGCATATAAACTTGAGCTGCCTGCAGATTTTGGGGTTAGTCCCACTTTTAACATTGCAGATTTGAAGCCTTATTTGGGTGAGGAAGATGAGCTTCCGTCGAGGACAACTTCATTTCAAGAAGGGGAGGATGATGAGGACATCAATACCATTGTTACACCCACAACCCCTGCTACTATACATACTGGACCGATTACTAGAGCTCGCGCACGCCAATTAAATTACCAGGTACTTTTGTTTCTTGGTAATGATTCTAATGTTCATGAGAATATGATGCTGCCTAAATTGGATACATTTGTTTTGCTTACAAATGAAGGGCCTAGCTTGGAGAAGGATGAACATTGGAGCAAGAACAAGCATGGAGTTGACGGCATGCGCAAGGGAGACAAGAACAGAGTTTCAAATCAGGACTTTGAAGCCACCATAATGAGTGCATGAAGCCTTGGAAGAAATATACAAGATGCCACTTCATAATTTTCGTCCAGAGGCTATTCCAGGTGCTATGTCACCTTTTTTTTGGGCCAGGCCCATGTAATTTCGAAATACTTCAATATAGGCTGTTTTTAGAGTCTGTATGTGTGGGGAAACAAGAGTTAGGGTGGGTTTCGGACCCCTCCTCCAAGGGCCACGAAATTCCCCCCCTCTTCCTCCATATATACAGCCCCTAGGGCATCGTTTAGACTTTGGGTTTTGTTTAGATTAAAAGTTCGCCATAGCTGCAACTTCGCGTACTTCGTTTGTGTTCAACGAGCAGACAAAGGCGTCACAGAACCCCACCTTCATTAATAAAGCTTTCCTCTTTTATTCGCAATATCCAGATTGCAATCTCAGTTTCTTGCTTGTTCTTCGTTTGCTCGCAGGAAATAGACCCTCGTGGTCAGGTTGATCGTGCTCCGGCGTGGTCAATAACCCCTCGAAAATTGGTTTAGCGATTGCTAAGGCGCGACGTCTTCGCACGTTCGTAGTCGGATCATCAACGTCGACTCCCACAGAAAACGATTGCTATCTCATTGAAACATCGGGACACCTTTGCCTCTATTAGTTGCTTCTTTTCTTTTTTCCTCGGGTGATGAGATGTGTGCCTTGGTTGAAGTAGGTAGTAGTAGCAATACACACGCACACGCGTTCCTGGTGCTACTGGCTTCTGGCCGATTCGCCGGTGACTGCTGGCCTCGTGCACGAAGGCCATATGTACTGACGCGGGCCTCCTCTCCTCGAAACTCCAGACGGGCTCGGTGGGTGCTTCGTAGAACGGTGCAACAATATAAATTGATTTCTTTTCGGATTCGATCGTCCGCCAGGTCACATACGACAGCGTACAAGAGCCGGAGCCAGCGAGGGGCTTGGCGACTTGAAGGTCGAAGCGGACTTGGTATTGAGGCCAAGGTCGTTGAATCATGGGTAATCCGGCAACAGCAGCAAAACCCATGGGGTGGGAACAGAGGCGCCTCGAGGCCGGGCGGCTCACAAGACTTGAAGCGGGCCGACCGTAGCAGCGGCTCGGTACACCGGCGAGGGCGACTTGGAGGCCACAAGGGTTGCAACGGCTCACAATCCGGCCACAGCAGAGTTGGACTCATTCAGACGGCGACGGCAACTCAGAGGCGGGAGCAAGGCCGTGACCTGGAGCCAAAGAATACATGACGGTGACGGCGACTCAGCAACGCGGCAGCGCAACGGCTTGAACAGCGAAAGTAGAGATGAGCCGGGGGTCACGGGCGGGCCAGCGCTGGAGTCCAACCGCTAGCGCGCACCGGTGGGTTGACGGCGCGGACGAACCTAGCGGGTAGCTGTAGTAGAGACGCAGACCGCGGAGATGTCAGAATCCGAGTCCAATCCGGGTCTTCCTCCACATCGTGGTTGGTTTGATCAATCTGTGTCCGGGTCGTCGCTAGTCTGGAGACCCACGTTGATCTGATCCTGTATCTGTAGTAGTCCTTGATCTCTGTGTTGGGATCAGTACACGCCTTGACGTGATGGCTGTCCGATTCACTTTCCTGATCGCCACCAATTATGACTTTTCTCTCTTGACGTGATGTGGGCTAGTCTATGTGCTACTCCCTCCGTTCCAAATTACTCGTCGTGGTTTTAGTTCAAATTTAAACTAAAACCACGACGAGTAATTTGGAACGGAGGGAGTAGTATACACCGTTTGAGCATAACAGTGGATTGCTTCTAATAACTGTGGATTTCCTTCGGTTGTTTTGCGATCGGAAAGATCTAAAAACAATGGACGCAAAAACTTACACAGATCCTTCCAAACAAGCTATTTTTCATCGCAAACTTCTCGATCCTTGTGAAAGATCCCTCCAAAAACTGAACACCACCGTGCGCGGGCCCCATGGTGGGCGCCAACTGTCGTGGAATTTTCACGGCAGATGCCTAGTGTGAGGACTTAGTCGTGAGGCCAACACATCTATGTGGTAGCTTGAGAGAGGTTGAGCGGAATCGAGAGACGCAACGCAAGACAAGGGTTTAGACAGCTTCGGGCCCCGGGAAACATCATCCGGTAACAACCCTACATACTGTTTGTGGCTAGGTCTCATTATGCTCATGAGGGAGTCGCCGTATCTCCGGCTCGTCTAGTTGTGTCTAGACTTAACCATTATTCAACCTCTCCCTCTTGGGGCGCCCCGCCCCTCCTTATATAAGTTGAAGGGGCGGGTTACATGTAGAGTCCAACTCGGACTTAAGACTTAACTATTCTGACTTCTCTTCACGGGCTTCTCTCCATGGGCTTCTTAACGTTTTGGGCTTTCACCCCAGGCGACTCTGTCACAGTCTGACTTAAACATCTGGCTTAAACAATCTGCCGGCTTACAATCTGCCGGCTTAACTGTCTGGCTTAACTGTCTGGCTTAACTGTCTCCGCCGGCTTACCATGCTTAATTGTCCATCAGCTTACCCTACTTAACTGTCCATCAGTTTACCCTGCTTAACTATCTACCGGCTTACCCTGCTTAACTATCCGCCGGCTTATAATCTGTCGGCTTAAACAGTTTAAACAATCTGCCGGGTCACCAATGAAACACCAAGTCCCAGCCGGGTCATATCTCCGGCCGGGTCATACCGCGGGGTATATCCCCGACATACGGCAGAAACCACAATGGTTACTCTTCAAGTTTGCTGTTTTAACCTTCTTCAAGGACTGGCCGTAGTCAAATTCATCCAACTAAAGTAGGAGAAACAGACAACCGCCAGCCACCTTTATGCAAAATGCATGTCAGTCGGTGGAACCGGTCTCACGTGCGTGGACATGTAAGGTTGGTCCGGGCCGCTTCATCCCACAATACCGCCGAATCAAAATAAGACGTTGGTGGTAAGCAGTATGACTAACACCGCCCACAACTCTTTGTGTTCTACTCATGCATATCATCTACACATAGACCTGGCTCATGATGCCACTGTTGGGAATCGTTGCATGGAAAACAAAAAAAAATCTACGCACACGCAACGATATATTCATGGAGATGCATAGCAACGAGGGGGAGAGTGTGTCTACGTACCATCGCAGACCATAAGCGGAAGCGTTCCACAGTGCGGTTGATGTAGTCAAACTTTCTTCGCGCTCCAACTGATCTAGTACCGAACGCACGACACCTCCGTGTTCTGCACATGTTCAGCTCAGTGACGTACTCCGCCTTCTTGATCCAACAAGACGGCGAGGAAGTAGATTAGTTCTGGCAGCACGACGGCGCGGTGACGGTGATGGTGAAGTGATCTCCGCAGGGCTTCGCCTAAGCACTACGAAAATATGACAGAGGGAGTAGACGGTGGACGGCGGCGCCACACATGGCTAAGACAATGTGTGTGTCCTTGTGTGGCGCCCCTACCCATGTATATATATGTGGGAGGGGAGGAGGCAGCCCCTAGGGTGCCCCAAGAGACCTGGCGGCAGCCCTAGGGCTGCTGCCTTGTCCTGCGCCCCCTTTCCTTGTAACAAGAAGGGGAAGGAAAGAGGGGGGAGAGGGGAGGAAGGGGGAGTCCTACTCCACAATTTCCTTTCCCTCCCCTCTTTACTTCTCCTCCTCATAGGACCGGCCTGTATAGGGGCGCACCAGCTCCTTGTGGGCTGGTGTGTTCTCTCTCTTGGCCCATAAGGCCCATATCTTTGCCGGGGGTGCCCGAAACTCCTTTCCGGTGACCCGATAAGTACACGGTACCCTCCGAAACACTTCCGGTGTCCGAATACCATCGTCTAGATATCAATATTTACCTCTCGACCATTTCGAGACTCCTCGTCATGTCCGTGATCTCATCCGGGACTCCGAAGAACATTCAGTCACCAAATCACATAACTCACATAATATTATATCGTGGACAAATGTTAAGCGTGCGCACCCTAGGGGTTCGGGAACTATGTAGACATGACCGAGACACCTCTCCGGTCAATAACCAATAGCGGAACCTGGATGCCCATATTGGCTCCTACATATTCTACGAAGATCTTTGCTAACTCAACAAATACCTTCGAAGATACCTGTAGGGCCCAAAGATACCTCTCTGATACTCGGAGTGATAAATCCTAATCTCGATCTATGCCAACTCAAAAAATACCTTCGGAGATACCTGTAGAGCATCTTTATAATCACCCAGTTATGTTGTGACATTTGATAGAACACAAGGAATTCCTCCGGTATCCGGCAGATGCATCATCTCATAGTCGAAGTAATATGTATTTGACATGAAGAAAGAAACAACAATAAAACTGAATCACTGGTACACGTCGGTGCTATACAAACGGTTTTTAACCCTTTCCGCGACGGCTTTTGGAACCGTCGCCTAGTGAGTGACGGTGATAGGGGGTCCTTCCCACACGACCTAGAAACCGTTGGGGATAGGGAGCCAAGATGCATATACATTACTCCTACTCGTTTGTGCTTGCATTGCCATCGCAGTCGGTATTCTGTGGTGCTACGTTTACGATAAGCATACAATCACACACATTCGGTTTTACCAAACCGTATGCGATAACTAATTAAGAAGATTAGCTAATTGTCGTACGAGTGTCGGACAGGATTATGAAACGTCGGACCGTCGTAACATCGTCGTACACGACAACTATCGCACACGCTATTCTATGGTGCAACATTTATGATGCATACTTCATCAGAAACACTTCATGGTTTCGAATCGTGTATGATAAGGCAACTAACACAAACATTTAGTTTACCCGCACCGTTTATGATATTGTCTGGCATCGCACACGCTTTACAAACAACAACTGTGTGCATGCTTGCACACATTTCCTCTCTGTGAACCGTCTCGGATTATGGTGTATATCGCAGACGTTTGTGTTTTACCAACTGTGTGTGCCGTAACGACCCGGAGAGCATAATTTCACCGTAATTTAATTGCTACTATTTCAAATTGTACCAGATTTGAATTTGAATTTGAATGTATGCTACAACTTTATTCATATCCATCAGGTTCAAACAACTACTGCATTATTCGGTTCATAGGTACATATGTTCAAGAATTACATAAGAACCAAATAAACAATTATGAACCACAGTTGTATACTTGTACTATGAAAGACGGTAAAGAAAGAGGCGAAATACATTATGGTTGCTGAACAAGGTGAAGCGAAATGCCCATATTGTGCCCTCCTCCATGCAGAAGGCACGCACGACTCTAGTCCAACCCCTTGTGTTGGCCGACCGCCCATCCTTCATGGTCTTCATGAAAACATCTAGATAATCATCGTGTTCTGGTAGGAATACTTTAACCTTTGCATGCCCACCAATCATGTAGTTTGAGAGGTAATCTTGTGTAAACTGCTTTGGCAACCACTAGAAAGGAAAAAGATTCAGACATTGTCATCTAACACAACTCATTATGGGGAGTAAAAAGAAGGCTGCAGAGTTCTTACTTACCATCCTGCAGTTCGCTGTTGTCTTGGATAAAGTGTAGACAAATAGTTTAATTGCCATCTTTTGACCCATTTTACTAACAATCTTTATCAGCTTCCTCACTTGATGCAGGTTCATCGATATCTCATTGCCCCATACGCAAAAAGGGTCGAAGCCGGATCTTTACCAATGACATATGTACCGAAAAGCACCAAGTTAATATTAGAAGCTAAACAACACTTGCACAATGATGTAGTACAACATTCTTTTATAATATCTTATAATATCCAATATACTCATATATTAGATGAATTAACATCTTATATTATGGGCCGGAAGGAGTTTAGTGCATTCTTACAAATTATCGGCTGATTAACTGTCGGCGTTCTGCGAATGGGGGTCCCAAGACTTGCCTGCCTGCGGCCCACGGCGTGGCTCCACAAGCGGGCCCGTACAGCCCATCTTCACCAGCAAGCACTCAAGACCCTCGCGAGGGGCCAAGCCTCATGAGGCAGACAACACAAGACCTCCTCAGGAGCGGCCTCACCAGGCTGGCTCGCGAGGGGCGGAGAGATCAAGGCAAAGCAAACCTCGCGAGGTTCTCATGACGTGAGCCATGACGAACAAGGCCAGGCGGGCGCCAGGCAGGCGCCAACATGCACAGTGTCCTTGCTTCCCCTTTGGTGCTAAGGAGGCAAGCGCAGGCGAGGAGTTCCGAGGTATCAGGCAAAGGTTTCCATATCGATGCAACGAGACCGAGACCAGCAGGACGGCAGGACAGAGGTCACCGTGGAGCCGAAGACGGCGTCACCACCAGAGCCTTTGGCAGGTGAAGACTACTTTTGTCAGGATAAGCTGTACTAGCTGTCCCCTTTCAAAGTGGCCGTTGTTGGCTCCCTTCCCGCTCAATATTTGGGAAGAGGACCAGGGCCTCTATAAATAGGACTAGCCACCACCGTAGGAAGGATCTCCTCTTGGATCGGATCCTCACCTACTAGAACTCACTTGAGTGATCCTCACACCCACCAAGCACAAGAACACCTCTCCTCAGGAGGCTGTTCTTCCCCTTGTACTATTCATCCTCAGCCCAAGAGGCAATCCACCACCACCACACTGGAGCAGGGTATTACACCACAACGGTGGCCCGAACCAGTATAAATCTGGTGTCTCGTGTGTTGAGAGTTCGTCGTGCTTAGCCTAGAGACCGTGAAGCGTGTGAGGGCGTGATCGGTGAGGGGGAGATCTTCACGCGCACCCCAGTGTTTGCACCTTAAGGGTTTTGCCGGAACCCAAAATCCGACATTTGGCGCGCCGGGTAGGGGTGCGCCAGAGCCTCCCCCCGCTAGTTGATCCACCAACGTTCCGCAGTTCAGATGTCCGGCGACCCAAGAGCCAACGACGACTGCTGGGCAGCTTGACCAGCCCGGGCGGCGTCGTCCACCCCGGAAGATCTCGACCCCGCGCTTCAGGCGGCCCGAGCACCACCTAACATTGCGGGGCGCGGGCAGCGCGGCCAGGCACCATCCACCCTTACCCCATGACAGGCGCGAGCTGCTGCGAGGGCCGCAAGCCACGCCACGGCAATGACGCCGCACACCCGATGGGAGCAAGCGAACATGCGGGCTGCGCTTACGGTGGCGCAGGAGCTGCTACGGTGCCGGCTGATGGAGAGTGGACGGGACGCATTACTGGAACGCGTCACCGAGCTACTGGACGCAGCGGCCACGGGAGCGCCGCCCTTCTGCTACTAGCTCACGCCCCAAGCAACGGTTGGATCCCACGGCAGGCTTCATCGTGCCCGTGTGCCCCCGAGTGCGCCTGGGGGTACCATCGATGTCAGCGCGACCCACGGCGCCGACCGCACCATCGCACCCGCACCATCCTCGATGGGCGCGAGCATGAGCGTTGCCGCACGCGGCCCCAGCGGGGCGCCACCCTACCACCCTCAGGACGGCGTGATGAGCCGGGCAACATGGAGCGTGGGGCACTTCGGCGAGGTCTTCAGGGCAACGGCCTCGGAGGCCTACGTGCCCTGCATGATGAACCAGGAGTACACACCGGGAGATGACCCCAGCTTGTTCCTTGAGCTAGGCTGGGAAGAGGAGGCGCTAGGAGCTGAGGCCTTCCAAGAGCCGCCTGAGAGCCCCACCAACCACGCCGTCGACAACAGCTACCGGGTACCACTAATCTCCCAGGAGCGGGCTTACGCTAACCGTGAATCACAACTGAATCAGGTCACAACACCGGGCGACAGTTCCAGCACGGCGGTACCCATCCCGTCTGGAGAAGCTCGCTGGGGGCTGCGCGGGGGGAGCCAGGAGCAAGGCCCCACCCCGCGTTGCACGGATCAAGGCATTACCCGGAGGTAGTCCCTCTGCTGGGGAGGCGCCGGCATGCCCTCCCCCGGTAGAGGACCCGTGGTCGCCGAGGGCGCCGCTGGCGTCCCCTTTGCCCCCTTTGGTGCCGCCCTGGTTTCCGGTCATCCCAACGGTGGTAGAGGGCGGCACAAGGCGGGGCCCTCGTCTGGTGATATGAAGTAAGGCTCACGCCTGTGAAGGTCTCCACTCTTGACACTCTCACGTAATAATGAGTGGGGCTGTACACGCCCCGGAGCCTGAGGAGTGCCGCCCTTGGGCCTCGGGGGCTCCCTCCCACGTCCTAGTGGCAGCACTTAGCTCCGCGCTGGTGAGAAGACTCGCAGACAAGAATACTAGACTAGGCGCCGGACGCAGCCATTTGCTTTGGATCTCTCTTTTGTAGCCCTGCCTTCTGGATTTGGATTTAAGTTGAAGTTGAATTTTCATTGATGCGCGCGGGGGTGCCTTTTCTCGTTTAAGTGATTTCTTGCTATCTGGTTCTTGCCTTATTTCAGAGTTCGCGCCTGTTGCTTCCCCCTCGCGAGCGGGGCCAGGCATGGAACACATGCGCCACGGCTGGCGCTTACTCATCACGCGGCCCCCTCGGGCATGCCGACGAGCTCCTCAGGAGCTTCCCAGAAGCCCGCAACCTCGCGAGCCAGTTCGGGGCTCGTCCAGGCTAAGGTAAGCCGCAACAGCAAACTTGCCCCAGGATACGTGAGTTCATGAAGGCGCATATTCAGCTTAACCTAAAAAGATAGAGGCAGTAGTATATTTACAAGAGGGGCCTCCCCTCCCAAAATGCTCTTACAACCTCTAGGGCCGCACCCGAGCTTCTGCGTGCAGGACAAACAGCTGGGAAACACGGGGTCAATTGGACATGTCACTCGCCGCGTCCCCCAGGTCGCCCTCAGATGCGTCGCTGGCATCGCTGCCACCATCGCTGGCATAACCGTCGCCTTCACCAGCGCCGCCATCACCGTCGTCGACCACGTCGCCTTCGTCCGCCGCGACCACCACTGCATCGTCATCGGAAGCGAAGGCCCTGACCAGCGCGTCCACGTTATCTTCCACCCACAGCGCCAGGTCACCCCGGATGGCCTCGGGTATTGGGGCAATGGCGGCGTCAAAATCAAAGTTGGGGTAGGTGTTTTGGAGATGGCTGAAGACGCGGGAGAACACGCGCCCGAGCAGCCCATGGCTCCTCTCTTCGACAAGCTGGCGAGCTCTCTCGGAACGGTTCTCCAGGCGCGTCACCACGTCGACGAAGAAGCGAAGGTGGCTGGCATAGTCGTTCGCATGGGGGTGAGGGGCATTGTCATCACAGATGTGGCCTAGGCGCGTTGCCCCTGATCCTGAGGCCTTGGAGCATGGGGGCATGCTCACGCTCTAGCGTCAGCCGGCGGAGCGCTTCCTCCCTGCTCTCCTGCGCAAGGGACTCGGCTGTGGTAGCCCGCTGCTGGAGGAGGAGGAATTCAGTGTGAGCAGAGGCCAGCTCGGCCTGCACAGAAACCAGGGCAGCGGCAACAGCCTTCTCACGCTGCTCCACCTCCACCAACCTCGACCTCAAGACAGAGCTCCAGGCCTCGGCTTCAGCTCCCTCAAGCTCGCGAGCCTCTGCCACCTTGCTGTCGACCTCCTCTTGAATCCTCGCCTCACGTGCATTAGCGGCATCTTCCGCTTGGGCAACCTGGCGCTCCCGCGTCTCCAACCTCTCGAGCTCAAGGCTTCGCTCCGTGGCTTCCAACACCATCGCCTCCTCACGCTTCCGGATCTCTTCTTCCTCAGCAGGCGCTCCCCTCATCGACGTCAGGGCAGCCCAGCGTGCCTCCACCTGCTGCTCCAAGGAGGCATTCAAGGCCAAGAGCTCCCGCCTGCGCTCCTCTGCGATCACGCGGCGACGATCGGCCTCCCTGGCCTCCTCCAAGGCTCGGGCACTAGCTTCTCGCGAGGTCGCCAGGGACGCCTCGGCCTCCGCATTGGCGTGCTCACGCTGGAGGCGCCTGAAGTTGATGGATACCTTCAGGTGACGCCACTCCTCCTTGAGCCAAAGGCCCTCGGCCTCAAGACGCGTGTCGACATCCGCGAGTTCTCCGCCAAGCCGCCTCATCGCGCCCATCGCCTCCTGGAAGAGTTCGTGGCAGATGACACTTTGCTCGCGCTCAAGCTCGAATTTGAGACCAGGCCCGTCTCCCGCGGCAGGGGGTGCTGAAGAGGCCTGAAGCGGCGCATGCCCTCCCAGCAAGGGGCTGGGGGCTGGCGCTTCCCCGACCACCATCCGAGGCCTAGCGGATGCCTGGATGGGTGGAGGCCCGGTGCCCGAAGAAGAGGCCAAGATCGAAGTCATCCAACCACCATCCACAACCAGAGGGGGAGCCCTTGGCACGCCGGCTGCAAACCGAGCAAGGCCGTGAAGGAAAGACGGGAAAGGCGCGGGCTCGAGGCGCATTGCGGGCTGGCTCGCTTCTCCAGTCGCCCCCACGCCAGGGGTATCGCGCAGGCTTGTGGCGCTCAAGGCTAACGAAGGAGTTGAGGCAAGAGGAGCTTGCTCCTCAGGAGATTTCACGGCCTTGGCAGAAGGGATCCTGAAAAGCCACCGTCAGGAAGGGAACTGGCATTCGAAGAATCGCGGAGATAAGGTACTTACTCATCTATGGCAATGTATTTCATGTGCTTCAACGGCCGGACGGTGCTGCTACTGCAGCTTGGAGACCCCTTCCTCTTCCGGAGCTCCGCGAAGTCCACGCGGAACCGGCCCAGGCGTTGCACGTGGGGACCAGCGCGGCGTGCGGCTGGTGAAGCACTCAAGGAGGCGACTTCAGGAGCGTCAGGCTGGAGAGAACCACCGGGCTCCGCCTCACGACAACTAGCCAAGGCCTCAGGAGCCTCAGCCTCAGGGGCAGCGGACTGCGTCACCTCCTCAACTGCCACCCCAGAGCAAGGATCACGGGTTCTAGAGGATGATGCCTCGGGATTCTCAGGCAACATCGACACCTCGGCACCCGCGCCCTAGGCCTCCAGCGATGCTTGATCCCCTGCGTCCACTCTTGGGGCGAGATCGGTGCTGGACGCGAGAAGAGGAACCACGAGGATGGGGTTCTCGCGGGGCGCTTCAAGGCCGGCGGGACGCAGCCCCCACTCGTCGAAAGGGGGCATGCGCTCCACAAATTCCACCTTGTTAGAGCAGCGATACAGCAGGCAACTCTTCCCCGGCATGTCATCTGGCAACGGGACACCTGTCAAGACCTCGAGCACCGTTCGTCGCGCCTCCAGGGGGAGCTCGGACTCCTGAAGTCTCATATGGTCCTCGCTGCTGAGCAAGGCCCACATTGGCCGGGAGTGGCACTGAAGCGGAGCAACCCGGCGCCGGACGAACTCCCTCACCACCATAGGTGCAGTCACGCCGCGGTCTTTCAACCTCTTCAGCCTGAGCTAGAAGGGGAGAAGGCGCAGATCTGCGAGCCTTCAGTGGCACAACCCGGAGTTGGGGATGGCGGGCGCGGACGGAGAAGAGAGCAGGGGGCTGGACGCTCCGATATCAACAAATACCCACCATGTCCGAAACTCGCTCGTGGATGGCGGAAGCTCAAAGTCGATCCCTGTGCCGGCCGTCACCGCCACGGCCTGGAAGCTCAGGCATCCTGAGCTCTGTCGGGGGTCAATCAGGTGCAGCGAGAAGAAGTGGCGGAGAAGGGCCAAGGAAGGAGCAATGCCCACCATGGCCTCGCAAACAAAGGCGAAGACAGCGAGAAGGGTCACGGATTGAGGATCAAGGTGTAGCATGTGGATCTGATAATGGGCAAGTACTGCGTTGAAGAAGGCGAAAAAGGAGGAACCAGGCCAACCAGAGGGCGTCGATGAAGAATGGAACCTCGGTGGCTGTCCTGTTGACACGAGCTCGAGATGTAGGCCAGGCCACCGTTCTCCCCCACTCATTGAAGTTGGAGGCGAGCATGGGGCGCACCTTGTCCATGGCTTCCTGGTTGAGCACGAGTGACCTACCAACGGCAGGCCTAATGGCCGAGCGTGGCTCGGCGGAGGACAGGGGACTCTTCCCTTTCTCCGACTGGTCCCGCGCCATGGCGATGGGAGAATTGAGCTCAGATCGGATCGGGAGAAGAGGATGAGCTTCGAGGAAGCGGAAGGATGGGGGAGTGCGCCGCAACAACGGGAGGAAAACCGTGTAGACCGCGGTGGCCGCCTAGCCCGGCGGGTATCAAGGCAGCATGGGGAAGCGGAGACGCCCACGTCCAATCAACCGCCATGCGTCGACCAAGGCCGCAGGCTATTGGGGTCCGCGGTGCTCTGCACTTGCCCTTTGGCTTCGCCTCGAAGCCAAGCCCGAGCGCGCCTTGGGCCCGGGGGCTACTGTCGGCGTTCTGGGAATGGGGGTCCCAGACTTGCCTACCCGCGGCCCACGTCGTGGCTCCACAAGCGGGCCCGTACGACCCATCTTCACCAGCAAGCACTCAAGACCCTCGCGAGGGGCCAAGCCTCACAAGGCGAGCGACACAAGACCTCCTCAGGAGCGGCCTCACCAGGCTGGCTGGCGAGGGGCGGAGAGATCAAGGCAAGGCAAACCTCGCGAGGTTCTCATGACGTGACCCATGACAAACAAGGCCAGGCGGGTGCCAGCATGCACAGTGTCCTTGCTTCCCCTTTGGTGCTAAGGAGGCAAGCGCAGGCGACGAGTTCTGAGGTATCAGGCAAAGGTTTCCATATCGGTGCAATGAGACCGAGACCAGCAGGACGGAGGTCACCGTGGAGCCCAAGACGGCGTCACCACCAGAGCCTTTGGCAGGCGAAGATTACTTTTGTCAGGATAAGCTGTACTAGCTGTCCCCTTTCAAATTGGCCGTTGTTGGCTCCCTTCCCGCTCAATATTTGGGAAGAGGACCAGGGCCTCTATAAATAGGACTAGCCACCACCGTAGGAAGGATCTCCTCTTGGATCGGATCCTCACCTACTAGAACTCACTTGAGTGATCCTCACACCCACCAAGCACAAGAACACCTCTCCTCAGGAGGCTGTTCTTCCCCTTGTACTGTTCATCCTCAGCCCAAGAGGCAATCCACCACCACCACACTGGAGCAGGGTATTACACCACAAAGGTGGCCCGAACCAGTATAAATCTGGTGTCTCGTGTGTTGAGAGTTCGTCGTGCTTAGCCTAGAGACCGTGAAGCGTGTGAGGGCGTGATCGGTGAGGGGGAGATCTTCGTACGCACCCCAGTGTTCGAACCTTAAGGGTTTTGCCGGAACCCGAAATACGACATTAAGTGCTGATGTATCCATGGGCTATAGTTAGTTTGAGCTAGTTTGGGCTCAAATAGCCCTAAAGTATATCTAAACATGAGGGCTAGCTTGTGCTAGTTGCATCTATAACCCTCCCAGAAAAACTATCCAACCCAAGAGGTGCTAATTGGAGCTAGTTCTCCTAGTGCATTTATTGTCAATCTAACCCTGCCATCCAAACAACTCTTTGGATGGACTTAGTTTAGGGTTAGTCATGAGCTAGAAACTAACTCTAACCTCTAACTAAGTTGAGTTGTTGTTGTTGTCGTTGTTGTTGTTGTTGTTGTTGTTGTTGTTGTTGTTGTTGTTGTCGTTCTTGTTGTTGTCGTTGTTGTTGTTGTTGTTGTTGTTGTTGTTGTTGTTGTTGTTGTTGTTGTTGTTGTTGTTGTTGTTGTTGTTGTTGTTGTTGTCGTTGTTGTTGTTGTTGTCGTTGTTGTTGTTGTTGTTGTTGTTGTTGTTGTTGTTGTTGTTGTTGTTGTTGTTGTTGTTGTTGTTGTTGTTGTTGTTGTTGTTGTTGTTGTTGTTGTTGATGATGATGATGATGTTGCTGCTGTTGCTGCTGTTGCTGCTCTTCTATGTATATCTAGACATCATCAGAACATTAATGTAACACACTTCCTTGTTGCTATGTAGCCTAGGACTGCATATTTAGCCATTATGTATAGTGCGTGTTGCTATGTAGCCTCCGATATATTACATATGGTGCTAGTTAACCTAACGATAAATGGGTTGCAGATATATTCAGTTAAAAGTCCGATTGACCAATTAGTCCCTTGTCAGCCCCCGGCCTATATGGTACCAGCTACCGATATCCTGAACATTGAGCATATATAAACCATGGTATGAAACTAACCTCGATGGAAAACAACAGTCGTTCCCAAAATTGTCCTGTGTAGGTACATCGAGAAGCATGTTAAGCACAACAGGACAAACATCAACCAAAATTATCCATGGCAGCCAAAATAATCTCCAAAAGATAGCTTCAGTGTGCAGGTTTAAGCACACTGGTAAAGAAAAACAAGTGGAAAGGTGTGTTAACTGCAACATGCCTAACATTTAACAACAAGCAAACATAGTCATTCAAACTAGTATTGTGCCGGTCTAAGTGCACTGTTTATTGTTAAATAAAAATGGAAAGGCATGTTAACTGCTACAAGATGCAGCAACCAAATGTAGTCATTCATAGTGGTATTGTTGAAACTGGTCGTGATGAAATTGAACTGCACAGTTCATACTTGCACATATAGAACATCACATTGTGAATAACTGGAATAAACTAGGCATACTATGACCAACCAAAGATAGCATTTGAAACTGGACATATGCTAATTACAAACAACCGAACAATCTAAAAACTTTAAAAGAGGCATATGCTAGCTATAACAGGCTTAACAACAAGCAAATATATGCATTCCTATCAGTATGTTTAAAACTAGATTGATGAAATGTACTGCACAGTAAATAATTGCACATATAGAGCATCACATTGTGAACAACTGAAATGAACAAGGCATACTGCAAACAACTAGATATAGTAATTAAAACCGGACATATTCTCACTACACTACAAAAGGGACTCAAAAAACAAATCATGGGTTTCCCCTATGAAGAGGCACGACAATACAAATCATGGGTTTGCTCACTTGTCACAGATGAGCTCGTTCCCGTGGGAAGAGCATGGACCCTGGATGCGCTCCATGTTGTCGCAGATGGGCTCCTTCCCCTTGGAAGAGCACGGCTGTAGGGTGCCCTCCCTAATGTCGCAGGCGGGTGCTTTCCCCTTGGAAGAGCAGATGGGATCTTTCCTCTTGGAAGAGCTGGAGAGGGTGCCCTCCTCGTGGTCGCCGTCGATGAGGTCTGACTTGGAAGCTGTTGATCCCAAGCCAGCGTCGCAGAAAGTGTCCTTCAGAAATGACAAAAGGGGCTCGATGGCGATGTAGGATGGCAAATTGTTGACAGCGAGCCAGAGGAGATCACCGGCGGGGCCATGGATGATATCGACGGCGGTTGAACCCGAGGGGTTGGGGGTGGGCCACTTAACCTGTGACATAGCCCGCCTCGGGCCATCACTATCGATGACCTCGATGTCGTAGCCGGTGGCCGAGACATGCCCGCATACTCTAGCCCACTGCTTGAGTGCCTGCCGCCAGTAATGGTCGTCAGCTTCCTCGGCGACATCGGGTGAAGAGACCGCGATACACCTCTTTTGGGCCAGTCTCTGCTCGAGCTCCACGGGAAGCGTAGCTGGGCTTAGGCTGCGACGCTTTAGAGTGGGGGATGGGGATGGGGATCTGTGGGAAAGGGGGTGTTTGGCAGGCGTCATCTAAGAAACTCAGGGCGCCCTGGGTATGGAGATCGGCGGGTGACACTACTAGGAAAAGGCTTGCTAGTGGCGCACCTGTTTCGCCTACTAATGGCGCACTACAGGTGCGCCACTAGCATCACGCCAATAGATTTTTTTACTAATGGCGCACCACAGGTGCGCCATTAGTATCTGGTATTAGTACATCACACGGTGCGCCATTACTATCTGACTTAGTAATGGCGCACCACATAGAAGTGCGCCATTACTAACATTTTTTATTCAATTTTTTTCAGAATTTTTTTTCAATTTTTTTCTAATTTTTTTTCTTAATCTCGGGTCACTATGGCTTAATCTCGGGTCAATATGTTTAATCTCAAGTCAAATCGCACTCCGTGGTCAAACTTCCCGAAAGGTCACCCATCCTCACACTACTCCAGCCCGAGCACGCTTAACTTCGCAGTTCTATCCAACCCCAGCACCAGCTCACTTCACACGAACTTGTTGATATATCTATCATATCAATCTTATTAAACCTTCTTGATGTCTAGGACTTTGTTCATGTTCATGAGTGTGATGAAATTTTGGAAAAATATTTCAAACTTCCCGGTCATATTACGTATCATATTTTGAAAAAAAATTCCAAATTTTTTTTTTCAAACCAATTTTTTTTCTGTTACTAGTGGCGCACCTAGCAAATGGTGCGCCACTAGTAAGTTTGAATTTTTTTTTCATTTTCCCCCCTCTAGATCTTAAAAGCCCCGTATCTTTCGTTCTGTTAGGTTTTTGGGGATTTTGAAGATGTTGAATGGGGTTCACCCCTTTTCAATTCGGATGTAACTTTTCGAGTAGATAATTTTTCATATAAAAAACTTTTAATCCGAGTTCGTATGCAAAAGTTATGCCCATTTTACAAATTCCAGAGAGATTTTGCAAATAAAGTCGAAATTCATATTTGTAAATTTTGTCAACAACTAGACCACATATCACATAGGAAACTTATTTTTTTATTTTTTTTTATTTTTTTGACATTTCCATCATTTTCTTTTATTTTTTCTAAAACTGAAAAGGCGGTCCACGGGGGGGGGGGGGGGGGGTGGGTGGGGGTGGTGCATTCGGTGGAATTTTTGGGCAAAGTTAGTAATGGCGCACCATGGGTGTGGTGCGCCATTACTAGTTTAACTAGAAATGGCGCACCACACCCACGGTGTGCCATTACTAACTTTGAAAAAAATAAAAAAAATTGTTAGTAGTGGCGCACCGAGGGTGTGGTGCGCCATTACTAGTTTTGAAAAAAAATTAAAAAAATTGTTAGTAGTGGCGCACCGAGGGTGTGGTGCGCCATTACTAGTTAAACTACTAATGGCGCACTATCCCCTCGTGCGCCATTACTAGTTTTGAAAAAAAAATAAAAAATTTGTTAGTATTGGTGCACCGTGGATGTGGTGCGCCATTAGTATTTGGACACTAATGGCATACCAACACATGGTGCGCCATTAGTATATAGTAGTGGCGCACCACATGTGTGGTGCGCCATTAGTGTCCATATTATCTATAGCCCTTTTCCTAGTAGTGTGATTTCTACTACACAACTTTATTCTTGTAGACACGTGTTGGGCCTCCAAGTGTAGAGTCTCGTAGGACAGTAGCAATCTTCCCTCAAATGGATGACCTAAGGTTTATCAATCCATGGGAGGTGTAGGATGAAGATGGTCTCTCTCAAACAACCCTGCAACCAAATAATAAAAAGTCTATTGTGTCCCCAACACACCAAATACAATGGTAATTTGTATAGGTGCACTAGTTCGGCGAAGAGATGGTGATGAAAGTGTAATATTGATGGTGGAAATATATTTTTATAATCTGAATAAATAAAAACAGCAAGGTAGCAAACAGTAAACGGGCACAAAAACGGTATTGCAACGCTCGAAGATGAGGCCTAGGGTCCGTACTTTCGCTAGTGCAATCTCTCAACAATGCTAATATAATTGGATCATATAACCACCCCTCAAAGTGCGATGAAGAATCACTCCAAAGTTCCTATCTAGCAGAGAACATAAGAAGAAATCGTTTGTAGGGTATGAAACCACCTCGAAGGTATTCTTTCCGATCGATCTATCCAAGAGTTCCTACTAAAATAACACCAAATAATTTCAAATTCATATTACTCAATCCAATACAAAGAAATTCAAAGAGTGCCCAAGATTTCTACCGGAAAACAAAGACAAGAACGTGCATCAACCCCTATGCATAGATTACCCCAATGTCACCTCGGGAATCCGCGAGTTGAGTGCCAAAACATATATCAAGTGAATCAATACGATACCCCATTGTCACCACGAGTATTCAATTGCAAGACATATATCACGTGTTCTCAAATCCATAAAAGTATTCAATCCGATAATAACGAAATCTCAAAGGGAAAAACTCAATTCGTCACAACAAGATAGAGAGGGGAAAACACCATATGATCTGACTATATTAACAAAGCCCGCGATACATCAAGATCGTGACATCTCAAGAACACGAGAGAGAGAGAGAGATAAAACACATAGCTACTGGTACAAACCCTCAGCCCCGAGGGTGGACTACTCCTTCCTCATCATGGTGGCCGCCATGATGATGAAGATGGCCACCTGTGACGATTTCCCCCTCCGGTAGGGTGCCGGAACGGGGTCTAAATTGGTTTTCGATGGCTACAGAGCCTGCGGCGGTGGAACTACTGATCTAGGGTTATTTCTAATGGTTTATCTATTTATAGGATTTTTTGCCGTCGGTTTCACGCAAAGATGGGCCTCGAGGTGAGCACAACCTACCAGGGCGAGCCTGGCCCACCAGGCGTGCCCTGGTGGGGTGTGCCCTCCTTGTGGCTCTTCTGACCCTCCCACAAAGTTTCGGGGGTCTATTTTGTTCCAAAAAAATCGTCAAAAAGTTTCAGCTCATTTGGAGAACTTTCATTTCTGCACAGAAAACAACACCACAGTAGTTCTGTTGAAAACAGCGTCAGTCCGGGTTAGTTCCATGCAAATCATACCAAAACCATATAAAATTGTCGTAAACATGGCATGAATACTTCATAAATTATGGATACGTTGGAGACGTATCAGCATCCCCAAGCTTAATTCCTACTCGTCCTCGAGTAGGTAAATGATAAAAATAATAATATATGAAGTGTGAATGCTAGCAAAGTGCATAAGTTTGATCAATGATAATTTCAATCACTTTTCCTAGCATCATAACAGCAACTCTTTCTTATAAAACTTCTCATGTTAAAGTAGCAACCAATTCACATCTTAAGGTTCACACGATGAATTCTCTTGAAAGTCAACAATCTATGTTCTCAGTCACCAAGCAATTGTAATTCAACTTATTCAACAGAGTTTAAGTAAGAGCTCCACATACTCAACCAACATATAGTCTTCTATGATTGCTAACACTCACCGCATACACATGAGCAAAACATTTCAACCGGCGACATAGAAAGATAGGGGCTTATAA
Source organism: Aegilops tauschii subsp. strangulata (assembly GCF_002575655.3). Lineage (NCBI taxonomy): Eukaryota > Viridiplantae > Streptophyta > Magnoliopsida > Poales > Poaceae > Aegilops > Aegilops tauschii. The sequence goes on along the minus strand of NC_053035.3, from coordinate 206,030,142 downwards.
TTTCGCCTCCCAGCGTATTCACCTCAATGGTGATGTCAACAATAATAACTCATGCTACCCATATCCACCTGGATATATGTGCCTAGATCTTTCCTCACCGCATGATGCTTGCCAAAACAGAAAAATAAAAAGGAATAGAGAGAAAAACTTTGACTCTTTGCATAAAAGTAAATACTGAAAAGTAAAAGATATGCCCTTCGCAGAGGGAAGCAGAGGTTGCCATGCGCTTATTTGTTTGTATGCTCAACCTCTTAGTGCAAAAGAACGTCACATTATATTGCCCCTTATCATAGCAACCTTTATTATGCAGTCTGTCGCTTTTATTCTTTGCCATCACAAGTTCGTACAACGCTCAATTTTCTCTTACACTAAATGATCTAACACTTTTAGAAGCAATTTTTATTGCCTTATTGCACCGATGACAACTTACTAGAAGGATCTTATTCAATCCTTAGGTAGGTATGGTGGACTCTTAAAATAAGATTTGGGTTTAAGGGTTTTTGGATGCACAAGTAGTATCTCTACTTGGTGCGGAATTTTTGGCTAGCAAAGATGGGGAGCAAGCATGTAACGCCCCGAGACCGACGCTTCAGAAGATTTCCATATATTTCGTGGTCACCGTGTGTTTCTTTTGTGCTTGCTCTTTTATTTTTGCATTGCATCATGTCATCATGCCATCATGTCATTAATCTTTGCATCTCAACTCAACTAATAAATTGCATAGATGGTCGATCTATTTAAATCGAGGGAAGGGTGACTTCTCTTTATAACATATCCTCCCAATATTAGGGAGCTATATTAAATATTTCTTAATTTGGAATCACCATGACACACTTGCAAATAATCCCAATGCCTTTGTTATCTCAATTCTTGGTCTCCGACTTGTCCTCATATTCTTTTATCGTTTTATCAAGGCTCTTCCTAAATGTTCAACATTTTGGAAACTTTGGATTCACACTCCTTGTTGTAACCAATTGAATTTATATCTTGCAATCATGCTCACTTCTATTTTCTTGGGACAAGCGCATTTTTTGTGAGTTCGGGAAAATAATCCCCTTGGCCAAATTATTGTCCACTCATTTCTTTTCTCTCCTTTTCCTTCTTTGCTTTTCTGTATTTGGAAGAGATCTAAAGGAGGGAGAAAGAGGGAGAGAAGCCCAGCCAAGATCTCAGGCCGGCCCATTTGCTCCTCGAGGCCCAACCAGCAGCCCAGCCGCCCCACCTAAACCTATAACCCTAGCCCCTCACCACACTTTCTCCCGATCCCCATCTCTTCCTCTCGTTCCCGTGCCCGCCGCCACACCCGCATCGCGCCCGATCCCATCACCCGCTCGACCTCCTTCTTCGTCCCGATCGGCAACAGAAGCGCCACCGAGCCCTCGTGCCCATGAATGTCCTCCGCCGCCTGCCTCCGTTCGCCGGTGTCCCTCGCCGCCGGACCTTCCCTCGCACCGTTCCTCTGCTTCCATGCCTCGCACCACCCAAGCCATGGCGCAGTGCCGCCCCTTGTGTCGTCCGCGAAGGCGACCACCTACAGGTCGCTGCTCTGCGCCATATCTGTCTTCCTCCTCGCCCAGTGCTCCTGCCCTTCTTCCCTGCTGCACCTCTGCTCCGTCGCCGGACTGCTGCCCTCCGCCACGCCCATCCATCCTTCCATCTCCCTGTGCCGCGCCTCGACGACATGGAGGCCCGAGCTTCGGCTGGGAGCAGCCGCAGCTACGTGGTGCCCCACCTCCAAGCGGTCGCACATCGACGGCCATGTCTTCGCCGCCTCCTGCCTAGTCTGCATCCCCGTCGCTCCTCCTGGGCTTCTGCGTGGACCTCGTCGCCAAGACCCCAAGATACAGCCCCGGCCTCATGTACCCGTGCTGCACCACTACGACCCGCATGCCCTGTCTGCCGTAGTGGATGACCATGACGCCCCGCTGTCATCATGCACCTGCGATGGTTGTTGCTGTTTGACTCAAAGTTCGACTACGTGTTGCTGCCTCGACCAAGACCGCCAAGTACCGCGACATCCGGAGCCCCCGGATACGCCAAGTTCCTCTACGACCGTGTACCACTACCATCGCCGAAGACCCGTGTACAACTACGGCCCGTGCACCACTACTTCCCTCAACGAACTTGATCCGTTCCGAAAGGCACGCTTCGAAGGTATAACCCCGAGACGACGCCCGTGAACGAATGCATGTGTGTTGTATGAGATGCTCGTGTTTGCACTGTGTCCGAGAGAGGTCTTTGCACGTTCCTCGTTTGCCATGTCGCCGTCCCGTGGGAACCCGGAATCCGGGAGCACCCCACCATCCTTGCATGACACGCTCACACCCACTTCTTTTGCACCGGTATCTCCGTGAGCTATCGGAATCGATATGTTGCTATGACATCATTTTCGGATTCGTTGTCGTGGCACACGTTTCGTTCCGCCATGGTGACCAAATGCTTCATAACATGCTCATGTCAACATTTTCATAAATTCCATAAACTTTTATATGTCATCCGCATCATGATAACAACATTTAAAATGTCTAAAATTGATGTTTGCATTAAAATTGCTAAATGACATGGGGATTTTCGGAATTGTTGTTTGTTGTTCCGGCCTCATTTAAACTTGCCTAAATAGTTAGTTTACTTATGCTTCACCTCTTGCCATGTTAAGCAACATTTAATATTGTTGGGTACATAACCGAGAGAACTAAACAATTGATGTGGTGTTTCGTCAAATATGCAACTCGTTGCATATTGAGCTCCACTTAACTTGTAGTTTTGTTTGTGCACTTTGCCATGCCATGCTTATTTAAACCAGACATGCATCATACTTGATTGTGCATCATGCCATGGTTATGATTGTGTGTTTACCGTGTTGTTTGCTTCTTTCCGGGTTGCTTCTCTCGTTAGCTTCGGTTTCGTTCCGGAGTTGTGAGGATTCGTTCGACTACATCCGTTTGTCTTCTTCATGGACTCGTTCTTCTTCCTAGCGGGATTTCAGGCAAGATGACCATACCCACGAAATCACTTCTATCTTTGCTTGCTAGTTGTTCGCTCTATTGCTTTGCCGCGGTACCTACCACTTGTTATATCATGCCTCCCATATTGCCATGTCAAGCCTCTAACCCACCTTTCCTAGCAAACCGTTGTTTGGCTATGTTACCGCTTTTGCTCAGCCCCTCTTATAGCGTTGCTAGTTGCAGGTGAAGATGAAGGTTGTTCCTTGTTGGAACATGGATATTGTTGGGATATCACAATATCTCTTATTTAATTAATGCATCTATATACTTGGTAAAGGGTGGAAGGCTCGGCCTTATGCTTGGTGTTTTGTTCCACTCTTGCCGCCCTAGTTTCCGTCATACCGGTGTTATGTTCCTTGATTTTGCGTTCCTTACGCGGTTGGGTGATTTATGGGACCCCCTTGACAGTTTGCTTTGAATAAAACTCCTCCAGCAAGGCCCAACCTTGGTTTTTACCATTTGCCTACCTATGCCTTTTTCCCTTGGGTTCTACATACTTAAGGGTCATCTTTATTTACCCCCCCGGGCCAGTGCTCCTTCGAGTGCTGGTCCAAACCGAGCGATGTCCGGCGCCCCCTGGGAAACTAGGGTCTATGCCAACCCGACGTCTGGCTCATCCGGTGTGCCCTGAGAACGAGATATGTGCAGCTCCTATTGGGATTTGTCGGCACAGCGGGTGGTCTTGCTGGTCTTGTTTTACCATTGTCGAAATGTCTTGTAAACCGGGATTCCGAGACTGATCGGGTCTTCCCGGGAGAAGGTTTATCCTTCGTTGACCATGAGAGCTTATAATGGGCTAAGTTGGGACACCCCTGCAGGGTATTATCTTTCGAAAGTCGTGCCCGCGGTTATGTGGCAGATGGGAATTTGTTAATATCCGGTTGTAGAGAACTTGACACTCGACTTAATTAAGATACATCAACCGCGTGTGTAGCCGTGATGGTCTCTTTTCGGCGGAGTCCGGGAAGTGAACACGGCTTTTGAGTTATGTCTGACGTAAGTAGGAGTTCAGGATCACTTCTTGATCACTACTAGTTGACGACCGTTCCGTTGCTTCTCTTCTCGCTCTTATTTGCGTATGTTAGCCACAATATGCTTAGTGCTTGCTGCAGCTCCACCTCACTACCTTCTCCTACCCATAAGCTTAAATAGTCTTGATCTTGCGGGTGTGAGATTGTTGAGTCCTCGTGACTCACAGATTCTTCCAAACAGTTGCAGGTGCCGATGATACCAGTGCATGTGACGCAGCTAAGCTCAAGTGGGAGTTCGACGAGGACCTTGGTCGTTAGTATGTTTTCGTTTCCTGATGATCAGTAGTGGAGCCCAGTTGGGACGATCAGGGATCTAGCATTTGGGGTTGTCTTCTTTTCTTTTGGTTCCGTAGTCGGACCTATGTGTGTACTCTGATGATGTATGAATTCATTTATGTATTGTGTGAAGTGGCGATTGTAAGCCAACTCTTTATCCCATTCTTGTTCATTACATGGGATTGTGTGAAGATGACCCTTCTTGCGACAAAACCACAATGCGGTTATGCCTCTAAGTCGTGCCTCGACACGTGGGAGATATAGCCGCATCGTGGGTGTTACAAAGCACCACATGTTGAAGGATCTATGACAATATAACTTCTATGTGAATATGAACAAACATAAACCATTAAGTTGTCTTCCTTGTCCAACGTCAACAATTTTGGCATATAATATTTTGATGGGGGCTCACAATCACAAAAGATTTCCAAGATAGTGTATTTGCATGTGAAAGTTCTCTTCCTTATACTAATTATTCGTGAATTGCTTGTATGACCAATATTGTGATTGTCAAGCCTCAAAATATTTCACTTTCTAAACCTAATGTGAAGCTACCACTAGGCGATATGATTTCAACTTCATGACATTCAATTTATTCAACAATTTACTCATAGGATATAAGTGAAGCACAAGAGTAAATGGCAAGCTACTCCAAAAAGATATAAATGAAGATCATGAGCATAATATTTCTTTCTCTCAAATTAATTTAAGTGAAGCAAGAGAGAATTTCTTCAAAAATACTAAAGCACACCGTGCTCAAAAAGATATAAGTGAAGCACTAGAGCAATTACATAGAAAAGAGCTTCATTGATGGGATGTGAATGCCGCTTACCTAGCCTAAGTGGCAACTATTTGAGGACTCTATTTTATTTAAAAACTTTCAGATCTAATTATTTTATTAAAGCAGCAAGCAAAATGAAAATAAAATGACATTCTAAGAATAGCACAACTCATGTGAAGAAGCAAAACCTTAGGCTCAACCGATACTAACCGATAATTGTTGAAGAACAAAGGTGGGATTCCTATCAAGGCATCCCCAAGCTTGGATGCTTGAGACTTCTTGAAATATTATCTTGGGTGCCTTAGGCATCCCCAATCTTGAGCTTGTGTGTCTCCTTAATTCATCTCATATCGCGGTTTTCCTAAATCTCAAAAGCTTCATCCACACAAAACTCAACAACAACTCGTGAGATAAGTTAGTATAAACCAATGCAAAAACATTATCATTCTCTACTGTAGCAAATCACTACAATTATTATTCAACATTGCACACTAAATGCCTCTGCACATTTAATACTCCTCTCCTCAAATAGAATCATTAATCAAGCAAACATGTGCAAACAATGCAAACATAACAGCAATCTTCCAAAACAGTACAGTCTGTAAAGAATGCAGGAGTATGAATACTTATTCAACTCCAAAAATTATGAAAAACATACCACACTGTAGAATGTTTATTAGAGCTCATTTTGCAAAAAAGTTTCAACATTTTATCACATTCTGACTTTTCTAGGGAATTGTCGCAACAGCGGTAAACTTTCTGTTTTCAAACAGCAACATGTATACTTGCAAAATAAGCATGGCAAAGGCTATCGTTGCCACTTTTATTGAAATAAAAGATGCAAAACATTATTCTAAATAACATCAAGCAAATCCTAACAAAATAAATTGACGCTCCAAGCAAAACACATATCATGTGACGAATGAAAACATAGCTCCAAGTGAGGTTACTGATAATGTTGGAGACGAAAGAGGGGATGCCTTCCGGGGCATCCCCAAGCTTAGTTGCTTGGATCTTCCTTGAATATTACCTTGGGGTGCCTTAGGGATCCCCAAGCTTAGGGTCTTGTCACTCCTTATTCTCCTTACACTGGTGCGCGTCGGTGCTATACAAACGGTTTTTAACCCCTTTCCGCGACGGCATTTGGAACCGTCGCCGAGTGTGGGCGATAGGGGGGGTCCTTCCCACATGACCCAGAAACCGTCGGGGATAGGGACCCTACAGTCTCCTACTTGTTTCTGCTCGCATTGCCATCACAGTCAGTATTCTGTGGTGCTACGTTTACGAAGCGTGGCCCATCACAAACGGTTCACTATTATATAACGTGTATGACGCGCGGCCCATCACAAACGGTTCACTGTTAAGAAGATTAGCTCATTGTCGTACGAGTGTCGGACAGGATTACGAAACGTCGGACCGTTGTAACATCGTCGTACATGATAACTATCACACACGCTATTTTGTGGTGCATACTTCATCAGAAACAGTTCATGGTTGCGAATCGTGTACGATAAGGCAACTAACACAAACGTTTAGTTTGCCCGCACCATTTGTGTGCATGCTTGGACTCGTTTCCTCTCTGTGAGCCATCTTGGATTATGGTGTATATCGCAAATGTTTGTGTTTTACCAACCGTGTGTGCCATAACAACCCGGAGAGCGTAATTTCACCGTAATTTAATTGCTGCTATTTCAAATTGTAGCGGATTTGAATTTGAATTTGAATGTATGCTACAGCTTTATTCATATCCATCAGGTTCAAACAACCAACGCATTATTCGATTCATAGGTACATATGTTCAAGTATTACATAAGAACCAGATAAAGAATGATGAACCACAGTTGTATACTTGTACTATTAAAGACGGTAAAGAAAGAGGCGAAATACATTCTGCTTGCTGAACAAGGTGAAGCGGAATGCCCATATTGTGCCCTCCTCCATGCAGAACGCACACACGACTCTAGTCCAACCCCTTGTGATGGCCGACCGCCCATCCTTCACGGTCTTCATGAAAACATCTAGATAATCATCGTGTTCTGGTAGAAATACTTTAACCTTTGCATGCCCGCCAATCATGTAGTTTGAGAGGTAATCTTGAGTAAACTGCTTTGGCAACCACTTCAAAGGAAAATGGTTCAGACATTGTCATCTTACACAACTCATTATGGGCAGTAAAAAGAAGGCTGCAGAGTTCTTACTTACCATCCTGCAGTTCGCTGTTGTCTTGGATAAAGTGTAAACAAATAGTTTAATTGCCATCTTTGGACCCATTTTACTAACAATCTTTATCATCTTCCTCACTTGATGCTGGTTCATCGATATCTCATTGCCCCAAACGCAGAAAGGGTCGAAGCACGGATCTTTACCAATGACATATGTACCTAAAAGCACCAAGTTAATATTAGAAGCTAAACAGGAATTGCACAATGATGTAGTACAACTCTCTTTTATAATATGTCTATATACATTTGTATGTGGTAGTCCATTTGAAATCTCTAAAAAGAAAATTATTTAGGAACGGAGGGAGTATCTTATAACATCCAATATACTCACATATTAGATGAATTAACATCTTATATTATGGGCCGGAAGGAGTTTAGTGCATTCTTACAAATTATCGGCTGATTAACTGCTGCTGTATCCATGGGTTACAGTTAGTTTGAGCTAGTTCGGGCTCAAATAGCCCTAAAGTATATGTAAACACGAGGGCTAGTTTGAGCTAGTTGCATCTATAACCCACCCAAAAAAACTATCCAACCCAAGAAGTGCTAATTGGAGCTAGTTCTCCTAGAACATTTATTGTCAATCTAACCCTGCCATCCTAAAACACTTTGGATGGAGTTAGTTCAGGGTTAGTCATGACCTAGAAACTAACTCTAACCTCTAGCTAAGTTGAGTATCCAAACATGGCTGTGTTGTTGTTGTTGCTGCTGCTTTTCTACGTATATCTAGACATCATTAGAACATTATTGTAACACTCTTCCTTGTTGCTATGTAGCCTAGGATTGCATATTTAGACATTAAGTACAGTGCATGTTGCTATGTAGCCTCAGATATATTACATATGGCCCTAGTTAACCTAACGATAAATGGGTTGCAGATATATTTAGTTAAAAGTCTCATTGATTAGTCCCTTATCAGCCGCCGGCCAATATGGTACCAGCGACCTATATCCTAAACAGTGAGCAGATATAAGCCATGGGATGAAACTAACCTCGATGGAAAACAATGGTCGTTCCCTAATTTGTCCTGTGTAGGTACATCAAGAAGCATGTTAAGCACAACAGACTAAATATCAACCAAAATTATCCATGGCAGACAAAATAATCTCCAAAAGATAGCTTCAGTGTGCAGATTTAAGCACGCTAGTAAAGCAAAACAAGTGGAAAGGTGTGCTAACTGCAACAGGCCTAACATTTAACAACAAGCAAACATAGTTATTCAAACTGGTATTGTGCCAGTCTAAGTACACTGTTTATTGTTAAATAAAAATGGAAAGGCATGTTAACTGCTACAAGATGCAGCAACCAAATGTAGTCATTCATAGTGGTATTGTTGAAACTGGTACTGATGAAATTGAACTACACAGTTCATACTTGCACATATAGAACATCATGTTGTGAATAACTGGAATAAACAAGGCATACTACGAACAACCAAAGATAGTATTCGAAACTGGACATATGCTAACTACAAACAACCGAACAATCAAAAAACTTTAAAAGAGGCATATGCTAGCTATAACAGGCTTAACAACAAGCAAATATATGCATTCTTATCGGTATGTTTAAAACTGGATTGATGAAATGTACTGCACAGTAAATAATTGCACATATAGAGCATCACATTGTGAACAACTGAAATAAACAAGGCATACTGCAAACAACCAGATATAGCAATTAAAACTGGACATATTCTCACTACACTACAAAAGGGACTCGACAAAACAAATCATGCGTTTCCCCCTATGAAGAGGCACGGCAAAACAAATCATGGGTTTCCTCACTTGTCACAGATGGGCTCGTTCCCGTGGGAAGAGCACGGACCCCGGATGCGCTCCATGTTGTCGTGGATGGGCTCCTTCCCCTTGGAAGAGCACGACTGTAGGGTGCCCTCCCTGATGTCGCAGACGGGCGCTTTCCCCTTGGAAGAGCAGATGGGCTCTTTCCCCTTGGAAGAGCCGGAGAGGGTGCCCTCCTCATGGTTGCCGTCGATGAGGTCTGACTTGGAAGTTGTGGATCCCAAGCCAGCGTCACAGAATGTGTCCTTCAGAAATAACAAAAGGGTCTCGATGGCGATGTAGAATGGCAAATTGTTGACAGCGAGCCAGAGGAGATCAGCGGCGGGCCATGGATGAGATCGACGGCGGTTGGACCCGAGGCGTTGGGGGTGGGCCACTTAACCTGTGACATAGCCCGCCTCAGGCCGTCGCTGGCGATGACCTCGATATCGTAGCCGGTGGCCGAGACATGCCCGCATACTCTAGCCCGCTGCTTGAGTGACTGCCGCCAGTAATGGTCGTCAGCTTCCTCGGCGACGTCGGGCGAAGAGACCGCTATACACCTCTTTTGGGCCAGTCGCTCCTCGAGCTCCATGGGAAGCGTAGCCGGGCTTAGGCTGCGACCCTATGGAGTGGGGGATGGGGATGGGGATGGGGATCTGTTGGAAAGGGGGCATTTGGCAAGCGTCATCTAAGAAACTCAGGGCGGCCTGGGTATGGAGATCGGTGGGTAAGCTGCACGGGCAAACTGGCAGATGTTGACAATGGAGGCCTTGCGGGGGCGGCGGCGGGGACCTTGCTAGGGTTTCGAGCGAGGGAGGGTGTGTGTGTGTGTGTGTGGGCACACCCAAGGAGGTTTTGGTGTGTGTGTGTGTGTGTGTGTGTGGAGGGGGCGGGGGGTGTTTGAGGAAATGACGCGAGTACTGAAAATTTTACTACGCGGGAGTCAAACGCGGGAGTGAAACGCCGGGCTATTGAAAACTTTGATGATAGTGCATCACACACGGTCCAGAGATAACAACCGTGTGTTATGAAATAGAAAAACCCTCGAGGCGGGCAGATATTTTCTAGGGATGCAGGCGGGATTGGGAACAAGAAACATCGCACATGGTCCGGAGATAACAACCGTGTGTTATGAAACAGAATAACCCTCGAGGCGGGTAGATATTTTCTAGGGATGCACGCGGGATTGGGAACAAGAAACATCGCACACGGTCCGAAAATAACAACCGTGTGTTATGAAACAGAAAAACCCTTGAGGCGGGCAGATATTTTTGAGAGGGGGATCCTCATGGAGCCCAATGTACTATGCGGATGTGTGCGTGACAGGGGCACCAGCGTGGCACACGGTTAGTTTGAGTGAACCGTGTGTGTTGCATCATCCAACTTGTCTAATGTTCATAAATTCGGCGAAAAATGACTCGGGAGAGGGTCAGAACACGAACACATTTGCATGTGGACCAAATTTATGTATCAAAAGGGTGGTTTGATTTTCAAATACCAAATGCAACCTCGATGTGGCACCTCTCTCATAAAGCGCACGATATTGCTTGCCCCCACCCCCCCTCGTGTCGGCATGAAGGGAATCCTAAGCTATGAATGCATGCCCCCTCCCCCAACCGAGGTTCACCTAGCAAAGTGCGAAGTAGCTAGCAGCCCCCCTCCCTCGTGTCGGTACGAAGGGAATCCTAAGCTATGAATGCATGCCCCTCCAACCGAGGTTCACCCTAGCAAAGTACGAAGTAGCTAGCAGCCCCCCTCCCTCGTGTCGTTACAAAGGGAATCCTAAGCTATGAATGCATGCACCCCCCAACCGAGGTTCACCTAGCAAAGTACAAAGTAGCTAGCAGCCCCCTCCCTCGTGTCGGCACGAAGGGAAAACTAAGCTATGAATGCATGCCCCCCAACCGAGATTCACCTAGCAAAGTGCGAAGTAGCTAGCAGCCCCCCTCATGTCGGCACGAAGGGAATCCTAAGCTATGAATGCATGCCCCCTCCCCCCTAACCGAGGTTTACCTAGCAAAGTGCGAAGTAGCTAGCAGCCCCCCTCCCTTGCGTCGGCACGAAGGGAATCCTAAGCTATGAATGCATGCCCCCCAACCGAGGTTCACCTACCAAAGTGCGAAGTAGCTAGCAGCCCCCTCCCTCGTGTCGGCACGAAGGGAATCCTAAGCTATGAATGTATGCCCCCCAACCGAGGTTCACCTAGAAAAGTGCGAAGTAGCAGCTAGCAGCCCCCCTCCTGTCGCCACGAAGGGAATCCTAAGCTATGAATGCATGCCCCCCAACTGAGGTTCACCTAGCAAAATGCAAAGAAGCAGCCCCACACACACACACACTTTCAGTCGGCGGTCTAGAGAGGCATATCTCACTAAGATGGATCGTAAAAAACGGACCAAGAATAATCCACCTTGGTCGTAGAACCTCTCTCTTGTTGTTGGTCAAAGTGATGGCCGTCCATGCGACCCCGGAGATGGGCTAGCTCGCCAATAATCACGCAAGTAGCTAGTCCCCAAAGACAACCACTGCATGCGTGTGGCCCAAACATATATATGGAGAGGTGTGTTTTTGAGTAACAATGGAACAACTTTGATGTGGCACCATGATTTCGAACTAGAAATCCCCACACTGAGTGAGGGTTAGGTTGACAATTCATATGTGTGTTACACCACACTTCAAGCCAACGACAGGGATTCATGCATGCATGCGTACATAGTATATGCGCTCAAACTTAAGGTCTGAATCTCACCATGACCTATACTATGATAACATGAACCAAATGAAGAATCTGCCATGGTAACCTACCTTGTTGTTGGTCAAGGTGATCATGGATGTCCACGCGGGCCCACGAATATATAGGCTTGTCCCGATAACCACGCGAGGGAGTGTACCGTTCGAAGGCAACCACTACATGCATATGTATGGAGGTGATGCGTGCATGTATGTTTGAATACACAACATTGATGTGGCGTGTGCGTCAAAAATCATACACTAGCTCCCCACATAGAGCAAGATCGGTTCATGATGTGTCGTTGTACTAGCCACTTCGACTCGATGGGAGGGATTCATGCGTACACATGCATGTGTGTGTGCTCAAACTGTATCATGCATGCCATCCCAGAGCAAAAATAATAATCCCCTCCTAAGTCAAATTAACCTCTCTCGTTGTCAGGCAAAAAGTTGTGATGGACCAAGCAGGCCCACAGATGGAAAGCATCGGTATCACTGATAACCGCTTAAGTGGGTGCGAGAGGACAACCACCACCGCTTTGCATGTGGGCCAAACATATATATGTTGAATACCCAAATGCACAACTTTGATGTGCCACATGCCTCAAAAACCGTAAACCATGCACCCACACAGAGCGAGGTTCATGAAGCGTACTACATATGATGGTCCCCTTCCCCCCTCTTCACCGTATACTATATGCTCCTGTCGTAATATATGTACAACCCAAAAGAATCCTCATCGATGGTGAAATTAATTAACCTCTCCCGATGTAGGTCAAAGTGATGCATGCATGCATCGACGATGGCCTCGTGGGCCCACAGATGGAAGCATCACACGTGAGTGTCCTAGCTAGGATAACCACCGTGTGCGTGCATGTGGCCTAAAAAGGTGTTGTTTGATCTTTGAATAGCCAATTTCACAATTTTGATGTGGCACTTGCCTCAGAAACCAAAAAGTCCTGACACTGAGTGAGGTGTACTTGTTCACGGACGCGTACGTATAGTATATATGCTAGTCCCCTCCCACCTCTTTGACGCGTACTATATACCACCATAACACAAACAAAAAAGATTCTACCTTGCTGGTCAAATTAACCTCACTGCCGGCAGTTCGTCAAAGTGATGGACAACGACCTCGCAGGCCCACAGAAAGTGTGACACGTGAGTATCGAGTGTCGTGTAGGACAACCATCGACTGCATGTGGAAAAACATGTATGTATGATAGGGTTGTGTAATGTTTGAAATAACGATTTCACGACTCTGATGTGGCACCGGCCTGCCTAACAAAACGGCCAACCCACATGGTGGCTCACAACTCGTAGTGTACTGCGAGCCACCCGCCACCCCCAGACGCACATACCCACACACACACCGCGAATCCACCGCAACTATGATGCATGTTAAATTAATTATCCCATGGTGAACATATGTTACCAAAGGAGGGACGTTTTAATTTAAAAAAAATCACAGAGATCATTAATACGTTTTAGTACATTAATTGATTGATTTTCTATAGGTATAATGTGCAAAAATCAAATTTGAGCTACATGCACACGTGACAGTGCACCTAAATGGATTGCAACAACACATGTGTCTCACTAGGTGCATGTTTATTCCCCATGCAACAAATTTCAAACATTGAGAATCTTGATTTTTAAATTCTAATATATCCAAAACTTATTTGAAGTTCATGAAACTTATCGTGTTGTCATATGGATACCAATACAAATTGGCGTTGTACTTTTTTTTGTCAAATTTGAGACCAGTTTTGATGTAATCTTTATCTAATTACAAACGGGAGATTATTAATAATTGGGAACCAATATCCCAAACGGATTATTTATTCAAACCATGAGCGTTAGACCAACAATGGATACGTGCCATGCTTCGGTTAAGCAATAAGGCGGCAACATTAATCATCCAAATAGAAAAACAATATACGTGCCGTCGCGCGACCCGTGTGTCGTGCGAGCAGGCGTGAGTTGACGGGGCGCATGCGAACAGTCCGCTGCACAGGCAGATGGGGAGGCGTGCGTGCAGGTGTGTGAATTGACGGAGGCATGCTCGCTGCACAGTGTCATCAGGAGGCGTGCGAGTAGCTGTGTGAAACTTTGGTAGGCATGCGAGCAGTCCGGTGCGCAGGCTCACCGGGAGGTGAGCCTTGACCGCCGCCCGCCTCTCTCCCACAACTCCCACTACTCCATATATTAGGTGCGCCCGAGGGGCCGCACCCCCCATCCTCGCCACACACACAATCCTCTCTCTCCACTTGCATCCTCGACGCCGCTCTCAGTCCTCAAAGCCGTCAGTGTATGAGGATGCTGCCGAAGCGCCCCATCGGAGGGAGTGGCAACGCCAGGGCTATTAAAGCACCGAAGCACGGCCTGGAGATGGAGACAGAGGTTTCCGTCACCGCCGGCGAGTTATCGCTGCACCCTGACGTCGTCGACGGTGTCGAGCTTCCACAACCGGAGGCGGAGTTCCACACCGACTCCAACGACCACTCCGGTGACGACTTTGACGATGACGGACATCTGGTTAGTCATCTATACCCATTTATGTGTCAAATACATCATAGGGTTTCTCTGGTTACTCCTGCCTCCACCTTTTTCGAATAGAAATCCTATGGTTATGTTCTCCCAATCCATGAAATCTGAGTAAGTTTCGTTAGATTCGTGTAGTGTATTGATTGTTTGAATGGTACAAGTGATAAGTGATTAGTTGTTTCATCTGTGCAAATGATTTCTGCTAGTAATCTGACTAGGGTTAGTGTTCGTGCTAATAATTCCTAGCCAGGACTTGACAATTGATTTTGAATGACCTACATATGTTTGTGCCATTATTTTCTTCAAGATTGGTCTGTACATAGATGACTGTGCTTAAAAATCGAACCATAATATGTGGATATGTATAAATAAATAGCCATAAATTCCTAATCCTACTTCATGGCATGTAATCATTGATTTGATGCCAAATTTGTTTTACTATTTGTATAGGTGCTGTCTGACGATGTGGACAGCGAGGATGAAGATGGCCAGAGGAGGTATAAGAGGCAAATCCCGAGGGAGCTTTATGTGGGAATGCATAACAGGTGTATTAGGACCTAGAACGGCGGCTATGGACGCCTTTTTTGCAACCAGAAGCTTCATGACGCGTATCTAAGTGTTCTGGCGCATGCAAGAGGACGGACGGCGCGTACGCCGAGTACCTGGAGAAGCTTCAGGATCGTGCCGGCATGTGAGATGAGATGTGGGATGGATCGAACTATGTACGCTTGAGTATGCTTAATGACGGTTGAACTATGCTTATGTACGTGTACGCTTATTATCTATGTCTGAGTATGTTAAATATTTGGTCAAAATTTGGTAAAAATTACAAAGGGGGACCAATAAACCAGGACAGAGGTAGTACGTCAATCACGCACGGTTCCCAAAATTGGAACCATGTGGAATGACTTTCATTTTACCTATTGCGTCAATCACACACGGTTTGCTCTAGCAAACCATCGCCCCCAAAATTCTTTCTGGGACAGAAAACCCTCACCACCCAATTCAAAAAAGAAAAAAGAAAACCCTCACCATCCCCACGTCACAAAAACCCTCACCCCGCCCGCCAGCCCCTCCGGTACGTTCCCCATTCACACCTGCACAAGCTCCTCCTAGTCTATGCCATGGCACTGCCTATTGCAGCGGTAAACACTTAGCTCGACGCATGCCGCCGCCGCCAGGCTACCAGCAAAGCCCACCGCAATTCGCCACTTCTGCTTGCCGCCTCCTATCGCCATCGACTTTCTCGACGCTGCTCGCTGTCGACATAGCTCCGCTCGGTTGGGGAATCTGCCGTACTGAGGGTTCTTTCTCATGGGGGACAAGGTAACTAATTTAATGAGATATCATCTCATCTCTTATCCCAGTTCATCTGCCGCCTTTAATCACCCGGCGGAAATCGCCGTGAATTCATTTTTATTCGAGCTGATTTGAGGGTTTTCTTTCATTCATAGAATGTACAGTGCACCGACACTTCAGGACTTTGCGACCTCCGCCGGAGATTCCATCTCACCATACCAGATAACTTGAGGACGCGCGCGGTATGTTCAATCTCACCCTAATTCGGTTGGCATGGCCTACTTTCCTGAACATATTCTAAATATTGCTACATTTGGATAAAAGGTGCCACATGCACCATATACGTCAAAGGGGATTTTTCCCCTCTTCTTTCTATATTAGACAAATTAATGATGTATTGTTCTTTCGATTACTCTCATATTTCCATGACATCATGTTTACCCTATCTGTTTAATTATAGATTTTTGTCCTTCGATTTCAACTGATGTACAGTTCTTTCAATTTGGGCCCATATTTGCATGTTACCATATTTTCTTTAACAATCCTACCATTTTCTGCAGCACATCCCTTGCTATGCAACAGTTTATGTAGTGCACAATTTTTCCCTTTACATAGATCAAGGCTGCACGGATGTCATACTACACACAAACCATGGATGTACAATCCTTACTACTGTAAGACTTGGTGAACATGGTGACTCCTATTTTGGCACTGGCTTTTGAAAAGAAATTTCTAAGTTTTATGTACTGAAAGCTGGCACTAAAATTGCACTGCACATAAAAGGGCCTGGTCATGAGATATATGCTAACTTCCCCGACAAAATCATCCGTCCAGACTTTGTTCGAAGTAAGTTTTCTTTTCAACTATCTGCATGTTGACTTACCCAGCAATGTCAAATCAATTGTGCAGTATTTAAGCAACCAATTTGTATTCCCTTTTCTTAATATATTCCTACCTAATAACTTCTAGTACCAATACACTTTTCTATTGCCCTGTTTTAACTAAATATTCCCTGTACTCCGATTTCTATCAGACAGCGTTGCTGACAAGGAGACTCCAGAGGTGGAGAACGGGGCTGCCAACAAGCGGAGGCAGGGCGAGCTAGAACCGCAAGCAACTCCAGCAGGCCTAGACTTCATCAGCAGCCTCCCCGATGATATGTTGAGAGTCATCATCTCCGTCCTCCCAATCAAATATGGGGCGCGGACAACCGTCCTTTCCCGGTGGTGGAGCCCCCTATGGAACTCCAGCCCTCTCGACCTCATCGACACCCACGAGCTCTGCCATGGCTATCGCAAAAGCTTGGATGCGTTCTCCAAGATCCTCGGAAGTCACCTTGGCCCAACCAAAGGCCTTAGAATGGGCAAGTTCCGCTCCAACGGCAAGGACCGAGCCAAGCTTGACGACTGGTTCCAATCCCCCGCCCTAGATCAGCTCGAGGAGCTCACTTTTGATGATGGGCATATGCGGTCGCTGCCAACGTTTGCACTCCGCTTCGTGCCCACGCTGCGCGTCGCCAAGTTCAGGAATTGGCATTGCCCCCCTTAATGACGCGCCTGCTCTTATTCTACCATGACTGAAGCACCTCGAGCTCGTCGCCGTCTGCCTCTCAAACGGTGACATGGAGCGCGTGCTCCGTGGCTGTACTGCACTCGAGTACCTTCATCTTCAGGCGATCAATGGGTTGAGTACCTTCATCATCACCACCATGACTTTCCGGACTATTTATGGGTGTTGCTGGTGCGGCAGGAAGACATCACAAGATGTTTACCACGGTATGGTCATTGAGGACACACCTGCACTTGAGAGATTACTTGTAGTTGATCAAGAAGGTCCAGCAAGAATCAATGTCATTTCTGCGCCGAAATTGACAGTGGTGGGCTACTCGTCTCACAAATACTCCGAACTTGTTATTGGATCCACACCCGTCCACTTACAACAGCCGCCTTCTACCTCTCCTTCTACAAATTAACATTATTTCTAATTTTTTGTTCGTCTGTCATTCAGAAAATGATTCCGACAAGCTTGACCCCGAAACTGCACACAGTGAAGGTCTTGGCACTAGAATCTATCGGCCCCAACCTGGAGCAAGTTGTCAGTTTCCTAAGATGCTTTCCATGCCTGGAGAAGCTATATATTGAGGTGATGTTCCTTTCCTGTTAAATGTTAACGATAAGGAAGTTCAATTAGTGACACCTTTTTCCAAGTTTACAATGACAATGTACTATGATTTCTGAAGGTTCGTTTGGAGGATTTCAGTACATACATGTCCCCCCACCCCCACCCCCCATATTGGTTGCTTGATCCATATGGTTACAATCAATAAGTATTTCTCCTTTGGATTCATCTTACTAGTTTTCTTAGGGAACTTTTCATCCACTCCAACCTCTTGTGTAGAAGGCTACATTTTTCTAGAATGTAATCAAATGCCCTTGTTAATCATGTCAGATCGAAGATGGCATGTTAGTGCATTTTAAAAATCCTGCAAACCAAATAGGCATGTAGTAATGTTCAAAACTGCATGTAGGCACTAACACGTTTTCTTCTTTTGCAGATAAGATTAGGCCTAGTGGTGGATAATGTGATACAATATAACAATCACGTCGAATTCCTAGATCTGCATCTCTCAGAAATCATTTTGAACTCCTATCGAGGGACCTTACCGGAGATTATATTCGCCAGGTTCTTTGTTCTCGGAGCAAGGGTGCTGAAGGAAATGAGGTTTGCCCTACATTTATTTCGCAAAAATGAATGGTTTGTTGATCAGCGTCGGCGCCTGCGGCAGAATGGAGTAGGCTCCAAAAATGTTGAATTTCATTTTGGAATTTCAGATGACAGAGTAATCGAAAGTCATCGTGTCAACCCCATACATGACTTCTCAGTGGTGACCCCTTTGCAAAAATTATGAGGTTTCGAAACCAGACTTAGAAGCGGTGATAGTAGTTTGAACTTCTCTGATATCCATGTTCAGCGGATCAGCGCGAGCGTTTGCTTGATGAGCTGAATTTCATTTCTAATATCAGTTTGACCCTTGTAATCTTTGAATTTGAGCCATATAACTTTGGAATTTGAACCTTGTAACATTTTGAGCTTTTGTGGTACAATCGTTGAAATGGCATTGTATGAGACTCGTATATTGCTAGCACTATTTTGACCTTAATGTGCAATGGTCTTAGATTTTATTAACCATTGTCGAATCTGTTTACCTTGTCGATCTCACAGCACACAATCTATATAGCTAACTCGACTGCGATCTTCGACATTATTGCACACAGTTGATTTCTTCCACCGTGTGCACTGTAGAGCGTAGAATTAATTATCGCACTCGAGTGTCCATCACAACCCTTCTGTGTAACTTTGACCTCATGACCCACGGGTAAACTTATGACCAAAGTCATTCCACACACTTCGTTTTTACAAAGCTTTTTGCCAATAAATGCCCATGATTTGTCCCTCTTCTAGCCGACGCATGGCCAAACTAGCCGGGCGGGATGCTTGCATGGTAAACAGCGCGATAGGGCGGGAACAGGCTCACCGGCGATACATTTGGCTCCTCTTCGAGCCCACGCGTGCGGTGCGGTGTTGTCAAGCATGCACTGGAATCCTCCGCTATGAACGCTGTGACAAGACGTGACGATTACAGGCGGGCCGACCCCCATTTATTACAGCGGCCATTTAACCCTTGTGTCTCTTCAACCTTTCGATCACGCCCCACCATTGCAAGAAGCACACCCACCACAAGAAATTCTTAGAGGGTATCCTGCGCGGCTCCAGTGGCGCTCCGAGCGGCTGCCGACGACGAGCAGCAGCTCACTATGCGTGCCGTGGTGGACACCCACACAAGGTTCATGGACCTCTCAGTGGTGTACACCAACGACCCGGTCTGGGTGGAGCACTCCATCCACATCATGGAGCTGTTGCTTGCCGAGGAGAAGTACAAGGTGGTCGGGTTCGACCTTGAGTACACCCGCGCTCGTGTCGGGTCTCGTCCCAAGGTCGCCGTTGCCCAGATGTGCGTGCGCCACCACGTCCTCGTCTACCACTACTGCCTGGCCACAAGGCCTTGCGAGCGTTTCGCCAGGTTTGTCAACAGCCCCCACTACATGTTCGCTACGGTGGACATCACCAACGATGTAAAGGTGCTCGAGAATTCGGGAATCGCCTGCTAGAATCTTGTCGACATCCAGGGCCAATACAAGATCTGGGGCAGCAAGGAGCATGAGAAGGACTCACTGGTTCACCTCGCCGAGGCAATCATTGACCCCTACTATAGAGACATGAAGGATTCGTGCAACAAGGACAAGCGTGCCTGGCACTCTGCCTGGATGGAGAAACTCGACAAAGCTCACGTCGTGTACACGACCAAGGAGGCGTACACGAGCTACGACATGTACAGGCGGATCGTTGACATGAGGAAGTGCCTCCTTCCCCAAAACGGCCAGGGATCCAGCCGGAAGCAGAGCAATGGCAAGCGTCGTCGCAACAATAGGTAGATGATTAGATCCTCGTTTCTCCTACTTTAGTATGCATGTAAATGCTTACTTTGGTGTGTGGAAATGTTATGTGTGCAGTCACTTGTGTAATTGTATGCTTAATTTGGTTATGCAATGCTGTCTTTTTAAGTATATATGTTGATGCTCTGTAGACAGAGCGTAGATGTTGTGCGGACAAAGAAAATCACATCGCACACGGACTAAACAATGGAACCTGTCGGTGATGTTTTCATCAATCACTCATAATTGTATACCAGCAATCGTTTGCTCACAACACACACGGCTTGTTAGCAGTAATCGTCTGTGTTGTTATCGGTCTTCGCACATGTTTCCGTCTACAGACCTGTTTGCCGCGTATCACACACATCTTGTAAAGTTGAACCGTTTCAGTTCTCATGTCTCAACACAAACAGTTCATCCGAGTGAACCGCATGCCGTATATCGCACACACCTTTGATCTGGCTGACCGTTTCTTTTGTGTTGCCTAATCACAAACAGTCCATCCGAGTGAACCGTATGCTGTACATCGCACACACCTTCATCTAGCTGCCCGTTTCTTTTGTTCCTCCTCATCGCAAACAGTTGATTGAGCTGAACTGTATGCCCTGCATCGCACACGCAACTAAAATCTGAACCGTGTTTGATGCATCCTCCATCGCAAATGTTTTGCACCTTTCTGACGGTTTTTTACACCACCGTTTGTGATTATGGCATCGCACATAGTTTCGTCGAAGGGTCTCTGACCGTAGTGTCGCGTTAGTATCATCCTGCAGTAGTGTCATATCGACATCTCACCCAAAACTTGAAAACTTCAATCACACAAAACTTAACGGAACTTCGTGAGATAGGTTAGTATGATAAAGAGAAAACCATTTCATTTTGGTACTGTCAAATACAAGATTCATAATTGTTTCCACACAATTCCTACTGTAGCATATCATTTCCACAATTTATATGAGCAATATAAGCCATGGAAACTAGAAAACAAGCAAACTATGTATTGAAAACAGAATCTGTCAAAAACAGAACAGTCAGTAGTAATCTGTACTCCAACCATACTTCTGCTACTCCAAAAATACTAAAAAATAGAAAACCTGGGTAATTTGTCTATTAATCTTTTGCAAAAAGAATCAACTTTTTATCATGCTTCTGTTAAAAATGAGAATTGTTTTCCTGAGCGCAAAAGTTTGTGTTTTTCAGCAAAATAAAATCAACTATCACCGTAAGACATCCCAAAGGTCTTACTTGGCACTTTATTGAAACAAAAGCAATAGAACATGATTACTACAATAGCCTAATCATGTGAACACACAAAAACAGTAGGTAAAAGTGTTGGGTGGTCTCCCAACAAGCACTTTTCTTTAATGCCTTTTAGCTAGGCATGATGATTTCAATGATGCTCGCATAAAAGATAAGAATTGAAACATAATAAGAGCATCATGAATCACATGGCAAGCACACTTAAGTCTAACCCACTTCCTATGCATAGGGATTTTGTGAGAAAACAATTTATGGGAACAAGAATCAACTAGCATGGGAAGGCAAAACAAGTGCAACTTCAAAACTTTCAACATAAAGAGAGGAAACTTGGTATTATTGAGATATGTAAAAGTATAAGTTCCCCTCTCATAATAATTTTCAGTAGCATCACGAATGACTTCAACAAAATAGCTATCACATAAAGTATTCTTTTCATGATACATAAGCATAGAAATTTTCTCACTCTCCACATAAGCAAATTTATTCTCATGAATAATAGTGGGAGCAAACTCAACAAAATAAATATCATGGGATGGGAAATTAAAATCATGATGACAAGTTTCATTATTCAATATAGCATACATCTCATCACCATAATCATCATATATAGGAACTTTGTTTTCATAATCAAATGCAACCTCTTCCAAAATAGTGGATTCATCCTTAAATAAAGTCATGACCTCTCTAAATCCACTTTCATCAAGATAATCATCATAAATAGGAGGAATGCAATCATCATAATAAATTTTCTCGTCAAAACTTGGGGGACTAAAAATATCATCATCATCAAACATAGCATCCCCAAGCTTATGGCTTTGCATATCATTAGCCTCATGGATATAAAAAAATTCATACTAAAAACATTGCAATCATGCTCGTCATTCATATATTTTGTGCCAAACATTCTATTGACTTCTTCTTCTAAAGATTGAGTACAATTTTCTGAACCATCATTTTAAAGAAAGATATTATAAAGATGATCAATAATATGATGCAACCTCAATTCCATTCTTTTTGTAGTTTTCTTTTATAATCCAAACTAGTGATAAAACAAGAAACAAAAAGATTCAATTGCAAGATCTAAAGATATACCTTCATGCACTCACCTCCCTGGCAACGGCGCCAGAAAAGAGCTTGATGTCTACTATGCAACTTTATTGTTGTAGACACGTGTTGGGCCTCCAAGCACAGAGTTTTCTAGGACAGTAGCAATTTTCCCTCAAGTGGATGACCTAAGGTTTATCAATCCGTGGGAGGTGTAGGATGAAGATGGTCTCTCTCAAACAACCCTGCAACCAAATAATAAAAAGTCTCTTGTGTCCCCAACACACCAAATACAATGGTAATTTGTATAGGTGCACTAGTTCGGCAAAGAGATGGTGATAAAAGTGTAATATTGATGGTAGAAATATATTTTTATAATCTGAATAAATAAAAACAGCAAGGTAGCAAATAGTAAACAGGCACAAAAACGGTGTTGCAATGCTCGAAAATGAGGCCTAGGGTCCGTATTTTCGCTAGTGCAATCTCTCAATAGTGTTAATATAATTGGATCATATAACCACCCCTCAAAGTGCGATGAAGAATCACTCCAAAGTTCCTATCTAGCGGAGAACATAAGAAGACATCGTTTGTAGGGTACGAAACCACCTCGAAGCTATTTTTTCCGATCGATCTATCCAAGAGTTCGTACTAAAATAACACCAAATAATTTCAGATTAATAATACTCAGTCCAACACAAAGAACTTCAAAGAGTGCACCAAGATTTCTACCGGAGAAACAAAGACAAGAGCGTGCATCAATCCCTATGCATAGATTACCCCAATGTCACCTCGGGAATCCGCGAGTTGGGTGCCAAAACATATATCAAGTGAATCAATATGATACCCCATTGTCACCACGAGTATTCGATTGCAAGACATATATCAAGTGTTCTCAAATCCATAAAAGTATTCAATCCGATAACAACAAAATCTCAAAGGGAAAAACTCAATTCGTCACAACAAGATAGAGAGGGGAAAACACCATATGATCCGACTATATTAACAAAGCCCGCGATACATCAAGATCGTTACATCTCCAGAACACGAGAGGGAGAGATTAAACACATAGCTACTGGTACAAACCCTCAGCCCCGAGGGTGGACTACTCCCTCCTCATCATGGTGGCCGCCGGGATGACGAAGATTGCCACCGGTGATGATTTACCCCTCCGGCAGGGTGCCAGAACGGGGTCTAGATTGGTTTTCGGTGGCTACAGAGGCCTGCGGCGGTGGAACTTATGATCTAGGGTTATTTCTGATGGTTTCTCTTTTTATAGGATTTTTTGGCGTCAGTTTCACGCGAAGATGGGCCTCGAGGTGAGCACAACCCACAGGGGTGAGCCTGGCTCACCAGGCATGCCCTGGTGGGTTGTGCCCTCCTCGTGGTTCTTCTGGCCCTCACACGAAGCTTTGGGGGTCTCTTTTGTTCCAAAAAATCGTCAAAAAGTTTCAGCTCATTTGTAGAACTTTCATTTCTGCACAAAAAACAACACCACCGTAGTTCTGCTGAAAACCGCGTCGAGGTTAGTTCCATGCAAATCATACCAAAACCATATAAAATTGTTGTAAACATCGAATGAATACTTCATAAATTATAGATACGTTGGAGACGTATCAGTAGGTAAGCTGCACGGGCAAAGTGGCAGATGTTGACAAGGGAGGCCTTGCGGCGGCGGCGGGGACCTTTCTAGGGTTTCGAGCGAGGGAGCGGGGTGTGTGTGTGCGCATGCCCGAGGAGGTTTTGGTGTGTGTGTGTGTGTGTGGAGGGGGCGGGGGTTGTTTGAGGAAATGACGCGGGTACTGAAAATTCTACTACGCGGGAGTGAAATGCCGGGGCTATTGAAAATTTTGATGATGGTGCATCACACACAGTCCGGAGATAACAACCGTGTGTTATAAAAAGAAAAACCCTCGAGCCGGGCAGATATTTTCTATGGATGCGGGTGGGATTGGGACAAGAAACAGCACACACGTTCGAAACACAATAACCGTGTGTTACCAAATAGAGAAAAGCTACAGGCGGGTAGATATTTTTGAGAGGGGAAGCCTTGTGGAGCCCAATGCACACGGTTAGTTTGAGTGAACCGTGTCTGTTGCGTCATCCGACTTGTCTAATGTTCATAAATTTGGCGAAAAATGACACGGGAGAGGGTCAGAACACGAACACACATGCACGTGGACCAAATTTATGTATCAAAAGGGTGGTTTGATTTTCAAATACCAAATTCAACTTCGATGTGGCACCTCTCTCGCAAAGCGCACGGTATTGCTTGCCCCCACCCCCCCTCGTGTCGGCATGAAGGAAATCCTAAGCTATGAATGCATGCCCCCTCCCCCCCCCAACCGAGGCTTACCTAGCAAAGTGCAAAGTAGCTAGCTGCCCCCCTCCTCCCTCGTGTCGGCACGAAGGGAATCCTAAGCTATGAATGCATGCCCCCCAACCGAGGATCACCTAGCAAAGTGCAAAGTAGGTAGCAGCCCCCCTCCTCCCTCGTGTCGGCACGAAGGGAATCCTAAACTATGAATGCATGCCCCCCTAACCGAGGTTCACCTAGCAAAGTGCGAAGTACCTAGAAACCCTCCTCCCTCGTGTCGGTACGAAGGGAATCCTAAGCTATGAATGCATGCCCCCCAACCGAGGTTCACCCTAGCAAAGTGCGAAGTAGCTAGCAGCCCCCCCTCCCTCGTGTCGGCACGAAGGGAATCCTAAGCTATGAATGCATGCCCCCCCAGCCGAGGTTCACCTAGCAAAGTGCAAAGTAGCTAGCAGCCCCCCTCCCTCGTGTCGGCACGAAGGGAATCCTAGGCTATGAATGCATGCCCCCCAACCGAGGTTCACCTAGCAAAGTGCGAAGTAGCTAGCAGCCCCCCTCGTGTCGGCACGAAGGGAATCCTAAGCTATGAATGCATGCCCCCCAACCGAGGATCACCTAGCAAAGTGCAAAGTAGGTAGCAGCCCCCCTCCTCCCTCGTGTTGGCACGAAGGGAATCCTAAACTATGAATGCATGCCCCCCTAACCGAGGTTCACCTAGCAAGTGCGAAGTACCTAGCAATCCTCCTCCCTCGTGTCGGTACGAAGGGAATCCTAAGTTATGAATGCATGCCCCCAACCGAGGTTCACCCTAGCAAAGTGCAAAGTAGCTAGCAGCCCCCCTCCCTCGTGTCGGCACGAAGGGAATCCTAAGCTACGAATGCATGCCCCCCCCAACCGAGGTTCACCTAGCAAAGTGCAAAGTAGCTAGCAGCCCCCCTCCCTCGTGTTGGCACGAAGGGAATCCTAGGCTATGAATGCATGCCCCCCAACCGAGGTTCACCTAGCAAAGTGCGAAGTAGCTAGCAGCCCCCCTCCCTCGTGTCGGCACGAAGGGAATCCTAAGCTATGAATGCATGCCCCCCCCCAACCGAGGTTCACCTAGCAAAGTGCAAAGTAGCTAGCAGCCCCCTCCCTCGTGTCGGCACGAAGGGAATCCTAGGCTATGAATGCATGCCCCCCAACCGAGGTTCACCTAGCAAAGTGCGAAGTAGCTAGCAGCCCCCCTCCCTCGTATCGGCACGAATGGAATCCTAAGCTATGAATGCATGTCCCCCCCAACCGAGGTTCACCTACCAAAGTGCGAAGTAGCTAGCAGCCCCCCCTCCCTCGTGTTGGCACGAAGGGAATCCTAAGCTATGAATGCATGCTCCCCCCAATCGAGGTTCACCTAGAAAAGTGCGAAGTAGCAACTAGCAGCCCCCCTCGTGTCGCCACGAAGGGAATCCTAAGCTATGAATGCATGCACCCCCCAACCGAGGTTCACCTAGCAAAGTGCGAAGTAGCAGCCCCCTAGACACACACTGTTAGTCGACGGGCCAGAGAGGCATATCTCACTAAGATGGATCGTAAAATGGACCAAGAATAATCCACCTTGGTCGTACAACCTCTCTCTTGTTGTTGATCAAAGTGATGGTCGTCCATGCGACCCTGGAGATGGGCTAGCTCCCCAATAATCACGCAAGTAGCTAGTCCCCGAAGACAACCACTGCATGTGTGTGGCCCAAACATATATATGGAGAGGTGTGTTTTTGAGTAACAATGGAACAAATTTGATGTGGCACCGTGATTCGAACTAGAAATCCCCACACTGAGTGAGGGTTAGGTTGACACCACACTTCAAGCCAACGACAGGGATTCATGCATGCATGCGTACATAGTATATGCACTCAAACTTAAGATCTTAATCTCACCATGACCTATACTACGACAACATGAACCAAATGAAGAATCCGCCAGGGTAACCTATCTTGTTGTTAGTCAAGGTGAACATGGATGTCCGCGCGGGCCCATGAATATATAGGCTTGTCGCTGATAACCACGCGAGGGAGTTTACCGTTCGAAGGCAACCACTACATGCATATGTATGGAGGTGATGCGTGCATGCATGTTTGAATACCATTTCCCAACATTGATGTGGCGCGTGCGTCAAAAATCATAGACTAGCTCCCCACACAGAGCGAGATCGGTTCATGACGTGTCGTTTTACTAGCCACTTCGACTCGATGGGAGGGATTCATGCGTGCACATGCATGTGTGTGTGCTCAAACTGTATCATGCGTGTCATCCCAGAGCATGACCTATATATATACCATATTACAAGCAAAAAAGCCCCTCCTAAGTCAAATTAACCTCTCTTGTGTTGTCAGGCAAAAAGTAGTGATGGACCAAGCGGGCCCACAGATGGAAAGCATCGATATTGCTGATAACCGCTTAAGTGGGTGCGAGAGGACAACCACCACTGCTTTGCATGTGGGCCAAACATATATATGTTTAATACCAAAAATGCACTACTTTGATGTGCCACATGCCTCAAAAATCATAAACCATGCACCCACACAATGCGAGGTTCATGAAGCGTACTACATATGATGGTCCCCTTACCCCCTCTTCACCGCATACTATATGCTCCTGCTGTAATATATACAACCCAAAAGAATCCTCATCGATGGTGAAATTAATTAACCTCTCCTGATGTAGGTCAAAGTGAAGCATGCACGCATCGACGATGGCCTCGTGGGCCCAGAGATAGAAGCTTCACACGTGAGTGTCCTAGCTAGGATAACCACCGCGTGCATGCATGTGGCCCAAAGATGTGTTGTGTGATGTTTGAATAGCCAACTGCACAATTTTGATGTGGCACATCCCTTGGAAACCGAAAAGTCCCGACACTGAGTGAGGTGTACTTGTTCACGGATGCGTACGTATAGTATATATGCTAGTCCCCCCACCTCTTTTGACGCGTACTATATACCACCATAACACAAACAAAAAAGATTCTACCTTGCTGGTCATATTAACCTCACTGCCGGCTATTCGTCAAAGTGATGAACGACGACCTCGTGGGCCCACAGAAAGCGTCACACGCGAGTATCGAGTGTCGTGTAGGATACTGCATGTGGCCAAAACATGTATGTATGAAAGGGTTGTGTAATGTTTGAAATAACGAATTCACGACTCTGATGTGGCACCAGCCTGCCTAACAAAACGGCCAACCCACATGGTGGCTCACAACTCGTAGTGTACTGCGAGCCACCCGCCACCCCCAGACAAACACACCCACCCACACACACCGCGAATCCAGCGCAACTACGATGCATGTTAAATTAATTATCCCGTGGTGAATATATGCTACCAAAGGAGGGACGTTTTAATTTAGAAAAAATTACAGAGATCATTAAGATATTTTAGTACATTAATTGATTGATTTTCTACGGGTATAATGTGCAAAAATCAAATTTGAGCTACATGCACACGTGGCAGTGCACCTAAATGGATTGCCAAAACACATGTGTCTCACTGGGTGCATGTCTACTCCCCGTGCAACAAATTTCAAACTGTCGTATTCATGGTTTCGGCAAACCCTTGAGGTTCGAACTTTGGGGTGCGCACGAAGAACTCTCTCTCCCTGGTTCGCTCGCACAACAATCTCACGGCCTAGCTCGTCGAGCCCAAGGAACAAGAGACACAGGGGTTTGTACTGGTTCGGGCCACCGTTGTGGTGTAATACCCTACTCCAGTGTGGTGTGGTGGATTGCCTCACAGGCTGAGGATGAACAAGTACAAGGTATGAACAGCCTCCTGAGGAGAGGTGTTCTTGAGCTCGGTGAGCTGGTGCGTGTGAGGGTGGTCTGAATGATCCGTCCCCCTCCTATGGTGGTGGCTAGTCCTATTTATAGAGGCCCTGGTCCTCTTCCCAAATGTAGGCGGGAAGGGATCCCACAACGGCCAATTTTGAAGGGAGACAACTAGTACAAGATATCCTGACAAAAGGTGGTCTTCGCCTGCCAAAGCCTCTGGTGGTGATGTAGCTGTGGGCTCTGCGATGACCTCTGTCTTGCCGTCCTGCTAATCTTAGTCTTGTTGCAAAGATATGTAAACCTTTGCCTCATGCCTCGGGAGTCCTCGTCTGCGCTTGCCTCTTTAGCAACAAAGAGGACATGGGTACACTGCGCCCGCTGGCGCCCGCCTGGCCTTGGTCGTCATGGCTCACGTCACGTGAACCTCGCGAGGTGCCCCTTGAATAGATATCTCCGCTCCTCACGAGCCAGCATAGTGAGGCTACCCCTGAGGAGATCTTGGCGTCATCCGCCTCGCGAGGCTTGACCCCTCGTGAGGGTCTTGAGTGGTTGTTGCTGAAGATGGGCCGTACTAGGCCGTTGGTGGAGCCCCGCCATGGGCCGCAGGCAGGCAAGCCTGGGTACCACCGTTCCCAGGATGCCGATAGTAGCCCCCGAGCCGAAGGCGTGCTCGGACTTGGCTTCAAGGCGAAGCCAAAGGACAAGTGTGGAGCGCCTCGGGCCCCAACCGCCTGCGGCCTTGATTGACGCATGGCGATTGACGGGACGTGGGCATCTCCACTTCCCCACGCTGCCTCGGCAACCATTCGACTTGATGAGACCCTGCTGCATGCAGAAGAAAACCATCATTACATGCGATCGTGGAGGCCGGCGGTTGGCCTCCTTCTGGCTATAAATGAGTAGAGGGGCGGAGCCCCCGTCGCTCATCTCTTTATCCACTCCGCCTGCTTCTTCTTCTTCCTCCTTGCTCCACCGTCTTGCTGCGACACCCATGGCGCCGATAAGGAGGTTCTCCGCCGCTGAGAAAGGAAAGACCCCCCATGAAGAGCAGGGGCCACTTCCGCCGAAGGTTGGCCCTCCCCCACGACATCATCGTGAGGCAGGAGGTGATGAGGCCTTGGTACGAGCGGCCTCCCCTGGCTACGTGTTGCCCTTGTACGCCCAGGCACAAGGCTCCGGAGGAGGAGGCAGCGGCCCGCGCCGCTCGCGCCACGGCCGCGGTAGCCATGCTGTGGTGGCACGCGCCGCCGGCCCACGAACTCACGCTGAGGGCTCCTCGCGTGAACTGGTGGTGTGGGCAGTGATGCCCCCACGCACATGGATCAAATTCCCGCAGTTCTTCGCTGAAGAGATGCCGCCGAGGTGGCCACTCAAGCTGTGGTTGCAGCACGCCGAGTGCAGCACCCCGGCGAAGGGAGCAGAGGTCGAGGTCGTCTCCCCGGGCAAGATCCTCATGACCCGTGGACGGAGTGAGGTTGCCCGCGCCTGCCGTGCGGAGGGGCCCCTCGCCATCCATTTTGAGTACGACGATGCCTCCATGTTGTTCTTCAAGTTCTTCTACGAGGAAGGCCGTCGCCTAGAATGCTGCCCTGGAGGGGGTCGCTAGGACGGCGCGGCGGCTGGTGCTGGGCCCGCCCTTGGCCCTGCCGACAGCTCCTCTAGCAGCAGTGATAGCGCCTGGGAGTCCAGCGACTCTCCTGAGCCTGGCGAGACTCCGGAGACGAGCGACGAAAGCTACGTGCCCCGAGCTCTCGTCGTGCCCTGAGCGCACCAGCAGCTGAGGGAGTCCTGGATTATGGGGTCCTCTGGTGTCCGGGCTACGTGATGTGGGCCGGACAGATGGGCCGTGAAGATACGAGATAGAAGGCCTTCCCTCGTGTCCGGATGGGACTCTCCTTGGAGTGGAAGGCAAGTTTAGCGTGCAGATATGAATATTCCTCTCTCTGTAAACCGACTCTGTACAACCCCAGCCCCCTCCGGTGCCTATATAAACCAGAGGGGTTAGTCCGTAGAGGGACGATCACAATCATAATCATACATGCTAGACATCTAGGGTTTAGCCATTACGATCTCGAGCTAGATCAACTCTTGTAACCCCATATTCATCCAAGATAATCAAGCAGGCAGTAGGGTATTACCTCCATTAAGAGGTCCCAAACCTGGGTAAACATCGTGTCACTGTCTCCTGTTACCTTCAATCCTCAGACGCACAGTTCGGGACCCCCTACCCGAGATCCGCCGGTTTTGACACCGGCATTGGTGCTTTCATTGAGAGTTCCATTGTATAGTCGCCAGAAGGTTTGGTGGCTCCATCAGTCATCTACAACAATGCTGCCCTGAGGGAGATCTTTCTCCCCGACCAGATCTTTGTGTTCAGCGACTTCGCACCGCGGGCCAACTCGCTTGGCCATCTAGAGCAGATTGACAGCTACGCCCCAGGTCACCAGATTAGTTTTGGAAATCTGGATTATGTCGCTGATATGGGAGGACACTTGGTCTTCCAAGGGTTCGCGTCCCCAACCCCTCTGTGGCCTTAGATCCGGAGCGCATCACCAGGTCCGAAGACGGGATTCCCGAGACCGCCGAACTCTCTACGGCTATCGAGCCTAGTACGGGAGAGCCGGAGGAAGCAGCGCCACCGGCAATCATCATGAAGCCGGACTCTTCTCCGAACACTGGTTCCGAACCCTCAGAGTCACACCGTGTGAGCTTGGCCAAGAAGTTTTCTTCCTGCCGTACTCCACGGACTCTTTTCTCCCTGGCCAAACCTCACCTTTAAGTGATGCTCTGGACTTAATGCGATCCCTCGTCATTACAGAGGGGCAACGTCCGAACTACACCCAGCCCGGACTAGGGGCTGAGAGCGGGGAATTTTACGTCCCACACACCACCCACTTCATAGCCACTGTCGAGGACTTAACCAACATGCTCGATTATGGCTCCGAAGACATCGACGATATGGAGGACGATGCCGGAGAAGAGCAGGCCCAAAACCCGCTGTTTACCGGACGTTGGACGGCCACCTCTTCGTATGACGTATACATGGTGGATACACCCAAAGAGGGTAATGGAGATAACGAGAAAAACCCAGTTGAGGATAAACCTCCTGAGACACAACCAAAGCGCCGACGTCAGCGGCGCCGCTCTAAATCACGCCGTAGAAAAGACAGCAATATTGACACCGGGGACAACAACACTCCGGATGACGCCGAAGACCAAGAAGACCCCGTCGAGCCAACCTCCGAACAGGACGATCGGGAAGATGGGCAAATTGGCCCTGATGAACATGCTGTAAACGAAGACTCGAAGGATAGTAATTATCTTCAACTCTCCGAGGATGAGGTGAGCCTCGGCGACGAAGACTTTATCATGCCTGAGGAACCCCTTGAGCAGGAACGCTTTAAGCGCCGGCTAATAGCCACCGCAAGGAGCCTGAAAAAGAAGCAGCAACAGCTTCAAGCTGACCAAGATCTGCTCAACGTGAGATGGACTAACGTCCTGGCAGCCCAAGAATACGGCCTTGAACGCCCAGCAAAGAGTTACCCAAAGCGTAAGCTGCTACCCCAATTTGACGATGAGGCGTTAGAGCCCATACCACCCGTGCGTAATGCGGCTGACGGACCCGATAGACCACCACGTGGCCGGGACAGAGCGGTAACTGAAGTCGAACACCAGCCCGCACCACCTCGCCGCAAAAGCAGAGAAACAACAGCTCGGGGATACACATACGACCTACGACAGGACCTGGAAAACAAGGCAGGTCAGACCAGGTCAATCTATGGATCGCGGGGGCGTGCTCCGACGCGAGAGGCGGGCTGTCATGCGTGGTGCTATAAACACAACCAACCCCGGGCTGAAAACCGCATACGGACTACATCCGAACTGCGTCGTGACATGGCCCGTTACAGAGGCGCCGCACACCCCCTATGCTTCACCGATGAGGTAATGGAGCATGAGTTCCCTGAATGGTTTAAACCCGTGAACATCGAATCATACGACGGCACAATAGATCCCGCAGTATGGATTGAAGATTTTCTTCTCCACATTCACATGGCTCGCGGTGATGATCTACATGCCATCAAATACCTCCCCCTAAAACTTAAGGGCCAGCTAGGCACTGGTTAAACAGCCTCCCAGAAAACTCTATTGGAAGCTGGGAAGACTTGGAAGATGCCGTTAGAGACAACTTCCAAGGCACTTATGTCCGGCCTCCGGATGCCGATGACCTCAGTCATATAGTCCAACAGCCTAGAGAGTCGGCCAGGAAATTCTGGACCAGGTTCCTAATTAAAAAGAACCAGATTGTCGACTGTCCGGACGCTGAAGCCCTAGCGGCCTTCAAATACAGCATCCGCGACGAATGGCTCGCCCGACACCTCGGCCAAGAAAAGCCGAAGTCCATGGCAGCCCTTACAGCACTAATGACCCGCTTCTGCGTGGGCGAGGATAGCTGGCTAGCCCGTAGCGGTAATAGTACCAGCGACCCCGGCACTTCCGAATCCCGAAACGACAATGGAAGGCCCCGACGCAACAAACATAAGCGTCGGAGCAACAACGATGATACATAGAATACGACAGTCAACGCCGGATTCGGTGACTCCAAATCCCGTCAACGGAAGAAGCCATTCAAACGAAACAAAGATGGTTCATCAAGCCTGGACCGAATACTTGATCGACCCTGCCAGATCCACGGCACTCCTGATAAGCCCGCCAACCATACTAATAGAAGCCGTTGGGTCTTCAGACAGGCCGGCAAGTTAAACACTGAACATAAGGAGAAAGGGTCGCCCAATGAGGATGACGACGAGGAACCTCGCATACCGAAAACAGGGGGTCAGAAGAAATTTCCCCCGAAGTCAAAATGGTGAACATGATATACGTCACCCATATCCCCAAAAGAGAGCGCAAGCGCGCGCTAAGGGATGTCTATGCGATAGAGCCAGTCGCCCCAAAATTCAACCCATGGTCGGCCTGTCCGATCACCTTTGATCGCAGGGACCACCCGACCAGTATCCATCACGAATGATCGGCCGCATTAGTCCTCGATCCAATCATCAACGGATTCCACCTTACGCGAGTCCTCATGGACGGCGGCAGCAGCATTAACCTGCTCTATCAGGACACAGTCCGGAAGATGGGTATTGATCCGTCGAGAATCAAGCCCACTAAAACTACCTTTAAAGGAGTGATACCTGGTGTAGAGGCCCGCTGCATGGGCTCAATCACATTGGAAGTGGTCTTCGGCTCGCCGGACAACTTCTGCGGCGAAGACTTGATCTTCGATATCGTCCCCTTCTGCAGTGGCTACCACGCACTGCTCGGACGAACTGCGTTCGCGTGTTTCAATGCAGTCCCTCAGTATGCCTATCTCAAACTCAAGATGCCCGGACCACGCGGTGTTATAACAGTGAATGGAAACATGGAACGCTCCCTCTGCACTGAGGAGCACACCGCGGCCCTGGTAGCGGAAGTACAGGGTGGCCTCATTAAGCCAACTATTACGTCGGCGACCAAGCCCTCGGACACTATCAAACGAGTCCCGAGTACCCCATTGCACGATAATCCAGCTCGTCAGGAGCTCGATTAGCAATCCGGCTCCCATCTCATCCCCTACCGAATTGTGGCATATGTGCCACGCGTACATAATTACGCACTAAAAATACCATGGGAAAGGATGGAGGCACAATAAGGACAATGCATGCAATACAGCCAGACCCTACCAGGAAACTCACATTCCTCTCCTTCTTCTTTCATTTTATTTTTCTTTCAGGTTCCCTCAAACCACATCACCCTTTCGATGGTATCAAGGCCTTTTTTCCGTGGCCTTTTATGAACAGTCGATGATCCTCTCGAAAGACAATACACCAAGGAGAAAAGCAGCATAGACGCGTGCCAGAGTACCTAAAGGACCCTTAAAGATCACCTCGTCCGCTTTCAGGACACATACATGGTTTCCCCTTGTGTTCGGCATGTAAAATAGCCTTGTTGCTTATTGCACAATTTGTATCCATACGTTTTGACATATCAACCAGACTACAAGGGAAATAGTTTTTAGCCCAAACCTACATGGCGTTGGCTTGTCTTAACATATGTTTCCCTGTTTTTGTCTGATTATCATGTACACCTCGGTATGGCCTAAATGGCCAGGGGCTTTATTAACCTGCGTACATCTGTTAAATATTAAAACAAAGTGCGAACACTTTCACAAGTGCAATTCGGCGTCCCGAATATAGCATTATATGCATTGGCTCCGAATCATGTCTTTGGTCAATAGTTCGGTTGCCCGGCTCCTGTGCTTGCTACCCTACGTTCCGTCTAATCGTCTAGGGTAGTAAAGGGAGAACTACTGCGATTGTGTTTCTGGTTCACCCGGACAAACACCTCAGTAGAGAAAGTCGAAAACTGACTGTCGTGATGCGGCGAGAGCTGGTCAGCTATTCGGTGACTAAGTATAAAATCTCTAGCGATTTTTTCCGCATTATGCGATAGGCCGGCCTCCACCCGACCGGGCATTCACAACACCCGAGTTCGGATAATTGAACAATAGTAGGGGCTGCGCCCGCTCTCCCATTATAAAACTCCCATGGCTAAGTGAGGGTGATAAAGCCGCATAGTCCGATTGCCTGGTTCGCCGCACTAACACCTCCTTCACGGACCAGTACATTGGTTCAAGTGTGTTTTAGTGTTTATCCCGAACACCCCCGTACTACCTACGTTGGGGCTGAAGCCGACGACTGGCCAACTCTCAGATATCATACACAGCCGCACAGGTGGAGATATTTTAAAGTAAAATAAGCAATATATCATATATAAGCCTTGTCTCATGATACAGGATTGGACAACGTAGATACATTCACTCAAAAATGATGTCCTTCGAACATTGGCTTTCTACAATGCGGGATCCTTTCAGGACATCATCAAAGTACCGCCCCCGTTCGGTGCTCTTTGCCAGCGGGCAGTCCCTCGGTCGCAAGCTTGACGGCGTCCATCTTCGCCCATTGCACCTTGACGCAGGCGAAGGCCATCCGCGCACCTTCAATACAGACCGACCGCTTCACGGCATCAAGCCGAGGGCAGGCGTTGACCAACCGCTTGACGAGACCGAAGTAGCTACTAGGCATGGGTTCGGCGGGCCAAAGACGGATTATCAAATCCCTCATGGCCAATTCAGCCACCCTGTGCAGTTCGGTCCATTGCTTCAGCTGATCACTGAGGGGCACAGGATGCTCTGGCGCAAGGTATAGCGACCATAACAGCTTCTTGGTTGAGCTCCCCTCTTCGGCCCGGAAAAACTCCACGGCATAAGCAACACTCCGGGGCAGGTCCGCAAGCACTCCTAGAGAACTCCAAATTCGGGTTAGAAAGATGTACCTTTTCTTCACAAATTTGCTCTGCAGGTTAAAAGCCTTACCCTCCGCAATTTTCCTGTCCTCCTGGATCTCCAGGACAGCGCTTTGGGCTTCGTCCCGGGCTTCATGTGCACTTTGGTGTGCCTTGGCCAGTTTGGAATCTTGCTCCGAACTCTTGCGCTCTAAGGACTCGCATTTGCCTATGGCGTCCTTGAGCTCTTGCTGGACTTCACCCACCCGCGATTCATGTTTAAGGCGGGAGGCTCGTTCCTCCTTCGCCTCCTTCTTGACCTTTGCCAGCGCAATCTTGAGGGCCTCGACCTCAGACATGTCAGCTGCGAACATAATTATGAAACTCATTGAGATGCTACATCATAGGCGGCATCGTTTCAGACGTGCTTCGGTATTACATACCTTGCGTTTCTTCTAGCTTCCGCCTTAGCTCGGATGCTTCGGCGGCATGGGCAGCCGACGCCTGCTTTGCAGCCTGCTTGTTCAAACAGATTGGTGCGTTAGTCTCCCGCATGAGTTATTAGATCCTCTGTTCGGTTTTCTTTTCGAACACCGAACAGAGTCTCAGGGGCTACTATCTATACACAGGCATTCTTTTAAAAGATATTGTAAAGCACATACCTCAAAGCCTCTTAAAAGGCTGGTGTAGGCTTCGCTCAGTCCGCTTTTCGCGGACTGAACCTTTTCAATCACCATACCCATAAGGGTACGATGTTCTTCCACAATGGTGGCGCTTTGAAGCGCTCTCACCAAAGTGTCCAGCGCCTCCGCATTGACAGAGGTCACTGGTATAGTAGGCGCACCCCCTTCTTGCGAAGTGGGTTGCTCCTTTGACTCCGGAACCGTGTGTGTTTCGAGAATGACATTTGGTTGGGGGCCAAACTGGACATGGCCCCCGTCTCCTGTGTCCATGGGGGTCGGTTCCCCCATGCTCTTGGCAGCCTCCGGCACCTCTCCCTATCCCAGAAGGGTCCTGTGGGACGACACCTCAGTGTTATCCGTGACAGTGGGGGAGGAAGCTGGTGGAGGCGAATCGCTCTCCATCATGTTCGGACCCAGCGAATTCTCGGAAGAGGAGGATCGCTGGGGAAGGGCCTTAACCGGACTGCAGCATACAATTTAAATGCATTCCAACTATAAGCCAGAAAAGCCGGACATATATATATATACCTATGGGTACTTACAATCCGACCAGGGGCTTCGGCCTGGGGCGCCACTCATCGGCTTCCGACTCGGAGTCATCCGTAAGGGAGGTCCTCCCCTTCTTGGACACTTCCGCCGCTAGATTGGTGGAAGCTGCCCTCTTCTTCTTCTCCCCCTTGGGTGGGGGATCGCTCTCTTCCTCCTCCTCTTCCTCTTCGCCAGGGGAGGAGAGAGTTTTGATGTCTTCGGACACTATGTCTGAGGCACCTTTACGGCGGAGGCCACTCTTGGCCTCCTTGGCCTTCTTTTCTGGCGCCTAGTATGGCGGCGTGACTAGCATCATCATCAACAGAGGAATAGCTTCGTCTTCGGGCAGCGGAGCCGGACAGTGAATCCGTTCCGCTTTCGCGGTCCAGCCCTGCAAAGGAAAATGGAGAGTTTAGTGTGCTCCTTGGGCTCGCAAAGTAATGTTACTAAAGAGCTTACGGGGGTCGCAGCATGGGTGCTGTCATAGCTGAGGTCTTCGGTTGTCTCCGGCCATGACTTCTGGTTCTTGAAGAGCAGCTTCCACATTTTTTCGTTCTTCATGCCGAAGAACCGCTGCAGGGTCCGGGGACCGGCCGGGTCGAACTTCCACATGGGCTCTTGACGTGCTTGACAGGGGAGTATCCGGCAGAAGAGCATTACTTGTATCATGTTGGCGAGGCTGGTATTTTTATCTACCATGCTATTGATGCGCTTCTCCAGCATCGTTACCTCATCAGACGACGCCCAGTCCAGGCCCTTGTTGAGCCAGGATGTCAGCTGCATTGGGGGCCCGGACTTGAACTCCGTGGGAGCAGCCCATGTGGAGTCACGGGGCTGTGTGACATAGAACCACCCCTGTTGTCATCCCTTCATGGTCTCCATGAAGGTGCCCTTGGGCCAAGTGACATTGGGCAGTTTTCTCACCATAGCGCCACCGCAATCCGCGTGTTGGCTGTCCACCACTTTCGGCTTCACATTGAAGACCTTGAGCTATAGGCCGAAGTGGGGGGAGACACGGAGGAAGGCCTCACATACGATGATGAACGCCGAAATATTGAGGAAAGAATTCGGGGCTAGATCATGGAAATCTAACCCG
Organism: Aegilops tauschii subsp. strangulata; assembly: GCF_002575655.3. Lineage (NCBI taxonomy): Eukaryota > Viridiplantae > Streptophyta > Magnoliopsida > Poales > Poaceae > Aegilops > Aegilops tauschii. The sequence goes on along the minus strand of NC_053035.3, from coordinate 205,991,938 downwards.
TAGTAGAACATGAGGCCGCAGATGAAAGGATGAAGGGGAAACCCCAGTCCGCGAAGAAAATGAGGGATGAACACTACCCTCTCGCCGGGCTTTGGAGTGGGGATGATCTGCTTTTTGGCTGGAAGCCGGTGGGCGATTTCCTTGGCCAGATACCCCGCTTCCCGGAGTTCCTTTATGTTTTTCTCTGTAACGGAGGAGGCCATCTACTTGCCTTGCGCTCCTGATCCGGACATGGCTGGAGTACTTTCTGGGAACGGAGTGGATCGAAGCTTTAGCGCTGGAGCTTGAGGGGGGATGGACTGAGGAAGGGGAAGGTGTGGGGTAAAAAAGGGGAATCTTATCTCCTTATAAAGGCAGTAAATACCATGTGTCCCCCACAAGCCTTAAAGCTCACCTATTTTCAAGGGGTCCTGCGAAACGACACGGTTGGGTTCCCCATACCCGTATCGATTAGAATCTTGTAATAAGGGGGCATGATCTCTGCTTTGACAAGACGTGTCGTCGGTGGTTGCGTCTCGAAACGCGAAACGGGAGGCCGAAAAATGGTTTGAAATAATAGAATGGCCGAACGTAACGTCTCACCAGTGAAATCTTCGGAGGACAGAACTTATCTGTATTCTAATTCAGGGGTATGACTGTTGTACAGATCCAGATATAGTAGTGACAATCAACTGCTTTGAAGAATTTGGAGGACGAACCCGCCTTTCAATGCCGAAGACAATCTGCGCGCCGGACACATCGTCATTGAAGACTGGTTCAGGGGCTACTGAGGGAGTCCTGGATTATGGGGTCCTCGGGTGTCCGGGCTACGTGATGTGGGCCGGACAGATGGGCCATGAAGATATGAGATAGAAGGCCTTCCCTCATGTCCGGATGGGACTCTCCTTGGCTTGGAAGGCAAGCCTAGTGTGCGGATATGAATATTCCTCTCTCTGTAAACCGACTCTGTACAACCCGAGCCCCCTCCGTTGTCTATATAAACCGGAGGGTTTAGTCCGTAGAGGGACGATCACAATCATAATCATACAGGCTAGACATCTAGGGTTTAGCCATTACGATCTCGAGCTAGATCAACTCTTGTAACCCCATATTCATCCAAGATAATCAAGCAGGAAGTAGGGTATTACCTCCATTAAGAGGGCCCAAACCTGGCTAAACATCGTGTCCCTGTCTCCAGTTACCTTCGGTCCTCAGACGCACAGTTCAGGACCCCCTACCCGAGATCCGCCAGTTTTGACACCGACAGTGGCATCCGCTCGTCGTCGTCATTGATCTGGGTGGGATCGGCATCGGCCCCTCGTGGCCCACTGTTGATGATGGCGTCGGAGGCGACATCTGTAGATATGATTCCTGGAAACCTCTTTCTTTTGTTCCCTGCAAGGAATCGAGATGAACCCCGCGAGGGTGAGTAAAGAATCTGTAGTGCTTCTTCATCAATGTTATTCCTATTGTGAAATTCGTGATTGCGCGTCTTGCTTTGGCATTGTCCCCCCTTTTTGTCCTTGCGGTAGCTTAGTGCTCTACGCCGACAGGTCAATGTCCTTAGGCAGGCGTCAGCCATCGCTGGTATGCCAGGTCACGATGCCGTGGTCAAGGCCAGGAGGTGAGCGGCCCAAGGTCCGGTAAGAGCTCCTGAGGCGCGATGCTCAAGAGGTCCCCCTTGGCATGCAAGCATCTCCCTAAAGGCATAAAAGGAAGGCGACATTGCCAGAGCAAGGCCGCGGGAGCCGAAAAATCCTAAGTCACGGAGCTGGGCTACTTGGGTACGTGACTTATCTTATCAAGCCTGAGGCGATTTCCTTGCGCAGCGCCTGATTCGTTCGTCAGCAGTGGAGGTATGGCTGGGTTAGGCCCATGCCAACTTCCCTCCCTTTTTCACGCTGTTCTAAGTGCTCTGCATCCTCGGGTCCTGACCCTCGAGCGAGCTCAGCCGCCGCTGGTATGCCAGGTCGCGGTGCCGTGGTCAAGGCCAGGGGGTGAGGGCTGGAGAGTCAGTAGGAGCTCCTGAGACGCGATGCTCGAAGCAAGCGAGTTGCGTGAGGAAAGGAAGGAGCTTGCCGTGCCGCACGTAGTTAGGCTCCAGAGATTCCCGCAGGTTAGCGCGAGGGGAGAATACAGCTTGCAATCGCGTTTGCTGCCGTGCAGCTGGTCTCTACGCAAGAAGATGAAGGCACTGAGGGCCTGGTGAGGTGACGTGCGCGGGGCATGCCGCGAGCCAGAGCTCGACCACACAGGTTTGTCAGCGTTGCAGGGACGGACCCGAGCACAAGCGCCGTGCCATCATGTGTAGCCCCCATTACGGGATGAGCAGGAGACCGGTCAGCAACGCGGGTGGCCGCGAGGGGTCACGGGCAAGCAGGTGACAATCATAAGGTAAAAAATGCAAGGAGGCAAGCTAGTTCAGATAGATGCAAGAACGATACATGCCACAGGGACGGACCCACGCGGCCTGGGGATAATGCAGCCCGAGTGTCGGAGTAAATGGCCACGGGTAGCCTAACCGACTGCCCCTGGCTCTTCAAAAAATTATCAGGCCATTTGGGCCTTCAAGCATTTCAAGCATTGGGCCGCCTTCCCCGGCCGGCTACCTCTGAAGCCGACTCTCAGAAGGCGACCCAGCCTCAGCAACCTCCCCCCAAGATAACCACGGGATGGCCGACTCCAGGAAGCCGGTCATAGAGGATGCCGACTCCCCAGAGCCGGCCATGAAGAACGCCGACTCCCCAGAGCCGGCCACAAAGAGCGCCGACTCCAAGAAGCCGGCCAAGACCGCACCCACCAAAACTACACCCACATAACAGTGACAAGACGGGGTGTGGCCATAGTGCGGCCCACTACCCCCGAAGCCCGAGGCAGGCATGGCCACAGGACGCCGTACGGGACGGCCATCTCCCGTCCGGCTCAGCACTATAGCCATGCTGGCCTCAACGTCACCCACGACAGACGCCAGTACGGCCCACGGGCGGCGGGCCCCTTTAGCCAGAGAGAGGCGCGAAGGCGGCCCGGCCTCCCCCAGTCGGCCAAGGGCGTAGCCGGCCCCAGAAGCCGGCTACCCCCTCCCTCGAAGCATGTGCCACATTAAGTAAACAAGACGAGGTAAGGCTACAGTGAGAGCCCTCGAGGCGGCACACTGTAGCCACGCTTACCTCGACGAAGCCCTCGTCATCAGGGACGAGGCTACAGTAAGCAGCCGCCGACAAGACCCTAGGCAGTGGGGCTGGCCTGTCGACCAAGAGGCCGGCAGCCGGCGGGCCCCAACGGCCGGCGGAGAAGCCGGCGAGCGCAGACACTGACGACTGGGACCCGCGCCCAGCCAGATTACAATTGTACCCCCGGGGGGTAGGCCTATATAAACCCCCCGGGGCACCCATGCAAAGGGTTGGCTTCTTAGAGTTACACACAGACCATAGAGAGAGGGAAGCAAGAGCTAGCCTTGTTCTTCTTCTCCCTTGAACCCAACAGCTCTAGGAGCATTTGTAGCTACTCTTTCTGATCTAGTGATCATGCGGAGACCCCGCAGAGCAGGACTAGGGGTGTTATCTCCACGGAGAGCCCCGAACCTGGGTAAGATTCGCCGGCGTGCATGTCTTCGCCTCATCCCGTTTCCGGGCACCGGCGACGTCTTACTGGCACCCACCATGATAAGCCACCCGTTGGCATATGTCGCACCTACCACCCGACATTTGGCGCCCATCGTGGGGCCAGGTGCACCGTCGTCCGGAGACCTGTTCTGGACGGGAACCCTCTTCCTCCCCCGCGAGCGCAGCCAGCCTGCTGCGCCCGATGGCGTTTGCCTCGACGCGCTGCAAGGCGTCGACGACGCCTGCGCGGCGAGCTGCCTCGCCGATCTCCTCGGCGAGACTCGCATCTCCGACGAGCCCGCGTCCGACGCGGGCACGGACTACCCCGAGAGCCGCCTCGTCAGCCTCCTCGACCAGCTTCACGTCTCTAGCGAGCCTGCTGTAGATGTGGAGTCGGTCGGCTCCACCGACCCGATGCTCGTCGACTCCGACACGGCATCGCTCGACGCCTACCTCTCCGACGTGGTGGTCTTCGACGATCCTCTCCCTCGAGCTGACAGTGGCAGCAGCGCTGTCACCGAAGTGTTGGTCATCAGCCACGTCGACAACTCGGGCGAGAATGCCCACGACGCCCTGCAAGCGGCGATGCACGACCTCTCCGACCCCATCCTGGCCGACGCCGACGCCGAGACCCTGGAGGCACGTCGCCTCGCCCTCGTCGCGGAAGGCCAGAAGATAGCCTCCATGAGACGCCTCACCGAGGCCCACCAGCGCGAAGTCGACCGCGCCGCCTTCGGTACACCGCCGCCTAGCGGGCCGAGCCGAGCCGGCTTCGTCCCGAAACGCGGTGCGGCCATCGGCAGCATGCTGGGGGCAGATCGCCCCATCTACGCCACCCCGCTCGAGAATCTGCGAGCCGCTCAGGCGGCTGCCGAAGAGCTAAATGGGCTGTGAGCCGATGAGCTCCCCTACATGACAAGACGGATCCAGCAGCTGATCGACGCGGCTGCAGAACGGCATGAAGCCGGCGCTCGCGCCGAGAGAACGCCGCGACGTCCCGCTCGCTGACTGTGAGCGGCGCCCGCCAGAGGAAAGACAAGGAGCCGGCTGCTAGCCGCAGCCGGACTCGTATCACCATCGAGCGCGACGCGGAAGGCCGCCCTCGAGCGGTGGAGCGCCAAGGAAATCTGCCTCCTCCCCCGCCTCGAAGAGAAAGACGTCTCACCCCGCCGCCCGTCACGCACCCGACTCTTGGTGACCGACTAGGCCGCCGAGAAGGAGTCGGCGAGAACGACGCCCGCCATAGGATCGATCGCCTTGCTCGATCCCTGGCGTTAGAAGAAGAAGACGATGTCGGCCCCGCCATGCTTTGGCCCCTGCATCCGCGACGAGCCCTTCCCCAAAGGGTTCTCGCTCCCCAGAGACACGCCCAAGTACAACGGCTCAGTGAAGCCAGAAGACTGGCTCATCGACTACTCCACAGCTGTCAGCATAGCCAATGGCAATCGGCGCGTGGCCGTGAAGTACGTCCCCTTCATGCTGCAAGGCACGGCGCGCACCTGGCTCAACATCCTCAAGCCCTACAGCATCAACAGCTGGCTGGACTTCACGGAAGTCTTCGTCCGCAACTTCACCAGCACGTACAAGCGGCCTCCCAAGCCTCACCAGCTCTCCCTATGCGTCCAAGGGCCCAACGAGTCGATCCGCGACTACCTCACGCGGTGGGCCGAGCTCCGCAACTCCTGCGAGGGGGTGCACGAGGTTCAGGCCATCGAGTACTTCACCGCCGGGTGCCGAGAGGGCACCCTCCTCAAGCACCGACTCCTCTGCGACGAGCCGGCTACCCTCGACGAACTCCTGATCATCGCGGACAAGTATGCCACGGCCGACTCCTCGATGAAGACCGAGCTTCGAGTAGACGCCTCTGGGAAGGTGATTGCTCCGGCTCCCAAGACGCCGGCTGGCGACTCCAATCGGCGCCCCTACCAGAACGATCACAAGCGCAAGGCCCCCATGCCGACTTCCACCAGTCGGCAGGTGGCCACAGTTGAAGATGAGCAGCCCGAAGAGCGGCCCGCTCCCAAGAAGAAGGGTGGCAGGCCGGCTTGGCAGCAGGCCTTCTCTTACGAGCAGACTCTCGACGCCCCCTGCAAGTTCCACAGCGGCGCGAAGCCGTCCAACCACACGACCCGAAAATGCCACTGGCTCGCGCGAATCTCCAAGGGCGAAGGGTTGTTGCCGCCTCCGCCTCCCGGCCCGCCGCCTCCAGCCCCCCAGCAGCCGGCGGCCCGGCCGGCAGTCGGAGCCATTCAAGATGAGTTCCCTGAAGAGCACGCCGCCTACGTCGTCTTCACCAGCCAAGCCGATGACAAGCGTAGTCGGCGCCGTCAGCATCAAGAGGTCAACGCAGTCGCCTCTAGCGCTCCCGAGTTCATGCACTGGTCAGAGAAGCCAATCAGCTGGAGCCAGGCCGACCACCCAGAGGTGATGCCGTCCCCTGGCTCCTATGCACTGGTCTTGGATGTCACCCTCGCGACGGAGAGGCGAGCTGCCCGATTCTCCCGTGTCCTGATAGATGGCGAAAGCAGTATCAATATACTGTACCGCGATACCATGGAGAAGCTGAACATCAAGGCGAAGCAGCTTATGCCAAGCCGAACCGTGTTCCATGGTATCGTCCCCGGCTTGTCTTGCTCCCCAATCGGCAAGATTAAGATGGATGTTCTCTTCGGAGACAAAGATCATTTTCGCCGAGAAGCGATCTGGTTCGAGGTAGTGGATCTGGAGAGCCCCTATCATGCTTTGCTTGGCCGACCTGCTCTGGCCAAGTTCATGGCTGTGCCCCACTACGCCTACCTGAAGATGAAGATGCCGAGCTCGAAGGGGATCATCACGGTAGCCGGCGATTACAAGAAGTCCATCGAGTGTGCCATGGCCAGTAGCCGGCTGGCCGAGTCCCTCGTAGTGGCAGAAGAGAAGAAGATGCTGGAGCGGGTTGTGGCCATGGTCGGCAAGCAGCCGGCCCTGTCCCCCAATCCCAAAGACTGTGATGCACAAGGCTCCTTCCAGCCGGCCAAAGAGACAAAGACGATACCTCTTGACCCGAAGAATCTGGAGAGGTTTGCCGTCATTGGGGCAAACTTGGACAGTAAATAGGAAGGCGAGCTCGTCGACTTCCTCCGTGAGAATCGAGACATTTTTGCATGGTCCCCAAAGGACATGCCGGGTGTCCCGAAGGATTTCGCCGAGCACAAATTACATGTCCGAGCCGACGCGAAGCCGGTCAAGAAGCCCCTCCGCCGACTGTCAGAAGAGAAGCGAAGAATCGTAGGAGAAGAGATAGCCCGGCTCCTTGCCGCTGGCTTTATTATGGAAGTGTTTTTTCCAGAGTGGCTTGCCAACCCAGTTCTGGTATTGAAGAAGAACAACAAGTGGTGTATGTGTATAGACTACACCAGCCTGAACAAGGCCTGCCCCAAGGATCCGTTTGCTTTGCCACGGATTGACCAAGTGATAGACTCCACAGCCAGATGTGAGCTGTTGAGTTCTTTGGATGCCTACTCAGGGTACCATCAGATCAAGTTGGACCCAGCAAACCGCCTGAAGACTGCTTTCATCACACCATTTGGAGCTTTCTGTTACCTGACTATGACATTCGGCTTGAGGAATGCCGGTGCCACTTTTCAGTGTTGCATGCAGAAATGCCTCCTGAAGCAACTCGGCAGAAATGCCCATGTCTATGTAGACGACATTGTGGTGAAGACAGAGAAGCGCGGCACCCTGCTGGAAGATCTCAAAGAAACATTCGCCAACTTGCGCCGATTCCAAATCAAGCTCAACCCCAAGAAATGCGTGTTCAGAGTACCAGCCGGCCAGCTGCTAGGCTTCCTGGTCTCCGAACGCGGCATCGAGTGCAACCCTGTGAAGATCAAGGCCATCGAGAGGATGGAGATTCCCACCAAATTGCGAGATGTGCAGAAGTTCACCAGGTACTTGGCCTCCCTGAATCGCTTTATCAGCCGACTAGGAGAGAAGGCTCTCCCTCTGTACCAACTCATGAAGAAGTCCACTCACTTCGAGTGGAATGACCAAGCCGACCAAGCCTTCCATGAGTTGAAGAAGATGCTGACCACTCCGCCTGTCTTGGCAGCGCCGACTGAGAAGGAGCCCATGCTCCTCTACATTGCCGCGACTAGCCGAGTAGTCAGCACTGTCGTTGTGGTCCAGCGCCCGGAAGAAGGCCGAGCCCAGCTAGTCCAGAGGCCGGTGTATTACCTCAGCGAAGTGCTATCCAGCTCAAAGCAGAACTACCCGCACTACCAGAAGATGTGCTATGGGGTGTACTTCGCCACCAAGAAACTGAAGCCCTACTTCCAAGAGCATCCCATCACGGTTGTGTGCACCGCCCCGCTGGCCGAGATCATAGGCAGCCGGGATGCATCCTGCTGGGTGGCTAAATGGGCCATTGCGTTGGCACCATACACGATCTTCTACCAACCCCGCACCGCCATCAAGTCCCAAGATTGGCCGACTTCCTCGTCGACTGGGCTGAGACCCAGTACCTACCACTGGCTCCCGACTCTACCCATTGGCGGATGCACTTCGACGGGTCCAAAATGCGCACCGGCTTGGGAGCCGGCATCGTCCTCACCTCTCCCAAAGGCGACAAGCTCAGATACACGCTGCAGATCCACTTCGCCGCCTCCAACAACGTGGCCGAGTACGAGGCGCTCGTACATGGGCTCCGGATAGCCAAAGAGCTCGGCATACGCCGGATCCTGTGTTACGGCGACTCAGACTTGGTGGTCCAGCAGTCGTTTGGCGACTGGGACGCCAAGGACGCGAACATGGCGAGCTATCGATTCCTCGTCCAGCAGATCAGCGGGTACTTCGAAGGGTGTGAGTTCCTTCACGTGCCAAGGGCCGACAACGACCAAGCAGATGCCCTAGCATGGATCGGCTCCACCCGACAAGCCATACCGACTGGCGTCTCCCTCCAGCGCCTCCTCAAGCCGTCCATCAAGCCGTCTCCAGAGTCGGACTCCATCTTCATACCGCCTGTGCCAGATGCAGCTGGATCCTACTAGAGGAACCCTGCAGGCGGCACGGGGACTTCGACAACTAGCCCGGGGACTGCCGTAGTCGCACCCGGCCCGGGGACTTCAGAACCCGGCCCGGGGACTGCAACAGTCGGCCCGGGGACTGCAACGACACAAGAAGCGGTGGCCAACTCCAACTCCACGCCACCCAACCCACCCACCCGAGTCATGGTGGCTACACTAACAGAAGAAGAAGTCACAGCTCCATCTTGGGCCCAGCCCATCCTCAGATTCCTAGTCAGTAGAGAGCTGCCGGCTGATGAGATCTCAGCAAGACTAGTGCAACGACGAGCCGGAGCATATGCAATAATCAACAGAGAGCTTGTGAAGCGCAGCGTCACTGGAGTTTTCCAGCGTTGTGTCGAGCCAGAAAAAGGAGTGGCAATCCTCAAGGATATCCACCAAGGCGAATGCGGCCACCACGCAACCTCAAGATCACTTGTGGCCAAGGCTTTCCGCCATGGTTTCTTTTGGCCGACTGCCTTGGAAGATGCCAAAGAGATAGTCAAGAGCTGCAGAGGATGCCAAGTTTTCAGTTCCAAGCAACACCTGCCGGCTTCTGCACTCAAGACCATTCCCCTCACCTGGTCCTTTGCCGTCTGGGGACTGGACATGGTGGGCCCTTTCAAGACAGCCCGCGGCGGCTTGACACATCTGCTCGTCGCTGTGGACAAGTTCACAAAGTGGATCGAAGCGAAGCCAATCAAGAAGCTGAACGGGCCGACTACCGTAACATTCATCACCGACATCACTACTCGGTACGGCGTACTGCACAACATCATCACCGACAACGGCACAAACTTTGCCAAAGGAGCACTGGCACGTTTCTACGCGACGCAGGGCATCCGACTGGACTTAGCGTCCGTTGCCCACCCGCAGTCAAACGGCCAGGTCGAGCGAGCAAATGGACTCATCCTCTCCGGCATCAAGCCCCGACTGGTTGTACCACTGGAGCGAGCGGCCGGCTGCTGGCTCGATGAGCTGCCGGCTGTCCTCTGGAGTCTGCGCACTACACCCAACAAGTCAACCGGCTTCACTCCGTTCTTCCTTGTATATGGTGCCGAGGCTGTCATCCCAACCGACATCGAGTTCGACTCGCCTCGGGTCACCATGTACACGGAGGCGGAGGCCAAGGAAGCAAGAGAAGACGGCGTCGACCTATTAGAAGAAGGCCGGCTGTTAGCACTCAGCCGGTCCGCCATCTACCAGCAAGGGCTGCGCCGCTACCACAACCGCAAGGTCAAGCCAAGATCCTTCCAAGAGGGCGACCTTGTGCTTCGGCTGATCCAGCGAACAGCCGGCCAGCACAAGCTCTCAGACCCTTGGGAAGGCCCCTTCGTCATCAGCAAGGCACTAGGCAACGACTCCTACTACATGATCGACGTGCAAAAACCAAGAGCACGCAAGAGAGATGACTCCGGCAAGGAGTCGGAGCGACCATGGAACGCGAACCTCCTAAGAAGATTTTACAGTTGAAAGCAGTATGTACCATGCTACCCTTTTGTATTAAGTACGAACCAACAGGCCCCCTGAACGGTACTCGGGGACTGCCTTCATTTATCTATGAATGACGAGTGTCATATCCATGAATGTATTATTACATTTGATTTCTTGTCTGGCACCGGGTTCGACTAGTCGGCCTGGGGACTGGCCGCCTTGAGCTATATTAAAAGTTCTACCTGAAGGCAGACAAGTAGTGTGCCGGCTCCCGAGTGCTCTCTTGTTGAAAGTCGCAGCTCGAAGAATCGACTGTCCGACTAGCAAGAGCCAAGGCAGAAAGGATGCCCACACGAAAAACGGCTAAGGACTAACGAACTTATATAGCAAAAAGACGGCCCCCAATCACGCTTGCCGGCTGCCAGAACAGCCGGCTGGACGGCTTCCTAAACACTTAGCTCTAATCCAACAAAGCTAGAGTACTTGCCCTCCCAATTGGCCAAGCACTCTTCCAGCCACAGATTGCAGAGCAACTGTCTGACTGAGGAGGCGGCAACCAAGGGAGGGCGGCAAAGGAAACAGCAGAAGGATGAAAAGCAAAGAACGAGGAAAAGCCAAACACCTGCATAAGTCATATATACATATAAAGCCCCCAACAGGCCGGCAATCGACATAAGTTCGAATACACCCCCAGTGGGTGGAATTGTGCAGACTTAACAGAATATTGTTCCAAAAGTGACAAGATAGGAAAACAAAAGATAGCATACTAGACTAAGGCGCGGTGCGGGAGCCAGGCTGGTCGGTGGAGATGGCGTCGCCGGCTGAAGGAGTGGCCGGCTGGCGGGTCTCGGCTTGGTCACCACCGGTGGCAGGCGACGCACCCGCGCGTGACATGGTGCTGGAGGCGCGGTCAGGCTGAGGCTAGTCGGCCGCTCCACCATCCGGCTCGGCGTCTTCACCCTCCTCCTCCTCCTCGCCCTCGTCGCTGGAGTCGATCTCCTCCGCCGAGTCTTCACCGTCTGCCGGGTTCAGCCCGAACCACTCCTCCGGCTGGGCGACACTGTTGTCATCTACCTCACAGGCGAAGACGCTGTTGTCGGTGTAGTCGGCGATCGCCGAAGCCCGCCGGATGATAGCCGGCCGCGCCGGCTCCAGCTCCGTGTCGGCTTGCTGCCGCCAGGTAGCCAGCTGGTCCAGACTCAGGCCGGGGTACCAGGCCTTGACGAACTCCAGCGCCCGCCTGGCGCCGGACCGAGCCGCCGAGGCCTTCCAGGCTTCGAAGCGACCGACCGCCACCTCCAGCCAGTCGGCAGGCCGACTGGGGGTGCGGGGAACCACTTCGCCGGGCCAGAGGGCGGCCAATACTTGCGCCCCAGCACGCTGAAGCCGGCGAAGCAGTCGATGAGCTGGCTGGAGACGGGCCTAGATCGCCAAGAGCTGCTCCTCCAGTGAACGGCCCGCATTTGGTGCAATCTCGACGCCAGCCTGTCTTCGTGCTTGGCGGCGGGCTTCGATGATCTGGCTGGCGGCGGTAGAGTAGCCAGGGAAGTACTCTATGCAAGAAATAAAGAGAAAGAAGAGAAAACACCAAGTCAGAAAACGAGCCAAAAGCGGCAGACGGCAAGAAAGGACGAAGAAGTAGGCGGCTTACCGTCAACCAGATCTTCGATCTGGCCATAGCCATTAATCAGAGTCTGCTTTGCTTCAGCCCAGCCAGCCGCTTCTGTCTCGTACTCGGCCTGGAGGGCGGCTTCGCGGTCCTGCACCGCCTTCAGAGCCGCCTTGTGGCCCTCCTCCTGGTCGGCCAACCTCTTGGCCAGGCGGTCGCGTTCCTGCACCAAGGCGGCAAGCTCGGCCTCCTTGGCCCGAAGGGCAGTCTGAGACTCTCCCAGCTGTGCCCTCAGACAGGCGTTGGCCGCTGCAGGGACGGCAGAAAAAGAAGAAACAATAAGAGGAAGTCGTCAAGGAAGATCCGACCCGACTGCTCAGCAGTCGGCCCGAATCTCGGGGACTACACCCAGTGGGTGCGTTGACGCGCCCCCACGTGAGATAAAGAACAAAGCACTTACCCCGGCTCTCAGTTAGGTCAGCGGTCTTCTGGGTCAGCTCCCGAGCCTGGGAGTTGAAGGCAGCCGCGCGAAGACTATGGTAGTCCCGCAAGACAGACAGAAGAGCGAAGTAAGAACAAGAATAGCAAAGCCAAATCCACTAAGAAGTTCCAAGCCGCTTGCTCAGCAGCCGACTCGGAACTCGGGGACTACACCCAGTGGGTGCACTGACGCGCCCCCACGGAAGAAACCAAGATCAAGAAGAAGCAAGATAAGAAGACTAACCCGGATGGCCGCCCGCGTCGCAAGGAATTCGTCAGTATATCACCTCAGCGCCATAGCCTGGGCCTGGAGCCGGGTCCGGACGTCCTGCGCGGCCACGTTCATCACGGTCGTCCCTCCGCCCGGCGTCCACCCCGAGGTGGCGCTGGCCACCTCCACATCCTGGGCCGACGAGCTGGAGCCCGCGGCCGGCTACGGCTCCGACGCAGCCTTCTGTGGCACTGACGCAGCCTTCCCCGCGCGCCGGCTCGGCGGCATCTGGACCGTCAGCTCAGTCCTTGCGGCCGGCTCGCCCCCCGCCGACTGCGCAGGCGGCAGATCAGGCCGGCCGCCTTGAGCCGCCCCAGTCGGCGGGGTCGGCACCGGCGCCCTCTCTAGGATGACAACGTCGTCATCTCTCTCCAGCCCCGGCTGGTCACCGCCGGCTTCTTCTGGCGGGGGCTCCGGGGCCCCAGGCGCTGCGACGCGCAGTGGGGTGACCAACAAGGCCCCCTCCGCCATCGCCGCAGGTGCAGCCTCCGCTTGGGCCTTGGCTGCGGCGTCGGCGCGCGCCTTCGCCCCCTCCTCCTCCTGCGCCGCCTGGGCGGCGGCCGCCTTCCGTGCCTCCGCCTCCCGCGCCTCCCGCTCCTCCCGGACCTCCCGCGCGTTCTGTTCCATCGCCGCCTGAAGGCCGGCACGGGGGTCCACGCGGCGAGTGGTGCTCCCAGATCCCCTCGGCGACTCAACGACGGAGGCGGCAGCCGCCCGCTCGAGCGACAATGGAGCTCTGATTGTTTGGAGAAAAAGACAAGGATTCAGGAGCCACCAGAGAAAAGAAAAAAGAGTACACGAAGGAGTTTGAACTTACGCCGACACCGTCTGCGGTTTCTTCACCGCCTTGCGGACGCGAGCCGCCTTCGCGGCCGCCTCCTCCCGCCTGGTCGCCGCCGCCCCGCCCCTGGGCTTCTTCGTCCGACTGCCGAACAAACCCTGCACGGCACGACGCTTTTGCCCGCCGCCCCGAGCAGGCGGTGCAGCGGAGGAACCCGCGCCGCGGCCAAACGCCGGCTGACGGCGCGGCACGACTTCGGCCTCGTCGTCGTCCGGCCAGTCGTCGAAGCTGACTCCATGCCCGGAGCCGCCTGCTTCACCGCCGGCTTGGCCACCGCCCGGCTCGGTGTTGTCGTCCATAGCAGCCGCCCCCAAGTCGGGGTCCTCCAGATCGTGCTCCGTCCGGTCCGGGGCGAATCGGCGCTCCGCGTCTGACCCGCCTGCAGGCCGAAGAAGAGGGCTCTGTCGAAGACAAAGCCGACTGGTCAGAATCGGCCAAAAGGAACTCAGCGACAAAACAGAAAGAGGAAAAAGAGACAAGGAGAACATACCGTAGGCGGCGGATTGGCTCGGCAATATGGCTCCTTGCCGAACTGCCACTCTGCGGAGAGTTTGCAGTTCGCAAGGTAGTTCACCATATATGCCACCTCGTCGTGCGGCATGTCCTTGGTACACATCCGGTTCGGATCGAGCTGTCCGCTCATCTGACAGATCAGATGAGGGCGGCTTTGGAGCGGGAGTACCCGGCGCGTGACGAAGGCGGCCAGCAGGTCGGGCCCCGACAAGCCCTCCGACTGGATCATCGCTTGCACTCGGGCGACGGCTGCGTTTCCAGCCGGCGTCAGCGTCACGGCCCGGTAAGACCACTGGGGCCGCCTGCCCGCCGGTGGGCCGGCTACGTAAGCCGGCAGATTGACGTAGTCGCCCTGCGGAGCGACGTTCCTCACGTAGAAATACGACTTTTGCCATAACTTCACCGACTGGATCAGCGTGATGACGGGGAAGGGGTTGTCGGCAGCCACCCTCCGCATCGCGATGAAGGCGCCACTCTGAGCCAGCACGCCTTGCATGCGCGTGCCCAGCTTGGACTGGAAGAACTCCCCCCATAGCTCGAGGGTAGGGAGGACGCCGAGGTAGCCTTCGCACAAGGTGACGAAGGCGGACAGCAGCACCACCGTGTTCGGTGGGAGGTGGTGCGGCTGGAGCTGGTAGAACTCGAGCCAAGAGCGGAAGAAAGCGCTCACGGGCAGGCTGATGCCGCGCAATAAATGCTAGCAGAAGACTACCCGCTCGCCTTCCCACGGCTCCGGCATAATCTCCTTCGCCGGCGCGAGACGGACCTCCACCTTGTCCGCGCCGGGCAGCCGCCGCGTCTTGCGGAGGAATTCGACATGATCCTCGTGGACGTTGGAGCCGTCCCAATCCCCGCCGTACTACATCGTGGCGTGGGGTTGGCGAGAACGAGCGCGGCGGCGGAGGAACGAGTGGTGGAAGAGCGCGGCGGCGAGGCGTTGTTGCAAGAAAGGGCAGGAGGAAGAAGATGGTGGAAAGAGGAGGAGCGTGCGAGAGCCTGCCGCTCTCCCCCTCCCCCTACTTATAGCTTCGCAAGGTGAAGCCGGGGAGGCCGGACGTGGGGTGAGACGTGGGATTAACTGCACCCACTCCCCCACGCCTCGCGATTATTATGCCCTAAAAGCGTGCCGAAACCGCCGCAGGGAGACGTGCGGGCGGTTTCGGGCCGCAGAGAATCTACGCCTGGGCCCGGGCGTGGGCGTGGCAGGCCCCCGCCCTGCGGCGACGTCCCGTCGCGCGCGTGGGCTGGCAGGCTTTTTAGCCAAGAGAGGCCACGTGGTTCGCAGGCAGCAAGTGGCCGGCCCGCGGCCCGGTGGACGCGCTGGCGAGCTCCCGCCCTCCGACTCCAAAATTTTTGGTCGAGACGGCGCGCCCGACCCAAGCCGGCTCCCAGCTGCCGGCTTGTCAAGATAGGAAGCTGATCGAGCTTCTCGACTCCTACCCAACCTCGAAGCCCAATCAGCTGCGGGGACTACTGTCGGAGTAAATGGCCACGGGTAGCCTAACCGACTGTCCCTGGCTCTTCAAAAAATTATCAGGCCATTTGGGCCTTCAAGCATTTCAAGCATTGGGCCGCCTTCCCCGCCCGGCTACCTCTGAAGCCGACTCTCAGAAGGCGACCCAGCCTCAGCAACCTCCCCCAAGATAACCACGGGATGGCCGACTCCAGGAAGCCAGCCATAGAGGATGCCGACTCCCCAGAGCCGGCCATGAAGAACGCCGACTCCCCAGAGCCGGCCACGAAGAGCGCCGACTCCAAGAAGCCGGCCAAGACCGCACCCACCAAAACTACACCCACATAACGGTGACAAGACGGGGTGTGACCATAGTGCGGCCCACTACCCCCGAAGCCCGAGGCAGGCATGGCCACATGACGTCGTACGGGACGGCCATCTCCCGTCCGGCTCAGCACTGTAGCCATGCTGGCCTCAACGTCAGCCACGACAGACGCCAGTATAGCCCACGGGCGGCGGGCCCCTTTAGCCAGAGAGAGGCGCGAAGGCAGCCTGGCCTCCCCCAGTCGGCCAAGGGCGTAGCCGGCCCCAGAAGACGGCTACCCCCTCCCTCGAAGCATGTGCCACATTAAGGAGACAAGACGAGGTAAGGCTACAGTGAGAGCCCTCGAGGCGGCACACTGTAGCCACGCTTACCTCGATGAAGCCCTCGTCATCAGGGACGAGGCTACAGTAAGCAGCCGCCGACAAGACCCTAGGCAGTGGGGCTGGCCTGCCGACCAAGAGGCCGGCAGCCGGCGGGACCCACCAGTCGGCGGGCCCCAACAGCCGGCGAAGAAGCCGGCGAGCGCAGACACTGATGACTGGGACCCGCGCCCAACCGGATTACAATTGTACCCCCGGAGGGTAGGCCTATATAAACCCCCTGGGCACCCATGCAAAGGGTTGGCTTCTTAGAGTTACACACACACCATAGAGAGAGGGAAGCAAGAGCTAGCCTTGTTCTTCTTCTCCCTTGAACCCAACAGCTCTAGGAGCATTTGTAGCTACTCTTTCTGATCTAGTGATCATGCGGAGACCCCGCAGAGCAGGACTAGGAGTGTTATCTCCATGGAGAGCCCCGAACCTGGGTAAGATTCGCCGGCGTGCATGTCTTCGCCTCATCCCGTTTCCGGGCACCGGCGATGTCTTATTGGCACCCACCATGATAAGCCACCCGTTGGCATATGTCGCACCTACCACCCGACACCGAGGGGTGCCCCCAATAGGGTATGCTGAAAATGCAAAAAGATACACGTCGCAGGGACAGGCCCATGCGACTTGGGGATAATGTTGCCCGAGGGGCGCCCCCAACTGAATGAACCCAAAAGAGTCACCTGGTACCGTTGCTGGAGAGATGTTGACGTAGCCGAAGATGCGTGCTGAAGAGGTCGTTCCTCATGGTCCGTCAGGGTCTTGAGCCTCAGGAGGCTCCCGGATGGCTCTTGAAGAACTGCCGCCATCTCTGCCAGGACTGCGTGATGCCTGGCCTCCTGAGCCGCCAGAACACTCCGCAAGTGGCGCTGGAAGGTGACAACTGTGTTCGGCAAGCCGAATGGCATGCGAGCATAGCTGTGAGGTGGACCCTCGCACCGACCAACACGCGAAGGCCAGAAACGCTCCTGAGATGCGGCCCTGTTGAGCCCTGGAATGTCGACGCAGACGCGCAGCTCGTCATCCTTGGCAGGACGCGGAGCTGCCCTAGGTGGTGGGCGGCGGTCGCCGCGCATGGCTCTTGCCTCTTGAAGCTCCTTGGTGGTCTTGGTAATGAACTCCTGAGCACCGGGCACCTCGTGCCTAGTTCCCTCATGAGGGAAGCATGCGGTGAAGCATGCCTCCACGTGGTGCCGGAGCGCCTCCCTCATGACGTTGGCTAGATCTGAGGCCCTCTAGAAGAGAGCCCCCGAACCCAGCCTGATGAGGGCGCCAGGCGCGCCTTCCTATGCAAGGGAGGGAGGCGCCCCATCTACGGGTGCAGATCTGAGTTGGTACCGCTGGAGACGTCGCTCTCCTGAAGCCCTTGAAGGAGCAGCTGTTTCTTCTTCTTGGGGACGGCCTCAGGAGGGTACAGGGCGCCTTCATTGTCCGGGTCTTCGGCCTCTGCGGCCTGGTAGGCACACTCGAGAGAGCACAGCGCATCCTTCTCCTCGCAGGCGACAGTGATGACGCCGTAGCTCCCGGGCATCTTGAGGACGTTGTAGCCGTGATGGGTCACTGCCATAAACTTGCCTAGGGCTGGGTACCGAGAATGGGATTGTATGACAGGCGGATGTGGGTGACGTCAAAGTCGATGAGCTCGGTGCGGTAGTTGTCGCGCCTGCCGAAGGTGACAAGAAGGCGGACCTGCCCGATCGGGGTGGTGGAGCCGTCGGTCACTCCTGAGAAGGGCTTGGTAGGCTGTAGCTGGTCGTATGGCACTTCGAGGCGGTCGAACGTCTCGACGGATAGGACATTGAGCCCTGCACCGCCGTCGATGAGGGTCTTGGTGACTTGGACATTGCTGATGATGGGTGAGCAGAGCATCGGGAGGGCGCCGGCAGTTGCCGCGCACTTGAGTTGGTCGGAGGAGCTGAAGGTGATGGCGCACTTGGACCACCTGAGCGGGTGCGTGGCCTCGAGCCTGGGAAGGGCCGCGTTCACCTCGCGAGCAAACTACTTGAAGATACGCTGAGAGGCTGGGGCCTGAGCGCCACCCAAGATGCAAGCGATGGCGCGAGGCTCCTGGAAGCCCCCAGCCCCCTCGTCCTGATGATGGTTGTCGTTCCTTCTTGCTGTTGGCGGCAGCGGAGGGAGGCAAGCGTTGTCCTGGGGGCAGTCCTCACGAGGCTGGTCTCTCCAGGCGCCCTCGCGAGGCTGGTCCTGCCAGCGGTCCTCGCGAGGTCGGTCGCGCCACTCCTGATGGGGGCGGCGGTCGTCCCAGCGTCCTCCACTGCGGCCTCCCCCATGGCCGTACCCTCGGTCGTTGCGCTCGGGGTGTCGACTGAAGCGCCCGTCGCGGATGGCCCTGAGCTCCTTGCAGTCGTTGGTGTTGTGGATGTGAACGTTGTGGAAGGCGCAGAACGGGCGGTTGGCCTTGGACGACTCGGGTTGGTCACAGCCGCGCTTCATCTCCGGTTCCTCCACGAGCACGGCAGCCCCCTTGCGGTCCTCATTGTCGGCATCCTGGGAACGGGGGTACTCAGACCTACCTGCCTGCGGCCGATGGCGTAGCTCCAGCAACGGCCCGGGGCGGCCCAGCTTCAGTGGCAACCACTAAAGACCCTCGCGAGGGGCCGAGCCTCGCGAGGCAGACGACACCAAGACCTCACTGGGGGCGGCCTCACTAGGCTGGATCCCGAGGAGCGGAGATATCTATGCAAGGGGGCACCTCGCGAGGTTCACGTGACATGAGCCATGACGACCAAGGCCGGGCGGGCGCCAGCGGGCACAGTGTACCAGTTTCCTATTTGGTGCTAAAGAGGCAGGCGCAGGCAAGGAGTCCCGAGGCATCAGGTAAAGGTTTCCATATCGGTGCAATGAGACCCAGGCCCGCAGGACGGCAGGGCGGAGGTCATCGCGGAGCCCACGGCTGCATCACCACCAGAGCCTTTGGCAGGCGAAGACCACCTTTTGTCAGGATAGCTTGTACTAGTTATCTCCCTTCGAAATTGGCCGTTGTGGGATCCCTTCTCGCCTACATTTGGGAAGAGGACCAGGGCCTCTATAAATAGGACTAGCCACCACCATAGGAGGGGGACAGATCATGCAGACCACCCTCACACGCACCAGCTCACTGAGCTCAAGAACACCTCTCCTCAGGAGGCTATTCATATCTTGTACTTGTATATCCTCAGCCTACGAGGCAATCCACCACACCACACTGGAGTAGGGTATTATACCAGAACGGTGGGCCGAACCAGTATAAACCCCCATGTCCCGTGTTCCTTGGGTTCGTCGAGCTATGTCGTGAGATCGTTGTGCGAGCGAACCAGGGAGAGAGAGTTCTTCGTGCGCACCCCAGAGTTCGAACCTCAAGGGTTTGCCGGAACCCATGAATCCGACAGTTGGCGCGCAAGGTTGGGGTGCGCCGAAGCCCCTCCTCCATCCATCGACCCGTCGACTCCCCGTGGTTCCGATGTCGGATGACCCGAGGACCCACGCCGACCACTGGGCCGCTTGGCCCATTCGGGCGGCACCGTCCGCCCAAGAAGACCTCAACTCCGCACTCCAGGCGGCCCGTACGCCGCCGAATACCGCCGGGTGCGGGCGGCGCGGGCCAACGCCCTCCGCCCTCGCGCATGGCGTGCAAGCGCCACCACGCGATCTTCAGGCTACGCTGCGGCAATGGCCCCGCACACTCGGCGGGAGCAGGCAAACATGCGAGCTGCGCTAATCGTGGCGCGGGAGCTACTATGATGCATGCTGGCGGAGAGCGGCCGCGATGCGCTACTTGAACGCATCGCCGAACTGCTGGACGCTGCCTGCAGAGGTACGCTGCCCTTCTATTCCATGCCCACGCCTCAGGTTGTGGCAGAGGCGCGCGCGAGGCCCCGGCGAGCTCGCGCGCCTCCTGGAGCGCCAGGGGGACCCGACAACACCAACATGAACCCCAACGCTACCCGTCCTGCCGCGACGGTGCCGTCACCATCGCTAGGAGGGTCAGGTGCTGGCAGGCCACCTCGAGGACGTGTTGGAGAGCCACCCAGCGGCCACCAGGCCCAGGCACCCCGGGTCCTGGCTCAAGGCGCGGAGCACCCAGGCGACGGGTCCGGCAGGGCGGCCGAGGACGCCTACGTCCCCCGCATGGTGAATTTGGGGTACACGCCGGGGGAAGGCTCCAATTCGTTCCCCGAGCCAGAATGGAAAGACGGAGCACTCGAGACCGGGGCCTTCCACGAGTCGCCAGGAGGCTTCGCCGACCCCTTCAACGACGATGACGGCGGGGTACAACCTATGTCTCAGGAACAAGTTTACGCTAACCATGGGCTGCAGGTGAACCAAACCGCAGCAGTGGCCCGAGACCCCATGGCGGTGGCTCCACCCCCGACCGGAACGATGCACTGGGGGCTGCGTGGGAGAGGCCTGGAGCCAGGGCCCCCTCCGCGCCGCACGAAGCATGGCGCTGCACGGAGGTAGGTCCTCTGTCAGGGAAGGCGCTGGTGAGCCTTTCCCCCCGGCAGAGGGCCTGTGGTCACCGAGGGCGCCGCTAGTGTCCTCCTTGTCCCTTGGTCCCGTCCTAGTTTCTGGACGCCCCAATGGTGGTTGGGGGTGGCGCAGGGCAGGGCCCTCGTCTGGCGATATGAAGCAAGGCTCGCGCCTGTGAAGGTCTCCGCTCATGACACTCTCACATAATAATGAGTGGGGCTGTACAAGCCCCGGAGTCTCCGGAGTGCCGCCCTTGGGCCTCGGGGTTCCCGCCCACGTTCGAGTGGAAGCACCATGCTCCGTGCAGGCCGTCGACACTGTCCCCCAATGACTATGCTCACAGCCAGTGAAAGCACTTAGCTCCGCGCTGGTGGGAAGACAAGAAGACTAGCTAGGTGCCTGACGCAGCCATTTGCTTTCATCCCTGCTTTCTGTAACTCGATTCGCCGCCCTTTTTGAGCTGAACTTGAAGTCGTATTTTCATTGACAAGTGTGGGGGAGTCTTTTATCGTTCGTGTTGATTTCTTGTGTTTTTTGGTTCCGTGCCTTGTTTCGAGGCTCGCGCCTGCTACCCCTCCCCTTGCGAGCGCCTGGGGAGCGGGGGCTGGGCATGGCATGCGCGCGTCGACCACGCTCGGGGAGACCGGGCGGCGGCAAATCCCGCAGGACCACCGCGTGCACACCCTGCAATGGTCTGGCACTCGCTCCTCGAGAGGCCCTCTCGAGCGGGCTAGCAGGCTCCTCGGAAGCCCAGAACCTCACGAGCCCATGGAGGGCTCCCCTCGGGAGAAAATCACATCAGCAACTACAAAACCAGCTCGAGGCCCACTTGGACTGAGGTAAGTTACAGCAGCAAGCCTGCGGAGGAGCTCGTGAGCTCGTAGAAGCATGTTTCAAGTCTTGCCTAAAAAATAGAACATTAGTCTGCTTACACGAGGGGCTCCCCCTCCCAAAAATGCTCTTACACCTTGAGGGGCCGTGCCCTAGCCTTTGCGTGCAGGTTCAAAGCGAAGGAGTGCGGGCTCAATCGGACATGTCGCTCGCAGCGTTGTCCGGATCGCTCTCGTACACGCTGCTAGCGCTGTCGCTGGCGTCGTCTTCACCGTCATCAACCGCGCCGCCTTCGTCCGCCACGACCACCACTGCGTCGTCCTCGGTGGCAAAGGCCCTGACCAGAGCGTCCACGTTATCGTCCACCTAGCGTGCCAGGTTGTCCCGGATGGCCTGGGCACTGGGGCGATGGCGGCGTCGAAGTCGAAGTGGGGATCGATGTTCTTGAGATGACTGAAGACCCGGGAGAACGCGTGCCCGAGGAGGCCTCGACTCTTTTCTTCAACAAGCTCGCGAGCCCTCGCGGCCTGGTCCTCGAGGCGCGTCACGACGTCAGTAAAGAAGCGGATATGGATGGCATAGTCTTCTACGTGGGGATGGGGGCGTGCTCTTCACAGATGGCGCCCAGCGCCCGGTTGGCCCTCACCTTGAGGGCCCGGAGAATGGGAGCGTGCTCACGCTGTAACGTCTGCCGACGGCATGCCTCCTCCCTGTTCTGGTGCGCGAGGGACACGGCATCGGCAACTTGCCACTGAAGTTAGAGCAATTCGGCATGAGCAGAGGCTAGGTCGTCCTGGACAGAGGTGAGGGCCGCTGCGGCGGCTTTCTCACTCTGCTTCGCCTCGTCCAGCCTCGACCTGAGGGTAGTGGTTCTGCCCTTAGCTTTGGCCTCCAGGAGCTTCAACTTCAGGTCATACCTATTGGCAAGATCCGTACGGGCCTACGCCACCATACGGTCAACCTCCCCTTGGATCCCAGCTTTGCGCATGCTGGCGGCGTCTTCTGCCAGGGCCACCAGGCGCTCCCTCGTCTCCAACCGCTCAAGCTCGACGCTGCGCTCCGCGGCCTCCAGCATCAGCGCCTCCTCGCGCTTCAAGATCTCCTTCTCTTTGGAAGGCGCCCCCCTCATCGATGCCAAGACAGCTCTGCGCGCCTCGACCTACTGCTCCAAGGTGGCGTTCAGGGCCTGGAGCTCCTGTTCGCGCTCCTCCGCGACCTTGCGATGGTGATCAGCCTCCCTGGCCTCCTCCAAGGCTCAGGCGCTGGCCTCGCGGGAGGTCGCAAGGGATGCCTCGGCCTTCGCGCTAGCGCGCTTGTTTTGGAGATGCCCGCGGTTGATGGCCACCTTCAGTGATACCATTCGTCCGCCAGCCGAAGGCCCTCTATCTCTAGGCGGGCGTCAACATCCACAAGCTCTTCCCCGAGCCGGCTCAGCGCACCCATCACCTCCCGGAAGGGCTCGTGACGGACAGCGCCGCACCTGCGCACAAGCTCAAATGCACGGCCGGGTCCGCCCTCCACACCAGGGGTCGTTGAGGAAGCTCGAGGTGGCCCGCCTGCTCCTAGCAGGGGGCTGGAGGCTGACGCCTTCCCCGCCGCCCTTCGGGCCTCGGCGGAGGCCCGACGGGGTGGGGCCTCGTTGCTCGAGGAAGAAGCCAAGGCAGAGGTCGCCTATCTGTGGGCGATGACCAGTGGAGGGGCCCTCGGCACGCCTTCAGCGCCCCAAGAAAAACCACGAAGGATGGACGACAAGAACGCAGGGTCAAGACATTTGGCGCGTCCACTTCCTCGCCAGGCCCCGTGCCACATGCGGCGGTCTGGCAGGGGGGACTCAGGGCCAACAGAGAGTTCGAAGCGGGTGGAGATCGCTTCTCAGGAGACTTCGCCGCTCCGGCCGAAGGGACCCTAAAGAGTTGCAATCAGGAGGAGATGCGGAACTCAGGGAATTACGAAGATAAGGTACTCACTCGTGTATGGCAATGTACTTCCTTTGCTTCAATGGCCGGTGTGCGTCATCACTGCAGCTCGGAGACCCCTTCCTCTTGCGGAGAGCTTCGAAGTTCAGGCGAAGCTGGCCGAAGCCCCGGGTGCGACCAACAGCGCAATGAGCAGCTGGTGTGGCCCTTGAGGAGGCGACCTCAGGAGTATCGGGCTGCATCGACCCTTCAGCCTCCGCCTTGCGACTGCTCGCCCGGGCCTCGGGGGCTCCCGCCTCAGTAGCATCGAGCTGCGTCAGCCTTCTGGTCGCCTCCTCAGGGCGGCTCACCCGAGCCCCAGGGGTCGTCGCTTCAAGAGCCCCGAGCAATGCTATTTCTTCAGCAACCGAACCGCTGGCGTTCAACAGCGGTCGTCCCTCTGCGCCCACCTCCGGGGTGAGCGTCGCGCTGGCAGCGGGCAAGGGAACCACGAAGATAGGGCTCTCGCGAGGCCCTTCAAGGCCGACCGGGCGCAGTCCCCATTCGTCGAATGAGGGCATCTGCCTCATGAACTCCACCCTGTTCGAGCAACAGTACAAGAGGCAGCCCTCCTCCGGCATATTGGCTGGTGACGGGTCACCCGTCAAGAGCTCAAGCACAGTCCGTTGTGCCTCAGGAGGAAGCCCAGGCGCGTGAAGCCTTATGGGGTCCTTGCTGCCGGAGAAGGTCCACATCAGCCGAGAGTGGCGCTGGAGCGGAGCAATGCGGCACCGGATGAACTCCCTTACCACCATGGGCGCCGTCACCCTGAGATCCTTCAGCCTGGTCAGCCGGCACCAGACGTGGGTGAGCCGCGGGTCTGCAAGCCTCGCATGCCCCCAGCTGGAGCTGGGGGCAGCTGGTGCCATTGGAAGCAAGAGCAGGGGGCTGAGCACGCCGACGTCCACAAACACCCACCGCTTCTGGAACCCGCTCACAACCGGCGAGAGCTCGAGGTCGATCCCCGAGCCAGCCGTCGCCGCCATGGCCAGGAAGCTCAAGTATCCCGAGGGCTGCCGGCCATCAGTCAGATGCAGCGAGAAGAAATGGCGAAGCAGAGCCACGGAGGGAGTGATGCCCACCATGGCCTCATAGGCGAAGGCGAAGACGACAAGGAGAATGATAGACTGGGGATCCAAGTGCAGCGAGTTGATTTGGTAGTGAGAGAGCACGACGTTGAAGAAGGCGGAGAAAGGGCGAACCAGGCCGGCCCAGAGGGCGTGAAGGTGGATGGGGATCTCAGTGGCCATCCTATCAATCGCAACGCGGGATGCGGGCCAAGCCACCGTTGCCCCCACTCATTGGAGTCATCGGCGAGCACTGGGTGAACCTTGTCCATCCCTTCCTGGTTGAGCACCACCGACCGCTCGACGGCAGGCTCGAAGGTCGGCGGCGCTTCGGCTGAGGCTAGGGGCTTCTTCTTCCCCTACTTCTTCCGGCTCGGCGCCATGGCGATGGAGAGGGTTGGATCCTCGTTGGGTCGGAGGAGGATACCGCTGCTTCCTGGAAGGCGGAGGAGTTGGGGGAGCGCGGTGCTGGTGGTGGAGGTGGAGCTGTGTAGACAATGGCGGCCGCCTAGCCTGGCGGATATCAAGGCCGCGTGGGGAAGTGGAGGCGCCCATGTACCATCGACCACCATGCTTCGACCAAGGCCGCAGGCGGTTGGGGCCTGCGGCGCTCCGCACTTTCCCTTTGGCTTCGCCCCGAAGCCAAGTTTGAGCGCGCCTTGGGCCCGGGGGCTACAGTCATCGTCCTGGGAACGGGGCTACCCAGACCTTCCTGCCTGCGGCCCATGGAGTGGCTCCACCAACAGCCCGGTACGGGCCAACTTCAGCGGCAACCACTCAAGACCCTCGCGAGGGGCTGAGCCTCGCGAGGCGGAGGACACAAATACCTCCCTGGGGGCAGCCTCACCAGGCTGGCTTCCGAGGAGCGGAGATATTTATGCAAGGGGCACCTCGCGAGGTTCACGTGACGTGAGCCATGACGACCAAGGTCAGGGGGTGCCAGCGGGCGCAGTGTACCAGTTTCCTCTTTGGTGCTAAAGAGCCAGACGTAGGCGAGGAGTCCGACGCATCATGCAAAGTTTTCCATATCGGTGCAATGAGACCCAGGCCAGCAGGACGGAGGTCATCGCGGAGCCCACAACTGCATCACCACCAGAGCCTTCGACAGGCGAAGACCACCTTTTGTCAGGATAGCTTGTACTAGTTGTCTCCCTTCAAAATTGGCAGTTGTGGGTTCCCTTCCCACCTACATTTGGGAAGAGGACCAGGGCCTCTATAAATAGGACTAGCCACCACCATAGGAGGGGGACGGATCATTCAGACCACCCTCACATGCACCAGCTCACCGAGCTCAAGAACACCTCTCCTCAGGAGGCTGTTCATATCTTGTACTTGTACATCCTCAGCCCACGAGTCAATCCACCACACCACACTGGAGTAGGGTACTACACCACAACGGTGGCCTGAACCAGTATAAACCCATGTGTCCCGTGTTCCTTGGGTTCGTCGAGCTAGGCCGTGAGATCGTTGTGCGAGCAAACCAGGGAAAGAGAGTTCTTCGTGCACACCCCAGAGTTCGAACCTCAAGGGTTTGCCGGAACCCACGAATTCGACACTCATGTATGGTGAGCTCCTCCTTCATCTTGACATCGCGGACGCCATCGGAGAATGCTGAGAGGATGGCCTCGTCCGTCACCTCGGGGATCTTGAGGAGAACGCTGTTGAAACGCTGGATGTACTTCTGCAGGGTCTCCCCTGGCTATTGCTTGATGCACCGCAGGTCACCAGCGGCAGGCAGGCGGTCGCGAGTGCCTTGGAAGTTGGCGACGAAGCGCTCGCACATCTCGCCCCAGGAGGAGATCGATCCCGCGGGCAGGTTCAGGAGCCACGAGGGCGCGCCGTCCTTGAGGGCTATGGCAAACCAGTTCGCCATGACCTTCTTGTTGCCATTGGCCACCTCGATGCTCAGCTTGTAGAGCTGCAAGAACTCAGCAGGGTCGGGGGTGCCGTCGTAGCGCGGAGGTAAGTCGGGCTTGAACTTGCCGGGCCAGACGACGCTGCGCAGCTTAGGGGTGAAGGCGCGGCAGCCCGCCATGGTCACTGGAGCCCGTCGTGGAGGCGGAGCCCGGTCCTGGTACCCTCGTGTCGCCGCCGCATGCGGCACGCGGTCTTGACGTGGTGGTGCTGGGAGCGCGGGAGCGTTTTCTTGCGGCCAAGGGATTTCTTGGCAGCTTCCTTCTTCGTGCGCGGATGCCCTGCGCGGTGGGTCGCCCCGCGGGGCCGCGTGTCTTGGTGCGGGGGCTTTGTCTTGATGCGGAGGCGGTGGAGGCACTCCATGGGCTAGGTCGCCCGCAGCAGGAGGTGGATGAGGCAGCGAGAGGGACGGTACATGAGAGCCCCCAGCGGCGCTGACGAGCTCAGCGATGCGGTCCAGCCAGTCTTCATAGAGGTCGTCGACCGGGCGGTAACGCAGGAGCTCACGTGCCATGAGCAGGGCGGCCTGCACGTCCGTGGGTGCGCGACGAGCGTGGGACGACGAGCCGGCCGAAGTCAGCGACGGGGTGGCGGTGCATCCGTCCCGCCGCACGAAGGGGTGCAGTGACGAGGCTTGCTGCTCGTTCCCCGCCAGGCTGGTGGCGGCGTTGGCAGCGGGCGATGGAGAATGGCGGGGAGGTCCAACAATGGGCGCCGTCTGAGCGACGCGAGTAGCAAGGACGGACCGGCGCTCAGCGCGGACTCGACGAGCGTCAGCCATGGATGCGGTGGAGCAGTGGTGCGTCGATCAACAGAAGAAAGGCTTCGGTGCACCCCTACCTGGCGTGCCAAATGTCAGATTCGTGGTTCCAACAAACCCTTGAGGTTCAAACTCTGGGGTGCGCACGAAGAACTCTCTCTCCCTGGTTCGCTCGCACAACAATCTCATGGCCTAGCTCATCGAGCCCAAGGAACAAGAGACACAGAGGTTGATACGTCCATTTTGCATCATGCTTTTATATCGATATTTATTGCCTTATGGGCTGTTATTACACATTATGTCACAATACTTATGCCTATTCTCTCTTATTTTACAACGTTTACATAAGGAGGGAGAATGCCGGCAGCTAGAACTCTGGGCTGGAAAAGGAGCAAATATTAGAGACCTATTCTGCACAACTCCAAAAGTCCTTAAATTCCACGGAAGTTATTTTTGGAAATAATAAAAAATACCGAGCGAAGAAAATACCAGAGGGGACCCACACCCTGGGCACGAGGGTGGGGGCGCGCCCCCTGCCTCGTGGGCCCCCTGTTGGCCCTCCGGTTCCCATCTTCTGCTATATGAAGCCTTTCGTCCAAGGAAAAATCATAAGCAAGCTTTTAGAACGAGACTCCGCCGCCACGAGGCGGAACCTTGGCGGAACCAATCTAGGGCTCTGGCAGAGCTGTTCTGCCGGGGACACTTTCCTCCGGGAGGGGGAAATCATCGCCATTGTCATCACCAACGCTCCTCTCAGCGGGAGGGGGCCAATCTCCATCAACATCTTCACCAGCACCATCTCCTCTCAAACCCTAGTTCATCTCTTGTATCCAATTCTTGTCTCTAAGTCTGAAATTGGTACCTGTGGGTTGCTAGTAGTGTTGATTACTCCTTGTAGTTGATGCTAGTGGGTTTATTTGGTGGAAGATCATATGTTCAGATCTTATATGCATATTAATACTCCTCTGATTATGAACATGAATATGCTTTGTGAGTAGTTACATTTGTTCCTGAGGACATGGGAGAAGTCTTGCTATTAGTAGTCATGTGAATTTGGTATTCGTTCGATATTTTGATGAGATGTATGTTGTCTCTCCTCGAGTGGTGTTATGTGAACGTCGACTACATGACACTTCACCATTATTTGGGCCTAGAGGAAGGCATTGGGAAGTAATAAGTAGATGATGGGTTGCTAGAGTGACAGAAGCTTAAACCCTAGTTTATGCGTTGCTTCGTAAGGGGCTGATTTGGATCCATATGTTTCATGCTATGGTTAGGTTTACCTTAATACTTCTTTTGTAGTTGCGGATGCTTGCAATAGGAGTTAATCATAAGTGGGATGCTTGTCCAAGTAAGGGCAGCACCCAAGCACCGGTCCACCCACATATCAAATTATCAAAGTACCAAACGCGAATCATATGAACGTGATGAAAACTAGCTTGACGATAATTCCCATGTGTCCTCGGGAGTGCTTTTCTCTATATAAGAGTTTGTCTAGGCTTGTCCTTTGCTACAAAAAGGATTGGGCCACCTTGCTGCACTTTATTTACTTTTGTTACTTGTTGCTCGTTACAAATTATCTTGTCACAAAACTATCTGTTACCTATAATTTAAGTGCTTGCAGAGAATACCTTGCTGAAAACCGCTTATCATTTCCTTCTGCTCCTTGTTGGGTTCGACACTCTTACTTATCGAAAGGACTACGATAGATCCCCTATACTTGTGGGTCATCAGGTGTTTATACTGGTTCGGGCCACTGTTGTGGTGTAATACCCTACTCTAGTGTGGTGGGTGGATTGCCTCGCAGGCTGAGGATGAACAAGTACAAGGTATGAACAGCCTCCTGAGGAGAGGTGTTCTTGAGCTCGGTGAGCTGGTGCATGTGAGGGTGGTCTGAATGATCCGTCCCCCTCATATGGTGGTGGCTAGTCCTATTTACAGAGGCCTTGGTCCTCTTCCCAAATGTAGGCGGGAAGGGATCCCACAACGTCCAATTTTGAAGGGAGACAACTAGTACAAGCTATCCTGACAAAAGGTGGTCTTCGCCTGCCAAAGGCTCTGGTGGTGATGCAGATGTGGGCTCTGCGATGACCTCCGTCCTGCTAGTCTTGGCCTCGTTGTACCGATATGGAAACCTTTGCCTGATGCCTCGGAACTCCCCGCCTGCGCCTGCCTCTTTAGCACCAAAAAGAGGAAACTGGTACACTGCGCCCGCTGGCGGCTGCCTGGCCTTGGTCATCATGGCTCACGTCACGTGAACCTCGCGAGGTGCCCCTTTGATATATATCTCCGCTCCTCAGGAGCCAGTCTAGTGAGGCTACCCCTGAGGTGATCTTGGCGGCGTCCGCCTCGCGAGGCTTGACCCCTCGTGATGGTCTTGAGTGGTTGCTGCTGAAGATGTGCCGTACCAGGCCGTTGGTGGAGCCACGCCATGGGCCACAGGCAGGCAAGCCTGGGTACCCCCATTCCCAGGATGCTGACACAAACATTGAGAATCTTGATTTTTAAATTGTAGTACATCCAAAACTTATTTGTCATGAAACTTATCGTGTTGTCATATGGACACCAATACAAAGTGGCATTGTACATTATTTTGTCAAATTTGAGACCATTTTTATGTAATCTTTATCTAATTACAAATGGCAGATTATTAATAATTTTGAACCAATATCCCAAACGGATTATTTATTCGAACCGTGAGCGTTAGACCAATAATGGATAAGTGCCATGCTTTGGTTAAGCAATAAAGCAGCAGCATTAATAATCCAAATAGAAAAACAATATACATGTTGCGCATGACCCTTGTGCCATGCGATCAGGCGTGAGTTGACGGGACGCATGCGAGCAGTCCGCCACGGAGGCAGACCGGGGGGCGTGCAGGTGTGTGAATTGACAGAGGCGTGCTCGCTGCGCAGTGTAATCGGGAGGCGTGCGAGTAGTTGTGTGAAACTTTGGTAGGCATGCCAGCAGTCCGGTGCACAGGCTCACCGGGAGGCGAGCCATCGGTTTGACCGCTGCCCGCCCCTGTCCCACAACTCCCACTACTCCATATTAATGGTGCACCCGAGCGGCCGCACCCCCATCCTCGCTACACACACAATCCTCTCTCTCCGCTTGCATCCTCGACGCCGCTCTCAATCCTCAAAGCCGTCAGTGTATGAGGATGCCGCTGAAGTGCCCCATCGGAGGGAGTGGCGACGCCGGGGCTGCTAAAGCACCGGAGCACGACATGGAGATGGAGACAGAGGTTGCCGTCACTGCCGGCGAGTAATCACTGCACCCTGACGTCGTCGACTGCGTCGAGCTTCCACAGCCGGAGGCGGAGTTCCACACCGACTCTGGTGACGACCCCGTCGACGACTCCAACGACCACTCCGGCGACGACTCCGACGATGACGGACTGCTGGTTAGTCATCTATACCCATTTAACTTTCAAATAGATCATAGGGTTTCTCTGGTTACTCCTGCCTCCCCATTTTTTGGAATAGAAATCCTATGGTTATGTTCTCCCAATCCATGAAATCTGAGTAAGTTTCGTTAGATCCGTGTAGTGTATTGATTGTTTGAATGGTGCAAGTGATAAGTGATTAGTTGTTTCATCTTTGCAATTGATTTCTGCTAGTAATCCAACTAGGATTAGTGTTCATGCTAATAATTCCTAGCCAGGACAATTGATTTTGAATGACCTACATATGTTTGTGCCATTATTTTCTTCAAGATTGGTCTTTACATAGATGACTATGCTTAAAAATCGAACCATAATCTCTGGATATGTATAAACAAATAGCCATAAATTCCTAATCTTACTTCACGACACGTAATCATTGATTTGATGCCAAATTTGTTTTACTATTTGTATAGGTGTTGTCTGACGATGTGGACAGTGAGTATGAAGATGGCCAGAGGAGGTCAAAGAGGCAAATCATGAGGGAGCTTTATGCGGGAATGCATAACAGGCATATTAGGACCTGGAACGCCGGCTATGGATGCCCATTTTTTAACCACAAGCTTCATGACGCGTATCTAAGTGTTCTGGCACATGCAAGAGGACGAGCCGTTAGCTCCTTCAGGTAGAAGTATTCTCGTAGGGTAGCGCACGGCGCATACACCGAGTACCTGGAGAAGCTTTACGATCGTGCCGGAATGTGAGATGAGATGTGGGATCGAACTATGTACGCTTGAGTATGCTTAATGACAATTGAACTATGTACTTATGGTTGAACTATGCTTGTGTATGATGTCTACTACGCAACTTTATTCTTGTAGACACGTGTTGGGCCTCCAAGCGCAGAGTTTTGTAGGACAGTAGCAATTTTCCCTCAAGTGGATGACCTAAGGTTTATCAATCCGTGAAAGGTGTAGGATGAAGGTGGTCTCTCTTAAACGACCCTGCAACCAAGTACAAGAAATCTCTTGTGTCCCCAACACACCCAATACAATGGCAAATTGTATAGGTGCACTAGTTCAGCGAAGAGATGGTGATAAAAGTGTAATATGGATGGTAGAAATATATTTTTATAATCTGTATAAATAAAAACAGCAAGGTAGAAAATATTAAACGGGCACAAAAACGGTATTGCAATGCTTGAAAATGAGGCCTAGGGTCCGTACTTTCGCTAGTGCAACCTCTCAACAATGCTAATATAATTGGATCATATAACCACCCCTCAAAGTACGATGAAGAATCACTCGAAAGTTCCTATATAGCGGAGAACATAAGAATAAATTGTTTGTAGGGTATGAAACCACATCAAAGCTATTCTTTCTGTTCGATCTATTCAAGAGTTCGTACTAAAATAACACAAAGCTATTCTTTCCGTTTGATCTATCCTAGAGTTCGAAGTAAAATAACACCAAAGCAAATTCATATTCACAATACTCAATCCAACACAAAGAACTTCAAAGAGTGCCCCAAGATTTCTACCGGAGAAACAAAGAAAAGAACGTGCATCAACCCCTATGCATAGATTACCCCAATGTCACCTCGGGAATCCGTGAGCTGAGTGCCAAAACATATATCAAGTGAATCAATACGATACCCCATTGTCACCATAAGTATTCAATTGCAAGACATATATCAAGTGTTCTCAAATCCATAGAATTATTCGATCCGATAACAACGAAATCTCAAAGGGAAAAACTCAATTCATCACAACAAGATAGAGAGGGGAAAACACCATATGATCCGACTATATTAACAAAGCCTGCGATATATCAAGATCGTGACATCTCAAGAACACAAGAGAGCGAGAGATTAAACACATAGCTACTGGTACAAACCCTCAGCCCCGAGGGTGGACTACGCCCTCCTCATCATGGTGGCCGCCGGGATGATGAAGATAGCCACCGGAGATAATTCCCCCCTCCGGCAGGGTCCCGGAAAGGGTCTTCATTGGTTTTCGGTGGCTACAGAGCCTTGCGGCGGCAGAACTTTTTATCTAGGTTAACCCTGAGGGTTTTCGGAATATTTGTAACACCCCGCTTGTAACTTACCATATTTGTAACTCCGACTCTTCCCATTTTCGGCTTTGTGATATGATATTCCCTCCGTGGTCGGGCTTTGTTTTTCGTTTTGTATTTTGTTCATGTCATGCATTTCATATCATGTCATCATGTGCATTGCATTTGCATACGTGTTCGTATCTTGCATCCGAGCATTTTCCCCGTTGTCCGTTTTGCAATCCGGCGCTCCTATCTCCTCCGGTGCACCCCTCTTGTTTTCTTTCGTGTGCGGGTGTCAAACTTTCTCGGAATGGACCGACTCTTGTCAAGTGGCCTTATTATACCACCCGGAGACCACCGGTCAAGTTTCGTTCCATTTGGACGTCGTTTGGTACTCCAACGGTTAACCGGGCATCCGCAAAGTCCATTTGTGTGTGCAGCAAAACCCCCCTCAAAAACCATCCCAAAACCCACCAAACTCTCTTCCATGCTCTAGGTCGTTCGATCACGATCGTGTGGGCGAAAACCGCACCTCATTTGGACTCTCCTAGCTCCCTCTACCTATAAATATGCGAGGCCTCCCGTATACGAATCGCAGACCAAACCCTAGCCTTCGTCCCTCCGCGCGCCGGACGTGTCCGTACGCCGCCGGACACAACCCGCCGCCGGCCGCAGCCAATACGGGCGCGCCACGTCACCCCGGGCGCTCTCTCTCTCCTCCTCGCGCCGCCGGCCCGCCGGGCCCAGGCGGGGCCCGCCCGGCCCGTACCGCCGCCGTCTGCCTCCCGCCCGGCCTGCCCCGCCGCGCTGCCTCTCCACCGGCCCCGGCCACCCGCGCCGCCCCGCCGGGGTCCGCCGCCGGCCGTGGGCACCCGAGCCCCGCCGCCCGCCGGTGCCGCCGCTCCTCCTCCCTCCGGCCTACCTCGCCGTCGCCTCCTCCTTCCCTCCCGTCGCCGGTGAACCCCCATCGAAGCCGAGCTCGAGCTCTTCCCAATCGGGATCCAGATCCGGTCAACGCGCAGGTTGACCCCGAGCCCCCCTCTAATTTTCTTAGTCCTGGATTTTTACAGCAAGTGCCTCTGTTCCTTAGTGCGTAACTTCTTGCATGTAGCTCCAATTCTCGCGTGTAATATGTCAAATTGTTCGCCTCGTGATGCTCTACATTTTGTTCAATTGCACCATGTTCATTAGAGGTCATCTTGATGCCCAAATATCTGTTGGAAGAGGGATAGTTGCTGTTATTCTCTGGTTCTTATCAGAACTGGGAGATTTGTCATTTTTGTATCTTTAAATATGTGCATCTTATGGGCATGAGCTCTACATGTGTATTGAAGTATGCCATGCCATCTTTCCAGTGGTGTAGTCCATGTATTTTTGTGATCTCTGTGGTGACTAGCACAAGCATGCAAAGTAGGCTCCGTAATGTTTCTGATTTCAGGGACTTAATGATTTCTCCAAGTCCTTGTCTGCTGTTATTTTGTTGCCATGTAAACTTGATGCTACAGACAGATCCATGCATATTTTGAAGATGATCAGTAATGATGTTTTGTAGATATAGTTGTAATTCATCCATTCATGCCCTTGTTTGCAATTATGGAGTGCCATAGCATGACTCAATCGTGCTCTACTTTTGCTATAAAATATTTCTGGCAGATTCTTAACATGATATGCAATTTTGCCAAGCTTGTTGTAGTTGATCCATACATGCTATGCTTGTCTTCTTGCCATGTATAGCTTCATAAACATGCCATCGTACTGTAGGTATGCTTGGTTTGTCATGAATTGCTCTTTAGTGAGTTGATCAAGCTCACAAAGAGGCCTACATATTATTATTTCTGCCATGCTCTGTTTTCTGCTTGCCATCATATCTTCTGGTCCTTTTTGGCTTATGGTCAGTAAGGGACTTTTGTCATATGCATTTAGTAGAACACTGCCATGCCTTGTTTTTCTATGTTAAGTTCCTGTAGCATGTGGATTTCGTGCTCTGAACATTGCTACCTGATGTTGTTTTTCTGCCATGTCCAGTTTTTCACTAAGTCTGTGATCCTGTTATCTTTTGCACTTTTGCCATGCTTGTTTGAGCTTGATATGCTGTGAACTAGCCATAGCTCAGTGTTCATCTTTTGTCAAGCATCTCCTGTAGATTACTGTCACATGCTTTGTTGCTATGTTGGAGTGCTGTAGCATTGTTGCCTGTTGCATTTAAGTGCTATCTTGCTGTTAATCGCAGATTCATGTCATTCTTGTTTTGCTTGCCATTTGCAAACCGTGCATCCGTTTCCGGCGATCTTTATATCGATTTCGACCGAAATCACCTCATCTTTCCAGTGGAATGCTTGGTTTGCCAAGTTACTGCCATGTTCATCATTTTTCTTCCGGAGCACGCATATGCTTCGCATATCATATCTTGCATATCATACATGTTTTGCATCATGTTGCTTGTGCATTTCTCGTTGTTGATTGTGGTTCCGTTTGTTTGTGTTCTTGTCTTGGGTAGAGCCGGGAGACGAGTTCGTGAACGAGGAACCTGTCGAGTACACTTACAAGGATCAAGACAACTCTGAGAAACCTTGCAGGCAAGATGACCACCCCTCGAAATCACTTCTATCTTTGCTATGCTAGTTGTTCGTTCTATTGCCATGCTGCGCTACCTATCACTTGCTATATCATGTCTTCCATATTGCCATGTCAGCCTCTAACCATCCTTTCCTAGCAAACCGTTGTTTGGCTAAGTTACCGCTTTTGCTCAGCCCCTCTTATAGCGTTGCTAGTTGCAGGTGAAGTTGAAGTTGGTTCCATGTTGGAACATGGATATGTTGGGATATCACAATATCTCTTATTTAATTAATGCATCTATATATATTTGGTAAAGGGTGGAAGGCTCGGCCTTATGCCCGGTGTTTTGTTCCACTCTTGCCGCCCTAGTTACTGATATACCGGTATTATGTTCCTTGAGTTTGCGTTCCTTACGCGGTCGGGTGATTTATGGGACCCCCTTGACAGTTCGCCTTGAATAAAACTCCTCCAGCAAGGCCCAACCTTGGTTTTACCATTTGCCACCTAAGCCTTTTTCCCCCGGGTTTTCCTAGAGCCCGAGGGTCATCTTTATTTTAAACCCCGGGCCAGTGTTCCTCTGAGTGCTGGTCCAAACTAGAGCCCTTTGCAGCGCCACCTTGGGGAAACTCGAGGATTGGTTTTAGTTGTACGGACTGCTCATCCGGTGTGCCCTGAGAACGAGATATGTGCAGCTCCTATCGGGATTTGTTGGCACATTCGGGCGGCTTTGCTGGTCTTGTTTTACCATTGTCGAAATGTCTTGTAAACCGGGATTCCGAGACTGATCGGGTCTTTCCGGGAGAAGGTTTATCCTTCGTTGACCGTGAGAGCTTATGATGGGCTAAGTTGGGACACCCCTGCAGGGTATTATCTTTCGAAAGCCATGCCCGCGGTTATGAGGCAGATGGGAATTTGTTAATGTCCGGTTGTAGAGAACTTGTCACTTGACCCAATTAAAATGCATCAACTGCGTGTGTAGCCGTGATGGTCTCTTCTCGGCGGTGTCCGGGAAGTGAACACGGTCTGAGTTATGTATGACGTAAGTAGGAGTTCAGGATCACTTCTTGGTCATTGCTAGATGACGACCGCTCCGTTGCTTCTCTTCTCGCTCTCTCTTGCGTATGTTAGCCACCATATATGCTTATTGCCGCTGCAGCTCCACCTCATTACACCATCCTTTCCTATAAGCTTAAATAGTCTTGATCTCGCGGGTGTGAGATTGCTGAGTCCTCGTGACTCACAGATTCTACCAAAACAGTTGCAGCTGCCGACGATGCCAGTGCAGATGATGGGGTCGATCTCAAGTGGGAGTTCGACGAGGAACGTGGTCGTTACTATGTGTCTTTTCCTGATGATCAGTAGTGGAGCCCAGTTGGGACGATCGGGGATCTAGCATTTGGGGTTGTCTTATTTTCATCTGGATTTTGACCATAGTCGGTCTATATGTCTGTATTTTGGATGATGTATGAATTGGCGATTGTAAGCCAACTCTTTATCCCATTCTTGTTCATTACATGGGATTGTGTGAAGATGACCCTTCTTGC
The DNA here is from genome assembly GCF_002575655.3 of Aegilops tauschii subsp. strangulata. Taxonomy (NCBI): domain Eukaryota; kingdom Viridiplantae; phylum Streptophyta; class Magnoliopsida; order Poales; family Poaceae; genus Aegilops; species Aegilops tauschii. The sequence goes on along the minus strand of NC_053035.3, from coordinate 205,955,482 downwards.
GACAAAACCACTATGCGGTTATGCCTCTAATTCGTGCCTCGACACGTGGGAGATATAGCCGCATCGTGGGCGTTACAATATTTGTGAGTTTATAGGGTAAAGACGGGGTGCGGGAGGCCACCGAGGTGGGCACAACCCACTTGGGCGCGCCTGGGCCCCCAGGCACACCCTGGTGGGTTGTGCCCCCCTCGGGGTACCCCCAGGTACTGCTCTGGCCCATCCTGGGTGTTCTGGTCCATCAAAAATCTCCAAAAAGTATCGCGGTGTTTGGACTCCGTTTGATATTGATTTCATGCAATGTAAAAAACAAGCAAAAAACAGCAACTGGCAATAGGCACTGGGTCAATAGGTTAGTCCCAAAAAATTATATAAAGTTGCTATAAAATGATTGTAAAACACCCAAGAATGATAATATAACAGCATGAATACTTCATAAATTATAGATACGTTGGAGACGTATCAACATCCCCAAGCTTAATTCCTACTTGTCCTCGAGTGGGTAAATGATAAAAGATATAATTTATGAAGTGTGAATGCTAGCAAAGTGCACATGTTTGATCAATGACAATTTCAATCACTTTTCCTAGCATCATAACAGCAATTCTGTCTTATAAAACTTCTCATGTTATAGTATCAACCAATTCACATGTTAAGGTTCAAACAATGAACTCTCTTGAAACTCAACAACCTATGTTCTCAGTCACCAAGAAATTGTAATTCAACTTATTCAACAGAGTTTAAGTAAGAGCTCCACATACTCAACCATCATATAGTCTTCTATGATTGCTAACACTCACCGCATACACATGAGCAAAACGTTTCAACCGGACACATAGAAAGATAGGGGTTATTGTTTTTCCAACCAATGTATTCACCTCAAGGGTGATGTCAACAATAATAACTCATGCTACCGATATTCAACTAGACATATGTTCCTAGATCTTTCCTCACCACATGATGCTTGCCAAAAGAGAAAAATAAAGAGGAATAGAGAGAAAAACTTTGACTCTTTGCATGAAAGTAAATACTGAAAAGTAAAAGATAGGACCTTCATAGAGGGAAGCAGAGGTTGCCATGCGCTTATTTGTTTGTATGCTCAACCCCTTAGTGCAAAAGAACGTCACATTATATTGCCCCTTATGATAGCAACCTTTATTATGCAGTCTGTCGCTTTTATTCTTTGCCATCACAAGTTTGTACAACGCTTAATTTTCTCTTACACTAAATGATCTAACAGTTTTTGAAGCAATTCTTATTGCTTTATTGCACCGATGACAACTTACTTGAAGGATCTTATTCAATCCTTAGATATGTATGGTGGACTCTTGAAAATAAGATTTGGGTTTAAGGGTTTTTGGATGTGCAAGTAGTATCTCTACTTAGTGCGGAATTTTTGGCTAGCAAAGATGGGGGGCAAGCACCACATGTTGAAGGATCTATGACAATATGACTTCTATGTGAATATGAACAAGCTTAAACCATTACGTTCTCTTCCTTGTCCAACGTCAACAATTTTGGCATATAATATTTTGATGGGGGCTCACAATCACAAAAGATTTCCAAGATAGTGTATTTGCATGTGAAGGTTCTCTTCCTTATACTAATTATTCGTGAATTGCTTGTATGACAAATATTATGATTGTCAAGCCTCAAAAGATTTCACTTTCTAAACCCAATGTGAAGCTACCACTAGGCATGATATGATTTCAACTTCATGACATTCAATTTATTCAACAATTTACTCAAAGGATATAAGTGAAGCACAAGATTAAATGACAAGCTACTCCAAAAAGATATAAGTGAAGATCATGAGCATAATATTTCTTTCTCTCAAATTAATTTAAGTGAAGCAAGAGAGAATTTCTTCAAAAATATTAAAGCACACCATGCTAAAAAAGATACAAGTGAAGCACTAGAGCAATTCCATAGAAAAGAGCTTCGTTGACGGGATGTGCGTGCCGCTTACCTAGCCTCCCTGGCAACTATTTGAGGGCTCTATTTTATTTAAAAACTTTCAGATCTAAGTACTTTATTAAAACAGCAAGCAAAACAAATAAAATGGCATTCCAAGGATAGCACAACTCATGTGAAGAAGCCAAAACTTAGGCTCAACTGATACTAACCGATAATTGTTGAAAAAGAAAGGTGGGATGCCTACCGGGGCATCCCCAAGCTTAGATGTTTGAGACTTATTGAATATTATCTTGGGATGCCTTGGGCATCCCCAAGCTTGAGCTTTTGTGTCTCCTTAATTCTTCTCATATCACGGTTTTCCTAAATCCCAAAAGCTTCATCCACACAAAACTCAATAAGAACTCGTGAGATAAGTTAGTATAAACTAATGCAAAAACCTTATCATTCTCTACTGTAGCAAATCACTAAAATTATTATTCAACATTTCATACTAAATGCCTCTGCATATTTAATACTCCTATCCTCAAATAGAATCATTAAACAAGCAAACATATGCAAAGAATGCAAGAGTATCAATACTTCTTAAACTCCAAAGATTATGAAAATCTACCACACTGTAGAAAATTTATCAGAGCTTATTTTGAAAAAAGTTTCCACATTTTATCACATTCTGACTTTTCTAGGGAATTTTTGCAACAGCGGTAAACTTTCTTTTTTCAAACAGCAACATGTAGACTTGTAAAATAAGCATAGTAAAGGCTATCAATGCCACTTTTATTGAAATAAAAGATGCAAAACATTATTCTAAATAACAGCAAGAAAATTCTAACAAAATAAAATGATGCTCCAAATAAAACACATATCATGTGACGAATGAAAACATAGCTACAAGTGAGGTTACCGATAATGTTGGAGACGAAAGAGGGGATTCCTTCCGGGGCATCCCCAAGCTTAGTTGCTTGGATCTTCCTTGAATATTACCTTGGGGTGCCTTGGTCATCCCCAAGCTTAGAGTCTGTTCACTCCTTATTCTCCTCATATCGATATCTCACCCAAAACTTGAAAACTTCAATCACAGAAAACATAACGGAACTTCGTGAGATAGGTTAGTATGATAAAGAGCAAACCATTTCACTTTGGTACCCTCAAAGACAAGATTCATAATTGTTTCCACACAATGCCTACTGTAGCATATCATTTCCACAATTTATATTGAGCAATATAAGCCATAGAAACTAGAAAACAAGCAAACTATGCATTGAAAACAGAATTTGTCAAAAATAGAACAGTCTGTAGTAATCTGTACTCCAACCATACTTATGCTACTCCAAAAATTCTGAAATATAGGAAAACCTAGGCAATTTGTCTATTATTCTTCTGCAAAAATAATCAGCATTTTATCGCCCTTCTGTTAAAAATGAGAATTATTTTCCTGAGCGCAGAAGTTTCTGTTTTTCGGCAAGATCAAATCAATTAACACCGTAAGCCATCACAAAGGCCTTACTTGGCACTTTATTGAAATGAAAGCAATAAAACATGATTACCACAGTAGCTTAATCATGTGAACACATAAAAACAGTAGGTAAAAGTGTTGGGTTGTCTCCCAACAAGCGGTTTTCTTTAATGCCTTTTAGCTAGGCATGATGATTTCAAGGATGCTCGCATAAAAGATAAGAATTGAAACATAAGGAGAGCATCATGAATCACATGGCAAGAACATTTAAGCCTAACCCACTTCCTATGCATAGGGATTTTGTGAGCAAATAATTTATGGGAGCAAGAATCAACTAGCATAGGAAGGCAAAACAAGTGCAACTTCAAAACTTTCAACATATAGAGAGGAAACTTGATATTATTGCAATACCTACAAGCATAAGTTCCTCTCTCATAATAATTTTCAGTAGCATCATGAATGAATTCAACAATATAGCTATCACATAAAGCATTCTTTTCATGATTCACAAGCAATGAAATTTTATTACTCTCCACATAAGCAAATTTATTCTCATCAATAATTGTGGGAGCAAACTCAACAAAATAACTCTCATGTGATTGGAAATTAAAATCATGATGACAAGTTTCATGTTTATAATTATTCAATATAGCATACATGTCATCACCATAATCATCATATATAGGAACTTTGTTGTCACAATCAATTGCAACCTCCTCCAAAATAGTGGATTCATCATTAAATAAAGTCACGACCTCTCCAAATCCACTTTCGTCAATATAATCATCATAAATAGGAGGCATGCAATCATCATAATAAACTTTCTCATCAAAACTTGGGGGACTAAAAATATCATATTCATCAAATATAGCATCCCAAAGTTCATGGCTTTGCATATCATTAGCATCATGGATATTCAAAGTATTCATACTAACAACATTGCAATCATGCTCATCATTCAAATATTTTGTGCCAAACATTTTATTGACTTCTTCTTCTAAAATTGAGCACAATTTTTTGAACCATCATTTTCAAGAAAGATATTATAAAGATGATCAATAATATGATGCAACCTCAATTTCATTTTTTATGTAGTTTTCTTTTAAACAAAACTGGTGATAAAACAAGAAACTAAAAGATTCAATTGCAAGATCTAAAGATATACCTTCAAGCACTCACCTCCCCGGCCACGACGCCAGAGAAGAGCTTAATGTCTACTATGCAACTTTATTCTTGTAGACACGTGTTAGGCCTCCAAGCGCAGAGTTTTGTTGGACAGTAGCAATTTTCCCTCAAGTGGATGACCTAAGGTTTATCAACCCGTGAGAGGTGTAGGATGAACATGGTCTCTCTCAAATGACCCTATGACCAAATACAAGAAATCTCTTGTGTCCCCAACACACCCAATACAATGGCAAATTGTATAGGTGTAGTAGTTCGGCGAAGAGATGGTGATAAAAGTATAATATGGATGGTAGAAATATATTTTTATAATGTGAATAAATAAAAACAGCAAGGTAGCAAATATTAAATGGGCACAAAAACGGTATTGCAATGCCTGAAAATGAGGCCTAGGGTGCATAGTTTTGCTAGTGCAACCTCTCAACAATGCTAATTTAATTAGATCATATAACCACCCCTCAAAGTGCGATGAAGAATCACTCCAAAGTTCCTATCTAGTGGAGAACATAAGAATAAATTTTTGTAGGGTACGAAACCACCTGAAAGCTATTTTTTCCGTTCGATCTATTCAAGAGTTTGTACTAAAATAACACAAAGCTATTCTTTCTGTTCGATCTATCCTAGAGTTCGTACTAAAATAATACCAAAGCAAATTCATATTCATAATACTCAATCCAACACAAAGAACTTCAAAAAGTGCCCCAAGATTTCTACCAGAGAAACAAAGACAAGAACGTGCATCAACCCCTATGCATAGATTACCCCAATGTCACCTTGGGAATCCATGAGTTGAGTGCCAAATAATATATCAAGTGAATCAATACGGTACCCCATTGTCAACACGAGTATTCAATTGCAAGACATATATCAAGTGTTCTCAAATCCATAAAAGTATTCAATCCGATAACAATGAAATCTCAAAGGGAAAAACTCAATTCATCACAACAAGATAGAGAGGGGAAAACACCATATGATCCGACTATATTAACAAAGCCCGCGATACATCAAGATCGTGAAATCTCAAGAACACGAGAGAGAGAGAGATTAAACACATAGCTACTGGTACAAACCCTCAGCCCCGAGGGTGGACTACTCCATCCTCATCGTGGTGGACACCGGGATGATGAAGATGGCCACCATAGATGATTCCCCCCCCCCTTCGGCAGGGTGTCGGAAAGGGTCTAGATTGGTTTTCGGTGGCTACAGAGCCTTGCGGCAGCGAAACTTATGATCTAGGTTAATTCCGAGGGATTTCGGAATATTTGTGAATTTATAGGGTAAAGAGGGGGTGCGGGAGGCCACCGAGGTGGGCACAACCCACCTGGGCACGCCTGGGACCCCGGGCGCGCCCTGATGGGTTGTGCCCCCCTTAGGGCACCCCCAGGTGCTGCTCTGGCCCATCCTGGGTGTTCTGGTCCATAAAAAATCTCCAAAAAGTTTCGCGGTGTTTGGACTCCGTTTGATATTGATTTCTGCGATGTAAAAGACAAGCAAAAAACAGCAACTGGCACTAGGCACTGGGTCAATAGGTTAGTCCCAAAAAATAATATAAAATTGCTACAAAATGATTGTAAAACACCCAAGAATGATAATATAACAGCATGAATACTTCATAAATTATAGATACGTTGGAGACGTATTAGTGTACGTGTACGCTTATTATCTATGTCTGAGTATGTTTAATCTATCACTACTAGGGAAAACCTTATACACCGAATCTTAGCATCAGCGCAGTTTAAAAACAGACGCTACTGCTAATTAGCAGTAGCGGGCTTCAGGAAACGGCACTACTAATAGCACGGTAGCAGTAGTGGTCTAGGTTAAACAAGCGCTACTACTATAATTGCCACGGCGTTGCCCCCAGGCTAGATATAGTAGTAGCGCCCTTCCGAGGACGCGCTACTGCTAAAGTACTTAGTAGCAACTCTTTCTTCAAAACACGCTACTGCTAAGTATTGCACCTAATTAAGTTTAGTCCCATACTGCTAAGCGAACAAGGTGTTTACCACCTTAAATATGTTACTTCTCAAACTATCTCGAGCACTTGGTCTTCATTGAACTATATGTGTAGGATTTGTGGCTGCAATATGAATCTTCACCAGTGCTTATACAGGTACTGTGAGGATTCATGTTGACTATTTAGATTCTACACAAAAAGATCAATGATGACCAATATTTTTTTTAAGTTTTTACATGCTTAGACTTAGCAGTAGCGTTTTTTCAAGGCAAAGCGCTACTGATATTATAAAACAGAAAGGAATAGCTGTAGCATGTTTCGCTTGACACGCTATAGCTAACTTAGCTATAGCGCGTTCCGGCAAAATGCGCTACTGCTAGTTTGACTTAACCCCCGGGTGCGTGGGCTCAAAATTTCGCTAAGTCCTTCCCCTCCACTTCCCCCTCTCCCCCAACTGCTCCATCGCCGCCGTCGCCCTGCCATGCTCGACCTCACCGCCGCCGCCCGCCGCCGCCCACCGCACACCCTCGACGCCACCCCCGACCCCGACTTCAACGCCGCCCCCGACCTCGACGCCGCCCCCGACCCCGACATCGACGCCGCCCTCCGCCGCGCGCCCGAGCCCCGACCCCGTCCTCGACGCCGCCTGCCCCTCCCTCGCCGCAGTCACCATAAGGATCTGCCTCTCCGCTCCCCTACCCTCCTCTCTCTCTGCTAGGGCAATTCATATATGTGTTAATGTTGTGTTGATGTTCATATGAACCCTAGGTGTTCATATGAACCCAAGATTTGTTTAGGGCAGTAGGCATTTTTTAGCATTTAGGAAAAGATGATTAGCAATTTTTTAAGAAATTAGCTAGGGCAAATTTTTATGAAAATGCCTAAACAGTAATTTCATTCGAAAAACAAAAAACAGAATTTTTTTTCTTTCAAAAACTTGGTTAAACTAATTGTTGCTATGTAAACAAAAAACAAGATTGTTGTTATATGATATATGTCATTGATGTTCATTTGCACATTCCATTATTGAAGTGGTTCGATTGTGCCCAACTGGCTTTGTTGTTTCCAGGGAATGAAAACGAGTGGCCTATGTTTTTTCAGAATGTTGATTCATTTCCATTCCGGCAAATTTCAGGTTCTCGATTTGTCCACTTTTTAGTAAAAGTCATGCCGAAATTTTTCGTGAATTTCGGCATGACTTGTGCTACAAACTAGGACATATCGAGTGCCCGGGATTTGCCGCACCGGGAAGTCAACATTCCTGCAAAGCATAGGCCTTTTTTATGTCATTATTCATTTTATTAGGTATAGAATTAATTGACTAGATTTAATCGTAAGAACTAGTTGAATTAATAGAACTAGTTGAACATGTCACATTTGTTGTTATTTTTTAGTGAAAGCAATTTTTCCCGCATCGACGTCGACGATGCCTATCCCGCATCCTCGTCATCGAGTCGGCGGAGGACACCTGCGTCACTAGATGGGCCATGTCCGGGACTGGGCTCCGCCGGGGTGGTACTGGGAGGCGCTACCTACCGGGGGCACAGGTTGGTGAGGAGCCAGCCTGTCGTTGACCCGAACCTTCTTTGGTGGCGGTCGCGTGGGCCAGTGACGGTCCAGAGGCTCGAGGACCCTGCAGAGGTGGTGCGTCACCGTGTCAGTGAGCAAGACGCGCACGTCCGTCGCTACTTGTTTGCGTTGGAGCACATGTTCTCCAATACCTGGCAGGTTCTTCAGGGATCTCACTGGAGCTATGATCCTGTGATGGTTCCTTCTCTTTGGGTGTCCACCGCCATGCCGATACCCGTCGTGCGCTAGGGTTTTAGTTGTATTAGTGATGTTATATGTATGATACTATTCGGGATGTATTAGTGATAATATTCGATGATGTACGGACGCATGAGATGATTTACTTTTGCTTATTGAATGCATGCTAATTTGAATACTTATTTATTTTACGATTTGGTTTTGCTTATTGAATGCTCATGTCAATATGAGTCCTTTAAGATATTTTGAGTATCCTGGTAGTTGTCTTCGATCGATTTTCAATTAATGTTTCAACTATGAACACACTACTAGGAAAAGGGCTATAGATGAAATGGCCACTAATGGCGCACCAGACATGTGGTGCGCCACTACTATATAGCAGTGGCGCACCATGTGCTGGTGCGCCATTAGTGTGAAAGACACTAATGCCGCACCAGACACACGGTGCGCCACTAGTAACAATTTATTATTATTATTTTTCCAAACATACTAATGGTGCACCAGCCTCATAGTGCGCCACTACTATATTTTTTTTTGCAAAACTACTAATGGCGCACCACCAGCAGGTGCGCCATTAGTAACCAGGGTTACTAATGGCGCATTTGTAGGTGGTGCGCCATTAGTAACCTGGGACCAGCTAGATATTTTGGACAGCCACACCTACCCACTCACTTTCCCCACTTCATTCTCTCCACCTCCTCCTCCAAGCTTGTCTCGGCTGCCTCCTCCTCCTCACCTCATTTGCACCATAAATTCATCCAAATTAAGTGGTTAAATTACCTTTTTTTGATAGGTAAGTAAGGGGGAAGCTATCTTTATGTTGTTCTCCCTCCAACAACGTGCACATGCACTTTTTATGGCCTAGCTAGATCTATGTATGTTTGTGGTGTTGCATATATGTTTGTGTTTGCAGGTACCGGCATTTGAAATGTGATAGTTGCCAATATTTTGCCAGAATGTTGATTCATTTCCGTTTCGGCGAGAATTTTGGCACTATGCATTCTTTTTGGTCCTATTTTTAGGGAAAGTCATGCCAAATTTTTTCTTGGTTCTAAAATATCGTTTTGCTCTACCCCGCAGGCGACCATGGTCCGCATGATGACCGAAGGCATCGTGAATAGGTTTTTGAGCTCCGCGAAAGCCGAGATGCTTGAAAAGAACGAGACGGAGATAAGATGTCCGTGTCGAAGATGCAAGCTGAAGAGCCTTATTGCGGACCTGGATTCCGGGCAGGTGCGGGACCACCTGCTCTTGCGTGGTTTCATGGATGGCTATCGGTGGCAAGGTGATGAAGATGACTATGAAGTCGTCCATGGGGGCCGGGAAAGAAATGAGGAAGGGCACCTCGGCAGGCTCGCTGGATGGGGTCACCGTGAGGGTCGCCGCGAAATGCATGCCGACTTTGAGGGTCGACTCGCCGACTTTGAAAGAGCAAACCTTGTCGCGCTACAACACATAGACGTGGTCGATCCTTGGGTGGTAGAGCACAAAACCTTTATTGAGAAGACGTACAATGACCGAGGCCAACAGAGGATGGACAGATATAATCAAAGAGCACAACTCATGTTTCACGCGTTGGTTCAAGCAGAAGCTTCTGTCATACCCTTTACATGAGGATTCTTCCGCGGAAGAACAACTCATATTCGCCTTGTCACAGGGCGCCGAGCACAACCTGATGACGTATGAGGCGTACGATATCAACGGCTACACATTCTACACCGAGGACAAGGACATGAAGAGCGATGGTTATCAGAACTCCGGGGTAATGATGGAATCCTACACCGGTAACGACAAGGACAGATACTACGGAAGGATCAAGGAGATCTGGGAGCTGAGCTATGCTGGAGAGAAGGTCCCGATGTTCCGTGTCAAATGGGCCAAGAGCGTCATAAAAGAAGACCGGTATTTCACCACCATGGTTATACCCGAAGCCAAATCCAAGACCGCAGGCGCAAACGTCACCGCGAAAAATGAGCCATGGGTACTGGTTACCCAAGTGGACCAATGCTTCTTCATTACCGACCCGTCAAAGCCCAGTCGTGTTGTCGTGAGGAGAGGCAAAAGGAAGATCATCGGAATGGATGGAGTCGCCAATGAGCAAGACTTCGACAAGTACGGCGACCCGAAGATGGAACATGACGACGACGATGAAGTATCAGCATACACCACAAGAAGAAGCAGGACCACCCTACCTAAAGGACGTACGTTCAAGAGAAGAACTCCATTTACGAAAAATAAGGGCAAGAAGATTGTGAACAGATAGCTAGCTAAGATCGATTGTATTTAAATTGTAGCCTTCATTTCTCGATTGTATTTCATGGGCACTTTTTGAACTCATGAATATTTTTAAATTTCATGGACACTTGATCTTGATCCCCCTCCATCTCAATCGCTATCCCACCTCGCCAGATCCGGTCCCCCTCGCCGCCGAGCACCCCCCGCACCCTCTACCCCGCTCCACCGGCCGCCGCCGACCCCCCGCACCCTCCCCCGCTCCACCGCCGCCAACGACCCACCGCACCCTCCCCTGCTCCACCGCCGTCGACGACCCACTGTACCCTCCCCGGCCCGCTCCACCGCCGCCGCCGACCCCCCGCACCCTCCCCCGCACCCTCCCCGGCCCGCTCCACCGTCACAAATGAATGCAACTAAAATTGCAAAAAAAACAAATTTGATTATATTTTCAAATAACAAATTTGATGATATTTTCAAATAATAAATTTGATGATATTTTTTCATATTCATAAATATTTTTAAATAACAAATTTGATGATATTTTTTAAAAAATTATTACTGTTTGTATAAAAAAAATATTACTGTTTCATATTCATATTCATTTTCTAAAAAATTATTAGATGCAACAAAAAATAATAATAAAAAAAATTACTTATGGCGCACCTCTGGCTGGTGCGCCATTGCTATATAAAAAAAGATTACTAATGGCGCACCTCTGGCTGGTGCGCCATTGCTATATATATAAAAAAGATTACTAATGGTGCACCGATCGTGGGTGCGCCAGTGCTATCTAAAAAAACATTCTAATGGCGCACCGCTTCGGGGTGCGCCATTAGTAAGTTTCCCCCCTAGCTAATTCCTCCCTCACCCTCGCCAGATCCCCTTCGTCCCTCTCCCTCGCTAGTCCACCCGCGCGCTCACCTGACCCACGACGCCGCCGCCCCGACCCCCGCCGGACTCCACCCCCGTCGCCCCCGCGCCCCCGCTCCCCCCACCACTGCAGCTCCCCCGCGCCGCCGCCCCCGCGGCCCCCACCACTGCAACTCCCCTGCGCCCCCACGCCCCAAGCCGGAGGAGGAGGACCAGGAGGAGGACGAGGAGGAGGTCTACCCGGACGAGCTCGGACGCCCTCGAGCCATCCCTTCGACGCCCGCCGATTTCCTCCGCCTCGGCCACTATCGCCACCGCTCGACGCCGAATTCCGCCGCCTCGACTAGCTCCGGCTACCCCGAGTCGCCCTCGACCTCCCCAGTGAGCACCCGAGCCGCTTCCCGCTCTTCCCCCTCTGTGTTCTTGTGATGCATTTTGTTGTTTGTAATCCTGGAATGTCAACGAATGGTTTCTTTGCTGAATCCAAGGTGATTGTCGAAGTTTCTTGTTATTTAAGCCCAAAGTCTGAACCAAATCTTCAGTTTGTTCCATCTAATGTCATACTTTGGTTACTCCCCTATCATGCTAATCTCACATTCCAGTATACTTTAGTTCGAGACATGGATGGATCATTCTGTATGTGTGCATTGGTGAAAAGAGAAGGAAAAAGAATTAACAAGTTTAACATTTGGGCAATTAGAATCTGGCCAGATAGTAAGGGACAGAAAGTTGTGCAATTTGAAATCCTGTCTGAGTGGCACATATAGAAAGCCTAGATTTATTTTTCTTCTCCTTACTCTACTGTATGCTAGGAAAATGTGTACTAGTGCATCCGTAGTACTACTAGTCCCACTTAGTGATGCTCTGTGTGCTTGTTTTCTCGATCCAAATGGGTTACCAAGTTGTAAGTTAACTGCAGACAGATGAGGAAGTTGAAGTATTCAGTGCTATCTTGTGATCATTTCCTCCACACCATCCTGTAGGATGTTTAAGATGTTTTTAAAATGGGCAGTAAAATGACCAAATAATCAGATGTACAGTTTTTCACGATGTACACTCAAAACTAATGACTCTGAATCTCTGCTACTGAACATCATACATTTCAGATATGACACTGTTTGGACATTTGTAAAATCCAGTGCTTGTGTATCTGCTGTTTGGATTAATAATTATGAATAGCACATCCTAGGACATGAACTAGAATTATGAACAGGACATCCTAGGAGTAGATGAACATTTTGTGGTTCTGCTAGGACTTGCTCTAGATTTTTTAACCCTAGGATTTCTTTTCTTTTAGTTCTTTTCTTACAGAAAATTTACTGAAAATTCAGAAACTTGGAGTAACCTGTGGACTGTACTTTTGTGATCTCCTACTCCTGAATCTTACTACTACAAGCACAAGCGGTACAAATAAGGCTAGAATTTACTCTGAATTTTGACAGTAAGAAGAAGAATGAAAATGCAAGGAGTAAATAAGAATAAGAATAAGAATAAGAATTTTACTTATGATATGATGATGAGGCTAATCACTAGCAGACAACTGCCAGGAATGCAGGACTATTTTACTCTGCCTAAGAATATGCATGTCTTGTTTTCTGGTTATGGATATTGTATAGTACTACATATCTTGTTTTTTTGTAATATAATGCTTACCAAAGGTTTCAATATTTTGCTGTTACCATTGTTCTTTGAGCATAATTCTTTTTCATTTCCTACTATCCTTATTCTAGTTCTCTTAAATTGCTATGTTGTGTGTAATAGAATTAGATCTTGGATCTGCTAGTGGACTTTGGAAGTTTGTTTACCTAGCACCATTCAGTCAAGTAGCCATTCATGTGAACTTTTATTTTGTCCATATGAAAGTCGAGGACCATATGGTCTGTGGCCTTTTCATCCATCATTTACACTATGAATCCAACACCAGTGGTGCTGCTTTGTTTCTGTGATCACATTGTGGTGCCTGGCACATTTGCCCCATCACTTCGTTACGCCTTTCTCCTGAAATGTTGATTAATTTCCGTCCTAGGTCAAGAAAATTAGCAAAGGTCATGCCCAATTTTCTTGACCTAGAAGGTGCCCGATTCTCAACCGAAACAAAAATTAATCAGCATGTATCTTGACATCAACCAATAGTAGTGATCTAGTGCTTTAGTGGTTGGATTAGTTTAGTATTTTTTCACACACTCAGACACCCTTTCTTGCCATGTGTGTGAGAGAGATAGTGAGAGGAGACAAGAAGAAGGGGGTTAGGAAGATGCTGCCTGCTCATCAAAGCTAACCATCTCCCCCTTTTCACCCCTTTTCCTTTGTCTTTTGTGGGTTGCAAGGAAGCTACTGGTTCCATCCCACAACACCTAGCAACAACACACTAACAGGTTCCATCCCAAAACACCTAGGCAATATCACAAACATCTCTCAATTGTTCCTTGACAATAACCAACTTTTTGGCGACATTCCTTGAGAATTAGGTTATTTGGTCAACTTAGAGATCTTGTTCCCTGGCAATAACCAACTTTTTGACCAAACTTTTTTCCTATTTAGAGCTAAACATGGCCCACAACGATGAGGCCGGTGGTTCGGGCGGCAAGCAATTCTGGGAGCTGTCCCAGGAGCTGGAGGAAGAACCTCACCGCTATGAGGACGATGCCGCGGAAGACACCGATCCTGACTACACAACCCCTAGTGGGGTCGGGGATGACACCACAGATGGTGCCACCGAGGATGCCACCACTGATGATGGCGGCGCACGCACAGATGGCAGCCAACCGAAGAGGCAACGGAAGGACCGGCGCCCGAGCATGCTTGGCACCGCCAAGGAGGAATTTACTGAAGTGAACTCCAACGGGCATCCAACGGCGCCCAAACAAGTAGTCAAGGGGTACTCGGTTCAGCTCGGGTGCATTCTCTGGAGCACCGTCTCGATCAACACCGAGAACCTAAGGCATAAGGACCGAGGGAATTTGCGCAGACTCCTCTTCACGAAGCTGCACGAACGATACAAGTTCCCCACTGAATTTGCAAACACACGCCTCTCAGGGAATAAAGTGAACAGTGCCGCCCTCACGAGGATGAGCATGGCCCTGTCTACTTGGAGAAGCACGGTGAAGGCAATGATTGAAAAAGGTGATAGTTATGAGAAGATCAAGGCAAAATATCCTTTGATGAGCGAAGATGACTACAAGGAGTTCAAGATCAAGTGCGAGAGCAGCGCAACCTCCGAATCAAGTCAGTGGGGGAAAGAAATGTGGCAGTTGAACTTAGGGGCCCACCAACTCGGTCCCGGCGGTTACAGAGTGGCGGAGCCTATATGGGACAAGGAGGACGCAGAGCGTGCCGAGCAAGGCCTACCGCCCCGCTTCGAGAAATTCCGTGACAAGCAGACCAGGAACTTTGTCAGGGCCCGGTACAAGGAGGACCCGGTAACAAAGGAGCTTACCACGGATCCGAAGACCAGGGCGCTTGAGCTTGTTCTGGTAAGGAATACACCCCCGCGTAATTAGCTCCATATGGTTGCATTCTAATTAATGAAGCCAAATTTCTAAATGGTTCACATTCCTTCCGCAGGAGGCTGAAAGCAGTAGCGCGGGGTCGTCTCAGAGCTCCCCTTTTGACACCCCTTTAAATAGGGCGTTGAACATAATGAAAAACAAGGATAAGCTCAGTAAGCCGTCGTCAGCTGGTCGTGTGGCCGGCAAAGGCTTGTCCACAAAATGGTCGTCATACTATACCACTGGTGGGTGAAAGGAGAAAAAGACCAGCTCGGAAAGCCAGTCGCGCGAGGTTCAAGAACTCAAGGCACAAGTGGCGCGGATTACGGAGATTGTCCAAGAGCAAGTGCAACAACAACTGGGAACGACGCTCGCCGCCATTGTGCCTACCTTGATTCAGGGGCTGACGATGTGGATTGCAGGCGGCCAACAGGGGCCTCCCCCGGTTCCCAGCTTCACGGCCAGCAACTCGCACAACGCGCAGACGGCGCCATTGGTGTCTCCGGCGGAGGCGGTATTCGTGTCTCCGGCGCCGGCACGGGCATTGGAGCTTAATGCACCCGGGTGTACGCCGGCCAGCACCACCCCAGCAAGTGGCCCCTCCGTCAGTTGCACGCCGCCGTTGGCGGTGCCTCGACATTAGCCGAGCTCGACGGCAACACGGTAACTAAGCCTCTCGGCCGATGACTTCATCTCCTTGCCTTTGACTGGGCATCCCTGACGCCCTACATGTTTTCGCAGGGCGCCGCCGACGTTCCTTGAACTCTCCTGCACTTCGTGGGCGGCGAGTTGGTCGATGTCACCAAGGGCAGAATCGTTCAACCGGGCAACCGCGTGTTCCACGGTAATCCGATGCCACCTGCCTTGTATAGGGTTCAACTGGTTCGGGTGCTGCCAGGCTGCGACGAGTTGTTACCTCTGATTCGACCCGCTGGGGCCGACGAAGATGATGTGATGACCCTCAGCGCCTGCGTAAGCTGGCCCCTGCTTTGGCCGAAGAGCCAGATTCGTTTGGGGGCGGGGGACACCACCCCACAGACAAGACCGCCAGTCGTGCCAGCGCCAAGCCATCGCAAGAACGCCGCAACGCTACCGGACATGCCAGACATCCCTATGGCACAGGATCCGGACATGCATATGGCACAGGATCCGGACGACGACGACAACGACGACGGTACATTTTCCAACGTTGATAAGTACTTTGCCAAACATGGGTACGGTGACGAGTTCTGCGGGCCTCCTTCTCAAGAACCCAACCCTGAAAAAGACAACCGCGATCTAGCTGGTACGGCGGAGAAACCCAATTGCAACAGGCGTCGTCTGGTGTTCAGTTCTCAGGAGACGCCTCCAGCTGCCGCCTTCACCGAGCCTCAGATAGCTAAGGTGCGAAATATTATCAGCCCCAACACGCTCAAGAAGGCAGTCTGTGAGCAGAACTCGATCCCATTACAACAGATCAGGAAGAAGGGACGGAAACGAAAGACTAACAAGGGCGCCGGTGCGAGCTAGCCGGCACCGAGTACGATCCGTGCTCAGGATGAGCCACCTTCACCTAAGGATATCTCAAGGAGGGTGCATGTGGCGGGTAGGGCGATGCTACCAACAAATATGCTCAATGCTGCAACCGGTGCTATGCGGAGTCTGCATGACAGTGTTCTTTCTTTGGAGAAGCGGCGTCTCAGAGAGAATGATGTGGCATACCCGGTTTTCGTGGCCAAGGTGCTAGAGGGCAAGGGCTTTGTGGATAGCGCCGTTGGGGGTATGATCGTCCTGCAGTTTGATGACATCTTTGCTATGTTTAACCTTCATCCGCTGCACTACACCTTCGTTCGGCTGTTTTCGCTGAGTATGGAGATGCGGATCATTAGAGACAAGACCCCGGACATTGTGATAGTCGACCCCTTCTACATGCGTGCCAAGATCTTGGGCAGCGCTGGGGACTGGCAAGTCGCGAGTTCACACCTCGAAGGTGTCATTCTGGCAAACCCAGATAAGGATAACTTCCTCGTGCCTTACTTTCCCGAGTAAGTTATCCCCTAACTGCCCCGTAACATATGATTTCTTAGATTTCGATCGTTCTTTTTTTCTAACATTCCGTGTTCTGTGCAGTGACACACATTGCACACTCATCCTCTTAAGCCCGAAATATTCCATGGCCACGTATTTCGACCCGGACCGTGACTCCAAGATAGACTACACAAATATCAAGAAAGTTCTTGATGATGCTCTCCCCGGCTACGCCGCATCTGGAGGCACCTTTAAGAGGCCAGCTCGTAGGTACGGCAGGCACATGTTCACCCACAATACGACGTTCCCCTGCGTCAAGCAGCCGCCTGGCGGTCAGAAGGATGCCTACTACGCCCTCCATCACATGCGGGCGATCGTACGGGACCATAATCACCTTCTGCTACCAAATAATCTCAAAGATTGGGCCGCAAGCTTGGCGGCAATCCAGGACGCGGACATCCGACAAGAATTCTTTCGCATCCAGTCGGAGTTTGCAGAAATCATCCATCAAGATGTCCTTCGTACCTCGGGGCAGTTCTACCTCAAATATCAACCGTCCAACAGTGAGATAGACACAACGCTACAAATGCAGGCTGACAACGCCCGCGACTTCATGACCATCACGACAGACGGCGGCTTCATCCACGCTCCGGTCCCATGAGTCGAGTCGAAAGTAGTGACGCTATGTGTAGTTCTGAAACATCGATTAGCTCATGTTGTAATTAAACTTTAATGAACTTGTATGTCTCTTTGGTTTGGACAGTCGTTCAACTTAGATGTAATCGATGCTATTTATTAGTAGGACCATGAATCGTGCTATTAATGTCTTGCTTTTCTCTTCCGATCCTTTTGTTGCATACTTATATATTGCTTATGTATTGTCTGTTGTTTGGCTAGTGCATAGAGATGCCGTCGTATGTCGTGTACAAGGGTAAGGTTCCCGGAGTCTACGACAACTGGGAGGAGTGTCGGAGACAGGTTCACCGTTTCAGTGGTAACAGTTACAAAGGGTACACCACTAGGGCGGAGGCGGAATCTAGATACGCGCGCTATCTAGAGGGAGAGAGGAGGGAGCGTTGGAGGAACCGGACGAAGGCCAGTATCATCGCGATGATGCTCATCGTGATGATCGCAGCTCTCTTCTATGTGATGGTAGTTTACATGATCGATATCGACTTGTAATGTGAAGAAAAACTCGCTACTCGCGTTCTCGAGACTTGTAATGTTCTATCTTTGTTCGGTCTTTTGAATTCGGAGACTAATATGATGAATTGTATTCGGAGACTAATCTTCTATTGTATTCGATGAATTAGCTGTTGCTGTGTGGTGCTGTCTATATTCTGTCCAATAATATATTTTGTAATCTGTGCAAATATCAGAAAAGAAAAAAAAATCCCTAATATACATACTAATGGCGCATCACGCCAACATGCGCCATTAGTATGCCAAAGGATACTAATGGCGCATCACACCGCAGTGCGCCATTAGTATGGCAAAGCACATGTGTAAATATCGCCCCCTGGGAGGCACACTAATGGCGCATGTTGGTTTATACTAATGGCGCACGGCATGATGCGCCATTAGTACACAAGATACTAATGGCGCACCAGTGGTGCGCCATTAGTATTTAATACTAGTGGCGTGGTACTAGTGGCGCACCAGTAGTGCGCCATTAGTAGGCAAAACTGGTGCGCCACTAGTAGGCCTTTTCCTAGTAGTGACATAGGAAATGTCTGACAACGAAAAGGATTTCGGTATTTACAAATACTGCCAAGACGAGCGCGGCCTGTGCGACGGAATCTTCCTATATGAGGATAGGCGCTTCAGCATCAAGCTGGATGTGAACTTCGAAGTGGATACAGTAAGTCACAACGACAAGTCTTTTTTCGTAATTAAGCATGACATCTGCTTCATTTGCTTCAACTTATAATTTAATTTTTTTACTATCTACTAGTGTATCCCCTGCCATGCAAGAGTTTTTGTCTTGGATAAGATAGGTTTCAGTCGTACTATGTTGGTAAAGAAAGTTTACTTGAAGACCAAGCATGGTTGTATTTTCCACGCAAAATTATACAACGCAGACGACTACACCTATTTTGGATGCAAAACTTGGCGAGCACTATGCAAGACTTATGCATTTGAGCCTGATATGGTTATCACCTTTGATATTCGTCCGGAAGATGATATTGAAGGTAATATCGACATCTGGGTCGATGTGCAGACGCCTCCAATTATACCTTTATGTGAGTTTCTCAACCATATTTATGTCTTTGATATTGTTTATTCAAAAATAGTTGACAATTAATTTCTATTGTCAGCTTATTTCCATTCAAGCAAACATGTCCAGCGCTTGGTAGACAGGACCTACTACTATGCCGGGGCTGAACTAAACTGCGAGGAGCTAAGTCATTATGTTTCATGGCTTGAGGATCTTGATACTGTCAAGACAAATTTTCTTCCTGCACTTAGAAATGTTAGTACTGAAAACGTGCGACCAATAGTGTTCGTAATGAACTACGGTCACATCTATTTAGGAAAGATGGTAAGATTTTTACTATTTGTCCTCAGTGCATCTTTTGCATACATTATTTTTTAAGCTAAACTTCATTGCTAAGTGTGTTACTATACGATGTTCTTCAACAGGGACTCCCGATGAATGTTGTGCCGCATGGGATCGAGACTAAAGGTACCATGAGTATCGTTAGCTTACGACCAAGATATCCTACAATGTACTTCAGTGCATTCAGGATTTCTAATAGCGAGGAATGCTTAATAGTGGAAGACTGGACCAAATTTGTGATGGAGGAGTGCAGAGAAGTACTAGGGGCAGCAATCAGAAGCGCAGCCCATGATTAGGAGACATGTTCATCTGCATGCTCCAACTTGATGAAGGAGGAGAGCTACACATGTTTTATGTTATTTTACCTGAGAGAGAGCAGCAGAAGTGATTAGCTAGCTAGAAATGAGTTTGAAGATTATGATGTGCTACAGTATGACTATGATGATTAAATAGCTAGTGTTGGTGGTAGTGACTATGATGATTATTATTAGCTAGTGTTGGTGGTGATTGGATAGCTACTGCATCTAGTGTTGGTGCTGATTAGCTAGCTAGAATGAGTTTGAAGGTGATGATGTGCTACACTATGACTATGGTGATTAAATAAATACTGTTGGTGGTAATGACTATGATGATGATTAAATAGCTTGTGCTGGCGGATTAGATTCAAGTGGAGGCAACATGTGGTGCACATCGAAAGTACTACTAGTCCAAACTAGTTCAAGTTTGGATTAGTAGTATACTTTTGACATGCACCACATATTGCCTCCACTTGAACCTAATCCACCTTCATTTGACACACTGTTATGGACATAATGATATAAACCTCATAACTGGTATTGTACCAAAATTTGTATAATGGCGTATAAATACACTAAAAATAAAAAAAATGAAAAAAAGAATACTAGTAGCGATGGATAGTAAACACGCTGCAACTAGCTAGATTAGCAGCAGCGCGGGAGAGAACAAGCGCTGCCGCTATGTGTCTTATTAGCTGTAGCGCCTTATTAGTAGTGCGTCAGCCCGCGCTACTAGTGGGCATTAAACCCACGCTACTACTAGGGTTTTCCCTAGTAGTGTATGTTTACTTATGTCTAACCGTGGGATATGGATGCAATCAGTTAGGTCGATGGAATCTACCTCCGTCTTGGTTTATTGGTCCTCTTTGTAATTTGTGTTAAATTTTGAACAAAGATTTAACTGACAAAATGTTAGTGTAGGTCAGCAAAAATTATATCGTCGGATGGGTATTTGAGCATAGCGTTCAATGATATAATTTTTGGTGACATGCATCAACATTTCTTAGTTAAATATTTGGTCAAGAATTGGTAAAAATTACAAAGGTGGCCAAAAAACCAGGATGGAGGTAGTACGACAATCACACACAGTTCCCAAAATTGGAACCGTGTGCAATGACTTTCATTTTGCCTGTTGCGTCAATCACACACGGTTGGCTCTAGCAAACCGTCGCCTCCAAAATTCTTTGTGGGACAGAAAACCCTCACCACCCAATTCAAAAAAGAAAAAAGAAAACCCTCACCATCCCCACGTCACAAAAACCCTCACCCCGCCCGCCACCCCCCTCCGGTTCCCATTCACACCTGCACAAGCTCCTTCACGTCTATGCATGGCACCGCCTATCGTGGCGGTAAACACTTAGCTCGATGCCTGCCACCGCCGCCAGGCTGCCGGCAAAGCCCACCGCATTTCGCAACTTCCACTTGCCGTCGCCTATCACCATCGACTTTCGCGACGCTGCTTGCAGTCGACCCAGCTCCGCTCAGTTGGGGAATCTGCCGTACTGAGGGTTCTTTCTCATGGACAACAAGGTAACTAATTTAATGAGATATTATCTCATCTCTTATCGTCGTGAATTCATTTTTATTTGAGCTGATTTGAGGGTTTTCTTCCGTTCGTAGAGTGTACAGTGCGCGGACACATCAGGACCTTGTGGCCTCCGCCCGACATTCCATCTCACCATACCAGATGACTTGAGGATGCGCGCGGTATGTTCAATCTCACCCTAAATCAGCTGGCATGGCCTACTTTCCTGAACATATTATAAATATTACTAAATTTGGATAAAAGGTGCCACATGCACCATATACGCCAAAGGGTATTTTTCCCTCTTCTTTCTATATTAGGCAAATTAATGATGTATTGTTCTTTCGATTACTCTCATATTTCCATGACATCTTGTTTACCCTGTCTGCTTAATTATAAAAAAATTTCCTTTGATTTTGACTGCTGTACAATTCTTTCAATTTGGGCCCATATTTGCATGTTACCATATTTTCTTTAACAATCCTACCATTTTTTGCAGCGCGTTGCTTTATATGCAACAGAATCTGTAGTGCACAATCTTTCCCTTTACATAAATCAAGACTGCAGGGATGTCATACTGCACACAAACCATGGATTTACAATCATTACTACTGTAAGACTTGATGAACGTGGTGACTCCTATTTTGGCACTGGCTTTTGGAAATAAATTGCTAAGGTTTATGAACTGAAACCTGGCACTGGAATTGCACTGCACATAAAAGGGCCTGGTCATGAGATATATGGTAACTTCCCCGACGATATCATCCGTCCAAACTTTGTTCGAAGTAAGTTTTCTTTTCAACTATCTACATGTTGACTTACCCAGCAATATCAAATGAATTGTGTAGTATTTAAGCAACCAACTGTTATTCCCTTTCCTTACTATATTCCTACCTAATAACTTCTAGTTACCAATACACTTTTCTATTGCCCTGTTTTAACTAAATATTCCCTGTACTCCCATTTCTATCAGAAAGCGCCGCTGACAAGGAGACTCCGGAGGTGGAGAACGGGGCTACCAACAAGCGGAGGCGGGGCGAGCTAGAACCGCAAGCGACTCCAGCAGGCCTAGACTTCACCAGCAGCCTCCCCGGTGATATGTTGACAGTCATCATCTCCCTCCTCCCAATCAAATATGGGGCGCGGACAACCGTCCTTTCCCGGCGGTGGCGCCCCCTATGGAACTCCAGCCCTCTCAACCTAATCGACACCCACGAGCTCTGCCATGGCTATCGCAAACGCTTGGATGCGTTCTCCAAGATCCTCGGCAGTCTCCTTGGCCCAACCAGAGACCTTAGAATGGGCAAGTTCTGTTTCAACGGGAAGGACCGAGCCAAGCTTGACGACTGGTTCCGATCCCCCGCCCTAGATCAGCTCGAGGAGCTCAATTTTGATGATGGGCATATGCGGTCGCTGCCAGCGTCTGCACTCCGCCTCGCACCCACGCTGCGCGTCGCCAAGTTTAGGAACTGCCACCCCCCGTTAATGAAGCGCCCGGTCTTATTCTACCAGGACTGAAGCACCTCGAGCTCGTCGTCGTCTGCCTCTCAAATGGTGACATGGAGCGCCTGCTCCGTGGTTGTACTGCACTCGAGTACCTTCGTCTTCAGGTGGTCAATGGGTTGAGTACCTTCCACATCACCTCCATGACTCTCCGGACTATTTATGTGTGTTGCTGGTGCGGCAGGAAGACATCACAAGATGTGTACCACGGTATGGTCATTGAGGACTTACCTGCACTTGAGAGATTACTTGTAGTTGATCAAGAATGTCCAACAAGAATCAATGTCATTTATGTGCCGAAATTGACAGTGGTGGGCTACTCATCTGAAAAGTACTCCGAACTTGTTATTGGATCCACACCCGTTCAGGTACAACAGCCGCCTTCTACCTCTCCTACAAATTAACAATATTTCTAATTTTGAAGACATTTATTCGTCTGTTATTCAGAAAATGATTCCGACAAGCTTGACGCCGAAACTGCGCACAGTGAAGGTCTTGGCACTAGAATCTATTGGCCCCAACCTGGAGCAAGTTTTCAATTTCCTGAGATGCTTTCCATGCCTGGAGAAGCTATATATCGAGGTGATGTTCCTTTCCTGTTAAATGTTAACCATAAGGGTGTTCAATTTGTGACACCTTTTTCCAAGTTTACAATGACAATGTACTATGATTTCTGAAGGATTCTTTTGGAGGATTTCAGTACATACATGTCCCCCCCCCCCAATATTGGTTTCTTGATCCATTGGTTACAATAAATAAGCATTTCTCCTTTGGATTCATCTGTACTAGTTTTCTTAGGGAACTTTTCATCCACTCCAACCTCTTGTGAAGAAGGCTACATTTTTCTAGAATGTAATCAAATGCTCATGTTAATCATGTCAGATCGAAGATGGCATGTTAGTGCATTTTACAAATCCTACAAACCAAATAGGCTTGTAGTAATGTTCAAAACTGCATGTAGGCACTAACACATTTTCTTCTTTTGCAGATAAGATTAGGCCCACTGGTGGATAATGTGATACAATATAAAAATCACGTCAAATGCCTAGATCTCCATCTCTTAGAAATTATTTTGAACTCCTACCGAGGGACCTTACCGGAGATTATATTCGCTAGGTTCTTGTTCTCAGAGCAAGGGTGCTGAAGGAAATGAGGTTTGCCTTACATTTATTTCGCAAAAATGAATGGTTTGTTGATCAGCGCCGGCGCCTGCGGCAGAATGGAATAGGCTCCAAAAATGCTAAATTTCATTTTGGAACTTCAGATGACAGAGTAATCGGAAGTCATCGTGTCAACCCCATACATGACTTCTAAGTGGATGACCCCTTTGCAAACATTGTGAGGATTCGAAACTAGACTTAGAAGTGGTAATATTAGTTTGAAACTCTCTGATATCCATGTTCAGCGGATCAGCGCGAGCATTTGCAGCTGATGAGCTGGATTTCATTTCTACTATCAGTTTAAACCTTGTAATCTTTGAATTTGAGCCATATAACTCTAGAATTTGAACCTTGTAATATTTCGAGCTTTTGTGGTACAATCGTTGAAATGGCATCATATGAGACTCGTATAGTGGTAGCACTATTTTGACCTTAATATGCAATGGTCTTAGATTTTATTAACCATTCTTGAATCTGTTTACCTTGTCGATCTCACAGTGCACGATCTGTATAGCTAACTCGACTGCGATCTTCGACATTATTGCACATAGTTGGTTTCTTCCACCGTGTGCCCTGTAGCAGAATTAATTATCGCACTCGAGTGTCCATCATCACCCTTCTGTGTAACTTTGACCTCATCACCCACGGGTAAACTTATGACCGAAGTCATTCCACACACTTCTTTTTTACAAAGCTTTTTGCCAATAAACGCCCACGATTTGTCCTCTTCTGGCCGACGCGTGGCCAAACTAGCCGGGCGGGTAGCCTGCATGGTAAACTGCGCGGTAGCGCGGGAACGGGCTCACCGACGATACATTTGGCGCCTCTTCGAGCCCACGCATGCGGTGCGGTGTTGTCAAGCGTGCACTGGAATCCTCCGCTATGAACGTCGTGACAAGACGTGACGATTACAGGCCGGCCAGCCCCCATTCATTACAGCGGCCATTTAGCCCTTGTGTCTCTTCAAGCTTTCCATCGCACCCCACCATTGCAAGAAGCACACCCACCACGAGATATTCTTAGAGGGTATCCTGCGCGGCTCCAATGGCGCTTCGAGC
Organism: Aegilops tauschii subsp. strangulata; assembly: GCF_002575655.3. Classification (NCBI taxonomy): domain Eukaryota; kingdom Viridiplantae; phylum Streptophyta; class Magnoliopsida; order Poales; family Poaceae; genus Aegilops; species Aegilops tauschii. Next base: position 205,930,507 of record NC_053035.3, on the reverse strand, counting down.
GGCTGCCGACAACGAGCAGCAGTTCACCATGCGTGCCGTGGTAGACACTTACAAAAGGTTCATGGACCTCCCGGTGGTGTACACCAACGACCCGATCTGGGTGGAGCACTCCATCCACATCATGGAGCTGTTTCTTGCCGAGGAGAAGTACAAGGTGGTCAGGTTCGACCTCGAGTACACCCGCGCTTATGTCGGGTCTCGTCCCAATGTCACCGTCGCCCAGATGTGTGTGCGCCACCACGTCCTCATCTACCACTACTGCCTGGCCACAAGGCCTTGCAAGTGTTTCGCGAGGTTTTTCAATAGCCCCCACTACATTTTCACTACGGTGGGCATCACCAACAATGTAAAGGCGCTCGAGAATTCAGGCATCTCCTGCCAGAATCTTGTCGACATCCAGGGCCAATACAAGATCTGGGGCAGCAAGGAGCATGAGAAGGACTCACTGGTTCACCTCGCCGAGGCCATCATCGACCCCTACTACATAGACATGAAGGATTCGTGCAGCAAGGAAAAGCGTGCCTGGCACTCGGCCTGCATGGAGAAACTCGACAAAGCTCACATCGTGTACGCGGCCAAGGAAGCGTACACGAGCTATGACATGTACAGGCGGATCGTTGACATGAGGAAGTGCCTCCTTCCCCAAAACGGCCAGGGATCCAGCCGGAAGCAGAGCAATGGCAAGCATCATCACAACAATAAGTAGATGATTAGATCCTCGTTTCTCCTACTTTAGTAAGCATGTAATTGCTTACTTTGGTGTGTGGAAATGTTATGTGTGTAGTTACTTGTGTAATTGTATGCTTAATTTGGTTATGCAATGTTGTCTTTTTAAGTATATATGTTGACGCTCTGTAGACGGAGCATAGATGTTGTGCGGACAAAGAAAATCACATCGCACGTGGACTAAACAATGGAACCCGTCGGTGATGTTTTCATCAATCACTCACAATTGTATATCAGCAATCGTTTGCTCATAACACACACGGCTTGTTAGCAACATCTGTGTTGTTATCGGTCTTCACACACGTTTCCGATTACATACCTGTTTGCCGCGTATCACACACATCTTGTAAAGTTGAACCATTTCAGTTCTCTTGTCTCAACGCAAACAGTTCATCCGAGTGAACCGCATGTCGTATATCGCACACACCTTGATCTGACTGACCGTTTCTTTTGTGTTTCTTATTCACAAACAATTCATCCGAGTGAACCGTATGCTGTATATCGCACACACCTTCATCTGGCTGCCCATTTCTTTTCTTCCTCCTCATCGCAAATAGTTAATTAAACTGAACCGTATGCCCTGCATCGCACACGCAAGTAAAATCTGAACCGTGTTTGATGCATCCTCCATCGCGAATGTTTTACACCTTTTTTGACGGGTTTTTACACCACCGTTTGCGATTATTGCATCGCACACAGTTTCGTCGAAGGGTCTCTGATCATAGTGTCGCGTTAGCAGCATCCTGCAGTAGTGAATGATACGTCCATTTTGCATCATGTTTTCTGACTGTTATTTACAATGTTTTTATCCATAATAATGCTTTTTGGAGTAATTCGAATGCCTTTTCTCTGATAATTTACAAGGTACACACGAAGAGGGAGAATTCCGGCAGCTGGAAATCTCGACCTGAAAAAGCTACGTCGGGCCACCTATTCTGCACATATCCAAATGAGCTAAAACTCCATGAGGATTTTTTATGGAATATTTAAGAAATACTGGAGCCAATAAACACTAGAGGGGGGCCACCAGGTGGGCACAACCCACTAGGGCACGCCAGGCCCCGCAGGCGCGCCCTGGTCGGTTGTGGCCTCCTCGGCCCACCTCCGGTGCCCATCTTCTGGTATATAAGTCATTTGACCTAGAAAAAATAAGGAGGAGGCTTTCGGGATGAAGCTCCACCATCTCGAGGCGGAACTTGGGCAGGAGCACTTTTGCCCTCCGAGGAGCAATTCTGCCGGGGGAACTTCCCTCCCGGAGGGGGAAATCATCGTCATCATCATCACCAACAACTCTCCCATCTTGGGGAGGGAAATTTCCATCAACATCTTCACCATCACCATCTCATCTCAAACCCTAGTTCATCTCTTGTATTCAATCTTGTTACCGGAACTATAGATTGTTGCTAGGGGGTGACTAGTAGTGTTGATTACATCCTGTAGTTGATTACTATATGGTTTATTTGGTGGAAGATTATATGTTCAGATCCAGTATGCATATAAATACCCCTCTGATCATGAGCATGTTTATTTTTTGTGAGTATTTACTTTTGTTCTTGAGGCCACGGGATAAATCATGTTGCAAGTAATCATGTGAATTTGATACGTGTTCGATATTTTGATGGTATTTATGTTGTGATTCCCTTAGTGGTGTCATGTGAACGTCGCCTACATGACACTTCACCATATTTGGGCCTAAGGGAATGCATTGTGGAGTAGTAAATAGATGGTGGGTTGCGAGAGTGACAGAAACATAAACCCTAGTTTATGCACTACCCCGTAAGGGACCGATTGGATCCTAGAGTTTAATGCTATGGTTAGAATTTATTCTTAATACTTTTCTCATAGTTGCGGATGCTTGCGGGAGGGTTAATCATAAGTAGGAGGTTTGTTCAAGTAAGAACAGCAACTAAGCACCAGTCCACCCACATATCAAATTATCAAAGTAGCGAACACAAATCAAACCAACATGATGAAAGTGACTAGATGAAATTCCCGTGTACCCTCAAGAATGCTTTGCTTATCATAAGAGATCGTTTTGGCCTGTCCTTTGCCTCAAAAGGATTGGGCTACCTTTCTGCACTTTTGTTACTACTATCTTTACTTTCTCGTTACAAATTACCTTACTGAAAACTACTTGTCATTTCCTTCTGCTTGTCGGAGTAAATAGCTACGGGTAGCCTAACCGACTGCCCCTGGCTCTTCCAAAAAATTATCAGGCCATTTGGGCCTTCAAGCATTTCAAGCATTGGGTCGCCTTCCCCGGCCGGCTACCTCTGAAGCCGACTCTCAGAAGGCGACCCAGCCTCAGCAACCTCCCCCCAAGATAACCACGGGATGGCCGACTCCAGGAAGCCGGCCATAGAGGATGCCGACTCCCCAGAGCCGTCCATGAAGAACGCCGACTCCCCAGAGCCGGCCACGAAGGGCGCCGACTCCAAGAAGACGGCCAAGACCGCACCCACCAAAACTACACCCACATAACAGTGACAAGACGGGGTGTGGCCACAGTGCGGCCCACTACCCCCGAAGCCCGAGGCAGGCATGGCCACAGGACGCCGTACGGGACAGCCATCTCCCGTCCGGATCGGCACTGTAGCCATGCCGGCCTCAACGTCACCCACAACCAATGCTAGTACGGCCCACGGGCGGCGGGCCCCTTTAGCCAGAGAGAGGCGCGAAGGCGGCCTGGCCTCCCCCAGTCGGCCAAGGGCGTAGCCGGCCCCCAGAAGCCGGCTACCCCTCCCTCGAAGCACGTGCCACATTAAGGAGACAAGACGAGGTAAGGCTACAGTGAGAGCCCTCGAGGCGGCACACTGTAGCCACACTTACCTCGACGAAGCCCTCGTCATCAGGGACGAGGCTACAGTAAGCAGCCGCCGACAAGACCCTAAGCAGTGGGGCCGGCCTGTCGACCAAGAGGCCGGCAGCCGGCGGGACCCACCAGTCGGCAGGCCCCAGCGGCCGGCGGAGAAGCCGGCGAGCGCAGACACTGACGACTGGGACCAGCGCCCAGCCGGATTACAATTGTACCCCCGGGGGGTAGGCCTATATAAACCCCCCGGGGCACCCATGCAAAGGGTTGGCTTCTTAGAGTTACACACACACACCATAGAGAGAGGGAAGCAAGAGCTAGCCTTACTCTTCTTCTCCCTTGAACCCAACAGCTCTAGGAGCATTTGTAGCTAATCTTTCCGATCTAGTGATCATGCGGAGACCCCGCAGAGCAGGACTAGGGGTGTTATCTCCTCGGAGAGCCCCGAACCTGGGTAAGATTCGCCGGCATGCATGTCTTCGCCTCATCCCGTTTCCAGGCACCGGCGACGTCTTACTGGCACCCACCATGATAAGCCACCCGTTGGCATATGTCGCACCTACCACCCGACATTTGGTGCCCACCGTGGGGCCAGGTGCACCATCGTCCGGAGACCTGTTCTGGACGGGAACCCTCTTCCTCCCCTGCGAGCGCAGCCAGCCTGCTGCGCCCGATGGCGTTTGCCCCGACGCGCTGCAAGGCGTCGACGACGCCTGCGCGGCGAGCTGCCTCGCCGATCTGCTCGGCAAGACTCACATCTCCAACGAGCCCACATCCGACGCGGGCACGGACTACCCCGAGAGCCGCCTCGTCAGCCTCCTCGACTAGCTTCACATCTCTAGCGAGCCTGCTGTAGATGTGGGGTCAGTCGGCTCCACCGACCCGATGCTCGTCGACTCCGACACGGCATCGCTCGACGCCTACCCCTCCGACGTGGTGGTCTTCGACAATCCTCTGCCTCCAGCCGACAGTGGCAGCAGCGCTATCACCGAAGTCTTGGTCATCAGCCACGTCGCCAACTCGGGCGAGAACGCTCGCGACGCCCTGCCGACAGTGGCAGCAGCGGCGATGCACGACCTCTCCGTCCCCATCCTGGCCGACGCTGACGCCGAGACCCTGGAGGCACGTCGCCTCGCCCTCGTCGCGGAAGGCCAGAAGATAGCCTCCATGAGACGCCTCACCGAGGCCCACCAGCGCGAAGTCGACCGCGCCGCCTTCGGTACGCCGCCGCCTAGCGGGCCGAGCCGAGCCGGCTTCGTCCAGTAGCGCGGCGCGGCTATCGCCAGCATGCTGGGGGCAGATCGCCCCGTCTAAGCCACCCCGCTCGAGAATCTGCGAGCCGCTCAGGCGGCCGCAGAAGAGCTCAATGGGCTGGGAGCCGATGAGCTCCCCTACATGGCAAGATGGATCCAGCAGCTGATCGACGCGGCTGCAGAACGGCACGAAGCCGGCGCCCGTGCTGATAGTCATCCCCCGCGCCGGGAGCACGCCGCGACGTCCCGCTCGCCGACTGCGAGCGGCGCCCGCCAGAAGAAAGACAAGGAGCCGGCTGCTAGCCGCAGCCGGACTTGTATCACCATCGAGCGCGATGCGGAAGGCCGCCCTCGAGTAGTGGAGCGCCAAGGAAATCTGCCTCCTCCCCCGCCTCGAAGGGAGAGACGTCTCACCCCGCCGCCCGCCACGCACCCGACTCTTGGTGACCGACTAGGCCGCCGAGAAGGAGTCGGCGAGAACGACGCCCGCCACCGGATCGACCGCCTTGCTCGATCCCTGGCGTTAGAAGAAGAAGACGATGTCGGCCCGCCATGCTTTGGCCCCCGCATCCGCGACGAGCCCTTCCCCAAAGGGTTCTCGCTCCCCAGAGACACGCCCAAGTACAACAGCTCGGTGAAGCCGGAAGATTGGCTCATCGACTAGTCCACTGCTGTCAGCATAGCCAATGGCAATCGGCGCGTAGCCGTGAAGTACGTCCCCCTCATGCTGCAAGGCACGGCGCGCACCTGGCTCAACAGGCTCAAGCCCTACAGCATCAACAGCTGGCTGGACTTCACGGAAGTCTTCGTCCGCAACTTCACCAGCACGTACAAGCGGCCCCCCAAGCCTCGCCAGCTCTCCCTGTGCGTCCAAGGGCCCAACGAGTCGACCCGCGACTACCTCACGCGGTGGGCCGAGCTCTGCAACTCCTGCGAGGGCGTGCACGAGGTTCAGGCCATAGAGTACTTCACCGCCGGGTGCCGAGAGGGCACCCTCCTCAAGCACCGACTCCTCTGCGATGAGCCGGCTACCCTCGACGAACTACTGATCATCGCGGACAAGTACGCCACGGCCGACTCCTCGATGAAGACCGAGCTTCGAGTATACGCATCCGGGAAGGTGATTGCTCCGGCTCCCAAGACGCCAGCTAGCGACTCCAATCGGCTCCCCTACCAGAACGATCACAAGCGCAAGGCCCCCATGCCACCTTCCACCAGTCGGCAGGTGGCCACAGTTGAAGATGAGCAGCCCGAAGAGCGGCCCGCTCCCAAGAAGAAGGGTGGCAGGCCGGCCTGGCAGACGGCTTTCTCTTACGAGCAGACTCTCGACGCCCCCTGCAAGTTCCACAGCGGCGCGAAGCCGTCCAACCACACGACCCAAAAATGCCACTGGCTCACGCGAATCTCCAAGGGCGAAGGGTTGTTGCCGCCTCCGCCTCCCAGCCCGCCGCCTCCAGCCCCCCAGCAGCCGGCGGCTCGGCCGATAGTCGGAGCCATCCAAGACGAATTCCCTGAAGAGCACGCCGGCTATGTCGTCTTCACCAGCCAAGCCGATGACAAGCGTAGTCGGCGCCGTCAGCATCAAGAAGTCAATGCAGTCGCCTCTAGTGCCCCCGAGTTCATGCACTGGTCAGAGAAGCCAATCAGCTGGAGCCAGGCCGACCACCCAGAGGTGATGCCATCCCCTGGCTCCTACGCACTGGTCTTAGATGTCACCCTCGCGACGGAGAGGCGAGCTGCCCGATTCTCCCGTGTCCTGATAGATGGCGGAAGCAGTATCAATATACTGTACCGCGATACCATGGAGAAGCTGAACATCAAGGCGAAGCAGCTTATGCCAAGCCGAACCGTGTTCCATGGTATCGTCCCCGGCTTGTCTTGCTCCCCAATCGGCAAGATTAAGATGGATGTTCTCTTCGGAGACAAAGATCATTTTCGCCGAGAAGCGATCTGGTTGGAAGTAGTGGATCTGGAGAGCCCCTACCATGCTTTGCTTGGCCGACCTGCTCTGGCCAAGTTCATGGCTGTGCCCCACTACGCCTACCTGAAGATGAAGATGCCGAGCTCGAAGGGGATCATCACGGTAGCCAAGGACGCGAACATGGCGAGCTATCGATTCCTCGTCCAGCTGATCAGCGAGTACTTCGAAGGGTGCGCGTTCCTTCACATGCCAAGGGCTGACAACGACCAAGCAGATGCCCTAGCATGGATCGGCTCCACCCGACAAGCCATACCAACTGGCGTGTCCCTCCAGCGCCTCCTCAAGCCATCCATCAAGCCGTCTCCAGAGTCGGATTCTATCTTTGTACCGCCTGTGCCAGATGCAGCCGGATCCGACTGGAGGAACCCCGCAGGCGGCACGGGGACTTTGACAACGGGCCCGGGGACTGCCGTAGTCGCACCCGGCCCGGGGACTTTAGAACCCGGCTCGGGGACTGCAGCAGTCGGCCCGGGGACTGCAATGACACAAGAAGCGGTGGCCGACTCCAACTCCACGCCACCCAACCCACCCACCCGAGTCATGGTGGCTACGCTAACAGAAGAAGAAGTCACAGCTCCATCATGGGCCCAGCCCATCCTCAAGTTCCTAGTCAGCAGAGAGCTGCCGGCTGATGAGATCTCAGCAAGACTAGTGCAACGACGAGCCGGAGCATATGCAATAATCAACAGATAGCTTGTGAAGCGCAGCGTCACTGGAGTCTTCCAGCGTTGTGTCGAGCCAGAAAAGGGAGTGGCAATCCTCAAGGATATCCACCAAGGCGAATGCGGCCACCACGCAGCCTCAAGATCACTTGTGGCCAAGGCTTTCCGCCATAGTTTCTTTTGGCCGACTGCCTTGGAAGATGCCAAAGAGATAGTCAAGAGCTGCAGAGGATGCCAAGTCTTCAGTTCCAAGCAACACCTGCCGGCTTCTGCACTCAAAACCATTCCCCTTACTTGGCCTTTTGCCGTCTGGGGACGGGACATGGTGGGCCCTTTCAAGACAGCCCGCGGCGGCTTGACACATCTGCTTGTCGCCGTGGACAAGTTCACCAAGTGGATCGAAGGGAAGCCGGTCAAGAAGCTGAACGGGCCTACTGCCGTAACATTGATCACCGACATCACTACTCGGTACGGCGTGCCGCACAGCATCATCACCGACAATGGCACAAACTTTGCCAAAGGAGCACTGGCACAATTCTGCGCGACGCAGGGCATCCGACTGGACTTAGCGTCCGTTGCCCACCCGCAGTCAAACGGCCAGGTCGAGCGAGCAAATGGACTCATCCTCTCCGGCATCAAGCCCCGACTAGTTGTACCACTGGAGCGATCGGCCGGCTGCTGGCTCGATGAGCTGCCGGCTGTCCTCTGGAGTCTGCGCACTACACCCAACAAGTCAACCGGCTTCACTCCGTTCTTCCTTGTATATGGTGCCGAGGCTGTCATCCCAACTGATATCGAGTTCGACTCGCCTCGGGTCACCATGTACACGGAGGGGGAGGCCAAGGAAGCAAGAGAAGATGGCGTCGACCTACTAGAAGAAGGCCAGCTGTTAGCACTCAGCCGATCCGCCATCTACCAGCGAGGGCTGCGCCGCTACCACAACCGCAAGGTCAAGCCAAGATCCTTCCAAGAGGGCGACCTTATGCTTCGGCTGATCCAGCGAACAGCCGGCCAGCACAAGCTCTCGGCCCCTTGGGAAGGCCCCTTCGTCATCAGCAAGGCACTAGGCAATGACTCCTACTACTTGATCGACGCGCAAAAACCAAGAGCACGCAAGAGAGATGACTCCGGCAAGGAGTCGGAGCGACCATGGAACGCGAACCTCCTGAGAAGATTTTACAGTTGAAAGCAGTATGTATCATGCTACCCTTTTGTATTAAGTACGAACCAACAGGCCCCCCAAACAGTACTCGGGGACTGCCTTTATTTATCTATGAATGACGAGTGTCATATCCATGAATGTATTATTACATTTGATTTCTTGTCTGGCACCGGGTTCGACTAGTCGGCCCGGGGACTGGCCGCCTTGAGCTATATTAAAAGTTCTACCTGAAGTCAGACAAGTAGTGTGCCGGCTACCGAGTCCTCTCTTGTTGAAAGTCGCAGCTCGAAGAACCGACTGTCCGACTAGCAAGAGACAAGGCAGAAAGGATGCCCACACAAAAAATGGCTAAGGACTAACAAACTTATATATCAAAAAGACGGCCTCCAACCATGCTTGCCGGCTGTCAGAACAGCCGGCTGGCCGGCTTCCTAAACACTTAGCTCTAATCCAACAAAGCTAGAGAACTTGCCCTCCCAATTGGCCAAGCACTCCTCCAGCCACAGATTGCAGAGCAACTGTCTGACTCGGGAGGCGGCAACCAAGGGAGGGCGGCAAAGGAAACAGCAGAAGGATGAAAAGCAAAGAACGAGGAAAAGCCAAACGCATGCATAAGTCATATATACATAAAAAGCCCCCAATAGGCCGGCAATCGACATAAGTTTGAATACACCCCCAGTGGGTGGAATTGTGCAGACTTAACAGAATATTGTTCCAAAAGTGACAAGACAGGAAAATAAAAGATAGCAGACTAGACTAAGGCGCGGTGCGGGAGCCAGGCTGGTCGGTGGAGATGGCGTCGCCGGCTGAAGGAGTGGCCGGCTGGCGGGTCTCGGCTTGGTCACCACCGGTGGCAGGCGACGCACCCCCGCGTGACGTGGTGCTGGAGGCGCGGTCGGGCTGAGGCTGGTCGGCCGCTCCACCATCCGGCTCGGCGTCTTCACCCTCCTCCTTCTCCTCTTCGCCCTCGTCGCTGGAGTCGATCTCCTCCGCCGAGTCTTCACCGTCTGCCGGGTTCAGCCCGAACCACTCCTCCGGCTGGGCGACACCGTTGTCATCTACCTCAGGGGCGAAGACGCTGGTGTCGGTGTAGTCGGCGATCGCCGAAGCCCGCCGGATGATAGCCGGCCGCGCCGGCTCCAGCTCCGTGTCGGCTTGCTGCCGCCAGGTAGCCAGCCGGTCCAGACTCAGGCCGGGGTACCAGGCCTTGACGAACTCCAGCGCCCGCCTAGCGCCGGACCGAGCCGCCGAGGCCTTCCAGGCTTCGAAGCGACCGACCGCCACCTCCAGCCAGTCGGCAGTCCGACTGGGGGCGCGGGGAACCACTTCACCGGGCCAGAGGGCGGCCAATACTTGCGCCCCGGCACGCTGAAGCCGACGGAGCAGTCGGTGAGCCGGCTGGAGACGGGCCTGGATCGCCAAGAGCTGCTCCTCCAGCGAACGGTCAGCGTTTGGTGCAATCTCGACGCCAGCCTGCCTTCGTACTTGGCGGCGGGCTTCGATGATCTGGCTGGCGGCAGTAGAGTAGCCAGGGAAGTACTCTGTGCAAGAAAGAAAGAGAAAGAAGAGAAAACACCAAGTCAGAAAACGAGCCAAAAGCGACAGACGGCAAGAAAGGACGAAGAAGTAGGCGGCTTACCGTCAACAAGATCTTTGATCTGGCCATAGCCATTGATCAGAGTCTGCTTTGCCTCAGCCCAGCCAGTCGCTTCTGTCTCGTACTCAGCCTGGAGGGCGGCTTCGCGGTCCTGCACCGCCTTCAGAGCCGCCTTGTGGCCCTCCTCCTGGTCGGCCAACCTCTTGGCCAGGCGGTCACGTTCCTGCACCAAGGCGGCGAACTCGGCCTCTTTGGCACGAAGGGCAGTCTGAGACTCTCCCAGCTGTGCCCTCAGACTGGCGTTGGCCGCTGCAGGGACGGCAGAAAAAGAAGAAACAATAAGAGGAAGTCGTCAAGGAAGATCCGACCTGACTGCTCAGCAGTCGGCCCGAATCTTGGGGACTACACCCAGTGGGTGCGCTGACGCGCCCCCACATGAGATAAAGAACAAAGCACTTACCCCGGCTCTCAGTTAGGTCGGCGGTCTTCTGGGTCAGCTCCCGAGCCTGGGAGTTGAAGGCGGCCGCGCGAAGATTGTGGTAGTCCTGTAAGATAGACAGAAAATCGAAGTAAGAACAAGAACAGCAAAGCCAAATCCACTAAGAAGTTCCAAGCCGCCCGCTCAGCAGCCGACTCGGAACTCGGGGACTACACCCAGTGGGTGCGCTGACGCGCCCCCACGGAAGAAACCAAGATCAAGAAGAAGCAAGATAAGAAGACTAACCCGGATGGCCGCCCGCGTCGCGAGGAATTCGTCGGTGTATTGCCTCAGTGCCGTAGCCTGGGCCTGGAGCCGGGTCCGGACGTCCTGCGCGGCCACGTTCATCACGGCCGTCCCTCCGCCCGGCGTCCACCCCGAGGTGGCGCTAGCCACCTCCACATCCTGGGCCGACGAGCTGGAGCTCGCGGCCGGCTGCGGCTCCGACGCAGCCTTCTGTGGCTCTGACGCAGCCTTCCCCGCGCGCCGGCTCGGCGGCATCCGGACCGCCAGCTCCGTCCTCGCGGCCGGCTCGCCCCCCGCCGACTACGCAGGCGGCAGATCAGGCCGGCCGCCTTGAGCCGCCCCAGTCGGCGGGGTCGGCACCGGCGCCCTCTCCAGGATGACGACGTCATCATCCCTCTCCAGCCCCGGCTGGTCACTGCCGGCTTCTTCTGGCGGGGGCTCCGGGGCCCCAGGCGCTGCGACGCGCAGTGGGGTGACCAACAAGGCCCCCTCCGCCATCGCCGCAGCTGCAGCCTCCGTTTGGGCCTTGGCTGCGGCGTCGGCGCGCGCCTTCGCCGCCTCCTCCTCCTGCGCCGCCTGGGCGGCGGCCGCCTTCCGCGCCTCCGCCTCCCGCGCCTCCCGCTCCTCCCGCGCGTTCCGTTCCGTCGCCGCCTGAAGGTCGGCACGGGGGTCCACGCGGCGAGTAGTGCTCCCAGATCCCCTTGGCGACTCAACGACGAAGGCGGCAGCCGCCCGCTCGAGCGACAATGGGGCTCTGGTTGTTTGGAGAAAAAGACAAGGATTCAGAAGCCACTAGAGAAAAGAAAAAAGAGTACACGAAGGAGTTTGAACTTATGCCGACACCGTCTGCAGTTGCTTCACCATCTTGCGGAAGCGAGCCGCCTTCGCGGCCGCCTCCTCCCGCCTGGTCGCCGCCGTCCCGCCCCTGGGCTTCTTCGTCCGACTGCCGAACAAACCCTGCGCGGCACGACGCTTTTGCCCGCCGCCCCGAGCAGGTGGTGCAGCGGAGGAACCCGCACCGCGGCCAGACGCCGGCTGACGGCGCGGGACGACTTCGGCCTCGTCGTCGTCCGACCAGTCGTCGAAGCTGACTCCATGCCCGGAGCCGCCTGCTTCGCCGCCGGCTTGGCCACCGCCCGGCTCGGTGTTGTCGTCCATAGCAGCCGCCCCCAAGTCGGGGTCCGCCAGATCGTGCTGCGTCCGGTCGGGGACGAATCGGCGCTCCGCGTCCGACCCGTCGGCAGGCCGAAGAAGAGGGCTCTGTCGAAGACAAGCCGACTAGTCAGAGTCGGCCAAAGGAACTCGGCGACAAAACTGAGAGAAGAAGAAGAGACAAGGAGAACATACCGTGGGCGGCGGATTGGCTCGGCTATATGGCTCCTTGCCGAACTGCCACTCTGCGGAGAGTTTGCAGTTCGCGAGGTAGTTCACCATATAGGCCACCTCGTCGTGCGGCATGTCCTTGGTACACATCCGGCTTGGATCGAGCTGGCCGCTCATCTGATAGATCAGATGAGGGCGGCTCTGGAGCGGGAGTACCCGGCGCGTGACGAAGGCGGCCAGCAGGTCGGACCCCGACAAGCCCTCCGACTGGGTCATCGCTCGCACTCGGGCGACGGCTGCGGTTCCAGCCGGCGTCAGCGTCACGGCCCGGTAGGACCACTGGGGCCGCCTGCCCGCCGGTGGGCCGGCTACGTAAGCCGGCAGATTGACGTAGTCGCCCTGTGGGGCGACGTTCTTCATGTAGAAGTATGACTTTTGCCATAGCTTCACCGATTGGATCAGCGTGATGATGGGGAAGGGGTTGTCGGCAGCCACCCTCCGCATCGCGATGAAGGCGCCACTCTGAGCCGGCACGCCTTGCGTGCGCGTGCCCATCTTGGACTGGAAGAACTCCCCCCAGAGCTCGAGGGTAGGGAGGACGCCGAGGTAGCCTTCGCACAAGGTGACGAAGGCAGACAGCAGCACCACCGCGTTCGGGGTGAGGTGGTGTGGCTGGAGTTGGTAGAACTCGAGCCAAGAGCGGAAGAAAGCGCTCACGGGCAGGCCGATGCCGCGCAAGAAATGCGAGCGGAAAACTACCCGCTCGCCTTCCCGCGGCGCCGGCGTAATCTCCTTCGCTGGCGCTAGTCGGACCTCCACCTTGTCCGCCCCGGGCAGCCGCCGCGTCTTGCGGAGGAATTCGAGGTGATCCTCGTGGACGTTGGAGCCGTCCCAATCCCCGCCGTACTGCTCCGTGGCGGGGGGCATGGCGAAAACGAGCGCGGCAGCGGAGAAGCGAGTGGTGGAAGAGCGCGGCAGCGAGGCGCTGTTGCAAGAAAGGGCAGGAGGAAGAAGATGGTGGAAAGAGGAGGAGCATGCGAGAGCCTGCCGCTCTCCCCCTCCCCCTACTTATAGCTTCGTAAGGTGAAGCCGGGGAGGCCGGACGTGGGGTGAGACGTGGGATTAACTGCACCCACTCCCCCCACGCCTCACGATTATTACGCCCTAAAGGCGTGCCGAAACTGCCGCAGGGAGACGTGCGGGCGGTTTCGGGCTACAGAGAATCCACGGCTGGGCCCGGGCGCGGGCGTGGCGGGCCCCCGCCCTGCGTCGACGTCCCGTCGCGCGCGTGGGCTGGCAGGCTTTTTAGCCAAGAGAGGCCACGTGGTTCACAGGCGACAAGTGGCCGGCCCGCGGTCCGGAGCACGCGCTGGCGAGCTCCCGCCCTCCGACTCCAATTTTTTGGCCGAGACGGCGCCCCCAACCAAAGTCGGCTCCCAGCTGCCGGCTTGTCAAGATAGGAAGCTGACCGAGCTTCTCGACTCCCACCCAACCTTGAAGCCCAATCAGCTTCGGGGACTACTGTCGGAGTAAATAGCCACGGGTAGCCTAACCGACTGCCCCTGGCTCTTCCAAAAAATTATCAGGCCATTTGGGCCTTCAAGCATTTCAAGCATTGGGCCGCCTTCCCCGGCCGGCAACCTCTGAAGCCGACTCTCAGAAGGCGACCCAGCCTCAGCAACCTCCCCCCAAGATAACCACGGGATGGCCGACTCCAGGAAGCCGGCCATAGAGGATGCCGACTCCCCAGAGCCGGCCATGAAGAATGCCGACTCCCCAGAGCTGGCCACGAAGGGCGCCGACTCCAAGAAGCCGGCCAAGACCGCACCCACCAAAACTACACCCACATAACGGTGACAAGACGGGGTGTGGCCACAGTGCGGCCCACTACCACCGAAGCCCGAGGCAGGCATGGCGACAGGACGCCGTACGGGACAGCCATCTCCCGTCTGGCTCGGCACTGTAGCCATGCCGGCCTCAACGTCACCCACGACCAGTGCTAGTACGGCCCACGGGCGGCGGGCCCCTTTAGCCAGAGAGAGGCGCGAAGGCGGCCTGGCCTCCCCTAGTCGGCCAAGGGCGTAGCCGGCCCCCAGAAGCCGGCTACCCCCTCCCGCAAAGCACGTGCCACATTAAGGAGACAAGACGAGGTAAGGCTACAGTGAGAGCCCTCGAGGCGGCACACTGTAGCCACGCTTACCTCGACGAAGCCCTCGTCATCAGGGACGAGGCTACAGTAAGCAGCCGCCAACAAGACCCTAAGCAGTGGGGCCGACCTGTCGACCAAGAGGCCGGTAGCCGGCGGGACCCACCAGTCAGCAGGCCCCAGCGGCCGGCAGAGAAGCTGGCGAGCGCAGACACTGACGACTGGGACCAGCGCCCAGCCGGATTACAATTGTACCCCCGGGGGGTAGGCCTATATAAACCCCCCGGGGCACCCATGCAAAGGGTTGGCTTCTTAGAGTTACACACACACACCATAGAGAGAGGGAAGCAAGAGCTAGCCTTACTCTTCTTCTCCCTTGAACCCAACAGCTCTAGGAGCATTTGTAGCTACTCTTTCCGATCTAGTGATCATGCGGAGACCCCGCAGAGCAGGATTAGGGGTGTTATCTCCTCGGAGAGCCCCGAACCTGGGTAAGATTCGCCGGCGTGCATGTCTTCGCCTCATCCCGTTTCCAGGCACCAGCGACGTCTTACTGGCACCCACCATGATAAGCCACCCGTTGGCATATGTCGCACCTACCACCCGACACTACTCCTCGTTGGGTTCGACACTCTTACTTATCGAAAAGAGATACAATTGATCCCCTATACTTGTGGGTCATCGAGGCTATTTTCTGGTGCCGTTGCCGGGGAGTGAAGCGCCTTTGTTAAGTGGAATTCGGTAAGGAAACATTTATATAGTGTGCTGAAATTTATTGTCGCTTGTTACTATGGAAAACAATCCTTTGAGGGGTTTGTTTGGGGTATCTTCACCTTTTACGGAATCACAATTAATTGCCCCTCAACCTACAACACCTACTGAAAATATTGAATATGAAATTCCTTCGGGTATGATAGAACAACTGCTAGCTAATCCTTATGCAGGAGATGGAACCGAACATCGTGACATGCACTTGATACATGTAGAACAAATTTGTGGATTGTTTAAGCTTGCAGGTTTACCCAGGGATGAAGTTATAAAAAAATTCCCTTTTATCTTTGAAGGGAAAATCATTGGCATGGTATAGGCTATGCGGTGATATTGGATCATGGAATTGGAATCGTTTAAAATTGGAGTTTCACCAAAAAAATTATCCTATGCATCTAGTTCATCGTGATTGGAATTATATATATAATTTTTGGCTTCGTGAAGGATAAAGTACCGCTCTAGCTTGGGGGAGGCTTAAGTCAATGTTATATTCATGCCCCAATCATGAGCTCTCAAGAGAAATTATTATCCAAAAAAATTATGCTCGGCTTTCTCGTAATGATCAAACCATGCTGGATACTTCTTGTGCTGGTTCTTTTATGAAGAAAACTATTGAATTCCGGTGGGATCTTCTGGAAAGAATTAAATGCAACTCTGAAGATTGGGAACTCGACGAAGGTAAAGAGTCAGGTATAAAGCTTAAGTATGATTGTGTTAAATCTTTTATGGATACTGATGCTTTTCAAAAGTTTAGCACTAAATATGGACTTGACTCTGAGATAGTAGCCTCCTTTTGTGAACCATTTGCTACTTATGTTGAACTCCCTAAAGAGAAGTGGCTTAAATATCACCCACCTATTAAAGAAGAAACTAGAGAGCCGGTACCAGTTAAAGAAGAAACTGTACTCTATAATGTTGATCCAATTGTTCCTACTGCTTATATTGAGAAACCCCCTTTTCCTGTTAGGATAAAGGAACATGCTAAAGTTTCAATTGTGGTTAACAAAAGCTCTGTTAGAACACCTAAACCAAATGAACAAATTAGAGTTGAACCTAATATTGCCATGGTGAAAGATCTCTTATAAGAAGATGTGGATGGGCATGTTATCTACTTCTGTGCAGAAGCTGCTAGAATTGCCAAACCCGAAAAGGGATAAAATAGACCAGTTGTTGGCCTGCCTGTCATTTCAGTTAAAACTGGAGATCACTGTTATCATGGTTTATGTGACATGGGTGCTAGTGTGAGTGCTATTCCTTACAAGTTATATCAAGAAATTAGGGAAGACGTAGCACCTACAGAGTTAGAAGACATAGATATTACTATTAAACTTGCTAGTAGAGACACCATATCACCTTGTGGGATTATTAGAGATGTTGAAGTCTTGTGTGGGAAAATAAAATATCCTACTGATTTTCTTGTTCTTGGTACCCCGCAAGATGACTTCTGTCCCATTATCTTTGGTAGACCTTTCTTGAACATAGTTAAGGCTAGGATAGATTGCCAGAAACAAACTGTGGGTGTTAGCTTTGGTGATGAGTCTCATGAGTTTAATTTTTCCAAGTTTAGTAGAAACCATCATGAAAAAGAATTACCTAGTAAGGATGAATGAATTGGTCTTGCTTCTATTGTTGTGCCACCTACTGATCCTTTAGAACAATACTTGCTAGACCATGAAAATGATTTACATATGCATGAAAGAAATGAAATAGATAATATTTTCTTTGAACAATGTCCTCTGCTTAAACACAATTTGCCTATTGAAACTCTAGGAGGTCCTCCTCCACCTAAAGGTGATCCTGTGTTTGAATTAAAACAATTGCCAGACACTTTGAAATATGCTTTTCTTGATGAAAAGAAGATATATCCTGTTATTATCAGTGCTAACCTTTCAGAACATGAAGAAGAAAGATTATTGAAAGTTCTAAGGAAGCACCGAGCTGCTATTGGATATACTCTTGATGATTTAAAGGGCATTAGTCCCACTCTATGTTAGCACAAAGTTAATATGGAACCTGATGCTAAACCAGTTGCTGATCATCAACGTCGACTAAATCCGAAGATGAAAGAGGTGGTAAGAACGGAAATATTAAAACTTCTGGAAGCAGGTATAATTTATCCTATAGCTGATAGTAGATGGGTGACTCCTGTTCATTGTGTCCCTAAGAAATGAGGTATTACTGTTGTTCCTAATGATAAGAATGAACTTATTCCTCAGAGAATTGTTACAGGCTATAGAATGGTAATTGATTTCAGAAAATTAAATAAAGCTACTAGAAAAGATCATTACCCTTTGCCTTTTATTGATCAAATGCTTGAAAGATTATCTAAGCACACACACACTTTTGCTTCCTTGATGGATATTCTGGCTTTTCACAAATACCTGTTTCTCAACCTGATCAAGAAAATACCACTTTTACTTGTCCTTTTGGGACCTATGCTTACAGACGTATGCCTTTCGGTTTATGTAATGCACCTGCTACCTTTCAAAGATGCATGATGGCTATATTCTCTGACTTTTGTGAAAAGATTGTTGAGGTTTTCATGGATTACTTTTTTGTTTATGGGAAGTCTTTTGATGACTGTTTAAGCAATCTTGATCGAGTTTTGCAGAGATGTGAACAAACAAATCTTGTCTTGAATTGGGAGAAGTGCCACTTTATGGTTAATGAAGGCATTGTCTTGGGTCATAAAATTTCTGAAAGAGGTATTGAAGTGGACCAAGCTAAGGTTGATGCAATTGAGAAAATGCCATGTCCTAAGGACATCAAAGGTATTCGTAGTTTCCTAGGTCATGCTGGTTTCTATAGGAGGTTTATTAAAGACTTCTCTAAAATTTCTAGGCCTCTTACTAATCTTTTGCAAAAGGATATTCCTTTTGTTTTTTATGATGATTGTTTAGAAGCCTTTGAAACACTCAAGAAGGCTTTAGTTTCTGCACAACCACCTGATTGGAACTTGCCTTTTGAAATTATGTGTGATGCTAGCGATTATGTTGTTGGTGTTGTTCTAGGGCAAAGAGTTGATAAGAAATTGAATGTTATTCATTATGCTAGTAAAACTCTAGACAGTTCTCAAAGAAATTATGCTACTACTGAAAAAGAATTCTTAGCAGTGGTGTTTGCTTGTGATAAGTTTAGACCTTATATTGTTGATTCCAAAGTAATTGTTCACACAGACCATGCTGCTATTAAATATCTTATGGAAAAGAAAGATGCTAAACCTAGACTTATTCGTTGGGTTCTCTTGTTACAAGAATTTGATTTGCATATCATTGATAGAAAAGGAGTTGAGAACCCCGTAGCTGATAATTTGTCCAAGCTTGAAAATGTGCTTGATGACCCACTACCTATTGATGATAGTTTTCCTGATGAGCAGTTAGCTGCTATAAATGTTGCTAATAGTACTCCTTGGTATGCTGATTATGCTAATTACATTGTTGCTAAATATTTACCACCTAGCTTTACTTACCAACAAAAGAAAAAATTCTTCTATGATTTAAGACATTACTTTTGGGATGACTCACATCTTTATAAAGAAGGAGTAGATGGTATTATTAGACGTTCTGTTCCTAAGCATGAACAAGGACAAATCCTATGGAAATGTCACTCCGAGGCTTATGGAGGGCATCATGCCGGAGATAGAACTACTCACAAGGTATTGCAATCTGGATTTTATTCGCCTACTCACTTAAAAAATGCCTGTAAGTTTGTCTCATCTTGTGATGAATGTCAAAGAATAGGTAATATCGGTAAGCGTCAAGAAATGCATATGAATTATTCACTTGCTGTTGAACAATTTGATGTTTGGGGATTTGATTACATGGGACCTTTTCCTTCCTCTAATGGGTATACACCTATTTTGGTTGCTGTTGATTATGTTACTAAAGGGGTAGAAGCTATTCCAACTAGTAGTGCTGATCACAACACCTCTATTAAAATTCTTAAGGAAGTTATTTTCCCAAGGTTTGGAGTCCCTAGATATTTAATGACTGATGGTGGTTCACACTTTATTCATGGTGCTTTCTGTAAAATGCTTGCTAAATATGATGTTAACCATAGAATTGCATCACCCTATCATCCTCAGTCTAGTGATCAAGTTGAACTTAGCAATAGAGAAATAAAATTAATTTTGCAAAAGACTGTTAGTAGGTCCAGGAAGAATTGGTCTAAGAAATTAGATGATGCACTTTGGGCTTATAGAACAACATATAAAAATCCTATGGGTATGTCTCCTTATAAAATGGTTTATGGAAAAGCTTGTCATTTGCCTCTTGAGTTAGAACATAAAGCATATTGGGCAGTTAAAGAACTGAACTATGATTTGAAACTTGCTGGTGAAAAGAGGCTATTTGATATTAGCTCATTAGATGAATGGAGAACCCATGCTTATGAAAATGCAAAGTTATTCAAAGAAAAAGTTAAAAGATAGCATGACAAAAGAATTCAAAAACGTGAGTTTAAAGTCGGAGAATATGTTCTTTTGTACAACTCTCGTTTTAAATTCTTTGCAGGCAAACTCCTCTCCAAATGGGAAGGCCCCTATGTCATCGAGGAGGTTTACCGGTCTGGTGCCATCAAAATAAATAATTTCGAAGGCACTAACCCGAAGGTTGTCAACAGGCAACGAATAAAGCATTATATCTCAGGTACGCCTATTAATGTTGAGAGTAATATTATCCAAACTTTGACACCGGAAGAACACATAAAAGAGTCATGCCGGAACACTCCCAAATCGTCAAAATAAGGAGGTACGTTATACGGTAAGTAAACGGACTCCGAGAAATCTGCAAAAATATTTTTTATCAGTTTTGGAATATTTTAAAATTTTAGAAATAAAGAAACTTCCAGGAAGCGTCCCCTGGTGGGCACAAGACACCAGGGCGCGCCAGGCTTGCCTGGGCACGCCCAGGTGGGTTGTGCCCACCTGGGACACCTCCCGTACTCCATTTTTCTTCCATATGCTTGTCCTCCAAGATAAAAAATCTATATATACTTCCCGAACCTGTTAACCACCGTATTGCGGAGAAAATCCTCTGTTCTCTTTTCTTGCTGTTTCTGGTCAGATTTGTCAAGCTAGGCATCATGTCTTCCTGCTCCTCCAACCACATGGAAGAAGATGCTTGGCTGATGAATATCAAGACGAAGAGGGAGGAGCTGGCGCCAACACACGCACTGTTGGACGACGAGGAGGGAGATATCCTTAAACCTTATCTTACTCACCTTACTCCTACTGAGATTGAAGCTTTTCGTGTCTTTGAAATGGTTCGCATACAAAATAAGTATCTCACTCGCGAAAATATTCTGCATCAAGAGCATATCACCTATCTCTGGAGCATCATCCGTCGGCTACAGGATCTCTTGACCCTCAAAGACAAGATCGCTTCTTCACCACCATCATATTCTTCACCACCAAAGGAGAACTAAGTATTGGGTATGGGCACTCCACTTGGCTTCCGCCAAGCCTGGGGGAGGTGCCCCGGTATCGTATCATTCCACTATCTTTTTACTTTTACTTATGTTAGTTCAATCTTTTGCTTAGATGAATAAAGTTTAGTTCAATCTTTTCTTCTTTTAGAAGTTTGCTTAGTGATCTACCATTGTTATCGTGTGCAAGTTATATAATAAAGTTAGTTTGAGTTTTACTGTCTTTACTTTTATGTTGCAAATAAAGAAATAAGAAAGAAAAAGAGCAAGGAAGCAAATAAAAGGAAGGAAATTAATCAATAAGATCATATACTAATCCTATGGTAGGTGATAGCACCACAAAAGTAAAAGTATAAGTAAGAAAATTTTATTAGAGATTGACAAACATAGCATTAGTCAATGAAGCAACTCATGAAAGAATTAATAAGGGAAGGGAAGATTCACATATAAATATACCATCCTAGAAATCTTTTGTGATTGTGAACCCTCATCAAAATATTATATGCCAAAATTGTTGACGTTGGACAAGGAAGACAGCGTAATGGTTTATGTATGTTTATATTCACATAGAAGTCATATTGTCATAGATCCTTCAACATGTGGTGCTTGCCCCTATCTTTGCTAGCCGAAAATTCCGCACTAAGTAGAGATACCACTTGTGCATCCAAAAACCCTTAAACCCAAATCTTTTCAAGTGTCCACCATACCTACCTATGGATTGAACAAGATCCCTCAAGTAAGTTGTCATCGGTGCAAAAAGGCAATAAAAATTGCTTCTAAATATGTAAGATCATTTAGTATAAGAGAAAATTGAGCGTTGTACGAACTTGGATGACAAAGAATAAAAGCGATAGACTGCATAATAAAGGTTGTCATCTTAAGGGGCAATAAAATGTGACGTTCTCTTGCACTAAGGGATTGAGCATGCAAACAAATAAGCGCATGGAACCTCTGCTTCCCTCTGCGAAGGGCCTATCTTTTACTTTTATGTATTTAATTTTATGCAAAGAGTCAAAAGTTTTCCTTCTATTCTTTTTATTTTCTCTTTTGTCAAGCATCATGTGGTGAGGAAAGATCTAGGCACATATGTCCAGTTGAATACAGATAGCATGAGTTATTATTTTTGACATCACCCTTGAGGTGAGTATGTTGGGAGGCAAAAACTATAAGCCCCTATCTTTCTATGTGTCCAGTTGAAACGTTTTGCTCATGGGTACAAGGTGAGTGTTAGCAATCGTGAAAGACTATATGATGTTTGAGTATGTGGACTTGCTTAAGAGCTCCGACACGTGACCCTTCCTGAAAAGATGATGAATTGTAGTTGCAAAGTTGACTGAGAACATAGTTTGTTGGTTTCTAATAGAGTTTTTGCTTTATACTTCGGTTGTGTGGTGAACTGTTACTTATTCATAGGAAGTATATGATGCAAGTTCTATGATAAAAGTTTTATGTTAAATTTTGTTGTTGTTATAATAATCAACATAATGCCTCTATGTCCATATTTTGTTTTTATCGACACCTCTCCCTCAAAGCATGTGGACATGTTTTTCGATTTGAGTTTTCGCTTGAGGACAAGCGAGGTCTAAGCTTGGGGGATTTCATACGCCATTTTGCATCATGTTTCTTACTATTATTTACAATGTTTTTGTCACATCCTAGCTAGTTCATGCATTAGAGTGTTGCATCATGTTTACTTTTCCAGAAACTTGAAATGGGGATGACAGAACCCCCAGCACCCCTGAAAACAACTAGGGTTTACTAAAATCATTTTCAATGAACCTGAAATGCCCTTCTAAACAGTCCACACTTTTTGTCTTGGGTTAGAACCTCTGATAAAATGGGTTCACAATTTTCTAGGTCATCACAAGATCATTGAATTAAGTCATATGTAACTTGCATTTGGGCATTTAAATGCTAGTAAATATTCTAAATGTCCAAATAATCCCAAACTGAAATGTTCCATGTTGGATATGTTCCATACAGTGAGCATGTGCAGTTTGGTGATTTTTGAAAGTGCCTAAGTATTTTTAGAAATGCCACAAACTTGCAGAAATAAAAGAAACAGAAATAAAAGAAAAACAACTTACCTGGCCGCAACCCACCAGCTGGCCCACCTGGCGGCCCAGCACTGTGCTGGCCCATGCCAGCCAGCTGCTTCGTCCCCGCCAGGCATGCAGGGAGGTGACGCCGGCGTGTGTGAGCTCGCCACGGCGCCACCTGCTTGCCGCCCGCGGCCCTGGACACCTGGGCGAGCCCCACGTCGCCGCCCCGACCCCCTGGACACATCCATTCGCCCCTGCCTCTCTCCCACGCCCTCTCCCGCCATGGCCGACGCACCTGCCGCCGCACCGCCGACGTAGCCGCACTCTCCGTCGTCCCTGCGCCGCGCCACCGTGCCCAGAAGCTCCGCCGCCCTCCTCTCCTTCGAGCAAGCCAAGCCCCGAGCGCTCGCTTGCCCCGAAGCCCCTGCAACGACCTCGCCCGACTCCGACACCGCTGGAGATCCCCTTCGTCGTCACCGCCGCACGAGCTCGTCCCCGACCTCGCCGACTGTTCCAACGTGATCGCCGTGAGCTTAGCCACCTCCCCATCCTCTCCGTTCTCTATCTCGAGCACCGTAGCGACTGCACGAAGCATCACCGCACGCGCCGCCGCCGAGCTCGTCGCCGACGTGACTCCGGCCACCCAACGGCCAAGCCACCTTGTCCAACACGCTCACCGCGTCCCCAGGAGCCTGCAGCACCACGCCACGCGCCTTGCCGTGCCCCCTAATGACGAGCCCGCGCTCACCCGAACTCCGGCAGCCGCACAGCTCGTCGCCGGCGTCGTTTCCGGCGACTCCGAGCCCAACCGCCGCCACCACTCGACGCGGCTGACCCCTAGCTACTCGTAGATGGTCTCCGCCGCCCATTTTGTCGCCGGAGCACGAAACCCGCACTGCACCGCCGCGTCTGGCCTCGCCGGCGGCTAAATGCCGGCGAGTTGACCCCGCTGACCGTTGACTGGGTGGGCCCAGTTTGACCCCCTGGATCACTGACGAGTGGGCCCCAGGCCACAAACTAAACTAAGTTAGTATTAGTTTAACGCTAACTAAACTTAGTTAGTTTAATTGACACCGACAGATGGGACCCACAGGTCAGGGTTGACCTAGACCGTCTCTGTTGATTGATGACGTCACCCTGATGCAGTAAATCATTTACTGGAATTATTCTTATACAGGAAATTCCAGAAAATACTTCAACCATCAAAAAATCATAGAAATTAATCTGTAACTCCAAATGCAAAGATTTATATATGAATTTTGATCAGAAAAATTCAATCTTTCTATCTGTACTGGTTTCATGCATGTCAAACACTTAAACCTTGCTGTTTATGTCAAACAAGTAAATGCACTAATATGACCTCTTACTTTGAGTTAGCATTTGAATCCTTGATACAAATGAACTCAAACTATTCTGTTCTAAGTTGCATTAGCCAAAACACACTCATTTTGCCAGGTCATTCCATGCGTCATATTGTGGAAAATTGCCTTGCGATGATTGTGTTTCGATGTGTTCTTCGTGGTAGGTTCTGCCCTCGAGGATATTCACAAGTATCCAACTGAAGGGCAGTATCCCACTCCCACTCTGTCAGGCAAGCAACCCCATTGATCATTTCGATACAAACCCATCTTCTCGCTTCTGCTCTCGTTTACTACATTAAGACAACGCGTTTCAAACTGTTGTGTGTTGCAGTAGTTGAACCCACTTCCTCTGCATGACCTGTCATTGCCACGGTAACTAGATGAAACCCACTAGCATGTGTAGGAGTTGATTGAGCCATGTTTGTGTTTCCTACCATGCTTTGCTTGCTATGCTTAGAGTCGTGTCAGGTCTGGCTCATCGGGGTGATGAACTAGAGTGAAAGGTTGAGTCGGTAATGAGAGTGAAGTGTTGAATATGATTTGATAAAGGTATCGATGAGAGGCCATGTAGGAGTACATGGTGGGTTGTTTCATTGAGGCCGTCCTTAAGAACTGAGATCTGTATGTGTGATTTAAGATCAGCTACTACCACGTGTTGGGCCCGAAACCAATGGACCCTCTCGACTTATTAATCACTCTTGTCCTCTGTCCAGGAGTTGCAAGTAGTTTCTGGTGCTTGTAGTTGCTGGAGGCCGTGTGCAGCGCTGACCTTAGGGTTGGGCTGTGATGTGGTAGGCTCGTGGCGCGGTGTACCGAGTCGCCCGTTTGGTGTCTCGGGAACCCTGCACACATCGTTTGGGGCCGTTGAGGACACCCCGGCCGGATTTCCTTGCGGATGGAACCCAAGTAGGCGATAAACCTGGACTAGGGACTCGTGTGTTTAATCAGGTCGTGGTCGACACCCTCGCTGGGCTTCCGCTTGAAGGTTGCTGAGTACATGTCGTGTAAACGGCGATAAGTGGTGGAAGCGTGTGTGAAGATGTACACCCCTGCAGGGTATAAAACTATTCGAATGGCCGCGTCCGCGGTAAAGGACTACTTGGTCGCTTATGCAGTTCATAGACAAGTTAATGGTTACTACTAAAAGACTCAAGATAAGTGTGAGTACCGCGGATGGCCCTCCCGTAGGATGACGAGGGAGGATCCACGGTGGAGTATTGTGTTGGTGATTAGTGGACTCGAGTGCGAAAACTATTTTACAAGTGGTGTCTCGTAGGATAGCTTAGCCAAGAGTCAAAGCTGGCTTGCTGCAATAACTCCACTACTTTCTTGAGAATGTGCATGTATAGTAGGATCTGTTGTAAGACTTGTTGAGTACCTTTGTACTCATGTTGCTTTAATTACTGTTTTCAGACGACAACACCACCCCCTCCGATGGGTTCTATGTAGATCTCGACGTTGACGAGTGACTTGCCACCCAGGTGGTGATCTGAGCTTGTGAAGGGCCTATGTAGATAGACAGGCTTCGTCAAGCCTTCTTTCTTTCTAGTTGTCTGTACTCAGACAAGTTTGCTTCCGCATGTGCTTGTATGTTTGTATGACTTGAGTGTCGGGTCATGTGACCCCTATCTGTATGAACATGTTATGTATGGCTCTCCGGAGCCTTTAAATAAAGTACTTTGAGTTGTAGAGTTTTGTTGTGATGCCATGTTGTATTTACACATATCGAGCATATTGTGTGTATGATTGAAATGCTTGGTATGTGTGGGATCCCACAATCTAGTTGTTTATCCTTGGCAGCCTCTCTTATGGGGAAATGTAGTCTAGTGCTTCCATGAGCCATAATAGTCCGCTACAGCCCGCTTCACCGGAGTCCTGTTAGCCCAGCACTACTGCTCCGGAACACTTGACTGGCCAGCATGTGTTTCACTTTGTTCATGTGTCTGTCCCTTCGGGGAAATGTCACGCGGTGACATCCGGAGTCCTGTTAGCCCAGTGCTACAGCCCGGATTCGCACGCTGCTGACCGACATGCTCGATGTTGATTCCTGTATGCCTGTCCCCGTAAGTTAGTGCCGGTTTGGGTTCACGACTAGCCATGTCGGCCCGGGTTCTCTGTCATATGGATGCTAGCGACACTATCATATACGTGAGCCAAAAGGCGCAAATGGTCCCGGGCCAAGGTAAGGCGACACCCATGGGAATACCGTGTGTGAGGCCGCAAAGTGATATGAGGTGTTACAGGCTAGATCGGTGTGACTTAGAATCGGGGTCCTGACAGCGTTGGCATCAGAGCCGGACTCCTGTAGGTTCGTCAAGCCAAACTGGTCGATGTCGAGTCTAGAAATGCTTTAGTTATATGTAGGGGAATTGATTGTGGGAGGTAAGGTAAGGCTCTTTTTACTCCTTTACCTTATGCCCTCTGATCTGAGTCATCCTCTTCTCTTTCTACGTGGGTTAAGGACTAGGCTCTCTTGTCTCTATCAGGTTCACGTGTTACTAATCCGTAGTAACTTATAGGATTGTTGGTTACAAGACCCAGTTCAGTTTCTACTACTTTTAGTATGTTGGAAGTTGAACCAGAACCTTGATATGATGTTGTTGAGTGGTTTTCCAAACTATTGTGAATGTCTCAAATCTTTTTCTGAGCATTTACAGCCGTTATGCTGTCCAATTTCTCCTAGAAAATTCTAATGCCTTCGCATTATTTCGTGCTTTCAGATGGCCACCCGTTCCCAGAATCAAGTGGTTCGTCTGACTCGGTGCCTCGATGTACCTGGTCACACGGCCATGCTGGTCCGAGTGATGATCGAGACAGGCTATCGATGGTATCATGAGTATACCGTCGAGGAGCAGTTTCGAGACTTTAATCAAAGTCAATACCTTTGTATGGTCAGGATATACCCTTCCTATCCTGGAGCTACCGAACCCCTCCATTGCTCTTATGGACTTGGGGTTACCATCGAGATGTCTGTGCAGGACGCAGCTTACTCGATGATGACTATCATACAAGCCAAAACTGCCTTGCTTCGGAACACTGATTTCCGCTATATGCCAGCATCACTCCCTGGGGCACAAGGGTACTATCAGGCTATTTACTCTGACTCTACCCATGAGGATTCACTACTCCGCACCACCACCAAGATGCTTGAGCACAAGGACCGTGAGAATCGTGCCTTGCGGATGGAGCTCTTCAACGCTCGTTCTGACCACTGGGCCACTCTAACACGGTTTGCACCTGCCGTGCAGGCTGGGTATATGGACATGAGGGACTTGTACCCCGTGCGGTCTGGTCTGCCAGATTGTATGGATTGGCGTGATGTAGGAGGCATCACCCCTCCTCGTGGACCCCGTCTGCCACCGTTTGTTGGACCAAGGCCACATCCGAGTCCTTATGGACCGCAAGCTCCACAGGACCGACTGTTTCCAGATGATCATGTTCAGCTCCCAGGACATGGTGGTAATCTTTATGATGATTACTATGGAGACGTCTGAGTTGGTAGTAGCTTCACTAGTATTGTAACAGTTGTATTCTCCACAGTCGTGCATGACTCGTGGGATACGACTTGGTGTATCACATTCCGGAGGTGTAGAAAAATAATGTATAGGAGCTTGGAATGCCTCCGACGAGATGTATCGTATTTCACCGTAGTTGTACTCTAGCCTGGGATTGTACTAAACTATGTATGGTGTGTATGACCGTTGGTATATATGTGGCAGTTTCTATATTACCATGTCATACGGATGAACATCTCTGCATTCCGTGTTATCCATTACATTCCGCACTTCCTTGCCAATATTTTGCCATCCTTGTCTAAACCGTTGTCTTGTTTTCCTAGGATGGTCAACACCCGCAACAACCCTGCTGTCCAAGCGCAGGGTGAAGCCAGTGCAGCTAGGGATGAGAATCTGCCTCAACCGCCTTCTCTGGCCGAAGTTATGCTGGAGGCGGAAAGAAACAAGCGTGAGACTAACCGCTTGCTGGAGCGGATTGAGCAGAATACTGCACGTCATCAGAGGAACGACTTGGTGTCAATCAATGACTTTGTCAATTTGTACCCACCAAAGTTTAATCATTCCGTCGAGCCCCTCGATGCGGATGACTGGCTTCGCAGCATCACCCGTAAGCTACATTCTGCCAACATAGCCGAAGCTGATAAGGTTACCTACGCTGCCTATCACCTCGAAGGCCCTACTAGCCTTTGGTGGGAAAACTTTGAGGCTATGCGCCCGGCTGGCCAAATCACTACTTGGGCTAAATTGAGTGAGGCTTTCCGTGAGCATCACATTTCGGATGGTCTCATGGATCATAAGCGGGAAGAATTCTGCAACTTCACCCAAGGCAGACTGACCGTGGATGCATACAGCCGTGAGTTTGGAAATCTGGCACGTTATGCTCGTGAAGAGGTATCCACCGACGCCCAGAAGCAGGCAAGGTTCCGCAAAGGACTTAGCCCCGAGCTTCGCCGTGATCTTCGTCTGCACGAGTGCACCTCCTTCCAGAAGCTGGTCAATAAGGCCATCAGTGCTGAGACAGGTCAGACTCACTATGACGCTTCACGCAAGCACTCCCGTGACTTTGGTTCTTCATCCGGCTCTGGATCTCAGAAGCACCGGGTCTGGATTCCAAACACAGCTCTGCCACCCAGGTTCACTCCGAGGCCATCCTTTGAGGCGCCTCGCCCCAACCAGCAGTATGCACCGCCCAAGGCCTATGGTGGCCCCGCTGCTAATGCTGCTCCACGCCCCAATGTTGTGACATGCTTCAAGTGTGGAGAGACGGGTCACTACCTGCGCGAGTGTCCCCAGAACAACCCCAATCAGCCTGGAAAGTCCGTTGGCCGTGGTAAGCCAGCGGGAAAGACTTACTATGCCAAGCCAGCCACCACTACACGTGGTCATGTCAACTATGTCTTAGCTAAAGAAACTCATGAGGACCCCAACGTCGTCCTTGGTATGCTCCTTGTTAATTGCCATCCGGCAATTGTTCTTTTCGATACTGGAGCATCTCATTCATTTATTTCTGAGAGCTATGCTCGATTGCACAACACCACATTTTGTGACATGCCCACCTCCATGGTAATTCAAACCCCTGGTTCTAAGTGGCAAACCTCTAGGATAAGTCATGGAGATGAAATTCTTATCGACAGATTGGTCTTCCTTGCATTACTGATAGCTCTCAAGTCCTCGGACATAAACATCATCTTGGGGACTGGATGTCAACTCATTATGCCAAGATTGATTGCTCTACTAGAACTGTTCAACTCACCCATCCATCGGGCAAGACGGTCAATGTTTTGCCCGAGTGTCTAAGCGTCAGCTCTACTCCCTAAATGCCAACCCTCTTCCAGACCTTGAAGATATTCCGATAGTCCGTAACTTCCTAGATGTCTTTCCAGAAGAACTGCCAGGTATTCCACCTGACAGGGATGTCGAGTTCGTGATAGACCTTGTTCCAGGAACCGTCCCAATCTCTAGAAGACCCTATAAGATGGCACCCGTAGAACTAGCCGAGCTTAAGAAACAACTCGATGAGTCCTTGCAAAAGGGTTTCAACCGTCCTAGTTCTTCTCCATGGGCTTGCCCCGTCCTCTTCGTCAAGAAGAAGGATGGAACGGATCGGATGGTTGTAGATTATCGACCTGTCTACTTGGTCACTATCAAGAACAAGTATCCGCTCCCCAGGATCAACGACCTGTATGATCAGCTCGCTGGATCCTCAGTCTTTTCCAAAATGGATTTGAGGTTGGGCTACCATCAAATAAAAATCAAGAACGGGGACATTCCTAAAACGGCCTTTGTTACTCATTATGGCCAATACGAGTACACCGTCATGTCCTTCGGTTTAACCAATGCCCCAGCCACCTTCTCTCGGTTAATGAACTCGATCTTCATGGAGTATTTGGATAAGTTCGTCGTGGTATACCTCGATGATATACTCATCTACTCCAAGAATGAGGAAGAACATGTCGAGCATCTAAGGCTAGTGTTGATGAAACTTCGAGAGCATCGCCTTTATGCTAAATTCTCTAAGTGTGAATTATGGTTGCGAGAAGTGACCTATCTAGGCCATGTAATCTCTGGTAAGGGTATTGCTGTCAATCCCGAGCGAGTTCAGACCGTCCTTGATTGGACTCCACCTGAAACGGTCAAGCAAGTTTGGAGTTTCCTTGGCTTAGCGAGCTATTGTCGCTGCTTCGTCGAGAATTTTTCCAAGGTTGCTAAACCTCTAACTGAACTCCTCAAGAAAGATAAAAAGTTCGAGTGGACCCCACAGTGCGAGTTCAGCTTTCAGGAACTGAAAAGATGCCTGACATCTGCTCCCGTACTCGTACCACCAGATTTTTCTAAGGACTTTGTTATCTATTGCGACGCCTCGCGACAAGGACTAGGTTGCATACTCATGCAAGATCATCATGTGATTGCCTACGCTTCTCGACAGTTGCATCCACATGAGGATAACTATCCCACACATCATCTAGAGCTTGCAGCTGTGGTCCATGCACTCAAAACATGGCGACATTACCTTCTCGGTAATCGTTGCAAGATTTACACCGATCACCAAAGTCTAAAATACATCTTCACCCAACCGGATTTGAATCTCAGGCAAAGACGTTGGGTCGAGTTGATCACAGATTACGACTTAGGAATAACTTACACCCCGGGCAAAGCCAATGTCATGGCTGATGCGCTAAGTCGTAAATCTTATTGTAACAACTTAATGTTACAACAAAGTCAACCACTTCTCCACGAGGAATTCCGTAAGCTCAACCTTCACATAGTTCCTCGAGGATTCCTATCCACCCTGGTGGCGAAACCTAACCTTACGGATCAAATTATAACCGCTCAGCGGTATGATATAGGAATATCCCGGATTAAGGAAAACATCGCTAGCGGAGTTGCTAAATGTTTTTCCACGGATGAGCGAGGTGTTGTCTTCTTTGAGAACCGCCTAGTGGTTCCCAAGAAACAACAGCTACGTCAGTTGATCCTTAAGGAAACTCATGAATCCCCTCTCACCATTCATCCCAGTAGTACTAAAATGTATCAAGACCTACGCCAGAGGTTTTGGTGGACTAGGATGAAGAGAGAAATTGCTCAATACATTGCTAATTGCGATGTTTGTCGTCGTGTTAAATCAGAGCATCAACGGCCTGCTGGCACCCTTCAACCTTTGGCTATTCCTGAATGGAAATGGGATAAAATCGGTATGGATTTCATTACCGGGTTTCCCAGGACCAAGAGAGGGAATAATGCTATCTTCGTCGTTGTCGATCGTCTTTCCAAAGTAGCCCACTTCCTACCAGTTCGTGAGAGTATAACCGCTAGCCAGCTAGCTGACTTATACATCTCCCGAATAGTGTCTCTTCATGGTGTTCCATTGGAGATTAACTCAGACCGTGGAAGTCTTTTCACCTCTCGATTTTGGGAAAGTTTCCAAAATGCTATGGGAACTCAACTCTCCTTTAGCACCGCCTTCCACCCTCAATCAAGTGGTCAAGTAGAACGAGTCAATCAAATTCTGGAGGATATGCTCCGAGCTTCTGTCATCTCTTTCGGTATGGATTGGGAGAAATGCCTTCTATTCGCCGAGTTCGCTTATAACAATAGTTATCAAGCTAGCTTGGGCAAAGCTCCTTTCGAAGTTCTCTATGGACGAAAATGTCGAACGCCTCTTAACTAGTCAGAAACCGGGGAAAGACAACTCTTTGGCCCGGATATGATTCAGGAAGCAGAAGTGCAGGTTCGCATTATTCGTGAGAAATTGAAAACAGCCCAATCTCGTCAAAAGAGCCAATATGACCGCAAACATAAGCTCATGACTTATGAAGTTGGCGAGAAGGCTTACCTTCGGGTTACTCCTTTGAAGGGAACCCATCGATTTGGTATCAAAGGCAAATTGGCTCCTCGTTACATTGGACCCTTTCGCATTCTTGCCAAATGAGGAGAAGTTGCCTACCAATTGGAACTACCTCCGCATCTTTCCAGAGTTCATGATGTCTTCCACATTTCTCAACTCAGGTGTTGCTTCGCGGATCCTATCTGTGGAGTGGACCACGAAACGCTTGATCTCCAAGATAATCTCACATATCGGGAATATCCCGTTCGCATCCTTGATCAAGCCGAGCGTACCACTCGACGCCAAAAGATCAAGTTTCTCAAGGTTCAATGGTCACACCATTCCGAGAAAGAAGCTACTTGGGAAAGGGAGGATCGTCTTCGACTTGGGTACCCCACCTTCTTCCCAACGGATCCTAAATCTCGGGACGAGATTCTTTTGAGTGGGGGTGAGTTGTCACATCCTAGCTAGTTCATGCATTAGAGTGTTGCATCATGTTTACATTTCCCGAAACTTGAAATGGGGATGACAGAACCCCCAGCACCCCCCTGAAAACAACTAGGGTTTACTAAAATCATTTTCAATGAACCTGAAATGCCCTTCTAAAAAGTCCACCCTATTTGTCCTGGGTTAGAACCTCTGACAAAATGGGTTCACAATTTTCTAGGTCATCACAAGATCATTGAATTAAGTCATATGTAACTTGCATTTGGGCATTTAAATGCTAGTAAATATTCTAAATGTCCAAATAATCCCAAACTGAAATGTTCCATGTTGGATATGTTCCATACAGTGAGCATGTGCAGTTTGGTGATTTTTGAAAGTGCCTAAGTATTTTTAGAAATGCCACAAACTTGCAGAAATAAAAGAAACAGAAATAAAAGAAAAACAACTTACCTGGCCGCAACCCACCAGCCGGCCCAGCGCTGTGCTGGCCCATGCCAGCCAGCTGCTTCGTCCCCGCCACGCATGCAGGGAGGTGACGCCGGCGTGCGCGAGCTCGCCACGGCGCCACCTGCTTGCCGCCCGCGGCCCTGGACACCTGGGCGAGCCCCACGTCGCCGCCCCGACCCCCTGGACACATCCATTCGCCCCTGCCTCTCTACCTCGCCCTCTCCCGCCATGGCCGACGCACCTGCCGCCGCACCGCCGATGTAGCCGCGCTCTCCGTCGTCCCCGCGCCGCGCCACCGTGCCCAGAAGCTCCGCCGCCCTCCTCTCCTTCGAGCAAGCCAAGCCCCGAGCGCTCGCTTGTCCCGAAGCCCCTGCAATGACCTCGCCCGACTCCGCCACCGCCGGAGATCCCCTTCACCGTCATCGCCACACCAACTCGTCCCCGACCTCGCCGACTGCTCCAACATGATCGCCGTGAGCTTAGCAACCTCCCCATCCTCTTCGTTCTCTCTCTCGAGCACCATAGCGACTACACGAAGCATCACCGCACGCGCCGCCGCCGAGTTCGTCGCCGACATGACTCCGGCCACCCAACGGCCAAGCCACCTTGTCCAACACACTCACCGCATCCCCAGGAGCCCGCAGCACCACTCCACGTGCCTCTTCGTGCCCCCTAACGACGAGCCTGCGCTCACCCGAACTCCGGCAGCCGCACAGCTCGTCGCCGGCGTCGTTTCCGGCGACCCCGAGCCCAACCGCCACCACCACTCGATGCGGCTCACCCCTAGCTACTCGTAGATGGTCTCCGCCGCCCATTTGGTCGCCGGAGCACGAAACCCGCACTGCACCGCCGCGTCTGGCCTCGCCGGCGGCTAAACGCCGGCGAGTTGACCCCGCTGACCATTGACTGGGTGGGCCCAGTTTGACCCCCTGGGTCACTGACGAGTGGGCCCCAGGCCACTAACTAAACTAAGTTAGTATTAGTTTAACGCTAACTAAACTTAGTTAGTTTAATTGACACCGACAGACGGGACCCACAGGTCAGGGTTGACCTGGACCGTCTCTGTTGACTGATGACGTCACCTTGACGCAATGCTGATGCAGTAAATCATTTACTAGAATTATTCTTATACAGGAAATTCCAGAAAATACTACAAACTTCAAAAAATCATAGATATTAATCTGTAACTCCAAATGCAAAGATTTATATATCAATTTTGATCAAAAAAATTCAGTCTTCCCATCTGTACTGGTTTCATGCATGTCAGAACACTTAAACCTTGCTGCTTAGGTGAAACAATTAAATGCACTAATATGACCTCTTACTTTGGGTTAGCATTTGAATCCTTGATTCAAATGAACTCAAACTATTCTGTTCTAAGTTGCATTAGCCAAAACACACTCATTTTGCCATGTCATTGCATGCATCATATTGTTGCATATTGCCTTGCGATGATTGTGTTTCGATGTGTTCTTCATGGTAGGTTCTGCCTCCGAGGATATTCACGAGTATCCAACTGAAGGGCAGTATCCCACTACCACTCTGTCAGGCAAGCAACCCCATTGATCATTTTGATACAAACCCATCTTCTCGCTTCTGCTCTCGTTTACTACATTAAGACAACGCGTTTCAAACTGTTGTGTGTTGCGGTAGTTGATCCCAGTTCCTCTGCATGACCTGTCATTGCCACAGTAACTAGATGAAACCCACTAGCATGTGTAGGAGTTGATTGAGCCATGTTTGTGTTTCCTACCATGCTTTGCTTGCTATGCTTAGAGTCGTGTCAGGTCTGGCTCATCGGGGTGATGAACTAGAGTGAAAGGTTGAGTCGGTAATGAGAGTGAAGTGTTGAATATGATTTGATAAAGGTATCGATGAGAGGCCATGTAGGAGTACATGGTGGGTTGTTTCATTGAGGCCGTCCTTAAGAACTGAGATCTGTATGTGTGATTTAAGATCAGCTACTACCACGTGTTGGGCCCGAAACCAATGGACCCTCTCGACTTATTAATCACTCTTGTCCTCTGTCCAGGAGTTGCAAGTAGTTTCTGGTGTTTGTAGTTGCTGGAGGCCGTGTGCAGCGCTGACCTTAGGTTTGGGCTGTGATGTGGTAGGCTCGTGGCGCGGTGTACCGAGTCGCCCGTTTGGTGTCTCGGGAACCCTGCACACATCGTTTGGGGCCGTTGAGGACACCCCGACCGGATTTCCTTGCGGATGGAACCCGAGTAGGCGATAAACCTGGACTAGGGACTCGTGTGTTTAATCAGGTCGTGGTCGACACCCTCGCTGGGCTTCCGCTTGAAGGTTGCTGAGTACATGTCGTGTAAACGACGATAAGTGGTGGAAGCGTGTGTGAAGAAGTACACCCCTGCAGGGTATAAAACTATTCGAATAGCCGCATCCGCGGTAAAGGGCTACTTGGTCGCTTATGCAGTTCATAGACAAGTTAATGGTTACTACTAAAAGATTCAAGATAAGTGTGAGTACCGCGGATGGCCCTCTCGTAGGATGACGACGGAGGATCCACGGTGGAGTATTGTGTTGGTGATTAGTGGACTCGAGTGCGAAAACTATTTTACAAGTGGTGTCTCGTAGGATAGTTTAGCCAAGAGTCAAAGCTGGCTTGCTGCAATAACTCCACTACCTTCTTGAGAATGTGCATGTATAGTAGGATCTGTTGTAAGACTTGCTGAGTACCTTTGTACTCATGTTGCTTTAATTACTGTTTTCAGACGACAACACCGCCCCCTCCGATGGGTTCTATGTAGATCTCGACGTTGACGAGTGACTTGCCACCCAGGTGGTGATCTGAGCTTGTGAAGGGCCTATGTAGATAGATAGGCTTCATCAAGCCTTCTTTCTTTCTAGTTGTCTGTACTCAGACAAGTTTGCTTCCGCATGTGCTTGTATGTTTGTATGACTTGAGTGTCGGGTCATGTGACCCCTATCTGTATGAACATGTTATGTATGGCTCTCCGGAGCCTTTAAATAAAGTACTTTGAGTTGTAGAGTTTTGTTGTGATGCCATGTTGTATTTACACATATCGAGCATATTGTGTGTATGATTGAAATGCTTGGTATGTGTGGGATCCCACAATCTAGTTGTTTATCCTTGGCAGCCTCTCTAATGGGGAAATGTAGTCTAGTGCTTCCATGAGCCATAGTAGTCCGCTACAGCCCGGTTCACCGGAGTCCTGTTAGCCCAGCACTACTGCTCCGGAACACTTTTCTTGCCGGCATGTGTTGCACTTCATTCCTGTGTCTGTCCCTTCGGGGAAATGTCACGCGGTGACATCCGGAGTCCTGTTAGCCCAGTGCTACAGCCCGGATTCACACGCTGCTGACCGACATGCTCGATGTTGATTCATGTATGCCTGTCCCCGTAAGTTAGTGCCGCTTTGGGTTCACGACTAGCCATGTCGGCCCGGGTTCTCTGTCATATGGATGCTAGCGACACTATCATATACGTGAGCCAAAAGGTGCAAACGGTCCCGGGCCAAGGTAAGGCGACACCCGTGGGAATACCGTGCGTGAGGCCGCAAAGTGATATGAGGTGTTACAGGCTAGATCGGTGTGACTTAGAATCGGGGTCCTGCTAGTTTTTATCCATAATAATGCTTTTTGGAGTAATTCTAATGCCTTTTCCCTCATAATTTAAAAGGTACACACCAAGAGGGAGAATTCCGGCAGCTGGAAATCTGGACCTGAAAAAGCTACGTCAGGCCACCTATTCTGCACATCTCCAAATGAGCTGAAACTCCACGAGGATTTTTTATGGAATATTTAAGAAATACTGGAGCCAATAAAGACCAGAGGGGGGCCACTAGGTGGGCACAACCCACCTGGTCGCGCCAGGCCCCCCTGGCTCGCCCTGGTGGGTTGTGGCCTCCTCGGCCCACCTCAGGTGCCCATCTCCTGGTGTATAAGTCATTTTGACCTGGAAAAAATAAGGAGGAGGCTTTTGGGACGAAGTGCCGCCGTCTCGAGACGGAACTTGTGCAGGAGCAGTTTTGCCCTCCGGCGGAGCAATTCTGCCGGGGGAACTTCCCTCCCGGAGGGGGAAATCATCGTCATCATCATCACCAACAACTCTCGCATCTTGGGGAGGGCAATCTCCATCAACATCTTCACCAGCACCATCTCATCTCAAACCCTAGTTCATCTCTTGTATTCAATCTTGTTACCGGAACTATAGATTGTTGCTAGGGGGTGACTAGTAGTGTTGATTACATCTTGTAGTTGATTACTATATGGTTTATTTGGTGGATGATTATATGTTCAGATCCATTATGCATATTAATACCACTCTGATCATGAGCATGTTTATTGTTTGTGAGTATTTACTTTTGTTCTTGAGGCCACGGGATAAATCATGTTGCAAGTAATCATGTGAATTCGATATGTGTTCGATATATTGATGGTTTGTATGTTGTGATTCCCTGTGGTGTCATGTGAACATCGACTACATGACACTTCACCATATTTGGGCCTAAGGGAATGCATAGTGGAGTAGTAAATAGATGGTGGGCTGCGAGAGTGACAGAAACTTAAACCCTAGTTTATGCACTACCCCGTAAGGGACCAATTGGATCCTAGAGTTTAATGCCATGGTTAGAATTTATTCTTAATACTTTTCTCATAGTTGCGGATGCTTGTGGGAGGGTTAATCATAAGTAGGAGGTTTGTTCAAGTAAGAACATCACCTAAGCACCGGTCCACCCACATATCAAATTATCAAAGTAGCGAACACAAATCAAACCAACATGATGAAAGTGACTAGATGAAATTCCCGTGTACCCTCAAGAACGCTTTGCTTATCATAAGAGACCGTTTTGGACTGTCCTTTGCCTCAAAAGGATTGGGCTACCTTGCTGCACTTTTGTTACTACTATCTTTACTTGCTCGTTACAAATTATCTTGCTATCAAACTACTCCGCTACTTATAATTTTAGCACTTGAAGACATTACCTTACTGAAAACTACTTGTCATTTCCTTCTGCTCCTCGTTGGGTTCGACACTCTTACTACTCGAAAAGAGCTACAATTGATCCCCCATACTTGTGGGTCATCAGTGAATGATCGTTATGCTAAGCTAACAGATGGGTCTTGTCCATCACATCATTCTCCTAATGATGTGATCCCATTATCAAATGACAACTCATGTCAATGGTTAGGAAACCTTAACCATGTTTGATCAACGAGCTAGTCTAGTAGAGGCTCACTAGGGACACAATGTTTGTTTATGTATTCACACATGTATTAAGGTTTCCCATCAATACAATTCTAGCATGAATAATAAACCTTTATCATGAATAAGGAAATATAAAGTAACAACTTTACTATTGCCTCTAGGTCATATTTCCTTTAGTAAAGTGAGAGTTCTTCTCCAAGCCCGCCGCAATACTATCCGACGAGTGAATAATAGCAGAGACCCGTTGGACCCAATGGTAGGCCGACTCATCCTCACGTTGCACGCAGTTATCTAGATCAATAATCGTCAGAGGCTGCTTGCATGTCCCTTGAATTTTTTTGATGAAACGTGCCTTCAGTTTTGCCCATGAGCTAACGGAATTAGCTGGCAAACTTTTTAACTATGTACGGGCTGGCCAATCCAACATCATAGTAAAGTACTTGGCACACACCGCATATTGACATCCAACATCTCCATGGCTAACTCATAACTTTCAATCCAACCCTCTGGAGGAAGATCAGTTGTATAATTAGGCACTTTACGAGGACCCTTGAAATCCTTAGGCAGACGTTCATTACACAAAGCGGGTACTAAACACGGCACTCCAACTATCCTGGAAATCGTCCCAGCTCCTACTGAAGCCGAAGGAGTCACCGTAGGCTGTTGATAAGCCCCTGCTGGGCCGCCGCTTCTGCCTCATGACGAGCTCTAGCTTGATCCACAGTTGCTTGAGCATTGATCACTAGGTTATCATCGCGGGGTGGGTTATCATCATGGCGCGGGTTACAACACCGTTCATTGCTACAAACTGCAGGCGACTCAACATGCCGGCTGTAACTTCGACTTGGATGAGGGGTCGAGTGAACACGATCACGACTGTATGAGTAAGCCGCCTGTTGTGCAACAACCATTTTCAACTGCGTTCTGGTTCTCCACCGCAACCGGTGACTCGCCCTCGATCGAGATAGCCGCCAGCCAGGTTGCCGCCGCTAACATGTAATCCATCGGGTTAGAAAAGTGCCCTGGCGGTGGTGTCAAAAAATGTTGAGGCGGTGTTTGATTGGGGGTTATACGTCTCCAACGTATCTATAATTTTTAATTGTTCCATGATGTTATATTATCATTCTTGGATGTTTTATAATCATTTTATAGTCATTTTATATCATTTTTAGGTACTAACCTATTGACATAGTGCCAAGTGTGAGTTGCTGTTTTATGCATGTTTGTTACATCGCAGGAAATCAATACCAAACGGAGTCCAAACCAGCGAAACTTTTTTTGGATTTTTTTGGACCAAAAGACATCCAGTGGGCCAGAGAAGCGCCTGGGGGCGCTCCAAGGGGGGCACAACCCACCAGGGCACGCGTGGAGGCCCAGGCGCGCCCTGGTGGGTTGTGCCCACCTCGGGTGCCTCCCAAACCGACTCTTTGCTCTATAAATACCCCAATATTCCAGAAACCCTAGGGGAGTCAACGAAAATCAATTCCTGCCGCCGCAGAGTCCAGAACCACCAGATCCAATCTAGACACCATCACGGAGGGGTTCATCATGTCCATTGGTGCCTCTCCGATGATGCGTGAGTAGTCTCTTGTAGACCTACGGGTCCGTAGTTAGTAGCTAGATCACTTCCTCTCTCTCTTTTGATTCTCTATACAATGGTCTCTTGAAGATCCATATGATGTAACTCTTTTTGCGGTGTGTTTGTTGCTATCAGATGAACTTTGAGTTTATGATCAGATCTATCTTTTTATCCATGAAAGTTATTTGAGTCTTCTTTAATCTCTTATATGCATGATTGCTTATAGCCTCGTATTTCTTATCTGATATTTGGCTTTTGTTTCGCCAACTTGATCTATTTATCTTGCAATGGGAAGAGGTGCTTTGTGATGGGTTTGATCTTACGGTGCTTGATCCCAGTGAGAGAAGGGGAACCGACACGTATGTATCGTTGCCATTAAGGATAACAAGATGGGGTCCATTTCTACATAAATAGATCTTGTCTACATCATATCATCGTTCTTATTGCATTACTCCGTTTCTCCATGAACTT
Source organism: Aegilops tauschii subsp. strangulata (assembly GCF_002575655.3). Taxonomy (NCBI): domain Eukaryota; kingdom Viridiplantae; phylum Streptophyta; class Magnoliopsida; order Poales; family Poaceae; genus Aegilops; species Aegilops tauschii. The sequence continues at coordinate 205,890,552 of NC_053035.3, read as the reverse complement.
AATACACTAGATGCATGCTGGATAGCGGTCGATGTGTGAAGTAATAGTAGTAAATGCAGGCAGGAGTCGGTCTACTAATCTTGGACGTGATGCCTATATAATGATCATTGCCTGGATATCGTCATGATTATTTGAAGTTCTATCAATTGCCCAACAGTAATTCATTTACCCATCATTTGCTATTTTTCTCAAGAGAAGCCACTAGTGAAATCTACAGCCCCCGGGTCTCTTTCTCATTTGCCTTTGCGATCTATCTTTATTTGCCTTTTATTTTCATATGTATTAAACCAAAAAATACAAAAATACCTCGCTGCACTTTATTTTATTTGGCGTTCGATCTATCAAATTATTACAACTTTCTCACGTCCGTTTGCCAATTTCTGGCGCCGTTACGCGAAAGGGATTGACAACCTGTTTAACACGTCGGGTTGCGAGTATTTGTTATTTGTGTGGAGATGTTGTTTACATAGTGTTGCTTGGTTCTCCTACTGGTTCGATAACCTTGGTCTCATCATTGAGGGAAATACCTACCGTTGATGTGCAGCATCATCCCTTCCTCTTTGGGGAAATACCGATGTAGTTCTAGTAGACATCAAAAGGAATTGCTGGTGCCGTTGCCTGGGAGGATCATCAACATCTACCAGGTTCCTAATCACAAATCTCATCTCCTCGCAATTTACATTATTTGCCATTTGCCCCTCGTTTTGCTCTCCCTCACTTCATAAAAATTTGTCGTTTTATTCGCTCTCTTTTTGTTCGCCGTTTTCTTGCCGGATCTGTTTTTGAGTGCAATCTTGTTGCGTAGTCACCATGACTCAAGAGAACACCAAGCTGTGTGATTTCTCAAATACCAACAACAATGATTTTATTGGCACTCTGATTGCTCCCACAGCTAGTGCGGAATCTTGTGATATTAATACTGCTTTACTGAATCTTGTTATGAAAGATCAATTTTCCGGTACTCCTACTGAAGATGAAATCATTTCTGTTTTCTTTGCGTGATTCTGCAAAAATTTGGTTCATTTCTTTGCCTTACAATAGTATCGATTGTTGGAATAAGTGCAAAGATGATTTTATCACTAAGTATTTTCCGCTCGCAAATATTATTTCCCTTAGAACCCAGATCATGAATTTCAAGCAACTTGAATATGAGCATGTTGCACAATCTTGGGAAAGGATGAAAATGATGCTAAGGAATTGCCCAACTCCTGGGTTAAATCTTTGGATGATCATACAAAAAAATTATTCTGGGTTGAATTTTGTTTCTCCTAATCTTTTAGATTCCGTCGCGGGTGGTAATTTTATGGAAATTACTTTAGGTGAATCCACCAAATTGCTTGATAATATTATGGCAAATTATTCACAATGGCATACCGAAAGAGATCCTACTAGTAAAAAAGTTAATTCGATTGAAGAAATTTCTTCTTTGAGTGGAAAGGTTGATGCTCTTATGAAATTGGTTGCTATTAAAAGTGCTCCTATTGATTTCAATTATATGCCTTTGTCTACTTTTATTGAGCAAAATAGTGATGTCGTAGATGTGAATTTTATCTCGCGAAATAATTTGAATAACAATGCTTATAGTGGTAATTTTAATCCTAGGCCTTTTCCTAGTAATTCCTCTAATAATTATGGTAATTCCTATGGTAATACTTCTTATAATAATAATAGGAACACCTCTGATCTTGAGAATATATTAAAGAATTTATCAACACTCAAAAAGTTTTCAACACTACAATGGAAGAAAAGTTGCATAAGATTGATGATTTGTCTAGAAGTGTTGATAGAATTTCTCATGATGTAGAAAATCTCAAGATGAAAATTTTTGTGCCTAAGGTTGAGGAATCAATTAAAGCTCTTTATCTTTCTATGGATGAAAGTAAGAAAAGAACCGATATGCTTAGAGCTAGAAGAGAATTTTTAGAAAAAGCGTTTTCTAGTGATTACTTTCATAAAAGTAATGAAGATCTTAAAATGGTTGGTGTTTCTTCTATTGATTCCTTATTTAGTGAAATTAAGATAGATGAAGAAGGGACTGGAGAAGAGTCAACTTTAGTTAGAAGGTGTCCCGATAATTCGAAGGGTGATAATCTTGTTGAGAAAATTGATAAAAGTGGCTTTGAAGAGGTCAAAACTTTAACTAGTGATGTGCCCACTCTTTTGGATTACAAAGACTTTAATTACGATAGTTTCTCTTTTATTGATTGTATTTATTTGTTGCAATCCATGATAAATTCACCCCATTCTTATGAACAAAATAAAGCTTTTACTAAACATATTGTTGATGCTATGATGAAAGCTTTAGAAGAAAAGTTGGAATTAGAAGTTTCAATTCCTAGAAAATTACATGATGAATGGGAACCTATTATGCAAAGTCAGATTAAAAATTATGAATGTTTTGCTTTGTGTGACTTGGGTGCTAGTGTTTCTACAATTCCGAAATCTTTATGTGATGTGCTTGGTCTTACCGATATTGAAGAATGCTCTTTAAATTTGCACTTGGCGGATTCTACTATTAAAAAGCCTATGGGAAGAGTCAATGATGTTCTTATTCTTGCAAATAGGAATTATGTGCCCATAGATTTTATTGTTCTTGATACTGATTGCAATCCGTCTTGTCCAATTATTCTTGGTAGACCGTTCTTAAGCACTATCGGTGCCGTGATTGATATGAAAGAAGGCAATATTAAGTTCCAATTTCCACTAAGGAAGGGTATGGAACACTTCCCTAGAACAAGAATTAGGCCACCATATGAATCAATCAGGAGGGCATCTTATGGATCTCGAAACAAAGATGACAAAACTTAGAGCATAATTGGTTTGATGCCAAAAATTGGCATGCCAAATTTTGGCAACTGCCAAATATTGGCTAGAGATTGGTTGCTTGCCAATTTTCATTGCCAATATCAGAAAAAGTTGCTAAATGTTGGCAACTTCTGATTTTGCCAAATGTTGGCTTGCCAAATATTGGCAATGCCAAATGTTGGTAGCAAACCAATTATGCTATTAGATTCATGCTTTATGCCTAGCTAAGGGTGTGAAACAATAGCACTTGTTGGGAGGCAACCCAATGAATAATTTTTTGTTCTTTTTGATTTCTGTTCTTGAGTGTTTGCACAATTATGCTACTATTATGATTGTGTTTTTTGTGTTTTAATTAGTGTTTGTGCCAAGTAGAGCCTTTAGGATCTTATTGAGTGATAGTTGTTTGATCTTGCTGAAAAAATAGGAACTTTTGCGTCTAGAGTTACAATTTTTAAAAATCACAGAACGATGAAAAATTTTGAATATTTTACAGTAGATTGATATACAAATTGCTCAGGTCGTCCTAATTTTTCAGGATTTTGGAGTTACAGAAGTATTCAAAATATCCAGATTACTACAGACTGTTCTGTTTTTGACAGATTCTGTTTTCTTTGCGTTGTGTGCTTGTTTTGATGATTCTAGGGTTTTCTTTGAAGATTTTTTGCCATAGAAAAGTTGGAATATAGTAGATATAATGCAAGAATAAAATATGAATGGGTTGCAACAGTACTTATAGTAGTGATTTGCTTTCTTATACAACCGGATCTCACGAAGGTTTTGTTGAGTTTTGTGTGATTGAAGTTTTCAGGTTTTGAGTGATGTTACGATGGATTAAGGAATAATGAGTAAGAAGAGACAAAGCTTGGGGATTCCCATGGCATCCCAAGCTATTATCCAAAGAGAAGCAAGCAACTAAGCTTGGGGATGCCCCGAGTGGCATCCCCTCTTTCTTCTAACAACCATCGGTATTTTACTTGAAACTATATTTTTATTCGTCACACATTATGAGTTTTGCTTGGAGTGTCTTGTATGACGTGAGTCTTCGCTTGTTTTGCTTTGTGTTTTAAGTCTTGATTCCTTGCTGGACACACCTATTTGAGAGAGCCAAAATTATGCCATCACTTGTTAGAATTCCTCTCTATGCTTCACTTAAATTTTTTATGAGCTATGGAATTGCTCTAGTGCTTCACTTATAACTTTTTGAGCACGGTGTGCTTTATTATTTTTTAAGAAATGCTCTCTTTCTTCACTTAGATTTATTTGAGAGTTAGTAAAATTTTCAAGAAGTCTTGTCTTGCTTCACTTAAATTAATTTGAGAGAAAGAAATATTATGTTCATGAACTTTACTTATATTTGTTTGAGCTTATCAAAAGCAACACATGAAAATTAGTTCCAAAGTGATAGATATCCAAGAAAGATATATTAAAAACTTTCATGAAGATCATTGGACAAAATAAACTTGATTCCTTGTAATAGTTTTGAGATATGATGATGTGATATGTGAGTCATGTTGATGAGTAATTATGCTTTAGTAAGAATATTGGTGTTAAGGTTTGTGATTCCCTATGCAAGCATGAAAGTCAATAGTCATGCAATGAAATTACATCCTACTTGTCATGCATTATTCGGTGTTAATTATGCTCAATGCTCGCTTATGAGATTATTCGCTTCATGGTTGGTCGCTTCTCAATCTTTTGCCAGCCTTCATTTTTCACTAAGTATGATCACTACTTGTGCATCCAAAATCCTTTAAACAAGTTTTGCCACATGAGTCCACTATACCTACCTATATGAGGTATTCTTTTGCCGTTCTAAGCAAATTTGTATGTGCCATCTCTAATTTTAAAAATAAATTTCATTTTTGTGTGCTCGTACAGCTCGCGAGGTGGTGAGGGGTGGCTAATATTTTCCATGCTAGATGTGTTATTCTCACGATGAGTGTTTATTCACTTTTCATTGCATGAGCGTAAGGCAAAGGTATTAGGGATGCTCAGTCTCGAAATGAAAAATGAATTTACTTTATGTTGTCAAATAATAAATTCCTTGGGAAGTGTTGGTATGGAGGGCACCCGTGGATATGGTTAGCCATGGAAAGTGAAAGTATGGTTGAAAAAGGAATAAACTTTATTTTCTGTTTGGGAATCGCCTATGATATATCTAGCATGGAAAGTGTTGGGAACCATAAGTCGTTTTTGTTGGTGGGAAAAGTATTCCCCTCAAAATGTTTTTCATCTCTCAATTTTTGCTTTGAGCTCTGGCACCTCTACAAATCCCTACTTCCCTCTGCGAAGGGCCTTTCTTTTACTTTATGCATTTTTTATTTTTAATGTGAGTCTCCATCTTCTCTTATAAAGCACCAACTAGGGGGAACTATGATCGTACATGAGCATTGGGTGTAGTTAATATGCGAGTGTGTTTCATGAATGGATCAATGATTGATCATGATGGGCTAGGGATAACTTATTTTAGCGTTGATATTATGAAAGACATGGTTGCTTGTTGATATGCTTGAGTATTTAAGTCTCATGTCAAAACTAGACTATTGCTTTGAACAATATAAAAGTCCACATGTCCATGCTATAAAGAAAAGAATATGCGATGACATGTTAGGTAGAATTCCACATCAAAAATTCTGTTTTTATCATTTACCTACTTGAGGAAGAGCAGGAATTAAGCTTGGGGATGCTCATACGTCTCCAACGTATATATAATTTTTATTGTTCCATGCTGTTATATTATCATTCTTGGATGTTTTATAATCATTTTATAATAATTTTATATCATTTTTGGTACTAACCTATTGACATAGTACCAAGTGCCAGTTGTTGTTTTCTTAGTGTTCTTTACATCACAGGAAATCAATACCAAATGGAGTCCAAACGTAGCGAAACTTTTTGTGGATTTTTTTGGACCACCTAACATCCAGTGGGCTAGAGTAGCGCCTGGGGGGTCCTTCGAGGGGAGCAGAACCCACCAAGGCGCGCCTGGAGGCCCAGGCGCGCCCTGGTGGGTTGTGCCCACCTCGGGTGCCTCCTGAACCGACTCTTTGCTATATAAATACCCCAATATTCCACAAACCCTAGGGGAGTCGATGAAAATCAATTCCAGCCACCGCAGAGTCCAGAACCACCAGATCCAATCTAAACACCATCACGGTGGGGTTCATCGTGTCCATTGGTGCCTCTCCGATGATGCGTGAGTAGTCTCTTGTACACCAACGGGTCTGTAGTTAGTAGCTAGATGGCTTCCTATCTCTCTCTCTCTTGATTCTCAATATAATGGTCTCGTGGAGAGCCATATGATGTAACTCTTTTTGCGGTGTGTTTGTTGGGATCGGATGAACTTTGAGTTTATGATCAGATCTATCTTTTCATCCATGAAAGTAATTTGAGTCTTCTTTAATATCTTATATGCATGATTGCTTATAGCCTCGTATTTCTTCTCCGATATTTGGGTTTTGTTTGGCCAACTTGATCTATTTATATTGCAATCCGAAGAGGTGCTTTGTGATGGGTTCGATCTTACGGTGCATGATCCCAGTGACAGAAGGGGAACCGACATGTATGTATTGTTGCTACTAAGTATAAAACGATGGGGTATATTTCTTCATAAATATATCTTGTCTACATCATGTCATCGTTCTTATTGCATTACTCTGTTTCTCCATGAACTTAATACACTAGATGCATGCTGGATAGCGGTCGATGTGTGGAGTAATAGTAGTAGATGCATGCTGGATAGCGGTCGATGTGTGGAGTAATAGTAGTAGATGCAGGCAGGAGTCGGTCTACTAATATTGGACGTGATGCCTATATATTGATCATTGCCTGGATATCATCATGATTATTTGAAGTTCTGTCCATTGCCCAACAGTAATTCGTTTACCCACTGTTTGCTATTTTTCTCGAGAGAAGCCACTAGTGAAATCTACGACCCCTGGGTCTCTTTCTCATATTGCCTTTGCGACCTATCCTTATTGGCCTTTTATTTTCAGATCTATTAAACCAAAAAATACAAAAATACCTTGATGCACTTTATTTTATTTAGCGTTCGATCTATCAAATTATTACAACTTTCTCATGTTCGTTTGCCAATTTCTGGCGCCGTTACCCGAAAGGGATTGACAACCCCTTTAACAAGTCGGGTTGTGAGTATTTGTTATTTTTGTGCAGGTGCTGTTTACGTAGTGTTGCTTGGTTCTCCTACTGGTTCTATAACCTTGGTCTCATAACTAAGGGAAATACCTACCGTTGTTGTGCTGCATCATCGCTTCCTCTTTGGGGAAATAACGACGTAGTTCTAGTAGACATCAGGGGGGTCGGTTAGGCACCCGCTCCTCCCTCTGTGCCGGCTTAGGCTGATGAGGTTGAGCTGCCGCCCCACTTCCAGGCATGTCCGGGTTTAATAGTGAATTCACCCTTGCATTTGGAGTGCTTGTCCCTGCCCCTAGTGTATTAAACAGATTCATGGGCTCATACTACAAAGGCAGGCGAGTCTGGTGCCTCCGACGAAGAACTGCGTTGGAGGCGTTTTGATCCAGACTTAAACGCCAGGCTTCTATCCTTACGCGCTCCGACTCAGCCGCAATCTGAGCCCATTCCATTGCCATCCTTGTGTTCTCTGCATTGATATCGTCCTGGGCCTTAGTGATCTCCGCCTGAATCTTTACGATTTTTGCATTGCGCTCTGTTTGATTCGCCGCAGTCACCTATGTTGCTAGCAAACTTGTCAAAGTGCCCAAGAGGTCTAACAAAACTTGAGTCGGCGGCCTATCTGAGCCGCCAGCACCAGCCGCCGCAGCAGCAGTTGAGCCCGATGTCATAGCCGCAGTTGTCGATGAATTAAGAGCCGACCCTATGCCAGCCATGAAGATAGCAGCCCGGCACGGTGATACGTCTCCAATGTATCTATAATTTTTTATTGTTCCATGTTGTTATATTATCAATCTTGGATGTTTTATAATCATTTTATATCATTTTTTGGTACTAACCTATTGACATAGTGCCAAGTGCCAGTTGCTGTTTTTTAAATGGCAGAAAAATCAGTACCAGACGGAGTCCAAATGCCACGAAACTCCATGATGATTTTTCATGGGCCAGAAGGAACACAACGGGCTCTGGCTGCGCCTGGGGGGTGCCCCGTGGGGGGCACAACCCACCAGGCCACGCCAGGAGGCCCAGGCGTTCCCTGGTGGGTTGTGCCCACCTTGGGTGCCCCCTGGACTCCCTCTTTGCTCTATAAATACCCCAATATTCCAGAAACCCTAGGAGGGTCGACGAAATATTCATCCAGCCGCCGCAGAGTCCAGAACCACCAGATCCAATCTAGACACCATCTCGGATGGGGTTCACCACCTCCACTGGTGCCTCTCCAATGATGCGTGAGTAATTCTTTGTGGACCTTCGGGTTCGTAGTTAGTAGCTAGATGGCTCTCTCTCTCTCGCTGAATTCTCTACACAATGGTCTCTTGGAGATCCATATGATGTAACTCTTTTGCGGTGTGTTTGTTGGGAGCGATGAACTTTGAGTTTATGACCAGATCTATCTTTTTATATCCATGAAAGTATTTGAGTTTCTTTGATCTCTTTTATGCATGATCTCTTATAGCCTCGTATTTCTTCTCCGATATTTGGGTTTTGTTTAGCCAACTTGATCTATTTATCTTGCAATGGGAAGAGGTGCTTTGTAGTGGGTTCGATCTTACGGTGCTTGATCCCAGTGACAGAAAGGGAAACGACACGTATGTATCGTTGCTACTAAGGATAAAACGGTGGGGTCTATCTCTACATAGATAGATCTTGTCTACATCATGTCATCGTTCTTATTGCATTACTCCATTTTTCCATGAACTTAATACACTAGATGCATGCTGGATAGCGGTCGATGTGTGGGTAATAGTAGTAGATGCAGGCAGTAGTCGCTCTACTAATCTTGGACGTGTTGCCTATATAATGATCATTGCCTGGATATCGTCATACTTATTTGAAGTTCTGTCCATTGCCCAACAGTAATTTGTTCACCCACCGTTTGCTATTTTTCACCAGAGAAGCCACTAGTGAAACCTACGCCCCCCTGGTCTTTCTTCTCATGTATTTGCCTTTGCGATCTACTTTTCTATTGCATTTATTTTCAGATCTATTAATCCAAAAACACAAAAATACCTTGCTGCGTTCTATTTATATTTATTTTATTTGCGATCTATCTATCAATTTACTACAAAGTTATCTCACGCTGTTTGCCTATCTTGAGGCGTCGTACCCCAAAAGGGATTGACAACCCCTTCAACACGTCGGGTTGTGAGGATTTTGTCGGTGTACAAAATTAGGGGCTCTCCTTTTGACCCCTTTACTTGTGCACGAGCAGTTAGAGCCGCGCGCCGGGGCAACACTTAGTAGGGCAGAGGAGGGAGGCCGGAGAGAAGCCGGAGCACAAGACGGTCAAGGCAACGCCAAGACCAGAAACAACAAAGAGCAAGAGGGCGAGGTGGACTCCCCCGGGAAGGCCCTTGCCGGGGCGGCCTCCGCGGCCCCGGTAAGAGCCTTGCCGGGGCAACTTGCCCAGTACCAGCAGAGCGAGCCACCCTCGAGCCCAGGAGTTCCAAACGCCACCAACGACTACGTTGGAACCAAGGCTCGGGAGGCATCTCTGGGGTGGCATGCAGATCTTTGTCAAGATCATAAACACACGAGAGCAGATGAGGACCAGAAGATGACGACCCTCGGCGGGATCCTAGCCGAGGAAATCCAGAAGACCCCCGGCAAGATCCTTGCCGGGGACGACCGCGACGCCACGACAAGACCCTTGCCGGGGCCCCGGCAAGACCCTTGTCGAGGGCATCAGCGAGGCCACAACCAGGCCCGCGCCTGCCAAGACACCACCGACGTCCCCATGCAGCTGCTAGACCAACCAGCTAGGCAGGCACGTGCGTGGCAACGGGCGGCCTCCACACCAACCCAGCAAGCACCTGCATGGTGGCATGCAAATCTTCGTGAAGACTCCACCACCGCACCACCTTAGCTACCTACCTGCCTACATGGCACCACACGCATCCCTGGCCTGGGCGCGTGTCAAAGCAAGACGGGGCGGCGACGGATGGGACGGGCCCCGTTCCCGTCCCCGATAAAGCAAGGGGACACCTAAGCGACACATTAAATGCGTCTTGTCCCGAGCGATAAGCTCGCGCACTGTACGCCTTTCCACCTCCTGTGTGCCACTGTGGGACCCCTTTTGCCTATAAAAGGAGGCTCGAGGCAACCAGGAGAAGGATTCGGTTCTTTTGGACTACGCATCCACCGTAGCTAGTTCGAGAGCTCAAGAACTCTCTCAAATACACACCAAAGCAGGACTAGGGTATTACGCATCCTCACGGCCCGAACCGGGGTAAACAAACTGTGTTCTGACTCCTAAACCTGCTCTTCTCACAACCCCGCGCCCCGTCAACCGTAGTAGGGATTCATGTGATCCCATAGGTGTCGTTTCCCCGACATCTTTGGCGCGCCAAGTAGGGGGCATAGTTGAGAGAATCTGGTTTAGCAGCTGGTTTAGCGGTTCTTCGTCGCCATGTTTTCCAAGGAAGAAGACAACCGAATGGGCGACGTCGCCTGCGAATACGCAGGGCACCCGCGCGGCGACAGGAAAGCTAAGTCATGCCGAACTTTAAATATTTCCTTTTTATATAAAGTTATTCCCCTTGGAAATCTTGTTATTTGTATGAAAAACTTGCACGCAATGGGGCCTTCCCGCTATTGGCAACGCCCTTATTCTGTTTCGAGTCCGCTCAACAGCTTAAGAGGCCGCGCCGAGAACGGCAGGGTAGCCTTCCGCAATTGGCAATGCCCTCGATTCTGACTCGAGTCAAGCTCGACAGTTCGAGCGGCCGCGTTGAGAGCAATAAGGTGGTTTGCTTGGTAGCAAGCACACCCGGCAGGCTCTCGAGGATCCGTCCTCGAGGCACCGCGGCTTGGGTATACGCACCGGCAAGCCTAACCGATTAACGTAGGGTGAACATACAAAGGTGGGATTGAACAGGAAAATAACATGCATCATCTCAAAAGTACTGCAGAGTTATATTACATCAATTGTTGCTGCGGTTCTAACTAAAGATAGAAATTGTCTTGGTCATGAACCTGCAACGACGATCAGAAACGGGGTGCCTAGTCCCGGCGCTGGCCCTCTACCCTCTGGATTCCATCGATGCCGCCGATGACGGGCTCGATATGCTCACTGAGCGGCGCGAGGTCCACACCCTCCGGCAAGTTCTCCAGCGCAGTGTCGAAGTCGAGGTTGGGATTCCAGTACGCCACCTTGGTGAGAACCTTGGTCATGGCACCTCGGCAAAGCCTCCGGGCCTCATTGGCCAGGAAAGTCGCCCTGGTGGAGCGAAATGCTCCAGGGCTCCAAGAACACCCTCGAAGAATAGGGTCAGCCTGGCGTTGGGAGTCATGCTGCGATCTGGGGTGTACCTCACGTTTGGCATCCCCATGGTGGCCAGCTGCATGGTGATTCTGCCGGCGACGTCTTCGAGGCGGCCGATCCAGCGATTCTCACCATCCACAAAATCCTTGTGGTTGGCGGCTTCGTTCTTCCGCTGCTGCTTCTCGGCCTCCAGATCCTTGTCCAGGGTCCCCTCCCGGGCCTGGGCCTCCGACAGCATCCCCTCGAGACCCTCCAGCTTCAGCTTGAGGTCCTTGATGGTGTTGTTGGCCTCGGAAAGCTGCCCGGCCCTGCTGACGGTCGCGCCCTGCGCCTCCGTCAGGGCGCCGTTGAGCGTGTCCTTCTCCCTGGACAGCTTCAGGGCCTGGCCCTTCAGCTCGTCCCGCCCCACCTGCCCGCGCACCGTTTTGGGCCTGGCCCAACAACGCATCGCGCTTATGTGTGGCCCAGACCCGGGGGCTCCTGTCGGTGTACAAAAGTAGGGGCTCTCCTTTTGACCCCTTTCCTTGTGCACGGGCAGTCAGAGCCGCGCGCCGCGGCCACACTTAGCAGGGCAGAGGAGGGAGGCCGGAGAGAAGCCGGAGCACAAGACGGTCAAGGCAACGCCAAGACCAGAAACACGAAAGAGCAAGAGGGCGAGGTGGACTCCCCCGGGAAGGCCCTTGCCGGGGCGGCCTCCGCGGCCCCGGCAAGAGCCTTGCCGGGGCAACTTGCCCAGTACCAGCAGAGCGAGCCACCCTCGAGCCCAAGAGTTCCAAACGCCGCCAACGACTACGTTGGAACCAAGGCTCGGGAGGCACCTCTATGGTGGCATGAAGATCTTTGTCAAGATCATAAACACATGAGATCAGATGAGGACCAGAAGACGACGAACCTCGGCGGGATCCTAGCCGAGGAAATCCACAAGAACCCCGGCAAGATCCTTGCCGGGGACGACCACGACGCCACGGCAAGACCCTTGCTGAGGGCATCAGCGAGGCCACAACCAGGCCCGTGCCTGTCAAGACACCACCGCCGTCCCCATGCAGCTGCAAGCCCAACCAGCTAGGCAGGCTCCTGCGTGGCGACGGGCGGCCTCCACAACAACCCAGCAAGCACCTGCGTGGGGCATGCAATTCTTCGTGAAGACTCCACGACCGCGCCACCTCAGCTGCATGCCTGCCTACATGGCACCACACACGCATCGCTGGCCTGGGCGCGTGTCAAAGCAAGACGGGGCAGCTACGGATGGGACGGGCCCCGTTCCCGTCCCCGATAAAGCAAGGGGACACCTAAGCGACGCATTAAATGCGTCTTGTCCCATAATACCGAGCGATAAGCTCGCGCACTGTACGCCTTTCCACCTCCTGTGGGCCACTATGGCGACCCCTCTTGCCTATAAAAGGAGGCCTGAGGCGACCAGGAGAAGGGTTCATCTCTTTTGGACTACGCATCCACCGTAGCTAGTTCGAGAGCTCAAGAACTCTCTCAAATACACACCAAAGCAGGACTAGGGTATTACGCATCCTCGCCGCCCGGACCTGGGTAAACGAACTGTGTTCTGACTCCTAAACCCGCTCTTCTCACAACCCCGCGCCCCGTCAACCATAGTAGGGATTCCTGTGATCCCATAGGTGTCGTTTCCCCGACAGATTTGTTATCTGTGAGCAGGGGCTGTTTACGTTGTGTTGCCTGGTTCTCCTACTGGTTCGATAACCTTGGTTTCATATGTGAGGGAAATACCTACCGCCACTGTGCTGCATCATCCCTTCCTCTTTGGGGAAATACCGACGTAGCTTCAAGCAACATCAAAAGGAATTTCTGGCACCGTTGCCGGGGAGGATCTTCAACATATACCAGGTTCCTAATCACAAATATCATCTCCTTGCAATTTACATTATTTGCCATTTGCCTCTCGTTTTCCTCTCCCCCACTTCCCAAAATTTGCCGTTTTATCCGCCTCTCTTTTTCCGTTCGTCGTTTTCTTGTCAGATCTATCCTTTGTTTGCAATCATGAGTGATTTCGTTATGGCACCAAGAGATGATGGCCTAACTCCTAAAATTGGACGCACGGACAATCTGGATGCTAAAACATTTATCTTGGGGCAAGGAAACATTATGGGAAAAGAACGTATCCAAGAATTTTTTAATTGTGTTGGGAATCTAAGTCTTGATGATGCTCCTATACTTAAAACTACTTGATCTTATGCGGATTCTGTTTCAGCACTAGTTCTGAAACTTGAAAGTAAATTTATTCATACCCATCCTACCTTGCAAAGATTGTTTTTCGAGCTTCCCGTTGTAAAGAATCCTAGGGATAAAAAGTTGGCCACTCTTGTTCTTATGAATGAATTTGACTACATAATACAGGAAGGTAGGGAAATCTTTGATTTTTATGGTATGAATCAAGAAAAACCTGTGATAGATGAAATTCTTTACAATAGTGACTATGCATTAAGACATTTGCTTGGGGACAATAAAATCTTTGATGAGAATCTTAAGAAGGAAGTCCCAGTTCTATATATAATCCAACAAGTGTTCAACAATGTTAATCAACATTACTCTTGGATTGTTGCGGGAAATCAAAAGGGGTATGATGAAGACCAACTTAGGATTGCTAAGGCTTCTATGGATAACATGTTTTATGTTGTGTTTACAAAGCCTCATGATGAAAATACCTCTAATAAAGTTAAGAAGAAAGATGACAAAACTTAGATCCTTACTTTATGCCTAGCTAAGGGTGTAAAACTATAGCGCTTGTTGGGAGGCAACCCAATGAATAAATTTTATTTTTGCTTTTTGCTTTATGTTCTTGAGTGTTCGCACAATTATGTTACTGTTATGATTGTGTTTTTTGTGTTTAGTTAGTGTTTGTGCCAAGTAGAATCGATAGGATCTTCTTAGGTGATAGTTGTTTGATCTTGCTGAAAAAGACAGAAACTTTGTGCTCACGGAAACAATTCTAATTTTTCATGAGAAAGAGCTTTTGCCCTGATTCGTTTTGCAGAAGACTAATATACAAATTACCTAGGTCGTCCTATTTTTTTCAGAACTTTTGGAGTTCCAGAAGTTTTCGAAAAAGTCAGATTGCTATAGACTGTTCTGCTTTGACAGATTCTGTTTTCTTTGTGTTGTGTGCTTATTTTGATGGCTCTATGGTTTTCTTTGATGAGTTTTTGCCATAGAAAAGTTGGAATACAGTAGATATAATACAAAAACAAAATATGAATTGGTTTTATACAATACTTATAGTAGTGTTTTGCTTTCTTATACTAAGGGATCTCACGAAGGTTTTGTTGAGTTTTGTGTGATTGAAGTTTTCAAGTTTTGGGTTATCTTACGATGGATGAAGGAAGGATGGAAGAGCCTAAGCTTGGGATGCCCCAGCATCCCAAGCTATTATCCAAAAATGAGCAACCAACTAAGCTTGGGGATGCCCCCGAGTGGCATCCCTACTTTCTTCCAACGATCATCGGTATTTTACTCGAAACTATATTTTTATTCCTCACATGATATGTGTTTTGGTTGGAGTGTCTTGTATGATATGAGTCTTTGCTTGTTTTATTTTGTGTTTTAAGTCTTGATCCATTTCTGGACACACCTATTTGGGAGAGCCAAAATTATGCCATGACTTGTTAGAATTGCTCTCTATGCTTCACTTAAATTTTTATGAGCAATGGACTTGCTCTGGTGCTTCACTTATATCTTTTTGAGCATGGTGTGCTTAGTATTTTTGAAGAAATGCTCTCTTGCTTCACTTAGATTTATTTGAGAGTTAGTAAAATTTTCAAGAAATTCTCTCTTGCTTCACTTAAATTATTTTGAGAGGAAGAAGAAAAATTATGCTCATATCTTCACTTATATTTGTTTGAGCTTATGAAAAGCAACACATGAAAATTAGTCCCAAAGTGATAGATATCCAAGAAGGATATAATAAAAACTTTCATGAAGATCATTGGACAAAATAAACTTGATTCTTAGTAATAGTTTTGAGATATGATGATGTGATATGTGAGTTATGTTGATGAGTAATTATACTTTAGTAAGAATATTGGTGTTAAGGTTTGTGATTCCCTATGCAAGTACGAAAGTCAATAGTCATGCAATGAAATTATATCCTACCTGTGGTGCATTATTCGGTGTTATTTATGCTTAATGCTTGCTTATGAGACTATCCGTTTCTTGGTTGGTCGCTTCTCAATCTTTTGCTAGCCTTCATTTTGCACCAAGTATGATCTCTACTTGTGCATCCAAAATCATTTAAACCAGTTATGCCACATGACTCCAATATATCTACCTATATGTGGTATTCTTTTGCCGTTCTAAGAAAATTTGCATGTGCCATCTCTAATTTTCAAAATAAACTTCTCTTTTGTGTATTTGTTTCGCTCGCGCAACGGTGAGGGGATTGCTAATATTTTCCATGCTGGATGTGTTATTCTCACGATGAGTGTTTATTCACTTGTCATTGCACGAGAGTAAGGCAAAGGTATTGGGGATGCCCAGTCCCGAAATGCAAAAAAATGAATTTACTTTATGTTGTCAAATAATAAATTCCTTGGAAAGTGTTGGTATGGAGCGCACCCGTGGATACGGTTAGCCATGGGAAGTGAAAGTATGGTGGAAAAAGGAATAAACTTTATTTTCTGTTTGGGAACCGCCTATTATATATCTAGCATGGAAAGTGTTGGGAACTCTAAGTCGTTTTCGTTGGTGGGATGGATACACCTCCCAAAATGTTTTTATCTCTAAGCTTTTTGCTTTGAGGTCTGGCACCTCTACAAATCCCTACTTCCCACTGCGAAGGGCCTTTCTTTTACTTTATGCAATTTTTATTTTTGAATGTGAGTCTCCATCTTCTCTTATAAAAGCACCAACTAGGAGGCAATATGATCGTACTTAAGTATTGGGTGTAGCTAATATCTGAATGTGTTTCATGAATGGATCAATGTTTGAGCATGATGGGCTAGGGATAACTTACTTTAGCATTGATATTTGGAAAGACATGGTTGCTTGTTGATATGCTTGAGTATCTAAATTATTATGTCAAAACTAGACTATTGCTTTAAACAACTAAAAGTCCAAATGTCCATGCTATAAAGAAAAGAATATGATATGACATGTTAGGCAGCATTCCACATCAAAAATTCTGTTTTTATCAGTTACCTACTCGAGGACGAGTAGGAGTTAAGCTTGGGGATGCTGATACGTCTCCAACGTATCTATAATTTTTGATTGTTCCATGTTGTTATATTATCAATCTTGGATGTTTTATAATCATTTTATAATCATTTTATATCATTTTTTGGTACTAACCTATTGATATAGTGCCAAGTGCCAGTTGTTGTTTTTTCCATGTTTTTTACATCGCAGAAAATCAGTACCAGACGGAGTACAAATGCCACAAGACTCCACCATGATTTTTTATGGGCCACAACCGGCCCTGGTTGTGCCTGTGGGGGTGCCCCGAGGGGGGCACAACCCACCAGGGCACGCCAGGAGGCCCAAGCGCGCCCTGGTGGGTTCTGTACACCTCGGGTTCCCCCCGGACCGCCTCTTTGCTCTATAAATACCCCAATATTCCAGAAACCCTAGGAGGGTCAACAAAATATTCATCCAGCCGCCGCAGAGTCCAGAACCACCAGATCCAATCTAGACACCATCTCGGATGGGGTTCACCACCTCCATTGGTGCCTCTCCGATGATGCATGAGTAGTTCTTTGTAGACCTTCGGGTCCGTAGTTAGTAGCTAGATGGCTCTCTCTCTCTCTCTCTCTCGCTGAATTCTCAATACAATGGTCTCTTGGAGATCCATATGATGTAACTCTTTTGCGGTGTGTTTGTTGGGATCGATGAACTTTGAGTTTATGATCAGATCTATCTTTTTATATCCATGAAACTATTTTAGTTTCTTTGATCGCTTTTATGCATGATGTGTTATAGCCTCGTATTTCTTCTCTGATATTTGGGTTTTGTTTGGCCAACTTTCTCAATTTATCTTGCAATGGGAAGAGGTGCTTTGTAGTGGGTTCGATCTTACGGTGCTTGATCCCAATGATAGAAAGGGAAATGACACATATGTATCGTTGCTACTAAGGATAAAACGATGGGGTCTATCTCTACATTGATAGATCTTGTCTACATCATGTCATCGTTCTTATTGCATTACTCCGTTTTTCCATCAACTTAATACACTAGATGCATGCTGGATAGCGGTCGATGTCTGGAGTAATAGTAGTAGATGTCGGCAGGAGTCGGTCTACTAATCTTGGACGTGATGCCTATATAATGATCATTGCCTGGATATCGTCATAATTATTTGAAGTTCCGTCAATTGCCCAACAGTAATTTGTTCACCCACCGTTTGCTATTTTTCTCAAGAGAAGCCACTAGTGAAACCTACGGCCCCCGGGTCTTTCTTCTCATATATTTATCTTTGCGATCTACTTTTCTTTTGCATTTATTTTCAGATCTATTAAACCAAAAACACAAAAATACCTTGCTGCGTTTTATTTCTATTTATTTTATTTGTGATCTATCTGTCAATTTACTACAAAATTATCTCACGCCCGTTTGCCTATCTTGAGGCGCCGTACCCCGAAAGGGATTGACAACCCCTTTAACACGTCGGGTTGCGAGGATTTGTTATCTGTGTGCTGGGGTTGTTTACGTTGTGTTGCTTGGTTCTCCTACTGGTTCGATAACCTTGGTTTCATATCTGAGGTAAATACCTACCGCCGCGGTGCTGCATCATCCCTTCCTCTTTGGGGAAATACCGACGTAGCTTCAAGCGAGGGTCCAGCATACTGTCACCATCAGAATAGCCCCCAAGCCCGCCGTCTGAAAGATGATAGATCGACTATGTCTCTCCGGTCGAGGACTCATCGCCTGAGTAAATGAGAGTATCTCCTCCAGATACAGAGTCCCCAGCAAGGTCCATGCCTTGTGTAAAACCAATGGAAACATGTTTTCGACCGGGTTGAACCCGGGCGGGTCGCGCACGCTGAGCCGGCTCGATGATGTAGGGTTCCATCTTCACTAACTGAGAAATCTCTGGATTTCTCTAAGGCAAGATCCTTTTTCATCAAATCAACGTGAGCATCTTTGGCTTGTGCAGACTTAATAGCTTTGAGAAGAGTTGGTTCCAGGACAAGGTTATTTAAAGAACCCTGTGGAACTAGTTGAAGGTTCAGCTTGCATAGCTCTTCATAAAGGCGGGGTTGAGCTTTGTAGACCATGTGATTATTGCAATAAGACTTGTGGCTCAGGGCATCAGCCATTACATTAGCCTTGCCAGGGGTATAGGATATACCGCAGTTGTAGTCAGCAATAGCTTCGATCCATCGCTGCTGATGGAGGTTCTGATCTGGCTGAGTAAAAAGGTACTTCAGACTCTGATGATCAGTGAAGATCTCGCAACGATTACCGAGAAGGTACTGTCACCATAGCTTCAGTGCAAAGATAACCGCAGCAAGCTCGAGGTCATGAACTGGGTAGTTCTCTTCGTGAGGACGCACTTCACGGGAGGCATAAGCAATCACTCTGCGCTCTTGCATTAGGACACAGCCTAATCCTTGTCGTGAAGCATCGCAATATATGACGAAGTCCTTGCGAGAATCAGGGGAGCAAGCACTGGGGCAGAAGTCAGCTTGTCCTTGAGTGCCTGGAAAATTTCCTGACATTTGACTGTCCAATCAAACTTAACGCCCTTGTGAAGCAGATTGGTCAGTGGCTTGGCAATCTTCGGGAAGTTCTCGACAAAGCAGCGACAATAGCTAGCTAGTCCGAGAAAGCTTCTAACTTGCTTGACAGTCTTCGGAGGGGTCCAGTCAAGAATATCCTGAACGTGCTCTGGGTTGACGGCAATACCATCCTTGGAGATAACATGACCAAGGTAGGTGACTTCGGGTAACCAGAATTCGCACTTGGAATACTTGGCATAAAGTTGATGCTCTCGAAGCTTTTCCAGAGCAAGGCGAAGATGTTCAACATGTTCTTCTTTATTCTTCGAATATACCAGAATATCATCCAGATAGACTACGGAGAACTTGTCGAGGTAATCCATGAATATGTAGTTCATCAGACGAGAGAATGTAGCTGGAGCATTGGTTAAACCGAATGACATGATGGTGTACTCATATGAACCATATCGAGTAACGAAGGCGGTCTTTGGAATATCCTCTTCGTGAACACGGATCTGGTGGTAACCCAACCTCAAGTCGAGTTTAGAGAATATCGATGAATTAGCCAGTTGATCATAGAGATCATTGATCCGAGGAAGGGGATATTTGTTCTGGATTGTAGCTTGGTTGATAGGATGGTAGTCTTGGACCAAACGGTTCGTTCCGTCCTTCTTCTTGACAAAGAGAGAAGGTGCTCCCCAAGAAGAGGAACTTGGACGAATGAAACCCTTGCGAAGAGATTTGTCGATTTCCCCCTTAAGTTCAAGGAGCTCATGAGGCGGCATCTTGTAGGGTCGTTTGGCGATAGGAACGGTGCCTGGTTTCAAGTCGATGATGAACTCGACAGCCCGGGCAGGGGGTGTTCCTGGAAGTTCTTCTGGAAAGACATCTAGGAAGTCGCGAACAACTGGAATCTTTTAAATTCCCTCAAGAGGTGCTGCGTTCAACGCATTCAGGAGATAGAGTCGGGCTTCGACATTTTGAACCAGACGAGCATTGTAGCTTACTATCTCATCTAAAGGCTGTAGAAGGTGGAAGGTTTTAGTGGCGCAAACGATAGAAGCCGTATGTGGTTTTAACCAATCCATTCCCATAATGAGTCAATATTGGAAGACTTCAGAATAATGGGGGAGGCAAAAAAATTCCAACCCTTCGATTTCAACTGAAACAGTGTGGCTAAGTATGGAGGTTTGGCATTGGCCCGCGGGGGTTTTTACCACTAGTGGAGTGTGCATCTGTTCGTATTTGATGCCATGCATGAATGCAAAATCTTCTGATATGAAAGAATGTGATGCTCCTGAATCAAATAAAACAGAAGCCGGTACTGAATTAACGAGAAGAGTACCCATCGCAGTGGCAGGCTGGTCTTGAACTTCATTCATATCAACATGATTAGCCTGACCACGACCATAAGGTCTCGCATTGCCGTTGCGGGGCTGGTTGTTATGGCCAGTTGAAGGCAGAGCTAGTTGGTTCTTTTTCTCATTGCACTCTTTGGCAAGGTGACCTGGATGGCCACATCTGAAGCACAAACCATCATTGGGATTGGGAGCAGGAGCTTGGGGTGGTACAACACGAAGAGGCTGCCTCTGCGGTGGAGGAGGCAGACGAGGTGCAGCATAGGACTATCTTGGTGCAGGTGCAGTTGGATGATACATGCTTTGGGGAATCCATATCCGACGCTTCTGCGCTGACAGGCCCGAAGATGAGCCAGCGTCACGGCTGCGCCTGAGGGATCCCTGGTGTTCCTGAAGACCAGTCTCAACCTGAATAGCCTTGTTCACTATGGTTGCGAAATCAGCAAAGTCATGCACCAGGAGCGCTAGCTTGATATCAGGGTGAAGTCCGTCACGGAACATCTCTTGCTTACGAGCATCAGTAGCAATGTCTTCTTCAGCATAACGGGACAAGTCCAAGAATTCCCGCTGATAAGCATCTACAGACTTGGTGCCTTGTGTGAGGTTGCGGAACTCTTGCTTCTTCCTGTCCATGATTCCTTGAGGAATGAAGCGGGCAGGGAAAGCGGCTTGGACATCCGCCCAAGTGATGACCGTTCCAGTAGGTAGGGTACGCCTGTGGCTGTCCCACCATTGAGCAGCGGGACCCTTCAGAAAAAATGATGCAAAGGTGACATAGCTAGCAAGGGCCACACTAGCAGACTCCATTTCATACGTGATGTCGCGGAGCCAGTCATCGGCATCAAGGGGCTGAGTTGAGCTGTGGTAAATAGTTGGGTTGAGGTGCAAGAAGTCCTGCAAAGTTACTGGGGTTGGCTGTTGATTCATGTTTGGACGAGGAAACAGAGCCATCGTTCCTTCCATGAACTGGCGGTTCAGCTCAAATTGTTGCATCATTCCAGCAAACAATTCGGGCGGTGGTGGATCGTTGGCACCACGGCCACGACCAGCAGGTCTAACCATCCTGCTAACATGTAACAGG
Organism: Aegilops tauschii subsp. strangulata; assembly: GCF_002575655.3. NCBI lineage: Eukaryota > Viridiplantae > Streptophyta > Magnoliopsida > Poales > Poaceae > Aegilops > Aegilops tauschii. The sequence continues at coordinate 205,869,213 of NC_053035.3, read as the reverse complement.
GGGTAGTTCAACATTGAGCATTTGCAAAGACAAGGATCATTCATGATGAAACATGCATAATGAAAGAGGTACGATGGATACCACTTCATAGCCAACACGAAAGTGTGTGTACTATTCAGAATACTATTCTAAGGAATAACTATGGCTTATCCAACTTTGGGGTGAATGTGGTCACGGGATCCTAATGTTAGAGTTAATAAATTCGTTTAACCCGAATGGAAGAGAGATCAGAGTCCCAGAGTATAGGCGAGGAGTAAAACATCCTAATACCACCCAATGGCGACGTGGGCCCGTAAGCCACACAGCCAAGTTAGTAAAAGTTTTTCATTGACTAGACTCAACTTCGGCCAAGGAGTTGGAAGGGGGGCTACCTACAGGCAGTCGGCTCTGATTACAAATTGTGACGCCCTTGATTCAATCGTACACTAATCATACACGCAAATGTGTACGATCAAGATCAAGGACTCATGGAAAGATATCACAACACAACTGTAGACACAAATAAAATAATACAAGCTTTATATTACAAGCCATGGGCCTCGAGGGCTCGAATACATAAGCTCGAAAACACAAGAGTCAGCGGAAGCAACAATATCTGAGTACAGACATAAGTTAGACAAGTTTGCCTTAAGAACGCTAGCACAAAAGCAACATCGATCGAAAAGGCAAGGCCTCCTGCCTGGGAGCCTCCTAACTAATCCTGCTCGTCGGCGGCCTCCATGTAGTAGTAGGCACCCTCAGTGTAGTAGCTGTCGTCGTTGAAGGTGGCGTCTGGATACTGGGCTCCAGCATCTGTTTGCAGCATTCGGGAAGAAGAAAGAAGGGGGAAAAGGGGTAGCAAAGCAACCGTGAGTACTCATCCAAAGTACTCGCAAGCAAGGATCTACACTACTTATGCATCGGTATCAATGAAATGGGTTGTATCTGTGGACTGGACTGCAGAATGCCAGAAGAGAAGGGGAAAACCTAGCCTATCGAAGACTAGCATCTTCAAACAGCTCCAAGCATGTTGCAGCATCCAGAAGAGTACAAAACAACATAAAGTAAAGTAGTAGTAGTGTTATCAACCTTGGCCAGAGATCCTTTCTCGACTCCCTGCGAGAAAGCAATCCCAGAGCCATACTATCCAGTTATCACCTCAAGTATCCAGTTCTAGTTGTATCGATCGGGATACAACTCCAAGTGTCCGTTACCGTAGGACAGGCTATTGATAGATGTTTTCTTCCCTGCAGGGGTGCACCAACTTACCCATCACGCTTGATTAACTCCGGCCGGACACACTTTCCCGGGTCATGCCCGGCCTCGGCCAAACGAGACGCTGCAATCCGACCTAGGCTTAATCGAGAGGTCAGCACGCCGGACTAAACCTATGCCCCCAGGGGTCATGGGCCATCGCCCCGGGAACTCCTGCACATTGCGAACGCGGCCAGTGAGCAGACCTAGCTACCTCCTTAAAAAGGCAGGTGCTTACCAGTCCAACCCGGCGCGTGCCGCTCAGTCGCTGACGTCTATTAAGCTTCGGCTGATGTATACGACGCAGAACGCCCATACTATGCCCACCTGATGGTTAGTCCTATTAGGCCAGAGGCCCCTCAGATCAAATATCCAAATCGTAGTGGATTAGGAGCACGCGGTAACGAGCAGAGACTCACGATCGATGTGACCCCGTCGCCCTGTCTCGAGGACTTGCGGCAAGGGCTAAGAATGCCCGACCATGCCTCGTATTCAACTCTCGGGTACCCTCGAGGTCAACCCGTCTCCACATCACTCGCGGGTACCCCTCAGGGTCGACCCGCCTTTCCAAGTAACAGTTGTAAAGTCCAAGTATCCGTGTGTCCAAACATCAAGGGGAAAACCCGAGGAATCACCCCCGGTGAATTCCACTCGATGTAGTCATCAAGGTGAACGTAAGAGGAACCACCCTCGAGGTTCACACTTGAGGGGTTGCACGACAGAGTCGTATCGGAAGTGGTTAAGGAGGAACTCACCCTCGATGACCACGACCGAATAGCTACACTACAGAGACCTCATCAGGAGTGATGTATGAGGTTCCACCCTCGGCACTCGATGGTAACTCTGCAGAGTCGAGCAACAAAAGGGGCATGATGTGCGGTGTCGGGGCCTGGATGTCGATCACGTTGATCGAGTCATCGAACCTAAAGCGGGCCAACTGGGACAAGGTGGGGGTCACTGATGGATCACTAAACAACCTATACTAAGCAGTTTAGTATAAGCAGGTAAGGTAACAAAAGCAGGTTACAAAAGCAGGCTATGCATCAGAATAGGAGCAAGCAATAACAGTAGCAAAATCTAATGCAAGCATGAGACAACGGAATGGGCGATATCGGGATGATCAAAGGGGGGGTTTGCGTGGAAGCTCTGCTGAAAGAGAAGAAGGGTCATTGTCGACATAGTTGATCATAGGGGCGGCATCGGTCTCGGGGTCTACCGAAGAGAAGAGGGGGAAGAAACAATAAATATAAAGCAAACATAGCATCACAAAGCATAACATGGCAATATACTGTGCTGTGTGTGACCTAACGTATGGCTACACGCTATAGGTGAAGGGAGAAACCAACCGGGAATGTATTCCCGGTTTCGGACCTGTGTCAAACAGATCACCGGAGAGGGAAAGTTCCATGTTCAGATAGTTAGAGGAATCTGACAGGTAAACTGACCACATATTCTGATTCGTTGGATTTTTCTGAGCAACTTTCATATAGAAAACATTTTCATCCGAGTTATGGTTTATTTTCTACGAATTTTAAAAGATTTAAACATTTTCTAGATTTATCTAAATTAACAAAAAATGGAATTATGACATCAGCAAGGTTGTCAGAATCGCGATTCTGTTATACGATTCTACGACTTTACGATCCAAACTAACCCCTCTGATTCTACGATTTTAGTTCATAGAATCTACGTTTCTACGATCCTGATAGTGAAGATTCTACGATTTGCGATCCTACCATCGGACCTGCGATCCGATTCAAACTCACGATTCTGACAACCTTGGACGTCAGCATTGCGAGGGATGACGTCAGCAGTCAATAGACTCGCTGACCAGGTCAAACCTGGCCTGTGGGTCCAGTGGGACCCACATGTCAGCCTCTGTTATTCTAATAGTGGATTAAAATAACTAATTTGGCTTAATTAGCTACTGGACCCCACCTGTCATAGGTAATTGACTAAACTAATTAAGTTATTTAAAAAACGTATTTAGACTAATTAACAGAGGGGGACCCACTTGTCAGGTCAATCCGTGCACAGTCAGCATAGTTGACCCGGTCAACTAGTCAACTGGGTCTGTGGGACCCAGCTGCCAGTGACCCCGACGCGGCCACTTGGGTGCCATGTTAGCGCCGGCGCCGGAATAGCTCCGGCGAGGCTTTTCTCGGCGGCCGAACACCGGCGAGCCTCGGATTCGCGCTACGGTGGGTCTCCGGACGCGTGACTAGGCGCGTTCGATGCGGCTCGACGTCCCGCAGGCGATTGCGCTACCGGTTGGACTCGGGGATGGCCAGAACATCGCCGGCGGCGAGAGTGGCGGGGACCTGAAGCACGGCGAGCTCGCGAGCGACGAATGCAGCGGTAAAACAAACGGCGCACAACTCCTACGACGACTATCGAGGCCACAAGCGCGTTGGTGAGCTCGGCGGACCGGGACGGGCCCTACCGGGACGGTAGCGAGCTCGACAGCGGAGCAATGGCACGGCAAAGGCGGCGCATCGCGCATAGCTTGCTATGGCGCGGAAACGGAGCAAGGGCGGGGAGAGGAAGGGCGGAGCTCATCGAGCGGCTCATGAAAGGCCTACGGGGGAATGGGAGCGCAGAGGGGAGGCAGAATCGACGGCAATCTCCGGTGCATCTGGAGGTGGAAAACAACGGTGGAGGGGACGCTGCGGTGACTCCCGTCTTGGTCTAGTGGCGCCGGAGGTCGTAGCGGCTGGCGGCGGTCCTTCCTGGCACGGTGGCGCGACTTGGGGACGAAGGTGGCCGTGGTCAGCTCGGTGGTGAGGCCATGGACGCGTACGGGAGAAGGGATCTGGCGAGGGGGCGAGGCGGAGAGGAGACGACGTGGGGACGAGTGGGCAAGTGGATCTGGGAGTGGGTGAGGGAGAGCCAGGGGGAAGGAGAAGCGGGAGAGGCGGTAGGTGAGGGGGAGGACTCGAGGCGTCCGGGGGCGGCGACCTTATCGTCTCGGCGACGGGAACGGCAAGCTGGTCCGGCGGCGACGCGCGGGCGCGCACCCTCGGTCGATTGAACAGGGGGAGGGGAACAGGACCGGGGAAAGGTAGGTGGGCCGGCCTGCTGGGACGGGCCGAAGCCCAAGGGGAGGCCAGGGGCTCTCCCACCCCTTCTTCTTTCCTTTTCTTTTTTTAACTTTTGCCTTTTGTTTTAAAAACTTTCTGTTTTAGCTATTTTAGGCCATTTAGACACTTTGCAAAAATGTTGGTTCACCACCAATATTATCAGAAGAATACTTTCGACATGATGAACATTTTAGTTTTCATGTTTGAGCATTTTTGAATTTCACACATAATTTGAAATTGAATTCATCCGGAATTTGAAAGAGATAAGAAACAATGATGAACAAACACTTGTTTAGCAAAAGGATTAACTTAACCCCAGGGATTACTATAGCACCATTACACCGGGGTGTTACAACTCTCCTCCTCTAAAAGAAATTCTCGTCCCGAGAATTAAGAGGTAGAAGGGAACAGGTCGGTGTATTGAGCCCAGAGGTTATCTTCGCGTTCCCAAGTGGCTTCATCTTTAGTATGATTCGACCATTGCACCTTGAGGAACTTGGTAACCTTTTGGCGGGTTCGACGTTCAGCTTCTTCAAGAATGTGGATCGGATGCTCTTTGTATGTGAGATTATCTTGAACTTCAATCAATTCCGGATCCACTTCACGTTCCGGATCCTTGAAGCAATGATGAAGTTGCGACACGTGGAAGACGTCATGGACATGAGAGAACTGAGGTGGCAACTCCAATTGATAAGCCACCAGTCCACGACGGGAGAGAATGCGGAAAGGAACAATGTAGCGCGGAGCTAGCTTGCCCTTGACTCCTGATACGTCTCCAACGTATCTATATTTTTTGATTGTTCCATGCTACTATATTATCTGTTTTCGATGTTTATGGGCTTTATTATACACTTTTATATTATCTTTGGGACTAACCTATTAACCCAGAGCCCAGTGCCAGTTCCTGTTTTTTCCCTTGTTTCAGTGTTTCAAGAAAAGGAATACCAAACGGACTCCAAACGGAATGAAACCTTCGGGAGAGTTATTTTTGGAACGGAAGCAATCCAGGAGACTTGGAGTGTGCGTCAGGGAAGCAACGAGGTGGCCACGAGGCAGGGAGGCGCGCCTGCCCCCTGGGCGCGCCCCCACCCTCGTGGGCCCCTCGTGGCTCCCCTGACCGACTTCTTTCGCCTATATATGTCCATATACCCTAAAAACATCGGGGAACAGAATAGATCGGGAGTTACGCCCCCGCAAGCCTCTGTAGCCACCAAAAACCAATCGGGACCCTGTTCCGGCACCCTGCGGGAGGGGGGATCCCTCACCGATGGCCATCTTCATCATCCCGGCGATCTCCATGACGAGGAGGGAGTAGTTCACCCTCGGGGCTGAGGGTATGTACCAGTAGCTATGTGTTTGATCTCTCTCTCTCGTGTTCTTGAGGTGATATGATCTTGATGTATCGCAAGCTTTGCTATTATAGTGGGATCTTATGATGTTTCTCCCCCTCTACTCTCTTATAATGGATTGAGTTTTCCCTTTGAAGTTATCTTATCGGATTGAGTCTTTAAGGATTTGAGAACACTTGATGTATGGCTTGCCGTGCTTATCTGTGGTGAGAATGGGATATCACGTGATCCACTTGATGTATGTTTTGGTGATCAACTTGCGGGTTCCGCCCATGAACCTATGCATAGGGGTTGGCACACGTTTTCGTCTTGATTCTCCGGTAGAAACTTTGGGGCACTCTTTGAAGTTCTTTGTGTTTGTTGAATAGATGAATCTGAGATTGTGTGATGCATATCGTATAATCATACCCACGGATACTTGAGGTGACATTGGAGTATCTAGGTGACATTAGGGTTTTGGTTGATTTGTGAGGTGTTATTCTAGTACGAACTCTATGATAGATCGAACGGAAAGAATAGCTTCGTGTTATTTTACTACGGACTCTTGAATAGATCGATCAGAAAGAATAACTTTGAGGTGGTTTCATACCCTACAATAATCTCTTCGTTTGTTCTCCGCTATTAGTGACTTTGGAGTGACTCTTTGTTGCATGTTGAGGATTGTTATATGATCTAATTATGTTATTATTGTTGAGAGAACTTGCACTAGTGAAAGTATGAACCCTAGGCCTTGTTTCCTAGCATTGCAATACCGTTTACGCTCACTTTTACCACTTGATACCTTGCTGTTTTTATATTTTCAGATTACAAATACTCATATCTATCATCCATATTGCACTTGTATCACCATCTCTTCGCCGAACTAGTGCACCTATACAATTTACCATTGTATTGGGTGTGTTGGGGACACAAGAGACTCTTTGTTATTTGGTTGCAGGGTTGTTTGAGAGAGACCATCTTCATCCTACACCTCCCACATATTGATAAACCTTAGGTCATCCACTTGAGGGAAATTTGCTACTGTCCTACAAACCTCTGCACTTGGAGGCCCAACAACGTCTACAAGAAGAAGGTTGCATAGTAGACATCAAGCTCTTTCCTGGCGCCGTTGCCGGGGAGGTGAGTGCTTGAAGGTATATCTTTAGATATTGCAATAGAATCTTTTAGTTTCTTGTTTTATCACTAGTTTAGTTTATAAAAGAAAACTACAAAAAATATGGAATTAAGGGTGCCTCATATGCTTCATCTTTTTAATGTCTTTCGTGAAAATGATGGGAAGGAAAATTGTGCTCAAGTACTAGAAGAAGAATTACATAGAATGCTTGGCATAAAATATGTGAATTATGAGCATGATTGCAATCTTGTTAGTATGAATTCTTTGAATACCCATGATGCTAATGATATGCAAAGCCACAAGCTTGGGGATGCTATGTTCGATGAAGATGATATGTTTAGTCCCCCAAGTTTTGATGAGCAAATTGATTATGATGAAAGCATGCCTCCTATTTATGATGATTATTGTGATGACACGTATGCTATGAAGAATAAATATAACCATGAAACTTGTCATCATGATTTGAATTTTCAGTTGGATTATGCTTTACATGATAGTTATTTTGTTGAGTTTGCTCCCACTACTATTGATGAGAATAAATTTGCTTATGTGGAGAGTAATAAAAATTCTATGCTAGTAGATCATGAAAAGAATGCTTTATGTGATGGTTATATTGTTGAATTCATTCATGATGGTACTGAAAATTATTATGAGGGAGGAACATATGCTTGTAGGAATTGCAACAATATCAAGTTTCCTCTCTATGTGCTTAAAGTTTTGAAGTTATGCTTGTTTTGCCTTCCTATGCTAGTTGATTATTGTTCCCATAAGTTGTTTGCTCACAAAATCCCTATGCATAGGAAGTGGGTTAGGCTTAAATGTGCTATTCATATTCTTCATGATGCTCTCTTTATGTTTCAATTCTTATCTTTTATGTGAGCATCATTGAAATCATCATGCCTAGCTAGGGGCGTTAAACGTTAGCGCTTGTTGGGAGGCAACCCAATTTTATTTTAGTTCTTTGATTTTTGGGTCTGTTTAGGAATAAATAATCTATCTAGCCTCTGGTTAGATGTGGTTGTATGTTTTAATTAGTGTTTGTGCCAAGTAAGACCTATAGGATCTTCTTGGATGATAATTATTTGATCTTGCTGAAAAAGACAGAAACTTTCTGCTCACGAAAACAATTGTTACAAATCACCAGAAAGTGATAAAATACTGATTCCAATTGCAGTAGATCAATAATAAAATTAGCTATGTCGTCATATCTTGGCAGATTTTTCTGAGTTCCAGAAGTTTGCGTTTGAGGCAGATTACTACAGACTGTTCTGTTTTTGACAGATTCTGTTTTCTATGTGTTGTTTGCTTATTTTGATGAATTTATGAGTAGTATCGGAGGGTATGAACCATAGAGGAGTTGTAATACAGTAGGTATTACACCAATATAAATAAAGAATTAGTTCATTACAGTACCTTTAAGTGGTGGTTTGTTTTCTTTCGCTAACGGAGCTCATGAGATTTTCTGTTGAGTTTTGTGTTGTGAAGTTTTCAAGTTTTGGGTAAAGATTCGATGGACTATGGAATAAGGATTGGCAAGAGCCTAATATTGGGGATGCCCAAGGCACCCCAAGGCAATATTCAAGGACAACCAAGAGCCTAAGCTTGGGGATGCCCCGGAAGGCATCCCCTCTTTCGTCTTCGTTCATCGGTAACTTTACTTGGAACTATATTTTTATTCACCACATGATATGTGTTTTGCTTGGAGCGTCATTTTATTTTGTTTTGCTTGCTGTCTGAATAAAATACCAAGATCTGAAATTCTTAAATGTTAGAGAGTCTTAACATAGTTGTATAATTATTAAACTACTCATTGATCTTCACTTATATCTTTCGGAGTAGTTTGTCGTTTGCTCTAGTGCTTCACTTATATCCTTTTAGAGCACGGCGGTGGCTTTATTTTGAAAAAATATATGAACTCTCATGCTTCACTTATATTATTTTGAGAGTCTTTAGAACAGCATGGTAATTGTCTTTGGTTATGAATTTAGTCCTAATATGATGGGCATCCAAGAGGGATATAATAAAAACTTTCATATAAAGTGCATTGAATACTATGAGAAGTTTGATTCTTTATGATTGTTTTGAGATATGAAGATGGTGATATTAGAGTCATGCTAGTTGAGTAGTTGTGAATTTGAGAAATACTTGTGTTAAAGTTTGTGATTCCCGTAGCATGCACGTATGGTGAACCGTTATGTGATGAAGTCGGAGCATGATTTATTTATTGATTGTCTTCCTTCTGAGGGGCGGTCGGGGACGAGTGATGGTCTTTTCCTACCAATCTATCCCCCTAGGAGCATGTGTGTAGTACTTTGTTTCGATAACTAATAGATTTTCGCAATAAGTATGTGAGTTCTTTACGACTAATGTTGAGTCCATGGATTATAGGCACTCTCATCCTTCCACCATTGCTAGCCTCTCTAATACCGCGCACCTTTCGCCGGTATCATACACCCACCATATACCTTCCTCAAAACAGCCACCATACATACCTATCATGGCATTTCCATAGCCATTCCGAGATATATTGCCATGCAACTTTCCACCGTTCCGTTTATTATGACACGCTCCATCATTGTCATATTGCTTTGCATGATCATGTAGTTGACATTGTATTTGTGGCAAAGCCACTGATACGTCTCCAACGTATCTATAATTTTTGATTGTTCCATGCTATATTATATTCTGTTTTGGATGTTTAATGGGCTTTATTATACACTTTTATATTATTTTTGGGACTAACCTATTAACCTGAGGCCCAGCCCGAATTGCTGTTTTTTTGCCTATTTCAATGTTTCGCAGAAAAAGAATATCAAACGGAGTCCAAAGGGAATGAAACCTTCGGGAACGTGATTTTCGGAACAAACGTGATCCAGAAGACTTGGAGTCTACATAAAGAAATCAATGAGGAGAGCACGAGGCAGGGGGCGCGCCTACCCCCAGGCGCGCCCTCCACCCTCGTGGGGCCCACGTTGCTCCACCGACGTACTTCTTCCTCCTATATATACCTATGTACCCTGGAAACATCAGATACGGAGCCAAAACCCTATTTCCACCGCCGCAACCTTCTGTACCCGTGAGATCCCATCTTGGGGCCTTTTCCGGCGCTCCGCCGGAGGGGGCATTGATCACGGAGGGCTTCTACATCAACACCATAGCCTCTCCGATGATGTGTGAGTAGTTTACCTCAGACCTTCGGGTCCATAGTTATTAGCTAGATGGCTTCTTCTCTCTCTTTGGATCTCAATACAAAGTTCTCCTCGATTCTCTTGGAGATCTATTCGATGTAATCTTGTTTTGCAGTGTGTTTGTCGAGATCCGATGAATAGTGGGTTTATGATCAAGTTTATCTATGAACAATATTTGAATCTCCTCTGAATTCTTTTATGTATTATTGGTTATCTTTGCAAGTCTCTTCGAATTATCAGTTTGGTTTGGCCTACTAGATTGATCTTTCTTGCAATGGGAGAAGTGCTCAACTTTGGGTTCAATCTTGCGGTGCTCGATCCCAGTGACAGAAAGGGAAACGACACGTATTGTATTGTTGCCATCGAGGATAAAAAGATGGGGTTTATATCATATTGCATGAGTTTATCCCTCTACATCATGTCATCTTGCTTAAAGCATAACTCTGTTCTTATGAACTTAATACTCTAGATGCATGCTGGATAGCGGTCGATGTGTGGAGTAATAGTAGTAGATGCAGAATCGTTTCGGTCTACTTGTCACGGACGTGATGCCTATATACATGATCATACCTAGATATTCTCATAACTATGCTCAATTCTATCAATTGCTCGACAGTAATTTGTTCACCCACCGTAATACTTATGCTCTTGAGAGAAGCCACTAGTGAAACCTATGGCCCCCGAGTCTATTTTCCATCATATTATCTTCCAACGCTTAGCTATTTCTATTGCCGTTTATTTTACTTGCATCTTTATTTCTCTTTATTATAAAAATACCAAAAATGTTATCTTATCATATCTATCAGATCTCACTCTCATAAGTGACCGTGAAGGGATTGACAACCCCTTTATCGCGTTGGTTGCGAGGTTCTTATTTGTTTGTGCAGGTGCGTGGGACTCGAGCGTGATCTCCTACTGGATTGATACCTTGGTTCTCAAAACTGAGGGAAATACATATGCTACTTTACTGCATCACCCTTTCCTCTTCAAGGGAAAACCAACGCAGTGCTCAAGAGGTAGCAAGAAGGATTTCTGGCGCTGTTGCCGGGGAGGTTCGCGCCAACTCAAGTCAAGATTTGACTCCCAACAACAAGCCATTTTTGGCGCCGTTGCCGGGTCTACAAAAGTCAAGACATACCAAGTACCCATCACAAACTCTTATCCCTCGCATTACATTATTTGCCATTTGCCTCTCGTTTTCCTCTCCCCCACTTCACCCTTGCTGTTTTATTCGCCCTCTCTTTCTCGTTCGCCTCTTTTTCGTTTGCTTCTCGTTTGCTCGTGTGTTGGATTGCTTGCTTGTCATGATGGCTCAAGATAATACTAAATTGTGTGACTTTACCAATACCAACAACAATGATTTTCTTAGCCCCGATTGCTCCTCTTACCGATGCTGAATCTTGTGAAATTAATGCTGCTTTGTTGAATCTTGTCATGAAAGATCAATTCGCCGGCCTTCCTAGTGAAGATGCCGCTACCCATCTAAGTAGCTTCGTTGATCTGTGTGATATGCAAAAGAAGAAAGATGTGGACAATGATATTGTTAAATTGAAGCTATTTCCTTTTTCGCTTAGAGATCGTGCTAAAGCTTGGTTTTCATCTTTGCCTAAAAACAGTATTGATTCATGGAATAAGTGCAAAGATGCTTTTATCTCTAAGTATTTTTCTCCCGCTAAAATCATCTCTCTTAGAAACGATATCATGAATTTTAACCAACTTGATCATGAACATGTTGCACAAGCTTGGGAGAGGATGAAATTAATGATACGTAATTGCCCTACACATGGTTTGAATCTTTGGATGATTATACAAAAAAATTATGCCGGATTGAATTTTGCTTCTAGAAATCTTTTTGATTCGGCCGCGGGAGGCAATTTTGTGGAAATCACTTTAGGAGAAGCTACTAAACTCCTAGATAATATTATGGTTAATTATTCTCAAATGGCACACCGAAAGATCTACTAATAAAAAAGTGCATGCGATAGAAGAAATTAATGTTTTGAGTGGAAAGATGGATGAACTTATGAAATTATTTGCTACTAAAAGTGTTTCTTCTGATCCTAATGATATGCCTTTGTCTACTTTGATTGAGAATAACAACGAATCTATGGATGTGAATTTTGTTGGTAGGAATAATTTTGGTAACAACGCGTATAGAGGAAACTTTAATCCTAGGCCATTCCCTAGTAATTCCTCTAATAATTATGGTAATTCCAACAGCAATTCTTATGGAAATTTTAACAGCAATTCTGAATTTGAGACTAGTGTTAAAGGAGTTTATGAATTCGCAAAAGAATTTCAATGCTTTGCTTGAAGAAAAATTGCTTAAGGTTGATGAATTGGCTAGGAACGTTGATAGAATTTCTCTTGATGTTCATTCTTTGAAACTTAGATCTATTCCACCTAAGCATGATATCAATGAGTCTCTCAAAGCCATGAGAATTTCCATTGATGAGTGCAAAGAAAGAAACGCTAGGATGCGTGCTAAGAAAGATTGCTTTGTGAAAGCGTGTTCTTCTAGTTTCTATGAAAATAAAGATGAAGGTCTAAAAGTTATTGAGGTGTCTCCTATTAAATCTTTGTTTTGCAATATGAATCTTGATAATGATGGGACTGAATACGAGCCACCTTTACCTAGAAGGCATTCCAAAAATTCGGAGTCTTTAGATCTTGATGCAAAAATTGGTAAAAGTGGGATTGAAGAGATCAAAACTTTAGATATTAATGAACCCACTATTTTGGATTTCAAGGAATTTAATTATGATAATTGCTCTTTGATAGATTGTATTTCCTTGTTGCAATCCGTGCTAAATTCTCCTCATCTTATAGTCAAAATAAAGCTTTTACTAAACATATCGTTGATGCTTTGATGCAATCTTATGAAGAAAAACTTGAGTTGGAAGTTTCTATCCCTAGAAAACTTTATGATGAGTGGGAACCTACTATTAAAATTAAAATTAAAGATCATGAATGCTATGCTTTGTGTGATTTGGGTGCTAGTGTTTCCACGATTCCAAAAACTTTATGTGATTTGTTAGGTTTCCGTGAATTTGATGATTGTTCTTTGAACTTGCACCTTGCGGATTCCACCATTAAGAAACCTATGGGAAGAATTAATGATGTTCTTATTATTGCAAATAGGAACTATGTGCCCGTAGATTTCATTGTTCTTGATATAGATTGCAATCCTTCATGTCCTATTATTCTTGGTAGGCCTTTCCTTAGAACGATTGGTGCAATTATTGATATGAAGGAAGGGAATATTTGATTCCAAGTTCCATTAAGCAAAGGCATGGAACACTTCCCTAGAAAGAAAATAAAATTACCTTATGAATCCATTATGAGAGCCACTTATGGATTGCCTACCAAAGATGGCAATACCTAGATCTATTCTTGCTTTTATGCCTAGCTAGGGGCGTTAAACGATAGCGCTTGTTGGGAGGCAACCCAATTTTTATTTTAGTTTTTTTTGCTTTTTGCTTCTGTTTAGGAATAAATATTTGATCTAGCCTATGGTTAGATTGGTTTTTATGTTTTAATTAGTGTTTGTGCCAAGTTAAACCTATAGGATCTTCTTGGATGATAGTTATTTGATCTTGCTGAAAATTCTAGAAACTTTCTGTTCACGAAAACAATTGTTAAAAATCACCAGAACGTGATAAAATACTGATTACAATTGCAGTAGATCAATAAACAAATTGTCTAGGCCGTCTGTAACACCCTGAGAATCATGCTACAGTAACCCCCCTGTGATTAAGCTAATCATGTTGCTAAACAGGGCTAGATCACATTTGAACCACACCCTTGTCAAACTCCTAGTTCAAACTTCAAATATAATTAAAGTGGAAAATAAAAGTTTTCAAAAATTCAAACAGAAATGTTCAGTGGGTTCTAAATAATACCCTGGTAATTATGGTGGAGAAAACACATTTTTATAAAATGTCTAAATACTTTTAAATGAAATAAAACAGAAAACAAAACAGAAAAAGAAAGCAAAGGAAAAAGGGCCCGCTCCCCCCCCCCCTGGACCCGCGGCCCAAAACCTCCCCCCCCGGCCCAAGCTGGGCCGCCACCCGCAGCCGCGCCCCGGCCCAGCCCACCTTCCCCCCCCCCCCCCCGCCCGCGTCCCCTTCCTGTTCCCCCGACCGGGTCGGAACAGGGCGCGTCGCCGCCGAACCCCCTCGCCGGCGGTGAACCCCGCGAGAGGATAAGGGCGCCAGCGGCCCCGCTCCCTCAGGCCTCTCTCCCACTCACACCGCTCTCCCTCTCGGCCCCCGCGCCTTCCTCTTCCCTCCCCCGGATCCGCACCGCTCCCCTCTTCCCCACGCCGGCGCGTTCGCCGCCGTTCCCGTCGTTCACGCGACCACCGTGCCCCACTCGCCACCCCGCCGTGTCGTACGACGTCGCCGCCCTCGACTACACCCCCTCCGCCTCTCCTTCGAGGCTCGGAGCCACTGCAACCGCCTCCCCGAGCTCGCCTTCAACCTCGGACGCCGGCGACCCCCTTTCTTCCCCGGCGACGACCTGCTGCTCCTAAGCACCCACGGGCCTTTCTTGCGCCGCGCGGTGAGCTCCTCTACCTCCTCCCCCTCTCCGCTAGCTCGCTCGCGCTCCGTAGCTGCTTCCCCGCGCGCGCCCGAACGCCACGCCGCGGAGCTCGCCGCCGGCGTGTCTCCGGTGACCAAATGGTCACGGGCTCAAGCCCACAGCGCTCCCCACCGCACGTAGAAGCTCCCCAGCCCCTCCGCTTTTCCGATAGCCCGCCGTAGCCATGTCCCCGTCGAGCACCCGTGCGCGCCGCCGCCTCCACCGCTCGCCGGCGCCGATTCCGGCCGAGTCCGGCGAAACCCCGGCCACCCCTGGATGCGGCGCTGCGAGCTCTTTCGAATGGGCCTAGCCCCGTTCCTCCCCGAGCCCCGTAGCGCGAATCCGGCCAACTCCGGCGAGGGACCGCCGCGGATTTGGTCGCCGGAGTTGCGCCGGCGCCGGCCGCCGACGTGGCACACCTGGGGCCACCCCTGGGTCACTGCCAGTGGCCCCCACGGGCTCAGTTGACTGGGTTGACCCAGTCAACTGCTGACTGGGCAGGCCCAGTCACTGACATGCGGGCCCCGCCGCAAAAAAAATTAAAAAAAAAAAAGAAAAGAAAAAGAAAATGTTTTATAAATAAAAATAATTAGTTTAATTAATCTCTCACTGACAGGTGGGCCCAGTAGTTAATTAACTAAAAATTAATTAGTTTAATCCTCTGTTAACCCACTGTCTATGACAGGTGGGTCCCCCTTGTCAGTTTGACCGGTCAACCCGGACTGTTGACCGCTGACGTCACTCCTACGTCATGCTGACGTCATATCCCTTTTTCTGTTAATTAAATAATTCCAGAAATTCAAATAAACTTTGAAAATTCATATCTTTTAAACCGTAACTCGGATGAAAATGTTTTCTATATGAAAGTTGCTCAGAACGACGAGGCGAATCCGAATACGCAGACCGTTCATCCACCACACCTCCCTAACCTATCGAACTAGCAACTTTCCCCCTCCGGTCCGTCTGTCCGAAAACGCGAAACATCGGGAATACCTCCCGGATGTTCCCCCCCTTCCCCGGTAACACCTACTGTCGCGTTAGGGCACCCCTAGCACCGCTCATTGTCATGTCACGCATCGTCATGCTTATGTTTGCATGGTATTTACTGTTTCTTCCCCCCCTTCTCTCCGGTAGACTACGAGACCGACACTGCTGCTGCCCAGTTCGACTACGGAGTCGACGACCCCTCCTACTTGCCAGAGCAACCAGGCAAGCCCCCCCCTTGATCACCAGATATCGCCTACTCTACTCTCTACTACTTGCATTAGAGTAGTGTAGCATGTTACTGCTTTCCGATATCCTATTCTGATGCATAGCCTATCCTTGTTACTATTGTTACTATCTTTACCTGCAATCCTACATGCTTAGTATAGGATGCTAGATTTCCATCAGTGGCCCTACATTCTTGTCCGTCTGCTGTGCTATACTATCGGGCCGTGATCACCTGGGCGGTGATCCCGGGTATATACTTATGTACTATATACATGACATATGTGATGATTAAAGTCGGGTCGGCTCGTAGGAGTACCCGCAAGTGGATATTTGTGGCGGAGCAACAGGGCAGGTTGAGACCGCCTAGGTGAGAGGTGGGCCTGGCCCTGGTCGACGTTCGCGGATACTTAACACGCTTAACGAGATCTTGGTATTTGATCTGAGTCTGGCCATTTGGTCTATACGCACTAACCATCTACGTGGGAGTAGTTATGGGTATCCCGACGTCGTGGTATCAGCCGAAGCTCTTTTGACGTCAGCGACTGAGTGGCGCGCGCCGGATTGGACTGGAACGCCACTAGGCTAGGTCTGCTTCCGGCCGCGTACGCAACGTGCAGGTGTGCATAGGGCGATGGGCCCAGACCCCTGCGCGCATAGGTTTAGACCGGCGTGCTGGCCTCTCTGTTGTGCTTAGGTGGGGCTGCGACGTGTTGATCTTACGAGGCCGGGCATGACCCAGGAAAGTGTGTCCGGCCAATTGGGATCGAGCGTGTTGGGTTATGTGGTGCACCCCTGCAGGGAAGTTTATCTATTCGAATAGCCATGTCCCTCGGTAAAAGGACGACCCGGAGTTGTACCTTGAGCTTATGACAACTAGAACTGGATACTGAATAAAATACACCCTTCCAAGTGCCAGATACAACCCGGTGATCGCTCTCTAACAGGGTGACGAGGAGGGGATCGCCGGGTAGGATTATGCTATGCGATGCTACTCGGAGGACTTCAAGCTACTCTCTTCTACATGCTGCAAGATGGAGATGTCCAGAAGCTTAGTCTTCGACAGGACTAGCTATCCCCCTCTTATTCCGGCATTCTGCAGTTCAGTCCACTGATATGCCTCTTTACACATATACCCATGCATATGTAGTGTAGCTCCTTGCTTGCGAGTACTTTGGATGAGTACTCACGGTTGCTTTTCTCCCTCTTTTCCCCCTTTCTATATCGGATTGTCGCAATCAGATGTTGGAGTCCAGGAGCCAGACGCCACCGTCGACGACGACTCCCACGGCACTGGAGGTGCCTACTACTACGTGCAGGCCGCTGACGACAACCAGGAGTAGTTAGGAGGTCCCAGGCAGGAGGCCTTGCCTTTTCGATCGTTGCTACTTTTGTGCTAGCCTTCTTAAGGCAAATCTTGTTTAACTTATGTCTGTACTCAGATATTGTTGCTTCCGCTGACTTGTCTATGATCGAGCACTTGTATTCGAGCCCTCGAGGCCCCTGGCTTGTATTATGATGCTTGTATGACTTATTTATGTTGTAGAGTTGTGTTGTGATATCTTCCCGTGAGTCCCTGATCTTGATCGTACACATTTGCGTGTATGATTAGTGTACGGTCAAATCGGGGGCGTCACAAGTTGGTATCAGAGCCGACTGCCTGTAGGAACCCCCCTTCCACACTCCTTGGCCGAAGTCGAGTCTAGTCATTGCAAAACTTTTACTAACATGGCTGTGCGGCTTACGGGCCCACGTCGCCATTGGGTGGTACTAGGATCTTTTACTCCTCGACCTTTACTCTGGGACTCTGAACTCTCTTCAACTCGGGTTAAACGAATTTACTAACTCTAACACTAGGATCCCGTGACCGCGTCACCCCAAAGATGGATAAGCCATAGTTGTTTCTTAGAATAGTATTTTGAACAATTCACACACTGTCAATTGACTCCTTTGAAACGTCTTTGCTTTCAGATGGAACCCTCGAGGCAGGTCGTTCGCCACACGATGGCCATTGGTGCCTCGGGATCACCTGCGGTGCTAGCTGAGATGATGACCTATCTGGGTTATCGCTGGCACCCTGAGTTCACCGTCTACGAGGAGTTCCAGGACTTTAACCAGGAGCAGTACCGTGCCATCGTCCACCTCTACTCTCGGGAGTACGACTCCACTACTGTGCTGCACACCGCACATGGTGTTGGTGTGACCATCGATATGGCTGTCCACGATGCAGCCTATGCTGCTCTGACACGTCTTCGTGGAGAGTATCAGGAGTTGGACACCTCCCCTTTCAGGCACATTGCTATCGCCTCTGATGTTGGTACGGAGGGATACTATACTGCTGCCTACTCCACTGTCACCCGGGAGCCCTTCTACCATCAGCACCTGGTTCTGCATGCTGATGGGCTGGATCGAGCTAACCGAGCTCTTCGCCACGAGATGTACACCACCCGTCAGCACCTTTACCGTGCTCTGACGTTGCTGCACCCCTTTGTCCGGTCTCGACAGGTACCGCGTGCTGCGATCTACCCAACCAGGACCGTGATGCCCCACGGTGTCGGTTGGCCAGAGGTGGGAGGCTACTCTCCCGCACTTGGTCCTTTTCTGCCACCTGAGCACCGGGCTCTACACCTGAGTATCCGCGGCCCCCAGTCTGCTGACGTGGAGGATTATCCGTTACCTCACTACCAGCTGTCAGGCTACGATTACCTCCACAGTACCTCTTGGGACTGATGTAGGCTTGCTTGTAGTATTAGTTGCAGTCGCCGCGAGCCTGTGTGCCGCCTATGATGTTTTAGTCTATGTACTGAACTCTATGTACTGAACTCTATGCATGGCCCCTTTTGTAAGTTATGCCGACTACTATGTAGTAGCTATCGTGCTCCATTCATTGTGCATGTTTCATCATGAATGATTCTTGTCATTGCAAATTTTCTCAATGCTGAACTACCCCTGTTATATATTAGCAGGATGGTTAGACCAGGTGGTCGTGGTCGTGGTGGCGATGCCCCACCACCACCTGAGTACATGGCTGGTATGATCCAACAGTTTGAACTGAACCGCCAATTCATGGAAAATATGATGGCTCAGTTTCCTCGCCCCAATATGAACCAACAGCCAGCTCAAGTGACTCTTCAAGATTTCATACGCCTCAACCCAACCATCTACCGCAGCTCAACTCAGCCCCTGGATGCTGATGACTGGCTCCGTGACATCACCTATGAGTTGGAGTCTGCTGATGTAGCCCCTGCCAGCTATGTCAATTTTGCTTCCTTCTTCTTGAAGGGACCCGCAGCTCAATGGTGGGACAGCCACAGGCGTACTCTGCCAGCTGGAACAATCATCACCTGGCCAGACTTCCAAGCTGCTTTCCGTGCCCGCTTCATTCCTCAGGGAGTCATGGACCGGAAGAAGCGTGAGTTCCGCAACCTCACCCAAGGCAACAAAACTGTCGAAGCTTATCAGCGGGAGTTTCTGGACTTGTCCCGCTATGCTGAAGAAGACATTGCAACTGATGCACGCAGACAGGAGAAGTTCCGTGATGGCCTTCAAGCTGACATCAAGCTCGCACTTCTAGTGCATGACTTTGCTGATTTCGCCACCTTGGTGAACAAGGCCATCAATGTTGAAACTGGTCTGCAGGAATACCAGAGCTCACACAGGCGCAACCGTGACACGGGCTCATCTTCGGGCCCGCCCTCACAGAAGCGTAAGATATGGATCCCGAACAGCATGTATCGTCCAAATGCTTCTGCCCCAAAGCAGACCTATGCTGCCCCTCGTCTGCCTACACCACCGTCCAGGCAGTCAAGACTTCCAGCTCCACCATCCCAAGCTCCTGTTCCCACTCCGAATAATGGCTTGTGCTTCAGGTGTGGTCAACCAGGGCACCGTGCTAAAGAATGCAACCAGAACCAGAATCAACTGGCCCTTCCAGCAACTGGCCGTGGTAACAATCAGCCCCGCAACAACAATGCTAAGTCTTATGGTCGTGCTCATGCCTACCACGTTGATCTCAACGAAGCTCAAGACCAGCCTGCTACTGTGATGGGTACACTCCTCGTAAATTCAGTACCAGCATCCGTTTTATTTGATACAGGTGCATCGCATTCATTCATGTCAGAAGATTTTGCATACAAGCACGACGTTAAATGCGAGGAGATGAACACCTCTGTATTGGTCAAAACCCCCGTGGGACAGTGTCAAACCTCCTTGGTTGGCATCGATGTCCCCGTGGAAATCGAAGGGCTGGAATTCTATGCCTCTCCCATTATCCTAAAGACGTCTAACATCGACCTCATCTTGGGTATGGATTGGTTGAAAGCGCATACTGCTTCTATAGTTTGCGCCACTAAAACCGTCCATCTGCTACACCCTTCAGATGAAATAGTTGCTTACCAAGCTAATCTGGTGCAAAATGCCGAGGCAAGGCTCTATGCATTGAATGCATTGAATGCTGCACCACTCGAGGGCATTGAAAATATTCCCGTCGTGCGTGAATTCCTCGACGTCTTCCCTGAAGAACTTCCAGGGATTCCCCCTGCTAGAGCTGTCGAATTCATCATCGACTTGAAACCAGGCACCACTCCTATAGCCAAGCGACCCTACAAAATGCCGCCGCATGAACTCCTTGAGCTTAAGGAGGAAATCGACAAGTCTCTTCGCAAAGGATTCATTCGCCCAAGTTGCTCTCCTTGGGGAGCACCTTCTCTCTTTGTCAAGAAGAAGGATGGGACAAACCGGTTAGTTCAAGACTACCGTCCTATAAACCAAGCTACCATTCAGAATAAATACCCTCTTCCTCGGATCAATGATCTGTATGATCAACTGGCAGGTTCGTCAGTGTTCTCTAAGCTCGACTTGAGGTTGGGCTACCACCAGATCCGTGTTCGCGAAGAGGATATCCCAAAGACCGCCTTCGTGACTCGCTATGGTTCATACGAGTACACCGTCATGTCTTTCGGTTTAACCAATGCTCCAGCCACCTTCTCTCGTCTAATGAACTATATATTCATGGATTACCTCGACAAGTTCGTCGTGGTTTATCTGGATGATATCCTGATATTTTCCAAGAACGAAGAAGAACATGCTGAACATCTTCGACTTGTGCTGGAAAAGCTACGAGAACATCAACTATATGCCAAGTTCTCTAAATGTGAATTCTGGCTACCCGAAGTAACCTATCTGGGGCATGTCATCTCTAAGGATGGTATTGCCGTCAACCCCGAGCGAGTTCAGGCTATTCTTGATTGGACTCCTCCCAAGAACGTTAAGCAAGTCAGAAGTTTTCTCGGCCTCGCCAGCTATTGCCGTCGATTCGTCGAGAACTTCTCTAAGATCGCCAGGCCTCTGACTAACCTGTTACATAAGGGCGTCAAGTTCCAATGGACAGACAAATGTCAGGAAAGTTTCCAGGCACTCAAAGACAAGTTGACTTCTGCTCCAGTTCTAGCTCCACCTGATACTAAGAAGGACTTCGTCATTTACTGCGACGCTTCCCGTCAAGGATTAGGCTGTGTCCTAATGCAAGACCGCAAAGTGATTGCTTATGCCTCTCGGCAATTGCGCCCTCACGAAGAGAACTACCCAGTTCACGACCTCGAACTTGCTGCTGTCATTCATGCGCTGAAGCAGTGGCGACATTACCTTCTCGGTAATCGTTGCGAGATCTTCACTGACCACCAAAGTCTGAAGTATCTGTTTACTCAGCCAGATCTGAACCTCCGCCAGCAGAGATGGATGGAGCTTGTTGCAGACTTCGACTTGGGTATTTCCTATACGCCAGGCAAGGCTAATGTAATGGCTGATGCCTTGAGCCGCAAGTCTTACTGCAACCACCTCCAGGTTCATAAAGTTCAGCCCTCGCTTGTTGAAGAATTCAGGAAGCTGAACCTCCATATTGTTCCTCCGGGTGCACTCGCTCCCCCTCCTAAACAATTTGGCAAGGTGAACCTCCACGTTGTTACCCAGGGTTCCCTCAATACCCTAGTTGCTAAACCAGATCTCGAGGACAGCATCAAAAGGCTACAGGGGTATGACTCTGAAGCCCACAAGATTAAGCGCTACCTCACAGAAGGAAAGCCCTCATTCTTCACCATTTCTGAAGATGGCACCCTATACTTCAAGGGCCGCCTAGTGGTGCCATGTGCAGAGAAAAACCTGGATATGACACAGGAAGTTATGAAAGAAGCTCATGATACGCCTCTTTGTATCCATCCTGGTAGTACAAAGATGTACCAAGATATCCGTCAGAGATTCTGGTGGACTAATATGAAGCAAGACATTGCTCGTTATGTTGCTGAGTGTGACGTTTGCCGTCGTATCAAAGCAGAACATCAAAGGCCTGCTGGAACTCTGCAACCTATCTCTATTCCTGAATGGAAATGGGACCATGTTGAGATGGACTTCGTCACTGGATTTCCCAAATCGCAAAAAGGTAATGATGCTATTCTTGTCATCATTGACCGGCTTTCCAAAGTTGCACATTTCCTGGCAGTCAAAGAAACGATCACTGCTAGCCAGTTGGCAACGCTCTATATGTCCAGGATTGTTTCACTCCACGGTATTCCATTGGTTATCAGTTCAGACCGTGGCAGCTTATTCACTTCAAGATTCTGGGCAAGTTTCCAAGAAGCTATGGGAACTCATCTGTCATTTAGTACTGCGTTTCATCCTCAATCACAAGGACAAGTTGAACGCGTCAATCAAGTTCTCGAAGACATGCTTCGAGCTTGCGTTATTTCCTTCGGCAAGAAATGGGAGGAATCTCTCCCGTATGCTGAGTTCTCTTATAATAATAGCTATCAAGCTAGTCTGAAGATGGCCCCCTTCGAAGTGTTATATGGACGAAAGTGCCGAACCCCCCTGAACTGGTCAGAAACTGGGGAACGTCCACTCTTCGGTCCGGATATTATCCAAGATGCCGAAGAACAAGTCCGCATTATTCGCGAGAATCTCAAGACTGCTCAGTCACGTCAGAAGAGTCAGTATGACCGTCATCATAAAGACATGGTCTATCAACCTGGCGAAAAGGCTTATCTTCGAGTCACACCTATGAAGGGTGCTCACCGCTTCGGGATCAAGGGCAAACTAGCTCCTCGCTATATTGGCCCATTCACTATTCTCGAAAGGCGTGGAAAAGTGGCATACCAACTAGAACTACCGCCGAACCTTTCTCAGGTTCACGATGTGTTCCATGTGTCACAGCTCCGCCGTTG
The DNA here is from genome assembly GCF_002575655.3 of Aegilops tauschii subsp. strangulata. Lineage (NCBI taxonomy): Eukaryota > Viridiplantae > Streptophyta > Magnoliopsida > Poales > Poaceae > Aegilops > Aegilops tauschii. Next base: position 205,846,239 of record NC_053035.3, on the reverse strand, counting down.
CTTCAAGGATCCAATCCGAGCGGTGGATCACGAAGTGCTCGAATTGCAACAAGACCTCTCCTATAAGGAGCATCCGGTCCGCATTCTCGATCAAGCTGAACGCCGCACACGTCAGAAGGCGATCAAGTTTCTCAAAGTCCAGTGGTCGCACCATTCTGAAGATGAGGCCACTTGGGAACGAGAGGATCGTCTGCGCGAAGAATACCCCGCACTGTTTCTTCTACCTCCTAAATCTCGGGACGAGATTTCTTGTAGTGGAGGAGATTTGTAACACCCTGAGAATCATGCTACAGTAACCCCCCTGTGATTAAGCTAATCATGTTGCTAAACAGGAGTAGATCACATTTGAACCACACCCTTGTCAAACTCCTAGTTCAAACTTCAAATATAATTAAAGTGGAAAATAAAAGTTTTCAAAAATTCAAACAGAAATGTTCAGTGGGTTCTAAATAATACCCTGGTAATTATGGTGGAGAAAACACATTTTTATAAAATGTCTAAATACTTTTAAATGAAATAAAACAGAAAACAAAACAGAAAAAGAAAGCAAAGGAAAAAGGGCCCGCTCCCCCCCCCACTGGACCCGCGGCCCAAAACCTCCCCCCCCCCCGGCCCAAGCTGGGCCCCCACCCGCAGCCGCGCCCCGGCCCAGCCCACCTTCCCCCCCCCCCCCCCCCCCGCCCGCGTCCCCTTCCTGTTCCCCCGACCGGGTCGGAACAGGGCGCGTCGCCGCCGAACCCCCTCGCCGGCGGTGAACCCCGCGAGAGGATAAGGGCGCCAGCGGCCCCGCTCCCTCGGGCCTCTCTCCCACTCACACCGCTCTCCCTCTCGGCCCCCGCGCCTTCCTCTTCCCTCCCCCGGATCCGCACCGCTCCCCTCTTCCCCACGCCGGCGCGCTCGCCGCCGTTCCCGTCGTTCACGCGGCCACCGTGCCCCACTCGCCACCCCGCCGTGTCGTACGACGTCGCCGCCCTCGACTACACCCCCTCCGCCTCTCCTTCGAGGCTCGGAGCCACTGCAACCGCCTCCCCGAGCTCGCCTTCAACCTCGGACGCCGGCGACCCCCTTTCTTCCCCGGCGACGACCTGCTGCTCCTAAGCACCCACGGGCCTTTCTTGCGCCGCGCGGTGAGCTCCTCTACCTCCTCCCCCTCTCCGCTAGCTCGCTCGCGCTCCGTAGCTGCTTCCCCGCGCGCGCCCGAACGCCACGCCGCGGAGCTCGCCGCCGGCGTGTCTCCGGTGACCAAATGGTCACGGGCTCAAGCCCACAGCGCTCCCCACCGCACGTAGAAGCTCCCCAGCCCCTCCGCTTTTCCGATAGCCCGCCGTAGCCATGTCCCCGTCGAGCACCCGTGCGCGCCGCCGCCTCCACCGCTCGCCGGCGCCGATTCCGGCCGAGTCCGGCGAAACCCCGGCCACCCCTGGATGCGGCGCTGCGAGCTCTTTCGAATGGGCCTAGCCCCGTTCCTCCCCGAGCCCCGTAGCGCGAATCCGGCCAACTCCGGCGAGGGACCGCCGCGGATTTGGTCGCCGGAGTTGCGCCGGCGCCGGCCGCCGACGTGGCACACCTGGGGCCACCCCTGGGTCACTGCCAGTGGCCCCCACGGGCTCAGTTGACTGGGTTGACCCAGTCAACTGCTGACTGGGCAGGCCCAGTCACTGACATGCGGGCCCCGCCGCAAAAAAAATTAAAAAAAAAAAGAAGAGAAAAAGAAAATGTTTTATAAATAAAAATAATTAGTTTAATTAATCTCTCACTGACAGGTGGGCCCAGTAGTTAATTAACTAAAAATTAATTAGTTTAATCCTCTATTAACCCACTGTCTATGACAGGTGGGTCCCCCTTGTCAGTTTGACCGGTCAACCCGGACTGTTGACCGCTGACGTCACTCCTACGTCATGCTGACGTCATATCCCTTTTTCTGTTAATTAAATAATTCCAGAAATTCAAATAAACTTTGAAAATTCATATCTTTTAAACCGTAACTCGGATGAAAATGTTTTCTATATGAAAGTTGCTCAGAACGACGAGGCGAATCCGAATACGCAGACCGTTCATCCACCACACCTCCCTAACCTATCGAACTAGCAACTTTCCCCCTCCGGTCCGTCTGTCCGAAAACGCGAAACATCGGGAATACCTCCCGGATGTTCCCCCCCTTCCCCGGTAACACCTACTGTCGCGTTAGGGCACCCCTAGCACCGCTCATTGTCATGTCACGCATCGTCATGCTTATGTTTGCATGGTATTTACTGTTTCTCCCCCCTTCTCTCCGGTAGACTACGAGACCGACACTGCTGCTGCCCAGTTCGACTACGGAGTCGACGACCCCTCCTACTTGCCAGAGCAACCAGGCAAGCCCCCCCCCTTGATCACCAGATATCGCCTACTCTACTCTCTACTACTTGCATTAGAGTAGTGTAGCATGTTACTGCTTTCCGATATCCTATTCTGATGCATACCCTATCCTTGTTACTATTGTTACTATCTTTACCTGCAATCCTACATGCTTAGTATAGGATGCTAGATTTCCATCAGTGGCCCTACATTCTTGTCCGTCTGCTGTGCTATACTATCGGGCCGTGATCACCTGGGCGGTGATCCCGGGTATATACTTATGTACTATATACATGACATATGTGATGATTAAAGTCGGGTCGGCTCGTAGGAGTACCCGCAAGTGGATATTTGTGGCGGAGCAACAGGGCAGGTTGAGACCGCCTAGGTGAGAGGTGGGCCTGGCCCTGGTCGACGTTCGCGGATACTTAACACGCTTAACGAGATCTTGGTATTTGATCTGAGTCTGGCCATTTGGTCTATACGCACTAACCATCTACGTGGGAGTAGTTATGGGTATCCCGACGTCGTGGTATCAGCCGAAGCTCTTTTGACGTCAGCGACTGAGTGGCGCCCGCCGGATTGGACTGGAACGCCACTAGGCTAGGTCTGCTTCCGGCCGCGTACGCAACGTGCAGGTGTGCATAGGGCGATGGGCCCAGACCCCTGCGCGCATAGGTTTAGACCGGCGTGCTGGCCTCTCTGTTGTGCTTAGGTGGGGCTGCGACGTGTTGATCTTACGAGGCCGGGCATGACCCAGGAAAGTGTGTCCGGCCAATTGGGATCGAGCGTGTTGGGTTATGTGGTGCACCCCTGCAGGGAAGTTTATCTATTCGAATAGCCGTGTCCCTCGGTAAAAGGACGACCCGGAGTTGTACCTTGAGCTTATGACAACTAGAACTGGATACTGAATAAAATACACCCTTCCAAGTGCCAGATACAACCCGGTGATCGCTCTCTAACAGGGTGACGAGGAGGGGATCGCCGGGTAGGATTATGCTATGCGATGCTACTCGGAGGACTTCAAGCTACTCTCTTCTACATGCTGCAAGATGGAGATGTCCAGAAGCTTAGTCTTCGACAGGACTAGCTATCCCCCTCTTATTCCGGCATTCTGCAGTTCAGTCCACTGATATGCCTCTTTACACATATACCCATGCATATGTAGTGTAGCTCCTTGCTTGCGAGTACTTTGGATGAGTACTCACGGTTGCTTTTCTCCCTCTTTTCCCCCTTTCTATATTGGATTGTCGCAATCAGATGTTGGAGTCCAGGAGCCAGACGCCACCGTCGACGACGACTCCCACGGCACTGGAGGTGCCTACTACTACGTGCAGGCCGCTGACGACAACCAGGAGTAGTTAGGAGGTCCCAGGCAGGAGGCCTTGCCTTTTCGATCGTTGCTACTTTTGTGCTAGCCTTCTTAAGGCAAATCTTGTTTAACTTATGTCTGTACTCAGATATTGTTGCTTCCGCTGACTTGTCTATGATCGAGCACTTGTATTCGAGCCCTCGAGGCCCCTGGCTTGTATTATGATGCTTGTATGACTTATTTATGTTGTAGAGTTGTGTTGTGATATCTTCCCGTGAGTCCCTGATCTTGATCGTACACATTTGCGTGTATGATTAGTGTACGGTCAAATCGGGGGCGTCACACCGTCCTATTTTGTTAGATTTTTTTGAGTTCCAGAAGTTTGCGTTAGTTACAGATTACTACAGACTGTTCTGTTTTTGACTGATTCTGTTTTTCGTGTGTTATTTGCTTATTTTGATAAATCTATGGCTAGTAAAATAGTTTATAAACCATAGAGAAGTTGGAATACAGTAGGTTTAACACCAATATAAATAAATAATGAGTTCATTACAGTCCTTGAAGTGGTGTTTTGTTTTCTTTCGCTAACGGAGCTCACGAGATTTTCTACTAAGTTTTGTGTTGTGAAGTTTTCAAGTTTTGGGTAAAAGATTTGATGGATTATGGAGCAAGGAGTGGCAAGAGCCTAAGCTTGGGGATGCCCATGGCACCCCAAGATAATATAAGGACACCAAAAAGCCAAAGCTTGGGGATGCCCCGGAAGGCATCCCCTCTTCCGTCTTCGTCCATCGGTAACTTTACTTGGAGCTATATTTTTGTTCACCACATGATATGTGTTTTGCTTGGAGCGTCTTGTATAATTTGAGTCTTTGCTTTTTAGTTTACCACAATCATCCTTGTTGTACACACCTTTTGAGAGACACACACATGATTCGGAATTTATTAGCATACTCTATGTGCTTCACTTATATCTTTTGAGCTATATAGTTTTTGCTCTAGTGCTTCACTTATATCTTTTAGAGCACGGTGGTGGATTTGTTTTATAGAAACTATTGTTCTCTCATGCTTCACTTATATTATTTTGAGAGTCCTACAAAACAGCATGGTAAATTGCTTTAATTATGATAGGCATCCAAGATTAGTAAAAAAAAATCTTATGAGTGTGTTGAATACTATGAGAAGTTTGATGCTTGATAATTGTTTTGAGATATGAAGATGGTGATATTAGAGTCATGCTAGTTGAGTAGTTGTGAATTTGATAAATACTTGTGTTAAAGTTTGTGATTCCCGTAGCATGCACGTATGGTGAACCGTTATGTGAGCATGATTTATTTATTGATTGTCTTCCTAATGAGTGGCGGTCGGGGACGAGCGATGGTCTTTTCCTACCAATCTATCCCCCTAGGAGCATGCGCGTAATACGTTGCTTTGATAACTTGTAGATTTTTGCAACAAGTATATTAGTTCTTTATGACTAATGTTGAGTCCATGGATTATACGCACTCTCATCCTTCCACCATTGCTAGCCTCTCTAATACCGTGCACTTTTCGCCGGTATCATACACCCACCATATACCTTCCTCAAAACAGCCACCATACCTACCTATCATGGCATTTCCATAGCCATTCCGAGATATATTGCCATGCAACTTACCACCATTCCGTTTACTATGACACGCTTCATCATTGTCATATTGCTTTGCATGATCATGTAGTTGACATCGTATTTGTGGCAAAGCCACCGTTCATAATTCTTTCATACATGTCACTCTTGATTCATTGCATATTCCGGTACACCGCCGGAGGCATCCACATAGAGTCATATTTTGTTCTTAGTTTTGAGTTGTAATTCTTGAGTTGTAGAGAAAATAAAAGTGTGATGATCATCATTATTAGAGCATTGTCCCAAGTGAGGAATAGATGATGGAGACTATGATTCCCCCACAAGTCGGGATGAGACTCCGGACGAAAAAAAGAAAAAAAAAAGGAAAAAAAAGAGGCCATAAAAAAAGAGAAAAGGCCCAAATAGAAAAAATGAGACAAAAAGAGAGATGGGACAATGTTACTATCCTTTTACCACACTTGTGCTTCAAAGTAGCACCATGATCTTCATGATAGAGAGTCTCCTATGATATCACTTTCATATACTAGTGGGAAATTTTCATTATAGAACTTGGCTTGTATATTCCAATGATGGGCTTCCTCAAAATGCCCTAGGTCTTTGTGAGCAAGCGAGTTGGATGCACACCCACTTAGTTTCTTTTGTTGAGCTTTCATATACTTATAGCTCTAGTGCATCCGTTGCATGGCAATCCCTACTCACTCACATTGATATCTATTAATGGGCATCTCCATAGCCCGTTAATACGCCTAGTTGATGTGAGACTATCTTCTCCTTTTTGTCTTCTCCACAACCACCATTCTATTCCACATATAGTGCTATGTCCATGGCTCACGCTCATGTATTGCGTGAAGATTGAAAAGTTTGAGAACACCAAAAGTATGAAACAATTGCTTGGCTTGTCATCGGGGTTGTGCATGATTAAATACTTTGTGTGATGAAGATAGAGCATAGCCAGACTATATGATTTTGTAGGGATAACTTTCTTTGGCCATGTTATTTTGAGAAGACATAATTGCTTAGTTAGTATGCTTGAAGTATTATTATTTTTATGTCAATATTAAACTTTTACCTTGAATCATTCGGATCTGAACATTCATACCACAATTAAGAGAATTACATTGAAAATTATGCCAAGTAGCATTCCACATCAAAAATTCTGTTTTTATCATTTACCTACTCGAGGACGAGAAGGAATTAAGCTTGGGGATGCTTGATACGTCTCCAACGTATCTATAATTTTTTATTGTTCCATGCTATATTATATTCTGTTTTGGATGTTTAATGGGCTTTATTATACACTTTTATATTATTTTTGGGACTAACCTATTAACCGGAGGCCCAACCCGAATTGCTGTTTTTTGCCTATTTCAGTGTTTCGCAGAAAAAGAATATCAAACGGAGTCCAAACGGAATGAAACCTTCGGGAACGTGATTTTCAGAACAAACGTGATACAGAGGACTTGTAGTCTACGTAAAGAAATCAACAAGGAGAGCACGAGGCAGGGGGGCGCGCCTACCCCCTGCCCCCCAGGCGCGCCCTCCATCCTTGTGGGGCCCATGTTGCTCCATCGACGTACTTGTTCCTCCTATATATACCTATGTACCCTGGAAACATCAGATACGGAGCCAAAACCCTATTTCCACCGCCGCAACCTTCTGTACCCGTCAGATCCCATCTTGGGGCCTTTTTCGGCGCTCCGCCGGAGGGGGCATTGATCACGGAGGGCTTCTACATCAACACCATAGCCTCTCCGACGATGTGTGAGTAGTTTACCTTAGACCTTTGGGTCCATAGTTATTAGCTATATGGCTTCTTCTCTCTCTTTGGATCTCAATACAAAGTTCCCCTCGATTCTCTTGGAGATCTATTCGATGTAATCTTCTTTTACGGTGTGTTTGTCGAGATCCGATGAATTGTGGGTTTATGATCAAGTTTATCTATGAACAATATTTGAATCTCCTCTGAATTCTTTTATGTATAATTGGTTATCTTTGCAGGTCTCTTCGAATTATCAGTTTGGTTTGGCCTAATAGATTGATCTTTCTTGCAATGGGAGAAGTGCTTAGCTTTGGGTTCAATCTTGCGGTGCTCGATCCTAGTGACAGAAAGGGAAACAACACGTATTGTATTGTTGCCATCGAGGATAAAAAGATGGGGTTTATATCATATTGCATGAGTTTATCCCTCTACATCATGTCATCTTGCTTAAAGCATTACTCTGTTCTTATGAACTTAATACTCTAGATGGATGCTGGATAGCAGTCGATGTGTGGAGTAATAGTAGTAGATGCAGAATCGTTTCGGTCTACTTGTCACGGACGTGATGCCTATATACATGATCATACCTAGATATTCTCATAACTATGCTCAATTCTATCAATTGCTCGACAGTAATTTGTTCACCCACCGTAATACTTATGCTCTTGAGAGAAGCCACTAGTGAAACCTATGGCCCCCGGGTCTATTTTCCATCATATTAATCTTCCAACACTTAGCTATTTCTATTGCCATTTATTTTACTTTGCATCTTTATTTCTCTTTATTATAAAAATACCAAAAATATTATCTTATCATATCTATCAGATCTCACTCTCGTAAGTGACCGTGAAGGGATAGACAACCCCTTTATCGCGTTGGTTGCGAGGTTCTTATTTGTTTGTGTAGGTACGTGGGACTCGAGCGTGATCTCCTACTGGATTGATACCTTGGTTCTCAAAAACTGAGGGAAATACTTACGCTACTTTACTACATCACCCTTTCCTCTTCAAGGGAAAACCAACGCAGTGCTCAAGAGGTAGCAGCCACCATTCATAATTCTTTCATACATGTCACTCATGAGTCATTCCACATCCCGGTACACCGCCGGAGGCATTCATATAGAGTCATATTTTGTTCTAAGTATCGAGTTGTAATTCTTGAGTTGTAAGTAAATAAAAGTGTGATGATCGTCATTATTAGAGCATTGTCCCAGTGAGGAAAGGATGATGGAGACTATGATTCCCCCACAAGTCGGGATGAGAGTCCGGACTAAAAAAAAGTGGCCATAAAAAAAGAGAAAAGGCCCAAATAAAAAAAAATAAAAATGAGAGAAAAAGATAGAAGGGACAATGCTACTATCCTTTTACCACACTTGTGCTTCAAAGTAGCACCATGACCTTCATGATAGAGAGTCTCCTATGTTGTCAGTTTCATATACTAGTGGGAATCTTTCATTATAGAACTTGGCTTGCATATTCCAATGATGGGCTTCCTCAAATTGCCCTAGGTCTTCGTGAGCAAGCGAGTTGGATGCACACCCACTTAGTTTCTTTTTGAGCTTTCATACACTTATAGCTCTAGTGCATCCGTTGCATGGCAATCCCTACTCACTCACATTGATATCTATTGATGGGCATCTCCATAGCCCGTTGATACGCCTAGTTGATGTGAGACTATCTTCTCCTTTTTGCCTTCTCCACAACCACCATTCTATTCCACCTATAGTGCTATGTCCATGGCTCACGCTCATGTATTGCGTGAAGACTGAAAAAGTTTAAGAACATCAAAAGTATGAAACAATTGCTTGGCTTGTCATCGGGGTTGTGCATGATTTAAATATTTTGTGTGATGAAGATAGAGCATAGCCAGACTATATGATTTTGTAGGGATAGCTTGCTTTGCCCATGTTATTTTGAGAAGACATGATTGCTTTGTTAGTATGCTTGAAGTATTATTGTTTTCATGTCGATATTAAACTTTTGTCTTGAATCTTATGGATCTGAATATTCTTGCCACAATAAAGAGAATTACATGGATAAATATGTTAGGTAGCATTCCACATCAAAAATTCTGTTTTTATCATTTACCTACTCGAGGACGAGCAGGAATTAAGCTTGGGGATGCTGATACGTCTCCAACGTATCTATAATTTTTTATTGTTCCATGCTATTATATTATCTGTTTTGGATGTTTATGGGCTTTATTATACTCTTTTATATTATCTTTGGGACTAACCTATTAACCCAGAGCCCAGTGCCAGTTCCTGTTTTTTCCCTTGTTTCAGTGTTTCAAATAAAAGGAATACCAAACAAAGTCCAAACGGAATGAAACCTTCGGGAGAGTTATTTTTGGAACGGAAGCAATCCAGGAGACTTGGAGTGTACGTCAGGGAAGCAACGAGGTGGCCACAAGGCAGGGAGGCGCGCCTGCCCCCCTGGGCGCGCCCCCACCCTCGTGGGCCCCTCGTGGCTCCCCTGACCGACTTATTTCGCCTATATATGTCCATATACCCTAAAAACATTGGGGAACAGAATAGATCGGGAGTTACGCCCCCGCAAGCCTCTGTAGCCACCAAAAACCAATCGGAACCCTGTTCCGGCACCCTGCCGGAGGGGGGATCCCTCACCGGTGGCCATCTTCATCATCCCGACGATCTCCATGACGAGGAGGGAGTAGTTCACCCTCGGGGCTGAGGGTATGTACCAGTAGCTATGTGTTTGATCTCTCTCTCTCTCTCTCGTGTTCTTCAGGTGATATGATCTTGATGTATCGCGAGCTTTGCTATTATAGTTGGATCTTATGATGTTTCTCCCCCTCTACTCTCTTATAATGGATTGAGTTTTCCCTTTGAAGTTATCTTATCGGATTGAGTCTTTAAGGATTTGAGAACACTTGATGTATGGCTTGCCGTGCTTATCTGTGGTGAGAATGGGATATCACGTGATCCACTTGATGTATGTTTTGGTGATCAACTTGCGGGTTCCGCCCATGAACCTATGCATAGGGGTTGGCACACGTTTTCGTCTTGATTCTTCGGTAGAAACTTTGGGGCACTCTTTGAAGTTCTTTGAGTTGGTTGAATAGATGAATCTAAGATTGTGTTATGCATATCGTATAATCATACCCACGGATACTTGAGGTGACATTGGAGTATCTAGGTGACATTAGGGTTTTGGTTGATTTGTGTCTTAAGGTGTTATTCTAGTATGAACTCTATGATAGATCGAACGGAAAGAATAGCTTCGTGTTATTTTACTACGGACTCTTGAATAGATCGATCAGAAAGAATAACTTTGAGGTGGTTTCGTACCCTACAATAAGCTCTTCGTTTGTTCTCCGCTATTAGTGACTTTGGAGTGACTCTTTGTTGCATGTTGAGGGATTGTTATATGATCTAATTATGTTATTATTGTTGAGAGAACTTGCACTAGTGAAAGTATGAACCCTAGGCCTTGTTTCCTAGCATTGCAATACCGTTTACGCTCACTTTTACCACTTGTTACCTTGCTGTTTTTATATTTTTAAGAATACAAATACTCATATCTATCATCCATATTGCACTTATATCACCATCTCTTCGCCGAACTAGTGCACCTATACAATTTACCATTGTATTGGGTGTGTTGGGGACACAAGAGACTCTTTGTTATTTAGTTGCAGGGTTGTTTGAGAGAGACCATCTTCATCCTACACCTCCCACGGATTGATAAACCTTAGGTCATCGACTTGAGGGAAATTTGCTACTGTCCTACAAACCTCTGCACTTGGAGGCCCAACAACGTCTACAAGAAGAAGGTTGCGTAGTAGACATCAACTCCGAACCGATGGGTGCCTCTCAAAGGAGTGACACGCAGATAAGCTTGTTCACCAGGTTGATAAGTTGAACCCCAATGTTTACGATCATAATTTCTCTTGTGACGGGACTGGGCCACCTTGAGATTATCCCGGACAATGCGAACCTACTCTTCAGCTTGTTGAATAATTTCTAGACCAATGAGCGTCCGTTCCCCAGTTTCTGACCAATTCAGAGGGGTTCGACACTTACGTCCATAAAGCACTTCGAAGGGTGCCATCTTCAAGCTGGCTTGATAACTGTTGTTATAAGAGAACTACGCATAAGGGACAGATTCTTCCTACTTCTTGCCAAAAGAAATAACGCAAGCCCGAAGCATGTCTTCAAGAATTTGATTGACTCGCTCGACTTGGCCTTGGGATTAGGGATGATAAGCAGTGGTCCAGGTAATATGAGTTCCCATTGCCTCTTGGAAACTATCCCAGAACTTCGAAGTGAAAATACTTCCGCGGTCTGAACTGATCTCCTTCGGAATGCCGTGGAGTGACACAATTCTGGAGATATACAAGTTTGCTAATTGACTAGTAGTGATTGTCTGTTTGACTGGCAGAAAGTGAGTGTGACGCCCCCGATTCAACCGTACACTAATCATACACGCAAACGGGAAGATATCACATCACAACCATACACTAGCAGTGATTGTCTGTTTGACTGGCAGAAAAGGACTCACGGGAAGATATCACAACACAACTCTAGACACAAATAGAAATAATACAAGCTTCATATTACAAGCCAGGGGCCTCGAGGGCACGAATACAAGCTCGATACACAAGAGTCAGCGGAAGCAACAATATCTGAGTACAGACATAAGTTAGACAAGGATGCCTTAAGAAGGCAAGCACAAAAGAAGCAACGATTGAAGAGGCAAGGCCTCCTGCCCCGGACCTCCTAACTACTCGTAGTCGTCGGCGGTCTCCATGTAGTAGTATCCGTTGGCCATGGCATCTGGCTCCAAGGATCCACCATCTGGTTGCATCAACCGGAAAGAAGAAGGAAGGGGGAAAAAGGGTAGCAAAGAAACCGTGAGTACTCATCCAAAGTACTCACAAGCATTAGATCTATGCTAAGTATGCATTGGTATCAAACGGAAGGGCTGTATCTGTGGACTGGACTGCAGAATGCGAGAATAGAGGGGAAGGCCTAGCCTATCGAAGACTAGCATCTTCAAGCAGCTCCAAGCATCTTGCAGCATGTAGAAGAGTAAAGAATAGCAGTTTAATTAACAAGCATGTTGTAACAATAATGCCTAGAGATCCTTCCTCGACTCCCTGCGAGAAAGCAATCCCGGAGCCACATATCTCAAGTATCCATTTCTAGTTGTAATAGATCAGGATATAAGTCTGAACGTCCGTTACCGAGGACACGGTATTCGAATATATGTCTTCCCTGCAGGGGTGCACCACGTTTTCCAACACATTCGATCACTCTAGCCGGACACACCTTTCTGGGGTCAATGCCCGGCCTCGGAAGATCAACACGTCGTAGCCCTACCTAGGCTCAACAAAGAGGTCCCCGCCGGTCTACATCCTAAGCACTCCGGGGTCTGGGCCCATCGCCCGTTGCACTCCGGGTCGTTGCGAGCAGGGCGGGTCCAGGCTCCACCTCTACATGGATGGTGCCGGCCCAGCCATGCCGCAATTCTGAACTGGACGTCTGACAAAGCTTCGGCTGATACTACGTCGTCGAGGCCCATAACTATTCTCGCGTGGTGGTTAGTGCGTAAAGGCCAAAGGCCAACTTAGAACAAATACCCAAACCATAGTGTATTATTAGCTTGCGGAGACGAGCAGAGACTCACGATAATGTCACCCCGTCGCCCCGTCTTGAGGAAATACGGCAAGGGCAAGTCCAGCCCACTCGAGGGCTGCTTGACTTCCCGACCGTGCCTCGTAACCATCTTGCGGGTGCTCTCCGGGCCCGCCCGACTTCCACCAAGGTCTCAAGTAAAGTCAAGGTAACCGTGTGTCCAAACATCAAGGGGAAAACCCGAGGAATCACCCACGGAGGATTCCACTCTATGTAATCATCAAGGTGAACGTAAGAGCATCCACCCCCGAGGTTCACACTTGAGGTGTTGCATGACAGAGCTGTATCGGGAATGGTGTAAGAGGAAATCACCCTCATTGACCACGACCGAATAGCTACACTACAGAATTGTCATCGGGAGTGCGTTGTGAGGTCTCGCCCTCGGCACTCGATAGTAGCTCTGTAGAGTCGAGCAACAAAAGGGGCGTGATGTGATGTGAGGTGTCGGGCTCTGGTCGTCGATCACGTAGATCGAGTCGTCGATGATGAAGCAGGGCAACAAGGACAAGTGGGGGTCACTGATGGATCACTAACCAACCTATACTAAGCAGTTTAGGATAAGCAGGTAGGTAACAATAGGTGGTACAAAAGCTGGCTATGCATCAGAATAGGTGCAATCAATAACAGTAGCAAAATCTAATGCAAGCATGAGAGAATGGAATAGGCGATATCGGGATGATCAAAGGGGGGGCTTGCCTGGAAGCTCCGCTGAAAGGGAAGAAGGGGTCGTCATCGAAGTAGTCGATCACAGGGGCATTAGCAGTGGTCTCGGGGTCTACCGGAGAGAAGAGGGGGAAGAAATAGTAAATACAGAGCAAACAAGTGCAATACTATGCATGACAAGACAAAAGCAGCGTGAGGGGTGTTCTAACGCGGTGCTACACGAAACCGACGAAGGAGGATAACATCCGGGAAAGTTTTCCCGAAGTTAAGCATTTTCGAACAGATGAAACGGAGGGGGAAAGTTGCATGTTTGCCATGCTAGTGGCATGTGACAGATGAACGGAGAGCGTACCCGGATTCGTCTCGTCATTCTGAGTAACTTTCATGTATAAAACTTTTTCATCCAAGTTACGGATTATTTTATATTATTTTTCAAAGTTTTAAACATTTTTAGAATTAACAGAATTAAATTAATTAGGAAAAGCCATTATGACGTCGGCATGACATCAGGGTGATGTCAGCAGTCAACAGTCAGTTGACTTGGTCAAACTGACGCGTGGGTCCATTCTGTCATAGACTGATACTAATTAACAGTCTAATTAGTTAAATAGTTAAACATGATTAATTAATTAATTAATTATTTTAAATATTATTATTTTTAAACCCTTTTATTCTTGTTTTTAGGGGCAGGCCCACTTTCATAGGCCCATGTGGCCAATCGGGCTAACGGGCGCGTGCTACGGGGCGGGCGTGGCCGCTGGCGGCCCCGAGTGTCGCAGCGGGGCAGTGGGGCGGAGCCGGCGCGTGAGGGCGGCGGCGGCGCTGAGAGGAGGAGGTGGGCAGGCGCGGGCGGAGGCGGGCGCGGCCGGCGGAGCTGCAGCAGGCGGCGGCGCGAGGAGCAGCGAGCAGCGCCGGGCGCGGCGTCACGCGCATGGACAGCGCCGGCTAGCAACGGCGGGCACGGCTAGGATGCGGCCGGCAAGCGCAACGCGCGGGGAGGCGAGGCCATGGCCTAAGCGGGACGGCGCGGGGTGCGGCTGGGCTAGTGAGGAGGCGCGGGCATGGTGAGCGCGAGCGCGGGCCGGATCCGGTGACGGAGAAAAGGGGAAAAGGGGGGCGCTCACGAGGGGATCGTAGGGCACAGGGCAGCGGGCTCGGGGAAGCTCGGGGTGGCCGGTGATGGAGAGGCGGGGAGACGACGCCGATGAGGTGGCGAAGGCGCCGGGGTCCGGTGACAGCGAGCGGCGAAGCCGGGGCGGCGCCAGGGGCAGTGGCGGTCTTCGGGGAGGAAGGCGAGGCGTCCGACGAGCGACAGGCGGCGACAGGGAGGAGGTCCGGCGACGGCGTCGTGGCTGACGCGGCGACGGGGGCAGTCGGGGTCGAGCCCCGATCCTGATCGGGGGGAGAGGCGTGGGGGAGATCGTGGGGAGAGGGGATCGCGTGAGGGGGGGAGTGGGGTGATGCTAGGGTTTCGGGCACCCAGGGGATGTTAGTAGAGGGCGCGGTTGGGCCGGCCTGGCAGCCTGCTGGGCCGAGGCCCAATTGGGGGGGGGGCTCTCTCTTTCTTTCTTTCTCACATTTTAACTTTAACCTTTTCTGTTTTCTTTTACTATTTTATTTGATGTTAGCGCACTAAAACACTTTACAAAATGTTGGTTCACCACCAAAATTAAAAAGTGAATATTTGTCACATGATCAACATTTTAGTTTCCATGTTTGTGAACTTTGAATTTTGGACTTAAATTTGAATTTGATTTAAGATGTGAATCAAGCAAGGATTAGCAACAGTAAAGTGATGACGTGGCATCATTAGCATAGGATTACTGTAGCTTAATTATCCGGGCATCATAATTCTCCTCCACTACAAGAAATCTCGTCCCGAGATTTAAGGGGTGTAGTGGGGGGAAATACTCAGAAAGGACGGACCTCAACACATGATACGTAACTGGGGGCTATCCCAGTGAACGTGGCATAGAGGCATCCCTCGAGTGGAAATTTAAGAAAGTCATCGAGAGCAAGGTAAGAAGGTGCAATAAGAAGCTTCGCGGGTAGGCAATTGTTCGTTGCCTGAAACAGAGGGTGAAAGGGGGTTCATAGCAATGGGAATAAGTATTGCGTCTAATACCAGAATATATCACTAGGAAGGTGGCTCCTGATTTACACACGAAGCCAAGTGCAAAAAATATTTCGGAGTCAAGCTTGTACAGGAGAGTCAGGTTTCGATCCTGTGGAACTGTGGGTTATGGACCCACCATGTGAGTTAAAAGTAGAAAGGGCGCTGATAGCAAGGCATGTCAGAGCATAGAATGTCAGTTATGTTGGCAACAACGTTGGTACCAAGGGCGAGGGACGAAGAGAACCATTTTCCTGCTCGCAAGGTGAGGCGGACCAATAGGCAAAGTTCTCGTCCATCGGCGGCTACCAGAATGTTATCAACAATAGTAACAAGGTCTTACTGGCAGAGAATGTACACTGAGGTGTTTACATAAGCAGGGAATTATCACTACTCAGGTATGATAGGTTACAAGAAAGGTTGAACAAAACAATGGAAAGGAAAGTGTAGACTCGAATCAGTTATTGGTGTCCTCGAGTGTCTACCAACTCAGAACCCGTGGAAAATTTTGAATCGGCAAGAAATAACAGTTGAGATAGAACTCATAAGAAGTTATGTAGTTCCGTGATATTCTCGAGATACCAAAGGGTAATACCCGAAGGTAGATCAAAGTAGAGGTTGGACAGGTTAAATGATCTGAAGAATACAAGTACTTTAACTTGTCCGAGAAATGGAATCAAGGGAGATCAATCATGGTCGGAACCACGGTTGCAAGGACCAATATAGATACAAGATGAACTTATCACAAG
Organism: Aegilops tauschii subsp. strangulata; assembly: GCF_002575655.3. Classification (NCBI taxonomy): domain Eukaryota; kingdom Viridiplantae; phylum Streptophyta; class Magnoliopsida; order Poales; family Poaceae; genus Aegilops; species Aegilops tauschii. The sequence continues at coordinate 205,830,023 of NC_053035.3, read as the reverse complement.
GGGATTAATATTATTACCAGAAGCTTCCATGTTAAGTTCCACATCGGGTCCATGGGCATGAACACAAAGGTTCAAGGTCGAATCCCACTTCATCAATGCATAACCTTCCATTCACTTCTCGCATTCGAAGAAGTTGTAGCGTTGAAATGTTATCCGAAGAAACACTAGTAGACATAACCCGCATAACCTTTCGGTTCACACGGATTTAGGGAAGACATAAGTCCAACCCACTGGGGCATCTTAGGAACATATACCACAAACTTCACGAGTAAAATAACTCAAGCCCGGAAGCAGAGTATGGTTGACAAGAGCGGGGGATACAATTTACCAAAGGCATTATGTATCCGAGGAAAGGCTCACAATGTTACTGAATAAGAAGGACGTTGTCGGATAAAACCCAACAAAGGATCTGGTGGTCCACAAGGGATCTGATGTGAGCATCGATACTCACCCAGAAGAAGAAAGAATGCAAGGACATCAGATTATAGAAATAACGGACTAATTCAAAGCTCAAATACAAAGGAAATATGATTTCCAAAATGGTGGATCAGAAGCAGAGGCTCTGATCAAAGACAGGTAAGTTGAATAGACATAGATCGACAATCAATCAAGGTTTGATTTGTCGAACACCAGCTCATTGCAGGGGTGACGTCTAAGCCAAAGGGAAGAATTCTAAATGTGATTGTGGATTGTGAGCATTCACAAACATATCGAATCAAATGCTCAAAATTAAAGATGACAAAGGATACTACTGAATATTGCCATACATATGGAAAACATCCACCATGCAAGCAGACAAGGAGGAGCAAGAGTAATAGGTTTCTAAGGATTTTCGGAAGATCGGATAATATTCCAAAGAATTTTGTGAAACAAAGATCAGCTGTGGGCGAACGGATACTCGGCAAGCGCGAGTAATTATCTGCAGGGGTATTCATGTAGCAAAGAACTGCAAGGCAGTAGGCTCAACGGATTCTCAGGACAACAGAGAGTAATTCGGGGCATCTTGTAATAACAAGAGCAACTGGGGATGAAGTATGAACGACAACGTAGGTAGTTACTCATAAGGATTTATCGGTGCTAGGGACCGCAATGGCGAAGCGTATAAGGGTCTCGTGAAAACATCAAAGAGTATCTTCAGAATCTTTTGGTGCACCGAGCAATCATCTGGAGTGAGGGCTCTTCGGGAGAAAGTATTTACGAGAACCTAGAGTTAGAGTTAGCAAAACCATTTAACCCGAATAGATGAGAGGTCAGAGTCCCAGAGTATAGACGAGGAGTAAAAAGATCCTAATACCACCCAATGGCGACGTGCGCCCGTAAGCCACACAGCCATGTTAGTAAAACCGTTTTTTCAAAGACTAGACTCAACTTCGGCCAAGGAGTTGGAAAGGGGGATCCTACAGGCAGTCGGCTCTGATACCAACTTGTGACGCCCCCGATTCAACCGTACACTAATCATACACGCAAACGTGTACGATCAAGATCAGGGACTCACGGGAAGATATCACAACACAACTCTAGACACAAATAGAAATAATACAAGATTCATATTACAAGCAAGGGGCCTCGAGGGCTCGAATACAAGCTCGATACACAAGAGTCAGCGGAAGCAACAATATCTGAGTACAGACATAAGTTAGACAAGGATGCCTTAAGAAGGAAAGCACAAAAGAAGCAACGATCGAAGAGGCAAGGCCTCCTGCCTGGGACCTCCTAACTACTCCTACTCATCGGCGGTCTCCATGTAGTAGTATCCGTCGGCCATGGCATCTGGCTCCAAGGATCCACCATCTGGTTGCATCAACCGGAAAGAAGAAGGAAGGGGGAAAAAGGGTAGCAAAGCAACCGTGAGTACTCATCCAAAGTACTCGCAAGCATCAGATCTATGGTAAGTATGCATTGGTATCAAATGGAAGGGCTGTATCTGTGGACTGAACTACAGAATGCGAGAATAGAGGGGAAGGCCTAGCCTATCGAAGACTAGCATCTTCAAGCAGCTCCAAGCATCTTGCATCATGTAGAAGAGTAAAGAATAGCAGTTTAATTAACAAGCATGTTGTAACAATAATGCCCAGAGATCCTTCCTCAACTCCCTGTGAGAAAGCAATCCCGGAGCCAATATCTCAAGTATCCATTTCTAGTTGTAATAGATCAGGATATAAGTCTGAACGTCCGTTATCGTGCACACGGTATTCGAATATATGTCTTCCCTGCAGGGGTGCACCACGTTTTCCAACACGCTCAATCACTCTGGCCGGACACACCTTTCTGGGATCAATGCCCGGCCTCGGAAGATCAACACGTCGTAGCCCTACCTAGGCTCAGCAAAGAGGTCCCCGCCGGTCTACATCCTAAGCACTACGGGGTCTGGGCCCATCACCCGTTGCACTCCGGGTCATTGCGAGCAGGGCGGGTCCAGGCTCCACCTCTAGATGGATGGTGCCGGCCCAGCCGTGCCGCAATGCTGAACTGGACGTCTGACAAAGCTTCGGCTGATACTACGTCGTCGAGGCCCATAACTATTCTCGCGTGGTGGTTAGTGCGTAAAGGCCAAAGGCCAACTCAAAACAAATACCCAAACCATAGTGTATTATTAGCTTGCGGAGACGAGCAGAGACTCACGATAATGTGACCTCGTCGCCCCGTCTCGAGGAAATACGGCAAGGGCAAGCCCAGCCCACTCGAGGGCTGCCTGACTTCCCGGCCGTGCCTCGTAACCATCTTGTGGGTGCTCTCCGGGCCCGCCCGACTTCCACCAAGGTCTCAAGTAAAGTCCAGGTAACCGTGTGTCCAAATATCAAGGGGAAAACCCAAGGAATCACCCACAGAGGATTCCACTCGATGTAATCATCAAGGTGAACATAAGAGGATCCACCCCGAGGTTCACACTTGATGTGTTGCACGACAGAGCCGTATCGGGAATGGTGTAAGAGGAAATCACCCTCATTGACCACGACCGAATAGCTACACTACAGAGTTGTCATCGGGAGTGCATTGTGAGGTCTCACCCTCGACACTCGATAGTAGCTCTGCAGAGTCGAGCAACAAAAGGGGCGTGATGTGATGTGACGATGATGAAGCAGGGGCAACAAGGACAAGTGGGGGTCACTGATGGATCACTAACCAACCTATACTAAGCAGTTTAGGATAAGAAGGTAGGTAACAATAGCAGGTACAAAAGCAGGCTATGCATCAGAATGGGTGCAATCAATAACAGTAGCAAAATCTAATGCAAGCATGAGAGAATGGAATAGGTGATATCGGGATGATCAAAGGGAGGGCTTGCCTGGAAGCTCCGCTGAAAGGGAAGAAGGGGTCGTCGTCGAAGTAATCGATCACAGGGGCATCAGAAGCGGTCTCGGGGTCTACCGGAGAGAAGAGGGGGGAAGAAACAGTAAATACACAGCAAACAAGTGCAATACTATGCATGACAAGACAAAAGCAGCGTGAGGGGTGTTCTAGCGCGGTGCTACACGAAACCGACGAAGGAGGATAACATCCGGGAAATTTTTCCCGAAGTTAAGCATTTTCGAACAGATGAAACGGAGGGGGAAAGTTGTATGTTTGCCATGCTAGAGGCATGTGACAGATGAACGGAGAGCGTATCTGGATTCGTCTCGTCATTCTGAGCAACTTTCATGTATAAAACTTTTTCATCCGAGTTATGAATTATTTTATATTATTTTTCGAAGTTTTAAACATTTTCTAGAATTAACATAATTAAATTAATTAGGAAAAGCCATTATGACGTCAGCATGGCATCAGGGTGATGTCAGCAGTCTACAGTCAGTTGACTTGGTCAAACTGACGCGTGGGTCCATTCTGTCATAGACTGATACTAATTAGCAGTCTAATTAGTTAAATAGTTAAACATGTTACTTAACAGGATTAATTAATTAATTATTTTAATTATTATTATTTTAAACCCTTTTATTTTTGTTTTTAGGGGCATGCCCACTGTCATAGGCCCATGTGGCCAATCGGGCTAACGGGCGCGTGCTACGGGGCGGGCGCAGCCCGACAGGGCTCGCGGGCGTGGCCGCTGGCGGCCCCAAGTGTCACAGCGGGGCAGTGGGGCGGAGCCGGCGCGTGAGGGCGGCGGCGGCGCTGAGAGGAGGAGGTGGGCAGGCGCGGGCGGAGGCGGGCGCGGTCGGTGGAGCTGCAGAAAGCGGCGGCGCGGGGAGCAGTGAGCAGCACCGGGCGCGGCGTCGCGCGCGTGGGCAGCGCCGGCTAGCAACGGCGGGCACGGCCAAGATGCGGCCGGCAAGCGCAACGCGCGGGGAGGCGAGGGCATGGCCTGAGCGGGACGGCGCGGGGCGCGGCTGGGCTAGCGGGGAGGCGCGGGCGTGGTGAGCGCGAGCGCGGGCTGGATCCGGTGACGGGGAAAAGGGGGGCGCTTACGAGGGGAACATAGGGCACAGGGCAGCGGGCTCGGGGAAGCTCGGGGTGGCCGGCGATGGAGAGGCGGGGAGGCGACACCGATGAGGTGGCGAAGGCGCCGAGGTCAGGCGACAACGAGCGGCGAAGCCGGGGCGGCGCCAGGGGGCAGTGGCGGTCTTCGGGGAGGAAGGCGAGGCGTCCGGCGAGCAACGGGCGGCGACAGAGAGGAGGTCCGGCGACTGCGTTGTGGCCGACGCGGCGATGGGGGCAGTCGGGGTCGAGCCCCGATCCAGATCGGGGGGAAGAGGCGTGGGGGAGATCGTGGGGAGAGGGGATCGCGTGAGGGGGGGAGTGGGGTGACGCTAGGGTTTCGGGCACCCAGGGGAGGTTAGTAGAGGGTGCGGTTGGGCCGGTCTGGTGGCCTGGCAGCCTGCTGGGCCGAGGCACAATTGGGGGGGCTCTCTCTTTCTTTCTTTCTCACATTTTAACTTTAACCTTTTCTGTTTTCTTTTACTGTTTTATTTTATGTTAGTGCACTAAAACGCTTTACAAAATGTTGGTTCACCACCAAAATTAAGAAGTGAATATTTGTCACATGATCAACATTTTAGTTTCCATGTTTGTGAACTTTGAATTTTGGACTTAAATTTGAATTTGAATTAAGATTTGAATCAAGCGAGGATTAGCAACAGTAAAGTGATGACATGCCATCATTAGCAGAGGATTACTGTAGCTTAATTATCCAGGCGTCACAGTGTGCAACCTTCAAGAATTGGTCGATGACGACAAAGATAGCATCGTTACCTTTCTGAGACTTGGGAAGGCCAGTGACGAAGTCCATTTGGATCTTATCCCACTTCCATTCAGGAATTGGAAGCGGTTGTAGAAGTCCAGCCGGTTTCTGATGTTCTACTTTGATGCGACAGCTAACGTCACATTCTTCGATATATCGAGCAATATCTTGCGTCATTTTGGAACACCAGTACTTCTGACGGATGTCTAGATACATCTTGGTACTTCCTGGATGAATAGAGAGAGGGGTGCCATGCGCTTCTTTCATCACTTTCTCTATCATAAGCTCGAACCGGGGTACTACAATGCGATCTCTGAAGTATAAGGTTCCATCTTCACCAAGTGAGAAATCTCTAGATTTCTGTAAGGCAAGATCCTTTTTCATCAAATCAACATGAGCATCTTTGGCTTGTGCAGACTTAATAGCTTTGAGAAGAGTTGGTTCCAGGACAAGGTTAATTAGAGAACCCTGTGGAACTAGTTGAAGGTTCAGCTTGCATAGCTCTTCATAAAGGCGGGGTTGAGCTTTGTAGACCATGTGATTATTGCAATAAGACTTGCGGCTCAGGGCATCGGCCATTACATTAGCCTTGCCAGGGGTATAGGATATACCGCAGTTGTAGTCAGCAATAGCTTCCATCCATCGCTGATGACGGAGGTTCAGATCTGGCTGAGTAAACAGGTACTTCAGACTCTGATGATCAGTGAAGATCTTGCAACGATTACCGAGAAGGTACTATCGTCATAGCTTCGGTGCAAAGATAACCGCGGCAAGCTCGAGGTCATGAACTGGGTAGTTCTCTTCATGAGGACGCACTTGACGGGAGGCATAAGGATTCACTCTGCGCTCTTGCATTAAGACACAGCCTAATCCTTGTCGTGAATTGTCGCAATAGATGACGAAGTCCTTGCGAGAATTAGGGGGAGAAAGCACTGGGGCAGAAGTCAGCTTGTCCTTGAGTGCCTGGAAACTTTCCTGACATTTGTCTGTCGAATCGAACTTAACGCCCTTGTGAAGCAGATTGGTCAGTGGCTTGGCAATCTTCGAGAAGTTCTCGACAAAGCGGCGACAATAGCAGGCTAGTCCGAGAAAGCTTCTAACTTGCTTGATAGTCTTTGGAGGGGTCCAGTCAAGAATAGCCTGAACGCGCTCTGGGTTGATGGCAATACCATCCTTGGAGATAACATGACCAAGGTAGGTGACTTCAGCTAACCAAAATTCGCACTTGGAATACTTGGCATAAAGTTGATGCTCTCAAAGCTTTTCCAGAACAAGGCGAAGATGTTCAGCATGTTCTTCTTTATTCTTCGAATATACCAGAATATCATCCAGATAGACTACGACGAACTTGTCGAGGTAATCCATGAATATGTAGTTCATCAGACGAGAGAATGTAGCTGGAGCATTGGTTAAACCGAATGACATGACGGTGTACTCATATGAACCATATCGAGTAACGAAGGCGGTCTTTGGAATATCCTCTTCACGAACACGGATCTGGTGGTAACCCAACCTCAAGTCGAGTTTAGAGAATATCGATGAACCAGCCAGTTGATCATACAGATCATTGATCCGAGGAAGGGGATATTTGACCTGGATTGTAGCTTGGTTGATAGGACGGTAGTCTTGGACCAAACGGTTCATTCCGTCCTTCTTCTTGATGAAGAGAGAAGGTGCTCCCCAAGTAGAGGAACTTGGACGGTTGTGGCTGAGCATGGAGGTTTGGCATGTGAAGGGTGTAGAAGGTGGACGGTTTTAGTGGCGCAAACGATAGAAGCCGTATGTGCTTTCAACCAATCCATTCCCAGAATGAGGTCAATATTGGAAGACTTCAGAATAATGGGGGAGGCAAAAAATTCCAACCCTTCGATTTCAACTGAAATGTTGCGGCTAAGCATGGAGGTTTGGCATTGGCCCGCAGGGTTTTTTTACCACTAGTGGAGTGTGCATCTCTTCGTATTTAATGCCATGCATGAATGCAAAATCTTCTTATATGAAAGAATGTGATGCTCCTGAATCGAATAAAACAGAAGCCAATACTGAATTAACAAGAAGAGTACCCATCACAGTGGCAGGCTGGTCTCGAGCTTCATTCAGATCAACATGATTAGCCTGACCACAACCATAAGGTCTGGCATTGCCATTGCGGGGCTGGTTGTTATGGCCAGTTGAAGGCAGAGCTAGTTGGTTCTTTTTCTCATTGCACTCTTTGGCAAGGTGACCTGGATGGCCTCATCTGAAGCACACACCATCATTGGGATTGGGAGCAGGAGCTTGGGGTGGTACAACTCGAAGAGGCTGCCTCTGCGGTGGAGGAGGCAGACAAGGTGCAGCATAGGACTGTCTTGGTGTAGGTGTAGTTGGATGATACATGCTGTGTGGAATCCATATCCGACACTTCTGCGCTGATGGGCCCGAAGATGAGCCAGCGTCACGGCTGCACCGGAGGGATCCCTGGTGTTCCTGAAGACCAGTCTCAACCTGAATAGCCTTGTTCACTATGGTGGGTAAATCAGCAAAGTCATGCACCAGGAGCACTAGCTTGACATCAGGGTGAAGTCCGTCATGGAACATCTCTTGCTTACGAGCATCGGTAGCAATGTCTTCTTCAGCGTAATGGGACAAGTTCAAGAATTCCCGCTGATAAGCATCTACAGACTTGTTGCCTTGTGTGAGGTTGCGGAACTCTAGCTTCTTCCTGTCCACGATTCCTTGAGGAATGAAGCGGGCATGGAAAGCGGCTTGGAAATCCGCCCAAGTGATGACCGTTCCAGTAGGTAGGGTACGCCTGTGGCTGTCACACCATTGAGCAGCGGGACCCTTCAGAAAAAAATGATGCAAAGGTGACATAGCTAGCAAGGGCCACACTAGCAGACTCCATTTCATACGTGATGTCGTGGAGCCAGTCATCGGCATCAAGGGGCTGAGTTGAGCTGTGGTAAATAGTTGGGTTGAGGCGCATGAAGTCCTGAAGAGTTACTGGGGTTGGCTGTTGATTCATGTTCAGACGAGGAAATTGAGCCATCATTCCTTCCATGAACTGACGGTTCAGCTCAAATTGTTGCATCACTCCAGCAAAGAATTCGGGCGGTGGTGGATCGTTGGCACCACGGCCACGACCAGCAGGTCTAACCATCCTGCTAACATGTAACATGGGGTAGTTCAGCATTGAGCATTTGCAAAGACAAGGATCATTCATGATGAAACATGCATAATGAAAGAGGTACGATGGATACCACTTCGTTGTCAACACGACAGTGTGTGTACTATTCAGAATACTATTCTAAGGAATAACTATGGCTTATCCAACTTTGGGGTGAATGTGGTCACGGGATCCTAATGTTAAAGTTAGTAAATTCGTTTAACCCGAATGGAAGAGAGATCAGAGTCCCAGAGTATAGACGAGGAGTAAAACATCCTAATACCACCCAATGGCGACGTGGGCCCGTAAGCCACACAGCCAAGTTAGTAAAAGTTTTTCATTGACTAGACTCAACTTCGGCCAAGGAGTTGGAAGGGGGGCTACCTACAGGCAGTCGGCTCTAATACCAACTTGTGACACCCTCGATTCAATCATACACTAATCATACACGCAAATGTGTACGATCAAGATCAAGGACTCATGGGAAGATATCACAACACAACTCTAGACACAAATAAAATAATACAGGCTTTATATTACAAGCCATGGGCCTCGAGGGCTCGAATACATAAGCTCGAAAACACAAGAGTCAGCGGAAGCAACAATATGTGAGTACAGCATAAGTTAGACAAGTTTGCCTTAAGAACGCTAGCACATAAGCAATATCGATCGAAAAGGCAAGGCCTCCTGCCTGGGAGTCTCCTAACTACTCCTGGTCGTCGGTGGCCTCCACGTAGTAGTAGGCACCCTCAGTGTAGTATTAGTCGTCGTCGAAGGTGGCGTCTGGATCCTGGGCTCCAGCATCTGGTTGCAGCATCCGGGAAGAAGAAAGAATGGGGAAAAGGGGTAGCAAAGCAACCATGAGTACTCATCCAAAGTACTCGCAAGCAAGGATCTACACTACTTATGCATCGGTATCAATGAAATGGGCTGTATCTGTAGACTGGACTGCAGAATGCCAGAAGAGAAGGTGAAAACCCAGCCTATCGAATACTAGCATCTTCAAGCAGCTCCAAGCATCTTGCAGCATCCAGAAGAGTACAGAACAACATAAAGTAAAGTAGTAGTAGTGTTATCAACCTCGGCCAGAGATCCTTTCTCGACTCCCTGCTAGAAAGCAATCCCAGAGCCATACTATCTCGTTATCACCTCAAGTATCTAGTTCTAGTTGTAATTATCGAGATACAACTCCAAGTGTCCGTTACCATAGGACAGGCTATCGATAGATGTTTTCTTCCCTGCAGGGGTGCACGAACTTACCCATCATGCTTGATTAACTCCGGCCGGACACACTTTCCCGGGTCATGCCCGGTCTCGGCCAAATGAGACGCCGCAACCCAACCTAGGCTTAATAGAGAGGTCAGCACGCCAGACTAAACCTATGCCCCCAGCGGTCATGGGCCATTGCCCCAGGAACTCCTGCATGATGCGAATGTGGCCAGTGAGCAGACCTAGCTACCTCCTTCAAAAGGCAGGTGCTTACCAGTCCAACCCGGTGCGCGCCGCTCAGTCGCTAACGTCTATTAAGCTTCGGCTGATGTATACGACGCAGAACGCCCATACTATGCCCACGTGATGGTTAGTCCTATCAGGCCAGAGGCCCCGCGGATCAAATATCCAAATCGTAGTGGATTAGGAGCACGCGGTAACGAGCAGAGACTCGCGATCGATGTGACCCCGTCGCCCTGTCTCGAGGACTTGCGGCAAGGGTTAATAATGCCCGGCCACGCCTCGTATTCAACTCTCGGGTACCCTCCAGGTCAACCCGTCTCCACATCACTCGCGGGTACCCCTCAGGGTCGACGCGCCTTTCCAAGTAACAGTTGTAAAGTCCAAGTATCCGTGTGTCTAAACATCAAGGGGAAACCCCGAGGAATCACCTCGGTGAATTCCACTCGATGTAATCATCAAGGTGAACGTAAGAGGAACCACCCTCGAGGTTCACACTTGAGGGGTTGCACGACAAAGTCATATCGGAAGTGGTTAAGGAGGAAATCACCCTCGATGACCACGACCGAATAGCTACACTACAGAGATCTCATCAGGAGTGATGTATGAGGTTCCACCCTCGGCACTCGATGGTAACTCTGCAGAGTCGAGGAACAAAAGGGGCGTGATGTGCGGTGTTGGGGCCTGGACGTCGATCACGTCGATCGAGTCATCGAACCTAAAGCGGGGCAACTGGGACAAGGTGGGGGTCACTGATGGATCACTAACCAACCTATACTAAGCAGTTTAGGATAAGTAGGTAAGGTAACAAAAGCATGTTACAAAAGGAGGCTATGCATCAGAATAGGAGCAAACAATAACAGTAGCAAAATCTAATGCAAGCATGAGAGAACGGAATGGGCGATATCGGGATGATCAAAGGGGAGCTTGCCTGGAAGCTCTGCTAAAAGAGAAGAAGGGTCGTTGTCGACGTAGTCGATCACAGGGGCGACATCGGTCTCGGGGTCTACCGAAGAGAAGAGGGGGAAGAAACAATAAATATAAAGCAAACATAGCATCACAAAGCATAACATGGCAATATGCTATGCCGTGTGTGACCTAACGTATGGCTACACGATATAGGTGAAGGGGGAATTCAACCGGGAATGTATTCCCGGTTCGGTACCTGTGTCAGACAGATGACCGGAGAGGAAAACTTCCATGTTCAGATAGTTAGAGGCATCTGACAGGTAAACCGACCGCGCATTCAAATTCGTTGGATTTTTCAGAGCAACTTTCATATAGAAAACATTTCCATCCGAGTTACCGTTTATTTTCTACGAATTTTAAAAGATTTAAACATTTTCTGGATTTATCTAAATTAACAGAAATGGAATTATGACGTCAGCATTGCGTGGGATGATGTCAGCAGTCAACAGACTCGCTGACCATGTCAAACCGGGCCTGTGGGTCTAGTGGGACCCACATGTCAGCCTCTGTTATTCTAACAGTGGATTAAACTAACTAATCCAGCTTAATTAGCTACTGGACCCCACCTGTCATAGGTAATTGACTAAACTAATTAAGTTATTTAAAAAACATATTTAGACTAATTAACAGAGGGGGGCCCACTTGTCAGGTCAACTGTGCACAGTCAGCACAGTTGACCTGGTCAACTAGTCAACTGGGCCCGCGGGACCCAGCTGCCAGTGACCCCGACGCGGCCACGTGGTCGCCATGTTAGCGCCGGCGCTAGAAAAGCTCTGGCGAGGCTTTTCACGGCGGCCGAACGCCGGCGAGCCTCGGATTCACGCTACGGTGGGTCTCCGGACGCGTGGCTAGGCGCGTTGGACGCGGCTCGACGTCCCGCGCGCGATGGCGCTACCGGTTGGACTCAGGGATGGCCGGAACATCGCCGCCGGCGAGAGTGGCGGGGACCTGAAGCACGGCGAGCTCGCGAGTGACGAATGCGACGGTAAAACGAACGGCGCACAACTCCTACGACGACTACTCGAGGCCACAAGCGCGTTGGTGAGCTCGGCGGACCGGGATGGGCCCTGCCGGGACGGTAGCGAGCTCGACAGCGGAGCAATGGCACGGCAAGGGCGGCGCATCGCGTATAGCTTGCTACGGCGCAGAAACAGAGCAAGGGCGGGGAGACGAAGGGCGGAGCTCACCGAGCGGCTCACGAAAGGCCTGTGGGGGAACGGGAGCGCAGAGGCGAGGCAGAATCAACGACAATCTCCAGCACGTCTGGAGGTGGAAGACGGCGGTGGAGGGGACGCTGCGGTGACTCCTGTCTCGGTCTAGTGGCACCAGAGGTCGTAGCGGGTGGCGACGGTCCTTCCTGTGTAGCGACCAGACCTCAAACAGTCAAGTCTCTGTGCTTCAGTGTCATGCCTGGATCGGTAATGCTGACACACACAGTACTCGAAGGATTTATAACAGAGTAGCAATCACACACTTATTACATCGAATGTCTCAAAAGAGAACTTATTACAATAAATATGGCTTAAGGCCATCTAATATGATAACAGTGGAAGGCTTGGAAGATAAAGTGAGTCCATCAACTCCATCGGCATAGCACAGTGCATGACCACGACCTATCGCACCTTTACTCGTCGTCTGAAAAGTCTGCAACATAATACGTTGCAGCCCGAAAATGGGTCAGCACATGGAATATGCTGGCAATATAATACAGTATAGCAATGAACAGAAAAGGCTATCACTACATGCATATATGGCTGGTGGAGGCTCTATGGTTATAAAGTTTTTGCGAAAAAGCCAATTTTTCCCTACAACAAAGGAATATATTTTATTTAACTAGCCTGGTAGTTGAAACATCATTGAGAATGGTACCCCATCTCAATCGCAATTAAAGTTATTTATTAACCCAACAGATTAATTTAGAGTGATGAGATACAATAGGAAAATCCAAGTACTAGTTACTTAAGATGTCCATAACCGGGGACACGGCTAACCATGATTAGATTGTACACTCTGCAGAGGTTTGCGCACTTTTCCCCACAAGACTCGATCGCCTCCATTGGATTTCTCGCACTACATGGTGTTTGAGAAACGGATGACCGAGACATAGTCTTTCAGAAGTATTAAATCTTTACTCCGGGTGGACAGTTACACCTACTTTCCCTCTACATCTGCTAGCCCACCACTGAAAGAGGTCACACAACATACTCAACAATGCCAGAGCCCATAATGGCTTGTGGATGCACACGGAAGTTTCTAGAATGAATGATCTCACGATCCCTTTTAGCCTGGGTGGCGGACCGTAGGATGATCACACGGATACCTCGGGATCTCCTAGGACAACACTGGATTCCCCAGGTGCCCAAACCAACAATCCACCCAGATGTGTATTAAAGTTGCCACCTTAAGTTGAACCATTAATTAACAACTCACATCTGTCATGGAATACTCTCAAACCCAATCCACGTCTACGGGCATAGCATGACAATAAGCATAACGTAGAAGTAACTCCCAAGGGTTTGATATGAAAACAGGTGATAGGTTCTACCTCAACATCTTCATCCCAAACCCACAAGTTAAGATATCCTACTCATGCAATGTGTGAGGGTTGTATCTAATGCATAAAAACTGGGTAATAAAGGGGTATGATCAATGTGTTACTTGCCTTGTTGACGATCCACAAAACCTAGTGACTCGTAGTAGCACGCTTCGCACTCCAGGAATTCTATCGCAAACAAACAATAGCATACATAAGCAATCAAGCAAAGATGCACGGATAAAACTCAAATAAGAAGATCTAACCAGAAAGTTCAACTTAAGAACTCCCGTTTGCAAAAAGAATCAAATCAAACGGAGCAACGAAACTCAAACGGCGAAAGAAACAAGATCCGTTTACTAATCTGGACTAAAGTCAAATTTTACTTTACCAAAATCTTGTTCAAGTTGGTTAAACAGAAAGAGGGCTTCGAGACGAAGATCTAGGCGCTTGAATTGCCTGATTCCGATAAACGAGCGAAAAGATAAACTAGACCGAAAATCGGATCAGAAATCGCGATCGAAAATAATCGCGAAAAATCCGAGAAAAAAAAAACTGACAAACAGGCTAACGAACGAACGTTCGCTGTCTGTGACTAACGGGTGAACGACGTTCATTTAAAAGAACGAACGTTCGCAAAATAAATAAACCAACGAAAAAACCGATCTAAAGAAATAAACCGAAAATAAAAAAACAAATCTAGATCTAGGGTTTACCGAAATAAACCGAAGAAAAAAAACAGCGGCGGCGGTCAACTCCGGCAGCGGCGGCAGCGCGGGGCTCGAGGCGACGCGGGGCTCGAGTTTGGCAGCGGCTGGGGTGGGCTGGGGCTGGCGGGGTTGCGGGCTTATAAAGCCTGGGGCGAGGCGGAGTCCGGGTCGCCCACGGCGGCCCAAGTCGGTTTGACTTTTTTTAAATATCCCGACGAGAAGAAAAAGAAAGAAAAGAAATATTAAACGTACTCCAAAAATTCCGAAATAAGTTTTCCCTATCCTCTAAAAATATGACGGACAAGGTGAACATTTATTTGGGCCTATAATGCAATTTTGATAAACGCGTATTTTTCCTATGCAAATAAAATAGCAATAAAATCCGAATAAAATCGAATATTTGATTTTAATATTTTTCCTCCAATATTTCATTTATTCTGGAGAAGTCATATTATCTCCTCTCATATATTTTAATATGAAAATATTTTCAGAGAGAAAAATAATTAAAACAAATGATCCTCGTTTCGATATTTGATAAAAATTTCAAATATGAAAACGGTGAAATCCCCAACTCTCTCTGTGGGTCCTTGAGTTGCTTAGAATTTCGAGGATCGCAAATCGAAATGCAATAAAATATGGTATGCATGAATGACCTATGTATAACATTCCAAATTGAAAATTTGGGATGTTACAAACCTACCCCCCTTAAGATGAATCTCGCCCTCGAGATTCGGGTTGGCTAGAAAATAGGTGTGGGTGGTCCTTCCGTAGATCATCCTCTCGTTCCCAGATGGCTTCATCCTCAGTATGGTGACTCCACTGAACTTTGCTAAACTTGATAACCTTACTGCGGGTAACTCGACTGGCAAACTCTAGAATCTTGACAGGTTTCTCCTCATATGTCAAATCACTGTCCAACTGAATCGATTCCAGGGGCACTGTATCTCTCACAGGAATATCAGCCATCTCTGCATGGCATTTCTTCAACTGGGAAACGTGAAACACATCATGTACTCCCGACAGTCCTTCAGGTAACTCCAACTTGTAGGCAACTTCTCCCATACGTTCCAAAACACGGTATGGTCCTACAAATCTCGGGGCTAATTTTCCCTTAACTCCAAAACGCTTAACTCCTCGAAGAGGTGATACTAGCAGATACGCTCTGTCTCCGATTTAATAAACTACCTCCTTGCGTTTTGAATCTGCATAACTCTTCTGTCGGGACTGAGCTACCTTCAGTCTATCTCGAATCAGCTTAACCTTCTCTTCAGATTCCTTAATTAAATCTGGTCCAAACAACTGATGGTCTCCAACTTCATCCCACATCAACAGTGTTTGGCATCTCCTTCCATACAGGGCTTCGAATGGTGCCATCTTCAAACTGGCCTGGTAGCTGTTGTTGTATGAGAACTCCGCGTAGGACAAAATTGTCATCCCAACTAGATCCATAATCCAACGCACAAGCTCTCAACAATTCCTCCAGAATCTGATTGACTCTCTCTGTTTGTCCATCCGTCTGCGGGTGAAAAGTTGTACTGAACTCCAGCCTGGTACCCAAAGTCTGGTGCAGCTGGTGCCAAAACTTTGAAGTAAACTGTGTTCCTCTATCTGATATGATGGTCCTCGGAACTCCGTGCAGACATACGATCCTGGTCATGTATATCTTGGCCAACTTCGCACTTGTATAGGTGGTTTTCACTGGGATAAACTAGGCTACTTTGGTCAAGCGATCCACTACTACCCAGATAGAATCATATCCTGATCGGGTCCTGGGCAATCCGGTGATGAAATCCATGCGAAGCTTATCCCACTTCCATTTGGGTATCGGCATAGGTTGCAGTAATCCTGCAGGCTCCTGATGTTCTGCCTTCACCCTCTGACATACATCACACACGGCTACATACTCAGCGATATCCTTCTTCATACCCGTCCACCAGAAACGCTCCTTGAAATCCAAATACATCTTGGTGTTTCCGGGGTGTATCGAGTATGGCGAGTCATGAGCTTCCTGTAGTATCAATTTCCTGATCTCTGCATTATTGGGCACATATACACGGTCCTCAAACCATAAGGTGTCGTGCTCATCCTCACGAAAACCTTTGGCTTTCCCTTCACTCATCTTCTCCTTTATCTCGGCAATCTCCTTTTCATCCTTCTGGGCTTCTTGAATCTTTCCCAACAATGTAGATTGAACTTCCATTGTTGCAACAAAACCTCTAGGAACAATCTCCAAACGAAGTTCCCTGAGATCCTCGGCTAACTCCTTTGGCACCCCTCCGCTTACTAGGGTGTTTACATAACTCTTTTGGCTCAAAGTGTCTGCTACGACATTGGCCTTTCCTGGATGATAATGCTACTTCATATCATAATCCTTTATGAGCTCCAACCATCTCCTCTGCCTGAGGTTAAGCTCCTTCTGTGTGAAGATGTACTTCAAACTCTTGTGATCCGTGTATACATCGCAACGGTTTCCAATAAGAAAATGTCTCCAGGTCTTCAGCGCATGTACCACAGCTGCTAACTCCAAATCATGCGTGGCATAATTCAACTCATGCGGTTTTAGTTGTCGTGAGGCATACGAAACAACTCTCCCGTCTTGCATAAGTACTCCTCCAAGTCCTAAGCGAGAGGCGTCGCAATACACTTGGAAATCCTTGCGTATATCTGGCAGAATCAGCACTGGGGCTGAAGTCAAACATGTCTTCAACTCCTGGAAATTTGCTTCACATTCATGAGTCCAATGGAACTTAGTGTCCTTCTTCAACAATGTCGTAATAGGCTTCGCAATCTTAGAAAAATTCTCAATGAATCTCCAATCGTATCCCGTGAGTCCAAGAAAACTGCGGATCTCTCCAACTGAGGTGGGTGCCAACCACTCAGTAACTGACTGAACCTTGGTGGGATCCACTGCTATACCCTCTCCTGATATAACATGTCCAAGAAATCCAACTTCCTTCAACCAAAACTCACATTTGCTGAACTTGGCATATAACTTATGTTCCATGAGCTTCTCGAGAACCAAACGCAAATGTTCCTTGTGTTCCTCTTCATTCTCCGAGTATACCAAGATATCATCAATGAACACCACAACGAACTTATCCAAGAACTCCATGAACACCTTGTTCATCATACTCATGAAATAGGCAGGGGCGTTAGTTAGTCCAAAAGACATAACTGTATACTCATATAGCCCGTACCTTGTGGTGAAGACCGTCTTAGGTATATCCTTTTCCCTGATCTTCAGTTGGTGATATCCTGATCGCAGATCAATCTTCGAAAACACTTTAGCTCCTGTCAACTGGTCAAATAAATCATTGATCATCGGCAGTGGGTACTTGTTCTTGATCGTCACCTCATTCAACGCACGATAATCAACAACCATCCTTAAGGATCTATCCTTCTTCTCAACCAAAAGCACTGGGGCTCCCCACGGTGATGAACTTCGTCGGATGTAACCTTTCTCCAATAACTTCTTAATCTGCTTCTTGACCTCTTCTAGATCATTTGCGGGCATCCGGTATGGTCTCTTTGATATTGGCCCAGTGCCTGTCAATAGCTCTATCAAAAACTCGATGTCACGATTTGGTGGCATGCCTAGTAACTCCTCCGGAAATACATCCGGCTAATCCTTCACTACCGGCACTTCCTCCTGAACAACTCCCGTGAGAGAATTTACTTGGTTCCTCCTTGGCGCATGCCTGGACACATACTTGATCCTTTTTCCCTCCGGGGTAGTGAGCAAAATTGACTTACTTGCGCAATCAATGTTTCCTCCGTACATCGATAGCCAATCCATTCCTAGTATCACGTCCAAACCTTGTGACTCCAAAATTATCAGGTCTGAGGGGAAATCATGGCTTCCAATGGTCAATGGCATCTGAAAACATCCTTGTCTTGCCATATATTCTGCTCCTGGCGAACTTACTAACATGGGTGTACCATAGTGGGCAACTTGTACTTATCCACGAATCCCCTTGATATGTATGAATGCGATGCACCAGTATCGAAAAGAACAATTGCAGTAAAAGACTTAACCAAAAACTTACCAATAACTGCATCAGGCTGCTCCTCAACCTCCTCCACATTCACGTGGTTCACTTGTCCCCTATTGAAAGGGTTGGGCTTCTTCCCGGCGCTTCCATTAACATTGATGTTCTTCAATTCCGGATAGTCGTTGGCGTAATGTCCAGTCTTCCCGCACTTGTAACAAGTAATGTGACTTGGATCCTTCTTGGCGGGTGTGACTGGGTTAGAGCAGTTCTGATTACTGCCTGCTCCATTCCCACTTCCATTCTTGGGTCCATTGTGATTATGAGAACTTCCTCCATTGTGAGTGTGGCCTCCATGGTTATGGACAAGTCCTCCAGAGTTCGGGGTGAAACGAGGCTTCTGCTGAGCTCCAGAATTGTACTTCCCTTGTCCATACTTCCTCTTGCGGCTCTCAATCTGCTGCTGCTTCCCTTCAATCATAAGAGCCTTGTCTACCAACTCCTGGTAGTTGTTGAATGTTGCCACCATCAACTGCATGCTCATCTCATCATTCAGCCCTTCCATAAACTTCTCCTGCTTCGCGGCATCTGTGGCCACGTCATCAGGGGCATAACGAGATAACTTACTAAACTCATCCACGTATTGCCCCATAGTATGGTTCCTCTGGCGTAAGTTGCGAAACTCACGCTTCTTCATGCTGATAGCTCCAGTTGAGACATGGGCTGTGCAGAATGCTTGCTGAAACTGATCCCAAGTAACATTGGCTATGGGAAAAGTGGCTGTGTAATTCTCCCACCATGAGGCTGCTGGTCCATCCAATTGGTGTGCGGCAAAACGCACCTTCTCAGCATCCGTGCAACCTGCGGTGGTCAACTCCCTTCCTATCCTGCGTAGCCAGTCATCCGCAACTATTGTCTCGGTGCTACTGGAAAACACCGGCGGCTGTAACCTCAGAAAGCGGGCTAAGTTGTCAACTGGCGGAGGGTTGTTGTTGTTGTTGTTGTTGTTGCCTTGGTTCTGGACTAATATCTGCATCAAGGCATTCTGTTGCTGGATCAACTGGGTGATCTCCGGTGGGAAGACAAATCCGGTGTCACGTCTCGGAGGCATCTAATGGGTTTAGAGGGAAGAGAGTAGAATAGAAATTAGGTCTTGGGAGAAAACACTACCCATAAGCACATGTGACAAACACAATCATATCACTCAGTCAGTCAAGCAAGGGCATATAAACGGTCTAGAACTACCGTTAAAGTGCTCGGACTACTACTATATACATGGGGGAATACTACTAATCATATGGTGGTCTACTAGAAATTTTGATCGATGGAAGACTCCATGATATCCGCTCAAGCTTCGTCTTCAAAGTCATTATCACTATCGTCGGGGTCGGAGTCGGTGTTGTCGATGATGATGTAGTTCTCTGGGCAAGTGGAATCGTCGTCATCTCCTCCTGGCGTGTGGTCTCCCATGAATACTCCGGTCTTCTTTATCAGGTCATCATTCTTCTCCAATAGTGTCGCGATTTCCTCCTCGTATCCATCGCGTGTAGCCTTGAGTTCCTCTTCAAGCTCCGTGATCCTTGTCATCGCCTTCTTCAAATCTATCATGCCTGCGCACATCTGGTTCTCCTGGCGTCGAATGTGCTATTTTAACTCCTGGATGAAAGCGGCAATGGACCTGTCCTTCCTGGTGCTGACTATCTCCCATTGCTCATCTCGGCGCCCACAAATCTGGTAGATAGTATCTTTGAGATCCTTGTGGTATACTTCGCCGATGCGTCCCATGGTGATGTGGGCTGCCATGCTCTTGCCTAGACTCCAGGTTGGGGCATCAAAGGAAAACTCTATGGGCTCCGTGACTGGCATGAACGTCCTTCCTGGAATTTGAACTTGAATCATCCAACGCTCCTCTTCTGGTAAAGTGGCGTTGTAGGTCCCGGTGAAGCTTGGTATTCCAATGTTCAGGTATCTAGTGACTTCCTTCAAGTGTTGTCCAAAGGGGGTGGCTTCATCCGGTTGTGCAAACTTGTTCCTCGAGTCCGCCATCCTAAAGAGTAGAAAATGGAGAGGAGTCAGAAATGAGTAAAGAAGAGTGACCTATGGCTTTTCTTAGTGGTCGTGTCCTACATTCAGCGTGTGCTCTGATACCATCTTGTAGCGACCAGACCTCAAATGGTCAAGTCTCTGTGCTTCAGTGTCATCCCTAGATCGGTAATGCTGACACACACAGTACTCGAAGGATTTATAACAGAGTAGCAATCACACACTTATTACATCGAATGTCTCAAAAGAGAACTTATTACAATAAATATGGCTTCAGGCCATCTAATACGATAACAGTGGAAGGCTTGGAAGATAAAGTGAGTCCATCAACTCCAACGGCATAGCTGAGTGCATGACAACGACCTATCACACCTTTACTCGTCGTCTGAAAAGTCTGCAGCGTAATACGTTGCAGCCCGAAAACGGGTCAGCCATGGAATATGCTGGCAATATAACACAGTAGAGCAATGAACAAAAAAGGCTATCACTACATGCGTATATGGCTGGTGGAGGCTCTATGGTTATAAAGTTTTTGCGAAAAAGCCAATTTTTCCCTACAACAAAGGAATAAATTTTATTTAACTAGCATGGTAGTTGAAACATCATTGAGAATGGTACCCCATCTCAATCCCAATTAAAGTTATTTATTTACCCAACAGATTAATTTAGAGTGATGAGATACAATAGGAAAATCCAAGTACTAGATACTCAAGATGTCCATAACCGGGGACACGGCTAACCATGATTAGATTGTACACTCTACAGAGGTTTGCGCACTTTTCCCCACAAGACTCGATTGTCCGTTGGATTTCCCGCACTACATGGTGTTTGAGAAACGGATGACCGAGACACAGTCTTTCAGAAGTATTAACTCTTTACTCCGGGTGGACAGTTACACCTACTTTCCCTCTACATCTGCTAGCCCACCACTGAAAGAGGTCACACAGCATACTCAACTATGCCAGAGCCCATAATGGCTTGTGGCTGCACACGGAAGTTTCTAGCATGAATAATCTCAGGATCCCTTTAAGCCTGGGTGGCGGACCGTAGGATGATCACACATATACGCCGGGATCTCCTAGGACAACACTGGATTCCCTAGGTGCCCAAACCAACAATCCACCCAGATGTGTATTAAAGTTGCCACCTTAAGTTGAACTATTAATTAACAACTCACATCTGTCATGGAATACTCTCAAACCCAATCCACGTCTACGGGCATAGCATGACAATAAGCATAACGTAGAAGTAACTCCCAAGGGTTTGATATGAAAACAGGTGATAGGTTCTACCTCAACATCTACATCCCAAACCCACAAGTTAAGAGATCCTACTCATGCAATGTGTGAGGGTTGTATCTAATGCATAAAAACTGGGTAATAAAGGGGTATGATCAATGTGTTACTTGCCTTGTTGACGATCCGCAAAACCTAATGACTCGTAGTAGCACGTTTCGCACTCCGGGAATTCTATCGCAAACAAACAATAGCATACATAAGCAATCAAGCAAATATGCACGGGTAAAACTCAAATAAGAAGATCTAACCAGAAAGTTCTACTTAAGAACTCCGGTTTGCAAAAAGAATCAAATCAAACGGAGCAATGAAACTCAAACGGTGAAAGAAACAAGATCTATTTACTAATCTGGACTAAAGTCAAATTTTACAGTACCAAAATCTTGTTCAAGTTGGTTAAACACAAAGAGGGCTTCGAGACAAAGATCTAGGCGCTTGAATCGCCTGATTCCGATAAACGAGCGAAAAGTTAAACTAGAACGAAAATCGGATCAGAAATCGCGATCGAAAATAATCGCGAAAAATCCGAGAAAAAGAAAAACTGACGAACAGGCTAACGAACGAATGTTCGCTGTCTTTGGCTAACGGGTGAACGGTATTTGTTTAAATGAACGAACAGACGAACGTCCGCAAAATAAATAAACCGACGGAAAAACCAATCTAAAGAAATAAACCGAAATAAAAAAACGAATCTAGATCTAGGGTTTACCGAAATAAACCGAAGAAAAAAAACGGCGGCGGCGGTCAACTCCGGCGGCGGCGGTAGTGCGGGGCTCGAGTTTGGCGGCGGCTAGGGTGGGCTCGGGCTGGCGGGGTTGCGGGCTTATAAAGCCTGGGGCGAGGCGGAGTCCGGGTCGCCCACGGCGGCCCAAGTCGGTTTGACTTTTTTTAAAATATTTCGACGAACAGAAAAAGAAAGAAAATAAATACTAAACGGACTCCAAAAATTCCGAAATAAATTTTCCCCGTCCTCTAAAAATATGCCGGACAAGGTGAACATTTATTTGGGCCTATAATGCAATTTTGAAAACGCGTATTTTTCCTATGCAAATAAAATAGCAATAAAATCCGAATAAAATCGAATATTTGATTTTAATATTTTTCCTCCAATATTTCATTTATTCTGGAGAAGTCATATTATCTCCTCCCATATATTTTAATATGAAAATATTTTCGGAGAGAAAATAATTAAAACAAATGATCCTCGTTTCGATATTTGATAAAAATTTCAAATATGAAAATGGTGAAATCCCCAACTCTCTCTGTGGGTCCTTGAGTTGCTTAGAATTTGAAAATTTGAAATTGAATAAGGTATGCATGAATGACCTATGTGTAACATTCCAAATTGAAAATTTGGGATGTTACATCCTGGCACGGTGGCGCGGCTTGGGGACGAAGGTGGCTGCGGTCAGCTCGGTGGTGAAGCCATGGACGCGTACGGGAGAAGGGATCTGGCGAGGGGGGCGAGGCGGAGAGGAGACGGCGTGGGGATGATTGGGCGAGTGGATTCTGGGAGTGGGTGAGGGAGAGCCAGGGGGAAGGAGAAGCGGGAGTGGCGGTAGGTGAGGGGGAGGACTCGAGGCGTGCGGGGGCAGCGACCTTATCGTCTCGGCGACGGGAACAGCAAGCTGGTCCAGTGGCGACGCGCGGGCGTGCGCCCTTGGACGATTGAACAGGGGGAGGGGAACAAGACTGGGGAAAGGTAAGTGGGCCGGGCTGCTGGGATGGGCCGAAGCCCAAGGGGAGGCCAGGGGCTCTCCCACCCCTTCTTCTTTCCTTTTCTTTTTTTAACTTTTGCCTTTTCTTTTAAAAACATTATGTTTTAGCTATTTTAGGCCATTTAGACACTTTGCAAAAATGTTGGTTCACCACCAATATTATCAGAAGAATACTTTCCACATGATGAACATTTTAGTTTTCATGTTTGAGCATTTTTTAATTTCACACATAATTTGAAATTGAATTCAACTGGAATTTGGAAGAGATGAGAAACAATGATGAACAAACACTTGTTTAGCAAAAGGATTAACTTAACCCCAAGGATTACTATAGCATCATTACACAGGAGTGTTACATCATACAACGTGACCGACCCTGGTTCTAAGTCGCGTTGCCTTGCTAGGCAAGTCGCCATTGGGCGGCTTACACCTTCGGGTCACGCTCCGTTTTTGGATCTTGGGAGTTCGGCTGGCCCGCATCGTAAGCCACCTCCAGGCTCTCAGGTATTGACTTCTTGGGCCTTCTTAACTTTATTGGTGAGTCGGCAACAGTGTAACCCGGCCCCTCCTGGGCGGGTCACACCGTGGGGTTATATCCCCAACACAAATGCTTCACAGAACCAAGCTTATGTGTTTCCAAATCATCTTCCTGGATAGGCTTGTACATGTTGGCCATTGAGTTATGATCCATCTTAGGCTTTGCATAAACATCAATATCATTTTCCTCTTCCTCAGGTGCATCAAGAAGAGTAGCCCACTCTGAGATAGATGACCAGTACCTGTGTCCCTCATTCATCCATACAATTCTGCCATCTGGATAAAAATGTGCTGTGGAGTAGAATTGCATGATCATCTCATCATTCCACTTTGTGAGCTTCTTGCCAACAAAGTCATCAACACCTACACTCTTGAAACTCTCATGAACATGGGGGAAGGTGTCCTCATTTTCATCAATGTACTTCCAATCCACCCATCTCATGTCATTGACTATAGGCTTCTTGTCTAGCAACACTGTCTCATAGAAGTCTTGTTGCTCTCAAGTGTGAAAGCGATAGTCACGGGAGGTTTTCCTCTTTGAAGCATATGGATCAATTAATCTCCGTTCATGCAAGCCTTTATCCTTTCTCATCTTCATGTTCTCCGCAACTGGATGTGAGTTGTCATGGTTTGGAATCTTGGGTCTCAACTTTCTTAGCACTAGTGGCTCAACATCTTCATCAACCTCAGGCATTGGGGCCTTGTACTTCTCACTAGAAGAAAATGTTTCTTGTTGATCTCTTAGGTGCTGGAGCTTTGGGCTTGGACTTGGGCTTGGAGGGGCAGCAGACTTCATTGCATCAGACATGAGCTTCTAAGTCTTGGCTAAAGGTGCCTTAGCTACTGGTTCCTCATCATCATCATCATCAGCAACCATGGAGGTTTGCCAATAACACGAGCAGCTATCTTCCTTGGCCTTTTCCTCCTTTTCCCTGCATCAGCTGTCTCTGAATCACTTGGCTCCTCAAGTGTGAATGTCATTATTTCTCTCGGAGCTGAGGCTTTGTCAGACTTGGAAAGAGGAACTTTCCTCACAGCAGTTCTATCCTGAGATCTTGGCCTGGTACTAGCAGATGTACCATACTCTTTTCTTAGCACAGCCTTCTTCTTTGATGTGGCCTCACTAGCCACAAAATCTAAAGCAAATATGCCCTAGAGGCAATAATAAAGTTATTATTTATTTCCTCATATCATGATAAATGTTTATTATTCATGCTATAATTGTATTAACCGAAAACATAATACATGTGTGAATACATAGACAAACACAGTGTCACTACACTACAAAAAAAAGACACATCCGTGACATTTTGGGCCGAACAATTTTTTTCTGTCATACATATGACACTTCTATGACAATAATTGTGACAAAACCCGGTATCATCATAGATGTGGTGGGCTCCTACTTCTATGACAAAAAATCATGACAGAAAATGGGCTTTTCGTCCTGGGCGGGCCGGAGACGCAGCTGCATGACATTCTTTGCGCCGTCCATGACGGAAAAAACTGTGGTAGAAGCGAGGGCGAGGAAAATTTCGGGGATTTCCCGGTTACGGTGGGAGGTCGGGGGCCGAGCGATGCGCGTTTCTCTCGTACACGTACGCGCGTGTGTGCGATGCGTTGGCTCTAACTGAACCCGAGCGAGGCGTTGGGCTCTAACTGAACCCGAGCGATTGCACTGCAGGCTACGCGTTACTGAACCCGAGCGATCGATCGATGGCTGTTAACTGAACCCGATCGAGCGATTCCTTTGCTACTGCTGCTAACTGAAGCCGATCGATGCTGCCTCTGGGATGAACAGTGAGCGTTGCGGGGGGGGGGGGGGGGTTGGATGAACAGTGAGCGGTGGCGTTGCCTCTGGATGAACAGGACCCCGTGGTGTGGTGGAGGGCTGGATGAACTGTAGACGGTGGAGGGGTGCCCATGGAGGGGTGGTTGAACAGGACCCCGTGGTGTGGAGGGCTGGATGAATAGTAGACGGTGGAGGGGTGCCTGTGGAGGGGTGGTTGAATAGTAGCCGGTGGAGTAGCGCGCGGTGGAGGCTGGATGAACAGGAGTCCGTGGAGGCTGGAGGAGGTCGATGGTGGAGATGAACAGTATCCCGTAGAGTCCTGTTTTGCGGTACGCCACACCCCTCCCGATGAACAGGACCCCCGTTTCGACCGTACGAGGTCCGTTTCGTCCGTTTTGCGGTACGCCACACCCCTCCCGATCAACAGGACCCCTGTTTCGACCGTAGGAGGTCCGTTTCGTCCATTTTGCGGTACGCCACACCCCTCCCGATCAACAGGACCCCCGTTTCGACCGTAGGAGGTCCGTTTCCTCCGTTTTGCGGTACGCCACACTCCTCCCGATCAACAGGACCCCCGTTTCGACCGTAGGAGGTCCGTTTCCTTCGTTTTGTAGTACGCTACACCCCTCCCCATGAACATGACACATTCCGTTGCCTCCCCATGAACACGACGCATTCCGTTGCCTCCCCATGAACACGACGACGACGCGTTTCTCCGATCCGACCCAGCCATGTACACGAGCCCTGGCCGTACGTATGTGTGAGTAGGCGTTCGAGACCCTGCCCGTATGTACACATACGTGGCCGTATTTTCTTTCTTGCACCCTGGCCGCTGTACGTACGTGTACATGTTACGTGCGCTCCTCTACTATGACACGTACGCGCCTCTACTACGACACGTAAGTGCCTCTACATCCACCAATATATATGACGTACACGTTCGCGGCTACAATGACAACGCTATGTACGCTTCGACCAGGTGGGTCCCGACTGTCAGGCACTTCCTTGCCTGCGAAAATGTAGCTGGTGGGTCCCAGCAGTCAGGGGGAATCATTTTTTTTGCCCGGACGCACTTCCTTGCGTGCGAAGATGTAGCTGGTGGGTCCTAGCAGTTAGGGGTAAACGTTTTTTTTGCAAAGTACGGTGGCGCGTCCAGTGGGTCCCCGCTGTCAGGTGGAGGAATAATTATTTTGCACGTAATAAGGAGGCACTTCCTTGCTGCGGCCGTGGACCCAGCTGTCAGCCTCTCCACGTACAGTCCACGTCCGATGGAAGCCGTTCCTTGACCACGTTGACCACGCCGCGCCGAGAGCACCAGGGCGGTGGACGACGGCGAGGCCTAGGAAGGGGACGACGCGGAGCCGGGGAAGACGCGACAGTGGATGCCCACGCATAGAGGAGTACGAGGGTTCACTGGTTCGCTGCGGTGTGAGGCAACCGTCGCCGCAGAATAACAGGGGGTGTGGGTGAGTAGAGGGATGGCCTGGCCAGCGGTGGGAGTAGTAGGGGACGGTGAGGCCTCCGCCGCATCGCAGCCGGCCACGGGAGGCAGGAGCACGAGGCACGACCGACGCTGGTTTGGGCGGCTGGAGCAAGAAGACCAGAGGTTGAAGAAGCACTACGGCCGTTGGATGGACATCGTACGGTCACTGGAGCTAGAATCGTGCATATTGACTAAGTTGACAAAGCCCTCCGTCCCCATCAACTCAGTAGGCCCACAAGTCAGCCTGCCACTATACTGGGTCCCAGCTAACAGGGGGAGTATTCATTTTTTTGTGCGTAATAAGGAGGCACTTCCTTGGGGGCGAAGATATAGCTGGTGGGTCCGAGCTGTCAGCGGCGGTAATGTTTTTTTCGTGAAATACAGAGGCCCTTTCCGTGGGTCCCTGATGTCAGGTGGAGGAATCATTATTTTGCGCGTAATAAGGAGGCATTTCCTTGCGTGCGGCCGTGGACCCAGCTGTCGGCCTCTCCACGTATAGTCCACCTCAGATGCATGTCGGTCGTTGACCACGTTGACCAGGCCGCGCCGAGAGCACCAGGGCGGTGGACGACGGCGAGGCCTAGGAAGGGAACGACACGGAGGCAGGGAAGACTCGACAGTTGTTTCCCACGCAGAGGGGAGTACGACTGTACGAGGGTTTACTGGTTCGTCTGCCGTCGCCGGAGAATAACAGCTGGTGTGGGTGAGTAGAGGGATGGCTAGGCCAGCGATGGGAGTACGGTGGGGCGGTGAGGCCTGCACGGCAGCAGAGCCGGCTGCGGGGAGGAGGGAGCAGGTAGTCCCGCCGGCGCTTGTTTGAGCGGCTGGAGCAGGAAGAGCCTAGATTGAAGAAGCACGACGGCCGTTGGATGGCCATCCAACAGTCACTGCTTGTGCGTCAACCATTTTTTAGGAAAGCCTCAAATCTGTGGAAAACAGCATACAACCCATCTGCCATTATTTCTAATAATTTACAGCCCATTTGCTAATTATTAAGGTTTTTTGGAGCCCTTATTCTTTTTGTTAGCATTACAGCCCATATTGTGGCCACGGTTAAAAAATTATACGAAATTTTGCATATTTCGGTGCGGTCTCAACTGTTAGAAGCCATGAAATCCGAGATAGGATCCATGTATCAGAACAAAGCATGGACTTTGGTGAACTTGCCCGATGATCGGCAAGCCATTGAGATAAATGGATCTTTGAGAGGAAGACGGACGTGGACGGTAATGTTACCATCTATGAAGCTCGACTTGTGGCAAAGAGTATTTTCACAAGTTCAAGGAGTTGACTACGATGAGATTTTCTCATCCGTAGCGATGCTTAAGTCCGTCGGAATCATGTTAGCATTAGCTGCATTTATGAAATCTGGCAGATGGATGTCAAAACAAGTTTCCTTACCAGTTTTCGTAAGGAAAGGTTGTATGTGATACAATCAGAAAGGTTTTGTCGATCCTAAGGATGCTAAAAGGTATGCTAGCTCCAGCGATCCTTCCATGGATTAGAGCAAGCATCTCGGAGTCAGAATATACGCTTTGATGGAGTGATCAAAGTTTTTGGGTTTATACAAAGTTTGTTAGAAACTTGTATTTACAATAAAGTGAGTGGGATCGCTACAACATTTCTGATAAGAATATGTGAATGACATATTGTTGATCCGAAATGATGTAAAATTTCTGGAAAGCATAAAGGGTTGTTTGAAAGGAGTTTTTCAAAGGAAGACCTGGATAAAGCTGCTTACATATTGGGCATCAAGATCTATAGATCAAGACGCCTGATGATACTTTCAAAGAACACACACCTTGACATGATTTTGAAAGAGTTCAAAATAGATCAGCAAAGAAGGAGTTCTTGGCTGTGTTACAAGGTGTGAGTATTGAGTAAGACTCAAGACCTGACCACAGCAGAAGAGAGAGAAAGGACGAAGGTCGTCCCCTATGCTTCAAACGTAGGCTCTACAGTATGCTATGCTGCGTACCGCACATGTAGTGTGCCTTGCCATGAGTTGGTCAAGCGGTACAATAGTGATCCGGGAAAGGATCACATGACAGCGGTCGAACTTATCCTTAGTACCTAGTGGACTAAGGAATTTTCTCGATTATGGAGGTGAAAAGGAGTTCATCGTAAAGAGTTACGTCGATGCGAACTTTGACACTAATCTGGATGACTCTGAGTAGTAAACCGGATTCGTATAGTAGAGCAATTATTTGAAATGGCTCCAAATAGCACGTGGTATCATCCACAAGATGACATAGATATTCGTAAAGCACACACGGATCTGAAAGGTTCAGACCCATTGACTAATAACCTCTCTCACAAGCATAACATGATCAAGCCAGAACTCATTGAGTGTTAATCACATAGTGATGTGAACTAGATTGTTGACTCTAGTAAACTCTTTGGATGTTGGTCACATGGTGATGTGACCTATGAGTGTTAATCACATGGTGATGTGGACTAGATTATTGACTCTAGTGCAAGTGGGAGACTGTTGGAAATATGCCCTAGAGGCAATAATAAATTGGTTATTATTATATTTCCTTGTTCATGATAATCGTTTATTATCCATGCTAGAATTGTATTGAAAGGAAACTCAGATACATGTGTGCATACATAGACAACACCATGTACCTAGTAAGCCTCTAGTTGACTAGCTCGTTGATCAATAGATGGTTACGGTTTCCTGACCATGGACATTGGATGTCGTTGATAACGGGATCACATCATTAGGAGAATGATGTGATGGACAAGACCCAATCCTAAGCCTAGCACAAGATCGTGTAGTTCGTATGCTCAGAGCTTTTCTAATGTCAAGTATCAGTTCCTTAGACCATGAGATTGTGCAACTCCCGGATACCGTAGGAATGCTTTGGGTGTACCAAACGTCACAACGTAACTGGGTGGCTATAAAGGTGCACTACAGGTATCTCCGAAAGTGTCTGTTGGGTTGGCACGAATCGAGACTGGGATTTGTCACTCCGTGTAAACAGAGAGGTATCTCTGGGCCCACTCGGTAGGACATCATCATAATGTGCACAATGTGACCAAGGAGTTGATCACGGGATGATGTGAGTTACGGAACAAGTAAAGAGACTTGCCGGTAACGAGATTGAACAAGGTATCGGGATACCGACGATCGAATCTCGGGCAAGTAACATACCGATAGACAAAGGGAATTGTATACGGGATTGATTGAATCCTCGACATCGTGATTCATCCGATGAGATCATCGTGGAACATGTGGGAACCAACATGGGTATCCAGATCCCGCTGTTGGTTATTGGCCGGAGAACGTCTCGGTCATGTCTGCATGGTTCCTGAACCCGTAGGGTCTACACACTTAAGGTTCAGTGACGCTAGGGTTATAGAGATATTAGTATGCGGTAACCCGAAAGTTGTTCAGAGTCCCGGATGAGATCCCGGACGTCACGAGGAGTTCCGGAATGGTCCGGAGGTAAAGATTTTTATATGGGAAGTCTTATTTTGGTCGCCGGAAAAGTTTCGCACTTTATCGGTATTGTACCGGGAGTGCCGAAAGGGGTCCGGGGGTCCACCAGCCCCGGGGGGGCCACATGGGCTGTAGGGGGTGCGCCTTGGCCTATATGGGCCAAGGGCACCAGCCCCAAGAGGCCCATGCGCCAAGAGATAAGAAAAACGGAGAGTCCTAAAGGGGGAAGGCACCTCCGAGGTGCCTTGGGGAGGAAGGACTCCTCCCTGGCCGCACCCTTCCTTGGAGGAAGGGCCAAGGCTGCGCCCCCCCTCTCCCTTGGCCCTATATATAGTGGGGGGAGGGAGGGCAGCAATATCCTAGCCCCTGGCGCCTCCCTCTCCCTCCCGTGACACCTCTCCCTCCCGTTAGTGCTTGGCGAAGCCCTACCGGGATCCCCGCTACTTCCACCACCACGCCGTCGTGCTGCTGGATCTCCATCAACCTCTCCTCCCCCCTTGCTGGATTAAGAAGGAGGAGACGTCGCTGCTCCGTACGTGTGTTGAACGCGGAGGTGCCGTCCGTTCGGCGCTAGGATCATCGGTGATTTGGATCACGAGGAGTACGACTCCATCAACCCTGTTCTCTTGAACGCTTCCGCTCGCGATCTACAAGGGTATGTAGATGCACTCCCCTTCCCCTCGTTGCTAGATTACTCCATAGATTGATCTTGGTGATGCATAGAAAATTTTGAATTTCTGCTACGTTCCCCAACAGTGGCATCATGAGCAAGGTCTATGCGTAGTTTCTATGCACGAGTAGCACACAAAGTAGTTGTGGGCGTCGATTTTGTCAATTTACTTGCCGTTACTAGTCTTATCTTGATTCGGCGGCATCGTGGGATGAAGCGGCCCGGACCGACCTTACACGTACTCTTACGTGAGACAGGTTCCACCGACTGACATGCACTAGTTGCATAAGGTGGCTAGCGGGTGTCTGTCTCTCCCACTTTAGTCGGATCGGATTCGATGAAAAGGGTCCTTATGAAGGGTAAATAGAAATTGGCATACCACGTTGTGGCTTTTGCGTAGGTAAGAAACGTTCTTGCTAGAATCCCATAGCAGCCACGTAAAACATGCAACAGCAATTAGAGGACGTCTAACTTGTTTTTGCAAGGTATGCTATGTGATGTGATATGGCCAAAAGGATGTGATGAATGATATATGTGATGTATGAGATTGATCATGTTCTTGTAATAGGAATCACGACTTGCATGTCGATGATTATGACAACCGGCAGGAGCCATAGGAGTTGTCTTTATTTTTTTGTATGACCTGCGTGTCATTGAATAACGCCATGTAAATTACTTTACTTTATTGCTAAGTGCGTTAGCCATAGAAGTAGAAGTAATCGTTGGCGTGACAACTTCATGAAGACACAATGATGGAGATCATGGTGTCATGCCGGTGACAAAGATGATCATGGTGCCCCGAAGATGGAGATCAAAGGAGCAAAATGATATTGGCCATATCATGTCACTATTTGATTGCATGTGATGTTTATCATGTTATGCATCTTATTTGCTTAGAACGACGGCAGTAAGTAAGATGATCCCTCACTAAAATTTCAAGAGAAGTGTTCCCCCTAACTGTGCACCGTTGCGAAGGTTCGTTGTTTCGAAGCACCACGTGATGGTCGGGTGTGATAGATTCTAATGTTCGAATACAACGGGTGTTGTCGAGCCTAGCATGTACAGACATGGCCTCGGAACACATGCGAAACACTTAGGTTGACTTGACGAGCCTAGCATGTACAGACATGGCCTCGGAACACAAGAGACCGAAAGGTCGAACATGAGTCGTATAGCAGATACGATCAACATGGAGATGTTCACCGATGATGACTAGTCCGTCTCACGTGATGATCGGACACGGCCTAGTTTGACTCGGATCATGTATCACTTAGATGACTAGAGGGATGTCTATCTGAGTGGGAGTTCATTAATCAGATGAACTCAATTATCATGAACATAGTCAAAAGGTCTTTGCAAATTATGTCATACGCTTTAGTTCTACTGTTTAAGATATGTTCCTAGAGAAAAATTTAGTTGAAAGTTAATAGTAGCAATTATGCGGACTGGGTCCGTGAACTGAGGAGTGTCCTCATTGCTGCACAGAAGGCTTATGTCCTTAATGCACCGCTCGGTGTGCTGAACCTCAGCGTCGTCTGTAGATGTTACGAAACATCTGACATACACGTTTTGATGACTACGTGATAGTTCAGTGCGTAATGCTAACGGTTTAGAATTGTGGCACCAAAGACGTTTTTGAAACGTCGCAGAACATATGAGATGTTCCGAAAACTGAAATTGGGATTTTAGACTAGTGCCCACGTCAAGAGGTATGAGGCCTCTGACAAGTTTCTTAAGCCTGCAAACTAAGGGAGAAAAGCTCAATCATTGAGCATGTGCTCAGATTGTCTGAGTACTACAATCACTTGAATCGAGTGGGAGTTAATCTTCCAGATGAGATAGTGATGGTTCTCCATAATCACTGCCACCAAGCTATTAGAGCTTCGTGATGAACTATAAATATCAAGGATAGATGATGATCCTTGAGCAACTCGCGATGTTTGACACCGCGAAAGTAGAAATCAAGAAGGAGCATCAATTGTTGATGGTTAGTAAAACCACTAGTTTAAGAAGGGCAAGGGCAAAAAGGGATACTTCATGAAACAGCAAGTCATTTGCTGCTCTAGTGAAGAATCCCAAGGTTGAACCCAAACCCGAGACTAAGTGCTTCTGTAATGAGAGGAACGGTCACTGAAGCAGTACTACCCTAGATACTTGGTAGATGAGAAGGCAGGCAAGGTCGACAGAAGTATATTGGATATACATTATATGAATGTGTACTTTACTAGTACTCCTAGCAGCACCAGGGTATTAGATACCGGTTCGGTTGCTAAGTGTTAGTAACTCGAAATAAAAGCTGCGGAATAAATGGAGACTGGATAAAGGTGAGATGACGATGTGTGTTGGAAGTGTTTCCAAGGTTGATGTGATCAAGCATCGCATGCTCCCTCTACCATCGAGATTTGGTGTTTGCGTTGAGCATGATTGGATTATGTTTATCGCAATACGGTTATTCATTTAAGGAGAATAATGGTTACTCTGTTTATTTGAATAATACCTTCAATGGTCTTGCACCTAAAATGAATCTCGATCGCAGTGGTACACATGTTCGTGCCAAAAGATATAAAATAGTAATGATAGTACCACATACTTGTGGCACTGCCATTTGAGTCATATTGGTATAGAACGCATGAATAAGCTCCATGTAGATGGATCTTTGGACTCACTCGTTTTTGAAAAGATTGAGACATGCGAACCATGTCTATTGGTATATATGCATGAAGAAACTCCATGCAGATGGATCGTTTGGACTCACTTGATTTTGAATCACTTGAGACATGCAAATCATACCACATGGGCAAGATGACTGAAAGGCCTCGTTTTCAGTAAGATGGAACAAGATAGCAACTTGTTGGAAGTAATACATTCGATGTGTACAGTCCAATGAGTGCTGAGGCATGCAGTGGATATCGTTATGGTCTTACTTCACAGATGATTTGAGTAGATGCTGAGTGTATTTACTTGATGAAACACAAGTCTGAATTATTGAAAGGTTCAAGTAATTTCAGAGTGAAGTTGAAGATCGTCATGACAAGAGGATAAAATGTCTGTGATATGATCATAGAGATAAGTATCTGAGTTACGAGTTTGGCACACAATTAAGACATTGTGGAAAGTGTTTCACAATTAATACCGCCTGGAACACCATAGTGTGATGGTGTGTCCGAACATCATAACTGCACCCTATTGGATATGGTGCATACCATGATGTCTCTTATCGAATTACCACTATCGTTTATGGGTTAGGCATTAGAGACAACCGCATTCACTTTAAAAGGGGCACCACGCAATTCCGTCGAGACGACACCGTTTAGAGAAACCTAAGTTGTTGTTTCTTAAAAGTTTGGGACTGCGATGCTTATGTGAAAATGTTTCAGGCTGATAAGCTCGAACCCAAAGCGGATAAATGCATCTTCATAGAAAACCCAAAACGGTTGGGTATACCTACTATTTCAGATCTGGAAGCAAAAGTGATTGTTTCTAGAAACGGGTCCTTTCTCGAGGAAAAGTTTCTCTCGAAAGAATTGAGTGGGAGGATGGTGGAGACTTGATGAGGTTATTGAACCATGACTTCAACTAGTGTGTAGCAGGGCATAGGAAGTTGTTCCTGTGGCACCTACACCAATTGAAGTGGAAGCTTATGATAGTGATCATGAAACTTCGGATCAAGTCACTACCAAACCTCGTAGGACGACGAGGATGCGTACTACTTCAGAGTAATGCGTGATCCTTTCTTAGAAGTCATGTTGTTGGACAACGATGAACCTATGAGCTGTGGAGAAGCGATGGTGGGCCCGGATTCCGACAAATGGTTAGAAGCCATGAAATCTGAGATAGGATCCATGTATCAGAACAAAGCATGGACTTTGGTGAACTTGCCCGATGATCGGCAAGCCATTGAGATAAATGGATCTTTGAGAGGAAGACGGACGTGGACGGTAATGTTACCGTCTATGAAGCTAGACTTGTGGCAAAGAGTATTTTCACAAGTTCAAGGAGTTGACTACGATGAGATTTTCTCATCCGTAGCGATGCTTAAGTCCGTCGGAATCATGTTAGCATTAGCTGCATTTATGAAATCTGGCAGATGGATGTCAAAACAAGTTTCCTTACCAGTTTTCGTAAGGAAAGGTTGTATGTGATACAATCAGAAAGGTTTTGTCGATCCTAAGGATGCTAAAAGGTATGCTAGCTCCGGCGATCCTTCCATGGATTAGAGCAAGCATCTCGGAGTCAGAATATACGCTTTGATGGAGTGATCAAAGTTTTTTGGTTTATACAAAGTTTGTTAGAAACTTGTATTTACAATAAAGTGAGTGGGATCGCTACAACATTTCTGATAAGAATATGTGAATGACATATTGTTGATCCGAAATGATGTAAAATTTCTGGAAAGCATAAAGGGTTGTTTGAAAGGAGTTTTTCAAAGGAAGACCTGGATAAAGCTGCTTACATATTGGGCATCAAGATCTATAGATCAAGACGCCTGATGATACTTTCAAAGAACACACACCTTGACATGATTTTGAAAGAGTTCAAAATAGATCAGCAAAGAAGGAGTTCTTGGCTGTGTTACAAGGTGTGAGTATTGAGTAAGACTCAAGACCTGACCATAGCAGAAGAGAGAGAAAGGACGAAGGTCGTCCCCTATGCTTCAGACGTAGGCTCTACAGTATGCTATGCTGCGTACCGCACATGTAGTGTGCCTTGCCATGAGTTGGTCAAGGGGTACAATAGTGATCCAGGAAAGGATCACATGACAGCGGTCGAACTTATCCTTAGTACCTAGTGGACTAAGGAATTTTCTCGATTATGGAGGTGAAAAGGAGTTCGTCGTAAAGAGTTACGTCGATGCGAACTTTGACACTAATCCGGATGACTCTGAGTAGTAAACCGGATTCGTATAGTAGAGCAATTATTTGAAATGGCTCCAAATAGCACGTGGTAGCATCCACAAGATGACATAGATATTCGTAAAGCACACACGGATCTGAAAGGTTCAGACCCGTTGACTAATAACCTCTCTCACAAGCATAACATGATCAAACCAGAACTCATTGAGTGTTAATCACATAGTGATGTGAACTAGATTGTTGACTCTAGTAAACTCTTTGGATGTTGGTCACATGGTGATGTGACCTATGAGTGTTAATCACATGGTGATGTGGACTAGATTATTGACTCTAGTGCAAGTGGGAGACTGTTGGAAATATGCCCTAGAGGCAATAATAAATTGGTTATTATTATATTTCCTTGTTCATGATAATCGTTTATTATCCATGCTAGAATTGTATTGAAAGGAAACTCAGATACATGTGTGGATACATAGACAACACCATGTCCCTAGTAAGCCTCTAGTTGACTAGCTCGTTGATCAATAGATGGTTACGGTTCCTGACCATGGACATTGGATGTCGTTGATAACGGGATCACATCATTAGGAGAATGATGTGATGGACAAGACCCAATCCTAAGCCTAGCACAAGATCGTGTAGTTCGTATGCTCAGAGCTTTTCTAATGTCAAGTATCAGTTCCTTAGACCATGAGATTGTGCAACTCCCGGATACCGTAGGAATGCTTTGGGTGTACCAAACATCACAACGTAACTGGGTGGCTATAAAGGTGCACTACAGGTATCTCCGAAAGTGTCTGTTGGGTTGGCACGTATCGAGACTGGGATTTGTCACTCCGTGTAAACGGAGAGGTATCTCTGGGCCCACTCGGTAGGACATCATCATAATGTGCACAATGTGACCAAGCAGTTGATCACGGGATGATGTGAGTTACGGAACGAGTAAAGAGACTTGCCGGTAACGAGATTGAACAAGGTATCGGGATACCGACGATCGAATCTCGGGCAAGTAACATACCGATAGACAAAGGGAATTGTATACGGGATTGATTGAATCCTCGACATCGTGGTTCATCCGATGAGATCATCGTGGAACATGTGGGAGCCAACATTGGTATCCAGATCCCGCTGTTGGTTATTGGCCGGAGAACGTCTCGGTCATGTCTGCGTGGTTCCCGAACCCGTAGGGTCTACACACTTAAGGTTCGGTGACGCTAGGGTTATAGAGATATTAGTATGCGGTAACCTGAAAGTTGTTCGGAGTCCCGGATGAGATCCCGGACATCACGAGGAGTTCCGGAATGGTCCGGAGGTAAAGATTTATATATGGGAAGTCTTATTTTGGTCGCCGGAAAAGTTTCGCACTTTATCGGTATTGTACCGGGAGTGCCGAAAGGGGTCCGGGGGTCCACCAAGGGGGTCCACCAGCCCCGGGGGGCCACATGGGCTGTAGGGGGTGCGCCTTGGCCTATATGGGCCAAGGGCACCAGCCCCAAGAGGCCCATGCGCCAAGAGATAAGAAAAACGGAGAGTCCTAAAGGGGGAAGGCACCTCCGAGGTGCCTTGGGGAGGAAGGACCCCTCCCTGGCCGCACCCTTCCTTGGAGGAAGGGCCAAGGCTGCGCCCCCCTCTCCCTTGGCCCTATATATAGTGGGGGGGAGGGAGGGCAGCAATATCCTAGCCCCTGGCGCCTCCCTCTCCCTCCCGTAACACCTATCCCTCCCGTTAGTGCTTGGCGAAGCCCTACCGGGATCCCCGCTACTTCCACCACCACGCCGTCGTGCTGCTGGATCTCCATCAACCTCTCCTCCCCCCTTGCTGGATCAAGAAGGAGGAGACGTCGCTGCTCCATACGTGTGTTGAACGCGGAGGTGCCGTCCGTTCGGCGCTAGGATCATCGGTGATTTGGATCACGACGAGTACGACTCCATCAACCCCGTTCTCTTGAACGCTTCCGCTCGCGATCTACAAGGGTATGCAGATGCACTCCCCTTCCCCTCGTTGCTAGATTACTCCATAGATTGATCTTGGTGATGCGTAGAAAATTTTGAATTTCTGCTACGTTCCCCAACACTGTCAGCCTCTCCACGTACAGTACTCTTCCGATGGAAGTCGTTCCTTGAACACGTTGACCACGCCGCGCGGAGAGCACCACGGCGGTGGACGACGGCGAGGCCTAGGAAGGGGACGACGCGGAGCCGGGGAAGACGCGGCAGTGGAAGCCCGCGTGGAGAGGAGTACGAGGGTTCACTGGTTCGGGTGCGGTGTGAGGCTGCCGTCGCCGCAGGGCCTGG
Organism: Aegilops tauschii subsp. strangulata; assembly: GCF_002575655.3. Taxonomy (NCBI): domain Eukaryota; kingdom Viridiplantae; phylum Streptophyta; class Magnoliopsida; order Poales; family Poaceae; genus Aegilops; species Aegilops tauschii. The sequence goes on along the minus strand of NC_053035.3, from coordinate 205,791,925 downwards.
CCAGCGGTGGGAATAGTAGGGGGCGGTGAGGCCTCCGCGGCAGCACAGCCGGCCACGAGAGGCAGGAGCATGCGGCACGACCGGTGCTGCTTTGGGCGGCTGGAGCAAGAAGACCAGAGGTTGAAGAAGCACTACGGCCGTTGGATGGACATCGTACGGTCACTGGAGCTAGAATCGTTCATATTGACTAAGTTGACAAAGCCCTTCGTCCCCGTCAACTTAGTAGGCCCACAAGTCAGCCTCCCACCAAGGTGGGTCCCAGCTAGCCGGGGGAGTATTCATTTTTTGTGCATAATAAGGAGGCACTTCCAGTGGGTCCGAGCTGACAGCGGGGGGAACGTTTTTTTCGCGAAATACGGTGGCCCGTCAGGTGGGTCCCATCAGTCAGGGGGCAAACGTTTTTTCGCAAAATACGATGGCCCGTCAAGTGGGTCCCTGCTGTCAGTTGGAGGAATCATTATTTTCCGCGTAATAAGGAGGCACTTACTTGCTGCGGCCGTGGACCCAGCTGAGACTCTCGACGTACAATATACTTCCGATGGAAGTCGTTCCTTGACCACGTTGACCTCGCCGCGTTCCGTTGCATGCATGCGTCCATGGGCGTGGTGCGTCCCCACTATCAGCCTCTCACGTACAGTCATCTTCCGATGACTCTCGGTTGTTGACCACGTTGACCACACCGTGCCGAGCGCACCCAGACTGGAACGACCCGGAGATGGGGAAGACGGGGCAGTGGAGTCGCAGATGGAGAGGAGTGGGAAACTTCACTGGTTCGGGTGCGCGGCAGCACAGCCGCGATGCCGCCCACGGGAGACAGGAGCAAGAACAGAGGTTGAAGAAGGAGCACGGCTGTTGGATTAACATCCAACGGTCCAGCTGCTAGAATCATTTGTTGATTAAGTTGACAAACCCGTACGTACACGTCCGCTTAGTAGGCCCACAAGTCAGTCAACAAATCTGACGGGTCCCAGCTGTCAACGGGATGAATAATTTTTTTCGCAAAACAAGGAGACACTTCCTTCCATGCGAAGATACAGCCGGTGGGTCCCAGCTGTCAGGTGGAGAAATAATTTTTTTCGCAAAACAAGGAGGTCCCTCCTGTAGCTGGTTCGAATCCAAACCTAGACTATCACTATATATGGTGCTATGCTACTCTGCAAGTAATGAAACTGACATATCCAACGTTCGCTTCTCCTCTTCTCTACTTACTCTGCCTAGCATCAGAAGCTCTGGCCGCAGCAACCATGTCCGCTGGCTGCTCGTCCACCTGCTCTTCAGCAGGCAACAACCATATATGCGCCAAGTCGCCACCCGTACCATCGCCTGTGGGTCTCATCACACCCCCGCCGGCACGCGCACCGCAGTCGATTGCTCATCGCAACCCGCTGTCGTTGGTGTGGTGCCACTGCTGCAAATCACGCAGAGTCATCTGTCGCGTCTCAACCACAATCCGCAACCCTGGCCGAGTCTTATACAAATGCCCGAATCATGGGGTAATAATATGTAAGTGTTGTTCTGCTGCTTTCAGTTGCTGATTTTTTTAATAATTCGGTTGATGATCTTCCAATTTGATTCGTGCAGAAAAGGGAAGATTCGTGTGATTTGTATTTCCGGGAAGTTGCTGATGTGGGGGAATGCAACTACGCTGATTATTTGGTTAACCGAGGAATCCCAATACCAGCAGGTTGGGGTGTTGGACAAGTAACTGAAGGAACGGGAGAAGAGGAAGATGCAGAGCAGAAGGTTAAAGATGAAAGAGCTTGTTCATCTGATCATGGCCAAGCAACAGCTACTGAACGGCCTTGACAGCAAGGAGGAGATGAAAGAGCTTGTGAAGATAATAGGCAAAATCGATGTGCTCTGTAGGATGATTGTCTCTTTATTTGCAGTGTATGTAGCACTCGTGATGTATTCAGTGGCTACGACATGAGCACTTTGCTGAAACTAGTAATAAATGAAACCTGTGTAGTAGGCTGGGCGTAGTGTTGTGAACATCTAATGATTTCTATTAAAGGAAATCAGGGGGTATCCCCTTTTGCTCATATAAATAAATAAATAGCAGAGGCCCTGTCGGGTCAGCTTTGTTCTCATTCGAAGATGTCGAGCAAATTGCAGTCCAACAACAAACTATGTCATCAAATTCAAGTTTCACAGCCAAATATGAGTACAACTAAACAACAATGTCATCATGTTTTAGTTGTCATACAATCACCAAACACAAATCAACATACATAACAAGTGATGTTCTCACAGCAAAATACTAAACAACATGTTCATCAGGTTTCAGTTGTCACAGCAAACACAATTTCACATAGTAGATAAAAAAATGTCTTCTGACAGGCAAATACGACAAAAGCAATGTAATCATCATCCGCAGCAGCAGCGTCAACATCTTCGCCATGTGTATCAGTCTGAATCATAATTCCCCATGGTGTCATCTTCTTCTTCGTCCTCAACATCCTCGAACGTTGGCTTCTTCTTGATCAACTCTTGTATGTCCACAGCACGACAGGCAATCTTTTCGCTGGCGTCATTGACGTGATGGTTCTCAAAGATATTAGGAACATCTGTGTTATCTTGTACATCAGGAGCAGTGTAAGCATCATCTTGTTGTGCAACTTCATTAAACGAATTCCTCTGCTCAAACCTTTGCAATACTCTCCAGTCATCGCTACGTGCAAATGTGCTTCCAAGAATAATATCTGTGTTGCTTGATTTGCCAAAATAAAAGGCTCGTTGGTCTGGTACGCTGCCTTGACATTGATGGATTTGAAATAATCATTAGCTGTGGGTTTTGCGATCCTGGAAAACAGGTTATACCAACAACAGCACAACAGAACCACACACCAATGATCCTCGAAACTGGAGATATACTGCAACTGAACAATGTCTGTTATGTTAGCATACATTTCAGTTGTCTCTTTGTCATACGTATCCGTGCTCATGATGGCACTGTTTTGTGTCTTCCTGCCTTCATCTCGTGCAAGGGTGTTGTAGCGCACATCTCCAACAACGCAAGATTCATAATGTCTTACCCGAGTATCAGGACCCATTGCTAGTGAGTAAAGGGCATCATCAACTGCCTGCCCATCCTCCCGCATCTTCTTAACCTATGGTTAGAAAATAGACAAGCTGATCATCTTATGTACTCAATATATTAAAAAAACTGACAGTGCACTTCAAAAGCTTACATGGTTCTTGAACCATTTCGCAAATCCTGCCATAACCAGTTTGTCAATGTTTCTTGGATTTTGCTGCAGTAACTCCTCTTTGTAGATGCTGCACAACATAGTGATCGCGTCAAACATCTAAATATATAAGAATGTGTTGCAAGTTTAGTAGATTACGATGTATAAGCTGCAGTACTGCACTTACTTGATATAAGGTAGTATCTCAGGATAGTTATTCAACACATACCAAACCATTTTGTCCAAATCTTTAGGTTTGTCCTCTTGTCGACTCTTCCCTGTAACTCGAACAGAATAATCGAAAACATTGAGCCCGGGATTGTCTTCACCCACCTCTTTGCTAAGCTGATCAGCTGTTTCAATGTATTTTGAGCAGAATGTCAACGCTTCTGTAGCAATGTAGGCCTCTGCAATGGAACCCTCGGTTCTAGCTCTGTTCCTAACATAGCCCTTGAAAGTGCCTAGCCGCCTTTCAATAGGGTACATCCAGCCATACTGTACTGGACCTCTAAGTAGTGCCTCATCAGGTAGATGAATAGCCAAATGCACCATCACATCAAAGAAGGCTGGAGGATATATCTTCTCAAGGTCGCATAGGATAGTTGGTATCTTGTCTCTAAGACGCTCCAAAGCATCTATCCCGATATTCCTACTGCAGAGTTCCTTGAAGAATTGTCCCAACTCTGCAACTGCTCTGTATAAGTCAGGGCGGCACAATCCTCTAAGGATAACAGGTAAAACCCTTTGAAGTAGGACGTGGCAGTCATGAGTTTTCAACCCTTGTACCTTGTTTCCATCTGCACTGACTCTCCTTTCAGGGTTGGAAGCATATCCATGTGGGAATCTCACACGTGACAGGACCTCACAGAATTCTTTTCTTTTTACTTTGTCCAAGACGTACACAGCTGGGGCCATATCCCGTGGTTTACCTTCATCTTGCACCTGCAAATCCTTTCTGATACCCAGGTGTATCAAATCAATCCTAGATTTTAAGGTATCTTTCGTCTTGCCTTCAATATTAAGAAGTGTGCCGATAATGCTATCACATATATTTTTCTCGCTGTGCATCACATCAAGATTATGCCGCAGATCCAAATCTTTCCAATACTCCAAGTGCCACAAAGTGGACCTGCGGGTAAACAATAATCTCTCTTCTACCCTGCCACGCTTCCTTTTCCCGCTACCATTACCAGGATGGTTTCCAGGTGTAATATGCCTGACCTTCTCTAATTCCACTTGCAACTCATCGGCGGTGAGCCTCTTTGGCGCATCACGGTTTTCATGCTTTGCATTGAACACATGTCTTCAGTATTTTCTAGGATGCAGCTTGTCCTTGGCAAGGAAACGGCGGTGTCCAATGTAACAGATCTTGCTAAGTATTGCGTATGACAGTGGATTCCTGTCACAGTGAACACATGCATTGTAACCATGTGTCGTTCGCCCTGACATAGTGCCCAATGCCGGATAACCATGGATGCACCAAATTATAACAGCACGCAGAAAGAAATCAGCTGGTGGGCTGCTATATAGGTCTCGAGTGAGAACACCCTTCCATAGCTGTTGAAGTTCCTCCACAAGAGGCTCCATGAACAAATCAAAATCCTTTCCAGGACTTTTTGGACCTGGGATGAGCAAGGCCATCATGTAGTTTGATTCTTTGGTGCAGACATTTGGAGGCATGTTGTAAGGGATAACAAGCACTGGCCACATGCTATATGTGGCGCTCTGGTGGCCAAATGGGTTAAATCCATCTGAAGCTAAGCCAAGTCTAATGTGTATCGGGTCAGCGGCAAACTCTTTGTGTTTATCATTGAAGCTTTTCCACTCACTACCATGAGATGGATGGCTCATTACATTCTGATCTCTGTACTCCTGGTTCCTAGAATGCCACAGTACATCCTCTCTTGTTTCAGCATCACGAAACAACCTCTGCAATCTTGGTATAATTGGAAAATGTCTCAGAACATTATGAGGAATCCTCTTCACAGCATCGCCATCTTTCCATCTTGATGATTTGCATTTCGGGCATTCACTTAAGTTGGCATAATCCTTCCGGAACAGAACACAATTATTCTTACAAACATGGATCATATCATATCCAATTCCAACTGTACGAAGGAAATTCTTCATTTTACTGTAGGTGTGTGTCAGCTCAGACGCATCTGGGAAAGATTCGCGGAAAGCAGCCAACATCGCATCGAATGATTTGTTGGTCATCTGCTCAGATGTCTTCACCTGAAGAAAGGTGACCATAGCTGAGAATACTGACAGCTTATTTCCTGGGGTGACAGCAACATTCATTGTTCTAACATGTGGGCCCACCGTTTTTCTTCTGCAGGTGAAAGTTCACGGAATGCACGAGCATTTCGTAGCATTGTTTCAATGTTGGTCAAACTCACTGGCTCCGCCACCACCACCTCCTCCTCCTCTTCCACCTGAGCATCAGGCAGATCAAGATGGTGATCTTCTGCTTCCACGTAGTCAATAACATTGACGTTCACAGCTTCACCATGATGAACCCACCTAGTATATGTGACCGACATCCCATACAAGTGTAGATGTTTTTGCACAGTTGACTGGGGTCTTGTAACTGAATTCATACAACTGCTACACGGGTAGAGCACATCTGATTTCGGACCACCGTACTCAGCTCTGATAAAGTTCATGAAGTTTTCAACCCCCTCGACATATGCAGCGGAGAATCTTCGAGCAGAAGTTATCCAAGTCCTGTCCATCTGTTAGACATACAAATTAGTTCTTCTACTAGATATTACAGGAAAAACATATATGCTTTTTATGAAGTCTAGAAAAAAATACCTAGGTCGATGTCTAAAGCTATGGCAAGATATTTGGACGAGCAGATCTAAGTAATGAAATATATGTAAAGCTAATTCAGCAAACAGATTTGAGTGCCAAATTATGGCAGGCTGTTTCATCAGTCAATGAGGCCGAGCACACAGCCATCAAACTATCGAAGGCCATCGCAGCAACAAAGATCGAGTATAAAACGGTGTAGAGATATTTCACCTAACAGATTGGCTACTAGACCATGGCAATCTATGTCACAATAAATATATGGCAGGATATTTTAGCAACTAATCGGCCTTGGCATGCCATCTCAGCTAAGCAGATTGAGTGCAGAACAGGGCAAGGAAGCTTCTTAAGTAGAGCATATTGACAGTAAACTACTTTGGCAAACATTTAGCGCTACACCGACATGAACGGGGCCTCAGTCTAGAATGCGCATACCGTGGGAGAAGCTGACTGACGTGCGTCTCCACACGAACGTCACCAGCGGTGGCGGCGCTGACCGCCGTGCGCCTCCACAAGAACGTAGCCAGAGGTGGCGGCGCGGCTAGAGGACGGCAGTCTACGAGAGCGTACTGTGGGAGCGAGAGGATCGCCGAACCGTGGCGCCGACGTATCGGCGCGGCGGTGAGGGCGGCTTTAGCGGAGCGAATGGAGTGGAGGGGGAAAGGGGGGAGGGGGGAGGGGGGTTTGGGGAATATTATTGGCTAGTTGGCCGAAGGGCGGTTGAATCGGATTTGGGGGAATTTTTGGGTGTGTGGGGGAGGATTTTCGCGCGGTGGGCGGGGGAGTTTGGCGCATGGTCGGTTTCTCCAAGTGCAGTCCCACATGTCAGTGAAGAGGCAAGCCGAAGCGCGTTCCGTTTGCGTGAGCCATGTGCAGGACCGAACGTGTGTGGGGTGCAATGCGACCGCGACAGGAGTGTTGTGAGTGTACCGCCTTTTTTCCTTTTAAACTAGGTGCTTCGCCCCCTAAAAAAAAATTTGTTGCTTCGCGCGATCCATCGATACTACTACTAGCAATCTGGTAATCCCGACTAAAACGGCGCGGCCGGGTCTTTTCCCGCGCGATATGCTGGGAGGTTGGCTTAGTTGGGTTTTTTAGGACGAGTAATGCTACACCTACGTAATCCCAGTTACGTAATTAACATAATGTGAAAAGTGTGAGCTGTTGATTGTAGATTGGGGGGAGGGAGGGGCCTACCACCCTGAAAATCGGGAGAGGAGAGAGAGAGGCAATTTACGTTAACCCTTTCATAGGTTCCCATAGATGTAGAAAGATGTGAAATGCGTGAATGTGTAGTGGACGTACTATTGGAGTGCCTAAGATAATTTGTGTATGTATAGACCCTATGTGTTTATTTTACTTCGCATGTTAGATTTGTCTCGGTTCAATAAAAAAGCAGAGTTGGTGATGATGGTGTGCCTGTCATCCTGCAATATAGGCCGTCCGATCTATATCTAACGGATAGGAAGGAAACTATGACAATTTACCCGCACTCCTCTCCACATTTGCAGATAAGGCTTTCCCTCGTTCATCCTTTTCTCCCACAAGATCTTGATCTTCCGTGCAACGCACGGGCATCTTGCTAGTACTCCTACAATATGTATATTATTGTGAAAGTTCATATACACCGGCCGAGATTAATGCAAACACGGCAGATTTTCATTACATTTCGAACTTTTATAGGACAGAAAAATAAAAGAAACCCGACCCTAAACCTATTCTATGGCGGCGACCGACGTCCTCCATCTGCGATCTCTATGTACGGGGGCGGGGTTCAAGACCCGTGAAGTGAAGGTGCGGTCTCCGGCGAGGAAGAGTAGAACACGGGATACGGACCGGCCAGTTGGCACACCATGCCCTGCCGCCTCCCATGCCCTACTCATCCTCGGAGGAGTCCTCGGCCTCGGCGGTGCCGGATGTTGGACGGCGGCAAGTAGGACGCGTGGCTGACGGTGCTCCCGTCGTCGGCCGCCAGCGTGGCCACCGCTTGTGCGGTCGCGTCCGCGTCCGGCTACGCCGCTATTGCGTCGCGAGAGGCGACTTGAGCGAGGGCGGCGACCTCGAGCTTCATCCCCGAAGACAAGCTCTCCCGCAGAGCGTTCGCACTTGCGGTCATGGCGGATGTGGTGCCAGGTAGGAGGACGATGCGCTATGGTGTGGAGGTTAGCTGGGCGTTGCCACTTTAAGTAGCGCATTCCGGTGAGGCCAAGCGTCCGGGTGCGTCATTAAGTCGCCGGAGTTGGTTCCTCGGGCACCGAGCCTCTTAACAATGACATACGAACGGACGGCATGAATGCGGGCAGCTGGCGCCGGCTGGGAACGCACCGCGCGACCGCGCGAGGGACGAGGGTTTTGGTGTGCCAGGGTAGTCAGTTGCGGTCGTGGCAACGTTGGAGATGCCCTTTGCTCACATACGATCCCCGCATGTCATTGAAAAAGCAAGACGACCTGGCATGGTATCAGGTCCAGAGGATGCAGTTGACCGCGCTACACCACTCCGCGGACGCGTCGCGGCGCCCCGTGCATCCTCGACGAGCCAGGTGTTTCGGTGTGTTTGGATTGTGGCCAAAGTGCACCTTACCAAAATTTTGGTCATGACCCAAAGATTGGTCTTTGTTTGGATGGTTGCCATTTTTTGGCATGCCAATGAACTCTAGCCAACTCTAGTTCATTTTTCTTGCCAATGTCGACCAAATCATGGGCAACCAATACCTCAACCAAAATTTTGGTCATGACCCAAAGATTGGTCTTTGTTTGGATGGTTGCCATTTCTTTGGCATGCCAATGAACTCTAGCCAACTCTAGTTCATTTTTCTTGCCAATGTCGGCCAAATCATGGGCAACCAATACCTCAACCAAAATTTTGGCTACCCAATGCTTTGATGGGGCAACCTTGGGCACAAACCAAACATACCGTTGGTCGTGCCACAGCACTAACGCCACCCTCGGCACACTGAAACCGACCATGTCTAGCGACGATATGAGCGTGTCGCTCACCGCAGTGGCCGTGTCCAGAGGCGGTGCTGGAGCTGCGCCCCGTTGTTGGCCCCAACGACCCACATGAACGGTTGTCGGTGGCGAGGAGGTCGTGGGCCAGCTCCTCCATTGGACTAGTCTACGCTACGTCGTCCTGACGGGTGTGCCCCACATGTCGGTTTCCCTGTTTTCCCGGCCATATTCGAGCGTCAATGCTCCGCGTTGCGCATTAGGCCTTTCACTATGTAGGCCAAGCGAGACAACTTATTGTTTATTTCAGCCGTTCAAGTATAATCATGTGGCGTTTGCTTATTTCTCATTCCTCTCCAACCCTCTTCTCCATCGATCATGTCGCCCTCCAGTCGAGTCCATCCTCCCGCATGCCTCATTTGAACATTCCGCCGAGTATCATTCGCATGTACCCACCCTAGTCCTCTTTCAATAGATCTCCGGACCCCGAGATGAAATCGAGAGGGAACGAGTGGGGGGCCGTGATACCTAAGGCAGATTCAAAATTTTGAACCGGTGATCATAGCATCCACAAATCATATATAAAGGGTATTCAATGTTCGTTTCGTTTTTGAACGTACAATATACTCCCCCTATCCTTTCTAGTTTACATACAAGTTTTATGTGTAGTCAAAGTATCTCTACTTTGATCAAAAAGGTATCAACATTCAACAACGCCCAATCAATATTGTTAGATTCGTACGTACTCCTAGATTTGTACTCTTGACTATTGACAAAATTAATAGTACATGAGATGTATAATGTGAAAATTATATCATTGAAAACTCCTTTCACATACGAATTTGACCGTATGCTTTGTGTAAGTTGCATGTCATATATTATTACTCTAACATTTGGTCAACGTTAGCCTCGAAAAACGCATTAGACCTTGTATGCTTTGTGTAAGTTGCATGTCATATATTATTACTCTAACATTTGGTCAAAGTAGTATAGTGGAAGTGGATCCTCTAACGTAGGTATCCCTACCTTACCCTCCCTTTCGGTCACTTACTGGCGGACCCCATTCTTGCTAGGCCCCGCATGTCAGTTACTCAATGGGTTCGGCCACGTCAGGGGGTCCTCATCCGTAGTATACTCACTGTTTTTATTTACTCCGCATAAAACGGAAGGAGTGGTGGTATAATAAATGATGCGGGCGGGGGAGGGGGAGGGACGACGGTTTGCTCTCAACTGCGGTCCCACAAGCGAGCGAAAACGCAAGACGAAGCGCGTTCCATTCGGTGAGCGACGTGGAGGGTCCAGCGTGCCGGGCTGCAACGCGAACGCGACAAGAGCGATGTACAGTCAAAACCGATTGACCAGTCGTCACCGGAACCACTATTCACACAAGAACCTTCGCTCCTCGGCCTACGCCAGCCACTGCCCTAAACCCACAACAAATCTCCAGCCCATTCCCCCACCTTTCGATCCCCTAGCCGGCATCAAGCGTCCCCTAGTTCGCCGGAAAGCCATGGTGCGCCGCAAGATCACTTACTACAAGATGCTGACGCCGGAGCGCCGCGCAGAAATCGCGGCGGCGGTCGGCGCCACAGACCTCCGTTCCCAAGCTTGCTTTGCGGCGGGCCAATCCCCGAGTTCTCTGGAGCCAAGCTACGAGGAGGAGGAAGCCGATCCAATGTTTATGGCGGAGGTCGCGGCGCAGAAGGCCCCCGATGGGTATGAGACGATGGACGTCGACTTCGTGCCGGCGTCCGAGTCCCCCATGGTGCGGGCGGACCAGCGGTTCAACATGGCGATACTAAAGGAGGACCGGGAGGCAGAGGCTCAACTCGACGCGGAGCGCGCGCATGCCGCTGCCATCGAGGCTCTCCTGCAGGCGGAACCGGATGTCGTGGATGTGAACCAGGCGGCGGAGGCTCAACTTGAGGCGGAGCGCGCGGATGCCGCTGCCATCGAGGCCCTCCTGCAGGCGGAACCGGACGTCCTGGACTTGAACCGGGCGGCAGAGGCTCGACTCGACGCAGAGCGCGCAGATGCCGCTCTCATCGACGCCCTCCTGCAGGCAGAACTGGACGTCCAGGACTTGAACCGGGCGGCGGAGGCTCGACTCGACGCGGAGCGCGCGGGTGCCGCTGCCATCGAGGCCCTCCTGCAGGCGGAACCAGATGTCCTCGACTTGAACCGGGCTGTGCTCTCGTCCGTGCAGAGCGCCCGCACGCTCCGCTTGAACGAGTAGCTGGAGGCCGAGGACAACCACGGTGCGGAGACACACGTCGGCAGCGACGGCTGGTTCACGCCAGGAGCCAAAGACGACGAGGCCGTCTCTTTCTGCGAGCAGTGATAGTTTTTCTTTATGTTGTTGTTTTTATGGATCTTTTTCTGTGTAAAAACATATATTTGTTATGCAAGTCGCCTGACTTGGGTCAGTCTAGCATTTCAGGCGGTTGGATGAATATCCTACGTCTCCTAACCCTTCTTTCCTTCCTCCTCACCTCTTCTTCTTCCCCAACAGACCACCGCACGGGCCGTACGGATACTCCCCAACATGCGGTTGGATAAACATACTCTATGAACGAAAATTATGTGTCAGCGATAGGATGGCTGAGTTTGGTTTGTTCACATGCGACAGCACGTGTCAGTGAGGGTGCATTCCCATGGTTGGGTTTGCGGCGTGCAGGAGCGACTGTGTGAGGGTGCGGTGCGACCGCGACGTGCAGGAGCGACCGTGTGAGGGTGCGGTGTGACCGCGACAGCCGTGAGCAAGTGTACCTCCTTCTCATTTTGAAAACTTTAGGCAAGCTTGGCAAAAATGTGTGGCGAAGTTTGGCAATGCAAGGCCTAGACCCAAACAGGATAAGTACGTACGTACTAGGAGTACTAGTGTTAAAAAAGAAAGGAAGGGGTTTCCTTCGCGGGATTTAATCAATACAAATCCTCGTTTCACGTGTCAATTAATGCGTATTTTTTCTCCAAAGACCAAAGAGCTAACCATCTCACTCCTCATCGCTTGATTAATGCAGCGCCATGCAAACCAACCTTCTCACTTCCGCATGCATGCAGGGGATATTAATGTCCTTGGTTGCTAACCCCATCAATTTTGCCTCGATTAGTGTTAGTGGCCCTTTGCAAATTGTAATTTTGATATACTAGCCTTGTGTACAAAAAAAATGGAGGTAGTAACTATATTTGACTTCCTTCCCCATTGCGGTGACGTCGACGATATCTTTTTTTTGGTGGTTTGGCGAAGTGTGTTCGACGGAGAACACCATTGAGGGAGACCACGGTAAGTCGTTCGCAAGTGCCGCCTGCAAGCCGAGACAACCGCCTTATTTGCATCCAGCAAGTCCTTTACTAGTACTACTAGGAGTACTAGTGTAGTGAGATGGTTTCTCGAAGAAGACGATGGAGAAGCGGAGTCAGCGAAGAGTGAAATGATGGTTGCTTCGTCCGTGCTTTTGTGATTTGACGCCTCACTGCTTTGTGATTTGTGATAGAAGGGACAAGGGAGTAGACTCTGTGCTCTATACTGTACTACATGTGTCCAAGCATGGGAGAAAGAGGAGAGACGTTGCATTTTTCTATTCCTTCAATCAATCAATCAGGGAGCTTCGGTTCTATCTTTTTGGCTTTGGCAACACCGTCCACAATGGTTCCCACGATGCCAAAAGCTATTTTCACATTTGGCTACACATCGTGGATGCCCTTAACCGTACCACTTGGTTTTTCTCCTGTGTGCTATCTATACAAATCTCAATTATATTGATCTAAAAAATTATAGAATCAAGATTAGTAAAAAGGAGGTGATTTTGCCGCGCGGATGGCGGGGGAGGTTTCTTATTTGAGCAATACTACATCCACGTAATGGTTTACGTAAAGTTACGAACTGATGTGATGTGGTACTATTTGATTGGATTAAAGGAGAGGATTAGGCCCACCCCACCTGAAAATCAGGGGGGCATATATAGATTAGATGGAAAGTATACGTAGCAGCTACGTAGCCCTTTGTAAGTCTAGGATTAGGCTTCTTATTTTCGGAGGACGTTGTCCTGGCGGTTTTCTAACATGCGGTCCCACGTGTCAGTGCTTTACCAAGCCGATCCGCGTCCCACATGAGGCAGAACAACGGCAGAAGCAACACGTGGTTAAGTTGAAGAAGCTGAGGGAGAAGCGGATTCAGCAACGAGTGAAATGATGGTTGCTTCGTCCCTCCAACTTAACTGCGGGAAAGGTGCAGCTTGTGATTTGACGTCTCATTGCTCATTACTATGCCGGCGCCATGACTGGGGTGCTTCACCCCGTCTGCTCTACACTGTATTCTGGTATGGCACGTGGACCCGGTAGCTTGATGTCCCACATGTCGGCGAAAGGGACTAGAAGATTTATGAAAGCGAGCGCTCCACTCTTACGACGGAGGAGTAGACGACATGACGGCCCAGTGAACTGTCACTTGTAGTACTGTATAGTACTATAGTTTTCCTGTTTCGCACGATCCATCGATACAAACCCGATTAAACAGGAAAGGGCGGGATTTTTCCCGCGCGATAGATGATACTAGCCAGACATTTCAAAGGCAATTTTAATGTATGCAAACTGAATAATTATAAGTAACAATATGATATCTAGTAAAACTAAAAACACATATGATTTATTGTGTTAGAGTGTAGTAGTAGTGCCGTATTGCACAATTGTTAGATGTAACATGCGAGAACGTGTAGAGATGTAGTTTTGGAGGGCCTACAGAGAGAAAAGCGTAATACGGTCACCGAACTTCAGAATAAGCTGATTACGGTCACTATATACATTTTGCGGTGATTATACGGTCACTTGCTCACAGTTCAGCATCGGATTGCACTTTGTTGACTGGCCAAATAGTCTGCGTGGTGCCATGTTGACTATGTCAGTTCGCATAGGCAAAAGGTCAGATAAACACAAATTTACGCAGGCGCGACAAGGCTCCAACCCGTGCGCGGGAATCACCTGGTTGTGTATGTGTCTGTCAGGGCCTGATGTGTGCGCATGCACGTGTAGGTTGAGCACTTGAGCGTGGGATTGTGTGTTGGTCGTGTGGTGTACTGGTGTGTGCATGCATGCGTGCGTGTGAGTGTTGTGTGTGTGCATGTGAGTGTTGCGTGCGTGCGTGGCTGCGTGTGTACGTGTGAGTGTTGCGTGCGTGCGTGGGTGCATGTGTTTGTGTGAGTGTTGCGTGGATGCAGTTCGTGTGCATGCGTGAGTGTGTGTATAATCACCACACCAGCTCCTGTGTGTTAAAACAGACGGCTCAGCATACCAATACAAGGCCACCTTGTCTGCTGTGCCCGCGGTCATGACTTCGAACCACCGTCCAAATATTTTTTTGTCGTTTATTTTCATTCTTACTAGCAAGATGCCCGTGCGTTGCACGTAACATCAAGATGCATTTGTATGACTTGTTTATCTTGTGAGAGAAAAGGATGAACGAGGGAAGGCCTTATTTGCAAATGTGGAGAGGTGTGTGGGTACCTTTTTGCAAAATTGCCATAGTTTCTTTCCTATCCGTCAGATATAAATCGGACGGCCTATATTGCAGGATGGTAGGCACGCCATCATCACCAACTCTGTTTTTTATAAGAGTGTATTTTATGTATTTTATAAGAGTGTAGATGTAGAGTAGATACAAGTTGACAGGTGGGCACGATGGTAGTGAGATAATGTGATGCAACACTAGAGGTGCCACGTGGAGCATTTAACTGGTCAACTAGTCATGTCATGAGCAAATACAGAGTTGTACGGTGAGCCCGTGACTGTATAATAACCACTAAACATAAATGGTGACCGTAATGAGTGGATTCTGAAGTCCAATGTATGTATCGTGCTTTCGCTTCAAATACAATGATCGTCATTGCATATATCGCGAGAGAAAGATGAAACATGCGTGAATTTTCTGGGGGCTTACTTTTAGAGGACCTGGAGATAGTTTTGTGTGCATACGTGAAAGGGGCGTACAGGGGGGTATGCGATGGAGAGAGAGATGCTCTTCGTTTCTCTTTATTATGACTAACTTTGTATATAGTATAAAAATATACAAATTCACAGTGCGGAATAAATATCAGTGTGGGCACCATGCAATGCAAATTA
Organism: Aegilops tauschii subsp. strangulata; assembly: GCF_002575655.3. NCBI lineage: Eukaryota > Viridiplantae > Streptophyta > Magnoliopsida > Poales > Poaceae > Aegilops > Aegilops tauschii. The sequence continues at coordinate 205,776,863 of NC_053035.3, read as the reverse complement.
GCGTTCGTACTCCTCCATATACTTTGTAATGTTGTATATATGTAGAAACTCTAAAATAATTTTTTGGCCACACTTTATTCAAAAGGAATGTTGTATGCGAAATAAACGTGAAGAGAGGGCTTTTTAGATCAATGGGGTACGTGATGTAACATGTGTGAATGTGTAGTTGATGCATTTGGCGGGGCCTAGAGAGGTATGTGTGTGTATTACGTATTCAAGAGAGGCATGGATAGAGGGGCCGACGGGGGGACGTGGGAGAGATAGCACGAGAAATGAGAGTGGTCTAGAGAGAGAGAGACGAATATGACGTCATGACAAGAGATTCCATTCCCTTGAGTGTGTATATGCAAGGGGGGAGGGAATAGAGGCACCAGGAGAAATTTTCTGTGTGTGTGGTGTTTGTGTTGGTATGTGTGGGTGTGAGAAGATAATGAGACGTGGGGGCAGAGGGTGTGTCACCGCGTGAGGTCCGGTGGGTTGAGGTGAGGCCCTTCATTCGGTTCCGACTTGCGCCACATTGGTCGGCCCATGACGCATTTAGGAAGACCCATGGATGACTAGTCATCCAAGAAAAAGATAGATGAATTGTGAAGGACTCTATGTCCACTGACAAAGCCGGCTAGGATTTGTAACCCTAGGTTCTCGGACTAAGGTAACCCCTTTATCTCTGATATTACTATTCATCCAACCTAACTTTAAGGGGCATCCTACAGAATGCTCTGCTAGAATCATACTCGTCAATTAGGAAGAGAGGTGTGAGACAATGCGTGAGAGACAGGCGTAAAGATAATGTGCGTACATGAGACACGTAGGCAGGTCCATGTATATAGAAAGGGTCGATGAGGATTGTGCGTGTGTATGTTTGCGAGAGGAAGAGTGCTTGTGATAAAGGTTAGTGAAAATAGTTGTAAATGGTTACGAGAGGGAGGGAGGGTTATATCTAGAGCATGTGTGTGAGAAAGACACCTCGGGAGAGAGTGTGTGAGCATGTGTGAGAGACCACCGATGGAGAGTGAAACTACACGTAAAAGACTGCTCTACACATTCATTAAAGATATAAATTGTATCCGAATATTAGGATGGGATCATGATATTTGCAATTCGCGTAAGGAGCAGTCATTGATCCATCAGACATCTAGATTCTATCGAATTTGAGCATGTCTATGTTATTATTCGACACAATTTATCCACATAGTTAGTATTTTGAACTCCAGACAATGCATCGCTTTAGCAATCGAATATAAACATGAGTATAGTTCATGTTGTGTGTGTAAAGCACATTCTACATACGAAAGTTACACAATGGACATTATAAATAGCTACCTATGAACTAGCATACATTTGAATTCAACTTAAGGTGGTTTAAAAAAATCGAATTCAACATGAAGTCCATTCAATTATTTGAATTTGGTATCATGGCATTTGTAAACCATACCTAAATTATGGGGGCACCAATCTTTGCTCTGATTTTGTACATAATAGAATATGTAGTCGTGTACAAAATAGATTCAAATTTAGCTCCTCCATTCCAAAATAATCGTAGTTATAGGATTTTCAAGTGTCAAAATTTCAAAAAGAAGCGGATAATTTAATGAGGTTTTCAAACATACAAGGTCAAATATAACGTTGTCTATTTAGGTCAATCCTCATAGTTAAAGAGTACTCTAAACGTGAATGCTTGTGTTTCAAAATTTCGAACGAAGCGCGAAAAGAGCCTCTACTCGCCCAAAACCGCGTGAGACAAATGTTTGGTAGTACAGGGAAATTACTTTTCTAATAACTCCGACCCGTGAAACCTACCGGCCCGACGTCCAAAGGTTTAAACCGGGGTAGGTTTGTAGCTTCATCTAGACGCCACGCAACCGCATCCGAAAAACATTCATACACAATGGCCGCCTAAGCACACATGCGCGCGGCCGAAATCGCTCCTGCCCACTATTTGGGACACCTGGGATTACCATCCTACCCCTGACCCGCAGTAGGTCCGAAATTTAAGAGGGGGGCAAAGTTTGTACTTTCCCCAAATTTCAAACAAGCGCGTCCCATCTTCTGTTCAAAAAAGCCAAAAACAAGCGCGTCCCAGACCGAAACATGGTTCCCCCACCCGTCCGATTCCCCATTCGTACTCCGTGGGCGCCAAAACTACCTCTCCACCAGCCGCGAAACTCCGGCATCCTCCGTCCGTCACCCCATCCCACCATCAACCGCCGCCCTCCTCCATCACGCCGGAGCCGATACTCCGACGTCGTCGTCCACCGCAACCTCAACCGCAACGCCCTCCACGGCTAGTAGTTGAAGCCGAGGCTGAGCCGTCCGTACCCGAGCCAGTTCAACCACACCGTCCTGTGCCTCACCGCTGCCGCTCCAACTTCGCCACCCTCCACCGCACCGGAGTTGTTCCTGCTACGCCGTCCTTCGCCGCCTCAGATCTGCTTCCCCTCCGCCGACATACGGCCACGGCAACACAGTCAACAATTTGGCCAGGGGTTCGTCCAAGCCTGCACCCTCCATAACATCGGTTTCCCCGGTAAAAAGAAGAAGATATGCGCGACATGTGGAGGTGACCACACCGGCAACCGAAAAAGGTACTCCTCTTCCCTTATTCATGCAAATCTTACGTCTCTGCTTGCACGGTATTCATCCCACAGAAGACACTAGTTGACCGCTTCTTCTTGATACTAGATGTTCCTAGTAACTTGCGATGCACAAGGTTTCTCCTCATATACTATTTCACCTTAGCTAGAGGTCCGTCGCCCCCCCTGAATTTCAATTTCTGGCCAGTTGATTCCCAATTAACGGAAGCATTCCCCGGCGTAACATGCGCTAGTACGCCTATTACGCCAGGGAAGCAGTGCCTTGGTGTTTATCTTAGGGGCGTGTGCGGCCTAGAGCTACTGGCGCCCGATCTGAAGGTCGGCCCGGATTAAAGGGATGGCCTGGGGGCGCTGCCAAGCACGGCGGTGGTGTGAGGTCGATGGGAGGGCGGGGCGGTGGAGGCAGGGGTCTGGGCCGGTGGTCGCTGGCGGTTCAAGAAAGATCGTCAACAGTGACTGGCGGGAGGTAGACAAAGGCCATCTGCCCATTCCTTATAGATCGGACGGTTCATTAAAAAAATCGACTGACCTTTTTATTTTCAGTCGACTGTTATCTTAGATATGACCACATGTGGTGGTGTGCTGGAGGAGTACCTGCATTTCCTGTGCTCATATATTACAAAATCATATGGAGTAGAATCTAATTTTGTTTGCCATGCAATGTTGTAGAGCTATCATATGTCTCCTGTCATTTATTTTTCAGCCACCTGCTATTTGCTACTTTTACAGTGCACTAATTCTGCACACACTTCACCCTTACTCTCACTATTGTGTTTTTATGCAAGGGTATTTCAGACTCTGCTGCCATGAGAGAAGCCAAAAAGAAAAGAGAGAAGTCGCTCCAGCTTCGTGTGCGGTTAGGCAAGACACATTACAGCGCTATAAAGGGTGCAGTGTCAGCAGATGGAGACGGTAAACGTAGCTCTGGAGTTGATGACCTCGCTCGCAATGAACCACCATCCCAGGTGCTTGCTTTAACTTCGCGGTGTCATATGTGGTTGCATGTTCCATATGGTGTCTAGCTTGTATTCGAAAGGCCGAAGTCGGTAAGATAAGGAAAGATATTTTTTTACATGAACCACCATCCCGTGAGCACCAGAAGACAAATAGCTAGTCAGGACACTGGCCGAGCCAGTGACAAGCCCAGCAAAGATAGGCATCACCTGGAAGCCAACTAAAAAGCTGCGATGGTGGTGAAGCAGCCCGCCTCCCACCAGGCTCTCAGGTCCTAGATGATCATGCTCACCACTCCAGCCGGATGTCTAGCTTGTATTGCTTCCAATTTGGTTAAATTGCATCTGCTTAGCTTACACATTATACCTTTGAATATGACATGCCTTTCTGTTTTTTGGTACATACTAGTACATCTGTGTATTAACCATGTTCTTACATCAAACTAATGTTCTTGTGTATCCCTCATCAATCACTTATGATGAGGCAGGCAGGCAAGGGGACTACTCCTCATTTAAAGAATGCAGCATCAGCCTCCCGACATGATTCTCAAGAAACAGAAATGCTAGATGAAGATAGTGAATGTAGCTTTGTAGTTGATTACAGCATTTGCCCTACATTAGCATCGCAGGTGCCTGCTCTAACTTGGCAGCGTGATATGTGGTTGCATGTTGCATATGGTGTCTAGATTGTAATTCTTCCAATCTGGTTAAACTGCATGTGCTAGTCTGCTTAGCTTATACATTATACCTGTTAATGTGACATGCCTTCCTGTATTTAGTACATAGTACATCTGTCTATTAAGCATGTCCTTACATAAAACTATTGTTTTTTTTGTATCCCGCATCAATCAACATGACGAGACACCTTTAGTATATGCAGTGCGATATTAGTTGCATCTTTCATATGATTTATAGCATGCGCTGCTTCTAATTTGTTGAAATTCCGTTTATGATGGGATGCTTTTAACTTGGCAGAGTCATATTGGTTGCATCTTTCATGTGGTGTCTAGCTTGCATTGCTTCTTATTTGCTGGAATGGTTTTTGCTTAGTTTACACAAACAGTTGTGAACATGCCACGTCGTCCTGTTTTTCATACATATTCCATCCTGGTATCATGTGTTTGCCTTACATCAAAGTAGTGATTGTCAGTATCATGCATGAATGAGTTCTGAAGAGAGTTTTTATTGCTTTTTCTTGTCGGTTTTACTTGACAATTCAAAATCAATAAAGCGGAAGGAAGTTAGCAAGGCAGCGGATAAAGGTGCCCCTTCCGAACGGAGGGCCTCTACAGTTTCTACTCCTCCACACCCCCAAGATGATTTCCAAGACAACACATGCATAGACACTCAACAAAGCTGTGTTTTTGATGAGCACGTCTCCCCTAGTGCAGCATCACCGGTGCTCCCTCTAACTTGGCACTGTTATATGTGGTTGCATGTTATGTGTGATGTCTAGCTTGTATTGCTTCTAATTTTGTTGAATTCCATCTGCTTACTTTACACATTATACTTGAATAAGACACATGTTCCTGTTTCTAGAACATACAATATCTGTCTATCACACCATGTTCTTACATCAAATTACTACTGTTGTGTAACCTGCAACAATCACTTATCATAAGACATGTTTGACTTCGGAGTGTGATATAGGTTACATCTCACATTCTTTTCTAGCTTGTACTACTAATTTGTTGAAATGGCACTTATGACGAGACAGTTTTAACTTGGTAGAGTGATATTCATTGCATCTTTCATATGGTGTCTAGCTTTCATTGCTTCTAATTTGTTGAAATGCCTTCTCCTTAGTTTACACATCATAAGCTGTGAATATGCAATGCTGTGAATATGCAATGGCACTAATGACGAGAGACCTCTAACATGGTAGTGTGATGTTGTTTGCATCTTGCATATGATTTATTTCTTGTATTGCTTCACATTTGTTTAAACGCCATTTATGATGAGACACTGTTAACTTGGCAGAGCGATATTTGTAGCATCTTTCATATGGTGTCTACCTTCCATTGCATTGCTTCTAATTTGGTGAAATGTCTTCTTCTTAGTTTACACATCATAGTTCTGGTTATCTCTTCCGTCCTGTTTTTCATACATATTACATCCTCCTATCATGTGGTTGTCTAACATCAAAGTTCAGTTCGTCTGCATCACACATCAATTTGTTCTGAAGAACTAAATTGTTATTCGTTTTTCTTGTCGGCTTGACTTAACATGGCACAAAGAAAGAGGAAGAAACATAGAATGGCAGGGAATGAGAAGCGGATGAATCCTGCAGATTCTGCTGGTACTGATGGTGCAATAGAAGGTCAAAGTCTAGCAGAAAATTCTACAAACACGACATCCCATGCTACACGAGTTGCAAAAAACCCAAACAGAAACAAATAGCTGCCACCAAACAAGCAGAGACAGCCCTAGTTCTTGCAACACCTACCACAGTACTACCAGTTGCATGACTTACTTGTGCGTCAACTGAGCTAGCAACACGTTCCCAAGCTCCCTTGCCACCTGACACTACTTCCCTAGCACTCTTGACACAAGACGGGTTGGCAATATCAGATGAACCTTGTGAGCTTCAACAACAAGAAGGTAGTTGCTGGAGTCAAGTTACAGTTGCATGCTTCTTTATATGTAGTCTCACAGTTTGATGTACACTAACACTTCCTATGTTCGTTGTTGGACTAGCACCTAGGCGCAAGAGGAAACAAACATCAGGGATAATGCTCGATAGGTTAACTAAATCTAGAGGAGGAAGAATGGAGATCCGTTTTGAGGCAGGTTTAAAAAGGCCACGTGATGCTACAGAGTCAGCCAAGTTAGTATCAGAGGCAGCGGTTGCCGTTAGGTGTCATGTACGTATCCTCCCAACATGGATTCAGTACAGGAATGACAAAGACGAAACCCAGTTCAACACCTTCCTCGACCATTTATCTGTGAGTATGGTTATGTATGGAAACTAGTAATATCGTCTTGCTCTATCCCATACTTTCTAGGTTGCTGATAATGAGACTCCCATAATTTTCAACAGATGAGGTTCAAGTTGGATAGCCAAGATGATGCAACCAGACAAGCTTGCACCCATGTTTTCAAGTCTGCTCTGCGACGGTATCGGTATAACTTGAGGAAAACTCACTTTGAAGGCAAGGCTAACAGTGAACTTTCCCAAACATCTCCAGTGGAAAATATATCGGATGAAGACTGGAGGGGCCTTGTTAAACACTGGTCTGATCCGAAGTATCAGGTACATTATATATATGTGATCAGATCACATGTTGAAGTCCTATTTACGCATGTGCCACACAAATCTATCTTCTTGTAGGTGAACTGTTCAAAGAACAAGGCCAACCGTACGAAAGTGAAATTCCAACAGACGACAGGATCTCGTAGCTATATTGCACACTGCGAGGCTCTTGTAATTAGCTGCTGTTTCACTCTTTTCGCTGTACCATATTATCAGATCTATATTGACTTGTTCGAACTGCAGAGGAAAGTCTGCAAGGACCAAAAAGTACCTGAACCAAATGCTGTGGAAATCTTCAAGGATTGTCACGCCAGCAAGAAGAAGGGCATGACTACACCAGTCAAAGCCGCTGTTGTAAGTCCTTAATCCTCATGCCTTTTAACTACTACTTACTCTGACTTGTGCCTTGAACTGCATGTTTTGCAGCAAATGTCTATTACTCTTTTCAATTTTATACACAATTGTCTTAGCGTATCATTGCACCTTACAAGGTTTAAAAGAGAGGAGTGATGTTCCTTTGATCTTGACCCGTAATCTAGTTCCGTGCTGGACTTGCCCACACAACGTTACAATTGCTTGTTTGTCTGTTCTCAGTTGTTTTGTGATATGAATGATGTCATACTATGCTTACCGTATTATAAACTTCGTCTCTTTATCCTTAGCCCTCAATACAATGTGAAGAAATAGACAATACATTAGCGATGGTACATGGTCATATGTTTGGAACCTGGTTTTATTATGTACTTTGCAATAAAATACAACTAATATTTTATATGGGTTCACCAGAATAAGTTCTGTATATAGACCAAAGCTATTTTGTTTGGTTTTGCTGCCTCCTTAATATCTTCTGTTCTGGTACTACTAATGTAAAACCTCAACTTTTCAGCAAGCTATGGAAAAAATGGTGGAACCGCCACCTTCTGAAGGTGGCGAGGCAACTATAACCGCAATGTCAGCTCTTGCTGCAGTGGGTCAGTACCTGTCCACTAACAGTGCCAAAAGCATGTTCCTGCGTAATACTGGGTTGGTTGTTAAGGCAATATCGTCCAAACTGCCTCATGATCAAGATATGCAAGCTCAAAGCAATGTTGTATCTATGCTCCAGACACAAGTCCATTCCCTAACAGAGACCCTTTGTGAAACAAGGAGAAACATTTCTCAATGTCGTCAAGATATGCATGGTTTTGAAACCAGACTATTAGACATTTGCTATGTTGTTCAGGAGCCTAGGGGAAATGAAGGCGAGGGTTATGGTGCTCCATCGGACAATACAGCATGAAAATGTAACAGTCAGGTCAAATGAACTGAGCTTCTGAACTTCTGGTGGTGCATTTATCTGCTAGACTGTTAAGTTTTATGCCAACCTTCCTTATGTTATATAGTTGTAATTTGTTTTGGTGCGATACAAAATTTATTCTTAACGTGCAGCCACTGGTTGAAGAAAACAGCAAGCCATTTTTGTATAGTGTAGGGTGTTCCCTATATTTGCACTGGTGGAGATCTTTGATGCTGAGTGGATGTAATCTGTGCAATCGCCTTAATAGCCTAGCGTTAGTTTCGGCCTTATTTATTTCCTAGTCTTCTTTTTCCCTGGTTTGCTAGTGGCCGCAACTACCATGGGCCATATACGGGCCGTAGGATCCATGGGTCTCCTACGGGCCGTCGATAAATGGGCCTGTAATCGGTGGGCCTCGGGCCGTCGGATAAATGGGTCTACATGGGCCGTAATCGGGCGTAATTGGTATCGGCCCAGCATGGTAACAGGCCGTTAACAGGCCGTAGGATAGCAAAGGCTTAATTCTGTCACAGGCATAACGGGTCGTTAATGGGCCAGAATATAGGACGGGCTGGAAACGGCGCAACTGGTTAACAGGCCAGAAACGGGCCGACTCTTGCCATGGGCCGAATTTGGCCCATTAGGGTAACAGGCCAGTAATGGGCCGACTCTTGCCATGGGCCGAATTTGGCCCATTAGGGGCACAGGCCAGTAACGGGCCGACTCTTGCCATGGGCCGAATTTGGCCCATTAGGGAAACAGGCCAGTAATGGGCCGGAAGTAATCGAGGGCCGAAAAGGAGCCCAAGAACATATGGGCCGTCAATAGGCCGAAAGCTAACACGGGCTGGAAACGGCCCATGTAAATCACGGGCCGTTAATGGGTATAAAGAAAATTACTGTTCATTATGGGCTAGAGTCACCGTGGGCCTGTAAAGGGCCGAAAGATACGAAGGCCTCATATGGGCCGAAAGACGTCGTGGGCCATACATGGGCCGAAAGTGAAATGGGATGGTGTTATATTGGACAACCCACATGACATTGTTGGGCCGATTTCCTTTAGGTCCTAACGGGCCGTGAGTTAACGGGCCGTAAAATGGGCTATCTGCGAAGAGACCGTTAACAGGCTTTTCATGGGCCAGCCCGTTAACTTTTGACCAAGTCAAACGGGCCGCCTTTGTAAGCTAAATGGGCCAGTGGTGGTCCGTGGCACGTGTCGACATATCATAGGCGCCTATCTGACCCACTGACGAGCTGACACGTGTTTCATCCAGCCAATAAGAATTTTACACGTGGAAATTTCCCACTGGTCGGGGCTGTTAACGGGTTATCGGATCCAAAACCCGACCCGATAGCTTAACGGCGTTCCGTTACAGTGGATGCCACGTGTCGGTCACCCTTGACGAAAGCACTTCTGTGACACGCGATTTATCGTCATGGAAGTGGACACTTCCGTGATGATAATTTTGGTAATGTCATGGAACACTTCTACGACAGCACAGGTATGACTATCTTGATTCTGTCATAAAATCGTCATGGATGTACATGCATGACAAAAAACGCGACCTACTATGACAAACACGTATCATCACGGAAGTGTATTTTTTTTGTAGTGCTAGTATGCCTCCACTTGACTAGCTCATTGATCAAAGATGGTTGAGTTTCCTAGCCATAGACACGAGTTGTCATTTGATTAACGGGATCACATCATTAGGAGAATGATAAATGATGTGATTAACTATGAGATTATGCAACTCCCGATTACCGGAGGAACACTTTGTGTGCTACCAAACGTGACAACATAACTGGGTGATTATAAAGGTGCTCTACAGGTGTCTCCGATGGTACTTGTTGAGTTGACATAGATCGAGATTGGGATTTGTCACTCCGATTGTCGGAGAGGTATCTCTGGGCCCTCTCGGTAATGCACATCACTATAAGCCTTGCAAGCAATGTGACTAATGAGTTAGTTGCAGGATGATGCATTACAGAACGAGTAAAGAGACTTGCCCGTAACGAGATTGAGCTAGGTATTGAGATACCGACGATCAAATCTCGGGCAAGTAACATACCGATGACAAAGGGAACAACGTATGTTGTTATGCGGTTTGATCGATAAAGATCTTCGTAGAATATGTAGGAACCAATATGAGCATCCAGCTTCCGCTATTGGTTATTGACCGGAGATGTGTCTCGGATGTCTACATAGTTCTCGAACCCGTAGGCTCCGCACGATAAAAGTTCTGTGACGACCGGTATTGTGAGTTTATATGTTTTGATGTACCGAAGGTAGTTCGGAGTCCCGGATATGATCACGGACATGACGAGGAGTCTCGAAATGGTCGAGACATAAAGATTGATATATTGGATGACTATGTTCGGACACCGGAAGTGTTTCGGGAGGTTTCGGACATATACCGGAGTATCGGGGGGTTACCGGAACCCCCCGGGGTGTATATTGGGCCTAATGGGCCTTAGTGGAGAAGAGGAGGGGCGGCCAGGGCAGGCCGCGCGCCCCTTCCCCCTCTAGTCCGAATTGGACAAGGGGGGCGGCGCCCCCCCTTTCCTTCCCCTCTCTCTCCTCCTTCCCCCTTCTCCTACTCCTACTAGGAAAAGAGGAGTCCTACTCCCGGTGGGAGTAGGACTCCCCCCTTGGCGCGCCCTCCTCCTTGGCCGGCCGCCCCCCTAGCTACGGGGGAGGGGGGCACCCCAAGTACACAACAATTGATCATTGATCTTTTAGCCATGTGCGGTGCCCCCCTCCACCATAATCCACCTCGGTCATATCGTAGCGGTGCTTAGGCGAAGCCCTGCGTCGGTAGCTTCATCAACCTCGTCACCATGCCGTCGTGCTGACGAAACTCTCCCTCGAGCTCTACTGGATCGTGAGATCGCGGGACGTCACCGAGCTGAACGTGTGCTGAACGCGGAGGTGCCGTACGTTCGGTACTAAGGATCGGTCGATCGTGAAGATATACGACTACATCAACCACGTTGTCATAACGCTTCCGCTTAACAGTCTACAAGGGTACGTGGATGACACTCTCCCCTCTCGTTGTTATGCATCACGATGATCTTGTGTGTGCGTAGGATTTTTTTTTTGAAATTACTACATTCCCCAACAGTGGCATCCAGCCTGGTTTATGTGTAGATGTTATATGCACGAGTAGAACACAAGTGAGTTGTGGGCGATACAAGTCATACTGCTTACTAGCATGTCATTCTTTGGTTCGGTGGTATTGTTGGATGAAGCGGCCCGGACCGACATTACGCGTACGCTTACGCAAGACTGGTTCTACCGACGTGCTTTGCACACAGGTGGCTGGCGGGTGTCAGTTTCTCCAACTTTAGTTGAACCGAGTGTGGCTACGCCCGGTCCTTGAGAAGGTTAAAACAACACTAACTTGACGAACTATCATTGTGGTTTTGATGCGTAGGTAAGAAATGGTTCTTGCTCAGCCCGGAGCAGCCACGTAAAACTTGCAACAACAAAGTAGAGGACGTCTAACTTGTTTTTGCAGGGCATATTGTGATGTGATATGGTCAAGACATGATGGTATATTTTATTGTATGAGATGATCATGTTTTGTAACGGAGTTATCGGCAACTGGCAGGAGCCATATGGTTGTCGCTTTATTGTATGCAATGCAATCGCCCTGTAATTGCTTTACTTTATCACTAAGCGGCAGCGATAGTCGTAGAAGCAATAGTTGGCGAGACGACAATGATGCTACGATGGAGATCAAGGTGTCGTGCCAGTGACGATGGTGATCACGACGGTGCTTTGGAGATGGAGATCAAAGGCACAAGATGATGATGGCCATATCATATCACTTATATTGATTGCATGTGATGTTTATCCTTTATGCATCTTATTCTGCTTTGTTTGACGATAGCATTATAAGATGATCTCTCACTAAATTTCAAGGTAAAAGTGTTCTCCCTGAGTATGCACCGTTGCCAAAGTTCGTCGTGTCGAGACACCACGTGATGATCGGGTGTGATAAGCTCAACGTTCATCTACAACGGGTGTAAGACAGTTTTGCACACACAGAATACTCGGGTTAAACTTGACGAGCCTAGCATATGCAGATATGGCCTTGGAACACTGAGACCGAAAGGTCGAGCGTGAATCATATAGTAGATACGATCAACATAGTGATGTTTACCATTGAAAACTACTCCATTTCACAGGATGATCGGTTATGGTTTAGTTGATATGGATCACGTGATCACTTAGATGATTAGAGGGATATCTATCTAAGTGGGAGTTCTTAAGTAATATGATTAATTGAACTTAAATTTATCATGAACTTAGTACCTGATAGTATTTTGCTTGTCTATGTTGTTGTAGATAGATGGCCCGTGCTGTTGTTCCGTTGAATTTTAATGCGTTCCTTGAGAAAGCAAAGTTGAAAGATGATGGTAAAAATTACACGGACTGAGTCCGTAACTTGAGGATTATCCTCATTGGTGCACAGAAGAATTACGTCCTGGAAGCACCGCTGGGTGCCAGGCCTGCTGCAGATTCAACTGATGACGTTAAGAACGTCTGGCTGAGCAAAGCTGATGACTACTCGATAGTTCAGTGTGCCATGCTTTACGGCTTAGAACTGGGACTTCAACGACGTTTTGAACGTCATGGAGCATATGAGATGTTCCAGGAGTTGAAGTTAATATTTCAAGCAAATGCCTGGATTGAGAGATATGAAGTCTCCAATAAGTTCACAGCTGCAAGATGGAGGAGAATAGTTCTGTCAGTGAACGTATACTCAAAATGTCTGGGTATAACAATCACCTGATTCAACTGGGAGTTAATCTTCTGGATGATAGTGTCATTGACAGAATTCTTCAATCACTACCACCAAGCTACAAGAGCTTCATGATGAACTATAATATGCAAGGGATGGATAAGGCAATTCCTGAGCTCTTCGCAATGCTAAAGGTTGCGGAGGTAGAAATCAAGAAGGAGCATCAAGTGTTGATGGTCAACAAGACCACCAGTTTCAAGAAAAAGGGTAAAGGGAAGAAGAAGGGGAACTTCAAGAAGAACGGCAAACAAGTTGCTGCTCAGGAGAAGAAAACCAAGTCTGGACCTAAGCCTGAGACTGAGTGCTTCTACTGCAAACAGACTGGTCACTGGAAGCGGAACTGCCCCAAGTATTTGGCGGATAAGAAGGATGGCAAGGTGAACAAAGGTATATGTGATATACATGTTATTGATGTGTACCTTACTAGAGCTCGCAGTAGCACCTGGGTATTTGATACTGGTTCTATTGCTAATATTTGCAACTCAAAACAGGGACTACGGATTAAGCGAAGACTAGCTAAGGACGAGGTGACCATGCGCGTGGGAAATGGTTCCAAAGTCGATGTGATCGCCGTCGGCACACTACCTCTACATCTACCTTCGGGATTAGTTTTAGACCTGAATAATTGTTATTTGGTGCCAGCATTAAGCATGAACATTATATCTGGATCTTGTTTGATGCGAGACGGTTATTCATTTAAATCTGAGAATAATGGTTGTTCTATTTACATGAGTAATATCTTTTATGGTCATGCACCCTTGAAGAATGGTCTATTTGTGATGAATCTCGATAGTAATGATACACATATTCATAATGTTGAAGCCAAAAGATGCAGAGTTGATAATGATAGTGCAACTTATTTGTGGCACTGCCGTTTGGGTCATATTGGTGTAAAGCGCATGAAGAAACTCCATACTGATGGACTTTTGGAATCACTTGATTATGAATCACTTGGTACTTGCGAACCATGCCTCATGGGCAAGATGACTAAAACGCCCTTCTCCAGAACAATGGAGCGAGCAACAGATTTGTTGGAAATCATACATAGTGATGTATGTGGTCCGATGAATATTGAGGCTCGCGGCGGGTATCGTTATTTTCTCACCTTCACAGATGATTTGAGCAGATATGGGTATATCTACTTAATGAAACATAAGTCTGAGACATTTGAAAAGTTCAAAGAATTTCAGAGTGAAGTGGAAAATCATCGTAACAAGAAAATAAAATTTCTACGATCTGATCGTGGAGGAGAATATTTGAGTTATGAGTTTGGTCTACATTTGAAACAATGCGGAATAGTTTCGCAACTCATGCCACCCGGTGTCGGTGGCAAAACCGGCGGATCTCAGGTAGGGGGTCCCGAACTGTGCGTCTAGGATCGATGGTAACAAGAGACGGGGGACACAACGTTTACCCAGGTTCGGGCCCTCTCTATTGAGGTAATACCCTACTTCCTGCTTGATTGATCTTGATGAATATGAGTGTTACAAGAGTTGATCTACCACGAGATCGTAATTGCTAAACCCTAGAAGTCTAGCCTATGAGTATATGGTAATGAATCTGTCCCATCCGGACTATGCTCTCCGGTTTATATAAACACCAGAGAGATCTAGGGTTACACGAGGTCGGTTACATAAGAGGGAATCTTCATGATCAATCGCCTAGCTTGCCTTCCACGCCAAGTAGAGTCCAATCCGGACACGGGTATAGTCTTCGGTCTTCGTGTCTTCATAGCCCTTCAGTCCGGCCCAATGAGTAACAGGCCGGACGCCCGAGGACCCCTTAGTCCAGGACTCCCTCAGTAGCCCCTGAACCTGGCTTCAATGACGAGGAGTCCGGCGCGCAGATTGTCTTCGGCATTGCAAGGCGGGTTCCCCTTCTTCCGAACTTCCAAGGTAGTCTTCAGACGTGATGATTGTATCCGGACCTGTTACACACCATGCACAACTGCAGAGAGAATATATATTTTACACGAGTTCTATCTGCTGACAGCTCCCGGCAACGCGATATCACGCCCGTCCGGTCATAATTTTGAACCGTTTGTCCCACGTTTCAAGACGCGGTCGTTATTGGCACATCTTGTCGAAGCACAGATCGTGTCCCCTTATTGCGGGATTCTCATCAATGCGGGCATGGGTAACCCAACCGTGCCATTTGCACAGCCTTTGGGAACAGGCAAATCTTAAGGCGAGCGAGGAGGCGTTTAATGTTTGCTGCCTTTATAAGAGGATAAGGATACCCTCTTCCTCTTCTCACGCTTTCTCTCCGTCTCTGCCTTCCCGATCTCGAGCTCCAGCGCCCAAGTTTTCACCTCCTTTCCACTCAAGCAACCATGTCCAGATCCGGTGGTCAGGGCAAGTAGATGGTCTCCTCCGTCACGGAGGAGGACATTACCGAGCTCCAGGCGGCTGGATATTTGGCGAAGGGAATCACCCACCGCTTGCCGTCCAAGGGTCAAATCGTTCCCATGCCGGAGCCCAATGAGAGGGTAGTATTCCTCCCTCATTTCTTCCGCGGGCTGGGGTTCCCAATCCACCCCTTCGTCCGCGGGCTGATGTATTATTACGGGGTAGATTTCCATGATCTATCCCCGAATTCCTTCCTCAACATCTCGGCGTTTATCATCGTGTGCGAGGCCTTCCTCCGCATCCACCCCCACTTCGGGTTGTGGCTCAAAGTCTTCAACGTGAAGCCGAAGGTGGTAGACGGCCAGCACGCGGAGTGCGGAGGAGCCATGGTGAGCAAGCTTCCCAATGTCTCCTGGTCGAAAGGTATTTTTGTGGAGACAATGAAGGAGTGGCAGAAACAATGGTTCTATATCACAGAACCCCGCGGCACCTCCTGGGCCGTGGCTGCCGAATTCCGCTCTGGTGCTCCTATGCGGCTCACTTCTTGGGTTGAGAAGAGTCCCGATTGGGGTTCGTCCAACGAGGTAATAGCACTGCAGACGCGCATTCAAAGCATGATAACCAAGAACGTCAAGCTTGTAGATGTAATCCAGGTGATGTTGGTTCGCTGAATTCTTCCGTGCCAACGCCGAAGCCACCCTTTGTGGGAGTTCAACCCGAAGAAGCACCATACCTTGGTGAGGCTCTTCGAGACTACTCACGAGGACGCGTGGAAGTTGCTCTTTAAGGGCAACGAAAAACCACCGGCCGCGGATTCAGATCGCGGACACGACGCCAGTCATCCTGCCAGTGAGGCATGTCTCTTTTAATGTGTTCCCTGTCTGTTTGTTGCTAGGGCAACGCCTGAGCTTTTATTATCGCTCTTTCAGGACTGGACGGAGAGGGCGAAGCGGATCCAGTGTCCGGCTCCGTTGCCTAAAGAACCAGTCATCCCGCGCCTAGCGAAGATGCTGGTGCCGGCACCGTATAAGGTGCCGGAAAAGAAGGCCAAGAAGAAGGCCAAAGGGAAGGCCAAGGGGACCAAGAGTGGCCCCCGTCGTAAGGGCACTTCAGACGCGCCGTCCGAAGACGAGGAGACCCATTCCTCCGTCCCTGAGGACGATGACGAGGAAGAACAGGAGGAGGAAGGAAACGATCCTCCCCCTGAAGAGATGAAGAAGAAGAAGAAGAAGAAGAGGGCGGCCTCGACGCCCCTGGAGGCGGAAGCGCCCAAGAAGGGGAAGGGCGCTCTTGCGGCCAACACCGCATGGGATGTGGACAGTAGTCCGGAACGGCGCCCCCGCACAAAGCCCCAGGCCGCGTCGTAAGTGACACGGCTTATTCGTGCGTACATCCAGCCCTTTCTCTCCGTTGTTTTGATATAGTTAGCTGTACTATTGCAGTCCGGCCCGCGACCTAATCCAGCGATCCTCATCTGGAAGTTCGTTGGCTCCGTCAGAGATGGCGAGCCAGTCGCCACCGCCTGCTTATTCCCCTAGGGCCAGAGACGACAGCGAAGTGCTGTCCCGCAGGGCCGATCCAAACCGGGGGGAGCCCAGGACGCTGTCCGGGAGGCGACACAAGGCGAAGCCTCCGCTGCCGGACACCTGGAGGAGACGATCCCCCTGGGGACTGGTGAAGATGGCCGTATCTAGATCGGCCCTCAGCCGAATACGGTTCCGGAGTCAGGCGAGCAGCTCCCTTTAAAGGGGGGTGTGCCGCCTCCACCGGTGGCTCCTATCCATCCAGGAGCGTCGGATGATCTGATGGGGGCGCTGCGAAGCGCCTTCGTCGTGGACGAGCACTGTTTCCTTATGGGTGCGGTGATTGAAAAAGTTCAGTCTGCCAAGAGCGGACTGAATGTGGCCTGCGGCAGCCTGTTAACAGGTTTTGAGGTAAGTGACATAGAAAGAGAAAGAATCCCATGTAGTCAGTAGCCCCTGAGACACTGTCCGATGTTCGGCGACAAGAACCGGACAGAGGATCAATCTTTTATTGCAGGAGACTAATGTAATATGTATGCCTAAGCAGGCGTCGCTGTTGCCCGCAACCTCGCATGCTGCCGAAATCTCTGAACTGAAGCAGAGGCTGGAGCGGACCGAGAATGAGCTCGGCGAGGTTACAATGCGGCTTCAGGAGAAGCAAGGTAGTTAACGTCTTGCTGTGTGTTCGGAAAGAACAAGCGTTGCATACTGACCGTAATGTCGAAATATGTGCAGGAGCCGCAACTGAGGTGGAGGCCCTGAAAAAGGCTCCGGCCAAAGCCGAGGGGAAGGCCGTCGAGCAGCAAGCCGCTCGAAAAAAGCTCGAGGCCCGAGTCAAGGAGGTCCAACAGGAGCTCCAAGACGCGGTGCAAAAATGTGAGATCTTGGAGAATGATGCATCGGCTCAAAAGGCCAAACTCTCCAAGGCTCGTCAGAGCGTAGAGACCGCACGGAATGAGGCCCGGGCCGCCCGCCAGGAAATCCAGGAGGCTAGGAAGATCACGGCGGGTAAGGCTTTTAAGATGCAAAGCAAGTATGCGGAGAAGCAATACCTTTTACTAACCTGGGTTCGGAGTTCCCCAGGGGCTTTTGCGGATTTACCACATAGCGTATCAAACGCTGCAGAGTTCTACCAAGCCGAAGGAGGAGGTTCGACGGAGAAGTTATTCTGGACGCAGTATGCGATGCCAGAGCATCCCGTGTCCTTCACCGATCAGCTGAAACAGCTGGTGGAGCTGCACAGGGTGGCCGAACTAGCCATGAAGGATTTAACAATCCGGCTATGGCCAGCCGAAGCTATGCCCGACGGCTTCTTTGGACTTGTGAGACAGCTTGTGGAAGCCTATCAGCGGCTAGACGTCGTCAAGCGGTCCGTATGTATTGAAGGCGCCTGTATGGCCTTCGCTCGCTGCAAGATGTGGTGGGCGAAGATGAACGCTGTTGAAGTGGCCAACGGGCCGCCGGAGGGCAAGGAGCACCGCACACCCGAGAAGTATTTTGCGGATGTCATACAAGGGTCTCGACTTGTGGCAGCTCAATGTTCGCAGGACGTTATTTTCAAATGAATACATCTGTGTTGTCCTTTGCCTTGTATTAGAAAGACAAAGCTTTGTTTTGTAATGTAATTTCATTATGCTTTAGATTGTTTCCTCCTGTGCGGCCGTTTTATATGCAATCTGAAGGTTGTCCATTCGTCGGCTTCTGCCCTCACGTAATTAGTACGAAGGTGTTCGGGATGGAATCTAAACAATCTTGATCCAATTATATGGTCCTTGAAGGAGTTGTTTAGCGCAACGAACAAGGCAATCGGACTATACGGCTTAAACGCCCTTACTTAGCCATAGGAGTTTTGTAATTAAGCAAGTGCGCAGCCCCTGGTCCAAGCCAGGGTGCTGTCAACATCTGATCGGGAAGTGCCGATCATTCACGTCACGCAGAAAAAATCTCCAACGATTTTGGAACCCTCGAACACCTGACCGGCTCTCGCCGTATCATGACAGATAGTTTTCGGCTTTCTCTACTGAGGTGCTCATCCGGTCAAGGCCAGGGCACAATCACAGTAGTTCTCCCCTTACTATCCTAGCCGATAGAGCGGAACGTAGGATAGCAAGCACAGGAGCGGGGCAACCCAACTATTGACCAAAGACATGATTCGGAGCCAATGCATATAATGCTAAATTCGGGGTGCTGAACTTATATATAAGAAGTGTTCGGACTTTGCTGCCGTAGTGCGGGGTGATAAGCAGCCCCTGGCGAATATGAAACGTACAAAAGAGTACCGATGTGGCTAATAAGCAGATCGAAATGAAATGGAGTAAGGTGCAAAAACCACAAAAACTGGGCCGCACACCATTTTTATTATAGCTGAATGGATACGTCGAGGCGTATCTTATACAAACAGTGCGATAAGCACCCGGACTATTTAACATGCCGGGATCAAGAGGGAGCAGCGTGCGGGTCCTGGGAAATAAGTAAAAAATATCGTCAAAGAAGAACGTAAGGAGGTTACCCTGCATGCCCCCTTTGTATGCCGATCCTTCGAAGGGGCTGGTGGTCAGGCTTGCTGAAAAAGGAACCTGAAACAGAAAGAAAAAACTGTGTCTGGGGTTGGTCTACCGAACTATAGATCCTGGGTTAGCTCGTGCCTCCGTCGATGTCCATGGAATTTCGAGTGCGTAATTATGTACTCGTGGTACGAATGCCGCTACTTCATTGGGGCTGGGACGAAGGCCAAATTGCTAGTCGAGCTCTTGACGAGCCTTGCTGTCCCGCTGTAGTGTAGTTTGGAACTTCTTGATGGTGTCCAGGGGCTCGGCGGCCGCACTATGGTGCTGCTTGAGAGGGCCGCTCTGTACCTCTGCTACTAGGGCGGCGGTGTGCTCCTCTGTTCGGAGGGAGCGTTCCGTGTTGCCATTGACTGTTATGACGCCACGTGGGCCGGGCATCTTGAGCTTGAGATAAGCGTAGTGTGGCACTGCGTTGAATCTAGCAAACGCTGTTCGTCCGAGCAGTGCATGGTAGCCGTTGCGGAATGGGACGATGTCGAAGATTAACTCCTTGCTTCGTAAATTGTCCGGAGAGCCGAAGACTACTTCCAGCGTGATTGAGCCCGTACAGCGGGCCTCGACGCCTGGTATGACTCCTTTGAAGGTAGTCTTTGTTGGTTTGATTCGGGAGGGGTCAATGCCCATCTTCCGCACCATGTCTTGATAGAGCAGGTTAAGGCTGCTACCGCCGTCCATCAGGACTCGTGTTAGGTGAAACCCATCAATAATTGGGTCCAGGACTATTGCGGCTGAACCGCCGTGGCGGATTCTAGTTGGGTGGTCTCATCGATCGAAGGTGATCGGGAATGATGACCATGGATTGAACTTTGGGGCGACTGGCTCTACCGCGTAGACGTCCCTGGGTGCACGCTTACGCTCCCTTTTGGGGATGTGTGTAGCATATATCATATTCACTGTTTTGACCTGAGGGGGAAATTTCTTCTGCCCCCGAGTGTTCGGCTGCCGGGGCTCTTCGTCCTCATCCTCACTTTGTGATCCCTTTTCTTTGTTTTCGGCGTTTAACTTGCCAGCCTGCTTGAAAACCCAACAATCCCTGTTGGTATGATTGGCTTGCTTGTCCGGGGTGCCGTGTATCTAGCACGGACGGCCGAGTATGCGGTCCAGGTTGGAAGGCCCTTCGTTATTTCTTTTATAGGGCTTCTTCCGCTGGCCAGACTTGGAGCCAGTGAATCCGGCATTGACTGTGGCGTCATCGGTGTTATTGTCGTTGCTTCGGCGTTTGTGTCTGTTGCGCCGGAGCTTGCCAGTGCTATTCTTGGCCTCCGAGGGGCCTGTCTCGCTGGCTGTGTTGTTACTACGGGCTAGCCAACTATCCTCTCCCGCGCAAAAGTGGGTCATTAGTGTTGTGAGGGCTGCCATGGACTTCGGCTTTTCTTGGCCGAGGTGGCGTGCCAGCCATTCGTCACGGATGCTGTGTTTAAAGGCTGCTAGGGCCTCGGCATCCGGACAGTCAACGATCTGGTTCTTTTTGGTTAGGAATCTAGTCCAGAATTTTCTGGCTGATTCTCCAGGTTGTTGAACTATGTGGCTTAAGTCATCGGTGTCTAGTGGCCGGACATAGGTTCCTTGGAAGTTGTCGAGGAAAGCCTCTTCCAAGTCCTCCCAGCTGCCGATGGAATTTTCAGGCAGACTGTTAAGCCAGTGCCGAGCTGGCCCTTTGAGCTTTAGTGGGAGGTATTTAATGGCGTGGAGATCATCTCCTCGAGCCATGTGGATATGGAGGATAAAGTCCTCGATCCATACTGCTGGATCCGTTGTGCCGTCATATGATTCCATATTGACGGGCTTGAATCCCTCGGGGAATTCGTGATCCGGTACTTCATCCGTGAAGCAGAGAGGGTGTGCGGCGCCTCTATATCAGGCCGCGTCGTGGCGTAGTTCTGATGGAGTCCGTCTGCGGTGTTCGGCCCGGGCGTGGTTACATTTATCACGTCCGAATAGGTGGCCTTCCTCGTGCCTCGAGGCACGCCCTCGTGATCCGTAGATCGATCTTGTGCATCCTATTCTATCGTCCAGGATTTGCCGGAGGTCGTATGTGTGAACCCGAACTCTTCCGTCTCTATTTTTGCGAGGCGGTGGGGCAGGCTGCTGTTCGGCCTGAGTTGCCGCTTTATCCCGGCCGCGGGGTGGCCGGTCGGCCACCCTATCTCGATCATGCGGTGGTCGCTCCTCATTATGCGAGGGAGATGTGTGTTCCAGTGCCTCCTCATCAAATTGAGGTAGCAGTCTGCGTTTCGGGTAGCTCTTGGCTGGGCGCTTGAGGCCGTATTCTTCCGCTGTCAGGACGTCAGTCCATCTGTCGACGAGCAGGTTTTGTTCAGCTTGAAGCTGCTGCTGCTTCTTTTTCAGGCTCCTTGCAGTGGCTATGAGTTGAAGCTTAAAACATTCCTACTCCAGAGGGTCCTCGGGCACGATGAAACCTTCATTGTCGAGGCTTGTCTCCTCTTCAGAGGGCGGATGGTAACTATCGTCCTCCGAGTTATCTTCTATGGTCTGTTCATCAGGGTTGTCTTGTATGTTGTCATGTTCCTCCTGTTCGGATGCAGCGCCGACAGGGTCTTCATTGTTTTCGGCGTCGCCTGGAGTACTATTTTCTCTGGTGCCAGTGTTGCCATCCTTTGAGCGACGAGGCTTAGAACGGCGCTTGGGGCGTCGGTGCTTGGACTGCGTCTCCGAGGGTTTGCTCTTATCTAGCTCTTCTTTATCGTCGCCAGATCCTTTAGGTGTATCCACCATGTACACATTGTACGAAGAGGTGGCCGTCCAACGTCCAGTGAATGGCGGGTCATTGCCTTGCTCCCTGTCGGCATCGTTGTCCATACTGTCGATATCTTCGGAGCCATAGTCAAGCACGTCGGTTAAGTCATCGACGGTGGCTATGAAGTGGGTGGCGGGTGGGAAGCGAAATTCCTCGTCGTCCGCCTCTAGCTCGAACCGAACATAGTTCGGCTGTGAGTCTTCTTCCAAGGACAATTTCTTCAGAGAATTTAGTACGTCGCCCAAAGGCGAATGCTGGAAGATGTCTGCGGTGCTAAATTCGAAATCGATAACCGATCCAGCTCGGTGTCCGCAGGTGCACTTATTCCGGAACGTGTAGCCGGAGACAAGTCCGGAGTTCCGTCGACGCAAGCATCGCAGGATGTCGAGTCCGTGTGTGGCTCCAACGCCGCGGACTTTATGACCTCGAAGGGGATGATCTGCTTCGGTACTGGGGCCGTTGCAGCAAGAGGATCCATCTCCTGGGTGTGCTCCGATGACAGATTTAAGTCATGTTCATCGGAGAGAAGGGGAGCAATCCCCGCGGTCTCAAATCCATCGAAGATCGAGTCTCCACAGATATCCGCGACGTAGTTCAAGTTTCCAAATCTGACCTGATGGCCAGGGGCGTAGCTATCGTCCTGCTCCAGATGGCCAAGAGAGTTGGCCCGCAGTACGAAGCCGCCGAACACAAAGATTTGTCCGGGGGAAAAAGTTTCTCCCTGGACGGCGTCATTACTGACGATAGAAGGGGCCATCGAATCCTTTCATCGACGGCACAGTGGAACTCTCAATGAAAGCACCAATGTCGGTGTCAAAACCGGCGGATCTCGGGTAGGGGGTCCCGAACTGTGCGTCTAGGATCGATGGTAACAGGAGACAGGGGACACAATGTTTACCCAGGTTTAGGCCCTCTTTATGGAGGTAATACCCTACTTCCTGCTTGATTGATCTTGATGAATATGAGTGTTACAAGAGTTGATCTACCACGAGATCGTAATGGCTAAACCCTAGAAGTCTAGCCTATGACTATATGGTAATGGATCTGTCCTATCCGGACTATGCTCTCCGGTTTATATAGACACCGAAGAGATCTAGGGTTTCACGAGGTCGGTTACATAAGAGGGAATCTTCATGATCAATCGCCTAGCTTGCCTTCCACGCCAAGTAGAGTCCAATCCGGACACGGGTATAGTCTTCGGTCTTCGTGTCTTCATAGCCCATCAGTCCGGCCCAATGAGTAACAGGCCGGACGCCCGAGGACCCCTTAATCTAGGACTCTCTCACCCGGAACACCACAGCGAAATGGTGTGTCCGAACGACGTAATCGTACTTTACTAGACATGGTGCGATCTATGATGTCTCTTACTGATTTGCCGCTATTGTTTTGGGGTTATGCTTTAGAGACGGCTGCATTCACGTTAAATAGGGCACCATCGAAATCCGTTGAGACGACGCCTTATGAACTGTGGTTTGGCAAGAAACCAAAGTTGTCGTTTCTTAAAGTTTGGGGCTGCGATGCTTATGTGAAAAAGCTTCAACCTGATAAGCTCGAACCCAAATCGGAGAAACGTGTCTTCATAGGATACCCAAAAGAAACTGTTGGGTACACCTTCTAACACAGATCCGAAGGCAAGACATGTGTTGCTAAAAATGGATCCTTTCTAGAGAAGGAGTTTCTCTCGAAAGAAGTGAGTGGGAGGAAAGTAGAACTTGATGAGGTAACTGTACCTGCTCCCTTATTGGAAAGTAGTTCATCACAGAAACCGGTTTCTGTGACACCTACACCAATTAGTGAGGAAGCTAATGATGTTGATCATGAATCTTCAGATCAAGTTACTACCGAACCTCGTAGGTCAACCAGAGTAAGATCCGCACCAGAGTGGTACGGTAATCATATTCTGGAGGTCATGTTACTTGACCAAGGCGAACCTACGAACTATGAAGAAGCGATGGTGAGCCCAGATTCCGAAAAATGGATTGAGGCCATGAAATCTGAGATGGGATCCATGTATGAGAACAAAGTGTGGACTTTGGTTGACTTGCCCGATGATCGGCAAGCCATAGAAAATAAATGGATCTTCAAGAAGAAGACTGACGCTGACGGTAATGTTACTGTCTACAAAGCTCGACTTGTTGCGAAAGGTTTTTGACAAGTTCAAGGAGTTGACTACGATGAGACTTTCTCACCCGTAGCGATCCTTAAGTCTGTCCGAATTATGTTAGTAATTGCCGCATTTTATGATTATGAAATTTGGCAAATGGATGTCAAAACTGCATTCCTGAATGGATTTCTGGAAGAAGAGTTGTATATGATGCAACCGGAAGGTTTTGTCGATCCAAAGGGAGCTAACAAAGTGTGCAAGCTCCAGCGATCCATTAATGGACTGGTGCAAGCCTCTCGGAATTGGAATAAATGTTTTGATAGTGTGATCAAAGCATATGGTTTTATACAGACTTTTGGAGAAGCCTGTATTTACAAGAAAGTGAGTGGGAGCTCTGTAGCATTTCTAATATTATATGTGGATGACATATTGCTGATTGGAAATGATATAGAATTTCTGGATAGCATAAAAGGATACTTGAATAAGAGTTTTTCAATGAAAGACCTCGGTGAAGCTGCTTATATATTGGGCATCAAGATCTATAGAGATAGAAAAAGACGCTTAATTGGACTTTCACAAAGCACATACCTTGATAAAGTTTTGAAGAAGTTCAAAATGGATCAAGCAAAGAAAGGATTCTTGCCTGTGTTACAAGGTGTGAAGTTGAGTCAGACTCAATGCCCGACCACTGCAGAAGATAGAGAGAAAATGAAAAATGTTGTGTACAGGCTCTATCATGTATGCAATGTTGTGTACCAGACTTGATGTGTGCGTTTCTATTAGCTTAGCAGGAGGTACCAAAGTAATCCAGGAGTGGATCACTGGACAGCGGTCAAGAACATCCTGAAATACCTGAAAAGGACTAAGGATATGTTTCTCGTTTATGGAGGTGACAAAGAGCTCATCGTAAATGGTTACGTCGATGCAAGCTTTGACACTGATCCGGACGATTCTAAATTGCAAACCGGATACGTGTTTACATTGAACGGTGGAGCTGTCAGTTGGTGCAGTTCTAAACAAAGCGTCGTGGCGAGATCTACGTGTGAAGCGGAGTACATAGCTGCTTCGGAAGCAGCAAATGAAGGAGTCTGGATGAAGGAGTTCATATCCGATCTAGGTGTCATACCTAGTGCATCGGGTCCAATGAAAATCTTGTGTGACAATACTGGTGCAATTGCCTTGGCAAAGGAATCCAGATTTCACAAGAGAACCAAGCACATCAAGAGACGCTTCAATTCCATCCAGGATCATGTCAAGGTGGGAGACATCGAGATTTGCAAGATACATACGGATTTTAATGTTGCAGACCCGTTGACTAAGCCTCTTCCACGAGCAAAACATGATCAGCACCAAGACTCCATGGGTGTTAGAATCATTACTGTATAATCTGGATTATTGACTCTAGTGCAAGTGGGAGACTGAACGAAATATGCCCTGGAGGCAATAATAAAGTTATTATTTATTTCCTCATATCATGATAAATGTTTATTATTCATGCTAGAATTGTATTAACCAGAAACATAATACATGTTTGAATACATAGACAAACACAGTGTCACTAGTATGCCTCTACTTGACTAGCTCGTTGATCAAAGATGGTTGAGTTTCCTAGCCATAGACATGAGTTGTCATTTGATTAACGGGATCACATCATTAGGAGAATGATGTGATTGACTTGACCCATTCCGTTAGCTTAGCACTTGATCGTTTAGTTTACTGCTATTGCTTTCTTCATGACTTATACATGTTCCTATGACTATGGGATTATGCAACTCCCGATTACCGGAGGAACACTTTGTGTGCTACCAAACATCACAACATAACTGGGTGATTATAAAGGTGCTCTACAGGTGTCTCCGATGGTACTTGTTGAGTTGACATAGATCGAGATTGGGATTTGTCACTCCGATTGTCGAAGAGGTATCTCTGGGCCCTCTCGGTAATGCACATCACTATAAGCCTTGCAAGCAATGTGACTAATGAGTTAGTTGCGGGATGATGCATTACGGAACGAGTAAAGAGACTTGCCGGTAACGAGATTGAGCTAGGTATTGAGATACCGACGATTGAATCTCGGGCAAGTAACATACCGATGACAAAGGGAACAATGTATGTTGTTATGCGGTTTGATCGATAAAGATCTTCGTAGAATATGTAGGAACCAATATGAGCATCCAGGTTCCGCTATTCGTTATTGACCGGAGATGTGTCTCGGTCATGTCTACATAGTTCTCGAACCCGTAGGGTCCGCACACTTCAAGTTCTGTGACGATCGGTATTATGAGTTTATATGTTTTGATGTACCGAAGGTAGTTCAGAGTCTCAGATATGATCACGGACATGACGAGGAGACTCAAAATGGTCGAGACATAAAGATTGATATATTGGATGACTATGTTCGGACACCGGAAGTGTTTCAGGAGGTTTCGGACATATGCCGGAGTGCCGGGGGGTTAAAGGAACCCCCCCGGGGAGTATATTGGGCCTAATGGGCCTTAGTGGAGAAGAGGAGGGGCGGCCAGGGCAGGCCGCGTGCCCCTTCCCCCTCTAGTCCGAATTGGACAAGGGGGGCGGCGCCCCCCCTTTCCTTCCCCTCTCTCTCCTCCTTCCCCCTTCTCCTACTCCTACTAGGAAAAGAGGAGTCCTACTCCCGGTGGGAGTAGGACTCCCCCCTTGGCGCGCCCTCCTCCTTGGCCGGCCGCCTCCCCCTAGCTCATTTATATACGTGGGCGGGGGGCACCCCAAGGACACAACAATTGTTCATTGATCTTTTAGCCGTGTACGGTGGCCCCCTCCACCATAATCCACCTCGGTCATATCGTAGCGGTGCTTAGGCGAAGCCCTGCGTCGGTAGCTTCATCAACATCGTCACCACGCCGTCGTGCTGAAGAAACTCTCCCTCGAGCTCTACTGGATTGTGAGATCGCGGGATGCCACCGAGCTGAACGTGTGTTGAATGCGGAGGTGCCATACGTTCGGTAATAAGGATCGGTCGATCGTGAAGATGTACGACTACATCAACCGCGTTGTCATAACGCTTCCGCTTAATGGTCTATGAGGGTACGTGGACGACACTCTCCCCTCTTGTTGCTATGCATCACCATGATCTTGCGTGTGCGTAGGATTTTTTTTTGAAATTACTACGTTCCCCAACAAAATCTTCATCCTCATCATCTGTGTTTTTCTTCTTTCTGGACCTTGTGGCAGCCTTGGGCATTTCGAGTGAGCTTCTCACTCCTTCATAGTAGCTGCCCTCTAGACTGGATCCTCACTGAGATCCTCATGCTGCTCTAACATGTTCTGGCTGTCACTTGCCCTTGACATCTTGCAAACAGACCCTGTAAATAGATAGGTATGGGCAGAGTAGATGAGCCATCACAAAAAGCAGATAGTTTTCATAAAAATTGGGTTCGAATCTTAGTGTTAAGTTTTCACATAATGCATTTCGGATCCACCGAATTGGTAGTCTCGGTGATACCGAATCACTCAACAGAACCTAAGAACACCATTTTCGGTCAGACCGATATGTGGTTCGGTGTCTCCGAGATGCTAGGGTTTCACAGAAACGTTACTTTCGGTCTCACCGATTAGTACTTTTCGGCGGCACCGAGACGTACTAGTGCGATGACTAGGGCCAAATCGGTGGCACCGAAAATTCCAAGTCGGTTAGTCCGAGATGCTTTCGGCGGAAACCTGAACCTAAAATTTTAACTCGCATCTAATCTATGAAATCGGTCTGGTGGATAAAAGTGTTTCATACGTAGCAAGATACATGGAAAAACCCTAGTGCATTGAATCAAAAAAGTTTGAAGCACAAGGGGGCAGGATTTTGACCCTAACTCAGCGCAAATCGCCTATGATGACAACGACGAATGAGAATTCCATTAACAGCGGCGGAGTCCAACGGCGAGGGTGCGCTGGACGCAACGACAAAGTCCGGAGATGAGGGCGACGGCAGCAGAGGGGTGCGGGAGGCGCGATGTTTGAGAACTTTCAACCATACGAAACCTGGAATATATATACCCAGCTATTGTCAGTGGAACCGAATGGAACAAATCGGTGGCACCGAGACGTGTAACTATGTGCAGTTATAGCAAATCGGTGACGCCGATTTGGTCAATCGGTAGCACCGAGATTGAAAACCTATATCAATCAAACTACTTCGATGAGTCCGAGTAAGAGTGAATTGGTCACACCAAAAGAAATTTGAAGGTTTTGGAGGTCAACCCTTTTAGATCGGTGGACCCGAGTGTGCCTCACGCGGAGGGTCCGAAAAATACTTGTTCAATTTTTGTGATGTAGCAAGAATATAATTTGAGACAAGAAAGCATATATAGCTAGAGAAGGTTCTTAGGCATTCTTGTACATCCACTTGGCCAGAAAAAACAAGACAATCAAAACAACAAATGGATGTCCTCGAATGAAGAAAATATGCAAACCAACATGCTCACACAATAAAATGGCAAATGAAATATGTGTCAAACATGCACAACCAATTATAGCATCTATGAAGCAATTGGCGATGACTAGGTCATCTATATATGAGTATATTGACTTAGGAGTCAAATGAGAACATTTGACCATAGGTCATACTCATCGTTTAAGCACAAGTGGGGTTGCTAGTTTTACATAATGCATTAATGTGTTCATGCCATTAGAGTTGCTTTACTCAATTTTTAGAGCAAAGCTCCCCTAGATGTGATATCCCCCCAAAGAGGGATGAACTTACCTTGGGTTTTGTCGATGATGACTTCATGTAGATAGTGAAGATGTAGATGCTCAATGTTGATGTAGTCCATCAAGAGTTTGGAGTAATCCTTTGGAGTTTTTCACTTTCAATACATACATGGGTTAGTCCCACAAGGAACATACAAGGATATCCATGTACATAGAGTGAATTCCACACATGATGATGTCCATGAAAGCATTAGGTTACCTTGTCCCTTGTCTTACCAACAAGAGGGTTTGTGACTCCATGAACTAGTGCAAGATGTGAAAGTTGATTGCACAAGTCTTTGCCAAAATGAATATGAGTGAAGTATGTTGGCGGAGTCACCCTCAAGAACACTCTAGTTATTATTCTTTGGGACACACATCAATTTGATGGGAATACTCTGAGTTGTAGTTGAACTTGATGAAGTAGAGCTTGATGAAGTCTTGGGAATCCACTTGACCATGGCTTTAGGTGCTTCTTAAAATGAGTCAATCTCTTCTTAAAGCTTGTCCTTGCCTTTTAGCTTGTGGTCTTGTGGTGGAAGATCCTATTGAGCTTGTGTTCCCTCAAAAGAAGTGGGGTCATACTTCTCTTGTTGTGGGACAAACTTCATCTTGGGGTATTGACCATCTTCCCATTCAACTCCATTGGCATTGAACTTTCGTTAAAAACCAAAACCTTGATTCTTTTGGTGCCTTCCTTGCTTGCGTACAATTTCCTCAAATTGCTTACTCTCGGCAAGGCTCTTGTAAACACCTTTCTCTATAATTCCCTTCAATAAACTATTTTCTTGCTCAAGTGTAACTTGGCTAAGACAATCATTAGTGGAATCAAGAAAATTACTAGAGGCAACAACATTGGATTTAACATGGTTATTGTTATTACTAGAAGAAGAATCTTTCTTGCTCTTGTTACTAGGTTTAACTTGTGGCATGTAAGTAGACAAGAGGAGACGTTTGGCAATGTAGGAAGAACTCTTCTTTCGAAGGTCATCATTGATAGCTTTTAGAAACTCGTGCTCTTGCTCTAAATTTAGCTTCTTAAAACGTAGCTTCTCATGAGTCCTTAGGAGCTCTCTATGATCCTATTGATTTGTTTCATGAGCTAACTTAAGAGTGTTTAGTTCTTTAGTTATATGCTCAATATCCTTCTTATCATTGACATTCGTTTCATCTTGAATAGCATGATTACTAGCAAGTTCATTATAGTTTTCATCACTAGCTTTATCAACAAGCAAGTCATCATCACCTAGATAATCATCTTCATCACTATTGAAATCAAGATACTTGGGGTGTGATATCTCGGGGACTTTATCCATGAAGCATCTTCCAATTCCTTCATTTGGTGAATCAAATATGTCGTAGGAGTTGGATGATACTAGAGCAAGTCCAGCAACACCTTCAGCT
Organism: Aegilops tauschii subsp. strangulata; assembly: GCF_002575655.3. Taxonomy (NCBI): domain Eukaryota; kingdom Viridiplantae; phylum Streptophyta; class Magnoliopsida; order Poales; family Poaceae; genus Aegilops; species Aegilops tauschii. Next base: position 205,746,557 of record NC_053035.3, on the reverse strand, counting down.
TGAGTATATTCGAAGTTGGAGTCATAGCTTCTCTCGGAGTAGTTGTCGGAGTCGGAACCAGAAACCCATTCACCAACATGAGCTTGATGTATTTGTCTTGTGTAGCTCTTTGATGACTTGTCCTTCCTTTCTGAAGCTTTGCTTCTTCGAGAGGGTCTTCGTTCATAACGATCATCTCTACTCCTTCCCTCTCTTGGAGGGAATTCATCTCTTCTACTCCTTTTTAGTGAGTCCTATATTTTCTTGTAGGGTGTCGTACACTCATTAGAGTAGTGTCCAGGTCTTCCACAATTGTAGCAATTTCGGTCACGGCTGGAAGATCTTTTCTCATTGTCGGACCTTGACTTGGAGCTTCTATCTTTGCTATGACTCTTGTAGAATTTGTTGAAGTTCTTCACCATTAGACTTATTTCCTCATTGGAGACTAGCTTGTCACTTGATATTGTGGGAGCATCACTTGAAGCTTTGTATGCGCCACTTGACTTGTTGTGGAGCTCTTCCTTATCCTTGAGTGGCATCTCATGAGCAACAATTCTACCAATTACTTATGTGGGCTTGAGATATTTGTAGTTGGGCATCATTTGGATCAATGTGCACGCGGTATCATATTTTCCATCCAAGGCTCTAAGGATCTTCTTGATGATGAATTTGTCGGCAATCTTTTCACTTCCTAAACCGACAATCTCCTTTGCGATGAGAGTAAGCCTAGAGTACATTTCAGCGACTCCTTCACCATCCTTCATCTTGAACTTGTCAAGTTGATTTTGAAGCACATCCAACTTGGATTCCTTGACCTACTCGGTACCCTCGTGCATATAACCCAAAATATCCCAAATTTCCTTTGCATTCTCAAGGCGACTTATTTTGTTGAACTCTTCGGGGCACAATCCACTGAAGAGAAGATCACAAGCTTGAGGATTGTATTGCAACATCTTCAATTCTTCCGCGGTCGCTTCACGATCTGGTTCTCTACCATCTTCAAAGAATTCACCATGCAGGCAATTACGAACAACAGCGCAAACGGCGGGGTTATGACCAAGAATTTGCATTTTATCTTATGCTTCCAACTAGCAAAATTTGTGCCACCAAAGTAAGGACCTCTATGGTGATAATTACCCTCACCAGATGCCATACTCTCCTAGGTGATGAAACCAAGGGTATGGTAACCAATGCTAACAGAGACCAAAGCTCTGATACCACTTGTGGGATCAAAAGTATGTCTAGAGGGGGGTGATTAGACTATTTGACAAATAAAAACCTAGAATTTTCCCAATTTTAAATGTGGACAGATTTTAGCAATTATGACAAGTCAAGCAATCAACCTACACATCCAATTCTATGAGTATAGCAGCGGAAAGTAAAGCATTGCACATGAAGTTAAAGGGAAGGGTTTGGAGAAGGCAAACACAGTAGGGGACACGAAGATTTTTGGCGTGGTTCTGATAGGTGGCGCTATCATACATCCATGTTGATGGAGACTTCAACCCACGAAGGGTAACGGCTATGCAAGTCCAGGGAGGGCTCCACCCACGAAGGGTCCACGAAGAAGCAACCTTGTCTATCTCACCATGGCCATCGTCCGCGAAGGACTTGCCTCATTCGGGTGGATCTTCACAAAGTAGGCGATCTCCTTGCCCTTACAAACGTTTTGGTTCAGCTGCACATCATATCGGAGGCTCCCAAGCGACACCTAACCATTCTAGGAGACACCACTCTCCAAAAGGTAATAGATGGTGTGTTGATGATGAACTCCTTTCTCTTGTCTTAAAATGATAGTCTCCCCAACACTCAACTCTCTCACATAGATTCGGCTATGGTGGTTGAGGGATTTGAGTGGAAAGCAACCTCGGGAAGGATAGAAATGAAGGTTCAAATGGTAGGAACGGAATCTCTTGATCTCAACACATGAGTAGGTGGTTCTCTCTTGAAAATGAATGGTGGAAGTGTAGGCACGTTCTGATGGCTCTCTCTTTGGAGAAGAAGGGGTGGAGGGGTATATATAGCTAATAACCCACAAGTATAGGGGATCGCAACAGTTTTTGAGGGTAGAGTATTCAACCCAAATTTATAGATTCGACACAAGGGGAGCCAAAGAATATTTGAAGGTATTAGCAGCTGAGTTGTCAATTCAACCACACCTGGAGATTAATTATCTGCAGCAAAGTGATCAGTAGCAAAGTAGTGTGATAGTTTTGATAATAGTAGCAGCAGCAATAGTAGCGGTAATAGTGATAGCAGTAATTTTGGAGGAAGTGTAACAGTGATGATAGCAGTAGTAACTTAGCAAGAACAATATAAGATAAATTTGTAGGCATTGGATCAGTGACTTGTTGGATGATATTCATCATGAGACAGTTATAACCTAGGGCGATACGACACTAGCTCCAGTTCGTCAATATAATGTAGGCATGTATTCCGTAAATAGTCATACGTGCTTATGGCAAGAACTTGCATGACATCTTTTGTCCTACCCTCCCGTGGTAGCAGGGTCCTATTGGAAACTAGGGGATATTAAGGCCTCCTTTTAATAGAGAACCGGAACAAAGCATTAACACATAGTGAATACATTAACTCCTCAAACCACGGTCATCACCGGAAGTGGTCCCGACTATTGTCACTCCGGGGTTGCCGGATCATAACACGTAGTAGGTGACTATAACTTGCAAGGTCGGATCTAGAACATGGATATAATGGTGATAACATAAACGGTTCAGATCTGAGTTCATGGCACGCGGGCCCAAAGTGACAAGCATTAAGCATGGAAAAGTCATAACAACATCAATCTTAGAACATAGTGGATACTAGGGATCAAGCCCTAACAAAACTAACTCGATTACATGATGAATCTCATCCAACTCCTCACCGACTAGCGAGCCAACGAAAGAATTACTCTCTCCCAGTGGGGAGAATCATGGAATTGGTGATGGAGAAGGGTTGGTGATGACGAAGAACGAAGATACCCCTCTCTGGAGCCCCAAACGGACTCCAGATCTGGCCTCCCGGTGAAGAACTGGAGGTGATAGCGGCTCCGTCTCATGGATCGTGATAATTCTTTTTGCCTGATTTTTTGTGGAAAAATAGGATTTTATAGCGTCGGTTTCAGGGTCTACGGGGCCACCAGGTGGGGACAACCCACCTGGGCGCGCCAGGAGAGGGGGGTGCGCCCTGGTGGGTTGTGCCCACCCAGGTGCCCCCCTCTGGTGGGTCTTGGCTCCCGAAATTCTTATTTATTGTATAAAAAATCGTCGCAAAGTTTTGTTCCATTCCGAGAACTTTTATTTCTGCACAAAAACAACACCATGGTAGTTCTGCTGAAAACAGCGTCTGTCCGGGGTTAGTTTCATTCAAATCATGCAAATTAGAGTCCAAAACAAGAGGAAAAGCATTAGCAACAGTAGATACGTTCGAGACGTATCAACTCCCCCAAGCTTAACCTTTGCTTGTCCTCAAGAAATTCAGTTGATAAACTGAAAGTGAAAAAGAAAAACTTTTACGAACTCTTTTGCTCTTGTTTGCATAAATAAGCTTAAAAAGCACCCAGGTTTTCAGCTAACATTATAACTAACCATGCCGACAATAACTCTTAAAGATTATATTAACTCATATCAATGACATAATCAGCTACCAAGCAATAATAAGATATCTCAAATGGCAACATGTTGACAAAACAACCATGATATAATATGACAATAGTGGTATCTCGCTAGCCCTTTCTGATACTGCAAAACATAAATGCAGAGCACCTCCAACGTTCAAGCAGCGACTAAACATTGTAATTCATGGTAGAAAAGATCCAGTCATGATGCACCCAACATTAGCTACACACAATGCATAAGTCATGACAATTGTGCTCTCAGGTCCTAGCGCTTGTTTTAGAAGGTGATGACACAACATAAAAGTAAATAGATAGTCCCTTCGCAGAGGGAAGCAGTGACTTGCAGAGGTGCCAGAGCTCAAGTTTTAAAATAGAGGTAAATGATATTTTGAGACATGCTCCCTTCTCATTTACTTCACGACTATCAGTTATCAATATCTTCCATGCTAAGCATGCTAGTGGAGGTTCCCAAGCGATAAGAGTAAAGGTTTACTCCCCCTCCACCAAAAATCACATTCCACGGCTTAATCGAAACAACGGGTGCCGTCCATACCAACAACAGTCCAGGGGGAGTTTTGTTTAATTATTTGCATTTTTTAGTTCGGAACTGGGAATCCCTATTACCGCCCTTTTCTCGTGTGATGGCGAGTGAATAAACACTCGACCTGAGAATAACCCGCTTAGCATGGAAGATGCCGACCACCTCCTGTCGTTCCATGAATGATCCAAGCACACAAAAAGGATATTTCTTAGAAGTTTTTAAAGGTGGCACATGAAAATTTACATAGGACGGCAGGGTAATACCGCATATAGGTAGGTATGGTGGACTCATCTGGAATAACTTTGGGTTTAAGGTTTTTGATGTACAAGCAGAATTCCCACTTAGTACAGGCAAAGGCTAGCAATTAGATTTAGAAGCGGCCAGCTAGAGAGCAACAACGGTTATAAACATGCATTATGCATAAGTAACAATGGACACTAGCATGAGTAGGATATGAACACCATGAACATAAATATCGTAGAGATTATGTTCGTTTTGATTCAACTACATGCATGAACATGTGCCAAGTCAAGCCACTCGAACATTCAGAGGAGGATACCATATCATCATACTACATCACAATCATTTTAACGCAATGTTGATATCCAAGATAAATCGTTATCCACTCCTAGCTACTTATCACTACTGCAGGTTGCTGCTAACGCGACACTACGATCAGAGACCCTTCGACGAAACTGTGTGCGATGCCATAATCGCGAATGGTGGTGTAAAAAAACCATCAAAAAAGGTGCAAAACGTTTGCGATGGAGGATGCATCAAACACGGTTCAGATTTTAGTTGCGTGTGCGATGCAGGGCATACGGTTCAGCTCAATTAACTATTTGCGATGAGGAGGAACAAAACAAACGGGCAGCCAGATGAAGGTGTGTGCGATATATAGCATACGTTCACTCGGATGAACTGTTTGTGATTAGGCAACACAAAAGAAACGGTCAGCCAGATCAAGGTGTGTGCGATATACGACATGCGGTTCACTCGGATGAACTGTTTGCGTTGAGACAAGAGAACAGAAACGGTCAGCCAGATTAAGGTTTGTGCGATGTACAGCATACGGTTCACTCGAATGAACTGTTTGTGATTAGGTAACACAAAAGAAACGGTCAGCCAGATCAAGGTGTGTGTGATATACGGCATGCGGTTCACTCGGCCTTGTCGTCAGTGTGTGACCTCTGTGGCAACTGTTCGCTCCCCACTAGCCTCTTCTTGTATCGTGGCAACCGTCCACTGCCTCTTCGCCTTTCCCTCTCGATTTGGAACTGCTGTCGCACGCTCTTCCTCCCTCCATTTGCCTTCACCCTTCCTTCTGCCATTGTTCAATCATCTTCTCCATGGAGGGAACAGGCCGGAAACGACCCCGTTATTCTTGCCCCGATCTGAAAGTTGACGTGGTGGAGGAACTCATTGATCGGTGCGACGTCATCACCTCGGCTAGCATGGCAGGTTCGTTCAAGACTATTCTCGACTCAACTAATAACACCATTACAAGGAACCCAGGGGTCCAGGAGCGGTTTGATATCCCCTATCTTCTTTGCCGTGACCCTGCTGACTGCCACGGGGATGAGGGAAGCCTTGACTTGTGCAAGTTGATGCCGCTTGATAATGATAAGTATGATGTTAAGATGCCATCGCTTGAGGGCAAGGCTTGGGCAGGCGCAAATGGAGATTGGGTTGTTTATATTGGGTACAACTGCGAGTGGGAACTTGTGAACGTGTACACTCGTCACCGGGTTCCACTTCCAAAAATCTCATACTGCCCAGAGGTTGAGTACACCGTTATTCTACGTGAGTTCAAATACGATCATGGTGACTGTCGTCTACGGAAGATAGCAATATGTCGAGTTCCCAACCACTCTTGGTATTACACGAACTATGAAGTTGTTGCTATCTTCGACAAGCTTGTTGCCTTCCTTACTTCCACGCATCGATGGATATTGCTCAAAAATCAATTTCTGTACACTGATGAGTACTGTGATGCAATTCAATACGAGGGTCTTGTGTTTGCTGCCACCACTCATGGCACTGTTTTTGCATGGAATCCTAATGCTTTCGGTACGTTTGTCTTCCCCCGTAATTATAATTGTTTCATCCACATGCATGCGGGTTAGCTACTTTCCCTTTACTAATTAACCTTCTTGTGTTTCCAAGGTCATGTGAACATTCCACCACCTATACTTGACAAAAAATTATAACCAAGGGGGAGATGACGATGCTGATGATCACGAGTATGAGGACCCATATACTCAGTGGCGCCTGGCAACTTATTTCGACGGATCACCTCTTCTTGTCTGTATACAGGGCACTGCTGATGTTACTAAGGAAGCAGGTGTTGTCTCACATGGTCGCACTCTCCGGACCTATTCCAACATCCGTTGCAGGGTATTCGGGATGGATACTAGTGTACTAGCGCCAACACCTTCTCCCTGGTTCAGTATTGAAAGTCTTGGAGGAAACTCGCTCTTCCTTGGAAAAAACTATCCAATGATGGTGGAAGGCGATCCAGCTGCTGTTGACACAATGTTACTACCATTTATGAGAAGCAATTGTATCTATACCTCAGACATTCCTATGCTTCCCTACCATCCCAATATGGGTCCTGACATAGGCCGCTTCAGCCTGGATGATCAGTCCCGCGTTGGTCTCGAGATTGACAGTAGCTGGCCCTTCCCAGAGAATCACTTCTGGTTCAAAGCAAGCGTTTCCAACACCGACGAGTGGTTGAGCTGAAGTTCATTTCATCGCTTTGTTATTTGTTGTGTGAGAAAAACTTTACTTTACTAGAATGTTTTGTTGGAAATGATCTATAATCCAACGTGTATCCTTGTTGTCGTTGTGGGTTGATGACTTGTTGTATGTAATCAATGGTACATTTGCATATGCGTCCATCAACTCATGCCTGCTAGTGGTGTCCATATGAACAATGCTAGTGATTTTAGTTGCAAAAATTAGGTAGTGCTAGTGATTTTTAGTTGCATATTTTGACAAATCGCAGTGTTACAAGGTTGACAAATGGCAATGTTACTAGGTAAACAAGTGTCAATCTTCCAGTTTGACAAATGGCAACATACCCAAAATGACAGATGCAAATCTTACCCAATTGTTTCTACGTGGTTGCACACGGGTCATGAAAAACAACCATTTGCGTTGAAGGGATGCAGAAATCCTGCTCGACACATTTTCCCTTGGCTTCCTAGGGAAGCTGTCGGTTTGCGTACGGGTGTTCTAACTAAAACGTTTGCGATGAGTGTTTTATATTTAAAAACCATTGACATTTTTTTCAAAACAAAATCGTTTGATAAGTCTGTACATTAAGAGAGAAAAACGCAAGTTCGTTCAAACCATATCTTTCATTTAGTCACACTGCGAATTTATGTTCATATGATCGAGAATTAGAGATACAGTATTAAACCCCCAAAAGAACTATTTCCGGCGGCGGCGGAGGCGGCGTGCCGTGCCGTTGTTGTCGTTGTCGTCCTCCAGGACGCCATTGTTGAAGTCTTCAAGGCGGCACAAAATGTGCTTCACTTGTAAATCAAACATCATGTCGTCGCGTGATCGACGGGCGGGGCGCGGGAGGACGGCAACTGGCGCCGCTAAGAGGTAGAGGTCGACGGCAGCGTCCCATACCACTGAGGGGGGTGCGCGCACAGGCACGGGCACGGCAGGTGCAGCCAAACGCACGTGGACCGGCGCCGCGGTGGGTGGAGGGGCGCGCACGGGCAGGGGCACGGGCACGGCGGGTGCAGCCAAACGCACGGGGGCCGGCGCCACGGTGGGTGGAGGGGCGCGCACGGGCACGGGCGCTGGCGCTGGCATGTACATGAGCTCGCACGGGTCCGCGGAGTCCTCACTGATGCCCGCGGCTTCCAGCTCTGCGATAGTGCTCGGCGACCAGCCCGTCAATGCTACGGGGATGGTCGCTGGCGCGGGCGCGGGGATGGGAGCCGGGAAGGGAGCGGGGGCAGCAACCGCCGTGGCCAGCTCGTTCTAGGCCATGTCCATGAGGCCCCATTCCTCCTTATTTTCTATCTCCTCCGGCTCGGAGTCGACTTCACCAAACTTGAAGACTAGTGGCAGATGATCATTCTGCGCCATGGCGTTGGTGGAGGTCTGGGGCAGAGAGGGGAATGGGAGGCGAACAGTAAGGCCGCCCGTATTAAACAGTGGCTCGGGCACCATTAATGGAGAGGAAGGCGGGCGGCCATGGAAGTCAAAGGGCTCGCATCCCAGTGAGCCTACGCAACGTACAGCTCGCACGCTTCCCGGTGAGCCTGCGCATTGGAGGACAGCTTGCACGCCTCTCGGTCAGCCTGCACACCAGACTCCGCTCGCACGCCTCCCGTTCAGTCAAGGTCAAGCAGTTGTCCGCATGGCACCTCCTATAGCCATTAAAACGAAGACATGTTGTGTCACGTGAATGGTTAACAGAACGCACACGATTTGAATTATACAACCGTTTGAGATATTAAAGTGGCAGCTATTTTTTCAAAATGCCTTTGTTGGTTGTTATTCAAGTGCGCCTTCTCTTAAAATGGACACGAAAAATACCACAGCATGTCGGGTGCCATTCCATGATAGCATGCCAAGTTTCATGAATTTCAGACGAGTTTTAGATTTACTAGAATTTAAAAACAAAGTATCTCAACATGTTGCCGGCAATCAACGGTGTCCTGGTGTTTGAAATTCATTCCCATTTCTTGCATGGGGACTAAGCATGCACCCAAGGACACATATTTGATTTTTTTCGACCAATTTATATGCAGTGGAGCATGTGCATCTAGTTCAAATTTGAATTATGCTCATAAATGCATTGAAAACTCAGTTAATGCATAAAAATGTCCAAAGGAACCCCGAAAATCACAAAAATTGACACAACACTCCTGTTGTTCTATGTAGACACGAGAAAAAAATTGAAAGCAATAAGAGGCAATGGATATCATTTCGTCCCCAAAGGTGGGACATTCCCTATCGAAACCATCATGCTTGTTGTGAGAAGCTCTGGTCTGTGAGAAGCATATACCCAAACCTGCCCCAAATGGGACAAATTTTTTACCACGCCATGTTGATGCCGCTCCATGATAGCATGCATAGTTTCATGAATTTCAGACGAGTTTTGGATTTACTAGAATTTAAAAACCAGGCATCTCAACGTTTTGCCGGCAATCAACGATGCCCTAGTGTTTGAAATTCATTCCCATTTCTTGCATGGGACCTAAGCATGCACCCAAGGACACATATTTGATTATTCAACCAATTTATATGCACTGGAGCATGTGCATGTAGTTCAAATTTGAATTATGCACATAAATGCATTTAAAACTCAGTTAATGCATAAAAATGTCCAAACGAACCCCGAAAAATCACAAAATTTGACACAACACTCCTGTTGTTCTATGTTGTCACGAGAAAAAATTTGAACGCAATAAGAAGAAATGGATATCATTTCGTCCCCAAAGGTAGGACGTTCCCTATCGAAACCATCATGCTTGTTGTGAGAAGCTCTGGTCTGTGAGAAGCATATACCCAAACCTTCCCCAAATGGGACAAATTTTGTACCACGACATGTTGATGCCGCTCCATGATAGCATGCCAAGTTTCATGAATTTCAGACGAGTTTTGGATTTACTAGAATTTAAAAACCAGGCATCTCAATGTTTTGCCGACAATCAACGGTGCCCTGGTGTTTGAAATTCATTCCCATTTCTTGCATGGGACCTAAGCATGCCCCCAAGGACACAGATTTGATTTTTCAACCAATTTATATGCACTGGAGCATGTGCATGTAGTTCAAATTTGAATTATGCACATAAATGCATTGAAAACTCAGTTAATGCATAAAAATGTCCAAACGAACCCGGAAAAATCACAAAAAATGACACAACACTCGTGTTGTTCTATGTTCACACGAGAAAATTTTGAACACAATAAGAGGCAATGGATATCGTTTCGTCCCCAAAGGTGGGACGTTCCCTATCGAAACCTTCATGCTTATGGTGAGAAGCTCTCGTCTGTGAGAAGCATATACCCAAACCTTCCCCAAATGGGACAAATTTTTTACCACGACATGTTGATGCCGCTCCATGATAGCATGCCAAGTTTCATGAATTTCAGACGAGTTTTGGATTTACTAGAATTTAAAAACCAGGCATCTCAACGTTTTGCCGGCAATCAACGGTGCCCTGGTGTTTGAAATTCATTCCCATTTCTTGCATAGGACCTAAGCATGCACCCAAGGACACAGATTTGATTTTTAACCAATTTATATGCACTGGAGCATGTGCATGTAGTTCAAATTTGAATTATGCACATAAATGCATTGAAAACTCAGTTAATGCATAAAAATGTCCAAACGAACCCCGAAAAAACACAAAAATTGACACAACACTCCTGTTGTTGTATGTTGACACGAGAAAATTTTGAACGCAATAAGAGGCAATGGATATCGTTTCGTCCCCAAAGGTGGGACGTTCCCTATCGAAACCATCATGCTTGTTGTGAGAAGCTCTCGTCTGTGAGAAGCATATACCCAAACCTGCAACAAATGGGACAATTTTTTTACCATGGCATGTTGATGCCGCTCCATGATAGCATGCCAAGTTTCATGAATTTCAGACGAGTTTTGGATTTACTAGAATTTAAAAACCAGGCATCTCAACGTTTTGCCGGCAATCAACGGTGCCCTGGTGTTTGAAATTCTTTCCCATTTCATGCATGGGACCTAAACATGCACCCAAGGACACAGATTTGATTTTTCAACCAATTTATTTGCACTGGAGCATGTGCATGTAGTTTAAATTTGAATTATGCACATAAATGCATTGAAAACTCAGTTAATGCATAAAAATGTCCAAACGAACCGCGAAAAATCACAAAAATTGACACAACACTCATGTTGTTCTATGTTGACACGAGAAACATTTGAACGCAATAAGAGGCAATGGATATTGTTTCGTCCCCAAAGGTGGGACGTTCCCTATAGAAACCATCATGCTTGTTGTGAGAAGGTCTCGTCTGTGAGAAGCATATACCCAAACCTGCCCCAAATGGGACAAATTTTTTACCATGGCATGTTGATGCCGCTCTATGATAGCATGCCAAGTTTCATGAATTTCAGACGAGTTTTGGATTTACTAGAATTTAAAAACCAGGCATCTCAACGTTTTGCCGGCGATCAACGGTGCCCTGGTGTTTGAAATTCATTCCCATTTCTTGCATGGGACCTAAGCATGCACCCAAGGACACATATTTGATTTTTCAACCAATTTATTTGCACTTGAGCATGTGCATGTAGTTCAAATTTGAACTATGCACATAAATGCATTGAGAACTCAGTTAATGCATAAAAAATGTCCAAACGAACCCCGAAAAATCAAAAAAATTGAGTCAGCATTCCTGTTGTTCTATGTTGACACGAGAAAAAATTTGAAAGCAATAAGAGGCAATGGATATCGTTTCGTCCCCAAAGGTGGGACGTTCCCTATCGAAACAATCATGCTTGTTGTGAGAAGCTCTGGTTTGTGAGAAGGTTATACCCAAACCTGCCCCAAATGGGACAAATTTTTACCACAACATGTTGATGCCCCTCCATGGTAGCATGCCAAGTTTCATGAATTTTAGACGAGTTTTGGATTTACTAGAATTTAAAAACCAGGCATCTCAATGTTTTGCCGGCAATCAACAGTGCCCTTGTGTTTTAATTTCATTCCCATCTCTTGCATGGGACCTAGAAATTCACCCAAGGACACACATGTGATTTTTCAACCAACTTTAGTGCACTGGAGCATGTGCTTGTAGCTCAAATTTGAATTATGCACATAAAATGCCTAGAAAACCCAGTTAATGTATAAAAAGGGCCAAACGAACCCCGGAAAATTCCAAGATTAAACACAACACTCATATTGTTCTATGTTGACACTAGAATTTTTTTGAAAGCAATAAGAGGCAACGGATATCGTTCCGTCCCCAAAGGCAGCATGTTCCCTACCGAAACCATCACGCTTGTTGTGAGAAGCTCTGGTTTGTGAGAAGCTTAAACCCAAACCTGCCCTCAATGGGACAAAAATTTTACAACGACATGTTGATGCCGCTCCATGATTGCATGCCAAGTTTCATGAATTTCAGACGAGTTTTGGATTTACTATAATTTAAAAACCAGGTATCTCAACGTTTTGCCGGCAATCAACAGTGCCCTGGTGTTTTAATTTCATTCCCATCTCTTGCATGGGACCTAGAAATTCACCCCAAGGACACACATGTGATTTTTCAACCAACTTTGGTGCACTGGAGCATGTGCTTGTAGTTCAAATTTGAATTATGCACATAAAATGCCTAGAAAACCAAGTTAATGTATAAAACGCCAAACGAACCCCGAAAAATTCCAAGATTAAACACAACACTCCTATTGTTCTATGTTGACACTAGAAAAATTTTGAAAGCAATAAGAGGCAACGGATATCGTTTCGTCCCCAAAGGTGGCATGTTCCCTACCGAAACCATCACACTTGTTGTGAGAAGCTCTGGTTTGTGAGAAGCTTATACCCAAACCTCCCCCAAATGGGACAAAATTTTCACAACGGCATGTTGATGCCGCTCCATGATAGCATGCCAAGTTTCATGAATTTCAGACGAGTTTTGGATTTACTAGAATTTAAAAACTAGGTATCTCAATGTTTTGCCAATCAACAGTGCCCTGGTGTTTGAAATTCATTCCCATCTCTTGCATGGGACCTAAGCATGCACCCAAGGACACACATGTGATTTTTCAACCAACTTTGGTGCACTGGAGCATGTGCTTGTAGTTCAAATTTGAATTATGCACATGAAATGCCTAGAAAACTAAGTTAATGTATAAAAAAGGCCAAACGACCCCGAAAAATTCATTCCCGTTTCTTGCATGGGACCTAAGGATGCACTGAAGGACACAGATTTGATTTTTCAACCAATTTATATGCACCGGAGCATGTGCATGTAGTTTAATTTTGAATTGTGCACCTGAAATGGCTAGAAACCAGTTTAATGTATAAAATGTCCAAACGAACCCTGAATAATTCCAATTCTTTTACGACACACATATAGTTGCATGTTCACTGCAGATAAAAGGTCTAGCAATTCAAACAGCGTCCATTGCCGCTGTGACCCCATTATGTAATTCAAATCAAGTGGATCCCACACAGTTTATTATCACCAACCGTGTGAGATGTAGTACAAAATATCTTGGAGCACCGTCAGTGTATAGTACGCCTATGGCTTACGCGAGAAGGTGCATCAGCAACAGTCCACAGCCGGCTTGTCAAGCACACTAGCTCGCTCCCCAAAAACTCCCGCTCTGCTTCAGTCCCTTGATTCAAATTTTCAGTAGCCCCGGCATTTTACTCCCGCCTCTGCATCCCTCGCAATCTCAAAAATATCTGCTCGCCCTTGATCCAAATTTTCAGTAGCCCCGCCTTGTTACTCCCACCTAGTAAAATTTTCAGTTGCCGCAGTATTTCCTCAAACACAACCTTGCCCCCCCTCGAAACCATTGGTAGGTCGCCGCCATCACTTGCGCCTCCATCCTCAACCTCTGCCTGTGTGCCGGGGAGCTCGAGGAGCCAATGGCCAAAAAGAGGTTTATCGCGGCCTTTTCGCCCGACACCGGCGAGGTGGCCGCCGAGGTGTCCCCGTCGTCCTCCGCGGGCCCGATTCGCTGTCGCCGGTCCCCCGATCCGCCCGCCGCCACGCCCCTACACCGGTTCGAGGACTTCCCCATACTCCCTCGGACCCGGCAGCAGACGAGGTCCTACCTTGGGGTCCGGCAGCGGTGGTGGGGGACGTGGGTCGCTGAGATTACAGATCGAGAGACCCACACCCGTCGGTGGCTCGGTAGCTTCCACACGGCCAAGCTCGTGGCCATTGAGTACGACCGCTGGCAGGTACGCTACCACGGCATGGCAGCTAGGCTAAATTTCCACTTTGGCACACGTCTGGTCGACCTCGTTCCGTCGGAGCCAGGGGTGGTGAGCTCGGCTATGGCGCGGGAGGACCACAAGGCGTGGGAGCGCCTCGAGGCCGAGGCCGCTGACGAGGCCTACATGCAAGAGCTCCGCCAGCAGCACCCGGAGCTCGTGGAGGCGGAGCGGGCAATCTTTGCCGGCGCAGAGGGCGGCAAGGTTATCGCCCTCTCCTCCGATGATGAGGTTGAAGGCGGCGAGGACGGCGGCATGGAGGGCGGCAAGGTTATACCGCTCTCCTCTGATGACGAGGTCGAAGGCGGCGGTGACGGCTGCGCGGAGGGCGTCGAGGTGGGCCCCGGGGACGAGGAGATCGACGTCGATGAGTGGAGGAGTGCCTTCCCCAACGACCCCGACAACGGTACCGGCCCGGACCCGGCTCGCGGCACACCGTACATAACGAGGAAGGATTGGCTCGACCTCTACTTCGACCAAAAGTAGTTTAGCTTAGTTTAAATTTATGTTTTATGTTCGGTTATGCAAAACTATCTATGTGTATGTTTGAATGCATGCTACTTTCGGTTGAACCTGCTTTGAACTTGATCAAATTGAAGTTTACAACCTTAAGTTGAGGGGATCGACTAGAAAAGGCCAAAATTGCTGGAGTATATATATATATATATATATATATATATATATATATATATATATATATATATATATATATATCCACTAAGTGTTTTAGTCCTTTAACTTTTTAAGGATCGCCTAGAGATGTCCTTATGACTTGTTTATTTCAGTTCTTCACAATGTGATGCTCTATATGTGCAAATATTTGCCGTGCAGTTCAATTTCATCAATAACAGTTTCAACAATACCACTATGAATTATGATATTTGGTTGCTGTTAAGGATATTGCAGTTAACATGCCTTTTTGTTTTTCAATTGTTGTTTAGCAGCATGCATTGTACTGAATGACTAAATATGCAATCCCAGGCTACGTAGCAACAAGGAAGAGTGTTACCTTAATGTTCTGATGATGTCTAGATATACATCTAATAAAATCTTATATAATGGGATGGAGGGAGTGTTGTACTACATCATTTTTCAATTATTGTTTAGCTTCTAATATTAACTTGGTTATTTTAGGTACATATATCATTGCCAAAGATCCACACTTCGACCCTTTCTGCGTATGGGGCAATGAGAGATTCATGAACTAGCATCAAGTGAGGAAACTGATAAAGATTGTTATTAAAATGGGTCAAAAGATGTCAATCGAACTATTTGTTTACACTTTATGCAAGACAACAGTGAACTGCAGGATGGTAAGTAAGAACCCTGTAGCCTTCTTTTTACTGCCCGTAATGAGTTGTGTTAGATGACAATATCTGGATCTTTTTTCTTTTGCAGTGGATCCTAAAGCAGTTTACTCAAGACTACCTCTCAAACTACATGATTGGCGGCAGGCCATCACAAGGGGTTGGACTAGAGTCTTGCATGCCTTCTGCATCCAGGAGAGCACAATAGGGCCATTCCGCTTCACCGTGTTCAGCAACCGGAATGTCTGTCGCCTCTTTCTTTACCATCTGTAATAGTACAAGTATAGAACCCTGGTTCATCATTCTTTATTTGGTGCTTATGTAATTCTTAAACATATGTACCTGTGAATCGAATAATGCATTGGTTGTTTGAACCTGATGGATATGAATAAAGCTATAGCCTACTTTTAAGTTTAAATTAGGTACAATTTTAAATAGCAGCAATTAAATTAGGGCGAAATTACGTTGTGCAGGTCATTACGGCACACACGGTTGGTAAAACACAAACATTTGCGATATACACCATAATCCGAGATGGTTCAGAGAGAGGAAACGTGTGCAAGCATGCACACAGTTGCCGTTTGCAAAGTGTGTGTGATGTCAGACACTATCACATACGGTGCGGGAAAACTAAATGTATGTGATTCTCTACCTATCGTACACGGTTTATAATCCTGAACTGTTTGTGATGTGCCAGGCATCGTAAAACTCCCGTGTCTGGAATCTTCCTGGAAAGCTCCCGTGCCTGGAATCTGCCTGGTTTTAGGTAAAACCACAAAACTCTGACTGCGATGGCAACACGAGCACAAACGAGTAGCAAGGATGAAGCATTTGGGATATTCGAGATATTGGAAATGGTTATATAGGGACAACTATATGCATCAAGGCTCCCTATCCCCGATGGTTTCTGGGTCGTGTGGGAAGGACCCCCCTATCGCCCACACTCACTTGGCGACGGTTCCAAATGCCGTCGCGGAAAGGGGTTAAAAACCGTTTGTATAGCACCGACGCGCACCAGTGTATGCATGGCATGAGAAACTATAATCTCTAATTTTCATTGCAAACATGTTTAATCATAATGGGCTGAATCTCTAATTTTCATTGCAAACATGTTTAATCATAATGGGCTGAATCATGGATACTAGGTTAAACATATTTACACAAACAGAACAAGCCGAGTTCATACCAGTTTCCATCTGCCACGGCCAGTTCATCGAATATCGTTATTATTGCCTTTCACTTGCACGACCGGACGATATGAAATAATAATAATGTAAGAGTGCCGTGGACTAAGCTGGAATCTGCAAACATTTCATTCAACAGGAGAAGACAAAGTAAAATGTGCTCTTTATTAGATCAACAGTTATTGATATGAGAGCCACTCAACATTTTCATCGTGGTCCTCGGTACAACTCAAATAAAAAGAAAGAAAATTCAGAGAAACAGACTAAAATATTTTTTGGAGTTTTTGGTTTTCTTGAAAAAGCAAATAAAAGGGAAAAGCAAAAAATGAGAAAACTATTTACACGGGAAAGCTCCCAACAAGCACAAGAAGAACAAGGAAATCTTTTTGGGTTTTCTTTTTAATATTACTACTAAGCATGCATAGAAAGTAAACTAACTATAACTAATTATTTTTTTGATTTTTCTAAAAAAATTCAAACACACAAGAAGAAGGCAAGAAAATAAATCTAAGCATGGATGATACAATGAAAAAGTGTGAACACCGACAAATGAAATAAGTGAACATGAATGTAATGTCGGTGAGAAACATGTACTCCCCCAAGCTTAGGCTTTTGGCCTAACTTGGTAAACAGTCAGTAGCCTGGATAGTAGTCAGAGTGCTGAGGAGCGAGCGTCCACACATCCCACTGCTAAGGCTCCTCCTCTGCCCCTGCAGCAGCCTGAGCATTCCGGTAGGTGATGATGTCCGCAGGCATAACCCTATATCCACCCCTGGCAACAGAATCAAACAAAGCAGGAGCAGGCAATGGGATAATATCACGAGTTTCAATGCTAAAAACTAGATTATAAGTAATAGGAATGTCAGGGTAATCTCGTGCAATAAAATGGTGGTGTTCCATGGCTGCGCGGTCTAGGTAAACCTTGGTCAGAGGGTAATCATGATGGCGTATCTCGACATTAAAGTGATCCGCCAAACGAGTAGCAAAAATCCCACCATGTATTTTACCCTTGGCTTATTAATGTGGAGGCGACGAGCCACAATAGCTCCCAAGCTGTAAGTGTTGTCGCCCTCCAGTGCACGACGTAAAGCAGCAAGGTCTGGTGAACTAAGTGCACCCACCTTCTCTCTAGCAAGCAGGCATTTTGCAATGAAAAGAGCAAAGTAATGAACATCAGGAAAATGCAAGCCAGCGGCAGTGGTAGCTGACACCCATCTCTCATCTCCCACTGTCAAGGTGCGATAAAAGGTCTAAAACTCCACCGGCCTAGGCTCGTCTAAGCTCCCATCAAAAGGGATCATGCATACGTTACAAAATTCAGTAAGTGGTATCTGATGGTTTTCAGCATATAAATCAAAACATACTTCAGGAGGATTATTCCTAGGAAGGAAAGTAAAACTTTGAACAAAGATGTTTGTGAGGATTTGATGCTGTTCACACTCATATGCGATGAAGTCGGTGAGGCCCGCATTAACAGCATATTGTGTGAACTCCTGAAGGATTCCAGCCTCTTCCAAGAACGGGGTGTGCGGCCATTCACACGTCCGTACTTCTGCCAACCTCCGAGGATGGAGATCACTATCAGATGACTCCCCAATAACACCCTTGGAGTTCTTCTTAGAGCCAAACTTCCTAAAGATACTCATGGTTTTCCTATGAAAAAAAATTCTGAAATTTATTAGCCGAAAAAATTTCTCAACAACACTTCACAAAAATGATACCAACTACTCATAGGGATACATAGAGGCCATAGCAAGCATTCAAACTACTTAGAACTCTAAGAACATGCAAGCTCATCTACAGCAGCACCAATAGTAGCTAATTATTCAAAATATAAACCACTAAAACAAAAACTAATTGGACAAACGGTGGAGTCACATACCAAGCAACAATCCCCCGAAACAGTTTCAGAAATGGAGCTTCGAGCAAAGAGATCAAAATCCGTGGGTTTGAGGGCAAGACCACGGGAGAGAGGGCAATGGAGAATTTTTTCTGGAGGTAAGTGATGATGTGGTGCGAAGAGATAAGTGAGGGGCCCCACGTGGGGACCACAACCCACCAGGGCACGCCTGGGGGTCCTGGCGCGCCCAGGTGGGTTGTGCCCACCTGGTGCACCTCCCTCTGATGTTATTTGCACCAGAAAAAATCTTAAATATTTGGAAAAAATTGTATTAAATTTTCAGAGCATTCTGAGAACTTTTATTTTGGGTCATTTTTTATTGCACGGGAAATTCAGAAAACAGACAAAACATGGCATTTTATTTTATTTAACTAATAAAAACAAAAAAAGAGGTAGGGACAGAAGGTAGTGCTTACTAAATTCATCAACTTCATACCGCTCAAAAATGATCCATTAATAAGGTTGATCAAGTCTTATTAACAACCACCTTCGATTAGCATGAAACCAAGAACTTCCGTAAATCACTAAGTTACCTCAATAAGGATATGAATGTCCCCAACAATAAGCATTTCATATTTCTTTTTGACAGTAGGTAGAGGTATTTGAAAACTTCCAATAGTGATTGTCGGAGATTTTTCAATAACATTAATACCATTCAATTGGAATTGTTTCTTCGAAAAGTGCACCGTATGCTCATTACCATTAATATGAATAGTAACCTTGCTTTTATTACAATCAATAACAGCCCCTGCAGTATTCAAGAAGGGTCTACCAAGGATAATCGACATGTTGTCGTCCTCGGGCATCTCAAGTATAACAAAGTCAGTCAAAATAGTAACATTGGCAACAACAACGGGCACATCCTCACAAATACCGATAGGTATGGCAGTTGATTTGTCAGCCATTTGCAAAGATATTTCAATAGGTGTGAGTTTATTCAAATCAAGTCTTTTATATAAAGAGAAAGGCATAACAAACACCAGCTCCTAAATCACAAAAAGCAGTTTTCACATAATTCTTTTTCATAGAGCAAGGTATAGTTGGTATTCCCGGATCTCCAATTTTTTTAGGTACTCCATCTTTAAAAGTGTAATTAGCAAGCATAGTGGGGATTTCAGCTTCTGGTATTTTTATCTTATTAGTGATGATGTCTTCCATGTACTTTGCATAAGGAGGCATTTTCAAGACATCAGTCAAGCGAGTACGCAAAAAGACTGGCCTCAGCATTTCAGCAAAGCGTTCAAATTCTTCATCATCTTTCTTTTTAGTTGACTTAGGTGGAAAAGGCATGGGTTTTTTAACCCACAGATCTCTTTCTTTATCGTGTTTTGTAGTAATGAAGTCTCTTTTGTCATACCTTTTATTCTTAGGTTGTGGGTTATCAAGATCAACTGGTGGTTCTATCTCAACATCATTGGCTGGTTCTTTTTCATTATTTGTTTGAGTATTCTCATGAACCTCATCATTATCAGAAGGTGAGTGTTCATTACCAGACTGAGTTTCAGCATCAGAGATAGAAGTTTCATTATCATTATCAGGAGGTTTTTCTATTTCAGGTTCACTAGAAGTATGCAAAGCCCTATCTTTTTTATTCTTCTCTTTCTTTCTAGAAGGACTAGGTGCATCAGAGTTAACTCTTTGTGAATCTTGTTATATTCTTTTTGGGTGTCCCTCAGGATAAAGTGGTTCCTGAGTCATTTTTCCTCCTCTAGTTGCAACTCTAATAGCAAAGTCATGTATGTTATGATTCATTTCATCAAGCAGCTCTCTTTGTGATTCAGCAACTTGTTCTAACCAAGTTTGAACCATAGAAGCATGCTTTCCAACACCTCTAACATCATTTGAGATTCTAAATAACAAGTCACTCAAGCGAGCAATCATATCATAATTGTATTTCAATTGTTTCATAACATTTGCATTGAAGTGATCTTGTTTTCTAATGTAGTATTCAAACTCATAAAGGCATTGGCTAGGTTGCATATTGTGAGGATTGTCATTATCATTGAACTTCATTAGAGAATTTACCTCTACCACCTTAGGCAGTGGTGGTGTATTAAGCCCATGTATTTCTTTAATAGGAGGTAAATTTTTAACATCCTCTCCTTTAATACCTTTTCCTTCATAGATTTCTTTGCCTCTTGCATATCTTCAGGACTGAGATACAATATACCCCTCTTCTTCGGAGTGGGTTTAGCCGGTGGTTCAGGAAGAGTCCAATCATCATAATTTTTCAATATGTTATTATTCTTTAGCTTGTCCAACAGTTCGTTCCCTTAAAACACAACCAGCACAACTATCTAGGAAATCCCTAGAAGCATCGGTTAGTCCATTATAGAAGATATCATGTATTTCATTTTTCTTAAGAGGATGATCAGGCAAAGCATTACGTAACTGGCAAAGCCTTCCCCAAGCTTGTGGGAGACTCTCTTCTTTAATTTGAACAGAGTTAAATGTTTCCTATAAAGCAGCTTGTTTCTTGTGAGTAGGGAAATATTTTTCAGAGAAGTAATAAATCATATCCTGGGGACTACGCACACAACCAGGAGCAAGAGTATTGTACCAAGCTTTAGCATCACCCTTTAATGAGAACGGAAATCATTTGAGAATAAAGTAATAGTGAGTTTTCTCATCATGAGTAAAAAGGGTGGCTATGTCATTCAACTTAGTGAGATGTGCCACAACAGTTTCAGTTTCATAACCATGGAAAGGATCAGATTCAACCAAAGTAATTAACTCTGGGTTGACAGAGAATTCATAATCTTTATCATCAATAAAGATAGGTGAAGTAGCAAACTTAGGATCATATTTCATTCTAGCATTCAGAGATTTTTCTTTATACTTGCATAATAATTTCTCTAGATCATCTCAATCTCTGCAAGCAAGAATATCTCTAGTTGTCTCCTCATTCATAACATAACCTTCCGGTACCTTAGGCAATTCATATCTAGGCGGGCTAGTTCTAGCAGGTGTTTCAGGAGTTTCAGCTTCAAGCTCATCATCAGATTCAACAACATCATGTTGTATTACTCTAGCAATTTGTTTATCAAGAAAGTCACCAAGTGGCACATCATCATCATCAAGCAAGGTACTAGCATCATCATAAGTATCATTCGTAGTAGAAGTAGCATCATCAATAACTTGCGACATATTAGAATTGATAGCATGTGGTGGTGTTGCAAGTTTACTTATAACAGAAGGTGAATCTAAAGCAGAACTGGATGGCAGTTCCTTACCTCCCCTCGTCTTAGAGGTATATCTTAGTCTTAGCATCCTTCAGATTCTTCATAGTGATAATATGATAATAATCCCAAGTGACTCAACAAATATAACTATGCTCCCCGGAAATGGTGCCAGAAAAAGGTCTTGATAACCCACAAGTATAGGGGATCGCAACAGTTTTCGAGGGTAGAGTATTCAACCCAAATTTATAGGTTCGACACAAGGGGAGCCAAAGAATATTTGAAGGTATTAGTAGCTGAGTTGTCAATTCAACCACACCTGGAGATTAATTATCTGCAGCAAAGTGATCAGTAGCAAAGTAGTATGATAGTTTTGATAATAGTAGCAGGAGCAATAGTAGCGGTAATAGTGATAGCAGTAATTTTGTAGCAAGTGTAACAATGATGATAGCAGTAGTAACTTAGCAAGAACAATATAAGATAAATTCGTAGGCATTGGATCGGTGACTTGTTGGATGATATTCATCATGAGACAGTTATAACCTAGGGCGATACGGCACTAGCCCCAGTTCGTCAATATAATGTAGGCATGTATTCCGTAAATAGTCATACGTGCTTATGGAAAGAACTTGCATGACATCTTTTGTTCTACCCTCCCGTGGCAGCGGGGTCCTATTGGAAAATAAGGGATATTAAGGCCTCCTTTTAATAGAGAACCGGAACAAAGCATTAACACATAGTGAATACATGAACTCCTCAAACTACGGTCATCACCGGGAGTGGTCCCGACTATTGTCACTCCAGGGTTGCCAGATCATAACACGTAGTAGGTGACTATAACTTGCAAGATCGGATCTAGAACATGGATATAATGGTGATAACATAAACGGTTCAGATCTGAGTTCATGGCACCCGGGCCCAAAGTGACAAGCATTAAGCATGGCAAAGTCATAGCAACATCAATCTTAGAACATAGTGGATACTAGGGATCAAGCCCTAACAAAACTAACTCGATTACATGATGAATCTCATCCAACTCCTCACAGACCAGTGAGCCTACAAAGGTATTACTCGCTCCCGGTGGGGAGCATCATGGAATTGGCAATGGAGAAGGGTTGGTGATGACGAAGAACGAAGATCCCCCTCTTCGGAGCCCCAAACGGACTCCAGATCTAGCCTCCCGATGAAGAACAAGAGGTGACGCTTCTCATGGGTCGCGATAATTCTGTTTCCCTGATTTTTTTCTGGAAAAATAGGATTTTATAGCGTCGGTTTCAGGATCTGCGGGGCCACCAGGTGGGGACAAGCCACCTGGGCGTGCCAGGAGAGGGGGCACACCCTGGTGGGTTGTGCCCACCCAGTTGCCCCCCTCCGGTGGGTCTTGGCTCCAGAAATTCTTATTTATTGTATAAAAAATCCTCGCAAAGTTTCGCTCCATTCCGAGAACTTTTATTTCTACACAAAAACAACACAATGGTAGTTCTGCTGAAAACAGTGTCAGTCCGGGGTTAGTTTCATTCACATCATGCAAATTAGAGTCCAAAACAAGAGGAAAAGCGTTAGGAAAAGTAGATACGTTGGAGACGTATCAATAGCCTCCACACAAAATCCAACCATTACACACTTTTGACCCAACTACATGGCAATATCAGCAGGGCCGAGTTTGAGTTTAGGTTCTGGACATATTTTGATGAGAAAGTGGCTGAGGGTTTTGGAGCAATATGAATAAGCAGCAACAAGATCATTAAGCAACAACTCATCCCCTTTTAATAGTATTGGCTTTCCTATGGACTCAATGTGATAGTTGATCACTTAGACAAAAATGAAGAGTCTTGAGCTTTTTGCCAATCCATTTCCTTAGCATTTTGAGGGGTCCACATCTCTAGTCCTTGCCATGCCAATCATTGAACATCCTGAAATATTAATGTTGAATAGACATTAGTTCAATGAGGTATATGTTGTTATGAATTAGCAAAACCACCCGAGGATTAGTTGCACTTTCAGTTAGTCAAAGTCGCACCCTTGTAATCAAGATCTCAAGCAATAATAACAAAAGCAGGACATAGGCTTTTACCTCGATCGTGAGGGGCCGAACCTGGGTAAACTCGTGTCTCTCGATTCCGATCAACCCCATTCAAGCTACTATCTAGCTGCGATGGCCTCACAACTAAGTCCTTTTTCGAGGACATCTGCCGTGACAAAACCACGACACCTTCTGTGACCTCGGCCTGGTCGAGCTCATCGTCTGGACACGTCCACTAGACGGGTGTCAATAAAGTTTTACCTTTACGCAACATGCTGACACACGTCCTGATGATCCTCCCCAGGCAGCCTGTCTGCATGACACCTAATCTTGACAAGCCATCAGCTGGTCGATGAGGTGAAGCGATCGAAAAGCGAGAAAAGGGGTACTTCCCGGCAAGGAGCTTGTCGGGTCTTGGCTTGCCAGTGCGGAGCTTGCCGGAAACTGGAATCTTGTCCTTCAGTACTAACTTAGTACTTCTCGATGACCTCCCGGGAGGCCTTCTTCATGGTCTTGTATATTGGTATCTTGTCTACAGTAGTCCTCTGGCAATCCCTATCGTCGGGAAGGCTACAACTGCCTGTGCACGAGTCAGGGTACTAAGGCACCCATATTTTAGTGCACTGATAGGAGGCCCCGGTCCTAGGCCACACACTCATGTGAGGCACTGTTGGGCTCGGCCCAAACAGTGCACAAGCACGCGTGGCAGAGGATAACTGTTGTAATCTTATCTTTTACCATGCCCCCGTGACGTCTATTAAATGCGGAACGTGGGAGAGGTGGATTGAAACGGTTGCCAGGGGTAGTGCGCCTGAAAAGCGCAGCCACGTAGGACAGTAAAGAGTCAGCCCCGCGCCTTCCTCATAAAAAGGAAATCGCGAGAGGCGCTGCTCATTTACCCCCTTTCACTTCCAATCTAGCATCCCCCTCCTTCATCTTCTTCCTTGCGCAAGAACAGGGCACGCTGCTCCTTTGCTGCCACTCCATCACACCATTCCTCAATCCCCGGTCCCGGCCCTTGCCATGGCTCCGAAAAGAGCAAAGAAGGCAGTTGACCCAGAGGCGAAGAAGAAGAAGCTCAAGAGAGAGAGGTGCGGCGACAGGAGAATGCCATCTTCCCGCCAGTGCTGACGGCTGATGATCTGATGAAGAAATATTTTTATGTCCGGTCAAGCAAAACTAGGGATCATTCGGCTACAGAGGTTCTTCCAGGATCTACCGCACCAGCGGATAACCAATTCCACTTCTCTGTCAGGTATTTTTACTGTGGACTCTGCCCGCCCTTCTCAGATTTCTTTGTGGAGGTCATGCAGTCGTCCGGATTTCATCTGCTCAATTTCGCCCCTGTCGGTGTACAAAAGTAGGGGCGCACCTTTGTACCCCTTTACTTGTGCACGGGCAGTCGGAGCCGCGCGCCACGACCACACTAAGCAGGGTAGAGGAGGGGAGCTGGAGAGAAGCCGAAGCCCAGGACAACGCCAAGGCCAAGAACACAAAGAAGCATAGGGATGAAGCAGGTTCCCCCGGCAAGACCCTTGCCGGGGCAGCTCGCCCACACTGGCGGAGCGCTCCACCCTTGAGCCCACGGTTTCCAACACCATCAACCACGTTGGGCCAGGGCTCGGGAGGCACCTCCATGGTGGCATGCAGATCTTTGTGAAGACAAGGAATATTCAAGATCAGATGAGGATTGGAAGACGACGACCCTCGGCAGGATCCTTGCCGAGGAAAGCCACAAGACCCCCGGCAAGATCCTTGCCGGGGACGACTGCGCGCCACGGCAAGACCCTTGCCGGGCCCCCGGCAAGGCCCATGCCAAGGGCATCAGCGGGGCCACTGCCAGGCCCACACCAGCCAAGTTTCCACCATCATTAGCACGCAGCTGCCAGCCCGACCAGCTGGGCAGGCACTTGCGTGGCGACATGCATCTACCAGGCCAGATCAGCAAGTGCCTGCGTGGCGGCATGCAGACTTTCGTGAAGACCCTACCACCGTGCCACCTCAGTTGCCTGCCTGCCTACATGGTGCCGCATACATCGCTGGCCAGGGTGCGTGTCGAAGCGAAGAGGAGCGGCGACGGATGGGACGGGCCTCGCTCCCGTCCCCGATAATGCTAAGGGACACCTAAGCTATGCATTAAATGCGTCTTGTCCTGTAACACGAGCGATAAGCTCGCAGCACTGTAGGCCTTTCCACCTCCTGTGTGCCACTGTGGCGGCCCCTTCCAACTATAAAAGGAGGCCCTTGGCATACTGGAGAGGGATTCGGCTTTTTTGAACTACGCAGCCACCATAGCTAGTTCGAGAGCTCAAGAACTCTCTCAAATACACACCAAAGCAGGACTAGGGTATTACGCATCCTCGCGGCCCGAACCTGGGTAAACAATCCTTGTCTTGACTGGTAATCCTGCTCTTCTCACAACCCTGCGCCCCGGCAACCGTAGTAGGGATTCTTGTGATCCCAGAGGTGTCGTTTCCCACCGACATCTTTGGCACACCAGGTAGGGGGCACAATTGTGAGAATCTGATCTAGCAGTTAGCCTAGCAATTCTTCATCTCCATGGCTCCCAAGAAGAAGATGATCGCGGCGGTCGGCTCGTCGGGAGCCGAATGGCCCGTGCAAGTGCGGGCGAACAGCGGGCTGGTCGCGGACAGGACCCGGGCCGCAGTCCGCGAGCACCAGCATCGTTCTGGCAGTCAGAGCCTGGCGAGCGGCGTCGTTCGTGTGCCAGGCGACGGGCTGCACGCCGCCAAATCCAAAGACGGAACTGGGGCCCCGCGCCAGGAGTGTTGTTGTGCCACCCATGGGCGGCGCAGCAACCTCTAAGACGCCCACGCCGGCGCCCACAGCGCGCTCTTCCCAGGGTGCGCGCGACGAGCAGCGCCACCACGCTGGAGACCCCGAGCACCGCCGTGGGAAGAGCCCTGTGCATCATCCGCGGGACGAAGGAGCCCAGCATGCTCGCCGAAGTGCTGGCGAAAATGGCACGCAGCTGTTGGGCCATGGTAGAGCTCCTTCTAATGTAGTTAGAAGTCGAAGCGTGCCACGGTCCACACAGCTGTCACCGCCACCCACGCCAGCGGAAGCTTTGGCGCGCGCGTAGCTGCTCCTCGACTTCCCTCCTGCTGCGGAGAAGCTCGACGAGTGGAGAGCCACCATCCGGAGGCTCATCGCCGTCGCCAATAAAGATGATCCACGACCGGTGGCACCTTCGGGCCGGCGCTCCGTCGAACCACCGCATGCCAGTGGTGGAGGGGCCGAGGGTGCGGCGGCCATGGTGCACTCCCCTCCTCCACGCCAGCCACCGCGGGTGTCGGTCCATCGCGATGACGCTTGTGATAATATTTCCATAGCGTCGTCCGACCCACGGACCCACCGCGACCAACGCCAAGTTCTTCGAGAACGAGCCCACGAAGATGCTCGAACCACTATCGAGCGCCGGCGCGATACGCGCCACCAGTCGGACAAGCGGGCGGGACCCGCTATGGACCACCCAGCGCCGGGGTGCTCCGGTGGCCTACCTTACGAGGTGGGTTGCCCAGCTTTTACCCGTGAGCTGCGTCAGTTCCAGTGGCCGTCCCACCGCACATTCAAGCCCGACGTTGGCGAGAAGTACAATGGCAAGACCCATCCGTCGGAGTTCCTCAGCACCTACACCATCACGATGCAAGCTGCCGGAGCTCGCGACGACAATGTGCTTGCCAATTACTTCCCGTTGGCACTGAAGCCCAACGTCATGTCTTGGTTGATGCACTTGCCGGCGGATTCCATCTCTTCTTGGTCGGATCTGTGCCATGAGTTCGTTGGTGCCTTCACCGGGGGCCACCAAGCTCATGGCCAGGCCAGTGATCTGCATATCATCCCAGAAGGAAAGGGAAACCCTGCGCAAGTACATCCAGAGGTTCAGCCGGGTGCAGTACAACATCCCCGATGTTCATCCCGCCGCCGTGATCAGCGCATTCCATCAGAACGTGCGCAACCGCAAGATGCGCGAAGAGCTGGCGATGAACAAGGTTAAGGATGTGGCCGAACTTTATGTTCTGGCCGATAGGTGCGCCCGGGCTGAAGAGGGAAGGAAGTACCCCGGCAAGGATGCCGGCACGAAAACCGACTCTTCTAATGAAGACACCGCCGCCTCGATGAAGAAGGGCCGGCGTCGCAACAGGAAACGCAAGGGCAAGACCATGCTTGCCATCGAGGGATCCGACAGCATTGGCGCTGCCAAGAAGGCCAAGGCAGACGACCCCGGCAAGGAGATTGCCGGGTGCGCCGCCTGCCGGGCCTTGGCGGCAGCCGACAAGCCAGGAAGCTCCGACAAGCAGTACTACAAGATCCACCGCACCAAGGGCCATGACCTCCAGAACTGCCGACAAGTCGAGCTGCTTGCTGAGAAGAAAAAAGCTGAGTACAAGAGGCGGGACAAGGAGAAGGGCCAGGATGGTGCCGAGGGATCCGACAAGAAGCGTGGCGGCCAAGGAGGCCGCCACAGCAAGGATAACCAACAAAAGAGGCCCACTCGGGGCCGCGATAAGAAGCAAGAAGATGATGATCATGACGAGGACGACGAGTCCGGTGAGCAAGAGTTCCAGAAGGCTACAGAGGCCATGTGCGTCGACGGCGGCACCTCGCTGCATACTTCTCACTGCCAGCTCAAATAGTGGGCGCGTGAGATTACAGCGTCGGAGCCCTCGTTCGACGCTCAGAAGCCACTGAAGTGGTCCAGCATGCCCCTCATTTTTTACGCCGAGGATCACCCTGACCGCACAACTGCGGTCGGGTGTTTGCCGTTGTTGGTTTCACCAACGATACGCAACCTCAAGGTGAACAAGATGCTGGTTGATGGCGGGGCCGGTCTGAACTTGATCTCACCCGTTGTGATCAAAAGGGTGCAAATTCCTGATGGAGACCTCGACGAAACGGGCACGTTTCAAGGGGTCAACCCGGGGAGGAGCTAGCCAAAGGGGAAGGTCACGTTGCCCGTGACGTTTGGAGGCGAGCTGAACTATAGGACGGAGAGGATTGTCTTCGACGTAGCCGAGATCCCCTTGCCCTACAACGGGATCCTCGGCCGCCCGGCACTGGCCAAGTTCATGGCGGCGGCGCACTACGCCTACAACACGCTGAAGATGCCTGGGCCGATGAACATCATCACTGTCCCCTCCGACAAGAAGGACGCGCTGATTTGTGCCGACCTACTCTACCGGGAAGCAGTTGCAGCAGCTGCCGCCAAGGCACTTGCTCCTGCTGCTAAAGCCCCGGGAGGGAGGAAGAAGACCGGCAAGACCTCTCGCGCCCACTCCGGCAAGCGCACCTCTTCGGAGTGTTGTTCTACCGTCGAGGACGTGCCAGAGAGCTCCACCGGCAAGAGTAAGAAATCCAGAGCTGCACCACCAGAGACCAAGAGGGTGTCCGTCAAGGAAGATGGCATGGGAGGGGCTTTCACGATAAGCTCCACCCTCGACAGCAAATAGGAAGGCACGCTCGTCGCTTTCCTTCCATCATCATATTTATAGTATCTATTGTTGATTTTAACTGTCTTGAATTACTTGGCCTTGCAGGAACGAGGTGCGGTCAGCGGAAAGGCACCAGAAGAAGGCTAGGGTTGCCGAAGAGGGCGAGGCGGCAACAAATATTAAAGAAGATCCAATCCCTGTAGATGTTGCCGGATCCAGCCCCCAGCATGGATCTAACCTCAAACTCCCGCTGCCAAGCTCCACCGATGAAACTGTCATCATGGAGACCGACAAAGAGAGGGGGGCGACTTGTCGTAGGGAGGGCATCAAGGAGCGGACCCCTTAGTGAAGCCCTCGACCTCTGCTCCTCCGCCAAGCAGCACGCCGACAAGGTCCACTCCTCCCCCGGAAGAGCACCAAGAGGAGCTTGTTCGCGTCAAGCTCTCGCCGGCAACTGGCGTTATCAGGGACCGAGCAACGGCAACTGATGTTGCCGAAGAAGAAACAAGGTCTCCTCCACAAGCCCATCAAAGTAAACCTTTTCGAGTGCTGTTTCATCCTTGTTGGTTTTATTTTTTGTCTTCTTGAACTTGATATGAGCCTTGAATTCTTTGTATTATTTCCCACCTTACATACTCAACTCCATTGGAAGAGGAGGAGCCCATCGTAGACGTCCAAGAAATTACAAAGAATGCAGCCGATGAGGCTACCAGAATTTCTGTTGCGGAGGCTACAACATCAGAAGCCAAAGAAACCAGGAAGGCCACTGAGAAAGCCGACAAGGCTCCCAGCGGCACATCTGCCTCTGCCAGTGCTAACGTTGAGATGAGAGATGCTAGCAATAAAGACCCAAGCACCGTCAATGACCCAGTCTTTCCTAAAGAGAAACTCACAGCAACTCCATTGGTGCCTTCTCTTCAACTGCAGTGTTCTAAACCCCCCCAACTCATCTGAAGCCAGGAAGACTACCCCTAAAGACGCAATTGCCAGGACGACCATCCCCTTGTTCTGCAGCTCCACTGAAATAGGCACCTCCAACGAAGCACTGCCGATCTTGCCTTCCTGAAAACCATGGCCGTCGGTTTCCAGGATGTGCAAAAGCGATATAGCAAACGCTAGGATAAGATCCAAGCGGAGCGGCAAGCTGTGGAGTTGTTTGAACAGAAGTTGGACGAGAAGGTCTCAGAAACCGGCAAATGGTATCAAGAGAAGCTCGAAAGCATCAAGGGTGAAGAGGAAAGGCTCGCTGCTGCTAAGAAGGAAGCAGCGGTTCTGGATAGCAAGTTATCCGAGCGTGCATCACAGCTCGACGCGAAGGAAAAAGATCTTTTCGCTGGAGAAGAATTGCTTGCTACCAAACTGCCAAAGACGAGGAGCCTCTTTGCTATTACCGGCCAGAGCTTCTTCGAGTTCCTTTACGTTGGCGTCCAACTCCCCCTTGGCGGTCTTGGCGGTTTGCGCAGCCTTGACGACCTTTGCAAGCTTGCCAGCGTGATCTAAAACTTGAGCTTTCATTACTTTCTTGTGGTTCAGCTCCAATTCTTGGGTCCACTGTGCGAGCAGAGTTTGGATTTAAAGCTGATGCAGAGAAGGTAGCTCACACCCTTGGCTGAGCTATAGACTTCCATCTCCGCCAAGGATTCCATTGCTGACCTCAAGCTCAAACTCTCAACTCTAGAGCAGGATCTCGAGGCCGGCAAGAAAAGGGAGAAGGACTTGCTGGTGAACTGGAACACTAAATAAGCTTTGCTCGCCAATGTTGATAAATCCTTCAATGAGCTGAGGAACAATGTGGAGCTCTGGAGCACATGCCTTGTAGACATCGTAGAACGCCTCAGTTCGCAATTGACCACCCTGAAGATGGACAGCTACGCCTTTATTGATGACGAGCATGAGGTCCCAAGTACCAGGCTCACACTCTTCTTTGAAATTCTCATCAAAGCACTAAAATAGCATCATGAGGAGAGATCTTCTAGCTTCGCCAGCGAGTCCTCCACATTCTGCCATGACGTCCTCTTCAAGTTACTCGTCAAGATCCTGTACCAGAACCCTGACATTGACATCTCCAAGGCTTTCAAAAGCTTGCATAAGGGAGCGGACACCAAGGATGCCGAAGAGCTCATCGTGCCGCTCACCGACAAGGTTAGAGAGATTCCTAGGACCGAAGGCCAATGCAAGGACTAACTCCTTCCTTGTATCATCTTGCTGCAAGTGTAGTTCATGTAAAAGATAGATTTATCTTAAGTTAGAACTACATTTGGCTTCTGATGTAATAAAAACCGTTGTCTGATGAATGGATGTGTGCTATCTTCCTTGTCTTATTGTGTCATTGCGTACGCTTGCCGGAAACTTGCCGGTGTGCACACTCTTGCCGTGAGCGCTTGAGGAACGGGTCCTTAGTAGCCTGCCAGAAGTGCCGCTGCCGGCAAGGTCACACTTGACGGTCACAGCACTGCTACTTAAGTTGTCGAGCGGACTCAAAACAAAGTAAGAGCACGACTGGTCATAGCAAGGTTCCTTAGCAAGAAGGTTTCTCATACAAAGGTCAAAATCGTTCAAGGAAGAACTGTAACTTACAACAAAGGATTTGTTTCAAAGTTTATCAACTTAGCTTTTTCTTTGTTGTATTTCTTGTCGTAAAATGATAACTTGAACGGACCCCACTTTGTGGTATCCATACTGTCACTCCCCCCGGGAAACTTGCACGCGAGGAAACCTTCTGTCCTTTGTGAAAAAGAAAGAAGAGAAAAGAGGAGGCTCGAAACCTTGACGGTTCATTAAGCATCTCATACAAGGCAAAATGTAACACAACCCTTGTAAGTGCATCTAGTGCCCCTTAGTGATTTTGGTCTATTGAATACTTATATATAGGTTAAGGGACTAATGCGTTTGTGAGTGTACACAGGTGTAAGTGCATCTAGTGCCACCCCTAGTTGGTTTTGGAGTATTGATGACAAACTTGGTTGAGGGACTAATGTGTTTGTGAGAATTGCAGGATAACACAGGTGGTAGTCCCTCATTGATTCGGTTTACCTACCGGAGATGACCCCTAAAAATGTGTGAAGACATTGAAGACAATGTGGTATGTGAAGATATTCACAACGAAGATTATGACTCGAGAAGACATTCACGTGAAGACGATGGAGTGCGAAGACATAGTTGTTTCCTAGTTTCCTTTTCTTCTTTGTTGAGTCATAGGAACCACCGCACTGATTAAGTGGGATCCAAGTGAACAAAGTCAGAGTGACTGAAGTGATGCTCAACCAAATCCTATGGCTTCGAGTGAAGACAATGAGAGCAAATCTTATCCAGAGCTGGATGAGTCAGCTTTACTTGTAGCCCAAGTCAAGCTGCCGCGTGTGTTTGAATTCTGACCGTTGGACACGTGTCAGTTCCTTAGTGACCCAGGGTCATTTCGGACAAATCAGGTCGGGTTGCCTCCTGGCTATAAATAGCCCACCCCCTACACCATAAATTGGTGGCTGCTCAGAGTTAGTGCACGGCTTTTGTCGTTTGAGAGCAACTCACCTCCGAATCATTTGAGATATAGATCCTTGTGAGGACAAAGCCCAAAACACCCAAAGCAAAAGAGTGTTAGGCATCACTGAAGTCTTTTTGTCCGCGTGATCTGAAGACTTATTACACTTGAGGACTGTGAATCCTCCAGTCGGTTAGGCGTCGCGTTCTAAGCATCCAAGAGTCATTGTGGATTGCCGGTGAACGAAGTCTGTGAAGGTTTGGAAGTCTACCTTGACGACTTACCTGAGTGATTGGGTGAGGACTAAGTGTTCTTAGCTCAAGGGGAATAAGGTGAAGACGCGGTCTTCTGAGTTGAATCTCAGCCTCCCTAACCAGACGTACAGTTGTCACAGCAACTGGAACTGGTCCAACAAATCCTTGTCCTCTCCAAGCAACTGGTTCTATCACTTCCCTCTCTTTACTTACAATTTGTCTTCATGAAGCCATTGCCTGCTTGCATGATCTGATTGACTTCACTGTGTGAAGACTGTTGTTGTTTGCCTTCATATTATCTTCCATCCTGATCCATACTACCTAGCTGCTAATAGTCTTCGTGCTTTCACTTCATTGCTTACTTGACTATGGCTTGCCTACTGTAGTCTACCTTCCGCTGCATATCAATAGGTTCATTTCTATTGTCTGTCTTTGAAAATCCCATGTTTTGAAGTCTTTCATAAAAATCGCCTATTCACCCCCCTCTAGTCGATAACTAGCACTTTCAATTGGTATCAGAGCAAGGTGCTACCTTGTTCTGTGTGATTCGGTTTAACCACCTGGAGTTTTAGCTATGTCGACTGCAGGGATAATCAAAGTCTCCGCTACGTGCCCTGTCTTCGATGGCACTGATTACCCCTACTGGAAGAATAAGATGCGTATGCATCTTGAAGCCATTGATGTCGACCTCTGGTATGTAGTCAAGAACGGTGTTCCCAAGGCTGGTGAAGGTGTCACCCCTGCTGATGTCAAGAAGTTCATTCAACTGGATTCTACTGCCAAGAACATCATCTATGGTCATCTGACCAAAGGACAGTATGGCCGTGTGAGTGCTCTGGAAATTTCGAAGCTAGTCTGGGACTGGCTCTCCAAGGTCAAGGAAGGCGTCTCAACCCAGAGAGACTCAAGGATCAGTATTCTTCGCAACTCTTCAACCGCTTCAAGAGAAATGACAATGAGAATGTCTAGCTCACATTTGATCGCCTCACTGACATCACAAATGAGATTCGCGCTCTCGGCGCCACTGAGATCACCAAGCATGAAATCGTCAAAACACTTCTGAGATCGCTTGACAGCTCATTCGACACCCTGGCCCTGATGATTCAAGAACGCCCTGACTTCAAGACTCTCGATCCGTCTGACATACTTGAGAGGCTCAACACACATGAGTTCCAGCAATCTGAGAAGAGAGATATCTATGGTCCCAACTATGGCCAAACTCGCGCTTTGAAGGCAAAGGTTGTTTCCTCTTCTAAAGAAGAATCTGACAGTTGTTCTGAGGATCCTGAAGACATTGGAAAGGAGCTTGCTATGCTTGTGAAGAAGTTCCAGAAGTTCACCAAGAAGAAAGGCTTCAGAAAGTCTTCAAGATCCAGCTCAAGAAATGATGAAGCTTCCACTCGTGATCACAAAAAGAGAACATGCCACAAGTGCAAGAAACCTGGTCACTACATCTCTGAGTGTCCACAGTGGGACAATGAGACCAAGAAGAAGAAGAAAAGCAAGGAATATGATTCTTCCAAGTCTTCGTCCAAGTCTTCATTATACAAGAAGAGCTCCTCTAGCAAGGCTCGTGCTTTTGTTGGCAAGGAGATGGATTCAGAGGAGGAGTCTGCTTCTGAGGATGCAGGGGTGGAGTCTGAGGAGGAGTCCGACTCTGGCGTTGCAAGTCTGGCTCTAGCTACAATCTACGTTGCCAAGTCCATCTTCAACACTGAAGACAATGGCTCCATCACCAACGCTGATGCTAATGGCAAGGACAACTCTGCTCCCACCTACTGCTTCATGGCACGCGGTGCCAATGTAAACTCATGCGATGCTTACTTTCAAACATCAAGTGAAGATGACTCTGAATGTGAATCTAAACCTAGCTACAAAACACTTGCTAAAATTGCAACTGAACAACAGAATGCCATGGAACATATTCAAAAATTGCTAGACAAAAGCGATGACCTGTTGGACGCGGAAATAACCGATCTCAGTCCTTAACTGAAGACATCAAAAATCTTCATGTTAAGTACGAGGAACTTGAAAGTCATCATGAAACGCTCTCAACAACTCATGAAAAGCTTTCCTATGATTATCTTCAAAGGAAGCAAGAACTTGAGAACTTGAGAACGGCTCATGAAGATCTTCAAAAAGAGAATGAGTCACTCCACACTCAACAGATCAGTTTCGCTCAGGAAGGATTTGAACCACCATGTCTAAAATGCCTTGAGCATGATAACGCTACTTCTGTTGCTGAATGTTCCACTACTGCTACTGTTGCAATATCTTTAACTGCTCATGTGGTAACTAACCCCTCTGCTGAGGATGCCACTACTATTGGTGATGAAAATGCCAGGCTGAAGACATTGCTTGAGACAGGAATGTACAAAAGTCTCAAAGGGCATCAAACACTATGTGATGTCCTCAAAAAGCAGATTCTACCGAAACCCTAGGAAAGAGGGTGTTGGGTTCGAAAGGAAAATGAATGTTGATGGTTCCTACTGGAAGCCTGAGCAATACCCCAAAACCACATGGGTTGCTGCAAAAGGACCTTCAGTGGATCCATCCACCTTATCTGGCTTCACTTGTGCTAACCCAATTATCATTGATGAATCCTTTGATGCAAACTATGAATTGTTTAAGAATCAAAATGGTGAAGTGTTTGCCAGGTATATTGGTACTAGCTGCAGGAATGGACCACCTTTGAAGACGATCTAGGTGCCCAAGAGTTGTCTTGAGAATCTTCCTATGAATGTCATCATGACACCACCTGGGAAGAAGACAAACCCCAGACCAAAGGCTTCATATGGTCCAAAGGCTTCATACAGACAGAGGGCTCACCAGAGTCACCCTAACGCCAATGTTTTGCAGGGAAATCATACTTAGACTTATGAATACGAGCGTGTTTCCTCAAACCGCTATGTACATAAGACCAACAACTATTCTGCTTATTCATATGGGTATTATTCACCTCCTGCAAGGCTATTTGCTAGGGCTCCAAAGCCGAAGTTCTCAGATGCTGCACTTAGACTCATTGCTTCGAAGCCACCCCTGAAAATGTGGGTGGTTAAGAAAACTTAACTCTCTTTTGCAGGGAAAGGTCTCCAGCCGGAAATCAAAGGCGTCTGATGCTATTGCTGGGGACCTAAAACATCTTGTGGGGCACAAGCTAAAATGCCCAAATGGTCTTACTATGTATTTTGTTCCTGAATCACTTGCCTATCATCCTATCAGTCCTAACCTGGATCTGAGCTTTGATAATCCGCTTGTTTGTCAAATGTTTATGCTTCACAATACCCTTGGTGAAGCCTATCCCCCTAACTGCACTGTAGGGTATGACACCACATGCTTCAGAATGGATTATGGATAGTGGATGCACTAATCACATGACTGGTGATCGAAGTCTTCTCATGGACTCAACCTTACGTCCATCTGACAAGAGTCACTTCACATTTGCTGACACTGGTAAAAGCAAGGTATTGGGTCTAGGTAGAGTTGCAATCTCAAAGGATCAGCACATGGATAAAGTGATGCTTGTTGAATCCCTTGGTTTCAACTTAATGTATATCTCAATGCTTCGTGATTTGAACATGATTGTGATATTTGGAAAATATCGTTGCCTTGTGCTTATGGAGTCTGAAAAATCTCTAGTCTTTGAAGGGTATCGAAAAGACGACTTGTACATGGTAGATTTCTAAGCAGGACCACAGATGGCCGTATGTCTTCTAGCAAAAGCTTCAGAGTGCTGGCTCTGGCATCAGAGGCTAGGGCATGCTGGCATGAGGAACTTATACACACTCGCGAAGAAGAAACATGTTGTAGGCATCGAAGGCGTCAAGTTCAAGAAGGATCATCTGTGTGGTGCCTGCGAAGCTGGAAAGATGACGAGGGCCAAGCATCCCTTGAAGACAATCATGACTACATCTCAACCCTTCGAGCTGCTTCACATGGACTTATTTGGCCCTACTCATTACTCTACTCTTACTACCACTGCATGTCTCTATGGCTTCGTCATTGTTGATGATTATTCAAGATATACATGGGTGCATATAATCCTCTACAAGAATGAAGTGCAGGATGTCTTCAGACGATTTGCCAACCGTGCCATGACGAACTATGGCATCAAGGTCAAGCACATCAGAAGTGACAACAGCACAGAGTTCAAGAACACCGGCCTCGACACTTATCTTGATACATTGGGCATCACTCATGAGTTCTCTGCTCCATACACACCTCAGCAGAATGGCATCATGGAGCGCAAGAACAGGACACTCATTAAGATGGCTTGGATGATGCTTGATGAGTACAAGACTCCAAGGAAGTTCTAGCTTGAAGCCATTGATACTGCATGCCACGTCATCAACCGTGTTTATCTTCACAAGCTTCTGAAGAAGACCTCCTATGAGCTCCTAACTGGTAAGAAGCCAAACGTCAGTTACTTCAGAGTATTTGGTGCTAGGTGCTGGATCAAGGATCCACATCACACTTCAAAATTTGCATCGAAAGCACATGAAGGTTTTATGCTTGGTTACGGAAAGGATTCGCACTCCTACAGAATCTTCAACCTCTTTCACTATAAAGTGGTTGAAACTGTGGATGTGCGGTTCGATGAGACTAACGGCTCGCAAAGAGAGCACCTGCGAAATGTGCTAGATGAAGTCCCTCCTTGTGAATCGATTAAGCTTATGGGAACTGGAGAAATCATACCTTCAAAGGCACAGGCTGAAGAAGAACTTATCATTTCTACGCCAAACAAACCTGAAGACACTGCTCAGCCTGAAGCCAATGCTGAAGAAGAAGACAATGGTCAACAAGAGCAAAATCTTCGTCCAGTTCATCCTTGTGTTGCAAATGAAGTACAGATTGAAAAGATAATTGATAGCATCAATGCACCTGGTCCACTCACTCGTTCAAAAGCAACTCAGCTAGCAAATTTCTGTGGGCACTTTGCATTTGTCTCTATATCTAAACCCAAGAAAGTTGCTGAAGCCTTCATGGAACCTGAATGGATTCAAGCTATGCAAGAAGAGCTTCAACAATTCGAGCTGAACAATGTGTGGGAATTAGTCAAGCGTCCTGACCCTCACAAGCACAATATCATTGGCACCAAATGTATCTATCGCAACAAACAAGATGAGCATGGTCAAGTTGTCAGAAAAAGGCTCGTCTCGTTGCTCAAGGATACACTCAAGTTGAAGGGATTGACTTCAATGAAACATTTGCTCCGGTGGCTAGGCTTGAAGCCATTCGCATACTGCTAGCCTATGCTAACCATCACAACATCCTTCTGTATCAAATGGATGTGAAGAGTGCCTTTCTCAACGGCAAGATTGAAGAAGAAGTGTATGTTGCACAACCACCTGGCTTTGAAGATCCAAAACATCCTGATATGGTATACAAGCTCAACAAGGCACTGTATGGCCTCAAACAAGCCCCACGAGCTTAGTATGACACACTCAAAGACTTCCTGAAGAGCAAAGGCTTCAAACCTGGTTCCCTGGATCCCACTCTCTTCACGAAGATATACGATGGTGAACTGTTTCTGTGCCAGATCTATGTGGATGACATTATCTTCGGCTGCACTGACAAAAGATACAGTGATGAGTTTGGGCAGATGATGCAAGAGCAATATTAGATGTCCATGATGGGTGAGCTGAAGTTCTTCCTTGGTCTTCAAATTCGTCAGCAGAGCAACGACATCTTCGTATCTCAGGAGAAGTACCTCAAAGATTGCTTAAAGAAGTTTGGAATGCAAGACTGCAAAGGTTACTCAACGCCAATGCCAACCAAAAGTCATCTGGGCCCCGACGACAATGGTAAAGAGTTCGACCAAAAGGTATACCACTCCGTGATTGGTTCTTTACTCTATTTATGTGCATCTAGGCCAGTTATCATGCTTAGCGTTTGCATGTGTGCCCGATTCCAAGCGGCACCAAAGAAATCGCATCACTTAGCTGTGAAGCGGATTCTTCAATATTTGGCTTACACCACAACACTAGGATTATGGTATCCAAAGGGCTCAGAGTTTGATCTACTTGGATTCTCAGATGCTGATTATGCTGGTGACAAGGTTGATCGCAAGTCCACATCAGGCTCATGTCACTTTCTTGGACGATCTCTTGTGTGTTGGTCTTCAGAGAAGCAGAACTGTGTGTCTCTCTCCACTGCTGAATCTGAATACATTGCTGCTGGATCTTGCCGCGCTCGGCTTCTATGGATGAAGCAAACTCTCAAGGACTATGGCATCCATCTGAAGCAAGTTCCACTCTACTGCGACAATGAAAGCGTCATCAAGATTGCCAATAACCCAGTTCAGCACTCAAAGACAAAGCACATTGAAATCCGTCATCACTTTCTCAGAGATCATGTCATGAAGGAAGATATTGATATCATTCACGTCAACACTGAAGAGCAATTGGCAGATATCTTCACAAAGCCCTTGGATGAGAAAAGGTTTTGCAAGTTGTGGTGTGAGCTAAATATCTTAGAATCCTCGAATGTCCTGTAATTGGACACACATCCTAACGCTTATGCATGTGATGACTTAGATGTGCAACACACGAAGTAAAGTATATCTTCAATCAATGAAGACATACACTCTAAGTGTGAATACATTAATGCGGAATATGAGTTCGGAGCGCCACGACAATTGTGCGCTGTGTCTGGGTCTAATACTTCCTATACGGTGGGTAACGCCACCACCAAACATTTGTTTGAAGTGTTTCATTT
Organism: Aegilops tauschii subsp. strangulata; assembly: GCF_002575655.3. Taxonomy (NCBI): domain Eukaryota; kingdom Viridiplantae; phylum Streptophyta; class Magnoliopsida; order Poales; family Poaceae; genus Aegilops; species Aegilops tauschii. The sequence goes on along the minus strand of NC_053035.3, from coordinate 205,706,964 downwards.
GGCGTCAGATTTGCAGAGTCTTCGCATTTGGTTTGTCTTCAACATTGATTTGTTTTCGCATCTATCTTCGCAATGTTGATTTGGTCTAATACTGATAAATACATATATTTGTGTTCTGTCCTCTACAGCATTCACTTATAGCTATGTCTTCTTGTGTGAATCTTTTGATCTAAGTGAATGTGATTGGACCCTAACCCCTTCTATGCTTCTACCTCGGATTCTATCTATCTAAATCATATGCATTCTATTGAAACTGTCGAATGTCTTCTCTTTGTCCTTGTCAGCAGAAGATACAGAGAAAAAAGTTGAATCTGCTTGAATGCTATATCCTTATTGCCTGAAACCCGAAGAAGCCGGAACGACCAACCGACAGTCCAGGCGTGCGTGGGAACATGGAACAACTTCCAATGTGTTGCATGCATGCCACGTGTCCTTCAAATGTGAACCGCCAGGGGCACCTGCGTAATTACGCTGTGCACTCCCCTTCCATATATATACACAACTCACCGCGGTCATAATCTCTTCTTCCACCTCGCCACCTCGCACAAACCCTAGCGCCTCCGCTAGCTCGCGTCAACGCTGGAGACGAAGCGCTTAGCTGTCGCGACTTCTTCGACGCCGTCCTCACGCCGGCCGTGGACCCCGTCCTCTCCACCGCCGCCGTAGGTGTCTTCCGCCACCAAGTTCGGGCGCGGAAGATTGAACTGCTCGGCCTCCCTCTCAACTTCGTCTAGCAGTTCTTCGTGTGGTAATTAAAAATTACTTTTTACTGCCTTTTGATTCATCAGATCCATCCACTTCAACCAAAAGTGGTTTCTCAACTCCCAATACTGGATCCATCTACTTCTGTATCTCATATCTTGCCAAGTATATTCACTTATGCTTCACAACTAGTTAGATTCCTCACTTGTACTTATTCTTGGATTCGTACAAATCTGGAACCAACTCTCATCATATAAGTGAATGTCTTCGCGCTATGAGGTCAATGTCTTCAAACTAATTTATCTTCAAAATCTTCTGAGAATGCATATGACCTCTCTGAGGGAGTCCTGGACTAAGGGGTCCTCGGGCGTCCGGCTTGTTACTCATTGGGCCGGACTGATGGGCTGTGAAGACACGAAGACCGAAGACTATACCCGTGTCCGGATTGGACTCTCCTTGGCGTGGAAGGCAAGCTTGGCGACCAATTATGAAGATTCCTTCCTATGTAACCAACTCCATGTAACCCTAGATCCCTCCGGTGTCTATATAAACCAGAGGGCATAGTCCGGATAGGACAGATTCATTACCATATACTCATAGCACTACAAAAAAAATACACTTCTGTGATGATACGTGTTTGTCACAGTAGGTCGCGTTTTTTGTCATGCATGTACATCCATGACAAATTTATGACAGAATCAAGATAGTCATACATGTGCTGTCGTAGAAGTGTTCCATGACATTACCAAAATTATCATCACAGAAGTGTCCACTTCCATGACGATAAATCGCGCGTCATAGAAGTGCTTTCGTCAAGGGTGACCGACACGTGGCATCCACCGTAACGGAATGCCGTTAAGCTATCGGGTCGGGTTTTGGATCCGATAACCCGTTAACAGCCCTGACCAATGGGGATTTCCCACGTGTAAAATCATCATTGGCTGGAGGAGCACGTGTCAGGTCCGCGTTGGCACAGGTGTCACTCATCCAATGGGCCAGACGCGCCTATGATATGTTGACACGTGGACCGGCCCATCAAGTTTAAATGGGCCGGCCCAACTGAAGGCCCACAAGATTTTGCGGACCATAATGGGCCGGCCCAGCTGAAGGCCCGCGAGATTTTGCGGACCATAATGGGCTGGCCCAGCTAAAGGCCCACAAGATTTTGCGGGCTATAATGGGCCGGCCCAGGTAAAGGCCCACAAGATTTTTGTGTGCCATAATGGGCCGGCCCAGGTAAAGGCCCACAAGATTCTTGCGGATCATAATGGGCCGGCCCAGCTAAAGGCCCACGAGATTTCACCAACATTAATGGGCCGGCCGAGCTAAAGACCCACGAGATTTCGCCGACATTAATGGGCCGGCCCAGCTGTAGGCCCACAAGATTTTGAGGACCCTAGTAGGCCGGCCCATTAACTGGCTGCCATGTTTTGGGCCAAATGCCGGCCCATATTTGATCTGGTCCATTAATGGCCTGCCATGCTCCGGGCCTAATAGTGGCCCATATGAGATCCGGCCTGTTAAAAGCCCACCATGTTCTGGGCCAAATTACGGCCCAGATCAGGTCCGGCCCTTTAAGAGGCTTTGGGCTCAATTATGGCCCATATCAGATTCGGCCCGTCAACTGGACACTATGCTTTTGGGCCCACTTGCTAAAGGCCCACTTAGTAATTCGGCCTGATATTAGTTTTGGCCTGTTAAGGGCCCGTTTAACATTTCAGCCCTATATTAATTTCGGCCTGTTAAAAGCCCGTCATATAGTTGGGCCTAACTACGGCCCGGTTTGCATCCGGCCTACTCGCAGCCGATATCTGATTGGGCCAAACAAGGACCGAGACAATTTTGGCCTGTTAAAAGCCCGTAATTTGATTCGCACAATCATGGGTCGGGGTTCATTTCGGGCTGCTGCCGGCCCGTGAGCTGTTCGGCACGTTTCAGGCCCAACCTACATCGTGATTGCATGACGGCCCGATTATGTACCGTAATTTTACGGTTTGGCCGGTTTACTGCGAAGACAGGATATATATACAGTAAAATAACTGCAGCATCGTGAATAAGAAAAAACCTAGACTATACATTTAAGAAATTACGACATATTACATCCACTGGGCATCAAAGTTCACCACTATGATAATAAAGCACAAGCGCAGACATCAGATTACATACACTGGGCATCAAAGATCGCCACCAGTGCAAATAAACACGCCGACAAAATAATATACAAAACCAACAACACTTCAATAGAGTTCAAGAAAGGTTAGCCCTGCTGGGGAGCTGCAGCGCAAACAGCTGAGCAAGATGATGAGACTGCGCTTGTTCAACACTTATATCTTCCTCACTCTGAAAGATAAACAAGCAGACAGATGACAGGTTTTGCACATAAAAGTATCAGTGCTGACAATTCATCACATTTCTTACTGACGAATAAAGTGACACAGTTTAAAATTGCATTAACACAATATGGTATTGTTCAGGTCAAGACATGGCAGGAAATGACATTGTGAAGGAGTTGGCAGCTTCACGACACCACTGGATTACAGATCAAGAACTCATAAGTATCAATGGTTAGTGTGCTGTCAATTTATACCATTTCAGATTGGCAAATAAAGAGACAGATTAAATAATAGTAGAATGATATGACATTGTTCATAGTTAAGACATTGCAGAATATGACATTGTGCTGTAGTGGGTAGGTTCACCACACCACTGGATTACGGATGAAGAACAGAAGCATACATGCAGTGCAAAAGAAGGTCACTTGCTCTGTATAGTTTAATTTACATGGTATGAAGAAGGAACTTGGTTGTACAACTGAAAAATTAAATTGAGAAAGGGCAAACTTTTGTTTATGAACTACATAATAAATTTTAAACAAGCAATTTGATGCAAACACCAAAAATAAACAGCTGTTGCAGTCATGCCTAAGCAAATATATACAACAAAGTTTGAAGGCTTGAGATGGATAAACTTACATTATTGGTGAAGACAGGCTCTATAAAGGCCTTGTCCATGCTGATGGGGGGGCAATTCAAGAAGTTTACCACAGAATCTTCTTCAAAAGCATTTCCTTTATTCTACATTTTGTTAAGAGTAAATATAGATGTGATAATATACAAAAAATGGAGAATATTTAAGATAAGATGAAGAGTGATGCTACATAACCAAGTAGCTATAAATGTAAGTGCAGCGATACAGGCAAAAGGTACAGCCAAGAGCAATGCACAACTAAACTTCTTCAGTACCAACCTTATGGTAAGAGTAAATATAGATCTGATGTGTAGAAAATGGAGGGCAAAGGAAAATAAGCTGCAGAGTGATGGTACATGAACAACTACCTGTCATTATAAGTACACTAATAAAGGATAGCATGTACTTACAAGAACAATGCAGAGCTAAAAAAACATTGGCATTGGATATATTCTACACTAATGTAACCATTCATACAGATCAGATAATTTGGAGCAAACAATTGATAAGCAAGCTATCATGCATACTGCTGTCACATAATGAACCAGGTATGTATGCAAGTACAGTGATACAGGACAACAGGTACTAACAAGAGCAAAGCAGCGGGCAACATATTTGCGATATCCTGTCGTTCTTGTCAAACCGGAATTCTTCTTCGAGCAGATTTCCTGCAAAAAAGATCCGTAAGGCACATGCGAAAAAGTAGAAGTTCAAATTGTCATGTGATTTCATAGACAGTACCTCATCCTGGGAACGAGACCAGTGCATAACAAGGTTTTTCCATTCAATGTCTTCTAAATTTAGCACAGGAGACTTCACCAGAAATTCGTTTATATACTTGCCATCAAAGTGTGATTTCCTCAGGTAACACCGATACTGCTGCAATGCTTCCTTGAAAAGCACAAGCAAGCTTTGCTCGTCATGACTATCCAGATTGACCCTCGCCTAGTTACAACAATGTAATGTAAATCATTGATGTGTTCAATCAGCAGAAAACAGGAAAATAATAACCATGAATAATAGCACTTACATGTAAGTTGGACAGGAAGATGTGAAAATGGTGTTTGTCTTCACTATAATCTTCCCATGATGGGAATATATGCACGTAGTCCCTAACAACATTGAAAGCATTGTCTTTTAAACTAGGAATAAATGGAATGGGGTTCTAATCTGCAGGAATTGGCCGTCTCTGCGGTTGGGATAGGTCTTCGGCCGGTGGACTTGCTGTACTTTTTGCTGGAGTGGGATTTTTCTGTGGTACAGCTGGTGCTATGGCAAATGAAATCGGTATACCTTTTGCTGGAGTGCAGGTCCTGTGTGGTGGGGCTAGTGGTGTGGCCAGTGGTGTGGCCAGTGAAGTATGGGTACAGTCTGCTGGAGTCGGTCCTACGTTTTGTGTCACTGGTTGTACAACCAATATAAGTGGGGTGCTGTCTGATTTCTCCGGCACCACCATGTTTTTCAAGGACTTTGTTGGTGCTCCTTCAGGTTCGGCAATCACCCTCTTCCTTTTTTATGTCTGATGCACAAGAATGGCATTTGAGTGGAAAAACATGGTATGATGACCGATGGAATATGTATGATAATGGATGGGCATGGCATCTCGACATATATGATGAGTAAACTAAGCAGATGGCGGTGCAACAAAGTAGAAGAAATGCAAGACAACATATGCAAGATACCCGCAATCAATAAAACATTACCAAATTAGAACAGGCACATTGATGGGTGAACAGGACAGGCCATCTGCCTTTGACTCCTCGAGGTTAGAATAGTCATTAGGATCATATTCTGAACAAGAATCAACAGGTGGGAGCGTATGAGTTTCATTGCATCCAGAATGGCACTCAATGCCTTGGTGCCAATTTTGTAAGTCATTGCAGTGTTTAGCTTCAAGAGTGGACTGCTGCTAGTGCGACACAAAGCAGCTACACAGATCATAGTGTAGATATAACGGGAAAACCTTAAGCATCAGAGTAAAATCAGCAAAGTGGAACTTGCTGGAATATATGTGCTAGTATTGCCGGTACGGCTAGAAAGGCTTCGGATACCAGCTCTCTTCAAGTGAAGGTGCGGTACTGTTAATATCAGTGTAACTCTCAAAGGCGACACAGCTCCCCGCATTTCCTTGCTATTCTTATAGGATTCAAGTGGGCAGGCCACTACAAATCCTATTCCTATGTTTACAAGATCCTACGAATCAAAGAGGCTCAAAGTGTCCATCACAACCGACCGTATAGACCTCTACACTGCAAATGTCCCTGCTCATTTTTAGTACAAGGAACATACTGTACTACTATCATACTCCCTCCATTCCAAAATATAAGTCTTGGTAGAGATTTCCACTATGGATCACATACAGATGTATCCAGATACATTTTAGAGTGTAGATTCACTCATTTTGCTCCATATGTAGTCCATGGTGGAATCTATACAAAGACTTGTATTTAGGAACGGAGAGAGTACATATTAAAGAAGAACGGAAGAGGAACATGGTAAAGAAGAGCAAGCAGATTTTGGATAATAAAATGTTGGTTGCGCAGTGCCCACACATGATGAACCAGAGCGCATTAAGGATGCAACTCCCAGCTGTCTCTCGACCATTTCAGGCGGTTGGATGAAGATCCTACGTCTCCTAACCCTTCTTCTTCCTCGTCTCTGATTCTTCCCATACAGAACACCGCACGGGCCGCCGGCCGGACCACTGGCCCCCATCGCCTGTGTTCCTCCGCCGCCACCCCCCACCCTGCCCCAACTCCCACCCGCGTCGAGTTTTCTTCGTTCGGCGAGGCCCCACAACCACCCGAGCCCCTTCGATCGCACCGGCGAACTCCGGCGAGCTCTGAAAAATCGACTGACCCAATTTTGAAAATTAGTCTACTGTGATTTAACTAGTGTGGAATATAAAAGGGGAAAACCATAAGCATTGGGAGTATAGTGTTGAGCGTGCCATGGCGGATCTGAAGGTGCAAACCGGACAAAGGCAACTTCGCAACCAAGACAAGAAATCAGAGTAAAGCAGTGGCGATCTATTTTCTTGCTGCGATAAATAAGTTGAGCAGATACGAAAGAGTACCGCCTCTGGTACGGCGCCGTGTACGCATCTGCTGAGAATTTGACGGTGCTGCGGTAGCGATGGTTGTCGGCGGCGTGGAAGCAGATCTAGGAGGGTAGACGGTGGCGGCAGGGCGCGGTGGACGAGATGGTCGTAGGAGCGGCGCCGACAAGGTGGACGACGGCGGGGATGAAGCGAGAGGACGGGATGCAAGGATCCCGGTCCGAAGCCGTGGATGAGAGAGGTCGATCTCTTGTAATGGACGGCGGCATCGGGGTATCAGCTCCGGCATGGTGGAGGAGGACGGTGGTGGATAAGGTGGCGGACGGCGGCGGACGGAGGAGGGTGGGGTGGAGAGGGTGTTTTGGCACCCACGGAGTACGAATGGGGAAAAGGGAGGTAGAGAGGAAGGGGGAACCATGTATTCAGAGCGCGCTTGTCTCAAATGCGAGGAAATTTACAAACTTAGCCCCCGTTTCAAATTTCTACTACATCACAGCAACATTAGTCGGTTGGGGATAGGACGGTAATCTCGCATACACCGAATATTGCCGACGAGAGTTTGTTTTTGGCGCCCACCGTGTATGAATATGAATTGGGGAGGGAGTCGATTTCGGCCGAGGACACACTGTGTTTTGGCGCCCACCGTGTATGAATCCGGGTGAGAGGCGGTTACTTCACGTTTGGGTGAAATTACAAACCTACCCCTATCGAAACCTATAGAAATCCAGCAGATAGGCTTTGCGTGGCAGGGATAGGCAGTAGTGATTTCCATCTCGCAGATTTTGGTTTCGGGCGGTTACTGCGACTTTCCCCGCTTCGTTCAAATTTTGCAGAGTGCACGTTTACCGTGCCAACTCAATTCGAATCCCGTTTGTATTCTATTTTTTTCGGGCGGGATCCATTTTCAATTGGAATTACATTCTATATACATCATTTTTTTTATATATACTTTCAAAAGCACAACAAAGAATTCTGCTCCTTTATATGTATAATATGATTTACAAATACAACGATCTCGAAATCTTAAGGTTGAATTCGAAAAAATTTAACCAAATTATGTTCTACTAAAATGTATGGATCAGTAATATCTACATATTAAATAACATAGATGTGTGTGAATTCATATGAGTATGCATGTTTGATAGATCAATTTTGGTTCGAGTATGGATTACATGTATCATCATCTCAAATTCAAATATTTGAATCCCTTTTTTGTTCACTCCTTTCACGCCCATCTCTCTCGCATGCATGCTCCTTCAGGTAGCTATCACTCTCTTTTCTCCAGCTCACCCGCACGCTCACTTCATGTTTCTCCTATCCTCGCAAACATGGTCTCTCGACGTCTCCCTTGAGAAGTGTCACACTCTCCCTATCATTATACATTACACGGTTTTCATTATCTCTCACGTCTCTACTGTTCTCTGGTATCACTCGGTACCTAAGCTTTCTTTTTCACCGCCACACACACAGTCTCCACTCGTCTTTCACTTTGTCTTTCTCTCTATGGGATTGTCTAACACACCCTATATGTCTCTACATATGACTCATACCACTAAAATTACTCTCTCTCTCTCTCTCTCCTGTAGACACAACATTTGTTGCGGTCTCCTTTTCGTCTCCATCCCAGACTGACATTATTCATTTGTTTACCAATCAGACAACCCCGACTACCGTCTCCTCTCTCTCTCTCACACAGACACACACACACACACAACTCCTGCGTCCACTCCCCTTCCCGACTACCGTCTCTCTCTCACACACACAAAACTCTCGCTTTCGCACCCCGACTCGTATTTCTCTCACAAACATTTATCGACTAGCTAGCCTCTAGATAGGTTTATACACCCACACACTCGTGCTTCCACCATCGCATACATGTCTCTCTCCCGCTCCTTGTATCTATGTAGATTTTTCTTCCCTTCTTGAGACACGCCCTCTCGATCGTGCACACACACACTATCGCCTCATTTTAAGCTGATACCTATCGCACACACACTCCTTGTGTCTTTGTCACACATGCACTCCGTCCTCCTCCACTCTCCCTCTCTCTCACACACACATGGGCTTTTTGCAGCAACTAGCAAGATGCCCATGCGTTGCACGGAACATCAAGATGCATTTGTATGAGTAGTTTATCTTGTGGGGGAAAAGGATGAACGAGGGAAGGCCTTATTTGCAAATGTGGAGAGGGGTGTGGGTATCTTTTTGCAAAATTTCCATAGTTTCCTTCCTATCCGTTAGATATAGATCGGACGACCTATATTGCAGGATGGCAGGCACACGATCATCACCGACAATGCTTTTTATAAGAGTAGGGATAAAAAATAGAGTTGGTGATGATGGTGGGCCTGCCATCCTGCAATGTAGGTCGTCCGGTTTATATCTGACGGATAGGAAGAAAAATATGGCAATTTACCCGCACTCTTCACCACATTTGCAGATAAGGCCTTCCCTCGTTCATCCTTTTCTCCCACAAGATCTTGATGTTCCGTGCAACGCACGGGCATCTTTCTAGTAAGAGTAGAAATTAGACATATACCACTTCTCGAATCTTGAAACCAACAACATTCCTCCCTTATCTCATCAAAACTGCCAAAGGAATATATTTTGAGTGAAACATAACATATTTTTAGCGATATACGTATTTCAAAACTAGACTTTTTTTATCAAATCGGTGAATATGTATTAATCTACTTTGATCGTGTGGCAACGCATTGGCACATTGCTAGTAGTTATTATAATTTTTTGGACACCAAACAAACGGTGGAGTACATATACGAAGAGAAGAGGCGCATGCATGCAGTCGGCCTCTCGCTATCTCGCACACATGAGTGTTACGTAAAGGCGACGTTAACAAATAAACCCCAAAATCCTAGGTGCACGATTGCTGCATTCGCGGGTACTGGGTACGTGGTGGAGCACCTTTGTAGGAATAGTCAGCTCGCGTGATAATTTGATCCGTAGGAGTTGATGGTCGGGGCCACAGGTGAATGACTTGGAGCGCAGTGGCTCGCCAGTTGCCACAGATTGAGTAGCCATGTTTAAAATATCATTTTTTAGCGGGGTTAAGAGTTCCGATTTTCAATGGCGCGTTATAAGTAGTAAGTAGTTTTTAGAACGATTGGTATGGAGCGAAAATGGAATTCATAGTACTACGTACCTCCTTGGCGTATGGTTGTATGGTTTTTTTTGCGATGGAGGTTGTATGGGTTTATGTTGCGAGATGTTGAACCTGGTAGTTCTAGGGCAAATACTATGGTTTAGATTTAGATGCTGGTTTTCAGTAATGAAAATCGGAAGGGGAAACCCTTCTTTGATTAAAATAAACTACTACCTCCATTCTGGTTTACTAGTCCCCATCGTACTTTGGGTCAAAGTTTGTCCACGAATTTTACTTGTAAAATGTGAATGGAAAATGAGCTTTTGTTATACCCAACCAAAAAAGGACTGGAGGGAGTGATTGCTCTGACACGGACGCGACCTCTCATAGCGCAGGCATTGAACCGGCCGCCGGCCAAGAGGGCCGCACTCGCTGCAGGCCCGGCTGAGCACGCCTCCTCGCTACATGCAACCAGCTTAAGAGTGCCCCGCCTGCCTTCATTGAATCCGCGCGTGTGCCGGCAACATGTCCTTCCGCGAGCCGGCAGGCATTTTAGAACACAAAAAATGACTAAAATATAATTAATTTACGCATGGTCTTGACTTGTTGTGCTCACACTGGTAGCAGGAACTAGTAGAGGATTTTCTTTATTTGTAACTCTCCTCACATTTTTTGGCTTTGAAGTGAATCATGGTTGTGGACATTATGTATGAATGTGCAGATATCTGTGAACATGAGTTTGATGTGGAAGTTGAACTTGGAATGTCGGGCTTGCGCGTGAACTATACCATGTCCAATGCTTCGTCTGTTATTGTTTGGAAAGTAATTGATGTTATTACATGACCCAAAAAAACATTTTGTGCCACATCAGTAGATGCACGGACATCACAACAGGCATGCTGTCTGGATAAACATTTGAACCTAACTATTATGAAGGAAATTTTGTATTGACAACAGTTTTAGATAGCAGGAGACGCCTAGCCTGCTCTGCCTCTGCTAGCTTATTTCTGGCTTCTTCCATCTCTTCTTTGGCTTGGGTGAAGAGAGCATCTGATTGCTCTTTTCGCTTCTTAAGGAACTCAGCTACATTCTCAAGGGCTGCTGCACGCTTTCTTTCAGCCTTTAGTAATGCCACGAGGACACGAACAGCTGACGACTCCACCTGGCTTGTGTGTAATCCAGCATCATCTGGGAATTTGCACCTTGTGTCTAATCCAGCATCATTAGGGAACTGGCACCTTGTGTGTAATCCAGCCTCATTTTGGAAACATGATCTCGAGGTTGACCATACTTCCCTCCTCGCAGCAACTGCATCCTGACATGAAGTTACTTCTTTTTTAGATCAATACTCAGAGCAACCTAGATCCATTTAGTAGAAGCCAGATAAACAGAACTCGGAGAAGTGAATTCAAAAGGAAAAAAACAGACTACAAGGAGAGAACACCCACTTCCTACAGCAAGCTAAAAACGAAAGCATTAGGACGATTAAGACTCTTCTTATTACACATCAAAGAACACCACGCTTAAGAGAAATAGAAACTACAACATATACACATCGAAGAACACGAGGCTACACGAAAGTAATTGAAAGGGTGTTACTTACCAAAGCTCGTTTTACAGGTTCGGTGCAGCTCCTCTTTAACTTGCCACGCTCCTTGAAGATGTCCCGAATATCCCGTGTTTGGTCTTCATTGCTCCTCTACATGTTCGCACTCGTGGTTTTAAAATCTCAACATGGCAAGAAAAATATACTACTAGTAATACTCGCGCATCTTGTGGGCAACATTAAAGCACTCGTCTGCCATGTTAGAGCATCTCCAACAGAATCGCAACGCGCGGCGCTTTAAAAAAGCGTTTACAGTGCAGAGATCGAGAAGTAGATACTAGAGAGTAGAGGATAGTTCTCAGCATAGAATGATAAAAAAAGATAATTCAACTAATCCTCGTCGCCCGACTCCTCCTCGGTGATGTCCTCCTCCGATGTCTGACTGTAGGCCTGAAGATACCGATCGTCATCGGATTCCCAGGGCGACGATGCTCCTAGCCTCATGTTGAATTGAGCGTCCGCTTTTCACCTACGCTTGTCCTCGCGATAGGCGGCTCGCTCCGCCCTCCTCTTATCCCTCTCCGCCCTCCTTTGCGCGTAGAACTCGCGCTCGTTGATGATGTCCTGCGGGAAGTGTTGGCGCCACAGCGCCCTAAGCCGCGGCAGAGGCGCGAGCTTCTGCGACCGCTCCCGCGTCGGCACGTTGGGGAAGTTCAATGTTCTATGAGGCCATCGGAGGCGCCACATCGCCGCGTCATACACGCGGGCGGCCTCGTTGGCGGTGTCGAAATTGCCGAGGCCGAGCCGCATCCCGCGGAACTGGATCTCGGCGGAGAAGCCGCCGGAGGGGCACGCGCGGACGCCGCGGTATCCCCAAGTTTCCCGGCGACGCGGCGGCATGGTGGCGCGGCGGCGGCGAGGCGAAAAAGAGCGGGGAGAGAGCGGTGGCGAGGTACAGAGTGGGGAGAGAGCGGTGGCAAGGCACAGAGCGGTGGGAGGGCGTTGGATTTTATAAAGCGCGTCGGACGCCGCGCGCCAAAACTAGCGCACGCCCGGCCGCTTTTTCCCGCGCGCTCGCGATCCTTTCCCGACGTCTCTGCTATCTCTACTCTCTTCTCTACTAGCGCGATACAGGAGCGACGCACAATTACAAGCTGATATTCTGTTGGACAATGGAGGCTATAACCAATTACTTTTACGGGAACAATAGCACCCAGGAAATTTGAAGGGTAGGTATGAACAAAATTGGAACTGCACATGTACTGCTAAGTGATTCAATACACACATTACCAATCGAGGAGGAGAACGATGGTCGCGGCGGCCTCTGTGAGTCATGCTCGGCAACGGGAGTCAGTTCATTATCCACGACGGTGGTACTTCTGCGCTTGGTGTCGGCTTCCCGGAAGCAGATCCGAGACCATGGAAGACGATGCCGGGGAAGAGGCTCCGTGTACGACGACGACGGTGGACCGGCTCCAGTGCGGCGTACGAGGTCGTCGATGAGGCAGATGCGCTGCGGTGGACGAGTGCGCCGATGTAAAGGGGAGGAGCATGAAGGCTGCGGTGCCGTGGAGAAGTCTATTTTGCGGCGGGGATAAAAAATGGGGAGTATTCAGGTGTACTACTCTGGGTGCCGGGGTGGGGTTGGCTGGGTAGGGTGATCCTGAAGTTACGAAAACAGCCCCCTACCAAGCGTCATCCATAGGCCTGTTCCGAAGGCTATGATGGTAACTTCCCACTGCTCGAATCAGGGTCGCAGGAGATTTTCCCGCCGACCTCAAAATTTCGTGACACTGGACTCCCCGTGTGGCGTGTCGAGTGATTCGGCTAAGCAACTAGCGAGTAGTAGTAGTAAACTCTGCATATTAGGTTTGACCGAAGTCAAACTTCCTAAAGTTTGACCAAGTTTATAGAAAAAAATAAACATTTACCATAACAAATATGTATGATGTGAAAGTACATTCAATAATGAATCTAATGGTATTTATTTGTTATTGTATATGTTAATATTTTTTTATAAGCTTTCTGAGAGTTTACAAAACTTGACTTTGACCAATGCTAATACGCAGACTTAAGTAAAAACGGAGGGAGTACACATTTGTTATCTTAGTTTGTAGTGAACTAATCATTTGTTGAAATTGTGAAATAAATATATTAGGCTATTGACTTCGAATGTAATGGTCTATACAATTCAATAGTTACAATCATTGTCGAATCCCAAGATGTATACAAGGTCTATAGTACTTCACAACATGCTCAAACTCACATAATCCCAGTCAAATGATAATCTAAATGCATTTCATAGTTATTACTTTGTAGGATGCAACAAAAACAACCATAACTCTACATCAGCCATTATAGAAGCAACATTTTGACATATCCCAATGTGTGAATGAAACATGCAGAGAGAGCTTTTGAAGATGGAGCAGACAGGGCGGGAAAGATTGTATGTATGTGGACGAGAGAGTAGGAGACAAACCTAACGAGACAGAGAGAGAGAGAGAGAGAGAGAAAGAGAGAGGAAGAAGTTAGGTCTGTGAGAAAGATGGATACATGTAATATACATGAGATGCGTGTGCATCTGGATTCTGTATACGTGGAAGGAGAAGAGACAACATGTTTGATGAGAGAGCTGGAAAAACATGGACGAGAGGGGAAGGATCTCGTGGGTTGAGGGATTGACAATTTTGTGCGGGGGAGAGAGGGATTGGTAATTTTGTGCAAGAGAGAGAGAGGGTGGGGGGAGGAGTCAGTCAGCCGTCGTCACATCACCCTGCTTCCAAATGACCCCGCATTCTCTAGCGCGGTGTGGTCGCCGTCTTCGATCTGCTCGATGCCCTCTTTGAAGATTGAGGTGTTGTGCATGTTGGGGTGCAAAGAAGCACAAGCGAGAGTGGTCGCCGTATAACCTTGGATGGGGATGAATTGTGTGCTCGGGGGAGTGTGTGTGTGTGTGTTGTGCTGCGTGTGTCTGTGTGTGTGTGTGTGTGTGTGTCAGATATTGAGAGAAAACAAACCTAAGGAGAGAAATGGGTATTCACGAAGAGATTGTGCGGGCCTTGAGGTGGGCAGGGGCCGGGTGAGGGTGTCAAAATGTGCGCGTTGATGCATGTGTTGCATGCGACCGTGCGAGGGACGGACGAATCGAGAGAGATGGTTGTTGTGTTACGGATGCTCCTCTCTCTGCTCTCTCTCCCTCTCTCTCTCTCACACACACACACACATGTAAACTAGAAGACCGTTCTCTCATGTATACACAACGTATCGGCATCTATCTATGTCTCACTCATGCATGATCATTTGCACATTCACACCTCTCTATGTCTGTATCACACGCACACCGTCTCCACATTGCCCTTCCGCCACAACACACATATGGACACATACACACGTTCTCTCTTAGTCACACACACAAAATCAGTATTAAAAAAAACTAGGGCGCACCTAAAATGTCCAAATCCAAATAAACACGAACTGGAGCTAAATTCAAATATATGGAAATATTGCAGCGTCAAGAACTTTCACAGGAAAAAAAAGTTGAGTAATATTCGAGGATTGTTTTCACACACACACAAAAAGGTTCGGTGGATGTCCTTCGAGCGCGACACGGTGATGCACCGTTCGATCGACCGCGCGGTCGCGGTTCACGCGCTTGCACATGATTCCGTATCGTGGCTGTGGTACTAACTAATAAAAGTGCTGCCTAAGTCTAATGTTTATGTGTACTGGTACGATTTTCTTTTAAGTTTGACCAACCTTATATATAAAACTAAAGTAAGCTCCCACACGCGCACTCATCAATATGCTGCCGCCGCCGTTGCGCATGCCGGCGCCCGCCTGCTCCGGCTAACAATTTCTCGCCCATCACCGCCGTGTCGCCGCCATCCCTGTGCCATGAAGCCGAAGGCTCGCCCGCTCACGTCGTCTGCGGTCCCTCCTCGCGATGCCGCCGCGCTGCCAAGCACGCGAGCAGCTGGTGGAGCCGCGTCTATGCACGCAGCGTACGAAGAGGAGGACGAGCGCGTGCTCCAGCACGCCGGCGAGGAGGAACTAGCGTGTCATTGTCGTCTCCGCCCGCGCGGAAGAGGCGCGCATGGTGGCTGTCGTGGCGGAAGCCGGTCGCGCGTGCGTCGAGCCCGCAAACCGGGTGCGGACGTGGAATCTACCTTCAAGACCTTGAATGCCACGTGGATCCTACAATCTGAAGGAGCAATTTGGGTCAGTCGACTCATGTGAGCCGTTTGATGCAACATGGATGGCTAGAAGGGCTTCTTCCACCTCTTCTGCCGTCTTCTTCCTTCGCTCCGTCGAACTTCTTTCACAAATCGACTGACCCAAATTATACTACTAGTACGAACGTATTAGGTACAGTAGGAACACGAAGATACAAGCATTGTTAACTGCAAGAAGAACAGTAGTAAGACATAGTACTAGTACTACTGTACGTACTAAAGAGTTCAAATAACGAGAAAGAACATAAACATAGTTCTGCTGGGGCCTCAGCACAACACACCCTTGAAAATAAACTAAGCAACTAGTCCGCTTGACACTGCAGTAGAACCAGCATGAGCGACGGCACTGCCACCTACTCGGAGTCCGAGTCCACGTCCTGGACTTCGTCCTCGTCCCTCTTCCTCTTCCTCTTCGCCGACGCTTCTTTGCTTGAACCGGACACTGGGCTCTGCTTCTTCATCCAACCCTTGTAGATATTTAAACAAAGGTAGGCATCCATTGCTGCGTACAGGATGTGATCTTCATCTAATGTCTTCGACTCCCATGCATGATGAAACTCGTGATGAGGTTTCTTCAGTTTAGCGTACAAAGGATCAATCATGGTTGCTGCCAGGGTCAGCATTGAAGGTTGAGAGGAGGACACCAGGCTTGCCTTCTGGAGATCGAAGGGCTGGCCTACAACGAGACCTATCCGACGCAGGACATCCCTATCGTTCTTAAAGCCTACAGTAACGAATTTCACTCTTTTGTCCTTGAGGAAGTTCTTAAAATCCTGGCACTCAACGTCGGCATTGCATATGTGGTAGACCAAGCAAACATTATGTACGCAAACCTGGATCACGGCGGGCTTCTTCCTCTCTTCGTCCTTTAGATCCTTCTCTCGTCCCAGGACTGTGGTGTACTCAACATCTAGCCCAGCGACCCACTCATCCGTTGAACTGTTGAACATGCGTAGGAAGCGAGCAAGCCATGCTTTCACCATCTCGGATCCACGTGTGTAGATGACGATGAACTGATCGCCGGTGATGGCTCTAACCTGGTACTCAGCGGTGACCTTGGAGATTTGGGAGGCCATGGATTTTGGAGGAGGGTTAGGAGAAGTTGAACTGTTGTACCCCGCAAAAAAACTGGGAGCGAACTAATGTGAAAGGACGGGATGACTGGGAGAGAACTGTTGTAAGGTAGAAGACGGGGACGAGTAGGCCGTGCGAACGGCGTGGGGTTGCTGGCTTGCCCGGTGGATAAACGGCTGGAAGCCCCCAAAGAGTTCTCGAGAACTATGCGGGACCCACTAGATGTCATGTCTACTAGACCCATATCGTAGGCCTGACGGTATAGCTTCTGCCTGTTTGCACGTCATGCCGGCGCGTGGATGTAACTTCACTTAATTCCTTCAAACGTCGCGCCTCCCACGACCTTCGCCTCCCTCGCGCGGTCGCGCCCTTTGAGACTTCGACCGGCTATAAATGAGCAATTTTTTTGCCTTTTTTTAGACAAGCAATTTTTTTGCCTACTCCGCATGCATGATACTCCCTCTAGTCCTTTTTACTCCCGTCAACCGTTTGCAAAGTGTTTGACCAAATTTATACTTTTTTTTGAACACCACCTTATATTAATTAACCAGCCACACCAGTACACTCATTCGATACAATATTCACCACACAGGGCGGTACGTTATTTACAACAATACCATCTAATCTATTGTCAAAGCTATACTTAGTGATTAAGTGTGCCACCTTATTGGCCGAACGGCTAATCTTTGTCAATTGAAGATTGTTGATCAACTTCGAGATGCTCAACGCTTTCATCTTCAGGTCACGCATAGCAGACCTGTCATAGTCCCCCGATGCAAGAGACGCTACCACAAAAGCGCAATCAGTCTCTAAAATTACAGGATTATGAAGAGAAATACCTATGTAGAGACCGGCAATGCAAGCCCTAAGCTCCGCTTCCTCCACGCTTTGACAGGCATCAATGAAATCCCACGACCAAATTTATACTAAAAATATCAATATCTACAATACTGATTATAATGAGTATAAGAACTACGTTTTATAATGAGTGTAAAAATATTGATTTGACATTGTGAATGTTGACACATTTTTCTATAAGTCTGGTGAAAGTAGAGGTACATTGACTTCAGACAAAACTTAAATGCACAATGCATACTAGTTCCTCCGTCCAGGTGCGTGCCATGTCCTATCTTGTCATCACAACAAGGTTAGCTATTAGGCTGGCCATAGTGGGGGTAACATAAGTAGTATCGTGCACTTGGGACTCGCAAACATGCTAATGTGGTAGGCAATTAAAGAAGAGAGAGATGGTTATAGTAACATAGGTGGATACCGTAACATAATAAATGTGATGCTACTATGTGTCATGCATGGCAATAAATGAGACCACCTATGATACCAATCTATGATACTATGCACTATAGAGTTAGTAACATCGACTAGTAACATATGCATGTTACTAGTCTAAGTTACTCCCCACTATGACCATCCTTAGAGTACCACTACCTCCCTTCTAGTTTAAAGGGCTCGATTCAAAAATTTCACCTACTCTTAGCAAGATAGTAGAGGCGGTGGAATAGTTTTTGAAGTCCGCAAAAGTACTCAACTAGTGCTGTCGTTCTTCACAAAAAAATGTGTTTACCAATGCATGCATGAACACTAGTTACTCTAACCCCCCTCTCTTCTTTAATTCTTTGCCACATCAGCATGTTTGCTATTCCCATGTGCATGATACCAGCTAAGATACCACCATTATGGCCAGCCTTAATCATCGCATGCAATAATTTAGTGCACCTTGAAAAATATGAACATGTGTGGGGCGTGTATGTTTTTAAAGACTTGAAACTATACCTAGCCCGGCATGCAAGATGAATTATTATGCACCGTTCCCCATACCTGCAGGAAGCCCGTTCGTCTCCAAATCTTTTCCTCTCCATGTGTGGAAACAATATGCCTGCCAAACTCTCCTTCTCCCTCCGGCGGTCCCACCACTCCGCCTCGTGTGAAAAAATATGCATGCATGACTCTCCTCCCCCCACGCTCGTCCAATCTGTTGTGACCAGCAATATTTCCACCCCTTCGCTCTCCCGTAATTTACTCCAACAAATATGCCCACGTAGCTGTTACTTAACTACAGGTGCACTGGGTCACTGACATATGGGCCCAACAGGGGTCTGGCACACATGTCAGTGACGCAACTGGACCTGCAGTTAAGTCAGTGCAGCTCAGTCCATATCTTACGTAGGTGTGCCATTGCTCGCTATAAATACTGCACCTCCCACGACACCGCTATCTCCTCCCCCTCACGTTCACGTTCATCGCTATCTCCTCCCCCTCCCTCTCACGTCGACCACCATGGCATCGCCCCTCCCAAGCCCTAGGAGCCCCTTGCTGCACCGCGCGGACGGCCACGCGTCGCCGTTCCGTTCCTCGCCGCCACTAGTCGAGGAGGACGCGTCGGTGTTCCGCTACGCGACGCGTCGCCGTTCCGTTCCTTGCCGCCACTAGCGGAGTAGGACGCGCCGGCGTTCCACTCCTCACCATGACGCGACGCGTCGCCATTCCGTTCCTCGCCGCCACTGGTCGAGGAGGACGCATCGGCGTTCCGCTCCTCTCCACGACGCGTCGAGGTGGACGCGTCGGCGTTCCCAATCTCGCCAACACGCGTGCCGGAGGATGTGTCGGCTCCCCGCTACGAGGAGAACGCCGCGCCGCCCGCCGAGCCCCCCAGCCTTGAGGAGCTTTGGAAAGAAATGGATGTCGCCTTGTGGGAGGCTTTGCCTCCAGCAGAGCGTGCCAAAATAGAGGCGGAGAAGAAGGCCGAGGAAGAGAAGCGCACCGCGGAACAAGCTGCCTGGGAGGCCTATGTCGCGTCCGAGAGAGTCAGGCAATTGGCTCTTTGGCAGAAGGCTCGTGCGAGGGCCGTGAGGGTGGTGGAGGACGCCCGTGCCGACGCCCTGAGTGCGGTCGGGCCCAAGCGCCTCATCTACGCTTGGCGGTACGTGGACCGGGTGCACGCTTCCAGCGAGGAGGAGTACCTATTGGCGCCGGATCACCACACCGGTGAGATCGCGCTCGCCCGCCGGCAAGCCGCCAATCAACACCTCACGAGTTGCGAGGCTGAGGAAGAGGCGTTGTGTCGGCGCGCTGGGAAACGGCCGCGCACCAGGGCACTCGTGGCGCGCCGCAAGCGCTCCTGCGAGCGCCGTGGCTTTTAGGAGGAGTATAATTTTTGTTTCGTAAGGCGATCTCATTAGTTTTGGGACGCAAATGATAAATCCCGAACGTTCAGGAATTTTTAGCGTCCTTAATTAAGTATGTAAAAGGGAAAGTTTGGAAACCTTGTGTATTCGTACGCATTTTGCAAGTACGTGCATATAGCACAAACTTTACTATATACTATCGCACTACACGTCTCTCTCGATATATGCTTGCAGACTGTGCTACTCCCTCCGTCCAGGTCAATAAGTCATCTTTGGTTGTGCACCGTGACCAAGAAGGAGGGAAGACTTATACACCTAGACGGAGGGAGTACTAGTGTTACTTATGTACGTGCAAATGCACGTTTTAACATTACGATGCGGTTTTTGTAAAAGTAGAAAAACAGCACTAGTCAAGCTTGTGAAACGATTCAATGCAAAACAAATGCAAAAATGCTCGTTTGATTGTTTACTTTTAGCTTCCTTCTCTGTGGTTATTTCTTTGTCGTACTTTGTACGGAGTATCTCACTGGTTGGAAAGGCATGCAAATTCCCAAACCGCTTCCTACACCCTGTATCGAATTCTTTGCCTAACAAGATGTGTCGTGCAATTGGAATTCCAACTTGAGTACTACTACTAGTAGGAGTACCAGGGGCCAGTTCTTTTAGGCTTCTAGATTAGTAAGTCATCCCTAAAAATGAATTTGTGCCGTGCACTTTCAACAGGTCTATAAGTCTATGAGGAGTTTGATATTTACAGAGAAAGTTGACCCCTAAAAATGAATGTCTTCAACTGAAGACTTTGGATTTCTGAAGACTTTGAAAGTGAAGAAATTGGTGTGACCGTGAAGACTTGATATTCATGCGATGAATATGAAGCGTGAAGACTTTTGTTGAAGTTTCGTTTTCTCTTTCTTGAGTCATAGGAAACACGTACTGTTAAACGGGGTCGAGGTAAAACTAAGGAAAAGTTTCCAAGTGATGCTCATCTCAAAATCTAACACCTACCAATCCTTTCGAGTGAAGCCATTGGAAATCTCATACAGTTCAGTCAAGTTCTTCAGTGATAGAGACGAAGATCTTCTGTTCACTGAGGAATTTGTTCTGACTGAGGAGTTAGGAATTCGCCAGTGCGGATTGCCTACAAGTGAGGAACATGATAGCCCTGAGGAATTTGATAGTCAAATTTCCGACCGTTGCTGTGCTATGCACCAGCTGTCCCAAAATATCTACCCACCTAACGGTCATATCATTGAAGGGCATTTATGTCTATCATGTCGGGCTGCTCCCTAGGCTATAAATAGCCGCCCCCTACAACCACCAGCTGGTTGGCTGCTCTGAGAGAAACTGACACGTCTCATTGAGAGCATCCCATCCTCTGAGGACTTTGAGCGAAAATCATCAAGTGAGGAAAACCCAAACCCAAACACCTACAAACCCAAAGTGATTGAGTATCACTGAAGAGATTGTTCAAGTGTGGAACCGACGCTTGTTACCTTTGAGGACTGTGCATCCTCCAGACGGTTAGGCGTCATGTTCTATAGCATCCAAGAGGAAATTGTGGATCGCTGAGTGACCGAGTCTGTGAAGGTTTGGAAGTCACCTGAAGACTTACCACGAGTGATTGGGCGAGGTCTGTGTGACCTTAGCTCAAGGAGAATACAGTGAGGACTGTGTGTCCGGGACTGTGTGTCCTCAGGTTTAAATACCTAGCCACTCCAACCAGACGTATGACTATCACAACAATTGGAACTGGTCTACCACATCACTGTCTTCACCAAGCTACTGGTTCTATTTCCTCAACCTTTCCATTTCCTCGTTCATATGCTGTTGTACTTGATCATTACTGTTTGAAGACTTTAACTGAAGAGTTTGTCAATTTCCTCAATTCTATTTCTTCAGTCAGCTTATCTTCAGCCTGCTTATCCTGTGTTTACGCTACTTGTACTCTGTGCTTGTTTTCATTTCATCATAATGACTGTACTACTGCTTTGTTGTGGTTGCATCTGAGTACTTATTCTGCTGCTAGTTGTTCGTTGTTAGGAATTTCCTCACCTTGAAATTCCTAAGTGATGAATTTGTAAAAATCGTCTATTCACCCCCCCTCTAGTCGATATAACGCACTTTCAATTGGTATCAGAGCAAGGTACTCCCTTGTTCTGTGTGATTTTGGTTTGAACGCCTGGAGTTTTAGTTATGTCGAGCAGGCATGATCAAGGTCTCTACTGGGTGTCCTACCTACAATGGGACGGACTACCTCTACTGGAAGAATAAGATCCGAATGCATCTTGAGGAAATTGACAACGATCTCTGGTACGTTGTGGAAAATGGCGTTCCCTCCGTCACTCCTGCCAATAACGCTACTGATGTGAAGAGATTCAAGCAACTCGACTCTCAAGCGAAGAATATCATTTGTGGCCATCTAAGCAAAGGGCAGTATGGCAGAGTGAGTGCTTTGGAGACAGCTAAGCTTATCTGGGATAGGTTGACAAAGGTCAACGAAGGAGTCTCAACTCAACGTGACTCTCGAGTTGACGTTCTTCGCAATCTCTTCAACCAGTTCAAAAGACTCGACAATGAAAATGTTCAGCAAACCTTCAATCGCCTCACTAACATCTCAAATGAGCTTCAAGCACTTGGTGCCACTGACATCACCGACCATGAGTTGGTGAAGAAATTGCTGAGATAGCTTGATTCCTCATTTGACACTCTTGCACCGATGATTCAAGAGCATGGTGACTACAAGTCTCTTGATCCTGTTGATATCCTCGAGAGGCTAAATACTCGTGAGATCAAACTTGCTGAGAACAGAGATCTCTATTGACCGAGCTAGGCAGATCACACGCACTGAAGGCCAAGGCAGTCTCTGAATCTGAAGATGAGGATTCTGGTAGCAGCCTTGGTGATCCTGAAGAACTGAGTCAGGAGCTAGCAATGCTCGTGAGGAAATTCCAGAAGTTCTCAAGGCATGGTCGCTTTGGTAAATCCTCTAGAGATGATGACATGAGATTAGATTCCTCATCACGTGACTACAGGAAGAGAACTTGCCACAAATGCAAGAAACCTGGTCACTACATTACTGATTGTCCTCAGTGGGAGAAGGAATCAAAGAAGAAGAAATACAAGGATTACAGTCTGATGATGCAAAGAAGCAGAAATACAAGGATTACAGTCTGATGACGCAAAGAAGAAGAAATACAAGGATTACAGTCTGATGATGCAAAGAAGCAGAAATACAAGGATTACAGTCTGATGACGCAAAGAAGAAGAAATACAAGGATTACAGTCTGATGACGCAAAGAAGAAGAAGAAGAAGAAATCTTCAAAGTCCTCATCGTCAAAATCTTGAAAGTCTTCATCTCACAAGAAGAGCAGCTCCAAAAAGGCTCGGGCATTCATTGGTAAGGAAATGGACTCTAAAGTTGAATCTGAGGAAAATGAGGAAGAGGAGGCATCTGAGGAGTCAGACTCTGGTGTGGCGAGCCTAACCCTCGCTACTGCATTCGTCAGCAAGTCCATCTTCAACTCTGAGGAAAATGACTTCCCCAACACTGATCACAACGGCGATGATGACTACGCTCCCACCTATTGTTTCATGGCAAAAGGTGCCAAGGATGATCAACCCAAAGCCACTGAGTGGGTCCTCAACAGTTGATGTACAAATCACACGACTGGTGACAGGAACTTATTGATGGACATTGCTTTATCTCCATCACATCTGAAGCATATCACCTATGCTGACAAAGGCAAAAGCAAGGTATTGGGTCTAGGTAGGGTTGCGATCTCAAAGGATCGACACATGGACAAAGTCATGCTTGTCGAGTCCTTAGGATACAACCTCATGTCTGTCTGAATGCTTTGTGATCTTGATATGATTGTTGTGATGTAGGGTGGAACCCTAGATGGCCGATCTTTCACGAAAGGAGCGGATCCCTATGAAGAACGCGATGAACACGAGGGGAAACATGAGGGAAACACGAGAGAAATCACTCAACCAACAAGAATAGATCACACATGCGCTAGATCGATGAACACAAAGGTAAGATACAAGATCCAAGTCCAACAAAGGACGATACAAAGGTAACCGGTTCTTCTCCGTAAGGAGGTCTTGATGGGGGCCACCCAAGAGGGGGTCTTGAATCCAAGGTGATCTTCTCCGTAGAGGGGCCACGGTCTCTCTCGTGGAGTAGATCCGTAATGGATGAACTCATGAGGGCGTAGGTAATGTTCCCATTCATGCAAAACTCGCACTAAAGCATATAGCTCTTTGTCATAGATGGGATAATTTAGTTGCGCTCGGGAGAGTTTCTCACTAAAATAAGCAATTGGGCGCTTCTCTTGTGTTAACACACCTCCTATGCCATTACCACTAGCATCGCAATGAATTTAAAAAGGTTTGTCAAAGTTGGGTAATGCAAGCACGGGGGCATGAGTAAGCAAATTTTTAAGCTCATTGAAAGGATGTCTTGGGATGTTCCCCAAACAAACGGTGCATTTTTCTTACTCAAAGCATGCAAAGGTGAAGCAATGGTGCTAAAATCCTTCACAAATCGACGGTAGAGACCGGCTAAACCAAGAAAACTACGCACTTGTTGCAAATTGGTTGGTTGGGGCCAAGTTTTAATAGCATTGATCTTAGATTCATCAACATGAACACCCTTAGAAGATACTACGAAACCCAAGAAAACAAGCTTATCAACACCAAATAGGCATTTTTCCATATTAGCATAAAGTTGCTCTTTTCGAAGAGTTTGTAGCACGGTGCGAAGGTGGGTGACATGCTCTTTGAGAGATTTGCTAAACACTAGGATATCATCAAAGTAGACAACAACAAATTCACCAATGTAAGGGAGAAACACGTAATGCATAAGACGCATGAAAGTACTGGGTGCTTCTGATAAACCCATAGGCATGACTAATCACTCATATAGACCAAACTTGGTTTTGAAAGCGGTTTTCCATTCATCACCATCTTGTATGCGGATTTGATAGTAACCACTTTTAAGATCAATTTTGGAAAAAAAATAGTGGCACCGCTAAGCTCATCAAGCATATCATCAAGGCGTGGAATGGGGGACCTATATCGAACGGTGATAGCATTGATAGGTCTACAATCAGATCACATGCGAAAGCTACCGTCTCGTTTTGGCACAAGAATGACCGGTACGGCACAAGGACTCAAACTTTCACGCACATGTCCATGATCTATGAGATGCTTTACTTGCCTTTGTATTTCTTTGGTTTCTTCGGGGTTGACATGGTAGGGAGCTTTGTTTGGAAGCGGCACTCCGGGGATGAGATCGATTCGGTGCTCAATGCCTCGTATTGGAGGTAGACCCGGAGGTAGCTCATCGGGGAAAACATCTTGGAATTCCTGCAATAAAGAAGATAACACTAGAGGAAGATTGTGAGAGGTGTTAGCTTTTGGTGCCTCGTCCTTGCATAATAGGACATAGTGTAGGACACTGGGTGGGTTCTCACACACTTCTCTCATCTCACGTTTGGTGGCAAAGAGAACTAAGTTTTTCTTGTCGCTCATCATGGTGGCACTCAATTTGGGCTTGTGGCGCTCACTCTCTTTTTGGTGGTTCGCTCTCTCACTATTCTCTCCACGATGGGTGTTTTGCTTGTCGGCGAGCACTTGGCTTGGAGACATAGGACGTAGCACAAACTCTTTCCCTTTCATCTTGAAGCTATAGTGATTTGTACGCCCATTGTGAATGACACCTCGATCAAATTCCCATGGCCGTCCAAGAAGGAGGTGGCAAACGGTCATCGGAAGGACATCACACTCCAAAGTGTCTTCATAGGCGCCGATCTTGAAAGAGACTTGTACTCTATGCTCGACTTGTATGGTGCCGGTGTCGCTTAACCATTGAACCTTGTAGGGGTGCGGGTGCTTCATCTTGACCAATTGGAGTTTGGAGCATAGTTCTTCACTTGCCAAGTTATGGCAACTCCCTCCATTGATGATGACCTTGACGGACCGTCCATTGATGTCGGCCTTTGTGTGGAAGATATGGCATCTTTGATCTTCGTCTTGTTGATGTTGAAGAGTCAAGACCTTGGAGACAACAAGAGCGGGACTTGAGTCTTCGTCACAAAAGATGTGATCGTCTTCTTCTTCATTGTTCACTTGTCGGTGCATGGCCACTTGCTCAAGGGCTTCCATTTCTCCTTCACTCATGGAGTCATAGGTTCCGTCGTCGTTGAGGATCATGGTGAGCTTGTTTGTGCACTCGAAGGACTTGTGGCCTCGGCCTCCGCATGTGAAACATTTGATGGAACTTGTCTTGATGGTCTCATCGGTTGGAGTAGATGATGATGAAGCTTTCGGCTTGAAGTTGCTTGTAGTAGGAGGACGACTTGAGCTTGTCGAAGTTTTCTTGTAACTTGACTTGTCGCCATTGCTTGTAGATGGCTTGGTTGAGGTAGAATGTGTCAGAGTCGTCGAAGCTTGATTGTTGGAGAGGCCATAGGACTTGGATGAGAACTTGGCATACTTGAAGTCGTCTTGTACTTGCCGTTCCGCTTTGGTAGCTTGATGCACTAGCTCAGTCTTGTTGATGTCGATGCTCTTGAGAGTCGGTGTCGTGTAGAGGATTGCGGTTAGCTTGACGGTCTTGACGCGCAGCACGACGAAGAGTGTTCGATGTCGGTGTACTTGAACCGGAGATAGTGTCGTCGGAGTGTCAATTTGAGCGGCTCCGTCTTGACGAGGATGAAGTTGTAGAAGAGCGGACCATCATGGTTCGGATATCTTCTTTGAGGGAAGTCATGGATGTGTCGAAGTAGTCTCTTGTACGTTGCTCGGATTGTCGTAGGTCGGTGGCGAGATTGTCGATGCGGTCACCCAAAGCAAGTTGTTCTTGATGCAAAGCCCGATGTGCACCAAATAGTTGAGTCTTGGTGACGTAGGATGACATGTCGTCGTCTTGCTCCAAGAAGAGTGGGTTGGTAGAAGTACTTGGCCTATCCATCATTCCAAACAAAGATATGTGAGTGGGAGAAAGAGAAGAACCAATACCAAATGTACCTTGACCGATGTTGAAAATGGATCAAAGATCACTCCAATGTGTAGCAAGGAAATAGCACAATTGGTACCAATTCTTGTTGGTTCTCACACCTACACAAGTAAAAGCTTATGGTGGAGCTTGGTTAGGATGGTGGCACAAAAATTTGATGCAATTGTAAGTGAGACTCAATAATGTTGGAAAAGATTCACAAATTTGCAAATGCAACAAGTAGACCAATAGGAAGATATGGTACACGGAAACACACACGCAAATAGATAATGTGGGGTTGTGCAACCAAGGGTGAGCCAAAATGTGGAATCCACCAAGATGCTTTTGTTGCACAACACTAGAGAGACGCTAGCACGATTGCACAATAGGCGGATACGAACTTGTGCACAACCTACTAAGCAAAAATGCAACGACTTCTATCCCAAGTATGCTATATGTATGATGTTTCTATGGTTTTGATCCAAGATGATCGAGTATGACAATCTTAATGTTGTATGATGCTATGGTTCTTGCTTATAAGCTCTTTGCTTATCTTTCTTCTTTGTTGTGTTTCTATATAGACTATCTCACTCACTAAGTGTTGTGGCTCACTCACTCCCTCAAGGATGCTCTCACTCATATGGTTGGTGGAGTCACTCAAATGGCTCTCAACCTCACATAGGATGTGTGGCATGCTCTCAAGTGTGGGACTAGTGGTGGTCACACTCATCCTCTCATAGGAAATGCGCTCAATGTCACATATGGTTGAGTCACTCATATCACTCATGGTGGGATGGCTCTC
The DNA here is from genome assembly GCF_002575655.3 of Aegilops tauschii subsp. strangulata. Classification (NCBI taxonomy): domain Eukaryota; kingdom Viridiplantae; phylum Streptophyta; class Magnoliopsida; order Poales; family Poaceae; genus Aegilops; species Aegilops tauschii. Next base: position 205,679,339 of record NC_053035.3, on the reverse strand, counting down.
CTCACATGGCAATTGGGTCATCTCATGATATGTGGGTGTCGGAGAGATGTTGGTGCAAATGTCTCCATGCTCAACTCCTATCGTCGCCTTGGTTGAAGGGATAGTCCCATGCTCAACCTTCTTGTCGCCGTCTTGTTGTTGGAGGCCCATATTATGTGGCACCTCGTAGCTCGTCTCCATGACCGGAGGGAATTTCCCATGCTCGGCCATCTTCCTTGAGGGGCTTCCGAAGATGGAAGTGTCGCCCTCACTTGTAGGTGGTCGCCTTGTTGTTGAAGATGTCGATGTAGGCGAACTCACAGGAAGTAGGCGAAGATGTCGTACATCCAAAGGCGAAGATGCCGAAGTGGTTGGTGTAGCCGTAGCTCCGTTTTGGTGGTGCTCGTCTCATGGTCTTCTCTTTTGCTCATGAAGCTTGGACTTGGCGTGAATTAGAGCTTGTTGGGACTTGTGCATTTGCGCTTGTGGAGAATCTTCATGAGGATGGTGTCGTTGTCGTACTTGAGCTCGTAGTAGATGTCGTTCGTCGTCGTTGTGCACATGATGCTTGGAGGTGACTTGCCCTTCATGACGATGTGGATCATGAACGTGATGGTGGTCGCCATGTATATGTGGACGTGGACGACTTGCGCTTGCGTCGCGTGGGCGCTCCGAAGATGATCGACTTGCTCGCCGCCGCCTTGAGGATGATGAAGGGGAAGAAGACTTGTAGTCGGCCACCATGTCGCGTAGTTGATCCTTTAGCTCGCCCAACTTGGTGTCGATGTAGTCCCTTTTCCTTGCTTCGGAGTGTCGTATGTCGATGGCGAGGTTGTCGAGGCGCTCTCGCAAGGTAGATTCTGCACCTTGCATTTCGTGTTGTAGTCCGAAGATGGACATTTTGGTGATGTAGTTGTTCGTGCCGTCGTTGTTGTCGAAGACCGGAGATGAAATGCCTTGCCTATCCATCACAAGACTTGAGCAAATATGAGTGGGAGAAAGAGAAGAACTTATACCAAATGTACCTTGACCGATGTTGAAAATGGATCAATGATCATTCAATGTGTAACAAGGAAATAGCACAATTGGTACCAATTCTTGTCGGTTTCTCACACCTACACAAGTAAGGCTTATGGTGGAGCTCGGTGAGGATAGTGGCACAAAAAATTTGATGCAAAATGTTAGCAAGAGACAATAATGTTGAAAGAGATTCACAAATTCGCAAGTGAAACAAGTAGACCAATAGCAAAGAATGGCACACGGAAACACACACACGGATAGATAAATGGGGTCGTGCAACCAAGGAATGAGCACAAAATGTGGAATCCACGGAAAACGCTCGTGTTGCACAACTCAAGAGAGACGCTAGCACGATTTCTCTATAGGCGGATACGACACTTGTGCACAACCTATGATATGCAAAATGGATGAACTTCTATCCCAAGTATGCTATGTATGTATGGTTCCCGGTGTTTGATCGAAGATGATCGGATATGACAATCTTATGCAATGTGGGATGATGCTATGGGACTTGCTTACAAGCTCTTTGTTCACTCTTTTGCTTAAAAGCTTATTCTTTTTTTTGTATGTATGGCCACTTTGCAAAATGCACAAACCAAGATAGCAATTGTGTATATGCGGGAACAATCTTGTGACACAAGATATGATATGATGATACCAATATGATATGGTATGTATGCAATGGGAGCTATGATCACTAATGTGCACAAGTAACGTTGCCGGCAATACTCAAATGGCTAGTCTCGATAGGCAAGTGATGCAAAATAGGCTAGGGGTTATCAATGCAATTGCAAGGGAATATACGATGGAGGGATACCACGATACCAAGATGATATGGAGGTTACCATCCGAGGCGATGAAGAGTAGCGGTGTTCTTGATGTAGATACCAAGATGATGGACACTCGTCCCTAAGTAGCCGAAACACCTTAGGAAACGGAAAAACCGTGAACTCAAAATCTCAAATGTCAAATGTCAAATGGTGGTAGCGGGGTGTGGAGGTGGTTTTGCAGAAACTCAAAGGGATTGCGGAAATGCAATGATGGGGTTTGGAGAACGCAATGCGGAAGTGGAGGGTAAGGTGGTGGATTATACACGGTGTGGGAGTTGGAAGCACGGTCCCTAAGTAGCCGAAACACCTTAGGAGACACAACTCATAGCACAAACAAAATTGGGTTAAGTTGGGCTGGCCAAATTTACAGAAATTTTGCAAAAAAAGTAAACTCTTCCATTGAATATGGTGGGCAAGCCTATGCGGAAGTTATAGTGGTGGTGGTGGTTGATGAAGAAGCAACCGTCGCTAAGTAGCCGAAACACCTTAGGAGACTCGAATCACAACTCAAACAACCACAAATGCTATGGGGAACAAAATTGGTTAGGTTGCGGAAGTCGGTGGTGGCAATGCGGATGTTATGGTGGAAGCCCTAGGCAAAGATGCCAAAGTGCCAAAAAATTGATGGAGTCAAATGGTTATGGGACCTATCTAGAAGGATAGAGGATGTCAATAGCTACTCAACGAGCTAAAGAACGCAAAAATCGGACTCCGGATGAATTAGTTATGGACAAAACGGTGAAACGGTTATGGCTGAAATCCCAGGGGCCGGACATCCGGGGCTCGGGCCGGATTTCCGGGACCTGATGTCCAGAACCGCACGCGAAAATGCGCTCCAGGAGCCGGATGTCCGGGCTACAGGCCGGATGTCCGGGGGGGGCAGATGTCCGGGGCTACGGGCCGGATGTCCGGGCTCCAAATCCGAGGATGAACTCGAGGAACTCGATTTTGGGGGCGGAAATTGATGATTTCGGGGGCAAAATTGCGGAGATTTCATGGATGGAAAGTGGGGAAACTTGGGGAGATGCTAGATCCACTTGAAACCAAGCAAATCCATGGATCAAAATCAACAAAACATCATCAAACCAACAAATCACAAAAAAATTGGGGGCTATTTTTGGTGGGGATTTTCGAATTTAGGATGAAATCAACAAAACTAGGCTAGAAAACACAACGGGGAGGCTCCAAAATCATGATCAACGTGGCTCATGATACCAAGATGATGTAGAGTGGAACCCTAGATGGCCGATCTTTCACGAAAGGAGCGGATCCCTATGAAGAACGTGATGAACACGAGGGGAAACACGAGGGAAACACGAGAGGAAAACGAGAGAAATCACTCAACCAACAAGAATAGATCTCACATGCGCTAGATCGATGAACACAAAGGTGAGATACAAGATCCAAAGTCAACAACGGACGATACAAACGGTAACCGGTTCTTCTCCATGAGGTCTTGATGGGGGCCACCCAAGAGGGGGTCTTGAATCCAAGGTGATCTTCTCCGAAGAGGGGCCGCAGTCTCTCTCGAGGAGGAGATCCGTAATGGATGAGCAAAGCTCTATCTCAACTATGAGCTAAACCAATGCTAACCCTAGCTAGGAGGAGGTGGGGGAGTATATATAGTGTTAGCCCACGAAGGGGTAAGTGAGAGGGGGATACATGGGCCCTTGGCCCGATCTCTGTGCACAGGTAGGTGCCGGATGTCCGGGCTGGGGGCCGGATGTCCGGCGGCTCACGAAGAGCCGGATGTCCGGGTCTCTGGCCGGATGTCCGGGCTGACGGGGTTCAGCTTCGGGTGCGTTCTGTGATGGGCGCCAGATTTCCGGGCTGGGGCCAGATGTCCGGGCTTGCGGGAGGGGCCGGATGTCCGGGGTCTGGCCGGATGTCCGGGTCCTATAGCACTTCGGTTGCTGGGCTGCTGCTGTTGTTGACATCTTCAAGGGCCGGATGTTCGGGCCAGGGGCCGGATGTCCGGCTGCTGTAGCAGCTTGCACTTCTTCCTTCTCCTTCCTTTGCTCCCACGCACACTTGGCCTTGGTCCTTGGGCTCTCCATGGTCTCCTCGGGTGTACCTGAGTATGCACAAGGTCCGGGCTTGAAGTAGCATCCATGTCTCATATGCGGAAAGGGACGCTTCGGAAAGGAGCGAGTTCACCTTGTGTCCAATGGTGTAAGGTTGAGGTCTCGTCGTAGTGTACATGGGGATGATCGTAGGATGCTCCGCATCATCTTGTCTTTGGCAAGTATCATTGTGTAGTGATCATGGAAGCTGACCATTCCAAAGTCTTCGGAGGCTTTAGGAGAGAAGACTTGTATATTGTTGATTTCTCTATAGGACCACAACCTGCCACGTGTCTACTTGCAAAAGCTTCAGAAGGCTGGTTATGGCATCGACGGCTAGGTCATGCTGGTATGAGGAACTTGCACACGCTCGCGAAGAAGAAGCATGACCTTGGCATCGAGGGTGCCAAATTCCTCAAGGATCACCTGTGTGGAGCTTGCGAAGCAGGAAAGATGACCAAGGCCAAGCATCCCTCAAAGACCATCATGACTACCACTCGTCCATTTGAATTGCTTCACATGGATCTTCGGCCCTACTCATTATGCCACCTTCACTAATGTTGCATCTTTATATGGCTTTGTTATTGTTGATGACTATTCTCGTTACACATGGGTGCATATCACCACTTACAAAACTGAAGTGTAGGAAGTCTTCAAACGATTTTCCTCGAGGGCTTCAACAAACTTCAGTGTGAAGATCAAGCACATTAGAAGTGACAATGGGACCGAGTTCAAGAATACTGGTCTTGATGACTATCTTGATGAACTTGGTATTACTCACGAGTTTTCTGCTCCTTATACTCCTCAGCAGAATGGCATCGTGGAGCGCAAGAACAGGATTCTTGTTGAGATGGCTCGCACTATGCTTGATGAATACAAGACGCCTGGTCATTTCTGGCCTGAGGCAATTGATACTGTGTGCCACGTCATCAATAGGATATATCTTCACAAATTCTTCAAAAAGACCTCATATAAACTCCTCACTGACAAGAAACCCAATGTGAGTTATTTCAAAGTCTTCGGTGCGAAATGTTCGATTAGAGATCCTCATCACAATTCTAAATTTGCACCGAAAGCACATGAAGGTTTTATGCTTGGTTACGGAAAGGACTCGCACACCTACAGAGTCTTCAACACTGTTCACCATAAGGTTGTTGAAACTGTAGATGTGCGGTTCGATGAGACTAACGACTCGCAAAGAGAGCACCTACCTCCTGTGCAAGATGAAATGTCTCCTGAGGAATCCATTAAGTTCAAGTCCACTGAGGATGTCATTCCTACCGAAGAATCTGCTGAAGAAGTCATCCAAGAACGTGAAGAACAACATGCTTGTGCACCTGAAGAAAATGGCTCTGAAGAAAATGCTAAGCCTACTCAACGTCATGAAGCCGCTCATCCTCGCGTTCCAAATGAAGTGCAGATTGAGAGAATCATCGACGACATCAAAGCACCAGGTCCTCTCACACGCTCAAAGGCTTCACATGTGTCTAAATTTTGTGGGCACTTTGCATTTGTCTCTATCACAGAGCCCACCAAAGTAGATGAGGCATTTCTGGAGCCTGAGTGGATTCAAGCGATGCAAGAGGAATTACATCAGTTCGAGCTCCACAATGTCTGGGAACTTGTCAAGCGACCAGACCCACGCAAGCACAATATCATCGGCACCAAATGGATCTACCGCAACAAGCAAGATGAAGATGGCCTTGTGGTGAGGAATAAGGCACGGCTTGTGGCTCAAGGCTACAGACAGGTTGAAGGAATTGATTTTGATGAAACTTTTGCACCTGTTGCTAGACTTGAGGCTATTCGCATATTGCTTGCTTATGCTAACCATCATAATATCATCTTATATCAAAATGGATATGAAAAGTGCATTCCTCAATGGTAAGCTTGAGGAAGAAGTATATGTTGCTCCACCCCCAGGTTTTGAAGATCCAAAGCATCCTGACAAAGTCTTCAGACTCAACAACGCCCTCTATGGCCTCAAGCAGGCCCCTCGGGCGTGGTATGCTACTTTGAAGGAATTCCTCATGAAGAAAGGCTTCAAACATGGTTCACTTGACCCAACTCTTTTCACCAAAACCTATGACGATGAATTATTCATGTGCCATTGATGATATTATCTTTGGCTGTACTGACCAACATTACAGTGACGAATTTGCCTATATGATGAGTGAGTAATATCAAATGTCCATGATGGGAGAATTGAAATTCTTCTTAGGTCTTCAAATTCGTCAACAGCGGAACGGCATCTTCATATCTTAAGAGAAATACCTCAAGGATGTGTTGAGGAAATTCGGCATGCAAGATTGCAAAGGCGTCAAAATCCCTATGCCCACAAAGGGCCATCTATGCACTGATGAAAATGGTATTGACTTCGATCAAAAGGTATACTGCTCCATGATTGGCTCCTTATTGTATCTAAGTGCATCTAGGCCAGATATTATGCTTAGTGTTTGCATGTGTGCCCGATTTCAAGCTACACTGAAGGAATCACACCATAAGGCTGTGAAGCATATTCTTCGATATCTAGCTCACACACCAACACTTGGATTATGGTACCCCAAGGGCTCGGCTTTTGATCTCATTGGATATTCAGACTCTGACTATGCTGGTGATCGTGTGGACCGCAAGTCAACTTCTGGCACATGCCATTTCCTCGGACGATCTTTGGTTTGTTTGTCCTCGAAGAAACAGAACTGCGTATCACTGTCTACTGCTGAAGCTGAGTACATTGCTGCTGGTTCTTGCTATGCTCAATTGCTGTGGATGAAGCAAACTCTCAAGGACTATGGCGTCAACGTGAAGAATGTGCCTCTCTACTGTGACAATGAGAGTGCCATCAAGATTGCTCACAATCCAGTTCAGCACTCGAAGACCAAGCACATTCAGATTCGTCATCATTTTCTTCATGATCATGTGTTGAAGCGCGACATTTCTATTGAGCATGTGAAGACTGAAGAACAGCTAGCCGATATCTTCACAAAGCCCTTGGATGAGAAGAGATTTAGCAAGTTGCGGTGTGAGCTAAATATCTTAGAATCTTCGAATGTTCTTTGAAAAGGACACTCATCCTAACACTTTTGCAAAATTGATGACTTAGATGTGCAACACATGAAGAAACCTTTCTCTTCAATCAATGAAGAATAACACTCTAAGTGTGAAGAAATTAATGAAGAATTTGATTCTCAGAGCCCTACGACAATTGTACACGCTGTCTGAAATCATCATATACGGTGGGTCACGCCACCAACAAAAGTTGAAAATCTTCAATTTGAGTTTTTCTTCAGTTTTGAAATTTCTCAGTTGTTCAAATTCTTCAACTTTGCAATGTCTTCACTCTTTCCGACTGTGTTCTTCAGTTTTGAGTTCTCTGTCCTCTACAGCATTCACTTATTGCTAATTCTTCAAGCTGACTTTTCTGCTAAGTGAATGTGATCGGACCCATCCCCCTCTATGCTAAACTCAACCCAGTATGTTCACAAATTCTTCATGTGCGTTCTATTTGAAACCCATTCAAAATATTCACTGTGTCCTTGTCAGCTGAAGAATTTCTGAACGAAACTTTAAAATATTCTTATCTGAATTTTCGGCTTTTGCCGCTCAAACCGTTCCACATCCCATGATATGATTATTCTATTCACCCATGATCTCACACGATCTCCACTTCATAGTATGTGGGTGACACATGTCGCTAGGATGAGAAGGGTCAGCGGCACGTTCATCCATTTTCCTCGCACGAGCGGTTTTTCACCTCGGCTATAAATACCCCACGCCCTCATCAGACCGCATTTACCCCGCTCAACCTCACTCACCTCGCTTGAGCTCTCTGACCTAGCGCCACCACTACCTTCCATCGTCCCGTCGCCGTCGCTGTCAAGGACACAGTGAAGATCTGAACGTCGTCGTCGCCGTCGTACTCGCGCCGACCTCGGAAATCTTCACTCCGCCGCCGCCGTAGTTGTTTTCTACCGCCAAGTTAGGGCGTGGAAGATCTGAACGGACGAACTTCTCAACTTCTACTCGAAGTTCGTCGTGTTCTTCGTCAAGGGTAAATAAAATCTATTTTTACTGCCCTTGTTGATTCTGATGATTTCCACAAAAAATCTTCAAAAGGTGTTTATTCTTCATCTACTACACTCTTAAACACCACACATGCATCTGTTCTTGATTTGTTTCTCTAGGCAACATTTTTCTTCAAGATTCCTCAATTGTGTGGATTTTCGATTTATACAACTCTGGAACCTAAGTTAAAGACCGCTTAGTGAAATTCCTCAAGACATTCCTGGTCAAATTCCCCAAACTTGTTCATTTTGCAAAAACTTCTCAGAACGCATATGACCTCTCCAAATTCTTCGCACCTATACTCTGTTCACAGGTACACATGTCCGCTGCTGAATCTCTAGGTTCTCATCAACTTAACTCATTTGAAGCGTTCCTCGAAGACAAATTGCATACCTCGTCAGAGAATTCTATTGTTCAAAATTCTCAGCTGAAGAAAATGGCTGATGGCAAAAGACCTCAGAAGGGAAGCAAGAGACCAGAAGTGAATACTGCTTTTGAGATTCCAGATGACATCTATGAGGAATATTGTACTCCTGATGAAGGCAAACATGGCAAGGAGAACAAAAATCAGCGCAAGGTGCGCATTCACAGAATAGAGAGGAGATGGGCACGGGAATGGAGGGAGTACAGATATGTAACTCTGAAATACATGAAGAAATTCGCCTTACACCCTCCTTGCCCAAGACCTCCATTGGCACCTGGCCAAGTTGCTGATCCCACTAGCATCAAACGTGGTGAGTACTTTCCAAATGAATGGGCCAAGCGGCAAGCCAAGTTGGCCAAAATGGCCAAAGAAGCCGTGAAGAAATTCAATGAAGATTCTGCTGATGCCGCTGCTGACGCCTCTGCTAGCAAGCCCAAGAAGGCTATGCCAAAGAAGCCTGAGCACAAGCCTAGTTCCTCAGCAATGCCCTCACGGCGAAGCTCATCAAAGCCCTCACGACATATTCCTCAAGCAGCTCCAGTCCCCACTGTTGCAAAACCTTCAGCTGCTGCTGCAAAGTCCTCGGCACCTACGCATCTCGCCTCTTGCCAAAGGACCACTGATATCTCTATTGCTTCAGGAGCATCTGCAAGTTCTTCAGCTCCGCCTCAGTCCTCAACGGGCCCCACTTTGCTGAAGAAAAAGGCCACTGCTGGACGAGGCACAAGGCCAAGTCCTCATAAGAAGCAGGTTTCCTTCCAAGTGTCGTCTAGTGAAGACAAAGCTGATGATGAGGAATTAGCAGAAATCATCAGAGACAGACAACAACGGGCCGCTAGAGCCAAAGGTAGCAATGTGCCTCTTTTGCTGGATCCCAAGCTGATCTTGGACTTCATAGATCTCTGGCACAAGGACCCCAACACTCCTATGCCTGAGTTCAATCTCACACTTGGCCAAAGTCATATGTTGACTGCCTTCATAGGCGAAGAAAAATGGAAGTTTGAAAAGGCCAGACAACTGAAGAAAGCTCAGTACAAGAAGGAGCGATTTCTGAAGAAGAATGTTGTCAAAATGACTCCTGATGAACTTGTGACCATGCAAACTGAGATCAAAGCACTCAGCGATGAATTTGACGCATACCGTGCAGATTAGCTAGGAGCCAAAGTCAGATTCGTCAGAATGGCGAAGGGATTTACCTCAAATGTTGCAGCTTCAACACAACATGAAATTCCTCAGGTTGAGAAATCTGCTCACCCTACTGAAGAACATGCAAGCACAGCTGATGACAATCAGGCTGTCGATGATTCTGAAAGCACCAGGGCTACTGAAGAAATTCCAGCCACTGAAGAAATTGCCAGGGCAACCTCTAGTGTTGCGCCTGAAGAACAAGCTAGGCTAGTTGAAGCATCTGCTACTGCGCCTAAAGAAATTGAACATGTCAGGGCAACTGCATCAGTTGCGCCTGAAGAAATTGCACCAAGTTCCTCTGCTCCTCCTGCACCAATGACAAGCATCAACCTTCCTTCTGCATCAGAAGCGAAGAAAACCAAAGCTCCAGAGCAAGTAGCTGTGAAGAAAAGGAAAGCATCTACATCCTCAGAGTCATCAGCTCCGAAGAAAGTGAAGACTTTGACGAGCTCCTATGCAAATCCCATAGATGTTGTTCCAATATCAAGCATGCCATCAAAGGAAATTGTTCCCTTTGGAGAGGAATATGTGATTCCCAGTGAATCTGATGGAGAAAATCCTTCTGCTGCTACGTCAGAGCAGTTGGATGAAGAAATTGAAGTGGATGATATCCCTTCAACTCCTCTGGTATCATCGCCTATGCCTCAGTTTACAACTGAAGAGGTAGGCGTTGAGGAAATTGATGAAGAAGACGAGGACGTGGACATTGGGTCAACAACTCCAATTCTGAATGATGACTATTGGGAAAGCCATCACCCCAATTCTCCACTGACCACACCACTGAACCAACTTCCTCAGTCCCCAGTCCAAACTAAAGAGATTCATATGGGCTCTGAAGAACGTCAAGCTTCTCTTCATACTATTCCAGAAGAAGCTCCAGTCGCTGGTGCTGAAGAAATGGAGGCCAAGGCTGCTGTTGATGACATTGCTCCTGAAATTCCTCAGCATGTGGCTCAAGAGACTATGATTCAAGAGGCTGTGAAGACTTCCACTACAAATCTTCAGCCCAAGCCACAAAATCCTCACACCAAGAAGCTGAAGTTCAAGGCTGATGACTTCTTTGCTGAGCATATTTTCTTCACTGACTACAATCCTTATGAAGCTGCTCGACTTCGTCGCAAGCGCTTTTGGGCTGCTAGCCAGATGAACTACTATTCCTCAGTGTTGTTTGATAAGGACAAGATCTTTGACCATGAGCAAATTCCTCATGTGGACATGGAGTCTTTACAGTGCTTCACTCCAGTCCTAAGTGTTCTTCATGACGCTGGGTTGCTCAACTTCTGCACCGACATCTACGATTGGAATAAAAACTCATTCTTCAACTCTTCGCCACGCTGCACATCACTGGAAATGTTGAAGATGTCAATTCATGGGTGCTGGACTGGATGACAAAAAATACTCACTACAAAGCTCCGGCCTTTGAATTGCTTCACGCCGTCCCAGTCAGTCCTCCCATTGAAGGTGCAAGGCTCATCTATGCTGAACCTGAACTCTCAGATCATCTGATGCAAGTGCTGATGAAGCCTTTGAAGCCAGGCCAAGCTCCAAGGACCAAATTCCTTGTTAAGGAATTGCTCTATGTGCCAAGGACCGTGTACAGAATATTGACCAAAACCCTCAGTCCGATCAAGGGCCACAACTCTGATGAAGAAGAGGTTGTTGGCATCATGAAGAATCTGCTATTCAACATCATACATGGTATTCCTATCAACTACCATGATTCCTTCGTGAGGACTTTGGCCAATGTCGCTCTGTCACCGTTTGAATTGAAGCCTTACACTCCCTGGATCATGAGATTCATTAGATCAAGGTCTTCAATCAACTACAAGGCTGATTTTCAAAATCATCTCAGCTATTTGCCCCCAATTAAAGTCCTCAAAAGGACTATTTCCTCAGCTGATGAGAAGGGCAAGGCTGCTGTTATAGATGAAGGCACTCGTCCATTGGATGGACAGTTTTGCAAAGCTGCTTCTTATTCCACCAATGATGACTCTGCACACATGATTCTGCCGCAAATGCTTCAAAGCAATTTCCTAAAGCCACAGCTCTACGTGTGATAACTGATCGTGAGCTTCTCCTCAGTCCTCATGAGAAGGTCGATCGCAATCACAAGTGGGTCAAGCGTCAGTTTGGTTCAATTCTTCAGAACATGACAATCACGCAAAACACTGTGAAGAAGAACCATTACTACTTGCATGTAGTTTTTTATCGCACTTGGGCTGTATTGTCTCACCTCTATGGTGATGAAGATCTCAAGCAGATGGGCTTCGAGCAGGACTTTGACTGGTCTCAGCCACCTTCGAAGAAATTCAAGAAGGTCAAAGTTCCTCACTTGGTTGCCAGTTCATATTCTTCATCGCGCGATGCGGATGAAGCTGAATATTTGAACGACACTGCGGCAGGCCCTACTCCAACAGACGACCCCAACAACACTGGCGCTCCTCCATCGACTTCGTGATGATATTCTTCAGGGGCGTTAGTCCTCATTTTTCGTCCCTTTTGGTCATTCGATGACAAAGGCGGAGAAATTTGAGTTAGTATTCAAGCGGGTCTATGGTGGTCTGATACTTCTGCTCTGTTTTGTTATTTTACAACTCTCGTTCTTCTGAAGTATTTGTTGGATCGAGTTGTAAACTTAAGTCCTATGGTGGTCTGATACTTCTGCTCTGTTTTTCTGCATGTTATTTCCTCAGATATGTTAATGCACACATGTTGAATTTCATCAGACACCATATTTCATCATGCATTTCAAATTCTTCATATCATATGTTAAATGCATGGATGAATTACAAGATATAGGGGGAGATCTCCATGATTGTACTCTACAATGTGCATTGCTATTCAAAGCAAATTTCTCACATATGCACACCTTCATGGGGAGTTCTTCTATATCTTGCAATCAAATTCCACAATATCAGTATTTACACTTCATATGTTTATCCCCGTTGAAAACTTAACCTATATTGTCATCAATCACCAAAAAGGGGGGAGATTGTAAGTGCATTGATAACCCACAAGTATAGGGGATCGCAACAGTTTTCGAGGGTAGAGTATTCAACCCAAATTTATTGATTCGACACAAGGGGAGCCAAAGAATATTCTCAAGTATTAGCAATTGAGTTGTCAATTCAACCACACCTGGATAACTTAATATCTGCAGCAAAGTATTTAGTAGCAAAGTAGTATGGAAGTAACGGTAACAGTGGCAAAGGTAATAGTAGCAACGGAAAAGTAAATAAGCGAAAAACAATATGTGAAAAGCTCGTAGGCATTGGATTAGTGATGGAGAATTATGTCGTATGCGGTTCATCATGTAACAGTCATAACATAGGGTGACACAGAACTAGCTCCAATTCATCAATGTAATGTAGGCATGTATTCCGAATATAGTCATGCGTGCTTATGGAAAAGAACTTGCATGACATCTTTTGTCCTACCCTCCCGTGGCAGCGGGGTCCTAGCGGAAACTAAGGGATATTAAGGCCTCCTTTTAATAGAGTACCGGACCAAAGCATTAACACATAGTGAATACATGAACTCCTCAAACTATGGTCATCACCGGGAGTGGTCCCAATTATTGTCACTTCGGGGTTGCCGGATCATAACACATAGTAGGTGACTATAGACTTGGAAGATAGGATCAAGAACTCACATATATTCATGAAAACATAATAGGTTCAGATCTGAAATCATGGCACTCGGGCCCTAGTGACAAGTATTAAGCATAGCAAAGTCATAGCAACATCAATCTCAGAACATAGTGGATACTAGGGATCAAACCCTAACAAAACTAACTCGATTACATGATAAATCTCATCCAACCCATCACCGTCAAGCAAGCCTATGATGGAATTACTCACGAACGGCGATGAGCATCATGAAATTGGTGATGGAGGATGGTTGAGATGACGACGGCGACGGATTCCCCTCTCCGAAGCCCCGAACGGACTCGAGATCCGCCCTCCCGAGAGAGTTTAGGGCTTGGCGGCGGCTCCGTATCGTAAAACGCGATGAATCCTTCTCTCTGATTTTTTTCTCCCCAAACACGAATATATAGAGTTGGAGTTGAGGTCGGTGGAGCTCCCGGGGGCCCACGAGGCAGGGGGGGCGTGCCCTGAGGGGCAGGCGTGCCTCCCACCCTCGTGGACAGGGTGTGGGCCCCCCGGCCTTGATTCTTTCGCCAGTATTTTTTATTATTTCCAAAAATAATCTTCGTGAAGTTTCAGGTCATTCCGAGAACTTTTGTTTCTGCACAAAGATAACACCATGGCAATTCTGCTGAAAACAGTGTCAGTCCGGGTTAGTTCCATTCAAATCATGCAAGTTAGAGTCCAAAACAAGGGCGAAAGTGTTTGGAAAAGTAGATACGACGGAGACGCATCAACTCCCCCAAGCTTAAACCTTTGCTTGTCCTCAAGCAATTCAGTTGATAAACTGAAAGTGATAAAGAAAAACTTTTACAAACTCTGTTTGCTCTTGTTGTTGTAAATATGTAAAGCCAGCATTCAAGTTTTCAGCAAAGATTATGAACTAACCATATTCACAATAACACTTAGGTCTCATGTTTACTCATGTCAATGGCATAATCAACTAGCGAGCAATAATAATAAATCTCAAATGACAACACTTTCTCAAAACAATCATAATATGATATAACAAGATGGTATCTCGCTAGCCCTTTCTGAGACCGCAAAACATAAATGCAGAGCACCTTTAAAGATCAAGGACTGACTAAACATTGTAATTCATGGTAAAAGAGATCCAGTCATAGTCATACCCAATATAAATTAATAGTAACGGATGCAAATGACAGCGGTGCTCTCCAGCTGGTGCTTTTTAATAAGAGGGTGATGACTCAACATAAAAGTAAATAGATAGGCCCTTCGCAGAGGAAAGCAGGGATTTGTAGAGGTGCCAGAGCTCGATTTTAAAGCAAAGGTAAATAATATTTTGAGAGGCATACTTTCATTGTCAACATAACAACTGAGAGATGGCGATATCTTCCATGCTATACACATTATAGGAGGTTCCCAAACAAAATGGTAAAGTTTATACTCCCCCTCCACCAAGAAGCATCAATCCATGGCTTGCTCGAAACAATGAGGGCCTCCAACTAACAAGAGTCCCGGGGGAGTTTTGTTTGCAATTATTTTGATTTGGCTTGCATAAAGCATGGGACTGGGCATCCCGGTGACCGTCCATTTTCTCGTGAGTGAGGAGCGGAGTCCACTCCTCTTGAGAATAACCCGCCTAGCATGGAAGATACCGACAACCCTAGTTGATACATGAGCTATGCGAGCATGCAAAACAGAATTTCATTTGAAGGTTTAGAGTTTGGCACATACAAATTTACTTGGAACGGCAGGTAGATACCGCATATAGGAAGGTATAGCGGACTCATATGGAATAACTTTGGGGTTTAAGGGATTGGATGCACAAGCAGTATTCCCGCTTAGTACAAGTGAAGGCTAGCAAAAGACTGGGAAGCGACCAACTAGAGAGCGAAAACAGTCATGAACATGCATTAAAATTAATAAACATTGAGTGCAAGCATGAGTAGGATATAATCCACCATGAACATAAATATCATGAAGGCTATGTTGATTTTGTTTCAACTACATGCGTGAACATGTGCCAAGTCAAGTCACTCGAATCATTCAAAGGAGGATACCACCCCACTATACCACATCACAACCATTTTAATAGCATGTTGGCACGCAAGGTAAACCATTATAAACTCCTAGCTAATTAAGCATGGCATAAGCAACTATAATCTCTAATTGTCATTGCAAACATGTTTATTCATAATAGGCTGAATCAGGAACGATGAACTAATCATATTTACAAAAACAAAAGAGGTCGAGTTCATACCAGCTTCTCTCATCTCAATCAGTCCATCATATATCGTCATAATTGCCTTTCACTTGCACGACCGAACGATGTGAATAATAATAATAGTGCACGTGCATTGGACTAAGCTGGAATCTGTGAGCATTAATAAACAGGAGAAGACAAGGCAATATGGGCTCTTGATTAAATCAACAATAATGCATATAAGAGCCACTTTAACAATTTCATTATGGTCTTCTCCTATCGACCCCCAAAGAAAAGAAAAGAAATAAAACTATTTACACGGGAAAGCTCCCAACAAGCAAAAGAAGAACAGGAAATATTTTTGGGTTTTCTTTTAATTATTACTACTATAGCAAGAAAATAAGCTAGCTAAAAGCTACTACTATTTTTTTTAGTTTTACTTAAGGTTTTTCAAACACATAGAAAGCATAAAAAGGAAAATAAACTAGCATGGATAATACAATGAAAGAGTATGAGCACCGACAACTAGCAATGAGTGTGTGAACATAAATGTAATGTCGGTGAGACATACGTACTCCCCCAAGCTTAGGCTTTTGGCCTAAGTTGGTCTAATGCCACAGCTGGCCTGGCAGATATCCGAAGTTGTAACTGGGGTCGTATTGAGATGAAGCCTCGGGTTGCCACTGGTTGGCAACCTCCTCCGGATCCCACTGGAAACAGACTGGCATGGGGGAACAAATTGTGGTTCCGGATCTGGCTCTGTAGCTGATGTGGGGTTCCGGTAGGCGTGAATGGCCTTCAACGGAACAAGATACTCGCCTGCAGATAAATCAAACAAGGAAGGAGCAGGCAAGGTCATAGTCTCAGAGTGATTTTTATCAAATAACAGTCTATAGTTGAGCTCCTTTTTCCTGTTCTTAACTATGAAACCATGTGCAACCATACTCTTGTAATCTAGAAAAACAGTAGGCAACAACTTTTCTTATTTCTCATAATGCCTAATAGGTATGTTAAAGTATGCAGCGAGGCGCGAGGCGTAGATGCCTCCCAAGATGGGGCCCTTAGTACGGTTAAGATTTAACCGCTTTGCAACAATAGCGCCCATACTGAATGAGTCATCACGAAACAAGGCATGGCACAAAATAACAATATCAGGGGCACTTAGGTTGCCATAGTTTCCGCGACCAATTAAGCATCTACTAGCAAATAATGCAAAGTAACGTAAAATAGGAAAATGTATGCTAGTGATTCTTGCATCGGAAACTTTCCTAGTTTCCCCTATAGCAATTGTATCAATAAACCCCTCCACATCATCACAATGTGGTTCCTCTACGCTACACAAAATGGCCAATTTGCAAACCTCACAAAATTCAGAGAGGGGCATCTCCTTATACTCATCATATAAATAAAAATCACCGAAGGTGGTGACCTCCTAGCATGGAAATGAAAATTTTGCACAAAGATATTAGTGAGTAAGAGATACTGTTCACGTTCGTCACGGAGGAAGTCGGTGAGGCCTGCATTCTAAGCCAACTCATGAAAATCATCATAAATCCTGGCTGCTCTCAAGAAATCATCACAAGGCCACTCACACGGCCGGACCTTCGCGGTGCGAGGGAGATTATATATGGGCCTCTCTTCTTCTTCACTTTGCTTATCCTTCGAGCTTCGGCTCGAAGAACCCCTCAAAAATCTCTTCATCATTTTCTGAAAATTTCTGAAATTTTTAGTAACTTCAAATAAAAGTGAACCAAACTCAACAAAATTGATAGCAACTACTCCTACAAGTGCCTAGAGACTATATCATGCATTAGAACTACTTGGGACCATATAAATTTGACATGCAAGCTCAAGAACAGGGTCACCTAGGCAGCAAAAATTTGTAATGAATAAAGCACTAGAACAAAAACTAATTGGACCATTGGAGGAGTCACATACCGAAGAACAATCCCCCAAAGCAGTTTTGTGAGTGGAGCTTTGAGCAAGGAGATCGAAAATCGCAGCAAAATGAGCTAGAACTCGTGCTTGAGCTGGATGGTGATTTTTTTTGGGAGGAAGAAGGAGTGCGTGGGTGCAGGAATAAGTGGAGGGGAGCCACCATGGGCCCACGAGGCAGGGGGCGCGCCCGAGGGGTGGGCGCGCCCTGGACCCTCGTGGCCAGGTGCTTGCTCCCCCTGCTGTGTTCTCAGTGCTAGATATAATCAAATATTCCAGAAAAAATCATATTTCAATTTCGGGGCATTTGGAGAACTTTTATTTTCGGGGTATTTTTTATTGCACGGATAATTCAGAAAACTGATAGGAAATATTATTTTTACTTTATTTCAACTAAATAACAGAAAGTAAAAGGAGGGTACAGAAGGTTGTGCTTTCTAACTTCATCCATCTCATGCTCATCAAAAGGAATCCACTAACAAGGTTGATCAAGTCTTGTTAACAAACTCATTCCGAATCGCATGAAACCGGAGAATTTTCGAATAGCACTAGGTTACCTCAACGGGATATGCACGTCCCCAATAATAAGAATATCATATCTCTTTTTGACAGTAGGAAGAGGAAATTCAAAACCTCCAATAATAATCGATGGAATTTTTCCAATAGAGTTTATACTATGAACTTGAGGTTGTTTCCTTGGAAAGTGTACCGTATGCTCATTACCATTAACATGAAAAGTGACATTGCCTTTGTTGCAATCAATAACAGCCCTGTAGTGTTCAAAAAGGGTCTTCCAAGAATAATAGACATACTATCGTCCTCGGGAATATCAAGAATAAGAAAGTCCGTTAAAATAGTAACGTTTGCACAACAGGCACATCCTCACAAATACCGACAGGTATAGCAGTTGATTTATCAGCCATTTGCAAAGATATTTCAGTAGGTGTCAACTTATTCAAATCAAGTCTACGATATAAAGAGAGAGGCATAACACTAACACCGGCTCCAAGATCACACAAAGCGGTTTTAACATAGTTTCTTTTAATGGAGCATGGTATAGTTGGTACTCCTGGATCTCCTAGTTTCTTAGGTATTCCACCCTTAAAAGTATAATTAGCAAGCATGGTGGAAATTTCGGCTTCCGGTATCTTTCTTTTATTTATAACAATATCCTTCATATACTTAGCATAAGGATTCATTTTGAGCATATCAGTCAAACGCATACGCAAAAAGATAGGTCTAATCATTTCAGCAAAGCGCTCAAAATCCTCATCATCCTTTTTCTTGGATGGTTTGGGAGGAAAAGGCATGGGTTTCTGAACCCATGGTTCTCTTTCTTTACCGTGCCTCCTAGCAACAAAGTCTCTCTTATCATAACGTTGATTCTTTGATTGTGGGTTATCAAGATCAATAGTAGGTTCAATTTCTACATCATTGTTATTGCTAGGTTGAGCATAAACATGAACATTATCATTAACATTATCACTAGGTTCATGTTCATTACCAGATTGGGTTTCAGCATCAGAAATAGAAATATCATTGGGATTCTCAGGTGTGTCTACAATAGGTTCACTAGAAGCATGCAAAGTCCTATCATTTTTCTTTTTCTTCTTCTTAGAAGGACTAGGTGTATCAACATTATTTCTCTGAGAATCCTGCTCAATTCTCTTAGGGTGGCCCTCAGGATACAAAGGTTCCTGAGTCACCTTACCCCCTCTAGTTGCAACTCTAACAACAAAGTCATTATTCTTACTATTCAATTCATTGAGCAAATCATTCTGAGCCTTAAGTACTTGTTTTACTTGAGTGGTAACCATAGAAGCATGTTTACTAATGAGTTTAAGTTCACCTTTAACTCTAGACATATAATCACTCAAGTGTTCAATCACATAAGCATTGCGTTTTAATTCTCTGCCAAAATAAGCATTGAAGTTTTCTTGTTTGACAATAAAATTATCAAACTCATCTAAGCATTGGCTAGCAGACTTATAATGAGGAATATCACCTTCATCAAATCTATAGAGAGAATTTACCTTTACTACATGTGTCGGGTTATCAAGACCATGTGTTTCTTCAATAGATTATGGATTAAAACCATGTATTTCTTCAACGGGCGGTAAATTAAGACCATGTATTTCTTCAACAGGAGGTAAATTCTGAACATCTTCAGCTTTTATACCTTTTTCCTTCATAGATTTCTTTGCCACTTGCATATCTTCAGGACTGAGAAATAGAACACCCCTTTTCTTCCGAGTTGGCTTAGGAGTTGGTTCAAGAAGTGTCCAATTATTTTCATTGTTCAACATATTATTCAATAGAATTTCAGCTTGATCAGCAGTTCTTTACCTGAAAACACAACCAGCACAACTATCCAGGTGGTCTCTGGAAGCATCGGTTAGTCCATTATAAAAGATATCAAGTATTTCATTTTTCTTGAGAGGATGATCAGGCAAAGCATTAAGTAATTGGAGAAGCCTCCCCCAAGCTTGTGGGAGACTCTCTTCTTCAATTTGCACAAAATTATATATTTCCCTTAAAGCAGCTTGTTTCTTATGAGCGGGGAAATATTTAGCAGAGAAGTAATAAAGCATATCCTGGGGACTACGCACACAACCAGGATCAAGAGAATTAAACCATATTTTAGCATCACCCTTTAATGAGAACGGAAATATTTGAAGGATATAATAGTAGCGAGTCTTCTCATCATTAGTGAACAGGGTAGCTATATCATTTAATTTAGTAAGATGTGCCACAACAGTTTCAGATTCAAAGCCATGAAAAGGATCAGATTCAACCAAAGTAATTATATCAGGGTCGACAGAGAATTCATAATCTTTATCAGTAACAAAGATAGGTGAAGTAGCATAAGCAGGATCATACTTCATTCTAGCATTCAGAGATTTTTGTTTCAGCTTAGCTAATAATTTCTTAAGATCACTTCTATCATTGCAAGCAAGAAAGTCTCTAGCAGTTTCTTCGTCCATAACATAACCCTACGGCACAACAGGCAATTCATATCTAGGGGGAGAATCTTCATCATCACTTTCATCAATATTATCACTTTCAATAATTTCATTCTCTCTAGCCCTAGCAAGTTGTTCATCAAAAAATTCACCAAGTGGCACAGTAGTATCAAGCATAGAAGTAGTTTCATCATAAGTATCATGCATAGCACAAGTGGCATCATCGATAACATGCGACATATCAGAATTAATAGCAGAAGCAGGTTTAGGTGTCGCAAGCTTACTCAAAACAGAAGGTGAATCAAGTGCAGAGCTAGATGGCAGTTCCTTACCTCCCCTCGTAGTTGAGGGATAAATTTTGGTTTTCTCGTCTTTCAAGTTCTTCATAGTGACCAGCAGATATAAATCCCAAGTGACTCAAAGAATAGAGCTATGCTCCCCGGCAACGGCGCCAGAAAATAGTCTTGATAACCCACAAGTATAGGGGATCACAACAGTTTTTGAGGGTAGAGTATTCAACCCAAATTTATTGATTCGACACAAGGGGAGCCAAAGAATATTCTCAAGTATTAGCAATTGAGTTGTCAATTCAACCACACCTGGATAACTTAATATCTGCAGCAAAGTATTTAGTAGCAAAGTAGTATGGAAGTAACGGTAACAGTAGCAACGGAAAAGTAAATAAGCGGAAAACAATATGTGAAAAGCTCGTAGGCATTGGATCAGTGATGGAGAATTATGTCGGATGCGGTTCATCATGTAACAGTCATAACATAGGGTGACACAGAACTAGCTCCAATTCATCAATGTAATGTAGGCATGTATTCCGAATATAGTCATACGTGCTTATGGAAAAGAACTTGCATGACATCTTTTGTCCTACCCTCCCGTGGCAGCGGGGTCCTAGCGAAAACTAAGGGATATTAAGGCCTCCTTTTAATAGAGTACCGGACTAAAGCATTAACACATAGTGAATACATGAACTCCTCAAACTATGGTCATCACCGGGAGTGGTCCCAATTATTGTCACTTCGGGGTTGCCGGATCATAACACATAGTAGGTGACTATAGACTTGCAAGATAGGATCAAGAACTCACATATATTCATGAAAACATAATAGGTTCAGATCTGAAATCATGGCACTCGAGCCCTAGTGACAAGCGTTAATCATAGCAAAGTCATAGCAACATCAATCTCAGAACATAGTGGATACTAGGGATCAAACCCTAACAAAACTAACTCGATTACATGATAAATCTCATCCAACCCATCACTGTCCAGCAAGCCTAGGATGGAATTACTCACGCACGGCGGTGAGCATCATGAAATTGGTGATGGAGGATGGTTGATGATGACGACGGTGACGGATTCCCCTCTTCGGAGCCCCGAACGGACTCCAGATCAGCCCTCCCAAGAGAGTTTAGGGCTTGGCGGCGGCTCCGTATCGTAAAACGCGATGAATCCTTCTCTCTGTTTTTTTCTCCCCGAACACGAATATATAGAGTTGGAGTTGAGGTTGGTGGAGCTCTAGGGGGCCCACGAGGCAGGGGGCCGCGCCCTGGGGGGCAGGTGCGCCTCCCACCCTCGTGGACAGGGTGTAGGCCCCTTGGCCTTGATTCTTTCGCCAGTATTTTTTATTATTTCCAAAAATAATCTCCGTGAAGTTTCAGGTCATTCCGAGAACTTTTGTTTCTGCACAAAGATACCACCATGGCAATTCTGCTAAAAACAACGTCAGTCCAGGTTAGTTCCATTCAAATCATGCAAGTTAGAATCCAAAACAAGGGCAAAAGTGTTTGGAAAAGTAGATACGACGGAGACGTATCATGCATCTAGGGAAAAAGTGATTGTTTTCATTTCATCATGATGACTGTGCTACTGCTTTGTTATGCTTGCATCTGAGTACTTATTCTGCTGCTAGTTGTTCGTTGCTTAGGAATTTCCTCACCTTGAAATTCCTCAGTGACGAATTTGCAAAAATCGCCTATTCACCCCCCCCCCCTCTAGTCGATATAATGCACTTTCAACCCTGCATACAACAAGTACAAACATATATGTATTTGACAAAGAGTTGTGAAACACCTATCTTTATTTTACTACGCACAGGGTCTACGCATGGTTTTGTACAAAGGGTTACATGTCGTGCCGACAAACTTGTACAAAAGGGGATGCCGGGAGGCTCGGTACCCGCGCCTTACGAGTAGAACTTGCAAAGATGCTCAATATTCCATGAGTTGCGCACAGGAGTGCCATCTTCGGTCTCCAGACGGACTGCGCCGGGTCTGGTGACTTGTGCTACCCGGTAAGGGCCTTCCCACTTTGGCATCAACTTGTTTGATCCCTTCACGGATTGGATCTGATGAAGAACAAGGTCACCTTACTCAAGGCTCTGGGCATGTAGTTTGCGGCTATGGTAGCGACTCAAAGCTTGCTGGTGGCGTGCAACACGTACAACATCCCAGAGATGATCTTCTGTCGGTGTTCTGGGAATGGGGGTCCCCAGACTTGCCTGCCTACGGCCCACGGCGTGGCTCTGCGAGCGGGCCTGTACGGCCCATCTTCACCAACAAGCTTTCAAGACCCTCGTGAGGGGCCAAGCCTCACGAGGCGGACGACACAAGACCTCCTCGGAGTGGCCTCACCAGGCTGGCTCGCGAGGGGCGGAGAGATCAAGGCAAGACAAAACCTCGCGAGGTTCCAGTGATGTAAGCCATGACGATCGAGACCAGGCGGGCGCCAGCGCGTATAGTGTCCTTGTTTCCTCTTTGGTGCTAAGGAGGCAAGCGCAGGCGAGGAGTACCGAGGCGTCAAGCAAAGGTTTCCTTATCGGTGCAACAAGACCAAGACCAACAGGACGGCAGGATGGAGGTCACCGTGGAGCCCAAGACGGCGTCACCACCAGAGCCTTTGGCAGGCGAAGACTACTTTTGTCAGGATAAGCTGTACTAGCTGTCCCCTTTCAAATTGGCCATTGTGGGATCCCTTCCCGCTCAATATTTGGGAAGAGGACCGGGGCCTCTATAAATAGGACTAGCCACCACTGTAGGAGGTAACTGACTCGATCGATCGGATCCTCACCCTCACAAGTTCACCAAGCACAAGAACACCTCTCCTCAGGAGGCTGTTCTTCCCCTTGTACTGTTCATCCTCAGCCCAAGAGGCAATCCACCACCACACACTGGAGTAGGGTATTACACCACAACGGTGGCCCGAACCAGTATAAAGCTTGTGTCCCTTGTGTTGCGAGTTCATCGAGCTAGCCTAGAGATCGCGAAGCGTGAGAGGGCGTGATCTGCGAGGGGGAGATCTTTGCGCGCACCCCAGAGTTTGAACCTTAAGGGTTTTGCCGGAACCCGAGATCCGACATTTGGTGCGCTAGGTAGGGGTGCGCCGGTGTTTTCCTTCCGTCGATCCGCATCCCATCGCTTCATCGCATCGATGGCGGACGCTCGCCGAGCTCGCGCTGAGCGCCGGGCTGCCCTCGCCACCCGCGTCGCCCAGACGGCTCCCGTAGGCGAGCCACCTCGTCGTTCTCCGTCGCCTGCCGCCAACGCCGACACCGGCCCGGCGGGGAACGAGCAGCAAGCCTCCTCGCTGCGGTGCGGTGGGACGGCCGCACCGCCACTCCATCGCTGACCCTGGCCGGCTCGTCGTCTCACGCCTGTCGCGCTCCCACGGACGCGCAGGCCGCGCTGTGCATGGCGTGCGAACTCCTGCGCTACCGCCCCATCGATGACCTCTACAAGGACTGGCTGGACCACATCGCCGAGCTTGTCAGCGTCGCAGGGGGCTCCCCCCGTACCGTCCCTCTCACTGCCTCGTCCACCGCCAGCTACGAGCAACGTAGCTCACGGAGCACCTCCACCACCTCTGCACCAAGACGGCGCCCTGGCGCCAAAGCGCGCGGCTCCGCGGCACGACCCGCTGCGTCTGGCGCCCGTGCGCAAAGAAGGAAGCTACCAAGAAGTCCCTCGCCCGCAAGAGAACGCTCCACCACTCCCCGCACCGCCGCGTCAGGATCGCTTGCTGCGGCAGGGCCCCGTGCCAAGCTCCACCTCCAAGACGGGCCCTGGTGACCACGGCCGGTTGCCGCGCCTTCACCCCCGAGCTGCGTAGCATCGCCTGGCCGGGCAAGTTCAAGCCAGACTTGCCTCTGTGCTATGACGGCACCCCCGACCCCGCGGAGTTCCTGCAGCTCTAGGAGCTGAGCATCGAGGCGGCCAATGGCGACAAGAAAGTCATGGCGAACTGGTTCCCCATGGCGCTCAAAGACGGCGCTCGTTCGTGGCTCCTGAACCTGCCTCCAGGCTCGATCTCCTCCTGGGACGAGATGCGCGACCGCTTCGTCGCCAACTTCCAGGGCACTCACGACCGCCCCCCAGCCGCGGGTGATCTGCGCCGCGTCAAGCAACAACCAGGAGAGACCCTCCAGAAGTACATCCAGCGCTTCAACAATGTTCGTCTCAAGATCCCCAAGGTGACGGACGAGGCCATCATCTCGGCGTTCTACGATGGTGTCCGCGACATCAAAATGAAGGAGGAGCTCGCCATCCACGAGGAGCTGTGCACATCCCTGGAGTTGTTCAACCTGGCGACCAAGTGCGCAAGGGCTGAGGAAGGGCGCCTTTCCCTTCTCGAGCTCCCAGCTGCCGACCTAGAGGAGAAGAAAGCCAAGGCCAAGGAAGTGAAGCACAAGGGAGCAGCCGTGCTCGCGGCAGAGCCAGACTCGAAGCGCGGCAGGGACCAGTCCGAGTCATCCAAGAGCAGCCGACCATTCCACGCCTTCCACAACGTGCACAGCCACAACACCAACGATTGTCACGAGCTCAGGGCCATTCGCGATGGACACTTCGGTCGACGCCCCGAGCGCAACAACCGGGGCTACGGCCGAGGAGGAGGACGTGGTGGAGGACGTTGGGATGACCATGGCCCACGCCAGGAGTGGCGCGATCGGCCACGTGAGGACCGCTGGCAGGATCAGCCTCGCGAGGGCGCCTGGAGGGATCAGCCTCGCGAGGACCGTCCTCAGGGCAATGCTGGGCTTCCTCCGCTGCCGCCAACACCAAGAAGGAACGACGACCACCATCAAGATGAGGGGGCTAGGGGCTTCCAGGAGCCGCGTGCTATCGCCTGCATCTTGGGCGGGGCTCAATCCCCAGCCTCACAGCGGATCTTCAAGCAGTTTGCCCGCGAGGTGAACGTAGTCCTCCCCAAGCTCGAGGCCACATGCCCGCTCAGGTGGTCCAAGTGCGCCATCACTTTCAGTTCAACAAATCAGCTTAAGTGTGCAGCCACTGCTGGCGTTCTCCCGATGCTTTGTTCGCCCGTCATCAGCAACGTACAAGTCACCAAGACCCTCATCGACGGCGGTGCAGGACTCAATGTCTTGTCCGTCGACATGTTCGACAACCTTCAAGTGCCCTACGATCAGCTTTAGCCTACCAAGCCTTTCTCAGGAGTGACCGACGGTTCCACCACACCGATAGGGCAGGTTCGCCCCCCTGTCACCTTTGGAGAACGCAACAACTACCGCACCGATCTCATCGACTTTGACGTCGCACACATCCGTCTGCCGTACAATGCCATCCTCGGGTATCCAGCCCTGGCCAAGTTCATGGCAGTGACGCACCATGGTTACAACGTCCTCAAGATGCCAGGGAGTGGCGGGATCATCACAGTCCCCTGCGAAGAAAGAGATGCAGAGTGCTCCCTCGAGCGCGCCTTCCAAGCAGCGTCAATTGAAGACCCCGAGAACAGTGCAGCTTGACACCCTCCTGAGGTTGTCCCCAAGAAGAAGCAGCTACTACGTGCAGGACCTCAGGAGGGTGGCGCCGCGAAAGGTACCTCGTCAGGATCAGCGCCCGCACCTGGGGCGCCTCCCTCCCTTGCATAGGAAGGCGTGCCCGGCGCCCTGCTTGGGCAGGGCTCGGGGGCTCTCTTCTGGAGGGCCTCAGACCTTGCCGACGTCACGAGGGAGGCGCTCGGGCACCACTTGGAGGCGTGCTTCGTGGCACGTCTCCCTCAGGAGGACACAGGGAAAGGGGCGCGCAACGCTCAGGAGTTCATCGCCAAGACCACTCAGGAACTGCAGGACACGAGAACCATGCGTAGCGACCGTCGCTCACGGGCGCAGCTCCCCATCTGGGCGAGGATGCCAGGCTGCGCGTCTGCGTTGACATCCCAGGGCTCAACCGGGCCGCGTCTCAGGAGCTTTTCTGGCCTTCGCGCGTGGGGCGCTGCGAGGGCCCACCGCACAACTACGTTCACATGCCTTTTGGCCTGCCGAGCATGGCATTCGCCTATCAGCACAACCTGCGGCGTGTCCGGGCATCTCAGGAGGTCAGGCACCACGCCGTCCTGATGAATATGGAGACGGTACTCAAGGAACCGCCTGGACCCCCAGAGCCTCCCGAGGCTCAGGGCCCCGGTGGCTCGTGAGGAGCAACCCCTTCGCCGCGTATCTTCAGCTGCCCCAACATCCCTTCATCAACAGAACCAGGTGACATTTTCCAAGTTTATTTAGCTGGGAGCGCCCTCAGGGACGCATCATTCCCAAGCCACGTGGGTCCGTCCCTGCGACATGTATCCCTTTCCTATGTCTTTAGCTTACCTTGTTGGGGGCACCCCTCGGGCTGCATCATCCCCAAGCCACTCGGGCCTGACCCAGTGGCATGTATTTCCCCTGCGTTTACTTAAGCTGGTTTGCTTTCCATGCTTAATCTATCTATGACTATCACCTGCTCGATTGTCGCCCACTGCGGGAGCCGCGCGCCGGTCGTCTTTCTTCAGGACCCTTCGCGTGAGAAAGGTTAGGCACGGCGTCTGTGCTCGGGCCCGTCCCTACAGCGTCGATAAATCCAATGGCTGAGCTCTGTCTCGCGGGCCGGTCCTGTTCACGTCACCTCCTGGGGCCGTTGGTGCTTGGCCTTCTCACGCGATAACCCCAGGAGATTCGTTCGGCGCCGGTTGTCTGACCACCTCGCAGGACCCACGCAGTGAACAAGAACCAAGACCAGGCGCAACCCGCCTTGAGGTAGGGCCTCATGAGTCCCGCGCTGGCTCATGAGTGCCCGGACACACCTCGTCTAGCCCTGCCATGCAAGCCACGTGCCAGGGCGGGGCTGTACACGCCCCGGGGGCTCTCCGCGGTAGGGAGTCCCCTCCCACGTACTAGTGGAAGCACCATGCTCCGCGCTGGCCGTCGACACTGCCGAGGAGCGGCTATGCCCATGCAAGTGCGGAAGCACTATGCTCCGCGCTGGTGATAAACAACTGAGGGCGGCCCCACGGCCGCATCAACCTCAGGGAGCCCCTGAGCTCAGTGTCCGGCCTCATCGCAACACCTCCCCTCAGGAGAGTCGCGCGCGGGGGCTGGGCACGGGGGCTGCGCTCGAGTCACGCCCAAGCGTACGCCACCCAACCAGGTCCCCCAGACCTGGTCGTCGCGCGCCCCTCCTGAGTCGAGCCTCGGCGAGGGCAAAGGTATGAAGGTTGTTTGCACGTCAAGGGGGACTCCTGAGCATCGCGACTCAGGAGCCTAACTGGTCATGTAGCCCCTCACTCCTTGGGTCCGTCCTGGTCTCCGGTCGGCCCAACGGCGGTTGAGGTATGCACGGGGCTGGGCTCTGCCGACCTAGAACACTAAACCTATCCTCGCGTCTCCTTCCTATAAGTTGTTCGCGCGTCAAGGGGGACTCCTGAGCATCGCGACTCAGGAGCCTAACTGGTCACGTAGCCCCTAACTCCTTGGTTCCTTCCTGGTCTCCGGTCGGCCCAACGGCGGTTGAGGTATGCGCGGGGCCGGGCTCTGCCGACGTAGAACGTAAAGCAAATAGGAAGAAAATCGCAAAATCTCAAAGCAAATATTACAAGACATATTGTTCTCCCAAATATCAAGCGTAAGTCTAAATGCCTCCACGAGGCATGATGCGTGTTGCAGGAGTAAAACAGGAAAGCTGCCGCGAGCAGGTCACCCTTGGACATCGTCGTCGGCCACAAGAGGTGCTCCTTAATTGGCGGCGTCGCCTTCACCTGTACCGCCAGTCGGAGCCGCAGGGTTGGTAGCACCGCCGGTCGAAGGCGCGAGAGCGAAGCCGCGGAACTTCTTCAGTAGGGCCTCCACCTGGCCCTTCACGGCTGCGGCAGCGGCCGCACAACGCTCCTCGTCCATGGGCTCTAGCAGCTCGTCCAGGCGGGCAGCTGGTTCGCGAAGATGGAGGTGACTGAAGACACACGTCAGTGCAGCTGAGGAAAGAACGCGGGCTTCTGCCTCAGCCATGGGACCAATGCCGTTCACAACCTCCTCAAGTGTGGCAACCAAGTAGGGAAGCAGCTGGGCGGGGCCGTCCTCATCGGTGGTCAGCGGCCTCTCCAAGCCCTTCTCATAGAGTGACTTCAGAGCCTCGCGAGACCTCTTCTCGAGAAGCGTGAAGGCCGTGCGGTCCTCAGCCAGAACCTTCGCCTTCGCGTCAAGTTCGGCTTGCCCCACCTTCAGCTTCCGTTCCAGCTCCTCCAGTCGGCCGCGCTCGATGGCCTGCGCCTTTGCCGACTGCTCCAGCTCGGCGTCGCGACCCTTGACGGCGTCCTCCCGTGCCTTCATCTTCTCCTCCCTGCCTGACGGCCACGAGCTTCCTCTGCACGTTCGCTGCACAGGGCCTTCAACTCGGCCTCCAGTGCCTGGCATGACTCTTGGCGGTCTCGACGTCCTTCAGCGCCGCCTCGCGAGTGGCCGCTGCCTGGGCGGCGGCCTGCCTCTCCTTCTCAGAGGTCGCCACGGCCTGGCTCAGCACCGCTTGAACAGACACGTCAGAGCGGAGCCAGCCAGAAACTAGCTCCAGACGCCCGGCCACCAGGAGGGGGTTCGGCGCCTTGAAGATCTTCTCGCAGCCGGGTCATCTCCAGAAGGGCGTGCTCCAAGACGTCGGGGGAGGCGGAAGGACTTGGGATCAGTAGTGCAGCAGGAGGTGGAGGAGAAGGTATTGTCACCACTGCCTGGAGGACTGGGGGCTCTTGAGCCCTGGAGGCTTCAGCAGCCGAGCCGGGCGCCGGTGCCTCCGGAGCCTGCGAGGTCACGGGGGCTAACTCCTCCCGAGGGTTCTCCCCCATACCTCGTGAGGACGACCGGGCCGGAGAGACATGAGAACCTATGCTGCCCTTCTCCACGGAGGGAGGCTCCAACGGAGCAGGTGGGTTGGTCTCGGGCGGCACCATCGCCCCCTCCTTCCTCTTCTTCGTCACAGGCGTCGGCCTAATCGCATAGCGGAGAAGCATCAGGAATCAGCTGCATAATCAAGAACAAGGCCAAGCACGAGCACTTACTGGTCCACCGCAGCGTAGTCCACCCTCCGCTTGGTGAGCTTGAAGCCCGAGAGCCTCGAGGCTTGAAGCACGGGCGTGCAGGCTCCAGCAGCAGAAGCTGGGGCAGCGGAGGGGCCAGAAGCGGCACGAGGCGGCGCCACAACAGAAGTAGCATCCCGGGAGATCAGTGCCGATCGGCCCCTCGTCGGGATTGCCGGCGCCTCTCCCTTCTCCTGGCGGGCGCCGGACTCGTCGTTGTCAGGAAGGGTGCGGAGGATGTCAGCTTTACACAAGGGGGAGGTCTCCCCTGTCCCTTCAGGGGTCACCTCCGAGTCTTCCTCCTCCTCCCCGCGGGACTCATCAGAAGACAGTTCCACCGGCTTCGGCGCCGCAGGGGCCCCGGTAGGCGCCAGCGGCACCAGCCCATCGCCCGTCAAAAGTCGGCCTGGAAGCCACGACCTACGCCCCGTCCTCACGGCGAAACAAGGGGGTGAAGATGCTCGGCGGGTACTCCTGGTCATCCCCAACCAAGAGGCGAAGAACCACGGCCAGCTCTTCGTCGGACAAGGCTTTTGGGCTCAAGCGAACCTTGTCCTCTTCATCCCCAAGCTCCCACAAGGGGCGCGTACGGGCCTGAAGCGGGGCTACGCACAGCATCAGGAATTCCCTCAGAAGCATGGCCCCTGTCACCTTCGCCGCCTTCACGTTGCCCGGCTTCAGGTCGGTCTTCATCTGCTCCAGCACCAACGTCGCCCGCTCATCGGTGAGCTTCGTGCAAGACCACCCCTTGTCAGACTGAGGCATCTCCGTTGGCACCGTCAAGCGTGGGTGGACACATTTAGCGTCCATCATGGCCCACTTGCTCCGGAAGCCGTCGGCTTTCTTCCCCGTCTTCGAGATCGAGTTGGCCTTGCCGGCCGCGATGAAGTTGGCACACCCGGAGGTGTGGCCCTTGTTGATGTGGAGGAAGAAGAAGTGGCGCAGAAGAGCCACGGACGACATCACGCCGAGGTACGCCTCGTCGTAGTAGGCGAAGATCGACAAGAGGAGGATGGAGTTGGGATGAAGATGCAGCGCCTGCAGCCCATAGTGGCCGAGGACCTCATAGAAGAAGTCAGAGAAGGGGGAACCAGCCCTGCAACGACGCTGCTCGTGAAGAAGGGGAAGAAGGTGCTCCCCTCGGGCTCCGGCACGTCGGAGGTAACCCGGAGCTCCGTCTTCCCCCTCTCGTTACTTTCCCCCGCCGTCAGCAAGCGCGTGGCGGCGAGGTTCTTCTCCGAGACATTGGGCGCACCGAGAGCTGGCTCGTACCAAGCCGGCGACGAGGTAGACTTGTCCT
The DNA here is from genome assembly GCF_002575655.3 of Aegilops tauschii subsp. strangulata. Classification (NCBI taxonomy): domain Eukaryota; kingdom Viridiplantae; phylum Streptophyta; class Magnoliopsida; order Poales; family Poaceae; genus Aegilops; species Aegilops tauschii. The sequence continues at coordinate 205,648,421 of NC_053035.3, read as the reverse complement.
TGCGAGGCGCCATTGGTCGCCGATGCGGTAGAAGATGGAAGCAGATCTGGAGATTTCAGAAGTAGGGCACAAGAAAGAGGATCTAAGCGAGGCGAAAGGAAGCAGTGAAGGCAACCGCTATCTACGCCAGCCTTTTGACAGTCTGGCAGTTGCCGAGGCAGCGTGGGGAAGCGGAGACGCCCACGTCCAATCAACCACCACACGTCGACCAAGGCCACAGGCTATTGGGGCCCACGGCGCTCCGCACTTGCCCTTTGGCTTCGCCTTGAAGCCAAGCCCGAGCGTGTCTTGGGCCCGGGGGCTACTGTCGGCGTTCTGGGAATGGGGGTCCCCAGACTTGCCTGTCTGCGGCCCACGGCATGGCTCTGCGAGCGGGCCTGTACGGCCCATCTTCACCAACAAGCTTTCAAGACCCTCGCGAGGGGCCAAGCCTCGCGAGGCGGACGACACAAGACCTCCTCGGGAGCGGCCTCACCAGGCTGGCTCGCGAGGGGCAGAGAGATCAAGGCAAGACAAAACCTCGCGAGGTTCCAGTGACGTAAGCCATGACGATCGAGACCAGGCGGGCGCTAGGCGGGCGCCAGCGCGTACAGTGTCCTTGTTTCCTCTTTGGTGCTAAGGAGGCAAGGCGGGCGAGGAGTACAGAGGCGTCAAGCAAAGGTTTCCTTATTGGTGCAACAAGACCAAGACCAGCAGGACGGCAGGATGGAGGTCACCATGGAGCCCAAGACGGAGTCACCACCAGAGCCTTTGGCAGGCGAAGACTACTTTTGTCAGGATAAGTTGTACTAGCTGTCCCCTTTCAAATTGGCCGTTGTGGGATCCCTTCCCGCTCAATATTTGGGAAGAGGACCGGGGCCTCTATAAATAGGACTAGCCACCACCGTAGGAGGCAACTAACTCGATCGATAGGATCCTCACCCTCACAAGTTCACCAAGCACAAGAACACCTCTCCTCAGGAGGCTGTTCTTCCCCTTGCACTGTTCATCCTCAGCCCAAGAGGCAATCCACCACCACACACTGGAGTAGGGTATTACACCACAACAGTGGCCTGAACCAGTATAAATCTTGTGTCCCTTGTGTTGCGAGTTCGTCGAGCTAGCCTAGAGATCGCGAAGCGTGAGAGGGTGTGATCTGCGAGGGGGAGATCTTCGCGCGCACCCCAGAGTTCGAACCTTAAGGGTTTTGCCGGAACCCGAGATCCGACATCTTCCTCGAGGAGCACGACATCATCTTGCCGCATTTTCTCTCAGCTTCGTCAAAAGCTTGCACTCGAGGTGACTCGTATGTGAGTTCCATGGGGAGCACCGCTTCTGCACCATAGACCAGGGACATGGGTATCTCACTGGTGGCTCGATTTGGTGTCATCCTGGGTGACCAAAGAACTACCGGAAGCTCATCAATCCAGCGCCTTCCACACTTGTGCAGCCTATCAAATGTTCTTGTCTTGAGTCCTCGCAACACTTCTGCGTTTGCCCTCTCGACCTGGTCGTTGCTTCTCAGGTGAGCAATTGATGCAAATCAGATTTTGCTACCAATGTCCTCGCAGCATTGCAAGAAGGCGTGACTCGTGAACTATGTGCCGTTGTCGGCGATTACCCGGCTGGGCACACCAAAACGGCAAACTAATCCGTTGAAGAACTTGGCGGCTGACTGTGTTGTTACCTTTCTCACTGGCTCTACCCCGGGCCACTTTGTGCACTTGTCGATTGCCATGTACAAGAACTCAAAGCCCCCGATGGCATGGGGGAAGGGCTGAGGCTGTTAAGCCCCCAGACCAAGAAGGGACAAGAGAGAGGAATTGTCTAAAGAGCTTGAGTTGGCTGATGAATGTTCTTGGCGTGGAACTGGCATGCTTCGCACCTTGTCACCACAACCACTGCATCTTGAAGGGCCGTCAACCAATAGAAACCTTGATGGAAAACCTTGCCGACAAGCGAGCGAGACCCGATATGGGAGCCACACACCCCTTCATCTATCTCTACCACCAACTTTTGTCCATCTTCCTAGCAGATGCACTTCAATTTCACCCCATTTCGTCTCTTTCTGTATAGAATGCTATTAGCAAACTGATACATACTTGACTTGCGGGCACATTTCTCAGCTTCCTCTTGCGAAGTTGACCTGTCTGAAGGTAATGGACTATCTTTTGTGCCCATGCCAGAGCTTGTGGCTCGATGACAAGGACTAAAGGCATCTCTTCCACTGCGGGAGCGCTCGTCTCAATGGCAAGGGCCTCAGGCCCTGCCGGAGCCTGTTGCTCACCGGGAAGCATCAAGTTATCTCTAGCAACTTCCTTTCCGGTGACTATAGGAAGCTCTGTCGGAAATTACTCGCTAGAATTCAACTTTCTTATCTTTCTTGGCCTCATCGATGGTGTAGCTGAGGATTGATTCAAAAGGAATACAAAGTTACTGGTTCCACAGGTAATTTCTCGGCGGCACGCTTCGACAGGCCGTTGACAATGCTGTTCTTGGCATGAGGAACATGCTCTTCTTGCAGACTGTCAAAGTGCTCTTCCAACTTCCTCACTTCATCCACATACGCCTCCACCAACGGGCTCTGGTAATCCTTGTTCACTTGCTTCACCACTAACTGCGAGTCACCTTTGATGATCAACTTTCTGATACCAAGGTTGATTGCGATGCAGAGTCTGGCAAGCAATCCTTCATACTCAGCACTGATGTTGGTGGCCTACTCCTGGGGAAACTTCATGTGAACCACACACTTGAGATGATCTCCGGTGGGTGCGGCAAGGAACACTCCAGCACCAACGCCCTGGAGCGAAAAAGCACCATCAAAGTACATGATCCAATCTTGGGGTGCTTCCTTTCCTGGGAGCGAGGTCTCTGGTACTTCTTCGTCTGGAGTTGGTGTCCATTCTGCAATGAAATATACCAAGGCTCTACTTTGGATTGTTGATGTACTTTCAAACTTCAAATCAAAGTTCGACAGCTCCAATGCGCACTCCACTATCCTGCCAGTGGCTTCTGGATTTCTCAAGATGTGTTTTAGTAGAAAGCGAGTGATGACGGCGATCTGATGTGCTTGGAAGTAGTGGCGCAGCTTCCTTGAGGCCATGAGGAGGCCAAAGAGCAACTTCTGCACACCAGAGAACCTTGATCTAGCCCCCTGGAGAAGGGAACTAGCAAAGTAAATTGGGCGCTGCACCGCCTTCTTCTTCTTCAAAGCTTGATGTTCTGTCTCAATTGCCTGCGTTGGACTTGGGTTGTTGGCACCTGACCTTGCCGAAGAATATTCTGGCTTGTCGGCTTGAGGCTCTACGGTTTTGGTGTCTTGATCTTCTGCTTCCCTCTGGGCCACTAATGCAGCGCTGACCACTTGATTGGTTGCCGCTAAGTACATTAGCAATGGCTCTTGTGGTATTGGTGCAACTAGTACCGGCGGAGAGGAGATGTACTCCTTAAAGTCTTGGAGCACAGCCCCCGCTTTAGGGGTCCATTGCATTGGACCCACCTTTTCAAGATTTTGAAAAATGACAAAGCACGCTCAGCTGACTTGGAGATGAACCTGCTTAGACCTGCTACGCAACCAGCAAGACGCCTCACGTCCTTGATGCGCTTCGATGCCTCCAACTGCTCAATCGCCTTGATCTTGTCGTGGTTGGCTTCAACTGCATGTTGAGCTACAAAGAACCCGAGAAGCTTGCCGGGCGGGACGCCAAACACACACTTCTCAGGGTTGAGCTTTAAGTTGATCCTGCGCAAGTTTGCAAATGTCTCTTCTAAGTATTGGATCAGTGAATCCCTGTGCCTGGTTTTGACCACTATATCATCCATATATGCTTCCACATTTCTGTCTAGCTGAGAACCAAAACCAATTTGCATAGCTCTTGCAAATGTCGCCCTGACACTCTTTAATCCGAAAGGCCTGCGTACAAAACAGTACGTACCACATGGAGTAATGAATGTTGTCTTCTCCTCATTTTCCTTGGCCATGAAGATATGATGATAACTAGAGTAGGCATCAAGAAAAGAGAGCAGGTCATAGCCGGCGGTGGAGTCCACAATCTGATCAATCTGCGGCAAGGGGAAGGAGTCCTTTGGGCACTCTTTATTTATGTTAGTGAGGTCAATACAAAGCCTTCATTTCCCATTTGCCTTGCGAACGACCATGGGATTTGCCAACCGAGTTGGGTGTAGCACTCCTCTGACTAAGCCTGCCGCATCTAGTTTTTGGATTTCTTGGGCAATGAACTCTTGCCACTCCAAAGCCTGCTGCCTGACCTTATGCTTGACGGGTCTTTCATTAGGGCAGATGGCAAGGTGGTGCTCAATCACCTCCCTGGGAGCGTCGGGGATATCAGATGGTTGCCATGCAAACATATCAATATTCCCCCACAGGAAGGCGATGAGCGCGCTTTCCTGTTTGCCGTCAAGGGTAGCACTCACGGTAAAGGTACCGCCAGTGCCATCCTCCCTTGTAGAGACTTTCTTTGTAGCAGGTAGTGAGTCTTTGGTCTTCTTTCTCTTATCGATAGATCTCTCTGGTTCGTCCTCAACGAGCATGCCGCACTCTGGGGTGTGCTTCCCGGTGGCCTCACCAGTAGTCTTGCCGGTCTTCTTCTTCTTTCCTCCCCCGGGAGCTTTGCCGGCAGGAGCAGGTGCCTTGACGGAAGATGCTGCCACTGCTTCCCGGTAGAGCTTGTCGGCGCAGATGACTGTGTCCTTCTTGTCAGAGCGGATGGTGGTGATGCTCATCGGGTCCGGCATCTTCAAAGTATTATAGGCGTAATGTGACGCTGCCACAAACTTTGCCAGGGTCAGACGACCAAGAATCCATTGTAGGGCAATGATATCTTAATGACGTCGAAAATGACCTTCTCGGTCCTGTAGTTCACCTCAATACCAAAAGTGATCCGCAAGGTAATCCTGCTGGTGGGATGGCTCCTACCTGGATTGACCCCTTGAAACGTTCCTGTTTCTTTGAGATCTCCATCAGGAATTTGCAGACTCCTGATCACATCAGGGGAGATCAGGTTCAAGCTTGCCCCATCGCCAACCAACAATTTCGTCACCTTGAGGTTGCAAATTGTTGGAGAAACCAATAAAGGCAAACACCCGACCACAGTGGCGCGGCCAGGGTGGTCCTCGGTGTTGAAAATGATGGGCGTGTCGGACCACTTGAGCGGCTTCTGCGCCTCTACGGTTGGTTTGGCCGCATTGATCTCACGTGCCCACTCCTTGAGCCGACGGTGAGAGGTGTGTAAGTGCATCTAGTGTGTCGGATCTGGGGTTCTGGCAAAACCCTTAAGGTTCGAACTCTGGGGTGCGTGCGAAGTTCTTTCCCTCCTACCGATCTACGCCCTAGCTCGCGAAGATCCCGCGGACGAACTCGACGAACTAGTAACACAGAAAGACACGAGATTTATACTGGTTCGGGCCACCATTGTGGTGTAATACCCTACTCCAGTGTGGTGGTGGTGGATTGCCTCTTGGGCTGATGATGTACAGTACAAGGGGAAGAACATCCTCCTAAGGTTGAGGTGTTCTCGTGCTTGTCGAACTTGTGTGGTGAGGACTCGATGCACTATCCGATGCCCCCTAACATGGTGGCTAGTTCTACTTATATATGCCCTGGTCCTCTCCCCAAATATTGAGCGGGAAGGGAGCCAACAACGGCGGGCAAATTTGAAAGGGGACAGCTAGTACAAGCTATCCTGACAAAAGTGGTCTTCGCCTGCAAAAGGCTCTGGTGGTGATGGCGTCTTGGGCTCCATGGTGACCTCCATCTTGCCGTCCCGCTAGTCTTGGTCTTGTTGCACCGATATGGAAACCTTTGCCTGATGCCTCAGTACTCCGCGCCTGCGCCTGCTTCCTTAGCACCAAAGAGGAAACAAGGACGCTGCGCGCGCTGGCGCCCGCCTGGTGCCCGCCTGGTGTCGGTCGTCATGGCTCACGTCACTAGAGCCTCGCGAGGTTTGCCCCGCCTTGATATCTCCGCTCCTTGCGAGCCTACCTAGAGAGGCCGCTCCTGAGGAGGTCTTGCATTGTCCGCCTCGCGAGGCTTGGCCCCTCGCGAGGGTCTTGAATGCCTTGTTGATGAAGATGGGCCATACGGGCCTGCTAGCAAAGCCACGCCGTGGGCCGCAGGCAGGCAAGTCTGGGGACCCCCGTTCCCAGAACGCCGACAGTAGCCCCCGGGCCCAAGGTGCGCTCGGGCTTGGCTTCGCGGCGAAGCCAAGGGCCAAGCGCGTAGCGCCGCGGGCCCCCAAAAGCCTGCGGCCTCTGTTGACGCGTGGCGGTTGATTGGACGTGGGCGTCTCCACTTCCCCACGCTGCCTTGGCAACTGCTCGATTTGACAAGTCCCTGCGGCATGCAAGGAAAACCATCATTACCTATGATTGTGGGAGGCGTCGGTTGGCCTTCTTTCGCTATAAAGGGGGGGGGCGGAGCCCCCGTCGCTCATCCCTTCTCGGTTCACTCGCTTCTTCCTCCTTGCTCCACTGCTAGCAGCAATGGCGCCCATCCGAAGGTTCTCCACTGAAGGGAAAGTAAAGGCCCCCCGCAATGATCCAGGGCCGCTTCCGCCGAAGAAGAGGCCGGTTCACCGCCGCGACAAAGCAGCGATGCAGGTGGTGACGAGGCCTTGGTGCGAGCGGCCTCCTCCAGGGTACCCGCTACCCTTGTACGCCCGAGCTAAAGGCTCAGGAGGGCGGAGCAACGAGCGGCGCCGCCCGCGCCGCGCCCGTGGTCGCCGCGCGATGGCGATGCGTGCCGTTGCTCCTAGAATCCACGCCGCGGATTCCTCGCGCGAGCTTGTGCTATGGGCGCTGATGCCCCCAAGCTCTTGGATCCGCTTCCCGCGGTTCTTCTCCGACGTGATGCCGCCGAGGGGGCCTCTCGAGCTCTAGCTGCAGCATGCCGACTGCGACGCTCCGGCGACCAGAGCAGAGATCAAAACGGTCCCCACCGGCAAGATCTTCATGACCCGCGGCTGGGGCGAGGTTGCGCGGGTCTGCCATGCGGAAGGCGCCCTCGCGATCCATTTTGAGTTCGACGGTGCCTCCACGCTCTTCTTCAAGGTCTTTGACGCGGAAGGCCGCCGCCTGGAGTATTGCCCTGGAGGGGAGCACCAGACTGACGCACGCTCCGCTTGTGGCTACTCCAGCAGTAGCAGCCTCCGGGAGTCTAGCGACTCTCCTGAGCTATACGAGACTCCGGAGACGAGCGACGACAGCTACGTGCCTCCAAGCTCCCGCCGTGCTTGGAGCAGGGCTGCAACGTCTGGCCGCCACCATCGCTGATCTGGATGAGGTTGGTGCCGGCCTCCCGTGGCCCACTATTGATGATGGCGTCAGCTGCGGGAGGGTGTAGATAGGATTCCTCTTAGGTTTTTGTCTTTTGTTCCCTGCGAGGAACCAAGAAATGCCCCGTGGGGGCGTGTAAGGATCTGTAATGCCTTTTGAGTATATATTCCCTGTTATGAAAATTCACGAACGCATGTCCTGTTCAGGCTCGGTCTCCCCTTTCCAACCTCGCAATAGTTTGTTGCTCTACGCTGATAGTTCCCGGTCCCCAGGCAGGCTGCAGCCATCGCTGGTATGCCAGGTTGCGTGCCGTGGTCAAGGCCAGGAGGTGAGCGGCCTGAGGTCCAGTAAGAGCCCCTGCGGCGCGATGCTCAGGAGGTCCCCCTTAGCGCCCAAGCAGCTATGGTAAGGCAGGAAAGGAATGCGACATGGCCGCAACAGGGATGCGGCGGGCGTAACGCCTAGGTTCCAACAACTTAGTTGTTCCGAGCTCATGACTTATCTTGGCAGTTCGGGGCCGATTCTGGGCGCTGCGCCAGACCTGTGCGCAATCATCCGTAGCGTAGCTAGGTTAGGTCCGTACGGGTCCTCCCCCTTCCAATGCTTTCCTTCGTGCTCTACGTCCTCAGGTCCCGGCCCTCGAGCGAGCTCAGCCGCCGCTGGTATGCCAGGTCGCGATGCCGTGGACAAGGCCAGGGGGTGAGGGCTGGAGAGCCAGTAAGAGCTCCTGAGTCGCGATGCTCAGGAGCCCCCCTTTTAACGTGCAAGCACATTACTTGGAAGAGGAGGGAGCTCACGGTGCCGCCTGGTGCTATCCTCATGACATTCCCGCGAGCCAGCGCAAGGAGAAACACGGTTTTGCCGTTATGGTTGCCAGTCTGCCACTGGTTGCTCTTTGAGGAGATGAAGGCACTAAGGGCCTGGGGAGGTGACGTGCGCGGGGCGTGCCGCGAGCCAGAGCTCGGCCGCTCAGGTTTGTCGACGTGGCAGGGACGGACCCATGCACCAGCGCCGTGCCTATGTGAGGAGGCTCCGTGGGTGGCGACGATCGACCAGGTGGTAATCGGGCAGGTGACAATCATAGGCAGATTAAGCATGGAAGGCAAATCAGCTTGGGTAAATGCAGAAAGATACATGCCACTGGGTCAGGCCCGAGCGGCTTGGGCATCATGCAGCCCGAGGGGCGCCCCCAGCAAGGTAAGCTAAAGACATAAGCAAAAGGGATACATGCCACAAGGATGGACCCACGCGGCCTGGGAATAATGCAGCCCGAGGGGCGCTCCCAGCTAAACGAACTAGGAAAATGTCACCTGGCTCTGTTAACGAAGGAGAGTTGGGGCAGCTGAAGGTACGCGGCGAAGGAATGGCTCCTCACGAGCCACCGGGGCCCTGAGCCTCGGGAGGCTCTGGGGGCTCAGGTGGTTCCCTGAGGACCGTCTCCATCTCTGCCAGGACGGCGTGGTGCCTGGCCTCCTGAGCTGCCAGGACACGCCGCAGGTTGTGCTGATAGGCTGACGACATGCTCGGCAAGCCAAAAGGCATGTGAACGTAGCTGTGTGGTGGGCCCTCGCAACGGCCCACGCGCGAAGGCCAGAAAAGCTCCTGAGATGCGGCCCTGTTGAGCCCTGGAATGTCGATGCAGACGCGCAGCCCGGCATCCTCGCCTGGATGGGGAGCTGCGCCTCGTGAGCGGCGGTCGCCGCGCATGGCCCTTGCGTCTTGCAGTTCCTGTGTGGTCCTGGTGAAGAACTCCTGAGCGGTGGGCACTCCTTGCCATGTATTCTCCTGAGGGAAACATGTCGTGAAGCACGCCTCCAAGTGGTGCCCGAGCGCCTCCCTCCTGATGTTGGCAAGGTCTGAGGCCCTCCAGAAGAGAGCCCCCGAGCCCTACCCGAGGAGGGCGCGCCTTCCTATGAGATGGAGGGAGGCGCACCTGGAGCGGGCGCTGATCCTGACGAGGTTCCAGCCGCGACGCCACCCTCCTGAGGTCCGGCATGGCGTAGCTGCTTCTTCTTCTTGGGGATCGCCTCGGGAGGATCCTCGCTCTTGCTGTCGGGGTCGTCGATTGCGGCAGCTTGAAAGGTGCGCTCGAGGGAGCGCACCGCATCTCTTTCTTTGCACGGGACCGTGATGATTCCGCCGCTCCCTGGCATCTTGAGGACATTGTAGCCATGGTGTGTTACCGCCATGAACTTGGCCAGGGCTGGGTACCCGAGGATGGTGTTGTACGGTAGACGGATGTGCGCGACGTCGAAGTCGATGAGCTCGGTGTGGTAGTTCTTGCGTTCCCCGAAGGTGACAGGGAGGCGGACCTGCCCTATTGGTGTGGTGGAACCATCGGTCACTCCTGAGAAAGGCTTGGTAGGCTGAAGCTGCTCATACGACACTTGGAGGTTGTCGAACGTGTCGACGGATAGGACGTTGAGCCCTGCACCGGCATCGATGAGGGTCTTGTTAACTTGCACATTGCTGATGACTGGTGAACAAAGCATCGGGAGGGCGCCAGCGGTGGCTGCGCACTTGAGCTGATCTGCCGAGTTGAAGGTGATGGCGCACTGGGACCACCTGAGCGGGCGCATGGCCTCGAGCTTGGGGAGGACTGCATTCACCTCACGAGCGAACTGTTGAAGATGCGCTGAGAGGCTGGGGCCTAAGCGCCGCCCAAGATGCAGGCGATAGCACGCGGCTCCTGGAAGCCCCCAGCCCCCTCGTCTTGATGGTGGTCGTCGTTCCTTCTTGGTGGCGGCGACAACGGGGGAAGACCGGCCTTGCCTGGAGGTCGATCCTCACGAGGCTGGTCCCTCCAGGCACCCTCGCGAGGATGATCTTGCCAGCGGTCCTCACGAGGCCTGTCGCGCCATTCCTGGCGCGGGCCACGGTCGTCCCAGCGTCCGCCTCCACGTCCTCCTCCTCGGCCGTAGCCCCGGTCGCTGCGCTCGAGGCGCCGGCCGAAGCATCCCTCGCGAATGGCTCTGAGTTCTTGACAGTCGCTGGTGTTGTGGGTGTTCAGGTTGTGGAAGGCGCAGAATGGTCGGCTGCCCTTGGATGACTCGGGCTGGTCCCTGCCTCGCTTGGTATCCGGCTCCGCGGCGAGCACGGCTGCTTTCCTGCACTTCACGTTCTTGGCCTTGGCCTTCTTCTCCTCTGCGCCCGCAGCTGGCAGCTCGAGGAGGGAGAGGCGCCCCTCCTCAGCTCTTGCGCACTTGGTCGCTAGGTTGAACAGCTCCTGAGATGTGCACAGCTCCTCGTGGATAGCGAGCTCCTCCTTCATCTTGATGTCGCGGACGCCGTCAAAGAACGTGGAGATGATGGCCTCGTCCGTGACCTTGGGGATCTTGAGGCGAGTGTTGTTGAAGCGCTGGATGTACTTCTGGAGGGTCTCTCCTGGTTGTTGCTTGATGCGGCGCGGGTCACCCGCGGCCGGCGGGCGGTCGTGAGTGCCTTGGAAGTTGGCGACGAAGCGGTCGCGCATCTCGTCCCAGGAGGGGATTGAGCCCTGAGGCAGGTTCAGGAGCCACGAACGGGCGCCGTCCTTGTGCGCCATTGGGAACAAGTTCGCCATGATTTTGTCACCTTTTGAGTTGAAGCCTTACGCTCCCTAGATTATGAGATTCATCAGATCAAGGTCCTCAATTCATTACAAGGCTGACTTTCAAAATCATCTCAGCTATTTGCCCCCGATTAAAGTCCTCAAAAGGACTATTTCCTCAGCTGATGAGGAGGGCAGGGCTGCTGTTATAGATGAAGGCACCCGTCCATTGGATGGACAGTTTCGCGAAGCTACTTCTTATTCCACCAATGATGACTCTGCCACACATGATACTCCGCAAATGCTTCAAAGCAATATCCTCAAGCCACTGCTCCATGTGTAATGACTGACCGTGAGCTTCTCATGAGCCTACATCGGAAAGTTGATAGAAATCACAAGTGGGTCAAGCGTCAATTTAGTGCAATTCTTCAGAACATGATAGTCACTCAAAACACTGTGAAGAAGAATCACTATTACTTGCATGAAATCTTTGACTGCACTTGGGCCATTCTATCCAATCTCTACAGTGCCGAAGAACTCAAGGAGATGGAATTTTAGCAGGAGTTTGACTGGTCACAGCCTCCTTCGAAGAAATTCAAGAAGGTCAAAGTTCCTCAGCTGGTCGCAAGTTCATATTCCTCATCGCGCGAGACAGATGAAGCCAAAGATTTGAACGACACCGCGACAGGCCCTACTCCAACGAGCGACCCCAACAACGTTGGCGCTCCTCCATCGACTTCATGATGATATTCTTCAGGGGCGTTACTCCTCATTTTCGTCCCTTTTGGTCATTCGATGACAAAGGGGGGATTAGAGTTAGTCTTCAAGCGTGTCTCTTATATATGGGCGTTTTTTTGTTAAGCTACAATTCTTGCTCTTCTGAAGTGTTTGTTGATCGAGTTGTAAACTTATGTCCTATGGTGGTCTGATACTTTTGCTTTGTTTTCTGCATGCTATTTCCTCAAGTACGTTAATGCACGCATGCTGAATTTCATCAGACACAATATTTCATCATGCATTTCAAATTCTTCATATCATATGTTGAATGCGTGTATGAATTACAAGATATAGGGGGGAGTTCTCCATGATTCTACTCTAGAATGTGCATTTGCTATTCAAAGCAAAATCCTCATATGTGCACATCTTCAGGGGGAGTTCTTCTATATCTTGCAATCAAATTCCTCAATATCAGTATTTACACTTCATATGTTTATCCCCGTTGAAAACTGATCACCAAAAAGGGGGAGATTGTAAGTGCATCTAGTACCCCTTAGTGATTTTGGTGTATTGAAGACTTATAGGTTAAGGGACTAATGTGTTTGTGAGTGTGCACAAGATCTATAAGTCTATGAGGAGTTTGATATTTACGATGAAAGTTGACCCCTAAAAATGAATGTCTTCAGCTGAAGACTTTGGTTTTCTTGAAGACTTTGAAAGTGAAGAATTGGTGTGACCGTGAAGACTTGATATTCATGCGAGGATTATGAAGCGTGAAGACTTTTAATTTGTTTTCGTAGTTTAATTTTCTCTTTCTTGATTCATAGGAAACACCGTACTATTAAAGGGGGTCGAGGTAAAACTAAGGAAAAGTTTCCAAGTGATGCTCATCTCAAAATCCTACACCTACCCAATTCTTTCGAGTGAAGCCATTGGAAATCTCATACAGTTCAGTCAGTTTCTTCAGTGACAGAGACAAAGATCTTCTGTTCTCTGAGGAATTTGTTCTGATTGAGGAGTTAGGAATTCGCCAATGCGAATTGCCTACAAGTGAGGAACATGATAGCCCTGAGGAATTTGATACTCAAATATCCGACCGTTGCTATGCTACGCACGAGCTGTCCCAAAATATCTACCCATCTAACGATCATATCATTGAAGGGCATTTATGTCTTATCATGTCAGGCTGCTCCCTAGGCTATAAATATCCGCCCCCTACAACCACTAGCTGGTTGGCTGCTCCGAGAGAAACTGACACTTGTCATTGAGAGCATCCCGTCCTCCGAGGACTTTGAGCGAAAATCATCAAGTGAGGAAAACCCAAACCAAAACACCTGCAAACCCAAAGTGATTGAGCATCATTGAAGAGATTGTTCCTGTGTGGAACCGTATTGTTCCTGTGTGGAACCGACGCTTGTTACCATTGAGGACTGTGCATCCTCCAGACGGTTAGGCGTCATGGTCTAGAGCATCCAAGAGGAAATTGTGGATCGCCGAGTAACCGAGTCTGTGAAGGTTTGGAAGTCACTTGAAGACTTACCACGAGTGATTGGGTGAGGTCTGTGTGATCTTAGCTGAAGGAGAATACAGTGAGGACTGTGTGTCCTCACGTTTAAATACCTAGCTGCTCCAACCAGACGTACAACTGTCACAGCAGTTGGAACTGGTCTACCAAATCATCGTCTTCACCAAGCTACTAGTTCTATTTCCTCAACCCTTTCGTTTCCTCATTCATGTGTTGATGAACTTGATCGTTACTGTTTGAAGACTTTGACTGAAGACTTTCTCAATTTCCTCAATCCAATTTCTCCAGTCACTTTGTCTTTAGCCTGCTTATCCTGTTTACACGCTTCTTGTGCTCTGTGCTTGCTTTTATTTCATCATTATGACTATGCTTCTACTCTGTTATGCTTGCACCTGAGTACTTATTCCGCTGCCTGTTGTTCGTGACTTAGGAAATTCCTCACCTTGAATTTCCTCAGTGATGAATTTGTAAAAATCACCTATTCACCCCCCTCTAGTCGATATAACGCACTTTCAAGGTGTGCAAAGATGCACCTCCATCAAACGCACATGGCCTCCACAGCCTTTTGGGACTCCTGTCTTGCATATTCCTCATCCTCATCGTCACCGTCATCCTCGCTTCTTCTCACGGCCGCGAGCAGGCTTCTCCTTCTACTGCTGGCCCTTGGCACGACGACCTCCACGACCACTGTGGTTCTTATTGCCGGACCCACCAGTGCCATCTTGGCCCTTCTCCTTGTCACGCTTCTCATACTCTTGCTTTTGCTTTTCGGCAAGCTGCTCCACTTGCCGGCAGTCGTTGAGATCACGACCCTTGGTGCGGTGGGTCTTGCAGTATGGCTTGCCGGAGCCCTCCATCTTCTTGCCCGTCGCAACCTCCCGGCAATCAGCGCAATACTGCAAAGGCAAGGCAGTGATGGCAATCGAGAGTTCCGACAACTCAAATGCCGCTAAGAAGCCCAAGTCTGACAGCCCCGGCAAAGAGGGTGCCCTAGGCCTTGTTTCTAAGCATTGCAATACCGTTTGTGCCCCGTTTTTATCACTTGCTACCTTGCTGTCTTTTATATTTTTAGATTACAAAACCTATATCTACTATCCTACTACACATGTATCACCATCTCTTCGTCGAACTAGTGTACCTATACAATTTGCCATTGTATTGGGTGTGTTGGGGACACAAGAGATTCTTGTATTTGATTGCAGGGTTGCTTGAGAGAGACAGTCTTCATCCTACGCCTCCCACAGATTGATAAACCTTAGGTCATCCACTTGAGGGAAAATTTCTACTATCCTACAAAACTCTGTGCTTGGAGGCCCAACATGAGTCTACAAGAATAAGTTGTGTAGTAGACATCAAAGGGAATTTAATGCACTGTGAGTTGATAACGGTCCTATGGCAAAAGGCATCTCTCCTTCTGCGCCGTCGGCCCGGCCGAGCCCATCGTCTTGACACGTCCACTAGATGGGTGTTAATAAAGTTTTACCTTTATGCAACGTGCTGACACGCATCCTGATGATCCTCCCCAAGCCGCCTGCCCGCTCGACACCTAATCTTGACAAGCCATTAGCTGATCGATGAGGTGGAGCGATCGAAAAGCGAGAAGGGGGTACTTCCCGGCAAGGAGCTTGACGGGTCTTGGCTTGCTGGTGCGGAGCTTGCCGACAACTGGGATCTTGTACTTCAGTACTAACTTAGTACTTCTCGATGACCTGCTGGGAGGCCTTCTTCACGGTCTTGTATATTGGTATCTTGTCTGTAGTAGTCCTCTGGCAAGCCCTACCGTCGGGAAGGCTATAACTGCCTCTGCACGAGTCAGGGTACTAAGGCACCCAAGTTTTAGTCCACCGACAGTAAAGTTTCATCTTGTTTGAACTTCATTTGGTATTGATTTTCTGAAAAGCCAAAAACAAGCAAAAAACAACAACTGGCACTAGGCACTAAGTTAATAGGTTAGTCCCAAAAAATGGTGTAAAATTGCATAATAAAGCATATAAAGTATCCAAGATTGGTAATATAGTAGCATGAAACAATCAAAAATTATAGATACGTTGGAGACATATCAGCATCCTGAAGCTTAATTTCTGCTCATCCTCGAGTAGGTAAATGATAAAAACAGAATTTTTGATATTGAATGCTACCTAGCATGCTTATCATGTAATTTTCTTACGGTATAAATGAGGAGAAATGATGAAGTAACAATATCAACATAATAATATCCATGAATATAATAAACATAATCATTACTTTTTTCAAAATATACGATGCTCGATGAATGTTATCCATGTAAGCATGGCATGACTCCGCCTTCGCTGCATAAGTATAAATCATGAGCACCCCGGTGTCAAACCAAGCAATTGGATCATACTTTTTGATGTGCATTTTCAACTCCACTCAATTGCCTCCACCATCTCCTCCCTAAACTTCACTCCCTCACCATGATATCCACTTTTAGTTGTACACATGTATTTTCCATCAGTAATTTATCACCATCGAAGACTAGAACAACACCTAACAAACAAGCCGTTTGAGAGGACGGAGGAGGAGGAGGAGGAAGCTGCAGATACAACCAACTGCATGAGGGTGTTCCGGGGAGAAGGCAACATCCATGCAAATGGAGAAAATGGAACGCGGCGAGAAAATAGCCCACCAAGATGTTATGGGGTAAAATCTAAGAATTCTTTTTCGATTGCTAAGTACATAATGTTAATTATCCAGAAATCTTATATGGCTGATGTTCACTAAGAAAGGGTGGCAGTTTAAACGTTTTTACCGGTAGTTTTAGCTGTTAGGGGATGACAGTTTCTTAAGAGCGGCATTGCATTTTTTGGGATGAAAGCTCAAAATTGCCATCATCCAAGAAAATGCCATGTTGCTCGCAAGAAACTGCCATCCCACATCAAACTAAAAATGCCATCAAAACATTCACAAATTTCACACCCTCCCAACGAACGGTCACCAGATAAGAGAATTCTAATTATTTTAAAAAGAACGAAATGTGCCTAGAAAATACAAGACTACTCATAGTGGGAGTAACATAAGTGGTAACATCACACATATCTAGACAAATTAGATGATGTGACAAGTAATTAATGAGAAAAGCTAGACATGTGATAACATAGTATGTTACTCACACTATGGGTAACATCACACATACTACAACAAGATGAGTGTACAACCTAATAAATAAAGTCTTGCATGACACCATACATATGTTACTCCCCACTATGGAGATAGTTACATATGCATGTTATTCTAAGTTACTTACATTATGGGATCAAAAAACCTTTTGGTATATCATGACTACTTGCGTGATCATGCATAACATGATCAGTGAGAATGGGCGTGGACAGAATTTAGATTACACCTTCTATCATCTGATGGACGTACACGTTATGCTGATGAGAAAAGAGGAGTGAATCAGACGTTTCATGAAGGTGCACAATGCAATTAGAGATTTCGATGCGCACGATCAACTACTGAAGGATTTGATGGAGTAGTATTGGAAATGGCATGGCAAAAGAGCCGCCTAGTTTCATTGTTTGTTTGTTGTATTGTACAATAACTTTGATGTATTTGTGTTGCATTTGATGTCGTGGATTCGATGGATTACGTAATAATTTGATATTGTGGGCATGTGAAAATTTTAAGTTGTTTTGGTGATGTTTCATTTCAATTTGTGTGTCTGTACATAGCCGCCGGTCGATCGTCGATTTTACATCTCCACTTTGCATCATCTATTGAAGTTGCTTTTTACATCTTCACATATATCATTTGTTGGAGTTGCCGTTTTTAAGATGTAAAATGCAATTTTTGAGATGTAAATTTTTATAATATCTGTTTTAATCTTTAAATTTGCATTATCTATCGGAGACGCCCTGACACTTCTTTCGTTTTCTACCGGGGCAGGTGGAAACGAGATCTACTCTGAGTAAAGGAGCAGGCGGAAAGGGGTGGTTCAGTTGCGTTCGCTCGATTGATAAAAAAAGAAAAAAGTTGCGTTCGCTCGATCGAGCAGCGGGGAAACAAGCCATGGAGAGCTCGCCGCCCACAATCACCGTCCAGGTGAAGTTCGCCGGCCGAACCATTCCGGTGGAAGTCCCGACATCCGCCTCCACCGCGGAGCTGAAGCTCCTCCTCCAGCCGCTAACCAACGTTCTCCCCCGCGGCCAGAAACTCATCTGCAAAGGCAACGAATTCCAATCCCTTACTGTCTGAACGAGAATTTGCTTTGGGTTATCCCTTTTGCTGTTTCTCTTACTTTCCTTGCGATTCCAGGAAAAGTTCTTGCCGACGCCGCGAGTCTGAGCTCGATGCAGGTGGGGGACGGATCCAAGGTCATGCTCATCGCTTCGCAGGGTCTTCATCAGGGGGTAAATCACCTTGATTTCTTCTCTAATCTGTTCTATTATTTTCGTTCGTTCTCCCGTTATTTTCTTCAGATCTTTAGCAATGAACCTGCAGAAGTTCGATTTCAGTCATGTGCTTTTATGGTTACTCGAAAGTCGATACGGACCGGAATTTTTTGTTATGCTCAACGTTAGTAGGATGAGGAGCTTGATTTTCATTCATTCTTCAGTTTGATGCCCTCACTTTTCAATCATTGGGGTTTTCTGTTGTTTAGGGGAAATTTCTGCGAAGTCATAGTTCCTGCCATGTCACCACATGGCAATGCTAAAATTTCATTAGGAGTCAATTGTAAAAGCATGTCATACATGTTATCTATGGAGTAGTTTGTCACAATCAACTTACATGTGCGCTACTTTCCACAGGAAGGCCCCATCACTAAGAATAGCAGTGGTCTTGCACCAAGTGCAAAAAGAACCTCAAATGTTAAGGATAATCAAACACTAAAACCGGAGATTATCAGCAAAAGCCGAGCGGAGCGTTGGAAAATAACGGGTGTCATTGCTTTATCTGGTTCCAACTTGAAGGTATCTGATTCAACTTGTTTGCAGTATCTTTGCAAATTCAAAGCAACATATAATAGCTGTGATATGACGTTTATCAAACTTCAGTAACTGCCTTTTTTTGAAAAAAGTGGAAGTTCCCGTGTCAATTAACGGTGCGTTAATACAATCAGTGGTTAGTACTTAGTAGTTGTTTTTTGTGTCGAGTAGAGCCCAGACGAAATAATGAAAGCAGTCCTGACATAAGGTTGTTTTCATGTTGGTAGACTGACTTGAGGTCTATACCGTCTATTGTGCTAGTTACCGCGCGTTGCTATTGGAATGCTTGCAATATATTTTGATTTGGATTAATAATATAAGAACTAAACTGAAAGTACATATGATTATTTTATAATTGTAAACTATTTATTGAATATAAATAGCATAAATATAATTAAAACATTTGAGCCTTTTTGCATGCATGGTTGCATGTTGAGATAAATATGTTAGTGTGGATCACCTACTTAGTTATGTAGGATATGTGCAAATGTCACATTCCCAGGTTCATCTCCATTCTCCAAGATACCATGTGATGAAGCAAGACTTTTTTTAATCATCATGGAATGCTTTTATTCTATTGTTACACCGACGACCCGTCCTTTACCTCTTGCCTTCTGAATTACAAATTTTCTTTTATGTTTTGAATACCTAATTTTTCTCGTTGGTTGTAATTTTGGATGCAGGCAGTGCCTGAGGAAGTCTGGGACTGTGGCTCCTCCATACGAGTACTAGATGTCTGTAACAACTCAATTGAAGCAATTCCACAGAAAATTGCTGCCCTTAAATCATTAAATGTAATTGTTGTTTCCAAATAAATTCATTGATGGATTTCTTTGTAAGGAGGTATAGTTGAAAATATCGTCATTTCATCGTGTAGAAATTGTTGCTAACCGCCAATGACATATCTGATGGGGGCATCAGCTGGGAAGGTCTATCATGTGTTGATACATTAACAGTTTTATCTTTAAGCCAAAATCGGTAGGTCTGAATTTTCAAATCCTGTTGTGTGTTATTCATACTGTGAATATTTGTTATGCTGCAAGTGGACACAAACAATCTTGAGTCATTTATAATCTCCTGAAAATTATTACATTCCCCCGTCTTGTGTATGTTTGCTGCTACCACCCACTTGTAAAAGTTGCTCCTATTTCATATACTCCCTCCGTCCCAAAATTCTTGTCTTAGATTCATCTAGACACGGGTGTATCTAATACTAAAACGTGACTTGATACATCCGTATTCAGACAAATCTAAGACAAGAATTTTGGGACGGAGAGAGTATATCTTTTTGACTCGCCAACTCTGACCATTGACTGAGAGCAACCAATGTTTGACACAACTGAAACATGCAGAATGCATTAATTGAAATAACATTGGAAGAATGTATTTTATAATCCAGTAGCTTGGTTTTTCTCGAATCATCTGTGATGGAATCCTTTAGTTTCATAATCATCTGATGCAGTTTGTGTATCTATCTAATAAGTTTTCATGGTTAATGGGACAATTAAAAGTAATTATTTTAGTTTGGGTTTCTTGTTCATGATCTGGCTCTTCGTTAATACCTATTTAAAGAATTTGTCACTGGGCTTTGCTCCTACTCTCGAGATGTATGTGCAAATTTACCTGCCAATAGAAAGGTTCATAGTTCTCATTTGAACGAAATACCTCTATTGCATTGACTTTTGTCTGGAAGACTAAACAAACTGATCTTTGTATGTTTTGACATGCATCTTTGGTACTCAGGATTACAAGATGCTTCGGTTTATAACCTTTTTCATTATCTTGCAGATTGGTCACTTTACCTCCGAGTTTGGGCACATTGACTTTTCTACGTGAACTTTGCATTGCAAATAACATGCTTGGCAGCCTACCTGTTGAAATAGGTTTGCTGAAGCAGCTAGAGATTCTTATAGCAAATAACAATAGGTAGTGTGTGCTAAACTTGCCACTTACTGGACTTGCAGTACCCTCAGTGATGTTATCTGATGTTTTGATATGCTAACATCAGTATTCACATGTTTTACTTATGTATATGCCTGCTTACTACTAAATAGATGTTGTTTATTAAATTTGGGAAGTAATATGAGGTTACTGGGAAGAGGGACGATCTGTATGCTAAATTCTTAATTTTCTGCTGTTCTCATTGTAGTACATCAGTATTCACACTTTTTACTTACGTATATGCCTGCTTACTACAGATAGATGCTGTATATTAAATTTGGGAAGTAATATGAGGTTACTGGGAAGAGGGACGATCTATATGCTAAATTCTTAATTTTCTGCTGTTCTCATTGTAGTTTATAGGATTAGAATGAAGGGGAAAAACATGAGCTTTCGTAGTGGCAGTTTGATTATTTTTTAATAGTCGTTGCATCTTGTAAGTTGCTCTGCAATAGAATGTTCTATGAACATTCTATTGTTCTATGAATATTCTATTGTTCCTAAATGTTGGCATGTGTTATACTTGTAGCATCCAATGGGAATTATGGTGGTACTGTTTGATCTGAAAATTGAAAGGTATCCTGATCTTTCACACTACATCATTTTCACTTGTTAACAGGATAACTTCGCTGCCTTCCTCTATAGGCGACTGTGAATCTCTCTTTGAGGTGTGTGCTTTCTCTTCTCTCTTTCTCCAGTGAAGCACCCACCTATCCTAGCATACAGTGATCCTTCGAAGCAAATGCCCCATGAACTCTTTTGAGCTTTGCAGTTGGCAGTTTTAGTTCACCAAAGTTTTGACTTCATCAGGTGGACTTATCATCAAATCTTTTAGCCGAACTACCAAAGGCTTGCGGAAACCTTCACAATCTGAAGGTATGTGCCTAACCGCCTATACCTACATGGGAAGATGCATTCCCAATCACTAGCTATATATATGTGTATTACTAAAATGTACTACTATGAAATAAAACTCTGATGGGGATTAGCAGAACATCTGAGTTAAATGTCACAACATTAAATGTCCAATTGTAATGACTTTAAAAATGCAGATGCTTAACCTGTGAATGCAGTAATTATTCTTGTACATAACATAGTAGCACAACAAATTCAACCGTTATTAATGTGAATTATTCCTTCATGATGTTTTTGATCTCACGTAGGCTGAGCATGTGAGTTAACTCTCTTTGTTTCTTAAAGAATCATTCACTAAACTCTTGTTTAATTACTTGAGAGTCGAGAAAGTCATAAATGTTTAGGCTTTGGTGATATTGCATGATATAACTAAATTAGAGCATGGAATGGACGACTGGTTTTGTTTTATTTGGTCAATACTTGCTATCTTGTGGTGAAAACAGAAAATTATTTGTCTCTTGTCTCTTGTGTAACCGTGTTGCACATTTCTATTCTCTATTTGCTTGCCTCTTCTTTTTAATCTTGGCAATATTTATACTGAAGAGAACATACCGTACTATTCGATGTTTGTAAGAAGTTACTTCCAACAGACTCTGCATCTAAGGAACAATGGTCTTAATTCCCTACCGCCGACTTTATTCAAGAAGTGCTGGCGGCTTACTACACTTGATCTCCATGGCACTGGAATCACAAATGACATTCTTCGACAGGTATAAGTTCACAGAAAGGTTGAAACCTTCACACATAGGTTGTTTTGTTTGTTATCATCATCACTCCAGTGGAGTTAAGATGGCTATATACATACTTTTTTTTTGACTGAATACATACTTACATTTGGAATAGGAAAATTCAGTTTCACCATCCAAGCTCTGTTTGTTTCTGCAATCTCTCTTACTGCTGCTTTCTATAGCTGGGTTCGCCCCTGGGACACTTACACATAATATAGTTTCCATGTTTATACCACCTTTTGATAAGTACACTATTTGTTATATATCGATGCTATTCCTTACATTTCAACCGAAATATGATTAAATTCTCTACCGTATTGCCTGTTTGGCCTTGGCTCTGACGTAGATATTTTATGGTGGTAATGTTATTTTACTTTATACGAGCAGATGGAGGGCTGGGAGGAGTTTGATGAACGTAGGCGGCAGAAGTATCAAAAGCAGCTGGATTTTCGTGTAGGATCATCAGGTGTTTTCGACGAGGGTGCGGATGATGATAACCGGCATGCATAAGTGTCTTTCTTATTACAGACAGGGTTTTGCGCTTCCAATATTGACCCAGAATTATTCTATAATTGAACTTGAACAGACATGGAGCTGATATTATTCCTCACATTTGGGTTGTGTATTTGTTTATTCCTCTCATTTCATTACATTTTAATACCAAGTGATGAAAAGTGGTGGCTACCTGTTAAACATTATCAGAGTATTTGCATCCCCAGCATTCATAACTTATCAAGAACTTGCAAGATTTTTTTAGAAACACTAGACGATTGCCTATGCGTTGCAACCAGGACTGGAATTTTTCTAGTACTTTAACCTGTGTTTTTCTGCCCATATTAATCTGATTGTGTAAAAAAAATTATTTTATTTGGTAAGCACTTGTTGGCTTATGAAAGAAAAAATAATTTTGTTTGGTAAGTTAATAATAGGTGGATGCAGTTAAGGCAGTTTCAGGAAAATTTATGTAAAAAGACTTGAGATGAGACAAAAAGAATCAAAACGGGAGAGTGAGGGGAGAATGGATTAGGTTGGACGAAGCATAAGCGGACGACAGAACCCAAATATTTTTTAACGCAATATAAGAGAACCATGCGGAACAAATCTTAATGTAAAAATGGACAAAATAAAATAGGATTATGTTTTGGTTATAAAATATCGGAATCGATAACTCCCGAACGACCCGTACTTTTGAATCTCGTCCCAAACGTGTCCTAAACCGTCAGATGAGCCGCACTGATCTTGATGCAGAGCACAATGCCACGTCATTTTGTTTGAGCGTTCGGGATGACCGACCAGACCACCGAACGCATCGGCTTATCCACTCACCCACCCCAGCCAACGCTCACTTTTTCCCCTTTCTTCACATCACAAGCGGCGGAGACGAGCTCCTGTGGGGTGGTTGCCCTGCAAGTGTCACCGGAGACCGCAGCGGGAGGAGCTCGCGCAGTGGACGCCTCGGCGGCGTGGGGATGAGCTCGCGCGGTGGATGCCTCGGCGGCGCAGGGAGGAGCTCGCGCGGTGGACGCCTCGTCGGCGCGGGAGGAGCTCGCGCGATGGAGGCCTCGGTGGTGTGCGGATGAGGTCGTGCCCAGGGCGGAGGAGCTCGAGACCGCGGCGGGAGGAGCTCGAGCGATGGACGCCCCCGACGGAGGAGTTCTTGCGTGGCCGCGGCCGGGAGGAGCTTGTACGGTGGATGCCCCAGCGGCGCGGGGAGGAGCTCGTGTGTGGCCTCGGCGGGGCGGAGGAGCACGACAGGTCCCTGACGGCGGGTTGAATCCCTCCGCGTGCTCCTCACTGGTGTGAGCACATGCCGCCGCGATTTCTGGTCCGCGCGACCGGCTGGAGGTGCGGTCGTGGGCGGGGGCCGAGCGCGGCCTGCTCGCTTGCGCCGTCGCGGCGGGCGTCGAGGCCGTCCCCCTCCGCGAGACCTTCGTCGTCCCCCTCCGCGAGACCTTCGCCGACGCTGACCATCCGGCCTCCGACCCGCTCCAGGGTACCCCTTCCTCCGCAAGCTCGTCCCTAAACCGGTCAAGGTGCCGCTATCGGCAGACGCCGAGCGCGCCTGCTCGCCCACGCCGACGCGGCCGACGTCGAGTCTGCCTCTATTCGCGTGGTCCTCGCCGCTGTGGCCAGCACCAGGCGCAGTGCTCGAATGTGAATGAAGCCAGTGACGAGGACGTGACCGAGGTGCTGCTCGCCGCTGCGACCAGCACCAGGCGCGCGTTCCGGGGGTGAACTACAAGGCCTCCAGCCGCACCATCGAGCCGCACAACTTCATTTACATGCAGGTAGCATCCCGTATCTGCAGGCTGCCAAGGTGTTCTGATCCTGTACCTGCACGTAGCATCCTGCTCACCCCTTCTGTTCATTTTTTCAGTTCATCAACCTTCAAAATTGCCATGTCTTTGTCCGAGTATAGACACATCACAATTTCGTAATTACACTCTCACTTTTATTTCTTGAGTAACCGTACTAGTAAACGCACGGCGATTGAAAAGTATATTTGCCATGGCAACCAAAATCATGTGAACTTTTGTTAAGTTTTATAGATGATGTTGCCATGGCAACTAAAGCATATGTTTGCCATGACGGCAACCTATTCATAGTGTGTTTTTTCATATGTATTCGAATAATTTTTCCATGGTTAAGTTTTATAAGTTCTATAGTTTATGGGTCATGCAATTTTTTTGTATACGGATACATATAATGGCACCTTTTTCTTATACAAAGCATGACAAGTATAATGAGAACAACATGGCAATATTTTCACATGCATCTGCCATGGTGAATTGTGTTTCATATTTTTTGTGTTTACTTTATATACATGCAATTTTTCTGTTGCATGACAAATATGTTGCCATGCCAATTCAATTTTTGTTGCCATGACATTTTAAATCATGTTTTTTCGTTGCCATGGTAATAAAACAATATATATTGCCATGGGTAGCTCCATGGCATTTGGGAGTCGGGACTGTTCATATGTATTTGCCATGGCAAATTTTAATACTTCCTCATTAAAAATGTTCTTTGCCATGGCAAGTGTTGTTTTTTGGTGCAATATTATTTTTTCCATGGCAATTTTACCTTTTTAACATAGAAAATTTACCTACATTGCCACGGCAATATAGTGCCTTTAAATTAAAAAGAAAAAGGTGGCGCAATTGTCTTTTAATTTGGCCATGGCATTTTTTCCTATATTGACATGGCAAATTTAATTATAACGGCATGGCAAAAAAATTAAACTCTTTTTTTCTGTGAGATTTTTTTAAAAGTTGCCATATTGCTTGCAAATTTTTCCATGGCAATTTTTAACCTTTACATACATGTCAATATAATCTCTAATAGCAATTTTTTCCATGCCAAATTAACTTTTATGGGACTATGGCAATTTACTCTAATTTTCTAGCAAGAGTTTTGTATTCACGATATGGCAAAAATCTAAAAACACTTTTTGCCATGGCAAAATCTGCAAGTAATATGGCAACTTTTAGTAAACCTTATCTAAAAAATGTGCGTGAAATTGCCATGGCCAAAAAAATTATATAAAAGAAACAAACTTGCTATGCGCCGTAAAGTGAATTTGCCGTGGCAAATTCACCAAATAACATGGCAAATTTTATCTAAAAATTTGTGCATGATTTTGCCATGGCAAAAGTATTTATCTAAAAGAAAGAAATTTACCATGGAAAATTTTTAATGACTTTTCCTTCATTAAAAAAATTGTTTTTTGCCATGGCAAGTGTTGTTTTTAGTGACAATTTTACTTACTTTTTTCATGGCAATTTTTTCTTCTTGACATGGCAAATTTACCTATGTTACCATGGCAATATAATACCTTTAAATGGCAAAAAAAATATGTAAAAAATTTATTTTAATTTGCCATGGCAATTTTTACTATATTGACATGGCAAATTTAATTATAATGCCATGTCAATTTCTTTTTAACCTCCTTTTTTCTGTGAGATTTTTACTTTTTCTTCCGTGGCAAATTTTACCTTTTTCACATGGCAAAGTTACCTACATTGCCACTGTAATCTTTAGCTTTTGCATACATGTCAATATAATCGCTAGTGGCAATTTTTTTCATGCCAAATTAACTTTTATGGGACGATGCCAATTTACTCTAATTTCCTTGCATTTTTTTGCTTTACATATGATCCATGGATTTTTTTTTACTTTTTCATCATTCATGGAACCACGGTAAATTACTTTTAAGAAACATGGCAATTTCTCCCAAACTATATATGGTACACTTTTTGTGTGTGTTTTACATTTTTCTGCCACTACGTAAAGATTCAAATTTGCCATTACTTCTTTTTTGCGCCATTTGAAAACATAAACTTGAACATGGCAACTTTTTTCATATTGGCAAAATCCCATGGCAATTTTGTCGTGCAAAAGACCAATGCTTATTTGTCACAGCAAAAAAGGGCTTTTTTCGATGTGTGCACTTTTGGGCTTTTCTTCTCTTTTTTATTTCTACATAAAAAGGGCCCGTAGGCGACGGGAAGGAGAGTTCGGGCTGGGAGGCCATGGAGGCGACGGGAAGGAGTGTTCGGGCTGGGAGGCCTCTCCCCCCGAACGAAATCGTTCGTCGGGGGAAACCTATCGTGCCGAACCTCTCGTTCGGTCTGGGAGGTCCCTAGACCGAACGTTCGGTGGTTATCGACGTCCTAAAATATACATTCTGTCATTATTTAAACTGACAAAAATAGATGTGCCCATTGATCTGTTGTACTAGTTTACCAAAGATAAGAGATTTAAACTGCCAAACTTACATTTGTAAATAAAGGGTGTATTTATTTGTTTACAGAGCATGAATTTATTGCTATTTGTTGGATTACAAAAGATGTCTAACCGGCATTAGGTTTTACCCAAAAAAACAATTTGTTGGGGGATCGTGAATTTAGT
Organism: Aegilops tauschii subsp. strangulata; assembly: GCF_002575655.3. Taxonomy (NCBI): domain Eukaryota; kingdom Viridiplantae; phylum Streptophyta; class Magnoliopsida; order Poales; family Poaceae; genus Aegilops; species Aegilops tauschii. The sequence continues at coordinate 205,621,937 of NC_053035.3, read as the reverse complement.
GCTATACAATAGATTGATCTGATTTATTGGGTTATCAAAAATCATTTTTATGAAAACCGGATCGACATGGAAATCCGAAAAAATTGATGAAGGGTGGAAGGAGAGACGAATAGTGGTGGTGAGAAAAATTAACGTAAGATGGAACATGTATCAAGTCTAGACTTGAACTCGGGTGGGTAGATTTTACTGCAAGGAATTACTTCACCAGAACTTTTCAGATGCTTCCAAATGATTATCGATTGTCTATTTGATTATTCTAATCTTGTAGGCGAAGGATGCTGTGTATTGTCCATCGGCGGTGAATTTCCATGTGATCTTATCAACCTCATTTGTGCTAAGCTCAGTTTTCGCTTATCTTAGTCCAAAGGATGACGAATTCGTTCACGTGGGCGACCGTGAGGCCATCCGCTGTCCTAATCTGTGCAATGAGCAACACTGTTATTGTTTGAACTTGTTTCGTCTTCATACCCGGAGAAGCAGAGACGGTGGCTCATGCAATCAACTCGACATGAAAAAGTTGTCTTCGAGAACATGCCATGGTATCTTGTGGTCCAGCCATTCGAGCAAAATAAATGGCTACCAAAATGAGCAAACGAATGTCTAAGGGTATATATCCTGAACAAACAAGAGCGGGAGACGCTACAGCAATGGGGTTGAGCACTCAGCAAGTCCATTTCCTCGTCTCCTCGGAGTCTCATCAAGCAACATCAATATCTGATCAAACAGACGAATTCCCCATCAATCTACTCAATTTTCCATGTCTTCACCTGATATTCTTGTGTTCTTCGCATGCCGTTAAATTTCCCTCTTTCGCAGTCTAGTCGCCGGCTAGCGGCACCTTAAAACTGAAGCTGTATTCAGTGAGTAGACCTAAAGCAATACGATGTCAATTTCTCCTCTTGCACTCCAAAAGGTTTTCACCTACTCTGATAGCATACGATGTCAGACTACCAGTCTATGGTCAGCATTGTTCATAACTGTTCGGCACTGTAATTTGTTCGCCGTGGGCAGCATTGCCTTTGCAACCCCTGGATGTTGTTCTCAGCAGTAGGTTTCGTTGTTTTGAAAACGAGGTCGCCAACGACCAGATTGGATCTGTCCTCTGATGACGACTAATCTCTGCCGCCGTCCCCGTCGAAGAAAACGTGCATCTTTCTTGGCCCTCTGAGAGCAATGCATTTGTTGCTTCTTATTGGCATACTTACTTTGAAGGTTAGCATTTCCGTGAGAAACATGCGATGTACAACCATACAATAATTCTTAAGTCCACTCTGCTTTGGAATTCTACCAGCAAAGGTCATATTTTATCTTACATACCTCAAGGCGCTCTACTCCAGCTTGCAAGCACGAAACCTCCGGCGGTCTTATCCTGCAATTGATCCATCAGTAAAAGTCACTATTATATTGCCTCAGTTTCTTGGACAAAATAGAATGAAAAGGCTAAAAATCTGACGTCAGATATATAGGCATGGCAATTTATATTGGCACGTGGCAAATATAATTTGCAAGCACGGCAATTTCCGGTAAAAAATTGAACTAACACGGATTTGCCATGCCATTCTTGACACGCACAACTTGCCATGAAAACGTACGTTTTGCCATGCCTAAAAATCAGACGTCTGCCGAATATCCGGATCCAAAGAAAAGAATGTCATGTCTTAAATAAACGAGGAAAATAATTATACTATCATAAGCACATCACATGTCTGTTGTAATAACTATATTATCCCATTTCTTTTTGGAACGAAAGGACTCCCATTTTAAAAACATGACTTCAAACTATTTCGAGTCGTTTATAAATTTTGATCCAAGAGCTGTAGACTATAGCGACCTCTTACATTCTAGCAGGTAAGATTACTTCCTAAAGTTGCAAGATTATTTTATAGGCAAAAAATATATAATTTTGGTATTTTTGGGAAGGCGCCCATTGCACAAATTAGCATCACCAACTTGGCCATATGCATTACCCAAGAATTTTGGTGAATAAATGCCCATCTTTACATACCCCGTGAAGAAAAAAGTTCATTGTTATATAAGCTCATCAAAATAAATAAAAATTCCGCAATTCTTATGAAAAATTTCAACTTGTTTCTTAACTCCTTAGTTATCCAGATTTACGCCGTGCATACGACTACAATTCGTACATTGTAGCTCACATTTTGGATGATTTTTAATGAGATAATATTACCGGGAGTCATAGAACTTGTGCTCGATGTTTAGTTTGATGCTAAAATGTGACGCCCGGATAATCAAGCTACAGTAATCCCACGTTAATGTTGCCACGTCACCTCGATTTCTGTTGCTAATCTCGCGTTAGTTCGAAACCGGTTCGAATTCGAATTCAAACTCAAGCAAACAATAAAATATTTTCAAATATTTAAAACTAAAATGTTGGGGTGTTGCCGAATAATTCATGAGTAATAATGGTGGAGAAACCAACATTTCTTATAATATTTAAATTCACTAAAATAACCAAAGCATAGGGCAAAATAATTAATTTAATGCCTTTTATAAAGTTATAATAATATAACTAAATTAGTAGTGTGCCAAAATAATTATGGCAGTGGCCTAATTAGTAATACTAATTTAGGTGCTAACTTGGTATTTTATAAAACTAAAATAATAGAAACTATAAATGAAAACAGTAAAAAAATAAAAGAAAAAAATAAAAGGAAAAGCAAATCAAGAAAGAACAAAAAAAGGGGGGCAAAGCCCCCCCTCTCCTTGGGCCGAGTGGCCCAACTAGCCACCCAGGCCACCAGGAGGCCCACCCCGCTCTCCCCATATCCCCCATCCCCCGAAACCCTAGCCCAACCACCCACCCACACTACCCCCCGATTCACTCGCTCCCTCTGCCCCTCCCCCGATCCAGATCGAGGGGCAGAGACTCCGGCGACCACGCCCCGCCCCCCCCCCCCCCCCCCAAGACGCCGGCGCCCGTTCCTGGCGCTGCCCCGCCGCCGCTGCGGCTCACGGCCTCGACACGCCGGGCCTTATCGCCGTCGTCTCCCCGCCTCGCCCCCGACACCCGCGGCGCCCTGAGGCCGACGTCGCCGCGCGGCGCCCCCCGTCGCCGGACTTCCTCGTCCCCGTCGCCGTCGTCTACCTCGTCCTCTCCCTCGCCGGACCACCCCGACCCCCGCTGCCTTTCCCCCTACCGGCCCCGTGAGCTCCGCTCCTCCTCCTCCTTCCCCTGTTCTCGTGCGCGCAAGCCCACGGCCGCGCACGCACGCGCGCGCCCTGGCCCCCCGGTCCCCGACTGCCGCTCCCTGCGCGCGGCCCTGCTCGCCGTCCCCTTCCGTTGTCCGCCGTGGCCGCGCTCCGGCCGCGTCCAGTCTGGCCTCTCACGCGCTCGCGCAGGCCCTCGTCGCGCCCTGTCTCTGCAACCCACCGGCCGGCCTCGCGCCGCTCCGGCCACGGCCGTGCTCGGACACCCCCCACCAGCTCGCCGTGCCGCCGCCCACTCGCCGTACGCGCCCTTCCCCACGCGCGCCCCGCTGCTGCACTGCCGCCGTGCCGCCGCCCACTCGCCGTACGCGCCCTTCCCCACGCGCGCCCCGCTGCTGCACTGCCGCCGCTGCTTTCCGCGGCATCGCCCGCCGCTGACGTCGCAGCCCGACGCGCGGCAGCGCTCACCGCCGCCCCGCACCGCTCCTCCCGCACCGCCCCACGAGCCTCGCTGAGGCCACGGCCTCGCCCCCCCGCGCCGGGCTACGGCCACCGCCGGCGCCCCCTGTTGCCCCGTTCGGGCGCACGGGCGCCCACGCCCACACCCCGCGCCCGTTAACCCTGTTGGCCACATGGGCCTATGACAAGTGGGGCCCGCCCCTGAGAACAAAAGAAAAAGGAATTAAAAAGAAAATATAAATAATAATAATTAAAATAATAATAATAATATATTAAAAATAATTAATTAATTGAAGAATTAATTAACCTAATTAATTTTTGATTAATTAAACTAATCTAATAACTAAACTAATTAAACTGTTAGTTAATTAATTATTCAGTCAATGACAGGTGGGCCCCGCACGTCAGTTTGACCCAGTCAACGCCCTGTTGACTGCTGACGTCATGATGACGTCAGCAGGCACTATTCTGGATAATGTTGAATTAAATAAATTAAATAAATTCTAAAATGATTTAAAACTTTAGAAAATCATATAAAATAACCGTAGCTCAGATGAAAATACTTTCTACATGAAAGTTGCTCAGAACGACGAGACGAATCCGAATACGCAATCCGTTCGTCCGCCACGCGTCCCTAGCATAGTGAACCTGCAACATTTCACCTCCGGTTCATCTGTCCGAAAACGCGAAACATCGGGAATACTTCCCGGATGTTCCCCCCTTCGCCGGTACCACCTACTGTCGCGTTAGGACACACCTAGCACTGCTCATTGTCATGTCACGCATCGTCATGCTTATGTTTGCATTGTATTTACTGTTTCCTCCCCCCTCTTCTCTCCGGTAGACTACGAGACCGACGCTGCTGCTGACCAGTTCGACTACGGAGTTGACGACCCCTCCTACTTGCCAGAGCAACCAGGCAAGCCCCCCCTTGATCACCAGATATCGCCTATTCTTCTCTATACTGCTTGCATTAGAGTAGTGTAGCATGTTACTGCTTTCCGATATCCTATCCTGATGCATAGCCTATCCTTGCTTCTACTGTTGTTACCTTTACCTGCAATCCTACATGCTTAGTATAGGATGCTAGTTTTCCATCAGTGGCCCTACATTCTTGTCCGTCTGCTGGGCGGTGATCACGGGTATATACTTATATACTATATACATGACACATGTGATGACTAAAGTCGGGTCGGCTCGTAGGAGTACCCGCAAGTGGATCTTTGTGGCGGAGCGACAGGGCAGGTTGAGACCACCTAGGCGAGAGGTGGGCCTGGCCCTGGACGGCGTCCGCGGTTACTTCGACACACGCTTAACGAGTTCTTGGTATTTGATCTGAGTCTGGCCATTTGGTCTATACGCACTAACCATCTACGCGGGAGTAGTTATGGGTATCCCGGCGTCGTGGTATCAGCCGAAGCCTTCGTGACGTCAGCGACTGAGTGGCGCGCGCCGGATTGGACAGGAACGCCACTAGGCTAGGTCTGTTTCCGGCCGCGTTCGCAACGTGCAGGTGTGCAATGGGCGATGGGCCCAGACCCCTGCGCGCATAGGATTTAGACCGGCGTGCTGACCTCTCTGTTGTGCTTAGGTGGGGCTGCGACGTGTTGATCTTCCGAGGCCGGGCATGACCCAGAAAAGTGTGTCCGGCCAAATGGGATCGAGCGTGTTGGGTTATGTGGTGCACCCCTGCAGGGAAGTTTATCTATTCGAATAGCCGTGTCCCTCGGTAAAAGGACGACCCGGAGTTGTACCTTGACCTTATGACAACTAGAACTGGATACTTAATAAAACACACCCTTCCAAGTGCCAGATATAACCCGGTGATCGCTCTCTAACAGGGCGACGAGGAGGGGATCGCCGGGTAGGATTATGCTATACGATGCTACTTGGAGGACTTCAATCTACTCTCTTCTACATGCTGCAAGATGGAGGCTGCCAGAAGCGTAGTCTTCGACAGGATTAGCTATCCCCCTCTTATTCTGGCATTCTGCAGTTCAGTCCACCGATATGACCCTTTACACATATACCCATGCATATGTAGTGTAGCTCCTTGCTTGCGAGTACTTTGGATGAGTACTCAAGGTTGCTTTTCTCCCTCTTTTCCCCTTTCTATACCTGATCGTGGCAACCAGATGCTGGAGTCCAGGAGCTAGAGATCCCGAGGATGATTCTACATGGAGTTCGGCTTCGAGGAGTAGTTAGGAGGTCCCAGGCAGGAGGCCTTGCCTTTTCGATCGTTGCTAATTTTGTGCTAGCCTTCTTAAGGCAAACTTGTTTAACTTATGTCTGTACTCAGATATTGTTGCTTCCGCTGACTCGTCTATGATCGAGCAATTGTATTCGAGCCCTCGAGGCCCCTGGCTTGTATTATGATGCTTGTATGACTTATTTATGTTGTAGAGTTGTGTTGTGATATCTTCCCGTGAGTCCCTGATCTTGATCGTACACATTTGCGTGCATGATTAGTGTACGGTCAAATCGGGGGCGTCACAAGTTGGTATCAGAGCCAACTGCCTGTAGGAACCCCCCTTTCCACACTCCTTGGCCGAAGTCGAGTCTAGACATTACAAAACTTTTACTAACATGGCTGTGTGTCTTACGGGCCCACGTCGCCATTGGGTGGTACTAGGATCTTTTACTCCTCGACCTTTACTCTGGGACTCTGAACTCTCTTCTACTCGGGTTAAACGAATTTGCTAACTCTAACACTAGGATCTCGTTATCACTTTCACCCGGAGAGCCCCTTATTACTGATGATCGTCTGCTGCCCGTGAAGACCCTGAAGATACTCTCCGCTGATAACCCGAGAACTTGTGTTTATCGCTTTTGCAATTCCCTTTCATCGATAAACTCCTATGGATAACCACGTATACTCGCCACTCATACAATGTTTCCCAGTTGATCTTGTTATTACAAGATACCCCGAAATTCTCTCTGTTGTTCCGAGAATCCTTTGAGCTTACTGCCTTGCTGTTCTTTGTCACCTGAATACCCCTACGGATAATTCTCGCACTTACCGAGTATCCGCTCATCCCCAGTTGATTCAAGTATTCCACAATAGTCTTCAAAATACTATTCGATCTTCCGAAAATCCTCAGGAGCCTATTGCTCTTGAAATTCTTGTTTCCCTGCATTATGGTTAATCCCATAAGTCTCGTAATCTTATTGGCATCTCTTGTCATTATCATTTTGAGTCCGTTGATTCAATTTGTTGCGAATGCTCGCAATCCTCAATCATATCCTAGAATTCATTCTTCCGGCTCAGACGTCATTTTAAACGTGAGCTGGATCTCGACCTATCAAATTGCCATCGATTGTATCCCTAAGGCTATTCAACTTATCCATCCCTAATCAGAGCATTGCTTCGGATCCCTTGATTTGGAAATCATAATTCCTTTGCATTTGAGCTTTGAGTTAGTCAGTTGCTTCTATAATCCGATGCACTTGCATTCCTTCTTCCTTTGATAGAGTACCGATACTCACATCAGCTCCGTTGTAGACCACCAGACCTCTTGTTGGATTATTATCTGGCAGTGTCCTCCATATTCAAATAACCTTGTGAGCCTTTCCACGGATATATAAGGCCTTTGGTAAATTGTTTCCTCTACTTTCTCAACCATGCTCTGTTTTTGAGCTGGTGGTATTTACTATTGAAGCTTGTGGTATATGTTTCCACGATACCCTGACAGGTTGAACCTATGCCTTCCTTAATATGTGTGAACTCAAAAGTTTTCGCGAGTCATACTCTTCTGGTATTTTGCTAGATAAAATTTCAACACTACAACTTATTCGAAAGTGAGAGGTGAATGGAAGGTTATACATTGAAGAAGTGGGAGTCGACCTTGAACCTTGTGTTCATGCCCATGGACACGATGTAGATCCTACCATAGAAGCTTCTTGTAATAATAACTATTTTGTTGATATAATATCATCTGGTATCTGTGAATTGACCCTATGCAATCGTGGTTCCGACCATATTTTCTCTTTGATCCCATTTCTCGGACAAGTTAAAGCACTTGTCTTTTGCAAGTCAATACCCCAGTCCAACCTCTACTTTGGTTTGTCGTCGAGTATTACCCCCCTGGTATCTCGAGATTATCACGGAACTGCATAGCTTATTATGAGTTCTCCATCAAGTATTACATTCTCATTGATTCCAATTTTTCACGGGCTCCGAGTTATTAAACACTCAAGGACATCGATAACTGAATCGAGTCCGCATCATGATTAAACAACTCTTAGTAATCTTCTTTGCTTACGAGTTCGTACTCGATCACGTCATCCCTAGCCTGCTCGGCTATATCCTTATCTTGATGATTTTAACTGTGCTACCTGGTCCTTATTCCCGGAGCACCACTTTCGACGATGAGCTAAGCTTACGTCGATTTTCCTCGTCATATCGTTTCACCTCGAACAACAAACTTGACCTCGAGTTTGTGTAGTATCTGTGGCTCCAATAATCTTTTGTTGCATCATTCCTGTTGCTTGATGCAGTCGCTGATCAATTGCTTCTTCGTGGATCCCCTCGACAATAAAATGTCGTGATCGTCATCAACATTTTGACTCCTTCCAGGATATCAATGGAATTCTTGATGATAAGTGCCATCCTCGTTCCTTGGTAATTTGAGTTACCATCGACAACATCCTTACATTCCTTTCATCACAAACTTGATCATATTATGGAGCTCCTTGCTAACCAGCTTATGTTATGTTCTACATTGAAGTATTACTGTCTTTCATGTCAAGGATGTTGTGAGGATTGCCCCACCTCTTAAGAATTCCTGATATAGTAATACTTCTCGCCATCTCCATTCATTTCCAGGTTCACGTGTTGATTCTAACCGGGATACCAACAGGTGAACTGTGTTGTTCGGATTCTAAAACTTCTAGCAACCCTATTGCTTTGAAGTCAATGGTCGGCCGTTCATTCTTAGACTATTGATTATTGAATTACCATTCCGACGTTGGTCGTGCAACCCATCCCATATTTCGGGTGCACTTTTCAACCAATGTTTAATTGGGTATGTTTTCCTCGAGCATACCTCATTATATCATTCGATCTAGCTAATGTTATCTCCTTGGTCACATAGTTGTGGAAATCCATCTTGGAAATCTCAATGGATTGTCGCTGAGTCAATCAGCCACCTCCTCATCCTCTCGTTGGTATACTGATGGACTCTTGTTTCGGAACTCGCTTCCATAGTTTGTTTCGCGAGAATCTTACAATGTCATCTCGTCAATTGGTGTTGCACCTTTTTCTTCTTAGGCATCCTAAGTCTGAGGAATCGTGACACCAATCAGATCTGAATCTCGGTCAGATATGATGGTTGGAACATATTTCCAAGAGTTATAACATTGGTCTCTACATAACTCGATAAGGTGGTGTCTTTGCTTAGCACCCCTAGCCAGAGGACCTTTTGTTATAATTTCCTTTTTAGCAAGGTTAACCATTCTTCCATGAGGAAATTGAAAGACTTATTCTATATGTTGTTCCTGATGAATCCTTGTGTATTCCAAGTCTGTCTTTTGCTTGAAGACCATGTCAATGCTATCTCGAAGCATGTCTATGGTACCCCGAATTTTAATAAGAACATTTGAAGCATAATGCTAAACTTTCTTTATCAATTATCCAAACACCGTTGTATGGGTAATGGCATGAAATTTCTCTCCTCTTTCCTAAAGGGTTTTCTACGTTATATCCCAACATGGATATCATGCTCTGCTTACCCTTGGGAAGAATATACCCTTGAAATATGTGTTTAAACACATTTTCCTTTCCATTGTTCTGTTTAATCTGATAATGATATTTTCCTTTCCATTCTTTTGTTTAACCCTTCTTGGGTTCTATATGATCTAAGCAGTAATATTCTCCTGCTTATGTAAACACCTCGGTGTACAATTCTGTCAGCAAGACCCTGTTACTATTGTTGATGACATCCCGGTAGCCACCGATGGACGAGAACTTTGCCTAATGGTCCGCCTCGTTTCAACGAGCAGGAAAATGGTTCTCTTCGTCCCTTGCCCTTGGTACCAACGTGTTGCCGACATAACTGACATGGTATTCTCTGACATGCCTTGCTATCATGACCGTGCAAGATATCACTGCTCCTATAAAAAAAACCACATGGTGGGCCCATAACCCACAGTTCCACAGGATCGAAACCTGACTCTCCTGTACACCATGTTATCAAAGATATTCCTCGCGCTTGACTTCTTATGTAACTCACGGGCCATCTGCCAAGTGATATATTCTAGTATCAGACACAATACTTATTCCCGTTGATCTCAACCCCTTTCACACTTTGTTTCAGGCATCGAACGATTGCCTGCCCGCTTGAAACTTCCCATGATACCTCTTTATTTTGCTCTCGATATTTTCTTAAGTTTCAATTCGAGAGTTACTTTCCGCCACCTTCCCCGATGATATCGACCAGATAGTCAACCTTGAAGAGGTCCGTTCTTCCGGAATACCCCCATTACTCTATCGTAAGTACGATGGAGATCCTGAAGAAAGGATGCCGACTTGATCATGGTGACTTGAAGCAGAGAAATGAAGACATCAACGAAAGGGATCAACCTCTTCGAAAGGGCAGCCAAGACCGAGAAGATTCGTTAGGTTTTTCACTACCAGCACCTCCCCCCTTACTCCACCGCTTAAATCTTGGGACGAGATTTCTTGTAGTGGAGGAGAATTGTGACGCCCGGATAATCAAGCTATAGTAATCCCACGTTAATGTTGCCACGTCACCTCGATTTCTGTTGCCAATCTCGCGTTAGTTCGAAACCGGTTCGAATTCGAATTCAAACTCAAGCAAACAATAAAATATTTTCAAATATTTAAAACTAAAATGTTGGGGTGTTGCCGAATAATTCATGAGTAATAATGGTGGAGAAACCAACATTTCTTATAATATTTAAATTCACTAAAATAACCAAAGCATAGGGCAAAACAATTAATTTAATGCCTTTTATAAAGTTATAATAATATAACTAAATTAGTAGTGCGCCAAAATAATTATGGCAGTGGCCTAATTAGTAATACTAATTTAGGTGCTAACTTGGTATTTTATAAAACTAAAATAATAGAAACTATAAATGAAAACAGTAAAGAAATAAAAGAAAAATATAAAAGGAAAAGCAAATCAAGAAAGAACAAAAAAAAGGGGCAAAGCCCCCCCTCTCCTTGGGCCGAGTGGCCCAACTAGCCACCCAGGCCACCAGGAGGCCCACCCCGCTCTCCCCATATCCCCCACCCCCCGAAACCCTAGCCCAACCACCCACACCCCCCCGATTCACTCGCTCCCTCTGCCCCTCCCCCGATCCAGATCGAGGGGTAGAGACTCCGGTGACCACGCCGCGGCCCCCCCCAAGACGCCGGGGCCCGTTCCTGGCGCTGCCCCGCCGCCGCTGCGGCTCACGGCCTCGACACGCCGGGCCTCATCGCCGTCGTCTCCCCGCCTCGCCCCCGACACCCGCGGCGCCCTGAGGCCGACGTCGCCGCGCGGAGCCCCCCGTCGCCGGACTTCCTCGTCCCCGTCGCCGTCGTCTACCTCGTCCTCTCCCTCGCCGGACCACCCCGACCCCCGCTGCCTTTCCCCCTACCGGCCCCGTGAGCTCCGCTCCTCCTCCTCCTTCCCCTGTTCTCGTGCGCGCAAGCCCACGGCCGCGCACGCACGCGCGCGCCCTGGCCCCCCGGTCCCCGACTGCCGCTCCCTGCGCGCGGCCCTGCTCGCCGTCCCCTTCCGTTGTCCGCCGTGGCCGCGCTCCGGCCGCGTCCAGTCTGGCCTCTCACGCGCTCGCGCAGGCCCTCGTCGCGCCCTGTCTCTGCAACCCACCTGCCGGCCTCGCGCAGCTCCGGCCACGGCCGTGCTCGGAGCACCCCCCCACCAGCTCGCCGTGCCGCCGCCCACTCGCCGTACGCGCCCTTCCCCGCGCGCGCCCCGCTGCTGCACTGCCGCTGCTGCTTTCCGCGGCAGCGCCCGCCGCAGACGTCGCAGCCCGACGCGCGGCAGCGCTCACCGCCGCCCCGCACCGCTCCTCCCGCACCGGCCCACGAGCCTCGCCGAGGCCACGGCCTCGCCCCGCCGCGCCGGGCTACGGCCACCGCCGGCGCCCCCTGTTGCCCCGTTCGGGTGCACGGGCGCCCACGCCCACACCCCGCGCCCGTTAACCCTGTTGGCCACATGGGCCTATGACAAGTGGGGCCCGCCCCTGAGAACAAAAGAGAAAGGAATTAAAAAGAAAATATAAATAATAATAATAATAAAAAATAATAATAATATATTAAAAATAATTAATTAATTGAAGAATTAATTAACCTAATTAATTTTTGATTAATTAAACTAATCTAATAACTAAACTAATTAAACTGTTAGTTAATTAATTAATCAGTCAATGACAGGTGGGCCCCGCACGTCAGTTTGACCCAGTCAACGCCCTGTTGACTGCTGACGTCATGCTGACGTCAGCAGGCACTATTCTGGATAATGCTGAATTAAATAAATTAAATAAATTCTAAAATGATTTAAAACTTTAGAAAATCATATAAAATAAACCGTAGCTCACATGAAAATACTTTCTACATGAAAGTTGCTCAGAACGACGAGACGAATCCGAATACGCAGTCCGTTCGTCCGCCACGCGTCCCTAGCATAGTGAACCTGCAACATTTCACCTCCGGTTCATCTGTCCGAAAACGCGAAACATCGGGAATACTTCCCGGATGTTCCCCCCTTCGCCGGTACCACCTACGGTCGCGTTAGGACACACCTAGCACTGCTCATTGTCATGTCACGCATCGTCATGCTTATGTTTGCATTGTATTTACTGTTTTCTCCCCCCTCTTCTCTCTGGTAGACTACGAGACCGACGCTGCTGCTGACCAGTTCGACTACGGAGTTGACGACCCCTCCTTACTTGCCAGAGCAACCAGGCAAGCCCCCCCTTGATCACCAGATATCGCCTATTCTTCTCTATACTGCTTGCATTAGAGTAGTGTAGCATGTTACTGCTTTCCGATATCCTATCCTGATGCATAGCCTATCCTTGCTTCTACTGTTGTTACCTTTACCTGCAATCCTACATGCTTAGTATAGGATGCTAGTTTTCCATCAGTGGCCCTACATTCTTGTCCGTCTGCTGTGCTATACTATCGGACCGTGATCACCTGGGCGGTGATCACGGGTATATACTTATATACTATATACATGACACATGTGATGACTAAAGTCGGGTCGGCTCGTAGGAGTACCCGCAAGTGGATCTTTGTGGCGGAGCGACAGGGCAGGTTGAGACCACCTAGGCGAGAGGTGGGCCTGGCCCTGGACGGCGTCCGCGGTTACTTCGACATAACACGCTTAACGAGTTCTTGGTATTTGATCTGAGTCTGGCCATTTGGTCTATACGCACTAACCATCTACGCGGGAGTAGTTATGGGTATCCCGGCGTCGTGGTATCAGCCGAAGCCTTCGTGACGTCAGCGACTGAGTGGCGTGCGCCGGATTGGACTGGAACGCCACTAGGCTAGGTCTGCTTCCGGCCGCGTTTGCAACGTGCGGGTGTGCAATGGGCGATGGGCCCAGACCCCTGCGCGCATAGGATTTAGACCGGCGTGCTGACCTCTCTGTTGTGCTTAGGTGGGGCTGCGACGTGTTGATCTTCCGAGGCCGGGCATAACCCAGAAAAGTGTGTCCGGCCAAATGGGATCGAGCGTGTTGGGTTATGTGGTGCACCCCTGCAGGGAAGTTTATCTATTCAAATAGCCGTGTCCCTCGATAAAAGGACGACCCGGAGTTGTACCTTGACCTTATGACAACTAGAACTGGATACTTAATAAAACACACCCTTCCAAGTGCCAGATATAACTCGGTGATCGCTCTCTAACAGGGCGACGAGGAGGGGATCGCCGGGTAGGATTATGCTATACGATGCTACTTGGAGGACTTCAATCTACTCTCTTCTACATGCTGCAAGATGGAGGCTGACAGAAGCGTAGTCTTCGACAGGATTAGCTATCCCCCTCTTATTCTGGCATTCTGCAGTTCAGTCCACCGATATGACCCTTTACACATATACCCATGCATATGTAGTGTAGCTCCTTGCTTGCGAGTACTTTGGATGAGTACTCAAGGTTGCTTTTCTCCCTCTTTTCCCCTTTCTATACCTGATCGTCGCAACCAGATGCTGGAGTCCAGGAGCTAGAGATCCCGAGGATGATTCTACATGGAGTTCGGCTTCGAGGAGTAGTTAGGAGGTCCCAGGCAGGAGGCCTTGCCTTTTCGATCGTTGCTAATTTTGTGCTAGCCTTCTTAAGGCAAACCTGTTTAACTTATGTCTGTACTCAGATATTGTTGCTTCCGCTGACTCGTCTATGATCGAGCAATTGTATTCGAGCCCTCGAGGCCCCTGGCTTGTATTATGATGCTTGTATGACTTATTTATGCTGTAGAGTTGTGTTGTGATATCTTCCCGTGAGTCCCTGATCTTGATCGTACACATTTGCGTGCATGATTAGTGTACGGTCAAATCGGGGGCGTCACATAAAACTTTTAAAATATAGATTTGTAGTCATCCAACTTGCGTGTTCGTGCAAGTGCAAATATGGTCACTTCGCTCGTATTCAAATGTATCCTTCGCTTATGTGGCACGCCAGTGTGGCTATGGCCTACTGTCATTGACTGAAACAGCTGGTGCAACTCACTCTTTTTTTTTGCTTAAGCACAGCTAACTCTGTCTTTAATTAAAAATAGAGAAATGAGATTTTTTTTGAGACATAATAGAGAAATGAGAATAAAAAGGGGTCGTGCGGGATTCGAACTCCGGACCACATATACAGCAAGCGCACTAGCAAGCACTCCATCGACTAAGTCTTTTATAATGGAAGTAGGTCCTTTTTTTATTCTTTTTTCCCGGGTTTTGGAAAAATCTTAGCTTTTTTCACCAATTTTTTTCAAATGAATTCAAATGAAAAACAAGCTTTGAAATATATAATGCTTAACCCACAACGTACAAAACTTTTTCACAAGCGAGATCTTTTTTCTATTCCTTTTTTCGGATGGGGCTGGAAAAATCTGGGTTTCATAATATCTCAGAAATTCTAGTTTTTTTTGCCTAAAATTTCAAAATCAATTTTGAATTCAAATAATTTTAACGTGTAACAAAAAGTAAGTTATCAAAAATTTGGTCCAGGAGAAAAAAATCAATACGAGTAGTTGTCGTGGCCAAAATATAAAATTCAGTATTTCTCTTTATATGCACTAATAGGTACTTGATCGTAGTGGTTAGCTTCTGCGCTTCCACGTGAGGTCTACAGATTGATTTTGTCGCTCCCCTTTTATTCTGCAAAATTATCCATGCGCTCGGGTTACTAACTTCTGCTTGACCCACTGACAGATGGACCCCGCGTAATTTAGCTAATTACCTGGTTAGCCTAACACATTGTTAGTATCCTACTGACTAGTGGGCCCACCCTTAAATTACCCATGAGACAGTATGAGCCTCTTTATCTGATTGATGGACACAAACTTGACAGGCTGTTTCGGCTAATTAAATAAAGTTTAGGTGTGCATGTTTACTGTCCACCGGCGTTGGTCGGATGGACATGCGTCTTAGTGTTTTATTAACCCGTCCTAGGTTCAAACCTCATCCGCCTCATCTTTCTTAATTGTATTTGAGGCCTTTTGCAGGTAATAAAATAAATTGCAAGGGAGTTCTTTGAAAAAACGACATGCTAGGGTCACAAAGCTTGTGCACTCCTAGCCACTGACATGTGGGACTCCGGCAGGCTAGCGTGCCATGTGAGCAGGCCATATGGCTGGATACGAGAGGAAACACCGTATTTGCATGAGAACGCAAGTTGAATGACCACAAATCCGTATTTTTAAAGTTTTAGCACCAAACTGAATATCGAACGCAAGTTCTGTGACTCCCGGTGATATTACATCATTTTTAATGTTGGCATCTCAACGACCATGGTTCACTCAGCTATTCAATCAATCAAACCCACTCTGCATCGGAAGAGCCACCTAAGATCAATTCTAGAAGAATCGTGGTATGTCTACTTCTTATATAATAACACTAGTATAAAGATTAGACCAATAGAAATGTACTCTAGCAGATTTATCATCGCTTCCTATATCTCGATAATTTTGGAGGGAATTCTCGTCTCCAATTCAGGCAAAGAGGAGGTTTCTTGTCTGCTTGAGATCACGAAAAGGTTTGGTGTGGCCACGGGCATGAAGATAAACCCTACCAAGTATACTGTGGCACCTATCTAATGTCAGGATGTAGATTTGGACCAAATGTTGCCGGGTTTTGCTGGGCGGTGAGTGGGTTTCCTGATCATGTACCTTGTCTTACCAATTTCCCTGGGAAGACTAAGGAAACTCCACATCCAATTCATTTTTGACCAGAACAAGGCTAAACTTGCAGCTGGAAGGGTAAACTGATGAATAGTGCTGGATGACGTGCCCTAGTCCGACCGGTGCTCTCTGCAAAACCCATATCTTCCCTGATGGCTATTCTTGCTGCACCCGGAACTCTCAAGGACATTGACAAGATTTGTACAAAATTCCTATGGGCTCATGACGAAAACTTGACGGGAGGAAAGTGCAAAGTTAACTGGCGATATATTTGTTTGCTTGCGGACCTGGGAGGGCTCGACATCCATGGTACATAGAAATTTGCAAGGGCACTTCGGCTTCGATGACTTTGGCTTTCTTGGACTGACGCGGGTAGACCGTGTGATGTAGGGTGGAACCCTAATGGCCGATCTTTCACGATTTGGAGGGGAATTCCCGAAGAACACGATGAACACACAAGAGGAAAACACTCAAATCAACAAGATCTAATGACACATGTGCTAAATCCACATACACAAAGGGGGACACAAGATCCAAAGTCAACAAGGGAGGATACACGGTAGCTAGTTCATCCCAATCCGTGAGGAAAGAGGTCTTGAATCCACTTGTGGGATCTTCTCCGTGAGGAGGTCTTGAATCCACTTGGGGGATCTTCTCCTTGAGGAGGTCTTGAATCCACTTGGGGGATCTTCTCCTTGAGGAGGCCTCCATTTCCAAAGGAGTAGGGGATAAGTGGATGAGAAATGCTCTATCTCAAATGAGCTATCACATTGCTAACCCTAGATGGAGAGGGGAGAGGTATATTTATATTCTTAGTACAAGTTGGGGCGAATGGATGGGTACATGGGCCGGTGGCCCGTTACACTGCGCGTAGGGGGCGCCGAATGTCCGGGCGTCGGGCCGGATGTCTGGGCCTTCAGGACAGGCCGTATGTCCAGGCTGAGGAGGCCGCATGTCCGGGGCTGGCTTCGGATGGCGTCGGTTGCGCTCTGTGAAGGAGGGGCCGGATTTCCGAGCTGGCGCCGGATGTCCGGGCCCTGTAGCACTTCGTCTGCTAGGCTGTTGCTATTGTTGATATCTTAAGGGGCCGAGGCCAGATGTCCAAGGCCTGGGAGCTTTCTCTGGTTTCTTTCGTCGTGCTCCCTTGTCCATGTACTTGGAGACTTGTTCATCTTCATGAGCATCTCCGAGAGGGTCTTCTCCATACCTAATCACACATAGCATTCCGGCTTTAGGTAGTAGCCATGCCTCACGTGGGTCATACGGAATATCACAAAGGAGAGATGTCACCTCGGTTTCGAGAGCACTTGCACAGGATCGTGTTATTAGTCCACTAGGCACTTGGGGAGACGTAAGTAGGTTCATGGTGATGACCGTAGGATGCTCCGCATCATCTCCCCCCCTATTGGGAAAGATCCGACCTCGGATCGAAAACCTCACCACCATGGTAGGGAGAGAGATCCTTGATGCTGAAGATATCGCTCAGGTTGTACTTGTCGCGTGGTATGTCAATCTTGTATGCATTGTTGTTGTAGTGTGCGATCACCTTGAAGGGTCCGTCGGCTCGAGGTAGTAGCTTGGACTTGCGTTCGTTGGTGAAGCGGTCCTTGTGAAGGTGTAGCCACACAAGATCTCCAATGTTGAATATCATGGGTTGCTTGTTGATGTTGTGCTTGGTCACGAGGCGCTGTACTTGGTGCTTGATTGCTTGTCTTGTATCTTCACGCACCTTCTTGAGATAGCTAGCTCATGCACTCGCGTCCATGTTGATGCGCTCTTGTATGGGTACCAGTACAATGTCCAACGGGGACAATGGATTGAATCCATAGACGATTTCGAAGGGGGACTTGCCGGTAGTTCAATGTCTTGCTCGATTGTAGGCGTACTCGTGATGGGTAAACATTCCTCCCACTCCTTGATATTCTTTTTGATCAACACACGGAGGAGAGTTGATAGTGTCCGGTAGGTGACCTCCGTTTGGCCATCGGTTTGTGGATGGTATGCGAAAGAGAAGAGTAGCTTGATTCCGAGCTTGGTGCATAAGGTCTTCCAAAATTAGCTAAGGAACTTGACATCACGGTCCGACACAATAGTCTTGGGCACTCCATGTAGACGCAAGATTTCCCTACAAAGGAGATTTGCAACATGTGAATCATCGTCTATCTTGTTGCATGGAATAAAGTGTGCCATCTTAGAGAAATGGCCCACAACAACAAATATTGAATCATTTCCATTTTGAGTTCTAGGCAAACCAAGCACAAAGTCCATACTAATATCTTCCCATGGGTGATATGAAATAGGAAGTGGCATATAGATACCATGGGATTGAGCTTTAGACTTACCTTTGCAACAAGAGCATCGTTGGTAGCGGGAGACGTCACGAAACATCTTGGGCCAAAAGTAGTTCTTGGAGAGCGTAGCGAATGTCTTGTCGCGTCCAAAGCGACCCATAAGCCCTCCACCGTGAGCCTCTTGCAAAAGTAACAAATGAAGAGAAGACTCGGGGATGCAAGGCTTGTTAGCTCTCATTAGATAATCATCCTTGATATAATATCGCTCCCAAGTGTGATGCGTTAGACATGTTGCATAAGGAATGGAAAATGAAACATCATGCGCATACAAGTCTTTTATGTGCTCAAATCCTATGACTTTAATTCAAGTTGACTTACAAACATGCATTTGCGGGAAAGAGCGTTCACCACAACATTTTCCTTACCTTTGATATACTTGATAACATAAGGAAATGACTCAATGAACTCACTCCATTTGGCATGTAGCTTATTCAATTTTGTTTGACCTTTAAGGTATTTAAGTGTCTCATGATCCGTTTGGATGACAAATTTACGAGGACGAAGATAATGCTCGCACACATGCAAGACTCTCACTAAAGCATATCATTCTTTGTCATAAATGGGGTAATTAAGTTGCGCTTCTGAAAGTTTCTCGCAAAAGTATGCGATTGGGCGCTTCTCTTGAATCAGCACACCTCCCATGCCATTACCACTAGCGTTCCAATGCACCCCGAAAGTTTTATCAAAATTGGACAATGCAAGCAATGGAGCATGTGTAAGAAAATTCTTAAGCTCATGAAATGCGCTATCTTGGGATGGTACCCAAACAAATGATGCATTCTTCTTACTCAATGCATGCAATAGTGATGCAATAGTGCTAAAGTCCTTAACGAATCTACGCATGAAAGTGTTAGGTGCTTCGAATAAGCCCGTAGGCATGACTAACCACTCATATAAGCCAAACTTGGTTTTGAAAGCAGTTTTCCATTCATCATCCTATTGAATGCGAATTTGGTAATAGCCACTTTTAAGATCAATTTTTGAGAAAACTGTGGCTCCGCTAAGCTCATCTAGCATATCGTCAAGGCGTGGAATGAGATGCCTATAGCGAACGATGATAGCATTTATGGGACGACAATCGGAACATATGCAAAAAGTACCATCTCTCTTAGGCACAAGAACAATTGGAACGACACAAGGACTTAGGCTCTCACGTACATGCCCATTGTCAATGAGGTGTTAGATTTGCCTTTGTATTTCCTTGGTATCTTCGGGGTTGACGCGGTATGGTGCCTTGTTTGATAGAGGCGCGCCGAGATGAGGTCGATGTGGTGTTCAATGCCACGAAGGGGAGGTAGTCCAGGTGGTAGCTCATTGGGAAACACATCCACGAACTCATGCAATAGATTAGACAACACTAGAGGTAGATGGTGAGAGGTTTTAGTTCTTGCCGCTTCATCTTTGCACACTAGGACATAGTGTAGAACACTCGATGGGTGCTCGCACACATCTCTCATATCTCTTTTGGTGGCTAAAAGCACTAAGTTTTTCTTCTCGCTCATCGTGGAGGCACTCGATTTTGGCTTGCTTGTCGGCGATCACTTGAGTTGGCGACATGGGTCGTAGCACGTACTCCTTTCCCTTCATCTTGAAGCTATAATGATTGGTTCGCTCATTGTGGATGACACCGCGGTCAAATTGCCAAGGTCGTCCAAGTAGGAGGTGGCAAACGGACATGGGAACCACATCACACTCCAATGTGTCTTCGTATGCACCGGTCTTGAAAGAGACTTGAACGGTGTGCTCCACTTGAATGGTGCTGGTGTCACTAAGCCAACCTTGTATGGACGAGGATGCTTCATCTTAAAAAATTGTAGATTGGTACATAGCTCTTCACTTGCCAAATTGTAGCAACTTATTCCGCCGATGATGACCTTCACGGAACGACCATTGATGCCTGCTTTGGTGTGGAAGATATGGCAACGTTGGTCTTCGTCTTGTTGGTGTTGAAGCGTCAAGACCTTGGAGACAACAAGAGCGGGGCTTGAATCATTGTCACAAAAGACTTGGTCATCTTCGTCTTCATTCACTCGCCTGTGCATTGCCACGGTCTCAAGTGCTTCCATTTCTTCCTCACTCCCAGGTGTTGTCGTCGTTGGCGATCATGGTGCGCCGAGTGGGGCACTCAAATGTCTTGTGGCCTCAGCATTGACATGTGAAGCATTTGATGGAACTCATCTTGACAGTCTCATCCGTTGGAGTCGGTGAGGACGAAGCTCTCATCTTGAGGTTGCTTGTAGTAGGAGGATGAATTGAAGATATCGAAGTTTTCTTGTAACTTGACTTGTCGTCGTTGCTTGGTGTAACACCCCCAAGGTCATGCTATAATAACCTCACACTAATGATGCCATGTCACCATGATATCTAAGCTTAATTGCCCCTTGATTGAAAAATAATTCAAATCCAAAATTCAAATGCAAGTCAATTTATTAAAATTTCAAATAGTAAAATAAAAATGTAGGTTTGGTTGCAAATATTCACTAACTAATTGTCATGGAGGAACCAACATTTTATGACGTGGTTAAATGCCCTAAAACAATTAAAATAGGGCAAAACGGTAATTTAACATGCTTTTTTTTCTTTCTAAATTGTGAAAATACAAATTATTTTGAATAAATCCCTAACCTTTTGTGGCAGTGTCCAAAATTGCACTTCAGTTATTGGACTAAGTTCCATATTTTATGAAAGACATTAGCTTTGGAAATAAAAAAAGAAACAAAAAGAAAAAGGAAAATACCTAAACTACTGTGCACTTAGCCTCACCCCCAGCTACAGGCTGGCCCGGCCCAACCTGGCCGGCCTTCCCCTACCTCCCGATGCGCCAGTAGAAGTACGCGTGCTCCATGGCCACCGCGCCCGGCCTCCTCGCGCTGAAGTGCTACAGGAGGGGATAAGAGCAGCCCCTGCTCCCCCAGCACTCTCCCCTCTCCTCGCAGCGCCCCCTAGATCCCGTTTTCTCTGATCCTCTCCCTCTCTGCCATGTACCCGAGCGCTACTGCCGCCGCGCCGTCACCGTGCATGTGGCCACCGGCCACCATTCCTCGCTCCACTTTGTCCGGGAGCATTGCCGACGACGGCTACATCGACCACGCACATCGTGTCGGGTAGGAACGTCGCCGAGCAGCCATCTTCATCCATCTACTTCAACGTTGGCTGCCGCAACCCCCCATTCGATCTGCACCCTCCTAGAAACACACGGCTTCCCCGAGCGCCTCATCTGCCTCACTGCGAGATCCGCAGAAAAGCCTCTCCTTCCCGTGCATTTCGGCCGCCCTAGCTAGCTCTCCATCGCAGTCGAGCTCCTGTCGCCATCATTGAGCTCGACCTCATCGCCGTCGTCTATTCCAGAGACGACCTGATGTCTACTACACAACTTGTTCTTGTAGACTCGTGTTGGGCATCCAAGCGCAGAGTTTTGAAGGACAGTAGCAAATTTCCCTCAAGTGGATGACCTAAAGTTTATCAATCCGTGGGAGGGTAGGATAAAGATGGTGTCTATCAAACAACCCTGCAACCAAATAATAAAGAGTCTCTTGTGTCCCCAACACACCAAATACAATATGGTAAATTGTATAGGTGCACGGTTAACAATGCAATGGCAAGGGAGAGTATACGAAGGTGTCGTCGAGGTTACCACCCTTGCTTACAGTTGATGGTGTCATGAAGGTGAAGTGGTCGTTGTCGATGACGAATTCGAGGTGAAGATAAGTGGAGGTGATGTTGGTGTCTAACCTCCCCTAAGTAGCCGAAACAAGTTAGGAAACGGAAACCGCAACTCAAGTTCTCAAAACAAAGTGTGTGCAAATTGTTGGAGGTGCGAGCGGATAAGAGAATGGTGGTTGCGGAAAGCGGTGGTGGTATGCGGAAGTAATGGTGGAAACTCCAGTCAAAATTGGCGAATTCGGGGAAAAATGGTGGTGGTGGAGACGTATGCTGCTGCCAGGCACATGATATCCGGGCGTCGGCCCGGATGTCTAGGGGCCACGGGCTGGATGTCCGGGGTGCCAAATCCGTGGAAGAACTCGATGAACTAGGTGGGAAGAAGAAAATCTGGGGAAAAATTCATGGAATTTTGTGGATGGAAATTGGGGAAAAGTGGAGGGAATCTAGATCCACTAGTAACACAACAAATCCATGGATCAAATCCAACAAAACATCATCAAACCAACAAATCACAAAAAAAAATTGGGAGGGCTATTTTGTGGGGATTTTCGAAATTGGGACAAAACAAAGCAAAATTAGCCTAGAAAGCGGGGGTAGGGACTCCAAATTCGTGATCGACCATGGCTGATGATACCAAGATGATGTAGGTTGGAACCCTAATGGCCGATCTTTCACGATTTGGAGGGGAATTCCCAAAGAACACGATGAACACACAAGAGGAAAACACTCAAATCAATGAGATCCAATCACACATGTGCTAAATCCACATAGACAAAGGGGAACACAAGATCCATAGTCAACAAGGGAGGATACACGGTAGCTAGTTCATCCCAATCCATGAGAAAAGAGGTCTTGAATCCACTTGGGGGATCTTCTCCGTGAGGAGGTCTTGAATCCACTTGGGGGATCTTCTCCTTGAGGAGGCCTCGGTCTACAAAGGAGTAGGGGATAAGTGGATGAGAAAAGCTCTATCTCAAATGAGCTATCACATTGCTAACCCTAGATTGAGAGGGGAGAGGCCTATTTATGGTCTTAGTACAAGTTGGGGCGAATGGCTGGGTACATGGGCCGATGGCCCGTTACACTGTGCATAGGGGGCGCGAGATGTCCAGGCGTCGGGCTGGATGTCCTGGTCTTCAGGACAGGTTGGATGTCCAGGCTGAGGAGGCCAGATGTCCGGGGTTGGCTTCGGTTGCGTTCTGTTAAGGTGGGGCCGGATTTATGGGCTGGCGCCGGATGTCCAGGGCCGGGCCGGATGTCCGGGCCCTGTAGCACTTCGGCTACTGGGCTGCTGCTGTTCTTGACATCTTCAGGGGCCGAATGTGTGGGGCCTGGGAGCTTTCTCTATTTCCTTTTGTCATGCTCCCTCGTCCATTTACTTGGGGACTTGTCCATCTTCATGAGCGTCTCTGAGAGGGCCTTCTCCATACCTAATCATACATAGCATTCCGGCTTTAGGTAGTAACCATGTCTCGCGTGGGTCATAGGGAATATCACAAAGGAGAGATGTCACCTCGGGTTCGAGAGGTCTTGCACATGCTCATGTCATTGGTCCACCAGGCACTTGGGGAGACGTAGGTAGGTCCATGGGGATGACCGTAGGATGCTCCACATCACCATGGGTTGGCTCCTCTCTTCCTTGCGACGAGTGGGATCATGACCTGTGCTGCAACCAAGGTGAAAATTGGTGATGGTGCATCAAGCCTTTTCTGGGAATCCTCCTGGTTGGGTTCTGTGTCCTTGCGCATAGTTGCATCGTATCTGTTCTTGCGCTCTAGATTCAAGAACATATCGGTCAAGGAGGCCTTATAGGACAACAAGTGCAACCAGGACATTAGACGACCACCACTTTCGGACACTCGCATGCTGTATTCCTTTGCCTATGGAACATGTTAAGTGCAGGTGATCTCAAACTCAACCCAGACTTGCCAGACAGTATCATTTGGAAAACTTCGAGCGCAAGATGATATTGTGCTGCAACAGCCTACAAGATTCAATTTGCTGGAAGAACAAGCTCATATTTCACAAACCCTTTTTGGTGTGCAAAGTCTCCTCCATGCTGAAAGTTCTTTATCTTGTTACTGCTGCTAGCTAGGCTTTGGTGCGCCGACAGACTCAAGCGACGGGGGTGGCCGAACGACTATTTCTGCCCACTATGTGTTCGCAATGTCGTGACTTCAACACATGTTCTTTGGCAATGCCCTGAAGCACGAAAAGTTTGGAGCATGGCAGCTGCCTGGACTGGTTGTGCTTCCCTTGATCATCCGGCATGGCCTAACGGAAGCCGGTCCGAGGACTACTGGAATGCTATCGTGGGGACAACTCCAAACGGGAATTCAAAAGGGACCAAGTCTATCATGATCCTCATTGCTTGGGAGATCTGGTTAGAGAGGAACAACAAAGTGTTCGAGAAGAACATTGCCACACCGGCAGCTACAATGCCAGCCATCAGGTCATCCATCAAATCATGGAGATTGGCAGGTGCCAAGTGTATGCATCCTCCTTTTGGGGATCCAATGTGAAACATAGTGATTGGTAGTGACCCACATTTTCATTTTCTCTTAATTTCCTCCCTATAGTCACGACAACAGCTAAGTAATTAATGATACCTGCCTTTGATAATACACAAGCCAACACACGCTGGATTTTTCAAATAAATAATAATTTTGGAGGGTGCTTCGAACTATTAGTATTCCCTTCATATTTAGTGGTTGTAAAGGCCTATTTTAGAGCATCTCCAATAGATGCCCAACAACTTGGTGCCCTAAAATTGGTTTTAGGTGAGGAGAATGAAGGTTTTTGAGTACCATAAAAGCTTTTACTTTGAAAAATGCTCTAAAATTAATTTGAGACAAATAAAAAATAAATATTACTTAATTGTTACAAAGTTCATCAAACCACAACCTCAATTTAAACACAAATATTCATCAAAAAGAACACAAAAGGTCATCACACACGACATTCTAGTGGTCTTTTTGCCCATTCCACGGAGATCTCAATGAAGATATTCCTGAGTATCCGCTTCTAGAATTTAATGATGAACTCTGAGAAAGAGTCAGATGCAGTCTTCCCTTCTAATGGGATGCACCATACTTCCCATGAAATCGTAGTAGGAGTAATCCAAACGTTAGACATGCTCAAACTCAGTGATCACGTTGTGCAAGATCACGATGTCAATCATGAAGTACAAAGCATCTCTTGTTCCCAAAACCTAGCCGGTCTTCACACAATAGCAAATCGGCCTTGCAAAATTCTAGACACCCTCTCCACATCCTTATTAGTAGTAGCTTGAGCATTGTACAATTGAACTTGTTTCTCACGTTGGGGTCTTGGAATTGGCTTCAGAAAGGTTGCCCACTACGGATATATCCCATCCACTAGATAGCAACCCATGTTGTATGCACAACCATTTGCTAGAAACTCCATCGGTGGTGATTCCCCATTGGCTAACCGTGAAAGAGTGGTGACCAGTGGAGCACATTGATGTCATTGCAAGATCCAGACATTCCAAAATAGGCATGCCAAAACCTTGTTTCCTGATCTGCCATGGCTTCAAGAGTGATGGTGGCATCCTTCACATAACCTTTGTGTTGGGAAACATAGTAGAAAACAAAAAAATCCTATGATAAACCAGGAACACCATGAAGATGCAATAACAGTTTGGATCGGATCATTACCAACTCTGAGTTGAAGTGGAAGAAGACGAGTTGGTGTAGATCATACTTTAAGTCCCTCAAACGATCTATATATGAATGATCCCTTGAATGTAAGGCTGAAGTCACAACCTCTCCACAGATTGCAAGGGTACGCTCTTCACGATCTAGCAACGCTTCGCTATCCAGAGCTAATCGTCGCCGGAGAATTAGAGGGAGGAGATTAGAACCACACTAGGATTCTAATTATGAAGATTAGTTGATCTAGTTCTAGCTCTAATTGATTAATTAGGACCAACTAGAACTAGAACTAGAGAACTAGAGGAGGCTCCAAACTTGTGTGTTCAAAAGTGCCCAAAACCTCTAGTATATATGGGTTGGAGTAGGAGCAGGGGACGCCATAAGGGGGAAGTTTCCCCCCTTTGGCCAGCCAAGAGGAGGGGTCCCCCCCCCAATTCGTCCTCCCCTCTCTCCTTTCCATGGGGAGAGGGGCGCCACCTATATTGGGCCCTTGTGGCCCAATATGCTTTCCACCACTTGTCCTTTTAAGGCCCATTGATAATAAAAAAATATAAAAGCCTCCTAACTATTATTAGAGCCTTTTATTATATTAATTTAACATCACCAAAAGTATTTTCCACCTATATATTATTTATTGGAAATACCTAGTATTGCCCTATAAACTCTAAAACCCTTCTGGTGACCCTGAAACGCTTGCGGTTCCTCTTGAAACTATTTAGAATATTAGTAAAGCTATGTCACAAATATATTCTCATTATTCACATCCTACTAACACTCAGCAAATCATGATTACCTTAAACTTTTGATCCTACACCATGTTAAGCTAGTACTTGTCGTTGCACCAGGAGCTGTTACGCCAGGCACATAGGTTCGGTAAAACATAAACATGAACAGAACTCCTTTCTTTCAATGACCGGTAGTGGAACACTGGACGACCATACTGATCCCTATGAGTACATGAATGACATTCGACTGAACTTTTGGTTATCATGTGTTATTCCCTTTGCTTCACGGTACTTTACAAAGCTTGAGGTGCGATGTATCAGTATCCTCTTGAGTCATTCTCATTCTGACTATACATGTCTTCTTGTTACTGATTTTGTTCTTCTTTCTCGTTGATATGTTCCAGCATCCTCATGACCTAGTCACCTATGTCTGGCCAGATGATGATGAATACCATCACACCGAGAGGGCCCTAAGAATATATCTCCGTCGTTAGCGGAGCAAATTAATCTCTCGAGCTATCTAGTGCCTTGTCAAACTTTCTGATGAACTTATAAGTTGTCTTTATGATCATCGTGTTACAGATGACATTTGAGAAACCCCAAAGTTCATCGTACGGTAAGAAGTGACTATGATACTCTCATGGTCTAAGGAATTAAATCACATGTTAACACTTAGTGTTATAACAATTGACTTCGGATGATATTATCTCAAAGTATAACAAACAAGTTTGGGTCGATTCCATATGATCATTCTTCTAATGTCATACTCTTAACATTGTTTTAGGACTATCGTTACACGTAACGATATCAAAAGATCCGGAAAACATGATCACCAACAACACTTGAGCTAGTCTTAGAGGCGAGACTAGGAATCTTATTTTACCGTTTATCATTCCACACATGCATATGAGTTGTTCACTGAATCGCGTATTCCAGGATCATATAGCATAGAATATAAACTCTTAGTTATGAACATATAAATATAATAATACGATATTATTGCCTCGAGGGGATATTTCCAACAGACTCCCACTTGCTCTAGAGTCAATAATCTAGTTAACACCTTTTTCTTTTTTAGAACAATGGCAATCTGGTGTTTGTTCATGCTTTGCTTGTGCTATAGCCTTCGTCCTATCAGATCTTGACAACTTTAGATCTGCGTGTATCATGTGCATTTCTATGTATCTATAATGCTTTCACAATAATTCATAATTTATGTGAAACTGGCTTTGTATATATTGAACCACTGGTAGGACCTTTGATTCCATAGGCTGAACTATGGAACCACTATTTGAGAACAGTGTTCTATTGACGCAATCATCTAGAAACTATACCAAGCTCATAAATGAACTTTTGATTCACCACCCTCTATTGTTGCATCTAAAGCGACAATAAACTCAGCCTTTCTGTTATAGATTTAACCACAGTAACTTTCTTGGACCAATTCAAACTTACTGTGTCACCATAAATCTTTAATTGAAATCAAAATTCGCTACGAGCACTGATGACGATTTTTGTCGATGTACTACTTACAATGAGTATGTATTGATATAACTCCTTACAACAATCTCTTCTTTTTCTTCGTATGCAAGAAACATGTCGTTAGTACTTAATGACATTTCCACGGTTGTCCTATGATCAACAATTTGATCATTCTGGTAACTTTACTCACAACTTACTTGGAGTATTGGATATATTTGTTTGTTTACATACCATGTAATATAGTTAACACAAGTATAATTGAAATCATGTATTTCGCTCATCAATATTTCAGGATACGATTCTTGCTTAAAAATATTTCCATTTGACTTCGACAACAAACTCTTCTTGTTGTTTTTCATACAAAACTGTTTTAGTATCTTGTCAATACGTATGGCTAAGCCCAATTAGACACTATTATCTTCATAGATTATGCCTAATTCCAAGACTATATTGCCTAAGTACTTTACTGAAAAACTAGTTTCAATAAAGTCTTAATTTGTGTCAAAAAATTATATAATTTCCAATCAACAATGTGTCATGCACACATAGTGTTTCGAAATATTATCATGCTCGCACTTACTTTCTTGTAAATACAAGCATCTTTGCTTTGCTCAGTGAAATCAAATTATTTGACCATTTCATCATAACAAAGATTCCAACTCCATTATGCTTGCTTCAGTCCATTATAGGATCTCTTGAATTTTGCACACTTACTAGCATTCTCTAGATTGACAAAATTACCTTGGACCGTATCACATATACAACCTTGGTTCTATTTCCATCTCATGGAAATCATTTTAACATCCATCTATTACATCTCATAATTGAAATAATTAATAATTGCTAGTTTAACCCCAACCAACTTTAAGTATTGCTATGATAAGACAATCTCGTCATAGTTAATTCCTTAATCTTGTCATAAAATGTTTATAACGAGTCAAATATTATAAAAATATTTTTATCTTTGTAAGTTTATAGATCCATTATCATATTCTAGACTTTAAGTCTTCTAGAGGGTCCATCAAGTTCTAAACTTCAATTATGTGTATAGACTCTATATTGGATTGTTTTGGCACATAGCCAATTCCGGAGTTAGGGCCCATCAACGCTTCTCTATGTATTATAGGTTCATTATTTGTTCAACAACATCTCGTATGCACACGATGAAGGTTTGCACGAGTTTTCCCAACCTATATAGTTCAGTTGCAAGTTCGACCGAAGTCTCTACATCTTACTTAGAGGCTTCTGTATCAGTCACGGTAGGAAATTCTAGAACCAATTCTAGCATTTCTTTTCTTTGATATGATTACGAAGATCTGTAATCTCGTCGAGTTACACTGCCCTCCTACTCACTATTTGTAGAAAACATTTTCTTCAAAATTTACCGTACTTTGTGGCAAAACACTTTGCCTCAGCACAGTGATAGAGGAAGACTCAACTATTTGGGATGACCTAAAAAGTAGCAATTCATCTGACTTGGGACATAAACGCGTAAACACTTTTACTTATGTCTTATATTCCCAGTTAAGAAAAGACCAAATGGTTTGGCATATCTTATATGGCATCATTTCAACAGATTTGATGACACTCTTTTCAGTGTAAAATCCATAGTGTCGAAAGCATCACATTAAAAACATAATGGCGAATAGTTTTAGTGTCATCTTTGATCTCACCATGTCATACATAGTTTGATTACATCTACCCAACACATTCTACTCTTAGAGATTTTCTGCAAAGTGCAAGCTATAATTTTTTTCACAACTCATTAGATATTCGCTAAACTTGTAACTCAAATATTCCTTTCTGCAATCCAATTGTAGAAACATAATTTTCTTGTCAAAATAATTTCTACTTCATTCTGAAAAACCTTTCGAAACATTTCAAAGGATCCAAATTTATGTCTCAATAAGTAAATAGATATATCTACTTGAGTCATCTTTGAAGATAGATAAATCCACTGCTTGCAACAACACTTATTGGACTACACACATCAATATGCATATTTCCAATTATTTTGTTGCTCGTCTTTATGGCCCGTGAACAGTATTTTAGTTTACTTCACTATTTGGACGAACAATTTCAAGTGTCAGGTGATTCATAACGAGATGAGTTCAAAAATCCATCACTATGGAATTTCTCCATGCAGGTTTCTCCAATGTCACTAAATGCAGTGCCACACTTACATGGTATTCTTTTTGCCTAGCGACATTTAGCGTCAGTGTTATGGATGCTCAATTTTATCACCAACATTCATAGCTTACATCCTATTGACAATAGGAGTATGGCCTTTTGTTCATTACATCGAACAACTATTGTTTTCTCATGAACAACCTCCTTGAATTTGGAGTGAAGGGAGTGGCCATCTTTCCCCAAGAAGGAGTGACCACCTTCAATTTGGTAATGGTGGGCAGAAGCTTGGTGAAGAAGAGGGATCGACAAACTCAACACTGCCCTTCATTTCTGTATTTAACGAAGGAGGCGGGTGAATCTTAACCATGAGGACATCGACGCTCTAAGCATCGGCGTGGGCTGGCCCACTGATTCTTGGGCCACCCGTCGAGCGAAGCTGGGTCGTAACGACCCAAGGGCAATCTCGCCTTGGGAAAGGAGAAGGCAATCGTGCTACCATATGGAACAGAAGGGAGCTCGACCTACCGGAGACTAGGAAGGCCGGACATACAAGAAAAGGAGCCCGATGGAGGCCTCAGAGCCCGGACACCTGTGACCTCCGCTACGCTCGGGGGCTACTGACGGGGTCATGTTGTTGGGGAACGTAGTATTTCAAAAATTTCCTACGATCATGCAAGATCTATCTAGGATAAGCATAGCAACAAGCGAGGAGAGTGTGTCCACGTACCCTCGTAGACCGAAAGCGGAAGCGTTTAGTAACGCGGTTGATGTAGTCAAACGTCTTCGCGATCCAACCGATCCAAGCACCGAACGTACGGCACCTCCACGTTTAGCACACGTTCAGCTCGGTGACATCGCTCGAACTCTTGATCTAGTTGAAGCCGCGGGAGAGTTCCGTCAGCACGACGGCATGGTGACGATGATGATGAAGTTACCGGCGCAGGGCTTCGCCTAAGCACTTCGATGATATGACCGAGGTGTGTAACTGTGGAGGGGGGCACCGCACACGGCTAAGAGATTGTCTGTTCTGTGTCTATGGGGTGCCCCACTCCCCCGTATGTAAAGGAGGGGAGGAGGAGGAGGGCCAGCCACAAGTGGCGTGCCCAAGGGGGGATTCCTACTCCTAGTAGGAGTAGGTTTCTCCCTTTCCTAGTCCAAGTAGGAGAAGAAGGAAGGAGAGGAAGAAAAGAAGGAAAGGGGGCCCGGCCCCCCTAGCCCTAGTCCAATTCGGCTTGGTCTAGGGGGGCGCGTGCCACACCTTGGCCTGCCTCCTCTCTTCCACCACTAGGTCCATGAGGCCCAATAACTTCCTGGGGGGGGGGGTCCCGGTAACCCCCGGTAGTCTGAAACTTATCCGAAACGACCCGTACCATTCTGGTGTCCGAATGTAGCCTTCCAATATATGAATCTCTATGTCTCGACCATTTCGAGACTCCTCGTCATGTCCGTGATCTCATCTGGGACTCTGAACAACCTTCGGTACATCAAATCACATAGCTCATAATACAAATCGTCATCGAACGTTAAGCGTGTGGACCCTACGGGTTCGAGAACTATGTAGACATGACCGAGACACATCTCTGGTCAATAACCAATAGCGGAACCTGGATGCTCATATTGGCTCCTACATATTCTACGAAGATCTTTATCGGTCAAACCGGATAACAACATACGTTGTTCCCTTTGTCATTGGTATGTTACTTGCCCGAGATTCGATCGTCGGTATCATCATACCTAGTTCAATCTCGTTACCGGCAAGTCTCTTTACTCGTTCCGTAATGCAACATCCCACAACTAACTCATTAGTCACATTGCTTGCAAGACCTATAGTGATGTGCATTACCAAGAGGTCCCAGAGATACCTCTCCGACAACCAGGGTGACAAATCCTAATCTTGATCTATGCCAACTCAACAAACACCATCGGAGACACATATAGAGCATCTTTATAATCACCCAGCTACGTTGTGACATTTGATAGCACATTAAGTGTTCCTCCGGTATTCATGAGTTGCATAATCTCATAGTCATAGGAACATGTATAAGTCATGAAGAAAGCAATATCAATAAACTAAATGATCATAGTGCTAAGCTAACGGATGGGTCTAGTCCATCACATCATTCTCTAATGATTTGATCCCATTCATCAAATGACAACACATGTCAATGGCTAGGAAACTTAACCATCTTTGATAAACGAGCTAGTCTAGTAGAGGCATACTAGGGACACTCTGTTTGTCTATGTACTCACACATGTACTAAATTTCTGGTTAATACAATTCTAGCATGATTAATAAACATTTATCATGATATAAGGAAATATAAATAACAACTTTATTATTGCCTCTAGGGCATATTTCCTTCAGTCTCCCACTTGCACTAGAGTCAATAATCTAGTTCACATCGCCATGTGATTTAACACCAATAGTTCACATCACCATGTGATTAGTTCACATCTCCATGTGACTAATACCCAAAGGGTTTTACTAGAGTCAATAATCTAGTTCACATCGTAATGATTCTAACACACATGGAGTCTTGGTGCTGATCATGTTTTGCTCGTGAGAGAGGCTTAGTCAACGGGTCCGCAACATTTAGATCTGTATGTATCTTGCAAGTCTCTATGTCTACAATGCTCTGTATGGAGCTACTCTAGCTAATTGCTCCCACTTTCAATATGTATCCAGATTGAGACTCAGAGTCTTCCGGGTCGGTGTAAAAGCTTGCATCAGCGTAACTCTTTACGACGAATTCTTTATCATCTCCAAAACTGAGAAATATCTCCTTAGTCTTCTAAGGATAATTTTGACCGCTGTCAAGTGATCCACTCCTGGATCAATATCATACCCCCTTGCCAAACTCATGGCAAGGTACACAATAGGTATGGTACACAACATAGCATACTTTATAGAACCTATGGTTGAGGCATAGGGAATGACTTTCATTCTCTTTCTATTTTCTGCCGTGGTCAGGTTTTGAGTCTTTACTCAATTTTGCACCTTGCAACACAGGCAAGAACTCCTTCTTTGATTGTTCCATTTTTAACTACTTCAAAATCATGTCAAGGTATGTACTCATTGAAAAAACTTATCAAGCATTTTGATCTATCTCTATAGATCTTGATGCTCAATATGTAAGCAGGTTCACTGAGGTCTTTCTTTGAAAAACTCCTTTCAAACACTCCTTTATGCTTTCCAGAAAATTCTACATCATTTCCTATCAACAATATGTCTTTCACATAACTTATTAGAAAGGCTGTAGTGTTCCCACTCACTTTCTTGTAAATACAGGCTTCACCGCAAGTCTGTATAAAACTATATGCTTTGATCAACTCATCAAAACGTATATTCCAACTCCGAGATGCTTGCACCAGCCCATAGATAGATCGCTGGAGCTTGCACACTTTGTTAGCACCTTTAGGATTGACAAAACCGTCTTGTTGTATCATATACAACTCTTCTTTAAGAAATCCATTAAGGAATGCAGTTTTGACATCCATTTGCCAGATTTCATAAAATGTGGCAATTGCTAACATGATTCGGACAGACTTAAGCATTGCTACGAGTGAGAAAATCTCATCGTAGTCAACACCTTGAACTTGTCGAAAACTTTTTGCGACAATTCGAGCTTTGTAGATAGTAACACTACTATCAGCGTCTGTCTTCCTCTTGAAGATCCATTTATTCTCAATGGCTTGCCGATCATCGGGCAAGTCAACCAAAGTCCATACTTTGTTCTTATACATGGATCCCATCTCAGATTTCATGGCCTCAAGCCATTTTGCGGAATCTGGGCTCATCATCGCTTCCTCAGAGTTCGTAGGTTCGTCATGGTCTAGTAACATGTCTTCCAGAAAGGATTACTGTACCACTCTGGTGTGAACCATAATCTGGTTAACCTACGAGGTTCAGTAGTAACTTGATCTAAAGTTTCATGATCATCATCATTAGCTTCCTCACTGACTGGTGTAGGAATCACTGGAACTGATTTCTGTGATGTACTACTTTCCAATTCGGGAGAAGGTACAATTACCTCATCAAGTTCTACTTTCCTCCCATTAACTTCTTTCGAGAGAAGCTCCTTCTCTAGAAAGGATCCATTCTTAGCAACGAATATCTTGCCTTTGGATCTGTGATAGAAGGTGTACCCAACAGTCTCTTTTGGCTATCCTATGAAGACATATTTCTCCGATTTGGGTTCGAGCTTATCAGGTTGAAGCTTTTTCACATAAGCATCACAGCCCCAAACTTTAAGAAATGACAACTTAGGTTTCTTGCCAAACGGTGTCGTCTCAACGGATTTAGATGGTGCCCTATTTAACATGAATGCAGCTGTTTCTAATGCATAACCCCAAAACAATAGTGGTAAATCGGTAAGAGACATCATAGATCGCACCATATCTAATAAAGTACGGTTACGACGTTCGGACACACCATTACGCTGTGGTGTTCCAGGTGGCATGAGTTGCGAAACTATTCCACATTGTTTTAAATGAAGGCCAAACTCGTAACTCAAATATTCGCCTCTACGATCAGATCGTAGAAACTTTATTTTCTTGTTACGATGATTCTCAACTTCACTTTGAAATTCTTTGAACTTTTCAAATGTTTCAGACTTGTGTTTCATTAAGTAGATATACCCATATCTACTCAAATCATCTGTGAAGGTCAGAAAATAACGATACCCGTCGCGAGCCTCAACACTCATCGGACCGCATACATCGGTATGTATTATTTCCAATAAGTCAGTGGCTCACTCCATTGTTCCGGAGACCGGAGTCTTAGTCATCTTGCCCATGAGGTATGATTCGCAAGCATCAAGTGATTCCAAAAGCCCACCAGCATGGAGTTTCTTCATGCGCTTTACACCAATATGACCTAAACGGCAGTGCCACAAATAAGTTGCACTATCATTATTAAACTTATATCTTTTGGCATCAATATTATGTGTATCACTGTGATCGAGATTCAGTAAACCATTTACATTGGATGTAAGACCATAGAAGGTTTTATTCATGTAAACAGAACAACAATTATTCTCTGACTTAAATGAATAACCGTATCGCAATAAACATGATCCAATCATATTTATGCTCAACGCAAACACCAAATAACATTTATTTAGTTCCAATACTAATCCCGAAAGAAAAAGGGAGTGTGCGATGGTGATCTTATCAACCTTGGAATCACTTCCAACACACATCATCACCTTGCCCTTAACTAGTCTTTGTTTATTTTGCAACTCCCGTTTCTAGTTACTACTCTTAGCAACTGAACCAGTATCAAATACCGAGGGGCTGCTATAAACACTAGTAAAGTACACATCAATAACATGTATATCAAATATACCTTTGTTCACTTTGCCATCCTTCTTATCCACCAAGTATCTAGGGCAGTTCCACTTCCAGTGACCATTTCCTTTGCAGTAGAAGCACTCAGTTTCAGGCTTGGGTCTAGCTTTGGGCTTCTTCATGGGAGTGGCAACTTGCTTGACATTCTTCTTGAAGTTCCCTTTCTTTCCCTTGCCCTTTTACCTGAAACTAGTGGTCTTGTCAACCATCAACACTTGACGCTTTTCTTGATTTCTACGTTCGTCAATTTCAGCATCGCGAAGAGCTCAGGGAATCATTTTCGTCATCCCTTGCATATTATAGTTCATCACGAAGTTCCAGTGACTTGGTGATAGTGACTAGAGAACTCTGTCAATCACTATCTTATCTGGAAGATTAAGTCCCACTTGACTCAAGCGATTGTAGTACTCAGACATTCTGAGAACATGCTCACTGGTTGAGCTATTCTCCTCCATCTTGTAGGCAAAATACTTGTCAAAGGTCTCATACCTCTCGACTCGGGCATGAGTCTGAAATACCAATTTCAGTTCTTGGAACATCTTATATGCTCTGTGGCGTTCAAAACGTTTTTGAAGTCCCGATTCTAATCCGTAAAGCATGGCGCACTAAACTATCAAGTAGTTGTCATACAGAGCTTACCAAACGTTCATAACGTCTGTATCTGCTCCTGCAATAGGTTCGTCACCTAGCGGTGCATCAAGGACATAATTCTTCTGTGCAACAATGAGGATAATCCTCAGATCACGGACCTAGTCCGCATCATTGCTACTATCATATTTGAACATAGTTTTTCTCTAGGAACATATCAAAAATAAATGGGGAGCTACATCGCGAGCTATTGATCTACAACATAGTTATGCAAATACTATCAGGACTAAGTTCTTGATAAATTAAAGTGCAATTAATCATATTACTTAAGAACTCCCACTTATATAGACATCCCTCTAATCATCTAAGTGATCACGTGATCCATATCAACTAAACCATGTCCGATCATCACGTGAGATGGAGTAATTTTCAATGGTGAACATCACTATGTTGATCATATCTACTATATGATTCACGCTCGACCTTTCGGTCTTAGTGTTTCGAGGCCATATCTGCATATGCTAGGCTCGTCAAGTTTAACCCGAGTATTCTACATGTGCAAAACTGGCTTGCACCCGTTGTATGTGAATGTAGAGCTTATCACACCCGATCATCATGCGGTGTCTCGGCATGACGAACTGTCGCAACAGTGCATACTCAGGGAGAACACTTGTACCTTGAAATTTAGTGAGAGATCATCTTATAATGCTACCGCCGTACTAAGCAAAATAAGATGCATAAAGGATAAACATCACATGCAATCAATATAAGTGATATGATATGGCCATCATCATCTTGTGCCTTTGATCTCCATCTCCAAAGCACCGTTATGATCACCATCGTCACCGGCTTGACACCTTGATCTCCATCGAAGCATCGTTGTCGTCTCGCCAACTATTGCTTCTACGACTATCGCTACCGCTTAGTAATAAAGTAAAGCAATTACATGGAGATTGCATTTCATACAATAAAGCAACAACCATATGGCTCCTGCCAGTTGCCGATAACTGTTAAAAAACATGATCATCTCATACAACAATTTATATATCATCACGTCTTGACCATATCACATCACAGCAAGCCCTGCAAAAACAAGTTAGACGTCCTCTACTTTGTTGTTGCAAATTTTACGTGGCTGCTACGGTCTTAGCAAGAACCGTTCTTACCTACGCATCAAAAACCACAACGATTTTTCATCCAGTGTGCTGTTTTAACCTTCAACATGGACCGGGCATAGTCACACTCGATTCAACTAAAGCTGGAGAAACATACACCCACTAGCCACCTATGTGCGAAGCATGGTGGTAGAACCAGTCTCATGAACGCGGTCATGTAATGTCGGTCTGGGCCGCTTCATCCAACAATACCGCCGAATCAAAGTAAGACATGCTGGTAAGCAATATGACTATTATCGCCCAACTCATTGTGTTCTACTCATGCATATAACATCTACGCATAGACCTGGCTCGGATGCCACTGTTGGGGAATGTAGTATTTCAAAAATTTCCTACGATCACGCAAGATCTATCTAGGAGAAGCATAGCAACGAGCGGGGAGAGTGTGTCCACGTACCCTCGTAGACCAAAAGCGGAAGCGTTTAGCAACGCGGTTGATGTAGTCAAACGTCTTCGCGATCCAACCGATCCAAGCACCGAACGTACGGCACCTCCGCGTTCAGCACACGTTCAGATCAGTGACATCCCTCAAACTCTTGATCCAGTTGAGGCCGAGGGAGAGTTCGGTCAGCACGATGGCATGGTGACGGTGATGATGAAGTTACCGGTGCAAGGCTTTGCCTAAGCACTATGACGATATGACCGAGGTGTGTAACTGTGGAGGGGGGCACCGCACACGGCTAAGAGATTGTCTGTTGTGTGTCTATTGGGTGCCCCCTCCCCCGCATATAAAGGAGGGGAGGAGGAGGAGGAGGGCCGGCCAGAAGGGGCGCGCCCAAGGGGGATTCCTACTCCTAGTAGGAGTAGGTTTCCCCCTTTCCTAGTCCAAGTAGGAGAAGAAGGAAGGAGAGGAAGAAAAGAAGGAAAGGGGGCCCGGCCCCCCTAGCCCTAGTCCAATTCGGTTTGGGCTAGGGGGGCGCGCGCCACACCTTGGCATGTCTCCTCTCTTCCACCCCTAGGCCCATGAGGCCCTATAACTTCCCGGGGGGGGGGGGGGTTCCGGTAACCCCCGGTACTTCAAAACTTATCTGAAATGACCCGAACCATTCCGGTGTTCGAGTGTAGCCTTGCAATATATGAATCTTTATGTCTCGACCATTTCGAGACTCCTCGTCATGTCCGTGATCTCATCCGGGGCTCCGAACAACCTTCAGTACATCAAATCACACAAACTCATAATACAAATCGTCATCGAATGTTAAGCGTGCGAACCCTACGGTTCGAGAACTATGTAGACATAACCGAGACATATCTCTGGCCAATAACCAATAGCGGAACCTGGATGCTCATATTGGCTCCTACATATTCTACGAAGATCTTTATCGGTCAAACCGCATAACAACATACGTTGTTCCTTTGTCATCGGTATGTTACTTGCCCGAGATTCGATCGTCGGTATCATCATACCTAGTTCAATCTCGTTACCGGCAAGTCTCTTTACTCGTTCCGTAATGCAACATCCCGCAACTAACTCATTAGTCACATTGCTTGCAAGGCTTATAGTGATGTGCATTACCGAGAGGGCCCAGAGATACCTCTCCGACAATCGGAGTGACAAATCCTAATCTCGATCTATGCCAACTCAACAAACACCATCGGAGACACCTGTAGAGCATATTTATAATCACCCAGTTACGTTGTGACGTTTGATAGCACACTAGGCGTTCCTCCGGTATTCGCGAGTTGCATAATCTCATAGTCATAGGAACATGTATAAGTCATGAAGAAAGCAATAGCAATAAACTAAATGATCATAGTGCTAAGCTAACGGATGGATCTAGTCCATCACATCATTCTCTAATGATGTGATCCCGTTCATCAAATGACAACACATGTCAATGGCTAGGAAACTTAACAATCTTTGATAAACGAGCTAGTCTAGTAGAGGCATACTAGGGACACTGTGTTTGTCTATGTATTCACACATGTACTAAGTTTCCGGTTAGTACAATTCTAGCATGAATAATAAACATTCATCATGATATAAGGAAATATAAATAACAACTTTATTATTGCCTCTAGGGCATATTTCCTTCACCTGTAGCCGGGATACCTAATATAAGGGAGCCCAACCTCGCCAGGTACACGGGGCCCACTAGGCCCAAGACTAGAAGGAAGCCCTAAGGAGGAGGAGGTGATCTTCGTGCTCTCCAAGACTAAGGGCAGCGGCGTGGCCGATCTCATCTACCTCCCCCCCCCCCGAGTAAACCCTAGACCTTCACCTATCTATATAAAGGAAGGTCTAGTTCCTCATTATATCAACCAATCTTAGATCAAACTCTCGGTAGTAATCCCGTACACCATTGTAACCCTCTGTATGAGGTATCCCCTCACCATGAATAACAAGAAGAAGTAGGACGTAGGGTATTACTCTTCAGAGACCCGAACTTGGAAAAATTGTGTATGCAGATTCCGTCCTGGTACTTCCGATCTCGTCATGAACCCTACCGAGGGATTTGATGGTATTTCTTTCTGTCATCCACCACCTATTGGACAAGCACTAATACTCGGTATAGGTACAAAGGGTGTGTGGTCCGTGGTGGCGATACATAATCATCCAGTTAAATTGGTGTTAGGGCATGTCTCTCTCTAAGTAGTTTTGGTGATGATGACAATGCTTTTGCAGACTAATCGTGTGCATTGAGTATTTCAGAGATTCATTCATTGGCACGAGACGATTCTTTCCCCTCGGAGCTTTAAGTAAAGACAGTGTAGTCTCTTTCATTTCAGTTTTGGTGGACTTGAGTCATAGTAGACACCGTACTATCAAGAGGGGGTCCGCATTGGAAAGGCTAGGGTGGAATCAACACGTACACTTTATTTTTGCACCTCGAGCTCCTTTCCTCTCCTTGGAGTTTT
The DNA here is from genome assembly GCF_002575655.3 of Aegilops tauschii subsp. strangulata. Classification (NCBI taxonomy): domain Eukaryota; kingdom Viridiplantae; phylum Streptophyta; class Magnoliopsida; order Poales; family Poaceae; genus Aegilops; species Aegilops tauschii. The sequence goes on along the minus strand of NC_053035.3, from coordinate 205,581,952 downwards.
CCGTTTCGACAGAAGTGGGGATTGTAGGTGCTAGTGGTAGTACCGCCACCCTAGCGGTAGTGCCGCATATGGTCCTCAAGCGGCAGTATCGCTGTCCAACAATGGTAGTTCCGCTCGGGTGCGTCGGCGGCAGTACCGTCCTTGTTCAGCACTGCTACTGCCTCGATTCGAGGGCGTCTCTGTCGTGTCGGGTTGTGCGGGAGTAGTAGCAACAGTAGCAGCGGTAGTACCGCTCGTGAGCGGTAGTACCACGTCTACCACTGCCACTAGTGCCGCCCCAGCCCTCTCTCCCTCTTCTGTTCCCCCTCGGTTGCCACTACTCCCAGTCTCCGCGGTAGTACCGCTGGGGTCGCGGTAGTACCACTGCCACCAGCAGTAGTACCGCTCCGTGCGGGTTGAAAGGGGGGGGGGTAACGGTTGGATAAGTTCCCCCCTATAAAAGGTCTTCTTTTCCAAAGAGACCTACCTCTTCCCTCCCCAAAAACTCCATTGTTGCTGAAAGCTCCATTTTCGTCCGATCTCTCTCCCTAGCCAATCAAACTTGTTGATTTTCTAGGGATTGGTTCAGAAGGCCCCGATCTATAGTTCCACCAAGAGAAATTTTATTCCCCCCCACTAATCCCTTGCGGATCTTGCTACTCTTGGGTGTTTGAGCACCCTATACGGTTGAGGTCACCGCAGAGCCATATTCCATTGTGGTGAAGCTTCATGGTGTCGTTGGGAGCCTCTGGTTAAGTTGTGGAGATAGCCCCAACCTTGTTTGTAAAGGTTCAGTTGCCGCCTCCAAGGGCACCAACAGTGGAATCACGACATCTCGCATTGTGTGAGGGCGTGAGGAGAATATGGTGGCCCTAGTCGCTTCTTGGGAAGCATTGTGCCTCCACACCGCTCCAACGGAGACGTACTTCCTCTCAAAGGGAAGGAACTTCGGTAACATATCCTCGTCTTCACTGGCTCCACTCTTGGTCATCTCTTACCTTTACTTGTGCAAGCTTATATTGTGTTGTATCCCTTGCTTGCTTGTGTGCTTGTTGTTGTTGCATCATATAGGTTGCTCACCTAGTTGCATATCTAGACAACCTACTTTGATGTTAAGTTTAATTTGGTAAAGAAAAGCTAAAAAAATTTAGTTGCCTATTCACCCCCCTCTAGTCAACCATATCAATCCTTTCAATTGGTATCAGAGCCTCGTCTCTTTATTAAGGACTTTGCCATCCGAAGAGTATGGTTGACATCACAGACGAGGTGGAGGAACACCCCGGTGTGAGTCCCACTTTGTTTGCGGCCGATGGGGGATCGTCGGTCTCTCGTGAGGAGTTTAATGTGGCCTTGGACACATTGAAAACCTCCATGAAGACCGAGGTCAAAGACATGCTTAAGAATTTTCTTGATGGTCTTAAATTGTCCACCGCGCTGTTGGAAGTGGTCGATCCCACTAACAAGGTGACAGATGCTAACTCCAACAAGGGGGAAGCTACTAGTGATCAAGTTCCTTTGACTAGTAGTAGAAGTGGGAATGGCATCTTTGCCCATGTTGAACCTCCAATTACTTATGGAAGACTGGTTCCCTCCACGCATATGAATCATGTTGGTCCTCCTCCTAAGCTTGTGAAAAATGAGGATTTTGCCTCTTGGGTCCATCGCTTTAAACGTCATTTAAATCATAGTTCTACTAATCTTTGGAGAACTATTGAGCAAGGTTTCTACCCGCACGACCCAAGCAACTTCACTCCTAGAGAAGCCGCGGATCATCAATTCAATGAGTTCGCTCTCTTCATTCTCCAAGAAGCAATTCCACCCGAAGATATTGCGCACCTCCGACCTTTCACCATGGCCAAGGAAGCATGTCAACATGTTGTTTCTGTTTACAAGGGAAGCACAAGCATTCAACACTCAAACTTTGAAGTGGTGCAAGATGAAGCCGATGAGTTTGCAATGATTGAAGATGAAGACCTCGAGAGCTTTACCGAAGATTAACCACTCTCGCGGCCTCACTTCGAGATCATGGGAGCAAGGATACGGATGACAATTGGATCAAGCGCAAGTTTCTCAAGGCCATGATGTCGTACCATCAGGCCATGTCCTCCGTCATCTGTCAAAGGCCGGACTTTCACGCCTTGTCCTCAAGTGAAGTGTTGGACGAGTTTGTTGCAATGAGGATCTTGGACAAGACTGCCGACAATGCGGTGTTGCATTCTCAACAAGCAAAGAAGCCCAACCTTGCTTTGAAGGCCAAGGCTAGTGTGGAAGAAGAGGGTGAAGAGGAAGAAGAGGAGTGTTTCCCCGAAGATACTAAATATGCTTACCATGAGCACATGGCTCTCGCTTCACGGCAATTTTGGAGCAAGAAGAACCCAAGGCCCAACTGCAACAAGAACAACTCAAGTGGCACCAAGGGCAAACAACGTGTGAGGACATGCTATAATTGTGGCAATGTGAGTCACTTTGTTGTGGATTGCCCGTACGAGAAGAGGGAAGACAATGGTGGCAAGCTTATCCAAAAAGACAAGGCCAAGTCCTTCCCCAACAAGAACAACTTCACCAATAAGACTCCTCCCAAGGGGTTGGTGGCACAAGAAGAGTACAATGAGGAGGATGATGATGATGAAGACGGTGAGACGGTTGCCATGGCCTCCGTTGCCATTGCAACAACTCCACGTGTATCCCTCTTTGATTCACCCAACGAGAACATCACCGCCAAGTGCCTCATGGCTAAAGCCACCAACAAGGTAACCCCCAACATCAAAACTACCATCACTACTAATCCTTCCTTGACAGATTGCATTGATGAAAGTGAGAGGACGAAGGAGGAAGAAAATGAATTTGAGTCTTTTATGAGTAAGCTCAAGGGTAAATCCAAGAAGCACTTTGTTGCTCTTTGGAACAACTTGGTGAAGCCAATGACATGATCGAGGCTCACGAAGAAACCATCTCTAAGATGGAATAGCATAGTCGTGACTATGTCGATGAGATATCGGATCTCTCTAATGCACTTGAGGAAGAGCGTGGTCATCGTTTGGCTCTTGAGGAGTCACACAACGATGATCATGCTAAATTAAAGAAAGATCTTGATCATGCTCTTGTTGTATCTCGTGTGCTCAACTCTGAGAAGGCCAAACTTGGGGTTGACCATGCTAGACTCAAGGAGGAGTTTGATATACTTGACAAGGCTCACAAGGCCTTGAAGGGTGCTCATGCTAGCCTCAAAGAGTCTCATGATCAACTCCAAGTGAAGCTAACCAAGGAGAAAGCCACATTTCCTCATATGGTTTTAATTGATAATGCAAATGCTACTAACCCATGTTGTGAGCATGTGCATCTTGTGGAGGAGAATGCCAAGTTGAAGGAGCAACTTGAGAAAGGCCTTGTGTCTTGCATACAAGGTGAGAAGAACCTTAACAACCTTTTGAGCAATCAAAAGAAAGTTGTGGGCAAGGAGGGAATTGGGTTTGCACCCAAGTCCAAGAATAAGAAGAAGAATGACAAGGCCAAACGACTCCTCCTCTCAAGCAAACTTTTGTGAAGGAGGGAGAGGGTGCTTCTAAGGAGAAGAAGAACAATGTGAAGGGTGGTGGTGTCAAGAAGGGCAATGCCACCCCTTCCAACAAAGCTGGCAACTTTAACCCTTCTTATGTGTTATGCCGTGCTAGTGATGGGCATGTTTATGCCAAATTTGTTGGTTCTTCTAATGAGTACATTGAATGGTCTATTTGGGTTCCCAAGACCCTTGTTACTAACATCAAAGGACCCATTACAAAATTGGTACCTAAAGCCAAGCATTGATCTCTTGTAGGTGTTTGCTTCTAGTGGGGGATCATGGTTGCTCGACAGTGGAGCCACAAATCATATGACCGGAAGCAAGGACTTGGTGGTAGACGTGCACAAAGTTTCATCTATGCCCACCAATGTTGAATGGGGTGATGCTTCATCTTCTAAGGTATTGAGTCTTGGCAAGGTTGTCATTTCTCATGATCTCATGATCGAGAAAGTCATGCTTGTTGAGTCCCTTGCATACAACTTACTTTCCGTTCGTCAACTTGCACTCATGGGCTTTGCCACTTTCTTTGATATTGATACCGTGGCCCTCTTGGGGACCATGTCCGTGGACTAAAAAATGTGAGTTTTGCCAAAGATTGTGCTTGCAGTGCTTGTATCAAAGGAAAGCTACATGAGAAGGCTCACCCTCCCACGACTATCATCTACTCGAAGAGGCCCTTGGAGCTCCTCCACTTTGATCCATTTTGGCCTCCATCGTTTGATAGTCTTGGGGGTAGAAAGTATTGATTGGTGATTGTGGATGATTATTCAAGATACACTTGGGTATATTTCTTCAAGAGGAAGAGTGAGACCCAACAAACCATCATCGACTTTGCAAATGAAGCTCAATGTCAACACAATGCAAAGATCTTGACAATAAGAAGTGACAATGGCACCGAGTTCAAGAACTACACCTTGGATGAGTTTCTTAGTGATGAGGGGATCAAGCATCAATATTCCGCACCTTACACCCCTCAACAAAATGGTGCAGCGGAGAGGAAGAATCGGACTTTGATGGAAGCGACAAGAACCATGATGGCGGAGTTCAAGCACTACAAAAAAATACACTTCCGTGATGATACGTGTTTGTCACAGTAGGTCACGTTTTCTGTCATGCATGTACATCCATGACGATTTTATGACAGAATCAAGATAGTCATACCTGTGCTGTCGTAGAAATGTTCCATGACATTACCAAAATTATCATCACGGAAGTGTCCACTTCCATGACGAAAAATCGCGCGTCACAGAAGTGCTTTCGTCAAGGGTGACAGACACGTGGCATCCAGCATAACGAAACGCCGTGTGACGCCCCCGGTTTGACCATACACTAATCATGCACGCAAATGTGTATGATCAAGATCAGGGACTCACGGGAAGATATCACAACACAACTCTAAAACATAAATAAGTCATACAAGCATCATAATACAAGCCAGGGGCCTCGAGGGCTCGAATACAAGTGCTCGATCACAGACGAGTCAGCAGAAGCAATAATATTTGAGTACAGACATAAGTTAAACAAGTTTGCCTTAAGAAGGCTAGCACAAACTGGGATACAGATCGAACGAGGCGCAGGCCTCCTGCCTGGGATCCTCCTAACTACTCCTGGTCGTCGTCAGCGGGCTGCACATAGTAGTAGGCTCCTCCAGTGCCATAGGAGTCGTCGTCGACGGTGGCGTCTGGCTCCTGGACTCCAACATCTGGTTGCGACAACCAGGTAGAAAGGAAAGGGGGAAAAGAGGGAGAGAAGCAACCGTGAGTACTCATCCAAAGTACTCGCAAGCAAGGAGCTACACTACATATGCATGGGTATATGTGTAAAGGGGCATATCAGTGGACTGAACTGCAGAATGCCAGAATAAGAGGGGGATAGCTAGTCCTGTCGAAGACTACGCTTCTGGCCATCTCCATCTTGCAGCATGTAGAAGAGAGTAGATTGAAGTCCTCCAAGTAGCATCGCATAATCCTACCCGGCGATCCCCTCCTCGTCGCCCTGTTAGAGAGCGATCACCGGGTTGCATCTGGCACTTGGAAGGGTGTATTTTATTAAGTATCCGGTTCTAGTTGTCATAAGGTCAAGGTACAACTCCGGGTCGTCCTTTTACCGAGGGACGCGGCTATTCAAATAGATAAACTTCCCTGCAGGGGTGCACCACATAACCCAACACGCTCGATCCCATTTGGTCGGACACACTTTTCTGGGTCATGCCCGGCCTCGGAAGATCAACACGTCGCAGCCCCACCTAGGCTCAACAGAGAGGTCAACACGCCGGTCTAAGTCCTATGCGCGCAGGGGTCTGGGCCCATCGCCCATTGCACACCTGCACGTTGCGAGGGCGGCTGGAAACGGACCTAGCCTAGTGGCGTTCCAGTCCAATCCGGCGCGCGCCGCTCCGTCGCTGATGTCAAAAAGAGCTTCGGCCGATACCACGACGTCGAGTGCCCATACCTGTTCCCGCGTAGCTGGTTAGTGCGTATAGACCAAATGGCCAGACTCAGATCAAATACCAAGAACTCGTTAAGCGTGTTATGTCGAAGTAACCGCGAACGCCGTCCAGGGCCAGGCCCACGTCTCGCCTAGGTGGTCTCAACCTGCCCTGTCGCTCCGCCACAGAGATCCACTTGCGGGTACTCCTACGAGCCGACCCGACTTTAGTCACCACAGGTTTCATGTATATAATATATAAGTATATACCCGTGATCACCGCCCAAGTGATCACGGCCCGATAGTATAGCACAGCAGACGGACAAGAATGTAGGGCCACTGATGGAAAACTAGCATCCTATACTAAGCATGTAGGATTGCAGGTAAAGGTAACAACAGTAGAAACAAGGACAGGCTATGCATCAGGATAGGATTAACGGAAAGCAGTAACATGCTACACTACTCTAATGCAAGCAGTATAGAGAAGAATAGGCGATATCTGGTGATCCAGGGGGGGGGCTTGCCTGGTTGCTCTGGCAAGTAGGAGGGGTCGTCAACTCCGTAGTCGAACTGGGCAGCAGCAGCGTCGGTCTCGTAGTCTACCGGAGAGAAGAGGGGGGAAGAAACAGTAAATACAATGCAAACATAAGCATGACGATGCGTGACATGACAATGAGCGGTGCTAGGTGTGCCCTAACGCGGCAGTAGGTGGTACCGGCGAAGGGGGGGAACATCCGGGAAAGTATTCCCGATGTTTCGTGTTTTCGGACAGATGAATTGGAGGGGGAAAGTTGCGAGTTCGATAGGTTAGGGATGTGTGGTGGACGAACGGGCTGCGTATCCGGATTCGTCTCGTCGTTCTGAGCAACTTTCATGTACAAAGTATTTCCATCCGAGTTAAGGATTAAAAGATATGATTTTCAAACGAATTTATTAATTTCTGGAATTTAATTAATTATTTAATTTAATTCAAAATTTGGATTTATGACATCAGCATGATGACTGCTGACGTCAGCAGTCATCTGACACATGGGTCCCACATGTCATAGACTGATTAGGGTAATTAGGGTTAACTAATTAATTAAACTAATTAATTAAATTAGATTAATCTAAAGAGGGTTAATTAACTAATTAATTAACTAATTAATTAATTATTTTTATTTTATTTTTCTTTCTTTATTTATTTATTTATATATTATTATTCTTTTTAATTCCTTTTTTTATTATGTTCTGGGCGCGGGGCCCACCTGTCTGTGGCCCATAGGGGGTTCGGGCCCAGGGGCAGTGGCTCAGGGGCGCGGGGCCCCACCTGGCAGTGGCCCAGTGGCCACAGGCGGGCGCGGGCGCGACGCGCGTGTGCGGCGCGGGCGCGGGCGTGGGCGACGGGCGCCCGTAGCCTGCCCGGGGCAGGGCGGGGCCGTGGCCATGGCGGGGGTTGCCGCAGCGGGGCAAGAGGGCCAGGCGGGCGGAGGCGGGGGGGGGGGGGGGGGGTGGCGCCGTTGCGGGCGCAGGACGCGGCCCGAGCGGGCGCACGCCTAGGTGCGGGCGGACCCGGCAAGGCGCCGGAGCAGGGGGCGGTGGCCACGGCGAGGCCATGGCCGGAGCGGGGCGCGCTGGCCGTGGTCGGTGGAGAGGCGCCCGCGGGGAGGAGCGCTGGGCAAGGGGCCGCAGCGGGCGGACGGGGCGTGTGGTCTGGCGGACCCGGCGACGAGCGCCGCGGGCGGGGTCAAGCCCGAGCGGCGACCAGCACGCGGGGGCGGCACGGCGGAGCGTGGGGCGGTGCAGGGGGCGAGGTGAGCGCAGGGAGGAGGGGCGCCCGTGCGTGCGGGTGGCCGCGGCGAGTGGAGCGGCAGAGCGAGGCGAGGCTCGGGCGCGCGCGCGGGGGCAGGGCGCGGGGTGCGACCCCGAGCGGCAAGCAGGGGAGGGGACGAGCACGGGGCGAGGGAGAGAGAGGAGGGGCGCGGCTCATGATGGCCGTAGGGTCAGGGGCAGCGGGGGTCGGGGTGGTGGTCGAGGACGATGGCGACGAGGAGAAGCAGGCCGGCGGGGAGGAGGAGGCAGGCCGGCGAGGGCGAGGCGGCGTCGGGTGGTCCGGTCGGCGGCGGACGAGGGCGGCGGCGTCGAGCCCGATCCGATCTGGATCGGGGGAGGGAGGGGGAGAGTGGGGGCGCGAGTGGGGGAGTGGGTTAGGGTTTGCGGGGGGGGGGGGGGGGAGTGGATAAGGGGAGAGTGGGGGTGGGCCGGCCGTCTGGGCCTTTGCCCAATTGGGCTGGCCAGCTGGGCCACAGTTGGCCCAGTGGGGTGGGGGCTTCTCTTTTCTTTTTTTTTTCTTTTTTCTGTTTTGCATTTCTTTTATTTATTTCTCTTTTCTGTTTTATTAGTTTACTATTATATTTTCTATATAATTTTGTTTTATAAAATATACAAATAGTACCTAAATTATTGTTCCAAAATACCCCAATGCCGCAAAAAGTTTGGTGAGTAAATAAAATAGTTTAGTAATTTATTAATTGTAAAAGGCATTTAATTAATTGTTTTTGCTACTGTTTTAATTATTTTAGGGCCTTTAAACATTATATAAAAGTGTGGCTCCTCCACCATAAATACCTATGCATTATTTGGCACAACCCAAACATTTTAGTTTTTATGTTTGAAAACATTTACTGTTTGCATATATTTTAAATTTGAATTTGAATCGTTTTGAACTAACAGTTGATTAGCAACAGTAATAGAGATGACATGGCATCATCAGGAGAGTTTTACTTTAGCCTAATTATCCGGGCGTTACACGCCGTTAAGCTATCGGGTCCGGTTTTGGATCCGATAACCCATTAACAGCCCGAACCAATGGCGATTTTCCACGTGTAAAATCATCATTGGCTGGAGGAAACACGTGTCAGCTCCCCGTTGGCACAGGTGTCACTCATCCAATGGGCGAGATGCACTTATGAAATGTTGACACGTGGACCGGCCCAAAAGTGGCCCATAAAGTTTAAATGGGCTGGCCCAACTAAAGGCCCACAAGATTTTGCGGTCCATAATGGGCCGGCCCAGCAAAAGGCCCACGAGATTTTGTGGACCATAATGGGCCGGCCCAGCTAAAGGCCCACAAGATTTTGCGGGCCATAATGGGCCGGCCCAGCTAAAGGCCCGCAAGATTTTGCGGACCATAATGGGCCGGCCCAGCTAAAGGCCCACAAGATTTTGCAGACCATAATGGGTCGGCCCAGCTAAAGGCCCACGAGATTTCGCCGACCATAATGGGCCGGCCCAGCTGAAGGCCCAAAAGATTTTGATGACACTAATAGGCCGACCCATTAACAGGCTGCCATGTTTTGGGCCAAATGCCGGCCCATATTTGATCCGGTCCATTAACAGTCTGCCACGTTCCGGGCCTAATAAAGGCCCATACGAGATCCGACCCGTTAAAAGCCTACCATGTTCCGGGCCAAATTACGGCCCAGATCAGGTCCGACCCTTTGAGAGGCTTTGGGCTAAATTATGGCCCATATCAGATTCGGCCCGTCAACAAGACGCTATGCTTTTGGGCCCACTTGATAAAGGCCCGTTTAGTAATTCGGCCTGATATTAGTTTCGGCCTGTTAAAGGCCCGTTTAACATTTTGGCCCTATATATATTTCGGCCTGTTAAAAGCCCGTCATATAGTTGGGCCTAACTACGGCCCCATTTGCATCCGGCCTACTCACAGACGATAATCTGATTGGGCCAAACATGGACCCAGACAATTTTGGCCTGTTATAAGCCCATGATTTGATTGGCACAATCATGGGCCGGGGTCTATTTCGGCCTGCTGCCGGCCCGTGAGCTGTTCGGCACGTTTCAGGCCCAACCTACTTTTCAGCCTCCTAAAAGCCCATTGAGTTTTCTTGGGAAAATAGGGCCGGCGGTTTACTCGGCCTATTAAAGGCCCGAATCTACTAGTGGGCCATTTTACATTTAGGCCTGTTAACGGACCAAGATGACGGGGCCCATGATGTGGATCATACATAGTGATTTGCATGACGGCTCGATTATGTACCGTAATTTTACGGTTTGGCCGGTTTACTGCGAAGACGGGATATATATACAGTAAAATAACTGCAACATCGTGAATAAGAAAAAACCTAGACTATACAATAAAGAAATTACGGCATTACATCCACTGGGCATCAAAGTTCGCCACTATGATAATAAAGCACAAGCACACAGCAGATTACATACACTGGGCATCAAAGATCGCCACCAGTGCAATTAAACACGCCGACAAAATAATATACAAAACCGACAGCACTTCAATAGAGTTCAAGAAAGGTTAGCCCTGCTCGGGAGCTGCAGCGCAAGAAGCTGAGCAAGCTGATGAGACTACACTTGTTTGACACTTATATCCTCCTCACTCTGACCAGACCTCAAATGGCCTGTGCTGCTGTGCACCAGTGTCATCCCTGGATCAGTAATGCTGACACGCACAGTACAAATGGAGGATTTATAACAGAGTAGCAATCACACACTTATTACATCGGATATCTCCATAGAGACTAAGTATAATAAACATGGCTTAAGGCCATCTAATAACGATAACAGCGGAAGACTTGGAAGATAAGTGAGTCCATCAACTCCAGCGGCATCACTGAGTATAAGACCACGACCTAAGGCACCTTACTCGTCGTCTGAAAAGTCTGCAACATGAAACGTTGCAGCCCGAAAACGGGTCAGCACATAGAATATGCTGGCAATGTAACACATAGAGAGCAATGAACAATAATAATGCTATACTACATGCATATGTGGCTGGTGGAAAGCTCTATGGTTACATTTTTGCGAAAAGCAAATTTTATCCTACTTCAAAGGAATAAATTTTATTTAACTATCATGATGGTTGTGAAACATTGAGATGGTTGACAGCATCTCAATCCCAATTAAAAAGTCATCAATAACCCAACAAAATTAATTAAAAGTAACATAGTGTTGAGATTCACATGATAATCCAAGTACTAGATACTCAAGTTGTCCATAACCGGGGACACGGCTAATCATGATCAGTTTGTACACTCTGCAGAGGTTTGTGCACTTTTCCCACAAGACTTGATCTCCTCCGTTGGATTACTCGCACTACATGGTGTTTGAGTAACGGATGACCAAGACACAGTCTTTCAGAAGTGTTTGCACCTTACGTATGGGTAGACCGTTACACCTACTTTCCCCTACATCTGCTAGTCTACCACTTTAAGAGTTCACACAACTTAATCAACTATGCTAGAGCCCATAATAGCTTGCGGCTGCACACGGAACTTTCTAGCATGAAAAATCTCATGATCCCTTTGAACCTGGGTGGCGGTCCAAAAGAAAAACAGGCAATCCTGGAATACCCAGGTACCTCAATCCACCCAGATGTGAGTTTAAGTTGCCACCTTAAGTAAACCATTAATTAACAATCTCACATCTGTCATGAATTTCACTCAAACCCAATCCACGTCTACGAGCATAGCATGGCAATAATAAAAGCAACGTAGAAGTAACTCCCAAGGGTTTGATAGAAAAACAGGTAATAGGTACTACCTCAACTACTTCCCAATACCCACAGTTTATTAGATCCTAATCATGCAATGTGTTTGAAGGAATAGATCTAATGCAATAAAACTGGGTATGAACGGGGTATGATCAAAGTGTTACTTGCCTTGCTGATGATCCGCAAAACCTAGCGATTCGAAGTAACAAGCGGCACACTCCGGGTACTCTATCGCAAACAAACAAGCATACAATTAGTACTCAACTAATGCACAGGTAAAACTCGAATGAAAGATCCAACCAGAAAGTTCAACTTAAGAACTCCGGTTTGCAAAAAGAATGAACTCGAAAGAAGCAACAAAAGTCAAACGGCGGAAGAAAGAAACTTCGTTTGCTAATCTGGATCTAGGTCAAATTTTACTGTAGCAAAAACTTTTTTGAGTAGGTTAAACGGAAAGAGAATTTCGAGACGAAACTCTAGGCGCTTGAATCACCTGATTCCGATAAACGAGCGAGAAGTTAAACAGAAACGAAGATTCGATCAGAAATCGAATCTGAGAAAATAACGAGAAAAATCCGCCGAAAAGGAAAAACGGACGAACGGTTAAAGAACGGACGTTTGTTAACAGAGAAAAACCGACGAACGCGTTCGTCGAAACGAACGGTTCGGTGAACGCTCGTAAAATAAGAAAACCGAAAAAAAACCGATCTAGGGTTTTTTTTAAAACGAAGGGTTTTTTTTTTAAAAACCGGTCAACGGGGCGAGGTCTACCTCGTCGGGGTAGAGCTCCGGCGGGGCTCCGGCTAGGGGCGGCGAGGGCGGCGGGGCTCGGGCTCGGGGGCGGCGGCGGCGGCGCAAGGCGGCGGCGGCGCGGGGCTCAGCGAGCGGCGGCGGCGGGTGCGGGGCGGCGGCGGCGGGTGAGAGAGAGGAGGCGAGGGGGGGGTATATATGAGGGGGGGTGCTTGGAGGAGGGGCCAAGCCGGGCGGCGGCGTAGCCGGGGCGGACACCGGCGGCGATCCCGTCTCCGGGACGGAGACGACGGGCGGCGGGGTTGGGCCGTCGGCTGGGCCTTTGGCCCAGTCGGCGCGCGGGCGTTCTTTTTTTTTAAAAAATAAGTCCCGCGAGAAAAATGCGTAGAAAAATAAATAAAAATCAGAAAAATATGCAATAAATTTTCCCCGTCTAGTTAGAAAATCTAGAATAGGGTGAACATTTTTAAAATCAAAAATAAATATTTTGAAAACATGCATATTTTTAAATGCAATAAAAATTACAAATAAAATCCAAATAATGATCTTAACATTTTTCCTCCAGTATTTCAATTGTTTTGAAGAAGTCATATTTTCTCCTCTCGTTTATTTTAAGAATGAAATAGTTTTCCGGAGAGAAAAATAATTAAAATCCCAATCCTCGTTTGAAAAATCAAATATGAAAATTCGAGAAAATCCCCAACTCTCTCCGAGGGTCCTTGAGTTGCTTAGGATTTATCGAGGATTTGTCAAAATGCAATAAAACATGATATGCAATGATGATCTATGTATAACATACCAAATTAGAAATTTGGGATGTTACAACAGCCAATATAAGTGGGGTGCTGTCTGTTTTCTCCGGCACAACCACGTTTTTCAAGGACTTTGCTGGTGCTCCTTCAGGTTCGGCAATCACCCTCTTCCTTTTTGATGTCTGATGCATAAGAACAACATTTGAGTGGGAAAACATGGTATGATGACAGATGGAATATGTATTGATAATGGATGGGCATGGCATCTTGACATATATGATGAGTAAACTAAGCAGATGGCGGTGCAACAAAGTAGAAGAAATGCAAGACAACATATGCAAGATATGCGCAATCAATAAAACCTTGCCAAATTAGAACAGACACCTTGATAGGTGAACAGGACAGGCCATCTGCCTTTGACTCCTCGAGGTTAGAATAGTCATTAGGATCATATTCTGAACAAGAATCAACAGGTGGGGAGCGTATGAGTTTCATTGCATCCAGAATGGCACTCAATGCCTTGGTGCCAATTTTGTAAGTCATTGCAGTGTTTAGCTTCAAGAGTGGACTGCTGCTAGTGCAACACAAAGCAGCTACATAGATCATAGTGTAGATATAACGGGGAAAACTGTAAGCATCAGAGTAAAATCAGCAAAGTGGAACTTGCTGGAATATATGTCCTAGTATTGACGATACGGCTAGAAAGGCTTCGGATACCAGCTCTCTTCAACTGAAGGTGCGGTACTGTTAATATCAGTGTAACTCTCAAAGGCGACACAGCTCCCCACATTTCCTTGCTATTCTTATAGGATTCAAGTGAGCAGGCCACTACAAATCCTATTCCCATGTTTACAAAATCCTACAAATCAAAGAGGCCCGAAGAGTTCAAAGTGTCCATCACAACCGACCGTATAGACCTCTACACTGCAAATGTCCCTGCTCATCTTCACTACAAGGAACATACTGTACTACTATCATACTCCCTCCGTTCCAAAATATAAGTCTTGGTAGAGATTTCCACTATGGATCACATACAGATGTATCCATATACATTTTAGAGTGTAGATTCACTCATTTTGCTCCATATGTAGTCAATGGTGGATCTATACAAAGACTTGTATTTAGGAACGGAGAGAGTACTTATTAAAGAAGAATGGAAGAGGAACATGCTAAAGAAGAGCAAGCAGATTTTGGATAATAAAATGTTCGTTGCGCACTGCCCACACATGATGAACCAGAGCGCATTAAGAAAGCAACTCCCTGCTGTCTCTCTATATGTGGTGCACGTGCTTTTCGAAAGTAAAGTAGGAACATTAGCTGACCAATTAAATGTTATCTATTTTAGTAATATCAGCATCATATCAGATTCGTACTTGAGCAACAAGTTTGGAATTATGAGTGGCACATTGTTTACCTTGATGGATTCAGGAGCAGTGCTAAGTAGGTATGGTGATGGTACTGAATATAAAGGCATGTCTGCATGCAAGTCGCATGACTTTTTTCATTTGGGTTAGTCGACCATTTCAGGCGGTTGGATGAAGATCCTACGTCTCCTAACGCTTCTTCTTCCTCGTCTCTGATTCTTCCCATACAGAACACCGCACGGGCCGCCGGCCGGACCACCGGCCCCCACCGCCTGTGTTCCTCCGCCACCTCCGCCCCCACCCGCGTCGAGTTTTCTTCGTTCGGCGAGGCCCCACCACCGCCCCCACAACCACCGTCCCCACCCGAGCCCCTTCGTTCGCACCGGCGAACTCCGGCGAGCTCTGAAAAATCAACTGGTCCAATTTTGAAATTTAGTCTACTGTGATTTAACTAGTGTGGAATATAAAAGCGGAAAACCATAAGCATTGGGAGTATAGTGTTGAGCATGCCATGGTGGATCTGAAGCTGCAAACCGGACAAAGGCAACTTCGCAACCAATGTTTGTTTCAACTAGCAAGTAAGTGATGGACAAGAAATCAGAGTAAAGCAATGGCGATCTATTTTCTTACTGCGATAAATAAGTTGAGCAGATACAAAAGAGTACCGCCTCTGGTGCGGCGCCGTGTATGCATCTGCTGAGAATTTGACGGTGCTGCAATAGCGATGGCTGTCGGCGGCGTGGAAGCAGATCTAGGAGGGTAGACGGTGGCGGCGGGGCGCGGTGGACGAGACGGTCGTAGGAGCGGCGCCGACAAGGTGGACGGCGGCGGGGATGAAGCGAGAGGACGGGATACAAGGATCCCGGTCCGAAGCTGTGGATGAGAGAGGTCGATCTCTTGTAATGGATGGCGGCGTCGGGGTATCAGCTCCGACATGGTGGAGGAGGACGGCGGTGGATGGGGTGGCGGACGGAGGAGGCTAGGGTGGAGAGGGTGTTTTGGCGCCCACGGAGTACGAATGGGGAAATGGAGGTAGAGAGGAAGGGGGGAACCATGTCTTCAGGGTGCGCTTGTCTCAAATGCGAGGAAATTTACAAACTTAGCCCCCGTTTCAAATTTCCTACATCACAACAATATTAGTCGGTTGGGGATAGGACGGTAATCTCGCATACACCGAATATTTGCCGACGAGAGTTTGTTTTTGGCGCCCACCGTGTATGAATCGGTGAGGGAGTCGATTTCGGCCGAGGACACACCGTGTTTGGCGCCCACCGTGTATGAATCCGATTGAGAGGCGGTTATGTCACGTTTGAGTGAAATTACAAACCTACCCCTATCGAAACCTATAGAAATCGAGCAGATAGGCTTTGCGTGGCAGGGATAGGCAGTAGTAATTTCCATCTCGCAGATTTTGGTTTCGGGTGGTTACTGCAACTTTCCCCGCTTCGTTCAAATTTTGCAGAGTGCACGTTTACCGTGCCAACTCAATTCGAATCCCGTTTGTATTCTATTTTTTGTCGGGCGGGATCCATTTTCGATTGGAATAAAATTCTATATACATCATTTTTTATATATACTTTCAAAATCACAACACCCTTTATACATAAATATGGTTTACAAATGGCGTGATCTCAGATTCATAAGGTTGTATCCATCAATTTGGATTTTCAAATATTTGAAACCACTTTATGTTGAAATCCAATGTATGCATTCCTCGCTAACTGTCTCCAATTAATGTGTGTTTCATGCGGTTTTTTTACTTCTCAAACATGTATAATGTGTTTCACACACGCAACATATAGTGTAATCCCGTTTAGACATTAATTGCATATAAACCATGCATTGTTTCTAATTAAAGAATCTATGGATCACCAATATTGATAAACTATATAACATTACACGTGTCCCCAAATTCAAATGAATATGCATGTTTGATACACCAATTTGCGTTATGATATTATCGATGTCGTGATCTCCAGTTTAAATATTTGAATCCCATTTAATCCAGATATTCGTCTCATATAACTATCACTCATGCTTATATAGGACTATCTCTCTAGACATATACGCGTTCATCACCTCTCGGGTATCTCTCGTGCTACCTGTATGTCGACAATGATCTTTTATCTTCGTAACACACTGACGGTACTCTCTCCCTTGACCTTCATCACTCTATCTCTCTCTAAGTATATCTCGCTCCCTGCTATGTGTCTCTAACTATGATTCTCCATGTGGAATCTCTTTCTCTCACACAAACACAAAACTTTGTCTCTCGGGGTCTCATTTCTCTCTACTATTCCCCGGTGTGCCACTCGCACACCCCTCATACAGAGATGTCTTTCGCTCCTTAGGTATGAGAACCTACGACTCTTCCTCTTAAATATCTCTTTCGCACACACAAACACAAACTCTGTCTCCCAGGGTCTCATATTTCTCCACTGTTCTCTTGTATGTCGCTCACACACACTCTCTCTCCCTAGAGATATCTTGCGTTCCCTCATATGTCTCTCTAGCTATCACTCTTGTTGTGAAATATCTTTCTCTCTTGCAGACACAAAACTCCGTCTCTCGGGATCTCATTTCTCTCCATTATTTGTTTGTATGTGAGTAACATGCACCCTTTCTTCATCTCTCTCACACCCACACACATAACTCAGCCTTCTGATCCACTCGACTCCTATCTCTAACGCACACTAGCTAGCATCTTTATCTTTCTATTTATCTGTTTCTCCATCAACCTTCTTTCATTTATAGGTTGATCTCTTTTGCACAATCGTTGTGCCTCACTCCCTCTGCTCGCCATAGATGCATGCTCCAGCCCACGCCACTATCTCTTAAAGACAAAAACACATGCTCAATTGTCGGGCCTTCTTCCCTGCATTCTCACATGCATGCATATTGTCATACCTATCCGTCTCTCCCATGTCGTTGATCTTATGACTTATGTCTTCTTTCTTTTATCTCAATCATGCGTGCGCGTGCACACACACACACACATCCCACGTATACATGTATACCTCTCACACATGCACGTTCAAGGTCTCTATGTCTCCATACGTAGTTAATTACCCTCAACCCTAACGCCACATCGAATCGTTCTCCTTTTGTGTGCACATAACTTCCGCCTGGATGGGTAAAACACACACTCACACTTAACAATCTCCTTCTAGCTACCCCCGCCCTCTAACTCTTCCCCTATATCCCCGAAACCAATAAGACCATCCCTTTGTTTAATTCCCGCCTACAT
The DNA here is from genome assembly GCF_002575655.3 of Aegilops tauschii subsp. strangulata. Lineage (NCBI taxonomy): Eukaryota > Viridiplantae > Streptophyta > Magnoliopsida > Poales > Poaceae > Aegilops > Aegilops tauschii. Next base: position 205,564,368 of record NC_053035.3, on the reverse strand, counting down.
GCACCATCGATACATAGTAGTCTTCCTCGGTGTCTCTCGAACAAACATGTTCTCTGGATGTCGACTCCTCTCACGCGCACACACCTTCTCTTCCCTCTCTACGGGCATTTTCTCTCTCGGACCCCATCGTTGGTGGCCTCTGCCATACACATCACCTCTCTATGATGAAGCCATGCACACTTAAATTACATCCGCCACCGAGGACCCCGCGACACACACACACACACCCACACACACACACACACAAACACACACACACACACGCACGCACGCACCCACCCACACACACACACACTAAGACTCCATCACACACACACACACACTAAGACTCCTTCTCTCTCTCTCTCACACACACACACACACTAAGACTCCATCTCACACACACATGCTCTCGGCGGAGCATTTGTTCCTACCACCCTTCATCCAACCTTACTCGTATGATAAACAATCACCTTAATTTACTTGTATAACATGGACAAATTCCACTTTACTTTAGTAGTTAGCAAACTTATCATCTGTACCCTTATAAAAAACCGAGTTGGCGATGATGGTGTGCCTACCATCTTGTAATATAGACCGTCTGATCTATATCTGACGGATAGAAAGCAAACTATGATAATTTTACAAACGATACCCGCACCTCTCTCCACATCCTTATCTCCCACAACCTCATTGCTGAGCAATTAAAAAAGAAAGTCTCCGGAACAATCTAGCATGGTCGCCGCTGCCGCCTGCCGGCGCCGTCCATCCCCATGCCTCCGCCCATTCCAACCACCAGTCACCACCATGCTCCACTCCTCCTCACCTTATCTCTCATCTTTCATTTGTTCGATGACATTCTCGAGATACCAGTTTTTCCGATAAAATTCTCGAAATATCATTAGTTTTTACACATGGGATTACTCCTGCATGGGTAAATCACAACAGGTGTTTTGTAAAAAAATGCATATTGATGTTTCGTGCAATGCACGAGCATCTTGCTTGTAATTATATAACGCAAATCACGAGCAGGAAGTGACATTTTTTTACACAACCACGTTAACATGGCCACGTAAATCACTAGCTAAAGTAAATACCATTATACTTATATCCCGATGCAAAAGGTTGAGTACATGTCCGAAGAGTAGAGTCGCACACACGCACTCTGTCTTTCAGAATCTCACACACACACACACACACACAAGTTACGTGACACCCACTTAGGCAGACACGTATGTACAATTTGTGCACCCGCGGGTACACGTGATGCTGCGCATTTATTTAAGCCGGACGGCGAACCCAAATAGTAGCTGCATTCATTCCCCTCCCGCCGCCTCTTCTCTGGTCGCCGTTGCCCGGTAGCCATGGCCCGGCCGAAGGTAACAACATACACCATACTCCCGCCGGAGCGGCGCTTTAATCTGGAAATTTTAGTGGTCATGCATGCATCTTTTTGTGCTAGCACTCCTATATAAGGGTTGACCGGTCGCTTCCCGCGAACGTGCGCGGGCGGTGGAAGAGGAAGGAGAAGGGAAGCAGGCTGTGGAGTGACATTTTTACCACAATTTCTTAGGAAACTGAGTGCAATAATTGAGTAGTTTTGCAAACTACTAGTACTACACCTGAAACGGTTCAAAACCTATACTCCCTTGCCAGCGTGCGCTTCCCGCGTGAAACGGTCAGCGTCGCCCTGGAGCGTCAGTGCCGCATTAATGCCCGGCCAGAGCGGAGGCGACCTCTCACTGGTGCCGGCTTTGAAGCGGCGCGACGGCCGAGAGAGCGCCGCTTCCTGGTGCACGCGACTGCTCCACGTCGAGGCTGGCCATAGGCCCTGTTTGGATCCATGGGTTAGAGTTAGTTTGAGGTAGTTGGGGCTCAAATATCCCTAAAGTATCCAAGCATGAGGGTTTAAATTGGAGCAAGTTGCACCGAACCCACCAAAAAAACCTATCCCACCCAAGAGGTGCGAACTGGAGATAGTTCTTATTGGGACCACTGAAAAATCACTTCTCTCTCTCCATCAAGTGCATTTATTGTCAATCTAACCCTGTCGCCCAAACACCTCTTTGGCTATAGTTAGTTCAGGGTTAGTCTAACCTCTAGCTAAGTTAGAGTATCCAAACAGGAGCAGTATAGGACATGCAAGTTGCTCAAAGCATACAGTCAAATTCGTACGTGAAAGGATTTTTTTTCTTTTTGAAAACGGAATGTGAAAGGATTTTTTTTAGAATGCTCTTGGCATGTCGCTAACATGTGATGAGTTAACCAACCTCAATAGACGGCAAAAACGCCAGCCCGCCGCACTTTGAGAGAGACGAGGAGGGAGAAGCGATACGGGCTGCTGGATTACTAGAGATATGTGTCGCACGGAAGCCAAGAAATATGGTGATAGCGTGGGTTAGCCATGTACTAGTATGATGTAACTACACTGGGCTGCCGTGTTTCGTACTCTTCCAGTCCACTGTGGAGATGATTGGTTGATTTTATATCGCTGAATAATATAAAATATCATGAGTGCAGCCGCTCCACCACGAGGTTCCTTGCTCCTTCTCGGTCATCGGGAATCTATGTTCTTCCACTCTATTTTTTTACGTGAGCTTTGTTCATCCTTTTGCCAACACGCGAGACATCTAGCATCAAGGTGCACGTGTCATGCAAGGATCGTTCCATCTATATGAATAACACGTGGGACTGGAACTACGAGACAGACATGTACCCACCAGTGGACGTGCAAACCTGTGTAATGTAGTGCAGTAAGTGAAGTAGAAAGGCACAAATAGTATGAACATGCGTGGCATATAGGCATTTGTCTCTTACTACCACTAAATGTTGTACGTGCAATGCCCGGTGATGTTATGGAGTACGTGACTAAGTACTCTACTACTACTATATTAATTGGAGGCACATATTAGGTTTTATATTTGTTTATGTATGCCCCGAGACCTTCCAACTAGACGTGTCTTTCTCTCCGGGTCGCACTTTGTATCGTTCATACCACTAGTACAGTAGTACTACTACGTGTGGTCTCCGACCCAGAAGTGGAGACGCTCTACCACGCTATTCATGTCCCACTCCTTTCGCTGACGTGTGGGACATCCAGCACGTGCCGTGTGTTTGGCACTCCTTCGTTGTATGAGTTGAAACGCTAGCATTCATCAGAAATAAAAAATAAATATAAATCACCAGTGATACTATACCACACGGTTTCCTTGCTCCTCGATATCGGAAAGAATACTTCCGCTCGCTGACATGTGGGACGTCGACCATCCTGGTCCACTTGCCATGCCCGCAGAACTCCAAGGGAGAGTCACCCCGGTCGTCGCGCCGCAGTAATTAATAATGAGCCGTCAAATCACAGGCCCAACCTTACACACTGTGAAGTTGCTCGGACGAAGGAACCATCATGACTTCGTTGAATTCCGTTTCTTGAAGAAAACTATTGTACCAGCAGTACTGCTAGCTACATTAGTTATTCCAGCAGAGGCCTGCTTTGGTTCATAGGATAGGAATTTTATAGGAATATGAAAATCATAGGAAGTGAGATGACATGCATCTCAATTCCTATAGAGAAAGAGATGCCATTTGATGCATAGGATAGGAATTTTTCCATTGAGCCTAGGCTAATGTACTGGTAATTTGCTCTAAAAACTACAGTAGTGACTAGTAGAACCGGTACATGCTCGTAATTAATTAAACAAACGTACGGGCGACACAGACACACACACACTAACTACTAGTACTACTACTTCTCACATGCTGGCCAGACGCCGTCATTCTCGTTCCCGGCTTTGTCGGTGACACCCCACCGTGCTTGGATCTTCGACGACCTCTCCGCAGCAGCGCGTCCGTCCTCTTCTTTCTTGCGGTGGCGGGCCTCTCTTTTCTTGAGTGCTTTCTGACTTTTCCGCTCCCTCTGTGCGGCTTTGGCGGCCTCTTGCTCTACCGCCCATTCGGCCTTGGCAGCTTCAAATTCCGCCCACATAGGTGTGAGGTCGCGAGCGGCGATGAACTCGGCACGGCGGGATGCCACCACTTCCCTACCATTCTGTGTGTGGTCGTGGGCGGCAAGGAACTCGGCGTGGCGGGATGCCATCGCTTCCTTACCGGTTAGTGTGCGGCGCGGTGGCATGAATGACGCTTGGTGACAACTCTGGGGTGGAGTGGCCGGACAACCGTAAAGTGCATTGGTTTGTCAAGAGCTCAAGGACAGAAGATGAAGGAAATTTGGATTCCCCTTCAATCCTGGTCATTTATTACTAAGTAAAATGCATTGGTGGTCATTGAACTTGTCTTGATAGATCACTTTGATCATTGTATACGAGATATGGTGATTATACGGTCACTGGCTCATCGTATAGCTTCGTATTTGTCTGGTTGACCAGTCAAACAGTCCGCATGCGCCTCATCAGCTCGTGTTCTTTATCTATCTATCTATGCAGGCCTACCTGTCAGTGGAGAAAGAAATAAAAACCAAAATTATGCATATGTGACATTACTGTTTAGACGTTTGCTGGAGGCCTCCGCGAACACCGAGCATGTATTCACCTGGCTCAACACCAACGGTCATACTCATGACTCGGCGCCTTGCTCATGTATATCATCCATCACAACGACAATCTATAAAACATCCTAGCTAGAGAGGGTACTATGGTGCGGAGTATGTACTATCGTGAGCAACCGATCATAGTACCACTACACACGAGTGTGTGTCTGATCGATTCGTCCATTATTCGTAAGTTATGCATGGTTGTGTGGTGTCTAATGGTGGTCGTCGAAGGCTAGCTAGCGACAAGAGCGGTTGCATGGACGCCTGGTTGCCAATACGTGTCGCATACGCTTCAAAGGCTCGTCATCCATGAGTTCACATTTTACCACCACGCCAGCGTCTGACCGCCCTGGCCTACCGAAACCCCTTCCATCGCTAGCGCGCGCTTCCCGCCTGAAACGATCACCGTCGCTCCAGAACGTCAATGCCGCATTCACCGGCCTTAACTACAGGTGCAGTTGGTGTGTCACTGACATGCGGGCCAGATGCCCGTTGGGCCCACATGTCAGTGATACAACACACCTGCGGTTAAGTCAGTGAAGCAGCGTCCGCATTCACGCCCGACGCGACCTCTCACTGGCGCCGGCATTGCAGCAGCACGACGGCCGAGAGAGCGCCACCCGCGCGGCATCCCGGTGCAAGCGTCTGTTCCGCGTTAACGACACCACGGCTATCCTTCCATCCGTCGCCCACATTAATGACACGCGGCTGCCGACGAACCTACTCCGGCGCCAGCCGTCCATCCGTCTACCGTGGCTCATTGGCATTCGCCTGCTATATTAACTTGAGCCCCAGCTCCCAGCCATAGCCAAAGACCCACACTCATTCTCCTCCGGTCCCTTCCTTCTGTCAGCACCACTCCAACCATGGCCTCCTGGCGCTCCAAAGCTCTCATGGACGTACTGTCACAGGAGCAGACGAAGGACATCGGCGGCCCCGCTCCGGGCACGCTCCAAAGCTCTCTTGGACATACTGTCGCAGGAGCAGACGAAGGAGATCGCTGGCTCCCCCCCGGCTGCCCTCCGCCGCCACGACCACGAAGCCGGCGCGCGTGTGCGGGTGCAGCCGGCAGCGAGGAAGAGTAGTACACGGTAGGTCGCCGCCGCTCTGTTCCAAGGAAGGCCACCGCTCCTCCACTCAGTCGACACCAAGCTTGGTAGGATAAACATCGGCGGCCGATTAGCCGCTTGACGGTGACATGGAGGCGGAAATCCTTGTGCTCCGGAGGAGGAGGTTATCGAGGCGGATGAGGATGAGGCAAAGGCAATAGCCAGCTTTCTCAGGTTCATGGCCGGACATGGTGGTCGGGCACCGGTGATCGCTTAGATTAGGTTTACAGTAGGTTTTAATATGGTTTGTGCGAAAGATGTAATGAATTTCGTCCAGTTTATAGGAAAAGTTTTCAAAATGTAATGAATTTCATCCGGTTAATTTGAAATTTGCTTTGTTTGCATGAATTTCGTCCGGTTAGTTCATATAGTTGTCGAAAGGTATGCGGGCAGCATTGGATGGCATCCATCAGTGTCCTTGGACAGATGCCGGTGTAAATTTGAGGGCCAGCGCTGGAGATGCCCTAAGTATCATGCTATAATCGCTAACAGTGCTCCATTATTTCGCAGGGAACAGTTTTCCCTCGATCAAAATCAGAATCAGACTCTTGCTTACATAAAAATGGAGCAAGTGGACGGCACTGTAGCACGTCATATCACTCAAACTAGCCCGCCTAACACGCGGGAGAGCACCGCCCTCGTCATTTTGTTCTGGATTTCTATGATCGATCGCACGAAAATGTTACCCTTTGCAAGTTCAAAAGGAAAAGGCGGCACACTTACGACTCGTACGCGTCGCACCCCCGACATTCCGGCTCGCACGCCGCTCACCAGAGGGGACACGCGTTGTCTCGCATTTTCACTAACATGTGGGACTGCAATTGAATAAACCGTCGATAGCCGAAATCTAATCGCTCGGCGGGCGTCGGCTGAGAAGAGAGAGACATGGCAGGGAGAAGAGATCGCCCGCCCGCCACGCACGAAGTCCAAGAAATATATATGGTGATAATGTGAGGTGGGCCATGGGGGAGTCCGGAGTAAGTGAAGTAGAAAGGCACAAATGGTATGAACATGTGTGGCATATAGGGTGTGTTTGGTTGCGTTCTTGTCTCAGCATAGTTGTTCCCTCTTCATGCATGCTCAACTCAACACCCCTCTTCATGCATGCTCTCTTCATGCATGCTTCTAGTGTATTTGTGCTAAACTAGTGTGGACTCGTGCACCCTCCATACACTCTACCAAACACCCAAAAGTGGGTCGAGAAGGGAACTCTTGGGCGGCATTTGTCTCTTACTACGTACTCCCTCTGTTCCAAACGAGTAATTTGGAACGGAGGGAGTACCACTAAATGTTGTACGTGCAATGCACGGTGATGTTATATTTGTTTACGTGTATGCCCCGAGACCTTCCAACTAGACGTGTCTTTCTCTCCAGGTCGCACTTTGTATCATTCATACCACTAGTACTAGTACGTATGGTCTCCGACCTAGAAGTGGAAGAAGTGGAGACGCTCTACCACGCTGGGTTTTTTTTGCGCTGGGCTCTACCATGCTGTTCATGTCCCACTCCTTTCGCTGACGTGTGGGACATCCAGCACGTGCCGTGTTTGGCACTCTTCATCGTAAGAGTTGAAACGCTAGCATTCATCAAAAATAAAAAACAAATATAAATCAGCAGTGATACTATTTTTTTTGAAAAAATTATCCTGGTTTACCCCGGTCGTATCGCAGGCCCAACCTTTCCCACTGTAAGTTGGTCGGACGAAGGAACCATCATGACTTCGTTGAATTCTGCTTCTTCAAGAAAACTTACTGTACCCGCAATACTGCTACCACACGCGAAGACTGGACGGCACTGTACCACGTCATATCACTGAAACCCACTAGGTCATCCTAAAAAAACCACTAGGCCAAACTAGCCCGCCTATAGGTCATCTATTTTGGAATGGAGAGAGTACGTCTCTGTACTGCTATGATTTTCTGTTGTACGTCTCTGTACTTTTGCTATGATTTTCCTACCCTATCAACCAAATGAGGCCTGAATGTATCCGTGTCGACTAAGCCTAAAATTTTAGGAGCTTGGGCTATTGGCCGATCGACGACGGATAAGTATAAGCGTACCACGAGCTCATCAGCCCCAACGTTTCTCTTCTGTGAGTGTTTTGCAAGTACTATAGCTCGCACAGTAGCTAGCCTACTAACACCAAGAATCGTCAAACAAGCCCTGCTGATATGATAAACAGTTCAAACTTACATCTAATCATGCCATATATTACATCAAAAGCTGGGGAGGATACATCTGTTTCCATAACTCGGAGAGGGTTCACATGATTCACTATCAAACAAAAGTAGCAAGTACCACCCACACAAGACAGTGCACTAGCCCTAAGATGGTTTGATAACATGCATCGTTCTGGTAATTAAACACAGGGCAATGCAAACTACCCTGAAGGATTAGTGCGGCCAACTATTTCTTGTCATCGATCTCTCGGGCAATGACCACAACACGTACAACGGCATGGGAATCGATCTCTGGGGCGATGTCCATAGGACTGACCGCGACATCGGAATCGATCTCTGGGGTGATATCCACAGGATGGACAGCGGCGTCGGAATCGATCTCCGGGGCGATGCCAACAGGACGGACCGCGACATCGAAAACGATCTCTGGGGCGTTGTCCATAGGACGGGCCGCGACATCGGAATCATCAAGGACGTCCACCGGCACCTGCACAACCCTAACATAATAGCAAGCCCATTGCAAATAATCAAAAACCACAACTATGGTAATAAGCCATTATTTTTTACCTTGTGTAGCTCACCGGGGGATCCCATCCCTCCGGGGCCATCTCCTCGTCCTCGATGGGGGCCATCACCTTTCCAGGGGAATACTGCTTCTCACCGGCGACTATCTCCTCAAACTCGGCCTTGAGCCTCGCACAGGTGGCCATCAGAGTTTCTGGGGTAGGCACGGTGGGGCCCTTGCTGTTCTTCCAACTTTCTTTGAGGAGTTCGTCCGCCAACGTCGTCAACTCTTTGGCCAGTGCTTGTTTCTTGGAGTTCTTCGTCTCCATGGGTTGGCCCGCCAACATGGTCAACTCATTGGTCGATGCTCACTTCCTGGAGATCGCTGTCTCCAGTGGGTTGTCCGCCAGCAACTCTTTGCCTAGTGCTCTAGGATCCATCAATGAACTGTCAAACAAAAAGCAATCGAAAGGAAACCACAATCGCAATGAAAACGGGAAAAGAATAGGCTGTGAGAATCGGTCGGTGCTTCGCCAAAAGAAGATTCTTGGAATGAAAATATAGCAGCATCACTGATTCGCCCACCTTTCCTTCGTCGGTACAAAAGAAAAATGGCAGAAGTGAGTAGCCTGGAGTGAGGTTTTCTTCAAGAAAGGGGAGAAAGGGCTTCAACGAGCGTTCCAGTGAAATGATGGTTGCTTCGTCCAGTCCAACTTCGAGGCCACTTTACCACTGCTGGTAAAGGTGTGGGTTTTGTGATATGACGGGTCATGATGGCCACACCGGGGTGACAGGTGAGTCTCGACTGTAGCACCTCGCTATGATTTGGTGGATGGCACGCGGTCCCGGATGCTTTGAAATGTCCCGCATGTAGATAGAGCGGCTAGTCATATAGGAGTGCTCAATATTGTGCACCGCGACCAAGGCGGAGAGGAAAACGAGAGAACTACGTAATTAATGCATGAGTTTAATCAGGGTAGTTTTGTAAATTATGAGATACATTCTTCCAATCGCAAAATGCCTTGGTTGATGAGATTTGACCCCTATAAACCGGAACGGAGGGAGTACTGCACGCGGTGTAGTCTAGTCACTTGTTGAAATCTCTAGAAATGCAAATACTCCTTTCCAGTTTACAGGGCTATACTAGTAAGTACTAGTACTACAATAGTGGGATCAAATAGCAATTTTGTCTCATGCAAGAGCCTGGCTATATGCGTGCTCCAAGGCACCGCACCACGCGAGCGTTCGCAACTGCCACGTTCGGGTTGCGCTTGGCTCTTTGCCTCTTCGAGAAGACGAACAATGATGTTACTCCTACTTCTACAGTATCGAATCCACTGCTGCATGTCCATCCACCTCGTGCGGGAGGGATAGTGTGTAGCGAAAGCTCCTACTAGTGCTGCCAGCCACCACGCTCATGCGCGAGGGAGGGACGCAACTTCATTGACTTACTGCTCCTGCCTTTGCGTCTATGACAGGTGGGCCCAATAGGTGGTTGGCCCACCTATCATGCAGCCAAAGGCAGGTGCAGTTAAGGCACCAGAGCTCAGTCCGCGAGGGAGAGGGCGTTGTAGTAATCAAACTTCTCAGTCTTGTACGAGTTGACGCGACACATCAAAGCACTGCACTCGATATAAGTCTTTTTACACATTTCAAATGGACTACAACGTACGGATGTATGTAGACATATTTTGCTTCGTATGTAGTCACTTGTTGCAATCTTTTAAAAGACTTATATTTGGAAACGGAGGGAGTACAACGCATGCATGCATGCCGTGACTTCCCTTTTGATACTTGCATGTGTTGATTTGATGCACCTTGCCAAATTTTGACTATAAATTTAACTAACCAAATTTTCATGCATGTCACAAAAAATTACGGGGCTGTTTGGATTGTGACTATGTTTGTCTTATGTTGCCACATTATTTTTCCCACACTTCCCTAACTTGAGTTGCTCAAATTGTTAGACACACTTTGGCTTGCCTAAGGGAATCTTGCCACACTTTTTTTGTCTATGACATGTGGGGTTCACTGCTAATAAAAAAAATCTTGTCTTAGGTGTGGCTAATAAAAAAGACTTATATTTAGGAACGGAGGGAGTAGAAAATATAAATAATAATGCATGTTGGGGCAACCCACTTTTCCGATAATTTTAGCCGTGGGCTTGTTCACAATTTTTACGAGGGGGTGGTTGTTCATTTAATGGAGGGACTTGTACCAGACTTGAACGATACAAAGTGCAACCTGGCACACCATAACACCACTTGGAACAAGCAGGTACCTATCTCAAAAAACAATCAACAACTAAAAAAATGGCGACCTGGCACGTAGTACACAATTTTAAACGATTGTTTTGATGGAGTGAAAAAGGAAAACTACCCCACTGCGTATATATAGGTCGGAGCCTCCATGCTTGCTTGCTCGGGTTGCTCTATTCACACACTCTCATCCTCTCCAGATCTAAACAAGATAGGGGTGGTAACACTGTATTTCTCCCTTCAAAAAACACTGTCTTTCTAGACTCACCGCTGGTTATAGATCTGGACGTATCCCCCTCCGCCGGTGAAGGGGAGGAGGGACAACGTTTAGGCCGTCGTCGACAGCGAGGGAGGAGACCCACTGCCGGCCACACCGTTATCTCTGGGCGAGCGCCGGCGCGGGAGGTCCTCTGATCCCTTCATCGTTGCCCTAGTGTGGGCGGATCCGGCCTCCCGCCGCCCACCTATCCACATCCCGACGACCTTCAGGTATATCTTCCTTCAAAACCGCCTTAGCTCTACTTCCCCAGCTTGCTACGTCGCTGCATGTGCATCATTTTCTACCTCTCAGCCCCTCTCGATCGGATGGTCCAACGTCACCTATTTTCTTCTTCTATTGTTAGAGGTAAAGCTACTTCATGGAGTCGAATCTTGTACTTGGTTCAAACAAGAAATAAAGTGGGGGTGGGGGAATTTAGTATGTACATCGGACTTGGTACAAACAGGAAGGAAAGGGGGTGAAAGTAGTACAGACTGGTCATCCAACCGGTCTCTTTGTCGAAAAGGGAAATATAGGGGTAACACTGTACACAGTGGTATGACCAGGACTAGATTTGCTATCCACACATAGGAGTAGGTGGCTAGAGTGAACAAAAATGGGACCAACCCAGATATGTTTCTTGGATGTTTGTTTCTCGGGGCAACAAACTATGAATCACCACTTTAAGCCCCTGTTTAGGTACATGGTGCTGGACTGCTGGTGCACCCACTGTCCCATGCCCTTATACCAAATATTTAGTTGTTCTTAATCTAATGCCCCTAGTAAAAAAGAAGCCATGCCACTGTTATAAGCCATGACAAGTTTAGCCAAATGTTTTTGCCTGTAATTGTTTGAGACTCTGACTGTTTCCTCTGTAGCTTTTTGTGCAAACAGAGATATCCATTTCACCTGGTTGCTGTTGTGACCTTTTGGTGCACTGCACAAAACTCTTCTTAAAACAAGTGACTTTTGTGTTGTTTAACTGGAATGTGAGAATGGAACAGTTGGTTCATTTTGGTGGAACTGCACAAAGGGAGATCTGTGTTCCAATCCTCATCATCCATATTGGCACCATAACCTTCCTTTAGGTAAGAATGATATTTAATGCATGTGTTCATATCTATTTTGTGACTACCATGAGAAAATAATGCTATTTTTTACTAGTACACTTGTACTCCCTCACTAACAAAACCAATTCTGAAATAGAAAGCCAATCATGTACTTGGTTTCACCAACTGGTGAGGAGAATGAGAAACAGAGCATGAAGAGGAAGAAAAAGAAGAATAAACAGTGCCAAGGCGATCTTGCTGAAGCCAGAGGCCTCAGTCGAGGCCATTCAAGGGCTCCGGCAATGACTACCTTACATGTGAGACGATCCTCCAGGGAGCCCTTCCACTTCTGATGTCTCACTTAATTCATTAGGAGTACTTAAGTACCACTAATTTATTGCTGCCTAATTTTCCTGTCGGAGTTAAAAAAAATCTTTAGTAGCACCCTATGCTGAATCATGTACGTGTGTATGTTTGTCTATGGAGGTGAATCATGTGGTGGAGCAGGGAGGGAATTTTATTAGTGTCATGACATAATAGTGCTATTGTTTTGCATGTCAATTTATTGCCATTGGTTCAATGAGGCAATGTTTTGCGTATTGTCCATCATGAATTTGATGCTACTGTTAGAGTAATATGCTAATGTCTTTCTATCCTTTCTCACTAAGCTAATGAAGGTTTCACCTTGCTCCTACTTGCGCAAATAGGGATCATGTTGTGCCAATCATACATTTTAGTGGAACTACACAAGACAATACAATTAACTGTATCCCAGCCAGTGCTTTAACTCTGCTGGAAGTTCTTGATAATCTTTCGATATAATCTCAGCACTGGTAAACAAGAGTGATTTGAACCATACATTTGAAGTGCACAAAAATATATACTATTGAGTGATTCCAGTGAGTGCTTTATCATCTCTTATGGGACTACATGAATAAGCTTTTTTCCTCAGGTTGGTACGGGCCTAAGGCTTTCATCCATATTAGTTTTCTGTCATCTCTATTTGTATCGTGCTACTGCCATGAGAAACTCCTTTATCTTTGCATGTTAAATTTTTGCAACCTATGATACATGGCAATGCTTTGAGTGTTGAGCTAATTGGCACTGATTAAATAAACTAATACCTCTCTTTAAGCAAGACTACTATGTTGCTAACTTTACCCATTAAGATAATGAGGGTGCTTCTATTTATTAGTGTATGTTTCATCAACTAGTCCCACAATTACAGTAATCTCAGTCTCTGAATATATGTGCCAACAGGGATGCTCGATTTTGGTGGAACTGCACAAAAACTTTGGGTGCTTCATTGCCTCGACAACTTCCGTCCTTTCCTGTCAGTCGCTAATCTAGGCCTGCTTTCTTCCTTTGCTGTCAGTCGCTTCGCTTATCTCGGCTTCCAGTCAAAGGAAATAGTAATTGATATGCTACCTCACACAGGTTGGTACTAGTCTTTATCCTGATTATTGTGCTTGTCATGTATTGGTAATTTGGTATTGTGCTACTGTTTGCCGATTTTATAAAGGAGTAACTTGGAGCCTGAACTCGCAGGCAAATCATGCAAATCATTGCATTGGGTGATTTCAGTAGAACTGCACAAAAAGATCAGATGGACAGATACTTATGCTGCTGCTATGTACTCCAAAGTTCACTCAGACAAGCATCGATGCTGACAAGAAGTTCCTATATTCATTCGAGTATCAACCGGCGTCAAATAGTTGTCAAACTCCAAGTATTAGGAGCGTGAACGCTAAAGATATTGCTTGGCGCATAGCCCAGAAAAACACAGTCCAGTCTTTGGTCCCAACTTGTGCCTTTTGGTTATCGGCAGATATGGTAGCGAACTATATGGCATGGAGTCTAAATATTCCAGACAAGTTGGTTGATGCGTATATTCATCTGACACTTAATCAGTCTGCACACCTGGGATGCTCCATTTCACTTGAACTTCACAAAAAATTTGGGTGGTTCATTTTCTCAACCGCCTCCTTTCTCGTCTGCAATGTAGAATTTTGGCGAGCTACAGGACCAAGATGAGCCAGTAAACTAGTTGGATGAAAGTAGTGTCCAAGTTGCTCAAACCTCCCTCGACACGAGGCCACTATTTGAGGATAAACCTAGAAGCAAAGTTCAGATTGTCTGTGCTGCCTCTTATGTACTCGAAAGTTTACTCGTACAAGCATTAATTTTAGCAAGAAGTACCTCTGACTGATCACACTTTACCAGTCTGTACCCTAGGTAATTAAAGTTTGTCCACGGATCATATTGGTTGTGATCTCAATCATTTGGATGCATAAACATACTGAACATGTGTATATCTGAATCTTTTTGTGAACTATCTATGAATATTGTTGTGTGATCTATCAATCATTTGGATCCATAGACATGCTGAACTTGTGTATATATGAATCTTTTGAGTTGTTGATAGTGAATGTTGGCTATGAATATGAACGTGTCCTGTGAACCTAAGTTTGATATGAATGTTTACATTTTCTGTTGTAATTGTGTGTGAACTTGTTAGTATGCCTACTGTGGGGTATGTGACGTGTGGGTGTCAACGACACACCTTCTTCCCGAGAAGAATTGCACCTGCTTTGTTAGGGTAGCAACGACGCATCAGCTCTTTTTAATCTTTTTGCTCTGTCTTGCCCCCTCCCCCACTCAACCCCTGCCGTAATGTTTTCGGCCTCAAAACAAACATAGTACTGCGTTGTTTTTGGGGCTTGATGAAAAATCGAGTGCTGGTTTCTGTAGGTTGGCCCGCCCAGCAAATGGGCTGCTGGTCCACCACGGACTGGGAGGCTAAAAATACAAGTTTTATGGTGCAGAGGCAAGTAAAAAACCGCCATCGAGAGCCATCCACTGAGGAAAATAAAATCGCTCCTGATGTGCTTCTTCAGTCGTGCCGCCGACCCCCTCTTTAATCCAGTTCGCTCGGGGATCTGGTATCTTTTTTCCACAGGGCGAACAAGTATCAGCTAGGCCTAGGTTTTGTATTTTAACATGCGTAGCCCACGACATACGGTCACAGTGGTTTCAACTTATTTTTTGAGGTCCATACCGGCCTATGGGCTTTTCTTAAAGATCGGCAGCCCAATGTATTTTTTTAACCACATTATATATATTTATATTATTACTATTATCGTATATTTTATAGAGACTTGTATATACATTATAAAAACATCCCACGTGTTATTAACTTATAAAAGTAAATGTTTAACAGAAGTTGGCAAGGAAAATCCTGGTTGTTTTTGACTCACAGGCAACGAAAATCCTGGTGATTGCATACAAAAGCTTGCGAAGATTTTAAGGACCAATGTAATAATAACGCGCTCATTTTTATTTTGAGCAATAACTCGCTAATTTGTTAATTATGTATATAAAAAATGTGCCTCTCCGGTTTATTTTTTGATATTAATTGCTCCTTCTAACAT
Source organism: Aegilops tauschii subsp. strangulata (assembly GCF_002575655.3). Taxonomy (NCBI): domain Eukaryota; kingdom Viridiplantae; phylum Streptophyta; class Magnoliopsida; order Poales; family Poaceae; genus Aegilops; species Aegilops tauschii. The sequence continues at coordinate 205,549,053 of NC_053035.3, read as the reverse complement.
AACATTATATATATAACGAGCCCAGCTAATTCGTGTATTTGAAGGAAGTGCAAATGGGCTGGGATTCTTAGAAAATATAAATTGGCCGCATTGACGCGAAATTATTTGTTCACCCAGCCCAGCAAATGGACTGTACATTCTAGAAAACATAGGTTAAATATATGCCACATTTTTGCAGGCTGACATGTGGGCCAATAGGTCGAAGCCTACGCAGTGCATTGTCAACTTGGTCAACAAATGATTATGACATCCACAACCATTGGATTTATATGCAATGGCCGGCATGCGCCTTCAATCTCTCTCTTCTTCCTCCAGCGTCACCGGAACTGCCTGGTCCGGCCTCCGGTGGCTAGCGGCTTTGCTTAGCATGCATCGCTGCGAAGCGCTACCCCACCGCCGGCCAGGCTATCCCTCCACCCCTCCACACCTCCTGTTATTCTCCACCGACTGCAGCCCCACGCCGCACCAGAACCAGTTATAACCCTTCTCCTCCTCTCAATCTGCGACTCCACTGCCACGTCTTCCCATCTTCGAGACGTTCCCGTCCGGGGCCTCGCCGTCGTCCACCACCTCGCTGCGCTCGGTGCGGCGTGGTCAACAAACGAGAGTGATCGGAAGAGGACTGTACGTGGAGAGCTTGACGGCTGGGACCCACGAGGTCCATGGTCGCACGCAAGGAAAGTTCCTCTCTATAAGCTAAAAAAAGTTTCCTCCACTTGACAGCTGGGACCCACCGGCTGTATCTTCGCACGGAAGGAAGTGCCTCCTTGTTATGTGAAAAAAATTATTCCTCCCGTTGACAGCTAGGACCCGTCAGATTTGGTGGCTGACTTGTGGGCCTACTAAGCAGACGTGTACGCAGGGCTTTGTCAAGTTAATCAACAAATGATTCTAGTAGCTGGACCGTTGGATGTTAATCCAACAGCCGTGCTCCTTCTTCAACCTCTGTTTTTCTTGCTCCTGTCTCCCGTGGGCGGCACCGCGGCTGTGCTGCCGCACACCCCGAACCAGTCAAGTTTCCCACTCCTCTCCATCTGCGACTCCACTGCCCCGTCTTCCCCATCTCCGGGTCGTTCCAGTCTGGGGCCTCGTCGTTGTCCACCGGCCTTGGTGCGCTCGGCACGGTGTGGTCAACGTGGTCAACAACCAAGAGTCATTGGAAGATGACTCTACGTGAGAGGCTGATAGTGGGGACGCACCACGCCCATGGACGCATGCATGCAACGGAACGCGGCGTGGTCAACGTGGTCAAGGAACGACTTCCATCGGATGTGTACTATACGTGGAGAGGCTGACAGCTGGGTCCACGGCCGCAACAAGGAAGTGCCTCCTTATTACGTGGAAAATAATGATTCCTCCACCTGACAACAGGGACCCACCGAACGGGCCACCCTATTTTGCGAAAAAAAGTTTCCCCCCTGACTGTCGGGACCCACCGGACGAGCCACCGTATCTTGCGAAAAAAACGTTCCCCTGCTATTAGCTCGGACCCACCAGAAGTGCCTCCTTATTACGCAGAAAAAAATGAATACTCCCCCTGCTAGCTGGGTGGGAGGCTGACTTGTGGGCCTACTAAGTTGACGGGGACGGAGGGCTTTGTCAACTTAGTCAATATGAACGATTCTTGCTCCAGTGACCGTACGATGTCCATCCAACGGCCGTAGTGCTTCTTCAACCTCTGGTCTCCTTGCTCCAGCCGCCCAAACCAGCGCCGGTCGTGCCACGTGCTACTGCCTCCCGTGGCCGGCTGTGATGCCGTGGAGGCCTCACCGCCCCCTACTACTCCCACCGTTGGCCAGGCCATCCCTCTACTCACCCACACCCCCTGTTATTCTGCGGCAACGATAGCCTCACACCGCAGCCGAACCAGTGAACCCTCATACTCCTCTACGCGTGGGCATCCACTGCCGTGTCTTCCCCGGCTCCGCGTCGTCCCCTTCCTAGGCCTTGCTGTCGTCCACCGCCCTGGTGCTCTCGGCGCGGCGTGGTCAACGTGGTCGAGGAACGACTTCCGTTGGAAGAGTACTGTACGTTGATAGGCTGACAGCTGGGTCCATGGCAGCCATAAGGAGTTGGCTCCTTATTACGCGCAAAATAATTATTCCTCCACCTGACAGCAGGGACCCACCGGACGGGCCACCGTATTTGGCGAAAAAAACGTTTCCCCCCTGACTGCTGGGACCCACCGGATGGGCCACCGTATTTCGTGAAAAAACGTTCCCCCCGCTGTCAGCTCGGACCCACCGGAAGTGTTGGGGAACGTAGTAATTTCAAAAAAATTCCTACGCACACGCAAGATCATGGTGATGCATAGCAACGAGAGGGAAGAGTGTTGTCCACGTACCCTCGTAGACCAAAAGCGGAAGCGTTAGCACAACGCGGTTGTCGTACGTCTTCACGATCCGACCGATCAAGTACCGAACGCACGACATCTCCGAGTTCAGCACACGTTCAGCCCGATGACGTCCCTTGAAGTCCAATCCAGCCGAGTGTTGAGGGAGAGTTTCGTCAGCACGACGGTGTGGTGACGATGATGATGTTCTACCGACGCAGGGCTTCGCCTAAGCACCGCTACAGTATTATCGAGGTGGACTATGGTGGAGGGGGGCACCGCACACGGCTAAAAGATCAAACGATCAATTGTTGTGTCTATAGGGTGCCCCCCTGCCCCCTTATATAAAGGAGCAAGGGGGAGAGGTGCAGCCGGCCAGGAGGGGCGCGCCAGGAGGAGTCCTACTCCCATCGGGAGTAGGACTCCCTCCCTTTTCCTTGTTGGACTAGGAGTGGAGGGGGAAAGAGGAGGGAGAGAGGAAGGAAAGGGGGGGCGCCACCCCCCTCTCCTTGTCCTATTCGGACTAGGGGGGGAGGGGCGCGCGGCCCTGCCCTGGCCGCCTCTCCTCTCTTCCACTAAGGCCCACTGTGGCCCATTAAGCCCCCGGGGGGTTCCGGTAACCTCCCGGTACTCCGACCGATTTCACCCGGAACACTTCTGATATCCAAACATAGGCTTCCAATATATCAATCTTCATGTCTCGACCATTTCGAGACTCCTCGTCATGTCCGTGATCACATCCGGGACTCTGAACAACCTTCGGTACATCAAAACATATAAACTCATAATATAACTGTCATCGAAACTTTAAGCGTGCGGACCCTACAGGTTCGAGAACTATGTAGACATGACCGAGACACGTCTCCGGTCAATAACCAATAGCGGAACCTGGATGCTCATATTGGCTCCCACATATTCTACGAAGATCTTTATCGGTCAGACCGCATAACAACATACGTTGTGCCCTTTGTCATCGGTATGTTACTTGCCCGAGATTCGATCGCTGGTATCTCAATACCTAGTTCAATCTCGTTACCGGTAAGTCTCTTTACTCGTTCCGTAATACATCATCCCACAACTAACTCATTAGTTGTAATGCTTGCAAGGCTTAAGTGATGTGCATTACCGAGAGGGCCCAGAGATACCTCTCTGACAATCGGAGTGACAAATCCTAATCTCGAAATACGCCAACCCAACAAGTACCTTCGGAGACACCTATAGAGCACCTTTATAATCACCCACTTACGTTGTGATGTTTGGTAGCACACAAAGTGTTCCTCCGGTAAACGGGAGTTGCATAATCTCATAGTCATAGGAACATGTATAAGTCATGAAGAAAGCAATAGCAACATACTAAACGATCGAGTGCTAAGCTAACGGAATGGGTCAAGTCAATCACATCATTCTCCTAATGATGTGATCCCATTAATAAAATTAAAACTCATGTATATGGCTAGGAAACATAACCATCTTTGATCAACGAGCTAGTCAAGTAGAGGCATACTAGTGACACTCTGTTTGTCTATGTATTCACACATGTATTATGTTTCTGATTAATACAATTCTAGCATGAATAATAAACATTTATCATGATATAAGGAAATAAATAATAACTTTATTATTGCCTCTAGGGCATATTTCCTTCAGTCTCCCACTTGCGCTAGAGTCAATAATCTAGATAACACAGTAATGATTCTAACACCCATGGAGCCTTGGTGCTGATCATGTTTTGCTCGTGGAAGAGGCTTAGTCAACGGGTCTGCAACATTCAGATCCGTATGTATCTTGCAAATTTCTATGTCTCCCACCTAGACTAAATCCTGGATGGAATTCAAGCGTCTCTTGATGTGCTTGGTTCTCTTGTGAAATCTGGATTCCTTCGCCAAGGCAATTGCACCAGTATTGTCACAAAAGATTTTCATTGGACCCGATGCACTAGGTATGAGACCTAGATCGGATATGAACTCCTTCATCCAGACTCCTTCATTTGCTGCTTCTGAAGCAGCTATGTATTCCGCTTCACACGTAGATCCCGCCACGACGCTTTGTTTAGAACTGCACCAACTAACAGCTCCACCGTTCAATGTAAACACGTATCCGGTTTGCGATTTAGAATCGTCCGGATCAGTTTCAAAGCTTGCATCAACGTAACCATTTACGATGATCTCTTTGTCACCTCCATAAACGAGAAACATATCCTTAGTCATTTTCAGGTATTTCAGGATGTTCTTGACCGCTGTCTAGTGATCCACTCCTGGATTACTTTGGTACCTCCCGGTTAGACTTATAGCAAGGCACACATCAGGTCTGGTACACAGCATTGCATACATGATAGAGCCTATGGCTGAAGCATAGGGAACATCTTTCATCTTCTCTCTATCTTCTGAAGTGGTCGGGCATTGAGTCTTACTCAACTTCACACCTTGTAACATAGGCAAGAACCCTTTCTTTGCTTGATCCATTTTGAACTTCTTCAAAACTTTGTCAAGGTATGTGCTTTGTGAAAGTCCAATTAAGCATCTTGATCTATCTCTATAGATCTTGATGCCCAATATATACGCAGCTTCACCGAGGTCTTTCATTGAAAAACTCTTATTCAAGTATCCCTTTATGCAATCCAGAAATTCTATATCATTTCCAATCAGCAATATGTCATCCGCATATAATGTCAGAAATGCTACAGAGCTCCCACTCACTTTCTTGTAAATACAGGCTTCTCCAAAAGTCTGTACAAAACAAAATGCTTTGATCACACTATCAAAGCGTTTATTCCAACTCTGAGAGGCTTGCACTAGTCCATAAATGGATCACTGGAGCTTGCACACTTTGTTAGCTCCCTTTGGATCGACAAAACCTTCCGGTTGCATCATATACAACTCTTCTTCCAGAAATCCATTCAGGAATGCAGTTTTGACATCCATTTGCCAAATTTCATAATCATAAAATGCGGCAATTGCTAACATGATTCGGACAGACTTAAGCATCGCTACGGGTGAGAAGGTCTCATCGTAGGAAATCCCTTTGTAGCGACCAGACCTCAAATAGTCTGATCTACCGTGCACCAGTGTCATCCCTGGATCAGTAATGCTGACACGCACAGTACAAATGGAGGATTTATAACAGAGTAGCAATCACACACTTATTACAACGAGTATCTCAAGAGAGAAATAAGTATGACAAATATGGCTTAAGGCCATCTAATACGATAACAGCGGAAGACTTGGAAGATAAGTGAGTCCATCAACTCCAACGGCATCACTGAGTATAAGACCACGACTTAAGGCACCTTACTCGTCGTCTGAAAAGTCTGCAACATGAAACTTTGCAGCCCGAAAACGGGTCAGCACATGGAATATGCTGGCAATGTAACACATAGAGAGTAATGAACATAATAATGCTATACTACATGCATATATGGCTGGTAGAAGGCTCTATGGTTACAGTTTTGCAAAAAAGCCAATTTTTCCCTACTACAAAGGAATAAATTTTATTTAACTATCATGGTGGTTGTTAAACATTGAGAATGGTTGACAGCATCCTCAATCCCAATTAAGTATCATCATTCACCCAACAAAATTAATTAAAGTAACATGATGAGATTCACATGATAATCCAAGTACTAGATACTCAAGATGTCCATAACCGGGGACACGGCTAACCATGATTAGTTTATACACTCTGCAGAGGTTTGTGCACTTTTCCCCACAAGACTCGATCTCCTCCGTTGGGATTCTCGCACTTCATGGTGTTTGAGAAACGGATGACCGAGACACAGTCTTTCAGAAGCGTTAACTCTCTACTCCGTGTAGACAGTACCACCTACATCCCCTACATCTGCTAGTCTACCTCTTCAAGAGCTCACACAACCTACTCAACTATGCTAGAGCCCATAATAGCTTGCGGCTGCACACGGAAGTTTCTAGCATGAATAATCTCATGATCCCTTTGAACCTGGGTGGCGGTCCAAAAGAAAACAGGCAATCCTGGAATACCCAGGTACCTCAATCCACCCAGATGTGAGTTTTAGTTGCCACCTTAAGGTTAACAATAATTAACAATCTCACATCTGTCATGGTAACACTCAAACCCAATCCACGTCTACTAGCATAGCATAGCAATATGAGCAAACGTAGAAGTAACTCCCAAAGTTTGATAATAAACAGGGCAATAGGTACTACCTCATCTACTTCCCAATACCCACAATTTAATTAGATCCTAATCATGCAATGTTTGAGGATTGGTCTGATGCAATAAAACTGGGTAGTAAAAGAGGTATGATCAAAGTGTTACTTGCCTTGCTGATGATCCGTGAAACTTAGAGATTCGAAGTAGCAAGCGGCGCACTCCGGGTACTCTATCGCAAACAAACAAGCAAACAATAAGCACTCATCTAATGCACAGGTAAAACTCAAATAAAGATCTAACCAGAAAGTTCAACTTAAGAACTCCGGTTCTCAAAAAGAATCGAATCAAACGAAGCAACGAAAGTCAAACGGCGAAAGAAACAAGCTCCATTTACTAATCTGGATCTAAGTCAAATTTTACAGTAGCAAAAACTTGTTTGAATATGTTAAACGGAAACAGAATTTCGAGACGAAACTCTAGGCGCTTGAATCTCCTGATTCCGATAAACGAGCTAAAAGATAGACCAGAACAAAAATCTGATAAAAAATCGCGATCTGGAATAATCGCAGAAAATCCGACGAAAAAGAAAACTGACGAACAGTTAAATGAACGGACATTCGTTAACTGCGACTAACCGGCAAACACGTTCGTTAAAACGAACGGATCGGTGAACGTTCACTAACTAACTAAACAAAAAAAATAAACTGATCTATTAAAAAAATCTAGGGTTTCGAAAAAAATAAACTGAACGGTTTAAAAAAAACTGGCACGGCGGCGGCGGCTCAGCTACCTCGGTCTGGCGGAACTCCGGCGGGGTCGGGACGGGGCTCCGGCGGGTTCGGGAGAGGGCGGCGGGGCTCGGGCGTCGTCGGGGCGGCGAGGGGCGACGAGGGCGGCGGCGTACGGGGCTTCCCGAGGCGGCGGCGTCGGCCTCCTGCTCCGGCGGGTTCTCTCGGCGGCGGGGCGGCTTCGGGTCGGGGCGGGGTGAGGAGAGGGGCGGCGAGGGGGAGTATTTAAGGAGGGGGGTGCTGCCTTGGGGAAGGGGCAAGGGGCGGCGGTGACGAGCGAGACTCGGGGCGGCAGCGTACTCCGTCTCGGTCTCCAGGAGGGAGACGAGGCGCGGGGCTGGGCTGGGCCATCGGCTGGGTTTTGGCCCAGTCGGCGCGCTTCGCGAGTTTTTTTAAATAGTTTCGCCGAACCTAAAAAAATCGTAGAAAAAATAAATAAAAATCCAAAAATGCCAAAACAAATTTTAACAGTCTAATTAAAATAATTAGAATGAGATGAACATTTTCTTGGCCCAAAAATGCAGTTTTGAAAACGTGCAATTTTTCTAATGCAATTAAAATTGCAAATAAAATCCGAATAAAATCAAATATTTGATTTTAATATTTTTCCTCCAATATTTCAATTATTTTGGAGAAGTCATATTTTATCCTCTCATTTATTTTAATATGAAATATTTTTTGGAGAGAAAAATAAATTAAACCAAAAATCCTCGTTTCATTATTTGATAAAAATCAAATATGAAAACCGCGAAGAATCCCCAACTCTCTCCGAGGGTCCTTGAGTTGCTTAGGATTTTCGAGGGTTTGCCAAAATGCAATAAAATATGCTATGCAATGATGATCTAATGTATAACATTCCAAATTGAAAATTTGGGATGTTACAAACCTACCCCCTTAAGATGAATCTCGCCCTCGAGATTCGGGCTGGCTAGAAAATAGGTGAGAATGGTTCTTCCGTAGATCTTCCTCTCGCTCCCAGGTTGCTTCGTCCTCGGTATGGTGACTCCACTGAACTTTGCAAAACTTGATAACCTTGCTGCGGGTGACTCGGCTGGCATACTAAAGAATCTTGACTGGTTTCTCTTCATAGGTCAAGTCACTATCCAGCTGAATCGATTCCAATGGCACCGTATCTCTCAGCGGTATCTCAGCCATCCCTGCGTGGCACTTCTTCAACTGGGAAACGTGAAATACATCATGAACTCCTGACAATCCTTTAGGCAATTCCAGCTTGTAGGCGACTTCTCCCATACGCTCCAAAACTTTGTATGGTCCTACAAAACGTGGCGCTAACTTTCCTTTAACTCCAAAGCACTTCACTCCTCGAAGTGTTGATACTCGTAGGTAAACTCTGTCTCCGACTTCGTAAACAGTCTCCTTGCGTTTAGAATCCGCATAACTCTTCCACCTAGACTGGGCTACCTTGAGCCTATCGCGAATCAATTTCACCTTTTGTTCTGATTCCTTATTCAAGTCTGGTCCAAACAACTGGCGGTCTCCAACTTCGTCCCATAACAATGGTGTTCTACACCTCCTTCCGTATAAAGCTTCGAAAGGGGCCATCTTCAAACTGGTTTGATAACTGTTGTTGTAAGAGAATTCTGCATACGGCAAATTGTCGTCCCAACTAGATCCATAATCCAGCGCACAAGCTCTCAGCATATCTTCCAAAATCTGATTGACTCTCTCGGTCTGTCCGTCTGTCTGTGGGTGAAAGGCTGTACTGAACTCTAGCCTGGTACCCAAAGTTTCATGTAACTGATTCCAAAACTTCAAAGTAAACTGGGTTCCTCTATCTGATACAATGGTCCTCAGAACTCCATGCAGACATACGATCCTAGTCATGTATATCTTTGCCAACTTAGCACTGGTGTAAGTGGTCTTCACTGGGATGAAATGAGCTACCTTCGTCAAACGATCGACTACAACCCATATCGAGTCATAGCCTGAACGAGTCCTGGGCAATCCCGTGATAAAATCCATGCCTAGTTTATCCCATTTCCATTCGGGTATCGGCAATGGCTGTAGCAATCTTGCTAGCTTCTGATGCTCTGCCTTCACTCTCTGACATACATCACAAACTGCTACATACTCCGCAATATCCATCTTCATTCCGGTCCACCAGAAAGTATCCTTCAAATCCAAATACATCTTGGTATTTCCTGGGTGAATCGAATATGGCGAATCATGGGCCTCTTGCAAGATCAACTTCCTGATCTCCGAATCATTGGGCACATAAACGCGGTCCTCAAACCATAAGGTATCGTGCTCATCCTCACCAAATCCCTTGGCTTTTCCTTTACTCATCCTTTTCTTTATTTCTGCAATCTCCTTGTCTGTCTTATGAGCTTCTCTGATCTTTTCCATCAGGGTAGACTGAATCTCCAACGTTGCTAAATAGCCTCTTGGAACTATCTCCAAACATAGCTCGCGAAGATCCTCGGCTAATAATTTCGGTAACTCTCCGGTCATGAGGGTGTTAACATGGCTCTTGCGGCTCAACGCATCAGCTACTACGTTAGCCTTCCCGGGGTGATAATGCAATCTCATATCATAATCCTTAATGAGCTCCAACCATCTCCTTTGCCTGAGATTCAACTCCTTCTGCGTGAAAATGTACTTCAAACTCTTGTGATCCGTGTACACCTCACAGTGGTTTCCGATGAGAAAATGTCTCCATGTCTTCAACGCATGTACTACGGCTGCTAACTCCAAATCATGGGTGGCATAATTCTTCTCATGGGGTTTAAGTTGTCGTGAAGCATATGAAACAACTCTTCCCTCCTGCATTAGCACTGCTCCAAGTCCTCGACGTGAAGCATCGCAATATACTTCATAATCCTTGCGTTGATCTGGCAGAATCAGCACTGGTGATGTAACCAAACGTTTCTTCAACGCTTGGAAACTAGCTTCACATTCCTCAGTCCAATTGAACTTGGTGTCCTTCTTTAACAGCTCTGTCATGGGCTTAGCAATCCTCGAGAAATTCTCAATGAACCTCCGGTAGTATCCTGCAAGTCCAAGAAAACTCCGGATCTCTGCAACTGATGTGGATGATTCCCAGTTTGTCACAGTGTCGACTTTGGCGGGGTCTACTGCTATTCCTTCTCCGGATATAACATGTCCAAGGAATCCAACTTCCTTCAACCAAAACTCACATTTGCTGAACTTGGCGTATAACATATGTTCTCTGAGCTTCTCAAGTACCAAACGCAAATGTTCCTTATGCTCCTCTTCATTCTTGGAATAAACCAAAATGTCATCAATGAACACTACGATGAACTTATCCAAAATCTCCATAAACACTTTGTTCATCAGGTTCATGAAATAGGCAGGTGCGTTAGTCAGACCAAATGACATAATGGTATACTCGTACAGCCCATACCTGGTGGTAAAAGCCATCTTGGGTATATCCTACTCTCGAATCTTCAACTGATGGTATCCTGATCATAGATCGATCTTGGAAAATACCTTAGCTCCTTGTAATCGGTCAAACAGATCATTGATCATCGGCAGTGGGTACTTATTTTTGATGGTCACTTCATTCAATCCACGATAATCAACAACCATCCTCAACGATCCATCTTTCTTCTCCACTAGAAGTACGGGTGATCCCCAAGGTGACGAACTTGGGCGAATATAGCCATTATCCAGTAACTCCTTAATCTGCTTCTTAATTTCCTCCAAATCTTTTGCGAGCATTCTGTACGGTCTCTTAGATATTGGCCCTGTGCCTGGCAAAAGCTCAATCAAAAACTCAATGTATCTATCCGGTGGCATGCCTGGCAACTCTTCTGGAAATACATCCGGGTAATCCTTCACCACTGGTACTTCTTCCAGTACAACTCCTGATAAGGAATTTACTTGAGTCCTCTTCGGCACATGCCGGGATACATACTTAATCCTTCTCCCTTCTGGGGTGGTAAGCAAAATCGACTTACTGGCGCACTCAATGTTCCCTCCATACTTCGATAACCAATCCATGCCTAATATCACATCCAATCCTTGCGATTCCAGTACTATTAGGTCCGAGGGAAACACGTAGTTACCAATCCTTAATGGTAACCGATCACACCATAAACTAGCCATATACTCTGCTCCTGGCGAGGTTACTAACATGGGTGACCTAAGGGCTTGGGTTGGCAGTTTATACTTATCCACAAATCCCCTAGATATGTATGAATGCGATGCACTAGTATCAAAAAGAACGAGTGCAGTAAATGACTTAACCAAAAACTTACCTATTACTGCATCTGGCTGAGCTTCAACCTCCTCCACGCTAACGTGGTTCACATGTCCTTTGTTGAAAGGGTTCGGCTTCTTCCCAGAGCTTCCATTGCCATTTCCATTCTGGGCTTCAGGACATTCATTGGCATAATGTCCAGTCTTCTGGCACTTAAAGCAAGTGACTTGGCTCAGGTCTCTCTTAGCTGGGGTTGAAGGGTTGGTACGGTTCTGGCCATTGCTTCCTCCATTCCCATTACCATTCTTGGGGCCATTATGGTTGTGCGAACTACCTCCTCCATGGGTATGCTGAAACTGTCCTCCCGATTTCGGGGTAAAACGTGGCTTCTGCTGAGCTCCAGAATTGTACTTCCCTTGTCCATACTTCCTTTTACGGTTTTCAATCTGCTGCTGCTTCCCTTCAATCATGAGAGCTCTATCTACCAACTCCTAGTAGTTGTTGAAGGTTGCTACCATCAACTGCGTGCTCAGCTCATCATTTAGACCTTCCAGAAACTTCTCCTGCTTGGCTGCATCTGTAGCAACGTCATCTGGAGCATAACGTGCTAACTTACTAAAGTCCTCCACATACTGGCCTACGGTGCGTCCTCCTTGGCGTAGGTTGCGAAACTCACGCTTCTTCATAGCCATAGCTCCTGCTGAAACATGGGCAGTACGGAAAGCTTGCTGAAACTGGTCCCATGTGACAGTGTCAATAGGGTGTGTGGCTGTGTAATTCTCCCACCATGATGTTGCGGGTCCATCAAGCTGATGTGCGGCAAATCGCACTCTCTCCGCATCTGTGCATCCTGCAGTGGTCAACTCCCTTCCAACTTTGCGGAGCCAATCATCTGCAACAATCGGCTCGGTGCTGCTGGAAAACACCGACAGATTTAGCCTCAAGAAACGGGATAAGTGATCAACATGTGGTGGTGGTGGGTTGTTGTTGTTTTGCCTTGGTTCTGTACTAACACTTGCATCAGGGCATTCTGCTGCTGAATCAACTGAGTGATCTCCGGTGGGAAAACAAATCCGGTGTCGCGTCTCGGAGGCATCTGATAGGTTTAGAAAAGATGAGAATTTAGAATAGAATGAGGTCTAGAGAGAAAACACTACCCATATGCACATGAGACAACACAATCAATATCACTCAATCAATTCAAACAAGGCATACAATCGATCTAACTATCGTTACAAAGTGCTCGGACTATAATAAATACATGGGGAAATACTACTACTGATTATGGTGGTCTACTAGAAATTTTGATCGGTCGAAGACTCCATGATATCTGCTCTAGCTTCATCAACAAAGTCATCTTCACTGGGGTCTGAGTCGGTGTCGTTGATGATGATGTAGTTATCCAGGCAAGTAGAATCGTCATCTTCTCCTCCTGGAGCTGGGTCTCCCATGAATACTTTGATCTTCTTTATCAGGTCGTCATTCTTCTCCAACAACGTGGCGATCTCCTTCTCTGGTAGTGTGGCTTTGTAGGTCCCGGTGAAGCTTGGTATTCCGATGTTCAGGTACTTAGTGACTTCCTTCAAGGGTCGTCCAAAGGTGTATCTTCATCCGGTTGCATGAACTTGTTCCTTGCATCCGCCATTCCTAAAAGAGTAGAAAGTGGAGAGGAGTTAGAAATGAGAAGAGAGTAGGGTTCTAGGGTTTAAGCTTAGTGGTTGTGTCCTACAGTCAGCATGTGCTCTCATACCACCTTTGTAGCGACCAGACCTCAAATAGTCTGATCTACCGTGCACCAGTGTCATCCCTGGATCAGTAATGCTGACACGCACAGTACAAATGGAGGATTTATAACAGAGTAGCAATCACACACTTATTACAACGAGTATCTCAAGAGAGAAATAAGTATGACAAATATGGCTTAAGGCCATCTAATACGATAACAGCGGAAGACTTGGAAGATAAGTGAGTCCATCAACTCCAACGGCATCACTGAGTATAAGACCACGACTTAAGGCACCTTACTCGTCGTCTGAAAAGTCTGCAACATGAAACGTTGCAGCCCGAAAACGGGTCAGCACATGGAATATGCTGGCAATGTAACACATAGAGAGTAATGAACATAATAATGCTATACTACATGCATATATGGCTGGTAGAAGGCTCTATGGTTACAGTTTTGCAAAAAAGCCAATTTTTCCCTACTACAAAGGAATAAATTTTATTTAACTATTATGGTGGTTGTTAAACATTGAGAATGGTTGACAGCATCCTCAATCCCAATTAAGTATCATCATTCACCCAACAAAATTAATTAAAGTAACATGATGAGATTCACATGATAATCCAAGTACTAGATACTCAAGATGTCCATAACCGGGGACACGGCTAACCATGATTAGTTTATACACTCTGCAGAGGTTTGTGCACTTTTCCCCACAAGACTCGATCTCCTCCGTTGGGATTCTCGCACTTCATGGTGTTTGAGAAACGGATGACCGAGACACAGTCTTTCAGAAGCGTTAACTCTCTACTTCGGGTAGACAGTACCACCTACATCCCCTACATCTGCTAGTCTACCTCTTCAAGAGCTCACACAACCTACTCAACTATGCTAGAGCCCATAATAGCTTGCGGCTGCACACGGAAGTTTCTAGCATGAATAATCTCATGATCCCTTTGAACCTGGGTGGCGGTCCAAAAGAAAACAGGCAATCCTGGAATACCCAGGTACCTCAATCCACCCAGATGTGAGTTTTAGTTGCCACCTTAAGGTTAACCATTAACTAACAATCTCACATCTGTCATGGTAACACTCAAACCCAATCCACGTCTACTAGCATAGCATAGCAATATGAGCAAACGTAGAAGTAACTCCCAAAGTTTGATAATAAACAGGGCAATAGGTACTACCTCATCTACTTCCCAATACCCACAATTTAATTAGATCCTAATCATGCAATGTTTGAGGATTGGTCTAATGCAATAAAACTGGGTAGTAAAAGAGGTATGATCAAAGTGTTACTTGCCTTGCTGATGATCCGTGAAACTTAGAGATTCGAAGTAGCAAGCGGCGCACTCCGGGTACTCTATCGCAAACAAACAAGCAAACAATAAGCACTCATCTAATGCACAGGTAAAACTCAAATAAAGATCTAACCAGAAAGTTCAACTTAAGAACTCTGGTTTTCAAAAAGAATCGAATCGAACGAAGCAACAAAAGTCAAATGGCGAAAGAAACAAGCTTCGTTTACTAATCTGGATCTAAGTCAAATTTTATAGTAGCAAAAACTTGTTTGAATAGGTTAAACGGAAAGAGAATTTTGAGATGAAACTCTAGGCGCTTGAATCGCCTGATTCCGATGAACGAGCTAAAAGATAGACCAGAACGAAAATCTGATCAGAAATCGCGATCTGGAATAATCGCGGAAAATCCGACGAAAAAGAAAACTGACGAACAGTTAAATGAACGGACGTTCGTTAACTATGACTAACTGGCGAACACATTCGTTAAAACAAACGGATCGGTGAACGTTCACTAACTAACTAAACCAAAAAAATAAACCGATCTATTAAAAAAATCTAGGGTTTCAAAAAAAAATAAACCGAACGGTTTTAAAAAAAACCGGCACGGCGGCGGCGGCTGGGCTACCTCGGTCCGGCGGAACTCCGGCGGGGTCGGGACGGGGCTCTGGCAGGTTCGGGAGAGGGCGGCAAGGGCGGCGGGGCTCGGGCGTCGTCGGGGGCGGCGAGGGCGGCGGCGTACCGGGCTTGCCGAGGCGGCAACGTCGGGCTCCTGCTCCGGCGGGTTCTCTCGGCGGCGGGGCGGCTTCGGGTCGGGGCGGGGTGAGGAGAGGGGCGGCGGGGGGGGAGTATTTAAGGAGGGGGGTGCTGCCTTGGGGAAGGGGCAAGGGGCGGCGGCGTACTCCGTCTCGGTCTCCAGGAGGGAGACGAGGCGCGGGGCTGGGCTGGGCCGTCGGCTGGGTTTCGGCCCAGTCGGCGCACTTCGCGAGTCTTTTTTAAAAATAATTTCGCCGAACCTAAAAAAATGTAGAAAAAATAAATAAAAATCCAAAAACGCCAAAACAAATTTTCACAGTCTAATTAAAATAATTAGAACGGGGTGAACATTTTCTTGGCCCAAAAATGCAGTTATGAAAACGTGCCATTTTTCTAATGCAATTAAAATTGCAAATAAAATCCGAATAAAATCAAATATTTGATTTTAATATTCTTCCTCCAATATTTCAATTATTTTGGAGAAGTCATATTTTCTCCTCTCATTTATTTTAATATGAAATATTTTTCGGAGAGAAAAATAAATTAAACCAAAAATCCTCGTTTCATTATTGGATAAAAATCAAATATGAAAACCGCGAAAAATCCCCAACTCTCTTCGAGGGTCCTTGAGTTGCTTAGGATTTTCGAGGGTTTGCCAAAATGCAATAAAATATGCTATGCAATGATGATCTAATGTATAACCTTCCAAATTGAAAATTTGGGATGTTACACCCTTGAACTTGTCGAAAACCTTTTGCAACAAGTCGAGCTTTATAGACAGTAACATTACCGTCAGCGTCAGTCTTCTTCTTGAAGATCCATTTATTCTCAATTGCTTGCCGATCATCGGGCAAGTCAACCGAAGTCCACACTTTGTTCTCATACATGGATCCCATCTCAGATTTCATGGCTTCAAGCCATTTTGCGGAATCTGGGCTCACCATCGCTTCTTCATAGTTCGTAGGTTCGTCATGGCCTAGTAACATAATCTCCAGAACAAGATTACCGTACCACTCTAGTGCGGATCTTACTCTGGTTGACCTACGAGGTTCAGTAATAACTTGATCTGAAGTTCCATGATCATCATCATTAACTTCCTCACTAATTGGTATAGGCGTCACAGAAACTGGTTTCTGCGATGAACTACTTTCCAATAAGGGAGCAGGTACAATTACCTCATCAACTTCTACTTTCCTCCCACTCACTTCTTTCGAGAGAAACTCCTTCTCCAGAAAGATTCTGAATTTAGCAACAAAAGTCTTGCCTTCGGATCTGTGATAGAAGGTGTACCCAACAATCTCCTTTGGGTATCCTATGACGACACATTTCTCTGATTTGGGTTCGAGCTTATCAGGTTGAAGCTTTTTCACATAAGCATCGCAGCCCCAAACTTTAAGAAACGACAACTTTGGTTTCTTGCCAAACCACAGTTCATAAGGCGCTGTCTCAACGGATTTTGATGGTGCCCTATTTAACGTGAATGCGGCCGTCTCTAAAGCATAACCCCAAAACGATAGCGGTAAACCAGTAAGAGACATCATAGATCGCACCATGTCTAGTAAAGTACGATTACGACGTTCGGACACACCATTACGCTGTGGTGTTCCGGGTGGCGTGAGTTGCGAAACTATTCCGCGTTGTTTCAAATGAAGACCAAATTCATAACTCAAATATTCTCCACCACGATCAGATCGTAGAAACTTTATTTTCTTGTTACGATGATTTTCAACTTCACTCTGAAATTCTTTGAACTTTTCAAATGTTTCAGACTTATGTTTCATTAAGTAGATATACCCATATCTGCTTAAATCATCTATGAAGGTGAGAAAATAACGATATCCGCCACGAGCCTCAACATTCATCAGACCACATATATCTGTATGTATGATTTCCAACAAATCTGTTGCTCTCTCCATAGTTCCGGAGAACGGCATTTTAGTCATCTTGCCCATGAGGCACGGTTCGCACGTACCAAGTGATTCATAATCAAGTGGTTCCAAAAGTCCATCAGTATGGAGTTTCTTCATGCGCTTTACACTGATATGACCTAAACGGCAGTGCCACAAATAAGTTGCACTATCATTATCAACTCTACATCTTTTGGCTTCAATACTATGAATATGTGTATCACCACTATCGAGATTCAATAAAAATAGACCACTCTTCAAGGCTGCATGACCATAAAAGATATTACTCATATAAATAGAACAACCATTATTCTCTAATTTAAATGAATAACCGTCTCGCATCAAACAAGATCCAGATATAATGTTCATGCTTAACGCTGGCACCAAATAACAATTATTTAGGTCTAAAACTAATCCCGAAGGTAGATGTAGAGGTAGCGTGCCGACCGCGATCACATCGACTTTGGAACCATTTCCCACACGCATCGTCACCTCGTCCTTAGCCAATCTTCGCTTAATCCGTAGCCCCTGTTTCGAGTTGCAAATATTAGCAATAGAACCAGTATCAAATACCCAGGTGCTACTGCGAGCATTAGTAAGGTACACATCAATAACATGTATATCACATATACCTTTGTTCACCTTGCCATCCTTCTTATCCGCCAAATACTTGGGGCAGTTCCGCTTCTAGTGACCAGTCTGCTTGCAGTAGAATCACTCAGTCTCAGGCTTAGGTCCAGACTTGGGTTTCTTCTCCTGAACAGCAACTTGCTTGTTGTTCTTCTTGAAGTTCCCCTTCTTCTTCCCTTTGCCCTTTTTCTTGAAACTGGTAGTCTTATTGACCATCAACACTTGATGCTCCTTTTTGATTTCTACCTCCGCAGCCTTTAGCATTGCGAAGAGCTCGGGAATCTTCTTATCCATCCCTTGCATGTTATAGTTCATCACGAAGCTCTTGTAGCTTGGTGGCAGTGATTGAAGAATTCTGTCAATGACGCTATCATCCGGAAGATTAACTCCCAGTTGAATCAAGTGATTGTTATACCCAGACATTTTGAGTATATGCTCACTGACAGAACTATTCTCTTCCATCTTGCAGCTGTAGAACTTATTGGAGACTTCATATCTCTCAATCCAGGCATTTGCTTGAAATATTAACTTCAACTCCTGGAACATCTCATATGCTCCATGACGTTCAAAATGTCGTTGGAGACCCGGTTCTAAGCCGTAAAGCTTGGCACACTGAACTATCGAGTAGTCATCAGCTTTGCTCTGCCCGACGTTCATAACATTTGGTGTTGCTCCTGCAGCAGGTCTGCCACCCAGCGGTGCTTCCAGGACGTAATTCTTCTGTGCAGCAATGAGGATAACCCTCAAGTTACGGACCCAGTCCATGTAATTGCTACCATCATCTTTCAACTTTGCTTTCTCAAGGAACGCATTAAAATTCAACGGAACAACAACACGGGCCATCTATCTACAATCAACATAGACAAGCAAGATACTATCAGGTACTAAGTTCATGATAAATTTAAGTTCAATTAATCATATTACTTAAGAACTCCCACTTAGATAGACATCCCTCTAATCCTCTAAGTGATCACGTGATCCATATCAACTAAACCATGTCCGATCATCACGTGAGATGGAGTAGTTTCAACGGTGAACATCACTATGTTTATCATATCCACTATATGATTCACGCTCGATCTTTCGGTCTCCGTGTTCCGAGGCCATATCTGTTATATGCTAGGCTCGTCAAGCTTAACCTGAGTATTCCGCGTGTGCAACAATTTTCACCCGTTGTATTTGAACGTAGAGCCTATCACACCCGATCATCACGTGGTGTCTCAGCACAAAGAACTTTCGCAACGGTGCATACTCAGGGAGAACACTTATACTTTGATAATTTAGTGAGGGATCATCTTATAATGCTACCGTCAATCAAAGCAAGATAAGATGCACAAAAGATAAACATCACATGCAATCAATATAAGTGATATGATATGGCCATCATCATCTTGTGCTTGTGATCTCCATCTCCGAAGCACCGTCATGATCACCATTGTCACCGGCGCGACACCTTGATCTCCATCATAGCATCGTTGTCGTCTCGCCAATCTTATGCTTCTACGACTATCGCTAATGCTTAGTGATAAAGTAAAGCATTACAGGGCGATTGCATTTCATACAATAAAGCGACAAGCATATGGCTCCTGCTAGTTGCCGATAACTCAGTTACAAAACATGATCATCTCATACAATAAAATTTAGCATCATGTCTTGACCATATCTCATCACATCATGCCCTGCAAAAACAAGTTAGACGTCCTCTACTTTGTTGTTGCAAATTTTACGTGGCTGCTACAGGCTTAGCAAGAACCGTTCTTACCTACGCATCAAAACCATAACGATAGTTTGTCAAGTTGGTGATGTTTTAACCTTTGCAAGGACCGGGCGTCGCCACACTCGGTTCAACTAAAGTTGGAGAAACAGACACCCGCCAGCCACCTGTGTGCAAAGCACATCGGTAGAACCAGTCTCGCATAAGCGTACGCGTAATGTCCGTCCGGGCCGCTTCATCCAACAATACTGCCGAACCAAAGTATGACATGCTGGTAAGCAGTATGACTTATATCGCCCACAACTCACTTGTGTTCTACTCATGCATATAACATCAACGCATAAAACCAGGCTCGGATGCCACTGTTGGGGAACGTAGTAATTTCAAAAAAATTCCTACGCACACGCAAGATCATGGTGATGCATAGCAACGAGAGGGAAGAGTCTTGTCCACGTACCCTCGTAGACCGAAAGCGGAAGCATTAGCACAACGCGGTTGATGTAGTCGTACGTCTTCATGATTCGACCGATCAAGTACCGAACGCACGGCACCTCCGAGTTGAGCACACGTTCAGCCCGATGACGTCCCTCGAACTCTGATCCAGCCGAGTGTTGAGGGAGAGTTTTGTTAGCATGACGGCGTGGTGACGATGATGATATTCTACCGACGCAGGGCTTCGCCTAAGCACCGCTACAGTATTATCGAGGTAGACTATGGTGGAGGGGGGCACCGCACACGGCTAAAAGATCAAACGATCAATTGTTGTGTCTCTAGGGTGCCCTCCTGCCCCCGTATATAAAGGAGCAATGGGGAGAGGTGCGGCCGGCCAGGAGGGCGCGCCAGGAGGAGTCCTACTCCCACCGGGAGTAGGACTCCCTCCCTTTTCCTTGTTGGACTAGGAGTGGAGGGGGAAAGAGGAGGGAGAGAGGAAGGAAAGGGGGGCGCCGCCCCCCTCTCCTTGTCCTATTCGGACTAGGGGGAGGGGCGCGCGGCCCTGCCCTGGCCGCCTCTCCTCTCTTCCACTAAGGCCCACTATGGTCCATTAAGCCCCCGGGGGGTTCCGGTAACCTCCCGGTACTGCGGTAAAATTCCGATTTCACCCAGAACACTTCCGATATCCAAACATAGGCTTCCAATATATCAATCTTCATGTCTCGACCATTTCGAGACTCCTCGTCATGTCCATGATCATATCCGGGACTCCGAACAACCTTCGGTACATCAAAACATATAAACTCATAATATAACTATTATCGAAACTTTAAGCGTGCGGACCCTACGGGTTCGAGAACTATGTAGACATGACCGAGACACGTCTACGGTCAATAACCAATAGCGGAACCTAGATGCTCATATTGGCTCCCACATATTCTACGAAGATATTTATCGGTCAGACCGCATAACAACATACGTTGTTCCCTTTGTCATCGGTATGTTACTTGCCCGAGATTCGATCGTCGGTATCTCAATACCTAGTTCAATCTCGTTACCGGCAAGCACTACAAAAAAATACACTTCCGTGATGATACGTGTTTGTCACAGTAGGTCTCGTTTTTTATCATGCATGTACATCCATGATGATTTTATGACAGAATCAAGATAGTCATACCTGTGCTGTCGTAGAAGTGTTCCATGACATTACCAAAATTATCATCACAAAAGTGTCCACTTCCATGACGATAAATCGCGCGTCACAGAAGTGCTTTCGTCAAGGGTGACCGACACGTGGCACCCACCGTAACGGAACGCCGTTAAGCTATCGGGTCGGGTTTTGGATCCGATAACCCGTTAACAGCCCCGACCAATGGGAAATTTCCACGTGTAAAATTCTTATTGGCCGGACGAAACACGTGTCAGCTCGTTAGTGGGTCAGATAGGCGCCTATGATATGTCGACACGTGCCACGGCCCACCACTGGCCCATTTAGCTTACAAAGCCGGCCCGTTTGACTTGGTCAAAAGTTAACGGGCTGGCCCATGAAAAGCCTGTTAACGGTCTCTTCGCAAATAGCCTATTTTACGGCCCGTTAACTCACGGCCCGTTAGGCCCTAAAGGAAATCGGCCCAACAACGTCATGTGGGCCTTCGAATATAACACCAGCCCATTTCACTTTCGGCCCATGTATGGCCCACGATGTCTTTCGGCCCATATGAGGCCTTCGTATCTTTCGGCCCTTTACAGGCCCACGGTGACTCTAGCCCATAATGAACAGTAATTTTCTTTATACCCATTAACGGCCCGTGATTTACATGGGCCGTTTCCAGCCCGTGTTAGCTTTCGGCCTATTGACGGCCCATACGTTCTTGGGCTCCTTTTCGGCCCTCGATTACTTCCGGCCCATTACTGGCCTGTTCTCCTAATGGGCCAAATTCGGCCCATGGCAAGAGTCGGCCCGTTACTGGCCTGTTCCCCTAATGGGCCAAATTCGGCCCATGGCAAGAGTCGGCCCGTTACTGGCCTGTTACCCTAATGGGCCAAATTCAGCCCATGGCAAGAGTCGGCCCGTTTCTGGCCAATTAACCCGTTGCGCCGTTTCCAGCCCGTCCTATATTCTGGCCCATTAACGACTCGTTATGCCTGTGACAGAATTAAGCCTTTGCTGTCCTACGGCCTGTTAACGGCCTATTACCGTGCTGGGCCGATACCAATTACGCCCGATTACGGCCCATGTAGACCCATTTATCCGACGGCCCGAGGCCCACCGATTACAGGCCCATTTATCGACGGCCCGTAGGAGACCCATGGATCCTACGGCTCGTATATGGCCCATGGTAGTTGCGGCCACTAGCAAACCAGGGAAAAAGAAGACTAGGAAATAAATAAGGCCAAAACTAACGCTAGGCTATTAAGGCGATTGCACAGATTACATCCACTCGGCATCAAAGATTGCCACCAGTGCAAATATAGGGAACACCCTACACTATACAAAAATGGCTTGCTATTTTCTTCAGCCGGTGGCTGCACGTTAAGAATAAATTTTGTATCGCACAAAAACAAATTACAACTACATAACAAAAGGAAGGTTGGCATAAAACTTAACAGTCTAGCAGATAAATGCACCACCAGAAGTTCAGAAGCTCAGTTCATTTGACCTGACTGTTATGTTTTCATGCTGTATTGTCCGATGGAGCACTGTAACCCTCGCCTTCATTTCCCCTAGGCTCCTGAACAACATAGCAAATGTCTGATAGTCTGGTTTCAAAACCATGCATATCTTGACGGCATTGAGCAATGTTTCTCCTTGTTTCACAAAGGGTCTCTGTTAGGGAATGGACTTGTGTCTGGAGCGCAGATACAACATTGCTTTGAGCTTGCATATCTTGATCATGAGGCAGTTTGGACGATATTGCCTTAACAACCAACCCAGTATTACGCAGGAACGTGCTTTTGGCACTGTTAGTGGACAGGTACTAACCCACTGCAGCAAGAGCTGACCTTGCGGTTATAGTTGCCTCGCCACCTTCAGAAGGTGGCGGTTCCACCATTTTTTCCATAGCTTGCTGAAAAGTTGAGGTTTTACATTAGTAGTACCAGAGCAGAAGATATTAGGGAGGCAACAAAACCAAACAAAATAGCTTTGGTCTATATACATAACTTATTCTGGTGAACCCATGTAAAATATTAGTTGTATTTTATTGCAAAGTACATAATAAAACCAGGTTCCAAACATATGACCATGTACCATCCCTAATGTATTGTCTATTTCTTCACATTGTATTGAGGGCTAAGGATAAAGAGACGAAGTTTATAATACGGTAAGCATAGTAAGACATCATTCATATCACAAAACAACTGAGAACAGACAAACAGGCAATTGTAACGTTGTGTGGGCAAGTCCAGCACGGAACTAGATTACGGGTCAAGATCAAAGGAACATCACTCCTCTCTTTTAAACCTTGTAAGGTGCAATGATACGCTAAGACAATTGTGTATAAAATGAAAAGAGTAATAGACATTGGCTGCAAACCATGCAGTTCAAGGCATAAGTCAGAGTAAGTAGTAGTTAAAAGGCATGAGGATTAAGGACTTACAACAGCGGCTTTGAATGGTGTAGTCATGCCCTTCTTCTTGCTGGTGTGACAGTCCTTGAAGATTTCCACAGCATTTGGTTCAGGTACTTTTTGGTCCTTGCGGGCTTTCCTCTGCATTTCGAACAAGTCAATATAGATCTGATAATATGGTACAGCGAAAAGAGTGAAACAACAGCTAATTACAAGAGCCTCGCAGTGTGCAATATAGCTACGAGATCCTGTCGTCTGTTGGAATTTCACTTTCGTACGGTTGGCCTTGTTCTTTGAACAGTTCACCTACAAGAAGATAGATTTGTGTGGCACATGCGTAAATAGGACTTCAACATGTGATCTGATCACATATATATAATGTACCTGATACTTCGGATCAGACCAGTGTTTAACAAGGCCCCTCCAGTCTTCATCTGATACATTTTCCACTGGAGATGTTTGGGAAAGTTCACTGTTAGCCTTGCCTTCAAAGTGAGTTTTCCTCAAGTTATACCGATACTGTCGCAGAGCAGACTTGAAAACATGGGTGCAAGCTTGTCTGGTTGCATCATCTTGGCTATCCAACTTGAACCTCATCTGTTGAAAATTATGGGAGTCTCATTATCAGCAACCGAGAAAGTATGGGACAGAGCAAGACGATATTACTAGTTTCCATACATAACCATACTTACAGATAAATGGTCGAGGAAGGTGTTGAACTGGGTTTCGTCTTTGTCATTCCTGTACTGAATCCATGTTGGGAGGATACATACATGACACCTAACGGCAACCGCTACCTCTGATACTAACTTGGCTGACTCTGTAGCATCACGTGGACTTTTTAAACCTGCCTCAAAACGGATCTCCATTCTTCCTCCTCTAGATTTAGTTAACCTATCGAGCATTATCCTTGATGTTTGTTTCCTCTTGCGCCTAGGTGCTAGTCCAACAACAAACATAGGAAGTGTTAGTGTACATCAAACTGTGAGACTACATATAAAGAAGCATGCAACTGTAACTTGACTCCAACAACTACCTTCTTGCTGTTGAAGCTCACAAGGTTCATCTGATATTGCCAACTTGTCTTGTGTCAAGAGTGCTTGGGAAGTAGTGTCAGGTGGCAAGGGAGCTTGGGAACGTGCTGCTAGCTCAGTTGACGCACGAGTAAGTCGTGCAGCTGGTAGTACTGTGGTAGGTGTTGCAAGAACTAGGGCTGTCTCTGCTTGTTTGGTGGCAGCTATTTGTTTCTGTTTGGCTTTTTTTGCAACTCGTGTAGCATGGGATGCCGTATTTGTAGAATTTTTCGCTGGACTTTGACCTTCTATTGCACCATCAGTACCAGCAGAATCTGCAGGATTCATCCGCTTCTCATTCCTTGCCATTCTGTGTTTCTTCCTCTTTCTCTGTGCCATGTTAAGTCAAGCCGACAAGAAAAATGAATAACAATTTAGTTCTTCAGAACAAATTGATGCGTGATGCAGACGAACTGAACTTTGATGTTAGACAACCACATGATAGGAGGATGTAATATGTATGAAAAACAGGACGGAAGAGATAACCAGAACTATGATGTGTAAACTAAGAAGAAGACATTTCACCAAATTAGAAGCAATGCAATGGAAGCTAGACACCATATGAAAGATGCTTCAAATATTGCTCTGCC
Organism: Aegilops tauschii subsp. strangulata; assembly: GCF_002575655.3. Classification (NCBI taxonomy): domain Eukaryota; kingdom Viridiplantae; phylum Streptophyta; class Magnoliopsida; order Poales; family Poaceae; genus Aegilops; species Aegilops tauschii. Next base: position 205,523,930 of record NC_053035.3, on the reverse strand, counting down.
AAGTTAACAGTGTCTCATCATAAATGGCGTTTAAACAAATGTGAAGCAGTACAAGAAATAAATCATATGCAAGATGCAAACAACATCACACTACCATGTTAGAGGTCTCTCGTCATTAGTGCCATTGCATATTCACAACATTGCATATTCATAGCTTATGATGTGTAAACTAAGGAGAAGGCATTTCAACAAATTAGAAGCAATGAAAGCTAGACACCATATGAAAGATGCAACGAATATCACTCTACCAAGTTAAAACTGTCTCGTCATAAGTGCCATTTCAACAAATTAGTAGTACAAGCTAGAAAAGAATGTGAGATGTAACCTATATCACACTCCGAAGTCAAACGTGTCTTATGATAAGTGATTGTTGCAGGTTACACAACAGTAGTAATTTGATGTAAGAACATGGTGTGATAGACAGATATTGTATGTTCTAGAAACAGGAACACGTGTCTTATTCAAGTATAATGTGTAAAGTAAGTAGATGGAATTCAACAAAATTAGAAGCAATACAAGCTAGACATCACACATAATATGCAACCACATATAACAGTGCCAAGTTAGAGGGAGCACCGGTGATGCTGCACTAGGGGAGACGTGCTCATCATAAACACAGCTTTGTTGAGTGTCTATGCATGTGTTGTCTTGGAAATCATCTTGGGGGTGTGGAGGAGTAGAAACTGTAGAGGCCCTCTGTTTGGAAGGAGCACCTTTATCCGCTGCCTTGCTAACTTCCTTCCGCTTTATTGATTTTGAATTGTCAAGTAAAACCGACAAGAAAAAGCAATAAAATTCTCTCTTCAGAACTCATTCATGCATGATACTGACAATCACTACTTTGATGTAAGGCAAACACATGATACCAGGATCGAATATGTACGAAAAATAGGACGACATGGCATGTTCACAACTGTTTGTGTAAACTAAGCAGAAACCATTCCAGCAAATAAGAAGCAATGCAAGCTAGACACCACATGAAAGATGCAACCAATATGACTCTGCCAAGTTAAAAGCGTCCCATCATAAATGGAATTTCAACAAATTAGAAGCAGCGCATGCTATAAATAATATGAAAGATGCAACTAATATCGCACTGCATGTACTAAAGGTGTCTCGTCATGTTGATTGATGCGGGATACAAAAAAAACAATAGTCTTATGTAAGGACATGCTTAATAGACAGATGTACTATGTACTAAATATAGAAAGGCATGTCACATTAACAGGTATAATGTATAAGCTAAGCAGACTAGCACATGCAGTTTAACCAGATTGGAAGAATTACAATCTAGACACCATATGCAACATGCAACCACATATCACGCTGCCAAGTTAGAGCAAGCACCTGCGATGCTAGTGTAGGGGAAATGATGTAATCAACTACAGAGCTACGTTCACTATCTTCATCTAGCATCTCTGTTTCTTGAGAATCATGTCGGGAGGCTGACGCTGCATTCTTTAAATGAGGAGTAGTCCCCTTGCCTGCCTGCCTCGTCATAAGTGATTGATGAGGGATACACAAGAACATTAGTTTGATGTAAGAACATGGTTAATACACAGATGTACTAGTATGTACCAAAAACAGAAAGGCATGTCATATTCAAAGGTATAATGTGTAAGCTAAGCAGATGCAATTTAACCAAATTGGAAGCAATACAAGCTAGACATCCGGCTGGAGTGGTGAGCATGATCATCTAGGACCTGAGAGCCTGGTGGGAGGCGGGCTGCTTCGCCACCATCGCAGCTTTTTAGTTGGCTTCCAGGTGATGCCTATCTTTGCTGGGCTTGTCACTGGCTCGGCCAGTGCCCTGACTAGCTATTTGTCTTCTGGTGCTCACGGGATGGTGGTTCATGTAAAAAATATATCTTTCCTTATCTTACCGACTTCGGCCTTTCGAATACAAGCTAGACACCATATGGAACATGCAACCACATATGACACCGCGAAGTTAAAGCAAGCACCTAGGATGGTGGTTCATTGCGAGCGAGGTCATCAACTCCAGAGCTACGTTTACCGTCTCCATCTGCTGACACTGCACCCTTTATAGCGCTGTAACGTGTCTTGCCTAACCGCACACGAAGCTGGAGCGACTTCTCTCTTTTCTTTTTGGCTTCTCTCATGGCAGCAGAGTCTGAAATACCCTTGCATAAAAACACAATAGTGAGAGTAAGGGTGAAGTGTGTGCAGAACTAGTGCACTGTAAAAGTAGCAGATAGCAGGTGGCTGAAAAATAAATGACAGGAGACATATGATACCTCTACAACATTGCATGGCAAACAAAATTAGATTCTACTCCATATGATTTTGTAATATATGAGCACAGGAAATGCAGGTACTCCTCCAGCACACCACCACATGTGGTCATATCTAAGATAACAGTCGACTGAAAATAAAAAGGTCAGTCGATTTTTTTAATGAACCGTCCGATCTATAAGGAACGGGCAGATGGCCTTCGTCTACCTCCCGCCAGTCACTGTTGATGATATTTCTCCAACCGCCAGCGACCACCGGCCTAGACCCCTGCCTCCGCCGCCCCGCCCTCCCATCGACCTCACACCACCGCCGTGCTTGGCAGCGCCCCCAGGCCATCCCTTTAATCCCGGCCGACCTCCAGATCGGGCGCCAGTAGCTCTAGGCCGCACACGCCCCTAAGATAAACACCAAGGCGCTGCTTCCCCGGCGTAATAGGCGTACTAGCGCCTGTTACGCCGGGGAATGCTTCCGTTAATTGGGAATCAGCTGGCTAGAAATTGAAATTCAGGGGGGCGACGGACCTCTAGCTAAGGTGAAATAGTATATGAGGAGAAACCTTGTGCATAGCGAGTTACTAGGAACATCTAGTATCAAGAAGAAGCGGTCAACTAGTGTCTTCTGTGGGATGAATACCGTGCAAGCAGAGACGTAAGATTTGCACGAATAAGGGAAGAGGAGTACCTTTTTCGGTTGCCGGTGTGGTCACATCCACATGTTGCGCCGATCTTCTTCTTTTTACCGGGGAAACCGATGTTCTGGAGGGTGCAGGCTTGGACGAACCCATGGCCAAATTGTTGACTGTGTTGCCGTGGCCGTATGTCGGCGGAGGGGTAGCAGATCCGAGGCGGCGAATGACGGCGTAGCAGGAACAGCTCCGGTGCGGTGGAGGGTGGCGAAGTTGGAGCGGCAGCGGTGAGGCGCAGGACGGTGTGGTTGAACTGGCTCGGGTACGGACGGCTCGGCCTCGGCTTCAACTACTAGCCGCGGAGGGCGTTGCGGTTGAGGTTGCGGTGGACGACGACGTCGGGGTATCGGCTCCGGCGTGATGGAGGAGGGTGGCGGTTGATGGGTGGGATGGGGTGGCGGACGGAGGACGCCCGGGTTTCGCGGCTGGTGGAGAGGTAGTTTTGGCGCCCACGGAGTACGAATGGGGAATCGGATGGGTGGGGGGGGCCATGTTTCGGTCTGGGACGCGCTTGTTTTTGGCTTTTTTGAACAGAAGATGGGACGCGCTTCTTTGAAATTTGGGGAAAGTACAAACTTTGCCCCCTCTTAAATTTCGGACCTACTGCGGGTCGGGGGTAGGATGGTAATCCCAGGTGTCCAAATAATGGCGGGAGCGATTTCGGCCGCGCGCATGTGTGCTTAGGCGGCCATTGTGTATGAATGTTTTTCGGATGCGGTTGCGTGGCGTCTAGATGAAGCTACAAACCTACCCCGGTTTAGACCTTTGGACGTCGGGCCGGTAGGTTTCACGGGTCGGAGTTATTAGAAAAGTAATTTCCTTGTACTACCAAACATTGGTCTCACGCGGTTTCGGGTGAGTAAAGGCTCTTTTGGCGCTTCGTTCAAAATTTTGAAACACAAGCATTCACGTTTAGAGTACTCTTGAACTATGAGGATTGACCTAAATAGACAACGTTATATTTGACCTTGTATGTTTGAAAACCTCATTAAATTATCCGTTTCTTTTCGAAATTTTGACACTTGAAAATCCTATAACTACGATTATTTTGGAATGGAGGAGCTAAATTTGAATCTATTTTGTACACGACTACATATGCTATTATGTACAAAATCAGAGCAAAGATTGGTGCCCCCATAATTTAGGTATGGTTTACAAATGCCATGATATCAAATTCAAATAATTGAATGGACTTCATGTTGAATTCGATTTTTTAACCACCTTAAGTTGAATTCAAATGTATGCTAGTTCATAGGTAGCTATTTATAATGTCCATTGTGTAACTTTCATATGTATAATGTGCTTTACACACACAACATGAACTATACTCACGTTTATATTCGATTGCTAAAGCGATGCATTGTCTGGAGTTCAAAATACTAACTATGTGGATCAATTGTGTCGAATAATAACATAGAGATGCTCAAATTCGATAGAATCTAGATGTATGATGGATCAATGACCGCTCCTTACGCGAATTGCAAATATCATGATCCCATCCTAATATTTGGATACAATTTATATCTTTAATCAATGTGTAGAGCAGTCTTTTACGTGCAGTTTCACTCTCCATCGGTGGTCTCTCACACATGCTCACACACTCTCTCCCGAGGTGTCTTTCTCGCACACATGCTCTAGATATAACCCTCCCTCCCTCTTGTATCCATTTACAACTGTTTTCACTAACCTTTATCACAAGCACTCTTCCTCTCGCAAACATACACACGCACAATCCTCATCGACCCTTTCTATATACATGGACCTGCCTACGTGTCTCATGTACGCACATTATCTTTACACCTGTCTCTCACGCATTGTCTCACACCTCTCTTCCTAATCGACGAGTATGATTCTAGCAGAGCATTCTGTAGGATGCCCCTTAAAGTTAGGTTGGATGAATAGTAATATCAGAGATAAAGGGGTTACCTTAGTTCAAGAACCTAGGGTTACAAATCCTAGCCGGCTTTGTCAGTGGACATAGAGTCCTTCACAATTCTGCTATCTTTGTCTTGTACGACTAGTCATCCATGGGTCTTCCTAAATTCGTCACGGGCCGACCAATGTGGCGCAGGTCGGAACCGAACGAAGGGCCTCACCTCGACCCACCGGACCTCACGCGGCGACACACCCTCTGCCCCCACGTCTCATTATCTTCTCACACCCACACATACCAACACAAACACCACACACACCGAAAATTTCTCCTGGTGCCTCTATTCCCTCCCCCCTTGCATATACACACTCAAGGGAATGGAATCTCTTGTCGTGACGTCATATTCGTCTCTCTCTCTCTAGACCACTCTCATTTCTCGTGCTATCTCTCCCACGCCCCCCCCCCGTCGGCCCCTCTATCCATGCCTCTCTCGAATACGTAATACACACACATACCTCTCTAGGCCTCGCCAAATGCATCAACTACACATTCACACATGTTACATCACGTACCCCATTGATCTAAAAAGCCCTCTCTTCACGTTTATTTCGCATACAACATTCCTTTTGAATAAAGTCTGGCCAAAAAATTATTTTAGAGTTTCTACATATATACAACATTACAAAGTTATATGGAGGAGTACGAACGCTAATTTGCATTGCATGGTGCCCACAATGATATTTATTCCGCACTGTGAATTTGTATATTTTTATACTATATACAAAGTTAGTCATAATAAAGAGAAAGGAAGAGCATCTCTCTCTCCATCGCATACCCCCCTGTACGCTCCTTTCACGTATGCACACAAAACTATCTCCAGGTCCTCTAAAAGTAAGCCCCCAGAAAATTCACGCATGTTTCATCTTTCTCTCGCGATATATGCAATGACGATCATTGTATTTGAAGCAAAAGCACGATACATACATTGGACTTCAGAATCCACTCATTACGGTCACCATTTACGTTTAGTGGTTATTATACAGTCATGGGCTCACCGTACAACTCTGTATTTGCTCATGACATGACTAGTTGACCAGTTAAACGCTCCACATGGCACCTCTAGTGTTGCATCACATTATCTCACTACCATCGTGCCCACCTGTCGACTTGTATCTACTCTACATCTACACTCTTATAAAATACATAAAATACACTCTTATAAAAAACAGAGTTGGTGATGATGGTGTGCCTGCCATCCTGCAATATAGGCCGTCCGATTTATATCTGACGGATAGGAAAGAAACTATGGCAATTTTGCCAAAAGGTACCCGCACACCTCTCCACATTTGCAAATAAGGCCTTCCCTCGTTCATCCTTTTCTCTCACAAGATCAACAAGTCATACAAATGCATCTTGATGTTACGTGCAACGCACGGGCATCTTGCTAGTAAGAATGAAAACAAACGACAAAAAATATTTGGACGGTGGTTCGAAGTCATGACCGCGGGCACAGCGTACTAGGTGGCCTTGTATTGGTATGCTGAGCCGTCTGTTTTAACACACAGGAGCTGGTGTGGTGATTATACACACACGCACGCATGCACACGAACTGCATCCACGCAACACTCACACAAACACATGCACCCACGCACGCACGCAACACTCACACGTACACACGCAGCCACACACGCACGCAACACTCACGCGCACGCACGCAACACACACACACACACGCACGCATGCATGCACACACCAGTACACCACACGACCAACACACACTCTCACGCTCAAGTGCTCAACCTACACGTGCATGCGCACACATCAGGCCCTGACAGACACATACACAACCAGGTGATCCCCGCGCACGGATTGGAGCCTTGTCGTGCCTGCGTAAATTTGTGTTTATCTGACCTTTTGCCTATGCGAACTGACAGGTGGGACCCACAAGGAACGTGGTCAATTTAACTAGTCAACATGGCGCCACGCAGACTATTTGGCCGGTCAACAGAGTGCAATCCGAAGCTGAACTGTGAGCAAGTGACCGTATAATCACCGCAAAACGTATAGAGTGACCGTAATCAGCTTATTCTGAAGTTCGGTGACTGTATTACGCTTTTCTCTCTGTAGGCCCTCCAAAACTACATCTCTACACGTTCTCGCATGTTACATCTAACAAATATGCAATACAGCACTACTACTACACTCTAACACAATAAATCATATGTGTTTTTAGTTTTACTAGATATCATATTGTTACTTATAATTATTCAGTTTGCATACATTAAAATTGCCTTTGAAATGTATGGCCACTATCATCTACCGCGCGGGAAAAATCCCGCCCTTTCCTGTTTAATCGGGTTTGTATCGATGGATCGTGCGAAACAGCAAAACTATAGTACTATACAGTACTACAAGTGACAGTTCACTGGGCCGTCGTGTCGTCTACTCCTCCGTCGTAAGAGTGGAGCGCTCACTTTCATAAATCTTCTAGTCCCTTTCGCCGACATGTGGGATATCAAGCTACCGGGTCCATGTGCCATACCAGAATACAGTGCAGAGTAGCCGGGGTGAAGCACCCCAGTCATGGCGCCGGCGTAGTAATGAGCAATGAGGCGTCAAATCACAAGCTGCACCTTTCCCGTAGTTAAGTTGGAGGGACGAAGCAACCATCATTTCACTCATTGCTGAATCCGCTTCTCCCTCATCTTCTTCAACTTAACCACGTGTTGCTTCTACCGTTGTTCTGCCTCATGTGGGACGCGGATCGGCTTGGTAAAGCACTGACACGTGGGACCGCATGTTAGCAAACCGCCAGGACAACGTGCTCCGAAAATAAGAAGCCTAATCCTAGACTTACAAAGGGCTACGTAGCTGCTACATATACTTTCCATCTAATCTATATATGCCCCCCTGATTTTCAGGTGGGGTGGGCCTAATCCTCTCCTTTAATCCAATCAAATAGTCCCACATCACATCAGTTCGTAACTTTACGTAAACCATTACGTGGATGTAGCATTGCTCAAATAAGAAACCTCCCCCGCCATCCGCGCGGCAAAATCACCTCCTTTTTACTAATCTTGATTCTATAATTTTTTAGATCAATATAATTGAGATTTGTATAGATAGCACACAGGAGCAAAACCAAGTGGTACGGTTAAGGGAATCCACAATGTGTAGCTAAATCTGAAAATAGCTTTTGGCATCGTGGGAACCATTGTGGACGGTGTTGCCAAAGCCAAAAAGATGGAACCGAAGCTCCCTGATTGATTGATTGAAGGAATAGAAAAATGCAACATCTCTCCTCTTTCTCCCATGCTTGGACGCATGTAGTACATTATAGAGCACAGAGTCTACTCCCTTGTCCCTTCTATCACAAATCACAAAGCAGCGAGGCGTCAAATCGCAAAAGCACGGATGAAGCAACCATCATTTCACTCTTCGCTGCCTCCGCTTCTCCATCGTCTTCTTCGAGAAACCATCTCACCGCACTAGTACTCCTAGTAGTACTAGTAAAGGACTTCCTGGATGCAAATAAGGCGGTTGTCTCGGCTTGCAGGCGACACTTGCGAACGACTTACCGTGGTCTCCCTCAATGGTGTTCTCCGTCGAACGCACTTCGCCAAACCACAAAAAAAAAAGATATCGTCGACGTCACCGCAATGGGGAAGGAAGTCAAATATAGTTACTACCTCCATTTTTTTGTACACAAGGCCAGTATATCAAAATTACAATTTGCAAAGGGCCACTAACACTAATCGAGGCAAAATTGATGGGGTTAGCAACCAAGGACATTAATATCCCCTGCATGCATGCGGAAGTGAGAAGGTTGGTTTGCATGGCGCTGCATTAATCAAGCGATGAGGAGTGAGATGGTTAGCTCTTTGGTCTTTGGAGAAAAAAATATGCATTAATTGACACGTGAAACGAGGATTTGTATCGATTAAATCTCGCGAAGGAAAACCTCGCCTTTCTTTTTTAACACTAGTACTCCTAGTACTTACGTACTTATCCTGTTTGGGTCTAGGCCTTGCATTCCCAAACTTCGCCACACATTTTTGCCAAGCTTGCCTAAAGTTTTCAAAATGAGAAGGAGGTACACTTGCGCACGGCTGTCGCGGTCGCACCGCACCCTCACACGGTCGCTCCTGCACGCCGCGGTCGCACCGCACCCTCGCACAGTCGCTCCTGCACGCCGCAAACCCAACCAAGGGAACGCACCCTCACTGACACATGTTGTCGCATGTGAACAAACCAAACTCAGCCATCCTATCGCTGACACATAATTTTCGTTCATAGAGTATGTTTATCCAACCGCATGTTGGGGAGTATCCGTACGGCCCGTGCGGTGGTCTGTTGGGGAAGAAGAAGAGGTGAGGAAGAAGGAAAGAAGGGTTAGGAGACGTAGGATATTCATCCAACCGCCTGAAATGGTAGACTGACCCAAGTCAGGCGACTTGCATAACAAATATATGTTTTTACACAGCAAAAGATCCATAAAAACAACAACATAAAGAAAAACTATGACTGCTCGCGGAAAGAGACGACCTCGTCGTCTTTGGCTGCCGGCGCGAACCAGCCGTCGCTGCCGACGTGTGTCTCCGCACCGTGGTTGTCCTCGGCCTCCAGCTACTCGTTCAAGCGGAGCGTGCGGGCGCTCTGCACGGACGAGAGCACAGCTCGGTTCAAGTTAAGGACGTCTGGTTCCGCCTGCAGGAGGGCCTCGATGGCAGCGGCATCCGCGCGCTCCGCGTCGAGTCGAGCCTCCGCCGCCCGGTTCAAGTCCAGGACGTCCGGTACCCCCTGTAGGAGGGCGTCGATGAGAGCGGCATCCGCGCGCTCTGCATCGAGTCGAGCCTCTGCTGCCCGGTTCAAGTCCAGGACGTCCGGTTTCGCCTGCAGGAAGGCCTCGATGGCAGCGGCATCCGCGCGCTCCGCCTCAAGTTGAGCCTCCGCCGCCCGGTTCACATCCACGACATCCGGTTCCGCCTGCAGGACAGCCTCGATGGCAGCGGCATGCACGCGCTCCGCGTCGAGTTGAGCCTGTGCCTCCCGGTCCTCCTTTAGTATTGCCATGTTGAACCGCTGGTCCGCCTGCACCATGGGGGACTCGGACGCCGGCACAAAGTCGACATCCATCGTCTCATACCCATCGGGGGCCTTCTGCGCCGCGACCTCCGCCATGAACATTGGATCGGCTTCCTCCTCCTCGTAGCTTGGCTCCAGAGAACTCGGGGATTGGCCCACCGCAAAGCGAGCTTGGGAACGGAGGTCTGTGGCGCCGACCGCCGCCGCGATTTCTGCGCGGCGCTCCGGCGTCAGCATCTTGTAGTAAGTGATCTTGCGGCGCACCATGGCTTTCCGGCGAACTAGGGGACGCTTGATGCGGGCTAGGGGATCGAAAGGTGGGGGAATGGGCTGGAGATTTGGTGTGGTTTCAGGGCAGTGGCTGGCGTAGGCCGAGCAGCGAAGGTTCTGGTGTGAATAGTGGTTCCGGTGACGACCGGTCAATCGGTTTTGACTGTACATCGCTCTTGTCGCGTTCGCGTTGCAGCCCGGCACGCTGGACCCTCCACGTCGCTCACCGAATGGAACGTGCTTCGTCTTGCGTTTTCGCTCGCTTGTGGGACCGCAGTTGAGAGCAAACCGACGTCCCTCCCCTCCCCCGCCCACGTCATTTATTATACCACCACTCCCTCCGTTTTATGCGGAGTAAATAAAAACAGAGGGAGTATACTACGGATGAGGATCCCCTGACGTGGCCGAACCCATTGAGTAACTGACATGCGGGGCCTAGCAAGCATGGGGTCCGCCAGTAAGTGACCGAAAGGGAGGGTAAGGCAGGGATACCTACGTCGGAGGATCCACTTCCACTATACTACTTTGACCAAATGTTAGAGTAATAATATATGACATGCAACTTACACAAATGTTAGAGTAATAATATATGACATGCAACTTACACAAAGCATACAGGGTCTAATGCGTTTTTCGAGGCTAACTTTGACCAAATGTTAGAGTAATAATATATGACATGCAACTTACACAAAGCATACGGTCAAATTCGTATGTGAAAGGAGTTTCCAATGATATAATTTTCACATTATACATCTCATGTACTATTAATCTTGTCAATCAAATTGGAAACCATCTCGAGTACAAATCTAGGAGTACGTACGAATCTAACAATATTGATTGGGCGTTGTTGAATGTTGATACCTTTTAGATAAGTAGAGATACTTTGACTACACATAAAACTTATATGTAAACTAGAAAGGATAGGGGCAGTATATTGTACGTTCAAAAACGAAACGAACATTGAATACCCTTTATATATGATTTGCGGATGCTATGATCACCGGTTCAAAATTTTGAATCCGCCTTAGGTATCACGTGCCCCCACTCGTTCCCTCTCGATTTCATCTCGGGGTCCGGAGATCTATTGAAAGAGGACTAGGCTGGGTACATGCGAATGATACTCGGCGGAATGTTCAAATGAGGCATGTGGGAGGATGGACTCGACTGGAGGGCGACATGATCGATGGAGAAGAGGGTTGGAGAGGAATGAGAAATAAGCAAACGCCACATGATTATACTTGAATGGCTCAAATAAACAATAAGTTGTCTCGCTTGGCCTACATAGTGAAAGGCCTAATGCGCAACGCGGAGCACTGACGCTCGAATATGGCCGGGAAAACAGGGAAACCGACATGTGGGGCACACCCGTCGGGACGATGTAGCGCAGACTAGTCCAATGGAGGAGTTGGCCCACGACCTCCTCGCCACCGACAACCGTTCATGTGGGTCGTTGGGGCCAACAACGGGGCGCAGCTCCAGCACCGCCTCTGGACACGGCGACCGCGGTGAGCGACACACTCATATCGTCGCTAGACACGGTCGGTTTCAGTGTGCCGAGGGTGGCGTTAGTGTTGTGGCACGACCAACGGTATGTTTGGTTTGTACCCAAGGTTGCCCCATCAAAGCATTGGGTAGCCAAAATTTTGGTTGAGGTATTGGTTGCCCATGATTTGGCCGACATTGGCAAGAAAAATGAACTAGAGTTGGCTAGAGTTCATTGGCATGCCAAAGAAATGGCAACCATCCAAACAAAGACCAATCTTTGGGTCATGACCAAAATTTTGGTTGAGGTATTGGTTGCCCATGATTTGGCCGACATTGGCAAGAAAAATGAACTAGAGTTGGCTTGAGTTCATTGGCATGCCAAAAAATGGCAACCATCCAAACAAAGACCAATCTTTGGGCCATGACCAAAATTTTGGTAAGGTGCACTTTGGCCACAATCCAAACACACCCCAACACCCGGCTCATCGAGGATGCACGGGGCACCGCGACGCGTCCGCGGAGTGGTGTAGCGCGGCCAACTGCATCCTCTGGACCTGAGACCACGCCGGGTCGTCTTGCTTTTTCAATGACATGCGGGGATCGCATGTGAGCAAAGGGCATCTCCAACGTTGCCACGACCGCAGCTGACTACCCTGGCACACCAAAACCCTCGTCCCTCGCGCCATTGTGCGGTGCTTTCCCAGCCGGCGCCAGCTGGCTGCATTCATGTCGTCCGTTCGTATGTCGTCGTTAAGAGGCTCGGTGCCCGAGGAACCAACTCCGGCGACTTAATGACGCACCCAGACGCTTGGCCTCACCGGAATGCGCTACTTAAAGCGGCAACGCCCAGCTAACCTCCACACCATAGCACATCGTCCTCCTACCTGGCACCACATCCGCCATGACCGCAAGTGCGAACGCTTTGCGGGAGAGCTTGTCTTCGGGGATGAAGCTCGAGGTCGCCGCCCTCGCTCAAGTCGCCTCTCGCGACGCAATAGCGGCGTAGCCGGACGCGGACGCGACCGCACAAGCGGTGGCCACGCTGGCGGCCGACGACGGGAGCACCGTCAGCCAAGCGTCCTACTTGCCGCCATCCAACGTCCAGCACCGCCGAGGTCGGGGACTCCTCCGAGGATGAGTAGGGCATGGGAGGCGGCAGGGCATGGTGTGCCAACTGGCCGGTCCGTATCCCGTGTTCTACTCTTCCTCGCCGGAGACCGCACCTTCACTTCACGGGTCTTGAACCCCGTCCCCGTACATAGAGATCGCAGATGGAGGACGTCGGTCACCGCCGTATAATAGGTTTAGGGTCGGGTTTCTTTTATTTTTCTGTCCTATAAAAGTTCGAAATGTAATGAAAATCTGCCGTGTTTGCATTAATCTTGGCCAGTGTATATGAACTTTCACAATAATATACATATTGTAGGAGTACTAGCAAGATGCCCGTGCGTTGCACGGAAGATCAAGATCTTGTGGGAGAAAAGGATGAACGAGGGAAAGCCTTATCTGCAAATGTGGAGAGGAGTGCGGGTAAATTGTCATAGTTTCCTTCCTATCCGTTAGATATAGATTGGACGGCCTATATTGCAGGATGACAGGCACACCATCATCACCAACTCTGCTTTTTATTGATCCGAGACAAATCTAACATGCGAAGTAAAATAAACACATAGGGTCTATACATACACAAATTATCTTAGGCACTCCAATAGTACGTCCACTACACATTCACGCATTTCACATCTTTCTACATCTACGGGAACCTAGGAAAGGGTTAACGTAAATTGCCTCTCTCTCTCCTCCCCTGATTTTCATGGTGGTGGGCCCCTCCCTCCCCCAATCTACAATCAACAGCTCACACGTTTCACATTATGTTAATTACGTAACTGGGATTACGTAGGTGTAGCACTACTCGTCCTAAAAAACCCAACTAAGCCAACCTCCCAGCATATCGCGCGGGAAAAGACCCGCCCGCGCCGTTTTAGTCGGGATTACCGGATTACTAGTAGTAGTATCGATGGATCGCGCGAAGCAACAATTTTTTTTGAGGGGGCGAAGCACCTAGTTTAAAAGGAAAAAAGGCGGTACACTCACAGCACTCCTGTCACGGTCGCATTGCACCCCACACACGTTCGGTCCTGCACACGGCTCACGCAAACGGAACGCGCTTCGGCTTGCCTCTTCACTGACACGTGGGACTGCACTTGGAGAAACCGACCATGCGCCAAACTCCCCCCGCGCACCGCGCGAAAATCCTCCCCCCCCACACCCAAAAATTCCCCCCAAATCCGATTCAACCGCCCTTCTGCCAACTAGCCAATAATATTCCCCAAACCCCCCTCCCCCTGTCTCCTCCACTCCATTCGCTCCGCCAAAGCCGCCCTCCCCGCCGTGCTGATACGTCGGCGCCGCGGTTCGGCGATCCTCTCGCTCCCACAGTACGCTCTCATAGACTGCCGTCCTCTAGCCGCGCCACCACCTCTGGCTACGTTCTTGTGGAGGCGCACGAAGGTCAGCGCCGCCACCGCTGGCGACGTTCGTGTGGAGACGCATGGCGGTTAGCTTCTCCCACGGTACGCGCATTCTAGACTGAGGCCCCGTTCATGTCGGTGTAGCGCTGAATGTTAGCTGATAGACGCTGTTAATCTCACTGTTTGCCGAAGTAGTTTACTTTCAATATGCTCTGCTTAAGAAGCTTCCTTGCCCTGTTCTGCACTCAATCTGCTTAGCTGAGATGGCATGCCAAGGCCGATTAGTTGCTGAAATATACTGCCATATATTTATTGTGACGTAGATTGCCATGGTCTAGTAGCCAATCTGTTAGGTGAAATAGCTCTACACCATTTTATACTCGATCTTTGTTGCTGCGATGGCCTTCGATAGTTCGATGGCTGTGTGCTCGGCCTCATTGACTGCTGAAACAGCCTGCCATAATTTGGCACTCAAATCTGTTTGCTGAATTAGCTTTACATATATTTCGTTACTTAGATCTGCTCGTCCAAATATCTTGCCATAGCTTTAGACATCGACCTAGGTATTTTTTTTCTGGACTTCATAAAAAAGCATATATGTTTTTCCTGTAATGTATGTCTAACAGATGGACATGACTTGGATAACTTCTGCTTGAAGATTCTCCGCTGCATATGTCGAGGGGGTTGAAAACTTCATGAACTTTATCAGAGCTGAGTACGGTGGTCCGAAATCAGATGTGCTCTGCCCGTGTAGCAGTTGTATGAATTTAGTTACAAGACCCCAGTCAACTGTGCAAAATCATCTACACTCGTATGGGATGTCGGTCACATATACTAGGTGGGTTCATCATGGTGAAGCTGTGAACGTCAATGTTATTGACTATGTGGAAGCAGCAGATCACCATCTTGATCTGCCTGATGCTCAGGTGGAAGAGGAGGAGGAGGTGGTGGTGGCGGAGCCAGTGAGTTTGACCAACATTGAAACAATGCTACGAAATGCTCGTGCATTCCATGAACTTTCACCTGGAGAAGAAAAACGGTGGGCCCGCATGTTGGAACAATGCAATGTTGTTGTCACCCCAGGAAATAAGCTGTCAGTATTCTCAGCTATGGTCACCTTTCTTCAGGTGAAGACATCTGAGAGGATGACCAACAAATCATTCGATGCGATGTTGGCTGCTTTCCGCGAATCTTTCCCAGATGCGTACACACCTACAGTAAAATGAAGAATTTCCTTCGTGTAGTTGGAATTGGATATGATATGATCCATGTTTGTAAGAATAATTGTGTTCTGATCCGGAAGGATTATGCCAACTTAAGTGAATGCCCGAAATGCAAATCATCAAGATGGAAAGATGGCGATGCTGTGAAGAGGATTCCTCATAATGTTCTGAGACATTTTCCAATTATACCAAGATTGCAGAGGTTGTTTCATGATGCTGAAACAAGAGAGGATGTACTGTGGCATTCTAGGAACCAGGAGTACAGAGATCAGAATGTAATGAGCCATCCATCTCATGGTAGTGAGTGGAAAAGCTTCAATGATAAACACAAAGAGTTTGCTGCTGACCCAAGACACATTAGACTTGGCTTAGCTTCAGATGGATTTAACCCATTTGGCCACCAGAGCGCCACATATAGCATGTGGCGAGTGCTTGTTATCCCTTACAACATGCCTCCAAATGTCTGCACCAAAGAATCAAACTACATGATGGCCTTGCTCATTCCAGGTCCAAAAAGTCCTGGAAAGGATTTTGATTTGTTCATGGAGCCTCTTGTGGAGGAACTTCAACAGCTATGGAAGGGTGTTCTCACTCGAGACCTATATAGCAGCCCACCAGCTGATTTCTTTCCGCGTGCTGTTATAATTTGGTGCATCCATGATTAACCGGCTTTGGGCACTATGTCAGGGTGAACGACACATGGTTACAATGCATGTGTTCGCTGTGACAGGAATCCGCTGTCATACGCAATACTTAGCAACATCTGTTACATTGGACACCGCCGTTTCCTTGCCAAGGACAAGCCGCATCCTAGAAAATATCGAAGACATGTGTTCAATGCAAAGCATGAAAACCGTGATGCGCCAAAGAGGCTCACCGCCGATGAGTTGCAAGTGGAATTAGAGAAGGTCAGGCATATTACACCAGGAAACCATCCTGGTAATGGTAGCGGGAAAAGGAAGTGTGGCAGGGTAGAAGAGAGATTATTGTTTACCCACAGGTCCACTTTGTGGGACTTGGAGTATTGGAAAGATTTGGATCTGCGGCATAATCTTGATGTGATGCACATCGAGAAAAATATATGTGACAGCATTATCGGCACACTTCTTAATATTGAAGGCAAGACGAAAGATACCTTAAAATGTAGGATTGATTTGACACACCTGGGTATCAGAAAGGATTTGCAGGTGCAAGATGAAGGTAAACCACGGGATATGGCACCAGCTGTGTACGTCTTGGACAAGGTAAAAAGAAAAGAATTCTGCGAGGTCCTGTCACATGTGAGATTCCCACATGGATTTGCTTCCAACCCTGAAAGGAGAGTCAGTGCAGATAGAAACAAGGTACAAGGGTTGAAAACTCATGACTGCCATGTCCTACTTCAAAGGGTTTTACCTGTTATCCTTAGAGGATTGGGCCGCCCTGACTTATATAGAGCAGTTGCAGAGTTGGGACAATTCTTCAGGGAACTCTGCAATAGGAATATCAGGATAGATGCTTTGGAGCATCTTAGAGACAAGATACCAACTATCCTATGCGACCTTGAGAAGATATATCCTCCAGCCTTCTTTGATGTGATGGTGCATTTGGCTGTTCATCTACCTGATGAGGCACTACTTAGAGGTCCAGTACAGTATGGATGGATGTACCCTATTGAAAGGCGGCTAGGAACTTTCAAGGGCTATGTTAGGAACAGAGCTAGACCCGAGGGTTCCATTGCAGAGACCTACATTGCTACAGAAGCGTTGACATTCTGCTCAAAATACATTGAAACAGCTGATCAGCTTAGCAAAGAGGTGGGCGAAGACAATCCCGGGCTCAATGTTTTCGATTATTCTGTTCGAGTTACAGGGAAGAGTCGACAAGAGGACAAACCTAAAGATTTGGACAAAATGGTTTGGTATGTGTTGAATAACTATCCTGAGATACTACCTTATATCAAGTAAGTGCAGTACTGCAGCTTATACATCGTAATCTACTAAACTTGCAGCACATTCTTATATATTTAGATGTTTGACGCGATCACTATGTTGTGCAGCATCTACAAAGAGGAGTTACTGCCACAAAATCCAAGAAACATTGACAAACTGGTTATGGCAGGATTTGCGAAATGGTTCAAGAACCATGTAAGCTTTTGAAGTGCACTGCCAGTTTTTTTAATATATTGAGTACATAAGATGATCAGCTTGTCTATTTTCTAACCATAGGTTAAGAAGATGCGGGAGGATGGGCAGGCAGTTGATGATGCCCTTTACTCACTAGCAATGGGTCCTGATACTCGGGTAAGACATTATGAATCTTGCGTTGTTGGAGATGTGCGCTACAACACCCTTGCACGAGACGAAAGCAGGAAGACACAAAACAGTGCCATCATGAGCACGGATACGTATGACAAAGAGACAACTGAAATGTATGCTAACATAACAGACATTGTTCAGTTGCAGTATATCTCTAGTTTCGAGGATCATCGGTGTGTGGTTCTGTTGTGCTGTCGTTGGTATAACCTGTTTTCCAGGATCGCAAAACCCAGAGCTGATGATTATTTCAAATCCATCAATGTCAAGGCGGCGTACCAGACCAACGAGCCTTTTATTTTGGCAAATCAAGCAACACAGATATTTTTCTTGGAAGACACATTTGCGCGTAGCGATGACTGGAGAGTATTGCAAAGGTTTGAGCAGAGGAATTTGTTTTCTGAAGTTGCACAACAAGATGACGCTTACACTGCTCCTGATGTACAAGATAACACAGATGTTCCTAATATCTTTGAGAACCATCACGTCAATGACGCCGGCGAAAAGATTGCCTGTCGTGCTGTGGACATACAAGAGTTGATCAAGAAGAAGCCAACGTTCGAGGACGTTGAGGACGAAGAAGAAGATGACACCATGGGGAATTACGATTCAGACTGATACACATGGTGAAGATGTTGACGCTGCTGCTGCGGGTGATGATTACATTGCTTTTGTCGTATTTGCCTGTCAGAAGACGTTTTTTTATCTACTATGTGAAATTGTGTTTGCTATGACAACTGAAACCTGATGAACATGTTGTTTAGTATTTTGCTGTGAGAACATCACTTGTTATGTATGCTGATTTGTGTTTGGAGATTGTATGACAACTAAAACATGATGACATTGTTGTTTAGTTGTACTCATATTTGGCTGTGAAACTTGAATTTGATGACATAGTTTGCTGTTGGACTGCAATTTGCTCGACGTCTTCGAATGAGAACAAAGCTGACCCGACAGGGCCTTTGCTATTTATTTATTTATATCAGCAAAAGGGGATACCCCTGATTTCCGTTAATAGAAATCATTAGATGTTCACAACACTACGCCCAGCCTTCTACACAGGTTTCATTCATTACTAGTTTCAGCAAAGTGCTCATGTCGTAGCCACTGAATACATCACGAGTGCTACATACAGTGCAACTAAAGAGACAATCATCCTATAGAGCACATCGATTTTTCCCATTATCTTCACAAGCTCTTTCATCTTCTCATTGCTGTCAAGGCCGTTCAGCAGCTGTTGCTTGGCCATGATAAGAGGAACTGCATCTTTAACCTTCTGCTCTGCATCTTCCTGTTCTGTCGTTCCTTCAGTTACTTGTCCAACACCCCAACCTGCTGGTATTGGGATTCCTCGGCTAACCAAATAATCAGCGTAGTTGCATTCCCCCACATCAGCAACTTCCCAGAAATACAAATCACACGAATCTTCCCTTTTCTGCACGAATCAAATTGGAAGATCATCAACCAAACTATTAAAAAATCAGCAACTGAAAGCAACAGAACAACACTTAAACATATTATTACCCCATGATTCGGGCATTTGTAGAAGACTCGGCGAGGGTTGCGGATTGTGGTTGATACGCGACAGTCTGCGTGATTTGCAGCAACGGCAGCGGGTTGCGATGAGCAATCGGCTGCGGTGCGCGTGCCGGCGGGGGTGTGACGAGACCCACAGGCGATGATACGGGTGGCGACTTGGCGCATATCTGGTTGTTGCCTGCTGAAGAGCAGGTGGACGAGCAGCCAGCGGACATGGTTGCTGCGGCCAGAGCTTCTGATGCTAGGCAGAGTAAGTAGAGAAGAGGAGAAGCGAATGTTGGAGATGTCAGTTTCATTAGTTGCAGAGTAGCATAGCACCATATATAGTCATAGTCTAGGTTTGGATTCGAACCAGCTACAGGAGGGACCTCCTTGTTTTGCGAAAAAAATTATTTCTCCACCTGACAGCTGGGACCCACCGGCTGTATCTTCGCACGGAAGGAAGTGCCTCCTTGTTTTGTGAAAAAAATATTCATCCCGTTGACAGCTGGGACCCGTCAGATTTGGTGACTGACTTGTGGGCCTACTAAGCGGACGTGTACGCATGGCTTTGTCAACTTAATCAACAAATGATTCTAGCAGCTGGACTGTTGGATGTTAACCCAACAGCCGTGCTCCTTCTTCAACCTCTGTTCTTGCTCCTGTCTCCCGTGGGCGGCACCGCGGCTGTGCTGCCGCGCACCCGAACCAGTGAAGTTTCCCACTCCTCTCCATCTGCGACTCCACTGCCCCGTCTTCCCCATCTCCGGGTCGTTCCAGTCTGGGTGCGCTCGGCACGGTGTGGTCAACGTGGTCAACAACCGAGACTCATCGGAAGATGACTGTACGTGGGAGGCTGACAGTGGGGACGCACCACGCCCATGGACGCATGCATGCAACGCAACGCGGCGAGGTCAACGTGGTCAAGGAACGACTTCCATCGGAAGTATACTGTACGTGGAGAATCTCAGCTGGGTCCACGGCCGCAGCAAGTAAGTGCCTCCTTATTACGCGGAAAATAATGATTCCTCCAACTGACAGCAGGGACCCATTGGACGGGCCACCGTATTTTGCGAAAAAACGTTTGCCCCCTGACTGCTGGGACCCACCTGACGGGCCACCATATGTCGCGAAAAAAACGTTCCCCCCGCTGTCAGCTCGGACCCACCGGAAGTGCCTCCTTATTACGCACAAAAAAATGAATACTCCCCCGGCTAGCTAGGACCCACCTTGGTGGGAGGCTGACTTGTGGGCCTACTAAGTTGACGGGGACGAAGGGCTTTGTCAACTTACTCAATATGAACGATTCTAGCTCCAGCGACCGTACGATGTCCATCCAACGGCCGTAGTGCTTCTTCAACCTCTGGTCTTCTTGCTCCAGCCGCCCAAAGTAGCGCCGGTCGTGCCGCATGCTCCTGCCTCCCGTGGCCGGCTGTGCTGCCGCGGAGGCCTCACCGCCCCCTACTATTCCCACCGCTGGCCAGGCCCTGCGGCGACAGCAGCCTCACACCGCAGCCGAACCAGTGAACCCTCGTACTCCTCTCCGCGCAGGCTTCCACTGCCGCGTCTTCCCCGGCTCCGCGTCGTCCCCTTCCTAGGCCTCGCCGTCGTCCACCGCCGTGGTGCTCTCCGCGCGGCGTGGTCAACGTGGTCAAGGAACGACTTCCATCGGGAGAGTACTGTACGTGGAGAGGCTGACAACTGGGTCCACGACCACAGCCCCTTTTTTGTGATTTGCCAAGTAAGTCGCTTTGTCAGGCCTGTTGGGCTGCAAATCTTTCAAGACGAGGAGAGCTTTCATTCGGCTGGCCGAGAAAATGGCCCATCAGTAATGAGAAATGGGCTGTACATTTTTAAAACACATCAAACCGGCAATTAGTTTCAAATATCTTTTTTTTCATTTCGAGATTTTAAATTACATTAATTTTTATGCGTGGAGAATTTGTTGGATTTTATATTGATATACATTTATTTTTAAAATCAGTTTGAATGTGAGTCAAAATTTCGGGATTAAAAACAGTTCGGACCGCACCGAAATATGCAAAATTTCGTATAATTTTTTAACCGTGGCTACAATATGGGCTGTAATGCTAACAAAAAGAATATGGGCTCTAAAAAACCTTAATAATTAGCAAATGGGCTGTAAATTATTAGAAATAATGGCAGATGGGTTGTATGCTGTTTTCCACAGATTTGAGGCTTTCCTAAAAAAGGTTGACACACAAGCAGTGACTGTTGGATGGCCATCCAACGGTCGTCGTGCTTCTTCAATCTCTGCTCTTCCTGCTCCAGCCGCTCAAACAAGCGCCGGCGGGACTGCCTGCTCCCTCCTCCCCGCGGCCGGCTCTGCTGCCGCGCAGGCCTCACCGCCCCATCGTACTCCCATCGCTGGCCTAGCCATCCCTCTACTCACCCACACCTGATGTTATTCTCCGGCGACGGCAGACGAACCAGTAAACCCTCGTACAGTCGTACTCCCCTCCGCGTGGGAAACAACTGCCGAGTCTTCCCTGCCTCCGTGTCGTTCCCTTCCTAAGCCTCGCCGTCATCCACCGCCCTGGTGCTCTCGGCGCGGCCTGGTCAACGACCGACATGCATCTGAAGTGGACTGTACGTGAAGAGGCCGACAGCTGGGTCCACGGCCGCACGCAAGGAAATGCCTCCTTATTACGCGCAAAATAATGATTCCTCCACCTGACATCAGGGATCCACCGAAAGGGCCTCTGTATTTCATGAAAAATACGTTACCGCCGCTGACAGCTCGGACCCACCAGCTATATCTTCGCACGCAGGGAAGTGCCTCCTTATTACGCACACAAAAAATGAATACTCCCCCTGTTAGCTGGGACCCAGTATAGTGGCAGGCTGACTTGTGGGCCTACTAAGTTGACGGGGACGATGGGCTTTGTCAACTTAGTCAATATGCACAATTCTAGCTCCAGTGACCGTACGATGTCCATCCAACGACCGTAGTGCTTCTTCAACCTCTGGTCTTCTAGCTCCAGCCGCCCAAACTACCGCCGGTCCTGCCTCGTGCTCCTGCCTCCCGTGGCCGGCTGCGATGCGGCGGAGGCCTCACCGCCCCCTACTACTCCCACCGCTGGCCAGGCCATCCCTCGACTCACCCACACCCCCTGTTATTCTGCGGCGACGGCAGCCTCACACCACAGCGAACCAGTGAACCATCGTACTCCTCTACGTGTGGGCATCCACTGCCGCATCTTTCCCGGCTCCGCGTCGTCCCCTTCCTAGGCCTCGCCGTCGTCCACCGCCCTGGTGCTCTCGGCGCGGTGTGGTCAACGTGGTCAAGGAACGGCTTCCATCGGACGTGGACTGTACGTGGAGAGGCTGACAGCTGGGTCCACGGCCGCAACAAGGAAGTGCCTCCTTATTACGTGCAAAATAATTATTCCTCCACCTGACAGCGGGGACCCACCGGACGGGCCACCGTATTTCGCGGAAAAAACGTTTGCCCCTGACTGCTGGGACCCACCAGCTACATCTTCGGACGCATGGAAGTGCGTCCGGGCAAAAAAAACGATTCGCCCCCCTGACTGCTGGGACCCACCAGCTACACCTTCGCATGCAAAGAAGTGCCTGACAGTCGGGACCCACCTGGTCGAAGCGTACGTAGCGTTGTCATTCTGGTCGCGAACGTGTACGTACATATACACTGGTGGATGTAGAGGCGCGCACGTGTCGTAGTAGAGGCGCGTACGTGTCGTAGTAGAGGCGCGCACGTAGCATGTACACGTACGTACAGCGGCCAGGCTGCAAGAAAGAAAATACGGCCATGTATGTGTACATACGGGCGGGGTCTCGAACGCCTACTCGCGCATACGTACGGCCAGGGCTCGTGTACATGGCTGGGTCGGAACGGAGAAACAGCATCATCGTCGTGTTCATGGGGAGGCAACGGAATGCGTCATGTTCATGGGGAGGCAACGGAATGCGTCGTGTTCATGGGGAGGGGTGTGGCGTACCGCAAAACGGAGGAAACGGACCTCCTACGGTCGAAACGGGGGTCCTGTTGATCGGGAGGAGTGTGGCGTACCGCAAAGCGGAGGAAACGGACCTCCTACGGTCGAAACGGGGGTCCTGTTGATGGGGAGGGGTGTGGCATACCGCAAAACGGAGGAAACGGACCTCCTACGGTCGAAACGGGGGTCCTGTTGATCGGGAGGGGTGTGGCGTACCGCAAAACGGACAAAACGGACCTCCTACGGTCGAAACGGGGGTCCTGTTGATTGGGAGGGGTGTGGTGTACCGCAAAACGGACGAAACGGACCTCCTACGGTCGAAACGGGGGTCCTGTTCATCGGGAGGGGTGTGGAGTACCGCAAAACGGGACTCCACGGGATACTGTTCATCTCCACCGTCGACCTCCTCCAGCCTCCACGGGCTCCTGTTCATCCAGCCTCCACCGCGTGCTACTCCATCGGCTACTGTTCAACCACCCCTCCACGGGCACCCCTCCACCGTCTACTATTCATCCAGCCCTCCACACCACGGGGTCCTGTTCAACCACCCCTCCACGGGCACCCCTCTACCGTCTACTGTTCATCCAGCCCTCCACCACACCACGGGGTCCTGTTCATCCAGAGGCAACGCCACCGCTCACTGTTCATCCAACCCCCCCCCCCCCGCAACGCTCACTGTTCATCCCAGAGGCAGCATCGATCGGCTTCAGTTAGCAGCAGTAGCGAAGGAATCGCTCGATCGGGTTCAGTTAAGAGCCATCGATCGATCGCTCGGGTTCAGTAACGCGTAGCCTGCAGTGCAATCGCTCGGGTCCAGTTAGAGCCCAACGCCTCGCTCGGGTTCAGTTAGAGCCAACGCCTCGCACACACGCGCGTACGTGTATGAGAGAAATGCGCATCGCTCGGCCCCCGACCTCCCACCGTAACCGGGAACTCCCTGAAATTTTCCTCGCCCTCGCTTCTACCACAGTTTTTTCCGTCATGGACGGCCCAAAGAATGTCATGCAGCTGCGTCTCCAGCCCGCCCAGGACGAAAAGCCCATTTTCTGTCATGATTTTTGTCATAGAAGTAGGAGCCCACCACATCTATGATGATACCGGGTTTTGTCACAATTATCGTCATAGAAGTGTCATATGTATGACAATTTTTTTTTTCGTTCGGCCCAAAATGTCACGGATGTGTCTTTTTTTTGTAGTGAAGTCTCTTTACTCGTTCCGTAATACATCATCCCACAACTAACTCATTAGTTACAATGCTTGCAAGGCTTAAGTGATGTGCATTACCGAGAGGGCCTAGAGATACCTCTCCGACAATCGGAGTGACAAATCCTAATATCGAAATACGCCAACCCAACAAGTACCTTCGGAGACACCTGTAGAGCACCTTTATAATCACCCAGTTACGTTGTGACGTTTGGTAGCACACAAAGTGTTCCTCCGGTAAACGGGAGTTGCATAATCTCATAGTCATAGGAACAAGGATAAGTCATGAAGAAAGCAATAGCAACATACTAAACGATCGAGTGCTAAGCTAACGGAATGGGTCAAGTCAATCACATCATTCTCCTAATGATGTGACCCCGTTAATCAAATGACAACTCATGTCTATGGCTAGGAAACATAACCATCTTTGATCAATGAGCTAGTCAAGTAGAGGCACACTAGTGACACTTTGTTTGTCTATGTATCCACACATGTATTATATTTCCGGTTAATACAATTCTAGCATGAATAATAAACATTTATCATGATATAAGGAAATAAATAATAACTTTATTATTGCCTCTAGGGCATATTTCCTTCAGGAAGTGCCTCCTTATTACACACAAAAAAAATGAATACTCCCCCTCCTAGTTGGGACCCACCTTGGTGGGAGGCTAACTTGTGGGCCTACTAAGTTGACGGGGACGGAGTGCTTTGTCAACTTAGTCAATATGAACGATTCTAGCTCCAGTGACCGTACGAGTGCATCCAACGGCCGTAGTGCTTCTTCAACCTCTGGTCTTCTTGCTCCAGCCGCCCAAAGCAGCGCCGGTCGTGCCGCATGCTCCTGCGTCCCATGGCCGGCTGTGCTGCCGCAGAGGCCTCACCGCCTCCTACTATTCCCACTGCTGGCCAGGCCCTGCGGCGATGGCAGCCTCACACAGTAGCCAAACCAGTGAACCCTCATACTCCTCTCCGCGCGGGCTTCCACTGCCGCGTCTTCCCCGGCTCCGCGTCGTCCCCTTCCTAGGCCTCGCCGCCGTCCACCGCCCAGGTGCTCTCGGCGCGACGTGGTCAACGTGGTCAAGGAACGACTTCCATGGGAAGAGTACTGTACGTGGAGAGGCTGACTGTTGGGTCCACGGCGGCCGTAAGGAAGTGTCTCCTTATTACGCGCAAAATAATTATTCCTCCACCTGACAGCAGGGACCACCGGACGGGCTACCGTATTTCGTGAAAAAAAAATTCCCCCTGACTGCTGGGACCCACCAGCTACATCTTCGCATGCAAGGAAGTGCGTCCGGGCAAAAAAAACGATTCGCCCCCCTGACTGCTGGGACCCACTAGCTACATCTTTGCATGGAAGGAAGTGCCTAACAGTCGGGACCCACCTGGTCGAAGCGTACGAAGCGTTGTCATTCTGGTTGCGAACGTGTACGTACATACTGGTCGATGTAGAGGCGTGCACGTAGCATGTACAAGTACGTACAGCGGCCAGTGTGCAATAAAGAAAATACGGCCACATACGTACATACGGGCGGGGTCTCGAACGCCTACTCGCGCATACATACGGCCAGGGCTCGTGTACATGGCTAGGTCGGAACAGAGAAACAGCGTCGTTGTCGTGTTCATGGGGAGCCAACCAGCTGGGTCAGAATGGAATGCGTCGTCGTGTTCATCGGGAGGGCTTGGACGGAACAGCCGATGGAAACGAGGCCTGGCGTACCGCACAACGGAGGAAACAACCTTGTGTTCGACCGGCCACGTTCGAAATGGAATCCTGTTCATGGGAGGGTTCTGGCGTACCGCAAAACGGAGGAAACGGACTTGTGTTGGACCTCCTACGGTCGAAATGGGGTCCTGTTGATCGGGAGGGGTGTGGCGTACCGCAAAACAAAGGAAACGGACTTGTGTTGGAGCGCTATGGTCGAAACGGGGGTCCTTTTCATCGGGAGGGGTGTGGCGTACCGTAAAACGGGACTCGTCGACCCCCTCCAGCCTCCACGGGTTACTGTTCATCCACCGTCGACCTCCTCCAGCCTCCACCTGCGACTGTTCATCCACGGGCTCCTGTTCATCCAGCCTCCACCGCGCGCTACTCCACCGGCTACTGTTCAACCAGCCCTCTCCATGGGCTCCTGTTCAACCACCCCTCCACCGTCTACTGTTCATCCAGCCCTCCACCATCTACTGTTCATCCAACCCTCCACGGGGTCGTCCTATTCATCCAGCCCTCCACGGGGTCCTGTTCATCCAGCCCCAACCGGCTCGATCCATCGAGGGTCCTGTTCATCCGGAGGCAACACCATGGGGTCCTCTTCATCCACCCCCACCGGGAACTGTTCATCCAAACCCCCCCAGCAACGCTCACTGTTCATCCAGAGGCAGCATCGATCGGCTTCAGTTAGCAGCAGTAGCGAAGAAATCGCTCAATTGGGTTCAGTTAACAGCCATCGATCGATCGCTCGGGTTCCGTAATGCGTAGCCTGCAGTGCAATCGCTCGGGTTCAGTAGGCAAACGCCTCGCTCGGGTTGAGTTAGAGCCCAACGCCTCGCACCCACGCGCATGCGTGTATGAGAGAAATGCGCAAACCTCCGTGCATCGCTCAGCCCCGACCACCCACCATAACTAGGAACACCCCGATATTTTCCTTGCCCTCACTACTACCACGGTTTTTCCGTCGTGGACGGCCCAAAGAATGTCATTGAAAGTGCAACTATCCCTGGTTGGTTTTGGTAATTCCTAACAACATATAGCTCATTTAGCTAATGCTATTCCAAGATAAATATTTCAGGAAAGCTCAATGTTTGGCATGGCATGGATTAGAAAGTGGACCCTTCAAAATTCTAAGGACAAAGGATTGGATCAAGCTCAAAGCACAAGACTCTACATTTTCTATTTTAGTGATCCAAGATCACATTGAGTCTATAGGAAAAGCCAATACTATTAAGAAGGGATGAGGTGTTGCTTAATGAGGATCTTGCTCAAAATGCTTAGTGATATGCTCCAAAACCCTCCACTACTTTCTCATATCCACATATGTCCTAAACCAAAAAGTCCAACTCGGCCCCACCGATTCTTTCCATCCGGAGCCACCGAGTTCAGTTGACATAGCCACTACCAGAAACCCTAATCAATTTGGTCTTACCGATAGGGATCTCGGTCAAACCGAGATGAGCGATCGGTCCCACCGAGATTGCAATGCAAACTCTCTATTTCCTTTTCGTAACGTTTCGGTCCAACCGAGATGAGCGAATCGGTCCCACCGAGTTTGCCTGACCAACTCTCTATTTGACTATTACCAAAATCGGTCTCGCCGAGTTTGTGTAATCGGTCTCGCCGATATTACGTTATGCCCTAACCCTAATGACATCGTTCCCACCGAGTTGACATGTCGGTCCCACCGAGAATCCTAACGTTCACATTTTGAACTAAATCGGTCCGACCGAGTTTAATGATTCGGTCCCACCGAGTTTGGTGATTTGTGTGCAAGGGTTAGATTTTGTGTGGAGGCTATATATACCCCTCCACCCACTCTTCATTCGTGGAAAGAGCCATCAGAACATGTCTACACTTCCAATACATATTTTCTTAGAGAGAACCACCTACACTTGTGTTGAGGTCAAGATATTCCATTCCAACCACATAAATCTTGATCTCTAGCCTTCCCCAAGTTGCTTTCCACTCAAATCTTCTTTCTACCAAATCCAATCCTATGAGAGAGAGTTGAGTGTTGGGAAGACTATCATTTGAAGCACAAGAGCAAGGAGTTCATCATCAACACACCATTTGTTACTTCTTGGAGAGTGGTGTCTCCTAGATTGGCTAGGTGTCACTTGGGAGCCTCCGACAAGATTGTGGAGTTGAACCAAGGAGTTTGTAAGGGCAAGGAGATCGCCTACTTCGCGAAGATCTACCCTAGTGAGGCAAGTCCTTCGTGGGCGACGGCCATGGTGGGATAGACAAGGTTGCTTCTTCGTGGACCCTTTGTGGGTGGAGCCCTCCGTGGACTCGCGCAACTGTTACCCTTCGTGGGTTGAAGTCTCCATCAACGTGGATGTACGATTGCACCACCTATCGGAACCACGGATAAAAATCTCTGTGTCAACATTGCGTTTGCTCTCTCAAACTCATCCCTTTACCTTCATATGCAATTGTTTTACATTCCGCTGCTATACTCTTAGAATTGCATGTGTAGGTTGATTGCTTGACTTGTGCTAAGTTGCTAAAATCTGCCAAGAACTAAAATTGGGAAAGGCTAGATTTTTATTTGGTCAAGTATGTCTAATCAACACCTACATGAAGTCATCGTCGACAAAACCCAAGGTTAGTTCATTCCCTTTAGGGGGGATATCACATCTAGGGGGAGCTTTACTCAAATCAATGAGCTAAAGCAACTCTAATGGTGTGAAAATAATAGTGCTTTATGTAAAAGTGGTAACCCCACTTGTGCTTAAACGATGAGTATGACCTATGATCAAGTGTTCTCATTTGACTCCTAAGTCAATATACTCATATATAGATGACGTAGTCATCGCCAAATTGCTTGATAGATGTTAGAGTGTTTGTGCATGCTTTCTCACATATTTCATTTGCCATTTTAATTGTGGGAGCAAGTTGGATGCATATTTTACTCATTCGAGGACATCCATTTGTTGCTATGATTGTTTGGCTCTTTCTCTTTTGCCAAATGGATGGACAAGAATGCCTAAGAACACCCTCTAGCTATCTATGCTTTTCTCGTCTCAAACTCTATTCATGCTACATCACAAAGTTTGCTCAAGTCAGATTCGAACCACTCTTTGTAAGGAGCACTCGGAGATCCCGATTCGTCATAGACTTAAACCTCCAAAACCTCTTCGTGCATCTCGGTCTGACCGATTCATCCTTTTCGGTCCTACCGAGTCACCAAGTTGATCTAGGGTTTTCAATCTTGGTGCAACCGACTATAACTTTTCGGTCACACCGAGTTGCAGTAACTGCCTGCAGTTTTGCATCTCGGTGCCACTGAGTCGTTCCACTCGGTCACACCGACAGGGTCAGGTTATATATACCGCTGGGTCAAAATTTGGAAATTTCTCCGAACCCCTTCGCCCGCGCGTAACCTACTCTGCCTCCTCTGGTCTCCGGATCGTCCTCTCGTTGCCAGCGACCTCCCGCCGCTGGTCTCCGCCGCCGTCAACGGAAATCTTCTCCGCCGTTGCCACGGTAGCAAGTTCGTCGCTGCACTAGGGTACGGACTTGATCATTGTGCTAATCTTTAACTCCGATTCTTAGCACATTGCTTTGCCATGTTTCTTGCCATAATTGAAATCATCCTGTCCAGCGAAAACGTCCCGTAGATTAGGTTTGATTTGAAAATTTAGGGTTAGGTCTCCGCTGAATTCATCTCGAACCGACCGAGTTGTAGAAATTGGTCTCACCGATTTTGGCTTAGGCCAAAGCACACGCATTTTCGGTCTAGCCAAAAATTGCAAATCGGTGTGACCGAGTTCGATTCTCTGTGAAACCCTAGCAGTCTCGGTACCACCAAATTGTGACTCGGTCTGACAGAGTTCACTAGTTTAGGTTCCAAAAGCTGCTTCGGTATCACCGAGTTTACAAATTGGTAGATCCGAAATGCTTTCTGTGAAGAACTGAAACTAAGTTTTTAAGTCATATGTTTTGCAAAAACTCATGTACTTTGTGATGCTCATCTACTCTACCTCATCTATAACCTATTCACAGGGTCTACTACAGTTTGCCTGCAAGATGTCTGACCAAAATGACGGCCAGAACAAGTCAGAGGAACAAATTCAGTTGAGTGAGGGCACTAGTCCCTCTAGCAGCTATGATGATGGCAGCAGGAGCACTCCCTTCAATCTGCCAAAGGCTGCCACAAGGACAAGCAAGAAGAGGAATTCTGACTCTTAGGATGAAGATTATGTGGCTGTTAAAGATGAAGCCACTTCAAAGAAGAAAGTGCTGAAGAAAGAGTATGGCTCAGCTGCTGCAACTAAGCCAGGTCTGAAAACTAAGATGCCAGCAAGAAGACAGCCCATGTCTAAGCCAAGAAAAGTTGCCACAGGTGAAACCATGAAGTTCACCATTGAATCTGAAGAAGAAGCAGCTGGTGAGGATAAGAAGAAGAAGAGGGCCAGAACCACTACTGCCAGAGTTCTTGGGAAGCCCTCAATGAGGAAAGATTCTGAAGAAGAGGAAGAGGATGCAGCACCAGCACCCAAAGCTCAAAAGCTCATGGGAGATGCAATGAAGGCAGGGGCTGCTCCATCTAAGCCCAAAACTGCTCCTAAGATTGCTGCTCCAGCTCCAAAGCCAAAACCCAAGAGGAGCACCAGGAACATCCCTGCTGAGGAGAAGAACAAGGCCCCAGTGCCTCAAGCTGCTAAAGAAGAAGAGGAAGATGATTATGTTGTTTTAAGGAAGCTGAAGCCCAAGATCCCTGATCATAATGATGCACACCCAGTTGCGGAGAATATGAAAATTAGGAAGGATTCAAGATTGAGGCTATGGAGAGAGTCTGATCCGTATGCCACCAGGAGAAGGACTGCTGTGGACTACAGATCCACACTAAGGAACAGCAGGACTTCTATGAGACTGTTTTACTTGACAAGAAGCCCATAGTGTGTGACATGAGATGGGTTGATTGGGAATTCATTAAGGAAAATGAGGATCACTTACCTGGTGTATATGACAGCTTCAAGGCATGTGGAGTTGATGAGTTTGTGGCTCAGAAGTTCACCAAGTGGAATGATGAGCTCATTATGCAATTTTACTCCACTGCACACTTCTATCCAGATGGAAGGATTGTGTGGATGTCTGAGGGTACTAGGTACCAGTCTACTATTGAAGAATGGGCAAAACTCATAAATGCTCCTGAGGAACATGAGGATGACTTGGATGTCTATGCCAAGAAGAAGAAAGACCACAACTCTATGGCCAATATGTACAAAGAGATCCCTGATGCTGCTTTGGACACACATAAGTTTGGATTTGTACACTATTTGTTGTCTGGTCTGCCAACAATCAATTGGATTCTGAGGCACACACTTCTACCCAAGTCAGGTGATCATAAGATGATCAGAGGACATGCTATCAACTTGCTGCACATATTTGATGTCCCACAAAAGTTCAAGGTTATGAGCCTGATTGTGGAAACAATCAAGAGGACCGCAGCTGATCAGAAGAGAAGTTGTGGATATGCCCCACACATCCAGGAGCTCATCAACTCAAAGATGGGCAAAGGCAAGTACATCTTGGACAAGGAGCATCTACCCATCTATCCTGAATTTGAGGACAACACAGTTGTCATGACTGAGAATGAACCATCATCTGTGCAAGCACAAGAGAAGAAAGCCAAAGCTAAAGCTAAGAAGGCTGCAAAGATGCCAACTGTGGAAGAGGCATCTCAGGTCTTCTTGAAGAGCAAGCAAGACCAGCTTGGATATCTGATCCAATCCACTCTGAGGATTGAGCAGGGCCTAGCCACCCTGACCAAGAACCAGGAGAGCTTGGAAAGGATTGTTGAGACAAAATTCTATGACCTTAATGTCAAGATCACAGAGATCCAAACTGCAGTTGAGCAACTTCAGGAGGAAGCAGAGGAGAAGAAGGGCAAGTCTACCACAGATGCATTTGCTAGAGTGCCCAGAGGACAGAGATCTGCTGCAGTGCCAGTGACAGACACTAGAGCTACAGCATCAGCACCAGCAACTACAGCTCCAGTTCCAACTCCAGTAGCTACTCCACCAGCTCCAGCCACTTCATCAGAAGCTTTCGTCCTTGGCATTCTCTCAACACCACCTCCCAAAGATCAGGCATGAGAGTCGTTTAGCACTATGCATTTTCAAACTTTTTGGTAACTTGTTGCCAAAGGGGGAGAAAAATGTATAGATCATAGGCTTCGAGAGAGAGAGTGTGTGTGTTGGTTTTTTATCTCTCTTTGCACTCTTTTTGGTTGGTTTGAAACTTTACTGCGTGCTTGTGTGATACTACTTTGTGTCCTTGTGAGATACTTATTTGGTCAAGTGTTTGATCATATGCTACCCTTAATGCTTGTTGGATAATGCTATCTTTCATATCCTATTATGATCATTCACTTTGCTTGGTGATGAGTGCATGCTTTTAATCTCTATCATTTTGAGCGCTCCACCAAGATGTATGTGACATGGAAGAGTAACCCATGATCCTAATCGATTGTGCATTTGCATTCAAAAGCAAATCTTAAATAATGCACAAATTTAGGGGGAGCTCTTGCTTATCACATACTTCTCAAAGCGACGATGTTTTTCAATCTTTTTTATCATTTGTCGAAGCTTTGATCTATATGTTGTCATCAAACCAAAAGGGGGAGATTGAAAGTGCAACTATCCCTGGGTGGTTTTGGACAACATATAGCTCATTGAGCTAATGCTATTCCAAGATAAATATTTCAGGAAAGCTCAATGTTTGGCATGGCATGGATTAGAAAGTGGACCCTTCAAAATGCTAAGGACAAAGGATTGGCTCAAGCTCAAAGCACAAGACTCTACATTTTCTATTTTAGTGATCCAAGATCACATTGAGTCTATAGGAAAAGCCAATACTATTAAGAAGGGATCAGGTGTTGCTTAATGAGGATCTTGCTCAAAATGCTTAGTGATATGCTCCAAAACCCTCCACTACTTTCTCATATCCACATATGTCCTAAACCAAAAAGTCCAACTCGGCCCCACCGATTCTTTCCATCCAGAGCCACCGAGTTCAGTTGGCATAGCCACTGCTAGAAAGCCTAATCAATTCAGTCTTACCGATAGGGATCTCGGTCTCACCGAGATGGGATTGCAAACTCTCTGTTTCCCTTCGTAACGTTTCGGTCAAACCGAGATGAGCGATCGGTCCCACCGAGATTGCAATGCAAAATCTCTGTTTCCCTTTTGTAACGTTTCGGTCCAACCAAGATGAGCGAATCAGTCCCACCGAGTTTGCCTGACCAACTCTCTGTTTGACTATTACCAAAATCGGTCCCACCGAGTTTGTGTACTCGGTCTTACCGAGATTACGTTATGCCCTAACCCTAATGATATCGGTCCCACCGAGTTGACATGTCGGTCCCACCGAAACACCTAACGGTCACATTATGAACCAAATTGGTCTGACCGAGTTCTCTGAATCAGTCCCACCGAGTTTGGTGATTTGTGTGTAACGGTTAGATTCTGTGTGGAGGCTATATATACCCCTCCACCCACTCTTCATTCGTGGAGAGAGCCATCAGAACATGCCTACACTTCCAATACATATTTTCTGAGAGAGAACCACCTACACTTGTGTTGAGGTCAAGATATTCCATTCCAACCACATAAATCTTGATCTCTAGCCTTCCCCAAGTTGCTTTCCACTCAAATCTTCTTTCTAGCAAATCCAAACCTATGAGAGAGAGTTGAGTGTTGGGGAGACTATCATTTGAAGCACAAGAGCAAGGAGTTCATCATCAACACACCATTTGTTACTTCTTGGAGAGTGGTGTCTCCTAGATTGGCTAGGTGTCACTTGGGAGCCTCCGACAAGATTGTGGAGTTGAACCAAGGAGTTTGTAAGGGCAAGGAGATCGCCTACTTCGTGAAGATCTACCCTAGTGAGGCAAGTCCTTCGTGGGCGACGACCATGGTGGGATAGACAAGGTTGCTTCTTCGTGGACCCTTTGTGGGTGGAGCCCTCCGTGGACACGCGCAACCGTTACCCTTCGTGTGAAGTCTCCATCAACGTGGATGTACGATAGCACCACCTATCGGAACCACGGATAAAAATCTCCGTGTCAACATTGCGTTTGCTCTCTCAAACACATCCCTTTACCTTCATATGCAATTGTTTTACATTCCGCTGCTATACTCTTAGAATTGCATCTGTAGGTTGATTGCTTGACTTGTGCTAAGTTGCTAAAATCTGTCAAGAACTAAAATTGGGAAAAGGCTAGATTTTTATTTGGTCAAGTAGTCTAATCACCCCCCCTCTAGACAAAGTTCCGATCCTACAGTCATGCAGCTACGTCTCCGGCCCTGATGTCTACTACGCAACCTTGTTCTTGTAGACGTTATTGGTCCTCCAAGTGCAGAGGTTTGTAGGACAGTAGCAAATTTCCCTCAAGTGGATGACCTAAGGTTTATCAATCCGTGGGAGGTGTAGGATGAAGATGGTCTCTCTCAAGCAACCCTGCAACCAAATAACAAAGAGTCTCTTGTGTCCCCAACACACCCAATACAATGGTAAATTTTATAGGTACACTAGTTCGGCGAAGAGAAGGTGATACAAGTGCAATATGGATGGTAGATATAGGTTTTTTGTAATCTGTAAATATAAAAACAGCAAGGTAGCAAGTGATAAAAGTGAGCGTAAATGGTATTGCAATGCTAGGAAACAAGGCCTAGGGTTCATACTTTCACTAGTGCAAGTTCTCTCAACAATAATAACATAATTGGATCATATAACTATCCCTCAACATGCAACAAAGAGTCACTCCAAAGTCACTAATAGCGGAGAACAAACGAAGAGATTATGGTAGGGTACGAAACCACCTCAAAGTTATTCTTTCTGATCAATCTATTCAAGAGTCCGTAGTAAAATAACACGAAGCTATTCTTTCCATTCGATCTATCATAGAGTTCGTACTAGGATAACACCTTAAGACACAAATCAACCAAACCCCTAATGTCACCTAGATACTCCAATGTCACCTCGAGTATCCATGGGTATGATTATATGATATGCATCACACAATCTCAGATTCATCTATTCAAACCAACACAAAGTACTTCAAAGAGTGCCCTAAAGTTTCTACCGGAGAATCAAGACGAAAACGTGTGCCACCCCTATGCATAAGTTCAGGAGGTCACGGAACCCGCAAGTTGATCACCAAAACATACATCAAGTAGATCACGTGATATCCCATTGTCTCCACAGATAAGCACATGCAAGACATACATCAAGTGTTCTAAAATACTTAAAGACTCGATCCGATGAGATAACTTCAAAGGGAAAACTAAATCCATTACAAGAGAGTAGAGGGGGAGAAACAATCCAACTATAATAGCAAAGCTCGCGATACATCAAGATCGTACCACCTCAAGAACACGAGAGAGAGAGAGAGAGAGCGGGATCAAACACATAGCTACTGGTACATACCCTCAGCCCCGAGGATGAACTACTCCTTCCTCGTCATGGAGAGCATCGGGATGATGAAGATGGCCACCGATGAGGGATCCCCCCTCTGGCAGGGTGCCGGAACAGGGCCCCGATTGGTTTTTGGTGGCTACAGAGGCTTGCGGCGGCGGAACTCCCGATCTATTCCGCTCCCCGATGTTTTTAGGGTATATGGACATATATAGGCGAAAGAACTCGGCCAGGGGAGCCACGAGGGGCCCACGAGGGTGGGGGTGCGCCCAGGGGGTAGGGCGCGCCTCCCTGCCTCGTGGCTTCCTCGAAGCTTCCCTGACGTCTACTCCAAGTCTCCTGGATTGCTTCCATTCCAAAAATAACTCTCCCGAAGGTTTCATTCCGTTTGGACTCCGTTTGATATTCCTTTTCTTTGAAACACTGAAATAGGCAAGAAAACGACAATTTGGGTTGGGCCTCCGGTTAATAGGTTAGTCCCAAAAATAATATAAAAGTGTATAATAAAGCCCATAAACATCCAAAACAGGTAATATAATAGCATGAATACTTCATAAACTATAGATACGTTGGAGACGTATCAGCATCCCCAAGCTTAATTCCTGCTCATCCTCGAGTAGGTAAATGATAAAAGAAATAATTTATGAAGTGTGAATGCTAGCAGGTGCACAAGTTTGATCAATGATAATTTCAATCACCTTTTCTAGCATCATCATATGTCATAACAGTACTTCATCTCATAAAACTTTTCATGATCAAGTAACAAGCTATTCACATGTTAAAGCATAGACCATAAACTTTCTTGAAAACTAACAAACTATGTTCTCTGTCATCAAAGAATTGCAATTCATCTTATTTTCAGGAAGGGTCTATGTAAGAGCTTTGATTTAGCAAATCCCACATACTCAACTATCATATAGTCTTCCTTGATTGCTTCCACTCAAAGCATATTTTTAGAACGAATAGTATTCATCGTACACAGAGAAAGATAGGGGCTTAATGTTTCGCCTCCCAACCTTTTACCTCAAGGGTAATGTCAACAATAATAATTCATCCTCAAATATATTTGAATGGCCATATATGCTTAGATCTTTCTCCACCACATGATGCTTGCTAACTAAAAAGTAGGTTGGAATGAGAAGGAATACTACTGACTCTTGCATAAAAGTAAAATATAGGCCCTTCGCAGAGGGAAGGAGGGATTTGCAGAGGTGCCAGAGCTCAAAGCTAAAACAGAGATGAAAATAATTTTGAGAGGTATGCTGTCATTGTCAACATAACGACCAAGAGTTCCCAATATCTTCCATACTAGATACATTATAGGCAGTTCCCAAACAGAAAGGTAAAGATTTTACTCCCCCTCCACCAACAATCACACTCCACGGCTTGTCCGAAACAACGGGTGCCGTCCAACTATCAACAATCCTGGGGGAGTTTTGTTTAAATTATTTGTGATTTTTTTGATCTTTTGATCATAGGACTGGGCATCCCAGTTACCAGCCATTTTCTCGTGAATGATGAGTGGAGTCCACTCATCGTGAGAATAACCCACCTAGCATGGAAGATACTGACAGCCCCTAGTCGCTACATGAGCGATTCAGGCATACAAAACAGATTATTATTTGAAGGTTTAGAGTTTGGCACATGCAAATTTACTTGGAACGGCAGGTAAATACCGCATATAGGTAGATATGGTGGACACTCATGGAAGAAACTTGGTTCAAGGAATTTGGATGCACAAGCAGTATTCCCGCTTAGTACAGATATTTTGGCTAGCAAAGGATTCTAAATAGCAAGCACCACATGTTAGAGGATCCATAACAATATAACTTATACACATATACCCAAGAATAACTCATTAAGTTGTCTTCCTTGTCCAACTTCAACTAATTTGATCAAGTTTGAAAATAATTAATGGGGATCACAATCATAGAAGATGTCCAAGATAGTATATTTATATGTGAAATCTCTCTTCCTTCAATATTCTTTCATGAATTGTTCAAGTGACCAATACAATGTTTGCTAAC
This sequence comes from Aegilops tauschii subsp. strangulata, assembly GCF_002575655.3. Taxonomy (NCBI): domain Eukaryota; kingdom Viridiplantae; phylum Streptophyta; class Magnoliopsida; order Poales; family Poaceae; genus Aegilops; species Aegilops tauschii. Next base: position 205,486,414 of record NC_053035.3, on the reverse strand, counting down.
CTTCAAAAAATTTACCACCTCTACTTCTTATATGTGAAGTCATTACTCCCCATGGGATAAGCATATGAAACATATATAATAGCAGATTTATGATATTCAAATTATTCAACTATTTACTCATAGGATATAAGTGAAGCACACGATTAAATGACAAACTACTCCAAAAAGATATAAGTGAAGATCAATGAGTAGTTAAATAATTATGTAGCTATGTGAAGACTCTCTCTCATTTAAGAATTTCAGATCTTGGGATATTATTCAAACAGCAAACAAAACAAAATAAAACGACATTTCAAGGATAGCACTCATCATGTGAAGAATCAAAAACTTAGGCTCAACCGATACTAACCGATAATTGTTGAAGAAGAAAGGTGGGATGCCTACCGGGGCATCCCCAAGCTTAGATGCTTGAGACTTCTTGAAATATTATCTTGGGGTGCCGTGGGCATCCCCAAGCTTGAGTTTTTGTGTCTCCTTAATTCCTCTCATATCACGGTTTCCTAAATCTCGAAAGCTTCATCCACACAAAACTCAATAAGAACTCGTGAGATAAGTTAGTATAAACCAATGCAAAAACCTTATCATTTTCAACTGTAACAAATCACTAAAATTATTATTCCACATTGCATACTAAATGCCTCTGCATATTTAATACTCCTATCCTCAAATAGAATCATTAAACAAGCAAACATATGCAAACAATGCAAACATAACAGCAATCTGCCAAAATAGTACAGTCTGTAAAGAATGCAAGATTCATCATACTTCCCTAACTCCGAACATTATGAAATCCTACCACACTGTAGAAAATTTATCAGAGCTCAATATGCAAAAAGTTTCGACATTTTATCATATTCTGACTTTTCTAGGGATTTTTTGCAACAGCGGTAAACTTTCTGTTTTGAAACAGCAACATGTATACTTGCAAAATAAGCATGGTAAAGGCTATCCTTGAGATTTTTATTGAAAATAGAGATTCAAAACATTATTCTAAATAACAGCAAGCAAATACTAACAAAATAAAATGACGCTCCAAGCAAAACACATATCATGTGGTGAATAAAAATATGGCTCCAAGTAAAGTTACCGATGAACGAAGACGAAAGAGGGGATGCCATCCGGGGCATCCCCAAGCTTAGGCTCTTGGTTGTCCTTGAATATTACCTTGGGGTTCCTTGGGCATCCCCAAGATTAGGCTCCTGCCACTCCTTATTCCATAGTCCATCGAATCTTTACCCAAAACTTAAAAACTTCACAACACAATACTCAACAGAAAACTCGTAAGCTCCGTTAGTATAAGAAAACAAACCACCACTTAAAGGTACTGTAATGAACTCATTATTTATTTATATTGGTGTTAAACCTACTGTATTCCAACATCTCTATGGTTCATACCCTCCGATACTACTCATAGATTCATCAAAATAAGCAAACAACACACGAATAACAGAATCTGTCAAAAAGAGAACAGTCTGTAGTAATCTGTATCAAACGTATACTTCTGGAACTCCAAAAATTCTGCCAAAATAGGAAGACCTAGATAATTTTATTATTGATCTACTGCAATTGGAATCAGTATTTTATCACTTTCTGGTGATTTTTAACAATTGTTTTCGAGAGCAGAAAGTTTCTGTCTTTTTCAGCAAGATCAAATAATTATCATCCAAGAAGATCCTATAGGTCCTACTTGGCACAAACACTAATTAAAACATAAAACGGGCTAGATAGATCATTTATTACTAAACAGGAGTAAAAGGCAAAGAACAAAATAAAATTGGGTTGCCTCCCAACAAGCGCTTACGTTTAACGCCCATAGCTAGGCATGATGGTTTCAATGATGCTCACATAAAAGATAAGATGTGACGCCTGCGATTCAATCGTACACTAATCATACACGCAAACATGTATGATCAAGATCAGGGACTCACGGGAAGATATCACAACACAAATCTAAAAATAAAATAAGTCATACAGGCATCATAATACAAGCCAGGGGCCTCGAGGGCTCGAACACAAGTGCTCGATCATAGACGAGTTAGCGGAAGCAACAATATCTGAGTACAGACATGAGTTAAACAAGTTTGCCTTAAGAAGGCTAGCATAAACTGGGATACAGATCGAAAGAGGCGCAGGCCTCCTGCCTGGGATCCTCCTAACTACTCCTGGTCGTCGTCAGCGGGCTGCACGTAGTAGTAGGCACCTCCGGTGTAGTAGGAGTCATCGTCGACGGTGGCGCCTGGCTCCTGGGCTCCAGCATCTGGTTGCGACAACGAGGTAGAAAGGAAAGGGGGAAAAGAGGGAGAAAAGCAACCGTGAGTACTCATCCAAAGTACTCGCAAGCAAGGAGCTAGACTACATATGCATGGGTATATGTGTAAAGGGCCATATCGGTGGACTGAACTGCAGAATGCCAGAATAAGAGGGGGATAGCTAAACCTATCGAAGACTACGCTTCTGGCCACCTCCATCTTGCAGCATGTAGGAGAGAGTAGATGGTAAGTTCACCAAGTAGCATCGTATAGCATAATCCTACCCGGCGATCCCCTCCCCGTCGCCCTGTTAGAGAGCAATCACCGGGTTGTATCTGGCACTTGGAAGGGTGTGTTTTATTAAGTATCATGTTCTAGTTGTCATAAGGTCAAGGTACAACTCCAAGTCGTCCTGTTACCGAAGATCACGGCTATTCGAATAGATAAACTTCCCTGCAGGGGTGCACCACATAACCCAACACGCTCGATCCCATTTGGCCGGACACACTTTTCTCGGTCATGCCCAGCCGCGGAAGATCAACACGTCGCAGCCCCACCTAGGCACAACAGAGAGGTCAGCACGCCGGTCTAAATCCTATGCGCGCAGGGGTCTGGGCCCATCGCCCATTGCACACCTGCACGTTGCGTACGTGGCCGGAGAGCAGACCTAGCAACCTCCATTTCAAAGGAAGTTGCATTATGCGGTCCAACCCGGCGCGCGCCGCTCAGTCGCTGACGTCACGAAGGCTTCGGCTAATACCACGACGTCGAGTGCCCATAACTGTTCCCGCGTAGTAGGTTAGTGTGTATAGACCAAATGGCCAGACTCAGATCAAATACCAAGATCTCGTTAAGCGTGTTAATTGATGTAACCACGGACACCGACCAGGGCCAGGCCCACCTCTCACCTAGGCGGTCTCAACCTGCCCTGTCGCTTCGCCACAAAGATCCACCCAGAGGGTCGTCGGGACAAAGGTCCTTTCAGCCCCCAATCCGTGAATCACTCGCGGGTGCTCCACGAGCCGACCCGACTTTAGTCACCACATGTATCATGTATAAAGTATATAGTATATACCCATGATCACCTCCCGAGTGATCACAGCCCGATAGTATAGCACAGCAGACGGACAAGAATGTAGGGCCACAGATGGAAGACTAGCATCTGTACTAAGCATGTAGGATTGCAGGTAAAGGTAACAACAGTAGTGGCAAAGACAGGCTATGCAGCAGAATAGGTTTAACGGAAAGCAGTAACATGCTACACTACTCTAATGCAAGCAGTATAGAGAAGAATAGGCGATATCTGGTGATCAAGGGGGGGCTTGCCTGGTTGCTCTGGCAAGAAGGAGGGTCGTCAACAGCGTAGTCGAACGGGGCACCAGGAGCGGCGTCGGTCTCGCAGTCTACCGGAGAGAAGAGGGGGGAAGATACAGTAAATACGGAGCAAACAAAGCATCACAAAACATAATGAGGTAATACGCGGTGCTAGGTATGCCCTAACGCGGTATTAGGTGATACCGGTGAAGGGGGGAAACATCCGGGAAAGTATTCCCGGTGTTTCGCGTTTTCGGGCAGATGGACCGGAGGGGGAAAGTTGCGTGTTCATTATGCTAGGGGACGTGTGGCAGACAAACGGACTGCGTATTCGGATTCGTCTCGTCGTTCTGAGCAACTTTCATGTACAAAGTATTTTTATCTGAGCTACGGTTTATTTTATATTAATTTTAAAAGGAATTTATCATTTTCTAGAATTAACAGAATTAATTTAATTCTAAAATGCATTTATGACGTCAGCATGAGGTCAGCGTGATGTCATCAGTCAACTAGTCAGTTGACTTAGGCAAACTGACATGCAGGTCCCAGTGTCATTGTCTAGGTTAACTAAACATGTTTAATTAGAATAATTAGGTGGTTAGGTTAATTAAACAGTGTTAACTAAGTTAATTAATTAATTAATATATTATTTACTTTTTACATTTTTATTTCCATTCTAAACAGTATAGGGGCGTGGGCCCTACTCGTCATAAATACAGGGGGCAGGGCCAAACCGTCAGTGGCCAATCTGGCCATTAGCGGGCGCGGGCGTCGGCAGCCCGAACGGGTCCTGACCCTGGGGGTGCACCCGACTGGGCGCGGGCGTCGACGTGGAGCCGCGGCAGCAGGTGAGGGACGGCGCCGGCGCGGCTGAGCCAGAGCTCGAGGCTGGGGCGTGGGGTTGCGGTCGGGTGGCTCACTGGAGCGCAGCCACGGCGAGCCGATCATGGACGGCGAGCAGCGGGGCCGCGCGAGGCCGCAGTAGAGAAAGCGGCAGATGGCCGCAGCAGGCGGGGCCGGCGAGGCTGCGTGCGGGTTAGGCGCGGCGTCGGCGAGTGCATTGGTTGGCCAAGACGGCAGGGGCGCAAGCGGGGTGCCGGTCCAGTCACGGCGCGGGGAGGAGGCCGTGGCCGTGAGCACGTGCATGTGCGCATAGCGGGTCGCTGCGGTGGCGAAGAAGCAAGGGGCCGGTGGCCGTCAGGGACGACAGCAGGGCCACGGCGTGAATGACGGGTGCCGTCAGATCCGGCGACGGGAACAGAGGGGGAGAGGAGAGGGGCATGCTCACGGGCGGTGCAGGGGATCGGGCTGCGAGGCGTGATGAAGCGAGTCGGGGAGGAGGCGAGGACGAGCAGTCCGGCGAGGAGGAGGATGGGGACGACGTGGTCCAGGCGGAGATGCTCCGGCGAGGTGGCTCCGGCAGGCGGCGTCGGACGGCGTCGAGGTCGTGCGGCGATCCAGTTCTGGATCGGGAAGGGGCGAGGACGGGGAGGCGAGCGACGGGGTCGAGGCGGCGATGGCGGGGCGGCGCCTGAGACGACGAGCAGCATCGGGGAACACCGACGGCGAGGTGGGCAGCGGGGCAGGGGTCGGAGCCCGATCTGGATTGAGGGGGAGAGGGAGGAGAGGGGATCGTGCGGGGAGGAGTGGTGGTCGTGGGCTAGGGTTTGCCATGGGATGGAGTTAAGGAGGGGGTATGGGGGCCAGCTGGGCCGGCCTGATTGGCCAAAAGGCCAGCTGGGCCGGGGCCCAGCGGGGGAGGGGGGTTTCTCTTTTAATTTTGTTTGCTTTTCTTTTATATTTTGTTTATTTTCTTTTACTGTTTTCTTTTATTTCTTTGGACTAATTTAGTTTTATTACCACAAAGTGAATTCCTAATTTAGTGTCTCATGGTCACCCACTACCACAAAAAGTTTTCCTTTTAAACAAATAGATTAGTATTTTGTAAAATATCAAAAGCAATTATTTAATTGTTTCAACTACTGTTTTAACCATTTTAGAGTATTTAAGCATTTTATAAAAGTGTGGTTTCTCCACCATAATTACCTATGCATTATTTGGCACAACCCGAACATTTTAGTTTTAATGTTTGAAAACTTTTACCGTTTCACTTGATTTTGGATTTGAATTTGAATCGGTTTTGAACTAACGCGATATTAGCAACAGTAATCGTGGTGACGTGGCATCATTAACAGATGTTTACTGTAGCTTAATTATCCGGGCGTCACATAAGAGTTGAAACATAAAGAGAGCATCATGAAGAATATTACTAGCACATTTAAGTCTAACCCACTTCCTATGCATAGGGATTTTGTGAGCAAACAACTTATGGGAACAATAATCAACTAGCATAGGAAGGCAAATCAAGCATAACTTCAAAACTTTAAGCACATAGAGAGGAAACTTGATATTATTGCAATTCCTACAAGCATATATTCCTCCCTCATAATAATTTTCAGTACATCATGAATGAATTCAACAATATAACCAGCACCTAAAGCATTCTTTTCATGATCTATTTGCATAAAAAATTTACTACTCTCCACATAAGAAAATTTATTCTCATCAATAGTAGTGGGAGCAAACTCAACAAAATAACTATCATGTGATTGAAAATTAAGATCAAGATGACAAGTTTCATGGTTATCATTATTCTTTATAGCATACGTGTCATCACAATAATCATCATAGATAGGAGGCATGCTTTCATCATAATAAATTTGCTCATCAAAACTTAGGGGACAAAAAATATCATCTTCATCAAAGATAGCTTCCCCAAGCTTGTGGCTTTGCATATCATTAGCATCATGGGTATTCAAAGAATTCATACTAACAACATTGCAATCATGCTCATCATTCACATATTTTATGCCAAGCATTCTATGTAATTCTTCTTCTAGTACTTGAGCACAATTTTCCTTCCCATCATTTTCAAGAAAGACAATTAAAAGATGAAGCATAGGAGGCAACCTTAATTCCATTTTTTTGTAGTTTTCTTTTATAATCTAAACTAGTGATAAACCAAGAAACTAAAAGATTCGATTGCAATATCTAAAGATATACCTTCAAGCACTCACCTCCCTGGCAACGACGCCAGAAAAGAGCTAGATGTCTACTACGGAACCTTCTTCTTGTAGACGTTGTTGGGCCTCCAAGTGCAGAGGTTTGTAGGACAGTAGCAAATTTCCGTCAAGTGGATGACCTAAGGTTTATCAATCCGTGGGAGGTGTAGGATGAAGATAGTCTCTCTCAAGCAACCCTGCAACCAAATAACAAAGAGTCTCTTGTGTCCCCAACACACCCAATACAATGGTAAATTGTATAGGTGCATTAGTTCGGTGAAGAGAAGGTGATACAAGTGCAATATGGATGGTAGATATAGGTTTTTGTAATCTGGAAATATAAAAACAGTAAGGTAGCAAGTGATAAAAGTGAGCGTAAATGGTATTGAAATGCTAGGAAACAAGGCCTAGGGTTCATACTTTCACTAGTGCAAGTTCTCTCAACAATAATAACATAACTGGATCATATAACTATCCCTCAACATGCAACAAAGAGTCACTCCAAAGTCACTAATAGCGGAGAACAAACGAAGAGATTATGGTAGTGTACGAAACCACCTCAAAGTTATTCTTTCTGATCAATCTATTCAAGAGTCCGTAGTAAAATAACACGAAGCTATTCTTTCCGTTCGATCTATTATAGAGTTCGTACTAGGATAACACCTTAAGACACAAATCAACCAAAACCCTAATGTCACCTAGATACTCCAATGTCACCTCAAGTATCCATGGGTATGATTATACGATATGCATCACACAATCTCAGATTCATCTATTCAAACCAACACAAAGTACTTCAAAGAGTGCCCCAAAGTTTCTACCGGAGAATCAAGACGAAAACGTGTGCCACCCCTATGCATAAGTTCACGAGGTCACGGAACCCGCAAGTTGATCACCAAAACATACATCAAGTAGATCACGTGATATCCCATTGTCACCACAGATAAGCACATGCAAGACATACATCAAGTGTTCTCAAATCCTTAAAGACTCAATCCGATAAGATAACTTCAAAGGGAAAACTCAATCCATTACAAGAGAGTAGAGGGGGAGAAACAATCCAACTATAATAGCAAAGCTCGCGATACATCAAGATCGTACCACCTCAAGAACACGAGAGAGAGAGAGAGAGAGAGAGATCAAACACATAGCTACTGGTACATACCCTCAGCACCGAGGGTGAACTACTCCCTCCTCGTCATGGAGAGCGCCGGGATGATGAAGATGGCCACCGGTGAGGTATCCCCCCTCTGGCAGGGTGCCGGAACAGGGCCCCGATTGGTTTTTGGGGGCTACACAGGCTTGCGGCGGCGGAACTCCCGATCTATTCTGCTCCCCGATGTTTTTAGGCTATATGGACATATATAGGCGAAAGAAGCCGGTCAGGGGAGCCACGAGGGCCCACGAGGGTGGGGGCGCGCCTCCCTGCCTCGTGGCTTCCTCGAAGCTTCCCTGACGTCTACTCCAAGTATCCTGGATTGCTTCCGTTCGAAAAATAACTCTCCCGAAGGTTTCATTCTGTTTGGACTCCGTTTGATATTCCTTTTCTTTGAAGCACTGAAATAGGCAAGAAAATAACAATTTGGGCTGGGCCTCCGGTTAATAGGTTAGTCCCAAAAATAATATAAAAGTGTATAATAAAGCCCGTAAACATCCAAAACGGGTAATATAATAGCATGAATACTTCATAAATTATAGATATGTTGGAGACGTATCAGCATCCCCAAGCTTAATTCATGCTCATCCTCGAGTAGGTAAATGATAAAAGAAATAATTTATGAAGTGTGAATGCTAGCAGGTGCACAAGTTTGATCAATGATAATTTCAATCACCTTTTCTAGCATCATCATATGTCATAACGGTACTTCATATCATAAAACTTTTCATGATCAAGTAACAAGCTATTCACATGTTAAAGCATAGACCATAAACTTTCTTGAAAACTAACAAACTATGTTCTCAGTCATCAAAGAATTGCAATTCATCTTATTTTCAGGAAGGGTCTATGTAAGAGCTTTGATTTAGCAAATCCCACATACTCAACTATCATATAGTCTTCCATGATTGCTACCACTCAAAGCATATTTTTAGAACAAATAGTATTCATCGAACACAGAGAAAGATAGGGGCTTAATGTTTCGCCTCCCAACCTTTTACCTCAAGGGTAATGTCAACAATAATAATTCATGCTCAAATATATTTGAATGGCCATATATGATTAGATCTTTCTCCACTACATGATGCTTGCCAACTAAAAAGTAGGTTGGAATGAGAAGGAATACTACTGACTCTTGCATAAAAGTAAAAGATAGGCCCTTCGCAGAGGGAAGCAGGGATTTGCAGAGGTGCCAGAGCTCAAAGCTAAAACAGAGATGAAAATAATTTTGAGAGGTATGCTTTCATTGTCAACATAACGACCAAGAGTTCCCAATATCTTCCATACTAGATACATTATAGGCAGTTCCCAAACAGAAAGGTAAAGATTTTACTCCCCCTCCACCAACAATCACACTCCACGGCTTGTCCGAAACAACGGGTGTCGTCCAACTATCAACAATCCTGGGGGAGTTTTGTTTAAATTATTTGCGATTTTTTTGATCTTTTGATCATAGGACTGGGCATCCCAGTTACCAGCCATTTTCTCGTGAATGATGAGCGGAGTCCACTCATCGTGAGAATAACCCACCTAGCATGGAAGATACTGACAGCCCCTAGTCGCTACATGAGCGATTCAGGCATACAAAACAGATTATTATTTGAAGGTTTAGAGTTTGGCACATGCAAATATACTTGGAACGGCAGGTAAATACCGCATATAGGTAGATATGGTGGACACTCATGGAAGAAACTTGGTTCAAGGAATTTGGATGCACAAGCAGTATTCCCGCTTAGTACAGATATTTTGGCTAGCAAAGGATTCTAAATAGCAAGCACCACATGTTAGAGGATCCATAACAATATAACTTATAAAAATATTGTTATGGATAACTCATTAAGTTGTCTTCCTTGTCCAACTTCAACTAATTTGAGTTTGAAAATAATTAATGGGGATCACAATCATAGAAGATGTCCAAGATAGTATATTTATATGTGAAATCTCTCTTCCTTCAATATTCTTTCATGAATTGTTCAAGTGACCAATACAATGTTTGCTAACCTTCAAAAAATTTACCACCTCTAGTTCTTATATGTGAAGTCATTACTCCCCATGGGATAAGCATATGAAACATATATAATTGCAGATTTATGATATTCAAATCATTCAACCATTTACTAATAGGATATAAGTGAAGCACACGAGTAAATGACAAACTACTCCAAAAAGATATAAGTGAAGATCAATGAGTAGTTAAATAATTATGTAGCTATGTGAAGACTCTCTCTCATTTAAGAATTTCAGATCTTGGGATATTATTCAAACAGCAAACGAAACAAAATAAAACGACATTTCAAGGATAGCACTCATCATGTGAAGAAGCAAAAACTTAGGCTCAACCGATACTAACCGATAATTGTTGAAGAAGAAAGGTGGGATGCCTACCGGGGCATCCCCGAGCTTAGATGCTTGAGACTTCTTGAAATATTATCTTGGGGTGCCTTGGGCATCCCCAAGCTTGAGTTTTTGTGTCTCCTTAATTCCTCTCATATCACGATTTCCTAAATCTCGAAAGCTTCATCCCACCAAACTCAACAAGAACTCGTGAGATAAGTTAGTATAAACCAATGCAAAAACCCTATCATTTTTACTGTAACAAATCACTAAAATTATTATTCAACATTGCATACTAAATGCCTCTGCATATTTAATACTCCTATCCTCAAATAGAATCATTAAACAAGCAAACATATGCAAACAATGCAAACATAACAGCAATCTGCCAAAATAGTACAGTCTGTAAAGAATGCAAGATTCATCATACTTCCCTAACTCCGAACATTATGAAATCCTACCACACTGTAGAAAATTTATCATAGCTCAATATGCAAAAAAAATCGACATTTTATCATATTCTGACTTTTCTAGGGAATTTTTGCAACAGCGGTAAACTTTCTGTTTTGAAACAGCAACATGTATACTTGCAAAATAAGCATGGTAAAGGCTATCCTTGAGATTTTTATTGAAAATAGAGATTCAAAACATTATTCTAAATAACAGCAAGCAAATACTAACAAAATAAAATGACGCTCCAAGCAAAACACATATCATGTGGTGAATAAAAATATAGCTCCAAGTAAAGTTACCGATGAACGAAGACGAAAGAGGGGATGCCATCCGGGGCATCCCCAAGCTTAGGCTCTTGGTTGTCCTTGAATATTACCTTGGGGTGCCTTGGGCATCCCCAAGATTAGGCTCCTGCCACTCCTTATTCCATAGTCCATCGAATCTTTACCCAAAACTTAAAAACTTCACAACACAATACTCAACAGAAAACTCGTAAGCTCCGTTAGTATAAGAAAACAAACCACCACTTAAAGGTACTGTAATGAACTCATTATTTATTTATATTGGTGTTAAACCTACTGTATTCCAACTTCTCTATGGTTCATACCCTCCGATACTACTCATAGATTCATCAAAATAAGCAAACAACACACGAATAACAGAATCTGTCAAAAACAGAACAGTCTGTAGTAATCTGTATCAAACGTATACTTCTGGAACTCCAAAAATTCTGCCAAAATAGGACGACCTAGATAATTTTATTGTTGATCTACTGCAATTGGAATCAGTATTTTATCACTTTATGGTGTTTTTTAACAATTGTTTTCGAGAGCAGAAAGTTTCTGTCATTTTCAGCATGATCAAATAATTATCATCCAAGAAGATCCTATAGGTCTTACTTGGCACAAACACTAATTAAAACATAAAACCACATCTAACCAGAGGCTAGATAGATTATTCATTACTAAACAAGAGTAAAAGGCAAAGAACAAAAATAAAATTGGGTTGCCTCCCAACAAGCGCTTACGTTTAACGCCCCTAGCTTGGCATGATGATTTCAATGATGCTCACATAAAAGATAAAAGTTGAAACATAAAGAGAGCATCATGAAGAATATTACTAGCACATTTAAGTATAACCCACTTCCTATGCATAGGGATTTTGTGAGCAAACAACTTATGGGAACAATAATAAACTCGCATAGGAAGGCAAATCAAGCATAACTTCAAAACTTTAAGCACATAGAGAGGAAACTTGATATTATTGCAATTCCTACAAGCATATATTCCTCCCTCATAATAATTTTCAGTAGCATCATGAATGAATACAACAATAGAACCAGCACCTAAAGCATTCTTTTCATGATCTATTTGCATAAAAAAATTACTACTCTCCACATAAGAAAATTTATTTCATCAATAGTAGTGGGAGCAAACTCAACAAAATAACTATCATGTGATTGAAAATTAAGATCAACATGACAAGTTTCATGGTTATCATTATTCTTTATAGCATACCTGTCATCACAATAATCATCATAGATAGGAGGCATGCTTTCATCATAATAAATTTGCTCATCAAAACTTAGGGGACAAAAAATATCATCTTCATCAAAGATAGCTTCCCCAAGCTTGTGGCTTTGCATATCATTAGCATCATGGGTATTCAAAGAATTCATACTAACAACATTGCAATCATGCTAATCATTCACATATTTTATACCAAGCATTCTATGTAATTCTTCTTCTAGTACTTGAGCACAATTTTCCTTCCCATCATTTTCACGAAAGACATTAAAAAGATGAAGCATAGGAGGCAACCTTAATTCCATTTTTTGTAGTTTTCTTTTATAATCTAAACTAGTGATAAACCAAGAAACTAAAAGATTCAATTGCAAGATCTAAAGATATACCTTCAAGCACTCACGTCCCCGGCAACGACGCCAGAAAAAAGCTTGAAGTCTACTACGGAACCTTCTTCTTGTAGACGTTGTTGGGCCTCCAAGTGCAGAGGTTTGTAGGACAGTAGCAAATTTCCCTCAAGTGGATGACCTAATGTTTATCAATCCGTGGGAGGTGTAGGATGAAGATGGTCTCTCTCAAGCAACCCTGCAACCAAATAACAAAGAGTCTCTTGTGTCCCCAACACACCCAATACAATGGTAAATTGTATAGGTGCACTAGTTAGGCGAAGAGAAGGTGATACAAGTGCAATATGGATGGTAGATATAGGTTTTTGTAATCTGGAAATATAAAAACAGCAAGGTAGCAAGTGATAAAAGTGAGCGTAAATGGTATTGCAATGCTAGGAAACAAGGCCTAGGGTTCATACTTTCAGTAGTGCAAGTTCTCTCAACAATAGTAACATAATTGGATCATATAACTATCCCTCAACATGCAACAAAGAGTCACTCCAAAGTCACTAATAGCGGAGAACAAACGAAGAGATTATGGTAGGGTACGAAACCACCTCAATGTTATTCTTTCCCTTCAATCTATTCAAGAGTCCGTAGTAAAATAACACGAAGCTATTCTTTCCGTTCGATCTATCATAGAGTTCGTACTAGGATAACACCTTAAGACACAAATCAACCAAAACCCTAATGTCACCTAGATACTCCAATGTCACCTGAAGTATCCATGGGTATGATTATACGATATGCATCACACAATCTTAGATTCATCTATTCAAACCAAAACAAAGTACTTCAAAGAGTGCCCCAAAGTTTCTACCGGAGAATCAAGACGAAAACGTGTGCTACCCCTATGCATAAGTTCGCGAGGTCACGGAACCTGCAAGTTGATCACCAAAACATACATCAAGTAGATCACGTGATATCCCATTGTCACCACAGATAAGCACACGCAAGACATACATCAAGTGTTCTCAAATCCTTAAAGACTCAATCCGATAGGATAACTTCACAGGGAAACCTCAATCCATTACAAGAGAGTAGAGGGGGAGAAACAATCCAACTATAATAGCAAAGCTCGCGATACATCAAGATCGTACCACCTCAAGAATACGAGAGAGAGAGAGAGAGATCAAACACATAGCTACTGGTACATACCCTCAGCCCTGAGGGTGAACTACTCCCTCCTCGTCATGGAGAGCGCCGGGATGATGAAGATGGCCACCGGTGAGGGATCCCCCCTCTGGCAGGGTGCCGGAAAAGGTCCCGATTGGTTTTTGGTGGCTACACAGGCTTGCGGCGGCGGAACTCCCGATCTATTCCACTCCCTGATGTTTTTAGGGTATATGGACATATATAGGCGAAAGAAGTCGGTCAAGGGAGCCACGAGGGGCCCACGAGCTTGGGGGCGCGCCTCCCTGCCTCGTGGCTTCCTCGAAGCTTCCCTGACGTCTACTCCAAGTCTCCTGGATTGCTTCCGTTCCAAAAATAACTCTCCCGAAGGTTTCATTCCCTTTGGACTCCGTTTGATATTCCTTTTCTTTGAAACACTAAAATAGGCAAGAAAATAACAATTTGGGCTGGGCCTCCAGTTAATAGGTTAGTCCCAAAAATATTATAAAAGTGTATAATAAAGCCCATAAACATCCAAAACGGGTAATATAATAGCATGAATAATTCATAAGTTATAGATACATTGGAGACGTATCAGCATCCCCAAGCTTAATTCCTGCTCATCCTCGAGTAGGTAAATGATAAAAGAAATAATTTATGAAGTGTGAATGCTAGCAGGTGCACAAGTTTGATCAATGATAATTTCAATCACCTTTTCTAGCATCATCATATGTCATAACAGTACTTCATCTCATAAAACTTTTCATGATCAAGTAACAAGCTATTCACATGTTAAAGCATAGACCATAAACTTTCTTGAAAACTAACAAACTATGTTCTCAGTCATCAAACAATTGCAATTCATCTTATTTTCAGGAAGGGTCTATGTAAGAGCTTTGATTTAGCAAATCCCACATACTCAACTATCATATAGTCTTCCTTGATTGCTACCACTCAAAGCATATTTTTAGAACGAATAGTATTCATCGAATACAGAGAAAGATAGGGGCTTAATGTTTCGCCTCCCAACCTTTTACCTCAAGGGTAATGTCAACAATAATAATTCATCCTCAAATATATTTGAATGGCCATATATGCTTAGATCTTTCTCCACCACATGATGCTTGCCAACTAAAAAGTAGGTTGGAATGAGAAGGAATACTACTGACTCTTGCATAAAAGTAAAAGATAGGCCCTTCGCAGAGGGAAGGAGGGATTTGCAGAGGTGCCAGAGCTCAAAGCTAAAACAGAGATGAAAATAATTTTGAGAGGTATGCTGTCATTGTCAACATAACGACCAAGAGTTCCCAATATCTTCCATACTAGATACATTATAGGCAGTTCCCAAACAGAAAGGTAAAGATTTTACTCCCCCTCCACCAACAATCGCACTCCACGGCTTGTCCGAAACAACGGGTGCCGTCCAACTATAAACAATCCTGGGGGAGTTTTGTTAAAATTATTTGCGATTTTTTTGATATTTTGATCATAGGACCGGGCATCCCAGTTACCAGCCATTTTCTCGTGAATGATGAGCGGAGTCCACTCATCGTGAGAATAACCCACCTAGCATGGAAGATACTGACAGCCCCTAGTCGCTACATGAGCGATTCAGGAATACAAAATAGATTATTATTTGAAGGTTTAGAGTTTGGCACATGCAAATTTACTTGGAACGGCAGGTAAATACCGCATATAGGTAGATATGGTGGACACTCATGGAAGAAACTTGGTTCAAGGAATTTGGATGCACAAGCAGTATTCCCGCTTAGTACAGATATTTTGGCTAGCAAAGGATTCTAAATAGCAAGCACCACATGTTAAGAGGATCCATAACAATATAACTTATACAAATATACCCAAGAATAACTCATTAAGTTGTCTTCCTTGTCCAACTTCAACTAATTTGATCAAGTTTGAAAATAATTAATGGGGATCACAATCATAGAAGATGTCCAAGATAGGATATTTATATGTGAAATCTCTCTTCCTTCAATATTCTTTCATGAATTGTTCAAGTGACCAATACAATGTTTGCTAACCTTCAAAAAAATTACCACCTCTACTTTTTATATGTGAAGTCATTACTCCCCATGGGATAAGCATATGAAACATATATAATTGCAGATTTATGATATTCAAATCATTCAACCATTTACTCATAGGATATAAGTGAAGCACACGAGTAAATGACAAACTACTCCAAAAGGATATAATTGAAGATCAATGAGTAGTTAAATAATTATGTAGCTATGTGAAGACTCTCTCTCATTTAAGAATTCCAGATCTTGGGATATTATTCAAACAGCAAGCAAAACAAAATAAAAAGACATTTCAAGGATAGCACTCATCATGTGAAGAAGCAAAAACTTAGGCTCAACCGATACTAACCGATAATTGTTGAAGAAGAAAGGTGGGATGCCTACTGGGGCATCCCCAAGCTTAGATGCTTGAGACTTCTTGAAATATTATCTTGGGGTGCCTAGGGCATCCCCAAGCTTGAGTTTTTGTGTCTCCTTAATTGATCTCATATCACGGTTTCCTAAATCTCGAAAGCTTCATCTACACCAAACTCAACAAGAACTCGTGAGATAAGTTAGTATAAACCAATGCAAAAACCTTATCATTTTCTACTGTAACAAATCACTAAAATTATTATTCAACATTGCATACTAAATGCCTCTGCATATTTAATACTGCTATCCTCAAATAGAATCATTAAACAAGCAAACATATGCAAACAACGCAAACATAATAGCAATCTGCCAAAACAGTACAGTCTGTAAAGAATGCAAGATTCATCATACTTCCCTAACTCCAAACATTATGAAATTCTACCACACTGTAGAAAATTTATCAGAGCTCAATATGCAAAAAGTTTCAACATTTTATCATATTCTGACTTTTCTAGGGAATTTTTGCAACAGCGGTAAACTTTCTGTTTTGAAACAGCAACATGTATACTGGCAAAATAAGCATGGTAAAGGCTATCCTTGACATTTTTATTGAAAATAGAGATGCAAAACATTATTCTAAATAACATCAAGCAAATACTAAGAAAATAAAATGACGCTCCAAGCAAAACACATATCATGTGGTGAGTAAAAATATAGCTCCAAGTAAAGTTACCGATGAACGAAGACGAAAGAGGGGATGCCATCCGGGGCATCCCCAAGCTTAGGCTCTTGGTTGTCCTTGAATATTACCTTGGGGTTCCTTGAGCATCCCCAAGCTTAGGCTCTTGCCACTCCTTATTCCATAGTCCATCGAATCTTTGCCCAAAACTTGAAAACTTCACAACACAATACCCAACAGAAAACTCGTAAGCTCCGTTAGTATAAGACAACAAACCACCACTTAAAGGTACTGTAATGAACTCATTGTTTATTTATATTGGTGTTAAACCTACTGTATTCCAACTTCTCTATGGTTTATACCCTCCGATACTACTCATAGATTCATCAAAATAAGCAAACAACACACGAAAACAGAATCTGTCAAAAACAGAACAGTCTGTAGTAATTTGTATCAAACGTATACTTCTGGAACTCCAAAACTTCTGCCAAAATAGGAAGACCTAGATAATTTGATTATTGATCTACTGCAATTTGAATCAGTATTTTATCACTTTCTAGTGATTTTTAACAATTGTTTTCGAGAGCAGAAAGTTTCTGTCTTTTTCAGCAAGATCAAATAATTATCATCCAAGAAGATCCTATAGGTCTTACTTGGCACAAACACTAATTAAAACATAAAACCATATCTAACCAGAGGCTAGATAATTATTTATTACTAAACAGGAGTAAAAGGCAAATAACAAAAATAAAATTGGGATGCCTCCCAACAAGCGCTTACGTTTAACGCCCCTAGCTAGGCATGATGATTTCAATGATGCTCACATAAAAGATAAGAGTTGAAACATAAAGAGAGCATCATGAAGAATATTACTAGCGCATTTAAGTCTAACCCAGTTCCTATGCATAGGGATTTTGTGAGAAAACAACTTATGGGAACAATAATCAACTAGCATAGGAAGGCAAATCAAGCATAACTTCAAAACTTTAAGCACATAGAGAGGAAACTTGATATTATTGCAATTCCTATAAGCATCTATTCCTCCCTCATAATAATTTTCAGTAGCATCATGAATGAATTCAACAATATAACCAGCACCTAAAGCATTCTTTTCATGATCTATTTGCATAAAAAATTTACTACTCTCCACATAAGAAAATTTATTCTCATAAATAGTAGTGGGAGCAAACTCAACAAAATAACTATCATGTGATTGCAAATTAAGATCAAGATGACAAGTTTCATGGTTATCATTATTCTTTATAGCATATGTGTCATCACAATAATCATCATAGATAGGAGGCATGCTTTCATCATAATAAATTTGCTCATCAAAACTTAGGGGACAAAAAATATCATCTTCATCAAACATAGCTTCCCCAAGCTTGTGGCTTTGCATATCATTAGCATCATGGGTATTCAAAGAATTCATACTAACAACATTGCAATCATGCTCATCATTCACATATTTTATGCCAAGCATTCTATGTAATTCTTCCTCTAGTACTTGAGCACAATTTTCCTTCCCATCATTTTCACGAAAGACATTAGAAAGATGAAGCATATGAGGCAACCTTAATTCCAATTTTTTGTAGTTTTATTTTATAATCTAAACTAGTGATAAAACAAGAAACTAAAAGATTCGATTGCAAGATCTAAAGATATACCTTCAAGCACTCACCTCACTGGCAATGACGCCAGAAAAGAGCTTGATGTCTACTACGGAACCTTCTTCTTGTAGACGTTGTTGGGCCTCTAAGTGCAGAGGTTTGTAGGACTGTAGCAAATTTCCCTCAAGTGGATGACCTAAGGTTTATCAATCCGTGGGAGGTGTAGGATGAAGATGGTCTCTCTCAAGCAACCCTGCAACCAAATAACAAAGAGTCTCTTGTGTCCCCAACACACCCAATACAATGGTAAATTGTATAGGTGCACTAGTTCGGCGAAGAGAAGGTGATACAAGTGCAATATGGATGGTAGATATATGTTTTTGTAATCTGGAAATATAAAAACAGCAAGGTAGCAAGTGATAAAAGTGAGCATAAACGGTATTGCAATGCTAGGAAACAAGGCCTAGGGTTCATACTTTCAGTAGTGCAAGTTCTCTCAACAATAATAACATAATTGGATCATATAACTATCCCTCAACTTGCAACAAAGAGTCACTCCAAAGTCACTAATAGCGGAGAACAAACGAAGAGATTATGGTAGGGTACGAAACCACCTCAAAGTTATTCTTTCTCTTCAATCTATTCAAGAGTCCGTAGTAAAATAACACGAAGCTATTCTTTCCGTTCGATCTATCATAGAGTTCGTACTAGGATAACACCTTAAGACACAAATCAACCAAAACCCTAATGTCACCTAGATACTCCAATGCCACCTTAAGTATCCATGGGTATGATTATACGATATGCATCACACAATCTCATATTCATCTATTCAAACCAACACAAAGTACTTCAAAGAGTGCCCCAAAGTTTCTACCGGAGAATCAAGACGAAAACGTGTACCAACCCCTATGCATAAGTTCACGAGGTCACGGAACCCGCAAGTCGATCATTAAAACATACATCAAGTAAATCACGTGATATCCCATTGTCACCACAGATAAGCACATGCAAGACATACATCAGGTGTTCTCAAATCCTTAAAGACTCAATCCGATAAGATAACTTCAAAGGGAAAAATTCAATCCATTACAAGAGAGTAGAGGGGGAGAAACATCATAAGATCCAACTATAATCGCAAAGCTCGTGATACATCAAGATCGTACCACCTCAAGAACGAGAGAGAGAGAGATCAAACATATAGCTACTGGTACATACCCTCAGACCCGAGGGTTAACTACTCCCTCCTCTTCATGGGGAGCGTCGGGATGATGAAGATGGCCATCGGTGAGGCATCCCCCCTCCGACAGGGTGCCGAAACAGGGCCCCGATTGGTTTTTGGTGGCTACGGAGGCTTGCGGCGGCGGAACTCCAGATCTATTCTGCTCCTCGATGTTTTTAGGGTATATGGACATATATAGGCGAAAGAAGTCGGTCAGGGGAGCCACGAGGGGCCCACGAGGGTGGGGGGCGCCCAGGGGGTAGGGCGCACCTCCCTGCCTCGTGGCTTCCTCGAAGGTTCCCTGACATCTACTCCATTTCTCCTGGATTGATTCCAGTCCAAAAAATAACTCTCCCGAAGGTTTCATTCCGTTTGGACTCCGTTTGATATTCCTTTTCTTCAAAACAC
This sequence comes from Aegilops tauschii subsp. strangulata, assembly GCF_002575655.3. Taxonomy (NCBI): domain Eukaryota; kingdom Viridiplantae; phylum Streptophyta; class Magnoliopsida; order Poales; family Poaceae; genus Aegilops; species Aegilops tauschii. The sequence goes on along the minus strand of NC_053035.3, from coordinate 205,466,506 downwards.
TGAAATAGGCAAGAAAACAACAATTTGGGTTGGGCCTCCGGTTAATAGGTTAGTCCCAAAAATAATATAAAAGTGTATAATAAAGCCCATAAACATCCAAAATGTGTAATATAATAGCATGAATACTCCATAAATTATAGATATGTTGGAGACGTATCAGGCCCGCCCAGGACGAAAAGCCCATTTTCTGTCATGATTTTTTGTCATAGAAGTAGGAGCCCACCACATCTATTGATGATACCGGGTTTTGTCACAGTTATCGTCATAGAAGTGTCATAAGTATGACAAAAAAAATTTCGTTCGGCCCAAAATGTCACGGATGTATCTTTTTTTTTGTAGTGAAAGCTCCTTACAACTTTTTGGCCGAAGCCATCAACACCGCTTGTCATGCATCCAATCGGCTCTATCTCCGCAAAGGCTTGAACAAGATTCCATATGAGATACTCACCGGCAACAAGCCCAACCTCAAGTACTTCCGAGTGTTCGGGTGTAAGTGTTTCATTCTCAAGAAAGGTGTTTGTTTGTCTAAATTTGAGGCTAGAGCTCATGAGGGCATATTTGTTGGTTATGCTACAAACTCTCATGCTTACCGTGTCCTCAACAAGTCCACCAGACTCATTGAGGAGATGTGTAACGTGAAGTTTGATGAGAATAACGGCTCCCAAGTGGAGCAAAGTGGTACTTGTGATGTAGGTGATGAAATTCCTCCACAAGCCATGAGAAGAATGGGTGTTCGCTATATCCTACCCATTGAGGAACCCCTTGTGGATGAAGGAGAGGACAATGTTCTACTCAAGTGGAACCATGACAAACCCAAGACCCACACGCTTCCAAAGAACAAAGTGAAGGCCCTCAACCAAATGAACAAGATCAAGGGCAAGATCAACCTCAAGATGGTGACGAACCACCAAGTGATGCCCAAGGTCAAGTTCTTACCACCGAGAAAGTTCAAGATCAAGAGCAAGCTCAAGATCAAGAACAAGCTCAAGATGATAAGGTTCCCGCTCATCAACTCTCTCTTGAGGAGGAATTGGAGCATCGTGCCACCAAGATTGTGTTCAAGCTCACTACCAAAGATCATCTCATGAAGAATGTGCTTGGATGCTTAAGAAAGGGGGTAAGCAATCGTAGACAATTAGCAAACTATTGTGAACATCATGTGTTTGTTTCTTGTGTTGAACCCCACAAGGTTTATGAGGTGCTCGAGGATCCGGATTGGCTTAATGTCATGCATGAATAACTCAATAACTTCGAGCACAACAAGGTGTGGAGATTGGTGCCAAGGCCAAAGGAGAACCATAATGTTATTGGAACCAAGTGGATATTCAAGAACAAGCAAGATGCTCATGGGATTATTGTTCGCAACAAGGCTCGTGGGGTGGCACAAGACTACTCCCAAGTCGAGGGTATAGACTATGGTGAAACCTTTGCTCCCGTTGCTCGCCTTGAATCTATTCGTTTGTTGATTGCTTATGCTTCTCATCATAACTTCAATTTGCAACAAATGGATGTGAAAAGTGCTTTTCTTAATGGTCCTATTAATGAGTCGGTGTACGTCAAACAACCCCTGGGGTTTGAGGATCCCGAGTTCCCCAATCATGTGTACCAACTCGATAAGGCACTCTACGGCCTTAAACAAGCCCCACGTACGTGGTATGAGCACCTTACCGAGTTGTTGCAAGATCGTGGGTTTGAAATTGGGAAAATCGACCCCACTCCTTTTAGTAAGAAGGTCAAAGGGGAGTTGTTTGTGTGCCAACTATATGTTGATGGTATTATCCTTGGTTCTCCTAACAAAGCTTTCAATGAGGAGTTTGCCGCTCTCATGACCTTGAAGTTCAAGATGTCCATGATGGGAGAGTTGAAGTTCTTCCTCGGGTTCGAAATCAAACAAAGAAGAGAAGGAACCTTCATCAACCAAGCCAAATACACTCAATACATGCTCAAGAGATTCAAGCTAAGTGATGTCAAGTCGGCTTCCACTCCAATGCCCGTCAAATTCCAACTTGACATTGATCCCAATGGTAAAGCGGTGGATCAAAAGGTATATCGTTCTATGATTGGCTCCTTGCTTTACCTTTGTGCATCTAGACCGTATATGATGTTGAGTGTTGGAATTTGTGCACAGTTTCAAGCCGCACCTAAGGAAAGCCACTATGTGGCGGTCAAGCAAATCTTTCGATATTTGGCTCATACCCCAAACTTTGGCTTATGGTACCGAAGAGGAGCAAACTTCAACCTCGTGGGCGTTTCAAACTCGGATTGGGCGGGAGACAAAGTGGATAGGAAATCAACTTACGGAGGGTGCTAATTTCTTGGTTGCTCTTTGGTGAGTTGGTCTTCTAAGAAGCAAAGTTGTGTGTCTCTCTCCTCCACCGAGGCCGAGTATGTGGCCGCCAGTAGTTGTTGTGCTCAACATCTATGGATGAGGCAAACTTTAAAGGTTCACGGTGTCATTTGTGACAAAGTGCCTCTTTGGTGTGATAATGAAAGTGTCATCAAGATTTCTCTCAACCCGGTGCAACACTTCAAGATGAAGCATATTGAGATTCGGTATCACTTCATCCGGGATGACATTAGGCAAGGGGAGGATTGAGCTCAACTATGTCAGCACTCATGATAACCTTGCAGATATTTTCATGAAGCCCTTGGATGAAGCAAGATTTCGCGAGTTAAGGCATGAGCTAAATATCATTGATTTGAGCAATGTGGCTTGAAGCTTTGCACACCCCACCATACTCATCTTGATGTCTTGTTTAGGTGTAGGCATGGACATAAGGGGAGTGTTGTTCTCTCAATCAACTCTCTCTCCCCCCATTTGCATTAATTGATCAACTCTTTGACATTCGCCATTATTGATGGTACTTGTGCTTCAAAGACGAGTTTTGGTCATGGCCCCAAGGATAATTCTTCGCGGTGCCATACCAATTGACTCAAACATAGGTGGCTTCAGCCACCGCCCTCTCCTTGAGAGTTGTCTGATCTTTTGTTTTGTTTGTGTTTGTAGTGTTGTTTGGGTCTCTCCGTGAGTGCTTTTCTACCTTTTTGGTTGTGTTTTGCTCTTCTTGTTGCCTCTCGACTTTTTCGGTGGTTTCCGTTCGGGCTAGGTTGTCCCCTTGTTTGTGAGTCTAGTAGAGGCGTGTGTTGGGAGGCACTACCACTGGTCGGGCGGTACAACCGCCTACTGGTCTCAAGCGGCACTACCGCCCGCCAGAGCGGTACTACTCCTGCGAGGCAAGACTTGGGGGTTATGTCGGGCAGGGGGAGTCTATTCTCCCCCATAACATTCGACCCAACCCACTCAGCTTGTTCGTGCTCCCGCGATGAACGCGTCGCTGGAGGTCGCCGCCGGGCCGCCTTTTCCGTGCCGTTTCTCATCATTTCCTTCGGTGTAGTCGATCCCCACCCTCTCCTCTTGCCATGGATGCTGGTATTTCCCCCGGTCTCTTTCTCTTTGCTTCTAGGTTTCAGATCTAGGCTTTAGGGGCAATAGGCTTTGCATTCATCAATTTTTGGCCAAATCGAGGCTTGAATAGGATGGTGAAAGCTATTAGACTGCTTGGATTGATGTTTGGTAGGCGTATGTTTGAATTTGGCATCCCGGCAGTACTGGATTTGGCCGCGGCAGTAGGGGAACCACCGTCCCCCGCCTAAAGCGGTACTACTGTCTCCTGGAGCGGTACTACCGCCTCCTGATCACGGTAGTACTGTCGGATGTCAACTTCCACCATATCCATCCAACTATTGATCCTTGTTGTTTTTGTTTTCTGGTGGCTTATGCTCGTTCTTTCATTTTGTTTCTCGTGTTCGTGTGTTTGGTTTCAGGTGATGGCCCTTCGGAGCGTCCTGTCCGTCGTGTCAACCCCGGGCATTCAGTTTCAAAGCGCTGTCACACCTCTGAGGCAGCGGCTGCTTCTTCAAGTGTTCCTTCTTCAAGTGTTCCGCCAACTAAGACCTAGCAGCCTTCCAAGAGTACTGCGAAGAAGCCGAAGCCCAAGTCAGTGACTGAGATGACTGCCAAGGAGTTCTAGGAGAAGCGTCGGCGCAATCCCTATGAGCAAGATCAAGAGCCCAATCTTGTCAACCGTCCTTTCTGGAACCGTTTTCAGTGGGCAATCTATTTTGATGTGATCAAAGCGAAGAAGAACCTCTATGTTGATGTCCGCTCCATTGACATTGCTATATGGAGAAGGATCCTGCCTACTTTGGTGAAGCTCTGCAGATGTCTTCTCAGTTGAATATTCTCAGGATCATGGAGTTCAACAAGGACATTGATGCGGACTTGGTGGCTCAGTTTTATGCCACGGTCCATCTTGGCACGGATGAGGAAAGAACTCTGACTTGGATGAAAAATGGCAAGCTTCTCTCTGTCAAATGGAAGGCATTCATCGAGTTACTTGGGATTGAAGATCAAGGGCCTGAGAACCGAGTTGGTTTTCGTCCTCACCGCAATGCAACTTCTACTCACAAGCAATCTCTCTGGCCTTACTGCACTTTGAAGATTAACCTCGAGACGCAGAAGGAGACCTATGAGCTGCATGTCTTTCTGGACATCCTTCATCGCATTTTCAGGGAGACTCTTTTCCCTCACATTGGGAACTTGGATATGGTTCACTCGTTTCTCGTGAACATGTTACTTTCTGTCAGCATGAGAAGGAAGAAAACACTGGAGAATCCTTGGATATCTCTCATGTCATGTGGTCTAAGCTTGTCACCGCTATCTCTGAGCGCAAGTGCCCCATCTATGCTCCTTTTCTCATGTTGCTTATTGAGAAAGCTTGGGAGCACACTTATCCTAGTGTCGCGATGGATACTGGCGAGTTGATCCCTCATGAGATTAAGCATCTGAGGAAGAAGGAGAACTGGGGCACTTCGGTTCCAAATTCTTGGATTCCATCTGGAGCTGACGAGGTTGAGGCAGAGGCTGATGCTGAAGATGATGAGGACTATGTGCCCTCTGGAGCGGGCCCCTCATGGGCAAAGAAGCTCAAGCACAAGATGAAGAAACTTTTCTGCATGGAGTCTCATGGACAATATATGGCTCATGTGTCTGAGAAGAAGTCCAGGAGCTGTCACAAGGAGCTCATGTGTCAGTTAGGTGCAATAGTTGCCAGCGGATCTGAGGGAAATATCACCGATGAGGAGGAGTGGGTTCAGCAGCACTGCCCATGGACAGACTCAGACACCGAGTAGCCCCCTGCCGATGACGGAGGAGCGGACGATCACGCGGGGATGTGATGATGGAGGTTGTTAGTTGTGCTATCACTTGTGGCTGTAGCAGCACTCTTTGCCCTTTTGGTGTGTCGATGCCAAAGGGGGAGAGAGTTTAGGGAATTGTCGTGTTGCAAGTTGCGAGTGTGTCTTATTTGCCTTGTCTTTCTCTCTCGCAAACTCTTTTCTCGTCATTTGCTTTGGTTTGGTTTGTGTTCGTGAGACCTGGTACCCTATCATATGGTGTGAGACATATGCTACCCTATCCTATTATAATCTTTGTATGTCAAGTACTTTAGTAGTTTGTGAGTTCATGCTTATCTCATATGTCTACTGTGCTCACATGCTACTCTATTGCATCCTAGCTAATATATGTCTCAACTTTGATGCAAATGTTGTTTGACTATAAAATATAGGGGGAGTGTTGATCCTAATTAATGTGTGTACTTTGCATTCCAAAGGCACCTCCAATTAAGTGCACACATCTAGGGGGAGCCCGTCTATATTTTGTAGTCCCTGGGATTCATTTATTTTCATATCATTCCTTTGTGCAAATCCTGTATTGTCATCAATCCACCAAAAAGGGGGAGATTGTTAGGGCATGTCTCTCTCTAAGTAGTTTTGGTGATTGATGACAATGCTTTTGCGGACTAATCGTGTGCGTTGAGTATTTCAGAGATTCATTCATTGGCACGAGACGATTCTTTCCCCTCGGAGCTTTACGTAAGGACGCTGTAGTCTCTTTCATTTCGGTTTTGGTGGACTTGAGTCGTAGTAGACACTGTACTATCAGGAGGGGGTCCGCATTGGAAAGGATAGGGTGGAATCAACACGTACACTTTAGTTTTGCACCCCCAGCTCCTTTCCTATCCTTGGAGTTTTCTGTTTCGACAGAAGTGGGGATTGTGAGGTGCTAGCGGTAGTACCGCCGCCCTAGCGGTAGTGCCGCCTATGGTCCTCAAGCGGCAGTACCGCTGTTCAACAGCGGTAGTACCGCTCAGGTGCATCGGCGGCAGCACCGTCCTGGTTCGGCATCGCTACCGCCTCGATTCGAGGGGTCACTCTCGTGTCGGGTTGTGCGGCAGTAGTAGCGGCAATAACAGTGGTAGTACCGCTCATGAGCGATAGTACAGCGGCTACCACCTCTACTAGTGCCGCCCCAGCCCTCTCTCCCTCTTCTGTTCCCCCTCGGTTGCCACTACTCTCAGTCTCCGCAGTAGTACCGCTGGGGGTCGCGGTAGTACCGCTGCCACCAGCAGTAGTACCGCTCTGCTGAGCAGTAGTACCACTCCGTGCGGGCTGAAAGGGGGGTGACGGTTGGATAAGTTCCCCCTATAAAAGGAGGTCTTATTCTCCAAAGAGACCTACCTCTTCCCTCCCCAAAAACTCCATTGTTGCTGAAAGCTCCATTTTCGTCCGATCTCTCTCCCTGGCCAATCAAACTTGTTGATTTTCTAGGGATTGGTTCAGAAGGCCCCGATCTACACTTCCACCAAGAGAAATTTGATCCCCCCACTAAGCCCTTGTGGATCTTGTTACTCTTGGGTGTTTGAGCACCCTAGACGGTTGAGGTCACCGCAGAGCCATATTCCATTGTGGTGAAGCTTCGTGGTGTCGTTGGGAGCCTCCGATTAAGTTGCGGAGATAGCCGCAACCTTGTTTGTAAAGGTTCGGTCATCGCCTCCAAGGGCACCAATAGTGGAATCACAGCATCTCGCATTGTGTGAGGGCGTGAGGCGAATACGGTGGGCCTAGTAGCTTCTTGGGGAGCATTGTGCCTCCACACCGCTCCAACGGAGACGTACTTCCTCTCGAAGGGAAGGAACATTGGTAACACATCCTTGTCTTCACCGGCTCCACTCTTGGTTATCTCTTACCTTTACTTGTGCAAGATTATATTGTGTTGTATCCTTTGCTTGCTTGTGTGCTTGTTGTTGTTTCATCATATATGTTGCTCACCTAGTTGCATATATAGACAACCTACTTTGATGTTAAGTTTAATTTGGTAAAGAAAAGCTAAAAATTGTTAGTTGCCTATTCACCCCCCTCTAGTCAACCATATCGATCCTTCCAACTGGTTTGTAGGAGATTTGACAGGAGCAAACCACTTCTGTTAGAAAAATGGCTGACAAAAACTTGGAACTAAATTTTCAAAGATGGTTAACTACCTAGTAGATGATTCAGTTAAAAAGGCTGAGAAGGATGCTATTACCTGTGGAAGTGAATGATGAGGGGGAGGACACCCCTATCTGGGTCCGGAATAATGAGAAAAAGTTTACTGTGAAATCAGTTTATAACCACTTGTTTGACATGTACTTGGACAGGTCATTCAAACACCTCTGGAAAGGTAAGATTCCGCTGAAGATCAAAATTTGGTTTTGGCTAGTATGGCATAATGTCATAGCAACAAAAGATAATATGATCAAAAGAAAATTTACAGGTGACCCTTTGTGTTAATTATGTCATGAGAATGAGGATATCAAACACCTCTTTAGAGGGTGTTCCGCTACCAAATATTTCTTGGGGGTAGTATGTACACTTGTACAGCGAGCTGCTATACAAACGGTTTTTAGCCCCTTTCCGCGACGACATTTTAAACCATTGCCTTGCTAGTGTGGGTGATAGGGGGGTCCTTCCCACATGACCCAGAAACCATCGGGGATGGGCCCTCCGGTCACACACGCTGGGCAAAAAATGAGCTCGTGTGCAATCGGGCTAGCCATCGCATACAATTATACATGCCTAATAGTTTATGTTCGTAAGTACATCCCACACAGTGAATCCTAGAGAAATGTTTCCCTTCGTATGTACGTACCACATAGTCAATCCAAGGAATAAATTTTCGTTCGTATGTGCATCCCACATAGTCAATCCAAGAAGAACGTTTCCATTCGTATGCACATCCCACACAGTGAATCCCAGACAAACTTTCTGTCTGTATGTATATCCCACATGGTCTGTATAGCCTTGCGTGCGATAGGTTTAAAGATCACACACGCTCTACCTCTGTTAACTGTTTGCTTTATTCACATATATCACACACGATTCGATGAAGAAAACTGTATGGCGTTGGGCTATCCAACACACACGCTTTTACTGATAGAACCATTTGTAAAAGTTCCATGACCCATTTAGCTGGTTTATTTGTTTACGATTAATAATTCCATTATTACGCAAATTCACATTTCATATTGAATAATTGTTTGTCAATTTCATATCAGGCACATAAATATATTTTAACATAACAGTATGATAGCTTCATGAAAACAACACATTACAACATATAGCTAGCTCACCTTCATAAGCACAATATTAGAATAATATATTCATTTCCCTAATTGACTTATGCATGATTAGCCAGATTCGTCTTCTTCACCTTTGCTTTCAGTTCAGTAAGAACCTGTTTTGCACTGACCAACTGAGAAAGTGCCTCCTCCTTTGCCAACACCATCTTAGCAAAGTCTAATTTAAAAAACCTAAGCTCATTCTCCATCTTCCTCTTTTTTCCGGCATCTTGAAATATTCGTCAGCGTTAATAACACTTTCTCTAAGCCGATCTTTGTTCGCTTCCTCATACACGCTCCATAGCTTTGCTAGGCACATCTTCAAAGACTGTGGCCACTCTTGATCAATCCACTCCAGGTAAGAACACTTACGGTCATCCTATATATTTAAAACTAAATTAGTAACAATTGTAGGAAATGGGTTTCTAGCAACAAAGAAAATCACCACATATATATTTTTATTTTGTAAAACTGAAGAAACACGTTAATTATGACACATCTTCTCAAAATGATCAATGTGCAAATTAATTACTTGCTACTAAGACAATAACAAAATTCAGAAACATCACAAGCCATAATTAATTGCAACAACGCTACCAGTTCTTAGTCATGTACTATAAATAACAAATTGAACATTTTATGAGGAAGCTAAATGTAATTACAATGACATAGCGACAGTGTTTGGATGACATCAAATTAATACTAACAGGTGTGTACATGCACAAATTTAGTAACATAGAACTAATAGTCCTTAGGCCGTCCACTATGTATGCCAAAACTGGTGTGAAAACAACTGTTGCTAGAGTTGGCTCCGGAGCCCTGCACTGCAAGAGGAAGAAATGACTCAAATCATTGCAAGTGGTGGTCCTAGGGAGCTACAAGAGGAAGAAATGACTCAAATCAGTCGCCGGGTTAAAATCCTTTATTCAAAATCAGAACCTGAGAGAGAGGAGAGAGGCATACCCGGCTGCTGAAAGAGTCGCTGTCGTAGGAGGAACCGCTGGAGAGGTCATTGAAGAAGACCTTGGCGACTGCAGCGGTCGGATGCGAGACGGCGAGAGCGAGGAAGCAACTATATCTTGGGATGGAAGGAATGGGAAAATAGGGGAAATGTGACTTGTGGTCGGGATAAAAGGGGTGGGGAGGGGGGAAGAGTTAGATATTTCAGCGGTAAACCAAGAAATTCGAAAGGTGGAGGGAAACTTTGCGCGTGGTACCACCGGACACCATTCACTTTGAATAAATGTGTGCATCGCAAATGATTCTTCTGCTTTACGCGCATGCGATGAGTTTGATCAATCAAATTTTGGTGGAAATTTCCCTTGGTACCGTGCTCATCCACGTCATTATATAATTTAAAATCGCTTGCTAATTTGGGTACACAAAAGAGCCAACACCACACAAACCACAGCGTCATTGTAAGATGAGACGACGAATTCTTGTCCCGGCGGCATGCCGCCGTTGGTGGACTCTGCATCCCCCAGGCTGAAGTCGACCGTGTCATCATCCTCATCCTCATCCGCGACACCGCCCTCAAGGTTGTAGTACTCGTAGTAGTGGCTGCGCTAGAGCTCGCATTGGTACTCCACCGCCGATTCCTCGACGGACATGCTCTTCTCTACCTCCTCCTCAGCCAGGCGCAACTCCTCCTCCTAGCGCTCCTCGATCTCCGCCGCCTCCTGCATCTCCAGCTCCCGCTCAGCGATCTCATCAGGAAGCAGGTGCTCCATGGCCTTCGTTGCCTTTTCGGACGTGGGTTGCATGCTGGATTCTAAGGAGGCCTAGAATATTTTGGCGTGGACGTCTTCAATCTTCGTGTGGATGGCCTCGACCCGGGCCAGGGAGACATCGGCGGCACGAACGGCTGCTCGAGCGCTCTCGTCATTTGCAGCCACCGTCGCAACTGCTGCTGCAGCCGTCTCGGCTGCTACAACTGCCCTGTTGGCTACCGCAAACGCCCTCTCACCGGATGCAGCCGCGCTCAATGTGGATGCAGCTGCGCTCTTGGCGTAGGCGGCGGTGTTCGGGGAGGACACGACCACCATACGGGCCCTCATGAAGCGTCTCCATGACTTCATTCTTTGCAATAAGGGGTTGGGGAATGGGGATCGAGGATTCGTGGATTGGGCGGTGACCAGCACTAGAGCAGACAAAGCCGGTGAAGCTTATGGAGGAAGACATAAATAGATCTACCAATTTTCATCGCAAACAATTCCTATTACAAACTATGTGTAATGTTGTTGATTTTTTGTATTAGCCGTGAAAGACGAATTTGGAGTACAGTGGCAACGGTTGGTGCTTCAAATGTATGAGAAAATTTTGTACCATTAAAATGCACTAATACAACTGTCATGTTAAAATTTGAAAATTATAAGGGTTCATTCGGCCTTTTAAAGACATTAAGTGAGTTTCTATCCTTTTAATGGACGTAATTCAAATTTGAACTGCATGTACATGCAACAACAAACCATCATGGGGTGGAAAATCATATTTATGTACTTGTGTGCGAGTTAATTCCATGTGTAGTAAATTGGAAGCAATTTTCAAACATATTGGTGTCACGGCTTGGATACAAGCATCGAGTGACATGGCATTTAAATTCCAAAAATTCAAAAATGATCAGAAATACATGAAACCTTGCTTGACGTAATGGCATGCCACCAAGATGTTGTGGTAAAAAATTGGCATGTTTGACGAAAGTTTGGACACACACCCCTTACAAACTGGAGCATCTCACTAGAAAATCCGTGGTTCCGAGAGGGAATAATGCATGTTTGATGATGAACCGGTGGTAGCTTCCTCTTATGGCCTTCAAACTTTTTCTACCGTTAACGTGCACTAATAGAAGTGTCATGTCAAAATTTGGAAAATTTCAGGGGTCATTTGCCTTTTGAAGACAATTAAGTGATTTTCCAGCCATCTAATGCCCGTAATTAAAATTTGAACCACATGTACATGCAACAGCTAACCATAACGGTTTGAAAAAAATCATATTTGTGTAGTGTGTGCGAGTTAATTCCATGTGTAGTAAATTGGAAGGAATTTTCAAAATATTGGTGTCACGGCTTGGACACAAGCATCGAGTGCCATGGGATTTAAATTCCAAAAAAAATTCAAAAATGATCCAAAATACATGAAACCTTGCTTGACGTAATGTCATGGCACGAAGCTGCTGTGGTAAAAAATTTGGCGTGTTTAACCAAAGTTTGGACACACACCCTCACAAACTGGAGCATCTCACTAGAAGACTCATGGTTCCGAGAGGGAAAATTGCATGCTTCATGACGAACGGTGGTAGCTTCCTCTTATGGCCTTCAAACTATTTCTATCGTTAACGTGCACTAATACAACTGTCATGTCAAAATTTGGAAAATTTCAGGGGTCATTTGACCTTTTAAAGACATTTAAGTGATTTTCTAGCCTTTCAATAACCATAATTCGAATTTGAACTACATGTACATGTAATAGGTAACCATAACGGTTGAAAAATTATATTTGTGTACTATGTGTGAGTTAATTCCATGTGCGGTAAATTGGAAGGAATTTTCAAACATATCGGTGTCACGGCTTGGACACAAGCATCGAGTGACATGGAATTTAAATTCAAAAAATTAAAAAATGATCAAAAATACATGAAACCTTGTTTGACATAATGGCATGCCACCAAGGTGCTGTGGAAAATAATTGGCATCCTTGACGAAAGTTTGGACACACACCCCTCACAAACTGGAGCATCTCAGTAGAAGACTCGTGGTTCCAAGAGGGAACAATACATGTTTGATGATGAACCAGTGGTAGCTTCCTCTTATGGCCTTCAAACGTTTCTACCATTAACGTGCACTAATACAACAGTCATGTCAAAATGTGGAAAATTTCAGGGGTCATTTGAACTTTTAAAAACATAAGTGATTTTTTAGCCATTTAATGACCGTAATTCAAAATTGAACAACATGTACATGCAATAGTTAACCATAACGGTTTGAAAAATCATATTTGTGTATTGTGTGCGAGTTAATTTCATGTGCAGTAAATTGGAAGGAATTTTCAAACACATTGGTGTCACGGCTTCGACAAGAGCATCGAGTGCCATGACATTTAAATTCCAAAAAATTCAAAAATGATGAGAAATACATAAAACCTTGCTTGACGTAATGGCCTGGCACGAAACTACCATGGTACATTTTTCTGGCATGTTTGAAGAAAGTTTGGACACACACCACTCACAAACTGGAGCATCTCACTAGAAGACTCGTGGTTCCGAGAAGGAAGCAATGCATGTTTGATGATCAACCAGTGATAGCTTCCTCTTATGGCCTTCAGACCGTTTCTACCGTTAACGTGCACTAATAGAACTGCCATGTTAAAATTTGGAATTTCTCAAGGGTCATTTGACCTTTTTAAGATATTTAAGTGATTTTCTAGTCATTTAATGGTCGTAATTCAAAATTGAACCACATGTACATGCAACAGCAAAGCATCATGGGTTGTTAAAATCATTTACGCATTACATTACATTATACAATAATATCATGATAACACAAAATAAGCGTTCGTGCCTTATATGTGGAAAGAAAATGTAAATATGTGGCAAGACAACCGGACCCACACGATTGGCACTCTATTTCGCGCCTCAAGGTTTGGAAGATGAGTGGAGCGGACTATTAATCAGACACGGTTCTGTATTGGAAACCGTCAGGGATTAAATTCACACATGGCTTTTGCTGCAGGAACCGTGTCAAACTATAGTACTCGTAAATTCCGGCGATCGGCGTGTGTACTGTTCCCGCGATTGAGATTCCGGCTGCCAATAAAATCTTGCTTGCTCACGTCGTCCCACCTGCATTCTCATCTACATCCTCTCCTCGCTCCCCCTCTCTCTATCACACACATACAAATCTCTGCCATGGCGCCGCCAATCTGCCCACGCACCGACGAGGAGGCGCCGCCCCCCTGAGGACGTTCAGTTGAAGATCAGCGACGAGGAGGACCCCCATGCGCCGCCGGATGAGGTTGCGCCGGACCCCCCAACTTTGGAGTGGTTTTGGGGCCAATAAAATCTTTGTCTGTGGAATTCGCTGTTGTCGGCTGAGAGAGCAGGCAAGTGCATTGAAGAAGGAGATGACGGAGGAGGACGCCATGTACCAGGCAGCCTGTGAAGCCCGTGAGGCCGCCTAGAAAAAGGAGTTGGTGGACCTTTGGGGGCGGGCGCGTCGACATGCGGAGAAGGTGTACAAAGACGGGTACTTCGCCAGGAAGGCCAAAGGTGCTAGGCGCCTCATCGCTGCGTGGAGGTGGGCCGATAAGCTCCAGTGTGCCATCGACGAGGAGCTCCGGTGGGTGCCCAACGAAATGGCAAGATCGTTCGCGCATGTCCGCCAGCAAGAGGCAGATCGGTACGTCAAGCACTGCAAGACGGGGGAGGCGGAGTACTGCCTCCGTGCTGGGAAGACGTCGCACACCAAGGAGCTGCTCTCGAGGGGCTGCCAGAATACTGCCCCCGTAAGGAGGGATTATTAGTTTTAGTATTTTTCATTTCATTTTTATGCATTGTACATAGTAGTTAAGTATTGTCACATATATGTCATGATATTATATAGATTATGTGATTAACTAATGAAAAATTAATATATGTTATGAATTCTATTTTTCTATCTATATTCATATACTAATTTGTATCTAGCTGCTATCATTCACATATACAGAATGGAAAGCATATATATATACACATTGAAACAGAATATATAAGAACGAAAAACAGAGTGCACGCATTGAAACAGAGCAATAAAAAAAGCAATATTATGATTATTGTGAATACATAGCGATACACGTCGAAACGACTCAACGAAATAAAACGCGTCCATGACCAACAGCCCTTGCCTACAGTAGCTCTTGGCTCTGCGTGAACTCGTGTAGGTGTTCGTCCAAGCGGTCGACACGCTCACAGTACATCTGGAGCGCGATCTGAAGCTCCAAGTTGGCTATTTCACCGGAGATCACCAGCTCGAGGATGCGACAGCCATGTTCCTCTATTGCGCCTAGCTAGACACCTAGGACACGGAGGCGGTCGAGCCTAGCGACCAGCGCGTTGGCATCGAGCGGGCCGTGGACAATGCGAACGGCGCGACCCATGCGAACGGTGCAGCGGGCGTCCGGTGCAAGTACGGTGCGGCCGACCTCTGGGGAAAGTACGGTGCAGACGGCCTCCGCCCATTCCTGGCGAGGAATTGGGGTACTGATGGGCCGTGTGCCCAGGTGCAACACCTGGTCGATAGTAGGCAAGCGCCGATGGATCTGCTCTTGTTGTGTGACACGCCGCTCCTCTCGCTCTGCGACGCTCCAACGGTCTCGCTGTGCGACGAGCCGCAGCCTATCGGCGCGGACACGCCTAGCTTGCTCTGCGGCGCGCCATCGATCATGTTGTGCGGCGAGCTGCAGCCTCTTGGCACTTACATGCCTATCTTGATCCGCGCTGCTGAAGCGCCGTGCGCCAAGGTTCTACTCAATCATGGCGATGACGCGCAACACAGTGTTAGCCATCGCGTTTCCAGGGAGCGCCTCGGTCTTGACGGGCCGTGGCGCCTTCTCGTTTTCCTTGTCAAGGAGGTTGATGGCAGAGGCGGTGCTTCGGTGGTTCGGCATGCTTGGAAAAGGTGGATGGCATAGAAGGAACAGCGAGTTAGCACGACCCGTGCGGGTACATTGCTCGCCCAAGGCTATGATCCATATACTTGTGTGCCCAACAGAGCACACTGTAAAGAATAATGTTATGTACACACATAGTGTAGATGTTGTGCAGACTGAGAAAATCATGGAAAATAATTAAACTAAGGAACAGGTCGATGATGATTTCAATAATGGCAGACAATAATTTATCAGCAAGCATCGTTTGCCAAGAACACATAGCTTATTAGCACGAAATGTCTTTGTTATTATCGGTCTTTCCACACAATTAGTCGGTGCACCCTTGTCCGTTGCACGCGTTCACCTCGCCGTGCCGGCCTCTGTTCGCGTCCATCGACGCGCTCTACTCGCCGTTAGGCGCCGCGGCGCGCTCTGCTCGCGTACCTCCACGCGCCCTCTGCCAGCGGTTGGGGCCGGCGCACGATCACGTTGGGGGCCGCGTATGCACGCGGTTGCGCCGCGCGCGTTGCCATGATGCCGTTACGTGCGACACGATGGAGTTACGCGCTGCAAATTAGAACTACCATCCGGGCATGCCGATATTCCAGGCCGTCTGGCTTCCCCATTAATTACAGCGACCATTATAACCTTAGTCCCTTCAATGTTTTGATCACGCTCCACAACACAACAAGCACACCCACAATGACACATACAGAGAGGATATCTAGCAATGCTCCAATAGAGTTCAGCGAGCATAAAGTGGAGACCCACGCGAGGGAGATAGATCTCTCGGTGGTGTACACCATCGACCCGGCCGAGGTGGAGGACTACATCAACACTGTGGAGCAGTTGCTTGCTCGAGACAAGTACAAGGTGGTCGACATCAACCTCCAGTACACCGGCGGTCATCCCGGCATAGATCAGAAGGTTGTCGTAGCCCAATTGTGGGTGTGGCATCATGTCCTCATATACCACTACTGCATGGCCACAGAGCCTTGCGACCGTTTTGCGAGGTTTGTCAACAGCACCGGCTACAAGTTTGCTATGGTGGAAACCTCCCAGGATGTAAAAGCGCTCAGGGTTACGGGCTTGGCCTGCAAGAACCTTGTTGAAATCCATGACCACTATAGGGTCTGGGGCAACATGAAGAAGGGCTCTCTGGTTGAACTCGCCTCGGCCATCATCGACCCCTACTACCAAAAGATGAAGCAGGATGCCAACAGAACACGTCTCGTATCCTCGCATGGGGCCTGGCCGCGGCAATTGGATGAACCTCACCTCAGGTTCACAGCCAAGAACGTGCACTCATGCTACGAGATGCACAGGCAGATCGTCGACATGAGGGAGTGCCTGCTTCCTGAAGGAAATATGCCCTAGAGGCAATAATAAAGTATTATATATTTCCTTATATCATGATAAATGTTTATTATTCATGCTAGAATTGTATTAACCGGAAACATAATACATGTGTGAATACATAGACAAACAGAGTGTCACTAGTATGCCTCTACTTGACTAGCTCGTTAATCAAAGATGGTTATGTTTCCTAGCCATAGACATGAGTTGTCATTTGATTAACGGGATCACCTCATTAGGAGAATGACGTGATTGACATGACCCATTCCGTTAGCTTATCACCCGATCGTTTAGTATGTTGCTATTGCTTTCTTCATGACTTATACATGTTCCTATGACTATGAGATTATGCAACTCCCGTTTACCGGAGGAACACTTTGTGTGCTACCAAACGTCACAACGTAAATGGGTGATTATAAAGGTGCTCTACAGGTGTCTCCAAAGGTACTTGTTGGGTTGGCATATTTCGAGATTAGGATTTGTCACTCCGATTGTCGAAGAGGTATCTCTGGGCCCACTCGGTAATGCACATCACTATAAGCCTTGCAAGCATTGTGACTAATAAGTTAGTTGCGGGATGATGTATTACGGAACGAGTAAAGAGACTTGCCCGTAACGAGATAGAACTAGGTATCGAGATACCGACGATCGAATCTCGGGCAAGTAACATACCGATGACAAAGGGAACAACGTATGTTGTTATGTGGTTTGATCGATAAAGATCTTCGTAGAATATGTGGGAACCAATATGAGCATTCAGGTTCCGCTATTGGTTATTGACCGGAGAGGTGTCTCGGTCATGTCTACATAGTTCTCGAACCCGAAGGGTCCGCACGCTTAACGTTACGATGACAGCTATATTATGAGTTTATATGTTTTGATGTACCGAAGGTTGTTCGGAGTCCCGGATGTGATCACGGACATGACGAGGAGTCTCGAAATGGTCGAGACATAAAGATTGATATATTGGACGACTATATTCGGACACCGGAAGTGTTCCGGAGTGCCGGAGGGTTACCGGAACCCCCCGGGGAACTATTGGGCCTTAGTGGGCCTTGAGGGGAGAGAGAGGGCAGCAGCCAGGAGGTGGTGCACCCCCTCCCAGGAGGAATCCTAGTTGGACTAGGAGAGGGGGGCGCAGCCCCCTTTCCCTCTCCCTCTCCCTCTCTTTCCTTCCCCCCTCTTTTCCTAGTTGGACTAGGAAAGGGGAGTCCTACTCCTACTAGGAGGAGGACTCCCCCCTCTCCTTGGCGCGCCTAGGGCAGCCGGCCTCCCCCTTGCTCCTTTATACACGGGGGCAGGGAGGCACCTCTAAACACACTTGATATACGATATTTTAGCCGTGTGCGGTGCCCCCCTCCACCATATTACACCTTGATAATACCGTTGCGGAGCTTAGGCGAAGCCCTACATCGGTGGAACATCATCATCGTCACCACGCCGTCGTGCTGACGAAACTCTCCCTCAACACTCGGCTGGATCGGAGTTCGAGGGACTTCATCGAGCTGAACGTGTGTAGAACTCGGAGGTGCCGTGCGTTCGGTACTTGATCAGTCGGATCGTGAAGACGTACGACAACATCAACCGCGTTGTGATAACGCTTCCGCTGTCGGTCTACGAGGGTACGTGGATAACACTCTCCCCTCTCGTTGCTATGCATCACCATGATCTTGCGTGTGCGTAGGAATTTTTTTGAAATTACTACGTTTCCCAACAGTGGCATTCGAGCCAGGTTTTATGCGTTGATGCTATGCACGAGTAGAACACAAGTGAGTTGTGGGCGATATAAGTCATACTGCTAACCAGCATGTTATACTTTGGTTCAGCGGTATTGTGAGATGAAGCGGCCCGGACCGACATTACGCGTACGCTTACGCGAGACTAGTTTCACCGTTCGGAGCACTCGTTGCTTAAAGGTGACTGGCGGGTGTCTGTCTCTCTCACTTTAGTTGAACCGAGTGTGGCTACGCCCGGTCCTTGCGAAGGTTAAAACAGCACCAACTTGACAAACTATCATTGTGGTTTTGATGCGTAGGTAAGAACGGTTCTTGCTAAGCCCATAGCAGCCACGTAAAACATGCAACAACAAAGTAGAGGACGTCTAACTTGTTTTTGCAGGGCATGTTGTGATGTGATATGGTCAAGACATGATGTGATATAATTTGTTGTATGAGATGATCATGTTTTGTAACCGAGTTATCGGCAACTGGCAGGAGCCATATGGTTGTTGCTTTATTGTATGAAATGCAATCGCCATGTAATAGTTTTACTTTATCACTAAGCGGTAGCGATAGTCGTAAAAGCAATTAGTTGGCGAGACGACAACGATACTACGATGGAGATCAAGGTGCCGCGCCGGTGACGATGGTGATCATGACGGTGCTTCGGAGATGGAGATCACAAGCACGGTGCTTCGGAGATGGAGATTACAAGCACGGTGCTTCGGAGATGGAGATCACAAGCACAAGATGATGATGGCCATATCATATCACTTATATTGATTGCATGTGATGTTAATCCTTTATGCATCTTATCTTGCTTTGATTGACGGTAGCATTATAAGATGATCTCTCACTAAAATTTCAAGATAAAGTGTTCTCCCTGAGTATGCACCGTTGCGAAAGTTCTTCGTGCTGAGACACCACGTGATGATCGGGTGTGATAGGCTCTACGTTCAAATACAACGGGTGCAAAACAGTTGCACACGCGGAATACTCAGGTTAAACTTGACGAGCCTAGCATATGCAGATATGGCC
The DNA here is from genome assembly GCF_002575655.3 of Aegilops tauschii subsp. strangulata. Lineage (NCBI taxonomy): Eukaryota > Viridiplantae > Streptophyta > Magnoliopsida > Poales > Poaceae > Aegilops > Aegilops tauschii. The sequence goes on along the minus strand of NC_053035.3, from coordinate 205,447,278 downwards.
TCGGAACACGGAGACCGAAAGGTCGAGCGTGAATCATATAGTAGATATGATCAACATAATGATGTTCACCATTGAAACTACTCCATCTCACGTGATGATCGGACATGGTTTAGTTGATTTGGATCACGTAATCACTTAGATGATTAGAGGGATATCTATCTAAGTGGGAGTTCTTAAGTAATATGATTAATTGAACTTAAATTTATCATGAACTTAGTACCTGATAGTATCTTGCTTGTCTATGTTAATTGTAGATAAATGGCCCATGCTGTTGTTCCGTTGAATTTTAATGCGTTCCTTGAGAAAGCTAAGTTGAAAGATGATGGTAGCAATTACACGGACTGGGTCCGTAACTTGAGGATTATCCTCATTGCTGCACAGAAGAATTACGTCCTGGAAGCACCGCTAGGTGCCAGGCCTCCTGCAAGAGCAACGCCAGAGGTTATGAACGTCTGGCAGAGCAAAGCTGATGACTACTCAATAGTTCAGTGTGCCATGCTTTACGGCTTAGAACCGGGTCTTCAACGACGTTTTGAATGTCATGGAGCATATGAGATGTTCCAGGAGTTGAAGTTAATATTTCAAGCAAATGCCCGGATTGAGAGATATGAAGTCTCCAATAAGTTCTATAGCTGCAAGATGAAAGAGAATAGTTCTGTCAGTGAGCATATACTCAGAATGTCTGGGTATAATAATCACTTGATTCAACTGGGAGTTCAACTTCCAGATGATTGCGTCATTGACAGAATTCTTCAATCACTGCCACCAAGCTACAAGAGCTTCGTGATGAACTATAACATGCAACGGATGGATAAGACGATTCCCGAGCTCTTCGCAATGCTAAAGGCAGCGGAGGTAGAAATCAAAAAGGAGCATCAAGTGTTGATGGTCAGTAAAACCACTAGTTTCGAGAAAAAGGGCAAAGGGAAGAAGAAAGGGAACTTCAAGAAGAACAACAAGCAAGTTGTTGTTCAGGAGAAGAAATCCAAGTCTGGGCCCAAGCCTGAAACTGAGTGCTTCTACTGTAAGCAGACTGGTCACTGGAAGCGGAACTGCCCCAAGTATTTGGCGGATAAGAAGGATGGCAAGGTTAACAAAGGTATATGTGATATACATGTTATTGATGTGTACCTTACTAATACTCGTAGTAGCACCTGGGTATTTGATACTGGTTCTGTTGCTAATATTTGCAACTCGAAACAGGGGCTACCGATTAAGCGAAGATTGGCTAAGGACGAGGTGATGATGCGCGTGGGAAATGGTTCCAAAGTCGATGTGATCGCCGTCGGCACGCTACCTCTACATCTACCTTCGGGATTAGTTTTAGACCTAAATAATTGTTATTTGGTGCCAGCGTTGAGCATGAACATTATATCTGGATCTTGTTTAATGCGAGACGGTTATTCATTTAAATCAAAGAATAATGGTTGTTCTATTTATATGAATAATATCTTTTATGGTCATGCACCCTTGAAGAGTGGTCTATTTTTAATGAATCTCGATAGTAGTGATACACATATTCATAATGTCGAAGCCAAAAGATGCAGAGTTGATAATGACAGTGCAACTTATTTGTGGCACTGCCGTTTGGGTCATATCGGTGTAAAGCGCATGAAGAAACTCCATACTGATGGAATTTTGGAATCACTTGATTTTGAATCACTTGGTACTTGCGAACCGTGCCTCATGGGCAAGATGACCAAAACACCGTTCTCCGGAACTATGGAGAGAGCAACAGATTTGTTGGAAATCATACATACAGATGTATGTGGTCCGATGAATATTGAGGCTCGTGGCGGATATCGTTATTTTCTCACCTTCACAGATGATTTGAGCAGATATGGGTATATCTACTTAATGAAACATAAGTCTGAAACATTTGAAAAGTTCAAAGAATTTCAGAGTGAAGTTGAAAATCATCGTAACAAGAAAATAAAATTCCTACGATCTGATCGTGGAGGAGAATATTTGAGTTACGAGTTTGGCCTACATTTGAAACAATGCGGAATAGTTTCGCAACTCACGCCACCCGGAACACCACAGCGTAATGGTGTGTCCGAACGTCGTAATCGTACTTTATTAGATATGGTGCGATCTATGATGTCTCTTACTGATTTACCGCTATCGTTTTGGGTTATGCTTTAGAGACGGCTGCATTCACTCTAAATAGGACACCATCGAAATCCGTTGAGACGACGCCTTATGAACTATGGTTTGGCAAGAAACCAAAGTTGTCGTATCTTAAAGTTTGGGGTTGCGATGCTTATGTGAAGAAACTTCAACCTGATAAGCTCGAACCTAAATCGGAGAAATGTGTCTTCATAGGATACCCAAAGGAGACTGTTGGGTACACCTTCTATCACAGATCCGAAGGCAAGATATTCGTTGCTAAGAATGGATCCTTTCTAGAGAAGGAGTTTCTCTCGAAATATGTGAGTGGGAGGAAAGTAGAACTTGACGAGGTAACTGTACCTGCTCCCTTATTGGAAAGTAGATCATCGCAGAAATCAGTTTCTGCGACACCTACACCAATTAGTGAGGAAGTTAATGATAATGATCATGAAACTTCAGATCAAGTTATTACTGAACCTCGTAGGTCAACTAGATCAAGATCCACACCAGAGTGGTACGGCAATCCTGTTCTGGAGGTCATGTTACTAGACCATGACGAACCTACGAACTATGAAGAAGCGATGGTGAGCCCAGATTCCGCAAAATGGCTTGAAGCCATGAAATCCGAGATGGGATCCATGTATGAGAACAAAGTATGGACTTTGGTTGACTTGCCCGATGGTCGGCAAGCCATTGAAAATAAATGGATCTTCAAGAAGAAGACTGACGCTGATGGTAATGTTATTGTCTATAAAGCTCGACTTGTTGCGAAAGGTTTTCGACAAGTTCAAGGGATTGACTACGATGAGACCTTCTCACCCGTAGCGATGCTTAAGTCTGTCCAAATCATGTTAGCAATTGCCGCATTTTATGATTATGAAATTTGGCAAATGGATGTCAAAACTGCATTCCTGAATGGATTTCTGGAAGAAGAGTTGTATATGATGCAACCGGAAGGTTTTGTCGATCCAAAGGGAGCTAACAAAGTGTGCAAGCTCCAGCGATCCATTTATGGACTGGTGCAAGCCTCTCTGAGTTGGAATAAACGCTTTGATAGTGTGATCAAAGCATTTGGTTTTATATAGACTTTTGGAGAAGCCTGTATTTACAAGAAAGTGAGTGGGAGCTCGATAGCATTTCTGATATTATATGTGGATGACATATTACTGATTGGAAATGATATAGAATTTCTGCATAGCATAAAGGGATACTTGAATAAGAGTTTTTCAATGAAAGACCTCGGTGAAGCTGCATATATATTAGGCATTAAGATCTATAGAGATAGATCAAGACGCTTAATTGGACTTTCACAAAGCACATACCTTGACAAAGTTTTGAAGAAGTTCAAAATGGATCAAGCAAAGAAAGGGTTCTTGCCTGTACTACAAGGTGTGAGATTGAGTAAGACTCAATGCCCGACCACTGCAGAAGATAGAGAGAAGATGGAAGATGTTCCCTATGCTTCAGCCATAGGCTCTATCATGTATGCAATGCTGTGTACCAGACCTGATGTGTCCCTTGCTATAAGTTTAGCAGGAAGGTACCAAAGTAATCCAGGAGTGGATCACTGGACAGCAGTCAAGAACATCCTGAAATATCTGAAAAGGACTAAGGATATGTTTCTCGTTTATGGAGGTGACAAAGAGCTCATCGTAAGTGGTTACGTTGATGCAAGCTTTGACACTGATTCGGACGATTCGAAATCACAAACCGGATACGTATTTACATTGAACGGTGGAGCTGTCAGTTGGTGCAGTTCTAAGCAAAGTGTCGTGGCGGGATCTACGTGTGAAGTGGAATACATAGCTGCTTCGGAAGCAGCAAATGAAGGAGTCTGGATGAAGGAGTTCATATCCGATCTAGGTGTCATACCTAGTACATCGGGACCAATGAAAATCTTTTGTGACAATACTGGTGCAATTGCCTTAGCAAAGGAATCCAGATTTCACAAGAGAACCAAGCACATCAGAAGACGCTTCAATTCCATCCGGGATTTAGTCCAGGTGGGAGACATAGAAATTTGCAAGATAGATACGGATCTGAATGTTGCAGACCCGTTGACTAAGCCTCTTCCACGAGCAAAACATGATCAGCACCAAGACTCCATGGGTGTAAGAATCATTACTATGTAATCTAGATTATTGACTCTAGTGCAAGTGGGAGACTGAAGGAAATATGCCCTAGAGGCAATAATAAAGTATTATATATTTCCTTATATCATGATAAATGTTTATTATTCATGCTAGAATTGTATTAACCGGAAACATAATACATGTGTGAATACATAAACAAACAGAGTGTCACTAGTATGCCTCTACTTGACTAGCTCGTTAATCAAAGATGGTTATGTTTCCTAGCCATAGACATGAGTTGTCATTTGATTAACGGGATCACCTCATTAGGAGAATGACGTGATTGACATGACCCATTCCGTTAGCTTAGCACCCGATCGTTTAGTATGTTGCTATTGCTTTCTTCATGACTTATACATGTTCCTATGACTATGAGATTATGCAACTCCCGTTTACCGGAGGAACACTTTGTGTGCTACCAAACGTCACAACGTAAATGGGTGATTATAAAAGGTGCTCTACAGGTGTCTCCAAAGGTACTTGTTGGGTTGGCATATTTCGAGATTAGGATTTGTCACTCCGATTGTCAGAGAGGTATCTCTGGGCCCACTCGGTAATGCACATCACTATAAGCCTTGCAAGCATTGTGACTAATAAGTTAGTTGCGGGATGATGTATTACGGAATGAGTAAAGAGACTTGCCGGTAACGAGATTGAACTAGGTATCGAGATACCGACGATCGAATCTCGGGCAAGTAACATACCGATGACAAAGGGAACAACGTATGTTGTTATGCGGTTTGACCGATAAAGATCTTCGTAGAATATGTGGGAACCAATATGAGCATCCAGGTTCCGCTATTGGTTATTGACCGGAGAGGTGTCTCGGTCATGTCTACATAGTTCTCGAACCCGAAGGGTCCGCACGCTTAACGTTACGATGACAGTTATATTATGAGTTTATATGTTTTGATGTACCGAAGGTTGTTCGGAGTACCGGATGTGATCACGGACATGACGAGGAGTCTCGAAATGGTCGAGACATAAAGATTGATATATTGGACGACTATATTCGGACACCGGAAGTGTTCCGGAGAAGTTTCGGATTAAACCGGAGTGCCGGAGGGTTACCGGAACCCCCCGGGGAAGTATTGGGCCTTAGTGGGCCTTGAGGGGAGAGAGTGGGCAGCAGCCAGGAGGTGGTGCGCCCCCTCCCAGGAGGAATCCTAGTTGGACTAGGAGAGGGGGGCGCAGCCCCCTTTCCCTTTCCCTCTCCCTCTCCCTGTCTTTCCTTCCCCCCCTCTTTTCCTAGTTGGACTAGGAAAGGGGAGTCCTACTCCTACTAGGAGGAGGACTCCCCCCTCTCCTTGGCGCGCCTAGGGCAGCCGGCCTCCCCCTTGCTCCTTTATATACGGGGGCAGGGGGGCACCTCTAAACACACTTGATATACGATATTTTAGCCGTGTGCGGTGCCCCCCTCCACCATATTACACCTCGATAATACCGTTGCGGAGCTTAGGCGAAGCCCTGCGTCGGTGGAACATCATCATCGTCACCACGCCGTCGTGCTGACGAAACTCTCCCTCAACACTCGGCTGGATCGGAGTTCGAGGGACGTCATCGAGCTGAACGTGTGTAGAACTCGGAGGTGCCGTGCGTTCAGTACTTGATCGGTCGGATCGTGAAGACGTACGACTACATCAACCGCGTTGTGATAACGCTTCCGCTGTCGGTCTACGAGGGTACGTGGATAACACTCTCCCCTCTCGTTGCTATGCATCACCATGATCTTGCGTGTGCGTAGGAATTTTTTTGAAATTACTACGTTTCCCAACACTTCCCGTAATCGACGAGGCTGGATCTAGCCACCAGCAGAGCAGTGGCGGCAAGCGTCACAAGAAGAAGTAGATGATGATCATATGATCGTTTATCCTAGTTAATTATGCATATAATAGTTTACTTTGGTGTGTGAAAATGCCATGTGTGTACTAGCCATCTATGTAATTGGATGTTTAATTTGGTTGTGCAATCATGTCCTTATTAGTATATATGTTCTTGTTCGGTATGCAATCACGTCGCACACGGACCATACTAGGGAAACCATCGGTGATGAATTCATCAATCGCTGACAATCGTATACCAGATTGTGTTTGCCCACAACACACACGGCTTATTAGCAGCAATCATTTGTGTTATTATCAGTCTTTGCACACATTTCTGATTATAGACCTGTTTGCCGCATACCACACACATCTTGTTAAGTTGAACCATTTCTGTTCTCTTGGATCAATGTAAACAGTACATCCGAGTGAACTGTACGTTGTATATCGCACACACCTTTGATCTGGCTGATCGTTTCTGTTGTGTTGCCTAATCACAAACAGTTCATCCGAGTGAACTGTATGTCGTATATCGCACACACCTTCATCCAGTTTACCATTTCTATTGTTATGCTCATCGCAAACAGTTCACGCGAGTGAACTGTGTGCCACGTATTGCACACACAACTATAATCTGAAATGTGTTCGATGTCTGCCATCGCAAACATTTCGTATCATTTTTGACGGGTTTCTTACACCACCATGTGCGATTAATGCATCACACATAGTTTGGTCGAAGGGTCTCTGATTGTACTGTCGGTTTGGACCATCCTGTAGTAGTGGTAAGTGCTTAGGCTCTATATCTAGGCCTACATGTTATACAAAATATTTCTAGTGCATCTCTCATTTTATTCCACAAAGCAAAATTATTCATATAGTGGGGTTGGCGGCTCTATGTTGGGCTATTTGGAAGCTTAGGACTAGAGCACGCTTTCATAACAAACTTGTGAAATCTCCAGCTGAATTTGTATGTTATGCTTGTTCTTTCCTACAATATTGGGCAGGGTTGCAAAATGATGAGGACAAGAAGATTGTGCAACAAGGAGTTGATCCGTTGCAGCATGTGGCGCTGGAGATGCATGTTGTTGTGCATGCGTCGAGGAATGATGAAGCCCTTCTACTAAGAGCAGACATGATACACAAGCTGGGGGGACGACAAGGGATACTAAGATCGAGAAAAATGAAGATGAAGAAGCTGACGCATAGATCAAAGGATAACATGTGTTTCCATTTTGCTCCCTTTGAGGGTGAAGATGTGCAGTTGTGATGAGCCCTTTTGGCTTATATGTTTGGGGTTGTTCTTGGACTCTTGTCTGTGGATGTTTAGAGTATTTTGTATCCCACTCTCCCACTAGCGGTGCATCCGGTGGTTAAGACATTACTTTTGGACCTGAGAGCGTGGTTTTTGGTGGTTTAGCCTTGTCTTTTAAGTTTGTTTGCGCTATGGACACTTTCTGAACTGTGTTCCATCATCTGATGATAGTGGAACCCGATCCATCTTTGGATCTTATGGATAAAGAAAAGAAAAGAAATATCATGACCGATCATTTATGGATGCTGGACGACACCTTCACCCATGTTATAACCATCTGAGCCCAGCTATCTAAGGGAAGAAATACACTTAAGAGCTCACCTCCTAATTCGTTGAGAAAGTCGTTCATGGACTTGCTCTCCCAAGCTCACTGAGGCAGGCCATTGAAGGTCGACTTCTTTTAAAACACAATCTCATATGCCTCCAGGAAAATTTCAATGGCACGTTGTTGCTGATTATAGGACAGAAAGCTTTAAACACATGAGTGAAATTGACCAACGAAGAAATAATTTGGATGTGCACATAAGTCAATAAGCAAGTCACAACTTCTTTGGTAGGTAGTTAGAAAACCATCAATGTTATCTTTTGTACCTATTAGCCATGCATCCAATAAGTGATAGGGCGACTAACTAAATTTGTTATAAACGGATTATCACAAGAAGGCAACATGAACTCATGAGAGCGGATAAAACATGGATAGAGAAGAGTCTGCCTTTTTAGGCACGTTCTTCATAGGCTTTTGCAATGATCCATCTGAGATGATTGCATGTAAGAGCATGTCTAGCCCTTCCTAGTCCCCTAAAACTAAGCCCTTCAGGGAATTAAGCCCTTCAGGGAATTAAGCCCTTCATAGTCCTTCCTTTATACCTGTAGTGCCTCCAAAATTTGAGAATCTACCCCTCAAAGCATACTCCTTGGGAATATGCCTCCTCTAGAAAAAAGTCTCAACTCTCCCTCCCCCTCTCTCTCCGTCTCTCTCTCTCTCTCTCTCTCTCTCTCTCTCTCTCTCTCTCTCTCTCTCTCTCTCTCTCTCTCTCTCTCTCTCTCTCTCTCTCTCTCTCTCTCCGGGCACACCCGATGTTGCCTGCATCACCATCTCCCACCCCTGTTCCAGCCCGTTGCACGGGGGGCCTTCCCCAATGCAGCCCTGCTCCCTTCCCCCACCGACTTCGGTGAGATTCCAAGGAGTTTTTTTAATTTCTCACCCTCCCCGTCATCTTTGGCCACATCAGCACTCCTCCACACCATCTTCGGCCATGGTGGTGCTCCTTCCTGTCACCCTCGGCCACCAGCAGAGCAACACCACATGAGGGGAGCACGTACAACACCTACATCCTCTACAGAGGAAAAACACATACAAAGAAACATGATCATCGATTCCGACGAATCTTGCATCCTGGACTATGTAGTCCTTCCACTAGGAGGAGGAAGATAAGAGGAACCTAATCATATGAAGAAGTGCCCAAACCATGACCCATGGAGGATGAAATTCACCGCCTTCTCGAGTCCTTCCATGCACTCGATGCGCCTCTATAAAATTAATTTTGCAGATGTCTATCCTAGGCTCGAGCTAGCTCCTAGGCCTCATCTACCAACCAAAATCCGATGTTGGCCGCGTGGAAGGAAGAAAAAGGAAGAAGGAAAACCATGGAGAAAGACTTCCATGTGCGGTCTAACTCGCTTGAGGAGTTGAGTTTTGTAGGAAAGACTAGGTGCAAAAGAAGTTATAATCAAAATGTTGTTCACCTCTGCTTCATCTGCTATCTTACTCAATGGTGTTCCTGGCAAGAAGTTTTATTGCCTTAGAGGTGTCAGGCAGGGGGACCCTCTGTCCCCTCTTCTTTTTGTGCTTGCTGCAGACCTACTTCAGTCATTTCTAAATAAGGCCATGCACCTGGGTTTGTTAAACTCCCCCTTACAAGTGGAGTCATGTCCTGATTTTCCAATTGTTCAGTATGCTGATGACACCCTGGTTCTCCTACAAGCAGATGCCAAGCAACTACATTGTCTAAAAGCCCTTCTCAATACTTTTGCAGATGCCACTGGCCTTAAAGTCAACTATAATAAATCAAGTACGATCCCAATAAATGTGCCAGAAGAAAAGGTGGAGATTTTGATAAACACTTTTCACTGCAAAAAGGAATCTTTCCCAATCCAATATTTGGGAGCACCTTTAGGTCTCCATAAGCCTACTGTTGAGCAATGCTTCCCTCTTGTCACAAGATTGCAGAAGAAGCTTGTGGGTTTGTCTTCTTTCATGACAATGGCTGGGAGATTGTTGCTGGTGAAATCTGTCCTAAATTCTTTGTTGATCTATCTCATGGGATGCCTTGATGTGCATGTCACTATTAAAACCCAAGCCATCAAGTATTTGAGGCATTGCCTTTGGAGAGGCCCTGGCCTGGAGGATCATAGGCCTGCCATGGTGGCATGGAGCACTGTTTGCAGACCAAAAAATCAGGGTGGTTTGGGGGTGATGGATATCTTTGTTCAGAATAAAGCCCTGCTTCTTAAGAACCTGCACAAGTTCTATAACAGACACAGTATCCCTTGGGTCAACTTGATTTGGGAATCTTATTACAACAATGATTCAGTGCCTGGTAGTAGCTGGATTGGATCCTTTTGGTGGAAGGCAAACCTTAAGCTTATGGATAGCTATAAGTCCTTGGCCAGATGCAACATAGGTGATGGCAAAAGTGCATTATTTTGGACTGATCTTTGGCACTCAGCTTGTTTGCAAGACATGTTCCCTCACTTATTCTCCTTTGTGAAGAACAAGACTGCTACTGTCCACATCATTATTCACACTGAATACTTGGAGGATCTATTCCATTTACCTCTGTCTGTGCAAGCTTTCCAGGAATTTGAAGCTATGGAAGACATTTGCATTGCCCTAAGGGCCTCTGACACTCTAGATTGCACTGACACCTGGAGTTACATTTGGGGAAATGAGCAATTTTCAGTTGCTAAAGCATATAAAGTTCTGATGGGAGTTAAAAATTGTGCCACAACAATTCAACTGGATCTGGAACAGCTCCTGTCAGCCAAAACACAAGGTGTTTTTTTGGAGGTTACTTCATGACAGGCTCAACACTAGGAATCTTCTGAGAAGGAAAACTTTCCACCTGAAAAACTATAACTGTGCTGTCAACAATTGCCCACAGGAGGAAACTCTCCAACATCTTTTCTGGACCTGTCCTTTTGCAGCCCAGTGTTGGGACATGGTATGCCCTTCAAGACAGGCAAATGTTTCAGTTATGGAAGCTTTTCTTGATCTCAAGCAGAAACTTCATGTGCCATTTTTCATGGAAATAATTATCCTTGCTTCTTGGCCTATCTGGATCTCAAGGAACAACTTGATTTTCCAAACAATTAATTCTAGCATTCACAGATGAAAAGCTATCTTCTTGGAGGAGCTAAACCTACTCAGATTTAGAATTAAGAAGAGCTATGCTGCTGCCTACTGTTCTTGGCTTGATAATTTTGTGTTGTAATTGTAATAGCTAGTTTTTTCCCTGTTTTTTCCTTTTTCTTTTTTTGTTCTTTTGGCTTATCTCAAGCCTTTTGTACAGTGGAACTCTTGTTTTTTGTCCCTTTTTATAATATAAAAATTGCATTGGGGTTTTGCCCTACTGTACAGTCAAAAAAAAATTAGAGGTAAAACAAGGGCTAGAGATGCTCTAATTCTGTCACGACAACTGCTATAAACAGTACGCCAGTAATGGGCCATTACGTAGTAACTAGACACCATATAATTTGTATCGTACTTATATAAAGTTAAATCATTATTTTTGCAAAAGAAACTATTGATTTATTTATAATCAATCATGGTATTACATAGAATATAGAGTTAATATAAATTACAACCAGGTCTATGCACCATATAGTGATGTCTACAAGCAACGGTGCGACCTAAAGGCGAGCCCACGTCATCACCCCTCCCTCACTGAAGACAAACAAATCCTGCTATAGTCTACAGTCGATAAGTTGCCGTGCCAAGGCCCCACATGATCTACACACCAGAGCAGTAACCATCACTGACGAAGAGTCGTAGGTCGAAAGGATCAAGCATGTAAACACCTAAACCAAGACAAATGAAGACTTGATCTAAACAAATCCATCAAACACAAGCACCAACCGAATCTTTCGAGATCCGACGGAGACACAAATCCACACGCCCTCCGACGACACTAGACACACCATTAGAAAGACATTATTCTACAAAGGGGTATTATCGTCGTCACACAGACCAACAAAGATATTGAACCTAACAAAAACAAGAGTGGGCGGGTGAGGTCTTCTGCGCCTCCACAGCCAAAGGCCATCGAAAACGAGGCGGATCAGCGGTCGCGCGGACGGAAGAGGAGGAAACCTTATCGCTTAGCAGCTAAATGATTTAGGAGACCATAATTAAGCATCTCTTGGATTACGCATCACATGGTACTCGCATCGTGACGACATGGGTTCAGCTGGAGTGATGGACGGCGATGGACCATCGCTCCTCAGCTTATCGGCGTTGCTCCCATCATCAGCTACCACCCATTGATCACACGTTTTCACATAGCATAGGCCCGCGCGCCTGAGCCGGTGAGCACTCCTACTCCGTATCTATACATAGGGGCCCCGTTTACATGTCCCTTTCTCCCCGACCAGGAAGGATCGCCGTTGCAATCTTCGTATCGGATCTTGCTCTCGTCCTCTTCGCCTGAAAGGCGCCGCACGAGGCCGTGCCGTCGCCATCCTGTCGGCCCAGCTCCTAAGTTACGCCCTCGCCTCCGTCATGGCCGCCCGCGATCGCGCCATAAGATCGCGGGCGAGCCTGCCGCGAAAGCCACGCACGCACCAAACACGCGAAACAAAATTAAGCTGCCGGCCGCTGTCACATGAAGCGACGTCCCAGGTGGCGTCCGACACCGACGGATCCGGCTATTTCCAGGCAAACCGCTCGGGGACGAGCACCGCGCCCGATGTATTGTCGGCGTCGCCGTTTGTACAAGTCTGTGCGTCTGGAGATGGGCAGGGAAATTCCGCAAAGAGAATTCTCCTGTACGAGCAAAAGTCTGAGCGGACGGAACAAAAATGCGCAGTACGTTTGACTGTGCAGGCAGGATGACTGGGACGGCGTCACGACGGAGGATTAGTGGTCGTCAACAGGTTGCGGCACGATGATCTCATGAATTAGTATGAAGGTGATCATAAGAGGGTTTGACGAGTTGTCCATAGAAACGCCCGTAAAGAGAAAAATAACATTTAAAAAAAAAGGAGGATGACCCCGGCCTCTGCATCTGGGAGATGCATGCGGCCATTTTATTGATTATTCTCGAGGACCCTACAAAGTAGAACAATAATACGCCTGAATCCGCCATCTTGACAACATCTGCCGCTATTTCTATCCAAATGATGAAGGGGTGCAAGCTGGACCACATTTCCAGACCACTCACATAAGCATAACATCTAAAGCCGGAGGCCCCGACCCAGCCATCTACTGGGTCCGGGCTCAAACCGGTCCGACGCACTCACATGGGCCGCACCACCGCCGTCGCCCACCACCCACAAGCGCCACTCAACCCCAAGGTTCTCAAAACGGCGCCTTCAAGAAGGAAACGGCGCCGCCGCCGCCGCCTAACAAAGTTAGGGCTTTCGCCCGGGAGACCTAAGGGAAGGGAAAGTGAGGAGATCAGTCCATACCGACGCCTCCAAGGAGGGGAACGGCGCCCTCAGGCGTCGCCGTCCGCGCGGCCGGTCATGGCCGGCCAGGGATTCCGCCCGAACTAGATCCCCGCCACCAGCAGCGCCTCCTATACAGAACCGGCGACCAAGAGGAAGCGCGGCCCGACCAGACTGGCCCGCACGCTGAACAGGGGAGGAGGCGAGGCGCCAGATCGCGCGCACCGACCGTCGTAGAAGCTGCTGCCGGCCGCCAACGACCACCGGATCCCGCCGCCCGCGCGGCCGAGACGCGAGATCCACCGCCCACGGCTGCTAGCCGGGCGTGCCTTGCCAATGAAGCCGCTCCTCCAGATCCGGGGTTCCCCACGCAGAGGCAGGACAACCGAGGCCCCGCCGCCACCATCCTTGGCGCCCCGGGCTTGCCCGGCTGCTGCCTCAAGCGGCGGCGAGGAAGGGAAGAGGGGGGTGAGGAGGAGGGGCGGCTAGGAGGAGGAGGGTTGGGAGGGACTTCCCCCACGATTATAATTGGAGGGTTGAGAGAAAAATAACATAGTTTAAATATAAATATTATTTTTGGACACATGTACTAATTGTCCAATGAAATGTCCGTAAATACTTCATCAGAGTATCTACCGCCGGACACCCTAAACCCGTCTCAAAGGCCCGGGTGGAAGGCTCGGTCACTAACCGTCATGAAATTTCGGCCTAGACGGGCACTTCAAACAGGATTCAGACGTTGGGTTGACCGGCATCCCTCATATCTAGCCCAAATATGGGGTGGATATGGGGCGCCTGGGCGCGTCCGCCACGTCGGACCCGGCCCACGCTGGCCCACCAAACCTCACATATGTTCCTCTCCATTCGCTCACAAGACCAAAGCCTAGCCACTTCACTCCGCTCCTCTTCGCCGCCCAAGCTCACCTTTGGCGATCTCGGGCCTTCTCTGGCATTGCGGGCAGCGGATCTGACTCCGACTAGTCCAGATCCGTCGACTGGGGTGTCATCCCGTGCGGGTTGGAGCCGTCCGCATTGCACTCTCCTCCCAGATGGACAACGCCCGGCCGACGGCAGGATCTGTTTGGCGCGACTCCATAGCGTCGGCTCAACGAGCGCTCGGATCCTCTAGGGCTGAATCATTGCGGTCCCGGCAGCCTTCAAATCTCTCCTTCCCATCTCCGGTTGGGAGGAGTATGAGTCCCACCGAGACCGGAGTGCCCGCCATGGGAAGGAGAGGATAAGGACCGCCGAGGCCCGAGTCGCTGCAATCATGGCGGCGGCGGAGGCGGCTAATGCGGCGGCACAGACGGCCGCAGAGGAGAAAACCATCCACGCCCGCATTGGGAGGAAGCGACAACGGAGGAACACGCGCGCCATCTTTATCTGAAGGTGCTGAAGGGAGCGGCCATCTTTCCCCAAGAAGGAGTGACCACAACCCTCCTCGGAGGTGCTGAAGGAAGCGGCCATCTCTATCTTGTTGGTGAATATATTGGTCACCCTTCAATCTCGTATGTATCAATTTTTATGGTAGGAAGAAGTTTCTATAGTTCTCTCCCCTCAATGCATAGTCCTATTAACATACAACTAACCCTATGGTGTGATCCACGTGTGTGCTCGTATGATGGGCATCAAAGCACGGAAACATAACCACAACAATTTAAGCTAATCATAGCAATTCGTCAATTAGCCCATAGGACAATCACAAATCTACTCGGACACAATAGCAATGACACAAATCATTAGATAATAACTGATAACACCAAAATACCATATTCAAGTAGGGGATTACAGCGGATTGTGGAAGAGTGGACCACTGAATAGAGGTGAGGAAGGTGATGAATATTGCGACACTGATGAAGACGATCATCGCGGTGATGGTTCCCCCGGCAGCACTCTGGCGCCACCGAGAAGAAGGGAAGAGAAGCTCCCCTCCGGCTTGCTCCTCCATGGCCACCCTCCCCCTAGATGGGGAGACGTCTCCCCTCTCATCATTGGCCTCCATGGCGCCTGGAGAGGTGAGAGCCCCTCCGAGATTGGATCTCTCTCTGTTTCCTTCTCTGTTTCATGACTGTTTCCTGGCAGTTTCTTTTATACCGAAGGTCCATTACTACGATCGAGATGAAATTTTGCTGGGATTTTTCTCCGGAAAGTAGCTTCTTGCACCGAAATAAGGGCACCAACCGACTTAAGGGCTACCCACAAGGGCCCACGGCAGGGCCAGGGGTGGCTGCACCACTTGCCCATGTGGGGCCCTCGTGCATTCTTATGCATTGATTCCTTCGCCCAAAAATCACAGATATTTCATTGAAAAATCATTTTTAATTGCCAAAGTATTTAGCACTTCTTAGATATGGATTTTTTGTAAAATAAAAAATATGCAAAAAATAGGAACTAACACCGGGCACTAGATCAATATGCTAGTCCATAGAAATAATATAAAAGTGCGGCAAAACCGTATATAATTGATGTAAATATAGCATGAATACTTCAAAAATTATAGATACGTTAGAGACGTATCAGACATGTACAATTATGTATAGTGTAAGATAAGTGTGTTGAAAACATGATATCGAATAGAAAATATCAGATGATTTTCCTTAATGTTATACTGTCAAAGTGTGCAGCAGTGCAACATATGGATGATCAGGATTCTCAATTCCGTATTTGTTTCAAAACCGGTCAATACGCTTAATAAAATTAATTGCATGGCCAATTTCTTTCTAGATTTCATTTGTCTCATACAGAGTATGAATGCTCCTAACAATTTGTTTATGTGTTCTATCCAGTTGGAAATAAGCTATGACATGTATATAAGAAAGGATAGTTAGGCAGTAAGGTGGAATTTGTGGGGAAGGAGTAAAGAATGTTGTATCACACGAGTACGGCGAGTTGCTATACAAACGGTATTTAACCCCTTTCCCCGACGAAATTTTAAACTGTCGCCTTGCCAGTGTGGGCGATAGGGGGACCTTCTCACACAACCCAGAAACAGTTGGGGATAGGCCCTCCGGTCACACACGCTGGGCAAAATAAGCTCGTGTGCGCTCGGGCTAGCCATCCCATACAATTATACATGCCCAATCGTTTTCGTTCGTAAGTATATCCCACACAGTGAATCCCAGAGAAATGTTTCCGTTCGTATATATATCCTACACAGTGAATCCCGGACAAATATTTTCGTTCGTATGGACATCCCACACAAAGACAAACGTTTCCGTTCATATGCAGTATGCACATCCCACAAAGTGACTCCCAGACAAATGTTTTCATTCGTATGTATATCCCACACAGTTTTCTGTATAGCCACGTGTGCGATAGGTGTAACGATCACACACGCTGTGCTTCCGTTAACTGTTTGCTTTATTCAAATATATCACACACGATTCGATGAAGAATACTATATAGCATTGGGCTATCCATCACACACGCTTTTACAGATAGAACCGTTTGTAAAAGTTCCATGACCCATTTAGCAGGTTTATTAGTTTAGAATTAATAATACCATTATTACGCAAATTCACATTTCATACCGAACAACTGTTTGCCAATTTCATATCAGGCACATAAATATATTTTAACATCAGAGTGTGATAGCTACATGAAAACAGTACAGTACAACATATAGCTAGTTCACCTTCATAAGCATAATATTAGAACAATATATTCATTTCCCTAATTGACTGATGCATGATCAACCAGGTTCGCCTTCTCCACCTCTGCTGTCAGCTTAGTAAGAACCTATTTTGCACTGACCAACTGGGAAAGTGCATCCTCCTTCGCCAACACCATCTTAGCAAAGTCTAATTCAGAAAAATCTAAGCTAATTCTCCATCTTTATCTTTTTCTCCCATATCTTAAAATATTCTTCAGCGTTGACAACACTTTTTCTAAGGCTATCTCTGTTCTCTTCCTCATACATGCTCCAGAGGTTGCTAGGCACATCTTCAAAGACTGTGGCCACTCTTGATCAACCCACTCCAGGTAAAAACACAGTCGTTCATCCTATAATATTTAAAACTAAATCAATAACAATGTAGGGAAATGGGTTTCTAGCAACATAGAAAATCACCACATACATATTTTGAAAAACTGAAGAAACACGTTAATTATGACATATCTTCTCAAAAAGGTCAATGTGCAAATGAATTAATTGCTTTGAAGACAACAACCAAATTCAGAAATATCACAAGCTATAATTAACTGCAATAACGCTACAAGTTCTTAGTCATGTACTATAAATAATAAATTGAACATTTTATGAGGAAGCTAGATATAACTGCAACAACATAGCAATAGTGTTTGGATGACATCAAATTGATACTAACAGGTGTGTACATGCACAAATTTAGTAACATAGAACTAATAGCACTAAGGTCGTCCACTATATATGACAAAACCGGTGTCAAAACAATTGTTCCTACATTTGGCACCGGTAACCTGCACAGCCGAGCCGATGCTAGAGGAAAAATTCAGGGAACCTGACTCCGGAGCACCTAGTTGCTCCGATGCCCAGTTCCTTCATGCCATAAAGTTTTAGTATTTTACTACTTGGTTGCTCGGATATGTGTGGAGCAATGACTACACAAACTGCTGGAGCGGTGCCAAATAATTTTCCCAGAGCACCACTGATGAGATGGCAACATTTTTAGATACTAGGTAGAAACTGTGACACTGTCTTAATCACATCCAGAATAACATAGCAAAGTGACAGTGTCTGAATCATATCTAATAACTGATTTGTAACAACGAAAGTGGGGCTAACCTTCTCTTCACATGCCAGAAACTTTCTCCCACTGTCCAAAGATTCAAAACGCAACTAACTTCACGCATGGAGATTGATGGTGAGAACGAGCAGGCAGATCTTCAGCCACCCAGCTCCATTCGTTGCAAGTGATGGTCCTAGGGAGCTACAAGAGGAAGAAATGACTCACATCGGCCATCGGGTTAAAATCCTTTATTCCAAATCATAACCCGAGAGAGAGGAGAGAGGCACACCTGGCTGGTGAAAGAGTCGTCATCGTAGGAGGAACCGCTGGAGAGAGGTCATTGAAGAAGACCATAGCGATCGCGGCGGTCGGATGCGAGACGGCGAGAGCGAGGAAGTGGCTATAGCTTGGGAAGGAAGGACGGAGGAAACAGGGGAAATGTGAGTTGTGGTCGGGGAGAAAAGGGGGTGGGCAGAGGGAGAGTTAGATATTTTGGCGGTAGGCCAAAAATTTCAAAAGGTGGAGGGAAACTTTGCGCCTAGTGCCGCCGGATACCATTCACTTTGAACAAATGTGTGCATCGCAAACGATTCTTCTACTTTACGCGCATGCAATGAGTTTAATCATTCAAATTTTGGCGGAAATTTCCCTAGGTACTGTGCTCATCCACGTCATTGCATAATTTAACACCGCTTGCTAATTTGGATAGGCAAAAGAGCCTACTTCACACAGACCACACTTACTGAATCAAGCAATTTTAGTAATTAAACCGAGCTAGTTGACCTAAACATTGCTCTAACAAAAGACCTGTGTTATAAAAAAGGCTAAGTACGCACAATTTTAACAAAGCCGTTGATGCGGTGCCCTATGCCTCGCCGGTGTAAGATGAGACGTCGATGACTTGTCCTGGCGACATGTTGTCATTGGTGGACTCCGGGTCCCTCAAGATGAAGTCAACCGCGTCGTCGTCCTTGTCCTCATCTTTGGCGTGCCCTCAAGGTTGTAGTACTCGTAGTAGTGGCTGCGCCAGAGCTCGCATTGGTACTCCACCGCCGATTCCTCGATGGACAGGCTCTTCTCTACCTCCTAGTGAGCTGCATGCAACTCCTTCTCCCGGCGCTCCTCGATCTCCGCCGCCTCCTGCATCTCCAGCTCCCGCTCAGTGCTCTCATGAGGAAGCAGGTGCTCCGTGGCCTCTGCCGCCTTTTCGCACATGGGTTGCATGCTGGATTCTGAGGAGGCCTGGAATATCCTGGCGTGGGCGCCCTTGATCTGGGCATAGATGGCCACGACCTGGGCCAGGGCGACATTGGTGGCACGGATGGCTGCTCGGGCGCTCTCGACGTTTGCAGCTGCTATGGCAGCAGCTGCTACAGCCGTCTTGGCCGCTGCAGCTACCCTGTCGGTTGCCGCAACCCTCTTGGCAGATATGGCCGCGCTCAATGCAGATGCGGTCGCGCTCTCGGCGCAGGCGACAGCGTTCGGGGAGGTCACGACCACCGTACGGGCCCTGACGATGTTGGGGATCGTAGCAGAAATTAAAAAATTTCTACGCATCACCAAGATCAATCTATGGAGTTTACTAGCAACGAGAGAGGAGTGCATCTTCATACCTTTGAAGATCGCGATGCGGAAGCGTTGCAAGAACGCGGTTGGAGGAGTCGTACACGTAGCGATTCAGATCGCGGCAGAATCCGATCCAAGCACCGAACAACGGTGCCTCCGCGTTCAACACACGTGCAGCCCGGTGACATCTCCCGCGCCTTGATCCAGCAAGGAGGAGGGAGAGGTTGAGGAAGAAGGCTCCAACAGCAGCACGACGGCGTGGTGGTGGTGGAGTGGCAGTTCTCCGGCAGGGCTTCGCCAAGCTCACGCAGAGGAGGAGAGGTGTTGGGGAGGGGAGGGGCTGCGCCTTGGATGTGGTGCGGCTGCCCTCCCACCCCCCTCTATTTATAGGGGCAAGGGAGAGGGGGGCCGGCCCCCTCCAATTGGATCTAGAGGGGGGCGGCGGCCTAGGGGGGAGGCTTTCCCCCCAAGCCAAGGGGGTGCCCCCTCTAGGGTTTCCCCCCAACCCTAGGCGCATGGGCCCTAGGGGGGTTTGGCGCCCAGCCCACCTAGGGGCTGGTTCCCCTCTATATTCAGCCCATAGGGCCCTCCGGGGCAGGTGGACCCTCCTGGTGGACCCCCGGAACCCTTTCGGTGGTCCCGGTACAATACCGATAGACCCCCGAACACTTCCGGCGACCGAATAAGGACTTCCCATATATAAATCTTCGTCTCCGGACCATTCCGGAACTCCTCGTGACGTCCGGGATCTCATCCGAGACTCCGAACAACATTCGGTAATCACATACAAACCTTCCTTATAACCCTAGCATCATGGAACCTTAAGTGTGTAGACCCTACGGGTTCGGGAATCATGCAGACATGACCGAGACACCTCTCTAGCCAATAACCAACAGCGGGATCTGGATACCCATGTTGTCTCCCACACGTTCCACGATTATCTCATCGCATGAACCACGATGTCGAGGATTCAAGCAATCCCGTATACAATTCCCTTTGTCAATCGGTACGTTACTTGCCCGAGATTCGATCGTCGGTATCCCAATACCTCGTTCAATCTCGTTACCAGCAAGTCACTTTACTCGTTCCGTAATGCATGATCCCGTGACCAACTACTTGGTCACATTGAGCTCATTATGATGATGCATTACCGAGTGGGCCCAGAGATACCTCTCCGTCATACGGAGTGACAAATCCCAGTCTCGATCCGTGCCAACCCAACACACACTTTCGGAGATACCTGTAGTGCTCCTTTATAGCCACCCCAGTTACGTTGTGACGTTTGGTACACCCAAAGCATTCCTACGGCATCCGGGAGTTGCATGATCTCATGGTCTAAGGAAATGATACTTGACATTAGAAAAGCTTTAGCAAATGAACTACACGATCTAGTGCTATGCTTAGGATTGGGTCTTGTCCATCACATCATTCTCCTAATGATGTGATCCCGTTATCAATGACATCCAATGTCCATGGTCAGGAAACCGTAACCATCTATTGATCAACGAGCTAGTCAACTAGAGGCTCACTAGGGACATGTTGTGGTCTATGTATTCACACATGTATTACGATTTCCGGATAACACAATTATAGCATCAACAATAGACAATTATCATGAACAAGGAAATATAATAATAACCATTTTATTATTGCCTTTAGGGCATATTTCCAACAGTCACCCACTTGCACTAGAGTCAATAATCTAGTTACATTGTGATGAATCGAACACCCATAGAGTTCTGGTGTTGATCATGTTTTGCTCGTGGAAGAGGTTTAGTCAACGGATCTGCGACATTCAGGTCCGTATGCACTTTACAAATATCTATGTCTCCATCTTGAACATTTTCACGAATGGAGTTGAAGCGACGCTTGATATGCCTGATCTTCTTGTGAAACCTGGGCTCCTTGGCCAAGGCAATAGCTCCAGTGTTGTCACAGAAGAGAGTCATCAGGCCCGACGCATTGGGAATAACTCCTAGGTCGGTAATGAACTCCTTCATCCAGACTTCTTCATGTGCTGCCTCCGAGGCTGCCATGTACTCCGCTTTACATGTAGATCCCGCCACGACGCTTTGCTTGCAACTGCACCAGCTGACTGCCCCGCCATTCAAAATATACACGTATCCGGTTTGTGACTTAGAGTCATCCAGATCTGTGTCGAAGCTAGCGTTGACGTAACCCTTTACGACGAGCTCTTCGTCACCTCCATAAACGAGAAACATATCCTTAGTCCTTTTCAGGTAATTCAGGATATTCTTGACCGCTGTCCAGTGTTCCATGCCGGGATTACTTTGGTACCTTCCTACCAAACTTACGGCAAGATTTACATCAGGTCTGGTACACAACATGGCATACATAATAGACCCTATGGTCGAGGCATAGGGGATGACACTCATCTTTTCTCTATCTTCTGCCGTGGTCGGGCATTGAGCCGTGCTCAATCTCACACCTTGCAATACAGGCAAGAACCCCTTCTTGGACTGATCCATATTGAACTTCTTTAATATCTTGTCAAGGTACGTGCTTTGTGAAAGACCAATGAGGCGTCTCGATCTATCTCTATAGATCTTGATGCCTAATATATAAGCAGTTTCTCCAAGGTCCTTCATTGAAAAACACTTATTCAAGTAGGCCTTTATGCTTTCCAAGAATTCTATATCATTTCCCATCAATAGTATGTCATCCACATATAATATGAGAAACGCTACAGAGCTCCCACTCACTTTCTTGTAAACACAGGCTTCTCCATAAGTCTGCGTAAACCCAAACGCTTTGATCATCTCATCAAAGCGAATGTTCCAACTCCGAGATGCTTGCACCAGCCCATAGATTGAGCGTTGGAGCTTGCACACCTTGTCAGCATTCTTAGGATCGACAAAACCTTCTGGCTGCATCATATTCAATTCTTCCTTAAGGAAACCATTAAGGAATGCCGTTTTGACGTCCATTTGCCATATCTCATAATCATAGAACATGACAATTGCTAACATGATTCAGCCGGACTTCAGCTTCGCTACGGGTAAGAAAGTCTCATCGTAGTCAACCCCTTGAACTTGTCGATAACCCTTAGCGACAAGCCGAGCCTTATAGATGGTCACATTACCATCCGCGTCTGTCTTCTTCTTAAAGATCCATTTATTTTCTATGGCTCGCCGATCATCGGGCAAGTCAGTCAAAGTCCATACTTCGTTTTCATACATGGATCCTATCTCGGATTTCATGGCTTCAAGCCATTTGTCGGAATCTGGGCCCGCCATCGCTTCTTCATAGTTCGAAGGTTCACCGTTGTCTAACAACATGATTTCCAGGACAGGGTTGCCGTACCACTCTGGTGCGGAACGTGTCCTTGTGGACCTACGAAGTTCAGTGGTAACTTGATCATGATCGTCATCATTAACCTCCTCTCTAGTCGGTGCAGGCACCACAGAAACATTTTCTTGTGCTGCGCTACTCTCTGGTTCGAGAAGAGTCATCTCATCAAGTTCCACTTTCCTCCCACTTACTTCTTTCGACAGAAACTCTTTCTCCAGAAAGGACCCGTTCTTGGCAACAAAGATCTTACCTTCGGATCTGAGGTAGAAGGTATACCCAATGGTTTCCTTCGGGTATCCTATGAAGACGCATTTTTCCGACTTGGGTTCGAGCTTTTCAGGTTGAAGTTTCTTGACATAAGCATCGCATCCCCAAACTTTTAGAAACGACAGCTTAGGTTTCTTCCCAAACCATAATTCATACGGTGTCGTCTCAACGGATTTCGACAGAGCCCTATTTAAAGTGAATGCGCCAGTCTCTAAAGCATATCCCCAAAATGATAGCGGTAGGTCGGCAAGAGACATCATAGATCGCACCATGTCCAACAGAGTGCGATTACGACGTTCGGACACACCATTACGCTGAGGTGTTCCAGGCGGCGTGAGTTGTGAAACAATTCCACATTTCCTTAAGTGTGCGCCAAATTCGTGACTCAAATATTCTCCCCCACGATCTGATCGTAAGAACTTTATTTTCCTGTCACGTTGATTCTCAACCTCACTCTGAAATTCCTTGAACTTTTCAAAGGTCTCAGACTTGTGTTTCATCAAGTAGACATACCCATATCTACTTAAGTCATCAGTGAGGGTGAGAACATAACGATAGCCACCGCGAGCCTCAACGCTCATTGGACCGCACACATCAGTATGTATGATTTCCAATAAGTTGGTTGCTTGCTCCATTGTTCCGGAGAACGGAGTCTTGGTCATTTTTCCCATGAGGCATGGTTCGCACGTGTCAAATGATTCATAATCAAGAGACTCCAAAAGTCCATCTGCATGGAGTTTCTTCATGCGTTTGACACCAATGTGACCAAGGCAGCAGTGCCACAAGTATGTGGGACTATCATTATCAACCTTACATTTCTTGGCATTCACACTATGAATATGTGTAACATCACGTTCGAGATTCATTAAGAATAAACCATTGACCAGCGGGGCATGACCATAAAACATATCTCTCATATAAATAGAACAACCATTATTCTCGGATTTAAATGAGTAGTCATCTCGCATTAAACGAGATCCAGATACAATGTTCATGCTCAAAGCTAGCACTAAATAACAATTATTGAGGTTTAAAACTAATCCCGTAGGTAAATGTAGAGGTAGCGTGTCGACGGCGATCACATCGACCTTGGAACCATTTCCAACGCGCATCGTCACCTCGTCCTTCGCCAGTCTCCGCTTATTCTGCAGCTCGTGTTTTGAGTTACAAATATGAGCAACCGCACCGGTATCAAATACCCAGGAGCTACTACGAGTATTGGTAAGGTACACATCAATAACATGTATATCACATATACCTTTGGTGTTGCCGGCCTTCTTGTCCGCTAAGTACTTGGGGCAGTTCTGCTTCCAGTGACTGTTTCCCTTGCAATAAAAGCACTCAGTCTCAGGCTTGGGTCCATTCTTTGTCTTCTTCCCGGCAGCTTGCTTACCGGGCGCGGCAACTCCCTTGCCGTCTTTCTTGAAGCTCTTTTTACCCTTGCCTTTCTTAAACTTAGTGGTTTTATTCACCATCAACACTTGATGTTCCTTTTTGATCTCCACCTCCGCTGATTTCAGCATCGAATATACCTCAGGAATGGTCTTTTCCATCCCCTGCATATTGAAGTTCATCACAAAGCTCTTGTAGCTAGGTGGGAGCGACTGAAGGATTATGTCAACGACCGCGTCATCTGGGAGATTAACTCCCAGCTGAGACAAGCGGTTGTGCAACCCAGACATTTTGAGTATGTGTTCACTGACGAAACTATTCTCCTCCATCTTACAACTGTAGAACTTGTCGGAGACTTCATATCTCTCGACCCGGGCATGAGCTTGGAAAACTATTTTCAGCTCTTGGAACATCTCATATGCTCCGTGCTGCTCGAAACGCTTTTGGAGCCTCGGTTCTAAGCTGTAAAGCATGCCGCACTGAACCAGGGAGTAATCATCAACACGTGTTTGCCAGGCGTTCATAACGTCTTGGTTTGCTGGGACGGGTGCTTCACCTAGCGGTGCTTCCAGGACATATGCTTTCTTGACAGCTATGAGGATGATCCTCAAGTTCCGAACCCAGTCCGTATAGTTGCTACCACCGTCTTTCAGCTTGGTTTTCTCTAGGAACGCGTTGAAGTTGAGGTTGACATTAGCGTGGGTCATTTGATCTACAAGACATATTGTAAAGGTTTTAGACTAAGTTCATGATAATTAAGTTCATCTAATCAAATTATTAATGAACTCCCACTCAGACAGACATCCCTCTAGTCATCTAAGTGATACATGATCCGAGTCAACTAGGTCGTGACCGATCATCACGTGAGACGGACTAGTCATCATCGGTGAACATCTTCATGTTGATCGTATCTTCTATATGACTCATGCTCGACCTTTCGGTCTCTTGTGTTCCGAGGCCATGTATGTACATGCTAGGCTCGTCAAGTCAACCTAAGTGTATTGCGTGTGTAAATCTAGCTTACACCCGTTGTATGCGAACGTTAGAACCTATCACACCCGATCATCACGTGTGCTTCAGAACAACGAACCTTCGCAACGGTGCACAGTTAGGGGGAACACTTTCTTGAAATTTTAGCGAGGGGTCATCTTATTTATGCTACCGTCGTTCTAAGCAAATAAGATGTAAAACATGATAAACATCACATGCAATCAAATAGTGACATGATTTGGCCAATATCATTTTGCTCCTTTTGATCTCCATCTTCAGGGCGCCATGATCATCTTCGTCACCGGCATGACACCATGATCTCCATCATCGTGTCTTCATGAAGTTGTCTCGCCAACTATTACTTCTACTACTATGGCTAACGATTAGCAATAAAGTAAAGTAATTACATGACGTTCCAGTTGACACGCAGGTCATAAATAAATTAAGACAACTCCTATGGCTCCTGCCGGTTGTCATACTCATCGACATGCAAGTCGTGATTCCTATTACAAGAACATGATCAATCTCATACATCACATATGTCATTCATCACATCCTTCTGGCCATATCACATCACATGACACTTGCTGCAAAAACAAGTTAGACGTCCTCTAATTGTTGTTGCAAATTTTTACGTGGCTGCTATAGGTTTCTAGCAAGAACGTTTCTTACCTACGCCAAAACTACAACGTGATATGCCAATTTCTATTTACCCTTCATAAGGACCCTTTTCATCGAATCCGATCCGACTAAAGTGGGAGAGACAGACACCCGCTAGCCACCTTATGCAACTAGTGCATGTCAGTCGGTGGAACCTGTCTCATGTAAGCGTACGTGTAAGGTCGGTCTGGGCCGCTTCATCCCACGATGTCGCCGAATCAATATAAGACTAGTAACGGCAAGTAAATTGACAAAATAGACGCCCACAACAACTTGTGTTCTACTCGTGCATAGAAACTACGCATAAACCTGGCTCTAATACCACTGTTGGGGATCATTGCAGAAATTAAAAATTTTCTACGCATCACCAAGATCAATCTATGGAGTTTACTAGCAATGAGAGGGGAGTGCATCTTCATACCTTTGAAGATCGCGATGCGGAAGCATTGCAAGAACGCGGTTGGAGGAGTCGTACACGTAGTGATTCAGATCGCGGCAGAATCCGATCCAAGCACCGAACAATGGTGCCTCCGCGTTCAACACACGTGCAGCCCGGTGACGTCTCCCGCGCCTTGATCCAGCAAGGAGGAGGGAGAGGTTGAGGAAGAAGGCTCCAACAGCAGCACGACGGCGTGGTGGTGGTGAAGTGGCAGTTCTCCGGCAGGGCTTCGCCAAGCTCACGCGGAGGAGGAGAGGTGTTGGGGAGGGGAGGGGTTGCGCCTTGGATGTGGTGCGGCTGCCCTCCCACCCCCCTCTATTTATAGGGGCAAGGGAGAGGGGGGCCGGCCCCCTCCAGTTGGATCTAGAGGGGGGGGGGGGCGGCGGCGAAGTTGTGGAGGCTTGCCCCCAAGCCAAGGGGGCGCCCACTCCAGGGTTTCCCCCCAACCCTAGGCGCTTTGGGCCCTAGGGGGGGGGGTTTGGTGCCCAGCCCACCTAGGGGCAGGTTCCCCTCTATATTCAGCCCATAGGGCCCTCCGGGGCAGGTGGACCCTCCCGGTGGACCCCCGGAACCCTTTCGGTGGTTCCGGTACAATACCGATAGACCCCCGAACACTTCCGGCGACCGAATAAGGAATTCCCATATATAAATCTTCGTCTCCGGACCATTCCGGAACTCCTCGTGACGTCCGGGATCTCATCCGAGACTCCGAACAACATTCGGTAATCACATACAAACCTTCCTTATAACCCTAGCATCATGGAACCTTAAGTGTGTAGACCCTACGGGTTCGGGAATCATGCAGACATGACCGAGACACCTCTCTAGCCAATAACCAACAGCGGGATCTGGATACCCATGTTGGCTCCCACACGTTCCATGATGATCTCATCGGATGAACCACAATGTCGAGGATTCAAGCAATCCCGTATACAATTCCCTTTGTCAATCGGTACGTTACTTGCCCGAGATTCCATCGTCGGTATCCCAATACCTCGTTCAATCTCGTTACCGGCAAGTCACTTTACTCGTTCCGTAATGCATGATACCATGACCAACTACTTGGTCACATTGAGCTCATTATGATGATGCATTACCGAGTGGGCCCAGAGATACCTCTCCTTCATACGGAGTGACAAATCCCAGTCTCGATCCGTGACAACCCAACACACACTTTCGGAGATACCTGTAGTGCACCTTTATAGCCACCTAGTTACATTGTGACGTTTGGTACACCCAAAGCATTCCTACGGCATCCGGGAGTTGCACGATCTCATGGTCTAAGGAAATGATACTTGACATTAGAAAAGCTTTAGCAAATGAACTACACGATCTAGTGCTATGCTTAGGATTGGGTCTTGTCCATCACATCATTCTCCTAATGATGTGATCCCGTTATCAATGACATCCAATGTCCATGGTCAGGAAACCGTAACCATCTATTGATCAACGAGCTAGTCAACTAGAGGCTCACTAGGGACAGGTTGTGGTCTATGTATTCACACATGTATTACGATTTCCGGATAACACAATTATAGCATGAACAATAGGCAATTATCATGAACAAGGAAATATAATAATAACCATTTTATTATTGCCTCTAGGGCATATTTCCAACAGACGAAGCATCTCCACGGCGTCATTCTTTGCAAGAAGGGGTTGGGGAATGGGGATCGTGGATTTGGGGGTGACCGGCACAAGAGCAGACGAAGCTGGCGAATCTTATGGAGGAAGACATAAATAGACGCACCAATTTTCATTGCAAACGGTTCCTATAACAGATTGTGTGTGATGTTGTTGATTTTTTTTGTATTAGCTGTGAAAGACAACTTTGGAGTACAATGGTAACGGATGGTGTTTTAAATGTACGAGAAATTTTTGTACCGTTATTGCACTAATACAACTGTCATGTAATTTTTTGAAATTAAGGGTTCAATTGACTTTTTTAAGACATTGAGTGAGTTTCTAGCCATTTAATGGCCATAATTCAAATTTGAACTGCTAGTACATGCAACACCAAACCATCATGGTGGGAAATCATATTTGTGTACTTGTGTGCAAGTTAATTTCATCTGCAGTAAATTGAAAGGAATTTTCAAACATAGTGGTGTCACGGCTTGGACACAAACATTGAGTACCATGGTTTTTAAATTCCAAAAAATTCAAAAATAATCAGAAATACGTGAAACCTTGCTTGACGTACTGGCATGGCACCAGGATAAAGTGGCAAAAAAACTTGGCTTATTTGACGAAAGTTTGGACACACACCCCTCACAAATCGGAGCATCTCACTAGAAGACTCGTGGTTCCGAGAGGGAACAATGCATGATTGATGACGAACCGGTGGTAGCTTCCTCTTATGGCCTTCAAACCTTTTCTACTGTTAACGTGCACTAATACAACTGTCATGTCCAAATTTGGAAAATTTCAGGGGTCATTTGACCTTTTAAAGACATTTAAGTGATTTTTCAGCCATTTAATGACCGTATTTCAAACTTGAACTACATATACATGCAAAAACTAACCATAACAGTTTGAAAAATCTTATTTGTGTACTTGTGTGCGAGTTAATTTCATGTACAGTAAATTGGAAGGAATTTTCAAACATATTGGTCTCACGGCTTGGACACAAGCATCGAGTGCCATGACATTTAAATTCCAGAAAAATTAAAAAATGATCAGAAATACATGAAACCTTACGTGATGTAATGGCATGGCACCAAGATGCTGTGGTAAATAATTGGCCTGTTTGACGAATGTTTGGACACACACCCCTCACAAACTGGAGCATTTCACTGGAAGACTCGTGGTTTTGAGAGGGAAACAATGCATGTTTGATGACAAATCGGTGATAGCTTCCTCTTATGGCCTTCAAACCAATTCTATTGTTAACATGCACTAATACAACCTTCATTAAATTTGGAATTTTTCAGGGGTCATTTGTCCTGTTAAAGACATTTAAGTGACTTTCTAACTATCTAATGATCGTAATTCAAATTTGAATTACATGTACATGCAACAGCTAACCATAATGGTTTCGAAATTCATATGTGTGTCCTTGTGTGCGAGTTAATGCCCTGTGTAGTAAATTGGAAGGAATTTACAAACATATTGGCGTCACGGCTTGGATAGAAACATCAAGTGCTATGGCTTTTAGATTCTCGAAAATTCGAAAAATGATCAGAAATACATGGAACCTTGCTTGATAGAATGGCATGGCACCGAGATGCCGTGGTAAAAAATGGCTTGTTTGACGAAAGTTTGGACACACATCCCTCACAAACCGGAGCATTGATACGTCTCCAACATATCTATAATTTTTTATTGTTCCATGTTATTATATTATCAGTTTTGGATGTTTTATATGCATTAATATGCTATTTTATATTATTTTTTGGACTAACTTATTAACCCAGAGCCCAGTACCTGTTTCTGTTTTTTCCTTATTTTTGAGTTTTACAGAAAAGGAATATCAAACGGAGTCCAAACGGAATAAAACTTTACGATGATTTTTCTTGGACCAGAAGACACACGTAGGACTTGAGGAAGAAGTCAGAAGAGTCGCAAGGACTCCACAAGCCCTCACGGCGCGCCCTGAGGGGGCATGCCCCCTGGCTTGTCGGCCCCCTAGGAGTCCCCCAACCCTAATTCTTGGACTATAATTTCAGAAATATTCCCAAACGACCAGAAGCGTCCACCAAAATACTTTTCCGCCGCCGTAACCTTCTGTACCCGTGAGATACCATCTTGGGACCTTTTCTGGCACCCTGCCGGAGGGGGATTCGATCACAGAGGGCTTCTACATCAACTCTATTGCCCTTCTGATGAAGCGTGATTAGTTTACCACAGACCTACAAGTCCATAGCAAGTAGCTAGATGGCTTCTTCTCTCTCTTTGATCCTTAATACCATGTTCTCCTCGATGTTCTTGGAGATCTATCCGGTGTAATCTTGCTTTGCGGTGTGTTCGTCGAGATCCAATGAATTGTGGATTTATGAGCAGATTATCTATGAATATTATTTAAATCTTCTCTGAATTCTTATATGCATGATTTGATATCATTGTATTTTCTCTTTGAATTATTGGTTTGGTTTGGCCAACTAGATTGGTTCTTCTTGCAATGGGAGAGGTGCTTAGTTTTGGTTCAATCTTGCGGTGTCCTCACCCAGTGACAAAGTAGGGGTAGCGAGGCACATATTTGTATTGTTGCCGTCAAGTGTAAAAAGATGGGTTTTCATCATACTGCTTGAGTTTATCAATCTACATCATGTCATCTTACTGAAGGTGTTACTCCGTTCTTATGAAGTTAATACTCTAGATGCATGCGGGATAGCAGTCGATGTGTGGAGTAATAGTAGTAGATGCAAAATCGTTCCGGTCTACTTGACACCGACATGATGCTTATATGCATAATCATTTCCTAGGATATCGTCATAACTTTGCGCTTTTATATCAATTGCTCGACAGTAATTTGTTCACCCATCGTATTATTTGCCTTCAAGAGAGAAGCCTCTAGTGAAACCTGTGCCCCCCGGGTCTATTTTCCATCATATATTTTCAGATCTATAAAACAAAAATACCAAAAATATCTCGCTGCAATTTATTTAATTTTATTTTGTTTTACATTTTAGTAATCTTTTATACATATCTCTATCAGATCTCACCATTGCAAGTTACCGTGAAGGGATTGACAACCCCTTTATCGCGTTGGGTGCAAGTGTTTGATTGTTTGTGTGGGTGCATATATTGGAGACTTGCTTGTATCTCCGACTGGATTGATACCTTGGTTCTTAACAGAGGGAAATACTTATCTCTACTTTGTGGCATCACCCTTTCCTCTTCAAGGAAAAAACCAACGCAAACTCAAGAAGTAGCAGGAAGAATTTCTGGCGCCGTTGCCAGGGAGATCTACGTCAAGCCTACCAAGTACCCATCATAAACTCTCATCTCTTGCATGTTATTTGCCATATGCCTCTCGTTTTCCTCTCCCCCACTTCTAAACTGATTTCAGAAAAATACAAAAGATTTGGCTTTTTATTCGCCCTTCTTCCTTTCGTCTTTTTTCATTTGCTCGTGTGCTAGATCGGTTCACTATGTCAGCATGTGGGGAGGTTTTCCTTGAAAATGATAGTATTAATCTTGAGGGAAATTTTGATGACTTTGCTAATGACGATCCTCATGAAGAACCTACTATCATGCACACAAAAAAAACTCCACATAGGTAGCGGTAATATTATTGGAAAAGGTGTTATTCAAGATTTCTTTACTTGTGCTGGTACGCTACCTATGTTAGGAGGATCTATTCTTCATAAAACTAATAGTCTTGCGGATGCAATAACTTTGCTCATAAATGAACTCGAAAGACAATTTGTTCATATGCACCCTTGCATACAAAGGATTTTTCTAGAGTTCTCTAATATTCAGCATTCTTCCGTTAAACGCGCCACCACTATATTTTTTAGCCCATGAGTTTAGATTTATCATGTAAGAGGCTAGAGAAATTTTTGCTCATTAAAAAATAAATGGTGTTTGCCCCCCTATAGAGGAGATCCTTTTTAATCAAGAATAAATAATGAGATTGCAGTCTCCCGATTATGTTGCCTATAATGAAAACTTGAGGAAAAGGGTCCCTACCGAGGTTTTGGTTGATAAGATTTCTGAACTTAATGATAATTTTGCTGTACAAAACAACGGATTATGGTTCATATTAAGAGACAGGCTTACGACGTTCCACCAAAGGAAAGCTTATAATGATGAGTTAATTATAAACTATAGGGGGCCGAAGGAGGATCTTTATTAAATTTAGCCCTTTTGATTATTTTTGCTTATCACAATGGAAACTTGCCACCGAAAGAAGGGAATATGAGATGAGTATGGATGACCTCCCTTACTATTATGACAATACCTAGATCTATGTTTTTTGCCTAGCTAGGGGCGTTAAACAATAGCGCTTGTTGGGAGGCAACCCAATTTTCTTTTTTGATTCTATCTTTTTGGTCCTGTTTTGCAATAAATTTATTATCTTGCCTCTGTTTAGAGGTGTTTTGGTGTTTTAATTAGTGTTTGTGCCAAGTAAGACCTTTGGGATGGCTTACGGTGATAGTTGATTTGATCTTGCTGAAAAACAAAAACTTTTGCGCCTAGTAAAATAATTTTCATTATTCACAAAAGCATGATAAAATACTAATTCTTTTTGCACAAGATTGATATACAAATTGCCTCTGTTGTCCTAATTTTTCAGAATTTTTGGAGTTACAGAAGTATTCTAAGTTTCCAGATTGATACAGACTGTTCTGTTTTTGACAGATTCTGTTTTCTTTGTGTTGTTTGCTTATTTTGATGAATCTATGGGTAGTATCGGGGGGTATGAACCATTGAGAAGTTGGAATAAAGTATATATTACACAAACATAAATTAAGAATGAGTTCACAACAGTACCAAAAGTGGTGATTTATTTTCTTATACTAACAGATCTCATGAGTTTTCTGTTGAGTTTTGTGTTGTGAAGTTTTCAAGTTTTGGGGTTCATGGACTATGGAACAAGGAGTGGCAAGAGCCTAAGCTTGGGGATGCCCAAGGCACCACAAGGTAATATTCAAGGACAACCAAGCATCTAAGTGTGATGCCCCCGATTTGACCGTACACTAATCATACACGCAAATGTGTACGATCGAGATCAGGGACTCACAGGAAGATATCACAACACAACTCTAGACACAAATTAAAATAATACAAGCTTTATATTACAAGCCCGGGGCCTCAAGGGCTTGAATACATCAGCTCGAATACAAACGAGTCAGCGGAAGCAACAATATGTGAGTACAGACATAAGTTAAACAAGTTTGCCTTAAGAAGGCTAGCACAAAAGTAGCAACGATCGAAAACGCGAAGCCTCCTGCCTGGGACCTCCTAACTACTCCTTGTAGCCGAACTCCACGTAGAATCATCCTCAGGATCCTCTGGCTCCTGGACTCCATCATATGATCGCAATAACCGGGAAAAGGGGGAAAAGAAGTAGCAAAGCAACCATGAGTACTCATCCAAAGTACTCGCAAGCAAGGATCTACACTACATATGCATTGGTATCAATGAAATGGATGGTATCTGTGGACTAAACTGCAGAATGCCAGAATAAGAAGGGGATAGCTAGTCCTATCGAAGACTACGCTTCTGGCAGCCTCCATCTTGAAGCATGTAGAAGAGAATAGCTGGTAAGTTCACCAAGTATTATCGTATAGCATAATCCTACCCGGTGATCCTCTCCTCATCGCCCTGTGAGAGAGCGGTCACCGGGTTGTATCTGGCACTTGAAAGGGTGTGTTTTATTAAGTAACCGGTTCTAGTTGTCATAACGTCAAAGTACAACTCCGGGTCGTCCTTTTACCGAGGGACACGACTATTCGAATAGATAAACTTTCCTATAGGGGCGCACCACATTACCCAACACGCTCGATCCCTTTGGCCGGGCACACTTTCCTGGGTCATGTCCGGCCTCGGAAGATCAACACGTCGCAACCCTACCTAGGCTCAACAGAGACGTCAGCACGCCGGTCTAAATCCTAAGCGCGCAGGGGTCTAGGCCCATCGCCCATTGCACTCATGCACATTGCGTGGGCGGCCGGAAGCAGACCTAGCCTCTCTAATACAAGAGCAGGTGTTCCAGTCCAATCCGGCGCCCGCCGCTCAACCGCTGACGTCAAGAAGGCTTCGGCTGATACCACGACGTCGAGTGCCCATAACTATTCCCGCGTAGTTGGTTAGTGTGTATAGGCTCGTAGCCAGACTCAGATCAAATACCAAGATCTCGTTAAGCGTGTTATTTTGAAGTAACCGCGGACGCCGACCAGGGACTAGGCCCACCTGTCTCCTAGGTGGTCACAACCTGCCCTGTCGCTCCGCTACAAAGTGACACTAGGGGGCTGTCGGGAACCTAGGCCCACCACACTATGAGCCGACCCGACTTTAATCACATCATGTAAATTGTATAATATGTATGTATGTATATACCCGTGATCACCTCCTGAGTGATCACGGCCCGATAGTATAGCATGGCAGACAGACAAGAATGTAGGGCCACTGATGGAATACTAGCTAGCATCCTATACTAAGCATTTAGGATTGCAGGTAAAGGTAACAATAGTAGCAATAATGACATGCTATGCAACAGAATAGGAGCTATCGACTCAACAGTAGCAAACCTAATGCAAGAATAAGAGAGAAGAGAGTGGGCGATATCTGGTTGAGCAAGGGGGGTTTGCTTGCCTGGTTGCTCTGCAGACAGAAACGAACCCTCGAAGGTGAAGTAGTCGATCACTGGTTCAACCGCGGTCCCGGGGTCTACCGGAAAGAAGTAACGGAGTGGACACAATAAATAACAGAGCGATCAAAGCATCACAAAGCATAACATGGCAATACGTTGTGGTAGGGGTGACCTAACGCAGTACTAGGTGCTGCCGGCGAAGGGGGGAAACATCCGGGAAAGTATTCCCGGTGTTTGGCATTTTCGGACAGATGAAATGGAGGGGGACGGTTGCATGTTCGCTATGCTAGGGACGTGTTGTAGACGGACAGAGTATGTATCCGGATTCGTCTCGTCGTTCTGAGCAACTTTCATGTACAAAGTTTATTCATCTGATAAACGGTTTATTTTATATTATTTATCAAAGTTTTAATTCAATTTTTATAATTAAGGGAAATAAATTAATTATAAAATGTAATTGTGATGTCATGAGTCAACCTTCTGTTGACTAGGTCAACAGATGTGTGGTCCCGTTTGTCATTGTCTCAGACTAACTAAATATGTTTAATTAGTTTAGCTAAATGATTAGGTTAATTAAACAAAATTAATTAAGTAAATTAATTATTTAACTAATTAATTAGTGTTTTTTTGTTCTTATCTCCAACGCATGGGGCCCCTTTGTCATAGGCCCAGGGGGCCTTAACAGGCACGGGCACTAGCGGGCAGCGGGTGCCCGGGCATGGGCGCCCGTGTGTATGCCCGTGGCCACCCAGTGGGGCGCCGGCCACGGTGGCGGACCGGCGAAGGGTGGCGCGACATCGGCTGGAGGTGGTGAGCGGGGCAAAGGTGCGCGAGCGGCGACTGCGCGCGGCGGGAGCAACATCAGCGGGCGAGGTAGGCCGGGACGACCTGTGGTGCGGGTGGCCGCCGACGGGTACGGGCAGTAGGGGCGCGACAGGGGGTAGCGGAGCCGAGGGGCGCGCGACGTGCGGCGATGAGGCAAGCAGCCGGGGGGAAGGCGAAGGCGCGAGGCGCGAGGCGAGTGCGATGGCTGCGGGCATGCCTGCGGCTAAGAGGGCGGCAGGGCGCGCGACTTGGTGGTCGTTGGCACGGCCGGCGCGCGGTCCGTGACGATCGCGGGTGGGGCACGGGGTAAGGCGGGGCAGAGGTAGAGGAGGGGGGTTGGGGGTCCTCACGGGCGCTGTAGATCAGGGGACGGCGTGACTTGACGGGGACCGGCGGGGAGGAGGACGAGGAAGGGGCAGCGTCCCGGGGGGGTCGAGGACTGGGAGGTGGAGGCAGAGGGCGACAATGGTGGCTCTGGCGACGTGGTCCCGGGCGGCGGCATCGGGGTCGATCTCGATCCAGATTGGATTGGGGGGAGGAGAGCGTAGTGGGGGCGAGTGGGGGGTTACGGATTAGGGTTTTGGGGTAGTGGGGGGGTATAGGCGCGGCTGGTGGGCCGACCTGGCGGTCTGGTGCCCTTCTGGGCCGTGGCCTAGTGGGTCGGCGGGTCTGTTTTTCCTTTTTTACTTTGTTTTATTTCCTATGTGTTTTCTTTTAGTTTCCTCTTATTTTAGTTTTATTAAAATATACACTTAGCATCTAAATTAGTATTTCAACTTAGTCCACAGTCACAAAAAGTCTAGCCCCCAAATAACTTAGTTTGATATTTTATTAATTATAAAAGGTATTTAAATAATCTTTTTCCTACTGTTTTAATCATTTTAGAGTACTTAAGCATTTTAATAAAGTGTGGTTTCTTCTCCAACATTTAGTAAGGATTATTTTCCACAAACCGAACATTTTAGTTTTAATGTTTCAAAACTTCTATTGTTTGCCCCGATTTTGAATTTGAATTCGAACGGGATTTGAATCATCGCGAGATTATCAACAATAATCGTGGTGGCGTGGCATCATTAGTAGAAGGTTACTGTGGCTTAATTATCCGGGTGTCACAATTCTCCTCCACTACAAGAAATCTGGTCCCGAGATTTAAGAGGGGGAGTAAGGGGGGAAGGGATTTGGTAATGAAAATCTAAAGGATCTTCCCGATCTTGGTTGCCCTTCTCGAAGAGATCGTTGCATTACATTGAGGTCTTCATTTCTTTGCTTCACGTCATCATTATGAAGCCGGCATCCTTTCTACGGGAACTCCATCGTACTTACAAAAGAATGAAGGGGGGGTATTCCGGGAGAACGGACCACTACAATGTTGCTTATCTGGTAGCTAACATGAGGGAAGGTGGCGGAAAGCATCTGTTGAATTGAAACTTAAGGAATTACTGAGAGAAAAGTAAGGAGGTGTCATGGGAAGTTTCGAGCGGGCAGGCAATCGTTCGATGCCTGATACAGGGCGTGAAAGGAGTTCAAAGCAACGTGAATAAGTATTGTGTCTAATACCAGAATTGATGATCTCTCGGATGGTGGCTCGTGAATCCCATACGAGGCCACACACGAGGAATAACTTTGGGAACAGGGGGTGTACAGGAGAGTCAGGTTTCGATCTTGTGGAACTGTGGTTTATGGGCCCACCATGTGGGTTAAAAGTAGGAAGGGCGGTGACGTCTTGCACGATCATGTAAGCAAGGCATGTCAGAGGATAGCCTATCAGTAATGTTGGCAATAACGTTGGTACCAAGGGTGAGTGACAAAGAGAACCATTTTCCTGCTCGTTGAACGAGGTGGACCAATAAGGCAAAGTTCTCATCTAGTGGTGGTTACCAGAATGTCATCAAGAAAAGTAACAAGGTCTTACTGACAGGGTGGTACAACGAGGTGTTTGCATAAGCAGGAGAATATTACTGCCTAGATCATATAGACCACAAAAAAGGTTAAACAAAACAATGGAAAAGAAAATGTGATTATCAGATTAAACAGAACAATGGAGAGGAAAATGTGTTTGAACACATATTCCAATGGTATATCCTTACCAAGGACAAGCAAAGCATGATATCCATGACAGAATATAACGTACAAAACCCTTTAGGTAAGGGGAGAGAAATTTCATGACATTACCCATACAACGGTGCTTGGATAATTGATAAAGAAATTTTAGCATTGTGCTTCAATTGTTCTTATAGAAAATCGGAGTACCACAGACACGCTTTGAGATAGCATTGATATGGTCTTCAAGCAAAGGTCGGACCTTGGATACACGAAGGATTCATTAGGAACAACTTGTAGAATAAGTCTTACCATTTCCTCATGGAAGAATAGATAACCTTGCTAAAAGGAAACTATAACAATAGGTCCTCCGGCCAGGTGTGCTAGGCATGACATCACCTTACCGGGTCATAAAAAGACCACTGTTATAACTCTTGGAAATATATTCCAACCATCATATCTGACCGAGATTCAAATCTGATTGCTGTCAGGATACCTCAGACTCAGGATGCTTGAGAAGAAAAATGTGTAACACAAATTGACGAGAAGACATTGTAAGATTCTCAGGAAATGAACTATGGAAGCGAGTTCCAAAATGAAATTTCATCATTAAACCCAGGAGAGGATGAGGAGATAGCTGATGAACTCAGCGACAATTCATCGAGATTTCCAAAAGATAGACTTCCACAATTATGTGAACAAGGACATAACATTTGTCAGATCAAATGATATAACGAGGTATGCTCGAGGAAAGCGTACACAATTAAACATTGGTTGAAAAGTGCAGCCGAAATATGGGCTTAGGTAGCATGATCAATGCTAGAATGGTGATTCAACAACCAATAGTCTAAGAATGAACTATCGTCCATTAACTTCAAGTTTTTAATTCACACGTCATAGTTCAGTTGTCGGTTTTCCAGTTAGAAACAACACGAGGATCAAGGAACAAACGGAGATGGCAAGAGGTATCACTTGTATCAAGAATTCTTTAAGAGGTGGTGAAATTCTCATGACATTCCTGACATAAAATAAGGTAATACTCCAAGGTAAAGAAGAACAAAGGCTGGATAGCAAGGAACTCAAGGTACAACACAAAACACGAATAAATTTGTGTTGGAGGGAAGACAATAAAGTGGTCGATGATAATACAAATCAGTGAGGGAAGGATGGTATTCCTCATCATGAATTCAATTGATATCCTGGAAAAGCTCGGAATACTGATGATGATCACAACACATTTGTCGAGAGATTTCACGAAGATGTAATCGATCGACGATGACATCAATTCCAACGAATGATGAAGCGAAAGGTTGTTGGAACCATGGGTAGGACGCAAACTCGAAATCAAGTTTGTTGTCCAAGGAGAAATGATATGACGAGGAAGATCAACGTAAGATTAGCTCACCGTCGAAATTTGTGCTCCGGGAAGAAGGACCAGGTAGCACAGTTAAAATTAGCACGATAATGATGTATCCGATCAGGCTAGGAATGACATGATGGAGTATTAAATTTGTAAGAAATGAAGAGTTCTAATACTTGTTGAATCGCAATGCGAACTCGATTCAGTTATCGGTGTCTTTGAGTGTTTAATAACTCAGAGCCGGTGAGAAATTTGAATCAGTGAGAATGTAGTACTTGATGAAGAACTCATAAGAAGTTATGCAGTTCCGTGATAATCTCGAGATACCAGGGGGTAATACTCGATGACAGATCAAAGTAGAGGTTGGACTGGGGTATTTCTTTGCAGAAGATAAGTGCTTAAAGTTGCACGAGAAATGGTATTTAAAGGAGAACATGGTCGGAACCACGATTGCAAAAGGCTAGATCCCTGGCATAAGATGAACTTATACCAAGGGAATAATTAACTTAAGAGAAGCTTTAATGATAAGATCTACATCGTTTCCATGGGCATGAATACAAGTTCAAGGTCGACTCCCACTTCTCCAATGCATGACCATTCCTTCACTGTTCAAAATAAAAATGATTTCAGTGTCAAAACCTACCTCGTGAATTACCAGAGGAGTATGACCCGTGAAAACTTTTGGGTTCACACAGATTAAGGAAGGCATAGGTTCAACCCATCGGGGCACCTTAGAACATATACCATGAACTTTCAGATCAATTAACACGTGCTCGAAGCAGAGCATGGTTGACAAAGGCATAGGATATAACTTGCCAAAGGCAGAAGACACAATTTACCAAAGGCATTATGTATTAGGGGAGAAACTCTCAAGGTTATTGGGTATGAAGGACACGGTCGGATAATAACCAAGCAATTGGTCTCGCGGACCACAAGGAACCTGATGTGAGTATCGGTACTTAATCAGAAGGGAAAAGACTCCAAAGGTATCATATTATAGAAACCACTGACTAATTCAAAGCTCAAACGCCGATGAATTATGATTTCCAAATCAAGGGATTAGAAGCAAACGCTCTGATTAAGAATGGATAAGTTGAATAGACTTAGGGGTACATTCGACGACAACTTGATTGGTCGAGGACCAGCTCATGTTCAAAATGACGCCTGAGCCGGAAGGATGAATTCTAGGATCTGGTTGAGGATTTCAAGCATTCACAACATATTGAATGAACAGACTCAAAATGATAATGACAAAGAATGCCAATAAGATTACCAGACTTATGGGATTAATCATAATGCAGGCAAGCAAGAATTTCAAGAGCAATAGGTTGTTGAGGATTTTTGGAAGATCAAATGGTATTTCGAAGACTTTTGTGAAATTCATGTATCAACTGGGGATGAACGAACCCTTGATAAGTGTGAGGAATTATTCATAGGGGGTATTCACATGGCAAAGAACTGCAAGGCAGTAAGCTCAAAGGATTCTTAAAAGTTGGAGAATAATTCGATGTATCTTGTAACAACAAGAGCAGTTGGGAATAAAAGTAATAATGACATGTGTATGTATTTATCCATAGGGACATATCGGTGGTAGGGGATTCAAGAGCGACGGGCAGAAAGTCTTGGGAGAACATCAGAGATTCACTGGTAAACGTCGGTGCTATACAAACGGTTTTTAACCCCTTCCCGCGAGAGCGTTCGGAACCGTCACCTAGTGAGTGTGGGCGATAGGGGGGGTCCTTCCCACACGACCCAGAAACCGTCGGGGATATGCCCTCCTGGCACACACGCTCGGCAAAATGAGGTCGTGTGCAACCGGTGAGCACTCAAATACAGAAATGCGTACAATAGTGCTCAGAAAAAAATACAATTATACAGGCGAAATCATTTCCGGTCATAAGTACATCCCACACAGTCAGTCACCGCTAAACATTTCCGTTCGTATATACATCCCACACGGTCACTCCAAGGAAAACGTTTGCGCAAGGTGGCGTAACGCAAACATTTTTCAAGAGAATGTCGTGTGTGATTGTTCATTGATCCAACATGGTTTATTCCTAGAAACTATGTGCGTTGCCTGAGGTCATTGCCCACGGTATTTTCTCAATAACCGTTTGCAACAGGAAAACCCAATTAGCAAGCTAATTGGCCAATTAGCAGGCTAATTGCCCTATTATTAATAATCCATTTACTAATATAATTGACATTCATATTAAGCACATAATATATTCCATTTCCATATTAAGGAAGCAGGATTTCATAATTGAAATACATCGGAGTACAACATGATATAGCTTCAGCACTCAGCTACCCCATTACACAACCGCACCAGCAGCAAGTTTCACATGCAACATCTAGAACCTTTCGAAATTAGCATCATAGACAGTACATAGAGAGATGCATCTCATCTGGAAAACTAGTGAAGCAGAAGGCGAATATTGAGCCTTCATTCATGTTGAAGGTCTTTGCAACTTTAGGCCAGTGCCTGTGGATGATTGACCATCCATCCTTCGACCTCTTCAGGAACACTTCAATATTGAACCGTGGGTGTTGTATAAAAACATTTCTCACCTCCTGGCCACAGAGGTGGTTTGAGAGGTAATCATCAGTGAACCTTGAAAACGAGGATGTGCATAAATATCTTCTCTATATTGGAAATGGGGCAAAGGAATAAAAGAAGGCAAGGTATAATAGTTAGTACCATCTTGTACACCTCAGTGCTTCCCATTGTTTCCCTGCAACACATATAAGGTAGTTAGTCATCAGGTTAAGTAAGGGTTCGCATGCTATCAGTAAAATATGTTGTTGATAAATAAGCACATTGCAGATTCATCAGATTAATTCAAGCCACATGGAAAACCCATTTATCCAAACCAAGCATGATTAAGAACTAGGAAATATAGCACTTGTATATGTTTCTCATGTATTAAGTGCAGCCAAATTCGATTTATTCCTCACATGGTATGCAATAACAGAATGCAGCCACAACAATTGAACATCGCATTGCAGAATTGAACCAAGCAGTTAACTAAACACCACAACAAATGAACCAAACATTAACTGAGCACCACATTACACAATATAACATACTCGTAATAGAAGATCAGACAGTTAACCAAACCAAGCATGCTTAACAACTTGGAAATATAGCAATTGTATTTGTTTCTCATGTATTTAGAATAGCCAAATTTGATTTATTTCTCACATGGTATACAATAATAGAATACAACCACAACAATTGAACATCGCATTGCAAAATTGAACCAAGCAGTTAACTAAACACCACAACAAATGAACCAAACGTTAATTGAGCACCACATTGCACAATATAACATACTCATATTAGAAGATCAGAAACTTAACCAAACCAAGCATGCTTAACAACTTGGAAATATTGCACCCTGAAGAATTGAACATCACATTTGCAGAATTGAACCAAGCAGTTAACTGAACACCACATTGCACGACATATAGAACATATACACTATAGCAGAAGATTGCATGGTAAAAGTAGATAGCACAATTCACTAGAATTTGTTATGGAAAGGCAGTAACTAGCAAACTGAACAATATGGGTCCTTATAGTGAGTTAATAAGACAAGCTACTCCTCATTGTCGGAGATATCGATCACGATTGGCTCCTTGGACATGGAAGAGGGCGATGCCTCTGCATCGTGGGTGCCCTCGTTGTAGTGGTGAGTTGCCTGAGCCGCTCCGGGCACCAACCTGCTGGCTCTCGAGATGAGGTAAGCATGTGCACGCTGAGAAAACACCTCATAGTCTTCGTCGAAGGCACCGATGATGGCCTCGAGAAAACGCCATGAACTATCGTTTAAAGCAGCCAACTGCGTCGCGGCGTAAGCATCGAGGCGTCAACGGTGGCCTCGATGGCGAGGTGCTCCTCCAAGATCTGGGGGTCAGCACGAATGGCAGCCATCGCGACCTCATCCGCGCATGCGGCCACGATTTGCTTCTCCGCTGCCAAATGCTCCTTGAGATCCTGGCTATACTGCGTGCACCATGGCTTAGGACGGCGCTTATTTGGTGGAGGGGTCAGTGATTTGGGTGGAAGGTGTCGCGCTTGCGCCGGCGGTTGGGGCATGTGGGATGTGGAAGGAGGAGGAGGATGGGGGTCGGGTGTGGATTACCTGCCTGGATAGGCGAGGCCGAGCATCGTGAAGGAGGGTCGCCGGCAAGGAGGCGGCGCTGCAAGCAAGGAGTGAAGGTTTAAACTCGGAAAGGAAGGCACAAACAGGGGAAATGTGGCTTTTGGTAAGACGGAGGGGCGGGGAGGTAGATATTTCTGCGAAAGCCGAAAATTTGGAATCGCTTCAGCGAAAAAACTGGCGCGCAAAGTGTCATCAGACACGGTCCCTTATTCAGAGCGGGTTGTGGACTGTAGCCTTCGCACCTTCTCGCGTAAGCCGTATGCGTACTATAATCCGACAGTGCTCCAAGATATTTTGTGCTGCATCTCACACGGTTGGTTATAATAAACTGTGTGGGATCTACTTGATTTTTCGTCTTGCTTTGAATTACATAATGGGGTCACAGCGTCCATGGATGGTGTTTGAATTGCTAGACCACTTATCTCCAATGAACATGCAACTATATGTGTGTCATAAAAGAATTGGAATTATTCAGGGTTCGTTTGGAAATTTTTATGCATTAAGTGAGTTTTCAATGCATTTATGTTCATAATTCAAATTTGAACTACATGCACATGCTCCAGTGCATATAAATTGGTTGAAAAATCAAATCTTTATCCTTGGGTGCATGCTTAGGTCCCATGCAAGAAATGGGAATGAATGTCAAATATCCTGCCACCGTCACTCAGCCGCAAACATTGAGATACCTGGTTTTTAAATTCGAGTAAATCCAAAACTCGTCTGAAATTCATGAAACTTGGCATGCTATCATGGAGCGGCATCAACATGCCGTGGTAAATTTTTGTCCCATTTGGGGCAGGTTTGGGTATATTCTTCTAACAAACCAGAGCTTCTCACGACAAGCATGATGGTTTCGGTAGGGAACGCCCCACCTTTCGGGACGAAATGATATCCATTGCCTCTTATTGCTTTCAAATTTTTTCTCGTGTTAACATAGAACAACAAGAGTGTTGTGTTTTCTTTTTGTGATTTTTCGGGGTTCGTTTGGACACTTTTATGCATTAAGTGAGTTTTCAATGCATTTATGTGCATAATTCAAATTTGAACTACATGCACATGCTCCAGTGCATATAAATTGGTTGAAAAATCAAATCTTTGTCCTTGGGTGCATGCTTAGGTCCCATGCAAGAAATGGGAATGAATATCAAACACCCTGCCACCGTCACTCGGCCGCAAACATTGAGATACCT
The DNA here is from genome assembly GCF_002575655.3 of Aegilops tauschii subsp. strangulata. Lineage (NCBI taxonomy): Eukaryota > Viridiplantae > Streptophyta > Magnoliopsida > Poales > Poaceae > Aegilops > Aegilops tauschii. Next base: position 205,403,059 of record NC_053035.3, on the reverse strand, counting down.
GGTTTTTAAATTCTAGTAAATCCAAAACTCGTCTAAAATTCATGAAACTTGGCATGCTATAATGGAGTGGCATCAACATGCCGTGGTAATTTTTTTGTCCCATTTGGGGCAGGTTTGGGTATATGCTTCTCACAAACCAGAGCTTCTCACAACAAGCATGATGGTTTCGGTAGGGAACGCCCCACCTTTGGGGACAAAATTATATCCATTGCCTCTTATTGCTTTCAAATTTTTTTCTCGTGTCAACATAGAACAACAGGAGTGTTGAGTTTTTTGTGTGATCGTTTGGACATTTTTATGCATTAAGTGAGTTTTTAATGCATTTATGTGCATAATTCAAATTTGAACTACATGCACATGCTCCAGTGCATATAAATTGGTTGAAAAATCAAATCTTTGTCCTTGGGTGCATCCTTAGGTCCCATGCAAGAAATGGGAATGAATGTCAAACACCCTGCCACCGTCACCCGGTCGCAAACATTGAGATACCTGGTTTTTAAATTCTAGTAAATCCAAAACTCGTCTGAAATTCATGAAACTTGGCATGCTATCATGGAGCGGCATTGATGTCTACTACACTATCTTCTTCTTGTAGACGTTGTTGGGCCTCCAAGTGCAGGGGTTTGTAGGACAGTAGCAAATTTCCCTCAAGTGGATGACCTAAGGTTTATCAATACGTGGGGGGTGTAGGATGAAGATGGTCTCTCTCAAACAACCCTGCAACCAAATAACAAAGAGTCTCTTGTGTCCCCAACACACCCAATACAATGGTAAATTGTATAGGTGCACTAGTTCGGTGAAGAGATGGTGATACAAGTGCAATATGGATGGTAGATATAGGTTTTTGTAATCTGAAAATATAAAAATAGCAAGGTAAGTAATGATAAAAGTGAGCGTAAACGGTATTGCAATGCTAGGAAACAAGGCATATGGTTCATACTTTCACTAGTGCAAGTTCTCTCAACAATAATAACATAATTGGATCATATAACTATCCCTCAACATGCAACAAAGAGTCACTCCAAAGTTACTAATAGAGGAGAACAAACGAAGAGATTATTGTAGGGTACGAAACCACCTCAAAGTTATCCTTTCTGATCGATCTATTCAAGAGTCCGTAGTAAAATAACACGAAGCTATTCTTTCTGTTCGATCTATCCTAGAGTTCGTACTAGAATAACACCTTAAGACACAAATCAACCAAAACCCTAATGTCACCTAGATACTCCAATGTCACCTCAAGTATCCGTGGGTTTGATTATACGATATGCATCACACAATCTCAGATTCATCTATTCAACCAACACAAAGAACTTCAAAGAGTGCCCCAAAGTTTCTACCGGAGAGTCAAGACGAGAACGTGTGCCAACCCCTATGCATAAGTTCACAAGGTCACATAACTCGCAAGTTGATCACCAAAACATACATCAAGTGGATCACGTGAATATCCCATTGTCACCACAGATAAGCACATGCAAGACATACATCAAGTGTTCTCAAATCCTTAAAGACTCAATCCGATAAGATAACTTCAAAGGGAAAACTCAATCCATTATAAGAGAGTAGAGGGGGAGAAACATCATAAGATCCAACTATAATAGCAAAGCTCGCGATACATCAAGATCGTGCCAAATCAAGAACACGAGAGAGAGAGAGAGATCAAACACATAGCTACTGGTACATACCCTCAGCCCTGAGGGTGAACTACTCCCTCCTCATCATGGAGAGCGTCGGGATGATGAAGATGGCCACTGGTGAGGGATCCCCCCCCCGGCAGGGTACCGGAACAGGGTCCCGGTTGGTTTTTGGTGGCTACAGAGGCTTGCGGCGGCGGAACTCCCGATCTAGGTTATGTTCTGGAGGTTTCTGTATTTATAGGAATTTTTGGCGTAGGTCTCACGTCAGGGGGGGTCTCCGAGTCGTCCACGAGATAGGGGGTGCGCCCAGGGGGGTAGGGTGCACACCCCACCTTCGTGGACGGCCCGGGACTCTTCTGGCCCAACTCTTTTACTCTGGGGGCTTCTTTTGGTCCATAAAAAATCGTCAAAAATTGGCACGTCAATTGGACTCCGTTTGGTATTCCTTTTCTGTAAAACTCAACAACAAGGAAAAAATAGAAACTGGCACTGGGCTCTAGGTTAATAGGTTAGTCCCAAAAATCATATAAAATAGCATATAAATGCATATAAAACATCCTAGATGGATAATATAATAGCATGGAACAATAAAAAATTATAGATACGTTGGAGATGTATCAGGCATCAAATGTCGTGGTAAATTTTTTGTCCCATTTGGGGCAGGTTTGGGTATATGCTTCTCACAAACCAGAGCTTCTCACAACAAGCATGATGGTTTCGGTAGGGAACACCCCACCTTTGGGGACGAAACGATATCCATTGCCTCTTATTGCTTTCAAACTTTTTCTCGTGTCAACATAGAACAACAGGAGTGTTGTGTTATTTTTTGTGATTTTTCGGGGTTCGTTTGGACATTTTTATGCATTAAGTGAGTTTTCAATGCATTTATGTGCATAATTCAAATTTGAACTACATGCACATGCTCCAGTGCATATAAATTGGTTGAAAAATCAAATCTTTGTCCTTGGGTGGATGCTTAAGTCCCATGCAAGAAATGGGAATGAATGTCAAACACCAGGGCACCGTTCATTGCCGGCAAAACATTGAGATACCTGGTATTTAAATTCTAGTAAATCCAAAACTCGTCTGAAATTCATGAAACATGGCATGGTATCATGGAGCGGCATCAACATGCTGTGGTAAAAAAATTGTCCCATTTGGGGCAGGTTTGGGTATAAGCTTCTCACAAACCAGAGCTTCTCACAACAAGCATGATGGTTTCGATAGGGAACTTCCCACCTTTGGGGACGAAACAATATCCATTGCCTCTTATTGCTTTCAATTTTTTTCTCGTGTCAACATAGAACAAGAGGAGTGTTGTGTCAATTTTGTGATTTTTCGGGGTTCGTTTGGACATTTTTATGCATTAACTCAGTTTTCAATGCATTTATGTGCATAATTCAAATTTGTGAACTACATGCACATGCTCCAGTGCATATAAATTGGTGGAAAAATCAAATCTGTGTGCTTGGGTGCATGCTTAGGTACCATGCAAGAAATGGGAATGAATTTCAAACACCAGGGCACCGTTGATTGCCGGCAAAATGTTGAGATACCTGGTTTTTAAATTCTAGTAAATCCAAAACTCGTCTGAAATTCATGAAACTTGGCATGGTATCATGGAGCGGCATCAACATGCCGTGGTAAAAAAAATTGTCTCATTTGGGGCAGGTTTGGGTATATGCTTCTCACAAACCATAGCTTCTCACAACAAGCATGATGGTTTCAATAGGGAACGTCCCACCTTTGGAGACGAAACGATATCCATTGCCTCTTATTGCTTTCAATTTTTTTCTCGTGTCAACATAGAACAACAGGAGTGTTGTGTCAATTTTTGTGATTTTTTGGGGTTCGTTTGGACATTTATATGAATTAACTGAGTTTTCAATGCATTTATGTGCATAATTCAAATTTGAACTACATGCACATGCTCCAGTGCATATAAATTGGTTGAAAAATCAAATCTGTGTCCCTGGGTGCATGCTTAGGTCCCATGCAAGAAATGGGAATGAATTTCAAACACTAGGGCACCGTTGATTGTCGGCAAAACATTGAGATACTTTGATTTTAAATTCTAGTAAATCTAAAACTCGTCTGAAATTCATGAAACTTGGCATGCTATCATGGAATGGCACCCGACATGCTGTGGTATTTTTCGTGTCCATTTTGAGAGAAGGCGCACTTGAATAATGACATCCAACAAAGGCATTTTGAAAAAATAGCTGCCACTTTAATATCTCAAACGTTTGTATAATTCAAACCGTGTGCGTTCTGTTAACCATTCACGTGACGCCATGTGTCTTGGTTTTAATGGCTATAGGAGGTGCCGTGTGGATAGCTGCTTGACTAAACGGGAGGCGTGTGAGCGCAGTCCGGTGCACAGGCTCACCAGGAAGCGTACAAGCTGTTCAACGCAGGATCTGTGCATCTCTTCAACACAAACGGTTCAAATTACGGTATGCAAATTAAAGCCAGACTTCGGCGCTAAGCCAAGAGACACTGCGATTTGTCAAAATATGCAGCTAAAAATCAATAGCACTATCTATTTTTTGCAACTAAAATTCAGTAATTAAGCATAGATTTCATTCATACTAGAGATTAAGCAGTCGTTCTCACCGGGAAGCGAGACAGCCTTGGACCGCCGCCCGCCTCGCTCCCACTGGTCTATATTAATGGCGCCGTCGAGCGGCCGCACCCCCATCCTCGCCACGCACACACAATTCCTCTCTCTCCGCCCGCATCCTCGATGCCGCTCTGAGTCCTCAAAGTCGTCAGTGTACGATGATGCCGCCGAAGCGCCCCATCGGAGGGAGTGGCGACGTCGGGGCTGCTGAAGCACCGGAGCATGGTGTGAATATGGAGATAGAGGTTTCCGTCGTCGCCGACAAGGTGGTGAACGAGGCTGCCAACAAGCGGAGGCGGGTCGAGAAAGAACCGCAAGCGAATCCAGTAGGCCTAGACTTCATCAACAACCTCCCTGATGATATGTTGATAGTCATCATATCCCTCCTCCCAATCAAATATCGGGCGAGGATAACCGCCCTTTCCCGGCGGTGGCGCCCCCTATGGCTCCTCACCCCTGTCGACCTCCTCGACGCCCACAAGCTCTGCCATGGCTATCGCCAAAGCTTGGATGCATTCTCCCAGATCCTCGGCAGTCACCATGGCCCAATCAAAGGCCTTATCATGGGCAAGTTCCGTTCCAATGGCAATGACCAAGCCAAGCTTGACGAGTGGTTCCGATCCCCCACCATAGATCAGCTCGAGAAGCTCAGTTTTAATGATGGGCATATGCGCTTGCTGCCAACGTCCGCGCTCCGCTTCGCGCCCATGCTGCACCTCGCCAAGTTCATGAACTGCCATCCCCCTTAATGATGCGCCCGCTCTTTTTCTACCACGACTGAAGCACCTCGAGCTCGTCGCCATCCGCATCCCAAAGGATGACATGGTGCGCCTGCTCCGCGACTGTACTGCACTCGAGTTCCTTCGTCTTCAGGCGATGAATTGGTCGAGTACCTTGCACATCACCTCCAGGACTCTTCGGACTATTTATGTGTGTTGCTGGTGCTGCAACGAGAGATCACAAAAGGTGGACCACAATATGGTCATCCAGGAAACACCTTCACTTGAGAGATTACTTGTAGTTGATCAACAAGGTCCAACAAGAATCAATGTCATTTCTGCGCCAAAATTGAAAGTGGTGGGCTACTCATCTGTCAAATACTACAACTTTCAGGTACAACAGTCGCCTTATACCTCTCCTTCTTGATATCAACGTTATTTCTAGTTTTGAAGATGTATGTTCGTCTGTCATCCAGCGAAGCTTCACCCAGACTCTAGGCACAGTGAAGGTATTGGCACTAGAATCTGTCGGCCCCAACCTGGACCAAGTTGTCAATTGCCCGAGATGCTTTCCGTGCCTGAAGAAGCTGTATATCGAGGTGATGTTCTTTTCCTGTTAAATGTTAACCATACGGGAGTTCAACTTTTGCACCTTTTCCCATGTTTACAATGACAATGTACTACGATTTCTGAAGGAAGTTTGGAGGATTTTAGGACATACACCCCCACCCCATATTGGTTGCTTCATTCATATGTTTACAATCGTCCATAAGCATTTCTCCTTTGGATTCATCTGTACTAGTTTTCTTAGGGAATTTTTCATCCAATCCAACCTCTTGTGAAGAAGGCTACATGTTTATAGATTGTAATCAAATGCCCATGTTAATCATGCCAGATCAAAGATGGCACGTTGGTGCATTTTACAAATCCTGCAAAGCAAATGGGCGTGTAGCAGCGTTCAAAACTGCATGTAGGCACTAACACATTCTCTTCTTTTGCAGATAATAATAGGCCCGGAGGTGGATAATGTTTATAAGGGCAATCACATCGAATGTCTGGATCTGAATCTCTCAAATATTACTTTGAACTCCTACCGAGGGACCTTACCAGAGATTACACTCGCCAGGTTCTTTCTTGCCAGAGCAAAGGTGCTGAGGGTACTGAGGTTGAACATGCATTTAATTAGGAAAGATGAATGGTATGATTATCAGCGCCGGTAGGTACTGCAGAATGGAAGAGCCTCCAAAACTGCCAAACTTCGTATTGGAAGAGCATATGGCAAAGCAATTGGAAGTAATTGTGTCAAACCCATACATGACTTGTCAGCGGCTGATCCCTTTTCAGAAATGACGCAGCTTGCAATGTTTGAATTTCGGCGTTGTAATCTTTGAATTTGAACCTTGCAATATTTATGGTATTTGTTATATTGAACCGTTTCTGTTTTCTTGTCTCAACGCAAACAGTTCATCCGAGTGAACCACATGTCGTATATCGCACACACCTTGATCTGGCTGACCATTTCTTTTGTGTTGCCTAATCACAAATAGTTCATCCGAGTGAACTGTATGCTGTACATCACACACACCTTGATCTGGCTGACCGTTTCTTTTGTGTTGCCTAATCACAAATAGTTCATCCGAGTGAACCGTATGTTGTACATCGCACACACCTTCATCTGGCTGCCCGTTTCTTTTGTTCCTCCTCATCGAAAACGGTTAATTGAACTGAACCGTATGCCCTGAATCGCACACGCAACTAAAGTCTGAACTGTGTTTGATGCATACTCCATCGCAAACGTTTTGCACCTTTTTTGATGGTTTTTTTACACCACCGTTTGCGATTATTGCATCGCACACAGTTTCGTCGAAGGGTCTCTGACTATAGTGTCGCGTTAGCAGCATCCTGTAGTAGTGAGTATCTTCGGAATCCTTCGATGCACCAACCAATCATCTGGAGTGAGGGGCTCTCTGGGAGGAAGTAATTATGAGAACCTAGAGTTAGAGTTAGCAAAATCATTTAACCCGAATAGAAGAGAGATCAGAGTCCCGTAGTAAATATCGAGGGGTAAAAGATACTAATACCACCTAATGGTGACGTGGGCCCGTAAGACACACACCCATGTTAGTAAAAGTTTTTCAATGTCTAGACTCGACTTCGACCAAGGAGTGTGCAAGGGGGATTCCTATAGGCAATCGGGTCTGATACCAACTTGTGACGGCCCTGATTTGATCGTAGACTAATCATACACGCAAATGTGTACGATCGAGATCAGGGACTCACGGGTAGATATCACAACACAACTCTAGACACAAATTAAAATAATACAAGCTTTATATTACAAACCTAGGGTCTCGAGGGATCGATTACATCAGCTCGAATACAAACGAGTCAGCGGAAGCAACAATATCTGAGTACATACATAAGTTAAACAAGTTTGCCTTAAGAAGGCTAGCACAAAAGTAGCAACGATCAAAAAGGCGAGGCCTCCTGCCTGGGACCTCCTAACTACTCCTCGAAGCCTAACTCCACGTAGAATCATCCTCAGGATCCTCTGGCTCCTGGACTCCATCATATGATCGCAATAACCGGGAAAAGGGGAAAAGAAGTAGCAAAGCAACCGTGGGTACTCATCCAAAGAACTCGCAAGCAAGGACCTACACTACTGATAACCCACAAGTATAGGGGATCTATCGTAGTCCTTTCGATAAGTCAGAGTGTCGAACCCAACAAGGAGCAGAAGAAAATGACAAGCGGTTTTCAGCAAGGTATTCTCCGCAAGCACTGAAATTATCGATAACAGATAGTTTTGTGATAAGATAAATCATAACGGGTAACAAGTAAATAAAGTAACTAAGGGGCAGAAAGGTGGCCCAATCCTTTTTGGAGCAAAGGACAAGCCTGGACGAACTCTTATATAAAGCAAAGCGCTCCCGAGAACACATGGGAATTGTTGTCAAGCCAGTTTTCATCATGTTCATATGCTTCGCGTTCGTTACTTTGATAATTTGATATGTGGGTGGACCGGTGCTTGGGTGCTGCCCTTCCTTGGACAAGCCTCCCACTTATGATTAACCCCTCTCGCAAGCGTCCGCAACTACGAAAGAAGAATTAAGGTAAACCTAACCGTAGCATGAAACATATGGATCCAAATCAGCCCCTTACGAAGCAACGCATAAACTAGGGTTTAAGCTTCTGTCACTCTAGCAACCCATCATCTACTTATTACTTACCAATGCCTTCCCCTAGGCCCAAAATGGTGAAGTGTCATGTAGCTGACATTCACATAACACACCTAGAGGAAAAGACAACATACATCTCATCAAAATATCGAATGAATACCAAATTCACATGATTACTTATAACAAGACTTCTCCCATATCCTGAGGAACAAACGTAACTACTCACAAAGCATATTCATAATCATAATCAGAGGAGTATTAATTATCATTAAGGATCTGAACATATGATCTTCCACCGAATAAACCAACTAGCATCAACTACAACGAGTAATCAACACTACTAGCAACCCACAGGTACCAATCCGAGGTTTTGGGACCCAGATCGAATACAAGAGATGAACTAGGGTTTGAGAGGAGATGGTGCTGGTGAAGATGTTGATGGAGATTGACCCTCCCTCGATGAGAGGATCGATGGTGATGACGATGACGATGATTTGCCCCTCCCGGAGGGATGTTTCCCCAGCAGAACAGCTTCGTAGGAGCCCTAGATTGGTTCTGCCCAGGTTCCGCCTCGAGACAGCGGCGCTTCATCCCAAAAGCTTCCTTATGATTTTTTCCAGGGTAAAAGATACCATATAGCCCAGGAGGGGTAGGGCGCGCCTCCCACCCTTGTGGCTGGCTGGTGCCCCCCCTCTGGTTCTTTCCTCGCCCAATATTTTTTATATATTCCAAAAACATGCTCCGTGAAGTTTCAGGACTTTTGGAATTGTGCAGAATAGGTCTATAATATTTGCTCCTTTTCCAGTCTAGAATTCCAGCTGCCAACATTCTCCCTCTTCATGTAAACCTTATAAAATAAGAGAGAATAGGCATAAGTATTGTGATATAATGTGTAATAACAGCCCATAATGCAATAAATATCAATATAAAAACATGATGCAAAATGGACATATCAACTCCCCCAAGCTTAGACCTCGCTTGTCCTCAAGCGAAAGCGGAAATCGATAAGTATGTCCACATGTTTAGAGACAGAGGTGTCGATAAAATAAAATATGGACATGAGGGCATCATGATTATCTTTAGAACGGCAATATATATTGTCATATAATTTCTTGTGCTAAAGTAACAATTCGTTCACAAGGTGAAGTATGAATCTGAAACTTCATTGAAAACTAACAAACTATGATCTCAGTCATTGAAGCAATTGCAATTTATCATAACATTACAAAGAGTCAATATAAGAGCTTTTCATCAAGTCCACATATGCTAACACTCACATGATAACCTATATATGATAGTTTATGATAACCTACATTCGAGTGGATATATATACCCGGGTCTCTCCAACACATAGAGCTTGCCAAAGGAAAAAGTGTAAAAAGGAAAGGTGAAGATCACCATACTCTTGTATAAGGATAGGAGATAAAGGTAAAATATAGGCCCTTCGCAGAGGGAAGCAGAGGTTGTCATGTGCTTTTACGGTTGGATGCACAAAATCTTAATGCAAAAGAACGTCACTTTATATTGTCGCTTGTGATAAGGACCTTTATTATGCAATCCGTCGCTTTTATTTCTTCCATATCACAAGTTCGTATAAAGCTTATTTTCTTCACACTAATAGATCATACATATTTAAGGAGCAATTTGTATTGCTTGCATCGATGACAACTTACTTGAAGGATCTTACCCAATCCATAGGTAGGTATGCTGGAGTCTGATGGCAAAACTGGGTTTAGGGATGTTTGGAAGCACAAGTAGTATCTCTACTTGGTGCAAAGAATTCGGCTAGCACGAGAGGGAAAGGCAAGGTCAACATGTTGGATGATCCATGACAATATAACTTCTATTCGGATATAAGAAAACATAACCCGTTATGTTGTCTTCCTTGTCCAACATCAACCCTTTAGCATGTCATATTTTAATGAGTGCTCACAATTACAAAAGATGTCCAAGATAGTATATTTATATGTGAAGCCTCTCTTTCTCTATTACTTCCTATTAATTGCAACAATGACCAAAACTATGTTTGTCAACCCTGAACAACTTTTATTCATCATACTCTTTATATGTGAAGTCATTACTCTCCATAAGATCAATATATGATCTTTTCATTTCTTTCTTTTTATTTCTTTTATTTAGTTCCCCCAAGATCATAGCAAGAAAGCAAAGCCCTCAACTCAAAACTACTCTTTATTATATATCTCAAGGACTCGATTACATAGATAGAGATCAAAGCAAAACTCAAAGCTAGATCATACTAAAAACTTTATTCGAATAGATCAAGATATAACCAAAAGGATCAAACTAAGAAAAACGATAAAGATAAAGGGGTGATGGTGATACGATACCAGGGCAACTCCACCAAGCTTGGCAGTTGCCAAGGGGAATGCCCATACCCATGTATTTATGTCTCTTTCTTCGAAGGTGGTGATGTGATATTCTTGGCGATGATGCCCCTTAGGATACGATTCTCTTCCTTGAGCTTGTTAATTTGCAGCTTAGATCCATTACTTCCTTGCGAAGTTTACCCGTGATGGCTAGAGCTCCATCCACCCATGGATGTTTCCTGGCTGCGGGAGAGAAAGCAACACTCTTTTCTCATATTTCATAATAGAGAAATCTAGCATCGGGAGGAATAACCGAATTTGGTATTGCTGAGCTCTAAAGTTCCTCCAGCATGAATCTAGTTTGAAGACGAGAGGTAACTTATTGATCCTCCTCCATGGCATCCACTTTTTTCAAGTTAGCCTCCATCTCTTCCTCCGTTGCTTGCCCAAAGTGGTTGGCTTCGCTGTATGCTCTTGGACCCGGTGTCGGGTGAGATACACGACTGTCCCCGACTGACTCTTGCGAAGACATCTTGCTCCAAATCTGCTGCAGAAACAACTCAAAACAAAAACATGGGATTTTTTCATGGTACGGTGGTCAAAACCTTCGGGAGATTATATAATGAATTTTTACCGACCATAAGAAGTGTTCTGCAAGAAAATGGAGTCCGGAGGGCACACGAGGTGACCACATGGTGGGGGGGCACGCCCAGGGGGGTAGGGCGCGCCCTCCACCTTGTGCTGGCCTCGTGTATCTTTTGGACTACTTTTAGTTTTCCTAATTTTTTGAATATTCCAAAACGGAGAAAATTTATCATTGGAAACGTTTTGGAGTCGGTTTACTTACCATACTACATACCTATTCCTTTTCGGAGTCTGAAACATTCTGGAAAGTGTCCCTTATGTACTCCTCCGATGTTACGGTATCAATTATATTGGTCTCAACATTTATGGGAGTACCTGAGATATAATGTTTGAGTCTTTGACCGTTTACCACCTTCGGCATTGTTAATTTTTATGGCACCAGAACGATAGACCTCCTCGATGATGTAAGGGCCTTCCCATTTAGAGAAAAGTTTTCCTGCAAAAAATCTTAAACGAGAGTTGTATAGCAAAACATGATCACCTACATTAAACTCACACTTTTGTATCCTTTTATCATGCCATCTTTTAACTTTTTCCTTAAACAATTTGGCATTCTCATAGGCTTGGGTACTCCATTCATCGAGTGAGCTAATGTCAAATAACCTCTTCTCACCGGCAAGCTTCAAATCATAGTTGAGCTCTTTAATAGCCCAATATGCCTTATGTTCTAGTTCAAGAGGTAAATGACATGCTGTTCCATAAACCATTTTATATGGAGACATACCCATAGGATTCTTATAAGCAGTTCTATAAGCCCACAATGCATCATCAAGTTTCTTAGACCAACTCTTTCTAGATCTGAAAGTGCTAGTTATCGACTAGAGGGGGATGAATAGGCGATTTTTATGGAAGTCTTCAAAACATGGGAGTTTCGAAGACAAACGATAGAGATGAACCTATAAACATGCAGCGGAAGGTAGACTACACTAAGCAAGTCATAGTCAAGTATTCAATGAAGTGAAAGCACGAAGACTAATAGTAGCTAGGTAGTAAAGATCAGGATGGAAGATAGTATGAAGCCAAACAACAATAGTAGTCACACAGTGAAGTCAAATAGGTAGTGCAAACAGGCAATGACTTCACGAAGACAAACTGTAAGTAAAGAGAGGGAGAGGATAGAACCAGACACTAGGCGAGGACAATGATTTGTTGGACCAGTTCCAGTTGTTGTGACAACTGTGCGTCTGGTTAGGGAGGCTGAGATTCAACTCAGAAGACCGTGTCTTCACCTTATTCCCCTTGAGCTAAGGACACCCAGTCCTCGCCCAATCACTCTGGTAAGTCTTCAAGGTAGACTTCCAAACCTTCACAGACTTCATTCACCGGCGATCCACAATGACTCTTGGATGCTCAGAACGCAACGCCTAACCGGCTGGAGGATTCACAGTCCTCAAGTGTAACAAGTCTTTAGGTCACGCGGATAGAAAGACTTCAGTGATGCCTAACACTCTTTGGCTCTGGGTGTTTGGGCTTTGTCCTCGCAAGGATTTCTCTCTCTCAAAAGCTTCGGAGGTGGGTTGCTCTCAAACGACAAAAGCCGTGCACTAACTCTGAGCAGCCACCAATTTATGGTGTAGGGGGTGGGCTATTTATAGCCACTAGGCAACCCGACCTGATTTGTCCGAAATGACCCTGGGTCACTAAGGAACTGACATGTGTTCCAATGGTCAGATTTCAAACACACGCGGCAGCTTGACTTGGGCTACAAGTAAAGCTGACTCATCCATCTCTGGATAAGATTTGCTCTCATTGTCTTCGCTCAAAGACATAAGATTTGGTTGAGCATCACTTCAGTCACTCTGACTTTGTTCACTGGGACCCCACTTAACAGTACGGTGGTTCCTATGACTCAACAAAGAAGAAAAGGAAACAACGAAACAACTAAGTCTTCGCGCTCCATAGTCTTCACGTGATGTCTTCTCTTGTCATAGTCTTCAATGTGAATATCTTCACATACCACCATTGTCTTCAATGTCTTCATACATTTTTAGGGGTCATCTCCGGTAGGTAAACCGAATCAATGAGGGACTACTACCTGTGTTATCCTGCAATTCTCACAAACACATTAGTCCCTCAACCAGGTTTGTCGTCAATACTCCAAAACCAACTAGGGGTGGCACTAGATGCACTTACAATCTCCCCCTTTTTGGTGATTGATGACAAACTGGTTGAAGTTTTCAACGGGGATAAAAAGTATGTGAAATTGTAAAGGATAAAGGTATTGTATTCATAAGTAGCAATAGGCTCCCCCTGAAGATGTGCATATAAGTAATTTGCTTTTGGAATGCAAATGCACATGGCAGGTTGTACTTGTGGAGATCCTTTTCAACTTATGAAGACAATTCATCATGCATGATTTGATATAATGAAGATAATTACATGCAAAATGAAAAATGGACGTCTGCAATATGACTTCGTGCGGGATTTATCATCGCATCACAGAATAGCAGAAAACGTAGCAGACGACCATCAAGTTTAAGTGTTACAACTCAAAGAACCAAATGTATCAAAAGCGAGAGTTGTGAACACTAGGCAAAATATAAAGCAACCGCCCATATGGACCCGCTTGAAGACTATCAACTCATATGCTTCTCCCCCTTTCGTCAATAAGGACCAAAAAGGTTTGAAGACATAGAGCCTCTACTCGTTCCCAGAAGGAGTAGGAGAAGCTGCAGGGTCGGCCTCGGCGTTTGGCGGTGCAGAAGAACTTGGTGCAGTGTCGACACGCGCCGAGGTTGGAGGTGGTGAAGTAGCATCATCTTGGTCATCTATGACTCTGGCATTGACTGTGGCAGCTGAGGAGGAATAATCAGAGTCTTCAAGAGAGGGAGTCCGACGCAAGATGACATTCCTTGGAGGAGTGGAGTCAAACTTGAATCTTTCAGTGAAGCCATCGTTTTGAAGATCTGCTTCATCACTCAGCAATGTCAAACTCTTCCATGACCTCCGACAGGTTTCATGAGTGACAAAGGCATTCTTGGTGGCAAGGTTGCGAATGCGATTGACACCCACCAAGAGGCTTTGCATCTGTCACTTCAGCCAGTAGTGATGCTTATCCTATTTCTGATGCAGGGCGATGAGAAGCTCTCGGTCATTGAGAACACGAGATCGCTTTCAAGGCCTTTGTGCAATGTGCTCTCAGTGGCTTCAGTATTGGCACGGCGAGGGCCATGTGTATTGCCAGCCAAAGGATAAACACGAGTGATGGCCTGGAATCCTTCAATGGGCTGAGCGAAGCTTTGGTGATCAGCATTGTGAAGACAAACAGGCTCCTTGGCAGGCTTTGGGTATATGGCTTCAACTGACATATCAACCTCTGGCAAAAAGATCAGATGGTTGCGAGCAGAAGGCTGATAGTTGACAGCTGAATCAAGCTTGATAAGGCGCATAACCCATGGAGCGTAGAACTTCAGACCAAAGAGATTAGAGCCTGATGCAGCCAATTGCCTGATAAAGAAGTCTTGAGCATTGAAGCTGATGCCATTGAAGATATAAAAGACCAATGTCTTCATCGCTCCTTCAAGCTTTGCTGCAGAAGAATGTCCTTTGACAGGCCAGAGAGTTCGCCTGATGATATGATAAATAGTGTGGGGCAGATACCCTAGGTCTTCAACAAAGAATTATCTTGGGTATTCAGCATCGCGTGGCAGAGGCTTCATCATGCTCATCATTTGGCTCATGTTGGGCTCTTGCTTCTGAAAGATGCTCTCCAATGCATTGCGGTGAAGCTGACAACCAGGTTCATATAGTTCACCTGGAGTGGGCAGACCAGTGAGCTCAATAATGTCAATAGTTTTAGCTTCATGGTGTATGTTGCCTGTCATCCACTCAAGGACCCATGTCTTCGGATCCCTGTCGTAGCCGCGAATGTGGAGGGTAGCGTAAAATTGTAGCAGAAGCTCTTCATTCCAATGCTCCTTATCAGTCACAAAGTTCAGCAGACCAGCATCACGGAAGCAGTCAAGGGCTTCTTCAAGGCTGGGCAGTCCAGCAATGGCTTCACAATCTAGACGCATATGTGGAAAGATGCGCCCTAGGTCATAGAGAACACAAGAATAGTAACTGCGCTGCTGATAGCTCCAGAACCGATCAGATGAAATCCTTGGCTTGGAATAGGGGTTCTTAGCACTATCAAAGAAAGTGTTGTGCGCAATGAAGCCATTTGCATTGAAGGACCCTGGTGAAGTGGCAGTACCTGGAAACCTGGGTAACCTTGGCTTTGGCTTCTGGACCTGAGGCCTGTGCTCGACATGATAGTCAAATTGCGGACCAGCAGCAGGTGGAGGAACCAGAATGGGCCATCGGACTGTAACCAGCTGACCACGATCAAATGCTTTCTCAATAGTATGTGGCCTTGGAGGTGGTACAGGAGCAGTGGCAGTGGCAGTGGCAGTGACTTCAGGCTGCAGATTTGCATCAGGTGCAGCATTGGCTTCAGGTGCAATCACTTCGGGCACCACATTAACTTCAGGCGCCACATTAGCTTCAGCCATGACAACGTCATTGGCTACAGTGTTGGTGTTGGTGGTCGCCTCAATGTTATCAACCTCCACTCGAGTAGCTGGAGGGTCGGACACGTTCTCCTCGAGAACAACTTCAGGGTTGGTTGGGGGTGTAGCATCACGTTCTTCTTCATCTCTGGGCTCTTCTTGTTCATCGGCTGATGCAGCCGGAATATCTTCAGCCGCCTTGGCTTCAGACTCGGGGATGTTCGCAGTAGGAGAGGCTTCAGGAAATACTTGGCGTGATACTGATTGGTGCTCTTCTCCTTCTGGAACACTCGACAGAGTGACTTGTGGCCTTGCTCCTTTACAAAGCCTGCGGAACACTGGCGACGCTTGTGGAGATGGAGTAGGTTGGGCCTCAAAGTCATCATCTTCAAGCACCGGATTGGTGACTTGAGTTGGGGGAGTAGTTGGTGTTTCTTCTTACGGTGGGAGTCTTGAGGGTGATCAGCCCATGAATCATCCTGAGCGATTGGCGTCAAAGGACGACCAATGCTGATGAGTTCGCTGTTCGTGAGAACAGGCGATGATACCACATTGTGCTCGATCTGAGGAAGGACTTCATCATCTTCTACATTGTCTTGGGGACCAATGTCTTTAGCTGCGGTGGGGTTGACAGATGGAATGTCTTCAGCTTCAGGAGCCTCTGGGGAAGCAGGCTCATGAACTATTAAATTACGCTCTTGTTGTGCAGATGCAGGACGAGCAACAGAAATTGGCTCGACGACAAGGGGCTCTGTGGGAGCAGCCCGATCTTTCTTCTTGCTTTTACGCATCTTGGCAGGTGGAGCATCGTCAGTGGTGTTCTTGGTCTTGCACTTTCTGGCTATGGCTTCAGCTGCCCTTGTTTTCTTGAGCTCTGAAGCCACTGCGGGGACCTTAGGCTTCAAGCCTGTCATACTAGCGGGGAAGACAATGCGAGGTTCTTCCCGCCTGGATGCATCTACTTGGTCCACAGCAGGCTTCTTCTGCTTGGCAGCCATCTTGGGGTCGATGCCAGGACGCCCAAGTGCCTTGCGCTTCTCAGCTTCATTGTAGGCTTGAACACATTTGGCAGCCAAGTGCTTCATGCGCTCTCGAGAACCTTTGGCTTCGCCGCGTTTCTTGTGAAACGCCTCCTTGAGCTCATGCAGCATTGTCTTGAAGTTTTGGACGTCTGTCACACTGAGCTTGGCCATATGCTTCTTGAACTGAGCCTTTTCATAGTCGATCTTGTGCTTCAGTTCAACAATTCTCTAAGCTAGAGCCAGCTCAGGAGCAATGGCTCCATGGAAGGAGACGCTGAGGCCAATGGGAAGTTGCAGATCATCAAAGCTGAGGTTGGGGGTGTCAAACCACTCATCAATGAAATTGTTCAACACTTCCACGTCAAAGAGAGGCAAATCATTGAAGATTTCTGCCTCTTGCTTGCTCTTTATCAGCAGCTCAAGAGCATCATCAGCAAGATCGTCGTCACTCGATAGATCAATGGCGTCGTTCTCATTTCTTAGAACAGCAGCAGGGGTCAGTGCTTGACCAGTGGTGTGCATGTGCTTCTTCTTCTTATTCTTAGACTTGGAGATGCGTGAGAGATCTTTAGACTGCACACTTGGTGCAGGAGGAGCAGTGGCCAGAGGCTTCGCTCGCGAAGCTCTTGGTGCAGTGGAAGGCTTCAAAGCCTTGGGTTTCTTCAGCTTCTTAGGCTTCGGTGGTGCAGGCGCTTCGTCAGAATCAGCGTCATCTGGAGAGTGATCCACGGCTGCCCCTTGAACCATAATGTGAGTGATGAGACCTTCTAGGTTGTAGAAGGGCCCAACAAGATTGGGTTCAGCTTCGCATGTGCCATCGGCATGAGGAGCAGAGGGACCTGGGTTGAAGTCTAATCCCCGCGACTTCTTGTTCTCTTTGGCTGAGTTCTTGGCAAACTGAAAGTTGCGCTTGAACAGATTGTCGTCACGACACCATAACAGCGAAGATGGGTCGGCATCAGCAGGTTGTGGTCCACGGACCGTGCAAGGGTAGAAGCCTTGATCAATGGCTTCAGCTCTGGACCTGGGTGGAAGATTTTTGTACAAGATGTCTCCCCGGGGTCGCTTGATGGCAATCTTTTCGGCATATTCCTGGGTCACGAACCTGTACTTGTACCATTGTTCTGCCCAATATCTTCGAATCCATTGGATTCGAGTTTTGCGCTGGTTGTAATCCTTCTCTGGATCTGTCTTGTATAGCTCATAGACGTCAGGTGGTAAGTCTCTTGATGTTCCCCCACGGTGCCGTCTGCCTCCCTTCTTTGCTGACTTATCTGTGGCCATGTAGTTCAGACTGAATGACTTCAACACTGTCAAAGGCTTCCATCTGCTGGCCAGACAGGAACTAGCTTCGGGAGAGTTGATATGATGCTGTAAGAATTCTGCAAATGAATGCAGACTATGAGAACCAAGGGATTCTCCCACGGACATGTACCTGTGACAGCATTAGAGATGCGAGGGAAGGGGAAGAGGTCATATGCATTCTTAGAAGATTTTGAAGATAAATCAGTTTAGAAGACATTGACCTCATAGCGCGAAGACATTCACTTATATGTTGAGAGTTGGTTCCAGATTTGTACGAATCCAAGAATACGTACAAGTGAGGAATCTAACAACGTGTGAAGCATAAGTGAATATACTAGACATCATATGAGATGCAAAATAGGATAGATCCAAATTTGTGGAGGCAGAAACCACTTTTGGTAGGAAGATTGAATCTATCGGATCAAAAAGACAGTAAAAAGAGGGTTTTAATTTACCACACGATGAACTGCTGGACGGAGTAGAAGATGAGGCCAAGCAGTTCGATCTTCCATGCCCTAACTTGGCGACGGAGGACACCTACGGCGGCAGCGGAGAAGACGATGTCCGCGGCCGGTGTGAAGACGACGTCGATGAGGTCGCGGCAGCTAAGCGCTTCGTAGCCGGCGTCGTCGAGAGCTAGCGGTGGCGCTAGGGTTTGTCGATGTGGAGAGGTGGAAGAAAGATTTTGACCACGATGGGATGTGCATTTATAGGGAGTGGGACGGCACAGTGCAATTACGCAGGTGCCCCTGGTGGTTCACATCTGAGGGACACGTGGCGAACATGCAACACATTGGAAGTTGTTCCATGTTCCCACGCACGCCTAGACTGTCGGGTGGTCGTTCCGGCTTCTCCGTATTTCAGGCAATTAGGATAGAGCATTTAAAACAGATTTAATGTTTGTCTCTGTATCTTCTGCTGACAAGGACGCAGAGAAGACATTCGATGGTTTCAATAGAATGCATATGATTTGGATAGATAGATTTGAGGTAGAAGTATAGAGAGGTTAGGGTCCGATCACATTCACTTAGTCCAAAAGATTCAAACGAGAAGACATAGCGATAAATGAATGCTGTAGAGGACAAAACACTAATATATGTATATATCAGAATAAGATCAAATCAACATTGTGAAGATAAACATGAAGTCATGTTAATATTGAAGACAAACTAAATGCGAAGACTTAGCAAATGTAACGCCATGAGAAAAACACTTCAAAAGAAGAATTTGGTGGTGGCGTTACCCACCGTATGGGAAGTATTAGACCCAGACATGACGCACAATTATCGTGGCGCTCCAAAGTCAAATTCCGCATTAATGTATTCACACTCAGAGTGTAAGTCTTCATTGATTGAAGACATACATTACTTCGTGTGTTGCACATCTAAGTCATCAACATGCATAAGTGTTAGGATGTGTGCCTGATCACAGGACATTCGAGGATTCCAAGATATTTAGCTCACACCGCAACTTGCAAAACCTTTTCTCATCCAAGGGCTTTTTGAAGATATCTGTGAATTGCTCTTCAGTGTTGACGTGTATGATATCAATATCTTCCTTCATGACATGATCTCTGAGAAAGTGATGACGAATTTCAATGTGCTTTGTCTTTGAGTGCTGAACTGGGTTGTTGGCAATCTTGATGGCGCTTTCGTTATCGCAGTAGAGTGGTACTTGTTTCAGATGGATGCCATAGTCCTTGAGTGTTTGCTTCATCCATAGAAGCTGAGCGTAGCAAGATCCAGCAGCAATGTATTCAGATTGAGCAGTGGAGAGTGATACACAGTTCTGCTTCTTTGAAGACCAACAGACAAGTGATCGTCCCAGAAAGTGACATGTGCCTGATGTAGACTTGCGATCCACCTTGTCACGAGCATAATTAGCATCCGAGAACCCAACTAGATCAAACTCTGAGCCCTTTGGATACCATAATCCTAATGTTGGGCTGTAAGCCAAATATCGAAGAATTCGCTTCACAGCTAAGTGATGCGATTCCTTTGGTGCCGCTTGGAATCGAGCACACATGCAAACACTAAGCATAATATCTGGCCTAGATGCACATAAATATAGTAAAGAACCAATCATGGAGCGGTATACCTTTTGATCGAACTCTTTACCATTGGCGTCAGGACCTAGATGACTCTTGGTTGGCATTGGCGTCGTGTAACCTTTGCAGTCTTGCATTCCAAACTTCTTTAGGAAATCTTTGAGATATTTCTCTTGAGATATGAAGATGCCATTGGTTTACTGACGAATTTGAAGACCAAGAAAGAACTTCAGCTCACCCATCATGGACATCTGATATTGCTCTTGCATCATGTGTCCAAATTCATCACTGTATTTCTGGTTGGTGCAGCCGAAGATAATGTCATCCACGTATGTTTGGCACACAAACAGTTCACCATCATATGTCTTCGTGAAGTGTAGGATCTAGGGAACCTAGTTTGAAGCCTTTGCTCTTCAGGAAGTCTTTGAGTGTATCATACCAAGCGCGAGGGGCTTGTTTGAGGCCATACAGTGCCTTGTTAAGCTTGCATACCATGTCAGGATGTTTTGGATCTTCAAAGCCAGGGGTTGTGCAACATACACTTCTTCTTCAATCTTGTCGTTGAGAAAAGCACTCTTCACATCCATTTGATACAGAAGGATGTTGTGATGATTTGCATAGGCTAGCAGTATGTGAATGGCTTCAAGCCTAGCCACAGGAGAAAATGTTTCATCGAAGTCAATCCCTTCAACTTGAGTGTATCCTTGAGCAACGAGACGAGCCTTGTTTCTGACAACTTGACCATGCTCATCTTGCTTGTTGCGATATATCCATTTTGTGCCTATTATGTTGTGCTTGCGAGGGTCAGGACGTTTGACAAGTTCCCACACATTGTTCAGCTTGAACTGTTGAAGCTCTTCTTGCATAGCTTGAATCCATTCAGGTTCCATGAAGGCTTCAGCAAGTTTCTTGGGTTCAGATATTGAGACAAATGCAAAGTGCCCACAGAAATTTGCTAGCTGTGTTGCTCTTGAACGAGTGAGTGGACCAGGTGCATTGATGCTATCAATTATGTTCTCAATCTGTACTTCATTTGCAACACGAGGATGAACTGGACGATGATTTT
This sequence comes from Aegilops tauschii subsp. strangulata, assembly GCF_002575655.3. Lineage (NCBI taxonomy): Eukaryota > Viridiplantae > Streptophyta > Magnoliopsida > Poales > Poaceae > Aegilops > Aegilops tauschii. The sequence goes on along the minus strand of NC_053035.3, from coordinate 205,381,999 downwards.
GTTCTTGCTGATCATTGTCATTGTCAGGAGGATTGTCTTCAGGATGAGCATTGTCTTCAGGTTGATTAGGTGCAGAAATGATAAGTTCCTCTTCAGGTTGTGCTTCATTTGGTATGATTTCTCCAGTTCCCATAAGCTTGATAGATTCACTAGGTGGAACTTCATCTAGCACATTTGGCAGGTGCTCTCTTTGCGAGCCGTTAGTCTCATCGAATCGCACATCCACAGTTTCAACCACTTTATAGTGAAAGAGGTTGAAGACTCTGTAGGAGTGTGAGTCCTTTCCGTAACCAAGCATAAAACCTTCATGTGCTTTCGGTGCAAATTTTGAAGTGTGATGTGGATCCTTGATCTAGCACCTAGCACCAAATACTCTGAAGTAACTGACATTTGGCTTCTTACTAGTGAGGAGTTCATAGGATGTCTTCTTCAGAAGCTTGTGAAGATAAACACGGTTGATGACATGGCATGCAGTATCAATAGCTTCAGGCCAGAACTTTCTTGGAGTCTTGTATTCATCGAGCATCGTCCGTGCCATCTCAATGAGTGTTCTGTTCTTGCGCTCCACGATGCCATTCTGCTGAGGTGTGTACGGAGCTGAGAACTCACGAGTGATGCCCAATGTATCCAGGTAAAGGTCAAGGCCGGTGTTCTTGAACTCTGTGCCGTTGTCACTTCTGATATGTTTGATCTTGACGCCATAGTTGTTCATGGCACGGTTGGCGAAGCGTCTGAAGACATCCTGCACTTCAGTCTTGTAGAGAATTATATGCACCCACGTATATCTTGAATAACCATCAACAATCACGAAGCCATAGAGACAAGCAGTAGTAGTAAGAGTAGAGTAGTGAGTAGGGCCAAATAAGTCCATGTGTAGCAGCTCGAAGGGTTGAGATGTCGTCATGATTGTCTTCAAGGGATGCTTGGCCCTTGTCATCTTTCCAGCTTCGCAGGCACCGCACAGATGATCTTTCTTGAACTTGACGCCCTCGATGCCTATGACGTGCTTCTTCTTTGCGAGAGTGTGCAAGTTCCTCATGCCGGCATGCCATAGCCTTCGATGCCAGAGACAACACTCTGAAGCTTTTGCTAGAAGACATACGGCAAGCTGTGGTCCTGCTGAGAAATCTACCATGTACAGATCATCTTTCCGATACCCTTCAAAGACTAGAGACTTGTCAGATTCCATTAGTACAAGGCAACGATATTTTCCAAATATCACAATCATGTTCAAGTCACAAAGTATTGAGAGAGACATTAAGTTGAAACCAAGGGATTCAAAAAGCATCACTTTATACATGTGTTGATCCTTTGAGATTGCAACTCTACCTAGACCCAAATACCTTGCTTTTACCAGTGTCAGCAAATGTGATGTGACTCTTGTCAAATGGACGTAAGGTTGAGTCCATGAGAAGACATCGATCACCAGTCATATGATTAGTGCATCCGCTATCCATAATCCATTCTGAAGCATGAGGTGTCATACCCTACAGTACAGTTAGGGGGATAGGCTTCACCAATAGTATTCTGAAGCATAAACATTTGACGCACAAGAGGATTATCAAAGCTCAGATCAAGATTAGGACTGATAGGATGATTGGCAAGCGATTCAGGAACAAAATACATAGTGAGACCATTTGGGCATTTGATCTTGCGCCCTACAAGATGTTCTAGGTCCCCAGCAATAGCATCGGACGCCTTTGATTTCCGGCTGGAGACCTTTCCCTACAAAAGAAAGTTAATTCTTCTTAACCACCCACATCTTCAGGGGTGGCTTAGAAGCAATGAGTCTAAGTGCAGCATCTGAGAACTTCGGCCTTCAAGCCCTAGCAAATAGCCTTGCAGGAGGTAAATAGTACTCATATGAATAAGCAGAAAAGTTAGTTCTTAGTTTGAAGAAACACACTCATATTCATAAGTTTGAGTATGATTTCCCTGCAAAACATTGGCGTTAGGGTGACTCAGGTGAGTCCTCTGTCTGTATGAAGCCTTTGGACCATATGAAGCCTTTGGTCTGGGGTTTGTCTTCCTCCCAGGTGGTGTCATGATGACATTCATAGGAAGATTCTCAAGACAACTTTTGGGAACCCAGATCTTCTTCATAGGTGGCCCATTCCTGCAGTTAGTACCAATGTACCTGGCAAACACTTCACCATTCTGATTCTTAAACAGTTTATAGTTTGCATCAAAGGATTCATCAATGACAATAGGGTTAGCACAAGTGAAGCCAGATAAGGTGGATGGATCCACTGAAGGTCCCTTTGCAGCAACCCATGTGGTTTTGGGGTACTGCTCAGGCTTCCAGTAGGAGCCATCAACATTCATTTTCCTCTCGAACCCCACACCCTCTTTCCTAGGGTTTCGGTTCAGAATCTGCTTTTTGAGGACATCGCACAGTGTGTGATGCCCTTTGAGACTTTTGTACATCCTTGTTTCAAGCAATGTCTTCAACCTAGCATTTTCATCAGCAATAGTAGTGGCATCCTCGGCAGAGGGGTTAGTTACCACATCAACAGTTGAAGATATTGCAACAGTAGCAGCAGTAGAACATTCAGCAACAGAAGTAGCGTTATCACGCTCAAGGCATTTTAGACATGGTGGTTCAAATCCTTCCTGAGAGGGACTGATCTGTTGAGCGCGAAGTGACTCATTCTCTTTTTGAAGATCTTCATGAGCCGCTCTCAATTTTTCAAGCTCTTGCTTCCTTTGAAGATAATCATAGGAAAGCTTTTCATGAGTGGTTGAGAGCGTTTCATGACGACTTTCAAGTTCCTGGTACTTAACATGAAGATTTTTTATGTCTTCAATTAAGAACTGAGAACGGGTCATTTCCGCGTCCAACAGGTCATCGCTTTTGTCTAACAGTTTTTGAGTGTGTTCCATAGCTTTCTGTTGTTCAGTTGCAATTTTAGCAAGTGTTTTGTAGCTGGGTTTGGATTCACAATCAGAGTCATCTTCACTTGATGTTTGAAAGTAAGTATCACGTGATTTTACCTTGGCACCACGTGCCATGAAGCAGTAGGTGGGAGCAGAGTCGTCCTTGTCATTAGCATCAGCATTGGTGACGGGGCATTGTCTTCAGTGTTGAAGATGGACTTGGCAACGTAGGCTATAGCTAGAGCCAGACTTGTAATGCCAGGGTCGGACTCCTCCTCAGACTCCACCTCCGCCTCCTCAGAAGCATACTCCTCTTCTGAATCCATCTCCTTGCCAACAAAAGCACGAGCCTTGCCAGATGAGCTCTTCTTATGTAATGAAGACTTGGACGAGGACTTGGAAGAAGACTTTGAGGATTTCTTCTTCTTCTTGTCATCAGAATCATATTCCTTGCTCTTCTTCTTGTTCTCATTGTCCCATTGTGGACACTCAGAGATGTAGTGTCCAGGTTTCTTGCACTTGTGACATGTTCTCTTCTTGTAGTCATGAGTGGAAGCTTCATCATTTCTTGAGCTGGATCGTGAAGACTTTCTGAAGCCCTTCTTCTAAGTGAACTTCTGGAACTTCTTCACAAGCATAGGAAGCTCCTTTCCAATGTCTTCAGGATCACCAGAATTGCAGTCAGATTCTTCTTCAGATGAGGAAACAGCTTTTGCCTTCAAAGCGCGAGTTCGGCCATAGTTGGGACCATAGATATCTCTTTTCTCAGATAGCTGGAACTCATGTGTGTTGAGCCTTTCAAGTATGTCAGACGGATCGAGTGTCTTGAAGTCAGGGCATTCTTGTATCATCAGGGGAAGGGTGTCGAACGAGCTGTCAAGTGATCTTAGGAGTGTCTTGACGATTTCATGCTTGGTGATCTCAGTGACGCCGAGAGCACGAAGCTCATTTGTGATGTCAGTGAGGCGATCAAACGTGAGGTGGATATTCTCATTGTCATTTCTCTTGAAGCGGTTGAAGAGGTTGCGAAGAACACTGATCCTTTGATCTCTCTGGGTTGAGACGCCTTCGTTGACCTTGGAGAGCCAGTCCCAGACTAGCTTCGACGTTTCCAGAGCACTCACACGGCCATACTGTCCTTTGGTCAGATGACCACAGATGATGTTCTTGGCGGTAGAATCCAGTTGAATGAACTTCTTGACATCAGCAGGGGTGACACCTTCACCGGTCTTGGGAACACCATTCTTGACGACATACCAGAGGTCGACATCAATGGCTTCAAGATGCATGTGCATCTTATTCTTCCAGTAGGGATATTCAGTTCCATCGAAGACGGGGCACGCAGCGGAGACTTTGATTATCCCTGCAGTCGACATAGCTAAAACTCCAGGTGGTTAAACCGAATCACACAGAACAAGGGAGTACCTTGCTCTGATACCAATTGAAAGTGCTAGTTATCGACTAGAGGGGGGTGAATAGGCGATTTTTATGAAAGTCTTCAAAACATGGGAGTTTCGAAGACAAACGATAGAAATGAACCTATAAACATGCAGCGGAAGGTAGACTACACTAAGCAAGTCATAGTCAAGTATTCAATGAAGTGAAAGCACGAAGACTAATAGTAGCTAGGTAGTAAAGATCAGGATGGAAGATAGTATGAAGCCAAACAACAATAGTAGTCACACAGTGAAGTCAAATAGGTAGTGCAAACAGGCAATGACTTCACGAAGACAAACTGTAAGTAAAGAGAGGGAGAGGATAGAACCAGACACTTGGTGAGGACAATGATTTGTTGGACCAGTTCCAGTTGTTGTGACAACTGTATGTCTGGTTAGGGAGGCTGAGATTCAACTCAGAAGACCGTGTCTTCACCTTATTCCCCTTGAGCTAAGGACACCCAGTCCTCGCCCAATCACTCTGGTAAGTCTTCAAGGTAGACTTCCAAACCTTCACAGACTTCGTTCACCAGCGATCGATAACGACTCTTGGATGCTCAGAACGCGACGCCTAACCGGTTGGAGGATTCACAGTCCTCAAGTGTAACAAGTCTTCAGGTCACGCGGACAGAAAGACTTCAGTGATGCCTAACACTCTTTGGCTCAGGGTGTTTGGGCTTTGTCCTCGCAAGGATTTCCCTCTCTCAAAAGCTTCGAAGGTGGGTTGCTCTCAAACGACAAAAGTCATGCACTAACTCTGAGCAGCCACCAATTTATGGTGTAGGGGGTGGGCTATTATAGACACTAGGCAACCCGACCTGATTTGTCTGAAATGACCCTGGGTCACTAAGGAACTGACACATGTTCCAACGGTCAGATTTCAAACACACGCGGCAGCTTGACTTGGGCTACAAGTAAAGCTGACTCATCCAGCTCTGGATAAGATTTGATCTCATTGTCTTCGCTCGAAGACATAAGATTTGGTTGAGCATCACTTCAGTCACTCTGACTTTGTTCACTGGGACCCCACTTAACAGTATGGTGGTTCCTATGACTCAACAAAGAAGAAAAGGAAACAACGAAACAACTCAGTCTTCGCGCTCCATAGTCTTCACGTGATGTCTTCTCTTGTCATAGTCTTCAATGTGAATATCTTCACATACCACCATTGTCTTGAATGTCTTCATACATTTTTAGGGTCATCTCCGGTAGGTAAACCGAATCAATGAGGGACTACTACCTGTGTTATCCTGCAATTCTCACAAACACATTACTCCCTCAACCAGGTTTGTCGTCAATACTCCAAAACCAACTAGGGACGGCACTAGATGCACTTACAAGATCTATTGACAGTCTTTTGCAAAATTAATTTAATCTCTCTATTGCTCAATTCTACTTGACCACTAGACTGAGGATGATATGAAGATGCAATTCTATGGTTGAAATCATATTTAGCTCGCATTTTATGGAAAGCACCATGAATAAAATGTGAACCACCATCAGTCATTAAATATCCAGGGACTCCAAACCTCAGAAAAATAACTTCTTTAAGTATCTTAATAGAAGTGTTATGATCAGCACTACTAGTTGGAATAGCTTCTACCCACTTAGTAACGTAATCAACAACAACTAAAATATGTGTATACCCATTAGAGGAAGGAAAAGATCCCATATAATCAAAACCCCAAACATCAAATGGTTCAATAACAAGTGAATAATTCATAGGCATTTCCTGACGTCTACTAATATTGCCAATCCTTTGACATTCATCACATGACAAGACAAACTTACGAGCATCCTTGAAGAGAGTGGGCCAATAGAACCCAGATTGCAATACCTTATGTGCAGTTCTATCTCGAGCGTGGTGCCCTCCGTAGAACTCAGAGTGTCACTTGCATAGGATATGTTCCTGTTCCTATTCATGTTCAGGTACACAATGTCTAATAACACCATCTACTCCTTCTTTATAAAGGTGTAGATCATCCCAAAAGTAATGTCTTAAATCATAGAAAAACTTTTTCTTTTGCTGGTATGTGAAACTAGGTGGTATAAATTCAGCAACAATATAATTAGCATAATCAGCATACCATGGAGTATTACGAGAAGCATTTATGACATTTAATTGCTCATCGGGAAAGCTATCATCAATAGGATGTGGGTCATCAAGAACATTTTCTAACCTAGACAAGTTGTCTGCAATGGGGTTCTCGGCTCCCTTTCTATCAATAATATGCAAATCAAATTCTTGCAGCAGGAGAACCTATCTAATAAGTCTAGGCTTAGCATCTTTCTTTTCCATAAGATATTTAATAGCTTTCTTAAGTATATTTAATAAGTACCAACAGCATAATCGCTAACATCACACATAATTGTAAAGGGTAGGTTCCAATCAGGTGGTTGAACAATAGGAGCAGAGATCAAGGCTTTCTTAAGTATTTCAAATGCTTCTACACAATCATCATCAAAAACAAAAGGAACATGTTTTTGCAAGAGATTGGTGAGAGGCCTAGAAATTTTAGAGAAGTCTTTAATAAACCTCCTATAGGAACCAGCATGACCAAGGAAGCTTCTTATACCTTTGATATCTTTAGGACACGGCATCTTTTCAATAGCATCTACTTTAGCTTTATCAACTTCAATACCTCTTTCAGAAATTTTATGCCCCAAGGCAATACCTTCATTAACCATAAAGTGACACTTCTCCCAATTTAAGACAAGATTAGTTTCTTCACATCTCTGCAAAACTCCATCAAGGGTGCTTAAGCCATCCTCAAAAGAAGTTCGGTAAACGGAGAAATCATCCATGAAAACCTCAACAATCTTTTCACAAAAATCAGAGAATATAGTAGTCATACATCTTTGAAAGGTAGCAGGTGCATTACATAAACCAAAAGGCATACGTCTATAAGCAAAGGTACCGAAAGGGCAAGTAAAAGTGGTTTTCTCTTGATCTTATTTTGACACAGGTATTTGAGAGAAACTACAGTAACCATCTAGAAAGCAAAAGCGAGTATGTTTGGATAATCTTTCTAGCATTTGATCGATAAAAGGTAGAGGGTAATGATCTTTTTCTAGTAGCTTTATTCAATTTGCGAAAATCCATTACAATTCTATAACCTGTAACAATTCTTTGTGGAACCAGTTCATTCTTATCATTAGGAACAACAGTAATACCTCCTTTCTTAGGGACACAATGAACAAGGTTTACCCATTGACTATCAGCAATAGGATAAATTATACCTGCCTCCAGAAGCTTTAGTATTTCATTCCTTACCACTTCTTTCATATTAGGATTTAACCGTCGTTGATGATCAACAACTGGTTTAGCATCTTTCTCTAATTTTATTTTGTGCTTACATAGAGTGGGACTAGTGCCCTTAAGATCATCAAGAGTATATCCAATAGTAGCACGGTGCTTCTTCAGAGTTTTCAATAATTTCTTTTCTTCATGCTCTGAAAGGTTAGCACTAATAATAACAGGATATATCTTCTTTTCATCTAGATACGCATATTTCAGAGTATCAGGCGATTGTTTAAGCTCAAACACGGGATCACCCTTGGGTGGAGGAGGATCCCCTAGGATTTCAATAGGAAAATTATGTTTCAAAATGGGACCTTGCTTAAAGAATGCTTCATCTATTTCTCTTCTTTCATTCATAGACAGATCATTCTCATGGTCTAGCAAATATTGTTCTAGAGGATCATCAGGAGGCACGGCAATAGAAGCAAGACCAATAATTTCATCTTTACTAGGCAATTCTTAATCACGGGGTTGTCTACGAAATTTAGAGAAATTAAAATCATGAGACATATCCCCGAACCAATAGTAACGATATCTTTCTCGCAGTCTATCTTAGCATTAACGGTATTCAAGAAAGGTCTACCAAATATAATGGGACAAAAATCATCTTGTGGGGAACCAAGAACAAGAAAATCAGTAGGATATTTAATTTTTCCACACAAGACTTCAACATCTCTTACAATCCCAATTGGTGAAATAGTATCTTTATTGGCAAGCTTAATAGTAACATCAATATCTTCTATCTCAACTGGTGCAATATCATTCATAATTTCTTTATATAAGGTAAAAGGTATTGCACTCACACTAGCACCCACATCACATAAGCCATGATAACAATGATCTCCTATTTTAACAGAAACAACAAGCATGCCAACAATAGGTCTATGTTTATCTTTCATATCGGGTTTAGCAATCCTAGCAGCTTCATCACAGAAATAAATAACATGCCCATCAATATTATCGACCAAGAGATCTTTAACCATAGCAATACTAGGTTCAACCTTAACTCTCTGAGGGTTTGGGTGTTCTAATATAACTTTTGTTTACCACAGTTGAAGCTTTAGCATGATCCTTAATCCTAACAGGAAAAGGTGGTTTCTCAATATAAGCAGTAGGAACAATAGGATCAACATTATAAGTAATAGTTTCTTCTTCAACTTTAATAGGTTCTACTACTTTAAATTGAATGGGAGGATGATATTGAAACCACTTCTCCTTAGGGAGATCAACATGAGTAGCAAAATATTCACAAAAAGAAGCTACTATCTCAGAGTCAAGTCCATATTTAGTGCTAAAATCACGAAAAGCATCGGTATCCATAAAAGATTTAACACAATCAACCTTAAGGTTTATACCCGACTCCTTACCTTCTTCGAGTTCCCAATCTTTAGAGTTGTGTTTAATTATTTCCAATAAATCTCAATTGAATTCAATATCCTTCTTCATATAGGAACCAGTACAAGAAGTATCGAGCATGGATCGATCATTATGAGAAAGTCGAGCATAAATATTTTGAATAATAATTTCTCTTGAGAGCTCATGATTGGGGCATGAATAAAACATGGACTTAAGCCTCCCGTAAGCTTGAGCGATACTTTCTCCTTCACGAGGCCAAATATTATATATATAATTCTGATCACGATGAACTAGATGCATAGGATAAAACTTCTAATGAAATTCCAATTTCAATCTGTTGTAGTTCCATGATCCATTATCATCCAGTAGCCTATACCATGTCAATGCCTTTCTCTTCAAAGATAAAGGGAATACCTTCTTGTTGACAACATCCTCGGGCATACCTGCAAGCTTAAATAATCCACAAACTTTATCCACATAGATTAGGTGCATATCAGGATGTAACGTTCCATCTCCTGCATAAGGTTTAGCTAGCAGTTTCTCTATCATACTTGAAGGAACTTCATAATAAATATTTTCAGTAGGTGCAGTAGGTTGAGGGGTAACTCTTTGCTCTTCCGGTCGAGGTGAAGATACCCCGAACAAGCCCCTCAAAGAATTATTTTCCATAGTAACAAGCGGCAGTAAATTTCAGCACACTATATAAATGTTTCCTTACCAAATTCCACTTACCAAAGGCGCTTCACTCCCCGGCAACGGCGCCAGAAAAGAGTCTTGATGACCCACAAGAATAGGGGATCTATCATACTCCTTTCGATAAGTAAGAGTGTCGAACCCAACGAGGAGCGGAAGGAAATGATAAGCAGTTTTCAGCAAGGTATTCTCCGCAAGCACTGAAATTATCGGTAATAGATAGTTTTGTGATAAGTTAAATCATAACGGGTAACAAGTAAATAAAGTATCTAAGGTGCAACAAGGTGGCTCAATCCTTTTTGTAGCAAAGGAAAAGCCTGGACGAACTCTTATATAAAGCAAAGAGCTCCCGAGGACACATGGGAATTGTTGTCAAGCTAGTTTTCATCATGCTCATATGATTCGCGTTCGTTACTTTGATAATTTTATATGTGGGTGGACCGGTGCTTGGGTGCTGCCCTTCCTTGGACGAGCCTCCCACTTATGATTAACCCCTCTCGCAAGCATCCGCAACTACGAAAGAATAATTAAGGTAAACCTAACCATAGCATGAAACATATGGATCCAAATCAGCCCCTTACGAAGCAACACATAAACTAGGGTTTAAGCTTCTGTCACTCTAGCAACCAATCATCTACTTATTACTTCCCAATGCCTTCCCCTAGGCCCAAATAATGGTGAAGTGTCATGTATTCGACATTCACATAACACCACTAGAGGAAAAGACAACATACATCTCATAAGAATATCGAACGAATACTAAATTCACATGATAACTTATAACAAGACTTTTCCCATGTCCTCAAGAACAAACATAACTACTCACAAAGAATATTCATAATCATAATCAGACGAGTATTAATTATCATTAAGGATCTGAACATATGATCTTCCACCGAATAAACCAACTAGCATCAACTACAAGGAGTAATCAACACTAATAGCAACCCACAGGTACCAATCTAAGGTTTTGGGACCAAGATCGAATACAAAAGATTGACCCTCCCTCGATGAGAGGATCGATGGTGATGACGATGGTGATGATTTCCCCCTCCCGGAGGGATGTTTCCCCGGCAGAACAGCTCCGCAGGAGACCTAGATTGGTTCTGCCCAAGTTCCGCCTCAAGACGGCGGCGCTTCGTCCCGAAGGCTTCCTTGTGATTTTTTTCAAGGGCAAAAGACACCATATAGCCAAAGATGGGCACCAGAGGCCTGCCAGGGGGCCCACAAGGTCAGGGGTGCCCCTGGGGGGTAGGGCACGCCTCCCACCCTTGTGGCTGGCTGGTGGCCCCCTCTGGTTCTTTCTTCGCCCAACATTTTTTATATATTCCAAAAACATGCTCCGTGAAGTTTTAGGACTTTTGGAGTTGTGAAGAATAGGTCTCTAATATTTGCTCCTTTTCCCGTCTAGAATTCCTGCTGCCGGCATTCTACCTCTTCTTGTAAACCTTATAAAATAAGAGAATAGGCATAAGTATTGTGATATAATGTGTAATAACAGCCCATAATGCAATAAATATCAATATAAAAACATGATGCAAAATGGACGTATCAACTACATATGCGTTGGTATCAATGAAATGGATCATATCTATGGACTGAACTGCAGAATGCCAGAATAAGAGGGGAATAGCTAGTCCTATCGAAGACTACGCTTCTGGCAACCTCCATCTTGAAGCATGTAGAAGAGAATAACTGGTAAGTTCACCAAGTATCATCGGATAGCATAATCCTACCCGGCGATCCTCTCCTTGTTGCCCTGTGAGAGAGCGATCACCGGGTTGTATCTGGCACTTGAAAGGGTGTGTTTTATTAAGTATCCGGTTCTAGTTGTCATAAGGTCGAAGTACAACTCCGGGTCGTCCTTCTACCGAGGGACACGGCTATTCGAATAGATAAACTTCCCTACAGGGGTGCACCACATTACCCAACACGCTCGATCCCTCTGGCCTGGCACACTATCCTGGGTCATGTCCGGCCTCGGAAGATCGACACGTTGCAGCCCTACCTAGGCTCAATAGAGAGGTTAGCACGCCGGTCTAAATCCTAAGCGTGCAGGGGTTTGGGCCCATCGCCCATTGCACTCCTGCACGTTGTGTGGGAGGCCGGAAGCAGACCTAGCCTCCCTAATACAAGAGCAGGCGTTCCAGTCCTATCCGCCGCACGCCCCTAAACCACTGACGTCAAGAAGGCTTCGACTGATACCACGACGTTGAGTGCCCATAACTGTTCCCCGCAGTTGGTTAGTGCGTATAGGCTCATAGCCAGAGTCTGATCAAATACCAAGATCTCATTAAGCGTGTTATTTTGAAGTAACCGCGGACGCCGACCAGGGACCAGGCCCACTTCTCTCCTAGGTGATCACAACCTTCCCTGCCACAAAGTAACACTCGGGGGCTGTCAGGAACCCATGCCCACCACTACCTGGATGGAACCACCTGTCCTTTCAGCCCCCACATTAGAATCACTTGCGGGTACTCTACGAGCCGACCCAATTTTAATCGCATCATGTAACTTGTATAATATGTATGTATGTATGTATGTATGTATGTATGTATATACCCGTGATCACCTCCCGAGTGATCACGACCCGATAGTATAGCATGGCAGACGGACAAGAATGTAGGGCCACTGATGGAATACTAGCATCCTATACTAAGCATTTATGATTGCAGGTAAAGGTAACAATAGTAGCAACAATGACAGGCTATGCAACAGAATAGGAGCTATCGAATCAACAGTAGCAAACCTAATGCAAGAATAAGAGAGAAGAGAGTGGGCGATATCTGGTTGATCAAGGGGGGTTTGCTTGTCTGGTTGCTCTGCAGACAGAAATGGACCGTCGAAGGTGAAGTAGTCGATCACTGGTTCAACCACGGTGCTGGGGTCTACCGGAAAGAAGTAACGGAGGGGAACACAATAAAAAGCAGAGCAATCAAAGCATCAGAAAGCATAACATGGCAATACGCGGTCCTAGGGGGACCTAACACAGTACTAGGTGCTACTGGCGAAGGGGGGAAACATCTGGAAAAGTGTTCCCGGTGTTTGGCATTTTCGGACAGATGAAGCGGAGGGGGCCGGTTGCATGTTCGCTATGCTAGGGACGTGCAGCACACGAACAAAGTGTGTATCCGGATCTCGTCGTTCTGAGCAACTTTCATGTACAAAGTTTATTCATCTGATAAACGGTTTATTTTGTATTATTTATCAAAGTTTTAATTCAATTTTTATAATTAACAGAATTAAATTAATTATAAAATGTAATTATGATGTCATCAGTCAACCATCTGTTGACTGGGTCAACAGACGTGTGGGTTCCGTTCGTCATTGTCTCACACTAACTAAACATGTTTAATTAGTTTAGCTAAATGATTAGGTTAATTAAATAAAATTAATTAAGTTAATTAATTGATTAATATTTTTATTCTTTTTTGTTCTTATCTCCAAGGCGTGGGGCCCCTTTGTCATAGGCCCAGGGGGCCTTAACGGGCGTGGGCACTAGCGGCAGCGGGCGCCCGGGCATGGGCGCCCGTGTGTATGCCCGTGGCCACCAAGTGGGGCGCCGGCCACGGTGGCAGCCCGGAGTAGGGCAGCGCGGCGTCGGCTAGAGGTGGTGAGGTGGCGGGCGGGGCAAAGGTGCGCGAGCGGCGACTGCGCGCGCGGCGGGAGCGATAGCAGCAGGCGAGGCAGGCCGGCACGGCTTGTGGTGCGGGTGGCCGCCGAGGGGTACGGGCAGTCGGGGCGCGGCAGGGGGTAGCGGAGCCGAGGGGCGTGCGGCGGCGAGGCAAGCAGCCGGGGGGAAAGGCGACAGCGCAAGGCACAGGGCGAGTGCGGTAGCTGCAGACGTGCCTACGGCCAAGAGGGCAGCATGGCACGCGACATGGGGGTCGTAGGCGCGGCCGGTGCGCGGTCCGCGACGATCGCGGGTGGGGCACGGGGTAAGGTGGGGCGGAGGTAGAGGAGGGGGGTTGGGGGTCCTCATAGGCGCTGTAGAGCAGGGGACGGCGTGGCTTGACGGGGACCGGCGGGGATGAGGACGAGGAAGGGGCGGCGTCCGGGGGGCGGTCGAGGCGGAGGGCGACGGTGGCGGCTCCGGCGACGTGGTCCCGGGAGGCGGCATCGGGGTAGATCCGGATCCAGATCGGATCGGGGGGAGGAGAGCATAGTGGGGGGCAAGTGGGGGTTACGGATTAGGGTTTTGGGGTAGTGGGGGGGTATGGCGCGGCTGGTGGGCCGGCCTGGTGGTCTGGTGACCTGCTGGGCCGTGGCCCAGTGGGCCAGGGGGTTTGTGTTTCCTTTTTTTACTTTGTTTTATTTCCTATTTTTTTCTTTTAGTTTCCTCTTATTTTAGTTTTAGTAAAATATACACTTAGCATCTAAATTAGTATTTCAACTTAGTCCACAGTCACAAAAAGTCTAGCCCCCAAATAACTTAGTTTGATATTTTATTAATTATAAAATGTATTTAAATAATCGTTTTTGCTACTCTTTTAATCATTTTAGAGTACTTAATCATTGTAATAAAGTGTGGTTTCTTCTCCAACATTTAGTAAGGATTATTTGCCACAAACCAAACATTTTAGTTTTAATGTTTCAAAACTTTTATTGTTTGCCTCGATTTTGAATTTGAATTCGAACATGATTTGAATCATCCCGAGATTATCAACAATAATCGTGGTGGCGTGGCATCATTAGTAGAAGGTTACTATAGCTTAATTATCTGGGCGTCACACTAAGCTTGGGAATGCCCCGGATGGCATCCCCTCTTTCCTCTTCGTCTATCGGTAAATTTACTTGAGGCTATATTTTTATTCACCACATGATATGTGTTTTTCTTGGTGTGTCTTGTATGATATGAGTCTTTGCATTTTAATTTTCCACAATCGTTCTTGTTGTACACACCTTTTGAGAGGGGCACGCATGAATCGTGATTTATTAGAATACTCTATGTGCTTCACTTATATCTTTTGAGCTAGGTAATTTTTCTCTAGTGCTTCACTTATATCTTTTTAGAACACGGCAGTGGTTTTATTTTATAGAAATTGTTGAACTATCATGCTTCACTTATAATATTTCAAGAGTCTCTCTAAACATCATGGTAACTTGCTTTGGTTATGAATTTAGTCCTAATATGATGGGCATCCAAGAGGGACATAATAAAAACTTTCATATAAAGTGCATTGAATACTATGAGAAGTTTGATTCCTTATGGTTGTTTTGAGATATAAAGATGGTGATATTAGAGTCATGCTAGTGAGTAATTATGGATTGGTAGAAACGCTTGAGTTAAAGTTTGTGATTGCCGTAGCATGCACGTATGGTGAACCGTTATGTGATGAAGTCGGAGCATGATTTATTTATTGAATGTATTCCTTATGAGTGGCGGCCGGGGACGAGCGGTGGTCTTTTCCTACCAATCTATCCCCCTAGGAGCATGCTTCTATTACTTTGTTCGATAACTAATAATTTTTTGCAAGAAGTATGTGAGTTATTTATGACTAATGTTGAGTCCATGCATCATACGCACTGTCACCCTTCCATCATTGCTAGCCTCTTTAGTACCGCGCAACTTTCGCCGGTGTATTACACTCACCATTTACCCTTCCTCAAAATAGCCACCATAACTACCTATTATGGCATTTACATAGCCATTCCGAGATATATTGCCATGCAACTTCCACCGTTCCGTTTATTATGACACGCACCATCATTGTCATATTGCTTTGCATGATCGTAAGATAGCTAGATGATGTTTTCATGGCTTGTCCGTTTTTATGTCATTTGCTACACTAGATCATTGCACATCCCGGTACACCGCCGGAGGTATTCATATAGTGTCATATTTTGTTCCAAGTATCGAGTTGTAACTCTTGAGTTGTAAGTAAATAAAAGTGTGATGATCATCATTGTTAGAGCATTGTCCCATGTGAGGAAAGGATGAAGGAAGCTATGATTCCCTCAAAAGTTGGGATGAGTCTCCGGACTTTAAAAAGATAAAAGAGGCCAAAGAAGCCCACCAAACAAATGAGAGAAAAGAGAGAAGGGGCAATGCTACTATCCTTTTTCCACACTTGTGCTTCAAAGTAGCACCATGATCTTCATGATAGAGAGTCTCCTATGTTGTCACTTTCATATACTAGTGGGGATTTTTCATTATAGAACTTGGCTTGTATATTCCAATGATGGGCTTCCTCAAATTGCCCTAGGTCTTCGTGAGCAAGCGAGTTGGATGCACACCCACTTAGTTTCCTTTTGAGCTTTCATAAACTCATAGCTCTAGTGCATCCGTTGCATGGCAATCCCTACCCACTCACATTGACATCTATTGATGGACATCTCCATAGATCATTGATACGCCTAGTTGATGTGAGACTATCTCCTTCTTTTGTGTATTCTCCATAACCACCATATTCTATTCCACCCATAGTGTTATATCCATGGCTCACGCTCATGTATTGCGTGAAAGTTGAAAAAGTTTGAGAACATCAAAAGTATGAAACAATTCCTTGGCTTGTCATCAAGGTTGTGCATGATTTAATAATTTGTGTGATGAAGATGGAGCATAGCCAGACAATATGATTTTGTAGGGATAACTTTCTTTGGCCCTGTTATTTTGAGAAGACACGATTATTTTTTTAGTATGCTTGAAGTATTATTGCTTTTATGTCAAAAATAAAATTTTGTTTTGAATCTTATGGATCTTCATATTCATGCCACAATAAAGAAAACTACATGGATAAATATGTTGGGTAGCATTCCGCATCAAAAATTCTGTTTTTATCATTTACCTACTCGAGAACAAGCAGGAATTAAGCTTGGGGATGCTTGATACATCTCCAACGTATCTACAATTTTTGATTGTTCCATGCTATTATATTACCTGTTTTGGATGTTTTATATGCATTAATATGCTATTTTATATTATTTTTGGGACTAACTTATTAACCCAGTGCCAGTTTCTATTTTTCCTTGTTTTTGAGTTTTACACAAAAGGAATATCAAACGGATTCCAAACGGAATACAACTTTACGATGATTTTTCTTGGACCAGAAGACACACGTAGGACTTGAGAAGGAAGTCAAATGAGTCCCGAGGACTCCACAAGCCCTCAGGGCGCGCCCTAGGTGGGGCGCCCCTGGCTTGTGCCCCCCCGGGTCCTCCAACCCTAATTCTTGGCCTATAAATTCAGAAATATTCCCAGACGACCAGAAACGTCCACCAAAATACTTTGTCGCCGCCATAACCTTCTGTACCCATGAGATCCCATCATGGGACCTTTTCTGGCACCCTGTCGGGAGGGGATTCGATCACAGAGGGCTTCTACATCAACTCTATTGCCCATACGATAAAGCGTGAGTAGTTTACCACAGACCTACAGGTCCATAGCAAGTAGCTAGATGGCTTCTTCTCTCTCTTTGATCCTCAATACCATGTTCTCCTCGATGTTCTTGGAGATCTATCCGACGTAATCTTATTTTGTGGTGTGTTTGTCGAGATCCAATGAATTGTGGATTTATGATCAGATTATCTATGAATAGTATTTGAATCTTCTCTGAATTATTATATGCATGATTTGATATCTTTCTATTTCTCTTCGAATTATTGGTTTGGTTTGGCCAACTAGATTGGTTCTTCTTGCAATGGGAGAGGTGCTTAGTTTTGGGTTCAATCTTGCGATGTCCTCACCCAGTGACAAAGTAGGGGTAGCAAGGCACGTATTTGTATTGTTGCCATCAAGGGTAAAAAGATGGGGTTTTCATCATATTGCTTGAATTTATCCCTCTACATCATGTCATCTTACTTGAGGTGTTACTCCGTTCTTCTGAACTTAATACTCTTGATGCATGCTGGATAGTGGTCGATGTGTGGAGGAATAGTAGTAGATGCAGAATCGTTTCAGTCTACTTGACACAGATGTGATGCCTATATGCATAATCATTGCCTTGGATATCGTCATAACTTTGCGCTTTTCTATCAATTGCTCGATAGTAATTTGTTCACCCACCGTATTATTTGCCTTCAAGCGAGAAGCCTCTAGTGAAACCTATGGCCCCCAGGTCTATTTTCCATCATATATTTTCAGATCTATAAAACAAAAATACCAAAAATATCTTGCTGCAATTTATTTACTTTTATTTTGTTTTACGTTTTAGTAATATTTTATATCTATCTCTATCGGATCTCACCATTGCAAGTGACCGTGAAGGGATTGACAACCCCTTTATCGCGTTGGGTGCAAGTGTTTCATTGTTTGTGTAGGTGCATATATTGGAGACTTGCTTGTATCTCCTACTGGATTGATACCTTGGTTCTTAACTGAGGGAAATACTTATCTCTACTTTGTTGCATCACCCTTTCCTCTTCAAGGGAAAGGCCAATGCAAGCTCAAGAAGCAGAAAGCATCTCACGAGAAGGCTCATGGTTCCGAGAGGGAACACTGCATGTTTGATGACGAACCGGCGGTAGCTTCCTCGTATAGCCTCGGAAGTTTTCTACCATTAACATGCACTAATACAACTGTCATGTTAAAAACTTAGAAATTTTTAGGGGGCATTTGACCTTTTTAAGTCAGTTAAGTGATTTTGTAGCCATTTAATGGCCGTAATTCAAATCTAACAACATGTACATGCAACAGCAAACCATCATGGGTTGGAAAAATCATCTACGTATTATATTACATTATACAATAATATCATGGTGATACAAAATAAGCATTCGTACCTTATATGTGGAAACAAAATGTAAATATCAAGCAAAACAACCGGGCCCCACACGATTGGCACTCTATCTCGCGCCGCCAGGTTTGGAAGGTAAGTGGTGCGGGTTATTAATCAGACACGGTTTTGTATTGGAAACCGTCAACGATTAAATTCACACATGGCTTTTGCTGCGGGAATCGTGTGCCATTCAAATTACAATACTCGTAAATTCCGGCGACCGGCGAGTGTACTATTCCTGTCGATCTAGATTCTGGCTGCCAATAAATACTACCTTGCTCACGTCATCCTGCCTGCATTCTCACCTACATCCTTTCCTTGCTCACCCCTCCCTCTCTCTCTCTCACAAATCTCTGCCATAGCACCATTGATCTATCCACGCGCTGATGAGGAGGCGCCGCCCCCCGAGGACGTTCAGTCGAAGAGCAGCGATGAGGGGACCCCCCCCCCCCCCCGCGCCGCCGGACGAGGTTGCGCCGGACCCCCCAACTTTGGAGTGGTTTTGGGGCCACTACAATCTTTGTCTGTGGAAGTCGCTGCCGCCGGCTGAGAAAGCCAGGCAAGTGGTGTTGAAGAAGGAGATGGCGGAGGAGGAAGCCAGGTACCAGGCGGCCTATGAAGCCCATGAGGCCGCCTGGAAAAATGAGGCGGTGGAGCTTTGGGGGCGGGCGCCTTGACATGCGAAGGAGGTGTACAAAGACGGGAACTTCGCCAGGAAGGCCAAAGGTGCTAGGCACCTCATCGCTGCGTGGAGGTGGGCCGATAATCTCTAGCGTGCCACCAACGAGGAGCTCTCGTGGACGCCCAACGAAATGGCAAGATCATTCACGCGCGTCCGCCAGCAAGAGGCAGATCGGTATGACAAGCGCTGCGAGGTGGAGGAGGCAGAATACTGCCTCGGCATTGGGAAGACACCACGCACCAGGGAGCTGCTGGCGAGGGGCTGGTGAAATACTGCCCCCATAAGGAGGGATTGTTAGTTTTTGTATTGTTCGTTTTCATTTTTATGAATTCTACATAGTCGTTAAGTATCATCATGTATGAGTGATGATATTATATATATTCTGTGTTGAACTAATGAATAATTAATATACTGCCCCCCTAAGTAGCCTTTACTCTGTCAACCTAACTTCACCTCACTCCTCTTCCCCCGTTGCTCTCACTCTCAAACCCTAGCACCGCCGCTGGAATTCCTCGCCGCCAGAGAAGAAGAGCTTCATTACCTCGACTTCTTTGTCGTCGTACTCACACCGGACGTGAATTTCCTCATCTCCGCTGCCACCGTAGTTATCTTTTGTTGCCGAGTTAGGGCGCAGAAGATCTAAACTGAAGATTTCCATCATTTCGTCATCCACTTCATTGAGTTCATCACTGGGGTAATTAAATGCTAATTTTTACCACCCAGTTTGATCTTCACTCTACTCAAAAATCTTCTAGGGTTGTTTTTACCACTCTTTCAATTCTTCAGCACTTCCTTTTTGGCTAGTCTTGCGTATTACATCTAAGTTATGCTTAACAGTTAGATTCCTCAGTTGTGCAAATTGCCTCAATCTGTACAACTCTGGAACCTAAGTCAAGTACACTTGGTGAATTTCGTCAAGACAATAAGGGTCAATTTCCTCAACTCGCTTATTTTAAAAAAATCTGAGAATGCTTGTGACTCTTCCCAATTTCCTCACAACTATACTGTGTTCACAGGTACGAATGTCTACCGGCGAATCTCTTGGTTCTCATCAAATTAATTCATCCGCAGCGTTGCTTGAGGAAAATCTTCAAACATCTTCAGAGTCCTCTCGTGTTCAAAAACCTCAGTTGAAGAAAATGGCCGATGGAAAAAAGCCTCAGAAGGGAGGAAAAAGGAAAGAGGAACATACAATGTTTGAGATCCCTGGGGATATTTACTCAGGATACTGCACCTGATGAAGTAATACATGGCAAAGCAACTGATAAACAACGAAAGACACGTATGCAACGTATCAAACAAAGATGGGCATATGGATGGAGAGCTTCTAGATATGTGATTCCAAAGTACATGAAGGAATTCGCTATGAAGCCTCCATGCTCAAGGCCACCACTTGCTCCTGAACAGAAACTGACCCCACAAGTATCAGACATGGTGAATAATTTCCTGTTGAATGGGCAAAGCGTCATGCAAAACTGGCAAAGCTAGCCAAGAAGGCCATTGATGAATTCAACAGGGCCACAAAGGCCTCAACAAAAGCTTGTGCAAGAGCTAGTGGCAGTGGAAGTGTGCCTTAGAAGCCTGCTCACAAGCCCAAGCCATCAGATCCAAAGCCCTAAGTTGCCAAGCCGGCTACTTCAAAGGCCTCAACACCCAGGATTGTAAAATCTTCAATGCCTCCTCCTGCCACAAGTTCTTCAATGGCAGCAGCAAAAGCCTCAACACCGGTCGTGCTTGCATCTTGCCAGCGCATCGAGGGCTTTACAATAGCCTCAATAGCTGCATCAAGTGCCTTAGCTAGGGGCAACCTTCATCTTTGCCCAAGCTGAAGAAAAAAGTCACTACTGAATGTGGAACAAGGCAAAAGTCCCAAAAGCAAGGTCGTAGTGCCTCAAGTTGACAAACATGGGCTAGCTGACGAAGATGAACTCACCGAGTTCCTTAGAAGGAAACAAGAACAAGCTGTTATTGCAAAGAATTCCTCGGTCCCATTACTGCTGGATCACAAGAAGCTTCTAGACTTCATTGAAATATGGTGCACTAAGCCAGATACACCACTTGACGATCTCAACTTGCCTCTAGGCCCAAGCCATGTGCTCTCTGCATTCATCTTGGATGAGAAGCACAAGATCGCTCAAGCCAAGCTGGTGAAGAAACAACAAATACAGAAGGATAAGGAATTGAAGAAAAATATGCGTTCCATATCTTCTCAGTAGCTCATTACTCTTCAATCTGAAATTCAGCAGCTGTCTCAAGAATATGAGCGTCAAGCCAACCACTATTGTGGCATCAAGGATAGATTCATCACTACCACCACCAAGGTAATTGATGACCACAACAAGCGTGAGGCAACCAAGTTTGGCATTGTGCCCCTACAAGTTCTTCAACTCCTCCAACTTCTCAAGCCAGTGAGACTACACCTCCATCTCCTCCACAAGAGACTATCAGGGCTACTAAAGAAATTGCGCGTGAAGAAACTGCCAGGGAGACTGCATCAGACGTGCCTAAAGAAACTGCACCACCTAGTTCTTCAGCAACAGTGCCTCCAATGAATTCATCTTTGAAGATCATCACTCTTCCTTCTGCATCAGAAGCAAAGAAGACCAAGGCTGCTGAGAAGGAAGCCAAAAAGAGAAAGGCTTCAGCTCCTCCACCTGCTCCTAACTTAGTGAAGAAATTGAGCACGACCCATTGTCTTCAGTTATACCAATTGACGCAGTTCCTATTTCATCAGCGCCCTCAGCTCGCACCACTGACAATCGTCAGATTGTTCCTTTTGGGGTCGAATATGAAATTCCTCAAGCTGATGAAGATGAAGAGAATGATACCCATTCTACTGCTACCACGGAGCAAATGGATGAAGAAATTGAAGTGGAAGCCGATGCTTCACTTAATCAAGAATCGTCACGGAAGCCTTCTCAAGCTCCGTTAACTGAAGAAGATGTAGCTAGCTGCTTCATCTAGAAGTAGTGAAGCGACTGAAGAGGATGTGGATATTGACGGTGCTACAACGCCCGTACTTCATGATGATTTTTTGGGAAGCAGCTTACCCAAATTCACCTGTCACCACACCTCTCACACAAGTGCCTTAGTCACCTGTGCGCACTGAAGAAATTCATACTAGTTCTGAGGAAAGGCAACCTTCTCTTCATACCATTAATGAAGAAATTCCAGCTACAACAGCTGATGAAACCACACAAGATGACCAGATGGTGTATGTCATCAATACATCCTCTCAACGTGAAGAGTCAATTCCTTCAGCAGACACTGGTATAGTTCCAACTGCTACTGCTGAGGAAGTTGCAAAGTCACTTGCAGTCACTGACCCTTAAGACTCAACTGGATCTCCAAGACTAGTATTTGATGTCAGGCCAAAGAAGAAAATTCGTCAACCAGTTCCGGTCATGCCAAAGATTGGCAGAAGTCTCAGACGACCACAATTTGACAGAGCCAAATTCTTCAAAGAAAAGAATTTCTTCATCAGTGAGTCACCATATGACTCAGCCAAAATCAGGCGTCTGTGCTTCTGGACCAAGACACAAATGAATTATTATGCTTCACTGCTCTTTGATAAAAACAAGATCTTCCCGCATTGCCATATTTCTCACGTGGCTATGGAGCCCATTCCCTGCTTCAGGCCTGTGTTGGTTGTACTTCATGATGCTGGGTCACTTAGCTTCTGCTTTGATTTCTTAATTGGAATGAAGAGCTAAATCTCCAGTTCTAAACAACCGTGCATTTCTCAGGAAACAATGACGACATTGCAACATGGGCTCTGGACTGGATGAGTGAAGACACTCATTATAAAGCACCTATTGACGAACTTCTTCATGCTCTACCAGTTGATCCACCCCATGAAGAAGCCAAGAAGATCTATGAAGAATCTGAGCTGCCACATCATCTGATGCAAGTGCTTATGAAGCCATTGGCTGAAGCAGAAGCTTCAAGGACTACCTTCCTAGTGAAGGATTTGCTATACGTGCGAAGGAAAGTCTACCGCATTCTGGCCAAAACCCTCAGCCCTATCAAAGGTCACAACTCCAACAATGAAGAAGTTGTGGGAGTCATAAAGAATCTGCCGTTCCATATCATACATGGTACTCCCATCAACATCCATGATATCTTCATGAGGACATTGGTCACAATGGCCCAGACACCTTTTGATCTGAAGCCATATGCTCCATGGATCATGAGATTCATTAGATCCCGGTCTTCAATTCATTTGTCAGAATCATCTCAGCCATCTGCCTCAAGTGGAAGTTCTTTAGAGCACCATCTTTTCAGTTCCTGGCAAGGGAAAGGCTGTCATAGATGAACCAATTCATCCTCATGATGGACAATTTTGTTAGCCTGTCTCTAATTCCACTTGTGATGAAACTGCCAGCTAGGACACTGATACAAAAGCTTCATGGCCATCTCCTTCACCAGAAGCACCACGTGTCATGGCTGACCGTGAACTCCTCATAATCCTGCACCAGAAGGTAGACAAGAATCACCACTGGGTTAAGCGTCAATTTGCTGCAATTCAAGCCAATATGACAGTAATGCATAACTTAGTGCGCAAGAACCATTACTATGCCCACGAGATCTTTGACAGAACATGGGCCATACTCTCGCATCGGAATACAGATGAAGAACTTGTTGCAATGGATTTCCAGATGAACTTTGATTGGGCAGATCTGCCCAGGAAGAAGCTCAAGAAGGTTTAAGTTCCTCCTCTCATCCCGAGCTCAGAGTCTTCATCGCGCACTACTGATGAAAATGAAGATGTTGAAGACACTGCTACTGGCCCCTCTGCTTCACGCGACCCCAACAACATTGGCGCTCCTCCGAATTCGCCATGATGATATTCTTCATGGGCGTTAGTTCTCAGTTTTGTCTCCTTTTGGTCATTTGATGACAAAGGGGGAGAAGTCTGAGTTAGTCTTCAAGCGGGTCATTATATGGGTTGTTTTTTTGCTGAGTTACAACTCTTGAACTTCATTTGATTCGCTCGTTGATGAGTTGTAACTTAAATAACTGTTGGTTGTCTGACTCTTTTGCTACTCATTATTTGCATGCCCCGATATTAAATATATCTGCTCATGCATGCACAATTTCGGCAAACAGCAATTTTCATCATGTATAGAAATTCTTCAACATCTTATGATCAAGCATGATTGTATTCCAAGATATAGGGGGAGATCTCCACAATTTCAACCTGCCATGTGCATTTGCAATCCAAAGCAAATTCTTCATATGCACATCTTCGGGGGAGTTCCTAAATATCTTGTAATCAATTTGTTCATACTTAGTATTTACACTTCGATTATTTACTCCCGTTGAAAACCTAACCAATTTGTCATCAATACCCAAAAAGTGGGAGATTGTAAGTGAATCAAGTGCCCCTTAGTGGTTTTGGAGTACTAAAGACAAATAGGTTGAGGCACTAACGTGTTTGTGAGTGTACATAGGAAATATAGTCCCTGAATATTTGGTTTAACACATGGAAGATGACCCCTTAAAATGTATTTCTTTGAGTGAAGAATTTGAAGATGAAATTGGTACGACCTTTGAAGAAATTGATGTGAAGACTTTGAAGCTTGAAGACTTTCGTTTTCATAGTTTCTTTCTTCTTATTTTGAGTCATAGGAAAAACTATACTGTTAAAGGGGGTCTAGGTGAATCATAGCTCACATTTCCAAAGTGATGCTCAAACCTATACATACACAAGCCGCTTCGAGTGAAGCCTTTGGAAATCTCCAAAACAGCTGACGCATTTGCTAGCGCCAGTGATGAAGTTCATCTAGTCACTGACGAATTTGGTCAGGCTGAGGAGTTAGGATTTTGCCAGTGCAATCTGCCTACCATGAGGAAATTGAGTGCCTCGACGAATTTGAGAGTTCAAATTTCGACCGTTGCTGCGCTGCGGGCCAGCTGTCGAGTGGATCCTTATCCTAACAACGGTCATATCAGAGAAAGGAATTTATGACAATTCATGTTGGGTTGCCACCTAGCTATAAATTGCCGCCCCCACAACCACTTGTTGGTGGGTTACTTAGAGAGAACTTGACACTTGCCATTTGAGAGCAACCCATTGCCTGACGACTTCGAGAGAATCCTATGTGAGGAAAAACCCAGAGCCAAAGTGATTGAGCACCACTAAAGAGATTGATCTGTTTGATCCGATACCTGTTACCTTTGAAGACTGTCCTTCTTCCAGACGGTTAGGCGTCATGTTCTGAGCACCCAAGAGTCATTGTGGTGCGCCGGTGAACAAGTCTGTGAAGGTTTTGGAAGTCTACCTTGAAGACTTACCACGGGTGATTGGACGAGGTCTAAGTGACCTTAGTTCAAGAGGAATACAATGAGGATCGTGTGTCCTCTTAGTTCGTCTCAGCCGCCTCAACCAGACGTACCATTGATACAACAACTGGAACCGGTCTACGAAATCATTCTGTCTTCACTGAGCCAACCTGGTTTCGAATTCCTCACCCCTCCCTTACATTATTCCGCTGCTGAAGAATTGTGATCAAGAACTTGAATTGAAGACCTTCACCCTATTGTATTTTATTTCTTCAGTTCATCTTCCTCATGCTTGTATGCCTATATGATTGCATGTTCTTCACGTGTATGTATCTTGTATGCATGCTTTTCGTTTCTGTGATGATTTAGTTCCCCCGCGTTTCTATTTCTTCACTCTGATCTTCGTCAAATTCTTTAGAGTTTGACGAATTTATAAAATCTCCCATTAACCTCCCCCCCCCCCTCTGGAGTAAACTTGCACTTTCAAATCCATTAGACGGTTCCAAGAGTTTAAGATTTGATCGTACAGGGATGGAATTATCTAATGGAAAATAGATACTCCCTCCTTTCCGGTTTATATGGCACAATTTAAAAATCTCTTCAACCAAGGTAGATGGTGAGTGGGAGAATAGATTTCATAGTTTGCAAAAGTACTTAATAAGTACGCCCACATTTTCCAAAAAGGATGTGTTTATCGATGCATTAATTATAATGCATGCATGCATGACCACTTAATGACCAAGAACTTCCACATGCATTGGTGAGTTTTCTCTTGATCCTTGCATGCACTTATTTCATGCACCTTGAAATCTAAACATGTGATGGTAAATAGTTGAATTAAGACTTACAAAATGGAGAAACAATTTTATTGAGATGAGCCTAAATTGAAAAGGAGGGAATATTTGACTATATCATGTATGCCAGGAAAAATGAAAAGTAGGCATAAAGATGAGATGGCATGAATTTGGAAAAAGGCAGAAGAAGCTAACAGAAAAAATGATGGGATATATAATTTTAAGAAAGGACAAGACAGAATGAGCTGATGAGTATAAAACAGGTTAAGGAAATAAATTCAATAGAAAGAAAAGCAATACAGAACGAAGACGATTGAAAGATTGAAAGGAAGAACGCAGGTGGCGTGAAGGAGAACAGTAGGCGAAAGAGAACAACACAAAAACATTGGATTGCAAGAAGTGAAGAAGGAAGAAAAAGGTGAACAGTGACGAAGCACCGTTCGAACAGACTGGATAGATGTTGAAGTACACCGTTTTTTAGAAAAAGGAGGATATACCCCTGCCTCTACATCTGAATGATGCATGCAACCATTTTTATTAATATTCACAAAGACCTTACAAAGTAATACACTAGTAAGCCTAAAGTCATCATCTTGGCAACACCTGTTGCTACTCCTATCCACTTGATGAAGGGGCGCCGAATGTCCCAGCCGAATACCGAACGGATATCGTATCAAAGCCTAACCATCTAAAGCCGGATGCCCCAGCCAAGCCACAATGTCGGGACCGAGTCACACACCGGTCCGGCGCACTCTGAGAGGCCGCCGCCGCTGTTTTCCACCGATCCATCTCCAGAGAAGGTACTGACACACCGACCTTGCCAGGCCTGCCGTCCACGCCACCATGGCGTTAGACAACGCCACCATCCTGCATGTATCCATCGACATGCGACGGCGGATCATAGAGGTAACACCGCTCCTCCTCTTGTCCCCTCTAGCCAATACTTGCTTCAAAACAATGCCCCCAAGAGGGAGAACGACGCCGAAGGCGCCGTTACCGTCCGATCCGGTGGACCCAGATCTAGGGTTTCCCTCGGAGCATCCCGATCGAGTTGACATGACCTGTAACGACGATACCTCGAGAAAAAACGACGTCAGCGACGCCACCATCGTTCGCCAAGACAGTAGTCAGGCGCGGTTTCCACCGGAAGCCGTGTCGTCCCAATCTCGTGGCTGGCTGGAACCGCGCAGAGCTTTGCCATAAAGACGTATGCCGCCACCGGTACTCCGGCGGAGATCCTCCATCCCTTCATGGGAGCACTCATCATACCGCCGACCATCCACGTGAAGAATTGACGACACATCTGGGTGGGATCCAGATCCATGGTCACCACCATGCCCACCATCGCCAGCACCACCAGCCATGGGGTCACCGGTTGCCGCCGCACCGCCAGGGAGCCGCCCTGGCCACGGCGCAAAGCCCCCAGACCGAGGTGCCCCACCCGCCTCGAGGGGTTGCCGCCGCCTCCTTCTGCCTCATCGCCTTGGAGTGTAGGGCTAGGGGTGCTCGGATCTGATCCCCCTGGTGCCGCCCTGGGGTGGCGGCGTGAGGGGGTCAGAGGGGTCTTCCTAAAATTGTCTTGTGGGAAAGGCTGCTCAGATGTAAAAGTGCACTTGAACGACGTATTTGTACAAGATAAAAATGTATATTGTTCCTCCTAGCGCAATGGCGAGTGCGTTCTGTTTCCACTCAAGCCACCTGGGTTCGAATCTCCCCACCTACCTAACAACGAAAAGTTAAGGGAGGGAACTTCCCCCCTTAGCCTTGTTTTTTTTTTTGTATTGAGAGGATTCTGAATTAGCATTCATTATTGAATAAATTTTCAATGCAACAACTTCTCAGATCACGAAATTCATTTTTGAACAAATTTCCAATGCAACAACTTCTCGGATCACGGCACATATCAACGGCTTTCGCAGATACGTACTCCCACACCTATGTGCCCCTGTACATTTTCGGTGCCCTGGCGATGACCACTGGTAGAGCAACGCACCGCCCCAAGGCTCGCCGCCGAGGCTGACTGAGGCCACCCACTCCATCTTCGTTCGAGCCAATCGAGTGAAAACCCTTGCATTGCGTTGATCTTTCCTTGTCAAGCAATTTAACGGCATGTGTATGTAGGTATGCGCTGCTACTAGGGACGGCCAGCGCTGTGTCAAAGGCTCAGTCACACGCTGGAAGAGTACAAAAGGAAATTAAGAGGAAGCTCCAAATCAAGATGGCCTTAGAGCATCCACATGCGCGGGTCACCAAATCCGGCCCCTCAACCGCACCCGGGACGCGCCCGGGTGCGTCTGCAGCACTCATCAAACACTCTTAAAATTTTATCATCCATGTCCGTATATCTTATACATGGTATTTTATATCCATATTAAAACATACAACGTGAATATAATGGTGTAGATCATCAAACAGACATAGAAACAGCAATAAAAATGCACATTCCGATCACCAACGATCACCAACAGATATCTTAGATCACCAAAGTTCACATAATCCACATGAACAACGAACAAGTTCAAACTAGATTACAAAAAACTTGAAATTAAAGATAGAGACGGCAAAGCTTCACCACTTCCTCGCCAGCCCATTGCCCTTCCGGTCACCGGCACTGTTGTAGGCGTCCTGGCGTTCGGGCAGGCGTCAGTGGCAAGAGGGGGGTAGTTGGAGTCGGAGCCGTGGTCGGAAGAGGAATCAGAGATGGCAATGAAGGCCTTCATCCACTGGACCCAGTCCTGCTTCCGCTTGAGCTTGGTCACCCTCGCTGCCTTGTGCTCGGACTGCTCAATGGCTAATCAAAACGCCTCGGCGTTCTTCCTCCCTAGTTGGCGAGCGTCCCTCTCCGCCGTGGTAGACCCATGCGAGAAGCCGCTCCTCCTCGTCGGGCACCGCTGGAACACCTCCCTCTCCCTTGCCCGCTGCCTCTCGCGGCAAGCGGCGCATGCCTCCAATTCCGGCGTGCGCGGCTGCGGTGCCGACGTAGCGAGAACTAGAACCCGCCGCTGCCCTTTCGGAGCATCGGACAGTAGGGGGTGGACGATGGAGGGACGACGCGGATTGAGCAGCCGCGCGGTGATGGACCAGATCCAGAACTGCCCCATGTCCACCCATGGCCACTCCATCGTAATGCGGAGGGCCAGCTCTCCTTGTCATCAACGTAGCTGTCGGAGTGGCTGCGGAGCTCGACATGCTCGCCGGAGATTGGATTAAATCGAATCAGAGAAGCGGGGGAGAAGAGACGGAGCGTGAGCGGAGCAAAGTGTGTGTAGAATTTCCGGATCAGGATTTTTGTGGGGACGGACTGAGGTCGACGGTGGGCTGGATTGACGTGCGGACACGTCCGGACCACCTTATATATGCCCTACATATAAACTAGATATGAAAGGCACCGAAAAGTCTGGACGTTTGAGACCGGTTTTGAGACACTTGGATGAGTAACCGATCCGTCCGTCCGGACGTTTGAGAAAGGTTCGAGGCATAGGGATGTAGATGCTCTTATCGCAGTGCCCGCGTGGCTGTCAGCGGCCTATTTATATGCGCTCCCTCGCCAATCAGACATACCACCTCTCCACCTAGCTAGCACGGCAGTGCAAGGCCAAGAAGAGCTCCACGTGCTCCAGATCAAAGCAGCTCAAATCCTTCCTGGGATCTCTTGTACAAGCTACAAGCCGTTGATCCTTTCCCTAGCCGGATCTTTAGGCCGCGCGCGCGGCGAGAGCAAATAATCGGCGGGCAGGCGCGTACGCATGCGTGTGTCGATTCAAGTGCTCTGGCCTGGAAATGTAAGCTCTCTCTCTATCTATATATAAATCTCTCTGTGTGTGTGTATGTTTTCGTAGGTGCGTTCGTTAAGAATTTGCGTGTTGCGCGCGAAATTAGTCGTGATTTTTTCAAACCGTACAATTCACATGGCTTGGCCTGGCCTAGCATGCATGCGACTGGGTGACTTGGTTTAAGAAGAGTTGTTGAGTTTAATGTAAAGATAAACGAGGATGTAACACACGTAGTACATGCCTTGGTACGGAAGGACTTTGCAACACCACAGATCCTGCCCGGCATCCCGATGCATGCGGCGGATGCTCCCTTCCATATGCTGATATGCATGCATGTGCCCAGATTTGGTCCCAAGAAACGACACTCTCTTCAGAGCTCGTACTACTTCGCAGTAGTACTACGTCAGTGCGTTGTTAACTTTGAGCACTAGTACGGAGTAGTTTAATAAAGTAAAAAAAAGGTTTGAAATTATCTTTTCGTGCGGGATGAAATTCACCGCTTTCCCCCGCGAAAAAAGAAAGAAAGATGAAATTCACCGCTTGGCAAACGCGGTCGGCAATACTCCACACGATTCACCTTCCGCTAGCGGTTGATTCAATCCGCCTGCCAAAGCACACTATTACTACTTGGCTGCACGGGGCCGCAAACTCCATGACTCACTCTCACACCGATATGATGCGGAGCTCACACTGGGCCGAGGCCAGAACAAAACAGGGACGTGCCGGCAGACGTTGCTCTCTCTATCGGTCCCTCTCCGCGGCCACAAGCACCACACACCTCTCCCGTCGCTTCGCTCGCTCCGTACGTCCGAAACCGAAAGCCTCTCCTCTCGCGGGGTCAGGTCGACTCGGCTCGGCTCTCATCCGGAGCCGTGTCACCTCTCACCAGTCAAGATCGCGTCTTGATGAACTGCCAGCCAGCCTCTTTTGGAGTTTCCTGGGGGGCCCAAAAAAACTTTTCTCGAGCAAGTCTCGGAAAGTATAGGACAGCCAGTCCCTACGGCCGGCGTAAGCGCAAAAATGGATGTTAGCCCGGCTGTCACCTCCGTCGTCTGGACCTTGAGCGAGCGAGCGAGGGGCCGTGGTCGCGCGCAGGCGCAGGTTTCTACGGGGCGCTTGCGTCTTTTGACCTGTTTTCAAAAAAAGTGACACCGACGGTATACTCGTAGTAGCCAGTTTATAGGAGACGGGCGGCCTATCAGGCAGGACTCGAGGGCGACCATGTGAATGTGATGCCCGGTCCTCGTCATCGCACGCGCGTGAGCTTGATCGATCTCTCTGTTGCTGCGACACAACAATAGTTTCTGCGCGAGCATATTAATTAGGACATGTCCAATGCGGAGACGTACGCCTGTGCCTGTGTAGGCGCTTTATACCAAGAAAAAAAATAGTTTACTGATTGGCCATTTGAGAAAGACGGTACTGCTTTTTCTGGCTTCAATCTACTAAAGGAAATCGAGCACCACTACGTAGTAAAGATATACTCCCAATATACACTAATATATAAGATGTTTTCAATTTTGAAGCCCCAAAACATCTTGTATTGGTGTATGGAGGTAGTATTTGTTAGCAAGACTTTAAAATAATATTTTCATCGACTGCAGAATTGCTTTCTTAGAAATATGCATTTCTTCGAAGAAATAGTTATTTATTTATTTATTTAAAACGACATGGAGATATACATCCGCACTATGGACCATTGTTTGTTGTTTGCTAAGCATGGAATTCGCTTCCATGGTGATCACCAGACACTAAAAAATTCAGTTGGCAATCACGTTCGTGCCATTGCACCCGCTTCTTGCTTCGTGCATGTTGTTCGTGCTTGCAATGGTAGAGCACAAGAGGTAGTACAAGTCTTATATGCCATAAATATACCATTGGCAAGTTATACGTGCTTGGAATGGTAGAGCACAAGAGGTAGTACAAGTTATGTGCCATAAATCTAGTCACACAAACATTCATCCCTATAAATATACCCTATCTTTATGAGCATATCCGATAGACTCATGCGGCATTTTTTGGAGCTACAAAATCCACACATGTGCCTCATAGCCTCACATAGTTTAAAAATTGTTTTGATAATCAATTACACCAATAATATATGACTTATGTGCAATAAATATACCATTTTATTTTATATATGAATTCAATGGCATATTTTCTGATGTATAATTAATAAAAAATATACTACTAGAATAATTGATAATTTATTAGTGATGCTCAAAGTTTGCCTCAAAATATATGTGAGCTTGTAATAAACCCACGGAAGGGAGTATGTCTTCATCGGGACCAATGATGCTTGAGTGTTGCGCTAAAATTATTTTAAATTGCTATGAAAAAATTATTACTAGTTGGTGAAACAAAGGGTATGAAAGCAAATTCTTTAAATAAAATAGATTGTGATAGTTTCCCGTAAGCCAAAGGAAACCAGGCGGCAAGTCCCTGGTAAGTTCGGCCCAGTCAAACTAAAGCATGTGTGAGATGTGCGTGAGACTGATTCATCCAAATCTACAGGGAACATACCAGTTAAAGCAAGTACGATAGTTAGCTATAAACCTATATATTTGCATGACATTTTTTGCTTATGTGAAGAAGAAAAAATAAACAAGAAAAAAAGAGAGTGAACTCTCATAGAACAGTCAGCATCTGCACGTTCTTGTTGATAGGAATGAGTAATGTGAGGGGATAAAAAGAAGAAATGAAATTTACTAAACAAAGACTCAACCTTATATCCAACCCTGCTTAATTTTTATGACATAACAGTGTTATATATAGCCACCTGCTGGCTACTCCCTTCGATAAAATATATAAAAGCTTTAGATCTAAACACTCTTATATTTCTTTATAGAGAGGAAATATAGGGAAATATAATACTACTAAGCTTGCTCTTGCCCAAACCAAAGACTGGCAAGTGCTCCGGTTAGCCATAGAGTGCCGGAACACGTACAGGATTGCACCGCCCGTGTTAAATAGCCCGATCCTAAGCGCTCGGTCCCAACCACGAGGAGATAACACGTCGCGACCTCTCTGCCACTCGTCAGTCGCGAGGTCCCTGCTCCTGCTCCTACTCCTACACCCCTGGAATCCCAGCAGCGACTGCGGCGGCTTGCTCAAACCCTTTTGCGGCTTCGCCACTCTCCCGGCCGGTACGTGTAAACCCCTCACCTCACCGCGCCGCCGTCGTGCGAAACTCTAGCTTGACCGGGTGGTTGTGCCCATACGCCGTTATGCCGCTGGGCGGTGCCGGTGCGGCGGCACCTTAGCAAGGCGGCCATGCTGACTGACCTCCGTGCTGATCCTCTAAACCGCTGCATGCTGCTACTTAGCTAGAGCGCAGGCACGGCCGATCAAACTTCAGTTTACCTGTTTGTTTTCCCGTCGTGCCGCTGACCACCTTAGCCGCTGTCCAACTGACGAACAGTTTGAGTGATTTCAGTGCCGTAGCTGAGAGATTAATCTTCATATCATGATTGACCTCACTGTGTCTTTTCTGCACACATTGGTGCAACTTGTAGCCATCAGTTTTTGGGACTCTCCTGCACTATTGACATGCAGTTTCTGTTTCTTTGCACCGGTTCCGCAGGATCTAATCTAAGCAAGAAGGCCACTCATTCTGACCGGAAACCGACTGGCATTATTGTCGCTGGCTGATCAGCTGCGCTCCATCGGCTGAATTTCTTTCTTCTTCACAACAACAAGTGT
Source organism: Aegilops tauschii subsp. strangulata (assembly GCF_002575655.3). Lineage (NCBI taxonomy): Eukaryota > Viridiplantae > Streptophyta > Magnoliopsida > Poales > Poaceae > Aegilops > Aegilops tauschii. The sequence continues at coordinate 205,348,383 of NC_053035.3, read as the reverse complement.
CAATCGGAGCATCTTGCTAGATTGGAGCATCGGAGATGGCGCTTGAGAGCACGGCCAAGGTGGTGCTGGGATGCGTGGCCTTCTCCATCTTCTGGGTGCTGGCCGTCTTCCCGTCCGTGCCCTTCATGCCGGTGGGCCGGACGGCGGGGTCTCTGCTGGGCGCCATGCTCATGGTGCTCTTCCGCGTCATGACGCCCGAGCAGGCCTACGCCGCCATCGACCTCCCCATCCTCGGCCTCCTCTTCGGCACCATGGTCGTCAGCATCTTCCTGGAGCGCGCCGACATGTTCCAGTACCTCGGCAGCATGCTCTCCTGGAAGAGCCGCGGCAGCAAGGACCTCCTCTTCCGCGTCTGCCTCGTCTCCGCCGTCGCCAGCGCGCTCTTCACCAACGACACCACCTGCGTCGTGCTCACCGAGTTCATCCTCAAGGTGGCCCGGCAGAACAACCTGCCCCCGCAGCCCTTCCTCCTCGCCCTCGCCTCCAGCTCCAACATCGGCTCCTCCGCCACGCCCATCGGCAACCCGCAGAACCTCGTCATCGCCGTCACCAGCGGCATCTCCTTCGGCTCCTTCCTCTTCGGCATCTTCCCGGCCATGATCGTCGGAGTCATAACCAACACCTGCATCCTCCTCTGTTACTTCTGGAAGCACCTCTCCGTCGACAAGGAGCGGGACCAAGAGTCGGCCGGGGGGCAGGACGTCGTTGTGGCCGACGACGAGGTCACCTCGCACCGGTTCACGCCCGCGCGGATGTCGCGCGCCAACTCCGTAAACGGCGACGCCGACTACATGAACGAGCCCATCCGCAGGAGCGACAGCATGAGCAGGAGCAAGAGCTACAACTCCGAGGGCGACCGCGACATCCAGGTCGCCATCAGGTCGGTGCGCGCGTCCAGCATGTCGCAGGAGATGGTGGAGGTGTCCACGGTGTGCGACCGGCGCGACGATGGCCCCCGGAAGGTGACCAGGACGACCAGCCGCCAGCGCAGCGTCATCATCGAGGACGCGCCCGAGCATATCTTCGACGGCGACGAGAAGGAGAAGCCGCTCGAGGAGGAGGTGGTGAAGCAGAAGAAGTGGAAGGTACTCGCGTGGAAGACCGCCGTGTACCTCACGACGCTCGGGATGCTCGTCTCGCTCCTCATGGGGCTCAACATGTCCTGGACCGCCATCACCGCCGCCCTCGTCCTCCTGGCGCTCGATTTCACCGACGCACAAGCTTGCCTAGAGAAGGTTCTTCTGAAGTTTTTCAAAATTCTCGATCTGCCTGTAAACATGCTGCTAATTCGGATCAAAATTTCCGTTCATGGTTTGCATGCAGGTATCGTACTCGCTGTTGATCTTCTTCTGCGGGATGTTCATAACGGTGGATGGCTTCAACAGAACTGGCATACCCAACGCGCTGTGGGAGCTGGTGGAGCCGCACGCGAGGATCGACAGCGCCAAAGGAATCGCGCTTCTTGCCGTTGTGATTCTTGTTCTTTCAAATGTTGCCTCAAATGTTCCAACCGGTAAAACTCTTTCTTTCCCAATGTTGCCTCAGTCAATGCAAGTAGTTTATCCTTGAATCTCTCTTATAATGCAGATATTTTGTTGTTAGACTTGAGAAAAATCTTGTGATTCTAGGATAGCCAGGTGCACTAAACATGTTATCTGGGAATCATCTTTGTTTTCAGTGCTGCTTCTCGGCACAAGAGTGGCAGCATCCGCTGGTGCCATCTCACCGGCTTCAGAGAAGAAAGCCTGGCTCATACTAGCTTGGGTCAGTACGGTGGCGGGCAACCTCACCCTGCTGGGCTCAGCTGCGAACCTCATCGTCTGTGAGCAGGCGCGGCGGGCGCAGTTCCATGGCTACAACCTCACCTTCTGGAGCCACCTTCGTTTCGGCGTGCCGTCGACGATCATCGTCACCGCTATTGGCCTCATTATCGTCGTTAGCTACTGAACTGGACAGGGAGGAACAACTCCTACGTTGCACCAGCAGTAGTGCAACACGTAAGCAGACAGCTTCTATAAGCAAGGAAGCAACCGTGAAAATGGGGGAATTTACCTCTAATTATCGTCTTTTACATTCGTGTAAACTTCTCGCCCGAAATTAGGCGCGAGACGTCGTCCTCGCCCATCTGCTAAAGCAAATAATGGGCGTGTATTGTACGTGTGTTGCATACGTAGATGATTACCCGGTCGACGCAAGTAGTCGGTGTCCGTCCGTCGTATTCGAAAGCCAAGCTTTGCTTCGATAGGATGGATGGAAGGACGGGGAATGCAGTGACAATGTTATTTCAGCTGTATGTTTGCAGATAAAGATATTTTATACGGTGGACCGGTGGAGAGTGGGGTCAATATGTTTCAACACTCTTGTTTATTGTTAGAGTAGTCATTATGGTATACGACTTCTAGTCCAAGTCAGTTTTGTACCCCTACCCAAGTCGGTTTGTATCCTCTTATATACTCTTGTATGCCGCACCAAATCATCAATAAGCAACAGTTTTATTCAGTATCAGATACCGGTCCCAGGGTTTAGGGTATGGCTCCGTCAACGCCGCCGCCGCCGCCGCCGCCCGGCTACTTCGAGCGCCGGGCCGCACTCATCGCCAAGGCTGCCAACGCCGCAGCCGCTTCTCTCTCGGCCCTCACCATAGCTCCACAAAACTACCCTGCACCCATCCTCGCCGCACCAATATCTCTTGCTGACACAATCTCCGACGTCAGCCCCTACATCCCCATAGTTCTTGATCTCGCCGCCCACAACTACTACCATTGGAGACATCTCTTCGATCTCCACCTTGGCCGCTGCAACCTGCGCTCGCATGTCGCCGCCAACTGTCTTCCCCGCCCCGACGATCCGCAATGGTTGAAAGACGATCTCGCGATCGTCCAGTGGTTCTACACCCGCATCACCACCGAGATCTTCAACATGCTCGATCACGACGGCGCCACCGCTGCCAACATCTGGCACTCCCTCCGTCAGCTCTTCCAAAGCAACACCGACGCTCGAAAAAATGCTCTCCACACCGAGCTTCGCAATATGGTGCAAGGAGACGCCCCGGTGAACCTGTTCTGCCAGCGCGTTAAGACCATTGGCGATGAGCTCAGCGAACTCGGCGATACAGTTGGCGACTCACAGCTAATCAATACCGTCGTCGGCGGCCTCAGCGAAGACTTTGACAAGCAAGCCTCGTTCATACCGATGATACGGCCCCCTCCTACCTTCGCTGAAGTACGTTCCTTGCTACAACAAGCGGCGGAAACACAAGCTCGCAAGGACTCTCGCCCCAAGGTCTTTCATGCTGCGGCTCGTCCTCCTCTGTCGTCTACACCAGCGCCGCCTTCCAGGCCGGCTCCTGCCGCCGGGCCGTCCGCATCGTCATCTGTTGAACCGCCCCCAGGCTGGCGTCCTAGTCCGAACTACCGCGGCAAAAACCCTATCTACAGGCCGCCGCCGACTCGTTCGGTTCCGCCTACGACATCACCAGCACCGAGTCCTGCACCACCCACCAGTGCTCCATCTGCGGTTGCATGGCGGCCTCCTCATGATCCTTGGACGGGGCTTGTTCAAGCATGGCCCATGCCCTGGCCCGCTCCGTCCACCCTCGGTGCTCCGCCGGCATACTCAGGTGCCTGGCAACCCGGCCTTCGGCCGCCTACTGGTGCTCCCGGGGTTCTCAACCCCCGACAGCCGGCCAATGCCTATCACGCCGCCCCGACGTATGCTCCTTATGGTCATTACAACACCACGGCGGCGCCTACTACACACCTCAGCCGGCCCTGCTCCCGACGCCATCCCCACCACAGCCGGCCAATGCCTACTACACTCCCCAGCCGACCCTACTGCCTTCACCATCGTATCCGCCGGCACTGCTTCCGACGCCACCCTCACCTGCGACGCCGAGCTGAGATCAAGCTGCCTTTGTCCAGGCCATGAATAACTTTGCTGCACAAGGAAACTCAGGTACGGATTGGATCTTTGATTCAGGGGCCTCTAGTCATATGTCTGCATCTAGTAATTGGTTATCTTCTTGCACTAAATCTCCTTTCCCTTCATTATCCTTGGAGATGGATCATCTATTCCTATATATTGTGTTGGTCAGGCTCAACTTCCCTCTTCCACCAAACCTCTTTTACTTCGCGATGTTCTAGTTGCACCCGCCCTCATTAAAAATCTTATCTCTGCTCGCCAATTTACTTGCGACAATCTAGTTTCGGCTGAATTTGACCCTTTTGGTCTATCTGTGAAGGATTACCTGACCAAGGCCGAGATCGCTCGCTTCAATAGCTCCGGTGATCTTTATTCTCTTTATGGAGTTCCTGCCGCCACCCCTCCAACATCCATGCTGGCCTCCCTCGATCTCTGGCATCGTCGCTTGGGCCATCCCAACCCCGCTGTCTTAGCTTCTATGCTTAGTGAATTTACCATACCATGTAATAGGGACTCTCATAATTCTGTGTTTTGCGAGTCTTGTCAATTAGGCAAACATGTGCGTCTTCCTTTAGTTCCTCTAGTTCTTGTAGCACTCATCCCTTTGAATTAATACATTGTGATTTATGGACCTCTCCCATTGCAAGTGTTTCGGGTTTTAAATACTACCTTGTTATCCTAGATGATTTCACCCACTTTGTCTGGACTTTTCCTCTATGCAACAAATCCGAGGTCCATTCTCTTTTCCTTAATTTTCAACGCTATGTGTCTGTTCACTTCTTCCTCCCAATTCGCTTTATCCAATGTGACAATGGTCGCGAGTTTGATAACATTAAAAATCATACTTTCTTCTTACAACATGGCATCCTGCTTAGGTTCTCATGTCCCTACACCTCCCCTCAAAATGGTAAAGCAGAACGCTCTCTTCGCACCCTCAATGATATAGTTCGCACTCTCCTCATTCAATCATCTATGCCTCCCAAGTTTTGGGCTGAAGCCCTACACATGGCCACCTTCCTTCTAAATATTCGACCTTCTAAAACTAAACCCAACACTACTCCCTATTATTCCCTCTTTCTTTCCCACCCCGACTACTCCGCGGTTCGTGTTTTCGGCTGTCTCTGTTTTCCCAATGCCTACGCCACTTCTGCAAATAAATTTTCACCACGCTCTATCCCATGTGCTTTTCTCGGCTTCTCTGACGAGCACAAAGGCTATCGCTATCTCGACCTTCACACCGGACACGTTCATGTCTCTCGTCATGTCACGTTTGCTGAGCACATTTTTTCCTTTCTCACAACGCACTACTACACCATCCAACACCCCTAGCTCCGCAAACACCCCCTCTCCCCGTCCTTTCCAACTATATACTCCCCTACCTGCCGAACACAACTTATCACCACCACCATTAACACCCACCATAGCCAATCCCAACCATACACTCACCCCACCCGAGACGTCCCCAACACCCCCGGCCCCTCCTCCCACTCCACCACCCAACCCTGCTCCCACTCCACCACCCAGCCCTACTCCTTCGTCCGACTCTTCCGCTGCGCCGGACTCACCAGTACCCACCTTACCCCCTCGTGCTATTCCTACAGCAGCCCCGATTAATGATCATCGCATGCGTACTAGGGCCAAATCAGGATTTCATCAACCCCAAGACCGCCTAAACCTTCATACCTCCGTATCTCTCACTTCTCTTCCAAAGAATTACAAAACTGCTCTACTTGATCCCAATTGGGCCGCTGCCATGCAAGAAGAATATAATGCTTTACTTCAAAACAACACCTGGCAACTTGTTCCTCGTCCTCCCAATACAAATATTGTTTCTGGCAAATGGATTTTTCGCCAAAAGTTCCACTCCGATGGGAGCCTCTCACGATATAAAGCCAGGTGGGTTTGTCGTGGCTTTTCTCAGCAACAAGGAATTGATTACGAAGAAACCTTCTCTCCTGTTGTTAAACCTAGCACCATTCGCACCGTTCTTAGTGTTGCTGTCTCCTCTTCATGGCCCATTCACCAACTTGATGTGAAAAATGCTTTCCTCCATGGTTCCCTTCAAGAAACTGTCTACTGCCAGCAACCTCTGGGTTTTGAAAATCCATCCTTTCCAACTCATGTATGTCTTCTTCAGAAATCTCTCTACAGTCTTAAACAGGCCCCACGAGCTTGGTCTCAACGCTTCTCCTCCTTCATTCAAACAATAGGCTTCACTCCATCTCTCTCCGACACCTCTCTTTTTGTGTATCATCAAACTTCTGACACTGCCTATTTACTTCTCTATGTAGATGATATCATTCTTACCGCCTCCTCTCAAAAGTTCTTAGATCATATTGTCTCTCTTCTTAGATCTGAATTTTCTATGACTGACCTAGGACTCCTTCATCATTTCTTAGGCATTGCTGTTGTTCGAGATTCCTCCAGCCTTTTTCTTTCCCAACGCCAGTATATTCTTGATCTTCTTAATCGTGCTGGTATGCTTGACTGTCAATCATCTCGCACTCCTGTCGATACTAGTTTTAAACTTTCGGCTACCGGTGAACCCTTTTCCGATCCTACTCTCTATCGTAGCCTAACAGGTGCTCTCCAATATCTCACCATTACTCGTCCTGAAATCTCTTTTGCTGTTCAACAAGCATGTCTCTATATGCATGATCCCCGGGTTCCTCACTATAATCATGTAAAACGCATTCTTCGGTATTTAAAAGGAACTCTCAATCATGGTCTCCACCTCAATAATTCTTCTCCAAACTCGCTTACCGCATACTCTGATGCAGACTGGGCTGGTTGTCCTGACACTCGAAGGTCCACTTCCGGTTTTTGTGTTTTTCTTGGTAACAATTTGATTTCTTGGTCTTCGAAAAGACAGGTTACAGTCTCACGTTCGTCGGCCGAGGCTGAGTATCGCGCTGTGGCACATGCCGTTGCAGATACAATCTGGATTCGGCAGTTACTCTTCGAGCTACATAGGCCTATTGAGCAGGCCACTATTGTCTACTGTGACAACATATCAGCAGTCTACATGACCAGCAATCCAGTTCAACACCGACGCACAAAGCATATTGAGATTGATATTCATTTTGTTCGTGAAAAGGTTGCTCTTGGTCAGGTTCGGGTGCTTCATGTTCCCTCTACGGCTCAGTTTGCTGACATTTTCACCAAGGCACTGCCTACTAAGCCGTTTCAAGATATCTGTTTCAGTCTCAACGTCGTCGAGCCTGCCGTTGATACTGCGGGGGGATGTTAGAGTAGTCATTATGGTATACGACTTCTAGTCCAAGTCAGTTTTGTACCCCTACCCCAAGTCGGTTTGTACCCTCTTATATACTCTTGTATGCCGCACCAAATCATCAATAAGCAACAGTTTTATTCAGCTTTCATTTATGTCTAGACTTTCTTACTTTTTAAAAGTGGGATTGATGTAGGTCCTAGATATCGTCCGACTTTATAAATAAAGCCATAGTCAACAACCAGTGAAAACCACACAAACCATCCGGAGTCATACAAAGCACCCAACACTGGGTAACGAAAGGAGGCAACAATTCAGTGGCACGCAGGCCTGAAAACTACATAAGGGGCAGCAGGCCACCACCTACGCACACAAAAGATCCAAGCAGCTACGACAAAACACAAGCAGACGGAGGAGACATCAGATTGGCAGACGCCCGCACTTTGTTGATCAACATCTCCATGCCGTCACGATCCGCCGATTTAGTCAATAATTTTCACTGCTGCAGGAAGATACACATTTTAAACAAGACATCAGCAGGCTTATTAGGGAAAACACCCTGAATAGTAAATTTATTTCGAGTAGTCCAAAGCGCCCAGCATAGGGCGCCCAATCCAGTCCAAAATAATCTCCTGGAGCGGCCTTGCAGACCGGCCGTCAGCAAGCGGACGTCGGCAAAGGAGCCAGGGGCCCAGGAGGTATTGTACCAGGAACCAACACACCCCAAACCAAATTGGCAAAAACACAATGGAAGAAGATGTGATTAGTATCCTCAAGAGTAGAGCATAAGGCACAATAAGCAGAACCAGGCCCGTTCCTTTTCTGGATCTGGTCGGGGGAGGGTAGCCGACCCCTGAAGGCCTGCCAGAGGAAGATCTTTATCTTCAGAGGAATCCCGACCCCCTAATTTGCTTAAATTTCGAGGAATTGGTACTAGAAATAAGCCGAGCATATAAAGACTTGACCGAGAACTTCCTAGACGCAGAATGAGGCCATGACATGGAGTCCGCCTCCTCCGAGAGCGCAGGAAACAGAGCAGCGAGACGATGCCAGTCACCCAACTCTTCAGGAGAGAGGGTTCTCCGAAAACCCAAGTCCCAGCTATTGCGAGAGAGCTCAAAGATTGAGATCTCTGGGTTAGAGCAATAAGAAAACAAAACCGAAAAGGAGGTCGCAAGGGGAGCATCCCCAGTCCACCAATCCAACCAAAAACGGGTCGAGGCCCCATTATTGACCACAAATTTAACATGAAGTCGGAGCACCTCCCTGACTTTTACTAAATCTTTCCAAAACTGCGAGCCACCGATCGCCGAGGCAAACATAGGGCTACCAGCTAGGAAGTACCTAGCTTTTAGAATGTTGAACCATAGGGTGCCTGGGTTGGCAGTCATAATTCTCCACCACCATTTAATAATGAGGCGGGTGTTCATCACCTGTGTATTGACAATCCCGAGCCCCCCAAGGCTTTTCGGTTTGCAAATCGTGTCCCATTCAACAAATCTATACTTGTGTTTGTTATCTGCAGAATTCCAAAAGAAAGCCCCTCTGTGTTTGTCAAAACCCGCATGTGTGCCTTTAGAGAGTTTGAAAAAGCCCATAGTGGACATCGGGAGGGGGAGAGGCAAGAGTTAATGAGGGAAACTTTGCCAGCTGAAGTGTTATATCTGCCACGCCACGGAAAGACTCTATTCCCCACCTTAGAAACCAAAGGTTTGAAATCCTTAGAGCATAAACGGCAGGGGGATATAGGGAGACCCAGATATTTGAAGGGAAAGGCTCCCAGAGAACAATTGAGCAGCTGGGAAACCCGCATCGCTTCGACTTCATAAACTCCCGTAACAATAGCCTCGCTCTTAGAGAAGCTGATTTTGAGCCCCGTCAAGGCTTCAAAACAGAGAAGAATAAACTTGAGATTAGCAATACAAGAGTCGTTTAGCTCCACTAAAATGATCGTATCGTCCGCATACTGGAGATGAGTGATGCCTTGGAGAAGTAGGTTAGAAATAACAGGGGAGATATGACCGGCCGAGGCCGCCCGGTCAAGCATACATGATAAAGCATTGGCAGCAAAATTTAACAGAAGAGGTGAAGCCGGGTCCCCTTGCCTTAGGCCACGACCATTGGCAAAAAAATTGCTAACCGAGCCATTTACAGCCACTGCTGTATGGCCACTAGAAACAAGCTGCATAAGTCTATGAACAATACCAGGATCAAAACCCTTGGCAAGAAGAACATGGTAGAGAAAATCCCAACTAACCGAATCGTAAGCTTTCTCAAAGTCAAGCTTAAGAATAATGGCCCTGGTGCACCTCTTCCTAAGGTCATGAACAATCTCATGTAAGCAGAGGATGCCATCTAAAATAAATCTGCCTTTAATGAAAGCAGATTGAGAAGGGCTAATAATGCGATGAGCAACGGGTGTCAACCTAGTCGCCAAACCTTTAGCAGGGAACTTTGCAAAATTATTGATCAAAGCGATGGGGCGAAACTGAGAGATGGATTCAGCACCCTTAACTTTGGGAATGAGAGTAAGGGCGGCATAATTCAAAAGAGAAATGTCAAAAGTGCCAAGACAGAAACCTTGAATGATCTTGCAAACCAAAGAGCGAAGGGAGGGCCAGAAACGCTTAAAGAAAGTGATCGAGAAACCGTCCCGGCCCGAGGCCGAATTAACATTGGCCGAATTAATGGCCATCTCAATTTCCTGAACTGAGAGGGGGGGGGGGTCAAAAGGGCCACGTTCTCGTCGTCTGAAACACGTCTGTCCTGGGCCCAAAGGGTAGGGGATAAGATGAAACCCGAGGCCGACCTGGCAGCTAGCAAAGAAGCGAAGAAAGTGAGAATATGATCCATGATCAGATGAGGGTTAACAACCCTTGCACCATCAATGAGCAAACTGTCAATACTGCACCTACAACGACGACCATTGGCAATAGCAAAAAAATACGTCCTTGGGAGTCGCCTTTAAGAATCCAGTTGATGGTACCGCGTTGCTTCTAGTAAATTTTAGCCTGCTGGTGTAGTTGCATGAGAGGGCCCTCAAGCTCGTACCGACGATGCCAACTAGCATCCGAAAGGCCAGAAGAGTCAGCCTCAGCATCTAAGGACGAAATCTGCCCCAATAGACCCCGTTTACATCTGAGGGCTTCAGTCGCGTGCTACTTCTTGAGCTTGCATTGGTTTTTCCCTTGAAGAAGAAAGGGTGATGCAGCAAAGTAGAGATAAGTATTTCCCTCAGTTCAGAACCAAGGTATCAATCCAGTAGGAGATACACGCAAGTCTCCAATCTATGCACCTACACAAACAATCAAACACTTGCACCCAACGCGATAAAGGGGTTGTCAATCCCTTCACGGTCACTTGCAAAGGTGAGAGAGATAGATATAAAAGATTACTAAAATGTAAAACAAAATAAAAGTAAATAAATTGCAGCAAGGTATTTTTGGTTTATAGATATGAAAATATATGATGGAAAATAGACCCGGGGCCATAGGTTTCATTAGAGGCTTCTCACGTGAAGGAAAATAATACGGTGGGTGAACAAATTACTGTCGAGCAATTGATAGAAAAGCGCAAAGTTATGACGATATCCAAGGCAATGATTATGAATATAGGCATCACGTCCGTGTCAAATAGACCAACTCCTGCCTGCATCTACTACTATTACTCCACACATCGACTGCTATCCAGCATGCATCTAGAGTATTAAGTTCAAAAGAACAGAGTAACGCCTTAAGCAAGATGACATGATGTAGAGGGATAAACTCAAGCAATATGATGAAAACCCCATCTTTTTACCCTTGATGGCAACAATACAAATACGTGCCTCGCTACCCCTACTTTGTCACTGGGTGAGGACACCGCAAGATTGAACCCAAAACTAAGCACCTCTCCCATTGCAAGAAAAACCAATCTAGTTGGCCAAACCAAACCAACACTTCGAAGAGAAATAAAAAGATATCAAATCATGCATATAAGAATTCAGAGAAGATTCAAATAATATCCATAGATAATCTGATCATAAATCCACAATTCATCGAATCTCGACAAACACACCGCAAAAGAAGATTACATCGGATAGATCTCCAAGAACATTGAGGAGAACATGGTATTGAGGATCAAAGAGAGAGAAGAAGCCATCTAGCTACAAGCTATGGAACCGTAGGTCTGTGGTAAACTACACACGCTTCATCGGAAGGGCAATAAAGTTGATGTAGAAGCCCTCCGTGATCGAATCCTCCTCCGGCAGGATGCCGGAAAAGGCCCCAAGATGGGATCTCGCAGAAACAGAGGCTTGCGGCAGCGATAAAGTATTTGGGTGGATGCTTTTGTTGGTTTGGGAATATTTGGAAATTTATAGGCCAAAGATTAGGGTTGGAACAGTGCTGAGGGGCCCACAAGCCAGGGGCACCCCCCTAGGGCGCGCTCTGAGGGCTTGTGGAGCCCTCGGGGCTCTTCTGTCTTCCTCTCCAAGTCCTACGTGTGTCTTCTGGTCCAAGAAAAATCATCGTAAAGTTTTATTCCGTTTGGACTCCGTTTGATATTCCTTTTCTGTAGAACTCAAAAACAAGAAAAAAACAGAAACTGGCACTGGGCTCTAGGTTAATAAGTTAGTCCCAAAAATAATATAAAATAGCATAATAATGCATATAAACATCCAAAACAGATAATATAATAGCATGGAACAATAAAAAATTATAGATATGTTGGAGACGTATCAAGCATCCCCAAGCTTAATTCCTACTCGTCCTCGAGTAGGTAAATGATACAAACACGGTCCAGCACCGAGTGAGTCGGGTTCGCCTGGTGATTAGACCAGGTGAAGCATGAACCTGTCCTAGGAAGTTCATGCAGCGCGCACTCCGCAATGAAATCATTAAAAGCGTCCGCAAGCGGCCACGAGAAATTAGAGTTATTTTTCTCAACATGAGAACGCAGAAGATTAAAATCACCACCGATAACCAAGGGAATACCGCAAGAATCGATCCTGGCAACTAATTTATCCAGGAAGAGCGAGGACAACGAATGATCAGCCGGGCCATAAACATCCATGATCTCCCAAAGCACATTAAGACTCTTGTGGAACACCACCATACTAGCCCAAAAAATACAATGATCGAAAGCCCCAAAGTCAAAAACGTCCAATCTAGCACCAATAAGAATGCCACCTGAGTGGACAGAAGCAGAAAGGCATCGCTAGAAGAGCCGATCCGCACCTGTTGTGGATTTGTCACGACAGATGTCCTTAGTGTGAGGACTTAGTCGTGAGGCCAGCACATCTATTTGGTAGCTTGAGAGGGGTTGAGTGGGACGAGAGACGCGAGGTTTTACCCAGGTTCGGCCCCTCACGTTGGAGGTAAAAGCCTACATCCTGCTTCATTGATATTGATCATGATGATGCTCACGGTTACAAGGGCGAGGTTTCGCTACCTCTATCTCGAGAGCTATTGATTTGTCTGTCTAGACTTGTAAAACTTGTCCCTCTTGGGGTGCCCTGCCCCTCCTTATATAAGTTGAAGGGGTGGGTTACATGACTAGTCCTAGTAGGATTAGGATTACTCTATTACAAGTGGAGTCCTAGTCTTGCTTCCTTTGTAAGGGAATATTCCTTATGCTTTCCTCTTAAGCCGGCCCACCGGACACGCACCTTGAGCCGGTCTTCTCATAAGCCGCTTTCTAGGCCTTGGGCCTTGTTATTCCTCTAACCCGCCTGCCAGGCCACCAATGAGTCACCAGGCCCGGCCGGGTCATCAGTGAGTGGAGAGATCCAGGAGGGTCACTTAGTGAGTCGCCAGTCTTCGGGCGGGTCACTAGTGAGTGGCCAAGTCCGGCCGGGTCATACTTCCGACCGGGTCATACTTCTGGCTAGGTCATACCGCGGGGTATATCCACGACATTAGCCCCCAGTTTAATTTGGATTTATCCATGTTAAACTCATCCTGCAAAATAAACACAAGAACATATTTGACAGGTTGTGCTCCGGGTTAAAAGTTTTTTCTGAACTGGCACCTGATCATCCTTAAGTCCTTGCCATTTCCTTCTTCTGGAAAGTCCAGGTCAATAGACCAGCTTCATAATCAATTTGCTAACATTGGTTTCTCACAGAAAAATATTGTGAAGAATAATTTATTTTGATTCAGCTCCCAATGCTTAACAAAAATATTGTTCTTGAAATACTCATCTGATTTTCGGCCGGCTTGAATATGTAGAACTTGCCGGTTTATAATTTCCTGTAGCCCCCAAGTCTTAAGAGGGGAACGTAGTGATAGCTTTAAGACTTGCTTCAACATAAATATCACAACCTTGAAGAAATCTGGGCTGTTCATCTCAGTCACTAGTCATAAACTGAAGATTCCACACATGTAGCCCCCAAGTACCGGGTTGTCTTGCTTGCATCAACCTGGGACTTGTAATTGCCTTATGCTCATAAAAACTTCAATCAGTGTAGCCCCCAAGGGCCGGCTCAGTAAGATAATATTGAGCTAGGACTTTACTTGTATTTCAAAAAATAACACCATATGATGTAGCTCCCAAGTTTTGGGTTACCTTTGACATGAGCAATTAGTAGCCCCCAAGGGCTGGCTCATCATTATGTGATGGGTCGGGTCTTCAATGAGGCTATTTAAAATGACTTTGCATTAGCCCCCAAGTGCCATGGTGCATGCTCGCAGTGACATGGGACTTGCATACTCAATGTAATCTTGATTTGAATAATGTAGCCCCCAAGTACTGGGTCGTATGCCTGCAGCAACTCAGGACTCAATAAAACCATATCCATTGTCCGGATGATGTTGTTGAAAGCCTTGTATATCAATATTGAACCATGCTCTCTGCTGTGAGCCGGTATTCTTAGATAAATAAATAATAACCATTGCTCTGAAATGGCTTTGAAAACCTCAATCATAATACTGGTTATTCATAACCATAATAAAAATCCAGCCATGTTGGCTATTAAAGATATGAATAATATAATCCAGAGTGAAAAAACCTCAATCATAAGATCTTGTATGTTGACAAGTAAATCCAGAGTTAAATACTCAGTGGCTCTTGGCCGATGGCGACTCAATGCGCATTCATTGTAATCCAGGATTTTTGTAATCCGGCGGCTTATAGCCTTTATAAAAATCAAGAACTGATAACCCTTTTGAAACACCAATTTTAATCTTTCATGATGGGCTTGAACTTAATCATTTATGTAAACCATATCTCTGCATGTTCTGCACAAAGTTTAAACAACATATGCCCTGACGACTTAACGTCAAAAGCCAGGGCGGGTAACAACCCAAACATAATATAGTCTTATGTAATTACTGAAAAAACTAAGCAAGGTCATTCAAGCCTAAACATACTGGCGACTTAAAGTCAAAAGCCAGGGCGGGTTATCAAACCTCGCATATTTATATAACCAGGAAAACATACCTGTAGATTTGGCGGATACTGCCGTCTTACATCGCCATATCCAATGAGGGTAACAATCCAATGATTTATAAGCGCATGTTTCCAATGGCGCTGTCCAAATATACTGGCGACTTAACGTCCAAAGCCAGGGCGGGTTATCAAACCCCAAATATTCATACCATTATTGAAGAACATACCTGGAGATTGACATCATGGTGATACCTCCATAATTATAATTCGTCGCGGGTATTGACCCGTAGGCATGCAATATCATGATTTTGATTGCTTAAGGCAAAAGATATACTGGCGACTTAACATCCGCTATCAGGGCGGGTTATCACACCCAAAGATGCCCAATGATGAGTCATATAATCAAGGCTACGTGGCCTGTGAAATCGGTTCATACTGTCGGCTTACAACACCAAATGCAGTGAGGGTAACATCCCAAAAACATAGAGCGCATAACTCCAATGTGCACAATCAAAATATACTGGCGACTTGTCGTCCAAAGCCAGACCGGGTTATCAAAACCTCAGATATACTCAAATATGAGCCATAAGGATTAAGGCTACATGGCCCGAATCATTTTAAACCATATGTCAATATGGTACAAAGATATGAACCCAAACAATGTTTAGGAAAAATAACAAATCAGACAAAGCAAGGCTTTCATAGGTCGCCAAACCTCAATATCAAGTGCTATTCATGGGCCGCACAGCCGCTGAGTTAATCCTTTACTCAAACCTGTAAGCCGGGCCTCACATGACCAATCGTCATTTTAACTTTGACAAGTTCAGGGTCTTTATAATATTAGCTGTCAAGAGTACGGTGGGTCATTCCAGGATTACCTGGGCGGAGTGGCAGACATACAAGGCAGGATAACCCGGATTTTTGGTGAATACACCTGGTATCCAAACCGATCAAAAGGGGTAAATATAGCTATGTTCATTGAACAAGAAGCCCCCAAGTGAACTATAATAAGTCATCAAGGCAGGTTACCTAAGTTTGAACTGCACATTGTAACAAGTTCTCTTTGGTAACCTTTTAACTTTTCCTGAGAACTCAAACTTGCGAGAGATGGATTCATTCTGAACCGGAATTTTAAACCAGATATTGAGAGCTTCAAAGCTTTGTGAGAGACAGATTTTCCTTGAGCCGGATTTTAAACCGAAATTCTTCATTTTAAGCCAGAAATTTTCTGACGGCCTTTAAATTTTCATCAACATAGCAGTAGCCTCTGGGACCGGGTTATCTTTCCTCCAATGACCCGGAGTTCTAGAATCTGCTTAAACTGGCAATATTTACTGAGTCATGTCCATGTAGGCCCCGAGTCTCAAGACGACTCGAGGAATTGGCTTGAGATTCCCCATACTTGACCGTGATATAAACTGGCATATAGTTGAACAGCAGAACGCTGGAATTTATGTAAACCAGAAGCTTGAAAGCGAGTTGATGATCCTCGCAATACTTGTTGTATACTCCCAGTATGAGTCATTCAAATAACTCCGTGACATGACGACCACCTTTGTAGTAGACAATTTGTCTATGGTGAAGCTGAAGTTAATCACGGGCGAGTTGGCCGTGGGAGCAAACAGATGAGTCGGCCGCAGCGTTATAAGCCGGTGCGGACGGGCGATTCAATCGCAGGCACGATAAGCCATGCGGACGGGCGAGTCAGCCGCATTGTGTTGATGTAAACTGAGCCGCAGAGGCGGCAGCTTGCACATATATTCGTTGAGCATCATGGCACAGCCAGATGCTAGCGCATGATAATGGTGGCGCGAGCTATATATCCATGACACAACCATCGCTCTTGCAGTGAATAATTATCCTGCATCCAAAAAATATCACAAGCTAGAGTACTTGTTCTTTTAGAGAGTAAAAAATGTATCAATAAAAATTGACCGGATGAATTTCACCTGGTTCGTCTGGACGATAGATGATCTGTATATAATGTCTATGGATATTCTCCAGTAAGTTCAACGGCAGTTTAGCCTCTTTGTCCAGAGTTATCCTCCAAGATGCCATTTCTTAATTGATTGGTGTAGTCAAGCATTTCTCAAGTTGCTGGTTGAGATGCATCTCACTTGTCTCGCACTCGTTATCATCATCAACTTCTGTAATCTTCCACTCATCGAGCAGATTGGAAACTCAGTTCACACAGTTACCTCCAGCAGGCTCTTCCAAACCTCAGCACCGAGTTCTAGTGCAGAATCCACAAACTTTCTAAACTTTCTTTTGTCAAGAATTTTTCTTCTGAAGATTGTTACAAAATGTGTTTTGTCATCAGGTAATGAGTCACCAAGTACTTCCCTTCCAGTAATCATCTGCATTAGTACATGATGCCATATGCATAAATGTCACCTTTTGTAGTTACTTTCCCTGTAGTAGCGTATTCGGGCATGTACAGTGGAAGCATCACCTTCCTAGTGCTTCATCTCTTCCACATAAATGTCAAACACCCAACGCATGGAGCTGCCCCATCAGGCCAATGTATGACATATACATCCTCTTTTCCCTGTACTTCAGGTGAACGTGGATGGCTGGCTCGCCTCATCTCCCTCACCTTTACCCACTTTCTCTTACTTTTGTCAGCCAAGAGCCTACTTCCTCTGCAGGATCCCGTTTTAGTCTGCAGGCTACAGGTTGAGCTGAGCCGGACAATTGCAAGTGACGTATATGGCTGGGGCATCCGTCCACAGTGGAGCATTGGCCATGCCCTTCAGGTGCAAGGTATCCAAGTGTCCCTGTCACCCTTGTCATCATCGATTTGTCTGTGTCATTAGCAAGCTTTACCAACCCAAAGTCTGAAACCTTGACCGATACAGCGGACGGGGCGAAAGGACACATGACGGTCTTGCAGCTGCGGGTTGCCAACATGCAAGTTGGAGGCGCGGTTTGAGGTCATATCGCGGCAGTGTAGGCGACGAAGGGGCGCCGGCGCCTCAGGCACGGCGAGGGGAGCAGCGCGTCCCTGATGGCGAGAACTAGCGGCTTGGCAGGGACCGCGGCGGCTTGTGGAGGCAGGGTCGTAGGCCATGGCCACAGCGACGACAAAAAACGCAGCGGCGGCTTGGACGTGCAACAACGACTTGAGGCGGCCGAAGCGACTTGGAGTGAGTCCGGGGTGACAGCGGCTCAACACCAAGGTCAGCGACTCGGGGACGGAGTTGCGTAGGGGCGGCTCACCCGCGGCAGAAACCGGCCTGGCACAGCAGAGTGCGACTCACAGCAGAAGGCGAAGCGGCGGTCTTGGCACGGGCGCGGTCGCGGCGGCTCAACGGGGTCCAACAGAAACGGGCACGACGGCTCAACCGGGGCGGCCCGAGGCGGACGGCTCGAATAGAACGCAGAAGTTAAGCGTGCTCGGGCTGGAGTAGTCCAAGGATGGGTGACCCGGTGGGAAGTTGCATATCTCAAGCTTCATTTAAATGACATGACACGGTCATTATAGAGATAAATATCTCTATAGTGACCTATCATGGCAATTATATAAACCTTGGGATCCTTGTTTTGCTAATTTGTAGACTATGTTTTTATTGGTTATTTTTTGCTCTAAAAAATTGAAGAATGATTGACTTGACCTGACATGGCGATTATATAAACCTTTTTCAGGTCGCATGCAGGGTATAGGGGGCAGGGTGTTCTTATCAAGCATGTCTCCCTTGTGCGGCTTATAGACGCTGCACATATCTGTGGGCTCCCCGAGGTATATATATTATCCTTTACCGACAACGAGAGGGGCCCACACAATCTATCCCTTTGACCCAACAACATGAAGGGTTTGACCATGATGGTTTCCTATTGATACTAGTAAGGTACACGTGCATTGCACGCATGAGATTTGGTAACCAAATTATGAATAAATACCACACTATAGCATGTAAGCTTTGAGTCATATATGCATGATGTAGATGTTCGTTTAATTCTTATAGTTCATCTCATTCAAAATCAATTAGTTTTATAAAAAAATCTATTTTAAGATTCATGGAATTGTCCATTGTAAAGCATAAAGTAAAAACAAATAGTGACAATTCATTTAGAAAAAAAAATGGGCAATTAAGATATGGAAGATTCTAGAACAAAGGAGAAGTGCTTTTGTTTTGAGGTTTGTGCATTATGCTTAAGTTCAACCATGGAGTCTTCTAGATTGTACATGTGGCAGAATCTGGTGGAATGTAGATGATATCCAACAGCCAGTAGTGCTCGGATTTGCCATCTCTGTACCGTCGGATTGGCTTCATCCAACGACAACTTTCAAAGTTATTCACACACTATATAGGGGTATAGATGTGTGCCATGCTATATGCTATACCAAATAAAGTTTCAGCACATGCGTGGGACGACCCCCCCCCCCCCGCCCGCCGTCTCAAAGTTGGGAAACTGACATCGTACGTATTGAACCAGGCTTGGAGTTGGGTACGGTGTTCGGTTTGTAATGTAGTTGGTGGCCCATCGAAGTTGTGCATTCGGGATTTAAACACATCACACACCACCATACCCATATATATTTTCGGGCCGCATGCAGTGTATACGGGGTCTTCTGATCGACCACGTCTCCCTTGTGCAGTTTTTTGTGATGACACGCATATCTGTGGGCTCCCCGAGTGTATATATATCATCCCTTTGACAACGAGGGGTGTGTGTTGGCCATGAATGGATTCCTCCTAGTTCGTGTTAGGGTTGGTCACCGTCACATGTCACTCAACCAAAGCTCGAGCTCATGCGTTGTTAGGATTCCCTCCCACATGCTCGGATTGCTGGGTTCGACCTACATCGTACCCTGCGTATCTCGTCCTTAACTACCTTGCCTTCATGGTTGTTGTCTGTATCACACTACAAAAAGAGACACATCCGTGACATTTTGGGCCGAACAAAAATCTTTTCTATCATACTTATGACACTTCTATGACGATAATTGTGACAAAACCCGGTATCATCATAGATGTGGTGGGCTCCTACTTCTATGACAAAAAATCATGACAGAAAATGGCCTTTTCGTCCTGGGCGGGCCGGAGACGCAGCTGCATGACATTCTTTGGGCCATCCTGTTGGGAATCGTAGCATAATTTTAAAATTTTCCTACGCTCACCAAGATGCATCTATGGAGTATACTAGCAACGAGGGGAAAGGAGTGCATATACATACCCTTGTAGATCGCGAGCGGAAGCGTTCCAATGAACGTGGATGACGGAGTCGTACTCGCCGTGATCCAAATCACCGATGACCGAGTGCCGAACGGACGGCACCTCCGCGTTCAACACACATACGGTGCAACAACGTCTCCTCCTTCTTGATCCAGCAAGGGGGAAGGAGAGGTTGATGGAGATCCAGCAGCACGACGGCGTGGTGGTGGATGTAGCGGGATGCCGGTAGGGCTTCGCCGAGCTTCTACGAGAGAGAGAGGTGTAACAGGGGAGGAGGGAGGCGCCCAAGGCTGAGATCTTCCTACCCTCCCTCCCCCCTTTATATAGGCCCCCTGGGAGGGGGGAGCCGGCCAAAACCAGTCTAGGGTGGGGGGCGGCGGCCAAGGGGGTGCCTTGCCCCCCAAGGCAAGTGGGAAGGCCCCCCACCCTAGGGTTTGCAACCCTAGGCGCATGGGGGAAGCCCCATGGGGGGCGCCCAGCCCACTAGGGGCTGGTTCCCTTCCCACTTCAGCCCACGGGGCCCTCCGGGATAGGTGGCCCCACCCGGTGGACCCCCGGGACCCTTCCGGTGGTCCCGGTACAATACCGGTAACCCCCGAAACTTTCCCGGTGGCCGAAACTTGACTTCCTATATATAATTCTTCACCTCCGAACCATTCCGGAACCTCTCGTGACGTCCGGGATCTCATCCGGGACTCCGAACAACTTTCGGGTTTCCGCATACACATATCTCTACAACCCTAGCGTCACCGAACCTTAAGTGTGTAGACCCTACGGGTTCGGGAGACATGTAGACATGACCGAGACGCCTCTCCGGTCAATAACCAACAGCGGGATCTGGATACCCATGTTGGCTCCCACATGTTCCACGATGATCTCATCGGATGAACCACGATGTCGAGGATTCAATCAATCCCGTATACAATTCCCTTTGTTAATCGGTATGTTACTTGCCCGAGATTCGATCGTCGGTATCCCAATACCTTGTTCAATCTCGTTACCGGCAAGTCTCTTTATTCGTTCCGCAATGCATGATCCCGTGACTAACGCCTTAGTCACATAGAGCTCATTATGATGATGCATTACCGAGTGGGCCCAGAGATACCTCTCCGTCACACGGAGTGACAAATCCCAGTCTCGATCCGTGCCAACCCAACAGACACTTTCGGAGATACCCGTAGTGCACCTTTATAGTCACCCAGTTACGTTGTGACGTTTGGCACACCCAAAGCACTCCTACGGTATCCGGGAGTTGCATGATCTCATGGTCTAAGGAAAATATACTTGACATTGGAAAAGCTCTAGCAAACGAAACTACACGATCTTTTATGCTATGCTTAGGATTGGGTCTTGTCCATCACATCATTCTCCTAATGATGTGATCCCGTTATCAATGACATCCAATGTCCATAGTCAGGAAACCATGACTATCTGTTGATCAACGAGCTAGTCAACTAGAGGCTTACTAGGGACACGTTGTGGTCTATGTATTCACACATGTATCACGATTTCCGGATAATACAATTATAGCATGAATAATAGATAATTACCATGAACAAAGAAATATAATAATAACCATTTATTATTGCCTCTAGGGCATATTTCCAACAGTCTCCCACTTGCACTAGAGTCAATAATCTAGTTACATTGTGATGAATCGAACACCCATTGCGTCCTGGTGTTGATCATGTTTTGCTCGAGGGAGAGGTTTAGTCAACGGATCTGCTACATTCAGGTCCGTATGTACTTTACAAATATCTATGTCTCCATTTTGAACACTTTCACGAATGGAGTTGAAGCGACGCTTGATATGCCTGGTCTTCCTGTGAAACCTGGGCTCCTTCGCAAGGGCAATAGCTCCAGTGTTGTCACAGAAGAGAGTCATCGGGCCCGACGCATTGGGAATCACCCCTAGGTTGGTAATGAACTCCTTCATCCAGACTGCTTCCTGTGCTGCCTCTGAGGCTGCCATGTACTCCGCTTCACATGTAGACCCCGCCACGACGCTTTGCTTGCAACTGCACCAGCTTACTGCTCCTCCATTCAAAATATACACGTATCCGGTTTGTGACTTCGAGTCATCCAGATCTGTGTCGAAGCTAGCGTCGACGTAACCCTTTACGACGAGCTCTTCGTCACCTCCATAAACGAGAAACATATCCTTGGTCCTCTTCAGGTACTTCAGGATATTCTTGACCGCTGTCCAGTGTTCCCTGCCGGGATTACTTTGGTACCTTCCTACCAAACTTACGGCAAGGTTTACATCAGGTCTGGTACACAGCATGGCATACATAATAGACCCTATGGCCGAGGCATAGGGGATGACACTCATCTTTTATCTATCTTCTGCCGTGGTCGGGCATTGAGCCGTGCTCAATTGCACACCTTGCAATACAGGCAAGAACCCCTTCTTGGACTGATCCATATTGAACTTCTTCAATATCTTGTCAAGGTATGTACTCTGTGAAAGACCAATGAGGCGTCTCGATCTATCTCTATAGATCTTGATGCCTAATATATAAGCAGCTTCTCCAAGGTCCTTCATTGAAAAACACTTATTCAAATAGGCCTTTATACTTTCCAAGAATTCTATATCATTTCCCATCAATAGTATGTCATCCACATATAAAATGAGAAATGCTACAGAGCTCCCACTCACTTTCTTGTAAACACAGGCTTCTCCATAAGTCTGTGTAAACCCAACCGCTTTGATCATCTCATCAAAGCGAATGTTCCAACTCCGAGATGCTTGCACCAGCCCATAGATTGAGCGCTGGAGCTTGCATACTTTGTTAGCATTCTTAGGATCGACAAAACCTTCCGGCTGCATCATATACAACTCTTCCTTAAGGAGGCCGTTAAGGAATGCCGTTTTGACGTCCATCTGCCATATCTCATAATCATAGTATGCGGCAATTGCTAACATGATTCGGACGGACTTCAGCTTCGCTACGGGTGAGAAAGTCTCATCGTAGTCAACCCCTTGAACTTCTCGATAACCCTTAGCGACAAGTCGAGCTTTGTAGATGGTCACATTACCATCCGCGTCCGTCTTCTTCTTAAAGATCCATTTATTTTCTATGGCTCACCGTTCATCGGGCAAGTCAGTCAAAGTCCATACTTTGTTTTCATACATGGATCCTATCTCGGATTTCATGGCTTCTAGCCATTTGTCGGAATCCGGGCCCGCCATCGCTTCTTCATAGTTCGAAGGTTCACCGTTGTCTAACAACATGATTTCCAGGACAGGGTTGCCGTACCACTCTGGTGCGGAACGTGTCCTTGTGGACCTACGAAGTTCAGTAGCAACTTGATCCGAAGCTTCATGATCATCATCATTAACTTCCTCCCCAGTCGGTGTAGGCACCACAGGAACATTTTCCCGCACTGCGCTACTTTCCGGTACGGAAGGGGTGACTATCACCTCATCAAGTTCCACTTTCCTCCCACTCAATTCTTTCGAGAGAAACTCCTTCTCCAGAAAGGACCCGTTCTTGGCAACGAAGATCTTGCCTTCGAATCTGAGGTAGAAGGTATACCCAATAGTTTCCTTAGGGTATCCTATGAAGACGCATTTTTCCGACTTGGGTTCGAGCTTTTCAGGTTGAAGTTTCTTGACATAAGCATCGCATCCCCAAACTTTTAGAAACGACAGCTTAGGTTTCTTCCCAAACCATAATTCATACGGTGTCGTCTCAACGGATTTCGACGGAGCCCTATTTAAAGTGAATGCGGCAGTCTCTAAAGCATAGCCCCAAAATGAGAGCGGTAAATCGGTAAGAGACATCATAGATCGCACCATATCCAATAGAGTGCGATTACGACGTTCGGACACACCGTTTCTCTGAGGTGTTCCAGGCGGCGTGAGTTGTGAAACTATTCCACATTTCCTTAAGTGTGTACCAAATTCGTGACTTAAGTATTCTCCACCACGATCTGATCGTAAGAATTTTATTTTCCTGTCACGTTGATTCTCAACTTCACTCTGAAATTCCTTGAACTTTTCAAAGGTTTCAGACTTGTGTTTCATTAGGTAGACATACCCATATCTACTTAAATCATCAGTGAGAGTGAGAACATAACGATATCCTCCGCGAGCCTCAACACTCATTGGACCGCACACATCGGTATGTATGATTTCCAATAAGTTGGTTGCTCGCTCCATTGTTCCGGAGAACGGAGTCTTGGTCATCTTACCCATGAGGCATGGTTCGCATGTGTCAAATGATTCGTAATCAAGAGACTCCAAAAGTCCATCTGCATGGAGTTTCTTCATGCGCTTGACACCAATGTGACCAAGGCGGCAGTGCCACAAGTATGTGGGACTATCGTTATCAACTTTATATCTTTTGGTATTCACACTATGAACATGTGTAACATCACGTTCGAGATTCATCAAAAATAAACCATTGACCAGCGGGGCATGACCATAAAACATATCTCTCAAATAAATAGAACAACCATTATTCTCGGATTTAAATGAGTAGCCATCTCGAATTAAACGAGATCCAGATACAATGTTCATGCTCAAAGCTGGCACTAAATAACAATTATTGAGGTTTAAAACTAATCCCGTGGGTAGATGCAGAGGTAGCGTGCCGACGGCGATCACATCGACCTTGGAACCATTCCCGACGCGCATCATCACCTCGTCCTTCGCCAGTCTCCGTTTATTCCGTAGTTCCTGTTTTGAGTTACAAATATGAGCAACCGCACCGGTATCAAATACCCAGGAGCTACTACGAGTACTGGTAAGGTACACATCAATTACATGTATATCACATATACCTTTGGTGTTGCCGGCCTTCTTTTCCGCTAAGTATTTGGGGCAGTTCCGCTTCCAGTGACCACTCCCCTTGCAATAAAAGCACTCAGTTTCAGGCTTGGGTCCATTCTTTGACTTCTTCCCAGTAACTGGTTTACCGGGCACGGCAACTCCCTTGCCGTCCTTCTTGAAGTTCTTCTTACCCTTGCCCTTCTTGAACTTAGTGGTTTTATTCACCATCAACACTTGATGTTCTTTTCTGATCTCCACCTCCGCTGATTTCAGCATTGAATATACCTCAGGAATGGTCTTTTCCATCCCCTGCATATTGTAGTTCATCACAAAGCTCTTGAAGCTTGGTGGAAGCGACTGAAGGATTCTGTCAATGACCGCGTCATCCGGAGATTAACTCCCAGCTGAGTCAAGCGGTTGTGCAACCCAGACATTCTGAGTATGTGCTCACTTACAGAACTGTTTTCCTCCATTTTACAGCTGAAGAACTTGTCGGAGACTTCATATCTCTCGACCCGGGCAAGAGCTTGGAAAACCAATTTCAGCTCCTCGAACATCTCATATGCTCCATGTTTCTCAAAACGCTTTTGGAGACCCGGTTCTAGGCTGTAAAGCATGCCGCATTGAACGAGGGAGTAATCATCAGCATGCTGCTGCCAAGCGTTCATAACGTCTTGGTTTTGTGGGATTGGTGCTTCACCTAGCGGTGCTTCTAGGACATAATCTTTCTTGGCTACTATGAGGATGATCCTCAGGTTCCGGACCTAGTCTGTATAGTTGCTGCCATCATCTTTCAGCTTGGTTTTCTCTAGGAACGCGTTGAAATTGGGGACAACATTGGCCATTTGATCTACAAGACATAGTGTAAAGATTTTAGACTAAGTTCTTGATAATTAAGTTCATCTAATCAAATTATTTAATGAACTCCCACTCAGATAGACATCCCTCTAGTCATCTAAGTGAAACATGATCCGAGTTAACTAGGCCGTGTCCGATCATCACGTGAGACGGACTAGTCAAGATCGGTGAACATCTCCATGTTGATCGTATCTTCTATACGACTCATGCTCGACCTTTCGGTCCTCCGTGTTCCGAGGCCATGTCTGTACATGCTAGGCTCGTCAAGTCAACCTAAGTGTATTACGTGTGTTCCCAGGCCATGTCTGTACATGCTAGGCTCGTCAACACCCGTTGTATTCAAACGTTAGAATCTATCACACCCGATCATCACGTGGTGCTTCGAAACAACGAACCTTCGCAACGGTGCACAGTTAGGGGGAACACTTTTCTTGAAATTATCATAAGGGATAATCTTACTTACTACCGTCATTCTAAGCAAATAAGATGCAAAAACATGATAAACATCACATGCAATCAAATAGTGACATGATATGGCCAATATCATTATGCTCCTTTGATCTCCATCTTCAGGGCACCATGATCATCTTCGTCACCGGCATGACACCATGATCTCCATCATCATGATCTCCATCATTGTGTCTTCATGAAGTCGTCACGCCAACGATTACTTCTACTTCTATGGCTAACGCGTTTAGCAACAAAGTAAAGTAATTTACATGGCGTTATTCAATGACACGCAGGTCATACAAAATAATGAAGACAACTCCTATGGCTCCTGCCGGTTGTCATACTCATCGACATGCAAGTCGTGATTCCTATTACAAGAATATGATCAATCTCATACATCACATATATCATTCATCACATCTTCTGGCCATATCACATCACATAGCACTTGCTGCAAAAACAAGTTAGACGTCCTCTAATTGTTGTTGCAAGTTTTTACGTGGTTTGTAGGTTTCTAGCAAGAACGTTTTCTTACCTACGTATGACCACAACGTGATTTGCCAATTTCTATTTACCCTTCATAAGGACCCTTTTCATCGAATCCGTTCCGACTAAAGTAGGAGAGACAGACACCTGCTAGCCACCTTATGCAACTAGTGCATGTCAATCGGTGGAACCTGTCTCACGTAAGCGTACGTGTAAGGTCGGTCCGGGCCGCTTCATCCTACAATACTGCCGAAACAAGAAAAGACTAGTAGCGGCAAGAAGAATTGGCAAACTCAACGCCCACAACTGCTTTGTGTTCTACTCGTGCATAGTAACTACGCATAGGCCTGGCTCATGATGCCACTGTTGGGAATCGTAGCGTAATTTTAAAATTTTCCTACGCTCACCAAGATGCATCTATGGAGTATACTAGCAACGAGGGGAAAGGAGTGCATCTACATACCCTTGTAGATCGCGAGCGGAAGCGTTCCAATGAACGTGGATGACGGAGTCGTACTCGCCGTGATCCAAATCACCGATGACCGAGTGCCGAATGGACGGCACCTCCGCGTTCAACACACGTACGGTGCAACGACGTCTCCTCCTTCTTGATCCAGCAAGGGGAAGGAGAGGTTGTGTAACATCCCAAATTTTCAATTTGGAATGTTATACATAGATCATCTTTTGCATATCATGTTTTGTTGCATTTTGACAAATCCTCGATAAATCCTAAGCAACTCAAGGACCCTCGGAGAGAGTTGGGGATTTTCTCGAATTTTCTTATTTGATTTTTCAAACGAGGATTGGGATTTTAATTATTTTCTCTCCGGAAAAATATATTTCATTTTTAAACAAACGAGAGGAGAAAATATGACTTCTCCAAAAATATTGAAATACTGGAGGAAAAAATGTTAAAATCATTATTTTGGAATTTATTGGATTTTATTTGCAATTTTTATTGCATTTAAAAATATGCATGTTTTCAAATAATTTATTTTTGATTTTAAAAATGTTCACCCTATTCTAGATTTTCTAACTAGACGGGGAAAATTTATTTCATATTTTTCTGATTTTTATTTATTTTTCTACGCAATTTTCTTCGCGGAACATTAAAAAAAAAAACAAACACGCGCCGCGCCGGCTGGGCCGAGCCCAACCGACGGCCCACGCCGCCGCGACCTCTCCTTCCTCCCCACGACGCCGCCGGAGTCCGCCGGGAGCACGAAGCCGCCGCCGCCTCGGGCCTTGCCCCTCCCCCAAGCCGGAGCACCCCCCCTCCTATATATAGCCCGCCCCCTCGCCGCCGGAGCCCCCCCCCCCCGAGCCCGCATCCCGCCGCCCCTCGCGCCGAGCCCGGAGCCCCGCCGGAGCGAGCCCCGTCGAGGTACTGCTGCCGCTGCCTCGTTTTCACGTTGACCGGTTTTCTGAAAAGAAAAAAAACCTTTTGTTTAAAAAAAACTCTAGATCGGTTTTTTTTCGGTTTTCTTATTTCACGAGCGTTCACCGAACCGTTCGTTTTAACGAACGCGTTCATCGGTTTTTCTCTGTTAACGAACGTCCGTTATTTAACCGTTCGTCCGTTTTTCTTTTTCGTCGGATTTTCTCGTTATTTTCTCAGATTCGATTTCTGATCGAAATTTCGAATCTGTTTAACTTCTCGCTCGTTTATCGGAATCAGGTGATTCAAGCGCCTAGAGTTTCGTCTCGAAATTCTCTTTCCGTTTAACCTACTCAAACAAGATTTTGCTATAGTAAAATTTGACCTAGATCCAGATTAGCAAACGAAGTTTCTTTCTTTCGCCGTTTGACTTTCGTTGCTTCTTTCGAGTTGATTCTTTTGCAAACCGGAGTTCTTAAGTTGAACTTTCTGGTTGGATCTTTCATTCGAGTTTTACCTGTGCATTAGATGAGTACTGATTGTATGCTTTTTTGTTTGCGATAGAGTACCCGGAGTGTGCCGCTTGTTACTTCGACTCGCTAGGTTTTGCGGATCATCAGCAGGGCAAGTAACACTTTGATCATACCCCGTTCATACCCAGTTTTTATTGCATTAGATCTTTTCCTCAAACACATTGCATGATTAGGATCTAATTAAACTGTGGGTATTGGGAAGTAGCTGAGGTAGTACCTATTACCTGTTTTATTCATCAAACCCTTGGGAGTTACTTCTACGTTGCTTTTACATTGCCATGCTATGCTCGTAGACGTGGATTGGGTTTGAGAGATATTCATGACAGATGTGAGATTGTTAATAATGGTTCAACTTAAGGTGGCAACTAAAACTCACATCTGGGTGGATTGAGACACCTGGAGAACCCAGTGTTGTCTGTATGTATAAGGTCCGCCACCCAGGCTCAAAGGGATCATAAGATTATTCATGCTAGAAACTTCCGTGTGCAGCCGCAAGCTATTATGGGCTCTAGCATAGCTGAGTAGGTTACAGGATCTCTTGAAGAGGTGGACTAGCAGATGTAGGGGAAAGTAGGTGTACCGGTCCATCCAGAGTAGAGAGTGACTGTTTCTGAAAGACTGTGTCTCGGTCATCCGTTTCTCAAACATCATGCAGTGCGAGAATCAAGCGGAGGCGATCGAGTCTTGTGGGGAAAAGTGCACAAACCTCTGCAGAGTGTACAAACTGATCATGATTAGCCGTGTCCCCGGTTATGGACAACTTGAGTATCTAGTACCTGGATTATCATTTGAATCTCATCACCGTGATACTTTTAATTAATTTTGTTGGGTTAATGATGACACTTAATTGGGATTGAGTTGGAGGTACCTTCTCAATGTTTCAACCACTATGGTAGTTAAATAAAATTTATTCCTTTGCAGTAGGATAAAATTGGCTTTTCGCAAAAACTGTAACCATAGAGCCTTTCCACCAGCCATATATGCATATAGTATAGCATTATCATTGTTCATTGTTCTCTATGTGTTACCTTGCCAGCATATTCTATGTGCTGACCCGTTTCCGGGCTGCAACGTTTCATGTTGCAGACTTTTCAGACGACGAGTAAGGTGCCTTAGGTCGTGGTCTTATACTCAGTGATGCCGCTGGAGTTGATGGACTCACTTATCTTCCAAGTCTTCCGCTGTTATCGTTGTTAGATGGCCTTAAGCCATGTTTATCATACTTAAACTCTTCGGAGTTACTCGATGTAATAAGTGTGTGATTGCTACTCTGTTATAAATCCTCCATTTGTACTGTGCGTGTCAGCATTACTGATCCAGGGATGACACTGGTGCACAGCAGCACAGGCCATTTGAGGTCTGGTCGCTACAGGTTGATGGAGATCCAGCAGCACGACGGCGTGGTGGTGGATGTAGCGGGATGCCGGCAGGGCTTCGCCGAGCTTCTACGAGAGAGAGAGGTGTAGCAGGGGAGGAGGGAGGCGCCCAAGGCTGAGATCTTCCTGCCCTCCCACCCCCCTTTATATAGGCCCCCTGGGAGGGGGGGGCGCCGGCCAAAACCCATCTAGGGTGGGGGGGCGGCGGCCAAGGGGGTGCCTTGCCCCCCAAGGCAAGTGGGAAGGCCCCCCACCCTAGGGTTTGCAACCCTAGGCGCATGGGGGGAGGCCCATGGGGGGCGCCCAGCCCACTAGGGGCTGGTTCCCTTCCCACTTCAGCCCACGGGGCCCTCCGGGATAGGTGGCCCCACCCGGTGGACCCCCGGGACCCTTCCGGTGGTCCCGGTACAATACCGGTAACCCCCGAAACTTTCCCGGTGGCCGAAACTTGACTTCCTATATATAATTCTTCACCTCCGGACCATTCCGGAACCTCTTGTGACGTCCGGGATCTCATCCGGGACTCTGAACAACTTTCGGGTTTCCGCATACACATATCTCTACAACCCTAGCGTCACCGAACCTTAAGTGCGTAGACCCTACGGGTTCGGGAGACATGTAGACATGACCGAGACGCCTCTCCGGTCAATAACCAACAACGGGATCTGGATACCCATGTTGGCTCCCACATGTTCCACGATGATCTCATCGGATGAACCACGATGTCGAGGATTCAATCAATCCCGTATACAATTCCCTTTGTTAATCGGTATGTTACTTGCCCGAGATTCGATCGTCGGTATCCCAATATCTTGTTCAATCTTGTTACCGGCAAGTCTCTTTACTCGTACCGCAATGCATGATCCCGTGACTAACGCCTTAGTCACATAGAGCTCATTATGATGATGCATTACCGAGTGGGCCCAGAGATACCTCTCCGTCACACGGAGTGACAAATCCCAGTCTCGATCCGTGCCAACCCAACAGACACTTTCGGAGATACCCGTAGTGCACCTTTATAGTCACCCAGTTACGTTGTGACGTTTGGCACACCCAAAGCACTCCTACGGTATTCGGGAGTTGCACGATCTCATGGTCTAAGGAAAAGATACTTGACATTGGAAAAGCTCTAGCAAACGAAACTACACGATCTTTTATGCTATGCTTAGGATTGGGTCTTGTCCATCACATCATTCTCCTAATGATGTGATC
This sequence comes from Aegilops tauschii subsp. strangulata, assembly GCF_002575655.3. Taxonomy (NCBI): domain Eukaryota; kingdom Viridiplantae; phylum Streptophyta; class Magnoliopsida; order Poales; family Poaceae; genus Aegilops; species Aegilops tauschii. Next base: position 205,317,615 of record NC_053035.3, on the reverse strand, counting down.
CCGTTATCAATGACATCCAATGTCCATAGTCAGGAAACCATGACTATCTGTTGATCAACGAGCTAGTCAACTAGAGGCTTACTAGGGACACGTTGTGGTCTATGTATTCACACATGTATCACGATTTCCGGATAATACAATTATAGCATGAATAATAGACAATTACCATGAACAAAGAAATATAATAATAACCATTTATTATTGCCTCTAGGGCATATTTCCAACACGTCCATGACGGAAAAAACCGTGGTAGAAGCGACGGCGAGGAAAATATCGGGGTATTCCCGGTTACGGTGGATGGTTGGGGCCGAGCGATGCGCGTTTCTCTCGTACACGCACGCGCATGGGTGCGAGGCGTTGGGCTCTAACTGAACCCGAGCGATTGCACTGCAGACTACGCATTACTGAACCCGAGCGATCGATCGATGGTTGTTAACTGAACCCGATCGAGCGATTCCTTTGCTACTGCTGCTAACTGAAGCCGATCGATGCTGCCTCTGGATGAACAGTGAGCGTTGCTGGGGGGTTTGGATGAACAGTTCCCGGTGGGGTGGATGAACAGGACCCCGTGGTGTTGCCTCTGGATGAACAGGACCCCGATCGATCGAGCCGGTTGGGGCTGGATGAACAGGACCCCATGGAGCGCTGGATGAACAGGACCACCCCGTGGAGGGCTGGATGAACAGTAGACGGTGGAGGGCTGGATGAACAGTTGCCCGTGGAGGGGTGGTTGAACAGGAGCCCATGGAGAGGGCTGGTTGAACAGTAGCCGGTGGAGTAGCGCGCGGTGGAGGCTGGATGAACATGAGCCCGTGGATGAACAGTCGCAGGTGGAGGCTGGAGGAGGTCGACGGTGGATGAATAGTAGCCTGTGGAGGCTGGAGGGGTCGACGGTGGAGATGAACAGTAACCCGTGGAGTCCCGTTTTGCGGTACGCCACACCCCTCCCGATCAACAGGACCCCCGTTTCGACCGTAGCGCTCCAACACAAGTCCATTTCCTCTGTTTTGCGGTACGCCACACCCCTCCCGATCAACAGGACCCCTGTTTCGACCGTAGGAGGTCAGTTTCCTCCGTTTTGCAATACGCCAGACCCCTCCCGATGAACAAGATCCCATTTCGAACGTGGCTGGTCGAACACAAGGCCGTTTCCTCCGTTCTGTGGTACGCCAGGCCTTGTTTCCATCGGCTGTTCCGTCCAAGCCAGTTGGCTCCCACGCGTTCCGTTGCCTCCCAATGAACACGACACATTCCATTGCCTCCCCATGAACACGACGACGACGCAGTTTCTCCGTTCCGACCCAGCCATGTACACGAGCCCTGGCCGTACGTATGCGCGAGTAGGCGTTCGAGACCCCGCCCGTATGTACGTACGTGGCCGTATTTTCTTTCTTGCACACTGGCTGCTGTACATACGTGTACATGCTATGTGCGCGCCTCTACATCGACCAGTTTGTACGTACACGTTCACGACCAGAATGACAACGCTACGTACGCTTCGACCAGGTGGGTCCCGACTGTCAGGCACTTCCTTGCGTGCGAAGATGTAGCTGGTGGGTCCCAGCAGTCAGGGGGAAACATTTTTTTCACGAAATACGGTGGCCCGTCCAGTGGGTCCCCGCTGTTAGGTGGAGGAATAATTATTTTGCACATAATAAGGAGGCACTTCCTTGCTGCGGCCGTGGACCCAGCTGTCAGCCTCTCCATGTACAGTCCATGTCCGATGGAAGCCGTTCCTTGACCACGTTGACCACGCCGCGCCGAGAGCACCAAGCCGGTGGACGACGGCGAGACCTAGGAAGGGGACGACGCGGAGCCAGGGAAGACGCGACAGTGGAAGCTCGTGCGGAGAGGAGTACGACGGTTCATTGGTTCGGCTGCGGTGTGAGGTTGCCGTCACCGCAGAATAACAGGGGGTGTGGGTGAGTGGAGGGATAGCCTGGCCAGCGGTGGGAGTAGTAGGGGCGGTGAGGCCTCCGCGGCAGCACAACCGGCCACGGGAGGCAGGAGCACGAGGCACGACCGGCGCTGGTTTCGGCGGCTGGAGCAAGAAGACCAGAGGTTGAAGAAGCACCACGGCCGTTGGATGGACATCGTACGGTCACTGGAGCTAGAATCATGCATATTGACTAAGTTGACAAAGCCCTCCGTCCCCGTCAACTCAGTACGCCCACAAGTTAGCCTGCCACTATACTGGGTCCCAGCTAGCAGGGGGAGTCTTCATTTTTTTGTGCGTAATAAGGAGGCACTTCCTTGCGTGCGAAGATATAGCGGGTGGGTCCGAGCTGTCAGCAGCGGTAACGTTTTTTCGCGACATACAGAGGCCCTTTCAGTGGGTCCCAGATGTCAGGTGGAGGAATCATTATTTTGCGTGTAGTAAGGAGGCATTTTCTTGCGTGCGGCCATGGACCCGGCTGTCAGCCTCTCCACGTATAGTCCACTTCAGATGCATGCCGATCGTTGACCACATTGACCAGGCCCCGCCGAGAGCACCAGGGCGGTGGACAACGGCGAGGCCTAGGAAGGGAACGACATGGAGGCAGGGAAGACTCGGCAGTTGTTTCCCACGCGGAGGGGAGTACGACTGTACGAGGGTTTACTGGTTCGTCTGACATCGCCGGAGAATAACAGCAGGTGTGGGTGAGTAGAGGGATGGCTAGGCCAGCGATGGGAGTACGGTGGGGCGGTGAGGCCTGCGCGGCATCACAGCTGGCCGCGGGGAGGAGTGAGCAGGCAGTCCCGCCGGCGCTTGTTTGAGTGGCTGGAGCAGGAAGAGTAGAGATTGAAGAAGCACGACGGCCGTTGGATGGACATCCAACAGTCACTGCTTGTGCGTCAACCTTTTTTTAGGAAAGCCTCAAATCTGTTGAAAACAGCATACAACCCATCTGCCATTATTTCTAATAATTTACTGCCCATTTGCTAATTCTTAAGGTTTTTTTTGGAGCCCATATTATTTTTGTTAGCATTACAGCCCATATTGTGGCCACGGTTAAAAAATTGTATGAAATTTTACATATTTCGGTGCGGTCCAAACTGTTTTTAATCCCGAAATTTCGAGTCACATTCAAGCTGATTTTAAAAATAAATGTATATCAATATAAAACCAACAAATTGTCCATGCATAAAAATCAATGCAATTTAAAATCTCAAAATGAAAAAAAAAGAAATTTGAAACTAATTGCCGGTTTGATGTGTTTTAAAAATGTACATCCCATTTCTCATTACTGATAGGCCATTTTCTCGGCCAGCCGAATGAAGCTCTCCTCGTCTTGAAAGATTTGCAGCCCAACAGGCCTGGCAATGCGACTTACCTGGCAAATCAGAAAAAACTGGGCTGTGGCCGTAGACCCAGCTGCGGCCATGGACCCAGCTGTCAGCCTCTCCACGTACAGTACTCTTCCGATGGAAGTCGGTCGTTGACCACATTGACCACGCCGCGCCGAGAGCACCATGGCGGTGGACGGCGGCGAGGCCTAGGAAGGGGACGACGCGGAGTTGGGGAAGACGCGGCAGTGGATGCCCACGCGGAGAGGAGTACGAGGGTTCACTGGTTCGGCTGCGGTGTGAGGCTGCCGTTGACGCAGAATAACAGGGGGTGTGGGTGAGTAGAGGGATGCCCTGGCCAGCGGTGGGAGTAGTAGGGGGATGTGAGGCCTCCGTGGCATCACAGACGGCCACAGGAGGCAGGAGCACGCGGCACGACCGATGCTGGTTTGGGCGGCTCGAGCAAGAAGACCAGAGGTTGAAGAAGCACTACGGCCGTTGGATGAACATCGTACGGTAATTGGAGCTAGAATCATTCATATATTGACTAAGTTGACAAAGCCCTCCGTCCCCGTCAACTTAGTAGGCCCACAAGTCAGCCTCCCACTGTGGTGGGTCCCAACCGGCAGGGGGTATTCATTTTTTTGTGCGCAATAAGGAGGCACTTCCTTGCGTGCGAAGATATAGTTGGTGGGTCCGACCTGTCAGCGGAGGGAACGTTTTTTGCGAAATACAGAGGCCCTTACGGCGGGTCCCAGATGTCAGGTGGAAGAATCATTATTTTGCACCTAATAAGGAGGCATTTCCTTGTGCGCGGCCGTGGACCCAGCTGTCAGCCTCTCCACGTACAGTCCACTTCCGATGGATGTCGTTCGTTGACCACGTTGACCACGCCACGCCGAGAGCACCAGGGTGGTGGACGACGGCGAGGCCTACGGAGGGAACGACACGGAGCCGGGGAAGACATGGCAGTGGCTGCCCACGCGGTGGAGAGTACGAGGGTTGACTGGTTTGGCTGCCGTCGCCGGAATATAACAGGAGGTGTGGGTGAGTAGAGGGATAGACAGGCTAGGGATGCGAGTATATGATGCGGCAGTGAGGCCTGCCCGGCAGCACAACCGGCCACGGGAGGCAGGAGCAGGCGGTTCCGACGGCGCTGGTTTGGGCGGCTGGGGCAGGAAGATCAGAGACTGAAGAAGCACGATTGTCGCGTCTGACGCTGGTAGAGTCGATTGTTGACTAAGTTTCTTTTTTGAGAAACCTTGTGTACGCATGAACTTAGTAGGCCCACAAGTCAGCCTCAAAATCTGTAGCAGACAACATAGAGCCCATTTGCTATTTTTTTAATAATTTGCAGCCCATTTGCTAATTCTTAAGTAATTTATTACAGCCCATTTTCTGCCCAGGACCACGGTAAAAAAGTTCAACCTTATTTTGCATATTTCGGTGGAGTCCGAAGTTTTGTAATCCTGAAATGGTAAACATTTTTTAAGAACTTATTTATTTGCCCAAAAAAATTGTTTTGTTCTTGTAAGCAAATAAGACGTGGGACAATTGAGTTGGTTTAAGGGAAAACTAGCGGTAAAAAAATCAGCGTTGGGAGGGAAAACAACAACAAAAATAAGGATGTAAATATGAAAAGGGAATTTTATGTATTTTCAATATAATGATACGTGTATATGAACTAGTAAAACTATAGGTAGTGATTAGAAAACGGATGTAGGACATGCGTTTCAAGAGGAAAATAGAACTGGGCTGTGTGTTTGATTCAGTAAAAAAAACTGCCTGCGGATGTTGTAAGACAAAATATAACTAACGCTGGTGGGCCAGAGGCCAGTAGATACCTACTGGATCTTTGTGCCCCGTTGTCATCATGGGTTGGGCCTGTTAAAAACAAAACCAAGCCTGAGCAGCCTACAGCCCAGTTGAAACTTGCTCGACCTGAAAAAACAATATACGTGCTCAATGAACGAGAGAATTCTGCAAGTACAGACTGATAACTGGGATGTAGCAGGGATATTGTTTTTTCATCGTGATAATAAGTGCATGCACTTGTTTCAAAAAATTTGGAGAACTGGGAATTCGAACGGCAGGTGCTTATGCTACCCATCAAATAAAAATCAGGTGCCTGAAAATTCGCTTCGAAACAAATGATTCAGCTTTATATCCACGTCGACCCTCGGCATGATGGTTGGAAGCAAATGCCAAGTTCATACCAAAAGATCGTTAACAACAATGCCAACTTGCGGACGATAAGGTAGTACAAGTACCAATACCAAACTAACTTATAATCTTTTTACTCCTGGCCCTAGTGTTCGTCTGGTAGAAAATCTTGCAAAGGACCAGCTCCCGCTCCTTCTCTTGCTCCAGGTCCCCGAGGTGGTACTGGTGCATCACCCAGTTGGTCCTCTGCTGGTCGAAGTTCTTGTTGGTGTGCAGCACCATAACCTTTTTGCTGCCCGTCTGCCGGCCGTTGACCATCACCGGCAAGGTATTCCGGTGTTGTGCCACATCGCGTGCATGCCGCACTCCGACTGTATCTTGCGACACGTCCACATGCCCCTTTTGAATGCCCTGGAATTGCGTTGGAAGAAATGCTTGCTTAGGCCACTCAGTGTGATACCTGCAGTATTGTCGAATACAGGTTTTAGTGTATGTAGTTGGCATTTTCATAACATCTTTGGCATGTTGCAGTCACTTGTTTCACTTTTTATTAACTGTCAAATTGTAATTGCTTCACCAGGTCTGCGTCTAAAAAGAAAAATAGAGCTATAAAGAAAGGAATATGTTTGTGCAAGTAGACGGCCGATTGGTGTCTTACCTGGAAGTTTCTCAGGATGGGTGTAGCATATGCCGTGCTCGCTGTCGATGGTTGGTATGAACAAATCGAAGAGAGGGTAAGATCTCGCGCTATCAGCACTCACTTTAAGTGAATGATGAAAGATTTCGACAGATAAGTGGTACTCCAAATCTGAAGTCCAGAATACCCGAACACGCCGCCGGGATTCTTGTGTCACCTCACGTGCAGTGTGTTGTCACGTCAATTCAATGTGTGGACATGATGAATAATTTGACCGACATATACTAGTACTGCTACTGTACTACACTTACTAGTCATATTTAGTGTCACATTTTAACTATAGGTTTAACTAATAAGTACGCACTTGAAGCCTAATATATATATATATATATATATATATATATATATATGGCTTCTGCACAGCATCTCCATCATCATTATCAGTACATCCTGCACAGGTGAGTTAGGATGCACTTGATCCCAGAAAGGTATCTATCCTTCAAACCAGAGGAGTGCTTCAAACTAACAACAGTACATAATATCCAACAAAAGAGGGTCATGCTATAGCAGCAGAATACATGGCTCAGTCTAGATATCAGTACAAATCAAGTTGTGCATATTTGTTGTTGGCATGAACCACATCGCCGCATGTCAGGTTTGCAAAAGCCATCCATCGCATGGAAGCTTGATGCCTTTCACACACTGAAGATTATCTAGCAACAAGCTGTGTCGACAAATCTCTGGATATGGTGATTCATGAAACCCATGGTATGATGTGTAAACACAATCCCCCCTGGCGAATGGAAGTTGCATAGCACGGTAATCATCACCGGTGATATGATCGATGATTGGTTGGATGATCGGATAATTGAGCCCGAGGAACATGGAGTGGTTGCTGAGGCTGTAAACCCGCCTCCAGTTGAATACGCCTGGCCCAATGGAGCTGGGATCTTTCTCGAACACGAAGCAGCCATAGCCATCAATGTCACGAACGCCCCAGGCATTGTACTGCATGTGGTTTGATGAAATGGTTTGGTCAATTTGGTACATGCAAATGAGCATCAAATGACCACCGTCAGCTGAAAGAGCGATAAACCACCACCCATCGGATGGTATGATTCCAGGTCCTGGAATCATGAAGGCAGCGCATTTGCATCTGCTGCAACAATTCAAATTGGAGACCAAAAGGACAAAAATAAACAATCATGTTCAGAGTATGTGTGGAATTAAGATTATTATAACAGTGACACATATCATAGACAGAGAATTGCAATGCCGTGATCATAATCATACCCCTAGTTAAAAAAAATAAGCCAATGGCTTTCATATTCTAGCAATATATCATGGTTCAAACATCATGTAACAATGAGAGGAAAACAGATATGACAGGACCTACTCATATTCTACCATAGCACTTACTACAGTTATCATATCAACTCTAAGCAATAACATTCGTTGTTATAAAAATCCTGGAAATGAGAGTAACATATAGCAATCATGAGGTTATACTCATAATATCTATTCTAACAATCATTAGATACCAATTGTTCTCATATCAACTCTAACAGTAACATCTGTGGTCATAAAAATCTAGGAAATGAGAGGAACATATAGCAATGATGTGGTTATAGACATACTATATATTCTAAATTTGTAACAATGAACAGGCGGTCGTATTCTTAAGGTAAAGATGATATGAGATAGAACAATTACACGACGATGGATTCCACTAGTATAGGCAGCCAATCTGTGCGTCGAGCGCATAAACGATGCCATCATGCACTATAGCATCAGAAGAAGTGTTGGGTGAAGAGGGTCTACGATGAGCCATAACCATGTATGGCGACCGGATTCCAGATAGACTAATCCCATGTTGAACACGGAAATGAGCTTGTAATCCATGTAGTCTTGTGATGGTGTGGGCACTTCGCAGATTACAACCTTCAGCAAACAGAGGTCGAGCCAAAAGCTCGACGCGTCTCGTGCGTAGTAGGCAGGAGTGTCCGGCGGGCCGTGAGGCTCGATGGCGGCGGTATCCAAAGATGGAAGGGTGATCTCTCGTTGGGTGTAGATATCCACGAGACACCACAGACTACCGGATTGGTGGATGAGGACGATCCAGTTGGCCTTCATGCCTGCCCAGTAGTGGCCGCGCATGAAGGACAGGTGGACGGGTAGTGGTAGCATGTCGAGGGGCACCACGACAACCTCCGTAGGATCGTCAAGTCGGTGTCTGGGCCACCTGCGAGGATCGGGCATCAGCAAGCAGGGTGTCTTGAAAAGAGCCGGCCGGTTGCAGACGAGTAGACGGTACAAAGACACCGAGCATGCGGCCAGACGGACGGTGCTGAGTAGGTCCATACAATTACAGATCTGCTCCAAGAGAACATCGGGGAGGGAATTCCAATCGCGGCTCTGCGTGTCAGTTGGTTCTGCCATTGGGGTTTTCGGTGCCTGCGAGCCAGCGGGGAAGTGGATTCGGGCGGGCGAGCGAAGAAGCTTCTCCTCGTGTGGCCGAGCAGTGAGCGGGGGGATATGGTACGCGCGAGCTACCAAGGAAGATAGCGCGGGTGGGCGAGCAGTGAGCGGGGGGAAATGGTGTGCGGCCGACGATGGGGAACAGAGGAGGAAGAAGAGTGGAAGACGGGGAAGAAAGTGCATTAAATCTCAATTCTACTACCACTACCAGGATATACTATCCTTCGGAGTGTAAATAGTTACACCGATGACATGTGGGTCTACCACAAGAGGGCCCATATGTCAGTTAATGGAGGACAGAAGCGTGCTCTACTGGCAAACATGATGGCAGTACTGGGTAAGGCTGATTTAGTAACACTAACACGCTGGTTCAGCTTATTAATTAAGTGTCCCATCTGCTGCAGCGTGTATTGTCACTTCACTGCGAAGACTAGTTGAATAGTTCTCCCTGACCGAGATGGGGAATAATGGATCACGAAGACTTCCTATCTACATTATCCCTATGCCTCTACGCTCACTTCACTCATTTTGCTCCGTACGTAGTCACTTGTTGAAATCTCTAGAAAGACAAATACTCCGTATTTGGGAACAGAGGGAGGATTTTACTCTATATTTGGGAACAAAGGGAGGATTTTACTCTGTATTTGGGAATAGAGGGAGTATCACCATATGGAGGGAACAGAGGAAGCTTGAAATATGAACATGTCAATGTGAGGGAAGAGGCGAGTGCAAGGTTCACACGAGTACGAACTGTTGAACCTCCCAAAGAGGCAAAGAGCCAAGCGCAAGGTTTTATAAGAGTTTTCGTCCTAGTAGGAGCATACTACAACTATAGTGAACGATGCTACTGTATGATGCTGCCAAGTCACGTATATCCAAAGCTGTGCCACCTTTTTTTTCTCAAAGAGCATGTTGGAGCCCGTGCAACAACCACACAAGTTGCACGTACACATAACACATTTACTAGTAATAAATTCTAAAGGACAAATGCCAGTATGCCACACAAGTTCATCTCCAATTCATGTGATAAATTTGTGCACGACTAGTCTACATATATTCACAGCGCTACCGTTCACAATTTACCGTACTCCACTTACACCTTATAGATGGGCTACATGTCCTCCTCCAGGTTCCAGTCCCAGGTGTTCTTCATGGATGGCACGATCCATAGCGGTGGGCAATGGGAATAATTGTCGCAGCTTTCTAGTCCGGTTCCACAAGATGGAGACTCATCCAAGCTGAAGCGGCATAAATCAGGGATAGCGTGTCCCAGCATGTCGTTCATCCTGCGGTGCGCACTGAAGACACAACCATGCTTCATGAACGACAGGCCTTCCGTGTCGTGCACGGAAGGTGGCATCCGCTTCACAGTGGGGTAGCTGTCCCCAATGAAAAGCGAGTACTCTCAAAGAGTGTTCCTCAGCACCCACGTAGCATCACGGGGGTCGAACTCGGCGCCGTTCATCTAGTACACGCGGCATCTCAGATCTGGACACATGGTGACGTATATAGTCAAGGTCCATGCATAATAATGTTGTGCTCAAATATGGCGGTCAGTAATACTGTGCAGCAAATAGTACTACTCCGGTATAGAGAAAGTAAAATAACCGGCTTATTATATATAGCCACTCTTGGCTACATGGATGAGATAGTAAGACATGGAAAAACAAAAATGGTGGCAGCTAGTGGATTCAAGTCTTCAAGGGCCTAGCTAGCTATATGCGTCCTCCAAGGTAAAAAGTACTCCTACTAGTACGTAAGTAGAGTACTAGTACAACAATGAAAGAGAAGGCGAGATGGTTAAAAAATGGAATACCTGGGTAGATGGTGACGGTCCGATCATGGTAGATTGTGTGACCATGTTGCACATCAGTGGTATCATGGGTAACGACTGCTAAGATAGTTCATCCCAATATGCCAAAGTCAGCGTTCCAGGTTAGACCGAATCGCGAATGCAAATGCACATCCAGGATCGGCGATCTTATTTTGATCGCGGGATGACTGGTCCTTGCAAAATAATGGAGTACCGTTAGGGATGCAAATGATGGTTTGTGCATTCCGTTTGTAATCTCCCGTACCGTAGGATGGCAAACAGATGAAACAAGTCCCCTGGCTTGTCACCGCAAAGATGCGGCCTAGATGGCGCACGGCGACTTTGAACGTGTAGGGGTACAAATCTGCAGCCGCCAACATGCGCCAGCCTCTGCTGTTACTGCCTCTTGCATTGATGGCAATCCTTATGTCGAACATCGCGATGAGATAGTAATCGTCGTAGCCGCGTCGCTTTGTCGGTGGGTCCGCAATTGCTATATTCTTCAATCTCATGTAGGCATCATCATACGTATTCAAGCCCAGCCAGTCCGGAAGGCCGGTCCCAATGGTGGAGAAGGGGTCTGCCGGAACGGCCGCACTGCTGTGGATGTTGTGCAAAATGATGGTGGTATCCGGCCGGAGGTATGCAAGCCAATCTTTGTTGGCACCGACCCAGACCTATATATAAGACGGTGGGCAGCGGAGAAATTACGGGATGGAAATGGAATAACTAAGTACTACATGATCAAACTCCATTACTAACCTGCTCATCGGACAAAATCCGACTACCTCTCAACGTCGGCAACTCTAGCGGAGTCAACATGCAACCATGGCTAGGGAGCGGTGGACTGTTCAAAGGATTGTCCCATAGAAGAACCTTCTCCTCGAGGACGCATGGAAGACCAACAAGCATGGCCTTTTCCCAAGCCTTTTCAAGCACCGTCTTGAAAAAGTTGGTGCAGGAAGCACCGAGTCTTGCGGCGGTGAGGACGTTGGAGCGGCATGCGATTTCCCCCAGAGGATCGTCGTCCAAGGTCTCCCAGCCCCTACGAGGAGGAGAACCGCTTGGCGAATCCATGGGAGCAGCGATGAACTGCCTTCCCTTCGGGGGGAGGGGAACTAGCGAGGAGGAGATAAGAGCGTAGTAACCGCACGGCCTCGTCCCTTCCAACTGTAGATCGTTCCTTAGCGAAGGGGTGAGGCTATTATTTACTACTGGTACTAGCATTATGGGATGTTATGGGATTGCATTATATAAATAATAGCACTAGTAAGAAATTTTTGGCACTAGCTAGTAGTTTTTGGCGTGGATTAAGAAATTTTGGGTATGTTTTTGCTATTTTTTGTACACGCCAACTAGTGTCAAAAAACGTCTTACATTATGTGACGGAGGAGTACGTACTCGTACTGTAGCAGTACTAGATCTACTTTCTCAACTAGTAGTGCGATGTACTGTACTTCTAGTATAGTGCACCCGTTTTGAACTCTTGAATCTCAGGGCCAAGGAGCTACAGTTGGAAGTGGAGGGTACTACTGTTCTCTAGAACCATCGCTGTACTATCAATGCAGGGAAAGTACACCCGCGTAGTGGCCTAGTGGGTACTCTCGGTGCTCTATTCAGCCGCTCCTCTCACACACACACTAGCAGCCTATTTATCAGCGACGGTTACTGCGGGGGCAGAACATTTTAGTTATTTGATACAGCGAGACTAGGCTTTTCGCTTCCATTTGTGGAGGTGTAATGGATCTCGTCGAACTTTGTTGGTAGTTCCTTCTTTATGAATGAGATGAAGCAAAGCTTTTGCCTCTGTTTCAAAAAAAACACGTCAAGAGGAATTTCTTTTATAGTAGAGCCGATAATGGAGTGAAGTCCATGCGTGCAACATCACAAGCTACAGAGTCATATTGCACAGTTCCCAATGCCCCGCCAGGCTTTTCCGGCTCCTCGGGCTTAATTGGGAGGCGCTAGTTTAAATATGCTACTAGCTGATGAGGAAGCTGCAAGCGAGGTGCGGCTAGGGCGAGCACGCGAGCCACGAGATGCTGGGAAGGAAAACCCGTTCACGTGGCTAGGCTATCCAGTGCACCCAGATTGTGGTGCCGCACGTCCGTTTGACTTCAAAACTCAAACTACCCGTGTAAAATATTGGCTCGCAGCGAAGTTACTATTTAAAAAAAAGGCCGCCGTGCGTTCGGCCGGGATCGAACCCACAAAATGAGGTATACACTCCCGCGACCACTAGTAGTACTTGTTGGAGTACAACGCAACCTAGAATCGCCTTTTGTCGCTAGTAGTACATTGTTCCTTACAAGAAACCCCTAATAATGCAGGAAACCACTAATAATGCCAAGAAACTACTACCACTTGCATACGTGGCAGACTTAAGATAAGACTACTTTATCAACCATTGTACATGCTCTTACCAACCAGCCCTACCAAGAAACGACTACTCTACAAAATGCCGTTATAGGCACGTTTCAACCCATGGCCCTGTTTGGATACATTTGTTGACAATCTAACCCTGCCATCCAAACACCACTTTGGTTAGAGTTAGTTCAGGGTTAGAATCTAACCTCTGACTTAGAGTATCCAAGGCCCATGTCGCCCATTAAGTCAACGCCTTCTATTCGACCGGGTGTTATGACTTGTGGGACCTACATGTCAGTCTGCACAAAAATCCCCGAGTGACCTCCTACCTCCGGCCCGTCCACCTAGTCATCCTTGGCCATGGGACGCAGCTACCGCCGCCAGCAGAAGGCGAGGTCAAAACCGCTGGCGGTGCGGATCCCATCTTGCGGCAGCCCGGATGCCAGTTTCGCCCGGCGCTCGCGGTCGCTAGCTAGCCAAGATAGCTCCGTCCAGCTGCTTGTCTGCACGGTTTGCTAGCTAGATTGGCACAGCGGCGTGACGGCTTGCTCGCGCGCGCCGCGCTAAGGCCAGCCATCTGGCTCGAGCGAAGGCCAGCGCGGCGGCTTGCTCGCTCGTGAGTCACGCTCAGGCCAGCCTGCCAACCCGTGCGGAGGCCAGCGCGGCGTCCGGCCCGTCCGGCGGAGCGGCGGCCAACTCACTCATCACCGGCGCCACTGACGAACACGCATCAGTACTGTTTAAAGTAATGTTTAGGAAAAATAATGATTTGAGGGGGAATAACAGGATAGAAGGTCAGATGTGGGTCCCTCGTGTCAACGGTCAAGCAAAATGTGTTGGTTTAAGCTGCCTCGTCAGCACGGACGTGTGGGCCAACCCTATCATAAATGGGTTTAAACTAACCTAATCGGTACTCCCTCTGTCCCATAATATAAGATGTTTTTGCAAGCTAAACTAGCTTGCAAAAACGTGTTACATTGTGGGACGGAGGGAGTACTAAGTAGTAGTTTTTTGGCGTGGATTAAGAAATTTTGGGTATGTTTTTGCTATTTTTTGTATAATAGATTCTTCCTAGGGCTGGTTGAAAGTGGTAGTTTTTTGTTAAATACTCTACATATTGTAAGTAGGAGTGAAAGTTAAGGTTTGGAACCCAATAAGCAAGGCTAGTTACATAGTGCATATGTGTCGTGGTTTTGTCACGGCAGATGTCCTAGAGAAAGGACTTAGTCGTGGAGCCATCACTACGGGTTAACTTAAAGGGGTTAAAGCGGACAAGGGACGCAAGAGAGTTTTATACTAGTTCGGCCCCTTACGATGAAGGTAAAAGCCTAAGTCTAGTTGTGATGGAATTGCTGGGGTTTCGATGACCAGGGAGCGAATACGCTTTGCCTGAGTCTCGAGTTGTTGTGTGTTGTCCCTGAACCGCCGCCGGGTCGTCCCCTTATATACATGGGTTGACGCCCGTTGGTTTACAGAATCCCGAGGCCGGCTCATAATCGTGTCCGGCTCGGTCTCTGCTACTTCTGTATTACAACACAAGTTTACATATCAATGCCGGTTTATGTCTACAGGCCTTAAACCGGCTTTGGGCCCTGGGCCTCCATAAAACGTCACCGTCTGTCTTCATGGACTTCAGATACAGACGAACTACTTATGGGGTTGACCCGGCCTCTCCTGGCCGGTTTATGCCCAGTGGTAATATCCCCAACATTAGGCCCCAGATTGATTTGAACTGGTTCATGTTAATCCTCAATACTTAAGAAATTTTCTTTTTCAACATCTTCACATAATCTTGTAAACCGCCGTGACATCATCTTCTAGGACCTAGGTAAACCGCCGTGACGTCACCTTTTATTTAAAACTGTGTATAATCCACCTTCATTAATGAGCCTCCGACAATCGAGGCGACAGCTCCGCCTCATATCCAAAATTTAGGCTCCTCGATTTTCGCGCCTATCGCTTATCTTTCTGCCCTTATAAATAGGGCCAGGGGGTCTTTCCATTTTCCCCCTCGTGCCTCTTCGCGTCGTCGTCTTTCTCGCGCCGAGCGACCCTCGAGCTCTGCCGCCGCCGTCGTCCTTCGTCTCTGCTTCGACAATGGCCGCTGCATCAACCTGATCGTATCAGAGAAAAGCGGTGATCCTCCGCTGCTTCCTCCTGCACCAGTAAGCCCCTCTTCTTCTCGCCCTAGATCCACCATTAGGGTTCGACGTTCTTCATAGCTTGAAGCTGCTCTTCCTTCGGTAGCACCAATGGCCAGTTAGATCTGACTATTTTTAGCGCCTTTTGTAGTTTAGAATCATTTCTTCTTGTTAAGGCACCTGCTTGATATCCAACTCATCTGAACTTACTGAACTTTTTGAGCGCTTGATATTAGACTAGAGTATATTTTGATTATCCAACGCACGGCAGATCTGAAATTCCCATGCCAAACTGTGAAACTTGTTTTTTCCTTCACTTATACACCTTTATACTTATATCTTTAATGCCAGATTAGGCGGTTTAACTTCACAAAAAAATGATGACCCGTACCATTAGTCCCCTGTTGAACCGCCAATGCATTACACTGTTTCCATTGTCAGACTCCGGTTTACGAATAACCAAATCTGGTTTATCAATATGCTTGTATCCTTATACCGCTGTATAGTTTTCCACTGTAAATCTTAAACCGGCACTAATCATGTTTCAGATTTCCATTGCCATGGCCAAGCAAGTCTATGAATGCAATTGGGCTCCCTCTCGAGTAACCAAAGAACAGTTAAACAATCTTGTTAAAACGGGCGCTTTAGCCAAGAAAGATGTCATCCACTGGAGGGTCCCTGGCCCGGAAAATTCTCCTACACCTAAGGATGGAGAGGTAGTCGTGTTTGCTGATCATCTCAGACGAGGTTTTAGCCCTCCCGGTTCAAAATATTTCCGGGATGTACTGGCCAGTTTTCAACTGCGCCCTCAAGACATCGGTCCCGATTCTGTGACCAACATCTTCCACTTCCAAGTCTTCTGTGAGGCTTATCTTCAAGAGGAACCTACAGTCGAACTGTTTAGGGATTTCTTTCACTTAAACCATCGCACAGAGTTCACGGATGGACCCAATATGGAACTGGGCGGAATGGCGGTTTAGAAAAGGAAGGAAGTCACCTTCCCTCATCCCAAACTCCACAGTCACCCCAAAGAGTGGAACCAGACTTGGTTTTAATGCATGGATACATCTCCACCTGATGAAAACCCCCTGCCGGGTTACCGCCCTGAACGCCTTAGCAACACACATCCTTTTCCTCAGAGGTTTACGGCAAAAGAAAGGGCCAACTATGCTCCTCAATTATCAAAGCTTAGAGCCTTCATGGAAAACGGTTTGACAGGAGTTGATCTTGCTCGTTGTTGGATAAGCTGGAGTATTCTGCCCTTAAGCCAGCGCTCCGATTTGATGTGTGAGTATACGGGGAGTTTGAAGGATGCTTAGCGGCACATTGACATTCAGCTTACAGATGCAGAAGTCACTGAGGCTGTAAAGAAAATGCTGAATGAACCGAAGGCTGTCTGTGCCCAAACCGGACTACTCCCTTTCTGCGCTTTCAACAAACCGCGAGCTGTAAGAATCATATAATCTTTTTATCTGAAGTTGCTTTTGTCCAAATATTCTCTGAAAGTGTGATTATTTTCTGACAGGGTGATGATCCATTCTGGAACAAGAAACCACACAAGACAAACCGGTCAAGCCGCAAGATACACCGGTCAAGCCAGTTCGTCCAAAGACCAAGGTTATCAAAAAACCTGCCAAGAAAAGGAACACTGCATCCTCCGAGCTACCAGCTGATGATGATGTGGGTAATCCGGAATCAGAGGTAGAACTTGACTCTCTTGGTTCATTTTTCGTACATCTCATTGACAATGATTATTATCAGGACGACGCTGAAGGCAGTCATGTTGATGACGTAGAGGTAACCATTCTTTCCTCCGATTCAGATCCTCTGCCAACATCAAAATCCGTCAAGCAAACCAGAAAGTAAAATTTTCTCACCCCCCTTGCTTACTTGGACCCAAACTTTCTTTTGAAGACGCAGCAGCACGAGGCTCGCCGCACAACCCGACATAGCGGCCAGGTAGTTACCTCCGCCGGTTTACCAAATACTCTGGTTCGGAAACGCCGATCAGAGGTCTCTTATACCCTTGACACTTCATGCCCCAAAGCGGGTTGTTTCCGCCAGCCTCTTAACCCGTCTGATTCAAATTATCAGGGTACTTCTCCCTCATCTTCTGGCGAGTCATCGGCCACACAGCTTCCACCCCTCAAAACAGTTCCTGGGTGAGCTATGCACGTGTCTTTATTCTTGATGTGTTATCTTTACATACTGTACTGATCCTCATGTCTATCTTTTCTCAGCGCCAAACTGAGACCCATCAAGAAGGCTCGGTTAAGCAAACCGGCTGATGATAATGTAGCTGTTGAACCGGAAACAACTCCAGATCCGGAAGAAACCGACGTTGACGCCATGCTTAATGATCCGCCGCCTCAAGACCATGACTTCCTTGCCGAACAAGTGCAAGTTGACACTACAAGCCATGCAAACCAGCCAACCAGCCCTGTCCGTACTGATGACAAACCGGTCAGTCCAGTTAAGGATACTGACAAACCGCCAACTCCAGTAAAGACTGCTGATGACAAAGATGATGACATTATGATTACTGGCACTGGCCACACCACTCCTGGCAATCCTGTCACTTTGTCAAAGCATACTGCCAAGGACGAGCTCTCTGCTATCGGCAAAGGCAAATGGAATGCCGATTTATCAAGCTACGCCCATCTCAATGCTCAAGACATTCACTCTGGCTTCTTGAACCATCTGTATACCAGCCGTGACTATGAAGCTAGTTTGGTAAACTTGATGAAGGAGCGATATGAGGTAACTACTATTTCTCTCTTTTGTCCAATTGCAGTTTATCAACTCCTAGTAGCCCCCAAGTGACGGTTTATGGTACCAATCTAAACCGGGACTTTTTTCATAACTTAACTTTGCATATTTAGCCTCCAGGGACCGGATTACCACTTTAAGATGAACCGGTTATTTAAAATTTTCCATACTACTCTTTCACCGGTATAGCCCCCAAGGGCCGGTTTAACTTTATAAATATGAACCGGGACTGTAGAAGAATTCCCATACCAACAGTTTTTGAGCAAACACACATTAGCCCCCAACTGCCAAGATTAATACTTGTATTGTGCTTGGGACTTCAAATATGTACTGTCAACTCATTATATATCTGTCTCTTTATAGGCTGAACTGAGCAAGAAGGAAAGCCAAACCGCTGATCTGCAAGAGAACCTCAAATCCCAGCAAATTGAAACCTCCAAAGCGAAGGAAGAATTGACCAGCGCTCTAGGCGCTATGGAGAAACTGAAAGAGGGCTTCCACAAAGAGCGGGCGGATTGGGAGACTGAAAAATCCGCTTTGATAAAAAGGGCTGAAAAAGCAGAAGCCGCTCTTAAACTGGTGGTTGATGAACTGACCAGCGTAAAGCGGCAGATTCATGCCATGACTGCTGCTGTGTTCGGTAAAACATCTTTCCCTTAATACTTTCAACATATCTCTCCCATGTGTTGTTGGTTTATTGATGTGTACAATGGTGCAGGAACTCGCATTAGCCATCTGGGCTCTGATGTACAGAAGAAACTGAAGGCCGCCTACACGCTGATAGAGCAGTTATATACCGGCGGACAACAGATCATCTATGCCGCTTCACACAACAAGCCTCCCCCCACTTTAATTAAGGACACCTTATCAAGGTTGTCGATGCTGCCTGCCTGGGTAGAAGAGCTAAAGAGATCTGCTGCAAGGGCGGGTGCTTTGACCGCACTAACCCGAGAAAAAGCATGGGTACCTGACCTTGATCCGGTAGAAGTGGCTAAAGGCTATCCCAGCTTAAAAGAAGATGGATCAGAATTTGATCAGGAGGATCTCCGCGCCATAAACTGGGAAGTACGTCCATTGGCTTGTCAACTGGCTGAAGAAGCCGATCTTTCTTTTTACCAGGCGAGCTATGACACCAATAACAAACGGGTTGCTGCATCGACTCCTGAAGCGCAAAATCTGATCCCTCCAATCCGTAAGCACACTTATGCCCCTGATATTGAACCGTCCACCCTTATAAGCGACGAAGCTGTGTTCCAAGCTTTAACTGGGATCGACTGGACAACTGTTGACTTCCAGCCGCTGGGTAGAGACGAAGAAGATGAACCGGTGCAAGATGATCCGCAGCCGTCAGGTCAAGCTGATAAGCAATCATAATCCGGGGGCCGGTTTAGTCTTCCACGTGCTGCAATACTTATTGAGAAACAATTATCCCTTTGGGCACTGAAACGCCTTGTAATAGGCTAGTTAAAACACTTGGTTTGTTATGCCTTCATGCATATTTATCTGCAACTGATGCGTGCTAATCCGCCATGCTTAAGATATGATGTTCATAATCCATAGCTATTTATTCAAGTTGTTCCTGCAGATAAGAAGCTTAAAGTGCCTTGGCGGTTTACCACCGGGCGGGTCATGATACCCAAATATATATATGACCAAGGTTTATAACCAAGGATGTAAAAGATAACCAAATATGGAAATATATGATACCTGTGACCTTTAGGCATAGTGTTGGCTGACCAACTTTGTAATGAGGGTAATAACCCTAATCCGGAGTAGAAGTAACTCCTGCTATATGATGCCGGTTTATCAGAAAACCGTTCCGGGCTGTGATAAACACCGGTTTAATCCATAATGGTGACTTTGAGTCAAAACCAGACCGGGCTGATAGTCTCCGGATTATAATTTGATGATGTACTGACAACTTGTAGTTGACAGCCTAACCGGGTTGATAAACACCGGTTTAAAAAACATCACAAATCTTATGAAAACAAGGAAAACTTAGCAAAAGGCAAATAAAAACCGTTGTAGTCGAGGCTTTTCACGGGCTGCCAGGCCCCAAATTCGAGGCTTTTCATGGGCTGCCAGGCCACTGAGTTAAACCATTTTTGCAAAGCCTTTTAAGATGGTCCTCAATCCTTAACCAATCATCGTTTTAACTTGACAAGTTCAGGGTCTTCATTTTAGAGTAACTTGTCAAATTTCGAAGGGTCATACCAGGTTTACCTGGGCGGAGTGACTTACTTAAATCGGCAGGTTAACCCGGGGTTTTAGGTGTATACACCAGGCTTCCAAGCCATGGCTTGATAGCCTGTTACAAGTGTAGATTCTTAGTTCATTTCGACAGCAAAGAATCCCCAAGCAACATTGTGAGCTGTGCTCAGTGAGTGCCTATGTTTGAGCTGTTGTTTTACAACACTCTCTTTGGCCCCGGATTGATGTGGCTTTGAGCCGATCAAGAGGTGTGACTGTGGTTCGGATACGACAAATCCCCCAAGTGATGTTGTGGCATTGCGCCGATCAAGAGGTGTAGCTGTCATTCGGATATGACCAAGCCCCCAAGTGATGTAATATAAAGCTTTGAGAAGCTAAATCAAGGGGTAAACCGGATGCCGCTTTGTAAGCTCCATGTAACCACACATTATGTAAGAAAAACAACAGATACCCCGCTTTAGCTGAGGTTCCGGTTTATTATCTTGATCATAATATATACAATGTCATAATATGTACATAAGCAGAGCCTATAGCTTAAGTATAGTAGGGCCAAAGATGAGCAATATTCCACGGCCGGTTGGTCTCCTCCTCCGATTTACGTGAGTCTTTGCGCTCTCGAACATCGATTAGGTAGTATGACCCGTTGTGCAGATTCTTGCTGACCACAAAGGGTCCTTCCCAAGGGGGGGATAGCTTATGCATATCTGTCTGATCCTGGATGACCCGAAGCACCAAATCGCCTTCTTGAAAAGTTCTGGTTCTAACCCGGCGGCTATGATAACGATGCAGATCTTGCTGATAAATCGTCGAATGGGCTGCCGTCATGTCACGTTCCTCATCTAACAGGTCAAGAGCTTCCTGCCGTGCCTTCTCGTTGTCAGCTTCAACATATGCCGCTACACGAGGCGAGTCATGACGGATGTCACTAGGAAGAACTGCTTCCGCTCCATAAACCATGAAGAATGGTGTGTATCCCGTCGATCTGTTGGGTGTGGTATTGATGCTCCATAACACATAAGGTAACTCCTCAACCCAACAACCCGGCGTCCGTTCCAAAGGAACCATAAGTCGGGATTTGATGCCTCTCAAGATCTCTTGATTGGCCCTCTCCGCTTGACCATTAGACTGTGGGTGAGCCACTAATGACACATCAAGCCGGATGTGCTCACGTTGACAGAACTCCTTCATGGCACCTTTTGACAGATTGGTACCATTGTTTGTTATAATACTGTGTGGAAAGCCGAACCGAAAGATCACCTTTTTGAGGAATTGAACCGCCGTGGCTGCATCACACTTACTAACTGGCTCTGCCTCCATCCACTTCGTGAACTTATCAACCGCCACCAAAAGGTGGGTCTTCTTGTCCTTGGACCTTTTGAAAGGCCCAACCATATCCAGCCCCCAAGTTGCAAGCGGCCAGGTGATTGGAATCATCCTCAATTCTTGAGCCGGTACATGAGCGCGCCTTGAGAATTTCTGACAGCCATCACATCTTTTGACCAAGTCCTCGGCATCAGCATGAGCTGTCAACCAATAGAAACCGTGACGAAACGCCTTGGCCACCAAAGATTTTGAACCGGCGTGGTGACCACAATCTCCTTCGTGGATCTCATGCAAAATTTCACGGCCTTCCTCAGGAGACACACAGCGTTGAAACGCCCCTGTCACACTGCAATGATGTAACTCTCCATTGATAATAGTCATGGACTTGGACCGCCGCATTATCTGCCTGGCCAAAGTTTCATCCTCTGGTAACTCGCCCCGGTTCATATACGCCAGATATGGAACCGTCCAATCCGGGATAACAAGAAGAGCCGCCACCAACTGAGCTTCCGGATCAGGAATAGCCAAATCCTCTTCACCAGGGAGCTTGACGGACGGATTATGCAGAACATCCAGGAAGACATTAGGCGGAACCGGTTTACGTTGGGAACCCAGGCGGCTTAAAGCGTCCGCCGCCTCATTCTTCCGCTGGTCCACATGATCCACCTGATAACCTTTAAAGTGACCTGCAACAATATCCACCTCACGACAATATGCTGCCATGAGTGGGTCCTTGGAATCCCAAGTGTCGGACACTTGTTGAGCCACTAGATGCGAGTCACCGAAGCACTTAACTCGGCTTAGGTTCATCTCCTTAGACATCCGAAGACCATGGAGTAGGGCCTCATATTCAGCTGCATTGTTAGTGCAAGGGAACATTAAACGGAGAACATAACAAAACTTATCACCTCGTGGGGAAGTTAATACGACTCCAGCCCCCGAGCCCTCCAATTGCCTGGACCCATCAAAATGAATAATCCAATAAGTGTGATCCGGCTTCTCCTCTGGCGCTTGTAATTATGTCCAATCATTGATGAAATCCACAAGTGCCAGAGATTTGATTGCCGTTCGGGGTATGTATTTCAACCCGTGAGGCCCGAGCTCGATAGACCACTTAGCAATCCGACCAGTTGCTTCCCTGTTCTGGATTATATCCCCCAAAGGAGCAGAGCTGACCACCGTGATGGGATGACCTTGGAAATACTTCTTAAGCTTCCGGCTTGCCATGAAAACCCCATACACCAATTTTTGCCAATGCGGGTACCTCAGCTTGGACTCAATAAGTACCTCACTGATATAGTAAACCGGCCGCTGAACCGGATATTCCTTTCCTGCCTCCTTGCGCTCCACCACAATAGCCACACTAACAGCCCGAGCATTGGCTGCCACATATAGCAACAATGGTTCTTTGTCCACTGGAGCAGCGAGAATCGGCGGATTAGCCAGCTGCCGCTTTAAGTCCTCAAATGCTTCATTAGCGGCGTCACTCCAGATGAAGTTATCCGTTTTCTTCAGCATCGGATATAAAGGGATGGCCTTCTCGCCAAGGCGACTGACAAACCGGCTCAACACGGCAATCCGGCCTGCCAGGCGTTGAACATCATTGATACACTTCGGTTTAGCCAAGGAGGTGATGGCTTTGATCTTTTCCGGATTAGCTTCAATGCCCCTGTTAGACACCAAAAAACCCAAGAGCTTGCCTGCAGGTACACCAAAGACACACTTGGCCGGATTAAGCATCATTTTATAAACCCGCAGGTTATCAAAGGTTTCCTTCAAGTCATCAATCAATGTCTCCTTCTTCCTTGATTTTACCACAATATCATCCACATAGGCGTGAACATTGCGGCCGATCTGTTTATGAAGACAATTCTGCACACACCGTTGATAAGTCACCTGGGCACTCTTGAGCCCAAAGGGCATGGACACATAGCAGAAGGCTCCAAAGGGAGTTATGAAGGCTGTCTTCTCCTGGTCCTTAACTGCCATTTTGATCTGATGATAACCAGAATATGCATCCGAAAAGCTTAAACGCTCGCAACCCGCCGTAGCATCAATAATTTGATCAATACGGGGAAGGGCAAAAGGATCTGCTAGACAAGCTTTGTTGAGATCTGTGTAGTCCACACACATACGCCAAGTGCCGTTCTTTTTAAGGACCAGCACCGGATTAGCCAACCACTCAGGATGGAATACTTCAACGATAAATCCAGCCGCCAAGAGCCAGGCTACTTCTTCTCCAATAGCTTTGCGTCTTTCTTCATTGAACCGGTGGAGAAACTGCTTGACCGGCTTATACTTGGGATCAACATTGAGAGCGTGCTCAGCGAGTTCTCTCGGTACACCTGGCATGTCAGAAGGCTTCCATGCAAAGATGTCCCGATTCTCATGGATGAACTCGATGAGCGCGCTTTCCTATTTCGGATCCAAGTTAGCGCTGATGCTAAACTGCTTGGACGAATCGCCAGGCACGAAGTCAACAAGCTTAGTCTCATCAGCCAATTTAAACTTCAGGGCCGGATCATGCTCTGTAGTTGGTTTCTTCAACGAAGTCATATCTGCCGGATCAACATTGTCCTTGTAAAACTTCAACTCTTCTGTTGCACAAACCGACTCAGCATAACCCGCATCACCTTCTTCACACCCCAGTGCAATCTTGCGGTTCCCATGCACAGTTATAGTTCCCTTGTGACCCGGCATCTTGAGCCGCAGATAGACATAACAAGGCCGTGCCATAAACTTAGCATAAGCTGGCCATCCAAATAGGGCATGATACGGGCTTCTGATTTTCACCACTTCAAAGGTCAAGGTTTCTGATCTCGAGTCATGTTCATCTCCAAAAGCCACCTCCAGAGCTATCTTACCAACAGGATATGCCGACTTACCAGGCACCACACCATGGAACACCGTATTGGACGGTTTAAGATTTTTATCTGTTAACCCCATGCGACGGAAGGTTTCATAATAAAGGATATTGATACTACTCCCTCAATCCATGAGTACCTTAGTGAACTTATAACCTCCCACCTGAGGTGCCACCACCAGAGCCAGATGACCCGGATTGTCAACCCGGGGCGGATGATCTTCTCTACTCCACACAATCGGCTACTCGGACCAGCACAAATAACGGGGCACCGCCGGTTCAACGGCATTCACCACCCTTTTATGAAGCTTCTGATCGCGCTTGTCCAAGCTAGTGGTGAAGACATGATACTGTCCGCTATTCAACTGCTTCGGGTTGCTCTGGTAACCCGACTGCTGCTGCTGCTGATTGCCCTGATGATTATAGCCACCTTGGTTACCCTGATTACTTTGATTGTTATGTCCACCCTGATTACCGTGGAAGCCTGAACTGGAATTTCCTCCACCATAACCCGGCCCATGAGACCCGGGGCCCGAACCGCCTCCTGTTCCATGATCATACCGGAAAGAATCAGAATTTTTGAACTCTTGCATAATGTAACAATCTTTCCAGAGGTGCGTGGACGGGATCTCCTTCGTCCCATGCTTTGGACAAGGCTGGTTCAACAGATAAGACAAACGGTCTGGATTAGGACTTGGCCCTCCACCGCGCTGGGGCGGTTTACCCTTACGCCGCTGGCCCTTGTCATGTGTACTAGTATTAGCCACAAAGTCTAAACCGTGGTCCGCCTTACGCTTGCCACCGTTTCCATGACCCGCCGGGTTGTGGTGCTGCCCCTTGGCGTTGCCGCTCTTTTTTCCCTTCCCTGTCTTATCATCGTCAGACTCGGGATCCTTGGTACTATCAGAGTTGGCATACTTCACCAGTGCAGCCATGAGGGTTCCCATGTCATTACAATGATGTTTGAGCCGTCCCAACTTCAACTTCAGGGGTTCAAACCGGCAATTGCCTTCCAATGTTAAAACTACGTTGTCAGCGTTGATGTGGTCCGATGAATGCAAAATCTCCGAAACCCGGTGCACCCAATGGGTTGTTAACTCTCCTTCCTCCTGGACACAGGCAGTTAAGTCCACAATTGACATGGGCTGCTTGCTTGTATCCTTGAAATTTTGAATAAACCGGGCTCTCAACTCGGCCCATGACCTGATAGAATTAGCCAGTAAGCTCTTTAGCCAAGTGCGGGCCGTCTCTTCTAGCATCATGGTGAAGTATTTCGCACATGCCGCATCATCCACATCCAGCATCTCCATGGCCATCTCATAGCTTTCGACCCATGTTTCAGGGGATAAATCGGCGGTGTAATTCGGCACCTTGCGCGGGCCCTTGAAATCCTTGGGCAGGCGCACATTGCGCAACGCCGGGACGAGCACGGCACTCCCAATGAACTAGAGGTAACTCCTGGTTCCACCGATGTGGTTGGACGAACCGGAGTAAGCTGACGGGCTTCATGCTGCGCCGCTAACCCGGCCTCTCTGCGTGCCCGAGCCCGGTCCACCACCTCCTGAGCATCACCAGCACCAACCGCCGGGTTATTGCCACGGGGCGGATCACGGTTCTGTGCATTGCTTGACACTGCCGGTTCATCCATACGCCAGCTGTAACTCCGGCTTGGACGGGGCGTGGAATGAATCCGATCGTGACTATATGAATAAGCCTCCTGTTGAACCAAGGCTGTCTGAAGAAGCTCCTTAACCCGACGCGTCTCGACCGCCGCCGGAGAATCGCCTTCGATCAGGATGGCCGCCAGCCATGAAGCGGTAGCGACAATGTTGTCCATCAGGTTAGAGTAATGACCTGGTGGCGTGGGGACATGCAGTGTTACAATGTTGTTCTGACGAGGCGGATCCACCAAACGTGGCTGAACCGGCGCCCCTGCTCCAGGTGCCTCCGCCCGGTTTACCACCGGCGGATTACTGGTCCCTGCTCCTGGGGTGTTAAAGCGATTTCTAGCGTCATAAACCGGCAGCAGGCGAGATCGGTACCTCCTCTTCAGGACTTCATTCGACGCACTCTGATCCAGCATAATCCGGTAAGCTTGTGCATCCAAAGCGGCCCGCTCTGCGGCCATCCTGGTATCCTCAGCTGCTAAGTCGGCTTTGGCCTGGGTGATCTAATCTTTCACTTTTGTGATTTCCGCATTGTGTGCATCCTGATCCGCCGGGTTAACCTCCGCCATCAGCGTTGCCAACGCGTCAAACAAATCAGATAGAACCTGGCCGCTGTTGCCGCTGTCGATCCGGAAATCATCGCCGCTGCGGTCGAAGAGTGGAGCGCCGGTTGCGTACCGGCCATGAAGATCGCAACACTGCCGCCATCGAAACATCCCCCAATCCGGCCATCTTGTAACAGATATAACGACTCGGTCTCTCCGGTCGATGGCTCGTCGCCGGAATAAACGACGGTCTCACCACCAGATTCCGATTTATCCTCAGATTCCCCTCCATGGATAACTGCCACGAAGGAACGCTTCATGACAGGCTTGACCCGGGCAGATCTCGCACGCTGAGCCGTTTCGACGAGGTCGGTGCAGATGTCCGGCTCAGGGCCCGGTTCGCCGATCTTGCCAATGAAAACATGTATGCCACCAAAGGGGACCCGGTACCCGTACTCGATTGAGCCGGCCTCGAGGCCCCGGCCTGCATCATCGATGTAGAGCTTGCCGCGACGACTCTTGGTCATCCAGCCCACAGCGTAACCCTTGAGTCCTTCGAAGTTTCCCTCCAAGAACTGGAAACCATCGTGCGATAGCCCCACGGTGGGCGCCAGCTGTCGTGGTTTTGTCATGGCAGATGTCCTAGAGAAAGGACTTAGTCGTGGAGCCATCGCTACGGGTTAACTTAAAGGGGTTAAAGCGGACAAGGGACGCAAGAGAGTTTTATACTAGTTCGGCCTCTTACGATGAAGGTAAAAGCCTACGTCTAGTTGTGATGGAATTGCTGGGGTTTCGATGACCAGGGAGCGAATACGCTTTGCCTGTGTCTCGAGTTGTTGTCTGTTGTCCCTGAACCGCCGCCGGGTCGTCCCCTTATATACATGGGTTGACGCCCTTTGGTTTACAGAATCCCGAGGCAGGCTCATAATCGTGTCCGGCTCGGTCTCTGCTACTTCTATCTTACAACACAAGTTTACATATCAATGCTGGTTTATGTCTACAGGCCTTAAACCGGCTTTGGGCCCTGGGCCTCCATAAAACGTCACCGCCCGTCTTCATGGACTTCAGATACAGATGAACTACTTATGGGGTTAACCCGGCCTCTCCTGGCCGGTTTACGCCCAGTGGTAATATCCCCAACAAGATGTGTACATGATTGAAAGTAAATATCAACCATGAGTGACTAATATCTTGATGGAAAACTCGAAACTATGGAATACTAGGGAAAAAAATTGCATGGTGGGAAATACTAGCAATGTTCATGTGCGTTGCAACGAATCATAATTAGAATAATACTTATTCACAAACTTGATACAGAACACTCTAATTTTGATATACATATATCACTAGAGATATATTATGTTTCAATTAGAATATATTCCTTGGGCTGTTTTGGTGAGGTCAGGGAGGGATGTGGTTGGTTTTAAGATACTAATTATGGGTTTTTCTATAAATTGGTAGACAAGTGGGATGTTGGTGAGAAAAGGCAACAACTTACCTCACAGTCGTTAGATGTAGATCTAACGGTCACAAATGACAGATGACAGACACACCATCATCACCAACTTAGTCTTCTGTAGGAGTACTAGCAAAATCCGTGCATTGCACGGAACATCAAGATGCATTTTTTTATAAAAACACTTGTTGTGATTGACCCATGCGGGAGTAATCCCATGTGTAAAAACTAATGATATCTCGAGAAATAGGAGATAAGGTGAAGAGGAGTGGGGCGTGGTGGTGATTGGTGGTCGGACTGAGTAGAGGCATGGGGATTGACAACGCCGGCAGCGGCCACCAGGCCAGTTTGTTCCAGAGGCTTCCTTTCTTAGTTTCTCAACAATGAGGTTGTTGGAGATAAGGATGAACGAGGGAAGGCCTTGTCTGCAAATGTGGAGAGGGGTGCGGGTATCTTTTAATTTAATTTCCATCAGTCAGATATAGATCGAACGGTCTATATTGCAAGATGGCACGCGTACCATCATCACCAACTCGATTTTTTACAAGAGAAGAAATATGAGTATGGAGATACAAACGTATTATCGATACTTGTTTCCGTAAACTAGCATCTACATTCTATTCAACGCCTCAGCATGTGAGGCCTTAGCACAATGACTTCTCGACTGTGTAAAACAAAGGTTTTCCCGTCGCCGATAAGGAGGGGGTGACGGCGGCGCGCTTTTTGGCTTGCTCTAGTCCTAGTAGTCATACTAGGTGGTCTAAGCACGTGTAGATTTATTATTTTCCACGTCTCGTGTTCGCCGTACTGCCACGACTGTTGATGAATAGACGGTAAGTTATTCACGGGGAAACCCTTGTTGAGCGTGTTTGTGAGAGAGAGAGACAGTGTGCGTGTGTGATATGTCTAGAGACTGAGGCAATGATAACAGATTCTTTGTGTCTATGTGTGTGGAGGATAGAGAGAGACATGTACATGGGGCTTTGTTGTGTTGTGTAACGTGGAGACACATATACATAATTAGAGAGTGAGTGTGTGAGATACACATGCGGACATGGGGAGAGATGAGGATCCAGATTAATGGGTGTTTGTGCGTGTCTGTGTGTGTTTGTGTGTGCGTTTGTGTGTGAGAGGGAGTGTGTGTATGTGGAGTAGAGAGTCCACTAATGATGTAAACCTAGTATAAGGGAAGGGGGAATGGTGTGACATGTGTAGTAGCAGGATAGCACGGGGGCGGGCGGGGGGAGCAGACTATTTGGAAGAGACATCGAGTGAGTGTGGGAGAGGGGTGTGAGAGCGAGAGAGAGAGAGAGAGCTAGCGACGGAGAGAGAGAGAGAGAGAGTAAGAGAGGGGGCGAGAGAGGGGGCGTTTGTGTCCATAAATGGCGTATAGATAGGGAGACAATGTTGATGTTGTTTGAAATTGGCCTATGTACGGAGACGCAAGGGAAGCGAGTCATCGTGTGTGTGATAGGGACTTCATGAGAGATCTAGAATAGATGGTGTAGAGAACAATGTGCGAGATCGAGAACGATGATACATTAGGGAGCTATGGAAAGAGTCACGACATATATGTATACAGGGAGGAGCTGGGGCAGGTCCGCATGTGGGAGAGATAGAAAGAGGAGAGTGGTGCACAAGGAGACAAAGTGTGCTTGTTTTGGAGTGGGGGTGGTTTGTGAGGTGAGTGTGCGAGAACCACATAACTAGGGACATAGACGTTTGGGGGCGACGTTTTGTGTGTATGGGAAAGATACACTCTACATAGTGCGTGTGCTTGGGAAAGAGAGATACCGGGAGACCTAGCTAGAGAGTGGGGGAAGAGATGTGTGCATGCCCAAGAGACAAAGTGATAGAGACCTATATTGGGGTCCGGACTTTAGAAGAGAGAGGGGTGTTAATGTGCTCATGTGTTGGTGTTTGGGGGAGAGAACGACTTCTCTGTGTGTGTGGGGGGGGGGGGGGGTGGAGGGGGTGGGCGACGAGGGGGGGGCTTGGCTTCAGATAAAGAGTGAGGTGTCTATATTTGAGGGACTTTAGCGTAATTGAGATATACATATTAAGTTCTGGCCCATCTGGGCCGTTAATGGGCCATACATGGGCCAGAACTTAAAATGGGCTGGAATCATATTGGACGGCCCAGATGACGCTACTGGGCCTAATTCGGATAGGTCGTAATGGGCCTTGGGTTAGCGGGCTGTAAATGGGCTATATGCGAACAGGCCGTTAACAAGCTTTCCGTGGGCCGGCCCGCCACCTTTTGACCAAGTCAAACGGGCCGGCCTTTTCACAGGAATGGGCCTCTGTTCGGCCGTGCCACGTGTCGACGTATCATAGGCGCCTTCGGTCTAATGAGTAGATGACATCTGTCCCAACGGTGAGCCGACATGTGTTTCTTCCAGCCAATGATGATTTTACACGTGGAAAATCCCCATTGTTGGGGCTGTTAGCGGGTTATCGGATCCAAAACCGGACCCGATAGCTTAACGGTGTTCCGTTACGGTGGATGCCACGTGTCGGTCACCCTTGACGAAAGCACTTCTGTGACACGCGATTTATCGTCATGGAAGTGGACACTGTGATGATAATTTTGGTATTGTCATGGAACACTTCTACGACAGCACAGTTATGACTATCTTGATTCTGTCATAAAATTGTCATGGATGTACATGCATGACAAAAAACGTGACCTACTGTGACAAACACGTATCATCATGGAAGTGTATTTTTTTTGTAGTGTCGAGAGGTAGGCACCACATCTAAATTGTACATTATTCTATATTGAAAACGCACATCACCCCTTCCCAACGTACATCATTTTGGGACGCATGCAATAGGTGCTGGTTTTGTGGTCCCTCTCATGCGATTTTTATGATGGTTCAATCTATTGGCCCAAGCGGTTTATCGACAACAACAGTTCTCATTTGACCAAACCATAGATTCATGGTCCGTCTTATGGTAGGTCATGGCGACATGCATGTATGACCAAAGTATCATTACGTGCATCCGCCCCACTGACACGAAGTGGGAGGTGGTGGGCCAAGCATCCTAGCTAGCTATGACATTATGTCATTATAGATATATCCAAGGGTGCTTTCCGGTTTGCGAGGCAGGTGCCACCAAAGTTATGCATTGTGTATTTAAAGTTTTAAACATCACACCCTATATTCCTACATATATTTGGCCACTTCCAGGTGGTTCTTGACTTCTGGCCCCTCTCATCGATCTTTGATGACGCGCCCAACCGTGGTCCCGCATGGTCAAAGTTGTGCATTAGAATTTTGAACATCATAGACCACCCTTTTCACTCATATATATTTGGCCCACATGCTGGTGTTGTTGTCTTCTGACCCTCTCTAGCATTTTTTTGCTGCAAAGACTCTGATGACGCTCAACGGACACGGGTATAATCTCTTAACCGTGTGCGATGCAAGTGCACTGTGAATCACGACAACTGCGCAAGCACGAGCAAATGTGGAGGTACTGGCTCAACCGTGTGTGATGCAAGTGCGCTGTAAAATCACCACAACTGCGCAAGCGCGAGCAAAGGGTGGAGGTACTCGCTTAGCCGTATGCGATGCAAGCGCTATAAAATCACCACCTACGCAAGCTAAAGGCGGGTAAGTTTATTTAGAAATTAGGACGAACCGTGTGCGCTAGACAAGCTAGCTAGAAATATAAAAACAAACTACCTGCCTTGAGCGTTGCAAAAATCGGCGGTTCTGCCACTTTTCCTTATTATCATACACGCATATTCTTATTGGACCGTGCGCGATCTTGGGCACTCCCGCCCCGCATCAATTCCTTTATCAAAATTGTAGTAGCCGCCGTACTTCAACCTTCGCCCACATTCCTCCAGCACCGACCTTATAGTAAAGGGATTTTTATTTCTATGCCCCTGGTTCCTTAGCTCTACTCATTCATCCCCACTCTGTTAACTTTTGCTCACTTTTCCCCACTCCCTTGCCCGAAACCCTTAGAACAGGTTATAACAGATGTTGCCGTCGGGTCAATGCCTTTGACCATTAGCTGACGAGTGGGGCCGCGTATACGTGAGCGCATGCAAGACCGCGGTCGTGGGGTAGCACGTGTCCATGGACATGCCCGAAGCGTCCCATCATATAAAGAGGGCAACCACCTCCATCACCCCTAAAATTTTCCCCCAAATCCCCTCCCTGCCGCATCGTCTTCCTCTCCCCCATCGGCATCGTCTCGCTCTCCTCCACTGCCTCCACCACACCGTCTTGTTCTCCCCCACCGCATCCTCTTCCTCACCTTCATCGCCTCCATCTGTCAGATGGCCGACGCTCGTGGCGATGCCGGCGCAGCGGCCGGAGATGTGTGGAGCTGCAGGGTCAGGGCGCGGTGACCGCGGATGTCGGCGGCATCCACGGCGGTGCGGGGAAACTCGCAACCACTGCGGATGTGGCGGGCTCCGCCTCATCGCTGCAGAAGGTGACAGCGTCAAGCGGCGCAGTCCATCCCGATGCCCCCGTTGTGCCGCCTGCCGTGGAGGAGCAGGTATTTGCACTTGCTTAGCTTGTAGAGTTAGTTGCTCCCTAGTTGCATTGGTTAGATTGTGATTCATACAGTAGTTCAGATGGTTATAGTAGTTGGTTTGATGGATGGGCCAGGGTTTTTTGTATGGGTTGGGGGGATGTGGGGTTTTTGGACTGGGGTTTGTTGGATAAATTCGTTGCAAAAATGCTAGCTAGATGTTGTGAACTATGATTTGAGGTGCTGCAATGATTGGGGTTTTTAGATTTGTTTTTAGATTTCGATAAATTCGTTGCAAAAATGCTAGATGTTGTGAACAGATCGGGTTTTTTAATGCTATGATGCTTATTAGATTTGTTTTTAGTGCTCACAAATTGGGGTTTTTAATGCTACTCAAATTCGTTGCCTTAGATTGGGTCCCTATTAGATTTGTTTTTGAATGCTACTCAGATTGGGGTTTTGAATGTCATATGCCCAAATGGAATCCATTGATTAAGAAGTTATTTGATTCATTAGTATATAAATTTTTCCACAATATGTAGTTATATTAGCTCTGTTCTTCAATGTGTGTGCCTGACCAATGATCAATGTGTTATTTGAATGTCATATAGGGGTTTTTGATCAATGTGTGTACAAATCTAATACATTTATAAACTAGTGATGGATGTGGTTTTTGAATGCATAGAGCTAAGGGGCACAGAAATAAAAAACCCCACTTCTAAAACATTTCTGATATTGGCAGTATATTAGCCCTATCATCAATGTGTCATGTGTGCATATCTAAATTTTCAATTGGCTACTAATGATGGATGTAATTGTATATTCAGGAGGATGATGGTTGGGGGGTGGAGAAAGAGGAAGCTGACCGACTACGACCCATACGAGGGGGCGTTTAGTGACGATTCTGAATATGAGGTAAGCCTATCCCTTGTTCATTTAGTTCCTTTGACATGGTGTATATGAATCTATAATGTATTACTGCAATTCATTCATGTGTGCAGTATGATTCTGGAGATGATGTGTACAAGGGCAACGTCGCGTCCTTCACAGCCAACGAGGTGGAGAAGATCAAGGCCAAGGGAGTTGCTTCCTTCTACAACCGCAAGTTCAAGAAGTGGCACTGCCCCTACTGCACCACCAAGCCAAAGCCAAGGGATGGCCGCTTCGATCACCTTCTGTCTCATGCTGAGCATGCCGCCCTCGCGAAGGCCCTGACTCCAGCATGATGTGATCGATGATGTGATGATGTGAACTGAATCTTTAAGTTTATCTGTTGGGTTACTTTTGGTTTGTTGAACTGAATCTTGCTGGTTATGGTTTGTTGAACTGAATCTCTCGTTGGTTATGCTAGTAATCTGGTTGCTATCTATATTTGTCTGTCCTCAAATTTGCCTGTGGTATATTTGTCTGTCCTAAATCTATGGTTAGTTATGTTTAGATGTTGTGAACTATGATCTTAGGTGCTGCAATGATCACACATGTTGTGTAGGCAATCAAATGCATGCTCCAAATGAGATCATGTAAACCTTGGCAAACCTGGACAGTACAAATTCAAGAAAATGCAAAAACAAGTAAAACCTTGGCAAACTATCTATGTTTGTGTAGGAGATCATGTGTGCAAAATTTGAAGTGATTTAGAGGAGGTCAAATAAATTTGAATTTGAGAAAATGTGCTCCAAATGAGCTCCCAAGCTAGGGTAAACAGCCCATTTGTAATCAAGTTTTTGAACCTACTCTAAATGAGCCAAATATTTTTTATGAACACATATTCACTTTCCATAGTGTGGATTCGAAGTCTCACTATTTTTTGAATTAATCTTCATATTTTTACATTTCTTTTGAAAACATATGCTTTAACATAAAAACTATTAAAAACACGTTTTGAAATATGAAAATGGAAAACTAACTTCAGATCCTTCTTATTCACTTTAAAATAAAGCTTTAGTGATTTTTTTGATTTTTTAAAAAAGTTCAAAAACAGAAGGTAACACCACCTCCTCTCCTTAAACTCTATGAAATCATGTACATGATAGCTCATATGTGTGTAGGTTTTCTCATGAAAATGACCATATACCAAGTTTATGATTTTTGGTTGGTAACATGTCACATAAGACAACATTGTGCGCAGGTTTTATAATTTTTTTTTGATTTTTTTTTAAATTAATGGTGCTCATTTGACCTCGATTGTGCCAGCTAGGGTTTTTTTCATGAAAATGACCATAGACCAGGTTTAGTATTTTTCCTCGTTAGTTTGTCTTATAAAACAACGAACGGCGAAGCTTTCATATTTTTTTGATTTTTTTAAATTAGTTATGCTTAGTCAAAGCCTTCGAAACCCGTTGACCAGCTCAAAACCCCTCTAAACCCCGCGGGGTTTCGCCTAATCCTAGCTCCCAATGTCAGCCGTCCGATCATACCCTCGCGCCAAGTGACAGCCCTCAGATCTGGTCTTCTAGAAGGAATTAGGTGGGCTGGCTGCATGCAGGCTCCGCACCGTTGGATCACAAGGATAGCTTCGCATCGTTGGATCGTGGGGCGATCCCGAAGAGGCGATCCTACTGGTTCTGCTCGGCTACTCGCCCACCACTGACTCCGCGAAAAAAGTTGTTATTGGGCCCAAAAGGAAACCAAGCTCTGGTTGGGCCGTCGAATTGCGTCGGTTTTTTGCATCGTTTGCTCTGTTTTTTGTGAACATGCTGGCTCTGTATTTTTGCATCGTTTTTTGCATCCTTTGCTCTGTTTTTTGTGAACGTGCCCGCTCTGTATTTTTGCATCATTTGAAATCAATTGACATTACGTAGCAAATGACAAAATTGTTAAGGGCCAAATTTATTTTTATCATGCAAAATGGCCACAAACTATTCAAAAATTGTCTGTTTTTGTTCATATAATATATATGACCACGGATTCCCATGCGTGCAATTAGCTTCTTTTTCTTCTTCTTTTTCAAACCACCGTTTCCCACGCATGTACACTCCCGATGCTGCGGTGGGTTTGAAAATGGGTTACTTCACATTTGACCCCGTTATTGCCACGGCCAAATAACACATAGCACTACGGCTATTTAAGCCACCCTATGCCTCTGCCATCCCTCATCCATCTCCCATCCTCTTTGCCATCTGCCCTTCTTGCTCTTTGATCACTTCTCCTTCTTCTAGCACATCCTCAGCCATGCAGTACACCGGACCAACCTACCACTTCCCACCAACCGTGCCGGAGAGGCTCTACCCTCCTGGCGTGTACGTTGAGCGCACTACGTGTGTGGGCAATATCAAGGTGGAGGACCACAAGGAACTTCACCGAGTTCTTCCTCGCGTCCCGCTACCACCACCTCCCGCGGGGATCTCCAAAGATGTTCCGTGTCGTGGAGGTCATCCAAAACGGGGTGGTGGTTGCTCTCCTTGCCCACTTCACCAACACATTCGACGCCTTCTACCTCCTCGGCCGGGTGTTTTTGTGTGGCTGCAAGTTCATCGCTTTCACCACCCACAACATGTTCACGGAGTACACCAACATCTTCCCCACCGCGTCCCGCATGCACACTCTTCCGTACCCCATCGACAACGCCCCGGAGGACTAGTGAAGGGCGCCCGGAGGAGGAGCGAGGTGGAGAAGGCGGCGTCTAGGGTTCTAAACCCTCTATCTATTTTTTTGAGTCTATGTTATGTTAAGTTGTAATCCCATTGAACTATGTGAGAGATGCTATGGGCTTGTTGGCCCTTTTATCAAGTTCTATTATTAAGTTTTCTATCTATTCTATTATGAAGTTCTTCCTAGTTTCAACTATGTGATCGTGCTATGGGCTTGTTGGCCCTATCTACATGTACGTTGATTGTTTTCTTAGAGAGCTCGCTTTGTTAGTAACCACCTAGTGCATGCAGCCACAACGAACCCTTCTTTTCTTACACAAGCTACAAATATGTAGCCACCTAGCTAGTGCATGCAGCCACAACATATTTGTTCAATTTATTTGTCGTAGCAAAATGGGTGCAGATGCGAGTGGATCGAAAAGGCTGCAACTGATCATAAAAAATGATGCTCTAAATCGAGGAGACAAGTGTGCAAGAAGAGAGGAACCAGCGGCAGCAACCATCGCTGCATCCGTGGCGGCTGGCATGCATGAAAGCGGCTCGGTCAGTGCATCGTGGCTGCACGCATCAGCGCATGCAGGCTCGGTCGGCGCATCGACGCATGCAGGCAGGCTTGTTGGGTGCATGCATAGCAGGCTTCTGTCATGGCGGCGCGCGCAGGCGTTTAATGCAAGGGATGGCCCAACGAAACCACGGCCCAACGGTCGAACAGCTACACCCCCAATGCGGCCCCACTCGTCATAGTTAACGGTCAAAGCACTGACCCGACGGCAACGTCCGTTGTGACATCTTCTGAGGGTTTCGGGCAAGGGAGTGGGGAAAACTGAGCAAAAGTTAAGAGCGTGGGGATGGATGAGTAGAGCTAAGGAACCAGGGGCACAGATGTAAAAATGCCGATAGTAAAATTGCAGTAGCCGAGGCATTTGAACCATTGCCCTCAGTCGTCCACCACCATCTCCACCCACCATTACTAAAATTTTCAGTAGTCACAGTGTATCCTCAAACACCCCCCCTCCACAGTCCCCCACCCACCCCTCCCCCCTCGAACCCTAGCTCGCGGCCGCTGCCGGCGTCGCCGCCAACCCCTCCTGGTCTGCCCGTTCCTCCTAGCTTAGATAATAAAGTTCAGGTTACCCGGCGATTCCCATACCGTCGCTCCACTCCCCTGAGTTTTTAGATGAGGCCTGCGGTGTCCCTCCCCGCCAGATCCACATCCCCTGCTCTAGAATGTCGTAGCCTAAGCTCGACCACGTATCCCGGGGAGCCCAACGAGCGTTCGGCCAAGAAGAGGTTTATCATGGCCTCTCCGGCGGACGTTGGCGAGGTGGCCGCCGTTTGCCCTGACCTGTCGATCCCGGAGCAACAAGTCACCGCGGAAGCCGGCGAAGATGTTGACTACGTTGCCATGCTGAAGGCTTCATGTTAGCGGGCTAGCGTATTACCGTATCTCAGGAAAGCTGGCTACAACATCAAGCTCGTCTACAGCGACGGCTTCACGCGGGCCATGTCACAGGTTAAGTGGTCCATCCCCAACTCTTCTTGTTCAACCGCCGTCGATCTCTTCGATGGCCCTGCCGCTGATCTCCTCCGTCTGAAGGACACGGTCTACAGCGGCAGCTTGGGATCCTCAATTGCCAAGTCAGATCTCATCGACCACGACCACGAGGAGGGAACCCACGAAGGTTCTTCCAAGGTGAAACAACCCATCTGTGACATTAAAGAGCGCACCATGGGTTTGTGCTCTTCCAACTGGAAGGATCCCGTCCATGAAAAGTGAGGCAACATCCTATCAGCAAATCTTACCTTTTCTAGCTTGCCAACCCGTACCCTTTGTTGTAGTAGCATTTGTCATGCCGTGCTTTAACTGTGCTGTGTTTAATTATTTCAGTAATGCAAAATTGTATTGTTCAATAGGGCTATGTGATGTTTAAGTATGAATTGTCCACTTCAGTTTCACGAGTGGCTATATTTGGTTGTTTATAGTGAGTAGATGCCTTGTTTATCTGTATTTGGTTGTTAGGTTGGTTGCAGTGAGCATTTTTTCAGTTATCGAGCAGATGCCTTGTTTATATGTATTTGGTTCTTAGTTTGGTTGCAGTGAGAATTTGTCTAGTTATCAAGCAGATGCCTTGTTTATCTGTATTTGGTTGTTAGGTTGCCTTTTTTAGCATTTGTCCAGTTTTCAAGCAGATGCCTTGTTTATCTGTATTTGCTTGTTAGGTTGGTTGCAGTGAGCATTTGTCCAGTTTTCAAGCATCATGTTTATATGTATTTGCTTGTTAGGTTGGTTGCAGTGAGACTCTGCCCAGTTTTCAATGGCTATATTTGGTTGTTATACTGATCATTTATGCCTTGTTTATTTCAGTCATTCACAATGTGTTGTCCATTATGTGCAAGTCGGAACTGTGCCGCTCGACTGCATCAATACCAATTTGAACGGCTATATTTGGTTCCAGTTATGCCTGGTGTAGTTAACACAAGCCCTTTATTTTAGTTTTACATATTTATCCAGTGTGATGTTTAAGCATTACCTACGTTCTATTCATTTTCAACTGTCACAGCCCTAGAATACCTGAGTAAAATAATGTCTAAAATTTCTGAAAATTGAATTGAGGTTAGTTGAAACCCTCAGAAATCACTTCAGAAATAATCAACATTAAAATCTTTTCAAATAAGTCCAAGAAAATGTTCCGCTTAGTCTCTGGAAATATTGGCAAGAGGTAAAACTCAAAACAATATTTTTGGAATCTCAGAGATACTTATTTTGGGCCTTTGAATTAAATCAATAACATATTTGAGTTGGATTTATTTCTGTTATATAAGAAATAAAGTTCAAATACTTTTGTAAGCTTGCATGTGACCTTGGACTAGCTCCCTGAGCTCACATAAAATTTTACAGAATGTTTTAAAATGGTTTGGTTTGTAAATCAAATCAAAACAAAGAAAGAAAAATAGAAAACAGAAACAAATAAAAGAGAGAGAGAGTTACCTGGCCTTACCTGGCTGGCCCCGGTCCTGTGCAGCCCAGCTGGTGGCCCAGCCCACCTGGCCACCTCCTCCTGTCGTCTTCCTCCTTGCCAGGAGGACGGCCGCGTGCCCGACGCGCGCGCACCGTCGTGCGGTCACCTCCTGCTTGCTGCTTCGCCCTGGCCCTCCCTGGTTCAGCCATGCACCCTCTGGACCACTCTCACTCTCTCCCCGAGCTTCTCTCCCTCCTCGGGCTCTCCTCTCGCACGCACCCGAGTGCCACCGTCGCCGCCGCTCGTCGTTGCCACGACCACCGGCCCTCCCTCGCTTCCCCGACTGGTCCACGAGCTCTGCGACGTCGTCCCCGACCCCCTCACCGAGCCACGCCCCGCCGGACGCCCTCGAACGCTGTCACCGTGATCGTCTTCAACCTCGGACAACCGAGATCGCCGACGCCCATACGTCGCCGTCCGGCCTTCCCCGAGCCCGGTTCGACGTCTGCTGCAATCGCTGTGAGCTGCTGCTCCTCCTCCCCCTCTCTGTTCTCGCCCTCGCACACCACAGCCGCATCCCCACTCGCACCAGAACTCCGGCCGCCGCCTTTGAGCTCGCGCCGTCGATTTAGGTTGCCCCCGGCGAAGCTGATTGCATCACTAGCTGCGCGCGGACGCCAGCTCGCCGTAGCTCCAAACCGCGCCGCAAAACACTGCATGTAGTGCCGTCCCGAGCAACTCCGGCGTGCCACCGCCGTGCTTTTGGCCGTCGGCGTCAACTGCTGACGTGGCAACGTCATTAGTGGCTAATGACCCACTAATTAACCCCTCCAGTGACACAGACAGCCGGGCCCCACTGACTTAGTTAAACCACTAACAAAATTAGTTAGACTTAACTTAATCCCGGTGGACCCACGCGTCAGATCTGACCCTGCTGACGTGGCCGTTGACCAGGCCCACTTGTCAGCCACTCAAACCAGCCCTGAGTCACTGACTAGTGGACCCCACTTGTCAGGTTTGACCTGGACGGCATGTTGACCTGCTGAGGTCAGCATGACTTAATGCTGACACGTTCATGCATCATATTGTTGCATTGCATTGATTGTGTTCCTTCTCTGTTTCCGGTGTTGTTCCCTCTCGGTAGACCTGGTTCCGATGATGAGTTCGATGACACCGATGAAGAGCTACACTATCTTCAGAAGTTCCAGGCAAGCAAAACCCCCTTGTTCATTCCGATACAATCCCACTCTCTCGCTCCTGCTCTCTTTTACTGCATTAGGACAACAATGATTCAACTGTTACATGATGCGGTAGTTGAACCCCTTTCCTCTGCATGACCTGTCATTGCCACAGTAAATAGATTAAACCCACTACCATGAGTAGGAGTTGTTTGAGCCCTTATGTGCCTACTCATCCATGCTTGTTGTCATGCCTGCTACTACTTAGAGTTGAGTCAGGTCTGATTCATCGGGGATGAATTGGAATGTGGTGAACATGTCTTACTGTTGAGAGCTAAGAGTGTGAACATGATTTGGTAAAGGTAGCGGTGAGAGGCCATGTGATGTGAACACAGATGCTGTTGTTGTGCCATTACAAAGTTTTACTAGTTCTGTAGTTACTACTACTTTGCAGGCACATAATTTGCTACGTGAGAAGAAGAAAACACTAAAGGAGAGGGAAAGTGCAAGTATACTGGGAGTTATTCCATGTGCTTTCACGAAGGAAGAAAAGCAGACAACTTCTTCTAGTTATAGTTTGGCAAACCTAAGAGAGGAAGCGCCAAGTATTTTCATTGGAGAAGTTTCAGTTAAACTTGTCGTTACACAAGAAGTCAAGCCAAACTTCAGGACCCGACCATGCTAATCAACCATGGCCGGAGTAGATAAATAGTATGGGTTAAAACCATAGTGTCCCATTGGTTATTTTCTAGTACCAATTCACGTTTTTGAGTCCTAGTCTAGGTTTGTTTGGATTCCAGTGATCAGAGGTGCCGGATACTTAATTAGTTTAAATATGAAAGAGATAGAGTCCGCTTCTAGTTTGGTTTGTTAGGATCGTTTGGGGTCAGCGTGCGCATCGCCTATATAATGGGCAGGTTTAGGCCTTTGTACGGGAGCTTTTTGGAGTTGAATAATATGCAGAAAAGGCAGCCATTATGGTTGTGCTAAAGATATTTGTTTGCAAATCCACGAGGGATCTAAGAGTTGCTTGGCGTGGAATTGATCTGTGATTGATTATACACTGGTTTTTGTGCACTTTGGTCTTCTGATGTCCTGCTTGATCCAAAGAGCCGTTCGTCTACTTTTTCATCTGTTTGCTGCTATTACGAGAATCGTCGTGGTTTGTCACTGTTTTTCGTGTACGGTGAAAGATTGGGCCAACGAACGACTCGCCATCTAGTCGGATCCCATCAAGTGGTATTCAGAGCAAGGTTGACCACGGTACAATTTTCTTCTCTCTGGTTCTTCAGTTGATCTACTTGAGTTGCTACAATGGTGAACTCACAGAAATCAAATTCAAGTGTGCATGGTGCACATGAAGGAGATGCGGAAGACGAGCTTCCCTTGCCCACCTATGATCCGAGTGTTGCGCCGGCTATCGTGCTAGGATTGGAGGCAACTCGTGACGATGTGCTGAATCTAGTGGGGAGGCGCATCGACAAGGTTGAGGAAAGTCTAGGAAAAAAGATTGCTAATTTGACTGAGGCCGTTCATCGATTGAGACCACGTTCACCACCTAGTGATGGGTCTGCTACACCACGTCGTCATCGGCAATTATCTGGACAGCGGGTAGGCGAACAAGTTCGCAACAATGGTGAGCATCAAGACCATCAGTCTGAGGGGGCTGGTAGCTATTATGAGCCTATGCGGCGTGCTTATATCCATCATGGAGGTAGCCTACACCATGGGGGAGGACATGAACGTCCGCGGGGCACCTACGAAGATGATGGTATTGGAAGAATAAAAATTTCCATACCGTCGTTTAGCGGCAAAGACAACCCAGATGATTATTTGGAGTGGGAGATGCGAGTGGATCAGATTTTTGATGGACAGCGGTACACCGAGCAGAAAAATGTTCGTGCTGCCTCTAATGAGTTCACGGGCTATGCTTTAATATGGTGGAACCAACTATGTCGCGCGGGAGGACGCCCGGAGTCTTGGAATCAGATGAAGAGTATCATGAAGAGATGCTTTGTTCCGGAGCACTTCACTAGGACCTTGCACACATGTTTGCAGCAGCTTCGGCAAGGTAACTCTAGTGTTGAGGAGTATTATAAGGAGATGGAAATATTGTTGATCCGTACAGAGGTAGAGGAGCAAGAAGAGGCTACAATGGCACGGTTCATGCATGTTCTGAAATCAGAGGTACGAGATCGTGTCGATATGGTAGAATATAATGGATTACAAGGATTATTACACCATGCAATTCGAGCGGAGCAGCAAGTAAAGCGTCGTGCATGTCATGATAATTCATCAAACTCGATGCGGCGCAATTTTCAGAGAGAGAGAGAGAGTGGTGGTAATAGTGGTTTCAAATCTGACTCTAAGCCGGCTACCAAGGAAGTATCTTCATCCAAGGTTGAAACGTCTCGTGCTTCTAACTCTCGTACTAGTGATATTGTGTGCTTCAAGTGTGGTGGCAGGGGGCATAAGAAGTTTGAGTGCCCTAATGAGAGGAGAGTACTCCTCACAGAAGAAGGATACATGTCCACGAGTGATGGAGAAAAAAATAATGACACATCTAGTGAGAAATCAGAAGATGATGCAAAAGTGACTGCGAGTTTTGAAGCTGCCGAAGCATACCCATCATTAATGGTGCAACGAGTGAGAGAAGACCGTATTGTGGATAAGGGGCAGCGATGGAATATTTTCCAGTCTGAGTGTAAGATCAACAACACAAATTGCAAGCTAATAATAGATGGTGGAAGCTACACCAATGCAGTCAGTAAAGGGTTAGTTGATGCTTTGGGGTTGCCTGCATGGAAGCACCCGCAGCCCCACCGTGTCGAGTGGATGTACCATACCGGAAAGCTAAAGGTCACTCAGAAGGTGCGTGTCAAATTCTCTGTTGGTGATTATACCGATATGGTAATATGCGATGTCATACCGATGGATGCATGTCACTTGTTATTGGGAAGACCATGGCAGTATGATCATAGTGCTACACATGAAGGTTGGACAAACACTTATTCATTTTGGGTTGCTGGAAAGCGGTGTGTGCTACGACCAATGTTTGACAACACAATCAAGGTGGATGGACATGTTGCATTGAAGAGCAAGGTTGGAAAGACTGCCCTGAAACCGAGGACGGTTTCCTTTGAAGAGGGAGGGGACTATGTGAACACAGATGCTGTTGTTGTGCCATTACAAAGTTGTACTAGTTCTGTAGTTACTACTACTTTGCAGGCACATAATTTGCTACGTGAGAAGAAGAAAACACTAAAGGAGAGGGAAAGTGCAAGTATACTTGGAGTTATTCAATGTGCTTTCACGAAGGAAGAAAAGCAGGCAACTTCTTCTAGTTACAGTTTGGCAAACCTAAGAGAGGAAGCGCCAAGTATTTTCATTGGAGAAGTTTTAGTTAAACTTGTCGTTACACAAGAAGTCAAGCCAAACTTCAGGACCCCACCATGGTAATCAACCATGGACGGAGTAGATAAATAGTATGGGTTAAAACCGTAGTGTCCCATTGGTTATTTTCTAGTACCAGTTCACGTTTTTGAGTCCTAGTCTAGGTTTGTTTGGATTCTAGTGATCAGAGGTGCCGGATACTTAATTAGTTAAATTAACATTAGTTTAAATATGAAAGAGATAGAGTCTGCTTCTAGTTTGGTTTGTTAGGATCGTTTGGGGTCAGCGTGCGCGTCGCCTATATAATGGGCAGGTTTAGGCATTTGTACGGGAGCTTTTCAGAGTTGAATAACATACAGAAAAGGCAGCCATTATGGTTGCGCTAAAGATATTTTTTGCTGATCCACGAGGGATCTGAGAGTTGCTTGGCGTGGAATTGACCCGTGATTGATTATACTTTGGTCTTCTGGTGTCCTGCTTGATCCAAAGAGCCGTTCGTCTACTTCTTCGTCTGTTTGCTGCTATTACGAGAATCATCGTTGTTTGTCGCTGTTTTTCGTGTACCGTGAAAGATTGGGCCAACGAACGACTCGCCATCTAGATGGGTCCCATCACCATGTAGGAGTACATGGTGGGTTGTCTCATTGAAACCGTCCTCAGGAAGTGAGTTCTATGTTTGTGATCCATGAACAGCTACTACCACACGTTGGGCCCTGAAATATGACCCCGCTCGACTTATTAACCGCCCTTGTCCTCTGTCCTGGAGTTGCAACTAGTTCCTGGTGTTTGTAGGATATGTGTTGGAGGTCGTGCGTAGCGCTGACCCTAGGGGTGGGCTATGATGCGGTAGATACACCGTGGCCCGGTGTACCGAGATACCCATTTGGTGTCTCGGGAACCCTGCA
Organism: Aegilops tauschii subsp. strangulata; assembly: GCF_002575655.3. NCBI lineage: Eukaryota > Viridiplantae > Streptophyta > Magnoliopsida > Poales > Poaceae > Aegilops > Aegilops tauschii. Next base: position 205,273,392 of record NC_053035.3, on the reverse strand, counting down.
CACATCGTTTGGGGCTGTGAGCGAAACCCCGGCCGGATCTCCTCGCGGATGGAACCCGAATAGGCGATAAACCTGGACTAGAGACTTGTGTGGTTAGTCAGGTCGTGGTCTACACCCACGTCGGCTTTCTCTTGAAGTCTGCCGAGCACATGTCGTGTGCAGACGCTAAGTGGTGGAAACATGTGTGAAGAAGTACACCCCTGCAGGGTTATGAATGATCTATTTGAATAGCCGTGTCCGCGGTAAAGGACTTCTCGGTTGCCTGTACAGTTCATAGACAAGTGAAAGTGGATACTCTAAGATGCGCAAGATAAGCGTGAGTGCTATGGATGGCGTTCTCGTAGGGAGACGGGAGTGGATCCATAGTGGTGTATTGAAATGGTGAATATGTGGACTCGTGTGCACCACCTCAAAGAGTTACTTGCAGTACTACTTCAGGTTAGCCACTGAGTCAAAGCTGGCTTGCTGCGGTTAAACCCCACCATCCCTTTGTTGATAATGATGCATATGTAGTTAGTTCTGATGTAAGTCTTGTTGGGTACATTTGTACTCACGTTTACTTAATTTATGTTTTTGCAGAGAGACTTCAGTCTCGCTAGTAGTTCCGTGTGGACTTCGACGTTTAGCTTGATACCTCAGCTACGATCTTGTGCCCTCGGCAGGATCTGGTAGATAGTCAGGCTTCTCAGCCTTTTTCATTTGTAGATGTCTGTACTCAGACATGTTAAGCTTCCGCATGTGCTTTGACTTGTATGCTCTGAATATTGGGTCATGAGACCCATGTTTGTAATATCTAGCTCCTCGGAGCCTATTGAATAAATACTTGAGTTGTAGAGCCATGTTGTGATGCCATGTTGTATTTGCACATATCGAGCATATTGTGTGTATGATTGAAATGCTTGGTATGTGTGGGATCCGACAACCTAGTTGTCTATCCTTGGTAGCCCCTCTTATGGGGAAATGTAGTCTAGTGCTTCCACTGAGCCATGGTAGTCTGCTACAGCTCGGTTTACCGGAGTCCCGCTAGCCCAGTTGCTACTGCTCCGGAACACTTAGACTGGCCGACATGGGATCCACTTCGTTCCTGTGTCTGTCCCTTCGGGGAAATGTCACGCGGTGACTTCCGGAGTCTTGCTAGCCTGCTACAGCCCGGGTTCCCGGAGTCCTGTTAGCCCAGTTGCTACAGCCCGGATTCACATGCTGATGACCGACACGTTCGATGTTGGTTCATGTATGCCTGTCCCCGTAAGTTAGTGCCACTTTGGGTTCACGACTAGTCATGTCGGCCCGGGTTCTCTGTTATATGGATGCTAGCGACACTATCATATACGTGAGCCAAAAGGCGCAAACGGTCCCAGGCCAGGTAAGGCGACACCCGTGGGAATACCGTGCGTGAGGCCGCAAAATGATATGATGTGTTACATGCTAGATCGATGTGGCTTAGGATCGGGGTCCTGACAGCTTTGGTATCAGAGCCTGATTGCCTGTAGGATTACCAAGCCAAACTGGTCGAAATTGAGTCTAGAAATGCTTTAGTTATATAAGGGAATTGATTGTGGAAGGGAACGTAAGGCTCTTTTTACTCCTTTACCCTATGCCTTCTGATCTGAGTCAACCTCTTCTCTTCTACGGGGATTAAGAACTAGGCTTCTCATCTTTCTATCATGATCACGTGTTACTAATCCATACACTTACAGGATTGATGGATTTAAGCCTCAGTTCAGTCTCTACTACTTCCGTGTGTTGACAATTGTTCTCAGAACCTTGATATTGTGATGTTAAGTGGTGATGCCACCATTTTTGCTGGATGTCTCAAATCTTTTTGAGCATTTACAACCGTTATGTTGTCCGAGTCATCCCAGGTTTCTATATAGTCTGGTGCATTTGCAAATCCCTTCTTTCCGTTCCCGATGTCCCTTTGGGCCAGTTCAACCACACTAATCGGTGAGTTGAGGTACTCTATTGCCTCGACATATATGTTGGAGCTATTATTATGACCCTATGTGTTTTAGGGAGTCACCTAGTAATCTAGCCATGTTTTGTGTTCCCAGTGTGATGATTCTGGCCACCATTCTCGAAAGCATCCCGTGATGCCATTTAGTTAGTAGGCCTTCTATTTCTGGGTTCTTAAGCCCAAGATTCACTCTACTCACCTCGTGCTGATAGTGTTGCTCGTACCTTTAGTATATTAGTAACCTTTGCGATAGTCCTCAAGGTCCGTGGTATTTCCTTGTTCCAAATACCATGAACTGCTTATGGCAGAAGTTCTTTGAACCAAAAGATCACAACCAGAGTGCTCTTGATGAGTTCTCGATTCTATGTTGTGACTCTGCCAGTTCTACCTTTCTGCATGGGTTATCTGGAAGAAACCTGTTGAACTTGGTTCGACATATTAATCTATGCATCCACAACTCAGAAAGTTATATGTTCCTTGAGTTGTCCCTCTTTAGTTGTACTCTGACCCCGTCTATCAATTGATAGCCAGGAGTAGTCGTGCACTCGTATTCATCGATGCCCATTATTCTTGTGGTCCGTTAAGCCATTCTATTTCAGAATGACTAGGAGAAACAAACTCCAGTACCTCATCCATATCTAGGATTGGGTCAAAGCAATTGTATTCCGCAGATCAAATTGCCAATCCAGCATTTGATCTATTCTACCTTGGGATATTACCATCTTTTATATCAAGAATGTCATGGGAATTGCACACCATCTTATGAATTGTTGGTACAGTGATACTCCTCGCCATCATTATTCATTCCTCGGTCTCCGTGTTGTTGTGACCGGAATGCCTACAAGTGAACCATGATGTGTGAAATCAATACTCCTAGCAACTGTGTTGCTTGGTAGTTAAAGGACAATATTCTCATCCTTAGCGTGTTGGTTATTGAATTATCATTCTAAGATTGATCGTGTTACGTAGTCCTTATTTCTGGTGAACTCTTCGGTCAATGAGTTAGGATTGTGTCAATCCCTCACTCTCTTGATCACATCATCTTGCCCTGAAAAGCAAGATTGTTCTCAAGCTTAGTAACATATCGGTGGTTCGTGATTTTCCGAATATCTTCTCGGAAGTGTTACCAGGTTGTGACCTGACCGCTATGTTGAGTTCGTGATCAAGTTGGTTTCTTTTAAACCACCCATTCTCCAAGAATCCGTGTTGGATACCCCTGAGCTAGTTGGTTAAGCTAAACAAAAACTTGGAGAGTTGGAAGATAAAAGCTTGTCTGACTTAGTTCATGTTAAGGGATATCTTTGTGTGTGTGTGTGTTGAAGAAAGATGATATCTCTATCGATTGGTCCTCGTGATCAGTTGTTGGATCTATTGCCTTGTCAAAACTTTGACTTGAGTATGGGCTATCGTCAAGTCAACGATGTTCGTAATGTTGTCTTACTCGTGGTTGATCCCTCGTGCATTCACCATTACATCTTTTGGTCTGACCAATGCTATCACCGTGTTCACATGATGGTGGAAGTCCAGTGATATGGAAATACCGATGAGTTGCTATTGAGCCCATCAGCAGTATCTTGTCTCCTCCATGATTCATGTTGAACATCAAGCTAGTGTTGGAAACTTTTGTAAGCATTATCTTCATCTCCCGTTCATGAAATACATGTTTGGTGTAAGAAGTGACTTTCTCCAAGTTCACGTGCATTAGGTGCAAGTTGCCGCCGTGAGTTTGAGAAAGATTGTTTTTGCTTTCTCCGGAATCATCCCAAGTTAGTCATGCATGTGCGAAGTATTCCATGGTTTGATAGGCTCGCTACCTCCACTCCATGTGTAATTCCTAACACCTCAAGCCACTGATTGATTTGTTCAAGGAGAAGAAGCTCCTTCTTAAGAATCATGACTTATGTTAGGACTTCGTTATCCTCGATGATGGTTCCCCACCTGAACTCGGTAGTGTTTCGTTGTGAGACTACTATGTGGTCATGCTTGTCTTGGACAACATGTTCACAGGTATGTAGCATAACCAACTCATGTTTTGGAGCTTGCTATCGTAGTTCACTCCCCGAGAATCTCGCAACGCCCTCTCGTCGATTTGTGTTGCAAACTTTCATTTTCCTTTCTAGACTTGATGAGTCTGGAATATCATGACACCAACCAGATCTGAATCTCAGGAAGATATGATGGTTGGGACGTTCCCAATAATTATAATATTGGTCTTCTGAACTGTTAAGTGGATGTCATGGCCAACACACTTATCCAGGAGATCTATTAATGTAGTCTCTTGATTCAGCAATTTGGCCATTCTTCCATGAGGAGTTGGTATGACTTAGTCTATAAGTTGTTCCTCATGGGTTCTTTGTGCTCCCGAAGTCCGACCTTCACTTGATGGCCATGTTGAGCTTTTAAGCATGACAATGGTAGCTAGAACATCAAGGAGAACATTAGAAGCGGAGTGCTAAATGTCTCTCGGTCGATCATCCACATTTCGTTCCCTTGGCCTCGCTAAGGTGAAATATGAGAAAGTGTTGTCTTCCTTTGCATCTGCATTGTCCATCACTATTCATCATGGTAGTAAGACGTGTTGCCAGGATCCTCGACACGGATGTTGGTAAGACCTTGACGAGTATGGAAATGCTCAAGTTCTTGAGAGCACACTCAGTCACTGGGTTATATCCTCGGCATCATTTGGAATGTGTTCTCCGCTTGCTGAGTTGTCTTGTAACTCTAGTTTCTTTTCCAAACTGAGTATGCCATTTCTCCGAACTCCTTCAAATGACCGTTTGTGATTTTCCTTGGGCTGGTTCAGAGAGTTTCAATGATTTCTATATCAAAAGTAATTCTTTTTGCCACTCAAGGGAATATTTCTACGAGTCACCCCCAAGGTGTCCCGATATGGAATCATGGCGATTATCTCCTCGCTACTTTGAAACCATGCACCATCTTCTAAGCATGGAATTGTTGCCTACTAATCTGAACCTTCGTCATCCGTTTCACTCCATTCCTTTGGATGTGTGTTTTAAGTCTCAGCTCAAGAGATGTTCTTACGTCTCAATTCATGAGTTGATCTTGGGTGCTCAATCTTCAAGAAGACCGATTTCTGTAGAGCTTCTTTCTGTCATCATCGTGTTAGACAAAGATCTCAAAGGCAAAGACTGCAAGATCAATATGATGCAATGAATCAACATCTTCGAGAAGGACAGTTGGATCGTGGAGATTGTGATAGTTTGTGTCCCCTCTGTCTTCTTACCTCATGTCTTGAATCTCGGGACGAGATTCTTGTTTATTGGGGTGAGTTGTCACAGCCCTAGAATACCTGAGTAAAATAGTTGCATCTGCACTCATGCATCATGTCTAAAATTTCTGAAAATTTAATTGAGGTTAGTTGAAACCCTCATAAATCACTTCAGAAATAATCAACATTAAAATCTTTTCAAATAAGTCCAAGAAAATGTTCCTCTTAGTCTCTGGAAATATTGGCAAGAGATAAAACTCAAAACAATATTTTTGGAATCTCAGAGATAATTATTTTTGGCCTTTGAATTAAATCAATAACATATTTGAGTTGGATTTATTTCTGTTATATAAGAAATAAAGTTCAAATATTTTTGTAAGTTTGCATGCAACCTTGTACTAGCTCCCTGAGCTCAGATAAAAATTTACAGAAAGTTTTAAAATGGTTTGGTTTGTAAATCAAATCAAAACAAAGAAAGAAAAATAGAAAACAGAAACAAATAAAAGAGAGAGAGAGAGTTACCTGGCCTTACCTGGCTGGCCCAGGTCCTGTGCAGCCCTGCTGGCGGCCCAGCCCTCCTGGCCACCTCCTCCTGTCGTCTTCCTCCTTGCCAGGAGGACGGGCGCGTGCCCGACGCGCGCGCACCACCGTGCGGCCACCTCCTGCTTGCCGCTTCGCCCTGGCCCTCCCTGGTTCAACCACGCACCCCCTGGACCTCTCTCACTCTCTCCCCGAGCTTCTCTCCCTCCTTTGGATCTCCTCTCGCACGCACCCGAGCGCCACCGTCGCCGCCGCTCGTCGTTGCCGCGACCACCGGCCCTCCCTCGCTTCCACAACTCGTCCACGAACTCCGCGACGTCGTCCTCGACCCCCTCACCGAGCCACGCCCCGCCGGACGCCCTCGAACGCCGTCACCGCGGTCATCTTTTACCTTGGGCAACCGAGATCGCCGGCGCCCGTACGTCGCCGTCCGTCCTTCCCCGAGCCCGGTTCGACATCTGCTGCAATCGCTGTGAGCTGCTGCTCCTCCCCCTCTCTGTTCTCGCCCTCACACACCACAGCCGCATCCCCGCTCGCACCCGAACTCCGGCCGCCGCCTTTGAGCTCGCTGCCGTCGATTTAGGTCGCCCCTGGCGAAGCTGATTGCATCACTAGTTGCGCGCGGACGCCAGCTCGCCGTAGCTCCAAACCGCGCCACAAAATACTGCCTGTAGTGCCGTCTCGAGCAACTCCGGCGTGCCACCGCCGTGCTTTTGGCCGTCGGCGTCAACTGCTGACGTGGCAACGTCATTAGTGGCTAATGACCCACTAATTAACCCCTCAAGTGACACTGACAGCCGGGCCCCACTGGCTTAGTTAAACCACTAACAAAATTAGTTAGACTTAACTTAATCCCGGTGGACCTACGCGTCAGATCTGACCCTGCCGACGTGGCCGTTGACCAGGCCCACTTTTCAGCCACTCAAACCAGCCCTGAGTCACTGACTAGTGGACCCCCCTAGTCAGGTTTGACCTGGATGGCATGTTGACCTGCTGAGGTCAGCATGACTTAATGCTGACACATTCATGCATCATATTGTTGCATTGCATTGATTGTGTTCCTTCTCTGTTGCCGGTGTTGTTCCCTCTCGGTAGACGTGGTTCCGATGATGAGTTCGATGACACCGATGAAGAGCTATACTATCTTCAGAAGTGCCAGGCAAGCAAAACCCCCTTGTTCATTCTGATACAATCCCACTCTCTCGCTCCTGCTCTCTTTTACTGCATTTGGACAACAACGATTCAACTGTTACATGATGCGGTAGTTGAACCCCTTTCCTCTGCATGACCTGCCATTGCCACAGTAAATAGATGAAACCCACTAGCATGAGTAGGAGTTGTTTGAGCCCTTATGTGCCTACTCATCCATGCTTGTTGTCATGCCTGCTACTACTTAGAGTTGAGTCAGGTCTGATTCATCGGGGATGAATTGGAATGTGGTGAACATGTCTTACTGTTGAGAGCTAAGAGTGTGAACACGATTTGGTAAAGGTAGCGGTGAGAGGCCATGTAGGAGTACATGGTGGGTTGTCTCATTGAAACCGTCCTCAGGAACTGAGTTCTGTGTTTGTGATCCATGAACAGCTACTACCACACGTTGGGCCCTGAAATATGACCCCGCTCGACTTATTAACCGCCCTTGTCCTCTGTCCAGGATTTGCAACTAGTTTCTGGTGTTTGTAGGATATGTGTTGGAGGCTGTGCGTAGCGCTGACCCTAGGGGTGGGCTATGATGCGGTAGATACACCATGGCCCGGTGTACCGAGTCGCCTGTTTGGTGTCTCGGGAACCCTGCACACATCGTTTGGGGCTGTGAGCGAAACCCCGGCCGGATCTCCTCGCGGATGGAACCCGAATAGGCAATAAACCTGGACTAGAGACTTGTGTGGTTAGTCAGGTCGTGGTCTACACCCACGTCGGCTCTCGCTTGAAGTCTGCCGAGCACATGTCGTGTGCAGACGCTAAGTGGTGGAAACATGTGTGAATAAGTACACCCCTGCAGGGTTATAAATGATCTTTTCGAATAGTTGTGTCCGCGTAAAGGACTTCTGGGTTGCCTGTACAGTTCATAGACAAGTGAAAGTGGATACTCCAAAATGCGCAAGATAAGCGTGAGTGCTATGGATGGCGTTCTCGTAGGGAGATGGGAACAGATCCATAGTGGTGTATTGAAATGGTGAATACGTGGACTCGTGTGCGCCACCTCAAAGAGTTACTTGCAGTAGTAGTTTAGGTTAGCCACTGAGTCAAAGCTGGCTTGCTGCGGTTAAACCCCACCATCCCTTTGTTGATAATGATGCATATGTAGTTAGTTCTGATGTAAGTCTTGCTGGGTACATTTGTACTCACGTTTGCTTAATTTATGTTTTTGCAGAGAGACTTCAGTGTCGCTAGTAGTTTCATGTGGACTTCGACGTTTAGCTTGATACCTCAGCTACGATCTTGTGCCCTCGGCAGGATCTGGTAGATAGTCAGGCTTCTCAGCCTTTTTCATTTGTAGATGTCTGTACTCAGACATGTTAAGCTTCCGCATGTGCTTTGACTTGTATGCTCTGAATGTTGGGTCATGAGACCCATGTTTGTAATATCTAGCTCCTCGGAGCCTATTGAATAAATACTTGAGTTGTAGAGCCATGTTGTATTTGCACATATCGAGCATATTGTGTGTATGATTGAAATGCTTGGTATGTGTGGGATCCGACAACCTTGTTGTCTATCCTTGGTAGCCTCTCTTATGGGGAAATGTAGTCTAGTGCTTCCACTGAGCCATGGTAGTCTGCTACAGCCCAGTTTACCGGAGTCCTGCTAGCCCAGTTGCTACTACTCCGGAACACTTAGACTGGCCGGCATGTGATCCACTTCGTTCCTGTGTCTATCCCTTGGTGAAATTTCACGCAGTGACTTCCGGAGTCCTGCTAGCCTGCTACAGCCCGGGTTCCCGGAGTCCTGTTAGCCCAGTTGCTACAGCCCGGATTCACACGCTGATGACCGACACGTTCGATGTTGGTTCATGTATGCCTGTCCCCGTAAGTTAGTGCCACTTTGGGTTCACGACTAGTCATGTCGGCCCGGGTTCTCTGTCATATGGATGCTAGCGAGACTATCATATACATGAGCCAAAAGGCGCAAACGGTCCCGGGCCAGGTAGGGCGACACCCATGGGAATACCGTGCGTGAGGCCGCAAAGTGATACGATGTGTTACATGCTAGATCGATGTGGCTTAGGATCGGGGTCCTGACATCAACAATACCAATTTGAATTGCAATATTTGATGGCTGTTAAGCCTGCTATCGGTAACATAGCTTTCCATTTTATATCCGCTTTAACAGCATGCTGAAACCAACACATTCAAGTTATCATTTGGAGATGATGTTGTTTACCTTTGCTATATTTGTTTGATGTTAAGGTTGCTGTACTTATCATGCCTTTCCACTACTTAGGCCGGACAACAACGGGAGTGGCCACCATTTTTCGCCGAGGTAGCTTCATCCCTCGGCTTGTACTCCCCCCGTCGTTCCATAATGTAGATCCAGGCCTGAACACTTGTTAGGTTCTAATATTGACTTGTTGCTTGCAGGTACATATGCCCTTGGCAAGGATCCACGCATCGACCCTTTTAGTGTATGGGGCAATGAGATATTCATGAACAAGCATCAAGTGAGGAAACTGATAAGGATTATTAGCAAAAAGATATGAATGGTGGCAAGCAAATTATTTGTTTATGATCTATCCAACACAACAGTGAGCTGTAGGATGGTAACTACAAACTCTGCAACCTTCTCTTTTTACTGCCCATAATGAGTTATTAGACAACGATGTCTGAATCTCTTTCGTTCGCAGTGGTTCCCAAAGCAGTTCACTCAAGATTACCTCGCAAAGTACATGATTGGTGGACACGCAATGAAGGTTAAAGTATTTCATCCAGACTACAATGAGCATCGAGGAGTCGTAATGCAGACAGTGAAGGATGGACGGGAAGCCATCACAAGGGGTTAGCCTAGAGTCATGCGCGCATTACGCATGGAGGAGGGCACAATATGGGCATTCCGCTTCACCTTCTCCAACAACCAGAATGTCTTTCGCCTCTCTCTTTACAGTCTTTAGTACAACCGTGGTTCATCATTCTTTACTTGGTGCTTCTATAGTTCTTCAGTATATGTACTTGTGCATCGAATTATGCATTCGTGGTTGAACCTATATTTGTAATAAACATGGCTCGATATGAAATAAGTGATTGCCTACTTTCAAATTCAAAACATGTGAATTTTAAATTAGGGATTCATTAGGGATTAATTAGAGATTACACTGCACACGGTTTGCAAAAAGCAAAGCGTCTACGATAGACGTGGAGATCAGACACGTTTCTAGGATCCACTACATGTGCGATCAATCTCCACTCCACACACAATCACACACGACATCCTCTTGAAAACTGTTTGCGTTAGGCCACCTTGCAAAGACATTTACCACATAAAAACTGTGTGTGATGGACAATCTTTGCCACACAGTTTCTTCTACGCACCGTGTGTGATGCATTCAATAACACAAACGATAAAATTGTTAATATCGTGTGCAATGGCAACGGTATCATAAACGATTTAACGGGGAAAATTGTGTGTGATGTACCTGCGAAGGGAAACGTTTTCCTTGGAGCGACTGTGTGGGCTGTACATACGAACATAAACATTTAGCGGGGACTGACTATGTGGATGTACTTATGACCGGAAATGATTTCGACTGTATAATTGTATTTTTTAGCACTACTATACATATAATCTTATTTGAGAGCTCGCCGATCGCACACGACCTCATTTTGCAGAGCGTGTGTGCCAGGAGGGCATATCCCCGACGGTTTCTGGGTCGTGCGGGAAGGACCCCCCCCTATCGCAGTCACTCACTTGGTGATGGTTCCGAACACCATCGCGGAAAGGGGTTAAAAACCGTTTGTATAGCACCGACGTGTACCAGTGTCGTGCCAAAATTTGGTTTTCATCTTTGCCTCATAATAGTATTGATTCGTGGGATAAGTGCAAGGATGCTTTTATTACTAAGTATTTTCTGCCCGCGAAAATTATTTCCCTTAGAAATCAAATCATGAATTTTAAGCACCTTGAGCATGAACATGTTGCGCAATCCTGGGAAAGAATAAAATCAATGCTATGAAATTGTCCTACTCATGGTTTAAATCTATGGATGATTATACAAAAAAATTATGCGGGATTGAACTTCGTTTGTAGATATCTTTTAGATTCCGCCGCGGGTGGTAATTTTATGGAAATTACTTTGGGCGAAGATACTAAATTGCTAGATAATATCATGGTAAATTATTCACGATAGCATACCGAAAGAGCTCCTACTAGTAAAAAAGTTAATTTTGTTGAGGAAATTAGTACTTTGAGTGAAAAAATTGATGCTCTTATGAAATTGGTTGCTAGTAAAAATGCTCCTATTGATCTTAATGATGTGCCTTTGTCTACTTTGATTGAGAAAAATAATGATCACCTAGATGTGAATTTTGTCTCACGAAACAATATTAATAACAATGCTTATAGAGGTAATTTTAATCCTAGGCCTTTTCCTGGAAATTCCTCTAATAATTATGGCAATTCCTATGGTAATTTCTCTAATAATAATAGGATGCCCTCTGATCTTGAGAGTAATATTAAAGAATTTATCAATGCGCAAAAAGTTTTCAACACTACGATAGAAGAAAAATTGAATAAGATTGATGATATGTCAAGAAGCATTGATAGAATTACTCATGATGTAGAAAATCTCAAGATTTTAATTTTTCCGCACAAGGTTGATATGAATGAATCAATTAAAGCTTTATATGTTTCTATGGATGAAAGCAAGAAAATAACCGCTATGGTTAGAGCTAAAAGAGAATTTTTAGAAAGAGCGTTTTCGCCCGATTGCTTTCACCATAATGATAAAGATCTTAAAATGATTGGAGTTTCTTCTATTGATTCCTTGTTTAGTAATTTTAAAATTGATGATAAGAGGACTGAAGAAGAGTCAACTTTAGCTAGAAGGCGTCCTCATGATTCGGAGGGTGAAAATCTTTTTGAAATTTTTGATAAAAGTGGGTTTGGAGAGGTCAAAACTTTAACTAGTGATGTGCCCACTCTTTTGGATTACAAAGACTAATTATGATAGTTCCTCTTTGATTGAATGTATTTCTTTGTTGCAATCCATGATAAATTCACCCAATGCCTATGAACAAAATAAAGCTTTTACTAAACATATTGTAGAAGCGATGATGAAAGCTTTAGAAGAAAAGCTAGAATTAGAGATTTGAATTCCTAGAACATTATATGATGAATGGGAACCCACCATTAAAGTCAAGATTAAAAATTATGAGTGCTATGCTCTATGTGATTTGGGTGCTAGTGTTTCCCCAATTCCGAAATCTCTTTGTGACGTACTTGGTTTTACCAATATTGAAGAGTGCTCTCTTAATTTGCACTTGGCGGATTCTACTATTAAAAAACTTTTGGGAAGAATTAATGATGTTCTTATTCTTGCAAATAGGAACTGTGTGCCCATAGATTTTATTGTTCTTGATATTGATTGCAATCAGTCTTGTCCTATAATTAATGATGAAAGAAGGGAATATTAAATTTTAGTTTCCATTGAGAAAGGGTATGGAACTCTTCCCTAGACTAGAATTAAGCCACCATATGAATCAATCATGAGGGCAACCTGTGGAGCAAAAACTAAAGATGACAATACTTGAATCTATGCATTATGCCTAGCTAGGGGTATAAAACGATAGTGCTTGTTGGGAGGCAACCCAATGAATAAAATAATTTTTTATCTTTTTCTTTCTATTTTCGTGTGTTGAAAGAATTGAGCTACTGTTATGATTGTGTTTTTATGTTTTAATTAGTGCTTGTGCCAAGTAAAGCCTTTAGGGTCATGTTGGGTGATAGTTGATTTGATCTTGTTGGAAAACAGAAATGTTTGCGCCCAGTAGCATAATTGTTAAAAATTGCGGAAGCATGATAAAATTCCGAATGTTTTACACAAGATTGATACACAAATTTCCTACGTTATCCTAATTTTTCAGAATTTTTGGAGTTACAGAAGTATGGTCAAAGTCCAGATTACTACAAACTATTTGGTTTTTGACAGATTCTGTTTTTGTTGCATTGTGTTCTTATTTTGATGAATCTATGGAGTATATCGGGGGGTATAAGCCATAGAAAAGTTAGAATACAATAGGTATAATGCAATAATAAAATATGAATGGGTTTGCGACAGTACTTAAAGTGGTGATTTGCTTTATTATACTAATGGATCTCCTGAAGGTTTTTGTTAAGTTTTGTGTGATTGAACTTTTCAAGTTTTGGGTGAGATCACGATGGATGAAGGAATTATGAGTGAAAAGAGCCTAATCTTTGGGAACCCCATGGCACCCCGGAGGGCATCCCCTCTTTCTTCCAACGACCATCGGTAATTTTACTTGGAGCTATATTTTTATTTGTCACATATCATGAGTTTTGCTTGGAGCGTCTTGTATTATATGAGTCTTTGCTTGTTTTGTTTTTCAGTTTGTCACAATCATCCTTTCTGTACACACCTATTTGAGAGAGCCATAATGATGACATGATTTGTTAGAATTGCTCTATGTGTGAGGGAGTCCTGGACTAAGGGGTCCTCGGACGTCCGGCCTGTTAGTCGTGGGCCGTACTGATGGGCTGTGAAGATACAAAGACCGAAGACTCTACCCGTGTCCGGATGGGACTCTCCTTGGCGTGGAAGGCAAGCTTGGCGATCAAATATGAAGATTCCTTTCTCTGTAACCGACCGTGTGTAACCCTAGATCCTCCCGGTGTCTATATAAACCGGAGGACTTAGTCCGGAGGAGGGACTCATTACGATAGTCATACAAGCTAGACTTCTAGGGATTAGCCATTACGATCTCGTGGTAGATCAACTCTTGTAATACTCATATTCATCAAGATCAATCAAGCAGGAAGTAGAGTATTACCTCCATAGAGAGGGCCCGAACCTGGGTAAACATTGTGTCCCCCGTCTCCTGTTACCATCATCCTTAGATGCACAGTTCGAGACCCCCTACCCGAGATCCGCCGGTTTTGACACCGACATTGGTGCTTTCATTGAGAGTTCCACTGTGTTGTCCCCAAAAGGTTTGATGGCCCCTTCAATCATCAACAACGATGCTGTCCAAGGGGAAACCTGCATCCCCGGACAAATCTTCGTGTTTGGTGGCTTCGCACTGCGGGCCAACTCGCTTGGCCAGCTGGAGCAGATCGACAGCTACGCCCCTGGCCATCAGGTCAGATTCGGGAGCTTGAACTACGTCGCGGACATCCACGGAGACTAGATCTTCGACGGATTCGGGACCACGGCAGTCGCTCCCCGTCGACACGATGAGCATGACTTAAATCTGTCGTCGGACCACACTCAGGAAATCGCACACGTAACCGCTCTGGCCTTAGATCCGGAGTAGATCATGCTATCCAAGGACGGGAAGTTCAACCCTGCCACGGAGGCCACAGACTCAGCGGCATTGGAGCCGCACACAGACCTAACCTCGGGTGAGGCCTGTGTCATCGGAACCTCGGACTCGTTTCCGGCTATAAGTTCAGAGCCATGTGCATCCGCATATTCGATCGCCTAATTCAGTGCCGCGGACATCTTCCAGCACTCACCTTTAGGCGATGTGCTAAACTCGTTAAAGAATCTATCTCTAGTGGACGACTCTCAGCCGAACTACATCCGGTTTGAGCTGGAGGCGGATGATGGAGAATTTCATTTCCCACCCACCGCCCACTTCATAGCCACTGTTGATGACCTAACCGACACGCTCGATTACGACTCCGAAGACATCGACGGTATAGACGACGATGCCGAAGACGAAGAGGCCCAAAATGCGCCGTTCACTGGACGATGGACAGCCACTTTCTCATATGACGTATACATGGTAGATGCGCCAAAAAATAATAGCGGCGATGACAAGTAAAACCCAGCGAAGAAGGACCCTCCTAAGACACAGCCAAAGCGCCGGCGTCAGCGGCGCCGCTCTAAATCGTGCCGCAGCAGAGATAGCAACACCAGCACAGGAGACAACAACACTCCGGATGGTGCCGAAGACACAGAAGAACCGGATGAACAAACTGCCGAACAAGACAATCGGGAAGATGGGCAAGTCAGCCCTGACGAACAGGCCATAGAAGAAGACTCGGTGGACGGTAGTTATCATCTGCTCTCCGAGGAGGAGGTGAGCCTCGGCAACAAAGACTTCATCGTGCCTGAGGAACCTCTCGAGCAGGAGCGCTTTAAGCTTCAGCTAATAGCCACTGCGAGGAGCATGAAAAAGAAGCAGCAGCAGCTTCAAGCTGATCAAGACCTGCTCAATGACAGATGGACCGATGTCCTGGCAACCGAGGAATACGGCCTTAAACGCCCAACCAAAAGTTACCCGAAGTGCAAATTGCTACCTCAGTTCGATGACGAGGCGCCAGAGCCCGCACCAGCATCACACAAAGCGGTTGATCGGCCACCACGCAGTCGGGATAAAACGGCAACTCAAGCCGAAAACCAGACTGTCCCACCTCACCGTAAAGGCAGAGATAAGACAGCTCGGGGCTATACATATGACCTTCGTCAAGACCTGGATAGTAGAGCAGGACGTAAAAGATCGATCTATGGATTGCGAGGACATGCCTTGACATGCGAGGAAGGCTATCTATTTGGACGTGACAAACCTAGTCACGCCCGGGCCGAAAACCGCAGACGGACTCCATCGGAGCTACGTCGCGATGCGGCCCGATATAGAGGCGCCGCACACCCTTTTTGCTGCACTAACAAAGTAATGGATCATGAATTCCCAGAAGGGTTCAAACCCGTAAACATCGAATCATACGATGGAACAACCGATCCCGCGGTATGGATCGAGGATTTTATTCTCCACATCCACATGGCCCGCGGGGATGATCTTCACGCCATCAAATACCTCCCACTAAAACTCAAAGGGCCAGCTCGACACTGGCTAAACGTCTGCCTGGAAATTCCATTGGCAGCTGGGAGGACTTGGAGGAAGCTTTCCTTGACAACTTCCAAGGTACATATGTCCGGCCAGCAGATACCGATGACTTAAGCCACATAGTCCAACAACCTGGAGAGTCAGCCGGGAAATTCTGGACTAGGTTCCTAACGAAAAAGAACCAGATCGTCGACTATCCGGATGATGAAGCCCTAGCGGCCTTTAAACATAGCATCCGTGACGAATGGCTCGACCGCCACCTCGGCCAGGAAAAGCCAAAATCCATGGCAGCCCTCACGGCACTCATGACCCGCTTCTGTGCAGGGGAGGATAGTTGGCTGGCCCGTAGCAAAAATACAGCAAGTGACATGGGCACATCCGAGGGCAAAAATAGCAACGGCAAGCTCCGACGCAGTAGACACAAACGCCGAAGTAACGGCGACAACACCAATGACACGATAGTCAATGCCGGATTCAGTGGTTCCAAGTCCGGTCAGCGGAAGAAGCCATATAAAAGAAACAACCAGGGACCATCAAGCTTGGACCGCATACTCGATCGTCCGTGCCAAATCCATGGCAACCCTGATAAACCAGCCAATCACACCAACATAGATTATTGGGTTTTCAAATAGGCCGGCAAATTAAATGCCGAGAACAAATAAAAGGGATCACAAAGCGAGGACGATGACGAGGAGCCCCGGCAACCGAACGCAGGGGGACAAAAGAAGTTTCCCCCAGGTCAAAATGGTAACATGATATATGCTACACACATCCCCAGGAGGGAGCGCAAGCGCGCGCTCAGGGACGTCTATGCGATAGAGCCAGTCGCCCCAAAATTTAATCCATGGTTGTCATGCCCGATCACTTTTGATCGACGGGACCATCCGACCAGTATATGTCATGGCGGTTTAGCCGTATTGGTCCTTGACCCAATAATTGACTGATTCCACCTCACGCGAGTCCTTATGGACGGCGGCAGCAGCCTGAACCTGCTCTATCAGGATACCGTGCGCAAAATGGGCATTAACCCATCATAGATCAAGCCCACAAAGACCACCTTCAAAGGAGTCATACCAGGTGTAGAGGCCCGCAGCATGGGCTCAATTACGCTAGAGGTTGTCTTCGGATCTCCGGACAACTTCCGAAGCGAAGAGTTAATCTTTGATATCGTTCCTTTTCGCAGCGGCTATCACGCATTGCTCAGACGAACCGCATTTGCTCGATTCAATGCGGTGCCTCATTATGCTTACCTCAGGCTCAAGATGCCCGGGCCACGCGGCGTCATAACAGTTAATGGAAACACGGAACGCTCCCTTCGTACAGAAGAGCACACCGCTGCCTTAGCAGCAGAAGTACAGAGCGGACTTCTCAAGCAGAACCTTAATTCGGCTGCCAAGCCCCCGGACACCATTAAGAGGTCCGGACCATTCTATAGCAGGACAGCTCGGCTCGTCAAGAGCTCGACTAGCAATTCAGCCTCTGTCCCAGCCCCAATCAAGTGACGGCATTCGTACCGCGCGTACATAACTACACACTCAAAATACCATGGGCATAGACGGAGGCATACCTACCTTGTGATCCATAGTACGGCTCGACCGCTCCCGGACACATATACTTTCACCGTTTTTCGTTCCCCTTTTCAGGTCCCTTTTTCCGCAGGCTTTCCCTAAGGGCTTGATCACTGGTCCCGTCAAAGGATAAACACACCAAGCTGGCAAGAAGCACAAGCGTACTGGGGAATTTCTAGGTGTTTTCCTTAACGATCACTCTACCTATTTTCAGGACCCACACGCAGCTCTCCCTTGGTCATAGCATGTCAAATAGCCTGTTGCTTACTGCACTACTTGTATCAATGCGCCTTAACGTATAAATCAAATTACAACGAAAACAGTTCGCAGCCCGAGCTTTAGGGCCCCAGCTTATCACCTTTGCGCCCTCTCTGTTTTCTCTCTTTTTTCCTTTTTCTCTCCTATGGGTAACCTTATCAGATAGCAGCCGTACACTCTGGTATGTTTCACATTCGCCAGCGGCTTTATAGCGCCCCGCAATACGGCAACAAAGTCCGAACACTTCTCACAGTATAGTTCGGCACCCCGAATTTAGCATTATATGCATTGGCTCCGAATCATGTCTTTGCTCAATAGTTGGGTTGCCCGGCTCCTGTGCTTGCTACCTTACGTTCCGCTATATCGGCTAAGGTAGTAAAGGGAGAACTACTGCGATTGTGCCCTGGTTTACCCAATGGAGCACCTCAGTAGAGAAAGCCGAAAACTGACTGTCATGATGCGGTGAGAGCCGGTCAGCTCTTCGGAGGTCTCAAATCGTTGGACATTTTTCCACATTACGCGAGGGATCGGTACTAACCCGATCAGGCGCTTATTGCACTCTAGTTCGGATACTAGGGGCTGCGCCAACACTTTTATTGTCAAACTCCTATGGCTAAGTGAGGGCGTTAAAGCCGCATAGTCTGATTGCCTGGTTCGTTGCGCTAAACAACTCCTTTAAGGACCATATAATTGGATAAAGAGTGTTTGGATTCCATCCCGAACACCCCCGTACTACCTACGTGGGGGCAGAAGCCGACGACTGGCCAACCCACAGATTTCATACAACACGGCCGCACAGGAGGTAAAAATTTTTATATTACATAACAACTTTGTTTGATCATACAAGGCCGAGACAACATGAATGTATTCATTCAAAAATAATGTCTTTCGCACATTGCGTCACCACAATGCGAGACCCCTCCAGGACGTCTCCAAAGTATCGCTCGGGTGTACGGTGCTCCTTGCCCTCAGGCGGCCCCTCGGTCGCTAACTTAACGGCGTCCATCTTCGCCCACCACACCTTGACATAGGCAAAGGCCAGACGTGCACCCTCGATGCAGACGGACCGCTTGACGATGTCCAGCCGAGGACAGGCATCCACCAGCCGCTTCACAAGGCCGAAGTAACTACTCGGTATAGCTTCGACGGGCCACAACCGGATTATTAAATCCTTCATGGCCAGTTCGGCCACCCTGTGCAGCTCGACCAGCTGTTTTAGCTAATCGTTGAAGGGCACCGGATGTTCTGGCATGAGATATTGCGACCAGAACAGCTTCTCCGTGGAGCTCCCTTCTTCGGCTCGGAAGAACTCCGCGGCGTCGGACACACTGCATGGCAGATCAGCAAAAGCCCCTGGAGAACTCCGAATCCAGGTTAGTAAAAGATACTTCCTCTTCACATTCTTGCTTTGCATAATAAATGCCTTACCCGCCACGATCTTCCTGGCTTCATGGATCTCCTAGAGGGCGCCCTGGGCCTCATTCCGGGCCGTCTCTGCGCTCTGACGAGCCTTGGCGAGTTCGGTCTCTTGAGCCGACGCATCGCGCTCCAAGGTCTCGCACTTCCTTAACGCGTCCTGAAGCTCTTGCTGGACCTCGTTGACCCGAGCCATGAGCTTCTTGCGGGCGGCCTGCTCCTTGATAGCCTTCCCATCGGCTTCGACCAGGGCCTTTTTTAGGGCCTCAACCTCGGTCGTTGCTCCTATACATATCATGACACTTCGGTCAATATACATTATTTTACTCTTTCCGAATATATAACGGGTTATTATATACCTTGTTTTTCTTGGAGCTGCCTCCTTACCCGGCCGAGCTCCTCCTCGGCCTGCTCCAGTCTCTACTTTAGTCCGGAGACTTCGGCAGTATGTGAGGCTGCGGCCAACAGCGACGCCCGCGTATTCATTTCAGACATATTTAGTTAGTTTCCTGCAATAAGGGATTGATCCTCTGTCCGGCTTTTTCTTTCCGAACACCGGCCAGTGTCTCAGGGGCTACTGTCTGTATCGGGATCTTCTCTTTTGTCGTCGCTTACCTCAAAACTTGTCAGCAGGCTGCTGCAGGCTTCGGTTAGTCCGCTCTTGGCGGACTGAACCCTTTCAATTACCGTACCCATAAGAACACGGTGCTCATCCATAATGGAAGCGCCTCGCAGCGCTTCCAGCAGATTATCCGGTGCCCCTGGTTGGATAGGGGTCACCGGCGGAATAGGCATGCCCCCTTCTTTCGAAGGAGGTTGCATGCCAGATTCCGGAGCCGTATCGGTCTCTGGAATCGAGTTTGGCTAAGGGCCAAACTGAATACGACCCTCATCACCCGTCTCCATGGAGTGGCTCCCCCTGGTGTCCAGCGACGGAGGCTTCGCCTTTTGGCGCCTCCTGAGCCTCTCCCTGGCCTGGGAAAGTCCTTCGGGACAGCACCTCTGCGTCCTCCTTGGCCTTGGGGGAGTAAGCGGTCGGCGGCGACTCGCCGGCCATCGCCTTTGAATCCAACGAACCTCATGACGAGGATCGCTGGGAGCTATCCTGGGCCGGACTGCAATAGCATAACTAATCATGTTAATACAATGAAGAGGTGAGGCTGGATCTATGGGTATGTGTGAGTCTTAGCACTTACGATGCAGCCAGAGGCTTAGTGCGGGGGCGTTGTTCCGGACTGCTGTCGACATCCCACACGGATTTATCCGCGAGGGAGCCCTTCCCCTTCTTGGATGTTTCCGCCTCCAGGTTAGTGGAGGCCGCCCTCTTCTCCTTTCCCTCATCAGGGGGAGGGTTGTTTTCCTCCTCCTTCTCGTCGTCGTCATCCTCGGCGGCGGAGGAAATGGTCACTTCGTCTTCGGACATACGTCTGAAGCACCCTTGCGATGGGGGCCACCTTTGGCCCCCTTGGCCTTCTTCTTGCCCTTCTTTTTTGGCGGCCTATAGGGTGTCGGGACTAGCATCTTCGCCAGGAGCGGGATGACTGGCTCTTCGGGCAGCGGAGCCGAACTATGGATCCGCTCCACTCTCTCCGTCCACACCTGAAAAAATACAGCAAATGTTAGGTATCCTCCTTGAACAAACAAGTAGAAGGTACGCCTTAAGAACTTACCTCATTGGAGGGATGGGTATGATCGTGCCCACGGTCCGAATCTATGACCGGCGGCTTCTCGTTGACCTTGAAGAGCAACTTCCAGGCATCTTCGTGAGTAGTTCCCAAGAGCCCTCCCAGGGTCTAGTGCTTCTCCGGATCGAATTCCCATAAAGGAAAGCTTCGGCGTTGGCAGGGGAGAATCCGGCGAACCAGCATCACCTGGATCACGTCGACGAGCTTGATGTTTTTATCCACCATGCTCTGAATGCGCGTTTGCAGCGCTATCAGCTCGTCTAACGCAGACCAGTTGGGGCCCTTCTCCGTCCAGGAGGTGAGCCGCATTGGAGCTCCGGCCTTAAATTCGGGCGCCGCCGCCCAAGTGGCGCCGCGTGGCTCTGTGATGTAGAACCACTGCTTCTGCCACTCCTTGACAGTCTCCATGAAAGTGCCTGTGGGCCAAGTGACGTTGGCCATCTTGCTCACCGTGGCGCCTCCGCACTCCGCGTGCTAACCATCCACCACCTTCGGCTTCACGTTGAAGACCTTGAGCCATAGGCCGAAGTGGGGATGGATGCGGAGGAAGGCCTCGCACACGACAACGAATGCGGAGATGTTGAAGAAGGAGTTCGGGGCTAGATCATGGAAATCTAGCCCGTAATAGTACATCAGTCCGCGGACAAAGGGGTGAAGTGGAAACCCCAATCCGCGGACAAAGTGAGGGAGGAAAACTACCCTCTCAGTAGGCTTCGGGGTAGGGATGACTTGCCCCTTGGAGGGCAGACGATGGGCGATTCCTTTCGCCAGGTACCCGGCCGCCCGAAGTAGGGTGATGTCCTTCTCCTTGACGGAGGAGGCCATCCACTTGCCCTGACCTCCGGATCCGGACATGGTTGGGTGTTTGCTGGGAATGGGAAGGACGAGAACTTGGGTGTTGGAGCTCGAGAATGGAAGGGCAGAGGAAGAAACAAGGCGTGGATGAAGAAGAGGAAATCCTTATCCCCTTATAAAGGCAGTAAATATTGAACGCCTCCCCACTCGCCTTGAAACTCGCCTATTCCCAAGGGCTGTGTAAACTGCACGGTTGGGTTACCCACGCCCGTATTGATGAGAATCCCACAATAAGGGGACATGAGCTCTGCTTTGACAAGACGTGACAAGGGAAACCGCATCTCGAAACGCGGAACGGCAGACGAAAATGGTTCGAAATAATGACCGGGCGGATGTGATGTCATCTTGCGAAAAGTTGTCAGCGGATGGGACTTGTGAAATATTATACTCTCTGCAGCTGTGTGTGTGGTACTTGTGTTGCAGATCCGAACACGTTCGTTGCGTCCGAAGACTATCTTGGAGTATTCGGAAGGAGGAACCCTCCTTGCAATGCCGAAGACAATCTGCGTGCCGCACACGTCGTCATTGAAGCCTTGTTCAGGGGCTACTGAGGGAGTCCTGGACTAAGGGGTCCTCAGATGTCCGACCTGTTAGTCGTGGGCCGGACTGATGGGCTGTGAAGATACAAAGACCGAAGACTCTACCCGTGTCCGGATGGGACTCTCCTTGGCGTGGAAGGCAAGCTTGGCGATCAAATATGAAGATTCCTTTCTCTGTAACCGACCGTGTGTAACCCTAGATCCTCCCGGTGTCTATATAAAATGGAGGACTTAGTCCGGAGGAGGGACTCATTACGATAGTCATACAAGCTAGACTTCTAGGGTTTAGCCATTACGATCTCGTGGTAGATCAACTCTTGTAATACTCATATTCATCAAGATCAATCAAGCAGGAAGTAGGGTATTACCTCCATAGAGAGGGCCCGAACCTGGGTAAACATTGTGTCCCCCGTCTCCTGTTACCATCATCCTTAGACGCAGAGTTCGGGACCCCCTATGCGAGATCCGCCGGTTTTGACACCGACAATGTGCTTCACTTAAATTTTTTGAGCTATGGAATTGCTCTAGTGCTTCACTTATATCTTTTTTTAGCACAGTGATTGTTTAACTTTTCAAGAAATGCTCGCATGCTTCACTTCGATTATTTTGAGAGCTAGTAAAATTTTAAAGAAATATCCTCTCATTGCTTCACTTAAATTATTTTGAGAGTTGAAAATTTTGAAGAAATATTTATGCTCTTGTTCTTCACTTAAATTTGATTGAGAGCTTGTTATAAGCAATGGTAATATATGAAACTAGTCCCAAAGTGATAGATATTCAAGAGGGATAATAAAAACTATCATAAAGATCATTGGATATTAAAACTTGATTCCTTGCAATATTTTTGCGATACAGAGAAAGTAATATGCGAGTCATGTTGGTGAGTAATTATGCTTTAGTAAGAATATTGCTGTTAAGGTTTGTGATTCCCTATGCAAGAACGAAAGTCAATAGTTATGCAATGAAGTTACATCCTACTTATGGTGCATTATTCGGTGTTAGCTATGTTTAATACTTGTTTATGATCGTTTTTGTTTCGTGGTTTGTTGCTTCTCAATCTATTTGCTAGCCTTCCCTTGTTCTAAGCGGAAATACTGCTTGTGCATCCAAACTCCTTAAACCAAGTTGTACCAAATGAGTCCGCCATACTACCTATATGTGTATTTCCATGCCGTTCCAATTAAATTTGTATGCGCCAACTCTAATTTTCAAAATGATTTTCTTTTTTGTGTGCCTGTACCCCTCATGAAGCGGTAGGGGGTGGCCAATATTTTTCCATGCTAGATGTGTTATTCTCAAGATGAGCGTTTAGGCTCAGTTCTTTTGGCCGATTCTCCCAAAATCTTGAGAATTGACCCTCCACCCAGCTTCTCCCAGAATCTCAGAACCCATATTTTTTGACAATTCTACATGTTTACATCCTAACTAGTTAGGATTGTAAAAAATATATGGGTTCCAGATTCTGAAAGAAGCTGGGGGAGGGCCGATTTTCAAGATTCTAGGAGAATCGGCCAAAAGAACTAGGCCTTATTCACTTGTCATTGCACGAGAGTGTGGCAGTAATAGGGATGCCCAGTACCAAATTGAAAAACAAATTTAATTTATGTTGTCAATAATAAATTCCTTGGTAAGTGTTGGTATGGAAGGCACCCGTGGATACGGCTAGCCATGGATTGTGAAAGAATGGTGGAAAAAGGAATAAGCTTCATTTTATGTTTGAGAACCGCCTATGATGTGTCTAGCATGGAAAGTATTGGGAATTCTCGGTCATTTTTGTTGATGGGAAAAGCATTCCTCTCAAAACAATTTTATCTCTCAATTTAAGCTTTGAGCTCTGGCACCTCTACAAATCTCTGGCTCCCTCCGCGAAGGGCCTATCTATTTACTTTTATGCAATTTTAATTTTTATTGAGTCTACATCTTCTCTTATAAAGCACCCACTAGGGAGCACTATTATCATGCTTGAGCATTAGATGTAGCTCATATTTGAGTGTGTTTCATGAATGGATCAATGATTGAGGATAATGGGCTAGGGATAGCTTTCTTTAGTGTTGATATTTTGAAAGACATGGTTGCTTGTTGATATGCTTGAGTATTGAGGTCTTCATGTCAAATTATAGACTATTGCTTTGAATCATATAAAGTCCAAATGTCCATGCTACAAAAGAAAAGAATATGTGATAAATATGATGGGTAGCATTCGACATCAAAATTCCTGTTTTTATCATTTATGTACTCGAGGACGAGTAGGAATTAAGCTTGGGGATGCTGATATGTCTCCAATGTATCTGTAATTTTTTATTGTTCCATGCTATTAAAGTTTCATTCTTGGATGTTTTATATTCATTTACTAGCAACTTTATATTATTTTTTGGGACTAGCCTATTGACATAGTGCCTAGTGTCAGTTGCTATTTTTTGCTTGTTTTTTACTTCGCAGAATATCCATGTCAAACCAAGTCCAAATGCAGCGAAACTTTTAGGAGATTTTTTCTGCCCAGAAGACACCTAGGTGGCCCAAGATGTGCACCAAAGGGGTCCTGTGGGGCCCACTAGGAACAAGGGCGCGCCAGGGCCCCCAGGCGCGCCCTGGTGGTTAGTGGGGCCCATAGGCACCCCCTCCACCGTCTCTTAGCTCTATAAATACTCTAATATTCCAGTAACACTAGGGAGTCGTCGAAACACAATTCCAGCTGCCGCAAGTTCCAGAACCACGAGATCCAATCTAGAGGCCTTCTCCGGCACTCTATCGGAGGTGTCAACGATGACTGAGGGGTTCTTCATCATCACCCTTGCCCCTCCGATCATGCGTGAGTAGTTCACCACGGACTTACGGGGTCGTAGGCAATAGCTAGATGGCTTCTTCTCTCTTTTTGATCTACAATACAATGTTCTCCTCAATGTTCTTGGAGTTCCATTTGATGTAATGACTTTTGCGGTGTGTTTGTTGCGATCCAATGAATTGTGAGTTTATGATCAGTTCTATCCATGAATATTCTTTGAGTCTTCGTTGAACTCGCTTAAGCATGATTGTTATAGCCTCGTATTTCTTCTCGAAAACTTTGGTTTGGTTTGGCCAACTAGATTGATTTTCTTGCCATGGGAAGAGGTGCTTTGTGATGGGTTCGATCTTGCGGTGCTCAATCTCAGTGACAGAAGGAGATCTGTGTCATTAAGGCTAAAAGGATGGGGTCTATTCCCACATGAATAGATCTTGTCTACATCATCTCATCCTTCTTATTGCATTACTTCGTTTTACCATGAACTTAATACACTAGCTGCATGTTGGATAGCGATCGATGTGTGGAGTAATAGTAGTAGATGCAGGCAGGAGTCGGTCTACTAATCTTGGACGTGATGCCTATATACATGATCATTGCCTGGGATATCATCATGATTATTCGCTTTTCTATCAGTTGCCCAACAATAATTTGTTTACCCACTGTATGCTATTTTCTCAAGAGAAGCCTCTAGTAAAATCTACGGCCCCGGGGTCTATTTCCCTTCATATTGTTTTTAGATATTAATCCAAAAATACCTTGCTGCACTTTTTCTTTATTTATTTTATTTTGTGTTTTTGCTAGATCTATTTATCCAATCTCATACAATTTTATCTCAATACCAAGGAGGGATTGACAACCCGTCTTACGCATTGGGTTGCAAGTTTTTGTGGTTTGTGTGCAGGTGATGTTTACATAGTGTTGCTTGGTTCTCCTACTAGATTGATAACCTTGCTTTCATAACTGAGGGAAATACTTACCTTTGTTGTGTTGCATCATCCTCTCCTCTTCGGGGAATTACCAACGCAGATACAAGCAATCAAACATCTTGTTGTAAGAGATTAGTAAGAGGCCTAGAAATTTTAGAGAAGTCTTCAAAAAATCTCCTATAGAAACCAACATGACCAAGGAAACTTCTTATTGCGTCAACTTTAGCTTTATCAACTTCAATACCTCTTTCGAAAATTTTATGCCCCAGGACAATACCTTCATTCACCATAAAGTGGCACTTCTCCCAATTCAAGACAATATTAGTTTCTTCACATCTTTGCAAAACTCGATCAAGGTTACTTAAGTAATCATCAAAAGAAGTTCCGTAAACGGAAAAATCATCCATGAAAACCTCAATGATCTTTTCACAAAAGTAAGAAAATATAGCATTCATATATCTTTGAAAGGTAGCAGGTGCATTACATAAACCAAAAGGCATACGTCTATAAGCAAAAGTACTAAAAGGGCATGTAAAAGTAGTTTTTTCTTGACCGTCTTGTGACACAGGTATTTGGGAAAAATGAGAGTATCCATCTAGAAAACAAAAATGTGTATGTTTTGATAATCTTTCTAGCATTTGATCAATAAATGGTAGGGGGTAATGATCTTTCCTAGTGGCTTTGTTTAGTTTTTAAAATCAATTACCATCCTGTAACATGTAATAATTCTTTGTGGGATAAGTTCATTTCTATCATTAGGGACAATAGTAATACCTCCCTTCTTAGGAACACAATGAACATAACTTACCCATCTACTATCAGCTATAGGATAGATTATACCTGCTTCTAAAAGCTTTAATATTGTAGCGACCAGACCTCAAACAGTCTGATCTCTATGCATAAGTGTCATCCCTGGATCGGTAATGCTGACACACACAGTACTTGAAGGATTTATAACAGAGTAGCAATCACACACTTATTACATCGAATGTCTCAAAAGAGAACTAATTACAATAAATATTGCTTAAGGCCATCTAATACGATAACAACGGAAGGCTTGAAGATAAAGTGAGTCCATCAACTCCAACGGCATCACTGAGTGAAAGACCACGACCTAAGGCTCCTTACTCGTCGTCTGAAAAGTCTGCAACATGATACGTTGCAGCCCGAAAACGGGTCAGCACATGGAATATGCTGGCAATGTAACACAAAAGAGTAATAAACAGAATAATGATATCACTACATGCATATATGGCTGGTGGAGGCTATATGGTTAATGTGTTTTGCGGAAAGCCAATTTTTCCCTACTACAAAGGAATATATTTTATTTAACTACAAAGTTTGTTGAAAACATTGAGAAGGTAAACCCCCTCTCAATCCCAATTAAAAGTAGTCATTAACAACCCAACAAATTTAATATATAGAGTGATGAGACCAACATGATAATCCAAGAACCAGATACTCAAGATGTCCATAACCGGGGACACGGCTAACCATGATTAGTTTGTACACTCTGCAGAGGTTTGCGCACTTCTCCCCACAAGACTCGATCTCCTCCATTGGATTTCTCGCACTACATGATGTTTGAGAAACGGATGACCGAGACACAGTCTTTCAGAAGCGTTAGCACCTTACGATGGGTAGACAGTACCACCTACATCCCCTACATCTGCTAGTCTACCACTGTAAGAGTTCACATGACTTAATCAACTATGCTAGATCCCATAATAGCTTGTGGCTGCACACAGAAGTTTCTAGCATGAATAATCTCATGATCCCTTTGAGCCTGGGTGGCAGTCCATAGGAGAATCACACGGTACCCCGGGATCTCCAAAAATACAGGCAATCACTGGGTTCCCCAGGTGCCTCAATCCACCCAGATGTGTATTTAAGTTGCCACCTTAAGTTGAACCATTAATTAACAATCTCACATCTGTCATGAATACTCTCAAACCCAAACCACGTCTACGAGCATAACATAGCAATATAAGCAACGTAGAAGTAACTCCCAGGGTTTGATAATAAAACAGGTAATAGGTACTACCTCAACTACATCCCAATACCCACATGTTAATTAGATCCTAACCATGCAATGTTTTGGGTTTGATCTAATGCAATAAAACTGGGTATGAAAGAGGTATGATCAAAGTGTTACTTGCCATGCTGATGATCCGCGAAACCTAGAGACTCGTAGTAGCACGCTTCACACTCCGGGTATTCTATCGCAAACAAACAACAAGCATACAATAAGCAAACAAGCAAGGGCACGGGTAAAACTCAAATAAGAGATCTAACCAGAAAGTTCAACTTAAGAACTCCGGTATGCAAAAAGAATCAAAACGAACGAAGCAACAAAACTCAAACGGCGAGAGAAACAAGCTTCGTTTACTAATCTGGACTAAAGTCAAATTTTACAGTAGCAAAAACTTGTTTAAGTTGGTTAAACAGAAAGAGGGCTTCGAGAAGAAACTCTAGGCGCTTGAATCGCCTGATTCCGATAAACGAGCGAAAAGTTATACTAGAACGAAAATCGGATCAGAAATCGCGATCGAAAATAATCGCGGAAAATCCGAGAAAAATAAAAACTGACCAACAGGCTAACGAACGAACGTTCGCTGTCTGCGGCTAAACGGTGAAAACCATTCGCTAAATCGAACGAACGAACGGGCGTTCGCTATATAACTAAACCGAAAAAATAAGTAAACCGGTCTAAAAATATAAACCGCGGTTCTAAAAAAAACCATACGGTTTTCCGAAGAAAACCGGCGGCGGCGAGGCTACCACCGGCGGATCCGGCGAATGGTGGCGGCGGCGGGCGGCTCCGGCGAGGCGGCACGGGGCGGCGGGTCGGCAGCGGCGCTAGGGTTAGGGTTTGGGTGGCGGCGTGGGTTGGGCTGGCGGCTCGGGTTGGGCTTCGGCGGCTCGGGCGGCGCGACTTATAAAGGGCCCCCGGGCGGAGTCCCGCTCGGGTACAGCCCGGAGTCGGTTTGACTTTTTTATTTTAAATAATTTCGATGTGCAGAAAAAAAAGAAAAGAAATACTAAACGGACTCCAAAAATCCCAAAATAAATTTTCTCTGTCCTCTAAAAATAAGCCGGACAAGGTGAACATTTATTTGTGCCTAAAATGCAATTTTGGAGAACGCATATTTTTCCTAATTCAAATAAAATAGCGATAAAACTCGAAATAAAAATCTTATTTGACTTTAATATTAAATCTCCAATATGTCTTTATTTTGAGGAAGTCATTTTATCCTCTCTCTTTTATTTTAATAAAAGAAATAATTCGGAGAAAAATAATTAAAATCAAACGATCCTCTTTTCAAAATTCGAGAAAGACTCGAATATGAAAATAATGAAATCCCCAACTCTCTCCGTGGGTCCTTGAGTTCCGTAGAATTTCTAGGATCAAGCAAAATGCAATAAAATAAGATATGCAATGATGATCTAATGTATAACATTCCAAATTGAAAATTTGGGATGTTACAAACCTACCCCCCCCTTAAGATGAATCTCGCCCTCGAGATTCAGGTTGGCTAGAAAATAGGTTAGAGTGATCCTTCCGTAGGTCTTCCTCTCGTTCCCAGGTGGCTTCATCTTCGGTATGGTGACTCCACTGAACTTTGCAGAACTTGATTACTTTGCTGCGTGTGACTCGGCTGGCAAACTCGAGAATTCTGACTGGCTTCTCCTCATAGGTCAAATCTCTATCCAACTGTATCGCTTCCAGCGGCACTGTATCTCTCAGAGGAATATCAGCCATCTCTGCATGGCACTTCTTCAACTGAGAAACGTGGAACACATCGTGAACTCCTGACAATCCTTCGGGCAATTCCAACTTGTAAGCAACTTCTCCTATACGTTCCAAAACTTTGTATGGTCCCACAAAACGTGGTGCTAATTTTCCCTTAACTCCAAAACGCTTCACTCCTCGAAGTGGGGATACACGAAGATACACTCTGTCTCCAACTTCATAAACCGTCTCCTTGCGTTTAGAATCCGCATAACTCTTCTGCCTGGACTGGGCTACCTTGAGTCTCTGGCGAATCAGCTTAACTTTCTCTTCAGACACTTTAATCAAATCTGGTCCAAACAACTATCGGTCTCCAACTTCGTCCCACAACAACGGTGTTCTGCACCTCCTTCCATACAGTGCTTCGAAAGGGGCCATCTTCAAACTGGCTTGATAGCTGTTGTTGTAAGAGAACTCTGCATACGGCAAATTTTCGTCCCAACTAGACCCATAGTCTAGCGCACAAGCTCTCAACATGTCCTCCAAAATCTGATTGACTCTCTCAGTTTGTCCATCCGTCTACGGGTGAAAAGCTGTACTGAACTCTAGCCTGGTTCCCAAAGTTTCATGCAACTGGTTCCAAAACTTTGAGGTAAACTGGGTTCCTCTATCTGATACAATGGTCCTCGAAACTCCATGCAGACATACTATCCTGGTCATGTATATCTTTGCCAACTTAGCACTGGTGTAAGTGGTCTTCACTGGGATGAAATGAGCTACCTTCGTCAAACGATCGACTACAACCCATATCGAGTCATAGCCTGAACGAGTCCTGGGTGATCCCGTGATCCTCAAACCATAAGGTATCATGCTCATCCTCACGAAATCCTTTAGCCTTTCCTTTACTCATTCTTTCCTTTATTTCGGCTATCTCCTTGTCCGTCTTCTGAGCTTCCCTGATCTTATCAATCAAAGTAGATTGAATCTCCAAAGCTGCTACATATCCTCTCGGAACTATCTCGAAACATAGCTCGCGAAGATCTTCTGCCAACTTCTTGGGTAATTCTTCGGTCATGAGTGTATTGACATGACTTTTGCGACTCAACGCATCGGCTACTACGTTAGCCTTCCCGGGATGATAATGCAATCTCATATCATAATCCTTTATGAGCTCTATCCATCTCCTCTACCTGAGATTCAGCTCCTTCTGCGTGAAGATATACTTCAAACTCTTGTGATCCGTGTATACCTCACAATGGTTTTCGATGAGAAAATGTCTCCATGTCTTCAACGCATGCACTACGGCTGCTAACTCCAAATCATGCGTAGCATAATTTAACTCATGGGGTTTAAGCTGTCGTGAGGCATATGAAACAACTCTTCCCTCCTGCATAAGTACGACTCCAAGTCCTCGACGAGAAGCATAGCAATATACTTCATAATCCTTGCGTTGATCTGGCAGAATCAACACTGGTGATGTAACCAAACGTCTTTTCAACTCCTGAAAACTGGCCTCACACTCCTCAATCCAATTGAATTTGGTGTCCTTCTTCAACAACACCGTCATGGGCTTTGCAATCTTTGATAAATTCTCAATGAACCTCCAGCAGTATCCTGCGAGTCCAAGAAAACTCCGGATCTCTCCAACTGTCGTGGGTGACTCCCAATTTGTCACAGTGACAACCTTGGTGGGGTCTACTGCTATTCCTTCTCCGGATATAACATGTCCAAGAAATCCAACTTCCTTCAGCCAAAACTCACACTTGCTGAACTTGGCGTATAACTGATGTTCTCTGAGCTTCCCAAGTACCAAACGTAAGTGCTCTTTATGTTCCTCTTCGTTCTTTGAGTAGACCAAAATATCATCAATGAACCCCACGACGAACTTATCCAAAAAACTCCATAAACACCTTGTTCATCATGTTCATAAAATAGGCAGGTGCGTTAGTCAGACCAAATGACATAACGGTGTACTCATACAGCCCGCACCTCGTTGTAAAAGCTGTCTTAGGTATGTCCTGCTCTCGAATCTTCAGCTGGTGGTACCCTGATCGCAGATCAATCTTGGAAAACACTTTAGCCCCTTGCAGCTGGTCAAACAAATCATTGATCATCGGCAGTGGGTACTTGTTCTTGATCATCACCTCATTCAATCCACGATAATCAACAACCATCCTCAACGATCCATCCTTCTTCTCCACTAGAAGTACTGGGGATCCCCGAGGTGACGAACTTGGGCGAATATAACCTTTATCCAGTAACTCCTTAATCTACTTCTTAATTTCCTCCAAATCCTTTGCGGGCATTCTGTACGGTCTCTTAGATATTGGCCCTGTGCCTGGCAAAAGCTCAATCAAAAATTCAATGTCTCTATCCGGTGGCATGCCTGGCAACTCTTCTGGAAATACATCCGAAAAATCCTTCACCACTGGTACTTCCTCCTGTACAACTCCTGATAAGGAATTTACTTGAGTCCTATTCGGCACATGCCGGGATACATACTTGATCCTTCTTCCTTCTGGGGTGGTAAGCAAAATCGACTTACTGGTGCAGTCAATGTTCCCTCCATACTTTGATAACCAATCCATGCCTAATATCACATCCAGTCCTTGTGACTCCAGTACTATTAGGTCTGAGGGGAACAAGTAGTTACCAATCCTTAATGGTAACCGATCACACCATAAGCTAGCCATATACTCTGCTCCTGGCGAGGTTACTAACATGGGTGACCTAAGGGCTTGGGTTGGCAGTTTAAACTTATCCACGAATCCCCTTGATATGTATGAATGCGATGCACCAGTATCGAAAAGAATGAGTGTAGTAAATGACTTAACCAAAAACTTACCTATTACTGCATCTGGCTGGGCTTCAACCTCCTCCACGTTAACGTGGTTCACTTGTCCTCTGTTGAAAGGGTTGGGCTTCTTCCCAGAGCTTCCATTGCCATTTCCATTTTTGGCTTCAGGACATTCATTGGCGTAATGTCCGGTCTTCTGGCACTTGTAGCAAGTAACGTTGCTTAGATCTTTCTTGGCGGGTGTTGCCGGGTTGGAACGGTTCTGTCCGCTACTTCCTCCATTACCATTACCATTCTTGGGGCCACTATGATTGTGCGAACTTCCTCCATTATGAGTGTGGCCTCCATGGTTATGAACAAGTCCTCCCGAGTTCGGGGTGTAACGGGGTCTCTGCTGGGCTCCAGAATTATACTTCCCTTGTCCATACTTCCTCTTGCGGCTGTCAATCTGCTGCTGCTTCCCTTCAAGCATGAGAGCTCTATCCACCAACTTCTGGTAGTTATTAAAATTTGCCACCATCAACTACATACTCAGCTCATCATTCAGTCCTTACAAAAACTTCTCCTTCTTAGCTACATCTGTGGCGACGTCATCTGGAGCATAACGTGCTAGCTTACTAAATTCATCCACATATTGGCCAACAGTGCACCCTCCTTGGCGTAAGTTGCGAAACTCACGCTTCTTCATGGCCATAGCTCCTGCTGATACATGGGCAGTGCGAAAAGCCTGCTGGAACTGGTCCCATGTCACAGTGTCAATAGGGTAAGTGACTATGAAATTCTCCCACCAAGATGTTGCGGGTCCATCAAGCTGATGTGCGGCAAAACGCACTCTCTCCGCATATGTGCATCCTGCAGTAGTCAACTCCCTCTCAATCTTGCGGAGCCAGTCATCTGCAACAATCGGCTCGGTGCTACTGGAGAACACCGGCGGATTCAGCCTAAGAAAACGGGCTAAGTGATCAACTGGTGGTGGTGGTGGTGGGTTGTTGTTATTGTTGTTCCCCTGGTTCTGATTCTGGACTAGTATCTGCATCAATGCATTCTGCTGCTGGATCAACTGAGTGAGCTCCGGTGGGAAAGCAAATCCATTGTCGCGTCTCGGAGGCATCTGCTGGGTTTAGAAAAGATGAGAAAACAAAGTAGAATGAGGTCTAGGGGGAAAACACTACCCATATGCACATGAGACAAACACAAATACATCACTCAATCAAACAAACAAAGGGCATACAATCGGTCTAGAACTATCTTTACAAAAGTGCTTGGACTATACTATATACATGGTGGAATACTACTACTAATGTGGTGGTCGACTAGAAAAATTGCTCGGTCGAAGACTCCATGATATCCGCTCCAGCTTCATCAACATAGTCATCATCGCTATCGTCAGGGTCCGAGTCAGTGTCGTCGATGATGATGTAGTTCTCCGGGCAAGTGCAATCATCATCTTCTCCTCCTGGCGCAGGGTCTCCCATGAAAACTCCTAGCTTCTTTGTCAGGTCGCCATTCTTCTCCACTAGTACGACGATTTCCTCCATATAATCTTCGCGTGTAGCCTTGAGTTCTTCTTCCAGCTCCGTGATCCTTGTCATCGCCTTCTTCAAATCTACCATGCCTGCGCACATCTGGTTCTCCTGGCGTCGAATGTGCTGGTTTAACTCCTGGATGAAAGCGGCAATCGATCTATCCATCCTGGTGCTGATCATCTCCCATTGCTCATCTCGGCGCCCACAAATCTGGTAGATAGTGTCCTTGAGATCATTGTGGTAAACTTCTCCAATGCGTCCCATGGTAATGTGAGCTGTCATACTCTTTCCTAGACTCCAGGTTGGTGCATCAAAAGAAAACTCTATGGGCTCAGTGACTAGCGTGAATGTCCTTCCTGGAACTTGAACTTGAATCATCCAGCGCTCCTCTTCTGGTAAAGTGGCATTGTAAGTCCCGGTGAAGCTTGGTATTCCAATATTCAGGTACCTAGTAACTTCCTTCAAGTGGCGTCCAAATGGGGTGTCTTCATCCGGTTGCGTGAACTTGATCCTTGCATTCGCCATCCTAAAGAGTAGAAAATGGAGAGGAGTAAAAAATGAGAAGTGAGTAGTGATCTAGGGCTTTAGCTTAGTGGTCGTGTCCTACAGTCAGCGTGTGCTCTGATACCATCTTTGTAGCGACCAGACCTCAAACAGTCTGATCTCTGTGCATAAGTGTCATCCCTGAATCGGTCATGCTGACATGCACAGTACTTGCAGGATTTATAACAGAGTAGCAATCACACACTTATTACATCGAATGTCTCAAAAGAGAACTAATTACAATAAATATGGCTTAAGGCCATCTAATACGATAACAGCGGAAGGCTTGGAAGATAAAGCGAGTCCATCAACTCCAACGGCATCACTAAGTGAAAGACCATGACCTAAGGCTCCTTACTTGTCGTCTAAAAAGTCTGCAACATGATACGTTGCAGCCCGAAAACGGGTCAGCACATGGAATATGTTGGCAATGTAACACAAAAGAGTAATGAACAGAATAATGCTATCACTACATGCATATATGGATGGTGGAGGCTATATGGTTAATGTGTTTTGCGGAAAGCCAATTTTTCCCTACTGCAAAGGAATATATTTTATTTAACTACAAAGTTTGTTGAAAACATTGAGAAGGTAAACCCCCTCTCAATCCCAATTAAAAGTAGTCATTAACAACCCAACAAATTTAATATATAGAGTGATGAGATCAACATGATAATCCAAGAACCAGATACTCAAGATGTCCATAACCGGGGACACGGCTAACCATGATTAGTTTGTACACTCTGCAGAGGTTTGCGCACTTTTCCCCACAAGACTCGATCTCCTCCGTTGGATTTCTCGCACTACATGATGTTTGAGAAACGGATGATGGGTAGACAGTACCACCTACATCCCCTACATCTGCTAGTCTACCACTGTAAGAGTTCACACGACTTAATCAACTATGCTAGAGACCATAATAGCTTGTGGCTGCACACGGAAGTTTCTAGCATGAATAATCTCATGATCCCTTTGAGCCTGGGTGGCAGTCCATAGGAGAATCACACGGTACCCCGGGATTTCCAAAAATACAGGCAATCACTGGGTTTCCCAAGTGCCTCAATCCACCCAGATGTGTATTTAAGTTGCCACCTTAAGTTGAACCATTAATTAACAATCTCACATCTGTCATGAATACTCTCAAACCCAAACCACGTCTACGAGCATAGCATAGCAATATAAGCAACGTAGAAGTAACTCCCAGGGTTTGATAATAAAACAGGTAATAGGTACTACCTCAACTACATCCCAATGCCCACATGTTAATTAGATCCTAACCATGCAATGTTTGGGGTTTGATCTAATGCAATAAAACTGGGTATGAAAGAGGTATGATCAAAGTGTTACTTGCCTTGTTGATGATCCGCGAAACCTAAAGACTCGTAGTAGCACGCTTCGCACTCCGGGTATTCTATCGCAAACAAACAACAAGCATACAATAAGCAAACAAGCAAGGGCACGGGTAAAACTCAAATAAGAGATCTAACTAGAAAGTTCAACTTAAGAACTCCGGTATGCAAAAAGAATCAAAACTAATGAAGCAACAAAACTCAAACGGCGAAAGAAACAAGCTTCGTTTACAAATCTGGACTAAAGTCAAATTTTACAGTAGCAAAAACTTGTTTAAGTTGGTTAAACAGAAATAGGGCTTCGAGACGAAACTCTAGGCGCCTGAATCGCCTGATCCCGATAAACGAGCGAAAAGTTATACTAGAACGAAAATCGGATCAGAAATCGCGATCGAAAATAATCGCGGAAAATCCGAGAAAAAGAGAAAACTGACGAACGGGCTAACGAACGAACGTTCGCTGTCAGCGGCTAAATGGTGAAAACCGTTCGTTCAAACGAACGAACGAACGGGCGTTCACTATATAACTAAACCGAAAAAAATAAGTAAACCGATCTAAAAAAACTGCGGTTCTAAAAAAACCGTATGGTTTTCCGAGGAAAACCGGCGGCGGCGGCGAGGCTACCTCCGACGGATCCGGCGAACGGCGGCGGCGGCGGGCGCTCCGGCGAGGCGGCGCGGCGCGGCGGGTCGGCGGCGGCGCGTGGCGGCGGCGGCGCTAGGGTTAGGGTTTGGGCGGCGGCGCGGGTTGGGCTCGCGGCTCGGGTTGGGCTTCGGCGGCTTGGGCGGTGCGACTTATAAAGGCCCCCTGGGCGGAGTCCCGCTCACGTACGGCCCGGAGTCGGTTTGACTTTTTTTAAAAATAATTTCGACGTGCAGAAAAGAAAGAAAAGAAATACTAAATGGACTCCAAAAATCCCGAAATAAATTTTTCCCGTCCTCTAAAAATAAGCCGGTCAAGGTGAACATTTATTTGGGCATAAAATGCAATTTTGAAAAACACATATTTTTCCTAATTCAAATAAAATAGCGATAAAACTCCAAATAAAAATCTTATTTGACTTCAATATTAAATATCCAATATTTCTTTATTTTGAGGAAGTCATTTTATCCTCTCTCTTTTATTTTAATAAAAGAAATAATTCAGAGAAAAATAATTAAAATCAAACGATCCTCTTTTCAAAATTCGAGAAAGACTCGAATATGAAAATAATGAAATCCCCAACTCTCTCTGTGGGTCCTTGAGTTGCGTAGAATTTCTAGGATCAAGCAAAATGCAATAAAATATGATATGCAATGATGATCTAATGTATAACATTCCAAATAGAAAATTTGGGATGTTACAAATATTTCATTTCTTACCACTTCCTTCATCTTAGGATTTAATCATCGCTGTTGATCAACAACCGACTTAGCATCAGTCCCCATATTAATCTTATGCTGCATAGAGTGGGACTAATGCCCTTAAGATCATCAAGAGTATATCCAATAGCAGCACGACGCTTTCTCAGAATTTTCAATAATCTCTTTTCTTCATGCTCTGAAAGGTTAGCACTAATAATAACAGGATATACACTACTGCAGGTTGCTGCTAACGCGACACAACGATCAGAGACCCTTTGACGAAACTGTGTGTGATGCCATAATCGCAAACGATGGTGTAAAAAACCCGTCAAAAAAGGTGCAACACGTTTGCGATGGAGGATGCATCAAACACGGTTCAGATTTAGTTGCGTGTGTGATTCAGGGTATATGGTTCAGTTCAATTAACCGTTTTCAATGAGGAGGAACAAAAGAAACGGGCAGCCAGATGAAGGTGTGTGTGCGATGTACAGCATACGGTTCACTCGGATGAATTGTTTGTGATTAGGCAACACAAAAGAAATGGTCAGCCAGATGAAGGTGTGTGCGATATACGGCATGCGGTTCACTCGGATGAACTGTTTTCGTTGAGACAAGAGAACAGAAACGGTTCAACCTAACAAGACGTGTGTGTTGTGCGATAGGATTGCATACAGAACAACAACATATATATATATACACACACTTACAAGGACATGCTTGCATAACCAAATTAAAAATCCACTTACATAGGTGGCTACTACAACCATGGCATTTGCACACACCAAAGTAAACTATTACATGCATAATTACATAGGTGGCTACTACACAGATGAAATTTCCACACACCAATAAAGTAAACTGTATATTGCATGCATGATTAACTAGCATAAACGATCATCTGATCATCATCTACTTCTTGTGACGCTTGCTCTGCTTGTGGCTCGATCTAGGCTCGTCGATTTGGGTAATGAGGCACTTCCTCATGTCAACGTTCCGCCTGTGCATCTCGTAGCATGTGTACACGCTCTTGGCCGCGAACCTGAGGTGAGGTTCATCCAGTTGCCGCATCTAGGCCATGTGCCAGGATAGGGGGCTTGTTCTCTGGGCATCCTGCTTCATCTTTTCGTAGTAGGGGTCGATGATGGCCGAGGCGAGTTCGACCAGGGAGTCCTTCTTCGTGCTGCCCCATACCCTGTAGTGGTCACAGATTTCGACAAGGTTCTTGCAGGCCAAGCCCGTAACACTGAGCGCATTTACATAATCTTTGGTTTCCACCGTGGCGAACTTGTAGTCGGTGCTGTTGACAAACCTGTTGCAATGGTCGCAAGGCTCTGTGGCCATGCGGTAGTGGTAGATGAGGACATGATGGCGCAGGCACAACTGGGCGACGTCAACATTCCGATCTATGCCGGGACGACCAGCGGTGTACTGGAGGTCGATGCCGAGCACCTTGTACTTGTCTCTAGCAAGCAACTGCTCAATGTTGTTGATGTAGTCGTCCACCACGGCCGTGTCGATGGTGTACACCACCGAGAGATCCAACTCCCTCGCGTGGGTCTCCACTCTATGCTCGCCGAACTCCATTGGAGCGCCGCTAGACATCCCCTCTCTATGTGTCATCGTGGGTGTGCTTGTTGTGTTGTGGGGCGCGATCGAAAGGTTGAAGAGACTAAGGTTATAATGGCCACGGGAATTAAAGGGGAAGCCGGACGGCCAGGAATATCGGCAGGCCCTGATGGCAGTTCTAATTTGCAGCGCATAACTCCATCATGCAGCATGTAACTGCATCGTGTGGCAACGCGCACGACACAACCACATGCATACGGGGCCCCGACGTGATCGTGCGCACGCCCAACCGTTGGCAGAGCGCGCGCGGAGGGACACGAGCAGAGCGCTCCGCGGTCGCCTCAACGGCGAGCAACCATATATATATATATATATATATATATATATATATATATATATATATATATATATATATATATATATATATATATATATGCATATAGCAGTTGAACACGCAAGGAAAAGCTCTCCACAAGCCGAGCGCGCCGACGGACGCGAGCAGAGCGCGCCACGGCGCCTAACGGCGAGCACAGCGCGCTGCGGCACCTAACGGCGGGATAGACCTTCATTCAAGCCAATCAAAATAAGACTGGATATGTTTGTATTGAGCAAAGGGATTGCACATGTCTGTATTGACTGGAACGAGAATGCAATAGCAAAATAAGAATTAAGGCCATGATGATGCGGTCGCAGTGGTGGTTACAGGAGGCAAGAAGAAAGATGCATCCATAGACGTACGACCTCCTCCTCCTCAACTCAGTGCACCGGCCGGGCCACCGACTGGCGACTAAGGAGCGGCGGCTTTTGTGGCGAGGTCAAGGTGCTTCTCAGCAAAGGTATCCAAGGCTTCCAGCCAGCTGAAGAAGGCCAATGTCGTAGCGTCCTCACTAGCCTTGTAGATACCTATGTACACGATTTGCTCATACACATGGATGTGTAGGTCGATGGTTTCTTGTAGGGTGAGGCACCTCGCAGCGAGCGCGACCTCCAGGTGGACATTCTTCGTGTCGTCGGTGGGCAGTCGCAGGGCCACTAGTGATTGAAAGAGGTTCCGACCATGGAGGCCGATTAGGGTGGCAGGCAATGAGGAGCCCGAGCGCGCGGGCTGGAGGAGTACGGCGATGTCGTCTGCGAGCTTCTTGTCGATGGTGAACCTGTTTGTGGTGCAAACGATCATCTGGTCCAACTGAGAGTCGTAGCTGGCGTCGACGGCGGCCATCCACCAGCCGGTCACGAACACCGTATGGAGATGATCCACGGTGCCATGTCGCAGGCCGGCGTCGTGGACCATTTGGCACAGCCGCTGGCTGCTCGCGCGCATTGCCGCCATGGGTCTGGAGTGGGCACTTTTGCGCTTTATTTGTGTAGGTGCGTACGATGTGGTAGATGCATTGGAATGGAGGGCGCCTTTATATGAGTGCAAACTGCGCTGCATTCACATCGTGCTGCCTCTTTTCCCGGTCCTCCCATTACTTACCTCATGCATTCACACGATGCTAATTGAAGGAGGATGCATCATTGGTCGTTCAACATTTCGGGAACCGCTACCCTCTCCCTCATCTGCATTAAAGCCGTATCGGGAACTGCGCTGCCCGCTATCAAATCAAATAGTAATGCGCCGCCCGCTGCATGCCTGGCTGAACACGCCTCCTCGCCTCCATCTATGCTTAATTACTGAGTTTTAGTTGCAAAAATTAGATACTGCTTGTGATTTTTAGCTTCATATTTTGACAAATTGCAGTGTTACAAGGTAGGCAAATGGCAATGTTACTAGATCAACAAATGTCAATCTTTCTAGTTTGACAAATGGCAACATACCCAATATGACAGATGCAAATTGCATCAAATTGTTTGTAAGTGGTTCCACGGGTCATCCAAAAGAACCGCTTGTGTTCAAGAGATGCACAAATCCTGCTCTCACTTTGCATACGGGTGTTCTATATATCTGAAACCATCATGCTTGTTGTGAGAAGCTCTGGTTTGTGAGAAGCATATACCCAAACCTGCCCCAAATGGGACAAAAAATTTACCACAGCATGTTGATGCCGCTCCATGATAGCATGCCGAGTTTCATGAATTTCAGACGAGTTTTGGATTTAATAGAATTTAAAAACCAGGTATCTCAATGTTTGCGGCCGAGTGACGGTGGCAGGGTGTTTGACATTCTTTCCCATTTCTTGCATGGGACCTAAGCATGCACCCAAGGACAAAGATTTGATTTTTCAACCAATTTATATGCACTAGAGCATGTGCATGTAGTTCAAATTTGAATTATGCACATAAATGCATTGAAAACTCACTTTGTCGGTGTACAAAAGTAGGGGTCCTATTTGTACCCCTTTACTTGTGCGTGGGCAGTTGCAGCCACAAGCCGATGGCCACGCTTAGCGGGGCAGAGGAAGGAAGCAAAGACGCAAGACAACCAGAGCAACGCCAAGCCAGAGACACGAAGAGTAGAAGGGTGAGGTGAACTCCCCCGGCAAGGCCCTTGCCGGGACGGCCTCCAAAGCCCTGGCAAGGCCCTTGCCGGGGCGGCCTCCAAAGCCCCGGCAAGGGTCTTGCCGGGGCAACCTGCCCAACACCAGCAGAGCCGCCACCCTTGAGCCTAAGAGTTCCGACGCCATCACCCACATTGGAACAAAGGCTCGGGAGGCGCCTCCATGGTGGCATGCAGATCTTTGTGAAGACCAAGAACATACAAGACTAGATGAGAATCAGAAGATGAAGATCCTCGGCAAGATCCTTGCCGAGGATACCCACGAGACCCCACGGCAAGACCCTTGCCGGGGACGCCCACGACGCTGCGGCAAGACCCTTGCCGGGGCCCCGGCAAGACTCTTGCCGACGACATCCGCGGGGCCACAGCCAGGCCCCCACCCGCCAAGACTCCACCACCGTTCCCACACAGCTGCCAGCCCACCAACTAGGCGAGCACCTGCGTGGCGACGTGCGGCCTCCAGGCCAACTCAGCAAGCACCTGCATGGTGGCATGCAGATCTTTGTGAAGATTCTACCACCGCACCAACTCAGTAGCCAGCCAGCATGGCACTACATGCCTCGTCAACTCGGACGCGCGTCGAAGCCAGGCGAGGCGGTGACAGCTGGGACGAGCTTCCTTACCATCCCCGATAAAGGAAGAAGGGCACGTCGGCAGCGCATTAAATGTGTTTGTCCTACGGTGCCAGGAGATAGACTCGACTACTGTACAAACTTTCCACCTCCTGTGTGCCACTGCGGCAGCCCCTTTATCTATAAAAGGAGGCCCGCGGCATACTGGGAGGGAACTCGGACTTTTTGGAAACTGCATGCTTTGTAGCTAGTCCAAGAACACTAGATAAACATACACCAGCAGGAGTAGGGTATTACGCATGACTTGCGGCCCGAACCTCGATAATCCCCCTGCGTTGATCTTCTAATCCCGCTCTTTCCACAGCCCCGCGCCCGCCAACGTAGCAAAAGGGATTCTACGTGATCCCGTAGGTGTCATTTCCCCCGACATCTTTGGCGCGCCAGGTAGGGGGCGCAAGCCGTGGAAATCCGGTTTTGGAGCCGACGTGCCGACTCTTTCATGGGGATGGCTCGAAGGGAGAGGGCGACGTCGATCAGCCGCCCTCTGGTGCCGTCCGCAGCTTCAACAACCATCCGCGTGACCCCGAAAAGCTAAGTCATGCAAAATTTTGGCTAATTTCATTTATATAAGTCTGTCTTCCCCGTAATATCTCATTCCTTGTATGGGAAACCTGCACGCAATGGGACCCCTCCGCTATTGGCAACGCCCTTGTCTCTGTCTCGAGTCCGCTCGACAGTTCATGCGGCCGCGCTGAGAACGGCAAGGTGACCTATCCGCTATTAGCAACGCCCTTGTCTCTGTCTCGAGTCCGCTCGATAGTTCAGGCGGCCGCACCGAGAACGGCAAGGTGGTTTGCCCAGCAGCAAGCGCCCTCCCGGCAGGGTGCTAAGGATCCGTCCTCAAAGCACCATGGCATGGGGTTTACGCGCCGGCAGCCTTATCTCACCAAGCGTAGGGTGCAAACATACAAGCAAAGATCTAACGGAAGATAGCATGCGTGATATTGAAGTACTGCAGCATTATATTACATCAAATAATCATTGCGGTTCTAATTTAAGATAAAATTGTCTTGATCTTGAACTCGCAGCGGCGACGAGAAATGGGGTGCCTAGTCCAGGCGCTGGCCCTCCACCCTCTCGATTCCATCGACGTAGTCGGTGATGGGTTTGATATGCTCCTTGAGCACCGCGAGGTCCGCCTCCTCCGGCAAGCTCTCCAACGCGTTGGCGAAGTTGACGGTGGGGTTCCAGAACGCCACCTTGGTGAGCACCTTGGTCAGGGCACCCCGGCAGAGCCTCCGGGCCTCGTTGGCCAGATAAGCTGCCCGGTTGGAGCGGAGCTGCCCCAGGGCTCCAAGAACGCCCTCGAAGAACAGGGTCAGTTTGGCATTGGGACTCACGTTCGGCTCCGGGGAGTATCTGACATTCGGCATCCCCATGGCGGCCAGCTTCGTGGTGGTCCTGCCGGCGACGCCAGCGAGGCGACTGACCCAACGGTTTATGTCGTCCGCG
The DNA here is from genome assembly GCF_002575655.3 of Aegilops tauschii subsp. strangulata. Classification (NCBI taxonomy): domain Eukaryota; kingdom Viridiplantae; phylum Streptophyta; class Magnoliopsida; order Poales; family Poaceae; genus Aegilops; species Aegilops tauschii. Next base: position 205,230,186 of record NC_053035.3, on the reverse strand, counting down.
TACTCCTTGTGTTCGGCGGCATCATTCCTCCGCAGCCGCCTCTCCTCCTCCAGGTCCTTGGTCAGGGTCTCTTCCCAGGCCCTGGCCTCCAAAAGTGTCCCCTCAAGGCCCTCCAGCTTCAGCTTGAGGTCATTAATGGAGTCGTTGGCCTTGGATAGTAGCTCGGCCTTGCCAAGCAATGTGGCATGCGCCTCCGCCAAAGCGGTGTTGGCTGCGTCCTTCTCCTCCATCAGCTCCAGGACCTTTTCTTTAGCCCATCCCGCTCCACCTCCAACTCCTTCACCTTGCCATCATGGACCAGGGCTTGAGCATGGAGTGCCTCCTTGTGCCTTTGCTCCAGCTCCTTGGTCCGCTGCGCGACGAGCTTCTCGACCTCCTCATCCTTGCCGCGGAGTGCGGCGGCGAGCGCCTCCTCACGAGCAGCAAGGTCCTCCTCTTGGGAGTTCAGCTCGTCCTGGTGCTGGTGCCGAGCGGCCTTGTCCTTGGCGGCCTGTTCCTTTGTCGCCTCCTAGGCCTTCTCGACGTCAGCCTGTTTCAGGACGAGCTACTGTTTGCGCTCAGCCAGCAAATCTTGGGCAACCTTCAGTTCATCGTGGGCCTAGCGGAACCAGGCCTGCGTCTCGGCGACGCGCTCCTCGAGATCCGCCTCCGCCTTGTCCACCGCCGCCATCCTGGACTTTGCCTTGTCCAGGCGGGCACGGTGAAGCGCCTGGAGCTTCTGGAAGTTGGTGCTCATGGCCCAAAGTAGCTGCTCCTCTTGGGAACCGCCACCACCGGCGCTTGGTTTGTCAACAACCTATGGCCCGGCGGCGGCGAGTGATACGTCTCCAACGTATCTATAATTTATGAAGTATTCATGCTATTATATTATCCATCTTGGATGTTTATTGGGCTTTACTATGCACTTTTATATTACTTTTGGGACTAACCTATTGACCCAGAGCCCAGTGCCAGTTCCTGTTTTTTCCCTTGTTTCAGTGTTTCGAAGAAAAGGAATATCAAACGGAGTCGAAACGGAATGAAACCTTCTGGAGAAGTTATTTTTGGAAGGAAAGCAACCCGGGAGACTTGGAGTGCATGTCAGGAAAGCAACAAGGGAGGCACGAGGCAGGGGGCGTGCCTACCCCCCCCCCCCCCCCCGGGCGCGCCCTCCACCCTCGTGGGCCCTCGTGGCTCCCCTCACGTACTTCTTCCGCCTATATATATCCATATACCCAAAAACAATCGGGGAACAGAATAGATCGGGAGTTCCGCCACCGCAAGCCTCTGTAGCCACCAAAAACAATCGGGACCCTGTTTCGGCACCCTGCCGGAGGGGGGAACCCTCACCGGTGGCCATCTTCATCATACCGGCGCTCTCCATGACGAGGAGGGAGTAGTTCACCCACGGGGCTGAGGGTATGTACCAGTAGCTATGTGTTTGATCTCTCTCTCATGTTCTTGATTTGGCACGATCTTGATGTATCGCGAGCTTTGCTATTATAGTTGGATCTTATGTTGCTTCTTCCCCTCTACTCTCTTATAATGGATTGAGTTTTCCCTTTGAAGTAATCTTATCGGATTGAGTCTTTAATGACTTGAGAACACTTGATGTATGTCTTGCCGTGCGTATCTGTGGTGACAATGGGATATCACGTGATTCACTTGATGTATGTTTTGGTGATCAACTTGCGGGTTCCGCCCATGAACCTATGCATAGGGGTTGGCACACGTTTTCGTCTTGATTCTCTGGTAGAAACTTTGGGGCACTCTTTGAGGTTCTATGTGTTGGTTGAATAGATGAATCTGAGATTGTGTGATGCATATCGTATAATCATACCCACGGATACTTGAGGTGACATTGGAGTATCTAGGTGACATTAGGGTTTTGGTTGATTTGTGTCTTAAGGTTTTATTCTAGTACGAACTCTAGGGCTGTTTGTGACACTTATAGGAATAGCCCAACGGATTGATTGGAAAGAATAACTTTGAGGTGGTTTCGTACCCTACCATAATCTCTTCGTTTGTTCTCCGCTATTAGTGACTTTGGAGTGACTCTTTGTTGCATGTTGAGGGATAGTTATATGATCCAATTATGTTATTATTGTTGAGAGAACTTGCACTAGTGAAAGTATGAACCCTAGGCCTTGTTTCCTAGCATTGCAATACCGTTTACGCTCACTTTTATCATTAGTTACCTTGCTGTTTTTATTTTTTCTGATTACAAAAACCTATATCTACCATCCATATTGCACTTGTATCACCCTCTCTTCGCCAAACTAGTGCACCTATACAATTTACCATTGTATTGGGTGTGTTGGGGACACAAGAGACTCTTTGTTATTTGGTTGCAGGGTTGTTTGAGAGAGACCATCTTCAACCTACGCCTCCCACGGATTGATAAACCTTAGGTCATCCACTTGAGGGAAATTTGCTACTTCCTACAAACCTCTGCACTTGGAGGCCCAACAACGTCTACAAGAGAAGGTTGCGTAGTAGACATCAAGCTCTTTTCTGGCGCCGTTGCCGGGGAGGCTAGGTAAGCGGCACTCACACCCCGTCAACTAAGCTCTTTTCTGGCGCCGTTGCCGGGGAGGTGAGTGCTTGAAGGTATATCTTTAGATCTTGCAATCGAATCTTTTTGTTTCTTGTTTTATCACTAGTTTAGTTTATAAAAGAAAACTACAAAAAAATGGAATTGAGTTTGTCTCATACGCTTCATCTTTTTAATATCTTTCTGAGTATGATGGAAAGGAAAATTGTGCCAAAGTGTTAGAAGAAGAATGCATTAAAATGTTTGGCACTAAATCTTTGAATGATGAGCACGATTGCAATGTTGTTAGTATGAACTCCTTGAATATCCATAGTACTAATGATGATTGCACTAGTTATGATGAAAATATCTGTTATAAGCATGTCAATTTTTGTGGAGTGCATTGGGTTTGCAAGTACACACCAAATAGGGAAGATAGATATTGCAAGAGGCATAATCATTTAGAAACTAAATTGTTGCAAGAAAGGTTAGATGTTTGTGCTGAAACATTCAATATTTATCGCCATCCTTGTGAACTTTGCAATGAACATGGTCATTTAAAGCTCCAATGCTATTTGTTTCTTGATCAAGTCATGTCCAAAAATTGTGATAAATTGATTACCCTTGAGCATCATAAAGAGCTTAGTCTTCTTTTGGGTTATGAAGAAATGAAACATATAACTAAGGGTATTCCAAAATTTAATCTCGATAAATTTCTTGATTTTGATCTAGAGGAAATTTATATGTATTGTGCGGTGAATTGCATTGAAAACCCTTATATTGCCAATTACATAAAGAAAAGAAAACAAATAGAAGATGAAGAAAATACTAATGAAAGGGAAGAGACTTCCCAATATCCTCCTATTATTTCTTATGATGAATCAGGTAACGAGGAGGAGCCTTCTATTCAACCAATCTCATTAATAAGGGGCTCCAAAAAGAGGATTGAACCCACACATGATGTGGTGAAGAAGAAGAAAAGAAAAAGTAAGAGAGTTAAAAAGATATGTCTCCCAAATAATGTTGCTCCTATTATTGTTGTGCCTCATGAAAATGAATCAAAAATAATTGTGGAAGATGATGCACTTGATGATGATCTCGTATACCTATTGCTTGTTGTGATGATTATGATTGGGAAGATAATGATACTTCTTATGATCTTGAAAATCTTTTTGGCACTTGCTTGGAAGAATATGATAATTGCTATACTATTGGTGCTATCCATACTATTAATGATGAGAGTGATTATGCTTATGATATGTAAAGGCCCAAGTTGGCGATGCTACGTTTAATGAAGATGATATTTTTAGCCTCCCGAGTTTTGATATGCAAAGTTGTTATGATGATAGCATGCCTTCTACCTATGATGATTATATTGACAAAAGTGGGTTTGGAAGAGTGTCAACTTTAGGAAGTAATGATCCCACTATTTTGGAGGATGTTGAATCTTATAATATTTATGAAAGTGGATTTGGAGAGGTCATGACTTTATTTAGAGATGTATCCACTATTTCGGAAGAGGTTTCAATTGATTATGATGAGAACAAAGTTGCTACTTATGATGATTATTGTGATGAAACTTATGCTATAAAGAGTAGTGATGATTATATTTATAAAACTTGTCATGATTATGAGTACCCTTTCTCTGAACATTACTCTTTTAATGTGGATACAATTTATAGTATTCAAGTCTCTTATGATACTCCCATTATCCCGAATGAGAAGAATTTTGCTTATATGAAGAATAGTAAATTTTCTATGCTTGTAGATCCTGAAAAGAATGCTTTAGGTGCTGGTTATATTGTTGAATTCATTCATGATGCTACTGAAAATTATTTTGATGATAGCATGCCTCCTATTTATGATGATTATTGTGATGACACGTATGCTATAAAGAATAAAGATAACCATGAACTTGTCATCATGATTTTAATTTTCAATTGGATTATGCTTCACATGATAGTTATTTTGTTGAGTTTGCTCCCACTACTACTGATGAGAATAAATTTGCTTATGTGGAGAGTAGTAAAATTTCTATGCAAGTAGATCATGAAAAGAATGCTTTATGTGCTGGTTATATGGTTGAATTCATTCATAATGCTACTAAAAATTATTGTGAGGGAGGAATATATGCTTGTAGGAATTGCAACAATATCAAGTTTCCTCTCTATGTGCTTAAAGTTTTAAAGTTATGCTTGTTTTGCCTTCCTATGCTAGTTGATTATTGTTCCCATAAGTTGTTCGCTCAAAAAATCCCTATGCATAGGAAGTGGGTTAGACTTAAATGTGCTAGTCATATTCTTCATGATGCTCTCTTTATGTTTTAATTCTTATCTTTTAGGTGAGCATCATTGAAATCATCATGCCTAGCTAGGGGCATTAAACGATAGCGCTTGTTGGGAGGCAACCCAATTTTATTTTAGTTTCTTGCTTTTTGATCCTGTTTAGGAATAAATAATCCATCTAGCTTCTGTTTAGATGTGTCTTTATGTTTTAATTAGTGTTTGTGCCAAGTAGAACCTTTGGGAAGACTTGAGTGAAGTCTTTATGATCACGCTGTAAAAAACAGAAACTTTAGCGCTCACGAGATTAGCTAAAACGTTTTACTGGAGAGTGGTATTTAGTTGATTATTTTTGCAGATGATTACTAGACTAATTCCTCAGGTCCACCAATTTATTTTAGAATTTTTGGAGTTCCAGAAGTTTGCGTTAGTTACATATTACTACAGACTGTTCTGTTTTTGACAGATTCTGTTTTCATTGTGTTGCTTGCTTATTTTGATGAATCTATGGCTAGTAAAATAGTTTATAAACCATAGAGAAGTTGGAATACAGTAGGTTTAACACTAATACAAATAAAGAATGAGTTCATTACAGTAAATTGAAGTGGTGTTTTGTTTTCTTTCGCTAACGGAGCTTACGAGTTTTCTGTTAAGTTTTGTGTTGTGAAGTTTTCAAGTTTTGGGTAAAGATTCGATGGACTACGGAATAAGGAGTGTGATGTAGGGTGGAACCCTAGATGGCCGATCTTTCACGAAAGGAGCGGATCCCTACGAGGAACGTGATGAACACGAGGGGAAACACGAGGGAAACACAAGAGGAACACGAGAGAAATCACACAACCAACAAGAATAGATCACACATGCGCTAGATCGATGAACACAAAGGTAACATACAACATCCAAACTCAACAACGGACGATACAAACGGTAACCGGTTCTTCCCCGTGAGGAGGTCTTGAATCCATGAGGGGATCTTCCCGTGAGGGGTCTTGAACCAAGGTGGATCTTCTCCGTAGAGGGGCCGCGGTCTCTCTCGTGGAGTAGATCCGATATGGATGAGCAAAGCTCTATCTCTAAATGAGCTAATCCTTTGCTAACCCTAGAAAGATGGAGGAAAAGGAGTATATATAGTCTAGGGGGTCGAAGGGGTACACGGGCCTCGGCCCTTACTGTGCGCAGACAGGGGTGGCCGGATGTCCGGGCGACGGGCCGGATGTCCGGGGCTTCAGGAGGGGCCGGATGTCCGGGCTCGAGGGCAAACCTTCTGGATGTTCTGTAGCGTGGCGCCGGATGTCCGGGCTTTTGGCCGGATTTCCGGGCTGGGGCCGGATGTCCGGGCTGGACGCCGGATGTCTGGGCCCTGTAGGCTTGGGCGTCTGGGTTGCTGCTGCTGTGGTTGCTCCAGGGGCCGGATGTCCGGGGACTTGGCCGGATGTCCGGGGCCTGGAAGGTGAACTTGCCCGTTTCCGTTGGTTCTCTTCATCCGTGAACTTGGCGGCTTGTCCATCTTCACGTGCATCCTCGGGAGGCTCCTCTTGACACCTAATCATGCATAGCATATCGGACTTAGGTAGTAGCCATGTCTCGAGTGGATCATATGTGATATCACTAAGGAAGGAAGTCACCTCGTTCTCGAGAGCTCTAGCTCATGCTCGTGTCATAGGTCCTCTTGGCTCTTGATGAGACGATGGTAGGTCCATGGGGATGACCGTAGGATGCTCCGCATCATCTCCCCTCCCTTGGAAAAGATCCGACCTCGGATCGAAATCCTCATCACCATGGTACGGGGATAGATCTTTGATGTTGAAGATGTCGCTCACGGAGTACTTGTCACGTGGGATGTCGATCTTGTATGCGTTGTTGTTGTAGCATGCAAGCACCTTGAAGGGTCCATCCGCTCGGGGTAGTAGCTTGGACTTGCGTTCCTTGGGGAAACGATCCTTGCGAAGGTGTAGCCACACAAGATCTCCAACATTGAACATCATGGGTTGCTTGTTGACGTTGAGCTTGGTCGCGAGTCGTTGTACTTGGCGCTCGATGGTGTTTCTTGTATCTTCGTGCATCTTCTTGAGGAAGTTGACTCGGGCACTCACGTCCATGTTTGTGCGCTCTTGTAGCGGTAGAGGTAGAATGTCAAATGGAGACAATGGGTTGAAGCCATAGACGACCTCGAAGGGGGACTTGCCAGTAGTTGAATGTCTTGCACGATTGTAGGCGTACTCAGTGATGGGTAGGCACTCCTCCCACTCCTTGATGTTCTTCTTTATCAACACGCGTAATAGAGTGGAGAGCGTGCGGTTGGTCACCTCCGTTTGGCCGTCGGTTTGTGGATAGAATGCCGAAGAGAACAAAAGCTTGATTCCGAGCTTGGCGCACAATGTCTTCCAAAAGTAACTCAAGAACTTGACGTCGCGGTCCGAGACAATCGTCTTTGGCACTCCATGAAGGCGCAAGATTTCCCTACAAAACAAATTTGCAACATGTGAAGCATCGTCTATCTTGTTGCAAGGAATGAAATGTGCCATTTTGGAGAATCGGTCCACAACAACAAAAACGGAATCCTTGCCATTTCGAGTTCTAGGCAAACCAAGCACAAAGTCCATGCTAATGTCTTCCCATGGGTGATATGGAATTGGAAGTGGCATATAGAGGCCATGAGATTGAGCTTTGGACTTAGCTTTGCGACATGTAGAGCATCGGTTGGTGAAGCGATTGACGTCGCGGAACATCTTGGGCCAAAAGTAGTTCTTGGAGAGCGTAGCAAATGTCTTGTCGCGTCCAAAGTGTCCCATGAGTCCGCCTCCATGAGATTCCTGTAAAAGCAACAAGCGAAGAGAGGACTCGGGGATGCAAAGTTTGTTAGATCTCATAAGATATCCATCTTTGATGTAGTATCGATCCCAAGAAGTATGCGTCAAACACTTGGCATAAGGAATAGAAAATGTAGGATCATGCTCATACAAGTCTTTTATATGCTCAAAGCCAATGACATTTAACTCAAGTTGATTAACAAGCATGCATATACGGGAAAGTGCATCCGCCACAACATTTTCCTTACCTTTAATATACTTGATGACATAAGGAAACGACTCAATGAACTCACTCCATTTAGCATGACGCTTGTTCAACTTAGTTTGACCCTTAAGGTATTTAAGCGTTTCATGGTCGGTATGGATGATGAACTCATGAGGGCGTAGGTAATGTTCCCATTCATGCAAAACTCGCACCAAAGCATATAGCTCTTTGTCATAGATAGGGTAATTGAGTTGCGCTTCGGAGAGTTTCTCAGTAAAATAAGCAATTGGGCGCTTCTCTTGCGTTAACACACCTCCTATGCCATTACCACTAGCATCGCAATGAATTTTGAAAGGTTTGTCAAAGTTGGGTAATGCAAGCATGGGAGCATGAGTAAGCAAATTCTTAAGCTCATTCAAAGCGATATCTTGAGATGTTCCCCAAACAAACGGTGCATTTTTCTTACTCAAAGCATGCAAAGGTGAAGCAATGGTGCTAAAATCCTTCACAAATCTGCGATAGAAACCGGCTAAACCAAGAAAACTACGCACTTGTTACAAATTGGTTGGTTGGGGCCAAGTTTTAATAGCATTGATCTTAGATTCATCAACATGAACACCCTTAGAAGATACTACGAAACCCAAGAAAACAAGCTTATCAACACCAAATAGGCATTTTTCCATATTAGCATAAAGTTGCTCTTTTCGAAGAGTTTGTAGCACGGTGCGAAGGTGGGTGACATGCTCTTTGAGAGATTTGCTAAACACAAGGATATCATCAAAGTAGACAACAACAAATTCACCAATGTAAGGGCGAAACACGTAATGCATAAGACGCATGAAAGTACCGGGTGCTTCCGGTAAACCCATAGGCATGACTAACCACTCATATAGACCAAACTTTGTTTTGAAAGCGGTTTTCACCCTCTTGTATGCGGATTTGATAGTAACCACTTTTAAGATCAATTTTGGAAAAGATAGTGGCACCGCAAAGTTCATCAAGCATATCATCAAGGCGTGGAATGGGATACCTATAACGAATGGTGATAGCATTGATAGGTCTACAATCGGAACACATGCGAAAGCTACCGTCTCGTTTTGGCACAAGAATGACCGGTATGGCACAAGGACTCAAACTTTCACGCACATGTCCATGGTCTATGAGATGCTTTACTTGCCTTTGAATTTCTTTGGTTTCTTCGGGGTTGACGCGGTAGGGCGCTTTGTTTGGAAGCGGCGCTCCGGGGATGAGATCAATTCGGTGCTCAATGCCTCGTAGTGGAGGTAGACCCGGAGGTAGCTCATCGGGGAAAACATCTTGGAATTCCTGCAATAAAGAAGATAACACCAAAGGTAGATCGTGAGAGTTGTTAGTTTTTGGTGCCTCATCCTTGCACAATAGGACATAGTGTAGGATACTTGATGGGTTCTCACACACTTCTCTCATCTCACGTTTGGTGGCAAATAGGACTAAGTTTTTCTTGTCGCTCATCGTGGAGGCACTCAATTTGGGCTTGTGGCGCTCACTCTCTTTTTGGTGGTTCACTCTCTCACTATTCTCTCCACGATGGGTGTTTTGCTTGTCGGCGAGCACTTGGCTTGGAGACATAGGACGTAGCACAAACTCTTTCCCTTTCATCTTGAAGCTATAGTGATTTGTACGCCCATTGTGAATGACACCTCGGTCAAATTGCCATGGCCGTCCAATAAGGAGGTGGCACACGGTCATCGGAAGGACATCACACTCCAAAGTGTCTTCATAGGCGCCGATCTTGAAAGAGACTTGTACTCTCTGCTCGACTTGTATGGTGCCGGTGTCGCTTAGCCATTGAACCTTGTAGGGGTGCGGGTGCTTCATCTTGACCAATTGGAGTTTGGAGCATAGTTCTTCACTTGCCAAGTTATGGCAACTCCCTCCATCGATGATGACCTTGACGGACCGTCCATTGATGCCGGCCTTTGTGTGGAAGATATGGCATCTTTGATCTTCGTCTTGTTGATGTTGAAGAGTCAAGACCTTGGAGACAACAAGAGCGGGACTTGAGTCTTCTTCACAAAAGATGTGATCACCTTCTTCTTCATTGTTCACTTGTCGGTGCATGGCCACTTGCTCAAGAGCTTCCATTTCTCCTTCACTCATGGAGTCGTAGGTGCCATCGTCGTTGAGGATCATGGTGCGCTTGTTTGTGCACTCGAAGGACTTGTGGCCTCGGCCTCCGCATGTGAAACATTTGATGGAACTTGTCTTAATGGTCTCATCGGTTGGAGTAGATGATGATGAAGCTTTCGGCTTGAAGTTGCTTGTAGTAGGAGGACGACTTGAGCTTGTCGAAGCTTTCTTGTAACTTGACTTGTCGCCATTGCTCGTGGTGGGAGTCGTCGAAGCTTGATTATTGGAGAGGCCATAGGACTTGGATGAGAACTTGGGATACTTGAAGTCGTCTTGTACTTGCCGTTCCGCTTTGGTAGCTTGATGCACTAGCTCGATGAGGTTCGAGTATGGTTGGAAGTCGGCAATCTTCTTGATAGGATGATTGAGTCCATTCAAGAAACGTGCCATAGTTTGCTCATCATCTTCTTTGACATTGGCTCGTATCATGGCAATCTCCATTTCCTTGTAGTACTCTTCAATGCTCTTGGTTCCTTGCTTGAGTTGTTGGAGTTTCTTGAAGAGGTCGCGGTTGTAGTAGTTTGGCACGAATCGTGCTCTCATGACATCCTTCATTTGTGCCCAAGTGGTGATGGGTGGTTCACCTCTTGCCGCATGGCGCTCAATGACTTGTTCCCACCAAATGAGGACGTAGTCTTGGAATTCGAGGGATGCCATTGCGATCTTCTTCTCTTCTTCGTAGTTGTGCAAGCGGAAGATTTTGTCAACCTTCAATGCCCATGATATGTACTCTTCGGGGTCATTGCTTCCGGTAAACTTGGGCATGGTGAACTTTAGCTTGCCATATCGTTGCTCTTCATTGTGTTGGGGTCGGGGATGATGACGCCCATGTTGGTGAGGATTGGCAATCTCATGTCACTCTTGGCGAGGAGGGTTGTCTTCCTCATGTTGCTCTTGGTGAGGAGGGTTGTCTTCCTCATGATGCTCTTGGCGAGGAGGTGGTCCATTGTCTTCTTGCTCTCGATGGACTTGACGTTCTTGTCTCGCATGAGGAGGAGCTTGTCGATCTTGACGAGGAACTTGTCGATCATGTCGAGGAGCTTGTCGATGCACACGTGCTTCGTAAATCCTTTCTTGAGCTTCGTCGCGAAGTGCTTCTTGATGTAGTCGAGCTTGTCGGCCTCGATTGGCTACGGCACGACTTGAGTCTTGAAGAGCACGTTGCGCGTCAAGTGCTTGAGCTTCACGTAGTTGTCGTTCTTGACGTTGTGCCTCGGCGTCTTGTGCATCTTGATGTTGTCGCGCTCGCTCCTCTTGTTCTTGTTGTCGTTGGCGTTGCCGTTCTTGTGCTTGTGCGAAAGCAGCTTGGTTGTGACGATGTCGATGCTCTTGAGAGTCGGTGTCGTGTAGAGGATTGCGGTTTGCTTGACGGTCTTGATGCGCGGCACGACGAAGAGTGTTCGATGTCGGTGTACTTGAACCGGAGATGGTGTCGTCGTAGTGTCGACTTGAGCGGCTCCGTCTTGACGAGGACGAAGTTGTAGAAGAGCGGACCATCATGGTTCGGATATCTTCTTTGAGGGAACTCATGGATGTGTCTAAGTAGTCTCTTGTATGTTGCTCAGATTGTCGTAGATCGGTGGCGAGGTTGTCGATGCGATCGCCCAAAGCAAGTTGTTCTTGATGCAAAGCTCGGTGTGCACCAAATAGTTGAGTCTTGGTGATGTAGGATGACATGTCGTCGTCTTGCTCCAAGAAGAGTGGATTGGTAGAAGTACTTGGCCTATCCATCATTCCAAACAAAGATATGTGAGTGGGAGAAAGAGAAGAACCAATACCAAATGTACCTTGACCGATGTTGAAAATGGATCAAAGATCACTCCAATGTGTAGCAAGGAAATAGCACAATTGGTACCAATTCTTGTCGGTTCTCGCACCTACACAAGTAAAAGCTTATGGTGGAGCTTGTTTAGGATGGTGGCACAAAATTTGATGCAATTGTAAGTGAGACTCAATGATGTTGGAAAAGATTCACAAATTTGCAAATGCGACAAGTAGACCAATAGCAAGATATGGTACACGGAAACACACACACAAATAGATAAGTGGGGTTGGGCAACCAAGGGTGAGCCAAAATGTGGAATCCACCAAGATGCTCTTGTTGCACAACACTAGAGAGACGCTAGCACGATTGCACAATAGGCGGATACGAACTTGTGCACAACCAACTAAGCAAAAATGCAATGACTTCTATCCCAAGTATGCTATATGTATGATGTTTCTATGCTTTGATCCAAGATGATCGAGTATGACAATCTTAATGTTGTATGATGCTATGGTTCTTGCTTAAGATCTTTGCTTATATTTCTCCTTTTTGCTTAAAAGCTTGTTTGGCTCCTTGTTGTTTGAGCCCTTTTCTTATGCAATGCTTCACGAACCAAGATAGCAATTGTGTATGTGAAGACAACTTTGTGACACAAGAGATGATACCAAGATATGCAACGCGATGATGGTATGTATGCTATGGGAAGTATGAACACTAATGTGCACAAGTCACGTTGCCGGCAATACTCAAAGGCTAGTCTCGATGGGTAAGCTACGCGAAAGTGAGGCTATGGGGTTATCAATGCAAATGCAAGAGAGTATGATAATATCACGATACAAGATGATATGAAGGTGAAGGTGATACCAAAGTAATGTAGCCGTTCATAGTAGTCCTTGGCGAAGATGAGCGGTGGTGATGTTGATGCCGAACCATACCTAGATAGCCGAAACACAATAGGACACGGAAACCACAACTCAAATTCTCAAAACAAAATGGGTCAAAATTGTCGGAGTTGGTAATGGGAAAGGCTATGGTGGTGCTATGCGGAAGTGGTGGTGCTATGCGGAAGTGTATGTGGGCACCGGGACAAAATTTGGTGAGAGTTAGGCGGAAAGCGGAGTGGAGGATGGAAGTGATGCTGCCAGGGGCTGGATGACCGGGCTGATGGCCGGATGTCCGGGCCCGGGATCCGAAGAACACCGCGTCGAGAGGTCAAATCCGGGGCAAAAATTCGGAGGAATTTGTGGATGGAATTTGGGGAAAAGATGGGGAAAAGCTAGATCTACCTGCAACACACGAAATCCGCGGATCAAATCCAACAAAACTTCATCACACCAACAAATCACAAAAAAATTTGGGGCTATTTTTGTCGGGCAATTTTCAGGTTAGGACGAAAAACAACAAAATCAAGCTAGAAAACAAAGAGAGGGGGCTCCGAAATCGTGATCAACGTGGCTCATGATACCAAGATGATGTAGGGTGGAACCCTAGATGGACGATCTTTCACGAAAGGAGCGGATCCCTATGAGGAACGTGATGAACACGAGGGGAAACACGAGGGAAACACGAGAGGAACACGAGAGAAATCACACAACCAACAAGAATAGATCACACATGCGCTAGATCGATGAACACAAAGGTAAGATACAAGATCCAAAGTCAACAATGGACGATACAAACGGTAACCGGTTCTTCTCCGTGAGGAGGTCTTGAATCCACGAGGGGATCTTCCCGTGAGGGGTCTTGAATCCAAGGTGGATCTTCTCCGTAGAGGGGCCGCAGTCTCTCTCGTGGAGTAGATCCGATATGGATGAGCAAAGCTCTATCTCTAAATGAGCTAATCCTTTGCTAACCCTAGAAAGATGGAGGAAAAGGAGTATATATAGTCTAGGGGGTCGAAGGGGTACACGGGCCTTGGTCCTTACTGTGCGCAGACAGGGGCGGCCGGATGTCCGGGGCTTCAGGAGGGGCCGGATGTCCGGGCTGGGGGCCGGATGTCCGGGCTGGAGGGCAAACCTTCTGGATGTTCTGTAGGGTGGCGCCGGATGTCCGGGCTTTTGGCTGGATTGCCGGGCTGGGGCCGGACGTCCGGGCTGGACACCAGATGTCCGGGCCCTGTAGGCTTGGGCGTCTGGGCTGCTGCTGCTATGGTTGCTCCAGGGGCCGGATGTCCGGGGCCTGGAAGGTGAACTTGCCCGTTTCCGTTGGTTCTCTTCATCCGTGAACTTGGCGGCTTGTCCATCTTCACGTGCATCGTCGGGAGGCTCCTCTTGACACCTAATCATGCATACCATATCGGACTTAGGTAGTAGCCATGTCTCGAGTGGATCATATGTGATATCACTAAGGAAGGAAGTCACCTCGTTCTCGAGAGCTCTAGCTCGTGCTCGTGTCATAGGTCCTCTTGGCTCTTGATGAGACGATGGTAGGTCCATGGGGATGACCGTAGGATGCTCCGCATCAAAGTGGCAAGAGCCTAAGCTTGGGGATTCCCAAGGCACCCCAAGGTAATATTCAAGGACAACCAAGAGCCTAAGCTTGGGGATGCCCCGGATGGCATCCCCTCTTTCGTCTTCGTTAATCGGTAACTTTACTTGGAGCTATATTTTTATTCACCACATGATATGTGTTTTGCTTGGAGCGTCATTTTATTTTCTTTTGCTTTGCTTGCTGTTGAAATAAAATACCAAGATCTGAAATTCTTAAATGATAGAGAGTCTTCACATAGCTACATAACTATTTAACTACTCATTGATCTTCACTCATATCTTTTTGGACTAGTTTGTCATTTACTCATGTGCTTCACTTATATCCTATGAGTAAATGGTTGAATGATTCGAATGTCATAAATCTGAAATTATATATGTTTCATATGCCTTTCCCATGCGAGTAATGCCTTCACATATAAGAAGTAGAGGTTGTAAATTTATTGAAGGTTAGCAAACATTGTATTGGTTACTTGAACAATTCATGAAAGAATATTGAAGGAAGAGAGATTTCACATATAAATATACTATCTTGGATATCTTCTATGATTGTGATCACCATTAATTATTTTCAAACCTGAGCAAATTAGTTGAAGTTGGACAAGGAAGACAACATAATGAGTTATGCTTGGGTATATTTGTATAGAAGTTATATTGTTATGGATCCTCTAACATGTGGTGCTTGCTATTTAGAATCCTTTGCTAGCCAAAATATCTGTACTAAGCGGGAATACTGCTTGTGCATCCAAATCCCTCGAACCAAGTTTCTTCCATGAGTGTCCACCATATCTACCTATATGCGGTATTTACCTGTCGTTCCAAGTAAATTTGCATGTGCCAAACTCTAAACCTTCAAATAATAATCTTTTTTGTATGCCTGAATCGCTCATGTAGCGACTAGGGGCTAGCAGTATCTTCCTTGCTAGGTGGGTTATTCTCACGATGAGTGGACTCCGCTCATCATTCACGAGAAAATGGCTGGTAACTGGGATGCCCAGTCCCATGATCAAAAGATCAAAATCAAATCAAAAATAATTGCAAACAAAACTCCCCCAGGTTTGATGTTAGTGGGAGGCACCCGTTGTTTCGGGGAAGCCATGGATTGATGATTGTTGGTGGAGGGGGAGTAAAAATCTTTACCTTTATGTTTGGGAACCGCCTATAATGTATGTAGTATGGAAGATATTGGGAACTCTTGGTCGTTATGTTGACAATGAAAGCATACCTCTCAAAATTATTTTCATCTCTGTTTTTGCTTCGAGCTCTAGCACCTCTGCAAATCCCTGCTTCCCTTTGCGAAGGGCCTATCTTTTACTTTTATGCAAGAGTCAGTAGTATTCCTTCTCATTCCAACCTACTCTTTAGTTGGCAAGCATCATGTGATGGAAAGATCTAAGCATATATGGCCATTTAAATATATTTGAGCATGAATTATTACTGTTGACATTACCCTTGAGGTAAAAGGTTGGGAGGCGAAACATTAAGCCCCTATCTTTCTCTATGTTCGATGAATACTATTTGTTCTGAAAATATGCTTTGGGTGGTAGCAATGATGGAAGACTAAATGATAGTTGAGTATGTGAAGTTTGCTGAATCAAAGCTCTGACATAGACTCTTCCTGAAAATAAGATGAATTGTAATTGTTTGATGACTAATAACACGGTTTGTTAGTTTTCAAGAAAGTTTATGGTCTATGCTTTGACATGTGAATAGCTTGTTACTTGTTCATGAAAAATTCTATGAGTTGAACTACTGTTATGACATATAATGATGCTAGAAAAGGTGATTGCAATTATCATTGATCAAACTTATGCACCTGCTAGCATTCACACTTCGTAAATTATTTCTTTTATCATTTACCTACTCGAGGACGAGCAGGAATTAAGCTTGGGGATGCTGATACGTCTCCAACGTATCTATAATTTATGAAGTATTCATGCTATTATATTATCCATCTTGGATGTTTATTGGGCTTTACTATGCACTTTTATATTACTTTTGGGACTAACCTATTGACCTAGAGCCCAGTGCCAGTTCCTATTTTTCCCCTTGTTTCAGTGTTTCAAAGAAAAGGAATATCAAACGGAGTCGAAACGGAATGAAACCTTTTGGAGAAGTTATTTTTGGAAGGAAAGCAACCTGGGAGACTTGGAGTGCACATCTGGAAAGCAACGAGGGAGGCACGAGGCAGGGGGCGCGCCTACCCTCCCTCCATATACCCTAAAACGATCGGGGAACAGAATAGATCGGGAGTTCCGCCGCCGCAAGCCTCTGTAGCCACCAAAAACCAATCAGGACCCTATTCCGGCACCCTGCCAGAGGGGGGAACCCTCACCGGTGGCCATCTTCATCATTCCGGCGCTCTCCATGACGAGGAGGGAGTAGTTCACCCTCGGGGCTGAGGGTATGTACCAGTAGCTGTGTGTTTGATCTCTCTCTCTCTCGTGTTCTTGATTTGGCATGATCTTGATGTATCGCGAGCTTTGCTATTATAGTTGGATCTTATGTTGCTTCTCCCCCTCTACTCTCTTGTAATGGATTGGGTTTTCCCTTTGAAGTAATTTTATCGGGTTGAGTCTTTAATGACTTGAGAACACTTGATGTATGTCTTGTCGTGCGTATCTGTGGTGACAATGGGATATCACGTGATTCACTTGATGTATGTTTTGGTGATCAACTTGCGGGTTCCACCCATGAACCTATGCATAGGGGTTGGCACACGTTTTCGTCTTGATTCTCCGGTAGAAACTTTGGGGCACTCTTTGAGGTTCTATGTGTTGGTTGAATAGATGAATCTGAGATTGTGTGATGCATATCGTATAATCATACCCACGGATACTTGAGGTGACATTGGAGTATATAGGTGACATTAGGGTTTTGGTTGATTTGTGTCTTTAGGTGTTATTCTAGTACGGACTCTAGGGCTGTTTGTGACACTTATAGGAATAGCCCAACGGATTGATTGGAAAGAATAACTGTGAGGTGGTTTCGTACCCTACCATAACCTCTTCGTTTGTTCTCCGCTATTAGTGACTTTGGAGTGACTCTTTGTTGAATGTTGAGGGATAGTTATATGATCCAATTATGTTATTATTGTTGAGAGAACTTGCACTAGTGAAAGTATGAACCCTAGGCCTTGTTTCCTAGCATTGCAATACCGTTTACGCTCACTTTTATCATTAGTTACCTTGCTGTTTTTTTTCAGATTACAAAAACCTATATCTACCATACATATTGCACTTGTATCACCCTCTCTTCGCCGAACTAGTGCACCTATACAATTTACCATTGTATTGGGTTTGTTGGGGACACAAGAGACTCTTTGTTATTTGGTTGCAGGGTTGTTTGAGAGAGACCATCTTCAACCTACGCCTCCCACGGATTGATAAACCTTAGGTCATCCACTTGAGGGAAATTTGCTACTGTCCTACAAACCTCTGCACTTGGAGGCCCAACAACGTCTACAAGAGAAGGTTGCCTAGTAGACATCAGCGAGCGCCTCGTCGTCAAACACCTCCCCCTTGGTTGGTGCCCTGGTGCTCGCCGTTCCTGGGAGGTGGACGAACAGGTCGTCGCTCACCTTCAAGTACTTGCCTGAGCCTGAGGCTGGAGAGGAGGAAGGTTGGTCGTCAACCACCCCCTCCTCGGCAGCGGCCTTGCCGGCCTCTCCGGCAGGCCCCTTGGCGGCATCCTCAGCGGTGGTATTGGCAGCCTCCTCGGTGGCGATCTTGTCGGCCTCGGCCTCGGCGTCCCTGGTGACCTCCTCGATGACGGTGTCAATGTCCTCCCGTTCCGCCGAGGAAGGGGCTGGATACCAAGAAGGGGAATAAGACAGGGGAAAGGTCAAGGTTGAAAAACGAGAAGAGAGAACAGGGACAGAAAGCAAATAACTTACCCACACCGGGCTGGGAAGAAGTGGTGCCCTCCCCGCCAGCATTCGTTGCTGGGGCAGAACCCCCGACACCCAAGTTCGCCTCCTCCTCCTCCATGTGCGTGGGCTCGGTGGTGGATGCCCTTGCCGGGAACGCTCCTCGGGGCGGCGTAGTCGAGAGGGGCGGGGTGTTGGGAGTAGCCCTCGGCGGCTCCTGCTGCTGCCGTTCTCCTCCTGCAAACACAGCAAGGTTAGCTTCAAGAATTCACACCCCAATGCTCATCGGTGAAGGAGTGAGTGGTGGACTCACGCTGGGGGCTGAAGCGGGGGCTGCGTCGGGGGCTGCTGTCCGGGCTGCTCTTCACCAGTAACGGCGTATGCGAAATACCCGCCGGGGGCTTGTCGCCCATCGAGGCCTTGGCCCTCTTCGCCACCCTCTGGGCCAGCGTCTCCACGTCCATGTGAAGATAACATCAAATCAAAGGAGGATAACGCAGGAGTAAAATCAGGAGATGATGTGGGGGGCGAAATACTTACTCTTCCTCCACCTCCTCCTCCACTAGCTTCCTCTTCCTCACCGGGCTAAAAGATTCGAGGTCGAACTCGGCCTCCAAGGTGCTGTCCGGAGGGGAAGGGGATGGGGTCCGATGCCGCTTGGACGAGGAGGAAGCAGTTGCCGTCCTCTTCGCCACTGCGGCCTTCACCGCCTTCTTCGCTACCGCGGCCTTCATCGCCCTCGTCTCGCACACGAGCTGCTCCTGGGGCGGCTGCCGCTGCGTGATCCTGCCGGGCCGGACCGGCTCACCAGAGCTGGCCCGCCGCAGGACGCGTTGCCTCCCCGCGGCCGGGGGGTCGTTCACCTCGACCTCCTCTTCGGATGACTCATCGCCCACGTCTTTAACAAGGGGGGCATCGGCGCCAGCACCGCTGGCCTCCCCGGCAGACTCCGCCCACTGGGCGAGCTCCTTCTCCTCTACGGCCTCGTCGTCCTCGTCCTCTACGGCGCCAACGCTGCCGGCCTCCCTGGCGAGCGCCGCCTCCGCCGCCCTGGCGGCGATGTAGTCCAGCTCCGCCTTGGTGGTGTCTTGGATGAGCAGCGGCTCGTCACGGACATAGCCCTCCGACAAAGTGTCGAAGAACTCCTGCACCTTCTCCGCTGGCGGCTCGGCCCAGGCCGGGTCAAGGCCATGCACATTAAAGCCCGGCATCATGGCGATGATGGCGGATTGGCGAGAGTTGTTGCTCAGCGGGACCACTCCCGCCGGCAACCCAAACAGTAGCCCCTTGATGGCCTTGCCGGCCTTCGCGGCCCTACCGGTCCTCTCAGCCCAGCCGTCGCCATCCACGTCGAGCTGAAAGAGCCTTTGGCAGAAGTGGTCATGCCCCATCACTGTGAAATTGTGCTTCAGGACAGGCGGAGCCTCATGATGTCGGCCGCGTTCCTGAAATCCCAGGCCGGCCTCCCCTTGTTGTGTAGCGGGGTGATTCGGCGCCTGATGAAGTCGGCTCCGATCATCTTGAGGGTGAGTCTGGCCATGGTGAGGCGATGGATCCTGGTGGTGGCGACCGTGAGCTTCTCGTCGTTGGCGTCGAGGTCGCTCCAGTCCCTGCGGCGGGTCGGCGGGCTCTAACGAACCCGGCAGAACTCCTGTGGGTCCTTCTCCATGATCCAGCACCATCGGCTCCGCCACTCCTCCCGCTTCTCCTTCTGGGCGCCCTTCGGATACGTGCCCTTCTCATGGGTCCTCGGAATCCAGGTGATGCAGCCAGAGATGGCGCCCCCTGGCTGGAGGCGAGGGGAGAAGTAGTGGCGGAAGAGCGCCGTGCTGGGGAGCACCCCGACAAAGCCCTCGCAGAGGTGGGCAAAGAGAGCCATACACGCCACGGCATTCAGCGTGAGATCCAGAAGATGGAAGTCGTAGGTGTGCATGACGTCGTTGAAGAAGTCAGAGAAAGGGGGGCAGAGCCCGCAAGAGAAGAAATCAACGAAGAAGGGGTACCGATGTGGGCCGGCCTTGGCGAAATCGGCGGGGACGATGCGCGTGGCAGGGTGCCCCGTCGTCTTCCTCCCCCACAGGGGCAAGAAGAAGTTCTTGAGGTGGATCGCATCGACCGTCGAAGGGAAGTAGGCGAGCTGCGTCCGCCGCACCGCCAACTCGCTCTCCGGCGCCTCCTTCTCCCCAGTGTCCTGGGTCGCTCCCTTGCCCTTGCTGATTTTGGGTGCCATGACGGCTGGGAGAAGGCGAAGGATCAAGAACAATGGGGGCACAGCGGCAGCAAACAGAGGAGAGAGCTTCAAATCTTTCGCCTGAGGAAGAAGAGGGGGATGGCGATTCCGAGATTGTAAGAGGCGTAAGGGTAAATGAGCAGCGCGCGTGCAGTTTTTCCTTTTATGGGGAAGGCGCGGGCCACCTCTTTACCATTTACCACGATGTGACGCATGAACGCAGCAACCGCCCCACGCATGACACCCACGTCACGCGCGACCCCCACGTCGCGCATTCGACGCGGGTCATGGGGAAGCGCAACTGGCGACGGAGTTACTGCGGTAAAACTCCGCCGCCCGCGCGCCCACGCACTATTTTGGGCTTGGCCCAATAGCATGCCAAGTTTCATGAATTTCAGACGAGTTTTGTATTTACTAGAATTTAAAAAACCAGGTATCTCAATGTTTGTGGCCGAGTGATGGTGGCAGGGTGTTTCACATTCATTCCCATTTCTTGCGTGGGACCTAAGCATGCACCCAAGGACAAAAGATTTGATTTTTCAACCAATTTATATGCACCGGAGCATGTGCATGTAGTTCAAATTTGAATTATGCACATAAATGCATTGGAAACTCACTTAATGCATAAAAATGTCCAAACAAACCCCGAAAAATCACAACAAATAACACAACACTCCTGTTGTTCTATGTTGACACGAGAAAAAATTTGAGGTAATGGATATCGTTTCGCCCCCAAAGTTGGGGCGTTCCCTACCGAAACCATCATGCTTGTTGTGAGAAGCTCCGGTTTGTGAGAAGCATATACCCAAACCTACCCCAAATGGGACAAAAAATTTACCACGGCATGTTGATGCCGCTCCATGATAGCATGCCAAGTTTCATGAATTTCAGACGAGTTTTGGATTTACTAGAATTTAAAAACCAGGTATCTCAATGTTTGCGGCCGAGTGACAGTGGCAGGGTGTTTGACATTCATTCCCATTTCTTGCATGGGACCTAAGCATGCACCCAAGGACAAAGATTTGATTTTTCAACCAATTTATATGCACTGGAGCATGTGCATGTAGTTCAAATTTGAATTATGCACATAAATGTATTGAAAACTCACTTAATGCATAAAAATGTCCAAACGAACCTTGAATAATTCCAATTCTTTTATGACACACATATAGTTGCATGATCACTGCAGATAAAAGGTCTAGCAATTCAAACACCGTCCATGGCCGCTGTGACCCCATTATGTAATTCAAATCAAGACGAAAAATCAAGTAGATCCCACACAGTTTATTATAACCAACCGTGTGAGATGCAGCACAAAATATCTTGGAGCACCGTCGGAGTATAGTACGCATACGGCTTACGCGAGAAGGTGCGACGTCTACAGTCCATAGCCCGCTCTGAATAAGGGACCGTGTTTGATGACACTTTGCGCGCCAGTTTTTTGGCTGAAGCGATTCCAAATTTTCGGCTTCCGTGGAAATATCTACCTCCCCGCCCCCCCCCCTACCAAAAGCCACGTTTCCCCTGTTTTCGCCTTCCTTTCCAAGTTGAAACCTTCACTCCTTGCTTGCAGCGTCGCCGCCTCCTCATCGGCGACCCTCCTTCACGCTGCTCGGCCTCACCTATCCAGGCAGGTAATCCAGACCCGACCCCCATCCTCCTCCTCCTTCCACATCCCACATGCCCTGACCGCCGGCACGAGCGCGACACCTTCCACCCAAATCATCGACCCCTCCACCAAATAAGCGCCGGCCTAAGCCATGGTGCACGCAGTATAGCCAGGACCTCAAGGAGCATTTGGAAGTGGAGAAGCAAATCGCGGCCGCACGCGCGGATGAGGTCGTGATGGCTGCCATTCGTGCCGACCCCCAGATCTTGGAGGAGCACCTCGCTGTCGAGGCCACCGTTGACGCCTCGCACGCCGATGCCGCGACGAGGTTGGCTGCTTTAAACGACAGTTCGTGGCGTTTTCTCGAGGCCACCGTCGGTGCCTTCGACGAAGACTACGAGGTGTTTTCTCAGCATCCACGTGCTTACCTCATCTCAAGAGCCAGCAGGTTGGTGCCCGGAGCAGCTCTGGCAACTCACCACTACAACGAGGGCACCCACGCTGCAGAGGCCTCGCCCTCTTCCATGTCCAAGGAGCCAATCGTCATCGATATCTCCGATAATGAGGAGTAGCTTGTCTTATTAGCTCACTATAAGGACCCATGTTCAGTTTGCTTGCTACTGCCTTTCCTTAACAAATTCTAGTGAATTGTGATATCTACTTTTACCATGCAATCTTATGCTATAGTGTATATGTTCTATATGTCATGCAATGTGGTGTTCAATTGACTGCTTGGTTCAATTATGCAAATGTGATGTTCAATTCTTCAGGGTGCAATATTTCCAAGTTGTTAAGCATGCTTGGTTTGGTTAACTATCTGATCTTCTATTAGGAGTATGTTATATTGTTCAATTGGTGTTTAGTTAACTGCTTGGTTCATTTGTTGTGGCTTGGTTCACTTGTTGTGGTGTTTAGTTAACTGCTTGGTTCAATTCTGCAATGCGATGTTCAATTGTTGTGGCTGCATTCTGTTATTGTATACCATGTGAGGAATAAATCAAATTTGGTTGTACTAAATACATGAGAAACAAATACAATTGCTATATTTCCAAGTTGGTAAGCATGCTTTGTTTGGTTAACTGTTTGATCTTCTATTAGGAGTATGTTATATTGTGCAATGTGGTGCTCAGTTAACGTTTGGTTCATTTTTTGTGGTGTTTAGTTAACTGCTTGGTTCAATTCTGCAATGCGATGTTCAATTGTTGTGGCTGCATTCTCTTATTGTATACCATGTGAGGAATAAATCGAATTTGGCTGCACTTAATACATGAGAAACATATACAAGTGCTATATTTCCAAGTTCTTGATCATGCTTGGTTTGGATAAATGGGTTTTCCATGTGGCTTGAATTAATCTGATGAATCTGCAATGTGCTTATTTTTCATCAACATATTTTACTGATAGCATGCGAACCCTTACTTAACCTGATGACTAACTACCTTATATGTGTTGCAGGGAAACAATGGGAAGCACTGAGGTTT
Source organism: Aegilops tauschii subsp. strangulata (assembly GCF_002575655.3). NCBI lineage: Eukaryota > Viridiplantae > Streptophyta > Magnoliopsida > Poales > Poaceae > Aegilops > Aegilops tauschii. Next base: position 205,206,769 of record NC_053035.3, on the reverse strand, counting down.
ACAAGATGGTACTAACTATTATACCTTGCCTTTTTGTGTTCTTTGCCCCATTTCCAATATAGAGGAGATATTTATGCACATCCTTGTTTTCAGGCTTCACTAGTGATTACCTCTCAAACCACCTCTGTGATTAGGCGGCGAGGAAAGTTTTCATACAGCACCCACGGTTCAATATTGAAGTGTTCCTGAAGAGGTCGAAGGATGGACGGTCAATCATCCATAGGCATTGGCCTAAAGTTGCAAAGACTTTCAACATGAATGAAGGCTCAATATTCGCCTTCCGCTTCAGCAGTTTTCCAGATGAGATGCATCTCTCTATGTACCGTCTATGATGCTAAATTCGAAAGGTTCTAGATGTTGCATGTGAAACTTGCTGCTCGTGTAGTTGTGTAATGGGGTGGCTGAGTGTTGAAGCTATAACATGTTGTACTATGATGTATTTCAATTATGAAATCCTGCTTCCATAATATGGAAATGGAATATATTATGTGCTTAATATGAATGTCAATTAGATTAGTAAATGAATTATTAATAATAGGGCAATTAGCCCGCTAATTGGCCAATTAGCTTGCTATGGTTTTCCTATTACAAACGGTTAATGAGAAAACACCGTGGGCGATGACCTCGGGCAACACACACAGTTTCTGGGAATAAACCATGTTGGATCAATGAACAATCACACACGAAATTCTCTTGAAAACTGTTTGCGTTACGCCACCTTGTGCAAACGTTTTCCTTGGAGTGACTGTGTGGGATGTATATACGGACGGAAACGTTTAGCGGTGACTGACTGTGCGGGATGTACTTACGACCGGTAATGATTTCGCCTGTATAATTGTATTTTTTTTAGCACTACTGTATGTATTTCTGTATTTGAGTGCTCGGCGGTCGCACACGACCTCATTTTGCCGAGCGCGTGTGCCAGGACGGCATACCCCCGACGGTTTCTAGGTCGTGTGGGAAGGAGCCCCCTATTGCCCACACTCACTTGGCGACGGTTCCGAATGCCGTCCTGGAAAGGGGTTAAAAACCGTTTGTTTAGGACCGACGCGTACCAGTGATATCTTCTTTTCATCAAGGTAGGCCTAGTTCAATGTATCAGGAAATTGCTTAAGCTCGAACACGGGATCACTCTTGGGTAGAAGAGGACCTCCAAGAGTCTCTATATGCAAATTATGTTTCAAAATAGGCATTTGTTTAAAGAATATCTCATCTATTTCGTTTCTTTCATTCATATGCATATCATTTTCATGGTCTTGCAAGTATTGTTCTAATGGATCAGTAGGAGGCACGAAAATAGAAGCAAGACCAATAATTTCATACTTACTAGACAATTCATTATCACGAGGTTGTCTATGGAATTTGGTGAAATTAAACTCATAAGACACATCACCAAAATTAACACTAACAGTTTCCTTAGTGCAATCAATCTTAGCATTAACTGTATTCAGGAAAGGTCTACCAACTATAATGGGACAAAAATCATCTTGTGGGGAACCAAGAACTAGAAAATCAGTAGGGTATTTTATTTTCCCACACAAGACTTCAACATCCCTAACAATCCCAAGTGGTGTGATAATATCTATATTCGCAAGTTTAATAGTAACATTAATATCTTCTATCTCAGCAGGTGCAATATCATTCATAATTTCTTGATATAGAGTAAACGGGATAGCACTCACACTAGCACCCAAATCACATAAGCCATGATAACAATGATCTCCTATTTCAACAAAGACAACAGGCATGCCAACAACAGGTTTATTTTTATCCTTATCATCGGGTTTAGCAATTCTAGCAGCTTCACCACAGAAATAAATAACATGCCCATCAATATTATCAACCAAAAGATCTTTAACCATAGCAACATTACGTTCAACTTTAATTTGTTCAGAGGGTGTAGGTGTTCCACTGGTACGCGTCGGTGCTATACAAACGGTTTTAAACCCCTTTCCGCGATGGCATTTTGGAACCGTAGCCTAGTGAGTGACGGCGATAGGGGGTCATTCCCACATGACCCAGAAACAGTCCGGGATATGCCCTCCTGGCACACACGCTCGGAAAAATGAGGTCGTGTGCGACCGGCGAGCGCTCAAATACGGAAATACGTACAGTAGAGCTAAAAAATACAATTATACAGGCGAAATTGTTTCCGGACGCAAGTACATCCCACACAGTCAGTCCCCGCTAAACGTTCCGTTCGTATGTACATCCCACACAGTCGCTCCAAGGAAAACGTTTCCGTTCACAGGTACATCACACACAATTTTTCTCGTTAAATGATTTGTGATAGCGTTGCCATTGCACATGATATTAACAATTTTATCGTTTGCGTTATTGAATGCATCACACACGGTGCGTAGAAGAAACTATGTGGCAAAGGTTGTCCATCACACACAGTTTTTATGTGTTAAACATTTGCGCAAGGTTGCCTAACGCAAAAAGTTTTCAAGAGGATGGCGTGTGTGCAGTGGAGATTGATCACGCATGTAGTGGATCCTAGAAACGTTTCTGATCTCCACGTCTATCGCAGACGGTTCGCTTTCACAAAATGTGTGCAGTTTAATCTCTAATTAATCCCTAATTAATCCCTAATAAATCCCTAATTTAAAAATTACATGTTTTGAATTTGAAAGTAGGCAGTCACTTATTTCATATCCAACCATGTTTATTACAAATATAGGTTCAACCACGAATGCATAATTCGATGCACATGTACATATACTGAAGAACTACAAAAGCACCAAGTAAAGAATGATGAACCACAATTGTACTAAAGACTGTAAAGAGAGAGGCAAAAGATATTCCGATTGCTGGAGAAGGTGAAGCGGAATGCCCATATCGTGCCCTCCTCCGTGCGTAATGCGCGCACGACTCTAGGCCAACACTACAAAAAAAGACACATCCGTGACATTTTGGGCCGTACAATTTTTTTCTGTCATGCTTATGACACTTCTATGACGATAATTGTGACAAAACCCGGTATCATCACATATGTGGTGAGGTCCTGCTTCTATGACAAAAAATCATGACATAAAATGGGCTTTTCGTCCTGGGGGGCCGGAGACGCGCCTGCATGACATTCTTTGGGCCGTCCATGACGAAAAAAACCATGGTAGAAGCGAGGGCGAGGAAAATATCGGGGGAGTTCCCGGTTACGGTGGGTGGTCGGGGGCCGAGCGATGCACGTTTCTCTCGTACGTACGCGCGTGTGTGCGAGGCGTTGGGCTCTAACTGAACCCGAGCGATTGCACTAGCTATGTTACTAAACCCGAGCGATCGATCCCTTGTTGTTAACTGAACCCGAGTGATTCCTTCGCTACTGCTGCTAACTGAAGCCGATCGATGCTGCCTCTGGCTGAATAGTGAGCGTTGTTGGGGGGTTTGGATGAACAGTTCCCGGTGGGGGGGTTGGATGAACAGGAACCTGTGGTAGTAGAGGCTGTTGCCACTGGATGAACAGGACCCCGATCGATCGAGCCGGTTGGGGGGTGGATGAACAGGACCCCGTGGAGGGCTGGATGAACAGGACTCCGTGGAGGGCTGGTTGAATAGTAGCCGGTGGAGGGCTGGATGAACAGTAGCCCGTGGAGGGCTGGTTGAACAGGACCCCGTGGAGAGGGTTGGTTGAATAGTAGTCGGTGGAGCGCGCGGTGGAGGCTGTATGAACAGGAGCCCGTGGATGAACAGTCGCAGGTGGAGGCTGGAGCATGTCGACGGTGGATGAACAGTAGCCCATGGAGCCTGGAGGAGGTTGACGGTGGAGATGAACAGTATCCCGTGGAGTCCCGTCTTGCGGTACGCCACACCCCTCCCGATGAATAGGACCCCCGTTTCGACCGTAGTGCTCCAACATAAGTCTGTTTCCTCCGTTTTGCGGTATGCCACACCCCTCCCGATCAACAAGACCCCGTTTCCACCGTAGGAGGTCCAAGAGAAGTCCGTTTCCTCCGTTTTGCGGTACGCCATGATACGTATCCAACGTATCTATAATTTATGAAGTATTCATGCTATTATATTATCTGTTTTGGATGTTTATGGGCTTTACTAAACACTTCTATATTATTTTTGGGACTAACCTATTAACCGGAGGCCCAACCCAAATTTTGGGTTTCTTGCCTATTTCAGTGTTTCGAAGAAAAGGAATATCAAACGGAGTCCAAACGGAATGAAACCTTCGGGAGAGTTACTTTTGGAACGGAAGCAATCCAGGAGACTTGGAGTAGACGTCAAGGAAGCTCCGAGGAAGCCACGAGGCCCCCTGGGCGCGCCCCCACCCTTGTGGGCCCCTCGTGGCTCCCCTGACCGACTTCTTTCGCCTATATATATCCATATACCCTAAAAACATCGGGGAACACAATAGATCGGGAGTTCCGCCGCCGCAAGCCTCTGTAGCCACGAAAAACCAATCGGGACCCTGTTCCGGCACCCTGCCGGAGGGGGAATCCTTCACCGGTGGCCATCTTCATCATCTCGGCGCTCTCCATCACGAGGAGGGAGTAGTTCACCCTCGGGGCTAAGGGTATGTACGAGTAGCTATGTGTTTGATCTCTCTCTCTCGTGTTCTTGAGGTGGTACGATCTTGATGTATCGCGAGCTTTGCTATTATAGTTGGATCTTATGATGTTTCTCCCCCTCTACTCTCTTGTAATGGATTGAGTTTTCCCTTTGAATTTATCTTATCGGATTGAGTCTTTAAGGATTTGAGATCACTTGATGTATGTCTTGCATGTGCTTATCTGTGGTGACAATGGGATATCACGTGATCCACTTAATGTATTTTTTGGTGATCAACTTGCGAGTTCCGTGACCTCGTGAACTTATGCATAGGGGTTGGCACACGTTTTCGTCTTGACTCTCCGGTAGAAACTTTGGGGCACTCTTTGAAGTTCTTAGTGTTGGTTAAATAGATGAATCTGAGATTGTGTGATGCATATCGTATAATCATACCCACAGATACTTGAGGTGACATAGGAGTATCTAGGTGACATTATGGTTTTGGTTGATTTGTGTCTTACGGTGTTATTCTAGTACGAACTCTAGGATAGATCGAATGGAAGGAATAGCTTCATGTTATTTTACTACGGACTCTTGAATAGATCGATCAGAAAGGATAACTTTGAGGTGGTTTCGTACCCTACCATAATCTATTCATTTTTTCTCCGCTATTAGTGACTTTGGAGTGACTCTTTGTTGCATGTTGAGGGATAGTTATATGTCCAGTTATGTTATTATTGTTCAGAGAACTTGCACTAGTGAAAGTATGAACCCTAGGCCTTGTTTCAACGCATTGCAATATCGTTTTCGCTCACTTTTATCATTACCTTACTATTTTTATATTTTTCAGATTACAAAAACCTATATCTACCATCCATATTGCACTTGTATCACCATCCCTTCGCCGAACTAGTGCACTTATACAATTTACCATTGTATTGGGTGTGTTGGGGACACAAGAGACTCTTTGTTATTTGGTTGCAGGGTTGTTTGAGAGAGACCATCTTCAACCTACGCCTCCCATGAATTGATAAACCTTAGGTCATCCACTTGAGGGAAATTTGCTACTGTCCTACAAACCTCTGCACTTGGAGGCCCAACAACGTCTACAAGAAGAAGGTTGTGTAGTAGACATCAAGCTCTTTTCGGGCGCCGTTGCCGGGGAGGTGAGTGCTTGAAGGTATATCTTTAGATCTTGCAATCGAATCTTTTTGTTTCTTGTTTTATCACTAGTTTAGTCTATAAAAGAAAACTACAAAAAAATGGAATTAAGGGTGCCTCATATGCTTCATCTTTTTAATGTCTTCCGCGAAAATAAGGATTCCGATAATTGTGCTCAATTGCTAGAGGAAGAATGCATTAAAATGTTTGGCACTAAATATTTGAATGATGAGCATGATTGCGATGTTGTTAGTATGAATTCTTTGAATATCCATGATTCTAATGATATGCAAAGCCACAAGCTTGGGGATGCTATGTTTGATGAAGATGATATTTTTTGTCCCCCAAGTTTTGATGAGCAAATTTATTATGATGAAAGCATGTCTCCTATTTATGATGATTATTGTGATGACACGTATGCTATAAAGAATAAACATAACCATGAAACTTGTCATCATGATTTTAATTTTCAATTGGATTATGCTTCACATGATAGTTATCTTGTTGAGTTTGCTCCCACTACTATTGATGAGAATAGATTTGCTTATGTGGAGAGTAATAAAAATTCTATGCTTGGAGATCATGAAAAGAATGCTTTATGTGATGGTTATATTGTTGAATTCATTCATGATGCTACTGAAAATTACTATGAGAGAGGATCATATGCTTCTACATATTGCAATAATATCATGTTTCCTCTCTATGTGTTGAAAATCTTGAACCTATGCTTGTTTTTCCTTCCTATGCTAGATGATTCTTGCTCCAATAAGTTGTTTGTTCACAAAATCCCTATGCATAAGAAGTGGGTTAGACTTAAATGTGCTAGTCATATTCTTCATGATGTTCCCGCTATGTTTCAACTCTTATCTTTTATGTGAGCATCATTGAAATCATCATGCCTAGCTAGGGGCATTAAACGTTACCGCTTGTTGGGAGGCAACTCAATTTTATTTTTGTTCCTTGCTTTTTGTTCATGTTTAGTAATAAATAAATCATCTAGCCTATGGTTAGATGTGGTTTTATGTTTTAATTAGTGTTTGTGCCAAGTAAGACCTATAGGATCTTCTTGGATAATAATTATTTGATCTTGCTGAAAAAGACAGAAACTTTCTGCTCACGAAAACAATTGTTAAAAATCACCAGAAAGTGATAAAATACTGATTCAATTGCAGTAGATCAATAATCAAATTATATAGGTCGTCCTATTTTGGCAGATTTTTATGAGTTCCAGAAGTTTGCGTTTGATACAGATTACTACAGACTGTTCTGTTTTTGACAGATTCTATTTTCATTGTGTTGTTTGCTTATTTTGATGAATCTATGAGTAGTATCGGAGGGTATGAACCATAGAGAAATTGGAATACAGTAGGTATTACACCAATATGAATTTATAATGAGTTCATAACAGTACCAAAAATGGTTTTCTTTTCTTATACTAACGGAGCTTACGAGTTTTCTGTTGAGTTTTGTGTTGTGAAGTTTTCAAGTTTTGGGTAAAGATTCGATGGACTATGGAATAAGGAGTGGAAAGATCCTAAGCTTGGGGATGCCCAAGGCACCCCAAGGTAATATTCAAGTACAACCAAGAGCCTAAGCTTGGGGATGCACCGGATGGCATCCCCTCTTTCGTCTTCGTTCATCGGTAACTTTACTTGGAGCTATATTTTTATTCACCACATGATATGTGTTTTGCTTGGAGAGTCATTTTATTTTGTTAGTATTTGCTTGATGTTATTTAGAATAATGTTTTTCATCTCTATTTTCAATAAAAATGTCAAGGATAGCCTTTACCACGCTTATTTTGCAAGTATACATGTTGCTGTTTCAAAACAGAAAGTTTACCGCTGTTGCAAAAATTCCCTAGAAAAGTCAGAATATGATAGAATGTTGAAACTTTTTGCATATTGAGCTCTGATAAATTTTCTACAGTGTGGTAGAATTTCATAATGTTTGGAGTTAGGGAAGTATTGATACTCTTGCATTCTTTATAGATTGTACTGTTTTGGCATATTGCTGTTATGTTTGCATATGTTTGCTTGTTTAATGATTCTATTTGAGGATAGGAGTATTAAATATGCAGAGACATTTAGTATGCAATGTTGAATAATAATTTTAGTGATTTGTTACAGTAGAAAATGATAAGGTTTTTGCATTGGTTTATACTAACTTATCTCACGAGTTCTTGTTGAGTTTGGTGTGGATGAAGCTTTCGAGATTTAGGAAACCGTGATATGAGAGGAATTAAGGAGACACAAAAGCTCAAGCTTGGGGATGCCCAAGGCATCCCAAGATAATATTTCAAGAAGTCTCAAGCATCTAAGCTTGGGGATGCCCCGGTAGGCATCCCACCTTTCTTCTTCAACAATTATTGGTTAGTACCGGTTGAGCCTAAGTTTTTGCTTCGTCACATGATGAGTGCTATCCTTGAAATGTTGTTTTATTTTGTTTGCTTGCTGTTTGAATAATATCCCAAGATCTGAAATTCTTAAATGACAAAGAGTCTTCACATAGCTACATAATTATTTGACTACTCATTGATCTTCACGTATATCTTTTTGGAGTAGTTTGTCATTTACTCGTGTGCTTCACTTATATCCTATGAGTAAATGGTTGAATGTCATAAATCTGAAATATATATGTTTCATATGCCTTTCCCATGGGGAGTAATGCCTTCACATATAAGAAGTAGAGGTGGTAAATTTATTGAAGGTTAGCAAACATTGTATTGGTCACTTGAACAATTCATGAAAGAATATTGAAGGAAGAGAGATTTCACATATAAATATACTATCTTGGACATCTTCTATGATTGTGAGCCCCATTAATTATTTTCAAACCTGAGCAATTAGTTGAAGTTGGACAAGGAAGACAACATAATGAGTTATGCTTGGGTATATTTGTATAGAAGTTATATTGTTATGGATCCTCTAACATGAGGTGCTTGCTTTTTAGAATCCTTTGCTAGCCAAGATATCTGTACTAAGCGGGAATACTACTTGTGCATCCAAATTCCTTGAACCAAGTTTCTTCCATGAGTGTCCACCATATCTACCTATATGCTGTATTTACCTGCCGTTCCAAGTAAATTTGCATGTGCCAAACTCTGAACCTTCAAATAATAATCTGTTTTGTATGCCCGAATCGCTCATGTAGCGACTAGGGGCTGTCGGTATCTTCCATGCTAGGTGGGTTATTCTCACGATGAGTGGACTCCGCTCATCATTCATGAGAAAATGGCTGGTAACTGGGATGCCTAGTCCTATGATCAAAAGATCAAAAACAAAATCGCAAATAATTTAAACAAACTCCCCCAGGATTGTTGATAGTTGGACGGCACTCGTTGTTTCGGACAAGCCGTGGAGTGTGATTGTTGGTGGAGGGGGAGTAAAATCTTTACCTTTCTGTTTGGGAACTGCCTATAATGTATCTAGTATGGAAGATATTGGGAACTCTTGGTCGTTATGTTGACAATGAAAGCATACCTCTCAAAATTATTTTCATCTCTGTTTTAAAGCTTCGAGCTCTGGCACCTCTGTAAATCCCTGCTTCCCTCTGCGAAGGGCCTATCTTTTACTTTTATGCAAGAGTCAGTAGTACTCCTTCTCATTCCAACCTACTCTTTAGTCGGCAAGCATCATGTGATGGAAAGATCTAAGCATATATGGCCATTCAAATATATTTGATCATGAATTATTATTGTTGACAATTATCTATATGATAAATAAGTTGGGAGGCGAAACATTAAGCCCCTATCTTTCTCTGTGTTCGATGGATGCTATTTGTTCTAAAAATATGCTTTGAGTGGTAGCAATCATGGAAGACTATATGATAGTTGAGTATGTGGGGTTTGCTAAATCAAAGCTCTATATACACCCTTCCTGAAAATAAGATGAATTGCAATTGTTTGATGACTAAGAACTGTTTGTTAGTTTTCAAGAAAGTTTATGATTTATACTTTAACATGTGAATAGCTTGTTACTTGATCATGAGAAGCTTTATGATATGAGCTACTGTTATGACATATAATGATGCTAGAAAAGGTGATTGAAATTATCATTGATCAAACTTGTGCACCTGCTAGCATTCACACTTCATAAATTAATTTTTTTATCATTTACCCCTACTCGAGGACGAGCAGGAATTAAGCTTGGGGATGCTGATACGTCTCCAACTTATCTATAATTTATGAAGTATTCATGCTATTATATTATCTGTTTTGGATGTTTATGGGCTTTACTAAACACTTTTATATTATTTTTGGGACTAACCTATTAACCGGAGGCCTAGCCCAAATTGTTGTTTTCTTGCCTATTTCAGTGTTTCGAAGAAAAGGAATATCAAACGGGGTCTAAACGGAATGAAACCTTCAGGAGAGTTATTTTTGGAATGGAAGCAATCCAGGAGACTTGGAATAGAGGTCAGGGAAGCTTCGAGGAAGTCACAAGGCAGGGAGGCGTGCCACCCACCCTCGTGGCTCCCCTGATCGACTTCTTTCGCCTATATATATCCATATACCCTAAAAAACATCGGGGACCACAATAGATCGGGAGTTCCGCCGCCGCAAGCCTCTGTAGCCACGAAAAACCAATCGGGACCCTGTTTCGGCACCCTGCCGGAGGGGGAATCCTTCACCGGTGGCCATCTTCATCATCCCGGCGCTCTCCATGACAAGGAGGGAGTAGTTCACCCTCGGGGCTGAGGGTATGTACCAGTAGCTATGTGTTTGATCTCTCTCTCCCTCTCTCGTGTTCTTGAGGTGGTACGATCTTGATGTATCGCGAGCTTTGCTATTATAGTTGGATCTTATGATGTTTCTTCCCCTCTACTCTCTTGTAATGTATTGAGTTTCCCCTTTGAAGTTATCTTATCGGATTGAGTCTTTAAGGATTTGAGAACACTTGATGTATGTCTTGCATGTGCTTATCTGTGGTGACAATGGGATATCACGTGATCCACTTGATGTATGTTTTGGTGATCAACTTGCGATTTCCGTGACCTCGTGAACTTATGCATAGGGGTTGGCACACGTTTTCGTCTTGACTCTCCGGTAGAAACTTTGGGGCACTCTTTGAAGTTCTTCGTGTTGGTTAAATAGATGAATCTGAGATTGTGTGATGCATATCGTATAATCATACCCACGGATACTTGTGTTGGAGATCGTAGCAGAAATTTAAAATTTTATACGTATCACCAAGATCAATCTATGGAGTCATCTAGCAACAAGAGAGAGGGGAGTGCATCTACATACCCTTGTAGATGGCGCGCGGAAGCGTTCAAGAGAACGGGGTTGATGGAGTCGTACTCGTCGTGATCCAAATCACCGATGATCCTAGCGCCGAACGGACGGCACCTCCGCGTTCAACACATGTACGGAGCGGGGACGTCTCCTCCTTCTTGATCCAGCAAGGGGGGAGGAGAAGTTGATGGAGATCCAGCAGCACGACGGCGTGGTGGTGGAAGTAGCGGGATCCCGGCAGGGCTTCGCCAAGCGCAAGCGGGGAGGAAGAGGTGTCACGGGAGGGAGGGAGGCGCCAGGGCTTGGGGTGCTGCTCCCATGCGCCTCCCCACTATATATAGGGGTGGAGGGGGCTGGTTTCTTGCCCTCCAAGTCCATTGGGGCGTTGGCAAAGGTGGGGGAAAGAAATCTCATCATTTCCCTTCCCCACCGATTGTTATCCCCCCTTTTTTTAGGGATCTTGATCTTATCCCTTCGGGATATGATCTTATTCCTTCTAAGGTGGGATCTTGGTGCGCCTTGACCAGGGGTGTGGGGCCTTGCCCCCACTACCCACGTTCATGTGGGTCCCCCCATGCAGGTGGGCCCCACTTCGGAACCTTCTAGAACCTTCCCGGTACAATACCGAAAAATCCCGAACATTTTCCGGTGGCCAAAATAGGACTTCCCATATATAAATCTTTACCTCCGGACCATTCCGGAACTCCTCGTGACGTCCGGGATCTCATCCGGGACTCCGAACAACTTTCGGTTAACCGCATACTAATATCTCTACAACTCTAGCGTCACCGAACCTTAAGTGTGTAGACCCTACGGGTTCGGGAGACATGCAGACATGACCGAGACGACTCTCCGGTCAATAACCAACAGCGGGATCTGGATACCCATGTTGGCTCCCACATGTTCCATGATGATCTCATCAGATGAACCACGATGTCGAGGATTCAATCAATCCCGTATACAATTCCCTTTGTCAATCGGTACGTTACTTGCCCGAGATTCGATCGTCGGTATCCCAATACCTTGTTCAATCTCGTTACCGGCAAGTCACTTTACTCGTACCGTAATGCATGATCCCATGACCAAACACTTGGTCACATTGAGCTCATTATGATGATGCATTACCGAGTGGGCCCAGAGATACCTCTCCGTCATACGGAGTGACAAATCCCAGTCTCGATTCGTGCCAACCCAACAGACACTTTCGGAGATACCCGTAGTGCACCTTTATAGCCACCCAGTTACGTTGTGACGTTTGGCACACCCAAAGCACTCCTATGGTATCCGGGAGTTGCACAATCTCATGGTCTAAGGAAATGATACTTGACATTTGGAAAAAGCTCTAGCAAACGAACTACACGATCTTGTGCTATGCTTAGGATTGGGTCTTGTCCATCACATCATTCTCCTAATGACGTGATCCCGTTATCAATGACATCCAATGTCCATAGTCAGGAAACCATGACTATCTGTTGATCAACGACCTAGTCAACTAGAGGCTCACTAGGGACATGTTGTGGTCTATGTATTCACACATGTATTACGATTTCCGGATAACACAATTATAGCATGAACAATAGACAATTATCATGAACAAGGAAATATAATAATAACCATTTTATTATTGCCTCTAGGGCATATTTCCAACAGTCTCCCACTTGCACTAGAGTCAATAATCTAGTTACATTGTGATGAATCGAACACCCATAGAGTTCTGGTGTTGATCATGTTTTGCTCTAGGGAGAGGTTTAGTCAACGGATCTGCTACATTCAGGTCCGTATGTACTTTACAAATATCTATGTCTCCATTTTGAAAATTTTCACGAATGGAGTTGAAGCGACGCTTGATATGCCTGGTCTTCCTATGAAACCTGGGCTCCTTGGCAAGGGCAATAGCTCCAGTGTTGTCACAGAAGAGAGTCATCGGGCCCGACGCATTGGGAATAACTCCTAGGTCGGTAATGAACTCCTTCACCCAGATTGCTTCTTGTGCTGCCTCTGAGGCCGCCATGTATTCCGCTTCACATGTAGATCCCGCCACAACGCTTTGCTTGCAACTGCACCAGCTTACTGCCCCACCATTCAAAATATACACGTATCCGGTTTGTGACTTAGAGTCATCCAGATCTCTGTTGAAGCTAGCATCGACGTAACCCTTTACGACGAGCTCTTCGTCACCTCCATAAACGAGAAACATATCCTTAGTCCTCTTCAGGTACTTCAGGATATTCTTGACCGCTGTCCAGTGTTCCATGCCGGGATTACTTTGGTACCTTCCTACCAAACTTACGATAAGGTTTACATCAGGTCTGGTACACAGCATGGCATACATAATAGACCCTATGGCCGAGGCATAGGGGACGACACTCATCTTTTCTCTATCTTCTGTCGTGGTCGGGCATTGAGCCGTGCTCAATTGCACACCTTGCAATACAGGCAAGAACCCCTTCTTGGACTGATCCATATTGAACTTCTTCAATATCTTGTCAAGGTACGTACTTTGTGAAAGACCAATGAGGCGTCTTGATCTATCTCTATAGATCTTGATGCCTAATATATAAGCAGCTTCTCCAAGGTCCTTCATTGAAAAACACTTGTTCAAGTAGGCCTTTATGCTTCCCAAGAATTCTATATCATTTCCCATCAACAGTATGTCATCCACATATAATATGAGAAATGCTACAGAGCTCCCACTCACTTTCTTGTAAACACAGGCTTCTCCATAAGTCTGTGTAAACCCAAATGCTTTGATCATCTCATCAAATCGAATGTTCCAACTCCGAGATGCTTGCACCAGCCCATAGATGGAGTGCTGGAGCTTGCATACCTTGTTAGTATTCTTAGGATCGACAAAACCTTCCGGCTGCATCATATACAATTCTTCCTTAAGAAAGCCGTTAAGGAATGCCGTTTTGACGTCCATTTGCCATATCTCATAATCATAGTATGCGGCAATTGCTAACATGATTCGGACGGACTTCAGCTTCGCTACGGGTGAGAAAGTCTCATCGTAGTCAACCCCTTGAACTTGTCGATAACCCTTAGCGACAAGTCGAGCTTTATAGATGGTAACATTACCATCCGCGTCCGTCTTCTTCTTAAAGATCCATTTGTTTTCTATCGCTCGCCGATCATCGGGCAAGTCTGTCAAAGTCCACACTTTGTTTTCATACATGGATCCTATCTCGGATTGCATGGCTTCAAGCCATTTGTTGGAATCTGGGCCCGCCATTGCTCCTTCATAGTTCGAAGGTTCACCATTGTCTAACAACATGATTTCCAGGACAGGGTTGCCATACCACTCTGGTGTGGAACGTGTCCTCGTGGACCTACGAAGTTCAGTAGTAACTTGATCCGAAGTACCTTGATCATCATCATTAGCTTCCTCTCTAGTCAGTGCAGGCACCACAGGAACATCTTCCTGAGCTGCGCTACTTTCCGGTTCAAGAGGTAGTACTTCATCAAGTTCCACTTTCCTCCCACTTACTTCTTTCGAGAGAAACTCTTTCTCCAGAAAGGACCCATTCTTGGCAATGAAGATCTTGCCTTCGGATCTGAGGTAGAAGGTATACCCAATGGTTTCCTTAGGGTATCCTATGAAGACAAATTTTGCGACTTGGGTTCGAGCTTTTCAGGTTGAAGTTTCTTGACATAAGCATCGCATCCCCAAACTTTTAGAAACGACAGCTTAGGTTTCTTCCCAAACCATAATTCATACGGTGTCATCTCAACGGATTTCGACGGAGCCCTATTTAAAGTGAATGCGGCAGTCTCTAAAGCATAGCCCCAAAATGAGAGCGGTAGATCGGTAAGAGACATCATAGATGCGATTACGACGTTCGGACACACCATTTCGCTGAGGTGTTCCAGGCGGCGTGAGTTGTGAAACTATTCCACATTTCCTTAAGTGTGTGCCAAATTTGTGACTCGAATATTCCCCTCCACGATTTGATCGTAAGAACTTTATTTTTCTGTCACGTTGATTCTCAACCTCACTCTGAAATTCCTTGAACTTTTCAAAGGTCTCAGACTTGTGTTTCATTAGGTAGACATACCCATATCTACTCAAGTCATCAGTGAGAGTGAGAACATAACGATAGCCACCGCGAGCCTCAACACTCATTGGACCGCACACATCAGTATGTATGATTTCCAATAAGTTGGTTGCTCGCTCCATTGTTCTGGAGAACGGAGTCTTGGTCATCTTACCCATGAGGCATGGTTCGCACGTGTCAAATGATTCGTAATCAAGAGACTCCAAAAATCCATCTGCATGGAGCTTCTTCATGCGTTTGACACCAATGTGACCAAGACGGCAGTGCCACAAGTATGTGGGACTATCATTATCAACCTTACATCTTTTGGTATTCACACTATGAATATGTGTAACACTACGTTCGAGATTCATTAAGAATAAACCATTAACCAGCGGGGCATGACCATAAAACATATCTCTCATATAAATAGAACAACCATTATTCTCGGATTTAAATGAGTAGCCATCTCGAATTAAATGAGATCCTGATACAATGTTCATGCTCAAAGCTGGCACTAAATAACAATTATTGAGGTTTAAAACTAATCCCGTAGGTAAATGTAGAGGTAGCGTGCCGACGGCGATCACATCGACCTTGGAACCATTCCCGACGCGCATCGTCACCTCGTCCTTTGCCAGTCTCCGTTTATTCCGCAGCTCCTGCTTTGAGTTACAAATATGAGCAACCGCACCGGTATCAAATACCCAGGAGCTACTACGAGTGCTGGTAAGGTACACATCAATAACATGTATATCACATATACCTTTGGTGTTGCCGGCCTTCTTGTCCGCTAAGTACTTGGGGCAGTTCTGCTTCCAGTGACCACTTCCCTTGCAATAAAAGCACTCAGTCTCAGGCTTGGGTCCATTCTTTGGCTTCTTCCCGGCAACTGGCTTACCGGGCGCGGAAACTCCCTTGCCGTCCTTCTTGAAGTTCTTCTTACCCTTGCCTTTCTTGAACTTAGTGGTTTTATTCACCATCAACACTTGATGTTCCTTTTTGATCTCCACCTCCGCTGATTTCAGCATTGAATATACCTCAGGAATGGTCTTTTCCATCCCCTGCATATTGAAGTTCATCACAAAGCTCTTGTAGCTCGGTGGAAGCGACTGAAGGATTCTGCCAATGACCGCGTCATCCGGGAGATTAACTCCCAGCTGAGTCAAGCGGTTGTGTAACCCAGACATTTTGAGTATGTGCTCACTGACAGAACTATTTTCCTCCATCTTACAACTGAAGAACTTGTCGAAGACTTCATATCTCTCGACCCGGGCATGAGCTTGGAAAACCATTTTCAGCTCTTCGAACATCTCATATGCTCCGTGTTGCTCAAAACGCTTTTGGAGCCCCGGTTCTAAGATGTAAAGCATGCCGCACTGAACGAGGGAGTAATCATCAGCATGCTGCTGCCAAGCGTTCATAACGTCTTGGTTTTCTGGGATGGGTGCGTCACCTAGCGGTGCTTCTAGGACATAATCTTTCTTGGCAGCTATGAGGATGATCCTCAGGTTCCGGACCCAGTCCGTATAGTTGCTGCCATCATCTTTCAGCTTGGTTTTCTCTAGGAACGCGGTGTAGTTGAGGGCAACATTAGCGTGGGCCATTTGATCTACAAGACATATTGTAAAGATTTTAGACTAAGTTCATGATAATTAAGTTCATCTAATCAAATTATTCAATGAACTCCCACTGAGATAGACATCCCTCTAGTCATCTAAGTGAAACATCATCCGAGTCAACTAGGCCGTGTCCGATCATCAAGTGAGACGGACTAGTCAACATCGGTGAACATCTTCATGTTGATCGTATCTTCTATACGACTCATGCTCGACCTTTCGGTCTTCCGTGTTCCAAGGCCATGTCTGTACATGCTAGGCTCATCAAGTCAACCTAAGTGTATTGCGTGTGTAAATCTGGCTTACACCCGTTGTATTCGAACGTTAGAATCTATCACACCCGATCATCACGTGGTGCTTTGAAACAACGAACCTTCGCAACGGTGCACAGTTAGGGGGGAACACTTTCTTGAAATTATTGCGAGGGATCATCTTATTTAAGCTACCGTCGTTCTAAGCAAATAAGATGTAAAACATGATAAACATCACATGCAATCAAATAGTGACATGATATGGCCAGTATCATATTGCTCCTTTGATCTCCATCTTCGGGGCGCCATGATCATCTTCGTCACCAGCATGACACCATGATCTCCATCATCGTGTCTTCATGAAGTTGTCACGCCAATGATTACTTCTACTTCTATGGCTAACGTGTTTAGCAATAAAGTAAAGTAATTTACATGGCGTTATTCAATGACACGCAGGTCATACAAAAAATAAAGACAACTCCTATGGCTCCTGCCGGTTGTCATACTCATCGACATGCAAGTCGTGATTCCTATTACAAGAACATGATCAATCTCATACATCACATATATTTCATTCATCACATCCTTTTGGCCATATCACATCACAAGGCATATGCTGCAAAAACAAGTTAGACGTCCTCTAATTGTTGTTGCATGTTTTTACGTGGCTTCTATAGGTTTCTAGCAAGAACATTTCTTACCTACGTAAAACCACAACGTGATATGCCAACTTCTATTTACCCTTCATAAGGACCCTTTTCATCGAATCCGATTCGACTAAAGTGGGAGAGACAGACACCCGCTAGCCACCTTATGCAACTAGTGCATGTCAGTCGGTGGAACCTGTCTCACGTAAGCGTACGTGTAAGGTCGGTCCGGGCCGCTTCATCCCACGATGCCGCCGAAACAAGATAAGACTAGTAGTGGCAAGAAAATTGACAACATCTACGCCCACAACAAGTTTGTGTTCTACTCGTGCATAGAAACTACGCATAGACCTAGCTCATGATGCCATTGTTGGAGATCGTAGCAGAAATTTAAAATTTTCTACGTATCACCAAGCTCAATCTATGGAGTCATCTAGCAACGAGAGAGAGAGGAGTGCATCTACATACCCTTGTAGATGGCGCGCGGAAGCGTTCAAGAGAACGGGGTTGATGGAGTCGTACTCGTCGTGATCCAAATCACCGATGATCCTAGCGCCGAACGGACGGCACCTCCGCGTTCAACACACATACGGAGCGGGGACGTCTCCTCCTTCTTGATCCAGCAAGGGGGGGAGGAGAAGTTGATGGAGATCCAGCAGCACGACGGTGTGGTGGTGGAAGTAGCGGGATCCCGGCAGGGCTTCGCCAAGCGCAAGCGGGGAGGAAGAGGTGTCACGGGAGGGAGGGAGGCGCCAGGGCTTGGGGTGCTGCTCCCATGCGCCTCCCCACTATATTTAGGGGTGGAGGGGGCTGGTTTCTTGCCCTCCAAGTCCATTGGGGCGTTGGCAAAGGTGGGGGAAAGAAATCCCATCATTTCCCTTCCCACCGATTGTTATCCCCCTTTTTTTAGGGATCTTGATCTTATCCCTTCGGGATATGATCTTATTCCTTCTAAGGTGGGATCTTGGTGCGCCTTGACCAGGGGTGTGGGGCCTTGCCCCCACTACCCACGTTCATGTGGGTCCCCCCATGCAGGTGGGCCCCACTTCGGAACCTTCTAGAACCTTCCCGGTACAATACCGAAAAATCCTGAACATTTTCCGGTGGCCAAAATAGGACTTCCCATATATAAATCTTTACCTCCGGACCATTTCGGAACTCCTCGTGATGTCCGGGATCTCATCCGGGGACTCCGAACAACTTTCGGTTAACCGTATACTAATATCTCTACAACTCTAGCGTCACCGAACCTTAAGTGTGTAGACCCTAAGGGTTCGGGAGACATGCAGACATGACCAAGACGACTCTCCGGTCAATAACCAACAGCGGGATCTGGATACCCATGTTGGCTCCCACATGTTCCACGATGATCTCATCGGATGAACCACGATGTTGAGGATTCAATCAATCCCGTATACAATTCCCTTTGTCAATCGGTACGTTACTTGCCCGAGATTCGATCGTCGGTATCCCAATACCTTGTTCAATCTTGTTACCGGCAAGTCACTTTACTCGTACCGTAATGCATGATCCCATGACCAAACACTTGGTCACATTGAGCTCATTATGATGATGCATTACCGAGTGGGCCCAGAGATACCTCTCCGTCATACGGAGTGACAAATCCCAGTCTCGATTCGTGCCAACCCAACAGACACTTTCGGAGATACCCGTAGTGCACCTTTATAGCCACCCAGTTACGTTGTGACGTTTGGCACACCCAAAGCACTCCTATGGTATCCAGGAGTTGCACAATCTCATGGTCTAAGGAAATGATACTTGACATTTGGAAAAGCTCTAGCAAACGAACTACACGATCTTGTGCTATGCTTAGGATTGGGTCTTGTCCATCACATCATTCTCCTAATGATGTGATCCCGTTATCCATGACATCCAATGTCCATAGTCAGGAAACCATGACTATATGTTGATCAACGAGCTAGTCAGCTAGAGGCTCACTAGGGACATGTTGTGGTCTATGTATTCACACATGTATTACGATTTCCGGATAACACAATTATAGCATGAACAATAGACAATTATCATGAACAAGGAAATATAATAATAACCATTTTATTATTGCCTCTAGGGCATATTTCCAACAACTTGAAGTGACATTGGAGTATCTAGGTGACATTAGGGTTTTGGTTGATTTGTGTCTTAACGTGTTATTCTAGTACGAACTCTAGGATAGATCGAACGGAAGGAATAGCTTCATGTTATTTTACTACGGACTCTTGAATAGATCGATCAGAAAGGATAACTTTGAGGTGGTTTCGTACCCTACCATAATCTCTTCGTTTGTTCTCCGCTATTAGTGACTTTGGAGTGACTCTTTGTTGCATGTTGAGGGATAGTTATATGATCCAGTTATGTTATTATTGTTGAGAGAACTTGCACTAGTGAAAGTATGAACCCTAGGCCTTGTTTCAACGCATTGCAATATCGTTATCGCTCACTTTTATCATTAGTTACCTTGCTGTTTTTATATTGTCATATTACAAAAACCTATATCTACCATCCATATTGCACTTGTATCACCATCTCTTCGCCGAACTAGTGCACCTATACAATTTACCAATGTATTGGGTGTGTTGGGGACACAAGAGACTCTTTGTTATTTGGTTGCAGGGTTGTTTGAGAGAGACCATCTTCAACCTACGCCTCCCACGGATTGATAAACCTTAGGTCATCCACTTGAGGGAAATTTGCTACTGTCCTACAAACCTCTGCACTTGAAGGCCCTACAACGTCTACAAGAAGAAGGTTGTGTAGTACACATCAAGCTCTTTTCTGGCGCCGTTGTCGGGGAGTGAGTGCTTGAAGGTATATCTTTAGATCTTGCAATCGAATCTTTTTGTTTCTTGTTTTATCACTAGTTTAGTCTATAAAAGAAAACTACAAAAAATGGAATTAAGGGTGCCTCATATGCTTCATCTTTTTAATATCTTCCGTGAAAATAAGGATTCCGATAATTGTGCTCAATTGCTAGAGGAAGAATGCATTAAAATGTTTGGCACTAAATATTTGAATGATGAGCATGATTGCAATGTTGTTAGTATGAATTCTTTGAATACCCATGATTCTAATGATATGCAAAGCCACAAGCTTGGGGATGCTATGTTTGATGAATATGATATTTTTTGTCCCCTAAGTTTTGATGAGCAAATTTATTATGACGAAAGCATGTCTCCTATTTATGATGATTATTGTGATGACACGTATGCTATAAAGAATAAAGATAACCATGAAAATTTTCATCATGATTTTAATTTTCAATTGGATTATGCTTCACATGATAGTTATTTTGTTGAGTTTGCTCCCACTACTATTGATGAGAATAGATTTGCTTATGTGGAGAGTAATAAAAATTCTATGCTTGTAGATCATGAAAAGAATGCTTTATGTGATGGTTATATTGTTGAATTCATTCATGATGCTACTGAAAATTACTATGAGAGAGGATCATATGCTTCTACATATTGCAATAATATCATGTTTCCTCTCTATGTGTTGAAAATCTTGAAGTTATGCTTGTTTTTCCTTCCTATGCTAGATGATTCTTGCTCCAATAAGTTGTTTGTTCACAAAATCCCTATGCATAGGAAGTGCGTTAGACTTAAATTTGCTAGCCATATTCTTCATGATGCTCCCGCTATGTTTCAACTCTTATCTTTTATTTGAGCATCATTGAAATCATCATGCCTAGCTAGGGGCGTTAAACGTTAGCGCTTGTTGGGAGGCAACCCAATTTTATTTTTGTTCCTTGCTTTTTGTTCCTGTTTAGTAATAAATAAATCATCTAGCCTATGGTTAGATGTGGTTTTATGTTTTAATTAGTGTTTTTGCCAAGTAAGACCTATAGGATCTTCTTGGATGATAATTATTTGATCTTGCTGAAAAAGACAGAAACTTTCTGCTCACGAAAACAATTGTTAAAAATCACCAGAAAGTGATAAAATACTGATTCCAATTGCAGTAGATCAATAATCAAATTATCCAGGTCATCCTATTTTGGCAGATTTTTATGAGTTCCAGAAGTTTGCGTTTGATACAGATTACTACAGACTGTTCTGTTTTTGACAGATTCTGTTTTCATTGTGTTGTTTGCTTATTTTGATGAATCTATCAGTAGTATCGGAGGGTATGAACCATTGAGAAGTTGGAATACAGCAGGTATTACACCAATATGAATTTAGAATGAGTTCATAACAGTACCAAAAGTGGTTTTTGTTTTCTTATACTAACGGAGCTTACGAGTTTTCTGTTGAGTTTTGTGTTGTGAAGTTTTCAAGTTTTGGGTAAAGATTCGATGGACTATGGTATAAGGAGTGGCAAGAGCCTAATCTTGGGGATGCCCAAGGAACCCCCAGGTAATATTCAAGTAAAACCAAGAGCCTAAGCTTGGGGATGCCCCGGATGGCATCCCCTCTTTCGTCTTCGTTCATCGGTAACTTTACTTGGAGCTATATTTTTATTCACCACATGATATGTGTTTTGCTTGGAGCTTCATTTTATTTTGTTAGTATTTGCTTGCTGTTATTCAGAATAATTTTTTGCATCTCTATTTTCAATAATAATATCAAGGATAGCCTTTACCACGCTTATTTTGCAAGTATACATGTTGTTGTTTCAAAACAGAAAGTTTACCG
Organism: Aegilops tauschii subsp. strangulata; assembly: GCF_002575655.3. Taxonomy (NCBI): domain Eukaryota; kingdom Viridiplantae; phylum Streptophyta; class Magnoliopsida; order Poales; family Poaceae; genus Aegilops; species Aegilops tauschii. The sequence continues at coordinate 205,184,672 of NC_053035.3, read as the reverse complement.
CTGTTGCAAAAATTCCCTAGAAAAGTCAGAATATGATAAAATGTTGAAACGTTTTGCATATTGCAGCCCATTTTCCATTTTTAGAATTGCTGCCCATTTTATGGTCAGTACCAGGGTTAAAAAATTAAACTAAAAATGTGCAAAATTTTGAAAATTCGCAATTTTTTGCTGGGGAACAAAATATTCTTAATCCAAAAATTATTAGCCATACTAAAACAAATTTAAAAATAAATTAGTACTATGTCATATTAAAATCCAATGAAATATAAATATCAGTGAAGAACAAAAACAAAAAAGAAACTAATTTCCCATTTACTTTTAACAGATACTGACCAAACTCTTTGGCCAGGCCGGAATGCATCCCTCCTCGTCTTGAAAGATTTGCAGCCCAGTAAGTCGGAGAAAACAAATAGACCTAGCATGGGTATTCTTCAAAAAGAAATAGTGGCCTACCTATTTTCCCAAAGAAAAAACTGTTGGGCTGGTCATGTTGTTAGACGGGCCACAGAGACCGCACAACCCAGTTTATAGCCTGCTCCTCCGAACAAATCCTCAAAAAAAATTGTGCAATTCTGTCGTTAATTGACTATACATTGAAAATGAAGTGGGTCCCAGATATATGCAGGGTGGATTAGAGTAAAAAACGAGGGGTGCATCTGAGTAGTAAAAGAGGCGCTTTGCTTGTGTTCGGGAGTGGACCTGGTGGGTCCGTACTGTCATACTCACATCTATAGTCCTCTCCCGATTCACTATGTTGAGAGGGCCGGACGATGGCGCTGCGACGAGCGCACCAAGGCGGAGGATAAATTGCTATCGCCAATGTGCTGGGCTGGGTTGGACATTCTTATTGAAAAATAAAAATGGACCGGAACTATTTACGACGTTGACTACGATTTGCATGGGTCCGCTGGTTGCAGAAAGAAAATGGTGGGAGAAAGAAGACTGGTCGCTATCTTTGCCTAAGAATTATATCGACTGAATGTAACGACATTATCATAGGAAATAATATCCTCCTGTTAAATCGTGAATTTAAAGAACTGGTGCATGAGCCTTTAGCTTTATTTATTTATTTATGTTTAGGGGACCATGAGCATGTACCTGGGCCGGATTCATGTGAGAGCCTCCCTTCCAGTTAATTATGGGCTCCTCTATTGGGCCTTCATCAGTGGGCTGCATGTTATCAACAAGTGGAAAATGTGTTCCGTATGAAAAATAGTATGCGCTACGTACGGTATGGGGCACTAAAGGATCGGACCGTGCAATGACTTCTAACAACACATTTATTCAACCAATAGACAAAATATACTACTGATTGTACATTGAAAACAATAGCAACAGCAACCAGGGCTGGGGGTGCAACAGAAGCAGTAAGCAGGCCAGAAGAGTAAAGACGCAACTCTCTCTTCCAAACCAAACATCAGCCATCATTACAAAAGGGCTACCAAAAAAGAACAAGTGTATGCATCAAACTAAATAAAGAACCTACTACACCAAGTGTATCTAAGTAACTGGCTCAGCTAGACGTTACTATTTATTAAACTGTGGAGATTGGCTGACGGCTTGAACCAGATGGGTGCCTGACGGGGGAAACTCTAGCCAGCAGGTCGAAGTCTGATACTTGCGACCATCTCTCCTACTTTGGGTTGCAGAGCATGGCGGCATATATCAGGGTATGGTGCATGCAGAGACGCATGGTACGCTGTGTACACACAGTTTTGCCTGATGAATGAAACCGCACTGCCATCATGATCCTTGCCGTCGGTTATCTCCTGGTTAATCGGATAATTCAGTCCGAGAAACAGAGAGCGTGTACCAAGGCTACTTACCAGCCTCCAGTCAAAAATTCTTGAAGGCCCAGAGAAGCTGGGATCCTGCTCAAAGACCTTGCAGTGACTGTGATTGTATTCCGCAAAACAACACATCCGGTACATGCGAATGATCATCAATCGTTTGCCGTCGTGTGATCGAGCCAGGAACCACCTGCAACTACCAGGCCGCTTTTCTTTGAAAGGTTCTGAGATTAGGAAGGGTAGGGACACCAGACGGCCTACAACATCATATCAAGTTGGAGTCAAATAAAAAGGGCTCTTAATGTAGTCAATCTTAAGAACAACATGTTATGAGCATGAATATTTTTTCAGTAAATGTTGACAGTAATATAAGCAAGCCATCATGATATCATAGGAAAGTAACATACTACTGTAACAGCTGTTTGCAGTGATGACTGAAGTAGGCCAGCAATACGTCCAGCCATAGAAGGAGTCGACAGCGTAAATGAAGCCCTTGTGTTCAATGGCATTAGAGAACCATGGAGGATGTATGATCCTGCGATGGACGTGCAGATTTATCCACTTACCGCAGTGACCTGTCAGATAGGCGAGACCGCGGTTGAAGAACGCAATTAGCCTGAAGTCTTTATAATTCATAGATCTTGTGGGCACTTGGCAGATTACAACCTTGAGCAAATCAAACTTGGTATCATGTTGGCTACTGTAAGATTCTGATATTCTGGGCCGTGGTGCCAAAGCAGTGCAGTGTTAATCGAAGGAAGGGGATCAATCGCCGGGTGAAGACCTCCATGAGCATCCAGCTGCCACCACCGTTGACGAGCACCATCCAAGACGTGTTCATGCCGACCCAGTACATACCGTTAATGTAGTTGAGGGTGACGGGGATCGTATCACAGTCAAGAGGGTTGATGCTCGCCACCCTACGATCGTTATGCTGTGTGACACACTGTTTCTAAAGATCAGGCGGCATCAGCAAGCAAGGAGCTGGCATAAAAAGCTCCGGCCTGAGGGCTTTGAGTAAACGGTACAGCCCCGACGAGAACGCGGCGAGCGGCATGGTACTGAGATTGTCCACACGTGAAACAATGAGCTTGATTACCTCTGTGGGGAGCGAGTTCCAGCCACTCTTTCGATGAACGCTGCTCGGTTCTGCCATTGTTAGTGCTTGGGTTTCGGAAGAGGGGGTGAGGCGCCTTAGCAGGGATGGAAGATTGGACGATTATGTGCGGACAAGGATGGAGAAGCGAATATGTGTTGCGGGAAGTGGACAGGTGATGATGACTATAGCACGCCGCTTGACTTACGAGACACATACCAGCAGCGTAGGGTCATATTGATGCCAGACAACTTGCTTGAGTGATCACAGTACTGGTACTCCCTACAGTACCTACTACTATGCCCAAACTTGCTTGACTAGAGTAGTAGTGGAGTAGGACTCTGTTCTACTACTAGCATCGGAGGATTAGTATATTCTAATCTAAAATAGTTACAAACTTCAATGCCCGAGCGTGGAATGACTACGAACCGCCATCGGTGCTAACTCCAATCCCCAGCAAACGTTCGCTGGCAGACATGGCAGTTGCAAACGCCCGCGACGCAGTTACAGTACGTGTGTAAGGGTGGCGGTTTTGTCAAATACTATGGCTTAAAAACAGGCCACCGTCGGATGGAAATCTGACGGTTACATGTGATTCACCATGATTGAGCTCGTGGCGAACAATCGCCAGATATCATTACTAAATGAAGGTTAAAACACCCGGGGCTATAACTTGCACCGGCTGACCACTAACAATGATACTAACATAGTTGTAAAATGTTCAAAGACCGTGTCTACGTGGTGTTTGGAATTATATGCAAAAAAAACTAGCAAGATGCACGTGCATTGCACGGAACATCAAGATGCATTTTTTTACAAAACACGTGTTGTGATTGACCCATGCAGGAGTAATCCCATTTGTAAAAACTAATGATATCTCAAGACTTTTATCAGAAACATGGTATTTCGACCATTTCATCAAAAAAATGATATCTCGAGAAAGATGATAGATAAGGTGAGGAGGAGTGGGGCGTGGTGGTGACTGGTGGTCGGACTGGGCGGAGCCATGGGGATGGATAGCACCGGCAGCGGCCACCATGCCAGATTGTTCCAGAGACTTCCTTTTTTAATTGCGCGGCAATGAGGTTGTGGGAGATAAGGATGAATGAGGCAAGGCCTTATCTGTAAATGTGGAGAGAGGTGCGGGTATATTTTGTGAAATTGTCATAGTTTGCTTTCTATCCGTCAGATATAGATCGGACGGTCTATACAATAAGATGGCCGGCGCACCATCATCACCAACTCGGTTTTTTCTCTACTCCTACTCCTATATTACTTATACTTATATATACTCCTATAAAAGACTCAGTTGGTGATGATGGTGTGTCTGCCAACCGCCATTTCTGACCATTAGATCTGCATCTAACGGCTGTGATGTAAAGTTGTGGCCTTTTGCAACAGTTCCCACTTCTCTGCTCTAGTTTACACAAAACCCCTTAGTATCTTGAAACCAACCACATTCCTCCCTTACCTCATCAAAACAACCCAAAGAATATATTTGGAGTGAAACATAAGATATTTTTAGTGATATGTATACCAAAACTAAACTGTTTTCTTTCAAATTTGTGAATATGTATTATTCTACATTGGATCCGTTGCAATGGACGGGCTCATTGCTATAAAGGTTTATCTCTTGCATCGTCCGCAACGAACACCTGGTGTACTGGTCCGGGCCGGATGCTTGCAGCACGATGGCCTGAGTTTGAATTATATCCTAAACTGTAGGTTTTTATATTTTTTAATATATACTTCTTTCGCTACTGTACTAGGAGTGGAACCCATAGAGTACTTAGAATACAAGATTAAGGATGGATTTGTTTCTTTCTAACTTTCTGTACGAATCTGTAGCCAGACTGCAAGTAATGTACACTGTACTGATAGTGGAACCCACAGAGTACTTAGAATACAAGATTAAGGATGCAATTAACTTTTTATAGAGGGAGAATCATACACGCAATTAACTCAAATGGATTGAACGTGACTCTATTATTCTCCAACGACAACCGACAAATTTCCTCCCGCGGGCCAGAGTAGGTTTCTTAGTTTGCATGCGGGTTTAACGGAGGGGTTTGATGGAGGCGAGGAGTCGTGTTCAGTCGGGCGTGCAGCGGGCGGTGCAGTACTATTCGATTTGACAGCTACTAGTATATTATAAAAAAGAAAGAAGAGTAGTAGAGATAGAGATAAGAGTAGAGATAGAGACTAGGGAGGAGCACCATCTACTGCTTCGTGTGCTACTCATGTGCTCCATTCGGCGTCAGCAATGTCCCCTACAGCCACTCCCTCCTGCGCTCCATTCGGCGGGCGCTATTGAAATTTGGGGAGCGCACTCTCGCAACTGCTGGCAGCGATGACTTCACCGACGACGACTTATTCCCCGACCTCGGCAACCTCTTCCTCAACGACATGGGCGACAACCTCAACGCCAACGGTGCTGCTCCCGTTGCACCGTATGAGTTTCTGTCCTTCCTCTTCAAAATCGTGGTAGAATTCATGTTTCTAGTCTGTGTCCTAGATTCGATCTGTTCATCTACTATGCTAGTCCACATGATTAGTTTAATCTCTGTTATAGCCGTCATGATTTATTTTGTGCTTATTCAGACTAAATCTCGTAGTAACTTGCTCATATATTCAACTAGCGCACCAGCCCCTACAGCCACTCTCGTTTCATGGACGGCCTGGTCGATGCCTCCAAGGAGCCCTTCGTCTACTGCTATGAGTGCCCGATGCCGTTTTGGGGCTCGTCGGCGGACCTCGTGCATTACCTCGCGCAGTCGTCCATCTATCACTATTGGCCCGCGGCGAAGAACATCAAATACGAGGCGTGCTACCGTTCACCGTGCCAGAGTCGCTGGAGGATCACCGCCGCCTGCTAGTCTCGGAGGAGGACGGCAGCGTCTTCCTCTTGATCATGGGCACCGGCGAGGCCCGTGCAGGCCGCCACCCCGTCTCTGTAGTGTGCGTCAGGGGCGACGCCGCTGACGCTGACACTGACACGAGGCCGATGTACGGGTGCGTGCTCAGTGTTACTACCCCTACGAGTTACGTGGGCAGCAACACTGGCTACATCAAGCTGACTAGGACTGTGCCGAGCTGGGACCTTCCCGCCAATGTGTACATGGTAGACGCATGGTATGATTTGGCCCCCAACGTGGTGCACGGGGACTCCAAGCAGGTTCACCTAGACATATGCATTACCAAGTTAAATGTTGATCATTAGTCTTCGCTCAATGTAATCCGATGTCTAAGCATGTGGAGACTTCCATGCATGATCTTGCTCTATTGGAGTATCGCACATGAATAAAAGTGTATCCATTTATGGTTTAGTCTAGAATCTTCCATGTATGAAATTTTTACTACAGTACTGGTGAAAGACTTATGATGAACCATTTCTTACATCTCCTCTACCCCCTTCCAAGTCATCCTGATTTAATCCCTCCATCTAGGTGTATAAGGGCATGGTTAATACTTAATAGTATAGCCAATTGTTGACTATAAGAAAGTGCCATGTCATCTGTAGCCAACATGTATAACAATCGATACTCAAAAACTAATTCTTAAAGATCATTTCTTGCAAAGCACAATAAGTGTTATTTCTTCACAAGTTTTGGATGCATGTTGAACAGTTGAACATTTTTGTTTGCAAAAGATACCTTTTTTATCTATTTCACCCGGATGTTTGTGAGCTCTAGAGATGAAATAATATCCGAAGAAACCTATCGATACTCGTTAAACATGAGATGACCCCCACATCCTTTGTCAAAATAAACAACTCCTCGATCAATGCATCTCACTGTTCTGTGCAACGCACAGGCACCTTACTATAGATTAGTACGACCAAGAATTGAACTAACATTATATATAGTATGATAAATGCTGATGCATGTCACCTAAAATTATATCATTGAAAACTATGTTCAAATACGAATCCAACGATATAGTTTTTGTTGACATGCACTAACATTTTGTTAGTTAAATCTTCAGTCAAATTCAATGGGGGACTAATAAACCACGACCGATGTAGTACTAGTGTAGAGGGTGGCGCTGCACGCGAGTCTCACCCCGCTCGTGGCGCGGCAGTAAAGCCGTCAGATCACAAAACCCAACCACTCCCAGTAATAAGTGGCCTGGTAAAATAAACGGACAAGCAACCATCACATCCCTCCGTCTTTTTTGCATTTCATCTCTCTGCATTTACTTTCTCCGGTTCATCTCGCACACTCGATCCCTAGCTACTACTCCTAGTATCCCTAGCTACTACTCCTAGGGCCAGTTCTTTTGGCGGCTTAAAAAATAAGCCGTCTCTTCCGCAGCTTTTCCCATAAGACTAGTCATAGTGGAGAGTAACATTAAGGCGCCTCACTCATTTATTTGGGCTTCTAAACTACTACTAGTACCTCTGTCCTAGTTTATTCGTCACCATTGTAATTTGTGCTAAATTTTGACCAAAGATTAACTGATAAAATGTTAGTGCATGTGACATATGCACGTACTTACAAAATGCGTACGGACACACAAGGTTTCCAAACTTTTCCTTTTACATACTTAATTAAGGACGCTAAAGATTCTCGAACGTTCAGGATTTATCATTTGCGTCCCAAAACTAATGAGATCACCTTACAAAACTAAATTATATTCCTAATAAAAGCCACGACGCTCGCAGGAGCGCTTGCGGCGTGCCACGAGTGCCTTGGTGCACGGCCGTTTCCCAGCGCGCCGACACAACACCTCTTCCTCAGCCTCGCAACACGCGAGGTGCTGATTGGCGGCTTGCCGGCGGGCGAGCGCGATCTCACCGGTGTGGTGATCCGGCGCCGATAGGTACTCCTCCTCGCTGGAAGCGTGCACCCGGTCCACGTACCGCCAAGTGTAGATGAGGCGCTTGGGCCCGACTGCACTCAGGGCTTTGGCACGGGCGTCCTCCGCCACCCTCACGGCCCTCGCACGAACCTTCTGCCAAAGAGCCAATTGCCTGACTCTCTGGATGCGACAAGGCCTGCCAGGCAGCTTGCCCCGCGCCGCGCTTCTCTTCCTCGGCCTTCTTCTCTGCCTCTATTTTGGCACGCTCTACCGGAGGCAAAGCCTCCCACAAGGCGACATCCATTTTTTTCCAAAGCTCCTCAAGGCTGGGGGGCTCGGCGGGCGGCGCGGCGTTCTCCTCATAGCGGGGAGCCGACGCGTCCTCTGACGCGCATGCTGGCGAGATTGGGAACGCCGACGCGTCCACCTCGATGCGTCGCAGCGAGGAGCGGAACGTCGACGCGTCCTCCTCGACTAGTGGCGGCGAGGAACGGAACGGCGACGCATGACTGTCCACGCGGTGCAGCGAGGGGCGCCTAAGGCTTGGGAGGGGGGATGCCATGGTGGTCGACGTGAGAGGGAGGGGGAGGAGATAGCGATGAATGTGAGCGTTCTTCCGAATGTCGTGGGAGATGCAGTATTTATAGCGAGCAATGGCACACCTACGTAATATATGGACTGAGCTTCACTGACTTAACTGCAGGTCCAGTTGCGTCACTGACTTGTGGGCCAGATGCCTGTTGGGCCCACATGTCAGTGACCCAATGCACCTACAGTTAAGTAACTGAAGGAGCTACGTGGGCTTATTTTTTGGAGTAAATTACGGGTGAGGGAAGGGGTGGAAATATTGCTAGTCACAACGGATTGGACGAGCGCGGGGGAGGAGAGTCATGCATGCAGATTTTTTCCACACAGGGTGGAGTGGTGGGACTGCTAGAGGGAAAAGGAGAGTCAAGCAGGCGTTCAGATTTCAAGGTGCACGAAATTATTGCATGCGATGATTAAGGTTGGCCATGGTGGTGGTAATGTGGTACTCCCTCCTTTCTGGTTTATAGGGCTTAATTTGAAAATCTCTTCAACCAAGGTAGATGATGAATGGTGGAATTAATGTAGTTTGCAAAAGTACTTAATTAGTACTCTCGTTTTTCTCAAAAAATTGTGTGAATCGATGCATTAATTACACCACATGCATGCATGACCACTCCTATAAAAATGTCAGTTGGTGGTGAAGGTATGTCTGCCTCTGGACAACGTGAGTCGTTTGATCTACTTGGAACCAACGGGTGAGATGTGTGTGCATAGAGACATGGCCTTGCCACCGGAGGTACTGTATAACGGATATTTACCCACCTCTGCCACTGTATAAAATACAGAACTACTCATTCCAGCCGCATTTCCTTTCTGGTTCATCTCCTTGCATTCTTGCCGGCGGCGGCGAAGGTTCCTCAAGATGGAGTCCAAACACTAGAAACCACTACAAAAACTATTCCACTGCCTCTATCTTGGTAAGAGTAGGTGAAAATTTTGAATCGAGCCCTTTAAACTAGAAGGGAGGTAGTGGTACTCTAATAGCTAACCTCGTTGTTATGACTAGATAGGACATGGCACACACCTGGACGGAGGAACTAGTCTGCATTGTGCATTTAAGTTTTGTCTGAAGTCAATGTACCTCTACTTTGACCAAACTTATAGAAAAATGTACATCAACATTCACAATGTCAAATCAATATTTTTATACTCATTATAAAACGTAGTTTTTATACTCATTATAATCAGTATTGTAGATATTGATATTTTTAGTATAAATTTGGTCAAAAACTTTGCAAATGGTTGACGGAAGTAAAAAGGGCCAGAGGGAGTATCATGCATGCGGAGTAGGCAAAAAATTGCTCATTTATAGCCGGTCGAAGTCTCAAAGGCGCGACCGCGCGAGGGAGGCGAAGGTCGTGGGAGGCGCGACGGTTGAAGGAATTAAGTGAAGTTACATCCACGCGCCGGCATGGCGTGCGAACAGGCAGAAGCTATACCATCAGGCCTACGATATGGGTCTAGTAGACATGACATCTAGTGGGTCCCGCATAGTACTCGAGAACTCTTTGGGGGCTTGCAGCCGTTTATCCATCGGGCAAGCCAACAACCCCACGCTGTTCGCACGCCCTACTCGTCCCCGTCTTCTACCTTACAATAGTTTGCTCCCAGTCATCCCGTCCTTTCACATTACACCAGTTCAACTTCTCCTAACCCTCCTCCAAAATCCATGGCCTCCCCAATCTCCATGGTCGCCGCTGATTACCAGGTTAGAGCTATCATCGGTGATGAGTTCATCGTCATCCACACTCGTGGATCCGCGACGGTGAAAGCATGCCTTGCTCGCTTCCTGAGCATGTTCAACAGTTCAAAGGATGAGTGGGTCGCTGGGCTAGATGTTGAGTACACCACGGTCCTGGAAAGCGAGAAGATTGTAAAGGAGGCAGAGAAGAAGAAGCCCGCCGTGATCCAGGTTTTTGTACATAATGTGTGCTTGGTCTACCACATATGACATGCCGACGTTGAGTGCCAGGATTTTAAGAACTTCCTCAAGGAAGAAAGAGTGAAATTAGTTACCGTAGACTTTAGGAACGACAGGATGTCCTGGGTCGGATAGGCCTCGTTGTAGGACAGCCCTTCGATCTCCAGAAGGAAAGCCTGGTGTCCTCCTCTTAGCCTTCAATGCTGACCCTGGCAGCATCCATGATTGATCCTTCATACGCTAAACTGAAGAAACCTCACCACGAGTTTCATCATGCATGGGAGTCGAAGACAATAGATGAAGATCACATCCTGTACGCAGAAATAGATGCATACCTTTGTTTAAATATCTACAAGGGTTGGATGAAGAAGTAGAGTCGAGTGTCCGGTTCAAGCAAAGAAGCGACGGCGAAGAGGAAGAGGGATGAGGACGAAGTCGAGGACGTGGACTCGGACTCCGAGTAAGGTGGCAGTGTCGTCGCTCATGCTGGTTCTACTACAGTGTCAAGCGGACTAGTTGCTTGTTTTATTTCAGGGGTGTGTTGTGCTGAGCCCCCAGCAGAACTATGTTTATGTTCTTTCTCGTTATTTGAACTTTATGTTCTTTCTCGTTATTTGAACTCTTTAGTACGTATAGTAGTACTAGTACTATGTCTTACTACTGTTCTTCTTGCAGTTGGTACTACTGCTCGTATCTTCATGTTCCTACTGTACTAGTAGTATAATTTGGGCCAGTCGATTTGTGAAAGAAGTTCGACAAAGCGAAGGAAGAAGACAGCAGAGAAGCTACCCCAGTATCTATATTAGGGTGGCAGGGTGCCCTTGATCTGTCTTATGAGTGTTGAGTGTGAATGCAGTTCATCGGAAAAAATGGATCATGCCCGGTGTTAAACGGATGGCGAGGGTGGGGGGAAGCATGGCGGTGGCAGGCGGTTCAGGGGAGGGCAGGGCGGCGGCGGCAGGCAGTTAGGCATGTGGCGGGCTGAGAAGATGAACAGTGCATCAATTTTGGAGGTTGAAGAAGCCCTTCTAGCCACCCATGTTGCATCCAACGGCTCACAACAGTCGGCTGACCCAAATTGCTCCTTCAGATTGCAGGATCCACGTGGCACTCAAGGTCTCGAAGGTAGATTCCGCGTCCGTACCCGGTTTGCGGGCTCGGCGCGGGCGCGACCGGCTTCCGCCGCGACTGCCACCATGCGCGCCTCCTCCGCGCGAGCGGAGACGACAATGACACGCTAGTTCCTCCTCGCTGGCATGCTGGAGCACGCGCTCGTCCTCCTCTTCGTACGCTGCGTGCATAGACGCGGCTCCACCAGCTGCTCGCGTGCTTGGCAGCATGGCGACATCGCGAGGAGGGACTGCAGACGACATGACTGGGCGAGCCTTCGGCTTCATGGTACAGGGATGGCGGCGACACGGCGGTGATGGGCGAGAAATGGTTGGCCGGAGCAGGCGGGCGCCGGCATGCACAACGGCGGCGACGGCATATTGACGAGTGTGCGTATGGGAGCTTAGTTTAGTTTTATATAGGGTTGGTTAAACTTAAAAGAAAACCGTACTAGTACACGTAAACATTAGACTGGGGCAGCGCTTATATTAGTTACCACAAGTAATGCTACATCCACGTAAAGAATTTTACGTGTTTTACGTAACCTGCCACATGGACAATTGTGATTGGAGAAGGGGGAGGAAGGGGCCTACCCACCTAAAAATCAGGGGGGCGAGAGAGTTATTGGGAAGGTTACGTAAAACATTTCGTAAAGGTACGTAGGTATAGGATTATCGAGTTACCACAGCCACGATACAGAATGTTGTGCAATCGCGTGAACCACGGCCGTGCGGTCGATCGAACGGTGCGTCACCGTGTCGCGCTCGAAGTACACCCACCGAACCTTTTTGTGTGTGTGAAAACAATCCCCGAATATTACTCAACTTCTTTTCCTGGAAAAGTTCTTGACGCTACAATATTTCCATATATTTGAATTTAGCTCTAGTTTGTGTTTAGTTGGATTTGGACGTTTTAGGTGCGCCCTAGTTTTTTAATATTGATTTTTTGTGTGTGACTGAGAGAGAACGTGTGTATGTTTCCATATGTGTGTTGTGGCGGAAGGACAATGTGGAGACGGTGTGCTTGTGATAGAGACATAGAGAGGTGTGAATGTGCAAATGATCATGCATGAGTGAGACATAGACATATGCCGATACGTTGTGTATACATGAGAGAACGGTCTTCTATTTGTACTTGTGTGTGTGTGAGAGAGAGAGAGAGGAGCATCCGTAACACAACAACCATCTCTCTCGATTCGTCCGTCCCTCGCACGATCGCATGTAAGACATGCATCAACGCACACATTTTGACACCCTCACCCGGCCCCTGCCCACCTCAAGGCCCGCACATCGCTCTCTGTCTCGCACGCACAATCTCTTCGTGAAAACCCTATTTAGCATGTAGCTTTCTGTCACATACACACACATTTCTCTCCATAGGTTTGATTTCTCTCAGTACCTGACACACACACAAACACACACACACACACACACACATACACACACACACACACACACCGCACAGACACTCCCCCTCCCCCGAGCACACAATTCATCCCCATCCAAGGCTATATGGCGACCACTCTCGCTTGTGCTTCTCTACACTCCAGCATGCACAACACCTCAACCATCAAAGAGGGCATCGAGGAGATCAAAGACGGCGACCACACTGCACTAGAGAATGCGGGGCCATTTGGAAGTAGGATGATGTGACGACGGCTGACTGACTCCTCCCCCCTCTCTTTCCCACACAAAATTACCAATCCCTCTCTCTCCCGCACAAAATTATCAATCCCTCAACCCACGAGATCCTTCCCCTCTCGTCCATGTTTTTCCAGCTCTCTCATCAAACCTGTTGTCTCTTCTCCTTCCACGTCTACAGAATCCGGATGCACACACATCTCACGTATATTACATGTCTCCATCTATCTCACAGACCTAACTTCTTGCTCTCTCTTTCTCTCTCTCTCTCTCATTAGGTTTGTCTCCTACTCTCTTGTCCACATACACACAATCTTTACCGCCCTATCTGCTCCATCTTCGCAAGCTCTCTCTACACATTTCATTCACACATTGGGATGTGTTCAAAATTTTGCTTTTATAATGGATGATGTAGACTTATGGTTGGTTTTGTTGCATCCTACAAAGTAATAACTATGAAATGCATTTACATTCTCATTTGATTGGGATTATGTGAGTTTGAGCATATTGTGAAGTACTATAGACCTTGTATACATCTTGGAATTTAACAATGATTGTAACTATTGAATTGTATAGACCATTACATTCGAAGTCAGTAGCCTAATATATTTATTTCACAATTGCAACAAATGATTAATTCACTACAAACTAAGAAAACAAATGTGTACTCCCTCCGTTTTTATTTAAGTCCGCGTATTAGCATTGGTCAAAGTCAAGTTTTCTAAACTCTCAGAAAGTTTATAACAAAAAATATTAACATATACAATAACAAATAAATACCATTAGATTCATTATTGAATGTACTTTCACATCATACATATTTGTTATGGTAAATGTTTATATTTTTCTATAAACTTAGTCAAACTTTAGGAAGTTTGACTTCGGTCAAACCTAATATGCAGAGTTAATAAAATCGGAGGGAGTACTAGTAGTCACTAGTACTACTCGCTAGTTGCTTAGCCCAATCACACAACACGCCACATAGGGAGTTCAGTGTCACAAAATTTTGAGGTCGGCGGGAAAATCTCCCGCGACCCTGATTCGAGCAGTGAGAAGTTACCATCATAACCTTCGGAATAGGTCTACAGATTGCGCTTGTTAGGGGCCTGTTTTCGTAACTTCAGGTTCACACTACCCAGCCAACCCCACCCCGGCACCCAGAGTAGTACACCTGAATACTCCCCATTTTATATCCCACACCAAAATAGACTTCTCCACGGCACCGCGGCCTTCGTGCTCCTTCCCTTCTCCATCGGCGCACTCGTCCTCCGCAACGCATCTGCCTCATCGATGACCTCGTACGCCGCACTGGAGCTGGTCCACCGTCGTCGTCGTACACGGAGCCTCTTCCCCAGCACCGTCTTCCATGGTCTCGGGTCTGCTTCCCAGAAGCCGACGCCAAGCGCAGAAGCACCACCGTCGTGGACAATGAACTGACTCCCATTGCCGACCATGATGCACAGAGGCCGCCGCGACCATCGTTCTCCTCCTCGATTGGTAATGTGTGTATTGAATCACTTAGCAGTACATGTGCAGTTCCAATTTTGTTCATACCTACCCTTCAAATTTCCTGGTTGCTCTTGTTCCTGTAAAAGTAATTGGTTATAGCCTCCATTGTCCAACAGAATATCAGCTTGTAATTGTGCGTCGCTCATGTATTGCGCTGTGCTTGGGTAGGTTCTTCATCTGCAACCAGTAGTGTGGCAAATGATGGAAAGTTTTTTAGAACTAGCAAGATGCCCATGCATTGCACGGAACATCAAGAGGCATTTGTATGAGTAGTTTATCTTGTAGGAGAAAAGGATGAACGAGGGAAGGCCTTATTTGCAAATCCAGAGAGGGGTGTGGGTATCTTTCTGCAAAATTGCCATAGTTTCCTTCCTATCTGTCGGAGATCAATCGGACGGCCTATATTGCAGGATGGCAGGCACACCATCATCACCAACTCTGTTTTTTAAAAGAACTAGTTTATCTTGTGGGAGAAAAGGATGAACGAGGGAAGGCCTTATTTGCAAATGTGGAGAGGTGTGTGCTTGCCTTTTTGCCAAATTGCCATAGTTTCCTTCCTATCCGTCAGATATAAATCGGATGGCCTATATTGCAGGATGGCAGGCACACCATCCTCACCAACTCTGTTTTTTATAAGAGTGTAGAAAAAGTAGAAAAAAGAGTAGAGAGTAGAGAAGTAGAGATAAATATTAAATATAAAATAAATATAATAGTAGAGAAGAGAGTAGAGATAAATATTAAATATTAAATAAATATAACAGTAGATAAGAGAGTACAGATAGCAGGGACGTCGGGAAAGGATCGCGCGCGCGCGGGAAAAAGCGGCCGGGCGCGCGCTAGTTTTGGCACGCGGCGTCCGGCGCGCTTTATAAAATCCAACGCCCTCCCACCGCTCTGTGCCTTGCCACCACTCTCTCCCCGCTCTGCGCCTCGCCACCGCTCTCTCCCCGCTCTTTCTTGCCTTGCCGCAGCCGCACCACCATGCCGCCGCGTCGCTGGGAAACTTGGGGATACCGCGGCGCCCGCGCGCACCCCTTTGGTGGCTTCTCCGCCGAGATCCGGTTCTGCGGGATGCGCCTCGGCCTCGGCAATTTTGACACTGCCAATGAGGCCGCCTGCGCATACGACGCAGCGGCGTGGCGCCTCCGGTGGCCTCATAGAACATTGAACTTCCCCAACGTGTCGACGCGGGAGCGGGCGCAGGAGCTCGCGCCTCTGCCGCGGCTTATCACCGACGACGATCGTCGCGACAACCGGAGGCGGGAGCACCATCTCGGCATCACCGAGATGGACGAGGAAGCCATGGCGCTGTGGCGCCAACGCTTCCCGCAAGATATCATCAACGAGTGCGAGTTCTACGCGCAAAGCAGGGCAGAGCGAGCCGCATATCGCGAGGACAAGCGTACGCGAAAAGCGGATGCTCAATTCAACATGAGGCTAGGAGCAGCGTCGCCCTGGGAATCCGGCGACGATCGGTATCTTCACGCCTATATTGAGACGTCGGAGGAGGACATCACCGAGGAGGAGTCGGACGACGAGGAGTAGTTGAACTATCTATTTTTTTATGCATTTATGCTATATCTATGCTGAGAACTATCTATGTCTCTACTCTCTAGTCTTTGCTCTCTATCTCTACTTCTTGATCTCAGCACTATAAACGCTTTTTTAAAGCGTCGCACGTTGCGCTTCTGTTGGAGATGCTCTAACATGGCAGACGAGTGCTTTAATGTTGCCCACAAGATGCGTGAGTATTACTAGTATACTTTTCTTGCCATGTTGAGATTTTAAAACCACGAATGCGAACATGCAGAGGATCAATGAAGACCAAACACGAGATATTGGGGACATCTTCAAGGAGCGTGGCAAGTTAAAGAGGAGCTGCACCGATCCTGTAAAACGAGCATTGGTAAGTAACACCCTTTCAATTACTTTCGTTTAGCCTCGTGTTCTCCGATGTGTATATGTTGTAGTTTCTGTTTCTCTTAGCCTCGTGTTCTTCATGTGTAATAAGAAGAGTCTTAATCGTCCTAGTGCTTTCATTTTTAGCTTGATGTAGGAAGTGGGTGTTCTCACCTTGTAGTCTGTTTTTATTTTTTTCCTTTTGAATTCACTTCTCCGAGTCCTGTTTATCTGGCTTCTACTAAATGGATCTGGGTTGCTCTGAGTATTGATCTAAAAAAGAAGTAACTTCATGTTAGGATGCAGTTCCTGCGAGGAGGGAAGTATGGTCAACCTCGAGATCATGTTTCCAAAATGAGGCTGGATTACACACAAGGTGCCAGTTCCCTAATGATGCTGGATTAGACACAAGGTGCAAATTCCCAGATGATGCTGGATTACACACAAGCCAGGTGGAGTCGTCAACTGTTCGTGTCCTCGTGGCTCTAGTAAAGGCTGAAAGAAAGTGTACAACAGCCCTTGAGAATATCGTCGAGTTCCTGAAGAAGCGAAAAGAGCAATCAGATGCTCTCTTCACTCAAGCCAAAGAAGAGATGGAAGAAGCCAGAAAGAAGCTAGCAGAGGCAGAGCAGGCTAGGCGTCTCTTGCTATTTAAAACTGTTGTCAATACAAATTTTCCTTCACAATAGCCAGGTTCAAATGTTTATCCAGTCAACATGCCTGTTGTGATGTCCGTGCATCTACTGATGTGGCACAAAATAATTTTTTAGGGTCATGTAATAACAGGAATTACTGTCCAAACAATAACAGACGAAGCATTGGACATGGTATAGTTCACGCGCAGGCCCAACATTCCAAGTTCAACTTCGACATCAAACTCATGTTCACATATATCTGCACATTCATAGATAATGTCCACAACCATGATTCACTTCAAAGCCAAAAAAAGTGAGGAGAGTTGTAAATAAAGAAAAACCTCCAGTTCCTGCTACCAGTGCGAGCACAACAAGTCAAGACCATGCGTAATTAATTATATTTTGATCATTTTTTGTGTTCTAAAATACCGGCCGGCTCACAGAAGGACGTGTTGGCGGCACACGCGCGGATTCAATGGAGGCAGGCGGGGCAGTCTAAAGCCAGTTGCATGCAGCGAGGAGGCATGTTCAGCCGGGGCCCTATTGGCCGGCGCGCTGGTTCAATGCCTGCGCTATGAGAGGCCGTGTCTGTGTTAGAGCAATCACTCCCTCTAGTCCTTTTTTGTTTGGGTATAACAAAATCTCGTTTTCCATTCACATTTTACAAGTAAAATTCGTGGGCAAACTTTGACCCAAAATACGATGGGGACTAGTAAACTAGGACGGAGGTAGTAGTTTTTTTATCAAAAGGAAGGGTTTCCCCTTCCGATTTTCATTACTGAAAACCAACATCTAAACCATAGTATTTGCCCTAGAACTACCACATTCAACATCTCGCAACATAAACCCATACAACCATACGCCAATGAGTAGTAGTTATGAATTCTATTTTCGCTCCATACCAATCGTTCTAAAAACTACTTAAGTACTTATAATGCGCCCTTGAAAATCGGAACTCTTACCCCGCTAAAAAATGATATTTTAAAAATGGACTACTGCAGGATGCTGCTAACGCGACACTACGATCAGAGACCCTTCGAGAAACTGTGTGCGATGCCATAATCGCAAACGATGCTGTATGAAAACCGTCAGAAATGTGTAAAATGTTTGCGATGAGGGATGCATCAAACACGGTTCAGGTTTTAGTTGCATGTGCGATGAAGGGCATACAGTTCAGCTCAATGAACTGTTTGCGATGAGGAGGAACAAAAGAAACAGGCAGCCAGATGGAGGCGTGTGCGATACACAGCATACGGTTCACTCGGATGAACTATTTGTGATTAGGCAACACAAAAGAAACAGTCAGCCAGATTAAAGGTGTGTGCGATATAAGTGTAGGATCGGAAGTATGTCTAGACGGGGGGTGATTAGACTACTTGACCAAATAAAAATCTAGCCTTTTCCCAATTTTAGTTCTTGGCAGATTTTAGCAACTTAGTACAAGTCAAGCAATCAACCTACACATGCAATTCTAAGAGTATAGCAGCGGAATGTAAAACAATTGCATATGGAGGTAAAGGGGATGAGATTGAGGGAGCAAACGCAATGTTGACACGGAGATTTTTATCCGTGGTTCCGATAGGTGGTGCTATCGTACATCCACGTTGATGGAGACTTCAACCCACGAAGGGTAACGGTTGCGCGAGTCCACGAAGGGTCCACGAAGAAGCAACCTTGTTTATCCCACCATGGTCGTCGCCCACGAAGGACTTGCCTCACTCGGGTAGATCTTTAAGAAGTAGGCGATCTCCTTGCCCTTACAAACTCCTTGGTTCGACTCCACAATCTTGTCGGAGTCTCCCAAGTGACACCTAGCCAATCTAGGAGACACCACTCTCCAAGAAGTAACAAATGGTGTGTTGATGATGAACTCCTTGCTCTTGTGCTTCAAATGATAGTCTCCCCAACACTCAACTCTCTCTCATAGGATTGGATTTGGTAGAAAGAAGATTTGAGTGGAAAGCAACTTGGGGAGGGCTAGAGATCAAGATTTATGTGGCTGGAATGGAATATCTTGACCTCAACACAAGTGTAGGTGGTTCTCTCTCAGAAAATATGTGTTGGAAGTGTAGGCATGTTTTGATGGCTCTCTCCATGAATGAAGAGTGGGTGGAGGGGTATATATAGCCTCCACACAAAATCTAACCGTTACACACAAATCACCAAACTCGGTGGGACCGAATCATGAAACTCGGTCAGACCGATTTAGTTCAAAATGTGAACGTTAGGATTCTCGGTGGGACCGACTGGATCAACTCGGTGGGACCGATGTCATTAGGGTTAGGGCATAACGTAATCTCGATGAGACTGATTACACAAACTCCGTGAGACCGATTTTGGTAATAGTCAAACAGAGAGTTGGTCAGGCAAACTCGGTGGGACCGATTCGCTCATCTCGGTTGGACCAAAACGTTATGAAAGGGAAACAGAGAGTTTGCATTGCAATCTCGGTGGGACCGATCGCTCATCTCGGTGTGACCGAAACGTTACGAAAAGGAAACAGAGAGATTACAACCCCATCTCGGTGGGACCGAGATCCCTATCGATGAGACCGAATTGATTAGGGTTTCTGGCAGTGGCTATGACAACTGAACTCGGTGGCTCCGGATATGAAATTTCGGTGGGGCCGAGTTGGACTTTTTGGTTTAGGACATATGTGGATATGAGAAAGTAGTGGAGGGTTTTGGAGCATATCACTAAGCATTTTGAGCAAGATCCTCATTAAGCAACACCTCATCCCTTCTTAATAGTATTGGCTTTTCCTATAGACTCAATGTGATCTTGGATCACTAAAATAGAAAATGTAGAGTCTTGTGCTTGAGCTTGAGCCAATCCTTTGTCCTTAGTATTTTGAAGGGTCCACTTTCTAATCCATGCCATGCCAATCATTGAACTTTCCTGAAATATTTATCTTGAAATAGCATTAGCTCAATGAGCTATATGTTGTTAGGAATTACCAAAACCACCCAGGGATAGTTGCACTTTCAATAAGGCATGCGGTTCACTCGGATGAACTGTTTGCGTTGAGACATGAGAACATAAACGGTTCAACTTAACAAGATGTGTGTGATACGCGGCAAACAGGTCTGTAATCAGAAATGTGTCTGAAGATCGATAAGAACACAGACGGTTGCTGCTAATAAGACGTGTGTGTTGTGAGCAAACGATTGCTGGTATACAATTGTGAGTGATTGATGAAAACATCACCGACGGGTTCCATTGTTTAGTCCGTGTGCGATTTGATTTTCTTTGTCCGCACACCATCTACGCTCTGTCTACAGAGCATCAACATATATACTTAAAAAGACATCATTGCATAACCAAATTAAGCATACAATTACACATGTGACTACACACATAACATTTGCACACACCAAAGTAAGCAATTACATGCATACTAAAGTAGGAGAAACGAGGATCTAATCATCTACTTATTGTTGCAACGACGCTTGCCATTGCTCTGCTTCCGGCTGGATCCCTGGCCGTTTTGGGGAAGGAGGGACTTCCTCATGTCAACGATCCGCCGGTACATGTTGTAGCTCGTCTACGCCTCCTTGGCCGCGTACACGACGTGAGCTTTGTCGAGTTTCTCCATCCAGGCCGAGTGCCAGGCACGCTTGTCCTTGTTGCACGAATCCTTCATGTCTCTGTAGTAGGGGTCGATGATGGCCTCGGCGAGGTGAACCAGTGAGTCCTTCTCATGCTCCTTGCTGCCCCAGATCTTGTATTGGCCCTGGATGTCGACAAGATTCTGGCAGGCGATACCCGAACTCTCGAGCGCCTTTACATCGTTGGTGATGTCCACCATAGCAAACATGTAGTGGGGGCTGTTGACAAACCTGGCGAAACGCTCGCAAGACCTTGTGGCCAGGCAGTAGTGGTAGACGAGGATGTGGTGGCGCACGCACATCTAGGCGGTGGCGACCTTGGGACGAGACCCGGCACGAGCGTGGGTGTACTCGAGGTCGAACCTGACCACCTTGTACTTCTCCTCGGCAAGCAACAGCTCCATGATGTGGATGGAGTGCTCCGCCGAGACCGGGTCGTTGGTGTACACCACCGAGAGGTCCATGAACCTTCTGTGGGTGTCCACCACGGCACGCATGGTGAACTGCTGCTCGTCGTCGGCAGCCGCTCGGAGCGCCATTGGAGCCGCGCAGGATACCCTCTAAGAATTTCTCGTGGTGGGTGTGCTTCTTGCAATGGTGGGGCGCGATCGAAAGGTTGAAGAGACACAAGGGTAGGTTAAATGGCCGCTGTAGTAATAAATGGGGGCCGGCCGGCCTGTAATCGTCACGTCTTGTCACGACGTTCATAGCGGAGGATTCCAGAATCTAGTGCACGCTTGACAACACCGCACCCCAGGCATGGACACTCGAGTGCGATAATTAATTCTGCGCTCTACAGTGCACACGGTGGAAGAAACCAACTGTGTGCAATAATGTCGAAGATCGCAGTTCGAGTTAGCTATACAGATCATGTGCTGTAAGATCGACAAGGTAAACTGATTCGAGAATGGTTAATAAAATCTAAGACCATTGCATATTAAGGACAAAATAGTGCTAGCAATATACGAGTCTCATACGATGCCATTTCAACGATTGTACCACAAAAGCTCGAAATGTTACAAGGTTCAAATTCCAGAGTTATATGGCTCAAATTCGAAGATTACAAGGTTCAAACTGATATTAGAAATGAAATTCAGCTCATCAGCTGCCAACGCTCGCGCTGATGCGCTGAACATGGATATCAGAGAGGTTCAAACTAATATTACCGCTTCTAAGTCTGGCTTCGAAACCTCACAATTTTTTCAAAGGGGTCAGCCACTGAGAAATCATGTATGGGGTTGACCCGATGACTTCCGATTACTCTGTCATCTGAAGTTCCAAAATGAAATTCAGCATTTTTGGATCCTACTCCATTCTGCCACAAGCATCGGCGCTGATCAACAGACCATTCATTTTTGCGAAATAAATGTAGAGCAAACCTCATTTCCTTCAGCACCCTTGCTTTGAGAACAAAGGACCTGGTGAATATAATCTCCGGTAAGGTCCCTCGGTAGGAGTTCAAAGTAATTTCTGAGAGATGCAGATCTAGGCATTCGACGTGATTCTTATATTGTATCACATTATCCACCACTGGGCCTAATCTTATCTGCAAAAGAAGAAAACGTGTTAGTGCCTACATGTAGTTTTGAACATTACTACAGGACTAGCTATTTGGCTTGCAGGATTTGTAAAATGCACTAACATGCCATCTTCGATCTGACATGATTAAGATGGGCATCTGGTTACATTCTAGAAAAATGTAGCCTTCTTCACAAGAGGTTGGAGTGGATGAAGAGTTCCCTAAGAAAACTAGTACAGATGAATCCAAAGGAGAAATGCTTATTGATTGTAACCATATGGATCAAGCAACCAATATGGGGGGGCATGTATGTACTGAAATCCTCCAAAAGAACCTTCAAAAATCGTAGTACATTATCATTGTAAACTTGGAAAAAGGTGTCACAAATTGAACTCCCTTATGGTTAACATTTAATAGGAAAGGAACATCACCTCGATATATAGCTTCTCCAGGCACGGAAAGCATCTCAGGAAACTGACAACTTGCTCCAGGTCAGGCCCGATAGATTCTAGTGCCAAGACCTTCACTGTGCGCAGTTTCGGGGTCAAGCTTGTCAAAATCATTTTCTGAATGACAGACGAACAAACATCTTCAAAATTAGAAATAATGTTAATTTGTAGAAGGAGAGGTAGAAGGTGGCTGTTGTACCTGAACGGGTGTAGATCCAATAAGAAGTTCAGAGTATTTGTCAGACGAGTAGCCCACCACTGTTAATTTCGGCGCAGAAATGACATTGATTCTTGTTGGACCTTCTTGATCAGCTACAAGTAATCTCTCAAGTGCAGGTGTGTCCTGGATGACCATACCGTGGTCCACCTTTTGTGATGTCTTCCTGCTGCACCAGCAACACACATAATTAGTCCGGAGAGTCATGGAGGTGATGTGGAAGGTACTCAACCCATTGATCACCTAAAGACGAAGGTACTCGAGTGGAGTACAGCCACGGAGCAGGCGCTCCATGTCACCCTTTGAGAGGCAGACGACGACGAGCTCGAGGTGCTTCAGTCGTGGTAGAATAAGAGTGAGCGCGTCATTAAGGGGCGGGAAATGGCAGTTCCTGAACTTGGCGACGTGCAGCGTGGGCGCGAGGCGGAGTGCGGATGTTGGCAGCGACCGCATATGCCCATCACCAAAAGTGATCTCCTTGAGCTGATCTAGGGCGGGGGATCGGAACCAGTCGTCAAGCTTGGCTCGGTCCTTGCCGTTGGAACGAAACTTGCCCATTCTAGGGCCTTTGGTTGGGCCAAGGTGACTGCCGAGGATCTTGGAGAACGCAACCAAGCTTTTGCGATAGCCATGGCAGAGCTCGTGGGTGTCGATGAGGTCGAGAGGGCTGGAGTTCCATAGGAGGCGCCACCATCGGGAAAGGAGGGTTGTCCGTGCCCCATATTTGATTGGGAGGAGGGAGATGATGACTCTCAACATATCATCGGGGAGGCTGCTGATTAAGTCTAGGCCTGCTAGAGTCGCTTGCGGTTCTAGCTCGCCCCGCCTCCGCTTGTTGGCAGCCCCGTTCTCCACCTCCGGAGTCTCCTTGTCAACGACGCTTTCTGATAGAAATAGGAGTACAGGGAATATTTAGTTAAAACAGGGCAATAGAAAAGTGTGTTGGTAACTAGAAGTTATTAGGTAGGAATATAGTAAGATAAGGGAATAACAACTGGTTGCTTAAATACTACACAATTCATTTGACATTGCTGGGTAAGTCAACATATGCAGATAGTTGAAAATAAAACTTACTTCGAACAAAGTCTGGACGGATGATTTTGTTGGGGAAGTTAGCATATATCTCATGACCAGGCCCTTCTATGTGCAGTGTAATTTTAGTGCCAGCTTTCAGTACATAAAACTTTGCAATTTCATTCCAAAAGCCAGTGCCAAAATAGGAGTCACCACGTTCATCAAGTCTTACAGTAGCAACGATTGTAAATCCATGGTTTGTGCGCAGTATGACATTCGTGGAGCCTTGATGTATGTAAAGGGAAAAATTGTGCACTACATAATCTGTTGCATAGCGAGGGATGTCCTGCAAAAAATGTTAGGGTTGTTAAAGAAAATATGGTAACATGCAAATATGGGCCCAAATTGAAAGAACTGTACAGCAGTTGAAATCGAAGGACAAAAGTCTATAATTAAACAGATAGGGTAAACATGATGTCATGGAAATATGAGAGTAATCGAAAGAACAATACATCATTAATTTGCCTAATATAGAAAGAAGAGGGAAAAATCCCCTTTGACGTATATGGTGCATGTGGCACCTTTTATCCAAATGTAGCAATATTTAGAATATGTTCAGGAAAGTAGGCCATGCCAACCGATTTAGGGTGAGATTGAACATACCGCGCGCGTCCTCAAGTTATATGGTACGATGAGATGGAATCTCTGGCGGCGGCTCAAGTCCTGAAGTATCGGCGTACTGTACATTCTATGAATGAAAGAAAACCCTCAAATTAGCTCGAATAAAAATGAATTCATGGTGATTTCCGCCGGGTGATTAAAGGAGGCAGATGAACTGGGATAAGAGATGAGATAATATCTCGTTAAATTAGGTACCTTGTTGTCCATGAGAAAGAACCCTCGGTACGGCAGATTCCCCAACCGAGCGGAGCTGGGTCGACCGCGAGCAGCGTCGAGAAAGTCGATGGCGATAGGCGGCGGCAAGCGGAAGTGGCGAAATGTGGTGGGCTTTGCCGGTAGCCTGGCGGCGGCGGCAGGCGGTGAGCTAAGTGTTTACCGCCGCGATAGGTGGTGCCATGGCATAGACGCGGAGGGGCTTGTGCAGGTGTGAATGGGGAATGTACCAGAGGGGTCGAGGTGGGTGGCGGGCGGGGTGAGGGTTTTTGTGACATGGGGATGGTGAGGGTTTTCTTTTTTCTTTTTTGAATTGGGTGGTGAGGGTTTTCTGTCCCACAAAGAATTTTGGGGGCGACGGTTTGCTAGAGCGAACCGTGTGTGATTGACGCAGCAGGCAAAATGATAGTCATTGCACACGGTTCCAATTTTGGGAACCGTGTGTGATTGACGTACTACCTCCGTCCTGGTTTATTGGTTCCCGTTGTAATTTTTACCAAAATTTGGCGAAATATTTAACATACTCAGACATAGATAATAAGTGTACACGTACATAAGCATAGTTCAACCATAAGTACATAGTTCAACCGTCATTAAGCATACTCAAGCGTACATAGTTAGATCCATCCCACATCTCATCTCACATGCGGCCGGCACGATCCTGAAGCTTCTCCAGGTACTCGGCGTACGCGCCGTGCGCCACCCTGCGAGAATACTTATGCTTGAAGGAGCCAACGGCCCGTCCTCTTGCATGCGCAAGAACACTTAGATACGCGTCATGAATATTGTGGTTGCAAAATGGGCATCCATAGCCATCGTTCCAGGTCCTAATACGCCTGTTATGCATTCCCGCATAAATCTCCCTCAGGATTCGCCTCTTGTACCTCCTCTGGGCATCTTCATCCTCGATGTCCACATCGTCAGACAGCACCTATACATATAGTAAAACAAATTTGGCATCAAATCACTGATTACATGCCGTGAAGTAGGATTAGGAATTTATGGCTATTTATTTATACATATTCAGAGATTATGGTTTGATTTTTAAGCACAATCGTCTATGTACAGACCAATCTTGAAGAAAATAATGGCACAAACGTATGTAGGTCATTCAAAATCAATTGTCAAGTCCTGGCTAGGAATTATTAGCACGAACACTAACCCTAGTCGGATTACTAGCAGAAATCATTTGTACAGATGAAACAACTAATCACTTATCACCTGTACCATTCAAACAATCAATACACTACACGGATCTAACGAAACTTACTCAGATTTCATGGATTGGGAGAACATAACCACAGGATTTCTATTCCAAAAACGGGGAGGCAGGAGTAACCAGAGAAACCCTATGATCTATTTGACACATAAATGGGTATAGATGACTAACCAGCTGTCCGTCGTCGTCGGAGTCGTCGCCGGAGTGGTCGTCGGTGTCGTCGCCAGAGTGGTCGTCGGAGTCGGTGTGGAACTCCGCCTCCGGCTATGGAAGCTCGACGCCGTCGAGAACGTCAGGGTGCAGCGATAACTCGCTGGCGGTGACGGCAACCTCTGTCTCCATCTCCACACCGTGCTCCGGTGCTTTAGCAGCCCCGGCGTCGCCACTCCCTTCGATGGGGCGCTTCGGCGGCATCCTCATACAGTGACGGCTTTGAGGACTGAGAGTGGCGTCGAGGTTGCAAGCGGAGAGAGAGGATTTTGTGTGCGTAGCGAGGATGGGGGTGCGGCCGCTCGGGCGCACCATTAATATGGAGTTGTGGGAGTTGTGGGAGAGAGGCGGGCGGCGGTCAAACCGATGGCTCGCCTCCCGGTGAGCCTGCGCACCGGACTGCTGGCATGCCTACCAAAGTTTCATACACCTACTCACACGCCTCCCGATGACACTGCGCAGCGAGCACGCCTCCATCAATTCACACACCTGCACGCACGCCTCCCCGTCTGCCTACACGGCGGACTGCTCGCATGCATCCCGTCAACTCATGCCTGCTCGCACGCCACACGGGTCACGCGGCGGCACGTATATTGTTTTTCTATTTGGATGATTAATGTTGCCGCTTTATTGCTTAACCGAAGCATGGCATGTATCCATTGTTGGTCTAACGCTCACAGTTCTGTGGTAAACTTCTTGAATTGCCCCCCCATCAGCATGGACAAGGGCTGTATAGAGCCTTTCTTCACCAATAATGTAAGTTTGTCCTTCTCAAGCCTTCAAACTTTGTTGTGTATATTTGGTTAGGCATGACTGCAACAGCTGTTTATTTTTGGTGTTTGCATCAAATTGCATGTTTAAAGTTTATTATGTAGTTCATAAACAAAAGTTTGTCCTTCTCAATTTAAGTTTTCAGTTGTACAACCAAGTTCCTTCTTCATACCATGTAAATTAAACTATACAGAGCAAGTGATCTTCTTTTGCACTACATGTATGCTTCTGTTCTTGATCCGTAATTCAGTGGTGTGGTGAACCTACCCACTACAGCACAATGTATATTCTGCAATGTCTTAACTATGAACAATGTCATATCATTCTACTATTATTTAAATCGTCTCTTTATTTGCCAATCTAAAATGGGATAAATTGACAGCACACTAACCATTGATACTTATGAGTTCTTGATCTGTAATCCAGTGGTGTCGTGAAGCTGCCAACTCCTTCACAATATCATTTCCTGCCATGTCTTAACCTGAACAATACCATATTGTGTTAATGCTATTTTAAACTGTGTCACTTTATTCGCTAGTAAGAAATGTGATGAATTGTCAGCACTGATACTTATATGTGGAAAACCTGTCATCTGTCTGCTTGTTTATCTTTCAGAGTGAGGAGGATATAAGTGTCAAACAAGCATAGTCTCATCAGCTTGCTCATCTGCTTGCGCTGCAGCTCCCGAGCAGGGCTAACCTTTCTTGAACTCTATTAAAGTGCTGTCGGTTTTGTATATTATTTTGTCGGCCTGTTTATTTGCACTGGTGGCGATCTATGATGCCCAGTGTATGTAATTTGTTGTCTGCTTGTGCTTTATTATCATAGTGGCGAACTTTGATTCCCAGTGGATGTAATATGCTATATATATATATATATATATATATATATATATATATATATATATATATATATATATATATATATATATATCATGTCTTCGCAGTAAACCGGCCAAACCGTAAAATTACGGTACATAATCGGACCGTTAACAGGCCTAATGTAAACTGGCCCACTAGTAGATTTGGGCCTCTAATAGGCCGAGTAAACCGCTGGCCCTTTTTCCGCAAGAAAAGTCAATGGGCTTTTAGGAGGCTGAAAAGTAGGTTGGGCCTGAAACGTGTCGAACAGCTCACGGGCCGGCAGCAGGCTAGACCCCGGCCCATGATTGTGCCAACCACATCACGGGCCGTTAACAGGCCAAAATTGTCTCGGTCCTTGTTTGGCCCAATCAGAATATCGGCTGTGAGCAGGCCGGATGCAAACCGGGCCGTAGTTAGGCCCAACTATATGACAGGCTTTTAAGAGGCCGAAATAAATATAGGGCTGAAATGTTAAACAGGCCTTTAACAGGCCGAAACTAATATCAGGCCGAATTACTAAATGGGCCTTTAGCAAGTGGGCCCAAAAGCATAGCGTCCAGTTGACGGGCCGAATCTGATATGGGCCATAATTTAGCCCAAAGCCTCTTAAAGGGCCGGATCTGATCTGGGCCATAATTTGGCTCAGAACGTGGTAGGCTTTTAACGGGCCGGATCTCATATGGGACTTTATTGGGCCCGGAACATGGCAGGCTGTTAATGGTCCGGATCAAATATGGGCCGACATTTGGCCCAAAACATGGCAGCCTGTTAATGGGTCGGCCCATTAGTGTCCTCAAAATCTTGTGGGCCTTTAGCTGGGCTGGCCCATTATGGTCGGCAAAATCTCGTGGGCCTTAAGCTTGGCCGACCCATTATGGTCGGCGAAATCTCGTGGGCTTTTAGCTGGGCCGACCCATTATGGTACACAAAATCCTATGGGCCTTTAGTTGGGCCAGCCCGTTTAATCTTTATGGGCCACTTTTGGGCCGGTCCATGTGTCAACATATCATAGGCGCATCTCGCCCATTGGATGAGTGACACATGTGCCAACGCGGAGCTGACACGTGGTTCCGTCGGCCAATGAGAATTTTACATGTGGAAAATCGCCATTGCTCGTGGCTGTTAGTGGGTTATCGGATCCAAAACCGGACCCGATAGCTTAACGGCGACCCATTACGGTGGATGCCACGTGTCGGTCACCCTTGACGAAAGCAGCTCCATGACGCGGCATTTATCATCATGGAAGTGAACACTTCCATGATGACAATTTTGGTAATGTCATGGAACACTTCTACCACAGCACAGGTATGACTATCTTGATTCTATCATAAAATCGTCATGGATGTACATGCATGACAGAAAACTTGACCTACTGTGACAAACACGTATCATCACGGAAGTGTCTTTTTTTGTAGTGCAACCCCTTGTGATGGCTGCCCATCCATCCTTCACTGTCTTCATTACGACTTCTCGATGCTCATTGTAGTCTAGATGAAATACTTTAACCTTCATTGCGTGTCCACCAATCATGTACTTTGCGAGGTAATCTTGAGTGAACTACTTCGGGAACCACTGGGAACGAAAAAGATTCAGACATTGTTGTCTAACAACTCATTATGGGCAGTAAAAAGAGAAGGCTGCAGAGTTTGTAATTACCATCCTACAGCTCACTGTTGTGTTGGATAGAGCATAAACAAATAATTTGCTTGCCACCATTTGTATCTTTTTGCTAATAATCCTTATCAGTTTCCTCACTTGATGCTTGTTCATGCATATCTCATTGCCCCATACGCAAAAAGGGTCGATGCATGGATCCTTGCCAAGGGCATATGTACCTACAAGCAACAAGTCAATATTAGAAGCTAACAAGTGTCCAGGCCTGGATCTATATGCACTACATTATGGAACGATGGGGGGAGTACAAGCCAAGGGATGAAGCTAACCTCGGCGGAAAATGGTGGCCACTCCCGTTGTTGTCCTGCATAAGTAGTGGAAAGGCATGATAAGTATAGCAACCTTAACATCAAACAAATATAGCAAAGGTAAACAACATCATCTCCAAATGGTAGCTTGAATGTGTTGGTTTCAGCATGCTGTTAAAGCAGATATAAAATGGAAGGCAATGTTACCGACAGCAGGCTTAACAGCCATCAAATATTGCAATTCAAACTGGTATTGTTGAAAATGAATAGAACGTAGGTAACGCTTAAACATCACACTGGATAAATGTGTAAAACTGAAATAAAGGGCATGTGTTAACTACACCAGGAATAACTGGAACCAAATATAGCCGTTCAAACTGGTATTGATGTAGTCGAGCGGCAGAGTTCCGACTTGCACATAATGAACAACACATTGTGAATGACTGAAATAAACAAGGCATAAATGACTAGTATAACAACCAAATATAGCCATTGAAAACTGGACAGAGTCTCGCTGCAACCAACCTAACAAGCAAATACAGATAAACATGGCATATGCTTGAAAACTGGACAAATGCTCACTGCAACCAACCTAACAAGCAGATAAAGATAAACAAGGCATCTGCTTGATAACTGGACAAATGCTAAAAAAAGCAACCTAACAACCAAATATAGATAAACAATGCATCTGCTTGATAACTGGACAAATGCTAAAAAAGCAACCTAACAACCAAATACAGATAAACAAGGCATCTGCTTGATAACTGGACAAATGCTCACTGCAACCAAACTAAGAACCAAATACATATAAACAAGGCATCTGCTCGATAACTGGAAAAATGCTCACTCCAACCAACCTAACAACCAAATACAGATAAACAAGGCATCTACTCACTATAAACAACCAAATATAGCCATTCGTGAAACTGAAGTGGACAATTCATACTTAAACATCACATAGCCCTATTGAACAATACATTTTTGCATAACTGAAATAATTAAACACAGCACAGTTAAAGCACCGCACCGCAAATGCTACTACAACAAAGGGTACGGGTTGGCAAGCTAGAAAAGGCAAGATTTGCTAATAGAATGTTGCCTCACATTTCATGGACGGGATCCTTCCAGTTGGAAGAGCACAGACCCATGGTGCGCTCTCTGATGCCACAGATGGGTTGTTTCACCTTGGAAGAACCTTCGTGGGTGCCCTCCTCGTGGTCGTGGTCGTGGTTGATGAGATCTGACTTGGAAATTGAGGATCCCAAGCCGCCGCCGTAGAACTTGTCCTTCAGAAATGACAAAATGGGCTCGATGGCGTATAAAGCTCGCAAATCCTTGACCGCTTGGCGGAGGAGATCAGCGGTAGGGCCATCGAAGAGATCGATGGCGGTTGAACCAGAGGGGTTGGGGATGGACCACTTAACCTGTGACATGGCCAGCGTGAAGCCGTCGCTGTGGATGATGGTTCAAGTACGGCGGCTACTAAAATTGGGTAAAGGAATTGATGCGGGGCGGGAGTGCCCAAGATCGCGCACGGTCCAATAACAATATGCATGTATGATAATAAGGAAAAGTGGCACGGAACCGCCAATTTTTGCAACGCTCAAAGCGGGTAGTTTGTTTTTATATTTCTCGCTAGCTGGTCTATCGCACACGGTTCATCCTAATTTCCAAATGAACTTACCCGCCTTTAGCTTGCACAGGTGGTGGTTTTACAGCGCACTTGCATCGCAACGGTTAAGCCAGTACTTCCACCCTTTGCTCGTGCTTGCGCGGTCGTGGTGATTTCAGCGCACTTGCATCGCACACGGTTGAGCCAGTACCTCCACCCTTTGCTCGTGCTTGTGTAGTCGTGGTGATTTCAGCGCACTTGCATCGCACACGGTTGAGCCAGTACCTCCACCCCTTTGCTCGCGCTTGCGCGGTCAGCGCACTTCCATCGCACACGATTGAGCCAGTACCTCCACCCCTTTGCTCGCGCTTGCGCGGTCGTGGTGATTCACAGCGCACTTGCATCACACACGGTTAAGATATTATACCCGTGTCCGTTGAGCGTCATCAGAGTCTTTGCAGCAAAAAATAACGTTAGAGAGGGTCAGAAGACAGCCATACCAGCATGTGGCCCAAATATATATGAGTGAAAAGGGTGGTCTGTGATGTTCAAAATTCCAACGCACAACTTTGACCGCGCGGGCCCACGGTAGGGTGCGTCGTCGAAGATCGATGAGAGGGGCCAGAAGTCAAGAACCACCTGGAAATGGCAATATATGTAGGAATATTGGGGATGTTTATAACTTTAAATACAATTGTTGTTCTCGATAAACCGCTTGGGCCAATAGATTGAACCATCATAAAAATCGCACGAGAGGCACCACAAAACCAGCACCTCTTGCATGCGGCCCAAAATGATGTACGTTGGGAAGGGGTGATGTGTGTTTTCAATATAGAATAATGTATACAATTTAGATGTGGTGCCTACCTCTTGATACAGACAACGACCATGAAGGCAAGGCAGTTAAGGACGAGATACGTAGGGTTTGATGTAGGTCGAACCCAGCAATCCGAGCATGTGGGAGGGAATCCTGACAACGCATGAGCTCGAGCTTTGGTTGAGCGACATGTGATGGTGACCGGCCCTAACACGAACTAGGAGGAATCCATTAATGGCCAACACATAATACCCCTCATTATCGGTCAAAGGGATGATATATATAGACCCGGGGAGCCTACAGATATGCGTGTCGTCACAAAAAATCGCACAAGGGAGACGTGGTCGATCAGAAGACCTCGTATACACTGCATGCAGCCTGAAAATATGTATGAATTGGGTGGTGTGTGATGTGTTTAAATCCCAAATGCACAAATTCGATGGGCCACCAACTGCATTACAAACCGAACACCGTACCTGACTCCAAGCCTGGTTCAATACGTACGACGTCAGTTTCCCAACTTCGAGGCGGCGGCGGCTGGGGGGAGGGTCGTCCCACGCATGCGCTCAAACTTTTTTTGGTCTAGCATGGGACACATCTATATATATATATATATACACACATCTATACACCTATATAGTGTGCGAATAACTTTGAAAGTTGGTCATTGGATGAAGCCAATCCGACGGTACAGAGATGGCAAATCCGAGCACTACTGGCCGTTGGATATCATCTACATTCCACCAGATTCTGCCACATGTACAATCTAGAAGACTCCATGGTTGAACTTAAGCATAATGCTCAAACCTCAAAACACAACCACTTCTCCTTTGTTCTCTAGAATCTTCCATACCTTAATTGCCCAAACCTTTTTTTTCTAAATGAATTGTCACTTTTTGTTTTTACCTTTACAATGCACAATTCCATGAATCTTAAAATAGATTTTTTTTATAAAACTAATTGATTTTGGATGAGATGAACTATAAGAATTAAACGAACACCTACATCATGCATATATGACTCAAAGCTTACATGCTATAGTGTGGTATTTATTCATAATTTGGTTACCAAATCTCATGCGTGCAATGCACGTGTACCTTACTAGTATCAATAGGAAACCATCATGGTCAAACCCTTCTCGTTGTTGGGTCAAAGGGATAGATTGTGGGGGCCCTAATTGTCAGTAAAGGATAGTATATATACCTTGGGGAGCGCACAGATATGTTTCGCGTCTATAAGCTGCACAAGGGAGACATGCTCGAGAAGAACACCCTGCCCCCTACACCTTGCATGCAACCTGAAAAGGTTTTATATAATCGCCATGATAGGTCGAGTCAATCATTCTTTAATTTTTTATAACAAAAAATAACCCATAAAAACATAGTCTACAAATTAGCAAAAAAAGGATCCCAAGGTTTATATAATTGCCATGATAGGTCACTATAGAGATATAATATATCTCTATAATGACCGTGTCATGGCATTTAAATGAAGCTTGAGATATGCAACTTCCCACCGGGTCACCCATCCTTGGACTACTCCAGCCCGAGCACGCTTAACTTCTGCGTTCTATTCGACTAGGCTAGCGGATGGGAAGTCGGCCCTTGCTGATAAGAATTGCCTCCTTGCCATTAAGGCGTTTCACGCTGGTCACCCTATGGGACATACTCCCTCCTATCACACACATTTGTGCTTTTAGAAACTATGTGGGATATTTTACATGGCCGGTGTGTCGCCGCTAGCCTTCAATGAGAACTTAGCGGGAAAACGATGGGAGAAGAGGCGGGAAACCGATGAGAGGAGTGGCGAGAAATGGTAGCCTGTTTTGAAAAGCTAGTTGAGAAGGAAGCGTGAGCTAGCACGACGCATGCGCACAGTGCTTACCCATGTACTGCATGTGCTGTCGAAAGGGCTCAGGGTTGCCGTTCGATCTGGGAGCATCCAACGGTGCACACGTATGATCCGTGGGGTTTGGGTTATGTCCAATCAGAACGCATGACTCAGATCGCGTGCGCAGTAGGGGGGATATCATACGGAAACCAACATTCGGTGGAAACCGGTGAAAACCACGAGAAAAAAGATGTTTTGAAGTTTCAAAAAAAATTGAAAAAAATGCGGGATGTTAAGAGGATGATGTTTTATTGCCACACAAAATTTCAAGTTAAAACACATTACGAGATGTGAGCTATGAAAAACACAAAATCAGCGTTGAATAGTGCCAAATAGAATGTCACTATTCAGGGCTGAATTTGTCTTTTTCATAGCTCACATCTCGTAATGTTTTTCAACTTGAAATTTTGTGTCGCAATAAAATATCACCTTCTTAACATCCCACATTTTTTCAGATTTTTATGAAACTTTAAAATATGGTTTCCATGAAGTTTTCATTGAATATCGGCTTTCGTGAGTGAACCGTGTGCTATTTGAAAATATTTCGTGAGAAGAATCCCGGTTTTTAAATCCCCGTAAATCCAAAACTAAGACGAAAATCGTGAAACCTGGCATGGTGTTACGACATGTCACTTATATGTCGAGGAATTTTTTCGTCCATTGTGGCGCAAGTTTTATTACAAGCCTCTTACAAACCGGAGCTTCTCTCAAAGAAGCCTCGTGGTTCCGAGAGGGAAACGTGCCCCCCTTGTGGGCGAAACGTAATCACTAGCTCTTTTCACCTTGTATTTTCTTCTACGGGCAACATGGAACGACAGGATATCCGTGCTGAAATTTAAACTTATTCAGGGTTCATTTGGCCTTTTATACACTAATTGAGTTTCCTAGGCATTTAATGTCCATAATTCAAATCTGAACATCAAATACATGCTCCAGTTCACCAAAATGGCTAGAAAATTTATACATGTGTCCTTGGGTGCATGTTTAGGTTCCATGCCAGGAATGGGAACGAATTACAACCGTACCCGCGTCCTGGCTCGTCCTCAAACATTTGCAATCTCGGTTTTTATCCCCATAAATCCTAAACTCACCAGAAAGTCATCAAAGGTGGCATGGTGTCACGTCATGGCACATATATGTCGTGGTAAAAACATTGTCCAATTTGGGCCAAGCTTTATTATAAACCTCTTACAAAAACCGGAGCTTCTCTCAAAGAAGCCTCGTGGTTCCGATACAGAAACGTGTTCCCCTTGTGGGCGAAATGTAATCACTGCCTCTTTTCGCCTTGTATTTTCTTTCACGGGCAACATGGAACGACATGATATCCGTGCTAAAATTTAAACTTGTTCAGGGTTCGTTTGGCCTTTTTATACACTAATTGAGTTTCCTAGGCATTTAATGTCCATAATTCAAATTTGAACTACAAATACATGCTCCAGTTCACCAAAATGGCTAGAAAAATTATACATGTGTCCTTGGGTGCATGTTTAGGTCCCATGCCAGGAATGGGAACAAATTACAACCGTACCGGTGTCCTGGCTCGTCCTCAAACATTTCGAATCTCGGTTTTTAAGTCCCCATAAATCCAAAACTCACCAAAAAGTCATCAAAGGTGGCATGGTGTCACATCATGGCACATATATGTCGTGGTAAAAACATTGCCAATTTGGGCCAAGCTTTATTACAAACCTCTTACAAGCCGGAGCCTGTCGCAAGAACCCTCGTGGTTTCGATAGGGAAACGTGTCCCCTTGTGGGCCAAACGATAATCACTCCCTCTTCTAGCCTCGTATTTTCTTCTACACGCGACACAGAACAACGGGAGATTCGTGCTGAACTTTAAATTATTCAGGGTTCGTTTGACCTTTTTTATTCATAATTGAGTTTTCCAGGCATTTAATGTCCATAATTCAAATCTGAACTACAAATACATGCTCCAGTGCACCAAAATGGCTAGAAAAAATGTACATGTTTCCTTGGGGTGCATGTTTAGGTCCCATGGAACGAATGGGAATGAATTCAACCATCTCGTCGTCCTGGCTTGGCCACAAACATTGTGAATCTCGGTTTTAAAATCTCTATACTCACCAGGAAATCATGAAACTTGGCATGGTGTCACTACATGGTACATATAATTTTCCAATTTGGGCGAAGCTATATTACAAGCCTCTTACAAACCG
The DNA here is from genome assembly GCF_002575655.3 of Aegilops tauschii subsp. strangulata. NCBI lineage: Eukaryota > Viridiplantae > Streptophyta > Magnoliopsida > Poales > Poaceae > Aegilops > Aegilops tauschii. The sequence goes on along the minus strand of NC_053035.3, from coordinate 205,148,500 downwards.
GAGCTTGTCGCAACCGTCGTGGTTCCGGTAGGGAAACATGCCCCTCTTGTGGGCGAAACGATAATCACTGCCTCTTCTCACCTTGAACTTTGTTTTCTATAGGCAACATAGAATAACAGGAGTGTCAGGCTGAAATTTGAAAACTGTTCAGGGTTCGTTTGGCCATTGTATATATATTACTAATTACTAAGTTTTCTATGCATTTAATGTAGTCCATAATTCAAATTTGAACTACAAGCACATGCTCCAGTGAAGCAAAATGGGTGGGAAATCGTACATGTGTCATTGGGTGCATGTTTAGGTCTCATTTAAGGAATGGGAATGAATTACAAACTTACCGTCGTCCTAAAACATTGAGAATCTCGGTTTTTAAATCCCAGTAAATCAAAAACTCACCCAAAAAACATGAAACTTGGCATGGTTTCATGACATTGCACATATATGTCGTGGTAAAGAAAATCGTCCAGTTTGAGAAGAGGCACACACATTAGTAGCCAATGAAGTCCTTTTTTGAAACAAAAAGCTGACATGTTAATATCGCAAACGGTTGTATTATATTAACCGTGTCGGAATTTAACCATACTCGGTGGCATGCGTGCAGCTGTTCGATTAGACGGGACGAGCGCGAGAAGTCCGCCGTGCAGGCTCGACAAGACGCGTGTGAGCAGTCCGCCGCGCAGGCTCGATGGGACGCGTGCATCCTGTCCACCTCGCAGGCTCGACGGGACATGTGCGAGCAGCAAGGCCGCCCATGCTCACCGGGAAGCGAGCTCTTTGACCTCCATGCACCAGCTGCCGCCCGCCTCGCTCACAACTTCTCCATTAATGGGTGAATTAAAGCACCTGGACGGAGGGTGTTTGCTTGTGATCCCATGGCAGCATTTTCTTTGTTCGTGTTTTCAACTCGTATTCCGCCCTAATTTAAATTGCCACATAGGGCAAGGGATAATACAACCACAAATAAAATGGCAACGGATAATACGTCGACAAATTTACAATGGCGCAGATAATAATTGTCTTACATATTCCGGATAATTTAAAATGCCACATGCGGCAAAGCACGGAAGACACGGGGGCAAGAGAAGAAGGAAATTGCAGACAACGATCTGGGTCGCTACTGTCTCTACTCGTCGATGGATCGCCGGGCGACAAAATCCTTCAGCTCCTTCTTCAATTCCTCAGGACTTTGCTTGAAAGCAGCCACGGATTCCTCCACCTCCTGCTCGCGCTGGATCCAGAGCTTCCTCAAGCCACCCATCAGTTCCTCGATGACCGCTTTCAGCGTCATCTCCGAGGCACTGCTTTGCTCATGCAGCATCTTCCAGCCGGCAGCCTCCTCCTCCTTCTCCGTGACCAACTTGAGGTGCTTCGCATTGTCACCCATGAGTTGCTCGATGAGGCCGGTCGCCTTGTCAACCAAGGCATCGCTGATCTTGAGCAGCTTTATCAAGCCGTCGACCAGCTCCTGCTGCGTAGTGATGTCAGCGAGAAGGTCGTCATCGCCGGTGAAGGACTTCAGGAACGCCGGCTCGTCGCGATGGCCGACGCCGCGAATGTGCTTGTGAGAGCCCTCGCGTGCCCGTGAGAGCTTGTTCGAGGGCTCCGCGGCGCGCTGGGACATCTCCGATGTGGTTGCGGCTTCGCGGCGGGACCTCTCTAGTGCTTCCGTGGCCTTGGTCTTTGCTGCCTGGTTATATGTCCACCCAAAACTCCTCCTACCGGTCATGGCGGAACGACTTGACAGGAAAGACCAGTTTTGTGGGTGATGAGGAGAGGAACTGTGAAATAATTTCGAGTGGGTAGTTTTTATAGCCCAGTGCAAAGTGTGAACACATATTAGTTTGATAGGTGTGAACAGATTTGCAATTACTTATTGCTTTGTAATCTGCAATGTGACGAGAAACAAGGTCAAAATGTATTGATGGCACAAGGTTGACCACATGGTTGCTCGCCGTTGAGGCGGCCGTGGCGCGCTCTGCTCATGTCCGCCCGCGCGTTTTGCTCGCCATTGAGGCGGACGCGGCGTGCTCTGCTCTGGCGTCCCTACGCGCGCTCTGCTTGCCGTTGAGGAAAATTTACAATGGCAATGGTTAATAATTCTTAATAATTGTCTTACATATTCAAGATAATTTAAAATGCCACATGCGGCATGGCCCAGAACACTCACGACCTACATATGCATACAATTATAATAAAATAAAAGCTAAAAGGCTGAGCTGGCGGCCTTCCGACGATGGTCTTCTCGGACTCTGTAAGTGCATCTAGTGCCCCTTAGTGATTTTGGTGTATTGAAAACTTATAGGTTAAGGGACTAATGTGTTTATAAGTGTACACAGGTCTATAAGTCTATGAGGAGTTTGATATTTACAGGGAAAGTCGACCCCTAAAAATGAAGTTCTTCGACTGAAGACTTTGGATTTCTGAAGACTTTCTGAAGACTTTGAAAGTGAAGAAATTGGTGTGACCTTGAAGACTAGGTATCCATTCGAGGAACATGAAGCGTGAAGACTTTTGTTTTCGTAGTTTCATTTTATCTTTCTTAAGTCATAGGAAACACCGTACTGTTAAAGGGGGTCGAGGAAATACTAAGGAAAATTTTCCATGTGGTGCTCAACTCAAAATCCTACACCTACCAATCCCTTCGAGTGAAGCCATTGGAAATCTCATACACTTTAGTCATATTCTTCAGTGACAGAGACGAAGTTCTTCTGGTCTCTGAGGAATTTGTTCTGACTGAGGAGTTAGGAATTCGCCAATGGGGATTGCCTACACAGTGAGGAACATGATAGCCCTAAGGTATTTGATACTCAAATATCCGACCGTTGTTGTGCTACGCGCCAGCTGTCCCAAAATATCTACCCACCTAACGGTCATATCATTGAAGGGCATTTATGTCTTATCATGTCGGGCTGTTCCCTAGGCTATAAATAGACGCCCCCTACAACCACTAGCTGGTTGGATGCTCCGAGAGAAATTGACACTTGTCATTTGAGAGCATCCCATCCTCCGAGGTCTTTGAGCGAAAATCATCAAGTGAGGAAAACCCAAAAACAAACACCTACAAACCCAAAGTGATTAAGAATCACTGAAGAGAATGATCTTGCGTAGATCTGACGCTTGTTACCTTTGAAGACTGTGCTTCTTCCAGATGGTTAGGCGTCATGGTCTAGAGCATCCAAGAGGAAATTGTGGATCGTCGAGTGACCGAGTTTGTGAAGGTTTGGAAGTCACCTGAAGACTTACCATGAGTGATTGGGCGAGGTCTGTGTGACCTTAGCTCAAGGAGAATACGGTGAGGACTGTGTGTCCGGGACTGTGTGTCCTCAGGTTTAAATACCTAGCCGCTCCAACCAGACGTACAACTAAGACAGCAGTTGGAACTGGTCTACCAAATCATTGTCTTCACCAAGCTTACTGGTTCTATTTCCTCAACTCTTTCATTTCCTCAGTATTGTGTTGTGCACTTGTTCATATCTGTGTTTGAAGACTTTGACTGAAGACTTTCTCAATTTCCTCAGTTCAATTTCTTCAGTCTGGTTGTCTTCATCCTGTGTTATCCTGTGTTTATGCTTTCTGTACTCTGTGCTTGTCTTCATTTCATCATGATGACCATGCTTGTGTTCTGTTATGTTTACTTTTGAGTACTTATTCCGCTGCAAGTAGTTCTTCGCTCAGGAATTTCCTCACCATGAAATTCCTCACTGAAGAATTCATAAAAATCACCTATTCACCCCCCTCTAGTTGATATAACACACTTTCAATTGGTATCAGAGCAAGGTACTCCCTTGTTCTGTTTGATTTTGGTTTAACCGCCTGGAGTTGTAGTTATGTCGACCACAGGAATGAAGACCGTGTCATGCCCCATCTTTGACAGTCACGAGTATCCCAAGTGGAAGGCCATGATGAAGAAGCGTCTCATGGCGATGAACAGTGAGCTGTGGACCGTCACTGAGATTGGTCTTACCGATCTGTGCAAGATGGCAGAAGCTGTTGACATTCGCAAGTTCACCCTTCTCAACCTCACAGCGAAGGACGTCATCTGCTCCTGTCTGTCTCAAAATCAGTTCAGGAACATCATGCATCTCGATCATGCGAAACTTATCTGGGACCGTCTCTCTGAGGTCTATGAAGGTCATCGAACACGTCATGATCCTTGGTTTGAGGACTTCAAGGAATCTCTCAAAGCGATGACATTCGAACCAGAATCATCATCTTCTACACCATGCCTTATGGCAAAAGATGCAAAGGTAACTGAATGCTATCTATCTGAATCCAATGATGATGAATCTGGTGATGAATTTGGACCCAGCTATGTCAAACTTGCTTCCCTTGCCACTAAACAACAAAGAGATTTGGAAAAGGTTCAGTACATGCTAAATAAGAGTGATGATATGTTGGGTGAAGAAATGGATCAGTCAAAAGCTTTGGCTGAGAGTCTTCAGAGACTTCATTCTAGGTTTGACAACCTTCAAGGTCATCATAACACTCTCTTATCTGATCATGAGAAGCTTTCTTATGAATTTCTTCAAATAAAGCAAGAGCTTGAAAAGCTAAGAGTGAGTTATGAAGATCTTCAGAAGGAGTGCGATTCATTACTTGCTCAACAAATCAGCGCTTCTCAGGAAGAATTTGTTCCTCCATGTTTGAAATGCATTGAACGTGAATCTGCTAATTCTTCACCTCAATGCTCAAATGCTTCTAATGCTACAAATTCTTCAACTGTCTCTGCTATCACTAATTCCTCATCTGGACATTGCTAGTATCACTTATGATGCAGGGCTGAAGGAATTGTACATGACAGGCATGCACAAAAGCCTCAAAGGGCATCAGACTCTTTGTGATGTGCTTAAAAAGCAGATCCTCAACAGGAACCCTAGGAAAGAGGGTATTGCCTTTGAGAGGAAACTCAATGCTGATGGTACTTATTGGAAGCCTGAGCAGTACCCCAAAACCTCATGGGTTGCTGCAATGGGACCTCCAGTAGATCCATCTAATCTATCTGGCATTACATGTGAATCTCCTCATTCCTCTAATGAGTCGTTTGACTCTAACTATAAACTGTTCAAAAATCAGAATGGTGAAGTATTTGCTACATATGTTGCCACTAACTGCAGGAACGGTTCCCCTATGAAGAAAATCTGGGTTCCCAAAAGATGCCTTGAAAGTCTTCAGGTGAATGTCCTCATGACACCACCTGTGAAGAATAGGAACCCCAGATCAAATTCTTCATATGGACCAAATTCTTCATATGGATCCAAGTCCTCATACTGACCAAATTCCTCACGTGCATCATATTCCTCAAAAGGATCAAAGTCCTCATATGATTATCATCGTGCTAACACCTCTGTTTCACAGGGAAGAGCTAAGGGCTATGAATATGAGCATTACTCTTCTAACCATTATGTTCATAAGTCCTTGAAGAATCTCTCTGCTTATTCATATGATTATCCTAACTCCTCTTATGCGAAACAAATTGGATTGGCTTCTATGCCACCTTTCTCATATGGAGCTCGCAGAGTGATGAACTCTTTGCCACCCCTTCAGATGTGGGTGGTGAAGAAGAACTAATCTCTTATGCAGGGTCAGGTCTCCAGACGTGCTAAAACGTCTGAAGAATTTGCTGGAGACCTGAAAAGTGCCTGAAAGGACGCAGGCTAATCATGAAGAAATGAACTTTCATTTCACACGTCCTCATACTGCTTTATCTGTTCTATTTCTTGATGAAATTGATCTGATGAATTGATGTCATACTCTTCACTGATGAAGTATATGAGTTCATAAGCTACACTAATTCATCTGCAGGATGATCAACCCAAAGCCAATGAGTGGGTCCTCGATAGTGGATGTACAAATCACATGACTGGTGACAAGAATCTTTTGATGGATGTTCCCTTATCTCCATCGCATCTGAAGCATATCATCTTCGCTGACAAAGGCAAAAGTCAGGTATTGGGTCTAGGTAAGGTTGCGATCTCAAAGGATCGACACATGGACAAAGTCATGCTTGTCGAGTCCTTAGGATACCACCTCATGTCTGTCTCAATGCTTTGTGATCTTGATATGGTTGTTGTCTTTGGCAAGTATCGTTGTGTTGTGATCATGGAAGCTGACCATTCCAAAGTATTCGAAGGCTTTAGGAGAGGAGATCTGTATATTGTTGATTTCTCTACAGGACCGCAACCAGCCGTATGCCTACTTGCAAAAGCTTCAGAAGGCTGGCTATGGCATCAACGACTTGGTCATGCAGGCATGAGGAATTTGCACACGCTTGCGAAGAGGAAGCATGTCATTGGCATTGAGAATGTCAAATTCCTCAAGGATCACTTATGCAGAGCTTGTGAAGCAGGAAAGCTGACCAAGGCCAAACATCCAGCGAAGACTATCATGACTACCACTCGACCATTTGAATTGCTTCACATGGATCTCTTTGGTCCTAATCATTACTCAGCAGTTACAAATGATGCATCTCTATATGGCTTTGTTATTGTTGACGATTACTCTCGTTACACATGGGTGCATATTGTTACTTACAAACATGAAGTGCAGGAAGTCTTCAAATGATTATCCTCGAGGGCTTCAACCAACTTTGGTGTGAAGATCAAGTACATCAGGAGTGACAATGGAACTGAGTTCAAGAACTCTGGTCTTGATGACTATCTTGATGAACTTGGTATTACTCATGAGTTATCTGCTCCTTATACTCCTCAGCAGAATGGCGTCGTGGAGCGCAAGAACAGGACTCTTGTTGAGATAGCTCGCACTATGCTTGATGAGTACAACATGCCTCGTCACTTCTGGATTGAGGCTATTTATACTGCGTGCCACATCATCAACAGAGTATATCTTCACAAATTCTTCAAGAAGACTGCCTATGAACTCCTCACTTTCAAGAAACCCAATGTGAGTTATTTCAAATTCTTCGGTGCTAAATGTTGGATTAGAGATCCTCATCACAACTGTAAATTTGCACCGAAAGCACATGAGGGTTTTATGCTTGGTTACGGAAAGGACTCGCACACCTACATAGTCTTCAACAACGTGCACCACAAAGTTGTTGAAAATGTAGATGTGCAGTTCGATGAAACTAATGGCTCGCAAAGAGAGCACCTACCTTCTGTGATAGATGAACCAACACCTGAGGAAACTATCAAGTTCAAGGCTACTGAGGATGTCATTCCTACCAAAGAATCTGCTGAAGAATTCATTCCAGAACGTGAAGAATGTCGAGCTAATGCACCTGAAGAAAATGATGCTGAAGAAAATGGTGCTGAAGAAAATGCTAATCAAATTCCTCGACGACAACCCGCTCATCCTCGTGTTGCAAACGAAGTGCAAATTGAGAGAATCATTGATGACATTGAAGCACCAGGTCCCCTCACACGCTCTAAAGCTTCACATTTATCTAACTTTTGTGGGCACTTTGCTTTTGTCTCTATTACAGAGCCCACTATGGTAGATGAAGCATTTCTGGAGCCTGAGTGGATTCAAGCTATGCAAGAAGAATTACATCAATTCGAGCTCAACAACGTCTGGGAACTGGTCAAATGTCCAGATCCTCGCAAGCACAATATCATTGGCACAAAGTGGATCTACCGCAACAAGCAAGATGAAAATGGCCTTGTGGTGAGGAATAAGGCACAGCTTGTAGCTCAAGGCTACACACAGGTTGAAGGAATCGATTTCGAAGAAACTTTTGCACCTGTTGCTAGACTTGAGGCTATTCGCATATTACTTGCTTATGCTAACCATCATGATATCACTTTATATCAAATGGATGTGAAAAGTGCATTCCTCAATGGTAAGCTTGAGGAAGAAGTATATGTAGCTCAACCCCCAGGTTTTGAAGATCCAAATCATCCTGACAAAGTCTTCAGACTCAATAAGGCCCTCTATGGCCTCAACCAGGCCCCTCGGGCGTGGTATGATACTTTGAAGGAATTCCTCATGAAGAAAGGCTTCAAACCCGGTTCACTCGACCCTACTCTTTTCACCAAATCTTATGATGGTGAACTATTTGTGTGCCAAATTTATGTTGATGATATTATCTTTGGCTGTACTGACCAACGTTACAGTGATGAATTTGCCTATATGATGAGTGAAGAATATCAAATGTCTATGATGGGAGAATTGAGATTCTTCTTAGGTCTTCAAATTCGTCAACAGCGCAATGGCATATTCATATCTCAGGAGAAATACCTCAAGGATGTACTGAGGAAATTCGGCATGCAAGATTGCAAAGGGGTCAAAATTCCAATGCCCACAAATGGCCATCTGTGCACTGATCAAAATGGTATTGACTTTGATCAAAAGGTATACCACTCCATGATTGGTTCTTTATTGTACTTATGTGCATCTAGGCCAGATATTATGCTTAGTGTTTGCATGTGTGCCCGATTTCAAGCTACACTGAAGGAATCACACCATAAGGTTGTGAAGCATATTCTTCGATATCTAGCTCACACACCAACACTTGGATTATGGTACCCCAAGGGCTCGGCTTTTGATCTCATTGGATATTCAGACTCTGACTATGCTGGTGATCGTGTGGACCGCAAGTCAACTTCTGGCACATGCCATTTCCTCGGACGATCTTTGGTTTGTTGGTCCTCGAAGAAACAGAACTGCGTATCACTGTCTACTGCTGAAGCTGAGTACATTGCTGCTGGTTCTTGCTATGCTCAATTGCTGTGGATGAAGCAAACTCTCAAGGACTATGGCGTCAACGTGAAGAATGTGCCTCTCTACTATGACAATGAGAGTGCCATCAAGATTGCTCACAATCCAGTTCAGCACTCGAAGACCAAGCACATTCAGATTCGTCATCATTTTCTTCGTGATCATGTGTTGAAGCGCGACATTTCTATTGAGCATGTGAAGACTGAAGAACAGCTAGCCGATATCTTCACAAAGCCCTTGGATGAGAAGAGATTTAGCAAGTTGCGGTGTGAGCTAAATATCTTAGAATCTTCGAATGTTCTTTGAAAAGGACACTCATCCTAACACTTTTGCAAAATTGATGACTTAGATGTGCAACACATGAAGAAACCTTTCTCTTCAATCAATGAAGAATAACACTCTAAGTGTGAAGAAATTAATGAAGAATTTGATTCTTAGAGCCCTACGACAATTGTACGCGGTGTCTGAAATCATCATTCTTATACAGTGGGTCATGCCACCACCAAAAGTTGAAAATCTTCAATTTGAGTTTTTTCCTCAGTTTTGAGATTCCTCAATTGTTCAATTTCTTCAACTTTGCATTGTCTTGTTTCTGTCGTTTTTCTTCATTGGCTATATATATATATATATATATATATATATATATATATATATATATATATATATATATATATATATATATATATATATATATATATATATATATATATGAGTTTATGTCCTCTACGGCATTCACTTATTACTATTTCTTCATGTTGCTTTTTCTGCTAAGTGAATGTGATCGGACCCTTCCCCCTCTATGCTAAACTCAACCCAATCTATTCACAAATTCTTCATATGCATTCTATTTGAAACTCGTTCAAAATCTTCACTGTGTCCTTGTCAGCTGAAGAATTTGCGAACGGAACTTTTAACTTATCTTATCTAAATTTTTGTCTTTGCCGCTCAAACCGTTCCACATCCCATGATAATACTTATCTATTCACCCATGATCTCACACGATCGCCACCTCTCAGTACGTGGGTGACACATGTCAAGCGAATGAGAAGGGTCAGGGGCACGTTTGTCCAATTTCTTCGGGCAAACAGTTTTTCACCATGGCTATAAATACCCCTCCCCTTCCTCACTTCTCTTTTACTCCGCTCGACCTCACTCCCGCTCGAGCTTCTCAAACCCTAGCGCCGCCGCTACTTCATCGTCGCCGGTGAGGAAGAGCTTCACTGCCTCGACCTCGTCGCCGTCGTACTCGCGCCGGCTGCGGATTTCTTCACTCCGCCGCCGCCGTAGCTGTCTTCCTCTGCCGAGTTAGGGCGTGGAAGATCTGAACTGACGAACTTCACATCTACACTTCCCAGTTCGTCGTGTTCTTCGTCTAGGGTAGTTAAAAGTTACTTTTACTGCCCTCTTTGATTCGAATGATTTCTATAAAATCTTCAAAGGTGTTTTATTCTTCAAATCTTCACTCACTAAACACCTCACATGTCATCTGTTCTTGATCCGTTTCTCTAAGCAATATTTTTCTTCAAGATTCCTCAATTATGTGGATTTCTGATATGTACAACTCTGGAACCTAAGACAAAGAACGCTTAGAAATTCTTCAAGACTCATCTGGTCAAATTCCTCAAACTTGTTCTTTTTGAAAAACCTCTGAGAATGCATATGACCTCTCCACATTCCTCGCAACTATACTCTGTTCATAGGTACTCATGTCAGCTGCTGAATCACTAGGTTCTCATCAACTTAACTCATTTGTAGCGTTCCTCGAAGAAAAGTTGCATACATCTTCAAAGAATTCAATTGTCCAAATTCCTCAGCTGAAGAAAATGGCTGATGGTAAGAAGCCACAGAAAGGAGGAAAAAGGCCTGAGGTCAATACTGCCTTTGAGATCCCCGATGACATATACAAGGACTACTGCACTCCTGATGAGGCCAAGTTTGGCAAGGAGGACAAAAATCAGTGCAAGGTGCGCATCAAAAGGATAGAGAGGAGATGGGCATGGGAATGGAGGGAGTACAGGTATATTACTCCCAAGTATATGAAGAAATTCGCTCTAAATCCTCCATGCCCAAGACCTCCATTGGCACCTGGCCAAGAAGCTGATCCCACCAGCCTCAAGCACGGTGAGGATTATCTTGATGAATGGGCCAAGCACCAGGCCAAATTGGCCAGACAAGCAAGAGAAGCAGTGAGGAAATTCAATGAAGACTCTGCTGCTGCTGCTGCCTCTGCTGAGGCCTCTGCTATCAAACTGAAGAAGGCTATGGCAAAGAAGCCTGCTCATAAGCCAAGTGCTTCACCCTCAATGCCCTCACGGCCAAGTTCCTCAGCAATGCCCTCACGGCCAGAATCTACAAAGCCCTCACGGCCAACTCCTCATGCTGCTCCCGCTCCGCCAAAGTCCTCAGCTCCTCCGCCAAAATCCTCAGCTGCTCCATCCAAATCCTTTGCACCTGTGCATCTCGCCACGTGCCTAAGGACCACAGGCATCTCTATTGCCTCAGGAGCTTCTGCTAGTTCCTCAGCTGCACCAAATTCTTCAACGGGACCCTCTCTACTGAAGACAAAGGCCACTGTTGGACGTGGCTCTCGCCCAAGTCCTCACAAGAAGCAGGTCACCTTCCAAGTGCCGTCTGATGAAGACGAAGCTGATGATGAGGAACTTGCCGAAATCATCAGAGACAGGCAGCTCAGGGCCGCTAGAGCCAAGGGCACAAATGTGCCACTGCTTTTGGATCCCAAGTTGATCCTTGATTACATCGATCTCTGGCACAAGGATCCCAACACTCCTATGCCTGATTTCAAGCTGACTCCTGGCCAAAGTCATATGCTGACTGCACTCATCCAAGAAGAAAAATGGAAATTTGAGAAGGCCAGGCAAATCAAGAAAGCGCAGTACAAAAAGGAGCGCTTCCTGAAGAAACACGTTGTCTCAATGACAACTGAAGAACTTGTCAACATTCAATCTGAGATCAAGAACCTCAGTGATGAATTTGACGTACACAGAGCTGACTGGCTTGGAGCCAAAGTCAGGTTTGTGAAATTAACTGAAAAGTTCACTTCCAATGTTGCAGCCCCAACGCAACAATAAAATCCTTAGGCTAAAGCATCTGCTCAGCCGACCGAAGAAAATGCCAGCACCGCTGATGGCATTCAGGCTGCTGAACAAACTCAAAGTACCAGGGCCGATGACTACATTCCAGCCGCTGAAGAAATTGCCAGGGCATCCACTAGTGGTGCGCCTGAAGAAAATGAAGAAGTCAGGGCAACTGCATCAGTTGTGCCTGAAGAAATTCAACCAAATTCCTCTGCTCCTCTTGCGCCTACACCAGCTCCAATCCTTCCATCTGCATCAGATGTGAAGAAGACCAAGGCTGAGAGCGCGCGGCAGTGAAGAAAAGGAAGGCATCAACTTCATCAGATTCTTCAGCCCCGAAGAAGATGAAGCCATTGACCAGCTCTTTTGCAAATCCAATTGATGTTGTTCCTATCTCAACCATGACATCAGAGGACCTTGTTCCTTTTGATGAAGATTATGTGATTCCAAGTGAATTCGATGAAGAGAATCCTTCTGCTGCTTCGTCAGAGCAGTTGGATGAAGAAATTGAAGCGGATGCAATCCCTTCAACACCAATTGTCTCCTCGCCTATGCCTCAGTTCACTGTTGAAGAGGCCGACGTTGAAGAAATGGAAGAAGATGTGGACATTGGCTGTACCACACCCGTGCTGAATGATGACTTTTGGGAAAGTCAGCACCCCAACTCTCCACTGTTCACACCGTTGCAACAAATTCCTCAGTCCCCAGTAACTACAGTTCAAATGGGATCTGATGAACCACATGCCACACCGTCTATCCATGAAGAGATTCCAGCCACTAGTGCTGAAGAAAATGTGAATGAAGAATTGAAGACCCAGGCTGCCACTGAAGAAGAAGCTGAAATTCCTCAGCATGTGGAACCTGAGATTGCGATTCCTGAGGTGATTATGCAATTGACTGATACTCCTTAGCCCAAGCCAAAGGATGCATTCTCGAAGAAGCAGAAATTCAAGGCTGATGACTTCTTCGGTGAGCACGTGTTCTTCACTGACTATAATCCCTATGACTCTGCTCGTCTTAGAAGGAAGCGCTTCTGGACTGCCAGCCAGGCCAATTTCTATTCTTCACTGCTCTTCAACAAGGATAAAGTCTTCGACCACGAGCATATTCCTCATGTGGACATGGAATCACTGTCGTGCTTCACCCTTGTACTCACTGTGCTTCATGACGCAAGCCTCCTCAACTTTTGCACAGATATTGTTGATTGGAATGAAGAACTTATTCTTCAGTTCTATGCAACCCTGCACATCACAGGCAATGCTGATGACATCAATACCTGGGTTTTGGACTGGATGGCCGAAAACACTCACTATAAGGCACCGACATCTGAATTACTTCATGCCCTGCCAATCAGTCCTCCCCTTGAAGGAGCTCGTTGCCTGTACCAAGAGCCTGAGCTCACTGCTCACTATATGCAAGTGCTTATGAAGCCTCTAAAGCCCGATCAAGCCCCAAGCACCAAATTCCTCGTGAAGGAATTGCTCTATGTGCCCAGAACTGTCTATTGCATTCTGACGAAGACAACGAGTCCGATCAAAGGCCACGACTCGTCTGATGAAGAAGTCGTTGGCATCATGAAGAATCTGCTATTCAACATCATGCATGCCATCCCTGTCAACTATCACGATTTCTTCATGAGGACTCTAGCCAATGTTGCACTTTCTCCGTTTGAGCTGAAGCCTTATGCTCCTTGGATTATGAGATTCCTCAGAACAAGGTCTTCACTCAACTACAAGGCTGCTTTTCGGAATCACCTCAGCTACTTGCCCCCAATCGAAGTCCTCAAGAGGACATATTCCTCAGCTAATGAAAAGGGCAAGGCACCAGCTATCATTGATGAAGGCATTCATCCATTGGATGGACAATTTCGCAAGGTTGCATCTTATTCCACCAATGATGACTCTGCCACTCATGATTCTGCTGCTAATGCATCCAAGCCAAATCCTCAAGCCACTGCTCCTCGAGTGATGACTCACCCTGAGCTTCTGTGTAGTCTTCACCAGAAGGTGTATCGAAACCAAAAATGGGTTAAGCGTCAGTTTGGTTCTATTCTTCACAACATGACTGCTACACATAATGCAGTGAAGAAAAACCATTACTACCTCCATGAAGTCTTCGGTCACACCTGGGCTATTCTGTCACATGTATATGGTGAAGAAGATCTGAAGCAAATGGGTCTCAAGGAGGACTTTGACTGGTCTGCACCTCCACCGAAGAAATACAAGAAGGTCAAGGTTCCTTCCATGGTGGCCAGCTCATATTCTTCATCCCGCGAAACCGACGAGCATGAAGACTTGGACGACACTGCGGCAGGCCCTACTACAACAAACGACCCCAACAACGCTGGCGCTCCTCCATCAACATGATATTCTTCAGGGGCGTTAGTCCTCATTTTCGATCCTTTTGGTCATTCGATGACAAAGGGGGAGAAATTTGAGTTAGTCTTCAAGCGGGTCTATCTTATATGGGCATTTTTTTTGCAAAGTTACAACTCTCGTTCTTCTGATGACTTTGCTGGATCGAGTTGTAAACTTAAAATCTATGGTGGCCTGATACTTTTGTTGTGTTTTGCTGCATGCTTATTCCTCATTAATGTTAATGCACGCATGCTGAATTACATCAGTCACCATATTTCATCGTACATTTCAAATTCTTCATATTATATGTCAAATGCGTGTATGAATTACAAGATATAGGGGGAGATCTCCATGATTCTACTCTTCAAGTGTGCATTGCTTCAAAAGCAAATTCCTCACTATGCACATCTTCAGGGGGAGTTCTTCTATATCTTGCAATCAAATTCCTCAATATCAGTATTTACACTTCATATGTTTATAACCGTTGAAAACTTAACCTATATTGTCATCAATCACCAAAAAGGGGGAGATTGTAAGTGCATCTAGTGCCCCTTAGTGATTTTGGTGTATTGAAGACTTATAGGTTAAAGGACTAATGTGTTTGTAAGTGTACACAGGTCTATAAGTCTATGAGCAGTTTGATATTTACAGGGAAAGTCAACCCCTAAAAATGAAGTTCTTCGACTGAAGACTTTGGGTTTCTGAAGACTTTCTGAAGACTTTGAAAGTGAAGAAATTGGTGTGACCTTGAAGACTATCCATTCGAGGAACAGGAAGCGTGAATACCTTTTTTCGTAGTTTCATTTTCTCTTTCTTAAGTCATAGGAAACACCGTACTGTTAAAGGGGGTCGAGGAAATACTAAGGAAAAATTTCCATGTGATGCTCAACTCAAAATCCTACACCTACCAATCCCTTCGAGTGAAGCCATTGGAAACCTCATACAGTTCAGTCATATACTTCAGTGACAGAGACGAAGTTCTTCTGGTCTCTGAGGAATTTGTTCTGACTAAGGAGTTAGGAATTCGCTAGTGCGGATTGCCTACACAGTGAGGAACATGATAGCCCTGAGGTATTTGATACTCAAATATCCGAACGTTGCTGTGTTACGCGCCAGCTATCCCAAAATATCTACCCACCTAACGGTCATATCATTGAAGGGCATTTATGTCTTATCATGTCGGGCTGCTCCCTAGGCTATAAATAGCCGCCCCCTACAACCACTAGCTGGTTGGCTGCTCCGAGAGAAACTGACACTTGTCATTTGAGAGCATCCCATCCTCCGAGGTCTTTGAGCGAAAATCATCAAGTGAGGAAAACCCAAACCCAAACACCTACAAACCCAAAGTGATTGAGCATCACTGAAGAGATTGATCTTGCGTAGATCCGATGCTTGTTACCTTTGAAGACTGTGCTTCTTCCAGACGGTTAGGCGTCATGGTCTAGAGCATCCAAGAGGAAATTGTGGATCGCCGAGTGACCGAGTTTGTGAAGGTTTGGAAGTCACCTGAAGACTTACCACGAGTGATTGGGCGAGGTCTGTGTGACCTTAGCTCAAGGAGAATACGGTGAGGACTGTGTGTCCGGGACTGTGTGTCCTCAGGTTTAAATACCTAGCCGCTCCAACCAGATGTACAATTGAGACAGCAGTAGGAACTGGTCTACCAAATCATTGTCTTCACCAAGCTTACTGGTTCTATTTCCTCAACTCTTTCATTTCCTCATTATTGTGTTGTGCACTTGTTCATATCTGTGTTTGAAGACTTTGACTGAAGACTTTCTCAATTTCCTCAGTTCAATTTCTTCAGTCTGGTTGTCTTCATCCTGTGTTATCCTGTGTTTACGCTTTCTGCACTCTGTGCTTGCCTTCATTTCATCATGATGACCATGCTTGTATTCTGTTATGTTTACTTTTGAGTACTTATTCCGCTGCAAGTAGTTCTTCGCTCAGGAATTTCCTCACCCTGAAATTCCTCAGTGAAGAATTCATAAAAAACGCCTATTCACCCCCCTCTAGTCGATATAACGCACTTTCAGACTCCATGATCAGCATAGCACCCTTACGGCCGTTCACTCCAAGTGTCCCGACCCGCCTCCGCCTACGGAGCTGCTGGCGCTGGGAGGCTCTTGGGGCTGCTGGGCCTCTTCCAGAAGAGCTTGACAGCGTGCAATCACGCGCATGACAACTCCGTGGAACCGTTCCATTTCCATGTCTCTGGCCTGGTAGCAAATTCCGTCCATCACCTGCATCCTCATGATATCACGTTGGCGATGTTCTACTTCGTCGGGGACGTCAACTCAGCCAAGGATGCGCTCGAGCCTGGCCACAACATCATCGGGATCAGGGTTGACACGGCCGCCGCGGGCAATGATGAAGCTGCAGGTTGCCTATGTCTTGACTGAATCGCAGAGGTCCTCTGCCCATTCCTTGCAGGGCATCAGGCTCTCGCTGAGCCATAGTGACGCCGGCTCTTCGGGTTGGTCGTCGACCATGCCGCCGAGAAGCTCGAGATCTTTTGCACGGTGGATGGCAAACTGCTCATCACACCTCCTCTGCAATATGTCGATTGTGCTCCCAAGGGCTGTCACACCGATATCGCTGCCGATGGGCCATGGTGCCTACACCGTCCGATGAAGCTCTTGCTCCCCAACCTTCTCCGGCTTGTTCTCCTCGCCGAAGATGTAACGCAGGTAGGCATCAACGTCGAAGCTTTGGTCGTTGCCTGGCATGCTTGGAATAACTAATAGTAGATGGGTGAGGACTAGATCTGCGCAGAGTGTCACGGCGGTGCGTTGCCGCCTGGGTTATATGCAGCAAGCCGTTAGCTGGTGGTGGGAAACCGGTGAGGGAATAGGCGTGGATTTTACAATTCACCCATGTGGAGCGCGGGAAGCATTCGCTGGAGTGCGGGAAGACTAAGTGGAGCACACACACAGCCCGAATACCGTATCCGGTGCCACGTGTTATTTATCACACAAGTGTTAACATAAGGAAATGTATGTGTAAGTTACTAATCATCGCACACGAGTACTCGTAGACGCATCATGTGCGATACTCCTAGCCACAGCAAGCAACTAGTATGCATTTTTCAAAGTTTTTTGTACACACAGAATCGCACACGAACTAACTGTATTAACCGTCTGTGTTGTAATTTCTCATCGCAAACAGTTCATCCGAGTCGGTTGTTTGCCACGTATCACACACATCTTGTTAAGTTGAACCATTTCTGTTGTGTTCGCTAATCGAAAATAGTTCATTCGAGTGAACCGTATGCCCTATATCACACACACCTTGATCTGGCTAACCGTTTCTGGTGCACTCCCTAATAGCAAACAGTTCATCGGAGCGAACTGTATGCCGTATATCGCACACATTGATATGGCTGCCCGTTTCTATTGTTCTGCCTCATCGCAAACAGTTCGAATGGGTTAACCGTGTGCCCTGAATTGCACACGCAACTATAATCTGAACCGTGTTTGATGCATCCTCCATCGCAAACGTTTTGCACCTTTGTTGAGGGGTTTTTTACACCACCATTTGTGATTAATGCATCGCACACAGTTTCGTCGAAGGGTCTCTGATTGTAGTGTCGCGTTAGCAGCAACCTGCAGTAGTGTTCTTATATAACTTTTGTTGACCACAGTTGAAACCCTAGCATGTTCTTTTTTCCTAACAGGGAAAAGTGGTTTCTCAATATAAGCAGTAGGAATAACTGGAGTAACACTATAAGTAATAATTTCTTCTTTAGCTTTAGTAGGTTCTTATATTTCTATTTCAATGGGGGTGATATTTAAACCACTTCTCCTTGGGGAGATCAACATGAGTAGCAAAAGATTCACAAAAAGAAGCTACTATCTCAGAGTCAAGTCCATACTTAGTGCTAAACTTGTGAAATGCATCGGTATCCAATAAAAGAGTTAACACAATCAAACTCAAGTTTTATACCTGACTATTTACCTTTGTTGAGTTCCCAATCTTCATAGTTGCGTTTAATTCTTTCCAAAAGATCTCATCTGAATTCAATAGTCTTCTTTATAAAAGAATCAGTACAAGATGTATTGAGTAGGATTGATCATTACGAGAAAGCATAGCATAATTTTTTTGAATAATAATTTCTCTTGAGAGATCATGATTGGGGCATGACTACATCATTGACTTAAGCCTCCCCCAAGATTGAGCGATACTTTCTCCTTCACGAGGCCAAAAGTTATATAAATAATTCCGATCACGATGAACCAGATGCATAGGATAAAACTTCTGATGAAATTCCAATCTCAATCAATTCCAATCCCAAGCTCCAATATCATCACATAGCCTATACCATGTCAATGCCTTTCCCTTCAAAGATAAAGGGAAGACTTTATTCTTAACTTCATCTCCGGGTAAACCTGCAAGCTTAAATAATCCACAAACTTCATCCACATAGATTAGGTGCATATCAGGATGTAGTGTTCCATCTCCTGCATAAGGATTAGCTAGCAGTTTCTCTATCATACCCGAAGGAATCTCATAATAAATATTTTAAGTAGGTGCAGTAGGTTGAGGGGCGACTCTTTGTGCTTCCAGTCGAGGTGAAGATTGCTACCTCTTGAGCTTGTGTTGGTTTTTCCCTTGAAGAGGAAAGGGTGATGCAGGAAAGGAGCGTAAGTATTTCCCTCAGTTTTGAGAACCAAGTTATCAATCCAGTAGGAGACTACGCAACAAGCCACCGAATACCTGCACAAACAAACACCAACTTGCAACCAAGGCGACAAAGGGGTTGTCAATCCCTTCACGGTTATTCGCAAAGTGAGATCTGATAGAGATGGATAAACGGTAAAGCAATATTTTTGGTATTTTTGGTTTATGGAACAGAAAGTAAAGATTGCAAAAGAAAGTAAATAGGAAACTAGAAATTATAGATCGGAAACTTATATGATGGGAAATAGACCCGGGGGCCATAGGTTTCACTAGAGGCTTCCCTCAAGATAGAAATTATTACGGTGGGTGAACAAATTACTGCCGAGCAATTGATAGAAAAGCGCAAAGTTATGAGATATCTAAGGCAATGATCATGAATATAGGCATCACATCTGTGTCAAGTAGACTGAAACGATTCTGCATCTACTACTATTACTCCACACGTCGACTGACTCCTGCCTGCACCTAGAGTATTAAGTTCATAAGAACAGAGTAACACATTAAGCAAGATGACATGATGTAGCGGGATTGACTCAAGCAATATGATGAAAACCCCATCTTTTTATCCTCGATGGCAACAACACAATACGTGTCGATTCCCCTTCTATCACTAGGATCGAGCACCACAAGGTTGAACCCAAAGCTAAACACTTCTCCCATTACAAGAAAAACCAATCTAGTTGGCCAAACCAAATCGATAGTTCGAAGAGACTTGCAAAGATATCAAATCATGCATATCAGAATTCAGAGGAGATTCGAATAATATTCATAGATAAGATGATCATAAATCCACAATTCATCGGATCTCGGCAAACACACCACAAAAGAGTATTACATCAAATAGATCTCCAAGAACATCGAGGAGAACTTTGTATTGAGAATCAAAGAGAGAGAAGAAGCCATCTAGCTACTAGCTATGGACCCGTAGGTCTAAAGTAAACTACTCCCGCTTCATCGGAGAGGCAATGGTGTTGATGTAGAAGCCCTCCGTGATCGAATTCCCCTCCGGTAGGATGCCGGAAAAGGCCCCAAGATGGGGTCTCACGGGCTACAGAAGGTTGCGGCGGTGGAAAAGTGGTTTCGTGGCTCCCATGTATAAAAAATGATGAATGGTGGCTTTGCCACAAATACGATGTCAACTACATGATCATGTAAAGCAATATGACAATGATGGAGCGTGTCATAATAAACGTAACAGTGGAAAGTTGCATGGAAATATATCTCGGAATGGCTATGGAAATGCCATAATAGGTAGATATGGTGGCTGTTTTGAGGAAGGATATGTGGTGGGTTTATGGTACCGGCGGAAGTTGCGCGGTACTAGAGAGGCTAGCAATGGCGGAAATGTGAGAGTGTGTATAATCCATGGACTCAACGTTAGTCATAAAGAACTCACATACTTATTGAAAAAATCTGTTAGTCATCAAAACAAAGTACTATGCGCATGCTCCTAGGGGGGTAGATTGGTAGGAAAAGATCATCGCTCGTCCCCGACCGCCACTCATAAGGAAGACAATCAAAAAATAAATCATGCTCCGACTTCATCACATAACGGTTCACCATACGTGCATGCTACGGGACTCACAAACTTTAACACAAGTATTTCTCAAATTCACAACTACTTACTAGCATGACTCTAATATCACCATCTTCATATCTCAAAACAATCATAAGGAATCAAACTTCTCATAGTATTCAATGCACTTTATATGAAAGTTTTTATTATATCCCTTTTGGATGCCTATCATATTAGGACTAATTTTATAACCAAAGCAAATTACCATGTTGTTTAGAGACTCTTAAAATAATATAAGTGAAGTACGAGAGTTCATCAATTTCTATAAAATAAAACCACCGCCGTGCTCTAAAAAGATATAAGTGAAGCACTAGAGCAAATTTTTGCCTAGCTCAAAAGATATAAGTGAAGCACATAGAGCATTCTAATAAATCACGATCTGTGCGTGTCTCTCTCAAAGGTGTGTATAGCAAGGATGATTGTGGAAAACTAAAAAGCAAAGGCTCAAATCATACAAGACGCTCCAAGCAAAACACATATCATGTGGTGAATAAAAATATAGCCTCAAGTAAAGTTACCGATAGACGAAGACGAAAGAGGGAATGCCTTCCCGGGGCATCCCCAAGCTTAGGATTTTTGACATCCTTGAATATTAACTTGGTGTGACTTGGGCATCCCCAAGCTTAGGCTCTTGCCACTCCTTATTGCATAGTCCATCAAATCCTTACCCAAAACTTGAAAACTTCACAACACAAAACTTCAACAGAAAATCTCGTAAGCTCCGTTAGTATAAGAAAATAAATCAACACTTTTGGTACTGTTGTGCACTCATTCTTTATTTATATTGGTGTAATATCTACTGTATTCCAATTTTTCCATGGTTCATACCCCCCCGATACTAGCCATAGATGCATCAAAATAAGCAAACAACACGCGAAAAATAGAATCTGTCAAAAACAGAACAGTCTGTAGAAATCTGAATATTTCGAATACTTCTGTAATTCAAAAAATCCTGAGAAAATAGTAGATCCTAGATAATTTGTTTATTAATCTTCTTCAAAAAGAATCAGTATTTTATCACGTTCTTGCTAAGAATAAGAATTGTTTTCGTGAGCGCAAAAGTTTCTGTTTTTTAGCAAGATCAAATTAACTAGCACCGTAGGTTATCCCATAGGTCTTACTTGGCACAAACACTAATTAAAACACAAAACTACATCTAACCAGAGGCTAGATGATTTATTCAAAGCAAAACAGGACCTAAAAATCAAGAACAAAAAATAAAATTGGGTTGCCTCCAACAAGCGCTATTGTTTAACGCCCCTAGCTAGGCATAAAAGCACGAATAGATCTAAGTATTATCATCTTTGGCAATGGGGAAGAGAAGAGAAAATTTCTTATCTATGGCATTTATCTTTCTGTTTTGTGAGAGCACATGGCCATTGATCGTAGAAGAAAGATTAAGCACATTGCGAAAATTTGCATCTAAACTTGCCTTCGTCTCTTTAATTATTTCGTTTTGATAGAAATTCATAATGGCGGAAGATTCAACATCCATTTCCTTGGGGTGCCTGAATATGGATTTCATCTTCTCATAAGTACCGATGGCGTCCCCTCCAAGAAAACCGTTTTTAAAAATAGAATCCAAAACTTGCTTAAAGAAGGGGGAAGGCCAAAATAAAAGCTTTTTAAGTAAACCTCAATTTGATATTGGGGCACATAGCTGGCTCGAATCCTCAACAAACGATCCCAAGCATATTTCAAAGATTCATCAAGCAAATAACGAAAAAATTCGGGATCATCTTCATCAAGATTGAAATCCTCCTCAACTATCCCAGTAAGTTTTTCCATAGCATCATTATTTATAAGCTTAGAAAGGACATATGGGTTATCCAAGGTACTTGACCCTGGGAGAAAACCCGAAGCTCTTCTAGATTCGGCCATGGAAAAAGAGATGAACAAAAAGGAGTGTGAAGAAAAGGCGAATCTTTTCGAAAATCGTTTTAGAAGTGGGGGAGAGGAAAACAAGAGGCGAACGACGAATAATGTAATGCGAGAGATGAGAGTTTATGATGGGTACTTGGTATGCCTTGACTTGGCGTAGATCTCCCCAACAACGGTGCCAGAAATCCTTCTTGCTACATCTTGAGCTTGCGTTAGTTTTTCCCTTGAAGAGGAAAGGGTGATGCAGCAAAGGAGCGTAAGTATTTCCCTCAGTTTTGAGAACCAAGGTATCAATCCAGTAGGAGACTACGCAACAAGCCACCGAATACCTACACAAACAAACACCAACTTGCAACCAACGCGACAAAGGGGTTGTCAATCCCTTAACGGTTATTCGCAAAGTGAGATCTGATAGAGATAGGTAAACGGTAAAGCAATATTTTTGGTATTTTTGGTTTATGGAACGGAAAGTAAAGGTTGCAAAAGAAAGTAAATAGAAAACTAGAAATTATAGATCGGAAACTTATATGATGGAAAATAGACCCGGGGACCATAGGTTTCACTAGAGGGTTCTCTCAAGATAGAAATTATTACGGTGGGTGAACAAATTACTGTCGAGCAATTGATAGAAAAGCGCAAAGTTATGACGATATCTAAGGCACTGATCATGAATATAGGCATCACGTCTGTGTCAAGTAGATCAAAACGATTCTGCATCTACTACTATTACTCCACACATCGACCGACTCCTACCTGCATCTAGAGTATTAAGTTCATAAGAACAGAGTAACGCAGTAAGCAGGATGACATGATGTAGCGGGATTAACTCAAGCAATATGATGAAAGCCCCATCTTTTTATCCTCGATGGCAACACTACAATACGTGTCGGTTCCCCTTCTGTCACTAGGATCGAGCACCGCAAGATTGAACCCAAAGCTAAGCACTTCTCCATTGCAAGAAAAACCAATCTAGTTGGCCAAACCAAATCGATAGTTCGAAGAGACTTGCAAAGATATCAAATCATGCATATAAGAATTCAGAGGAGATTCAAATAATATTCATAGATAAGCTGATCATAAATCCACAATTCATCGGATCTCAGCAAACACACCGCAAAAGAGTATTACATCAAATAGATCTCCAAGAACATCGAGGAGAACTTTGTAAGAGAATCAAAGAGAGAGAAGAAGCCATCTAGCTACTAGCTATGGACCTGTAGGTCTGAAGTAAACTACTCACGCTTCATCGGAGAGGCAATGGTGTTGATGTAGAAGCCCTCCGTGATCGAATCCCCCTCCGGCAGGATGCCGGAAAAGGCCCCAAGATGGGATCTCACGGGTACAGATGGTTGTGGCGGTGGAAAAGTGGTTTCGTGGCTCCCCTGGATGTTTTTAGGGTATAAGAGTATATATAGGAGGAAGAACTAGGTCAGGAGACCTACGAGGGGCCCACAAGGTCGAGGGGCGCGCCCTCCACCCTTGTGGTCGCCTCGTGGCTCTTCTTACTTGCGCTCCAAGTCTCCTGGGTGTCTTCTAGTCCAAGAAAAATCATCACGAAAGTTTTATTCCGTTTGCACTCCATTTGGTATTCCTTTTCTGCGAAACTCTAAAACAAGGAAAAAACAAAAACTGGCACTGGGCTCTAGGTTAATAGGTTAGTCCCAAAAATCATATAAAATAGCATATTAATGCATATAAAACATCCAAAAGAGATAATATAATAGCATGGACCAATCAAAAATTATAGATACGTTGGAGACGTATCAAAGATACCCTGAACAAACCCCTCAAAGGATGGTTTTCCATAGTAACAAGTAACAGTAAATTTCAGCACGTAATATAAATGTTTCCTTACCAAATTCCACCTACCAAAGGCGCTTCACTCCCCAGCAACAGCGCCAGAAAAGGGTCTTTATGACCCACAAGTATAGGGGATCAATCGTAGTCCTTTTGATAAGTAAGAGTGTCGAACCCAACGAGGAGTAGAAGTAAATGACAAGCGGTTTTCAGCAAGGTATTCTCTGCAGCACTGAAATTATCGGCAACAAATAGTTTGGTAGCAAGGTAATTCGTCACGGGTAACAAGTAAACAAGTGTAGAAAAGGTGGAGCAAGGTGGCCCAATCCTTTTTATAACAAAGGACAACCCTGGATGAACTCTTATATAAAGCAAAGTGCTCCCAAGGACACATGGGAATTATCGTCAAGTTAGTTTTCATCATGCTCATATGATTCGCGTTTGTTACTTTGATAATTTGATATGTGGGTGGACCGGTGCTTGGGTGTTGTCCTTACTTGGACAAGCCTCCCACTTATGATTAATCCCTCTCGCAAGCATCCGCAACTACGAAAGAAGAATTAAGATAAATCTAACCATAGCATTAAACATGTGGATCCAAATCAGCCCCTTACGAAGCAACGCATAAACTATGGTTTAAGATTCTGTCACTCTAGCAACCCATCATCTGCTTGCTACTTCCCAATGCATTCCCTAGGCCCAAATCATGGTGAAGTGTCATGTAGTCGACGTTCACATAACACCACTAGAGGAAAGACAACATACATCTCATCAAAATATCGAACGAATACCAAATTCACATGATTACTTATAACAAGACTTCTCCAATGTCCTCAGGAACAAAAGTAACTACTCACAAAACATATTCATGTTCAATATCAGAGGGGTAATAAATATCATTAAGGATCTGAACATGTGATCTTCCACCAAATAAACCAACTAGCATCAACTACAAGGAGTAATCAACACTACTAGCAACCCACAGGTACCAATCTGAGGTTTCGAGACAAACACTGAATAAAGAGATGAACTAAGGTTTGAGATGAGATGGTGCCGGTGAAGATGTTGATGAATATTGGTCCTCCCATGATGAGAGGGTCGTTGGTGATGACGATGTCTTCGATTTCCCCCTCCCGGGGGGAAGTTTCCCCGACGGAATCGCTCCGCCGAAGCCCTAGATTGCTTCTGCTCAGGTTCCGCCTCGAGACGGTGGCGCTTCGTCCTAAAAGTCTTCTCTATTTTTTCTAGGTTAAAACCCTTCATATAGCAGAAGATGGGCACCAAAGCCTGGCCAGGGGGGGCCACAAGCTCAGGGGAGCGCCCTGGGGGGTAGGGCATGCCCTCCAGGCTTGTGGCCACCTGGTGGGTCCCCTTCTGGTATTTCTTCGCCCAATATTTTTTATATATTCCAAAATAATTCTATGTAAAGTTTCAGGATATTTGGAGTTGTGCAGAATAGGTATCTCAGATTTGCTCCTTTCTGGTCCAAAATTCTAGCTGCCGGCATTCTCCCTCTTCATGTGAATCTTGCACAATAAGGGAGAAAAGGCATGAGAATAGAATCATAAAGTGTAATAGTAGTCCATAATGCAATAAATATCAACATAAAAACATGATGCAAAATGGACGTATCAGATACCCGTGGTGACAATGGGGTATTCTATTGAGTCACTTCATATATGTTTTGGTATTCGATGTGCAGATTCCCATGGTGACATTGGGGTAATCTAGGCACATTGGTTGATACACGTTTTCGTCCTACTTTCTTCGATAGGAAATTTGGAATGATTCTTTGTCGCACGTTGAGGGATTGTTATATGATTCATTTGTGTTAGCACTGTTGAGAGATTGCACTAGTGAAAGTATGAACCTAGGCCTTGTTTCCAAGCATTGCAATACCATTTGTGCTCACTTTTATTACTTTCCACCTTGTTGTTTTTATTATTTCAGATTACAAAAACCTTTATCTACTATCCATACTACACTTGTATCACAATCTCTTTGCCGAACTAGTGCACCTATACAATTTTCCATTGTATTGGGTGTGTTGGGGACACAAGAGATTTCTTGTATTTGATTGCAGGGTTGTTTGACAGAGACCATCTTCATCCTACACCTCTCATGGATTGATAAATCTTAGGTGATCCACTTGAGGAAAATTTGTTGTTGTCCTACAAAACTCTACGCTTGGAGGCCCAACAGAGTCTACAAGAATAAAAATTGCATAGTAGACATCAAGGAGGAGAAGGGAGGAGAGAGGAGGAGTCTTACCGAGGTGGCGGTGGTGGCAATGGTGGACGGTGGCAACGGCGGGAGGAAGAACGACTGCGAGAGAGAGTGAGCACAGGGAGAGTGAGGTGGACGGTCACGGGGGTATAAGGTTGTCTAGCAGTAGCGAGGGGCAACTTAGCCTATGCTACTACTAAGCTAGGCCAATGGGGGCCATAGTCCCCCCCCCCCGGGGGTTGGCCATAGTAGCAGCGCGGGGCAGTAAACAAGTGCTACAACTATGAGGTTAGATGTAGCTGGGGCTTTTGACCCGCGCTGCTACTATGGCTCGACCCAAGGGTACCATGGGGGGCACTTATCAGCAGTATGGGTTGCACCGCCCCGTGCTACTACTACGGTATACCTGTAGCATGGGGTTCCAGCCCATGCTACTGCTACTTAATAGTAGCGAGGGGTACTTACCCAGCGCTACTGCTAAGCATCTACCTATAGCCTTTTCCCTAGTAGTGTAGGGTTCGAGAGGAGATGGTGCTGGTGAAGATGTTGATGAACATTGGTCCTCCCACGATGAGAGGATCGTTGGTGATGTCGATGGCTTTATTTCCCCCTCCCGAAGGGGAGTATTCCTGGCAGAATCGCTCCGCTGGAGAGCAAAAGTGCTCCTGCCCAGGTTCCGCCTCGAGACGGCGGTGCTTCGTCCTGAAATTCTTCTCTTATATTTTTTTAGGGCAAATGGCCTCATATAGCAGAAGATGGGCACCAGAGGGCATCTGTACTACCCCACAAGGCACCAGGGCTCTCTCCCTGCCTTGTGGCCCACGGTGAGTCTTCTCTGATACTCCTTTCTTCTAATATTTTTTATATATTCCAAAATAATTCTCCGTAATATTTCAAGTCATTTGGAGATCCATAGAATATATATCTCTATCGTAGCTCTTTTAGGTCCAGAATTCCAGCTGCCGAGAATTTCCTTATTCGTGTGTATATTAAGAGAGAAAAGACATTAGAATTGCATCGTAAAGTGAAATATTGATCTAAAACATTATAAATAACCGTAGAAAAACATGATGGACGTATCAAGAGACACCAGGCCTACCCGGGCCATGACCTAACGGGCAGGGTGGTGGGGTGGCTGCCATGCCCGGAGTGGGCGAGGACTAAGGAGGACCAGTGGAAGCCACCGCCCGGAGGCAGAGGCATGGTCGTGTCGCGACCGAGGTGGCTGCCAATGCCGGGTAGGGGTAAGGGGGAGCGGGCTTCGCAACTCTCTCTCTCTCTCGAGGGCATCCGATAAAATTGGAACTCTCTATCTTATATGCATCTGGATGTTTCTCAATGACCATTGTGATGTAATGCATTGTATTATTCTCACAAGTTTATCTTAATTGCACTGTGCTCCCCTCGGGTTTCAAGACAGAGAGGAAATCTCCTCAATTCCAACTCATCATGTGCATTTTCAATCCAAAGCAAATATCTTTATATGCACATCTTCAGGGGGGACTACCTCTATGTATACGATTTCAAGATAATCATGTTTTTACTTTCAATTTATTATTCGTCTCTCAAAGCTTTAACTGGTACTATCATTAATCATCCAAAAAGAGGGAGATTGTACATGCATCTGGTTCCCCCTAAGGATTAGGATGATTAATGACAAAATAGTTAAGGAACTGATGTGTTTGTGAGTATACACAAGTGAATGTCCTAGAGAATCTCTCTAGTATTAAAGGGGAGTCTGCGGTGGTGATGGTACGCCATGGTTTGGTTTGGTTTCGCATGTTTGTTGGTTTCACGTTAATTATGGAGGGTATAATTCTTTGGACTGGAGGATCGTGTTAATTATGGAGAGTATCATTCTTTGGACAAGAGGATCACGTTAATTATGAAAAGTACCATCAAGCATTGGACAAAAGGGTCGTGTTGATTACCGAGAGTATCATTCTTTGGATGGGGATCATGTTACTTATGGAGAGTATCATTCTTTGGACGGGAATTACGTTATTATGGAGAGTGTCATTATTTGAACGGGGGGGGTCACATTAATTATGGGAAGTATCATCGAGTGTTGCACGTGAGGATCACTAGAATATGTATGTCCCTGTTGCAATGCGTGGACAATCAACTAGTTTGGTTTAAGATCAGAGTTATGAGCCCCAAAAGTTGTGGTGAAATGAAATCTGTTGGAATGTTTGTTCCAGGAACAATCATATTGCAGAGAGGAGATGAAGTGTACTGGATATTTTGTTTCCTAGTTTCATTTCTCTCTTTTTGATTCATAGGGAAAACCGAACTATTAAGAGGGGGGTCTAAGTGAACGTTGAGATTTAGCTCTTCGGTGATTCTCAATCAAAACCTACATCTTCGAGTGAAGACTTGGAAATCTCTTCGTGCTCTGTGATTTTCTCTCTTAAGTCCGAGACAGTGTTCTTCAGGACTACGAGCAAGAACCAAGTGTAGTTGAGTCGTCTTGACTTGTTCCCAAGCAAGTCGTAGGCCGCCTTTAAAATCCGACCGTTGTGGCCGCGTTGTTTGTTTGTTAGGTAGACAATGCCCCTATTGTTCATTTCACACCTCGGGATTGCTCCAGCTATGAATAGCCACCCCCTTCAACCTTAAATGGCCGGTTTCTCCAAAGAGAATTGAGAAGTGTTTGTCAGAGCAATTCATCCCCCGAAAGATACTGAGAGAATCCCAAGAGAGGAAAAACCCTACAGCCTAAAATCTCCTAAGCGACTGATCATCACTGAAGAACTAGTTGAAACTTAATTTAACCTCTTGCTCTTGTGGAATGTGCATCTACTAGACGGTTAGGTTTCACTGGACGGCTGAAGAAAAGTTTGTGAAGGTCCTAGAGATCTACCTCGAAGATTTACCCCGAGTGATTGGGCGAAGCATTAGCGACTTTATCTCAAGGAGAATAGGGTGAGGACATTGTCCTCTGTGTTAAATCTTGGCCCTCCAACCAGGCATTGAGTTGTGCCAGCAACTTGAACTGGTCAAACAAATCTCTGACTTCGTCAAGCTACAGGTTTACTTTCTCGAACTCATATACCTTTATAACTTGCATCTGTTCGATAATCCTCTTCCCGTCTTCTTTCTCTGTGAATGTTGTGACGAAGTTTTTGAGAACATAGTTATTCAACTGCCGATGCTATGGTTACTTTCCTATTCACTACTGCTCACATTTACCTCTACTTATCTAGTTGTTTCTCTAAGTTGTCTCTCTGTTCAGTTTATTTTACTCTCTTTTATGTTATAATATTCTACATACACTGTCTTATTTTGGAAAGCTTACTTTTTTGAAGCATTTGTCGGATCTCCCATTCACCCCCCGTCCTGGTCGATATCTGGTCCTACAATTGGTGTCAGAGTAAGGTGCTCCCTTGTCTCTGTGTGATTTGGTTTAACCACCCAAAGTTTAATGATGTCGGCCACAGGTAATTATGAAGGATCTACTCACAAGACTGTCTTTGATGGGAAGGAATATCCTTACTGAAGAGCTGGATGAGATGCCACTTCAGAGGAATTGATCCTGAGCTATGGAGAGTTGTCGGTGAGGATTTGTTTTACGAAGACCCTCGCAAAATCCTACCTCTGAAGACCAATGGAATATCAATATGGACGCTCAAGCCCAAGACATTCTCTGCGACTGCATCACCAGAGAAGAATTCAACCATATTAGTGAATTGGAAACTGCTAAGGAAGTTTAGGATATTTTACCCAATGTCAATGAAGGTGTTTACTCTCTGCGTGCAACCAGGATGGATGTTCTCTGCAACTGGTTCAACAACTTTAGGAGAAAAGGCTCAGAAAGTGTTCAAGACACCTACTCGGCACTTGTCACTATCACCGATGAGTTGAAAGGTCTCGGAGCTAAGGATATTGAAAATCATGATGTTGTGAAGAAGTTGCTAAGGTCCCTCAATAATACAGGTGGGCCTAGGTGAAAAAATAAGGTTGGCCTAGTTTGCTTCGTGTGCGCAAGTCCAAGGACATGTGTCTTCCACGTCGATGTAGTTATCACGACGAACATGGTTTCGGACTAAAAGTGAGTCACTGGGACAATTTTACAATACCAAATCAAAATTTCACGACTACACAGACTTAAACAAGGGCATGCTTCATGAGTAGGCGAGATAGTCTATTTGAAGTATACATCAGATTCGTTGGGGGCTATAAAATGGTATTCTATAGAATAATTATGAACAATATTTCTAATTTTGGACTTCATCATTTGGCAACGACGGGTAGACTCCTTCATGCACACTTCAGAATGTTTAAACTCACAGTCCACCAACCGACGGAGGAAAGCCCAAGCGAGGAGGTTGAGATCAATGGTGGAGTTAGATTTTGTAGTGAGAGGCAAGTGCTCAACAACACTGCATGAGGAAAGCACTTGGCATTAACAACGGTGTTGGCAAGCGTCATTTTCCTTCAACAATTATTAGATCTCATTTCTAGCAGTGAGCGGCTATTGCAGTCTTTAAAGTCTAGTTTGACTAGGGTGTTTGCAGGTGTCCCTTTCTTTTATTGCTGCCAATTTATTTTTCAATCTCTGATGGTTGCATTCAATCGTAGTAAGACAGATCGATGTAATTTTATTGTTAGATGGTCGTTTTGTATATTGTGTACTGTTTTCCTTGATAATTTTCAGTTATAAGATATCCTTTAGGTGTCCTTTTGAAAATACAAAGAAGTCAATAACATGGACTCCACAAGACTCGAATCCATTTGCCACTAAGACATAAAACAAGACTGAGCAGGGCGATGTGTAGGGTGAAAGTGTTCCTCGCGGCTTGCCTGGGTCAAAGCTTACCCATCACTGACTGTGGCAGACCTAGGAAAGTAGTGTTGGAGATGCCACATATTACATCTATAATACTCCATGTTATATAATTTGATCCAGATATTATCATAAGTCTAACAAATAGTCACATGATACTTTAAAATTTAGAAAACAAGCGTTAAGCATTCTCTCCACACCGAACTAAGTGTCTCAACTTTAATACAATTTTATACTAAAGTTAATAAAAAGTTGAGAGACTTATTTTTAGGATGAAGGGAGATGTGCCCAGTTATTGCACATCTAAGTGACTCAATTAAGAATAAAAACGAAAAAAAAATACCCACGCGAATCTCCACGCATGATTCAATTCGATCCCTTCAGATGCGAAGTGATTTTATTTCAGCCCGTGTCACAAGTGACCGGAGTTGAATTGATGTGTATCAAAACAATCCCTTGGGGTTTGCTTGGATAGAGGGATTATACCAAACCGCTTTGAATGCGCAAGGATCATATTCAATTTTCTACTCGTCCAAAGGGAATTGGACATAATCCGCACCTATCCAAACAAAGCTCTCAGCAAAAATGTACTCCACAGGGAATTCTCCGACGAAATAATAAAACTGCCTACATAATAAAGATAGTCTAAATGTCAACATAATAATTGCATTAATATCCAGATCCATCAAGGTGAAACGAGCCACGGGGCTATTCACAGAGAGAAAAGTCTAAATGAGCTCCAGTTAACCAATTGGCGTCGACCTACGGAACCTTCCTGTGAGCTTCACCGCAAAGAAAGAAGAAAACTTCCTCTGAGCACCAGATAAAGAAGCCGAGCTGGAGCCACCGAGCTACCCTAATAACCTATTGAACCTCCATGACCTAAGAACCCCTTTGAGTTCCGGAGGAAGAAGCAGACATGGAGTTACCCTGAGCACCACCTTGACGAAGATGCAAGAAGCCAGGCTCGAGTGAATCATCATCACTATCCACATCATTTGGAGTGAGCCGATTTTGGTACGCTCTTCGTCGCACTTGGAAAACATTGTGATAGTAACTTACAATGTCTTTTCTGCCCTTGGAACCCATGGCAGCAAACACTTCCTCCATGAATCTGTACTTGGATGAAGGCAGATTATTCTGGATAACGGCATTGAATTTCTTTTCTTCATCCCTTCTCCATGTCAATGCAGCATCCTCACCGATGCGGTCAAATCCCATTGCATAAAATGCTGAGCCCAGTTCACGCTTCAGCTTGATCCTCTTCTCTGTCACATGAAATCTAACACAAGTGACAGAACTTGGGATTTGACAGTTGCAATTATCTGGCCTACCCTTACCAATAGCATCAGCATCAAGGCTTTCATTACTTGGTGCAGGCAAAAGAGGTTGTCCTAGAAATCTCAACACATGCGGCTCGTCATAAGGTAGCGAAGGCTTCCCAGTCCAATCTGGAACATCTGCTAGACCACTAAGCCGAGTTCGTGCATGCAAAATCCTGTCACTATTCCCACCTGCACACAGTCGATCATCCCATCCATCGTACTGTGGCTGCTCCTCATTTGTAAGTCCACTCTGCAATGAACAAAGAGTTACGTTTTATATACATTTTCAGAGTATCTCCTTAAGACGATTGAATATCATTGTCATATAAGAGGAGAAATTAATAAATAGAATAAAAACATTAGTTCAGAATGCATGACAAACGATTTTAAGTTCTTTGGTGATCGTATATATGCGGTCTCTAAGCAGAAATAGAGAAGTTCAGGCAGCCAAAGAAACTGGAAGAGTATTTTGTAAGCCAACAGACCTATACGTGGTATCAGCTGCTGTATGACAACCTGTTGGGATCATATATCAAGCAGCATAGGGAACAAAATAATCTTAATAACTGAGTCTTGCAACTACAAGAAAAGCACAATATAAAAGAGGACCTCTGATAAGGTCAGTAAGGAATTCGGGTGGATCATATGGCTGAAGAAATATACATAGCACATCCACCCAGACTAAAAGTTTGAAGAAAGATAATCATACACTTCGTATGTGCTAGCTTAATCTTATGATCAATAGCAAGATAAGTTTAAGCATTAGGATCATTCACAAGAATCATATCCGAAGTATCTAAAAGCCTAAAATAGTAACAACCCAACTAAGTTATCACTTTACAAATTTGTCCACCGTCATCATACTTGCAAATATGTGACAATACCAGATTTTCAAATGTCATGATCACTTTGGCTTGCCAAATTTTCCGTGGCAAAATTACAAAGCAAAAGGGGCCTATAACAATACAGTTGTAACTTGTAAATCATGTTGAGACATTTCCAGTAACATGCTAAATACCAAGTTAATATATGGGAGCTATTGACCCACCAATGCAAGTCACGGTGCACAGTCGAGTAACTAACAATGAAAATAATCTTTACTATGCAAGACTATTTGCACCAATAGTGTCGAACGCCAGAAACTGTCTCATAATGCGTGGGTCAACAGACTCGCTGACCTGGAACACTGAATGTGTTTGACAAGCATGAAGCGCTCAGAAGCCTCAGTGAAATCCAACCGAGAACCTTGGTTAATGGTTTCGATGAAAACAAACTTTATGGAACCAAGTGATGGTGAACTATGCTTGGGTGGGCAGAAGCTGGAGGAAGCTCTCATGGATGCTAAAAATGATACTGCAATACTAGTATGTAAATCATTCGTCTGACTTTTGCTGTAAGGGTGAAATACTGATCGAGTCATACTAGGTGCCCCCCTAAAATTTTCCCCTAAGAGCCACTGTTGTCAGTTCAAGTTTTACCAAGCAAAGTAAATAACTAGAGGCACTAGTGGTCCACCGTTTATTCTCTAACTGTACATAATTAAGACAGTTTGGTTGCCTTGATGTGCCTGCATGTTGGAGTTTATAGCTGCAAATATGACATTTTTGGTAGGCACAAATTGTGTGGGATGAACCAAAAGCTGGATTATGCTACAAAGCTATGTTGCACCGGCACTTCACAAACATGCTGTATTCTGCAGGCATATGCGGGTTACATCAGATACACGTATATTTATTTTCAATTTCAAACTATACAAAAGCCACTTGGATATACCGGGATACTAATAGAGCAAGTACAAGTCAAGCATGAAGTTAACTACTAGTGGGGTTTTTTTTAGGTAACTAACTACTGATGGTTATGTTTTCTTATTCGCGGAACTTCATCATCGAGTTCTTGATAAGATATTAGGTGCTGACTGCTGGTTAACCTGTTATTCACAGACTGTTGGAATGCTGGTTGCATGCAGTAAGATAAGGTATGGTGTTTTTTCCTGTTCTGTAAACAAATCTATACTTGTTGTCTCCCCTTAACACTGTTTTTAGAACAAAGAAAATGGTGTATCACCATATCCATGTCCCTGTGCCATACAACATAGATACCAGGTTGTCTGCTAACATAGAGCCAACAGAAGGTGCTGGACGTTTAAGACAATATGATGAAATCCACTCAGGACAACTGAACCTCCCAAAATAACTAGCTCCAAAAATGGATGGTGCTAAAGTGCATAAGAGCATCTCCGGAGTTGCCCAATAGGAGGTCCAACACTACACATAAGTAGTGAAGGCGGCCTACCTTACTGCTCACCAGCAAATGTTCTATAAGGTGGACCAATCCCACCTAGCCCCGATCAGACGAATAACACCCAGCCTCTTGCCTACCCTTTAGAACATTACTTGTCATGTATAGAACGCAGTGACTTGATTTCCCTAAATGGGATAATCCTGCTTCTTAAGGATATCCCATGCAGGAGTGGAGCAAGGCCGATGCTACCTGGGCTAGCAATGGTCGAGCAACATTACTCCAAAGAGCATGAATTGAGTATCTAGCCTATAAATGTGAAAAGCCCACTACCGAAGTTCCAGAATACAACAATCAATCACTAGGGCTCACGCACATCACCTGAATTATCAGTTACTTTCGTTTCATGGAACTATTCCTAATGCTCCTGAGAAATGTTGTGTAAATCACATATGTATGTTCATGAAGGCCCCGGCATGGACAAGAGGGAGAAGCATTGGAGCATGATCAAGCATGGAGGTGGAAGCAAACACACAAACAATGAAGACGGAGCCGCAAGTGGAGATCTCAGGACAAAAGCCACCCTAGTAATGCATGAATACATGGAGGAAAAATACAAGATGAAACTTCATAATTCGACCATGGCTATCTATAGATGTCATGCCCCCTTATTATTGGGTCATGCCCATGTACTTTAGGAGTAAAACACTATGGACAGTCTTAAGAGTCCATATTCAGGGAGGAATAACTCATGAATCGGATTTGGCCACCCCTTCCTTGGCTAGTCGAAATCCCCTCTTATAAGCCCCTTAAATACACTGCACCGCTAGTGTTTAGATTTCGGTACTGTTTATATAAAGTTCACCATAGTTGTAACCTCTGTTGGAAAAGGCAACACCTAGGAGGCGCTTAGGCACACTTAGGCGCTTAGGCACACTTAGGCGCTAGGCAATGACCAAACGCCTCGCCTAAGGCATAAGCGGAACTCTAGGCATGGCAAGTAAGAATTGTCCACTCAAGTGAGAAATCATGCCATATTGCACCGACAAACCAAATTGTCCATCTTCCAATTTCAATAGCTGGTAGTTTACTCACTTATATTCTCTAAATCGATTTCGATACAAATATATTATCCCAAATACAACATGATAGTCAAAATTGTGAGTCCGCCTAGGCTGCGCCTAGGGCGCTTAAGCACCACCTAGGCGCTAGGCGAAGGTCAACTTGCAACTCGTGTACTTCATTTGTGTCCATCGACCAAGCCAAGACTGCTTTCGAATCCCAACTTTCATCATTATTCACCATAATCATAATTCTATTTTCATAGTTCTTGTTCTCGATTTCACACGGAGGTTAGACCTTCGATGTCAAATTGATCGTGATTCGGCGTGACGAATAACATCTCGGGAGTTTTTTTAGCAATTGCTAAGGCGCGTCATCATGGCATGTTCGTAGTTAGGTCGTCAAAGACGTCTCAACTAGTGTCAAACCCATGATCTCCTCGAAAGATTGCGACACCCATGTAGGTAGGTTATTTGATGTCAAATGGAAAAATAGATATAAGATTGTCCA
The DNA here is from genome assembly GCF_002575655.3 of Aegilops tauschii subsp. strangulata. Classification (NCBI taxonomy): domain Eukaryota; kingdom Viridiplantae; phylum Streptophyta; class Magnoliopsida; order Poales; family Poaceae; genus Aegilops; species Aegilops tauschii. The sequence continues at coordinate 205,112,291 of NC_053035.3, read as the reverse complement.
CATTCGAGTTTCAAAGTGGACGCAACCAACCAAAACTCTTAACTAATATACACTCTGGCATAACAAGAAGAATGTCAAGCATAATTTCATTTTTACCTTGTAGCAATATTGTAGTTACACGTGATTTGTATAGTCGTGGGACATCATCTCAGATCACCACGGGTCTCTGGACACGATCTAGGCGATGTGCATAAGATCGCTAAGGTTTGTGTGTCTCTAGATTGCTCATCCTCCTTGGCGGGCCTTGGACGCCTTGATATATCCGTACTATGGTGGTGGCCTTCCCTTCTCTGAGTAGGTGATCTCTCCGTGTATGTCTGTACGGGAGGGAATTCGGATCGTGTGAGTAGAATTCGTGGCCCCTTTGCCAAGCAATCCGCAAGGTTTCCTATTTGGGAACCCCAAGCATACACCCCATCGGGTCGGGGTGCTCCGTTGGGCCTTCAAGGCTTGCGCATACCTAGCGCCGTATGCCTGTATACGGTATACGCTGAAGGATAAGGTATTACGACTACACATCGTCAAAGTCATGGGAATGTGACCACACGGTGTGGGCTCACTTCCAAGTTTGCATCCTATTTTACCCCTGGTTTTCATATTTGACATGGAGGCTTCAAATGGAAAATTAGATATAAAATGAGATCCCAAATGTTGGATTGAACCCACATCCTTTGAATTAAACATTCTCAACTAGCTTGTTTTCATTTCCTGTTTATCTCATGGTTGTTCACTCCATTATCATTGGTTTGAGTTTTAAGATTTGATTTAAGCATGAATGCAGCTTGATCCAAAAATTACTGAAAAATAAAATTCATGAATTTTGTTTATATCACTATCCTCTTAAGAAAATTTTGAGAATGGGAAGTTCTAGTCGAGGGTGACAATCCTAGTAGATGTTGTGACTCCATTATCCTCACACCCTTCGAATTAAGCTTTCTCAAGTGGTTCGTTACTGTTGCTTGTTTATCTCATGGTTGTTGACTCAGTTATCCTTGGTCTGAATTTTAAATTTTGATTTCAATATGAACGAAACTTGCTCCTAAATTACTAAAACATTGTAATTCGTGAATTTTGTTTCCATCACCCTTCAAAAGAAATTGGGAATACTTTTGGCTTGTCAAGGCCTCAATGTTGGTAGTGCAGTACTGCAGTTAGTGAATTTGGTGACGGCATGGCCATCAGAGCGACATGAAATCCTCTATCTGCACTTCATCTTCTCCACCATGCCCTTTCATGTAGCCTTGATTTTCCAATGCATCTGGCATGTTGCTAAAGGTGGATGTGGCTAGGCCACCATCTTTCTTTGTTGTGATTCAACTTATCCAAGGGAAATCCAAAAATAGAAACCATGGTGTGACAGCTCTCATAATGGTTTTAAGACTTAAAAGGTAACTCAAGAGGACCAACACCGTTATTCACCTATAAGCGCTTAAGGCGAGAGGCCAGCCTCGCCTAAGACACTAGAGGAACATATCAATTGGGACATATTACGAGAGAAACAAAAATATTGAATGGCAGGTCACTGGCCATAAACACACCGTCCCCACTACCCGAAAAGCCATCTAATAACTCATTTGTTCCTCTTGCGACACAATTGCCACTATCCCTACATTCTTTCTCATCGTCGATGTTGAGGATATCAGTAACTAGTACCATATCGGTCGGGTGCTAATTAGGGATAAATAGGCAAATCGACCAGTTAATTGGCTATTCAGTGACCCACCGAGTAGCGATTAACTGAGATGCCGCTTAACTGGCCAATATTTGGAACATTGCTCATCATAGTCACAACATTACTCATCTTCCCCCTTTCCCGGCAATAGAAACAAGTAACACCACATGCCTAACATCTCCCTCGCAACAAAAGACACAACCCGTCCTTTCCCACCATGGTAGAGTAGTTGATCGGGGAAGAGAAGCGGCAGTCAAAACAGACACGCTTAGATGCATGCTAGTGTAGGAAGGTGAAAGGAACGCCATTTCCAAGCCTTCGGAGCAACCACATCAACATTGTGGTGAGGACTGAGCGGCGGCGGATGCTTCTCTATAGACAACATGTGCTAGATGGTCAAGGCAAGGGCGGCACCATCCTCCTAGGGCGCCTTAGTGCTGAAGAAGTGCTTAGACAATGCCTTAAAAACCATGACTCTGGCACCAAATAGAGGTGGGCCATTAAAACAGTAAATATCATTGGAGGAAGCATGCAAGTGTCAAATAAAGAGAGCAAGTATAGGCCGGGGGGATCCTACTTCATTTTTTCTTCTCTGTGTCTCAAGCATATAGGCTATTTCCTAGCAGTGAAAAACATCTAACAATCCTCTCTTAGAGATATCGATCGGAAAAAGAAGGGAAAAGATAAATATGCAGAACAGCTAGCATAATTAAGGTTAACAGTGCAAGCATAACCCTATAAAAAATTAGAAAAAAGAGTTGCCATTTTTGCACCATGAAAATAAACTTAGGCCAAAGCCTAACTTTGTTTATTTGCCGCTAATACAACAACAACAAAACCTTTAGTCCCAAACAAGTTGGGCTAGGCTAGAGGTGAAACCCATAAGATCTCGCGACCAACTCATGGTTCGGGCACATGGATAGCAAGCTTCCACCCACCCCTATCCATGGCTAGTTCTTTGGTGATACTCCAATCCTTCCTTCAGATCTCTCTTTACGAATTCCTCCCATGTCAAATTCGGTCTATCCCGACCTCTCTTGACATGATCCACACGCTTTAGCCATCCGCTATGAACTGGAGCTTCTGGAGGCCTGCGCTGAATATGCCCAAACCATCTCAGACAATGTTGGACAAGTTTCTCTTCAATTGGTGCTACCCCAACTCTATCTTGTATATCATCATTCCGGACTCGATCCTTCCTCGTGTGGCCACCCATCCATCTCAACATGCGCATCTCCGCCACACCTAACTGTTGAACATGTCGCCTTTTAGTCGGCCAACACTCAGCGCCATACAACATTGCAAGTCGAACCGCCGTCCTATAGAACTTGCCTTTTAGCTTTTGTGGCACTCTCTTGTCACAGAGAATGCCAGAAGCTTGGTGCCACTTCATCCATCCGGCTTTGATTCGATAGTTCACATCTTCATCAATACCCCCATCCTTCTGCAGCATTGACCCCAAATATCGAACGGTGTCCTTCTGAGGCACCACCTGCCCATCAAGGCTAACCTCCTCCTCCTCGCGCCTAGTAGTACTGAAACCGCACCTCATGTACTCGGTTTTAGTTCTACTAAGCCTAAAACCTTTCGATTCCAAGGTTTGTCTCCATAACTCTAACTTCCTATTGACCCCCGTCCGACTATCGTCAACTAGCACTACATCATCTGCAAAGAGCATACACCATGGGATATCTCCTTGTCTATCCCTTGTGGTCTCATCCATCACCAAAGCAAAAAAGATAAGGGCTCAAAGCTGACCCCTAATGCAGTCCTAAGGGCATCCACAATGTATGCAATGCCAAATCTGACACATCACTGCAATATAGCAATGGTGCTAATTTTGCATCTCGTCCACAATGTAACCAATGCCAAACAAATAAAGATGGACCCACCTCAAAGCAAAAGTACATGTAAAATATTCCATTTCCTCTTCCAGCCATGGCTCCATACATTCTCACTCCTCCCACAACCATGTTCAGATATAATATTTTATTCAATGCCCAAATTTAGCATCGAAGCTCCAAGAAGCACCGGTTCCATATATTTTGGCTTTGGCACTGGTCTCCACGATGTGTTGAGGGGCTGCCAAAAGCCAAATATTCATTTGGCAACGCTATTTGGCATACATTGTGGATGCCCTAATGATAGCCAAAATTTACCAACAATGCCCTCACCCAAGAATTTACAGAAATATAAGCAATCTTTTGGAAAAAAAATCACAATAAATAGCTACCACTGATTTGCCCTGTTACCATGATAATTAGATATTATATACGGAAAATGCTGTGTTTTGCTTTTCAGTTTTCACCCATAGCAGATGGGTCATCTTATATTCCTTGACCTAGATTGGCATGGTACTGGGAAAAGAACTCTGAGAATGCTCTAAAATGATCCAACATTTAGCATTCTCCAAGATGACCCTAAGTGAGCACATGAAAAAAGATGTGTGATTCTCTTTTCAGAAATGATAGCACTTCGGTGTAGGTAAATCTAAGGACCAACAGCTATAATTAGACAGCCGATAAGAATGACCAAATCCAGAATCTAAATCCGCAATTTAAGGAACAACATAATCAAGCATACCATTTATCGCGTTCAAAAATCAAAACTATGTGGCCAGAAGTTACCTGCGGCGAGGTAGTGCTATAGGGCAATTTGCTGCAATCAATATTTTCAAACATCAGGCGACGGAACATAAGCGTCGAGGAGAGTTGGCTGCCATGATTCTGTCCAGCACCATGTTCACCCGGATTCTTCGCCACAAGGCGGACCCAGTTAAGCATCTGCAGAGGAACCTCCCTCTTACGCTTCAGATGGGCTGATCCGGCGGTTGCGTGGTCCTTGTGTGACGACAGGAACTTATCCTTCTTCGCGTTCGAGCGGTGGGCCGCATTGCGACTGCTCCCGGCCACCTCGTCCTGGCTTTCAGGCTTGCCGATGCTCTGCTCAAGGAGCCAGAGATGCTTGGCGTACACCAGCTTGATGGGCGCATCAGCAGCCGGTTCGAGGCCTACCGCCTCGGCGATGGCCGCCCATGAGGTGACCGCGGCGAATCCGCCGCGAGAGCGCACGGCGAGGTACAAGGGGAGCATGTCCACCAAGCCGCCTTTCCCGAGCACAAGAGGCTTCGGGAGTAACGGAAGCCCGGCAGACACACGCCCCTCGGCGAGGAAGGCGGCAAGCACGGTGTCGAACAAGGCGGGGGCGCCCGCTTCGGTGAGCTCATCGTCCGGGATCTCCAGCCCCGAGAGGTGCCCGCGAGCACGGAGCTTGCCGATGACGTCGCGCACGCAAAGGACGAGGTGGGATGGGCCGCTGGACATCGGCGGCGGCGGCGCCGCCGCCGCCGGTGAGGAGGGCGCCCTCGCGGCCGGCGCGCCGTGGGGGTTCGGGCTTGGGGTGTTGGTTTTGAAAGGGGGCGCGGAGGAATTAGTGGCAGGTGGTGGTGGCGGTGGGCTCGGAGGGGTAGCCATTTTTGCCTCCAGGCCCTTTGGGTTGAGGAAAACCCAACCCCTTCGACGTTGGAGATTGGGGAGGAAGGAAGGCTGATGTTTTTTTTTGTGTGTGTTCTCTTTGAGTTTTGGTTTGTGCTTTGTGATGGAACAAAATTTAATCCATGGGAGCCAAACCCTAGGTCTATGTGTGGGTGTGGGGGTGGGAGTGTGGGTGTGGGGTAGGAGATGGTGGATAGAGGGAGAAGAAAAGGGGGGTGATGATGTATGATGAGGGCGGGTCCACGTTTCATCGCGTACTAAAAACGCCGATCATTTTGTGGGAGTGGGAGTTGTCAAAAAAATGAACAATGGGCAAGAAAATTGACACATCTCATGCCTCAAAATGTGCGTAATGTGACAGGGTAGTATGAGTTGTCAAGCAACAACTTATCTAATGTACAACGCATGTATAGCATAAATCCGGATGGAAAAGTGTAGTGCACAAAATTAGTTGAAAAGATTTTATACTTTTCAAGCATATTACAAGACACGGTTAATATAATATTGTCTTCTTCCTATAGATATATGTTGTGTTCGTATTAAGACATTAATATATATATATATATCTCTTACACACACACATATATATAATATAAATATAAATGAAAATTACAACGGGCAAAGTTATTTCAAAAGATTTTTTACTTTTGGAGCACAATGACAACACACAATTAATATAAATTATTAATTATTTCCTAATTATAGATATGTTATGTTTATATTAGGATTTTAATTGTCTCGGGATATCATGAACTTGGTGTAGCAGGAACAACCCAGGATGGTGTCATACGAGCCTGGGAGATCGATCCCTTTGAAGAGTAGAGTCTCAGTCTAGAAGTTATCTGGGTGTCAAAAATGACAGACGGGGTAATCTACTCAAGTGGCTTTGCCTGCCGGCCAAGGATGATTGGAAGTTCTGTGGAGTGCCGAAAGTGACAAACAGGGGTAATCTACCCAAGTGGCTTCGCCTGCCAACCGGGACTGATACCATGCACCAGTCGGTTTGCCTCAGAGTGTGGGGTCTTCATTGTGTAAGTGTTTCAATGTAGAGGATGTCCATCCAGAGCACCTTAGTGAGATGGATGTCGTCGACGAGTGGATCCACAACCAAAGGGAATCTGCATGGGTGTGCGGTGTGATCCGGGTGAGGGAGATCGCCAGCTCGGACCACCAAATGAACTAGGGCGCAGCTGGCTTGATTGTAACCCTATGGATAATGATCTTGTTCAAAGTGCAATTATGCCCTTAATCATGTTTTTTTAATGATGTCACATACTTATATAGGACTAATATGTTTGCTAAGTACATGTATCGGTTTTAATCCTCGTGGATATGTTGTGTTGTGGATCCTGAGGTCGGGCTCCCTTACGTCAGGTACCCGGGTACAGGACCCCGCCAGTAGCCCCCAAGTGTGGCGGAGGCCGCAGGCATCTGGGCTCCGAGGCCTCCGTCGGGCTACTTCCTTTGTGTGTCCAGCCACCTCGATCTTTAATGACGTAGATTACTACTCCTACATCCCCGGTAGTGTCGTTGCTTCTCTGGACGGGAAGGCCCGAAGTCTCATGGGCCAACCCACCGCTGGCGCAGGCGCTGAATTGAGAAAGATCCGCGCGCCCCACCCGCTTAAATAGGGGAAGGGGGAACGGCGCCCCCTACGGGTATTTCCTCCCTCAACTTCTCATCTTGACACCGTCCTCAGCTGCCGCCCCGCACCTAGGGCAACCAATGTCAACATCCGTCGCCGCCTCCGATGATCACCGCCGAGGCGGTTGCTCGGCCGATTCACAACCGGTCCATCCCAGCGCCACGCCGGAGTGGAGCGGTGACTGGAAAAGGTCCTCGATCAGTAAGGACGACTTGGAGCGTTTGGTGGAACTAGGATGGTCGCCCAAAAAACCTTCGATGTCGTGGTTGGCGCCCGCCATGGGGGAAAGGGTCCCGCGTCCGTTGTTGTGGAACTTGGTTGTCCACGAGGCTTTTGTCTTTCGTGGACTTCGATTCCCTTTGAGTGCTTTTGTTTGTGGAATCCTCACCCACTACGAGCTCCAGCTTCACCACCTGACCCCGAGCGGGGTACTCCATTTGTCGAGTACATCGCGGATTCCCGCGGTGAACTCATCCTGTCGGGATGGGCCCCGGCCCTAATTGAGAACTCGCCAGGCTCCAGAGGCTCGACTCCGGAACCGATCTCCGTCACGGCGTCACCAGAGACCCCTGGCGTAACCACTCCGGGCGGTTCCCTTCCGGTCTCTAGTCCGGACGTAGATCCGGCTCTCACCTCCGAAGTCGTGTTAGGTTTAGAGCTGACCTCAGCGCAGAATCCGGAATCGCTTCCAGATCCCTTCGCGCCGAAGATACGTCAAGTTACACGTCGGGCATACTTTGAGTCAGACCCGCTTACAACCGAATGATAAATTCTGAAGAGCTATCCCACCTCAATGAGATGCTTGACCGTATCCAGAGTATGTCTATCTCGAACGGCAAGGCTTCGGTTTACGATCAGATCAGACTTAAAGCCGGCGATCTAGAAAATCACATCCCACCCACCACCCACCTAGTCGCCACGATCGACGATTTAACCGACGTGCTAGACTACGGCGAGGCCACGGACATGGATGAAGATACCGATGGTCCCACAGAAAATACCTCGCCTCTGGTAAACACCGGCAAGTGGACTGCTACATCTACTTATGATGTCTACATGGTGGACACTCCCAATTCCCCTCCAAGACGTCGGCGTAGACGCAGAAGAGGCAACAATGGGGAACATAGCGGCAATAACGCAACTGCCGACAACAGCAATGCGGCAGCCGGTGTGTTGGAAATATGCCCTAGAGGCAATAATAAATGGTTATTATTATATTTCTTTGTTCATGATAATCGTCTATTGTTCATGCTATAATTGTGTTATCCGGAAATCGTAATGCATGTGTGAATAAATAGACCACAACGTGTCCCTAGTAAGCCTCTAGTTGACTAGCTCGTTGATCAACAGATAGTCATGGTTTCCTGACTATGGACATTGGATGTCGTTGATAACGGGATCACATCATTATGAGAATTATGTGATGGACAAGACCCAATCCTAAGCATAGCATGAAAGATCGTGTAGTTTCGTTTGCTAGAGCTTTTCCAATGTCAAGTATCTTTTCCTTAGACCATGAGATCGTGCAACTCCCGGATACCGTAGGAGTGCTTTGGGTGTGCCAAACGTCACAGCGTAACTGGGTGACTATAAAGGTGCACTACGGGTATCTCCGAAAGTGTCTGTTGGGTTGGCACGGATCGAGACTGGGATTTGTCACTCCGTGTGACGGAGAGGTATCTCTGGGCTCACTCGGTAATGCATCATCATAATGAGCTCAATGTGACTAAGGCGTTAGTCACGGGATCATGCATTGCGGTACGAGTAAAGAGACTTGCCGGTGACGAGATTGAACAAGGTATTGGGATACCGACGATCGAATCTCGGGCAAGTAACATACCGATTAACAAAGGGAATTGTATACGGGATTGATTGAATCCTCGACATCGTGGTTCATCCGATGAGATCATTGTGGAACGTGTAGGAGCCAACATGGGTATCCAGATCCCGCTGTTGGTTATTGACCGGAGAGGCGTCTCGGTCATGTCTACATGTCTCCCGAACCCGTAGGGTCTACACACTTAAGGTTCGGTGACGCTAGGGTTGTAGAGATATGTGTATGCGGAAACCCGAAAGTTGTTCGGAGTCCCGGATGAGATCCCGGACGTCACGAGGAGTTCCGGAATGGTCCGGAGGTGAAGAATTATATATAGGAAGTCAAGTTTCGGCCACCGGGAAAGTTTCGGGGGTTACCGGTATTGTACCGGGACCACCGGAAGGGTCCCGGGGGTCCACCGGGTGCGGCCACCTATCCCGGAGGGCCCCGTGGGCTGAAGTGGAAAGGGAACCAGCCCCTAGTGGGCTGGGCGCCCCCCCATGGGCCTCCCCCCATGCGCCTAGGGTTGGAAACCCTAGGGTGGGGGGCTTCCCACTTGCCTTGGGGGGCAAGGCACCCCCCTGGCCGCCGCCCCCCATCCAGATGGGATCTTGGCCGGCGCCCCCCCTCCCAGGGGGCCTATATAAAGGGGGGGAGGGAGAGCAGCAACATCTCAGCCTTGTGCGCCTCCCTCCTCCCTTGCTACACCCCTCTCTCTCGTAGAAGCTCGGCGAAGCCCTGCCGGCATCCCGCTACATCCACCACCACGCCGTCGTGCTGCTGGATCTCCATCAACCTCTCCTTCCCCCTTGCTGGATCAAGAAGGAGGAGGCGTCGCTGCACCGTACGTGTGTTGAACGCGGAGGTGCCGTCCGTTCGGCACTCGGTCATCGGTGATTTGGATCACGACGAGTACGACTCCGTCATCCACGTTCATTGGAACGCTTCCGCTCGCGATCTACAAGGGTATGTAGATGCACTCCTTTCCCCTCGTTGCTAGTATACTCCATAGATGCATCTTGGTGAGCGTAGGAAAATTTTAAAATTATGCTACGATTCCCAAAAGTGGCATCATGAGCCAGGCCTATGCGTAGTTACTATGCACGAGTAGAACACAAAGAAGTTGTGGGCGTTGATGTTGCCAATTCCTCTTGCCGCTACTAGTCATTTCTTGTTTCGGCGGCATTGTAGGATGAAGCGGCCCGGACCGACCTTACACGTACGCTTACGTGAGACAGGTTCCACCGACTGACATGCACTAGTTGCATAAGGTGGCTAGCGGGTGTCTGTCTCTCCTACTTTAGTCGGAACGGATTCGATGAAAAGGGTCCTTAAGAAGGGTAAATAGAAATTGGCAAATCACGTTGTGTTCATACGTAGGTAAGAAACGTTCTTGCTAGAAACCTACAAACCACGTAAAAACTTGCAACAACAATTAGAGGACGTCTAACTCGTTTTTGCAGCATGTGTGATGTGATGTGATATGGCCAGAAGATGTGATGAATGATATATGTGATGTATGAGATTGATCATATTCTTGTAATAGGAATCACGACTTGCATGTCGATGAGTATGACAACCGGCAGGAGCCATAGGAGTTGTCTTTATTATTTTGTATGACCTGCGTGTCATTGAATAACGCCATGTAATTTACTTTACTTTGTTGCTAAACGCGTTAGCCATAGAAGTAGAAGTAATCATTGGCGTGACGACTTCATGAAGACACAATGATGGAGATCATGATGATGGAGATCATGGTGTCATGCCGGTGACGAAGATGATCATGGTGCCCCGAAGATGGAGATCAAAGGAGCATGATGATATTGGCCATATCATGTCACTATTTGATTGCATGTGATGTTTATCATGTTTTTCCATCTTATTTACTTAGAACGACGGTAGTAATTAAGATGATCCCTTATGATAATTTCAAGAAAACTGTTCCCCCTAACTGTGCACCGTTGCGAAGGTTCGTTGTTTCGAAGCACCATGTGATGATCGGGTGTGATAGATTCTAACGTTCGAATACAATGGGTGTTGACGAGCCTAGCATGTACAGACATGGCCTCGGAACACACGCAATACACTTAGGTTGACTTGACGAGCCTAGCATGTACAGACATGGCCTCGGAACACGGAGGACCGAAAGGTCGAGCATGAGTCGTATAGAAGATACGATCAACATGGAGATGTTCACCGATCTTGACTAGTTTGTCTCACGTGATGATCGGACACGGCCTAGTTAAATTCGGATCATGTATCACTTAGATGACTAGAGGGATGTCTATCTGAGTGGGAGTTCATTAAATAATTTGATTATATGAACTTAATTATCATGAACTTAGTCTAAAATCTTTACACTATGTCTTGTAGATCAAATGGCCAACGTTGTCCTCAATTTCAACGCGTTCCTAGAGAAAACCAAGCTGAAAGATGATGGCAGCAACTATACGGACTGGGTCCGGAACCTGAGGATCATCCTCATAGTAGCCAAGAAAGATTATGTCTTAGAAGCACCGCTAGGTGATGCACCAATCCCACAGAACCAAGACGTTATGAACGCTTGGCAGCAGTGTGCTGATGATTACTCCCTCGTTCAGTGCGGCATGCTTTATAGCCTAGAACCGGGTCTCCAAAAGCGTTTTGAGAAACATGAAGCATATGAGATGTTCGAGGAGCTGAAATTAGTTTTCCAAGCTCATGCCCGGGTCGAGAGATATGAAGTCTCCGACAAGTTCTTCAGCTGTAAAATGGAGGAAAATAGTTCTGTAAGTGAGCACATACTCAGAATGTCTGGGTTGCACAACCGCTTGACTCAGCTGGGAGTTAATCTCCCGGATGACGCGGTCATTGACAGAATCCTTCAGTCGCTTCCACCAAGCTTCAAGAGCTTTGTGATGAACTACAATATGCAGGGGATGGAAAAGACCATTCCTGAGGTATATTCGATGCTGAAATCAGCGGAGGTGGAAATCAGAAAAGAACATCAAGTGTTGATGGTGAATAAAACCACTAAGTTCAAGAAGGGCAAGGGTAAGAAGAACTTCAAGAAGGACGGCAAGGGAGTTGCCGCGCCCGGTAAACCAGTTACTGGGGAGAAGTCAGAGTATGGACCCAAGCCTGAAACTGAGTGCTTTTATTGCAAGGGAAGTGGTCACTGGAAGCGGAACTGCCCCAAATACTTAGCAGAAAAGAAGGTCGGCAACACCAAAGGTATATGTGATATACATGTAATTGATGTGTACCTTACCAGTACTCGTAGTAGCTCCTGGGTATTTGATACCGGTGCGGTTGCTCATATTTGTAACTCAAAACAGGAACTACGGAATAAACGGAGACTGGCGAAGGACAAGGTGACGATGCGCGTCAGGAATGGTTCCAAGGTCGATGTGATCGCCGTCGGCACGCTACCTCTGCATCTACCCACGGGATTAGTTTTAAACCTCAATAATTGTTATTTAGTGCCAGCTTTGAGCATGAACATTGTATCTGGATCTCGTTTAATTCGAGATGGCTACTCATTTAAATCCGAGAATAATGGTTGTTCTATTTATTTGAGAGATATGTTTTATGGTCATGCCCCGCTGGTCAATGGTTTATTCTTGATAAATCTCGAACGTGATGTTACACATGTTCATAGTGTGAATACCAAAAGATGTAAAGTTGATAACGATAGTCCCACATATCTGTGGCACTGCCGCCTTGGTCACTTTGGTGTCAAGCGCATGAAGAAGCTCCATGCAGATGGACTTTTGGAGTCTCTTGATTACGAATCATTTGACACGTGCGAACCATGCCTCATGGGTAAGATGACCAAGACTCCGTTCTCTGGAACAATGGAGCGAGCAACCAACTTATTGGAAATCATACATACCGATGTGTGCGGTCCAATGAGTGTTGAGGCTCGCGGAGGATATCGTTATGTTCTCACTCTCACTGATGATTTAAGTAGATATGGGTATGTCTACCTAATGAAACACAAGTCTGAAACCTTTGAAAAGTTCAAGGAATTTCAGAGTGAAGTTGAGAATCAACGTGACAGGAAAATAAAATTCTTACGATCAGATCGTGGTGGAGAATATTTAAGTCACGAGTTTGGTACACACTTAAGGAAATGTGGAATAGTTTCAAAACTCACGCCGCCTGGAACACCTCAGAGAAACGGTGTGTCCGAACGTCGTAATCGCACTCTATTGGATATGGTGCGATCTATGATGTCTCTTACCGATTTACTGCTCTCATTTTGGGGCTATGCTTTAGAGACTGCCGCATTCACTTTAAATAGGGCTCCGTCTAAATCCGTCGAGACGACACCGTATGAATTATGATTTGGGAAGAAACCTAAGCTGTCGTTTCTAAAAGTTTGGGGATGCGATGCTTATGTCAAGAAACTTCAACCTGAAAAGCTCGAACCCAAGTCGAAGAAATGCGTCTTCATAGGATACCCTAAAGAAACTATTGGGTATACCTTCTACCTCAGATCCGAAGGCAAGATCTTCGTTGCCAAGAACGGGTCCTTTCTGGAGAAGGAGTTTCTCTCGAAAGAATTGAGTGGGAGGAAAGTGGAACTTGATGAGGTGATAGTCACCCCTTCCGTGCCGGAAAGTAGCACAGCGCGGGAAAATGTTCCTGTGGTGCCTACACCGACTGGGGAGGAAGTTAATGATGATGATCATGAAGCTTCGGATCAAGTTACTACTGAACTTCGTAGGTCCACAAGGACACGTTCCGCACCAGAGTGGTACGGCAACCCTGTCCTGGAAATCATGTTGTTAGACAACGGTGAACCTTCGAACTATGAAGAAGCGATGGTGGGCCCAGATTCCGACAAATGGCTAGAAGCCATGAAATCCGAGATAGGATCCATGTATGAAAACGAAGTATGGACTTTGACTGACTTGCCCGATGATCGGCGAGCCATAGAAAACAAATGGATCTTTAAGAAGAAGACAGACGCGGATGGTAATGTGACCATCTACAAAGCTCGACTTGTCGCTAAGGGTTATCGACAAGTTCAAGGGGTTGACTACGATGAGACTTTCTCACCTGTAGCGAAGCTGAAGTCCATCCGAATCATGTTAGCAATTGCCGCATACTATGATTATGAGATATGGCAGATGGACGTCAAAACGGCATTCCTTAACGGCTTCCTTAAGGAAGAGTTGTATATGATGCAGCCGGAAGGTTTTGTCGATCCTAAGAATGCTAACAAGGTATGCAAGCTCCAGCGCTCAATCTATGGGCTGGTGCAAGCATCTCGGAGTTGGAACATTCGCTTTGATGAGATGATCAAAGCGTTTGGGTTTACATAGACTTATGGAGAAGCCTGTGTTTACAAGAAAGTGAGTGGGAGCTCTGTAGCATTTCTCATATTATATGTGGATGACATACTATTGATGGGAAATGATATAGAATTCTTGGAAAGTATAAAGGCCTATTTGAATAAGTGTTTTTCAATGAAGGACCTTGGAGAAGCTGCTTATATATTAGGCATCAAGATCTATAGAGATAGATCAAGACGCCTCATTGGTCTTTCACAGAGTACATACCTTGACAAGATATTGAAGAAGTTCAATATGGATCAGTCCAAGAAGGGGTTCTTGCCTGTATTGCAAGGTGTGCAATTGAGCACGGCTCAATGCCCGACCATGGCAGAAGATAGAGAAAAGATGAGTGTCATCCCCTATGCCTCGACCATAGGGTCTATTATGTATGCCATGCTGTGTACCAGACCTGATGTAAACCTTGCCGTAAGTTTGGTAGGAAGGTACCAAAGTAATCCCGGCATGGAACACTGGACAGCGGTCAAGAATATCCTGAAGTACCTGAAGAGGACTAAGGATATGTTTCTCGTTTATGGAGGTGACGAAGAGCTCATCGTAAAGGGTTACGTCGACGCTAGCTTCGACACAGATCTGGATGACTCGAAGTCACAAACCGGATACGTGTATATTTGGAATGGAGGAGCAGTAAGCTGGTGCAGTTGCGAGCAAAGCGTCGTGGCGGGATCTACATGTGAAGCGGAGTACATGGCAGCCTCGGAGGCAGCACAGGAAGCAGTCTGGATGAAGGAGTTCATTACCGATCTAGGGGTGATTCCGAATGCGTCGGGCCCAATGACTCTTCTGTGACAACACTGGAGCTATTGCCCTTGCGAAGGAGCCCAGGTTTCACAGGAAGACCAGGCATATCAAGCGTCGCTTCAACTCCATTCGTGAAAGTGTTCAAAAGGGAGACATAGATATTTGTAAAGTACATACGGACCTGAATGTAGCAGATCCGTTGACTAAACCTCTCCCTAGAGCAAAACATGATCAACACCAGGACGCAATGGGTGTTCGATTCATCACAATGTAACTAGATTATTGACTCTAGTGCAAGTGGGAGACTGTTGGAAATATGCCCTAGAGGCAATAATAAATGGTTATTATTATATTTCTTTGTTCATGATAATCGTCTATTGTTCATGCTATAATTGTGTTATCCGGAAATCGTAATGCATGTGTGAATAAATAGACCACAACGTGTCCCTAGTAAGCCTCTAGTTGACTAGCTCATTGATCAACAGATAGTCATGGTTTCCTGACTATGGACATTGGATGTCGTTGATAACGGGATCACATCATTAGGAGAATTATGTGATGGACAAGACCCAATCCTAAGCATAGCATAAAAGATCGTGTAGTTTTGTTTGCTAGAGCTTTTCCAATGTCAAGTATCTTTTCCTTAGACCATGAGATCGTGCAACTCCCGGATACCATAGGAGTGCTTTGGGTGTGCCAAACGTCACAGCGTAACTGGGTGACTATAAAGGTGCACTACGGGTATCTCCGAAAGTGTCTGTTGGGTTGGCACGGATCGAGACTGGGATTTGTCACTCCGTGTGACGGAGAGGTATCTCTGGGCCCACTCGGTAATGCATCATCATAATGAGCTCAATGTGACTAAGGCGTTAGTCATGGGATCATGCATTGCGGTACGAGTAAAGAGACTTGCCGGTGACGAGATTGAACAAGGTATTGGGATACCGACGATCGAATCTCGGGCAAGTAACATACCGATTAACAAAGGGAATTGTATACGGGATTGATTGAATCCTCGACATCGTGGTTCATCCGATGAGATCATCGTGGAACGTGTAGGAGCCAACATGGGTATCCAGATCCCGCTGTTGGTTATTGACCGGAGAGGCATCTCGGTCATGTCTACATGTCTCCCGAACCCGTAGGGTCTACACACTTAAGGTTCGGTGACGCTAGGGTTGTAGAGATATGTGTATGCGGAAACCCGAAAGTTGTTCGGAGTCCCGGATGAGATCCCGGACGTCACGAGGAGTTCCGGAATGGTCCGGAGGTTAAGAATTATATATAGGAAGTCAAGTTTCGGCCACCGGGAAAGTTTCGGGGGTTACCGGTATTGTACCGGGACCACCGGAAGGGTCCCGGGGGTCCACCGGGTGCGGCCACCTATCCCGGAGGGCCCCATGGGCTGAAGTGGGAAGGGAACCAGCCCCTAGTGGGCTGGGCGCCCCCCCATGGGCCTCCCCCCATGCGCCTAGGGTTGGAAACCCTAGGGTGGGGGGGGGCTTCCCACTTGCCTTGGGGGGCAAGGCACCCCCCTGGCCGCCGCCCCCCATCCAGATGGGATCTTGGCCGGCGCCCCCCCTCCCAGGGGGCCTATATAAAGGGGGAGAGGGAGGGCAGCAACATCTCAGCCTTGGGCGCCTCCCTCCTCCCCTGCTACACCCCTCTCTCTCGTAGAAGCTCGGCGAAGCCCTGCCGGCATCCCGCTACATCCACCACCACGCCGTCGTGCTGCTGGATCTCCATCAACCTCTCCTTCCCCCTTGCTGGATCAAGAAGGAGGAGGCGTCGCTGCACCGTACGTGTGTTGAACGCGGAGGTGCCGTCCGTTCGGCACTCGGTCATCGGTGCTTTGGATCACGGCGAGTACGACTCCGTCATCCACGTTCATTGGAACGCTTCCGCTCGCGATCTACAAGGGTATGTAGATGCACTCCTTTCCCCTTGTTGCTAGTATACTCCATAGATGCATCTTGGTGAGCGTAGGAAAATTTTAAAATTATGCTACGATTCCCAACACGGTGATGCCGACAACCCTGAGGGGGGCCTCAAGCTTCCTAGTGCGGAACGACACACCTGAAGGACCTCTCGAGGACTTAGATCCCGATAACATCTTTGAAGGGGCCAATGAAAACTATATGCCAGAATCCGAGGAAGACGAGAGCCTCGACACCGAGGACTATATCATCCCTGAAGACCCTTTCGAACAAGAGCGCTTCCGTCGGTGCCTCATTGCCACGGCTCGGAGCATGAAGCACAAGCAGCAGCTGCATGCCAACACTAATGCACTAAATGAAAAATGGGTCGAAGTGCTCTCTGCAGAGCAAGATATGGAAGACATGCGCCGTAGTGTGCCGAAATCATACCCACGCAGGCATCTGCTGCCGGAGTTTGATGAGGAGTTAGCAGCCGATGAGACTGACCGACCCCCTAGAGGTCGGGATAGGCCAATACGGAAAAACCCCAACACTCGGCCACCTCCACTCCGTTATGGCAAGGACCCCGTGGATTACCTAGACCCTCACGATGTTCGACGTCACATTGAGGCAAACAAGGCACCTCCTCGGTCCATCTACGTATACAGAGGATGCTCGCTCGCTGGGCTGGACGGCTACGACGCCTGGATGGACAGGAACATCCGCGTCTGAGATCAAGCCTACCACAGCTCTCACTCCACCTCCGACGGTACACCACCCGATTCCAAGGTCCAGCCCACCTGATCTGCTTCACATACAGGGTAATGGAACATCAATTCTATCGTGGATTTAACACGGCAGATGCCCTTGTGAAAGGACTTAGGTGTGGAGCCATCGCAACGTAGGTTAGCTTGAAGGGGTTGAACGGGACATAGGACACAAGGAGTTTACCCAGGTTTGGCCCCTCTCAGCGAGGTAAAAGCCTACGTCCTGCTTCTAGTTGTATTGCTTGAGTTTCGATTACAAGGGAGTGAATATGCTTGACCTAGTTCTCGATCTATTGTTTCTTGAGTTAACCCGCCACCAGGTCTCACCTTTATATACACAGGTCGAGACCCGGAGGCTTATAGAGTTCCGGTCGGCTCACATAATGTGGCCGGCTCGGTTTCTAACTAGTCATGCCTTACAGGGCAAGTCATCATACGGCGGTTCATAGGCCCGGGTCTTGGGCTTTCACCAGGCCTGCTTCCATGAGCCGCCGTCTTCACACCTTGGGCCTCCTTGGACCTTCTTCATATTAAACCGCCAACGGTGTAACCCGGCCACTCCTGGGTGGGTCACACCTCGGAGCTATATCCCCAACATTAGGCCTCAGGTTGATTTGAACTTGTTCATGTCAATCTTCACTGTTTTAATTTAACCGACCGCATCAGTGTCGAATTTTATGCAAACCACTGTAACCCGCGATGACGTCATCTGCATTAATTTCACAAAGGACCCATGATATCTTAACGGATCTTTATCTTTAATAGGCTTCCCGCAAATCGAGGCGCCCGCATTGTTAACATAATCATCTTTAATTGGGGACTGCAGGAAGGAAGCCGGGACGAAGGCCCACCCCAGTGCCGCACGGAGCAAGGCATCCCCAGAGGTAGGCCCTCTGCCGGGGAGGTGCTCCAGAGCCTACCCCCGGCAGAGGACCCGTGGTCGCCGAGGGTGCCGCTGGCGTCCCCTTTGGCCCTTTGGTGTCATCCTGGTTTCCGGTCACCCCCAACGGTGGCCGAGGGAGGCGCAAGGCGGGGCCCTCGTCTGGCGATATGAAGTAAGGCTCACGCCTGTGAAGGTCTCTGCCCGTGACACTCTCACGTAATAACGAGTGGGGCTGTACATGCCCCGGAGTCTCAGGAGTGCCGCCCTCGGGCCTCGGGGGCTCCCTCCCACGTCCTAGTGGCAACACTTAGCTCCACGCTCATGAGAAGACTCGCAGACAAGAAGACTAGACTAGGTGCCGGACGCGGCCATTTGCTTTGGATCCCTTTTCTGTAGCCTTGCCTTCTGGATTTGGATTAAAGTTGAAGTTGAATTTTCATTGATGCGCGCGGGGGTGCCTTTTCTCATTCAAGCGATTTCTTGCTATCTGGTTCTTGCCTTATTCCGAAGCTCGCGCTCGCTGCCTCCCCCTCGCGGGCCCCCCGCGAGCGGGGCTGGGCGCAGCATACGCACCGCGCGCGTCGATACCACGATCGGTGCCTTATTCTCGCGAGGCCCTCTCAGGCAAATCAGCAGACCCTTCAGGAGTTCCTCGGGAGCTCACGACCTCACGATCCAGTTCGGGGCTTACCCCGGCTAAGGTAAGCCGCAACGGCAAACTTGCCACCAGACTCATGGATTCACAAAGGCGCACACTCAACTTGACATAAAATAATAAAGGCAGCGGTTTGTTTACACGAGGGGCTCCCCCTCTCAAAATGCTCTTACAACCTCTAGGGTCACGCCCAAGCCTCTGCGTGCAGGACAAACAGCTGGGAAGCGCGGGGATTAGTCGGACATGTCGCTCGTCGCATCGCCTTCAGACACGCCACTGGCATTGCTGCCAGCATCACCATCGCCTCCTCCAGCGCCGTCAACATCATTATCGACCCCGTCGCCTTCGTCCGCCGCGACCACCACCACGTCGTCGTCAGAAGAGAAGGCTCTGACCAGCGCGTCCACGTGATCCTCCACCCATCGCGCCAGGTCGCCTCGGATGGCCCCCGGGACTGGAGCAATGGCAGCGTCAAAGTGGAAGTCCTGGTAGATGTTCTGAAGATGGCTAAAGACACGGGAGAATGCGTGCCCCAGCAGGCTGCGGCTCCTCTCTTCGACAAGCAGGCGAGCTCTCTCAGAGCGGTTCTCTAGGCGCGTCACCACATCGGCGAAGAAGCGGAGGTGGCTGGCGTAGTCGTTCACGTGGGGGTGAGGGGCGTTCTCATCACAGATGTGGCCCAGGGCAGTATTGGCCCTGTTCCGAAGGTCCTGAAGCATGGGAGCATGCACGCGCTCTAGCGTCCGCCGCTGAAGCACTTCCTCCCTGTTCTGCCGCGCAACAGACTCGGTGTCAGCAACCCGTTTCTGAAGAGAGAGCAGCTCGGTGCGGGCGGAGGCCAATTCCGCCTGCGCCGTGACCAGGGCGGCTGCCATGGCCTCCTCGCGCCTCTCCACCTCAGCTAGCCTGGGCCTAAGGGCAGCGGCCCTACCCGCAGCCTCCGTCTCCGCAAGCCTCAACTTCAGGTCATACCTAACCTCAAGACCAGCGCGAACCTCGGCCACCCGGCGATCGACCTCCTCCTGGGCCTTGGCCTCGCTAGCACCAACGGCATCTTCCGCTTGGGCAACTTTACGCTCCCTTGTCTCCAGTCGCTCAAGCTTGAGGCTACGCTCCACGGCTTCCAGTGCCAACGCCTCCTCGCGCCTCCGAATCTCTTCCTCTTCGGCGGGCGTCCCCCTCAGCGACGCAAGGGCGGCTCTGCGCGCCTCCACTTGCCGCTCCAAGGAGGCGCTCCAGGATTGGAGCTCCCACGCGCGCTTCTCCGCGGCCTTGCGGCGGCGGTTAGCTTCTCGGGCCTCTTCTAGAGCTTGGGAGCAGGCTTCACGCGAGGTTGTGAGAGAAGCTTCAGCCTTCGCGTTATCAAGCTCGCGCTGGAGACGCCCGAGGTTGATGGCCACCTTCAACTTATGCCGCTCCTCCGCCAACCGAAGACCCTCAGCCTCGAGGCGCGCGTCGACACCTGCGAGTTCTTCACCGAGTCGGTTTATCACGCCCATCGCCTCCTGGAAGAGCTCCTGGCGAACAACGCTCCGTCCGTGCTCGAACTCAAGTGCACGACCCATCTCGTCCTCCATCGCGGGGGCTGCAGGCGGGGCCCGAAGCGGCACGCCCCCTTCTGGCAGGGGGCTGGGGGCTGGCGCATGCCAGGAGGCCAGCCAGGCCTCGCAAGGGGCCCGGACGAGTCGGGGCCCGCTGCTTGAGGAGGCGCCCGAGACCGAAGCCATCCAGCCGCCGTCCACGATCAGAGGAGGAGCCCTCGGCATGCTCGCCGAGCTCCAGGCAAGGCCGTGGAGGAGGGATGACGGGGGCATAAGCTCAAGGCGCCATGGAGGCGAGCGCTCCCCTATAACCGACCCCGAGCCAAAGGCAGCGTGCGGGCTAGGGGCGCTCAAGGTCGGCGGGGGAGACGAGTAGAGAGGAGACTGCTGCTTGGGAGACTCAGCGGCTGTGGCGGAAGGAACCCTGAAGAGCCAATGTCAGGGAGGAAAGCATCACTCAAGAAGCCACAAAGATACGGTACTTACTCGTCTATGGCGATGTACTTCCTCCGCTTCAACGGCCCGAAGATGCCACCGCTACCGCTCGGGGACCTCTTCCTCTTCCGGAGCTCCTCGAAGTCCATGTAGAGCCGACCAAAGCGTTGGACATGGCAACCAGTACGAGGTGCAGCAGGAGAAGCGCTTGAAGGGACAACCTCAGGGGCGCCAAGCCGAGGAGAGCCGTCGGGCGCCATCTTGCAGCGACCTGCCGAGGTCTCGGGGGCTTCTGCCTCAGGAGTCGCACGCTGCGTCACCCTCGCAGCTGTTGCGCCAAGACAAGAATCACGGGCACCCGAGGACGACGCCTCGGGAGCCCCAAGCGGCATCAGCACCCCGGTACTAGGGCCATCGGCCTCGGATGGTGCTCGCCTCCCTGCATCTACACTCGGGGTGAGCTCGGCGCCGGCAGCGAAGAGGGGAACCACATTGACGGGGTTCTCGCGGGGCCCCGCCAGACCGGCCCAAAGGGCATCGATGAAGATTGGGACCTCGGTGGCAGCCCGGTCAATGCGGGCACGAGACGCGGGCCAAGCCACCGTCTTTCCCCACTCATTGAAACTGGAGGCGAGCATGGGACGCACCTTGCCCATGGCCTCGTTGTTGAGCACCAGCGATTGGCCAACTGCGGGCTCGACGGCCTGAGGCGCACTGGCCAGAGACAGAGGTTTCTTCCCCTTATCCGCTTGTTTCGGCGCCATGGCGATGGAGTGGGCAAAGCTCAGGTCAGATTGGAAAGAGGAGCGGAGTCCCGGGGAAGCAGAGGAATTGGGGAAGTATGGCGCAGGCGATGGAAGAATAACTGTGTAGGTTGCGGTGGCCGCATAGCCAGGCGGATTCCAAGGCAGCATGGGGAAGCGGAGACGCCCACGTCCAATCAACCGCCACGCGTCGACCAAGGCCGCGGGCTATTGGGGCCCGCGGCGCTCCGCACTTGACCTTTGGCTTCGCCTCTAAGCCAAGCCCGAGCGTGCCTTGGGCCCGGGGGCTACTGTCGGCGCTCTGGGAACGGGGGTCCCCAGACTTGCCTGCCTGCGGCCCATGGCGTGGCTCTGCGAGTGGGCCCGTACGGCCCATATTCACCAACAAGCACTCAAGACCCTCGCGAGGGGCCAAGCCTCGCGAGGCGGACGGCGCAAGACCCCTTCGGGAGCGGCCTCACTAGGTTGGCTCATGAGGTTCTCGGGATGTGAGCCATGACGATCGAGATGAGGCGGGCGCCAGCGCACACAGTGTACTTGTTTCCTCTTTGGTGCTAAGGAGGCAAGCGCAGGCGCGGAGTACCGAGGCATCAAGCAAAGGTTTCCATATCCGTGCAACGATACCAAGACCAGCAGGACGGCAAGACGGAGGTCACCATGGAGCCCAAGGCGGCGTGATACGTCTCCTAAGTATCTATAATTTATGAAGTATTCATGCTATTATATTATCCATCTTGGGTGTTTTATGGGCTTTACTATGCACTTTTATATTACTTTTGGGACTAACCTATTGACCCAGAGCCCAGTGCCAGTTTCTGTTTTTCCCTTGTTTCAGTGTTTCGTGGAAAAGGAATATCAAACGGAGTCCAAACGGAATGAAACCTTCAGAAAAGTAATTTTTGGAAAGAAAGCAATACATGAGACTTGGAGTGCACGCCAGGAAAGAAACGAGGGAGGCACGAGGCAGGGGGCGCGCCCACCCCCCTGGGCGCGCCCTCCACCCTCGTGGGCCCCTTGTGGCTCCCCTGACGTATTTCTTCCGCCTATATATATCCATATACCCTAAAGCCTTCGAAGAATAGAATAGATCAGGAGTTCCGCTGCCGCAAGCCTCTGTAGCCACCAAAAACCAATCGGTACCCTGATCCGGCACCCTGCCGGAGGGGGGATCCCTCACCGGTGGCCATCTTCATCATCCCGGCGCTCTCCATGACGAGGAGGGAGTAGTTCACCCTCGGGGCTGAGGGTATGTACCAGTAGCTATGTGTTTGATCTCTCTATCTCTCTCTCTCGTGTTCTTGAGGTGATACGATCTTGATGTATCGGGAGCTTTGCTATTATAGTTGGATCTTATGTTGCTTTCCCCCTCTACTCTCTTGTAATGGATTGAGTTTTCCCTTTGAAGTAATCTTATCGGATTGAGTCTTTAATGATTTGAGAACACTTGATGTATGTCTTGCCGTGCGTATCTGTGGTGACAATGGGATATCACGTGATTCACTTGATGTATGTTTTGGTGATCAACTTGCGGGTTCCGCCCATGAACCTATGCATAGGGGTTGGCACACGTTTTCGTCTTGATTCTCCGGTATAAACTTTGGGGCACTCTTTGAAGTTCTATGTGTTGGTTGAATAGATGAATCTGAGATTGTGTGATGCATATCGTATAATCATACCCACGGATACTTGAGGTGACATTGGAGTATCTAGGTGACATTAGGGTTTTGGTTGATTTGTGTCTTAAGGTGTTATTCTAGTATGAACTCTAGGGCTGTTTGTGACACTTATAGGAAAATAGCCCAACAGATTGATTGGAAAGAATAACTTTGAGGTGGTTTCGTACCCTACCATAATCTCTTTGTTTGTTCTCCGCTATTAGTGACTTTGGAGTGACTCTTTGTTGCATGTTGAGGGATAGTTAGATGATCCAATTATGTTATTATTGTTGAGAGAACTTGCACTAGTGAAAGTATGAACCCTAGGCCTTGTTTCCTAGCATTGCAATACCGTTATGCTCACTTTTATCATTAGTTACATTGCTGTTTTTATATTTTCAGATTACAAAAACCTATATCTACCATCCAAATTTCACTTGTATCACCATCTCTTCGCCGAACTAGTGCACCTATACAATTTACCATTGTATTGGGTGTGTTGGGGACATAAGAGACTCTTTGTTATTTGGTTGCAGGGTTGCTTGAGAGAGACCATCTTCATCCTACGCCTCCCACGGATTGATAAACCTTAGGTCATCCACTTGAGGGAAATTTGCTACTGTCCTACAAACCTCTGCACTTGGAGGCCCAACAACGTCTACAAGAAGAAGGTTGCGTAGTAGACATCAAGCAGTTTCTGGCGCCGTTGCCGGGGAGGTGAGTGCTTGAAGGTATATCTTTAGATCTTGCAATCAAATCTTTTAGTTTCTTGTTTTATCACTAGTTTAGTCTATAAAAGAAAACTACAAAAAAATGGAATTGAGTTTACCTCATACGCTTCATCTTTTTAATATCTTCCGTGAGTATGATGGAAAGGAAAATTGTGCCAAAGTACTAGAAGAAGAATTACATAGAATGCTTGGCATAAAATATGTGAATGATGAGCATGATTGCAATGTTGTTAGTATGAACTCCTTGAATATCCATGGTACTAATGATGATTACACTAGTTATGATGAAAATGTCTCCTATAAGCATGTCGATTTTTGTGGAGTGTATTGGGTTTGCAAGTACACACCAAATAGGGAAGATAGATATTGCAAGAGGCATAAGTATTTAGAAACTAAATGGTTGCAAGAAAGGCTAAATGTTAGTGCTGAAAATTTAAAATATATTAGCCGTACTTGTGAACTTTGCGATGAACATGGTCATTTAGATATCAAATGCAAATTGTTTCATGATCGAATCGTGTCCAAAAATTGTGATGACTTGATTTCCCTTGCACATTATAATGAACTTAGTTTTCTTTTGGGTTATGAAGAAATGAAACGTCAAACTAAGCATATTCCAGAATATAACCTTGAGAAATTCCTCGATATTGATCTAGAAGAAATTTATATGTATTGTGCAGTGAATTGCATTGAAAATCCTTATATTACCAATTACATAAAGAAAAGAAAACAAATAGAAGATGAAGAGAATACTAATGAAAGGGAAGAGACTTCCCAATATTCTCCTATTGTTTCTTATGATGAATCAGGTAACGAGGAGGAGCCTTCTATTCAACCAATCTCATTAATAAGGAGCTGCAAAAAGAGGATCGAACCCACACATTATGTGGTGAAGAAGAAGAAAAGAAAAAGGAAGAGAGGTAAAAAGATATCCCTCCCAAATAATGTTGCTCCTATTATTGTTGTGCCTCATGAAAATGAATCAAAAATAATTGTGGAAGATGATGCACTTGATGATGATCTCGTTATGCCTATTACTTGTTGTGATGATTATGATTGGGAAGATAATGATACGTCTTATGATCTTGAAAATCTTTTTGTCACTTGCTTGGAAGAATATGATAATTGCTATACTATTGGTGCTATCCATACTATTAATGATGAGAGTGATTATGCTTATGATATGAAAAGGCCCAAGCTTGGGGATGCTATGTTTGAAGAAGATGATGTTTTTGAGAATATATTTGCTGCAATTAATGTTTGTCCCAAGCTTGGGGATGCTACGTTTAATGAAGATGATATTTTTAGCCTCCCAAGTTTTGATATGCAAATTTGTTATGATGATAGCATGCCTTCTACCTATGATAATTATATTGATGAAAGTGGGTTTGGAAGAGTGTCAAATTTAGTAAGTAATGATCCCACTATTTTGGAGGGTGTTGAATCATATAATATTTATGAAAGTGGATTTGGAGAGGTCATGACTTTATTTAGTGATGAGTCCACTATCTTGGAAGAGGTTTCAATCGATTATGATGAGAACAAAGTTGCTACTTATGATGATTATTGTGATGAAACTTATGCTATAAAAAGTAGTGATGATTATATTTATAAAACTTGTCATGATTATGATTACCCTTTTTCTGAACACTACTCTTTTAATGTGGAAACAATTTATAGTATTCAAGTCTCTTATGATACTCCCACTATTCCGAATGAGAAGAATTTTGCTTATGTGGAGAGTAGTAAAATTTCTATGCAAGTAGATCATGAAAAGAATGCTCTAGGTGCTGGTTATATTGTTGAATTCATTCATGATGCTACTAAAAATTATTATGAGGGAGGAATGGATGCTTATAGGAATTGCAATAATATCAAGTTTCCTCTCTATGTGCTTAAAATCTTGAAGTTATGCTTGTTTTGCCTTCCTATGCTAGTTGATTATTGTTCCCATAAGTTGTTTTCTCACAAAATCCCTATGCATAGGAAGTGGGTTAGACTTAAATGTGCTATTCATATTCTTCATGATGCTCTCTTTATGTTTCAATTCTTTTCTTTTATGCGAGCATCATTGAAATCATCATGCCTAGCTAGAGGCGTTAAACGTTAGCGCTTGTTGGGAGGCAACCCAATTTTTATTTTAGTTCTTTGCTTTTTGGTTCTGTTTAGTAATAAATAATCCATCTAGCTTATGTTTAGATGTGGTTTTATGTTTTAATTAGTGTTTGTGCCAAGTAGAACCTTTGGGAAGACTTGGGTGAAGTCTTTACAATCATGCTATAAAAAACAGAAACTTTAGCGCTCACGAGATTAGCCAAAACTTTTTACTGGAGAGTGATATTTAGTTGATTCTTTTTGCAGATGATTACTATACAAATTCCTCAGGTCCACCAATTTATTTTAGAATTTTTGGAGTTCCATAAGTTTGCGTTAGTTACAGATTACTACAGACTGTTCTGTTTTTGACAGATTCTGTTTTTCGTGTGTTGTTTGCTTATTTTGATGACTCTATGGATAGTAAAATAGTTTATAAACCATAGAGAAGTTGGAATAAATTAGGTTAAAACGAATATAAATAAATAATGATTTCATTACAGTACCATGAAGTGGTGTTTTGTTTTCTTTCGCTAACGGAGCTCACGAGATTTTCTGTTAAGTTTTGTGTTGTGAAGTTTTCAAGTTTTGGGTAGAGATTCGATGGACTATGGAATAAGGAGTGGAAAGAGCCTAATATTGGGGATGCCCTAGGAACCCCAAGGTAATATTCAAGGATAACCAAGAGCCTAAGCTTGGGGATGCCCCGGAAGGCATCCCCTCTTTCGTCTTCGTTCATCGGTAACTTTACTTGGAGCTATATTTTTATTCACCACATGATATGTGTTTTGCTTGGAGCGTCATTTTATTTTCTTTAGCTTTGCTTGCTGTTTGAATAAAATACCAAGATCTGAAATTCTTAAATGAGAGAGAGTCTTCACATAGCTACATAATTATTTAACTACTCATTGATCTTCACTTATATATCTTTTTGGAGTAGTTTGTCATTTACTCGTGTGCTTCACTTATATCCTATGAGTAAATGGTTGAATGAATTGAATGTCATAAATCTGAAATTATATATGTTTCATATGCTTATCCCATGGGGAGTAATGCCTTCACATATAAGAAGTAGAGGTGGTAAATTTTTTGAAGGTTAGCAAACATTGTATTGGTCACTTGAACAATTCATGAAAGAATATTGAAGGAAGAGAGATTTCACATATAATACTATCTTGGACATCTTCTATGATTGTGATCCCCATTAATTATTTTCAAACCTGAGCAAATTAGTTGAAGTTGGACAAGGAAGACAACATAATGAGTTATGCTTGGGTATATTTGTATAGAAGTTATATTGTTATGGATCCTCTAACATGTGGTGCTTGCTATTTAGAATCCTTTGCTAGCGAAAATATCTGTACTAAGAGGGAATATGCTTGTGCATCCAAACTCCTTGAACCAAGTTTCTTCCATGAGTGTCCACCATACCTACCTATATGCGGTATTTACCTGCCGTTCCAAGTAAATTTGCATGTGCCAAACTCTAAACTTTCAAATAATAATCTGTTTTGTATGCCCGAATCGCTCATGTAGCGACTAGGGGCTAGCAGTATCTTCCATGCTAGGTGGGTTATTCTCATGGTGAGTGGACCCCGCTCATCATTCACGAGAAAATGGCTGGTAACTGGGATGCCCAGTCCCATGATCAAAAGATCGAAATCAAATCAAAAATAATTGCAAACAAAACTCCCCCGGGTTTGATGTTAGTTGGAGGCACCCGTTGTTTCGGGCAAGCCATGGATTGATGATTGTTGGTGGAGGGGGAGTAAAAATCTTTACCTTTCTATTTGGGAACCGCCTATAATGTATGTAGTATGGAAGATATTGGGAACTCTTGGTCGTTATGTTGACAATGAAAGCATACCTCTCAAAATTATTTTCATCTCTGTTTTTGCTTCGAGCTCTGGCACCTCTGCAAATCCCTGCTTCCCTCTGCGAAGGGCCTATCTTTTACTTTTATGCAAGAGTCAGTAGTATTCCTTCCCATTCCAACCTACTCTTTAGTTGGCAAGCATCATGTGATGGAAAGATCTAAGCATATATGGCCATTCAAATATATTTGAGCATGAATTATTACTGTTGACATTACCCTTGAGGTAAAAGGTTGGGAGACGAAACATTAAGCCCCTATCTTTCTCTGTGTTCGATGAATACTATTTGTTCTAAAAATATGCTTTGAGTGGTAGCAATCATGGAAGACTAAATGATAGTTGAGTATGTGAAGTTTGCTGAATCAAAGCTCTGACATAGACTCTTCCTAAAAATAAGATGGATTGGAATTGTTTGATGACTGAGAACATAGTTTGTTAGTCTTTAAGAAAGTTTATGATCTATACTTTAACATGTGAATAGCTTGTTACTTGATCATGAAAAAGTTCTATGAGTTGAACTACTGTTATGACATATAATGATGCTAGAAAAGGTGATTGAAATTATCATTGATCAAACTTGTGCACCTGCTAGCATTCACACTTCATAAATTATTTCTTTTATCATTTACCTACTCGAGAACGAGCAGGAATTAAGCTTGGGGATGCTGATACGTCTCCAACGTATCTACAATTTATGAAGTATTCATGCTATTATATTATCCATCTTGGATGTTTTATGGGCTTTACTATGCACTTTTATATTACTTATGGGACTAACCTATTGACCCAGAGCCCAGTGCGAGTTTCTGTTTTTTCCCTTGTTTCAGTGTTTCGCTGAAAAGGAATATCAAACGGAGTCCAAACGGAATGAAACCTTCGAAAAAGATATTTTTGGAAAGAAAGCAATACAGGAGACTTGGAGTGCATGTCAGGAAAGAAACGAGGGTGACACGAGGCGGGGGGCGCGCCCTCCACCCTCGTGGGCCCCTCGTGGCTCCCCTGACGTATTTCTTTCGCCTATATATATATATATACCCTAAAACCTTCGAAGAACAGAATAGATCGGGAGTTCCGCCGCCGCAAGCCTCTGTAGCCACCAAAAACCAATCGGTATCCTGATCCGGCACCCTGCCGGAGGGGGGATCCCTCAGCGGTGGCCATCTTCATCATCCCGGCGCTCTCCATGACGAGGAGGGAGTAGTTCACCCTCGGGGCTGAGGGTATGTACCAGTAGCTATGTGTTTGATCTCTCTCTCTCTCTCTCTCTCGTGTTCTTGAGGTGATACGATCTTGATGTATCGCGAGCTTTGCTATTATAGTTGGATCTTATGTTGCTTTTCCCCCTCTACTCTCTTGTAATGGATTGAGTTTTCCCTTTGAAGTAATCTTATCGGATTGAGTCTTTAATGATTTGAGAACACTTGATGTATGTCTTGCCGTGCGTATCTGTGGTGACAATGGGATATCACGTGATTCACTTGATGTATGTTTTGGTGATCAACTTGCGGGTTCCGCCCATGAACCTATGCATAGGGGTTGGCACACGTTTTCGTCTTGATTCTCCGGTATAAACTTTGGGGCACTCTTTAAGGTTCTATGTGTTGGTTGAATAGATGAATCTGAGATTGTGTGATGCATATCGTATAATCATACCCACAGATACTTGAGGTGACATTGGAGTATCTAGGTGACATTAGGGTTTTGGTTGATTTGTGTCTTAAGGTGTTATTCTAGTACGAACTCTAGGGCTGTTTGTGACACTTATAGGAATAGCCCAACGGATTGATTGGAAAGAATAACTTTGAGGTGGTTTTGTACCCTACCATAATCTCTTCGTTTGTTCTCCGCTATTAGTGACTTTGGAGTGACTCTTTGTTGCATGTTGAGGGATAGTTATATGATCCAATTATGTTATTATTGTTGAGAGAACTTGCACTAGTGAAAGTATGAACCCTAGGCCTTGTTTCCTAGCATTGCAATACCGTTTACGCTAACTTTTATCATTAGTTACCTTGCTGTTTTTATATTTTCAGATTACAAAAACCTATATCTACCATCCATATTGCACTTGTATCACCATCTCTTCGCCGAACTAGTGCACCTATACAATTTACCATTGTATTGGGTGTGTTGGGGACACAAGAGACTCTTTGTTATTTGGTTGCAGGGTTGCCTGAGAGAGATCATCTTCATCCTACGCCTCCCACGGATTGATAAACCTTAGGTCATCCACTTGAGGGAAATTTGCTACTGTCCTACAAACCTCTGCACTTGGAGGCCCAACAACATCTACAAGAAGAAGGTTGCGTAGTAGACATCACGACGTCACCACCAGAGCCTTTTGCAGGCGAAGACTGCTTTTGTCAGGATAAGCTGTACTAGTTG
This sequence comes from Aegilops tauschii subsp. strangulata, assembly GCF_002575655.3. NCBI lineage: Eukaryota > Viridiplantae > Streptophyta > Magnoliopsida > Poales > Poaceae > Aegilops > Aegilops tauschii. The sequence goes on along the minus strand of NC_053035.3, from coordinate 205,081,881 downwards.
TCCCCTTTCAAATTGGCCGTTGTTGGCTCCCTTCCCGCTCAATATTTGGGGAGAGGACCAGGGCCTCTATAAATAGGATTACCCACCACAGTAGGAGGGGACGGGTCTCAAACTCATTCGGAGGCATCTCACCTCATCTCGAGTAGTCCTCACCCACACAAGTTCACGGAGCACAAGAACACCTCGCCTCAGGAGGCTGTTCTTCCCCTTGTACTGTTCATCCTCAGCCCAAGAGGCAATCCACCACCACCACACTGGAGTAGGGTATTACACCACAACGGTGGCCCGAACCAGTATAAATCTTGTGCCCCTTGTGTTGCGAGTTCGTCGAGTTAGCCCTTGAGATCTTAGCGAAGCTAGGACGTGGATCGGTTGGGGGAGATCTTCGTGCGCACCCCAGTGTTCGAACCTTGAGGGTTTTGCCGGAACCCGTGTTCCGACAGTGAGGATGGAATGGATCCGACCCGGCCTCCTCTCTACGGTGGTGGCTAAGCCCTATTTATAGTGGCCCTGGTCCTCTTCCCAAATGAAGGCGGGAAGGGATCCCACAATGGCCAAATTCAAAGGGAGACAACTAGTACAAGTTGTCCTGACAAAAGTAGTCTTTCCCTACAAAGCCTCTGGTTGTGACGCCGTGGTGGGCTCGGCGATGTCCTCCGTCCTGCCGTCCTGGCGGTCCTGGTCTTATTGCACGGGAATGGAAACCTTTGGTTGATTCCTCGGGACTCCGTGCCTGCGCTTGCCTCCTTAGCATCAAAGAGGAAACTGCAGTCCTGCACCCGCTGGCGCCCGCCTGGCCTTGGTCGTCATGGCTCATGTCATCCGGGCCTCGCGAGGTGAAGCTTGCATAGAGATCTCCGCTCCTCAGGAGCCAGCCTGAGGAGGCCGCTCCTCCTGGAGGTCTTGGTGTCGTCGGCCTCGCGAGGCTTGGCCCCTCGCGAGGGTCTTGAGTTGTCGATGCTGAAGGTGGGCTGTACTAGACCGTCGATTGAAGCCACGCCATGGGTCGCAGGCAGGCAAGTCTGGGTACCCCCGTTCCCAGAACACCGACAGTAGCCCCCGGGCCCAAGGCACGCTCGGACTTGGCTTCGAGGCGAAGTCAAAGGGAAAGTGCGGAGCGCCGTGGGCCCTAACCACCTGCGGCCTTGGTCGACACGTGGCGATTGGTGGGACGTGGGCGTCTCCGCTTCCCCACGCTGCCTCTGCAACTGTTCGAGTTGACAAGAGCCTGCTGCATGCAGGGAAAATTCATCATTGCGTGTGATCGTGGAGGCCGGCGGTTGGCCTCCATCCGGCTATAAATGAGGGTAGGGGCAGAGCCCCTTCGCTCATCTCCATCTTCTTGCCGCCCGCTCCTTCTTCTTCTCCTTTGTCCCACCGTCTTGTCGTAGCATCCATGGCACCGACGAGGAAGTTATCCGCCGCAGAGAAGCGGAAGGCCCCCAGGGAAGGACTAGATTCGCCGCCGCCCAAGAGGGGCCGTGGACGTCCCCGCAAGCACGCTGTGACCCCGACGGTGGCCCCCCAGGGGCGCAGGCGCACTCCTCCAAGAGCAGGCGCTGCCCCCGGTGGTCGTAGCGGTGCTTCTTCTTGCAGAGGGAGACACCGAGGACGAGGCAGCCCTTGCGATGGGGCAAGGCGCGCCGTGGTCGCGCAGCCTCCTCGGTCGCGCTTCCACTCTGTAGACGTGCTCCCGGAGTTTGTCGCGTGGTCGGAGAGGCCCGCCGGCACCTGGCTCTCGCTTCTGCGCTTCTTCGCGGGCGAGCTGCCAACCACGGGGCTTGACGGCCTCTGGCTGCAGGCGGTTGGCTGTTGCAGCAGGGCCTCATGGGCCGGGGTCGAGGTCTCCGCCGCAGGCAATGTGGCCTTGATGGCTGGCAGGCATTCGCCCGCGCACGAGGCCGAGCGGGAGGTGCACCCTTCACTTCAAGTATGACTGCCTCGCGACCCTCCACGTGAGGGTGTTCGGGGAAGATAGCCGCCGCGCGGGGTGCTGCCCCGAGGATGGCAGCATCGACGATGAGCTTGGCCTTGGCGACAGTCGCGAGGACGACGAGGGTGAGCTTGCCCTTGGCAACGGCCGCGCCACCCCCAGCAGCGGCGGCTCCTCCTCTGGCGAGAGCACCAGAAGTGGAGGCTACGATCAACCACCCCACCGCCGGGCTCGGATTGAGGAAGGTGACACGCCATCTCGCCGCCGTGCTCTTGTGAAGCGGGAGGAAGGCTCGGACTAAGCTCCAGGTGTCGCTAAAGCCTGGCCGCGGGAGCTGCTACGGTCGTGTGGCTTGCTTTTGTTTAACCTTTCCTTTCTCCTGCATTTTGAAAAAAGTAGAGGGCCCCGCTGGGGTGTGTAATGAACCATGGCACTTATGCCACTATGCTATGTTTATTATTTTGATATTGTACCGTGATACCCATGTTTCGAGCAGGTGTGTTTAGGGTAACTTAGCTCGATGTGCTTGCGGTAGTTTCCCACCTCGCGAGGGCACGCCCTTCCAGCAGCATCTGGCGGAGCCCCCTCCCTGATGACTCAGGAGCCGTCGGGCCTCGGGAGACATTGTAGAGCTGCAGGGTTATTAGAAAGCTTGATGGGGCACCTCGTTCTTCCTCGCGCGAGCCCCCGGGCGTGGGTTGGCTCGGACTAGTACACCTCATCGCGCTGCCCGAAGGCATGGACTTAAAAGGAGTGCGCATGCCCATGAGCTCATCCGAGAGCGTCTCGCGAGGATTTAAGGAAGCCGAAGCTTTGGGGGAACAAGGTTTCGGCGAGGTGTGTTTGCAATGCGAGCGAACCAAACGCACACACCTGCCTAGCCCCCACGCGTGAGACGCGCGAGGAGGAGTGACAGGCAACTGCCTCTCTTCCTGGGGCAAGACTAGAGAGGTGAATCAAGCAAGAGGAGAAAATTTCAACTCTGGCGAACGAGAAACGCGAAAACTCAAAATTCCGTTAAGAAGTTGCAAACCAGCTACAGAAAGTAAGCAAAAGAAAAGCTGCATTCGACACCTAGTCTAGTCTTCTCACTAGCGCGGAGCTAAGTGCTGCCACTAGGACGTGGGAGGGAGCCCCCTTGAGGCCCGCAGGCGGCGCTCAGGAGACTCCGGGGCGTGTACAGCCCCACTCATTATTACGTGGGAGTGTCACGAGCGGAGACCTTCACAGGCACTAGGCCTTGCTTCATGGGTAGAACTTCCGGAGGTGCTGGATGTTCTAGGTGTTCTGGATGGGGATCCCGTCCTGCGTCTCCAGGCGCGCGGCACCAGGCCTGGAGACAGGGCGATCCTGAACGAGCCCTCCTACATGGGTGAGAGCTTATGCAGCCCCTCGAGCATCATGGAGCGGATGCTGTGGCAGTGGTACCGCCGCAGTGCCTGCTGGTACCTCGCTGCTTGGAGCAAGGCTTGGCGGCAGCGTTCCTCCCCCAGCACGAGGTCCATCCCCCGCGAGGCGTCCTGGCGTGCCTCGTCAAATGCCAAGACCCACGCGGAGCGATGCCTGACCTCATGAGGGAGAACTGCTTTAGTTCCGTAGACGAGGAAGAATGGAGTTTCACCCGTTGGCTTTCTCGCGGTGGTGCGGATGGACCACAACACTGACTGGAGCTCATCGAGCCAACCCCTGTTGTAGGCCTCGAGCTTTTTCTTGAAGGTTCTTGCCTTGAGGCCTCTCAGGGCCTCCGCGTTGGCGCGCTCGGCCTGGTCGTTGCTCCTGGGGTGTACCACTAAGGCGTAGCATATCTGCGTTCCAAGGTTAGCACAGTATGTTTTGAAAAGGTTGCTAGTGAACTGCGAGCCATTATCAGTGATGATGCGATTAGGGACCCTAAACCGGCTCACGAGGCCCTTGATGAACTTGACTGTCGTGCCGGCCGGGATGGTGCGGACGGCCTCCACCTCTGCCCACTTGGTGAACTTGTCGATGGCGACGTAGAGGTAGCGGTAGCCCCCGGGCGCTTGAGGGAACGGGCCCAAGATGTCCAGGCCCCAGACTGCGAACGGCCATGAGAGCGGGATGGTCTGGAGACCCTGAGCAGGCTGGTGGATCTGCTTAGCATGGAATTGACAGGCTTCACAGGATCTCACCAGCTCGGTGCCATCATTGAGCGCTGTGGGCCAGTGGAATCCACTGCGGAATGCCTTGCCCACGAGGGTGCGCGATGAAGAGTGATGCCCGCAGTCCCCGCCATGTATGTGAGCCAGCAGCTCGTGTCCTTGCTCCCTGGAGATGCACCGCAAAGAGACATCGTTCAACCGCTTTAGATAGAGCTCACCGTCCTGAATGCAGTAGGCAGTGGCCTGGCGAGCCACGCGCTTCACGTCTTCCTCCTTCTCCGGCATGGTCCCTTGAAGCAGGTACACCTTGAACTCCTCGGTCCAGCATCCCTCCCGAGGCTCAAGCGTGAGGAGCAGTTGGGCTCCCGAGGTTGGGCCGCAAGCGGGGGCGCCCGAGAGGGGTGCTGGGGGGAGCTCCTCCTGAGGCGATGTTGGTCCAACGATGGGTGGGGCTGCCGATGGCTTGAAGAGCCGCTCCTCAAAGACGCTAGGCTCTTGAGGTAGGCGGCGAGATGCCCTCTTGGCAACGTCGTCTGCCTCCTTGTTCGTGAGCGCGGTACGTGCTGCAACTCGAGGCCCAAGAATTGTTTCTCAATTTTGCGTACCTCCTCAAGGTATGCCTCCATGTGCTCGTCCCTCGGCTTGTACGCTTTGTTGGAGAAGTTGACGAGGAGCTGGGAGTCGCCCTTGATGGTGAGGCACTTCACTCCCAAAGCTGCCACAGCCTTGAGACCGGCGAGCAGGCCTTCATACTCCACGATGTTGTTGGATACATTCTCACCCTGCTGGAAGCAGAGCTGCATGACATAGTAGAGCTTGTCCTGGGTGGGCGAGATGAGCACGGCTCCAGCCCCCGCGCCCTGACGCGCGAACGCGCCGTCGAAGTACATGACCCAACCGTCCGGTGCCTCGCTTCCCAGCGAGAGGGGACGGTCCTCGCCCACTTTTGGGCTGGGAACGTCGGTCCATTCCGCCATGAAGTCGGTGAGCGTCGCATCCTTGATGACTCTAGTGGTGCTGAACTCCAACTGGAACGCCTGTAGTTCGATGTTCCACTCGGCGACTCGTCCCGCGGCATTGGGGCTCTGGAGCACTCTCTCAAGTGGGTAAGCTGACACAACCTTGATGGGGTGGCCTTGGAAGTAGTGGCACAATTTTCGGGAGGCGACGAGGAGCACGAGCAAGAGCTTCTGCGGCATGGGGTAGCATGCCCGCGCATCGCGCAACACCGTGCTGACGAAGTACACCGGGTGCTCGACGAGGGCGGAAGTGTCGATGGGGTCTTATACCTCCTGAGACTGGATGGCCTCAGGAGCTTGATCGTTAGTTGGGGTAGCCGAGGCCTCAGGAGCACCGTCCTGAGGAGCTTGGTCATCTGTTGGGGCAGCCGAGGTCTCAGGAGTGCCGTCCTCAGGCCGCTGCATCTCGACCGGGTGCGGGGGCTGCTCCGCGAGCCCTTGGCCAGGCGCTCCTCCTGGACCTCCACCAATGCTGCGCTAGCAGAGTGAGGCGTGGCGGCCAGGTAGAGCACGAAGGGCTTAAGGGGACGTGGTGCTACCATCACCGGCGGGCTGGTGAGGTACTTCTTGAGGTCTTGGAACGCCGCGTGAGCCTCTGGAGTCCACTCAAATGGTCCTTTCTTTTTCATCAGCTTGAAGAATGGGAGGGCGTGTTCTCCCAGCTTGGAGATGAAGCGCCCCAGCGAGGTCACACAGCCCGCCAGCTTTTGCATCTCCTTGAGGGTTTGTGGTGGGCTCATCCTTTCTATTGCTTTGACCTTCTCCGGGTTGACCTCAATCCCCCTGTGCGACACCTGGAAGCCCAGCAGCTTGCTGGAGGGGACGCCAAACACACATTTCTCTGGATTGAGTCGCAGATCCACCGCGCGCAGGCTGGCAAATGTTTCCTCCAGGTCTTCAATAAGGGTCCTTGCCTCCTGAGACTTCACCACTATGTCATCGACGTAGGCCTCAGCGTTCCTCCCGAGCTGCTGACCCAGGGCGATGTGCATCAGTCGCTGGAAGGTTGCTCTGGTATTACGCAGCCCAAACGGCATGCAGGTGTAGCAATACACCCTGCAAGGGGTCGGGAAAGCCGTCTTCTCAACATCCTAAACCACCATCTTGATTTGGTGATAGCCCGAGAAGGCGTCCAGAAAACACAGCAGGTCGCACTTGGCGGTGGAGTCGGCGATCTGATCGATGTGTGGGAGCGGAAAGGGGTCTTGAGGGCAAGCCTTGTTGAGGTTGGTAAAATCGACGCACATGCGCTCCTTCCCGCCGTTCTTGGGGACAATAACCGGGTTCGCCAGCCATTCCGGGTACCGCACCTCTCGAATGACGCTAGCCTCTTGCAGTTTGCGGGTCTCTTGGACGATGAACAATGCTTCTCCGTGGACTGCCGCCACGCCTTCTGCTTCACCGGGCGCACGTTAGGGCGCACCCTCAGGTGATGCTCAATTATTCCCCTCGGGATTCCAACCAGGTCCTTGGGCTCCCATGCGAACACATCCTTGTTCGTATGCAGGAAGCTGACCAATGCCTCTTCTTGATCTGGGGGGAGGCCAGCGCCTATGGTGAAGGTGGCGCCCGATGCCCCGTCTTCGTTAACCAGCACCAGCTTCGTCTCGGCACGATCTTGAGAGAACAACTGCTTCTTCTTCGCTGGCGCAGCCCCCGGAGCCTCCGAGGCTCCTTCCTCACTTGACTGTGCAGCCGCCACGGCTCTAAAGGCGAGCTTGAGGGCCGACAACGCTTCCTTGGTGTCCCCTGCCACGGTGAGGATGCCGCTACTTCCTGATATCTTCATGAGGTTGTAGGCTGGGTGAGTTGCTGCCATGAACTTGGCCAGGGCCGGATACCCGAGGATGGCGTTGTACGGGAGGCCGATGCAGGCGATGTCGAAGTCGATAAGCTCGGTGTGGTAGTTGTCGCGGGTGCCGAAGGTGACAGGGAGGCGGGTCTACCCTAGGGCATAGGTGGAGCCATCGACGACTCCGGAGAAAGGCTTGGTGGGGTGGAGCCGGCCATGGGGCACGTGAAGCAAGCCAAATGCTTCCATCGAGAGCACATTGAGGCCGGCTCCACCATCGATGAGGGTCTTGGTGACCACTATGTTGCAGATGGTGGCGGTGCAGAGCATCGGGAGCGCGTCGACACCCGCGGTGGTCGCCGGGTGATCCCGCGAGTCGAAGGTGAGGTCGGCCTTGGGCGCCGCCCATCCCAGAGGAGCTCCTCGCTGCACGTGGGCGACGCCCACCTGGCAAAAGAATTGCTTGACGTGGCAGTCCGAGGACGGCGCCTGCGAACCACCAAGGAGAGCTGCGACAGCGTGAGGCGTTGGTGTCGCAAAGCACGCGACGAAGAGGCCGCGCAGCTCCTCCCAGGAGGCCACCGAAGATCCTGGCAAGCTGAGCAGCCAGGCGCGCGGCGCACCTGCGAGGGCCATGGGAAGCCAGTTGCCCATGACCTTGTCGTCACCGCCGGCCGCCACCAGCCTCCTCGTATGCCCGGAGAAAACCCGCCGGGTCCGCCGCGCCGTCCTATCGGGGCGGCAGCTCCGGCCTGAACTTGGGTGTCCACTGCACCCGCCACAGGGCGGGGGTGAAAGCTCAGAGGCCCTCGACTTATCCCAAAGCGCGTTTCGATCCGGTCGATGGAGCGGCGTCCGCCATGAGGGCCGAGCAGCGGAGCGCAGCGGACAGAGAGGCGGATCTTCGACGCACCCCTACCTGGCGCGCCAAATGTCAGATTTCAGGTTTCCGCAGACCCTTGAGAGGTTCGAACTCTGGGGTGCGTGCGAAGAACTCAACCTCCCCAGTCTGCCTAGTCACCAATCTCACGACCTAGCTCGATGAACAGGAAGGAAATGGGACACAACCGTTTACCCAGGTTCGGGCCACCTTGCGGTATAAAACCCTACTCCTGCTTTGTGGTGGATGGGCCTCGAGGGGCTGAGGATGAACTAGTATAGTGGGAGAACAACCTCAGGAGGAGGTGTGCTCTTGTGCTTGTGTGAGCTGGTGAGCTGGTGAGGATGGAATGGATCCGATCCGGCCTCCTCTCTACGGTGGTGGCTAAGCCCTATTTATAGTGACCCTGGTCCTCTTCCCAAATGAAGGCGGGAAGGGATCCCACAATGGCCAAATTCGAAGGGAGACAACTAGTACAAGTTATCCTGACAAAAGTAGTCTTCGCGTGCAAAGCCTCTGGTAGTGACGCCGTGGCGGGCTCGGCGATGTCCTCCGTCCTGCCGTGCTGGCGGTCTTGGTCTTGTTGCACGGGAATGGAAACCTTTGGCTGATTCCTCGGGACTCAACGCATGTGCTTGCCTCCTTAGCACCAAAGAGGAAACTGCAGTCCTGCGCCCGCTGGCGCCCGCCTGGCCTTGGTCGTCATGGCTCACGTCATTCGGGCCTCGCGAGGTGAAGCTTGCATAGAAATCTCCGCTCCTCAGGAGCCAGCCTGAGGAGGCCGCTCCTCCTGGAGGTCTTGGTGTCGTCCGCCTCGCGAGGGTCTTGAGTTGTCGATGCTGAAGGTGGGCCGTACCAGGCCGTCGATTGAAGCCACGCCATGGGCCGCACGCAGGCAAGTCTAGGTACCCCCGTTCCTAGAACGCTGACTGCGTCACCTTCTTCACATTCCAGGGCTATTTTCCTGTCACCATGGACTATAATGGTGCCCTTGCAACCTGGCATCTTAAGCTGCAGATACACATAACAAGGCAGTGCCATAAACTTGGCGTAAGCCGGCCGTCCAAACAAGGCATGATAGGGGCTTTTGATTTTAAACACTTCAAACCACAATGTCTCTGCCCTGTAATCATAGTCGTTGCCAAAAGCTACTTCTAAGGCGATCTTACCAACTGGGTATGCCGACTTACCAGGCACCACACCATGAAAGACTGTTGAAGACGGCTTAAGATCTTTGTCAGTCAAATTCATACGGCGAAAACTATCGTAATAAAGGATATTGATGCTGCTGCCTCCGTCCATAAGCACCTTAGTGAACTTGTAACCTCCAACCTGAGGGGCTACCACTAATGCTAGCTGACCTGGATGGTCAACCCCGGGCGGGTGATCTTCACGGCTGCAGACGATTGGCTGCTCTAACCATCATAAGTATCGAGGCACCGCCGGCTCAACTGTACTGACCGCGCGCTTATGAACCTTATGATCTCGCTTGAAAAGGCTTGTGGTGAACACATGGTACTGGCCACCACTAAGCTACTTAGGATTGGTCTGGTACCCCGATTGTTGTTGCTGGTTACCCTGACTGGGCTGCTGATTATAGCCGCCCTGGTTACCTTGTCCTTGATGTCCAGAACTTGAGCCGTCGCCCCCAAAGCCTGGCCCGTGTGAGCCGAATCCCAACCCATGGTGCGGGCCATTATTGTTATCGTGGTCCTGATGAAAGCAGGAGCTCTTATATTCCTTCATGATAAAACAATCCTTCCATAAATGACCTGAAGGCCTATTCGAAAAATTGTGCTTTGGGCAAGGCTGGTTCAACATCGCCTCAAGGTTGAGCTTTGGCCCTCTAAACTAAGGTGGTGGTTTTCCCTTATGACGCTGATTGTTGTTATGTGTATTGGTATTGGCCACAAAATCTGACCCGCCATCATTTTGCTTGCGCTTACTATTACTGCCCTGGTTATGCCCTGTCATATTTTGCTGCTGACCTTTCCCATTGTCGTTCTTCTTCCCTTTGCTGGACTTCTCCTCATCAGACCCAGGGTCCTTAGTGTTGTCTGAGTCAGCGCATTTGATGAGAGCTGCCATGAGCTCTCCTATGTCATTGCAGTGACGTTTAAGCCGCCCTAACTTCCGCTTGAGAGGGGTGAAACGGCAATTTTTCTCCAGAATTAGAACAGCAGAGGCGGCATTGATGCTATCCGATGAATGGATAATGGCTGAAACCTCGCAAAGCCAGTGGTGGGCCAATTCATTCTCTCACCGCACACAAGCATCCAGATCAATAATCGACAGGGGCTGCTTACATGTGTCTTTAAAATTCTGAATAAAGCGCGCCTTCAACTCAGCCCATGAATTGATAGAATTGGGGGGGGGGGGTAATCCCTTCAACCAGGTTCGAGCCGGCCCATCCAGCATCATGGTGAAGTACTTGGCACATACAACATCGTTCACGTCTAGCATCTCCATAGCCAGCTCGTAGCTCTCGATCGAAGCCTCAGGTGGAAGATCAGCTGTGTAATTATGTCGGATTCGGGGCTCCGCAGACCCAAGATAGATTCGAACTCTGGGGTGAGTGCGAAGAACTCAACCTCCCCAGTCTACCAACTCGTCGATCTCACGGCCTAGCTCGATGAACTGAAGAAGAACGCGACAAGGCAGTTTACCCAGGTTCGGGCCACCTTGCGGTGTAATACCCTACTCTTGCTTTGTGGTGGATTTTCCTCGAGGTGGGCTGAGGATGAACTAGTACAAAGGGAGAACAACCTCATGAGGTGTGTTCTTGTGTTTGTGTGAGCTAGTGAGGGTGTCGATCGTCCGAATGCTCTCTCCTCTCTATGGTGGTGGCTAGGCTATACTTATAGTGGCCTTGGTACTCTTCCCCCAAAATGAAGGCGAGAAGGGATCCCACAACGGCCAAATTCGAAGGGAGACAACTAGTACATCTTATACTGACGAAAGGTGGTCTGCGCCTGCAAAGCTTTTGGTCATGACGTCATGGTGGGCTCGGCGATGACCTCCGTCCTGCCGTCTTGGTGGTCTTGGTCTTGTTGCATGGAAATAGAAACCTTTGGCTGGTTCCTCGGGACTCTGTGCCTGCGCTTGCCTCTTTAGTACCAAAGAGGAAATCTGCTGTATTGTGCCCGCTGGCGCCCGCCTGGCCTTAGTCGTCATGGCTTGCATCATCTGAACCTCATGAGGTGAGGGCTTGCATGGAAATCTCCACTCCTCAGGAGCCAGCCTGAGGAGGCCACTCCTTCTGGAGGTCTTTGTGTCGTCTGCCTCGTGAGGCTTGGCCCCTCGCGAGGGTCTTGTGTTGTTGGTGCTGAAGGTGGGCCATACCAGGCCGTCGATGGGGCCACGCCGTGTGCTGCAGGCAGGCATGTCTGGGTACCCCGGTTCCCACAACACCGACAGTAGCCCCCGGGCCCAAGGCGCGCTCGGACTTGGCTTCGAGGCGAAGCCAAAGGGCAAGGGCGGAGCGTCGTAGGCCCCAACCGCTCGTGGCCCCGGTTGACACGTGGCACTTGATGGGACGTGGGTGTCTCGACTTCCCCATGCAACCTCGGCAACCGTTCGACTTGACGACTGCCTGTTGCGAGCGCGGCTCAGCCACCATTGCCCGCTGCGCCTGTCCTTCGCTTCTTCCTTTCCTGTGAGCTCGCTCCTCCCCTTCCAGATTCCGAGCCGACGCTAGTCCACCTCCGTCGCCATGGCTCCGAGGCCGAAGAAGAGGGGAAAGACTCGCGTGCTCGCCGAATCCCCTCCAGGCTTTGAGCCCGTGCTTGGCCGATCGACAGTGATAAATCAGGAGGGCTTGGACAAGGTCCGGCCGACCCTTGACACTGATTCCAATGAGTGGAAGGAAACGATGGTCTGGCCTGCCTCGCGGGCCTAGATCAATATGACGGCCACCGAGATCCCCATCCACCTTCACGCCCTCCTGGCCGGCTTGGTCCCCCCTTCCTCTGATTTCTTCAACACCGTGCTTTCGCATTATCAGATCCAGGCGCTGGATTTGGACCCCGGGTCCATTGTGCTCCTTGCCGCTTTTGCCTTCCTGCACGAGCCCATTGTGGGCGTCGCCCCATCTGTGGCCTTGTTCTGCCATTTCTTCTTGCTTCATTTGGTCGACAGCAAACAATGCTCGGGATGCGTGTCGTTTTGGGCGGTGGCGGCGACGGCTGACTCCGGCATTGACTTCACGCTTCATCTGGATGCGACGGGATTCCGTGAGCAGTGGGTGTATGTGGACGCCGCCATGTACAGCCCCCTACTCCAGCTTCCGTGGGTGCCGGCGGAGCCGAGCTCCGGCTAGGGAAACGTGAAGCTTGTCGACTGGTGGCTTGCCCGCGTTTGGTCCAGGTTAGGCGAGCTGAAGAAGGCGGGGGTGACGGCGCCGATGGTGGCACTACAAAAAAAAGACACATCCGTGACATTTTGGGCCGAATGATTTTTTTCCTGTCGTGCTTATGACACTTCTATGACAATATAATTGTGACAAAACCCGGTATCATCATAGATGTGGTGGGCTCCTACTTCTATGACAGAAAATCATGATAGAAAATGGGCTTTTCGTCCCGGGCGGGCCGGAGACGCAGCTGGATGACATTCTTTGGGCCGTCCATGATGAAAAAAAACCGTGGTAGAAGCGAGGGCGAGGAAAATGTCGGGGAGTTCCCGGTTACGGTGGGTGGTCGGGGCCGAGCAATGCGCGTTTCTCTCGTACACGTACACGCGTGGGTGTGAGGCGTTGGGCTCTAACTGAACCTGAGCTAGGCATTCGCCTACTGAAGCCGAGCGATTGCACTGCAGGCTACGCGTTACTGAACCCGAGCGATCGATCGATCTGGCTGTTAACTGAACCAGATTGAGCGATTCCTTCGCTAGTGCTGCTAACTAAAGCCGATCGAACCTGCTGCCTCTTGATGAACAGTGAGCGTTGTTGGGGGTTAGATGAACAGTTCTCGGTGGGGGGTTGGATGAACAGGACCCCGTGGTAGTAGAGGCCGTTGCCACTGGATGAACAGGATCCCGATCGAGCCGGTTGTGGGTGGATGAACAGGACCCCGTGGAGGGCTGGATGAACAGGACCCCGTGGAGGGCTGGTTGAACAGTAGCCTATGGAGGGCTGGATGAACAGTAGCCCGTGGAGGGGTGGTTGAACAGGACCCCGTGGAGAGCGCTGGTCGAACAGTAGCCGGTGGAGGAGTGGTGGAGGCTGGATGAACAAGAGCCTGTGGATGAACAGTCGCAGGTGGAGGCTGGAGGAGGTCGATGGTGGATGAACAGTAGCCTGTGGAGACTAGAGGAGGTCAAAGGTGGAGATGAATAGTAGCCTGTGGAGTCCCATTTTGCGGTACGCCACACCCCTCCCGATGAACAGGACCCCCGTTTCGACCGTAGCGCTCCAACACAAGTCTATTTCCTCTATTTTGCGGTACGCCACACCCCTCCTGATCAACAGCACCGTGTTTCGACCGTACGCGGTCGAACACAAGTCCGTTTCCTTCATTTTGCGGTATGCCAAACCCCTCCCGATGAACAGGATCCCATTTCGACCATGGTCGGTCGAACAGAAGGCCGTTTCCTTCGTTCTGCGATATGCCAGGCCTCGTTTGGATCGGCTGTTCCGTCCAAGCCGGTTGGCTCCCGATGAACACGACGCATTCCGTTGCCTCTCGATCAACACGACGATGCAGTTTCTCCATTCCAACCCAACCATGTACACGATCCCTAGCCGTACGTATGCGTGAGTAGGCGTTCGAGACCCCGCTCGTATGTACGTACGTGGCTGTATTTACTTTCGTGCACCCTGGCTGTACATACGTGTACATGCTACGTCTGCGCCTCTACTATGACACGTGCCCTTCCTTACTCGGCCACGGTTCATCGCTGCAGCCTGCAGACAGACTGATCGATCAGTATGTACGTACACGTTCGCGACCAGAATGACAACGCTACATACGCTTCGACCAGGTGGGTCCCGACTGTCAGGGAGGATAAGGAGGCACTTCCTTGCGTGCGAAGATATAGCCGGTGGGTCCCAGCTGTCAAGGAGAGAATCATTTTTTTTGCGAAATACGGTGGCCCATCTGGTGGGTCCCTGATATTAGGTGGAGGAATCATTATTTTACGCGTAATAAGGTTACATTTCCTTGCTCCGGCGGTGGACCCAGCTGTCAGCCTCTCCACGTACGGTACTCTTCTGATGGAAGTCGTTCCTTAACCACGCCGCACCTAGAGCACCAAGGTGGTGGACGACGGTGAGGCCTAGGAAGGGGACGACACGGAGCTGGGGAAGACACGGTAGTGGATGCCCACGCGTAGAGGAGTACGAGGGTTGACTGGTTCGGCTGCGGTGTGAGGCTATCATCGCCGCAGAATAACCGGGGGTGTGGGTGAGTAGAGGGATGGCCTGGCCAGCGGTGGGAGTAGTAGGGGCGGTGAGGTCTCTGCGGCAGCACAACCAACCACGGGAGGTAGGAGCTGGCAGCACAACTGACGCTGGTTTGGGTGGCTGGAGCAAGAATACCAGAGGTTGAAGAAGCACTACGGCCGTTGGATGGACATCGTACGGTCACTGGAGCTAGAATCATTCATATTGACTAAGTTGACAAAGCCCTCCGTCCGCGTCAACTTAGTAGGCCCACAAGTCAGCCTCCCACTATGGTGGGTCCCAGCTAGCAGGGGGAGTATTCATTTTTTGTGCGTAATAAGGAGGCACTTCCTTGCGTGCGAAGATATAGCTGGTGGGTCCGAGCTGTCAGTGGGAGGAACGTTTGTTTCGCGAAATACAGAGGCCCTTTCGATGGGCTCAGCTGTCAGGTGGAGGAATCATTATTTTACATGTAATAAGGAGGCACTTGCTTGTGTGGGTCCCTACTATCAGCCTCTTCCGATGGCTGTTGTTTCTTGACCATGTTGACCTCGCTGTGCCGAGAGCACAAACACGGTGGACGAGGGCGAGGCCCAGGAAGGAAACGACTTGGAGCCGGCGAAGCCACAACAGCGGATGCCCATGCTGAGGGGAGTACGAGTGTTGACTGGTCGGCTGCGAGGTGAGGTTGACGTCACCGGAAAATAACAGGATGTGCGGGTGGGTAGAGGGATGGCCTGGCGGCAGCACAGCCGGCCATGACAGGAGGGAGCAGGCTGTCCCGCTGGCGCTGGTTTGGGCGGATGGAGCAGGAATATCAGAGATTGAAGAAGCACGGCGGCCGTTGGATGGACATCCAACAGTCATTGCTCTGTGTTGAGTAAGTTGACAAAGCCTTGTGTACGCGTCAAATTTTTTAGGACAATGTCATCGTCAACCTAGTAGGCCCAGAAGTCAGCCTCCAAATCTGTGGAAACAACATACAACCCATTAGCCATTATTTTCAATAATTTACATCCCATTTGCTAATTCTTAAGGATATTTTGAAGCCCATATTCTTTTTATTAGCATTATGGACCAATATTCTGGGCACTGCTAAAAAATTCAACGAAATTTTGCATATTTCGGCGGGGTCCGAACTCTTTTAATCACGAAATTTCGAGTCACGTTAAAAAATAATTTTTAAAAAATTATATCAAAAAAATTCAAGAAAAATCTCCACAAAAAAATGAATGAAATTATCTTAACTAGCAATATGCCCGTGCGTTGCACGGAACATGAAGATGCATTTGTATGAGTAGTTTTATCTTGTGGGAGAAAAGGATGAACGAGGGAAGGCCGTATCTGCAAATGTGGAGAGGAGTGCGGGTAAATTGTCATAATTTCCTTCCTATCCGTTAGATATAGATCGGACGGCCTATATTGCAGGATGGCAGACACACCATCATCACCAACTCTGCTTTTTATAAGAGTAGAGAAATCCATAAAAAAACGATATTTTAGTGTAATTGCCGGTTGGCTTTGGTTTAAAAATTTATAGCCCATTTCTTACAACTTATAACCCATTTTCTGAGGAAGCCCATTTCTTACCACTTACATCCATCCTCGTCTTGAAAGATTTGCAGCCCAGCAGGGCTGAGAAAAGCAAGTAGGCCTCGGTTTTGGTATTCTCCAAAAAAAAGAACTGGGCTAGCCATTTTCAGAAAGAAAAAAGATATCAACTGGGCTCGTCATGTGCTTAAATAAAAGCGTAAGCATGGGCTAGACGGGATATAGCCCCCACACAGCGTGCAGTTGAGCTCCATCTCTAAAACTAAAAAACAACTGGGCGAGCTGCTGGGTCCCTGGTGTTATCCGCTTGTTGTGTAATTTTCTCGTTTATTGACTATACATTGATAATGGCGTGGGACCTAGTTGTCAAACAATTAGGAGGAAGTATTTTTTTGGCTTGTAATAACGAGGCACCTGCTTGCGTAATGCAATGACCCTGGTGGGTCCCTACTATCAGCCTCTCCACGTACAGTTATCTCCTGATTCCTCTCGGTTGTTGACCATGTTGACAACGCCAGACGGCGGCGGGCACAGCGAGCGAACCAAGGCAGAGAACGATGGCGAGGCCTCGGACGGGAACGAACAGGAGCCATGGAAGATGCGGCAGTGTAGTGGCAGGCGGAGGGGAGTACGAGGGCAACAATATGCAACTCAAGCTTACAAACGGTACAAAAAGCCCAAGGATTAATTGTTCATCAAATTTAGACAAAACCCAGATTGAACATGGCAGTAACATCTAACCCAACCACTCTTTTTTTGCAGTCACAAACAAATGGATCGGTCTGATCCATAAAATCAACATCCTGTGCAAAAAGAATTATTTCAGGATGACTACAATTTGTTGTAAATAGAAGCCGAGCACGTTTAGAAGCCCATTTGTCCACCTGAAACTTCTTTTTTTGCTGTTCAACGTGTCCGTCTGTGAGAAATCTCTTGCTGTAAAACTTAAGCCTCATGGACAATAGTAACCTCGCATTCAACAGGAAGAATGTGACAAAGCTTCTGTTTTGCCTGGTGGGATGCATATCCTTCCATCGTTATTGTCCTCAAATGAATGTCATGAGAACTGAGAAAATCCTGGTGCTTATTACGCCACCGATTGGTTATACGTTTTTCTCCATGTGGTTGCAGTGCCTAAGTACACATGAAGATTTGAAAACAGTTAAGGTCTGAAAAAGAGTATGTCGGAAGAGCAACAGCTGAACGGTTAATTATAGTACAATATATACAGTCTTTCAATGTGTATGAAATCATCACCTTTATATATAAATTCGCCAGAGATTGAAAGCATCGCAGCAAGCCAATAATTATGTTCAGATCATAACTAAACATTCCGATATATAAGATCTTGACAGAATCCAGCAGCATTGATAGGCTATCCATGGACGAACTCTTTATTGAGCATATAACATAATATTAGTACCCAAAGTGTACTCCAAGATGATATAAAAATTATGCGCGCAAATGAAAAATGCAGATTATGATTACAAATGTGTAGATGATAATATACGGTACCTGAAAAAGTGAGGAGCCAAACACCAACTTCTTGTGATCATTAAACGGATCATGAATTACACCCAAGGTCTCTAGTTTGGGCACAGAGACGACAGTTGTTTGCCAAGGTTTATAACAATAATGAAGGAGCAACCTTTGAAGTGAAGGGGCATCTTCGATGATGAGCTGCTGTCCTTCAAAACAAATTCCAATGCCTTTAAGGTGAGGCAACTTTATTTGGAGACAACTGATAGGGATTTCTACTCCCAAAACAATCAGCAAGCGCTCCAGGGCAGGGCAACTAGAGTGGATGATGTTGTGCAGTGAGGCCTCCGACAGATAAACCAATGCAAGCGAAAGTTTTTTTAGCAGTGGGAGTCGAAGTATTTGTACCAGATCATCTGGTAGATGGCACTGGGCGAAGGTGGCAGTGTGGAGAGAGGAGGAAAAAAAGAGATGGACAACGGTGGTGTGGGCACAAATTCTTGGTGTTTGGTTTCGTGGTAATGGTATAACTCAAACTGCTGGAGTTTTTTGAATTCAGGGGATGTTAGCCAAGCGTCCATTGTGCTGGGTATGGACAACAGGTAGCGTGTCGGGATGCAGAGGCGTTGAACGGTGCCCTCCTGGTGAGAGGAGACGATGGCTCTGAGGAGATCAAATTCAGGAAGGACAGATATCTGACGACAGTCGAGATTGAGGGGCGCGGTGCGCCATAGAGGGCGCCACCGAGTTGAGAGGACTTGTGTGCGACAACAGTCCTTGGTGGGGAGAAGCAAGATGATCTCGTCAAGGATGTCATCCGGGAGATCGCTGATGCGGTCCACCGGAGATTCTACCGGTTCCTTAGACCCGGGTGGGGGGGGGGGGGGGCTCGCCGCTTCTCCCCGCGCTGCCGGGTGCAGGATCTACAACCGGCGTTGCCGCTGGCGGGAGCCTCATCTTCTTGGTGCTGGGGCTAGCCGACTCCATTTTCCTTGCGGGCGTCGCGCCGAGCTCACGGGTTTGAGCAGAGTAGCCAGAGACGAGCCTAGTGGCAGTGCGCGTGGGGAAGAAGGAGGGCTGGGGTTTTCTGTAGGAGTGGAAGAAGAGGAGCAGGCGTTTTCTGTACGAGTGAGGAAGAAGGTGAGCGGGGGTTTTCTGGACGAGTGAGGAAGATGGGGAGCGGCAGGATTGGGGGGAGACAGAAGCGGGAGAGTCCAGCGAGCTGTAGTATAAGTGGAAGCGAGGATGAAGGAGGGTTTCTCTAGGATCGCCCCCTCTTCAAGAAATATGGGCTTCTCCTCGCAAAAAACAAAAACAAATGGGCTTTAAGATGGATAGGATTTTGTATCGGCCCAGTTGGTTGCCCGTGTTTCGTACTGGAGGGCCTTAACACTAGAGGCAGCCCATTAGAGACACTCTCCAGCTCTCCAGCTTATTGCACATTCACACTAAAAAAAGCTTATTGCCCATTCGAAAGAAAATAAGAGACGCCTCCAGCTTAATTATGGCTCCTCATCGGTAACATTTTTCAACTTGAATAAAAGTTATAGCTCCTTTTCGGGCCGGCTTGGCATCC
Source organism: Aegilops tauschii subsp. strangulata (assembly GCF_002575655.3). Classification (NCBI taxonomy): domain Eukaryota; kingdom Viridiplantae; phylum Streptophyta; class Magnoliopsida; order Poales; family Poaceae; genus Aegilops; species Aegilops tauschii. The sequence goes on along the minus strand of NC_053035.3, from coordinate 205,063,152 downwards.
ACCAAATTAGAGGATGGTGTACTACATGCAGACACTCACACTGGTCGTAGCGCGGCAAAATGAGGGGTCAAATAACATGCACACAATATACATAGATTAACAATGATTGTGGGGGATTAAATCATGTACAAGCCAAATTCCCCTCCATTCCTCTCCAAACCCCTTGGGAGGAGGTTGAACCGAACAAGTCCTAAGACTAACCACAGTGGGAGTAACTTAATTCCATACGGTATCATAATATGATATTCAACCCTCTCTTTCTTCATTTAATTCTATGCCACCTCATCAAATTTGCCTACTACTCCCTCCGTTCCTAAATATTTGTCTTTCTAGAGATTTCAAAAAGTGACTACATACGGAGCAAAATGAGTGAATCTACACTCTAAAATATGTCTATATACATCCGTATGTGGTAGTCCATTTGAAATTTCTAAGAAGACAAATATTTTGGAAAGTTGGCATGCATGATACTACTTATGATACTCCCATTACAACCAGCCTCATAGAATTAATATACCTAATCTAAATGGTCGCCGCCCGATCTCTTTTTCCTCCTCCAGCATCCGGCAGAAGAAGAATCATGAAAGACACCGGCTGTATTCGCCCGCGTTGCCTTGGTGGTGGCCTTCATGGGATACAATTGACGGTGGCCTCCCGTGTTCTACTTCTCCTTGATGATGGCGGTGGGCGGGGATGTGCTGGCCGTCACCTCATCGACATCCGCGTAGTCGTGTCACCTCGTTGACATCCGCAGCGGCTTCTTTCTCTACCTGCATGTCGCGGCTACGCGCGCGTCGACGATGAATGGCGCAGTAGCAGACACTGGAGGCGCTGTATGACGCGGCGGCGTAGAGGGAAACGACGATGCCCGTGCCGCCATGCTCCATGACAAGCTGGTGTGGAGCAAGTCGGCACTCTTCCTTGAGCTGTATTGGAGCAGCTAGCTGCGAAACCACGCGCTAGCTTATAGTGCGGCAACTGCCTCCGACGGGCTAGGCGAGGTAGGTGGAGCAGCAAGCTACCTCGCTCGTAACTGCTGAGCTCGGCGGGCCACCCAGACGGCTTTTATGCCGGAGAACTGCTCTTCCTGCTCGTCGGATGCCGCCGAAAGAGTGGACAAAATGGTGGAAGGAGGAGCTTGGCCGGCGTCCTGCTCCTGAACGGACGTGTGTGGCCGGGGTGGGTTTCTCGCATTCCACGTGGGTTTAAATGTAGGTTTTTGAATGCGGCGAGGAGGCGGGTACAGCGGGCGGCGCCCTGGGCCGGCGCGCCGCTTCAAATGGCGGACACAGTGAGAGGTCGCGTCCGCCCTGACCCCCTTAACCATGGACCTTGACGGTGTACGTCACCTTGTGTCCAGATCTGAGATGCCATGTGTACCAGATGAATGACTCCAAGTTCGACCATCGTGATGCTAGGTGCGAGCCGAGGAACACTGTTGGAGACACCCCCTCATAATTTTCCTATTCCTGCGTTTTAAGTTCCTACGAAGAGAGTAGTACTTGCTCTAAATGATGTGCCGTTGCAAGAGCCACCTATATTAATTAACCATGCTCTAAAAAGGTGGACCAGCTTGGGCTATGGTAGTATACTGTACTAGGTTAGTAGGTGACCTTGCGCTTGGCTCTTCGCCTCTTCCAGAAGTCGAACAATAATGATGGTACTACAGTAGTACTACTTTTGGCAATCTGACACCAAATGAATTGCTGCACGTCCACCGCTTGTAAGCAAAAGTTTCTCCCCGTGCTACGAGCCACCACGCACGCGTTGGCGAGGGAGAAGGCGTAGTAAGCAAGCTTCTCATCGCTCTGCGAGTTGACGGGACACATCAAAGTTATTTAGTACTCTCTCTGAAAAGGGCTGACCATGTCCATGGCTACCATCCCGTGCTCCGTCGTTGAGTACATGCACTATTCATGTGCCATCGAGGAGAAAAAATATTGCGTAGTAGGTGCCATCGAAGTGCACGACTCACTTACGCACTGCTTATCTGATTATCTCCATTTTCTTGCATGACACGTGCACCTTGATGCTAGATGTCTCGCGTGTTGGCAAAAGGATGAACAAAGCTCACGTAAAAAAAGGGAGTGGAAAAACATAGATTCCCGACAACCGAGAAGGAGCGAGGAACCTCGCGGTGGAGCGTCTGCACTCATAATATTTTATATTATTGAGCAATATAAAATCAACCAAATCTCTCGACATTCCTATACCATTCTATAGTGTGAGAATAACTTTGAATGTTACCTCCATGGGACACCTAGTTATAGTATATCCAGCAGCCCGTATTGCTTCTCGCTCCTCGTCCTTATAGCCTGCCGACTGTACCTTATATACACTTGCTCTTTGAGCAAAGGCCTCCCTAAGCAACATTAATTTCTTGGGCATGCTTCTTTCTACTCAATGTTGCGTGCACTTTGAGCATGTTGGCAACTTCACTACTAGCTTGCTGGCTCATCTTGCAATTGACGCTAACACATTGCAGCACTCTTGCAAGGCCCAGAGGTTAATTTGAGAACAAGTACCTCGAGGTTAATTTGATAGACATGCCTTCTAGGTCGACAGAAGTCATATCACTTTTTTTGGAAAGATGTCGTGAAGTAACATGATAGACCTTCTTTCAAGCCAAATAACATGTGTTCAAAAAACAAAAATTATCAAAAAGTAACGCGATAGACCTTCAAGTGTTCAAAAAATAAGTACTCCTGCAAGACCCAGAGGTTAATTTGAGAACAAGTACCTCGAGGTTAATTTGACAGACATGCCTTATAGGTTGAGAGAAGTCATATCACTTTTTTTGGAAAGATGTCGTGAAGTAACATGATAGACCTTCTTTCAAGCCAATTAACATGTGTTCAAAAAACAGAAATTATCAAAAAGTAACGCGATAGACCTTCGATTAACATGTGTTCAGAAAACAAGTACTCCTGCAAGACCCAGAGGTTAATTTGAGAACAAGTACCTCGAGGTTAATTTGACAGACATTCCTTATAGGTTGACAAAAGTCATATCACTTTTTTTGGAAAGATGTCGTGAAGTAACACGATAGACCTTCTTTCAAGCCAATTAACATGTGTCAAAACACAAAAATTATCAAAAAGTAACGCGATAGACCTTCGATTAACATGTGTTCAAAAAACAAAAAATGTCAAAAATTACAAAACAAAGACCTCGAGGTTCAACTAATAGGACGGAGCACTATATACATTTAAGCCAATTAAACGTTTATAGTAACCCATCCCATTAGTTTAACATCGAGTCCACTTCCCATTCGGTCACCCATCTAATGACTACTTGTCACACCCTGATTTTCATGCCACAACACTTAAGCTAATCAATCATGATAAAATGTGGTTTGACAAAAACTTTTGAGTGTTTTGGTCTTTGCTTGATTTGATTTTTGTGTGTTGGTTGCAAGTGCTCTAAAAATCAAATAAATCCTCCAACTCTTATACTCCTTCTCCTTGGTCAAAAACCTTGCCCAATGATCATGCCATTTGTATAGGTAGAATAGTATTTTCTTACAAAATTATTTTGGCTAAAAAGTATTTTCTAAAATAGCTTTTCCAAAATCCCCTGAATTGAGACTTGAACTACAAGTACTTAATTGAGGGTGTGAAAAATCTTTCAAAAATTGTATTTGAATCCTATTAGATATAGGACTCCCAGAAACCACAAAAACATTATTTGAAAAGTTGTTTTACTATTTTATTTAAAGGCTTTTTCTTAAGGCCAGAAATGGTCTTTAATAGGTTAAAATTATTTTAATATTTCAAAAATATTTGAGAAAATTTAGGGAGACTCAGTGGACATATATTGTCCATATATATGAGTTTCAACACATGGTCATGACAAAAATATTGGTCAAATCCCTCAGAATCCCTTCCTAGGCATTTCAAGATTTTGAAATATTTACATAGGAAATATTATCCATTAAATCCCAGAAAATTCTACCGTGTCATAAATGACCTACTTGAGGATCCTACATAGTCTCATGTCATGGGGAACAAGATAGCACCACCAAACCCTCTCAAAACCATTTCTGTCCTTTTCCAAGTTTGAACAACTTTGCACTGCCAAACACCAATTTTGAGGCCAAATGATCTCAAAATTTGTACACATGCTCAGATGGCCTAATCATTCACCTAGGCCAAGTGGAACAAGTTGGAGAATAGTGTAACTTGATCAAAGTGCCTCAAAACCCTTTCTGTCCAGAACCAAATTTGAACAACTCTACATTGCCAATTGTCTCCTTTTGACACCAATTTTTGTGAGCGTGCTTTAATCCCCAAATGGTGACACTACACCAAGTGGTGCATCAAGGAGAACAAGATAGAGTGATCAAATCTGGCCAAAACTGTTTCTGCCCATTTCTAGGGTTTACAAAAGTTGCATTGTCCACTTTCTGCATTTGACCTCAAAATTGGTGGTCGCTACTATTATGTGATGCCACTCACTCCTGTTAAATATCATGCCAAGAAGAATGCATTTGCTTGCCAAAACCACCATCAAACACCTTCTAACAAAATTCAAAACTCCATGTTTCAGCCCCTTCCACTAATCTCCTTGAGCTAACATTTTTACCACAGCCTCACCTAGTCCTCCTCTACCCCCTGCATCTTTCCCTGCCCGAGGAGCCCTGATTAAGGGGGGCGGTAGAACACCATTTTTCTTCTCTGGACATCATCATTCCCACTCTCTCTCAGCCCCTCTCCCTCCCCTTAACTTTTCAAGGCATCCGAGGCTCCCCACTGCCTTTGCCCACACCTCCTACACACTCCAGACACAAGTGGACACGGTAGAGCACGCAAATGCTCTGGGGCGCGCTACAGTGGCGGCCGAGCCTTGCAGCCGCGCTCCCGTCCGCCTCGGGCCGCCCGAGCGCGCCAGTCGACACGCCTCGGCGTCTGCATCACGCCAACAGGCCTCCCACTTTCTCCCGCGCCCTCCTCTCGCCCCTGCATCACGTGCCCGAGCGCCGCCCGTATCCTCCAATCGCTGCCCGCGTCCCTGGCCTGCCTTGCGCTCGCTCCTCTCTCCCTCTCTCTTTCCCCGGTCGTAGACCACGCCCAGGAAGATCCCGACTCGAAGCCAAGCCCTCCCATGGCCTCCAGGGACGGCTACGGCCTCGCGGCGCACGGCCCCGCGGTGCACCTCGCCCCCTTCTATTTAAGGCCACCCCAAGCTCCCTCTCTACTCCTTTGGCTCTCTCTCCCTCCTATGCACCCCCTGGACCGACCCAATTCCCTCCTCATGCCCTCCATAGCCCTCCATGGACGGAGAACCGCCGCCCGCCCCGTGCTAAATTCGGGCTATCCCGGGCCTCTCTTCTCTACCTAGCCACTCCAGTGCCCCCTCACCACCACCGCCGACTCGCCCCATGCTCCATTTCCTCCTCCTCGTGCTTGCCTCGTTGTGCCAAACCTAGCTGACGGCCTCCTCTGCGGCCATCCAAGCCATCGCTGCTATAGCCCTCCCCCGCGTGTGCGAAGCACATGGATGGGTGCGGCGTGGCCTCCTGAGCACGTCGGTGGGCGGAGCATCGCCGGAGACGCTCTGTAGCCCCGGCAATCGCCGACGGGAGCCGCTCCTCCCCGCGGCTGGAGCGCGTGCGGGAGGTTGAAGACGGCCTGCCGCTGGGCCCCCGCGCGTCAGCGACCCAGTGGGCGGGCCTGACCGTTTAAGTGGAAACGGCTTCGGCCAGATTCGCCTCCCCTGCGCGAAGGCGCACCACAGCGAAGCCGCGATCGACGTCACCTCCTATGCCCGCACAGCCGAGCCGCTGGGCCAGCCCACTTGCTATTCCGCGCTCAGTGCGCGCTGTCGCCGCCCAGATCCAACCCCTTTTGGTAAATTCCTTTTCTTTTTCTTTTTCTGTAGATTTGTAAAATCCACAAATAACTAAAATAAACTCCAAATTTGATGATTCAAATTTCTAGTGACTCCATAAATCAGGATCTACCTTTTGGTGCAACCTGCGCATTTTTCTAGAACAACTTTCTTCACACAAATTAAATAAAATCCCATTTTCCATTTGTGTGATGAACTTTAGAAAATCACAGAGAACTCATATTTGATCCAAATGCCATGATTCAAATTTCTAGATACATCTAAGTTCATAACTTAGGTTATCAAGATTTTTCTTAATACTTTCTGTGCAACATAGAATGATGAGCCATTTCTTCATATTTGTCAACTCTGCAAATTCATAGGAAAATCATTTGAACTCCAAATCCAGGGAAACCAACTCTTAGATGCTTCTAAAATTATGCCTTGTTAAATGGGTGCCCTTACTCATTTTTCAAAAATATATTTCTGTATACCCCTTGCAGATCCATTAAATCCCTTGATGCCATCATATTGAAATGTTCAGAAATATCCACTGACCCAATTCCAATGAAACCACTCTGGTTATTTTTCATATAACCAGAGATGTCCTAGAAAAGTCAAATTAATATTTTTAGAGCACTTTTATTTTCTGCCTTGTTGTGTTGCTTACTATGATTGTTTCCGACGTTAGTTGACGAAGTAGACAGAATACTCGGAGATGGACCAGAAGACTTGAAGACTCTGATGAACCAGGCAAGCAACCCTTTGACCATGCTGAACCATTTTACATCATAATAGCATTTTCGTTGCTTCACTGAGTGCATGATATAGCTTGAATGGCAACCTTGCTAGGCTTGCCTCCGTTGCATACCCCGTTGATACTTGCATTGTTCATGACTCTATCCTTGTTTAGAGTTGTGGTGGTGGGTTGTAGAAATACGCTATAGTAATTGGCTACCCAAATGGGTCAGGGTTATGCATGGAAAGAAACAAGTGTGGGTTGACATACTTGCAAATAGCCCCAGTGGGTGCCACTAATGCCCCTGGGAGATGATGATGAATTAGGTCACTACCTGGTGGAGAGGTAGTGTACCTAGCTCGTCTTGTTGCTCGTGGGTTTTGATAGCGCTTTGGTCTTGACTATGAAGACACCTTCAGTCGAGTGGTCAAGCCTACTACCATAAAGCTTCTTCTCTCTCTCGCCATTACTCGAGGTTGGTTTATTTGTCAGCTTGATGTACAAAATGCCTTCCTCCATGGTGTGTTGGAGGAGGAGGTCTATATGCGCCAGCCTCCGAGTTTTTCTGATCCAGATCGTCCTGATCATCTCTGTCGTCTGTCCAAGGCACTTTATGGTCTGAAGCAAGCCCCCCGTGCCTGGCATGCTTGTCTTGCAATGGCCTTTCGTGCTCATGGTTTTGCATCGTCGACTACTGACTCCTCACTATTTCTTCTACAGAGGCCTGAGGTTACTATGTACTTGTTGGTCTATGTGGATGATATTATTCTGGTCAGCTCCTCTCAGTCGGCTGCTACTGCTCTTGTTCGCTCACTTGGTGCTGATTTTGCGGTCAAGAACCTTGGGAAGCTTCACTACTTCCTTGGTGTGGAGGTTACTTCTCGGGCTAATGGTCTTGTTATGATGCAGAAGAAGTACTCCTTGGATTTGTTGCAGCAGGCTGGGATGCTTAAGTGCAAACCGACGACTACACCAATGTTTGCAACTGACAAGATCACTGCTGTTGATGGTGAGCTTCTGTCTTCTGCTGATGCAACGGAGTACAGGAGTATTGTTGGAGGTTTTCAGTACTTGACGATCACACGACCGGACATCTCTTTTGCTGTCAACTGAGTCTGCCAGTATCTGCAGTCACCCCGTGACACTCATTGGTCTGCTGTTAAGCGTATCTTGTGCTACATTCGATTCACGGTGTCTCACGGCTTGCATATTCGACCGACCTCCTCTGGATGTCTCTCAGCATATTCTGATGCAGATTGGGCTGGCAATCCGGATGACAGGCGATCTACGGGGGGTTATGCTGTGTTCTTTGGCTCTGATACCATATAAGATAATAGGTTTTGGGGGAACCGGCACAACCCTCTAGGGGTGGCCTATCACATATATATAATGAGAGGTATACAACGTTACAATATACACGTGTAAATACAGAGGCTATATAGTCTAACAATTACCGTCCCAACCAAACACGTACAACCACACTACCTCTTATGGGACGGGGCATTATTGATTACCTAGTCTAATACTAGCATGGTGCCCACATTACTAGTGACGGGGGTGACGTGAGTTCACTCTCGGGACGGGGTCGTTCTTGGATAGGCGGCCATGACTATTTTCACAGGGCACCGGACACATCGTTGGTCCCTTCGTGTAGTTGTGAAAATGAAAGGGGCAGAGTCCCAAAAATCTTGATGGTTATACACGAGGGCTGTGTGCCAACGAGTGGACTCTATGTTAGTGTCACCTAGGGAAAGATAGTGATCGGGATCTTACCCCGAGTAGTTGAGGTACTGCGGGTCGTGGTTGACACAGAAGCTTCCCGGGTCTTGTGGGTAAAGTGTACAACCTCTGCAGAGTGTCAAACTATTCGAATAGCCGTGTCCATGGTCAAGGACAGTTGGGTGGTGCTACTTAGACTATGTCCATATGTTTCTGACAAACAACACGGTTTGGTAATATTGTCGATGTGTTTTGTGAGGAAGTCACGATGAGCTTGAACATGAGTTGTTCATAACTCTTTCTCGATGTTGATGTCTGTAACCTCCAGATACTCGTTGCAGACGCATTCATGTCCTTGATAAATGTTGATCATTCTTGCATGAGAAAAACTAGCTTTCCGAAAAAATGCCAAATTAGCACTAGAGCCTCGCATAATTATTCCGTTATCACTCTTGGGTTGCTTGCGAGTACATTCAAAGTACTCATTGGCTTGCCACTGGTTATTTTATTGGCCAAGCATGAAAGAACATGATATATTCAAGAGTACCTTGGTGATGAACATGCGAGCTAGGACGCTTCCCAGTCAGAATGCTTGTAGGGTTAAGGCAGATGGCATGGGTTGACGCTATCATTGAAGATTTCCGCTGCAATGATATACTCAAGACTTGACCATAATGGTCCAACTTGTGTAAGACGGTATGCATGGATGTAAGACTCTTGTTACTCAGCTTCTGTGTGTTAAGCGAGCATTGATCTCTGGAATCACTGTACACGTGCACTCGGTGATCATGACTTATGAGTCGGGGGTCCCCACACTACTCCAGCCTCAACACAGTTAACTTGGGAGTTCTATTGGATGAGAAATCGGTAGAGAAGCTGGTGCTTGCTGATATAGGAAGCCTCTTCGCATAGTGGGTAGTAAAATGCAAATCTTCATTTATTAGGTTATAGACTCATATTGCGCTGGGACATGTGATGTTACAGTAAAAGTTACTCAAACTACCTCTCTCCTCATCAACTCATTGGCACATAAGAAAATTTGCTGAGTTGGACTCGATGTTACTACCGAAGTTACTCCCACTGTGGCTAGTCTTATAGTATAACTGTCGGTGGAAACGACACCTATGGGATCACTGGAATCCCTTCTGCGGTTGGCGGGCACGGGGTTGTGCAAAGAGCGGGTTTAGGAGCCAGCACGAGGATCGTTTACCCAGGTGCGGGCCGCGAGGATGCGTAATACCCTAGTCCTGCTTTGGTGTATATTTGAGTGTTCTTGATCTCTTGAACTAGCTATGGTGCATGCGTAGTCCAAAAGATCTGAATCCTCTCCCAGTACGCCACGAGCCTCCTTTTATAGACAAAGGGGTTGCCATAGTGGCACACAGGAGGTGGAAAGCTATACAGTGGTCGAGTCTATCCTCTGGCACCATAGGACAAACGCATTTAATGCGCTGCCGACATGCCCTTCTTGCCTTATCGGGGATGGCAAGGAAGCTCATCTCAGCTGTTGCCGCCTCACCTGGCTTCGACGCGCGTCCGAACTGACAAGGCGGGTAGTGCCACGTTGGCTGGCTGGCTGGCTGCTGAGTTGGTGCGGTGGCAGAGCCTTCACGAAGATCTGCATGCCACCATGCAGGTGCTTGCTGAGTTGGCCTAGAGGCCGCACGTCGCCACGCAGGTGCTCGCCTAGTTGGTGGGCTGGTAGCTGCATGGGAACGGCGGCGGAGTCTTGGCAGATGTGGGCCTGGCTGCGGCCTCGCAGATGTCTTCGGCAAGAGTCTTGCCGGGGTCCCGGCAAGGGTCTTACAACGGCATCGTGGTCGTCCCCGGCAAGGGGCTTGCTGGGGGTCTCGTGGGTATCCTTGGCAAGGATCTTGCCGAGGATCTTCATCTTCTAGTTATTCATCTAGTCTTGTATGCTCTTGGTCTTCACAAAGATCTGCATGCCACCACAGAGGTGCCTCCCGAGCTTTGGTTCCAATGTGGTTGAGGGCGTCGGAACTCTCAGGCTCAAGGGTGGCAGCCCTGCTGGTGTTGGGCAAGTTGCCCCGGCAAGGCTCTTGCCGGGGCTGTGGAGGCCGCCCCGACAAGGGCCTTGCCGGGGGAGTCCACCTCGCCCTCCCACTCTTTGTGTTTCCGGCTAGGCGTTGGTCTAGTCGTCTTGTGCCTTTGCTTCTTCCGCCCCGCCAAGCGTGGCCAGGGGTGTGGGGCTGCGACTGCCCACGCACAAGTAAAGGGGTGTAAAAAGGGACCCCTACTTTTGTACACCGACAGTAACTGAAAGAGTACTTGCTCTTTGAGCAAAGGGCCTCCCTAAGCACGCATTAATTTCCTAGGCATGCTTCTTTCTACTCAATGTTGCGTGCACTTTGAGCATGTTGGCAACTCCACTGCTAGCTTGGTGGCTCATCTTGGAATTGACGCCGACACATTGCAGCACTCCGGCAAGGCCCATCGATTAATTTGAGAACAAGTACCTCGAGGTTAATTTGACAGACATGACTTATAAGTTGACACAGGTCATATCACATTTTTGGAAACATGTTGTAAAGTTACGCGATAGACCTTCTTTCAAGTCAATTAGCATGTGTTCAAAAAACAAGAATTATTAAAAAGTAACGCGATAGACCTTTGATTAACATGTGTTCAAAAAACAAAAAATGTCAAAAATTACAAAACAAAGACCTCGATATTAACTAGAGGGATGGGTCACTGCAAAGGTTTATAATAAACCTTTGCAGTGACCCATCCCTCTAGTTAATATCGAGTACACTTCCCATCCGGTCACCCATCTCATGAATACTCCAACCTCAGCACAGTTAACTTGGGAGTTCTGTTAGATGAGCTATCGGTTGGGAAGTTGGTCCTTGTTGATATAGGATGCCTCTTCGTATCCTTTATGGCGTACCCGGATGACTGTCTGTTGCCGCCCAATAGCCAATGCCACGTCCCCTGTGAATGTAGAATCTTCCCTCCCCTGCCTAGCTGGTTCACACATTTCCCCCTTTTTTTGCCGCCTGCCCACCTATAGAACCGCCTCGCGCTGGCCAATTCCTCTTCAAACACCTAGGGAGGTGGTTGAACCAAACAAGTCTTGTTTCTAGTGGGTACATTGACGTGGCATCGAAAGGGTGTGATAGCTGACTCTGGCAAAAGAATTGACTACCACGTTGGCATACATGAGCATGGGGCCCACTTGTCAGCGTGTTGGACTGAGGAAGGAACGCAAGACAAAATGGAGCGTGGAAGGGTGCCAATCGATTGGCTCACGTGTGATGACCACTAGAGCAATACACTCTTGTACTACGTTAAAAAATTCATGCAAACAGTGATGATGGTACTACAGTATAGATACTTCTGGCAATCTGACACCGAATGAACTGCTGCACGTCCACTGCCTGTATTAAGCGCACTATTGTAAAGCAAAAGCTTCTCCTCATCCCGCGAGCCACAGCGCACGCGTGAGCGAGGGAGAGGTCGTACTAGTATAGTAAGAAAAGCTTCTCCTCGTTTGTGAGTTGACGGAACACATCAAAAGTAGTGCATTAGTCTCCAAAAAGGGTTGACCATGTCCATGGCTACCATCCCGTGCTCCGTTATCCAGTGTGTGCTTCTCATCGATCTGCGAGTTGACGGGACACATCAAAGTTAATATTTAGCACTCTCCAAAAAGGGCCGACCATGTCCATGGCTACCATCCCGTGCTCTGTCATTGAGTACATGCACTATTCACGTGCCATCGAGGAGGAAAAATATTGCGTACTGCTAGGTGCCATCGTAGTGCATGACTCACTTACGCACTGCTTATTTCCATTTTCTTGCATGACACATGCACCTTGATGCTAGATGTCCTATGTGTTGGCAAAAGGATGAACAAAGCTCACGTAAAAAAAGAGTGGAAGAAAATAGATTCCTGACGACCGAGAAGGAGCAAGGAACCTCACGGTGTAGTGTCTGCACTCATAATATTTTATATTATTCAGCAATATAAAATCAACCAATCATCTCCACAGTAGACCGGAAGAGTACGAAACACGGCAGCCCAGAGTGTAGTTACATCATCCATGGCCAATCCATGCTATCACCATATTTCTTGGCCTCCGTGCGACACCTAGCTCTAGTAATCCACCAGCCCGTATCGCTTCTCGCTCCTCGTCTCTCTCAAAGTGCGGCGGGTTGGCGTTTTTGCCGTCCATTGAGGTCGGTTAACTCATCACATGTTAGCGACATGCCAAGAGCATTCTAAATTTTTTACTGTACTCTATTGTTATGCCATGAAGAGGAAGCTCTTTGACCGACGGACCAAACGAGACAGGCGTGCTGTGCCGTGAGTGGGTCCAGTTTCTCGTTTTGAACTTGTTTGGTGTAGTAGTAACACTTGGTTTTGACTATTGATAAGATTTTATATAGGCCTAATGTATTCTTCGAGGTTGCCTTTGACTATTGATAAGATTTTATATAATTTGAAAATTATATCATTCGAAGATCCTTTCACGTTCCGTTAAAAAAATCCTTTCATGTATGAATTTGATGGTATGCTTTGAGCAACTTGCATGTCCTATACTGCTCCTGTTTGGATACTCTAACTTAGCTAGAGGTTAGACTAACTCATGCTAACCCTGAAGTAACTATAGCCAAAGAGGTGTTTGGATGACAGGGTTAGATTGACAATAAATGCACTTGATAGAGAGAGTAAAGAGATTTTTCAGTGGGCCCCATGATAACTAGCTCCAATTAGCACCACTTGGCTGGCGGGATAGAGAGAGAAAAGTGATTTTTCAGTGGGCCCAATGAGAACTATCTCCAATTAGCACCTCTTGGGTGGGACAGTTTTTTTGGTGGGTTTGGTGCAACTTGCTCCAATTTAACCCTCATGTTTGGATACTTAGGGCTATTTGAGACCCAACTAGCTCAAACTAACTCTAACACATGGATCCAAATAGGGCCAAAGTTAGTCTCGGAAAACGCATTAAGCCCTATATACATGGACAGACGGAGTACATGATACTAGCAAATGCTCACCATTAGTAGTAGTTCATTGGTTGGTTTTGATTTTTGATTCAGTTGTTGTGCTGCTACCGTCCAATATTCGCGTGTGTTTGTTTCTAGAATAAAAAAAGGAGGTAGTTTTTACTGTGGGAAAGGTGAAGTGATGGTTGCTTCGCCTAAGCAACTTATTACTATGGGAATATTGGAGTACCAGCGGATTCAACGAACAGAGAAATGATGGTTGCTTCGTCCGAGCAACTTACTGTGGCGAAGGTGGGGTTCTGTGATTTGACTGCTCACTAGTCATTACTACTGCGGCGCAATGACCGGGGTGAATCTTTCCCTGTAGTTGTGCACTCAATATTGCTACATGGCAGGTGGAGCCGGATGAAGGATGTCCCACATGTCGGCGAAACGAAGTTGAATTGTTTCTGGCATTGCTATCAATCCTTCAGGATTTGTTTATATGTACGCAAAATTTTAATGAAATTGTACTGTGATGCTATGAAGGTTTCAACTTTGGTTCCCGCAGGAAAAAAAGGTTTCAACTTAGGATTCATGTGTCCTCTTGCCTCAAGATTGTCTCGTTACAACATTCCATCAAATACAAATGAAACTACCATGGCTGCTAATGCATCTCAATGGTTCGCAGAACAGCGCCAATATTCACATCACAACTGAAGACAAAGTTGTGAGAAGGTGTACAAATAAAGAAAAATATATAATTGATCGATGCTGTTCGTAGGCATGGCTCCATTTCCTGGGTATAGTGTTCATTGGTTGGCAGCTAGTTTCACCCAGCTCTGTAGCCAAAAAAGAGGTGTATGGAGGACATCACAATCTGATCATTTTGTGCAGCTCCACAAAAATCGAGCTGATCATCCCTGTTTGCAAATAAATTCAGTCAGTGTGATTACAATAATAGTGGAACTAGATGATGAAACATAACACACACAAATAGAAGCCGATCACCTCTGCGATCTCTCTTTAGGACTAACTACTTGTTGGAGAAGATTAGGCACGGAGTTGGATGAGGGGGATAGCGAAACCAATCTCCCTTTCTGTAGTCCCATAGAAATGAAAAAAGTTGCCCGTGTGACATTTTGGCGGAACTGCACAAAACACTCTTAAGAAAAAAGTGATTTGTGCAGTTCAACAAAAGGTCGCAATAGCAACAGGTGAAATGGATAGCCCTGTTTGCAAAAGGAGGTAGAAAGGAAACAATTACTGCCCAATAACACGAGTTGAAGGCACATACGCCGACAAAAAAGAAGCATATTCCATGTAATAAGGGAAAGATAGCAGCATGGTGATTTATCAAAAACGGTTTAAGGACGAGGTTGCAAGATGGAAAGTACGCCGACCGAGATACGTTTTAAGCAAACAACTAAAGAAGATCCACATGCATAATTTTCCACATGCAACAACATGGGAAGATGGGCAGTGGAGCTAGGCCGGAGGAAGCTGTACCTCAGGGTCGTCGGGATGTAACTAGGAGGGCACCGGCGACCGGGATCTGCCCATACTGCGGCAGCGAGCATGTGGCAAAGGCCCTACCACGCCGGAGCTTGGTCAGAGAGAACGGCGGGTACCACAGATCGGGACATGCCGCCTCAACGCCGTCGAACGGAGAAACGATGCACATCCTCCCTTTCCACCGGCGGATGGGATGCGGCCGGATCAGTGACCAACGGTGAGAGAGAGAGAGAGGCCACTGCCGCCTTGTGTGAGATGGTGTGACGAGAGACAAACCCCGGCAGGTAGGCTCCATTGTATATAGTGGAGCGGATTTTTCTTTTTTCCCAACGACAATCATTTTATATTCTGTACATGCCATTGAGGAATATAACTTTATTTAATACTAACGCGTCAAGTCGAACTTTATTCCGTCTACGCGTGGTACACGACCCTCCTTCGAGTAAGCAACCGCTACACGCATCAAATTATCATGTGAGTTGCCTTTTTGTATAGAAATGAACTCCACCGTGTACCCATGCGGGTGTGGCCGGGATCGAGACGTGAGTACGTGTGTCGTGCGTGCACCTCTTCTTTAGGTGCAGGTACGTACGTGGGTGGGTGTGAGAGAGATGGTTTGTGCGAAACAGAGGCAATGTGTCGAAGATATCTCAAACAAAAAATGTAACATATGCAATGTGTGTGAAACAGAGTCATGGATATATCATATATAGAGGGAGCGATCCACGAGAAGAGAGTGGAAGGATCATCGGCGTGAGATATCGATGAATTGAAAACAGGGATGAAGTGTGTGGGTGTGCGATCGATAAAGATGCCATCGAATTTGTGTTTGCCCACGTCAAAGATATAGGGCGGCTAGCCTACTGGAATGTGAGAGGGCAGAGGTGCAGTTTTTCTCTGTGGCATGGATACCTACCTACAACGTTCGACTATCGGTGTGTGTGTGGGGGGGGGGGGGGGGAGGGGTCAGAGACCTAACTATAGAGGGGTAGATCGACTAGTATATGTGTGGTGAAGGAGAGATACCTAGCTATGTATTGAGGGAGATCGATCGACATCCATTCATATGCATAGCAGAGGAATAAGGTTGGGAGAAAGACAAAGGTAGAGTGTCGGAGTGTTGAGTTGCTTCTCACAAATGGTGGGAGAGGCCTGCTAGACAAACGGAGGGTATGAGTGCAATATCAATAAGAGAGGGCTGGGGATGTCTGCCTGTCTATCCGAGTGCGTGTGAGAGACGGGTCGGGAGGTGTGCAAGGATGATGAGGGGGGACGATATGGTTGTGGTAAGCAGACGTAACTACATAGGAAGATCAACCGTCGTGTGTCCGAGAAAGGGAGAGACATAACTAGTGAGGTAAGTCTATCGGTGCGTGGGTAAAAGAATTATAGTCGACCTAGCTATATGTAGGGAGATCGGTACGTATACATGCATGTATGTGTTAGAAGCAAATAAGGTCCGGAGAGACGGGCAGGGGGAGAGGGGTGCGTCTAGGAGGTGGTGCGAGAGGTCTACTATGTCGAGGGGGAGGAGTGTGCGAGTATGAGATTTATGAAAAGAGGGGCGGGAGTGTGCACTTGCGTGGAACCGTATTGGACACAAGGGGCATGGACGGTGAGAAGAGAACAGGGGAAGTGTGTGTTTGTGGTAGGCACACTTGGCTAGAGAGGTATATCGACCGCTGTGCGTCGGAAAGAAGGAGCCGGGGGGCCTACACACCATGGGTGAATGACCTAAAGAGAAATAACGAATGTGCGCGATGGAGGGGGACGCCGAGGGAGGGTGAGACGGGGGCGGGCGTGTGCATGCACGATAGAAAGTTAGCGCTAGCTAGCTACAAAGAGAAGAGGATCGTGAAGGTGTAAAAGATGAACAGAGATCACAATTCATTATAAAAAATTGGATACGGATATTTGAAGAAGACATCATAATGTAGAACATTGATTATAATTTGGGATAATGTGTGGCTTTTGCAGCTCAGGGCTAAATACTTGTCATAATGTAGGGGGCGGGGCACTATACTTTGTGTGATAAACACGGTGTACGTATGGAACATGGTTTAGATTATGAATATCTAGTTAGTACATCAAATGTACTATTATTTGGAATCAACATCAAGTGTATTCAAAAAATTGAATTCGAGTTCATATGGTACACATAGTTCATATGTATCTCTATAGTAATCATGTGGTGTGTTGTTAAGGTAATACACGAATGATGGTTGAAGTTGGAAACAATCATGATTGTAGATTCTTATTCAAATAGAGAAACAAATTCAAATTTAGTTCGAATTGCAGCGGTAGTATAGACATTTGGAATGCACTAAAATGTTGGTATGAGTAGGTTACATGCATTATACAGCCAGCGAAAAAATTTAATTGGACATAACATGGATTCATAGCTTTGAATAGCATTTGTATAGTAAAACGGGACAAGACTCTCTCTTTGTGTGGTGTGAATAGTTTTATATTTTTCGTTTTTTTCGTTGAGGGAAGTGCGAATTGATTTGGCACGTACAAGTACAATATTACACATTAGGCTTGTCCCTAAAATTGAACCCGCGCCTTGTTATATCCCGAAAATTCAGATATCGTGCTCCCAAAACTCGCGCCTTCACAACCTGCGCCTTGCTATCCCGAAATTACAACGCGCATGAAAACTCCCTCCAGCTGCCAAATCCCGACACGCGAAATCCCCCTTCTAACCCTGAGCCAAAAGCTCCGCTACTTCAAATCGGTGGGGGTACTTTTGTAACACACCCTACATTTTGGACAAGCGCGTCCCTAAGTCATGGTTCCCCCTCCCATCGCCTCATTTTCGCCATTTGAAATCCCAGGCCACCATAACCTCTCTGCTCCAGCCGCGAAAACCCACCCTCCTTCGTCCGCCACCTCATCGCTGCCCAACCGGAGCCTCTTCCCCGACGACGTCGTCCACCACAACAGCTCGAAGTCCCTCATCCACCTCCCCGGATGAGGATCCGTCGTCCATCTCGCCGTCCCGCTGGTTCAGCCGCCCCATCCTCCACCTCCAAGGAGCTGCTCCGACGATCGCCTCGTCTATCGCGGCTGCTCCATCCCCACATCGCTGCCTTAACCAGCTCCACCGGAATCACAACACCCTCACAGACTCCTCAGATGAAGCCGAGGTCTACTCGGCACCACCAAAGAGGTTGTACACTCATCGCATCACACCTTCTCCTTAACTCAACCTCCCGGTGCCGGCGGTGCTCCATCTCGAACCCCAATGGCGCGGCTACCTCGAAGTCGGCGCCGCAGGCGACATCTCCACGGCGGCTCTCCCCCAGTGTGAGGCCCCTTTGGCGGCGGCGGCCATACCAGCTGGATCTGCTGCTGCTGTTCTGGCTCTCGCTCGCTCACTCGCGCTGCTGCTATAGCTCCAGCTCTCGCTGCAGCTGCTGCTGCTCAAGCTCTTGCTCGCTCGCGCTGCTGTTGCTCTCCCCCTTGCTCGTGCCGCTGCTCTGCTCCAATTGAGCTACACTTTAGTCTACTGAATCGACTTTTGGTTCAGTGAATTTTCAGGGGGGGGGGGCTCGTCGGAGTTAAGGAAGAACCACCCGCAGTGGGGAGGGGGGCTCGCCGGAGAGGTACCCCACTATCTATCTTAGGGTTCAGGGTGGGGGCGGTGGTCGCCGGCGGTGGGGGGGTGCGGTGGTGGGGCGGTGGTGTGGGGATCGCAGGAGAAAAAGCTCAGCGCGGGGGGGGGGGGGGGGGGCTAGAGGGCTGGCCGGGACGGCGGCGGACCGGCGGTGGGGAGTGGTTTCGGGGCGGCGAGGCGGCGTGGGAGATGCCTATGTTGTTCATCTTGGGTGGGAAACAAATAGCAAAGCAATCATCATCTGTCTTTTTATTAAATTAAATCAATCATCAGCCTGCTATCATTATTTTTGGATCCATCCACTGGTTGTTACCATCACTCTAGATTTTTGCATGCTCTCCTTACATAATCTCACTATATTTTTTTGTATGCATGTCAGATATTGTACACAGTCATGCTGAACATGTAGAGAAAAAGAGAAGAGTGTTGCGCGGCAATATTATGTCATGCAGACATCGCTCCATGGTGGGTTCAATGGAAAACCCTCCCCCCTCTCCAGATTGTAATCCAGAGGAAGATATCTATACTGAGGTGGATTCAGACGCAGCTGACCACTCCTATTTACCCCCAAGGTGTTTTCTCTAACTTGGCATGATGATGTTAGTCATATCATGCATATGTTGCCTTGCAGTGCCTACTTTCAACATCATATATGTCATCTGCTTAGTTTAGACATGTCCTGTAATGCCACCTATTTAATTTCTATATCATATATGGGAATTATGCAGTCTCATGTCTTTTAGCCTGCCATAATATATGTGAAATGTGCAACGCCATCTTGTTTAACCAGGCATCATATATTTGAATGATATCTTGCCCATCCTTTTCTTCATTACATTTCCATTTGTCGACAATGTTTGTACATTAAACTACTCTTCCTATGAATCAACCATTTGAGTGGGTGATGGAAAAATCTGGAGTGAAAACAAGGCCTTCAGAGCAGACAGTGCTACCTGTCGAAGCATATCTCTTGCTTTGTCCCGATAGCTCCTCAGAGATGGATTAAGAGACAGATGACCAGTCCTATTCCCCCACCGAGGTGTATGCTCTAACTTGGCACGGTTATACTTCTCATATCATGCATATGGTGTCTTGCATTGCATAGTTTAGACATCATATACACAATATTCAACAACATGTTCTTAGTTCAAACATCATATATGCGAATGCCCTCTGCTTAGCATATAAATCACATATGTGAATTAAATCATGCGATCTTGTTTAGTTAGTCATCATATCTTTGAATTATGTTATGCTATGCTATCCAGCTTAGATAGACATCATATATGTGGCTATCCGTTTTAGTTAAACAATATACATGTCAACTATTTCATGCCCTCTTTTTTCCACACTATCTATTGCATCTGTCTCTCATACAATGTTTGTACATTCAACTATGTTTCCTCTTTATCAGCCATTTGAATTGGAGCCGGTGATTGCAGTATCTAGCAGAGTAAAAACACGGTCCTCAAATAAAACAGTGCTACCTCTTGGTGGAGATAGCACCCTGGTTGTACATGCATGAGAACCAGCCCTACCACACATAACCCAGACTCTCGCAGATTGTACCCCTACTGCGACAGACAGAGAACCAGCTTCACCCAATCTAACCCCAACCCCAGCAGATAGTAATCCAGTTCCTGTTGACACAACACCATCTCCACCACAGAGCTCACAAACAAGAGCAGTTAGTAAGGCAGCTCCAGTGCCCAAAGCGCCAGTACTACCACGGCGAACCCCAACTCCACCAGTTAGTACACCTATTCCTGTGGAGGAAGCACAACCAGCCATTCATAGTTTAGCATCTATCACATTTGATGTTGTTAAATCCTATGTGCGTATCTTCCCATCATGGAAATATTATACTGAAGATGAAGGAAAATGCCAGTTGTAGGTGTTTGTCCAGGAGTTATGTGTAAGTAATGTTATTCATGGCAATTACTTTGCTTTGTCCCATACATTCTACCTCCATGATGGTTATAATACAACAAATTTTCCCAATTTTCTCTATAGAGAAGGACCGATTTGGAAACTCAGTATGAGGTTACCTGTGCTAATACCTCTGCTATCTTCAAGAATGCTTGGTGACAGTATCAGAATTACCTGAAGAAAACGTACTTCACTGGCAAAGAAACTCATCAAATTCCCTTACGTTCTCCTGAGACACATTTACTGGACGATGACTGGGAACGCCTTCTTCTGTACTGTCCCAAACCAAGAATGTGGTAAGGTCTATGAGCTCATTTTTTGAAGTACTATATGCTTGCGTCTTACTGTACTCTGTTCATGTAGAACAAGTGCTTAAACCTGAAGAACAACTGTTCTCATTTAAGATTCCATTGCTATCGTGCATACTACTTTGCTCTTGTATCACTGTATTTACTCATACAAACTTATTTTTAAATTGTAGGATCCAATCGAAACTCCAATGGCACAATAGGTATGTTTACGCATGTTTATTTAACAGGTTTGCTCTTATAAATAGCTCTGTTGATTTCAATTTCAATTGTGTATACAGTTGACTTCTCATATCATGCACATTACTAGCATCACAACAGAGCCAATAGTGTTGTTGTACATGTAGACCCGTGGTACCCATCTAAAATCTTGTTGTGCCGTGTAGTTTCCCACGCTTTGTATTCTTTCAGTGCTACTTTCTCTTGAACCGATATGATTTGAACCATGTCTCTATTTTGATTTGGCAAGACAATGCAGTGACCATAGGACATAGATATAGAACCCCGGTTGTACTTTCCCAAGAACCAGCCCCACCACACATAACCCAGACTCACGCAGATTGTACCCCTACCCAGTTGGACAAAGAACCAGCTACACCCCTTCTAACCCCAACCCCTGCAGATAGTAACCCAGTTCCAGTTGACACAACACCGTCTCCACCACAGAGCACCCAAACAAGAGCAGTTAGTAAGGCAACTGCAGTGCCCAAAGCACGAGGACCACCACTCCGAACCCCAAGTCAATGCTTAAAGTAGAAGAAGAATTGTTCTCAGGCCAGGTTCCGTAGCTATGGTTCATACTCCTTTGCTCTTGCATCACTGTATTTACGCATACCAACTAATTTCAAATTTGAAGGATGCAATTGAATCTCCAATGGCGCAACAGGTATGTTTTATACCTGTTTCTTTAACGTGTTTGCTGTTGTAACTTGCTCTATGTTGATTTCAGTTTCAATTGAATAAATAGTTATGTTCTCATGCCATGCACATTACAAGTGTTGTTATTGCTGTGAAGTTTCCCACACTTATATTCTGTCTATGCTGCTTTGTCTTAAATAGATATGATTTGAACTATATCTATCTTGATTTGGCAACATAAACTAGAATGATATAGACCATACAGTGACCATACTACATAGATATATGTTTGTTTCATGCTGTTATCTTGTCCACCTTACTACTGAACTGGTTTACCAAAATGAGTTTCATATACAACATGGTAAACCTGTGATGTGTCTGTTTGTTTCTCTTTTAGAATGCGGATAAAATATTGGAGAAGAGTACCCCGTTATGCAATGGTACAGGAAGTAATGCAGGTAAGGTTCAAGATAGTGAGACATCCCTGTTGGTCTCTAGAAAAGCTAATAAAAACTATGTTGAAGACACTGAGACAACCCCAAAGTCCTGTCTTGATGTAGTGTTCGAGTTACTGGCTACTACTGCTGGCACCCAGCTCTTCGAACTCGCTGCCTGAATCAGTTCAGCTTCTTGAGTCTCAACTTCAAGTTGAAAGACATCAATCAGATGTTCTGCGACAGGAAGCCGACGGACTAAGGAAGTCCCTGCAGAATTTAGATGCATACTTTGTGGTGCAACATCAAGCACTGGAGGATTTAAGCGCCAAACAAGAGAAAGTTAATAAGCTTGCTAAGCATCTTGCCAGCATCATGGGTACCCAGGATATTGTTTCTTGAGCTCTTCTGAAGTGGTTTCAGTTCTGGACTTGTTTTGCTACGGCGTTTATTTGCATTGGTCGCCAACTTTGACAACCAATGTATGTGATACATTGCTTTGTTCCCTATATTTGCACTGGTGGCGAACTTTGATGCCCGGTGGATGTAATATGTGTAATAGTCGTGATAGCCTAGCGTAAGTTGCTTGCTTATTAATTTCCTTGTTGTCTTGTTTATTTGTTTGCTTGTAGTCAGTGCAGTTCTTTTTCCGCGGTTTGCTAGTGTCCACAATAACCTATTTTTAAAACTAGGCCACAATGACCATGGGCCACATATTTACTGTAGTGAACCTGGGCCTCCTACGGGCCGTAGAAGCAATGGGCCTTCTACGGGCCGTAGAAACAATGGGCCTTCTACGGGCCGTATCATCAATGGGCCTTCTACGGGCCGTATGATCGATTGCCCAAACATGGGCAAATAACAGACCACATTATGGGCCGTAAATAGGCTAGAGTTGGAATCGTCTGTTCATGGGCCGACCATAACGGGCCGTCGTTAATAGTTCGTATTTCATGACGCTATGAAAATGGCCCAACGGATTAACGGGCCACAAACAGGCCGACTGTAACCACGGGCTGAATTTGGCCCACAAGTAGAAAAGGACAGTAACGGGCCATAAGTAACCGAATGCTGGAAATGAGCCCAAGAATAAATGGGCCCTGAGAAGGCCGAAAGATAACATGGGCTGGAAACGGCCGAATGGAATAATGGGTCATTAATGGGTATTTTCATTACGGGCCAGTTTCACCACGGGCCGTTAATGGGCCAAGAGTTACAAAGGGCCTCATATGGGCCGAAAGACGTCATGGGCCATACATGGGCCGGAAGTTAAAACAGGCTGGAACCATATTGGACGGCCCAGATGATGCTACTGGGCCTAATACGGATAGGCCGTAACGGGCCCTGGGTTAGCGGGCTGTAAATGGGCTATAAGCGAATATGCCGTTAAAAGGCTTTTCGTGGGCCGGCCCGCTACCTTTTGACCAAGTCAAACAGGCCAGCCTTTTCACAGGAATGGGCCTCTGTTGGGTCGTGCCATGTGTCGACGTATCATAGGTGCCTTTGGTCCAATGAGTTGATGACATTTGTCCCAACGGTGAGCCAACACGTGTTTCCTCCAGCAAATGATGATTTTACCAGTGGAAAATCCCCATTGGTCTGGGCTGTTAACGGGTTATCGGATCCAAACCGGAACCCGATAGCTTAACGGTGACCCGTTATGGTGGATGCCACATGTCGGTTACCCTTGACGAAAGCACTTCCATGACGCGCCATTTATCGTCATGGAAGTGGACACTTCCGTGATGATAATTTTGGTATAGTCAAGAAACACTTCTACGACAACACAAGTATGACTATCTTGATTCTGTCATAAAATCGTCATGGATGTACATGCATGACAAAAAACGTGACCTACTATGCAGTACTGAAATTGGTGAAATTGGTGAAATTGAGCTGGACAGTTCATACTTCAACACCACACAGTGTGCAGTACTGAAAATGACAAGGCACGTTTAACTACAGGCAACCTAGTATAGCCCTTGAAACTGGAACTGATAAAAATGCAATTGGCAGAGTTAAACATCGCAAGGCAGGTGCTGCCAGAGAAGAGAATGGCCCAGTTGTCTATAAAAAGGTAGGGAAAATAGCTAAGACGGGTTAGGCGTGTTCACTACAACATGCTTAATACATGAACCGTACAAAACATGGCCATTGCAACTGGTATTGCTAAGATTCAACTGGTCAGTTCATACTTGGTAAGTCCTAAGGGGTAGTTGCTGGGGCACTTCATATGGACAAGAGCCCGCCCCAAGTAGGCTGCAGCGGAGGCGAGGTGTTCCTCCGGGTCGAAGCGTGGATCAGTGCCGCTGACATGTGTACCTATAAGAAGCAAGTAAATGTTAGAAGCCAAACTACAATTGCACAAATGATGTAAAATACAGTAAGACATGGGATGTAGCTAACCTCGACGACAAACAACAGCATCACCCATTATGGCCATGCGTAAGTACATGGAAAGGAATGTTAACTACAACAGGGTTAGCATCCACGAAAAATAGCAAATGGGCAGCATCTCTAGTATATCTTCATTGCGGAAAGTAGCACGGTAGCAAAGGGGCATATTAAAAAATGGATACAACTGTTAATTTTAACAGGCTTAACAACATCCTAAGTCATGTTTTGTAAGTTTGTAGCTACTATTAGTGAAATTGAGATGGACAGTTCATACTTGAACATGACACAGTGTGCAGCACTGAAAATAACAAGGCACGTTTAACTACAGGCAACGTAGTATAGCCATTGAAACCGGTACAGATAAAAATGCAATTGGCAGATTTAAACATCGCAAGGCAGGTGCTGCCAGAGCAGAGAATGGCCCAGTTGTCTAGAAAATAGCTAAGACGTGTTAGGCATGTTTACTACAACGTGCTTAATACATCAACCGTACAAAACATAGCCATTGCAACTGGTATTGGTAAGATTGAACTGGTGAGTTCATACTTGGTAAGTCCTGAGAGGTAGTTGCTGGGGCACTTCATCTTAGCTAGAGCCCGCCCAAAGTTAGCGGCGGCGGAGGCGAGGTGTTCCTCTGGGTCGAAGCATGGATAAGTGCTGCTGACATGTGTACCTACAGGCAACCAGTAAATGTTAGAAGTTAAGCTACAATTGCACAAATGATGTAAAATACTGTAAGACATGGGATGCAGCTAACCTCGATGGCAAACAACAGCATCGCCCGCTATGGCCCTGCGTAAGTTAATGGAAAGGCATGTTAACTACAACAAGGTTAGCATCCACCAAAAATAGCAAATGGGCAGCATCTCTAGTGATATCTTCATCGCGGAGAGTAGCACGGTAGCAAAGGGACAGATTAAAAAAATGGATACAACTGTTAATTACAAAAGGCTTAACAGTATCCTGAGTCATGTATTGTAAGTTTGTTGCTGGTATTGGTGAAATTGAGCTGGACAGTTAATACTTGAACATCACACAGTGTGTAGTACTAAAATAAACAAGGCACGAACATGCTTAATACATGAACCGTACAAAACATAGCCATTACAAGTGGTATTGGTAAAATTGAGCTGGCCAGATCATACTTGGTAAGTCCTAGGGGTTAGCCACTGGGGCACTTCATCTGGGCCAGATCCTGCACCAAGTCGACGGCGGCGAAGGCGAGGTGTTCCTCCGGGTTAACACGCATAGCGGCCATCGCACCATCGACCGCCATCAGCTCCTCGACCTCCACGTGGTATGTGGTTGGGCTTGTGCGGCGATGCTCTGGAGGTAGGGGTGGTGGGGATTTGGAGGCATGAGGATGTTTCGCGGTCGCCATTTAAGCAATCAGTCCGGGCCTGTGATAGAGATCGGTGGGTTACCTACTGGAACGACGATGCTCGGGCAGAATGTAGATGTGGTTGAAGCTATGGTTGTGGCGGTGGAGGTTTGAGCTGCCAGGAGGGGGCGTGCGGGAGATACTACGGAAATTTGATGGGTGGGATGTGGTGGGAGAAATAAATTCTGAAATCGCGCGCCCAATGAAAATTTCGCTGCAAAACTTGAAACTTGTGCGGGGGAAACACACAACACAGACGTAGCGCGTAAAATACTCGTGTTCGATAAAGGAGAAAATTGGCAGATCCCATCTCCAACAAAATGTACACGTGTAGTTGATTTTTTGGCCAATGGTACGCTTGCTTTATTAGGAAATATCGCACATGTAACTGACTTATGGATCATTAACACAAAAAATGCACACGGGCACGCCATAGAAACCATGTGTTTTGTGATCTTATAATAATTCTTATATCTATCAGCATCTCTAGCCGCACCTAATTTAAAAATCTCTTTCATTGTGGCAGGGTTATTCAATGTACATGAACGATTCAAAGGTGACACCCGATGAACAATCATCGGTTTATGAAATGCAATCAAGTGTCAACCCGCCTCACTCGCTTAGCCAGAATTGATCCTATGCAACAAGAGAGAAGCTTGCTGCCATCCGCTGGTGCGGCTATTTAAGCCAGTGTGTGGCCAACTCGCGTGGCGGGGTGACACTATAAACCAACTGCGGCCAGCTCTAATCTCCGGTGGTTTCCCGTGGCTGCGGGCGGACGTTTCAGGAGGATTTAGTGCCAGGGTGCGGCTATGAAACTTCAGTGAACACATGCTAATCAATGCTCAAAGCCCTCAAAGGATGCGCTTACCGACATTATTGTACTTTAATAATAGATAGTACCAACTTAAAGTACTACCGGTAATTTTCTCTAAAACTAGCATGTATGTAGTACTGGTAGATGCTTGTAATTAATTATACAAACTTACGGGCGACACACGCACTAACTACTTCTCACATGCTGGCATCGGGGCATGCTGGCCAGACGCCGTCATTCTCCTTCCCAACCTTGTCGGCGACAGCCCACCGTGCTTCGATCTCCGCCGAGCTCTCCTCAGCACGGTGTGCGGCCTCTTCTTTCTTACAGCGGTGAGGCTCTCTTTTCTTGACTGCTTTCTGCCTCCGCTCCCGCCTCTAGATCCACCGCCCATCTGGCCATGGCCACATCAAAGTCTGCCCACGTACTTGTGTTGCCGTGGGCGATGATGAACTCGGGCGCGGCGGGATGCCATCGCTTCCTTACCATGTGTGCGGTCGCGGGCGGCGAGCAACTCAGCGCGGCGGGATGCCATCACTTCCTTACTAGTTACTGTGCGCCGCGGTGCCATAAATGATGCTTGGAGAGAGCTCTGGGACGGAGTGGCTGGACAGCCGTACAGTTCGGTGGTTTTTAAGAGCTCAAGGACAAACGACAAAGGAAATTTGGCTTCCCTTACAATCTTTCTCATTCATTATCGCACATGGTTCATCTCCGTTGCCTCCAGAACAGTGTGCGCTTAGCCTATTGTGTGTTGCGTTATGATTGGCTGGAACCCCAACCATGCGGATCGCGCATGTGCACCATAGAATGCGCCACGATCGAACGGCAATCCACGTCCCTCTCATCACACCCGTGCAACCCTAGCTGGATTGGATTTATCTGCGCTAAATGCCTATAAAATGCACATAATCCCCTAAATATGGTAAATGAGCCGGGAAAAGTGCCAAATTTGAACAAGGTGATTTGTAGGGTGTATGTTCGTCATAGAAAAAACTCAAGGACAAAGAACGAAGGAAATTTTGATTCCCCTTAAATCTTGGTGATTTCCCCCTCGAAACCATGGAACTTCCTCAGTGATGGTTCGATTTATGAAGGGCATGCATGACGACATAAGCCAAACTTTCTCAAATTTTTACCAGGGCGCGGTGAGGCTATAACATGGCACCATGCCTGGCGTCATGTTTTTCAAGCATGTATTTCATTTTTCTATAGTTGAAAACCAATAAACGAACATTTGTGGTTGACTATTGCCACACATTTCCTTGAAATCTATGCCCATTCCTTGTAAAAGGCATGAGAATTTACTAAATAACATGAGCATGGTTTCCAGACCATTCTTGTGCACCTTTTCATGCACCGATTATTTGAATTTGAATTATGTGCATTAATGCCTAGAAAATGCACATAATCCCCTAAATATGGTAAATGAACTCGGAAAAGTGCCAAATTTGTACACGGTGATTTGCAGGGTGTATGTTCATTGTAGGAAAAAATCACGGACATACTAGGAAGGAAATTTAGATTCCCCTTCAATCTCGGTGATTTCCCCTTCGAAACCATAAAACTTCCTCGGTGATGGTTCGATTTATGAAGGGCGTGCATGACGACATAAGCCATACCTTCTCAATTTTTTACCAGGGCATGGTGAGGCCATGCCATGGCACCATGCCAGGCGTCATGTTTTTCAATCATGTATTTCATTTTTATATAGTTGAAAAACCGATAAAAGAACGTTTGTGGTTGACTATTGCCACACATTTCCTTCAAATCTCTGCCCATTCCTTGTAAAAGGCATGAGAATTTACTAAATACCACGAGCATTGTTTTCCAGACCGTTCTCGTGCACCTTTTCATGCACCGATTGTTTGAATTTGAATTATGTGCACTAATGCCTAGAAAATGCACATAATCCCCTAAATATGGTAAATGAACCCGAAAAAGTGCCAAATTTGAACACAGTGATTTGCAGGGTGTATGTTCATCGTAGAAAAGAACTCATGGACAAAATAGGAAGGAAATCTGGATTCCCCTTCAATCTCCGTGATTCCCCCTCGAAACCATGAAACTTCCTCAGTGATGGTTCGATTTATGAAGGGTGTGCATGACGACATAAGCCATACCTTCTCAATTTTTTACTAGGGCACGGTGAGGCTATACCATGGCACCATGCCAGGCGTCATGTTTTTCTAGCATGTATTTCATTTTTCTATTGTTGAAAACCCAATAAACGGACGTTTGTGGTTGACTATTGCCACACATTTCCTTCAAATCTCTGCCCATTCCTTCTAAAAGGCATGAGAATTTACTAAATAGCACGAGCATGGTTTTTCAGACCATTCTTGTGCACCATTTCATGCATCGATTGTTTGAATTTGAATTATGTGCATTAGTGGCTAGAAAATGCACATAATCCCCTAAATATGGTAAATGAACCCGGAAAAGTGCCAAATTTGAACATGGTGATTTGCAGGGTGTATGTTCATCGTAGAAAAAACTCATGGACAAACTAGGAAGGAAATTTGGATTCCCCTTCAATCTCGGTGATTCCCCCCTCGAAACCATGAAACTTCCTCGGTGATGGTTCGATTTATGAAGGGCATGCATGACGGCATAAGCCAAACTTTCTCAATTTTTACAAGGGCACGGTGAGGCCACACCATGGCACCATGCCAGGCGTCATGTTTTTCAAGCATGTATTTCATTTTTCTATAGTTGAAAAACCAATAAACGACGCGTTTGTGGTTGACTATTGCCACACATTTCCTTCAAATCTCTACCCATTCCTTGTAAAAGGCATGAGAATTTACTAAACAACACGAGCATGGTTTTCCAGACCGTTCTTGTGCACCTTTTCATGCACCGATTGTTTGAATTTGAATTATGTGCATTAATGCCTACAAAAGGCACATGATCACCTAAATATGGTAAATGAGCCCGAAAAATGGCAAATTTGAACACGTTGCATTGGTGGGGGTATGTCGATCGTAGAAAAAACTGAATGACAAACTAGGAAGGGTATTTGGATTCCCCTTCAATCTTGGTGATTTACTATCGCACACGATTCATCTCCGCCGCCTCTGCGAACCATGTGTGTTCACCCACACATGCAAAAGGAAAAAGGAAAACCCTCGCCCCCTGCCCATGTCGTCCCCACCCACTCGCCGCGGAATCCTCCACAAGTCTGCACCTCATCAACTTTTATCACGGCGACCACCCTAAGCTCGACGGCTGTCGGCGGTGGGCGGAGGTTGTGCTCCAAACGGCATGTGATTTCTCCCCTACTGCTTGCCGCCGCCTATCTGCACCGACTTTCTAGACTCTGGTCAATTGGGGTTTTCTGCGGTATTGGGCCGGGGATTTTTCTCATGGAGAAGGTAATCAATTTAGCGAAATATTAACTCATCACTTATCGCAGTCCGTGCATCACTGTTAATCAACCGGCAGAAATCGCCATGGATTCATTTTTCTTCTAGCTGATTCGAGGGTTTTCATTCAAGTGTCCATAGTGCGAGCACAAATCGGGCAAGTGTGGTCGCGGCCAGTCGGAAACGAAGTTCTATCTCACCACTCCGGATGACTTCAGGGAGCGCTCGATATGTTCAGTCTCACTCTACCACGGTCAGCATGGCCTTAATTTGTGAACATATACCGTCTATTGCTACATTTGGATAAAAGGTACGGTGCCACATGTAGCCTAGACGTCGAAGCCAATTTTTCCCTATATTAGGCAGATTAATGATGTATTGATCATTCACTTACTCTCATATTTGCATCAAATCTTTGTTACATTATCTATTTTTAAATGTCTATTTTTGTACTATGCTTTCAGCTATATATTGTTCTGTTCTCTCAAGTACTCCCATATTTGCATCTTGCTCTGTTATTTCAATATATCTAATCTACGATCTTAATTTTCATTTCAAGCAGTACATCCCTTGCTTTGCAAGAACACGAGTACAAGGAAATCTTGGGCTTTACTTTGTTGATGACTCCATGGATGTCATATTGACAACCCAGCATGGATTTACAGTGACAGTTAGCGTAAAACTTGATAAAGATGGTCACTCCTATTTTGATGCAGACCTTTGGAGTAAAATTTATAAGTTTTATGAACTAAAAGCTGGAAATAAAATTCTAGTGCGTGCACCACAGCCTGGTCTAATTAAGATGGATGTTTACTTCCCCAACGTCATCAGCCGATCAAAGTCTGATCAAGGTTAGTGTTCTTTCAACTTTCTCCATGCTGACATATTACTTAGCAAAATCGGGGTATTTGTTCTGACTAACTGATCACTATTTAAGCAACCAATTGTGATTTCATTTTCTGACTCCGTTCCTAGGCAGTAACAAATTCTATTTACCAATTTATGTGCACTATATATTCTTCTCCCATGTTCTGAATAAATAATACCTTTCCACCTTTTAAGCAGGATATATCGGATGCATAGTTAACAATTTGTATGTTACTCAAAGTACCAAATTTCACTAGAAAGACTTGAAGCATGTCATAAAATTTGTTGATAATCTGACAGAGATAGCACAACATATGAACACTGGATTTTGGATAGGATTAATTTTACCTATGGTGCACACATTGAACAAGACCAATTGTGTGCACAAAACGCTGGTACAAAGTCTTATTTTTATTTTTTGATGTTCATAAACTATATATATCTTCAACAATATGTTACAATTGGTTTTTATTCTACATTTCAACAGAAATTGCTGACTGCAGCTGTTCCTGAATTGATTTCCCGGTGTGGTCAAATTACACTTGTGCCTGCTAATAAGGCCAAAGTGATTGCAAGGTACTACATTTCCCACAGAAATAGAACCATTCAAATTAACAAGTTCTCGCTTGTTGTGGCAATGCATCCACATTGGAAAATTGGAGACACTGTTTTACTCATGCTCTACCAAGGCTCAGGAGGGTTCTTCCTTTTCATTGACCAAATGCCGAGTCACTGTGATCAAGCCGCTTCCAGCGGATAGTTGTGGTTGTTGGCCCTCAGCCTCTTAAAATGTGCTAGTTGTTACTATGTTAAGTATGTAGATATGGACCATATGGTTGTCAAAATCGTGTTACCAAGATCCGCCTTTTGTCGAATAGTGTCACCACTATATATATGTTACTCAAATGTTGTTAGCCAAGTTCTTAAATTTTCATGGAAAATATTAGTATCGTACACAGTTCATTTAGTTTAAGTGTGTGCCCGGGAGAGTAGAGGATGTCCATGTTTTCGACGTGGCGATCAGCACCGATGTCCAGAAGGAATTTGCATATGTCCATATTACAAATTCAGATAATATACAGACAGGCCGGCCCATACAATTGACATATTTGACATGCATGAAGAAACCAATTGAGCATAAATATCGCTAATTTACAGGAATATAACGAACCGCGTGCGCACAAAAGAGCTACACTGTGCACCTGAAGCTGACCCAGCACGCACAACAACCATCGTCCATCAGCGTGTCGATCATGGGCTCAGTGGGAGCGGAGGCCACCAGGTCGATGACCTACACACCTTGATCGACTAAGGCTGGGGAGACTCGACATCGAGAATCGTCGGTACTGCCTCGGGCGCAGCGCTCACCAGGGCTACTGCGACCGCCGGGTCTGCCCCGGTGACGTCCGGCGAGACGATGTTGGCTCTCGCTAGGGCTATCATGATGGCCCCAGGCATGCCCCAGCGACGTCCGGTGCTATGCCCTCCTCCATCTGGGACATAAGACTGCACCTCATGCGGCAGTCGCCACTGCCATAGTTGTCCTCGCGTCATCGTTGTCGTCGTCGCGGTTCGTCCTTCGCCGCCCGCAGCATCCGACGAACTCAGCACCGAGCTAGCAGTATCGCCCGCTGGCGATCCCTGTCCACTTTTAGGATGACCCTGGCTAACCTGGCGGCTTGCTCGTACCGCGTTTCCTGCTTCCTCTGGCCGTCGTCGGAAGAGGCGACGGCATGGCCGTCGACCGCCAAGCCGACCATCGTGCCTTCAACCTCGATTCTACCTTTGGGAGACTCCATCCCATCGTCAGCTGTTGGGGGTATGCCAGTATGTGTGGGTAACTAGCTATCAACTGGATCGGTAGCGAGTCGCCGCCGCCGGCCATTGCTGTGGTTATTTATAGCTAGCAGCTGGCTAGGGGATTGGGGATTTTACAATTCACCCATGTGGAGCGCTGCAAGACTAAGTGGAGCACACAACCCGACAACCGTATGCGGTGTCACGTGTTATCGCACACGTGTTACCATAAGGAAACATATGTGTAACTTACGTATCGTTGCACACGCGTACTCGTACATGCATCGTGTGCGATACTCCTAGCCATCCCAAGCAACTAGATTGCAGTTTTCAAAGTTTTTTCTACACATAGAATCACACACGAATTAACTCTAGTAACTGTCTATGTTATATATTCTCATCGCAAACAGTTCTTCCGAGTGGGCTATTTATTTACACGGATCGTTTGTGTTCTTTTGGCTCATCACAAACAGTTCATCCATGTGAACTGTATGCCGCATATCACACACATCTTGTTAAGTTAAACCGTTTCTGTTGTGTTCCCTAATCAAAAACAGTTCATCCGAGTGAACAGTATGCCATATATCGCACACACCTTGATCTGGCTAACCGTTTATGTTGCATTCCGTAATAGCAAACAGTCATCCGAGCGAACTGTATGCCGTATATCCCACACACCTTTATATAGCAACCCGTTTCTGTTGTTCTGCCTCATCACAAATAGTTCTTATGGATTAATCGTATGTCACTCATCACACACGCAAATGTAATATGAACCGTGTTTGATGTATCCGCCATCACAAACGTTCCGCATCTTATTTGACGTTTTTTTCCATCACCGTTTGCGACTAATGCATCGCACACAGTTTCGGTGAAGGGTCTCTGATTGTAGTGCCGCGTTAGCAGTATCCTGCAGTAGTGCACGGTGTCGATGTAGTCCTCCACCACAGTCGGGTTGATGGTGTACACCATCGAGAGATACGTCTCCCTCGCGTGGGTCTCCACTTTATGCTCGTCGAACTCCATTGGAGTGCCACTAGATATCCTATCTATATGTGTCGTCATGGGTGTGCTTGTTGTGTTGTGGGCGCGATCAAAATGTTGAAGAGACTAAGGTTATAATGGCAACGGGAATTAACGGGGAAGCCGGACGGCCTGGAATATCGGCATGCCCGGATGGCAGTTCTAATTTGTAGCGTGTAACTCCATCGTGTCGCACGTAACTGCATCGTGACAATGTGCGCGGCGCAACCGCATGCATATGGGGCCCCCAACGTGATCATACGCCGCCCCCAACCGCTGGCAGAGCACGCATGGAGGGACACAAGTAGAGCGCTACACGGCCGCCTCAATGGCGAGCAGCCATATATATGCATATAGCAGTTGAACACATAAGGAAAAACTATCCACAAGCCGAGTGAGTGGAGGTACGCAAGCAGAGCGCGCCGCGGCGCCTAATGGCAAGCAGAGCACATCGAGGGACGCGAGCAGAGGCCGGCACGGTGAGGTGAATGCGGGCAACGGACAAGGATGCACCGGCTAATTGTGTGGGAAGACCGATAATAACAAAGACATTTCGTGCTAATAAGTTGTGTGTGTTCTTGGCAAACCACGCTTGCTGGTAAATTATTGTCTGCCATTCTCCAAATCATCATCGACCAGTTCCTTAGTTTAATCATTTGCCATGATTTGCTCAGTCTGCAATACATCTATGCTCTGTGTGTACGGAACAGTATTCTTTATGGTGAATAGTTTGCTCTGTTGGGCACACAAGTATATGGATCATAGCCTTGGGCGAGCAATGTGCACGTGCGCGTCGTGCTAGATTGATGTTCCTTCTATGCTAAGTTTCCATTAATTGATGGCGTTTTATGAACATGCCACCATTTCCCGCCATTTCCTCACCAGTTTCCCGCCGCCACCCAGTGATATTGCGCATAAACCTAGGCAGCGCGCGACGCACCGAGGCAACAAGCGCAGCCTATAGCACACCCACCTTTTCCAAGCATGCCAACCCACCGAAGCGCCGCCTCTGCCATCAACCTCCTTGATAAGGAAAACGAGAAGGCGGCATGGCCCGTCGAGGCCGAGGCGCTCCTCGGCAACGCGATGGACGACGCCGTGTTGCGCGTCATCGCCAGGGTTGAGCGGATCCTTGGCGCACGGGCTTCAGCGCTGCGGATCAAGATAGGCATGTCAGCGCTGAGAGGCTGCAGCTCGCGGCACAAAATTATCGATGGTGCGTCGCAGAGCAAGCTAGGCGCGTCCGCACCGATAGGCCGTGACTCACCGCACAGCGAGACCGTTGGAGCGCCGCAGAGCGAGACGTGTGGCGCGCCGCACAGTAAAAGCGGATCCATCGGCGCTTGCCTGCTATCGACAGGGCGTCGCAGCTGGGTACATGTCCTGTCAGTACCCCCATTCCTCGCCAGGAGTGGGTAGAGGCCGTCTGCACTGTACTTGCACCAGATGCCGACCGCGTTGTACTTGCACCGGACGCCCGCCACGCTGTTCGCATGGGTTGCGCCGTTCGCCTTGTTCGCGGCCTGCTCGATGCCAATGCACTGGTCGCTAGGCTCGACCGCCTCCTTGGCCTAGTTGTCCACCTGGGCGCAGTAGAGGAACATGGCCGTCGCATCCTCGAGCTGGTGATCTCCGATGAAATAGCCAACTTGGAGCTTGAGATTGCGCTGCACATGTACCGCGAGCGTGTCGACCGCCTGGACGAACGCTTGCATGAGTTCAGGCAGAGCCTGATAACCCACAAGTATAGGGGATCGCAACAGTTTTCGAGGGTAGAGTATTCAACCCAAATTTATAGATTCGACACAAGGGGAGCCAAAGAATATTTGAAGGTATTAGCAGCTGATTTGTCAATTCAACCACACCTAGAGATTAATTATCTGCAGCAAAGTGATCAGTAGCAAAGTAGTATGATAGTCTTGATAATAGTGACAACAGCGACAGTAACGGTAACAGTGATAGCAGTAATTTTGTAGCAAGTGTAACAGTGATGATAGCAGTAGTAACTTAGCAGAACAATATAGGATAAATTCATAGGCATTGGATTGGTGACTTCTTGGATGATATTCATCATGTGACAGTTATAACCTAGGGCGATACGACACTAGCTCCAGTTCATTGATATAATGTAGGCATGTATTCCGTAAATAGTCATACGTGCTTTATTAAAAGAACTTGCATGACATCTTTTGTCCTACCCTCCCGTGGTAGAGGGGTCCATATTGGAAACTAAGGGATATTAACGCCTCCTTTTAATAGAGAACCAGAACAAAGCATTAACACATAGTGAATACATGAACTCCTCAAACTACGGTCATCACCGGGAGTGGGCCCGGTTGTTGTCACTCCGGGGTTGCCGGATCATAACACGTAGTAGGTAACTATAACTTGCAAGATCAGATCTAAAACATGGATATAATGATGATAACATAAACGGTTCAGATCTGAGTTCATGGCACCTGGGCCCAAAGTGACAAGCATTAACCATAGCAAAGTCATAGCAACATCAATCTAGGAACCTAGTGGATACTAGGGATCAAGCCCTAACAAAACTAACTCGATTACATGATGAATCTCATCCAACTTCTCACTGACCAGCGAGTCTACGAAGGAATTACTCACTCTCGGTGGGGAGCATCATGGAATTGGCGATGGAGAAGGGTTGGTGATGACGAAGAACGAAGATCCCCCTCTCCGGAGCCCCAAACGGACTCCAGATCTGCCCTCCCGAGGAAGAACAAGGCTTGGCGGCAGCTCCGTCTCGTGGATCATGATAATTCTTTCTCCCTATTTTTTCTGGAATAATGTGATTTATAGCGTCGGAATCAGGGTCTGTGGGGCCACCAGGTGGGGACAACCCACCTGGGCGCGCCAGGAGAGGGGGGCGCGCCCTGGTGGGTTGTGCCCACCTAGGTGCCACTCTTTGGCAGGTCTTGGCTCCAGAAATTCTTATTATTGATATAAAAAATCCTCGTAAAGTTTCATTCCATTCCGAGAACTTTCATTTCTGCACAAAAACAACACCATGGTAGTTCTGCTGAAAACAGCGTCAGTCCGAGGTTAGTTTCATTCAAATCGTGGAAATTAGAGTCCAAAATAAGAGGAAAAGCGTTAGGAAAAGTAGATACGTTGGAGACGTATCAACTCCCCCAAGCTTAAACCTTTGCTTGTCGTCAAGCAATTCAGTTGATAAACTGAAAGTGAAAAAGAAAAACTTTTACGAACTCTTTTGCTCTTGTTTGCATAAATAAGCTTAAACAACACCCAGGTTTTCAGCAAAAATTATAACTAACCATGCCAACAATAACTCTTAAAGATTATAATGACTCATATCAATGACATAATCAGCTAGCGAGCAATAATAAGATATCTCAAACAGCAACACGTTGCCAAACAACCATGATATAATATGACAATAGTGGTATCTCGCTAGCCCTTTCTGAGACCGCAAAACATAAATGCAGAGCACCTCCAAAGTTCAAGCAGCGACTAAACATTGTAATTCATGGTAGAAAAGATTCAGTCATGATGCACCCAACATTAGCTACACACAATGCATAAGTCATGATAGCTGTGCTCTCAGGTTCTAGCATTTTTTTAGAAGGTTATGACACAACATAAAAGTAAATAGATAGTCCCTTCGCAGAGGGAAGCAGTGATTTGCAGAGGTGCTAGAGCTCAATTTTTAAAACAGAGGTAAATGATATTTTGAGACATGCACCTTTCTCATTTACTTCACGACCATCACTTATCAATATCTTCCATGCTAAGCACGCTAGTGGTGGTTCCCAAGCGATAAAAGTAAAGGTTTTGACTCCATTGAGAGTTTTTATTTGATTATTTAAGAGATAAAATCTTTTTTCATGTTTGCAGTTTGGGACTGGGCATCCCTATTACCACCCTTTTCTCGTGCGATGGCGAGTGAATAAACACTCGACCTAAGAATAACCCGCTTAGCATGGAAGATACCGACCACCTCCTGTCGTTCCATGAACGATCCAGGCACACAAAAAGGATATTTTTTTAGAAGTTTTTAGAGGTGGCACATGCAAATTTAGTTAGGACGGCAGGGTAATGTCGTATATAGGTAGGTATGGTGGACTCATCTGGAATAACTTTGGGTTCAAGGTTTTTTGATGTACAAGCAGAATTCCCACTTAGTACAGGCGAAGGCTAGCAGTTAGATTGAGAAGCGGCCAGCTAGAGAGCAACAACGATCAGGATCATGCATTATGCATAAGTAACATTGGACACTAGCATGAGTAGGATATGAACACCATGAATATAAATATCATAGAGGCTATGTTGGTTTTGATTCAACTACATGCATGAACATGTGCCAAGTCAAGCCACTCGAACGTTCAAAGGAGGATACCATATCATCATACTACATCACAATCATTTTAACTCTATGTTGATATCCAAGATAAATCATTATCCACTCCTAGCTACTTATGCATGGCATGAGGAACTATAATCTCTAATTGTCATTGCAAACATGTTTAATCATAATGGGTTGAATCATGGATACTAGGTTAAACATATTTACACAAATAGAACAAGTCGAGTTCATACCAGTTTCTCTCTGCCACGACCAGTTCATCGAATATCGTTATTATTGCCTTTCACTTGCACGACCGAACGATATGAAATAATAATAATAATGTAAGAGTGTTGTGGACTAAGCTGGAATCTGCAAACATTTTATTCGACAGGAGAAGACAAGGTAAAATGTGCTCTTTATTAGATCAACAGTTATGCATATGAGAGCCACTCATCATTTTCATCGTGGTCTTCTCCTCGGTACAACTCGAATAAAAAGAAAAGAAATTCAAAGAAACACACTGAAATATTTTTGGAGTTTTTGGTTTTCTTGAACAAGGAAATAAAAGGGAAAAGCAAAAACGAGAAAAACTATTTACATGGGAAAGCTCCCAACAAGCAAAAGAAGAACAAGGAAATCTTTTTGGATTTTCTTTTTGGTGCTACTACTAAGCATGCATAGAAAGTAAACTACCACAACTAATTTTTTTGGTTTTCCTAAAGTTTTCCAAACACAAGAAGAACGCAAGAAAATAAATCTAAGCATGGATGATATAATGAAAAAGTGTGAACACCGACAAATAGAATGATATGTGGGAACATGAATATAAAGTCGGTGGAAAACACGTACTCCCCCAAGCTTAGGCTTTTGGCCTAACTTGGTGGTCGATCAGTAGCCTGGAGGGTAGTAGCCGGCATGGTAGCTCACGGAGGCTCTTGGTGCCGACGCCTTGGCCTGCCGTGCTGCCTCTACTGCTGTGTTGTGAGCTCGGGCCTCGCTCTCAAGAACAAAATATCTTGCTTTGCTGTGATAGTCAAAAAGAGCAGGCGCAGGCAAATATGTGTGCACAACAGATTTTTGGTTAAAAAATAGATTATAAGTGAAGTTATCAACCTTTCCCTTGAGAATCTTATGTTCTTTTAAAGTGTCAAAATCTAAATACTGTGTGGGTAGGATAGGGTCAAAGGGAAAAGGTGAAACACCCAGCCCTCGTGCTAAACGCGTGGCATAAATTCCACCATAGAACCAGCCACTATTAGCGTTGTGCTGAAGTATGTGTGCGACAATTGCTCCAAGGTTATAATTCCTTTCACCGGTGAGAGCAGTACATATGAGGCTCAAGTCTGGAGCACAAAGCGTACTACAGTCTTGCTTGCCTACTATACATTTCCCGTTAAATAATGCCAAGTACTGAATTGCAGGAAAATGAATGCTCTTTATTCTACCTTGTGTCACTCCCCTCCATTCACCATAACAGAGACTAGTCAAAAATGTTTCGAACTCAGCCTTTGGTGGTTCGTCAAGCGAACCCTAAAATGGAAGCTTGCAGTGATGAGCAAATTCTCTAGTGAGATGGCAAATGGACAATCATAAGCATAAACGACACCCTAGACTCACGGGGGAAGAATTTAAACTCTTTGACAAATGATTCAGTGAGAAGCTGGTGTTGTCCACACTTATCTGAAAGGTAGGGACCGAGACTGGCATTGTGAACATATTGCTCAAATTACTCCTTAATGCCCACACGCATCATATATTCATCGCAAGGCCATAAGCATGTTTTGGTGGTGGCATCTCGTGTGGAACTTTAACTTGGTTCAACATAAGACTGGCGAGCGGAACTGTCACTAGAGGATGCCCCCGAGGATTGTCTCCTTGAAGAACTCCTTCCAAATAGGTTCATCATGTCCGCGTACAATTTTCTGAAAATAAAAAATTTTGGGGTGACAAAAATTTATCAACAAAACTTTATAAAATTGATAGCAACTACTCATAGGGATACATAGAGGCCATAGCAAGCATTCAAACTACTTACAACACTAAGAATTCAACATGCAAGCTCATCTACAATAGCACCAAGAGTAGCTAATTATTAAAAATATAAACCACTAAAATAAAAACTAATTGGACAAACGGTGGAGTCACATACCAAGCAACAATCCCCCGAAACAGTTTCAAAAATGGAGCTTCGAGCCAAGAGATCGAAATCCGCGGGTTTGAAAGCAAGAACACGAGAGAGAGAGAGAGCAATGGAGATTTTTTTTCTGGAGGTAAGTGATGATGTGGGATGAAGAGGTAAGTGAGGGGGCCCACGTGGGGACCACAACCCACCAGGGCGCGCCTGGGGGTCCTGGCGTGCCCAGGTGGGTTGTGCCAACCTGGCGCACCTTCCTCTGACATTATTTGCAACAGAAATTCAGAAATATTCAGAAAAAAATCATATTAAATTTTCAGGGCATTCTGAGAACTTTTTTTTTGGGTCATTTTTTATTGCACTGGAAGTTCAGAAAACAGACAAAACATGGCATTTTATTTTATTTAACTAGTAAGAAATAGAAAACAAAAAGTAGGGACATAAGGTAGTGCTTACTAAATTCATCAACTTCATACCGTTCAAAAATGATCCATTAATAAGGTTGATCACGTCTTATTAACAACCACTTTTGATTAGCATGAAACCGAAGAACTTTCATAAATCACTAAGTTACCTCAATGGGGATATGAATGTCCCCAACAATAAGCACTTCATATTTCTTTTTGACAGTAGGTAGAGGTATTTGAAAACTTCCAATAGTGATTGTCGGAGATTTTTCAATAACATTAATACCATTCACTTGGAATTGTTTCTTCGGAAAGTGCACCGTATGATCATTACCATTGATATGAAAAGTGACCTTGCTTTTATTGCAATCAATAACAGCCCCTACAGTATTCAAGAAGGGTCTAGCAAGGATAATCGACATGTTGTCGTCCTCGGGCATCTCAAGTATAACAAAGTCAGTCAAAATAGTAACATTAGCAACAACAACGGGCACATCGTCACAAATACCGATAGGTATGGCCGTTGATTTGTCAGCCATTTGCAAAGATATGTCAGTAGGTGTGAGTTTATTCAAGTCAAGTCTTTTATATAAAGAGAAAGGCATAACACTAACACCAGCTCCTAAACCACACAAAGCAGTTTTCACATAATTCTTTTTGATAGAGCAAGGTATAGTTGGTATTCCCGGATCTCCAAGTTTTTTAGGTACTCCATCTTTGAAAGTATAATTAGCAAGCATAGTGGAGATTTCAACTTCCGGTATTTTTCTCTTATTAGTGATGATGTCTTTCATATACTTTGCATAAGGAGGCATTTTCAAGATATCAGTCAAGCGAGTACGCAAAAGACTGGCCTCAGCATTTCAGCAAAGCATTCAAGTTCTTCATCATCTTTCTTTTTAGTTGACTTGGGTGGAAAAGGCATAGGTTTTTGAACCCACGTTTCTCTTTCTTTACCATGTTTTCTAGCAACAAAGTCTCTTTTGTCATATCTTTTATTCTTAGGTTGTGGGTTATCAAGATCAACAGGTGGTTCTATCTCAACATCATTATATGGTTCTTTTTCATTATTTGGTTGAGTGTCTTCATGAACCTCATCATTATATTTTTCATTATCACTAGGTGAGTGTTCATTATCAAATTGAGTTTCAGCATATGAGATAGAAGTTTCATTATCATTATCAGGAGGTTTCTCTATTTCAGGTTCACTAGAAGTATGAAAAGTCCTATCATTTTTCTTCATCCTTTTCTTTTTAGAAGGACTAGGTGCACTAGTGTTATTTCTTTGTGAGTCTTGTTCAATTCTTTTTGGGTGTCCCTCAGGATAAAGTGGTTCCTGAGTCATTTTACCTCCTCTAGTTGCAACTCTAACAACAAAGTCATGCATATTATTATTCATTTCATCAAGCAATTCTCTTTGTGATTTAGCAACTTGTTATAATTGAGTTTGAACCATAGAAGCAAGTTTTCCAACACCTCTAACATCATTTGAAATTCTAAATAACAAGTCACTCAAGCGAGCAATCATATCAAAATTATACTTCAATTGTTTCATAACATTTGCATTGAAGTAATCTTGTTTTCTAATATAATTTTCAAACTCATAAAGGCATTGACTAGGACGCATATTGTGAGGATTTTCATTATCATTGAACTTCATAAGAGAATTTACCTCTACCACCTTAGGCAG
This sequence comes from Aegilops tauschii subsp. strangulata, assembly GCF_002575655.3. Classification (NCBI taxonomy): domain Eukaryota; kingdom Viridiplantae; phylum Streptophyta; class Magnoliopsida; order Poales; family Poaceae; genus Aegilops; species Aegilops tauschii. The sequence goes on along the minus strand of NC_053035.3, from coordinate 205,021,047 downwards.
TGGTGGTGTATTAAGCCCGTGTATTTCTTCAATAGTAGGTAAATTTTTAACATCCTCAGCTTTGATACCATTTTCCTTCATATATTTCTTTGCCTCTTGCATATCTTCAGGACTGAGATATAATATACCCCTCTTCTTCGGAGTGGGTTTAGGCGGCGGTTTAGGAAGAGTCCAATCATCATAATTTTCCAATATGTTATTCAATAATTCTTCAGCTTGTCCAACAGTTCGTTCCCTGAAAACACAACCAACACAACTATCTAGGAAGTCCCTAGAAGCATCGGTTAGTCCATTATAGAAGAAATCAAGTATTTCATTTTTCTTAAGAGAATGATCAGGCAAAGCATTAAGTAACTGGCAAAGCCTCCCCCAAGCTTGTGGGAGACTCTCTTCTTTAGTTTGCACAAAGTTAAATATTTCCTGCAAGGCAGCTTGTTTCTTATGAGCAGGGAAATATTTTTCAGAGAAGTAATAAATCATATCCTGGGGACTACGCACACAACCAGGAGCAAGAGTATTGTACCAAGCTTTAGCATCACCCTTTAATGAGAACGGAAATAATTTGAGAATAAAGTAATAACGAGTTTTCTCATCGTGAGCAAAAAGGGTGGCTATATCATTCAACTTAGTAAGATGTGCCACAACAGTTTCAGTTTCATAACCATGGAAAGGATCAGATTCAACTAGAGTAATTAACTCTGGGTGGACAGAGAATTCATAATCCTTATCATCAATCAAGATAGTTGAAGTAGCAAACTTAGGATCATATTTCATTCTAGCGTTCAGAGATTTTTTTATACTTGCATAATAATTTCTCTAGATCATCTCTATCCCTACAAGCAAAAATATCTCTAGTTGTCTCCTCATTCATAACATAACCTTCCGGTACCTTAGGCAATTCATACTAGGAAGGCTAGTTCTAGCAGGTATTTCAGGAGATTCAGTTTCAAGCTCATCATCAGATTCAACAACATCATGTTGTATTACTCTAGCAATTTGTGCATCAAGAAAATCACCAAGTGGCACATCATCATTATCAAGCAAGGTACTAGCATCATCATAAGCATTATCCAAAGTAGAGGTAGCATCATTAATAACTTGTGACATATCAGAATTAATAGCATGTGGTGGTGTTGCAAGTTTACTTATAACAGAAGGTGAATCTAAAGCAGAACTGGATGGCAGTTCCTTGCCTCCCCTCGTCTTTGAGGGAAATATCTTAGTCTTAGCATCCTTCAGATTCTTCATAGTGATAATATGATAATAATCCCAAGTGACTCAACAAATATAGCTATGCTCCCCGGCAACGGCGCCAGAAAAAGGTCTTGATAACCCACAAGTATAGGGGATTGCAACAGTTTTCGAGGGTAGAGTATTCGACCCAAATTTATAGATTCGACACAAGGGGAGCCAAAGAATATTTGAAGGTATTAGCAACTGAGTTGCCAATTCAACCACACCTGGAGATTAATTATCTGCAACAAAGTGATCAGTAGCAAAGTAGTATGATAGTCTTGATAATAGTCACAGCAGCAACGATAACGGTAACAGTGATAGCAGTAATTTTGTAGCAAGTGTAAGAGTGACGATAGCAGTAGTAACTTAGCAGAACAATATAGGATAAATATGTAGGCATGGGATCGGTGACTTGTTGGATGATATTCATCATGTGACAGTTATAACCTAGGGCGATACGGCACTAGCTCCAGTTCATCGATATAATGTAGGCATGTATTCCGTAAATAGTCATACGTGCTTTATTAAAAGAACTTGCATGACATCTTTTGTCCTACCCTCCCGTGACAGCGGGGTCCATATTAGAAACTAAGGGATATTAAGGCATCCTTTTAATAGAGAACCGGAACAAAGCATTAACACATAGTGAATACATGAACTCCTCAAACTACGGTCATCACCGGGAGTGGGCCCGGTTGTTGTCACTTCGGGGTCGCCGGATCATAACACGTAGTAGGTGACTATAACTTGCAAGATCGGATCTAAAACATGGATATATGATGATAACATAAACGGTTCAGATCTGAGTTCATGGCACCCAGGCCCAAAGTGACAAGCATTAAGCATAGCAAAGTCATAGCAACATCATTCTAGGTACATAGTGGATACTAGGGATCAAGCCCTAACAAAACTAACTCGATTACATGATGAATCTCATCCAACTCCTCACCGACCAATGAGCCTATGAAGGAATTACTCACTCCCAGTGGGGAGCATCATGGAATTGGCGATGGAGAAGGGTTGGTGATGACGAAGAACGAAGATCCCCCTCTCCGGAGCCCCAAACAGACTCCAGATCTGCCCTCCCGAGGAAGAACAAGGCTTGGCGGCAGCTCCGTCTCGTGGAACACGATAATTCTTTCTCCGTGATTTTTTTCTGGAATAATGTGATTTTATAGCGTCGGAATCAGGGTTTGCGGGGCCACCGGGTGGGGAGAACCCACATGGGCGCGCCAGGAGAGGGGGACGCGCCCTGGTGGGTTGTGCCCACCCAGGTGCCCCTCTCCAGCAGGTCTTGGCTCCAGAAATTCTTATTATTGATATAAAAAATCCTCGCAAAGTTTCGTTCCATTCCAAGAACTTTCATTTCTGCACAAAAACAACACCATGGTAGTTCTGCTGAAAACAGCGTTAGTCCGGGGTTAGTTTCATTCAAATCATGCAAATTAGAGTCCAAAACAAGAGGAAAGGCATTAGGAAAAGTAGATACATTGGAGACGTATCAGAGCCAAGAGCTACCGTAGGCCAGGGCTGCTGGTCATGGGCGCATTTTATTTTGTTGAGTCGTTTTGATGTGGATCGCCATGTATTCACAACAATCATAATATTGCTCTGGTTAATTCTCTGTTTCAATGTGTGTACTATGTTTTTCGTTCTTATATGTTATGTTTCAATGTGTGTATATATGCTTTCCAGTCTGTATATGTGGATGATAACAACTTGATACAAATTAGTATAGGAAAATAGATACAAAAATGGAATTCATAATATATATTAATTGTTGATTAGTTCATCACAGAATATATATAATATCATCACGTATACGTGATGATACTTAACTACTATGTGCAATGCATAAAATTGAAAACAAACAATACTAAAACTAATAATCCCTCCTAGGGGCAGTATTCTGGTAGCCCCTCGCTAGCAGCTCCCTGGTACGCGGCGTCTTCCCAGCGTGGAGGTAGTACTCCGCCTCCTCCACCTCGCAGCGCTTGACGTACCGATCTGCCTCTTGCTGGCAGACGAGCGCGAACGATCTTGCCATTTCGTTGGGCGCCCACCGGAGCTCCTTGTCGGTGGCACGCTGGAGCTTATGGGCCCACCTCCACACAGCGATGACGCACCTAACGCTTCTGACCTTCCTCGCGAAGTACCCATCTTCGTACGCCTCCTCAGCACGACGACGCGCCCGCCCCCAAAGGTCCACCACCTCCTTTTTCCAGGCGGCCTCACAGGCTTCACAGGTCGCCTGGTACCTGGCTTCCTCCTCCGCCATCTCCTTGTTGAACGCCACTTGCCTGGCCTTCTCAACCGGCGGCAGCGACTTCCACAGACAAAGATTGCACTGGCCCCAAAACTACTCCAAAGATAAGGGGGTCCGACGCAACCTCGTTCGGCGACCCGTACGGGTCCTCCTTGTCGATGCTCTTCGACTGAACGTGCTCGGGGGGCGGCGTCGCCATGGCAGAGATTTGTGAGAGAGAGAGAGGGGGGGGGGCGAGGAGAGGATGTGGAATGAGAATGCAGGCGGGACAACATGAGTAGGGTAGTATTTATTGACGGCCGGTATCTAGATCGACGTGAACAGTACACACGCCGGTCGCTGGAATTTACGAGTACCGTAGTTTGAATTGCGTACGATTCCCGTAGCAAAAGTTGTGTGTGAACTTAATCACTGACGGTTTCCAATACAGAACCGCGTCTGATTAATAACCCACGCCACTCACCTTCCAAACCTTGAGGCGTGAAATAGAGTGCCAATCGTGTGGGGCCCGGTTGTCTTGCCAGATATTTACATTTTCTTTACTCATATAAGGCATGAACGCTTATTTTGTGTTGCCATGGCACTCGATGCTTGTGTCCAAGCCGTGACACCAATATGTTTGTAAATTCCTTCTAATTTACTGCACATGGAATTAACTCGCACGCAAGTACGCAAATATGATTTTTTCAAACCGTTATGGTTAGCTGTTTACATGTACATGTCAAATTTGAATTACGGTCATTAAATGGCTAGAAAATCACTTAAATATCTTTAAAAGGTCAAATGAACCCTTATAATTTCCAAATTTTGACATCATAGTTTTATTAGTGCGTGTTAACGGTAGAAAAAGTTTGAAGGCCACAAGAGAAAGCTATCGCCGGTTCGTCATCAAACATGCATTGTTCCCTCTCGGAACCACGAGCCTTCTAGTGAGTTTGCTCCGGTTTGTGAGGGCTGTGTGTCCAAACTTACGTCAAACAGACTGATTTTTTCACCACAACATCTTGGTGCCATGCCATTACGTCAAGCAAGGTTTCATGTATTTCTGATCATTTTTTAATTTTTGGAATTTAAATGCCATGGTACTCGATGCTTGTGTCCAAGCCGTGACACCAATATGTTTGAAAATTCCTTCCAATTTACTGCACATGACATTAACTTGCACACAAGTACACAAATATGAATTTTCAAACCGTTATGGTTAGCTGTTGCATGTACATGTAGTTCAAACTTGAATTACGGTCATTATATGGCTATAAAATCACTTAAATGTCTTAAAAAGGTCAAATAACCCCTGGAAATTTCCAAATTTTAACATGACAGTTGTCTTAGTGCATGTTAATGGTAGAAAAGGTTTGAAGGTCATAAGAGAATGCTATCGCCGGTTCGACATCAAACATGCATTGTTCCCTCTCAGAACCACGAGCCTTCTAGTGAGTTTGCTCTGGTTTGTGAGGGGTGTGTGTCCAAACTTTCACCGAACATGCCAATTTTTTTACCACAACATCTTGTTCCATGCCATTACATCAAGCAAGGTTTCATGTATTTTTGATCATTTTGGATTTTTTTGAATTTAAATGCCATGGCACTCGATGCTTGTGTCCAAGCCGTGACACCAATATGTTTGAAAATTCCTTCCAATTTACTACACATGGAATTAACTTGCAAACAAGTACACAAATATGATTTTTCAAACCATTATGGTTAGCTGTTGCATGTATATGTAGTTCAAATTTGAACTACGGTCATTAAATGGCTATAAAATCACTTAAATGTCTTAAAAAGGTCAAATGAACCCTTATAATTTCCAAATTTTAACATGACAGTTATATTAGTACATTTTAACGGTACAAAATTTTCTCGTACATTTAAAACACCATCCGTTGCCACTATACTCGAAATTCGTCTTTCACAGCTAATACAAAAAATCAGCAACATCACACAGTTTGTTGTAGGAACTGTTTGCGATGAAAATTCGTGGGTCTATTTAAGTCTTCCTCCATAAGCTTCACCGGCTTCGTCTGCTCTAGTGTCGGTCACCCCTGAATCCATGAATCCCCGATCCCCATTCCCCAACCCCTTCTTGCAAAGAATGCCAACGTGGAGACACTTCGTGAGGGCCCATACAGTGGTCGCGTCCTCCCCGAGCGCCGCAGCCTACGCCGAGAGCACAGCCGCATCCACCGAGAGGGCGTTTCTGGCAGACGAGACGGCTGCAACAGCTGCTGCGGCTGCAAACGTCGAGAGCGCTCGTGCAGCCGTCCGTGCCGCCGATGTCACCCTAGCCCTGGTCGAGGCCATCCACACCAAGATCGAGGACACCCACGCCAAGATATTCCAGGCCTCCTCAGAATCCAGCATGCAACCCACACCTGAAAAGGCGGCGGAGGCCATGGAGCACCTGCTTCCTCATGAGATCGCCTAGCGTGAGATGGAGATGCAGGAGGCGGCACAAATCGAGGAGTGATTGCTTGTACCTGCGTTGGTATTTCTCCGAAGAGGAGAGGATGATGCAGCACAACAACGGTAAGTATTTCCCTCGGTTATGAAACCAAGGTTATCAATCCAGTAGGAGAACCAAGCAACACTATGTAAATAGTACCTGCACACGAATAACAAATACTTGCAACCCAATGCGTAAGAGGGGTTGTCAATCCCTCCTCGGTATTGAGATAGATTAAATTGTATGAGATTGGATAAATAGATCTAGCAAAACCACTAAATAAAATAAAGAAAGAAAAAGTGCAGCAAGGTATTTTTTGATTTTTGGAATAATAGATCTGAAAACAATATGATAGGAAATAGATCTAGGGCCCGTAGATTTCACTAGTGGCTTCTCTTGAGAAAATAGCATACGGTGGGTAAACAAACTATTATTGGGCAATTGATAGAAGAGCAACTAATTATGAAGATATCCAAGGCAATGATCATGTATATAGGCATCACGTCCAAGATTAGTACACCAAAACGATACTGCATCTACTACCATTACTCCACACATCGACCGCTATCCAGCATGCATCTAGTGTATTAAGTTCATGGAGAAACGGTGTAATGCAATAAGAACGATGACATGATGTAGACAAGATCTATTCATGTAGGAATAGACCCCGTCTTTTTATCCTTAATGGCAATGATACATGTGTGTCACTTCTCCTTCTGTCACTGAGATTGAGCACCGCAAGATCTAACCCATCACAAAGCACCTCTTCCCATTGGAAGAAAAATCAATCTAGTTAATTGGCCAAACCAAACCAAAGTTTCGGAGAAGAAATACGAGGCTATAACAATCCTGCATATAAGAGATCAAAGAAGACTCAAATAATATTCATAGATAGATCTGATTATAAACTCACAATTCATCGGATCCCAACAAACACACCACAAAAAGTCATTACATCAAATAGATCTCCAAGAACACGAGGAGAACATTGTATTGAGAATCAAAAAGAGAGAAGAAACCATCTAGCTACTATCTAAAGACCCATAGGTCTGTGGTAAACTACTCATGCATCATCGGAGGAGCACCAATGAGGATGATGAACCCCTTCGTGATCGTGTTCCCCTCCGGCAAGGTGCCGGAATAGGGCTCTAGATTGGATCTCGTGGTTCTGGAACTTGCGACGGCTGGAATTGTTTTTCGTTGACTCCCCTAGGGTTTTTAGAATATTTGGGTATTTATAGAGCTGAGAGGCGGCGGAAAGGACTCCCGTGGGCCCCACTACCCACCTGGGCATACTAGGGGCCTCTGGTGCAGCCTGGTGCCTTGTGGGCCCCATGGGCGTCCCCTCCTGCACTTCCTTGGCTCCCAAGTTGTCTTCTGGGTAGAAAGAAATCTCCAAAAAAATCACTGCGTTTGGACTCCGTTTGATATGGATATTCTGTGAAGTAAAAAACAAGCAAAAAACAGCAACTGGCACTAGGCACTATGACAATAGGTTAGTCCCAAAAAATGATATAAAGTTGCTATAAAATGAATATAAACATCCAAGAATGATAATATAGCAGTATGGAACAATCAAAAATTATAGATACGTTGGAGACGTATCAAGGAGCGTCGGGAGGAGGAGTTGCGTGTGGCTGAGGAGGATGTAGAGAAGAGCCTGTCCATAGAGAAATCGGTGGTGGAGTACCAACGTGAGCTCTGGCACAACCACTACTACGAGTACTACAACCTTGAGGGCGGCGCCGAGGACGACGACGCGGTCGACTTCTGCCTAGGGACGCGGAGTCCACCAATGGTGACATGTCGTCGAGACAAGTCATCGATGTCTCATCTTACACCAGCGAGGCATAGGGCGGTGCGTCGGCGGCTTTGTTAAAATTATGCGTACTTAGCCTTTGTTTATAACATTGGTCTTCTGTTAGACAAATGTTTAGGTCAACTGTCTATGTTTAATTACTAAAATTGCTCAATTCAGTAAGTGTGGTCTGTGTGCTGTAGGCTCTTTTGTGTACCCAAATTAGCAAGCGATGTTAAATTATGCAATGACATGGATGAGCACAGTACCCAAGGAAATTTCCACCAAAATCTGAATGATTAAACTCATTGCATGCAAGTAAAGCAGAAGAATCATTTGCGATGCACACATTTGTTCAAAGTTGTCAGGACCCCGATTCCAAGTCACACCGATCTAGCCTGTAACACCTCATATCACATTGCGGCCTCACGCACGGTACTCCCACGGGTGTCGCCTTACCATGGCCCGGGACCGTTTGCGCCTTTTGGCTCACATATATGACAATGTCGCTAGCATCCATATGACAGAGAACCCGGGCCGACATGGCTAGTCGTGAACCCAAAGCGGCACTAACGTATGGGGACAGGCATACATGAATCAACATCGAACGTGTCGGTCAGCAGCGTGTGAATCCGGGCTGTAGCACTGGGCTAACAGGACTCCAGGAACCCGGGCTGTAGCAGGCTAGGCAGGACTCCGGATGTCACCGTGTGACATTTCCTCGAAGGGACAGGCACAGGAACGATATGATTCACATGCCGGCCAGTCAGGTGTCCAGAGCAGTAGTGCTGGGCTAGCAGGACTCCGGTGAACCGAGCTGTAGCGGACTACTATGGCTCAAGGAGGCACTAGACTACATTTCCCCATAAGAGAGGCTGCCAAGGATAAACAACTAGATTGTCGGATCCCACACATTCCAAGCATTTCAAACATACACACAATATGCTCGATATGTGCAAATACAACATGGCATCACAACAAAACTCTACAACTCAAAGTACTTTATTTAAAGGGCTTCAGAGAGCCTTACATAACTTGTTCATACAGATAGGGGTCACATGACCCGACACTCAAGTCATACAATCCTACAAGCACATGCGGAAGCAAACTGTCTGGGTACACACACTAGAAAGAAAGAAGGCTTGACGAAGCCTGTCTATCTACATAGGCCCTTCACAAGCCTAGATCACCACCTGGGTGGCGCGTCACTCGTCGTCGTCGAGTTCTACGTAGAACCCGTCAGAAGGGGCGGTGTTGTCGTCTGAAAACAGTAATTAAAGCAACATGAGTACAAAGGTACTCAGCAAGTCTTACAACAGATCCTACTATACATGTTCATTCTCAAGAAGGTAGTGGGGTTATTGCAGCAAGCCAGCTTTGACTCTTGGCTAAGCTATCCTACGATACACCACTTGTGAAATAGTTTTCGCACATGAGTCCACTAATCACCATCTCAATACTCCACCGTGGATCCTCCCTCGTCATCCAACGAGAGAGCCATCCGCGGTACTCACACTTATCTTGAGGCTTTTAGTAGTATCCATTTACTTGTCTATGAACTGCATAAGCGACCAAGTAGTCCTTTACCGCGGACGCGGCTATTCGAATAGTTTCATACCCTGCAGGGGTGTACTTCGTCACACAGGCTCTCACCACTTATCGTCGCTACACGACGTGTACTCGGCAACCTTCAAGCGGAAGCCCAACGTGGGTGTCGGCCACAGCCTACCTAAACACTCGAGTCTCTAGTCTAGGTTTATCGCCTATTCAGGTTCCATCCGCAGGGAGTCCGGCCGAGGTTTCCACATACGGCACCAAACGATGTGTGCAGGGTTCCCGGACACCAAACGGGCGACTCGGTACACCGTGCCACGAGCCTACCGCATCACAGCCCACCCCTTGGTCAGCGCTGTCCACGGCCTCCAGCTTACTACAAACACCAGAAACTACGTGCAACTCCTGGACACAGGACAAGGGTGATTAAGAAGCCGAGGGGGTCCATTGGTTTCGGGCCCAATGTGTGGTAGTAGCTGAATCTTAAATCACGCATACAGATCTCAGTTCTTAGGGACGGTCTCAATGAAACAACCCACCATGTAGTCCTACATGGCCTCCCATCGATACCTTTACCAAATCGTATCCAACACTTCACTCTCTTTACCGACACACACACTTTCACTCTAGTTCACCACCCTGATGAGCCAGACCTGACACAACTCTAAGCATAGCAAGCATAGCATTGTAGGAACACAACATGGCTCAATCAACTCCTACACATGCTAGTGGGTTTCATCTAGTTACTGTGGCAATGACAGGTCATGCAAAGGAAAGTGGGTTCAACTACCGCAACACACAGCAGTTTGAATCGCGTTGTCTTAATGCAGTAAACGAGAGCAGAAGCGAGAAGATGGGTTTGTATCGAAATGATCAATGGGTTGCTTGCCTGACAGAGTGGTGGTGGGATACTGCCCTTCAGTTGGATACTCGTGAATATCCTCGGAGGCAGGACCTACCACAATGAACACATCGAAGCACAATCAACACCAAGCAAGTGCAACAATATGATGCATGCATGAGACATGGCAAAATGGATGTATTGGGCTAATGCAACTAAGACCAGAAGGGTTTGGACTAATTTGAATCAAAGACTCAAATTCCAAGTTCATAAATGGCCCATATTAGTGCTTTATCTTGTTCTGTATAAAACAGTAGGTTAACTTGCTTAATCATGCATGCAACCAGTACAGATGGATAGAATGGATTTTTCTGATCATTTTTCATATATAAATCTTTTCATTCTGAGCTATAGATTATTTTCTATGATTTTTTGAAGTTTGTGATAATTTCTGGAATTTCCAATATAAGAATAATTCCAGTAAATGCTTTACTGCGTCAGCCTGACGTCAGTGTGATGTCAGCAGGTCAACGGGGTCGTCCAGGTCAAACCTGACGTGTGGGTCCCCTGTGTCAGTGTCACTGTTAGATAATTTGCTAATTAAGATTAGTTTTAATCTCTAACTCAGATTAATTAGTAGGCGGGCCCCACTTGTCAGTGACCCTGGGGGGGTCAACCCGTGGTCAAACCACGCTGACTCGCCGGCGACGTCCAGACGCGGCGGTGGTGTGCGGGATTGCTCCTCCGGCGACCAAAAGGACGGCGGAGAGTACCTACGTGTAGCTAGGGGCGAACCGCGTCGACTGGTGGTGGTAGTGGAGCTCGGGGTCGCCGGAATCGACGCCGGCGACGAGCCGGGCGGCTGCCGGGGTACGGGCGTGGTTGAAACCATAGCTAGAGAGCACGGCGAGGGACATGCGATGGTGCTACAGGTTCCTGGCGTTGCGGTGAAGCTAATGGCTACGGTGGTGCGGCCGTTGGATGGCCGGAGCCTCGTCGGCGACGAGCTCGTGCGGCGGCGCGTACGGGTGAGCTTCGTGCGGTGGCTACAGAGCTCGAGAGAGAGAGAGGAGAGGATGGGAAGGTGGCCATGCTCACGGCGGTTGCGACGGAGCGGACGGCGGGGTCGGGGGCGAGCTGTTGCAGTGGCGACGGCGGAGGGGATCTCTGACGGTGAGCGGCGAAGGCGAGGTCGGTGGCGGAGCTTCGGGGCAAACAAGTGCTCGGGGCTCGGCTTGCTCGAAGGAGTGGGCGACGGCGGTGCTGTAGGACACGGTGGAACGGCACGAGGTCGACGGTGGCCGCGGTTACTCCGGTGAGGTGGCTGCGGCGGCGTCGGCCATGGTGGGGGAAAGGCGAGGGAGAGGCGACGGGGGAGAATGGGGTGTCCAGAGGCTCGGGGGCGCATCGAAGCAGTCGGCCAGCGCATCCGCGGCGAGGGCGGCAAGCAGCTGGCGCCGTGGCGAGCTCGCGCTCGCCGGCGTCACCTCTCTGCCTGCTCTGGCGAGAGCAGGCAGCTGACTGGCGCGGGCCAGCACAGTGCTGGGCCGCCAGGTGGGCTGCTAGGTGAGTCCTCTGCTTTCTGTTTTTCTTTCTTTCTTTATTTATTTCTGTTCTGTGTTTTGAAATAGTAAAAATACTATTTCATTTGGAAAAACCCTGAAAATATTCTGAGGCACCTTTGACATTATTCTCAACAGCCTAAAAATACCTTCAAGATTATTTGGGCATTTGAAAATATTTATAGCATTTAAAATGCCCAAATGCAAATACTTATGGCTTGTGCAAAAATCCAAGATGGCCTCCAAAAATATGAAACCATTTTTGGCAGAGGTTTTAGCCAGAACCAAAGATGGTGAACATTTTTGGAGGGCATTTCAGGATCATTGAGAAGAATTTTAGTAAACCCTAGTTGTTCTAGGGGGGTGCTGGGGGTTTCAGACATCCCCATTTCAGGTTTCTGTGAAATGTAGACATGATGCAACACTCTAATGCATGAACTAGCTGGGATGTGACAACTCACCCCCACTCAAAAGAATCTCGCCCCGAGATTTAGGATCCGTTGGGAAGAAGGTGGGGTACTCAAGTCGAAGACGATCCTCCCTTTCCCAAGTAGCTTCTTCCTCGGAATGGTGTGACCATTGAACCTTGAGAAACTTGAGGTTTTGGCGTCGAGTGGTACGCTCGGCTTGATCAAGGATTCGAATGGGATACTCCCGATATGTGAGATTATCTTGGAGATCAAGCGTTTCGTGGTCCACTCCACGGATAGGATCCGAGAAGCAACGCCTGAGTTGGGAAACGTGGAAGACGTCATGAACCTTGGAAAGATGCGGAGGTAGTTCCAATTGGTAGGCAACTTCTCCTTGCTTGGCAAGAATGCGAAAGGGTCCAATGTAGCGAGGAGCCAATTTGCCTTTGATACCGAATCGATGGGTTCCCTTTAAAGGAGTCACCCGAAGGTAAGCCTTCTCGTCAACCTCAAAAGTCATAGCCTTATGGTTGCGATCATAATGGCTCTTTTGGCGAGATTGGGCTGTTTTCAATTTCTCACGAATAATGCGAACCTGCTCTTCTGCTGCCTGAATCATATCCGGGCCAAAGAGTTGTCTTTCCCCGGTTTCTGACCAGTTAAGAGGCGTTCGACATTTCCGTCCATAGAGAACCTCGAAAGGGGCTTTGCCCAAGCTAGCTTGATAACTATTGTTATAAGCAAACTCGGCGAATGGAAGGCATTTCTCCCAATCCATGCCGAAAGAAATGACAAAAGCTCGGAGCATATCCTCCAGAATTTGATTAACTCGCTCTACCTAACCACTTGATTGAGGGTGAAAGGCAGTGCTAAAAGAGAGACGAGTTCCCATAGCATTTTGGAAACTTTCCCAAAATCGAGAGGTGAAGAGACTTCCACGGTCTGAGTTAATTTCCAATGGAACACCATGAAGAGACACTATTCGGGAGATGTACAAGTCTGCTAGCTGGCTAGCGGTTATACTCTCACGAACAGGTAGGAAGTGGGCTACTTTGGAAAGACGATCGACAACAACGAAGATAGCATTATTCCCTCTCTTGGTCCTGGGAAACCCGGTAATGAAATCCATACCGATTTTATCCCATTTCCATTCAGGAATAGCCAGAGGCTGAAGGGTGCCAGCAGGCCGTTGATGCTCTGCTTTAACACGTCGGCAGACGTCGCAATTAGCAATGTATTGAGCAATTTCTCTCTTCATCCTAGTCCACCAAAACCTCTGACGTAGGTCTTGATACATTTTAGTACTACCGGGATGAATGGTGAGAGGAGATTCATGAGCTTCCTTAAGGATCAATCGCCTCAGGTTGCGTACCTTGGGAACCACTAGGCGGTCTCCAAAGAACACGACACCTTGGTCATCAACGGAGAAACAATCCGCAACTCCTTTCTTGATGTTTCCCTTAATACGGGAGATTCCTGGATCTACCTTCTGAGCTTTGATGATCTGATCCGTAAGGGTAGGTTTCGCCACCAGGGTGGATAGAAATCCTTGAGGAACAATGTGAAGGTTAAGCTTACAGAATTCCTCGTGAAGAAGTGGTTGACTTTGTTGTAACATCAAGTTGTTACAATAGGATTTACGGCTTAGCGCATCAGCCATGACGTTGGCTTTGCCCTGGGTGTAAGTTATTTCTAAGTTGTAGTCTGAGATCAACTCAACCCAACGTCTTTGCCTGAGATTCAGATCCGGTTGGGTGAAAATGTATTTCAGACTCTGGTGGTCGGTGAAAATCTCGCAACGATTACCGAGAAGGTAATGTCGCCATGTTTTGAGTGCATGGACTACGGCTGCAAGCTCTAGATCATGTGTGGGATAATTATCCTCATGTGGACGCAACTGTCGGGAAGCGTAGGCAATCACATGACGGTCTTGCATGAGTATGCAACCTAGTCCTTGTCGCGAGGCGTCGCAATAGATAACAAAGTCCTTAGAAAAATCTGGTGGTACGAGTACGGGGGCAGATGTCAGGCGTCTTTTCAGTTCCTGAAAGCTGAACTCGCACTGTGGGGTCCACTCGAACTTTTTATCTTTCTTGAGGAGTTCGGTTAGAGGTTTAGCAACCTTGGAGAAATTCTCGACAAAGCGGCAGCAGTAGCTCGCTAGGCCAAGGAAACTCCGGACTTGCTTAACCGTTTCAGGGGGAGTCCAGTCAAGGATGGCTTGAACTCGCTCGGGATTGACAGCAATACCTTTACCAGAGATTACATGGCCTAGACAGGTCACTTCTGGCAACCAGAATTCACACTTAGAGAATTTAGCATAAAGGCGATGCTCTCGAAGTTTCGTCAGTACTAGCCTTAGATGCTCGGCATGTTCTGCCTCGTTCTTGGAGTAGATGAGTATATCATCGAGGTATACTACGACGAATTTATCCAAATACTCCATGAAGATTGAGTTCATTAACCGAGAGAAGGTGGCTGGAGCATTGGTTAAACCGAAGGACATGACGGTGTACTCGTATTGGCCATAACGAGTAACAAAGGCCGTTTTAGGTATGTCCCCGTTCTTGATTTTGATTTGATGGTAGCCCAACCTCAAATCCATTTTAGAGAAGACTGAGGATCCAGCGAGCTGATCATACAGGTCGTTGATCCTGGGAAGCGGATACTTGTTCTTGATTGTGACTAGGTTGACGGGTCGGTAATCTGCAACCATCCGATCCGTACCATCCTTCTTCTTGACGAAGAGGACGGGGCAAGCCCACGGAGAAGAACTAGGACGGATGAAACCCTTTTTCAAGGACTCATCGAGTTGTTTCTTAAGCTCGGCTAGCTCTAGGGGTGCCATCTTATAGGGTCTTCTAGAGATTGGGACGGTTCCTGGAACAAGGTCTATCACGAACTCAACATCCCTGTCAGGTGGAATACCTGGCAGTTCTTCAGGGAAGACATCCGGGAAGTCATGGACTACCGGCACATCTTCGAGGTCTGGAAGAGGGTTGGCATTTAATGAGTAGAGCTGACGCTTAGACACTCGGGTCAAAACATTGAATGTCTTGCCCGACGGATGGGTGAGTTGAACAGTTCTAGTAGAGCAATCAATCTTAGCATAATGGGCTGACATCCAGTCCATACCCAAGATGATGTTTATGTCCGAGGACTTGAGAACTATTAGTGATGCAAGGAAGACCAATCTGTCAACAAGAATTTCATTTCCATGGCTTATCTTAGAGGTTTGCCACTTAGAACCAGGGGTTTGGATTACCATGGAAGTGGGCATGTCACAAAATGTGGTGTTGTGTAATCGAGCATAGCTCTTAGAGATAAATGAATGAGATGCTCCAGTATCGAAAAGAACAGTTGCCGGATGGCAATTAACAAGGAGCGTACCAAGGACGACGTTGGGATCCTCATGAGTTTCTTCAGCTGAAACATAGTTGACATGGCCACGTGCAGTGGTGGCTGGCTTGGCGTAGTAAGTCTTTCCTGCTGGCTTACCACGGCCAACGGACTGTCCAGGTTGGTTGGGGTTGTTTCGGGGGCACTCGCGCAAATAGTGACCCGTTTCTCCACACTTGAAGCATGTCACAATATTGGGGCGTGGAGCAGCATTAGCAGCGGGGCCACCATAGACTTTGGGCGGTGCATGCTGCTGGTTGGGGCGAGGCGCCTCGAAGGATGGCCTCGGAGTGAACCTGGGTGGCAGAGCAGTATTTGGAATCCAGACCCGACGCTTCTGGGATCCGGAACCAGATGAGGAACCAAAATCACGAGAGTGCTTGCGTGTAGCGTCATAGTCAGTTTGTCCTGTCTCGGCAGTGATGGCCTTATTGACCAACTTCTGGAAAGAGGTGCACTCATGCAGACGGAGATCACGGCGAAGCTCGGGGCTAAGTCCCTTGCGGAACCTTGCCTGCTTCTTGGCGTCGGTGGATACCTCTTCAGGAGCATAGCGTGCTAGATTTCCAAACTCACGGCTGTAAGCATCCACGGTCAGTCTGCCTTGGGTGAAGTTGCAGAATTCTTCCCGCTTACGATCTATGAGACCCTTCGGAATGTGATGCTCACGGAAAGCCTCACTGAATTCGGCCCAAGTAGTGATTTGGCCAGCTGGACGCATAGCCTCAAAGTTTTCCCACCAAAGGCTAGCAGGGCCTTCGAGGTGATAGGCAGCATAGGTAACCTTATCAGCTTCGGCTACGTTGGCAGAACATAGCTTATGGGTGATGCTGCGAAGCCAATCATCCGCATCAAGGGGCTCGACGGAATGGTTGAACTTCGGTGGGTACAACTTGATAAAGTCATTGATGGACACCAGGTCGTTCCTCTGGTGACGTGCAGTATTCTGCTCAATTCGCTCTAGCAAGCGGTTAGTCTCACGCTTGTTTCTTTCTGCCTCCAGCATAACTTCGGCCAGTGAAGGCGGTTGGGGCAAATCCTCCGCCCTGGCTGCATTGGCTTCACCCTGCGCCTGGACAGCAGGGTTGTTGCGGGTGTTAACCATCCTAGGAGAAACAAAGCAACGGTTTAGACGAGGACGGCTAAATCTTGATAGGGAAATGCAGAATGTAATGGATAACACGGAATGCAGAGATGACCATCAGTATGACATGGTAACATAGCAACATACATATACCAACGGTCATACACGCCATACATAGTTTAGTACAAGCCCAGGCTAAGGTACAACTACGATGAAAGACGATACATCTCATCAGAGGCATTCCAAGCTCCTATACATTATTTTTCTACACCTCCGGAACGTGATACACACCAAGTCGTATCCCACAAGACACGCAGGACTGTGGAGATTACAACTGTTACAATACTAGTGGAACTACTACCAACTCAGACGTCTCCGTAGTAATCCTCATAGAAGTCACCACCATGTCCTGGGAGCTGAACATGATCATCCGGAAACAGTCGGTCCTGTGGAGCTTGCGGTCCATAGGGACTCGGGTGTGGCCTTGGTCCAACAAACGGTGGCAGACGGGGTCCACAAGGAGGGGTGATGCCTCCTACATCACGCCATTCCATACATTCTGGAAGACCAGATCGCACGGGGTATAAGTCCCTCATGTCCATGAACCCAGCTTGCACGGCAGGTGCAAACCGTGTCAGAGTGGCCCAGTGATCAGCACGAGCATTAAAGAGCTCCATTCGCAAGGCACGATTCTCACGGTCCTTGTCCTCAAGCATCTCGGTGGTGGTACGAAGTAGTGAGCCCTCATGGGTAGAATCACAGTAAGTGGCCTGATAGTACCCCTGTGCCCCAGGGAGTGCTGCTGGCATATAGCAGAAGTCGGTGTTCTGAAGCAAGGCAGTTCTCGCTCGCATGATAGTCATCATTGAGTAAGCTGCGTCCTACACGGACATCTCGACGGTAACCCCAAGTCCATAAGAACAATGGAGGGGTTCAGTGGCTCCAGGATAGGATGGTAAAATCCTGACGGTGCAAAGATATTGACTTTGATTAAAGTCTTGGAACTGCTCCTCGACGGTATACTCGGAATACCAACGATAGCCTGTCTCAACCATCACTCGGACCAACATGGCCGTGTGACCAGGTACGCCGATGCACCGGGTCAGATGAACCACTTGGTTCTGGGAACGGGTGGCCATCTGAAAGCACGAAATAATGCAAGGCATTAGTATTTCTAGGAGAATTTGGACAGCATAACGGTTGTAAGTGCTTGAAAAAGGATTTGAGACATTCGCAACAATTTGCAATACCACTCAACAACATCATGTCAGGGTTCTGGTTCAACCGACAACACACTAGGGTAGTAGAAACTGAACCGAAGCATGGAACCAACAATCCTATAAGTTACTACGGATTAGTAACACGTGAACCTGATAGAGAGGAGAGAGCCTAGTCCTTAACCCACGTAGAATGAGAAGAGTATGACTCAGATCAGAGGGCATGAGGTAAAGGAGTAAAAGCACCTTACGTTCCCTCCCACAATCAATTCCCCTACATATAACTAAAGCATTTCTAGACTCAACATCGACCAGTTTGGCTTATCGCACCTACAGGAAGTCCGGCTCTGATGCCAACGCTGTCAGGACCCCGATTCCAAGTCACACCGATCTAGCCTGTAACACCTCATATCACATTGCGGCCTCACGCACGGTACTCCCACGGGTGTCGCCTTACCATGGCCCGGGACCGTTTGCGCCTTTTGGCTCACGTATATGACAATGTCGCTAGCATCCATATGACAGAGAACCCGGGCTGACATGGCTAGTCGTGAACCCAAAGCGGCACTAACGTATGGGGACAGGCATACATGAATCAACATCGAACGTGTCGGTCAGCAGCGTGTGAATCCGGGCTGTAGCACTGGGCTAACAGGACTCCGGGAACCCGGGCTGTAGCAGGCTAGGCAGGACTCCGGATGTCACCGCGTGACATTTCCCCGAAGGGACAGACACAGGAACGATATGATTCACATGCCGGCCAGTCAGGTGTCCAGAGCAGTAGTGTTGGGCTAGCAGGACTCCGGTGAACCGAGCTGTAGCGGACTACTATGGCTCAAGGAGGCACTAGACTACATTTCCCCATAAGAGAGGCTGCCAAGGATAAACAACTAGATTGTCGGATCCCACACATTCCAAGCATTTCAAACATACACACAATATGCTCGATATGTGCAAATACAACATGGCATCACAACAAAACTCTACAACTCAAAGTACTTTATTTAAAGGGCTTCGGAGAGCCTTACATAACTTGTTCATACAGATAGGGGTCACATGACCCGACACTCAAGTCATACAATCCTACAAGCACATGCGGAAGCAAACTGTCTGGGTACACACACTAGAAAGAAAGAAGGCTTGACGAAGCCTGTCTATCTACATAGGCCCTTCACAAGCCTAGATCACCACCTGGGTGGCGCGTCACTCGTCGTCGTCGAGTTCTACGTAGAACCCGTCAGAAGGGGCGGTGTTGTCGTCTGAAAACAGTAATTAAAGCAACATGAGTACAAAGGTACTCAGCAAGTCTTACAACAGATCCTACTATACATGTTCATTCTCAAGAAGGTAGTGGGGTTATTGCAGCAAGCCAGCTTTGACTCTTGGCTAAGCTATCCTACGATACACCACTTGTGAAATAGTTTTCGCACATGAGTCCACTAATCACCATCTCAATACTCCACCGTGGATCCTCCCTCGTCATCCAACGAGAGAGCCATCCGCGGTACTCACACTTATCTTGAGGCTTTTAGTAGTATCCATTTACTTGTCTATGAACTGCATAAGCGACCAAGTAGTCCTTTACCGCGGACGCGGCTATTCGAATAGTTTCATACCCTGCAGGGGTGTACTTCGTCACACACGCTCTCACCACTTATCGTTGCTACACGACGTGTACTCGACAACCTTCAAGCGGAAGCCCAACGTGGGTGTCGGCCACAGCCTACCTAAACACTCGAGTCTCTAGTCCAGGTTTATCGCCTATTCAGGTTCCATCCGCAGGGAGTCCGGCCGAGGTTTCCACATACGGCACCAAACGATGTGTGCAGGGTTCCCGGACACCAAACGGGCGACTCGGTACACCGTGCCACGAGCCTACCGCATCACAGCCCACCCCTTGGTCAGCGCTGTCCACGGCCTCCAGCTTACTACAAACACCAGAAACTACGTGCAACTCCTGGACAGAGGACAAGGGTGATTAAGAAGCCGAGGGGGCCATTGGTTTCGGGCCCAATGTGTGGTAGTAGCTGAATCTTAAATCACGCATACAGATCTCAGTTCTTAGGGACGGTCTCAATGAAACAACCCACCATGTAGTCCTACATGGCCTCCCATCGATACCTTTACCAAATCGTATTCAACACTTCACTCTCTTTACCGACACACACACTTTCACTCTAGTTCACCACCCTGATGAGCCAGACCTGACACAACTCTAAGCATAGCAAGCATAGCATTGTAGGAACACAACATGGCTCAATCAACTCCTACACATGCTAGTGGGTTTCATCTAGTTACTGTGGCAATGACAGGTCAAGCAAAGGAAAGTGGGTTCAACTACCGCAACACACAGAAGTTTGAATCGCGTTGTCTTAATGCAGTAAACAAGAGCAGAAGCGAGAAGATGGGTTTGTATCGAAATGATCAATGGGTTGCTTGCCTGACAGAGTGGTGGTGGGATACTGCCCTTCAATTGGATACTCGTGAATATCCTCGGAGGCAGGACCTACCACAATGAACACATCGAAGCACAATCAACACCAAGCAAGTGCAACAATATGATGCATGCATGAGACATGGCAAAATGGATGTATTGGGCTAATGCAACTAAGACCAGAAGGGTTTGGACTAATTTGAATCAAAGACTCAAATTCCAAGTTCATAAATGGCCCATATTAGTGCTTTATCTTGTTCTGTATAAAACAGTAGGTTAACTTGCTTAATCATGCATGAAACCAGTACAGATGGATAGAATGGATTTTTCTGATCATTTTTCATATATAAATCTTTTCATTCTGAGCTATAGATTATTTTCTATGATTTTTTGAAGTTTGTGATAATTTCTGGAATTTCCAATATAAGAATAATTCCAGTAAATGCTTTACTGCGTCAGCCTGACGTCAGTGTGACGTCAGCAGGTCAACGGGGTCGTCCAGGTCAAACCTGACGTGTGGGTCCCCTGTGTCAGTGTCACTGTTAGATAATTTGCTAATTAAGATTAGTTTTAATCTCTAACTCAGATTAATTAGTAGGCGGGCCCCACTTGTCAGTGACCCTGGGGGGGTCAACCCGTGGTCAAACCACGCTGACTCGCCGGCGTTTAGCCGCCGGCGACGTCCAGACGCGGCGGTGGTGTGCGGGATTGCTCCTCCGGCGACCAAAAGGACGGCGGAGAGTACCTACGTGTAGCTGGGGGCGAACCGCGTCGACTGGTGGTGGTAGTGGAGCTCGGGGTCGCCGGAATCGACGCCGGCGACGAGCCGGGCGGCTGCCGGGGTACGGGCGTGGTTGAAACCATAGCTAGAGAGCACGGCGAGGGACATGCGATGGTGCTACAGGTTCCTGGCGTTGCGGTGAAGCTAATGGCTACGGTGGTGCGGCCGTTGGATGGCCGGAGCCTCGTCGGCGACGAGCTCGTGCGGCGGCGCGTACGGGTGAGCTTCGTGCGGTGGCTACAGAGCTCGAGAGAGAGAGAGGAGAGGATGGGAAGGTGGCCATGCTCACGGCGGTTGCGACGGAGCGGACGGCGGGGTCGGGGGCGAGCTGTTGCAGTGGCGACGGCGGAGGGGATCTCTGACGGTGAGCGGCGAAGGCGAGGTCGGTGGCGGAGCTTCGGGGCAAACAAGTGCTCGGGGCTCGGCTTGCTCGAAGGAGTGGGCGACGGCGGTGCTGTAGGACACGGTGGAACGGCACGAGGTCGACGGTGGCCGCGGTTACTCCGGTGAGGTGGCTGCGGCGGCGTCGGCCATGGTGGGGGAAAGGCGAGGGAGAGGCGACGGGGGAGAATGGGGTGTCCAGAGGCTCGGGGGCGCATCGAAGCAGTCGGCCAGCGCATCCGCGGCGAGGGCGGCAAGCAGCTGGCGCCGTGGCGAGCTCGCGCTCGCCGGCGTCACCTCTCTGCCTGCTCTGGCGAGAGCAGGCAGCTGACTGGCGCGGGCCAGCACAGTGCTGGGCCGCCAGGTGGGCTGCCAGGTGAGTCCTCTGCTTTCTGTTTTTCTTTCTTTTTTTATTTATTTCTGTTCTGTGTTTTGAAATAGTAAAAATACTATTTCATTTGGAAAAACCCTGAAAATATTCTGAGGCACCTTTGACATTATTCTCAACAGCCTAAAAATACCTTCAAGATTATTTGGGCATTTGAAAATATTTATAGCATTTAAAATGCCCAAATGCAAATACTTATGGCTTGTGCAAAAATCCAAGATGGCCTCCAAAAATATGAAACCATTTTTGGCAGAGGTTTTAGCCAGAACCAAAGATGGTGAACATTTTTGGAGGGCATTTCAGGATCATTGAGAAGAATTTTAGTAAACCCTAGTTGTTCCAGGGGGGTGCTGGGGGTTTCTGACATCCCCATTTCAGGTTTCTGTGAAATGTAGACATGATGCAACACTCTAATGCATGAACTAGCTGGGATGTGACAAAAGTGAATGGTGTCCGGCGGCACCGCGTGCAAAGTTTCTCTCCACCTTTCGAAATTTTTGGTCTACCGCCGAAATATCTAACTCTTCCCCCCTCCCCAGCCCCTTTTCTCCTCGACCACAAGTCACATTTCCCCTGTTTCCCCGTTCCTTCCTTCCCAAGCTATAGTTGCTTCCTTGCTCTCACCTTCTCGCATCCGACCACCGCGGTCTCCATGGTCTTCTTCAATGACCTCTCTAGCGGTTTCTCCTATGAGAACGACTCTTTCACCAACCGGGTATGCCTCTCTCCTCTCTCTCGGGTTATGAGTTGGAAAAAAGGATTTTAACACGGCAGGCGATTTGAGTCATTTCTTCCTCTTGTAGCTCCCTAGGACCATTATTTGCAACGAATGGAGCGGGGTGGCTGAAGATCTACCTGCTCGTTGTCACCATCAATCTCCATGCGTGAAGTTAGTTGCGTTTGAATCTGTGGACAGTGGGAGGAAGTTTCTGGCATGTCCAGAGAAGGTTAGCCCCACTTTCGTTGTTACAAATCATTTGTTAGATGTGATTCAGACACTGTCACTGTGCTATGTTATTCTGGATGTGATTAAGATAGTGTCACAGTTTCTATCTAGTATCTAAAAATGTTGCCATCTCATCAGCGGTGCCCTGAGAAAATTATTTGGCACCGCTCCAGCAGTTTGTGTAGCCAACTTTGCTAACACATCCAAGCAGCCAAGCAGTAAAATACTAAAACTTTATGGAACGAAGGAACTGGGCATTGGAGCAACTAGGTGCTGCGGAGTCCGGTTCCCTGAATTTTTCCTCTGGCATCGACTCGGCAGTGCAGGGCACCGGTGCCAAATGTAGCAACAATTGTTTTGACACCGGTTTTGGCATACATAGTGGACGGCCTTAATGCTATTAGTTCTATGTTACTAAATTTGTGCATGTACACGCCGGTTAGTATCAATTTGATGTCATCCAAACACTATCGCTATGTTGTTTTAGTTATATTCAGCTTCCTCATAAAATGTCAATTTGTTATTATAGTACATGACTAAGAACTTGTATCGTTGTTGCAGTTAATTATAGCTTGTGATGTTCCTGAATTTGATTGTTGTCTCAGTAGCAATTAATTCATTTGCACATTGATCTTTTTGAGAAGATATGTCACAATTAACGTGTTTCTTCGGTTTTTCAAAATATGTATGTAGGATTTTATATGTTTCTAGAAACCCATTTCCCTACAATTGTTACTGATTTAGTTTTAAATATTATAGGATGAACGGAAGTGTTCTTACTTGGAGTGGGTCGATCAAAAGTGGCGATGCGGCTTCAAACTGCGTCGGTATATCTCCAAAGAGGAATGGATGATGCAGTACAGCTACGGTAGGTATTTCCCTTGGTTATGAAACCAAGGTATCAATCCAGTAGGAGAACCGAGCAACACTATGTAAACGATACCTGTACACAAAGAACAAATCCTCGCAACCCAACGCGTAAGAGGGGCTATCAATCCCTCCTCGGTAAAAAGATAGATTAATTTGTGATAGTTTGGGCATATAGATCTGAATAAAACATGAGATAAAATAAATAAAGAAAAAGTGCAGCAAGCTATTTTTGGGTTTTTGGAATAATAGATCTGAAAACAAATGCGAATAAAAATAGATCTCAAAGCAATATGATAAAAGATAGACCCGGCGGCCATAGATTTCACTACTGGCTTCTCTCGAGAAAATAGCAAACGGTGGGCAAACAAATTACTATTGGGCAATTGATAGAAGATCGAATAATTATGACGATATCCAAGGCAATGGTTAATATATAGGCATAACGTCCAAGATTAGTAGACCGACTCCTGCCTACATCTACTACTATTATTCCACACATCCACCGCTATCCAGCATACATCTAGTGTATTAAGTTCATGGAGAAACGGAGTAATGCAATAAGAATGATGACATGATGTATACAAGATCTATTCATGTAGGAATAGACCCCATCTTTTTATCCTTAATAGCAATGATACATGTGTGCCTCGCTGCCCCGCCTGTCGCTGGGAGAGGACATTGCAAGATCGAACTCATCACAAAGCACCTCTTCCCATGGCAAAAAAAATTGATCTAGTTGGCCTAACTAAACCAAAGATTCAAAGAAAAAATATGAGGCTATAAATAATCATGCATATAAGAGATCAAAGAAGACTCAAATAATATTCATGGATATAGATCTGATCATAAACTCAAAGTTTATCGGATCCCAACAAACACACCGCAAAAAGGTTTACATCAAATAGATCTCCAAGAGACAATTGTATTGAGAATTAAAAAGAGAGAAGAAGCCATCTAGCTACTGCCTACGGACCCTTAGGTCTATGGTGGACTACTCACGCATCATCGGAGAGGCACTAATAAGGATGATGAACCCCTTCGTGATGGTGTTCGATTGGATCTCGTGGTTCTCGAACTTGCGGCGGCTGGAATTGTGTTTTGTCGACTCCCCTAGGGTTTCTAGAATATTTGGGAATTTATAGGGCGAAGAGGCGGTGCAGGAGACCTTTGTGGGGCCCACATCCCACCTGGGCGTGCCAAGGTGTCTCTTGGTCCCCACAGAGATCCCCTCTGGTGCTTTCTTGGCCCCCAAGGTGTCTTCTGGTCCAAAAAAATCTCCAAAAAGTTTCGCTACGTTTGGACTCTATTTGGTACTGATATTCTGCGAAGTAAAAAACAAGCAAAAAACAGCAAATGGCACTGGGCACTAGGTCAATAGGTTAGGCCCAAAAAATGATATAAAGTTGCTATAAAATGATTGTAAAACATCCAAGAATGATAATATAACAGCATGGAACAATAAAAAATTATAGATACGTTGGAGACGTATCAGCATCCCCAAGCTTAATTCCTGCTCGTCCTCGGGTAGGTAAATGATAAAAACAGAATTTTTGATGTGGAATGTCACCTAACAAGTTCATCACATATTCTTTTCTTTTGTAGCATGGACATTTGGACTTTTAGATGATTCAAAGCATATAGGTAGGTATGGTGGACTCATATGGCAAAACTGGGTTTAAGAATTTTGGATGCACAAGTAGTATTTCTACTTAGTACAAGTGGAGGCTAGCACAAAGATTGAGAAGCAACCAACCAAGAAACAAGAGTTCACGTAAATGAGCATTAAGCATAACTAACACTGAATAATGCACCACAAGTAGGATGTAATTTCATTGCATAACTATTGACTTTCATGCTTGCATAGGGAATCACAAACCTTAACACCAATATTCTTACTAAAGCATAATTACTCACCAACATGACTCATATATTACTATCATCATATCTGAAAACTATTACAAAGAATCAAGTTTATTTTGTCCAATGATCGTCTTGAAAGTTTTTATTATATCCCTCTTGAATATCTATCACTTTGAGACTAGTTTCATATGTTGCAATTGCTTTTGACAAGCTCAAACAAATTTAAGTGAAGAACATGAGCATAAATATTTTCATATCTCAAAATAATATAAGTGAAGCATGAGAGAATTTCTTCTAAAATCTTACTAACTCTCAAATAAATCTAAGTGAAGCATGACAGTATTTCTTCAAAAATATTAAAGCACATCATGCTCAAAAAGATATAAGTTAAGCACTGAGCAATTCCAAAGCTAAAAAGCAAGGATACTTGTGACAAACTAAAATGAAAAACAAGCAAAGGCTCATATAATAGAAGACGCTCCAAGCAAAACTCATGATATTTGACGAATAAAAATATAGCTCCAAGTAAATTACCGATGGTCGTTAGAAGAAAGAGGGGATGCCTTCCGTGGCATCCCCAAGCTTAGTTGCTTGGTTGTCCTTGAATAATAACTTGGGGTGCCATGGGCATCCCCAAGCATAGCCTCTTTTCACTCCTTATTTCTTCATCCATCGTGATCTCACCCAAAACTTGAAAACTTCAATCACGGAAAACTTAACAAAACCTTCGTGAGATCCGTTACTATAATAAAGCAAATCACTACTCTAAGTACTGTTGCAAACCCATTCATATTTTATTCTTGCATTATATCTACTGTATTCCAACTTTTCCATTGCTTATACCCCCCCCCCCCCAATACAATCCATAGATTCATCAAAATAAGCACACAATGTAACGAAAACCGCATCTGTCAAAAAGAGAACAGTCTGTAGTAATCTGGACTTTGTCCATACTTCTGTAACTCCAAAAATTCTAAAAAATTAGGATAATGTAGGAATTTTGTATATCAATCTTGTGTAAAAACTTCAGAATTTTATCACGCTTCTGTGATTTTTAAAAATTCTTCTACTGGGCGCACAAGTTTCTGTTTTTCAACAAGATCAAGTCAACTATCACCAAAAATGGTCCCAAAGGCTTTACTTGGCAGAAAAAGTAATTAAAACATAAAAAACACAATCATAACAGTAGCATAATTGTGCAAACACTCAAAAACATAAATAAAAAAGCAAAACTAAATTTTATTCATTGGGTTGCCTCCCAACAAGCACTATCGTTTTATGCCCCTAGCTAGGCATAATGCATATATTCAAGTGTTGTCATCTTTGGTTTTTGATCCATAGGATGCCCTCATGATTGATTCATATGGTTGGCTTAATTATTGTTCTAGGTAAGTGTTCCATACCCTTTCTTAGTGGAAACTTAAATTTAATATTCCCTTCTTTCATATCAATCATGGCACCTATAGTGCGTAAAAACGATCTACCAAGTATAATAGGACAAGACGGATTGCAATCAATATCAAGAACAATAAAATCTATGGGCACATAGTTCCTATTTGCAAGAATAAGAACATCATTAATTCTTCCCAAAGGCTTTTTAATAGTGGAATCTGCGAAGTGCAAATTAAGAGAACATTCTTCAATATCGGTAAGACCAAGAACATCACATAAAGATTTCGGAATTGTGGAAACACTAGCACCCAATTCACATAAAGCAAAGCACTCATAATTTTTAATCTTGACTTTGATGGTGGGTCCCCATTCATCATGTAATTTTCTATGAATTGAAATCTCTAATTCCAACTTTTCTTCTAAAGCTTTCATCATGGCATCCACAATATGTTTAGTAAAAGCTTTATTTTGTTCATAGGCATGAGGTGAATTTATCATGGATTACAACAAAGAAATAAATTCAATCAAAGAGCAATTATCATAATTAAATTCTTTGAAATCCAAAAGAGTGGGCACATCGTTAGTTAAAGTTTTGACCTCTCCAACCCCACTTTTATTAGTTTTTTCATCAAGATTTTCACCCTCCGAATTATTGGGACGCCTTCTAGCTAAAGTTGACTCTTATCCGGTCCCTTTATCATCAACTTTAATTTTACTAAAAAGGGAATCAATATAAGAAACACCAATCACTTTAAGATCTTCATCATTTTTATGAAAGCAACCGGTAGAAAAGGCTCATTATAAAAATTCTTTTTTAGCTCTAAGCATAGCGGTTATTTTCTTACTTTCATCCATAGAAACTTATAAAGCTTTAATTGATTCATTGATATCAACCTTAGGTGGAAATTTTTTAATCTTGAGATTATCTACATCATGAGAAATTCTATCATGCTTCTAGAAATATCATCAATCTTACTCAACTTTTCTTCTATCGTAGTGTTGAAAACTTTTTGAGCATTGATAAATTCTTTAATATTATTCTCAAGATCAGAGGGGTTCCTATTATTATTGTAAGAAGAATTACCATAATTATTAGAGGAATTTCCAGGGAAAGGCCTAGGATTAAAATTACCTCTATATGCATTGTTATTAAAATTGTTTCGCGAGACAAAATTCACATCTGCGGGACCACTATTTTGCTCAATCAAATTAGACAAAGGAGCATCATTAAGATCAATAGGAGCACTTTTACTAGCAACCAATTTCATAAGAGCATCAACTTTTTCACTCAAAGTACTAATTTCTTCAACGGAATTAACCTTTTTACTAGTAGGTGCTCTTTCAGTATGCCATTGTGAATAATTTGCCATAATATTATCAAGCAATTTAGTAGCTTCAACAAAGTAATCTTCATAAAAGTGCCTCCCGCAGCGGAATCTAAAAGATTTCTAGAAACAAAATTCAATCCCGCTTAATTTTTTTGTATAATCATCCAAAGATTTAAACCATGAGTAGGACAATTTCTTACAATCAATTTAATTATTTTCCAGGATTGTGCAACATGTTCATGCTCAAGTTGCTCAATTCATGATCTGAGTTCTAAGGGAAATAATTTTCATGGGTGGAAAATACTTAGTAATAAAAGCATCTTTGCACTTATCCCAAGTATCGATAATATTGCGAGGCAAAAAAGAAAAAATTGCGCGACCCCTCAAAGAGAATGAAAATAATTTTAACTTCACAATATCATTGTCCACATCTTTTTTTCTTTTGCATATCACACAATTATATGAATGTGTTTAGATGGGACACGACATTGTCAATAGGAGTACCGGAAAATTGATCTATCATAACAAGATTCAACAAAGCGGCATTAATATCACAAGACTCCGCACTAGTGGTGGGAGGAGCAATCGGAGTGCTAATAAAATAATTATTATTGGAAAAATCACACAACTTGGTATTTTGTTGAGACATCATGACTACGCAAACAAAATTGCAACCAAAAAAATAGATCTGACGAGGAAAAGGCGAACGAAAAAGACGGCGAATAAAAAGGGATTTTTTTTGTGAAGTGGGGGAGATGAAAACGAGAGGCAAATGGTAAACATTGTAAATTGCAAGGAGATGTGATTTGTGATTAGGAACCTGATAGATGTTGATGATGTCTCCCCAGCAACGGCGCCAGAAATTCCTTTGATGCGGCTTCTAACTACGTCGGTATTTCCCCAAAGAGGAAGGGATGATGCAGTACAGCTACGGTAGGTATTTCCCTTAGTTATGTAACCAAGGTATCAATCCAGTAGGAGAACCAGGCAACACTATGTAACGGTAACTGCAATCAAAGAATAAATCCTCGCAAACCAACGCGTAAGAGGGGTTGTCAATCCCTCCTTGGTAAAAAAATAGATAAATTTGTGATAGTTTGGGCAAATAGATCTGAATAAAACACGAGATAAAATAAATAAATAAAAGGTGCAGCAAGCTATTTTGGGTTTTTGGAATAACAGATCTGAAAACAAATGCGAATAAAAATAGATCTCAAAGCAATATGATAAAAGATAGACCCGGGGGCCGTAGATTTCACTAGTGGCTTCTCTCAAGAAAATAGCAAACGGTGGGTAAACAAATTACTATTGGGCAATTGATAGAACATCAAATAATTATGACGATATCCAAGGCAATGATCAATATATAGGCATCACGTCCAAGATTAGTAGACCGATCCTACCTGCATCTACTACTATTACTCCACACATCGACCACTATCCAGCATGCATCTAGTGTATTAAGTTCATGGAGAAACAGGGTAATGCAATAAGAATGATGACATGATGTAGACAAGATCTATTCATGTAGGATTAGACCCCATCTTGTTATCCTTAATAGCAATGATACATGCATGCCTCACTGCCCCTTCTGTCACTGGCGGAGGACACCGCAAGATCGAACCCATCATAAAGCACCACTTCCCATGGCAAGAAAAATCGATCTAGTTGGCCTAACTAAACCAAAGATTCGAAGAAGAAATACAAGGCTATAATAATCATGCATATAAGAGATCAAAGAAGAACCAAATAATATTCGTGGATATGGATCTGATCACAAACTCAAAGTTCATCGGATCATAACAAACACACGGCAAAAAGGTTTACATCAAATAGATCTCCAAGAGACCAACATATTGAGAATCATAAAGAGAGACGAAGCCATCTAGCTACTGCCTACGGACCGTTAGGTCTATGGTGGACTACTCACGCATCATCGGAGAGGCACCAATGAGGATGATGAACCCCTCCGTGATGGTGTTAGATTGGATCACGTGGTTCTGGAACTTGCGGCGGCTAGAATTGTGTTTCATCGACTCCCCTTGGGTTTCTGGAATATTTGGGAAATTATAGGGAGAAGAGGCGGTGCAGGAGACCTCCGTGGGGCCCACAACCCACTTGGGTGTGCCTGGGCTCCTGGGTGTGCCCAGGTGTCTTGTGGTCCCCACAGGATCCCCTCTGGTTCTTTCTTGGCCGCCAAGGTGTCTTCTGGTCCAAAAAAAATATCCAAAAAGTTTCGCTGCGTTTGGACTTCGTTTGGTACTGATATTCTACGAAGTAAAAAACAAACAAAAAACAACAACTGGCACTAGGCACTATGTCAATAGGTTAGTCCCAAAAAATGATATAAAGTTGCTATAAAATTATTATAAAACATCGAAGAATGATAATATAACAGCATGGAACAATCGAAAATTATAGATACATTGGAGATGTATCAAATGGCCACAGTCTTTGATGATGTGCCTAGCAAAGCTCTGGAGCATGTATGAGGAAGAGAACAGAGATAGGCTTAGAGAAAGTGTTGTCAACGCTGAAGAATATTTCAGGGTGAAGGAAAAAAGAGGAAGATGGAGAATGAGTCAGATTTTTTAAATTAGACTTTGCTAAGATGGTCTTAGCGAAGGAGGAAGCACTTACCCAGTTGGTCAGTGCAAAACAGGTTTTTACAGAACTGAAAGTAGATGTGGAGAAGACGAACCTGGTTGTTCATGCATCAGCCGATTAGGGAAATGAATATATTATTCTAATATTGTGCTTATGAAGGTGAACTAGCTATATGTTGTGCTGTGTTGTTTTCATGTAGCTATTGTACTGTTATGTTAAAATATATTTATGTGCCTGCTATGAAATTGGCAAACACCTGTTCCATATGAAATGTGAATTTTGTAATACTGGAATTACTAACTGTAAAACAAATAAACCTGCTAAATGGGTAATGGAACTTTTACAAATGGTACTATCAGTAAAAGCGTGTGTGATGGATAGCCCAACACCATACAGTTTTCTTCATCGAATCGTGTGTGATATACGTGAATAAAGCAAATAGTTAACAGAGGCAGAGCATGTGTGATCGTTATGCCTATCGCACACGAGGTTATACAAAAAACTGTGTGGGATATACATATGAACAGAAACGTTTCTATGGGATTCACTGTGTGGGATGTGCATACGAATGGAAACGTTCTTCTTGGATTAACTGTGTGGGATGTACATATGAATGGAAATGTATTCCTTGGATCGACTGCGTGGGATTTACATACGAAGGGAAACGTTTCTCTGGGATTTACTGTGTACTTACGAACAGAAACGATTGGGCCTGTATAATTGTATGTGATGGCTAGCCCGATCGCACACAAGCTCATTTTGTGCAGCGTGTGTGACCGGAGGGCATATCCTCGACGGTTTCTAGGTCATGTGGGAAGGACCCCCCTATTGCCCACACCAGCAAGGTGACGGTTTAAAATGCCATCGCGGAAAGGGGTTAAAAACCGTTTGTATAGCAGCTCGATGTACCAGTGGAATGTTTATCAGAGAGAGAGAGACAGAGAGAGAGAGAGACTCAACTGGACAATTAGATAGCACCAGATAAACAACAAACAAACATAGAACAAAACTACCTTAAGAAGAACAAACATAAACATGCTACACAACATAATCACAGTGTTGATACAGAATTGGGAGGATAACTGTGATCATGGAGATGTCTATCAGAAGCGAGTACACCGCAAGTAAACTACTGAGGGAATTGCAGTAGAAAGGAAATGACCAGTGGTGCTCGATGGTGACAGATGATTTGGTAGACCAGTTCACTCTTCTACAAAATAGCTACATCTGGTTGGAGGGACTTGTGAAAGGAGGTCATTCCCGGACCTAGCATTCACCCCATAGTCGTAGTTGTCCCAAAAATGGTCACCATGACATGATAGTGTTCAATTGGTCTATTCAAGAAGGAGGCATCAAATTTTGTGGGTATGCAAAAATTGTGCAAGTGATTTGCATAATGTACATATAACATGGCATAATATTTTTCCAAGCATAAGAAGCCTACCATGCAATGACCTACATACTGTTCATTGCTGAGCCTAATTGTGCAAGTGTCTTTGTCCCATAGAGCTCCACTTAAATTCTTCAAAATGATTATCCTGCCCCAAACCTGCCTCCACTTCTTGATATGGTTGAAAACTTGATCTCCATGATAGCTATCTTGAATTACCCGTCAAAGCCACAACACATTGTTTATGATGCACCATCCCAAATCCACTTGAAGTTCTCTTCCCTCTAGCAACAGGGTTGGCCAAAAAGCCTAGCATCACGGAGATCATGGAAGTGGTCCATACAAGTGTCCCACTTTTCCTAGTGTTCCCACTTGCAGCGGTGCCTTCAAAACTGTCCATTCTACAACCATCAAAAGGTTGCAAAACATATGATTAGAGCATCACAAATTCATGGTTTCAAGATATAAATACTACAGTTTGTCTAGCCATCAAAAGGACCTCATGGTTGTTTGGCCTGCAATCATGGACATTGTTCCGATGGACCTCCCAGACCACCCGACCCATGCCACCCCCAGCCAGCCGCACGCGGGGGCCTGACTGGCGCGAGCGAGGCAACCCCTAGGGTCAAAGGCTGCCGACATGCGGGTCTGACCTCCCTGTCACACGCACAATAGATCAAGAGCCAAAATTTAGGTAGTGGTTTAACATCACAATAGATCTAAGTTAAGAGTTCTTATGCCAATTACTCTTGAGAGCTACCAACTCTCTAGACAGTGAGGTGTCGACTGGAGTGATGAAGAGTAATTGTCCTAACCAAGTCAAAGTATTTAGCAACCAAGAGCAACTATGGTTCGCGAAGCAAGTTTATTGAAGGTTTTAAGATCGTCGACAAGAATCTACCACGGGTAAAATCAACTAAAGTCTGATGAGCTTCACGTTGAGGAGAACAAGGTGATGGCAATGGTGAGGTGAAGATGTCACCAAATGTTGGTGAGTCTTCTCACTCCAAAGGATCACCAAAAACAAGGCTAAGGTAGTGAAAGTTGAAGATGATGCACTAGTGCCACTCTCAAAGATGGGTTCAAACTTGTGCCTGAAGCTCTTGTGAAGTCTGGTGGAGATGATGATGCTATACCCAATGACCTTTGGGATTTAGTCTCCATGATTCTTGAATTTGATGAAGACCACCATGCCCACTACTAAGCTCATCTTGTTGACCATCAAAAGATCACAAGAGCCTTCATGTCACTTTCCCAAACAAACAAGGTTGTTTGGAGTGAGTAGGTACGTGACTGTAATGAACTTCAAGTCGTTGTGCTTTGGGATGATTTGGTATGTGAACTAGACATTAATGGTTCTAGCGAACTTGCTATGATTTGGATGAACTTGCTACCTTATTTTCAAAACTGTGTTATGTCATATATGTTGTTGGAAATATCCCCTAGAGGAAATAATAAACTTGTTATTATCATATTTCCTTGTTCTTGGTAAATGTTTATTATCCATGCTAGAATTGTATTGACCGGAAACTTAAATACATGTGTGGATACATAAATAGACACTGTGTCTCTAGTGAGCCTCTACTAGACTAGCTCATTGATTAAAGATGGTTAAGGTTTCCTAACCATAGACATGAGTTATCATTTAATAATGAGATCACATCATTAGGAGAATGATGTGGCGGAAATCCCCAATCGTAAGCATAGCATCTGATCATATCACTTAGTTTAATTGCTACATGTTTCTTCATGTCAAGTATCTATTCCTTAGACGATGAGATCGTGCCACTCCCTAATGCCAAAAGAATACTTTGTGGGTATCAAAAATCACTTCATAATTGGGTGATCATAAAGGTGCTCTACATGTTTCTCGAAAAGTATTTGTTGGGTTGCATGAATCAGGACATCGGATTTGTTACTCCATGTGACAGAGAGATATTTGTGGGCCCTCTCGGTAACACGATATCCAGAGGAGCTTGCAAGCATGTGACTAATGTGTTCAGTCACGGGGATATTGTATTACATAAATAGTAAAGAGACTTGCCCGTAACGAGATTGAACTAGGTATGGTGATACTGACGATCGAATCTCGGGCAAGTAAAATATCGCGAGACAAGGGAATTGTATACGGGAATGTTTGAATCCTCGACATCATGGTTCAAACCGATAAAGATCTTCATTGAATATGTGGGAGTCATTATGGGCATCCAGGTCCCGCTATTGACTATTGATTGGAGAGGTGTCTTCGTCATGTTTGCATGTTCTTGAAGCCGTAGGGTCACACACTTAACGTTCAGTAATGCTAGGGTAGTATTGGGATATTCATAATGGAAATGCCGAATATTGTCTGGAGTCTCAGATGAGATCCAGGACATCACGACGAGCTCTTAAATAGTCCAGAGGTAAAGATTTATATATGAAAAGTGGTTTTCAGGGTTCCAGAAAAGTTCGGGGGTCCACCAGCATTATACCGGGGGGTTCTGAGGGGTTCTGGGGGTCCACCGGAGGGTCCACTTGCCCCGGAGACCTACATGGTCTGAGGGGGTGCCCTGGCCTAAATTGGCCAGGCGCACCAGCCCCTCAAGGGCCCATGCGGCTGGGGGTGGGAAACCCAAGGGGAGGGAGGGTGCCTCCAGGTGGCTTGGAGGGCAAGCCTCAACCTGGCCGCTGACCTCCTTTGGAGGAGGGGCTAGGGCTAGCTGGCCCACTCCCACACCCCTATAAATAGAGGGGACGCGTAGTGGGGAGGCTCGCCCCATTGCTGGCTGCCGCCCCCCTCTCCCTCTCCATCTCCTACTCAGCGTAGCGCTTAGCAAAGCCCTACCGGAGTTCCGCTACCACCATCACCACCATACAGTCGTGCTGGCCTATATCCCATCTACCTCTCCACCCCCACTTATTGGATCAAGAAGGAGGAGATGTCACCGAGCCATACGTGTGCACATCTAGGAGGTGCCGCCCGTGCGATGTTGGATCGGATTGGATCGCGACGCGACTACGACTACGCCAACCACGTTCATTAGAATGTTAATGCTTTCGGTCTACAAGGGTATGCAGTCTTTCTGCAGGATCGAAAGTGTGTCTAGAGGAGGGTGATTAGACTACTTGACCAAATAAAACCTAACCTTTTCCCAATTTTAGTTGTAGGCATATTTTAGCAATTCTAGCAAGTCAAGTATCACCCTACACATGCAATTCTAAGAGTGTAGCAGCGGAAAGTAATACATTGCACATGTAAGTAAAGGAGGGGTTTGGATATTTCAAACGCAATAAATACACGACGATTTTTGGCGGTTCTGACAGGTGTGCTATCGTATGTCCACGTTGATGGAGACTTCAACCCACGAAGGGTAATGGTTGCGTGAGTCCACGAAGGGGTCCACCCACGAAGGGTCCACAAAGAAGCAACCTTGCCTATTCCACCATGGCTTCCGTCCACGAAGGACTAGCCCCAGTCAGGTAGATTTTCATGAATTAGGCGATCTTCTTGCCCTTACAAACTTCTTGGTTCAACTCCACATCATGTCGGAGGCTCCCAAGTGGCACCTAACCAATCTAGGAGACACCACTCTCCCAAAGGTAATAGATGTTGTGTTGGTGATGAACTCCTTGCTCTTCTGCTTCAAATGATAGTCTCCTCTACACTCAATCTCTCTCTCTTAGATTTGGCTTGGGTAGGAGAAGTATTGGAGTCGAAAGCAACTTGGAGAGGCTAGAAATCAAGATTCAAATGGTAGGAATGGAATCTCTTGATCTCAACACATGAGCAGGTGGTTCTCTCTCAGAAGATGAATGGTGGAAGTTGTGTTTCATTCTGATGGCTCTGTCTTGAGAGTGAGTTGTGTTGGAGGGGTATAAATAGGCAGCACCAAAAATCCAACCGTTACAAGTCTTTGACCCAACTTGGTGGCACCTATATGAAAATCTCGGTGAGACCGACCAGTGCACAAGACTTGACCATTAGCGTTTCAGGTGAGACCGAAGTGCAATGGCTAGGGCAGAGCCGCGTTTCGGTAATTCCAATCATTTTTTCTTGATGATTCCGAAACGAAGCGACTTCATCACAGAAACTTGGCAAGGCCTTCTCGGTGAAACCGAGAACCAATTCGGTCAGACCAAAATGTTAGGGTTTTGGCTGTGGCAGTAGAATGATCATCTCGGTGAGTCCAGGGTAGATAGTATCGGTGGGACCGAAATGATGATTTAGGGTTTGGACAGATGTGATTGTGGGAAAGTGATTGAGGATTCTTGGAGCAATATCACTGAGTACTTTGAGCAACAATCTCATCAACAATACCTCGTCCCCTTTTAATAGTATCTAAGGGACTCAATGTGATCTTGGATCACTAAACCAAAATTGTAGAGTCTTGGGGTAGCCACATCTTGTTCTTCACAGTTGGGGGGGGGTCCACAGACATTAGTCCATGCCATGCCAATCATTGATCTTTTCTGAAATTTATCATCAATGTTCATTAGATCAATGACATATACTAGCTACCTCCTTTCCGGTTTATAGGGCTCAATTCAAAAATCTCACCAACCAAGGTAGATGGTGAGTGGTGAAACAATTTTTGTAGTTTGCAAAACCACTCAATAAATGCGCTTGTTTTCTTCAAAAAATTGTGTTTACCAATGCATTAATTGCAATGCATGCATGCATAAAGTACATGCATTGGTCAATTTTCTCTTCACTTGCATGCAATGATTTATTGCACCTTGAAATCTGAACATGTGATGGGGAACAACCAAATTGAGACTTACAAAATGGGAAAACTAAAAATTTGAGATAAGCCCTATAAACCGGAAAGGAGGGAGTATGTTGTTATTAACCAAAACCTCAAGGGGATTAGTTGCACTTTCAATATCCCCCTTTTTGGTAATTGATGACAACATATAGATCAAAGCATCGACAAATGATATAATGAATGAAGTACATCATCATTTTGAGAAGTATGTGATAAGCAAGAGCTCCCACTAAATTTGTGTATTTATTAAAAATTTACGTCTGAATGCAAATGCACAATTCATTAGGTTCCATGGGTTACTCTTCCATGTCACATACATCTTGGTGGTGCACTCAAAATGATAAGATTGTAACATAAATAGCACTCATCACCAAGTAAGCAAGTGAATGATCACACGAGAGCATATGAAATGAATATACAAGCAAGCATATCATTAATGTACGGTATGATCAAGCACACGATAACATAGTTTCATACAAGCATCACACAAAGGTATCTCAAAGCACCACAAATCAAATTGTAGAAAAAAATCAAAGCAAGCCAAGCGATAAAAAGGAAAACACTCGCTCACTCGAAACCGTGTGATCTATATAAATTCCCTCCCTTTGGCAACAAGTACCAAAAAGTTCAAATAAGTATACAGCTAAATGTCTCTAGGCTTGATCTCCTGAAGCTCCTGGAGCGCCGGTTTGCGTCGACGTCGAAGTGGAGATGAGTGCATCTGCAAATGCCTCGGACGATGTCTGCTGAGCTGGAGGAGTGGAGACGGCAGGGGGCACTGAGGGGGCAACCGAAGGTGTAGCTGCTAGAGCAGAGGTTGTGGCTCTGGAAGGTGTTGGTACTGCAGCCGATCTGGGCATAGTCCTAAACTGAGTAGTTGTAGGAATGCCATCACCAGGGGTGTCCTCATCACTGGAAGTTCGTGCCTTGGCTTCATCCACTCCCTTCTTGAGACTCTCAATTGTGGACTGAACTTCTGTCACCTTGACATCCAGATCATAAAACTTAGCTTCTACAATCCTCTCAAGACTCTTCTAGTTCTCTCTGAGGCTGGCCAAGCTCCGCTCAATCCTCTAAGTAGCTCGAATGAGATATTGCATCTGGTCAGTGATAGGTCTATTTTGCATCCTGTTTTCCTACTGTTATTTATAATGT
This sequence comes from Aegilops tauschii subsp. strangulata, assembly GCF_002575655.3. Classification (NCBI taxonomy): domain Eukaryota; kingdom Viridiplantae; phylum Streptophyta; class Magnoliopsida; order Poales; family Poaceae; genus Aegilops; species Aegilops tauschii. The sequence continues at coordinate 204,982,960 of NC_053035.3, read as the reverse complement.
TTTTATGCATAATAATGCTTTACGGAGTAATTCTAATGCCTTTTCTCTCATAATATGCAAGGCTTACACAAAGAGGGAGAATACCGGTAGCTGGAATTCTGGACCTGAAAAAGCTATGTCAAGCACCTATTCTGCACATCTCCAAATAAGCTGAAAATTTACAGAGAATTATTCTGGAATATATAAAAAATATTGGAGCAAATAACTACCAGAGGGGGGCCACCTGGTGACCACAAGACACCGGGGCGCACAAGGCCCCCCAGGCACGCCCCGGTGTGTTGTGGCCAGCCCGCCCCACCTCCAGTCCCCATCTTCTGGTATATAAGTCATTTTTACCTAGAAAAAATAAGGAGAGGACTTTCGGGACGGAGCACCGCAGTCTCGAGGCGGAACTTGGGCAGGAGCACTTTTGCCCTATCGACGGAGCGATTCCGCCGGGGGAACTTCCCTCCCGGAGGGGGAAATCGAAGCCATTGTGATCACCAACAACCCTCTCATCTTTGGGAGGCCAATCTCCATCAACATCTTCAACAACACCATCTCCTCTCAAACCCTAGTTCATCTCTTCTGTTCAATCTTTGTACCGGAACCTCAGATTGGTACTTGTGTGGGTGACTAGTAGTGTTGATTACTATATGGTTTATTTGATGAAAGATTATATGTTCAGACCCATTCACTACTGCAGGATGCTACTAACGCGACACTGCGATCAGAGACCCTTCGATGAAACTGTGTGCGATGCAATAATCGCAAACGATGATGTAAAAAACCCGTCAAAAAAGATGCAAAATGTTTGTGATGATGGATGCATCAAACACGGTTCAGATTTTTGTTACGTGTGAGATGCAGGGCATAAGATTCAGTTCAATGAACTATTTGCGATGAGGCAGAAGAACAAAAACAGGCAGCCAGATGAAGGTGTGTGCGATATACGGCATACGGTTCACTCGGATGAACTGTTTGCGATTAGGCGGAACAAAAGAAACGGTCAGCCAGATCAAGGTGTGTGCGATATACGGCATACTGTTCACTCGGGTGAACTGTTTGCGTTGAGCCAAGAGAACAGAAACGGTTCAATTTAACAAGATGTGTGTGATACGCGACAAACAGGTCTGTAATCAGAAATGTGTGCGAAGACCGATAATAACACAGACGATTGTTGCCAATAAGACGTGTGTGTTGTGCATTGGGATTGCATACAGAACAACATATATATATATATATATATATATATATATATATATATATATATATATATATATATATATATATATATATATATATAGACACACACACACACACTTATAAGGACATGGTTGCATAACCAAATTAAACATCAAATTACATAGGTGGCTACTACACACATGACATTTCCACACACCAAAGTCAACTATATATTACATGCATGATTAACTAGGATAAACGATCATCTGATCATCATCTACTTCTTGGGACGCTTGTCGCTACTGCTCTGCTTGTGGCTCAATTCGGCCTCGTCGATCTCGGTAACGAGGCACTTCCTCGTGTCAACGATCCACCCGTGCATCTTGTAGCATGTGTACACGCTCTTGGCCGCGAACCTGAGGTGAGGTTCATCCAGTTGCCGCATCCAGGCCCCGTGCCAGGATACAGGACGTGTTCTGTTGGCATCCTGCTTCATCTTTTTGTAGTATGGGTCGATGATGGCCGAGGCGAGTTCAACCAGGGAGTCCTTCTTCATGCTTCCCCAGCTCTATAGTGCTCACGGTTTTCGACAAGGTTCTTGCAGGCCAAGCCTGTAACCTTGAGCGCTTTTACATCATCGGTGGTTTCCACCGTAGCGAACTTGTAGTCGGTGCTGTTGACAAACCTAGTGAAATGGTCACAAGGCTCTGTGGCCATGCAGTAGTGGTAGACGAGGACATGATGGCACACACACAACTGGGCGATGACAACCTTCTGATCTATGTTGGGACGACCGCTGGTGTACTGGAGGTCGATGCAGACCACCTTGTACTTGTCTCGAGCAAGCAACTGCTCAACGGTGTTGATGTAGTCGTCCACCACGGCCGGGTCAATGGTGTACACCACCGAGAGATCCCTCTCCCTCGCGTGGGTCTCCACTTTATGCTCGCCGAAATCCATTGGAGCGCCGCTAGACATCCCCTCTGTATGTGTCATCGTGGGTGTGCTTGTTGTGTTGTGGGGCGCGATCGAAAGGTTGAAGAGACTAAGGCTATAATGGCCACGGGAATTAAAGGGGAAGCCAGACGGCCTGGAATATCGGCACGCCCGGTGGGCAGTTCTAATTTGCAGCGCGTAACTCCATCGTGCCGCACGTAACTGCATCGCGTGGCGACGCGCGTGGCGCAACCGCATGCATATGGGGCCCCCGACGTGATCGTCCACAGGCCCAACCGCTGGCAGAGCGCGCACCGAGGGACGCGAGCAGAGCGCTCCGCGATCGCCTCAACGACGAGCAACCATATATATGCATATAGCAGTTGAACACGCAAGGAAAAGCTGTCCACAAGCCGAGCGCGTCGACGAACGCGAGCAGAGAATGCCGCAGCGCCTAACGGCGAGCAGAGCTTGCCGAGGGACACGAGTAGAGGCCGACACAGTGATACGTGGCAAATAAGATGAACTGTGCGAGCGATGTCGAAGACATCAAGCACGAATCAGAATAGAGTTGCGTGTGCGATACGTGGCATACAGTTGATCCATCCGAGCTGTTTGTGATGGAATAAGCCGTTTGTGTTGTGGGCAAACGCTTGCTGGTATATAACCTTAAATTTTACCAACAAAATGTTAATGCATGTTACAAAAATTATATAACTGGAAACTATGTTCAAATATGAATCCAACGATATAATCTTTGGCGACATGCATTCGTTTTTATTAGTTAAATCTTACTTATAAACCAGGACGGGGCTATAGTAGGTAATTAAATCGCAAACATTTTTTTATTAACCGTATGTGTACGTGCCCTTTCGTCCTCCTCTCGCACATCTTGTCACCCCGCAGTCGCAGACGGCTTCGAGTGCAAGCTTGAGCAGTGCGCGGGGGTGTTCTTTTGGCCAAACGGTGGTGAGCTCGTTCCTGCGCAACCGTGCAGGTTCCCGCGCAAGCTTCCCGCCCGACTCGGTGAAATCCCCCAAAATCCCAATGCTTACCAGCCTACTATATAAACCCTCATGGCCGGCGAGTCCTGCATCGCATTTTCCCCTCCCTCCCTGTAGCTTTTCTCGTCTGCTTCTCCCACAATCGCCAATGGCACCGGTCCGTCCTCGTCGCTCAGCCACTCCACCATCATCAGAGGACAGCTCCAGCTGGGAGGCTACACCGCGGTGGCGACGTAGTCCCCAGCGTAGTGTAGTGCGCGTGACGTCCCTATTGGGTGTGCGCGGAACACCCACCACACGCTCCACCGCCGCTGCCCGTCGGCCGCTGTTGCCGGCCGCCCTTACCGCCACACCACCATTGAAAGCCAGGGACATCGCCTGCTCCGCCGCCACGGCGCGGGAGGTGGCCATCGTGGCCGCCACCCCACTGCCGGCCACCATGGCCATCACCCGCTCTGCCACCGCAACCCGTAGGCGCGAGGTGGTGGTCGTGGCCACCACCCCATCATCGGCTGCCGTGGCCGCCAGCCCACCGTCGACCGCCGGGATCATCACCCGCTCTGCCACCACCGCCCGAAGGAGGGAGGCGAAGGTGGAGGCTCGCACGTGCGTCGGCGACCTTGCACGCTATATCGAGTTCCTGCGGGAGGAGGAGGAGCACCTCGTGGAGCATGCAAAGGGCCTTACTGCAGCCGTGGCCGCAGCACACACCAATGCAGAGGTGAAGAATCAGGATATCTACAAGTAGTCTGGCCGCTTCGAGAGGGGTCGTCTGGACCGGTAGAGGGCGTTCGAGGTAAGCATCGTTGAAGGTGCGGCAGCGGCAGGCATTGTATTGTAGTTGTCCAGCTCGTCGTTAGGCTCCTCCTCCTCTTCCTCTTACTGAGTGCGCTCGATAGAGGAGAGGCTGCCAGAAGTAGTACAAAGCCCCTCCATAGTAGTAGTATTTAGGGGCTATTTTGTTCAGTTCATCTGACTATAGATGTGGTGGAACTATACAATGTACTTAAAATTAGCTAGTATATATAGTTGAACTAGCTATTTCAGTACGTGGTTGGCAAAAATTGGGGAAAAGTTTGGTCGGTTCAGCTATCGAGTTGAATTGTTTGTATAAATTAAGAATGACTTCTTAATCTATGAATGAAATCTATGCTTAATTACTGAATTTTAGTTGCAAAAATTAGATAGTGCTAGTGATTTTTAGCTGCATATTTTGACAAATCGCAGTGTACAAGGATTGACAAATGGAAATGTTACTAGATCAACAAATGTCAATCTTTCTAGTTTGACAAATGGCAATATACCCAATATGACAGATGCAAATCTTACCAAATTGTCTGTACGTGTTTCCACACGGGTCATCTGAAAAAACCATTTGCGTTGAAGGGAGGTACAAATCCTGCTTGCCAGATTTTCTCTTGGCTTAGCGTCGAAGTCTCGCTTTGCATACCTTATTCCATCTGAACCGTTTGCGTTGAAGAGATGCACAAATCTTGCGCGACAAATTTTCCCTTGGTTTACTGAGGACCATAGCTCTCACTTTGCATACAGGTGTTCTATCTAAAATATTTGCGATGAAGAGCTGCACAAATCCTGCTCGACACATTTTCCCTTGGCTTACTAGGGAAGTTGTCGATTTACATACGGGTGTTCTATCTAAAACGTTTGCGATCAAGAGCTGCACAAATCCTGCTCGGCACATTTTCGCTAGGCTTCCTAGGGAAGCCGTCGGTTTGCATATGGGTGTTCTAACTAAAACGTTTGCGATGAGTGTTTTATATTTAAAAATCGTATTAAACTGCGGCTTGGGCGCCATTAATGGAGAGGATGCGAGCAAGGTGGGCGGCCATGGAAGTCAAAGGGCTCGCTTCCCAGTGAGGCAAATAGCGATTTTGCTATAGATACTGGGATCAGAAAATGGTAGTGGATGTGGACGCCGAACAGGTGGCACGAAATGCTCGTTCAACGGATTCTCCCATAACTAATTAATGCGGGGAAAAAACAAGATTTCACTGAAAAAAGGTGCCCTACGCGGCGTACAGCTCGCACGCTTCCCAGTGAGCATGTGTGCATTGTAGTACAGCTAGCACGCCTCTCGTTTAGTCAAGCACCTGTCCGCACGCCTCCTCCTAGCAATTAAAAGAGTGAGGCATGGCGTCACGTGAATGGTTAACAGAACACACACAATTTAAATTATACAAAACGTTTGAGATGTTATAGTGGCAGCTATTTGTTTCAAAATGCCTTTGTTGGCTGTTAATCGAGTGCGCCTTCTCTCAAAATGGACATGAAAAATACCACATCATGTCGGGTGCCATTCCATGATAGCATGCCAAGTTTCATGACTTTCAGATGAGTTTTGGATTTTGCTAGAATTTAAAAACAAAGTATCTCAACGTTTCGCCGGCAATCAATAGTGCCCTGGTGTTTGGAATTCATTCCCATTTCTTGCATGGGACCTAAGCATGCACCCAAGGACACATATTTGATTTTTCAACCAATTTATATGCACTAGAGCATGTGCATGTAGTTCAAATTTGAATTATGCACATAAAATGCTTAGAAAACCCAGTTAATGTATAAATGTGCAAACGAACCCCGAAAAAATCCAAAATTCAACACAACACTCCTGTTGTTCTATGTTGACACTAGAATTTTTTTTAAAGCTATAAGAGGCAACGGATATCGTTTCGTCCCCAAAGGTGGCACGTTCCCTACCGAAACCATCAGGCTTGTTGTGAGAAGCTTTGGTTTGTGAGAAGCTTATACCCAAACCTGCCCCAAATGAGACAAAAAATATACCACTGCATGTTGATGCAGCTCCATGATAGCATGCCAAGTTTCATGAATTTCAGAAGAGTTTTGGATTTACTAGAATTTAAAAACCAGGTATCACAATGTTTGCGGCCGAGTGATGGTGGCAGGGTGTTTGACATTCATTCCCATTTCTTGCATGGGACCTAAGCATGCAACCAAGGACACAGATTTGAATTTTCAACCAATTTATATGCATTAGAGTTTGTGCCTGTAGTTCAAATTTGAATTATGCACATAAATGCATTGAAAACTCAATTATGTATAAAAATGTCCAAACGAACAACGAAAAATTCCAAAATTTGGCACAACACTCCTGTTGTTCTATGTTGACACTAGAGAAAAAATTGAAATCAAGAAGAGGCAACGGATATCGTTTCGTCCAGAAAGGTGAAATGTTCCCTACCATAACCATGAGGCTTGTTGCGAGAAGCTTTGGTTTGTGAGAAGCTTATACCCCAACCTGCCCCAAATAGGACAATATTTTTACCACTACATGTTGATGCCGTTCCGTGATAGCATGTCAAGTTTCATGAATTTCAGACGGATTTTCGATTTACTAGAATTTTAAAACCATGTATCTCAATGTTAGTGGGCGAGCGACAGTGGCGAAGGTGTTTGACATTCATTCACATTTCTTGCATGGGACCTAAGGTTGCAACCAAGGACACACATTTGATTTGTCAACCCGTTTATATGCACTGGAGCATGTGCATGTAGTTCAAATTTGAATGATGCACATGAATGCATATAAAACTCAGTTAATGTATAAAAATGTCCAAGCGAACCCCCAAAAAACCCAAAAATTGACACAACACTCCTGTTGTTCTATGTTGACATGAGAAAAAATTTGACAGTAAGAAGAGGCAACAGATATCGTTTCGTCCCCCAAGGTGGCACATTCCCTACCGAAACCATCAGGCTTGTTGTGAGAGAAGCTCTGGTTGCGAGAAGCTTATACCCAAACATGTCCCAAATGGGACAATATATTTACCACGGCATGTCGATGTCATTCCATGATATCATGTGAAGTTTCATGAATTTCAGACGAGTTTTCGATTTACTAGAATTTTAAAACGATGTATCTCAATGTTAGCGGCCGAGCGACAGTGTCAAGGTGTTTGACATTCATTCTCATTTCTTGCATGTGACCTAAGCTTGCAACCAAGGACAAACATTTGATTTTGCAACCCGTTTTTATGGACTGGAGCATGTGCATGTAGTTCAATTTTGAATCATGCACATAAATGCCTAGTAAACTCAGTTAACATATAAAAATGTCCAAACGATCCCCGAAAAAATCCAAAATTTAACACGACACTCCTATTGTTCTATGTTGACACCAGGAAAAAAATTGAAAGGAAGAAGAGACGACGAATATCATTTTGTCCACAAAGGTGACACGTTTCCCTAAAGGAACCATGAGGCTTCTTGTGAGAAGCTTATACCATAACCTGCCCCAAATGGGACAATATTTTTTACCCCAGCATGTTGATGCCATTCCATGATAGCGTGCCAAGGTTCATGAATTTCAGGCGGGTTTTGGATTTACTAGAATTACAAAAGCAAGCACCTCAATGTTTGCCGGAGAGCCACGGTGTCGTGGTGTTTGAAATTCATCCCCATTTCTTGCATGGGACATAAGCATCAACCCATGGACACATATATCATTTTACAAACCATTTTGGTGCACCGGAGCATGTGCATGTAGTTTAATTTTGAATTGTGCACCTGAAATACCTAGAAAACCAAGTTAATGTATAAAAATGTCCAAACAAACCCTGAATAATTCCAATTTTTTTGACGACACACCTATAGTTGCATGTTCACTGCAGATAAAATTTCTAGCAATTCAAACACTATCCTTTGCAGCCGTGACCCCATTATGTAATTCAAATCAAGACGAAAAACCAAGTAGATCACACACAGTTTATTATCACCAACCGTGTGAGATGCAGCACAAAATATCTTGGAGCACCGTCGAAGTATAGTACACATACGGCTTACGCGAGAAGGTGCGTCGGCTATAGTCCACAGTCGGCGTGTCAAGCACACTAGCTTGCTCCCCAAATATCATTTCATTGTTCAATCATCGCCGGTGAAAGATGGCGACATGGACCCGCGTCGTGAGGGAAACTTCGGCGGCCCACTCCGACAAGAGCGCGGCCGCAGCCGCCAGGCGCGTGCTAACAAGCTTCGTGAGCGCAGCCGCAATCTACCACCAGGCGGCCAAGGCAGCCCAGCTATTGGTGCTTCTCAGGTGGCGGCAGCAACATCTGCCTCGGGGATAGCAACTAGCGAGAACGGCATAGCAGATGTCCGTTTCGTAGTGGCAGCCTTAGCCCTGATGGAGGCCGCCCACGCCCATCTCGTAGCGGTCACCGCACAAATTGAGCGAAGCTTCTCCGACAACGATAGGCAACCCACGATCGAAGAGTTGGCAATCGCCGAGAGCGTTCGAGCTGCCGTCCGTTCCTGTGTAGCATACCTTGCCACGATGGAGCCCGCCAAAGCCCAGATCGCGGCCGCCCATTCCCAGCTCGTGGTGGCCTATTCCAAAGATATGGCGGATGCGAATGGCGAGATGCTTGCCAAGTATGGTGCAATGGATGCCATGGAGCCCCTTCCCCAGGAGATCATCGGGCGCGAGTTGGACATGGAGGAGGCGGCGGAGATCGACGAGCACCAGTCGTAGTAGTACTCTTTGTTTTGTTTAATTAAGAGCATCGGTCTTTAATTTGTTAGAGTAATGTTTAGGTCAGCTAGCTCTGTTTAATTGCTGAAATTGCTCGATTAAGAAGTGTGGGTGTGTTGTAGTCTCCTTTGTGTACCCAAATTATGCAATGACGTGGATGACCATTGTAACCAGGGAAATTCGAACCAAAAATTTTCACGTTCAAACTCATCACACACGGGTTAAGCTATATGAATTGTTTGTGATGTTCACATATCGTACACAGTGCTGAATAAGGGACCGTGTCTGATGAAACTTTGTGCGCCAGTTTTTTCGCTGAACCGATTCCAAATTTTCGGCTTCCGCGGAAATATCTACCTCCCCCCCTCCCCCTTACCAAAAGCCACATTTCCCCTGTTTCCGCCTTCCTTTCCAAGTTGAAACCTTCACTCCTTGCTTGCAGCACCGCCTCCTCGCCGGCGACCCTCCTTTACGCTGCTCGACCTCGTCTATCCAGGCAGGTAATCCACACCGGACCGCCATCCTCCTCCTCCTTCCACATCCCACATGCCCCGACCGCCGACGTGACACCTTCCACCCAAATCACCGACCCCTCCACCAAATAAGCGCTGCCCTAAGCCATGGTGCACGCAGTTTAGCCAGGAGCTCAAGGAGCATTTTGCAGCGGAGAAGCAAATCGCGGCCGCACACGCGGATGAGGTCGCGATGGCTGCCATTCATGTTGACCCCCAGATCTTGTAGAAGCACCTCGCCGTCGAGGCCACCATCGATGCCTCGCATGCTGACGCCGCGATGCGGTTGGCTGCTTTAGACGACAGTTCGTGGCGTTTTCTCGAGGCCACCCTCGGTGCCATTGACGAAGACTACGAGGTGTTTTCTCAGCATGCACGTGCTTACCTCAACTCGAGAGCCAGCAGGTTGGCGCCCGGAGCAGCTCAGGCAACTCACCACTACGATGAGGGCACCCATGATGCGGAGGCCTCACCCTCTTCCATGTCCAAGGAGCCAATCATCATCGATATCTCCGACAGTGAGGAGTAGCTTGTCTTATTAGCTCACTATAAGGACCCATGTTCAGTTTACTAGCTACTGCCATTCCTTAACAAATTCTAGTGAATTGTTCTATCTACTTTTACCATGCAATTTGTTGCTCTAGTGGATATGTTCTATATGTCATGCAATGTGGTGCTCACTTATTAACTATTTGGTTAATTAGTTGTCGTCTTCAGTTAACTGTTTGGTTCAATTTTGCAAATGTGATGTTCAATTCTTCAAGGTGCAATTTTGTATTGTCTTCCATGTGAGAAACAAATCAAATTTTTCTTTACAAAATACATGAGAAACAAATACAATTGCTATATTTCCAAGTTGTTAAGCATGCTTGGTTTGGTTAACTGTCTGATCTTCTAGTATGGTATACATTGTGCAATGTGGTGCTCAGTTAATGTTTGGTTCATTTGTTGTGGTGTTTAGTTAACTGTTTGGTTCAATTCAGCAATGCGATGTTCAATTGTTGTGGGTGCATTCTGTTATTGTATACCATGTGAGAAATAAATCAAATTTGGCTGTACTAAATACATGAGAAACAAATACAATTGCTATATTTCAAAGTTGTTAAGCATGCTTGGTTTGGTTCACTGTTTGATCTTCTATTAGGAGTATGTTATATTGTGCAATGTGGTGCTCAGTTAATGTTTGGTTCATTTGTTGTGGTGTTTAGTTAACTGCTTGGTTCAATTCTGCAATGCAATGTCCAATTGTCGTGGGTAGAATTTTTTATTGTTGTGCATGTGAGGAATAAATCGAATTTGGCTGCACTTAATACATGAGAAACATATACAATTGCTATATTTCCTAGTTCTTAATCATGCTTGGTTTGGATAAATGGGTTTTCCATGTGGCTTGAATTAATCTGATGAATCTGCAATGTGCTTATTTTTCATCAACATATTTTACTAATAGCATGCGAACCCTCACTTAACCTGATCACTAACTACCTTATATGTGTTGCAGGGAAACAATGGGAAGCACTGAGGTTTACAATCGAGGTTTGCACATGCATGGTCCTTTGTCTAATAGCACATTATTGTGCAATTGCAGGAACCATTCTAATATTTAGGTTTTTAACAATTTGGTCTTGCACATGTAGGTCCTGCTTTGAGAGGTTTTGACCCACTGTTCGACCCTTTTTGCATATGGGGAAATGAGTTGTCCATGAATATCAGTCAAGTCAAGAAACTCAGAAAGATTGTTAGGATAAAGAAATTAGTGACAAAAAACAACAAGATCTTTGTCTGCACAATGAAGAAGACATGAGTTCACTACAGGATGGTACTAACTATTATACCTTGCCTTTTTTATTCCTTTGCTCCATTTCCAATATAGAGAAGATATTTATGCACATCCTTGTTTTCAGGCCTTTCTAAAGCAGTTCACTGATGATTACCTCTCAAACCACCTGCATGGTCAGGAGGCGAGGAAGGTATTCATACAACACCCACGGTTCAATATTGAAGTGTTCCTGAAGAGGACGAAGGATGGACGGTCAATCATCCACAGGCACTGGCCTAAAGTTGCAAAGACCTTCGATATCAATGAAGGCTCAATATTCGCCTTCCACTTCAGCAGTTTTCAGATGAGATACATCTGTCTATGTACCGTCTATGATGCTAATTTCGAAAGGTTATAGATGTTGCATGTGAAACTTGGTGCTGGTGCAGTTGTGTGATACGTCCATTTTGCATCACACTTTTATATTGATATTTATTGCATTATGGGCTGTTATTACATGTTATGTCACAATACTTATGCCTATTCTCTCTTATTTTACAAGGTTTATAGGGAGAATGCCGGCAGCTGGAATTCAGGGCTGGAAATGGAGCAAATATTAGAGACCTGTTCTGCACAACTCCAAAAGTCCTGAAACTTCACGGAAGTCATTTTTGGAATTTATAAAAAATAATGAACAAAGAAAATACCAGAGGGGGCCCACACCCTGGCCATGAGGATGGGGGCGCGCCCCCTGCCTCGTGGGCCCCCTGGCAGGCCTCTAATGCCCATCTTCTGCTATATGAAGTCTTTTACCCTGGAAAAAATTATAAGCAAGCTTTCGGGAAGAAACTCCGCCGCCACGAGGCGGAACCTTGGCGGAACCAATCTAGGGCTCCGGCAGAGCTGTTCTGCCGGGGAAACTTCCCTCCGGGAGGGGGAAATCATCGCCAACGATCCTCTCATCGGGAGGGGGTCAATCTCCATCAACATCTTCACCTGCACCATCTCCTCTCAAACCCTAGTTCATCTCTTGTATCCAATTCTTGTCTCTAAGTCTGGGATTGGTACCTGTAGGTTGCTAGTAGTGTTGATTACTCCTTGTAGTTGACGCTAGTTGGTTTATTTGGTGGAAGATCATATGTTCAGATCCATTATGCATATTAATACCCCTCTGATTATGAACATGAATATGGTTTGTGAGTAGTTACGTTTGTTCCTGAGGACATGGGAGAAGTCTTGCTATTAGTAGTCATGTGAATTTGGTATTCGTTCGATATTTTGATGAGATGTATGTAGTCTTTCCTCTAGTGGTGTTATGTGAACGTCAACTACATGACACTTCACCATTGTTTGGGCCTAGAGGAAGGCATTGGCAAGTAATAAGTAGATGATGGGTTGCTAGAGTGACAGAAGCTTAAACCCTAGTTTATGAGTTGCTTCGTAAGGGGCTGATTTGGATCCATAAGTTTCATGCTATGGTTAGGTTTACCTTAATAATTATTTTGTAGTTGCGGATGCTTGCAATAGGGGTTCATAAGTGGGATGCTTGTCCAAGAAAGAGCAGTACCCAAGCACCGGTCCACCCACATACCAAATTATAAAAGTACCGAACGCGAATCATATGAGCGTGCTGAAAACTAGCTTGACGATAATTCCCTTGTGTCCTCGGGAGCGCTTTTCTCTATATAAGAGTTTGTCCAGGCTTGTCCTTTGCTACAAAAAGGATTGGGCCATCTTGCTGCACTTTATTTACTTTCATTACTTGTTACCCGTTACAAATTACCTTATCACAAAACTATCTGTTACCGATAATTTCAGTGCTTGCAGAGAATACCTTGCTGAAAACCGCTTATCATTTCCTTCTGCTCCTCATTGGGTTCGACACTCTTACTTTTCAAAAGGACTATGATAGATCCCCTATACTTGTGGGTCATCAAGACTCTTTTCTGGTGTCGTTGTCGGGGAGTGAAGCGCCTTTGGTAGGTGGAATTTGGTAAGGAAAAATTTATATAGTGTGCTGAAATTTACTGTCACTTGTTACTATGGAAAGTAATCCTTTGAGGGGCTTGTTCGGGGTATCTTCACCCCGACCAGTAGAGCAAATAGTTGCTCCTCAACCTACTGAAAATGTTTACTTTGAAATTCCTTCGGGTATGATAGAGAAACTGCTAGCTAATCCTTTTGCAGGAGCTATGTGGATGAAGTTTGTGGATTATTTAAGCTTGCAGGTATGCCCGATGATGTTATCAATAAGAAGGTCTTCCCTTTATCTTTGAAGGGAGAGGCATTGACATGGCATAGGCTATGTGATGATATGGGATCATGGAACTACAAACGATTGAAATTGGAATTTCATCAGAAGTTTTATCCTATGCATCTTGTTCATCGTGATCGTAATTATATATATAATTTTTGGCCTCGCGAAGGAGAAAGCATCGCTCAAGCTTGGGGGAGGCTTAAGTCAATGTTATATTCATGCCCCAATTATGATCTCTCAAGAGAGATGATTATTCAAAAAAATTATGCTCGACTCTCTCTCAATAATCGCTCCATGCTCGATACTTCTTGTATTGGCTCTTTTATGATGAAGACTGTTGAATTCAAATGGGATTTATTGGAAAGAATTAAACGCAACTCTGAAGACTGGGACCTCGACGAAGGTAAAGAGTTAGGTATAACACCTAATTTTGATTGAGTTAAATCTTTTATGGATACCGATGCTTTCCGTGAATTTAGCACTAAATATGGTCTTGACTCTGAGATAGTAGCTTCTTTCTGTGAATCCTTTGCTACTCATGTTGATCTCCCCAAGGAGAAGTGGTTTAAATATAATCCTCCCATTGAAGTAACAGTAGCTGTACCTATTAAAGTTGAAGAAAAGACTATCACTTATGATGATCCTATTATTCCTACTACTTATGTTGAGAAACCACCTTTCCCTGTTAGAATAAAGGATCATGCTAAAGCTTCAACTGTAGTCAACAAAAGTAATATTAGGAGACATAAACCACCTGAGCAAGTTAAAGTTGAACCTAATATTGCTATGGTTAAAGATCTATTGGCTGATAATATCGATGGGCATGTTATTTATTTCTGTGAGGAAACTGCTAGAATTGCTAAACCTGGTGCTAAAGATAAACATAGACCTGTGGTAGGCATGCCTGTTATTTCTATTAAAATAGGAGATCATTGTTATCATGGCTTGTGTGATATGGGTCGTAGTGCTAGTGCAATACCTCATTCCTTATACAAAGAGATTATGCATGATATCGCACCTACTGAAATAGAAGAAATTGATGTTACCATTAAGCTTGCCAATAGAGATACTATTTCATCGATTGGGATTGTTAGAGATGTTGAAGTCTTGTGTGGGAAGGTTAAATATCCTATTGATTTTCTTGTTCTTGGTTCCCCACAAGATAGCTTTTGCCCCATTATATTTGGTAGACCCTTCTTGAATACTGTTAATGCTAGGATAGACTGCGAAAAGGATGTTGTTACTATTGGTTTGGGTGATATGTCTCATGAGTTTAATTTTGCTAAATTTCGTAGACAACCCCGTAATAAGGAATTGCATAGTAAAGATGAAATTATTGGTCTTGCTTCTATTGCCGTGCCTCCTAGTGATCCTTTAGAACAATATTTGCTAGACCATGAAAATGATATTTTTATGAATGAAAGAAGGGAAATAGATGAAGTATTCTTTAAACATGGACCTATTCTGAAACACAACTTGCCTGTTGAAATTCTAGGGGATCCTCCTCCACCCAAGGGTGATCCCGTGTTTGAGCTTAAACCATTATCTGATACTCTTAAATATGCTTATCTTGATGAAAATAAGATATATCCTGTTATTATTAGTGCTAACCTTTCAGAGCATGAAGAAGAGAAATTATTGAAAACTCTGAAGAAGCACCGTGCTGCTATTGGATATACTCTTGATGATCTTAAGGGCATTAGTCCCACTCTATGTCAACACAAAATAAATTTGGAGAAAGACGCCAAACCAGTTATTGATCACCAACGACGGCTAATCCTAAGATGAAAGAAGTGGTAAGAAAGGAAATATTAAAGCTCCTAGAGGCAGGTATAATCTATCCCGTTGCTGATAGTAAGTGGGTAAGTCCTGTCCATTGTGTCCCCAAGAAGGGAGGTATTACTGTCGTTCCTAATGATAAAGATGAATTGATCCCGCAAAGAATTGTTACAAGTTATAGAATGGTAATTGATTTCCGCAAACTAAATAAAGCTACTAAAAAAGATCATTACCCTTTGCCTTTTATTGATCAAATGCTAGAAAGATTATCCAAACATTCACGTTTTTGCTTTCTAGATGGTTACTCTGGTTTCTCTCAAATACCTGTGTCAGCTGATGATCAAGCAAAAACCACTTTTACTTGCCCTTTCAGTACTTTTGCTTATAGACGTATGCCTTTTGGTTTATGTAATGCACCTGCTACCTTTCAAAGATGCATCATGGCTATATTCTCTAACTTTTGTGAAAAGATTTGTGAGGTCTTCATGGATGATTTCTCCGTTTATGGATCCTCCTTTGATGATTGCTTGAGCAACCTTGATCGAGTTTTGTAGAGATGTGAAGAAACTAACCTTGTCTTGAATTGGGAGAAATGCCACTTTATGGTTAATGAAGGTATTGTCTTGGGGCATAAAATTTCTGAAAGAGGTATTGAAGTTGATAAAGCTAAAGTTGATGCTATTGAAAAGATGTCGTGCCCCAAGGACATCAAAGGTATAAGAAATTTCCTTGGTCATGCCGGTTTTTATAGGAGGTTCATTAAGGACTTCTCAAAAATCTCTCGGCCTCTGACTAATCTATTACAAAAAGATATTCCTTTCGTCTTTGATGATGATTGTGTAGAAGCATTTGAAATACTTAAGAAAGCTTTGATTTCTGCACCTATTGTTCAGCCACCTGATTGGAATTTACCTTTTGAAATTATGTGTGATGCCAGTGATTATGTTGTAGGTGCTGTTTTAGGCCAAAGAGTTGATAAGAAATTAAATGTTGTTCAATATGCTAGTAAAACTCTAGACAATGCCCAGAGAAATTATGCTACTACTGAGAAAGAATTTTTAGCAGTTGTTTCTGCTTGTGATAAGTTTAGACCTTATATTGTTGATTCTAAAGTAACTATTCACACTGATCATGCTGCTATTAAATATCTTATGGAAAAGAAAGATGCTAAGCCTAGACTTATTAGGTGGGTTCTCTTGCTACAAGAATTTGATTTGCATATTATTGATAGAAAGGGAGTTGAGAACCCCGTTGCAGACAACTTGTCTATGTTAGATAATGTTCTTGATGACCCACTACCTATTGATGATAGCTTTCCTGATGAACAATTAGCTTTCATACATGCTTCTCGTGCTGCTCCATGGTATGCGGATTATGCTAATTACATTGTTGCTAAATTTATACCACCTAGTTTCACATACCAGCAAAAGAAAAAGTTTTTCTATGATTTGAGACATTACTTCTGGGATGACCCACATCTTTATAAAGAAGGAGTAGATGGTGTTATTAGACGTTGTGTACCTGAGCATGAACAGGAACAGATCCTACGCAAGTGTCACTCCGAGGCTTATGGAGGACACCACGCTGGAGATAGAACTGCCCATAAGGTATTGCAATCCGGTTTTTATTGGCCTACTCTCTTCAAAGATGCCCGTAAGTTTGTCTTATCTTGTGATGAATGTCAAAGAATTGGTAATATAGTAGACGTCAAGAAACGCCTATGAATTATTCACTTGTTATTGAACCATTTGATGTTTGGGGCTTTGATTACATGGGACTGTTTCCTTCCTCTAATGGGTATACACATATTTTAGTTGCTGTTGATTACGTTACTAAGTGGGTAGAGGCTATTCCAACTAGTAGTGCTGATCATAACACCTCTATTAAGATGCTTAAAGAAGTCATTTTTCCGATGTTTGGAGTCCCTAGATATTTAATGACTGATGGTGGTTCACATTTTATTCATGGTGCCTTTCGTAAAATGCTTGCTAAGTATGATGTTAATCATAGAATTGCATCCCCTTATCACCCACAGTCTAGTGGTCAAGTAGAATTGAGTAATAGGGAGCTCAAATTAATTTTGCAAAAGACTGTCAATAGATCTAGAAAGAATTGGTCCAAGAAACTTGATGATGCATTATGGGCCTATAGAACTGCATATAAAAATCCTATGGGTATGTCTCCGTATAAAATGGTTTATGGAAAAGCATGTCACTTACCTCTTGAATTAGAACATAAGGCATATTGGCCTATTAAAGAGCTCAATTGTGATTTCAAACTTGCCGGTGAGAAGAGGCTTTTTGACATTAGCTCACTTGATGAATGGAGAACCCAGGCCTACGAGAATGCCAAACTGTTTAAAGAAAAAGTTAAAAGATGGCATGACAAAAGGGTACAAAAGCGTGAGTTTAATGTAGGTGATTATGTAGTGCTA
The DNA here is from genome assembly GCF_002575655.3 of Aegilops tauschii subsp. strangulata. Classification (NCBI taxonomy): domain Eukaryota; kingdom Viridiplantae; phylum Streptophyta; class Magnoliopsida; order Poales; family Poaceae; genus Aegilops; species Aegilops tauschii. Next base: position 204,965,606 of record NC_053035.3, on the reverse strand, counting down.
TACAACTCTCGTTTAAGATTTTTTGCAGGAAAACTTCTCTCTAAATGGGAAGGTCCTTACGTTATCGAGGAGGTCTATCGTTCCGGTGCCATAAAAATCAACAACTTCGAAGGCACAAATCCGAAGGTGGTGAAAGGTCAAAGAATCAAACATTATATCTCAGGTAATCCCATAAATGTTGAAAATAATGTTATTGAAACCGTAACCCCGGAGGAATACGTAAGGGACACTTTCCAGAATGTTTCAGACTCCGAAAAGGAATAGATACGTGGTACGGTAAGTAAACCGACTCCAAAACAGTTCTAATGGCAATTTTTCTCTGTTTTGGAATATTTAAGAAAATAGGAAAATAAGAAGCAGTCCGGGAAGGACACGAGGCTTCCACGAGGGTGGGAGGCGCGCCCTACCCCCCTGGGCGCGCCCCCTGCCTCGTGGGCACCTCGTGCGCTCTCCGGACTCCGTTTTCTTGCACGATACTTCTTTTGGTCGGTAAAAATTCATTATATAATCTCCCGAAGGTTTTGACTACCGTTGTTGCGCTCCCGATTCAATCATACACGCAAACGTGTACGATCAAGATCAGGGACTCACGGGAAGATATCACAACACAACTCTAAAAATAAAATAATTCATACAAGCATCATAATACAAGCCAGGTGCCTCGAGGGCTCGAATACAAGTGCTTGATCATAGATGAGTCTGCGGAAGCACCAAAACCTGAGCACAGACATAATTTAAACAAGTTTGCCTTAAGAAGGCTAGCACAAACTGGGATACAGATCGAAAGAGGCGCAGGCCTCCTGCCTGGGATCCTCCTAAACTACTCCTGGTCATCGTCAGCGGCCTGCACGTAGTAGTAGGCACCCTCGGTGTAGTAGGAGTCATCGTCAACAGTGGCGTCTGACTCCTGGGCTCCAGCATCTGGTTGCGACAACAGAGAAGAAAGGAAAGGGGGGAAAGAGGGAGAAAAGCAACCATGAGTAATCATCCAAAGTACTCGCCAGCAAGGATCTACACTACATATGCATGGGTATCTGTGTAAAGGGCAATATCGGTGGACTGAACTGCAGAATGCCAGAATAAAAGGGGGATAGCTAGTCATGTCGAAGACTACGCTTCTGGCAGCCTCCATCGAGAGTAGATGGTAAGTTCACCAAGTAGCATCGTATAGCATAATCCTACCCGGCGATCCTCTCCTAGTCGCCCTATGTGAGAGCGTTCACCGGGTTATATCTGGCACTTGGAAGGGTGTGTTTTATTAAGTATCCGGTTCTAGTTGTCATAAGGTCAAGGTACAGCTCCAAGTCGTCCTGTTAGAAGATCACGACTATTCGAATAGATAAACTTCCCTGCAGGGGTGCACCACATTACCCGACATGCTCGATCCCCTTTGGCCGGGCACACTGTCCTGGGTCATGCCCGGCCTTGGAAGATCAACATGTTGCAGCCCTACCTAGGCACAACAGAGAGGTCAGCACGTTGGTCTAAATCCTATGGCACAGGGGTCTGGGCCCATCGCCCATTGCACACCTGCATGTTGCGAGGGCGGCCGGAAGCAGACCTAGCCCCCTTAATACAAGCGCAGGCTTATGATCCAATCCGGCGCGCGCTGCTCAGTCGCTGACGTCACGAAGGCTTCGGCTGATACCACGACGCCGGTTGCCCATATCTTGTCCCACGTGGCGGTTAGTGCGGATAAGGTCAACGACCCAACTCAGATCAAATACCAAGATCTTGTTAAGCATGTTATTATGAAGTAACCGCGGACGCCGACCAGGGCCAGGCCCGCCTCTCTCCTAGGTGGTCTCAACCAGCCATGTCGCTCCGCCACAAAGTAACAGTCGGGGGCCTTCGGGAACCCAGGCCCACCTCTACCGGGATGGAGCCACCTGTCCTTCCAGCCCCCACATCGAAATCACATGCTGGTACTCAATGAGCCGACCCGACTTTAGTCACCACCTGTATAGTATGTATGTATATATATATATACCCGTGATCACCTCCCGAGTGATCACGGCCTGATAGTATAGCATGGCAGACGGACAAGAATGTAGGGCCACTGATGGATACTAGCATCCTATACTAAGCATTTAGGATTTCAGGTAAGAGTAACAACTGTAGCAACAATGACAGGCTATGCAGCAGAATAGGATTAACCGAAAGCAGTAACATGCTACACTACTCTAATGCAAGCAGTAAAGAGAAGGAATAGGCGATATCTGGTGATCAAGGGAGGGGGGCTTGCCTGGTTGCTCTGACAAGGAGGGGTCGTCAACAACATAGTCGATCGGGGCACCAGCAGCGGCGTCAGTCTCGTAGTCGACCGGAGAGAAGAGGGGGAAGAAACAATGAATACAATCCAAACAGATGCATAACGATGCATGACATGACAAGCAACGGTGCCAGGTGTGCCCTAATGCAGTAGGAGGTGATACCGGCGAAGGGGGGAAACATCCGGGAATGTATCCCCGGTTTTTCGCATTTTCGGACAGATGGACCGGAGGGGGAAAGTTGCGTGTTCGCTATGCTAGGGATGTGTGGCGGACGGACGGGCTGTGTATTCGGATTCGTCTCGTCGTTCTGAGCAACTTTCATGTACGAAGTATTTTCATCCGAGTTACGGATTACTTTATATTAATTTTTAAAGTTTTTAAAACATTTTTGGAATTAACAGAACTAATTTAATTCAAAATTCAGTTTATGACGTCATCATGACGTCAACATGACGTTAGCGATCAACTGTCTGTTGACTTGGTCAAACTGACGCGTGGGTCCTATATGTCATAGGCTTAGGTTAATTAAATTGGTTTAGTTAATTAAATAGGTGATTATGTTAACTAATTATGCTTAAATTAAGTTAATTAATTAATTATTATTTTGAATTATGTATTTTTTATCTCTTTTTTTAACATTCTGGAGGCGGGGCCCTCCTATCATTGACCCCAGGGGGCCTAGTGGATCGGGCGCTAGCGGGGCCACGGGCGCCAGCCCGTCTGGGCGATGGCGGGGACGCCCGTCGGGGCGGGATCGAGTGCCGGCCGCGGCCCCGAGCGACGCGCGCGGGCGCTGGGGAGGAGGGCTGCCGGCACCGGCGGCAACGGGAGGCGCCAGCAGCGGCGGCGCTGGAAGGCAGCAGACGGGCGCGGCGCGGAGCGTGGCAAGTCCGCGGCGGCAGAGGTGGCACGGGCGGAGGCAGGGCGCAACAGCGGCAGTGAGCGGCTGAGCTAGGCGAGGCTGTGGCCGGAGCTAGCGGGAGCGGCAGGCGCAGCCGGCGAGGTCAGAGGCGGAGCAGGGGCACGGCGCAGGGAGGGGGGTGCGCGCGCGGTGGAGGTCAGGGAGGCGGAGGAGGGCCGCGGCCGTAGGCGGGCACGCCGGCACGCGGTGAGCACGCGGGCGACGCGGGTAGCGGTGAGTGGGACGGGCAGGCGAGCGCGAGCGCGGGGGATCGACCACAGGGGCGCGAGAGAGCGCGGGCACGTCGCGGTGAGGGAGAGAGGAGGAGAGGGAGGGGCTCACTGGGGCCGTAGGGTAAGGGGCAGCGTTGCTCGGGGCGGAGGACGGGGACGAGGCCGTCGACGGAGAGGACGGCAAGGAGGAGGTTGACGGGGGCGCAGATCCGGCGAGGGGGTTGAGGTAGAAGAGCTCCGGTGGGGGGGGGGGGGTTGCCCCGGCGAACAACGACGGCAGGGTGGTCTTCTTTGCGGCGGCGGCGGGCGTCGAGCGAGGGGGATCGGGCTCCTCCCGATCCAGATCCAGAGCGAGGGGGAAGTGGTGGTCGGAGAGATTAGGGTTTCGGGGATGGGGGGGATAAGGGGAGTGGGGTGGCCGGTTGGGCCTTTTGGGCTGGTGGCCTGCTGGCTAGCTGGGCCATTAGGCCCAGGGGGAGGGGGGTTTCTTCCTTTTCTTTTTTTTGTTGGTTTTGTTTTCTGTTTTTGTATTTTCTTTTCTTCTATTTATTTCCCTTTTTTGTTTTATTTAATTTAGGGCATCTTAGCATTTTCTGAAATATGTGTTTTCTTCACAACAATTACCTATGTAATATTTGGCACTAACCGAACATTTTTGTTCTAATGTTTGAAAACTTTTGATGTTTGCCATATTTTTGAATTTGAAGTTTGAATCGGTTTCGAACTAACGCGAGATTAGCAACAGTAATCGAGGTGACGTGGCATCATTAGCAGAGGTTACCATAGCTTGATCATCCGGGCGTCACAATTCTCCTCCACTACAAGAATCTCGTCCCGAGATTTAAGAGGGGGTCTAAGGGGGGAAGGTTTGGTTATGAAATTCTAACGAATCTTCTCGGTCTTGGTTGCTCTTCTCGATGAGGTCGATCCATTACGTTGATGTCTTCATTTCTCTTCTTCAGGTCATCGTTATGAAGTCGGGTCCTTTCTTTGGGAACTCCATTGTACTTATGAAAGAATAAAGGGTGGATATTCCAGAAGAACGGACCTCTACAAGGTTGACTATCTGGTCGATAGCATCGAGGAAGGTGGCGGAAAGTAACTCTCGAATTGAAACTTAAGAAGATATCGAGAGCAAAGTAAGAAGGTACCATAAGAAGTTTCAAGCAGCCAGGCAATCATTCAATGCCTAGTCAGAAGGTGAAAGGGTTTCAGGGCAACGTGTATAAGTATTGCGTCTGATACCAGAATAGATCACTAGGAATGTGGCTCGTGAATTAAATACAAAGCCAAGCATGGGGAAAAACCATGAGAAACAGGGTTGTACAGGAGAGTCAGGTTTCGATCCTGTGGAACTGTGGGTTATGGGCCCACCATGTGAGTTAAAAGTAGGAAAGGCGGAGACGTCTTGCGTGATCATGCAAGCAAGGCATGTCAACGGGTAGCTTGTCGATTATGTCGGCAACAACGTCGGTACCAAGGGCGAGGGACAAAGAGAACCATTTTCCTGCTCGTTGAACGAGGCGGGCCAATAGGCAAAGTTCTCGTCCACCGGTGGCTACCGGAATGTCATCAACAATAGTAATAGGGTCTTGCTGACAGAATTGTACAATGAGGTGTTTACATAAGCAGGGAAATATTACTGCTTAGATCATATAGATCACAAGAAAGGTTGAACAAACCAATGGAAAGAAAGATGTGATCATCAGACTAAACAGAACAATGGAAAGGAAAATGTGTTTAAACACATATTTCAGGGTTATATCCTTCCCAAGGACAAGCAGAGCATGATATCCATGACATGATATAATATAGAAAAACCTTTAGGTAAGGGGATAGAAATTTCATGACATTACCCATACAACGGTGTTTGGATAATAGAGCAAGAAAACATTTAGCATTGGGCTTCAAATGTTCTTGTCGAAAATCGGAGTACCACAGACATGCTTCGAGATAGCATTGACATGGTCTTCAAGCAAAGGTCGGACTTTGGATACTCAATGGATTCATCAGGAATAACTTGTAGAATAAGTCTTATAATTTCCTCATGGAAGAATGGATAGCCTTGCTAACAAGGAAACTATAACAATAGGTCCTCCGGCCAGGTGTACTAGGCATGACACCATCTTACCGGGTCATATAACGACCAATGTTATAACTCTTGAAAATATGTTCCAACCATCATATCTGACCGAGATTCAGATCTGGTTGGTGTCAGGATAAATCAGACTCGGGATGCCTGAGAAGAAAGGTGCAACACAAATTGTCGAGATGACATTGTAATATTCTCGGGAATTGAACTATGGAAGTGAGTTCCGAAACAAGAGTTCATCATTAAATCAAGGAGAGGTGAGGAGGTGGCTGATGGACTCAGCGACAATTCCTCGAAATTTCCAAGAAGATGGAGTTCCACAATTATGTGAACAAGGAGATAACATTTGTCATATCAAATGATATAATGATGTATGCTTGAGGAGAACATCCACGAGCAAACACTGGTTGGAAGGTGCACCCAAAATATGGGCTTTAGGTAGCATGATCAATGTTAGTATGGTGATTTGATAACCAATACACAAAGAATGAAACTATCGACCATTCACTATAAAGCAAATGGGGCTGCTAGAAGTTTCGAATTCACACATCATAGTTCAATTGTCGGTATTCCGGGTAGAAACAACACGGGACCAAGAAATGAACAGAGATGGCGAGAAGTATTACTATTTCAAGAAATGATGGGTGGAGAAATTCTCACAACATCCTTGACATCAAAGATGGTAATACTCCAAGGTAGAAAGCAACAGAAGCTGAATAGCAAGGAACTCAAGGTACAACACAAAACATGAATAAGTTTGTGTCGGAGGGAAGGCAATAATGTTGTCGATGATAACACAAATCATCGAGGGGCAAGGAAGATATTTGTCATAATGAGTTCGATTGATATCCTGGAAGAGCTCAGAACGTTCATGATGATCACGACACATTTGTCGAGAGGTTTCATGAAGATATAATCGATCAGCAGCGACATCAAGCCAAACGGATGGTGAAGCGAAAAGTTGTCGAAACCACAGATAAGATTACAAGCTCAAAATCAAAATAGCCTTTTGAGACAAGGAACATAGTGTTGAAGGCTCGATTTAAGTTTAGTGTATTGATGTAATGGTGTTCCGGGGATGAAGGAGATAGATAGCATGGTCAAGCTTCAGCATGATGATACGTCCATTTTGCATCATGCTTTTATATCGATATTTATTGCATTATGGGCTGTTATTACACGTTATGTCACAATACTTATGCCTATTCTCTCTTATACAAGGTTTACATAAGGAGGGAGAATGCCGGCAGCTGGAATTCTGGGCTGGAAAAGGAGAAAATATTAGGGACCTATTCTGCACAACTCCAAAAGTCCTGAAACTCCACGAAAGTTATTTTTGGAAATAATAAAAAATATTGAGTGGAAGAAATACGTCAGGGGGGCCTCCACCTGTCCACGAGGGTGGGGGCGCGCCCTACCCCCTGGGCACGCCCCCTGCCTCGTAGGCCCCCTGTTAGCCCTCCGGTGCCCATCTTCTGCTATATGAAGTCTTTCGTCCGAAGAAAAATAATAAGCAAGCTTTCGGGACGAGACTCCGCTGCCACGAGGCGGAACCTTGGCGGAACCAATCTAGGGCTCCGGCAGAGCTGTTCTGCCGGGGACACTTCCCTCCGGGAGGGGGAAATCATCGCCATCGTCATCACCAACACTCCTCTCATCGGGAGAGGGCAATCTCCATCAACATCTTCACCAGCACCATCTCCTCCCAAACCCTAGTTCATCTCTTGTATCCAATTCTTGTCTCTAAGTCTGGGATTGGTACCTGTAGGTTGCTAGTAGTGTTGATTACTCCTTGTAGTTGATGCTAGTTGTTTTATTTGGTGGAAGATCATATGTTCAGATCCTATATGCATATTAATACCCCTCTAATTATGAACATGAATATGCTTCGTGAGTAGTTACATTTGTTCCTGAGGACATGGGAGAAGTCTTGCTATTAGTAGTCATGTGAATTTGGTATTCGTTCGATATTTTGATGAGATGTATGTTGTCTATCCTCTAGTGGTGTTATGTGAACGTCGACTACATAACACTTCACCATTATTTGGGCCTAGAGGAAGGCATTGGGAAGTAATAAGTAGATGATGGGTTGCTAGAGTGACAGAATCTTAAACCCTAGTTTATGTGTTGCTTCGTAAGGGGCTGATTTGGATCCATATGTTTCATGCTATGGTTAGGTATACCTTAATACTTTTGTTGTAGTTGCGGATGCTTGCAATAGAGGTTAATCATAAGTGGGATGCTTGTTCAAGTAAGGACAGCACCCAAGCACCGGTCCACCCATATATCAAATTATCAAAGTACCGAACGCGAATCATATGAACGTGATGAAAACTAGCTTGACGATAATTCCCATGTATCCTCGGGAGCGCTTTTCTCTATATAAGAGTTTGTCCAGGCTTGTCCTTTGCTACAAAAAGGATTGGGCCACCTTGCTGCACTTTATTTACTTTTGTTACTTGTTGCTCGTTACAAATTATCTTATCACAAAACTATCTGTTACCTATAATTTCAGTGCTTGCAGAGAATACCTTGCTGAAAACCGCTTATCATTTCCTTCTGCTCCTCGTTGGGTTCGACACTCTTACTTATCGAAAGGACTACGATAGATCCCCTATACTTGTGGGTCATCAAGACTCTTTTCTGGCGTCGTTGCTGGGGGTGAAGCGCCTTTGGTAGGTGGAATTTGGTAAGGAAAAATTTATATAGTGTGCTGAAATTTACTGTCACTTGTTACTATGGAAAGTAACCCTCTGAGGGGCTTGTTCGGGGTATCTTCACCCCGACCAGTAGAGCAAAGAGTTTCTCCTCAACCTACTGAACCTACTGAAAATGAAAATGTCCACTTTGAGATTCCTTCGGGTATGTTAGAAAAACTGCTAGCTAAACCTTTTGCAGGAGATGGAACAAAGCATCCTGATGAGCGCCTAATATATGTGGATGAAGTTTGTGGATTATTTAAGCTTGCAGGTATACCCGGTGATTTTATTAAGAAGAAGGTCTTCCCTTTATCTTTGAAGGGAGATGCATTGACATGGTATAGGCTAGGTGATGATACGGGATCATGGAACTACAAACGATTGAAATTGGAATTTCATCAGAAATTTTATCCTATGCATCTTGTTCATCATGATCGCAATTATATATATAATTTTTGGCCTCGTGAAGGAGAAAGCATCGCTCAAGCTTGGGGGAGGCTTAAATCAATGTTATATTCATACCCCAATCATGAGCTCCCAAGAGAAATAATTATTCCGAGTTTTTATGCTCGGCTTTCTCATAACAATCGCACCATGCTCGATACTTCTTGTGCTGGCTCTTTTATGATGAAGACTATTGAATTAAAACGGGATTTATTGGATAGAATTAAACGCAACTCTGAAGATTGGGATCTCGAAGAAGGTAAGGAGTCAGGTATGACACCTAAGTTTGATTGTGTTAAATCTTTTATGGATACCGATGTTTTCCGTAAATTTAGCACTAAATATGGACTTGACTCTGAGATAGTAGCCTCTTTCTGTGAATCTTTTGCTGCTTATGTTGATCTCCCTAAGGAGAAGTGGTTTAAATATCATCCTCCCATAGAAGTAAAAGTAGCTGCACCTATTAAAGTTGAAGAAAAGACTATCACTTATAATGATCCTATTGTTCCTACTTCTTATGTTGAGAAACCACCTTTCCCTGTTAGAATAAAGGATCATGCTAAAGCTTCAACTGTGGTTCCTAAAAGCAATATTAGAAATTATACACCTCCTGAGCAAATTAAAGTTGAACCTAATATTGCTATTGTTAAAGATCTCTTGTCTGATAACATTGATGGGCATGTTATTTATTTCTGTGATGAAACTGCTAGAATTGCTAAACCTTGTGCTAAAGATAAACATAGACCTGTGTAGGCATGCCTGTTATTTCTGTTAAAATAAGAGATCATTGTTATCATGGCTTATGCGATATGGGTGCCAGTGCTAGTGCTATACCTCATGACTTATACAAAGAAATTATGCATGATATTGCACCTGCGGAGATAGAAGATATTGATGTTACCAAGCTTGCCAATAGAGATACCATATCACCCATTGGAATTGTTAGAGATGTTGAAGTCTTGTGTGGGAAAACTAAATATCATGCTGATTTTCTTGTTCTTGGTTCCCCACAAGATAGCTTTTGTCCCATTATATTTGGTAGACCCTTCTTGAACACTGTTAATGCTAGGATAGACTGCGAAAAGGATATTGTTACTATTGGTTTGGGTGATATGTCTCATGAGTTTAATTTCTCTAAATTTAGTAAACAACACCGTGAAGAGGAATTGCCTAGTAAGGATGAAATAATTGGTCTTGCTTCTATTGCCGTACCTCCTAGTGATCCTTTAGAACAATATTTGCTAGACCATGAAAATGATATGTTTATGAATGAAAGAAGGGAAATAGATGAAGTATTCTTTAAACAGGAACCCATCCTGAAACACAATTTGCCTGTTGAAATCCTAGGGGATCCTCCTCCACCCAAGGGTGATCCCGTGTTTGAGCTTAAACCGTTGCCTGATACTCTTAAATATGCTTATCTTGATGAGAAAAAGATATATCCTGTTATTATTAGTGCTAACCTTTCAGAGCATGAAGAAGAGAGATTATTGAAAACTCTGAAGAAGCACCGTGCTGCTATTGGATATACTCTTGATGATCTTAAGGGCATTAGTCCCACTCTATGTCAACATAAAATAAATTTGGAGAAAGATGCCAAACCAGTTCGTGATCATCAAAGACGGCTGAATCCTAAAATGAAAGAAGTGGTAAGAAAGGAAATACTAAAGCTCCTTGAGGCAGGTATAATTTATCCCGTTGCTGATAGTCAGTGGGTAAGTCCTGTCCATTGTGTCCCTAAGAAGGGAGGTATTACTGTCGTTCCCAATGATAAAGATGAATTGACTCCGCAAAGAATTATTACAGGTTATAGGATGGTAATTGATTTCCGCAAATTAAATAAGGCCACTAAAAAAGATCATTACCCCTTACCTTTTATCGATCAAATGCTAGAAAGATTATCTAAACATACACATTTTTGCTTTCTAGATGGTTATTCTGGTTTCTCTCAAATACCTGTGTCAGCCGATGATCAATCCAAGACTACTTTTACTTGCACTTTCGGTACTTTTGCTTATAGACGTATGCCTTTTGGTTTATGTAATGCACCTGCTACCTTTCAAAGATGCATGACGGCTATATTCTCTGACTTTTGTGAAAAGATTTGTGAGGTTTTCATGGACGATTTTTCCGTTTATGGATCCTCTTTTGATGATTGCTTGAGCAACCTTGATCGAGTTTTGCAGAGATGTGAAGACACTAACCTTGTCTTGAACTGGGAAAAGTGCCACTTTATGGTTAATGAAGGTATTGTCTTGGGGCATAAAGTTTCTGAAAGAGGTATTGAAGTTGATAAAGCCAAGGTTGATGCTATTGAAAAGATGCCATGTCCCAAGGACATCAAAGGTATAAGAAGTTTCCTTGGTCACGCCGGTTTTTATAGGAGGTTCATTAAGGACTTCTCAAAAATTTATCGGCCTCTGACTAATTTATTACAAAAAGATATACCATTTGTCTTTGATGATGATTGTGTAGAAGCATTTGAAATACTTAAGAAAGCATAGATCTCTGCACCTATTGTTCAGCCACTTGATTGGAATTTACCCTTTGAAATTATGTGTGATGCTAGTGATTATGTTGTAGGTGTTGTTCTAGGGCAAAGAGTTGATAAGAAATTAAATGTTATCCAATATGCTAGCAAAAATCTAGACAATGCTCAAAGAAATTATGCTACTACTGAAAAAGAATTCTTAGCAGTTGTATTTGCTTGTGATAAGTTCAGACCTTATATTGTTGATTCTAAAGTAACTATTCACACTGATCATGCTGCTATTAAATATCTTATGGAAAAGGAAGATGCTAAACCTAGACTTATTAGATGGGTTCTCTTGCTACAAGAATTTGATTTTCATATTGTTGATAGAAAGGGTGCTGAGAACCCCGTTGCAGACAACTTGTCTAGGTTAGAAACTGTTCTTGATGACCCACTACCTATCGATGATAGCTTTCTGGATGAACAACTAAATGTCATAAATGCTTCTCGTACTGCTCCATGGTATGCTGATTATGCTAATTACATCGTTGCTAAATTCATACCACCTAGTTTCACATACCAGCAAAAGAAAAAGTTTTTCTATGATTTGAGACATTACTTTTGGGATGACCCACATCTTTATAAAGAAGGAGTAGATGGTGTTATTACACGTTGTGTACCTGAGCATGAACAGGAACAGATCCTACGCAAGTGTCACTCCGAGGCTTATGGAGGACACCATGCTGGAGATAGAACTGCACATAAGGTATTGCAATCCGGTTTTTATTGGCCTACTCTCTTCAAGGATGCCCGTAAGTTTGTCTTATCTTGTGACGAATGTCAAAGAATTGGTAATATTAGTAGACGTCAAGAAATGCCTATGAATTATTCACTTGTTATTAAACCATTTGATGTTTGGGGCTTTGATTATATGGGACATTTTCCTGCCTCTAATGGATATACACATATTTTAGTTGCTGTTGATTACGTTACTAAGTGGGTAGAAGCTATTCCAACTAGTAGTGCTGATCATAACGCTTCTATTAAGATGCTTAAAGAAGTTATTTTTCCGAGGTTTGGAGTCCCTAGATATTTAATGACTGATGGTGGTTCACATTTTATTCATGGTGCTTTTCGTAAAATGCTTGCTAAATATGATGTTAATCATAGAATTGCATCTCCTTATCACCCACAGTCTAGTGGTCAAGTAGAATTGAGTAATAGAGAGCTCAAATTAATTTTGCAAAAGACTGTCAATAGATCTAGAAAGAATTGGTCCAAGAAACTTGATGATGCATTATGGGCCTATAGAACTGCATATGAAAATCCTATGGGTATGTCTCCGTATAAAATGGTTTATGGAAAAGCATGTCACTTACCTCTCGAACTAGAACATAAGGCTTATTGGGCTATTAAAGAGCTCAATTATGATTTCAAACTTGCCGGTGAGAAGAGGTTATTTGACATTAGCTCACTTGATGAATGGAGAACCCAAGCTTATGAGAATGCCAAATTGTTTAAAGAAAAAGTTAAAAGATGGCATGACAAAAGAATACAAAAGCGTGAGTTTAATGTAGGTGATTATGTATTGCTATACAACTCTCGTTTAAGATTTTTTGCAGGAAAACTTCTCTCTAAATGGGAAGGCCCTTACGTTATCGAGGAGGTCTATCGTTCCGGTGCCATAAAAATCAACAACTTTGAAGGCACAAATCCGAAGGTGGTAAATGGTCAAAGAATCAAACACTATATCTCAGGTAATCCAATAAATGTTGAAACTAATGTTATTGAAACCGTAACCCCGGAGGAATACATAAGGGACACTTTCCGGAACGTTTCAGACTCCGAAAAGGAATAGGTATGTGGTACGGTAAGTAAACCGACTCCAAAACAGTTTTTATGGCAATATTTCTCCGTTCTGGAATATTTAGAAAAATTAGAAGCAGTCCGGGAAGGACACGAGGCCTCCACGAGGGTGGAGGGCGCGCCCTACCCTACTGGGCGCGCCCCCCTACCTCGTGGGCACCTCGTGTGCTCTCCGGACTCCGTTTTCTTGCACGATACATATTTTGGTCGGTAAAAAATCATTATATATTCTCCCGAAGGTTTTGACTCCCGTATCACGCAATTGTCTTCTGTTCTTGTTTCGAGTCGTTGCCGCTGCAGATTAGAGCAAGATGTCTTCTCAAGAGTCAGTCGGGGAGAGCCGGGTGTCTCATCCGGCATCGAGACCAAGGACAAACAACGATGCTGACCACTTTGGGCCAGCCATGGAGGAAGAGATGGAGGCTGATTTGATGAGGATAGATGCCATGGAGGAGGATCAAGAAGTCACTTCTCGCTTCCGGGCTGGATTCACGATGGGGGAACTACAGAGCTCAGCTATTCCAAACTCGGTTATCCCTTCCAATGTTAGATTTCTTTCTTATGAAAATATGAAGAAGAGTGTCACTTGTTCTCCCGCAGCTATGCAGCACCCTTGGGTGCAAGGAGCTTTAGCCATTACAGGAAAGCTTCGTAAGGAAATAATGGACCTCAAGCAGCAAGTCAATAAGCTCGAGGAGGAGAATCGTATCCTGAGGGGCATTATCGCCAAGAATATCACATCACCATCCCCGAAGAAGGAGACATAACCATATGGGTATGGGGACTCCCCTTGGCAACTGCCAAGCTTGGGGGAGATGCCCCGGTATCGTATCACAACCACATCTCCTATCTTTACCGTTTTTCTTAGTTCAATCCTATTTAGTAATATCTTGATCTAGTAGAATAAAGTTTTGGTATGATCTAGTTTTGAGTTTTGCTTTATGATCCCTCTATGTAATCGAGTCCGTGAGCTATATATAATAAAGATTAGTGTTGAGTCAAGGGCTTGATTATCTTGCTATGATCTTGAGGGAATAAAAGAAAAAGAAAAGAATAAAAAGAAATAAAGGGATCATATTGATCTTATTGAGAGTAATGACTTCACATAGAAAGAGTATGATGATTAAAAATTGTTGAGAGTTGAGAAACATAGCCTTGGTCATCGTTGCAATTAATAGAAAGTAATAAAGAAAGAGAGGTTTCACATATAAATATACTATCTTGGACATCTTTTATGATTGGGAGCACTCATTAAAATATGACATGCTAAAGAGTTGATGTTGGAAAAGGAAGACAACGTAATGGGTTATGTTTTCTTATATCTGAGATAAAGTATATTGTCATGGATCATCCAACATGTTGAGCTTGCCTTTCCCCCTCATGCTAGCCAAATTCTTTGCACCAAGTAGAGATACTACTTGTGCTTCCAAAAACCCTTAAACCAGTTTTGCCATGAGAGTCCACCATATCTACCTATGGATTGAGTAAGATCCTTCAAGTAAGTTGTCATCGGTGCAAGCAATAAAAATTGCTCTCTAAATATGTGTGATTGATTGGTGTGGAGGAAATAAGCTTTATACGATCTTGTGATGTGGAAGAAATAAAAGCGACGGACTGCATAATAAAGGTTCATATCACAAGTGGCAATATAAAGTGACGTTCTTTCGCATTAAGATTTTGTGCATCCAACCCTGAAAGCGCATGGCATCCTCTGCTTCCCTCTGCGAAGGGCCTATCTTTTATTATTACCTTCTATTTTATGCAAGAGTCATGGTGATCTTCACCTTTCCTTTTTATATTTTATCCTTTGGCAAGCATAGTGTGTTGGAAAGATCCTGATAGATATATCTAATTGGATGTGGGTTAGCATGAACTATTGTTGTTGACATTACCCTTGAGGTAAAAGGTTGGGAGGCGAAGCTATAAGCCCCTATCTTTCTCTGTGTCCGATTAAAACTCCGTAACCACAAGTATTGCGTGAGTGTTGGCAATTATGAAAGACTAAATGATAGTTGAGTATGTGGACTTGCTAAAAAGCTCTGACATAGACTCTTTCTGATGTTATGATAAATTGCAATTGCTTCAATGACTGAGATTATAGTTTGTTAGTCCTCAATAAAGTTTCTGATTCATACTTTGCATTGTGAATAGATTATTACTTGAGCATAAGAAATCATATGACAATATCTATGTATGTGGCTGTTATGAGAATAATCATGATGCCCTCATGTCCGTATTTTATTTTATCGACACCTCTACTTCTAAACATGTGGACATATTTATCGTTATCGGCTTTCGCTTGAGGACAAGCGAGGTCTAAGCTTGGGGGAGTTGATACGTCCATTTTGCATCATGCTTTTATATCGATATTTATTGCATTATGGGCTGTTATTACACGTTATGTCACAATACTTATGCCTATTCTCTCTTATTTTACAAGGTTTACATAAGGAGGGAGAATGCCGGCAGCTGGAATTCTGGGCTGGAAAAGGAGCAAATGTTAGAGACCTATTCTGCACAACTCCAAAAGTCCTGAAACTCCACGAAAGTTATTTTTGGAAATAATAAAAAATATTGAGCGAAAGAAATACGTCAGGGGGGCCTCCACCTGTCCACGAGGGTGGGGGGCGCGCCCCCTGCCTCGTGGGCCCCCTGTTGGCCCTCCGGTGCCCATCTTCTGCTATATGAAGTCTTTCGTCCGAAAAAAATCATAAGCAAGCTTTCGGGACGAGACTCCGCCGCCACGAGGCAGAACTTGGCGGAACCAATCTAGGGCTCCGGCAGAGCTGTTCTGCCGGGGACACTTCCCACCGGGAGGGGGAAATCATCGCCATCGTCATCACCAACGCTCCTCTCATCGGGAGAGGGCAATCTCCATCAACATCTTCACCAGCACCATATCCTCCCAAACCCTAGTTCATCTCTTGTATCCAATTCTTGTCTCTAAGTCTGGGATTGGTACCTGTAGGTTGCTAGTAGTGTTGATTACTCCTTGTAGTTGATGCTAGTTGGTTTATTTGGTGGAAGATCATATGTTCAGATCCTATATGCATATTAATACCCCTCTTATTATGAACATGAACATGCTTTGTGAATAGTTACGTTTGTTCCTGAGGACATGGGAGAAGTCTTGCTATTAGTAGTCATGTGAATTTGGTATTCGTTCGATATTTTGATGAGATGTATGTTGTCTATCCTCTAGTGGTGTTATGTGAACGTCGACTACATAACACTTCACCATTATTTGGGCCTAGAGGAAGGCATTGGGAAGTAATAAGTAGATGATGGGTTGCTAGAGTGACAGAAGCTTAAACCCTAGTTTATGCGTTGCTTCGTAAGGGGCTGATTTGGATCCATATGTTTCATGCTATGGTTAGGTTTACCTTAATACTTTTGTTGTAGTTGCGGATGCTTGCAATAGAGGTTAATCATAAGTGGGATGCTTGTTCAAGTAAGGACAGCACCCAAGCACCGGTCCACCCACATATCAAATTATCAAAGTACCGAACACGAACCATATGAACGTGATGAAAACTAGCTTGACGATAATTCCCATGTGTCCTCGGGAGCGCTTTTCTCTATATAAGAGTTTGTCCAGGCTTGTCCTTTGCTACAAAAAGGATTGGGACACCTTGCTGCACTTTATTTACTTTTGTTACTTGTTGCTCGTTACAAATTATCTTATCACAAAACTATCTGTTACCTATAATTTCAGTGCTTGCAGAGAATACCTTGCTGAAAACCACTTATCATTTCCTTCTGCTCCTCGTTGGGTTCGACACTCTTACTTATCGAAAGGACTATGATAGATCCCCTATACTTGTGGGTCATCACATGACGATGATGGTTTAGACAATCGACTGAGAATGACATGATCGAGTACAAAATCATAAGCAACAAAGATTACTAAGAGTTGTTAAATCGTAGTGAGGTCTCGATTCACTTATCGATGTCCTCGAGTGATTTACCACTCAGAACCCCGGGGAAAATTGGAATCGTTAAGAATTAATAGTTGATGAACTCATAAGAAGTTATGTAGTTCTGTGATATTCTCGAGATACCGAGGGTAATACTCGAAGGCATATCAGAATAGAGGTTGAAGTGGCGTATTTATCCGCAGAAGGCAAGTACTTCAACTTGTCCGAGAATAGGATAAAAATGGTCAATCATGTTCGGAACCACGGTTGCAAAGGCCCAACTTAGATACAAGATGAACTTATAACAAGGGGACCATTATTAATACAAGAAACTTCCATGATAGATTCCACATCGGATCCATGGGCATGAACACAAAGTTCAAGGTCGACTCCCACTTCTCCAAAGCACAACCTTACATTCACTTCTCGTTTTGATAAGGGCATTAGTGTTGAAAGTTTTACCTGGTGGAATACCAGATGAGTATGGCCCGTGAAATCTGTCGGGATCACATAGATTAGGTAAGGCATTGGTTCAACCCATCGAGGCATCTTAGGAACATATACCACAAATTTTAGGAGTAATTAACACAAGCTCGAAAGTAGAGCGTGGTTGTCAAAGCAGAGGATACAATTTACCAAAGGCATTATGTATCATGGAAAGAACTCACAAGATTTTAATGTGAATGATACCATCGGATAACAACCCAGCAATGGGTTTGGCGGTCCATAACGGAGCTGACGTGAGTATCGGTACTCAATCAGAGGAAGAAAGAATGCAAGGGCATCAGATTATGGGAATAACTAACTAATTCAAATCTCAAATGCAAAGGAATTGTGATTTCCAATTCAAGGGATCAGAAGAAAACGCTCTGATTAAGGATGGATAGGTTGAGTAGACTTAGGGGTACAACCGACGGCAATTTGGTTGGTCGAGAACCAGTTCATGTTTAAAAAGACGTCTGATCCGGAAGGATGAATTCTAGCATTTCGACTGAGGATTGCGAGCATTCACCACATCTCAAATCAAAGGCTGAAAATGACGATGACAAGGGATACTAATGAATATTGCTACACATATGGAACGCAACCATAATGCAAGCAGACAAGTATTTGCACAGCAACAGCTGGCAGAGAATTACCGGAAGACTGGATAGTATATCAATGTACCTTGTGGATCATATGATCAACTAGTACTGAACAGTTCCTCGATCAGGGTGAAGAATTATTCGTAGGGGTGTCAAAACCGGCGGATCTCGGGTAGGGGGTCCCGAACTGTGCGTCTAAGGCGGATGGTAACAGGAGGCGGGGGACACGATGTTTACCCAAGTTCGGGCCCTCTCGATGGAGGTAATACCCTACTTCCTGCTTGATTGATCTTGATGATATGAGTATTACAAGAGTTGATCTACCACGAGATCGTAGAGGCTAAACCCTAGAAGCTAGCCTATGGTATGATTGTTGTTGTCCTACGGACTAAACCCTCCGGTTTATATAGACACCGGAGGGGGCTAGGGTTACACAGAGTCGGTTACAAGGGAGGAGAATCTACATATCTGTATTGCCAAGCTTGCCTTCCATGCCAAGGAGAGTCCCATCCGGACACGGGTCGAAGTCTTCAATCTTGTATCTTCATAGTCCAACAGTCCGGCCAAAGGATATAGTCCGGCTGTCCGAGGACCCCCTAATCCAGGACTCCCTCAGTAGCCCCTGAACCAGGCTTCAATGACGATGAGTCCGGCGCGTAGATTGTCTTCGGCATTGCAAGGCGGGTTCCTCCTCCGAATACTCCATAGAAGATTTTGAACACAAGAATAGTGTCCGGCTCTGCAAAACAAATTCCACATACCACCATAGAGAGAATAATATTTCCACAAATCCAATCTGCTGACACATTCTGTAGCGTGACATCACACCACAGCCCGGTCATTATTCGAACCTTTTTCACAACCAGCCACGGCACATATCGCGAGGTGGTTTTCTTGGCACGTCTTGTCGAAGCAGAGATCGTGTCCCCTTATCACGGGATTCTCATCAATATCTATCAGCCCTAAATTCCTTAGCCATACGACTCTTCCTTAGTTTCCTAATGCTGGTGGCCTATAAGAATCAGAAGAACAATCCACACTAATGTAACCATAAATGGGTGTGGGTAACCCAACCGCGCCATCAATTACGGCGCTTGGGGAATAAGCGAGTTTACCAGGTAGGTGGGGAGGCGCATAGCTTCTTCCGCCCTTATAAAGGGACAAGGATTCACCCTTTTCACCCACGCCTTCTTCCTCCTTGCTCATCCATTCTTGCGCACTCGAGCTCCAGCACCCAAGTTCGCGTTTTTCTCCTCAAACCACTCCAAGCATGTCTGGAGCGGGAGGCAAGTGGATGGTCTCCTCCGTTACGGAGGAGAACATCACAAAGCTGCGGGGAGCTGGATATCTGGCCGCGGATATCGCACACCGGCTGCCAGATGCGGGGCAGATCATCCCTACTCCAGAACCCCATGAGAGGGTGGTTTTCCTTACCCACTTCATCCGCGGACTGGGATTTCCCCTCCACCCGTTTGTCCGCGGGCTCATGTTTTACTACGGGCTGGACTTTCACGATCTGGCCCCCAATTTCATCCTCAACATCTCAGCGTTTATCGTCGTGTGCGAGGCCTTCCTCCGCATCAAGCCCCACTTCGGCCTGTGGCTGAAGACCTTCAATGTTAAACCGAAGGTGGTGGTCGGCCAGCAAGCGGAGTGCGGAGGCGCCATGGTGGGCAAAATGCCCAACGTCACCTGGCTCGAAGGCTCCTATGTGGAGACCATAAAGGGGTGGCAATCGGGGTGGTTCTACATCACCGAGCCGCGTGACACCAACTGGGTGGCGGCCCCCGAATTTTGATCCGGAATCCCCATGCGGCTCACCTCCTGGAAAGAGAAGGGCATGTCCTGGGGTTCCCTGGTAGAGCTGACCGGACTCCAGACATGCATCAAAAACATGATGAGCAAGAAAATCAAGCTCGTCAACGTGGTCCAAGTCATGCTCTTCCGCTGGATCCTCCCGTGTCAAAGACGGGCATTCAATTTGTGGGAGTTCGACCCGGCCGAGCACCAGACGCTGCGAGAGCTCTTCGACACGACGCACAAGGACGTCTGGAAGGTGCTGTTCAAGGGCGCCGAGGTACCTCCTCCCCTTACCGAGGACCGCGGACTCAGCGCAAAGCGCCCTGCCAATCCGGTAAGTCTTTGATATTTCATAAGATGTTCATTTTCCCCAGTTTAACCATGCGCAGGATATAAGCCTCCACACTATTTAATAGGACTGGGTAGAGACAGCGGAGCAGATCGATTGTCCAGCCCCCCTGCCTGAAGATCCAGCAGATGCTCTCCTAATGGAGATGCTGGTTCCGGCGCCTTATGAGGTGCCGGCGAAGAAGTCCAAGAAGAAGGCCACGGGGACCAGGAAGGGTCTCCGGCGCAAGGTTATATCGGACTCATCATCCGAAAGCACCGAGGCGCACTCCTCCCATGAGAACGAGGAGGAGGAATAGGAAAGCCCCCCCCCCCCCCCCGCTGGGGGAGACAAGAAAAGGAAGGCCGCCCCATCCGAGGAGGCCGAAGGGTCCAAGAAGGGAAGGACCCTCCTCCCGGACTGCTCCACGACGGCCGCCTATAGCGACGACGAGTGGTTGCCCAGGGACAAGCCTCTGGCGAAGTCGTAAGTATCCGGATACCATAATAATTCTTGCTACGTCTTATTGTACTGTTTCTTATCACGCTGCACGCGATTATGCAGCCCCTCCCGAGCCCACATCGACGTATCTTCGTCGGATGATTCTTTGGGCCCGTCAGACCTGAACAGCGATTCACTTCCGACCGCCTCCTCCCCTCGCCCTATGGACAACGTCGAGGTGTTTTCTCAAAGGGCACCGAACCGAGGGGAGGTAGTCCTCGAGGCGCCTCAAGGCGATATCCCGGACACTGGGCGCAAGGGGAGCAAGACTCCCATGGGCTCCGATGACGGGGGCAGCAAATTCGGCCCCCAGCCGAATACTGCGCCGGAACCTCCAGTGGTTCCGGACTCTGTCGGGCGACCCCTTGCTAAGAGGGGCAAGCCGCCTATGCCGATGGCCTCTGTCCATCCAGAGGCATCGGACAACTTGCTGGAAGTGCTTCGCGGCGCTTCCATCGACGAAGAGCACCGCACTATCATGAGTGCGGTGATCGAGAAGGTTCAGTCCGCCAAGAGCAGACTGACTGAAGCCTGTACCAGCCTCCTAACAGGCTTTGAGGTAAGTAACCAGATTATAAGGGAATATTACCGCATAGACAGTAGCCCCTGATGCTCTGTTTGGCGTTCAGAAGAAAGGACGAATAAAGGATCAAATAATAACCGCAGGAGTCTAATTGGAATATGTCTATGTGCATATGAAGGCTTCGCTGCTCACCGCTGCCGCACGTACTGCGGAGGTCGCCGCACTGAAGCAGGACCTTAAGCGGTCCAAGGAAGAGCTCGGCCTTACCAAGAGGCAGCTCGAAGAGAACAAAGGTAAGTGATACCCCGTCTGTATATTATAAAGAAAAATTTGGTTTTGGAATAATAGGATCGCCATGAATTGTGCTAGGTGCCACGACCGAAGTGACGGCCCTGTAGAATGCGCTATCCGAGGCCGAAGACAAAGCGGCCAAGGAGCGCATCGAGCGAGAAAAGCAAGAAGCCCGAGTAGGCGAGGTGCGGCAAGAGCTCCAGGTTCTCGCCAAAAAACACGAGTCCTTGGAGCGTGACTCTAAGACGCAAGGGTCCGAGCTTGCGAAGGCCCTCGAAAGCGCACAACACACCAAGGCCGAAGCCCAAAAGGCCCTCCGAGAAATTGAGGCGGTTAAGAAGATAGCGGCGGGTAAGGCATTCATTATGCAAAGCAAGCATGTGAAGGAAACTTTCTTTTTACTTACCCGAGTTCGGAGCTCTCCAGGAGCGTTCGCAGATCTGCCCCGCAGTGTGTCGGATGCCGCGGAGTTCTACCGGGCTGAGGAGGGGAGCTTGATGGAGAAGTTGTTCTGGTCTCAGTATACTGGGACCGAACACCCAATGCCCTTGAGCGACCAGCTGAAGCAACTGGTCGAGCTCCACAAGGCGGCCGAACAGGCCATGAAGGGTCTTATAGTCCGGATGTGGCCTGGCGAGCCCCTGCCTGATAGCTACTTCGGTCTGGTGAGGCGGCTTGTGAACGCCTGCCCACGGCTTGAAGTCATAAAGTGGTCCGTCTGCATCGAGGGTGCACGCAGGGCTTTTGCCTGGGCGAAGGTGCACTGGGCGAAACTGGACGCCGAAAAGCTGGTGAAGGAGGGGCCGCCGGAAGGCAAGGAGCATCGCCACCCCGAAATGTATTATAATAGTGTCCTGAAGGGTGCTCGCCTTGTGGCGGAGGAGTGTGCTAAGGATGTAATATTCGAATGAATGTACTCATGTGATCCTGTAACGTGAAACGAGTTCATTTGCGCTATGCAACACTTGTTAATTTAAAATATTACCTTCTGTGCGGCCGTTTATGAAATCTGAGAGTTGGCCAGTCGTCGGCTTCTGCCCCCATGTGACTAGTACTGGGGTGTTCGGGATAAACCTGAGCACTCTTTATCCCAATTTTGGGTCCTTCAAAGGAGGTGTTCAGCACAGCGAACCAGGCAATCGGACTATAAGGCTTTATCACTCTCACTTAGCCATAGAAGTCTACAATTTTAAATTTTGGTGAAGCCCCTAGTATTCGGAAGGCCGAATTTGGGGCGCTATATACGCCTAAGTCGGGCAAGGCCGACTCCTCGCCCAAAGCAGAAAAAGTCTTTAAGGACTTGAGACCTCTCGAACAGCGACCAGCTCTCGCCTCATCATGACAGTCAGTTTTCGGCTTTCTCTACTGAGGTGCTCGTCCGGAAGAACCGGGACACAATCGCAGTAGTTCTCCCAGCGCTACCTTAGCCGATATTGTGGAACGTAAGGTACCAAAACATGGGAGCCGGGCAAACCCAACTATTGACCCAAGACATGATTCGGAGCTGATGCATATAATGTTATAAGTTCGGGGTGCCGCACTGTCGAAAGTGTTCGGACTTCTCACGCCGTGTTATGGGTTATACTGAATCCCCTGGCGTACTGGTCATACCAGAATGTACGGGTGTAATTTGTCGTAAATAAGAAGACAAGGGAAAAAAGTGTAATGCGATAATAGACTAACGCTATGCATTGTTATTAAATAATACGTCAAAGCGTATGGATACAAGTAGTGCAATAAGCAAAAAATAGGACTATTTGACATGTCCTATCCAAGGGCAAGCTGCGTATGGGTATTTAAAATAGGTATTTCGATCGTTATCAGAGACCACCTGGGGATTCCCTTGTACGTCTTAGCTTCTTGCCTCCTTGGTATTTCCTTCCCGTAATGCGTCTAGCAATCAGACTGCCGAAAAGGGCTTCCAGAGAGTAAGGTCCTGAAAGAGAGAAAATTATAAAGGTATACAACCCCTGGGGCTGTTGAGCCGCATTGTGGGGCGTGTCATGGCCGTGCCCCCGCCTATTCCCATGGTATTTTTAGTGCGTAATTATGTACGCGCGGCACGGATTTCGTCGCTTGACTGGGACTAGGACGGAGGCCGAATTGCTAAGCGAGCTCTGAACGTGCCAGGCGATCCTGTTGTAGGTTACTCCGGACTCGCTTGAAGGTGTCCGGGGGCTTTGTCGCCGAATTGGCATTTTGCCTTAAAAGGCTGCTTTGTGCTTCTGCTGCAAGGGCCGCAGTGTGCTCCTCCGTGCGGAGCGAGCGTTCTGTGTTTCCATTGACTGTTATAACCCCACAAGGTCCTGGCATTTTGAGTTTGAGGTATGCATAATGCGGCACCGCATTGAATCTGGCAAATGCGGTTCGTCCGAGCAGTGCGTGATAGCCACTGCGGAACGGGACGATATCGAAGATTAACTCCTCGCTTCGGAAGTTGTCGGAGATCCGAAGACCACTTCCAGTGTGATTGAGCCCATGCAACGGGCCTCTACACCTGGGATGACACCTTTAAAGGTGGTTTTAGTGGGTTTGATCCTCGAAGGGTCTATTCCCATTTTGCGCACTGTATCCTGATAAAGCAGGTTCAGGCTGCTGCCGCCGTCCATAAGGACTCGGGTGAGGTGAAATCCGTCAATGATGGGATCAAGGACCAATGTGGCAGAACTGCCATGACGGATACTAGTGGGGTGGTCCCTACGATCGAAAGTGATCGGACAAGAAGACAATGGGTTGAACTTTGGGGCGACTGGCTCCATCGCATAGACGTCCCTTAGTGCACGCTTCCGTTCCCTCTTGGGAATATGGGTTGCGTATATCATGTTCACCGTTTTCACTTGGGGAGGAAATTTCTTCTGTCCTCCTGTGTTTGGTGGTCGGGGCTCCTCCTCATCGTCGCTATGCAGCCCCTTTTCCTTGTTTTTGGTATTCAACTTGCCGGCCTGCTTGAACACCCAGCATTCTCTGTTGGTGTGATTGGCTGGCTTATCGGGGGTGCCGTGAATTTGATACGAGCGATCGAGTATGCGGTCCAAACTGGACGGGCCCGGATTGCTTCTTTTGAACGGCTTCTTCCGCTGACCGGATTTAGAGCCACTGAATCCGGCATTAACTGCCGTGTCTTCGGTGTTGTCACCGTTGTTGCGGCGCTTGTGTCTGTTGCGACGTGGTCTGCCGTTACTATCTTTGGCATCTGAATTGCCATGACTTCTTGATGTGTTGTTGCTGCGAGCCAGCCAGCTGTCCTCGCCCGCGCAAAAGCGGGTCATGAGTGTCGTGAGGGCTGCCATAGACTTCGGCTTCTCCTGGCCGAGGTGCCGGGGGAGCCACTCATCACGGATGTTATGCTTAAATGCCGCTAAGGCCTCTGCATCCGGACAGTCGACAATTTGGTTTTTCTTAGTTAGGAACTGGGTCCAGAATTTCCTGGCCGATTCCCCTGGCTGCTGAGTTATATGGCTCAAGTCATCAGCATCCGGTGGTCGCACATAAGTGCCCTGGAAGTTGTCAAGGAATGCATCTTCCAAATCCTCCCAACTGTCGATGGAGTCTGCTGGCAAGCTATTCAGCCAATGCCGAGCTGGTCCTTTGAGTTTTAGTGGGAGGTACTTGATAGCATGTAGATCATCGCCGCGAGCCATGTGGATGTGGAGGAGGAAATCCTCCATCCATACCGCGGGTCTGTTGTACCATCATATGATTCAATATTTACTTCATCGGTGAAGCATAGGGGGTGTGCGGCGCCTCTGTGCCGGGCTATATCGCGACGCAGTTCATACGAGTCTTGTCTGCTATATTCGGCCCAGCCGGATTTGCTTTTAGCGTGTCCGGCGTGACGGTCATCGTCCCGCGTTTGGGCGCGCCCCCGTGATCCGTAGATCGATCTTGCATGTTTTGCTTTGTTTTCCAATACGTCTCGCAGGTCCCGCGTGTTGCCCCTGGCCTTGGTATTTTTGTTTCAATGGTGCCGGGGTGCGGGCTGGACTTCGGGCTGATATGCCTCTCTGTCTCGGCCACGAGGTGGCCGATCAGCCGCATCATACGCTGGTGATGTAGGTTTTAATGCTTCCTCCTCGAGTTGGGGTAGCAACCTGCGCTTTGGGTAACTCTTGGTTGGGCGCTCGAGTTCGTATTCCTCGGCTGCCAGGACTTCAGTCCATCTATCCGCTAGCAGATCTTGATCAGCTCAAAGCTGTTGTTGCTTTTTCTTCAGGCTGTTTGCTGTGGCTATAAGCCGGCGCTTGAAGCGCTCCTGCTCGACGGGATCCTCAGGCACGATAAATTCTTCATCGCCGAGGCTCACTTCGTCTTCGGAGAGAGGCATGTAATTGTCATCCTCTGATTCTCCGTTTGCTGCCTGTTCCGGAGGGCTAGCTTGTTCATCCTCCCGCTCAAGGTCTGGCTGGAGGGGATTGTCGTCATCTGCGACACTATCTGGAGCGTTATTGTCTCTTGTACCGGTTCGCTGCATTTGCTATGGCGGGACTTAGAGCGGCGCCGCTGATGTCGGTGCTTGGATTGCTTCTTGGAGGGATTATCCTCCGTTGTCTTATCGCCATCGCCTTCTTTGGGGGTGTCCACCATGTATATATCATACGATGAGGTGGCAGTCCAGCGCCCTGTGGGCGGTGGTTCTTGTTCGTCTCCTGCATCGTCGTCCATACCGTCGATGTCTTCGGAGCCGAAGTCAAGCATGTCAGTTAAATCGTCGACAGTGGCTACTAAGTGGGTGGTGGGTGGGGAGCGAATTTCTTCGTCGTCCGCATCCCATTCTAGCCGAACATAGTTCGGCCAAGGGTCTCCTGACAGGGAGAGAGACCTCAACGAGTTTAGCACATCGCCAAAGGGCGAGTGCTGAAAGATATCCATGGAGGTAAACCCCATGATCGGTGCCCAATCGGATTCGATAGGCACGGACGCAGGTGGCTCAGAGCCCATGGCCGGGGACGAATCCAACGGTTCGGCAACACGGGTCTCGTAGGAGGTGAAGTCAGTATTCGGCTCTATCGCCACTGAGTGTGCGGCCTCCGTGGCGGGGTCCATCCACCCGTCCTTGGATGGCGCAATTTGTTCCGGATTAAGGGCCGGAGTAGTTGCAGGTGTGATCTCCCAAACACTGTCCGACGGTAGAGCTAAGTCATGCTCATCGTGATTGTGCGGCGCACCTGACATGGGCTCGAAACCGTCGAAGATCAAGTCTCCGCGGATGTCGGCAGTATAGTTCAAGTTTCCAAACCTGACCTGATGGCCAGGGGCGTAGCTCTCGATCTGCTCCAGATGGCCAAGCGAGTTGGCCCGCAGTGCAAAGCCGCCGAATACGAAGATCTGTCCGGGGAGGAAAACCTCACCCTGGATCGCATCGTTGCCGATGATTGAAGGAGCCATCTAGCCTTACGGTGACGGCACAGTGGAACTCTCAATGAAAGCACCAATGTCGGTGTCAAAACCGGCAGATCTCGGGTAGGGGGTCCCGAACTGTGCGTCTAAGGCGGATGGTAACAGGAGGCGGGGGACACGATGTTTACCCAGGTTCGGGCCCTCCCGATGGAGGTAATACCCTACTTCCTGCTTGATTGATCTTGATGATATGAGTATTACAAGAGTTGATCTACCACGAGATCGTAGAGGCTAAACCCTAGAAGCTAGCCTATGGTATGATTGTTGTTGTCCTATGGACTAAACCCTCCGGTTTATATAGACACCGGAGGGGGCTAGGGTTACACAGAGTCGGTTACAAGGGAGGACATCTACATATCCGTATTGCCAAGCTTGCCTTCCACGCCAAGGAGAGTCCCATCCGGACACGAGTTGAAGTCTTCAATCTTGTATCTTCATAGTCCAACAGTCCAGCCAAAGGATATAGTCCGGCTGTCCAAGGACCCCCTAATCCAGGACTCCCTCAGTAGTAAGCATAAAGGATGCTTGGAACATCGAAGAGTATTTGAGGGCATCTTGTAATAACAAGGGCAACTGGGGATGAAGGTATG
Organism: Aegilops tauschii subsp. strangulata; assembly: GCF_002575655.3. NCBI lineage: Eukaryota > Viridiplantae > Streptophyta > Magnoliopsida > Poales > Poaceae > Aegilops > Aegilops tauschii. The sequence continues at coordinate 204,938,193 of NC_053035.3, read as the reverse complement.
AATGACAAAAGTAGGTAGTTATCATAAAGATTTATCGGTGGTAGGGATCGCAACGGCGAAGGGCACAAGGGTCTCGGAAAAGCATCAAAGAGTGTCTTCAGAATCTTCTGGTGCAGCAGGCGATCATCTGGCCTGAAGGGGCTCTCCGGGAGGAAGTATTTTCGAGAACCTAAAGTTAGATTTTAGCAAAAAAACCATTTAACCCGAATAGAAGAGAGTTCAGAGTCCCAGAGTAAAGATCGAGGAGTAAAAGATCCTAGTACCACCCAATGGTGACGTGGGCCCGTAAGACACACAGCCATGTTAGTAAAAAGTTTTGCAATGTCTAGACTCGACTTCGGCCAAGGAGTGTGGAAGGGGGATTCCTACAGGCAGTCGGCTCTGATACCAACTTGTGACGCCCCTGATTCAATCATACACTAATCATACACGCAAACATGTACGATCAAGATCAGGGACTCACGGGAAGATATCACAACACAACTCTAAAAATAAAATAAGTCATACAAGCATCATAATACAATATCGGTGGACTGAACTGCAAAATGCCAGAATAAAAGGGGGATAGCTAGTCCTGTCGAAGACTACGCTTCTGGCAGCCTCCATCTTGCAGCATGTAGAAGAGAGTAGATGGTAAGTTCACCAAGTAGCATCGTATAGCATAATCCTACCCGGCGATCCTCTCCTCGTCGCCCTGTGTGAAAGCGATCACCGGGTTATATCTGGCACTTGGAAGGGTGTGTTTTATTAAGTATCCGGTTCTAGTTGTCATAAGATCAAGCTACAACTCCAAGTCGTCCAGTTAGAAGATCACGGCTATTCGAATAGATAAACTTCCCTGCAGGGGTGTACCACATTACCCGACACGCTCGATCCCCTTTGGCCGGACACACTTTCCTCGGTCATGCCTGGCCTTGGAAGATCAACACGTCGTAGCCCTACCTAGGCACAACAGAGAGGTCAGCACGTCGGTCTAAATCCTATGGCGCAGGGGTCTGGGCCCATCGCCCATTGCACACCTGCATGTTGCAAGGGCGGTCGGAAGCAGACCTAGCCCCCTTAATACAAGCGCAGGCTTACGGTCCAATCCGGCGCGCACCGCTCAGTCGCTGACGTCACGAAGGCTTCGGCTGATACCACGACGCTGATTGCCCATATCTTGTCCCATGTGGCGGTTAGTGCGTATAAGGTCAACGACCCAACTCAGATCAAATACCAAGATCTCGTTAAGCATGTTATTATGAAGTAACCGCGGACGCCGACCAGGGCCAGGCCCACCTCTCTCCTAGGTGGTCTCAACCTGCCCTGTCGCTCCGCCACAAAGTAACAGTCGGGGGCCTTCGGGAACCCAGGCCCACCTCTACCGGGATGGAGCCACCTGTCTTCTAGCCCCCACATCGGAATCACATGCGGGTACTCAACGAGCCGATCCGACTTTAGTCACCACCTGTATAGTATGTATGTATATATGTATATACCCGTGATCACCTCCCGAGTGATCATGACCTGATAGTATAGCATGGTAGACGGACAAGAATGTAGGGCCACTGATGGATACTAGCATCCTATACTAAGCATTTAGGATTTCAGGTAAGGGTAACAACTGTAGCAACAATGACAGGCTATGCAACAGAATAGGATTAACCGAAAGCAGTAACATGCTACACTACTCTAATGCAAGCAGTAAAGAGAAGGAATAGGCTATATTTGGTGATCAAGGGGGGGCTTTCCTGGTTGCTCTGGCAAGGAGGGGTCGTCAACAACGTAGTCGACCGGGGCACCAGCAGCGGCGTCGGTCTCGTAGTCTACCGGAGAGAAGAGGGGGAAGAAACAATGAATACAATCCAAACAGATGCATAACGATGCATGACATGACAAGCAACGGTACCAGGTGTGCCCTAACGCAGTAGGAGGTGATACCGGCGATGGGGGAAAACATCCGGGAAAGTATCCCCGGTGTTTCGCGTTTTCGGACAGATGGGCCGAAGGGGAAATTTGCGTGTTCGCTATGCTAGGGATGTGTGGCGGATAGACGGGCTGTGTATTCGGATTCGTCTCGTCGTTCTGAGCAACTTTCATGTACGAAGTATTTTCATCCGAGTTACGGATTATTTTATACTAATTTTTAAAGTTTTTAAAACATTTTTGGAATTAATAGAACTAATTTAATTCAAAATTCAGTTTATGACGTCAGCATGACGTCGGCGGTCAACAGTCAGTTGACTTAGTCAAACTGACGCGTGGGTCCTGTTGGGAATCGTAGCATAATTTTAAAATTTTCCTACGCTCACCAAGATGCATCTATGGATTCTACTAGCAACGAGGGGAAGGGAGTGCATCTACATACCGTTGTAGATCGCGAGCGGAAGCGTTCCAATGAACGTGGATGACGGAGTCGTACTCGCCGTGATCCAAATCACCGATGACCGAGTGCCGAACGTACAGCACCTCCGCGTTCAACACACGTACGGTGCAGCGACGTCTCCTCCTTTATTGATCCAGCAAGGGGGGAGGAGAGGTTGATGGAGATCCAACAGCACGACGGCGTGGTGGTGGATGTAGCGGCTCTCCGGCAGGGCTTCGCCGAGCTTCTGCGAGAGAGAGAGAGGTGTTGCAGGGGAGGAGGGAGGCGCCAAAGGCTGTAGTGTACTGCCCTCCCTCCCCCCCTTTATATAGGCCCCCTGGGGGGGTGCGCCAGCACTAGGAGATGGGATCTCCAAGGGGGGGCGGCGGCCAAGGGGGGGAAGGGGTTGCCTTGCCCCCCAAGGCAAGGGGGAACTCCCCCCCCCCCTAGGGTTCCCAACCCTAGGCGCATGGGGGAGGCCCAAGGGGGGCGCCCCAGCCCACTAGGGGCTGGTTCCCTTCCACTTTCAGCCCATGGGGCCCTCCGGGACAGGTGGCCCCACCCGGTGGACCCCCGGGACCCTTCCGGTGGTCCCGGTACAATACCGATAACCCCCGAAACTTTCCCGGTGGCCGAAACTGGACTTCCTATATATAATTCTTCACCTCCGGACCATTCCGGAACCTCTCGTGATGTCCGGGATCTCATCCGGGACTCCGAACAACTTTCGGGTTTCCGCATACATATATCTCTACAACCCTAGCGTCACCGGACCTTAAGTGTGTAGACCCTACGGGTTCGGGAGACATGCAGACATGACTGAGACGCCTCTCCGGTCAATAACCAACAGCGGGATCTGGATACCCATGTTGGCTCCCACATGTTCCACGATGATATCATCGGGTGAACCACGGTGTCGAGGATTCAATCAATCCGTATGCAATTCCCTTTGTCAATCGGTATGTTACTTGCCCGAGATTCGATCGTCGGTATCCCAATACCTAGTTCAATCTCGTTACCGGCAAGTCTCTTTACTCGTACCGCAATGCATGATCCTGTGACTAACGCCTTAGTCACATTGAGCTCATTATGATGATGCATTACCGAGTGGGCCCAGAGATACCTCTCCGTCACACGGAGTGACAAATCCTAGTCTCGATCCGTGCCAACCCAACAGACACTTTCAGAGATACCCGTAATGCACCTTTATAGTCACCCAGTTACGTTGTGACGTTTGGCACACCCAAAGCACTCCTACGGTATCCGGGAGTTGCACGATCTCATGGTCTAAGGAAAAGATACTTGACATTTGAAAAGCTCTAGCAAACGAAACTACACGATCTTTTATGCTATGCTTAAGTTGGGTCTTGTCCATCACATCATTCTCCTAATGATGTGATCCCGTTATTAATGACATCCTATGTCCATAGTCAGGAAACCATGACTATCTGTTGATCAACGAGCTAGTCAACTAGAGGCTTACTAGGGACAGGTTGTGGTCTATGTATTCACACATGTATTACGATTTCCGGACAATACACTTATAGCATGAATAATAGACTATTATCATGAACACAGAAATATAATAATAACTATTTATTATTGCCTCTAGGGCATATTTCCAACAGTCTCCCACTTGCACTAGAGTCAATAATCTAGTTACATTGTGATGAATCGAACACCCATTGCGTCCTGGTGTTGATCATGTTTTGCCCTAGGGAGAGGTTTAGTCAACGGATCTGCTACATTCAGGTCCGTGTGTACTTTACAAATATCTATGTCTCCATTTTGAACACTTTCACGAATGGAGTTGAAGCGACGCTTGATATGCCTGGTCTTCCTGTGAAACCTGGGCTCCTTCGCAAGGGCAATAGCTCCAGTGTTGTCACAGAAGAGAGTCATCGGGCCCGACGCATTGGGAATCACCCCTAGGTCGGTAATGAACTCCTTCATCCAGACTGCTTCCTGTGCTGCCTCCGAGGCTGCCATGTATTCCGCTTCACATGTAGATCCCGCCACAACGCTTTGCTTGCAACTGCACCAGCTTACTGCTCCTCTATTTAAAATATACACGTATCCGGTCTGTGACTTCGAGTCATCCGGATCTGTGTCGAAACTAGCGTCGACGTAACCCTTTACGACGAGCTCTTCGTCACCTCCATAAACGAGAAACATATCCTTAGTCCTCTTCAGGTACTTCAGGATATTCTTGACCGCTGTCCAGTGTTCCTTGCCAGGATTACTTTGGTACCTTCCTACCAAACTTACGGCAAGGTTTACATCAGGTCTGGTACACAGCATGGCATACATAATAGACCCTATGGCCGAGGCATAGGGGATGACACTCATCTCTTCTATATCTTCTGCCGTGGTCGGGCATTGAGCCGTGCTCAATTGCACACCTTGCAATACAGGCAAGAACCCCTTCTTGGACTGATCCATACTGAACTTCTTCAATATCTTGTCAAGATATGTACTCTGTGAAAGACCAATGAGGCGTCTTGATCTATCTCTATAGATCTTGATGCCTAATATATAAGCAGCTTCTCCAAGGTCCTTCATTGAAAAACACTTATTCAAATAGGCCTTTATACTTTCCAAGAATTCTATATCATTTCCCATCAATAATATGTCATCCACATATAATATGAGAAATGCTACAGAGCTCCCACTCACTTTCTTGTAAACACAGGCTTCTCCATAAGTCTGTGTAAACCCAAACGCTTTGATCATCTCATCAAAGCGAATGTTCCAACTCCGAGATGCTTGCACCAGCCCATAGATTGAGCGCTGGAGCTTGCACACTTTGTTAGCATTCTTAGGATCGACAAAACCTTCCGGCTGCATCATATACAACTCTTCCTTAAGGAAGCCGTTAAGGAATGCCGTTTTGACGTCCATCTGCCATATCTCATAATCATAGTATGCGGCAATTGCTAACATTATTCGGACGGACTTCAGCTTCGCTACGGGTGAGAAAGTCTCATCGTAGTCAACCCCTTGAACTTGTCAATAACCCTTAGCGACAAGTCGAGCTTTGTAGATGGTCACATTACCATCCGCGTCCGTCTTCTTCTTAAAGATCCATTTGTTTTCTATGGCTCGCCGCTCATCGGGCAAGTCAGTCAAAGTCCATACTTTGTTTTCATACATGGATTCTATCTCGGATTTCATGGCTTCTAGCCATTTGTCGGAATCCGGGCCCGCCATCGCTTCTTCATAGTTTGAAGGTTCACCGTTGTCTAACAACATGATTTCCAGGACAGGGTTGCCGTACCACTCTGGTGCGGAACGTGTCCTTGTGGACCTACGAAGTTCAGTGGCAACTTGATCCAAAGCTTCATGATCATCATCATTAACTTCCTCTCCAGTCGGTGTAGGCACCACATGAACATTTTCCCACGCTGCGCTACTTTCCGGTTCGGAAGGGGTGACTATCACCTCATCAAATTCCACTTTCCTCCCGCTCAATTCTTTCGAGAGAAACTCCTTCTCCAGAAAGGACCCGTTCTTGGCAACGAAGATCTTGCCTTCGGATCTGAGGTAGAAGGTATACCCAATAGTTTCCTTAGGGTATCCTATGAAGACGCATTTTTCCGATTTGGGTTCGAGCTTTTCAGGTTGAAGTTTCTTGACATAAGCATCGCATCCCCAAACTTTTAGAAACGACAGCTTAGGTTTCTTCCCAAACAATAATTCATACGGTGTCGTTTCAACGGATTTCGACGGAGCCCTATTTAAAGTGAATGCGGCAGTCTCTAAAGCATAACCCCAAAATGAGAGCGGTAAATCGGTAAGAGACATCATAGATCGCACCATATCCAATAGAGTGCGATTACGACGTTCGGACACACCATTTCTCTAAGGTGTTCCAGGCGGCGTGAGTTGTGAAACTATTCCACATTTCCTAAGTGTGTACCAAATTCGTGACTTAAATATTCTCCACCACGATCTGATCGTAGGAATTTTATTCTCCTGTCACGTTGATTCTCAACCTACTCTGAAATTCCTTGAACTTTTCAAAGGTTTCAGACTTGTGTTTCATCAGGTAGACATATCCATATCTACTTAAATCATCAGTGAGAGTGAGAACATAACGATATCCTCCGCGAGCCTCAACACTCATTGGACCACACACATCGGTATGTATGATTTCCAATAAGTTGGTTGCTCGCTCCATTGTTCCGGAGAACGGAGTCTTGGTCATCTTACCCATGAGGCATGGTTCGCACGTGTCAAATGATTCGTAATAAAGAGACTCCAAAAGTCCATCTGCATGGAGCTTCTTCATGCGCTTGACACCAATGTGACCAAGGCGGCAGTGCCACAAGTATGTGGGACTATCGTTATCAACTTTACATCTTTTGGTATTCACACTATGAACATGTGTAACATCACGTTCGAGATTCATCAAAAATAAACCATTGACCAGCGGGGCATGACCATAAAACATCTCTCTCAAATAAATAGAACAACCATTATTCTCGGATTTAAATGAGTAGCCATCTCGAATTAAACGAGATCCAGACACAATGTTCATGCTCAAAGCTGGCACTAAATAACAATTATTGAGGTTTATAACTAATCCCGTGGGTAGATGCAGAGGTAGCGTGCCGACGGCGATCACATCGACCTTGGAACCATTCCCGACGCGCATCGTCACCTCGTCCTTTGCCAGTCTCCGTTTATTCCGTAGTTCCTGTTTTGAGTTACAAATATGAGCAACCGCACCGTTATCAAATACCCAGGAGCTACTACGAGTACTGGTAAGGTACACATCAATTACTTGTATATCACATATACCTTGGGTGTTGCCGGCCTTCTTCTTGTCCGCTAAATATTTGGGGCAGTTCCGCTTCCAGTGACCACTTCCCTTGCAATAAAAGCACTCAGTCCCGGGCTTGGGTCCATTCTTTGACTTCTTCCCAGTAACTGGTTTACCGGGCGCGGCAACTCCCTTGCCGTCCTTCTTGAAGTTCTTCTTACCCTTGCCCTTCTTGAACTTGGTGGTTTTATTCACCATCAACACTTGATGTTCTTTTCTGATCTCCCCTTCCGCTGATTTCAGCATTGAATATACCTCGGGAATGGTCTTTTCCATCCCCTGCATATTGTAGTTCATCACAAAGCTCTTGTAGCTTGGTGGAAGCGACTGGAGGATTCTGTCAATGACCGCGTCATCCGGGAGATTAACTCCCAGCTGAGACAAGCGGTTGTGCAACCCAGATATTCTGAGTATGTGCTCACTAACAGAACTGTTCTCCTCCATTTTACAGCTGAAGAATTTGTCGGAGACATCATATCTCTCGACCCGGGCATGAGCTTGAAAAACTAGTTTCAGCTCCTCGAACATCTCATATGCTCCATGTTTCTCAAAAGCTTTTGGAGACCCGGTTCTAGGCTGTAAAGCATGCCGCACTGAAGGAGGGAGTAATCATCAGCACGTGATTGCCAAGCGTTCATAACGTCTTGGTTCTGTGGGATTGGTGCATCACCTAGCGGTGCTTCTAAGACATAATCTTTCTTGGCTACTATAAGGATGAGCCTCAGGTTCCGGACCCAGTCCGTATAGTTGCTGCCATCATCTTTCAGCTTGGTTTTCTCTAGGAACGCGTTGAAATTGAGGACAATGTTGGCCATTTGATCTACAAGACATAGTGTAAAGATTTTAGACTAAATTCATGATAATTGAGTTCATCTAATCAAATTATTAATGAACTCCCACTCAGACAGACATCCCTCTAGTCATCTAAGTGAAACATGATCCGAGCTCAACTAGGTCGTGTCCGATCATCACGTGAGACGGACTAGTCAAGATCGGTGAACATCTCCATGTTGATCGTATCTTCTATACGACTCATGCTCGACCTTTCGGTCCTCCGTGTTCCGAGGCCATGTCTGTACATGCTAGGCTCGTCAAGTCAACCTAAGTGTATTGCGTGTGTTCCAAGGCCATGTCTGTACATGCTAGGCTCGTCAACACCCGTTGTATGCGAACGTAAGAATCTATCACACCCGATCATCACGTGGTGCTTCGAAACGATGAACCTTCGCAACGGTGCACAGTTAGGGTGAACACTTTCTTGAAATTATTATAAGGGATCATCCTACTTGCTACCGTCGTTCTAAGCAAATAAGATGCAAAAACATGATAAACATCACATGCAATCAAATAGTGACATGATATGGCCAATATCATCATGCTCCTTTGATCTCCATCTTCGGGGCACCATGATCATCTTTGTCACCGGCATGACACCATGATCTCCATCATCATGATCTCCATCATTGTGTCTTCATGAAGTCGTCACGCCAACGATTACTTCTACTTCTATGGCTAACGTGTTTAGCAATAAAGTAAAGTAAATTACATGGCGTTATTCAATGACACGCAGGTCATACAAAATAATAAAGACAACTCCTATGGCTCCTGCCGGTTGTCATACTCATCGACATGCAAGTCGTGATTCCTATTACAAGAATATGATCAATCTCATACATCACATATATCATTCATCACATCTTCTGGCCATATCACATCACATAGCACTTGCTGCAAAAACAAGTTAGACGTCCTCTAATTGTTGTTGCAAGTTTTTACGTGGTTTGTAGGTTTCTAGCAAGAACGTTTCTTACCTACGTATGACCACAACGTGATTTGCCAATTTCTATTTACCCTTCATAAGGACCCTTTTCATCGAATCTGTTCCGACTAAAGTAGGAGAGACAGACACCCGCTAGCCACCTTATGCATCTTGTGCATGTTAGTCGGTGGAACCTGTCTCACGTAAGAGTACGTGTAAGGTCGGTCTGGGCCGCTTCATCCTACAATGCCGCCGAAACAAGAAAAGACTAGTAGCGGAAAGAAGAATTGGCAAACTCAACGCCCACAACTACTTTGTGTTCTACTCGTGCATAGTAACTACGCATAGACCTGGCTCATGATGCCACTGTTGGGAATCGTAGCATAATTTTAAAATTTTCCTACGCTCACCAAGATGCATCTATGGAGTCTACTAGCAACGAGGGGAAGGGAGTGCATCTACATACCATTGTAGATCGCGAGCGGAAGCGTTCCAATGAACGTGGATGACGGAGTCGTACTCGCCGTGATCCAAATCACCGATGACCGAGTGCCGAACGTACAGCACCTCCGCGTTCAACACACGTACGGTGCAGCGACGTCTCCTCCTTTCCTGATCCAGCAAGGGGGGAGGAGAGGTTGATGGAGATCCAACAGCACGACGGCGTGGTGGTGGATGTAGCGGCTCTCCGGCAGGGCTTCGCCGAGCTTCTGCGAGAGAGAGAGAGGTGTTGCAGGGGAGGAGGGAGGCGCCAAAGGCTGTAGTGTACTGCCCTCCCTCCCCCCCTTTATATAGGCCCCCTGGGGGGGTGCGCTAGCCCTAGGAGATGGGATCTCCAAGGGGGGGCGGCGGCCAAGGGGGGGAAGGGGTTGCCTTACCCCCCAAGGCAAGGAGTAACTCCCCCCCCCCTAGGGTTCCCAACCCTAGGCGCATGGGGGGAGGCCCAAGGGGGGCGCCCCAGCCCACTAGGGGCTGGTTCCCTTCCACTTTCAGCCCATGGGGCCCTCCGGGACAGGTGGCCCCACCCGGTGGACCCCCGGGACCCTTCCGGTGGTCCCGGTACAATACCGATAACCCCCGAAACTTTCCCGGTGGCCGAAACTGGACTTCCTATATATAATTCTTCACCTCGGACCATTCCGGAACCTCTCGTGACGTCCGGGATCTCATCCGGGACTCCGAACAACTTTCGGGTTTCCGCATACATATATCTCTACAACCCTAGCGTCACCGGACCTTAAGTGTGTAGACCCTACGGGTTCGGGAGACATGCAGACATGACCGAGACGCCTCTCCGGTCAATAACCAACAGCGGGATCTGGATACCCATGTTGGCTCCCACATGTTCCACGATGATATCATCGGGTGAACCACGGTGTCAAGGATTCAATCAATCCGTATGCAATTCCCTTTGTCAATCGGTATGTTACTTGCCCGAGATTCGATCGTCGGTATCCCAATACCTAGTTCAATCTCGTTACCGGCAAGTCTCTTTACTCGTACTGCAATGCATGATCCCGTGACTAACGCCTTAGTCACATTGAGCTCATTATGATGATGCATTACCGAGTGGGCCCAGAGATACCTCTCCGTCACACGGAGTGACAAATCCCAGTCTCGATCCGTGCCAACCCAACAGACACTTTCGGAGATACCCGTAATGCACCTTTATAGTCACCCAGTTACGTTGTGACGTTTGGCACACCCAAAGCACTCCTACGGTATCCGGGAGTTGCACGATCTCATGGTCTAAGGAAAAGATACTTGACATTGGAAAAGCTCTAGCAAACGAAACTACACGATCTTTTATGCTATGCTTAAGTTGGGTCTTGTCCATCACATCATTCTCCTAATGATGTGATCCCGTTATCAATGACATCCTATGTCCATAGTCGGGAAACCATGACTATCTGTTGATCAACGAGCTAGTCAACTAGAGGCTTACTAGGGACAGGTTGTGGTCTATGTATTCACACATGTATTACGATTTCCGGACAATACACTTATAGCATGAATAATAGACTATTATCATGAACACAGAAATATAATAATAACTATTTATTATTGCCTCTAGGGCATATTTCCAACAGGTCCTATATGTCATAGGCTTACGTTAACTAAATTGGTTTAGTTAATTAAATAGGTGATTATGTTTACTAATTATGCTTAAATTAAGTTAATTAATTAAGCATTAATTAATTAATTATTGTTTTTAATTATGTATTTTTTATCTCTTTTTTTAACGTTCTGGAGGCGGGGCCCTCTTGTCATTGACCCCAGGGGGCCTAGTGGATCGGGCGCTAGCAGGGCCACGGGCGCCAGCCCGTCTGGGCGCTGGCGGGGACGCCCGTCGGGGCGGGATCGAGCGCCGGCGGCGGCCATGGCGGGGCACGGCCCCGAGCGACGCGCGCGGGCGCTGGGGAGGAGGGCTGCCGGCACTGGCGGCAACAGGAGGGGCCAGCAGCGGCGGCACTGGAAGGCAGCAGACGGGCGCGGCGCGGAGCGGGGCAAGGCCGCGACGGCAGAGGTGGCACGGGCGGAGGCAGGGCGCAACAGCGGCATTGAGCGGCTGCGCTAGGCGAGGCCGTGGCCGGAGCTAGCGGGAGCGGCAGGCGCAGCTAGCGAGGTCAGAGGCGGAGCAAGGGCACGGCGCAGGAAGGGGGGTGCGCGCGGTGGAGGTCAGGGAGGCGGAGGAGGGCCGCGGCCGTAGGCGGGCGCGCAGGCACGCGGTGAGCACGCGGGCGACGCGGGTAGCGGCTAGTGGGACGGGCAGGCGAGCGCGAGCGTGGGGGATCGACCACAGGGGCGCGCGAGAGCACTGACGGGCGCGGGCACGTCGCGGTGAGGGAGAGAGGAGGAGAGGGTGGGGCTCACTGGGGCCATAGGGTAAGGGGCAGCGTTGCTCGGGGCGGAGGACGGGGACGAGGCCGTCGACGGAGAGGACGGCGAGGATGAGGTTGACGGGGGCGCAGATCCGGCGAGGGGGTTGAGGTAGAAGAGCTCCGGTGGGGGGGTTGCCCCGGCGAACGACGACGGCAGGGTGGTCCTCCTTGTGGCGGCGCTGGGCGGCGTCGGGCGTCGAGTGAGGGGGATTCGGGCTCCTCCCGATCCAGATCCAGAATGAGGGGGAAGTGGTGGTCGGGGAGATTAGAGTTTCGGGGATGGGGGGATAAGGGGAGTGGGGTGGCCGGTTGGGCCTTTTGGGCTGGTGGCCTGCTGGCTAGCTGGGCCATTAGGCCCTAGGGGAGGGGGGTTTCTTCCTTTTTTGTTGGTTTTGTTTTCTGTTTTTGTATTTTCTTTTCTTTTATTTATTTTCCTTTTCTGTTTTATTTAATTTAGGGTGTCTTAGCATTTTCTGAAATATGTGTTTTCCTCACAGCAATTGCCTATGTAATATTTGGCACTAACCGAACATTTTTGTTCTAATGTTTGAAAACTTTTGATGTTTGCCATATTTTTGAATTTGAATTTTGAATCGGTTTCGAACTAACGCAAGATTAGCAACAGTAATCGAGGTGACATGGCATTATTAGCAGAGGTTACTGTAGCTTGATTATCTGGGCGTCACAACCGTATCACGTAAATATCCTCTGTTTTTGTTTCGAGCTGTTTTCTGTTAGAGTCGTGAAGGCCAGGCATCATGTCGTCGCCCTCCTCCAACAATCAAGGCAACGATGCTTGGCTAATGAAGATAGAGCTGAAGAGAGAAGAACCCGGGGAGATCAACAAGGATGATGGGATCAAGAAGGCCATGGAGGATCAGGCTCCAGCAGCAGAAGAAGAAGTAGTCCTTCCACCTCTCTTTACCCAACTGAGATTGAAGCTTTCAAGATGATTGAGTTAGCTCGTATACAAAACAAATATCTCATACGTGAAAATATTTTGTTGAAGGAGCATATCGTCGCACTCAAGGGCATTATCCGTAAGCTGGAAGATCTGCTACGCTCGATGTGCGACTATCCATCATCACCACCATCTCCTTCACCAGCAAAAGAGACATAATCACATGGGTTTGGGCACTCCCCTTGGCAACTGCCAAGCTTGGGGGAGGTGCCCCGGTATTGTATCACCATCACACTCCTATCTTTACCGTTTTTCCTAGTTCGATCCTTTTGGTAATATCTTGATCCAGCAGAATAAAGTTTTAGTGTGATTTAGTTTTGAGTTTTGCCTTATGATCCTTCTATATAATCGAGTCCGCGAGATATATATAATAAAGATTAGTGTTGAGTCAAGGGCTTGATTATCTTGCTATGATCTTGAGGGAATAAAATAAAAAGAAAGAATAAAAAGAAACAAAGAGATCATATTGATCTTATGGAGAGTAATGACTTCACATATAAAGAGTATGATGAATAAAAGTTGTTGAGAGTTGACAAACATAGTTTTGGTCATCGTTGCAATTAATAGGAAGTAATAAAGAAAGAGGGGTTTTCACATATAAATATACTATCTTGGACATCTTTTATGATTGTGAGCACTCAGTAAAATATGACATGCTAAAGAGTTGACGTTGGACAAGGAAGACAACGTAATGGGTTATGTTTTCTTATATCCGAAATAAAGCATATTGTCATGGATCATCCAACATGTTGAGCTTGCCTTTCCCCCTCATGCTAGCCAAATTCTTTGCACCAAGTAGAGATACTACATGTGCTTCCGAATACCCTCAAAACCAGTTTTGCCATGAGTGTCCACCATATCTACCTATGGATTGAGTAAGATCCTTCAAGTAAGTTGACATTGGTGCAAGCAATAAAAATTGCTCTCTAAATATGTATGATTTATTAGTGTGGAGAAAATAAGCTTTATACGATCTTGTGATGCGGAAGAAATAAAAGCGACGGACTGCATAATAAAGGTCCATATCACAAGTGGCAATATAAAGTGGCGTTCTTTTACATTAAGATTTCGTGCATCCAACCATGAAAGCGCATGACAACCTCTGCTTCCCTCTACGAAGGACCTATCTTTTACTTTTACCTTATGCAAGAGTCATGATGATCTTCACCTTTACTTTTTACATTTTATCCTTTGGCAAGCACCTTGTGTTGGAAAGATCCTGATATATATATATATCCAATTGGATGTAAGTTGGCATGAACTATTATTGTTGACGTTACCGTTGAGGTAAAAGGTTGGGAGGCGAAACTATAAGCCCCTATCTTTCTCTGTGTCCGATTAAAACTCCATAACCACAAGTATTGCGTGAGTGTTAGCAATTGTAAGTATATGCCTCGCATAGCCATTGAGATTGGGCCACATGGTTTGAAGTATATGCCTCGCATAGCCATCAAATCCCAAGCACTTGTGGACTTCATAAATGATTGGACAGAGCTGCAGACGCCTAAGGAGAAGCCGGATAGCACATATTGGACTATTCACTTCGATGGATCCAGGCAGTTGGAAGGCTCGGGGGCTGGAGTTATCTTGACTTCACCATGAGGTGATAAATTTTGTTATGTTCTAAGGTTGATGTTCCCTTGTACTAACAATGCAGCTGAGTATGAGGCCCTACTCCATGGTCTTCGGATGGCTAAGGAGATGAACTTAAGCCGGGTGAGGTGTTTTGGTGACTCAGATTTGGTAGCTCAGCAAGTTTCAGGCACTTGGGATTCTAAAGACCCACTCATGGCGGCTTATCGCCGAGAGTTGATGCTATTGCTGGTCATTTCAAGGGCTATCAAGTAGAGCATGTTGATCGAAGGAAAAACGAGGTGGCTGATGCTTTAAGCCGGCTGGGGTCCCAGCGTAAGCCGGTGCCAGCTAATATTTTCCTTGATATTCTGCATAATCCTTTAGTCAAATTGCCTACAGAGGAAGATCTTGTTGTCCCTGACCCGGAAGCACAGCTGGTGGCAGCTCTTCATGCTATTCCTGATTGGACAGTTCCATATTTGGCGTATATGACCCGGGGCGAATTATCTGAGGATGAAACTTTAGCCAGACAGATAACCTGGTGGTCTAAGTCAATGACTATCGTCAACGGAGAGTTGCATCATCGCAGTGTCACAGGGGCGTTTCAACGTTGTGTTTCTCCTGAGGAAGGCTGTGAGATCTTACGAGAGATTCATGAAGGAGATTGTGGTCATCATGCCGGCTCTAAGTCTGTCGTAGCCAAGGCTTTCCGTCATGGATTTTATTGGCTGACGGCTCATGCTGATGCAGAGGATTTGGTCAGTAAATGTGATGGTTGTCAGAAATTCTCACGACGAGCTCATGTGCCGGCTCAAGAATTGAGGATGATTCCAATTGCTTGGTCGTTTGCAGTCTGGGGGCTTGATAGGGTTGGACCTTTCAAAAGGTCCAAAGATAAAAAGACCCATCTTTTGGTGGCGGTTGACAAATTTACAAAGTGGGTTGAAGCAGAGCCGGTTAGTAAGTGTGATGCGGGGACGGCGGTTCAATTCATCAAAAAGGTGATTTTCCATTTTGGCTTTCCCCACAGCATTATAACTGATAATGGCACTAATCTGTCCAAGGGTGCTATGAAAGAGTTTTGTCAACGAGAGCATATTCGACTTGATGTATCATCAGTGGCTCACCCCCAGTCCAATGGTCAAGCTGAGAGAGCCAATCAAAAATTTCTGAGAGGCATCAAGCCCCGGCTTATGGTCCGTTTGCAGAGGACGCCGGGTTGTTGGGTGGAGGAGTTACCCTCAGTTTTATGGAGTATCAATACTACCCCCAACAGATCGACCGGTTACACGCCTTTCTTCATGGTTTACGGAGCAAAGACGGTTCTCCCTAGTGACATCTGTCACGACTCGCCCCGAGTGGCGGCTTATGTTGAAGCTGATAATGAAAAAGCACGTCAGGATGCACTTGACCTGTTGGACGAGGAGCGTGACCTTGCGGCGGCTCGTTCGGCGATTTACCAGCAAGATTTGCGTCATTACCATAGCCGCCGGGTTAAAACCAAGACCTTTCAAGAAGGCGATTTCATGCTCCGGCCTATCCAGGATCAAACTGATATGCACAAGCTATCCCCACCTTGGGAAGGGCGTTTTGTGGTCAGCAAGAATCTAAACAATGGGTCATACTACCTTATCGATGTTCGAGACCATAAGGACTCACGCACATCGGAGGAGGAGACCCACCGGCCATGGAATATTGCTCATCTTCGGCCTTATTGCACTTGAGCCATTGGCACTTGTGATGTACATATTTATATCAGTGTATATATTATGATGAATATAATAAAGCCGGCATCCCTGATAATTCAGGGCCTCTGTCGTTTCATTTCTCAAAATGTGAGTCTTTATTGTCACTTCATATGATTACTTGGAGGCTTAACGCCCGGTTTAAAGGGACCAAAGAGAGTCTGCTACACAACACAGCTCAAATATATCAAGTTGAATATGCTCTCGGTCCCTGTCCACAGAACATAGCTTTGATAACCCCTTCTTGGCTTGAAACGCTAGGTGTATAACACCAAAGTATTTCAGTTGATCCTGCCTTGTACGTCTGCCACTCCGCCTAAGTAATTCTGGAATGACCCACCGAACTCTTGACAGTCAATCTTATTAAGACCCTGAACTTGTCAAGGTTAAAACGACGGTTGATCATGTGAGGTCCGACTTACAAAGTTTGAAGGATTAGCTCGTAGCTGTGCAAGCCCATGAAAAGCACTTGGGTTTTAGGCCTGGCCGCCTATGAAAGCCTTGTTTTCTGGTTTTTTTATTTGAAGGTTCTTTTCTAAGGTTTTTCTCTTGTGACATGTTGATACATGATTGGAAACTGATGACGGCTATCATGCCTTATGGTTCATATTATGAATCTCAACACATGAGCAGGTGGTTCTCTCTCAGAAAATGAATGGTGAAAGTTGTGTTTCGTTCTGATGGCTCTCTCTTGAGAGTGAGTGGTGATGGAGGGGTATAAATAGGCAACACAAAAAATCCAACAGTTACAAGTCTTTGACCTAACTCGGTGGCACCGATATGAAAATCTCGGTGAGACCAACTAGTGCAAAAGACTTGACCGTTAGCGTTTTTGGTGAGATTGATTATACCATCTTGGTGAGATTGAAGTGGCTAGGGTAGAGTCGCGCTTCGGTAATTCTGATTGTTTTGCCTCGGTGATTCCGAAACAAAGCGACTTCATCACAGAAACTTGGCAAGGCCTTCTCGGTGAGACCGAGAACCAATTCGGCCAGACCTAAATGTTAGGGTTTTGGCTGTGGCAGTAGAATGATTATATCGGTGAGTCGAGGGTAGATAGTATCAGTGAGACCGAAATGATGATTTAGGGTTTGAACATATGTGATTGTGCGAAAGTGATTGAGGATTTTTGGAGCAATATCACTGAGCACTTTGAGTAACAACCTCATCAACACTACCTCATCCCCTTTTAATAATATTGGCTTTTTCAAGGGACTCAATGTGATCTTAGATCACTAAACAAAAAATGTAGAGTCTTGGGGTATCCACATCTTGTTCTTCACACTTTGAGGGGTCCACATCCATTAGTCCATGCCATGCCAATCATTGATCTTTTTCGAAATCTATTATCAATGTTCATTAGATCAATGATATATATGTTGTTATTAATTACCAAAACCATTCGAGGATTAGTTGCACTTTCACTTTCCTTCTCGTTGCTAGCATCTTCATAGATCAGATCTTAGGTGTTTCATAGGAATTTTTGTTTTCCATACAACATTCCCATAATGTGTCATGCTTGTCAACTTATATACTCCCTTCGCCCCGAATTAATTGCCTTAGATTTGTCAGATACGGATAGTGTTAGGTACATCCATGTCTACACAAATCCAAGACAATTAATTTGGGGCGGTCTAACATTATATTATTTGTCTTGAAAATACAAACAAAAATTCAAATTTTATGCTTTCTACTTTACATTACAACTCTTTAACCAAATACAGGAGCAAAACCAACCCATTATACTTTTTGCCTACTACCAAACACTAGAATGAAACCGACCCGGTCCACTAGAATGGAACCATTTCATTACATTGCATTTGGTTCGCCAATCAAAGACACCCCAAGATCATCCCTGTACTTTGTACACCCCACCCATCAATACAATCAAGCACGAAGGAGTTTTACATCCACCGAGAGTGCATGAACCTGGGTACCCTTGCCTACTTGTTTTCCACCCATATCATCCGACTAGCTGTGACACCCAATCGAGTGATCTGCCTAGTTCCTAATCAATGTTTTCCCTGCACCATGCTATCTACAATTATTATGTGATGCAGGTGACAACCAATTTACATGTAGTCCCAATATCCCTCAAATAATTGTTACATCCCAAATTGCACGGAAGCCATATATGTACGTACAAATTTACGGTATAATGAGGCTTGCACATGCATATCCTGCCAGAAAGAATCTGGTATCAAGCTCTTCGCTGTAGTAAGATAAGACCTTTGTCCATAGATCTCTAGTTTGCCACCAGAAGGTATGGAGCACAGTTCTCCCGATACTCCTTAGGTCTGACTTGACTCTGTCGTTGGCAAGGTATCTTGCCTCGTCAACTCATAGGTTGTCTCCGGACTATGATTCGTAGTGTTGACACGCATTGAACATAAGAAGAAGAATGAAGATGTGTAGATAGTTATGTGCCACATACTGCAGAGAAAACAATTTTCACCTTAGTTCGTTCATAGTAAGGATAAGAATATACATCAAATGTGCTGGTACAAAAGCAGACTTTCTTCAACTGAGTGTGTTCGCTCTATATTCAAAATGCATTTTTTGTGCTTCAAGATGATATACATCATGCTACAAAATGTGCTCTAGCAAAACTTAGTACTCCCACCGATCCATATTACTTGTCGCAGCTTTAGTACAACTTGTACAAAAAATACATGATGTAGCATTTTCAATACTGAAGAAATGATTCCATACCTGTGCCAAATCCAATAGCTACTATTTGATTCTAGCTTCCAGCTTAAAGCTGCAAAAGATAATGTAATGAGACCAAAAAGTAAATACAGCCAACGGAACCGCTTG
Source organism: Aegilops tauschii subsp. strangulata (assembly GCF_002575655.3). Taxonomy (NCBI): domain Eukaryota; kingdom Viridiplantae; phylum Streptophyta; class Magnoliopsida; order Poales; family Poaceae; genus Aegilops; species Aegilops tauschii. Next base: position 204,919,285 of record NC_053035.3, on the reverse strand, counting down.
TTCAGCATCTCCAGAGTATTCCAGAACAAAGCCGCGAGGTTTGGCCATCTGTAAGAAAGAACAGCAATGGGAAAAATGCATCAGCCAACCAAAGGAAATAATGGAGACACGATTGCTATAACCTAAACACAACAGTGTTAGCATGATGTGTGCATGTGAAATTAAGATACAGAGGATACAAAAATTAGCTGCTGACATATATTCATGAAACTATGAATGCAAGCACACCTATGGGGCACATTGAGGTTAATTCGCCACGAGCAGCATACAAATCTTCGTGCGGTAGAGAATTCCAATATCCATCCAATAAGCAGGCCAAATGAACCAATAGCAATGACGATACCAATATTGGCAGATCTGAGATGGTAACTATCATACATTGATGCACCCAGTGTCCATGATACTCGATCAAAGAAAACTAAGCAGTGACTTCCATACCTGGTGGCACCAGTTGCAGCTAAAATAGCTGTCAGAATAAACACAGCAGTATGCATTGCTCGCTTTGAAGCTTCTTTAATTGTAGCCATATATATGAATGTACCAACAACAGCCATGAATGAAAGCCAGAAGTCCAAAAACTGAAGCAAGACAGTCCAGTGGTCATGGCCAATGATGTATCAGAAGTATTTCAAACAGGCAAAACTTATTATGCGACACACATTTTGTCGGCTTTAGCTCAAACATCGCAAGAACGTTATTTTGCTGATAAGGCCCACAATTGTGATGGCCGTAAACACTATTAAGAGGTCATGGAGGGTGGGCCAGGGAGATTTTACAGTGTACGGGCTGAACAGAGAAAACAGCCAAAGGACATGATTTCACAGGCCAAAGTCCTGACTGGAAACAAATACCATCCAACCAAGACATTGCATTCCCAGTTTTCCTCTACTCTAAATCTACTTAATCCATCTGTACTAGAATACACGGCCTGTTAGAGAACTGCGTAAGTTATGCTTTATGAATATATCAATCATGACATCAAGATTCCCAAAGGGTACTATAAAGGTTAACTCAACAGATGGAGCACATGAGGTCGCATATAATTGTTCTGTGGTGAGAACTTTCTCAACCACTCGTAAGTAGGTTTGTACTGGACTTTCGGCATGTGAAGGTCAGATGGGCATGGGCCCTGTGGCCGGCTGGAACAACATTTATGCCCATTTAGGATGGCGTGTGATAGAGATGAGTTAGTTTATGGACACCACTAACCAGCAAACGTCAGTTTTTTAAGCAATCCCAGCGAACGCCCTTAGGACCCGCAGATACCGATCGAACGCATGTCAATTACTCTGTGCAGTGTGGCAATTTTTGTATTTTTTGTACTAAACGGCAATTTTTGCTTTAGAGCATGGCAAATCCCTTGCAACATCATGGCAATTTTATCTGTTTTCGCATGGCAATTCTGGGCGTTCGCTGGAAAATCTTAAGAATCTGGTGTCAGTTTTTAAGCATTTCTGTAGTTCATTAACTACTTGGATACAGCTGTAGCTCTTAAGCTCCGTTTGGAAGTCCGGTATTGGGACCAAACTGGGCGTAAAATACAACACCAAACAAATTATTGTCCTAGCTGCAAAATGGAAAGTTCTAAAAAAAATGCAAAATGGAAGACACAATGACAGTGAAAATTGTTACTAAGAATTTGTACATCTGATTGAATTTCTAAAATTTGTTCTCCTGGTTATGATATTCGGGCGAGTGTTGACTGCTGTGCTGCAGCCTGTATATCATTTCCATGTTAATTAACAGCATGCAGTTCTTCGTGTGCTTAATTACTTAATTATCTAATGAAAGGAGATTTCAACAGTTTTGTTCTTAGATGTCGCAGTTGTAGCAAATCTTGGTAAAAAAAAATTTTGTTCTTTTTGTAAAAGATCATATATTTTTCATCTCAGATGCTGCATATATTTTCTACTTATGTTTTTGTTCTGAGCTTTTTGGGTTTAGCCTTGTGTCTTCACAGGGAACATACATTTAAAATGGAAAGTGCTAATCTGGATCCTTAAATTTGGTATAGACTAATGTTTCTTGAATTGTTTTTTCAAACTAAAATTAAGGAATACACATATATACCATACCTTATTTGCCTCAGTTTATTCAATGGCAGACGCCTCTCTTGCAAATGTTGTTTTCATTTTTTTTAGAAAAGGAGGATCACCCCCGGCCTCTGCATCAGAGTGATGCATCAGAGTGATGCATCATGCATGCAGCTCCGCAAATGTTGTTTTCATGGTGCCAAATGTTGTTAAATATGTCAATGAACTCTAATTTTGTTTGTGTATGTGTCAATGGATGGTTTGGTTCAGCATTTTCTGTCTTTTTCTCTCTCCTTCAATTTGTTGATCCTTTAACTGACACTGATGTTATTGCTCTGCGGATGATCACTAATCGACATTGATTTTTCAGTTTTCTCATGGGCGGTATTGGGTCAAAGAGCACAATGGATGATGCCTACATTTGCTGTGACAACTTGTTGCAAGATTTGGACTTGAAAGTTGTGAAAGACACTCATTTTATGGGGCTGTTTTTATTTCTAATGTATCAGGATCCGATACTTGATGCTTGGAATATTTATTAACTAGTTTTAGCAAATTCATGATTGGAGAAACAATGTCATGAGAGTTTGTATTCAGAGAGGCATTTCATGTGTTTATCAAGTTTGTACTGAGAGACATTTCCTGTGTACTTGTGTGATCTCTTGATGTTGCTCCTCCCAGCAAGGAGGTTTTACTGTCCACTGAAACACCATCTCACAATGGAAAAAAAATCCACTGTATACAGCGGATTGTAGTGCACAATAACTTAGAAGGGTATCTTGCTTACAGCGTCTACAAGATTGTGGGTTTCCCAAAGGGGTTCTTTGGATATGACTGGTGGTACATAGTTGCAGTAGTATAGCTGCATATGATGTACACGGACATGGAAATCTGCTAGATCAGGAGAGACCTTAGGTCTGAATTATCTTTGCAACATGTGGATCAAGTTAGTCATCCTACATGGACTAGTGTGCTACAGTTTTTATTAATCAATCAATCAAAAATCAAAAGATTCCAATAAGCCTCAAAGCCTCTCTTCCACAACAGGTACAAGCCCTGCCTCTGGAATGAATAGGGCAAGTGCCCTATCCTTGGTCTTCGGACCTTAATTCTTCTCAAATCCCCCTGTTCTGGACCAAGGTCCATAACAGTACTTCCAATTTCATCCATCAGCTTTCAATTTATTAGGATTGCATTAAATAAAAAAATTGCGTATCAAAAGGTTTTAGACTTAGTAGAGCTAAAACCGAGTACATGAGGTGCGGTTTTAGTACTACTAGGCACGAAGAGGAGGAGGTTAGCCTTGATGGGCAGGTGGTGCCTCAGAAGGACACCTTTCGATACTTGGGGTCAATGCTGCAGAAGGATGGAGATAACAATGAAGATGCGAACCATCGAATCAAAGCCGGATGGATGAAGTGGCGCCAAGCTTCTGTCACAAGAGAGTGCCACAAAAGCTAAAAGGCAGGTTCTATAGGACGGCGATTCGACCCGCAATGTTGTCTGGCGCTGAGTGTTGCCGACTAAAAGGAGACATGTTCAACAGTTAGGTGTCGAGGAGATGCGCATGTCGAGATGGATGTGTGGCCACAGAAGGAAGGACTGGGTCCGGAATGAAAAATACGAGATATGGGTAGCACCGATTGAAGAGAAGATTGTCCAACATCGTCTTAGATGGTTTGGGCATATTCAGCGCAGGCCTCCAGAAGCTCCAGTGCATAGCGGACGACTAAAGTGTGTTGATAATGCCAAGAGAGGTCGGGGTAGACCGAACTTGACATAGGAGGAGTCTGTAAAGAGAGATCTTAAGGACTAGAGTATCACCAAAGAACTAGCCATGGACAGGGGTGCGTGGGAACTTGCTATCCATGTGCCAGAACCATGAGTTGGTTGCGAGATCTTATGGGTTTCACCTCTAGCCTACCCCAACTTGTTTGGGACTGAAGGCTTTGTTGTTGTTGTTGTTGTTGTTGTTGTTGTTGTTGTTGTTGTTGTTGCTGCTGTTGTTGTTGTTGTTGTTGTATCGATGTTATTATGATACAGTAGAAGCCTATACGTTAGGATACATCAATGTTATTATGTAAACTAATTAGGTATACATGATTGCACGAGTTCATGCACCGAGGGCCTGCATGCTAAAAATATATATTCATTGGATGCAACTACATGTAAACTTGTAAATTATGCTCGTGTTCCTCTTGGGCCTTTTCCTAAACTGAGTTGACTGTCAACCAGAAGGTGCAAGGTGGTCTACCTCGTATTAGAATAATAATACACATGGCCATGATACTTGGTCCAATAAATGTCAATGATATGTAAACTAGCAGTATGTGATGAGCATCTTACCTGTAATACACGAAAAGATAGTATGCACCAGGTGCCCACATCACATGAATGGTACAAAGCACTAGAAATTCCACTAGACGTGTAAAGAATCCATTCGGCGAACGCCTAGGTGGCAATGGGAAAAAGGTTACCATGTTATTGAGCAAATTTACTCCGTTTATATAAAAATAAAACTCAAATTTAGATTTTTGAATGTGGAGAACATTTTGAAATATCAAGATATAATAATATGGAACTAGTTTAGGCACGGTTTTGCAGTAAGACAATCTAGCAGCTTATCAGTCATTTCTCATTTGGGACCTACTAATGTTTCATCCCTCCGAACTCAACACCTGCCATACCGATAGGATCTATTTGAGTTAACAATCATGTTATTCTCCCTAACTCTATAACTTGCAGAATGTTTTGCCTCATAGTTCAACATGAAACTTTTATACTTTACTCGTGTAGTCGTGTATATATTCCTATTGGATCATAAGATGCTTGTTTTGGAAATGTCAAATGAGATGAAGACAACTGACCGCACAAAGGCCTTCATTCAAATCTGACAGGTCTTTCAACAATTTTATGTTCAACCAGAGATAGCACTTCTGTGTAATGACTAATGAACTACAAATAATCCCCAAATGATAAGACAGTTTCCTTACACCAGCTGATAGATGTAAATAAAATAGTAAATTGCAATGAGGATCCATAAAATTGCAAAGTACATATCTAGGTCATCAAATTTAAGTAAATGGTTTAACGAATGTCCAGAAGTTTTTCCCTATTTTCCAAAAAGGCACATTTTTTGTTGGCTAATCCCCCCTCACTGAAGAAAGGGAAGAACCGCGGACCAGTAGGCAAAATATCATACTTATTAAGGTTTTTTTTTCAGTCCATCATGCTAGTAGAAGCACAAGTATACCTTTTGCCGGAGGGCCCAGAAGGCAGGTAAAATTGCTGCAGCATTTGATGCGATTAGAAAGACAGACTGCCTGATGTGCCCTGCATTTAGATATAACCAATATTATACAGAAATTTAATAATTTATTGCATAGATGTAAAATGATGCATCACAACTTGTCAAAAGGGTGATATTCATTGCATAAAGTAACACATTCTCCTTGAAAATAACCTGCAGCCTGCATTGATATGTTACAACTAGGCACATGCTGGTTCATTATTTCTTGCATTTTGATCCTCAAATGAAGTTTACTTAACACAGTTTATCAACATGCGAGTCCATTGTAGAATCAGATAAAAGAAAATGGATTAGACTTACTGGCCAAGATAATTACAGTCTGAATAGTCAGCTATACAACTGGACCTTGCGCAATGACTGCGTCGTCAATGGCACCGCACCTGATTGCTCAGCTTTAATTGACTTGATCCTGTGTGAAGCCAAGCTGTGGATGCTCGCTGGAGCTAAACCAACTCTCCCGTGTTCAGCTCACCCTCTCTACCTCGAGTCTGGTTCTAACAGTTTAGAGGTTTTGGGTTTACTTCTTTCTTTTGCTTCGCCTAGGTTGCCTTTTTGCGTTTTGCTTTTGGTTTCAATTTGTAAACCTTATGACGCCTTCTTCTACAAAATGAAACTCAGCCATATGTGTGCTCGAGAAAAAAAAACTTTACATCTGGCAAGTTTTCATTTTGTTGCCATCAACTTATGAGTATTCTGTGGACAGCGTTCAGAACTAGAGTGAGGCACATAATAAGAATCTACTCGTTACATCAAACCGTTTCTTCATTGGATGATATATTATGGGGCTGTATGGATGGGAGCCATGAGCTGCCCTTCCAAAATATTGGTCGTTGACCAGACATTGCTGCACGTTTGGTTGGGCACCAATTATTTGGTATGTCCAGCCCACCTCACTCCCTCCAGTTCATTTTTTTCCAAATCGTTGGCGCGTCGTGGGCGGAGGATTCCTCCACTGATTATTTGGCTTGCCCATAGATTGGCAGGGCTGGCTGTAGCGCAATGCAAACAGCCCCTATATATCCTACCACCCAGTGGTAGTTACCCTCACGTCTCATATACTACCATGTGGTAGTATATACACTACTTTATCATTCTAGGTATGTTCATATACTATATCTAAGATTTTTCAAAGCGAGCTATATGAAAATACTGCATGTTAATCCATAGTTTTTACTCATATTTCAAAAATACCTTCATATTTGTATGTATAAAATCATATACAAAAATACCTTCATGCGAGTTTGTATATATACTGCCAAAACATTCTTACATACTACATACTACACGTACATACTATCTGGTTTGACAGATTCTACATACAATATACAAAACTCACATGAAGGTAACTGCCACTGAATGGTAGGAAACATTTGGCCTACTTGCTTACTTGTACATGTTATTTCAGTACATTACACTACTATATGGCTACTTGCTTACTTGTACATGTTATTTTATTGAATGCAAACTTCCTAAGAATCAGTTACCTTAGAGTGCCCAAACATAGCACATGTTAATGTTTAAATGATCGAAGAATTTCATACGCACATTTGCAACGTTTCTCTTGATAAATATAAAATGCACTGCCGAGGAAATGAGTCAAAAGACTACATCAATAATTGACTACTAACAGTAGTAGCTGGTTGAAGTATTGTCATCATTTATATGGAGAAGAATCTTCTACTGTAAAATCACTGGCACACTGAAATTTCAAAACTAAACATGAGACTTACCATTAGGTGAAACTAATTCATCACTGCAATCGAACCCACCATGATCACGATCACAAGTGCAGAAGCTGTTGAATGAGAAGAAACAAATCTTTAAGAATTATCACAGTAGCTAGAAACAATTACTTTTTTTTGTTGAGTACTGTATCAAACATTATATACAGGGCATACAAATGCAAATGATCCAAATAGCAGGGGAAACCTTGAGGATTTATTTACCTGTAGAATGTTAACCCGCTTTCATCAACTGAAGCATGACAAACACCTTTCTGATTACAGTTTCTATGGCATCCCTGAAGAGATATAGACATATATGTCTGAGAATTTGAAGTATAATTTGGATGCTTGACTCCGAAGCACCAAGTTCCCTCCTTGGCATAGAAAATAGATAGATCCATGTCTGAATCCGTGGAATTCTGTAGCGAATAGAATACTGAACTGTTACTGCTGCTTGTCCTGCTTGCGTAATAATCCCAACTATCATTTGATGGTAGACCACCATATTTTGAGTACAGCTCATAATTCAATTCTTTATCTGACTTTAGCTGGACATGAATAAGTGCACCTGCTGAACCTTGGGGAACATCCAAAAAGAAATAAGTCCATGCAAATTGCTCAAAGGATGAGTTGGTTAAGAACTTTTCGAGCGAGAAGTGACTATATTCCAGCAATGCCCTCTCATCAGTAGGAACATAATATGACTCAAAAGGAACAGAAGGATTTCTTTTAGGAACTCTCTGCATGTAAACAATATGTAAATAATAAAGACGCCAAGTGAAGTTCATAGAAACAAAGAGTGCACATACCACTCTCAAAAGTCTTAAATTGCAGTAATAACTAAAATTAAGAGATCAATCTAGTGTCCCGCCTTGGGTGGCAACATGCTGGCTTTATCTCAACAGGAGATGTTGAGAATTGCAGCACCATAATAAATAAAATCTACTTTGCAAAAAATAAATGCAAGCACATGAGATTATTGGATAACGTCCAGGATGTATATCCAGTACTCCTTGCATTAAAAAATATATGACATTTTCGAATTCAACATTAATCTGATATTTGCAAGATTGCACAGCATTAGAGAAAAATATTAGAACCCCGACAATAGCAGTGAGATTCATAACATTGGCTAATCCCACAAATGTCGGTGATAAGTAACTATTTTGCTCTTGTTTAGCTTCTCAAACTAATCATTCTGCCTTGATTCATTTATTGTATAATTTTCATGACCAAAAGACAGGAATTACCATGAAAGTAACACATCAGCCTGCACGACAGTAATTAAACAGATTCTAGGCAAACTAAAAATTTCATTTATTTCAAAGATGCTGTAACAGGAGAGAAAGAGGTAAACCCACTATACTTTTAAAGAAGGTAGGCACCATTATTTAGTTGCCACTACACCGTTAACTGGCCAACACAAAGATCGACCCAGTCTTTGCCACGGCTATGTGTATCTTTCTTGTTAGTTAGGTACAAGGCTAAAAGGGCAGCCCGGTGCACGTCATGCAGCCTTTCCCTACATTTCTGCAAGAGGCTGTTTCCAGGACTCGAACCCATGACTTCATGGTCACAAGGCAACAGCTTTACCGCTGCGCCAAGGCTCCCCTTCAGACATCCAGTTAAAAGATGGAAGTGTATGCACTAAAAATCATACAGAATGCATCTCTGTCAATTACTCAACCTACCTGTAGCACATATGCTTCCCATAAACAGTCGGTTCCAGTTTTTCCATTCAGACATCCAGTTACTTGCCAATCAAATGAGAAACAAATTGTATCCAGCATAGGTGCGGTTGTATTTCTCATCTGTGTCTTGTTCAGAATCTCAATTGCGATATACCATCGTCCAATATTTGGCAGCTTTATAACCAAGGGAGCACTGCTAATATCACCTGAATAATCGTGCAAATCTCTCTGAGGTAAGGCGTTGCAGCGCAGATAACAGATTAAGGATGCACTTTGGGATAATCTAAAATTTGCAGCTGTAATTTCAAATTGCAGTGCTTGGTTGACTATATCCAAGAAGTAAAACTTTATATCGCCTTGCCTGAGGCATAGTGAGTCATTTGAAATGGCACAAGTGATCAAATTCTCCACTCCCACTACGCTAGTACTGTTGGACTCGAGTTGATGTCCTATTGGATGGTTCGACCTTGATAAGAAGCTGGTACGTCTAGTATTTTCTTTAGTTTTCAATATTTTCCGGGTGTTGATAGTCAGACCTAGAAGATCTCTTGAGTTGTTATATCTTGAAAACTGAGAACAACCAATAGTTTCAATAGTTTGGTTGCAGTAGGGTCCCCATAGTGCTGAAGTAGGACAACCTTCTACCGTAATGCTAGTGCTCACTGATAGTGCTCTCCCTCGGCTAATCTGAAAAGGTATAATTATCAAGATTCAAGTTGTGTATTACGTAATTATGCCACATGGCGGAATTATAAAGTTAATAATTATGCAGCACAGGGCATGCCCTAATCTGGACTGAACGTACCATCTTTGATTGTGTGCGAGCAGGTCCAAGGCCATTAAAGTAACCAATGTACCAAATCCCTGGCGATATCTGCACATACCGAAGGCCAGTACATTAGAAGTCCACATAATTTCTTAATATGGTGTATAGCTAATACATCAGAAGATAACGTAAATCCCTTGCACTTAAGATTAGGATACTCGGTGCTACACCAGCTTAAGCCTATTGCTGAATAATGTGCAAGTAACGCCAAAGGAGTAACCCATGCTAAGGTTAAACCTTTTGGGCAAAGCAAGGATAGAAACCAAAAGTTAAGATGTATTTGGACCCTGCAGTGTTACACGAGATTACAGATTACCGGTCCATGGTATTAAGCTTCATGCACCAAGCAGTTCAGTCAAAAGCTTAAGCCATTAGGGAAAGGTGAGCATACTTCGACATCCCCCCTCAGTGGAGGCTCCACATGCCTATGCTGTGGACTTGACGGGGGCTGCAATTTATGATCTTAAATTTGCACAAACTAGGTCTCAAAGTCAGAGGACTTAATGGTTCTAATATGCCATATGCCATAATGAGCCAAATGCACCAAGCAGGTAAAAAGCTTTAATCTGTTGTTGGGTAATACTTCAAGTCTTCAATAAATGGAAGCATGCAAGAAACTATCTACATTTCTATTTAAGATTATGTTCTACATTGAGTAATCATACTAGACTCAGTTCTAGTTCCCCAACGGACTACCAGTGTGTCTAGGAGGTGAATATTTCTAGAAAATAAAGCAATTTTGAGAATTTTTCATACAATGCTAATGGATAACACAAGTAAATATTAAATATGGTGTCAACAGGCGATTATTGAAACTTGACTTGAAAAAGCACAGGACCGCTAGCACATAGCATGGCTGGATTCAACAAGAATGGCAGGAGCAGGCATTACTTGGTGGTACTGAAACTTGAATTGGATCAAGTGCCATTAAATCCTACTGAAAATTCGCATTCCTCATTATTTAACCTGTTTCTGTACTAGGAGAGGTGAACATCCAAATGTCACCATTAGTTTACATGTGATGTGATATATATATAATAGTACAAGTAACCCGACATGAACTACCGATCCTACATCTTTGGTAGCATTGCTGCAGTTGTTGTGCTACTACAAACAAGGGCCTACGACATATTGCTTTGCAAGTCAGACTGTCAGAGCATCAGGATAAATAACCTGGCCATTTGTTAACACTATCGTTGTGTTCTTCTGAAATGGTATGCACTGAACCAGATTTGATTGGTTATTCGTATTGCCAAAAGATCCAACAGCAAGAAAGTTTGATACTGCAATAAAGAACCTTCCTGTCAAAATTAGTTTAATCAGAAAGTTAAGTGAACACGAAATATTAGGCTAGGATCAAAAGAACATATAAAGCTAACTTGCTAGAAGAATGCTTACAAATCAGTGTCTTTTTGACAAATATACTACTCATCTAGAAGAAACAAGTGGCATGCTACTGTTTCAGAAAAACTACAGACTAGATGGCAGCACAAATATGCTCCTCTTATTTTTTCTCCCTGAGAAAAATGGCAGCACAGGATATAGCTATCCAGATGGAAGAAAAATACACACCACTTTATTAGCATCTTAGCTACTTCAGACTTCACCTTTCATAACTGCAGTATCTTGGAATTTTTATCTATCTGTTACATCATTGTTTTAATTTTCTCACTCATTGCAATAAATTCGTGATGGACTTTCAAGCAAAATAATAGCATCAAATGTGATTGGCTTCACAATAGTTTAGTACAAGTTAGATCTCTTTCAGTTTGAAGACTATGGTCATGAACCGTATATAGCACGTCTTTAACTAGTTCACCGCAATTGTGTAGGTATACAAGATTGTTAAAATAGATAAAGTAGTAAAGTATGTCATCACATGAGAAAATGTATATGGCACTCACATAAATTGTCCAAATAATAATCAGATGTATCAGGAATAGGAGGGTTGGCAATCATCAAACAGATGATAGCAAGATCACTTTTCGGAAGATCTCTTAAGTGCTCCCTGGGCTGCATTATTTAAAGAAACATTGAATAAGCTGTGCATAAGTCGGTTTGCACCTATGCTCAAAAATAGGGAATAAACAAGTAATGCTGTTAAAATTTAAAAGGTTCAAAAAACAGAATCTTTCAGCTCACAGTGTCATGCATGAATGCATCACTACCTAGCTTTATTTGAAGCATAGAAGTGTTTTTGTTTCATTCGATCACCACCGCACATACAAAACATCCAGCTACAGTGTTTTTCTACCATTCAGGTTCTACTAACTATCAAATGTAAAACTAAACCAAACCAGTAATTATTTTATGGAAAACTGTAGGACCTATTTGAAATTGATGTAATATTTGTGTGTCCATCGGTATTTCGTACAAATTTGAACTAAATACCGATGCCCACACAAATATTACGTCCATTCCAGACAGGCCAGTATGGAAGACTTAGGCGGTGTATAAATATTTAATGGTGTACAAAATATTTACGATGCTATACAGGGAAGGGGGGGTGTTAAAAACATATCGATCACCCTTCCATCATCGCATTGTCTTGAAAGCATGATATAAACAAGATTGGACTATGTACAAATTGTAGATGGACACTTAAGGCATCTTTCAACTATAGAAATTTTGGAGGATTGGAATGGTGTAGGAAATTTTAATTTAGAACAAAGGAATGAGCATGCAGGAATCTAGTGAAATACCTACAGAATGGCTCAATCCATAGGAATTTTGGAGGGATTTTAACTCGAACATAGACCTCATGGAAAGAATCTTACGTCTAGCATATTTCTAAATAACCATATTTGTAAATTTATGTGTTTGCGTTTCTGCAGCATTCAACAAGCCATTATATCTCAAACCTGTGTTATTCATATCTCTGCATTCCAAAGGCCCTTTATACATAAGCGGTCTCAACATCTTGAAATACGTATGTATAACGTGAACTAGGACGAGCATGAAAAGAACATAATGTCTTTGATTGTTCAGCTAGTATTGCTGTCTGCTAGTGATGAAGCACTTTTTAAGTCACCAACATTGCCACTCCACTCTGAGAAGACAAGCCAGCATAGCTCACCCACACATAAACAAATTACAGTACTATTTTTGTGAGAGAAAAAAAGTACAGTAATATAACTCACAGAAGAAGACCAGAGTCTTTCACTTACAATATCTCTGTCGGTTGCAAAGTTCATGGTGATAGAAGAAAATGATGCCGGCAAGTCAACTGCTAGTAGGGAAAACAAAGATAAAAAAAATCAAACCACGTGGGACAAATTCAGGTATAGTTACTAGATACATGAGACAAATACGAATTATATGCGTCAATTGTTCCTCAATGGGAAAGAAATACGTATTTAACAAGCAAACACTCAGTGGAGCAGGCAAAGTAAAACCAGAGGCATAGGCGTTGAATTTCGAAATTCAAGTAACCCAAACACGGGGCACGTTGAGAAAGAACCCACAACATGTGGTGGCACATGAAAATTCTCCCAGCCCAAGGGTCGGGGCGCGAGGCAATGGTAAACCACACAGAATCTGGTAACAAACGAGCATTTAATCTCCGGAGAAGGATAAAACGAAGAAGAGAGGGATTCGGCGACACAGATCGGTCGCACTATTTTAATACAGTAATATACGAGTAGTAGTATATAGTAACAATAACTTAAACCCAAGCAGGCAGCAGCAGCGACTCAATCTCTCACCGCGCAGGTAGGTCCAGTCGTAGGGCCTGAGCGAGAGCTTGGGCTGGGCGTAGCTGGCCAGCACCACCGGCTGCGCGGCGCAGCCTCGGGGTCCCGCCGCCAACCCCACGACGCCTAGCGTCACCAGCGCCGCCGCCCACCACGGCGCCGCCATGGGAGTGGGATGGCGCACTGCACGCGACCAGGCCCGCAAGTCCACAACCACCTGCCACCGCAGCACAGTGCACAACAACAAGGCGTGAACCCTACGAGCTCTAAACCCTCGCGACTGCTGCGGAGATCGGGAGACTGGAGGAGGAAGAGATGAGAGGAGGAGAGGGTTGGGCTTTCAGTGTCTAGTATTTTTTTTTTCCACAAGGCCTTTATTCTTCTTGTACCGCTACCGCGTGGGGAAAAGGAGGTGGGGGAAAGCGACGGCGAGGGAGTACCACTAGTGGCACACTACACTAAGTCTCGGTCGCGCTAGTTTATACGGATTTAATCCCTTTCTAGGCGGATGTTCGTGACCCTAAACCCGGTGTTTATGGCGGTAATCAGCTCCGTTCCGATAGTATTTTTTTTCTCTTTGAAGGTAAGCACAGGCACGGGCTGGGAACGAGTGGACATGGCGCCGTTCTGGTGGTTAGATGGTGCCGCGCTTGAATTTGGCGGGCCGAATCAACGACTTAACAGAACCCCGTTCCTCTTTCGTCCCCTCCCCGAGACGAGAGCAGATGAGATAAGCTCCCCTGCTTCCGCTGCGCTCCTCCCTTCACCTTATCACCACCATGCTCTCCGTCTCCCACCCCCACCCGGCGGCCTCTACCGGCCCGCGCCACCGCAAGCCCCTCTCCACCGCCCACCACCGCCGGCGTCGATGCACCTACACCATCGCCGCACTCATCCTCCCCGGAGGCGGCGGGCCCCGGGGCAGCCCCCCGAACGGCGGCAAGCTCATCCTCCCCGGCAGCGGAGGCGGCGGCGGGGGCCGCGGAGGGGGAGGCGGCGGTGGAATGCTCCCCCGCACCCCGCCACCGACGGCCCCGCCGGGCCAGCTGTACCAGCCCTTCCACCCGCCGCCTAACCCCCTGCCCGAGACTTACCGCAACCTCGACCTCACTGAGCGCCTCGCCGTGCTCCGCGACCGCATGGGCCGCTGGTACGAGTACGCGCCCCTCATCTCCTCCCTCTCCCGCGAGGGCTTCACCCCGGCCTCCATCGAGGAGGCCACCGGCATGTCCGGCGTCGAGCAAAACCGCCTCGTCGTCGCCTCCCAGGTCCGCGACTCCCTCATCTCCGACGACTTCCCCGACGATCTCCTACACTACTTCGACTCCTACGGCGGGCCCGACCTCCTGTACGAGCTCCGCTTCCTCAACGCCCGCCAGCGCATCGTCGCCACCAAGCACACCATCGAGAGGCGCCTCGAGTCCAAGGGCGTGCGCGAGCTCGCGCGCTCCATGAAGGACTTCCCGCAGCGCCGCGGCGACGAAGGATGGGACGCCTTCGACAGGCACTCCGCCGGCGACTGCCTCGCGTACGCGCGCTTCCGGCTGTCGCGGGAGGCCATCGCCAACGAGGACCGCATCCCCGAGCTGGAGCGCTCGCTCGACGTGGTCGAGACCGAGTCGGCCAGGGCGCGGGTGGAGCTCGAGATTGAGAGGGCCATCAAGAAGGCCGCCGGAGAGGAAGTGGAGGAGCTCGAGGCCGAAATCGACGCACGGCCCGCGGTGCCGGTGGTGCGGCTCATGTACGGCGAGATCTCCGAGGCGTCCATCGTGCTGCTGCTGCCGGTGGTAAAAGAAACAGACGGCGTCAAGGCCGTGGACCTCGCGCCGAGGAGGAGCCAGACGGACGCGGACCTCGGCATCGTGGAGGTGGACAAGGGGTGGGCGCGCTGGGCGGTGCTGCCGGGCTGGGCCCCCGTCATGGCGGTGGCCGACGAGGCGGTGGTGATCGAGTTGGCGGACGGGCGGGTGCTGCCGTGGCGGTCGGCGGAGAACGAGAGAGTGCTGGTGGTGGCCGACCGGAAACGGAAGGAGGTGGTGGACGAGGGGATATACGTGCTGGAGAAGGGAGGGAAGCTAGTGGTGGAGAGGGGCAAGAAGTTGTTGGAGGAAGGCATTAGCCAGGCCGCCGCGGAGGTGGTGACCGTCGTCCGGCCACCCAAAGACGAGGAAGATATCATCGTCGGCGACGAGTGGGACTAAAGAGTTTTAGAGAGGGTTTTTGGCACATGCTTTCGTTTTCGTTTTCGTTTGGTAAAAAAGTTTCCCCGCTTCTCTTCACAGCAGTACATGAATAACAGAATGCAATTTTCCTTCTTTGTTCTCCAAGTCATAGGAAAATTGGCAGGTGCAGTGCTTTAGTATTAAACAGGTGCAGTGCTTTAGATGCTGCTACTGCTGTCAGTGCTTATATTTGCTGAAATCAGCTGGTTAGATACACCCATATTATTCACAAAACACGATTTATCAATTGCGTACCTCCATCTTATGTACCCGGACGAGTATTTGAGTCCCCGAGTCTGAATCAAAGATAAGACGGCGCAACAATGATATTACTCATATTAAGGAGGCCGAATGGATTCAGCGGTTCAGGCCCACATGCCACTCCTTAATGTTAGCTCTAAGATTTTCATCAAAGTGGCTACGAGTAGGTTAAACTCGATAGCTGACCATGTTGTCCGTCCTCTCAAACGGCCTTCATGCAAGAACAGAATATACTAGATGGCATAATAATCCTGCATGAGACCGTCCACGAGATGCATAAAAAAAATGAGTGGAGTGATATTTAAAATTGACTTTGAAAAAGCCTATGACAAGATTAGGTGGTCTTTCCTTCAACAGACCCTAAGGATGAAAAGTTTCTCCCATAAATGGCACCAGTGGATCCACAATTTTGTAACTGAAGGTAGTGTGACCATCAAAGTCAATGATGATGTAGGCCATTAGTCTCACACAACAAAAGAACTACGGCAGGATGACCCCATGTCTCCCATGTTATTTAACACCGTTGCTGACTGTTAGCTATTCTAATTGAGCGCGCCAAGCAGGACGGCCAGATTGCAGGAGTAGTGCCACACCTTATGGAAGTAGATGGTGGCCTCTCTATTTTACAATACGCTAATGGCACAATTCTTTTTATGAACATGATCTGGACAAGGCTCGAAACCCGAAACTCTTGCTTTCAGCGTTTGAGCAAATGTCGCGTCTCAAAATAAACTTTCATAAAAGCGAATTATTCTGCTTTGGAGAAGCCTTGAGGCAGAGGCTGGTTATGCTAACCTTGGTTGCACACATGGCCAATTCCTGATTAAATATCTGGGAATACCGATTCATTACCGACGCCTCACCATTGCAGAGTGGAAGCATGTAGAGGAGTGTCTAGATAAATAGTTGAGCAGTTGGAAAGGTAAACTGCTCTTAGTTGGAGGATGGTTGGTTTTGATTAACTCTGTCCTCACAAATATGATTCTCTACATGCTTTCTTTCTTCCAACTCTCAAAAGGGCTCCTACAAAGACTGGATTGTTTTAGATCCAGATTCTTTTGGCAAGAGGCGGTGAAAAGAAAAAATACAGGTTGGCCAAATGAAGCGTGGTTTCTAGGCCGAAAGACCAAGGTGGCCTTGGAATTCATGACCTGCTGGTCAAAAATGAGGCTCTACTCAGTAAATGGTTGTTCAAACTTTTTACTAAGGATGGTGTTTCGCAAGCCATGTTGCACAACAAGTATCTGGGCCAAAAGGCGGTGTCCCGGGCATTTTGGAAACCTGACGACTCGCACTTTCGGGATGGCCTAATGGCGGCAAAGAAACGTCTCTTTCGCTTTGGGTCTTTCATGATAAAGGACGGGTCGGAGGTTCATTTTTGGGAAGACATCTGGCTAGGAAATGCCAGTCTCCGAGAACAATATCCAGGCTTATACAACATTGCTCGCAATAAGAATAATACTATTGCACAGGTGCTCAGTTCGTCCCCGTCGAATATTTCGTTTAGGCGGGATTTGATTAGGCCCCAACATGTGTCATGGCATAATCTTTTATCTCAACTAGATTCGATTAACCTGACACAAAGTCGGAATGTGTTTCGCTGGAACCTTACTGCATCAGGGTCTTTCAGTGTAGACTCTATGTACCGTGCCCTCACACATTCTTAGGTACCAGAGAGTAATAACAAGAAAATTTGGAAGTCCAAGATTCCACTAAAAGTGAAAATCTTCATGTGGTATCTTCGTAGGGGAGTTGTTTTAACCAAAGACAACCTCGCACGAACACAACTAGCAAGGTAGTAAGAAGTCTTATTTTTTTGCTCATGACGAGACAATCGAACACCTCTTTTTCCAATGCAAGTTTGCATGTAATATGTGGTTAGTCATCCAAATAGCATCAAATTTGTATTCGCCCACAAGTGTTGTCAGTATTTTTGGTCATTGGTTGGACGGTATTCCAAATAGGTTCAAAATGCTAATAAGGGTGGGAGCGTATGCCTTAATTTGGACTCTGGCTATGTAGAAATGATTTATTTTTTAATGAAAAAATGCTTCTCCTCTGCAGGTTATTTTTTGGTGTACGCACTCGCTATGTACGTGGTCTATGTTACAACGACCGGAGTACCAACCGTTGTTCAAGGTGGTGTGTATGCGATTGGAGCAGGTCGCTATAGAGGTTTCCCCAACATGGGTGGCAACATAACCTTCGGGTCGATCCACCACCTCCTTCGACATAGGCATAGTGTCGACCTATAGGACTCTACTATTGCCGATTTGTCGGTTCTATTTCATGAATTTTTGTCAGATTTTCAGATTGGGCCGTGTGCATCCTAGTTATGCAGAGGTTGGCTGTTACCCATGATGCTTTGTATCCGCTTGATGCTACTCCATCCGTTCCAAAATAGATGACCTAACTTTATACTAACTTTAGTACAAAGTTGAGTCATCTATTTTGGAACGGAGGGAGTACATTTTGAGATAATAAAATCGCCCTTTATTGGAAAAGAGTAATGGAGTACCAACCTCCTTGGGGCAACGCGGGTGAGAGTGCCCTTCGCACTGTCCGTTTTGTGGTGGCATACCGCGGGGGCCTCTCGGGGGCTTTCTGTGCCATTCGATCTGCCTGGACGGCGTGCATCCGGGTTACCCACCTCGGGGGTCCATGATAGTGGACCGTGGTCGCGCCTGGGGCCATCATCATCGGGCGTTTTTTATCGTGGTTGTGGTAGCCCTCTCGTGCATTGTCTCGCGCGCGATTGGACAGTTGGACCCATGTGTCGGCGTCCTTGGCCCCCGTCGGGCTGGTTCGTTCGCACCAAGCGAAAGTCCGTCACGGTCACAACGCCGGCTCATGCGTGGCCTATTTTGAGATGTTTCGTTGTCCCCATGATAGGGTCTCGCTCTCTTGATCTATTCCTTCTCCAGATAGTGGCGATTACAGAGGAATTACACATGATTAGCTATGTTGTTCTTGGTAAGGAAGAAAGGGCAAAGGTAGGTATGTAGTCGCCGATCCAATTCGTTGTTTGATCCACAGGATACCGTAGCTACATGCCTCGCTCGCCTTAAGTACTTGTGATAGCTGGGTTGGGCTTGCTCTTCCAATCTAGGCCAAAGAAGCTAGGGTTGTCGTGGTGAGCATGGTTGGGTCTTACTGGCAGGTGGGGTAGGGGAGTCAAGGGCTCTAACATCCCCCACTTGCGAAGAGGTGATGGAAATATGCCCTAGGCAATAATATTGTATTATTACGTTTCCATGTTTATAATTAAGAGTTTATATTCTATGCTATAACTGTTATGATCCTGGAATATGCGATTTAGTGGAAAACTCGTATGCACATGTGGAATGATAAATGGTAAAATATAATTCATAGTCTCGCCTCTAGGACTAGCTCAAGTGTTGTTGGTGATCACATTTTCTGGACCTTAGGATATCGCTAAATGTAAAGATAGTCCTAAAAACAATATTGAGAATATCACTACAAAAAAAACACTTCCGTGATGACACGTGTTTGTCACAGTAGGTCACATTTTCTGTCATGCATGTACATCCATGACGATTTTATGATAGAATCAAGATAGTCATACCTGTGTTGTTGTAGAAGTATTCCATGCCAATACTCAAATTATCATCACGGAAGTGTCCACTTCCATGACGATAAATAGCGCGTCATGGAAGTTCTTTCGTCAAGGATAACTAACACGTGGCATCCACCGTAACGGGTCGTCATTAAGCTATCAGGTCTGGTTTTGGATCCGATAACCCGTTAACAGCCACGACCAATGGCAATTTTTCATGTGTAAAATTCTCATTAGCTGAAGGAACCACGTGTCAGCTCCGCGTTGGGACAGATGTCAACCGTCCAATGGATAGGAGGCACCTATGATACGTCGAAACGTGGCACGGCCCAACAGTGTCCATTTAGGTTAAAAAGGTCGGCCCATTTCACTTGGTCAAAAGAATGAGTCGGCCCATGGAAAGCCAACCTTGAAAGCCTCAACTACGGGTACATCACTTTGATCCCCAAATCTAGAGCCCCGGAATCTGTCAATGATTTTCGCCCAATAACTTTACTGAATTGCTGCCTTAAGTTAATCACCAAAATCCTAGCCAATAGACTGCAACGTGTTATTCTGAGAATTGTTCATAAAAACCAATATGGGTTCTTAAAAGGACGTTCAATCCACGACTGTCTTGCATGGGCCTTTGAGTATATACACCAATGCCAAGCTTCGAAACACGAAATTGTTCTCCTTAAACTAGACTTCGCTAAAGCATTTGATACGGTTGAGCATGCGGCCATCATTCAGATCATGAAAAGCATGGGGTTTAACGATCGCTGGATTTCTTGGTTCCAATGCATTTCCTCTTCTGGCAAATCTTCGGTGCTGCTCAATGGTGTACGAGGGAGACAATTCTGGTGCAAGTGTGGAGTTAGGCAGGGAGACCCTCTCTCCCCTCTCATCTTTGTTCTGGCAGCGGACCTTCTTCAAACTGCAATCAATGCTGCCCTCGCCGACAATCTGTTGCAATTACCAATCCCCTCAGCAGAGCCTTCTAATTATCCGGTCATTCAGTACGCAGACGACACGATAATTCTCTTGCCAGCATGTTTGCCTCAAGCGATACGTTTGAAAAAAATTCTCATAGACTATGCTGATTCGGTGGGTCTCCACATCAATTTCTCCAAATCTACTTTGATCCCTATAAATACCCCTGCTGACAAATGTGGTCATATTGCAAATATCTTTGGCTGTACCACTGCTAAGATGCCGTTCACCTACCTTGGTCTCCCCCTTGGAACTACGAAGCCCTCTATCTCAGACATGACCCCCTGGATCTGCAAAGCCGAGTGCAAAATCACGGCCGCCATGTCGCTCATGTCTTACGCTGGCAAATTGGCTTTGATGAACTCGCTTGTCACGTCCCTGGCTATCTACCCCATGGGTGTTCTCCGTCTCCCTCGAAAAATTATTGAACAATTAGACAAGATACGGCGACATTGCCTATGGATCAAGAAAATGGATGATGGTGACAAGTGTAACTCTTTGGCTGCATGGGACATGGTTTGTCGTCCTAAGGAGAAAGGTGGTCTGGGTGTTCTCAACCTCAAAGTCCAAAATGATGCCTTGCTGCTCAAACTACTACACAAATTCTACAATCAACTGGACATCCCTTGGGTTCGTTTGATTTGGAAAACCTATTACGTGGACAATATACCGCATGCCTCCCCACCCTGTGGCTCTCATTGGTGGCAGGAACTGATCAAGCTCATGCCCACGTACCGAGGTGTGACCAAGATCCAAATTCGTAGTGGGAAGACAGCCCTCTTTTGGAAAGATGACTGGTGTAATCGTATCCTCGAGGAGCAATTACCTAGGGCTTTCTCATATACCTTACGAGAAGATGCATCGGTCTGCAATATGCTTACTGTACCCGAAATCGGTGAAGCCTTTCATCTACCTCTCTCAACTCAAGCCCATGATGAACTCAGAAGGATCCAAAATGTGGCATCCTCCACTGAACTATCGGATGAAAGAGATATTTGGACTTGCACCTGGGGCTCATCCACATTTAAAACCACGGCGTACTACAAATTTTGTTTCCGAGAGCTTCAAGTCCACGAGGCGTTTCATTGGCTTTGGAAAGCTAAATGTGTCCCCAAAATCAAAGTCTTTGGTTGGTTTATCCTAGTGGATCGTCTCAACACGCGTAATATGCTCAGCAGAAGACACTATAACATTGGGACCAACCTAGACTGTCTCCTTTGTGGCGAACACGTGGAAGAAACCCTTGAGCATCTCTTCTTTCGCTGCACGTTTAGCACACGATGCTGGCTCAAGCTCAATATCACCTGGCCTGCTACTGGAGATCGGCTACATCTGTTGAAACACCTGAAGACCGGGAATCAACGTAAAATGCTCATGGACACTTTCCTAGTTGCTGCTTGGAGTCTGTGGAAGGAAAGGAACAATAACTATTTTCGACATGTGACCCCTTCGGTTGACAGCTGGCTAACCAGGTTTAGGAACGATTTTGCCAACATTGTTCATAGACTCCCTGTAGATAAGAGACACCTCATCCCTGCTATCCTAGCTTCTATCCACTAACTATATTAACCTACTGGTTCTCTGACTATCCTTTGTAATTGCTTGAGACATCCCCCTCCCCTTGTACATTTGTAACTTACTCACCCTTTTGGGTCTTTAATATATACATGCAGTAGGACGTGGTCCTACTGTCCAACCCTCGAAAAAAACGGCATGTTCGCGTATAGCCCATTTACGACCTGTTAACTCATAGCCCGTTATGGCCTTTTCGAATTCGGTCCAGTAGCGTCATGTGGGCCGTCCAATATCATTCCAGCCCGTTGTCACTTTCGGCTCGTGTATGGCCCATGACATCTTTCGACCCATATGAGGCCTTTTGTATCTTTGGGCCCTTTTAACGGCCTGTGGTGACTCTGGCCCATAATAAACAGTAAATTGCTTTATACCCATTACAGGCCCATGATTCAGTTGGGCCGTTTCCAGACCGTATTATTTTTCGGCTTCTAAGGCCCATATAATCTCGGGCCCATTTCTGGCCCTCGGTTACTTATGGTTCGTTACTGGCATATTCCGCTAATGGGCCAAATTCGGCGCATGGTTACAGTCGGCCCATCTGTGGCCCGTTAACCCTTTGAGCCTTATTCATCCTGTCATGCATTATGGCCCATTAGCGACATGTTATGCCTATTGATAGAATTAATCATGCACTGTCTTACGGACTGTTAACGACCCATTATGGCCTGAGCCCATAAACAAACGGTTCTGATTTTGGCTCGTTTATGGCCCAAATTGCGTTCCGACTTTGGTCCACGGTAGGTACGGCCCATGGATCCTACGTTCCGTAAGAGGCCCATGGATCGTAAGTCCCATACGTGTCCCATGGATCGTAAGGACCGTAGGAGACCATAGATAGTATGGCCCGTAGGAGGGCCATGGATCGTACGGCCTGTAGGAGGCCCATGGATCGTACGGCTCGTTGGAGGGCCATGGTTACAATGGCCCATATGTGGACCATTGTTATTGCGGCCACTAGGAAACCGAGGAAAAAGAACTGCAGTACTACAAGCAAACAAATAAACAAGACTATAAGAAAATAAATAAGCAAGAAACTAATGGTAGGATATCGCGGCGATTACACAGATTACATCCACTGGGCATCAAAGTTCGCCACCTGTGGAAATATAAGGAACGAAAGGCAACATACACTGGGCGTCAAAGTTGGCCACCATTGCAAATAAACGTCGCAACAAAACAAGTCCAGAACTGAAACCACTTCAGAAGAGCTCAAGAAATAATATCATGGGTACCCACCATGCTGGGAAGAAGCTTAGCAAGCTTATTAGCTTTCTCTTGTTTGGCACTTAAATCCTCCAACTCTTGCCGTTGCACCAGAAAGTATGCATCTGAATTCTGCAGGGACTTCCTCGGTCCTTCGGCTTCTTGTCACAGCACAGCTAATAGATGTCTTTCAACTTGTAGTCGAGACTCAAGAAGTCGAACTGATTCAGGCAGCCAGTTCGAAGAGCTTGTGCCAGCAGTAGTGGTCAGTAACTTGAACACTACATCAAGATAGGACTTTGGGGTTGTCTCACTATCTTCAAGATAGTTTTATCAGCTTGCTTGGAGACCAACAGGGATGTCTCACTATCTTGAACCTTATCTGCATTACTTCTTTTACCATTGCATAATGGGGGTACTCTTCTCCAATATTCTGTTGACATTCTAAAAGAGAAACAAGCAGACACATCACAGGTTTAGCATGTTGTATATGAAACTCATTTTGGTAAACTAGTTCAGTAGTAAAGTGGAGAGGATAACAGCATGAAATAAACATATATCTATGTATTATGATCACTGTATGGTCTATACCATTCTAGTTTATGTTGTCAAATCAAGATAGAGACATAGTTCAAATCATATCTGTTTAAGACAAAGAAGCATAGACAGAATATAAGTGTGGGAAACTACATGGCACTAAAAACACTTGTAATGTGCATGACATGAGAACATAACTGTTTATACAGTTGAAGCTGAAATCAACATAGAGCAAGTTACAACGACAAACCAGTTAAATAAACAGGTTTAAAACATACCTGTTGCACCATTGGAGTTTCAGTTGGATCCTTCAAATTTGTAATTAGTTGATATGAGTAAATACAGTGCTGCAAGAGCAAATGAGTATGAACCATAGCTACGGAACCTGACCTGAGAACAATTCTTCTTCTGCTTAAAGAGTTGAGTTGGGGTTCGGAGTGGTGGTCCTCGTGCTTTGGGCACTGCAGTTGCCTTACTAACTGCTTGTGTTTGGGTGCTCTGTGGTGGAAATGGGGTCGTGTCAATTGGAACTGGGTTACTATCTGCTGGGGTTGGGGTTAGAAGGGGTGTAGCTGGTTCTCTGTTCAACTGGGTAGGGGTACAATCTGCAAGAGTCTGGGTTATGTGTGGTGGGGCTAGTTCTTGGGCAAGTACAACCATGGTTCTATCTGCATCGACGGGTAGCACTGTCTTTCCTGAAGACCGTGTTTTTACTCCCTTAGATACTGCCATCACCCCCTCCAATTCTGTAGGATCGAAAGTAGGTCTAGAGGGGGTGATTAGACTACTTAACCAAATAAAAATCTAGCCTTTTCCCAATTTGAAGTCTTGGTAGATTTTAACAACTTAGCACAAGTCAAGCGATCAACCTACACATGCAATTCTAAGAGTATAGCAGCGGAATGTAAATCATTGCATATGAAGGTAAAGGGAGGGGTTTGGATTAGCAAACACAATGTAGACATGGAGATTCTTGGCGTGGTTCTGATAGGTGGTGCTAACGTACATCCACGTTGGTGGAGACTTCAACCCACGAAGGGTAATGGTTGCACGAGTCCACGGAGGGCTCCACCCACGAAGGGTTGCTACCTCTTGAGCACTGCGTTCGTTTTCCCTTGAAGAGGAAAGGGTGATGCAGCAAACTAGCGTAAGTATTTCCCTCAGTTTTTGAGAACCAAGGTATCAATCCAGTAGGAGGCTACGCGCGAGTCCCTCGTACCTGCACAATACAAATAAATCCTCGCAACCAACGCGATAAGGGGTTGTCAATCCCTTCACGGACATTTACGAGAGTGAGATCTGATAGATATGATAGGATAATATTTTTGGTATTTTTTGTGATAAAGATGCATGGTAAAATAAAACCAAAGTAAAAAGCAAAGGAAATAACTAAGTGTTGGAAGATTAATATGATGAAGATAGACCCGGGGGCCATAGGTTTCACTAGTGGCTTCTCTCAAGAGCATAAATATTTTACGGTGGGTGAACGAATTACTGTTGAGCAATTGACAGAATTGAGCATAGTTATGAGAATATCTAGATATGATCATGTATATAGGCATCACGTCCGAGACAAGTAGACCGACTCCTGCCTGCATCTACTACTATTACTCCACTCATCGACCGCTATCCAGCATGCATCTAGAGTATTAAGTTCATGAAAACAGAGTAACGCCTTAAGCAAGATGACATGATGTAGAGGGATAAATTCATGCAATATGATAAAAACCCCATCTTGTTATCCTCAATGGCAACAATACAATACGTGCCTTGCTGCCCCTACTGTCACTGGGAAAGGACACCGCAAGATTGAACCTAAAGCTAAGCACTTCTCCCATTGCAAGAAAGATCAATCTAGTAGGCCAAACCAAACTGATAATTCGAAGATACTTGCAAAGATAACCAATCATACATAAAAGAATTCAGAGAAGATTCAAATATTGTTCATAGATAATCTTGATCATAAACCCACAATTCATCGGTCTCAACAAACACACCGCAAAAAGAAGATTACATCGAATAGATCTCCACGAGAGAGGGGGAGAACATTGTATTGAGATCCAAAAAGAGAGAAGAAGCCATCTAGCTACTAACTATGGACCCGAAGGTCTGAGGTAAACTACTCACACTTCATCGGAGAGGCTATGGTGTTGATGTAGAAGCCCTCCGTAATGGATGTCCCCTCCGGCGGAGCTCCGGAACAGGCCCCAAGATGGGATCTCATGGGTACAGAAGGTTGCGACGGTGGAATTAGGTTTTTGGCTCCGTATCTGATCGTTTGGGGGTACGTAGGTATATATAGGAGGAAGGAGTACGTCGGTGGAGCAACAGGGGGCCCACGAGGGTGGATGGCGCGCCCCCCTACCTCGTGGCCTCCTCTTTTGTTTCTTGACGTAGGGTCCAAGTCTCCCGGATCATAATCTTCCTAAAAATCACGTTCCCGAAGGTTTCATTCCGTTTGGACTCCGTTTGATATTCCTTTTCTGCGAAACTCTGAAATAGGCAAAAAACAGCAATTCTGGGCTGGGCCTCCGGTTAATAGGTTAGTCCCAAAAATAATATAAAAGTGAATAATAAAGCCCAATAATGTCCAAAATAGTAGATAATATAGCATGGAGCAATCAAAAATTATAGATACGTTGGAGACGTATCAAGCATCCCCAAGCTTAATTCCTGCTCGTCCTCGAGTAGGTAAATGATAAAAAGGATAATTTTTGATGTGGAGTGCTACTTGGCATAATTTCAATGTAATTCTTCTTAATTGTGGTATGAATATTCAGATCCGAAAGATTCAAGATAAAAGTTCATATTGACATAAAAAAAATAATACTTCAAGCATACTAACTAAGCAATTATGTCTTCTCAAAATAACATGGCCAAAGAAAGTTCATCCCTACAAAATCATATAGTTTAGTCATGCTCCATTTTTGTCACACAAGAATGCTCTCATCATGCACAACCCCGATGACAAGCCAAGCAATTGTTTCATACTTTAGAAATCTCAAACCCATAAACTTTCACGCAATATATGAGCGCGAGCCATGGACATAGTACTATGGGTGGAATAGAATATGATGATGGGGGTTATGTGGAGAAGACAAAAAAGGAGAAAGTCTCACATCAACGAGGCTAATCAATGAGCTATGGAGATGCCCATCGATTGATGTTAATGCAAGGAGTAGGGATTGCCATGCAACGGATGCACTAGAGCTATAAATGTATGAAAGCTCAACAAAAGAAACTACGTGGGTGTGCATCCAACTTGCTTGCTCACGAAGACCTAGGGCACTTGAGGAGGCCCATTGTTGGAATATAAAAGCCAAGTTCTACAATGAAAAATTCCCACTAGTATATGAAAGTGACAAAACAAGAGACTCCCTATCATGAAGATTATGGTGCTACTTTGAAGCACAAGTGTGGCAAAGGATAGTAGCATTGTCCCTTCTCTCTTTTTCTCTCATTTTTTGGGCCTTCTCTTTTCTTTATGGCCTTTATCTCTTTTTTTATTCCTCACTTGGGACAATGCTCTAGAAAATGATGATCATCACACTTCTATTTATTTACAACTCAATGATTACAACTCGATACTAGAACAAAGTATGACTCTATATGAATGCCTCCGGCGGTATACCGGGATATGCAATGAACCAAGAGTGACATGTATGAAAGAATTATGAACGGTGGCTTTGCCACAAATACTATTTCAACTACATGATCATGCTAGCAATATGACAATGATGAATGTGTCATGATAAACGGAATGGTGGAAAGTTGCATGGCAATATATCTCGGAATGGCTATGGAAATGCCATAATAGGTAGGTATGGTGGATGTTTTGAGGAAGATATAAGGAGGTTTATGTGTGAAAGAGCATATCATATCACGGGGTTTGGATGCACCGGCGAAGTTTGCACCAACTCTCAATGTGAGAAAGGGCAATGCACGGTACCGAAGAGGCTAGCAATGATGGAAGGGTGAGAGTGCATATAATCCATGGACTCAACATTAGTCATAAAGAACTCACATACTTATTGCAAAAATCTACAAGTCATCAAAAACCAAGCACTACGCGCATGCTCCTAGGGGGATATATTGGTAGGAAAAGACCGCTCGTCCCCGACCGCCACTCATAAGGAGGACAATCAAAGAACACCTCATGTTTCAAATTTGTTACATAACGTTTACCATACGTGCATGCTACGGGACTTGCAAACTTCAACACAAGCATTTCTCAAATTCACAATTACTAAACTAGCACGACTTTGATATTATTACCTCCATATCTCAAAACAATCATCAAGCATCAAACTTCTCTTAGTATTCAACACACTCATAAGAAAGTTTTTACTATTCTTGAATACCTAGCATATTAGGATTATTTAAGCAAATTACCATGCTAATTAAGACTCTCAAAATAATCTAAGTGAAGCATGAGAGATCAATAGTTTCTATAAAACAAATCCACCACCGTGCTCTAAAAGATATAAGTGAAGTACTAGAGCAAAACTGTATAACTCAAAAGATATAAGTGAAGCACAAAGAGTATTCTAATAATTTCTAAATCATGTATGGATCTCTCAAAAGGTGTGTACAGCAAGGATGAATGTGGTAAACTAAAAAGCAAAGACTCAAATCATACAAGACGCTCCAAGCAAAACACATATCATGTGGTGAATAAAAATATAGCTCCAAGTAAAGTTACCGATGGAAGTAGACGAAAGAGGGGATGCCTTCCGGGGCATCCCCAAGCTTTGGCTTTTTGGTGTCCTTAGCTTATCTTGGGGGTGCCATGGGCATCCCCAAACTTAGGCTCTTGCCACTCCTTGTTCCATAATCCATCAAAATCTTTCACCCAAAACTTGAAAACTTCACAACACAAAACTCAACAGAAATCTTGTGAGCTCCGTTAGCGAAAGAAAGCAAAAGACCACTTCAAGGTACTGTAATGAACTCATTCTTTTTTTATATTGGTGTTAAACCTACTGTATTCCAACTTCTCTATGGTTTATAAACTATTTTATTAGCCATAGATTCATCAAAATAAGCAAACAACACACGAAAAACAGAATCTGTCAAAAACAGAACAGTCTGTAGTAATCTGTAACTAACGCAAACTTATGGAACTCCAAAAAATCAGCCAAAATAGGAAGACCTAGGAAATTTGTTTATTGATCAGCAGCAACTGGAATCAGTATTTTATCACGTTCTGGTGATTTTTAACAATTGTTTTCGTGAACAGAAAGTTTCTGGAAATTACAGCAAGATCAAATAACTATCATCCAAGAAGATCCTATAGGTTTAACTTGGCACAAACACTAATTAAAACATAAAAACACATCTAACCAGAGGCTAGATCAAATATTTATTCCTAAACAGAAGCAAAAGCAAAAAACTAAAATAAAATTGGGTTGTCTCCCAACAAGCGCTATCGTTTAACGCCCCTAGCTAGGCATAAAAGCAAGGGTAGATCTTAGGTATTGCCATCTTTGGTAGGCAATCCATAAGTGGCTCTCATGATAGATTCATATGGTAATTTTATTTTCTTCATAGGGAAGTTTTCCATACCTTTCTTTAATGGAAATTGGAATCTAATATTCCCTTCCTTCATATCAATAATTGCACCAATCGTTCTAAGGAAAGGTCTACTGAGAATAATAGGACACGAAGGATTGCAATCTATATCAAGAACGATAAAATCTACGGGCACATAATTCCTATTTGCAAAAATAAGAACATCATTAATTCTTCCCATAGGTTTCTTAATAGTGGAATCCGCAAGGTGCAAGTTTAGAGAGCAATCATCAAAATCACGAAAATCTAGCAAATCGCACAAAGTTTTGGGAATAGTGGAGACACTAGCACCCAAATCACATAAAGCATAGAACTCATGATCCTTAATCTTAATTTTAATAGTAGGTTCCCACTCATCATAAAGTTTTCATAAAGTTTTCTAGGGATAGAAACTGCCAACTCAAGCTTTTCTTCATAAGATTGCATCAAGGCATCAACGATATGTTTAGTAAACGCTTTATTTTGACTATAAGCATGAGGAGAATTTAGCACGGATTGCAACAAGGAAATACAATCAATCAAAGAGCAATTTTCATAATTAAATTCCTTGAAATCCAAAATAGTGGGTTTAGCAACATCTAGGGTTTTAATCTCTTCAATCCCACTTTTATCAATTTTAGCATCAAGATCTAAAAACTTCGAATTTTTTGAACGCCTTCTAGGTAAAGGTGGATCATATTCAGTCCCATCATTATCAAGATTCATATTGCAAAACAAAGATTTAATAGGGGACACATCAATAACTTTTAGATCTTCATCTTTATTTTCATAGAAATTTGAAGAACACGCTTTTATAAATCAATCTTTCTTAGCACGCATCCTAGCAGTTCTTTCTTTGCACTCATCAATGGAAATTCTCGTGGCTTTGAGAGACTCATTGATATCATGCTTAGGAGGAATAGATCTAAGCTTTAAAGAATCAACATCAAGAGAAATTCTATCAACGTTCCTAGCCAATTCATCAACTTTAAGCAATTTCTCTTCAAGCAAAGCATTGAAATTCTTTTGCGAATTCATAAACTCTTTAACACTAGTCTCAAATTCAGAGGGCATCTTGTTAAAATTTCCATAAGAATTGTTGTTGGAATTACCATAATTATTAGAGGAATTACTAGGATAAGGCCTAGGATTAAAGTTTCCTCTATACGCGTTGTTACCAAAATTATTACTACCAACAAAATTCACATCCATAGCTTCATTATTATTCTCAATCAAAGTAGACAAACGCA
This sequence comes from Aegilops tauschii subsp. strangulata, assembly GCF_002575655.3. NCBI lineage: Eukaryota > Viridiplantae > Streptophyta > Magnoliopsida > Poales > Poaceae > Aegilops > Aegilops tauschii. The sequence goes on along the minus strand of NC_053035.3, from coordinate 204,888,862 downwards.
TATCATTAGGATCAGAAGAAACACTCTTACTAGCAAGTAATTTCATAAGTTCATCCATCTTTCCACTCAAAACATTGATTTCTTCTATCGCATGAACTTTTTTATTAGTAGATCTTTCAGTGTGCCATTGAGAATAATTAACCATAATATTATCTAGGAGTTTAGTAGCTTCTCCCAAAGTGATTTCCATAAAAGTGCCTCCCGCAGCCGAATCTAAAAGATTTCTAGAAGCAAAATTCAATCCGGCATAAAATTTTTGTATAATCATCCACAAATTCAAACCATGAGTAGGGCAATTACGTATCATTAATTTCATCCTCTCCCAAGCTTGTGCAACATGTTCATGATCAAGTTGCTTAAAATTCATAATATCGTTTCTAAGAGAGATGATCTTAGCGGGAGGAAAATACTTAGAGATAAAAGCATCTTTGCACTTGTTCCAAGAATCAATACTATTTTTAGGCAAAGATGAAAACCAAGCTTTAGCACGATCTCTAAGCGAAAAAGGAAATAGCTTCAATTTAACAATATCATTATCAACATCTTTCTTCTTTTGCATATCACACAAATCAACGAAGCTATTTAGATGAGTAGCGGCATCTTCACTAGGAAGGCCGGCGAATTGATCTTTCATGACAAGATTCAACAAAGCAGCATTGATTTCGCAAGATTCAGTATTGGTAAGAGGAGCAACCGGAGTGCTAAGGAAATCATTATTGTTGGTATTGGTAAAGTCACATAATTTGGTATTATCTTGAGCCATCGTGACAAGCAAGCAATCCAACACACGAGCAAACAAAAAGCAAGCGAAAAAGAGGCGAACGGGAAAAGAGAGGGCGAATAAAACGACAAGGGTGAAGTGGGGGAGAGGAAAACGAGAGGCAAATGGTAAATAATGTAATGCGGGAGATAAGGGATTGTGATGGGTACTTGGTATGTTGACTTTTGCGTAGACCTCCCCGGCAATGGCGCCAGAAATCCTTCTTGCTACCTCTTGAGCACTGCGTTGGTTTTCCCTTGAAGAGGAAAGGGTGATGCAGCAAACTAGCGTAAGTATTTCCCTCAGTTTTTGAGAACCAAGGTATCAATCCAGTAGGAGGCTACGCGCGAGTCCCTCGTACCTGCACAATACAAATAAATCCTCGCAACCAACGCGATAAGGGGTTGTCAATCCCTTCACGGACACTTACGAGAGTGAGATCTGATAGATATGATAGGATAATATTTTTGGTATTTTTTGTGATAAAGATGCATGGTAAAATAAAAGCAAAGTAAAAAGCAAAGGAAATAACTAAGTGTTGGAAGATTAATATGATGAAGATAGACCCTGGGGCCATAGGTTTCACTAGTGGCTTCTCTCAAGAGCATAAATATTTTACGGTGGGTGAACGAATTACTGTTGAGCAATTGACAGAATTGAGCATAGTTATGAGAATATCTAGATATGATCATGTATATAGGCATCACGTCCGAGACAAGTAGACCGACTCCTGCCTGCATCTACTACTATTACTCCACTCATCGACCGCTATCCAGCATGCATCTAGAGTATTAAGTTCATGAAAACAGAGTAACGCCTTAAGCAAGATGACATGATGTAGAGGGATAAATTCATGCAATATGATAAAAAACCCCATCTTGTTATCCTCAATGGCAACAATACAATACGTGCCTTGCTGCCCCTACTGTCACTGGGAAAGGACACCGCAAGATTGAACCTAAAGCTAAGCACTTCTCCCATTGCAAGAAAGATCAATCTAGTAGGCCAAACCAAACTGATAATTCGAAGAGACTTGCAAAGATAACCAATCATACATAAAAGAATTCAGAGAAGATTCAAATATTGTTCATAGATAATCTTGATCATAAACCCACAATTCATCGGTCTCAACAAACACACCGCAAAAAGAAGATTACATCGAATAGATCTCCACGAGAGAGGGGGAGAACATTGTATTGAGATCCAAAAAGAGAGAAGAAGCCATCTAGCTACTAACTATGGACCCGAAGGTCTGAGGTAAACTACTCACACTTCATCGGAGAGGCTATGGTGTTGATGTAGAAGCCCTCCGTAATGGATGTCCCCTCCGGCGGAGCTCCGGAACAGGCCCCAAGATGGGATCTCGTGGGTACAGAAGGTTGCGGCGGTGGAATTAGGTTTTTGGCTCCGTATCTGATCGCTTGGGGGTACGTAGGTATATATAGGAGGAAGGAGTACGTCGGTGGAGCAACAGGGGGCCCACGAGGGTGGATGGCGCGCCCCCCTACCTCGTGGCCTCCTCTTTTGTTTCTTGACGTAGGGTCCAAGTCTCCCGGATCATAATCTTCCTAAAAATCACGTTCCCGAAGGTTTCATTCCGTTTGGACTCCGTTTGATATTTCTTTTCTGCGAAACTCTGAAATAGGCAAAAAACAGCAATTCTGGGCTGGGCCTCCGGTTAATAGGTTAGTCCCAAAAATAATATAAAAGTGAATAATAAAGCCCAATAATGTCCAAAACAGTAGGTAATATAGCATGGAGCAATCAAGAATTATAGATACGTTGGAGACGTATCAAGGGTCCACGAAGAAGCAACCTTGTCTATCCCACCATGGCCATCGCCCACGAAGGACTTGCCTCACTTGGGTAGATCTTCACGAAGTAGGCGATCTCCTTGCCCTTACAAACTCCTTGGTTCAACTCCACAATCTTGACAGAGGCTCCCAAGTGACACCTAACCAATCTAGGAGACACCACTCTCCAAAAGGTAATAGATGGTGTGTTGATGATGAACTCCTTGCTCTTGTGCTTCAAATGATAGTCTCCCCAACACTCAACTCTCTCTCACGGATTTGGCTATGGTGGAAAGATGATTTGAGTGGAAAGCAACTTGGGGAAGGCTAGAGATCAAGATTCTTGTGGTTGGATTGGAATGTCTTGGTCTCAACAGATGAGTAGGTGGTTCTCTCTCAGAAAATGAATGCTGGAAGTGTAGGCACGTTCTGATGGCTCTCTCACAAATGGAGAGGAGGGTGGAGGGGTATATATAGCCACCACACAAAATCTAACCATTACACACAAAAGAGCCAACTCGGTCAGACCAAATATGTGAACTCGGTGAGACCAATTCAGTTCAAAATGTGAACGTTAGAGTTTTTGGTGGGACCAACATGATCAACTTGGTGGGACCGATGCACTAGGGTTAGGGCATAACTTAATCTCGGTTTGACCGATTACTTCAACTCGGTGAGACCGATTTCAGTAATAGGTTAACAGAGAGTTGGTCAGGCAAACTCGGTGGGACCAATCGCTCCTTTCGGTAAGACCGAAACGTTACGAAAGAGAAACGGAGAGTTTGCATTGCGAACTCGGTGGAACCGATCGCTCATTTTGGTAAGACCGAAATGTTACAAAGGGAAACAGAGAGTTTGCAATCCCATCTCAGTGAGACCGTGATCCCAATCGGTGAGATTGAACTGATTAGGGTTTCTGGCAGTGGCTATGTCAAGTGAACTCGGTGGCACCGGATGAATCAAATCGGTGGGGCCGAGTTTGACGTTAGGTTTAGGACATATTTGGATTTGAGAAAGTAGTTGAGGGTTTTGGAGCATATCACCATGCATTTTGAGAAAGCAGATCATTAAGCAACACCTCGTCCCTTTTTAATAGTATTGGCTTTCCTATGGACTCAATGTGATCTTGGATCACTAAAATAGAAATGAAGAGTCTTGAGCTTTTGCCAATATTTGTCCATAGCATTTTGAGGGGTCCACATCTCTTAGTCCATGCCATTCCAGTCATTGAACTTTCTAAAATAACCATCTTGAAAGAATATTAGTTCAATGAGCTATATGTTGTCAAGAATTACCAAAACCACCCAGGGATTAGTTGCACTTTCAATCTCCCCCTTTTGGTAATTGATGACAACATATAGATCAAAGCTTCGACAAATGATAATAAGAATGAAATATATCGTTGCTTTGAGAAGTATGTGATAAGCAAGAGCTCCCCCTAAATTTGTGCATTATTTATGATTTGCTTTGGAAAGCAAATGCACAATCGATTAGGATCATGGGTCACTCTTCCATGTCAGATACATCTTGGTGGAGCGCTCAAAATGATAACACATACATAACATGCACTCGTCACCAAGACAAATATGATAGATCATACACAAGATATAAGAGATATCATCCTTCAAGCATAGTCATAATAAAGCATAGTATGATCAACCACATTAACATAGAAGTATCTCACACACAAGCACAAATATTGTAGCAAACACAAGCAAAGCGAGCAAATAAGTAGCAAGAGAGACCAAAACACTGGTACAACGACGTGCTAACAAACGGCTTTTAGCCCCTTTCCGTGACGGCGTTTGGAACCGTCGCCAAGTGAGTGTGGGCGATAGGGGGGCCCTTCCCACACGACCCAGAAACCGTCAGGGAAAGGCCCTCCTGGCACACAGGGTGGGGCAAAATGAGCTCGTGTGTGATCTGGCGGGGCATCAAAACCCAATTGTTTTCGTTCGTATGTACATCCCACACGGTGAATCCCAAAAAATCATTTCTGTTCATATGTATATCACACACAGTTTTTTGTGTGGAAACGTTTGTGCAAGGTGGCCTAACACAAACAGTTCTCTGCCGGAAGCCGTGTGTGATTGTTAGTTGATCGAACATGCCTACTTTCTAGAAACCGTGCGGGTTGTTTGAGTTCATCGCCCACGGTGCTATCTGAGTAACCGTCTGTAATAGAAAACCCCAATAAGAAGGGTAATTAGCCTATTATTGATAATCCATGTACTAACCAAATTGATATTTCTTATAAAACACACCAGATATTGCATATCCGTATAACAACAACCAGAATTTCATAATCGAATTACATCAGATAGCTTCGGCACTCAGTTACGCCATTACACAACAGCACCAAGTTTCACATGCAACATCAAAAACCTTTGGAAAGTAGCATCATACACGGTAAATAGACAGATGAATCTCATCTGGGAAACTGCAGAAGCGGAAGGCAAATATTGAGCCTTGAGTGATGTTGAATGTCCTTGCAACTTTAGGCCAGTGGCTATGGATAATTGCCCGCCCAACCTTCGTGCTCTTTAGCAAGACTTCAATATTGTACCGTGCGTGTTGAATGAATACCTTCCTCGCCTCTTGACCATGCAGGTGGTTTGAGAGGTAATCATCGGTGAACTGCTTTGAAAAGTACCGAAAACAAAGATATGCATAAATCGTTGTTATAAATTTTGAAATGGCACAAGGGGTAAAACAAGGTAAAATAGTTAGTACCATCCTATAGTTGACTGATGTCTTCTTCATTGTGCAAACAAAGATCTTGCTATTATTCGTCGCAAGTTTCTTCATCCTAACAATCTTTCTGAGTTTCTTGACTTGACTGATATTCATGGACATCTCATTTCCCCATATGCAAAATGGGTCGAACAGTGGGTCTAAGCCTCTGACAGCAGGACCTACATGTGCAAGACCAAATTGTAAGAAACCTAAATATTAGAATGATTCCTGCAACTGCACAATAATGTGCTATTAGCCAAAGGACCATGCTTGAACAAACCTCGATGGTAAACCGCAGTGTCTCCCATTGTTTCCCTGCAACACACATAAGGAAGATCTTGATCAGGTTAACTGAGAGTTCCCATACTATCAGTAGAATAAGTATTGAGTACAGCCAAATTCGATTTATTTCACATGCATAACAATACAAAACTGTACCCACAACAAATGAAAATCAAATTGCAAAACTGAACCAAACAGTTAAATGGACATCAGACCAAATGAACCGAAATAGTTAACTGAGCACGACATTGCAGAATAGAAACATGTACTAGAAGATAAGACAGTTAACAAAACAAAGAATGCTTGAGAACAGTACTACGAATTGTAGCAATTGTTGGACCAAACTGTTAACTGAACATTACATTTCAGAGGACCAAAGTGTTAACTAAACATTACATTTCAGAGGACCAAACTGCTAACTGAACATTAGATTGCATATTAACATTATAGAGGACAAATCACTAGAAGGCACTAGCGGTGGCCTCGAGAAAACAACACAAACTGTATTTTAAAGTAGACAACCGCGTGGCGTTGTCGACTGTGGCCTCGAAGACGAGGTGCTCCTCCAAGATCTGGCGGTCGGCATGCATGGCAACCATAGCGACCTCGTGCGTGCGTGCAGCCGCATGCTACTGAGCTCCATGTTATACTGCGTGCAAAATGGCTATGGGCGGCGCTTAATTGGAGGAGGGGGGCAGTGATTTCGGCGGAAGGTGTCGCGCCGTCGGTCGGGGCATGTGGGACGGGAAAGGAGGAGGATGGTGTGGGTGGGTGTGGATTACCTGACCATATCGACGAGGCCGTGCAGCAAGAAGAAGGGTCGCCGGCGTGGAGGCGGCACTGCAAGAAGAAGGGTCGCCGGCGAGGAGGCGGCGCTCCAATAAGAAGGGTAGCCGACGAGGAGGCGGCGCTGCAAGAAGAAGGGTCGCCGGTGAGGAGGCTGAACTGCCAGTATGCAACAGTGAAGGTTTTAACTTGGAAAGCAAGAAGGAATAGTGGAAATGTGGCTTTTGGTGGGGGGAGGGGGCGGGGAGATAGATATTTCCGCGGTGGCAAAAAAATTTTGCTCGGTGCCGCGAGAAACTGGTGCGCAAGGGTGGTTCAAGCGGGGGCGATGGACTGTAGACGACGAAGCTTCCTGCGTAAGCCAGACAAGACGGTGCCCCAAGATATTTTATATCGCATCCCACACGATTCTTTCTAGTAAACTGTTTGTGGTATACCTGATTTTTTCGTTATGTTTTGAAAGACAAAATGGTGTTACGGAGGGAAAGGATGGTGTTTGAATTGCTAGAACATTTATGTACAGTGAACATGCAAATACTCCCTCCATCTCAGTTTACAAGGCTTGCACGTGTATCTAGGTCGTCAATTTAACTTATATAAAATAAATAGTTTAACATAAAAATTATATCATTAGAAAATAGAATATCTAAAGTTTCTAATGACATATTTTTTGTAATGTATGCCTCTTATTAAGTTGGTCAAATTAACGACCTAGGTACACGTGCAAGACTTGTAAACTGAGATGGATGGAGTACGTGACTATCATGTTTAAATTTAGAATTATTCCGGGTTCGTTTGGCATTTTTCTGCATTAATTGAGTTTCTCGGCATTTAATGTGCATAATTCAATTTGAACTACAAGCACATGCTCCAGTGCACCAAAGTTTGTTGAAAAATCACATGTGTGTCTTTGGGTGAATTTATAGTTCCCATGCAAGAAATGGGAATGAAATTCAAACATCTGGGTGTCGTGGCTCGGCCGGGAACATTGAGAAACTTGGTTTTTAAATTCCTGGAAATTCAAAACTCACCTGAAAATCATGAAACTTGGCTTGGTGTCATTTCATGGCACCAACATGCTGTGGTGAAAAAATTGGCCGCATTTGGAAAAGTTTTTGGTATAAGCTTCTTGCAAACCGGAGCTTCTCTCGAGAAGACTCATGGTTCCCGAGGGGGGACGTGTCACCTTTGTGTTCGAAACCATATACGCTGCCTCCCCCCTTGTTTTTTTACAGAGGCAACATAGAACTATATGAGTGTCGTGTTAAAATTTGGAATTATTCCGGGTTCGTTTGGACTTTCTTATACATAAATTGAATTTCTGGTCATTTAATATGCATAATTCAAATTTGAACTACAGGCACATGCTCCAGTGCACCAAAGTTGGTTGAAAAATCACATGTGTGTCCTTGGGTGAATTTCTAGGTCCCATGCAAGAAATGGGAATAAAATTCAAACATCTGGGCAATCGCAGTAGTTCTCCCTTGACTACCCTAGCCGATATAACGGAACGTAAGGTAGTAAGCACAGGAGTCGGGCAACCCAACTATTGACCAAAGACATGATTCGGAGCCAATGCATATAATGCTAAATTCGGGGTGCCGAACTACATTGTAAAAAGTGTTCGGACTTTGTTGCCGTATTATGGGTCGCAATGAAGCCCCTGGCAGATTAAATTATACCAAAGTGTACGGGTGCAACTTGAAAAGATTACCAAAGAAGGAAAACAGGGAGTAGTAAGCTAGTGCCGCAGAAGTTTGGGCCGCAAACTGTTTCCATTATAGTTTGATTAATACGTCAAAGCGTATTTGTACAAGTGGTGCAATAAGCAACCGGGCTATTTAACATGCCACTACCAAGGGAAAGCTGCGTGCGGGTCCTGAAAGCAGGTAGAGTGATCGTTAAAGAGACCACCTAGAAATTCCCTTGCACGCCAGTGCTTCTTCCCATCTTGGTGTATCCGTCCTGTCGAGAGGACCAATGATCAGGTCGTCGGAAGAAGTCTGCAGAAAAGAAACCTGAAAATGATGGAAAAGAAAAATTGAAAGTATGTGTGTCCAGGGGCGGTCGAGCCGTAGTGTGGATCACAAGCTAGTTATGCCTCCGTCTATGCCCATGGTATTTTGTGTGCGTAGTTATGTACCTGTGGTACGAATGTCACCACTTGGTTGGGACCGGGTCGGAGGCCAAATTTCTAATCGAGCTCTTGACGAGCTGCGCTGTCCTGCGGTAGAGTAGTTCGGACTCATTTGACAGTGTCCGGGAGCTCGACCGACGAATTAAGGTTCTGCTTGAGAAGGCCGCTTTGTACTTCTGCTGCTAACGCAGCGGTGTGCTCCTCGGTACGGAGGGAGTGTTCCGTATTTTCATTGACTGTTATGACGCCGCGTGGCCGGGCATATTGAGCTTAAGATAAGTGTAGTGTGGCACCGCGTTGAAGCGCGCAAATGCGGTTCGTCCAAGCAGTGCGTGATAGCCGCTGCGAAAGGGGACGATGTCAAAGATCAGCTCTTCGCTTCAAAAATTGTCCGGGGATCCAAAGACAACCTCGAGGGTGATTGAGCCCATACAGCAGGCCTCTACGCCTGGTATAACTCCTTTAAAGGTAGTCCTTGTGGGCTTAATTCTTGAGGGATTAATGCCCATTTTGCACGCTGTGTCCTGATAGAGTAGGTTCAAGCTGCTACCACCGTCCATTAGGACTCGCGTGAGGTGGAATTCATCGATGATTGGATCAAGGACCAATGCGGCTGACCCGCCATGACGGATACTGGTCGGATGGTCTCTGCGATCAAAGGTGATCGGACGGGAAGACCATGGGTTGAATTTTGGGGCGACTGGCTCCATCGCATAGACATCCTTGAGTGCGCGCTTGCGTTCCCTCTTGGGGATGTGGGTAGCGTATATCATGTTCACCGTTTTGACCTGAGGGGGAAACTTCTTCTGTCCCCCTGTGTTCGGTGGCCGAGGCTCCTCGTCATCGCCCTCGCTTTGCGACCCCTTCTCCTTGTTCTCGGCATTTAACTTGCCGACCTGTTTAAAAACCCAACAATCTCTGTTGGTATGGTTGGCTGGTTTTTCTGGGGTGGCATGGATCTGGCACGGACTATCGGGTATGCGGTCCAAGCTAGATGAGCCCAAATTGTTCTTTTTGAACGGCTTCTTCCGCTGACCGGACTTAGAGCCACTAAATCCGGCATTGACCGCCGTATCATCGGTGTTGTCACTGTTGTTTCGACGCTTGTGTCTGTTGCGTCGGGGCTTGCCGTTGCTATTTCTGGCTTCAGAGGTGTTGGTGTCGCTTGCATTGTTATTGCTACGTGCCAGCCAACTATCCTCACCCGCGCAAAAACAGGTCATGAGTGCCGTCAGGGCCGCCATAGACTTCGGCTTTTCTTGGCCGAGGTGACGTGCGAGCCATTCGTCGCGGTTGCTATGCTTAAAGGCCGCTAGGGCTTCGGCATCTGGGCAGTCGACGATCTGGTTCTTTTTAGTTAAGAAACTAGTCCAGAATTTCCTGGCTGACTCTCCGAGCTATAGGACTATGTGGCTTAAGTCATCGGCATCCGGAGGTCGGACGTATGTACCTTGGAAGTTGTCGAGGAAGGCGTCTTCCAGGTCCTCCCAGCTGCCAATTGATTTTTCGGGCAGACCGTTCAACTAGTACCGAGCTGGTCCCTTGACTTTTAGCGGGAGGTATTTGATGGCATGAAGATCATCACCGCGGGCCATATGGATATGGAGAAGAAAATCCTCAGTCCATACCACGGGGTCTGTTGTCCCGTCATATGATTCGATGTTCACGGGTTTAAACCCTTCCAAGAATTCATGGTCCATTACTACATCAGTGAAGCAAAGGGGGTGTGCGGCGCCTCTGTATTGGGTGTCGCGACGTAGCTCGAATGGAGTCCGTCTGCGGTTCTTGGCCGGGGTGTGAGTATGGTTGTTGCGTCCGGCTAGATAGCCGTTGTCGCGTGTCGGGGCGCTTCCTCGTGATCCATAGATCGATCTGTTCTGACATGCTCTACTATCCAAGCCTTGCCGCAGGTCGTAGGTATGTCCCCGAGCTGTTTTATCTCTGCCTTTACGGTGAGGTGGGGCGGGATGGTGTTCAGCTTGAGTAACCGCTTTGTCCCGACCACATGGTGGTCGGTCGGCCGCATTGCGCGATGACGGTACGGGCTCCAGCGCCTCATCATCGAACTGAGGTAGTAATTTACGCTTCGGGTAACTTTTGGCTGGGTGCTTGAGGATGTATTCCTCGACTGCCAAGACATCAGTCCATCTATCATTTAGCAGATCTTGATCAGCTTGAAGCTCCTGCTGCTTCTTTTTCAGGCTCCTTGCAGTGGCTATTAGCCGGCGCTTAAAGCGCTCCTGCTTGAGAGGTTCCTCAGGCACGATAAAATCCTCGTTGTCGAGGCTCACCTCCTCCTCGGAGAGCGGGAGATAGTTACTGTCCTCCGAATCTTCGTGTATGGCCTGTTCATCAGGGCTAACTTGCCCATCTTCCCGATCATCCTGTTCGGCAGTTTGTTGGTCGGGGTCTTCTCTGTCTTCGGCACCGTCCAGAGTGTTACCGTCTCCTGTGCCGGGGTTGCTGTCTTTGCTGCGGCATGATTTAGAACGGTGCCGCTGACGCTGACGCTGGCGCTTTGGTTGTATCTTAGGAGGGTCATCCTCAACTGGATTTTCCTTGTCATCGCCGCCATTCTCTTTTGGTGCATCCACCATGTATACGTCATAAGAGGAGGTGGCCGTCCATCATCCGGTGGATGGCGGGTTTTGGGCCTCCTCTTCTCCGGCATCGTCGTCCATACTGTCGATGTCTTCGGAGCCGTAATCGAGCATGTCGGTTAGGTCCTCGACAGTGGCTATGAAGTGGGCGGTGGGTGGGAAACGAAATTCTCCGTCATCAACCTCCAGTTCGATCCGGATATAATTCGGCTGAGAGTCCCGCGCTAAGGATAGAGTTTTTAATGAGTTTAGCACGTCGCCCAAAGGCGAGTGCCGAAAGATATCCGCGGAGCTGAATTCGATGATCGATGACCGACCAAGCTCAACGTACACGGATGCACAAGGTTCGGAACCTGTGGCCGGAGACGAGTCCATGGTTCCGGTGACACAGATGTCACTTGAAGTTAGGTCTGTGTGCGGCTCCAACGCCGCTGAATCCGCGGCCTCCGTGGCGGGGTCGAGCCAACCGTCCTCGGATGGCGTGATCTACTCCGGATCTAGGGCTAGAGCAGTTACAGGCGTTATCTCCTGGGTATGGTTCGATGACAGATTTAAGTCATGTTCATCGCGGTGAGAGGGAGCGGCTGCCGCGGTCTCGAATCCGTCGAAGATCAAATCTTCGGGGATGTCCGCGACGTAGTTCAAGCTTCCGAATCTGACCTGATGGCCAGGGGCGTAGCTGTCGATCTGCTCTAGATGGCCAAGCGAGTTGGCCCGCAGTGCGAAGCCATCGAATATGAAGATCTGTCCGGGGAGGAAGACTTCCCCTTGAACAGCATCATTGTAGATGATTGAAGGAGCCATCAAACCTTTTGACGACGACACAGTGGAACTCTCAATGAAAGCAGCAATGTCGGTGTCGGTGGATCTCGGGTAGGGGGTCCCGAACTATGCATCTAAGGTCGATGGTAACAGGAGACAGGAGACACAGTGTTTACCCAGGTTCGGGCCCTCTCTATGGAGGTAATACCCTACTTCCTGCTTGATTGATCTTGATGAATATGAGTATTACAAGAGTTGATCTACCATGAGATCGTAATGGCTAAAACCCTAGAAGTCTAGCCTGTATGACTATGATTATTATTCTCGTGTCTACGGACATAGCCCTCCGGTTTATATAGACACCGGAGGGGACTAGGGTTGTACAAAGTCGGTTACAGAGAAAGGAATCGTCATATTTGGACGCCAAGCTTGCCTTCCACGCCAAGGAGAGCCCCATCCGGACACGGGAGAAAGTCTTCGGTCTTCGTATCTTCACAGCCCATTAGTCCGGTCCATGTCCAACAGGTCGGACGCCCGAGGACCCCTTAGTCCAGGACTCCCTCAGTGGGCACGCTTTATCGGCCGAGTATGTGGCGTTAGCACCATAGGGTGCACCGCAATAGGCAATTACAGCACACATCTTGTTCCAAGAACCGTGCACACTCGTTATTACCATCGCGCACGCTTCTTTTAATTAGAATGTGTGCCCGTCTAGCGCACACACGTTGATCTGTCTAACTGTTTCTGTTTGTTGTGGCTAATCGCAAACAGTTCATCTGGGTGAAGTGTATGCGATCAATCACAGACACTTTGATCTGGCTGAACATTTCTGTTTTGTTGCCTAATCGCCAACAGTTAATCCTTCTGAAGTGTATGCCCTCAATCGCACACACACCTTTATGTAGCTGCCTGTTTCTGTTGTTCCTCCTCATCCCAAACAGTTAATCCGAGTGAACTGTATGCCGTATATCACACACGCCTTCATCTGGCTGCCCGTTTCCGCTCTTCTTCCTCATCGCAAACAGTTCATTAAACTGAACCGTATGCCTTGCATCGCACACGCAACCAAAATATGAACCGTATTTGATGCATCCATCGTCGCAAACGTTTTGCACCTTTTTTGACGGGTTTTTTACACCACCGTTTGCGATTATTGCATCGCACACAGTTTCGTCGAAGGGTCACCGATCGTAGTGTCGAGTTAGCAGCATCCTGCAGTAGTGAAAAGAAGCAAAACACACTCTCTCTCTTGAAGCCTATGATCTATACACTTTCTCCCCCTTTGGCAACAAGTTACCATAAAGCTCGAAAATGCATAGTGCCATACGACACTCTAAGCACGATCTCCGGGAGCTCCGGAGTGCGAAGATGGCGTGGAGAGAACAGCGTCTGCGAAGACTTCGGCTGACGTCTGAGGAACTAGAGGGGCAACTTAGGCCGTGGCTGCAGGAGCTGAAGTAGTGGCGCTAGTGTCACTCACTAGCACGACTGGAGACCTTTGTGCTCTAGGCACCCTCTGATAAGCATCTGTGCTTGTCTTGTCATTCCTGTCCTCAAGATCTTCCTGTATCTTCTCAACTGAAGTCTGAATCTCAGTGACTTTGATATCCAAGTCATGCAGCTTTATCTCAAAGATCCTCTCAAGGCTCTCTTGATTTCGAGTCAGGGTAGCTAGTCCTTTCTCTATTCTCACTGTGGCCTCAAGCAGATAGCTGAGCTGGTCCTGCTTGGTCTTGAGATTGATTGCTGATGGATCTAGAATCTCTGAAGCTTTGCCTGCCTTAGCCTTCTCTCTCTCTTCTCTTGAGCCTCAACAGAAGTAGGATGTGAAGCATCCATCACAATAGTGTTGTCCTCAAATTCTGGCCTCAAGGGAAGGTGCTCTCTATCCAGCAAGTATGTGCTTGTGCCCACCTTGGAATTAATGAGCATCTGAATTTGTGGAGCATAGCCACAAGATCTCTTCTGGTCAGCTGCATTCCTCTTCACTGTCACTATCAGGGTCATCACTTTGAATTTCTTTGGCACATCAAGCATATGCAGCAATTTGATTGAGTGCCCTCTGATCATCCTGTCATCTCCAGACTTGGGCAACAAAGTGTGCCTCAGGCTGGTGTTGATGGTTGGCAGCCCTGACAGAAGATAATAAACAAAGCCAAACTTGTGAGTTTCCAAGGCATCATCTGGAATTTCCTTATACATGTGTGTCATGGAGTTGTGGCTTTCCTGGGCTTGGCATACACATCAGTTTCATCATCTTCCTCATCAGATGAATGCTTCTCAAATTCAGCCATAGGATCTACAAGCTTGCACCATCTTCCTCTTTTCCTTTCCTTCTTTTCCTCTCCAGCACCACTAGCTAGCTGGGCTTTCTCCTGGGTAGATGCTCTAACCTTTGACATGGGCTTCCTCCGAGCAGGAGCCTTCTTCTTCATGCCTGGCTTGATGCCAGCAGCAACAACTTTCTCTTTCTTGATCAACTTCTTCTTGGAAGTGACCTCTTCATCAGCAACATAATCTTCATCCTCAAAATCTGAATTTCTCTTCCTCCTTGTCCTTGTTGCAGCTTTGGGTAGGTTGCTTGGGGTGCTTCTGCTACCCTCACCATAACTGCTATTGGAGGGACTAGTGCCCTCACTGAGATTTTGATGCTCTTCAGACTTGTTCTGTCTGTCACTCTAGTCTGACATCTTTGACACTGAAAGCTGACCCTGTGAATAGATAGGTTGAGACGGAGTGGATGAGTATCACAAAGCACAGCCATTTTGCAAAACAAATGAGTCAAAAACTTAGTTTTAGTTTTCTACATAAAGCATTTCAGAGCTACCGGTATTACAAACTCGGTGACACCGAAGCAGCTTTAGAGTCTAAACTGGTGAAATCGGTTAGACCGAGACACAGTTCCGTGACTCCGAGATGCTAGGGTTTCACGGAGAAAGTAAACTCGGTCACACCGATTCGTACACTTCGGCCAGACCGAGTAGTACATGTGCAATGGCCTGAGCCAAATCAGTGAGAACGAAATCGTAATATCGGTCAGTCCGAGATGAGTTTGGCGGAAACCTAAGCCTAAATTTTTGCATCAAATCTGATCTAACGGAGTTTTGCAGTGGATAGAGTCGTTTCAATCGTGGCAAGAATATATGCATTGATCTTTGTGCTAAGAATTAGGGTGGGGAAAGCACAAAGGGTCGAGTTCATACCCTAGCTTGGTGATGAACTCGCTACAGCGGCAACGGCGGAGAAGATTCCTGTTGACGGTGGTGAACACCAGCGGCAGGAGGTCGTGGGCGACGAGGCGACGATCCGGAGACCACGAGACGGCAGAGCTGGACAGGCGTGGGCGAAGGGGTTTGGAGAAATTTCCAAATTTTCAACCCGGGTATATATATCTAGACACTGTCGGTGTGACCGTGTGGAACAACTCGGTGGCACCGAGATGTAGAATCGCAAGCGGTTGCTGCAACTCGGTGAGACCGAAAGGTTCTAATCGGTTGCACCGAGATCAAAAACCTAGATCAACTTAATGAACTCAGTATGACTGAATGGAATGGGTCAGTCAGACCGAAATACACTAAGAGGTTTTGGAAGTTAAGCCCTTCACGGATCGGTGACTCTGAGTGCTCCTCACCCGGAGGGTCCGAATTCGACTTGTTCAAACTTTGTGATATATCATGAATAGAGTTTGAGACGAGAAAAGCATAGATGGCTAGAGGGAGTACTTAGGCATTCTTGTCCATCCATTTGGAAAAAAGATAAGGCCAAACAACCAAAGCAACAAATGGATGTCCTCGAATGAGAAAAATATGCAATCAACATGCTCACACAATAAGATAGCAAATAAAATATATGACAAAGCATGCACAAACACTCTAGCATCTATCAAGCAATTGGCTATGACTAGGTCATCTCTATATGAGTATATTGACTGAGGAGTCAAATGAGAACATTTGATCGTAGGTCATACTCATCGTTTATGCACAAGTGGGGTTACCAGTTTTACATAAAGCATTGTTGTGTTCACACCATTAGAGTTGCTTTAGCTCAATTCTTTAGAGAAAAGCTCCCCCTAGATGTCATATACCCCCTAAGAGGGATGAACTAACCTTGGGTTTTGTCGATGATGACTTCATGTAGGTTTTGAAGATGTAGATGCTCAATGTTGATGTAGATCATTTGGAGCAATCCATTGGAGTGCGTTGCACTTTCAATACCTACATGGGTTAGTACCACAAGGAACAAACAAGGATATACATAGACATAGAGTGAAGTTCACACATGATGTTGTCCATGAAAGCATTAGGTTACCTTGTCCCTTGTCTTACCAACAAGAGGGTTTGTGACTCCTTGAACTTGTGCATGATGTGAAAGTTGATTGCACATGTTCTTGCCAAATGAATATGAGTGAAGTATGTTGGCGGAGTCACCCTCAAGAACTCTCTAGTTCTTCTTCTTCGGGATCCACATCATCTTGATGGGAATCCTTGGAGTTGTAGTCGTACTTGATGAAGTAGAACTTGATGTAGTCTTGGGAACCCACTTGACCAAGGCCTTAGGAGCTTCTTCAAATGCATCAATCTCCTCTTGAAGCTTGTCCTTGCCTTTTATATTGTGGTCATGTGGTGGAAGATCATCTTGAGCTTGTGTTCCTTTGAAAGAAGTGGGATGATACTTCTCTTGTTGAGGAACAAACTTTGTCTTGGGGTATTGATCTTCTTCCCACTCAACTCCATTGGCATTGAACTTGCGTTCAAAACCAACACCTTGATTCTTTCGGTGCCTTCCTTGCTTGCGTACAATTTCCTCAAATTGCTTACTTCCGATAAGGCTCTTGTAAACACCTTTCTCTATAATTCCCTTCAATAAGCTATTTTCTTGCTCAAGTGTAACTTGGCTAAGAGAATCATTAGTGGAATCAAGAGAACTACTAGAAGCAACAATATTGGATTTAACATGATTATTGTTACTACTAGAAGAAGAATCTTTCTTACTCTTGTTGCTAGATTTAACTTGTGGCATGTAAGTAGACAAGAGTAAACGCTTGGCAATGTAAGAAGAACTTTTCTTATGAAGATCATCATTGAATGCTTTTAAGGACCCATGCTCTTGCTCTAGATAGAGCTTTTCAAAGCGTAGCTTCTCATGAGTCTTTAAAAGCTCTCGATGGTCTTCTAACGTAGTTTCATGAGCTAACTTAAGAGTGTTTAGTTCTTTAGTTAGACGCTCAATCTCCTTCTTATCATCGTCATTCGTTTTATCTTGATTAGCATGATTAATAGCAAGTTCACCATAGTTTTCATCACTAGAGTTGTCAACAAGTAAGTCATCATCACTTAGCAAGTCATCTTCATCACTATTGAAATCAACATACACGGGGTGTGATACCTTTGGGCCTTTAGCCATGAAGCATCTTCCAATCCCTTCATTTGGTGAATCAAATATGTCGTAGGAGTTGGATGACACAAGTGCAAGACTGGCAACACCTTCATCTTGAGTATATTCAGAGTCGGAGTGATAGCTTCTCTCGGAGTGGTTGTCAGAGTCAAAACTGGATACCCATTCACCAACATGAGCTTGATGTCTTTGTCTTGTGTAGCTCTTTGATGACTTGTCTTTCCTTTCCGGATCCTTGCTTCTGCGAGAGGATCTTCGTTCATAACGATCATCTCTACTCCTTCTTTCTCTTGGTGGTGATTCTTCTCTTTTGCCTCTCCTTTTAGGTGAGTCTTCTCTTCTTTTGTAGGGAGCCGTACACTCACTTGAGTAGTGTCCAGGTCTTCCACAGTTGTAGCAATTGCGATCACGACTAGAAGATCTTTTGTCATTGTAGGACCTTGACTTGGAACTTCTTTCTTTGCTTCTACTCTTGTAGAACTTGTTGAAGTTCTTCACCATTAGGCTCAATTCCACATTGAAGACTTGTTTCTCAGCTGATGATGTAGGAGCATCACATGAAGCATTGTAAGCGCCACTAGACTTGTTGTGAAGCTCTTCTTTATCCTTGAGTGACATCTCATGAGCAACAATTCTACCAATGACTTCCGTTCGCTTGAGATCTTTGTAATTGGGCATCATTTGGATCAATGTGCACACGGTATCATATTTTCCATCCAAGGCTCTTAGGATCTTCTTGATGATGAATATGTCGTTCATCTCTTCACTTCCTAAGCCAACAATCTCATTTGTGATGAGAGCAAGCCTAGAGTACATTTCAGCGACACCTTCACCATCCTTCATTTTGAACTTGTCAAGTTGACTTTGAAGCACATCCAATTTGGATTCCTTGACGGAGTCGGTACCTTCGTGCATATCAATCAAAGTATCCCAAATTTCCTTTGCATTCTCAAGACGGCTGATTTTGTTGAATTCTTCGGGGCATAATCCGTTGACAAGGATATCGCAAGCTTGAGCATTGTATTGCAACATCTTCAATTCTTCAGCGGTAGCTTCACGATTCGGTTCCCTTCCATTGAAGAATTCACCTTGCAAGCCAATACACACAATAGCCCAAACGGCGGGGTTATGTCAAAGAATATGCATTTTCATCTTATGCTTCCAACTAGCAAAATTAGTACCATCAAAGTAAAGACCTCTACGGTGGTAATTTCCATCACTAGATACTATACTCTCCTAGGTTGCGAGACCAAGGCTATGATCATCAAAGCTATGGAAATCAAGGCAAATGGAGACCAAAGCTCTGATACCACTTGTAGGATCGAAAGTAGGTCTAGAGGGGGGGTGATTAGACTACTTGACCAAATAAAAATCTAGCCTTTTCCCAATTTTAAGTCTTGGCAGATTGTAACAACTTAGCACAAGTCAAGCAATCAACCTACACATGCAATTCTAAGAGTATAGCAACGGAATGTAAATCATTGCATATGAAGGTAAAGGGAGGGGTTTGGAGTGGCAAACGCAATGTAGACACGGAGATTTTTGGTGTGGTTCTGATAGGTGGTGCTAACGTACATCCACGTTGGTGGAGACTTCAACCCATGAAGTGTAACGGTTGCGCAAGTCCACGGAGGGCTCCACCCACGAAGGGTCCATGAAGAAGCAACCTTGTCTATCCCACCATGGCCATCGCCCACGAAGGACTTGCCTCACCTGGATAGATCTTTACGAAGTAGGCGATCTCCTTGCCGTTACAAACTCCTTGGTTCAACTCCACAATCTTGATGGAGCATATTGATACGTCTCCAACGTATCTATAATTTTTGATTGTTCCATGCTGTTATATTATAAATCTTGGATGTTTTATAATCATTTTATATCATTTTTTGGTACTAACCTATTGACATGCTGCCAAGTGCCAGCTGTTGTTTTCTACACGTTTTTACATCGCAGGAAATCAATACCAAACAGAGTCCAAATGCAACGAAACTTTACGGAGATTTTTTTGGACTAGAAGACACCTAGTGGGCCAAGGCTGCGCCTCGGGGCTGCTCCCAGGAGAGCACAACCCACCAGGGCGCGCCAGGAGGCCCAGGTGCGCCCTGGTGGGTTGTGCCCACCTCGGGTGCCCCCTGGACCGCCTCTTTGCTCTATAAATACCCCAATACTCCAGAAACCCTAGGGGAGTCGACAAAAATCAATTCCAGCTGCCGCAAAGTCCAGAACCACCAGATCCAATCTAGACACCATCACGGATGGGGTTCACCACCTCCATTGGTGCCTCTCAGATGATGCGTGAGTAGTTCTTTGTAGACCTTCGTGTCCGTAGTTAGTAGCTAGATGGCTTCCTCTCTCTCGCTGAATTCTGAAATACAATGGTCTCTTGGAGATCCATTTGATGTAACTCTTTTTGCGGTGTGTTTGTTGGGACCGGATGAACTTTGAGTTTATGATCAGATCTATCTTTTTATATCCATGAAAGTATTTGAGTTTCTTTGATCTCTTTTATGCATGATTGCTTATAGCCTCGTATTTCTTCTCCAATATTTGGGTTTTGTTTGGCCAACTTGATCTATTTATCTTGCAACGGGAAGAGGTACTTTGTAGTGGGTTCGATCTTACGGTGCTTGATCCCAGTGACAGAAGGGGAACCGACACGTATGTATCATTGCTACTAAGGATAAAACGATGGGGTCTGTCTCTACATAGATAGATATTGTCTATATCATGTAATCGTTCTTATTGCATTACTCAATTTCTCCATGAACTCAATACACTAGATGCATTCTGGATAGCGGTCGATGTGTGGAGTAATAGTAGTAGATGCAGGCAGGAGTCGGTCTACTAATCTTGGACGTGATGCCTATATAATGATCATTGCCTGGATATCATCATGAGTATTTGAAGTTCTATCAATTGCCCAACAGTAATTTGTTTACCCACCGTTTGTTATTTTTCTCGAGAGAAGCAACTAGTGAAACCTACGGCCCGGATCTCTTTCTCATATTATTTGCCTTTGCGATCTATTTTCCTTTGCTTTTATTTTCAAATCTATTAAACCAAGAATACAAAAATACCTTGCTGCATTTTATTCTTATTTATTTTATTTGGCGTTCAATCTATCAATCTACTACAATTTTATTCACGTCCGTTTGCCTATCTTGAGGCGCTGCTACCCGGAAGGGATTGACAATCCCTTTTACACGTCGGGTTGCGAGTAGTTGTTATTTGTGTGCAGGTGCTGTTTATGTTGTGTTGCTTGGTTCTCCCACTGGTTCGATAACCTTGGTCTCATAACTGAGGAAATACCTACCGCCGCTGTGCTGCATCATCCCTTCCTCTTTGGGGAAATACCAACGTATCTTCAAGCCGCATCAAAAGGAATTTCTGGCGCTGTTGCCGGGGAGGATCTTCAACATATACTAGGTTCCTAATCACAAATCTCATCTCCTTGCAATTTACATTATTTGCCATTTTCCTCTCCCTCACTTCACAAAAATTTGCCGTTCTTATTCGCCCCTCTTTTTCATTCGCCGTTTTCTCGTCAGATCTATCCTTTGCCTGCAATCATGAGTGATTTCGGTATGGCACCAACAGATGATGGCCTAACTCCTAAGATTGGACATACGGGAAATCTGGATGCTAAAACTTTTATCTTGGGGCAAGGGAATGTTATGGGAAAAGAACATATCCAAGAATTTTTCAATTGTATTGGAAATTTAAGTCTTGATGATGCTCCTATACTTAAGACTACTAGATCTTATGCGGATGCTATTTCAGCACTAGTTCTGAAACTTGAAAGCAAATTTATCCATACTCATTCTACTTTGCAAAGATTGTTTTTTGAGCTCCCCGTTATAAAGAATCCTAAGGCTAAAAAGTTGGCCACTCTCATTCTTATGAATGAGTTTAACTACATAATACATGAAGCTAGGGAAATCTTTGATTTTTATGGTATGAATCGTGAAAAAACTGTGATAGGTGAAATCCTTTACAATAGTGATTATGCGCTACGACATTTTCTTGGGGATAATAAAATCTTCGATGAGAATCTTAAAAAATAAGTCCCCGTTTTAGATATAATCCAACAAGTTTTCAATAATGTTAACTAACATCACTCTTGGATTGTTGCGGGAAATCAAAGGGGTTATGATGAAAACCAACTTAGAAATGCTAAGGTTTCTATGGATAATATGTTTTATGTTGTCTTTACAAAACCCCATGATGAAAACACCTCTAAGTAAATCAAGAAGAAAGATGACAAAACTTAGATCCTTGCTTTATGCCTAGCTAAGGGTGTAAAACTATAACGCTTGTTGGGAGGCAACCCAATGAATAAAGTTTATTTTTGCTTTTTGCTTTCTGTTCTTGAGTGTTTGCACAATGCTACTATTATGATTGTGTTTTTTGTGTTTTAATTAGTGTTTGTGCCAAGTAAATCCTTTAGGATCTTCTTGGGTGATAGTTGTTTGATCTTGCTGAAAAACAGAAACTTTTGCTCTCACGAAAATAATTCTTATTTTTACCAGAGCATGCTAAAATGCCAATTATTTTTGCAGTAGATTAATATACAAATTTCTCAGGTCTTCCTAATTTTCAGATTTTTTGGAGTTCCAGAAGTTTTCGAAATAGTCAGATTGCTACAGACTGTTTTTTTTTGACAGATTCTGTTTTCTTTGCGTTGTGTACTTTTTTTGATGGCTCTATGGTTTTCTTTGATGAGTTTTTGCCATAGAAAAGTTGGAATACAGTAGATATAATGCAAAAATAAAATATGAATTGGTTTGGTACAGTACTTATAGTAGTGTTTTGCTTTCTTTTACTAACGGATCTCACGAAGGTTTTGTTGAGTTTTGTGTGATTGAAGTTTTCAAGTTTTGGGTTATCTTACGACGGATGAAGGAATAAGGAGTAATAATAGCCTAAGCTTGGGGATGCCCCGCCATCCAAAGCTATTATCAAAAGAGAGGAAGCAACTAAGCTTGGGGATGCCCCGAGTGGCATCCCCTCTTTCTTCTAACGACCATCGGTATTTTACTCGAAGCCATATTTTTATTCGTCACATACTATGTGTTTTGCTTGGAGCGTCTTGTATGATATGAGTCTTTGCTTGTTTTATTTTGTGTTTTAAGTCTTGATTCCTTGCTGGACACACCTATTTGAGAGAGCCAAAATTATGTCAAGACTTGTTAGAATTGCTCTCTATGCTTCACTTAAATTTTTATGAGCTATGGACTTGCTCTAGTGCTTCACTTTTATCTTTTTGAGCATGGCGTGCTTTAGTATTTTTGAAGAAATGCTCTCTTGCTTCACTTAGATTTATTTGAGAGTTAGTAAAATTTTCAAGAAATTCTCTCTTGCTTCACCTAAATTAATTTGAGAGAAAGAAAGAAAAATTATGCTCATGATCTTCACTTATATTTGTTTGACCTTATCAAAAGCAACATATAAAAATTAGTTCCAAAGTGATAGATATCCAAGAAGGATATAATAAAAACTTTTATGAAGATCATTGAACCAACTAAACTTGATTCTTAGTAATAGTTTTGAGATATGATGATGTTATATGTGAGTTATGTTGATGAGTAATTATGCTTTAGTAAGAATATTGGTGTTAAGGTTTGTGATTCCCTATGCAAGCACGAAAGTCAATAATTACGCAATGAAATTATATCTTACTTGTGGTCCATTATTCGGTGTTAATTATGCTTAATGCTCGCTTATGAGATTATACGTTTCTTGGTTGGTCGCTTCTCAATCTTTTGCTAGCCTTCATTTTGCACTAAGTATGATCTCTACTTGTGCATCCAAAAACCTTTAAACCAGTTTTGCCACATGAGTCCACTATATCTTCCTATATGCAGTATTCTTTTGCCGTTCTAGGAAAATTTGTATGTGCCATCTCTAATTTTCAAAATAAACTTCTCTTTTGTGTGTTCGTTTCGCTCGCGGAGCGGTGAGGGGTGGCTAATATTTTCCATGCTAGATGTGTTATTCTCACGGTGAGTGTTTATTCACTTGTCATTGCACGAGAGTAAGGCAAAGGTATTAGGGATGCCCAGTCCCCAAATAAAAAATGAATTTACTTTATGTTGTCAAATAATAAATTCCTTGGAAAGTGTTGGTATGGAAGGCAACCGTGGATACGGCTAGCCATGGAAAGTGAAAGTATGGTTGAAAAAGGAATAAACTTTATTTTCTATTTGGGAACCACCTATGATATATCTAGCATAGAAAGTGTTGGAAACTCTAAGTCGTTTTCGTTGGTGGGAAGGAGACACCTCCCAAAATGTTTTTATCTCTCATTTTTTTGCTTTGAGCTCTGGCACCTCTACAAATCCCTACTTCCCTCCGTGAAGGGCCTTTCTTTTACTTTATGCAATTTTTTGTTTTTTTAATTTGAGTCTCCATCTTATAAAAGCACCAACTAGGAGGCAATATGATCGTACTTGAGTATTGGGTGTAGCTAATATGCGAGTGTGTTTCATGAATGGATCGGCTAGGGATAGCTTATTTTAGCGTTGATATTTTGAAAGACATGGTTGCTTGTTGATATGATTGAGTATTTAAGTTGTCATGTCAAAACTAGACTATTGCTTTGAACAATATAAAAGTCCAAATGTCCATGCTATAAAGAAAAGAATATGGTGTGACATGATAGGCAGCATTCCACATCAAAAATTCTATTTTTATCACTTACCTACTCGAGGACGAGTAGGAGTTAAGCTTGGGGATGCTGATACGTCTCCAACGTATCTATAATTTTTGATTGTGCCATGTTGTCATTATCAATCTTGGATGTTTTATAACCATTTTGTAGTCATTTTATATCATTTTTTGGTCTAACCTATTGACATAGTGCCAAGTGCCAGTTGCTGTTTTCTGCATGTTTTTTACATCGCAGGAAATCAATACCAAACAGAGTCCAAATGCAACGAAACTTTACGGAGATTTTTTTGGGACCAGAAGACACCTAATGGGCCAAGGCTTCACCTGGGGGTGCTCCAAGGAGAGCACAACCCACCAGGGTGCGCCAGGAGGCCCAGGCGTGCCCTGGTGGGTTGTGCCCACCTCGGGCGCTCCCCGGACCGCCTCTTTGCTCTATAAATACCCCAATATTCCAGAAACTCTAGGGGAGTCGATGAAAATCAATTCTAGCCACCGCAGAGTCCAGAACCACCAGATTCAATATAGACACCATCAGGGATGGGGTTCACCACCTCCATTGGTGCCTCTCCGATGATGCGTGAGTAGTTCTTTGTAGACCTTTGGGTCCATAGTTAGTAGCTAGATGGCTTCCTCTCTCTCGCTGAATTCTGAAATACAATGGTCTCTTGGAGATCCATATGATGTAACTCTTTTTGCGGCGTGTTTGTTGGGATCGGATGAACTTTGAGTTTATGATCAGATCTATCTTTTCATATCCATGAAAGTATTTGAGTTTCTTTTATCATATGATTGCTTATAGCCTCGTATTTCTTCTCTGATATTTGGGTTTTGTTTGGCCAACTTGATCTATTTATCTTGCAATAGGAAGAGGTGCTTTGTAGTGGGTTCGATCTTATGGTGCTTGATCCCAGTGACAGAAGGGGAACCGACATGTATGTATCGTTGCTACCAAGGATAAAACGATGGGGTCTATCTCTACATAGGTAGATCTTGTCTACATCATGTCATCATTCTTATTGCATTACTCCATTTCTCCATGAACTCAATACACTAGATGCATGCTAGATAGCGGTCGATGTGTGGAGTAATAGTAGTAGATGCAGGCAGGAGTCGGTCTACTAATCTTGGACGTGATCCCTATATAATGATCATTGCCTGCATATCGTCATGAGTATTTGAAGTTCTATAAATTGCCTAACAGTAATTTGTTTACCCACCGTTTGCTATTTTTCTCGAGAGAAGCCACTAGTGAAACCTACGGCCACCGGGTCTCTTTCTCATATTATTTGCCTTTGCGGTCTATTTTCCTTTGCTTTTATTTTCAGGTCTATGAAACCAAAAATACAAAAATACCTTGCTGCATTTTATTCTTATTTATTTTATTTGGCATTCGATCTATCAATCTACTAAAATTTTATTCACGTTCGTTTGCCTATCTTGAGGCGCCGCTACCCGGAAGGGATTGACAACCCCTTTTACACGTCGGGTTGCGAGTAGTTGTTATTTGTGTGCAGGTGCTGTTTACGTTGTGTTGCTTGGTTCTCCTACTGGTTCAATAACCTTGATCTCATAACTGAGGGAAATACCTACCGCCGCTGTGCTGCATCATCCCTTCCTCTTTGGGGAAATACCGACGTAGCTTCAAGCCGCATCATGATACTTCTCCAACGTATCTATAATTTTTTATTGTTCCATGCTATATTATATTATGTTTTGGACATTATTGGGCTTTATTATACACTTTTATATTATTTTTGGGACTAACCTATTAACCGGAGGCCCAGCCCAGAATTGCTGTTTTTTTGCCTATTTCAGAGTTTCGCAGAAAAAGAATATCAAACGGAGTCCAAACGGAATGAAACCTTCGGGAACATGATTTTAGGAACAAACGTGATCCAGAGGACTTGGACCATACGTCAAGACATCAACCAGGAGGGCACGAGGTAGGGGGGCGCGCCTACCCCCAGGCGCGCCCTCCACCCTCATGGGCCCCCTGTTGCTCCGCCGACGTACTCCTTCCTCCTATATATACCTACGTACCCCCAAACTACCAGATACAGAGCCAAAAACCTAATTCCACCGCCGCAACCTTCTGTACCCGTGAGATCCCATCTTGGGGCCTGTTCCGGAGCTCCGCCGGAAGGGGCATCGATCACGGAGGGCTTCTACATCAACACCATAGCCTCTCCGATGATGTGTGAGTAGTTTACCTCAGACCTTCGGGTCCATAGTTATTAGCTAGATGGCTTCTTCTCTCTTTTTGGATCCCAATACAATGTTCTCCCCCTCTCTCGTGGAGATCTATTCGATGTAATCTTCTTTTGCGGTGTGTTTGTTGAGACCGATGAATTGTGGGTTTATGATCAAGTTTATCTATGAACAATATTTGAATCTTCTCTGATTCTTTTATGTATGATTGGTTATCTTTGCAAGTCTCTTCGAATTATCAGTTTGGTTTGGCCTACTAGATTGATCTTTCTTGCAATGGGAGAAGTGCTTAGCTTTGGGTTCAATCTTGCGGTGTCCTTTCCCAGTGACAGTAGGGGCAGCAAGGCACGTATTGTATTGTTGCCATCGAGGATAACAAGATGGGGTTTATATCATATTGCATGAATTTATCCCTCTACATCATGTCATCTTGCTTAAAGCGTTACTCTCTTCTTATGAACTTAATACTCTAGATGCATGCTGGATAGCGGTCGATGTGTGGAGTAATAGTAGTAGATGCATGCAGGAGTCGGTCTACTTGTCTCGGACGTGATGCCTATATACATGATCATACCTAGATATTCTCATAACTATGCTCAATTCTGTCAATTGCTCAACAGTAATTTGTTCACCCACCGTAAATAGTTATGCTCTTGAGAGAAGCCAGTAGTGAAACCTATGGCCCCCGGGTCTAATTTCCATCATATTAATCTTCCATCAACAAGCTATTTCCGTTGCCTTTTATTTTGCTTCTATTTTACTTTGCATCTTTATCATAAAAAGACCAAAAATATTATCCTATCATATCTATCAGATCTCACTCTTGTAAGTGACCGTGTTGGGATTGACAACCCCTTGTCGCGTTGGTTGCGAGGATTTATTTGTTTGTGTAGGTGCGAGGGACTCGTGCGTGGCCTCCTACTGGATTGATACCTTGGTTCTCAAAAACTGAGGGAAATACTTACGCTACTTTGCTGCATCACCCTTTCCTCTTCAAGGGAAAACCAACGCAGTGCTCAAGAGGTAGCAAGAAGGATTTCTGGCGCCGTTGCCGGGGAGGCTTACGCAAGGTCAAGTCAAGATTTGGACTCCCGACAACGAGCCATTTCTGGCGCCGTTGCCGGGGAGTCTATGCAAAAGTCAACATACCAAGTACCCATCACAAACCCTTATCTCCCGCATTACATTATTTGCCATTTGCCTCTCGTTTTTCTCTCCCCCACTTCACCCTTGCCGTTTTATTCGCCTTCTTTTTTTTTCCGTTCGCCTCTTTCTCGCTTGCTTGTCGTTATGGCTAGCTCGGTCTTTATCCCTTCATCCCCCGACTTTGAAGTCCTCCACTTCAAGGAAATACAAGGGGAAAATTTAAAAGATGCTTGGTTTAGGATGCTCGAATCTTATCGTAATTGCAATATAGAGGGAGATTTTAAAATTTTGCTTCGCAATTTTTATGTTGGGCTAACCTTGCCCCATAGACAACTCCTCGATTTTTTTGCCAAAGGCAATTTTATCGATACCGATCCTAGCTTCGCTTATGAGATCATAGAGGGGATAGTGGGAGTTCTCCCCCTACAAAAAGTATAATCCTTTACCCAAGAAGAGACTCAAATCCTAGAGAAATTATGTGAGTTACAAAAAAATGTCGAACCTCTTAAAAGTATTGGTGGGAATATCAATCGCATGAATAATCTGATTACACTTTGCAATAAGTGGCTGGATACTTTAGATCAAAAGATCACCGAGCATAACTCCATTAAGAAATTGCCTACCAAAGATGGCAATACCTAGATCTATCCTTACTTTTATGCCTAGCTAGGGGCGTTAAACGATAGCGCTTGTTGGGAAGCAACCCAATTTTATTTCTAGTTTTTTTGCTTTTTGCTTCTGTTTAGGAATAAATATTTGATCTAGCCTCTGGTTAGATGTGTTTTTATGTTTTAATTAGTGTTTGTGCCAAGTTTAACCTATAGGATCTTCTTGGATGATAGTTATTTGATCTTGCTGTAAATTCCAGAAACTTTCTGTTCACGAAAATAATTGTTAAAAATCACCAGAACGTGATAAAATATTGATTCCAATTGCTTCTGACCAATAAAAAAATTGTCTAGGTCGTCCTATTTTGGCTGAATTTTTGGAGTTCCAGAAGTTTGCGTTAGTTACAGATTACTACAGACTGTTCTGTTTTTGACAGATTCTGTTTTTTCATGTGTTGTTTGCTTATTTTGATGAATCTATGGCTAGTAAAATTGTTTATAAACCATCGAGAAGTTGGAATACAGTAGGTTTAACACCAATATAAATAAAGAATGAGTTCATTACAGTACCTCGAAGTGGTCTTTTGTTTTCTTTCGCTAACGGAGCTTACGAGATTTTCTGCTGAGTTTGTGTTGTGAAGTTTTCAAGTTTTGGGTGGAAGATTTGATGGATTATGGGACAAGGAGTGGCAAAAGCCTAAGCTTGGGGATGCCCATTGCACCCCAAGATAATCTAAGGACAACTAAAAGCCAAAGCTTGGGGATGCCCCGGAAGGCATCCCCTCTTTCGTCTACTTCCATCGGTAACTTTACTTGGAGCTATATTTTTATTCACCACATGATATGTGTTTTGCTTGGAGCGTCTTGTATTATATGAGTCTTTGTTAGTTTACCACAATCATCCTTGATGTACACACCTTTTGAGAGAGTCACACTTGATTCGGAATTTATTAGAACACTCTATGTGCTTCACTTATATTTTTTGAGCTATATAGTTTTTGCTCTAGTGCTTCACTTATATCTTTTAGAGCACGGTGGTGGATTTGTTTTATAGAAACAGTTCTCTCATGCTTCACTTATATTATTTTGAGAGTCTTAAAATAGCATGGCAATATGCTTTAATTAATATCATGAGAAATTTGATGCTTGATAATTGTTTTGAGATATAAAGGTAGTAATATCATAGTTGTGCTAGTTGAGTAATTGTGGAATTGAAAAATACATGTGTAAGAGTTTGTGATTCCCGTAGCATGCACGTATGGTGAACTGTTATGTAACGAAGTCGGAGCATGAAGTATTTGTTGATTGTCTTCCTTTGTGTGGCGGTCGGGATCGCGCGATGGTTAACTACTACCAACCCTTCCCCTAGGAGCATGCGTAGTAGTACTTTGCTTCGAGGGCTAATAATTTTTTGCAATAAGTATATGAGTTCTTTATGACTGATGTGAGTCCATGGATTATATGCACACTTACCTTTCCGCAATTTTCTAGCCTCTTCGGTACTGCGCATTGCCCTTTTTCACCTTGAGAGTTGGTGCAAACTTCGCCGGTGCATCCAAACCCCGTGATATGATATGCTCTATCACACATAAACCTCCTTATATCTTCCTCAAAACAGCCACCATACCTACCTATCACGGCATTTCCATAGCCATTCCGAGATACATTGCCATGCAACTTTCCACCGTTTCATTTATCATGACATACTCCATTATTGTCATATTGCTTTGCATGATCATGTAGTTGACATTGTATTTGTGGCAAAGCCACCGTTCATAATTCTTTCATACATGTCGCTCTTGATTCATTGCATATCCCGGTACACCGCCGGAGGCATTCATATAGAGTCATATTTTGTTCTAAGTATTGAGTTGTAATTCATGAGTTGTAAGTAAATAAAAGTGTGATGATCATCATTATTAGAGCATTGTCCCAAGTGAGGAAAGGATGATGGAGACTATGATTCCCCCACAAGTCGGGATGAGACTCCGGACTAAAAAAAAGAGGCCATAAAAAAAGAGAAAAGGCCCAAATAAAAAAAATGACGAGAGAAAAGAGAGAAGGGACAATGTTACTATCCTTTTACCACACTTGTGCTTCAAAGTAGCACCGTGATCTTCATAATAGAGAGTCTCTCATTTTGTCACTTACTAGTGGGAAATTTCATTATAGAACTTGGCTTGTATATTCCAATGATGGGCTTCCTCAAATTCCCGAGGTCTTCGTGAGCAAGCAAGTTGGATGCACACCCACTTAGTTTCTTTTTGAGCTTTCATACACTTATAGCTCTAGTGCATCCGTTGCATGGCAATCCCTACTCCTCGCATTAACATCAATTGATGGGCATCTCCATAGCCCATTGATTAGCCTCGTTGATGTGAGACTTTCTCCTTTTTTGTCATCCCACATAACCCCTACCATGATACCTTATTCCACCATAGTGCTATATCCATGGCTTGCACTCATGTATTGCGTAAGAGTTGAAAAGGCTGAAGCGCGTTAAAAGTATAAACCAAATGCTTGGCCAAAACCGGGGTTGTACATGATATGAATATTTTGTGTGGGAAGATGGAGCATAGCCAGACTATATGATTTTGTAGGGATAACTTGCTTTGGCTATGTTATTTTGATATGACATAATTGCTTAGTTAGTATGCTTGAAGTATTATTGTTTTTATGTCAACATTAAACTTTTATCTTGAATCATATCAAATCTGAACATTCATGCCACAATAAGAAGAATTATATTGAAATTATGCCAAGTAGCATTCCACATCAAAAATTCTGTTTTTATCATTTACCTACTCGAGGACGAGCAAGAATTAAGCTTGGGGATGCTTGATACGTCTCCAACGTATCTATAATTTTTTATTGTTCCATGCTATATTATATTCTGTTTTGGACATTATTGGGCTTTATTATACACTTTTATATTATTTTTGGGACTAACCTATTAACCGACGTACTCCTTCCTCCTATATATACCTACGTACCCCCAAACTACCAGATACGGAGCCAAAAACCTAATTCCACCGCCGCAACCTTCTGTACCCGTGAGATCCCATCTTGGGGCCTGTTCCGGAGCTCCGCCGGAAGGGGCATCGATCATGGAGGGCTTCTACACCAACACCATAGCCTCTCCGATGATGTGTGAGTAGTTTACCTCAGACCTTCGGGTCCATAGTTATTAGCTAGATGGCTTCTTCTCTCTTTTTGGATCTCAATACAATGTTCTCCCCCTCTCTCGTGGAGATCTATTCGATGTAATCTTCTTTTGCGGTGTGTTTGTTGAGACCGATGAATTGTGGGTTTATGATCAAGTTTACCTATGAACAATATTTGAATCTTCTCTGAATTCTTTTATGTATGATTGGTTATCTTTGCAAGTCTCTTTGAATTATCAGTTTGGTTTGGCCTACTAGATTGATCTTTCTTGCAATGGGAGAAGTGCTTAGCTTTGGGTTCAATCTTGCGGTGTCCTTTCCCAGTGACAGTAGGGGCAGCAAGACACGTATTGTATTGTTGCCATCGAGGATAACAAGATGGGGTTTATATCATATTGCATGAATTTATCCATCTACATCATGTCATCTTGCTTAAAGCGTTACTCTGTTCTTATGAACTTAATACTCTAGATGCATGCTGGATAGCGGTCGATGTGTGGAGTAATAGTAGTAGATGCAGGCAGGAGTCGGTCTACTTGTCTCGGACGTGATGCCCATATACATGATCATACCTAGATATTCTCATAACTATGCTCAATTTTGTCAATTGCTCAACAGTAATTTGTTCACCCACCGTAAATACTTATGCTCTTGAGAGAAGCCACTAGTGAAACCTATGGCCCCCGGGTCTATTTTCCATCATATTAATCTTCCATCAACAAGCTATTTCCGTTGCCTTTTATTTTGCTTCTATTTTACTTTGCATCTTTATCATAAAAACACCAAAAATATTATCCTATCATATCTATCAGATCTCACTCTCGTAAGTGACTGTGTAGGGATTGACAACCCCTTATCGCGTTGGTTGCAAGGATTTATTTGTTTGTGTAGGTGCGAGGGACTCGTGCGTGGCCTCCTACTGGATTGATACCTTGGTTCTCAAAAACTGAGGGAAATACTTACGCTACTTTGCTGCATCACCCTTTCCTCTTCAAGGGAAAACCAACGCAGTGCTCAAGAGGTAGCACATCACATATCACCAAGCATTTTGAGCAAGTAGATCATTAAGCAACACCTCATCCCCTTTTAATAGTATTGGCTTTCCTATGGACTCAATGTGATCTTGGATCACTAAAATAGAAATGAAGAGTCTTGAGCTTTTGCCAATATTTGTCCATAGCATTTTGAGGGGTCCACATCTCTTCGTCCATGCCATCCAATCATTGAACTTTCTGAAATAACCATATTGAAAGAATATTAGTTCAATGAGTTATATGTTGTTAAGAATTACCAAAACCACCCAGGGATTAGTTGCACGTTGAAATTCAAATGGCTGATAAACAAGAAAAAATAATTGAATGTACAAACATTGTATGATAGACACGTGCAATGGATAGTGGGGAATAAAAGAGGGCAGTGATGACCCACAAGTATAGGGGATCTATTGTAGTCCTTTCGATAAGTAAAAGTGTCAAACCCAACAAGGAGCAGAAGCAAATGACAAGCGGTTTTCAACAAGGTATTCTCTGAAAGCACTGAAATTATCGGTAACAGATAGTTATGTGATAAGGTAATTCGTAACGTGTAACAAGTAACAAAAGTAAACAAGGTGCAGAAAGGTGGCCCATTTCTTTTTGTAGCAAAGCACAAGCCTGAATGAACTCTTATATAAAGCAAAGCGCTCCCGAGGACACATGAGAATTATTGTCAAGCTAGTTTTCATCATCCTCATATGATTCGCGTTCGTTACTTTGATAATTTTATATGTGGGTGGACCAGTGCTTGGGTGCTTCCCTTCCTCGGACAAGCCTCCCACTTATGATTAACCCCTCTCGCAAGCATTCGCAACTATGAAATAAGAATTAAGATAAATCTAACCATAGCATGAAACATGTGGATCCAAATCAACCCCTTACGAAGCAACGCATAAACTAGGGTTTAAGCTTCTGTCACTCTAGCAACCCATCATCTACTTATTACTTCCCAATGCCTTCCCCTAGGCCCAAACAATGGTGAAGTGTCATGTAGTCGACGTTCACATAACACCACTAGAGGAGAGACAACATACATCCCATCAAAATATCAAACGAATACCAAATTCACATGATTACTTATAACAATACTTCTCCCATGTCCTCAGGAACAAAAGTAACTACTCACAAAGCATATTAATTTTCATAATCATAGGAGTATTAATTATCATTAAGGATCTGAACATATGATCTTCCACCGAATAAACCAACTAACATCAACTACAAGGAGTAATCAACACTACTAGCAACCCACAGGTACCAATCTGAGGTTTTGAGACAAAGATCGGATACAAGAGATGAACTAGGGTTTGAGAGGAGATGGTACTGGTGAAGATGTTGATGGATATTGACCCCCTCTCGATGAGAGGATCGTTGGTGATGACGATGGTTTTGATTTCCCCCTCCCGGAGGGAAGTTTCCCCGGCAGAACAGCTCCGCCGGAGCCCTAGATTGGTTCTGCCCAGGTTCCGCCTCAAGACGGCGGCGCTTCATCCTGAAAGCTTCCTTGTGATTTTTCATAGGTCAAAACACATCATATAGCAGAAGATAGGCATCGGGGGCCTGCAGGTGGCCCACAAGGCAGGGGGGCGCTCCCCCATCCTTGTGGATGGCAGGTGGCCCTCGTTTGGTGATTTCTTCGCCCAATATTTTTTTATATATTCCAAAACAATTCTCCATAAAGTTTCAGGACTTTTGGAGTTGTGTAGAATAGGTCTCTAATATTTGCTCCTTTTCCAGTCCAGAATTCCAGCTGCCGGCATTCTCCCTCTTCATGTAAACCTTATAAAATAAGAGAGAAAAAGCATAAGTATTGTGATATAATGTGTAATAACAGACCATAATGCAATAAATATCGATATAAAAGCATGATGCAAAATGGACGTATCAACTCCCCTAAGCTTAGACCTCGCTTGTCCTCAAGCGAAAGCCGAAATCGAAAAATATGTCCACATTTTTAGAGATAGAGGTGTCGATAAAATAAAATATGGACATGAGGGCATCATGATCATCTTTAAAACAACAACATATATTGTCATATAATTTCTTATGCTAAAGTAACAATTCATTCACAAGGTAAAGTATGAATCAGAAACTTCATTGAAAACTAACAAACTATGATCTCAGTCATCGAAGCAATTGCAATTTATCATAACATCGGAAAGAGTCGGTATAAGAGCTTTTCATCAAGTCCACATACTCAACTATCATTTAGTCTTTCACAATTGCTAACACTCATGTGATACTTATGTGTTCAAAGCTTCAACCGGACATAGAGAAAGATAGGGGCTTATAGTTTCGCCTCCCAACCTTTTACCTCAAGGGTAATGTCAACCATAATACTTTATGATAACCTACATCCGAGTGGATATATATATCCGGATCTCTCGAACGCATAGTGCTTGCCAAAGGAAAAAGTGTAAAAATAAAGGTGAAGATCACCATGACTCTTGTATAAGGGTAGGAGATAAAATTAAAAGATAGGCCCTTCGCAGAGGGAAGCAAAGGTTGTCATGCGCTTTTATGGTTGGATGC
Organism: Aegilops tauschii subsp. strangulata; assembly: GCF_002575655.3. Taxonomy (NCBI): domain Eukaryota; kingdom Viridiplantae; phylum Streptophyta; class Magnoliopsida; order Poales; family Poaceae; genus Aegilops; species Aegilops tauschii. Next base: position 204,854,251 of record NC_053035.3, on the reverse strand, counting down.
ACAAAATCTTAATGCAAAAGAATGCCACTTTATATTGCTGCTTGTGATAAAGAACTTTATTATGCAGTCCGTCGCTTTTATTTCTTCCATATCACAAGTTCGTATAAAGCTTATTTTCTTCACACTAATAGATCATACATATTTAGAGAGCAATTTTTATTGCTTGCACCGATGACAACTTACTTGAAGGATCTTACTCAATCCATAGGTAGGTATGGTGGACTCTCATGGCAAAACTGGTTTAAGGGATGTTTGGAAGCACAAGTAGTATCTCTACTTGGTGCAAAGAATTTGGCTAGCATGAGAGGGAAAAGCAAGCTCAACATGTTGAAGGATCCATGACAATATAACTTCTATTCGGATATAAGAAAACATAAACCATTATGTTGTCTTCCTTGTCCAACATCAACTTTTTAGCATGTCATATTTTAATGAGTGCTGACAATTACAAAAGATGTCCAAGATAGTATATTTATATGTGAAGCCTCTCTTTCTTTATTACTTCGTATTAATTGCAGCAAGGACCAAAACTATGTTTGTCAACTCTCAACAACTTTTATTCATCAAACTCTTTATATGTGAACTCATTACTCTTCATAAGATCAATATATGATCTTTTTATTTCTTTTTATTATTTCTTTTCTTTAATTCCCTCAAGATCATAGAAAGATAGCAAAGCCCTCAACTCAAAAACTACTCTTTATTATATATAACTCACAGACTCAATTACATAGATAGATCTTGAAACGAAACTCAAAGCTAGGTCATACTAAAAAAATATTCTACTAGATCAAGATATAACCAAAAGGATCAAACTAAGAAAAATGATAGAGGTAAAAGTGTGATGGTGATACGATACGAGGGCACCTCCCCCAAGCTTGGCAGTTGCCAAGGGAGTGCCCATACCCATGTATTTATGTCTCTTTCTTCGGAGGTGGTGGTGATGATGTTGTTGATGTGGTATCCTTCTTCCTCGGCTTGCGCTTGTGGGTAGAATTTTCCTTTCTTAAATCATCGATCTCCTGCTCAAGCCTTAATATCTTTTTTACATAGTTCCTGTTTGTTTTCCTGCAAGAGACGAAAAGGGATAAACTTGATCTTAGGTTTCTTTGCTTTATTAGGAAGACTTGACTTTTTGAACTCCACGTGCATGTCCCCAGGTTGGGGTGGTGGGACTTCCTCTTCATTGGAATTTGTCTCTTCCTTTCTTTTCAGATCATAGTCTTCATCTTCCTCCGTGGTCCAACCATAATGCTCCAAATCCCCATAGACCTTGGGGTCTACAATGAAGTCAGCTACATAGCTCTCTCCCTCCGAATCTTGGGATGACATATTGCTCTAAATCTGCCGCAAAAACAGCTCAAAACAAAAACAAGAGATATCATCGTGGTATGGTGGTCAAAACCTTCAGGAGATTATATAATGAATTTTTACCGACCAAAAGAAGTATTGTGCAAGAAAACGGAGTCCGGAGGGCACACGAGGTGGCCACAAGGCAGGGGGCGCACCCAGGGGGAGGGCGTGCCCTCCACCCTTATGGATGCCTCATGCGCTCTTTGGACTATTTTTAATTTTCCTAATTTTTAGATATTCCAAAACTGAGAAAAATTGCTAATGGAAACGTTTTGGAGTCGGTTTACTTACCGTACCACATACCTATTCCTTTTCGGAGTCTGAAAAGTTCTGGAAAGTGTCCCTTATGTACTCCTCCGGTGTTACGGTGTCAATTATATTAGCCTCAACATTTATGGGATTACCTGAGATATGGTGTTTGATTCTTTGACCATTTACCACCTTCGGATTTGTGCCTTCAGCGTTGTTGATTTTTATGGCACCAGAATGATAGACCTCCTCGATAATGTAAGGACCTTCCCATTTAGAGAGAAGCTTTCCTGCAAAAAATCTTAAACGAGAGTTGTATAGCAAAACATGATAACCTACATTAAACTCACGCTTTTGTACCCTTTTGTCATGCCATCTTTTAACCTTTTCTTTAAACGACTTGGCACTCTCATAGGCTTGGGTTCTCCATTCATCAAGCGAGCTAATGTCAAATAACCTATTCTCACCGGCAAGTTTGAAATCATAATCGAGCTCTTTAATTGCCAAATAAGCTTTATGTTCTAGTTCAAGAGGTAAGTGACAAGCCTTTCCATATACAATTTTATACGGAGACATACCCATAGGATTCTTATAAGTAGTTCTATAAGCACATAATGCAGCATCAAGTTTCTTAGACCAATTCTTTCTAGATCTATTAACAGTCTTTTGCAAAATCAATTTAATCTCTCTATTGCTCAATTCTACTTAACCACTAGACTGAGGATGATAAGGAGATGCAATTATATGGTTGACATCATAATTAGCAAGCATTTTACAGAAAGCACCATGAATAAAATGTGAACCACCAACAGTCATTAAATATCTAGGGACTCCAAACCTTGGAAAAATAACTTCTTTAAGCATCTTAATATAAGTGTTATGATCAGCACTACTAGTTGGAATAGCTTCTACCCACTTAGTAACGTAATCAACAACAACTAAAATATGTGTATACCCATTAGAGGAAGGAAAAGCTCCCATATAATCAAAGCCCCAAACATCAAATGGTTCAATAACAAGTGAATAATTCATAGGAATTTCCTGACGTCTACTAATATTGCCAATTCTCTGGCATTCATCACAAGACAAGACAAACTTACGAGCATCCTTGAAGAGAGTAGGCCAATAAAAACCGGACTGCAATACCTTGTGTGCAGTTCTATCTCCACTATGGTGTCCTCCGTAAGACTCGGAGTGGCACTTGCGTAGGATCTGTTCATGTTCATGCTCAGGTACACAACGTCTAATAACACCATCTACTCCTTCTTTATAAAGGTGTGGGTCATCCCAAAAGTAATGTCTTAAATCAAAGAAAAACTTTTTCTTTTGCTGGTATGTGAAACTAGGTGGTATAAATTTAGCAACAATGTAATTAGCATAATCAGCATACCATGGAGTATTACGAGAAACATTTATGACAGCTAATTGTTCATCAGGAAAGCTATCATCAATAGGGAGTGGGTCATCAAGAACATTCTCTAACCTAGATAAGTTGTCTGCAACGGGGTTCTCAGCTCCCTTTCAATCAATAATATGCAAATCAAATTCTTGTAGCAAGAGAACCCATCTAATAAGTCTAGGTTTAACATCTTTCTTTTCCATAAGATATTTAATAGCAGCATGATTAGTGTGAACAGTTACTTTGGAATCAACAATATAAGATCTGAAATTGTCACAAGCAAAAACAACTTCTAAAAATTCCTTTTCAGTAGTAGCATAATTTCTGTGGGCACTATCTAGAGTCTTACTAGCATAATGAATAACATTTAATTTCTTATCAACTCTTTGTCCTAGAACAGCACCAATAGCATAATTCAAAGGGTAAATTCCGATCAGGTGGCTGAACAATAGGTGCAGAAATCAAGGCTTTCTTAAGTATTTCAAATGCTTCTACACAATCATTGTCAAAAACAAAAGGAACATCTTTTTGCAAGAGATTAGTGAGAGGCCTAGAAATTTTAGAGAAGTCTTTGATAAACCTCCTATAGAAACCAGCATTACCAAGGAAACTTCTTATACCTTTGATGTCTTTAGGACACGACATCTTTTCAATAGCATCTACTTTAGCTTTATCAACTTCAATACCTCTTTCATAAATTTATGCCCCAAGACAATACCTTCATTAACCATAAAGTGGCACTTCTCCCAATTCAAGATAAGATTAGTTTCTTCACATCTCTGCAAAACTCGATCAACGTTGCTTAAGCAATCATCAAAAGAAGTCCCGTAAATGAAGAAATCATCCATGAAAACCTCAACAATCTTTTCGCAAAAATCAGAGAATATAGCAGTCACACATCTCTGAAAGGTAGCAGGTGCTTTGCATAAACCAAAAGGCATACGTCTATAAGCAAAGGTATCGAAAGGGCAAGTAAAAGTGGTATTTCCCTGATCATTCTTTGACACAGGTATTTGAGAAAAACTAGAATAACCATCTAGAAAGCAAAAATGTGTATGTTTGGATAGTCTTTCTAGCATTTGATCAATAAAAGGTAGAGGGTAATGATCTTTTCTAGTAGCTTTGTTTAATTTGCGAAAATCAATTACCATTCTATAGCCTGTAACAATTAATTGTGGAATCAATTCATTCTTATCATTAGGGACAATAGTAATACCTCCCTTCTTAGGGACATAATGAACAAGATTTACCCATCTACTATCAGCAATAGGATAAATTATACCTGCCTATTTCTTACCACTGCTTTCATCTTAGGATTTAACTGCCGTTGATGATCAACAACTGGTTTAGCATCATGCTCCAAATAAATTTCGTGCTGACATAGAGTGGGACTAATGCCCTTAAGCTCATCAAGAGTATATCCAATAGCGACACATTGCTTCTTCAGAATTTTCAATAATTTCTTTTCTTCATGCTCTGAAAGGTTAGCACTAATAATAACAGGATATATCTTCTATTCAGCAAGATAAGCATATTTCAAAGTATCAGGTAATTGTTTAAGCTGAAACACGGGATCACCCTTGGGTGGAGGAGGATCCCCAAGGATTCAACATGCAAGTTGTGTTTCAAAATAGGCCCTTGATTAAAGAGTATTTCATCTGTTTCCCTTCTTTCATTAATAAATATATCATTTTCATGGTCTAGCAAATATTGTTCTAAGGGATCAGTAGGAGCACTGGTACGCGTCGATGCTACACAAACGGTTTTTAACCCCTTTCCGTGACGGCATTTGGAACCGTCGCCAAGTGAGTGTGGGCGATAGGGGGGTCCTTCCCACACGACCCAGAAACCGTCGGGGATATGCCCTCCTGGCACACACGCTCGGCAAAATGAGGTCGTGTGCGACCGGCGAGCGCTCAAATACGGAAATACATACAGTAGAGCTAAAAAATACAATTATACAGGCGAAATTGTTTCCGGTCGCAAGTACATCCCACACAGTCAGTCCCCGCTAAATGTTTCCGCTCGTATGTACATCCCACACAGTCGCTCCAAGGAAAACGTTTCCGTTCACAGGTACATCACACACATTTTTTCCGTTAAATCGTTTGCGTTATTGAATGTATCAAACACGGTCCGTAGAAGAAACTGTGTGGCAAAGGCTGTCCATCACACACAGTTTTTATGTGGTAAACGTTTGCGCAAGGTGGCCTAACGCAAACAGTTTTCAAGAGAAAGTCGTGTGTGATTGTGCATTGATCCAACACGGTTTATTCCTAGAAACTGTGTGCGTTGCCCGAGGTCATCGCCCACGGTATTTTTTCTATAACCGTTTGCAATAGCAAAACCCAATTACCAGGCTAATTACCCTATTATTAATAATCCATTTATTAATCTAATTGACATTCATATTAAGCACATAATATATTTCATTTCCATATTAAGGAAGCAGAATTTCATAATTGAAATACATCAGAGTACAACATGATATAGCTTCAGCACTCAGCTACCCCATTACACAACTGCACCAGCACCAAGTTTCACATGCAACATGGAGAACCTTTCGAAATTAGTATCATAGAAGGTATATAGACAGATGCATCTCATCTGGAAAACTGCTGAAGCAGAAGGCGAATATTGAGCCTTCATTCATGTTGAAGGTCTTTGCAACTTTAGGCCAGTGCCTGTGGATGATTGACCATCCGTCCTTCATCCTCTTCAGGAGCACTTCAATATTGAACCGTGGGTGTTGTATGAAAACCTTCCTCGCCTCCTGACCATAGAGGTGGTTTGAGAGGTAATCATCAGTGAACTGCTTTCGAAAGGCCTGAAAACAAGGATGTGCATAAATATCTTTTCTATATTGGAAATGGGGCAAAGGAATTAAAAAAAGGCAAGGTATAATAGTTAGTACCATCTTGTCGTTAACTGATGTCTTCTTCATTGTGTAGACAAAGATCTTGTTGTTTTTTGTCGCTAATTTCTTTATCCTAACAATCTTTCTGAGTTTCTTGATTTGATTGATATTCATGGACAACTCATTTCCCCATATGCAAAAAGGGTCGAACAGTGGGTCAAAACCTCTGACACCAGGACCTACATGTGCAAGACCAAATTGTTAAAAACCAAAATATTAGAATGGTTCCTGCAATTGCACAATAATGTGCTATTAGACAACGGACCATGCACGTGCTAACCTCGATTGTAAACCTCAATGCTTCCCATTGTTTCCCTGCAACACATATAAGGTAGTTAGTCATCAGGTTAAGTAAGGGTTCGCATGCTATCAGTAAAATATGTTGATGAAAAATAAGCACATTGCAGATTCATCAGATTAATTCAAGCCACATGGAAAACCCATTTATCCAAACTAAGCATGATTAAGAACTAGGAAATATAGCACTTGTATATGTTTTTCATGTATTAAGTGCAACCAAATTCGATTTATTCCTCACATGCACGACAATACAAAATTCTACCCACGACAATTGGACACCGCCTTGCAGAACTGAACCAAGCAGTTAACTAAACACCACAATAAATGAACCAAACATTAACTGAGCACCACATTGCACAATATAACATACTCCTAATAGAAGATCAGACAGTTAACCAAACAGTTAACTACAGCCAATTGTAGCAATTGTATTTGTTTCTCATGTATTTACTATAGCCAAATTCAATTTATTCCTCACATGGTATACAATAACAGAATGCACCCACAACTATTTAACATCGCATTGCAGAATTGAACCAAACAGTTAACTAAACACCACAACACAAATGAATCAAACGTTAACTGAGCACCACATTGCACAATGTATAACCAAACCAAGCATGCTTGACAACTTGGAAATATAGCAATTGTATTCGATTCTCATGTATTTTGTAAAGATAAATTCGATTTATTTCTCACATGGAAGACAATACAAAATTGTAGCCTGAAGAATGGAACATCACATTTGCAGAATTGAACCAAACAGTTAACTGAAGATGACAACTAATTAACAAAACAGTTAATAAGTGAGCACCACACTGCACGACATATAGAACATTTACACTAGAGCAACAGATTGGATGGTAAAATTAGATAGCACAATTCACTAGAATTTGTGAAGGAAAGGCAGGAGTAGCACACGCAACGGGTAAACCGAGCATGCTTAACCAGCGTAGCTAGCAAATGGCAAGGTGCTCCTCCAAGATCTAGGGGTCGGTATGAATGGCAGCCATCGCGACCTCATCCGTGCGTGCGGCCGTGATTTGCTTCTCCGCTGCCAAATGCTCCTTGAGATCCTGGCCATACTGCGTGCACCCTGGCTTAGGGCGGCGCTTATTTGGTGGAGGGTTCAGTGATTTGGGTGGAAGGTGTCGCGCTCGCGCCGGCGGTTGGGGCATGTGGGGTGTGGAAGGAGGAGGAGGATGGGGGTCGGGTGTGGATTACCTACCTGAATAGACAAGGCCGAGCAGCGTGAAGGAGGGTCGCCGACGAGGAGGAGGCGCTACAAGCAAGGAGTGAAAGTTTCAACTTGGAAAGGAAGGCGGAAATAGGGGAAATGTGGCTTTTGTTAAGGGGTAGGGGGCGGTGAGGTAGATATTTCCGCGAAAGCCAAAAATTTGGAATTGCTTCAGCGAAAAAACTAGCGCGCAAAGTGTCATCAGACACGGTCCCTTATTCAGAACTGTGTACGATATGTGAACATCACAAATGATTCAAAGAGCTTAACCCGTGTGTCATGAGTTTGAACGTCAAAAATTTTGGTTTGAATTTCCATGGTTATAGTGGTCATCCACGTCATTGCATAATGTGGGTACACAAAGGAGACTACAGCACACCCACACTTCTTAATCGAGCAAGTTCAGCAATTAAACAGAGCTAGCTGACCTAAACATTACTCTAACAAATTAAAGACCGGCACTCTTAATTAAACAAAACAAAGAGTACTACTATGGCTGGTGCTCGTCGATCTCCGCTGCCGCCTCCATGTCCAGCTCGCGCCCGACGGTCTCCTGGAGAAGGGGCTCCATGGCATCCATCACACCATACTCGGCAAGCCACGAGCTGGGCATGGGCGGACGCGATCTGGGCTTGGAAGGGCTCCATCATCGCAAGGTATGCGGCGGAGGAAAGGACGGTTGCTCGAACGCTCTCGGCGATTGCCAGCTCTTCGGCCGTGGGTTGCCGACAGTTGTCGGAGAAGCTTCGTTCGATTTGTGCGGTGACCACCAGGAGCTGGGCGTGGGTGGCCTCGACATGGTCGTGGGCGGCCTCCATCAGGGCTAAGGCCGCCGCCGCGGAACGGACAGCTGTTGTGCCGCTCTCACCAGTTGCTATCGCCGAGGCAGATGTTGCTGCCGCCGCCTGAGAAGCAACATCGTCCGTTTGGGCTTCCTTTGCCGCCCGGTCGCAGATTGCGGCCGCACTCATGCACCTTGTTAGCACGCGCATGGCGGCTGCGGCCGCGCTCTCGCCGGAGTGGGCCACCGAAGTTGCCCTCACGACGCGGGTCCACTTGCCCATCTTTCACCGGCGATGATTGAACAGTGAAATGATATTTGGGAAGCGAGCTAGTGTGCTTGACACGCCGGCTGTGGACTGTAGCCGACGCACCTTCTCGCGTAAGCCATAGGCGTACTATACACTCACGGTGCTCCAGGATATTTTGTGCTGCATCTCACACGGTTGGTGATAATAAACTGTGTACGATCTACTTGATTTTTCATCTTGATTTGAATTACATAATGGGGTCACAGTGGCAATGGACGGTGTTTGAATTGCTAGACCTTTTATCTGGAGTGAACATGCAACTATATGTGTGTCGTAAAAGAATTGGAATTATTCAGGGTTCATTTGAACATTTTAGACATTAAATTGGTTTTCTAGCCATTTCAGGTGCACAATTCAAAATTAAACTACATGCACATGCTCCGGTGCACCAACATGGGTTGTAAAATCATATGTGTGGCCATGGGTTTATGCTTATCTCCCATGCAAGAAATGGGGATGAAATTCGAACACCACGACATCGTGGCTCTCCGGCAAACGTCGACGTACTTGCTTTTGTAATTCTAGTAAATCCAAAATTCGTCTGAAATTCATGAAACTTGGCATGCTATCATGGAGCGGCATCAACATGCCATGGTAAAATATTTGTCCCATTTGGGGCAGGTTTGGGTATAAGCTTCTCATAAACCAGAGCTTCAAGTGTGATGGTTTCGGTAGGGAACATTTCACCTTTCTGGACGAAACGATATCCGTTGCCTCTTCTCGATTTCAAATTTTTTCCTAGTGTCAACATAGAACAACAGGAGTGTTGTGTCAATTTTTGGAATTTTTCGGGGTTCGCTTGGACATTTTTATACATTAACTGAGTTTTCTATGCATTCATGTGCATAATTCAAATTTTAACTACAGGAACATGCTCTAATGCATATAAATTAGTTGAAAATTCAAATATGTGTCCTTGGTTGCCTACTTAGGTCCCATGCAAGAAATGGGAATGAATGTCAAACACCCTGCCATCGTCACTCGGCCGCAAACATTGAGATACCTGGTTTTTAATTTCTATTAAATCCAAAACTCGTCTGAAATTCATGAAACTTGGCATGCTATCATGGAGCGGCATCAACATGTCGTGGTAAAATTTTTGTCCCATTTGGGGCAGGTTTTGGTATATGCTTCTCACGAACCAGAGCTTCTCACAACAATCATGATGGTTTCGATAGGGAACGTCCCACCTTTGGGGATGAAACGATATCCATTGCCTCTTATTGCTTCCAAAAAATTTCTCGTGTCAACATAGAACAACAGGAGTTTTGTGTCAATTTTTGTGATTTTCCAGGGTTCGTTTGGACATTTTTATGCATTAACTGAGTTTTCAATGCATTTATGTGCATAATTCAAATTTGAACTACATGCACATGCTCAAGTGCATATAAATTGGTTGAAAAATCAAATCTGTGTCCTTGGATGCATGCTTAGGTCCCATGCAAGAAATGGGAATGAATTTCAAACACCAGGGCATTGTTGATTGCCGGCAAAACTTTGAGATGCCTCATTATTATATTCTAGTAAATCCAAAACTCGTCTGAAATTCATGAAACTTGGCATGCTATCATGGAGCGGCATCAACATGCCGTGGTAAATTTTTTGTCCCATTTGGGGCAGGTTTGGGTATATGCTTCTCACAAACCAGAGCTTCTCACAACAAGCATGATGGTTTCGGTAGGGAATGTCCCACCTTTGGGGACGAAACGATATCCATTGCCTCTTATTGCTTTCAAATTTTTTCTCGTGTCAACATAGAACAACAGGAGTGTTGTGTCAATTTTTGTGATTTTTCGGGGTTCGTTTGGACATTTTTATGCATTAACTGAGTTATTAATGCATTTATGTGCATAATTCAAATTTGAACTGCATGCACATGCTCCGGTGCATATAAATTGGTTAAAAAATCAAATCTGTGTCGTTGGGTGCATGCTTAGGTCCCATGCAAGAAATGGGAATGAATTTCAAACACCAGGGCACCATTGATTGCTGGCAAAACGTTGAGATACTTTATTTTTAAGTTCTAGTAAATCCAAAACTCGTCCAAAATTCATGAAACTTGGTATTCTATCATGGAGCAGCATCAACATGCCGTGGTAAATTTTTTGTCCCATTTGGGGCAGGTTTCGGTATATGCTTCTCACAAACCAGAGCTTCTCACAACAATCATGATGGTTTCGGTAGGGAACGTCCCACCTTTGGGGACGAAACGGTATCCATTGCCTCTTATTGCCTCCAAAAATTTTCTCGTGTCAACATAGACGAACGGGAGTGTTGTGTCAATTTTTGTGATTTTTCGGGGTTCGTTTGGACATTTTATGCATTAACTGAGTTTTCAATGCATTTATGTGCATAATTCAAATTTGAACTACATGCACATGCTCTAGTGCATATAAATTGGTTGAAAAACCAAATCTGTGTCCTTGGGTGCACGCTTAGGTCCCATGCAAGAAATGGGAATGAATTTCAAACACCAGGGCACTGTTGATTGCCGGCAAAACATTGAGATGCCTCGTTTTTAAATTCTAGTAAATCCAAAACTCGTCTGAAATACATGAAACTTGGCGTGCGAGCGCAGTCCGGTGCACAGGCTGACCGAGAGGCATGCAAGCTGTCCTCGAATGCGCAGGCTCACCGGGAAGCGTGCGAGCTGTACGCTGTGCAGGCTCACTGGGAAGCGAGCCCTTTGACTTCCATGGCCACCCGCCTTCCTCTCCGTGCGCGCCCCCCCCTCAGCGGCATGGCATGCCGCCATCGAACGCTACCTCTCAGCACTGCCAGCTGCCGTCCTCCTGCACCCCGCCCGTCGACCCCGGGATGACATGATGCAAAGTGAGAGCAGGATTTGTTCATCTCTTCAATGCAAACGGTTCTTTTGGATGACCCATGTGCAACCACTTACAAACAATTTGGTGCGATTTGCATATGTCATATTGGGTATGTTACCATTTGTCAATCTGGAAAGATTGACATTTTATAATATAGTAACATTGCCATTTGTCAACCTTGTAACACTGCGATTTGTCAAAATATGAAGCTAAAATTCACTAGCAGTATCTAATTTTTGCAGCTAAAATTCAGTAATTAAGCATAGATTTCATTCATAGATTAAGCAGTCGTTCTTAACTTATACAAACAATTCAACTCGACAGCTGAACCGACCAAACTTTTCCCCAATTGTTGCCAACCATGTACTGAAATAGCTAGTTCAACAATATATACTAGCTAATTTTAAGTACGTTGTACAGTTCCACCACATCTATAGTCAGATGAACTGAACAAAATAGCCCCTAAATACTACTACTACTACTACTACTACTACTACTACTACTACTACTACTACTGCTGCTGCTGCTGCTGCTGCGGAGGGGCTTTGTACTACTTCCGGCTGCCTCTCCTCTGCCGAGCACGCTTAGTAAGAGGCGGAGGAGGAGGAGCCTACCGACGAGCTGGGCAACCGCAATACGGTGCTTGCCGCTGTTGTAGCTTCAACGATGCTCACCTCGAACGCCCTTTGCCGCTCCAGACGACCCCTCTCGAAGCGGTGGTTCTCCTCGTAGATCTCCTGATTCCTCGCCTCTGAGGCGGCGTGTGCCGCAGCCACGGCGGCGGTAAGGCTCTTTGCATGCTCGACGAGGCGCTCCTCCTCCTCCCGCAGGAACTCGGTGGAGCGCGCAATGTCACTGATGCACGTGCGGGCATCCAGCTTCGCCTCCTGCCTTCGGGCGGCAGTGGCGGAGCGGGTGATGACCCCGGCGGTCGCAGGTGGGCTGGCGGCCACGGCGGCCACGGACGGGATGGCGGCCACGACCACCACCTCCCGCCTTCGGGCCGCAGCGGCGGAGCGGGTGATGGCCCTAGCTTTGGACGGTGGTGTGGCAGCAACGGCGGCCGGCAACAGCTGCCGATGGGCACCGGCGGCGGAGCGTGTGGTGGATGTTCCGCGCACACCCAACAGGGACACCAGGCGCACCACACTACACCGGGGACTGCGCCGCCGCCGTGGTGTAGCCTCCCAGCTAGAGCTGTCCTGTGATGACGACGGAGTGGCTGAGCGACGACGACCGACCGGTGCCATTGGCGATTGTGGGAGAAGCGGAAGAGATAAGCTACAGGGAGGGAGGGGAAAAGCGATGCAGGACTCACCGGCCGTGAGGGTTTTTATAGCAGGCCGGTAAGCATTGGGATTTTGGGGGATTTCACCGAGTCGGGCGGGAAGCTTGCGCGGGAACCTACGAGGTTGCGCGGGAACGGGCTCACCGACGATTCATTGGCGCCACTGTTTGGCCAAAAGAACGCCCCCACAAGCTGCGCAAGCTTGCGCTGTAAGCCGTCTGCGGCAGCGGGGTGACAAGACATGTGAGAGGAGGACAGAAGGCCACATACACATACAGTTAATAAAAAACGTTTGCGATTTAATTACCTACTATACCCCGTCCTGGTTTATAAGTATGATTTAACTAATAAAATACGAATGCATGTCGCCAAAGATTATATAGTTGGATTCGTATTTGAACATAGTTTCCAATTATATAATTTTTATAACATGCATTAACATTTTGTTGGTTAAATTTGAGGGCAAAGTATGGCACAGAATATAAAGGGGACTATAGACTAGACGGAGGTGGTAGCACACAGCCGCTCTCTACGCAGCGACGCAACTGTCGGCCGGCTTGTAGGCGACCATTTCCTGCGTGTTCAACTGCTCTATGCGTGTGGTTGCTTGCGGTTCAGGCGGCCGCGGCGCGCTCTGCTCGCGTCCCTCTGGTTGCTCTGCCCTCGTCCCTCCATGCGCGCTGCCAGTGTTTGGGGCTGGCGCACGATCACGCACGTTCGTGTGCATGCGGTTGCGCCGGGCGCGGCGCGACGATGTAGTTACCCGCTGCAAAAACTGCCATGCAGACGCGTCGAGAATCCACGCCGCCCGGCCCCCTTTTATTCCCGCGGCCATTTATCTTCATCTCTCGTCTCACATGACACAATAAGCACACCCACGAGAACACATACAGAGAGGACATCCAGCGGTTCCAATGGCGCTCCCAGCGGCCGCCGACGACAACGGCGGGCAGTTCACCATGCAACATGTTGTGGACACCCACGTGAGGGGGAAGGCTCTCTCGGTGGTGTACACGAACAATCCGGTCTTGGTGGAGAGCTCCATCCAAACTATGGAGCAATTCCTTCCCGAGGACAAGTACCAAGTCGTCGGCTTCGACCTCGAGTACACCATGGGTCGTGCCGGGCACGATCAGAAGGTTGCCGTCACCCAGTTGTGCGTGCGACATGACGTCCTCGTATACCACTACCACCTGGCCACAATGCCTCGCGAGCGTTTCTCCAGGTTTATCAACAGCTCGGACAACAGTTTCGCTGCGGTGGACACCACCAACGATCTAAAAGCGCTCAAGGTTTCGAGCTTGAAATGCCCGAATCTTGTCAACATCCAGCGCCATTACAAGTTCTGGGGCAGCGACAAAAACAAACTGAATTCCCTGGTTGACCTCGCCTCGGCCATCATCGACCCCTACTACATGAAGATAAAGAATGAGAGCAATAAGGACAAGAATGCTGGCACAATGTGTGGCATGAGAGACCGGATGAACAACATGTCAACTTCACGGCCATGGACGTGTACACAAGCTACGAGATGTACAGGCGGATCATTGACATGAGGAACTGTCTTCTTCCTGACCCAGACGAGGGATCAAGCCACATAGCAGTGGCGCGAGCGTCACAAGAAGTAGATGACTAGATGATTGTTTCTCCTACTTTAGAATGCATGCAATTGTTTATTGAGGTGTGTGCGAATGAACTGTATAGTCACTTATGTAATTGGATGTTTATTTCAGGCTATATATATACATGTTATTCTACTGTAGACAGAGCAAATCACACGGCTTATTAGCAGCAATCGTCTGTGTTATTATTGGTCTTCGCACACATTTCTTATTACGGACTTGTTTGCCGCGTATCACACACATCTTGTTCAGTTGAACCGTTTCCATTGTGTTGCCTAATCACACACAGCTCATCCTAGTGAACCATATGTTGTATATCGCACACGCCTTCATCTGGCTGCCTGTTTCTTTTGTTCCTCCTCATCCCAAACAGTTAATTGAGCTGAACCTATGCCCTGCATCGCACACGCAACTAAAATCTGAACCGTGTTTGATGCATCCGTCATCGAAAATGTTTTGCACCTTTTTTGATGGTTTTTTACATCACCGTTTGCAATTATGGCATCGCACACAGTTTCCTCGAAGGGTCTCTGATCGTAGTGTCGCGTTTGGACCATCCTCCAGTAGTGGAGGCACGACAATAGAAGCAAGACCAATAATTCATCCTTACTAGGCAATTCTTTATCATGTGGTTGTCTATGAAATTTAGAGAAATTAAAATCATGAGACATATCCCCTAAACCAACAGTAACAATATCTTTCTCGCAGTCTATCTTAGCATCAACGGTATTCAAGAAAGGCCTACCAAATATAATGGGACAAAAGTCATCTTGTGGGGAAACAAGAACCAGAAAATCAGTAGGGTATTTTATTTTCCCACACAAGACTTCAACATCTCTAACAATCTCAATTGGTGATATAGTATCTCTATTGGCAAGCTTAATAGTAACACCAATATCTTCTATCTCAGCAGGTGCATTATCATTCATAATTTCTTGGTATAAGGTATAAGGAATTGCACTCACACTAGCACCCACATCACATAAGCCATGATAACAATGATCTCATATTTTAACAGAAACAACAGGCATGCCAACAATAGGTCTATGTTTATCTTTAATATCGGGTTTAGCAAACCTAGCAGCTTCATCACATAAATAAATAACATGCCCATCAATTTTATCGACCAAGAGATCTTTAACCATAGCAATACTAGGTTCAACTTTAATTTGTTCATGGGGTCTAGGTGTTCTAGTATAACTCTTATGAACCATAGTTGAAGCTTTAGCATGATCCTTTATTCTAACAGGAAAAGGTGGTTTCTCAATATAAGAAGTAGGAACAATAGGATCAACATTATAAGTAATAGTTTCTTCTTCAACTTTAATAGGTTCTACTACTTTCACATCAATGGGAGGATGATATTTAAACCAACTCTCCTTAGGGAGATCAACATGAGTAGCAAAAGATTCACAGAAAGAAGCTACTATCTCAGAGTCAACACCATATTTAGTGCTAAATTCACGAAAAGCATCGGTATCCATAAAAGACTTAACACAATCAAACTTAAGGTTTATACCTAACTCCTTACCTTCGTCGAGTTCCCAATCTTCAGAGTTACGTTTAATTCTTTCCAATAAATCCCATTTCAATTCAATATCCTTCTTCATAAAAGAACCAGTACAAGAAGTATCGAGCATGGATCGATCATTTTGAGAAAGCCGAGCATAAAAATTCTGAATAATAATTTCTCTTGAGAGATCTGATACGTCTCCAACGTATCTATAATTTATGAAGTATTCATGCTGTTATTTTATCATTCTTGGATGTTTTACAATCATTTTATAGCAACTTTATATCATTTTTTTGGACTAACCTATTGACCCAGTGCCCAGTGCCAGTTGCTGTTTTTTGCTTGTTTTTTACATCGCAGAAAATCAATATCAAACGGAGTCCAAACACCGCGAAACTTTTTGTGGATTTTTTATTGACTAGAAGACCACCAATGGGCCAGAGAAGCACCTAGGGGGTGCCCCGAGGGGGCCCAGGCGCGCCCTGGTGGGTTGTGCCCACCTCGGTGGCCTCCCGCACCCCCTCTTTTCCCTTTAAATTCACAAATATTCCAAAAACCCTCGGGGTTAACCTAGATCAAAAGTTCCGCCGCCGAAAGGCTCTATGGCCACCGAAAACCAATCTAGACCCCGTTCCGGCACCCCGCCGGAGGGGGAATCATCTCCGATGGCCATCTTCATCATTCCGGCGGCCACCACGATGAGGATGGAGTAGTCCACCCTCGGGGCTGAGGGTTTGTACCAGTAGCTATGTGTTTAATCTCTCTCTCTCTCTCTCTCTCTCTCTCTCGTGTTCTTGAGATGTCACGATCTTGATGTATCGCGGGCTTTGTTAATATAGTCGGATCATATGGTGTTTTCCCCTCTCTATCTTGTTGTGATGAATTGAGTTTTTCCCTTTGAGATTTCATTATTATCGGATTGAATACTTTTATGGATTTGAGAGCACTTGATATATGTCTTGCATATGAATACTCGTGGTGACAATGGGGTATCGTATTGATTCACTTGATATATGTTTTGGCACTCAACTCGCGGATTCCCGAGGTGACATTGGGGTAATCTACGCATAGGGGTTGATGCACGTTCTTGTCTTTGTTTATTCGGTAGAAATCTTGGGGCACTCTTTGAAGTTCTTTGCGTTGGATTGAGTATTATGAATATGAATTTGCTTTGGTGTTATTTTAGTACAAACTCTAGGATAGATCGAACGGAAAGAATAGCTTTGTGTTATTTTAGTACGGACTCTTGAATAGATCAAACGGAAAGAATAGCTTTGAGGTGGTTTCGTACCCTACAAACAATTTATTCTTATGTTCTCCGCTAGATAGGAACTTTGGAGTGACTCTTCATCGCACTTTGAGGGATTGTTATATGATCCAATTATATTAGCATTGTTGAGAGGTTGCACTAGTGAAAGTACGGACCCCAGGCATCATTTTGAAGCATGGCAATACCGTTTTTGTGCCCGTTTACTATTTGCTACCTTGCTGTATTTATTTATTCAGATTATAAAAATATATTTCTACCATCAATATTACGCTTTTATCACCATCTCTTCGCCGAACTAGTGCACCTATACAATTTGCCATTGTATTGGGTGTGTTGGGGACACAAGAGATTTCTTGTATTTGATCGCAGGGTCGTTTGAGAGAGACCATCTTCATCCTACACCTCTCACGGATTGATAAACCTTAGGTCATCCACTTGAGGGAAAATTGCTACTGTCCTACAAAACTCCATGCTTGGAGGCCCAACATGTGTCTACAAGAATAAGTAGACATCAAGCTCTTTTCTGGCGCCGTTGCCGGGGAGGTGAGTGATTGAAGGTATATCTATAGATCTTTCAATTGAATCTTTTAGTTTCTTGTTTTATCACTAGTTTGGTTTATAAAAAAAAACTACATAAAAAATGGAGTTGAGGTTGCATCATATTATTCATCATCTTTATAATATCTTTCTTGAAAATGATGGTTCGGAAAATTGTGCTCAATTGTTAGAAGAAGAAGAAGTGAATAAAATGTTTGGCACAAAATATTTGAATGATGAGCATGATTGCAATATAGTTAGTATGAATTCTTTGAATATCCATGATGCTAATGATATGCAAAGCCATAAGCTTGGGGATGCTATGTTTTATGAAGATGATGTTTTTAGTCCCCCAAGTTTTGATGAGAAAATTTATTATGATGAAAGCATGCCTCCTATTTATGATGATTATATTGATGAAAGTGGATTTGGAGAGGTCATGACTTTATTTAATGATGATTCCACTATGTTGTAAGAAGTTGCAATTGACTATGACAACAAAGTTCCTATCTATGATGATTATGGTGATGACATGTATTCTATAAAGAATAATAATAACCATGAAACTTGTCATCATGATTTTAATTTTCTATCCCATGATAGTTATTTTGTTGAGTTTGCTCCCACTACTATTCATGAGAATAAATTTGCTTATGTGGAGAGTAACAAAATTTCTATTCTTATGCATCATGAAAAGAATGATTTATGTGATGGTTATATTATTGAATTCATTCATGGTGCTACTAAAAATTATTATGAGAGAGTAACATATTCTTGTAGGTATTGCAATAATATTAAGTTTCCTCTCTATGTGTTGAAAATCTTGAAGTTATGCTTGTTTTGCCTTCCTATGCTAGTTGACTCTTGTTCCCATAAGTTGTTTCCTCACGAAATCCCTATGCATAGGAAGTGGGTTAGACTTAAATGTGCTTGGCATGTGCTTCATGATGCTCTCTTTATGTTTCAATTCTTATCTTTTATGCGAGCGTCATTGAAATCATCATGCCTAGCTAAAAAGGCATGAAAGAAAAGCACTTGTTGGGAGACAACCCAACACTTTTACCTACTATTTTTGTGTGTTCACATGATTATGCTACTGTATTGATCATGTTTTATTGCTTTTGTTTCAATAAAGTGCCAAGTGAAGCCTTTGGGATCATGTTGGGTGATAGTTGATTTGATCTTGCTGAAAAACAGAAACTTTTGCGCTCATGAAAATAGTTCTAATTTTTAACAGAAGAGTGCTTTTGAGTTGATTCTTTTTGCAGATCTTTAATATACAAAGTTCTCACGTGTTCCTAATTTTTTCATAATTTTTGGAGTAGCAGAAGTATGGTAGTTATCCAGATCATTACAGACTGTTCTGTTTTTGACAGATTTTGTTTTCAATGCATAGTTTGCTTGTTTTCTAGTTTCTATGGCTTATATTGCTCAATATAAATTGTAGAATGATATTCTACAGTAGTAATTGTGTGATAACAATTATGAATCTTGTCTTTGGCAGTACCAAAAGTGGAATGGTTAGCTCTTTATCATACTAACCTATCTCACAAAGTTCCGTTAAGTTTTGTGTGATTGAAGTTTTCAAAGTTTTGGGTGAGATATCGATATGAGGAGAATAAGGAGTGACAAGAACCTAAACTTGGGGATTCCCAAGGCACCCCCAAGGAAATATTCAAGGAAGTTCCAAGCAACTAAGCTTGTGGATGCCCCGGAAGACATCCCCTCTTTCGTCTTCAACATTATCGGTAACCTCACTTGGAGCTATGTTTTCATTCATCACATGATATGTGTTTTGCTTGGAGCATCATTTTATTTTGTTAGGATTTTCTTTATGTTATTTAGAATAATGTCTTGCATCTTTTATTTCAATAGAAGTGGCATTGATAGCCTTTGCCATGCTTATTTTACAAGTCTACATGTTGCTGTTTGAAAATAGAAAGTTTACCTCTGTTGCAAAAATTCCCTAGAAAAGTCAGAATGTGACAAAATGTTGATTTTTTTTGCAAAATGAGCTCAGATAAATTCTCTACAGTGTGGTAAATTTTTCATAATTTTTGGAGTTGACTAATTATTGATACTCTTGCATTCTTTACAGACTGTACTGTTTTGGCGGATTGCTGTTATGTTTGCATTGTTTGCATATGTTTGCTTGTTTAATGATTCTATTTGAGGATAGGAGTATTAAATATGCAGAGGCATTTAGTATTAAATGTTGAATAATAATTTTAGGTGATTTGCTACATTAGAGAATGATAAGGTTTTTACATTGGTTTATCCTAACTTATCTCACGAGTTCTTGTTGAGTTTTGTGTGGATGAAGCTTTTGAGATTTGGGGAAACCGTGATATAAAAGGAATTAAGGAGACACAAAAGCTCAAGCTTGGGGATGCCCAAGGCACCCCAAAATAATATTTCAAGAAGTCTCAAGCATCTAAGCCTGGGGATGCCCCGGTAGGCATCCCACCTTTCTTCTTCAACAATTATCGGTTAGTATCAGTTGAGCCTAAGTTTTTGCTTCTTCACATGATGTGTGCTATCCTTGGAATGTCATTTTATTTTGTTTTGCTTGCTTTTTTAATAAAGTACTTAGATCTGAAAGTTTTTTTAATAAAATAGAGTCCTCAAATAGTTGCCAGGGAGGCTAGGTAAGCGGCACGCACATCCCGTCAACGAAGCTCTTTTCTCTGGAATTGCTCTAGTGCTTCACTTATATATTTTTGAGCACGGAGTGCTTTAGTATTTTTGAAGAAATTATCTCTTGATTCACTTAAATTAATTTGAGAGAAAGAAATATTATGCTCATGATCTTCACTTATATCTTTTTGGAGTAGCTTGTCATTTACTCTTGTGCTTCACTTATATCCTATGAGTAAATTGTTGAATGAATTGGATATCATGAAGTTGAAATTATATCATGCCTAGTGGTAGCTTCACATTGAGTTTAGAAAGTGAA
This sequence comes from Aegilops tauschii subsp. strangulata, assembly GCF_002575655.3. Taxonomy (NCBI): domain Eukaryota; kingdom Viridiplantae; phylum Streptophyta; class Magnoliopsida; order Poales; family Poaceae; genus Aegilops; species Aegilops tauschii. Next base: position 204,833,691 of record NC_053035.3, on the reverse strand, counting down.
TCTTTTGAGGCTTGACAATCACAATATTGGTCATACAAGCAATTCACGAATAATTAGTATAAGGAAGAGAACTTTCACATGCAAATACACTATCTTGGAAATCTTTTGTGATTGTGAGCCCCCATCAAAATATCATATGCCAAAATTGTTGATGTTGGACAAGGAAGACAACGTAATGGTTTATGTTTGTTCATATTCACATAGAAGTTATATTGTCATAGATACTTCAACATGTGGTGTTTGCCCCCCACCTTTGCTAGCCAAAAATTCCGCACCAAGTAGAGATACTACTTGTTCATCCAAAAACCCTTAAACCGAAATCTTATTTTCAAGAGTCCACCATACCTACCTAGGGATTGAATAAGATCCTTCAAGTAAGTTATCATCGGTGCAATAAGGCAATAAAATTGCTTCTAAAAGTGTGAGATCATTTAGTGTAAGAGAAAATTGAGCGTTGTACGAACTTGTGATGGTGAAGAATAAAAGCGACAGACTGCATAATAAAGGTTTCCATCATAAGGGGAAATACAACGTGACGTTCTTTTGCACTAAGGGGTTGAGCATACAAACAACTAAGCGCATGGCAACCTCCGCTTCCCTCTGCGAAGGGCCTATCTTTTACTTTTCAGTATTTACTTTTATGCAAAGAGTCAAAGTTTTTCTCTCTATTCCTTTTTATTTTTCTCCTTTGGCAAGCATCATGTGATGAGGAAAGATCTAGGCACATATGTCTAGTTGAATATGGGTAGCATGAGTTATTATTGTTGACATCACCCTTGAGGTGAATACGTTGGGAGGCAAAACAATAAGCCCCTATCTTTCTATGTGTCCGATTGAAACGTTTTGCTCATGTGTATGCGGTGAGTGTTAGCAATCATAGAAGACTATATGATGGTTGAGTTTGTGGAGCTCTTACTTAAACTCCATTGAATAAGTTGAGTTGCAATTGCTTGGTGACTAAGAACATAGGTTGTTGAGTTTCAAGAGAGTTCATTGTTTGAACCTTAACATGTGAATTGGTTGCTACTTTAACATGAGAAATTTTATGAGAAAGAATTGTTGTTATGATGCTAGGAAAAGTGTTTGTTGTCATTGATCAAACTTGTGCACTTTGCTAGCATTCACACTTCATAAATTATTTCTTTTATCATTTACCTACTTGAGGACAAGTAGGAATTAAGCTTGGGGATGCTAATACGTCTCCAACGTATCTATAATTTATGAAGTATTCATGATGTTTTTTATCATTCTTGGATGTTTTACAATCATTTTATAGCAACTTTATATCATTTTTGGGACTAACCTATTGACCCAGTGCCCAGTGCGAGCTGCTGTTTTTTGCTTGTTTTTTACATCGCAGGAAATCAATATCAAATGGAGTCCAAACACCGCGAAACTTTTTGTGGATGTTTATGGACCAGAAAACCACCAATGGGCCAGAGCACCTGGGGGTGCCCACCTCAGTGGCCTCCCGCACCCCTCTTTACCTATAAATTCACAAATATTCCAAAAACCCTCGGGGTTAACCTAGATCAGAAGTTTCGCCGTGGCAAGGCTCTGTAGCCACTGAAAACCAATCTAGACCCCGTTCCGGCACCCTGCTGGAGGGGGGAATCATCTCCGATGGCCATCTTCATCATCCCGGCAGCCACCACGATGAGGAGGGAGTAGTCCATCCTCGTGGCTGAGGGTTTGTACCAGTAGCTATGTGTTTAATCTCTCTCTCTCTCTCTCTCTCTCATTCTTGAGATGTCACGATCTTGATGCATCGCGGGCTTTGTTAATACAGTCGGATCATATGGTGTTTTTCCCCTCTCTATCTTGTTGTGATGAATTGAGTTTTTCCCTTTGAGATTTCGTTGTTATCAGATTGAATACTTTTATGGATTTGAGAGCACTTGATATATGTCTTGCATATGAATACTCATGGTGACAATGGGGTATCGTACTGATTCACTTGATATATGTTTTGGCACTCAACTCGCAGATTCCCGTGGTGACATTGGGGTAATCTACGTATAGGGGTTGATGCACGTTCTTGTCTTTGTTTCTCCGGTAGAAATCTTGGGGCACTCTTTGAAGTTCTTTGTGTTGGATTGAGTATTATGAATATGAACTTGCTTTGGTGTTATTTTAGTACGAACTCTAGGATAGATCGAACGGAAAGAATAGCTTTGTGTTATTTTACTACGGACTCTTGAATAGATCGAACGGAAAGAATAGCTTTGAGGTGGTTTCATACCCTACAAACAATTTATTCTTATGTTCTCCGCTAGATAGGAACTTTGGAGTGACTCTTCATCGCACTTTGAGGGATTATTATATGATCCAATTATATTAGCATTGTTGAGAAGTTGCACTAGTGAAAGTACAGACCCAAGGCCTCATTTTCAAGCATTGCAATACCGTTTTTGTGCCCGTTTACTATTTGATACCTTGCTGTTTTTATTTATTCAGATTATAAAAATATATTTCTACCATCAATATTACACTTTTATCACCATCTCTTTGCCGAACTAGTGCACCTCAATTTGCCATTGTATTGGGTGTGTTGGGTACACAAGAGATTTCTTGTATTTGATTGCAGGGTCGTTTCAGAGAGACCATCTTCATCCTACACCTCTCACGGATTGATAAACCTTAGGTCATCCACTTGAGGGAAAATTGCTACTGTCCTACAAAACTCTGCGCTTGGAGGCCAACACGTGTCTACAAGAATAAAGTTGCGTAGTAGACATGAAGATCATGATTGGGGCATGAATATAATATTGACTTAAGCCTCCCCCAAGCTTGAGCGATACTTTCTCCTTCACGAGGCCAAAAATTATATATATAATTCTGATCACGATGAACCAGATGCATAGGATAAAACTTCTGATGAAATTCCAATTTCAATCGGTTGTAGTTCCATGATCCAATATCATCACATAACCTAAACCATGTCAATGCCTTTCCCTTCAAAAGTAAATGGAAGACCTTCTTCTTGACAACATCCTCGGGCAAACCTGCAAGCTTAAATAATTCACAAACTTCATCCACATAGATTAGGTGCATATCAGGATGTAATGTTCCATCTCCAGCATAAGGATTAGCTAGCAGTTTCTCTATCATACCCGAAGGAATTTCATAATAAATATTTTCAGTAGGTACAGCAGGTTGAGGAGCAACTCTTTGCTCTACCGGTCGATTTGAAGATACCCTGAACAAGCCCCTCAAAGGATTATTTTCCATAGTAATAAGTGTTAGTAAATTTCAGCACACTATATAAATGTTTCCTTACCAAATTCCACTTACCAAAGGCGCTTCACTCCCCAGCAACGGCACCATAAAAGAGTCTTGATGACCCACAAGTATAGGGGATCTATCATAGTCCTTTCGATAAGTAAGAGTGTCAAACCCAACGAGGAGCAGAAGGAAATGACAAGTGGTTTTCAGCAAGGTATTCTCTGCAAGCACTGAAATTATCGGTAACAGATAGTTGTGTGATAAGGTAATTCATAACGAGTAGCAAGTAACAAAAGTAAACAAGGTGCAGCAAGGTGGCCCAATCCTTTTTGTAGCAAAGGACAAGCCTGGACAAACTCTTATATAAAGCAAAGCGCTCCCGAGGACACATGGGAATTGTTGTGAAGCTAGTTTTCATCATGCTCATATGATTCGTGTTCGTTAATTTGATAATTTGATATGTGGGTGGAGCGGTGCTTGGGTGCTGCCCTTCCTTGGACAAGCCTGCCACTTATGATTAACCCCTCTCGCAAGCATCCGCAACTACGAAAGAAGAATTAAGATAAATCTAAACATAGCATGAAACATGTGGATCCAAATCAGCCCCTTACGAAGCAACGCATAAACTAGGGTTTAAGCTTCTTTCACTCTAGCAACCCATCATCTACTTATTACTTCCCAATTCCTTCCCTTAGGCCCAAACAATGGTGAAGTTTCATGTAGTCGACGTTCACATAAGACCACTAGAGGAGAGACAACATACATCTCATCAAAATATCGAACGAATACCAAATTCACATGATTACTTATAACAAGACTTCTCCCATGTCCTCAGGAACAAACGTAACTACTCACAAAGCATATTCATGTTCATAATCAGTGGAGTATTAATTATCATTAAGGATCCGAACATATGACCTTCCACCGAATAAACCAACTAGCATCAACTACAAGGAGTAATCAACACTACTAGCAACCCACAGGTACCAATCCAAAGTTTTGAGACAAATATGGGATACAAGAGATGAACTAGGGTTTGAGAGGAGAGGGTGATGGTGAAGATGTTGATGGAGATTGACCCCCTCTCAATGAGAGGATCGTTGGTGATGACGATGGCTTTGATTTCCCCCTCCCGGAGGGATGTTTCCCCGGCAGAACAGCTCCACCGGAGCCCTATATTGGTTCTGCCCAGGTTCCGCCTCAAGATGGCGGCGCTTCCTCCCGAAAGCTTCCTTCTGATTTTTTCCAGGTCAAAACACATCATCTAGCAGAAGATGGCTATCTGGGGCCTGCCAGGTGGCCCACAAGGCAGGGGGCGCGCCCCCACCCTTGTGGATGGCAGGTGCCCCCCTCTGGTGCTTTCTTCGCCCAATATTTTTTTATATATTCCAAAACAATTCTCCGTGAAGTTTCAGGGCTTCTAGAGTTGTGTAGAATAGGTCTCTAATATTTGCTCCTTTTCCAGTCCTGAATTCCAGCTGCCTACATTCCCCCTCTTCATGTAAACCTTATAAAATAAGATAGAAAAGGCATAAGTATTGTGATATAACGTGTAATAATAGCCCATAATGCAAGAAATATCGATATAAAAGCATGATGCAAAATGGACGTATCAGGCATGAAATAATTTACATTTATGTTGTCTAACCAAAGAGGATAGCATGACACAATTTCACATATATGATGGGTAACTAAACAGGATAGCATGACACAATTTCACATATATGATGGGTAACTAAACAGGATAGCATGACACAATTTCACATATATGATGGCTAACTAAACAAGATAGAATCACATAATTCAAAATATGATGACAATGTAAACATGATGACAAGATATAACTATATGATGTGTGTATTAAATAGGTTGGCATGCCATAATTCACATACATGCCGTCTATGGAAACATGATGGCATGATATAATTCACGGATAGAATGACATAATTCAAAATATGATGACCATGTAAACATTTGAGATGATATAACTATAGGATGTCTTTATTAAATAGGTTGGCATGCCATAATGCAGATACATGTTTTCTATATAAACATGGTGGCATGATATAAATCAAATATATGACTTATATACTAAGCAAGTAAGCAGATGGCAATCACATGTGATGCCTAAACTAAGCAGTTGACATTCAGTATTGTGTATATGATGTAAAAACTAAGCAATGCAAGACAACATATGCATGACATGAGTAGTATAACCCTGCCAAGTTTGAGCATACACCTCATGGGGGAAATAGGACTGGTCATCTGTCTTTGAATCTTCCTTTGAGGAGCTATTTGTAACCACCAAGATATCTGCTTCAGTTGGTAGCATTGTCTGCTCTGAAGACCTTGTTTTCACTCTAGACATTTCCATCACCGATTCAAATGGTTGATGCACAGGAAGACTAGTTGAATATACAAACATTGTCGACAAATGAAATATGTAATACAAAAAGGATGGCATGATATAATTCACATATATGATGCTTGGCTAAACAACATGACATTGCATAATCCACATATATAATGTCTTGCAACAAGATGGCATTGTATAATTCACATATATAATGCCTTGCTATAAGATGGCATTGCATAACTCACATATATGGTAGTTAGAAACTAAACAGGTGGCATTCACACAAAGCATGTCTAAACTAAGAAAATGACATAGCAATGCAAGACACCATATGCACGATATGAGCAATATAACCCTACCAAGTTAAAGCATACACCTCGGAGGAAATAGGACTGGTCATCTGTCTCTGAATCCTCCTTTGAGGAGCTATCCACAACCAGCAAGATATGCGCTTCGTCAGATAGCATTGTCTTCTCCGAAAACTTTGTTTTACTCCAAATTTTTCCATCACTGTGTCAAATGCCTGATGCATAGGAAGAGTGGTTGAATGTACTAACATTGTTGACAAATGTAATACATAATGAAAAAAAGGATGGCATGATATAATTCACATATAAGATGATTGACTAAGCAGGATGACATTGCAAAATTCACATATATGATGCCTGGCTAAACAAGATGGAATTGCATAATTCACATATATGATATAGAAACTAAATAGATGGCATTCACATAAAGCATGTCTAAACTAAGCAGATAACATATTTGACGTATAAAGTAAGCAATGCAAGGTGCCATATGCATGATATGACCAACATCAGCCTGCCAAGCTAGAGCAAAGACCTCAGGGGGTAAATAGGAGTGGTCTGATCCCTCTGAATCCCCCTCTGCATAGTTATCTTCCTCCCGATTACAATCTGGAATGGGGGAATGGGGGCTGCCTTTGCGTCCACCATGGAGAAATGTCTGCTTGACATTTTATTGCCATGCAAGGCTAGTCTCTTTTGCTCTACATGTTTGGTACCATTGTGTGCAATAACCGACATGCATAGGAATAAAATATAGTGAGATTATGTAAGGAGTGCATGCAGAAATCCATAGTGATAGTAACAACCTTTGGATAGACCCAAAGCCTATGATAGCAGGCAGATAATAGCTTTAGTTAAAAAATACAGATAATGGCTCCCTTATTGTTTGTTTCCCGCCCAACATGAAACACATAGTAGACACCCGAGATTAACCAGACAATACACATATACTATTCGTTGCTGCCGCTATATGTACCCCACAACCATTTAAAAACTCAAGTTTGAGTATTAGTTTGAACATGACTCGGAGTCTAAGAGGTGAACATGACAATAAAGTAGCAGGTAATTTTAAGTGATGCATAACGTAAGCAGACACGAAAGAGTGCGACCTCTCTTGCAGACCCGTGTAGTCCTCAACGTCATCTGCTCAGTTGATGATGGTATTGCAGTTGTGGTGGCTGCCGGCGGCGAGGAAGAAGATCTGAGGCGGCGAAAGACAGTCTAGAGGGCGGATCCCTACTGTGGTGGACCCTTCCGTCGTTGGAGCAACTGAACTAGGGTGGACGATGGCACGGTAGGAGCGGGAAACACCACACAAGGTTTTCTTTGACACCTATCTATAACAGAAGTAATAATGTAAGAGCTCGGTTGAATTGGAGGATTCTAACAACGCAGGGGTAGGAAATACACAGGAATAAGATAGGAATGCACGTACAAAATAAAGCATTTGCAAATACATGATTTCTGTCAATCTAGATGTTTGGTTCACAGGAATGCAAAGAAGCATGGTCAAATTAAGTCAAACCACAAGAAAATGTAGAATTATAATGCTATTATGCTACTATCACTTAGTCTTGTTCTTCATGAATAGGAATTTGAAAAGGAGGGCCAAGTGGATATTAAAATTCCTACGATTTTTCTTTGAAAGAGACATTAAAGGAAAAATCCTACATTATTCCTTTGCTCCATTCATTTGAATCAAATGCATGAATAGTAGTACCATAAGAAACTTTTCAATTTCGATGTTTTTCCTTACTTTTCCTTTCACCACTGGCGATTCTAGTAGGCAGGCTTGAACAGGCAAAAGCCTACACTCCAAAAATGATTTTGTACTACTTCTACTACTTTGGACCCACGCCACTACCCTACTAGCCCAACTCCCAGGCCCATATACACATGCACAACTCCAACACGCAGAAATAAATAATGATGGCTTTCGAGAGAGTCCATCACAGATAGCTAACTTGCCTAGTATCTCACAACTTGTTATATAGGAGAAACTAATCACATTTATCATTACTACGCGTGCTCAGTGGACAATGTATATGACATGTAGAGTAAAAAAGCGATGCGACAAGTGTACAATCTCTTTGGCGAAGTGAAAGTGCAACTAATCCCTGGGTGGTTTTGGTAATTCTTAACAACATATAGCTCATTGGACTAATATTCTTTCAAGATAATCATTTCAGAAAGATAATTGATTGGCATGGCATGGACTAGAGACGTGGACCCCTCAAAACGCTAAGGACACATATTGGCTCAAGCTCAAGACTCTACATTTTCATTTTAGTGATCCAAGATCACATTGAGTCCATAGGAAAAGCCAATACTATTAAAAGGGGATGAGGTGTTGCTTAATGGCTTGCTTGCTCAAAATGCTAGTGATATGCTCCAAAATCCCTCAACAACTTTCTCCTATCCACATATGTCCCAAACCAAAAGTCAAACTTGGCCCCACCAATTTGATCTATCCGGCGCCGCCGAGTTCATTTGACATAGCCATAGCCAGAAACCCTAATTAGTTCGGTTTCACCGATAGGGATCTCGGTCTCACCGAGATGGGATTGCAAACTCTTTGTTTCCCTTCATAATGTTTCGGTCTAACCGAGATGAGCGATCGGTCCTACCGAGTTCGCAATGCAAACTCTCTGTTTCCTTTTCGTAACGTTTCGGTCTCACCGAAATGAGCGATTGGTCCCACCGAGTTTGCCTGACCAACTCTCTGTTTGCCTATTACTAAAATCGGTCTCACCGAGATTACGTTATGCCCTAACCCTAACACAATCGGTTCCACCGAGTTGACATGTCGGTCCCACCGAAAAGCCTAACGTTCACATTTTGAACTTAATCGGTCTGACCGAGTTTGGTAAATTGTGTGTAATGGTTAGATTTTGTGTGGAGGCTATATATACCCCTCCACCCATCCTCCATTTGTAGAGAGAGCCATCAGAACGTGCCTACACTTCCAGCATTCATTTTCTGAGAGAGAACCACCTACTCATGTGTTGAGACCAAGATATTCCACTCCAACCACAAGAATCTTGATCTCTAGCCTTCCCCAAGTTGCTTTCCACTCAAATCTTCTTTCCACCAAATCCAAATCTGTGAGAGAGTTGAGTGTTGGGGAGACTATCATTTGAAGCACAAGAGCAAGGAGTTCATCATCAACACACCATCTATTACCTTTTGGAGAGTGGTGTCTCCTAGATTGGTTAGGTGTCAGTTGGGAGGCTCCGTCAAGATTGTGGAGTTGAACCAAGGGGTTTGTAAGGGAAAGGAGATCGCCTACTTCGTGAAGATCTACCCAAGTGAGGCAAGTCCTTCGTGGGCGATGGACATGGTGGGATAGAAAAGGTTGCTTCTTCGTGGACCCTTCGTGGGTGGAGCCCTCCGTGGACTCGCGCAGCCGTTACCCTTCGTGGGTTGAAGTCTCCATCAACGTGGATGTACGATAGCACCACCTATCGGAACCACGCCAAAAATCTCCGTGTCTACATAGTGTTTGCTCCCTCCAAACTCCTCCCCTTTACCTTCATATGCATTGATTTACATTCGGCTGCTATACTCTTAGAATTGCATGTGTAGGTTGATTGCTTGACTTGTGATAAGTTGCTAAAATCTGCCAAGACATAACATTGGGAAAAGGCTAGATTTTTATTTGGTCAGGTAGTCTGTTCACCCCCCTCTAGACATACTTTCGATCCTACACGAAGCCATGACTATCTCAGCATCATTGGGTTGGTCGCTAAGGATGTTGTGGCTGATATGGCCGTCGGAGGCGTGGAAGAAGATCTTAGGCGTCTGGAGATGGAGCCGAGGGTACTGCTCCACTGTGATGGTCGGTTTCGTCGTTGGAGCAGCTTTGATGAGGTGTACGACGGTGAGGCTGAAGCAGGACAACAGAGACAATGTTAACCTGAAGTGGTATTCTAATAGCATGTCCAACAGATGATGTACAATACATCGCCAAAAATTGCTAGATGTAAAATACATCAGGCGCTCATCTCTAAACTTAACTGTTGACACTGAGTTTAACCGTCAAAACTGAATTTAATTGTCGAAACTTAATTTTGCTGTCGAAACAGAATTTTACCTTCGAAACTGAACGCACTAGTAGCAGAAAAGAAGTGCACTAATAGTTTTGGCCGCTCGAGCACTAGTGGTAGAGTAGCAGTGATATAAATCGGTAGCCGCTCCAGCAGGGAACGTACTACCAGAGAGTAGCCGGGGTAGCTGGTCATGCAGCAGTAGCAGCAGTGCCCGGAGTAGCTGCGCATGCGAGAGTAGGGGCAGATGGTCTTGTAGCAGCACCTCGAGTAGCAGCTGCAGGAACACGAGCAAGAGCCGGAGCTACTGCTCGTGCAGTAGCAGTGTGAGCAAGAGTAGAGTAGCAGCGCAAGCAAGAGCAAGAGCAAGATCAAGAGCAGCAGTGCGAGCAGCAACAGAAGCCTAGGCACACGAACAAGAGCAAGAGCAGAGCAGCAATGCGAGCGAGAGCCAAAGCAATAGCAACAGGGCCAGCGAGAGCCGAAGCAGCAGCAGCACTAGCTCGTGATGATATGGACATTGCCACCGAGGGAGGGACACCATGGCGGAGAGACGTCATGGAGGAAGTGGCCCGCGACGCCGTCGTAGATGGAGTTGCGCCATGGCTACTCGGGATCGAGTGCCGGCAACACCGTGAGATCGAATCAAGGAGAAAATGCAGCGATTAGTGTAGAACCTCTTTGGTGGCGCTGATTAGGCCTGAGCTTCATTCGAGGAATCGATGATGGTGCTGCTCTTCCGGTGGTGCAGGTGAAGACAGTGTTGATGGAAATATGCCCTAGAGGCAATAATCAAATGGTTATTATTATATTTCCTTAATCATGATAAAGGTTTATTATTCATGCTAGAATTGTATTAACCGGAAACTTAAATACATGTGTGGATACATAAACAAATACCATGTCCCTAGTGAGACTCTACTAGACTAGCTCGTTGATCAAAGATGGTTAAGATCTCCTAACTATAGACATGAGTTGTCATTTGATAACGGGATCACATCATTAGGAGAATGATGTGATGGACAAGACCCATCCATTAGCTTAGCATATGATTGTTCAGTTTATTGCTACTACTTTCTTAATGTCAAATACATATTCCTTCGACCATGAGATCATCTAACTCCCAGATACCAGAGGAATACCTTGTGTGCTATCAAACGTCACAATGTAACAGGGTGATCATAAAGATGCTCTACATGTATCTCCGAAGGTGTCTGTTGAGTTGGCATCGATCGAGATTGTGATTTGTCACTCTGTGTGATGGTGAGGTGTCTCTGGGCCTTCTCGGTAATACAACATTACAAGAAGCTTGCAAGCAAAGTGACTAAGGAGTTAGTTACGAGATGATGTATTGCTGAACGAGTAAAGAGACTTGCTGGTAACGAAATTGAACTAGCTATGGAGATACTGATGATCGAATCTCGGGCAAGTAACATACCGATAGACAAAGGGAACTACGTATGTTGTCATAAAGGTTCGACCGATAAATATCTTTGTAGAATATGTAGGAACCAATATGGGCATCCAGGTCCGCTATTGGTTATTGACCGGAGAAGCGTCTTGGTCGTGTCTACATCATTGTCGAACACGTAGGGTCCGCACGCTTAACATTCACTGACGATATAGTATTATATGAGTTATGTATGTTGGTGACTAAATGTTGTTCAGAGTCCCGGATGAGATCACGGACATGACGATGAGCTTCGGAATAGTCCGGAGGTAAAGATTGATATACGGGATGTCGGATTCCGGGTTCCGCAGACCCTTGAGAGGTTTGAACTCTGGGGTGCGTGCAAAGAACTCGTCCTCCCTAGTCTGCCCGCTCACCGAATCCACAGCCTAGCTAGATGAACCCAACGAACAAGGGACACAACAATTTATCCTGGTTTGGGCCACCTTGCGGTGTAATACCCTACTCCAGCTTTGTGGTGGATTGCCTCGAGGGCCTGAGGATGAACTAGTACAGTGGTTGAACAGCCTCAGGTGGTGAGGTGTTCTTGAGCTCGATGAGCTGGTGGATGAGAGGATGGCCAGAATGATCCATCCTCATCTATGGTGGTGGCTAAGTCCTATTTATAGTGGCCTTGGTCCTCTTGCCAAATGTAGGCGGGAAGGGATCCCACAACGGCCAAATTCGAAGGGAGACAACTAGTACAAGTTATCCTGACAAAAGTAGTCTCGCCTGCAAAAGTCTCTAGCGGTGACGCCGCGGTGGGCTCCGCGATGACCTCCGTCCTACCGTCCTGGCGGTCTTGGTCTTGTTGCACCGATATGGAAACCTTTGCTTGTTCATCGGGATCCCGCGCCTGCACTTGCCTCCTTAGCACCAAAGAGGAAACTGGTACACTGCGCCCGTTGGTGCCCGCCTGGCCTTGGTCGTCATGGCTCACGTCATACGAACCTCGCGAGATGTACCCTGCATAGATATCTCCGCTCCTCGGGAGCTAGCCTAGTGAGGCCGCCCCCAGGGAGGTCTTGGTGTCGTCTGCCACGCGTGGCTTGGCCCCTCGGGAGGGTCTTGGGTTGTTGTTGCTGAAGCTGGGCCGTACCGGGCCGTAGACGGAGCCACTCCATGGGCGCAGGCAAGCAAGTCTGGGTACCCCCGTTCCCAGGACGCCGACAGTAGCCCCTGGGCCCAAGGCGCGCTCGAACTTGGCTTTGGGGCAAAGCCAAAGGGCAAGTGCGGAGCGCTACGGGCCCTAACTGCCTGCGGCCTCGGTCGACGCGTGGCGATTGATGGGACGTGGGCGCCCCCACTTCCCCATGCAGCCTTGATATTCGTCGGGCTCAGCGGCCACCGTCGCCCACACAGCTCCGCCTTCATTGCTTGCTGCGCGCTCCCTCGGCTCCTTTACCTTTCCGAGAGACAACGGCTTCCTTCCCGGATTCGACGCCAACACCATAATCTCGCATTACGAAGTCCACGTGTTGCATCTAGATCCCCAATCCATCATTCTCCTTGCTGTCTTCGCCTTCGTCTGCGAGGCCATGGTGGGCATTACCCCTTCCGTGGCCTTGTTTCGTCATTTCTTCTTGATTCACCTGGTCGACGCCCGTCAGTGCTCGGGGTGCGTGGCCTTTCAGGCTGTGGCGGCGACAGCCGGCTCGGTAATTGACTTCGAGCTCTTGCCAGTTGTAAGTGGATTCCGGAAGCGGTGGGTTTTCATGGATGTCGGCGTGCTCAACTCTCTGCTCTTGCTTCCACGGGCGCCGACCGTAGACAGCTCCGGCTGGGGGCACGGGAAGCTTGTCGACCCTCAGCTTTCCCACGTTTGGCGTCGGCTAGCCAGGTTGAAGAAGCTTGGGGTGACGGCGCCCATGGTGGTGAAGGAGTTCGTCCAGTGTCGCATCGCTCCGCTTCAGCACCATTCTCGACGAATGTGGACCTTCGCTGGAAGCAAGGACCCCATGAGGTCCATGTGCCTGCACTTCCTCCCGAGACGCTGCGCACGGTGCTCGAGCTCTTGACGGGCGACCCGGCACCTGCCACGCTTATGGAGGAGGGCTGCCTCCTGTATTGCTGCTCAAATACTGGGGAGTTCGTGAGGCAGATGCCCCTCTTCGATGAGTGGGGGCTGCGCCCGGCCGGATTTGAGGGACCCTGCAAGAATCCCGTGCTCGTGGTTCCTCAGCCTGCCGTCTCCACGGCGCGCGTCCCAGAGGCGGATGCAGGGGGCGCATGCCGCCGGGTGCCGCCGGGGCGGCTGCTGACGAGACGGCGCAGCTCGGCGCTCCTGAGATGGCAGCCCCTGAAGCTGAGGAGGGGGCCGAAGAGCTGGCGCGGCCCGAGACACCGGAGGTCGCCGCCCCTGAAGCTCGAGCAAGCAGCCTTGAGGTGGAGGCTGGGGAGTTGACGCAGCTCGACAATCTCGAGGCTGCCTCCCTAGAGGCCCCGCCAAACGCCCCAGACACTGGCGGTCGCGTTCCGGGCTTCGGCCAGCTTCGCTGAACTTTGAAGCGCTCCGCAAGAGGAAGGGGTCTCCAAGCTGCAGTGGTGACGCCTACTGGCCGCTGAAGCACAGGAAGTACATAGCCATAGACGAGTAAGTACCTCATCTTCGCAACTCCCTGAGTGTTGCATTATTTCCTGACAATGGCTCCTCAGGGTCCCTTTGGCTGCAGCTACGAGATCTCCTGAGGAGCGGCCTCCATCAGCCTTTGGCTCGCCCTGGTCTTGAGCTCCCCCAGCTGGATCACCGCGCGAGGCGCTGGACCTGGCCAGGAGGCGGACACGCCGATGGGGGGCCTTGATCCTGCGTTCCTGTCGTCCCTCCTCCATGGTCCAGCCTGGGGTGCAAAAGGTGTGCCGAGGGCTCCTCCAGTGGTCATCCCTGGCGGTTGGATGACTCCAGCCCCGACTTCGTCTTCGAGTAATGAGGTCGCGCCATGCAGCACCTCGCTGGGGCCCGAAGGGCGGCGGGAAAGGCGCCGACCTCCAATCCCCCACTAGGGGCGGGCAGGCCACCTCGAGTTTCCCAAATAACTCTTGGCATGAAGGGTAGACTCGGCCATGCGCTGGAGCTCGCACGCGGGAGAGGTGTTGTACGCCACGAGCTCTTCCGGGAGGTAATGCATGCGCTGAGCTGGCTCGGAGAAGAGCTTGTCGACGTCGACGCTCGTCTTGAGACGGAGGACCTCCGGCTGGTGGACGAGTGGCACCAGTCAAATGTGGCCATCAACCTCGGGCAATCTTCAACATGAGCGCGCCAATGCGTTGGCTGCGGTGTCCCTCGCGACCTCATGCGAGGCCTATGCCCGGGCCTTGGAGGAGGCCAGGGCGGCCGACCATCGCCGCGAGGCTGCCGAGGAGTGTGAACGAGAACTCCAGGCCTTGAGTGCTGCCCTTGAGCAGCGGATTGAGGCGCGGAGGGCCATCCTGGCGTCGATGAGGGGGGCACCTTCAGAAGAGAAGGAGATCCAGAAACGCGAGGAGACGCTGGCGCTGGAGGCCTTGGAACGCAGCCTGGAGCTGGAACGGCTGGAGGTGAGGGAGCGCCAGGTGGCCATGGCTGAGGATGATGTCATCATGCGGGAAGCCCAGATCCAGGAGGAGGTTGATTGGAGGGTGGCGAAGGCTCGCATGGATCTGGCCGGCGAGCACCGCCTGAAGCTGGAGTTCTTGGAGGATAAGGTTGAGGGCAGGACCGCTGCCCTTAAGGCGAAGCTGAACGAGGCGGAGCCGCGCGAGAAGGCCGACGTGGCAACTCAGACCTCCGCCCACATTGACCTGGCCTTCGCGTGCACCGACTTGCTCTCACTCCAGCAACAGATTGATAGCGTCGCGTCTCTCGCGAAGAAGAATGCGGACGCGGCATGCCGTCCGCGGACGCTACAGCGCGAGCACGCTTCTATGCTCCAGGACCTCAGGGTGAGAGCCAACCGAGCTCTAAGCACCATCTGCGAGGAGAGCGCCCCTCACCCGCGTGAGGAAGATTACGCCAGCCACCTCCGCTTCTTCACCGACATCGTGACGCGCCTGGAGGACCGGGCCGTGAGGGCTCGTGAGCTCATTGAGGAGAGGAGCCGGGGCCTCCTTGGGCGCGCATTCTCGCGCGTCTTCAGTCACCTCCAGAACCTCGACCCCCATTTTGACTTCGACACCACCATAGCCCCCGTGCTCGGGGTTATCCGAGACAACTTGTCGGACTGGGTGGATGACCACGTGGACGCCCTGGTCGCGGAGTTCTCCCCTGAAGGTGACGCGGCCGTGATGGTGGTAGGAGAAGGTGGCGCGAACGACGATGATGAAGACGACGCCAACGATAGCTCGGGTGGCGGCGACGAAGACAGCGAGGACAGCGAAGAAGGCAGCGCCTCCGGCTAACCCTGCGCTTCCTTTTCCTTAACCTGTGTAAAACGGGAAACCTCCGGGCACGACCCTGTGGGATGTGAAAGCATTTTGAAGGGGGGGCCCTTATCATGTATGAAACAGAGTGTATGAAATGATGGCACGCCTTTTGTGGACAGGGCTTGAGATGCACCATCACGGGCCCGCGGGGCTCCCGAGCTGGGTAGTTGTCATGTCTTACCTTGGTTCCGCAGGTCTTGGGTGCGCCTTGACATCCCGGTCGAACCTTCCTCCCGAGGCGAGCCCTTAGGGGCTCGCGAGACTTTGGGCCTCCCGAGAAGCCTGCTGATTCATTCGAGAGGGCCTCGCGAGGAGCGGACGCTGGACCACGGCAGGATGTGCACGCGGCAATCCTGCGGCGAGTGCACTCTTGGCCCCGAGGGGGGCCTATCCGGGCCGCCCGGACACGACTGGCGTTGCCTGCCGACCAGCCCTCGCTCGCCAGGTGCTCGCAAGGGAGGTGCAGCAGGCGTGAGCCTCAAAGTAAAACACGCAACCAGAACACAAGAAATCGGCTTGGCCCTGCGGCGCTCTAGCAACTCTTCCTTGGCAGAGCACTTAGCCAGCGCAGTGGGTCTCCCCGGCTCGACAAACTCCGTCCGGGTGATTACCACGTCCGGGTCATCGGCCGGCTGAGCCGGGCTGGAGATGTCCGGGTTGGTAGAAGTCTCTATGGCTGGCTCGTCGGTTGGAGCGGTGGCTTCAGGAGCAGAGGCAGCTGGCGGCTCTTGAGCTGAAACCTGCGGCTCAGTCAAGACCGGCTCTTCGACCGGTTTATTCTTCTTCGCCCTCTTGCCGAGCTTTGCCTGGGCACTGAAAGGACAAAAGGTTAGTACAAAAGCATGAGTAAAGATAAGCACAACAAGGGATGATCATCATTACCCGAGTGCGGTTTTGAAAGCCGGCAGGTTCTATTGCATAGAGTCACCAGAGGAAGGTGAAGTTTCCTGATAATTTGAATCAGAAGAATTGAGTGGTTGACGTATAACGCCCGCCAAAGGATGAAAAGGATATAGGTTGGAGATAACCTCGGTCCGACGCTTCCTTGACGCTTCAGGTAAGCCGGAGGAGAGGTCTGCATCCTTGTTGGTCCGGGTGTGCCGCCGGCTCTCATGAATTTGTTGCTTCAAAAGAAATTGAGGATCTTGATAAGCTAAAGGATGTGAAAATCTTACTTTCCGGGTTACTCTTCGGACTTTCGGCCTTGGCAAGGGCTCCGAGTCGGAGGAAAGTGTCGTTACCTCTTCAGTCATCGGGTTACTTGCTCCGGTGTCATCCTGCTGATGATCAGTATCGATAAGGTGGATAGGAATAAACAAGAAACAAAACAAGAGCTTACAGATTCAGGGGTTACCTCTGGCTCGGAGCTGTCACTTAGCTGAAGCAGCTCTGAGGCAGTAGGCCTGCTTCCCTTCTTGCGGGGAGCGGCTCTCCTGGCGGCTTTCTTAGCTTTCCTGGCCTTTTTGGCCGTTTCATGGTCATATTTGACCTTCCAGAACTTGTCATTAGCCTGAAACATACAGCAAAGATTTCTTAAGGTTCAGATGGAAACTATTAAAAAGAAAACCAAGGTATTCAGGTCAGTGGCTTACCGCCGGAGCCGGGTTAGCTTGGCAGAAGGGGTTCGGGCCGGTTCTCCCACAGTCGGCTAAGCTCTCATTCAGGAGAGACTTGGTCATATCGTCCACAACGTCCTCAGGAAGATCGTTGGGGTTGTGCCGCAGAGGGTCATCCTTCCCGCCCGTGTAAGCACACATTAAGCCGGGGCGGCGGCTCAAGGGGATAACCCGCCAAGAGATCCAAACCCGGACCAGATCAATGCCGTTGAGGCTGTTTCCCAGGAGAGCCTTGATCTTATTGATGGTAGGGATCAGAGGTTGACGCTCATCTTGAGAGAGTTTGTCTGGCAGAGGGTGATTTGGCTCCAGACGCAGGGCACGAAAGCCGGGCAGAGGGCTCTCGTCAGCCGGAGAAGTGTCCTGGCAATAAAACCACGTCTGGTTCCAGTCCTTTGGATGGCTTGGCGGCTCAGCATAAGGAAAGAGGCAGTCTCTCTGGCGTTGAATGGAGATTCCACCAAGTTCCAGGCTCGGCCCGTTGGCGCACTCATTCTGGCGGTTCAGATAAAATAGCTCTCTAAAGAGCAGCAGGCTGGGCTCTTCTCCAAGATAGACTTCGCAGAATACCTGGAAGTTGCATATATTTGACACGGAATTGGGTCCTATGTCTTGCGGCCGCAGATCAAAGAAGTTCAGAACCTCTCTAAAGAATTTTGAGCCGGGCGGTGCGAAGCCCCGGCTCATGTGATCAGCAAATATCACCACCTCACCATCTCTGGGTTGAGGTCTCTCCTCCGACGGGTCAGGGGCACGATAAGACATGATCTCTTTCTTGGGCAAGTAACCCGTCTTTACGAAATCAGCTAAAGTGTCGTCGGTGACATTGGATCTCATCCAGTTGCACGTGATGGGTGCCTTGGGAGCTTTGGGAGGCATTGTGAAAGATGAAGCCTATGACAAAAGGAAAATATCCGGTTCAATTATAAGCCGGCAGACGTCTACAGCTTAATACTCAAATGGCGGCTTATGAGAGGGGCCTAATGACATATGGTTAAGTGCATTGGGTTATCTAAGCCGCTGAAGGTGTCGTGAGTAATTCAAATTGTGTACAGCTTTATCATAAATGAGCCAGAAATTTCACAGCGCGTGGCTTCTTTTAAGCCGGAAATGTGAGCCGCCGTAACTAAACAGATGTAATTTTTGACTAAGTATGGCGAAAACAAGTTTCACAGGTCGCAGTAATTATTTTGGATCAAAACGGTCGGCTAAAGAGAAAATTTTCTAGACCTAGAACTGACGCAGAAGAAGTTCATGGATTCAGAGTGGGATCTTATTTCAAACAAAGGGGATCTACTAGTGGAAAAATGGATGTGCAACAACTACCGCAGGAGCTCTGCACTACTCTTGGATCAAACATAACTACAGTGGAAGAACTACAGAGGATTTGAGAAGAACAACGAAGAACAGAGGAAGAACAGTGGAACCCTAATGCGGATCTACGGTGGAGAGGTGCAGGGACTTACAGGTGCGGAGTTACGGCGGGGGTTCGTCGCGTTTCTCTGGTCACGTCAGGTTGATGCAGCGGCCTGAGTTGGTGAAGACGAGGAAACCCGTGGCGGCGGCGGCGGAGCTCGGGCGGCAGCACAGTGGCGAGAGGAGGAAGAAGACGGAGGCGACGAGTGACTAGAGGCTCATGGGCCGGGCTATTTATAAGGTGAGGCTCATAAGTGGGCGCGAGAAACAAGGAGGCCACGGCGTGATTATCTCACCACAAAAACGCCTCGATTTTCGGGATGGCCTTTAAAGATAAGATCCGTTGAGGATATGGTGGAATAAAAAAATGGACTTAATGGAAGATGACGTCATGGCGGGTTACCAGGAATCCAGAAGATGACGTCACGGCGGGTTATAGCCTTCACACGACCATAAGCCGGAAGATTTTTTCTCTCAAAAGAATTGAAGATTGACATGAACCGGTTCAAATCAATCTGGGCCTAATGTTGAGGATATAACCCTTAGAGTCACCCGCCAGGAGGGGCCGGGTTACTCATAATGGTCATCATGCGAAGCCCAGTACCGAGCTTGAAGACGGCGGGTCAATGATGGCCCTAAGACCCGGAGATGGCTTAAGGCCCGTAGTGATAAACCGCCGTATGGCAAGACTTGTAGTGTAAGGCAAGAATAGTTGAGAGTCCGAGCCGGACACTCTTATGAGCCGGCCGGGACTCTGAGGGCCGCTGGGCGTCAACCTCTCTATATAAAGGGATGACCCGGCGGCGGTTTAGAGACAAGTAAGATCTCATCGAGAGCCAGGCATAGCAATTAAGCTCCCTGGTCATCGAAACCATAATCAATACCACCTCAACTGGACGTAGGCTTTTACCTTCACCGTAAGGGACCGAACCAGTATAACCCCCGTGTTCCTTGTCCCGTTTAACCCCTTTAAGCTTCCTAGCTGCGATGGCTCCACGACTAAGTCCTAGCTCGAGGACATCTGCCGTGACAATTCCACGACACCGCCCGATGGCCGCGCCGCCCGGCCCACTCCCTCCGGCGAGCAGCCCCCTAGCCGGCGCCGCCCCGTCCCCGGCCGTCTTCGTCATCTCCGGCCACTGGCGCCTCAGATCCGGCGAGATACGCCTTGCCTCAAAATCCGCGCCGGGTCAACCCTAGATACGGAGGTGAAAATCTTCCAAGTCCCAGTTTTTCAACATTTTTGCTCATGTTCATCATGCTATAACTCCATGTGTGCTGCTCCGTTTTGTGCATCTAATACATCACAATGTTCATTGTGAGATTCTCTTCATTTTGTTCCATTGTGCCATGCTTGTTGGAGATCATCATGATGCCCAAATCATCGTTGCAAGAGTGCTATATGATGTTAACTGCTGTCTGTTATCAGAACTTGATGATTTGTCTTTTTCATTGCATTTTGTGTGTGTATCCTATGAGCATGAGCTCTACATGCATTTTGTACTAAATCATTCCATCTTAAAGGGGTGCTTGTCTTGTATTTTTGTAATATGTGTGGTTACTAGAACAAGCATGCAAAGTAGCCTCCATGATGTTGATGATTTCTGTGACTTAGTCATTTCTGCTCAGTCTGTAGCTGTAACATTGTGTTGCCATGTAAACCTGCTGTCACCATGAGTTCTATGCATAATCTGGAGATGTTCACTAAAGGTGTTTTGTTATAAATGTTATGCTCTATCCATCCATTCCCTTTTTTACATTTATAGCCTGCTGTAACTTGTTGTTATATTGCTCTCAAATTGCTAAATAATGTTGCTGTCAGCCTGTTAACATGAAGTTCAGTTTTGCCATATGTTTTGCTATTGATCCATGTACCCTATCGTCTTGCTATTGCCATGCTTAGCTTCATAATTTTGCCATATTACTGTTGGATGCCTTTACATGCCATGAAATGCTTTGTGATGAGTGATTTGAGCTCGCAAAGATGCCTTGATAATTCTGTTTATGCCATGCTCAGTTTTTCTGCCAAGTCTGTATCTATTTATGAAACTTGCTATGTTTACATGAGTGCCACGATATTTTCTGTGCCTTTTTCGCATGTGATCAGTAAGAGACTTTTGTTCGATGCAATTAGTAGATTCATGCCATGCCTTTGTTTGCTATGATCTATTCCTGTAGCATGTTGTTTGATAGCTCTAAAGTTAGCAACCTGATGTTATATCTGTCATGTCTAGTGAAATTCTGCTAAGTCTGTGAAACTGTTATTATTTGCAATCTTGTCATGTCCTTTTGAGCATGTTATAGTGATTTATGGATATAGCTCAGTGTTCATGTTTTGTTATGCTTGACCTGTACATCATGTCCATACCTTTTTTTCATGTTGAGGTGCTGTACCATATTGTTTTGATGCTTGTAAGATGCCTAATTGCTGTTTTGGACAGATTGTTGTTATATCTTGTTTGGAGTGTATGTGTTGCACCGTTGCTCCGTTTTGAGCTTGCTCTATATGAAACTTGCTTAGTTTTTCATGTAGTTTCATGTTACCTTGTTGCATCCTTGTTTTGAGTGTGTTTGCTTGATGTTTGAATGCATTTTGCATCAATGCCATGTGTAACTTGTTTTGCTCATATGTTCTAGGGCGTAGCTCCGAATTAAACGAACTTTATATGTAACTTGACTAGAATTTCGTGTAGATCATCTTGGAGCATCTTAACTTGCTGTTTAACAACTTGAACATAAGGCTTATTCAGATCTGGACCAATTTCAAAATTTGCATATGAGGACTTACCGGATTTGTCACATGTTGATTCCGGCCTCATTGAAACTTGCTTTGATGTGTTGCTCTTATATGCATCATCTCTTGCCATGCGTAGCCTCATGTAGCCTTGTCATGCATCATACTTGGTTGAGCATCATGCCTTGTTCATGTGTGGTGTGTTTACCATGTTGTGTGCTTCTTCTCGATAGTTCCCGTTTCGTTGCGATCGTGAGGATTCGTTCGTCTACGCTTGGTTCGTCTTCGTGGCTTCATCTTCTTCATGGACTCGTTCTTCTTCCTAGCGGGATTTCAGGCAAGATGACCGTTACCTTGGATCTCATTACTATCATTGCTATGCTAGTTGCTTCGTTCTATCGCTATGCTGCGCTACCTATCACTTGCTCTTCAAGCCTTCCAAATTGCCATGTCAGCCTCTAACCTTTGTCACCCTTCCTAGCAAACAATTGTTTGGCTATGTTACCGCTTTTGCTCAGCCCCTCTTATAGCGTTGCTAGTTGCAGGTGAAGATGAAGATTGTTCCATGTTGGATTCTGTTTTGTTGGGATATCACAATATCTCTTATTTAATTAATGCATCTATATACTTGGTAAAGGGTGGAAGGCTCGGCCTTATGCCTGGTGTTTTGTTCCACTCTTACCGCCCTAGTTTCCATCATATCGGTGTTATTTTCCTTGATTTTGCGTTCCTTACGCGGTTGGGTGTTATGGGGACCCCTTGACAGTTCGCTTTGAATAAAACTCCTCCAGCAAGGCCCAACCTTGGTTTTACCATTTGCCTATCACCTATTTCTTTTCCCTAGGGAGTCGCTCTCCCGAGGGTCATCTTTATTTTAACCCCCCGGGCCAGTGCTTCTCTAAGTGTTGGTCCGAACTGAGTAGACTGCGGGGCCCCTCGTGGAAACTCGAGGTCTGGTTTTACTCGTAGGATGTCTCATCCGGTGTTGCCCTGGGAACGAGATATGTGCAGCTCCTATCGGGATTGTCGGCACATCGGGTGGCTTTGCTGGTCTTGTTTTACCATTGTCGAAATGTCTTGTAAACCAGGATTCCGAGACTGATCGGGTCTTCCTGGGAGAAGGAATATCCTTCGTTGACCGTGAGAGCTTATAATGGGCTAAGTTGGGACACCCCTGCAAGGTATAAAATTTCGAGAGCCGTGCCCGTGGTTATGTGGCAGATGGGAATTTGTTAATATACGGTTGTAGAGAACTTGACACTTGACTTATTTAAAACGCATCAACCGCGTGTGTAGCCGTGATGGTCTCTTCTCGGCGGAGTCCGGGAAGTGAACATGGTTTCTGGGTTATGCTTGACGTAAGTAGGAGTTCAGGATCACTTCTTGATCATTGCTAGCTTCACGACCGTTCCGTTGCTTCTCTTCTCGCCCTTATCTGCGTATGTTAGCCACCATACATGCTTAGTCGCTGCTGCAACCTCACCACCTATCCTTTCCTTACCCATTAAGCTTTGCTAGTCTTGTTACCCATGGTAATGGGATTGCTGAGTCCTCGTGGATCACAGATTACTACAACAACAGTTGCAGGTACAGGTTATGCGATGATCATGACGTGAGACCGATGTTTATTCGTGTTGGAGTTCTTCTTCTTCTTCTTCGATCTTGGGTTAGGTTCCGGGTCGGCAGCCTGTGCTAGCAGGGTGGATGTCGTTTGAGTTTCTGTTTGTGTTTCATCCGTAGTCGGATGTTGATCTTATGTATGATGTATTGATGTATTCTTGCGGCATTTGTATGCCTTGTATGTATCCCCATATACTATGTAATGTTGATGTAATGATATCCACCTTGCAAAAGCGTGTCAATATGCGGTTCTATCCTTGGTGGGACCTTCGAGTCTCTTTAGGGTAGTATCGCATATTGGGCGTGACAATGGCTTAGCTCTGCCGTCGGACAGTGTTCGGGAGATCGCACCTGTAACTACTCCGGCCCTCAATCCGGAGGAAATCGCGCCGCCCGAGGACGGGTGGATGGACCCCGCCACAGAGGCTGCGCACTCAGCGGCAATAAAGCCGAATGCTGACTTCACTTCCTATGAGACCTGTGTTGCCGGATCCTTGGATTCGTCCCCGACCACTGGCCTCGAACCGCCTGCGTCCATGCCTATCGAATCTGATTGAGCGCCGATCATGGAGTTTACCTCCGTGGATATCTTTCGGCACTTGCCCTTTGGCGACGTGCTGAACTCGTTGAAATCTCTCTCCTTGTCAGGAGACCCTCGGCCGAACTATGTTCGGCTAGAATGGGATGCGGACCACGAAGAAATTCGCTCCCCACCCACCACCCACTTAGTATCCACTGTCGACGATCTAGCCAACATGCTCGATTTCGGCTCCGAAGACATCGACGGCATGGACGACGATGCAGGAGACGAACAGGAACCACCACCCACAGGGCGCTGGACTGCCACCTCATCACATGATATATACATGGTGGATACACCCAAAGAAGACAATGATGAGGAACGGGAGGATGCAGCGAAGGATAACCCCCTCGAGAAGCAACCAAAGCGACGACGCAGACGCCGCTCCAAATCCCGCCTCGGCAAAAACAGCGATAACAACGCAAGAAAGAATGAGACCCCGGTCGACTCCAAAGCAACAGAGCAGGACGAGCCAGCGGACGGCGAACATATTACGGAGCCGCTGTCCGGTCACGGCGACGTCGAGGATAAATCTCATCAACCTCTCTCCGGAGAGGAAAACAGTCCGGACGACGATGCACACATAATCCCGGAAAGGCACTTGGAACAAGAGAACCTCCACAGAAGGCGTATTGCCTCCGCGAGGAGTCTGAAGAAGCAGAAGCAAAGGCTTAAAGCCGCGCAGAATACGCTCAACAGTAGATGGAACAAAGTGCTCGACACTGAAGAAAAGTATGGTGGCAGTCGCCACACAAAAAGCTATCCAAAGCGCAAGCTGTTGCCTGAATTCGATGATGAGGCCATAGAGCCTACACAGCCGAAAAATAAAACGGCCGACCGGCCGGATCGACCAGCTCGTGGCCGTGATAGGGCGGCCAACGAGGCCGCACATAAGTCAGCACACGATTCACGTGAGGACTTGCATCAAAAAGCCAGCATGACCAGATCCATCTACGGATCTAGGAAGCGCGCCCCAGCGCAGGACTAAAACCGAACGCTAGAACCGTCAGAACGCCATGACACATCCAAATACAGGGGTGCCACACACCCCCTATGCTTCACCGATGAGGTGCTGGATCACGAATTTCCAGAGGGATTCAAACCCGTGAACATAGAGGCATACGATGGGACGACAGACCCTGGGGTCTGGATTGAGGACTTCATCCTTCATATCCACATGGCTGGCGAAGACGATCTCCACGCCATCAAATATTTTCCCCTCAAGTTGAAAGGACCAGCTCAGCATTGGCTGAAAAGCCTCCCCGAAAACTCAATTGGAAGTTGGGAAGAGCTTGAGGATGCTTTCAGGGCTAATTTTCAAGGGACCTATGTCCGACCTCCGGATGCAGACGATTTAAGTCATATAATTCAACATCCCGGAGAGTCAGCCCGAAAGCTTTGGAACAGATTCCTCACTAAGAAGAATCAAATCGTCGATTGCTCGGACGCCGAAGCCTTAGCGGCTTTCAAACACAGTGTCCGGGACGAATGGCTCGCCGGACACCTCGGCCAGGAAAAACCGAGGACAATGGCAGCCCTAACAAGCCTCATGACCCGCTTTTGCGCGGGCGAAGATAGCTGGCTGGCCCGTAGTAGCACCAGCGACCCAGGCACATCCAAAATCAGGGATGGAAATGGAAAACCACGACGCAGTAAAAGCAAGCATCGAAATAATGAAGATAGCCCAGACAACACGGTGGTAAATGCCGGATTTAGGGGCTCTCGATCCGGTCAGCGGAAAAAGCCTTTGAAAGGCAACAGAGATGGATCGTCCAGCCTAAACAAGATTCTAGACAAATTATGTCAGATTCATGGCACCTCCGATAAACCTGCAAATCATACCCATAGAGAATGTTGGGTCTTCAAGCAGGCCGGCAAGCTAAACGCCAAACACAAGGGGAGGGAGACACCAAGTGAAGACGAGGATGAGCCTCGCCAGCAAAACACTGGGGGACATAAAAAATTCCCACCGGAGGTCAAAACAGTGAACATGATTCACGTAACGAAAAGGAGGAGCAAACATGCACTCCGAGACATATGCGCCGTAGAGCCCGTCACCCCTCAGTTCAACCCTTGGCCAGCCTGCCCGATCACCTTCGACCGCATGGATCACCTGACGAGTATCCGGCACACAGGATTGGCTGCCTTGGTGCTAGGCCCAGTTATCAACGGATACCACCTCACCCAAGTCCTCATGGACGGCGGCATTAGTCTTAATTTGATATATCAGGACACAGTCCGCAAAATGGGGATAGACCCGACAAGAATTAGCCAAAGCAATACTACCTTTAAAGGGGTAATACCAGGCCCAGAGGCCCGCTGTACGGGCTCTCTAGTACTAGAGGTTGTATTCGGTTCTCCCGACAACTTCAGAAGTGAAAAGTTAACCTTCGACATCGCTCCATTCCGAAGCGGCTATCAAGCACTACTCGGAAGAACAACTTTCGCTCGTTTTAATGCAGTACCGCATTACGCTTCCTCAAGCTTAAGATGCCCGGTCCACGTGGCACCATCACAGTTAGCGGAAATGTTGCGCGTTCCTTACGCGCGGAAGAGCGTGTGGCGGCTTTAGCAGCCGAACACTAAACGGCCTCTCCAACCAGAATAAATGATCGGTCGTCAGGACCGCGGACACGGCGAGACGAGTCCGGCGCACCACTAGCTGTAACAGTTTAGATAAACCTGGGATTGGTTTGACGGATATACCCCCATAGGCGGTACCAGGGGCTTCCCGCATGTAAAAAAGGCTACAGTTCGGCTCGGCCTTACTTACCTTAAATTTTAATGGTTTATTGAGAATAACCAATTGTTCGCACGACAATTTCACTTAAGTTCTTCTCTTTTACATATGACAATCGTGCTACACCCTTTCAGGATACGGCACAACGGAGACACAGGCGCAGACGTGCAGCAGGGGCCTGCTCAAAGGTTTCTTTTTATATTAAGACCCTGTGTAAACCTTTTTTACTGTCTGTTGTTGCTTCACATCCTTCGGATACTCAGCATAACCGAGAGGGATGCTGACGTTATTGGCATCTCGCCACGTCAGAATGATGCACGTACCTGGACACTCAGGGTTCATTATCAAGGGCGTTACTCGGCCCGGTATATGTTGTAAAGACCGAATACCTTAGGGAGTGTTCGGCGTCGCGAGTTTGGCCTTATATGCATCAGCTTCGAATCATGTCTTTGGTCAAATGTTGGGTTTGCCCGGCTCCCGCGTTTTGCTACCTTACGTTCCGCTCTATCGGCTAAGGTGACACCAGGAGAACTACTGCGATTGTGCCCTGGTTCATCCGGATGAGCACCTCAGTAGAGAAAGCCGAAAACTGATTGTCATGATAAAGCGCGAGACTGGTCAACCACTCGATGACTTTGCGGAATCTTCGGGATTCCTCCGCATTAACGAAGGGCCAGTTTTCCCGGTCATGTACGTACGCGCCCCGTACTCGGATGAGCGCGGAAATACCAGGGGCTATATAGTAGCCCCACTGTCAAACTCCTATGGTTAAGTGAAAGTGTTAAAGCAATATAGTCTGATTGCCTCGTTCGCCATGCTACCACCTCCTTAATGGACCAAGACGTTGGATCAAGTGTGAACACGCACTTTTGCGAACACCCCCGCATTATATGCGTGGGGGCTGAAGCCGACGACTGCAAACTTTCAGGTATACATATATACATAAATGGCCGCAAAGAAGGCATCATAATACTTCCAGGCAAAAGTATAAACACATCCTTTATAATTTAAATAGCATTGTTCTTACAATCAATATACATGTCACTCGAACATGACACTCTTCGAGCACTGAGCCTCTATTAAACGAGCACCTTCTAGGACTTCTTCAAAATAGTGCTCGGATGAAACCTGGCCTACAGCCGGATTCTGGGTTGCAATAGCGGTGGCCTCCATCTCTGCCCAGCATGTCTTGACATGGGCAAGAGCCATCCGCGCACCTTCTATGCACGCCGACCTCTTTACAGCGTCGATATGCGGCACAACACCAAGGAATCGTTGCACAAGACCAAAATAACTATTCGGCCTTGGTCCTTCCGGCAAGAGATAATCCACGACATACCTCATGGCAAGTCCAGACAACCTATGGAGCTCGGCCCACTCAGCCATTTGCTCATTTAACAGCAGCGGACGCGCTGGAGCATTGAACTGCGACCAGAACAACTTTTCCACTCCGTGATCTTTTTTATCTTTGAAAAACTTGGTCGCATCAGCGGCACTCGCTACCAAATCCAAGTACGCGTCTGCAGAACTCCATAATTGATCCAGAATGGCATACTGAGGATCTCCGAACTTCGTCCGCAACAAAAAGGGCTTCCCAGCCGTGATATCTCCGGCTTGACGTAGTTCCTCCTTCGCCGCTCTGATTTTAGAGCGGGTTTCCTTGGCTGCTACCATGGCTTTCTCCAGGTTCGCCGTCTTCATTTGGATTTCCCTTTCAAGAAGCTCATAACGGTCGGCGGCACCCTTCAACTCAACAGCCATCTTGGCTATTTTCTCTTTGCTCTCGCTATGCGCAGCCTGTTCGGCTCTTAATTCTTCGACCGCCTTCAGGGCGACCGCATCACTCCTCCTGGCTTGTTCCTTGGTTTGGGCAAGTTCAACCCGAAGGGTCTCCACAGCAGCAGCTCCATCTGCAGTCACTACATATTATAGATACTAGCATCATGCCCCTCTCAATATATGTTGACCATTGGAGAATACATACCCTGTGCCTCATCAAGCCGCCTGTTTACAAGCACGATGTCGGCATCCGCCGCATCGAGTTGCCGCTTCAGTTCGGCAAACTCACCAGTCCGGCTAGCCACCAGACCCTCAGCTGCCTGCACATGAAAGCGGCATGAACATTACCTGGGACTATGATCCTCTGTTTGCCGTCCTTTTTGATAGCAACCAGAGTCTCAGGGGCTACTATCTGTATAGGGCACACCTAGCGTGTGCGGTACCGTCAAAACTATACATATTACTTTGCGTACCTCAAAGCCTCTCAGCAGGCTCGTAAAAGCTGCATGCAACCCGCTTTCGGCGGATGAAATCCTCTCAACTACCGTACCCATTAACGTATGGTGCGGTTCTGAGATAGCCGCTTGCTCCAGAAGATTCATCAGTGCGTCTCGTCGCGCGCCGAACAGTTCCGGACTCTTCCTGTTGCTCCCCTTAGGAGCCGAATACTCCGGACTTCGGGAGGCCGAAGGGTCACCTTCTGGCCTTGGTGGATCAGGAGAATTCCTTCGTGCTGACACCTCTGGGTCGTCCGCCTTATGGGGCGGGGAGCCATAGGGAGGCATTTCGCTCTCCATCATCTCCGGAAGAAGATCCCCCGAAGACGAACTCTGTCGAGAAGGGCTACGATCCGAACTACAGGACATACGTCTCGGTTATTGTCCTTAGAAATAAAGTAGGATATATTTACCATAAAGTAATTTTGTTTACTTATAGCTCGGTGGAGGGCTGGTCCCCTTGCGGGCACTGTACAGTAAGGATGCCCTCCGGGGTAGGGCCCCCTGACAAAGGTTTCTTCCCTCGTTTGGAAACCATTGTTTCCAAGTCTCCAGAGGCGGTCCTTTTCCTTCCTTGGGGAGAAGGGATTTTAGATTCTTCTCCCCGGTTATCCTCCTTCGCGGAGGCACTGATTCCCCCGGTTTGGATGAACAATGAGTGAGGCCCGCTTTCGGCTTCTTTATTCCTCCCTTTATCTTCCCATGATGGCGCTTGGTAAGGCGCGAGCTCAAGAATTCTGTCCAGTACTGGATCTGTTCAGCCTTCGGGAAGGGGGCCGAACACCTGATCATCTTCGCCTTTTTTACCCAGTCCTGGTCAAAGAGCGACTTTTCAGAATGATGTTGTGATAAGTAAAAGACAGCATGTTCAGCCGGAGAATTACTTACTTGGGTGTCAGGACGATTGCAGTTTAGACCCGCATCCTCGGTGGTGTCCGGACACTTTATTCGTGATCCGAAGAACAATTTGTACATCTCTTCGAGCGTCACGCCGAAGAAGTGCTGAATAGTTTACGGCCCTTCTGGGTTGAACTCCCACATTCGGAGAGGTCGACGTTTGCAAGGCAGGACTCGACGAACCAGCATGACTTGCACTACCTTGACAAGGCCGACATCTCTCTCGAGGAGATCTCGGATGCGGCTCTGCAATATCGGCACATCATTTACTGGCCCCCAGTCCAGCCCCTTGTTGACCCATGACACCAGTTGTGGCGGGGGGCCCGAGGGGAAGGCAGGGGTGGCTACCCACTTAGTACCTCGGGGAGCTGTGATGTAAAACCACTCCCGTTGCCATAAGCTGGACACCTCCGGGAAGAAACCCTTTGGCCATGGAGCATTGGCGCCTTTGCTTATTATGGCACCTCCGCATTATGCGTGTCGCCCATTAATCATCTTCGGCTTCACATTAAAGGTCTTGAGCCATAAGCTGAAGTGCGGGGTGATGTGGAGGAAGGCCTCACACACAATGATGAACGACGAGATGTGAAGGATGGAATCCGAGGCCAGATCATGGAAATCGAGCCCGTAATAGAACATGAGCCCCCTAACAAAGGGATCTAGACTAAAGCCTAGCCCTCGGAGGAAGTGGGAGACGAATACGACACTCTCGCTGGGTTGAGGAGTGGGAATGACCTGCCCTCGAGCGGGCAGCCTGTGCGTGATTTCGGCGGTCAGATACCTAGCTTCTCTTACCTTCTTGATGTCCTCCTCTGTGACAGAGGAGGGCATCCACCGTCCTTGAAGGTTTGATCCGGACATGACTGAAGGTCTAAAGCGCTTAGCCTGGGCCTTGGGTGTTGGAACTCGAGGTGGGGGAAGGATTCAATCGAGTGCAAGAAGAAAAGGACAGGCCTTGGCCCCTTTATAAAGAAGGTGAATATCAAGCGTCCTCCGCGTGGCCGCCTGGAACTTGCCTAAAATCGAGGAGTTATACCAGCAGGCACGATTGGTTTACCCATACCCGTATTGATGAGAATCCCGTGATAAAGGGAACATGATCTCTGCTTCGACAAGACGTGGCAATAAACCGCCTCGCAAAATGTGTAGTGGCAGGCTGGGAGAAACGGTTCGAATAATGACCAGGCCATGGCGTGATGTCACGTTATGAAAGGTTGTCAGCAGATTAGATTTGTGCAAATATTGTACTCTCTACGGTGGTATGCGGAATTTGTTTTGCAGAGCCGGACACTATCCTTGTGTTCAAAATCTTCTATGGAGTATTCGGAGGAAGAACCCGCCTTGCAATGCCGAAGACAATCTGCGTGCCGGACTCATCGTCATTGAAGCCTGGTTCAGGGGCTACAGAGGGAGTCCTGGATTAGGGGGTCCTCGGATAGCCGGACTATGTACTTTAGCCGGACTGTTGGACTATGAAGATACAAGATTGAAGACTTCGTCCCGTGTCCGGATGGGACTCTCCTTGGCGTGGAAGGCAAGCTTGGCAATACGGATATGTAGATCTCCTCCCTTGTAACCGACTCTGTGTAACCCTAGCCCCCTCCGGTGTCTATATAAACCCGAGGGTTTAGTCCGTAGGACAACGACAATCATACCATAGGCTAGCTTCTAGGGTTTAGCCTCTACGATCTCGTGGTAGATCAACTCTTGTAATACTCATATCATCAAGATCAATCAAGCAGGAGGTAGGGTATTACCTCCATCGAGAGGGCCCGAACCTGGGTAAACATCGTGTCCCCCGCCTCCTGTTACCATCCGCCTTAGACACACAGTTCGGGACCCCCTACCCGAGATCCTCCGGTTTTGACACCGAAAGCAGGGAGCAGAAAGGCGCCACACCTCTGCAGGCGGCGTCAAGCAGTTCGGTGGTCCACTCCAGCAGGGCATCGCGGCCGCCCTCCGCCAACCTGCAACGCAGTAGCTCTCATGCCACGATGACCGCGGCCCGCATGTTCGCCTGCTCCTGAAAAGTGTGCAGCGCCGTCGCCGCGGCATAGCCCGAAGATTGCGTGGTGGCATGCGTACGCTGTGGTGCAAGGGCGGGTGGCGCCGGCCCGCGCCGGCCGCGTCCGGCGGGGTTGGGTGGTGTGCGAGCCGCCTGGAGCACGGAGTGGAGGACTTCCTGGGCGGACGGCACCGCCCGAGCCGGCCAAACAGCCAAGTGCTCGGCATGAGCCCTCAGATCGTCAGCCATCGGGACTGTTGGGCAATGGCGGGCCAGCTGGAAGAAGTGAGGCCCCGACGCACCCCTACCTGCCACGCCAAATGTCGGATTCAGGGTTCCGCCGACCCTTGAGAGGTTCAAACTCTTGGGTGCATGCGAAGAACTCGTCCTCCCCAGTCTGCCCGCTCACTGAATCCGTGGCCTTGCTAGACGAACCCATCGAACAAGGGACACAATAGTTTATCCTGGTTCGGGCCACCTTGCGGTATAATACCCTACTCCAGCTTTGTGGTGGATTGCCTCGAGGGGCTGAGGATGAACTAGTACAGTGGTTGAACAGCCTCAGGTGGTGACGTGTTCTTGAGCTCGATGAGCTGGTGGATGAGAGGATGGCCTGAATGATCTGTCCTCCTCTATGGTGGTGGCTAAGTCCTATTTATAGTGGCCTTGGTCCTCTTCCCAAATGTAGGCGGGAAGGGATCCCACAATGGCCAAATTCGAAGGGAGACAACTAGTACAAGTTATCCTGACAAAAGTAGTCTTTGCCTGCAAAAGCCTCTGGCGGTGACGCCGTGGTGGGCTCTGCGATGACCTCCATCCTGCCGTCCTGGCGGTCTTGGTATTGTTGAACTGATATGGAAACCTTTGCTTGATTCCTCGGGACCTCGCGCCTGCGCTTGCCTCCTTAGCACCCAAGAGGAAACTGGCACACTGCACCCGCTGGCGCCCGCCTGGCCTTGGTCATCACGGCTCACGTCATACAAACCTCGCGAGGTGTACTTTGCATAGATATCTCCGCTCCTAGGGAGCCAGCCTGGTGAGGCCGCCCCCCAGGGAGATCTTGGTGTCATCCGCCTCACGAGCCTTGGCCCCTCACGAAGGTCTTGGGTTGTTGTTGCTGAAGCTGGGCCGTACCGAGCCGTCGACGAAGCCATGCCATGGGCCGCATGAGGCAAGTCTGGGTACCCCCATTCCCAGGACGCCGACATGGGATAATAGTGTTTGGTCTCCGGAAGGGTTCCGGAATTCACTGGAAGGGGTTTTAGATGTTTCCCGAAATGTTCTGGTGCCAGAACACTTTAGTTGGGCCAAGGGGTTCCTAAAGCCCATAGGGCTTTAGGAAGGTGCAAAAAGAAGTTTTGCAGAGGCCAGGGGCCAGACGCCACGGACTCTTGCCTTGCATGCCAAACCGACTTTGAGGAGGCTCTTTCTCCAAGAAACGACCCCAGGGCTCAACATATAAATAGAAGGGCAGGGCTAGCACCCGGAGCACATCAATATTCACCAAGCTGTGTGCCTGCAACCCCGCCCCCTCTAGTATATCCTCCATCATAGTTTCCGTTGTGCTTGGCGAAGCCCTACGGAGATTGTTCTTCACCACCACCATCACCACGCCATCATGCTGCCGGAACTCATCTACTACTTCACCTCTCTTGCTGGATCGAGAAGGCGAGGACATCATCGAGCTGAACGTGTGCTGATCGCGGAGGTGCCGTACATTCGGTACTTGATCGGGACAGATCGTGAAGGAGCATGACTACATCAACCGCATTGATAAACGCTTCCGCTTAGCGATCTACAAGGGTATGTAGATGCCCCCCTCTAATAGCTATGCATCTCCATGGATAGATCTTACGTGTGCGTAGAATTTTTTTTGTTTTCCATGCAACAATCCCCAACAGGTGCTGTGGGAATGGAGGTGACGCGATAGACGAGGCGAACGTCGGGCAGCTCCTTGGAGGTGGAAGACGGGGTGGCTGAACCGGCGGGACTACGAGATCAACGACGGATCCTCGTCTAGTGCGGTGGATGAGGGACGTCTAGCTGTTGCCGTGGACGATGTCGTCGGGGAAGAGGCTCCGGCTGGGTGGCGGTCAGGTGGCCGACGGAGGAGGGTGTGGGGCGTCACGGGTTTTGGTGGCCTCGGTGTATGAATGGGGACGGAGCGGATGGAGCGGGAACCATGGCTTAGGGATGCATGCTACTTCTTGAGCTTGCGTTGGTTTTTCCCTAGAAGAGGAAAGGGTGATGCAGCAAAGTAGAGATATGTATTTCCCACGGTTTGAGAACCAAGGTATCAATCCAGTAGGAGGGACACACAAGTCTCCGATGATAGTACCTACACAAACAAACAAATACTTGCACCCAACGTGATAAAGGGGTTGCCAATCCCTTCACGGTTATTTGCAAGGATGAGATCTGATAGAGATAGGTATAAAAGATAAATAAAAGTGCAAAACTAAATAAATAAATTGCAACAAGGTATTGTCAGGTTTTTGGTTTTATAGATCTGAAAATAATATGATAAAAATAGACCGGGGGGCCATAGTTTTGACTAGAGGCTTCTCTCTTAAAAGAAAGCATATGGTGGGTAAACAAATTACTGTTGAGCAATTGATAGAAAATCGCATAGTTATGACGATATCTAAGGCAATGATCATGAATATAGGCATCACGGTCGTGACAAGTAGACATGATGGAGAGGGATACAATCTGGTAAAAACCCCATCTTTTTATCCTTAATGGCAACAATACAAATACGTGCCTAACTACCCCTTTTGTCACTCGGTGAGGACACCGTAAGATTGAACCCAAAACAAAGCACCTCTCCCATTGCAAGATAGATAAGTCTAGTTGGCCAAACCAAATCAATAGATCAAAGAGAAATACAAAGCTATCTTAATCATGCATAAAAGAGTTCAGATAAGACTCAAATAATATTCATAGATAATCTGATCATAAATCCACAACTCATCGGATCTCAACAAACGCACCGCAAAAGAAGATTACATCGAATAGAACTCCAAGAACGTCAGGGAGAACATTGTATTGAAGATCAAAGAGAGAGAAGAAGCCATATAGCTACTAGCTATGGACCCGCAGGTCTATGGTAAACTACTCACACATCATCAGAAGGGCAGCAATGTTGGTGTAGAGGCCCTCCGTGATCGAATCCCCCTCCGGCAGAGTACCAGAAAAGGCCCCGAAATGGGAGCTCATGAGAACAGAAGCTTGCGGCGGCGAAAAAGTATTTTTGGTGTGCCCTCTGGTATACGGGCAATATTTGGGTATTTATGGAGCTGAGATTAGGGTTAGGGGAGTCTCGAGGGGCACACAAGCTTGCCCCCCCCTCGGGCGCGCCCTGTGAGCTTGTGGCCCTCTCGTGGCTCCTCTGGCCTCCTCTCAAAGCTTCGCGGGTGTCTTCTTGTATAAGAAAAGTCGTCAAAAAGTTTCATTCCGTTTGGACTCTGTTTGTTATTGATTTTCTGTAGCAGACAGAAAACAAGAAAAAAACAACAGGCACTGGGCACTAGGTTAATAGGTTAGTCCCAAAAAATTATATAAAATAGCATAGTAATGCATATAAAACATCCAAGATGGATACTAAAATACATGGAACAATAAAAAATTATAGATACGTTGGAGACTATCAAGCATCCCTAACCTTAATTCCTGCTCGTCCTTGAGTAGGTAAATGATAAAAACATAATTTTTGATGTGGAATGCTACCTAACATGTTTATCATGTAATGTTTCTTTATTGTGGCATGAATATTCAGATCCATAGGATTCAAAACAAAATTTTAATATTGACATAAAAACAATAATACTTCAAGCATACTAAATAAAGCAATCATGCCTTCTCAAAATATTATGGCTAAAGAAAGTTATCCCTACAAAACATATAATCTTGTCATGCTCTATCTTCATCACACAAAGTATTTATCATGCACAACCTCGATGACAAGTCAAGCAATTGTTTCATACTTTTAGTGTCCTCAAGCTTTTTCAACTTTCATGCAATACATGAGCGTGAGCCATGGATATAACACTATAGGTGGAATAGAATATGACGGTGGAGGTTGTGTGGAGAAGACAAAAAAGGAGGAAGTCTCACATCGACGAGGCTAATCAATGGGCTATGGAGATGCCCATCAATTGATGTCAATGCATGGAGTAGGGATTGCCATGCAACAGATGCACTAGATCTATAAGTGTATGAAAGCTCAAAAGAAAACTAAGTGGGTGTGCATCCAACTTGCTTGCTCACAAAGACCTAGGGCAATTTGAGGAAGCCCATCATTGGAATATACTAGCCAAGTTCTATAATCAAAAATTCCCACTAGTAGTATATGAAAGTGACAATATATGAGACTCTCTATCATGAAGAACATGGTGCTACTTTGAAGCACAAGTGTGGAAAAGGATAGTAACATTGTCCCTTCTCTCTTTTTCTCTCATTTTTTCTTTTTTTTCTCTTTCACTTTTTTTGTTTTGGGCTCTTTGGCCTCTTTTTATGTATTTTGGGCTCTTTGGCCTCCTTTTATTTAAGTCTAGAGTCTCATCCTGACTTGTGGGGGAATCATAGTCTCCATCATCCTTTTCCTCACATGGGACAATGTTCTAATAATGATGATCATCACACTTTTATTTACTTACAACTCAAGAATTACAACTCGATACTAGAACAAAAATATGATTGTATATGAATGCCTCATGTATGATAATGTAAAGCAATATGACAATGATGGTGTGTGTCATAATAAAATGGAACGGTGGAAGTTGCTTGACAATATATCCCGGAATGGCTATGGAAATGCCATAATAGGTAGGTATGGCGGCTATTTTGAGGAAGATATAAGGTGGCTTATGCGTGAAAGAGCGTATCATATCACGGGATTTGGATGCACCGATGAAGTTTGCACCAACTCTCAAGGTGAGAAAGGGCAATGCACGGGACCGAAGAGGCTAGAAAAGGTGAAGGGTGAGAGTGGGTATAATCCATGGACTCAACATTAGTCATAAAGAACTCACATACTTATTGCAAAAGTTTATTAGCCATCAAAACAAAGTACTAAATCGCATGCTCCTAGGAGGATAGACTGGTAGGAGAAGACCATCGCTCGTCTCCGACCGCCACTCATAAGGAAGACAATAAAAAATAAATCATGCTCCAACTTCATCACATAACGAGAGAACATACGTGCATGCTTCTGGAATCACAAAACTTAACAAAAATATCCTTACTAATCCACAATTACTCACTAGCATGACTATAATATCACCATCTTTATATGTCAAAACAATTGCAAGGAATCAAACTTCTCATATATTCAATGATCTTCATGAAAGTTTTTATTATATCCCTCTTGAATACCCATCATATTAAGACTTGTTTCATAACCTAAGCAAATTGCCATACTATTTATAAGACTCTCAAAATAATATAAGTGAAGCGTGAGAGTTCATCAATTTCTTCAAAATAAAACCACCGCCGTGCTTAAAAAGATATAAGTGAAGCACTAGAGCAACTGCCTAGCTCAAAAGATATAAGTGAAGCACATGGAGTATTCTAATAAATTCACGATTAATGTGTGTCCCTATCAAAAGGTGTGTACCACAAGGATGATTGTGGCAAACTAAAAAGCAAAAACTCATATAACACAAGACGCTCCAAGCAAAACACATATTATGTGGTGAAAAAAAATAGCCTCAAGTAATTTACCGATGGATTGAAGACAAAAGAGGGGATGCAATTCGGGGCATCCCCAAGCTTAGATGCTTGGTTGTCCTTGAATATTACCTCGAGGTGCCTTGGGCATCCCCAATCTTAGGCTCTTGCCGCTCCTTATTCCGTAGTCCATCGAAACTTCACCCAAAACATGAAAACTTCACAACACAAAACTCAACAGAAAACTCGTGAGATCCATTAGTGAAACAAAGCAAATAACCACCTTTAGGTACTGTTGTAAACTCATTTCAATTTTATATTGGTGTTATATCTAATGTATTCTAACTTCTCCATGGCTCACACCCCCCGATACTACCCATAGATTCATCAAAATAAGCAAACAACATGATGAAAACAGAATCTATCAAAAACATAACAGCCTGTAGTAATCTAGACTTTAGCCAAACTTCTGTAACTCCAAACATTCTAAAAAATTAGGACATTGTAGGAAATTTGTATATCAATAAAGTGAAAAAATTCAGAATTTTATCACATTCGAACAGATCAGATCAATTCTGTTACTGGGCGCAAAAGTTTTTGTTTTCTCGCAAAATCAAATCAACTATCACCCAAATCAGCCCGAAGGTCTTACCTGGCTCAAACACTAATTGAAACACTAAAACACAATTACAGAAGTAATATTGCATATTTATTCATGAACATAAGCAAAAACATAAATCATAAAAATAAAATTGGGTTGCCTCCCAACAAGCGCTATTGTTTTACGCCCCTAGCTAGACATATTGCATAGATCTAGGTATTTTAATAGAAGTGAGGGAGATCATCCATGCTCATCTCATATTCCCTCCTTTCAGCTGCAAGTTTGCTTTGTGGCAAGAAAAAATAATCAGAAGGGCTAAATTTAATTGGATAAGGATCCAAGAGATCAAGTTTGGGAGAAATATATTCCTCTTTTGGCCCTTTATATTTGATAATTATCTCTTCATTAGAAACGTTCCTTTGATTAAACTCCCTAAGTTTGTCCCTAGGCATAAACCCTAATCCATTATTTTCTATAGCAAAATTATCATTGAGTCCAGAAATCGTATCAATCAATACATCGGGAGGAACCGTTTTCCTTCGGTTTTCATTATAAGCAGCATAATCTGGAGATTGTAGTCTCCTAATCTACCCTTGATTAAAAAGGATCCCATTTATAGGGGGGGAACCACAATTTGTATTGTAATGAGCATATATTTCACGTGCCTCTTTCATAATATGCCCAAATTCATAAGCTTGGAATATAGTGGTGACACGCTTAACGGAAGGATCATGAATATTAGAAAATTCTAGGAGGATCCTTTGTATGCATGGATGCATGTGAACAAATTGTCTTTCTAGTTCAACTATAAGTAAAGATATTGCATCTGCAAGGCTATTAGTTTTGTTAACACTACAAAAAAAACCACTTCTGTGATGATACGTGTTTGTCACAGTAGGTCAAGTTTTCTGTCATGCATGTACATCCTTGACGATTTTATGACAGAATCAAGATAGTCATACCTGCGTTGTTGTAGAAGTGTTCCATGATAATGCCAAAATTATCGTCACGGAAGTGTCCACTTCCATGACGATAAACGGCAGGTCATGGAAGTGCTTTCATCAAGGGTAATCGACACGTGGCATCCACCGTAACGGGGCGCCGTTAAGCTATCAGGTTCCGGTTTGGATCCGATAACCCGTTAACAGCCTGGACCAATGGTGATTTTCCATGTGTAAAATTCTCATCCGCCGGAGGAACCACGTGTCAGCTCCGCGTTGCGCCGTAGGTCAAGTTTTCTGTCATGCATGTCATCCAGCGAATCGACGGGATGCTCCTATGATACTAATACGTCCATTTCGCATCAAGCTTTTATATTGATATTTATTGCATTATGGGCTGTTATTACACATTATGGTGCAATACTTATGCCTTTTCTCTCTTATTTTACAAGGTTTACACAAAAAGGGAGAATGCTGACAGCTAGAATTCTGGACCAGAAAGGAGCAAATCTGAGAGACCTATTCTGCACAACTCCAAAAGTCCTGAAAATTGATGGAGAATTATTTTGGAATATACAAAAAATATTGGGTGAAGAAAATACCAGAGGGGACCCACTAGGTGGCCACAAGCCTAGGGGACGCGCCCTACCCCCCTTGGCACGCCCCTAGTGCTAGTGGCCCCCGTGTCAGGTCTCTGGTGCCCATCTTCTGCTATATGGTGTCTTTTAACCTGGAAAAATCATAAGGAAGCTTTCGGGACGAAGCGCCGCCGTCTCGAGGCGGAACCTGGGCAGAAGCAATTTAGGGCTCCAGCGGAGCTGTTCTGCCGGGGAAACTTCCCTCCCGGAGGGGGAAATCGAAGCCATCGTCATCAGCAACTATCCTCTCATCGAGAGGGGGTCAATCTCCATCAACATCTTCACTAGCACCATCTCCTCCCAAACCTTAGTTCATCTCTTGTATTCGATCTTTGTCTCAAAACCTCAGATTGGTAACTGTGGGTTGCTAGTAGTGTTGATTACTCCTTGTAGTTGATGCTAGTTGGTTTATTCGTGGAAGATCATATGTTCAGATCCTTAATGCTATTTAATACCCCTCTGATTATGAACATGAATATGCTTTGTGAGTAGTTACTTTTGTTCCTGAGGACATGGGAGAAGTCTTGTTATAAGTAATGATGTGAATTTGGTATTCGTTCGATATTTTGATGAGATGTATGTTGCCTTTCCGCTAGTAGTGTTATGTGAACGTAGACTACATGACACTTCACCATGATTTGGGCCTAGGGGAAGGAATTGGGAAGTAATAAGTAGATGATGGGTTGCTAGAGTGACAGAATCTTAAACCCTAGTTTATGCGTTGCTTCGTAAGGGGCTGATTTGGATCCACATGTTTCAGGCTATGGTTAGATTCATCTTAATTCTTCTTTCGTAGTTGCGGATGCTTGCGAGAGGGGTTAATCAAGTGGGAGGCTTGTCCAAGTAAGGACAGCACCCAAGCACCGGTCCACCCACATACCAAATTATCAAAGTAACGAACGCGAATCATATGAGCATGATGAAAACTAACTTGACAATAATTCTCATGTGTCCTCGGGAGCGCTTTGCTTTTTATAAGAGTTCGTCCAGGCTTGTCCTTTGCTACAAAAAGGATTGGGACACCTTGCTGCACTTTAGTTACATTTGTTACTTGTTACCCGTTACGAATTATCTTATCACACAACTATTTGTTACCGATAATTTCAGTGCTTGCAGAGAATACCTTGCTGAAAACCGCTTGTCATTTTCTTCTCCTCCTTGTTGGGTTTGACACTCTTACTTATCGAAAGGACTATGATAGATCCCCTATACTTGTGGGTCATCAGATACACCGACACGTGGCTCGGCCCAACAGCGGCCCATTTAGGTCAAAAGGCCGGCCCGTTTGACTTGGTCAAAAGGAAGCGGGCTAGCCCACGGAAAGCTTCTTAACAGCCTGTTCGCATATAGCCCATTTACAGTCCGCTAACTCAGGGCCCATTATGGTCTCTCCGAATTAGGCCTAGTAGCGTCATCTGGACCGTCCAATATGGTTCCATCCCGTTGTAAATTCCGGTCCATGTATGTCCCATGACGTCTTTTGGCCCATATGAGGCCCTCTGTAACTCTGGGCCCAATAAAGGCCTGTGGTGAAGCTGGCCCAAAATGAACAGTGTATCACTTTATACCCGTTAACGGTCCATTATTCCATTGGGTCGTTTCCAGCCCGTGTTATCTTTCGGTTTTCTAAGGGCCATTTATTCTTGGGCTCATTTCCAGCATTCAATTACTTATGGTCCGTTACTGGCCGGTTCCGCTTGTGGGCCAAATTCAGCCCGTGGTTACAGTTGGCCCGTTTGTGGCTCGTTAATCTGTTGGGCGGTTTCATAGCGTCATCAAATATGGCCCAATAATGACCCGTTATGCCTATCGATAGAATTAAGCCCGTTATACATATCGGCCTATTAACGACCCGTTATGCTCGTGCCATAAGCTGACGATTCTAGCCCATTTACGGTCCATATAGCGGTCCGTTAATGGTCCACGAATAAGTATGACCCATGTTTGGCCAATCGATCATAGGACACGTAGAAGGCCCATTGATTCTACGGCCCATGGTCACTATAGCAGGTAGCGGGACCATGGTTACCTCAGTCGGTATGTTGCCCATGGTTATTGTGGCCTAGTTTTAAAAAATATTTTATTGTGGCCACTAGCAAACAGTGGAAAAAGAACTGCAGTGACTACAACCAAACAAATAAACAAGACAATAAGGAAATAAATAAGAAAGCAACTTACGCTAGGCAATTACGGTTATTACACATATTACATCCACTGGGCATGAAAGTTCGCCACCAGTGCAAATATAGGGAACAAAGCAACATATTACATACACTGGGCGTCTAAATTGGCTACCAGTGCAAATAAACGCGGCAGCAAAACAAGTCCATAACTGAAACAACTTCAGAAGAGCTCAAGAAACGTTATCTTGGGTATCCACCATGCTCGCAATAAGCTTAGCAAGCTTATTAGCTTTCTCCTATTTGGCGCTAAAATCCTACAACGCTTGTTGTTGCACCAGAAAGTATGGATCTGCATTCTCCAGGGACTTCCTCAGTCCTTCAGCTTCTTGTCGCAGCACAGCTAATCGATGTCTTTCAGCTTGTAGTTGAGACTCAAGAAACAATACTGATTCATACACTACAAAAAAATACACTTCCGTGATGATACGTGTTTGTCACAGTAGGTCGCGTTTTTTGTCATGCATGTACATCCATGACAAATTTATGACAGAATCAAGATAGTCATACCTGTGCTGTCGTAGAAGTGTTCCATGACATTACCAAAATTATCATCACGGAAGTGTCCACTTCCATGACGATAAATCGCGCGTCACAGAAGTGCTTTCGTCAAGGGTGACCGACACGTGGCATCCACCATAACGGAACACCATTAAGCTATCAGGTCGGGTTTTGGATCCGATAACCCATTAACAGCCCCGACCAATGGGGATTTTCCACGTGTAAAATCATCATTGGCTAGAGGAAAGACATGTTGGCTCATTGTTGGGACAGATGTCATCCACTCACTGGACAGAAGGCGCCTATGATACGTCGACACATGGCACGGCCCAACAGTGGCCCATTCCTGTGAAAAGGCCGGCCCGTTTGACTTGGTCAAAAGCTGGCGGGCCGGCCCATGGAAAGCCTGTTAACGGCCTGTTCGCATATAGCCCATTTACAGCCCGCTAACCCAAGGCCCGTTATGCCCTATCAGAATTAGGCCCAGTAGCGTCATCTGGGCCATCCAATATGATTCCAGCCCGTTTTCACTTCTAGCCCATGTATAGCCCATGACATCTTTCGACCCATATGAGGCCCTTTGTAACTCTTGGCCCATTAGCGGCCCGTGCTGAAACTGGCCCGTAATGAACAGTGTATTACTTTACACCCATTAACGGCCCGTGGTGAAACTGGCCCGTAATGAACAGTGTATCACTTTATACCCATTAACGGCCCGTTATTCCGTTGGGCCGTTTCCAGCCCAAGTTAACTTTCGGCCTTCTGAGGGCCCATTTATTCTTGGGCTCATTTGCAGCATTCGGTTACTTACGGCCCGTTACTGTAATTTTCTGCTTGTGGGCCAAATTCAGCCCGTCGTTACAGTCGGCCCGTTTGTGGACCGTTAGTCTGTTGGGCCATTTTCATAGCATCACCAAATACGGCCTATTAACGGCCCATTATGGTCAGCCCATAAAACGTACGATTTCCATTGAAGGCCCATCTACGGCCCATTAAAGGCCCGTACAAGACCCATAAATGAGTCGGCGGCCCATGGATCCTACGAGACGTAGAAGGCCCATGGATCCTACAAGACGTAGAAGGCCCATGGATCCTACGAGACGTAGAAGGCCCATGGATCCTACGAGACGTAGAAGGCCCATGGATCCTACGAGACGTGGAAGGCCCATGGATCCGACGGCCCGTGAAGGGCCATGGTCGGGCGAGTTGGCCCCCGTTTGAACGATATAGCATATTCAAAGAATTATCCTACTCAATACTATCACCTCTAAAAAGCATACACTATACAACAAAGAGATCAAGGCATAGAAAGGTAGAATAATCCTACACTATACAATGAACAAATTACAGCCGATAATACCCAATGGCATTA
Source organism: Aegilops tauschii subsp. strangulata (assembly GCF_002575655.3). Lineage (NCBI taxonomy): Eukaryota > Viridiplantae > Streptophyta > Magnoliopsida > Poales > Poaceae > Aegilops > Aegilops tauschii. The sequence continues at coordinate 204,790,121 of NC_053035.3, read as the reverse complement.
TGGTTCGGCACAGGTGATAATAAAGCATACACAAACAGCAAATTACATTCACTGGGCAAATACAGCTCATACATCATGGACGCGCATCAACTTAACTCCATTTGAACTATAATCTCTTCAGAAAATAGGATTGGCCGGATTCAGATAGCACAAATTTCAGTCTGCAAAATCTCCAATTCCTTCATGGTTACCTCAGTGTCTTGTTTCATTTTTTGACTCCTGCATCTAATACCTGCATGTCCAGTCTCAACTTGTTGATTATACGTTGACAATCATGTACACGTTGTCTTGCCACCTCTAGTTGATGCTCGAGAACATCGGCACATTCAAATTCCATTCCATAATCATTCGGTAACGGCCATGCCGCACTGCTCGCAGATCTTTGTGTTGATGTCACTTCATCCTGAAATGTTTCTGTAAGTACACATGACTAGGGCAAAAATATAGTTACAACAGTGAAGCGAACAAGACACTATTTTGTACTACATGGCAAAACAGGACTAACAATAATGTTACACGTCACTTTAAAAAAATGTTACACGTCATGAAGCATAAGCAGGTGATATTTTAAAAATTATAAAAAGATAGTCTGTGCAGCCTGCATACAGAAATCCCTCTTAGCTCACTAGAGGAGCATGATGTTGGGGCCCAATCGAAAACACAGACAAGTTACAAATTTAGACAGCACGTTACGTATAAGTAAGCAAGCAGTTGGCCATTTTGTGCCTCAATAAAGTCTTAGGGAGCATAATGAACAGAAGAGGGTTTCATACAAACATACTACAGCAGGCAAAACTATGCAATCATTAGCGTAGTATAAACTAGATTGTGAGCCTCATGCAATAATAGTTGGTTAATAGACTTCAAAGCTTCAGGCACACTTCGGTAGAGTAATTAAATGGTAAGGCCTTTAATTATGTCAACTAATAGTGATACAAGTACCGAACATCAGGCATGATTATTTGGGCATCTCATTAACTGAGGACAAATAAAGCAATTGAAAAGAGAAAATTAACTATGCCTGAAACAAACAAGGAATTGAACTGATGAGTTGCATACAGTGACTTACCTTAGCAGGTTGAAGAGGCTCAGCGCAGCTCCTACTTCTCTTGCAAGGCTCCTTCCTAACATCTTGTACTTGGAAATCCTCAATCTTATCTTCATTGCACCCCCTCTGCAAGGTGACACAAACTAGTTACTCGTCTCCTTGGAAGATAAATATGCATACTTTCGAGTCTGTGAACACAAAAGGATGAGATTATAACAAAACAACACCACATAATGAAACATGCCGCATCTCTTGCACTTGCACACAATGAAATGAGCATTTACTATGTCTGCACTATGTAAAAACTAGGCATACCTTCGAACTGGATCTCCAGGTACTCTTGGAGAGCCTACTGTAGTGTACAGCCAAACCTTTATGTCACCTATGAGTTAGACAAGGCCCCACTACAGCAGCCCTTAGTGTTTAAATCGTTGACAAGTTCTGTTAGAGTGTTAGGTCAAGAACAGCAAGTAATCAAAGCAAACAGTCCTAGTATGGCTGGCTGATGCAAACAAGCAATTGAACAGATGTGTGAGCAAATCTTACATATCAAGAAAAGAAGCAAAGAAGGAGGCTTAAAGACCATCACTTGACTGACCAGATTTAAGGGGCATTTAAACATCATGTGCAACGTATGAACTAACATAAACATTGCATATTCCAGATTCTACAATGGAATGCACATGTATTATGTTATGCCATGTATGATGATGCCTAAATGTACAGATAGCAGGCAGGAGTGATTCATCATTGCACGCACAATTGAATTGCAGGTTAAGGGCCAGTTCGATTCCGCCTTTTCAGGGGATATTGTCAAAATAAGCCATAAAAGATGTAAAGAAGTCATTTTTGAGTTATGGGCTTGGGCTTAACTAATTTCACTTTGGAGGGGGGTGTTTCGGGTAGAACCTCACTAAAAATTGAAGGGAAGGGGAATAGTGAAATGACTCTGTTGTCTGCCTATATTACACTCAAAATGCAACTGCTAACGCCTGTGTCACACCTGACCCTCAAGTAAAAACAAACACGCAAGCATTCATTGCCCTGCCCGCTTGCATCTCCTCTCCCCTTTCCCTCTACCTCAATCCCCTGCCTGCAGCACTAGGGTTCCTCCAGCGAGCCGCCACCACTGGTCCTATCTGGCCTGGTCCTCGACGATGCTATGTCCAGCTAGGCTACATGGCCAGCAGGTAGGGGCAAATCTCCCTGGCTGCTCCTCCCTCTAGCGGCGCCCCTCATTCTCATGGTCTCCAGCAGCTGCTCCACTGTGGTTCGTCCAACGCACTACTCCGGTGGGCGCTGCACAACTACAGCTGATGCCACACTGCGGCAGAAGGCACCTTATTCCCCCTCCCCTCCTCCCAGGCCATGGCCTTGAGGTGCTGTTGAAGGATGAGCTCATCCAACAAGGTGAGGATCTCCTCTGATTTTTTTGCCAAATTTTCATTTTGATCCACTATACGATGAATTGCTATGAGCTGCTTCTGCTGCTTCTATATGATGCATTGCTATGAGCTGCTCCTGCTCCTGCTATATGATGAATTGCTATGAGCTGCTGTTGCTGTATGATGAGTTGCTATGAGCTGTGCTGCTGCTATATGATGAATTGCTATGAGCTGCTGCTGCTGCTATATGATGAGTTGCTACAAGCTGCTCCTGCTGCTGCTATATGATGAATTGCTATGAGCTGCTCCTGCTGCTGCTATATGATGAATTGCTATGAGCTGCTCCTGCTGCTGCTATATGATGAATTGCTATGAGCTGCTGCTAGTATATGATGAATTGCAGACTGCTGCTGCTGTATGATGAGTTGCTATGAACTGCTGCTGCTGCTATATGATGCTTTCAGGTGGTGCTGCTATACGATAATAACCAGCCACTTGGACCATCGAATTTCAATAAATAATTGTTCTTCATTTAAATGTGGGTCATGCGTTCTTCGTTTAAATTAGGCAATGAGATCTCTATTGAAAACATTGACCAAAGTAGATTGTGCCAAGTAGATGGTATCTTTGTATTTGCATTTTGAGCAAATAGTGATGGTCTATTTTCCTATCATATTAATTACTGCACTGGGTTCAATTTGTGATGTTTGCAAGTCAAATAATTTCCATATGGGCAGCAAAATGGAAAAAATATAATGCAATCTAGACTTTCCACTGATCATACCAAAGATAAGCTGAAAACGCAATGAAAAGAACTGGTTGGCTTATTACATGGAGCTTATATTCACAGGTGCTTATTTTCTTACGATAACTCGTAATAACTGTCCCTAAGAAACTTGGCTAATAGAACTGGCATACAAATAACATGTCATGATGATTGCAATGGAGGAGTGACGTACCATAGCACACTGTATAGGCTCACCGCTGCCTCTTCTTTTTTTGCGATGTTCCATGAAATTGCCACATACATCTTGTACTTTTTCATTGTGTAACCCTATCTGCAAGTTGACATGGCTAATTTCAGACATCTCTACATGATACTACATTGCATATCCCTTGCGCATATTTAAACCACCAATTAACGATTGTGTGTGTACCATAAACTAGCCATGACTCTGTATGCTGGACTAGCAGGCACTCTATGGGAGCCTAATGTAGTGCACTGGAATTCCTACATGCCACCTACGATTTTGTGTAATGTACTGCCCCTGTTCCTAAATATATGTCTTTGTAGAGATTCCAGTATGGACCACATACAGATGTATATAGATGCATTTTCGAGTGTAGATTCACTCATTTTGCTCCGTATGTAGCCTATAGTGGAATCTCTAGAAAGACTTATATTTAGGAACGGAGGTACGAGGTAGTATCATGTATGACATCTACATATCTAATTTAGCATCCAGTAGTAGAAATCATTGTCTGAACAAAGGGATTACTGGTCGAAAATCCTAGCAAAGCACGCAGGCAGGCACAGAACAATACAAGAGAGAGAGAGAGAGACACGCTTACAAGATCATAGCAATGCCTCAGTCCAGGATCTTGGTTGGCCAAGCTGTTAGATCCAGAAGAAACATCGTCCTTGTAGTTTTTGCCAGCTGCATAACAGGTAACAGCGACCGGTTAGTATATTTGAAGTACATCGGGCAGGTGATGCTGGACGGGTTTAAAGGTGACAAGTACCTAGGCCGTGGCGGGTGCTTGGCATCTCTCCAGACGGTGGGAATCAGGTTAGAAACGTCGAGGGTGATGACGCTGCGCTGGCTGTCGGGGTCCGGTAAGGAGATCTAGAACCGTCGAGTAGGTGTTTGTGGATCGGCTCCGGTAGGGTGGACTACGGTGTGGGCGAAGCGGATCTGTGGCCATGGACGAGGGCGTAGGTGAAGCTGCTCCGGTGGTTGGGTTAAGGATGGTGTCGACGACGCGGATCTGCGGCCGTGGACGGGGCGTCAGAAGCTGCTCCGGTGGTTGGGTTAAGGATGGTGTCGACGATGCGGATCTGCGGCCGTGGACGGGGCGTCAGAAGCTGCTCCGGTGGTTGGGCTAAGGATGGTGTCGACGATGCGGATCTGCGGACATGGACGGGGCGTCAGAAGCTGCTCCGGTGGTTGGGTTAAGGGTGGTGTCGACGATGCGGATCTGCGGCCGTGGACGGGGCGTCAGAAGCTGCTCTGGTAGGTTGGATGAGGGTGCGAGGAAGCGGATCTGAGGCCGTGGACTTGTGAGTTGGCAAAGCGGCCCCGGTAGGGTTGAGAATGGTATAGGCGAAGCTACTCCGGTAGGGTTGACGATGGTGTCGGCGAAGCGGCTCCGGTAGGGTTGAGGAAGGTGTCGGCTAAGCGGCTCCAGTAGGGTTGAGGAAGGTGTCGGCGAAGAGGATCAGAGGCCGTCGTCGGGGGCGTCGGTGGGGCGGCTCCGGGGGGTGTGGACGAAGCGTCTCCGGTGGGGAGTACGAATGAGCCGCTGCAGATGCGCGGCGGTTGACGAGAGTACCGGCGAAGCGGATCCGGCGCTGTGGACAAGGCCGGCACTGAATGGGCTGTGGTACAGTGGTGGATGAGCAGTCTACTTGTTTCTAGGGGAGGTGGGAGGGGTAGATGCGGCCGCAGAAGCAGATCCGGCGAGGTGGATGCCGCTAGCAGTGAATGGGCTATGGTACGCCGGTGGATGAGCAGTCTAGGGTTTCGAGAGGGGAGGGGAGAAAGGGCGATGAAGTACGGACGGCGTGATGTAAGATGCTCTGGTGTTGTGGAGTTAGTCGTTTTTGCGGGAGGGGGAGAGGAAATGGGGGTGCCGTGTAGTGGGGGAACCGGAAGTTACCAAAGCAGCCCCAACCTATCATGTAGATGAGGGCGGTATTGTAACTGTTGGTCTCCGTGCACCAAGGACAAAAGGGGGATTTCGCATGCTAAAGACTAAGGTGGCGGAAATTTTAGAAGGAGGCGGGAGATTTTGCCGCCCGCGGGATCGTTCGTATCCAGTTTCAACTAATTTTGGACCGTGCTAGCGGGAAGGTCATGCTAGACTGTGTACACGGGGCACGCGCCAGCAGTTAATAACTGGTGTGAAGTCCACCCCAGAAAAAAAGACAATAACTCGGGATGATGCGCCGATAACTTGGACGTTCACACGGGCGCGGCCAATCGTACGGGTGTAGTGGCGCGTTCACAAAAAAAGGGATCAAACGCTCAGCCTATGTATTTCTCATGTAAATAGATAATTTAGTGGCATTGGTTATTTACTTTAAACATAATGCATTGACGTGTTAGTGTAGAGGCGCACAAAAAGAAATGGATATTGTAGTCAGCTACTTAAAAGTGTTACCTCATATGATTACATAGCCTCCATTTCATAAATTGCGTACCCGTTGAATTCATATATGAATATTACATATATTACTTCAAAATAGAAACTTAAATCATCCAAGACTAATGAATTTGAATGCAAGAGTAACAATAGTGCATATACATGATAGCTACATTGGTTGTTTGAAGAAACATCACTGTAACTTTGGCATGCACAACTGAAAAGGTTTATTTAAATAGAAAAAATGTGATATGTGAGTGTCCAATCTTTGTAGCGTTGAATCGATATTGTACCTTTGTCCACGATACGAAGTAGATATTGACTTATGTTCAAGCGATGCACGTCCACGATCGCTAGATAGTGATACGTGAATGAATTCTGCAATCTCTCTCACACGCATACATATCTCATTTCCCTGTGGGCATCGGAATCACACACGCGCACTTCCTGTATTTCTCTCCCTCCGTCAGGGTTAAATTCGTCTTTCTACCCCGTCCTACAAGTCTCTCACACAGAAACACACACGCTCTCTATGTCTAACACACCCACCCCTTTAATTCCGCCCACCCACAGCCACTAATGTCTCAAAGTATAATAATGTCTCTCACACATATGCTATCTACCTATCCCTTAATATAGCTAGATATGTGTCACACAAACTCCTTCTCCCTACTAGCAAGATGCCCATGCGTTGCACGGAACATCAAGATGCATTTGTATGAGAAGTTTATCTTGTGGAAGAAAAGGATGAACGAGGGAATGCCTTATTTGCAAATGTGGAGAGGGGTGTGGGTATCTTTTTGCAAAATTGCCATAGTTTCCTTCCTGTCCGTCGGATATAAATCGGATGGCCTATATTGCAGGATGGCAGGAACACCATCATCACCAACTCTGTTTTTTATAAGAGTAGAGATATGTGAGTGTCACTGCCCCCCCCCACACGCACCCACGCTTCCCAACACCGAAGGAGTAGGGTGACACCTCGATCTTGATACTAATCTATCGACTGGCTTCTCTCTCAAACATACACACACACACTACCCGGCACTGAAGGAGTAGGGTGGCGCATCGATCTTGATAATAATCTATCTACTCCTCTTTCAAACACACACACACACACACTCGCTAGTTGTGCCTCTGTGCCTACCGCGCACACTCTCGATACGTCTTTCTCTCCCTCCCCCCCAACAATGACAGCAGAAGGGTGACAACTCGATCTGATCATAATCTATCAATTGGTTTCTCTCTCAAACATTGTGTCTCGGTGCCTCGCTCGGTAGCCCCCTCAATATGTAGACTTCTCGCGCGCGCACAGGTGTAGTGACGATGACGCTGAACCCAGTGTGCCTTGTTTTTACTGGCCTCATGTGATAGTTTTCACCCTATTTTCTGTTGATTAACAAGGCAACCTTTTCTTTGTTACTACTAGTGAATCTTAAATCATTCGGGGCGGACATAAAATATATCACTTCAACCCAATTATCGCAGCAACTATTTTAAAAGAAATTAGCTAGCTGCCCGTGCATTGCACGGAACATCAAGATGCATTTGTATGAGTAGTTTATCTTGTGAGAGAAAAGGTTGAACGAGGGAAGGCCTTATTTGCGAACGTGGAGGGACGTGTGGGTATATTTTTGGAAAATTGCCATAGTTTCTTTCCTATCCGTTAGATATAAATCCGACGGCCTATATTGCAGGATGGCACGCACACCATCATCACCAACTCTGTTTTCTACTCCCTCCGTCCGAAAATACTTGTCATCAAAATGGATAAAAAGAGATGTATCTAAAACTAAAATACGTCTAGATACATTTCCTTTTATCCATTTTGATGACAAGTATTTCCGGACGGAGGGAGTATTTGTCTTTTTAGAGATTTCAACACCTTACCCAACATACTCAAAAAAGTAGTCCACAAATTTGATGTTACCCTCTTTTCTTGGCGGTGCAGTGCCATCTGGATACCTCATAAATAAATCAAGGACAAATCTGACCCCTTCCTGAAAAGACATACGGAGCAAAATGAGTGAATCTACACTCTAAAATATGTCTACATACACATCCGTATGTGGTAGTCCATTTGAAATCTGAAAAAGACAAATATTTAGGAACGAATGGAGTATATATAAGAGTAGACATGGAGATATATCTCCAGCATGGTCTACAACAAAAATGTGCTGGGCTGGTTAGCGCCGGATGCTCGCAACGCGATGACATGAGTTCAAATTCTGTTTTTTAACTTTATATTTTTATATTTTAATATTATATATTACTCTACTTATTTAATATATACTTCTTTCGCTACTGTACTGACAGTGGAACCCACAGAGTACTTAGAATACAAGATTAAGGATGGACTTGTTTCTTTTTAACTTTCTGTATGAAGCTGTAGCCACCCTGCAAGTCACGTGTACACTGTACATGAAATTAACTTTTTATAGAGGGACAATCATACAGGCAATTAACTCGAATGGATTGGATGTCACTCTATTATTTCCAGCATAAAGAGCATCTCCAACGGTAGCCGGCAAATTTCCTCCCGCTTCCTTAAGCGGAGGACGACATCAAACGCCAGTGGCATACATTTTTACAACTCTAACCAACCAGATGAAATTCGTGCAAACACGGACTGATTTCATATAAGCATGAATGATTTCGTATAAAAAAGCCGGATCTTCATATAAACATGATGGATTTCATTACATTTACATGAACTAAGAGGTGCCAATCCGGCTCTCTTGTATAATTAATACTCCCTCCGTCCAGAAATACTTGTCCCAGAAATGGATGTATCTAGACTTATTTTAGTTCTAAATGGCCGCCCGTGGATCCCTTTGTCTTCCTCATGTCCGTCAGACACTTGCGGGGTCGACGAAGATCCTTGGAAGAGACGAAGCAGCAAAGAAACCACCTGAATCCGCGGTCGTCGCCTCGGCGGTGGCCTTCATGGGTCCCAAGTGGCGGTGGCCACCCGTGTTCTACTTCTCCTCGATGATGGCGTCGGACACGGAGAAGCTGGCCACCGATTCGTTGCTCTCCACGCACCCGGCTTCTGTCTCTGCCTGCATGGCGCTGCCGTAGGCACGGGGGGCGCGGCCACCGCAGAAACTGGTGGCGTTGTACGACGCGGCAACGACGGCGCCCGTACCGGCGTGCTAGCCGCCGTGCCGGCGTGGAGCAACTCGCCACTCCTCATCGAGCTGAACTGGAGTGGCGAGTTGCTGAACCACGCGCCTGCTTGGGGCGGCAACTGGCTCCGTCGGGCCAAGCGAGGTTGGTGAAGCACCGAGCGGCCTCGCCCGTATCCGGAGGGCTCGGCGGGCCACCCAGCCGGGTAATATGCCGGAGAACGGCTCATCGGAAGCCATCAGAAGAGTGGAGAAAATGGTGAAGGAGGAGATGGGGGAGCGGCAGAGGGGTGCGATTCTTGCCCGCTGTCTGTCTGGCCTCGTGTAAATAGAGGGCGGACGGTAGGAGCTTGGCCGGCGTCTGGCCTCGTTTAAACTGAGGGCAGACGGGAGGAGCTTGGCCGGTGTTGCGTTTAATTCCGGCCCGCTCATGAACGGGCGTGTGGCAGGAGTAGGATTCTCGGTTTGCATGCGGGTTTAACGAAGGGGTTTAATGGAGGCGCCGGGCGTGCAGCGGGCGGCGCAGTACTATTCGATTTGACAGCAGTAATGAGCCGTCAAATCACAAAGGCCCTCGCCTCTCGTGAAACCGACCGAGCTAGACTGCCCTGCCCTCTAGCCCTTAAAAAAATGTATATACTCCACTTTTGTACAGTAGTGGTATCGATGGATTGCGCCATGAAGCAAAACTTGAAATTAAAAAAAAGGTGGTACATATAGAGAGTGCTCGTCGCCAAATTATGCATATAGTACTATTAAAAAGGCTTGTCACAATAATGGTGTCCAGCACAAGTGCACAACCCACCCCTCAAATAAAACTAAGCACCCTGGAATTCTTTGACAAAACTAAGCACCCTGAAATTCTTTGACAACTAAACTGCTGGCTATATGATGTTGTCCATATATATTGTACGTATATAATGTGAAGAAACGAGTGGTAGTACTATACCAACTAAAAGATGAAATGTAAGAAATACTAGTATGTACGTACTGAAGAGTTAAAGTAACAAGAAGAAACATAACATAGTTCTGCTGGGGGCTCAGCACAACACACCCCTCAAATTAAATTAAGCACACCTGAAATTAAACTTTGCAACTATTCCGGTTGACACTACATTAGAACCACCATGAGCAACGACACTGCCACCTTACTCGGAGTCCTCGTCCACGTCCTCGACTTTGTCCTTGTCCCTCTTCCTCTTGGCCGATACTTCTTTGCTTGAACCGCACACTTGGCTGTTGCTCTTCATCCAACCCTTGTAGATATTGAAGCAAAGGTAGCCATCCATTGCAGCATAGTGGATGTGGTCTATATCTAGTACATTCCGCTGCCATGCATGACGATGAAACGTGTATGTAGGTTTCTCCAGTTTACCGTACGAAGGATGAACCATGGCTCCTGCCAGGGTCAGCATTGAAGGCTGACGAGAGGACACCAGCCGATTCTTCTGGAGGTCGAAGGTGTTGCCTACAACGAGGCCTATCCGACGCTGGACTTCTTTGTCGTTACCAAAGTCTACAGTAACGAATTTGACTAGGTTGCTCTCGAGGAAGTCCTTAAAATCCTGGCACTCAACGTCGGCATGGCATATGTGGTAGACCAAGCATAAGTCATGCACGCAAACCTGGATCATGGAGGGCTTCTTCCTCTCTTCGTCCTTTAGATCCTTCTCTCATCCCAGGACTGTGGTGTACTCAACATCTAGCCCAGTGACCCACTCATCATCTGAGTCTTCGAACATGTGTCTGAAGCGAGAAAGGCATCCTTTCACCGTCGCGGAAGAACGGGTGTAGATGACGTCGAACTCATCGCCGGTGATGGTTCTAACCTTGTACTCACCGCTGATCGGGGAGATTTGGGACACCATGGATTTGGGAGGAGGGTTAGGATTAGTGGAACTGCCGTAATGTGAATGGACGGGACGACTAGGAGCGAACCGCCGTAGTATTGAAGGACGTGCGGGGACGAGTAGGAGCGAAGTGCCAGCGTGCGAACGGCAGGGTAGTGGCTTTCCATTCTCCCATGATACGGGCTTCCGAGAGCCCTTGGATCTGAGATTGAACGGTTGCATGGCGTGATTCTAGACCTATGGGTGAATATCCTATCCTGGAGGGTTATTCTGCAAATTTTCAGTAACTTAGCATGCGACCGTTTGATCTCAGATCCAAGGGCTGCCAGCAGCCCGTATCGTGGTCGCGCCTACCACGACCGTCGTGTCGCTCGTGCGGTCGCGCCCTTGGAGATTTAACACGGTGCGTTAGGCTATCTGATGTTGGCATGTCATACATAGTCATCACTTAGTCTCATACTACAACAAGGTTTTGGCTATAAGGTTGGCTATAAGTGTATTTTTTTTTACTTCTCTCTATCTCTTTCTTCGTACTCCCTCCGTCCCATAATATAAGAACGTTTTTGACACTAGTGTAGTGCCAAAAATGTTCTTATATTATTGGACACAGGGAGTACTAGTATTTATTGCATTTGCCAAGGAGTGGCCTCTTCCAATGAAATAGTGTTGCTAAGTTTGCTTCATTTAATTAGCTATAGACTCAAAATTGTCTTTTCACCTAGGTACACGCGCTTAGCACCGTTTCTTCCTTGGGTCACCAAACTAGTCTCTCTCTTCTTGATTAACTTGCCACATCAGACTTTATGCCTATGTGGCAAGCTTAAGCACCTGTAGGAGCAAGTAAGTACAATAGTGCGCTTTACATGGCATTTTTGCATATGTGGAGGAAAGAGAGGCAAGGAAAAAGTGGAGAAGTGGGCTCTCATGCAAGAGCCAGCCTCTACTACATGGTCGAGCATTGGGAGAGGCACCTGTATGGAGGTGGTCAGGAATCGGGAGACTCACGCCGGTCGTAGGCCGCAGTTAAAATGATAATGGCAAGTCAAATCACGGGCCCCACCTGTCCAGAAGTAACTCGCTGTCAAATCACACAGCCCTACGTTTGCAGCAGCCTACTCCCTCATCTTCTTGCATCTCTGTCGAACCGACTAGGCGGAACTGCCCCGCCTACCGCGCAGGAAAAGCCCGCGCAGTATACTCCCTCCGTCTAGGTGACCAAGGTGGAGAGGAAAACGAGAGAACATAATTTTAGTATTTGCTAAGGCTGGTTGTAATGGTACTAGCCTTAGCAATTTTGATGAGGTGTCATAGAATTAAGGGACAATTCCATTTATCCCCCTAACTTGAGCCACCACCTGGCATTTGCCCCTAATTTTCAGGTATGCTCAGAAATACCCCTCTTCCGTCAAGTCACCTTACACAAATGCCCTTGTCGTCCGGTCAAAGGGGTTTGACCATCTGGTGAATAGTAACATGGGGAACAGTAAATTCGAAAAAATAGCAAAAAAAATAAAAAATATGAAATTTTGTGGGATCGAAGATACTTAAGGGCGCAAGGTGTGTGCAAATTTTTGCATTGTTTGGACATTCCAGGAACTCGTGGGAAAGGAAAAAATTTAAATCTATACGCTGTGAACAGTAAATTAAAAAAATAGCAAGAAATTTTTAAAAAATATGAATTTTATTGGCATCAAAGAGGCTTGGGTGCGCAAGCGGCTTGCAAATTTTTGTGATCAAATGGCATGCGAGGTGCTCTAGCAAAAAAACAAAATAGTGCATTTTTTCAAAGTTTTTTTTGTGCCAAATTTTGTTTTTTTCTCCACGAGCTCCTACAGTGTCGAAATGCAAAAAAAATTGCACGCACCTTGCACACCCCAGCCTCTTTGATGCCAAAAAATTTCATATTTTTTTGAATTTTCTTGCTTTTTTTTGAATTTACTGCTCACAGCGTAGATTTTAAAGTTTTTAGTTTGACACGAGCTGCTGGAATGTCCAAACTGTGCCAAAATTTGCACGCGCCTTGCTCCCTTGAGTATCTTCGATCCCACAAAATTTCAGATTTTTTTGATTTTTTTTGCTATTTTTTTTGAATTTACTGTTCACCATTTACTATTCACCAAACGGTCAAACCCCTTTGACCGGACGGTAATGGCACAGAAGGGCATTTCTGTAAGGTGACTTGACGGAAGAGGGGTATTTTTTAGCATACCTGAAAATTAGGGGCAAATGCCAGGTGGTGGCTCAAGTTAGGGGGATAAATGGAATTGTCCCTAGAATTAAATGAAGAAAGAGAGAGAGTTGAGTACTATGTGTCATACATGGCAATAAATAAAGTACTACATGATACTAATATATGATACATGGCGCAGGAGTACTAAGTATTATTAATACAGTTTTGCTAGAACTCATCTAGATGAGATATAATTTGGTCTCATTCATCTTTTATAGCCATTGGATGTGATGCTATATAAGATGCGTGTGTGCTGACGTGGGTTGTATTTGTTCTTGTGCAACGAACTGACCACTGCATGTCATGTTTGATAGTCTCAAGTCATTAAAAGCATACAAGCCCCACATCTCTTCTTGGTTGATTCCTCTATTTATGTCAAAAAAATAAGAAACAACGTGAGACTTAATGCACCACGCCTATGTGTTTACTATTTGGTTTTCGTAAGATGACTTAATACTCACCTAGACGGAGGGAGTATTCGATTTGACAGCGGGCGGCGCAGTTCCTGATACGTCTTTAATGCAGACGAGGGAGGGAGTAGCGGTTCCCGATATGTTGAACGGCCAATGCATCCTCCTTCAATTAATGCATGAGGGGAGTAATGGGAGCAGGTCCGGGAAAAGAGGCTGCACGATGTGAATGCAACGCAGTTTGCCCTCATTGCCCTCATATAAAGGCGCCCCTCCATTCCAATGCATCTACCACATCGTACGCACCTAAGCATTTGCCTAAGCACCTACACTAAGCGCAAAAGAGCTCACTCCAGACCCATGGCGGCGATGCGCGTGAGCGGCCAGCGGCTGCGCCAGATGGTCCACGACGCCGGCCTGCGGCATGGCGCCGAGGATCGTCTCCAGACGGTGTTGGAGACCGGCTGGTGGATGGCCGCCGTCGACGCCAACTACGACTCTCAGTTGGACCAGATGATCGTTGCCACCAGCAACATTTTCACCGTCCTCAAGAAGCTCGCAGACGACATCGCCGTACTCCTCCAGCCCGCGCGCCCGGGCTCCTCATTGCCTGCCACCCTAATCGGCCTCCATGGCCGGAACCTCTTTCAAGCACTGGTGGCCCTGCGACTGCCCGCCGACGCCACGAAGAATGTCCACCTGGAGGTCGCGCTCGCCGCGAGGCGCCTCGCCCTGCAAGAAATCATCGACCTACACATCCACGTGTACGAGCAAATCGTGTACATAGGTATCTACAAGGCCAGTGAGCACGCTACGATGTTGGCCTTCCTCAACCGGCAGGAAGCCTTGGATGCCTTTGCTGAGAAGCACCTCGACCTCGCCACAAAAGCCGCCACTCCTTAGCCGCCGGTCGGTGGCCCGTCGCACTAAGTTGAGGAGGAGGAGGTCGTACGTTCGTGGATCCATCTTTCTTCTTGCCTTTTGTAACCACCACTGCGATCGCATCATCATGGCCTTAATTCTTATTGTGCTGTTGCATTCTCGTTCCAGTCAATACAGACATGTGCGATCCCTTTGCTTAATTATATGCATCACTGTAACTAGTACTCCATCCGTCAATTTATAAGTTGTGCTTACCTTTTCCATCAACTTCGTGCAACGCGCGGGCATATTGCTAGAAACACTAGAATATGTCTATATACTCCGTATGTGATAGTCCATTTGAAATCTCAAAAAAGACAAATATTTAGGTACGAAGGGAGTAATATATTAGGAGTATATCAAAACAATAGTGATTTCTTTCAAGTTTGTGAACAAATACTACTATTCTACTACTTTGGATCTGTCGCAACGCACAGGCACATTGCTGGTAAAAGGAAAAGGCCTGCCGCGTTCGCGTCGCACCTCCACATGCCCGGGAATCGGGAGTACAACACGGCCCATCCGGCACGACACATAGCTTAGGGAAGGCGTGTTGCCTAGCATTTTCACTTTCATGTGGGACCGCCGTTGAGCAAACCGACACCCCGCCCGCCACCGGGTTGGAAAACAGAAACGAGGGGAAGATCTAGTTGTAGCAACGAAGCCAAGAAATTTGGTGTCAGACAGGGCTCATTGATAGAGTAGGAGCATTCCGTACTAGTACTACTCCTACTAGTACCAAGTTTGTACTCCTAATACTATATTACTAGTACTACCACTATACAACTAGTAGGTATGTGCACGACACAACATCGTAGGAACAAAAAAGGGAAGATCTTGTTTTGGGTGATTTATCTTTTTTCAATCAATGTAGTATGAATAATATGATGTGGGGGGCACCCATGAAGCTTATGTGGCTTGGTTGCATGGCTACGGAAGGTTAGAGAAAAATAAATAGATAATGTGTTTAGAGTGCACTCCACTAAATAGATATACTTTGGATCCATTGCAACGGACCGGCACATCTATATCTATACCCCCTATATAGTGTGTGAAAAACTTTGAAAGTTGGTCGTTGGATGAAGCCAATCCGAGGGTACAAAGATGGCAAATCCGAGCACTACTGGCCGTTGGATATCATCCACCAGATTCTGCCACATGTATAATCTAGAAGACTCCATGGTTGAACTTAATTCATGACTAACTTTGCCACAACTAAGCTTAGGAAAGTTATTAGTTCTTCAAAATGAGAGCCACAAGTTGGCAAGCCTAAGGGAATCTTGCCACATTTTGTGTGTGTATGTCATGTGGGGCCTTAGTGTGGCTTGCCTAAGGTGTGGCTTAAACCAAACATTCACCTAAGTTAATCAAACTTGCCTAACCTTACA
Organism: Aegilops tauschii subsp. strangulata; assembly: GCF_002575655.3. Lineage (NCBI taxonomy): Eukaryota > Viridiplantae > Streptophyta > Magnoliopsida > Poales > Poaceae > Aegilops > Aegilops tauschii. The sequence goes on along the minus strand of NC_053035.3, from coordinate 204,774,395 downwards.
TTCCACCAGATTTTGCCACATGTTAGAATCCAGAAAGCTCCACATGTAGAAGCATAATGCACAAACCACCAGAATCTCATGCGTGCAATGCACATGTACCTTACTAGTACTAGTTGGTAGTAGTAAGAAACAAATTCCAGTTTTGGCACGAGCTCGTACTGCGGGAGCACCACAAGGCCTGCCGTAGGAGTTACATTTCCCTCTCGGGGCCCACGGGACCGAACTTCAGTAGCTTAGTGCCCGGCCTATGAGTCAATGACATGCGGACCTTAAATGCGGCTGGCCCACATGTAATTCTCATGGTGGTGGCATGGTTTGCGACTCACTCGTTCGAGATGAACCGGCCGGTGGTGGCATGGCCGTGGCGAGGGTGCCACAGCTGGGCGTCGGGGCGTTACGAGGCGTAGATGGCCACACCGGCGGGTACTACCTGCAGTACATAAGTACTCCAGCTGAGGATTGATGCCCGGGACGAAATGTGTCAGAGCTGCTGGATGAAAATTCGATGGTGCGGGAGTACGGATCGGAGCATAGCAGCGGAGCAGGCAAACCATGTCCAATCGGGTGTGTCTGTGGTAGAAAGTTGATGGACGCCGCAGTTCAGCTGGCCCGCATGTCATGCACACAAAAGGCAGAGGAGCGGTGGGGCCGAGAGGGATGAGGGGCACGTCGGGGGGATGAGGATCCCCTGACGCGAACAATCCTACCATTCTGTCACTCACATGTGGGACCCATAAGCGTGGGTCCCACCTGTCAGCGAAGGAAAGGCAGGGCAAGGCAGTGATAGCCACGTCAGAGGATCCATGTCCACGTCGGGGGACGTCGTGCTGTGGGTTGGAGCGGCGTCGTGGGAATCGCGTGTGGGTGTGGCAGTGGTAGAAACAAGAAACGTGATGGTCGCCGTGCTTCAACTTCCATGGACAAGCTGTCATGTCTGCTGACACATGTATATCAAAACTAGAGTGTTTATATTTCAAGCACGTGAACAAGTATTATTCTACTACTTTGGATCCATTGCAACGCACGGGCCAGCACATTGGTACTCCCTCCGTTCGGAACTACTTGTCACAGAAATGGATGTATCTAGACGTATTTTAGTTCTAGATACATCCATTTTCGAGACAAGTAATTCCGAACGGAGGGAGTAGTAGTAGTGTTCATCTCTATCTCTAGAGGCCTTCCCTCGTTCATCCTTTTCTCTCACAAGATAAACTACTCATACAAATGCATCTTTATGTTCCGTGGAACGCACGAGGATGTTTCCTTGGGGGTCTCTCCAGCGCGGTGTGGCCGTAGTTGCAAGTTGACGCCCCTTGAGATACCGACGTTGAGGGGCACTCGGATTTCCTCCGATGAGCAGGTAAGATGAGTTTGATCACGTAGTAAATGCATTCTAAAGACTACTTCCGTGTCCATTTCCTAATTCTCCCCCTGCCCACTGTTTCACAGGTTAGGCTCGGTGCGAGTGGAGATTGGCTTGCATATGTACGGGAGGGTACCAACATCAATTTGCACAACATTTACAACGGTGACACCGTTCCCGTAGAACCTTTGTCCAACATTGGGATCAGCCATGCAACGGGCCACCGCATGAATTGGTACGATGGAACCACGGTGAGATTGAATAAGATAGCACGAACCTTGCACATGGCAGTCAAAGGCGGACCATGCTGTCTGCGGCCGATTTGTTGCCGTACGAGTAGGAAGACGTTGTGCTCCTTTCTAACCGCATCTTCGCGGTGACAAACCAGGAAACTTATTTTGTATGGGACACATCCTACGATATACTCCCTCTCTCCCAATTTATTTGTTTTGAATCTTTTCGTTTTATAAGTTCCAAATTCAAATTTAGAGCTCCCCATCACATGTTGAGATTACAATGTCCATTAAATCGTTGTGTGCATGTATAGTAAAGAAACAAATCTCGAGTTTGGCACGAGTTCGTGCTGCGGGAGCACCACAAGCCCTGGCGCAGGAGTTACATTTCCCTCTCAGGGCCGTCGGGACTGAGCTTCAGCGCCTTACTACACCTACCTTTGAGTCAATAACATGTGGACCCGATAGGTGACTGGTCCACATGTAATGCTCCCGTAGGCAGAGGGGCAGTGGGGCCATGAGGGGTGAACCGCAGGTCGGGGGACGTGTGGTTTCATGGGTTCGAGCGGCATCGTGGGAATCGCGGGTGGCTGTGGTAGAAACTTGATGCTCGCCGCATTTTAGGTGGCTCACATGTCATGCACACAAAGGCAGAGGGGCGGTGCGGCCGAGAGGGGTGAGGCGCACGTCGGGGGGCGTGGTGCTGTGGGTTGGAGAGGCGTCGTGGGAATCGCGAGATGAAACGTGATGGTCGCCGTAGTTGAACTTCCATGGACAAGCTGTCATGTCTACGGACACATGCACTGCATACTGATCACTGGAAGGAGTAGCAGAGAAAGCTATATATGCGAATAAATAGTTCCTTATAGTCAAGCGGACCCACGCTACTACTCTGTTCCAAAGACATGCACACCATCGAAATAGTCCATCTATATCAATATACACCGAGAGGGAATAATTTTTTTTACAAGAGAGGAAATAGTTCATCCATCCATAATGCCCTCCTGCTGGTGCAGCCTTTTCTTCTTCTTCTTCTTCTTCTTCTTCTTCTCCTTCTTCTTCTTCTTCTTCTTCTTCTTCTTCTTCTTCTTCTTGTTCTCATTCTCTATGGGAGACGGCTTCGCAACAAGCTCTTTGGACCTTGCAGCTATCTCGAAACTCACACGGGCATCGAGGGCAGCATATTTTATCCGCTCGTACATCAAGGGATAATTCTCCCATCCAGACGACCTTAATGCCACCGTCTCATCACCCTTCTAAAGATTTGTACCGAGCACAAAATTTGCTACGTCGAATAGGGATGGTGTCTGTTTATCACAATCTTCTACAGGAATTTTGATTCTGGTTTGTAGGTTAGCGATGCTTTTCAAATCAAGGTTGTACGGCTCCAGCTTCTGTTTGTCCCCTTCGATGGCTGCCCCACAGAAGTATACGTCCTCCCGAGACAAGAAATCGTGAAGCTCACGTGGTATGGAGGGCGAGTGTATGATGTGGTACACCAAAACATCATCTTCGAGGCACAGCTGAAGGACGGCGGCGCGCTGGATCTTCCCAGGGGCACGCTCCGTGTACTCTGTGTCGAGACCGATGACCCTCGTCTCTACCTTTTCGAGGGAGTTGGATACATTGTTGATCCACTGCCGAACAACCCTTGGGTGGACGGTGACGGTGGCAACTATGCGCATCGAGCCTTCGACGAGGACATGTTGGACGCTAAAAACCTGCATCTCGATCTCTTTCGGCATTTGGAACCGCTGGAACGGAGGGCTATGGTTTGGAGAATTAGGATTAGATGGCTAGTCTAACTGAAGTAGTAGATGATTATTTAAAGAGGTTAAAACAATGTGAACGCAGTGGGGTTTGGATGCAAATGAAGACGAAGGGGAGGTGAAGAAGCCGAGGAGAATCGGTTCCCGATGGAGAAGTAAATGGGAGAAGTGGCATGCAGGCAGTTGATTAGACGGCTAGGTAGACTAAACGAAAAGGCTATGCGGGTAGACTGATGAGTCGTACCTGTTCGTGTACGTGCCCAGCCTTCCTGATAGGTGGGACCTATGCAAACAGATAAAAAATGTGTCGTAGTTTTTTTTGAGCGCGTGAGTGGGAGACACAACATTCTGTGGTTAAGGAATACTCCCTCCGTTTAGGTGAGTATAAGTCACCTTACGAAAATCAGGTTTTCCCAAAACCTTTAGGCGTGGAGCATTAACTTCCTGCTCGATCCCCTCCCAGCCTCGTTAGCCAGCGTTCTCTTCCTCTGCTGCCGCGTTCTACCATTCCATTTTTTCTCTTCTCAAGTGTGGAACAATCTGCATGTCGTCCTTGATGCACCAGAACGACCACTGCATGCATCGCAGCAGGGCGTTGATTGGGCATGCACGAGAATTTGGTTCTGCTCGCAATATGGATGATACCTGAACGATGAAGTGAACAGGCATGCTAGCACGGGAGACCTATTTCCGCTATACAATACAATACTGGAGTACTCATGTTCCTACTACTACTACTACTAGTAGTAGTAGTAGTAGTAGTACAACTGTGGTACACTTGATGGTCAAAATACTATTCATCCGGTCCTCACAGTGAAGTGACAACACCCTGCGCGTGACACTAGTCCAGGCGGCGTGTTCGGGTTACCAAAGTCAGCCTCACCCTGTGCACTGTGCAGTCTGTCACCGCCGTTGTACAGCACATTGGTGCCTCGCCTCGTCTCCCTCTCCGCTCCCATAGCACCACTCCATCTCCATCTCCTCCGTCTCCGTCTCCGTCTCCATCTCACTGTGCCCCCGTGTACCGTTGCCTCACTCGCCTCCCCCAGTACCACTATTCCCTCGCTAGCCGCTCCAGCACCGACATCCTTCTCCCTTGTAAATCAAGCCCCCTTCCAAACTCCACCATGGCCAAACACGAATCGTGCAGCATCCATATGAGCCGCGATTGGAGCAATCTCCCCAGTGACATCCTCGACCTCTGTTGTTCGTGTATGGATATGTTGAGCGCCCTGCGGCTGGCTGCATGCTCGAGGGACATGCACACGGCCATCGTCGAAGCGAGGCCTAAGCTTTTCAAGAATCCCTGCTTGCTGCTATCTGGTCTTGCGAGATTGGCTCACCATGATACGGAGGCGTGCATGATGCCCCTCGACTTCAATCCGATCTCCATTAGCCGAAACTTCTTTGCAGGTATGTAGTGGGTCACCGTACATCATTTCCCTCGACATCGATCCAATCACCATTGCCCGAAACTTCTTGGCAGGTATGTACTGGGTCGGCATGAACTCCCATTGGATGGCTGCCTTCAGAGAAGATGGTAAAAAGTTGGTGCTCGTGAACTTCCAGACCTCCCATGAGATTATCCTTCCTCCGTTGGATTATATAGAGTATTACCATCGTGGTCCAAGTCATCTAGATTACTACGTCAGTTGGACGGACCTTGTTTTGCAGAAGATTGTAATCTGCCAAGTGCCCACACGACATGCGAATTACGCAGACTTCAAGCTAATTGCCTTGTTTCACCGCGGACTCGCCTATCTTTACGCCAGTGCCTTCTTTAGCTGGAGACAACTCGGCTCGCAGTGGATCATCGTCAAAGCTGATACACACTTCTGTGATGCTATTGAACACAATGGCATCATGTACGCGATCGACAAAGCAGATGGCACCACGTATTGCTGGGACGGCGCGTGTAAGTTGTTTCCGTCTCATGTTAATGATGACGCCATGACACTGTTTGAACTTTTTGTGATGATTGGCATATCCCTGTTTGAGCAGAATTTGAGTAGAACTATGGCAATGTATTAGAGACGTCGTAAATCAGCTATATTTGGAATGAGTTAATTCATGCGATTATGACCATGTCATTACAGCCAATTTGTACCCTGAATAATCAAACGGTTAGGAATATATGGATATTATCCTTATTTTACAGTAATATATATACTACTACTACTAAACATGAGTGTGTAGCAATGGCCATGTTAGTTTCCTCATTTTCATGATGTAGAAACATGCACCACATTGTTGGTTTCATCTAACCATACATTAGGGAAGTAAATGTGCATATGGAGAACTCTATATTTGGAAGTAGTGAAATCCTGCAATGCTTACCATGTGTACATACCTATATTTGCCCTTCAGCAATCAATGGCTAGAATAATATCCTCACAAAATTTTTGCCCGCAGAACACGAGTATATAACAATGCATGGTCTGTTAGTTACCTTGAAGAATTTGTTTGGGAGGACAGAACATGATTACTCCCTCCGTTCCCAAATATTTGTCTTTCTAGAGATTTTAACAAGTGACTACATACGGAGCAAAATGAGTGAATCTACACTCTAAAATATGTCTACAGACATCCGTATGTTGTGTCTATTTGAAATGCCTAGAAAGACAAATATTTGGGAACGGAGGGAGTACATAACATGCATGACATGGTAGTTTCCTGTGAAGAATCGATTGCAAGATAACATGAGTATAACCATGCATGGCACTTCTATATTTTCGAACCCAATATACATTTCCCTGTATTTTCCTCCCAGTTCCAAGAGGGACATATCAATGATGTTTCTTGCATTATCCTACTCATACTCTGAACAATGCTAATCTTACGTTAACAATGTCTGTCCTTTTTGATATGATGCAGTGTCCCTACAATTACTGCCCTTTGTAATCACACCACCTTTGCCAAAAACAGGGAAGCACAACTGGTTCCTCGCTCGATCAGACGACGGCAAAAGACTGATGATCATTCGGACACATGAGCCGGAAAAGTTATATTGCAAAAAAACCCACTGTATACAAGCACCGTGTAATACGTGAGTATCCGGACAGTGGCTGTTACGTCTATGAGCAGGATACCAGCTTGTTGGGGCCTTTAGGATTTTTTAGTTGGAGGCGGGTAAACAGCCTTGGTTCACACTCCCTGTTTCTCGGACTCAATTATCCGATTAACCAGGAGATCACTGTTGGCAAGGACCTTGATGGCAGACAGGCTCTGTTTGCTATGGAAAAACTGTGTCTACACGGCGAGCCTTAGGAGTTCGGGAGCAAACTCCCCTGATTGTCAACGATACAGCCTGCAGCCAAAAGAAGGTGAGAATGAAAAAGGTATCCGGATTAACTTTGATCCTTGGATGTCTCAATTACGGCAGGCAGTGATGTGGTTCAAGCCTTCAGGTTGATAGGTAATTGGGCTGTTGCATCGAAAGGGTGGAGTACTGGTGTCTCCGGATCACTGGTCGCTGAAGCGGGGCTGCAAATGATGATGGTGCTGGATCATCTCTTCGAATGACTTTGTTGTCTTTGCTGCTGGTTCTGGATGGGTAGTTCTTTCTTTTGTTATGCATATTCCTTGTCATTTGGTCATCCTCGTGTATGTCACTCTTACTATGTAATAGTTGCTTCTGTTTAGAATGTCATTTTCGTCTGGATCACGAGAGTCTGAGCGCTGCAGATGGGTGCGTTTTCGTGGTGTAGCAAGACTTCTTATGAACTATCATGTCTTGTTGTTTCTGTCAGTAGTAGTCACTAGTCAGTGTTTGAATGTTGTATATATCGTTGTTTCGAACTGTTTACTGTCTCGAACTACAGGTGGGCTAAATGAGGGCATCACCATTCTCCAGTGTTTAGAGTATATCTCCTTTTTTCAAGTTATATAATTTGAGCTCAGTGTCTTTTCGATGATGTACACTTGTTTGGGCCAGTGAGGTGTCGTTGAATATGGGCCGAGTAGTGACGCAATGCCACACAGGTCAATTATGACTCTCAGGCCGGGCTCTCAAAAGATCCTAAAAAAAGGCCGGGCTCTCCAAAAAAGAAAGAATAAGGACTCTCAGGCCGACATGTGGGCACCACCGGTGTTTTCATGCGCTTGCACGCCGAGAGCATATTGGCGCGTGCTCGAAATTCATGCTACCTTTTCATCCCCAGTCTCCCGCCCCTCCCCCACCTCTAGAATCTCGATTCCTACTCCAGTTCTCCCAAATCCCCCTCCTGTACTCCATGTACTCAAGCGCACTATCATGTCGCCGGTCAACGCGGATCTCCGAGCCGGAGATCATGAGGTCCGTCCTGCCTTCGGTCGCTGCGTGCTGTCGCTCAACAGTGGCATGGCGGCGCTTGATGACCAGTTTGCCGGCAAAGTGCTGATGGTAACCATCAACGGCGACCGGCCTCCCGTCTCGCCAGATGACCTTGTCAAAGCTCTTGGCATTGCGCACGTCATCCAAATAAGTGACTTGCTCGTCGAAGTCTGTCTGCCACCGGTTGATTTCTTCGTCAGGTTCCGGACAACTTTCGACTGCAGTCGTGTGTTCGAATCTTCCCGACGTTTGTTCTGCGATGGCGCGCTGGTGAGCTTTGATCGGTGGCACCCAGGATGGGGCTCGTGCCCTCTGAGCTTGAGTTTTTAACAAAGCTTACCTTCCACGGCATGCCTCGACGTGCTTGGAACAGCGAGTCCATGAACGAGCTTATCAACGACCTTGGAGGTGAGCTCGTTAGTATGTTTGTTCCTCCAGACAGCTGGGCTCTGACGGTTATGGCATGGATGAAGAATTCGTCCACCATACCGAAGGTGATTGGTGTTGAGATACCGGTGCAGGAACCGGGGTTGTACTATTCGTCGCCACCAAGGCCGCCGCGGACCACGTTAGGGATGTACCTGTATCGAGTGTTCGTGCATGTCGAAGAAGTGGTCAATCCATCAATCGAAGTCCTGCCGCCGCCGCTGGTGCCAGGGTCCGTCGATGACGTCCATTACAGGAGTCAACGTCAGACTTTCCCCGTGTTGCTCAAAACGATGGATGGCACAGGGCCTACTCCATCACGCGGCGGAGGCCACTGCTTCTTTGGGAGAAGAGGCAGGGCTGGCTGCCTGGATGTGCTCTAATTTGAGGTAACAACTGAATCTTGTCAGATACTAGTTAAATCCGAGCTATGGGTGTGAAGCACTGATATGCCAGTACATTTGATTGTGACCTGTTCTAATTTTGTACCTGAACTTTTTTTAGAAAGGGCTGTACGTCAACTTAATGTGCTAGCAGAACTTATTGTGTTGTCTGTCTGTTTTCTTTGCACAACATTCAAGATATTTCCCCGTCATTGATAAAGACGATGAACCGTTATGTATGACTTCGTTGGTTTCAACATAGCCCTTCCCGTAGCGATCCACTGCTTCCATCCTGATTGTGCCGCCTGCGTGAAATTTTTGTATGCAAGTTCAGTGTGCTATGATGTTCTATATGATTGTGTCAACTATATAAGTTTTTACTGAGCATCAGCAATGCATATGGCTGAAAGATGTATTTACGAGCATCGACCGATGGGTCTCTCTCTCTATCTCTCTCTCTCTCACACACACACACACGCACACACACGCGCACACGCACAAGTGGGACCCGTTGAGTTATTTATTTGCTCGTGACAGCTTTTAATTAGGTTCCACTGTAATCTAACTTTTTTCTTAAGTTATTAATTGAGCTCAGTGACTTCAAAACGTTCTATAGAAGCCTTGTTTGGGCCTTTCCGGCGTCGCTGAATGTGGGCTGAGTAACCATGTTAGGTTGTACTGTACTACACAGGCCTTTTTTTCAACATCAGCAATGCAACTGGGTCGACAGTTGTACACAATATCCGGTCAACTTGTTATTCTCCGCCCCGCTGGGCTGCAAACTTTCCTAGGAGGTATGCATTAGGCTTAACAAGAAAATGGACTTTAAGAAATAATAAATGGGATGTAATTATAATAACTGGACAGTTACTATGCACCAAGCACGTAATTAGTTTGAAAAATATATTACTTTTGGAATTTGAAAATTTTAATTTCATTAATTTTAACGTAATATAACTTTATTTTGAAATTATATTTAACCTGACTAGAAATTTCGGATCCCATCAAAATGTGGGATTTTTTTTTTGAATTCTGTTTTGAGCGGTTGTTTGAAATTATTAATCGTTGTCCTAGCTAGAAGTTGGGCTGTACTTTTAACAAACTGTAAATGGGCTGTAGTAAATTTCATTAGAATTAAAAAATGGGCTGTACATTCTTACAAATCGCAAATGGGCTATATGTTCTCTGCCAAATCCGAGCTGCGGGCCTACTAAGTTGACGCGTACCAAGGGCTTTGTCAACTTAGTCAATATAAACGATTCTAGCTGCAGTGATCGTACGATGTCCATCCAACGGCCGTAGTGCTTCTTCAACCTCTGGTCTTCTTGTTCCAGCCGCCCAAAGCAGCGCCGGTCGTGTCGCGTGCTCCTGCCTCCCGTGGCCGGTTGTGATGCCGCGGAGGCCTCACCGCCCCGTACTACTCCCACCGCTGGCCAGGCCATCCCTCTACTCACCCACACCCCGTGTTATTCTGCGGCGACGACAGCCTCACACCGCACCCGAACCAGTGAACCCTCGTACTCCTCTCCGCGCGGGCTTCCACTGCTGCGTCTTCCCCGGCTCCGCGTCGTCCCCTTCCTAGGCCTCGCCGTCGTCCACCGCCCTAGTGCTCTCGGTGCGGCGTGGTCAACGTGGTCAAGGAACGACTTCCATCGGATGTGGACTGTACGTGGAGAGGCTGACAGCTGGGTCCACGGCCGCAGCAAAGAAGTGCCTCCTTATTACGCGGAAAATAATGATTCCTCCACCTGACAGCTGGGACCCACCGGACGGGCCACTGTATTTCGCAAAAAAAATGTTTCCCCCTGACTGCTGGGACCCACCATCTACATCTTCGCACGCAAGGAAGTGCGTCCGGGCAAAAAAAATGATTCGCCCCCCTGACTGCTGGGACCCACCAGCTACATCTTCGCAGGCAACGAAGTGCCTGACAGTCGGGACCCATCTGGTCGAAGCGTACGTAGCGTTGTCATTCTGGTCGCGAACGTGTACGTACATATATACTGGTGGATGTAGAGGCGCGCACGCGTCGTAGTAGAGGCGCGTACGTGTCGTAGTAGAGGCGCGCACGTGGCATGTACACGTACGTACAGCGGCCAGGGTGCAAGAAAGAAAGTACGGCCACGTATGTGTACATACGGGCGGGGTCTCGAACGCCTACTCGCGCATACGTACGGCCAGGGCTCGTGTACATGGCTGGGTCGGAACGGAGAAACAACGTCGTCGTCGTGTTCATGGGGAGGCAACGGAATGCGTCGTGTTCATGGGAAGGCAACGAAATGCGTCGTGTTCATCGGGAGGCAACGAAACGCATGGGAGCCAACCGGCTGGGTCGGAACGGAATGCGTGGTCGTGTTCACCGGGAGGGCTTGGACGGAACAGGCAATGGAAATGAGGCCTGGCGTACCGCACAACGGAGGAAACGGACCTCCTACATTCGGAATGGGGTCCTGTTGATCCGGAGGGGTCTGGCGTACCGCAAAACAGAGGAAACGGACCTCCTACGGTCGAAACGGGGGTCCTGTTGATCGGGAGGGGTGTGGCGTACCGCAAAACGGATGAAACGGACCTCCTACGGTCGAAACGGGAGTCCTGTTGATCGGGAGGGGTGTGGCGTACCGCAAAACGGACGAAACGGACCTCCTACGGTCGAAACGGGGGTCCTGTTCATCGGGAGGGGTGTGGCGTACCGCAAAACGGGACTCCACGGGATACTGTTCATCTCCACCGTCGACCTCCTCCAGCCTCCACGGGCTACCGTTGACCTCCTCCAGCCTCCATGGGCTCCTGTTCATCCAGCCTCCACCGCGCGCTACTCCACCGGCTACTGTTCAACCACCCCTCCACGGGCACCCCTCCACCATCTACTGTTCATCCAGCCCTCCACACCACGGGGTCCTGTTCAACCACCCCTCCACGGGCACCCCTCGACCGTCTACTGTTCATCCAGCCCTCCACACCACGGGGTCCTGTTCAACCACCCCTCCACGGGCACCCCTCCACCGTCTAGTGTTCATCCAGCCCTCCACCACACCACGGGGTCCTGTTCATCCAGAGGCAACGCCACCGCTCACTGTTCATCCACCCCCCCCCCAACGATCACTGTTCATCCAATCGATCGGCTTCAGTTAGCAGCAGTAGCTAAGGAATCGCTCGATCGGGTTCAGTTAACAGCCATCGATCGATCGCTCGGGTTCAGTAACGCGTAGCCTGCAGTGCAATCGCTCGGGTTCAATTAGAGCCCAATGCCTTGCTCGGGTTCAGTTAGAGCCAACGCCTCGCACACACGCGCGTACATGTACGAGACAAACGCGCATCGCTCGGCCCCGACCTCCCACCGTAACCGGGAACTCCCCGAAATTTTCCTCCCCCTCGCTTCTACCACGGTTTTTTCCGTCATGGACGGCCCAAAGAATGTCATGCAGCTGCGTCTCCGGCCCGCCCAGGATGAAAAGCCCATTTTCTGTCATGATTTTTTGTCATAGAAGTAGGAGCCCACCACATCTATGATGATACCGGGTTTTCTCACAATTATCGTCATAGAAGTGTCGTATGTATGACAGAAAAAAATTCGTTCGGCCCAAAATGTCACGGATGTGTCTTTTTTTTGTAGTGATACGGTGAGTTTGAAGAGCTTGTGCCAGCGGTTGTGGCCAGTAACTCGAACACTACATCAAGACACGACTTTGGGGTTGTCTCACTGTCTTCAAGATAGTTTTCCTTAGTTGTTTTATCAGCTTTGTTGGAAACCAACAAGGATGTCTCACTATCCTAAACCTTATCTGCATTACTTCCATTAACACTGCTTAATAAGGTACTCTTCGCTAATATTCTGTCAGGATTCTAAAAGAAGAAACAACAAGACACATAACATGTTTAGCAGCACAACCCACCCGTGGGCGCCCTGGTGGGTTGTGCCCACCTCGGTGGCCTCCCACATCGCCTCTTTGCTCTATAAATACCCCAATATTCCAGAAACCCTAGGGGAGTCGACGAAAATCAATTCCAGCCGCCGCAAGTTCCAGAAACCACATATCCAATCTAGACACCATCACAGAGGGGTTCATCATCCTCATTGGTGCCTCTCGAATGATGCGTGAGTAGTTCATTGTAGACTTACGGGTCCGTAGTTAGTAGCGAGATGGCTTCCTCTCTCTCTCTCTTTTGATTTTCAATACAATGGTCTCTTGGAGATTTATTTGATGTAACTCTTTTTGTGGTGTGTTTGTTGGGATCCGATGAACTTTGGGTTTATGATCAGATCTATGTTTTTATCCATGAAAGTTATTTGAGTCTTTTGATCTCTTATATGCATGATTACTTATAGCCTCGTATTTCTTCTTCGAATCTTTGGTTTAGTTAGGCCGACTAGATCGATTTTTCTTGCCATGGGAAGAGGTGTTTTCTGATGGATTCGATCTTACAGTGATTGATTCGAGTGACAGAAGGGGAAAAGACACGTATGTATCGTCGCTATTAAGGATAACAAGATGGGGTCTATTTCTACATAAATAGATCTTGTCTACATCATGTCATCGTTCTTATTGCATTACTCCATTTCTCCATGAACTTAATACACTAGATGCATGCTGGATAGCGGTTGACGTGTGGAGTAATAGTAGTAGATGCAGGCAGGAGTCGGTTTACTAATATTGGAAGTGATGTCTATGTAATGATCATTGCCTGGATTTCATCATAATTATTTGAAGTTCTATCAATTGCTTGATACGTCTCCAACGTATCTACAATTTATGAAGTATTCATGCTATTTATTATCTGTTTTGGATGTTTATGGGCTTTACTAAACACTTTTATATTATTTTTGGGACTAACCTATTAACCGGAGGCCCAGCCCAAATTGTTGTTTTCTTGCCTATTTCAGTGTTTCAAAGAAAAGGAATATCAAACGGAGTCCAAACGGAATGAAACCTTCGGGAGAGTTATTTTTGGAACGGAAGCAATCCAGGAGACTTGGTGTAGACGTCAGGGAAGCTTCGAGGAAGGCACGAGGCAGGGAGGCGCGCCCTACCCCCTGGGCGCGCCCCCACCCTCGTGGGCCCCTCGTGGCTCTCCTAACCGACTTCTTTCGCCTATATATATCCATATACCCTAAAAATATTGAGGAACACAATAGATCGGGAGTTCCGCCGCCGCAAATCTCTGTAGCCACCAAAAACCAATCGGGACCCTGTTCCGGCACCCTGCCGGAGGGGGGATCCCTCACCGGTGGCAATCTACATCATCCCGGCGCTCTCCATGACGAGGAGGGAGTAGTTCACCCTCGGGGCTGAGGGTATGTACCGGTGGCTATGTGTTTGATCTCTCTCTCTCTCGTGTTCTTGAGGTGGTACGATCTTGATGTATCGCAAGCATTTCTTTTATAGTTGGATCTTATGATGTTTCTCCCCCTCTACTCTCTTGTAATGGATTGAGTTTTCCCTTTGAAGTTATCTTATCGGATTGAGTCTTTAAGGATTTGAGAACACTTGATGTATGTCTTGCATGTGCTTATCTGTGGTGACAATGGGATATTCACGTGATCCACTTGATGTATGTTTTGGTGATCAACTTGCGGGTTTCGTGACCTCGTGAACTTATGCATAAGGGTTGGCACACGTTTTTGTCTTGACTCTCCGGTAGAAACTTTGGGGCACTCTTTGAAGTACTTTGTGTTGGTTTGAATAGATGAATCTGAGATTGTGTGATTCATATCATATAATCATACCCACGGATACTTGAGGTGACATTGGAATATCTAGGTGACATTAGGGTTTTGGTTGATTTGTGTCTTAAGGTGTTATTCTAGTACAAACTCTTGAATAGATCGATCCGAAAGAATAACTTTGAGGTGGTTTCGTACCCTACAATAATCTCTTCGTTTATTCTCCGCTATTAGTGACTTTGGAGTGACTCTTTGTTGCATGTTGAGGGATAGTTATATGATCCAATTATGTTATTATTGTTGAGAGAACTTGCACTAGTGAAAGTATGAACCCTAGGCCTTGTTTCAACGCATTGCCATACCGTTTGTGCTCACTTTTATCATTAGTTACCTTGCTGTTTTTATATTTCCAGATTACAAAAACCTATATCTACCATCCATATTGCACTTGTATCACCATCTCTTCGCCGAACTAGTGCACCTATACAATTTACCATTGTATTGGGTGTGTTGGGGACACAAGAGACTCTTTGTTATTTGGTTGCAGGGTTGTTTGAGAGAGACCATCTTCACCCTACGCCTCCCACGGATTGATAAACCTTAGGTCATCCACTTGAGGGAAATTTGCTACTGTCCAACAAACCTCTGCACTTGGAGGCCCAACAACGTATACAAGAAGAAGGTTGCGTAGTCGAGATCAAGCTCTTTTCCGGCGCCGTTGCCGGGGAGGTTAGTGCTTGAAGGTATATCTTTAGATCTTGCAATCGGATCTTTTAGTTTCTTGTTTTATCACTAGTTTATTTTATAAAATAAAACTACAAAAAAATGGAATTAAGGGTGCCTCATATGCTTCATCTTTTTAATGTCTTTCGTGAAAATTATGGGAAGGAAAACTGTGCTCAGGTGCTAGAAGAAGAATGCATTAGAATGTTTGGCACTAAATATTTGAATGATGAGCATGATTGCAATGTTGTTAGTATGAATTCCTTGAATATCCATGATGCTAATGATATGCAAAGCCACAAGCTTGGGGAAGCTATGTTTGATGAAGATGATATTTTTTGTCCCCCAAGTTTTGATGAGCAAATTTATTATGATGAAAGCATGCCTCCTATTTATGATGATTATATTGATGAAAGTGGATTTGGAGAGGTCATGACTTTATTTAGTGATGAATCCACTATTTCGGAAGAGGTTCCAATTGATTATGATAAAAAAAGTTGCTATTTATGATGATTATTGTGATGACATGTATGCTATTAAGAATAATGATAACCATGAAACTTGTCATCATGATTTTAGTTTTCAATTGGATTATGCTTCACATGATAGTTATTTTGTTGAGTTTGCTCCCACAATTCCGAATGAGAGGAATTTTGTTGATGTGGAGAGTAATAAATTTTCTATGATTGTAGATCATGAAAAGAATGCCTTATGTGATGGTTATATTGTTTAATTTATTCATGATGCTACTGAAAATTATTATGAGGGAGGAACATATGCTTGTAGGAATTGCAATAATATCAAGTTTCCTCTCTATGTGTTGAAAATCTTGAAGTTATGCTTGTTTTGCCTTCCTGTGCTAGTTGATTATTGTTCCCATAAGTTGTTTTCTCACAAAATCCCTATGCATAGGAAGTGGTTTAGACTTAAATGTGCTAGTCATATTCTTCATGATGCTCCCGTTATGTTTCAATTCTTATCTTTTATGTGAGCATCATTGTCATCATCATGCCTAGCTAAAAAGGCATTAAAGAAAAGCGCTTGTTGGGAGACAACCCAATATTTACCCCTACTGTTTTTGTGTGTTCACATGATTAAGCTACTGTAGTAATCATGTTTTATAGCTTTTGTTTCAATAAAGTGCCAAGTAGAACCTTTGGGAAGACTTGGGTGAAAGTTAATGTGATCTTGCTGTAGAAAACAGAAACTTTGCGATCACGAGTTTAGCTGTCATTTTTTAAGAAGAGCGATTTTAAGTTTATTCTTTTTGCAGAAGATTAATAGACAAATTTCTCAGGTCCAAAAATTTATTTCAGAATTTTTGGAGTTCCATAAGTATACGTTTGATACAGATTACTACAGACTGTTCTGTTTTTAACAGATTGTGTTTTCTATGTGTTGTTTGCTTATTTTGATGAATCTATGAGTAGTATCAGAGGGTATGAACCATAGAGAAGTTGTAATACAGTAGGTTTTACACCAATATGAATTTAGAATGAGTTCACAACAGTACCTAAGTGGTTATTTATTTTCTTATACTAACGGAGCTTATGAGTTTTCTGTTGACTTTTGTGTTGTGAAGTTTTGGGTAAAGATTCGATGGACTATGGAATAAGGAGTGGAAAGAGCCTAACTTTGGGGATTCCCAAGGCACCCGAAGGTAATATTCAAGGACAACCAAGAGCCTAAGCTTGGGGATGCCCCGGATGGCATCCCCTCTTTCGTCTTCGTCTATCGGTAACTTTACTTGGGGCTATATTTTTATTCACCACATGATATGTGTTTTGCTTGGAGCGTCATTTTATTTTGTTAGTATTTGCTTTCTGTTATTTAGAATAATTTTTTGTATCTCTATTTTCAATAAAAATGTCAAGGATAGCCTTTACCATGCTTATTTTGCAAGTATACACGTTGCTGTTTCAAAACAGAAAGTTTACCGCTGTTGCAAAAATTGCCTAGAAAAGTCAGAATATGATAAAATGTTGAAACTTTTTGCATATTGAGCTCTGATAAATTTTCTACAGTGTGGTAGAATTTCATAATGTTTGGAGTTAGGGAAGTATGATGAATCTTGCATTCTTTACAGACTGTACTGTTTTGGCAGATTGCTGTTATGTTTGCATTGTTTGCATATGTTTGCTTGTTTAATGATTCTATTTGTGGATAGGAGTATTAAATATGCAGAGGCATTTAGTATTCAATGTTGAATAACAATTTTAGTGATTTTTTACAGTAGAAAATGATAAGGTTTTTGCATTGGTTTATACTAACTTATCTCACGAGTTCTTGTTGAGTTTGGTGTGGATGAAGCTTTCGAGATTTAGGAAACCGTGATATGAGAGGAATTAAGGAGACACAAAAGCACAAGCTTGGGGATGCCCAAGGCACCCCAAGATAATATTTCAAGAAGTCTCAAGCATCTAAGCTTGGGGATGCCCCGGTAGGCATCCCACCGTTCTTCTTCAACAATTATCGGTTAGTATCGGTTGAGCCTAAGTTTTTGCTTCTTCACGTGATGAGTGCTATCCTTGAAATGTCATTTTATTTTGTTTTGCTTGCTGTTTGAATAATATCCCAAGATCTGAAATTCTTAAATGAGATAGAGTCTTCACAAAGCTACATAATTATTTAACTACTCATTGATCTTCACTTATATCTTTTTGGAGTAGTTTGTCATTTACTCGTGTGCTTCACTTATATCCTATGAGTAAATAGTTGAATGATTTGAATATCATAAATCTTAAATTATATATGTTTCATATGCCTTTCCCATGGGGAGTAATACCTTCACATATAAGAAGTAGAGATGGTAAATTTATTGAAGGTTAGCAAACATTGTATCGGTCACTTGAACAATTCATGAAAGAATATTGAACGAAGAGAGATTTCACATATAAATATACTATCTTGGACATCTTCTATGATTGTGAGCCCCATTAATTATTTTCAAACCTGAGCAAATTAGTTGAAGTTGGACAAGGAAGACAACATAATGAGTTATGCTTGGGTATATTTGTATAGAAGTTATATTGTTATGGATCCTCTAACATGTGGTGCTTGCTATTTAGAATCCTTTGCTAGCCAAAATATCTGTACTAAGAGGGAATACTGCTTGTGCATCCAAATTCCTTGAACCAAATTTCTTCCATGAGTGTCCACCATATCTACCTATATGTGATATTTACCTGCCATTCCAAGTAAATTTGCATGTGCCAAACTCTAAACCTTCAAATAATAATCTGTTTTCTATGCCCGAATCGCTCATGTAGCGACTAGGGGATGTCAGTATCTTCCATGCTAGGTGGGTTATTCTCACAATGAGTGGACTCCGCTCATCATTCACGAGAAAATGGATGGTAACTGGGATGCCCAGTCCTATGATCAAAAGATCAAAAACAAATTCGCAAATAATTTAAACAAAACTCCCCCAGGATTGTTGATAGTTGGACGGCACCCATTGTTTCGGACAAGCCGTGGAGTGTGATTGTTGGTGGAGGGGGAGTAAAATCTTTGCCTTTCTGTTTGGGAACTGCCTATAATGTATATAGTATGGAAGATATTGGGAACTCTTGGTCGTTATGTTGACAATGAAAGCATACCTCTCAAAATTATTTTCATCTCTGTTTTTGCTTCGAGCTCTGGCACCTCTGCAAATCCCTGCTTCCCTCTGCGAAGGGCCTATCTTTTACTTTTATGCAAGAGTCAGTAGTATTCCTTCTCATTCCAACCTACTCTTTAGTTGGCAAGCATCATGTGATGGAAGATCTAAGCATATATGGCCATTCAAATATATTTGATCATGAATTATTATTGTTGACAATTATCTATATGATAAATAAGTTGGGAGGGAAACATTAAGCCCCTATCTTTCTCTGTGTTCGATGAATGCTATATGTTCTAAAAATATGCTTTGAGTGGTAGCAATCATGGAAGACTATATGATAGTTGAGTATGTGGGATTTGCTAAATCAAAGCTCTTACATAGACCCTTCCTGAAAATACGACGAATTGCAATTGTTTGATGTCTGAGAACATAGTTTGTTAGTTTTCAAGAAAGTTTATGATCTATGCTTTAACATGTGAATAGCTTGTTACTTGATCATGAAAAGTTTTATGAGTTGAGCTACTGTTATGACATATAATGATGCTAGAAAAGGTGACTGAAATTATCATTGATCAAACTTGTGCACCTGCTAGCATTCACACTTCATAAATTATTTCTTTTATCATTTACCAACTCGAGGACGAGCAGGAATTAAGCTTTGGGATGCTGATACGTCCCCAACGTATCTACAATTTATGAAGTATTCATGCTATTATATTATCTGTTTTGGATGTTTATGGGCTTTACCAAACACTTTTATATTATTTTTGGGACTAACCTATTAACCGGAGGCCCAGCCCAAATTGTTGTTTTCTTGCCTATTTCAGTGTTTCGAAGAAAATGAATATCAAACGGAGTCCAAACGGAATGAAACCTTTGGGAGAGTTATTTTTGGAACGGAAGCAATCCAGGAGACTTGGAGTAGACGTCAGGGAAGCTTCGAGGAAGCCACGAGGCAGGGAGGCGTGCCCTACCCCCCTGGGTGCGCCCCCCACCCTCGTGGGCCCCTTGTGGCTCCCCTGACCGACTTCTTTCCCCTATATATATCCATATACCCTAAAAACATCGGGGAACACAATAGCTCAGGAGTTCCGCCACAGCAAGCCTCTGTAGCCACGAAAAACCAATCGGGACCCTGTTCCGGGACCCAGTTCCGGCACCCTGCCGGAGGGGGGGATCCCTCACCGGTGGCCACCTTCATCATGCCGGCGCTCTCCATGACGAGGAGGGAGTAGTTCACCCTCGGGGCTGAGGGTGTGTACCAGTAGCTATGTGTTTGATCTCTCTCTCTCTCTCTCTCTCGTGTTCTTGAGGTGGTACGATCTTGATGTATCGCAAGCTTTGCTATTATAGTTGGATCTTATGATGTTTCTCCCCCTCTACTCTCTTGTAATGGATTGAGTTTTCCCTTTGAAGTTATCTTATCGGATTGAGTCTTTAAGGATTTGAGAACACTTGATGTATGTCTTGCATGTGCTTATCTATGGTGACAATGGGATATTCACGTGATCCACTTGATGTATGTTTTGGTGATCAACTTGCGGGTTTCGTGACCTCGTGAATATGCATAAGGGTTGGCACACGTTTTCGTCTTGACTCTCCGGTAGAAACTTTGGGGCACTCATTGAAGTACTTTGTGTTGGTTTGACTAGATGAATCTGAGATTGTGTGATGAATATCGTATAATCATACCCACGGATACTTGAGGTGACATTGGAGTATCTAGGTGACATTGGTTTTTTTGTTGATTTGTGGCTTAAGGTGTTATTCTAGTACGAACTCTTGAATAGATCGATCCGAAAGAATAACTTTGAGGTGGTTTCATACCCTACAATAATCTCTTCGTTTGTTCTCCGCTATTAGTGACTTTGGAGTGACTCTTTGTTGCATGTTGAGGGATAGTTATATGATCCAATTATGTTATTATTGTTGAGAGAACTTGCTAGTGAAAGTATGAACCCTAGGCCTTGTTTCAACGCATTTCCATACCGTTTGTGCTCACTTTTATCATTAGTTACCTTGCTGTTTTTATATTTTCAGATTACAAAAACCAATATCTACCATCCATATTGCA
Organism: Aegilops tauschii subsp. strangulata; assembly: GCF_002575655.3. Lineage (NCBI taxonomy): Eukaryota > Viridiplantae > Streptophyta > Magnoliopsida > Poales > Poaceae > Aegilops > Aegilops tauschii. The sequence goes on along the minus strand of NC_053035.3, from coordinate 204,753,846 downwards.
CTTGTATCACCATCTCTTCACCGAACTAGTGCACCTATACAATTTACCATTGTATTGGGTGTGTTGGGGACACAAGAGACTCTTTGTTAATTGGTTGCAGGGTTGTTTGAGAGAGACCATCTTCATCCTACGCCTCCCACGGATTGATAAACCTTAGGTCATCCACTTGAGGGAAATTTGCTACTGTCCTACAAACCTCTGCACTTGGAGGCCCAACAACGTCTACAAGAAGAAGGTTGCGTAGTAGACATCATTGCTCAACAGTAATTTGTTTACCCGTCGTATGCTATTCTACTTGAGAGAAGCCACTAGTGAAATCTACGGCCCCCGGGTCTCTTCTTTATGATATTTGCCTTCGAGATCTATTTTTCTTTTGCTTTTATTTTCAGATCTATTAATCAAAAAACACAAAAATACCTTGCTGCAATTTATTGTTATTTATTTTATCTCGCGTTCCCACGAGATCTATTTATCCAATCTACTACAATTTTACCTATCTTTTTACCTATGAGGGATTGGCAACCCCTCTTTCACGTCGGGTTGCAAGTATTTGTTCTTTTGTGTGCAGATACCGTTCACGTAGTGTTGTGTGGTTCTCCTACTGGTTCGATAACCTTGGTCTAATCACTGAGGGAAATACCTACTGTAGCTATGCTGCATCATCCCTTCCTCTTTGGGGAAATACCGACGTAGTTCAAGCCGCGTCGAAAGGAATTTTTGGCGCGGTTGCCGGGGAGACATCATCAACATCTACCACGTTCCTAATCACAAATCTCATCTCCTTGCAATTTACATTATTTGCCATTTGCCTCTTGTTTTCATCTACCCCACTTCACAAAAAGATTTGCCGTTTTATTCGCCCTCTTATCCGTTTATCGTTTTTCTCGTCAGATCTGTTTTGTGTGCAATCTTGTTGGCCACCTTTTTGTTGTTATGGATAGTTCTTCATCTATTGCGTGCACCCCCGAGAACGAAGTTCTTAATTTCAAACAAAGGGGAGGAGAGAATCTAAAATATGCTTGGTACAGGATTTGCAATGCTCATAATAGATCTATTCGCAAGCAATCCACCGTTTGTTCTTCTTTGTTGTTTTTATGTGGGCATAACCACTTAGTATAGATTCATCCTTGATACGATTACCGGTGGCAATTTCTTGATGTGTCCTTCTCTAGATGCTTTTAATGCTATGGGAAATCTTGTGGGATCACCACCTCTTTTGGTTAATGAAACAACTTTAACTCTCGAGCATGTTACGGAAAGACTAGATGCTATTGAAAAGAAAATGCTTACCGAAGAACATATTGAAAATTTGGATAAAAAGATGCATAATTTTGCTACTAAATTTGGGTCAAAAGTGGGAGAAGTTTTTAAGTTGTTAAAAGAAAAGGGAACCATAATTCATGAAAGAATTGAAAAAAGCCCGTCTTAGACTGATAAACTGGAAGAAATCTTTAGTAATCTAAGCACGGCTTTTGCTTCCGCTAAAACTATTGAAAAAAACTCCTGTAAAAATTAGCAAGATTACTCAAGTTACTAAGAACAAGGGTGCAACTTCTAGTAATAAAGGAGACCTTAAGAAGGTTAGTATTCACCCCAATTTTATTCAAGTGATAAGGGACCCTATCGGCAAGAATGAATTCCTCAAACTTGTTCCTAGAAGTATTGTTGTTGAATATTTATATGCTAAATCTTTGGAGAATACTAAGTGTTTGATTGAAGAGTTGGAAACTAAAGATGACAATACTTAGATCTTTGCTTTATTCCTAGCTAGGGGCGTCAAACGATAGCGCTTGTTGGGAGGCAACCCTATGAATACAATTTATTTTTGTATTTTTCATTCTGTTCTTGAGTGTTTGCACAATTATGCTACTGTTATGATTGTGTTTTTATGTTTTATTTAGTGTTTGTGCCAAGCAAAGCCTTTGGGATCATGTTGGGTGACAGTTGCATTGATCTTGTTGGAAAACAGAAACTTTTACGTCCAGTAAAATAATTTTTTAAAATCACATAAGCGACCAAAAATTCTGAATTTCTTACACAAGATTAATATACAAAATTTTCAGCATTTTTAGAGTTACAGAAGTATTGAAAGTTTTCAGATTGCTACAGACTATTCTCTTTTTGACAGATTTTGTTTTCTTTGCGTTGTGTGATTATTTTGATGAATCTATGGAATCTTTCGGGGGGGTTGAGCCATAGAAAAGTTGTAATACAGTAGATATAATGCAAAAATAAAATATGAATGGGTTTGCAATAGTACTTATAGTAGTGATTTGCTTTGTTATACTAATGGATCTCACAAAGGTTTTGTTGAGTTTTGTGCGATTGAAGTTTTCAAGTTTCGGGTGAGATCACGATGGATGAAGGAACAAGGAGTAAGAAGATTCCAAGCTTGGGGATGCCCATGGCATCCCAAGCTATTATCTAAAAGAGAAGCAAACAACTAAGCTTGGGGATGCCCGAGTGGCATCCCCTCTTTCTTCTAACGACCATCAGTATTTTACTTGGAACTATACTTTCATTCGCCACATATCATGAGTTTTTCTTGGAGCGTCTTGTATGATATGAGTCTTTGCTTGTTTTGCTTTTTATTTTTAGTCTTGAAACCTTGCTAGACACACCTATTTGAGAGAGCCAAAATTATGCTATGACTTGTTAGAATTGCTCTCTATGCTTCACATAAATCTTTTTGAGCTATGGAATTGCTCTAGTGCTTCACTTATATCTTTTTGAGCACAGTGTGCTTTAGTATTTTTGAAGAAATGCTCTCATGCTTCACTTAGATTTATTTGAGAGTTAGTAGTTTTTTTAGAAATTCTCTCATGCTTCACTTAAATTATTTTGAGGGAAGAAATTTTTATGCTCATGTTATTCACTTAGATTTGTTTGAGCTATCAGAAGCAACATATGAAACTAGTCCCAAAGTGATAGATATTAAAGAGGGATATAATAAAAACTTTCATGAAGATCATTGGACAAAATAAACGTGATTCCTTGTAATAGCTTTGCGATATGATGATATAATATGTGAGTCATGTTGATGAGTAATTATGATTTAGTAAGAATATTGGTGTTATTCCCTACGCAAGCACAAAAGTCAATAGTTATGCAATGAAATTACATCCTACTTATGGTGCATTATTCGGTGTTAGTTATGCTTAATGCTCGCTTATGAGATTTTTAGTTTGTTGGTTGGATGCTTCTCAATCTTTTGCTAGCGTTCATTTGCACTAAGTACGATCACTACTTGTGCATCCAAAATCCTTAAACTAGTTTTGCCATATGAGTCCACTATACCTACCTATATGCAGTATTCTTTTGCCATTATAAGAAAATTTGAATTTGCCATCTCTAATTTTCAAAATAAATTTCTCTTTTGTGTGCTCGTACCGCTCATGAAACGGTACGGGGTGGCTGATATATTTCCATGCTAAATGTGCTATTCTCAAGATGAGTGTTTATTCACTTGTCATTGCATGAGAGTACAACAAAGGTATGAGGGATGCCCAGTCCCGAAATGAAAAATGAATTTACTTTATGTTGTCAAATAATAAATTCCTTGGAAAGTGTTGGTATGGACGGCACCCGTGGATTCGGTTAGCCGTGGAATGTGAAAGTATGGTGGAAAGGGAATAAACTTTATTTTCTGTTTGGGAACCGCCTATGATATATCTAGCATGGAAAGTATTGGGAACTACTCAATCGTTTTCGTTGACAGGAAAAGCATGCCACCCAAAAAAAATTTATCTCTATCTTTTTCGCCTTGAGATCTGGCACCTCTACAAATCCCTACTTCCCTCCACGAAGGGCCTTTCTATTTACTTTATGCAATTTTTATTTTGAGTCTCCATCTTCTCTTATTAAAGCACCAACTAAGGGGCACTATGATCGTACTTGAGCATTGAGTGTAGCTAATATGCGAGTGTGTTTCCTGAATGGATCAATGATTGAGCATAATGGGCTATGGATAACTTGCTTTAGTGTTGATATTTTGAAAGACATGGTTGCTTGTTGATATGCTTGAGTATTGAAATCTTCATGTCAAAACTAGACTATTGCTTTGAATCATATAAAAGTCCAAATGTCCATGCTACAAAGAAAAGAATAAGTGATGAACATGTTAGGAAGCATTCCACATCAAAAATTCTGTTTTTATCATTTACCTACTCCAGGACGAGCAGGAATTAATCTTGGGGATGATGATTCGTCTCCAACGTATCTATAATTTTTTATTGTTCCATGCTATTATATTATCATTCTTGGATGTTTTACAATCATTTTATAGCAACTTTATATCACTTTTTGGGACTAACCTATTGACATAGTTCCCAGTGCCAGTTGTTGTTTTTTTGCTTGTTTTTTACTTCGCAGAAAATCAATACAAAACAGAGTCCAAACACAGCGAAACTTTTTGGAGAATTTTGCTGGGCCAGAAGACACGGAATGGGATAAAGAAGTACCAGAGGGGTGCCCCAAGGGGGGCACAACCCACCTAGGCGTTCCTGGGGGCCCAGGCGCGCCCAGGTGGGTTGTGCCCACCTCGGTGGCCTCCCGCACCGCCTCTTTGCTCTATAAATACCCCAATATTCCAGAAACCCTAGGGGGTCGACAAAAATCAATTCCAGCCGCCGCAAGTTCCAGAAACACCAGATCCAATCTAGACACCATCACAGAGGGGTTCATCATCCTCATTGGTGCCTCTCCGATGATGCGTGAGTAGTTCATTGTCGAACTACTGGTCCGTAGTTAGTAGCTAGATGGCTTCCTCTCTCTCTCTCTCTCTCTCTTGATTTTCAATTGAATGGTCTCTTGGAGATCTATTTGATGTAACTCTTTTTGCGATGTGTTTGTTGGGATCCGATGAACTTTAAGTTTATGATCAGACCTATGTTTTTATATATGAAAGTTATTTGAGTCTTTTGATCTCTTATATGCATGATTACTTATAGCCTCGTATTTGTTCTTCGAATCTTTGGTTTAGTTAGGCCATCTAGACCGATTTTTCTTGCCATGGGAAGAGGTGCTTTGTGATGGGATCGATCTTACGGTGCTTGATCCCAGTGACAGAAGGGGAACCGACACGTATGTATCGTTGCTATTAAGGATTAAAAGATGGGGTCTATTTCTACATAAATAGATCTTGTCTACATCATGGCATCGTTCTTATTGCATTACTCCGTTTCTCAATGAACTTAATACACTAGATGCATACTAGATAGCGGTCGATGTGTGGAGTAATAGTAGTAGATGCAGGCAGGAATCGGTCTACTAATCTTGGACGTGATGCCTATGTAATGATCATTGCCTGGATATCATCATAATTATTTGAAGTTCTATGAATTGCCCAACAGTAATTTGTTTACCCGCCGTATGCTATTTTTCTTTAGAGAAGCCACTGGTGAAATCTACAGCCCCCGGGTCTCTTCTTTATCATATTTGCCTTTGAGATCTATTTTTATTTGCTTTTATTTTCAGATCTATTAATACAAAAACACAAAAATACCTTGCTGTAATTTATTGTAATTTATTTTATCTCGTGTTCCCTCGAGATCTATTTATCCAATCTACTACAATTTTACCTATCTTTTTACCCGTGAGGGATTGACAACACCTCTTTCACGTGGGGTTGCAAGTGTTTGTTCTTTGTGTGCAGGTACCGTTCACGTAGTGTTCCGTGGTTCTCCTACTAGTTCGATAACCTTGGTCTCATCACTAGGGGAAATACTGAAAGTGCAACTATCCCTGGGTGGTTTTGGTAATTCCTAACAACATATAGCTCATTGAACTAATGCTATTTCAAGAAGATCATTTCAGAAACTTCAATGATTGGCATTGCATGGATTAGGAATGTGGACCCCTCAAAATGCTAAGGACACACATTGGCTCAAGCTCAAGACTCTACTTTTTTCATTTTAGTGATCCAAGATCACATTGAGTCCCGAAGCCCTCAGCCACTTTCTCATATCCACATATGTCCCAAACCAAAAGTCAAACTCGGCCCCACCGATTTGATCTATCCGGCACCACCGAGTTCATTTGACATAGCCACTGCCAGTAACCCTAGTCATTTCGGTCTCACCGATAGGGATCTCGGTCTCATTGAGATGGGATTGCAAACTCTCTGTTTCCCTTCGTAACGTTTCGGTCCAACTGAGATGAGCGATAGGTCCCACCGAGTTCGCAACACAAACTCTCTGTTTCTCTTTCATAACGTTTCGGTCTCACCAAAATGAGAGATTCGGTCCCACCGAGTTTGCCTGACCAACTCTCCGTTTGCCTATTACAGAAATTTGGCCTACCGAGTTTATGTGATCGGCTCACCGAGATTACGTTATGCCCTAACCCTAATTAAATCGGTCCCACCAAGTTGACATGTCAGTCCCACCGAAAATCCTAACGTTCACATTTTGAACTGAATCGGTCTGACCGAGTTTCATGATTCGGTCCCACCGAGTTTGGTGAATTGTGTGTAACGGTTAGATTTTGTGTGCAGGCTATATATACCCATCCACGCACTCTTTATTCGTGGAGAGAGTCATCAGAACATGCCACAGTTCCAGCATACATTTTCTGAGAGAAAACCACCTACTCATGTGTTGAGACCAAGATATTCCATTCCAACCATAAGAATCTTGATCTCTAGCCTTCCCCAAGTTAGGTGTCACTTGGGAGCCTCCGACAAGATTGTGGAGTTGAACCAAGGAGTTTGTACGGGCAAGGAGATCGCCTACTTCATGAAGATCTACCCTACTGAGGCAAGTCCTTCGTGGGCGATGGCCATGGTGGGATAGACAAGGTTGCTTCTTCGTGGACCCTTCATGGGTGGAGCCCTCCGTGGAATCGCGCAGCCGTTACCCTTCGTGGGTTGAAGTCTCCATCAACGTGGATGTACGATAGCACCACCTATCAGAACCACGGGAAAAAAATCTCTGTGTCTACATTGCGTTTGCTCCCTCCAAACTCCTCCCTTTACCTTCATATGCAAATGTTTTACATTCCGCTGCTATACTCTTAGACTTGCATGTGTAGGTTGATTGCTTGACTTGTGCTAAGTTGCTAAAATCTGCCAAGACTTAAAATTGGGAAAAGGCTAGATTTTTATTTGGTCAAGTAGTCTAATCACCCCCCCCTCTAGACATACTTTCGATCCTACAAGTGGTATCAGATCTTTGGTCTCCATTTGCCTTGATTTGCATAGCTTTTGGTGATCATAGCCTTGGTTTCACAACCTAGGAGAGTATGGCGTCTAGCGAGGGAAATTACCACCGTAGGGTTCCTTACTTTGATGGTACTAATTTTTCTAGTTGGAAGCATAAGAAGAAAATGCATATTCTTGGAGATAACCCCGACGTTTGGGCTATTGTGTGTATTGGCTTTCAAGGTGAATTCTTTGATGGGAGAGAACCAAACCATGAAGCTACCGCGGAAGAGTTGAAGATGCTGTAATACAACGCTCAAGCTTGCGATATCCTCTTCAACGGATTGTGCCCCGAAGAATTCAACAAAATTAGTCGTCTTGAGAATGCAAAGGAAATTTGGGATACTTTGATTGATATGCACGAAGGTACCAACTCCATCAAAGAATCCAAATTGGATGTGCTTGAAAGTCAACTTGACAAGTTCAAAATGAAGGATGGTGAAGGTGTCGCTGAAATGTACTCTAGGCTTGCTCTCATCAAAAATGAGATTGCCGGCTTAGGAAGTGAAGAGATGACCGATAGATTCATCATCAAGAAGATCCTAAGAGCCTTGGATGGAAAATATGATACCGTGTGCACATTGATCCAAATGATGCCAAATTACAAAGATCTCAAGCCAACAGAAGTCATTGGAAGAATTGTTGCTCATGAGATGTCACTCAAGGATAATGAAGAGCTTCACAACAAGTCAAGTGGTGCTTACAAAGCCTCGTGTGATGCTCCCACATCATCAAGTGAGAAACAAATCTTCAATGAGGAATTGAGCCTAATGGTGAAGAACTTCAACAAGTTCTACAAGAGTAGAAGCAAAGAAAGAAGTTCCAAGTCAAGGTCCTACAATGACAAAAGATCTTCGAGTCGTGAGCGTAATTGTTACAACTGTGGAAGACCCGGACACTACTCCAATGAGTGTGCGGCTCCCTACAAAAGAAGAGAAGATTCACCCAAAAGGAGAAGTAGAAGAGAAGAATCACCTCCAAGACAGAGGAGTAGAGATGATCGTTATGAACGAAGAACCTCTCAGAGAAGCAAGGTTTCAGAAAGGAAGGACAAATCATCAAAGAGCTACACAAAACGAAGACATCAAGCTCATGTTGGTGAATGGGTATCCGGCTCAAACTCCGACCACCACTCCGAAAGAAGTTATCACTCTGACTCCAAATATACTCAAGATGAAGGTGTTGCCGGTCTAGAACTTGTGTCAACCAACTCCTATGACATATTTGATTCACCAAATGAAGGAATTGGAAGATGCTTCGTGGCTAAAGGCCCAAAGGTATCACACCCCGAGTATGTTGATTTCAATAGTGATGAAGATGATTTGCTAGGTGATGATGATTTACTTGTTGATAACTCTAGTGATGAAAACTATGATGAAATTGCTATTAATCATGCTAATCAAGATAAAACGGATGATATTGATAAGAAGGAGATTGAGCGTCTAACTAAAGAACTAAACACTCTTAAGTTAGCTCATGAACTACCTTGGAAGATCATCGAGAACATTTAAAGACCCATGAGAAGCTACGCTTTGAAAAGCTCAATCTTGAGCAAGAGCATGGGTTCTTAAAAGCAATCAATGATGATCTTCGCAAGAAAAGTTCCTCTTACATTGCCAAGCATTTACTCTTGGCTACTTACATGCCACAAGTAAAACCTAGCAACAAGAGTAAGAAAGATTCTTCTTCTTGTAGTAACAATAATCATGTTAAATCCAACATTGTTGCTTCTAGTAGTTCTGTTGATTCCACTAATGATTCTCTTAGCCAAGTTACACTTGAGCAAGAAAATAGCTTATTGATGGGAATTATAGAGAAAGGTGTTTACAAGAGCCTTGCCGGGAGTAAGCAATTTGAGGAAATTGTACGCGAGCAAAGAAGGCACCGGAAGAATCAAGGTGTTGGTTTTGAACGAAAGTTCAATGCCAATGGAGTTGAGTGGGAAGAAGATCAATACCCCAAGACGAAGTTTGTTCCTCAACAAGAGAAGTATGATCCTACTTCTTTCCAAGGGACACAAGCTCAAGATGATCTTCCACCACAAGGCCACAAGCAAAAGGGCAAGGACAAGCTTCAAGAGGAGATTGATGCATTTGAAGAAGCTCCCAAGGCCTTGGTCAAGTGGGTTCCCAAGACTACATCAAGTTCTACTTCATCAAGTACGACTACAACTCCAAGGATTCCCATCAAGATGATGTGGATCCCGAAGAATAAGAAGTAGAGAGTTCTTGAGGGTGACTCCACCAACATACTTCACTCATATCATTTTGGCGAGAGCAAGTGCAAACAACTTCCACTAGTTCAAGGAGTTACAAACCCTCTTGTTGGTAAGACAAGGGACAAGGTAACCTAATGCTTTCATGGACAACATGTTGTGTGAACATCACTATGTCTATGGATCCTTGTTTGTTCCTTGTGGGACTAACCCGTGTAGGTATTGAAAGTGCAACTCACTCCAATGGATTGCTCCAAATGATCTACATCAACATTGAGAATCCACATCTTCAACATCTACATGAAGTCATCATCGACAAAACCCAAGGTTAGTTCATCCCTCTTAGGGGGGATATCACATCTAGGGGGAGCTCTACTCTAAAAATTGAGCTAAAGCAACTCTAATGGTGTGAACACAACAATGCTTTATGTAAAAGTGGTAACCCCACTTGTGCTTAAACGATGAGTATGACCTATGATCAAATGTTCTCATTTGACTCCTAAGTCAATATACTCATATATAGATGACCTAGTCATCGCCAATTGCTCGATAGATGCTAGAGTGTTTGTGCATGCTTTTTCACATATTTCATTTGTCATTTTATTGTGTGAGCATGCTGATTGCATATTTAACTCATTCGAGGACATCCATTTGTTGCTTTGTTTGTTAGGCTCTTTTTCTTTTGCCAAATGGATGGACAAGAATGCCTAAGAACCTCCTCTAGCTATCTATGCTTTTCTCATCTCAAACTCTGTTCATGCTACATCACAAAGTTTGACCAAGTCAGATTCGAACACTCTGTGTGAGGAGCACTCGGAGTCTCCGATTCGTCATAGACTTAAACTTCCAAAACCTCTATGTGCATTTCGGTCTGACCGATTCATCCTTTTCGGTCTGACCGAGTTCACTGAGTAGATCTAGGTTTTTAATCTCGGTGCAACCGATTAGAACATTCCGGTCACACCAAGTTGCAGTAACCGCTTGCGATTCTGCATCTCGGTGCCACCGAGTTGTTCCACTCGGTCACACCGACAGGGTCAGGATATATATACCGACGGGTTGAATTTTGGAAAGTTCTCCAAAACCCTTCATCCCGCGCGTGTCCTGCTCCATCGCCTCGGGTCTCCGGATCGTCCTCTCGTCGCTAGCGACCTCCAGTCGCTGGTCTCCATCGCCGTAAATGGAATTCGTCCCTGCCATTGCCGTCGTAGCGAACTCACCGCCAAACTAGGGTATGAGTTCGAATCTTTGTGCTGTTCCTTACTCCGATTCCTAGCACAAAGCAAATGCCATGTTCTTTACCACGTATGAGATCATCCTGTCTAGCAAGAACATCCATTAGATTAGATTTGATTCGAAAATTTAGGGTTAGGTTCCCTCCGAACTCATCTCGGACCGACCGAGTTGTGGAAATCGGTCTCACAGATTTGGCCTAGGCCATTGCACTTGCATTTTCGGTCCGACCGAAAGTTGCAAATCGGTGTGACCGAGTCCAACTCTTTGTGAAACCCTAGCAATCTCGGACTCACCGAACTGTGACTCGGTCTGACCGAGTTCACTAGTTTATACTCCAAAAGTTGCTTCGGTGTCACTGAGTTTAACAAATCGGTAGCTCCGAAATGCTTTCTGTGGAGAACTAAAACTAAGTTTTTGACTCATTTGTTTTGCAAAACCTCTGCACTTTGTCATGCTCATCCACCCTATCTCATCTATATCTATTCAATGGGTCTGCTGTCAGTTTGCTTTGCAAGTATGTCTAATCAGAGTGATAACCAGAACAAATCAGAAGAGCAAGTGAACATGAGTGAGGGCACTAGTCCCTCTGGCAGCTATGATGAGGGCAGCAGGAGCACTCCAAGCAATTTGCCCAAGGCAGCTACTAGGACAAGGAAGAAGAGAAACTTAGAGGATGAGGATGAGGATTATGTGGCTGCTGAGGAAGAGGTCAGCTGCAAGAAGAAAGTGCTGAAGAAGGAATATGGAGCTGCTGCTGCAACAAAGCCTGGCATGCACAAGAAGGCACCTGCCAAGAGAGTTCCTAGTCAAAGGCCAGAGCCTCCACTCATGACACTTCCAAATCAACTGGAGGAGAGGCTGCTGGTGAGGGCAAGAAGAAGGAAAGGAAGAGAGGAAGATGGTGCAAGAAGGTGGATCCCATGGCAGAATTTCAGAGACACTCATCTTTGAAGATGAAGAAGAGGAAGAAGATGATGCACCAGCATCAAAGTCACAAAAGCTGATGGGGGATGCCATCAAGTCTGGGGCTGCCCCTTCAAAGCCCAAGACTGCGCCCAAATCTTCTGCTCAAGCTCCAAAGACCTCAAAGCCCAAGAGGAGCACAAGAAATATTCCAGCTGCTGAAAAGAACAAGGCCCCAGTGCCTGAGATTGATGAAGAAGATGTTGAAGCCCAAGTGCTTAGGAAGCTCAAACCTAAGATTCCAGATCAAGATGACAACCATCCAGTGGCAGAAGACATGAACATCCGGAAGGATGCAAGTCTCAGACTTTGGAGACAGACTGATCCATATGCTGTGAGGAGAAAGACTGCTGTGGACTACAGGTTCCATACCAAGGAACAACAGGATTTCTATGAGACCATCTTGCTTTACAAGAAGCCCATTGTTTGTGATATGACGTGGGCAGATTGGGACTACATTGATGAGAATGATGATCATTTTCCATGTGTGCATGAAATTTTCAGATCATGTGGAGTGGACAAGTTTGTGGGTCAGAAGCTGACCAAGTGGAATGATGAACTCATCATGCAATTCTACTCCATAGCACACTTCTATCCTGATGGTAGAATTGTTTGGATGTCAGAGGGTAAAAGGTACCAATCAACTGTTGATGAGAGGGCAAAAATTATCAATGTCCCTGAAGAGCATGAAGATGACTTTGGTGTCTATGCCAAGAAAAAGAAAGACCACAACTCAATGGCCAACATGTACAAAGAAATTCCAGACAAAGCCTTGGAAACTCATAAGCTTGGGTCTGTTCACTATCTGTTGTCTGGTTTGGCCACAATCAACACTATTCTTAGGCATACCTTATTGCCCAAGTCTGGAGATCACAAGATTATCAGAGGCCATTCAATCAACTTGCTGCAATAGTTTGATGTGCCCCAAAAGTTTAAAGTCATGAGCCTGATTGTGGAAACAATAAAGAGGACAGCTACAGATCAGAAGAGATATTGTGGGTATGCTCCACATACTATGGTGCTCATCAACTCCAAGATGGGCATAGGCACCTATCTGTTGGATAAGGAGCATCTACCCTTGAGACCAGACTTTCAGGACAACACTATTGTCATGAATGAAGAAGATCCCACATCTATGCAGGCACAAGAAAAAAGGGAGAAAGCTAAGGCTGAAAAAGCTGCAAAGATACCAAGTGTTGAAGAGACATCTCAAATGTTCCTTAAAACCAAACAAGATCAACTTGCATATTTGATTCAAGCAACCTTGAGGATAGAGAAGGGCTTGGCCACCCTAACTCAAAACCAAGAGAGCTTGGTGATAACCCACAAGTATAGGGGATCGCAACAGTTTTCGAGGGTAGAGTATTCAACCCAAATTTATTGATTCGACACAAGGGGAGCCAAAGAATATTCTCAAGTATTAGCAGCTGAGTTGTCAATTCAACCACATCTGGATAACTTAGTATCTGCAGCAAGGTATTTAGTAGCAAAGTAATATGATAGTAGTGGTAACGGTAACAAAAGTAACGGTAGCAAAAGTAATATTTTTGGTGTTTTGTAGTGATTGTAACAGTAGCAACGGAAAAGTAAATAAGTGAAGAACAATATGTGAAAAGCTCGTAGGCATTGGATCGGTGAGGGAGAATTATGCCGGATGCGGTTCATCATGTAACAATCATAACATAGGGTGACACAGAACTAGCTCCAATTCATCAATGTAATGTAGGCATGTATTCTGAATATAGTCATACGTGCTTATGGAAAAGAACTTGCATGACATCTTTTGTCCTACCCTCCCGTGGCAGCGGGGTCCTAATGGAAACTAAGGGATATTAAGGCCTCCTTTTAATAGAGTACCAGAATAAAGCATTAGCAGATAGTGAATACATGAACTCCTCAAACTATGGTCATCACCGGGAGTGGTCCCGATTATTGTCACTTCGGGGTTGCCGGATCATAACACATAGTAGGTGACTATAGACTTGCAAGATAGGATCAAGAACTCACATATATTCATGAAAACATAATAGGTTCAGATATGAAATCATGGCACTCGGGCCCTAGTGACAAGCATTAAGCATAGCAAAGTCATAGCAACATCAATCTCAGAACATAGTGGATACTAGGGATCGAACCCTAACAAAACTAACTCGATTACATGATAGATCTCATCCAACCCATCACCGTCCAGCAAGCCTACAATGGAATTACTCATGCACGGCGGTGAGCATCATGAAATTGGTGATGGAGGATGGTTGATGATGACGATGGCGACGGATTCCCCTCTTCGGAGCCCCGACCGGACTCCAGATCAGCCCTCCCGAGAGGTTTTAGGGCTTGGCGGCAGCTCCGTATCGTAAAACGCGATGAATTCTTCTCTCTGATTTTTTTCTCCCCGAAAGCAAATATATAGAGTTGGAGTTGAGGTCGGAGGAGCTCCAGGAGGCCCACGAGGTAGGGGGGCACGCCCTAGGGGGGAGGGCGCGCCCTCCACCCTCGTGGACAGGGTGTGGGCCCCCTGGTCTTCATCTTTTGCAAGGATTTTTTATTATTTCCAAATAGACGTTCCGTGGAGTTTCAGGTCATTCCGAGAACTTTTGTTTCTGCACATAAATAACACCATGGAAAGTCTGCTGAAATCAACGTCAGTCCGGGTTAGTTCCATTCAAATCATGCAAGTTAGAGTCCAAAACAAGGGCAAAAGTGTTTGGAAAAGTAGATACGACGGAGACCTATCAACTCCCCCAAGCTTAAACCTTTGCTTGTCCTCAAGCAATTCAGTTGACAAACTGAAAGTGATAAAGAAAAACTTTTACAAACTCTGTTTGCTCTTGTTGTTGTAAATATGTAAAGCCAGCATTCAAGTTTTCAGCAAAGATTATGACTAACCACATTCACAATAACTCTCAGGTCTCATGTTTACTCATATCAATGGCATAATCAACTAGCGAGCGATAATAATAAATCTCGGATGACAACACTTTCTCAAAACAATCATAATATGATATAACAGGATGGTATCTCGCTAGCCCTTTCTGAGACCGCAAAACATAAATGTAGAGAACCTTTAAAGATCAAGGACCAACTAGACATTGTAATTCATGGTAAAAGAGATCCAATCATAGTCATACCCAATATAAATTAACAGTAATGGATGCAAATTACAGCTGCGCTCTCCAGCTAGTGCTTTTTAATAAGAGGGTGATGACTCAACATAAAAGTAAATAGACAGGACCTTCGCAGAGGGAAGCAGGGATTTGTAGAGGTGCCAGAGCTCGGTTTTGAAATTGAGGTAAATAATATTTTGAGCGGCATACTTTCATTGTCAACATAACAACCAAGAGATTGCGATATTTTGAGCGGTTCCCAAACAGAATGGTAAAGTTTATACTCATCCTCCACCAACAAGCATCAATCCATGACTTGCTCGAAACAACGAGTGTCTCCAGCTAGCAACAGTCCCAGGGGGAGTTTTGTTTGCAATTATTTTGATTTAGTTTGCATAAAGCATGGGACTGGGCATCCCGGTGACCAGCCATTTTCTCGTGAGTGAGGAGCGGAGTCCACTCCTCTTGAGAATAACCCGCCTAACATGGAAGATAAGGGCAGCCCTAGTTGATACATGAGCTATTCGAGCATACAAAATAGAATGTTTATTTGAAGGTTTAGAGTTTGGCACATACAAATTTACTTGGAACGGCAGGTAGATACCGCATATAGGAAGGTATAGTGGACTCATATGGAATAACTTTGGGGTTTAAGGGATTGGATGCACAAGCAGTATTCCCGCTTAGTACAAGTGAAGGCTAGCAAAAGACTGGGAAGCGACCAACTAGAGAGCGACAACAGTCATGAACATGCATTAAAATTAATAAACATTGGATGCAAGCATGAGTAGGATATAATCCACCATGAACATAAATATCGTGAAGGCTATGTTGATTTGTTTCAACTACATGTGTGAACATGTGCCAAGTCAAGTCACTTAAATCATTCAAAGGAGGATACCACCCCACTATACCACATCACAACCATTTTAATAGCATGTTGGCACGCAAGGTAAACCATTATAACTCATAGCTAATCAAGCATGGCACGAGCAACTATGATCTCTAATTGTCACTGCAAACATGTTTATTCATAATAAGCTGAATCAGGAACGATGAACTCATCATATTTACAAAAACAAGAGAGGTCGAGTTCATACCAGCTTTTCTCATCTCAGTCAGTCCATCATATATCGTCATACTTGCCTTTCACTTGCACGACCGAACGATGTGAATAATAATATGAGTGCACGTTCATTGGACTAAGCTGGAATCTACGAGAATTCAATAAATAGGAGAAGACAAGGCAATATGGGCTCTTGGTTAAATCAACAATAATGCATATAAGAGCCACTTCAACAATTTAATCATGGTCTTCTCCTATCGACCCCCAAAGAAAAGAAAAGAAATAAAATCTATTTACATGGGAAAGCTCCCAAAAAGCAAAAGAAGAACGGGAAATCTTTTTGGGTTTTCTTTTTAATTATTACTACTACAGCAAGAAAAGTAAACTAACTAAAAGCTACACTAATTTTTTTTTGTTTTTCTTAAAGTTTAACAAACACACAAGAAGAAAGCAAGAAAAAGGAAAATAAACTAGCATGGATATTACAGTGAAAAAGTATGAGCACCGACATCTAGCAATGAGTGTGTGAACATAAATGTAATGTCGGTGGGAAATACCTACTCCCCCAAGCTTAGGCTTTTGGCCTAAGTTGATTCATTGCCACGGATGGCCTGGCGGATACCTGTAGGTGTAGCTGGGGTCGTACTGAGATGCAGCGGTTATCGCCTCCTAAGCTGCAGCGTGGCGGCGAGCTGCCTCCGCCCTCCTCTCGTACTCATCTACCTCGTCTCTGGTAATAAAATGTCTTTCTTTTGCCTGATAATCAAAGAAGGCAGGAGCAGGGAGAGTAATACGGACAGCATGACGTCTGTCAAAGATTAAGCGATATCGGAGAGGTGATTCATTCCTCTCGACAAACTGGTGGTAGACCATAGAATTATAGTGTAAATAAGTAGGAGGCAACTCAATATCATCCTCACGAACGTCCACACCAAGAAAATCAGCTAAGCGGGTAGCATAAATTCCTCCATTAAATCTATTATTATGCAACCTACGTGCAACAATGGCTCCCAAATTATAAGATTTGTCTCCTAACACAGCACTCCTAAGAATACTAAGGTCAGGGACACACATATGACATGCTTCATCTTTACCATTTATGCACCTACCTATGAAGAGGGCAAAATAATGTATAGCAGGAAAATGAATGCTCCCTATGGTAGCTTGTGCTATATCTCTAGATTCCCCCATGGTTATACCAGCAAGAAAGTTTCTAAATTCAGATTTACGGGGACTAACACTACCCCATTGTGGAAGTTTTCAAGCAGAAGTAAAATCCTCTAAGTGCATGGTATAAGATTTTTCATAAAGATCAAACAAGACAGTAGGAGAATTACGTGAAGATGAAAATTCAAACCTCCTCACAAATGAACTAGTGAGATGATGGTATTGGCTGCACTTCTCTGCCTCAAAGTTCACAAGATCAGCGTTACGCAAATATGCGTTAAATTCTTCCTTGATTCCCGCTCGATCCATAAAATTTTCTAAAGGCCATTCACAGGGCCACACTGCAGCGTCCCTTGGTGGCTCCTCGCCAGCATCACGCATTGCAAGCCTAGGTCCTTGCTTCCTTGAAGAACCACCTTGGAACATTTTCCTAAGCATATTTCTTCCTCTGAAATTTTTAGTAACTTCAAACAAAAGTTAACCAAACCCAATAAAATTGATAGCAACTACTTCTACAAGTGTCTAGAGACTATATCATGCATTAGAACTACTTGGAACCATCACTACAAAAAAATACACTTCCGTGATGATACGTGTTTGTCACAGTAGGTCGCGTTTTTTGTCATGCATGTACATCCATGACGATTTATGACAGAATCAAGATAGTCATACCTGTGCTGTCGTAGAAGTGTTCCATGACATTACCAAAATTATCATCACGGAAGTGTCCACTTCCATGACGATAAATCGCACATCACAGAAGTGCTTTCGTCAAGGGTGACGACACGTGGCAACCACCATAACGGAACGCCGTTAAGCTATCGGGTCGGGTTTTGGATCCGATAACCCGTTAAAAGCCCCGACCAATGGGGATTTTCCACGTGTAAAATCATCATTGGCTGGAGGAAACACGTGTCGGCTCATCGTTGGGACAGATGTCATCCACTCATTGGACGGAAGGCGCCTATGATACGTCGACACGTGGCACGGCCCAACAGAGGCCCATTCCTGTGAAAAGGCCGACCCGTTTGACTTAGTCAAAAGGTGGCGGGCCGGCCCATGGAAAGCCTGTTAACGGCATGTTCGCATATAGCCCATTTACAGCCTCCTAACCCAAGGCCTGTTACGCCCTATCCGAATTAGGCCCAGTAGCGTCATCTAGGCCATCCAATATGATTCCAGCCCGTTTTCACTTCTGGCGCATGTATGGCCCATGACGTCTTTCGGCCCATATGAGGCCCTATGTAACTCTTGGCCTATTAACGGCCCGTGGTGAAACTGGCCCATAATGAACAGTGTATCCCTTTACACCCATTAACGGCCCGTGGTGAAACTGGCCCATAATGAACAGTGTATCACTTTATACCCATTAACGGCCCGTTATTCCGTTGGGCCGTTTCCAGCCCATGTTATCTTTCGGCCTTCTCAGAGCCCATTTATTCTTGGGCTCATTTCCAGCATTCGTTTACTTACGGCCCATTACTGTCAATTTCTGCTTGTGGGCCAAATTCAGCCCGTGGTTACAGTCGGCCCGTTTGTGGTCCGTTAATACGTTGGGCCGTTTTCATAGCGTCATCAAATACGGCCTATTAACGATGGCCCGTTATGGTCGGCCCATGAACAGACGATTCCAACTCTAGCCCGTTTTACGGCCATAATGCGGTCTGTTTGGCCCATGTTTGGCCAATCGATCATATGGCCCGTATAAGGCCCATTGATGATACGGCCCGCAGAAGGCCTATTGTTTCTACGGCCCGTAGAAGGCCCATTGTTTCTACGGCCCGTAGAAGGCCCACTGTTTCTATGACCAGTAGGAGGCCCAGTGTCACTACAGTAAATATTAGCCCATGGTTATTGTGGCCTAGTTTTAAAAAATAGGTTATTGCAGCCACTAGCTAACCATGGAAAAAGAACTGCAATGACTACGAGCAAACAAATAAACAAGACAACAAGGAAATAAATAAGCAAGCAACTAACGCTAGGCTATCACGGCTATTACACATATTACATCCACTGGGCATCAAAGTTCGCCACGAGTGCAAATATAGGGAACAAAGCAGCATATCATATACACTGGTTGTCAAAGTTGGCGACCAGCGCAAATAAACGCCACAGCAAAACAAATCCAGAACTGAAACCACTTCAGAAGATCTCAAGAAACAATATCCTGGGTACCCATAATGCTCGCAAGATGCTTAGCAAGCTTATTAACTTTCTCTTGTTTGGCGCTTAAATCCTCCAGCGCTTGCTGTTGCACCAGAAAATATGCATCTGAATTCTGCAGGGACTTCCTCAGTCCTTCAGCTTCCTGTCGCAGCACATCTGATCGATGTCTTTCAACTTGAAGTTGAGACTCAAGAAGACAAACTGATTCAGGTAGCGAGTTCGAAGAGCTTGTGCCAGCAGTAGTGGCCAGTAACTCGAACACTACATCAAGACAGGACTTTTGGGTTCCCTCACTGTCGTCAAGATAGTTTTTATCAGCTTTCTTGGAGACCAACAGGGATGTCTCACTATCTTGAACCTTATCTGCATTACTTCCTTTACCATTGGATAACGCGGTACTGTTCTCCAATATTTTGTCCGCATTCTAAAAGACAAACAAGCAGACACATCACATGTTTACCATGTTGTATATGAAACTCATTTTGGTAAATGAGTTCAGTAGTAAAGTGGGCGGGATAACAGCATGAAACAAACATATATCTATGTACCATGGTCACTTTATGGTCTATATCATTCTAGTTTTTGTTGCCAAATCAAGATAGAGACAAAGTTCAAATAATATTTGTTCAAGACAAAGCAGAATAGACAGAATATAAGTGTGGGTAACTATAGAGCAATAACAACACTTGTAATGTGCATGACATGAGAACATAACTGTTTATTCAATTGAAACTGAAATCAACATAGAGCAGGTTACAACAGCAAACCAGTTAAAGAAACAGGTTTAAAACATACCTGTTGCGCCATTGGAGTTTCAATTCCATCCTTCAAATTTGAAAATAGTTGGTATGAGTAAATACAGTAATGCAAGAGCAAAGGAGTATGAACCATAGCTACAGAACCTGACCTGAGAACAAATCTTCTTCTCCTTTAAGCGTTGATTTGGGATTCGGAGTGGTGGTCCTCGCGCTTTGGGCACTGCAGTTCCCTTACTAACTGCTCGTGTTTGGGTGCTCTGTGGTGGAGACGGTGTTGTGTCAACTGGAACTGGGTTACTATCTGCCGGGGTTGGGGTTAGAAGGGGTGTAGCTGGTTCTCTGTCCAAGTGGGTAGGGGTACAATCTGCGAGAGTCTGGGTTATGTGTGGTGGATCTGGTCCTTGGGCAAGTACAACCGTGGTTCTATCCGCATCAACTAGTAGCACTATCTTTTCTGAAGACCGTGTTGTTACTCCCTTAGATACTGCCATCACGCTCTCCAATTCAAATGACTGATAAACAAGAAAAGTAATTGAAAGTATAGACATTGTATGATAGACAGGTGCAATGGATAGTGGGGAATAAAAGAGGGCATGAAATAATTCATATTTATGTTGTGTAACCAAACAGGATAGCATGACACAATTTCACATATATGATGGCTAACTAAACAGGATAGCATGACACAACTTCACATTATCATGGCTAACTAAAAAAGATGGAAAGACATAGTTCAAAATATGAGACTATGTAAACAGGATGACATGACATAACTATATAATGTGTTTATTAAATAGGTTGGCATGCCATAATTCACATACATTCACGGATAGAATGCCATAATTCAAAATATGATGACTGTAAACACTAAACAGGATGAGATGATATAACTATATGATGTCTTTATTAAATGGGTTGCCATGCCATGATATAATTCAAATATATGATTTATATAGTAAGCAAGTAAGCAGATGGCAATCCATATATGATGTAAAAACTAAGCAATGCAAGACAACATGCATGACATGGGTAATATAACCCTGCCAAGTTTGAGCATAGATCTCAGGGGGGAAATAGGACTGGTCATCAGTCTCTGAATCCTCCTCTGAGGAGCTCTCTGTAACCAGCAAGATGTCTGCTTCAGCAGGTAGCATTGTCTTCTCTGAATACCTTGTTTTCACTCCAGATACTTCCATCACCGCTTCAAATGGCTGATGCACAGGAAGAGTAGTTGAATATACAAACGTTGTCGACAAATGGAACACGTAATACAAAAAAATGATAGCATGATATAATTCGCATACATGATGATTGGCTAAACAGCATGGCATTGCATAATTCACATATATAATGCCTTTGCAACAAGATAGCATTGTATAATTCACATATATAATGTCTTGCAACAAGATGGCAATGCATAATTCACATATATGGTAATTAGACACTGAACAGGTGGAATTCACACAAAGCATGTCTAAACTAATCAAATGACATAGCAATGCCAGACACCATACGCACGATATGAGCAACATAACCCTGCCAAGTTAGAGCATACACCTCGGGGGGGAATAGGACTGGTCATCTGTCTCTGAATCCTCCTCTAAGGAGCTATCCGTAACCAGCGAGATATGCGCTTCGTCAGATAGCATAGTCTGCTCTGAAGACCTTGTTTTCACTCCAGAATTTGCCATCACCGTGTCAAATGGCTGATGCACACGAAGAGCAGTTGAATGTACTAACATTGTTGACAAATGTAATATGTAACGGAAAAAAAGGATGGCCTGATATAATTTACATATCAGATGACTGGCTAAGCAGGATGGCATTGCAAAATTCACATATATGATGCCTGGCTAAACAAGATGGCGTTGCATAATTCACATAAACAATGAATAAACTAAACAGATGGCATTCGCACAAAGGATGTCTAAACTAAGCAGATGACATATTTGATGTATAAAGTAAGCAAGGCAAGACACCATATGCATGATATAGCCAACATCAGCATGCCAAGTTAGAGCGAAGACCTCAGGTGGTAAATAGGAGTTGTCTTGTCCTTCTGAATCCCCCTCAGAACAGATATCTTCCTCTCGATTACAATCCGAAATGAGTGGAGGGGGGCTGCCTTTGCGCCTACTATGGAGCGACGTCTGCATGAAATTTTATTACCACACAAGGCTCGTCTCTTTTGCTCTACATGTTCAGTTCCATTGTTTACAATAACTGTCATGCATAGGAATAAAACATAGTGAGATTATGTAAGGAGTGCATGCAGAAATCCAGAGTGATGGTAGCAACCTGTGGATAGACCCAAAACCAATAATAGCAGGCAGATAATGGCTTCAGTTAAAAAATACAGATAATGGCTTCTTTACTGTTTGTTTCCCACCCAACATGAAACTCATAGTAGACACCGGAGATTAACCAGATAGTAGATAGATACTATTGATAGCGGCCCCGATATGTACCCCACAACCATTTAAAAACTCAAGTTTGACCATTAGTTTGGAGCTGACTCAGAGTCTAATCGGTGAACAGGACGATAAAGTAGCATGTAATATTAAGCGATGCATAACGTAAGCAGACACGAAAGAGTGCGACCTCTCTTGCGGATCCGTGTAGTCCTCGAGGTCATCTGCTCGGTTGATGATGGTAATGCAGTTTTCATGGCTGCCAGCGGCGGGGAAGAAGATCTGAGGCGGCGAAAGACAGTCTGGAGGCCGGATCCCTGTTGTGCTGGACCCTTCTATCGTTGGAGCAGCTGAGCTGGGGTGGACGACGGTGCAGCAGGAGTGGGACAAACCACGCAAGGTTTTCTTTGACGACTATCTGTAAGAGAATAATTCTGTAAGGGCTCGTTTGAATTGGAGGATTCCAACAATGCAGGGATAGGAAATAGACAGGAATAGGATAGGAATGCACGTGCAAAACAGAGAATTTAAAAACACAGGATTTCTGCCAATCTGGGTGTTTGATTCACAACAATTGGAAGATCACAGGATGCAAAGAAGCATGGCGAGATTAAGTCAAACCACAAGAAAATGTACGGTTATAATGCTATTATGCTACTATCTCTTAGTCTTGTGCTTCATGAATAGGAATTTGAAAAGGAGGACAAGTGAAAATTAAAATTCCTACGTTTTTTCTTTCAAGGAGACACTAAAGGAACAAATCCGTGTGCTCAGTGGACAATATATATAACATGTAGAGTAAAAAAGAGATGCAACAAGTGTACAACCTCTTTGGCGAAGCCATGTCGATCTCAGCGTGATTGGGTTGGCCGGTGAGGATGCTCCGGCTGACTTTGCTGTCGGAGGAGGGGAAGAAGATCTTAGGCGTCTGGAGATGGAGCCCGAGGTACTGCTCTGCTGTGATGGAGGGTTTCGTCGTTGGAGCAGCTCCGGTGAGTTGTACGACGCCGAGGCTGAAGCAGGACAAGAGAGACAACGAACAACGTTAACCTAAGTGGAATTCTAATAGCATCTCCAGTACATGACATAAAATACATAACCACAAAGTGCTAGATGTAAAATACATCAACCGCTCATCTCTGAACTTAACTGTCGAAACTGAACTTAACTGTCGAAACTAAACTTAACTGTCGAAACTGAACTTAACTGTCGAAATTGAATTTTGCTGTCGAAACTGAACGCATTAGCAAGGTGAGGCTACACGTCGGTCGACTGAATTTTTCATCTCTGGTCAGTCGATTTTGCAGCCGTTGGATACGAAATCAAGGGCCTGCGGTTCATCTTCAACCTCCACCCCCTTGAGCCGCCAGCCACCACCGGCCAAACAGCAGCCCCCCGCCGCCCGCGGCCGGTGGTGCGCCGCCCCACCCGCCCCGAAAACACTCCCCATCGTCGGTCCGCCGCCGCCCCGGCCATCCCTCTAGGCCCCCCCGTGGCGAGCTTTTTCTCTGGCGATCCCCACGCCACCGCCCCGCCTGCGACCATTGCCCCCATCCTGAACCCTAAGATAGACAGTGGGGTACCACTCCGGCGAGCCCCCCTCCCCGCTGCGGCTAGTTCTTCCTTCACCCCGGCGAGGCCCCCCCCCACCCCCTGAAAATCGACTGACCCAAAAGTCGATTCAGTCGACTGAAGTGTAGCTAAATCGGAGCAGCATCGCAAGCGAGAGCAAGAGCGAGAGCAGCAGCGCGAGCAAGAGCAATAGCAAGAGTAGACCAGGCAGGGGACCGAGAGCAAGAGCAGAGCAGCAGCGCGAGCGAGAGCGAAAGCAGCAGCCGCTCCTACTGATGTGGACGTCGCCGCCGAGGGAGCGACGCCGTGGAGGAAGTGGCCGGCGACGCCGCCGTGGATGGAGTCGCGCCGTGTCGGCTCGGGACCGAGCGCCGGCAGCACCGTGAGATCGAATCAAGAAGAAAATGCGGCGATTAGTGTACAACCTCTTTGGTGGCGCCGATTAGGCCGCAGCTTCATCCGAGGAAACGATGATGATGATGATGCTCTTCCGGTGATGCAGGTGAAGACGGCGGTGTGGGAATGGAGGTGGCGCGACAGACGAGGGGAACGTCTGGGCAGCTCCTTGGAGGTGGAGGACGGGGTGGCTGAACCGGCGGGACGATGAGATCGACGACGGATCCTCATCCGGTACGGTGGATGAGGGACGTCGAGGTGTTGCTGTGGACGACATCGTCGGGGAAGAGGCTCCGGCTGGGTGGCGGACGGAGCAGGGTGTGGGGTTTCGTCGCGGGTTTTCGCGGCCTTGGTGTACGAATG
This sequence comes from Aegilops tauschii subsp. strangulata, assembly GCF_002575655.3. Lineage (NCBI taxonomy): Eukaryota > Viridiplantae > Streptophyta > Magnoliopsida > Poales > Poaceae > Aegilops > Aegilops tauschii. Next base: position 204,729,228 of record NC_053035.3, on the reverse strand, counting down.
GATGGGCGGATGGGATGGCAGTGGGGAAGCATGGCTTAGAGACGCGCTTGTCCGAAATGTGGGGTAAGTTACGAAAGTACCCCCACCGATTTGAGGCGGTTCTTTTGGTTCAGGGGTACCTCGGGCATTTCGCGTGTCGGGATTTCACAGGAGGTGGGAGTTTTCGCGCGCGTTGTAATTTCGGAATAGCAAGGCACGGGTTGAGATGGAGGGAGTTGTCGGAGCACAACGAGACAAAGATATATCTTAAATATTTCGGGCTAACAAGGCGCGGGTTGAAATTTCCGGACAAGCCTAACATGTACTGTACCAAATCAATGCGCACTACAAATGTCATTCAAAACTTTGAATTCATGTTATGTTCAATTAAAATATTTCGCTACGTGTATAATGCATGCAACCTACTACTCAAATGAACGTTTAGTGAATTCCAAACGTATATACTACCGCTTCAATATAAACTAAATTTGAATTCGTTTCTCTATTTGAATAAGATCTAAAGTAATGATTGTTGTGAAGTCAAAGCATTTGAATTCGTTTCTCTGTTTTAATAAGATCTACAATCATCATTATTGTCAAGTTAAACCATCGTTTGTGTATTATCTTCACAGCACACCACATGATTAGTCTCGAGTTACATATGAACTATGTGTACTATATGAACTCGAACTAGATTTTTTGAATCCACTTTATTTTGATTTCAAATCACATTACATTTCTAGCTCTAGCTAGATCTTCATAATCTAAACCATGTCTCATATGTATAATGTGTTTATCACATTATGTATGGTGCCCCGCCCCCTACGCCTACAAGTATTTAGATGTGAGTTGCAAACACCACACATTACCACAAATTCAAATAAAATGTGAGAATGTTCGATATATAGTATTGTTTAGATTGTTTGATATTTAGTTGTAAGCTGCAAACGCCACACATTATCACAAATTCAAATAAAATGTGAGATTGTTTGATGTATAGTATGGTTTAGATTGTTCGGCATTTAGATGTGAGTTGCAAACGCCATGCATTATCACATTATGGTATAACATGTGCACAGCACGTGTATCACCGCTATATTCATGCATGCAATGTTTAAAACACTATGATCTCCTATTCAAATATATGAATCCGCTTTCATATCAAATTATGATCTTTGTTAGTCTCTTACACCCACACAATCCTCTAACCTTTGTAGCTACCACTAACTTTCTCTCGTGCATGCACACGCCCTCCTCGCCCTCCCCCTCCCTCGGCATTCTATCCACCGGGCACATTCATTTTTTTCTTTAGGTCGTTCTCCCAGAGTCTCCACAACTCCTTTCCGACACACACCGATCGATAAACCTCTCCAGCGATGCCTGCCTACAACATACACACACACCTTCAATCTCCTCCTTTATGTGTCCTTGCCTCGTGTCTCTCATACGGTCAGACATACGTGTAAACTCTCGCCCCTGTTTTCATCGATCTCACAACCGCACACTCCTCCCCCTATCTAGCTAGTAGTTGGGCCTCTCGCACCACCTCCTAGCTCCATTTTCTCTGTCTATCCGTCTCACTAGGCCTTATTTACCTCTAACAAATGGACGTACACCGACTGATCTCTCGCTATACATATAGCTAGCTAGGTCCTTATAACTCGTTTTTACCCACACGTCAATCGATCTACCTCATTAGTTGTGTCTCTCCCTTCCTCCGACAAACAACAATTGATCTACCGTTCTAGTTAGGTTTGCTTACCAAACACATGGTTCCCCTTCATCATCCATGGATGTGTCCCGACAGATCTATCACGCACAGGCACACACAGAAACACATCCCCACTCTTATTGATAACATTGCAGTTCCACCCTCAGTTTGTCTAGTAGGCCTCTCCCACCATCTTCGAGAAGCAACTCCATCACCCATCCAGCACTCTACCCCTCTCCCTCCCTCCCTCTCTCCTCTCTCTCTGTGCCATCATATTTCCCGTCCTTCAGTTATGTATGGATGTCGACCGATCTCCCTCAAGACATAGCTGGGTCTCTCCTTCTCAACACATATACGAGTCGTTCTACCTCTATAGTTAGGCCTCTGCCTACCCCTCCCCCCCCACACACACCGATACATCGAGCGCTCTAGTCATGTCTCCCTGCCACACACAAACTTGACATGTGCCCTATAACGTTCCGGTAGGCCAGTCGCCCTATATCTTTGACTTGCACACACACACACACACACAATTTCGATGGCTCTCTTCATCGATCTCGCACCCACCCACTTGATCCTCTCTTCGACTCTATCGATAGCTATGACCCCTCCCTCTCTTCTTGTGGATTGCCCGACCCTCTATGTATGATATGGATAGGCCTCCATTTCACACACATTGCATGCAAAATTTTGTTTGAGATGTCATCGACACATATTCCCACAAATTATTCACGAAATCAACCCCCCACCCCACCCCCACCCCAAAACAAAAAACACTCACGAACGTGGTTTGTATCTCTCACACACACCCACGTAGGTGGGGGACGTGCACGAAGAGAAGAGGTGCATGCACGGCGCACGTACTCCCGTCTCTTTCCCACCACACCCGCGCGGGTACACGGTGGAGCTCATTTTTGTACGAAAAAGGCAGCCCACGTGGTAATTTGGCACGTGTACTGGTTGTCCACTTGGTGGAGGGAGGATTGTCTACCACGGGTGAACAAACAAATTGCGACTTGACGTGTTATGTTAAAAAAAGAGGTAAACCATGTGGGGCCTACCTTAGAGGCAAGGCTCTATACACTGGAGTACTTATGATGTGTCCCGTCAACTCACAGAACGAGGAGAAGCTTGCTTAGTACGCCGTCTCCCCCGCCCACGGGCGCGGTGGCTCACAGGATGAGGTGAAGCTTGCTCCGCCTTACACCCGCTCCCTCGCCCATGCGCGCGGTGGCTCGCAGGATGAGGAGAAAAATTTACTACTCCCTCCGTTTACTCCTCGTCCCTACTACCTTGGTTATAGAGATTATATCATATTGTTTGGAATATATATGTCCTTTAGTAGATTTCAATATGAACTACTAGTACATACTGCAAACACTGATGTATATAGACGTATTTTAGAGTGTAGATTCACTCATTTTGCTCCGTATGTAGCACTCTCCCTCGCCCCTCGACCCTCACCCACGTGTTGGACGTGCAGCAATTCATTCAGTCTCATATAGCCAGAACGATATATACTGCACTACCATTATTGCTCGACTTCCCGAAGAGGCGAAGAGCCAATCGCAAGGTTAATATTTTGGAGATGCCAAGCGCAAGGTTATAGGAGAACGAGTAGTAGGTGCCGCGTCATTTATAAATAAAGTTTTTTTTTCTTCAGTGGCACGTACGTAATATGATAGGTTCATATGGAGAGAAAAGGAAACCGCTCCACTATATACATAGTCAGGACGGGCCAGCCTACACGGTTGCATGCTGGGGTTGCTCTCTTCACACTCTCTCGCACAAAACGACTGTGGCCACATCTCTAACATCCCGGCGGATCACGTCCGCTTGGGGAAGGGGTGGATGCTTAGTGTAGATGTGGTGGCCGTCGCCGACGGTGAAAACCCACTGTCGGCACGTCCCGGTCAGGGGTCCCCGCCGTTCTCTCTCACAAAGCCGGTGAGGTTGCGTTCGTCCCTTGCTCACTACCGTGACGTGGGCAGTTGCCGCCTCCTGCCGCCCTCCTCAAGGTTGAGCTACGTCCCTCAGGTACAACTCCCTTTACAGTCGGCTTGCACCACTGCTCCAGCTGCCCACATCACTCCCTGTGGATATTTCTCTACTTCTTTGACCCGCACATACCTCTACTGGCTTCTACGTACTATATTTGTGATGAGTTTATGTCTCATCAACTAGTCCCAGTAATCTTATTCTAATCACGCTTCTTCAATTTCTTTGCCACGGGGATGCTCATCTCGATTTTGGTGAAACTGCACAAAATGATCCGATGGTCAAAAGGTTGCAAACTTCATTTATTAGGAAGCTCGAACGTTGCCAGCAAATTGAAGCCTGGTCAGGGTTCACGGTTCAAGGGCTAGGGACTGCATGGATCTTTTTTTCTTTAGCTGCCTCTGTTCCAAAATAAGTGTCAACTTTAGTAGTAGTACAACTTTGTACTAAAGTTTGCACAAAGTTGAGACACTTATTTTGGAACGGAGGGAGTACATATTTGCTATGATCTGTCAATCATTGAGATGCAATAGCATGCATGTTAGTCTCCTTTGTATTTGATGAAATGTTGCAACGGGCAACCTTGGACGCAAGATACATGTAACAGAAGCTGGAAGCTTCATAGCATTGTACAAATTTATCTCGCTGATAAATTACAGTACGTACTATACTAGTACTTCCTCCGTTCCTAAATATAAGTCTTTGTAGAGATTTCACCATGAACCACATGCGGATGTATATAGATGCATTTTAAGTGTAGATTCATTCATTTTGTTCCGTATGTAGTGGAATCTCTACAAAGATTTATCTACTAGTAATAGCTAGCCCCCACTACTAGGAATTCTCTATCCTCTCCTTGAGCCACATCATCAAAATTGATGTAGCCATTAGATGAAGTAAATCAGTCCATAATAGCCGTCTGATCTAGACGTTGAGAGGCTCCGCACTAAGCCACATGCAAGCATGCAGAAATACCGTGGCACATGCATGTGAGTGGGTTTTAAATCACATCAACATGTCTGCATGCAAGCATGCACCGGTAGCATGCATGTAAGTGAGCTTTTAAGTCCCATTAACATGTCAAAAAGAAAAATATAATCTCATTATGCAGTAGGAGTTGGCTGATATTTTTTCCTTACGTGGGATGATCTAAATGATGGTGGGAGTTTATTTAGTTTGGCTACCACATTTGTCATGCGGTTATAGAGTTTTTTTTAGTTCTATGAAATCGATAATTTTGCGTAGAGAGATATACCGCTGTTCCGCGGCAACGCGCGGGGACTCATCTAGTAATATTTAGGAACGGATGGAGTACTATGTAAAGAGTTAGGTGTCGCACGGTGATAGTGTGAGGTGGGCCATGTAATCACTGAGCCTGCGTGTTTTCACTGCTCTTGCACGCCTCTGCTGTAAGAATGGAGAAAATTGTAATCTTGTAGTAGTACCTCCTTTCGCCGAAAGCGTGGGACATCCAGCAGTCCTACCACCTCAGTAATAAAGACCAATGAGCCGTCAAATCACATAGACCCAGCAGTAAGTTGGACGGACGAAGCAACCATCACTCTTGCGCCAGTGAGAGGTCGCGTCCGCTCTGCCCGGGCATGAATGCGGCACCGATTCTTTGGAGCGGCGCTGACCGTTTCAGGCGGGAAGCGCGCGCGGGCGATGGAGGGGCTTTGGGTGGGCCAGGCTGATCAGGAGCGGGCGTGGCAGCTGTCCGCATGTCCCTACCGGACACACTCGGAAACGAGAGGATGCACCGACTCTCACGGCTAAAATCGTACACTACACAACATCTCTCTGTAGGAGTAGGTCGATCTGTCGCTCTCTCTAACACACACATGCTGTTAAACACACACACGCGCGCGCGCGCACACACCTTGGTCCTGTTGCACCTTCTAACGTGACTTATTACACCTAGACGGAGGGAGTAGTAAGTATACGAGATACGGTGGCTCACTGACTGAAGTCGAATACAAGTGCCCAAAATTTGTGTGCATGTTATAATAAGAATTCACTTAAAATAGTATGTGAGCGAACAGAGGGATCAATTGGACAGTGTTCCCGAGCAGTAGCGAGATGTGTGAGGTAAGATACACTGCTGGCGCTTTTAATTTTTCTTATTATTTTGTTTGTTTCACCCTCTGACTGGTGGGACCCAACGTACTACGTGGAGAGAGGTAAGGTGACTAAGGCTGCATTATTTCTGCACCACTGTGGATAGTCTTACCACCAAAGCCACATGACACGATTATGATTGAAATCCCAATGACTCCCACACACACAAAAAAACACGGCATGCTTGTCACACGAATGCAGGAATGTATAAAAGGTTATTTCCCTCTCGTTGAACATAATGGGAGGGTTGTGTAGCTGGTTAGCCTGTTCGCTCATCAAACTTGAGGTCTCGGGTTCGATAACTACACTTGAGCATAATTTGTGCCAGGAGGATTCTTTGACTGGTCAAAATGTTTTCTAGGGTTTGCACGCTTCACACTCTCTCTCCAGTATATATATACACAATGGAGCCTCAGCGCTTGTAGTTGCTCTCTTCACACTCTCTCGCCCTCTCCCGCTGGAGCCTCGGCGCTTGTAGTTGCTCTCTTCACACTCTCTCGCCCTCTCCAGATCTAAACAAGACTTCGTTGGCCTCTCTCTCCCCGCACTACTGCTCAAAGAGCCGGCAGGATCCGTCCGCCGGGAAGGGAAGGAGGTTTAACGTTGTCGCCGTCGGCGAGGGACTACCGGCGCAGCTGTTCACTTTCCACACAGCGGTGGCGCGGGAGGGCCTCCGACCCCTTCTTCTTCGCCGCCATCCCGTCGCCCACCGAACCACGCCCCAAGAACCTTAAGGTATAATTTACTTACTCCACATGCATTGCTCTAGCTGCATGTATACCATGAATCTAGGACGTGGTTCAAAGAGGAAAGGAGTGGGGGAAAATAGTGGGAAAAGTTGTATATAGCATGAATCTAGGACGTGGTTCAAAGAGGAAATGAAGGGGGAAAGTTGTATAGCATGAATCTAGGACGTGGTTCAAAGAGGAAAGGAATGGGGGAAAGTAGTGGGGAAAGTTGTATCGCATAAATCTAGGACGTGGTTCAAAGAGGAAAATAAGGGGCGAAAGTACTAGTTCAAAAAGGAAAGGAAGGGACAAGGCTGTAGACTTTGAGCAGGACTAGATTTGCTGCGCTCACATAGGGAAAGGTGTCTAAAGATAACAAAACTGGGACCAACACAAATATGCTCCTTGGTTGTTTGTTCTTTGTTGCAACAGACTGTGCATGACCACAGTACATCGGTAGATGCACATGGTGCTGGTGCGTCCACTGTCCCGTGCAACTCATTAGCTGTTGTTAATCTAAGACCCTGTTTGGTTAAAAAACTCCCTAGTCCCTACATGCTTGGTTCCAGGGACTAAACATGGACTAGAGGTTATTAAATGACATGCTAAAAGACCATGTTACCCCTAGTAACGAACTAATAGAGACAAGGTGCGATGCGTGGCAGGGGCAACTGTTGGAAAAAGTCCCAAAAAGACTCCCTTGGGGTCTTCTTTCTTTAGTCCCAACTGCCCACTTTTAGTCCCTAAAAGTCCCTCCTGTTTGGTTTAGATGGGACTGACACGGATTTTTTTAGTCCCTACACCAAAATGTCCCTGTAAACAAACACCCTCTAATAATGCCGCTGGAAAATTAATGCAATGCCACAGTTAAAAGCAAATTACATGTTTAACGAATTTTATTGTTAATATAATCTCTATGTTAATATTAATCAATGCCACCATTTGAGAAATGCTACTGTCTTGCTTTCTTTCCCATATAGATAAGGTAGATGCTTCTTTTTGTTGGCTTCTGTGTCATCCACCGTTATTGACCACTAATTGTTTCCTTTGCACCTCTGTGTAAACAGGGTTATCTACTTCACCTCGTTGCCATTGTGACCTTTTGTTGCACTACACAAAACACTTTTGTTTTAAGAGTGTTTTGTGCAGTTCAACCAAAATGTCACACCGACAACGTTGCTTGATTGCTTGATCTTAGTGGAACTGCACAAGAGGAGATCTTACTTCCTATCCGTTAAGGCGAATTTGGTTCAGATCTTCTTCTTGTGAGTTGTTTGAATTCCGCATCATGAGAGGTCAGTACTAGCCTTCTTTCACATGATTCTGGAGTGTGCTTTCATATGTTGTGCTACTTGTATGATAATGTTGCTTGATTTTAGTGAACTGCACAAATGGAGACAAGACTTCCAATCTGTATCTGCACCGTAATATCCCAATGAGGTAAGTTGAGGATATTTCACAACTGCTGGACTGTATTTTGCCACTTTCATCAGAAAATTAAGTTTAGTACTATACTTTTGCTCCCTAATTGACATGCCAAATCTTACATTGAAGGCGAAGCTTGTCTGTTATTGAACCAAGTGATGAAGGGAAAGAACAAGCGGAAGAAAAACAAAAATCAACTCCCGGTGCTGTAATGAAGCACTGGAACTGTGATGACACAAGTAATGATATAGTTTTGCATCTTAATTTATTGCTATGGCTGGAACGAGCAATTGTTTTGCCACTGATTTGATGCCACTCTTAATGTAATATGTAATTATCTCTACTTGTGCAAACAGGGATCTTCTTTGAAGATACCATATATTTTAGTGGAACTGCACAAGAAGATGTTGGAAACATTAAACTAATCGAGGAGTATATAGTAAGCATGGCCACCACCGTAGATAGCAACAGATGGTTCCGGAGAAGTGCTTCATCTGTATGCTCTACACAATAAGCCTTCTGACAAAGGTTGGTACTCGCCCACTAATTTCATCCATATGATTGAGCTTTGTCATCTCTACTGGTGTTGTGCTACTGTTTAGATACTGTCATGAAAGAGTGGTATTGTCCTTGAGAAGTGCTTCATCTGTGTTGTTTTAAATATTTCCTTTCCTTTTTTTCGAGCAAACAAGGATGCTAGCATTTAGTAGTCCTCTTGTCTTTGCACAACAGGATCATCTTCCTCTGAAGAAGAATATGGAGTACGTGAAGTGACTAGTTCCGATTATGCCAGGATGAAGAAGCCCTGTCTATCTTCTCATCAGAAGGAGCAGTTGAAGGATGGTTACATTACTCCCCACAAGACCAAACTAACTTCAGCTCAGAAGGACTGACAAATCTCCATTTTTTGCTGTGATGCGCGAGTACAATGTTGTTCTAGGATTCTTTCTGGTGAGTTCCATTTTTCTAAAAGTGTGCTCTACATGGACCATGTATGTGCCTGTTGAAACTGTCAATTCATAGTACAGTTTGCTTTATACTAATCACTTTTTTGTTTTTGTGCAAACAAGGGTGCTCAGCTTGATTTCAATGGGAACTGCACAAAATGTTCATGAATACATCGAATCATTCATTTCCACCACAAGAAAGGAGGTACCGATAAGTTCAAGGCGTTGCAACATATAAGGGCGAAATCATACAAGCTACGCGCGAATTTGGTTGATTTTGGTGGAACTGCACAAAAAGAACAACTGGTTTATTTAGCACGAGGTGCCATGTCAATGTCCGAACTGATGGCAAACCCTGCCCATTCCACAATCATAGGCATTTGATATTTTGGAATGGGACAACCTTGTCAAATTTTGCTCATTGATTTTAGCAAGACATGCGTTTGATATTTTCGAATGGGATGCCCTTTGCTGTCAGCAGCGTCGATCAATTTTTTCTTTATTCTTTAGTTGTGAAGTAAATATTGCCTCTGACATGTGAGTCGCTGAGATGCATAATCATCGATCATTTTGAATGTTCTCTATGAATTGCCAGGCCTGTGTGTTTGATTGCAATGTACAGAAACGCTAAAAAGCTGCTCAAACTCTTTGTACTCCTTCTGTTCCTTTTTACTTTGCACATTGTGAAAGTGCATACTTTTTTGTATAAGATTGGTCAAAGTAGAGATACTTTGACTGCAGACAAAACTTGTATGCAGACTAGAATGGACCGGAGGGAGTACATGTGAAACTGCTGCAAACGAGGTGATCACCCTGGGAATAATGCTAGTACGTATTGTTTTGCATGTTCATCCAATGCCAGTGATACAGGAATTCGAACTAATCGAAATAAATTCATTCATACACGGTCGGATTTCATATAAACATGCCGGATTTCATTACATTTCATACATTCTTCAACTAAAAAGGGGTGCGCTGGAGGTATAATTAATTAACCGAAGCTACCCACCTGTGTCCCGCTGAGCCGAACAGAAGCTTCAGTGACTTAACTGCAGGTGCAGTTGCGTAACTGACATGTGGCCTGTTGGGCCCACGTGTCAGTCAGCCAACTGCACGAGCAGTTAAGTAGAAGCAGCGTTCTTCTCCTGCCCCAGCTCTTCGACTCCACGTCGCCGCCAAGAAGCTAACCGGCCGTCAATGGTCAACCCGCCTAGCTTGGCTTCAACCGGAGGGTAGCAACGGTGGCCTTACTTGGACCCGAGCGGCGGCGACCTACCGTGTTCTACTCTTCCTCGTTTTCTGTGTGGCGCGGCCTCGTTGGCAGCGGGGCGGGCCTCGGCGGAGCCGGCGATGTCCTCTATCTCATTGCCGGCGGGCGGCGCCTCAGCGGAGCGGTGGAAATCCTCCCCCACGTTGCCGGCAGGGTGGGGCCTCGGCTGAGCCGGCGATGTCCTCTGCCTCGTTGTTGGCGGGGCGCAGCCTCGGCGGAGCCGGCGGTGTCCTCTGCCTCGTTGTTGGCGCCGCGGGGCCTCGGCGGAGCAGGGCCTCGTCGATGCCAGCGGAGCGGGGACTTGTCGGAGCCGGCATTGTCCTCTGCCTCGTCCTTGTTCTCGCCAAACAGCGCCTCGCCCGCTTCATCGCCCTCTTTGCTAGCCTCTTTGTAGGCGGCCGCAGCCTCTGCCACCCGCATGCGGGACCGCCAGCGCTCGAGGCGGCCCTTGCGGGCGGAGCGGTACGAGTCGAGCAGCGCCTCCTGCTCCGCCCGCTCCGCGGCGATCTGCTCCTCCGCCTGCAGGTGCTCCTGGAGGAGATGGTGGTTGTAGGCGGCGTCGGCATGCGCCTCCCAGAACTGCTCCTCATGCATCTGCCTCACCCTGTCCATATATTGGGCACGGGCCTCGCCGATGGTCATGGTGCAATGCACCGGCGAGGATGGCGCGGAGGAGGGGGTTGGCGCCGGATCGTCGACTACCATGTTCTCCATTGGGACGTCGTCGTCCTCCGGCTGCCTGCCGGCCAGCTGGTCGGCAGCAATGGCTGCCATCTCCTTGTGGTCCGTCGTCCGCCAGTCCCGAAGAGCGCTGGAGCGCGAGGAAGCCATGGTGGGCAGTAGTGGTGTGGACAGGAGAAAGGGAACGGATGCGGATGACTGCGGCTATGGCCGGCGCAGCAGTTTATATAGCAATGGTGGGCGGGTGGAGGGACGGACGTGTGGCGCCGGAGTATCCGCCTCGGCAACCGCTTATCATTAATGTGGGCAGCAGATGGACGGACGGACGGCACTTGTGTCGTTTGAAGGCGGAGCAATCGCCTGCACCGGGAAGCGGGGCGCGCGGCGCTGACTGTTTCAGGCGGAAAGCGCGTGCGGGCGAGGAGATGACTTTACTTGGAGAGGATGACAATGGGGACCCACCAGGTCCATAGCCTCACATACGCAAGTGCCTCCTTATTATATATATATATATATATATATATATATATATATATATATAACTATAATTTATTTTGCTTCCTCCTGGTTTCCTGACATCACGGTCCCACACCATTGTCAACCTATGTAGTAGTCAATAAACGAGAGAATTGCACAAGAAGCGGCCGACAGCTGGGACCAAGCAGCTCGAGCAGTATTTGTGTTTTTGAGGTGTGAGCACTGCAGAGTTTTTTGATGTTTAGCCCAGATATTAATTTTTCTGCTCTGAACAACAACGAAAGCATCGCTGCAGGTATTAACTAGGCGGGCTGTGGCCCGTCTAGCCCAGGCCAGATATCCAACCCAGATATTAATTTTTTTCAAGCTGAAAATGGCTAGCCCAGCTATACTTTTTTTAGGAATACCCAGGCATGGTCAAGTTGTTATTCTCCGCCCCGCTGGGCTGCAAATCTTTCCTAGGAGGGATGCATTAGGATTAACAAGAAAATGGGCTTTAAGAAATGATAAATGGGATGTAATTATAAAAACTGGGCAGTAACTAAAAAAAATGCACCAAACACGTGATTACTTTATAAAATATTATTTTTGGATATCGAATTTTTTTAATTTCATTAATTGTTGCGAGCGCAATGTTTCATTGGATTTTTACGTAATATAAATTTATATTGAAATTGTATTTAATCTGACTAGAAATTTTGGGATAAAAATATTTCGGATCCCATCAAAATGTCGGAAATTTTATTGAATTCCGTTTTGAACGGTTGGTTGAAATGGGCTGTACTTTTAACAAACTGTAAATGGGCTGTAGTAAATTCCATTAGAATTCAAAAATGGGCTACACATTCTTACAAATCTCAAATGGGCTATAAGTTCTCTGCCACACACTTCTGGCCTTACTAAGTTGACGCGTCCCCTAAAAAAACAGAGTTGACGCGTATGCAAGGCTTTGTCAACTTATAGTCAACACACGGTTCTAGCAGCAGTGGCCATTGGATGTCCATCCAACGGATGCCGTGCTTCTTCTTCAATCTCGGATATTCTAGCTTCACCCGCCCAAAAAATGATTCCTCCCCCTGACATCTGGGGTGCAGCGTTTCGGAAGCTGGCCTGTGGGCCTACTAAGTTGACGTACCAAGGGCTTTGTCAACTTAGTCAATATAAATGATTCTAGCTACAGTGACCGTACGATGTCCATCCAACGGCCGTCGTGCTTCTTCAACCTCTGGTCTTCTTGCTCCAGCCGCCCGTGGTCGGCTGTGCTGCCGCGGAGGCCTCACCGCCCCCTACTACTCCCACCGCTAGCCAGGCCATCCCTCCACTCACCCACACCCCCTGTTATTCTGCGGTGACGGCAGCGCAGCCGAACCAGTGAACCCTCGTACTCCTCTCCGCGTGTGCATCCACTGGCGCGTCTTCCCCGGCTCCGCGTCGTCCCCTTCCTAGGCCTCGCCGTCGTCCACTGCCCTGGTGCTCTCGGCACGGCGTGGTCAACGTGGTCAAGGAACGACTTCCATCGGATGTGGACTGTACATGGAGAGGCTGACAGCTGGGTCCACGGCAGCCGGAAGGAAGTGCCTCCTTATTACGCGGAAAATAATTATTCCTCCACCCGACAGCGGGGACCCACCGGACGGGCCACCAGTATTTTGCGAAAAAAATCATTTCCCCCTGACTGCTGGGACCCACCAGACGGGCCACCGTATTTCACGAAAAAAACGTCCCCCCCGCTGTCAGCTCGGACCCACCGGAAGTGCCTCCTTATTACGCACAAAAAAATGAACACTCCCCCGGCTAGCTGGGACCCACCTTGGTGGGAGGCTGACTTGTGGGCCTACTAAGTTGACGGGGACGAAGGGCTTTGTCAACTTAGTCAATATGAACGATTCTAGCTCCAGTGACCGTACGATGTCCATCCAACGGCCGTAGTGCTTCTTAACCCTCTGGTCTTCTTGCTCCAGCCGCCCAAAGCAGCGCCGGTCATGCCGCATGCTCCTGCCTCCCGTGGCCGGCTGTGCTGCCATAGAGGCCTCACCGCCCCCTACTATTCCCACCGCTGGTCAGGCCCTGCAGCGACGGCAGCCTCACACCGCAGCCGAACCAGTGAACCCTCGTACTCCTCTCCGCGCGGGCTTCCACTCCCGCGTCTTCCCCGGCTCCACGTCGTCCCCTTCCTAGGCCTCACCGTCGTCCACCGCCGTGGTGCTCTCCGCGCGGCGTGGTCAACGTGGTCAAGGAACGACTTCCATCGGAAGAGTACTGTACGTGGAGAAGCTGACAGCCGGGTCCACGGCCACAACCCAGTTTTTTTGTGATTTGCCAAGTAAGTCGCTTTGTCATGCCTATTGGGCTGCAAATCTTTCAAGACGAGGAGAGCTTTCATTCGGCTGGCCGAGAAAATGGCCCATCAGTAATGAGAAATGGGTTGTACATTTTTAAAACACATCAAACCAGCAATTAGTTTCAAATATCTTTTTTTTCATTTCGAGATTTTAAATTACATTAATTTTTATGCGTGGAGAATTTGTTGGATTTTATATTGACATACATTTATTTTTAAAATCAGTTTGAATGTGAGTCGAAATTTCGGGATTAAAAACAGTTCGGACCGCACCGAAATATGCAAATTTTCGTATAATTTTTTAACCGTGGCCACAATATGGGCTGTAATGCTAACAAAAAGAATATGGGCTCCAAAAAAACCTTAAGAATTAGCAAATGGGCTGTAAATTATTAGAAATAATGGCAGATGGGTTGTATGCTGTTTTCCACAGATTTGAGGCTTTCCTAAAAAAAGGTTGACGCACAAGCACTGACTGTTGGATGTCCATCCAACGGCCGTCGTGCTTCTTCAATCTCTGCTCTTCCTGCTCCAGCCGCTCAAACAAGCGCCGGCGGGACTGCCTGCTCCTTCCTCCCCGCGGCCGGCTGTGCTGCCGCGCAGGCCTCACCGCCCCACCGTACTCCCATTGCTGGCCTAGCCATCCCTCTACTCACCCACACCTGATGTTATTCTCCGGCGACGGTAGACGAACCAGTAAACCCTCGTACAGTCGTACTCCCCTCCGCGTGGGAAACAACTGCCGAGTCTTCCCTACCTCCATGTCGTCCCCTTCCTAGGCCTCGCCGTCGTCCACCGCCGTGGTGCTCTCGGCGCGGCGTGGTCAATGTGGTCAACAACCGACTTCCATCGGAAGAGTACTGTGCGTGGAGACGCTGACAGCTGGGTCCACGGCCGCAGCAAGGAAGTGCCTCCTTATTACGCGCAAAATAATTATTCCTCCACCTGACAGCGGGGACCCATCGGACGGGCACCGTATTTCGCGAAAAAACGTTTCCCCCCTGACTGCTGGGACCCACCAGCTACACCTTCGCACGCAAGGAAGTGCGTCCGGGCAAAAAAATCAATTCGCCCCCTGACTGCTGGGACCCACCAGCTACATCTTCTCACGCAAGGAAGTGCCTGATAGTCGGGACCCACCTGGTCGAAGCGTACGTAGCGTTCTCATTCTGGTCGCGAACGTGTACGTACATATATACTGGTGGATGTAGAGGCGCGCACGTGTCGTAGTAGAGGCGCGCACGTAGCATGTACACGTACGTACAGCGGCCAGGGTGCAAGAAAGAAAATATGGCCACGTATGTGTACATACGGGCGAGGTCTCGAATGCCTACTCACGCATACGTACGGTGAGGGCTCGTTGAGATGGCTGGGTCGGAACGGAGAAACAGCGTCGTCGTCGTGTTCATGGGGAGGCAACAGAATGCGTCGTGTTCATGGGGAGGCAACGGAATGCGTCGTGTTCATCGGGAGGCAACGGAACGCGTGGGAGCCAACCGGCTGGGTCGGAACGGAATGCGTGGTCGTGTTCATCAGGAGGGCTTGGACGGAACAGGCGATGGAAAGGAGGCCTGGCGTACCACAGAACGGAGGAAACGGCCTTGTGTTCGACCGGCCATGTTCGAAACGGGATCCTATTCATCGGGAGGGGTGTGGCGTACCGTAAAATGGAGGAAATGGACCTCCTACGGTCGAAACGGGGGTCCTGTTGATCGGGAGGGGTGTGGCGTACCACAACACGGACAAAACGGACCTCCTACGGTCGAAACGGGGGTCCTGTTGATCGGGAGGGGTGTGGCATACCGCAAAACGGACGAAACGGACCTCCTACGGTCGAAACGGGGGTCCTGTTGATCGGGAGGGGTGTGGCATACCGCAAAACGGACGAAACAGACCTCCTACGGTCGAAACGGGGGTCCTGTTCATCGGGAGGGGTGTGGCGTACCGCAAAACGGGACTCCACGGGATAATGTTCATCTCCACCGTCGACCTCCTCCAGCCTCCACGGGCTCCTGTTCATCCAGCCTCCACCGCGCGCTACTCCACTGGCTACTGTTCAACCACCCCTCCACGGGCACCCCTCCACCGTCTACTGTTCATCCAGCCCTCCACACCACGGGGTCCTGTTCAACCACCCCTCCACGGGCACCCCTCCACCGTCTAATGTTCATCCAGCCCTCCACACCACGGGGTCCTGTTCAACCACCCCTCCACGGGCACCCCTCCACCGTCTAGTGTTCATCCAGCCCTCCACCACACCACGGGGTCCTGTTCATCCAGAGGCAACGCCACCGCTCCCTGTTCATCCAACCCCCCCCCCCCCCGCAACAATCACTGTTCATCCAATCGATCGGCTTCAGTTAGCAGCAGTAGCGAAGGAATCGCTCGATCGGGTTCAGTTAACAGCCATCGATCGATCGCTCAGGTTCAGTAACGCGTAGCCTGCAGTGCAATCGCTCGGGTTCAGTTAGAGCCCAACGCCTCGCTCGGGTTCAGTTAGAGCCAACGCCTCGCACACACGCGCGTACGTGTACGAGAGAAACGCGCATCGCTCGGCCCCCGACCTCCCACCGTAACCGGGAACTCCCCGAAATTTTCCTCGCCCTCGCTTCTACCACGGTTTTTTCCGTCATGGACGGCCCAAAGAATGTCATGCAGCTGCATCTCCGGCCCGCCCAGGACGAAAAGCCCATTTTCTGTCATGATTTTTTGTCATAGAAGTAGGAGCCCACCACATCTATGATGATACCGGGTTTTGTCACAATTATCGTCATAGAAGTGTCATATGTATGACAGAAAAAATTTCGTTCGGCCCAAAATGTCACGGATGTGTCTTTTTTTTGTAGTGCATATAAATTTGACATGCAAGCTCAAGAACATGGTCACCTAGGCAGCACAAATTTGCAATGAATAAAGCACTAGAACAAAAACTAATTGGACCAATGGAGGAGTCACATACCAAGGAACAATCTCCCCAAGCAGGTTTGTGAGAGGTGCTTTGAGCAAGGAGATCGAAAATCGCAGCAAAATGAGCTAGAACTCGTGCTTGAGCTGGATATTGGTGTTTGTGGGAGGAAGGAGTGTATGGGTGCAGGAATAAGTGGAGGAGGGCCACCGTGGGCCCACGAGGCAGGGGGCGTGCCCTGGGGGGTAGGGCGCGCCTCCACCCTCGTGGCCAGGTGCTTGCCCCTCCTGCTGTGTTCTCAGTGCCAAATATTCTCAAATATTCCAGAAAAAATCATATTCCATTTTCAGGGCATTTGGAGAACTTTTATTTTCGGGGTAATTTTATATTGCACAGATAAATGAGAAAACAGACAGAAAAAATACTATTTTTACTTTATTTCAACTAAATAACAGAAAGTAGAAGGAGGGTACAGAAGGTTGTGCCTTCTAGTTTCATCCATCTCATGCTCATCAAAAGGAATCCACTAACAAGGTTGATCAGGTCTTGTTAACAAACTCATTCCGAATAACATGGAACCGGAGAAATTTCAAATAACACTATGTTACCTCAACGGGGATATGCACATCCCCAATAATAAGAATATCATATTTCTTCTTGATAGTAGGAAGAGGAAATTCAAAACCTCCAAATATAATCGATGGAATTTTTCCAATAGAGTTGATACTATGAACTTGAGGTTGTTTCCTCGGAAAGTGTACCGTATGCTCATTACCATTAACATGAAAAGTGACATTGCCTTTGTTGCAATCAATAACAGCCCTTGCAGTATTCAAAAAAGGTCTTCCAAGAATAATAGACATGCTATCGTCCTCGGGAATATCAAGAATAACAAAGTCCGTTAAAATAGTAACGTTTGCAACCACAACAGGCACATCCTCACAAATACCGACAGGTATAGCAGTTGATTTATTAGCCATTTGCAAAGATATTTCAGTAGGTGTCAACTTATTCAAATCAAGTCTACGGTATAAAGAGAGAGGCATAACACTAACATCGGCTCCAAGATCACATAAAGCAGTTTTAACATAGTTTCTTTTAATGGAGCATGGTATAGTTGGTACTCCTGGATCTCCAAGTTTCTTAGGTATTCCACCTTTAAAAGTGTAATTAGCAAGCATGGTGGAAATTTCAGCTTCAGGTATCTTTCTCTTATTTGTAACAATATCTTTCATATACTTAGCATAAGGATTCATTTTGAGCATATCAGTTAATCGCATACGCAAAAAGATAGGTCTAATCATTTCAGCAAAGCGCTCAAAATCCTCATCATCCTTTTTCTTGGATGGTTTGGGAGGAAAAAGCATGGGTTTCTGAACCCATGGTTCTCTTTCTTTACCGTGCTTCCTAGCAACAAAGTCTCTTTTATCATAACGTTGATTCTTTGATTGTGGGTTATCAAGATCAACAGCAGGTTCAATTTCTACATCATTATCATTACTAGGTTGAGCATCATCATTAACATTATCACTAGGTTCATGTTCATTACCAGATTGTGTTTCAGCATCAGAAATAGAGATATCGTTTGGATTCTCAGGTGGTTCAGCAATAGGTTCACTAGAAGTATGCAAAGTCCTATCATTTCTCTTTTTCTTCCTTTTAGAAGGACTAGGTGCATCTATTTTATTTCTCTGAGAATCTTGTTCAATTCTCTTAGGGTGGCCTTCAGGATACAAAGGTTCCTGAGTCGTTCTACCAGTTCTAGTAGCCACTCTAACAGCATAATCATTTTTCTTACTATTCATTTCATTGAGCAAATCATTTTGAGCTTTAAGTATTTGTTCTACTTGAGTGGTAACCATAGAAGCATGTTTACTAATGAGTTTAAGTTCACCTCTAACATTAGCCATAAAATCACCCAAGTGTTCAATCATATAAGCATTTTGTTTTAATTGTCTACCAAAATAAGCATTGAAACCTTCTTGCTTAACCATAAAGTTATCAAACTCATCCACGCATTGGCTAGCAATTTTAGTAGGATGGATTTCAGCTTTATCATATCTATAGAGAGAATTTACCTTTACTACCTGTGTCGGGTTATCAAGACCATGAGGTTCTTCAATAGGTAATGGATTAAGATCATATGTTTCTTCAACAGGCGGTAAATTAAGACCATGTATTTCTTCAATAGGAGGTAAATTCTTAACATCTTCAGCTTTAATACCTTTTTATTTCATAGATTTCTTTGCCTCTTGCATATCTTCAGGACTGAGAAATAGAACACCTCTCTTCTTCGGAGTTGGTTTAGGAATAGGCTCAGGAATTGGCTCAGGAAGTGTCCAATTATTTTCATTTGTCAACATATTATTCAATAAAATTTCAGCTTCATCCGGTGTTCTTTCCCTGAAAACAGAACCAGCACAACTATCTAGGTAATCTCTGGAGCCATCGGTTAGTCCATTATAAAAGATATCAAGTATTTCATTTTTCTTGTGAGGATGATCAGGCAAAGCATTAAGTAACTTGAGAAGCCTCCCCCAAGCTTGTGGGAGACTCTCTTCTTCAATTTGCACAAAGTTGTATATTTCCCTCAAAGCAGCTTGTTTCTTATGAGCGGGGAAATATTTAGCAGAGAAGTAATAAATCATATCCTAGGGACTACGCACACAACCAGGATCAAGAGAATTAAACCATATCTTAGCATCACCCTTTAATGAGAATGGAAATATTTTAAGGATATAAAAGTAGCGAGATCTCTCATCATTGGTGAACAGGGTGGCTATATCATTTAATTTAGTAAGATGTGCCACAACAGTTTCAGATTCATAGCCATCAAAAGGATCAGATTCAACCAAAGTAATTATATCAGGATCAACAGAGAATTCATAATCCTTATCGGTAACACAGATAGGTGAAGTAGCAAAAGCAGGGTCAGGTTTCATTCTATCATTAAGAGATTGCTGATTCCATTTACCTAATAACCTCTTGAGCTCATACCTATCTTTGCAAGCTAAAATAGCTAAAGAAGCTTCTTTATCAAAAACATAACCCTTGGGAACTATAGGCAAGTCTTCATCATCACTTTCATCAATATAATCAGTTTCAATAATTTCTTTCTCTCTAGCTCTAGCAATTTGTTCATCAAGAAATTCACTAAGGGGCACAGTAGTATCAAGCATAGAAGTAGTTTCATCATAAGTATCATGCATAGCAGAAGTGGCATCATCAATAACATGCGACAGATCAAAACGAATAGCAGAAGCAGGTTTAGGTGTCGCAAGCTTACTCAAAACAGAAGGTGAATCAAGTGCAGAGCTAGATGGCAGTTCCTTACCTCCCATCGTAGTTGAGGGATAAATTGTTGTCTTAGCGTCTTTCAAGTTCTTCATAGTGACCAGCGGATATAAATCCCAAGTGACTCAAAGAATAGAGCTATGCTCCCCGGCAACGGCGCCAGAAAATAGTCTTGATAACCCACAAGTATAGGGGATCACAACAGTTTTCGAGGGTAGAGTATTCAACACAAATTTATTGATTCGACACAAGGGGAGCCAAAGAATATTCTCAAGTATTAGCAGCTGAGTTGTCAATTCAACCACACCTGGATAACTTAGTATCTGCAGCAAGGTATTTAGTAGCAAAGTAATATGATAGTAGTGGTAACGGTAACAAAAGTAACGGTAGCAAAAGTAATACTTTTGGTGTTTTGTAGTGATTGTAACAGTAGCAACGGAAAAGTAAATAAGCGAAGAACAATATGTGAAAAGCTCGTAGGCATTGGATCGGTGATGGAGAATTATGCCGGATGCGGTTCATCATGTAACAATCATAACATAGGGTGACACAGAACTAGCTCCAATTCATCAATGTAATGTAGGCATGTATTCCGAATATAGTCATACGTGCTTATGGAAAAGAACTTGCATGACATCTTTTGTCCTACCCTCCCGTGGCAGCGGGGTCCTAATGGAAACTAAGGGATATTAAGGCCTCCTTTTAATAGAGTACCGGAACAAAGCATTAGCACATAGTGAATACATGAACTCCTCAAACTATGGTCATCACCGGGAGTGGTCCCGATTATTGTCACTTCGGGGTTGCCGGATCATAACACATAGTAGGTGACTATAGACTTGCAAGATAGGATCAAGAACTCACATATATTCATGAAAACATAATAGGTTCAGATCTGAAATCATGGCACTCGGGCCCTAGTGACAAGCATTAAGCATAGCAAGTCATAGCAACATCAATCTCAGAACATAGTGGATACTAGGGATCAAACCCTAACAAAAATAACTCGATTACATGATAGATCTCATCCAACCCATCACCGTCCAGCAAGCCTACGATGGAATTACTCATGCACAGCGGTGAGCATCATGAAATTGGTGATGGAGGATGGTTGATGATGACAATGGCGACGGATTCCCCTCTCCGGAGCCCCGACCGGACTCCAGATCAGCCCTCCCGAGAGGTTTTAGGGCTTGGCGGCAGCTCCGTATCGTAAAACGCGATGAATTCTTCTCTCTGATTTTTTTCTCCCCGAAAGCAAATATATAGAGTTGGAGTTGAGGTCGAAGGAGCTCCAGGGGGCCCACGAGGTAGGGGGGCACGCCCTAGGGGGGAGGGCGCGCCCTCCACCCTCGTGGATAGGGTGTGTGCCCCCTGGTCTTCATCTTTTGCAAGGATTTTTTATTATTTCCAAGTAGACGTTCCGTGGAGTTTCAGGTCATTCCGAGAACTTTTGTTTCTGCACATAAATAACACCATGGAAAGTCTGCTAAAATCAGCGTCAGTCCGGGTTAGTTCCATTCAAATCATGCAAGTTAGAGTCCAAAACAAGGGCAAAAGTGTTTGGAAAAGTAGATACGACGGAGACGTATCACTTGGAAAGGATCATTGAAACTAAGTTCTATGATCTTGATCTTAAAGTGATAGAGATGCAGACAGCAGTTGAGCAGCTCCAGGAAGAAGCTGGGGAGAGGAAAGGGCAGGCTACCACAGATGCCTTTTAGAGACTGCCAAGAGGACAGAGATCTGCTGCAGTGCCTATGGCTGATACTAGAGCTACTACATCGGCATCTGCAGCCACAGCATCAGTGCCACCTCCAGTCGCAACTCCACCATCTCCAAAAACTTCAACAGATGCATTCGTCCTTGGAGTCCTCTCCACACCACCTCCCGAAGATCAAGCCTAGAGAGACGCATAGCACTATGCATTTTCGAACTTTTTGGTAACTTGTTGCCAAAGGGGGAGAATTGTATAGATCATAGGCTTCGAGAGAGAGTGTTTTTGCCTCTTTTATCTCTTTTGCTATTTTGTTTATACTTTTGTGTGTTTGCTTAATACTTTATGTCTATGTGTGTGAGATACTTGTATGATCATGTGTTTGATCATATCCTACATTAATGCTTGCGCTTGAATGATGTTATCT
Source organism: Aegilops tauschii subsp. strangulata (assembly GCF_002575655.3). Taxonomy (NCBI): domain Eukaryota; kingdom Viridiplantae; phylum Streptophyta; class Magnoliopsida; order Poales; family Poaceae; genus Aegilops; species Aegilops tauschii. Next base: position 204,707,210 of record NC_053035.3, on the reverse strand, counting down.
TTTATATCTGTTGTATGATCATTCACTTTGCCTTGGTGATGAGTGCATATTTTACTTTCTATCATTTTGAGCTCTCCGCCAAGATGTATGTGACATGGAAGAGTAACCCATGATCCTAATCGATTGTGCATTTTGCATTCAAAAGAAAAGTTTAATTAATGCACAAATTTAAGGGGAGCTCTTGCTTATCACATACTTCTCAAAGCGATGATGTATTTCAATCTTATCATCATTTTTCGGAGCTTTGATCTATATGTTGTCATCAATTACCAAAAAGGGGGAGATTGAAAGTGCAACTATCCCTGGGTGGTTTTGGTAATTCCTAACAACATATAGCTCATTGAACTAATTCTATTTCAAGATGATCATTTCAGAAAGTTCAGTGATTGACATGGCATGGATTAGGAATGTGGACACCTCAAAATGCTAAGGACACACATTGGCTCAAGCTCAAGACTCTACCTTTTTCATTTTAGTGATCCAAGATCACATTGAGTCCATAGGAAAAGCCAATACTATTAAAAGGGGATGAGGTGTTGCTTAATGGCTTGCTTGCTCAAAATGCTTAGTGATATGCTCCAAAAGCCTTCAACCACTTTCTCATATCCACTTGGCTTGAGGATTACCGAGTGGCTGTGCAGATTGGTGGTGGCAATGATGAGGTAGCCATGAAGCACCTTCCTTTGATGTTGGAGGGTTCAGCTAGAGCTTGGTTGAATCAGTTAGCCCCAGGCAGTATATTCAGCTGGGAGGAACTAGCCCGAGTGTTTGTCAGAACTTTTGAAGGAACTTGCAAACGACCAGCAGGGTTGGCAGAATTGCAACATTGTGTTTAGAAGCCAAATGAGACTTTAAGAGATTACATTCAGAGGTGGACCACTTTGCATCACACAGTGGAAAATGTATCTCAACATCAAGTAGTTTGTGCCTTCAAGGAAGGCGTCAGGTATCGAGAGCTTAACCCGAAATTTGGTCGGACAGGAGATATGTCTCTGACTCAGATGATGGAAATAGCCACTCTGTATGCTAATGGAGAAGAAGAAGATCGACTCCACAGTGGAAAGAGCAAACCAGTCGGTCAGGACACTTGTGGAGGCAATTCCAATCGGAAACAGAAGCGTAAAGCTGAGCCTGCAGGACCTGGTAAAACTGTGGCAGTGATCCAAGGAAAGTTTAAAGGGAAACCCAAGGGGCCCTGGACCCCCAATAAAGTGAAAGATCAAGTAGGAAATGATGTGTTGGATTTGCCATGTCACATTCACACCAAGAAGGATGAAGAGGGTAATCTGATTTACCCAAAACACACCACTCGATAGTGTCGGCTCCTGATCCAGCAGTTCCGAGAGAAGCAGCCCAGTGAAAAGGAAAAGGAGTCAGACAAGGATGAGGACAAGGAAGAAGGCGATGATGGTTTTCCCAACGTCAATTCCACTCTCGTGATTTTTGCTCATGTTGAGAGCAAAAGTAGACTGAAAGTGATAAACCGAGAAGTGAATATGGTTGCTCCGGCAACGACAACATACCTCAAGTGGTCACAAACAGCTATCACATTCGACCAATCTGATCATCCTGCACACGTTGCCACTCCAGGGAGGCAAGCATTGGTAGTCGACCCAGTTGTTGGAGGCACTCGACTGACCAAAGTGTTGATGGATGGTGGCAGCGTCCTGAATATTCTTTACGCTGAAACCTTGAAGGGGATTGGCATTCCGATGTCCAAGCTTAGCGAGAGCAACATGAGTTTCCATGGCGTTATCCCGAGAAAGAAAGCCGAATCACTCGGCCAGATCACTCTTGACGTGGTTTTTGGTGATTCAAAGAATTACCCTAAAGAAAAGTTGACATTTGAAGTAGTGGATTTCCAGAGTGCTTATCATGCTATTTTGGGTAGGCCTGCATATGCGCGTTTTATGGCTCGACCATGTTACGTGTACCTCAAATTAAAGATGCCTGGTCCTAGAGGAGTGATCACGGTCACTGGCAATCGGCGGAAGGCAGAAGAGTGCCTCCAGAAGGGTTCAAAAATTGCCGATGCACAAATGGCAGCAGTTGAAATGCAAGAATACCAGAAGAGTGCAGATCCGAGTGATTTGTTGCGAGCCAAGAAGACGGCCATAGATTCTGCATTTCAGTCGTCCGGTGAAACAAAGTCGGTTCATATTCACCCGACCGATCCTAATGCTGCTCCTACTCATATCTCAACATCATTCGACAGCAAATAGGAAGAAGCGCTCATCCAGTTCCTCCGTGAGAACTGGGACATCTTTGCATGGAAACCTTCTGACATGCCAGGTGTACCCATGGAACTGGCTGAGCACCATTTGCGAGTCGACCCAAAAGTAAAACCAGACAAAGAGCATCTTCGACGGTCCGCCGTACAGAAGAGAAAGGCGATTGGCGAGGAAGTGGCTCGGCTTTTGGCAGCTGAGTTCATCCGAGAGATTTACCACTCTGAGTGGCTCGCCAATGTTGTTATGGTCCCCAAGAAGGACGGTTCACTTCGTATGTGTATTGACTTCAAGCATATCAATCGGGCCTGCCCGAAAGATCATTTCCCTCTCCCCCGCATCAACCAAATTGTCGACTCAACTGCGGGGTGTGAGCATTTGTCTTTTCTGGACGCATATTCTGGGTATCATCAGATCCGACTGTATGGACCTGATGAAATAAAAACAGCTTTCATCACCCCATTCGGGTGCTTTTGCTATGTCACCATGCCATTCGGTCTCAAGAACGCTGGTGCCACATTTATGAGGATGATTCAGAAGTGCCTGCTCACTCAAATCCGTCGGAATGTGGAAGCATATATGGATGACATTGTGGTCAAGTCGCGTAAAGGTTCCGACCTGCTGACTGATCTTGCTGAAACCTTTGCCAACCTGAGAAGGTATGATATCAAGCTTAATCCGTCGAAGTGCACATTCTGAGTTCCAGGTGGAAAGTTGCTCGGTTTCCTCGTTTCCGAACGAGGGATCGACGCGAACCCAGAAAAAGTTGGTGCCATACTCCGGATGAAACGCCCTGTGCGTGTGCATGACATTCAGAAGCTTACTGGTTGTTTGGCCGCCCTGAGTTTATTCATCTCTCGCCTCGGTGAAAAGGCATTGCCTCTTTACCGACTGATGAAGAAGTCTGATAAGTTCGAGTGGACTCCTGAAGCTGACGCAGTGTTTGCAGAGCTCAAAGCCCTGCTTTCCACCCAGCCGGTGCTCGCTGCCCCAATCAGCAAAGAGCCTTTACTGCTTTATATTGCAGCCACTGGACAAGTTGTCAGTACAGTACTCATGGTCGAGCGGGAAGAAGAAGGAAAAGCCTATAAAGTTCAACGCCCAGTATACTATATCTCTGAAGTCTTGACTCCATCCAAGCAGAGATATCCGCATTACCAGAAGCTTGTTTATGAAATTTACATGACCACGAAGAAGGTTGCACATTATTTCTCAGATCATTCCATTACAGTCGTCAGCGACGCACCATTGTCAGAAATTCTAAACAAAAGAGATGCAACTGGTCGAGTGGCAAAGTGGGCGATTGAACTCCTTCCACTGGATATCAAGTTTGAGGCAAAGAAAGCTATCAAGTCCCAAGCAATAGCAGAGTTCCTCGCCGAGTGGGTTGAGCAGCAACAACCGACTCAGATTCACTCAGAGCATTGGACCATGTTCTTTGATGGACCCAAGATGTTGAATGATTCTGGTGCTGGGGTGGTATTGGTATCCCCCCGAGGCGACAGGCTCAACTATGTTCTCCAGATTCATTTTGATTCCTCCAACAATGAAGTTGAATATGAAGCACTTCTGTTCGGGTTGCATATGGCCATTTCACTCGGCGTCCGTCGCCTAATGGTCTACGGCGACTCAGATTTGGTGGTTAATCAAGTAATGAAGGAGCGGGACATCAGGAGCCCGGCTATGACTGGCTATTGTAACGCAGTAAGAAAGTTGGAAAAGAAGTTTGAGGGGTTAGAGCTTCATCATATATCCCGACTGAAAAATCAAGCAGCTGATGATTTGGCAAAGATAGGTTCCAAGCGTGAGCCCATTCCCAGTAATGTGTTCTTGGAGCATCTTCACACACCATCAGTTCAAGAGGATCCCTTCACGGAAGAGCCCCCACAGCCAAAGAGCACTACTGATCCAACTGAAGTTGAAATCCCAGCCGTGGTCGACTTGATCATGGAAGTTTTGGTCGTCATACCCGATTGGATAGTGTCGTACATTGCATATATTCTCAGGAAAGAGCTCCCAGAGGATGAAGAAGAGGCCCGTCAGATTGTCCGTCGATCTAAAGCTTTCACGGTAATGGGTGGACAGCTTTACAGAGAAACTGTTACTGGAGTTGCTCAGAAGTGCATTACACCGGAAGAAGGTCGAGTGATCCTCAATGACATCCACTCGGGGACCTGTGGTCACCACGCGTCCTCTCGGACCATTGTGGCCAAAGCATACCGAGCGGGATTTTATTGGCCACGAGCGACTGAAATGGCAAAAGACATAGTCGACAAATGTGAAGGTTGTCAGTTCCATTCCAACATGTCCCACAAGCTTGCATCAGCCCTGAAGACCATTCCACTCATCTGGCCTTTTGCTGTTTGGGGATTAGATGTGGTTGGACCTCTGAGGACCGGTAGGAGTGGCTTCACTCATGTGCTTGTAGCAGTCGACAAGTTCACCAAATGGATTGAGGCTAAACAAATCAAAAACCTCGAAGCAAGTACTGCTGTCAGCTTCATCAGAGAGTTAACATTCAGATATGGAGTTCCACATAACATCATCACAGATAATGGGTCGAACTTCGATTCCGATGAGTTCGGAGCTTTCTGCGCTTCCCAAGGTACTCGAGTCGACTATGCTTCAGTCGCCCATCCCCAGTCGAATGGGCAAGCTGAAAGAGCACACTGATTGATTCTCAAAGGGATGAAACCCCGATTTATGCGTGACCTCAAGCATGCAGCATGCGCTTGGGTCGATGAACTTCCATCAGTGCTTTGGGGATTGAGGACAACTCCTAATCGGTCGACTGGTCGAACTCCATTCTTCTTGGTCTATGGGGCTGAAGCTGTGCTTCTGAGTGACTTACTTCACAATGCACCCCGAGTCAAACTTTTCTCAGAAGATGAAGCAGAACAAGCTCGGCAAGATGCAGTTGATCTCCTGGAAGAGGAAAGAGAGATGGCCCTGATCTGGTCGACCATTTATCAGCAAGACCTGCGTCGATTCCACGCCAGAAACGTGAGGGGTCGAGCATTTCAAGAGGGGGACTTGGTTCTTCGAGTGGATCAGCAGCGACCACACAAGCTCGCTCCTGCTTGGGAAGGCCCCTTCATCATCACCAAAGTGCTCCACAACGGAGCATATCGCCTCTACAACGTGGAGCACAATAAAGACGAGCCACGCGCTTGGAATGCGGAGCTGCTCCGCCCCTTTTATACTTAAGCATTCAGACTGTTGAGATGTAATAAGAAATACCTCCTAGTTTGATTATCAAAGACACAGTTTTACAGTCTCCTAAATGATTTTTGTTCTTTTTTTATGTGTTCTAAATCCCCCAGTGGGTGCCTTAGTTGCGAATCCGCTTCGCCTAAGTTCCAAAAAAGAAAATCCTGCCGAGTGAAGAGCAAGCCTCTCACTCGGGGGCTTAGCTGCGAATCCGTTTTTGCCTAAGTTTAAAAAATCCTATCGAGTGGTGAGCAAGCCTCTCACTCGGGGGCTTAGCTGCAGTCCAGCACTCGCCTAAGTTTAAAAAATCCTACCGAGTGGTGAGCAAGCCTCTCACTCGGGGGCTTAGCTGCAGTCCAGTACTCGCCTAAGTTTAAAAAATCCTACCGAGTGGTGAGCAAGCCTCTCACTCTGGGACTTTGCTGAAGTCCAGTACTCCCCTAAGTTAAAAAAATCCTACCGAGTGGTGAGCAAGCCTCTCACTCGGGGGCTTAGCGGCAGTCCAGTACTCGCCTAAGTTTAAAAAATCCTACCGAGTGGTGAGCAAGCCTCTCACTCGGGGGCTTAACTGCAGTCCAGTACTCGCCTAAGTTTTAAAAATCCCACTGAGTGAAGAGCAACCCTCTCACTCGGGGGCTTAGCGGCAGTCCAGTACTCGCCTAAGTTTTAAAAATCCTACCGAGTGGTGAGCAAGCCTCTCACTCGGGGGCTTAGCTGCAGTCCAGTACTCGCCTAAGTTTTAAAAATCCCACCGAGTGAAGAGCAACCCTCTCACTCGGGGGCTTAGCTGCAGTCCAGTACTCGCCTAAGTTTGAAAAATCCCACCGAGTGAAGAGCAACCCTCTCACTCGGGGGCTTAGCTGTAGTCCAGTACTCACCTAAGTTTGGAAAAATAATCCCACCGAGTGAAGAGCAACCCCTCTCACTCGGGGGCTTAGCTACAGTCCAGTACTCGCCTAAGTTTGGAAAATCCCACTGAGTAAAGAGCAACCCTCTCATTCGGGGGCTTAGCTGCAATCCAGTACTCGCCTAAGTTTAAAACACGGTCCGAATGAGGATTGATCTTCTCGCTCAGGGACTTGGCCACGCGCTTCATCCCGATCCGCAAGGACGACGAGGTGCAGGTCGACTCCTACCTTCTCCTCGGAGCTGCATCACAAATACAAAGACTATTACGAGTGAAGAAACAAGTTCCACTCAAAGGCAAATGTGACGCCCTTGATTTAATCATACACTAATCATACACGCAAATGTGTACGATCAAGATCAAGGACTCACGGGAAGATATCACAACACAACTCTAGACACAAATTAAAATAATACAAGCTTTATATTACAAGCCAGGGGCCTCGAGGGCTCGAATACATAAGCTCAAATACACAAGAGTCAGTGGAAGCAACAATATCTGAGTACAGACATAAGTTAGACAAGTTTTCCTTAAGAAGGCTAGCACAAAAGCAACAACGATCGAAAAGGCAAGGCCTCCTGCCTGGGAGCCTCCTAACTACTCCTGGTCGTCGGCGGTCTCCACGTAGTAGTAGGCATCGGCGGTGGCATATGGCTCCTGGGCTCCGACATCTGGTTGCATCAACCGGAAAGAAGAAGAAAGGGGGAAAAGGGGGAGCGAAGTAACTGTGAGTACTCATCCAAAGTACTCGCAAGCAAGGATCTACACTACATATGCATCAGTATCAATGAAAAGGGTTGTATCTGTGGACTGGACTGCAGAATGCCAGAAGAGAAGGGGAAAACCTAGCCTATCGAAGACTAGCCTCTTCTGGAAACCACCATCTTGCAGCAACAGGAGGGAGTAGAGTAGTATAACATAAGTAGTAGCAGTGTTATCAACCTCGGCCAGAGATCCTTTCTCGACTCCCTGCGAGAAAGCAAACCCAGAGCCATACTATCCAGTTCTCATCATAATCCAATTCTCATCACAAGTATCCAGTTCTAGTTGTATCGACCAGGATACAAGTCCAAGTGTCTGTTACCGTAGGACAGGCTATCGATAGATGTTTTCTTCCCTGCAGGGGTGCACCAACTTACCCACCACACTTGATTAACTCCGGCCGGACACACTTTCCTGGGTCATGCCCGGCCTCGGCTAAACAATACGCCGCAACCCAACCTAGGCTTAATAGAGAGGTCAACACGCCGGACTAAACCTATGCCCCCAGGGGTCATGGGCCATCTCCCCGGGAACTCCTGCACGTTGCGTGGGCGGCCGGTGAGCAGACCTAGCTACCTACTTCAAAAAGGCAGGTGCTTACGCAGTCCAACCCGGCGCGCGCCGCTCAGTCGCTGACGTCTATTAAGCTTCGGCTAATGTATACGACGCAGAACGCCCATACTATGCCCACGTGATGGTTAGTGCTATCGGGCCAGAGGCCCCTCGGATCAAATATCCAAATCGTATTGGATTAGGAACACGCGGTAACAAGCAGAGACTCACAAAAGACGTGACCCCGTTGCCCCGTCTCGAGGACTTGCGGCAAGGGCTAGGAATGCCCGACCACGCCTCGTAATTATCTCGTGGGCACCCTCCAGGTCAACCCGTCTCCACATCACTCGCGGGTACCTCTCAGGGTCGACCCGCCTTTCCAAGTAGCGGTGGTAAAGTCCAAGTATCCGTGTGTCCAAACATCAAGAGGAAAACCCGAGGAATCACCCCCGGTGAATTCCACTCGATGTAATCATCAAGGTGAACGTAAGAGGAACCACCCCGAGGTTCACACTTGAGGGGTTGCACGACAGAGTCGTATCAGAAGTGGTTAAGGAGGAAATCACCCTCGATGACCACGACCGAATAGCTACACTACAGCGTTAACATCAGAAGTGCTGAAGAGGTCTCACCCTCGGCACTCGATAGTAACCCAGTAGTGTCGAGCAACTAAGGGGAAAGTGATGTGCGGTGCCGGGGCCTGGTCTTCGATCCCGTTGATCGGGTCTTCGATGATGAAGCAGGGGCAACCGGGACAAGGTGGGGGTCACTGATGGATCACTAACCAACCTATACTAAGCAGTTTAAGATAAGCAGGTAAGATACAATGAGCATGTTACAAAAACAGGCTATGCATCAGAATAGGAGCAAAAAATTACAGTAGCAAAATCTAATGCAAGCATGAGAGAAAGGAAATGGGCGATATCGGGATGATCAAAGGGGGGGCTTGCCTGGTTGCTCAGACGAGAAGGAGGGTCGTCGGTGACGTAGTCCAACACAGGAGCAGCATCGGCGTCAGTCTCAAAGTCTACCGGAGAGAAGAGGGGGAAGAAACAGTAAATACTAGCACACAAAAGCATGACATGACAATAAGCAAAGCTAGGGGTGTTCAAACGCAATGCTACACGTTGCAGACGGAGAGGAAAAACATCTGAGGATGAATTCCCGACGTTAGGCGAATTCTGGACAGGTGAAAGAGAGGGGACGGTTCCATGTTCAGCATGCTAGGGGCATGTGACCGATGAACGGACCGCGTATTCGGATTTGTTGGTTTTTTCTGAGCAACTTTCATGTAGAAAACATTTTCATCCGAGTTACGGTTTATTTTCTATGAATTTTCAAAGTTTTAGCAATATTCTGAAATTATTATTAATTCGAAAATAAAAAGGTGAAATTGCTAGGTGCACCCAGCAGAGTGCACAAAGCAGGGCCACCAGAGGCTGACAGTGGACCCTGTTGACCAGGTCAACTGTTGACGAGTTGACTGGTCAACTCGGCAGGGGACACACATGTCAGCTTCTGTGAGTGCTAACTAATTAACTAATTATGTTTAAATTAATTAAGTTAATTAATTAATTTAACTAATCTTTTCGTTTGGGGGGGGGGGGCTGGGCCCCTGAAGTTAGTGGCCCAGGGGGGGTTAGCGGGTGAGCGGATGCAGGAGTTAACGAGGCGGGCGCCCGCACGAGGGGCCGGACCCGGGCGCGGCAGGTCGTACGGGCGCCGGAGCGCGCCGCGGCCACGGCGCCCAGCCGGCGGGTAGCACAGCGGGGTCGGGCCGGAGGACGTGCCGGACACGGTCGGGACGGGGAGGCGGCCGCGCGGGGAAGCAGAGGCGTGGGCCGGCGCGGGGCAGCTGGGGGTCGCGAGCGTGCGCGGCAGAGGCTAGCGGAGGCGGGCGGCAGCCGCCGCGAGGGCGAGCCTGGGGCGTGGAGGAAGGAAGGAGTGACGGGAGACGATGCAGGCGGGCGCGGCTGCAGCGGCAGCAGCAGAAGTAACACAATAGCAGCAGGAAAGTGTACGCGGACACTGAGCTGCGGCCATGGCGAGTGGTGGGCTTCGGTCGCGACAGTAGCGATGGCTAGGAGCACGGATCCGAGGCACGGAGAGAGGGGAGGGAGTGGGGGCTCACAGCGGCCTTGTAGAGGTGCATAAGTGGGCTCGGGGAGGGCTAGATGGCGCCGGAATCGAAGACGAACGCCGGCGCTGGTCCGAGATTGAAGATGACCTCCAACGGAGCGTTGCGACGGCGCTGAGCTCAAACCGATGGTCGAGGTCGACAAGGCGAACGGCGGAGTGGCTCGTGGACTCGACAGGAGGCCGCGGTGGTGGACGCCGGCGACCACAGGAGCGGTTGGGTGAAAGTGGATCTGAGGAGGGGGGCGCATGTGAGAGAGAGCGAGGTGGAGATATTTCGGGCGAGAGGGGGAAGGGCTCGGGGATGCTCTTATCCTCCTACGGCTCCCTGTAGCGGCGCAGGTGGCGAGGTGGTTCGACGGCAACGGCGAGGACGCGCGCCCTCGGTCGCCCTCCCGTAGCGGGAGGTCGAAGGCGACCGAGGGGGCTATGGGAGCTGGATTGGCACCGGGTGGGCCGAGGCCCAGGGGAGAAACAGGAGGGGGCGTCTCTTTTCTCTCTCTTCTGCTTTTCCTTTTCTTTTTCTTTAATTACCAGAGAAGGAAAATGATTTATCTGGGGACCCTAATGATTTAGGAAAAATGTGGAACTGGATCATAAAAGTCCAGTGCATTTTTAGGCACTGCCACAATTATTTTTGGGAGGGGTTTAGATTCATCTGGAATTTTTATAAATGAATTTGCATTTTAAATTGCTGGAATGGCACTGTTATAAATGTTAGTGTCCATTTTAGCATCGGAGTGATGTTGTTTTTCTTTACATCAAATTGTATTGGAATATTTGCTAAATGATGAACATTTTTTCCCGCAACTTTTGTGCAACTTCGAATTTCACTTATGATTTGAATTTGAATTCAGATGGGAGTTGAAAAGAGATATTGAACAAAGGTGATTAAGCATTCTTTAGCAAAATGATTAGGCTTAATCACAGAGGGTTACTGTAGCATGACACTGGGGGTGTTACAAATCTCCTCCACTACAAGAAATCCCGTCTCGAGATTTAAGTGGGGAAGTAAAGAGTAACTTCGGGAGAACTGACCCTTTTAGGGTTAACTATCTAGTGAAAAATTCAGGGAATGTAGCAGAAGTATCTCTCGAGTTGAAACTTAGGAAAACATCGAGAGCAAAATATGAAGGTACAATAGGGAGTTTCAAGCGAATGGACAAACGATCGATACCTGAACAGAGTGTGAGAAGGGGGTTCAGAGCATCGGGAATAGATCATCTCTCGGATGGTGGCTCGTGACAACACACAAAGCCAAGAGCAAATGATACTTCGGAATAAAGGATACACAAGAGAGTCAGGTTCCGATCCTGCGGAACTGTGGGTTATGGGCCCACCATGTGGGTTAAAAGTAGAAAGGGGGCTAATAGAAAGGCATGCCAGATGATAGACTATCAGTTATGATGTCAACAACGTTGGTACCAAGGGCGAGGGACGGAGAGAACTATTTTCCTGCTCGTTGAACGAGGCGGACCAATAGGCAAAGTTCTCGTCCATCGGTGGCTACCGAAATGTCATCAACTATAGTAACAGGGTCTTACTGACACGGTTCTACACCAAGGTATTTACATAAGCAGAAAAAAATATTACTGCTTAGATCATATAGATCACAAGAAAGGTTAAACAAAACAATGGGAAGGAAAAGGCGGTTACCAGATTAAACAGAACAATGGAAAGGAAAATGTATTTAAACACATATTTCAAGGGTATATCCTTCCCAAGGACAAGCATATCATGATATCCATGACATGATATAATGTAGAAAACTCTTTAGGTAAGGGGAGAGAAATTTCATGATATTACCCATACAACGGTGTTTGGATAATAGATCAAGAAACATTCGACAATGTGCTTCCAATGTTCTTGTTTATATGTGGAATACCTCAGTCATGCTTCGAGGTAGCATTAACATGGTGTTACACGTAGGGGTTGGAGTTGAAGATCACAAGAAATACTCAAGGAACAATTGCAGGAATAGCAAGGAGTCCAAGGTATAACCAAGACATGATCAAACATGTGTTGGAAAGAAGACAGGGGAGTTGTCGATGATAAATCAAATCATCAAAGGTCAAGGATGGTATTTCTCATCACGAATTCGATTGATATGCTGGAAGAGCTCAGAATGTTGACGAGCACAACACAATTGTCGAGAGATTTCAGGAAGATGTAATCGATCGGCGATGACATCAAGTCAAAGGAATGATGAAGCGAAAAGTTATTGGAACCACGGGTACGACACAAATTCGATAGTAAGCTTGCTGTTCAAGGCGAAATGGTATGACTAGGAAGATCGACATAAGCTTAGCTCATCGTCAAAAATTCTATTCCAGGAAGAAGGACCAGGTAGCACAGTTAAAATTTAGCACGATAATGACATAGCCGGCCAGGCTAGGAATGACTTGAAGGATTATTAAACTCGTAAGTAATGAAAATTACTTAGAGTTATAGAATCGGAGTGCAGAATCGATTCACTTATTGGTGTTCTCGGTTGACAAACAACCCAGAACCCATGAAGTGACAAAGACAGGGTAAGATAGTACTCCATCAAAAGTTCATAAGATGTAGTGCAATGGCATGATATCCTCGAAATACCAGGGCTAATACTCAAAGGTAGATCATAATAGAGGTTGGGCGGGCGTATTGACCTGCAGAAGACAAGTGATTTAACTTGTCCAAGAAATGGGACCAAAGAAGAACAATCATGGTCGGAACCACGGTTGCGAAGGATCAATTCACCGATACTAGATGATATTATATCAAGGAAATAGTTATTATTACAAGAAGCTTACATGATAAGTACCACATCGTGTCCATGGGCATGAACACAAAGTTCAAGGTCGACTCCCACTTCTTCAATGCATAACCTTTCATTCACTCCTCGTTTTCGAAGAAATTGTAGGGCAGAAGATTTATCTGGTGAAGTACCAGAAGAGTAAGACTCGTGAGAACTCTCGGGTTCATACGGATTATGGAAGGCATAAGTTCAACCCATTGGGGCATTTTTACGAATCTATACAACCGTCAACCAAGCAAAAGATACGAGTTCGAAAGCAGAGTATCAAAGTCAAAGCAGATGATACAATTTACCGAAGGTATTATGTATCAGGGAAAAACTCACAAGATTTTGGATGTGAAGGACACTATCGGATAACAACCCAGCAATTGATCTGGCGATTCACGACAGAGTTGATGTGATTATCGGTAATCAATCAAATGAAGAAGGGGATGCAAAGGCATCGGCTTATAGAAACGTCTAAATGATTCGATGCTTGGATACAAAGGAATTATGATTTCAAGATGAAGGATCAGAAGCAGAGGCTCTGATCAAAAGATGAATAAGTTGAATAGACTTAGAGGTGCACCCGATCAAATCTGGATTGGGCAAGAACCAGCTCATATCTGGAAGGATGTCTGAGCCGGAAAGAAAATTTCCAAGGATTAATTGATGATTGCGAGTATTCGCACACACGCTGAATCCATAGGAACAGAATGACAATCACAAAGAATTTTAAAGAATATTGCTAGACATATGGAATTAACCTTAATGCAAGCACGCAAGGAGAATCGAGAGCAATAGGCTGCAGAGGATTTTGAAAGATCGGATAGAATTTTCAGGTACTTTGGAAAGCATATGAACAACGGGGATGAATGAACCCCGGTTAAATGAATTATCCGCAGTGCAAAAAAGAAGCTGCAAAGCAGAAGGCACAAAGGATTCTCGAAACAACGGAGAGTACTAGGGGTAGCTTGTAACAAGGGGAACAACTGGGGAAGAATGTACAAGCGGCAAGGATGTTATTCACGGGGATTATCGGTGGTCAGGAACTGCAAAGCAGTGGGCACAAGGTCTCAGGAAACATCGAGGAGTATCTGCAGTATCTTCTGGCGAAGCAAGCGATCATCTGTAGTGAAGGGGCTCTCCGGGAGGAAGTGGTTACGAGATCCTAGAGTCAGAGTTAGTAAAATCTTTAACCTGAATAGACGACGGATCAGAGTCCCAGAGTATAGACGAGGAATAAAAAGATCCTAATACCACCCAATGGTGACGTGGGCCCGTAAGCCACATAGCCAAGTTAGTAAAAGCAGTTTTGGACGACTAGACTCAACTTCGGCCAAGGGTTGGAAAGGGGGCTACCTACAGGCAGTCGGCTCTGATACCAACTTGTGACGCCCTCGATTTAAGCGTACACTAATCATACACGCAAATGTGTACAATCAAGATCAAGGACTCACGGGAAGATATCACAACACAACTCTAGACACAAATTAAAATAATACAAGCTTTATATTACAAGCCAGGGGCCTTGAGGGCTCGAATACATAAGCTCGAATACACAAGAGTCAGCGGAAGCAACAATATCTGAGTACAGACATAAGTTAGACAAGTTTGCCTTAAGAAGGCTAGCACAAAAGCAACAATGATCGAAAAGGCAAGGCCTCCTGCCTGGGAGCCTCCTAACTATTCCTGGTCTTCGGCGGTCTCCACGTAGTAGTAGGCATCGGCGGTGGCATATGGCTCCTGGGCTCCGACATCTGGTTGCATCAACCGGAAAGAAGAAGAAAGGGGGAAAAGGGGGAGCAAAGCAACTGTGAGTACTCATCCAAAGTACTCGCAAGCAAGGATCTACACTACATATGCATCGGTATCAATGAAAAGGGTTGTATCTGTGGACTGGACTGCAGAATGCCAGAAGAGAAGGGGAAAACCTAGCCTATCGAAGACTAGCCTCTTCTGGAAACCACCATCTTGCAGCAACAGGAGGGAGTAGAGTAGTATAACATAAGTAGTAGCAGTGTTATCAACCTCGGCCAGAGATCCTTTCTCGACTCCCTGCGAGAAAGCAAACCCAGAGCCATACTATCCAGTTCTCATCATAATCCAATTCTCATCACAAGTATCCAGTTCTAGTTGTATCGACCAGGATACAAGTCCAAGTGTCTGTTACCGTAGGACAGGCTATCGATAGATGTTTTCTTCCCTGCAGGGGTGCACCAACTTACCCACCACACTTGATTAACTCCGGCCGGACACACTTTCCTGGGTCATGCCCGGCCTCGGCTAAACAATACGCCGCAACCCAACCTAGGCTTAATAGAGAGGTCAACACGCCGGACTAAACCTATGCCCCCAGGGGTCATGGGCCATCTCCCCGGGAACTCCTGCACGTTGCGTGGGCGGCCGGTGAGCAGACCTAGCTACCTACTTCAAAAAGGTAGGTGCTTACGCAGTCCAACCCGGCGCGCGCCGCTCAGTCGCTGACGTCTATTAAGCTTCGGCTAATGTATACGACGCAGAACGCCCATACTATGCCCACGTGATGGTTAGTGCTATCGGGCCAGAGGCCCCTCGGATCAAATATCCAAATCGTATTGGATTAGGAACACGCGGTAACAAGCAGAGACTCACAAAAGACGTGACCCCGTTGCCCCGTCTCGAGGACTTGCGGCAAGGGCTAGGAATGCCCGACCACGCCTCGTAATTATCTCGTGGGCACCCTCCAGGTCAACCCGTCTCCACATCACTCGCGGGTACCTCTCAGGGTCGACCCGCCTTTCCAAGTAGCGGTGGTAAAGTCCAAGTATCCGTGTGTCCAAACATCAAGAGGAAAACCCGAGGAATCACCCCCGGTGAATTCCACTCGATGTAATCATCAAGGTGAACGTAAGAGGAACCACCCCGAGGTTCACACTTGAGGGGTTGCACGACAGAGTCGTATCAGAAGTGGTTAAGGAGGAAATCACCCTCGATGACCACGACCGAATAGCTACACTACAGCGTTAACATCAGAAGTGCTGAAGAGGTCTCACCCTCGGCACTCGATAGTAACCCAGTAGTGTCGAGCAACTAAGGGGAAAGTGATGTGCGGTGCCGGGGCCTGGTCTTCGATCCCGTTGATCAGGTCTTCGATGATGAAGCAGGGGCAACCGGGACAAGGTGGGGGTCACTGATGGATCACTAACCAACCTATACTAAGCAGTTTAAGATAAGCAGGTAAGATACAATGAGCATGTTACAAAAACAGGCTATGCATCAGAATAGGAGCAAAAAATTACAGTAGCAAAATCTAATGCAACCATGAGAGAAAGGAAATGGGCGATATCGGGATGATCAAAGGGGGGGCTTGTCTGGTTGCTCAGACGAGAAGGAGGGTCGTCGGTGACGTAGTCCAACACAGGAGCAGCATCAGCGTCAGTCTCAAAGTCTACCGGAGAGAAGAGGGGGAAGAAACAGTAAATACTAGCACACAAAAGCATGACATGACAATAAGCAAAGCTAGGGGTGTTCAAACGCAATGCTACACGTTGCAGACGGAGGGGAAAAACATCTGAGGATGAATTCCCGACGTTAGGCGAATTCTGGACAGGTGAAAGAGAGGGGACGGTTCCATGTTCAGCATGCTAGGGGCATGTGACCGATGAACGGACCGCGTATTCGGATTTGTTGGTTTTTTCTGAGCAACTTTCATGTAGAAAACATTTTCATCCGAGTTACGGTTTATTTTCTATGAATTTTCAAAGTTTTAGCAATATTCTGAAATTATTATTAATTCGAAAATAAAAAGGTGAAATTGCTAGGTGCACCCAGCAGAGTGCACAAAGCAGGGCCACCAGAGGCTGACAGTGGACCCTGTTGACCAGGTCAACTGTTGACCAGTTGACTGGTCAACTCGGCAGGGGACACACATGTCAGCTTCTGTTAGTGCTAACTAATTAACTAATTATGTTTAAATTAATTAAGTTAATTAATTAATTTAACTAATCTTTTCATTTGGGGGGGGGCTGGGCCCCTGAAGTCAGTGGCCCAGGGGGGGTTAGCGGGTGAGCGGATGCAGGAGTTAACGAGGCGGGCGCCCGCACGAGGGGCCGGACCCGGGCGCGGCAGGTCGTACGGGCGCCGGAGCGCGCCGCGGCCATGGCGCCCAGTCGGCGGGTAGCACAGCGGGGTCGGGCCGGAGGACGTGCCGGACACGGTCGGGACGGGGAGGCGGCCGCGCGGGGAAGCAGAGGCGTGGGCCGGCGCGGGAGGAGCGGCGCGGGGCAGCTGGGGGTCGCGAGCGTGCGCGGCAGAGGCTAGCGGAGGCGGGCGGCAGCCGCCGCGAGGGCGAGCCTGGGGCGTGGAGGAAGGAAGGAGTGACGGGAGACGATGCAGGCGGGCGCGGCTGCAGCGGCAGCAGCAGCAGAAGTAACACAATAGCAGCAGGAAAGTGTACGCGGACACTGAGCTGCGGCCATGGCGAGTGGTGGGCTTCGGTCGCGACAGTAGCGATGGCTAGGAGCACGGATCCGAGGCACGGAGAGAGGGGAGGGAGTGGGGGCTCACAGCGGCCTTGTAGAGGTGCATAAGTGGGCTCGGGGAGGGCTCGATGGCGCCGGAATCGAAGACGAACGCCGCGGTGGTCTGAGGTTGAAGACGACCTCCAACGGGGCGTTGCGACGGTGCTGAGCTCAAACCGATGGTCGAGGTCGACAAGGCGAACGGCGGAGTGGCTCGTGGACTCGATAGGAGGCCGCGGTGGTGCACGCCGGCGACCACAGGAGTGGTTGGGTGAAAGGGGATCTGAGGAGGGGGGCGCAGGCGAGAGAGAGCGAGGTGGAGATATTTCGGGCGAGAGGGGGAAGGGCTCGGGGATGCTCTTATCCTCCTACGGCTCCCTCTGGCGGCACAGGTGGCGAGGTGGTTCGACGGCAATGGCGAGGACACGCGCCCTCAGTCGCCCTCCTGTAGTGGGAGGTCGAAGGCGACTGAGGGGGCTATGGGAGCTGGATTGGCACCGGGTGGGCCGAGGCCCAGGGGAGAAACAGGAGCGGGGGCTTCTCTTTTCTCTCTCTTCCGCTTTTCCTTTTCTTTTCTTTAATTACCAGAGAAGGAAAATGATTTATCTGGGGACCCTAATGATTTAGGAAAAATGTGGAACTGGATCATAAAAGTCCAGTGCATTTTTAGGCACTGCCACAATTATTTTTGGGAGGGGTTTAGATTCATCTGGAATTTTTATAAATGAATTTGCATTTTAAATTGCTGGAATGGCACTGTTATAAATGTTAGTGTCCATTTTAGCATAGGAGTGATGTTGTTTTTCTTTACATCAAATTCTATTGGAATATTTGCTAAATGATGAACATTTTTCCAGCAACTTTTGTGCAACTTCAAATTTCACTTATGATTTGAATTTGAATTCAGATGGGAGTTGAAAAGAGATATTGAACAAAGGTGATTAAGCATTCTTTAGCCAAATGATTAGGCTTAATCATAGAGGGTTACTATAGCATGACACTGGTGGTGTTACAGCAAACACAAGCATATTCAGAGAAAGACCGAGGTCAGATAAATCTTGCGAGGTTCCAGACCACGGATTAAAGTACTCGGGCATCAGGCCTGAAGGAGTTTAACGGTTACAAAATCACTCGGCATTCCGAGGCAAATTTAAGACGAGGCATAAAGTTTGTTCACCCCGCAGGAGGAGGGCTAGCAGGTTCGACGAACTCATCCAGGTCGATTCCATCAGCGATCCGAGTAGCAGCAGCAATGAAGGTTTCCATGAAAGATTGGAAGTCGTGCCTTTTGGTATTGGCAACCTTGATTGCTGCCAGCTTCTCTTCTCGAGCTTCCTTGCAGTGGAGACGAACCAGAGACAGAGCCACGTCAGCACCGCACCGAGCAGAAGACTTCTTCCATTCCTGCAGTCGACCAGGGACCTCATTGAGTCGAGCCATCAAAGACTCGAGGTCATTTTGGAGTGTCGCCCCTGGCCAGAGCGCTGTGTCGATTCGCGACACCGCAACTTTCAGCCGAGCAAGGTAGTCGACGACGCCAGCGACACGAGATTCCAGTCGGAGCACGTTCATGGCGGCTTCGTCCTTAATAGGAGAGAGGATGGGGTCCAAGCTTGTCTCAATTCGCCCAGTTTCTTCCTCGAAGTACCGACAAAATTCTGCACGCGCAATACAACAATGAGTCAATGGTTATATATCGAATCGACAGCAACAAGTCAGTCGGACAAAGGAAAACACCTTCAAGCATGACGAATAACTTCTTGGCAAGTCCTCCTAGATAATTCTCCAGATCATCTCTTTTGTGGGCAATATCTTCTACTTTGTCGGTCAAGGTCCTCTTGTCCTTTTTCAGATAAGTCGCCTCCTTGTTGGCTTCATCCAGGGCAGTCTTCAGCTTGGCGTTCTCTTCCACCAGTTTACCGACTGAAGCAAGCTTCTGGTCAGCAAGTGTGGTTTTCTCTTCTGCTGCCTTCTGCACAGTTGTGAGGTCCAGATCCTTCTTCGCCAGAGCCTGGTTCATTGTTTCTGAAAGAAATGACAGTTGGGTCAGAGAAAGGAAATAACACTCGGTTCAGAAACAAATGAGTCAACAAATTTTTCATACCGGCGGCTTTATCCTTGGCCTTATACAAGTTCGTCTTGGCCAACTCCAAATCAAGATTGAGGTGAATCTGCTTCTGCTCCAGGTCAGCAAAACGAGCTCCAAGTTCAGAAGATTTCTGTGATCAGAGGATGGTCAGTCGACAGATTCGATGATTGGTTACTTCAGAACAATAGAGTGACAAATTCAACAAGTTCTAAGACTACTGCCGAATCAAACATCCAACAGTAGTCTCGGGGACTACACCCAGTGGGTGCACTTAGCGTGCCCCCACTGGTCCAGTTTCCACTCGACATGGCCCGTCCAGGCCGAGTGAGGGAGTCCTGGACTAGGGGGTCCTTGGGCGTCCGGCCTGTTAGCCATGGGCCGGACTGATGGGCTGTGAAGATACGAAGACCAAAGACTCCACCCGTGTCCGGATGGGATTCTCCTTGGCGTGGAAGGCAAGCTTGGCGATCAACTATGTAGATTCCTTTCTCTGTAACCGACTTGATGTAACCCTAGATCCCTCCGGTGTCTATATAAACCAGAGGGTTAGGTCTATAGGACCGAATACTCATTACCATAGTCATACAGGCTAGACTTCTAGGGTTTTAGCCATTACGATATCGTGGTAGATCAACTCTTGTAATACTCATATTCATCAAGATCAATCAAGCAGGAAGTAGGGTATTACCTCTGTAGAGAGGGCCCGAACCTGGGTAAACATCGCGTCCCCTGTCTCCTGTTACTATCGACCTTAGACGCACAGTTCGGACCCCCTACCAGAGATCCGCCGGTTTTGACACCGACATTGGTGCTTTCATTGAGAGTTCCATTGTGCCGTCGTCAAAAGGGTTGATGGCTCGCCTTGTCGTCATGGAAAATATCACCTCCGGAGGAGCCCTGGCCCCAGGCCAAACCCTCCGACTGGACGGCTTCGTCATGACCGCCTGTTCGGCCCTTAAGCCGACGATGACCTCTTGAGTCATCAAAAATCGCCTCCCGTTGATCCCGAAAACTCCGAAAGGATGGATCCGAGGGAGTTATCATCTTTAAACGAACTCCTAGATTGCATCGCCGCCTTGGGAGTCGCCACAGACTACGATCGGATTGGGCTTAAACCCGACCAGAGAGAGATTAAAACTCCGCCGATCACCCACCAGATAGCGGTAGTTGAGGAGCAAGACAACTCTTCCCCTATGCTGAGGACGAACTACGTTCGGATCTCCAATCTCAAAGAGACGGATACCCACCAGCAGAAAGACGCGCCTTGTTCTCCAGACATAGAATCGGATGGCAGGCCCAAAAATTCAGTTGATATCTCGGAGCCCGAACTGTTAAGTCCGGAAGATCTTCAGACTCCGGATCCAAAGTTGGGCCAGGGTTCGGATTTAAAGCCGCCCACCCACCCAAACAAAAGCACTCTCACAAGCATGCAACAGCAGTCTCAGGAAACAGTCCATCACTTCTAGGACAGATTCCTCCTTCTCAAAAACAAGATTAAAGATTGCCGCGACGAAGACGCGATCTCAGCGTTCCGCAACAACTGCACGGACAAAGGAGTCCTCAACGCCATCAATCGACGTTGCATATCACACTTCGCTGACTTGGTAACTATCGTACAAAAGTACAGCGCAATGGAAAGCGCCTAGAAAATTCAGGCGGCCCGCTGGGACTCATCGGTCTCCACTCCACCCCTCGTTCAGGCGAAAAGGGTGCACCCTCGTGGCACGCCCGGTCCAATAGTAAAGAAATATAAGCCCATTATGGGGCGCGGAACCGTTCTGGAAGGATGGCTCGATGGGCCATGCAAAATACACACAACACCGAATAACACACCAACCCACAGCCTTAGAGCATTTTGGATACTCCGGCAAGTGGCCAAGAGCGGCGAGGATATCCTCACCAAGAATACCCCAGAACAACACCCCCCAGAAGACAACAACCTCAAAGTATTAACGGTCTTCGAAACATTCGCCTCTAACAATAGGCGCAAAAGGGCACTCTGCAAGCTCACCGAAGTCTGCCAAATCGCATCAATAAACCCTTGGAACGACACGGCTATAACTTTTAACGCTGGTGACGAACCAAAATACAAGACATTTCGAGCACCAGCTACCTTAGTCCTCAGTCCAATCGTGGACGGCTTTTGGCTCACCAAAGTCCTCATGGACGGCGGCAGCGGACTGAACCTCATCTATGAGGATACTCTCCACAAAATGGAAATAGACAGGAGCCGCATCAAGGAAAGCAGCACGACCTTCCGAGGAATCATTCCCAGTCGAGAGGAGCGGTGTGCGGGAAAAATCACACTTGACGTGGTATTCGACACGCCGGAGAATTATCGGTCCACAGAAATAACCTTCCAAGTGGCCCCTTTCAACAGCGGATATCATGCCCTTTTAGGGCGAGACGCATTTACACGCTTCCAAGCTATACCTCATTACGGGTACATGAAGCTTAAGATGCCCGGGCCCAACGGCATAATTACCCTCGCCAGTGATCCGAACATAGCACTCCGCGCCGAAAACAAAACCGCATCCCTAGCCCTTGAGGCACTATCTGAGGCCCTCGTGGCCGAAGAATTAACCGCACTGCGCTCCACGATGGACAAGGACAACGTGATCCTAGACAAACGGCCCAAATCCACCTCCTTCAAACCGGCAGAAGAAATAGTCAAATTCCAAGTCCATCCAACGGACCCCAAGAAGACAACATCCATTGGTGCACAACTAGACCCAACGGTCGATGCCGCGCTACGAGAGTTCCTGCGCGAGAACTGGGATATATTCGCCTGGCACCCCTCGGATATGCCAGGAATCCCGAGCGAGTTGGCTGAACACAGCCTCAATATATTGAAGGGATACAACCCGGTCAAGCAGACACTGCGACGTTTCTCCGAACCCAAACACCAAGCTATGGAGAAGAGTTAGCCAAGCTAATTGAAGCCGGATTCATTAGAGAAATGAAACACCCGGACTGGCTGGCAAACATGGTGATGGTGCCAAAGAAGGAAAAATCCTGGCGCCTGTGTGTCGATTTCAAAGACCTCAATAAGGCCTGCCCTAAGGATCCCTTCCCCCTCCCCCACATTGACCAAATCATCGATGCTACCGCAGGACACGACTCACTGTGTTTCCTTGATGCATATTCCGGATACCATCAAATCAAAATGAAGGAGTCCGATCAAGCTGCAACATCATTCATTACCCCATATGGGCCATTCTGCTTCAACACCATGCCCTTCGCGCTCAAGAACGCCGACGCCACATATCAATGCATGATTCAAACATGCCTAGAGAAACAGATCGGCAAGACAGTTGAAGCTTATGTGGACGACGTCGTCATCAAAACTAGGCACGTCGAAACACTAATAGACGATTTACGTCTCACATTCGACAACCTCCGCGCATATGACATTAAGCTCAATCCGGAAAAGTGTGTTTTCGGCGTCCCCGCTGGAAAACTGCTGGGCTTCATTGTTTCCAATAGAGGAATTGAAGTAAATCCAGTCAAAATCCGAGCTCTGTCACAATTGGCTACGCCAACAGACCTTAAACAAGTCCAAAAACTCGTGGGTTGCGTGGCATCTCTAAGCCGCTTTATCTCCAGATTGGGAGAAAAAACACTGCCACTCTATCGCCTTCTACGGCGAACCGATCACTTCGAGTGGACGGACGCGGCAACAGCCGGACTGGAAGAAATAAAAACCCTTCTAGCGAGCAACCCAATCCTGGTCGCGCCAAACGTCGGCGAAACCATGTTACTATACATATCGGCAACACATCAGGTGGTGAGCGTCGTACTCGTCGTTGAACGAGAACAGGATGGACACAGATTCCCGCTTCAGAAGCCAGTATACTATGTATCCACTGTCCTTACACCATGCAAATCCCGGTACCCCCATTATCAAAAGATAGCATACGCGGTCTTCATGGCATCCTGAAAGCTACGACACTACTTCCAGGAGTGCTCGATCACGGTGGCTTTCGAAGTACCACTCAACGACATAATAAACAACCGCAATGCCACGGGCCGGATTGCCAAATGGGCCATTGAGCTCCTTCCATTTGATATTACATACAAGCCACGTCGAGCTATTAAATCCCAAGTACTGGCTGACTTCGTCGCCGAATGGACAGAGGCCGAACTCCCTAAAGAGTACGACACTTATTCCAATTGGGTTATGTATTTCGATGGCTCCAAAATGCTGGCAGGGCTAGGAGCGGGTGTCGTTTTAACGTCCCCCACTGGAGACGTCGTTCAACATGTACTCCAAATACTATACACAGACTCCAATAACGCAGCCGAATATGAGGCCTTATGGCATGGTCTCCGGATGGTTGTCTCCATGGGCATACAGCGCCTGGAAGTGCGCGGGGACTCAAACCTCGCAATATCTCAAATAAATGGAGACTTTGACGCCAAAGATCCGAAGATGGCAGCTTATCGTAATGCCGTCCTAAAAATGTCGGCTCGGTTCGAGGGGCTCGAGTTCCATCACGTGGCTCGAGAAAGTAATCAAGCGGCGGACGTTCTTGCTCGTATCGGCGCCAAGCGCGACCCCGTCCCACCTAATATCTTTCTCGAAAGGCTTTTTGAGCCATCCGTGGTGTGGCAGGGGGAAAGCAGCAACACTAGTCCGGATCCGAATACAACCCAAGATTCCGAACACGCAGATATCATCGGCGGCTCAGCCACCGAAATAACACCGTCGGCCCATCTCATTATGGCAGTCATCGCCCCATGGACCGAACCTTTCCTGGCCTACCTTAATAGGAAAGAACTCCCTGAGGATCAGAATGAGGCCCGCCGCATTGTCCGACGCTCGAAGGCCTACAAGGTTCACGACGGAGAGCTCTAAAAGAAAAGCGCCACCGGAGTCCTTCA
The DNA here is from genome assembly GCF_002575655.3 of Aegilops tauschii subsp. strangulata. Taxonomy (NCBI): domain Eukaryota; kingdom Viridiplantae; phylum Streptophyta; class Magnoliopsida; order Poales; family Poaceae; genus Aegilops; species Aegilops tauschii. The sequence continues at coordinate 204,683,164 of NC_053035.3, read as the reverse complement.
AGGATGTATCTCTGAGGAGGAGGAGGGGCAGCTTCTGGCTGAGATCCATGCCGGTCTCGGCGGGCACCACGCCGCAGCTCAGGCCCTTGTTAGCAAGGCCTTCCGTACAGGATTCTACTGGCCGATGGCCCGAGCAGATGCACAAGACCTTGTCCAACGTTGCGTCGGATGCCAACTCTTTGCCAACCAAAGCCATATGCCCTGACTGCCCTACAAACAATCCCCATCACTTGGCCTTTTGCGGTCTGGGGACTGGATATGGTTGTACCTCTTAAAGGAGGAAGACATAAGAAAAAATATCTGCTGGTCATGGTGGATAAATTCACTAAGTGGATAGAGGCCAAACCAGTTAAAACAGTCGAGTCCGGGCCGGTGATAGAATTCATATCCGGCGTCGTACACCGTTATGGTGTTCCACACAGTATCATCACTGATAACGGCTCCAACTTCACAGCGGACGAAGTGAAAACCTGGTGCGCTAATCTGGGCATCAAGCTCGATTACGCCTCTGTATATCATCCACAAACAAATGGTCAAGTCGAAAGAGCCAATGGTCTTATTATGAGCGGCATTAAGCCTAGACTAGTGCGGTCTTTGAAAGAATCAAACAAGCACTAGGTTGAGGAGCTCGACTCCGTACTCTAGGGGCTGCGAACCATGCCCAATCGCACTACAGGATACACACCTTTCTTCATGGTGTACGGCGCAGAGGCAGTACTACCCTGCGGCATTATTCATGACTCACCTCGAGTGCGCATGTACAAAGAGAAAGAGAGAGGCCGAGCTCGATCGGCAGGATAGCTTAGACGCCCTGGAGGAGGAGCGCGATGTCGCAAAAGCCCGTTCCGCATTTTATCAACATCAGGCTCGCAGGTATCAAAGCAGAGAGGTGCGGGCCAAAACTTACAACGTCGGCGAACTCGTACTATGCCTGCCAGAGAAGAAAAAGGACAAACTCAAGCCCAAGTGGGAGGGCCCCTTAATCATCGACGAAGTTCTCACCAGAGGGGCGTACCGCCTGCGTGATGCGTGAGACAATCGATTAGAGCCGAACCCCTGGAACGCGGCCAGACTCCGAAGATTCTATGCCTAGCGCCGAAATCTTTGTTCATCTCCTTCCCCCTATTGTTTCCGTCATTTTTTCTCTCTCTTTTCGTTTTTTCTTTTTAGCTTCCAAAGCTTTCGTACGGTTAGACCGTACACCTCCGACACATACCTCTTGAAGTATGTCCGTCTATTATACCTGGGGGCTTCTTGGACAGAGCTTGCTATTATTATTTTCCGAGCATCAAGCTCTTCACATATGCGTTTTCTCCCATATGTACCTTTTCTTCGCCATTATATGCATCGATATGACTTAAGTTTTGGCCAAGTTGGGTTGCCTGGCTCCTGTGCTTATGCCCTACGTTCCCCTTAGTTCGGCTAGGGCATAAAGGGAGCATCTCTGCGATTGTTACTGCTGGGTCATCCGGATGTGTACCTCAGACTGGGTGAAGCCGAAAGCTAGCGTTCTTAAGGGAACATTCGGTCGGTGAACTAAGATTTTTTGCATTCGTCCCATCGTGAACCCCCAGAAGCTATACACATTGTGATTTCTTTATCACAATTCGGACATGCACATCGATGCATGCACACTCAGGGAAAGGAACCCTTAACGGAACTATTCTCTCTGGAAGATGTTTCTTACACTTCTAATGTAATATAACATAACTAGCCGGATACTTGTCTGTTCAAGCAACTATGACCCCTACGCCTAGTTTCCAAGCATACCCCGGTCTACTCGGCCGCACGGGTATTCGAAAAGACTCCGCGCCTTTGGGCCCAGAGGTCGAAGTGAAAAGGTCTGCCATGACAAGCATTTTACAATTCGGATAGAGTTACATATGAAAAGGAAAGTACATAGTCATTTAAGACTCAAAAACTTCCTGTTCTATGCCGTCCAGCAGGCTATCTAATTTGCAATCCTGTTGGGAATACTTGGCGGCTACTTCTACTTGGTTATATACCAAACTAACGGGGATTTCCTTCCCATCTGACCCTAGAGGCCCGACCCGAGCCATATGATTTGGATCAAGCTTGGTATATCGCGTTTTCACCATGGCCCAGGCTTCTCGCGCACCCTCTCGGCAGGCCGATATCTTCCATAATCGGATACGCCGCCACGCTCCCTTGTATAACTCCACAAGCTCCTTCATACTTCCTGGAGGGGAGGCGGACGTCCATAAGGCCTTGGCAACACTCCGCATTGCCTGCCGCGCTTGCTCATGCATCTGGGACAGCCCCTGCAGTAGATGGTTCAACGATCCGGATACCTCCTCCTCGGGACGGCCAGTCAGCATACCTACAGACATAACTCTGTCAATTCCTTTCCTCGCCGAATTGCACGGTGGTAAGTTTGAACACATACTAAATATGCTGCCTTGCAGCCTTTTATTTTCCTTCACGGAGTCAGCTAGCTGGGCCCGCACATCCTTCAGCTCTTAACCTAGCTGAGTCTTGCAATCTTGGAGTTGGTTTTTCTCATCAATGACCTATTTCAGCACACGTTCGCCCGCAGCATGTAGCCTTTTGGCTTCGTGTTCGTTCGCTTGCATGACTTCCAATGCCTCCTTGAGTTCCTCTGACAATCATGTCATGGTACACGCAATATTGTTAGCATCAATGGCATATAATTCTATTTTCTCGATGGAGGGGAATATTACCAGGTGACGCCCTCTTGGATTTCTCCAGTTCGGCGGTAACAGCAGTTAGCTGTGCCTGGCACCCTTTTAGCTCTTGGGCTAGCAGGTCGTTCTTCTCAGTAAGAACCTGGTCATACGATGATCCTTAAATCAGTTGTACCAACTACTTTAAGTCTCGGGGGCTACTGGCATACGGTTATCATATTTGGACACAGTAAATTTACCTACACATCCTTTAAATGTTGCTTCGTGGCCCTGCCAAGCCCATTTCGATCAGCTCGGATGTATGCATCAGCCGAGCTAAAGGCATTGAATGCCTCTTCAGAGAAGCGGGGGTCTCGTAAAATGGCCCTCCGGCGCCGATGATCCATGGCACTCTCCACTTCTGAGTTGGTGACGGACATATTTTCCGAGCCCTCAGCCGAAGGACAGTCCGGCGCCTCTCCCATATCGGCCCTCATCTCTTCGGCTGGGGCTGGATCATGGCTGTTGGGAGTATATCCGGCCGGATCCCTGAACACAGTCCGGCGAACTCTTTTCCTGATGCAGGACGAACGAGCAAGTCTCAGCTGGATGCGACTACTAAAAACATATTTGCAAACCCGTACCTCTTTGACGAGGGCCCGACCGTGTCTTCGTCTGCCTTCCTCTTCGAAGGCTTGCCCGAAGCAGGAGCCGCTCTCTTCGGCACAACTCCTGGGTAACGCGGCACGTCGAGCGCCTCCCCTTTGGAGCACGAGACAGTGCGGTGGGTGAGGCGGAACGAGGGAACCCTTTCGGGGAAGACGACTCCTGGTTACTTACATGGGAGGCAGGAAGAAGACCAGGGTAGTCGGCGATGATGGCCACCTTTGTGGCGTCATAGCTTGCCTGGTAAAATACCCCGTCCGCGAGTGTCACGAATATATCTGGATCCTCCTCAAATCCAGGGTCAAGGTCCCGGTTGTGGTCCTCTGGCCGAGGAGCCCCTCGGAGACCTTTCGCCAGTGCTGTCATGAATAGACAGGTTAAAAATTAACTAAAGGTAGAAAGGTGAGTGAGTAGAGCAGAGAGGTTGGGACTTACCCAGCTAGGAGGGTCGTACATGGAATACCCGTCTCTGCGCTTAATATGCATAAATTCCTCCTCCTCCCCTTTGAACAGTTCAGCCAATATTTTGGCCAGAGCGGTGGGGGTGTCCGGACCCTTCCTACCGCATCGGGAGGCATCATTTTCCCCATTATAGTGCCACATGGGAAGCCCTCGATATTGGAGTGGCTGGACACCCCGTACTATGGAGGTAGCCATTACCTCGACTATTGATAATCCAGACTGGGTGAGCGTCTTTATCTTGCCCATGAGCTGACGAACTTCCGCATTGTCACCCTCCTCAAGACTCCGAGGGCGCCAGCTGTGGCGTTTCCTCAACGGAATACTTGCGAACTCGGGGAGGCCCCTCCGGACTGGGTCTGGAAGTGCGACGTCCCCAATATAAAACCATTCGAATGGCCACTCTTCGGATGCCTTCCTTGGTGTCCCGGATAGGTATCCGGTCTCGGCGATGCGCCATATTTCAGCCCCTCCCACTTCGAAAATTGATCCCTCGTGATTGCACGGGACGAGGCAAAACAACTTTCTCCACAATTCAAAATGGGCCTCGCAACCCAGGAATAACTCGCAAAGGGCGACGTAACCCGCCATGTGCAGGATGGAGGCCGACGTGAAGTTGTGCAGTTGGAGGCCGTAGTACTCCAGAAGCCTGCGAAGGAATCGATGAATTGGAAATTTGATGCCTCGCAGCAGAGAAGGGACGAAGCACACTCGTTCCCCCGGATGGATTGGGGAAATCTTCGGCTTGAGCCTCGCCACTGAAGACGGTCAATCCTGCTCGAACAGGGACCAAATCCGCAGGAGGGAGAAATCCCTGCGTCTGCAACTTCTTCAGCTAATCATGGGATACGGAGCACCTCTCCCACTCGCCTTTTTCTGGGCCGCATGGATAGGAGGAGGAGCTAGGAGCGCTGGCCATGTTGGGATGGTTTTTCCTGGCAATCTCTGAGGATTTTTCCGCGTGGTGCCTAATGGATCTGAGATCCAATCCCTTAAATAGACGTTTTTCCATGGCTGGGGTGTTATGTGCAAAAAGGCCCTGACCTCTCGTCTTCGCTTGACACATGGGAGCCGATGTTGTGGATACACAGAAGACGAGGAGTGCAACAGTGAATGGGACGCTGAATACATCTCGTCGAAGTCATCGGAGGAGGAACCCGCCTTGCAATGCCGAAGACTATCTGTGCGCCGGATATATCGTCATTGAAAGCCTGGTTCGGGGGCTACTGAGGGAGTCCTGGACTAAGGGGTCCTCGGGCGTCCGGCCTGTTAGCCATGGGCTGGACTAATGAGCTGTGAAGATACGAAGACCGAAGACTCCACCCGTGTCCGGATGGGATTCTCCTTGGCGTGGAAGGCAAGTTTGGCGATCAACTATGTAGATTCCTTTCTCTGTAACCGACTTGATGTAACCCTAGATCCCTCTGGTGTCTATATAAACCAGAGGGTTAGGTCTATAGGACAGAATACTCATTACCATAGTCATACAGGCTAGACTTCTAGGGTTTTAGCCATTACGATCTCGTGGTAGATCAACTCTTGTAATACTCATATTCATCAAGATCAATCAAGCAGGAAGTAGGGTATTACCTCCGTAGAGAGGGCCCGAACCTGGGTAAACATCGTGTCCCCTGTCTCCTGTTACTATCGACCTTAGACGCACAGGTCGGGACCCCCTACCCAAGATCCGCCGGTTTTGACACCGACACCAAGTGTAAAAATAAAAAAAGAAAGAAGAAGAAAAGGAAAAGTTGTTCTTAGACCACAGTCGATTGCCCGCAGTCGACTACAGTCTCGGGGACTACACCCAGTGGGTGCACTCAGCGTGCCCCCACTGGTCCAGTTTCCACTCGACGTGAGCCGTTCAGACCGAGTGAGAAAGTTCTGATTCTCAGACCATAGCCGACTACCCGCAGTCAACTATGGTCTTGGGGACTACACCCAGTGGGTGCACTCAGCGTGCCCCCACTGGTTCAAAGACTCAATCGACACAACCTAGTCGACTCAAGAAGCAAAACTATTCAGCAGTAAATTAAACACCCAGTGGGTGTACAAATGCAAAATGCAGACTGACGAAAAGATGCACAAGGAAATTTTTCAGGTAGCATATCCTAATAGAACAAGCAACAAGCTAAGGGATCAGTCGGTAATCAACCAACTTGGATGTTGCTCTGGAGAGCTGAGCTGGCGTCATAAGCAGCTTGACTGGCCTCCTGAACCACCTTCATCTGCTCCATCATGATGCCTGCCTGGCGTATAGCTTCCTTGGCAGCACCCACTTGGTCCTCCAGGACATGATGCGCAGTGAAGAGTGAAGACGGTGTATCGGCTGGAATCTGTGCAGTCGACGCTGAAGGTCGGGCACTCGACAATGGTACGGCAAAAGTCACAGAAGCCCGGTTGGCATCGCCGGTCTCCTGGATCGCCGGCTCTGTCACTGGTGTCGACTGAGGCAGCTTGCCAGTTGATGTCTTCCTACTTCCCCTTCCCATGGGCCTCAGCGGCACACATCCTCGTCGTCGTCTGGAAGCTCAATGACATTGGGAGGAGCTGCAAAAAGAATCAATCGCCAGGATTTAGTCGACCAACAAAATGGCTGAAACAAGTTTGCAAAAGTCATACCCGGGTTAGAAGTGACCGCGTCTTCCACATCCTCGTCACCATCCCTGTAAGCAGAAGTCCCAAAAGTAGCAGATCTGCAAGTTTCAAGATTCACTCGGTCAAATCAGGAAGAGAGTTGACAGCACAAGTCCTTGAGCAAAAAGTGAGGACAAGACACTTACGCAGAAGCGACGGGGACATCGATATTGATCTTGTGCAGGGTCTTCCGAGACTTCGATGCTGCAACTTTGGGCTGCTTTGGAGCCTTCTCAGTCGGCACAGGGGAAGAGGTCCGAATGCGCTTGGAAGTCTGTCCGGTCGGCTTAGCCACTTTGCCACGGATACTTGCTGGGTCGTGCTTATGCTTGGAACGCCTTTCGTTGCGAGGTGGTGACTCGACTTCTTCGCCACTGCTCGAGTCTTCGCTTTCCTCATCCTCTTTTCCTCCATCAGACTGCCAATCCATGCTTTCACCTCCGCTTTCTTCTCCTTCCTGGTACTGCTCTTGCTCCCCGTTCGACATTGAGTATGTCTCCGTATAGATCTGCGAAGCAAAAGAGGTGAACAAAGGATGGTCGACTCAGTAAACAACTACAAGTCAGAATGAAAAGCACTCGGAAATAAAGAATAGACCTGGTCTGGTTGGTTGTTGGCGTTGAATGGTAAAACTCTTCGGGATCCCCTGGGGTTATCCTTGTTTCCTGTGATGCCTTGCACCCACTGCGCCACCGTCTTCTCATGAACGTCCTTTGGGTGGATCCGAGTGGAATCTTCAATCCCCGAGTACATCCACATGGAGTGGTCACGAGCCTGGAGAGGCTGGATACGTCGACTGAGAAATACCTCGAGCAAATCCATACCAGTCACACCCTCATGGATCCGCTGAACTACTCGCTCCATCAACATGGTCACCTCCACCTTCTCTGCTGGAGTCACTCTCAAGGTAGTGGGTTTCTGGACTCGCTCCAAGGAAAAGGGAGGGAGACCAGTCGAATGACCAGGGGTCGACTTGTCTTTGCAATAAAACCAAGTCGACTGCCACCCTCTAACCGAGTCAGGGAGAGTCATCGCGGGAAAAGCACTCTTCCCCCTCATCTGGATGCCTAAGCCCACACACATCTGGATCACCTGGGTTTTCTCGTCACTCGGGCTAGCTTTTTTCACAGTCTGCGAGCGGCATGTGAAGATGTGCTTAAACAGACCCCAGTGCGGTCGGCAGCCCAGGAAATTCTCACACAGGGAGACAAAGGCAGCAAGGTACGTGATAGTGTTGGGAGAGAAATGGTGGAGTTGAGCTCCGAAGAAGTTCAGAAAAGCACGGAAAAAGGGATGTGGGGGCAAGGAAAAACTGCGGTCGACATGAGTGGCGAGTAAGACGCACTCGCCCTACTAAGGTTGCGGCTCATTTTCATCCCCCGGGAGCCTCCAGGAACCATGCTCAATCAGCCCGCTCTCGGCCAGATCTTGCAAGTCATCCAACTCGATTGTGGACTGGATCCAGTCGCCCTGAAACCAGCCGCGCGGCAAGCCGGATCTCGACGACGACCCGCTCCTGGCGGTCTTCTTCCCCTTCCCCTTTGCCGCCCCCTTCTTTGCACGCTCCAGCGCTGCCGTCTTTTCCTTCGCCATCGCAGCAAGAGGCGCACGGGCGGGAGGCGGCGTCGGAGCGGAAGCGGTAGCGGTGGAGAAGCAAAGGAGGAAGAAGGAGAAATTGGGGCGCACTGTGCAAAATTCCCCAACCCAACGCCTTATATGGAGTCATTTCCGAGTGACTGACGACTGGGCCCAGGCAATCCTGTCAAATCCCGTAACTGTCGCTCGCTCGGTACGTGGCGAAAAAGGTGGCGCGGAGATCGAGGCGCTCCTGCCTAATCCATCCCAATTACTGCGGCTCCTCCGTCCCACGTGCTTCCCAAAATTTTGAATCCCACAAGATCCGGGAGCAGCAGAGCAACCTGTCAGACTGAAGATTTTTTCCATAATCAACACTCGAAGCTTATCAGCAAAGTTCACTCGACTACTTTAGAATGGATCAAGGCGATTGAAAATGAAGTCAAAGTTGTCGCATGGCTCATCAGTCTAAGGAAAACGCTTCCGCAGCGTGTAACTGAGTCAGAATCAACTTCCACTCCTTTTTCCACTCGAACCCTGAACCATTCGGGGGCTAATGATGACGACATGTACCTAGGGTAGGGTCATAGGCATGACCTAGACGCCCTCCCCAAGGACATTTACCTAAAGTCAGAAGCATTCAAGGGATACCATCATCCACTCGACTAGAAACTTTCCACTCGGAAGACTCAAGTTCATTCGACCAGGAAGTTCTCACTCGACCGTAACAAGAATCACTTGACGGATAGAAGATCTAAAGTCACTCTGTAATGGCAACAGTCAGGCGTTACTCTGTAGACTTAATGGTCATTCATGTATCTTTATTGCTGGCGTTATCAGTAACGCCCTATCTTTATGTACCTTAAACCCTGTGTAACTAAGGGCCGGAGGGGCTTGGCGAACTCTATATAAGCCACCCCCCTCCTCAGGGCAAGGGTTCGCACCCCCTGTAACTCCACCACATAATCCAATCGACCGAGCTCCCGAGCACCGAGACGTAGGGCTATTACTTCCACCGTGAAGGGCCTGAACTCCTAAACCTTGTGTGTACAACTTCACCATAGCTAGGATCTTGCCTCCTCATACCTACCCCCATTCTACTGTCAGTCTTAGAACCACGACACCTGGTACTTTCATGCGTGTGATGCATTATGTTCTTCGCCCCTACATTGGCGTATTTATTGTGGACTACTTTGATGATATACATGTGTTTAGCGAGTCTCTAGAAGCTCATGTCACCCATCTTAGATCCATTTTGCAAACTCTTAGAAACAAGCGACTTTATGCTAATATGGAGAAATGCAAATTTGGTGTTGGCAAGCTTGTTTTCTTGGGCTTTGTTGTGTCTTCTAAGGGTGTTCGTGTCGATGAAGCTAAAATTGAGGCTATTAAAACTTGGCCACAACCAACCAACTTGCAACAAGTGCGTAGTTTCCTTGCCTTAGCCGGTTTCTATCGTAGATTCGTTAAGGACATTGGCACGATTGCCTCACCTTTGCATGCCCCGAGTAAGAATAATGCACCATTTGTTTGGGGACCGTCCCAAGATAATGGCATAGGAGGTGTGTTGATGCAAGAGAAGCGCCGAATAGCTTACTTTAGTGAGTAACTTTTCGGAGCACAACTTAATTATCCCATTTATGACAAAGAGTTATATGCTTTAGTGAGAGTCTTGCATGTGTGGGAACATTATCTTCACCCTTATAAATTTGTCATCCATACGAATCATGAAACACTTAAATATCTTAAGAGTCAAACGAAATTGAATAAGCGACATGCCAAATGGAGTGAGTTTATTGAGTCATTTCCCTATGTTATCAAGTACATCAAAGGTAAGTCAAATGTTGTTGTGGATGCTTTATCCCGCAAATGCATGCTTGTAACTCAACTTGAATTGAATGTCATAGACTTTGAGCACATAAAAGACTTGTATGCGCATGATCCTACTTTTGCTATTCCTTATGCCAAATGCTTGACGCATACATCTTGAGAACGCTATTACATTAAGGATGATTATCTAATGAGAGCTAACAAACTTTGTATACCCGAGTCTTCTCTTCGTTTGTTACTTTTGCAAGAGGCTCATGGAGGAGGACTTATGGGTCACTTTGGTCGTGACAAGACATTTGCCACGCTCTCCAAGAACTACTTTTGGCCCAATATGTTTCGCGCCTCTCCCGCTACACCAAGCATTGCTCTACATGTCGCAAAGCTAAGTCAAAAGCTCAATCCCATGGTCTCCATATGCCACTTCCTATTCCATATCACCCATGAGAAGATGTGGGCAGCTTCCCCTTCTCTTAGCCTGACATTTTTCTTCTATTTGCAGCATGACAAATCCCTGAAACGCGTGATAATATTTTCACTATGGCACACCAATACTTTCCTTTAGTATGACAAATCTTTCTGTTATAGCATGGTTTTTCTTTTGAAATGTTTGTTCGCAGGAGCCTCCTAGAGCAAACGACACTGTCTGCTTGCGTGAGCCTCCCAGAGCGAACGATCGCTCGCTCCAAAGACACCAAAGACGGTACGATTCCTCACCATTAGCATCCATAATACGACACACTGTCGGCACCATATTTGCTAACTCATCATGCTTGATCAAATAGATTCATGAACCATGCAGGTTGGAGTATTGTCTCTATTTCTTTTTACCCTGAATATAAATTTTTTCATAAGTGAAATTTCAACAAGTTTGACCAAGATCATAAGAAAAATATGAACTTTCACAACATATTAAATCAATATCATTAAATGCATCATGGAATTGCCTTTTATACTATATATATCTTCAGTATTGCAGATGTCAATAGTTTTAATATAAATTTGGTTACATATCTTCTGACTTAAGACAAATCTTATATGCGAAGTACTCTATGTAAATAAACGTCTTATAATTGTTTACAAAGGTTGTGAAAAGAAATAGAGGGAGTACAAGATAACCATCATAGTGTAATTTACTATAAACATCTATACCACACGGTAGATGTGATAAGCAAATTGAAATTAAGGTACGATACTAAACATTTGCCCCCTGGTCCAAGAAAGAGCCATTGGATTACTCCCCAATCACCATTCGCCAAGGCATGTCCCGAGATAACCACAACCTTGAGTGCTTGACCGAACCACCAACCGTTGTTTGCCCGGGGGCGGGGGTCAAGTGCATCAACCTACCTAGATAAGGTTTCCACGGCCCCACCTTGAGCCGCACCCGGCATCCCAAACAAAGCAAAACCAAGGGAGCCCCCTGATTTCCTCCTTCCGCTCCTACGGGACCCACTAATCCACTGCACCTCATCCGGTCCGCCTTGAAAAAAGAAAATATCCGATGGCCGATACTGCCATGTCGGCCTAGGCTTCTGCTGGACCCATCTGTCAGCGAACGTCTTAGCCAGTTGGTGCGTGACGCACACCGGGGCGCAGCGCCCGTAGGTGGACGTTGCTTCCGGATATTTCTCCGTGGGCCCTGGCTCGGCAGGAAACCCAACTCCGCCTCGTTCCACCAGTAATGTACCCACGCGATTACCTACTTTCAATGCCAGGAAGGTCCCACCCACGAGCGGACACACCTGTCAGCGAGAAAGAGTAAACATCGTGTCTTTTTGGCGCGTGAACGACGGATTGTTAATGCTCCACTGGATCGCGCAAAGGACTGCCACGCGGGCCCCGTTCACTGTTCCTCGTCGCCTCCCCAACCCCTCGAGAGTGGCAACAAAAGGAGGAGTACGGCTCGGATTAGAGTTGGACTCAGCAAAGAGCGCAGCAAAAGTGGTGGGAAAGCAATCCAAGCCCGCAGCTTAAGGGGGAGGCAGCGGAGCACAATCCAGTCCAATCCGATCACCACCCGAGTAGACCAGACCAGACGGGAGGAGGAGGAGGAGGAGGTTTAGCTAGGGTTCTCGCCGGCGGTCCATCGATCGGCTCATCGATGCGGAGGTTCCAGGAGTCCGTCAAGGCCCTCGAGGCCGACATCGAGCACGCCAATGCGCTGTGAGTGCAACGACCCTCCCCAATTCCCCAGATTCTGCGTGCGCTTTTCGTCGTTGATGTGCCTCGCTGATTAATTTGGCTGCGTCCTCTGCTCCTGGTGCGCAGGGCGTCGGAGTTCATGAGGGACTACGACGGGTCGGTCATCCAGATGCGGATGGCCTACAGCGCCGTAGCGCATGTCCTCGTCCAGTGGACCGACTGCCGACTCGCCAGCGCGCTCGGCCTCCTCAAGATTATGATTTACAAGGTGCTCACTGAATTTCCTCGCAGCCCTTCTGCAATTTCAGCGTTTTGCTCTTGTCCGATTAGTTCTTCGCATCTGCTTGCTGACTGGATTTTGATAAATTTCTGGTAACGCAGGTGTACGCGGAGGATGGCACGACGACCTTGCCAAGTTGGGAGAGGGAGGCCAGCATCAGAGAATTCTACGGTACTTTTCTTAATTGTTATTACCTCTCAATCCAAGCAAAACCATGGAAGCAGCAGAGTCCTGCTGTTTCCCTAGATAGAAAAAAAAACATGGATGACTCCACATGTTCATCGATAGTGTTTGCGTCGCGGCAGGTGTTATATTCCCGTCGTTGCTTCAGCTGCCAAGCGGGATCACTGAACTGGACGACAGGAAGCAAAGGAGGCTGTGCGTGGACAAGTTCAAGAGAAGGGATGGCGATTTCTCTCAGCTGGATTTGGAGAGGGAGGTCGAGTGTGGGATTTGTCTCGAGGTGAACGCTAAAATCGTGCTGCCCGACTGTACGCACTCCTTGTGCTTGAGGTGCTTCGAAGAATGGTATGAAATTCCCTCGTCTCCCTCATTCGATTGCCTGCAAAAGTCATTGCTTTAATCATTTGCGCAATTTTTTTTATAGCTTATATGTAGCCAAGTAGTTCATCTGCCATCTACGCCTTATCCTACTGATCTAACTGACAACCTGTTTCCCCAGCTTTGGTGTGATGGTATTATTTATAGTTCAACAATCTGTTTCGATTACCAAAACACAATCTGTTTTGTTTTGGATGCATTTCATAACGCTCATAAAGAAAGGGTAAACTTTTGTAGTTCAACAATCCGTTTTCTTTTCAGGCAAGTTCAACAATCAGTTGCATGCATGCAGATTATGCCAAACAGAGCCCCAACATTTATTTAAATTATGAGAAACATTTACATACACAAAGCCTGCTTCATATGTTCGTCAGGTTCTCTCAATAAATCTGAGATGTTCAGCTCAATGCTTTAATTACCTCAGGAGATTTGCTTCACTTTCTTCATGTCATTATTTAACACTAATTGGATTTCATATTGTGTTCGTTAGTCATCGAGCAAAACAATTCCATCCATGCTCTTCCTGCCTAACTTGTCACACTCTTCACTCTGTTCCAATTTGCCGGACCACTTAATACGTTTGATGACGACGATAACAAGGTTCACTCTCCTCGCAGGAATGCTAAATCAAAGTCGTGCCCCTTTTGCCGCGCCTGTCTCCAAAAGGTGAAGCCGAGCAGTCTGTGGGTGTACACCGATGATCGTGATGTTGTAGACATGGATGCATTGACGAGTGAAAACATTAGGAGATTGTTGATGTACATAAATAAGCTGCCACTTGTAGTCCTCCATGTTGTTGACCTTGACATTTATGAGTACCATAGCAAATAGAATGCCTTGTTCACACTTGATTGTGTTCAGTTCAGCACCGAGTTGATTCTACTGATTCTGTCATTCTGAGTTCTTCGAGTCGACAGAAACCAATTAGTTGCTGCCGAGGTTAGGTTTACAAAACGTATCGGGCAGAAGGTTAGATGATTCGGAATACTTAAATAGGAAATTACATTAAATCGCAAAGCTCCCGTAGCTCAGTTGGTTAGAGCGTTGCTTTTATGAGCCGAAGGTCGCGGGTTCGAGCCACGCCGGGAGCAACATTTCTTTGGAAAATAACGCCTCTGGGTGGTTTGCCTTGAGAAAATAAACAATTGAAAAAAAATTTACTGCCTTGAAGAAACTTGGTGGTTCACATAATCCGTTGATGTATTTTTTTCTTGTTTCATTACCCCCTAAACAATCCAATACCGACAAAAAAAAACTTTTTCCTGTTCATTACCCCCTAAACAATCCAATACCGACCAAAAAACGCCTCTAGGTGGTTTGCCTCGAGCTAGTGCTGACGTGGCAATGGTGCTTGGGCACTTAAATAATTGAAAAATAAATAATTGAAGAGAGCCCGCCGGAAGCAACATTTCTTTGGAAAATAAATAGTTGAAAAAAAATTATTTTTACTGCCATGAAGAAACTTGGTGGTTCACATAATCCGTTGCTGTAATTTTTTTCCTGTTTCATTACCCCCTAAACAATCCAATACCGACCAAAAAACGCCTCTGGATGGTTTGCCTCGAGAAAATAAATAATTGAAAAACAATTGTTTTTACTGCCTTGAAGAAACTTGGTGGTTCACATAATCCGTTGATGTATTTTTTTTTCCATGTTTCATTACCCCTAAACAATCCAATACCGACCAAAAAACTTTTTCCTGTGCATTACCCCCTAAACAATCCAATACCGACCAAAAAACGTTTTCCTGTTCATTACCCCCTAAAGAATCCAATACCGACCAAAAAACGCCGCTGGGTGGTTTGCCTTGAGAAAATAAATAATTGAAAAAAAATATTTTTACTGCCTTGAAGAAACTTGGTGGTTCACATAATCCGTTGATGTATTATTTTCCTGTTTCATTACCCCCTAAACAATCCAATACCGACAAAAAACTTTTTCCTATTCATTACCCCCTAAACAATCCAATACCGACCAAAAAACGCCTCTGGGTGGTTTGCCTCGAGCTAGTGCTGACGTGGCAATGGTGCTTGGGCACTAAAATAATTGAAAAATAAATAATTGAAGAGAGCCCCGCCGGGAGCAACATTTCTTTGGAAAATAAATAGTTGAAAAAAAATTATTTTTACTGCCTTGAAGAAACTTGGTGGTTCAAATAATCCGTTGATGTAATTTTTTTTCCTGTTTCATTACCCCCTAAACAATCCAATACCGACCAAAAAACTTTTTCCTGTTCATTACCCCCTAAACAATCCAATACCGACCAAAAAACGCCTCTCGGTGGTTTGCCACGAGAAAATAAATAATTAAAAAAAAACTTTTTACTGCCTTGAAGAAACTTGGTGGTTCACATAATCCGTTGATGTATTTTTTTTCCAGTTTCATTACCCCTAAACAATCCAATACTGACCAAAAAACTTTTTCCTGTTCATTACCCCCTAAACAATCCAATACCGACCAAAAAACGCCTCTGGGTGGTTTGCCTCGAGCTAGTGCTGACGTGGCAATGGTGCTTGGGCACTTAAATAATTGAAAAATAAACAATTGAAGAAAAAAAATCATTTTTACTTCCTTGAAGAAACTTGGTGGTTCACATAATCCGTTGATGTACCCTCTAAACAATCCAATACCGACCAAAAAACTTTTTCCAGTTTCATTACCCCCTAAAAAATCTAATACCGGTCAAAAAACGACTTTGGGTGGTTTGCCTCGAGCTAGTGCTGACGTGGCAATGGTGCTTGGGCACTTAAATAATTGAAAAAAAATCATTTTACTATCTTGAAGAAACTTAATGGTTCACATAATCCGAAACTTGGTTCACATAATCCGTTGATGTTCTTTTTCTGTTTCATTACCCCCTAAACAATCCAGTACCGACCAAAAAACGCTTCTGGGTGGTTTGCCTCGAGCTAGTGCTGACGTGGCAATGGTGCTTGGGCACTTAAATAATTAAAAAGAAATAATTGAAGAAAAAAAATCATTTTTACTGCCTTGAAGAAACTTGGTGGTTCATATAATCCGTTGATGTACCCTCTAAACAATCCAATACCGACCAAAAAACTTTTTCCAGTTTTATTACCCCCTAAAAAATCTAATACCGGTCAAAAAAATGCCTTTGGGTGGTTTGCCTCGAGCTAGTGCTGACGTGGCAATGGTGCTTGGGCACTTAAATAATTGAAAAAAATTCATTTTACTATCTTGAAGAAATTTAATGGTTCACATAATCTGAAACTTGGTTCACATAATCCATTGATGTTCTTTTTCTGTTTCATTACCCCCTAAACAATCCAATACCGGCCAAAAAACGCCTTTGGGTGGTTTGCCTCGAGCTAGTGCTAACGTGGCAATGGTCAAAGGTGGTTTTACCCTGAAGAAACTTGGTGGTTCACATAATCTGCTAATGTTTTTTTTTCTTGTTTCATTACCCCCTAAACACTCCAATACCGACCAAAGAACACCTTTGGATGGTTTGCCTCGAGCTAGTGCTGACTTGGTAATGGTGCTTGGGCACTTAAATAATTGATTCTTTTTTCATTTTACTACCTTGAAGAAACTTGATGGTTCACATAATCTGCTGATTTTTTTCCTGTTTCATTACCCCCTAAACAATCCAATACCGGCCAAAGAACGCCTTTTGGTGGTTTGACACTGGTGCTTGGGCACTTAAATAATTGAAAATATTTCATATTACTACCTTGAAAAAACTTGGTTCACATAATCCCACTAGGAGCAACATTGCTTGGGCACATAAATAATTGAAAAAAAATCATTTTACTACCTTGAAGAAACTTGGTGGTTCAAATAATCCGAAACTTGGCGGTTCACATAATCTGCTGATGTTTTTTTTCATGCTTCATTACCCCCTAAACAATCCAATACTGGCCGAATAACACCTTTGGGTGGTTTGCCTCGATCTAGTGCAGATGTGGCAATAGTGCTTGTGCACTTAAACAATCCAATACCGGCCAAAGAACGCCTTTGGGTGGTTTGCCTCGATCTGCTACAGCCCAAGCCTACCGGTGATGGGCCCCGCTCCGCTCGCTCGTCAGAAGTCCGCCTTTCTTTTTATACTTGAATTTACACCATAACATAACAAGAATACATGCATTAGCATCTACGACCAGGCTCCCCAAATCGCCCTCAAATGCCTCGGCGGGCTGACTAGTCACAAAAAATCGACCAAGCCGGACGCCTCAAACGCCCGGGCTGACCGGCACCCCTCATATCTAGCTCAAATATGGGGCGGGTATGGGGTGCTCGAGCGCGCCTGGGCATGTCTGCCACGAAGGACTGAGGATGGGGTCCCACGCGGAATCGCCCAAAAACCCGGCGGTCTCACGGATGCTTCTTCCGTCGTGTATTGTGAACCCGCGTGGCGCCGCTCTGGCTTGCAGCCCGAGGCCAAATCCGGTTATTTAAGCCGGCCGACGTCCCCCAACCCTAGCCAGTCCACCTCCTCCCTCTCTGCGCCGCCACCCAAGCCCGTCCGCCTCCTCTCCCCCGCTCTCCCACGCTCTCCGGCATCGCCATGGTCCGATAGAAGATCACCACATACACTATGCTAACTCCAGAGCGCCGAAGGCAGATCGTGGAGGAGATCCAGGCTAGGCGCGCCGCCCGCATCACTGCCGAGCTACCTCCAGACTCGCCGAAACCGGAGGAGGACGAAGGAGAGCAGCTGCTAGAGCCGATGGAGGTGGCGGATCCGGAGGAGGACGAGGCGGAGCGGCCTGCTCCGGGGTTCACCATTGAGGAGGCGAAGGCGGAGTTCGCTGTCGCCCAAGCCGCGAAGATGGCAGAGCAGCAGGCCATCCTGGAGTCCATCCAGGATGAGGCCTATGTGGAGGTTAACCGGGAGTTTCTCCGGCAGGAGCAGGCGGCGACTGATACGTCTCCAATGTATCTATAATTTTTTATTGTTCCATGCTATTATATTATCTGTTTTGAATGTTTTATATGCATTAATATGATATTTTATATTATTTTTGAGACTAACCTATTAATCTAGTGCCCAGCATGAGTTTCTATTATTTTCTTGTTTTTGACTTTTACAGAAAAGGAATATCAAACGGAGTCCAAACGGAATAAAACTTTACGGTGTTTTTTCTTGGACCAGAAAAAACCCACGAGACTTAGAGAGGAGGCCAGAAGACCTACGAGGCGGCCACAAGCCGTAGGGACCTTTCAACCCTAATCTTCACACTATAAATCCTCAAATACTCCCCTATACCAGAGGGCACACCAAAAATACTTTTCCACCGTCACAAGCTTCTGTTCTCGTGAGATCCCATCTTGGGGCCTTTTCCGGCACTCCGTCGGAGGGGATTCGATCACAGAGGTCCTTTACACCAACCTTGCTGCCCTTCTGATGAAGCATGAGTAGTTTACCACGACCCTAAGGGTCCATAGCTAGTAGCTACATGGCTTCTTCTCTAACTCTGATCTTCAATACAATGTTCTCCTTGATGTTCTTGGAGATCTATTCGATGCAATCTTTTTTTGCGGTGCGTTTGTTGAGATCCGATGAATTGTGGATTTATGATCAGATTATCTATAAATATTATTTGAGTCTTTTCTTGACTCTTTTATGCACGATTGAGATAGCCTGGTATTTCTCTCTGATCTATCGATTTGGTTTGGCCTACTAGATTGGTTTTTCTTGAAATGAGAGAGGTGCTTTGTGATGGGTTCAATCTTGCGGTGTCCTCACCCAGTGACAGTAGGGGTATCGAGGCACGTATTGTATTGTTGTCACTAAGGATAAAAAGATGGGGTTTATATCATATTGCTTGAGTTTATCCCTCTACATTATGTCATCTTGCTTAAGGCGTTACTCTGTTCTTATGAACTTAATACTCTAGATGCAGGCATGATTCGGTCGATGTGTGGAGTAATAGTAGTGATGCAGAATCGTTTCGATCTACTTGTCACAGACGTGATGCCTATATTCATGATCATTGTCTTAGATATCGTCGTAACTTTGCGCTACAGTAATTTGTTTACCCACCCTATGCTTTTTTCGAGAGAGAAGTCTCGAGTGAAACCTATGGCCGTCGGGTCTATTTTCCAACACATATTTTCAGATCTATAAACCGAAAACCCAAAAACACTGTGCTGCAATTTATTAATATTTACTTTAGTTTGCCTTTTATTTATCTTTTAAATCTATCTCTATTATATCTCACTTTTGCAAGTGGCCGTGAAAGGGATTGACAACCCCTTATTCGCATTGTGTAAGTGTTTGTTAGTTTGTGCATGTGCGTATATTGGAGACTTGTTTGTGCTCCTACTGAATTGATACATTGGTTCTTAACTGAGGAAAATACTTATCTCTACTTTGCAGCATCACCCTTTTCTCTTCAAGGGAAAACGCAAGCTCAAGAAGTAGCAACGACCGACGCGCTCTTCGCCGAACTCGGCGAGGAGATAGAGGTGGAGGCCGGAGGGGAGCAGCCGGAGGAGCTAGAGCTGCAGCGGCCGCCCATGTACCCGGAGCCGGGCACCAAAATAGTTGACATCTCCGACAAGGAGTAGCTAGGTGATCTACGTGGTACATAGGTTTTTTTGTTTGCATGCTTTTGTATGAATTTAAGAATTTAGTATGAGGTGTCAGGATGCAGTTGCGGTGAGGATTGCCTGCAACTTCCTGTGGGCGCATCCACGGGCGTTTGATGAGCCGGATTTAACCATCGCGGTTGTAGAGCTATTTTTTTTAAATAATACATTTTTTATTAATTTGCACAAATATTATGCCACAAAAATGATTTTCAAAAATAATACAACGTCGGCCCACAGCAGGCCGACTGGTCCTAGTCGGCCCACAGCAGGCCGACTGGGGTCCTATCCGCTTGCTGCTGGCCGATTGGCCTATCGGCCACCAGGTAAAGTCCAGTCGGCCAACTGGGGGCTGACAAGGTCCAGTCGGCCTGCTGTGGGCTGACAGGAACTAATTGGCCTGCTGTGGGCCGACAGGAACTAATTGGCCTGCTGTGGACCGACTGGTGCATGCATACCATATTACAGATTTTTTTTGCCCCGTACGATATTACAGATTTTTTTTCCAAAACTATGACGTATTTTCGCACAACCCTTTCCCCTCAATATTTTCCCGCCAACTCTTTCCCGCCACCCGTTTCTCATCCACCGTTTCCCGCCATATGTTCCCGCCAACTCTTTCCCGCCACCCGTTTCCTGCCATATGTTCCCGCCAACTCTTCCCCGCCACCCGTTTCCCGCCATATGTTCCCGCCAACTCTTTCCCGCCATACTGCAGTTGTTCTTTCCCGCCATTTTCTCCTCTCTACCTATAAAACCCCCTTCAGACGGAGGTGGATAAGCATTCCAGTGTAGTGTAGTTGAGATGTCGCATTATCCTTTCGATCGTAGTTTTCACCCTGGGATGAGCAGGACTCTTCTGAGGCTAGCTACCGATTTCAGGATGGACAATAGGATAGTTCCATGGGACGAACTCACCAGTAGTGACACCATAATGAATGAGTTGGCTCACGAATTACGTAGGTCTGGGTGGCCTGAAAGGACCTATGAGGAGGTACGTAAAGAACTTCTTAGGTTGCATGAAAGGTGGAAGAAGGTAGTGGTGCCGAATAGTGAAACTTTCAGAAGGATTGCAGCAAATAATCCATGTTTATGGACTGAGGAGAGCGAGGACGAAGATGATATCTTCATGCCGCCGCTTCCGGGTTCTGCATCGTCGAAGGGCAAGGTTTCTGCATCGTCGAAGGGCAAGGTTTCTGCATCGTCGAAGGGCACGACTTCTTCATCGTCGAAGGGCAAGAGTTCTTCACCGTCGAAGGGCAAGAGTTCTGCATCGATCGAGAATGATGATGATGACTTCATGTAGTTTTTATGCTGTATGTTGCAAGTTCTGTTGGAAATATGCCCTAGAGACAATAATAAAATGGTTATTATTGTATTTCCTTGTTCATGATAATTGTCTATTGTTCATGCTATAATTGTATTAACTGGAAACCGTAATACATGTGTGAATACATAGACCACAACATGTCCCTAGTAAGCCTCTAGTTGACTAGCTCGTTGATCAATAGATGGTTATGGTTTCCTGACCATGGACATTGGATGTCATTGATAACGGGATCACATCATTAGGAGAATGATGTGATGGACAAGACCCAATCCTAAGCATAGCACAAGATCGTGTAGTTCGTTTGCTAAGAGCTTTTCTAATGTCAAGTATCGTTTCCTTAGACCATGAGATTGTGCAACTCCCGGATACCGTAGGAATGCTTTGGGTGTACCAAACGTCACAACGTAACTGGGTGGCTATAAAGGTGCACTACAGGTATCTCCGAAAGTGTCTGTTGGGTTGGCACGAATCGAGACTGGGATTTGTCACTCCGTATGACGGAGAGGTATCTCTGGGCCCACTCGGTAATGCATCATCATAATGAGCTCAACGTGACTAATGAGTTAGCCATGGGATCATGCGTTACGGAATGAGTAAAGAGACTTGCCGGTAACAAGATTGAACGAGGTATTGGGATACCGAAGATCGAATCTCGGGCAAGCAACATGCCGATAGACAAAGGGAATTGTATACGGGATTGATTGAATCCCCGACATCGTGGTTCATCCGATGAGATCATCGTGGAACATGTGGGAGCCAATATGGGTATCTAGATCCCGCTATTGGTTATTGGCCGGAGAGGTGTCTCTGTCATGTCTGCATGGTTCCCGAACCCGTAAGGTCTACACACTTAAGGTTCGGTGACGCTAGAGTTGTTATGGGAAATAGTATGTGGTTACCGAAGGTTGTTCGGAGTCTCGGATGAGATCCCGGACATCACGAGGAGTTCCGGAATGGTCCGGCGGTGAAGATCGATATATTGCACGAAGGGTATTGGAGTCCGGAAGTGTTCCGGGGGTACCAGGCTATGGCCAGCATGACCGAAAGGTGTTTCGGGAGCCTCGGCAAGTGTTGGAGGGCCTCATGGGCCAAAAGGGGAAGGGGCAAACCAGCCCACTAAGGGGTGGTGCGCCCCCACACCCTTTCCCACGTTACTTGGGGAGGTGGGGCGCCTCCACCTGGCTTGGGAGGCAAGCCTCCACCTGCTTGGCTTGGGGGGCAAGTCTCCCTAGGATTTTCCCTAGGGAGATCCAATCCGCTTGGCCGCCGCCCCCTAGGGGAAACCCTAGGGCGCCTCCCCCTCTCCCCTTGCCCCTATATATAGTGGAGGGGTGGGAGGGCAGCCGCACCTCTTCCCTGGCCCAGCCCTCCCTCCTCATACACCTCCTCCTCCTCCGTAGTGCTTAGCGAAGCTTTGCCGGAGAACCACGAGCTCCATTGCCACCACGCCGTCGTGCTGCTGGAGTTCTCCCTCAACTTCTCCTCTCCCCTTGCTGGATCAAGAAGGAGGAGACGTCCCTGGGCTGTACGTGTGTTGAACGCGGAGGCGCCGTCCGTTCGGCGCTAGATCGGATCTTCCGCGATTTGAATCGCTGCGAGTACGACTCCATCAACCGCGTTCTTGTAACGCTTCCGCTTAGCGATCTTCAAGGGTATGAAGATGCACTCCCTCTCTCTCGTTGCTAGCATCTCCTAGATTGATCTTGTAGGAAAATTTTGAATTATTGCTACGTTCCCCAACAGTGGTATCAGAGCTAGGTCTATGCGTAGATTCTATGCACGAGTAGAACACAAAGTAGTTGTGCGTGATGATTTGTTCAATTTGCTTGCCGTTACTAGTCTTATCTTGATTTGGCGGCATTGTGGGATGAAGCAGCCCGGACCGACCTGACACGTACTCTTACGTGAGACAGGTTCCACCGACTGACATGCACTTGATGCATAAGGTGGCTAGCGGGTGTCTGTCTCTCCCACTTTAGTTGGATCAGATTCGATGAAGAGGGTCCTTATGAAGGGTAAATAGAAATTGGCATATCACCGTTGTGGCTTTTGCGTAGGTAAGAAAACGTTCTTGCTAGAAACCCATAGCAGCCACATAAAACATGCAACAACAATTAGAGGACGTCTAACTTGTTTTTGCAGGGTATGCTATGTGATGTGATATGGCCAAAAGGATGTGATGAATTATATATGTGATGTATGAGATTGATCATGTTCTTGTAATAGGAATCACGACTTGCATGTCGATGAGTATGACAACCGGCAGGAGCCATAGGAGTTGTCTTAATTTATTGTATGACCTGCGTGTCAATGAAAACGCCATGTAATTACTTTACTTTATTGCTAACTGTTAGCCATAGTAGTAGAAGTAATAGTTGGCGAGACAACTTCATGAAGACACGATGATGGAGATCATGGTGTCATGCCGGGGACGAAGGTGATCATGCCGCGCCTCAAAGATGGAGATCAAAGGCGCAAGATGATATTGGCCATATCATGTCACTTTATGATTTGCATGTGATGTTTGTCATGTTTACATCTTATTTGCTTAGAACGACGGTAGCATAAATAAGATGATCCTTCACTAAAATTTCAAGAGACATGTTCCCCCTAACTGTGCGCCGTTGCAAAGGTTCGTTGTTTCGAAGCACCACGTGATGATCGGGTGTGATAGATTCTAACGTTCGCATACAACGGGTGTAAGCCAGATTTACACATGCGAAACACTTAGGTTGACTTGACGAGCCTAGCATGTACAGACATGGCCTCGGAACACAAGAGACCGAAAGGTCGAACATGAGTCGTATAGTAGATACGATCAACATGGAGATGTTCACCGATGATGATTGTCCGTCTCACGTGATGATCGGACACGGCCTAGTTGACTCGGATCATGTATCACTTAGATGACTAGAGGGATGTCTATCTGAGTGGGAGTTTATTAAATAATTAGATGAACTTAATTATCATGAACATAGTCAAAAGGTCTTTGCAAATTATGTCATAGCTTACGCTTTAGTTCTACTGTTTAAGATATGTTCCTAGAGAAAATTTAGTTGAAAGTTGATAGTAGCAATTATGCGGACTGGGTCCGTAAACAGAGGATTGTCCTCATTGCTGCACAGAAGGCTTATGTCCTTAATGCACCGCTCGGTGTGCTGAACCTCGAGCGTCGTTTGTGGATGTTGCGAACATCTGACATACACGTTTTGATGACTACGTGATAGTTCAGTGCGTAATGTTGAACGGTTTAGAATTGAGGCACCGAAGACATTTTGAAACGTCGCGGAACATATGAGATGTTCCAAGAGCTGAAATTGGGATTTTAGGCTCGTGCCCACGTCAAGAGGTATGAGACCTCTGACAAGTTTCTTAAGCCTGCAAACTAAGGGAGAAAAGCTCAACCGTTGAGCATGTGCTCAGATTGTCTGAGTACTACAATCGCTTGAATCGAGTGGGAGTTAATCTTCCAGATGAGATAGTGATGGTTCTCCAAAGTCACTGCCACCAAGCTACTAGAGCTTTGTGATGAACTATAACAAATCAGGGATAGATATGATGATCCTTGAGCTATTCGCGATGTTTGACACCACGAAAGTAGAAATCAAGTAGGAGCATCAATTGTTGATGGTTAGTAAAACCACTAGTTTCAAGAAGGGCAAGGGAAAGAAGGGATACTTCATGAAACGGCAAATCAGTTGCTACTCTAGTGAAGAAACCCAAGGTTGAACCCAAACCCGAGACTAAGTGCTTCTGTAATGAGGGGAACGGTCACTGAAGCAGAACTACCCTAGATACTTGGTAGATGAGAAGGTAGGCAAGGTCGACAGAAGTATATTGGATATGCATTATATTAATGTGTACTTTACTAGTACTCCTAGTAGCACCAGGGTATTAGATACCGGTTCGGTTGCTAAGTGTTGGTAACTCAAAATAAAAGGCTACGGAATAAACGGAGACTAGCTAAAGGTGAGATGACGATATGTGTTGGAAGTGTTTCCAAGGTTGATGTGATCAAGCATCGCATGCTCCCTCTACCATCAAGATTGGTGTTAAACCTATATAATTGTTATTTGGTGTTTGCGTTGAGCATAGACATGATTGGATTATGTTTATCGCAATACGGTTATTCATTTAAGGAGAATAATGGTTACTCTGTCTATTTGAATAATACCTTCAATGGTCTTGCACCTAAAATGAATGGTTTATTGAATCTCGATCGTAGTGATACACATGTTCATGCCAAAAGATATAAGATAGTAATGATAGTACCACATACTTGCGGCACTGCCACTTGAGTCATATTGGTATAAAACACATAAAGAAGCTCCATGTTGATGGATCTTTGGACTCACTGGTTTTTGAAAAGATTGAGACATGCGAACCATGTCTATTAGTATATATGCATGAAGAAAGTCCATACAAATGGATCGTTTGGACTCACTTGATTTTGAATCACTTGAGACATGCAAATCATAACACATGGGCAAGATGACTGAAAGGCCTCGTTTTCAGAGATGAAACAAGAGAGCAACTTGTTGGAAGTAATACATTTGATGTGTGCAGTCCAATGAGTGCCGAGGCACGCAGTGGATATCGTTATGTTCTTACTTCATAGATGATTTGAGTAGATGCTAAGAATATTTACTTGATGAAACACAAGTCTGAATTATTGAAAGGTTCAAGTAATTTCAGAGTGAAGTTGAAGATCGTCGTGACAAGAGGATAAAATGTCTATGATATGATCATAGAGATATCTGAGTTACGAGTTTGGCACACAATTAAGACATTGTGGAAATTGTTTCACAACTAATACCGCCTGGAACACCACAGTTTGAAGGTGTGTCCGAACATCATAACTGCACCCTATTGGATATGGTGCATACCATGATGTCTCTTATCGAATTACACTATCGTTTATGGGTTAGGCATTAGAGACAACCGCATTCACTTTAAATAGGGCACCACACAATTCCGTTGAGACGACACCGTATGAACTATGGTTTAGAGAAACCTAAGCTGTCGTTTCTTAAAAGTTTGGGGCTGCGACGCTTATGTGGAAAAGTTTCAGGCTGATAAGCTCGAACCCAAAGCGGATAAATGCATCTTCATAGAATACCCAAAACAGTTGGGTATACCTCCTATTTCAGATCCGGAAGCAAAGTGATTGTTTCTAGAAACAAGTCCTTTCTCGAGGAAAAGTTTCTCTCGAAAGAACTGAGTGGGAGGATGGTGGAGACTTGATGAGGTTATTGAACCATGACTTCAACTAGTGTGTAGCAGGGCACAAGAAGTTGTTCCTGTGGCACCTACACCAATTGAAGTGGAAGCTTATGATAGTGATCATGAAACTTCAGATCAAGTCACTACCAAACCTCGTAGGACGACAAGGACGCATGCTACTTCAGAGTGGTACGTAATCCTGTCTTGGAAGTCATGTTGCTAGACAACAATGAACCTACAAGCTATGGAGAAGCGATGATGGGCCCGGATTCCGACGAATGGCTCGAGGCCATAAAATCCGAGAGAGGATCCATGTATAAAAACAAAGTGTAGACTTTGGAAGAACTACTTGATGGTCGTAAGGCTGTTGGGTGCAGATGGATTTTAAAAGGAAGACAGACAATGATGGTAAGTGTCACCATTAAGAAAGCTCGACTTGTCGTTAAGATGTTTTCCGGCAAGTTCAAGGAGTTGACTGCGATGAGACTTTCTCACTCGTAGCGATGCTAAGAGTCTGTTGGAATTATATTAGCAGTTACTGCATTATTTATGAAATCTTGCAGATAGGATGTCAAAACATTGTTTCCTCGACGATTTTCTTGAGGAAAGGTTGTATGTGATACAACCAGAAGGTTTTGTCAATCCTGAAAGATGCTAACAAGTATGCAAAGCTCCAGCAATCCTTCTAAGGATTTGAGTAAGCATCTCGGAGTTGGAATGTATGCTTTGATGAGATGATCAAAGATTTTGGGTTTATACAAAGTTTATGAGAAACTTGTATTTCCAAAGAAGTGAGTGGGAGCACTATAGAATTTCTGATGAGTATATGTTGTTGACATATTGTTGATCAGAAATGATGTAGAATTTCTAGAAAACATACAGGGTTATTTGAAAAGTGTTTTTCAATGCAAAACCTGGATTAAGCTACTTGAACATTGAGCATCAAGATCTATAAGGATAGATCGAAAACGCTTAATAGTACTTTCAAATGAATGCATACCGTGACAGGATTTTGAAGGAGTTCAAAATAGATCAGCAAAGAAGGAGTTCTTGGCTGTGTTACAAGGTGTGAGTATTGAGTAAGACTCAAGACCTGACCACGGCAGAAGAGAGAGAAAGGACGAAGGTCGTCCCCTATGCTTTAGACGTAGGCTCTACAGTATGCTATGCTGTGTACCGCACCTGAAGTGTACCTTGCCATGAGTCAGTCAAGGGGTACAAGAGTGATCCAGGAATGGATCACATGATAGCGGTCGAACTTATCCTTAGTAACTAGTGGACTAAGGAATTTTCTCGATTATGGAGGTGGTGAAAGAGTTCGTCGTAAAGGGTTGCGTCGATGCAAACTTTGACACTATCCGGATGACTCTGAGTAGTAAACCGGATTCGTATAGTAGAGCTGTTATTTGGAATAGCTCCAAGTAGCGCGTGGTAGCTACATCTACAAGATGACATATAGATTTGTAAAGCACACACGGATCTGAAAGGTTCAGACCCGTTGACTAATAACCTCTCTCACAAGTGAGATATGAACAAACCCCATGGGTGTTGGATTCATTACAATCACATAGTGATGTGAACTAGATTATTGACTCTAGTGCAAGTGGGAGACTGTTGGAAATATGCCCTAGAGGCAATAATAAAATGGTTATTATTGTATTTCCTTGTTCATGATAATTGTCTATTGTTCATGCTATAATTGTATTAACTGGAAACCGTAATACATGTGTGAATACATAGACCACAACATGTCCCTAGTAAGCCTCTAGTTGACTAGCTCGTTGATCAATAGATGGTTATGGTTTCCTGACCATGGACATTGGATGTCATTGATAACGGGATCACATCATTAGGAGAATGATGTGATGGACAAGACCCAATCCTAAGCATAGCACAAGATCGTGTAGTTCGTTTGCTAAGAGCTTTTCTAATGTCAAGTATCGTTTCCTTAGACCATGAGATTGTGCAACTCCCGGATACCGTAGGAATGCTTTGGGTGTACCAAACGTCACAACGTAACTGGGTGGCTATAAAGGTGCACTACAGGTATCTCCGGAAGTGTCTGTTGGGTTGGCACGAATCGAGACTGGGATTTGTCACTCCGTATGACGGAGAGGTATCTCTGGGCCCACTCGGTAATGCATCATCATAATGAGCTCAATGTGACTAATGAGTTAGCCACGGGATCATGCGTTACGGAACGAGTAAAGAGACTTGCCGGTAACAAGATTGAACAAGGTATTGGGATACCGACGATCGAATCTCGGGCAAGCAACATGCCGATAGACAAAGGGAATTGTATACGGGATTGATTGAATCCCCGACATCGTGGTTCATCCGATGAGATCATCGTGGAACATGTGGGAGCCAATATGGGTATCCAGATCCCGCTATTGGTTATTGGCCGGAGAGGTGTCTCGGTCATGTCTGCATGGTTCCCGAACCCGTAGGGTCTACACACTTAAGGTTCGGTGACGCTAGAGTTGTTATGGGAAATAGTATGTGGTTACCGAAGGTTGTTCGGAGTCCCGGATGAGATCCCGGACATCACGAGGAGTTCCGGAATGGTCCGGCGGTGAAGATCGATATATTGGACGAAGGGTATTGGAGTCCGGAAGTGTTCCGGGGGTACCAGGCTATGGCCAGCATGACCGAAAGGTGTTTCGGGAGCCCCGGCAAGTGTTGGAGGGCCTCATGGGCCAAAAGGGGAAGGGGCAAACCAGCCCACTAAGGGGTGGTGCGCCCCCACACCCTTTCCCACGTTACTTGGGGAGGTGGGGCGCCTCCACCTGGCTTGGGAGGCAAGCCTCCACCTGCTTGGCTTGGGGGGCAAGTCTCCCTAGGATTTTCCCTAGGGAGATCCAATCTGCTTGGCCGCCGCCCCCTAGGGGAAACCCTAGGGCGCCTCCCCCTCTCCCCTTGCCCCTATATATAGAGGAGGGGTGGGAGGGCAGCTGCACCTCTTCCCTGGCGCAGCCCTCCCTCCTCATACACCTCCTCCTCCTCCGTAGTGCTTAGCGAAGCTCTGCCGAAGAACCACGAGCTCCATTGCCACCACGCCGTCGTGCTGCTGGAGTTCTCCCTCAACTTCTCCTCTCCCCTTGCTGGATCAAGAAGGAGGAGACGTCCCCGGGCTGTACGTGTGTTGAACGCGGAGGCGCCGTCCGTTCGGCGCTAGATCGGATCTTCCGCGATTTGAATCGCTGCGAGTACGACTCCATCAACCGCGTTCTTGTAACGCTTCCGCTTAGCGATCTTCAAGGGTATGAAGATGCACTCCCTCTCTCTCGTTGCTAGCATCTCCTAGATTGATCTTGATGACACGTAGGAAAATTTTGAATTATTGCTACGTTCCGCAACAAGTTCAGTCGTACGTACCGTTTAATTTAGATGTAGTTCTATCTAGTTGTTTGTAATGTCTTGTTGTATGAGCATTATGTTCTATCTAAATACGATCTTGTAGTTCAGATAACAGAGTACTAAAAAAGAGTAGGCATATGTCTCATACATAAGTACATAGTCATTTGTCTCATACATAGAATAGACATAAGTCCCACACAGAAATAGATGGTAATGTCTGTACGGATAGATAGAAGCGTCAGTGATGATGTCTGGCCTGGCGGGGAGGCGGATCTGGAAGCGACGACCATCCCCACCTGTCGGGTGGCCTAATATGACGAGGAGGAATCTCAGACTCTTCCTGGTCATGCTGTCTATCCTGTGTGGGGCCTGGTGGAGGAGTCGAAAACATGTTCATCCACTGGGTGTGCTGCGACATCTGAGCCTGTATGTTCTCCTCGGGATGTTGATCACTCCCCCACGTATCATGTGATGCCGACATAGATGCCTGATATCCGTATGCTCCTGCGCGATGGAACGTTTCATCATGAAGAATGAGGTCGCGTCAATTAATATTGAAAACAATAAATATGAAGACACATAACTGCTGGATGTGACGGCTGCTCTTCCTCGGTTGCCTCGTCCACGCCCAGTGACGAAAGTGGGATAATTAGTGTCCCTATGGCCAAATTCATTGCATAGAATGCATTGCCTAGTCGGACCTCCTGCTTCAGATTCATCCATATCATTCCGGATGCGCTGACACTGCCGTCTGCCTCTACTTGTACGCATATGCTCTGGGTTTGGAATGTAACGCCTTTCAGCAGGGTTGACGCTGTTGAAATTACCCATTGATCGAAAACCCATTAGCTCACCTGTCTAGGTATTGAGGACAGACTCTTTCAGAAAAAATGGAGACACAAACGATATTGCGTCCATTCCAAGCTGCCCGCAAGCAACAAGTACATGTAAGCAAGGTAGGTGAAGCAATTTCGGTTTGTTGCATGTGCACTCACACGTTGGCCAGGCTTCATTACCAATTTTCACCTCATGCGTCCTCAACTCATTTGCACATCCAAATTTGTTGTTGGCTAAGCGGACCTCAAACCTTCTTTCTTGATTACCGATGCGACTACAGTGTGTGACCTAGCTTTTTGCATCTTGTTGTCCATGTACTTCGTGACTCTTTCACAGTACCGTGTATTTGGGTTGTTTAAGATATGTTGCTCTGCTTTTTGACGTCTATCTCTGAAATACTTGACGGTGCCATAAAAAATACCCTCAACGATGGCTGTAAGTGGCAATGCCCGGTTTCCTCTAAGGACACAGTTGTATGTTTCCGCGAGGTTCGTTGTCATGACACCGTACCTTGCTCCATGTGTGTCATGTAGCAAAGACCACCTCTCCAGAGGCTCATGCTCTATCCACTGCTCGAAGGTTTTAATCGACCTCCCAAGCCTTCTCCTAGTACCAGGTGGGTCAAAGCCTGGCAGGTCACATAGCCCAACAGGCTCCTCCTCCACGGCCGCTGTTCCTGTTGCCAACTGTGCATCTACTGCTTCAACATGTGCCCTCACCGCTGCATCTCTTGCAGCTTTCCTGTCCCTCACGTGTCTCTGCGTGCACACATTAAGTCTGTCGCGTATCAAATTGTACTTCCATAACTGGTTCTGCTTGCAGAGTTTTTTGAACAGATTCATCAGGTTCTTATTTCTAAACTGCGAGAAGAAATTACCCCCCAGATGGCGCATGCACCAACGGCTCTGCAAGTCCTGCCATGGAACTTGTTCCTCAGGGCCTGGGTTTGTCAGTGTCCTTATCGCACTGAGTATACCTGCATGCCTGTCATGAAGGATGCACACATTGGGCTTCTCCTTCACAACTGATATTTTCAACTGCCTGAAGAACCATGTCCAACTTTCAATGTTCTCACTCTCCACAAAAGCAAATGCCAGTGGGACGACTTGATTTTGGCCGTCTTGACCTATGGCTGTCAGGATCTGACCCTTGTACTTG
This sequence comes from Aegilops tauschii subsp. strangulata, assembly GCF_002575655.3. Taxonomy (NCBI): domain Eukaryota; kingdom Viridiplantae; phylum Streptophyta; class Magnoliopsida; order Poales; family Poaceae; genus Aegilops; species Aegilops tauschii. The sequence goes on along the minus strand of NC_053035.3, from coordinate 204,651,906 downwards.
CCTGTGAGAAAAGTACCGTCAACACATATCACCGGTCGGCAATGCCTGAAAGCTTCGATGCATACACCGAAAGAGAAGAAGAGACGATGCAACACCCTCACAGTTGGGAACTCTGGCATGAACATGTCTTGGATATCGATATAGGTGCCTGGATTCCGCTGCTGCAGGGTGTGGAGGAGGTGGACAACAGAGTCATATGCATCAAAATAAGAACCAAATCTCCTCTCAAGCGCCGCATGCTTAGCCCTCCAAGCCTTGCCATAAGAAATTCTGTACTTGAACCTGGCGAAGACTTTTGTCTGGACTGCCTTCACTTCCATAGCTTTGCCCTGCACTATCTCATCGTAAAACAACCGAGCAATAAGAGTGGATGAAAGGTTTGCATGATCTTGAGGGATGCAGGGAATAAGACAAGTGTGATTAACTAAGTCACTTATCACCCAACTTGTGCCATACTTAGGGAGAAAGCCGTGCACCCTGGCGGGACAATCTGCGTTCTTGCATACCACTGTCAGGAATTTCTGACTGGACACCTGAGCTGTGAAAACCCTTTGCGTGGACATTGCCCAATTAATTATTGCATCCTTCAGGGCTTGCTTGTTCGGATACATAGCACCCGTCGCAATATTGTTCTGGTGATATTGCCAGGCTGAATCATGTCCATCATTCACGGTCATTGCAGATGAGAAGTCATGATTCCACGATGCAGGATTCGGGACCTCCTCTGCATTTTCTTCTTCATCTGACTCGTCAGAATCATCGGCATGACCCCTTTCAACATCGGTGTCTTCTTCTTCCATCTGGTCCTGCATGTGCCCATCTACCTCGTCAGCGTCCACCTCACCATTGTAATCATCATCGGCATTTCCTCCTTGTACCTGACTACTCTGCCCTGATTCATAACCATAAGCATTTCCTCCTTCTACCTGACTGCTCTGTCCTTGTTCGTAACCATCATCTCCAGCATTTGACATAGATAACTGCCTCCCTACACTGCTATGACCAGGATCGTAGCCACCCTCGCCTTCATGTGCAGTTACCTCCTTCACGACGGGAAGCACTAAAGCAACAGGATTGCATCCCCTTCGTTCACAACCTTGTAACCACCGCACCCAATTGGAGTCTCGCTCTATCGGCCTCAAATAAAAGTAAATTATTGTACTTGACCGTGTCCATAATGCATGAACACCGACGGTGTGTGTTTCAGTATCAAGACCTAAACTTGCCGCAATCCATTCTTTCAACTGACTGACTGACCATGTTTGAGGTGCGCTCATTGGCACCTCTATGTGAGTAAATTCACTCAGATCTGCTCCCATCTCAGTTGTTTGGACAGTACGAGGACCATAGTAAAATCTGAACTTCACTACATCAGACATCTCGGCTCACCTATTTTTTTTCAACAACAAAATACAATTCACTAAAAAATATTAGACATGTATATATATATATTACAGAATATTAACGGAGCAACTAATACAATTCACACACCTACAAGTATATTACAAATATTTGCCGGAGCAACTACAAATATTTACAGATTTTAATATTTGACTACCTATGTTACGGATTTTACCGGAGCTACTCCAAATACTGCCACTCCTAAATACTTCACATCCACATATAGTACGGAATATTACTGGAGCAACTACACATTTTTACACAAATAATTAGTTGACATCTAAATATATTTACGTATACTACCGGGGCAAATAACAATAATCGCACACCTAATTTATTTCACATCCAAACATATTAACAAATACTATCGGAGCACCTATGAAAAATAAAATGTTTGCTAAAATATACCCTTGAAGCGTGCGTGCGAACGAAGAACGACGAACGGCAGCCACCAAACTGCCGGTGCTCCGCCTCCAACGAAGAACGACGAACGATGAGCTTCACCTCCACCACCTCCACCACACTGCCCCAACTTCACCACCGCCATCTTCACCTCCACGAGCTACCAAAATGCTCACCACGACCACCACGAGCTACCCCATCAGTAGATCGAGGACTTTTTTGGCTGCCTAACTAAGTTGAATCCATTCACGGTGCCAAATCCGCAAAAAACTGGCTCATTTAGGTGTAGAAATTGAAGGCATTTTCGTGTACAGAAGGGAGAAGGAAAGAACAGAGGAAGAACATACATGCTCGAGTGGGATAGCGAACAGATATGCTCGAGCTGCAGGGAGCCGGGCGTGCTGCAGGTGGGGCCGCACCCTGTCAGCCCGCAGCTGGCCGATCGGCCCGCAGTAGGCTGACAGGGGCTCACCCCGTGACCGCCGCGCCGACAGCTCCCTCTCCCCACCCCGCGACGTGGCCTGCCCACTGCGCGTGCGACAAGTGGCAGGCGGGCCAGCTGTCGGCCTGCTACTGGCCGAGTATGCCCAGTCGGCCTGCTGTGGGCTGACTAGGTCCAATCGGCCTGCAGCGGGCCGACGGTGTATTACTTTTGAAAATTATTTTTTCAGCGTAATATTTGTGCAAATTAATAAAAAAAATATTATTTAAAAAGATTAGCGGTTGTAGATGCTCTTATATCCCCATGTATCTAAATATAAATCTTTCTAGAGATTTCAACATAAACGACATAATGATGTATATAGACGTAGTTTAGAGTGTAGATTGACTTGTTTTGCTCTGTACGTAGTCCATATTAATAAAATCTTTAAAAAGATTTATATTTAGAAACGAAGGGAGTACGTACGTATATGTATGTACACTGTACATGCCCGGCGGCCCGCCTGATCTTTCTATAAATAGCTGCTCGCTGTCCAAAGCTAGTCACATGCAAATTCAGGTCTTAACCTTGTCACTGCTTACTAAACACACGTTACCTAGCTCGCTCTCTCTCATCGAGCAATGGAGGATGACAAGAAGACCAAGTACCGCGGCGTGCGTACGCGGCCATGGGGCAAGTTCGCTGCCGAGATCCGTGACCCCGAGCGTGGCGGCGCCCGCGTCTGGCTCGGCACGTTTGACACGGCCCAGGAGGCCGCGAGGGCGTACGACCGCGCGGCTTTTGCCCAGAGGGGCGCCACCGCCGTGCTAAACTTCCCCGGCGAGGCCGGGGGCCCCTCCGGCTCGTCTTCGTCCGCCCCGGCTCGCTCCGGTGCCGGCACGGGCAGCGGTCGCGGGGGCACAGAGAAGATCGAACTCGAGTACCTCGACGACAGCCTCCTGGACGAGCTTCTCGACGACAGCAAGTACGGTGGTAAATGAGAGAGATTCTCTTGCATGCACGTATATATGCATGCATGCAGAAGAAATGGCCTACACAAATACATACGTAAACTATACACGATCATACCACATCCATATGGGCCATATTACGTGATCCATCATGCATTACAACACAAGTACCGTTCACATATTTGCATTTAGTTGCAATTTCCACCGCTGGACCAATGTCATATATGCTACAAGTTACAAAATACTCGCTTTTGTTTCGTGCCCTAAACAAAAGACACGCCGGACGTGCACAGTACGCATACGTACTTCTGTGATGAATGAACTACATATATCATGGCAAAACAAGGCAATATGTACGTGTTACTGTTGTATCTATATATACGTGGAGAAAAATAAGTGTTGGGTGGCGGCATCCATCTTGATATATGTACCCAATCATTGTATCTAGCTCGAATGGAATCTGCGGATCATATCGTTGAGCCGCCATTGTAATGTTATCAATGTGGCAATTGCAAACCTGACATTTCTGGTAATATTATATGGCAATTCTCGTACCATCCAGCATGCGTGAAACGTGATATTCTCTTTGCTTTCATGGAACATTGACATATATGTTCGGTCGTTGCACGCTAAAGCTGGCCAATAGAGCCACCGCTTTAGTGCTATGTTTCTGTGTATATTATGGTGGTGCATGGTTGCATGCATGAATGTGCTAAACCTTTATGGTTCTCTTCGCGTGTGTAATCTATGGGCTGCGGCTGCTTACCATCTCTTGGTTGACATGCATGAATGTGGACCTTGGAAGACCATTGGCTAGATCTAGTAAACAAACGCACGAGAGCTGAGCGGCTGCTCACGTGATTAACTATTAAGGAATCTCTCGTGGGTTCATATGAGAGCTTTGGTACAAGTACTCCCTGATTTAAACCACAGACCTCCACCTCGCCTTGTTAATTCCCTCTCTCGTCACTGCCACAAAAAAAATTCTCTCTCTCGAACCAGGCTTTCACCCTGCTTTATATATAAGGCTGGTCATAGTGGGAGTAACTTAGCTAGTAACATAGCGCACTCCAAGAAATTTTTGCTTACGTGGCAAGTATTTAATGTGAGATGGTAACATAATATGTTACTGTAACATAGCGCTTCTCAAGACAAGATGAGTCTACAAGCTAATAAATGAAGCCATCTATGACACTACTATCATATTACTTTGCATTATGAAGGTAGTAACTTAGACTAGTGTCATGCATATAACACTAGTCTAAGTTAATCCCCACTATGACCAGCCTAACGCAACAAATCAAAGTACACGGCTGAGCGATACAATATAGTGGGAGGTATAGGATTGTGTGAAGCGTATGCATCTGCAGGGACGCGTTGCGTGTTATATATAGGCAAAGCATTACAAGGTTGGTTGTTAGGTAGTTGGTGAATTGATCTCCAAGTCATATCCTATACAAGATCTATGAGATCGTTCACAACAACCCAACAACCTGGTACAATACGCAACGCATCATTATCTACTCACGTATACGGTTTATACAAGATACTGTATACGCATTACATCTATACACTTTAACACGCCCCCTCAATCACAACTTTATCAAGTTGAGATTGTTCTTGAAATCTTCTAATTTCTGCCACGACAAGGCTTTGGTGAAACCATCTGCAACCTGATCATTAGTAGAGATGAATCGAATGTCCAGTAGTCTTTTAGCTACTCTTTCTCTAACAAAATGATAGTCAACTTCAATATGCTTTGTTCTTGCATGAAATACTGGGTTTGCTGATAAATAGGTGGCACCAATGTTGTCACACCACAGCCGTGCAACTGAAGAATGTTTTATGCCTAGTTCATTAAGCAACGCGTGAATCCATATCAGTTCAGCCGTAGCATTTGCCAAGGCCTTATATTCAGCTTCAGTACTGGACCTTGACACAGTTGCCTGCTTGCGTGCACTCCAAGAAATAAGATTTGGTCCAAAGAAAACAGCAAAACCTCCTGTTGATCTTCTGTCATCAGGACAGCCTGCCCAGTCTGCATCTGAGAAGGCACTCACCATAGTTGAAGTTTGACTTTGTGAATTTTAATCCTGTACTCATAGTACCTCTGAGATATCTGAGAATTCTTTTAACTGCAGTCCAATGCTGAAAAGTAGGAGCATGCAAAAACTGGCATACCTTGTTAACAGGAAAACATATGTCAGGTCTTGTGAGGGTTAAGTATTGCAAAGCACCTACAACACTTCTGTAATTTGTAGCTTCTTCAGCTCCCAAGGGTTCACCTTCTTTCTTGGATAACTTTTCTGTAGTTGAAAGAGGCATGTTGGAAACTTTACAATTTATCATACCTAACCTCTTTAGTATATCTGACACATATTTCTCCTGACTCAGAACTATACCATCCGTTACTCTCTTTACTTCTATTCCCAAGAAATAATGCAAGTCACCAAGATCCTTTAGTGCAAAATCTTTCTTAAGATCTGCTAACAATGCATTGGTTGCTTCATGCGATGAACTAGCTACTATGATGTCATCAACATATACCAACATGAAAATGGTTACCTTGCCTTTCTTATAGAAGAAGAGTGACGTGTCGGCCTTTGAGGGTTTAAAGCCAAGCTTTTGCAATTTTTCACTTAACCTAGAGTACCATGCTCTGGGTGCTTGCTTTAGACCATATAATGCCTTGTCAAGTTTACAAACATAATGATTCCTTCCTTTTACCTCATACCCAGGTGGCTATTTCATGTAGACTTCCTCCTCTAGAACGCCATGAAGAAACGCATTCTGCACATCCAATTGACGAAGGCTCCAACTGTTTGATACTGCAATAGAGAGAACAAGTCTGACAGTAGCTGCTTTAACAACAGGACTAAAGGTGTCCTCATAGTCAATGCCATATCGTTGTTTGAAACCTTTTGCTACTAGTCTAGCCTTGTATCTATCAATTTCTCCACTAGCTTTTCTCTTAATTCGATAGACCCACTTGCAATCGATGATGTTTCTACCTCTCTTTGGAGGAACTAGATGCCATGTTCTATTTTTGACAAGAGCATTGTATTCCTCATCCATAGCATTTTTCCAATTCTTATTTTCAAAAGCCTCACCTAGACTGTTTGGCTCACCCATGACAGCTAGACCACCAAAACGAGTGTTGACATACCTGACCGTACCATCTGTACGGACCTTAGGTTTTATAATTCCATGTTGCGATCTTGTTCGCTGTGTTGGCACAGGTACAGCAGCAGAAGCCGGTGCCACAGAGGATCCCGGCGAATCAGCCATCACATCCGACCCAGGTGCACCCGATCCAAGGTCGATGCTGGCGGGATTGGCCTGCGGCGCGCACGGATCCCGCGGCTGCGGATGTCGGGCCGCCGGTTGGCTGGACGCAGGAGACCGCCTGGGCCCCGATGAATGATTGGCGGACGCTGGCGCAGGAGACCGTGCAGGGGACCGCCCGTCACGTGCAGATGGCCCACTGCCTGGCCCACCGCTGGGCCCGTTGTTTGTCGTGGAGCCACCCGCGGGGTCACAGGTGGACGCGTGGCCGCGCACCGATGGCCCGCCTGGCCCTGAGGCGGATGCGCCTCCACTGCCTGGCGCGGTAGGCGAGGGAGGATCACCCCCGGGATCGCTGCCAGGCGAATCTGGCGCAGACCCTGGATCATCCTCGTGTTCCGTGTTTGTCTCTTTCTGCTGCATAAAATCATGGTGCAAAACACAATCTCCTCCAAAATTTATAGCAGAATTGTCAGGAAAATTACTCGAAGGATCATTAGCTATATGTTCGTCCCCTTGATCTAGAGGTGTAGATGAGGACTGCTCAGAGAGAAGAAGAACTTCGGATCGGATGAGTGCAGCGGCGTTTGGATTAAGAGCAGCAAAAGGAAAAACAGTTTCATCAAACACGACGTCACGGGAAATATAGACACGACCAGCGGCGACATCTAGACATTTGAACCCTTTGTGTAAGTTGCTGTAGCCTAGGAACACACACTGCTTAGATCGAAATTCAAGTTTGCGGGCATTGAAGGACGGAGATTAGGCCAGCATGCACACCCAAATATGCGAAGAGCATAATAGTTTGGTTTCTCATGGAACAATTTTTCAAGAGGAGTTTCTAGGTTGATCACCTTGCTAGGGGTACGGTTGATCAAATATGTGGCGGCAATGAATGCTTCCTCCCAAAACTTTAGGGGCATAGAAGCATGAGCTAGAAGAGAAAGACCAACTTCAACGATGTGACGGTGCTTTCTTTCAGCTGAGCCATTTTGCTGGTGAGCATGGGGGCAAGAGACGTGGTGTGTGATGCCTATTTGGCGAAAAAAGGAGTTTAATCGTTCGTACTCACCACCCCAATCTGTTTGCATGGTGATGATTTTACGATCAAAAAGTCTCTCAACAAGTGCTTGGAATTCATGAAAAAATTTGAACACTTCAAATCTATGCTTGAGAAGATATATCCAAGTAAACTTGTTGTAATCATCTATGAAACTCACATAATAATTCTCTTTATTGCTAGAATCACGGGCAGGCCCCCATACATCGGAAAAAATGAGCTCTAAAGGAGCATTCGAAGTGCTACTAGAAATTGGATAAGGGAGTTGGTGACTTTTGCCTTTTTGGCATGCATCACACACCCCTTCTTTATTCAACTCATGACTAGAAAAGGAAATTTTGTTTTGCCTAAGAACATGCTGAACGATTTGCGAAGATGGATGACCTAGCCGATTATGCCACCTTGACGGAGATATCTTGGGGGTGCCAAAAGCTTGCCTGCCCGGGCTTAAGGAACCCGATGATAGGGGGTAGAGACCGGATCTACACCTGCCTTGGAGGAGGGTGTTCCTCATTGCCTTGTCCTTGATAAAGAAGAAACGAGGATGAGTTTCAAGAAACACTTGATTATCTTGTGACAAACGATGGGCAGAGACAAGGTTTTTAGTGGCTTTAGGAGAATAAAGGACATCTTTAAGATGAAGATTGCGAGTAGGGGTACGAACATATGCTTGACCAATATGAGTTATTTTCATACTTGACCCGTTTGGCATGTTCACTTGGTCGTGGCCGTTGTACCTCTCCCTCATGGTGAGCTTGTCCAGCTCGCCGGTGATGTGGTTGGTGGCGCCGGTGTCGACGTACCAGTTCGTGTCAACACCGTAGGAGGAGTTGGAAACGGCGCTTGCACTTTTTTCTTTGGTGAAGGCGATGTCAAAACGACGATAGCACTCGAGAGCAGTGTGATTTGGCTTCTTACAGATCTGACAGAAGACCTCCGGGAGCTCGTCACGGCCGCCACCTCCATTGCCGCGACCACCGTGGCCGTTTCCACGGCCGCCGCCATTGCCTCCATTGCCGCGGCCACCACCGTGGCCACGGCCTCCGCCGTTCGTGCCGCGGCCGCCGCCACGAGGAAATCCACCACGGCCGCCACGTGAAGCAGCGTTGGCGGAGGAGTGCGACGAAGAGTTCCCCTCGAACATGGCGTGGCGGCTTTCAAAGCTGATCAGCTGGGAGTAGAGCTCGTTTGTCTTGATGGGGACTGTTCTGGCGTAGACCGAGGAGACAAATGATATGTAATCAAAGTCAAGCCCGGCAAGGATGTACGACACCATGTCGTCTTCGGTGAGTGGCTTGCCGATGGCAGCCATCTCATCGCCAAGGGCCTTCATGCGGCCAAGATACTCGGCGACGGTGGAGTTCCCCTTCTTGGTGGTGGAGAGGGCGATCCTCGTATTGACGATGGCTGCCTGCGTCTGGGAGATGAAGATCACGGTGATTGCAGTCCATGCTGCTGACGTCGTGGTGCAGTTTGCGATCTGAACCATCACAGGAGGTGAGATGGAATTAAAAAGGAAACTCAAAACCTGAGAGTCTCGAGCCCTGTCGATCTCGTACGTCGGGTTGGGCGTAGCTGTGGGCTTGCCATCCTTGTCAGAGAGGGTTGGCGCCGGTATTTCCCTCTCTAGATCAAGGTAGGCAACCAGCTGGGCGCCACGGATGGTGGCGAGAGCCTGCGCACGCCAGACGTTGAAGTTGGAGCGGTGGAGCTTTTCAGCAATGGGGATGAGGACAGATGGTGCGACAGCGGTGGAGCTTGAGGACGACATGGCGGCGCGAGGAAGATGTGCTGTAGAGGAGAATGGCTCTGAATACCATATAGGATTGCGTGAAGCGTATGCATCTGCAGGGACGCGTTGCGTGTTATATATAGGCAAAGGATTACAAGGTTGGTTGTTAGGTAGTTGGTGAACTGATCTCCAAGTCATATCCTATACAAGATCTATGAGATCGTTCACAACAACCCAACAACCTGGTACAATATGCAACGCATCATTATCTACTCACGTATACGGTTTATACAAGATACCATATACGCATTACATCTATACACTTTAACAGGAGGATCCTCTTACAAAGAAGATCAAAAGACCTCTGAGCTCAATGACAACGGCCCCAAGAGGGTGACGGCGCGAGGCCGCTGCCGAGTCCGAGAACAGACAAAAGGTTTTCACCGTGAGCCCTGACACAGGGACGAGATCCACAACACTGTCTTCAAGAAGCAAGCGGCACCCACGTGCGTCGCCGGCGCCAGAAGCGCGGAGATTTCACTTGGACACTCGCCTGCACCACCAAGAGGAGTCCCGGCCACCACTTCAACGAGGGCCAACTTGTCCCCCCAGATCTAGGCACTGCTAGAGCATGCCTGAGCCTATCGCCACTACATCCCTAGTCGCCCACATGACCAAAAGATGGAGACACCACCACCACCATGAAGCCTGCCGGTAAGCCAAACATGGAGCCTACCATCCGGCACCACTGTCCCAGCATCCATGGCCCTGGGCACCGCCGACCACCCACATCACGACCACCGAACCACAGTAGTAAGAGCGAAAGGGACCACCTTTCACTCCTAGCCCGGCATCAGCCACCAGGTTGTGTCTGCACCTCCATAGTAGGAAGCGCCAACACCTGTGTTTCCAGTCGGTCCCGGTGGACCAGGTAGGGGGGGGGGGACAACCCAGTGACAATTGATGGCCACCGCTGAGCACGCTCGAACACTACCATGTCCATGGTCATTGGCGCTGATCCATACGACTACACAGCAACGCCGGAGAGCAACCCTTGGACCGACGCCACAGCAGCACCAAGCAAGAAGGGAACAACGCGAAGGCATCCAACGCGACCAAGTCAACCCCGATAATTGAGCACCGCCGGGCATCGTCCACCACCACGATCCAGATTTGCGTCGCTCATTGAACGCTAGCAACCCAGATCACACCGCTGCCCAGCCAAAGCAACCGTGCCGCCCCATCACCTCCCACGAGCACCTCCCGGACCGCATCTGACCTCGCCTACCCGGAGCGGCTGCTCCAACCTGCCACGGGCCCAAATCCAGCCTGCCTGAGCTCAAACCTTAGATCATAACCACCCCAGACGCATGAACGCCGCCGACAGGAACCTAGGAGAAGGGAAGCCACGCCTCCACCCCCCCCACACCCGTCGTCAAGCTCAATGGCTATGCCGCGACCACGCCGACAACCAGCGCCACCACCATTTGTTGCCCCCACTGTGAAGACCAACCTGGAGCAACAGCGAGCCTCCAGCCGGAGGCAACAACCGCCAACTAAGGGGAGCACCAGCACGGGCCAGCCGCAACCGCTGGAGGGCAGCCTTCTACCACCCGGGTCGCCGACGACCAGATCTGGCCACGTCAGATCGAGGGCCGCGGTCCCATGGGCACGCCCCGCGCAGCCATCCACTCGGTTACCATGGACCATAGCGGCTGTGGGTCACGCACTGGAGCCCGCCGCCGTCCCCCGAGCCCGCGCCGTTGTGCCCCGCCGCCAGCGCGCCACCACCCACCGAGAAGATCGCCCGCGTCGATCCTGCCAGCAGAGGAGAGAGAGGGTCCCGCCGCCGCCGCCGATCAGGCTTTGCCCTACGGCACGCCCTGGCGGCAACGAGGAGGAGAAGAAGGAGGTCGCCATGGGGCTGGCGGCGCTAGTGTCCCCCCTCCCCGGTTGCTGCGGGAGCGATGCGAGAGGGGTGGGTCGGGAGGGCTCGAGAGGTTCCCTCCCCTTTTTTGCATGGTAATACGTGTCTCATTCATATTATAAAGATCAAAGTACAAGTCACGTAAGTGTTGGGGAACGTAGTAATTTCAAAAAAATTCCTACGCACACACAGGATCATGGTGATGCATAGCAACGAGAGGGGAGAGTGTTGTCCACGTACCTTCATAGACCGAAAGCGGAAGCGTTAGCACAACGTGGTTGATGTAGTCGTACGTCTTCACGATTCGACCGATCAAGTACCGAACGCACGGCACCTCCGAGTTCAGCACACGTTCAGCTCGATGACGTCCCTCGAACTCCGATCCAGCCGAGCTTTGAGGGAGAGTTCCGTCAGCACGACGGCGTGTTGACGATGATGATGTTCTACCGACGCAGGGCTTTGCCTAAGCACCGCTACGATATTATCGAGGTGGATTATGGTGAAAGGGGGCACCGCACACGGCTAAGAGATCAAGAGATCAATTGTTGTGTCTATGGGGTGCCCCCTGCCCCCGTATATAAAGGAGGGAGGGAGAGGCCGGCCCTAGAGGGGGCGCGCCAAGTGTGGGGAGTCCTACTAGGACTCCCAAGTCCTAGTAGGATTCCCCTTTCCTTTCCGGAGTAGGAGAGAAGGAAAGAGAGGGAGAGGGAGAAGGAAAAGGGGGTTACACCCCTTGTCCAATTCGGACTAGAGGGGGGCGCGCGCCTCCTTCCTTTTGGCCTCTCCCCTCTATTCCCGTATGGCCCAATAAGGCCCAATACTTGTCCCGGTGAATTCCCGTAACTCCCCGGTACTCCGAAAATACCCGAATCATTCGGAACCTTTCCGATGTCCGAATATAGTCGTCCAATATATCGATCTATACGTCTCGACCATTTTGAGACTCCTCGTCATGTCCCCGATCTCATCCGGGACTCCGAACTACCTTCGGTACATCAAATCACATAACTCATAATACAAATCTTCACAGAACTTTAAGCGTGCGAACCCAATGGGTTCGAGAACTATGTAGACATGACCAAGACACGTCTCTGGTCAATAACCAATAGCGGAACCTGGATGCTCATATTGGCTCCGACATATTCTACGAAGATCTTTATCGGTCAAACTGCATAACAACATATGTTGTTCCCTTTGTCATCGGTATGTTACTTGCCCGAGATTCGATCGTCGGTATCTTAATACCTAGTTCAATCTCGTTACCAGCAAGTCTCTTTACTCATTCTGTAATACATCATCCCGCAACTAACTCATTAGTTGCTATGCTTGCAAGGCTTATAGTGATGTGCATTAGCGAGTGGGCCCAGAGATACCTCTCCGACAATCGGAGTGACAAATCCTAATCTCGAAATACGCCAACCCAACAAGTACCTTCGGAGACACCTGTAGAGCACCTTTATAATCACCCAGTTACGTTGTGATGTTTGGTAGCACACAAAGTGTTCCTCCGGTAAACGGGAGTTGCATAATCTCATAGTCATAGGAACATGTATAAGTCATGAAGAAATCAATAGCAGAATACTAAAAGATCAAGTGCTAAGCTAACGGAATGGGTCAAGTCAATCACGTCATTCTCCTAATGATGTGATCTCGTTAATCAAATGACAACTCATGTCTATGGCTAGGAAACATAACCATCTTTGATCAATGAGCTAGTCAAGTAGAGGCATACTAGCGACACTCTGTTTGTCTATGTATTCACACATGTACTAAGTTTCCGGTTAATACAATTCTAGCATGAATAATAAACATTTATCATGATATAAGTAAATAAATAATAACTTTATTATTGCCTCTAGGGTATATTTCCTTCAGTCTCCCACTTGCACTAGAGTTAATAATGTAGATCACATCGCCATGTGATTTAACATCAATAGTTCACATCACCATGTGATTAACACCCATAGTTCACATCGTCATGTGACGAACACCCAAAGGGTTTGCTAGAGTCAATAATCTAGTTCACAATGCTATGTGATTAACACCCAAAGAGTACTGAGGTGTGATCATGTTTTGCTTATGAGAGAAGTTTAGTCAACGGGTCTGCCATATTCAGATCCGTATGTATTTTGCAAATTTCTATGTCAACAATGCTCTGCACGGAGCTACTCTAGCTAATTGCTCCCACTTTCAATATGTATCTAGATCGAGACTTAGAGTCATCTAGATCGGTGTCAAAGTTTGCATCGACGTAACTCTTTATGACGAACCTTTTGTCACCTCCATAATCGAGAAACATATCCTTATTCCGCTAAGGATAATTTTGACCGCTGTCCAGTGATCTACTCCTGATCACTTATTGTTCTCCCTTGCCAAAATCAATGTAGGGTATACAATAGATCTGTTACACAGCATGGCATACTTTATAGAACCTATGGCTGAGGCATAGGGAATGACTTTCATTCTCTTTCTATCTTCTGCCGTGGTCGGGCTTTGAGTCTTACTCAATTTCACACCTTGTAACACAGGCAAGAACTCTTTCTTTGACTGTTCCATTTTGAACTACTTCAAAATCTTGTCAAGGTATGTACTCATTGAAAAAACTTATCAAGCGTCTTGATCTATCTCTATAGATCTTGATGCTCAATATGTAAGCAGCTTCACCAAGGTCTTTCTTTGAAAAACTCTTTTCAAACACTCCTTTATGCTTTGCACAATAATTCTACATTATTTCCAATCAACAATATGTCATTCACATATACTTATCAGAAATGTTGTAGTGCTCCCACTCACTTTCTTGTAAATACAGGCTATGCTTTGATCAATTTATCAAAGCGTATATTCCAACTTCGAGATGCTTGCACCAGTCCATAGATGGATCGCTGGAGCTTGCATATTTTGTTAGCACCTTTAGGATTGACAAAACCTTATGGTTGCATCATATACAACTCTTCTTTAATAAATCCATTAAGGAATGCAGTTTTGTTTATCCATTTGCCAGATTTCATAAAATGCGGCAATTGCTAACATGATTCGGACAGACTTAAGCATCTCTACGAGTGAGAAAATTTCATCGTAGTCAACACCTTGAACTTGTCGAAAACCTTTTTGTGACAATTCTAGCTTTGTATATAGTAACACTACTATCAGCGTCCGTCTTCCTCTTGAAGATCCATTTATTTTCTATGGCTTGCCGATCATCGGGCAAGTCAACCAAAGTCCACACTTTGTTCTCATACATGGATCCCATCTCATATTTCATGGCCTTAAGCCATTTCGCGGAATCTGGGCTCATCATCGGTTCCTCATAGTTCGTAGGTTTTTCATGGTCAAGTAACATGACCTCCAGAACATGATTACCGTACCACTCTGGCGCGGATCTCACTCTGGTTGATCTACGAAGTTCTGTAGTAACTTGATCTGAAGTTTCATGATCATCATCATTAACTTCCTCACTAATTGGTGTAGGAGTCACAAGAACAGATTTCTGCGATGAACTACTTTTTCAATAAGGGAGTAGGTACAGTTACCTCATCAAGTTCTACTTTCCTCCCACTCACTTCTTTCGAGAGAAACTCCTTCTCTAGAAAGGATCCATTCTTAGCAACAAAGAATTTTTGCCTTCGGATCTGTGATAGAAGGTGTACCCAACAGTTTCTTTTGGGTATCCTATGAAGACGCACTTCTCCGATTTGGGTTTGAGCTTATTAGGTTGAAACATTTTCACATAAGCATCACAACCCGAAATTTTAAGAAACGACAGCTTCGGTTTCTTGCTAAACCACAGTTCATACTGTGTCGTCTTAACGGATTTAGATGGTGCCCTATTTAACGTGAATGCACTTGTCTCTAATGCATAACCCCAAAACGATAGTGGTAAGTCGGTAAGAGACATCATAGATTGCACTATATCCAATAAAGTACGGTTATGACGTTTGGACACACCATTACGCTGTGGTGTTCCAGGTGGCATGAGTTTGTGAAACTATTCCACATTGTTTTAATTGAAGGCCAAACTCGTAACTCAAATATTTGCCTCTACAATCAGATCGTAGAAACCTTTTTTTGTTACGATGATTCTCTCCTTCACTCTGAAAATCTTTGAACTTTTCAAGTGTTTCAGACTTGTGTTTCATCAAGTAGATATACACACATATGCTCAAATTATTTGTGAAGGTCAGAAAACAATGATACCCGCTGTGAGCCTCAACACTCATTGGACTGCATACATCGGTATGTATTATTTCCAACAAGTCTGTTGCTCGCTCTATTGTTCCGGAGAACGGAGTCTTAGTCATCTTGCCCATAAGGCATGGTTCGCAAGCATCAAGTGATTCATAATCAAGTGATTCCAAAGTCCCATCAGCATGGAGTTTCTTCATGCGCTATACACCAATATGACCTAAACGGCAGTGCCACAAATAAGTTGCACTATCATTATTAACTTTGCATCTTTTGGCTTCAATATTATGAATATGTGTACCACTACGATCGAGATCCAACAAACCATTTTATTGGGTGTATGACCATAGAAGGTTTTATTCATGTAAACAGAACAACAATTATTCTCTAATTTAAATTAATAACCATATTGCAATAAACATGATCAAATCATATTCATGCTCAACGCAAACACCAAATAACACTTATTTAGGTTCAAGACTAATCCCGAAAGTATAGGGAGTGTGCGATGATGATCATATCAATCTTGGAACTACTTCCAACACACATCGTCACCTCGCCCTTAACTAGTTTCTGTTCATTCTGCAACTCCCGTTTCGAGTTACTAATCTTAGCAACTGAACCAGTATCAAATACCGAGGGGTTGCTACGAACACTAGTAAAATACACATCAATAATCTGTATATCAAATATACCTTTGTTCACTTTGCCATCCTTCTTATCCGCCAAACACTTGGGGCAGTTCCGCTTCCAGTGACCAGTCCCTTTGCAGTAGAAGTACTTAGTCTCAGGCTTAGGTACAGACTTGGGCTTCTTCACTTGAGTAGCAACTTGCTTGTCGTTCTTCTTGAAGTTCCCCTTCTTCCCTTTGCCCTTTTCTTGAAACTAGTGGTCTTGTCAACCATCAACATTTGATGCTCTTTCTTGATTTCTACCTTCGTTGATTTCATCATCATGAAAAGCTCGGGAATCATTTTCGTCATCCCTTGCATACTATAGTTCATCATGAAGTTCTACTAACTGGTGATGGTGACTAGAGAATTCTGTCAATCACTATTTTATCTGGAAGATTAACTCCCACTTGATTCAAGTGATTGTAGTACCCATAAAATCTGAGCACATGCTCACTGCTTGAGCTATTCTCCTCCATCTTTTAGCTATAGAACTTGTTGGAGACTTCATATCTCTCAACTCGGGTATTTGCTTGAAATATTAACTTCAACTCCTGGAACATCTCATATGGTCCATGACGTTCAAAACGTCTTTGAAGTCCCGATTCTAAGCCGTTAAGCATGGTGCACTAAACTATCAAGTAGTCATCATATTGAGCTAGCCAAACGTTCATAACATCTGCATCTGCTCCTGCAATAGGTTTGTCACCTAGCGGTGCATCAAGGACATAATTCTTCTGTGCAGCAATGAGGATAAACCTCAGATCACGGACCCAGTCCGCATCATTGCTACTATCATCTTTCAACTTTGTTTTCTCTAGGAACATATATAAAACATAGGAAGCAACAACGCGAGCTATTGATCTACAACATTATTTGCAAAATACTATCAGGACTAAGTTCATGATAAATTAAAGTTAAATTAATCATATTACTTAAGAACTCCCACTTAGATAGACATCTCTCTAATCCTCTAAGTGATCACGTGATCCAAATCAACTAAACCATGTCCGATCATCACGTGAGATGGAGTAGTTTCAATGGTGAACATCACTATGCTGATCATATCTACTATATGATTCACGCTCGACCTTTCGGTCTCAGTGTTCCGAGGCCATATCTGCATATGCTAGGCTCGTCAAGTTTAACCTGAGTATTCCGCGTGTGCAACTGTTTTTGCACCCGTTGTATTTGAACGTAGAGCCTATCACACCCGATCATCACGTGGTGTCTCAGCACGAAGAACTTTCGCAACGGTGCGTACTCAGGGAGAACACTTATACCTTGATAATTTAGTAAGAGATCATCTTATAATGCTACCATCAATCAAAGCAAGATAAGATGCATAAAATATAAACATCACATGCAATCAATATAAGTGATATGATATGGCCATCATCATCTTGTGCATGTGATCTCTATCTCCGAAGCACCGTCATGATCACCATCATCACCGGCGCGACACCTTGATCTCCATCGTAGCATCGTTGTCGTCTCGCCAACTTATGCTTCTACGACTATCGCTAGCGCTTAGTGATAAAGTAAAGCATTACAGGGCGATTGCATTGCATACAATAAAGCGACAACCATATGGCTCCTGCCAGTTGCCGATAACTCGGTTACAAAACATGATCATCTCATACAATAAAATATAGCATCATGCCTTGACCATATCACATCACAACATGCCCTGCAAAAACAAGTTAGACGTCCTCTACTTTGTTGTTGTAAGTTTTACGTGGCTGCTACGGGCTGAGCAAGAATCGTTCTTACCTACGCATCAAAACCACAACGATAGTTTGTCAAGTTAGTGCCGTTTTAACCTTCTCAAGGACCGGGCGTAGCCACACTCGGTTCAACTAAAGTTGGAGAAGCTGACACCCGCCAGCCACCTGTGTGCAAAGCACGTCAGTAGAATCAGTCTCGCGTAAGCGTACACGTAATGTCAGTCCGGGCCGCTTCATCCAACAATACCACCGAACCAAAGTATGACATGCTGGTAAGCAGTATAACTTGTATCGCCCACAACTCACTTGTGTTCTACTCGTGCATATAACATCTACGCATAAAACCTGGCTCGGATGCCACTGTTGGGGAACGTAGTAATTTCAAGAAATTTCCTACGCACACACAAGATCATGGTGATGCATATCAACGAGAGGGGAGAGTGTTGTCCACATACCCTCATAGACCGAAAGCGGAAGCGTTAGCACAACGCGGTTGATGTAGTTGTACGTCTTCACGATCTGACCGATCAAGTACCGAACGCACGGCACCTCCGAGTTCAGCACACGTTCAGCTCGATGACGTCCCTCGAACTCTGATCCAGCCGAGCTTTGAGGGAGAGTTCCGTCAGCACGACGGCGTGTTGACGATGATGATGTTCTACCGACGCAGGGCTTCGCCTAAGCACCGCTACGATATTATCGAGGTGGATTATGGTGGAAGGGGGCACCGCACACGGCTAAGAGATCAAGAGATCAATTGTTGTGTCTATGGGGTGCCCCCCTGCCCCCGTATATAAAGGAGGGAGGGAGAGGCCGGCCCTAGAGGGGGCGCGCCAAGTGTGGGGAGTCCTACTAGGGCTCCCAAGTCCTAGTAGGATTCCCCTTTCCTTTCCGGAGTAGGAGAGAAGGAAAGAGGGGGAGAGAGAGAAGGAAAAGGGCGTTGCACCCCTTGTCCAATTCGGGCCAGAGGGGGGGCGCGCGCCTCCTTCCTTTTGGCCTCTCTCCTCTATTCCCGTATGGCCCAATAAGGCCCAATACTTGTCCCGGTGAATTCCCGTAACTCCCCGGTACTCCGAAAATACCCAAATCACTCGGAACCTTTCCGATGTCCGAATATAGTCGTCCAATATATCGATCTTTACGTCTCGACCATTTCGAGACTCTTCGCCATGTCCCCGATCTCATCCGGGACTCCGAACTACCTTCGGTACATCAAATCACATAACTCATAATACAAATCGTCATAGAACTTTAAGCGTGCGGACCCTACGGGCTCAAGAACTATGTAGACATGACCAAGACACGTCTCTGGTCAATAACCAATAGCGGAACCTGGATGCTCATATTGGCTCCCACATATTCTACGAAGATCTTTATCGGTCAAACCGCATAACAACATATGTTGTTCCCTTTGTCATCGGTATGTTACTTGCCCGAGATTCGATCGTCGGTATCTTAATACCTAGTTCAATCTCGTTACCGGCAAGTCTCTTTACTCGTTCTGTAATACATCATCCCGCAACTAACTCATTAGTTGCAATGCTTGCAAGGCTTATAGTGATGTGCATTAGCGAGTGGGCCCAGAGATACCTCTCCGACAATCGGAGTGAAAAATCCTAATCTCGAAATACGCCAACCCAACAAGTACCTTCGGAGACACCTGTAGAGCACCTTTATAATCACCCAGTTACGTTGTGACGTTTGGTAGCACACAAAGTGTTCCTCCGGTAAACGGGAGTTGCATAATCTCATAGCCATAGGAACATGTATAAGTCATGAAGAAATCAGTAGCAGAATACTAAACGATCAATTGCTAAGCTAACGGAATGGGTCAAGTCAATCACATCATTCTCCTAATGATGTGATCCCGTTAATCAAATGACAACTCATGTCTATGGCTAGGAAACATAACCATCTTTGATCAACGAGCTAGTCAAGTAGAGGCATACTAGTGACACTCTGTTTGTCTATGTATTCACACATGTACTAAGTTTCCGGTTAATACAATTCTAGCATGAATAATAAACATTTATCATGATATAAGGAAATAAATAATAATTTATTATTGCCTCTAGGGCATATTTCCTTCAGTAAGGACCGACATGACAAAAATGAAAAGATAGCAGAACATCTTTGAGCTTCACATCAACGACCGTCACCTGCCTCCGGCACCACCATAGCAGCCACCGAAGAAAAGAATGACGGATCACCTCCTCACCCGAGCTCGACGCGGTTCCATCGCTGATATGCAGCTTTGCGGACCTCCAAGGTGGCTCACTAAAAGTGAAGCCATTGCCGTTGAACGAATCAGACCGGTGCAACACCCCGGACACGCCATCGAACTCCAGATCTGGCACCCCACCACGACTAAGACGCCGAAGGAGGAAACCATACCTGCCATCCACGAACCACAAACCCAACACACGTTCCGTCTACCAGATGTCGTCGATGCAGACTATAATCTGCATCCGCTCCTGGACTACCTCCCAAGCCCCCCGCCGACACTGGAGCAAACGTCGACGCAACGGTGGAGCCCGAGGACACAAGTCCACCACGAGGATGCCACCGCCGCCACGCCATCCTTGCTTGAACAGACTGGTTTCCAAATTCACCCCCAACCATTGGACCGAAGGCCTCGTCAGGGATGGATCCGAAGAATCTTTATTCAGCGCCGTCATCGTCGCCACCGAAGCCAAGATGATGAACAACCTAAAAACCTAGACTACAAGAGAGTAAAATGATCCACACGCGTGGATCCAGCGACCCCCTCACCACCGACGACTGAGGTCGCCGGCGGAGGGGAGCCGTCGGAGGATGGCGCTAGAAGATTGGCCTCCTGGCGGCGGCTAGGGTTCCAGCCGCCAGGACTAGAGGAAAAACGATCTTGGGATGCGGGCTCTTTCCTCCGCCCTAGAGGTTCCCTCCCCTTGATTCCCATATTCGCCTTGTTAATTACATTCGTAGGAGAAAAATTGGTAGGTGTAATTTGATCCTTATTAATTTATTTCTGTCAACATATAGACATCTTACCACAATACGCATTCATGCATGAGAAACCACTCGCCTCAACATGCATGAAACAACTATTATGCTATCAGTAAAATTGCATAACCATACAATAAATTATGCCTCTTTTCAGTTGTCATATTACTAACTCAACTATAATGCGGTGGAGAGTCCACAGACCCCTCCCCCCTGGCGCCGCCTCCCAAGTGACTCGGGGGAAGGGGGAAGGACCCTAGCCGCGCTGCCGGTTGCACCCTAGATCCGACCCCCTCCCTCGCGACGCCGCCGCTGAAGGCGACACTGGCGAAGTCCAAGCTTGCCCAAGGAGGGTGGCGCCAGGCGTTCCTACCTCCTGTGGCGCCCTCGGGTGGGGCCTGGCCTCCCATCGACGTGAGGTAGTTCGACGGCGGAGCTCCTCTTCGCGTGGCGTCGCCACCCCTCTCTGGTCGTCTCTCCTGTTCCCGACAGAGTCTCCTCTCTGGTTACGCGCGCGAGCTCGACAGATCTGGCCATGGGGGCCCCGACGAAGGGATTCTGCGGGTGTCGTCGCATCCCGCGGCGCGTGCGTGGTGCGCTGGTCGTGTGTGGCCGTGCGTGGGGCACCCCCTTCTTTAGCTCATGCGCACCGGCCAGCCGTGGCCATGCATGATGCACCTCCCGCTGATGGGTCCTCCGTCGCTGGTGCTGCAGGTGGATTCAATCTGGGTCCACGCGGGCCTGCAACTATTCTACTAGGTGGTGGTGTGGATCTCCTTCTCTTCGACGCGGCGGCCTGCACATGGTGGATCTTGCCATCGTTGTTATGGTCCCGGTTGGCTTGGAACCTGCATTCTCCAGTGCCCAGCTCCCCGACGTTCCTCCCGTAGCGTCTTTGGCCCCTGTGCTCTAGAAGCTGCGCTCTTTCAAGCTTCCTGTGTTTGCTAGTGTTTTGGCGGCTCCGACTTCGTCGATCCAGGTTGGCGTTCTTCATATCATGTCTCGTCGATGTGACGGCTATCATTGCATCCCATGTGTTGGTTTCTCTACGCCCTATTGTTGCCTCACCAACCTCGACTGCCACCCTTTGCCTTGCCCCTCCCCTGCCAGGTCAAATGTTCGCGCTTCCGGTGACATAGCCCCCCTTCTGGTGACAGCGGCATCAGCTTACGACATGTTCGTGTCTTTGGATCCAGTCCCAGCGATTTGGGATTGTTCGTACATTGGCCAACGCAAAATCCCCGCTTGATGCTGACAGGGCAACACCTTTTTTTAGAAAAGGAGGATGTACCCCCGGCCTCTGCATCTGGACGATGCATGCAGCCATATTATTAATTATTCACAAAGACCATACAAGGTGATACATCAATAAGCCTGAAGCCACCATTTTGGCAACGCTGTTGCTACTCCTATCCCTTTGATGAAGGTGTGCCGAATGTCCGAGCCTAATACCAAACAGACATCGCACCAAAGCCTAACATCTAAAGCCGGGTGTCCCATCCAAGCCACTACCTGGATTGGGTCCCACACCAGTCTGGTACACTCCTAGTGAGCACCGCACGTTGCAAGGGCCGTCACCTCCATCTTCCCTCAGTCCATCTTCAGAGCAGAACTGATGCACCGACCTTGCCATGCCTCTCTGCCATCAACACCACCATGACGCCAGACAGCTTCCTCCTCCTGCGTGAGTCCATCTTCAATACGCGGCCATCGGCGAACTGCCGCGGCGCCATGCTGCCGGGATCCGCCGTCGGCGTTGCGGTAGATGTAACACCGCTCCTCCTCTTGTCCCCTCCAGCCAGCACGTGCTCCAAAACGATGTCCCCCAGGAGGGACAACAGCATCGAAGGTGTCATCATCGTCCGATCCGGTAGACCCAGATCTAGGGTTTCCCCCGGAGCATCACGAGTGGGGCGCCATGACCTACAACAACGATGCCTCAAGAAGGGAACGACGTCATAGACGCCACCATCGTCCGCCATGACCGTAGTCGGCGCGATTTTCATCGGAAATCACGGCCCCCCGATCTCGTTGTTGACTGAAACCGAACGGAGCTTCGCCGTGAAGACCAAAGCCGCCGTCGGCATGCCGGCAGGGAGCCTCCAGCCGCCCCTCACTGGTCCTCCACGCGCCACCGGTTGCCACGCCGGGGCGGATCTGGACGGGAGCCAGATACGCGGCTTCCGTCGCGCATCTCCAGGCATAGACTCCATCGAGGGGAAGAGCACCATGTCGGCCATGGATCTGGCCGCCCTACCTGCTGCTCGTGGATCCAACACCGGTGTCGCCCCTGTCGCCTCCGGGTGATCCCGCAGGCTCCGCCGTGTCCGGCCCTCCACGCGCAGGACGAGGCACCACAACACCGCCGCCGGACCTGCCCGCGCGCCGCCGCACCCCAAATGAACGCGCTGCCGCCGCCCGAGGACGGCCGCCCTAGCCGAGCCCTCGCGCGAGGAGGAGATGGGGCCCTGCCACCGCCAGCACCTACCGGGCTTTGCCCGGCGGCGTGGACCGGCGGCGACGAGGGGAGAAGAGGGGTGGGGAGACCTGAGGTACCGGCGGCTAGGGTTGCCCCCTAGGTCGCTCGCGGGGGGAGCGGCGCGACAGGCCAACACGTGTGGGTGCCATACCCTTCCTGGAGGCACTGCCAAGGCCTATTCTCTGAGCGCTGAGGGAAACCCCAGATCCAGTTCCTCATATCGGATGACGGCAGCGTCACAACGTTGTTCCCCTTCATTAAGGCGTCGTCTTGCTTGCCCGCGTCGTATCTTGTCTCGTACTGGATTCCGAGTGTTAGGGCATCATCTTGGTTAGGGTTGTTTGTGTTGGACTGGGTAGTTTAGTGTTGTGTTGTAGCTTTTGCTTGGGCCGAGCATCACATGTCTCCCTGCTCCGAGCACCATGTTTACGTCATCTTTGGTTGTGCCATGCGATGTATCGCTCTATGTTCTCACTTCAACTGCTTCTATACCAGTGAAAGATACATAAGCTTTGCGTATTTGCGAACAAAAGTAACTCAACTATTCATATTATAATCTCATATAAATATATCGGAACCAATTCCCAAAGCAACACAGCAGGTACGATCTTGCTGTATATAAGTTAGCCCTCCGGAGCTACCACACAAATTAACTAACCTACTCCCTCCATTTTTGTTTAAAGGGCGCAGCTCCAAAGTCTCTGGGACCAAGGTGCCTAGCAATTGGACGAAAATCTGGACGTGGGACGTGAAATTAGCATCGGGAGTTACGGTTCTGCGCCTAACTAATCGCGTTAAAAACGCTTAGTAACCCCCACGGCCAATCAGCGAGCCATCTCCTCGCATGCACTGGTGGAGCCAATTCCAGCCGCGATTTCCTCTCTTTCTTCTTCTTCCCGCACTCGTTCCTTTCTCCCCGCTCAGTTTCCATAAAAAACGCGAGTGAAAATTTCATCTCCGATCGAAAACTCGCGCCGATCTTCCCCGCTGCCAAATTGTAAACGAAATTTTCACCGATCAATAGTTCCCGCCGGTGCTCTCTTTATATATGTGTGCAGATGGAGGCACACGAACAGACATCGGTCTGCATCTCTCCTCCATCTCACTCCAATGGCGCCGCCACAGCCAGGGGGATCAGATCGCCGGCCTCCTCCTCTTGGCCTCCGTGGGCTTTCGCGGGTGGCTTTCCAACCTAGATCGCCGCCACCAGGAGCAGTTCCTCCTCCTCCTCCTCTTGGTCTCACTGGACGCGCGTCGATGCCAGCTTTCTCCATTGGCACCGCTCGCTCGGAGTTGCATCCTCCTCCAACGACATTGCCTCGACGGCGCGTCGGCCTCGCACGCCCATCTCGTCCTCTGGCACCTAACGAGGCCGGTTCCTCGAACTGGAGTGTCTCCATTGGCGGAGCCGTGGCAGGTAGCGGAGAGATGGTAAGATCTTCGTTCGTGGGGTTTAGCCTCGTCAATGGTGGCGGCGGGATCTCGTTCGGCAGTGGCGGCAGTGAGTCCATGGGCTTCACTTTTAGTTCCGGCGCCGGTGGCATACGGATCAGAGATGGATCCTCCCGTGCTGCCACCATAGAAGGTAAACCCTAAACCCTAGTTGTAGATCATGTACTCATAGTTTTTTGTAGTTTTAGATGATCATGTACCCTAAACTCTTGTCTGCTGTCACGTGTGCATGATCAAAGGAACTGGGTTCGGCCTTGCTGGACAGAATGGGCAGGAGATGACCAACGGAGACACTCCAACAATTGGCTACCGAGGGGTTGGATACAACCCAAATTTTGCCCATGCCGACGAATACCCTCCTAGTCAAGAGCATGTTCAAATCCAAAAAGAACCTATCGATTTGAGTAAGCACCTTTTGATCATATTTGTGTGTTTCAGTAATATTCAATATTTTTCGCATCTAATTATTCTGTCCAATGCATTTAGATGTTATGTCGAACAAGGAGACAAGAACGCACTACCGTACAGATGATAAGCGACACATATATTCTGAGATCCTTGCCCGTAATGGTGGGGGTAATAGGTTGAAGCATGGAGTTTCTAAAGCTGTTGCACTAGCTTGTGAATGTCCAAGGAGAATAGTGCAAAGGGTATGGCAGCAGGCTAAAAATGGTGGAGGCATTACAGGGGTAAAAAACAATCGGAAGCTCAAATCAGGAAGGAAAAAGATAAATTTAAACATAGATGCATTGGAGGCCATCCCACCTGGAGAGAGAACAACATTAGAACAAGTTGCTGGACATCTAAACTTGTCAACTACCACTGTTTGGAGGAGGTGAGAGTTCTACTACTGAATTGTTGTCAAATTTCTACATGTCAACATTCCTTTATTTTATGGATTTCTGAATGATAGGTTGAAGATGAAGGAAATTCGACGAATAACAAGTGAATTGAAGCCCGCCTTGACTGATGCAAACCAAAGGGCTCGTCTGGAGTATGCTCTTATGCATCTTGAACCATGTAGCATAACATCCCTAGGTGGTATTAATCCCACATTTAGGGCTGATATGGATGTGGTTCATATAGATGAGAAATGGTTTTATCGCACGCGGAAGACCCAGAACATGTATTTGAGTCATAGAGAGGAGGCACCACACCGGGAATGTAAAAATAAAAGCCACATTCAGAAAATTATGTTCTTGTCCGCAATGGCTAGACCAAGGTATGATGCTCAAGGCAATTGTGTGTTTGATGGCAAGATAGGGGTTTGGGCTTACACAGAGTGGGTGCAAGCTAAAAAGAGAAGTCAGAATAGGTTGGTACTTGTTCTTGTTACTACTTTGTGCTAAAAAAATTGTGCACATTATTCACTACTTTGTGCTATGTTTGAGTATATTTGTTTCTATATCCATAGGTTGAGGGGGGCATGGGAGCTGAAGCCTGCAGATACAGTGGACAGGGAGAAAAGTCGGGAGTACTTAGTGAAATACGTACTACCGGCTATAAAGGAGAAGTGGCCTGAGAGCGATAGATGGAATACCATCTACGTACAGCAGGACAATGCTAAGACTCATATAAAACCAGATGATCCACTTTTTTTGCAGGAAGCTGCTAGGGGTGGTTGGGATATTAGGATGATATACCAACCACCTAATTCTCCTGACACAAACATATTAGATCTTGGTTGGTTTGCCTCAATTAAAGAAATGTTCCATAGAAAGATGCCCAAGACCCTACTCGAGATTGTCCAAAAGGTATTGCACTGATTAGATCTTGGTTGGTATTCTTTTTTATGTTCTATGTGATATATACCTATTTGTGTATGAACTGTTTTGCGTTTTTCATGTCATGTGTCATAGGTTAATCAATCCCTAGCTGAGTACCCCCATCAAAGGCTCAATAGGATCTGGTTGAGTCATCAAGCGTGCATGAGAGAGATCATCAAGCACAAGGGGTCTATCCACTATGCTGTTGTAGCGACCAGACCTCAAATGGCCTGTGCTGCTGTGCACCAGTGTCATCCCTGGATCAGTAATGCTGACACGCACAGTACAAATGAAGGATTTATAACAGAGTAGCAATCACACACTTATTACCACGAATATCTCCAAAGAGATTAAGTATGATAAACATGGCTTAAGGCCATCTAAAAACGATAACAGCGGAAGACTTGGAAGATAAGTGAGTCCATCAACTCCAGCGGCATCACTGAGTATAAGACCACGACCTAAGGCACCTTACTCGTCGTCTGAAAAGTCTGCAACATGAAACGTTGCAGCCCGAAAACGGGTCAGCACATAGAATATGCTGGTAATGTAACACATAGAGAATAATGAACAATGATAATGCTATACTATATGCATATATGGCTGGTGGAAAGCTCTATGGTTACAGTTTTGCGAAAAGCCAATTTTATCCTACTACAAAGGAATAAATTTTATTTTAACTATCATGGTGGTTGAAACATTGAGAAGGTACCTCCAACTCAATCCCAATTAAGTGTCATCATTAACCCAACAAAATTAATTATAAGTATCACGGTGATGAGATTCAAATGATAATCCAGGTACTAGATACTCAAGTTGTCCATAACCGGGGACACGGCTAATCATGATCAGTTTGTACACTCTGCAGAGGTTTGTGCACTTTTCCCCACAAGACTCGATCGCCTCCGCTTGATTCTCGCACTGCATGATGTTTGAGAAACGGATGACCGAGACACAGTCTTTCAGAAACAGTCACTCTCTACTCTGGATGGACCGGTACACCTACTTTCCCCTACATCTGCTAGTCCACCTCTTCAATAGATCATGTAACCTACTCAGCTATGCTAGAGCCCATAATAGCTTGCGGCTGCACACGGAAGTTTCTAGCATGAATAATCTTATGATCCCTTTGAGCCTGGGTGGCGGACCTTATACATACAGACAACACTGGGTTCTCCAGGTGTCTCAATCCACCCAGATGTGAGTTTTAGTTGCCACCTTAAGTTGAACCATTATTAAACACTCACATCTGTCATGAATATCTCTCAAACCCAATCCACGTCTACGAGCATAGCATGGCAATAACAAAAGCAACGTAGAAGTAACTCCCAAGGGTTTGATAAGAAAACAGGGCAATAGGTACTACCTCAACTACTTCCCAATACCCACAGTTTATTTAGATCCTAACCATGCAATGTGTTTGAGGAAAAGATCTAATGCAAATAAAACTGGGTATGAACGGGGTATGATCAAAGTGTTACTTGCCTTGCTGATGATCCGCAAAACCTAGCGAGTCGATATAACAAGCGGCGCACTCCGGGTACTCTATCGCAAACAAACAAGCATACAATCAGTACTCATCTAATGCACAGGTAAAACTCGAATGAAAGATTCAACCAGAAAGTTCAACTTAAGAACTCCGGTTTGCAAAAAGAATCAACTCGAAAGAAGCAACGAAAGTCAAACGGCGGAAGAAAGAAACTTCGTTTGCTAATCTGGATCTAGGTCAAATTTTACTGTTGCAAAAACTTGTTTGAGTAGATTAAACGGAAAGAGAATTTCGAGACGAAACTCTAGGCGCTTGAATCACCTGATTCCGATAAACGAGCGAAAAGTTAAACAGATTCGAAAATTCGATCAGAAATCGAATCTGAGAAAATAACGAGAAAATCCGACAAAAAAGAAAAACGGACGAACGGTTAAATAACGGACGTTCGTTAACAGAGAAAAACCGATGAACGTGTTCGTTAAAACGAACGGTTCGGTAAACGCTCGCGAAATAAGAAAACCGAAAAAAAAACCGATCTAGGGTTTTTTTTAAACAAAAGGTTTTTTTTCCAGAAAACCGGTCAACTCGACGAACGGCGGCGACAGTACCTCGACGGGCTCGCTCCGGCGGGCGGGGTCGGCGGCGGGGGTGCGGGTCTCGGGGGCGGCGGCTCCGGCGGCGAGGGGGCTCCGGCTCGGGGCTCCCGGCGGCGAGGTGGCGAGGCAAAAGGCGGGCGGCGGCGGGGCTAGATGCGGCGGCGGCGGCGGCGACTCCTCCGGCGATGGTGGCGACGAAAACGGAGAGGGGGGGCTATATATATGGAGGGGGGCTAGAGGCTTGGGGGAGGGGGCACCGAGGCGGCGGCGGGCTCCGTGGCGTGGCCGGACTCCGGCGGGGCGTGGGGAGGAAGGAGAGCGCGGGCGGGCTCGGTTGGGCTCGGCCCAGCCGGCGCGGTAATTTTTTTTAAATAAGTTCCGCGAAGAGAATTGCATAGAAAAATAAATAAAAATCAGAAAAATATGAAATAAATTTTTCCCGTCTAGTTTGAAAATCTAGAATAGGGTGAACATTTTTAAAATCAAAAATAAATATTTTGAAAACATGAATATTTTTAATGCAATAAAAATTGCAAATAAAATCCAAATAAATTCCAAATAATGTTTTTAACATTTTTCCTCCAGTATTTCAATTGTTTTGGAGAAGTCATATTTTCTCCTCTCGTTTATCTTAAAATGAAATATTTTTCCGGAGAGAAAAATAATTAAAAATCCCAATCCTCGTTTGAAAAATCAAATAAGAAAATTCGAGAAAATCCCCAACTCTCTCCGAGGGTCCTTGAGTTGCTTAGGATTTATCGAGGATTTGTCAAAATGCAATAAAACATGATATGCAATGATGCTCTATGTATAACATTCCAAATTGAAAATTTGGGATGTTACAAACCTACCCCCCTTAAGATGAATCTCGCCCTCGAGATTCGGGTTGGCTAGAAAACAGGTGGGAGTGGTTTTTCCGTAGATCTTCCTCTCGCTCCCAGGTGGCCTCATCTTCTGTGTGGTGACTCCACTGAACTTTGCAAAACTTGATAACCTTGCTGCGGGTAACTCGGCTGGCATACTCGAGAATCTTAACTGGCTTCTCCTCATAGGTCAAATCACTTTCCAACTGAATCGCTTCCAATGGCACAGTATCTCTCAGCGGTATTTCAGCCATCTCTGCGTGGCACTTCTTCAACTGCGAAACGTGAAATACATCATGTATTTCAGACAATCCTTCGGGTAATTCCAGCTTGTAGGCAACTTCTCCCATACGTTCCAACACTCTGTATGGTCCAATAAAACGAGGCGCTAACTTTCCCTTAACTCCAAAGCGCTTCACTCCACGAAGTGGTGATACTCGAAGATACACTCTGTCTCCGATTTCGTGAACTGTCTCCTTGCGTTTAGAATCAGCATAACTCTTCTGCCTGGATTGGGCTACCTTGAGCCTATCACGAATCAACTTCACTTTCTGTTCAGACTCCTTAATCAAATCTGGTCCAAACAACTGACGGTCTCCAACTTCGTCCCACAACAACGGTGTTCTACACCTCCTTCCGTACAAGGCTTCGAAAGGGGCCATCTTCAAACTGGTTTGATAACTGTTGTTATAAGAAAACTCCGCATATGGCAAATTGTCGTCCCAACTTGATCCATAATCTAGCGCACAAGCTCTCAACATGTCCTCCAAAATCTGGTTGACTCTCTCGGTCTGTCCATCTGTCTGCGGGTGAAATGCTGTACTAAATTCCAGCCTGGTTCCCAATGTTTCATGTAACTGCTTCCAAAACTTCGAGGTAAATTGGGTTCCTCTGTCTGATACAATGGTCCTCGGAACTCCATGCAAACATACTATCCTGGTCATGTATATCTTAGCCAACTTAGCACTGGTGTAAGTGGTCTTTACTGGAATGAAATGAGCCACTTTCGTCAAACGGTCGACTACAACCCATATCGAGTCATAGCCTGAACGAGTCCTTGGTAATCCTGTGATAAAATCCATGCCTATTTTATCCCACTTCCATTCGGGTATCGGCAATGGCTGTAACAATCCTGCTGGCTTCTGATGCTCTGCCTTCACTCTCTGACATACATCACAAACTGCTACATACTCCGCAATATCCTTCTTCATTCCGGTCCACCAGAAAATATTCTTCAAATCCAAATACATCTTGGTATTCCCTGGGTGAATCGAGTACGGTGAATCATGGGCTTCCTGCAAAATCAACTTCCTGATCTCCGGATCATTTGGCACATATACGCGGTCCTCGAACCATAAGGTATCGTGCTCATCCTCACGAAATCCCTTGGCTTTTCCTTTGCTCATTTTCTCCTTTATCTCTTCAATCTCCTTGTCTGTCTTCTGAGCTTCTCTGATCCTTTCCATCAAGGTGGACTGAATCTCCAATGTCGCTAAATAGCCTCTCGGGACTATCTCCAAACATAGCTCGCAAAGGTCCTCGGCTAACCCCTGAGGTAACTCTCCTGTCATGAGGGTGCTAATATGACTCTTGCGGCTCAACGCGTCTGCTACTACGTTAGCCTTTCCGGGGTGATAATGCAGTCTCATATCATAATCCTTAATGAGCTCCAACCATCTCCTCTGTCTGAGGTTTAACTCCTTCTGCGTGAAAATGTACTTCAAACTCTTGTGGTCCGTGTACACCTCACAATGGTTTCCGATGAGAAAATGTCTCCATGTCTTCAATGCATGCACCACGGCTGCTAATTCCAAGTCATGCGTAGCATAATTCTTCTCATGGGGTTTAAGTTGTCGTGAAGCATACGAAACAACTCTTCCTTCCTGCATAAGCACTGCTCCAAGTCCTCGACGAGAAGCGTCGCAATAAACTTCATAGTCCTTGCATTGATCTGGCAGTATCAACACTGGTGATGTAACCAATCGTTTCTTTAACTCCTGGAAACTAGCTTCACATTCCTCAGTCCAATTGAATTTGGTGTCCTTCTTCAATAGCTCAGTCATGGGCTTAGCAATCCTTGAGAAATTCTCGATAAATCTCCGGTAGTATCCTGCAAGTCCAAGAAAACTCCGGATTTCTCCAACTGTCGTGGGTGATTCCCAACTTGTCACTGTGTCAACCTTGGCAGGGTCTACTGCTATTCCTTCTCCAGAAATAACGTGTCCAAGGAATTCAACTTCCTTCAACCAAAACTCACATTTGCTGAACTTGCCATATAACTGATGTTCTCTGAGCTTCTCAAGTACCAATCGTAAATGCTCCTCATGCTCTTCTTCATCCTTGGAAAAGATTAAAATATCATCAATGAACACCACGACGAACTTATCCAAAAACTACATAAACACTTTGTTCATCAGGTTCATGAAATAGGCAGGTGCGTTAGTCAGTCCAAATGACATAACGGTATACTCATACAGTCCATATCTGGTGGTAAATGCCGTCTTGGGTATATCTTGCTCTCGAATCTTTAACTGATGGTATCCTGATCGTAGATCGATCTTGGAAAATACTTTAGCTCCTTGCAGGCGGTCAAACAAATCATTGATCATTGGCAGTGGGTACTTGTTTTTGATGGTCACTTCATTCAATCCTCGGTAATCAACAACCATCCTTAGTGATCCATCTTTCTTCTCCACTAGAAGTACTGGTGATCCCCAAGGTGACGAACTTGGGCGAATATAGCCTTTATCCAGTAACTCCTTGATCTGCTTCTTAATTTCCTCCAAATCCTTTGCGGGCATCCTGTACGGTCTCTTAGATATTGGCCCTGTGCCTGGCAAAAGTTCAATCAAGAACTCAATGTCTCTATCCGGTGGCATGCCTGGCAGTTCTTCTGGAAATACATCCGGATAGTCCTTCACCACTGGTACTTCCTCCTGTACAACTCCTGATAAGGAATTCACTTGAGTCCTCTTCGGCATATGCCTGGATACATACTTGATCCTTTTTCCTTCTGGGGTGGTAAGCAAAATCGTCTTGCTAGCACAATCGATGTTTCCTCCATACAACGATAGCCAATCCATTCCCAAAATCACATCCAAACCTTGCGATTCCAAAACAATGAGGTCTGAGGGGAAAACATGCCTACCAATGGCCAATGGTATCTGAAAACATCCTTGGGTGGCCATATACTCTGCTCCTGGCGAGGTTACTAACATAGGGGTTTTGAGAACTTGGGTGGACATCTTAAACTTGTTTACGAATCCCCTTGATATGTATGAATGCGATGCACCAGTATCGAAAAGAACAGTTGCAGTAAATGACTTAACCAAAAACTTACCTATTACTGCATCAGGCTGAGCTTCAATCTCCTCCACGCTCAGGTGGTTCACATGTCCTTTGTTGAACGGGTTCGGCTTCTTCCCAGAGCTTCCATTGCCATTTCCATTTTGGGCTTCGGGACAATCAGTTGCATAATGTCCCGTCTTCTGGCACTTGAAACAAGTAATGTGACTCAGATCTCTCTTGGTTGGGGTAGATGGGTTGGTGCGGTTCTGTCCGTTTCCTCCTCCATTCCCATTACCATTCTTGGAGCCATTATGGTTGTGCGAACTACCTCCTCCATGGGTATGCTGAAACTGTCCTCCCGGCTTCGGGGTAAATCGTGGCTTCTGCTGGGCTCCAGAATTATACTTCCCTTGTCCATACTTCCTTTTGCGGTTTTCGATCTGTTGTTGCTTCCCTTCTATCATGAGAGCTCTATCTACTAGCTCCTGGTAGTTGTTGAAGGTTGCTACCATCAACTGCATACTCAGCTCATCATTCAATCCTTCCAGAAATTTCTCCTGCTTGGCAGCATCCGTAGCAACGTCATCTGGTGCATAACGTGCTAGCTTACTGAATTCTTCCACATACTGGCCTACGGTGCGACCTCCTTGGCGTAGGTTGCGAAACTCACGCTTCTTCATAGCCATAGCTCCTGCTGAAACATGTGCTGTACGGAAAGCTTGCTGAAACTGGTCCCATGTGACAGTGTCAATAGGGTGCGTGGCTGTATAATTCTCCCACCATGAGGCTGCAGGTCCATCAAGCTGATGTGCGGCAAAACGCACTCTTTCCGCATCTGTGCATCCTGCAGTGGTCAACTCCCTTCCAACTTTGCGGAGCCAATCATCTGCAATAATCGGCTCGGTGCTACTGGAAAACACCGGCGGGTTTAGCCTTAAGAAATGGGCTAGGTGATCAACAGGTGGTGGTGGCGGTGGGTTGTTGTTGTTGTTGCCTTGGTTCTGAGCTAACACTTGCATCAAGGCATTCTGTTGCTGAATCAACTGGGTGATCTCTGGCGGGAAAACAAATCCGGTGTCGCGTCTCGGAGGCATCTGATGGGTTTAGAAAAGATGAGAATTAAGAATAGAATGAGGTCTAGAGAGAAAACACTACCCATATGCTCATGAGACAAATTCAATCAATATCACTCAATCAATCCAAACATGGCAAAACAATCGATCTAACTAGCGTTACAAAGTGCTTGAACTATACTACTAAATGGGGGAAAACTACTACTGATATGGTAGTCTACTAAAAATTCTGATCCGTTGAAGACTCCATGATGTCTGCTCCAGCTTCATCAATCCAATCGTCTTCACTTGGTTCCGAGTCGGTGTCGTCGATGATGATGTAGTTATCCGGACAAGTGCATTCGTCGACTTCTGCTTTTGGCACTGGATTTCCCACGAATGATCCAATTTTATTCTCCAGGTCGTCAATCTTCCCTACTAGTGCGTTGATTTCCTCCAAATAATCTTCGCGTGTAGTCTTGAGTTCTTCTTGGAGTTCCTTGATCTTCGTGAATGCCTTCTTCAGTTCTTCCTTGTCCGTGCATATCTGGTTCTCCTGGCGTCGAATATGTTGGTTCTGCTCCTGGATGAAAGCTGCAATTGATCCATCCTTCTTGGTCTTGATCATCTCCCATTGCGCGTCTCGACGTCCACAAATTTGGTAAATTGTATCCTTAAGCTCCTGGTGATAGACTTCTCCAATGCGTCCCATGGCGATATGTGCGGCCATGCTCTTCCCTAAACTCCAAGTTGGTGCTTCGAAAACCATTCTTATGGGTTCCGTAATTGGCGCAAACGTTCTTCCTGGAATGATAACTTGAATCTTCCAGCTCTCCTCTTCAGGAAATGTGGCGTTGTAGGTTCCGGTGATGCTTGGTATTCCTATGTTCAAGTACTTGGTGACTTCCTTCAAGTGTCGTCCAAATGGCGTGTCCTCGTCGGGTTGCATGAACTTGCTCCTTGCATTCGCCATTCCTAAAGAGTAGAAAGTGGAGAGGAGTCAGAAATGAGAAGAGAGAAGTTTTCTAGGGCTTAAGCTTAGTGGTCGTGTCCTACAGTCAGCGTGTGCTCTGATACCAACTTTGTAGCGACCAGACCTCAAATGGCCTGTGCTGCTGTGCACCAGTGTCATCCCTGGATCAGTAATGCTGACACGCACAGTACAAATGAAGGATTTATAACAGAGTAGCAATCACACACTTATTACATCGAATATCTCCAAAGAGATTAAGTATGATAAACATGGCTTAAGGCCATCTAAAAACGATAACAGCGGAAGACTTGGAAGATAAGTGAGTCCATCAACTCCAGCGGCATCACTGAGTATAAGACCACGACCTAAGGCACCTTACTCGTCGTCTGAAAAGTCTGCAACATGAAACGTTGCAGCCCGAAAACGGGTCAGCACATAGAATATGCTGGTAATGTAACACATAGAGAATAATGAACAATGATAATGCTATACTATATGCATATATGGCTGGTGGAAAGCTCTATGGTTACAGTTTTGCGAAAAGCCAATTTTATCCTACTACAAAGGAATAAATTTTATTTTAACTATCATGGTGGTTGAAACATTGAGAAGGTACCTCCAACTCAATCCCAATTAAGTGTCATCATTAACCCAACAAAATTAATTATAAGTATCACGGTGATGAGATTCAAATGATAATCCAGGTACTAGATACTCAAGTTGTCCATAACCGGGGACACGGCTAATCATGATCAGTTTGTACACTCTGCAGAGGTTTGTGCACTTTTCCCCACAAGACTCGATCGCCTCCGCTTGATTCTCGCACTGCATGATGTTTGAGAAACGGATGACCGAGACACAGTCTTTCAGAAACAGTCACTCTCTACTCTGGATGGACCGGTACACCTACTTTCCCCTACATCTGCTAGTCCACCTCTTCAAGAGATCATGTAACCTACTCAGCTATGCTAGAGCCCATAATAGCTTGCGGCTGCACACGGAAGTTTCTAGCATGAATAATCTTATGATCCCTTTGAGCCTGGGTGGCGGACCTTATACATACAGACAACACTGGGTTCTCCAGGTGTCTCAATCCACCCAGATGTGAGTTTTAGTTGCCACCTTAAGTTGAACCATTATTAAACACTCACATCTGTCATGAATATCTCTCAAACCCAATCCACGTCTACGAGCATAGCATGGCAATAACAAAAGCAACGTAGAAGTAACTCCCAAGGGTTTGATAAGAAAACAGGGCAATAGGTACTACCTCAACTACTTCCCAATACCCACAGTTTATTTAGATCCTAACCATGCAATGTGTTTGAGGAAAAGATCTAATGCAAATAAAACTGGGTATGAACGGGGTATGATCAAAGTGTTACTTGCCTTGCTGATGATCCGCAAAACCTAGCGAGTCGATATAACAAGCGGCGCACTCCGGGTACTCTATCGCAAACAAACAAGCATACAATCAGTACTCATCTAATGCACAGGTAAAACTCGAATGAAAGATTCAACCAGAAAGTTCAACTTAAGAACTCCGGTTTGCAAAAAGAATCAACTCGAAAGAAGCAACGAAAGTCAAACGGCGGAAGAAAGAAACTTCGTTTGCTAATCTGGATCTAGGTCAAATTTTACTGTTGCAAAAACTTGTTTGAGTAGATTAAACGGAAAGAGAATTTCGAGACAAAACTCTAGGCGCTTGAATCACCTGATTCCGATAAACGAGCGAAAAGTTAAACAGATTCGAAAATTCGATCAGAAATCAAATCTGAGAAAATAACGAGAAAATCCGACAAAAAAGAAAAACGGACGAACGGTTAAATAACGGACGTTCGTTAACAGAGAAAAACCGATGAACGTGTTCGTTAAAACGAACGGTTCGGTAAACGCTCGCGAAATAAGAAAACCGAAAAAAAACCGATCTAGGGTTTTTTTTAAACAAAAGGTTTTTTTTCCAGAAAACCGGTCAACTCGACGAACGGCGGTGGCAGTACCTCGACGGGCTCGCTCCGGCGGGCGGGGTCGGCGGCGGGGGTGCGGGGCTCGGGGGCGGCGGCTCCGGCGGCGAGGGGGCTCGGCTCGGGGCTCCCGGCGGCGAGGTGGCGAGGCAAAAGGCGGGCGGCGGCGGCGGCGACTCCTCCGGCGATGGTGGCGGCGAAAACGGAGAGGGGGGGCTATATATATGGAGGGGGGTAGAGGCTTGGGGGAGGGGGCACCGAGGCGACGGCGGGCTCCGTGGCGTGGCCGGACTCCGGCGGGGCGTGGGGAGGAAGGAGAGCGCGGGCGGGCTCGGTTGGGCTCGGCCCAGCCGGCGCGGTTTTTTTTTTAAATAAGTTCCGCGAAGAGAATTGCATAGAAAAATAAATAAAAATCAGAAAAATATGAAATAAATTTTCTCCGTCTAGTTTGAAAATCTAGAATAGGGTGAACATTTTTAAAATCAAAAATAAATATTTTGAAAACATGAATATTTTTAATGCAATAAAAATTGCAAATAAAATCCAAATAAATTCCAAATAATGTTTTTAACATTTTTCCTCCAGTATTTCAATTGTTTTGGAGAAGTCATATTTTCTCCTCTCGTTTATCTTAAAATGAAATATTTTTCCGGAGAGAAAAATAATTAAAAATCCCAATCCTCGTTTGAAAAATCAAATAAGAAAATTCGAGAAAATCCCCAACTCTCTCCGAGGGTCCTTGTGTTGCTTAGGATTTATCAAGGATTTGTCAAAATGCAATAAAACATGATATGCAATGATGCTCTATGTATAACATTCCAAATTGAAAATTTGGGATGTTACAGCTGTTCCTCACTTGAAGAAAAAAGCACTAGAGAGACAAGGTCTTCTCCAGGTTCGTTTGACGATTGACAGAGAATATGTCGAGCAGGCAATTCAGTACTTGAACTCAACATGAGTTGTAACATTAGCATTGACAGAGAATACTGTCTTTGAAAGTTTGTTTACAATGCAATATTGGGACTGTCTTTTGCACTTTGACAGTGATAACTTTGATAAAAAACTTAGCACTGACATACTTCATAAAGCGCAAAAAAAATCCACTGCAATAGAATTTTTTATTTCATTCCATAATTCACAACCAAGATCAAGGTTCACAATTTTTTTTGTTTCAATCCATAATTCACAACCAAGATCCACTTAAACATGGCTATTTCTTGTTCAACATGAAGCCTAGTTCATCTCGGTGTCCGGCAGAAATGCATTGTCATCTTCGGCAACGGTTGAGGTGTTCCGACCGCAACGAGAGCACACACCATCTTCACCAATTCCCACAGTCGTTGCGCAGTCCTTGCACCAGTAATCATCACACAGAAGTGGATTTCCGCACAGCTCACAAGATACCACGTCCATTGGCACCGGCAGAGAGCAAGCAAGACAACAAAAAATCGATGCCTCACCACGCACACCACAGTTGCGGCACATTGCAGGGAAGATGCATCCATCACATGAAGACGTAGCCCTGCGTCGCAGCGCGAGGTTAGTGCTGCGGATGTACCTTGTCCTAACCGAAATCCTCGATTCACCAGCTCCGACATTGGTTGCACGATCAACTATCTGAAAAAGATCTTGGATGGTTGTATAAACCCTCTCGAATTCATCCTCGAGTTCTATCACCTGGCCATGTGTTACCTCCACCTCGTCATCCTCGAGTTCTTTGACAACCTCCACCTCGCCCTGCACCTCTTCAACCTCGCCGAGCTTCTCCATGTTGCCTTCCTGCTCGCTGGCTCAAGGAAGAGGAAGCAATGTCTGCACTTTTATACACAAGAGGAAGAGGAGGTGGTGGGAAAAGGAGAGCATGCAACACGGAGGGAGTACAGACGATGGCATGCAAATAAAGTAATCTGCGTTCACACCTCTACAAGCCACAACTTGTTCCCACTTGCATGCAGACTCCGGAAGGGAAGAGGAAAGAGAGAAATTAAGAGTCTAATTAATGTATTGCGCCTTTGCATGCTGCGATTGTGAAAACGACTGAATTTGGAGCTGCGCCCTTTAAACAAAAATGGAGGGAATATGTGTGTTTAAAGAATAATTCCCCAGAGCATAATTACAACTGTATGTCACCTTTAATCAACAATACTAATCATCAACATAGCATTCACCTTTTTTTAGGGGACACCATTTTTCTTATTGAAATCATACCATTCACCATTTTCATCTACAAATAAACAGTTATCAAACAACTACTCCCTCCGTCCCAAAATGAGACTATTTTTGACACTACTTGTTCTTTAATGAGGTTTATTATTACTATTAAAGTGTGCGCACACACCACAACACACACAACGAAGATTAGGATTGTTGCATCATAGCAGCATGGATAGATGTTACCACGTGATGGCTAGCTTTTACATCCAACTTTTTTTCTGCGCAAATTTTACATCCAACTTTTGCTACGACAATGTAGAGCAAAAAAAATGTAGAGCTAATTACACGCACCATAGTATACGCATGGTTTTTGTTGTCAGCCATATACGCAGTCAAAAGCAAGAGAAACATTGAAGCATTGGCCGGCGTGAAGACATGTAGGTATCAGCATCACGAACTAATGGCGAACATTCGCCATCGAGTTAGACGTTAGCCGCGCTGTCAACACGCATGGACGACTATCCGAAACTCGTAGCTTAGGTAGTACTTCCTCTAGGCGCTTTTATATTAGTTTATGAAGGAAGTACTACATACTTTCGTTCGGTGTGGTCAGCGATTCTCCATGGTGTCACTGTGGGCCGGGTAATTTGGCGGCGGTAGGTCGGATCGTTTGAAACGGGCGCACGCCATACCAGTCAAGACAGGGACTTGGTTACGTCAACACGAGCCACATATATACCCTGCGCTAATAAGGGAGCGGCTTTTTTCCTTTTTTTTTAATAATTAATGAGGGAGCGAGAGGAGTGGGAGAGCGCGAGGAAATATCTGATACTCCCATGTTTAGGGTGCTCCTGGTGCTTCAAACTTGATATTACATTTGAAAATGTTCAAAAAAAATTGAAAAAAATCCAGCACATTGGCACAACATCAATGTATGTTGTTAAAAAAATTCAAATCAAAATTGAAAATATTGCTCGAGATACAAAAATGACAAAATGGACATCAATGTGATAATGGGCCTAATCTAAAGCCCAACTTATGTTGTGTACTATTTATTGTCGAATTTGTCATTTATGTTTCTCAAGCTATGTTTTGAATTTTAATTTCATATTTTTTGACAACATACTTTGATGTTGTGTACTAGGAACTAGTGATTCATTACCGCGCGGAAAGATTAAGAACAACTCTAACTGCGCTATTTCCTGCACAAATATTTTTGAAAGACGTGATATTTTGGAGAAAAAATGTGACCAAAGTTAAAAAAATGCGAATTAGAAAAAATTCATGTAATAAAAAAATCATCAATTTGAAAAAATTTCATTGATTTGAAAATAGTTCATCGATTTTGAAAAAAATTCATCAATTGTCAAAAAAGTTTACAAATTCGAAAACAAAGTTCATCGATTTCAAAAAAGTTCATCAGTTTGAAGAAAAGTTCATCGATTTTCAAAAAAGTTTACAAATTTGGAAAATAGTTCATCCATTTTAAAAACAATGCATGGATTTTCAAGAAGTTCTCTATGATTTTAAAAAAAGTTCATCAATTTTCAAAAAAGATTTCACAAATTCGAATAAAAGTTCATCAATTAAAAAAAATCATCGACTTGGACAAAAGTTCGTTAATTTTCAAAAAAGTTTACAAATTGAGAAAAGGAGTTCATCAATTTTTAGAAAGAGTTCACAAATTCAAATAAAAGCTCATCAATTTCCAAAAAAATCATCAATTTGGAATAAAGTCATGGATTTTGAAAAAGTTCACGAAATTTTATTTTTAGAAAAATAAAACAAAAGGAAAGAGAAAAAAGAAAAAAAGAGATAGAAGAAAAACCAGGAAAGGGAGAAGTAACCACAATGGGCGAGGTTACCCGGGTGGTCATGCCCTTTTATCAAGAACCGCGAGATCGCAGGTTTGAGTCATGGCGAACTCACCTGCGCAAGCATATTTTTGCAGTTTTAACAGAAAAAGACCTAAACGGGGTAACTCAGATAGGCGGGGTGGTTGCTACTTGTGAGTTGCGTTGGGATTTCCCCGAATAGGAGAGGATGATGTAGTACAATAGAGATAAGTATTTTCCTCAGTTAAGAACCAAGGTTATCAATCCAGTAGGAGAACCACACAGAACCCCGTGAACAGCACCTACATAGTTATGACGATATTCAAGACAATGATCATGTATGCATCACGTCCAAGACAAGTAGACCGACTCCTGCCTGTATCTACTACTATTACTCCACCAATCGACTGCTATCCAGCCTGCTTCTCCATCAAGGTTGTCCGCCCCACAACCACACCATGCCATAACCGGCCCACGCCTGCGTTTCGGAAGAGCTTTTTGCTGGCTTTCGCGGTTCCTTGCTGCCGGTGGGAGAGAAGCTACGCCCGTCGGCGCCGACCGTCGACCCCAACAATTTCCGGCAGGCGCTGCATTGCTGCAGGGCGCCCACCCACTAACACCAACCTTGCTTCGCTTCCTCGACTTACTCTTCCCGGCCGCGTCTCCACCACGACCGCAAAGTGTTCGACGCTTTGCTCACAAGGTATCATTGACAGCGGGGATGAGTATTTCTTTCACAACTTCATTTGTTCATCGAATGATGAAGAGCTTGTGGCGGCTTCATTGGTCGTCCACGACCACATTAGTAGGAAGCGGCCTCGGTTCAGGGGATCAATCCCCGGCCATGCTTCGGCCTTGAACCGCAATAGGGAGAGAGGCCACACCCTTCTCTATGTCGATTACTTTGAGAACAACGTGTTGGGGAACGTAGCATGCAATTTCAAAAAAAATCCTACGCTCACGCAAGATCTAACTAGGAGATGCATAGCAACGAGAGGGGGAGAGTGTGTCCACGTACCCTAGTAGACCGAAAGCGGAAGCGTTAGGTTAACGCGGTTGATGTAGTCGAAAGTCTTCACGATCCAACCGATCCAAGTACCGAACGTACGGCACCTCCGAGTTCTGCACACGTTCAGCTCGATGACGTCCCTCGAACTCTTGATCCAACAGAGGGTCGAGGGAGAGTTCCGTTAGCACGACGGCGTGGTGACGGTGATGGTGATGTGATCCGCGCAGGGCTTCGCCTAAGCACTACGACACTATTACCGGAGGAGTAAACTGTGGAGGGGGGCACCGCACACGGCTAAGAGAACAATTGATGTGCCTTTGGGGTGCCCCCCGCCCCCGTATATAAAGGAG
The DNA here is from genome assembly GCF_002575655.3 of Aegilops tauschii subsp. strangulata. NCBI lineage: Eukaryota > Viridiplantae > Streptophyta > Magnoliopsida > Poales > Poaceae > Aegilops > Aegilops tauschii. The sequence continues at coordinate 204,609,875 of NC_053035.3, read as the reverse complement.
GAGAGGGAGGAGGCCGGCCAAGGGGTGCGCCATAGGTGGGGGAAACCGACTAGGACTCCAAGTCCTATTCGCCCCCCCCCCCCTTCCTTCCAACGGAGGGGGAAAGGGGGAAGGAGAGGAGAGAAAGAGGGGAAGGGGGGTCGCGCCCCCTCCCCTTCCTATTCAGACTCCCCTTGGGGGGGAGCCTCACCCTTGTGGCTGTCCCATCTTCTCTCCCATGGCCCATTGGGCCCATTAACTTTCCCGGGGGGTTCCGGTAACCTCCCGGTACTCCGAAAAATCCCCGAACCTCTTCGGAACCATTCCGGTGTCCGTATATAACCTTCCAATATATCAATCTTTACCTCTCAACCATTTCGAGACTCCTCGTCATGTCCGTGATCTCATCCGGGACTCCGAACAAACTTCGGTCACCAAAACACACAACTCATAATACAAATCATCATCGAACGTTAAGCGTGCGGACCCTACGGGTTCGAGAACTATGTAGACATGACCGAGACACATCTTCGGTCAATAAACAATAGCAGAACCTAGATGCTCATATTGGTTCCTACATATTCTACGAAGATCTTTATCGGTCAAACCGCATAACAACATACGTTATTCCCTTTGTCATCGGTATGTTACTTGCCCGAGATTCGATCGCCGGTATCCCCATACCTAGTTCAATCTCGTTACCGGCAAGTCTCTTTACTCATTCCGTAATGCGTCATCCCGTAACTAACTCATTAGTCACATTGCTTGCAAGGCTTATCATGATGTGCATTACCGAGAGGGCCCAGAGATACCTCTCCGGTACTCGGAGTGACAAATCATAATCTCAATCTATGCCAACCCAACAAACACCTTTGGAGACACCTATAGAGCATCTTTATAATCACCTAGTTACGTTGTGACGTTTGATAGCACACAAGGTGTTCCTTCGGTATTCGGGAGTTGCATAATCTCATAGTCAAAGGAATATGTATTGAAAGTGCATTATATCGACTAGAGGGGGTGTGAATAGGCGATTTTTATGAATTCTTCACTGAGGAATTTCAGGGTGAGGAAATTCCTAAGCGAAGAACTACTAGCAGCGGAATAAGTACTCAGATGCAAACATAACAGAACCTAAGCATGGTCATCATGATGAAATGAAAACAAGCATAGAGTACAGAAAGCGTAAACACAGGATAAAACAGGATGAAGACAAACAGACTGAAGAAATTGAACTGAGGAAATGGAGAAAGTCTTCAAACAGATATGAACAAGCACACAACACAGTAATGAGGAAATGAAAGAGTTGAGGAAATAGAACCAGTAGGCTTGGTGAAGACAATGATTTGGTAGACTAGTTCCAACTGATGTGACAGTTGTACGTCTGGTTGGAACGGCTAGGTATTTAAACATGAGGACACACAGTCCTCACCGTATTCTCCTTGAGCTAAGGTCACACAGACCTCGCCCAATCACTCGTGGTAAGTCTTCAGGTGACTTCCAAACCTTCACAAACTCGGTCACTCGGCGATCCACAATTTCCTATTGGATGCTCAGACCATGACGCCTAACCGTCTGGAAGATGCACAGTCTTCAAAGGTAACAAGCGCCGGATCCACGCAGGATCAATCCCTTCAGTGATGCTCAATCACTTTGGGTTTGTAGGTGTTTGGGTTTGGTTTTCCTCACTTGATGATTTTCGCTCAAAGTCCTCGGAGGATGGGATGCTCTCAAATGACAAGTGTCAGTTTCTCTCGGAGCAGCCAACCAGCTAGTGGTTGTAGGGGGCGGCTATTTATAGCCTAGGGAGCAGCCCGACATGATCAGCCATAAATGCCCTTCAATGATATGACCATTAGGTGGGTAGATATTTTGGGACAGCTGGCGCGTAGCACAGCAACGGTCGGAATTTTGAGTATTAAATTCCTCAGGGCTATCATGTTCCTCACTCTGTAGGCAATCCGCACTGGCGAATTCCTAACTCCTCAGTCAGAACAAATTCCTCAGAGACCAGAAGAACTTCATCTCTGTCACTGAAGAAATTGACTGAACTGTATGAGATTTCCAATGGCTTCACTCGAAGGGATTGGCAGGTGTAGGATTTTGAGTTGAGCATCACTTGGAAATTTTTCCTTAGTATTTCCTCGACCCCCTTTAACAGTACGGTGTTTCCTATGACTCAAGAAAGATAAAATGAAACTACGAAAACAAAAGTCTTCACGCTCCATGTTCCTCGAATGAATTTTAAGTCTTCAAGGTCACACCAATTTCTTCACTTTCAAGGTCTTCAGAAAGTCTTCAGAAATCCAAAGTCTTCAATCGAAGACATTCATTTTTAGGGGTCGACTTTCTCTATAAATATCAAACTCCTCATAGACTTATACACCTGTGTACACTCACAAACACATTAGTCCCTTAACGTATAAGTCTTCAATACACCAAAATCACTAGGGGCACTAGATGCACTTACAATCTCCCCCTTTTTGGTGATTGATGACAATATAGGTTAAGTTTTCAACGGGGATAAACATATGAAGTGTAAGTACTACTATTGAGGAATTTGATTGCAAGATATAGAAGAACTCCCCCTGAAGATGTGCATAGTGAGGAATTTGCTTTTGAAGCAATGCACACTTGAAGAGTAGAATCATGGAGATCTCCCCCTATATCTTGTAATTCATACACGCATTTGACATATAATATGGAGAATTTGAAATGCATGATGAAATATGGTGACTGATGTAATTCAGCATGCGTGCATTAACATATATGAGGAATAAGCATGCAGAAGAACACAGCAAAAGTATGAGACCACCATCGGGTTTAAGTTTACAACTCGATCAAATAAAGTCTCAGAAGAACGAGAGTTGTAACTTTGCAAAAAAACAAAACGCCCATATAAGTAGACCCGCTTGAAGACTAACTCAATTTCTCCCCCTTTGTCATCGAATGACCAAAAGGATCGAAAAATGAGGACTAACGCCCCTGAAGAATATCAAGTTGATGGAGGAGTGCCAGCATTGTTTGGGTTGGTTGTTGAAGTAGGGCCTGCCGCAGTGTCGTCCAAGTCTTCATGCTCATCCGTTTCGCGCGATGAAGAATATGAGCTGGCCACCAAGGAAGGAACCTTGACCTTCTTGAATTTCTTCGCTGGTGGTGCAGACCAGTCAAAATCCTCCTTGAGACCCATTTGCTTCAGATCTTCTTCACCATACAGATGTGAAGAACAGCCGAGGTGCGACCGAAGACTTCATGGAGGTAGTAATGGTTTTTCTTCACTGCATTGTGTGTAGCAGTCATGTTGTGAAGAATAGAACCAAACTGATGCTTAACCCATTTGTGCTTTCGATCCACCTTCTGGTGAAGACTTAGAAGAAGCTCACGATCAGTCATTACTCTTGGAGCTGTGGCTTGAGGATTTGGTTTTGAAGCATTTGCGGCAGAATCATGAGTAGCAGAGTCATCATCGGTGGAGTAAGAAGCAGCTTTGCGGAACTGAACATCCAATGGACGAATGCCTTCATCAATAACTACAGCGGCCTTGCCCTTTTCATCAGCTGAGGAAAATGTCTGCTTGAGGACTTCAATGGGGGGCAAGTAGCTGCCATGGTTGAGAGTGTCAGCTTTGTAGTTGAGTGAAGACCTTGTTCTAAGGAATCTCATAATCCAAGGAGCGTAAGGCCTCAGCTCAAACGGTGATAGGGCAACACTGGCCAGAGTCCTCATGAAGAAATCGTGATAGTTGACAGGAATGCCATGCATGATATTGAACAACAGATTCTTCATAATGCCAACAACTTCCTCATCAGTTGAGTCGCGGCCTTTGATGGCACTCAAAGTCTTCGTCAGAATGCGATAGACTGTCCTAGGCACATACAGCAATTCCTTCACGAGGAATTTGGTCCTTGGGGCTTGACCGGGCTTCAGATGCTTCATTTGAACTTGCATGTAATGAGCAGTAAGTTCAGGTTCATGGTACAGGCAACGAGCGCCATCAAGGGAGGACTGATTGGCAGGGCATGAAGTAATTCAGAGGCCGGTGCTTTGTAGTGAGTATTTTCGGTCATCCAGTCCAACACCTAAGAGTTCACATTGTCAGCATTGCCCGTGATGTGCAGTGTTGCATAGAACTGAAGAATTAGCTCTTCATTCCAATCGCAGATATCCGTGCAAAAATTGAGCAGTCCTGCATCATGAAGCACACTGAGGACTGGGTTGAAGCAAGGCAGTGATTCCATATCCACGTGAGGAATATGCTCATGGTCGAAGACTTTGTCCTTGTTGAAGAGTAGTGAAGAATAGAAGTTGGCTTGGCTGGCCGTCCAGAAATGCTTCCTTCTAAGACGAGCAGAGTCATATGGGTTATACTCTGTGAAGAACACATGCTCGCCGAAGAAGTCATCAGCCATGAATTTTTGCTTCTTCGAGAAAGGATCCTTTGGCTTGGGCTGAGGAGTATCAGTCAATTGCAGCACCACCTCAGGAATCGCAATCTCAGGTTCCACAGGCTGAGGAATTTCAGTTTCTTCTTCAGTGGCAGCCTGGGTCTTCAATTCTTCAGCAGCAATTTCATCAGCACTAGTGGCTGGAATCTCTTCATGGGCAGATGGGGTGGCGCGAGGTTCTTCAGATCCCATTTGTACTTCAGTATTCACTGGGGACTGAGGAATTTGTTGCAGAGGTGTGAACAGAGGAGAATTGGGATGCTGACTTTCCCAAAAGTCATCGTTCATAACTGGAGTTGTGCATCCAATGTCCACATCTTCTTCTTCACTCATTTCTTCAACGCCGGCCTCTTCAGCTGTGAACTGAGGCATGGGCGACGAGACGACAGGAGTTGAAGGGATTGCATCCGCTTCAATTTCTTCATCCAACTGCTCTGAAGAAGCAGCAGAAGGAATATCATCATCAGATCCACTTGGGATCTCATATTCTTCATCAAAAGGAACAAGGTCCTTTGATGGCATGGATGAGATTGGAACAACATCAATTGGGTTTTCAAACAAGCTTGTCAATGTCTTCATCTTCTTTGGAGCTGAAGAATCTGATGAAGTTGATGCTTTCCTTTCTTCACAGCTGCACACTCCGCAGCCTTGGTCTTCTTCACATCTGATGCAGATGGAAGAATTGGACTTGGTGTAGGTGCAGGAGGAGCAGAGGAAATTGGTTCAATTACTTCAGGCACAACTGATGCAGCTGCCCTGGCATTTTCAGTTTCTTCAGGCACAGCCGTTGAAGCTTCAGCTGTCCTGGCAGTTTCTTCAGGCGCAACACTAGTAGATGCCCTGGCAGAGTCATCAGAGGCTGGAATGCAGTCATCAGCCTTGACACTAGCAGTTTCATCAGCAACCTAATTTTCATCAGCAGTGCTGGCATGTTCTTCAGTAGGCTGGGTAGATGCTTTAGCCTGAGGAGTTTCTTGTTGCGTTGGAGCTGCAACATTTGTGGTGAATCCTTCAGCTAACTTCACAAAACGGACCTTGGCTCCCAGCCAATCAGCGCGGTATGCGTCAAATTCATCAATGAGTTTCTTGATCTCAGATTGAATAGTGACAAGTTCTTCAGTTGTCATAGAGACAACATTCTTCTTCAGGAAGCGCTCCTTCTTGTACTGTGCTTTCTTCAATTGCATGGCCTTTTCAAATTTCCACTTTTCTTCGCCTATGAAGGCGGTCAACATGTGACTTTGGCCAGGAGTCAACTTGAAGTCAGGCATGGGCGTGTTGGGGTCCTTGTGCCACAAATCGATGAAATCAAGGATCAACTTTGGATCCAAAAGTAGGGGCACATTTGTGCCTTTGGCTCTAGAGGCCCTGAGCTTCCTGTCCCTAATGATTTCAGCAAGTTCTTCATCATCAGCTTCGTCTTCATCAGATGGCACTTGAAAGGCGACCTGCTTCTTGTGAGGACTTGGTCGAGAGCCTCGTCCAGCAGTGGCCTTTGTCTTCAGCAGAGAGGGGCCTGTTGAGGAATTTGGTGGAGCTGGAGAACTAGCAGACGCTCCCGAGGCAATAGAAATGCATGTTGTCCTTTGGCACGAGGCGAGATGCACAGGTGCTGAGGACTTTGATGGAGGAGCTGAGGACTTTGGAGGAGCTGGTGCAGCTTGAGGAATTTGCCGTGAGGGCTTTGAAGAACTTGGCCGTGAGGGTATTGCTGAGGAGCTTGGCCCTGAGGGTATAGCAGTTGAAGCACTGGGCTTGTGAGCAGGCTTCTTGGCCATGGCCTTCTTAGGCTTGCTAGCAGAGGCCTCAGCAGTGGCAGCAGCAGCAAAGTCTTCATTGAATTTCCTCACTGCTTCCTTAGCCACTTTGGCTAGCTTGGCTTGCCGTTTAGCCCATTCATCAGGATAGTCCTCACCACGCTTGAGGATGGTAGGATCAGCTTCTTGTCCTGGTGCCAATGGAAGTCTTGGGCATTGAGGGTGAAGAGTGAATTTCTTCATGTACATAGGAGTGACATATCTGTACTCCCTCCATTCCCGTGCCCATCTCCTCTCTATCCTTTGTATGCGCACCTTGCGCTGATTTTTGTCCTCCTTTCCATGTCTGGCCTCATCTGGAGTGCAATAATCCTTGTAAATGTCATCAGGGATTTCAAAAGCTGTGTTGACTCCCAATTTCTTTCCTCCCTTCTGAGGTCTCTTGTCATCAGCCATTTTCTTCAGCTGAGGATTTTGGACAACAGAGTTCTGTGAAAAGGTGTGCAACTTTTCTTCGAGGAACACTGCAAATGAGTTAAGTTGATGAGAACCTAGTGATTCAGCAGCGGACATGTGTACCTGTGAATAGAATATAGTTGCGAGGAATTTGGAGAGGTCATATGCGTTCTCAGAAGTTTTCGCAAAAAGAGCAAGTTTGAGGAATTTGATCAGATGTGCCTTGAGGAATTTCACCAAGCGTTCTTGTCTTAGGTTCCAGAGTTGTACAGATTTAAAAATCCACACAATTGAGGAATCTTGAAGAAATGATGCTTAGGGAAACAGATCAAGAACAGATGACATGAGAGGTGTTTAGTGTGTGAAGATTTGAAGAATAAACACCTTTTGAATATTTTGTAGAAAACGTCCAAATCATCGAGGGCAGTAAAAGTAACTTTCAATTACCCTTGATGAAGAACACGATGAACTGGGAAGTGTAGATTTGAAGCTCATCGGTTCAGATCTTCCACGCCCTAACTTGGCTGAGGAAGACAGCTACGGCGGCGGCGGAGTGAAGAAATCCGCAGCCGACGCGAGTACGACGGCGACGAGGTCGAGGCAGTGAAGCTCTTCCTCACCGGCGACGATGGAAGTAGCGGCGGCGCTAGGTTTTGGGAAGCTTGAGCGAGGGAGTGAGATCGAGCGGAGTAAAAACAAAGTGAGGAAGGGGAGGGGGTTATTTATAGCCGAAGTGAAAAACTGTTCGCCCGAAGAAATTGGACGATTGTGCCCCTGACCCTTCTCATTCGCGTGACATGTGTCACCCACGTACTGAGAGGTGGCGATTGTGCGTGATCGTGGGTGAATAGATAAGTATTTCGTGGAATGTGGAACGGTTTGAGCGGCAAATGCCAAAAATTCAGATAAGGTAAGTTTTAAAAGTTTCATTCGCAAATTCTTCCGCTGACAAGGACACAGTGAAGATTTTGAACAGGTTTCAAATAGAACGCACATGAAGAATTTGTGAATAGATTGGGTTGAGTTTAGCATAGAGGGGGAAGGGTCCGATCACATTCACTTAGCAGTAAAAGCAACTTGAAGAAATAGCAATAAGTGAATGTTGTAGAGGACATAAACTCATATATATATATAGTCAATGAAGAAAAATGACGGAAACGGTGAAGACATTGCAAAGTTGAAGAAATTGAACAACTGAGGAATTTCAGAAATGAGGAAAAACTCAAATTGAAGATCTTCAACTTTTGGTGGTGCCGTGACCCACCGTGTAAGAATGATGATTTCAGACACCGCGTACAATTGTCGTAGGGTTCTGAGAATCAAATTTTTCGTTAATTTCTTCACACTTAGAGTGTTAGTCTTCATTGATTGAAGAAAAACGTTTCTTCATGTGTTGCACATCTAAGTCATCAATTTTGCATAAGTGTTAGGATGTGTGTTCTTTTCAAAGGACATTCGAAGATTCTAAGATATTTAGCTCACACCGCAACTTGCTAAATCTCTTCTCATCCAAGGGCTTTGTGAAGATATCGGCTAGCTGTTCTTCAGTCTTCACATGCTCAATAGAGATGTCACCCTTCAACACATGATCACGAAGAAAGTGATGATGAATCTGAATGTGCTTTGTCTTCGAGTGCTGAACTGGGTTATGAGCAATCTTGATGGCACTCTCATTGTCACAGTAGAGAGGCACATTCTTCACGTTGACGCCATAGTCCTTGAGAGTTTGCTTCATCCATAGCAATTGAGCACAGCAAGAACCAGCAGCAATGTACTCAGCTTTAGCAGTAGACAGTGATACGCAGTTCTGTTTCTTCGAGGACCAACAGACCAAAGATCATCCGAGGAAATGGCATGTGCCAGATGTTGACTTGCGGTCCACACGATCACCAGCATAGTCAGAGTCTGAATATCCAATGAGATCAAAAGCCGAGCCCTTGGGGTACCATAATCCAAGTGTTGGTGTGTGAGCTAGATATCGAAGAATATGCTTCATAGCCTTATGGTGTGATTCCTTGGGTGTAGCTTGAAATCGGGCACACATGCAAACACTAAGCATAATGTCTAGCATAGATGCACATAAGTACAATAAAGAACCAATCATGGAGCGGTATACCTTTTGATCGAAGTCAATACCATTTTCATCAGTGCATAGATGGCCATTTGTGGGCATAGGGATTTTGACGCCTCTGCAATCTTGCATGCCGAATTTCCTCAATACATCCTTGAGGTATTTCTCCTGAGATATGAATATGCCATTGCGCTGTTGATGAATTTGAAGACCTAAGAAGAATTTTAATTCTCCCATCATAGACATTTCATATTCCTCTCTCATCATGTAACCAAATTCGTCAGTGTAACGTTGGTCTGTACAGCCAAAGATAATATCATCAACATATATTTGGCACACGAATAATTCACCATCATAGGTTTTGGTGAAAAGAGTTGGATCAAGTGAACCGGGTTTGAAGCCTTTCTTCATGAGGAATTCCTTCAAAGTATCATACCACGCCCAAGGGGCCTGCTTGAGGCCATAGAGGGCCTTATTGAGTCTGAAGACTTTGATAGGATGCATTGGATCTTCAGAACCTGGGGGTTGAGAAACATATACTTGATGTCTACTACGTAAGCTTCTTCTTGTAGACGTTGTTGGGCCTCCAAGTGCAGAGGTTTGTAGGACAGTAGCAAATTTCCCTCAAGTGGATGACCTAAGGTTTATCAATCCGTGGGAGGCGTAGGATGAAGATGGTCTCTCTCAAACAACCCTGCAACCAAATAACAAAGATTCTCTTGTGTCCCCAACACACCCAATACAATGGTAAATTGTATAGGTGCACTAGTTTGGCGAAGAGATGGTGATACAAGTGCAATATGGATGATAGATATAGGTTTTTGTAATCTGAAAATATAAAAACAGCAAGGTAACAAGTGGTAAAAGTGAGCGTAAACGGTATTGCAATGCTAGGAAACAAGGCCTAGGGTTCATACTTTCACTAGTGCAAGTTCTCTCAACAATAATAACATAATTGGATCATATAACTATCCCTCAACATGCAACAAAGAGTCACTCCAAAGTCACTAATAGCGGAGAACAAACGAAGATATTATGGTAGGGTACGAAACCACCTCAAAGTTATTCTTTCGGATCGATCTATTCAAGAGTTCGTACTAGAATAACACCTTAAGACACATATCAACCAAAACCCTAATGTCACCTAGATACTCCAATGTCACCTCAAGTATCCATGGGTATGATTATACGATATGCATCACACAATCTCAGATTCATCTATTCAATCCAACACAAAGTACTTCAAAGAGTGCCCCAAAGTTTCTACCAGGGAGTCAAGACGAAAACGTGTGCCAACCCCTATGCATATGTTCACAATGTTACGGAACCCGCAAGTTGATCACCAAAACATACATCAAGTAGATCACGTGAATATACCATTGTCACCACAGATAAGCACATGCAAGACATACATCAAGTGTTCTCAAATCCTTAAAGACTCAATCCGATAAGATAACTTCAAAGGGAGACTCAATCCATTACAAGAGAGTAGAGGGGGAGAAACATCATAAGATCCAACTATAATAGCAAAGCTCGCGATACATCAAGATCGTGCCAAATCAAGAACACGAGAGAGAGAGAGAGATCAAACACATAGCTACTGGTACATACCCTCAGCCCCGAGGGTGAACTACTCCCTCCTTGTCATGGAGAGCGCCGGGATGATGAAGATGGACACCGGTGATGGATCCCCCCTCCGGCAGGGTGCCGGAACAGGGTCCCGATTTGTTTTCGGTGGCTACAGAGGCTTGCGGCGGCGGAACTCCTGATCTAGGTTATTTTCTGGAGGTTTCTGTATTTATAGGAATTTTTGGCATAGGTTTCACGTCAGGGGGGTCTCCGAGTGTCCATGAGGCAGGGGCCCATGCCCAGGGGGTGGGCGCGCCCTCCACCCTCATGGACAGCTCGGGACTCTTCTGGCCCAACTCTTTTGCTCCGGAGGCTTCTTTTGGTCCATAAAAAATCATCAAAAATTGGCACGTCAATTGGACTCCGTTTGGTATTCCTTTTCTGTAAAACTCAAAAACAAGGAAAAACAGAAACTGGCACTGGGCTCTAGGTTAATAGGTTAATCCCAAAAATCATATAAAATAGCATATAAATGCATATAAAACATCCTAGAAGGATAATATAATAGCATGAATACTTCATAAATTATAGATACGTTGGAGACGTATCAGCATCCCCAAGCTTAATTCCTGCTCGTCCTCGAGTAGGTAAATGATAAAAATAATAATTTATGAAGTGTGAATGCTAGCGAGTGCATAAGTTTGATCAATGATAATTTCAATCACCTTTTCTAGCATCATTATATGTCATAACAGTAGCTCAACTCATAAAACTTTTCATGATCAAGTAACAAGCTATTCACATGTTAAAGCATAGATCATAAACTTTCTTGAAAACTAACAAACAGTTCTCAGTCATCAAACAATTGCAATTCATCTTATTTTCAGGAAGGGTCTATGTAAGAGCTTTGATTTAGCAAATCCCACATAGTCAACTATCATATAGTCTTCCATGATTGCTACCATCAAAGCATATTTTTAGAACAAATAGCATCCATCGAACACAGAGAAAGATAGGGGCTTAATGTTTCGCCTCCCAACTTATTTATCATATAGATAATTGTCAACGATAATAGTTCATGATCAAATATATTTGAATGGCCATATATGCTTAGATCTTTCTCCACCACATGATGCTTGCCAACTAAAGAGTAGGTTGGAATGAGAAGGAATACTACTGACTCTTGCATAAAAGTAAAAGATAGACCCTTCGCAGAGGGAAGAAGGGATTTGCAGAGGTGCCAGAGCTCGAAGCTAAAACAGAGATGAAAATAATTTTGAGAGATATGCTTTCATTGTCAACATAACGACCAAGAGTTCCCAATATCTTACATACTAGATACATTATAGGCGGTTCCCAAACAGAAAGGTAAAGATTTTACTCCCCCTCCATCAACAATCACACTCCACGGCTTGTCCGAAACAACGGGTGCCGTCCAACTATCAACAATCCTGGGGGAGTTTTGTTTAAATTATTTGCGATTTTGTTTTTGATCTTTTGATCATAGGACTGGGCATCCCAGTTATCAGCCATTTTCTCATGAATGATGAGTGGAGTCCACTCATCGTGAGAATAACCCACCTAGCATGGAAGATACTGATAGCCCCTAGTTGCTACATGAGCGATTCGGGCATACAAAACAGATTATTATTTGAAGGTTTAGAGTTTGGCACATGCAAATTTACTTGGAACGGCATGTAAATACCGCATATAGGTAGATATGGTGGACACTCATGGAAGAAACTTGGTTCAAGGAATTTTGATGCACAAGCAGTATTCCCGCTTAGTACAGATATTTTGGCTAGCAAAGGATTCTAAATAGCAAGCACCACATGTTGGAGGATCCATAAGAATATAACTTGTATGCAAATATACCCAAGCATAACTCATTATGTTGTCTTCCTTGTACAACTTCAACTAATTTGCTCAGGTTTGAAAATAATTAATGGGTCTCACAATCATAGAACATGTCCAAGATAGTATATTTATATGTGAAATCTCTCTTCCTTCAATATTCTTTCATGAATTGTTCAAGTGACCAATACAATGTTTGCTACCCTTCAAAAAAATTACCACCTCTACTTCTTATATGTGAAGGCATTATTCCCCATGGGAAAGGCATATGAAACGTATATAATTTCAGATTTATGACATTCAACTATTTACTCATAGGATATAAGTGAAGCGCATGAGTAAATGACAAACTACTCCAAAAAGATATAAGTGAAGATCAATGAGTTGTCAGATAATTATTTAGCTATGTGAGGACTCTCTCTCATTTAAGTATTTAAGATCTTAAGGTATTATTCAAACATCAAGCAAAACAAAATAAAACAACATTTCAAGGATAGCATTCATCATGTGAAGAAGCAAAAACTTAGGCTCAACCGATACTAACCGATAGTTGTTGAAGAAGAAAGGTGGGATGCCTACCGGGGCATCCCCAAGCTTAGATGCTCGAGACTTCTTGAAATATTATCTTGGGGTGCCTTGGGCATCCCCAATCTTGAGCTTTTGTGTCTCCTTAATTCCTCTCATATCACGGTTTCCTAAATCTCGAAAGCTTCACCCACACCAAACTCAACAAGAACTCGTGAGATAAGTTAGTATAAACCAATGCAAAAACCTTATCATTTTCTACTGTAACAAATCACTAAAATTATTATTCAACATTGCATACTAAATGCCTCTGCATATTTAACACTCCTATCCTCAAATAGAATCATTAAACAAGCAAACATATGCAAACAATGCAAACATAACAGCAATCTGCCAAAACAGTACAGTCTATAAAGAATGCAAGATTCATCATACTTCCCTAACTCCAAACATTATGAAATTCTACCACACTGTAGAAAATTTATCAGAGCTTATTATGTAAAAAGTTTCTATATTTTATCATATTCTGGCTTTTCTAGGGAATTTTTGCAACAGCGATAAACTTTCTGTTTTGAAACAGCAACATGTATACTTGCATTATAAGCATGGTAAAGGCTATCCTTGACATTTTTGTTGAAAATAAAGATGCAAAACATTATTATAAATAACATCAAGAAAATCCTAGCAAAATAAAATGACACTCCAAGCAAAACACATATCATGTGGTGAATAAAAATGTAGCTCCAAGTAAAGTTACCGATGAACGAAGACGAAGGAGGGGATGCCATCCGGGGCACCCCCAAGCTTAGGCTCTTGGTTTTCCTTGAATATTACCTTGGGGTGCCTTGGGCATCCCCAAGCTTAGGCTCTTGCCACTCCTTATTCCATAGTCCATCGAATCTTTACCCAAAACTTGAAAACTTCACAACACAAAACTTAACAGAAAACTCGTAAGCTCCGTTAGTATAAGAAAATAAATCACCACTTAGGTACTGTTGTGAACTCATTCTAAATTCTTATTAGTGTAATATCTACTGTATTCCAACTTCTCTATGGTTCATACCCTCCGATACTACTCTTAGATTCATCAAAATAAGCAAACAACACATAGAAAACAGAATCTGTCAAAAACAGAACAGTCTGATCTGTATCAAACGTATACTTTTGGAACTCCAAAAATTCTGAAATAAATTGTTGGACCTGAGGAATTTGTCTATTAATCTTTTGCAAAAATAATCAACTTAAAAGCACTCTTCTGTAAAAAAAATGACAGCTAAACTCGTGAGCGCAAAGTTTCTGTTTTTTACAGCAAGATCACATTAACTTCCACCCAAGTCTTCCCAAAGGTTCTACTTGGCACTTTATTGAAACAAAAGCTATAAAACATGATTAGTACAGTAGATTAATCATGCGAACACACAAAAACAGTAGGGGTAAATATTGGGTTGTCTCCCAACAAGCGCTAACGCTTAATGCCCCTAGCTAGGCATGATGATTTCAATGATGCTCACATAAAAGATGAGAATTGAAACATAATGGGAGCATCATGAAGAATATGACTAGCACATTTAAGTCTAACCCACTTCCTATGCATACGGATTTTGTGAGCAAACAACTTATGGTAACAATAATCAACTAGCGTAGGAAGGCAAAGCAAGCATAACTTCAAAACTTTAAGCACATAGAGAGGAAACTTGATATTTTGCAATTCCTACAAGCATATATTCCTCCCTCATAATAATTTTCAGTAGCATCATGAATGAATTCAACAATATAACCAGCACCTAAAGCATTCTTTTCATGATCTACAAGCATAGAAAATTTACTACTCTCCACATAAGCAAAATTCTTCTCATCAATAGTAGTGGGAGCAAACTCAACAAAATAACTATCATGTGAAGCATAATCCAATTGAAAATTAAAATCATGATGACAAGTTTCATGGTTATCTTCATTCTTTATAGCATACGTGTCATCACAATAATCATCATAAATAGGAGGCATGCTATCATCATAAAGTTATTTGCTCGTCAAAACTTGGGGGACAAAAAATATCATCTTCATCAAACATAGCTTCCCCAAGCTTGTGGCTTTGCATATCATTAGCATCATGGATATTCAAGGAATTCATACTAACAACATTGAAATCATGCTCATCATTCAAATATTTAGTGCCAAACATTCTAATGCATTCTTCCTCTAGCAATTGAGCACAATTATCGGAATCCTTATTTTCACGAAAGACATTAAAAAGATGAAGCATATGAGGCACCCTCAGTTCCATTTTTTTTGTAGTTTTCTTTTATAGACTAAACTAGTGATAAAACAAGATACAAAAAGATTCGATTGCAAGATCTAAAGATATACCTTCAAGCACTCACCTCCCCGGCAACGGCGCCACAAAAGAGCTTGATGTCTACTACGTAACCTTCTTCCTGTAGACGTTGTTGGGCCTCCAAGTGCAGAGGTTTGTAGGACAGTAGCAAATTTCCCTCAAGTGGATGACCTAAGGTTTATCAATCCGTGGGAGGCGTACGATGAAGATGGTCTCTCTCAAACAACCCTGCAACCAAATAACAAAGAGTCTCTTGTGTCCCCAACACACCCAATACAATGGTAAATTGTATAGGTGCACTAGTTCGGCGAAGAGATGGTGATACAAGTGCAATATGGATGATAGATATAGGTTTTTGTAATCTGAAAATATAAAAACAGCAAGGTAACAAGTGGTAAAAGTGAGCGTAAACGGTATTGCAATGCTAGGAAACAAGGCCTAGGGTTCATACTTTCACTAGTGCAAGTTCTCTCAACAATAATAACATAATTGGATCATATAACTATCCCTCAACATGCAACAAAGAGTCACTCCAAAGTCACTAATAGCAGAGAACAAACAAAGAGATTATGGTAGGGTACGAAACCACCTCAAAGTTATTCTTTCAGATCGATCTATTCAAGAGTTTGTACTAGAATAACACCTTAAGACACATATCAACCAAAACCCTAATGTCACCTAGATACTCCAATGTCACCTCAAGTATCCATGGGTATGATTATACGATATGCATCACACAATCTCGGATTCATCTATTCAATCCAACACAAAGTACTTCAAAGAGTGCCCCAAAGTTTCTACCGGAGAGTCAAGACGAAAACGTGTGCCAACCCCTATGCATAAGTTCACAATGTTACGGAACCCGCAAGTTGATCACCAAAACATACATCAAGTAGATCACGTGAATATCCCATTGTCACCACAGATAAGCACATGCAAGACATACATCAAGTGTTCTCAAATCCTTAAAGACTCAATCCGATAAGATAACTTCAAAGAGAAACTCAATCCATTACAAGAGAGTAGAGGGGGAGAAACATCATAAGATCCAACTATAATAGCAAAGCTCGCGATACATCAAGATCGTGCCAAATCAAGAACACGAGAGAGAGAGAGATCAAACACATAGCTACTGGTACATACCCTCAGCCCCGAGGGTGAACTACTCCCTCCTCGTCATGGAGAGCGCTGGGATGATGAAGATGGCCACCGGTGATGGATCCCCCCTCCGGCAGGGTGCCGAAACAGGGTGCCGATTGGTTTTCGGTGGCTACAGAGGCTTGTGGCGGCGGAACTCCCGGTCTAGGTTATTTTCTGGAGGTTTCTGTATTTATAGGAATTTTTGGCGTAGGTTTCACGTCAGGGGGGTCTCCGAGTTGTCCACGAGGCAGGGGGCCATGCCCAGGGGGTGGGTGCACCCTCCACCCTCGTGGACAGCTCGGGACTCTTCTAGCCCAACTCTTTTGCTCCGGAGGCTTCTTTTGGTCCATAAAAAATCATCAAAAATTGGCACGTCAATTGGACTCCGTTTGGTATTCCTTTTCTGTAAAACTCAAAAACAAGGAAAAAACAGAAACTGACACTGGGCTCTAGGTTAATAGGTTAGTCCCAAAAATCATATAAAATAGCATATAAATGCATATAAAATATCCTAGAAGGATAATATTATAGCATGAATACTTCATAAATTATAGATACGTTGGAGACGTACCAATACTTCTTCCTCAAGCTTAACATTGAGGAATGCACTTTTCACATCCATTTGATATAAGATGATGTCATGATGGTTATCATAAGCAAGTAATATGCGAATAGCCTCAAGTCTAGCAATAGGTGCAAAAGGTTCATCGAAATCAATTCCTTCAACCTGTGTGTAGCCTTGAGCTACAAGCCGTGCCTTATTCCTCACCACAAGGCCATTTTCATCTTGCTTGTTGCGGTAGATCCACTTTGTGCCGATGATATTGTGCTTGCGAGGATCTGGACGTTTGACCAGTTCCCAGACGTTGTTGAGCTCGAACTGATGTAATTCCTCTTGCATAGCTTGAATCCACTCAGGCTCCAGAAATGCTTCATCTACCTTAGTGGGCTCTGTGATAGAGACGAAAGCAAAGTGCCCACAAAAGTTAGACAAATGCGAAGCTTTTGAGCGTGTGAGAGGACCTGGAATGTTGATGTCGCTAATGATTTTCTCAATCTGCACTTTGTTTGCAACACGAGGATGAGCTGGTTGTCGTCGAGGAATTTGATCAGCATTTCTTCAGCACCATTTTCTTTAGGTGCATCAGTATGATGTTTTTCACGTTCTGGAATGATTTTTTCAGCAGATTCTTCGATGGGAATGACATCCTCAGTAGCTTTGAACTTGATAGTTTCCTCAGGTGACTGTTCATCTAACACAGAAGGTAGGTGCTCTCTTTGCGAGCCATTTGTTTCATCGAACCGCACATCTACAGTTTCAACAACTTTGTGGTGTACATTGTTGAAGACTCTGTAGGTGTGCAAGTCCTTTCTGTAACCAAGCATAAAACCTTCATGTGCTTTCGGTGCAAATTTAGAATTGCGATGAGGATCTCTAATCCAACATTTAGCACCGAAGACTTTGAAATAACTCACATTGGGTTTCTTGTCAGTGAGGAGTTCGTATGCAGTCTTCTTGAAGAATTTGTGAAGATATACCCTGTTGATGATGTGGCACGCAGTATCAATTGCCTCAGTACAGAAGCGACAAGGTGTCTTGTATTCATCAAGCATAGTGCAAGCCATGTCAACAAGAGTCCTGTTCTTGCGCTCCACGACGCCATTCTGCTGAGGAGTATAGGGAGCAGATAACTCATGAGTAATACCAAGTTCATCAAGATAGTCATCGAGACCAGTATTCTTGAACTCAGATCCATTGTCACTTCTGATGTGCTTTATCTTCACACCAAAGTAGGTTGAAGCCCTCGAGGAAAATCGTTTGAAGACTTCCTGCACTTCATATTTGTAGGTAACAATGTGCACCCATGTGTAACGAGAGTAATCATCAACAATAACAAAGCCATATAGAGATGCTTCATTTGTAAATGCATAATAGTGATTAGGACCAAAGAGATCCATGTGAAGCAATTCAAATGGACGAGTAGTAGTCATGATAGTCTTCGTTGGATGCTTGGCTTTGGTCATCTTTCCAGCTTCACAGGCTCCGCACAAGTGATCCTTGAGGAATTTGACATTCTCAATGCCAATGACATGATTCTTCTTCGCTAGCGTGTGCAAATTCCTCATGCCAGCATGACCTAGTCGTCGATGCCATAGCCAGCCTTCTGAAGCTTTTGCATGTAGACATATGGCTGGTTGTGGTCCTGTAGAGAAATCAACAATATACAGATCTCCTCTCCTAAAGCCTTCGAAGACTTTGGAATTGTCAGCTTCCCTGATCACAACACAACGATACTTGCCAAAGATAACAACCATATCAAGATCACAAAGCATTGAGACAGACATGAGGTTGTATCCTAAGGACTCGACAAGCATGACTTTGTCCATGTGTCGATCCTTTGAGATCGCAACCTTACCTAGACCCAATACCTGACTTTTGCCTTTGTCAGCGAAGATGATATGCTTCAGATGCGATGGAGATAAGGGGACATCCATCAATAGATTCCTGTCATCGGTCATGTGATTTGTACATCCACTGTCGAGGACCTACTCAGTAGCTTTGGGTTCATCATCCTGCAGATGAATTAGTGCAACTTACGAACTCATATACTTCATCAGTGAAGAATATGACATCAAATTCATCATCAATTTCATCAAGCAGTGGAACAGATAAAACAGAATGAGGACGTGAGAAAAGAAAGTTCATTTCTTCATGATTAGCTTGCGTCCTTTCAAGCCTATACAGGTCTCCAGCAAATTCTTCAGACATTTAAGTTCGTCTGGAGACCTGTCCCTACATAAGAGATTAGTTCCTTTTCTTCACCACCCACATCTGAAGGGGTGGCAAAGAGTTCATCATTCTGTGAGCTCCATAAGAGAAAGGTGGCATAGAAGCCATTCCATTTCGTTTCACATATGAGGAGTTAGGGTAAGCATATGGATAAGCAGAGAAATTCTTCGAGGACTTATGAACATAATAGTTAGAAGAATAATGCTCATATTCATAGCCCTTAGCTCTTCCCTGCGAAACAGAGGTGTTAGCACAATAACGTTCATATGAGGACTTTGATCCTTTTGAGGAATTTGATCCATATGAAGAATTTTGTCTGGGGTTCCTATTCTTCACAGGTGGTGTCATGATGACATTCACCTGAAGATTTTCAAGGCACCTTTTAGGAACCCAGATTTTCTTCATAGGGGAACCGTTCTTGCAGTTAGTGCCAACATATCTAGCAAATACTTCACCATTCTGATTTTTGAATATTTTATAATTGGAGTCAAATGACTCATCAGAAGAATGAGGAGATTCACATGTAAAGCCAGATAAAGTAGATGGATCTACTGGAGGCCCCTTTGCAGCAACCCATGAGGTTTTGGGGTACTTCTCAGGCTTCCAATATGTTCCATCAGCATTGATTTTCCTCTCAAAGGCAATACCCTCTTTCCTAGGGTTCCTGTTGAGAATCTGCTTTTTAAGCACATCACAAAGAGTCTGATGCCCTTTGAGGCTTTTGTACATGCCTTTCATATACAATTCCTTCATCCCTGCATCATCAGTGATACTAGCAATGTCCTCAGATGAGTAATTAGTGATAGCAGAGACAGGTGAAGAATTTGTAGCAGAAGAAGCATTTGAACATTCAGGTGAGGAATTAGCAGATTCACGTTCAATGCACTTCAAGCATGGAGGAATGAATTCTTCCTGGGCAGCGCTGATTTGTTGAGCAAGTAATGAATCGCGCTCCTTCTGAAGATCTTCATAACTCACCCTTAGCTTTTCAAGATCTTGCTTTCTTTGAAGAAATTCATAAGAAAGCTTCTCATGATCAGATAAGAGAGTGTTATGATGACTTTAAAGGTTGTCAAACTTAGACTGAAGTCTCTGAAGACTTTCAGCCAAAGCTTTTGACTGGTCCATTTCTTCACCCAACATATCATCGCTCTTATCAAGCATGTATTGAACTTTTTCCAAAGCTCTTTGTTGTTTAGTGGCAAGGGAAGCAAGTTTGACATAACTGGGTCCAAATTCATCACCAGATTCCTCATCACTAGACTCAGATAGGTAGCATTCAGTTACCTTAGCACCTTTTGCCATGAGGCATGGTGTAGAGGATGATGATTCTGGTTTGAATGTCATAGCTTTGAGTGATTCCTTGAAATCCTCAAACCAAGGATCATGACGAGTTCGATGACCTTCATAGAACCAAGAGAGTCGGTCCCAGATAAGCTTCGCATGGCTGAGATGCATGATATTCCTGGACTGATTTTGAGATAGACAGGAGCAAATGACGTCCTTCGCCATGAGATTGAGAAGTGTGTACTTGTGAATGTCATCAGCTTCCGCCATATTGCATAGATCGGTAAGATCAATCTCAGTGACGGTCCACAGCTCGTTGTTCATCGCTATGAGGCGCTTCTTCATCATGACTTTCCACTTGGGATAGTTGTGTCCGTCAAAGATGGGGCATGATACAGTCTTCATTCCTATGGTCGACATAACTAAAACTCTAGGCGGTTAAACCAAAATCACACAGAACAAGGGAGTACCTTGCTCTGATACCAATTGAAAGTGCGTTATATCGACTAGAGGGGGGTGAATAGGCGATTTTTATGAATTCTTCACTGAGGAATTTCAGGGTGAGGAAATTCCTAAGCGAAGAACTACTAGCAGCGGAATAAGTACTCAGATGCAAACATAACAGAACCTAAGCATGGTCATCATGATGAAATGAAAACAAGCACAGAGTACAGAAAGCGTAAACACAGGATAAAACAGGATGGAGACAAACAGACTAAAGAAATTGAACTGAGGAAATGGAGAAAGTCTTCAGTCAAAGTCTTCAGACAGATATGAACAAGCACACAACACAGTAATGAGGAAATGAAAGAGTTGAGGAAATAGAACTAGTAGGCTTGGTGAAGATAATGATTTGGTAGACCAATTCCAACTGCTGTGACAGTTGTACGTATGGTTGGAGCGGCTAGGTATTTAAACCTGAGGACACACAGTCCTCACCGTATTCTCCTTGAGCTAAGGTCACACAGACCTCGCCCAATCACTCGTGGTAAGTCTTCGGGTGACTTCCAAACCTTCACAAACTCGGTCACTCGGCGATCCACAATTTCCTATTGGATGCTCAGACCATGACGCCTAACCGTCTGGAAGATGCACAATCTTCAAAGGTAACAAGCATCGGATCCACGCAGGATCAATCCCTTCAGTGATGCTCAATCACTTTAGGTTTGTAGGTGTTTGGGTTTTGGTTTCCTCACTTGATGATTTTCGCTCAAAGTCCTCGGAGGATGGGATGCTCTCAAATGACAAGTGTCAGTTTCTCTCGTAGCAGCCAACCAGCTAGTGGTTGTAGGGGGCAGCTATTTATAGCCTAGGGAGTGCTACCTCTTGAGCACTGCGTTGGTTTTCCCTTGAAGAGGAAAGGGTGATGCAGCAAAGTAGCGTAAGTATTTCCCTCAGTTTTTGAGAACCAAGGTATCAATCCAGTAGGAGGCCACGCACGAGTCCCTCGCACCTACACAAACAAATAAAATCCTCGCAACCAACGCAATAAAGGGGTTGTCAATCCCTTCACGGTCACTTACGAAAGTGAGATCTGATAGATATGATAAGATAATATTTTTGGTATTTTATGATAAAGATGCAAAGTAAAATAAAAGGCAATAAAAATAACTAAGTGTTGGAAGAAGAATATGATGGAAAATAGACCCGGGGGCCATAGGTTTCACTAGTGGCTTCTCTCGAGAGCATAAGTATTACGGTGGGTAAACAAATTACTGTTGAGCAATTGACAGAATTGAGCATAGTTATGAGAATATCTAGGTATGATCATGTATATAGGCATCATGTCCGCGACAAGTAGACCGACTCCTGCCTGCATCTACTACTATTACTTCACACATCGACCGCTATCCAGCATGCATCTAGAGTATTAAGTTCAAAAGAACAGAGTAACTCTTTAAGTAAGATGACATGATGTAGAGGGATAAACTCATGCAATATGATATAAACCCCATCTTGTTATCCTCGATGGCAACACTACAATACGTGCCTTGCTGCCCCTACTGTCACTGGGAAAGGACACCGCAAGATTGAACCCAAAGCTAAGCACTTCTCCCATTGCAAGAAAGATCAATCTAGTAGGCCAAACCAAACTGATAATTCAAAGAGACTTGCAAAGATAACCAATCATACATAAAAGAATTCAGAGAAGATTCAAATATTGTTCATAGATAAACTTGATCATAAACCCACAATTCATAGGTCTCAACAAACACACAGCAGAAGAAGATTACATCGAATAGATCTCCACGAAAGAGGGGGAGAACACTGTATTGACATCCAAAAAGAGAGAAGAAGCCATCTAGCTAATAACTATGCACCCGAAGGTCTGAGGTAAACTACTCACACATCATCGAAGAGGCTATGGTGTTGATGTAGAAGCCCTCCGTGATCGATGCCCCCTCCGGCAGAGCTCCGGAAAAGGCCCCAAGATGGGATCTCACGGGTACAGAAGGTTGCGGCGGTGGAATTAGGTTTTTGGCTCCGTATCTGGTAGTTTGGGGGTACGTAGGTATATATACGAGGAAGAAGTACGTCGGTAGAGCAACGTGTGTCCCACAAGGGTGGAGGGCGCGCCCGGGGGGTAGGCGCGCCCCCTACCTCGTGCCTTCCTGGTTGATGTCTTGACGTAGGGTCCAAGTCCTCTGGATCACGTTTGTTCCGAAAATCATGTTCCCAAAGGTTTCATTCCGTTTGGACTCCGTTTGATATTCTTTTTCTGCGAAACTCTGAAATAGGCAAAAAAACAGCAATTCTGGGCTGGGCCTCCGGTTAATAGGTTAGTCCCAAAAATACTATAAAAGTGTACAATAAAGCCCAATAATGTCCAAAACAGAATATAATATAGCATGGAACAATAAAAAATTATAGATACGTTGGAGACGTATCAAGCATCCCCAAGCTTAATTCCTGCTCGTCCTCGAGTAGGTAAATGATAAAAACAGAATTTTTGATGTGGAATGCTACTTGGCATAATTTCAATGTAATTCTCTTAATTGTGGTATGAATATTCAGATCCGAAAGATTCAAGACAAAAGTTTAATATTGACATAAAAATAATAATACTTCAAGCATACTAACTAAGCAATTATGTCTTCTCAAAATAACATGGCCAAAGAAAGTTATCCCTACAAAATCATATAGTCTGTCTATGCTCTATCTTCACCACACAAAGTATTTAAATCATGCACAACCCCGATGACAAGCCAACCAATTGTTTCATACTTTTGGTGTTCTCAAACTTTTTCAATCTTCACGCAATACATGAGCGTGAGCCATGGACATAGCACTATATGTGGAATAGAATGGTGGTTGTGGAGAAGACAAAAAAAGGAGAAGATAGTCTCACATCAACTAGGCGTATCAAGGGGATATGGAGATGCCCATTAATAGATATCAATGTGAGTGAGTAGGGATTGCCATGCAATGGATGCACTAGAGCTATAAGTATATGAAAGCTCAACAAAAGGAACTAAGTGGGTGTGCATCCAACTCGCTTGCTCACGAAGACCTAGGGCATTTTGAGGAAACCCATCATTGGAATATACAAGCCAAGTTCTATAATGAAATTTCCCACTAGTATATGAAAGCGACAAAATGAGAGACTCTATATCATGAAGATCACGGTGCTACTTTGAAGCACAAGTGTGGTAAAAGGATAGTAACATTGTCCCTTCTCTCTTTTTCTCTCTCTCTTTTTTTTGTTTGGGCCTTTTCTCTTTTTTTATGGCCTCCTTTTTTTTAAGTCCGGAGTCTCATCCCGACTTGTGGGGGAATCATAGTCTCCATCATCCTTTCCTCACTTGGGACAATGCTCTAATAATGATGATCATCACACTTTTATTTACTTACAACTCAACAATTACAACTCAATACTTAGAACAAAATATGACTCTATGTGAATGCCTCCGGCGGTATACCGGGATATGCAATGAATCAAGAGCGACATGTATGAAAGAATTATGAACGATGGCTTTGCCACAAATACGATGTCACTACATGATCATGCAAGGTAATATGACAATGATGGAGCGTGTCATGATAAACAAAACGGTGGAAAGTTGCATGACAATATATCTCGGAATGGCTATGGAAATGCCATAATAGGTAGGTATGGTGGCTGTTTTGAGGAAGGTATATGGTGGGTGTAGGATACCGGCGAAAAGTGCGCGGTATTAGAGAGGCTAGCAATGGTGGAAGGAAGAAAGTGCGTATAATCCATGGACTCAACATTAGTCATAAAGAACTCATATACTTATTGCAAAAATCTACAAGTTCTCAAAGCAAAGGATTGCGCGCATGCTCCTGGGGGGATAGATTGGTAGGAAAAGACCATCGCTCGTCCCCGACCGTCACTCATAATGAAGACAATCAATAAATAAATCATGCTCCGACTTCATCACATAACGGTTCACCATACGTGCATGCTACGGGAATCACAAACTTTAACACAAGTATTTTTCAAATTCAAAACTACTCAACTAGCATGACTCTAATATCACCATCTTCGTATCTCAAAATAATTATCAAGCATCAAACTTCTCATGGTATTCAACACACTCATAAGATTTTTTTTTTACTAATCTTGAATGCCTAACATGATTAAAGCAAATTACCACGCTGTTTTGTAGGACTCTCAAAACTACTCAACTAGCATGACTCTAATATCACCATCTTCATATCTCAAAACAATTATCAAGCATCAAACTTCTCATGGTATTCAACACACTCATAAGAATTTTTTTTACTAATCTTGAATGCCTAACATGATTAAAGCAAATTACCACGCTGTTTTGTAGGACTCTCAAAATAATCTAAGTGAAGCATGAGAGAACAATAGTTTCTATAAAACAAATCAACCACCGTGCTCTAAAAGATATAAGTGAAGCACTAGAGCAAAAACTATATAGCTCAAAAGATATAAGTGAAGCACATAGAGTATTCTAACAATTTCCGAATCATGTGTGTCTCTCTCAAAAGGTGTGTACAGCAAGGATGATTGTGGCAAACTAACAAATAAAGACTCAAATAATACAAGACGCTCCAAGCAAAACACATATCATGTGGTGAATAAAAATATAGCTCCAAGTAAAGTTACCGATGGAAGTAGACGAAAGAGGGGATGCCTTCCGGAGCATCCCCAAGCTTTGGCTTTTTGGTGTCCTTAGATTATCTTGGGGTGCCATGGGCATCCCCAAGATTAGGCTCTTGCCACTCCTTGTTCCATAATCCATCAAATCTTTTACCCAAAACTTGAAAACTTCACAACACAAAACTTAGCAGAAAATCTCGTGAGCTCCGTTAGTGAAAAAAAACAAAACACCACTTCAAGGTAATGTAATGAACTCATTCTTTATTTATATTGGTGTTAAACCTACTGTATTCCAACTTATCTATGGTTCATAAACTATTTTATTAGCCATAGATTCATCAAAATAAGCAAACAACACACGAAAAACAGAATCTGTCAAAAACAGAACAGTCTGTAGTAATCTGTAACTAATGCAAACTTCTGGAACTCAAAAACATCAGCCAAAATAGGACGACCTAGACAATTTTTTTATTGATCAGCAGCAATTGGAATCAATATTTTATCACGTTCTGGTGATTTTTAACAATTATTTTCGTGAACAGAAAGTTTCTGGAATTTTCAGCAAGATCAAATAACTATCATCCAAGAAGATCCTATAGGTTTAACTTGGCACAAACACTAATTAAAACATAAAAACAAATCTAACCGGAGGCTAGATCAAATATTTATTCCTAAACAGAAGCAAAAAGCAAAAAACTAAAAAAAATTGGGTTGCCTCCCAACAAGCGATATCGTTTAACGCCCCTAGCTAGGCATAAAAGCAAGGATAGATCTAGGTATTGCCATCTTTGGTAGGTAATCCATAAGTGGCTCTCATAATAGATTCATAAGGTAATTTTATTTTCTTTCTAGGGAAGTGTTCCATGCCTTTCCTTAATTGAAATTGGAATCTAATATTCCCTTCCTTCATATCAATAATTGCACCAATCGTTCTAAGGAAAGGTCTACCAAGAATAATAGGACATGAAGGATTGCAATCTATATCAAGAACAATAAAATCTACGGGCACATAGTTCCTATTTGCAACAATAAAAACATCATTAATTCTTCCCATAGGTTTCTTAATGGTGGAATCCGCAAGGTGCAAGTTTAGAGAGCAATCATCAAAATCTCGGAAACCTAGCAAATCGCATAAAGTTTTTGGAATCGTGGAAACACTAGCACCAAAATCACACAAAGCATAGCATTCATGATCTTTAATTTTAATTTTAATAGTAGGTTCCCACTCATCATAAAGTTTTCTAGGGATAGAAACTTCCAACTCAAGTTTTTCTTCATAAGATTGCATCAAAGCATCAACGATATGTTTAGTAAAAGCTTTATTTTGGCTATAAGCATGAGGAGAATTTAGCACGGATTGCAACAAGGAAATACAATCTATCAAAGAGCAGTTATCATAATTAAATTCCTTGAAATCCAAAATAGTGGGTTCATTAATATCTAGAGTTTTGATCTCTTCAATCCCACTTTTACCAATTTTAGCATCAAGATCTAAAGACTCCGAATTTTTGGAACTCCTTCTAGGTAAAGGTGGTTCATATTCAGTCCCATCATTATCAAGATTCATATTGCAAAACAAAGATTTAATAGGGGACACATCAATAACTTTTAGATCTTCATCTTTATTTTCATAGAAACTACAAGAACACGCTTTCACAAAACAATCTTTCTTAGCACGCATCCTAGCGGTTCTTTCTTTGCACTCATCAATGGAAATTCTCATGGCTTTGAGAGACTCATTGATATCATGCTTAGGAGGAATAGATCTAAGCTTTAAAGAATCAACATCAAGAGAAATTCTATCAACGTTCCTAGCCAATTCATCAACTTTAAGCAATTTCTCTTCAAGCAAAGCATTGAAATTCTTTTGCGAATTCATAAACTCCTTAACACTACTCTCAAATTTAGAGGGCATATTATTAAAATTCCCATAAGAATTGTTGTAGGAATTACCATAATTATTAGAGGAATTACTAGGATACGGCCTAGGATTAAAGTTTCCTCTATACGCGTTGTTACCAAAATTATTCCTACCAACAAAATTCACATCCATAGATTCATTATTATTCTCAATCAAAGTAGACAAAGGCATATCATTAGGATCAGAAGAAACACTTTTATTAGCAAATAATTTCATAAGTTCATCCATCTTTCCACTCAAAACATTAATTTCTTCTATCGCATGCACTTTCTTATTAGTAGATCTTTCAATGTGCCATTGAGAAGAATTAACCATAATATTATCTAGGAGTTTAGTAGCTTCTCCTAAAGTGATTTCCGTAAAAGTGCCTCCCGCGGCCGAATCTAAAAGATTTCTAGAAGCAAAATTCAATCCGGCATAATTTTTTTGTATAATCATCCACAAATTCAAACCATGTGTAGGGCAATTTCGTATCATTAATTTCATCCTCTCCCAAGCTTGTGCAACATGTTCATGATCAAGTTGCTTAAAATTCATAATATCGTTTCTAAGAGAGATGATCTTAGCGGGAGGAAAATACTTAGAGATAAAAGCATCTTTGCACTTATTCCAAGAATCAATACTATTTTTAGGCAAAGACGAAAACCAAGCTTTAGCACGATCTCTAAGTGAAAAAGGAAATAGCTTCAATTTAACAATATCATTGTCCACATCTTTCTTCTTTTGCATATCACACAAATCAACAAAACTATTTAGATGGGTAGCGGCATCTTCACAGGAAGGCCGGCGAATTGATCTTTCATGACAAGATTCAACAAAGCAGCATTAATTTCACAAGATTCAGTATCGGTAAGAGGAGCAATCGGAGTGCTAAGGAAATCATTGTTGTTGGTATTGGTAAAGTCACACAATTTAGTATTATCTTGAGCCATCGTGACAAGCAAGCGAAAAAGAGGCGAACGGAAAAAAGAGGGCGAATAAAACGGCAAGGGTGAAGTGGGGAAGAGGAAAACGAGAGGCAAATGGCAAATAATGTAATGCGGGAGATAAGGGTTTGTGATGGGTACTTGGTATGTTGACTTTTGCGTAGACTCCCCGGCAACGGCGCCAGAAATCCTTCTTGCTACCTCTTGAGCACTGCATTGGTTTTCCCTTGAAGAGGAAAGGGTGATGCAGCAAAGTAGCGTAAGTATTTCCCTCAGTTTTTGAGAACCAAGGTATCAATCCAGTAGGAGGCCACGCACGAGTCCCTCGCACCTACACAAACAAATAAAATCCTCGCAACCAACGCAATAAAGGGGTTGTCAATCCCTTCATGGTCACTTACGAAAGTGAGATCTGATAGATATGATAAGATAATATTTTTGGTATTTTTATGATAAAGATGCAAAGTAAAATAAAGGCAATAAAAATAACTAAGTGTTGGAAGATGAATATGATGGAAAATAGACCCGGGGCCATAGGTTTCACTAGTGGCTTTTCTTGAGAACATAAGTATTACGGTGGGTAAATAAATTACTGTTGAGCAATTGACAGAATTGAGCATAGTTATGAGAATATCTAGGTATGATCATGTATATAGGCATCACGTCTACGACAAGTAGACCGACTCCTGCCTGCATCTACTACTATTACTCCACACATCGGCCGCTATCCAGCATGCATCTAGAGTATTAAGTTCAAAAGAATAGAGTAGCGCTTTAAGTAAGATGACATGATGTAGAGGGATAAACTCATGCAATATGATATAAACCCCATCTTGTTATCCTCGATGGCAACAATACAATACGTGCCTTGCTGCCCCTACTGTCACTAGGAAAGGACACCGCAAGATTGAACCCAAAGCTAAGCACTTCTCCCATTGCAAGAAAGATCAATCTAGTAGGCCAAACCAAACTGATAATTCGAAGAGACTTGCAAAGATAACCAATCATACATAAAAGAATTCAGAGAAGATTCAAATATTGTTCATAGATAAACTTGATCATAAACCCACAATTGATCGGTCTCAACAAACACACCGCAAAAGAAGATTACATCGAATAGATCTCCACGAGAGAGGGGGAGAACATTGTATTGAGATCCAAAAAGAGAGAAGAAGCCATCTAGCTAATAACTATGGACCCGAAGGTCTGAGGTAAACTACTCACACATCATCGAAGAGGCTATGGTGTTGATGTAGAAGCCCTCTGTGATCGATGCCCCCTCCGGCGGAGCTCCGAAAAAGACCCCAAGATGGGATCTCATGGGTACAGAAGGTTGCGGCGGTGGAATTAGGTTTTTGGCTCCGTATCTGATAGTTTGGGGGTACGTAGGTATATATAGGAGGAAGAAGTACGTCGGTGGAGCAACGTGGGGCCCACGAGGGTGGAGGGCGCGCCCCCCTACCTCGTGCCTTCCTGGTTGATGTCTTGACGTAGGGTCCAAGTCCTCTGGATCACATTCGTTCCGAAAATCATGTTTCCGAATGTTTCATTCCGTTTGGACTTCTTTTGATATTCTTTTTCTGCGAAACTCTGAAATAGGCAAAAAAACAACAATTCTGGGCTGGGCCTCCGGTTAATAGGTTAGTCCCAAAAATAATATAAAAGTGTATAATAAAGCCCAATAATGTATGGAACAATCAAAACTTATAGATACATTGGAGACGTATCAGGGAGCAGCCCGACATGATAAGACATAAATGCCCTTCAATGATATAACCGTTAGGTGGGTAGATATTTTGGGACAGCTGGTGCGTAGCACAGCAACGGTCGGAATTTTAAGTATCAAATTTCTCAGGGCTATCATGTTCCTCACTCTGTAGGCAATCCGCACTGGCGAATTCCTAACTCCTCAGTCAGAACAAATTCCTCAGAGACCAGAAGAATTTCGTCTCTGTGACTGAAGAAATTGACTGAACTGTATGAGATTTCCAATGGCTTCACTTGAAGGGATTGGTAGGTGTAGGATTTTGAGTTGAGCATCACTTGGAAATTTTTCCTTAGTATTTCCTCGACCCCCTTTAATAGTACGGTGTTTCCTATGACTCAAGAAAGAGAAAATGAAACTACGAAAACAAAAGTGTTCACGCTCCATGTTCCTCGAATGAATTTTAAGTCTTCAAGGTCACACCAATTTCTTCACTTCAAGGTCTTCAGAAAGTCTTCAGAAATCCAAAGTCTTCAGTTGAAGACATTCATTTTTAGGGGTCGACTTTCTCTGTAAATATCAAACTCCTCATAGACTTATAGACCTGTGTACACTCACAAACACATTAGTCCCTTAACCTATAAGTCTTCAATACACCAAAATCACTAAGGGGCACGATATGCACTTACATGTATAAGTCGTGAAGAAAGCAATAGCAATAAAACTGAACGATCAACATGATAAGCTAACAGATGGGTCTTGTCCATCACATCATTCTCCTAATGATGTGATCTGCTACCTCTTGAGCATTGCGTTGGTTTTCCCTTGAAGAGGAAAGGGTGATGCAGCAAAGTAGCGTAAGTATTTCCCTCAGTTTTTGAGAACCAAGGTATCAATCCAGTAGGAGGTTACACGCAAGTCGCCTTGTACCTACACAAACAAATAAGAACCTTGCAACCAACGCGATAAAGGGGTTGTCAATCCCTTCACGGCCACTTGCAAAAGTGAGATCTGATAGAGATAATAAGATAAATATTTTTGGTATTTTTATGATATAGATTAGAAAGTAAATATTGCAAAATAAAATAGATTGGAAACTTATATGATGGAAGATAGACCCGGGGGCCATAGGTTTCACTAGTGGCTTCTCTCAAGATAGCATATTCTACGGTGGGTGAACAAATTACTGTCGAGCAATTGATAGAAAAGCGCATAGTTATGAGAATATCTAGGCATGATCATGTATATAGGCATCACGTCCGCGACAAGTAGACCGAAACAATTCTGCATCTACTACTATTACTCCACACATCGACCGCTATCCAGCATGCATCCAGAGTATTAAGTTCATAAGAACAGAGTAACGCATTAGGCAAGATGACATGATGTAGAGGGATAAACTCAAGCAATATGATATAAACCCCATCTTTTTATCCTTGATGGCAACAATACAATATGTGCCTTGCTGCCCCTACTGTCACTGGGAAAGGACACCGCATGATTGAACCCAAAGCTAAGCACTTCTCCCATTGCAAGAAAGATCAATCTAGTAGGCCAAACCAAACTGATAATTCGAAGAGACTTGCAAAGATATCAAATCATACATAAAAGAATTCAGAGAAGATTCAAATATTGTTCATAGATAATCTTGATCATAAACCCACAATTCATCGGATCTCGACAAACACACCGCAAAAAGTATTACATCAAATAGATCTCCAAGAGAATCGAGGAGAACTTTGTATTGAGATCCAAAGAGAGAGAAGAAGCCATCTAGCTAGTAACTATGGACCCGAAGGTCTGAGGTAAACTACTCACACATCATCGGAGAGGCTATGATGTTGATGTAGAAGCCCTCCGTGATCGATTCCCCCTCCGACGGAGCGCCGGAAAAGGCCCCAAGATGAGATCTCACGGGTACAGAAGGTTGCGGCGGTGGAAATAGGGTTCCGTGGTGCTCTCGGATGTTTTCGGGGTATATGACTATATATAGGCGAAAGAAGTCGGTCGGGGGAGCCACGAGGGGCCCACGAGGGTGGGGGCGCGCCTCCCTGCCTCGTGGTAGCCTCGTTGCTTCCTTGACGTCCACTCCAAGTCTCCTAGATTGTGTTTGTTCCAAAAATAACTCTCCCGAAGGTTTCATTCCGTTTGGACTCCGTTTGATATTCCTTTTCTGCAAAACACTGAAATAGCAAAAAACAACAATTTGCACTGGGCCTCCGATTAGTAGGTTAGTCCCAAAAAAATATAAAAGTGCATAATAAAGCCCATTAAACATCCAAAACAGATAATATAATAGCATGGAACAATCAAAAATTATAGATACGTTGGAGACGTATCATGATCCCGTTCATCAAATGACAACACATGTCTATGGTTAGAAAACTTAACCATCTCTGATTAACGAGCTAGTCAAGTAGAGGCATACTAGGGACACTTTGTTTTATCTATGTATTCACACATGTATCAAGTTTCCGGTTAATACAATTCTAGCATGAATAATAAACATTTATCATGATATAAGGAAATATAAATAACATCTTTATTATTGCCTCTAGGGCATATTTCCTTCACAATGCACTCTTCAAACCACACAAACAGCTTCCGTATGGCGAGACATGTGTTCAATCGTATTCGGGAGGGAGTGGCATATGACCCATACTTTGAGTGCAAAGAGGATGGCCTTGGCAAGCTTGGCTTCTCTTCTTACCAGAAATGCACTGCACGCTATTCGCATGCTTGCATATGAAATTCCTGGTGATCTTGTGGATGAGTATGTATGTATGAGTGAGTCCACATGTCTCCTCTCAATGTATAGTTTCTGCAAGGCCGTGATGGCAGTGTTCGGGCCTGAGTACCTGAGAGAGCCAACTGCCACTGATACAGAGAGGTTATTGGCGATCAATGCCGATAGGGGCTTTTCGGGCATGCTTGGTAGTATACATTGTATGCATTGGAAGTGGAAGAACTGCCTATTTGCTTGGCAGTGGAAGTACAAGGGGCATTGAAAGGTGTCACTCTCATACTTGAAGCGGTGGTTTCACAAGATCTATGGATATGTCATTCTTTCTTTGACATGGCTGGTTCTCACAATGATACCAGTGTTCTTCAGCATTCTCTGGTGTTTGCAAGGCTTGCATAAGGCCACTCCCAGGAGGTCAACTTTGAGGTCAACGGCCACCATTACAACAAGGGATATTACCTAGCTGATGGTTATCCTGAGTGGTCCACTCTTGTGAAGACCATACCCAATCCGCAAGGAGAGAAGAGACAAAGGTTTTTCCAAATGCAGGAGAGTTCTAGGAAGGATGTGGAGTGTGCTTCAGTCTCGAGGGGGTATTGTTCGAAACCCTGCATTGACATGGAGCACTCAGAAGCTTTAAAGGTGATGACTGCTTGTGTGATCATGCATAACATGATCGTGGAGGATGAGCATGATGATAGCATCTACGACCAAGGGTTTGATTTCCAGGATGAAATTTTTGAGACTAAGCAACCACCTCCTACAACCTTTGAACATTTTGTCCCTTTTCATCGTGAAATGCGTGATTGGCATACTCATGTCCAGCTCACATTGGTAACCTAGATCTATCGGTTTAATTTCTTTTCATGCAAATAAATTTCAATTAGGTTGTAAGACTATTTGATATTGTTTTTTTATTGGGTTGTAAGACTATTTTGGATGTGAAACTATTTGCTATGTTTGATTTGAACTATGCTTGTTGATCTCGAACGGACGAGATGCGGCCGAAATGCGGTCATGTGTTGAGCACACGGCCGGCGCATCCCTAAATCCGGGCGGACGCAGCCCCATTGCCATCTCAAACAGACGTCCGTTTGCGGTCGTGCGATGAAGTTGGCCTTATGTTGGTCACTTATGTTGGATAGGAGAGAGTAGCATATTTTATGCTACTAGACGAATGCCCTGTCTGGTGGAACTTAAACTGACGAGCACTGAGACGCCAGTTTTATTCACCTGTAGAAGTTAACATATACTCCCTTCGTTCCAAAATTCTTGTCTTAGATTTGTCTAAATACGGATGTATCAAGTCACATTTTAGTATTAGATACATCCGTATCTAGACAAATCTAAGACAAGAATTTTGGGACAGAGGAAGTACAAACAATAATCCCCTTCCCTGAAGGCTGAGGAACGAATGAAAGGAATAGAACACCTAAATTAGATACAAAGGAAAAAGAGAAATATCAACAAAGGAGTAATTATACAAAGACTTGCAAAAGCAAGAAGTATGAGCATTGGACTGCATAAATGACATGAATCAGCCAGATGGTCTCTGATAGATATGTTTTGTTCTTGGGTCCACAATCATGCCTCTACCACCATTCACCTCCAAATCATGCCTGTAGGATTAAGCTCATAAATGAATAAGTACACAATCTCTTCTAGTTCTCTGCAAACGTCCTAAAAGCTGGAAGGATTTGCGTAAGGCTACTTACTGAAATACAAAATCTGGGATAGTTAATTGTTCGCGTGGTACATATCTGAACAATTGCACCAGCCTGTCAACATACACAACTTTCTTCCATACCTAATAAAAAAAGAGGATGACAAACCTTAAGCAACACCTTATAAGATTAAAAAGGAATATCAGTATGGTGTGAACTGGGAGGTACCTCTCCATCAATCAAAAGCTGCATCCCCAGAATAGCTGTTCTCAACCCCAAGGTTGGGTGGAGTATATAAATCCCCTGATAGAGTGATAATTGTCAGAAGACCTAACTTATTAAGAGATAAATATGTTACATAGTGAGCACAACCAAGATACCGACATGAAGGTTTCGCTGATGTTTCCGGCCTAATATTTGTTGTATCCTTTTCATGAATCCTAAATCTGGTTGCCTGGAAATGGATTAAGAAAACTCCTTACATCACAGCACAGATGGGTTAAGAGTAACAACGAATATCGAATTTTAATCAGTCTACTGTGAATGTTTAGCAGCAGAAATGGTCTACTTGACCCCCACTAGTTTGTAGCTGTGATAACATAACACCATGAGGTTATAAACCAGATAAATAAACAGCACATTAACCTTTAGAATAGGTCAGGTTGTCCCGGCTCCAAACCTCAGGGGATCAAGTAGACATTTCTTTGTACCAAACACTTACGGTTGTAATGATGCTGCCGAGTGGAGATAGACAATAGTATATGGCTTCTGAATCAAAGGTTCAAACTCCTGCAAAGAGAAAGGATGTTACTTTTAGATTGAAGCTAATTCACCTTTTATGCCTTATTTTGGTTCTCTTTTCTATGGTTGGCAGAACAAAAGACATAATAATAAAATAAAAATCATGAATTATGTACTAGTAGAAAACCACAGAAAATCTTAGGAGGCATATACATAACTTCTGCAATATAATACCTCCATACCAAAATATAAGACATTTTGGTAGGCTATTTGGTACAGATGTAATATTAAACAAGTACTCCCTGTAAATCCATCCAAACATTCTTGGTGCCTTTTCTGTATATTTTCTTGTTTTCAGATATATTTGTGCAGAATCATCTCACAGTTTCGTAAATTCATTATACCAAATTACCAAGACTTTAAAATAACAGAATTACTTGGATTGATTGCCTTCATGTAAGTTTGAAATTTAAACCAGACATTTTGGAGCATCATTCTTGTGTGCTTGCTGCCAATGCAAATGTATAACCAGATATGAAAAGCATAAAATACACTAGAAACTAGATATTACATTTAAGAAATACAGAGAGCACAGCAAACCCTATACTTTGGCTAAGCTAATCTAACTTCCTAGCCCTACCTCCACAAACAATATCATTCAAGTATCTGCAAACAACAGCATTCCAGGACTTGAGGACATACGCAAGAAGATAATTTGGCATTGGTACATGACACAACACATGAACTGTGGCTGCAGAAGTTCTGTTAGGCAACATTTATTTCAATTGTATGATTACCTTCACTACATGTAGAACAAACCGTTCAAGATCCAGGCAGCGAAGAAGAAAGTGCGCACCAACAACAACCATAACTGGGCGCCCTTCACTATCAACTCCACCACGATAACTGCAATTGTAGAGAGCATCAGACTGCAGGCAACAAAAACAGTCTGAAGAAAAAGTAATCATATGCACACTGTAAGAAGTAAAATAACCCCTTGTTATAACACCAGTTGCGTACATTATTTTCATCTCAGCAATCTCTGAAAGATTAAGGGAATTTGCTTTCGCAAGGTATCGTGAATGAAGTGAATATTCCTCGGCAGCAGACAATGGAGGGAAACCTATATCACCATATCCAAGCAACCTAGCATAATTAAATCGCTTTTGAGCTTGAGAAGATTTTCCCCACTGCTCCTTGCGCCGTAGATCCGGGTCTTTAATTAATGACATAAATGAAGGGTCCAAATACGAATCCAGTTTGAATGTACTCCTGCTGAATAAATCAGGTAAAATTAATTTAACAGTACTGTGCTTAGACAATGTCCCTTTGAAGATAGGCTATAATATGTAATCCAAGGGGAAAAAAGGCGCTTGCATAAATTGTGCGTCTTGCCACATGCCTAGCGCCTGGCTCGCTTAGGGATTGCCTGCGCGCATAGGCGTTCCATACAGACAATGTAATCAATAAAATAGACATTGTAGTGATCTTTATGATAACCAATAAAATAGATACTGCAGATAATAAAGTAAGAAAGTAAATAACCCAGAACTGACTAATTCAAGGTGGAAAAAATCCAATACAAGAAAAAAGAGCAATGTCTCATCCATATGAAGGACTACACTAAAGGTAGTTTTTCAATCAAAAAAAGAGGCAAGTCATTCTGCACAAAGTAAGATGAATAGGTCAATTTTAAGCTGTTTGGCTAAGACCAACAATGATGCATAATGCCCTAAGTTATGAATCAGCATCAGCACATAGCTAGCATTCAGATCTACCAGTGATTAAAGAGTCTAGGAAGATGTTAAACTTCTAACATTCACCTTGATGCCAATCCAGACTCAAGAGGAAGATCAAGAGGAGCTGTAGCCACTGTTCTATCTGCTGCACCAGCAGGCAATGGTCTTATTCTTATTTTCCTTTCATCTATTACAGTTTCACCATTCTCATCCCCGACATCAGCTGGAAGTTTTGATACCGCAGTCTCTTCCTCTTGCTTGTCCCGAGGGAAATATAGCGGAAGCAATCTACATAATGCTTACCATTAGCAAATGCAAGAATAAATAAATAAATTTTGGGCTTCAGTAAGTACCTTTTGTATATCTCTGTATCAGATGATGATGTAATACAAAAAATAACACCAGCTATCTTGCCTTTCTGTTTCTCCAGAAAACGTCTAACAGTCCCTGAAGAGTAAAGTGAGTTTGTGCAGAATAAACCCGAAAGATACAAAATATTTGCAGAGTGACTACGGTACAATCATTTTTTTGTGCAATTCACAAATAAGTTCTTTCACTTTCTGCCACTCATCACTTCACCTCCACGTGGAAATAAGAAGTGGGGACAATATATAAAGTGGAAATCGGTTGAAAACATCTTTCTAGTACAAAATATTTCTTGCATAGTACTCCCTCCATTCCATAATAAATACCAAAAGTAACAAATATAAGTAATAAATACCAAAAGTAAAAGAGAGAACAGAATGAAAGAACTCACTTATTGCCACATGGGCAGCTGGTTCACGAGGATAG
Organism: Aegilops tauschii subsp. strangulata; assembly: GCF_002575655.3. NCBI lineage: Eukaryota > Viridiplantae > Streptophyta > Magnoliopsida > Poales > Poaceae > Aegilops > Aegilops tauschii. Next base: position 204,572,343 of record NC_053035.3, on the reverse strand, counting down.
TTTTTAGCTTCCGTGTATATGCAACCCATTGCGATGCTAAGGAAATGAAATGGATAAGTAACAAGATGTGCCAATTTCAGATTGCATATCTTAAAACACCTGAGATCACTTGTTAAGTGAGAAAAAATAACAACATCTAACGATGAAATCTTTCCATTTTGGCCCACATATGCGGCAAGTACCTTTCAAGGCCGTTCTCAATGAGTAGTTCCAAACATGACCGGTAGCAATGACTAAGTGCATTTTCCGCAGCTGTGTGATACTTGACAGCATATTTGGGTCCCACTGTATGGATGACCTTCCTGCATAATCAATTGACATATACATTTCAGTATAAGCAACAATACATACATTTTTCAATCAGTAATGATGAAATGAATCGGGATGATTTTCCAAGTATCAAACAAGAATACTCAAATTAGCAGCACCTTTCCCATAAATTGCATATTTCTCATAACTAGGATCTGTTCCAAACTCCATAGTAGATTTCAACTTTTCGGGTTATGTGAGTTCAACAACAACGCTTATCATAAAAACTTCGTCGTATAAAGCTGATGACTGACAATTGATGAACTCCAATATAGAGATACCACCTAAGAGCATCTACAACCACAACTCATAAAATGTGACCCCCTATACATCTGCGGAGGCGCCCAGACACGTCCGCGGACAACGCCCGGTCACCCCTCAAATGTTTGCATCCACAGCCGTGCCCCTAGTTCCGAAACCCTCAATTCCATACAATCCTCATGCAACGTTAAAAACAGCATATGTAGTTCATCTATATCAACACACATAACATAGGAGATTTCTCATACATGCCATCGAACAACCAAAAATTGGCATGTTCTACTAGCTATGACATATGGCTATGGGGGAAGTTCACCCACAGCCGCCCTTGCCCTTGCCATCTTCGTCACGGAAGCTGCCGTCGAAGACGCAATATGGGAACCGGATCCGCTCATTGTCGGGGCTTCGGATGCGTCACCGGCCTCTTCCTCTTTGGGGGGCAGTCTGGCGACGGCACGGACTACCCAGGTTTGCTCCAGTGCGAGGGCACGCGCCGTCCAGGCTTGTCGCTTCGCCAGGATGCGGGCACGGACGGCGATGCCCTCCGCACTGTTGTCCTCCATGGCATGCGACTCAGCCTTCACGGTGCGTGGCGCAACTTCTCCCTCGCATGGCGGGCACGCCGCTCCCCGACGCAGCCATGGTTGTGACGTCTAGTGGCATTGACCTCGTACTCGGAGCCCGACGCCGTAGGGATGAGGCTCCACCGAAGGGGTTGCGCTGCAAGCCCAGGGCCCTCCGGTTGGGCGCACAGGTACCTCCAGCCGCTGCTCGCCTCCTCCGATTCCCCTGCGGTCACGCACGTTGAGCCGCCGGACCCAAGCCCACCTGCCCTCCACGGACGCAATGGATTCCTGCCAGAGCGATTCCGACGACAAAGCTCGGGTTTCCTCCCGGAACCGACGGGCCGGACGGCTAACTCCTTGTCTCCGCATGGGGCGAGGTCCCAGTCGACGGATCCAGAGTTGCCGGACTCGGATAGAAGGCCGGAGAGGAGCTAGGGGGCGGAACGGAAGTGGAGTGGAGTGGCTAGGGTTTGGTCCGACGTGGCAGGCACGTCCGGGCCTCCCCATATGGGTGAATGATTTTTTTTTTTGGTATTATTAATCTGGTAGAACAAATCTCACGAGTCATAACTCTGGTAGATCAGAATCAATTTCTTTGACTTTACCATAAGGACTAGCAGACCACAGGTCATATCGTGAAACCAAAAACTACACAGATGTTGTACTAAAAACATGTCAGTAACTTCATGCTTCAACAGTATTTCCAGATCCGTGCACAGGACATATGTTCCATTTTCTACTAAAAAAGGGAAATGCATTCATTTTCCACGTGAAAAACTGAAACGGAGGCACTAAATGCCTACCTCGCAGGAAGATCGTATGCATTGGTCATCTTTGCCATCCCAGTTCGGCACCCTCCCTGCAAAACGTCAAGCAGTAAAAACATGTCACTTCACAATCTCCAGTGATTGAAAAAATTCCCCCCCTAAAAGCTAAAATTGTACTGCCCAGTCCTGACATCCAAAGTCGTACCAAGGTGGCGCATTCCTCCGCGAGCCCAGAACCTGCTGCAGCGTGCAGCCCAGGACTACTGTGCGCCTCGTCCAAGCTCTGCACAAACCGAAGAATCAAGAGCTTAGCACCGCAGTTCCAGCATTCTCCAATGCCCAGCGAGACATAAGAAGAGAATCGCAACCTCGTTGGTGGAGTTGACGACGGCGTCGACCTCCATGTTCCAGGGGTGTCCCCGCCAGAGGTAGATCCTGGAGTTGATCTCGTGGTCCACGGGGAAGCGCGAGGCGCCCGCGCAGCCACCACCGGCGGCGCCGCCGTCGTCGCCGGTGAGCGGGTCGGAGAAGGAGAGGAAGGCGGACGCTGCGGGCTCGGATCCGCCGTCCGCGGCTTCGGCGGTGGCGGACGAGGAGGACGGTGTGTACAGGCGCTGGTCGGGGTCGCTCCAGCGCGGCACCTGGTCGAGCGTCACCGCAGGCTCGACGCCGCCGACGCCTGGCTCCATGGCGGCCGCAGTGGAGGCAGCTCCGGAGGCCGTGGCCGCCGCCGGCGAGCGGTGCTGCATGGAGGCGGAGACGGGCGGGCGAAAGGTAGTATAGCCGGGCGCTGGCGTGAGGCCGAGCGGCCGTTAAGAGGCCGACGCGAGACGGAAGGGGCCAAAGGAAGGCGGAGGAGATCGATAGAGACGACGAGAAAAAAACAAAAGAGTCTTCTGGACAATGACGTGTGGGGTCTGTGGACCTGTGGGCCCTTTCACGTCAGAGACACGCAGCATGGTTTGTGGGGGCACGACCCGTGTGCGCGTAGCCGACGTGATACAGCTCGGACGGCAGGGAACCGTGCTGGACTGGGCTAGCACTCCCGCTGGCTTGCTCGCCTGGTGACTCGTGTGGCACGTCCACCTGGCGACGATGACGTGTAGCTCAGCTCGGATCGGGATCTCGCGGCTGGTGCGGTCAAGCACCAGTTGGGGACTCGAGTCCAGCCGCTGCTGTGGCGCAGGAGAAGGAAGGTTCGGTTCGGTTCGGATGGAGGAACTTGGGTGGAGCCCGGGAGTGAGGACAACTCAGGCAAGTCCGGAGCAGCATGGGCCTCCGCAACTGCAGGATCTGTCCGCAATTCTTTGGATCGAATCGACCACAGTTCTTCATCATTCCATGTGATCATCTCATCTCCGAGCTGAGCTAGATGGTCCGCTAAGCCACGACAAGAGCAGTGCATGGCCATCGTCGTCTTCGTTGTTGAACATGTGTACATGTACGTAGATCTGGGTTTTTGTATATAGTACTTGTAGTATCTGTCTCTCTCTATATACGTGTATATTAGGAGATAAGATACCGGTCGCATCCCTTTACTTATATACCTAGTGCACGATCAATCAATTATCAATGCATCAAATTATTCTCTACATGGTATCTATCGCAAGTCGATCTTCCAGCTTCCGCTAACCCTAGCCGCCGCCTCGGGCCGCCGCCGCCGCCGCGACCTCCCGCCGCCGCCCCAAGCCGCCGCCACCACCCCTCCTCCCCGCGCGCCACCTCCCCACCGCGCGCCTTTCCCTCCACGCCGCGCTGCCCCTTCCCGCCGCGCCGCCTGCCTCCCGCCACCGCGCCGCCTCTCCTCAGCCGCGCCGCCGCCTCCCTCCCACGATCTCATCACCATGTCATCCAACGCCTCCACCTACTCCAACCCCTTCGCCGTCGACCCTGCCGAGATCCGCGCCATCAACGTCCATGCACGCGTCCCCTGATCCTCGACGCCTCCAACTCCACGTACTTCGCGTGGGACGTACTTCACGCTGCTCTTCCGCGAGAACAATCTCGTGGATCACGTGGATGGCACCGTGGACTCCCGCGCCATGGTGGACGATGCCGAGTGGACCGCGATCGACGCCACGACCATCCGGTGGTTCTTCACCACCATCTCCAAGGACTTGTTCCACACGGTCGTGAGCGCCGGCGACGACGCCCGCGCCATGTGGGTCAAGCTGAACGGCCTCTTCACCGACAACAAGCTTCAGCGCCGCGTTTTTTTGCAGCAGGAATTTTTTGGCTGTCACCAGGATGAACAGTTCATTGATGACTACTGCCGCCGCCTGAAGACGTTGGCGGATGAGCTCTGTGACATTATGTGACGCCCCCGATTTGACCGTACACTAATCATGCACGCAAATGTGTACGATCAAGATCAGGGACTCACGGGAAGATATCACAACACAACTCTAAAACATAAATAAGTCATACAAGCATTATAATACAAGCCAGGGGCCTCGAGGGCTCGAATACAAGTGCTCAATCATAGACGAGTCAGCGGAAGCAACAATATCTGAGTACAGACATAAGTTAAACAAGTTTGCCTTAAGAAGGCTAGCACAAACTGGGATACAGATCGAACGAGGCGCAGGCCTCCTGCCTGGGATCCTCCTAACTACTCCTAGTCGTCGTCAACGGCCTGCACGTAGTAGTAAGCACCTCCAGTGTCGTAGGTGTGGTCGTCGACGGTGGCGTCTGGCTCCTGGACTCCAGCATCTGGTTGTGACAACCAGATAGAAAAGAAAAGGGGGAAAAGATGGAGAGAAGCAACCGTGAGTACTCATCCAAAGTACTCGCAAGCAAGGAGCTACACTACATATGCATGGGTATATGTGTAAAGGGGCATATCAGTGGACTGAACTGCAGAATGCCAGAATAAAAAGAGGGAAAGCTAGTCCTGTCGAAGACTACGCTTCTGGTCGTCTCCATCTTGCAGCAAGTAGAAGAGAGTAGATTGAAGTCCTCCAAGTAGCATCGCATAGCATAAACCTACCCGGCGATCCCCTCCTCGTCGCCCTGTTAGAGAGCGATCACCGGGTTATATCTGGCACTTGGAAGGGTGTATTTTATTCAGTATCCAGTTCTAGTTGTCATAAGGTCAAGGTACAACTCCGGGTCGTCCTTTTACCGAGGGACACGGCTATTCGAATAGATAAACTTCCCTGCAGGGGTGCACCACATAACCCAACACGCTCGATCCCAATTGGCCGGACACACTTTCCTGGGTCATGCCCGGCCTCGTAAGATCAATGCGTCGCAGCCCCACCTAAGCACAACAGAGAGGTCAGCACGCCGGTCTAACCCTATGCGCGCAGGGGTCTGGGCCCATCGCCCTATGCACACCTGCATGTTGCGTACGCGGCCGGAAGCAGACCTAGCCTAGTGGCGTTCCAGTCCAATCCGGCGCGCGCCACTCAGTCGCTGACGTCAAGAAGGCTTCGGCTGATACCACGATGCCGGGATACCCATAACTACTCTCGCGTAGATGGCTAGTGCGTATAGACCAAATGGCCAGACTCAGATCAAATACCAAGATCTCGTTAAGCGTGTTAAGTATCCGCGAACGCCGACCAGGGCCAGGCCCACCGCTCACCTGGGTGGTCTCAACCTGCCCTGTCGCTCCGCCACAAAGATCCACTTGCGGGTACTCCTACGAGCCGACCCGACTTTAGTCATCACATGTGTCATGTATGTAGTATATAAGTATATACCCGTGATCACCGCCCAGGTGATCACGGCCCGATAGTATAGCACAGCAGACGGACAAGAATGTAGGGCCACTGATGGGAAACTAGCATCCTATACTAAGCATGTAGGATTGCAGGTACAGGTATCAACAGTAGTAGCAAGGATAGGCTATGCATCAGGATAGGATATCGAAAAGCAGTAACATGCTACACTACTCTAATGCAAGTAGTATAGAGAGGAATAGGCGATATCTGGTGATCAAGGGGGGGGCTTGCCTGGTTGCTCTGGCAAGTAGGAGGGGTCGTCAACTCTGTAGTCGAACTGGACAGCAGCAGTGTCGGTCTCGTAGTCTACCGGAGAGAAGAGGGGGGAAGAAACAGTAAATACAATGCAAACATAAGCATGACGATGCGTGACATGACAATGAGCGGTGCTAGGTGTGACCTAACGCGACAGTAGATGGTACCGGTGAAGGGGGGGAACAACCGGGAGGTATTCCCGATGTTTCGCGTTTTCGGACAGACGGACCGGAGGGGGAAAGTTGCTAGTTCGATAGGTTAGGGAGGTGTGGTGGACGAACGGACTGCGTATTCGGATTCGTCTCGTCGTTCTGAGCAACTTTCATATAGAAAACATTTTCATCCGAGTTATGGTTTAAAAGATATGAATTTTCAAAGTTTATCTGAATTTCTGGAATTATTTGAATTAAGCAAAAATGAATTATGACGTCAGCATGAGGTAATGCTGATGTCAGCAGGTCAACAGGTCGGCCGACCAGTCAAACCAGACAGGTGGGTCCAGTGGGACCCACATGTCAGCCTCTGTTAGTCTAACAGTAATTTAAACTAAACTAACAATCTAATTAGAGGGGTGGGCCCCATATGTCAGTGAGTGATTAGGTTAATTAATTAGTTATATTTATAAAAACATTTTTTTTTAATTTTGCGGCGGGGCCCGCATGTCAGTGGCTGGGCCTGCCCAGTCAGCACGTTGACTGGGTTGACTGGGTTGACCCAGTCAACGGGGTCCACGGGGCCCACTGGCAGTGGCACTGGGGTGGCCCCAGGCCAGCCACGTCGGCGGCCGGCGCCGGAGCAACTCCGGCGACCAAAACAGCGGCGGTCCCTTGCCGGAGTTGGCCGGAAACGCGCGACGGGGCTCGGGGAGGAGCGGGGCTAGGCCCATTCGAAGGAGCTCGCAGCGCCGCATCCAGTGGTGGCCGTAGGTTCGCCGGACCTGGCCGGAATCGGCGCCGGTGAGCGGCGGAGGCGGCGGCGCGCACGGGTGCCCGACGGAAACGGGGCTACGGCGGGCTATCGAGCAAGCGGAGGGGCCGGGGAGCATCTACGTGCGGTGGGGAGTGCTGCGGGCTTGAGCCCGTGACCAAAAGGTCACCGGAGCCTTGCCGGCGGCGAGCTCCGCGGCGCTGCGTTCGGGCGCGCGTGGGGAAGCAGCTAGGGGGCGCGCGAGAGCGAAAGGACAGGGGAGGAGGGGGGAGAAGCTCACGGCGAGGCTGTAGGGGGACGGTAGTGTGCTCGGGGAGGCTCGTCGGAGGCGAAACGGGGCGGCGATCGACGGCGGCCGTGCGGGGAAGAAGAGCTCGGGGAGGTCGTTGCAGGGGCTCCGGTCTCCAACAGGCTGCACCAGACGAAGCAGCGGGCGACGGCGGTCCTTGGAGACACCTTGGGGCGGCGAGGTGGGTACGGTGGCCGTGTGAACGACGGTGAACGGCGGCGACCGCGTCGGGCGTGGGGAAGGAAGGAGCGGCGCGGATCTGGGGGGAAAGAGAGAGGCGCAGAGGCCGAGAGGAGAGCGGGGGCGAGTGGGAGAGAGGCCCGAGGAGGCGGGGGGGCGCTGGCATCCTTATCCTCCCCGTCGCCGGCGAGGGGGTGCGGCGGGGACCGGCCCCTGTTCCGACCCCGGTCGGGGGAACAGGGAAGGGGGCGAGTGGGAGAGGTGGGCTGGGCCGGGGGTCGGCCCAGTTGGGCCAGGGGTCTAGTGGGGGGGGCCTTCTCCCTTTTCTTTTTCTTTTTTCTTTGTTCTGTGTTCTTTTGCATTTCTTTTTATTTGTTTATTTTCTTTTCTGTTTTATTTCATTTAAAAGTATTTAGGTATCTTATAAAAATGTGTTTTCTCCACAATAATTATCAGTGCAATTTCTGGCATGGCCCGAACATTTTTGTTTAAATTTTTGAAAACTTTTATTTTCCACTTTAAATTTAATTGAAGTTTGAATTAGGAGTTTGAAAAGAAATGTGTTTCAAATGTGATCAAGCCCTGTTTAGCAACATGATTAGCTTAATCACAGAGGGTTACTGTAGCATGATTCTCGGGGTGTTACAAATCTCCTCCACTACAAGAAATCTCGTCCCGAGATTTAGGAGGTAGAAGGAAACAGTGCGGGGTATTCTTCGCGCAGACGATCCTCTCGTTCCCAAGTGGCCTCACCTTCAGAATGGTGCGACCACTGGACTTTGAGAAACTTGATCGCCTTCTGACGTGTGCGGCGTTCAGCTTGGTCGAGAATGCGGACCGGATGCTCCTTATAGGAGAGGTCTTGCTGCAATTCGAGCACTTCATGATCCACAGCTCGGATTGGGTCCTTGAAGCAACGGCGGAGCTGTGACACATGGAACACATCGTGAACCTGAGAAAGGTTCGGCGGTAGCTCCAGTTGGTATGCCACTTTTCCACGCCTTTCGAGAATAGTGAATGGGCCAATATAGCGAGGAGCTAGTTTGCCCTTGATCCCGAAGCGGTGAGCACCCTTCATAGGTGTGACTCGAAGATAAGCCTTTTCGCCAGGTTGATAGACCATGTCTTTATGATGACGGTCATACTGACTCTTCTGACGTGACTGAGCAGTCTTGAGATTCTCACGAATAATGCGGACTTGTTCTTCGGCATCTTGGATAATATCCGGACCGAAGAGTGGACGTTCCCCAGTTTCTGACCAGTTCAGAGGGGTTCGGCACCTTCGTCCATATAACACTTCGAAGGGGGCCATCTTCAGACTAGCTTGATAGCTATTATTATAAGAGAACTCAGCATACGGGAGGGATTCCTCCCATTTCTTGCCGAAGGAAATAACGCAAGCTCGAAGCATGTCTTCGAGAACTTGGTTGACGCGTTCAACTTGTCCTTGCGATTGAGGATGAAACGCGGTACTGAATGACAGATGAGTTCCCGTAGCTTCCTGGAAACTTGCCCAGAATCTTGAAGTGAATAAGCTGCCACGGTCTGAGCTGATAACCAATGGAATACCGTGGAGTGAAACAATCCTGGACATATAGAGCGTTGCCAACTGGCTAGCAGTGATCGTTTCTTTGACCGCCAGGAAATGTGCAACTTTGGAAAGCCGGTCAATGACGACAAGAATAGCATCATTACCTTTCTGTGATTTGGGAAATCCAGTGACGAAGTCCATCTCAACATGGTCCCATTTCCATTCAGGAATAGAGATAGGTTGCAGAGTTCCAGCAGGCCTTTGATGTTCTGCTTTGATACGACGGAAAACGTCACACTCAGCAACATAACGAGCAATGGCTTGCTTCATATTAGACCACCAGAATCTCTGACGGATGTCTTGGTACATCTTTGTACTACCAGGATGGATACATAGAGGCGTATCATGAGCTTCTTTCATAACTTCCTGTGTCATATCCAGGTTTTTCTCTGCACATGGCACCACTAGGCGGTCCTTGAAGTATAAGGTGCCATCTTCAGCAATGGTGAAGAATGAGGGATTTCCTTCTGCGAGGTAGCGCTTGATCTTGTGGGCTTCAGAGTCATACTTCTGTAGCCTTTTGATGCTATCCACGAGATCTGGTTTAGCAACTAGGGTATTGAGGGAACCCTGGGTAACAACGTGGAGGTTCACCTTGCCAAACTCCTTAGGAGGGGGAGCGAGTGCACCCGGAGGAACAATATGGAGGTTCAGCTTCCTGAATTCTTCAACAAGCGAGGGCTGAACTTTATGAACCTGGAGGTGGTTGCAGTAAGACTTGCGGCTCAAGGCATCAGCCATTACATTAGCCTTGCCTGGCATATAGGAAATACCCAAGTCAAAGTCTGCAACAAGCTCCATCCATCTCTGCTGACGGAGGTTCAGATCTGGCTGAGTAAACAGATACTTCAGACTTTGGTGGTCAGTGAAGATCTCGCAACGATTACCGAGAAGGTAATGTCGCCACTGCTTCAGCGCATGAATGACAGCAGCAAGTTCGAGGTCGTGAACTGGGTAGTTCTCTTCGTGAGGGCGCAATTGCCGAGAGGCATAAGCAATCACTTTGCGGTCTTGCATTAGGACATAGCCTAATCCTTGACGGGAAGCGTCGCAGTAAATGACAAAGTCCTTCTTAGTATCAGGTGGAGCTAGAACTGGAGCAGAAGTCAACTTGTCTTTGAGTGCCTGGAAACTTTCCTGACATTTGTCTGTCCATTGGAACTTGACGCCCTTATGTAACAGGTTAGTCAGAGGCCTGGCGATCTTGGAGAAGTTCTCGACAAATCGACGGCAATAGCTAGCGAGACCGAGAAAACTTCTGACTTGCTTAACGTTCTTGGGAGGAGTCCAATCAAGAATAGCCTGAACTCGCTCGGGGTTGACGGCAATACCATCCTTAGAGATGACATGCCCAAGATAGGTTACTTCCGGTAGCCAGAATTCACATTTGGAGAACTTGGCATATAGTTGATGCTCTCGTAGCTTTTCCAGCACAAGTCGAAGATGTTCAGCATGTTCTTCTTTGTTCTTGGAAAATACCAGGATATCATCCAGATAAACCACGACGAACTTGTCGAGGTAATCCATGAATATATAGTTCATCAGACGAGAGAAGGTGGCTGGAGCATTGGTTAAACCGAAAGACATGACGGTGTACTCGTATGAACCATAGGGAGTCACGAAGGCGGTCTTTGGGATATCCTCTTCGCGAACACGGATCTGATGGTAGCCCAACCTCAAGTCGAGCTTAGAGAACACTGACGAACCCGCCAGTTGATCATACAGATCATTGATCCGAGGAAGAGGGTATTTATTCTGAATGGTAGCTTGGTTTATAGGACGGTAGTCTTGAACTAACCGGTTTGTCCCATCCTTCTTCTTGACAAAGAGGGAAGGTGCTCCCCAAGGAGAGCAACTTGGGCGAATGAATCCTTTGCGAAGAGATTTGTCAATTTCCTCCTTAAGCTCAAGGAGTTCATGCGGTGGCATTTTGTAGGGTCGCTTGGCTATAGGAGTGGTGCCTGGTTTCAAGTCGATGATGAATTCGACAGCTCTAGCAGGAGGAATCCCTGGAAGTTCTTCAGGGAAGACGTCGAGGAATTCACGCACGACGGGAATGTTTTCAATGCCCTCGAGTGGTGCAGCGTTCAATGCATTCAATGCATAGAGCCTTGCCTCGGCATTTTGCACCAGATGAGCTTAGTAAGCAACTATTTCATCTGAAGGGTGTAGCAGATGGACGGTTTTAGTGGCGCAAACTATAGAAGCAGTATGCGCCTTCAACCAATCCATACCCAAAATGAGGTCGATGTTAGACGACTTTAGGATAATGGGAGAGGCATAGAATTCCATCCCTTCGATTTCCACGGGAACATCGATGCCAACCAAGGAGGTCTGACACTGTCCCACGGGGGTTTTGACCAATACAGAGGTGTTCATCTCCTCACATTTAACGTCGTGCTTGTATGCAAAATCTTCTGACATGAATAAATCCGATGCACCTGTATCAAATAAAACGGATGCTGGTACTGAATTTACGAGGAGTGTACCCATCACAGTAGCAGGCTGGTCTTGAGCTTCGTTGAGATCAACGTGGTTGGCATGAGCACGACCATAAGACTTAGCATGGTTGTTGCGGGGCTGATTGTTACCACGGCCAGTTGCTGGAAGGGCCAGTTGATTCTGGTTCTGGTTGCATTCTTTAGCACGGTATCCTGGTTGACCACACCTAAAGCACAAACCATTATTCGGAGTGGGAACAGGAGCTTGGGATGGTGGAGCTGGAAGTCTTGACTGCCTAGACGGTGGTGGAGGCAGACGAGGTGCAGCATAGGTCTGCCTTGGGGCAGATGCATTTGGGCGGTACATGCTGTTCGGGATCCATATCTTACGCTTCTGTGCGGGCGAGCCCGAAGATGAGCCCGTGTCACGGTTGCGCCTGTGAGAGCTCTGGTATTCCTGCAGACCAGTTTCGACATTGATGGCCTTGTTCACCAAGGTGGCGAAATCAGCAAAGTCATGCACTAGAAGTGCGAGCTTGATGTCAGCTTGAAGGCCATCACGGAACTTCTCCTGTCTGCGTGCATCAGTCGCAATGTCTTCTTCAGCATAGCGGGACAAGTCCAGAAACTCCCGCTAATAAGCTTCGACAGTTTTGTTGCCTTGGGTGAGGTTGCGGAACTCACGCTTCTTCCGGTCCATGACTCCCTGAGGAATGAAGCGGGCACGGAAAGCTGCTTGGAAGTCTGGCCACGTGATGATTGTTCCAGCTGGCAGAGTACGCCTGTGGCTGTCCCACCATTGAGCTGCGGGTCCCTTCAAGAAGAAGGAAGCAAAGGTGACATAGCTGGCAGGGGCTACATCAGCAGACTCCATCTCATAGGTGATGTCACGGAGCCAGTCATCAGCATCCAGAGGCTGAGTTGAGCTGCGGTAGATGGTTGGGTTGAGGCGTATGAAATCTTGGAGAGTCACTTGGGCTGGCTGCTGGTTCATATTGGGGCGAGGGAACTGAGCCATCATATTTTCCATGAACTGGCGGTTCAGTTCAAACTGTTGGATCATACCAGCCATGTACTCAGGTGGTGGTGGGGCATCGCCACCACGACCACGACCACCTGGTCTAACCATCCTGCTAATATATAACAGGGGTAGTTCAGCATTGAGAAATTTGCAATGACAAGAATCATTCATGATGAAACATGCATAATGAAAGGAGCACGATAGCTACTACATAGTAGTCGGCATAACTTACAAAAGGGGTCATGCATAGAGTTTAGTACATAGAGTTCAGTACATAGACTAAAACATCATAGGCGGCACACAGGCTCGCGGCGACTGCAACTAATACTAACTAAGCAAGACTACATCAGTCCCAAGAGGTACTGTGGAGGTAATCGTAGCCCGACAGCTGGTAGTGAGGCAACGGATAGCCCTCCACGTCAGCAGACTGGGGGCCGCGGATACTCAGGTGTAGAGCCCGACGCTCAGGTGGCAGAAGAGGACCAAGTGCGGGAGAGTAGCCTCCCACCTCTGGCCATCCGACACCGTGGGGCATCACGGTCCTGGCTGGGGAGATCGCAGCACGCGGTACCTGTCCAGATCGGACAAAGGGGTGCAGCAGCATCAGAGCACGGTAAAGGTGCTGACGGGTGGTGTACATCTCGTGGCGAAGAGCTCGGTTAGCTCGATCCAGCCCATCAGCATGCAGAACCAGGTGCTGATGGTAGAAGGGCTCTCGGGTGACAGTGGAGTAGGCAGCAGTATAGTATCCCTCCGCACCAACATCAGAGGCGATAGCAATGTGCCTGAAAGGGGAGGTGTCCAACTCCCGATACTCTCCACGAAGACGTGTCAGAGCAGCATAGGCAGCATCGTGGACAGCCATATCGATGGTCACACCAACACCATGTGCGGTGTGCAGCACAGTAGTGGAGTCGTACTCCCGAGAGTAGAGGTGGACGATGGCACGGTACTGCTCCTGGTTAAAGTCCTGGTACTCCTCGTAGACGGTGTACTCAGGGTGCCAACGATAACCCAGATAGGTCATCATCTCAGCTAGCACCGCAGGTGATCCCGAGGCACCAATGGCCGTCGTGTGGCGCACGACCTGCCTCGTGGGTTCCATCTGAAAGCAAAGACGTTTCAAAGGAGTCAAATGACAGTGTGTGAATTGTTCAATATACTATTCTAAGAAACAACTATGGCTTATCCAACTTTGGGGTGAATGCGGTCACGGGATCCTAGTGTTAGAGTTTGTAAATTCGTTTAACCCGAGTAGAAGAGAGTTCAGAGTCCCAGAGTAAAGGTCGAGGAGTAAAAGATCCTAGTACCACCCAATGGCGACGTGGGCCCGTAAGACACACAGCCATGTTAGTAAAAGTTTTGTAATGTCTAGACTCGACTTCGACCAAGGGGTGTGGAAAGGGGGATTCCTACAGGCAGTCGGCTCTGATACCAACTTGTGACGCCCCCGATTTGACCGTACACTAATCATGCACGCAAATGTGTACGATCAAGATCAGGGACTCACGGGAAGATATCACAACACAACTCTAAAACATAAATAAGTCATACAAGCATTATAATACAAGCCAGGGGCCTCGAGGGCTCGAATACAAGTGCTCGATCATAGACGAGTCAGCGGAAGCAACAATATCCGAGTACAGACATAAGTTAAACAAGTTTGCCTTAAGAAGGCTAGCACAAACTGGGATACAGATCGAACGAGGCGCAGGCCTCCTGCCTGGGATCCTCCTAACTACTCCTGGTCGTCGTCAACGGCCTGCACGTAGTAGTAGGCACCTCCAGTGTCGTAGGTGTGGTCGTCGACGGTGGCGTCTGGCTCCTGGACTCCAGCATCTGGTTGTGACAACCAGATAGAAAAGAAAAGGGGGAAAAGAGGGAGAGAAGCAACCGTGAGTACTCATCCAAAGTACTCGCAAGCAAGGAGCTACACTACATATGCATGGGTATATGTGTAAAGGGGCATATCAGTGGACTGAACTGCAGAATGCCAGAATAAAAAGGGGGAAAGCTAGTCCTGTCGAAGACTACGCTTCTGGTCGTCTCCATCTTGCAGCAAGTAGAAGAGAGTAGATTGAAGTCCTCCAAGTAGCATCGCATAGCATAAACCTACCCGGCGATCCCCTCCTCGTCGCCCTGTTAGAGAGCGATCACCGGGTTATATCTGGCACTTGGAAGGGTGTATTTTATTCAGTATCCAGTTCTAGTTGTCATAAGGTCAAGGTACAACTCCGGGTCGTCCTTTTACCGAGGGACACGGCTATTCGAATAGATAAACTTCCCTGCAGGGGTGCACCACATAACCCAACACGCTCGATCCCAATTGGCCGGACACACTTTCCTGGGTCATGCCCGGACTCGTAAGATCAATGCGTCGCAGCCCCACCTAAGCACAACAGAGAGGTCAGCACGCCGGTCTAACCCTATGCGCGCAGGGGTCTGGGCCCATCGCCCTATGCACACCTGCACGTTGCGTACGCGGCCGGAAGCAGACCTAGCCTAGTGGCGTTCCAGTCCAATCCGGCGCGCGCCACTCAGTCGCTGACGTCAAGAAGGCTTCGGCTGATACCACGACGCCGGGATACCCATAACTACTCCCGCGTAGATGGCTAGTGCGTTTAGACCAAATGGCCAGACTCAGATCAAATACCAAGATCTCGTTAAGCGTGTTAAGTATCCGCGAACGCCGACCAGGGCCAGGCCCACCGCTCACCTGGGTGGTCTCAACCTGCCCTGTCGCTCCGCCACAAAGATCCACTTGCGGGTACTCCTACGAGCCGACCCGACTTTAGTCATCACATGTGTCATGTATGTAGTATATAAGTATATACCCGTGATCACCGCCCAGGTGATCACGGCCCGATAGTATAGCACAGCAGACGGACAAGAATGTAGGGCCACTGATGGAAAACTAGCATCCTATACTAAGCATGTAGGATTGCAGGTACAGGTATCAACAGTAGTAGCAAGGATAGGCTATGCATCAGGATAGGATATCGAAAAGCAGTAACATGCTACACTACTCTAATGCAAGTAGTATAGAGAGGAATAGGCGATATCTGGTGATCAAGGGGGGGGCTTGCCTGGTTGCTCTGGCAAGTAGGAGGGGTCGTCAACTCCGTAGTCGAACTGGACAACAGCAGTGTCGGTCTCGTAGTCTACCGGAGAGAAGAGGGGGGAAGAAACAGTAAATACAATGCAAACATAAGCATGACGATGCGTGACATGACAATGAGCGGTGCTAGGTGTGACCTAACGCGACAGTAGATGGTACCGGTGAAGGGGGGGGGGAACAACCGGGAGGTATTCCCGATGTTTCGCGTTTTCGGACAGACGGACCGGAGGGGGAAAGTTGCTAGTTCGATAGGTTAGGGAGGTGTGGTGGACGAACGGACTGCGTATTCGGATTCGTCTCGTTGTTCTGAGCAACTTTCATATAGAAAACATTTTCATCCGAGTTACGGTTTAAAAGATATGAATTTTCAAAGTTTATCTGAATTTCTGGAATTATATGAATTAAGCAAAAATGAATTATGACGTCAGCATGATGTAATGCTGACGTCAGCAGGTCAACAGGTCGGCTGACCAGTCAAACCAGACAGGTGGGTCCAGTGGGACCCACATGTCAGCCTCTGTTAGTCTAACAGTAATTTAAACTAAACTAACAGTCTAATTAGAGGGGTGGGCCCCATATGTCAGTGAGTGATTAGGTTAATTAATTAGTTATATTTATAAAAACATTTTTTTTGTTAATTTTGCGACGGGGCCCGCATGTCAGTGGCTGGGCCTGCCCAGTCAGCACGTTGACTGGGTTGACCCAGTCAACGGGGTCCACGGGGCCCACTGGCAGTGGCACTGGGGTGGCCCCAGGCCAGCCACGTCGGCGGCCGGCACCGGAGCAACTCCGGCGACCAAAACAGCGGCGGTCCCTTGCCGGAGTTGGCCGGAAACGCGCGACGGGGCTCGGGGAGGAGCGGGGCTAGGCCCATTCGAAGGAGCTCGCAGCGCCGCATCCAGTGGTGGCCGTAGGTTCGCCGGACCTGGCCGGAATCGGCGCCGGTGAGCGGCGGAGGCGGCGGCGCGCACGGGTGCCCGACGGAAATGGGGCTACGGCGGGCTATCGAGCAAGCGGAGGGGCCGGGGAGCATCTACGTGCGGTGGGGAGTGCTGCGGGCTTGAGCCCGTGACCAAAAGGTCACCGGAGCCTTGCCGGCGGCGAGCTCCGCGGCGCTGCGTTCGGGCGCGCGTGGGGAAGCAGCTAGGGGGCGCGCGAGCGCGAAAGGACAGGGGAGGAGGGGGGAGAAGCTCTCGGCGAGGCTGTAGGGGGACGGCAGTGTGCTCGGGGAGGCTCGTCGGAGGCGAAACGGGGCGGCGATCGACGGCGGCCGTGCGGGGAAGAAGAGCTCGGGGAGGTCGTTGCAGGGGCTCCGGTCTCCAACGGGCTGCACCAGACGAAGCAGCGGGCGACGGCGGTCCTTGGAGACACCTTGGGGCGGCGAGGTGGGTACGGTGGCCGTGTGAACGACGGTGAACGGCGGCGACCGCGTCGGGCGTGGGGAAGGAAGGAGCGGCGCGGATCTGGGGGGAAAGAGAGAGGCGCAGAGGCCGAGAGGAGAGCGGGGGCGAGTGGGAGAGAGGCCCGAGGAGGCGGGGGGGGGCGCTGGCGTCCTTATCCTCCCCGTCGCCGGCGAGGGGCTGCGGCGGGGACCGGCCCCTGTTCCGACCCCGGTCGGGGGAACAGGGAAGGGGGGCGAGTGGGAGAGGTGGGCTGGGCCGGGGGTCGGCCCAGTTGGGCCAGGGGTCTAGTGGGGGGGGCCTTCTCCCTTTTCTTTTTCTTTTTTCTTTGTTCTGTGTTCTTTTGCATTTATTTTTATTTGTTTATTTTCTTTTCTGTTTTATTTCATTTAAAAGTATTTAGGTATCTTATAAAAATGTGTTTTCTCCACAATAATTATCAGTGCAATTTCTGGCATGGCCCGAACATTTTTGTTTAAATTTTTGAAAACTTTTATTTTCCACTTTAAATTTAATTGAAGTTTGAATTAGGAGTTTGAAAAGAAATGTGTTTCAAATGTGATCAAGCCCTGTTTAGCAACATGATTAGCTTAATCACAGAGGGTTACTGTAGCATGATTCTCGGGGTGTTACACATTAGAGCCAAGGTGGACGACGACCTCCTCCTCAGCACGCTCTCCGCCGGCCTCAACGAGGACTTCGGCAACGCCGCCTCTAACCTCACCTTGATGCCGGAGCCCTCTTTCCCCAAGTTTGTGGCGTACTTGAGGTTGGAGGAGCGCCGGATGAAGGGGGTCAAGAAGCGTGTGCAGCACCACGCCCTCGCCGCCGGCACCTCCCGCGGTGCCCTCCACCGACCGCCCCACCCGCGCCGCGCCAGCAGCCGCCGCCACCAGCGCCTCCTGGGTACTTCCCCCTTCCGTCCGCGCCTCCCGCCCCTCCCGCTGCCCCAAGCAGCCGGGTGGCGGGCGCCGCGGCAACCGCCGCGGGGGCGGCCGCAAGCAGTAACAGGCGCCCGGGGGACCTCGTCAGCAGCAGCAGGTGACTCCCCATGGACGTACGACACCAACCCGTGGACTGGCGTCGTCCACGCGTACCCCATGCCGGTCCCTCGGGCTCCGGCTCCGGGCATCCTTGGGCCCCGCCCAGCGGGTCACCAGGCCCTCTTCGCCGCGCAGAACGCCGCTCCCTACAGCGGCTATGGTGCCCCCCCGTCAGCGCCCGCCTACGGGTCCGCGCCGGCCTATGGGGTCGCGCCCGCCTACGGCGCCGCCGCTGCTCCGGCCTTCGGGGCTGCTCCCGCGCCGGCCTATGGAGGGTTCTACCCTCCTCAGGTGCCGCCGCCGTGGGACCCGGCCTTGCTCGCTGCACTGCACTCCGCCCCGTCACCGAGCTCCTATGGTGGCGGCGGTGACTAGGACATGGACTCAGGCGCCACCGCTCACATGACTGCTCATCCCGGTAACCTCACATGACTGCTTACCCATTACTCACGTCGGTCATATGTCTTTTCCTTCTACTTCCACTCATGTGCATATGGCTAATGTTCTTGTGTCTCCTGACTTAGTCACTAATCTTGTTTTCGTTCGTCGCCTTGCTCGTGAGAATCCTATAACTGTTGAATTTGACGATATCGGTTTTTCTATGAAGGACGCCCGTACACGGATGGTGCTCCACCGATGTGATAGCCCGGATGAGCTTTATCCAGTGCATCCCTCCGGCGCCACCACCACCCGTCGCTCCGCCGCCTTCGCCGCCAGTGTCGATCTTTGGCATGCCCGTCTCGGTCATCCCAACTCCACCGTTATGCGTCAGATTCTTCAGAGTTTTTCCTTCTCATGTAATAAGGTCGACGATCACACTTGTGAGGCTTGCCGTCTTGGGAAGCATGTTCGTCTTCCCTTTAGCGAGTCTACAAACATTTCCACCTTTCCGTTTCAGTTATTGCATAGTGAAGTTTGGACGTCCCTGGTTGCTAGCAACACGGGCTATTTATACTATCTGGTGATATTAGATGATTTTACTCATTATGTGTGGACCTTCCCTCTCCGTCGCAAGTCCGACGCTCTTGCCACACTCACCGCCTTTTATTCATATGTCACCACACAGTTCGGTCGTCCTATTCTCACCTTGCAAACTGACAACGGCAAGGAGTTTGACAACGTCGCCGTCCGCAATTTACTTGCGTCCCACTGCACCATCTTTCGCCTCACCTGCCCCTACACGTCTCAGCAGAATGGTCGCGCCGAGCGCCTCCTTCGCACGCTTAATGACCATGTCCGCATGTTGCTCTTCCACTCCTACGTGCCTGCTCGGTTCTAGCCGGACGCGCTCGCGACCGCCAGCCTCCTTATTAACATTCGCCCCTGTCGTTCCCGCTGGAACTACACCCCTCACCAGCTCCTCTTCGGTGCGGTTCCATCTTATGATGGTCTTCGCATTTTCGGGTGTCTCTATTATTCTAGCACCGCGCCCACTGCTCCTCACAAACTCGCGCCCCGGTCACTTCCTTGCATCTTCCTTCGCTATCCTCCCAACACCAAAGGTTACCGGTGCTATGATCCAGTCTCCCACCGCGTTTCACTTCGCGGCATGTGTACTTTGATGAGCTCGTGTTCCCGTTTCAGCAGGTACCGTCACCCTTGGAGTCTCCTGCGGCGCGGTTCGTCCCTGCCTCCACCTCTGGTGGACCGCCCAGCCGCGCTCCGGGTTCGGCCCTGCCCGCGCCGGCGGCCCCTGGCGCTGTGGCCCCCGACGCAGCAGCCTCCTCGGCCGCCCCCGCCGCGGCCCCCGACGCCGCGGCCCCCGTCGCCGTGGCCCCCTCGGCCGGCCCCGCCGCGGCCCCCGTCGCCGCGGCTCCCTTGGCGGCTCCCGTCGCCGTGGCCGCACCCCTCACCGGTGTGGTCACTCGGGCTCGGACTGGGACCCTGCGTCCCAGCACGTGCTGTTCGTCGGATGAGTACGCATGCGCGGCTTCTACCTTGACGCCGTCCCCGCTCCCCACCTCTGCTCGCGCAGCCCTTCGGGATCCGAACTGGCTAGCTGCGATGCGTGAGGAGTTTGACGCCTTGCAGCGCAACCGTATGTGGCAGCTTGTTCCGCGGCCACCCCGTGGCAATGCCATCACTGGCAAGTGGGTCTTCCGCCACAAGACTCGCCCCGACGGTTCTCTCGAGCGCTACAAGGCGCGTTGGGTGGTGCGCGGCTTTCGCCAGCGCGCCGGCGTGGACTTCACCGACACCTTCGCCCCGGTTGTTAAACCGGGCACGATTCACACTGTTCTCCAGCTTGCTGTTTCTCGCGCTTGGCCTGTCCACCAGCTCGATGTGTCTAATGCTTTCTTGCATGGCCATCTCGACGAGCAGGTGTTCTGTCAGCAGCCGACTGGTTTCGTCGACACCGACTATCCGGACCACGTGTGCAGGCACCTCGGGCCTGGTACCAGCGGATCGCGGCCTTCCTCCAGCAACAGGGGTTCCGGTCCACACGCTCCGATGCCTCCCTGTTTGTCTACCACCAGGGCCCCACCACCGCGTACCTCCTACTGTACGTCGACGACATCATCCTGACTGCGTCCTCGCCAGCGCTTCTTCAGCAGATCACAGCTCACCTTGGCACAGAGTTCGCCCTCAAGGACTTGGGGGCTCTCCACTACTTCCTCGGCATCGAGGTAGTGCGCCGGGCTACTGGCTTCTTCCTGCACCAGCAGAAGTACGCCTACGAGCTTCTGGAGCGAGCGGGCATGCTTAACTGCAAGCCTGCTTCCACGCATGTCGATACGAAGGCTAAGGTGTCCGCCGTCGAGGGCTCTCCGGCGTCCGACGCTCCCTTCTACCGCTCCATCGTTGGTGCGCTTCAGTACCTCACACTGACGCGTCCGGACATTCAGTATGTTGTCCAGCAGGTGTGTCTTCACATGCATGCTCCTCGTGACACCCATTGGGCTCTCGTGAAACGTATACTTTGGTACATACGTGGCACCACAGCCATGGGTCTCACCCTGACGGCCTCGCCAGACACCAGCCTTATTGCCTATTCCGACGCCAACTGGGCTGGGTGTCCCGACACTCGACGCTCCACTTCCGGCTACTGCGTCTACCTCGGGCCCGCTCTGATTTCGTGGTCGTCTAAACGACAACCCACGGTCTCACGATCGAGCGCCGAGGCCGAGTATCGGGCCATGGCCAACGCCGTCGCGGAGAGTTCCTGGTTACGACAGCTACTCCAGGAGTTGCTATGTGAGGTCACCAAGGCGACGCTCGTCTATTGTGATAACGTCTCCGCGGTGTACCTCACTGCCAACCTTGTCCATCACTGACGGACGAAGCACATTGAGCTCGACATCCACTTCGTCCGGGAGCACGTCGCACTTGGTCGTGTTCGTGTTCTACATGTGCCCACCGATCAGCAGTTCGCCGATGTGATGACGAAGGGACTACCTGTTGGGGAACGTAGCAATAATTCAAAATTTTCCTACGTGTCACCAAGATCAATCTAGGAGATGCTAGCAACGAGAGAGAGGGAGTGCATCTTCATACCCTTGAAGATCGCTAAGCGGAAGCGTTACAAGAACGCGGTTGATGGAGTCGTACTCGCGGCGATTCAAATCGCGGAAGATCCGATCTAGCGCCGAACGGATGGCGCCTCCGCGTTCAACACACGTACAGCCCGGGGACGTCTCCTCCTTCTTGATCCAGCAAGGGGAGAGGAGAAGTTGAGGGAGAACTCCAGCAGCACGACGGCGTGGTGGCAATGGAGCTTGTGGTTCTCCGGCAGAGCTTCGCTAAGCACTACGGAGGAGGAGGAGGAGTTGGAGGAGGAGAGAGCTGTGCCAGGCCAGGGGTGCGGCTGCCCTCCCACCCCCTCCACTATATATAGGGGCAAGGGAGAGGGGGGCCGGCCCCTTTAGATCCCATCTGGTGGGAGGGGCGGCGGCCAGGGAGGGTGGCTTGCCCCCCAAGTCAAGGGGGGCGCCCCCTCCAGGGTTTCCCCCAACCCTAGGCGCATGGGCCCTAGGGGAAGGTTGGTGCCCAGCCCACTTAGGGGCTGGTTCCCTTCCACCTACAGCCCATAAGGCCCTCCGGGGCAGGTGGACCCTCCCGGTGGACCCCCGGAACCCCTTCGGTGGCCCCGGTACAATACCGGCATACCCCCGAACACTTCCGGTGACCGTATGATGACTTCCCATATATAAATCTTTACCTCCGGACCATTCCGGAACTCCTCGTGATGTCCGGGATCTCATCCGGGACTCCGAACAACCTTCGCTAACCACATACTATTTCCCATAACAACTCTAGCGTCACCGAACCTTAAATGTGTAGACCCTACGGGTTGGGGAACCATGCAGACATGACCGAGACACCTCTCCGTCCAATAACCAATAGCGGGATCTGGATACCCATATTGGCTCCCACATGTTCCACGATGATCTCATCGGATGAACCACGATGTCGGGGATTCAATCAATCCCGTATACAATTCCCTTTGTCAATCGGTATGTTACTTGCCCGAGATTCGATCGTCGGTATCCCAATACCTCGTTCAATCTCGTTACCGGCAAGTCACTTTAATCATTCCGTAATGCATGATCCCGTGACTAACTACTTAGTCACATTGAGCTCATTATGATGATGCATTACCGAGTGGGCCCAGAGATACCTCTCCGTCATACGGAGTGACAAATCCCAGTCTCGATTCGTGCCGACCCAACAGACACTTTCGGAGATACCTGTAATGCACCTTTATAGCCACCCAGTTACGTTGTGACGTTTGGTACACCCAAAGCATTCCTACGGTATCTGGGAGTTGCACAATCTCATGGTCTAAGGAAACGATACTTGACATTAGAAAAGCTCTTAGCAAACGAACTACACGATCTTGTGCTATGCTTAGGATTGGGTCTTGTCCATCACATCATTCTCCTAATGATGTGATCCCGTTATCAATGACATCCAATGTCCATGGTCAGGAAACCATAACCATCTATTGATCAACGAGCTAGTCAACTAGAGGCTTACTAGGGACATGTTGTGGTCTATGTATTCACACATGTATTACGGTTTCCAGTTAATACAATTATAGCATGAACAATAGACAATTATCATGAACAAGGAAATACAATAATAACCATTTTATTATTGCCTCTAGGGCATATTTCCAACAGTCTCCCACTTGCACTAGAGTCAATAATCTAGTTCACATCACTATGTGATTGTAATGAATCCAACACCCATGGGGTTTGTTCATATCTCGCTTGTGAGAGAGGTTATTAGTCAACGGGTCTGAACCTTTCAGATCCGTGTGTGCTTTACAATTCTCTATGTCATCTTGTAGATGCAGCTACCACGCGCTACTTGGAGCTATTCCAAATAACAGCTCTACTATACGAATCCGGTTTACTACTCAGAGTCATCCAGATTAATGTCAAAGTTTGCATCGACGTAACCCTTTACGACGAACTCTTTTACCACCTCCATAATCGAGAAAATTCATTAGTCCACTAGTTACTAAGGATAAGTTCGACCGCTGTCATGTGATCCATTCCTGGATCACTCTTGTACCCCTTGACTAATTCATGGCAAGGCACACTTCAGGTGCGGTACACAGCATAGCATACTGTAGAGCCTACGTCTAAAGCATAGGGGACGACCTTCGTCCTTGCTCTCTCTTTTGCCGTGGTCAGGTCTTGAGTCTTACTCAATACTCACACCTTGTAACACAGTCAAGAACTCCTTCTTTGCTGATCTATTTTGAACTCCTTCAAAATCTTGTCACGGTATGTATTCATTTGAAAGTACTATTAAGCATTTTTGATCTATCCTTATAGATCTTGATGCTCAATGTTCAAGTAGCTTAATCCAGGTTTTGCATTGAAAAACACTTTTCAAATAACCCTGTATGTTTTCCAAAAATTCTACATCATTTCTGATCAACAATATGTTAACAACATATACTCATCAAAAATCTATAGTGCTCCCACTCACTTCTTTGGAAATACAAGTTTCTCATAAACTTTGTATAAACCCAAAATCTTTGATCATCTCATCAAAGAGTACATTCCAACTTCGAGATGCCTACTCCAGTCCTTAGAAGGATTGCTGGAGCTTTGCATACTTGTTAGCATCTTTCAGGATTGACAAAACCTTCTGGTTGTATCACATACAACCTTTCCTCAAGAAAATCGTTGAGGAAACTATGTTTTGACATCCTATCTGTAAGATTTCATAAATAATGCAGTAACTGCTAATATAATTCCAACAGACTCTTAGCATCGCTACGAGTGAGAAAATCTCATCGTAGTCAACTCCTTGAACTTGTCGGAAAACATCTTAACGACAAGTCGAGCTTTCTTAGTGGTGATACTTACCATCATTGTCTGTCTTCCCTTTTAAAATCCATCTGTACCCAACAGCCTTACGACCATCAAGTAGTTCTTTCAAAGTCTATACTTTGTTTTCATACATGGATCCTCTCGGATTTTATGGCCTCGAGCCATTCGTCGGAATCCGGGCCCACCATCGCTTCTCCATAGCTCGTAGGTTCATTGTTGTCGAGCAACATGACTTCCAAGACAGGATTACGTACCACTCTGAAGTAGTACGCATCCTTGTCGACCTACGAGGTTTGGTAGTGACTTGATCCAAAGTTTCATGATCACTATCATAAGCTTCCACTTCAATTGGTGTAGGTGCCACAGGAACAACTTCCTATGCCCTGCTACACACTAGTTGAAGTCATGGTTCAATAACCTCATCAAGTCTCCACCTTCCTCCCACTCAATTCTTTCGAGAGAAACTTTTCCTCGAGAAAGGACCCGTTTCTAGAAACTATCACTTCTGCTTCCAGATCTGAAATAGGAGGTATACCCAACTGTTTTGGGTATTCTATGAAGATGCATTTATCCGCTTTGTGTTCGAGCTTATCAGCCTGAAACTTTTTCACATAAGCGTCACAGCCCCAAACTTTTAATAAACAACAGCTTAGGTTTCTCTAAACCATCTTTCATGCGGTGTCATCTCAACGGAATTACGTGGTGCCCCATTAAAGTGAATGCGGTTGTCTCTAATACCTAACCCATAAACGATAGTGGTAATTCGATAAGAGACATCATGGTATGCACTATATCCAATAGGGTGCAGTTATGATGTTCGGACACACCATCACACTATGGTGTT
The DNA here is from genome assembly GCF_002575655.3 of Aegilops tauschii subsp. strangulata. NCBI lineage: Eukaryota > Viridiplantae > Streptophyta > Magnoliopsida > Poales > Poaceae > Aegilops > Aegilops tauschii. Next base: position 204,547,313 of record NC_053035.3, on the reverse strand, counting down.
CTAGGCGGTATTAGTCGTGAAACAATTTCCACAATTTCTTAATTGTGTGCCAAACTCGTAACTCAGATATTCATCTCTATGATCATATCACAGACATTTTATCCTCTTGTCACGACTATCTTCAACTTCACTCTGAAATTACTTGAACCTTTCAATAATTCAGACTTGTGTTTCATCAAGTAAATATACTCAGCATCTACTCAAATCATCTGTGAAGTAAGAATATAACGATATCCACTGCGTGCCTCAGCACTCATTGGACTGCACACATCAAAATATATTACTTCCAACAAGTTGCTCTCTTGTTCCATCTCACTGAAAACGTGGCCTTTCAGTCATCTTGCCCATGTGGTATGATTTGCATATCTCAAGTGATTCAAAATCAAGTGAGTCCAAATGATCCATCTGTATGGAGTTTCTTCATGCATATATACCAATAGACATGGTTCGCATGTCTCAATCTTTTCATAAAACGAGTGAGTCCAAAGATCCATCAACATGGAGCTTCTTCATGCGTTTTATCCCAATATGACTCAAATAGCAGTGCCACAAGTATGTGGTACTATCATTACTCTCTTATATCTTTTGGCATGAACATGTGTATCACTACAATCGAGATTCAATAAACCATTCATTTTAGGTGCAAGACCATTGAAGGTATTACTCAAATAAAAAGAGTAACCATTATTCTCCTTAAATGAATAACCGTATTGCGATAAACATAATCCAATCATGTCTATGCTCAACGCAAACACCAAATAACAATTATTTAGGTTTAACACCAATCTCGATGGTAGAGGGAGCATGTGATGCTTGATCACATCAACCTTGGAAACACTTCCAACACATATCGTCATCTCACCTTTAGCTAGTCTCCGTTTATTCCGCAGCTTTTATTTCGAGTTATTAACACTTAGCAACCGAACCGGTATCTAATACCCTGGTGCTACTAGGAGTACTAGTAAAGTACACATTAATATAATGTATATCCAATATACTTCTGTCGACCTTGCCAGCCTTCTCATCTACGAAGTATCTAGGGTAGTTCTGCTTCAGTGACCGTTCCCCTCATCTCAGAAGCACTTAGTCTCGGGTTTGGGTTCAACCTTGGGTTTCTTCACTAGAGCAGCAACTGATTTGCCGTTTCATGAAGTATCCCTTCTTTCCCTTGCCCTTCTTGAAACTAGTGGTTTTACTAACCATCAACAATTGATGCTCCTACTTGATTTCTACTTTCGCTGCGTCAAACATCACGAGTTGCTCAAGGATCATCATGTCTATCCCTGATATGTTATAGTTCATCACGAAGCTCTAATAGCTTGGTGGCAGTGACTATGGAGAACCATCTATATCTCATCTGGAAGATTAACTCCCACTCGATTCAAGCGATTGTGGTACTCAGACAATATGAGCACATGCTCAATGATTGAGCTTTTCTCCCTTAGTTTGCAGGCTTAAGAAACTTGTCAGAGGTCTCATACCTCTTGACGTGGGCACTAGTCTGAAATCCCAATTTCAGTCTTTGGAACATCTCATATGTTCTGCGACGTTTCAAAACGTCTTTGGTGCCACAATTTTAAACCATTAGCATTACGCACTAAACTATCACGTAGTCATCAAAACGTGTATGTCAGATGTTCACAACATCCACAAACCACGCTCGAGGTTCAGCACACCGAGCGGTGCATTAAGGACATAAGCTTTCTGTGTAGCAATGAGGACAATCCTCAGTTTACGGACCCAGTCCGCATAATTGCTACTATCAACTTTCAACTAAATTTTCTCTAGGAACATATCTTAGTAGAACTAAAGCGTAAGCTACGACATAATTTGCAAAGACCTTTTGACTATGTTCATGATAATTAAGTTCATCTAATCAAATTATTTAATGAACTCCCACTCAGATAGACATCCCTCTAGTCATCTAAGTGATACATGATCCGAGTCAACTAGGCCGTGTCCGATCATTACGTGAGACGGACTAGTCACCATCGGTGAACATCTCCATGTTGATCGTATCTACTATACGACTCATGTTCGACCTTTCGGTCTCTTGTGTTCCGAGGCCATGTCTGTACATGCTAGGCTCGTCAAGTCAACCTAAGTGTTTCGCATGTGTAAATCTGGCTTACACCCGTTGTATGAGAACGTTAGAATCTATCACACCTGATCATCACGTGGTGCTTCGAAACAACGAACCTTCGCAACGGTGCACAGTTAGGGGGAACACATCTCTTGAAATTTTAGTGAGGGATCATCTTATTTATGCTACCGTCGTTCTAAGCAAATAAGATGTAAACATGACAAACATCACATGCAAATCATAAAGTGACATGATATGGCCAATATCATCTTGCGCCTTTTGATCTCCATCTTCGAGGCGCGGCATGATCACCTTCGTCACCGGCATGACACCATGATCTCCATCATCGTGTCTTCATGAAGTTGTCTCGCCGACTATTACTTCTACTACTATGGCTAACGGTTAGCAATAAAGTAAAGTAATTACATGGCGTTTTTCATTGACACGCAGGTCATACAATAAATTAAGACAACTCCTATGGCTCCTGCCGGTTGTCATACTCATCGACATGCAAGTCGTGATTCCTATTACAAGAACATGATCAATCTCATACATCACATATATATAATTCGTCACATCCTTTTGGCCATATCACATCACATAGCATACCCTGCAAAAAAAAGTTAGACGTCCTCTAATTGTTGTTTCATGTTTTACGTGGCTGCTATGGGTTTCTAGCAAGAACGTTTCTTACCTACGCAAAAGCCACAACGGTGATATGCCACTATTTACCCTTCATAAGGACCCTCTTCATCGAATCCGATCCGACTAAAGTGGGAGAGACAGACACCCGCTAGCCACCTTATGCATCAAGTGCATGTCAGTCGGTGGAACCTGTCTCACGTAAGAGTACGTGTAAGGTCGGTCCGGGCCGCTTCATCCCACAATGCCGCCGAATCAAGATAAGACTAGTAACGACAAGCAAATTGAACAAATCATCGCCCACAACTACTTTGTGTTCTACTCATGCATAGAATCTTCACATAGACCTAGCTCTGATACCACTGTTGGGGAACATAGCAATAATTCAAAATTTTCCTACGTGTCACCAAGACCAATCTAGGAGATGCTAGCAACGAGAGAGAGGGAGTGCATCTTCATACCCTTGAAGATCGCTAAGCGGAAGCGTTACAAGAACGCGGTTGATGGAGTCGTACTCGCGGCGATTCAAATCGCGGAAGATCCGATCTAGCGCCGAACGGACGACGCCTCCGCGTTCAACACACGTACAGCCCAGGGACGTCTCCTCCTTCTTGATCTAGCAAGGGGAGAGGAGAAGTTGAGGGAGAACTCCAGCAGCACGACGGCGTGGTGGCAATGGAGCTTGTGGTTCTCCGGCAGAGCTTCGCTAAGCACTACGGAGGAGGAGGAGTTGGAGGAGGAGAGAGCTGCGCCAGGCCAGGGGTGCGGCTGCCCTCCCACCCCTCCACTATATATAGGGGCAAGGGAGAGGGGGCCCGGCCCCTTTAGATCCCATCTGGTGGGAGGGGCGGCGGCCAGGCAGGGTGGCTTGCCCCCCAAGTCAAGGGGGGCGCCCCCTCCAGGGTTTCCCCCAACCCTAGGCGCATGGGCCCTAGGGGAAGGTTGGTGCCCAGCCCACTTAGGGGCTGGTTCCCTTCCACCTACAGCCCATAAGGCCCTCCGGGGCAGGTGGACCCTCCCGGTGGACCCCCGGAACCCCTTCGATGGCCCCGGTACAATACCGGCATACCCCTGAACACTTCCGGTGACCGTATGATGACTTCCCATATATAAATCTTTACCTCCGGACCATTCCGGAACTCATCGTGACGTCCGGGATCTCATTCGGGACTCCGAACAACCTTTGGTAACCACATACTATTTCCCATAACAACTCTAGCGTCACCAAACCTTAAGTGTGTAGACCCTACGGGTTGGGGAACCATGCAGACATGACCGAGACACCTCTCCGGCCAATAACCAACAGCGGGATCTGGATACCCATATTGGCTCCCACATGTTCCACGATGATCTCATCAGATGAACCACGATGTCGGGGATTCAATCAATCCCGTATACAATTCCCTTTGTCAATCGGTATGTTACTTGCCCGAGATTCGATCGTCGGTATCCCAATACCTCGCTCAATCTCGTTACCGGCAAGTCACTTTACTCATTCCGTAATGTATGATCCCGTGACTAACTACTTAGTCACATTGAGCTCATTATGATGATGCATTACCGAGTGGGCCCAGAGATACCTCTCCGTCATACGGAGTGACAAATCCCAGTCTCGATTCGTGCCGACCCAACAGACACTTTCGGAGATACCTGTAATGCACCTTTATAGCCACCCAGTTACGTTGTGACGTTTGGTACACCCAAAGCATTCCTACGGTATCCGGGAGTTGCACAATCTCATGGTCTAAGGAAACGATACTTGACATTAGAAAAGCTCTTAGCAAACGAACTACACGATCTTGTGCTATGCTTAGGATTGGGTCTTGTCCATCACATCATTCTCCTAATGATGTGATCCCGTTATCAATGACATCCAATGTCCATGGTCAGGAAACCATAACCATCTATTGATCAACGAGCTAGTCAACTAGAGGCTTACTAGGGACATGTTGTGGTCTATGTATTCACACATGTATTATGGTTTCCAGTTAATACAATTATAGCATGAACAATAGACAATTATCATGAACAAGGAAATACAATAATAACCATTTTATTATTGCCTCTAGGGCATATTTCCAATAGTCTCCCACTTGCACTAGAGTCAATAATCTAGTTCACATCACTATGTGATTGTAATGAATCCAACACCCATGGGGTTTGTTCATATCTCGCTTGTGAGAGAGGTTATTAGTCAACGGGTCTGAACCTTTCAGATCCGTGTGTGCTTTACAAATCTCTATGTCATCTTGTAGATGCAGCTACCACGCGCTACTTGGAGCTATTCCAAATAACAGCTCTACTATATGAATCCGGTTTACTACTCAGAGTCATCCAGATTAATGTCAAAGTTTGCATCGACGTAACCCTTTACGACGAACTCTTTTACCACCTCCATAATCGAGAAAATTCCTTAGTCCACTAGTTACTAAGGATAAGTTCGACCGCTGTCATGTGATCCATTCCTGGATCACTCTTGTACCCCTTGACTAATTCATGGGGTAGTGAAATAATGAAATGCATTTACTCTAGGGGAAGGGTATTAACTACTACAATACATATCTTGATTCATAGAGTGAACAACTATTTGGAAAAGTAGCTTCCAAGTGTGAAGGCTAATTACTGTGTAAGGGGGAACACATGATAATCAAACCGAAATACTCTTAGAGAGTTTTAAAATGCACGAGAGTCATGGGAGATTTCTCCACTTATGCTAAACAAGACAACAATGTGACACTAACATGTCAGTGGCAGACCTACATCTATACTGGTGGATCATGAGGCGTTCACATTGCTAAATAATGTGTGACTAGATGAATAGGATAATGTGAAATACAAACAATGTACCAACCAGGGGAAGCATGGTGTGGGTAGGGGGCCAATGCCCCCCCAAGGACATCACTACCATGTATACAACCACGCCTACCACTACTTCCTCTACACTAGATCAAGAAATGATGAAAAATCAAAAGGGACATGACTAGGTGATGTACAAGAAGTTTTCCCATGCCACTTTTGGCCCAAGTGAAGTTAGAGACCAAGTCCCCATGTCTTGGACTCAGATTCGAACTATGCCAACATACCCAATACACAGACATCCGAGACTTCAATGTTGATAACATTGGCATCCATACTCAAAATTGGTTGATTATTGTTGTTTGAAAAGCTTATCTCGTGCACTTTCAAACCAAATTGGATTCACCTTCCAATTCCTTTAGAGCACGTCTCTGTCTCAAAAACGGTCTGAAGTTGTTGCAGAATCCGAGTCAAAAGGTGTTGCATCACCTCCACTTGGGCGCATGGGCCTTGTACGACCTACGGTAGAGTGCTTACACCCCATGTCCGTCACCCCTTAGTCATATATAAGTATATCAACCTTGTAGTGTTTTTTTGGGGTTTTGTCTAGTTAAAAGTTAGGCATCACTGCTACTTCGTGTATGATGTCTACTATGCAACTTTATTCTTGTAGACTCATGTTGGGCCTCCAAGCGCAGAGTTTTGTAGGACAGTAGCAATTTTCCCTCAAGTGGATGACCTAAGGTTTATCAATCCGTGGGAGGTGTAGGATGAAGATGGTCTCTCTCAAACGACCCTGCAACCAAATACAAGAAGTCTCTTGTGTCCCCAACACACCTAATACAATGGCAAATTGTATAGGTGCACTAGTTCGGCGAAGAGATGATGATAAAAGTGTAATATGGATGATAGAAATATGTTTTTATAATCTAAATAAATAAAAACAGCAAGGTAGCAAATAGTAAACGGGCACAAAAACGGTGTTGCAATGCTTGAAAATGAGGCCTAGGGTCTGTACTTTCACTAGTGCAACCTCTCAACAATGCTAACATAGTTGGATCATATGATTATCCGTTAAAGTGCAATAAAGAATCACTCCCGAGTTCCTATTAGTGGAGAACAAAAGATAGAAATTGTTTGTAGGGTACGAAACCACCTCAAAGCTATTCTTTCCGTTCGATCTATTCAAGAGTTCATACTAAAATAACACAAAGCTATTCTTTCCGTTAGATCTATCCTAGAGTTCGTACTAAAATAACACCAAAGTAAATTCATATTCATAATACTCAATCCACACAAAGAACTACAAGGGACCCCAAAGTTTCTAGCGGAGAAATGATAATAAAAATGTGCATCAACCCCTATGCATAGATTACCCCAATATCACCGCGGGAATCCGCAAGTTAAGTGCCATAACGTATATCAAGTGAATCAATAAGATACCCCAATGTCACCTCAAGTATTCATACCCAAGACATACATCATGTGTTCTCATCTCTGAATATTCAATCCGACATGACAAAACTTCAAAGGGTAAAGATTCAATTCATCACAACAAGAGTATAGAGGGGAGAAACATCATATGATCTGACTATATTAACAAAGCCCATGATATAGATCACGAGAGAGAAAGAGAGAGATTAAACACATAGCTACTGGTACAAACCCTCAGCCCTGAGGGTGGACTACTCCCTCCTCATCGTGGTGGCTGTCGGGATGATGAAGATGGCCACCGGTGATGATTTCCCTCTCCGGTGGGGTGTCGGAACAGGCTCCCGATTGGTTTTCGGTGGCTACAGAGGCTTGCGGCGGCGGAACTTCCGATCTAGGTTAACCCCGAAGGGTTTCGGAATATTTGGGAATTTATAGTGCAAAGAGGGGGCGCGGGAGGCCACCGAGGTGGGCACAACCCACCCAGGCGCGCCCAGGTGGGTTGTGCCGCCCTCGGGGCACCCCCAGGTGCTTCTCTGGCCCATCCTGGGTGTTCTGGTCCATAAAAAATCTCCAAAAAATTTCGCGGTGTTTGGACTCTATTTGATATTGATTTCCTGCGATGTAAAAAACAAGCAAAAACAGCAACTGGCATTGGGCACTGGGTCAATAGGTTAGTCCCAAAAAATGATATAAAGTTGCTATAAAATGATTGTAAAACATCCAAGAATGATAAAATAACAGTATGAATACTTCATGAATTATAGATACGTTGGAGACGTATCAGCATCCCCAAGCTTAATTCCTACTCGTCGTCGAGTGGGTAAATGATAAAAGAAATAATTTATGAAGTGTGAATGCTAGCAAAGTGCATAAGTTTGATCAATGATAATTTCAATCACTTTTCCTAGCATCATAACAACAACTCTTTCTTATAAAGTTTCTCATGTTTAAAGTAGCAACCAATTCACATGTTAAGGTTCAAACAATGAATTCTCTTGAAACTCAACAACCTATGTTCTCAGTCACCAAGCAATTGTAATTCAACTTATTCAACGGAGTTTAAGTAAGAGCTACACATACTCAACCATCTTATAGTCTTATATGATTGCTAACACTCACCGCATACACATGAGCAAAACGTTTCAACCAGACACATAGAAAGATAGGGGTTTATAATTTCGCCTCCCAACATATTCACCTCAAGGGTGATGTCAACAATAATAACTCATGCTACCCATATTCAACTGGACATATGTGCCTAGATCTTTCCTCACCACATGATACTTGCCAAAAGAGAAAAATTAAAAGGAATAGGGAAAAAACTTTGACTCATTGCATAAAAGTAAATACAGAAAAGTAAAAGCTAGGCCCTTCGCAGAGGGAAGCAGAGGTTGCCATGCACTTATTTGTTTGTATGCTCAACCCCTTAGTGCAAGAGAACGTCACGTTATATTGCCCCTTATGATAGCAACCTTTATTATGCAGTCTGTCGCTTTTATTGCTTTGCCACCACAAGTTCGTACAACGCTCAATTTTCTCTTACACTAAATGATCTAACACTTTTAGAAGAAATTTTTATTGCCTTATTGCACCGATGACAACTTACTTGAAGGATCTTGCTCAATCCATAGGTAGGTATGGTGGACACTTGAAAATAAGATTTGGGTTTAAGGTTTTTGGATGCACAAGTAGTATCTCTACTTAGTGCAGAATTTTTGGCTAGCAAAGATAGGGGGCAAGCACCACATGTTGAAGGATCTATGACAATATAACTTCTATATGAATATGAACAAACATAAATCATTACGTTGTCTTCCTTGTCCAACGTCAACAATTTTGGCAAATATTATTTTGATGGGGGCTCACAATCATAAAAGATTTCCAAGATAGTGTATTTGCATGTGAAAGTTCTCTTCCTTATACTAATTATTTGTGAATTGCTTGCATGAACAATGTTGTGAATGTCAAGCCTCAAAAGATTTCACTTTCTAAACCCTAGTGTATTTGCATGTGAAAGTTCTCTTCCTTATACTAATTATTCGTGAATTGCTTGCATGACCAATGTTGTGAATGTCAAGCCTCAAAAGATTTCACTTTCTAAACCCATTGTGAATCTACCACTAGGCATGATATGATTTCAACTTCATGTCATTCAAATTATTCAACAATTTACTCATAGGATATAAGTGAAGCACAAGAATAAATGACATAGAAAAGAGCTTCGTTGACGGGATGTGAATGCTGCTTACTTAGCCTCCCTGGCAACTATTTGAGGACTCTATTTTATTTAAAAGCTTTCAGATCTAAGTACTTTATTAAAATAGTAAGCAAAACAAAATAAAATGACATTCCAAGGATAGCACAACTCATGTGAAGAAGCAAAAACTTAGGCTCAACTGATACTAACCGATAATTATTGAAGAAGAAAGGTGGGATGCCTACCAGGGCATCCCCAAGCTTAGATGCTTGAGACTTCTTGAATATTATGTTGGGATGCCTTGGAAATCCCTAACCTTGAGCTTTTGTGTCTCCTTAATTCTTCTCATATCACGGTTTTCCTAAATCTCAAAAGCTTCATCCACACAAAACTCAACAAGAACTCGTGAGATAAGTTAGTATAAACTAATGCAAAAACCTTATCATTCTCTAGTGTAGCAAATCAATAAAATTATTATTCAACATTTCATAATAAATGCCTCTGCATATTTAATACTCCTATCCTCAAATAGAATCACTAAACAAGCAAACATATGCAAACAATGCAAAGATAACAACAATATGCCAAAACAGTACAGTCTGTAAAGAATGCAAGAGTATCAATACTTATTCAACTCCAAAAAATTTGAACTTTTTTACCACAATGTAGAAAATTTATGAGAGTTTTGCAAAAAAATTCAACATTTTATCACATTCTGACTTTTCTAGGGAATTTTTGCAACATCGATAAACTTTCTGTTTTCAAACAGCAACATGTAAACTTGTAAAATAAGCATAGTAAAGGCTATCAATACCACTTTTATTGAAATAAAAGATGCAAAACATTATTCTAATAACATAAAGCAAATACAATTAAAATAAAATGACACTCCAAGCAAAACTCATATCATGTGACGAACGAAAACATAGCTCCAAGTGAGGTTACCGATAATGTTGGAGACGAAAGAGGGGATGCCTTCCGGGGCATCCCCAAGCTTAGTTGCTTGGATATTCCTTGAATATCACCTTGGGGTGCCTTAGGCATCCCCAAGATTAGGGTCTTGTCACTCCTTATTCTCCTCATATCGACATCTCACCCAAAACTTGAAAACTTCAATCACACAAAACTTAACGGAACTTCGTGAGATAAGTTAGTATGATAAAGTGCAAACCATTTCACTTTGGTACTGTCAAAGACAAGATTCATAATTGTTTCCACAAAATTGCTACTGTAGCATATCATTTCCACAATTTATATTGAGCAATATAAGCATAGAAACTAGAAAACAAGCAAACTATGCATTGAAAACAAAATATGTCAAAAACAGAACAACCTGTAATGATCTGGATAACTACCATACTTCTGCTACTCCAAAAATTAAGGAAAAAAACAGTACCATGTGAGTAATTTGTATATTAATCTTCTGAAAAAGAATCAACTCAAAATCACTCTTCTGTTAAAAATGAGAATTATTTTAGTGAGCGCAAAGGTTTCTGTTTTTCAGCAAGATCAAATCAACTATCACCCAACATGATCCCAAAGGTTTTACTTGGCCCTTTATTGAAACAAAAGCAATAAAACGTGATTACTACAGTAGCTTAATCATGTGAACACTCAAAAACAGTAGGTAAAAGTGTTGGGTTGTCTCCCAACAAGCGCTTTTCTTTAATGCCTTTTAGCTAGGCATGATGATTTCAATGATGCTCGCATAAAAGATAAGAATTGAAACATAAAGAGAGCATCATGAATCACATGACAAGCACATTTAAGCCTAACACACTTCCTATGCATAGGGATTTTGTGAGCAAACAAATTATGGGAACAAGAATCAACTAGCATTGGAAGGCAAAACATGCATAACTTCAAGATTTTCAACACATAGAGAGGAAACTTGATATTATTGCATTTCCTACAAGCATATGTTCCTCCCTCATAATAATTTCCAGTAGCACCATGAATGAATTCACCAATATAACTATCACATAAAGCATTCTTTTCATGACCCACAAGCATAGAAATTTTACTACTCTCCACATAAGCAAATTTATTCTCATGAATAGTAGTGGGAGCAAACTCAACAAAGTAACTATCATGGGATTGGAAATTAAAATAATGATGACAAGTTTCATGGTTATCATTATTCTTTATAGCATACATGTCATCACCATAATCATCATAGATAGCAACTTTGTTCTCATAATAATCAATTGAAACCTCTTCCGAAATAGTGGATTCATCACTAAATAAAGTCATGACCTCTCCAAATCCACTTTCATAATTATTACAATAAGATTCAACACCCTCCAAAATAGTGGTATCATTAGTACCTAGAGTTAACACTCTTCCAAACCCACTTTCATCAATATAATCATCATAAATAGGACGCATGCTTTCATCATAATAAATTTTCTCATCAAAACTTGGGGGAGTAAAAATATCACACTACAAAAAAAGACACATCCGTGACATTTTGGGCCGAACGAATTTTTTTTCTGTCATACATATGACACTTCTATGACGATAATTGTGACAAAACCCGGTATCATCATAGATGTGGTGGGCTCCTACTTCTATGACAAAAAATCATGACAGAAAATGGGCTTTTCGTCCTGGGTGGGCCGGAGACGCAGCTGCATGACATTCTTTGGGCCGTCCATGACGGAAAAAACCATGGTAGAAGTGAGGGCGAGGAAACTTTCGGGGAGTTCCCGGTTATGGTGGGAGGTCGGGGGCCAAGCGATGCACGTTTCTCTCGTACACGTACGCGCGTGTGTGCGAGGCGTTGGCTCTAACTGAACCCGAGCGAGGCGTTGGGCTCTAACTGAACCCGAGCGATTGCACTGCAGGCTACGCGTTACTGAACCCGAGCGATCGATCGATGGCTGTTAACTGAACCCGATTGAGCGATTCCTTCGCTACTGCTGCTAACTGAAGCCGATCGATGCTGCCTCTGGGATGAACAGTGAGCGTTGCCGGGGGGGGGGGGGTTTGGATGAACAGTGAGCGGTGGCATTGCGTCTGGATGAACAGGACCCCGTGGTGTGGTGGAGGGCTAGATGAACAGTAGACGGTGGAGGGGTGCCCGTGGAGGGGTGGTTGAACAGGACCCCGTGGTGTGGAGGGCTGGATGAATAGTAGACGGTGGAGGGGTGCCCGTGGAGGGGTGGTTGAACAGGACCCCGTGGTGTGGAGGGCTGGATGAACAGTAGACGGTGGAGGGGTGCCCGTGGAGGGGTGGTTGAACAGTAGCCGGTGGAGTAGCGCGCGGTGGAGGCTGGATGAACAGGAGCCCGTGGAGGCTGGAGGAGGTCGACGATAGCCCGTGGAGGCTGGAGGAGGTCGACGGTGGAGATGAACAGTATCCCGTGGAGTCCCGTTTTGCGGTACGCCACACCCCTCCCGATGAACAGGACCCCCGTTTCGACCGTAGGAGGTCCGTTTCGTCCGTTTTGCGGTACGCCAGACCCCTCCCGATCAACAGGACCCCCGTTTCGGCCGTAGGAGGTCTGTTTCATCCGTTTTGCGGTACGCCACACCCCTCCCGATCAACAGGACCCCCATTTCGACCGTAGGAGGTCCGTTTCCTCCGTTTTGCGGTACGCCACACCCCTCCCGATCAACAGGACCCCGTTCCGAACGTAGGAGGTCCGTTTCCTCCGTTGTGCGGTACGCCAGGCCTCGTTTCCATCGCCTGTTCCGTCCAAGCCCTCCCGATGAACACGACCACGCATTCCGTTCCGACCCAGCCGGTTGGCTCCCACGCGTTCCGTTGCCTCCCGATGAACACGACGCATTCCGTTGCCTCCCCATGAACACGACGACGACGTTGTTTCTCCGTTCCGACCCAGCCATGTCAATGAGCCCTCGCCGTACGTATGCGCGAGTAGGCGTTCGAGACCCCGCCCGTATGTACACATACGTGGCCGTATTTTCTTTCTTGCACCCTAGCCGCTGTACGTACGTGTACATGCTATGTGCACGCCTCTACTATGACACGTGCGCGCCTCTACATCCACCAGTATATATGTACGTACACGTTCGCGACCAGAATGACAACGCTACATACGCTTCGTCCAGGTGGGTCCTGACTGTCAGGCACTTCCTTGCATGCGAAGATGTAGCTGGTGGGTCCCAGCAGTCAGGGGGGCGAATCGTTTTGTTTTTTTGCCCGGACGCACTTCCTTGCGTGCGAAGGTGTAGCTGGTGGGTCCCAGCAGTCTGAGGGAAACGTTTTTTTCGCGAAATATGGTGGCCCGTCCGGTGGGTCCCCGCTGTTAGGTGGAGGAATAATTATTTTGCGCGTAATAAGGAGGCACTTCCTTGCTGCGGCCGTGGACCCAGCTGTCAGCGCCTCCACGCACAGTACTCTTCCGATGGAAGTTGGTCGTTGACCACATTGACCACGCCGCGCCGAGAGCACCACGGCGAGGCCTAGGAAGGGGACGACACGAAGGCAGGGAAGACTCGGCAGTTGTTTCCCACGCGGAGGGGAGTACGACTGTACAAGGGTTTACTGGTTCGTCTGCCGTCGCCGGAGAATAACAATAGGTGTGGGTGAGTAGAGGGATGGCTAGGCCAGCGATGGGAGTACGGTGGGGCGGTGAGGCCTGCGCGGCAGCACAGCCGGCCGCGGGAAGGAGGGAGCAGGCAGTCCCGCCGACGCTTGTCTGAGCGGCTGGAGCAGGAAGAGCAGAGATTGAAGAAGCACGACAGCCATTGGATGGACATCCAACAGTCAGTGCTTGTGCGTCAACCTTTTTTTAGGAAAGCCTCAAATATGTGGAAAACAGCATACAACCCATCTACCATTATTTCTAATAATTTACAGCCCATTTGCTAATTCTTAAGGTTTTTTTGGAGCCCATATTCTTTTTGTTAGCATTACAGCCCATATTGTGGCCACGGTTAAAAAATTATACGGAATTTTGCATATTTCGGTGTGGTCCGAACTGTTTTTAATCCCGAAATTTCGAATCACATTCAAACTGATTTTAAAAATAAATGTATATCAATATAAAATCCAACAAATTCTCCACGCATAAAAATTAATGTAATTTAAAATCTTGAAATGAAAAAAAAGATATTTGAAACTAATTGCCGGTTTGATGTGTTTTAAAAATGTACAGCCCATTTCTCATTACTGATGGGCCATTTTCTCGGCCAGCCGAATGAAAGCTCTCCTCATCTTGAAAGATTTGCAGCCCAACAGGCCTGACAAAGCGACTTACTTGGCAAATCACAAAAAAACTGGGTTGTGGCCGTGGACCCAGCTGTCAGCCTCTCCACGTACAGTACTCTTCCGATGGAAGTCATTCCTTGACCACGTTGACCACGCTGCGCGGAGAGCACCACGGCGGTGGACGACGGCGAGGCCTAGGATGGGGACGACGCGGAGCCGGGGAAGACGCGGCAGGGGAAGCCCGCGCGGAGAGGAGTACGAGGGTTCACTGGTTCGGTGCGGTGTGAGGCTGCCGTCGCCGCAGGGCCTGGCCAGCGGTGGGAATAGTAGGGGGCGGTGAGGCCTCTGCGGCAGCACAGCCGGCCACGGGAGGCAGGAGCATGCGGCACGACCGGCGCTGCTTTGGGCGGCTGGAGCATGAAGACCAGAGGTTGAAGAAGCACTACGGCCGTTGGATGGACATCGGACGGTCACTGGAGCTAGAATCATTCATATTGACTAAGTTGACAAAGCCCTTCGTCCCCGTCAACTTAGTAGGCCCACAAGTCAGCCTCCCACCAAGGTGGGTCCCAGCTAGCCAGGGGAGTATTCATTTTTTTGTGCGTAATAAGGAGGCACTTCCGGTGGGTCCGAGCTGACAGCGGGGGGAACATTTTTTTCACGAAATACGGTGGCCCGTCCAGTGGGTCCCAGCAGTCAGGGGGAAATGATTTTTTCGCAAAATACTGGTGGCCCGTCCGGTGGGTCCCCGCTGTCAGGTGGAGGAATAATTATTTTGCGCATAATAAGGAGGCACTTCCTTGCGGCCGCCGTGGACCCAGCTGTCAGCCTCTTCACGTACAGTACTCTTCCGATGGAAGTCGGTCGTTGATCACGTTGACCACGCCGCGCCGAGAGCACCAGGGCAGTGGACGACGGCGAGGCCTAGGAAGGGGCGACGCGGAGCCAAGGAAGACGTAGCAGTGGAAGCCCGCGCGGAGAGGAGTACGAGGGTTCACTGGTTCGACTGCGGTGTGAGGCTGCCGTCGCCGCAGAATAACAGGGGGTGTGGGTGAGTGGAGGGATGACCTGGCCAGCGGTGGGAGTAGTATGGGGGTGGTGAGGCCTCCGCGGCAGCACAGCCGGCCACGGGAGGCAGGAGCAGGCGGCATGACCGGCGCTGCTTTGGGCGGCTGGACCAAGAAGACCAGAGGTTGAAGAAGCACTACGGCCGTTGGATGGACATCGTACGGTCACTGAAGCTAGAATCGTTTATATTGACTAAGTTGGCAAAGCCCTTGGTACGCTCCAACTTAGTAGGCCCACAGGCCAGCCTCCGAAACGATGCGCCCCAGATGTCAGGGGGAGGAATCATTTTTTGGGCGGCCGAAGCTAAGAATATCCGAGATTGAAGAAGAAGCACGACATCCGTTGGATAGACATCCAACGGCCACTGCTGCTAGAACCGTGTGTTGACTATAATAAGTTGACAAAGCCTTGCATACGCGTCAACTTATTTTTTTAGGGGACGCGTCACTTAGTAGGCCCACAAGTGTGTGGCAGAGAACTTATAGCCCATTTGCAATTTGTAAGAATGTACAACCCATTTTTGAATTCTAATGGAATTTACAACAGCCCATTTACAGTTTGTTAAAAGTACAACCCATTTTCTAGCTAGGACAACGATTAATAATTTCAACCAACCATTGAAGACATAATTCAATAAAATTTCCCACATTTTGATGGGATCCGAAATATTTTTATCCCGAAATTTCTAGTCAGATTAAATATAAATTTATATTACGTAAAAATCCAACGAAACATTGCGCGCGCAACAATGAAAATTTAAGATTTTCAAAATCCATAAATAATATTTTATAAACTAATTTCGTGTTTGGTGCATTTTTTTATAGTTACTGCCCAGTTTTTATAATTACATCCCATTTATTATTTTTAAAGCCCATTTTCCTGTTAAGCCTAATGCATCCATCCTAGGAAAGATTTGCAGCCCAGCGGGGCGGAGAATAACAAGTTGACATTGCCTGGGTATTCCTCAAAAAGACGTATAGCTGGGCTAGCCATTTTCATCTTGAAAAAATTAGTATCTGGGCTGGATATCTGGCCTGGGCTAGACGGGCCACAGCCTGCCCAGTTAATACCCTGCTCTCCTCTGAACAACAACGAAATCATCGCCAAGAAAAACTCTGCAGTGCTCACGCCTCAAAAACACAAATACTGTTCGAGCTGCTTGGTCCCAGCTGTCGGCCGCAGCTTGTGCAATTCTCTCGTTTATATTGACTACATATGTTGACAATGGTGTGGGACCGTGATGTCAGGAAACCAGGAGAAAGCGAAAAAAATATAGTTGTACATAATAAGGAGGCACTTGCGTACGTACGGCTATGGCCCTAGTGGGTCCCTAGTGTCATCCAGTCAAAATAAAGTCATCTCCTGAATCCTCCTGTTCGTTGACGATGTTAACAATGCTCGGCACCACGGCGAGCGCAACAACTCGAAGGACAACGGAGAGGGCCTCGCGGGCCCTACGGATGGTCTGATACAGTGCCCGCTGCTCATTCAGGAAGCCAGGATCATCGGACACCTATGAGCACCTTCGAGAAACTAAGACGGCATGAAACGGTAAGGCCGCGCTTGGGAGCTCTGGTTCATTTCAAACCTGTATTAACATACAAGTGTAATTTACTCGTCATCGAAAACAACGCATAAAATATAGGCGTAATGAAACCGAGGACCCGAGGTCTGTAAGTAAAACCGGCGGGTTACGCGTGTAATTTGAGAGACCAGTGTATATTTTACGAGCACTGCTATATGGACGACATTACCAGACGATACATGCATGACGTGCGTATCATGCCATCCATGGGCAAGGCTGAAACAGCAGCTAACGGCTGGATTAGCAATTGTCCGAGTGTCGTTTAGCGTTTTTATCGTGTGTGAAGTACTTCCGATATTTTACTAGTCAAAATCGACCAACCAAGCGCCTTCGCCCGAGACCATCTGCTTTAATTTACAAGCGTCAGTTTTACAAGCGGTTTTGGTTGGAAAACGACGATCCAATCACGGCCTAATATCATGAGTTGGTCGGAAGATCATATGGTTTCACGTCTAACCTACCCGACTTGTCGTATAGGCTATGAATGAAACATCAGACGATGAACTTCTTAAGCACGGAAACAACAGAAGAGGATGATCTTCATAACAAGCAAATCACTGGCATTAGATCGACATGCAAAACAATACGAAGCATTATTCTCAGGAGGCACGGTGAACAGCTCGTGATGCCGCATGCCACAACATTCCAAGCTCAACTTTGCAATCAAACACAAGGCCTGGCATTACATAGACAATATTCAGAACAAACTCTTAACACAAGAATATCTCAGCAGAGTAACTATTTACTTCTAAACTGAACACAGGAATAGGAAAAAACACTCGACGCTGCTCACAGCAAGGGCGTCCCACTCAAAAATATCAAATGCATGTCTTCTGGCTAACATCAATGAGCAAATTTTGACAAGGTTTTCCAATTCCAATATATTAAACTAACGTCTTCTTGCTAACATCAATGATTAAACTTTGACAAGCTTTTCCCATTCAAAATATGTAATGCCTATGATCGTGGAGTCCTGTCATAGCTTCTTGTACTTGTTAGGGCACTTTTTGCCCAGGGCACTCCACGTGTTGTTAAATTGCCAATGGTCTCTACAGACTAGTCATGTCACTGGTGTCTAATAATACTCTGTAAAGCTTCTCGGTCATTCCTTCTGTAATGTAGCGCAAACAGTGACTGCTTCTTTCTGCAAAGTGGAACGACCAACTGGACCCAGTAATGCAGCAGTTTGCCTTGGACACATTGGCTCCTTTTGTGCAGTTCAACTAAAATCGAAGTCGGAATAAAACCGAGCTTTAATTTTGATATCCCTGTAAGCAACAATAGGTATAAGGGAAACAATTACTGAGAAATAACGGTTGATGACTTGTACTCTCAGAAGAAAAGCAACTACTGATCTACTTTATCTTAATGGGAAACAAAGCAGGAGAGTAGCAATTCTCCATCAGTGTGATTCATTCATATTGACTGAGACATTATCTTAACAATGCCTTGTTTCAACATGTATAAAGAACGACAAAGAAGAAAAGTACCATTCCTAAAACAATGCAACTGATTCATTTTAACAGAGACATTATCTTAACAATACCTTGGTTAAACATGTAGAAAGAACTACAAAGCAGGATAGTACCATTCCTAACAAGTGTTGCAGTTTTGAACTAAGATTCAGTAGTTAATTAATTCTGAGAGTGGCATTGCTTAATTTTACCAGCGGCATTAGATTAACGAAAAGCATAAACAATTCCAGGGGAGAGTGGGCGCAACAACAGTATGTGCTTCCATCTACTTATAAAGGGGGTGATGCAGAGTTTGTTGTAACAAAGCAACAAGCATCATGTCTGGGTTGGTCTCATTTTTGTTCACTACTTAATGGGAAAAGACAGCAATACAATAGCTTCAATTCAACATTTATTTAAAACAGTACCAATACAAGTAGCACAACATCTCAAAGCACACTGCACAATCATGTGGATGAAGGCCTGTACTGACCTTTCATGAGACCGAGAAAGGTAAAATACGAATCTCGATCTCCTTTTGTGCAGTTCCACCAAAATTAAGCAAAGTCATCGGTGTGACATTCAAGTTGAACTGCACAAAACACTCTTAAAACATAAGTGTTTCGAGTAGCGAAGCAAAATGTCGCAATAGCAACAAGTTGAATCGATAGCCCTGTTTTAACAGAGGCAAAAAAGGAAACAATTACTTGCCGATAAAGGAGGATGAAACAAACGGTGACAGAAAGAAGCATCTAACTTATCTTGGATGGAAAACAAAGTAGGACAATAGCATTTCTAAAACGGTTGCATTGATTCATATTAACAGAGACATTCTCTTGAAACAACATTCGTTAAATTTACTTTTAACAGTGGCATTGCTTCAATTTTCCGGCGGCATTCTTAGATTAACAACAGCAAAATAGCTGTATGGGACATGCCAGCACCATGTGCGTCCACACGTATAAATGGGTGATGCAGAGTATGTAGCCAAGCAGCATATATGCGCTGGTCCCATATTTGTTCTCTTTGAACCTTCTTCCTATGTGAGGGCAGCAAATCTAGTCCTGCACAAACTACCCGACCACCCAGTTTCTTTCCCTTTTCAACAAAGAGATCGGTTCCTTACAGATGTGTGTACTGGCTTACCCCCCTTTTCCCTTTTCGACCTACAAAGCGGCTGGATAGCCAGTCTATACTACTTTCCACCCCTCCTTTCCTCATTGAACCACGTCCTAGATTCTTGCTCGAGCCCACCGCACCCTTCTTTCCTCTTTGAACCAAGACCTAGATTCGACTACAGATCAAAAAAGATCCACAAGCAGCTAGAGCAACGACGGTTTCAAAGAAACTTATACCTTAGGGTCGTCGAGATGTGGCAAGGCGTGCGGCGGGAGGCCGGATCTGCCCACACTACGTACGGCAGCGAGGAAGAAGGGGTCGGTGGCCCTCCCGCATAGGCGCTGGGTGAAAGAGAACAGCGCAGCCGGCAGTGGATTGCCTCCCTCGCCGAAGGCGATAGAGTGAACGCTGCACCTCCTCCCCTTCCTATGCGATGGGATACGGACGCCTCCTTCACCAGCTATGAGGGGGGAGAGAGAGACAAGAGGCCAACGCAGTCTTGTTTAGATCTGGTGAAGAGAGGGTGAGAGACTGTGAATATAGCAAACCCTAGCAAATGAATGCTGAGCCTCCAGCGTGTAACATATATGTAGTGCGGCGAGCGTGTGGAGAGTGCAAACCCTAGCGAACAAGCACTGAGGCTCCTGCTTATATATATACTACTTTAGTACGGACTGAGCTCCGGTGCCTTCACTGCACCTGCTTTTGGCTGTATGACAGGTGAGCCAGCCACATTTTGGGCCCACCTGTCATAAATCCAAAGGCAGGTGCACTAAGTCAATGAAGCTGTGTCCATATCGTACTCTCGTGTATACGACTAATATATAGTGGAGTGGTTTTCTTATTCTCTCCATAACAATCGTTTTAAATTGTGTAAGTACGAAACGAAACTCTTTATTTAATGTACAGTGAAGAAAACTAGTACTACTTCCGATGAACTAACGATCCACGCCCACACGTCCTGGTCGCACTTCCTGTCCTTCACGTGTGGTACACTACCCTCCCTTAAGTGAACAACCACACATGCGCCAAATTATCGGAAACGTGTGAGAGTGTGTACAAATAAAGAATTTTAATTTCAATTATCGAAAAGGTTTGAGAGTATTACAAAGTTTGACTTCAGTCAAATCTAATATGCGGAGTAAATAAAAATGGAGGGCTACTACGTCCATCCGGGTTTTTAGTCCACACCATTTTTTAAATCAAAGTTAATAGGTGGACAAATAAAATTACATGGGAGCTGGAGACAAAGTTGTGAGAAGGCTTAGAAATCAATACAAAACTTATGCTCTTAGTACCAATGTCGATCCTTCTTCGAGGAAACATTTGGTTCATAGCCAATTGTGTGATAAAATTGCACCAACGTGAAAGACGACCGCGTCTCCAACGCAACCAAGGTGAACTGACGAAGGATATCATCTTTGTGCGTAACAAGCAAAGAGCACTGATGGAAGACAGGTTGTTTTTCATTGAAAATCGATCAGCTTCACCAGCCGACGCAACCATGAGGCGCAACCATGAGCATCGATAGGTCATTGTGGTGATGCATCATCCATTTGGCATCAAGTTTGGGTGAGGCAGCTATGAAGTTCGACAAATCCTCACTATGGTCTGTTTCTTCTTAGTAATCATGCTCGAGGAAGGAAGAACCACGTGGCAGAGGACAGTGAGGCGGAACAACAATGGCCATCCAATTTTGTGCAGTTCCACTAAAATTGAGGAAGACATGCCCGGGTATGGAGACACGCATCGCTGTTTCCAAAAATATAAAAAAGGGTTAGCAACGACATCTCAATTGTCAATAAGAATTAATGAAAAGTACACCAACAAACAAAAGCATCATAATTATCTTGATGGGAACTAAACCAGGATACCCGAGAAAAAAAAGCATTTCTTCATTTAACCAGTGATAGTACTACCACCATATGGACAATGACCGCACAACCACCATGTACTTTTTGTCGAAACAACATGTATACCTCCACCGAGGCATAAATCAGGACAACTTTTCGAGTGGCATTTCCTCTATAATAGTACTAGTAGGTGATGTTGGACCAGCCGACGAACCCTAGCTACTATGCATGGGGAGCTGCGGAGTAGTCGCATAGAAGAAAACCCGCACGCAGCGACCTGGGGAGCTGGACCAGTACAAGAAGTTATACCTCAGGTGGGCGAGATGTCGTTTAGGCGGGCGGGCGGGATCTGCCCACACGAGGGCAGTGAATAAGGGCGCGGAGGATCTTCGTCCGCGCCATCGCCGGCTCCGAGAGGACGGTGCACATCGGCTTCCTCCATCGCCGACGGCGACAACGTCAACGCTGCACCTCCTCACCTCCCGCAGCGGACGGGATTCGGCCGGATCTGTGACCACCGGTGAGGAGAGAGATAGAGTGGACACTGTCATCTTGTTTTGATATGGAGAGGGTGAGAGAGCGAGACGCGAGAAACTCTATCAAACAAGAGGCTATAATGGAGTAAAAAAAATCTCTCCATAGCAGTGGTTTTAAATAGAATACGCGCGTTCCCGGAAAAAAGAAACGAAAACTGGTGGACAATTTTTCTAACGTACCAAGAAAGAAAACTCGATCAAAAACACGCCCCCGCTTCCAGGTCGCGAGAGTCGTCGCGCACACACACACAGACATAGACATGCATATCCGTGTTTACGTAAAATTCCATTTCCATCTCCATCTCCAATCATATTTGTCCAAATGGCACATTATTTACGTTGTTAATTATATACGCAGCAATATTAACGTACAACATCTCTTGTTTGCGCACGTCCGGACCGCTGCCATGGCCGGTCCTGACCAACCCGAACCCTCTTCATCACCCGCGCGTGCTTCCCGCCTGAAACGGTCAGTGCCGCATTCATGCCCGGCCAGAGCGGACACGACCTCTCATTGGCGCCGGCATTGAAGCGGCGCGCCAGCCGAGAGAGCGTCGCCTGTGCCGCTTCCGGGTGCACGCGGCTGCTCCGCGTTCAAAGGTCGCAATAGCCGGCTACAACATGCATGTAAAAAGTTCTTGGGAGTTCGTGCTACAGCTAGCTGTCCTCCCCCTACTCGTCAATCTCTTCCAGTAGTGCTAGTACTCCATGGCGCGATCCATCGACAAGCAGGCGGGAAAGTTATCGTATACTCGGTTTGTGGTGAGTGGCATGCCGAGCGACCGTGTGGGGTCGAGCCGTGGAGGAGGGTGAGACATGAACACGATAGACGTGATTTAAACGTTGGTTTTGCTCGATGGCGCGATCCAACGAAACGAAACATTGGTTTCTCTCCGTTTCCATTTTTTCTCCGGAAAAACGGAAACTTTCCACTCCATTTTCATTCCTATTCCAAGGTTGCCCTGTTACAACATTCCATCAAATACAAAGGAAAACTAACACGCATGCTGATGCATCTCAATGATTCATAGATCATAGCCAATATTTACTTCACAACTAAAGAAAAAAGTTGTGAGAGCGTGTACGAAAGAAAAACTACTAATGGGGTCACTACGACCTAAACCCTAAACCCTAAACATGATTTAATTTCCTGGCCAGGTAGAACCTGTCGAAGGAAAGACGGCTGGCACCCTCGGATCATACGATGCTTTTGTGCAGTTCCACTAAAATCGACCTGAGCATCCCTGATGGCAAAGATATTGAAGATGTGTGATTAGAATAATAGTACTGACACTTGTTCATGAGACATAAACTCATCACAAGTAGAAGCCAGTAGAAGTAGAGAAAGATCGACATGGAGATGGAGCTACGGCAGTGGAGCAAGCCGGCTACAAAAGGAAGATGGACTACCTGGGACGTCGGGCTGTAAAGGGCGGTTGGGACGCGGCATCGGCCCATACCGCGGTGACCCCCGATTGGGATGCACCGACTGTGGGTTTTCTCCCTCGCCGATGTCGACCGCGTCTACGCAGAATATTGTTCCCTTCCCCCAGCTGTGGGATCAGGCCCGTCGTTCTACGCTTGTGAAGAGAGCAACCTAAGCAAGCAGGCTTGTAGCTTAGGCTCCTGCTAGTGTATATATAGTGGTTTTCTTTTTCTCTCCATATCAACCATTTTATATTGCGTACGTGTCATTCAAGAGTGAAATGATGGTTGCTTCTTCCGACTAACTTACTGTGTGATTTGACTGCTCCTTAGTGGCCCCTACATGTACTCCCCCTACGTGTATGCAACAGTCACACGTACACATGGACGCAAAAACGCGCGCGACGCCCTAATGCATGCATGTCCGAGCACACGACGGAACACACACAGTCACGCTCAAGTGCTCAACCTACACGTGCATGCACACACATACTCAGTCAGGGTGAGCTAGTGACCGTATAAACACCGGAAAATATATATATTGAGCGCAATGAGCGTATTGTGAAGTCCACTGACCGTATTTTTACAAATATACAGTGACAGACAGTGTATTTATCTCGTTTGAAATTAAGACAATATTAACCGGAGAGGAGGCAGTATGGACTAGCATTACTTTGTTGTGTCCCGTCAACTTGCCGAACGAGGAGAAGGTTGCAGGACGGGAGAAGCTTGCGCACGGTGGCTCGCAGGACAAGGAGAAACTTTTGACTAATGCAAGCTCTCCCTCGCTCAGGCAGTGGACGTGCAACAGTTAATTCGGTGTCAGATTGCCAGAAGCATACACTATACTACTAGGGCTATTATTGTTCGACTTCTCGAATAGGCGAATAGCCAAGCGCAAAGTAAACAGGTCAGCATACCTTGCGGCGCATCTTCGTGCGAACCGTGCTTGCTGCACTTTGAATGTGGCCGAGAGCTGGCTTGATGAAACACCTCACTTCCTACTTCTTTTTTTGCGGGGTACCTAGCTTCCTAGTGACCAGTGTCTTGGCTGATCGTCCTAAGAATGCTTATATATGAATAAAGCTCTCTCATTTACCCGCAAAAAAGATTAAGCCATATTAACCGGAAAGGAGGGAGTATGGACTAGCACTACTTTTTGGTGTGTCCCGTCAACTCGCAGAACGAGGAGAAGCTTGCAGGACAAGGAGAAGCTCGCTTACGCCTTTTGACTAATGCAACCTACCCTCGGTGGACATGCATCAGTCCATTTGGTGTCAGATTGTCAGAGGCATACACTGTAGTACCCAACATGCGGAGTACCATCATTGTTCGACTTCACGAAGAGGCGAAGGGCCAAGCGCAGTAGTACGAGTAGTACTACTACTAGAACCGCATGGTGGAGCGTCTGTACTCTTATTTTTTTATCTTTGATAAAGTACACGTTTATTCCGGAGAAGGGCGGAAAACGGCAGCCCAACATGTAATGAATGATATCGATCAACCAACCATGCTCGAATATATCTTGGCCTCCGTGCGAGCCCGTCTGTGTGTTCTCGCTCCTCGTCTCTCTCAAGGAACGGCGGGTTGGCTCTTTGCCGTCAATTGAGATCGGTTTGCTCACACTCCTGTCCCACATGTCAGTGATATGCCAAGAGGAGGTGCGTTGACCGACTGGCCATACGCGTACTTGGTTTTGCACCTTCATACTACTCCTCCCTCCGTCACAGTTTACAGGGCGCGCTTCATTATGATGCATTTCTCTCAATGCATTTCCACCACCAGAGAGACTTTAGACGCGTTTGGTTTAATGCTCAATTAATTAGGGCGTGGTAACCGCAATCAAGTCCACAATTTTCTCTCCATGTACTGTACTACTACGGAGTGGAGTAAGTGCATGCATGTGTGTACCCAGGGTGGAAGCACTGCATGCATGTGTGTACGCATTATTCCCTCTAGTAATAGACGCCGTGCTATAACTACCAATGCTATTTTTCAGGCCGATCGCTAGTCGCCTTGGTCCCACAGATTTTTTTCTTTTTTCTGAAGCGCGCTGTATAAACAATGATGGATGGAGTAGTATGAGCGGATTCAAAGAAGAGCGTATTGATGGTTGCTTCTTCAGAGCAACTTATAGTGGGAAAGGTGGGGCTTATGATTTGACTGCTCATTACTCACTATTAATGCGGCGCAATGACCGTGTTGAGTCTCCCATGCGGTTGTGCACTACCCCCTCGATTCTTAAATATACTCCGGAGTATTTGTCTTTCTAGAGATTTCAACGAGTGACTACTCAAATATTTGTCTTTTTAGAGATTTCAAATGGACTGGCACATACAGATGTATATAGACATATTTTAGAGTGTAGATTCACTCATTTTGCTCCGTATGTAGTCACTTGTTGAAATCTCTAGAAAGACGAATAGAATATTTAGGAACGGAGGGAGTACACATATGAAGCAAAATGAGTGAATCTACACTCTAAAATATGCCCGTTTGAAATTTGTAAAAAGACAAATATTTAGGAACGAATGAGTATAATTTTGTGCATGGCACATGGACCCGGATGATGAAGAGGCTTCTGGCAATGCTATCAAGCTTCCATCATTTGTTTACATAATTGACGTACTATACAAATAATTTTCCAGCGACATGAAATTGTACAATGGTGTGAGCTTTCAGCTTTTGTTTCGCGTGTCTTGCCATCGATGCTCTTTCGGAAACAATAAAAAACTAACTTCCTTGCTAATGCATGTCAATTATTAGCAGATCAGAGCTAATAATTACATCACAACTGAAGACAGAGTTGTGAGAAGGTGTTAAATTAAAATTGATCCATGCTTTCATTGGCAGCAACGTCCCCCCAGCTCTGTCTAAATCAACAAGGCATGTTGGGAAAAAAAGTAGCTGTCTGGAGCATGCAACATTCCGATCATTTTGTGCAGTTCCACTAAAATAGAGCTGAGCGTCCCTGTTCCAAAGATATTAAGTGTGATTACGATAATAGAGGACTGCTGATGAAACAATAAACACACAAATAGAAGTCGGTCACCTTTGCAGTCTCTCTTATGACTAACTAGTTGGAGAAGATTAGGCTCGGAGTTGGATGAGGAGGATAGAGCAAAACCAATCTCCCTTTGTGCAGTCGCACTGAAATGTAGAGACGTTGCCCGTGTGACATTTTAGTACAACTGCACAAAACACTCTTAAGAAAAAAGTGATTTGTGCAGTTCACCAAAAGGTCGCAATAGCAACGAGTAGAAAGGAAACAATTACTGGCCAATAACAGTTGATGACACATGCGACGACAAAAAAGAAGCATATTCCTTGTCCTAAGGGAAGATAACAACACGGTTGTGTTTGTCTAAAACGGTGTGAGGACGAGAATGCAATATGGAAAGTACGCCGGACGAGCTACATTTTGGGCAAAGAACTATGGAAGATCCACATGCAGCGACGTGGGAAGACGGGCAGTGGAGCAATGCCGGAGGGGATACCTGGAGGTCGTCGGGATGTAACTAGGTGAGCGGCGGCGGGCGGAATCTGCGAGCAGGTGGCGTAGGCCCTGCCGCGCCGGAGCTTGGTCAGAGAGAACGGCGTGTACCGCAGATCAGGACGTGCTGCCTCGGCGCCGTCAAACGGAGAAACGATGCACTTCCTCCCTTTCCCCCGGCGGACGGGATGCGGCCGGATCAGTGACCAACGGTGAGAGAGAGAGAGGCCACCGCACTCCCTTTCCCCCGGCGGACGGGATGCGGCCGGATCAGTGACCAACGGTGAGAGAGTGAGAGGCCACCGCACTCCCTTTCCCCCGGCGGACGGGATGCGGCCGGATCAGTGACCAACGGTGAGAGAGAGAGGCCACCGCAGCCTTGTGTGAGATACTCTGAAGAGCGACAAACCAGGCAGGCAGGCTCCATTGTATATAGTGAGCGGACTACCTTTTTCTCCATAAAAATCGTTTTATATTCTGTGTACGTGCCATTGAGCGCTATAACTTTATTTAAAAATAACGCGGCAACGTGTCAAGTCGAACTTTGTTTCGTGCACGTGTGGTACACGACCTCCCTAGGTAAACAACCGCTACAGGCGTTCAAATTAGCACGTGGGCTGCCATTTCGTAAAGAAATGAGCTCCACCGTGTACCCGCACGGGTGTGGCTGGGCACGAAGCGTGAGTACGTGCACGGTGCACCTATTCTCTTCTTGTATACGTACACCACCTACGTGGGGTTGTGTGAGAGAGATACAAACCTAGAGAGATATAGTGTGTGGGTTCTTGAGAGTTTTTTTTGGGGGGGGGGTCAATCAAAAAATGTAACATATGCAATGTGTGTGAAATAGAGTCCTGGATATAACATATATATAGAGGGGGCGATCCACGAGAAGAGAGTGGAGGTATCATCGGCTTGAGGTGTCCATAGAATCGAAGAGAGGGATGATGTGTGTGTGTGTGCGCGCGCGATTGATAAAGAGTGCCATCGAATTTGTGTGTGCCCACGTCAAAGATATAGAGTGGCTGGCCTACTAGAACGTGAGATGGGACATGTGCAGTTTGTCTCTGTGGCATGGATACCTACCTGCAGCGCTCGACTATCGGTGTGTGGTGGGGGAAGAGGGAGGCCCAATTAACTATAGAGGTACAATGGCTGGTATATGTGTGGAGGAGGAGAGAGGCCTACCTCATGTATTAAGGAGATCGATCTGCCTCATGTATTAAGGGAGATCGATCGGCATCCATGCATATGTGCAGGAGAGGAATAAGGTTGGGAGAGAGAAAGAGCTAGAGTGTTGGAGGGGGTGGTAGTGGAGTTGCTTCTAACAAATGGTGGGATAGGCTTGCTAGACAAACGGAGGGCACGCCCGCAATATCAATGAGAGAGGAGATGGTTGCTTGTTGTCTGTGCACGTGCATGTGAGAGACGGGTCAGGAGGCATGAACGAATGATGAGGGGGGACGATGTGGCTGTGGTAAGCAGACGTAACTACATAGGAAGATCAATCGCCCTTTGTTAGAGAAAGGAGAGACATAACTTGTGAGGTACGTCGATCGATGGGGGGGGTAGTTAAAGTCGATCTAGGTATATGTTGGGAGATCGATCGGTATACATGCATGTGTGTGTTAGAAGCAAATGAGGCACGAGGAGAAGGATAGAGAGAGAGGGATGCATGTAGGAGGTGGTATGAGAGGCATACTATATCGAGGGGGGAGGAGTGTGCGAGTACGAGAACGATGAAAAGAGTGGTGGGAGTGAGGCATGGACGGTGACAAGAGAAGAGGGGAAGCTTGTGTTTGTGCTAGGCACACCTGGCTAGAGAGGCATATCGATCGATGTGTGCCGTAAAGAAGGAGCTGGGGAGCCTACACACACCGTGGGTGAACGACCTAAAGTGAAAAGACGAATTTGCGCGATGGAGCTAGAGAATGCTGAGGGAGGGTGAGAGGGATGCGGGTGTGTGCATGCACAAGAGAAAGTTAGCGCTAGCTACAAAGATAAGAGGGTTGTGTGGGTGTAAAAGACGAATAGAGATCATATATACTTCATTATAAAATGCGAATTCGGTTATTTGAAGAATTTATCATAGTGTTTCAAACCGACGCATGTGTGAATATATATAACGGTGATACACATGTTGTGGTTATGAACATGTTATACTACATTTAATATATTTTATCTCTACTCTTATAAAAAAACGGAGTTGTTGATGATGGTGTGCCTGCCATCCTGCATTATAGGCCGTCCGATTTATATCTGGCGGATAGCAAGGAAACTATGATGGTTGAAGTTGGCAACAATCATGATTGTAGATTCTTATTGAAATAGAGAAACGAATTCAAATTTAGTTCGAATTGCAGCGGTAGTATAGACATTTGGAATGCACTAAAATGTTGGTATGAGTAGGTTACATGCATTATACAGCAAGCGAAAAAATTTAATCGGACATAACATGGATTCATACTCCCTCCTTCCATCTATATAAGGTGTAATGAGATTTTTAAGACCGCCTTTGACTATTGACAAGATTAATAGTACATGACATGCACAATGTGAAAATTATATCATTGAAAGAACCTTTCACAGACGAATTTAACGGTGTGCTTTGTGTAAGTTGCATGTCATATATCATTGCTCTAATATTTGGTCAAAGTTAGCATCAAAAAACGCATTAGGCCCTATATAGATGGAAGGAGGGAGTAGCTTTGAATAGCATTTGTATAGTAAAACGGGGCAAGACTCTCTCTTTGTGTGGTGTGAATAGTTTTATTTTTTTGTTTTCTTTTTGGTTGAGGGAAGTGCGAATTGATTTGGTACGTACAAGTACAATATTACTACACGTTAGGCTTGTCCCTAAAATTGAACCCGCGTCTTGTTATATCCCGAAAATTCAGATATCGTACTCCCAAAACTGGCGCCTTCACAACCCGCGCCTTGCTATCCCGAAATTACAACGCACGCGAAAACTCCCTCCAGCTGCCAAATCCCGACACGCGAAACCCCCCTTCTAACCCTGAGCCGAAAGGGCCGCTAGTTCAAATCCGTGGGGGGTACTTTTGTAACACACCCTACATTTTGGACAAGCGCGTCCCTAAGTCATGCTTCACCCCCTCCTATCGCCCCCTTTTCGCCATTCGAAATCCCAAGGCGCCATAACCTCTCCGCTCCAGCCGTGAAACTCCACCCTCCTCCGTCCGCCACGTCACCGCTGCCCAGCCAGAGCCTCTTCCCCGACGACGTCGTCCACTGCAACAACTCGACGTCCCTCGTCCACCTCCCCGGATGAGGATCCGTCGTCCATCTCGCCGTCCCTCCGGTTCAGCCGCCCCGTCCTCCACCACCAAGGAGCTGCTCCGACGATTGCCTCTTCTATCGCGGCTGCTCCATCCCCAGAGCGCCGCCTTAACCTGCTCCACCGAAATCGCAGCATCCTCACCGACTCCTCGGACGAAGCCGAGGCCTACTCGGCGCCACCAAAGAGGTTGTACACTCATCGCATCGCACCTTCTCCTTAACTCGACCTCCCGGCGCCGACGGTGCTCCATCCCGCACCCCCATGGAGCGGCTACCTTTAAGCCGGCGCCGCGGGCGACATCTCCACGGCGGCTCTCCCCCAGTGCGAGGCCCCTTCGGCGGCGGCGTCCATACCAGCCGGATCTGCTGCTGCTGCTCCGGCTCTCGCTCGCTCGCTCGCGCTGCTGCTTCAGCTCTCGCTCGATCGCTCGCTCGCACAGCTGTTGCTGCTGCTCTCCCCCTCGCTCGTGCTGCTGCTCTGCTCCGATTAAGCCACACTTCAGTCGACTGAATCGACTTTTGGGTCAGTCGATTTTAAGGGGTTGGGGGGCTCGCCGGAGTTAAGGAAGAACCACCCGCAGCGGGGACGGGGGCTCGCCGGAGAGGTACCCCACTATCTATCTTAGGGTTCAGGGTGGGGGGCGGGGGGCCTAGAGGGCTGGCCGGGGCGGCGGTGGCGAGTTTTTTCGGGGCGGCGAGGCGGCGCTGGGGCCAGCGGTTCGGCCGGTGGTGGCTGGCGGCTCAGGGGGGTGCAGGTTGAAGATGAACTGCAGGCCCTCCCTAAACTACATGTCAAGTGCCTCTCTGCTACCATTGCATTCAGTTTCGATAGTAGCATTCAGATTCCACAGTAAATTTCAGTTTCGACAGTTAAGTTCAGAGTCAACAGTTTTTGCCTCATCTTTTGTAGTCAGGTGGTTTTTGGTGATGTTAATTTTACATCCATTTTACATCATCTATTGGAGATGCTATTAGAATCCCACTTGAGATTGACGATGTCTGTCTTGTGCTGCTTCAGCCTTGACGTCTTACGGCTCACCGGAGCTGCTCCAACGACAGAACGATCCATCACAACAGAGCAGTGCCCTGGACGCCGTCTACAGATTCCTCAGACCTCCCTCCACACCTCCGACAACCACCTCTGCCTCAACTGCTTAAACGACCAACCCAATGATGCTGAGGTCGACACGGCTACGGCAAGGAGGTTGTACACTTGTTGCATCACTTATTACTATACATTCACGTCGATCCATTAGGGCTATTTTGGTTCAACGAAAAAACGTCGATCCACTGGTTGTTACCATCACTCTAAATTTCTGCATGCTCTCCTTACATAATCTCACCATATTTTTTTCGTATGCATGTCAGATATTGTACACAGTCATGCTGAACACGTAGAGAAAAACAGAAGAGTTTTGCGCGGCAATACAATGTCATGCAGACATCGCTCCATGGTGGGTTCAATGGAAAACCCTCCCCACCCCTCTCCAGATTGTAATCCAGAGGAAGATATCTGTTCTGAGGCGGATTCAGACGCCGCTGACCACTCCTATTTACCCCCAAGGTGTTTGCTCTACCTTGGCATGATGATGTTAGTCATATCATGCATATGTTGCCTTGCAGTGCCTGCTTTTGACATCACATATGTCATCTGCCTAGTTTAGACATGTTCTGTAATGCCACCTGTTTAGTTTCTATATCATATATGGGAATTATGCAGTCTCATGTCTTTTAGCCAGCCATAATATATGTGAAATGTGCAATGCCATCCTATTTAACCAGGCATCATATATTTGAATGATATCTTGCCCATCCTTTTCTTCATTACATTTCCATTTGTCGACAATGTTTGTACATTAAACTACTCTTCCTGTGAATCAGCCATTTGGGTGGGAGATGGAAAAATCTGGAGTGAAAACAAGGCCTTCAGAGCAGACAATGCTACCTGTCGAAGCAGATCTCTTGTTGGGTCCCGATAGCTCCTAAGAGATGGATTCAGAGACATATGACCAGTCCTATTCCCCCACTGAGGTGTATGCTCTAGCTTGGCATGGTTATACTGCTCATATCATGCATACGGTGTCTTGCATTGCATAGTTTAGGCATCATATACACAATATTCAACACCATGTTCTTAGTTCAGACATCATATCGAATGCCCTCTGTTTAGCATATAAATCACATATGTGAATTAAATGATGCGATCCTGATTACTTAGATAACATGTAGGTGAATTATGTCATGCGATCCTGTTTAGTTATTCATCATACCTTTGAATTATGTTATGCTATGCTATCCAGTTTAGATAGACATCATATATGTGAAATTATGTCATGCTATCCGTTTTAGTTAAACAATATACATGTCAACTATTTCATCCCCTCTTTTTTCCACACTATCTATTGGATCTGTCTCTCATACAATGTCTGTACATTCAACTATGTTTCCTGTTTATCAGCCATTTGAATTGGAGCGGGTGATGCCAGTATCTAGCGGACTAAAAACACGGTCTTCAAATAAAACAGTGCTACCTCTTGGTGGAGATAGCACCCTGGTTGTACATGCACAAGAACCAACCCTACCACACATAACCCAAACTCTCGCAGATTGTACCCCTACTGCGATGGACAGAGAACCAGCTTCACCCAATCTAACCCCAACCCTAGCCGATAGTAACCCAGTTCCTGTTGACACAACACCATCTCCACCACAAAGCTCCCAAACAAGAGCAGTTAGTAAGGCAGCTCCAGTGCCCAAAGGGCCAGTACTATCACGGCGAACCCCAACTCCACCAGTTAGTACGCCTATTCTTGTGGAGGAAGCACAACCAGCTAGTCGTAGTTTAGCATCTATCGCATTTGATGTTGTTAAATCGTATGTGCGTATCTTCCCATCTTGGAAATATTATACTGAAGATGAAGGAAAATGCCAGTTGCAGGTGTTTGTCCAGGAGTTATGTGTAAGTAATGTTATTCATGGCAATTACTTTGCTTCGTCCCATACATCCAACCTCCATGATGGTTATAATACAACAAATTTTCCCATTTTTCTCTATAGAGAAGGACCGATTTGGAAACTTAGGATGAGGTAACCTGTGCTAATACCTAAGCTATCTTTAAGAATGCTTGGTGGCAGTATCGGAATTTCCTGAAGAAAACGTACTTCACCGGCAAAGAAACTCATCAAATTCCCTTACGTTCTCCTGAGACACATTTACTAGATGATGGCTGGGAACGCCTTGTTCTGTACTGGTCCCGAACCAAGAATGTGGTAAGGTCTATGAGCTCATTTTCTATTTTTAGTATTATATTCTTGCGTCTTACTGTACTCTGTTCATGTAGAACAAGTGCCTAAACCTGAAGAACAACTGTTCTAATTTAAGATTCCATTGCTATCATAGTTCAAAAAAGCGCTAGGCGTTAATATTGCGTTTTGCCACCGCCTTGCGCTTTACTGACCAAAGCGCATGCTTATGCGCAGTTATGCGCAATGCGTTTTGCCAACGCCTAGAGCCTAGGCGCGCTTAAGCGCTCGCTTAGGCGCGCCTTTTTTAACTATGATTGCTTTGCTCTTGTATCACTGTATTTACTCATACAAACTGATTTTTAAATTGAAGGATCCAATCGAAACTCCAATGGCACAGCAGGTATGTTCACGCATGTTTCTTTAACAGGTTTGCTCTTATTAATAGCTCTGTTGATTTCAATTTCAATTGTGTATACAGTTGACTTTCATATCATGCACATTACTAGCATCACAACAGAGCCAATAGTGTTGTTGTACATGTAGACCCGTGGTACCCATCTGAAATCTTGTTGTGCCGTGTAGTTTCCCACGCTTTGTATTCTTTCACTGCTGCTTTGTCTTGAACTGATATGATTTGAACCGTGTCTCTATTTTGATTTGGCAAGACAATGCAGTGACCATAGGACATAGATATATGTTTGTTTGATGCTTTTATTATGTACTAGTACTTGGCAATAGAAGACTTGGTAGTTTAATCCTGTCCACCTTACTAATGAACTAGTTCACCGAAATGAGTTTCATATACTAGTACATGCTAAACTTGGTATGTGTCTGCTTGTTTCTTCTTTTAGAATGCTGACAGAATATTGGGGAAGAGTGCCTTATTAAGCAATGGTAAAGGAAGTAATGCAAATAAGGTTCAGGGTAGTGACACATCCTTGTTGGTCTCCAAAAAAGCTGATAGAATAGCTAAGGAAGACTATCTTGAAGACAGCGAGACAACCCCAAAGTCCTGTCTTGGTTTAGTGTTCGAGTTACTGGCCACTACCGCTTGCACAAGCTATTCAAACTCACTGTCTGAATCGGTTCGGTTTCTTGAGTCTCAACTACAAGCTGAAAGACATCGATCAGCTGTGCTGCGACAAGAAGCAGAAGGACTGTGAAAGTCCCTGGAGCATTCACATGCATACTTTCTGGTGCAACAGCAAGCGTTGGAGGATTTTAGCGCCAAACAGGACAAAGCTAATCAGCTTGCTAAGCTTATTGCCAGCATGGTGGATACCCAGGATAACGTTTCTTGAGCTCTTCTGAAGTTGTTTCAGTTATGCTCTTGTTTTGCTGCCGCGTTTATTTGCACTGGTGGCCAATTTTGACGGCCAGTGTATGTAATGTGTTGCTTTGTTCCCTATATTTGCACTGGTGGCGAACTTTGATGCCCAGTGGATGTAATATGTGTAATAGCGGTAATAGGCTAGCATTAATTGCTTGCTTATTTATTTCCTTATTGTCTTGTTTAGTTGTTTGCTTGTAGTCACTGCAGTTCTTTTTCTGTTTTTTTCTAGTGGCCACAATAGCCTATTTTTGGTAACTAGGCCAAAATAATCGTGGCAACACACGGACTGTTGTAACCATGGGCCTCCTGCAGTCCGTATGATCCATGGACCTTCGTCCGGCCATAGGATCCATCGGCCTTCTATACGGGCCTTAGGGTCCATGGGCCTTCTACGGGCCGTAGGGTCCATGGGCCTTCTACGGGCCGTAGGGTCCATGGGCCTTCTACGGGCCATACTATCCATGGGCCTCATACGGGCCGTAGGATCCATGGGCCTTCTACGGGGCGTATCATCATTTCGCCAATCATGGGCCGTACTATTCGTGGACCATAACGGGCCGTTAATAGGCCATATTTGATAACTCTATGAAAACAGCCCAACGGGTTTTTTTTACATGAAAACGGCCCAACGTATTAACGGTCCGCAAACGGGCCGACTGTAACGACGGGCTGAATTTGGCCCACAAGCAGAAAATGACAGCAACGGGCCGTATGTAACCGAATGCTGCAAATGAGCCCAAGAATCAATGGGCCCTGAGAAGGCCGAAAGATAACTTGGGCTGGAAACGGCCCAATGGAATAACGGGCCGTTAATGGGTATAAAGTGATACACTGTTCATTACGGGCCAGTTTCACCACGGGCCGTTAATGGGCCAAGAGTTACAAAGGTCCTCATATGGGCCGAAAGAAGTCATGGGCCGGAAGTGTATTTTTTTTGTAGTACCGTTACGGTGGATGAGCGGATGACATCTGTCCCAATGGTGAGCCGACACGTGTTTCCTCCAGCCAATGATGATTTTACACATGGAAAATCCCCATTGGTCGGGGCTGTTAATGGGTTATCGGATCCAAAACCCGACTCGATAGCTTAACGGCGTACCGTTACGGTGGATGCCACGTGTCGGTCACCCTTGACGAAAGCACTTCTGTGACGCGCGATTTATCGTCATGGAAGTGGACACTTCCGTGATGATAATTTTGGTAATGTCATGGAACACTTCTACGACAGCACAAGTATGACTATCTTGATTCTGTCATAAATTTGTCATGGATGTACATGCATGACAAAAAACGCGACCTATTGTGACAAACACGTATCATCACGGAAGTGTATTTTTTTTGTAGTGTCATCTTCATCAAATATAGCATCCCCAAGCTTGTAGCTTTGCATATCATTAGCATCATGGATATTCAAAGAATTTATACTAACAACATTGCAATCATGCTCATCATTTAAATATTTTCGCCAAACATTTTGTTGACTTCTTCTTCTAACAATTGAGCACAATTTTCCGAACCATCATTTTCAAGAAAGATATTATAAAGATGATCAATAATATGATGCAACCTCAATTCCATTGTTTTATGTAGTTTTCTTTTATAAACCAAACTAGTGATAAAACAAAAAAACTAAAAGATTCAATTGAAAGATCTAAAGATATACCTTCAAGCACTCTCCTCCCCGGCAACAGCGCCACAAAAGAGCTTGATGTCTACTACGCAAGTTTATTCTTGTAGACTCGTGTTGGGCCTCCAAACACAGAGTTTTGTAGGACAGTAGCAATTTTCCCTCAAGTGGATGACCTAAGGTTTATCAATCCGTGGGAGGTGTAGGATGAAGATGGTCTCTCTCAAACAACCCTGCAACCAAATACAAGAAGTCTCTTATGTCCCCAACATACCTAATAAAATGGCTAATTGTATAGGTGCACTGGTTCGGCGAAGAGATGATGATAAGAGTGTAATATGGATGGTATAAATATGTTTTTATAATCTGAATAAATAAAAACAGCAAGGTAGCAAATAGTAAACGGGCACAAAAACGGTGTTGCAATGCTTGAAAATGAGGCCTAGGGTCCGTACTTTCACTAGTGCAACCTCTCAACAATGCTAACATAGTTGGATCATATGATTATCCCTCAAAGTGCAATAAAGAATCACTCCCGAGTTCCTATTAGCGGAGAACAAAAGATAGAAATTGTTTGTAGGGTACGAAACCACCTCAAAGCTATTCTTTCCGTTCGATCTATTCAAGAGTTCGTACTAAAATAACACAAAGCTATTCTTTCCGTTCGATCTATCCTAGAGTTCATACTAAAATAACACCAAAGCAAATTCATATTCATAACACTCAATCCACACAAAGAACTACAAGGGGAACCCAAAGTTTCTAGCGGAGAAAAGATAATAAAAACGTGCATCAACCCCTATGCATAGATTACCCCAATATCACCGTGGGAATCCGCAAGTTGAGTGCCATAACGTATATCAAGTGAATCAATAAGATACCCCAATGTCACCTCAAGTATTCATACCGCAAGAAATACATCATGTGTTCTCGTCTCTGAATATTCAATCCGACATGACAAAACTTCAAAGGGTAAAGATTCAATTCATCACAACAAGAGTATAGAGGGGAGAAACATCATATGATCTGACTATATTAACAAAGCCCATGATATAGATCACGAGAGAGAGAGAGAGATTAAACACATAGCTACTGGTACAAATCCTCAGCCCCGAGGGTGGACTACTCCCTCCTCATCGTGGTGGCTGCCGGGATGATGAAGATGGCCACTGGTGATGATTTCCCCCTCCGGCAGGGTGCCGGAACGGGCTCCCGATTGGTTTTCGGTGGCTACAGAGGCTTGCGGCGGCGGAACTTCCGATCTAGGTTAACCCCGAAGGGTTTCGGAATATTTGAGAATTTATAGTGCAAAGAGGGAGTGCGGGAGGCCACCGAGGTGGGCACAACCCACCTGGGCGCGCCTGGGCCCCCAAGCGCGCCTTGGTGTGTTGTGCCCCCCTCGGGGCACCCCCAGGTACTTCTCTGGCCCATCCTGGGTGTTCTGGTCCATCAAAAATCTCCAAAAAGTTTCGCGGTGTTTGGACTCTGTTTGATATTGATTTCCTGCAATGTAAAAAACAAGCAAAAAACAACAACTGGGACTGGGCACTGGGTCAATAGGTTAGTCCCAAAAAATGATATAAAGTTGCTATAAAATGATTGTAAAACATGCAAGAATGATAAAATAACAACATGAATACTTCATAAATTATAGATACGTTGGAGACGCATCAGTGTACTTCATTTGTGTCCAACGACTAGGCTGAGATTGCTATCAGAACCCCAACTTTTATTTCATCTTCATCAATACTCACAGTATTTAGATTGCTTTTATCATAGTTCTTTCTTGTTATTTGATTGCTTGTAGGGACTAGACCTTTATGCCCAAGCTGACCGTGCTTCCGGCAGAGTCGGTAACCTCCAGGATATTGGTTTAGAGATTGTTAAGGCAAAACATCATTGCACGTCTGTAGTTGGGTTGTCAAAGTCTTTCTCCACCCAAATTGACGGAGTGTTATTCTCATAGAAATATTGGGCCACCCTTGCCCCTTACTCAACCTAGTTTCATATTGGAATGATAATCGAGGACAATATCTATAAATATATTTATTATAGGGTGCTAACAAAATGATATGTTCGTTCACCAATATGTGCTTCATGTTGCAAAAAAGGAGAAAGATGTTGAGTCGCATTTTTACCCCCTCCCCCAGTCAACATCCTCGATCCTTTTCATTGAAGTTGTTTGTGTATAAAAGATCTTGGTTCTCCTCTTAAAGATCTTTTTTTCCTTATAAGCACTTGAGAACATTTGCATTGTGAACTCTCAGATGGGTGCAACCATTGATGAGCTTTCCACGGCCATCTCGGAGGAGGGGTGATGGTGCCCTAAACTAGGGGGTACTGACCATGCCGTCTCCTGGCCAGGTGGGACAAGCCGAGGACCCTCATGGAGGTTCACTAGTGGTCCATATCTTGAAGACCCATGGCGTGTATAAGGAAGATTCATGAAGACTTGGCGCATACTTCAAGATTTAGATGTAGACTATACCACGATCTACCATATACATAGCCGACATACGTGTAAACCTAGACCCCTTGGTATCTATATAAACCATGGGTAGGGCAAGTATAAGATCGTTCCCACGCCTAGGAAGGCGGTGCGGCGCATACCACACAGAAGTCAACACGCGTAGACGGCAAAGTGGACCATGTGCCGCGGCACTATGGCCCAAAGGGGTGACGCAACGACAACGTGCGGGTCGGGGCAACGGCGGGAAAGACCTCAGGGCGGCGGCAGGGACCGCGCGCCATGCTCGCTATGGCCTGATGGGGCTACGTAGCGGCATCGCGAGGGTCGATGCAACCACGGGGACGGCCTAGAACAAACGGTCTCGGGGAGGCGGTGGACCGCGGGTCGTGACACTACAGCCCGAAGGGGCGACGCAATGGCAGCGCGCGAGTCGATGTAGCCGCGGAAAGAACCACGTAGCGACGATGGGGACCGCGTGCCACACTCGCTATGGCCAGGTGGGGTAACACAGCGGCAACGTGAAGGTTGGTGCAGCCACAGGAACCGCCTGGAGCGGACGTCCTCGAGACGGCGGTGGACGACTGGCTGTAGCGCTACGGTCCAAAGAGGCAACCCAGGGGCAGCGCGCGGGAATAACCATGAGTCGCCAGCGCTGTGGCTCGAAGGGACGATGCAACGGTAACCCGATGCTCAATCAGTGGAGGCACACATATGCTCGATGATGATGTTCACTGGATCCAGCAGTCGGTGGTGGAGACGACCACAGGCGGCGGCGCAGACGGCGACGCGGCCGCTGTCCCGTCACGCGAAGGTGAAGCACGCAACACTTGAGGATAGTCTACAAAGATCGTGTGAGAGGGCGGCGCGTGATGTAGATCGGTGTAGCTTGCTGGGTTCGAACGTCCACATCCAACATCTAGGACGATGCATGTGCTCATGCAGCAAACGGCTGCACATGCCATGCACGTGAGCATGTTTGTCAGTATGCCGGCGATGACAAAGGCGCGACCGTGGCAAGGGAAGCATAAGGAAGGCAAGGTGAAGGCGTAAAGTAGCAGCGGGAAGATTCAAACGAGGCATGGGCCAGGACGGCCGTAAGGGTAGAGTAGTGGGCCAGCGAGGCGTAGTCGAAAGGCCCATGTAACATGCATGTTATAAGTAGGGGAGCGAGGGAGAGAACGAGTATTGAGAAAATTGTAATTCAAACTGAACCTCTCATTCTATCTAGCTTATCCTTTCTCGCTTCTGTCCTCTCCCCGACTCCTCTTCCTTTCCCAAATTCAATTCCTGTGCTGAAGCTCGTCGGCGACGAGACTCCACCAGAGCCTGGTCATGACAATCTGGTATCAGATCCCTCTCCCTCGCTCCGCCGTGCGCCTACAATTTTTTCCCGAATTGTACCCGGCAAATCCGAGGCGAAGGTCGGGGATCGCCCTAGGGCTTGATGTGTGTAAATCTGGACCTGAGGTGGCTTGAATTGGGGAAATCGCCGACAACGACGACATTCAAGCCGAATCCGCAGACACGCTTCATCGCGGACGAGATGGAGGCGTTCCAGGAGAGGATGCTGAAGGAGTTCGCCGAGATACCGGTGGCGCAGCGCAAGCTCGAAGTGGTCGACGGGATTTGCGCGCAGGTAGAGGCCCTCGATGCTGATGACCCACAAGTATAGGGGATCTATCATAGTCCTTCCGATAAGTAAGAGTGTCGAACCCAACGAGGAGCAGAAGGAAATGACAAGCGGTTTTCAGTAAGGTATTCTCTGCAAGCACTGAAATTATCGGTAACAGATAGTTTTGTGATAAGGTAATTTGTAACGGGTAACAAGTAATAAAAGTAAATAAGGTGCAGCAAGGTGTCCCAATCCTTTTTGTAGCAAAGGACAAGCCTGGACAAACTCTTATATAAAGGAAAACGCTCCCGAGGACACATGGGAATTATTGTCAAGCTAGTTTTCATCATGCTCATATGATTCGCATTCGTTACTTTGATAATTTGATATGTGGGTGGACAGGTGCTTGGGTACTGCCCTTCCTTGGACAAGCATCCCACTTATGATTAACCCCTATTGCAAGCATCCGCAACTACAAAAGAAGTATTAAGGTAAACCTAACCATAGCATGAAACATGTGGATCCAAATCAGCCCCTTACGAAGCAACGCATAAACTAGGGTTTAAGCTTCTGTCACTCTAGCAACCCATCATCTACTTATTACTTCCCAATGCCTTCCTCTAGGCCCAAACAATGGTGAAGTGTCATGTAGTCGACGTTCACATGACACCACTAGAGGAAAGACAACATACATCTCATTAAAATATCGAACGAATACCAAATTCACATGACTACTTATAGCAAGACTTCTCCCTTGTCCTTAGGAACAACCGTAACTACTCACAAATCATATTCATGTTCATAATCATAGGGGTATTAATGTGCATAAAGGATCTGAACATATGATCTTCCACCAAATAAACCAACTAGCATCAACTACAAGCACTACAAAAAACATACACTTCCGTGATGATACGTGTTTGTCACAGTAGGTCACGTTTTCTGTCGTGCATGTACATCCATGACAAATTTATGACAGAATCAAGATAGTCATACCTGTGCTGTCGTAGAAGTGTTCCATGACATTGCCAAAATTATCATCACGGAAGTGTCCACTTCCATGACGATAAATCGCGCGTCACAGAAGTGCTTTCGTCAAGGGTGACGGACACGTGGCATCCACCGTAACGGCACGCCATTAAGCTATCGGGTCCGGTTTTGGATCCGATAACCCGTTAACAGCCCCAGCCAATGGGGATTTTCCACGTGTAAAATCATCATTGGCTGGAGGAAACACGTGTCGGCTCACCGTTGGGACAGATGTCATCCACTCATTGGACCCAAAACGCCTATGATATGTCGACACGTGGCACGGCCCAACAGAGGCCCATTCCTGTGAAAAGGCCGACCCATTTGACTTGGTCAAAAGGTGGCGGGCCGGCCCGCGGCAAGCCTGTTAACGGCTTGTTCGCATATAGCCCATTTACAGCCCGCTATCCCAGGGCCCGTTTACGGCCTATCCAAATTAGGCCCAGTAGCGTCATCTGGGCCGTCCAATATAGTTCCAGCCTGTTTTAACTTCCGGCCCATGTATGGCCCATGACGTCTTTCGGCCCATATGAGGCCCTTAGTAACCCTCGGCCCCTTAACGGCCCGTGGTAAAACTGGCCCGTAATGAACAGTGTATCACTTTATACCCATTAACGGCCCATTATTCCGTTGGGCCGTTTCTAGCCCATGATATCTTTCGGCCTTCTCAGGGCCCATTTATTCTTGGGCTCATTTCCAGCATTCGGTTACTTACGGCCCGTTACTGTCATTTTTTGCTTGTGAGCCAAATTCAGCCTGTGGTTACAGTCGGCCCGTTTGTGGCCCGTTAATACGTTGGGCCGTTTTCATGTCGAAAAAAACCCGTTGGGCTGTTTTCATAGAGTTATCAAATACGGCCCGTTATTGTCCACGAATAGTACGACCCATGATTGGCGAAATGATGATACACCCCGTAGAAGGCCCATGGATCCCACGGCCCGTAAAAGGCCCATGGATCGTACTGCCCGTAGATGGCCCATGGATCCTACGACCCGTAGAGAAGGCCAATGGATCCTACGGCCCGTATAGAAGGCCAATGGATCCTACGGCCCGTAGAAGGCCCATGGATCATACGGCCCGCAGGAGGCCCATGGTTACAACAGTCCGTGTGTTGCCATGATTATTTTGGCCTAGTTTCCAAAATAGGTTATTGTGGCCACTAGAAAAACACAGAAAAAGAACTGCAGTGACTACAAGCAAACAACTAAACAAGACAATAAGGAAATAAATAAGCAAGCAATTAACGCTAGCCTATTACCGCCATTACACATATTACATCCACTGGGCATCAAAGTTCGCCACCAATGCAAATATAGGGAACAAAGCAGCATATTACATACACTGGCCGTCAAAATTGGCCACCAGTGCAGATAAACGCGGCAGCAAAACAAGAGCATAACTGAAACAACTTCAGAAGAGCTCAAGAAACGTGGTATCCACCATGCTGGCAATAAGCTTAGCAAGCTTATTAGCTTTGTCCAGTTTGGCCCTAAAATCCTCCAACGCTTGCTGTTGCACCAAAAAGTATGCATCTGAATTCTCCAGGGACTTCCGCAGTCCTTCCGCTTCTTGTCGCAGCACAACTGATTGATGTCTTTCAGCTTGTAGTTGAGACTCAATAAACCGAACTGATTCAGACAGTGAGTTTGAATAGCTTGTGCAAGCGGTAGTGGCCAGTAACTCCAACAGTAAACCAAGACAGGACTTTGGGGTTGTCTCACTGTCTTCGAGATAGTCTTCCT
The DNA here is from genome assembly GCF_002575655.3 of Aegilops tauschii subsp. strangulata. Taxonomy (NCBI): domain Eukaryota; kingdom Viridiplantae; phylum Streptophyta; class Magnoliopsida; order Poales; family Poaceae; genus Aegilops; species Aegilops tauschii. The sequence goes on along the minus strand of NC_053035.3, from coordinate 204,504,093 downwards.
TAGCTGTTTTATCAGCTTTTTTGGAGACCAACAAGGATGTGTCACTATCCTGAACCTTATCTGCATTACTTCCTTTACCATTGCTTAATAAGGCACTCTTCCCCAATATTCTGTCAGCATTCTAAAAGAAGAAACAAGCAGACACATAACAGTTTAGCATGTACTAGTATATGAAACTCATTTCGGTGAACCAATTCATTAGTAAGGTGGACAGGATTAAACTACCAAGTCTTCTATTGCCAAGTACTAGTACATAATAAAAGCATCAAACAAACATATATCTATGTCCTATGGTCACTGCATTGTCTTGTCAAATCAAAATAGAGACACGGTTCAAATCATATCAGTTCAAGACAAAGCAGAAGTGAAAGAATACAAAGCGTGGGAAACTACACGGCACAACAAGATTTCAGATGGGTACCACGGGTCTACATGTACAACAACACTATTGGCTCTGTTGTGATGCTAGTAATGTGCATGATATGAGAAGTCAACTGTATACACAATTAAAATTGAAATCAACAGAGCTATTGATAAGAGCAAGCCTGTTAAAGAAACATGCGTGAACATACCTGTTGTGCCATTGCAGTTTTGATTGGATCCTTCAATTTAAAAATAAGTTTGTATGAGTAAATACAGTGATACAAGAGCAAAGCAGTATGCACGATAGCAATCATAGTTAAAAAAGGCGCGCCTAAGCGAGCGCTTAAGCGCGCCTAGGCTCTAGGAGTTGGCGAAACACATTGGGCATAACTACGCTTAATCTGTGCATAACTGCGCATAAGCATGCGCTTTGGTCAGTAAAGCGCAAGGCGGTGGCAAAACGCATAATTAATGCCTAGCACTTTTTTGAACTATGATAGCAATGGAATTAGAACAGTTGTTCTTCAGGTTTAGGCACTTGTTCTACATGAACAGAGTACAGTAAGACGCAAGAATATAGTACTTAAAAATAGAAAATGAGCTCATAGACCTTACCACATTCTTGGTTTGGGACCAGTACAGAACAGGCGTTCCCAGTCATCGTCCAGTAAATGTGTCTCAGGAGAACGTAAGGGAATTTGATGAGTTTCTTTGCCAGTGAAGTACGTTTTCTTCAGGTAATTCTGATACTGCCACCAAGCATTCTTGAAGATAGCAGAGGTATTAGCACAGGTTACCTCATCCCGAGTTTCCAAATCGGTCCTTCTCTATAGGGAAAAATGGGAAAATTTGCTGTATTATAACCATCATGGAGGTAGGATGTATGGGACAAAGCAAAGTAATTGCCATGAATAACATTACTTACACATAACTCCTGGACAAACACCTGCAACTGGCATTTTCCTTCATCTTCAGTATAATATTTTCCAAGATGGGAAGATACGCACATACGATTTAACAACATCAAATGCGATAGATACTAAACTACGACTAGCTGGTTGTGCTTCCTCCACAGGAATAGGCGTACTAACTGGTGGAGTTGGGGTTCACCATGGTAGTACTGGCCCTTTGGGCACTGGAGCTGCCTTACTAACTACTCTTGTTTGGGAACTCTGTGGTGGAGATGGTGCTGTCTCAACAGGAACTGGGTTACTATCTGCTGGGGTTGGGGTTAGATTGGGTGAAGCTGGTTCTCTGTCCATCGCAGTAGGGGTACAATCTGCGAGAGTTTGGGTTATGTGTGGTAGGGCTGGTTCTCGTGCATGTACAACCGGGGTGCTATCTCCACCAAGAGGTAACACTGTTTTATTTGAATACCGTGTTTTTAGTCCGCTAGATGCTGGCATCACCCGCTCCAATTCAAATGGCTGATAAACAGGAAACATAGTTGAATGTACAGACATTGTATGAGAGACAGATGCAATAGATAGTGTGGAAAAAAGAGGGCATGAAATAGTTGACATGTATATTGTTTAACTAAAACGTATAGCATGCCATAATTTCACATATATGATGTCTATCTAAACTGAATAGCATAGCATAACATATTTCAAAGATATGATGAATAACTAAACAGGATCGCATGACATAATTCACCTACATGTTATCTAAGTAATCATGATCGCATCATTTAATTCACATATGTGATTTATATGCTAAGCAGAGGGCATTAGATATGATGTCTGAACTAAGAAACATGGTGTTGAATATTGTGTATATGATGTCTAATCTATGCAATGCAAGACACCATATGCATGATATGAGCAGATAATCGTGCCAAGTTAGAGCATACACCTCGGTGGGGGAATAGGACTGGTCATTTGTCTCTGAATCCATCTCTGAGGAGCTATCGGGATCCAACAAGAGATCTGCTTCGACAGTTAGCACTGTCTGCTCTGAAGGCCTTGTTTTCATTCCAGATTTTTCAATCTCCCACCCAAATGGCTGATTCACAGGAAGAGTAGTTTAATGTACAAACATTGTCGACAAATGGAAATGTAATGATGAAAAGGATGGGCAAGATATCATTCAAATATATGATGCCTGGTTAAACAGGATGTCATTGCACATTTCACGTATATTATGGCTGGCTAAAAGACATGAGACTGCACAATTCCCATATATGATATAGAAACTAAACATGTGGCATTACAGAACATGTCTAAACTAAGCACATGACATATATGATGTCAAAAGTAGGCACTGCAAGGCAACATATGCATGATATGACTAACATCATCATGCTAAGGTAGAGCAAACACCTTGGGGGTAAATATGAGTGGTCAACGGCGTCTGCATCCGCCTCAAAACAAATATCTTCCTCCAGATTACAATCTGGAGAGGGGTGGGGAGGGTTTGCCAGTGAACCAACCATAGAGCGATGTCTACATGACATTGTATTGCCGTGCAAGACTCTTCTGTTTTTCTCTACGTGTTCAGCATGACTGTGTACAATATCAGACATGCATACGAAAAAAATATGGTGAGATTATGTAAGGAGAGCATGCAGAAATTTAGAGTGATGGTAACAACTAGTGGATGGATCCAAAAATAATGATAGCAGGCTGATGATTGCTTTAATTTAATAAAAAGACAGATGATGATTGCTTTACTATTTGTTTCCCACCCATGATGAACAACATAGGCATACCCTAGGTGAACCAGATATTAGACAGAGATACTATTCATTGCTTCCTCGATATGTGCCCCACAACTAATTTAGAACTCAAGTTTGAACATTAATTTGGACCTGACTTGGAGTCCAAGAGGTGAACAGAACGATAAAGTAGCAGGTAATTTTAAGCAATGCATAACATAAGCAGAAACAAAAGAGTGCGACCTCTCTTGTGGACCCCCGTACTCCCCAGGTTCATCTGCTGAGTCGATGATGGTGATGCCGTTGCGGTGGGTGCCGGTGGCAGGGAAGGTGATCTGAGGCGGCGAAAGACGGTCAGGAGTCGTGATGTCTGGTTTGGTGGATGTTTCTGTCGATGGAGCAATTCAGTTGAGGTGGACGACGTCATGGTAGGAGCAGGACAAAACACACAAAGTTCCCTTCGACACCTACCTGTAATTGAAGTAATTCTGTAAGGGCTCATTTGGCTTACATGATTCTAAAAACGTAGGGATAGGAAAAACACCGGAATAGGATAGGAATGCACATGGTAAACAGAGCATTTGTAAACACAGGATTTCTGTCAACTTGAGTGTTTGGTTAACAGGAATTGGAAGAGCAGAGGAATGCAAAGAAACATGGCCAAAATAAAGTGAAACCATATGAAAGCGTGTACAGTTAGAATGTTATTCTGCCACTAATGCACTTGGTCTTGTTTTCATGCATAGGATTTTGAAAAGTAGGTCTAGGTGGATGTTTTTCTTCATTCCTTTCAACAAAATGCATGAATAATTGAATAGTAGAGTGCCATTGGAAAATTCCCTATTGCTATGTTTTTCCGTTGAACCAAAATAGCCCTAATGGATCGACATGAATGTATAGTAATAAGTGATGCAACAAGTGTACAACCTCTTTGCCGTAGCCGTGTCGACCTCAGCATCATTGGGTTGGTCGCTGAAGTAGTTGAGGCAGAGGTGGCTGTCGGAGGTGTGGAGGAAGATCTGAGGAATCTGTAGATAGCGTCCAGGGCACTGCTCTGTTGTGATGGATCGTTCTGTCGTTGGAGCAGCCCCGGTGAGCCGTAAGACGTCAAGGCTGAAGCAGCACAAGACAGACATCGTCAATCTCAAGTGGGATTCTAATAGCATCTCATAGATGATGTAAAATAGATGTAAAATTTACATCACCAAAAACCACCTGACTACAACAGATGAGGTAAAAACTGTTGACTCTGAACTTAACTGTCGAAACTGAAATTTACTGTGGAATCTGAATGTTACTGTCGAAACTGAACGCAATGGTAGCAGAGAGGCACTTGACATGTAGTTTAGGGAGGGCCTGCAGTTCATCTTCAACCTGCACCCCCCTGAGCCGCCAGCCACCACCGGCCAAACCGCCGGCCCCAGCGCCACCTTGCCGCCCCGAAACAACTCCCCACCGCCGGTCCGCCGCCGCCCCGGCCAGCCCTATAGCCCCCCGCCCCCACCCTGAACCCTAAGATAGATAGTGGGGTACCTCTCCAGCGAGCCCCCGTCCCCGCTACGGGTGGTTCTTCCTTAACTCCGGCGAGCCCCCCACCCCTTGAAAATCGACTGTCCCAAAAGTCGATTCAGTCGACTGAAGTGTAGCTAAATCGGAGCAGAGCAGCAGCAGCGAGGGGGACAGCAGCAGCAGCGCGAGCAAGCGAGAGCCGGAGCAGCAACAGCTGCGCGAGCGAGCGATCGAGCGAGAGCCGAAGCAGCAGCAGCAGATCCGGCTGGTATGGACGCTGCCGCTGAAGGGGCCTCGCACTGGGGGAGAGCCGCCGTGGAGATGTCGCCCGCGGCGCCGGCTTCAAGGTAGCCGCTCCATGGGGGTGCGGGATGGAGCACCGTCGGTGTCGGGAGGTCGAGCTAAGGAGAAGGTGCGATGCGATGAGTGTACAACCTCTTTGGTGGCGCCGAGTAGGCCTCGGCTTCGTCCGAGGAGTCGGTGAGGATGTTGCGGTTCCGGTGGAGCAGGTTAAGGCGGCGCTATGGGGATGGAGCAGCCGCGATTGACGAGGCGATCATCGGAGCAGCTCCTTGGAGGTGGAGGACGGGGCGGCTGAACCGGCGGGACAATGAGATGGACGACGGATCCTCAGTCGGGGAGGTGGACGAGGGACGTCAAGCTGTTGCGGTGGACAACGTCGTCGGGGAAGAGGCTCCGGCTGGGCAGCGGTGATGTGGCGGACGGAGGAGGGTGGGGTTTCGTGGCTGGAGCGGAGAGGTTATGACGGCCTGGGATTACGAATGGCGAAAAGGAGGCGATGGGAGGGGGTGAACCATGACTTAGGGACGCGCTTGTCCAAAATGTAGGGTGTGTTACAAAAGTACCCCCCACCGATGTGAACTAGCGGCCCTTTCGGCTCAGGGTTAGAAGGGGGATTTCGCGTGTCGGGATTTGGCAGTTGGAGGGAGTTTTCGCGCGCGTTGTAATTTCGGGATAGCAAGGCACGGGTTGTGAAGGCACCAGTTTTGGGAGCATGATATCTGAATTTTCGGGATATAACAAGGTGCGGTTTGAATTTTAGGGACAAGCCTAACGTGTAATATTGTACTTGTACGTACCAAATCAATTCACACTTCCCTCAACCAAAATGAAAACGAAAAAAATAAAACTATTCACACCACACAAAGAGAGAGTCTTGCCCCGTTTTACTATAAAAATGCTATTCAAAGCTACTCACTCCTTCCATCTATATAGGGCCTAATGCGTTTTTCGATGACTTTGACCAAATATTAGAGCAATAATATAAGACATGCAACTTACACAAAGCACAGCGTTAAATTAGTCTTTGAAAGGTTCTTTCAATGATATAATTTTCACATTGTGCATGTCATGTACTATTAATCTTGTCAATAGTCAAAGGCGGTCTTAAAAAATGCATTACACCCTATATAGATGGAAGGAGGGAGTATGAATCCATGTTATGTCCAATTAAATTTTTTTGCTTGCTGTATAATGCATGTAACCTACTCATACCAACATTTTAGTGCATTCCAAATGTCTATAGTACCACTGCAATTCGAACTGAATTTGAATTCGTTTCTCTATTTCAATAAGAATCTATAATCATGATTGTTGCCAACTTCCACCATCATTCGTGTATTACCTTAATAACACACCACATGATTACTATAGAGATAGATATGAACTATGTGTACTACATGAACTCGAATTCTATTTTTTGAATACACTTGATGTTGATTCCCAATAATAGTACATTTGATGTACTAACTATATATTCATAATCTAAACCATGTTCCATACGTGTACACCGTGTTTACCACACATAGTATAGTGCCCCGCCCCCTACATTATGACAAGTATTTAGACCTGAGCTGCAAAAGCCACACATTAGCCCAAATTATGATCAATGTTCTATATGTTATACGTAGTACTAGCAAGATGCCCATGCGTTCCACAGAACATCAACATGATTAAGGGGAGGCCTAATTTGCAAATATGGAGAGGGGTGTGGGTATCTTTTTTCAAAATTGCCATAGTTTCCTTCCTATCCGTCAGATATAAATCGGACGGCCTATATTGCAGGATGGCACCATCATCAACAACTCCGTTTTTTATAAGAGTGGCGATAAAATATATTATATGTAGTATAACATGTTCATAACCACACCATGTGTATCACCGTTATATATATTCACACATGCGTCGGTTTAAAACACTATGATAAATTCTTCAAATATTCGAATTCGCTTTTTATAATGAAGTATGATCTCTATTCGTCTTTTACACCCACACAATCCTCTTATCTTTGTAGCTAGCTAGCGCTAACTTTCTCTCGTGCATGCAGACGCCCGCATCCCTCTCACCCTCCCTCAGCATTCTTTAGCTCCATCGCGCAAATTCGTCTTTTCACTTTAGGTCGTTCACCCACGGTGTGTGTAGGCCCCCCCAGCTCCTTCTTTACGGCACACATCGATCGATATGCCTCTCTAGACAGGTGTGCCTAGCACAAACACAAGCTTCCCCTCTTCTCATATCACCATCCATGCCTCACTCCCACCACTCTTTTCATTGATCTCGTACTCGCACACTCCTTCCCCCTCGATATAGTATGACTCTCGCACCACCTCCTAGATGCATCCCTCTCTCTCTATCCTTCTCCCCGTGTCTCATTTGCTTCTAACACACACATGCATGTATACTGATCGATCTCCCAACATATACCTAGGTCGACTTTAACTATCCCCCCCATCGATCGACGTACCTCACAAGTTATGTCTCTCCTTTATCTGACAAAGGACGATTGATCTTCCTATGTAGTTATGTCTGCTTAACACAACCATATCTTCCCCCCCCCTCATCATTCATGCATGCCTCCTGACCCGTCTCTCACACGCACGTGCAGAGATAGGCAGCCATCCCCTCTCTTATTGATATTGCAGGCATGCCCTTCGGTTGTCTAGCAAGCCTATCCCACCATTTGTTAGAAGCAACTCCACTACCACCCCCTCCAACACTCTAGCTCTGTCTCTCTCCCAACCTTATTCCTCTCCTGCACATATGCATGGATGCCGATCGATCTCCCTTAATACATGAGGTAGATCGATCTCCCTTAATACATGAGATAGGCCTCTCTCCTCCTCCACACATATACCAGCCATTGTAATATAGTTAATTAGGCCTCCCTCCCCCCCACCACACACCGATAGTCGAGCGCTGTAGGTAGGTATCCATGCCACAGAGACAAACCGCACCTGTCCCCTCTCTCGTTCTAGTAGGCCAGCCACTCTATATCTTTGACGTGGGCACACACAAATTCGATGGCACTCTTTATCGACCGCGCGCGCACACACACACACATCATCCCTCTCTTCGATTCTATGGACACCTCAAGTCGATGATACCTCCACTCTCTTCTCGTGGATCGCCCCCTCTATATATATGATATATCCAGGACTCTATTTCACACACATTGCATATGTTACATTTTTTGATTGACCCCCCGTAAAAAAACTCTCATGAACCCATACACTATATCTCTCTACGTTTGTATCTCTCTTACACAACCCCGCGTAGGTGGTGTACGTATACAAGAAGAGAATAGGTGCACCGTGCACGTACTCACGCTTCGTGCCCAGCCACACCCGCGCGGGTACACGGTGGAGCTCATTTCTGTATGAAATGGCAGCCCACGTGCTAATTTGAACACGTGTAGCGGTTGTTTACCTACGGAGGTCCTGTGCCACGCGTGCACGAAACAAAGTTCGACTTGATGCGTTGGTGCGTTATTTTTAAATAAAGTTGTATCGCTCAATGGCACGTACACAGAATATAAAACGATTTTTATGGAGAAAAAGGTAGTCCGCTCCACTATATACAATGGAGCCTCCCTGCCTGGTTTGTCTCTCTTCAGAGTATCTCACACAAGGCTGCGGTGGCCTCTCTCTGTCACCGTTGGTCACTGATCCGGCCGCATCCCGTCCACCGGCGAAAAGGGAGGACGTGCATCGTTTCTCCATTCGACAGCGCCGAGGCAGCACGTCCCGATCTGCGGTACACGTCGTTCTATCTGACCAAGCTCCGGCGTGGTAGGGCCTACGCCACCTGCTCGCTGCCGCAGTATGGGTAGATTCCGCGCGCTGCTGCTCACCTAGTTCCATCGCGACGACCTCCAGGTATCCCCTCCGGCCTTGCTCCACTGCCCGTCTTCCCACGTCGCTGCATGTGGATCTTTCATAGTTCTTTGCACAAAACGTAGCTCGTCCGGCGTACTTTCCACATTGCAATCTCGTCCTCACACCGTTTTAGACAAACACAACCGTGTTGTTATCTTCCCTTAGGACAAGGAATATGCTTCCTTTTTGTCATCGCAACTGGTCATCAACAATATTTGTCTTTTTACAAATTTCAAATGGGCATATTTTAGAGTGTAGATTCACTCATTTTGCTTCGTATGTGTACTCCCTCCGTTCCTAAATATTTTGTCTTTCTAGAGATTTCAACAAGTGAGTACATATGGAGCAAAATGAGTGAATCTACACTCTAAAATATGTCTATATACATCCGTATGTAGTAGTCCATTTGAATCTCTAAAAAGACAAATATTTGAGTAGTCACTCGTTGAAATCTCTAGAAAGACAAATACTCCAGAGTATATTTAAGAACCGAGGGGGTAGTGCACAGCCGCATGGGAGACTCAGACCGGTCGTTGCGCCGCATTAATAGTGAGTAATGGGAAGTCAAATCATAAGCCCCACCTTTCCCACTGTAAGTTGCTCAGAAGAAGCAATCATCAATACGCTCTTCTTTGAATCCGCTCATACTACTCCATCCGTCACTGTTTATAGAGCGCGCTTCAGAAAAAGAGAAAATCTCTGGGAACAAGGCGACTAGCGATCGGCCTAAAAAATAGCATTGGTAGTTATAGCACGGCGTCTATTACTAGAGGAAATAACGCGTCCACACATGCATGCAGTGCTTCCACCCCGGGTACACACATGCATGCACTTACTCCACTCCGTAGTACTACATCGAGAGAAAATTGCGGTTACCACGCCCTAATTAATTGAGCATTAAACCAAACGCGTCTAAAGTCTCTCTGGTGGTGGAAATGCATTGAGAGAAATGCATCATAATGAAGCGCGCCCTGTAAACTGTGATGGAGGGAGGAGTAGTATGAAGGTGCAAAACCAAGTACGCGTATGGCCAGTCGGTCAACGCACCTCCTCTTGGCATATCACTGACATATGGGACCGGAGTGTGAGCAAACCGATCTCAATTGACGGCAAAAATGGCCAACCTGCCGTTCCTTGAGAGAGATGAGGAGCGAGAACACACAGACGGGCTCGCACGGAGGCCAAGATATACTCGAGCATGGTTGATCGATATCATCATTACATGTTGGGCTGCCGTTTTCCGCCCTTCTCCAGAATAAATGTGTACTTTATCAGAGATTAAGAAAAATAAGAGTACAGAGGCTCCACCATGCGGTTCTAGTAGTAGTACTACTAAACCTTGCGCTTGGCTCTTCGCCTCTTCGTGAAGTCGAACAATGATGGTATTCCGCATGTTCGGTACTACAGTGTATGCCTCTGGCAATGTGACACCGAATGAACTGATGCATGTCCACCGCCTGGGCGAGGGTACGTTGCATTAGTCAAAAGGCGTAAGCGAGATTCACCTTGTCCTGCAAGCTTCTCCTCGTTCTGCGAGTTGACGGGACACACCAACAAGTAGTGCTAGTCCATACTCCCTCCTTTCCAGTTAATATGGCTTAATATTTTTTACGTGTAAATGAGAGAGCTTTATTCATATATAAGCATTCTTAGGACGATCAGCCAAGACACTGGTCACTATGAAGCGAGGTACCCCGCAAAAAAAGAAGTAGGAAGCGAGGTGTTTCATCAAGCCAGCTCTCGGCCACATTCAAAGTGCAGCAAGCACGGTTCGCACAAAGATGCGCCGCAAGGTTTGCTGACCTGTTTACATGCTGAATAACAAAAAAGAGGAAATATTACCGAGCGCTCCTATTTGTAATAGGATATGAGCCAGAATTAAGCGAGAATTGTGGCGAGTGTTCCATGCAATCAACTTCCATTATCACATGCGAGAACCCTCGAAGAGAACCAAATGTGTTAAAGATTGCTTTATCACATTTTAAAGATATAATAAGAGTGCAGACGCTCCTCCATCCGGTTCCTAGTACTAGTATAGTAGTACATACCTCTATAGACTATAGTAGTAGTACTAGTACTAGTAAACTTTGCGCTTGGCTGTTCGCCTCTTCGGGAAGTGCAACAATAATAGTACTACTAGTATAGCATATGCTTCTGGCAATCTGACACCGAATTAACTGTTGCACGTCCACCGCCTAAGTGAAGGACAACTTGCATTAGTCAAAAGTTTCTCCTTGTCCTGCGAGCCACCGCGCACAAGCTTCTCCCGTCCTGCAAGCTTCTCCTCGTTCGGCAAGTTGACGGGACACAACAAAGTAATGCTAGTCCATACTGCCTCCTCTCCGGTTAATATGGCTTAATTTCAAATGAGATAAATACACTGTCTGTCACTGTATATTTGTAAAAATATGGTCAGTGGACTTCATAATATGCTCATTGCGCTCAATATATACATTTTCCAGTGTTTATACGGTCACTATCTCACCCTGGCTGAGTATGTGTCTGCATGCACATGTAGGTTGAGCACTTGAGCGTGACCGTGTGTGTTCCGTCGTGTGCTCAGACATGCATGCATTAGGGCATCGCGCACGTTTTTGCGTCCATGTGTACATGTGACTGTTGCATACACGTAGGGGGAGTACATGTAGGGGCCACTAAAGGAGCAGTCAAATCAGACAGTAAGTTAGTCGGAAGAAGCAACCATCATTTCACTCTTCAATGACACGTACGCAATATAAAATGCTTGATATGGAGAGAAAAAGAAAACCACTATATATATACACTAGCAAGAGCCTAAGCTACAAGCCTGCTTGCTTGGGTTGCTCTCTTCACAAGCATAGAACGACGGTGGCCACACCGCTGGTCACATATCCGGCCTGATCCCGCAGCTGGGGGAAGGGAACAATGTGACTAAGATAAACAGAAGGATCTTTATATCCAACAGACACAAAATATCCATTCGACTGTTCGAAATTACTTTCACTGCTGATCTGATGTCGAGGTAATTGCTGCATCGCCACCAAAACCCACCATCTCTTAAGATAAAATAGACCGAGCTAGCCCCTATATTAGCATATTACTAAGATAAACAGAAGGCACTGTAGAATCATTTAGGATGTGAGCTTGTCAATCTGAATGTGGAGGGACACCAGCTTAGCCCCGGCCAGCAGCTTGGGCGGAACTGTGAAGAAGGTCAGCTCCTGCACGGCGACGTCGCCAGGATCCCTGTTGCTTGTCACCTCCATTTCCACCTTGACGGCGCCGGTCCTGCCTTTGGGCTCCCCCAGCGGGCCGTTCGCCCATAGCTTGGCCACGTAGTGCGGCAGTGGGGACGCCCCCGCTCTGATGCAGATGACAGACACGGCAATAGGCGCGCCGATGTCGAGCACGCCGCCGACCAAGAAAAACGCGCGGCCATCCTCCTCCGCGAACAGCAAGAGCCGTGGCTCCGACAGTGGCACTTGCAGCTGGAGCGCCTTGCCGTACTGGATCCTGTGCACGAGCATGGGATGCACGGTGCTGATGTGGTGGGAGAGCACCGGCGGCGGGCCTTCGTAGCCACAGACGGGCACAGGGCATTTGCAGGGCGCGAGCGGACACATGCTCTGGTGATCAAAGAGCTTGTGGTAAGTGACGTAGAGCCCACATCCTTCGTGCGGGCAATCCACCCTCACCGAGGAGAGGACGGCGTCCACCGCTGTGTTCCGCACGTCGAAGCCACCGCCACGCTCACACTTCTGGCACTGCCGCTGGTTCCCGGGGCGCTCGACGCGGCAGTCCGCACAAGCCAGGTGCCCTCCCTTGCGCTGCACAAATCAATCGAACAACACATCAATCAAGAAACCTGCACCTTGCTCGATCAGCCAAACGGACGAGGTGTATTCGAACCTCATACACTGGAGGCTTCAAGGGGCGGAGGCACAAGGGGTAGTGGAGCAAGGTGAGGTCCATCGAGACCATAGAGAGCTCCATCGCTCGGGCCCTGTTCCGTCTGCATGATCTCGCCCTCCTCGTGCACAACCATCTCTCGCTTTATTAGGGCCGGGGCATTACAAAGCTTTACCGTCACATATTCATACTACTTCAAGGTGCATTAAATCAACACATGCAAGTATCAAAAGGAGAGTCACGGCATGCATGCATGCGTTGTAACTAATGCATCGGTAAACGCAAATTATTGAAATATATCGAGTGCAATGCTTTGATGTGTTGCGTCAACTCGTACAAGACCGAGAAGTTTGATTAGTACAACGCCCTCTCGCCTTAACCGCACCTGCCTTTGGCTGCATGACAGGTGGGCCACCGACCTGTTGGGCCCACCTATCATGGACGCAAAGGAAGGAGCAGTAAGTCAATGAAGCTGTGTCCCTCCCTTTCCCATGAGCGTGGTGGCTGGCAGGACTAGGAGAAGCTTTCGTTTGCTACACGCTCTCCCTCCCGTACGCGGTGGACATGCAGCAGTTCAATCGGTGTCAGATGGCACTTCCTCGAGGCAGATCCCTCCTCACTTCCTCGAAGCTTCTTGTCCTCTCCCTCCCTCCCTCTTGCACTGCCCATGAAGGCGCCTCGCCGTATCCGCGCTCCATCTAACCCTACTATCCAAACACCTTTTTGGTTAGAGTTAGTTCAAGGTTAGTTCAGGGTTAGAATCTAACTCTAACCTCTAACTGAGTTAGAGTATCCAAACAGGGCCATTGTTCGACTTCCCGAAGAGGCGAAGAGCCAAGCGCAGCCCGGACGCTCGTGTGGCAGTTTCATGTGTAGAGTAGTCTAGGATAGCGTGTACCGTGCATGTAAGCTTAAAATCATTGGGGTCGGCTCCATGCTATATTTTTTGGTTAAAATAATCTTCTGGCCCTACCTGTCATCCTGCTGATTCTAGTTTGCACGCTCATCTGGTCAAGACATGAATATATATTTTAATTTGTGGTGGGGTAAATGTTAGAGGTTGCAGCAAATGGAGTATTGTACACTGCGGGTCTTTCAGCCAAGTTTAGAGGCAACCATGTGGGGCCAGTGCTATGATGTGTCGCGTCAACTCGTACAATGAGGAGAAGCTTGATTTTATTACTACACGCCTTCTCCCTCGCCCATGCGCGCGGTGGCAGGTTTTTGCCTATCCCTCCCGCTCGCGGTGGACGGACATGCAGCAGTGGATTCGAACATGCAGCAGTGGATTCGATACTGTAGAAGTAGTAGTACTAACATCATTGTTCGTCTTCTCGAAGAGGCGAAGTGCCAAGTGCAACCCGAACGTGGCAGTTGTGAACCTTGGAGCACGCATATAGCCAGGCTCTTGCATGAGACAAAATTGCTATGTGAGCCCACTATTGTAGTACTACTTGCTAGTATAGCCCTGTAAACCAGAAAGGAGTATTTTCCTTTCTAGAGATTTCAACAAGTGACTAGACTACACCGAGACGGAGTACATATGGAGGAAAATGAGTGAATCTACACCGTAAATAAATACGTAGTTCTCTCGTTTTCCTCTCGGCCTTGGTCGCGGTGCACAATATTGAGTATACTAGTACTATCATCTTGAAATTTACGAAGTCACCATAGGCACCTCGTCATCGACGGGAACGTCTCCTGACACGCGATAGACGCGAGCAGCAGTCGCCTCCATAGGTGCTTGAATGCCAAGGAGGGATAGGGTAGCGGATCCCGAGATGTTGAACGGTCAATGATGCATCCTCAAATTACTCTACATGCAGAGGGAATTAATTGGAGAAGCAGAATAGGGCCAGCACAATGTGAATGCAACAGAGTTTGGATTCTCATATAAAGGCGCCCCACGACTCCAATCCATCTACTCCTTAATCTTTGCGCAACACTGCTCACTCCAATCCAAGACCAAGTGACCAGGAGCCAGAAGCACCTATGGAGGCGATGGTCACGAGCGGCAGTCGGCTGTGCCAAATCATCCAAGGCACCGGCTTCGCCTCTCGCATGGACGACATGATGGTCAACTCCATCCGCAAGTTCCGCGCCGTCAAGAAGCGTGTAGCGAAAGCTCCTACTAGTCCTGCCAGCCACCACGCTCATGCGCGAGGGAGGGATGCAACTTCATTGACTTACTGCTCCTGCCTTTGCGTCTATGGCAGGTGGGCCCAACAGGTGGTTGGCCCACCTGTCATGCAGCCAAAGGCAGGTGCAGTTAAGGCATCGGAGCTCAGTCCATGAGGGAGAGGGCGTTGTAGTAATCAAACTTCTCGGTCTTGTACGAGTTGACGCGACACATCAAAGCACTGCACTCAATATAAGTCTTTTTACACATTTCAAATGGACTACTACATACGGATGTATGTAGACATATTTTGCTTCGTATGCAGTCACTTGTTGCAATCTCTAAAAAGACTTATATTCGGAAACAGAGGGAGTACAACGCATGCATGCATGTCGTGACTTCCCTTTTGATACTTGCATGTGTTGATTTGATGCACCTTGCCAAATTTTGACTATAAATTTAACTAACCAAATTTTCATGCATGTCACAAAAAATTACGGGGCTGTTTGGATTGTGACTATGTTTGTCTTATGTTGCCACATTATTTTTCCCACGCTTGCCACACTTGCCTAACTTGAGTTTCTCAAATTGTTAGACACACTTTGGCTTGCCTAAGGGAATCTTGCCAAACTTTTTGTGTCTATGACATGTGGGGTTCACTGCTAATAAAAAATAATTCTTGTCTTAGGTGTGGCTAATAAAAAAGACTTATATTTAGGAACGGATGGAGTAGAAAATATAAATAATAATGCATG
The DNA here is from genome assembly GCF_002575655.3 of Aegilops tauschii subsp. strangulata. Classification (NCBI taxonomy): domain Eukaryota; kingdom Viridiplantae; phylum Streptophyta; class Magnoliopsida; order Poales; family Poaceae; genus Aegilops; species Aegilops tauschii. The sequence continues at coordinate 204,488,628 of NC_053035.3, read as the reverse complement.
TTGGGGCAACCCACGTTTCCGATAATTTTAGCCGTGGGCTTGTTCACAATTTTTACGAGGGGGTGGTTGTTCATTTAATGGAGGGACTTCTACCAGACTTGAACGATACAAAGTGCGACCTAGCACACCGTAACACCACTTGGAAAAAGCGGGTAGCTATCTGAAAAAACAATCAACAACTAAAAAAACGGCGACCTGGCACGTAGTACACAATTTTAAATGGTTGTTTTGATGGAGTGAAAAAGGAAAACCACCCCACTACGTATATATAGGCCGGAGCCTCCGCGCTTGCTTACTAGGGTTGCTCTATTCACACACTCTCATCCTCTCCAGATCTAAACAAGATAGGGGTGGTAACACTGTCTTTCTCCCTTCAAAAAAACACTGTCTTTCTATCCTCACAGCTGGTTACAGATCTGGACGTATCCCTCTCCGCCGGTGAAGGGGAGGAGGGGCAGCGTTTAGGCCGTCGTCGACAGCGAGGGAGGAGACCCACTGCCGGCCGCACCGTTATCTCTGGCCGAGCGCCAGCACGGGAGGTCCTCCGACCCCTTCGTCGTTGCCCTAGTGTGGGCGGATCCGGCCTCCCGCCGCCCACCTATCCTCATCCCGACGACCTTCAGGTATATCTTCCTTCGAACCCGCCTTAGCTCTATTTCCCCATCTTGCTACGTCACTGCATGTGCATCATTTTCTACCTCTCAGCCCCTCTCGATCGGATGGTCCAACGCCACCTATTTTTTTCTTCTATTGTTAGAGGTAAAGCTACTTCATGGAGTCGAATCTTGTACTTGGTTCAAACAAGAAATAAAGTGGGGGTGGGGGAATTTAGTATGTAGTACATCGGACTTGGTACAAACAGGAAGGAAAGGGGGTGAAAGTAGTGCAGACTGGTCATCCAACCGGTCTCTTGGTCGAAAAGGGAAATATAGGGGTAACGTTGTACACAGTGGTATGACCAGGACTAGATTTTCTATCCACACATAGGAGTAGGTGGCTAGAGTGAACAAAAATGGGACCAACCCAGATATGTTTCTTGGATGTTTGTTTCTCGGGGCAACAAACTATGAATCACCACTTTATGCCCCTGTTTAGGTACATGGTGCTGGACTACTGGTGCACCCACTGTCCCATGCCCTTATACCAAATATTTAGCTGTTCTTAATCTAATGCCCCTGGTAAAAATGAAGCCATGCCACTGTTATAAGCCATGACAAGTTTAGCCAAATGTTTTGGCCTGTAATTGTTTGAGACTCTGACTGTTTCCTCTGTAGCTTTTTGTGCAAACAGGGATATCCATTTCACCTGGTTGCTGTTGTGACCTTTTGGTGCACTGCACAAAACTCTTCTTAAAAGAAGTGAATTTTGTGCTGTTTAACTGGAATGTCAGAAAGGAACAGTTGGTTCATTTCGGTGGAACTGCACAAAGGGAGATCTGTGTTCCAATCCTCATCATCCATATTGGCACCATAACCTTCCTTTAGGTAAGAATGATATTTAATGCATGTGTTCATCTCTATTTTGCGACTGCCATGAGAAAATAATGCTATTTTTTACTAGTACACTTGTACTCCCTCACTGACAAAACCAATTCTGAAATAGAAGGACAATCATGTACTTGGTTTCACCAACTGGTGAGGAGAATAAGAAACAGAGCATGAAGAGGAAGAAGAAGAGTAAACAGTGCCAAGGCGATCTTGCTGAAGCCAGAGGCCTCAGTCGAGGCCATTCAAGGGCTCCGGCAACGACTACCTTACATGTGAGACGATCCTCCAGGTGGCCCTTCCACTTCTGTTGTCTCACTTAATTAATTAGGAGTACTTAAGTACCACTAATTTATTGCTGCCTAATTTTCATGTCGGAGTTAAACAAATCTTTAGTAGCACCCTATGCTGAATCATGTACGTGTGTATGTTTGTCTATGGTGGTGAATCATGTGGTGGAGCAGGGAGGGAATACCCATTAAGATAATGAGGGTGCTTCTATTTGTTAGTGTATGTTTCATCAACTAGTCCCACTATTACAGTAATCTCACTCTCTCAATATATGTGCCAACAGGGATGCTCGATTTTGGTGGAACTGCACAAAAACTTTGGGTGCTTCATTGCCTCGACAGCTTCCTTCCTTTCCTGTTAGTCGCTAATCTCGGCTTGCATTCTTCCTTTGCTGTCAGTCGCTTGGCTTATCTCGGCTTCCAGTCAAAGGAAATAGTAATTGATATGCTACCTCACACAGGTTGGTACTGGTCTTTATCCTGATTATTGTGCTTGCCATATGTATTGGTAATTTGGTATTGTGCTACTGTTTGCCGATTTCATAAAGGAGTAACTTGGAGCCTGAACTCACAGGCAAATCATTACATCGGGTGATTTCAGTAGAACTGCACAAAAAGATCAGATGGACAGGTACTTATGTTGCTGCTATGTACTCCAAAGTTCACTCAGACAAGCATTGATGTTGACAAGAAGAAGTGTCTATATTCATTCGAGTATCAACCGGCGTCAACCAATTGCCAAACTCCAAGTATTAGGAGAGTGAACGCCAAAAATATTGCTTGGCGCATAGCCCAGAAAAAACGCAGTCCAGTCTTTGGTCCCAACTTGTGCCTTTTGGTTATCGGCACATATGGTAGCGAACTGTATGGCATGGAGTCTAAAGATTCCAGACAAGTTGGTTGACGCGTATATTCATCTGTCACTTAATTAGTCTGCATACCAGGGATGCTCCATTTCAGTTGAACTGCACAAAAAATTTGGGTGGTTCATTTTCTCAACCGCCTCCTTTCTCGTCTGCAATGTAGAATTTTAGCGAGATACATGACCAAGATGAGCCAGTAAACTAGTTGGATGAAAATAGTGGCCAAGTTGCTCAAACCTCCCTCGGCACGAGGCCACTATCTGAGGATAAACCTACAATCAAAGTTTAGATTGTCTGTGCTGCCTCTTATGTACTCGAAAGTTTACTCGTACAAGCATTAATTTTAGCAAGAAGTACCTCCGATTGAACACCATTTACCAGTCTGCAATGTAGAATTTTGGCGAGCTACAGGACCAAGATGAGCCAGTAAACTAGTTGGATGAAAGTAGTGGCCAAGTTGCTCAAACCTCCCTTGGCACAAGGCCACTATTTGAGGATAAACCTACAAGCAAAGTTCAGATTGTCTGTGCTGCCTCTTATGTACTTGAAAGTTTACTCGTACAAGCATTAATTTTAGCAAGAAGTACCTCCGACTGAACACCATTTACCAGTCTGTGCCCTAGGTAATTAAAGTTCGTCCATGGATCATATTGGCTGTGATCTCAATCATTTGGATGCATAAACATACTAAACATGTGTATATCTGAATCTTTTTGTGAATTATCTATAAATATTGTTGTGTGATCTATCAATCATTTGGATCCATAGACATGCTGAACTTGTGTATATATGAATCTTTTGAGTTGTTGATAGTGAATGTTGGCTATGAATATGAACGTGTCCTGTGAACCTGAGTTTGATACGAATGTTTACCTTTTCTGTTGTGCTCGTGTGTGAACTTGTTAGTATGCCTACTGTGGGGTATGTGACGTGTGGGTGTCAACGGCACACCTTCTTCCCGAGAAGAATTGCACCTGCTTTGTTAGGGTAGCAACAACACATCAGCTCTTTTTAATATTTTTGCTCTGTCTTGCCCCCTCCCCCGCTCAGCCCCTGCCGTAATGTTTTCGGCCTCAAAACAAACATAGTACTGCGTTGTTTTTGGGGCTTGATGAAAAATCGAGTGCTGGTTTCTGTAGGTTGGCCCGCCCAGCAAATGGGCTGCTGGTCCACCACGGACTGGGAGGCTAAAAATACAAGTTGTATGGTGCAGAGGCAAGTAAAAAACGCCATCGAGAGCCATCCGCTGAAGAAAAAAATCGCTCCTGATGTGCTTCTTCAGTCGTGCCACCCGCCCCCTCTATAATCCAGTTCACTCGGGGATCTGGTATCATTTTTTTCCAGAGGGCGAACAAGTATCAGCTAGGCCTAGGTTTTGTATTTTAACATGCGTAGCCCACAACATACGGGTGACGGTGGTTTCAACTTATTTTTTGAGGTCCATACCGGCCTATGGGCTTTTTCTTAAAGATCGGCAGCCCAATGTATTTTTTAACCACATTATATATATATTTATATTATTACTATTATCGTATATTTTATGGAGACTTATATATACATTATGAAAACATCTCACGTGTTATTAACTTATAAAAGTAAATGTTTAACAGAAGTTGGCAAGGAAAATCCTGGTTGTTTTTGACTCACAGGCAAGGAAAATCCTGGTGATTGCGTACAAAAGCTTGCGAAGATTTTAAGGACCAATGTAATAATAACGCGCTAATTTTTATTTTGAGCAATAACTCGCTAATTTGTTAATTATGTATATAAAAAATGTGCCTCTCCGGTTTATTTTTGATATTAATTGCTCCTTCTAACATAACATTATATATATAACGAGCCCAACTAATTCGTGTATTTGAAGGAAGTGCAAATGGGCTGGGATTTCTTAGATAATATAAATGGGCCGCATTGACGCGAAATTATTTGTTCACCCAGCCCAGCAAATGGACTGTACATTCTAGAAAACATGGGTTAAATATATGCCACATTTTTGCAGGCTGACATGTGGGCCAATAGGTCAAAGCCTACGCAGGGCGTTGTCAACTTGGTCGGCATGCACCTTCAATCTCTCATCTTCTTCCTCCAGCGCCGCCGGGACCGCCTGGTCCGGCCTCCCGCGGCTAGCGGCTCTGCTTAGCACGCATCGCTGCGAAGCGCTACCCCACCGCCGGCCAGGCTATCCCTCCACCCCTCCACACCTCCTGTTAATCTCCACCGACTGCAGCCCCACGCCGCACCAGAACCAGTTATAACCCTTCTCCTCCACTCAATCTGCGACTCCACTGCCGCGTCTTCCCATCTCCGAGTCATTCCCGTCCGGGGCCTCGCCGTCGTCCACCGCCTCGCTGCGCTCGGTGCGGCGTGGTCAACAAACGAGAGTCATCGGAAGAGGACTGTACGTGGAGAGCCTGGCGGCTGGGACCCACGAGGTCCATGGTCGCACGCAAGGAAAGTTCCTCCTTATTAAGCTGAAAAAAATGTTTCCTCCACCTGACAGCTGGGACCCATCGGCTGTATCTTCGCACGAAAGGAAGAGCCTCCTTGTTATGCGAAAAAAATTATTCCTCCCGTTGACAGCTAGGACCCGTCCGATTTGGTGGCTGACTTGTGGGCCTACTAAGTGGACGTGTATGCAGGGCTTTGTCAACTTAATCAACAAATGATTCTAGCAGCTGGACCGTTGGATGTTAATCCAACAGCCGTGCTCCTTCTTCAACCTCTGTTCTTGCTCCTGTCTCCCGTGGGCAGCACCGCGGCTGTGCTGCCGCGCACCCGAACCAGTCAAGTTTCCCACTCCTCTCCATCTGCGACTCCACTGCCCCATCTTCCCCATCTCTGGGTCGTTCCAGTCTGGGGCCTCGCCGTCGTCCACCGGCCTTTGGTGCGCTCGGCACGGTGTGGTCAACGTGGTCAACAACCGAGAGTCATTGGAAGATGACTGTACGTGAGAGGCTGACAGTGGGGACGCACCACGCCCATGGACGAATGCATGCAACAGAACGCGGCGTGATCAACGTGGTCAAGGAACGACTTCCATCGGAAGTGTACTGTACGTGGAGAGGCTGACAGCTGGGTCCACAGCCGCAGCAAGGAAGTGCCTCCTTATTACGCAGAAAATAATGATTCCTCCACCTAACAGCAGGGACCCACCGGACGGGCCACCGTATTTTGCGAAAAAAAAATTTCCCCCCTGACAGCTGGGAACCACCGGACGGGTCACCGTATTTCACGAAAAAAACGTTCCCCCCGCTGTCAGCTCGGACCCACCGGAAGAGTCTCCTTATTACGCAAAAAAAATGAATACTCCCCCTGCTAGTTGGGACCCACCTTGGTGGGTGGCTGACTTGTGGGCCTACTAAGTTGACAGGGACGGAGTGCTTTGTCAACTTAGTCAATATGAACGATTCTAGCTCCAGTGACCGTACGATGTCCATCCAACGGCCGTAGTGCTTCTTCAACCTCTGGTCTTCTTGCTCCAGCCGCCCAAAGCAGCGCCGGTCGTGCCGCATGCTCCTGCCTCCCGTGGCCGGCTGTGCTGCCGCGGAGACCTCACCGCCCCTACTATTCCCACCGCTGGCCAGGCACTGCGGCGACGGTAGCCCCACACCATAGCCAAACCAGTGAACCCTCGTACTCCTCTCCGCGCGGGCTTCCACTGCCGCGTCTTCCCCGGCTCCGCGTCGTCCCCTTCCTAGGCCTCGCCGTCGTCCACCGCCCTGGTGCTCTCGGCGCGGCGTGGTCAACGTGGTCAAGGAACGACTTCCATCGGAAGAGTACTGTACGTGGAGAGGCTGACAGCTGGGTCCACGGCCGCAGCAAGGAAGTGCCTCCTTATTACGCGCAAAATAATTATTCCTCCACCTGACAGCGGGGACCCACTGGACGGGCCACCGTATTTCGCGAAAAAACGTTTTCCCTTGACTGCTGGGACCCACCAGCTACATCTTCGCATGCAAGGAAGTGTGTCCGGGCAAAAAAAAACAATTCACCCCCCTGACTGCTGGGCACCAGCTACATCTTCGCAGGCAAGGAAGTGACTGACATTCGGGACCCACCTGGTCGAAGCGTACGTAGTGTTGTCATTCTGGTCGCGAACATGTACGTACATACTGGCCGATGTAGAGGTGCACACGTGTCGTAGTAGAGGCACGCACGTAGCATGTACACGTACGTACAGCTGCCAGGGTGCAAAAAAGTAAATACGGCCACGTACGTACATACGGGCGGGGTCTCGAACGCCTACTCGCGCGTACGTACGGCCAGGGCTCGTGTACATGGCTGGGTCGGAACGGAGAAACTGCGTCGTCGTCGTGTTCATGGGGAGGCAACGGAATGCGTCGTGTTCATCGGGAGGCAACGGAACGTGTGGGAGCCAACCGGCTTGGACGGAACAACCGATGGAAACGAGGCCTGGCGTACCGCAGAACGGAGGAAACGGCCTTGTGTTCGACCGGCCACGTTCGAAACGGGATCCTGTTCATCTGGAGGGGTCTGGCGTACCGCAAAACGGAGGAAACGGACCTCCAATGGTTGAAACGGGGGTCCTGTTGATCGGGAGGGGTGTGGCGTACCGCAAAACGGAGGAAACAGACTTGTGTTGGAGCGCTACGGTCGAAACGGGGGTCCTGTTCATCGGAAAGGGTGTGGCGTACCGCAAAACGGGACTCCACGGGATACTGTTCATCTCCACCGTCGACCCCCTCCAGCCTCCACGGCCTACTGTTCATCCACCGTCGACCTCCTCCAGCCTCCACCTGCGATTGTTCATCCACGGGCTCCTGTTCATCCAGCCTCCACCGCGCGCTACTCCACCAGCTACTGTTCAACCAGCCCTCTCCACGGGCTCCTGTTCAACCACCCCTCCACGAGCTACTGTTCATCCTACCCTCCACGGGTGGTCCTGTTCATCCAGCCCTCCACGGGGTCCTGTTCATCCAGCCCCAACCGGCTCGATCGATCGGGGTCCTGTTCATCCAGAGGCAACACCACGGGGTCCTGTTCATCCACCCCCATCAGGAACTGTTCATCCACCCCCCCCCCCGCAACGCTCACTGTTCATCCAGAGGCAGCATCGATCGGCTTCAGTTAGCAGCAGTAGCAAAGGAATCGCTCGATCGGGTTCAGTTAATAGCCATCGATCGATCGCTCGGGTTCAGTAATGCGTAGCCTACAGTGCAATCGCTCGGGTTCAGTTAGAGCCCAACGCCTCGCTCGGGTTCAGTTAGAGCCCAACTCCTCGCACCCACACGCGTGCGTGTATGAGAGAAATGTGCATTGCTCGGCCCCGACCACCCACCGTAACCGGGAACACCCCGATATTTTCCTCGCCCTCGCTTCTACCACGGTTTTTTTCCGTCATGGACGGCCCAAAGAATGTCATGCAGCTGCGTCTCCCGCCCGCCCAGGACGAAAAGCCCATTTTCTGTCATGATTTTTTTGTCATAGAAGTAGGACCCCACCACATCTATGATGATACAGGGTTTTGTCACAATTATCGTCATAGAAGTGTCATAAGTATGACAGATTTTTTTTTGTTCGGCCCAAAATGTCACGGATGTGTCTTTTTTTGTAGTGAAGGAGTAATCAACACTACTAGCAACCCACAGGCACCAATCTGAGGTTTTGAGACAAAGATTGGATACAAGAGATGAATTAGGGTTTGAGATGAGATGGTGTTGGTGAAGATGTTGATGGAGATTGACCCCCTCCCGATGAGAGGATCGATGGTGATGACGACGGTGATGATTTCCCCCTCCCGGAGGGATGTTTCCCCGGCAGAACAGCTCCGCCGGAGCCCTAGATTGGTTTCGCCAGGTTACGCCTCGTGGCGGCGGTGCTTCGTCCCGAAAATTCCTTATGATTTTTTCCAGGGCGAATGACTTCATATAGCCAAAGATGGGCACCAGAGGCCTGCCAGGGGGCCCACAAGGCAGGGGGGCGTGCCCAGGGGGGTAGGGCGCGCCCCCACCCTCGTGGATGGTGGGTGGCCCCCCTCTGGTACTTTCTTCGCCCAATATTTTTTTATATATTCTAAAACTGACTTCCGTGGAGTTTCAGGACTTTTGGATTTGTGCAGAATAGGTCTAATATTTGCTCCTTTTCCAGCCCAAAATTCCAGCTGCCGGCATTCTCCCTCTTCATGTAAACCTTGTAAAATAAGAGAGAAAAGGCATAAGTATTGTGACATAATGTGTAATAACATCCCATAATGCAATAAATATCGATATAAAAGCATGATGCAAAATGGACGTATCAACTCCCCCAAGCTTAGACCTCGCTTGTTCTCAAGCGGAAGCCGATAACGAAAAATATGTCCACATGTTTAGAGATAGAGGTGTCGATAAAATAAAATACGGACATGAGGGCATCATGATCATTCTTATAACAGCAACACACACACACACACACACACACACATATATATATATATATATTGTCATATGATTTCTTATGCTAAAGTAACAATCTATTCACAATGTCAAGTATGAATCAGAAACTTCATTGAGAACCAACAAATTATAATCTCAGTCATTGAAGCAATTGCAATTTATCATAACATCGGAAAGAGTCAATATAAGAGCTTTTCAGCAAGTCCACATACTCAACTATCATTTAGTCTTTCACAATTGCTAACACTCACGCAATACTTATGGGTATGGAGTTTTAATCGGACACAGAGGAAGATAGGGGCTTATAGTGTTGCCTCCCAACCTTTTACCTCAAGGGTAATGTCAACAATAATAGTTTATGATAACTTACATCCAATTGGATATATATATCAGGATCTTTCCAACACAATGTGCTTGCCAAAGGATAAAATGTAAAAAGGAAAGGTGAAGATCACCATGACTCTAGTATAAGGTATAAGACAAGAATAAAAGATAGGCCCTTCGCAGAGGGAAGCAGAGGTTGTCATGTGCTTTTATGGTTGGATGCACGAAATCTTAATGCAAAAGAACGTCACTTTATATTGCCACTTGTGATATGGAGCTTTATTATGCAGTCCGTCGCTTTTATTACTTCCATATCACAAGATCGTATAAAGCTTATTTTCTCCACACTAATAGATCATACATATTTAGAGAGCAATTTTTATTGCATGCAACAATGACAACTTACTTGAAGGATCTTACTCAATCCATAGGTAGATATGGTGGACTCTCATGGCAAAACCGGGTTTAAGGATATTCGGAAGCACAAGTAATATCTCTACTTGGTGCAAGGAATTTGGCTAGCATGAGGGGGAAAGGCAAGCTCAACATGTTGGATGATCCATGACAATATACTTTATTTCAGATATAAGAAAACATAACCCATTACGTTGTCTTCCTTGTCCAACATCAACTTTTTAGCATGTCATATTTAGTGAGTGCTCACAATCATAAAAGATGTCCAAGATAGTATATTTATATGTGAAAACCTCTCTTTCTTTATTACTTCCTATTAATTGCAACGATGACCAAAACTATCTTTGTCAACTCTCAACATCTTTTAGTCATCATACTCTTTTATATGTGAAGTCATTACTCTCTATAAGATCAATATGATCTCTTTAATTCCTTTTCTTTCTTTCTTTTATTCCCTCAAGATCATAGCAAGATAACCAAGCCCTCGACTCAAAACTAATCTTTATTATATATAGCTCACGGACTCGATTAGATAGAAGGATCATAAAGCAAAACTCAAAACTAGATCATACTAAAACTTTAATCTACTAGATCAAGATATTATCAAAAGGATTGAACTAAGAAAAAAGTAAAGATAGAAGTGTGATGGTGATACAATACCGGGGCACCTCCCCCAAGCTTGGCAGTTGCCAAGGGGAGTGCCCATACCCATGTGATTATTTCTCTTTCTTCGGAGGTGGTGATGTGATATTCTTGGCGATGATGCCCCTCAGGATACGATTTTCTTCCTCGAGCTTATTGACTTGCTGCTTGAGGTCCATTATTTCCTTACGGAGCTTGCCCGTGACGGCTAAAGCTCCTTTCACCCAAGGATGTTGCATAGCTGCGGGAGAACAAGTAACACTCTTTTTCATATTTTCATAAGAAAGAAATCTAACATTGGAGGGGATGACCGAGTTTGGAATAGCTGAGCTCTGTAGTTCCCCCATCGTGAATCCGGTTCGGAAACGAGAAGTAACTTCTTGATCCTCCTCCATGGCATCTATCCTTTTCAAGTTGGCCTCCATCTCTTCCTCCGTTCATGGACCAACGTGGTCAGCATCACTGTTTACTCCTGGTCCCGGTGTCGGATGAGACACCCGGTTCTCCCCGACTGAATCTTGGGAAGACATCTTGCTCTAATCTGCGGCAGAAACAGCTCGAAACAAAAACAGAGGATATCTGCGTGGTACAGTGGTCAAAACCTTCGGGAGATTATATAATGAATTTTTACCGACCAAAAGAAGTATCGTGCAAGAAAACGGGGTCCGGAGGGCACACGAGGTGCCCACGAGGCAGGGGGCGCGCCCATGGGGGTAGGGCGCGCCCTCCACCCTCGCGGATGCCTCGTGTCCCTTTCGGACTACTTCTTATTTTCCTATTTTCTTAAATATTCCAAAACAGAGAAAAATTGCCATTAGAACTATTTTGGAGTCGGTTTACTTACCGTACCACATACCTACTCCTTTTCGGAGTCTGAAATGTTCTGGAAAGTGTCCCTTATGTATTCCTCGGGGGTTACGGTTTCAATAACATTAGTTTTAACATTTATTGGGTTACCTGAGATATAATGTTTGATTCTTTGACCGTTCACCACCTTTGGATTTGTGCCTTCGAAGTTGTTGATTTTTATGGTACCGGAACGATAGACCTCCTTGATAACGTAAGGACCTTCCCATTTAGAGAGGAGTTTTTCCTGCAAAAAATCTTAAACGAGAGTTGTATAGCAAAACATAATCAGCTACATTAAACTCACGTTTTTGTATCCTTTTGTCATGCCATCTTTTAACTTTTTCTTTAAACAGTTTGGCATTCTCATAGGCCTGGGTTCTCCATTCATCAAGTGACCTAATTTCAAATAGCCTCTTCTCACCGGCAAGTTTGAAATCATAATTGAGCTCTTTAATGGCCCAATATGCCTTATGTTCTAATTCGAGAGGTGAGTGACATGCTTTTCCATAAACCATTTTATACGGAGACATACCCATAGGATTTTTATATGCAGTTCTATAGGCCCATAATGCATCATCAAGTGTTTTGGACCAATTCTTTCTAGATCTATTAACAGTCTTTTGCAAAATTAATTTAATCTCCCTATTACTTAGTTCTACTTTACCACTAGATTGTGGGTGATATGGAGATGCAATTCTATGATTAACATCATACTTAGCAAGCATTTTACGAAAAGCACCATGAATAAAATGTGAATCACCATCAGTCATTAAGTATCTAGGGACTCCAAACCTCGAAAAAATAACTTCTTTAAGCATCTTAATAGAGGTGTTATGATCAGCACTACTAGTTGGAATAGTTTCTACCCACTTAGTAACGTAATCAACAGCAACTAAAATATGTGTATACCAATTAGAGAAGGAAACGGTCCCATATAATCAAAGCCCCAAACATCAAATGGTTCAATAACAAGTGAATAATTCATAGGCATTTCTTGACGTCTACTAATATTACCAATTCTTTGACATTCATCACAAGACAAGACAAACTTACGGGCATCTTTGAAAAGAGTAGGCCAATAAAAACCGGATTGCAATACCTTATGTGCAGTTCTATCTCCAGCGTGGTGTCCTCCATAAGCCTCGGAGTGACACTTGCGTAGGATCTGTTCCTGTTCATGCTCAGGTACACAACATCTAATAACACCATCTACTCCTTCTTTATAAAGGTGTGGGTCATCCCAGAAGTAATGTCTTAAATCATAGAAAAACTTTTTCTTTTGCTGGTATGTGAAACTAGGTGGTATAAATTTAGCAACAATGTAATTAGCATAATCAGCATACCAAGGAGCAGTACGAGAAGCATTTATGAAAGCTAATTGTTCATCAGGAAATCTATCATCAATAGGTAGTGGGTCATCAAGAACATTCTCTAACGTAGATAAGTTGTCTGCAACGGGGTTCTCAGCTCCCTTTCTATCAATAATATGCAAATCAAATTCTTGTAGCAGGAGAACCCATCTAATAAGTCTAGGTTTAGCATATTTCTTTTCCATAAGATATTTAATAGCAGCATGATCAGTGTGAACAATTACTTTAGAATCAACAATGTAAGGTCTGAACTTATCACAAGCAAATACAACTGCTAAAAATTCTTTTTCAGTAGTAGCATAATTTCTCTGGACACTATCTAGAGTTTTGCTAGCATATTGGATAACATTTAATTTCTTATCAACTCTTTGTCCTAGAACAGCACCTACAACATAATCACTAGCATCACACATAATTTCAAAGGGTAAATTCCAATCAGGTGGCTGAACAATAGGTGCAGAAATCAAAGCTTTCTTAAGTATTTCAAATGCTTCTACACATTCATCATCAAAGACAAAAGGAACATCTTTTTGTAAGAGATTAGTCAGAGGCCTAGAAATTTTTGAGAAGTCTTTAATGAACCTCCTATAAAAACCGGCATGACCAAGGAAACTTCGTATACCTTTAATGTCCTTAGGACACGACATCTTTTCAATAGCATCAACTTTAGCTTTATCAACTTCAATACCTCTTTCAGAAATTTTATGCCCCAAGACAATACCTTCATTAACCATAAAGTGGCACTTCTCCCAATTCAAGACAAGATTAGTTTCTTCACATCTCTGCAAAACTCGATCAAGGTTGCTTAAGCAATCATCAAAAGAAGTTCCATAAACAGAGAAATCATCCATGAAAACCTCAACAATCTTTTCACAAAAGTCAGAGAATATAGCAGTCATACATCTTTGAAAGGTAGCAGGTGCATTACATAAACCAAAAGGCATACGTCTATAAGCAAAGGTACCGAAAGGGCAAGTGAAAGTGGTCTTTTCCTGATCCTCTTTTGACACAGGTATTTGAGAGAAACCAGAATAACCGTCTAGAAAGCAAAAATGTGTATGTTTGGTTAATCTTTCTAGCATTTGATCAATAAAAGGTAAAGGGTAATGATCCTTTTTAGTAGCTTTATTTAGTTTGCGGAAATCAATTACCATTCTATAACCTGTAACAATTCTTTGTGGGATCAATTCATCTTTATCATTAGGAACAACAGTAATGCCTCCCTTCTTAGGGACACAATGGACAGGACTTACCCACTGACTATCAGCAACGGGATAAATTATACCTGCCTCCAGAAGCTTTAGTATTTCTTTTCTTACCACTTCTTTCATCTTAGGATTTAACCGTCGTTGGTGATCAACAACCGGTTTAGCGTCTTTCTCCAATTTTATTTTGTGTTGGCATAGAGTGGGACTAATGCCCTTAAGATCATCAAGAGTATAACCAATAGCAGCACGGTGCTTCTTCAGAGTTTTCAATAATTTCGCTTCTTCCTGCTCTGAAAGGTTAGCACTAATAATAACAGGATATATCTTCTTTTCATCAAGATAAGCATATTTAAGAGTATCAGGTAATGGTTTAAGATCAAACACGGGACCACCCGTGGGTGGAGGAGGATCCCCTAGAATTTCAACAGGCAAGTTGTGTTTCAAAATATGTCCATGTTTAAAGAATACTTCATCTATTTTCCTTCTTTCATTCATAAACATATCATTTTCATGGTCTAGCAAATATTGTTCTAAAGGATCATTAGGAGGCACGACAATAGAAGCAAGACCAATAATTTCATCTTTACTAGGCAATTATTTATCATGGGGTTGTCTACGAAATTTAGCAAAATTAAAATCATGAGACATATCCCCTAAACCAATAGTAACAACATCCTTTTTGCAATCTATCTTAGCATTAACAGTATTCAAGAAGGGTCTGCCAAATATAATGGGACAAAAGTCATCTTGTGGGGAACCAAGAATAAGAAAATCAGTAGGATATTTAACTTCCCCACACAAGACTTCAACATCTCTAACAATCCCAACTGGTGAAATAGTATCTCTATTGGCAAGCTTAATTGTAACATCAATACCTTCTAACTCAGCTGGTGCAATATCGTGCATAATTTCTTTGTATAAAGAATGAGGTATTGCACTCGCACTAGCACCCATATCACATAAGCCATGATAGCAATGATCTCCTATTTTAACAGAAATAGCAGGCATGCCTACAACAAGTCTATGTTTACCTTTAGTATCGGGTCTAGCAATTCTAGCAGCTTCATCACATAAGTAAATAACATGCCCATCAATATTATCGGCCAAGAGATCTTTAACCATAGCAATACTAGGTTCAACTTTAATTTGCTCAGAGGGTGTAGGTGTTCTAGTATTACTCTTACGAACCACAGTTGAAGCTTTAACATGATCTTTTATTCTATCAGGGAAAGTTGGTTTCTCAATATAAGTGGTAGGAACAATAGGATCAACATTAAAAGTGATAGTCTTTTCTTCAAATTTAATAGGTCTAACTACTTTTACTTCAATGGGAGGATGATATTTAAACCACTTTTCCTTAGGGGGATCAAGATGAGTAGCAAATGATTCACATAAAGAACCTACTATCTTAGAGTCAAGTCCATATTTAGTGCTAAATTCACGAAAAGCATCGGTATCCATAAAAGATTTAACACAATCAAAATTAGGTGTTATACCTCACTCCTTACCTTCGTCGAGTTCCCAATCTTCAGAGTTGCGTTAATTCTTTCCAATAAATCCCATTCGAATTCAATAGTCTTCATCATAAAAGAACCAGTACAAGAAGTATCGAGCATGGAGCGATTATTGAGAGAAAGCCGAGCATAAAAATTTTGAATAATAATTTCTCTTGAGAGCTCATGATTGGGGCATGAATATAACATTGACTTAAGCCTCCCCCAAGCTTGAGCGATGCTTTCTCCTTTGCGAGGCCAAAAATTATATATATAATTACGATCACGATGAACCAGATGCATAGGATAAAACTTCTGATGAAATTCCAATTTCAATCGGTTGTAGTTCCATGATCCAATATGATCACATAGCCTAAACCATGTCAATGCCTTTCCCTTCAAAGATAAAGGGAATACCTTCTTCTTGATAACATCCTTGGGCATACCTGCAAGCTTAAATAATCCACAAACTTAATCCACATAGATTAGGTGCAAATCGGGATGCAATGTTCCATCTCCTGTAAAAGGATTAGCTAGCAGTTTCTCTATCATACCCGAAGGAATTTCAAAGTAAACACTTTCAGTAGGTTCAGTAGGTTGAGGAGCAACTCTTTGCTCTACTGGTCGGGGTGAAGATACCCCGAACAAGCCCCTCAAAGGATTGTGTTCCATAGTAACAAGTGACAGTAAATTTCAGCACACTATATAAATTTTTCCTTACCAAATTCCACCTACCAAAGGCGCTTCACTCCCCGGCAACGGTGCCAGAAAAGAGTCTTGATGACCCACAAGTATAGGGGATCCATATTAGTCCTTTCGATAAGTAAGAGTGTCGAACCCAACGAGGAGCAGAAGGAAATGACAAGCGGTTTTCAGTAAGGTATTCTCTGCAAGCACTGAAATTATCGGTAACAGATAGTTTTGTGATAAGGTAATTTGTAACGGGTAACAAGTAATAAAAGTAAATAAGGTGCAGCAAGGTGACCCAATCCTTTTTGTAGCAAAGGACAAGCCTGGACAAACTCTTATATAAAGGAAAACGCTCCCGAGGACACATGGGAATTATCGTCAAGCTAGTTTTCATCACGCTCATATGATTCACGTTCGTTACTTTGATAATTTGATATGTGGGTGGACCGGTGCTTGGGTACTTCCCTTCCTTGGACAAGCATCCCACTTATGATTAACCCCTATTGCAAGCATCCGCAACTACAAAAGAAGTATTAAGGTAAACCTAACCATAGCATGAAACATGTGGATCCAAATCAGCCCCTTACGAAGAACGCATAAACTAGGGTTTAAGCTTCTGTCACTCTAGCAACCCATCATCTACTTATTACTTCCCAATGCCTTCCTTTAGGCCCAAACAATGGTGAAGTGTCATGTAGTCGACGTTCACATAACACCACTAGAGGTAAGACAACATACATCTCATCAAAATATCGAACGAATACCAAATTCACATGACTACTTATAGCAAGACTTCTCCCATGTCCTCAGGAACAAACGTAACTACTCACAAATCATATTAATGTTCATAATCAGAGGGGTATTAATGTGCATAAAGGATCTGAACATATGATCTTCCACCAAATAAACCAACTAGCATCAACTACAAGGAGTAATCAACACTACTAGCAACCCACATGTACCAATCTGAGGTTTTGAGACAAAGATTGGATACAAGAGATGAACTAGGGTTTGAGATGAGATGGTGCTGGTGAAGATGTTGATGGAGATTGACCCCCTCCCGATGAGATTGATGGTGATGACGATGGTGATGATTTCTCCCTCCCGAAGGGATGTTTCCCCGGCAGAACAGCTCCGCCGGAGCCCTAGATTGGTTTCGCCAGGTTCCGCCTCGTGGCGGCGGTGCTTCGTCCCGAAAACTTCCTTATGATTTTTTCTAGGGTGAAAGACTTCATATAGCCAAAGATGGGCACCGGAGGCCTGCCAGGGGGCCCACGAGGCAGGGCGCGCCCCACCCTCGTGGATGGTGGGTGGCCCCCCTCTAGTACTTTCTTCGCCCAATATTTTTTATATATTCTAAAACTGACTTCCACGGAGTTTCAAGACTTTTGGAGTTGTGCAGAATAGGTCTATAATATTTGCTCCTTTTCCAGCCCAGAATTCCAACTGCCGGCATTCTCCCTCTTCATGTAAACCTTGTAAAATAAGAGTGAAAAGGCATAAGTATTGTGACATAATGTGCAATAACATCCCATAATGCAATAAATATCGATATAAAAGCATGATGCAAAATGGACGTATCAGACGCCAAGCTGTCGGAACAGTCTACGCGTCTCGACCAAGTTCAGGTGAAGGTTGATCTGTCCCGTGACACGCTGGGTCAAGTCCAACAGAGCCAGTTCCATGCGGTGCAGAAAGGGAAGCCACCTGAGGGGCCGGAGATCTCATCACCGACAGCGTCCGAGGTGTCGGACGGCATACTTGGCGCAGTGCCATCGTTCACTACTCCCACATTGCCTATTCCTCTGGATCTGTCAGTACCTAGTGTACTACCTAAGGTGATTTTGGATCGTCGGCTGGTTAAAAAGGGGAATGCCTCTCATCTTCAGATATTGGTCAAATGGACGTCGATTCCTGCTTCTTCAGCGAATTGGGAGGATTACCAGGTGCTCAAGGATCGTTACCCAGATGCACCAGCATGGGGACACGCCGGTTCTTCAGGGGGAGGTATTGTGAGTACGCTGGCGATGACAAAGGCGCGACCGCGGCAAGGGAAGCGTAAGGAAGGCAAGGCGAAGGCGTAAATTAGCAGCGGGAAGATTCAAACGAGGCATGGGCCAGGACGGCCGTAAGAGTAGAGTAGCGGGCCAGCGGGCCGTAGTCGAAAGACCCATGTAATCTGCATGTTATAAGCAGGGGAGCGAGGGAGAGAGCGGGTATCGAGAAAAATGTAATTCAAACTGAACCTCTCATTCTATCTAGCTTATCCTTTCTCGCTTCTGTCCTCTCCCCGACTCCTCTTTCTTTCCCAAATTCAAATCCTGTGCTGAAGCTCATCGGTGGCGAGACTCCACCGGAGCCTGGTCGTGACAATGTTGCACAAAGGCAGTCGGGCGCGCGTCGGGCCACGCGGTATCGGAGTGCACTACGCGCCCGGCCACCACACCAGCGTTCCTGCTGCGGTGCATGGGTCATGTCGGAGACGACGAAGCTGTCGATGGAGATCAATGCCGACGGTGGAGCAGATGCACATTGTAGACTACAGATGGCGGCGGGCGACTTAAACTAATCATAGATCAAAAAACAAAAAAGGAACACCGATCAACCAATCGGCGAGAGAGAAAAAACAAATCAATGGATCGAGTAAAACACTCTCTAGGGCAGCCGGTCAACACGACGGCGGACGAAGCCTAGGTACGGGCGGGGCGGCCCCAGCGGCGATCAGGGAGATAGACCACCCCAGGGGCAACACTGTGCGAAGGCGGCGGTGGCGCTAGGGTTTTGTATCAGTTAGGTTGATACCATGTTAGAAGGGATAGAAAGGGTTTGATGGAATCATTGGTGTATTGCTTGACCCTCGTGTGTGTATATATATAGAAGTACATGATCATTTTGAAGTACAAAGCAAGATGAAATAATTTTGACGGTATCCTATGTTTTCTAAATAAACATTATACTCATGACTAACGCTTGAAGTCTTGTTGTGACCTTCTCAGGAGTGAAGTGCCGACGACTTCATATTTATTTAGGAAGTACTACCTTCACGCCGAAATATAAAATGTTTGTATAACTAGTATATAAAAACATCTTATATTTTGATACGGAGGTAATATAAAATTGTACAGATGGAAAACGGTCTCTCTTTAAAACTCGAAATAGAATCCACACCGATAAAAAAACGACGCGGTAAGGGCATCTTCAGTGGCAGCCCACAAAAATTCTTCCGCATCCATCCGCAGACAGAGGGATCAGTCCGTGGACACGGATGCGGGAGGCAATCATCCAACGCTAGCAGCATACATACAGCCAACAATTCCAAACAACCTCATGAAATTCAATCAAAGCGGATAGTTTTCATTCAAGTTCGGATACAATTTACATAAAAAGATCGATATTTTGGCCGTTTAACTAAAAAAATCCAAAAAACTAAACCCTATACCGGACGACCAGCTCGCATGCGTGGTCACCTTGCCCTGCCGCACCGCCTTCTCCATCAGTGTCGTCGTTGTCGTCGTGCTCCCTCCAGTGGCGGAACGACATCGGAGGGCCGCGACAGCCTTGCCCGATGGCTGCCTGCCGCTCACGGAGGAGCCACTCTGGCTCCTGTTGTGTCGTGCGTAGGGCTGCCGGGGCCACTGTCACTGCCATTGTGGAGCCCGGGCGGCGGCCTTGCCGCGACCGGCATTCGCGGAGCAGGCGCTGAGCGACCACTCCTTATGATCTTGGCGAGCTCGCCGTCAAGGTAGCGGCGATGCCTGGTAGCCGTCTCCGCGATGGTGACGGAGCGGTCGAGTGCCCACACGTCGGTGAGATCGGGGTCGTTGCGGACCCACTCCGGTGCCACGCCCGTCTTGGCGAAATCGGAGTGGCGTCCGGCATTGCGCCGGTTGTACCTCGCCTGCTGCCACGTCGCGTGCTCGGCCTCAGATACCACAGATCAAGAGCCGGAGGCACTGCCGTAACCGTCGCCTCCGAGATAGTGGAGGATGCGGCCACGCGCCTTGGAGATCGCGGGCGGCAGCTCCTCCTTCGTCGGGCGGCGTTGGTGCCGTGGCGGCGAAGAGGGCCCATTGATCTGCATGTAGCGGCTGTGCGGCTCCTTCTTCACGCAACGGAGGCGCTGGGGGGACGCCGGGTCTTGCTTCACGAGGCCGCCGATGTGGAGGCTGAGGCTGCGTGCGGGGACACCAGCTCGCCCTTCACCTACCGGCGTGGGGATGTTGGCTCCGGCTTAACGCGGACCCGCGGCGGGGAGGGTGACTCCTCCTTCACGTGCACCGTCGACGATGGTGTCCGACCCTTCTAACTGAGCGAGTGCTCCATCATGATCTCCACTGATGGACGAATTCTTCGTCCGTCAGAGCCCCCTTCGAGAGTAGACGTGGCCGCTACTACGGCCGATCCTCCTTGTCGCCGGAGGAGAGGACTATCTCCTCCTTGCCGGAGGAGCCCAGCGCCGTGGATGCGGATGGTCCAGGTGAGCGAGGGTGGCAACGTCAGGATCCGCCTGACGACGAACTTCCATCAATGTCGCCTGCCTACACGGAGAACTAGGACTTCGGCATCATTGCTGCGCTCGAAGAGGAGGAAGGGGGAGGAGAGGGGGAGGAGGACAGTGCGGTGCTCGGGAGGGTGCGGATCTGAACAACACCGGAGTGTGGCTTAAATAGCCACGGCCAGGGCTGGCGGAGGATGGTTAGCCCACTTCAATGCGGCTAGTGATCGGAATTGGTTTCTTAGGACGCGACGTCTGCACTGAAGCGGCGGCTACGCCCGAAAGGTCGCTTCCTACTGCGCCGTCTTCCTGTTTGGTCAAATTGCGACATCAATGTCGGCTGATGCGTGCTCTGGGGCAGCATGAACGCACCGCGACAAGCGGCGAGGGACGTGGGATGGAAAGCGCAGGACATGGGGGTTTTGGGTGAGCTAGGTCGGTCAGAAGCGGGCTTGGGATCGGTCCGCACTCCCGCAAATGTAACGCCCACGATGCAGCTATATCTCCCACGTGTCGAGGCACGACTTAGAGGCATAACCGCATTGTGGTTTTGTCGCAAGAAGGGTCATCTTCACACAATCCCATGTAATGAACAAGAATGGGATAAAGAGTTGGCTTACAATCGCCACTTCACACAATACATAAATATAATTCATACAACATCCAAAATACACACATAGACCGACTACGGTCAAGATCCAAATGAAAATAAGATAACCCCAAATGCTAAATCCCCGATCGACCCAACTGGGCTCCACTACTGATCATCAGGAAAAGACACATAGTAACGACCACGTTCCTCATCGAACTCCCACTTGAGGTCGATCTCATCAACTGCACTGGCATCGTCGGCACCTGCAACTGTTTTGGTAGAATCTGTGAGTCATGAGGACTCAGCAATCTCACACCCGCGAGATCAAGACTATTTAAGCTTATAGGAAAGGATGGTGTAATGAGGTGGAGCTGCAGCAGGCACTAAGCATATATGGTGGCTAACATACGCAAATGAGAGCGAGAAGAGAAGCAACGGAACGGTCGTCAACTAGTAATGACCAAGAAGTGATCCTGAACTCCTACTTACGTCAAACATAACTCAAGCCGTGTTCACCTCCCGGACTCCGCCGAGAAGAGACCATCACAGCTACACACGCGGTTGATGTATTTTAATTAAGTCAAGTGACAAATTCTCTACAACCGGGCATTAACAAATTCCCATCTGCCTCATAACCACGGGCACGGCTTTCGAAAGATAATACCCTGCAGGGGTGTCCCAACTTAGCCCATCATAAGCTCTCACGGTCAACGAAGGATAAACCTTCTCCCGGAAAGACCAGATCAGTCGCGGAATCCCGGTTTACAAGACATTTCGACAATGGTAAAACAAGACCAGCAAAGCTGCCCGAATGTGCCGACAAATCCCGATAGGAGCTGCACATATCTCGCTCTCAGGGCACACCGGATGAACACTACGTACAACTAAAACCAATCCTCGAGTTTCCCCAAGGTGGCGCTGCAAGTGGCTCTAGTTTGGACCAGCACTCAGAGGAACAAGAATGATAGCACTTAGAATGCAACAAGTAACAATGCTACAGCACTCCAACATAGCAACAAAGCATATGAAAGTAATCTACAGGAGATTCTTGACAAAAGATGAACACTGAGCTACGGCTAGATCACAACATAACAGGCTCAAACAAGCATGGCAAAAGTGCAAAAGATAACAGGATCACACACGGTGAAATTACTGGACATGCCTGAAACAGCATCAGGTAGCAATGTTTAGAGCACGAAATCAACATGCTACAGGAACTTAACATGGCAAAACAAGGCATGACAGTATTCTACTAAATGCATATGACAAAAGTCCCTTACTGACCATAAGCCAAAAAGGACCAGAAGATATGATGGAAACCATGTAAACATAGCAAGTTTCGTTAACAGTTTCCAGACTTGGCAGAAAAGAGAGCATGGCAGAAACAATAATATGAAGGCATCTTGGTGAGCTTGATGCACTCACCACAAATCAATGCATGACAAAACAAGCATACCTACAGCAAGATGGCATGTTTATAAAGCTATCCATGGTAAGAGAAATTACATATCATGTATGAAACAACTACAACAACCTTGGCAAGATTGAATAACACGTAAACAATCTGCCAGAAATATTTTATAGCAAAAGTAGAGTAAGATTGAGTCATGCTATGG
Source organism: Aegilops tauschii subsp. strangulata (assembly GCF_002575655.3). Classification (NCBI taxonomy): domain Eukaryota; kingdom Viridiplantae; phylum Streptophyta; class Magnoliopsida; order Poales; family Poaceae; genus Aegilops; species Aegilops tauschii. The sequence continues at coordinate 204,465,906 of NC_053035.3, read as the reverse complement.
CACTCCATAATTGCAAACATGGGCAGGAATGGATCAATGACAACAATATCTACAAAACATCCTTACTGAACATCTCCAAAATATGCATGGATCTCTCCATAGCATCAAGTTTACAAGGCAACAAATTAACAGCAGACAGACTTGGAGAAATTACCAAGTCTCTGAAATCAGAAACATTACGGAGCCTAGTTTGCATGCTTGTGCTAGTCACCACAGAGATCACAAAAATACATGGTATATACCTCTGTAAAGATGGCATGGCATACAACAAAACACATGTAGAGCTCATGCCCATAAGATGCACAGATTAAATGATACAAAAATAACAAATCTCCAAGTTCTGCTAAGTAACAGCAGATAACAGCAACTAGCACTCTTGCACCAGAGATTTGGGCATCAAGATGGACTCAAATGAACATGGTGCAATGGAACAAAATGAAGAGCATCACGAGACGAACATTTCGATATATTACACGCACTAAACGGAGCTATATGCAGAGAGTTATGATGCGATGAACAAGGGCATGTATTGTGAAAATAAAAGACGGAAATATTTCGGGGAGAGGAGAAGGAAAAGTCAACCCTTCGGGAATCTCAGATCCGATCGGGCCGAGGTTGCCGGCGATGGAGCTGGCCGGAGTTGAGGACGGGGAGGGGACGGCGGCCGGCGACGTTGGAGAGGAAGGAGGAGGAGCGGCCGGAGGGAGGAGATGGACGGCGCGGGCGGCGGCGGCGTCCTCGGGCACGGCGGCGGCGTGGCGACGGCCGGCGAGGTCCGGCGGCCGGGTCGAGGTGGCAGGGACCGGCGAGCGGCGGCGGCGCCCGGCGGAGCCCTGCGAGAGGCGATGGGCCGCGGGGGCCAGCCTCGGGCCCAGGCGGGCCGGCGGCGCAGGAGGCCGGAGGCGATGACGTGGCGCGTCCCGATTGGGCACGGGCGTCGGCAGGGATTTGTCCGGCGCGGACCGGACGCGTCCGGCGGCGGAGAGGGAGCGGGGCTAGGGTTGGACTGCGAATGTTATTCGGGAGGGATGCATATATATAGCTAGAGGGAGCTAGGAGAGTCCAAATGAGGTGCGGTTTTCGCCCACACGATCGTGATCGAACGACCTAGAGCATGGAGATGACTTGGAGGGGTTTTGGGCTGTTTAGAGAGGGGTTTTTTCTGCAACACACAAACGAACATTGCGGTTACCCGGTTAACCGTTGGAGTACCAAACGACCTCCAAATGGAACGAAACTTGACCGGTGGTCTCCTGGTGGTATACCAAGGCCACTTGAAAAGCCTCGGTCCATTCCGAGAACGTTCAACACCCGCTCACGAAAAGAAACAAGAGGGGTGCACCGGAGGAGGTGGGAGCGCCGGATTGCAAAACGGACAACGGGGAAAATGCTCGGATGCATGAGACGAACACGTATGCAAATGCAATGCACATGATGACATGATATAAGATGCATGACATGAACAAAATGCAAACGGAAAACAAAAACCCGACCACGAAGGGAATATCATAACACATAGCCGAAAATGGCAAGAGTTGGAGTTACAAACATGGAAAGTTACATCCGGGGTGTTACAACACTCCGCCACTACGAGAGGATCTCGTCCCGAGATCTAGGACTGAAAGAACTCCGGATATTCGGAACGGAGGTAGTCCTCGCGTTCCCAGGTGGCTTCTCGGTCGGAATGGTGCGACCACTTCACTTTCAGGAATTTGATTGACTTGTTGCGAGTCTTGCGCTCAGTTTCTTCAAGAATAGCAACGGGGTGCTCATGATAAGACAGATCTTCTTGGAGGTCAATCTCTTCAAAGTTGATGGTGCGCTCAGGAGTCTTGAAGCACTTGCGAAGCTGTGACACATGGAATAGATCATGCACGTTCGCGAAGTTGGAAGGAAGCTCAAGTTGATAGGCGAGGTCGCCTCTTTTGCCAATGATCTTGAAAGGACCCACGTATCTAGGGGCAAGGTTCCCTTTGATACCGAAGCGACGAGTGCCTTTCATTGGAGAGACGCGGAGGTAGACATGGTCTCCGATCTCGAAAGCCACATCACGGTGCTTACTATCATAGTAACTCTTCTGGCGCGATTGCGCGGCTTTGAGATTTTCACGGATGACTTTACACATTTCTTCAGCTTCAGTGATCAAGTCATTGCCAAGAAGTTGGCGTTCACCAGTCTCTGACCAATTGAGAGGAGTACGACACTTTCTGCCATAGAGAATCTTGAATGGGGCCTTGCCCGAACTTGCTTGGAAGCTGTTGTTGTAGGAGAATTCGGCATATGGAAGACAATCTTCCCATTTCATGCCAAAGGAAATGACACAAGCCCTGAGCATATCTTCAAGAATTTGATTGACTCGCTCGACTTGGCCACTAGTTTGAGGATGGAAAGCTGTGCTGAAGTGAATGTTGGTGCCCATGGCCTTCTGGAAGGAGTCCCAGAACTTAGAAGCGAAGATGCTTCCACGATCTGAAGAAATAGATTGTGGAATGCCGTGCAAGGAGACAATTTTGGAGGTGTATAGCTCTGCCAACTGAGCTGCTGTGATAGATTCTTTGATTGGAAGGAAATGAGCCACTTTAGAAAGCTTGTCGATGACAACGAAGATAGCATCATTTCCACGCTTGGACTTTGGAAATCCAGTCACGAAGTCCATTTCGATATGATCGAACTTCCACTCTCGGATAGCAAGAGGTTGGAGGAGACCAGCTGGTCGTTGGTGTTCTGCTTTCACTCTTCGACAGATATCACATTCATTCACGAACTGAGCAATTTCTCGCTTCATTCGAGTCCACCAATACGACTGCTTGAGGTCATGGTACATCTTCGTACTTCCAGGATGAATGCAAAGGAGAGAATTGTGCGCCTCGTTCATTATGACTTTCCTTAGATCACCTTTAGGAACCACAATCCGGTCCTCGAAGAATAAAGTGTCTCTGTCATCAATGCGATAGCACTTGTATTTGGGAAGACCCTTGTCGATACCACGTTTCACCTTCTTCACCATGGTATCCAGGAGTTGTGCCTCACGAATTTGATCTTCCAAAGTAGGAGAGACTATGAGGTTGGCAAGAAAGCCTTGAGGAACAACTTGGAGATTCAGCTTGCGGAAAGCTTCACAAAGATCCGGTTGGAATGGCTTGAGGATTAAGCTGTTGCAATAAGCCTTCCTGCTTAAAGCATCTGCAATGACATTGGCTTTGCCTGGAGTATATTCAATACTCGGATTGTACTCTTGAATCATTTCGACCCATCGAGTCTGCCTGAGGTTGAGGTTGGGCTGAGTGAAGATGTACTTGAGACTCTTGTGATCGGTGAATATGTCCACTTTTCTTCCCAGCAAGAGATGTCTCCACGTTATTAATGCATGGACAACTGCCGCCAACTCAAGATCGTGAGTGGGGTAGTTCTTTTCATTGGGCTTCAACTGACGAGAGGTATAGGCCACAACTTTCTTCTCTTGCATTAACACAGCACCGAGACCTTGAAGAGAAGCATCACAGAAGACTTCAAATGGCTTGGATTCATCAGGAGGAGTTAAGACAGGAGCTGTGACTAGTTTCTCTTTGAGAGTGTTGAAAGCAATGTCACACTCAGGAGACCAGACATACTTCACATGCTTCTGGAGGAGGTTGGAAAGAGGCTTTGCAATCATAGAGAAATTCTCAACGAATCTTCGGCAATAGCTTGCAAGACCAAGAAAACTGCGAAGCTGCTTGACATTCTGAGGAGGTTCCCAATTCACAATTGCAGACACCTTCTCGGGGTTAACAGCGATGCCCTTGGCAGAGATGATGTGACCAAGGTAAAGAACTTCATCGAGCCAAAACTCACATTTGGAAAACTTCGCATAGAATTGATACTCTCTGAGCTTGTCGAGCACCAATCGCAAATGTTTGGCATGATCCTTCTTATTCTTGGAGAAGACCAATATATCATCGAGATACACCAGGACGAATTCATTGGTATAGGGGTTGAAGATGAAATTCATCATCCGAGAGAAAGTTGGAGGAGCACTAACAAGGCCGAAAGACATGACAATATATTCATAAGAACCAAAGCTTGTTCTGAATGCTGTCTTGGGAATATCTTCTTCACGAATGCGAATCTGATGATAACCCATACGAAGGTCAAGCTTGGAGAATACTTTAGCACCTTTGAGTTGCTCGAATAGCTCATTGATTTGGGAAGTGGATACTTGTTCTTGATTGTCTTCTTGTTCAATGGACGGTAGTCGACACAAAGTCGGTCTGTGCCATCCTTCTTCTGGACAAAAAGAACACCACAACCCCACGGAGATGAACTCGGTCTGATCAAAACCAGACGCTCTTGTTCATCGAGCTGTTTCTTCAATTCCTTCAGCTCCTTGGGTCCAAGCTTGTATGGACGCTTGCAAACGGGTTCAGTGCCCGGCTCAAGATCGATAACGAACTCAACTGGCCGGTGAGGAGGCATACCCGGAAGCTCTTCTGGAAAGACATCTTGGTACTCACAACCGACTGGAATTTGAGAGATGGCATTCAATTCGCCCTTCTCATTGAGAGAAAATAACCGAATGGTTTCATCACGAGCGGCATAAATGATAACATCCTCAGAAGAGTGTGTCAATTGAATCTCCCTGGCAGCACAATCAAGTTGAGCCTTGTGCTTAGAAAGCCAGTCCATCCCGAGAATTAGATCAATATCCGAGTCACCAAGAACAACTAGAGAAGATAGAAATTTATAGTTTCCCATCTTGATGGAAACATCTGGGACACAATTATTAGATGTCATTTGCTTACCCGGAGACACAACCTTCAACGGGATAGGAATCTTTTCCGTCAAAAACTCATGCTTGGCAACAAAAGGTCTTGAAATGAAAGAAAGAGATGCACCAGTATCAAAAAGAACTTTTGCAGGAATATCATTAACTGAGAGATTACCCATTATCACATCAGTAGATTCCTCCGCTTGAGTTGCATTCATCATGTTCACATTTGCAGACTTTGGATTATGCTTGACCACTGCATTGCTGGAAGATCTGACAGGAGGAGGAGGCGGAAGACGCCTTTGGTTGAAGCACTTGTTAGCATAGTGACCTTTCTGCTGACACTTGTTGCAAGTCACCTCTGAGAGTGGACGATGATAAGGAGCATTTGACTTTGGAGCTTGATTCTGAGACTTGTTCTGATAGCCAGAGTTGGAAGAATGGGGAGATCCATGGCCACCTTTGCTCTTCTGCTGGTAAGGCTGACGAAACGGAGGAGGAGGAGGCAACCAGAACTTCCGTTGCTTAGCAGCCACAAGTGAGGAAGAAGAAGACTGAACTGCGTCCCTGACTCTCTTCTTAGAAGCCTCACACTTGAGCTAAGCAGCCTCTTGCTTCAGTGCCATATTATAGAATTGATCAAACTGAGTAGGCTTAACAAGAACGAGAGCTAACTGCAGATCCTCTCTAAGGCCACCTCTGAAGTGATAGATCATGCTCTTTTCATTAGGAACGTCTTGTTTAGCGAAGCGAGCAAGTTTCTAAAACTGGATGTTGAATTGATACACAGACATGTTGCCTTGCTTGAGATTGCGGAACTCCTCACGCTTGCTCTCAACAACACTTTGTGGAATGTGGTGCGCTTTGAAATCCCGACAGAAGTCAGTCCAAGTGATCACACGACCTCCTCTGGAATCTTTGTATTGTTGATACCAATCAGCAGCTTGGTCCTTGAGCTGAAAAGAAGCGAACTTGACATAGTCCTCAGGCCTGACATTGCTACATTCAAAATGCTTGTTGATGTCCACGAGCCAATCATCGGCATCCGTGGCCACGGCACAGTAGCTGAAAGACTTGGGCTGATTTGCAAGAAACTGGTTGAGGGTAGCGAAGTGAGGCTGATTGTTGCCTTGACCTTGATTCCCTTGATTGCCTTGCCCTTGGGTGCGTTCTTGCAAGAGTTGCAGAATCATCTGAGCATTGGCGTTGGTGGCTGCCATGATAGCTTGCCATGCCTCCGGAGGCGGAGGTGGTGGCGGAGGGTTCGCTTGACTCCCTTCATTGCGATCCGGATTCTGACGTGTTGGCGGAGCCATCCTGAAGAGGGTGACATCCGTTAGCATTTTGATGGACAAATAGACAAGTTGAATCAACGAATAGAAATTTGCAACATATAGTCTTCACAATAAACATTCAAACGAGGATGAACGAATGAATTCCATAGTAAATCATCACACTTCCATAAGTTGAGAAGCCACTTGAAAAAGATATGGAATCAACATATGACTTCGAAGCAACTCGAATACCACAATTCAAAACAAAACAAAGTATTGGCTTGCAGAATAAGCCGGAACAAACATATGATAGAGGTTTCGTCCGAAGTTTTCGTGGTGGGGCCCACACGGGGTCGATCGTACAACACCATCATGTACAAGGCTGTGCACATGACATACGAAGCGTCCCCGAGTCGGCATAGCCAAGGACTCTTTAAGACACTACGAGACTACTGTAAAACCAACCGTGGAAAGGCGGGCCACTAGACGTCGAACCCCAATCTCATATCATGCGTCTGTCGGAAAGATATCCTAAGAGCTACTTGAATTCCCACCTGTAAACTCACGAAACTTTCTGGTTATGCAATCTGGTGTTGGGGATACAGGGGACACAAAATATATCACCCAAACTAGCAATCCCTAGATCCGGCTGTATCCATCCGTCAACACATAACCAAGAAACCTTCGGAAATCGTGTACCTCAACCTTCGAAAAACATCCGTTATACGAGTTATGGCAATACTCCCGAACTCCCGCCCCAGTACTGGGTGGCGTCGAGGTGATCTCACCAACAACTTCATAAAAGAGATTTCGATGTCGGCGAAACTCAGGTATTCCAGAACTGCAACGATAAAATTGTGACGACAACACCTCGGAGCTCAACTCCCCGGGACACTGCCACAACCCCTAAATGTCAGGAGGCACCAAGAACAATGTTCTCGTCACAAAACCATCGGAACGATTCTAAGATACCCGCGTGATCCTAAATTTTTTTTTGTGAAATTTGAGGAGAGAAGAGTCAAAACTTCTACGTCAGGAGACCTCACCAGAGCGACGAAGGGACTGAGGAGTAAAAAGAATCCTACTCTCCGATATATATAATCCTAAGACTCAAAACATTTTTGTTCTAGACTCAACAACGCCAGCGATTCGATCAAACAGGGGGCTCCTAAGTCGGGGATGGCTCTGATTACCAACTTGTAACACCCACGATGCGGCTATATCTCCCACGTGTCGAGGCACGACTTAGAGGCATAACCGCATTGTGGTTTTGTCGCAAGAAGGGTCATCTTCACACAATCCCATGTAATGAACAAGAATGGGATAAAGAGTTGGCTTACAATCGCCACTTCACACAATACATAAATATAATTCATACAACATCCAAAATACACACATAGACCGACTACGGTCAAGATCCAAATGAAAATAAGATAACCCCAAATGCTAAATCCCCGATCGACCCAACTGGGCTCCACTACTGATCATCAGGAAAAGACACATAGTAACGACCACGTTCCTCATCGAACTCCCACTTGAGGTCGATCTCATCAACTGCACTGGCATCGTCGGCACCTGCAACTGTTTTGGTAGAATCTGTGAGTCACGAGGACTCAGCAATCTCACACCCGCGAGATCAAGACTATTTATGCATATAGGAAAGGATGGTGTAATGAGGTGGAGCTGCAGCAGGCACTAAGCATATATGGTGGCTAACATACGCAAATGAGAGCGAGAAGAGAAGCAACGGAACGGTCGTCAACTAGTAATGACCAAGAAGTGATCCTGAACTCCTACTTACGTCAAACATAACTCAAGCCGTGTTCACCTCCCGGACTCCGCCGAGAAGAGACCACCACAGCTACACACGCGGTTGATGTATTTTAATTAAGTCAAGTGACAAATTCTCTACAACCGGGCATTAACAAATTCCCATCTGCCTCATAACCGCGGGCACGGCTTTCGAAAGATAATACCCTGCAGGGGTGTCCCAACTTAGCCCATCATAAGCTCTCACGGTCAACAAAGGATAAACCTTCTCCCGGAAAGACCAGATCAGTCTCGGAATCTCGGTTTACAAGACATTTCGACAATGGTAAAACAAGACCAGCAAAGCCGCCCGAATGTGCCGACAAATCCTGATAGGAGTTGCACATATCTCGCTCTCAGGGCACACCGGATGGACACTACGTACAACTAAGAGAAATCCTCGAGTTTCCCCAAGGTGGCGCTGCAAGTGGCTCTAGTTTGGACCAGCACTCAGAGGAACACTGGCCCGGGGGTTTAAATAAAGATGACCCTCGGGCTCGCGAAAACCCGGGTGTTGAGGATATAGACCTTAGAGTCACCCGCCAGGAGGGGCCGGGTTACTCATAATGGTCATTGCCAGAAGCCCGGCGCCAAGCTTGAAGACGGTGGGCCAAAGATGGGCTTAAGACCCGGATATGGCTTAAGGCCCGTAGATACAATCATTGTTATGGTAGAACTTGTAGTGTAAGGCAAGAATAGTTGAGAGTCCGAGCCGGACACTCTTATGAGCCGGCCGGGACTCTCAGAGCTACTGGGCGTCAGCGTCTCTATATAAAGGGACGACCCGACAGCGGTTTAGGGACAAGAAAGATCTCATCGAGAGCCAGCTATAGCAGTTAAGCTCCCTGGTCATCGAAACCCTAATCAATACCACCTCAACTGGACGTAGGCTTTTACTTTCACCGTAAGGGGCTGAACCAGTATAGACCCTCGTGTTCCTTGTCCTGTTAACCCCTTCAAGCTTCCTAGCGGCGATGGCTCCACGACTAAGTCCTAGCTTGAGGACATCTGCCGTGACAATTCCACGACAGTTGGCGCCCACCGTGGGGCCAGCGCACGGTGGATTTGAGTTCTTGAAGGGCAGCTTTGAAGGGCTCAAGGGATACGCTGTGGGCCGGATGACCAAGAGTCGTCGCGGCAAGCTCTACATTGACGATGCAAACTGGGGCCCCGACGCCGGCTCAATTGAGTACGGGTACCGGGTCCCCTTCGGTGGAATTCATGTTTTCATTGGCAAGATTGGCGAGCCGGGCCCTGAGCCGGATCTCTGCGCCGATCTCATCGAGACGGCTCAGCGCGCACGACCCGCCCGGGCCCTGCCTGCCTTAAAGCATGCTTTTGTGGGATGTGTCCATGGAGGGCTCTCTGATAGATCTGGATCTGGTGATGAGACGGCCGCCGGCTCTGACGGCGAGTCGTCCACAGATGAGTCAAACTCGTTGTATCAACTTCAAGATGGCAGGCTCATGGGTTGCTCCGATGGTGACAGTATTCCGGACCTGTTTGAGCCGCCGAGCTGGGTCGGAATCTTCATGGCCGGTGCACAGCCTGTTCAGAACCCTGCTGCTGGAGCGGGAAACCCGGTGCCCTCGCTGGCTCAGGTGTTGATGGATCTCACGGACAAGATGACGGCCCTGTTGACCGCCGCGGTTGACCCGGCGGATCAAGCTCAGCATGATGCGGAGGTGGCGCAGTTAAAGTTAGATCTAGTGAAAGCTAAGGAGGATCTGGCAGCGGAAGGGATCAGGATGGCTGCGGAGAGGGCGGCTCTTGACGCCCAAACTCAGTTGATCCACGCGCAGTCCTTCCGGCTCACGATGGATCAGAACGCGTCCAATGAGGTCATGAGAAGGAGGCATCAAAAGGCCCAATCTCGACTCCCTCCGGTTTACGATCCTCGAAACCTCTTCAACACGCCAGGTGCAGGGTCTAGTAACCCGCCAGGGATCATAGTGCCCGGGTCTGGGAACCCTATTCAGCCGCAAGTGATGGGGCCTCCCCGGGTGAGCCCTGCCCCGCCTCAGTATGTGCCAATACCACCGGGTCATTATGCTAACCCGCTGGAGAACATGGTAGCCGCAGCAGCGCGGCTGGCGGCCCTCCCAATTGGCGGCGACTCTCCGACGGCTATTGAAACCCGCCGGGTCAGGGAACTCCTTGAGACAGCATTGGCGCAGCAAGAGGCGTACTCCTACAGCCGGGACAGGATCCACTCGACCCCTCGTCCAGGCCGGAGCCCGAGTTACAACAGACACATGGTCTCAGCGACCGGCTCAAGTAACGTCCGACGCCATGACCCGCCCCCTGGCCATGGCCCGGCTCATAACGGAGCCTTTCACGCAGCAGACCAAGACAGAGCGCGGCAAGAGGCGGAGCAGGTGCCTCATTTGACGGCTTACCAGACTCCCCCGGCTTATCCGACGACTTCTGTCGACGTGGGTATCCCTACCAGGACTGGAGGTGTCCCTTGTTTAGTGCCGGCTCTCCGCAATGAGCGTCTACCAAAGGACTTCAAAGGCCCTAGGAAGGTGCCTAATTACACGGCTGAGTTACAACCCGCAGCCTGGATCGAAAGTTACGAGATGGCCATGGAACTGCTGGCGGTCAGTGAAGCGGCAATGGCCAATTACTTCACCATGATGTTAGATGGGACTGCCCGCACTTGGTTGAAAGGGCTACCACCGAATTCCATCGGGTCTTGGGCTGAGCTGAAAGCCCGGTTCATCCAAAACTTCAAGGATACCTATAGGCAGTCTATGTCAATTGTGGATTTGACTAACTGTAAGCAGCAGGAGGGTGAGTCTACGACACATTGGGTTCGCCGGGTTAAGGAGATAATACATTCCTCTGATAAGATGGATGCCGGCTCTGCAGTCTTAATGTTGGAACAGAATTGTCGTTTCGTGCCCCTAAAGATGAAACTCGGGCGGCTTAAGCGCGACTGCAATGATATGGGTACACCGATGGCGGCTCTCGTCAAATACGCCGATTCCGATGGTACCAAGGACCCCGCTTCAGATGATGAAAGGACAGGGAAGGGAAAGAAGAATGGCAATGGCAAGGGTCCTCAGCATAACCTTGGGAACCAAGGAGGAGGCAAGCGCAAGGCCGATGGCAGCCTAGAGTTCGTAGCCAACGCCAGCTCACAGGGTAATAACCAGCAACGCAAGGGGAGGCCCCCTCCCTGAGCCGGCGGTCAGGCCCGACGCTGGAGCAGCTGTTGAATGAGCCTTGTCCAAGGCATGGCTCTAGAGAGAAGCCAGCTACTCATCTATGGAAGGATTGTGCAATCATGAAGGCCTTTAAGAATTCCAACGCCTTTAACGGCAACAATGGCCCGGGCGGTGGTTCAGGCGCCGGCGGCTTTCATGGCCCGGGCGGCGGCTCAAATTCCAATCCTCAGAACGGTCAAGGGGGCTTTAATCAACAGTCTGGCCAGGGTCACCAACAGCAGCAGGGGGGTTATCAGACCAATCCAAAGCAGCTTAGCGGTGGACAGTATCATGTGTTTACCACCAGTCTGTGTAAGCGAGATCAGAAGCTTCACAAAAGGGCTGTGAATGCTGTTTAGCCGGCAGTTCCACGCTACTTGCCGTGGTCTGAGCAGCCCATAGTGTGGAGTAGGAAGGATCACCCTCCCCGGGTGGATAATCCGGGTCACTTGGCCTTGGTGGTGGCTCCTCAGGTGGGAGGATATAAGTTCACTAAGGTGCTCATGGATGGAGGCAGCAGCATCAACATCCTCTATTATGAGACGTTCCGTCGTATGGGGTTGATTGCTAAGAACCTCAGCCAGTCAAACACTATTTTCCATGGTGTGGTACCCGGTAAATCGGCTTATCCAGTCGGCAAGATCGAGTTGGAAGTGGCCTTTGGAGATGAGCACAACTACAGGGTGGAAAAATTGACCTTTGAGGTGGTCAAGATAAGAAGTCCGTACCATGCCATATTTGGGCGGCCGGCTTACGCCAAGTTCATGGCACGGCCGTGTTACGTGTATTTACAGCTCAAGATGCCGGGTCATAATGGGACCATTACGGTTCACGGCAGCCGAAAGGTGGCCCTGGAGTGTGAGGAAGGCGATGCAGCTTACGCAGAATCTGTTTGTGCAACAGAGGAGTTGAAGTTTTACAAAGACAACGTTGACCCAACAGATATGACCTCTCTGAAAAAGCCGACTACGGAGCATGAGCCGGCAATGAAATTTAAGTCGACTAATGAGACTAAACTTGTTGATTTCGTTCCAGGAGATTCATCTCAGCAGTTTAGCATCAGTGCCAATCTGGATCCAAAATAGGAAAGCGCGCTCATCGAGTTCATCCGTGAGAATAAGGACATTTTTGCATGGAAGCCGTCTGACATGCCAGGTGTACCTAGAGAACTCGCTGAGCACACTCTCAATGTTGATCCAAAATTTAAGCTGGTCCGGCAGTTCCTTCGGCGGTTTAATGAGGAGAGGCGGAAAGCTATTGGTGAAGAGGTGGCCCGACTCTTGGCGGCCGGGTTTATTGTTGAAGTTTTTCACCCAGAGTGGTTGGCTAACCCGGTGCTCGTACTCAAGAAGAACGGCACTTGGCGGATGTGTGTAGACTACACGGACTTAAACAAGGCGTGTCCGGCTGATCCTTTTGCTCTTCCCCGGATTGATCAAATTATTGATGCTACGGCAGGTTGTGAGCGCTTAAGTTTCTTGGATGCGTATTCTGGATATCATCAGATTAAAATGGCAGTTAAGGACTAGGAGAAGACGGCGCTCATCACTCCCTTTGGAGCCTTCTGTTATGTGTCCATGCCCTTTGGACTCAAGAGTGCACAGGCGACTTATCAGCATTGCGTGCAGAACTGTCTTCATAACCAGATTTGTCGTGGAATTGTCACGGCAGATGTCCTCGAGCTAGGACTTAGTCGTGGAGCCATCGCAACTAGGAAGCTTGAAGGGGTTAAGTGGGACAAGGAACACGAGGGTTTATACTGGTTCGGCCCCTTACGGTGAAGGTAAAAGCCTACGTCCAGTTTGAGGTGGTATTGATTAGGGTTTCGATGATCAGGGAGCTTAACTGCTACGCCTGGCTCTCGATGAGATCTTTCTTGTCCCTAAACCGCTGCCGGGTCGTCCCTTTATATAGGGAGGCTGACGCCCAGCAGCTCTCAGAGTCCCGGCCGGCTCATAAGAGTGTCCGGCTCGGACTCTCAACTATTCTTGCCTTACACTACAAGTTCTACCATGACAATGATTGCAACTACGGGCCTTAAGCCGTATCCGGGTCTTAAGCCCATCTCTGGCCCATCGTCTTCAAGCTTAGCATCGGGCTTCTGGCAATGACCATATGAGTAACCCGGCCCCTCCTGGCGGGTGACTCTAAGGTCTATATCCTCAACATTAGGCCCCAGATTGATTTGAGCCGGCTCATGTCAATCTTCAATCTTTTCGACAGAAAATCTCCGGCTTACAATTATGTGAATGCCATAACCCGGCGTGACGTCATCCTCTGGACTCTGGGTAATCCGCCGTGACGTCATCTTCCATTAAGTCCGTTTTTTACTCCACCAGATCCGCAACGGATCTTATCTTTACTGCCATCCCGAAAATCGAGGCGTTTCGTGGGGAGATAACCACGCCGTGGTCTCCTCGTTTCTCGCGCCCACTTATGAGCTTGCCCTTATAAATAGGCTGGTCCGACTGGCCTTTCTCACTCTCCTTCTTCTGTCGTCTCCTTCCTCTCACTGTTCCCATGCTGCTCGAGCTCCGCCGCCGCGGGTCTTCTCGTCGTCACCAGCTCAGGCCGCTGCATCACCCTGATTCGACCAGAGAAACGCGACGACCTCCGCGACTCCCCAGCCCCTGTAAGTCCTGGCTACTCTATAGAACAGATCTGCAGTAGGGTTCGAGCAGTTCATCCGTGTTCTTCGTCGTCGCCCACGAGCTCCGGTAGTTTTCATTTTTACTGCCCTTCTAGATCTTAGACCTATATAAACCTGCTGCGGTAACTTGTTTGGCACCCATTTCAAATGCAAATAGGTCTCTTTTACTGCATAGAATCCCTGTTTGAACTTGCGAACTTCTCCTGTGTCTGCTTTAGGTCTAGAAAATTTTCCCTTTAGTCGACCATTTTGATCCGAAATTTTCACTGTGATCTGTGAAACTTGTTTTCACCATACTTAGTAAAAAACTGCACTCGTTGAATCATGGCGGCTTACATTTCCGGTTTAAAGAAACCACGCGCCGTAGAACCTTCCGGCTCAGAGGAAGCCACGCGCCGCAAAATTTTCTGGCTCACTTACAACAAGGCTGTAGACGATTTGAATTACCCTCAAGCACACCAGCGGCTTAGATAACCCGATGCACTTAGACATATATCATTAGTCCCCTCCATAAGCCGCCATCTTAAACCTTAACTTGTAAGTCTCCTCCGGCTCATTATTAAACCGGACATTTTTCCCTGTATCATAGGCTTCCAACAGTCACCATGCCTCCCAAAGCTCCTAAAGCCTCCATCACTTGCAACTGGATGAGGTCCAATGTCACCAACGAGATGTTAGCAGATTTTGTCAAGTCTGGCTATCTGCCCAAGAAGGACGTCATGTCCTACCGTGCCCCCGACCCATCAGAAGAGAGACCACAGCCAAGGGACGGGGAGGTGGTCATTTTTGCGGATCACATGAGCCGGGGCTTCGCACCGCCCGGCTCAAAGTTTTTCAGAGACGTTCTGAATTTCTTTGATCTGCGGCCTCAGGACATAGGACCCAACTCAGTGTCCAATATCTGCAACTTCCAAGTGTTCTGCGAGGTTTACCTTGGAGAAGAACCCAGTCTGCTGCTCTTCAGAGAGCTTTTCTATTTAAACCGCCAGAACGAGTGCGCCAACGGGCCAAGTTTGGAGCTAGGCGGCATCTCCATTCAGCGGCGGAGGGACTGCCTTTTTCCTTACGCAGAGCCGCCAAGCCACCCCAAGGACTGGAATCTGACGTGGTTTTACTGCCAAGACACGTCGCCGGCTGATGAGAGTCCGTTGCCCGGCTTTCGCCCCTCGCGTCTGGAACCCACACACCCACTGTCAGACAAGCTGACTCCAGCGGAGCGCCAACCTCTGCTCCCCACTATCAACAAGATCAAAGCTCTCTTGGGCAATGGTCTTAACGGAATTGATCTTGTCCGGGTCTGGATCTCCTGGCGGGTGATCCCATTGAGCCGCCGCCCCGGCTTAATGTGCGAGTACACGGGCCGAAAGGATGACCCTCAGAGACACAGCCGCAACGATCTTCCTGAAGACGTTGCAGAGGATATGACCAAGGCTCTTTTGAACGAGAGCCTGGCAGATTGCGGGAGGACCGGGTTAGCCCCCTTCTGCAAGACCAACCCAGCCCCAGCGGTAAGCCGCTGATCTGAACATCTTATCTTCTTCTGTATATAACTTTCATCTGAATCGTTTTAAGAAATCATCATTGTACTTTTCAGGCTGATGACAAGTTCTGGCGGGTCAAATATGACCATGAGGCGGCCAAGAAGGCCAGAAAGGCGAAGAAAGCCGCCAAGAAAGCCGCCCCTCGCAAGAAAGGAAGTAGGCCTACTGCTTCAGAGCTGATGCAACTAAGCGACAACTCCGAGTCAGAGGTAACCCTGAGCCTGTAAGTCCTTGTTGTATTTGTTGTTTATTGCTGTCCGCCTTACCAATACTTGTTCATCGCCAGGATGACACCAGCGCAAGTAACCCGGTGGTTGAAGAGGTAATGTCACTTTCCTCCGACTCGGAGCCCTTGCCAAGGCTGAAAGTCCGAAGGGTAACCCGGAAAGTAAGCTTTTCCAATCCTTTAGCTTATCAAGATCCTCAATTTATTTTGAAGCGACAGGTTCATGAAAGCCGGCGGCACACCCGGACCAACAAAGACACTGACCTTTCCGCCGGGTTACCTGACGCGTCGAGGAAACGCCGGACCGAGGTAATCTCAAAGTTGTACCCTTTTCATCCTTTGGCAGGTGTTATACGTCAACCACTCAACTCTTCTGACTCAAATTATCAGGAAACTTCCCCCTCTTCTGGCGACTCTATGCAGTCGAATCTTCCGGATTTCAAGACCGTGCCCGGGTAATGATGACCATCCCATGTTATACTTGCCTTTTACTTACACTTTTGTGCTTAATCTTTTTTGTCTTTTCAGTGCCCAAGCAAAACTCAGCAAAAGGGCGAAGAAGCACAAGCCGGTCGATGAGCCGGACTTGCCTGAGCCAGAGGCAGCCGCTCAAGAGCCGCGAGCTGCCTCTGCTCCTGAGGCCGCTGCTCCAACCACCAAGCCCGTAACAGAAGCTTCTGTTAACCCGGAGGCCTCTAGCTCGGCTCAACCAGCAGATGACCCGGACGTGGTAATCACCCGGACGGAGTTTGTTGAGCCGGGTAGACCTACTGCGCTGGCCAAGTGCTCCGCCAAAGGGGAGCTGCTAGAGTCCCGCCGGGTTATCCTAGACCTCACCGACTACGCCAATTTGAACATTGGAGAGATCATCTCCGGCTTCGTCAGCCAAGTGCACAAGAGCCGGGACGCAGAGATTGACATGGTGAACCAGATCCAGCAGAAATCTGAGGTATTATTCTTCTGTCCTCTTACTTACTGCATAGTTACCTTTACCATGCTAGCCCCCAAGTCGACGACTTATGATTGAGTATGTTGTAGACTTAGGTTCCGGCTTATTTCCATGAGCCGGTAGTTTGTAGATAGGAACGTTCGATATGCATTAGCCCCCAAGTGCCAAGTGTCTTTGCTTCGAAAACGCTTGGGACTTTAAATTTGTATAGTAACTGTTCATGCCATAACCCGGAAATTTATGCAGGCTGCTGGCAAGAAGTTTGAGGCTGACCTCGCTGATCTCAAGAACCGGCTGAAGATGCAAGAGATGGAGACCCGGAAGGCAAATGCCAAATTTGTGTCCAGCATCGCAGCGCAAGAAAAGCTGAAGACGGAGTTTGACGCTGAACGGAAAGCTTGGGCCGAAGAAAAGGTCGCGCTGGTGAACCGGGCTGAACAGGCGGAGAAGGCTCTCTCTGAGAAGACCACCGAACTCTCTGGTTTAAAGCGCCAAGTGTCCCAGATGGTCGCCGCAATCTTCGGTAAGTCATTTCACCGACTTTCACCAAGTTTAGAATTTTTATATCTCATAACTCATCCTTGTCGGCGGCTTATCTTATTCTGTTAAACAGGTCCCAGAAGTGCCAACCTGAACCAGAGTGTGGTGACCAAGCTGAAGGCCGTATACACTCTGGTGGAGCAACTCTACACCGGGTCACAGCGTGCCTTGGCTGTGGTGGCCCGATCCAACGAGGTGCTGACTCACCTGGCAGAAGTCCTTCGCCGGCTCGCCGTTCTGCCTCAACGTATCCAAGAGCTGCGACGGGCCTCTGCAAGAGCCGGAGCGATCGCCGCGCTGAGCCGGGCCAAGGCGTTCCTTCCAGAGTTAGACCCCGCGGACATCGCCCTCGGCTATCCAAGTCTGAAGGAAGACGGCACCGCCTTCGATCAGAAAGACTTCGCAGCTTGCGTGAAGGCCGTACGCCCGGTGGCCACCCTGATTGACACTGATACAGATCTGACTAAGTATCAGCCGGGTTACGATGCAGAAAATCAGAGGATCCCCACTCCGCGCTATGAAGCCCTCAGCTTAATCCCGCCGGCTCGTCAGCACACCTTCGCCCTGGAGATTGACCCGGCCGGGTTAATTGACGAGGAATCTCAATTCGAAGCTCTCAGCGGCATCGACTGGAAGTCGTCAACTTTCCAGGTCTTGGGAACAGCCGGAGGAGAAGAGAGGGACGAGCTGGAGACTTCAACCCAACAAGCGTCATAATTCTGCTGGCAGCTTATCAAACAATGCCTCACCCTTTTGGACTCAACGAGTCTTGTAATAGAGTAGGACCAACACTTTATCGTTGCCGTGCCATCGTGCACGCCTTGAATGCTTGAAGTCTATTGAAGTTGTCTCCTTTATATGTCTCCGGGTCATAATTGATCATTCATTTTCCTTAAGCTCAAAATAATTGCCTTTAACTATCCTGCATAAAAGGACAAATCACAAGTCTCTAGGCGGCTTACCGCACTGAGAATCATATGTTTTAGATATATAACCCGGAATATGCATTAAAAAAGACTGGTCCTCAACTATATCCTTAATACAGCCGTAATAACACACTTAGCGGCCTGTAAGCATACTTCCGGTTTAGATAACCCGGGTAATAAGGTTGGTACCTCAATTCTGTTTTACCTGTCGTAATAACGTCCATTGTGTCCAACTAACACTGGAAATCAAAGTTAAGCCGGCCAAGTGAGACCCGGCTGTACACACTTTGAAATGATCAGAAGAAACTTACTATGAAGCAGAAGAACTTAGGGGCTTCCGGTTCGAATACGACCAGAGACCCGGCCCAAAGGGGTTATGCTAAGATTCGAATACGATCATATAGCCCCCAGTGGGTGTGGCGATGCCAATCAAGAGGGTACCGACAGCTATGTTCTCTTTGGTTCGAATACGACCCATGTTTGAACAGGAAGCCCCCAAGTGATTTTAAGAATTGTTTAACGACGCTGATTCGAATACGATCCACGTCGGTTCTCAAAGGGTTTAAACTAAGATTCAAATATGATCAAAGAAAACTCCCCAATGAGCTCGGCACTTTGCCAATCAAATGGGTACCGACAGCTATGTTCTCTTTGGTTCGAATACGACCCATGTTTGAACAGGAAGCCCCCAAGTGACCTTATTGCTTACGGCTAGATTCGAATACGATCATAAGCCGGATCCTCCTTCAAGCTATCATGTAATCTTGCAATGAAAACAACACGTGCATATTTGGAGGAGAAAAAAGGACAGAGGTCCTGCTTTATTGCTTATCATAATATATACATGGCTGAGAGAAATATGTACATTATGAGAGCCGGTGGCTCAAGTGTAGTAAGGCCGAAGCTGAGCTATGTTCCACGGCCGACGGGTCTCTTCCTCCGACTTACGTGATTTATGCTCCCGAATGTCAATGAGGTAATATGACCCGTTGTGCAAATTCTTGCTGACCACAAAGGGCCCTTCCCAAGGCGGGGATAGCTTGTGCGCATCTGTTTGATCTTGGATGAGCCGGAGCACGAGACCACCTTCCTGGAAGACCCGGGATTTAACTCGGCGACTATGATAACGGCGCAGGTCTTGTTGGTAAATCGCTGAGCGAGCTGCTGCCACATCACGTTGTTCGTCCAACAAGTCAAGAGCATCTTGGCGCGCCTGTTCATTGTCCGTCTCAACATAAGCCGCCACTCGAGGTGAGTCATGACGGATGTCACTGGGGAGGACTGCTTCTGCCCCATAAACCATGAAGAAAGGCGTGAAACCTGTAGACCTGTTAGGAGTAGTGTTGATTCTCCATAACACGGAGGGCAAATCCTCCACCCAACAACCCGGCGTCCGTTGCAAAGGGACCAAAAGCCGGGGCTTGATGCCCTTCAGAATCTCCTGATTAGCTCTCTCAGCTTGACCATTGGATTGAGGATGAGCCACTGATGAAACATCAAGTCTAATATGCTCTCGTTGACAAAACTCCTCCATGGCGCCTTTGGACAAATTGGTGCCATTGTCAGTTATGATGCTGTGTGGAAAGCCAAAGCGAAAGATCACCTTTTTCATAAATTGAACCGACGTAGCTGCATCACACTTGCTAACTGGCTCCGCCTCAACCCACTTGGTAAATTTATCAACTGCCACCAAGAGGTGGGTCTTCTTATCTTTGGATCTTTTGAAAGGCCCAACCATATCAAGCCCCCAGACCGCAAAGGGCCAAGTAATTGGGATCATCCTCAGCTCCTGAGCCGGCACATGAGCCCGTCGCGAGAACCTTTGGCAACCATCACATTTACTGACCAGGTCCTCCGCATCAGCATGAGCCGTCAGCCAATAAAACCATGGCGAAAAGCCTTGGCCACAAGAGACTTTGAGTCGGCGTGATGGCCACAATCCCCTTCATGAATCTCACGCAAGATCTCTTGACCTTCCTCAGGGGAGACACAACGCTGAAACGCTCCCGTAACACTGCGGTGATGCAACTCGCCATTGATAACAATCATTGACTTAGCCCGCCGGGTTATTTGTCTGGCCAAAGTTTCATCCTCAGGCAATTCTCCCCGGGTCATATAAGCCAAATACGGTACTGTCCAGTCCGGTATGATGTGGAGAGCCGCCACCAGTCGTGCCTCCGGGTCTGGGACAGCCAAATCTTCCTCTGTAGGCAACTTAACAGAAGGGCTATACAGGACATCCAGGAAAGTATTAGGCGGCACCGGTTTTCGCTGAGAGCCCAGCCGGCTTAAAGCATCAGCCGCCTCGTTCTTCCTGCGATCGATGTGTTCCACTTGGTAACCCTGAAAGTGCCCAGCAATGGCATCAACTTCGCGGCGATAAGCCGCCATGAGAGGGTCCTTGGAATCCCACTTTCCTGATACTTGTTGAGCCACCAAGTCTGAGTCGCCGAAGCACCTTACCCGGCTCAAGCTCATCTCTTTAGCCATCCGAAGACATGGAGCAAGGCCTCGTACTCAGCCGCGTTGTTAGTGCAAGGAAACATCAACTGTAGCACATAATGGAACTTATCACCTTTAGGGGAAGCCAACACGACTCCAGCCCCCGAGCCCTCCAACTGCCTGGACCCATCAAAGTGTATAGTCCAATATGTGTTGTCCGGCTTTTGCTCGGGCACTTGTGACTCTGTCCAATCATTGATGAAATCCACTAAGGCCTGAGATTTAACAGCAGTGCGTGGCACGTATTTCAGACTATGGGGTCCGAGCTCTATAGCACACTTAGCCACTCTCCCTGTGGCCTCTCTGTTTTGAATAATATCACCAAGAGGGGCAGAACTGACCACAGTGATGGGATGACCCTGGAAATAATGCTTAAGCTTCCGGCACGCCATGAACACACCATAAACAAGCTTCTGCCAATGTGGATACCGCTGTTTGGACTCGATGAGCACTTTGCTGACATAATAAACCGGCCGCTGAATCGGATGCTCCTTACCCTCTTCCTTGCGCTCCACCAGCACGGCCACACTGACAGCTCGTGTATTAGCAGCCACATACAGCAATAAAGGCTCCTTGTCAACTGGAGCAGCAAGGACTGGGGGCTCTGCCAGCTGCTTCTTCAAGTCCTCAAAAGCGGTATTAGCTGCATCATCCCAGACAAAGTTATCAGTCTTCTTCATCAACTGATATAATGGCATGGCCTTCTCACCCAAACGGCTTATAAACCGGCTTAAAGCAGCGATGCGACCCGCCAAGCGCTGGACGTCATTTATACACGCCGGCTTAGCCAGGGAGGTGATGGCCTTGATCTTCTCCGGGTTAGCTTCAATGCCTCTGTCAGAAACCAAAAAAACCCAAGAGCTTGCCTGCAGGAACACCAAAAACACACTTGGCCGGGTTAAGCATCATCTTGTAGACCCGGAGATTATCAAAGGTTTCCCTTAAATCATCTATCAGGGTTTCCTCCTTTATGGACTTAACCACAATATCGTCCACATAAGCATGAACATTGCGCCCAATCTGGTTATGAAGACAGTTCTGTACACAATGCTGATAAGTCACCTGTGCACACTTGAGTCCAAAGGGCATAGACACATAGCAGAAGGCTCCAAAGGGAGTGATGAACGCCGTCTTCTCCTGGTCCTTAACTGCCATTTTAATCTGATGATATCCGGAATAAGCATCCAAGAAACTTAAGCGCGCACAACCCGCCGTAGCATCAATAATTTGATCAATATGGGGAAGGGCAAAAGGATCAGCCGGACACGCCTTGTTTAAGTCCGTGTAGTCCACACACATCCGCCAAGTGCCGTTCTTCTTGAGTACGAGCACCGGGTAAGCTAACCATTCTGGGTGAAAGACTTCAACAATAAACCCGGCCGCCAAGAGCCGGGCCACCTCTTCACCAATAGCTTTCCGCCTCTCTTCATTAAACCGCCGAAGGAACTGCCTGACCGGCTTAAATTTCGGATCAACATTGAGAGTGTGCTCAGCGAGTTCTCTAGGTACACCTGGCATGTCAGAAGGTTTCCATGCGAAGATGTCCCTATTCTCACGGATGAACTCGATGAGCGCGCTTTCCTATTTTGGATCCAGATTGGCACTGATGCTAAACTGCTGAGATGAATCTCCTGGAACAAAATCAACAAGCTTAGTCTCATCAGCCGACTTAAATTTCATCGCCGGCTCATTTTCCGTAGTCAGCTTTTTCAGAGAGGTCAACAATGTTGGGTCAACATTGTCTTTGTAAAATTTCAACTCCTCTGTTGCACAAACAGATTCTGCATAAGCTGCATCGCCTTCCTCACACTCCAGAGCCACTTTCCGGCTGCCGTGAACTGTAATGGTCCCATTGTGATCCGACATCTTGAGCTGTAAGTACACATAACACGGCCGTGCCATGAACTTGGCGTAAGCCGGCCGCCCAAATATGGCATGATACGGACTTCTTATCTTAACCACCTCAAAGGTCAATTTTTCCACCCTGTAGTTGTGCTCATCTCCAAAGGCCACTTCCAACTCGATCTTGCCAACTGGATAAGCCGACTTACCGGGTACCACACCATGGAAAATAGTGTTTGACTGGCTGAGGTTCTTATCAATCAACCCCATACGACGAAATGTCTCATAATAGAGGATGTTGATGCTGCTGCCGTCATCCATGAGCACCTTAGTGAACTTATATCCTCCCACCTGAGGAGCCACTACCAGGGCCAAGTGACCCGGATTATCCACCCGGGGAGGGTGATCCTCCCTACTCCACACTATAGGCTGCTCAGACCACCGCAAGTAGCGTGGAACCGCCGGCTCAACAGCATTCACAGCCCTCTTATGAAGCTTCTGATCTCGCTTGCACAGACTGGTGGTAACACATGATATTGTCCACCGCTAAGCTGCTTTGGGTTGGTCTGATAACCCCCCTACAGGTGTTGATGACCCTGGCTAGACTGCTGGTTAAAGCCCCCTTGACCGTTCTGAGGATTAGAATTTGAGCCGCCGCCCGGGCCATGAAAACCGCCGGCGCCTGAGCCGCCGCCCGGGCCGTTGTAATTTTTAAAGGCCTTCATGATTGCACAATCCTTCCATAGATGGGTAGCTGGCTTCTCTCTAGAGCCATGCCTTGGACAAGGCTCATTCAATAGCTGCTCCAGCGTCGGGCCTGACCCGCTGGCTCGGGGAGGGGGCCTCCCCTTGCGTCGCTGGTTATTACCTTGTGAGCTGGCGTTGGCTACAAAGTCTAGGCTGCCATCGGCCTTGCGCTTGCCTCCTCCTTGGTTTCCCGGGTTATGCTGAGGACCCTTGCCATTGCCATTCTTCTTTCCCTTCCCTGCCCTTTCATCATCTGAAGGGGGATCCTTGGTACCATCAGAATCGGCGTACTTGACAAGAGCCGCCATTAGTGTACCCATATCATTGCAGTCGCGCTTAAGCCGCCCGAGTTTCATCTTCAGGGGCACGAAACGACAATTCTGTTCCAACATTAAGACTGCAGAGCCGGCATCCATCTTATCAGAGGAATGTATTATCTCCTTAACCCGGCGAACCCAATGTGTCGTAGACTCACCCTCCTGCTGCTTACAGTTAGTCAAATCCACAATTGACATAGACTGCCTACAGGTATCCTTGAAGTTTTGGATGAACCGGGCTTTCAGCTCAGCCCAAGACCCGATGGAATTCGGTGGTAGCCCTTTCAACCAAGTGCGGGCAGTCCCATCCAACATCATGGTGAAGTACTTGGCCATTGCCGCCTCACTGACCTCCAGTAGTTCCATGGCCATCTCGTAACTCTCGATCCAGGCTACGGGTTGTAAGTCAGCCGTGTAATTGGGCACCTTCCTAGGGCCTTTGAAGTCCTTGGGTAGACGTTCATTGCGGATAGCTGGCACTAAGCAAGGGACACCCCCAGTCCTGGTAGGGATACCCACATCGACGGACGTCGTCGGATAAGCCGGGGGAGTCTGGTAAGCTATCAACTGAGGCACCTGCTCCACCTCTTGCCACGCTCTGTCTTGGTCTGCTGCGTGAAAGGCTCCATTATGAGCCGGGCCATGGCCAGGGGGCGGGTCATGACGTCGGACGTTACTTGAGCCGGTCGCTGAGGCCATGTGTCTGTTGTAACTCGGGCTCCGGCCTGGACGAGGGGTCGAGTGGATCCTGTCCCAGCTGTAGGAGTACGCCTCTTGCTGCGCCAGTGCTGTCTGAAGGAGTTCCCTGACCCGGCGGGTTTCAATAGCCGTTGGAGAGTCGCCGTCGACTGGGAGAGCCGCCAGGCGTGCTGCCGCGGCGACCATGTTCTCCAGCGGGTTATTATAATGACCCGGTGGTATTGGCATGTACTGAGGCGGGGCAGGGGGCACCTGGGGAGGCCCCATCACTTGTGGCTGAATAGGGGTCCCAGACCCGGGCACTATGACCCCTGGCGGGTTACTAGACCCTGCACCTGGCGTGTTGAAGAGGTTGCGTGGATCGTAAACCGGAGGGAGTCGAGATTGGGCCTTTTGATGCCTCCTTCTCAGGACCTCATTGGACGCGTTTTGATCCAACGTGAGCCGGAAGGACTGCGCTTGAATCAACTGGGTTTGGGCATCGAGAGCCACCCTTTCCGCAGCCATCCTGATCCCTTCTGCTGCCAGATCCTCCTTAGCTTTCACTAGATCCAACTTTAACTGTGCCACCTCCGCATCATGCTGAGCTTGATCCGCCGGGTCAACCGTGGCGGTTAACAGGGCCGTCATCTTGTCCGTGAGATCCATTAGCACCTGAGCCGGCGAAGGCACCGGGTTTCCCGCTCCAGCAGCAGGGTTCTGAACAGGCTGCGCACCGGCCATGAAGATTCCAACCCGGCTTGGCGGCTCAAACAGTCCGGAATACTGTCACCATCGGAACAACCCATGAGCCTGCCATCTTGAAGTTGATACACCGAGTTTGACTCATCGGTGGACGACTCGCCGTCAGAGCCGGCGGCCGTCTCATCACCAGATCCAAATCGATCAGAGAGCCCTCCATGGATACATCCCACAAAAGCATGCCTTACGGCAGGCCGGGCCCGGGCAGGTCATGCACGCTGAGCCGTCTCGATGAGATCGGCGCAGAGATCCGGCTCAGGGCCCGGCTCACCAATCTTGCCAATGAAAACATGAATTCCGCCGAAGGGGACCCGGTACCCGTACTCAATTGAGCCGGCGTCGGGGCCCCAGTTTGCATCGTCGATGTAGAGCTTGCCGCGACGACTCTTGGTCATCCGGCCCACAGCGTATCCCTTGAGCCCTTCGAAGCTGCCCTTCAAGAACTCAAATCCACCGTGCGCTGGCCCCACGGTGGGCGCCAACTGTCGTGGAATTGTCACGGCAGATGTCCTCGAGCTAGGACTTAGTAGTGGAGCCATCGCAACTAGGAAGCTTGAAGGGGTTAAGTGGGACAAGGAACACGAGGGTTTATACTGGTTCGGCCCCTTACGGTGAAGGTAAAAGCCTACGTCCAGTTTGAGGTGGTATTGATTAGGGTTTCGATGATCAGGGAGCTTAACTGCTACGCCTGGCTCTCGATGAGATCTTTCTTGTCCCTAAACCGCTGCCGGGTCGTCCCTTTATATAGGGAGGCTGACGCCCAGCAGCTCTCAGAGTCCCGGCCGGCTCATAAGAGTGTCCGGCTCGGACTCTCAACTATTCTTGCCTTACACTACAAGTTCTACCATGCCAATGATTGCAACTACGGGCCTTAAGCCGTATCCGGGTCTTAAGCCCATCTCTGGCCCACCGTCTTCAAGCTTAGCGCCGGGCTTCTGGCAATGACCATATGAGTAACCCGGCCCCTCCTGGCGGGTGACCCTAAGGTCTATATCCTCAACAAGATTGGGCACAATGTTCATGCTTATGTGGACGATATTGTGGTTAAATCCAGGAAGGAGGAGACCTTGATAGATGATCTGAAGGAAACCTTTGATAATCTCCGGGTCTACAAGATGATGCTTAACCCGGCCAAGTGTGTTTTTGGTGTTCCTGCAGGCAAACTCTTGGGTTTCTTGGTTTCTAACAGAGGCATTGAAGCTAACCCGGAGAAGATCAAGGCCATCACCTCCCTGGCTAAGCCGGCGTGTATAAATGACGTCCAGCGCTTGGCGGGTCGCATCGCTGCTTTAAGCCAGTTTATAAGCCGTTTGGGTGAGAAGGCCATGCCATTATATCAGTTGATGAAGAAAACTGATGACTTTGTCTGGAATGATGCAGCTAATACTGCTTTTGAGGATTTGAAGAGGCAGCTGGCAGAGCCCCCAGTCCTTGCTGCTCCGGTTGATAAGGAGCCTTTATTATTGTATGTGGCGGCTAACACACGAGCCGTCAGTGTGGCTGTGGTGGTGGAGCGCAAGGAGGAGGGTAAGGAGCATCCGGTTCAGCGGCCGGTTTATTATGTCAGGAAGTGCTCATCGAGTCCAAACAGCGGTATCCACATTGGCAGAAGCTTGTTTATGGTGTGTTCATGGCAAGCCGGAAGCTTAAACATTATTTCCAGGGTCATCCCATCACTATGGTCAGTTCTGCCCCTCTTGGAGATATCATTCAAAACAGAGAGGCCACAGGGAGAGTGGCTAAGTGGGCTATAGAGGTCGGACCTCATGGTCTGAAATACGTGCCACGCACTGCTGTTAAATCTCAGGCCTTGGTGGACTTCATCAATGATTGGACAGAGCTACAAGTGCCCGAACAAAAGCCGGATAACACATATTGGACTATTTACTTCGATGGGTCCAGGCAATTGGAGGGCCCGGGGGCTGGAGTTGTATTGGCTTCCCCTAAAGGTGATAAGTTCCATTATGTGCTACAATTGATGTTTCCTTGCACCAACAATGCAGCAGAGTACGAGGCCTTGATCCACGGTCTTCGGATGGCTAAGGAGATGAGCTTGAGCCGGGTAAGGTGCTTCGGTGACTCAGACTTGGTGGCTCAACAAGTGTCAGGAAAGTGGGACTCCAAGGACCCTCTCATGGCGGCTTATCGCCGTGAAGTTGATGCCATTGCTGGGCACTTTCAGGGTTACCAAGTAGAGCACATCGATCGCAGGAAGAACGAGGCGGCTGATGCTTTAAGCCGGCTGGGCTCTCAGCGAAAACCGGTGCCGCCCAATACTTTCCTGGACATCTTGCATTACCCTTCTGTTAAGTTGCCCACAGAGGAAGACCTGGCTGTCCCTGACCCGGAGGCACGACTGGTGGCGGCTCTCCACATCATCCCGGACTGGACAGTGCCCTATCTGGCTTACATTACCCGGGGAGATTTGCCTGAGGACGAAACTTTGGCCAGGCAAATATCCCGGCGGTCTAAGTCAATGGTTGTTATCAATGGTGAGTTGCATCGCCGCAGTGTTACGGGAGCGTTCCAGCGATGTGTCTCCCCTGAGGAAGGTTAAGACATCTTGCGTGAAATTCATGAAGGAGATTGTGGCCATCACGCCAGCTCAAAGTCTCTTGTGGCCAAGGCTTTTCGTCATGGTTTTTATTGGCTGACGGCTCATGCTGATGCGGAGGACTTGGTCAGTAAATCTGATGGTTGCCAAAGGTTCTCGCGACGGGCTCATGTGCCGGCTCAGGAGCTGAGGATGATCCCAATTACTTGGCCCTTTGCGGTCTGGGGGCTTGATATGGTTGGACCTTTTAAAAGGTCCAAGGATAAGAAGACCCACCTCTTGGTGGCAGTTGACAAATTTACAAAGTGGGTTGAAGCCGAACCAGTTAGCAAGTGTGATGCAGCCACGGCGGTTCAATTTATGAAAAAGGTGATTTTTCGCTTTGGCTTTCCGCATAGCATTATAACTGACAATGGTACCAATCTATCCAAAGGCGCCATGGAGGAGTTTTGTCAACGAGAGCATATCCGACTTGATGTTTCATCAGTGGCTCATCCTCAATCCAATGGTCAAGCTGAGAGGGCTAATCAGGAGATCTTGAAGGGTATCAAGCCCCGGCTTTTGGTCCCTTTGCAACGGACGCCGGGTTGTTGGGTGGAGGAGTTGCCCTCCGTGTTATGGAGCATCAACACTACTCCTAACAGGTCTACAGGTTTCACGCCTTTCTTCATGGTTTATGGGGCGGAAGCAGTTCTCCCAAGTGACATTCGTCATGATTCGCCTCGAGTGGCGGCTTATGTTGAGGCGGATAATGAACAGGCGCGCCAAGACGCTCTTGACTTGTTGGACGAACAGCGTGATGTGGCAGCAGCTCGCTCAGCGATTTACCAACAAGACCTGCGTCGTTATCATAGTCGCCGGGTTAAATCCCAGGTCTTCCAGGAAGGCGATCTGGTGCTCCGGCTCATCCAAGATCAAACAGATGCGCACAAGCTATCCCCGCCTTGGTAAGGGTCCTTTGTGGTCAGCAAGAATTTGCACAACGGGTCATATTACCTCATTGACATTCGGGAGCACAAAGATTCACGTAAGTCGGAGGAAGAGACCCGTCGGCCGTGGAATATAGCTCAGCTTCGGCCTTACTACACTTGAGCCACCGGCTCTCATAATGTACATATTTCTCTAAGCCATGTATATATTATGATAAGCAATAAAGCAGGACCTCTGTCCTTTTTTCTCCTCCAAATGTGCACGTGTTATTTTCATTGCAAGATCACATGGTAACTTGAAGGAGGATCCGGCTTATGATCGTATTCGAATCTAGCCGTAGGCAATAAGATCACTTGGGGGCTTCCTGTTCAAACATAGGTCGTATTCGAACCAAAGAGAACATAGCTGTGATACCCATTTGATTGGCAAAGTGCCGAGCTCATTGGGGAGTTTTCTTTGATCATATTTGAATCATAGTTTAACCCCTTTGGGAACCGACGTGGATCGTATTCGAATCAGCGTCGTTAAACAATTCTTAAGATCATTTGGGGGCTTCCTGTTCAAACATAGGTCGTATTCGAACCAAAGAGAACATAGCTGTCGGTACCCTTTTGATTGGCATCGCCACACCCACTGGGGGCTATATGATCGCATTCGAATCTTAGCATAACCCCTTTGGGACGGATCTCTGGTCATATTTGAACCGGAAGCCCCTACGTTTTTCTGATTTGTAGCAAGTTTTTCTGATTATTTCAAGTATGCACGGCGGGTCTTACTTTGCCGGCTTAACTTTGATTTATGGTGCTAGTCGAATACAATCGGTGTTATTAGGACTGGTAAACCGGAATTGAGGTACCGACCTTATTACCCGGGTTATATAAGCCGGAAGTGTGCTTGCAGGCCGGTAAGTGTGTTATTACGGCCATATCAAGGACATAATTGAGGACCAGTCTTTTTTGATTCATATTCCGGGTTATATGTCTAAACTATGATTCTCAGTGCGGTAAGCCGCCTAGAGACTTGTGATTTGTCCTTCTATGCAGGATAGTTAAAAGCATCTATTTGAGCTTAAGGAAAATGAATGACCGATTATGACCCGGGGAAATATGAAGGAAACAACTTCAATGGACTTCAGCATTCAACGCGTGCACGATGGCACGGCAAGGTTAAAGTGTTGGTCCTACTCTATTACAAGACTCATCGAGTCCAAAAGGATGAAGCATTGTTTAATAAGCCGCCTGCAGAGTTACGATGCTTGCTGGGTTGAAGTCTCCGGCTCATCCCTCTCCTCTCCTCCGGCTGTTCCCAAGACCTGGAAAGTTGACGACTTCCAGTCGATGCCGCTCAGAGCTTCAAATTGAGCTTCCTCGTCAATTAACCCCGTCGGGTCAATCTCCGGGGCGAAGGTGTGCTTGCGAGCTGGCGGGACTAAGCTGATAGCTTCATAACGCGGAGTGGGGATCCTCTGATTCTCTGCATCGTAACCCAGCTGGTACTTGGTCAGATCTGTATCATTGCTGATCAGAGTGGCCACCGGGCGTACGATCTTCACGCAGGCTGCGAAGTCCTTTTGGTCGAAGGCGGTGCCGTCTTCCTTCAAACTGGGGTAGCCCAGAGCGATGTCCGCCGGGTCTAGTTCTGGAAGGAACGCCTTGGCCCGGCTTAGAGCAGCTATGGCTCCGGCTCTTGCAGAGGCCCGTCGCAGCTCTTGGATACGTTGAGGAAGAACGGCGAGCCGGCGAAGAACTTCCGCCAGGTGAGTCGGCACCTCATTGGATAGGGCCACCACAGCCAAAGCACGCTGTGACCCGGTGTAGAGTTGTTCCACCAGGGTGTACACGGCCTTCAACTTGGTTACCACACTTTGGTTGAGGTTGGCGCTTCTGGGACCTGTTTAACAGAATAAGATAAGCCGCCGACAAGGATGAGTTATAAGATATAAAGATTATAAACTTGATGAAAGACGGTGAAATGACTTACCGAAGATTGCGGCAACCATCTGGGACACTTGGCGCTTTAAGCCGGAGAGTTCGGCGGTCTTCTCTGACAGAGCCTTCTCCGCCTGTTCGGCCCGGTTCACCAAAGTAGCCTTCTCTTCGGCCCAGGCTCTCCGTTCAGCATCAAAGTCCGTCTTCAGCTTTTCTTGCACAGCAATACTGGACACAAATTTGGCATTGGCCTTCCGGGTCTCAGTTTCTTGCGTCTTTAGGCGGGTCTTCAGATCGGAGATGTCAGCTTCAAGCTTCTTGCAAGCAGCCTGCATAGTTTCCGGGTTATAGGATGAACAGTTATTATGCAATTTTAAAGTCCCAAGCATTTTCCAAGCAAAGACACTTGGCACTTGGGGGCTAATGCATATCGAACGTTTCTATCTACAAATTGTCGGTTCAAGTTAGTAAGCCGAAACTTCAGTCTACAACATATTCTATCATAAGTCGTAGACTTGGGGGCTAGAGTATGGTAAGAATAACAAGATAACTATGCAGTAAGCAAGAAGAAAGAAGAGTAGTACCTCAGACTTCTGCTGAATCTGGTTCACCATGCTGATCTCTACATCCCGGCTCTTGTGCACTTGGCTGACATAGCCGGAGACAATCTCTCTGATGTTCAGATTGGCGTAGTCGGTGAGGTCCAGGTTAACCCGGCGGTGCTGTAGCAACTCCCCCTTGGCGGAGCACTTGGCCAGTGCAGTAGGTCTCCCCGGCTCAACAAACTCCGTCCGGGTGATTACCACGTCCGGTTCATTGACCGGCTGAGCCGAGCTGGAGGTCTCCGGGTTAGCAGAAGCTTCTGCAGTTGCCTTGTCGGTTGGAGTGGTGGCTTCGGGAGCGGAGGCAGCTGGTGGTTCTTGAGCTGCTACCTCCGGTTCAGGCAAGTCCGGCTCTTCGACCGGCTTATTCTTCTTCGCCCTCTTGGTGAGCTTTGCCTGGGCACTGAAAGGACAAAAAGGTTAGTACAAAGGTATGAGCAAAGATAAGCACAACAAGAGATGATCATCATTACCTGGGTACGGTCTTGAAGGCCGGCAGGCTTGATTGCATTGAGTCACCAGAGGAGGGTGAGGTCTCCTGATAGTTTGAATCCGAAGAATTGAGCGGTTGACGTATAACACCCGCCAAAGGATGAAAAGGGTACAAGTTGGAGATAACCTCGGTTCGGCGTTTCCTCGATGCGTCGGGTAAGCCGAAGGAGAGGTCGGTGTCCTTGTTGGTCCGGGTGTGCCGCCGGCTTTCATGAGTCTGTCACTTCAAAAGAAATTGAGGATCTTGATAAGCTAAAGGATGTGAAAATCTTACTTTTCGGGTTACCCTTCGGACTTTCAGCCTTGGCAAGGGCTCCGAGTCGGAGGAAAGTGACATTACCTCTTCAACCACCGGGTTACTTGCTCCGGTGTCATCCTGTTGATGAACAGTATTGGTAAGGTGGACAGAAATAAACAAGACATACAACAAGAGCTTACAGGTTCAGGAGTTACCTCTGACTCGGAGCTGTCGCTTAGTTGCATCAGCTCTGAAGCAGTAGGCCTACTTCCCTTCTTACGGGGAGCGGCTCTCTTGGCGGCTTTCTTCGCCTTCCTGGCCTTCTTGGCCGCCTCATGGTCATATTTGACCTTCCAGAATTTGTCATCAGCCTGAAAAATACAATGATGATTTCTTAAAGATTCAGATTAAGGTTATCTACAGAAGAAGATAAGATGTTTAGATCAGCGGCTTACTGCTGGGGCTGGGTTGGTCTTGCAGAAGGGGGCTAACCTGGTCCTCCCGCAGTCTGCCAAGCTCTCATTTAAAAGGGCCTTGGTCATGTCTTCAGCAACGTCTTCAGGAAGATCGTTGCGGCTGTGTCGCAGGGGGTCATCTTTCCGGCCTGTGTATTCACACATTAAGCCGGGGCGGCGGCTCAGGGGGATCACCCGCCACGAGATCCAGACCCGGACCAGATCAATTCCGTTGAGACCATTGCCCAGCAGAGCCTTGATCTTGTTGATGGTGGGGAGCAGAGGTTGGCGCTCCGCCTGAGTTAACTTGTCAGACAGAGGGTGAGTTGGTTCCAGACGTGAAGGGCGAAAGCCGAGCAGCGGGCTCTCGTCAGCCGGCGACGTGTCTTGGCAATAGAACCACGTCTGGTTCCAGTCCTTCGGGTGACTCGGCGGCTCGGCGTAAGGGAAAAGGCAATCTCTCCGTCGCTGAATGGAGATACCGCCAAGTTCCAAGCTTGGCCCGTTGGCGCACTCGTTCTGGCAGTTCAGGTAGAAGAGCTCTCTGAAGAGCAGCAGGCTGGGCTCTTCTCCAAGATAAACCTCGCAGAACACTTGGAAATTGCATATGTTGGACACCGAGTTGGGTCCTATATCTTGTGGCCGCAGGTCAAGGAAATTCAGTACATCCCTGAAGAACTTTGAGCCGGGCGGTGCGAAGCCCCGGCTCATGTGATCCGCAAAAATCACTACCTCCCCGTCCTTTGGCTGTGGTCTCTCCTCTGACGGGTCAGGGGCACGATAGGACATGACTTCCTTCTTGGGCAGGTAACCCGATTTCATGAAATCTGCTAAGGTCTCGTCGGTGACGTTGGACCTCATCCAATTGCATGTGATGGGTGCTTTGGGAGCTTTGGGAGGCATGGTGAAAGTCGGCAGCCTATGATAAAAGGAAACGTCCGGTTTAATTATAAGCCGGAGGAAATTTACAGTTCAATATTTCAAGTGGCGGCTTATGGAGGGGCCTAATGACATATATCCAAGTGCATCGGGTTATCTAAGCCGCTGGAGGTACTCAGAGTAATTTGATTGTCTACGACTGTCATAGTTGAGCCGGAAAATTTTATGGCACATGGCCTCCTTTGAGCCGGAAGGTTCTACGGTGCGTGGTTTCTTTAAACCGGAAAAGTAAACCGCCATGACTTAACGAGTGCAGTTTTTTACTAAGTGTGGTGAAAACAGGTTTCACACGTTGCAGTAAATAATTTGGATCAAAACGGTCGGCTAAAAGGAAAGTTCCTAGACCTAAAAACAGACGCAAAGGAAGTTCTTGGGCTCGAACGGAGCCTTTATGCAGTAAAAACAGGTCTACTTGCATTTGAAATGAGTGCCAAACAGCTACTGCGTTGGTTCTATACTATCTTAAGATCAAGAAGAGGCAGTAAAAATGAAAACTACCAAGAACTCATGGGCGACGGCGAAGAACACGAAAGAACAGCAGGAGCTTGACGCAGATCTATCCTACGAGGAGGAAGAAACATACGGATGGAGGGGTTCGCCGCGGTTCTCTGGACGGCTCAGGGTGATGCAGCAGCCAAGGACGACGAGGATGCGGAGCTCTGTTGCGGCGGCGACGGCGGCGGAGCTCGAGCAGCACGGGAGGAGCGAGAGGAAGGAGACGACAGAAGGGGGAGAATGAGAAGACCCGAGGGTCGGGCTATTTAAAAGGCCAGTCTCATAAGTGGGCGCGAGAAACGAGGAGGTCACGGCGCGGTTATCTCGCCCGAGAGGCGCCTCGATTTTCGGGATGGCAGTAAAGATAAGATCCGTTGCGGGTCTGGTGGAGTAAAAAACGGACTTAATGGAAGATGACATCACGGCGGATTACCTAGAGTCCAGAGGATGACGTCACGCCGGGTTATGGCCTTCACCTAATTGTAAGCCGGAGATTTTCTGTCGAAAGAATTGAAGATTGACATGAGCCGGTTCAAATCAATCTGGGGCCTAATGTTGAGGATATAGACCTTAGAGTCACCCGCCAGGAGGGGCCGGGTTACTCATAATGGTCATTGCCAGAAGCCCGGTGCCAAGCTTGAAGACGGTGGGCCAAAGATGGGCTTAAGACCCGGATATGGCTTAAGGCCCGTAGATACAATCATTGTTATGGTAGAACTTGTAGTGTAAGGCAAGAATAGTTGAGAGTCCGAGCCGGACACTCTTATGAGCAGGCCGGGACTCTGAGAGCTGCTGGGCGTCAGCCTCTCTATATAAAGGGACGACCCGGCAGCGGTTTAGGGACAAGAAAGATCCCATCGAGAGCCGGGTATAGCAGTTAAGCTCCCTGGTCATCGAAACCCTAATCAATACCGCCTCAACTGGACGTAGGCTTTTACCTTCACCGTAAGGGGCTGAACCAGTATAGACCCTCGTGTTCCTTGTCCCGTTAACCCCTTCAAGCTTCCTAGCGGCGATGGCTCCACGACTAAGTCCTAGCTTGAGGACATCTGCCGTGACAATTCCACGACACCGGGGGAAAAGGCTTAGGTGGCAAATGGTAAAACCAAGGTTGGGCCTTGCTGGAGGAGTTTTATTTAAGGCGAACTGTCAAGGGGGTCCCATAAATCACCCAACCGCGTAAGGAACGCAAACTCAAGGAATATAATACCGGTATGACAGAAACTAGGGCAGCAAGAGTGGAACAAAACACCAGGCATAAGGCCGAGCCTTCCACCCTTTACCAAAATATATAGATGCATTAATTAAATAAGAGATATTGTGATATCCCAACAATATCCATGTTCCAACATGGAACCAAACTTCAACTTCACCTGCAACTAGCAACGCTATAAGAAGGGCTGAGCAAAAGCGGTAACTTAGCCAAACAACGGTTTGCTAGGAAAGGATGGTTAGAGGCTGACATGGCAATATGGGAGGCATGATATAGCAAGTGGTAGGTAGCGCAGCATGACAATAGAACGAACAACTAGCGAAGCAAAGATAGAAGTGATTTCGAGGGTATGGTCATCTTGCCTGCAAGGTTCTCAGAGTTGTCGAAAGCTTGATCCTCGTAAGCGTACTCAACAGGTTCCTCGTTCACGAACTCGTCTCCCGGCTCTACCCAAGACAAGAACACAAGCAATGGAACCACAATCAATCACGGGAAAAGTACAAGCAACATGATGCAATACATGAATGATATGCGAGATATGATATGCGATGCATATGCGTGCTCCGGAAGAAAAATGATGAACAAGGCAGTAACTTGGCAAACCAAGCATGCCACTGGAAAGATGAGATGATTTCAGTCGAAATCGATATAAAGATCACCGGAAACGGATGCACGGTTTGCAAAAGGCAAGCAAAACAAGAATGACACGAATCTGCAATTAACAGCATGATAGCACTTAGAATGCAATAAGTAACAATGCTACAGCACTCCAACATAGCAACAAAGCATATGAAAGTAATCTACAGGAGATGCTTGACAAAAGATGAACACTGAGCTATGGCTAGATCACAACATAACAGGCTGAAACAAGCATGGCAAAAGTGCAAAAGATAACAGGATCACAGACTTGGTGAAATTACTGGACATGCCTGAAACAGTATCAGGTAGCAATGTTCAGAGCACGAAATCAACATGCTACAGGAACTTAACATCGCAAAACAAGGCATGACATTATTCTACTAAATGCATATGACAAAAGTCCCTTAATGACCATAAGCCAAAAAGTACCAGAAGATATGATGGCAACCATGTAAATATAGCAAGTTTTGTTAACAGTTTTCAGACTTAGCAGAAAACAGAGCATGGCAGAAACAATAATATGAAGGCATCTTGGTGAGCTTGATGCACTCACCACAAAGCAATGCATGACAAAACAAGCATACCTACAGCAAGATGGCATGTTTATAAAGCTATCCATGGCAAGAGAAATTACATAGCATGTATGAAACAACTACAACAACCTTGGCAAGATTGAATAACACGTAAACAATCTGCCAGAAATATTTTATAGCAAAAGTAGAGCACGATTGAGTCATGCTATGGCACTCCATAATTGCAAACAAGGGCAGGAATGGATCAATGACAACAATATCTACAAAACATCCTTACTGAACATCTCCAAAATATGCATGGATCTCTCTGTAGCATCAAGTTTACATGGCAACAAAATAACAGCAGACAGACTTGGAGAAATTACGAAGTCTCTGAAATCAGAAACATTACGGAGCCTAGTTTGCATGCTTGTGCTAGTCACCACAGAGATCACAAAAATACATGGCATATACCTCTGTAAATATGGCATGGCATACAACAAAACACATGTAGAGCTCATGCCCATAAGATGCACAGATTAAATGATACAAAAATAACAAATCTCCCAGTTCTGCTAAGTAACAGCAACTAGCACTCTTGCACCAGAGCTTTGGGCATCAAGATGGACTCAAATAAACATGGTGCAATGGAACAAAATGAAGAGCATCACGAGGCGAACATTTCGATATATTACACGCGCGAAACGGAGCTATATGCAGAGAGTTATGATGCGATGAACAAGGGCATGTATTGTGAAAATAAAAGACGGAAATATTTCGGGGAGAGGAGAAGGAAAAGTCAACCCTTCGGGAATCTCAGATCCGATCGGGCCGAGGTCGCCGGCGATGGAGCTGGCCGGAGTTGAGGACGGGGAGGGGACGGCGGCCGGCGACGTTGGAGAGGAAGGAGGAGGAGCGGCCGGAGGGAGGAGATGGACGGCGCGGGCGGTGGCGTCGTCCTCGGGCGCGGCGGCAGCGTGGCGACGCGGCGACGGCCGGCGAGGTCCGGCGGCCGGGTCGAGGCGGCGGGGACAGGCGAGCGGCGGCGGCGCCCGGCGAAGCCCTGCGAGAGGCGGCGGCGGGAGGCGATGGGCCGCGGGGGCCAGCCTCGGGGCCAGGCGGGCCGGCGGCGCGGGAGGCCGGAGGCGATGACGTGGCGCGTCCCGATTGGGCGCGGGCGGCGGCAGGGATTTGTCCGGCGCAGACCGGACGTGTCCGGCGGCGGAGAGGGAGCGGGGCTAGGGTTGGACTGCGAATGTTATTCGGGAGGGATGCATATATATAGCTAGAGGGAGCTAGGAGAGTCCAAATAAGGTGCGGTTTTCGCCCACACGATCGTGATCGAATGACCTAGAGCATGGAGATGACTTGGAGGGGTTTTGGGCCGTTTAGAGAGGGGTTTTTGCTGCAACACACAAACGAACATTGCAGTTACCCGGTTAACCGTTGGAGTACCAAACGACCTCCAAATGGAACGAAAATTGACCGGTGGTCTGCTGGTGGTATACCAAGGCCAATTGACAAGCCTCGGTCCATTCCAAGAACGTTCAACACCCGCTCACGAAAAGAAACAAGAGGGGTGCACCGGAGGAGGTGGGAGCGCCGGATTGCAAAACGGACAACGGGGAAAATGCTCGGATGCATGAGACGAACACGTATGCAAATGCAATGCACATGATGACATGATATGAGATGCATGACATGAACAAAATGCAAACGGAAAACAAAAACCCGACCACAAAGGGAATATCATAACACATAGCCGAAAATGGCAAGAGTTGGAGTTACAAACATGGAAAGTTACATCCGGTGTGTTACAACAAACCTCCACACTTTTGTCTCCGGTTTACGAAAGAAATCGTGTCCGGACCATTTCGCGGACCGATACAAGACCGTGTTGGAGGGCTTTCTCGGTCGGGACAGTGTGTTCCGGATGGTTGCGGGAGATTTGAGGGTCAGCGTTGGTCGTTGGAGATGCCCTATATACGTTTCCTCTTCCAGTATATAGAGTGCATTCGTTTTGTTTTTTCGATAAAGAGCGATTTTATTATTTCAAAATGTAGTATCAAGCAGATACAAAGCATTATGAGTAACACCCGGGCTGTGCATAACAAGAATGCACACAGCCAAACACGTAAAGTCTGACAAAATGAAAGGAAAAAACGACAAATCGGCGACAGTAGAGTCCTATAGACCGACACTATGCATATGTCGCAAGGGATGGTGGACCGATCCGGAGATTATGTTGCCACCCATGTTGGGTAAAAAACACCGTAGCCACCTGCTCCAACCACGTACACACCACCTTGAACAGCGGTTGGTACTCCGCTCGTTGTAGAGTAGACCACGTACGAAGCGAGTGCGTACAATGGAAAATAACCTGCAAAGGAGAAGCATTTTCATCATTGAAAACCAAATCATTTCTACATAGCCAAAGCGACCATAGTAAGGCGTATGCTCCCATCCGTATTAGCGTTTAGAATCTATTTGGAATACCGTCCAACCAATTAAGGACAGTAAAATTGAGCCTCTTCCCAGCCCTCTCACGCATTCAACGTTTCAGGCTGTTTGATTGAGCATCCCACACACTTTTGGTCGTCGGATTTTTGTGTGGTTAGCTAACTTCACGCGAGTGGGCCGACTGTCCTGAGGGGCAGCTACTCCCGTAGAAAAATCGGACATCTGTGGTTGATTGGGCCGACGGCCCGTCCAGCGACGGGATAAAAAAAAAGACATCGAAGGGCAGTCAAGAGCCGAGTCGTTCCTCTCCCCCGACCTCTCGTTCTCTTCCCTCTCGCGACCAGTGACTCCTCGAGAAGATCCCGCCGCCGCCGCCTCCCCGGACAGAGATCAGGTGACATGCACGTTTGCATGTCACCGTGTGCCTTGCGGCCGGAATTCAAATTTAAACATTGCAAAAAAATCTGAAAAAAAATCATGCATGTTCACAGCACATATTAAGATAAACATGCATGAATTTTTTAGATTTATTTGCAATGTTTAAATTTGAATTCCGGCCGCAAGGCACACGGTGACATGCAAACGTGCATGTCACCTGATCTCTGTCCCGCCTCCCCATCCCTCCACGGCTCCACACACACACACACAACCCAGGCACCCACACCCCTGGAGTTCGCCTCCCACGGACACGTTTCCATGCGCGGCAATGACACCGGTCGCCTCCAGATGGTGCACGGCGATATGGGGCTCGGCCTCACTGCCTCAGTCACGCGTCACCGGCGCCGTCACTGTTCGGAGGCTGCGTGGTTTGCTTGCA
This sequence comes from Aegilops tauschii subsp. strangulata, assembly GCF_002575655.3. Classification (NCBI taxonomy): domain Eukaryota; kingdom Viridiplantae; phylum Streptophyta; class Magnoliopsida; order Poales; family Poaceae; genus Aegilops; species Aegilops tauschii. The sequence continues at coordinate 204,426,910 of NC_053035.3, read as the reverse complement.
AGGCTTCCCGGAGGAATCGCGTTTGGGAACCTGTCCGTCCGCGTACCAGGTGGAAAGCGAGAACTTAACTTCTGGTATGCCAGTTCCATGTAATATCACCTTACTTTCACTACATTGTGGCGGCTCAGATGTCTTCCGGTTAAGAAATTGTGATGGTGTTACATAGATGGAGATGATAGATCAGTGAAAGAATTGTGCCAACGTATTCTCATTACTCGTTTTAGCGGCAGCGCACATGGGTTGGAGCGGGCGGATGCCTCCCTATCTTTCCACTTCTGCTGCTTTGACTTGCGAAGAAAACGGCCCGAGGTATCCTCGAGAGGAACGACGCTAGAAGAGACTAGAAGAAGTTGACTTCTGCACTAAGTTTGCACCCAAAGGTACGTAGATTGATTCTTTTGTTGAGATTTATTCTTTTGTTCATGATCGCATATTCTCAATAGTTTTACATGGATTGAAAAAAAAAAGCAATTAGCATTGATCAATTCTGCTACCAACTCCTGCATATGTACTAACTTTGATTGTTACAAAGAAGACATGAAAAATGACTTGAGACGCGATCAGGTTTCCCTTCTTCTATTATGTGCATTTTCTATAGCATATTAGCGTCCCATATGTGTTTTCTTTTTTCCATCAATTATTATTATTTTGTAGGGACGAGCTCTGATAACATTGGAAGGATTCCATAGTTTTTGCTGAACCCAGCCACACTGGATGATGAAAAAACAACAAGAAAGCCTTAACAAGTGAACGGAATGTATTACGTACATGGTAAAAATCAAATAGGAAAAAGGAGAAAATCAATGGATAATACATGCCATCATACTTCTTGTTGGGAGAACAAGGATCATTCCTGGAATTGGCACCACCTGTATGATGAATATCATAGGTACAAGACATGCATAATATACAAGCATCCTGGTTGCCGTGTTTTTGGGTGTTCCCTTATGAACTCTGATGCTTGATACAGGTCTTCTGAGGTGTTAAGATGTGGACATGATGCAGAAACTTGGACTTTCACGCATACCGGTTTCCGATCTATTTGTCTATTCCAAAGGATTGAAAGGCTGCAAAGCTAGATCCCCGGTGGAAAGAAAGACGCAATGAAGGAGGAGCTTGGTGCACTTCAGAAGAACAAGACGTGGGATCTTCTTCCACTCCCAGCAGGAAAAAGAGAAGTTGGATGCAAATGGGTGTTCACCGTAAAACAGACTCCAGAGGGTAAGGTGGATAGATAGAAGGCAAGGCTAATTGCAAAATGGTTGAGGATTTTCCCAAGTATGAGGCCCAATCCCTCTGTCTGCAACAGTTTGCTGATTCCTAATTGAAAAACAGCTATCTGCCAAGACTCCTTGTGAGAACATGGAGATTTTACTAATATTGATAATAAACAACTGAGAATTCATCACCATTCTCCCATTAAAAAACCATCAATTCAGCTCAAATACGTGTTTGTATATTCTAATGTAGTAGTAACTTTTTTCAGGATAGAGTGGAAGCCTTTCAAAAGTACTGGAGTTCTTTACACTTTATGGGTTCTTCAGGTGTCATAGATGTGTGTATGGTAGGTAATTCTGTATGAAGTTCTGCATGGACCCAAGACACACCACACAACCCCTTAGCCTATTAGAAATTTAGAATCATCGTGTCACAAAGCAACCATTCTGGCATTTTGTCAAATACTGATGTTCCGTCTAAACTTGAGATAGATATATTTCCTCAAAGTAAATAGATGGTAACTAACAATTTGGTCGTATTCATAAAGGAAGCTGCCACTTCCCCTCACATGGTAGACTGAATCTAAAATATTTCGTATAACAAGCATTTCCCAAAGTTGACGGTGATTTACATGTCCATGCTTTTGGTTGTTCCATTCCTTTTATTCTGGTCAATTTCAGGAGATTAAGGAGCTGTGACACTCAAGTCTGCCTATGATGTGAATCATTCAAGTAAGGATAAGCTAGCTTATTATACTTGAAACTGCTATTTTGACGAGAAAAGTAAACAGAAGATGTCATAATATGAATAGGTATCCGTTAAAGGCTTATCCACTTGAAAGTGCTTTTTGAATGTATAAGTTTTGGGTTAAGCAACTGCGCTATGCATGTGCATTGTTTATATCTTATTTAAGATACTTCTTTACATCTTTTCCAACATACATATAATGTTCTATCGAAATGAGAATGAGCAGGTGTGTATATTGTACAAAGCATCCTGAGCAGTTCTAGCGCCCTCCTGCAACAATTTCCACGAGTGGAGATATGTTAGTCCTCTGTTCTCTCATTTTTCCTCTAGAATCCTCGATATATTTTTCACCTCCGTTTCTTTCTAGCCTTCTCTTCCATGCCCCTTCAGCAGTTAGCTGAAGCCTTTACCTATCTTCTTCATCCAATCTATCTGCAAGGTTGGTTACTTTTATGTTATGCTAATGTGCTTTAGAGTTAGTTTGGTATGCATGACAATACTTTTATTTGGAATAGACATGGCCAGCAATCCAATATGGCTGTGCTTGTACTAATGCAATTAGAAATCTCATTCCATGATGGCTTTCATGTGGTGTGTTCTGATGTGAGTAAATATTTATTTGAACATTATGGATTAACACTATTGCCACCTACTCGATGAAATGTGTACACTATCTAACAAGGTAAGAATCTTAAATCCCTTTTGTTATTTATAATAATTCTGATCCAGCTCAGGTATCTTGTAATTTTGTGTTGTTCAATTTCTGGAATACAGGTTTGAATCGGTTCACCCTGAGGATCCTTCTATTAATAGTTATATAGCGACCAGATAGATACAATCCATTGGAATGTTTTTAGTGATGCGTATTAGTTTGACTCTTTCTTCTATAGAAGAGTTCATTTGGTATACACCTTTTTCTTCCATTCCATAGATGGACGGGCGTGTGGCAATGCTTGTCATTGTAGTTTAATTTATGAGCTTATGAGTGGAGTTATGTTGCTGCTCCTGTCGTGGTGAGCTTCTCTCCAGTCCTCTTGGCCTCGTGGTGGTGCTCGTAGCGAGGCGGCATGGGTGGTGGCGCTACTGCGTTGGCGCATGGTGATGGACGACGGTTTTGGCGGGTCAGTTCCGTTCGGTTGGGCGGTTGGGGTTGGAATGCGGGAGAAACCCCTGCCGGCTTCGGCCCCGACGCGGTGACACCTGCGGGTGCCACCATTCCTCCCTGGAGGGTGTCGGTGGTATCCACCCCCCACCTCCCTCCGCGTGCCCGGGGAAACCCGAGGACTCGTCCGGGCAGCAGCGTCGTCGGCGTTGCATCCCTTCTTGGAGGTGTTGCTTGGTAGGCGGCGGATCGGAGCCTCGGTCGGTGGTGTTTTGTTTCCGGTGGGCGCCGCGGTGGCGGGTCATCCGCGCTTTGCCAAGCTGCCGTGGTTGGCATTTGTTTCTTCTTCTTTTTCTTTTGGTGTGTTGTGCTGCTCGCCACAACGTTATCTGTACTCGGTGTTGGTTGCTTTGGAATACAAAGCGGGGGGAAACCCTTTTTTGGTAATTTCTATCATTCTATCGTCAAAATGGACGGGCGCGGCAACGCGTGCCATCGACGATCTAGTGACCAAAAATATTAGCGACACTTGTGGGCGAATACAAATTTGACGCTATTTGGATGATTGACCACATAGTACGTGCAAACTTGCATTGGAAAAAGAGGTGTTTGATTGTCTCTTCATGAGTACAAAAACAATACTTCTTACTTCCTGGCCAGTTGCGCCGTGCGAGGTTGTCTTTGATTAGAACAACTCCCCTACGAAGATACCACATGAAGATTTTAACTTTTAGTGGAATCTTCGACTTCCAGATTTTCTTGTTATTACTCACGGTACCTTAGAATGTGTGAGTGCACGGTACATAGTGTCTATTGTGAATGACCATGATGTAGTAAGGTTCCGACAAAACACATCCTGGCCTTGTCTAAGATTAATCGAATCCATATGGGATAAAAGAGTGTGCCATGACATAAGTCGGGGGCCAATCAAATCCCGCCTAAACGAAATGTTGGGTGGGGATGAACTGAGCACTTGCGCAATAGTATTATTCTTTTCGTGAGCAATGTTGTACAGGGCTGGATATTGTTCTCGAAGACTGGCATTGCCTAGCCAGATATCTTCCCAGAAACGAAACTTCGACCCGTCCCTTATCGCAAAAGACCCAAAGCGAAAGAGATGTTTCTTTGCCGCCATTAGGCCAACTCAAAGGTGCGAGCCGCCAGGTGTCCAGTATGCCTGAGACACCGCCTTTTGGCCTAGATACTTGTTGCGCAACATGGTTTGCCAAACACCATCCTCACTAAGAAGTTTAAACAACCATTTACTAAGCAGGGCCTCATTCTTGATCTGCAAGTCATGAATTCCAAGGCCACCTTGGTCTTTCGGCCTACAAACCACACTCCATTTGGCCAGTCTGTATTTTTTTCTTTTCACCATCTCCTTGCCAAAAGAATCTGGATTTAAACAGTCTTTGCAGGACCCCTTTTGGGAGTTGGAAGAAAGAAAGCATATAGAGAACCATATTTGTGAGGACAGAGTTAATTAAAACCAGCCGTCCTCCAACTGAGAGCAATTTGCCTTTCCAACTGCTCAATCGTTTCTCTAACCGCTCCTCTACATGCTTCCACTCCGCAATGGTGAGACGCCGATAATGAATCGGTATCCCCAAATATTTAATCTGGAATTGTCGATGTGCGCAACCAAACAGATCAGCATACTCGGCCGCCGCTTCGGTGGCTTCTCCAAAGCAGAAAAGTTCGCTTTTATGGAAGTTTATTTTAAGACCCGACTATCAGTGTCAAAACCGGCGGATCTCGGGTAGGGGGTCCCGAACTGTGCGTCTAGGATCGATGGTAATAGGAGACGGGGGACACGATGTTTACCCAGGTTTGGACCCTCTCTATGGAGGTAATACCCTACTTCCTGCTTGATTGATCTTGATGAATATGAGTGTTACAAGAGTTGGTCTACCACGAGATCGTAATGGCTAAACCCTAGAAGTCTAGCCTATGAATATACGGTAATGAATGTGTCCTATCCGGACTATTCTCTTCAGTTTATATAGACACCGGAGAGATCTAGGGTTACATGGAGTCGGTTACATAAGAAGGAATCTTCACAGCTGGCCGCCTAGCTTGCCTTCCACGCCAAGGAGAGTCCAATCCGGACACGAATATGGTCATCGGTCTTCATGTCTTCACAGCCCATCAGTCTGGCCCATGGATAACAGGCCGGACGCCCGAGGACCCCTTAGTCCAGGACTCCCTCAGTAGCCCCTGAACCTGGCTTCAATGACGAGGAGTCCGGCGCGCAGATCGTCTTCGGCATTGCAAGGCGGATTCCCCCTTTTTTCGAACTCCAAGATAGTCTTCGGACGTGATGATTGTATCCGGACCTGTTATACACCACACACAACCGCAGAGAGAATATAATATTTGCACGAATCCAATCTGTTGACAGCTTCTTTACAACACGACGTTGTGTCTGTCCGGTTATAATTTCGAATCGTTTTTCTTCTGCCATCCCATGTTTCGAGATGCGGTTGCTATTGGCATGTCTTGTCGAAGCAGAGATCGTGTCCCCTTATTGCGGGATTCTCATCAATGTAGGCACGGGTAACCCAACTGTGCCGTTTGCATAGCCCTTGGGAATAGGCGAATCTCAAGGCGAACGAGGAGGCGTTTAATGTTTGCTGCCTTTATAAGAGGATAAGGATTCCCTCTTCCTCTTCTCACGCTTTCTCTTTGTCTCTGCCTTCCCGATCTCGAGCTCCAACGCCCAAGTTCTCATCTCCTTTCCACTTAAGCAACCATGTCCGGATCTGGTGGTCAGGGCAAGTGGATGGTCTCCTCCGTCAAGGAGGAGGACATTACCGAGCTCCGAGCGGCCGGATATTTGGCGAAGGAAATCGCCCACCGCTTGCCGGCCGAGGGGCAGATCATCCCCACGCCGGAGCCCACTGAGAGGATAGTATTCCTTCCTCATTTCTTCCGCGGGCTGGGGTTTCCACTCCACCCTTTCGTCCGCGGGCTGATGTATTATTATGGGGTAGATTTCCATGATCAGTCCCTGAATTCCTTCCTCAACATCTCGGTGTTCATCGTCGTGTGCGAGGCCTTCCTCCGCATCCAACCCCACTTCGGGCCGTGGCTCAAAGTCTTCAACGTGAAGCCGAAGGTGGTGGACGGCCAGCACACGGAGTGCGGAGGAGCCATGGTGAGCAAGCTGCCCAACGTCTCCTGGCCGAAAGGTATTTTTGTGGAGACAGTGAAGGAGTGGCAGAAGCAGTGGTTCTACATCACAAAACCACGCGGCACCACCTGGGCCGCGGCTGCCGAATTCCGCTCCGGTGCTCCTATGCGACTCACCTCCTGGGTCGAGAAGAGTCTGGACTGGTGTTCCCCCGACGAGCTGATAACGCTGCAAACGCGTGTTCAAAGCATGGTAACCAAGAGCGTCAAGCTCGTCGGCGTGATCCAGGTGATGTTGGTTCGCCGGATCCTTCCGTGCCAGCGCCGAAGCTGCCCGCTATGGGAGTTCAACCCGAAGAAGCACCGGACCCTGTTGAGGCTCTTCGAGACTACGCACGAAGGTGCGTGGAAGTCGCTCTTCAAGGGCAACGAGAAACCACCGGCCACGGATTCGGACCCTGGTCACGATTGTACACACCCCGCCAGCAAGGTACGTTATTTCTGTCGTATCCCCAACCTTATTGTTTCGAGGATGATGCCTGAGCTCTTATTACGGCTCCTTCAGGACTGGATGGAGAGGGCGAAGCGGATCCAGTGTCCGGCCCCGCTGCCCAAAGAACTGGTCATCCCGTGCCTAGCGGAGATGCTGGTGCCGGCGCCATACAAGGCGCCGGAGAAGAAGGCCAAGGGGGCCAAGAGTGGCCCCCGTCGCAAGGGCACTTCGGACGCGACGTCCGAAGATGACGAGGCCCATTCCTCTGTCCCTGTGGACAATGACGAGGAGGAGGAGGAGGAGAACAACCCTCCTCCCGAGGAGAAGAAGAAGAAGAGGGCGGCTCCGGCGCATCTGGAGGCGGAGACGCCCAAGAAGGGGAAGGGCGTTCCAGTGGTCAACGCCGCCTGGGACGTTGACAGCAGTCCGGAACGACGCCCCCGCACTAAGCCCCAGGCCGCATCGTAAGTAACAGGGTTCGCTCGTGCGCACATCCTGCCCTTTCTTTCCATTATCTTAATGTGGTGAACTGTACTGTTGCAGTCCGGCCTGCGACCTAATCCAACGATCCTCATCTAGAGGTTCGTTGGCTCCATCGGAGATGGCGAGCCAGTCGCCACAGCTCGCTTACTCCCCCGGGGCCAGGGACGACACCGAAGTGTTGTCCCGGAGGACCTCTCCCAAGGGAGGAGCCCAGGACGTTGTCCGGGAGGCGCCACAAGGCGAGGCCTCCACTGCCGGACACGTGGAGGGGCCAACCCCCATGAAGACTAGCGAGGAGGGCCGTATTCAGTTTGGCCCTCCGCCCAATACGATTCCGGAGACCCATATGGCTCCGGAGTCGGGCGAGCAGCCCCCTTTGAAGGAGGGGGTGCGCCGCTCCCACCGGTGGTCCCTGTCCATCCAGGGGCGCCGGATAACCTGATAGAGGCGCTACGAGGCGCCTCCGTTATGGACGAGCACCGTGTCCTTATGGGCACGATGAGAAGGTTCAATCTGCTAAGAGTGGACTGAACGAAGCCTGCAGCAGCCTGTTGACAGGCTTCGAGGTAAGCGACATAGAGAAAAAACCCCTGTAGTCAGTAGCCCCTAAGACACTATCCGGCAAGAAGAACCGGACAGAGGATCTATTATAGGAGACTAACATAGCATGTATGCATGAGCAGGCGTCGCTGTTGGCCGCAACCTCGCATGCTGCCGAAGTCTCTGAATTGAGGCAGAGGCTGGAGCGGACCGAGAACGAGCTCGGCGAGGTTAGGGTTCGGCTCCAGGAGAAGCAGGGTGAATAACGACTTGCTGTATGCTCGGAAAGTGTAGGCGATGTATATTGACTGTAGTGTCGTAATATGTGCAGGAGCCGCGGCCGAGGTCGAGGCCCTGAGGAAGGCCTTGGGCGAGGCCGAGGGGAAAGCTGTCCAGCAGCAGGCCACTCGTAAGAAGCTGAAGGCCCGGGTCAAAGAAATCCAGCAGGAGCTCCAAGATGCGGTGAAAAAATGTGAGAACTTGGAGAATGATGCGTCGGCTCAAGAGGCCGAACTCACCAAGGCTCGTCAGAGTGCGGAGACCGCTCAGAATGAGGCCCAGGCCGCCCTCCAGGAGATCCAGGAGGCCAAGAAGATCACGGCGGTTAAGGCATTTAAGATGCAAAGCAAGTATGCGGAGAAGCAATACCTTTTACTAACCTGGGTTCGGAGTTCCCCAGGGGCTTTTGCGGATTTATCACGCAGCGTATCAGACGCTGCAGAGTTCTACCGAGCCGAAGGAGGAGGTTCGATGGAGAAGCTATTCTGGTCACAGTACGTGACGCCAGAGCATCCCGTGTCCTTCACCGATCAGCTGAAGCAGCTGGTGGAGCTGCATAGGGTGGCCGAACTAGCCATGAAGGATTTGACAATCCGGCTATGGCCAGCCGAAGCTATGCCCGGCAGCTACTTCGGACTCGTGAGGCGTCTGGTGGAGGCGTGTCCGCGGCTGGATGTCCTCAAGCACTCCGCCTGTATTGAAGGTGCCCGTATGGCCTTCGCTCGCTGCAAGATGTGGTGGGCGAAGATGAACGGTGTTGAAGTTGCCAGCGGGCCGCCGGAGGGCAAGGAGCACCGCACACCCGAGCGATATTTTGCGGATGTCGTAGAGGGGTCTCGACTTGTGGCGGCGCAATGTTCGCAGGACATTATATTTGAATAGATGTATTCATGTTGCCCTTGCCTTGTATTATGGGAACAAAGCCAGTGTTTGTAAAATAATTTTATTATGCTTTGAATTGTTTCCTCCGGTGCGGCCGTGTTATGTGCAATCTAAGGGTTGGCCAGTCATCGACTTCTGCCCTCACGTAGGTAGTACGGAGGTGTTCGGGATGGATTCTAAACAATCTTGATCCAATTATATGGTCCTTTGGAGGAGTTGTTTAGCGCAACGAACAAGGCAATTGGACAGTACGGCTTAAACGCCCTCACTTAGCCATAGGAGTTTTATAATTCAGCAAGTGCGCAGCCCCTGGTCCAAGCCAGGGTACTGTCAGCATCTAATCGGGAAGTGCTGATCCATCGCGTGACGCAAAAAAAATCTCCAACGATTTTATAACCCTCGAACAGCTGACCGGCTCTCGCCGTATCATGACAATCAGTTTTCGGCTTTCTCTACTGAGGTGCTCATCCGGTCAAAGCCAGGGCACAATCGCAGTAGTTCTCCCTTTACTACCCTAGCTGATAGAGCGGGACGTAGGGTAGCAAGCACAGGAGCCGGCCAACCCAACTATTAACCAAAGACATGATTTGGAGCCAATGCATATAATGCTAAATTCGGGGTGCCAAACTTATATAAGAAGTGTTCGGTCTTTGCTGCCGTGTTGTGGGGCGATAAGTAGCCCCTAGCGAATCTGAGACGTACCCAAGAATAATGATGCAGCCGATAAGAAGATCGAAATAAAATGAAGTAAGAGGCTAAAACCATAGAAATTGGGCCGCAAAGCATTTTCATTATGACTGGATGGATACGTCAAGGCGTATTTTGTACAAATAGCGTGATAAGCCTCCGGGCTATTTAACATGCCGGAATCAAGAGGGCGCAGCTTGCGGGTCCTGGGAAATAAATATAAATACCGTCGAGAAGACGTATAGAGGTTACTCTACACACCTATGCTGCTTGCCTCCTTATATATGCCGATCCTTCGAAGGGACCGGTCCGCAGGCTCGTGGGAAAAGGAACCTGAAATAAAAAGGAAAAGGTGAAAGTATGTATGTCCGGGGTCGGTCTAGCCGAGCTGTAGATCCCGGGTTAGCTTCTGCCTCCATTGATGTCCATGGGATTTTAAGTGCGTAGTTATGTACACGTGGTGTGAATGCCACTACTTCGTCGGGACTGGGACAGAGGCCAAATTGCTAATCGATCTCTTGACGAGCCATGCTGTCCTGGTGCAGTGTAGTCCGGAGCCTCTTGATGATGTCTAGGGGCTCGGCAGCCGCATTATGGTGCTGCTTGAGAAGGCCGCTATGTACCTCTACTGCTAGGGCGGCGGTGTGCTCCTCTGTTCGGAGGGAGCGTTCCGTATTGCCATTGACTGTTATGACGCCGCATGGACCGGGCATCTTGAGCTTGAGATAAGCATAGTGTGGCACTGCGTTGAATCTAGCAAACGTTGTTCGTCCGAGCAGGGCGTGGTAGCCGCTGCGGAAGAGGACGATGTCGTTGCAAGAGCAATAGTTGGTGAGATGATCATGTGACGACACGTTGATACAGATCAAGATGATGGAGATCATGGTGTCATGCCGGTAACAATAGACATCATGACGGTACTTTGGAGATGCAGATCAAAGGCGCAAGATGATCATGGCCATATCATGTCACATATTTTGATTGCATGTGATGTTTATCTTTTATGCATCTTATTTTGCTTAGATCGACGGTAGCATTATAAGATGATCTCTCACTAAATTTCAAGGTATAAGTGTTCTCCCTGAGTATGCTCCGTTGCGAAAGTTCTTCGTGCTGAGACACCACGTGATGATCGGGTGTGATAAGCTCTACGTTCAAATACAACGGGTGCAAAACAGTTGCACACGCGGAATACTCAGGTTAAACTTGACGAGCCTAGCATATGCAGATATGGCCTCGGAACACTGAGACCGAAAGGTCGAGCGTGAATCATGTAGTAGATATGATCAACATAGTGATGTTCACCATTGAAACTACTCCATCTCACGTGATGATCGGACATGGTTTAGTTGATATGGATCACGTGATCACTTAGAGGATTAGAGGGATGTCTATCTAAGTGGGAGTTCTTAAGTAATATGATTAATTGAACTTTAATTTATCATGAACTTAGTCCTGATAGTATTTGCATATCTATGTTGTAGATCAATAGCTCGCGTTTAGCTCCCTTGTTTTATTTTTGGTATGTTCCTAGAGAAAACTAAGTTGAAAGATGTTAGTAGCAATGATGCGGATTGGATCCGTGATCTGAGGATTATCCTCATTGCTGCACAGAAGAATTATGTCCTTGATGCACCGCTAGGTGACAGACCGATTGCAGGAGCAGATACAGACGTTATGAAAGTTTGGCAAGCTCGAAATGATGACTACTTGATAGTTTAGTGCACCATGCTTAACGGCTTAGAATCGGGACTTCAAAGACGTTTTGAACGTCATGGACCATATGAGATGTTCCAAGAGTTGAAGTTAATATTTCAAGAAAATACCCAAGTTGAGAGATATGAAGTCTCCAACAAGTTCTATAGCTAAAAGATGGAGGAGAATAGCTCAAGCAGTGAGCATGTGCTCAGATTTTCTGGGTACTACAATCGCTTGAATCAAGTGGGAGTTAATCTTCCAGATAAGATAGTGATTGACAGAGTTCTCTAGTCACTATCACCAGGTTACTTGAACTTCGTGATGAACTATAATATGCAAGGGATAACGGAAACGATTCCCAAAGCTCTTCGTGATGCTGAAATCGACGAAGGTAGAAATCAAGAAAAGCATCAAGTGTTGATGGTTGACAAGACCACTAGTTTCAAGAAAAGGGCAAAGGGAAGAAGGGGAACTTAAAAAAAGAACGGCAAGCAAGTTGCTGCTCAAGTGAAGAAACCCAAGTCTGGACCTAAGCCTGAGACTGAGTGCTTCTACTGCAAAGGGACTGGTCACTGGAAGCGGAACTGCCCCAAGTATTTGGCGGATAAGAAGGATGGCAAAGTGAACAAAGGTATATTTGATATACATGTTATTGATGTGTACTTTACTAGTGTTTATAGCAACCCCTCAGTATTTGGTACTAGTACAGTTGCTAAGATTAGTAACTCGAAACGGGAGTTGCAGAATGAACAGAGACTAGTTAAGGGTGAAGTGACGATGTGTGTTGGAAGTGGTTCCAAGATTGATATGATCATCATCGCACACTCCCTATACTTTCGGGATTAGTGTTGAAATAAGTGTTATTTGGTGTTTGCGTTGAGCATGAATATGATTTGATCATGTTTATTGCAATACGGTTATTCATTTAAGTTAGAGAACAATTGTTGTTCTGTTTACATGAATAAAACCTTCTATGGTCATACACACCAACGAAAATGGTTTGTTGGATCTCAATCGCAGTGATACACATATTCATAATATTGAAGCCAAAAGATGCAAAGTTAATAATGATAGTGCACCTTATTTGTGGCACTGCCGTTTAGGTCATATTTGTGTAAAGCGCATGAAGAAACTCCATGCTGATGGAATTTTGGAATCACTTGATGCTTGCGAACCATGCCCTATGGGCAAGATGACTAAAACTCCGTTCTCCGGAACAATGGAGCGAGCAACTGAATTATTGGAAATAATACATACTGATGTATAAGATCCGATGAGTGTTGAGGCTCGCGGCGGGTATCATTATTTTCTGACCTTCACAGAGGATTTGAGCAGATATGGGTATATCTACTTGATGAAACATAAATCTGAAACATTTGAAAAGTTCAAAGAATTTCAGAGTGAAGTGGAAAATTATTGTGACAAGAAAATGAAGTTTCTACGATTTGATCACGGAGATGAATATTTGAGTTACGAGTTTGGCCTTCAGTTAAAACGATGTGAAATAGTTTCACTACTCACGCCACCTGGAACACCACAGTGTAATGGTGTGTCCGAACGTCGTAATCGTACTTTATTAGAAATGGTACGATCTATGATGTCTCTTACCGATCTACCACTATCGTTTTGGGGTTATGCATTAGAGACAGCTGCATTCACGTTAAATAGGGCACCATCTAAATCCGTGGAGATGACATAGTATGAACTGTGGTTTGGCAAGAAACCTAAGCTGTCGTTTCTTAAAGTTTGGGGCTACGATGCTTATGTGAAAAAGTTTCAACTTGATAAGCTTGAAACCAAATCGGAGAAGTGCTTCTTCATAGGATACCCAAAATGTTGGGTACACCTTCTATCACAGATCCGAAGGCAAGATCTTTGTTGCTGAGAATGGATCCTTTCTAGAGAAGGAGTTTCTCTCGAAAGAAGTGAGTGGGAGGAAAGTAGAACTTGATGAGGTAACTGTACCTACTCCCTTATTCGAAAGTAGTTTATCACAGAAAACTGTTCCTGTGACTCCTACACCAATTAGTGAGGAAGCTAATGATGATGATCATGTAACTTTAGATCAAGTTACTACCAAACCTCGTAGGTCAACCAGAGTAAGATCCGCACCAGAGTGGTATGGTAATCCTATTCTAGAGGTCATGTTACTTGACCATGACGAACCTACGAGCTATGAGGAAGCGATGATGAGCCCAAATTCCGCAAAATGGCTTGAGGCCATGAAATCTGAGATGGGATCCATGTATGAGAACAAAGTATGGACTTTGATTGACTTTCCCGATGATTGGTGAGCCATTGAGATTAAATGGATCTTCAAGAGGAAGACGGACGCTGATAGTAGTGTTACTATCTACAAAGCTAGAATTGTCGCAAAAAGGTTTTCGACAAGGTCAAGGTGTTGACTATGATGAGATTTTCTCACTCGTATCTATGCTTAAGTCTGTCCGAATCATGTTAGCAATTGCCGCATTTTATGAAATCGGGCAAATGGATAAACAAAACTGCATTCCTTAATGGATTTATTAAAGAAGAGTTGTATATGATGCAACAAGAAGGTTTTGTCAATCCTAAAGGTGCTAACAAAATATGCAAGCTCCAGCGATCCATCTATGGACTGGTGCAAGCATCTCGGAGTTGGAATATACGCTTTGATAAATTGATCAAAGTATATAGTTTTATACAGACTTGCGGTGAAGCCTGTATTTACAAGAAAGTGAGTGGGAGCACTACAGCATTTCTGATAAGTATATGTGAATGTCATATTGTTGATCGGAAATAATGTAGAATTTTCTGGAAAGCATAAAGGAGTATTTGAAAGGAGTTTTTCAAAGAAAGATCTCGGTGAAGCTGCTTACATATTGAGCATCAAGATCTATAGAGATAGATCAAGACGCTTGATAAGTTTTTTCAGTGAGTACATACCTTGACAAGATTTTGAAGTAGTTCAAAATGGAACAGTCAAAGAAAGAGTTCTTGCCTGTGTTACAAGGTGTGAAATTGAGTAAGACTCAAAGCCCGACCACGGCAGAAGATAGAAAGAGAATGAAAGTCATTCCCTATGCCTCAGCCATAGGTTCTATAAAGTATGTCATGCTGTGTACCAGATCTATTGTATACCCTACACTGATTTTGGCAAGGGAGTACAATAGTGATCTAGGAGTAGATCACTGGACAGCGGTCAAAATTATCCTTAGCGGAATAAGGATATGTTTCTCGATTATGAGGTGACAAAAGGTTCGTCATAAAGAGTTACGTCGATGCAAACTTTGACACCGATCTAGATGACTCTAAGTCTCGATCTAGATACATATTGAAAGTGGGAGCAATTAGCTAGAGTAGCTCCGTGCAGAGCATTGTTGACATAGAAATTTGCAAAATACATACGGATCTGAATATGGCAGACCCGTTGACTAAACTTCTCTCAGAAGCAAAACATGATCACACCTTAGTACTCTTTGGGTATTAATCACATAGCATTGTGAACTAGATTATTGACTCTAGTAAACCCTTTGGGTGTTGGTCACATGACGATGTGAACTATGGGTGTTAATCACATGGTGATGTGAACTATTGATGTTAAATCACATGGCGATGTGATCTAGATTATTGACTCTAGTGCAAGTGGGAGACTGAAGGAAATATGCCCTAGAGGCAATAATAAAGTTATTATTTATTTCCTTATATCATGATAAATGTTTATTATTCATGCTAGAATTATATTAACCGGAAACATGATACATGTGTGAATACATAGAAAACAGAGTGTCACTAGTATGCCTCTACTTGACTAGCTCGTTGATCAAAGATGGTTAAGTTTCCGAGCCATAGACATGAGTTGTCATTTGATTAACGGGATCACATCATTAGGAGAATGATGTGATTGACTTGACCCATTTCGTTAGCTTAGCACTTGATCGTTTAGTATGTTGCTATTGCTTTCTTCATGACTTATACATGTTCCTATGACTATGAGATTATGCAACTCCCGTTTACCGGAGGAACACTTTGTGTGCTACCAAACGTCACAACGTAACTGGGTGATTATAAAGGTCCTCTACAGGTGTCTCCGAAGGTACTTGTTGGGTTGGCGTATTTCGAGATTAGGATTTGTCACTCCGATTGTCGGAGAGGTATCTCTGGGCCCACTCGGTAATGCACATCACTATAAGCCTTGCAAGCATTGTAACTAATGAGTTAGTTGCGGGATGATGTATTACGGAACGAGTAAAGAGACTTGCCAGTAACGAGATTGAACTAGGTATTGAGATACCGACAATCGAATCTCGGGCAAGTAACATACCGATGACAAAGGGAACAACGTATGTTGTTATGCGGTTTGACCGATAAAGATCTTCGTAGAATATGTAGGAGCCAATATGAGCATCCAGGTTCCGCTATTGGTTATTGACCGGAGACATGTCTCGGTCATGTCTACATAGTTCTCGAACCCGTAGGGTCCGCACGCTTAAAGTTCGGTGACGATTGTATTATGAGTTTTTGTGTTTTTATGTACCGAAGGTAGTTTGGAGTCCCGGATGAGATCGGGGACATGACGAGGAGTCTCGAAATGGCCGAGACGTAAAGGTCGATATATTGGACGACTATATTTGGACATCGGAAAGGTTCCGAGTGATTCGGGTATTTTTCGGAGTACCGGAGAGTTACGGGAATTCGTATTGGACCTTAATGGGCCATACGGGAAAGGAGAGAAAGGCCTCAAAAGGTGGCCGCACCCCTCCCCATGGTCTGGTCCAAATTGGACTAGGGAAGGGGGATGCCCCCTTCCTTCCTTCTCCTTTTCCCTTCCCTTTTTCCTATTCCATGTGGGAGGAGGAATCCTACTAGGACTAGGGAGTCCTAGTAGGACTCCACACTTCTGGCGCGCCCTAGGGGCTGGCCGGCCTCCCCTCCTCCATCCTTTATATACGGGGGCAAGGGGGCACCCATAGACACACAAGTTGATCTGTTGATCTCTCCCAAGCGTGTGCGGTGCCCCCTCCACCATAATCCACCTCGGTCATATCGTAGCGGTGCTTAGGCGAAGCCCTGCGTCGGTAGCATCATCATCACCGTCATCACGCCATCGTGCTGACGGAACTCTCCCTCGAAGCTCTGCTGTATCGGAGTTCGTGGGACGTCATCGAGCTGAACGTGTGCTGAGCTCGGAGGTGCCATGCGTTCGGTACTTGGATCGGTCGGATCGTGAGGACGTACGACTACATCAACCGCGTTGTCATAACGCTTCCGCTTTCGGTCTACGAGGGTACATGGACACACTCTCCCCTCTCGTTGCTATGCATCACCATGATCCTGTGTGTGCGTAGGAATTTTTTTGAAATTACTACGTTCCCCAACAGCAGGATGTCGAGTCCGTATGCGGCTCCAACACCGTGGACTTTGTGGCCTTGGAGGGCACGATCTGCTTTGGTTCTGAGGCCATTGCAGCAACATGATCCATCTCCTGGGTGTGATCCGATGACAGATTTAAGCCATGTTCATCGGAGAGAGGGGGAGCGACTGCCACAGTCTTGAATCCGTCGAAGATCAAGTCTCCACGGGTATCCGCAACGCAGTTCAAGCTTCCAAATCTAACCTGATGGCCAGGGGCGTGGCTATCGACCTGCTCCAGATGGCCAAGCGAGTTGGCCCGCAGTACGAAGTCACCGAACACAAAGGTTTGTCTAGGGAGGAAGGTTTCTCCCTGAACAGTGCCATTACTGACGATCGAAGGGGCCATCAATCCTCTTGGCGATGACACAGTGGAACTCTCAATGAAAGCACCAATGTCGGTTTCAAAACCGGCGAATCTCGGGTAGGGGGCCCCGAACTGTGCATCTAGGATCGATGGTAACAGGAGACGGGGGACACGATGTTTACCCAGGTTCGGACCCTCTCTATGGAGGTAATACCCTACTTCCTGCTTGATTGATCTTGATGAATATGAGTGTTACAAGAGTTGATCTACCACGAGATCGTAATGGCTAAACCCTAGAAGTCTAGCCTATGAATATATGGTACTGAATGTGTCCTATCCGGACTATTCTCTCCGGTTTATATAGACACCGGAGAGATCTAGGGTTACATGTAGTCGGTTACATAAGAAGGAATCTTCATAGCTGGCCGCCTAGCTTGCCTTCCACGCCAAGGAGAGTTCAATCCGGACACGAGTATGGTCTTCGGTCTTCATGTCGTCACAGCCCATCAGTCCGGCCGATGGATAACAGGTCGGACGCCCGAGGACCCCTTAGTCCAGGACTCCCTCACCAACATTTGCTCAAACGTTGACAACAAGAGTTTAAGGTTTCGAGCCTTGTCTAGGTCATGGCACTACTCCTGCAATGTGGCCGTCCTGCTTGGCGTGCTCAATCAGAATAGCCAACATGTCAGCGACAATGTTAAATAACATTGGGGACATGGAGTCACCCTGTCGTAGTCCTTTTTTGTTTGAAAGTAATGGCCTACGTCATTATTGACTTTGATGGCCACACTACCTCCAGTTACAAAATTATGGATCCACTCGCGCCATTTATCGGAGAAACCTTTCATCCTTATGGCCTGTTGGAGGAAAGACCATTTGACCTTGTCATAGGATTTTTCAAAGTCGATCTTGAATACTACTCCACTCATGTTTTTTCGGTGCATCTCATGGACGGTCTCATGCAAGATTACTACGCCATCAAGTATATTTCTTCCTTGCATGAAAGCCGTTTGAGATGGCCGGACAACATGTTTAGCTACCGAGTTTAACCTATTCGTAGCCACTTTGGTGAAAATTTTGAAGCTGACATTAAGGAGGCATATGGGTCTGAAGTGTTGGATCCGTTCGGCCTCCTTAAACATCGGCAACAAGACAATCTCACCAAAATTAAGTCTGAATAGGTCAAGTCTGTCGGCATGAAGACAATTAAACAACTCCAAAAGGTCAAACTTGATTATATCCCAGAAATTCTGATAGAATTCTACGAGGAAACCATCTGGACCTGGAGCTTGTTATGTTCCATTTGGAACACCGCAGCTCTCACCTCCTCTTCAGAGAATGATGATGTAAGGATATCGTTTTCTTCCGTCGTGACTTGTGGAATATCATTTGTTCAGGTCTCATCAAGGGTGAAGTTCCCTTCGGCGATCGCCGCGAACAGAGATTTGTAGTAGTTGGTGATATACTTTTTGAGCTCCTCCTGACTTTAAATCCGCCCCTCATCTTGTTGGAGACTGTAAATACATTTCTTCCTATGCCGCCCATTGACGACCAATTGGAAGTATCTTGTATTACTATCACCCATCAGAATGAAATCAGCTTTGGATCTTTGGTAGTATTTGATCTCTTCTTCTCGCAAAAGACGTGCAACCTTTTCATTAGATTGATTTTTCAATTCAATCTCTTGTTGAGATAAGGTGCATGTCTCAGCAATTTTATTGAGGTCATCAATAATGATACAGAGCCGTTGTTTTTCTTTTTTATAGCATTCGTTTTCATTCAATCTGGTTTTACTCTGACAGCAAACGATTCTGCCGCCCTCCACGGTGCTGCTGTGGCGGTGGAGGCAAAATTGACAAATTTGACCTATAGACGAAATCAAATCACAGAATGAACTGCCCGTGAAACTATTTCACGCGGCTAACCTTTTTGTGTGACGCCCGACACGAAGGCGCCACACTACGCTGTGCAACGCCTCACAGATAGGCGCTACACGCCTGGCCAGCATCGCACCCGTGTGATCCGAAAATTACTAAGTCAGTGTGCAGCGCCTGAGAGCTAGGCGCCACACTATACAGTGTAGCGCCTAGCGTCTAGGCGTTGCACTAGTGGTTGCTTCATTTTGTAGTGCAACCACTAGTGCAGCGCCTGAGAGCTAGGCGCCACACTATACAGTGCAGCGCCTAGCTCTTAGGCTCTGCACAATGACTTAGCAATTTTTAGGCAGTCTGGGGTGCAACGTTGGGCAGGCGTGTAGCGCCTATCTATGAGACATTGCACATTGTAGTGTGACGCCTTCGTGTCAGGTGTCACATAAAAAGGTCAGCCGCGTGAAATAGTTTCACGGACAATTCATTCTGTGATCTGATTTCGTCTACAGGTCAATTTTGTTAAATTTGCCGGCGGTGGACGTCACGGAGGCAGGCGACTCCTGAAGCGAGGCGGCCACATCCAGCAGGTCCGGCGGGCCTCCCAATGGCAGCGAAAGAGGCGCATCGCGCCAAAGCTCCCCTCACCGCGGATGGCTGAGGTGAGGGACGCCCGTGGGGCAGGCAAGGTTGACCGAGGCGTTGGCCCAGGCAGCCTCACCGACGATGCCAATCGTGTGGCGGGGAGCCGGACTGTGTAGGCAGCGACACCTGCGCCGGCGACACTGGCCGCGGAGGACGGCAGCTCCTTTAAAAAAAAAAAATAACAGATTTATTCCATACTTCCAGGATGCAACATTGCACATTATGAGAGGTCAACATGACCTTATTAGGACACTGATCATCTCGATGATGTATACCTAAACAAGTAAACAAACAGGTGCCAACATCATGTAGTCCATAAGCACGTTGAGCTTGCCTGTGTGCATTTGAATTGTTCTTGTGATCAATTTTGAACACTCTAGCATCTTGTTGATCAGTGAGCTGAAGTTAACTCGAGATATATGGCTTGATCATCCAATGTCCTGGGAAGTTTCGAAGATCTCTTCTTGCAGCCGCTTCAGCCTTCAGCCACAGTCTGGTTGTCCAAAATGAAGTTTGCCTTCTTAAATTTGCAGAATATGAGCGATCCATGATGCCAGCTCAAGAGCCTTTGCCTTTGCTTGCAGCTCCTTGGTGCTCACTATGTAGCCTCTATGGAAAGCAGGTCTTTAACTCTTGAAACTGATTCCCTGGTGCTAGCACAAGGGTTTGAGATTGAGAGGGATGGTACTGATCGATCACCAGCCTGCAATGTTATGGCTGAACTGAAGCTGTTCCTGAAGCAAAAACTTCGATGCTTGTAGGTTTATTTTTGCTAATAGGAACTGCAACAAGGTAGCACACAGTCTGGTAAGTTATGTGTGTTCTTTGAACATGTACGAGGATATGCAGGCTGAACATGTAATCCCCCTTTTATCTGACATTGTGGCGCGCGATGCTGGCTCTGATTAATGCTGTTTATTTACATTTGGGTGCAACTATATGTTGCTTTGATATGCAGTTTTGTTACACATAATCTAGCCAAAAGGCTTTTAAATTTGTACCTGAATACATAGCTGTGTATTCACTGTGAATGAGGATTTTTGCTTCTGTTTATTTGACTCAGTGGAGTGAATTGCGTTACCAGATTAAATTCCCTGGGATTACCATAATAGGATCTTGATCCCTGATTTTAGAACACCCTAAATATAGTGGACGATTGCTAACTAGAATCGGCTGAGTCCATTAGCAGTAGGCCATGGCTGCATCTTGGGATCTCTGGGAGCGAGGACATGGCCAGGAAGAAGGGCAGCAGGAGGGCGAGGTAGGAGACGCATAGGTTGCCGCCCGCACTGACCTTGCGGTGGCCGGCGGTGGTAGTCGGTCTTCTGATCACCTTGGGCTTCCTCATTTTAGGTATGACCCGTAGGTATGTGTATCTGTAAAACAAAGGATTTGTGGGAACTGGCTCAACCCTCTATAGCCTATCTCACACACACACGCGCGCGCGCGCGCACACACACACACATATATATATATCAATCTCAACTCACTCCTGATGCATCTAGAAGGTTGAGATTGCGCCTACAGACCTCAAACATAGGAGAAGGTAGAGGCTTGGTGAAGATGTCTGCAAGTTGATCCTTTGAGGAGATAAACTTGATCTGTAGTAGCTTCTGTGCAACACGTTTCCTCATAAAATGATAGTCAATTTCAATGTGTTTGGTCCGTGCATGGAACACCGGGTTTGTTGAAAGAAACGTAGCACCGATGTTGTCACACCAAAGAACTGGAGGATGTGGCTCGGAGATTCCCAGCTCTCGAAGTAGAGACTCGATCCATATAAGCTCGGCAATCGCATTGGCTGCTGCATTGTACTCGGCTTCTGTGCTGCTGCAAGAAACAGTGGCTTGCTTGCGTGCACTCCAGGCGATCAAATTAGGGCCCAGAAACACAGCATATCCCCCCGTAGATCGCCTATCATCTGGACACCCAGCCCAATCAGCATCTGAAAACGCAGATAGAACTGCCGAGGAACTGGGTCGCAGGTGAAGACCATAGGAGACAGTGAGACGCACATAACGAAGAATGCGCTTCACAGCAGACCAGTGCACATTAGTAGGTGAATGAAGATACTGGCATACCCTGTTAACCGCAAAGGAGAGATCAGGGCGTGTGATCGTCAGATACTGCAAGCCACCAACAATACTCCGATACTCCGTCGCATCCGTAGGAGACAGAATAGTACCGGCAGTAGCCGAGAGCTTGTCGGTGGAGGACATGGGTGTGGGGGAAGGCTTGCACTTGAGCATACCAGCACGGCGCAAGAGGTCAAGAGAGTACTTCTTCTGGGTGAGAGCTAAGCTGCCGCGAGACTGATGCGCAACTTCAATGCCCAGGAAGAAGTGAAGCTGTCCCAAATCCTTAACCGCGAAATCTCTGCCAAGTGCAGTCACGAGAGCATCAGCAGCCGTTGCAGAGGAGCTGACCAGAATAATGTCATCCACGTACACAAGCAAATACACAGTCACACTGGGGCGCTGAAATAAGAACAGCGAGCTGTCAGCTGTCGACGGAACGAAGCCATGAGTACGAAGAGCCGAAGCGAGGCGAGCATGCCAGGCACGGGGCGCCTGCTTCAGTCCATAGAGAGCCTTCGTCAGACGATAGAGATGATGAGGCTGAGCGTGATCAACAAATCCTGGTGGCTGCCGCATGTAAACCTCCTCTTCAAGCAGCCCATGGAGAAAAGCATTCTGCACATCAAGCTGTCGAAGAGACCATCCACGAGAGACTGCAAGAGACAGGAGAAGCCGAATAGTAGTAGGCTTAACAACTAGGCTGAATGTATCCTCATAGTCCAGACCATGACGCTGTTTAAACCCCTTAGCCACAAGACGCGCCTTGTAGCGCTCAATAGACCCATCCGCATGTCTCTTGACTTTGAAAACTCACTTCGAATCAATGATGTTGACGCGAGGCGGAGGGGGAACCAGTGTCCGGGTCTCATTATGCATAAGGGCGTGGTACTCTTGCTCCATAGCAACCCTCCAGTGAGGGATACTCATAGCAGCCTCATAGCTGCGTGGTTCAGCAGTGGGATCTGCAACAGCATGAGCAAGACAGGCAGCCAAGTATGTGACAATACCATCAGTACGCTGCTTGGGAAGAACGATACCGCTGCGGCTGCGAGTATGCGGACGCTGCGGTGTAACGAGTACAAGAGCAGGCGGCACCAATCCTGGAGACGTCGGCGAAGGAGGATCGGGCGATGGGGGCCCAGGCGAGGCGAAGATATGCTCGGCCGACCCAGGTGAGAGGGGCGGCAGAGAAGTACGTGCGGGCGACGTAGGTGATGACGGAGGCGATGCCGGGCGTGGAGGCGGTGATGAAGACCGCTCGAGCCGCTCGGGTGAGGCCGTCGGTGACGTGGGCCGCGCAGGAGCAGCCGTGACTGACGCCGGCCAGGTACTGAGGCCGTCGCTGGCGTCGGTCCGGTTGCAAGGGCAGGCGTGGTTCCACAGACGGGGTCGAAAGCGGGAGGCGGTGCATGCACATGCACCGGCCGATCGACGTGCATCACAGGAGATGCATCGGGAAGTAGTTCCAGGCGAGCACCATGTCCAATTCCTGCACCATGATTAGGTAACAACACAGGCGAATATGCAACATTTTCAAATTGGCCAAGCATAATAGGAGATGAATGCATAGATGGAGGTGTGGTGGGTTGCTGCGGCATGGCTGAAAAGGGGAAGACGTTCTCATCAAAGACAACATCACGAGATATGTAGACACGATTTGTTGGCACATGAAGGCACTTGTAGCTTTTATGGAGAGAACTATATCCCAGGAACACACATTTCTTCGACCGAAACTCAAGCTTTCTATGATTATATGGACGAAGATGGGGCCAACAGGCACACCCGAACACCTTAAAAAAGGTATAGTCAGGAGTTTCATGTAAAAAAAGCTCAATAGGAGTTTTCATATTAAGGACACGCGTAGGTAATCTGTTAATAAGAAAACACGCTGTAGCAAAGGCATCACTCCAAAAGCAAAAAGGTACAGAGGCGTGAGCCAGGAGTATGAGTCCGGTCTCAACTACATGTCGATGCTTGCGCTCAACAACGCCATTTTGCTGATGTGTGTGAGGACATGATAAACGATGAGAGATCCCAATCTTATTAAAGAAAGTGTTGAGGTTGCGATATTCGCCCCCCCCCCCAATCGGACTGAACATGAATAATTTTATGCTGGAGAAGACGTTCAACATGCACTTGAAACTGAATGAATATATCAAACACATCAGATTTGCGCTTAAGAAGATAAAGCCAGGTAAAGCGACTATAGGCATCAATAAAGCTAACATAGTAGTTGTGACCACTAACAGATGTTTGTGCGGGACCCCACACATCAGAAAACACAAGTTCAAGAGGACTCGTTACTTCCCGAGTAGAGTAAACAAATGGTAGCTGATGACTCTTGCCTTGTTGACACGCATCACACACGGACATCTCCTTATTGCTAGACTCGATAGGCAGCTCATGGCGGTGAACTATATGGCGAACTATGGGAGTGGCAGGGTGACCAAGGCGAGAGTGCCACTGAGACGGTGACACACGAACACCGCTGAAGACGCGCGGGGCGGATGGATCCTCCAAGCGGTATAACCATGGCTCAGGCGGCCACTAAGCAGAATTTCCCGGGTGGCTCGGTCCTTAACAAAAAGATCAAACAGGTGAAATTCACATAGGACATTATTATCAAGAGTGAGCTTTGAAACAGATAACAGATTAAGAGTCACTGAAGGGACCCGTAAAATATTACGAAGATGAAGCTGCCTAGATGGATGACTAGTTAAGAGAGATGCTTGGCCAACGTGAGAGATGTGCATACCTACACCGTTGGCGGTGTGAACCTTGTCGTAGTCGTAGTAGGGCTGGTGAGTGGACAGCTTGGCGAGCTCGTTCGTCATATGGTTCGTGGCGCCGGTGTCCATATACCACGCGGGATCAATCGGGTACGACAGCGTAGAACCTTGGTCGACGCGTGTGTCCTTGCCCTTGGCGGCAACATGAGCAGCAGGAGGGCCAAAATCCACCATGGCAAATTGGCGCTCATTACCTTTCCCATCATTACCGATGCCCAGGAAGCTCCGCTGAAAGCGTTTGTGGCACTTGGAGGCGATGTGCTTTTCACGACCGCAAAGCTGGCACCGCACTGGGCCCCCACCCGGGGTCGGCGCAGGGGGGTTGGCAACCCAGGCAGCCGAAGAAGACGCAGGCGGCCGCTGGCCGCGCGATGCCCAAAAGGCCGCCGACTGGTCGG
Organism: Aegilops tauschii subsp. strangulata; assembly: GCF_002575655.3. Taxonomy (NCBI): domain Eukaryota; kingdom Viridiplantae; phylum Streptophyta; class Magnoliopsida; order Poales; family Poaceae; genus Aegilops; species Aegilops tauschii. The sequence goes on along the minus strand of NC_053035.3, from coordinate 204,402,170 downwards.
CGATGGTGGTGGCGGAGCGGCGAGCCTCGACGCGTTGCTCGGTGAAGAGCAGGCGGGAGAAAAGCTCGTGCGGAGGGAGCGGCGGCTTGGCGTTGTGGACGGCCTCGGCAAGATTGTCGTACTCGGCGTCGAGGCCCTTGATGACGTAGCCGGCGAACTCCTCATCACTCAGCGGTCGACCAATAGAGGTCAGTGTGTCCGCCAAGACCTTGATTTTGTTGAAGTAGGTTGTGGCAGAGGAGTCCAGTTTCTTGATGTCATCAAGCTTGCTGCGAAGAGCCATCGAGTGGGCGGTGGAGGTCTGGGCAAAAGCATGCTCTAGAGTCGTCCATGCATCCAAGGAGGAGGCAGCAAAAAGACAAAGGCCAGCGACCCCGTCTCCCAGGGAACCCTGGATGGCGGAGAGGATCGCCTGGTCTTGCTGCACCCACACACGGTGCGCCGGGTTGATGGCCGGGCCGTGGACAGTGGGGATAACCTGCGGCGGACACGGTAGGGAACCATCGACATAGCCAAGGAGGGAGCGGTTGCGGAGCAGCGGTAGAACCTTGGCGCGCCAAAACAGGTAGTTGTCCGGCGTGAGGCGGATGGTGATCAGGTTGTCGAAGTGAAACGGCCCGGAGGGCATGACGGCGTCGGTGGCAGGGGCAGCGGACGCTGCAGTGGCGGCGGGTGCCACACCCGTGAGCGGGGCATCGGAGGCCCCGAGGCCGCCGGCAGGATGGCGAGTGTCGGGGACGAACCAGCAAAGGTCGCGGGTGGCGCCATCATCGCGGCGGTGGAGATCGCCACCGTCGATGTCGCGGGAGATGGCGGGATCGGAGCCGAGAACATCGAGCCGACAGTGGTAGTGCCGAAGAATTGGGGCCTCGGCGAAGCACCGGCGTGATAGGGGAGATTGAGGAGGGCGGCAAGCGACGCGGGGATGGCCCCGGAGCTGGCGGCGCCCGAGGCGAAAGCGGACATGGCAGCGGCGGCCCTAGGGTTGGGGGCGCGGCGGCGACGACGACTGAGGTGAAGTAGGACCTGGGTTAGGCTGATACCATGTAAAACAAAGGATTTGTGGGAACTGGCTCAACCCTCTATGGGGTGGCATATATATATAAGGTTATACAATGTACAGGTTACACAGTTAGCCTACGTTACAAAGTCTAACAGTATCCTACAAAGGGGTACAACCTGCTCTTTATATAGGTGGCGCTAAAAGGACCAGGACCGAAACCAACGGCTGGATTTGCTGGCGGGTAAAAGGCTCCCTCTTTTCTCTCGGTCAATTACGATCTCAGATCAAAACTCCAACAAATTGGTAGTATAAATCTGCTGAGTTGAGCCTTTTTTTTCCTTTGGTAAGTGACAAACTACACCCCGCAGTGAAAGTTTGGTGGAGCAAATCAGAAAGGCCAAGTGCCAACTGAACTTTTTCATAGGAAGCAACGCTGGGTGTTGATGGTGCTCGGTGATGGATGGACGCTGAAGCTAGTTTCTCTCATGTTCTCTTCAAATTAAAAAGGAGCTGTGCTGGAAGGTTGCATGTGTGCTGCATTCAGTAAACTGTGAGAAGCTAGCTAGTTGTCCAATTTTATCGTCCAATTTGAGATTAGTTAGTAGAAAAAAAATCCTTAAGTCTGTTTACCAGTGATTAATGGATGATCATGACAAGTCTGTTTTTTGTAACTGACAAGTCTGCTTTATTTGTTAACACTATGGTTAGTAATATTAGTTTGTATGAACTTCAGAAAACATTTGAGCAAGACTACTTGACACAGGATGCACTGTGGATTGAGAATCTGGAAACATGAAGTGAATGAAGATTCGGCATTTGTTATCCTAATGCCCGCGGAATGTAACTGAGAAAATAGAAAACAGATTATGCAGTTAAAAGGTATTGTCCCTAGACTTTTTTTTGTCGCGTAAAAGCAATTCTGTGTAGAGCATCTTACATCTATGCCTATAGTCAAACCAAGCAAACGAACAACAGAGCGCCGAAGACCCACTATTCCTTGCTGTGGATATATGCATTGCCTGCTTGCCTTTTTTTTGGCAAACAACATTGCTTTGGGCCATAGAAGCGACATGTATAAGCTCCGATAGATACATTCTGTTCTTGGTTCACAATTAAGCCCCTACCAGTAGGATTAAGCTCTGGTACATATCTGAACAGTTGCACCAGCTTGTCAACAAACACAACTTTCTTCCATACCTAATTAAAAAAAGAGGATGTTAGACGATGAGTTGACCCCCCCTCCCTCCTCTGGCGCCCCCGCGGGCGGCAGGGGAGGAACCCTAGCCGCCGGCGCCTCTCCTCTCCCCCTCCCCTCTCCCCCTCCCGCCGCTGCCAGAGGGTGCGCCCGGGCGAAGCCCGGCCGGCGGCGGCGGCGGCGGGGACTCTCACCCCCTTGTGCGGGCCGGCGCGGTCGGACCAGGGCGCTGCGGAGCGCGGGACGCGGCGGTGTGGCGGCGGCTCTGCGGGTGGCGCGGGGCTCTCCGGCGGGCGTGGTGGGCTACGACGAGGCGGGCCGTGCCCGGGGTCTGGATGCGGCGCCTCGGCCGGATCTGGCCCTGTGGCAGCGAGGGCCGCGGGCGGCCACCTCTGCCGGGTCCTCCCTGCCTGGTGGAGGTGGGAGATGGTGGTGCGTGCTGGTGGTCGGGGACGGTGGCTGCGACTTTGGCGGCGGCTCGGCCAGATCTGACTTCTCAGCGGTGCGGGCCTCGGAAGGCTTGGGCTGCGGGCAGCCGCCTCGACCGGGGCCATGTCGGCTGGTTGGGGTGGCGGCGCAGTAGCGGTGGTTCGGCCCCCCTCTCCTGATGCTTGGGGTGCTTGGAGCTGTGGTCGGAGGCGTGGCCGGAGGGTGGAGCACGGTGGCTCAACGCTCCTCGTCTTTGGCTGGCCACGGTGGTTGGGGCGCTCCGGGGGTTGGCAGGGGTGCCTCCGGGTTTTTGCTGTTGCCAGGGGTGGCGACGGCGGCCCGGCCCCGGTTCGAGAAATGGCGAGGTGGCTGCGGCGTGCCCGGCAGCCGCCGGTGGCTTTCCCTGCCCTGTTTCAGCCGGCTGGGTCCCATTCTCGCCCAAAGGGCTCGCCTTTCTGACAGTCGCGTCCGGTGGTCCGTGTGGAAGGAGGTGGGGTGGTCTTGGATGCTAGGGCGGCGGCTCTGGTGGTGGAAGCCCGGTGCTCGCGGGCGGAGGCCGTGGCTCAGGTGCTGCGCGGTGGCCATGGCCGTGTGGGCGGCGTGGTGGCCGGGGGATGACGATCGGTGGTGGTGGTGCGGCTTCCGTACCTTTGTCAGGGGCAGTGAGCGTGGACCGGGGTGAAAACCTGCTCTGTCTTTGGGCAGTCCGGCGGCGGCGAGTTCGTCCCCTTCTTGAAGGCGTCGTCACGATCCTCATTGCCCGTCGTGTTGCTCCAGGGGAAACCCTGACCCTCGGTTCGGGCGGTGGCGGCACTCATGTGTCGTAACCTTCCTGAAGGCGCCGCCTTGAAGCTCACGGTTCATCGTCTGCAGCTACATCTCTTCGCGGTGGCATGTTCACGGTTGAGGATCCCGGCAGCTCTTGTAGTGGCTGGGTGTGGTATTGCTGCGTCTAGCGCCTATGTATCTAGCCTTGGGTGTGTGCGTGAGTTGTGGTGGCGTGTGTTTGTATCAGATTGTGGTTGGTTGGTGCTTTATATATAAAGCGGGGCGAAAGCCTTTTTCGGTAAAAAAGAGGGTGCTAAAGCTTAAGAAACACATTATAAGATTAGAAAGAAATGTAAATATGGGGTGAAATAGGAGGTACCTCTCCATCAATCAAAAGCTGCATCGCCAAAATAACTGTTCTCAACCCAAAAGGTTGGGCGGAATATATGAATCTCCTTATATAGTGAAAACTTTCAGAAGACCAACTTATTATGAAATAAATCTGTTACATAGTGAGAAGAACGGAGATACCGGCGTGGATCCTAAATATGGTTTCCCGGAAATGGATTAAGAAAATTCCTTACAACACAGAACAGACAAGTTACATCAGAATTTGATAAGAGAGGCCGGGTAGACCAAACTTGACATGGGAGGAGTCCGTAAAGAGGGATCTGAAGGACTGGAGTATCACCAGCGAACTAGCCATGGACAGTGGTGCGTGGAAGCTTGCTATCCATGTGCCAGAATCATGAGTTAGTTGCGAGATCTTATGGGTTTCACCTCTAGCCTATCCCAACTTGTTTGGGACTAAAGGCTTGTTGTTGTTGTTGTTGTTGTTGTACAGAACTGACAAGTTACTGGTAACAGCGAATATGGATTTTCCTTCAGCCTACGGCGAACGTTTAGCAGCAGAAAAAGTCTACTTGACCCGCACAGGTTTGGAGCCGTGATAACATGACCCGTGAGGTTTTAAACCAGATAAATAACCAGCCCACCTTTGGAACAGGGCATGTTGTCCCGGCTCCAAACCTCATGGGATCAAGTAGACATTCTTTTTATCAGACACTTGCCGTTATAATGATGCTGTCGAGTGGAGATAGATAATACTAGTATATGCCTTCTGAATCAAAGGTTCAAACTCCTGCAAAGAGAAAGGATCCTGCTTTTAGAATGAACCTAATTCACATTTTATGCCTTGTATATTTTGATTCTCTTTTCTATGATTGGCAAAATAACAATACGTAAAACTAAAAATCACGAATTACTCCCTCTGTTCCTAAATATTTTTCTTTCTAGAGATTTCAACAAGTAGTCTAAGTGACTACATACGGAGCAAAATGAGTGAATCTACACTCTAAAATATGTCTATATACATACGTATGTGGAATATATACTAAGAGGGAACGACAAAACAATCTTCGGAGGCATATTTATATGATTTATGCAATACAATATTGAGCAAATATTCCCTGTAAACCCATCAAACATTCTTGGTTGCTTTTCTGTATATTTTCTTGTTTTCAGTTATATTTGTGCAGATTCATCTCTCAGTTTCGTAAAACCATTATACCAAGACTTTAAAATAACAGAGTTACGGAACAGTTGCCTTCATGTATGTTTGAAATTTGAACAAGCGAACATCATTCTTGTGTACTTACTGCCAATGCACATAAGAGCTAATGTTAAGAAATGCAGAGAGCACAGAAAACCCAACACTTCGGCCAAGCTAAAGATAGTTTTTCAATAAAAAAAAAAGAGGCAAGTCATTCTGCATAAAGTAAGATGAACAGGTCAATTTTAAGCTGTTTGATTAAGACCAACAATGATGCATAATGCCCTAAGTTATGAATCAGCATCAGCACAAAGCTAGAATTCAGAATTTCAGATTACCACATATCAACTGCAAATCTACCTATTGCATACATTGTATGTGTTTTTCTACCAGTGATTGAAGAGTCTAGGAAAATGTTAAACTTCTAAGGCTTAAGAGGAAGATCAAGAGGAGTTGCAGCCACTGTTCTATCTGCTGCACCAGCAGGCAAAGGTCTTATTCTTATTTTCCTTTCATCTATTACAGTTTCACCATTCTCATCCCCGACATCAGCTGGAAGTTTTGATACCGCAGTCTCTTCCTCTTGCTTGTCCCGAGGGAAATATAGCGGAAGCAATCTACATAATGCTTACCGTTGGCAAATGGAAGAAAAAATAAAATATTTTTTAGGGCTTCAGCTTAAGTACCTTTTGTATATCTCTGTATCAGAGTATCTGATGTGACAGGAAAACTCATGTGATGCATCTCATGATGTGTTGACAGAAAAGTTGATTAAGAGAGCTCCCCCCCCCCCCCCCCCCCCCCCCCGTTTCATTAATAAGAGAGTACTTTACAAGCAGTTAGGAAGGATATATAAGCTGCTAATCTCTACTCTCTACACACTCAATATGGCAGCCGGCCTATGCCTTGCTGTCCTAGAAAAAATAACAGAACTCCTGTTGCTGAGTCACTCCTACACCAAAAGTACTATACAATGTTTCTTGTATCATTCACAAGTGCAGCTTCATTTTGGAGGCTAGCTTCTGGATCTTTTCGACACAATCCTTGTCTAGAGTCGGCAAGATCCTTTTTTTAGCATTTCCCTGGAATTTAAGAAATGTAAGAAATGCAAATCAGTGGTGTTCCATATTGAGTTCAAAAAACTTATGGTATACAACATTCCGTTTAGAAGTGGGCCTGACCGTGTAGGCTTTCTTAAGATTTCTCCATTTATCCTAAACATTAGAAGATAGATTGGTATCAGTGTGGACCTAGGACAAAGAATTAAGGAGAGATTGGTGACAGTAAAATTATATGTTGGTAACATAGAACACATGTACCAAACATAAAATTTTGTATCTTTCACGGCGGAAAAATTATAGATGCATAGAAGATTAACAAAAAAAAGTATAAAATACAATAAATTAAAATGGTGTCACAAGCAAAGAAAACATCTAATAATGCATTTGCTTTAGGGTGCAATATACACCAATCTACCATACCTTAAGATTCATTGATGTTCGAACTGATCTTGAAAAGTTCTCATGTTTCAACTTCGTCCAATTTCCAACCCCAGATATATACAGAGCATCCACTAGTTTTTTCATCTCTTCGTATGTCCAGTGGTCATTGTTTTTTCTGTGCCCACATTTTTTGCCTTTACATGTAGAGCTCATGTCCTGAAAGCATGTCGCATTCTAGTAAACATAACCGACATAGTTATGAGCATTTTTCCATTGATGGATGGCTGATAATAAATCTGAGCTCAAAAGGTGCACAATGCAAAGACTGAATACATAAAGAAGTCGTTGCACACATACTAATTTGTTGAATTTCTACCTGATAATAAACATAATTCTTACCCCTAAATGGTTAGGCAGAAGGAAAGTTTGTTCCGTGTTTAACGACCATATTCCTCTCTTGCGTGCACTTCTCACGCGACTTCGGTGCCTCCAACCACTTTTCGGCATGTAATCTGAAGCATATAACATATGAATTTAACTACTTGAGACTGGCAAGTGATATATATCAACCTTCATAATTCGTACCTAGCAGGTCTACTATGAAGGTAGCACAAGCCCCCTCCTCCAGCGGCGTGGCGGCGAGCGCAAGCCTCATGCTTCTCCGGTGACAAGGCAGCGGGTGCCCTTTCCCTCCTCCCTTTCTCTTCTTGTCCTCCTCTCCTCCTCCACCTAGGGCCATGGTGACAGGGGCCTCCTCTTTCTCAGGAAGCGCCGTGGCCGGCGCAGATCTCCTCCTCCCCCTTATCTCCTTGGTTTCTGGTGACGCAGGCGCAAGTGTTTGTATCATGCCATGATCACTAGTTGGTGAATAAAATTCACATTCAATCTGCCAAGATGAAACATATTTTCAGTAACATTTGTCACATCATTTATTTAGCAAGTTATACTTTTACATGTGCCAAAATCATGCCTCATGAGTTAAATTCGCCTCCTTTATATAAGTAGGACTGCGTGCACCTGCAAGGAAAGCTTCATACATTGGTTTCAAAGTGGAAACCACGGATAAAACTTGCTTGCTTATGTAACAAAGTTTGGAATATACCGCAAGAAGTAAACATTGCACCTCCAAACAATTTTTCAATATCATGTTCATCTTGGGGTCCTTCTAAGACTGCTTGGAAGTCCATGGCGTCATAATCCAGATATGCTGAATAGACTTCAATCTCCGCCTGCCATCAAAACAATGAAATATACGTCGGTTTCGTCTGAGGATTTCGATGAGCCCACTGCAAACTCTATATATCCAAGTCAGATTCGATAAGATCTGAAGAACTTGGATCATGTATGAACTGTACTAGGCCACATATATTGCATCCAGTTAAACAGAAAGTTGATGAAACCAGGGAATTGGAATAATTAAGCTTCAGTACTTTGTATTGACCATTTTGATTGTGCTTAAAACTCTTCTTTCAGATAACTCATGAATCTTGAGTGAAATAACAAATTTACATATAGGGATTTGTTTTGTGCGCTCGATGAATGACAAACTGTACAGGTGGATGCCAGTCCAACACGACGCTTGTTGAGCAACACATCGTTCCCATTCTCAAAAAGAATAGCACAAAAAAAATTCTCAAAAAGAAAAACAAAAGAAAGAAACACCAGTTTTGCACAGAGAGTACTTGAAGCAAGAAAGCAAAAGAGTAAAAAGGCAAAGGAGAAGAAGCATGAACGCTAGGAAAGAACAATAATCTTCCACGGGAATGGATTTCTTCAGAGGCGATAAAGAAAATGGAGGGAAGCAAAGATGGGCCTTACCTGGGTCGGCGAATTCGAGCCCCCATCCAGAGGATCGGACAGCACGGGCACCCAAATCTCACCGTCTTCGGCCGGAAAGCTCCCCGTCCCTGACGACGCGCCCGCCTCCATTGCTGCTGCTGCCGCCGCGCTGTCAAAGAAATGGAAAGCTTATGAATGCAAGAATTTTGCCCCTGCAATCTGACCCCCCTCTGCATAAAAAAACGCAGTCTTTCGTGCAGAGAGACGCACAAAAAACCCGATCTTTTTCATCTCAGACCATGGATAAAGTAAAATTTCCACTTATAGAAATATCGGGGGGAAGAGGATGAGCAAGGCAGGGCGGGGACTGCAAGAGCAGGCATATCTTCTGGAGTGGCGAGAGGCGACAGCGCGAGACGCGAGAAGAGGCGAGAGGCTTGTTTAGTGCTGGAGCTCACCGTGGCCCGGCCGTGGAGGGTAGGAGGACGCGCGAAGGGAGGAAGATGAAGGCGAGAGCTTCCAGGGTGACAGTGTGCAACTCGAATCCCACCACGGGAGAAATTTTGAAGGGGAGCGTTTTCCTCCCCTTCTATATACCTGAGACCTCAAAGCAAGTTAATTGTTTTGAAACTAGGTGTGACATCCGGTGTAATATTCTTTTCGAGAGATTCACCGGATGTCTCATCTATTTTTTCATAAGTTTTAATTGATGTGACAAGTCATTAGATATGAAAGAATATTGATGCGACAAGTCATTGAAATATCATTGTATTTTATAGGTTGTTGTTGGATTACGTGCAGTCACATATTATAATGTTTAACTATAAATTCACTCCCATCTTTCCAAAATAACATTTAATAAATAGTACTCCCTCTGTTAAGTTGTATGGGTCAAATTCAAAAAAATTTACATCCAAGATAGATGATGGGTGGTGAAATAATTTCTCTAATTTGTAAAATACTCAATTAGTGTGCTTGTTTTTCTTTAAAGAATCATGTTACCGATGCATTAATTGTGGCGTATGTATGTATGACCACAAAATGACCAAGGACTTTTACATGCATCAGTGAATTTTCTTTTGATCATTGCTTGCGGCTATTTAATACACCTCAAAATCTGAACATGTGATGTGGAACAATGAAAATGACACAAACAAAAAAAAAACATAGGCCCTCTAAACCACAAGGAGGAAGTAACAACTTTATTTTCTCTTTTCTGTGTTAAATATGCTCTTGATAAATATTAATAGGACTTATACGACAGGAAAAGCTCTTGTGTGAAATAGACGAAAAATCAACCTACATTGTCCATATGAAGACTGAGAGCACTTGTTGTTTTGTAGCTTATAAGTGAAAATTATCGGTCTCCTCTAAAGTATAAAAACTTGCACTGAAACTTAGACATGAATATAGCGGGCCATCCTCGTGAAATCTATGGCATCCGTTTGTAATTCGATGGTTTATGTTAGTTTTCATGTAGTTTGCTATAAGCTCTGTTATCACCCCCAATAATGAAGAGAGCAAAAGTTTTTACTAACATTTTTTTTTACAAGTACTCTATCCGTCCCAAAATAAATGACTCAATTTTATACTTTTTTTTACTAAAGTTAATATAAAATTAAGTCACTTATTTTAAGATGGAGGGAGTATTTTACTGTTGCATGAAATCAGTTAAGAATTGTGCTACCATGCGACCAGCATCTAGCGCCACCACTCCCTCTGCTTGCCACTTTCCCTGCATATCACCGGCATCACCAACCGAGTAACCATGCATGGCTAGATCGCACGGTGCAAAACATGTTGTGCTGGACAACAACCTATCGAGCGTTCGCTCAATATTTACACGATTAGAATCTCGCTCAGTATTGAAAGTCCGCTCAATGTTTTCACGATTAGAATCTCGCTCCGTATTGAAATCTCGCTCAATATTCTAGAAGAGCCTTTTCAGTATTTTTCACGATTAAAATCACATAATTTTCACATGATAATACATGTCTTATTTATATCACAAGGATCATAGTATAAGCCACATATATACCGACCTGACAAAACTGAAAAAACAGTGAAACGCTAGTCTTTACACAAAGAAACACTAGTCAAGAAGTAAAATTACAATCAAGACCGAAGAAATCTCTGAGCTTGACACCAATGCCCGTTACCTGTCTCTAGCACCACCACAACAGCTACCATAGGAAAAAATGACGGATCACTGATGGAGCAAATTTTCGTCAGATCCCTCGATAAGGGTCCAAGCACAGCTGGAAGTCATGGATTGGAGGTCACACGAGGGGTTTATCCAGGTCTGGACCTCCTCAGAGTAATACCCTACCTCCTGCTGGTTTTGGTTATATATAATGGTGGGATACCTCGTGCGAGGGGTCACAATGGTGTTTGATGTTGCTACTGAGAGTTTCTCCTATATGAGGATAGATGATCAAGAGGAACCCTAGACCTCCCTTTATATAGACAGGAGATGTCTATGGTTTACATGCCGGATGCGATCTTCGGTGCCGCCACCCTCTAGCCTTGGGCATCAAGAAGGTCTTCTGGCCTCCTAGGGTTAGCGCCATACCATGGGTCTATTGGGCCCCCTTGTAGTTGGCGAGGCCGGGCTCCTTGGCATTTAGCCACCCACGGTACAGGACCCCGTCAGTAGCCCCCAAGCGTGGCGAAGGTCGCAGTGAGGGCCGCGAGACCTCCAGCGGGCTACTTCATCATCTTGCTTCTTAAGAGCTCGGATAGCCTCGGAGTACGGCGCACCGAAGGGATCGGTCACCCTTTCGGTTTGGACGCCGATTCGGTGTAGTCGGTGTCCGTCGCGAGTCCTTAAGAGAGGACCCAACCGTATATATCACCTTTATTCCCTGCAAAAAAAGGAGGGAAAGGAAAACCTTCCCAAGGCAACGGAAAAGGTGGTCCGTTCTGCTGGGGGTGGACGACGTCTCAGGTCCGGACGCCTCATAAGGAGAGGGAAACTGGGGTTTCAAAACCCTACCTCATTCCGTGTCACTCCTTGTTCGTCTCAAACTCTTCACCACACTGCCACTTTGTTTCCGCTGCTCCCGTTCTCCCGCCGCTGATGGCCAAGACGAGGAGTGAGAGTGAGTGAGTGAGTGAGTGAGTGAGTGAGTGAGTGAGTGAGAGAGAGAGAGAGAGAGAGAGAGAGGTCTCTGGCTCGGAGCCGCCTTCCAGGCCTGCCGGCGGGAAGAGAAAAAGGGGCGCTCCCAAGAAGGGTGCAAGATCAGGGCACGCAACACCCAAATCCACCGGAAAATGGTTCCCGTCCGTTGCAACGGAGGGTGAAATTAAGGGTTACAAGGACGACCTGTCCATGCCCGTAGATCTGACTTTTGAGGGTGCGCATCCCAAGTGGGAAGGTCCTGCTGGAACCCGTGCCAACGAGCATGTCTTATGCCCAGGGTACTTCGTGCGGGGGCTCGGCTTCCCGCTTCATCCTTTCGTGCGTGGCCTCCTCTATTTTCTTGGGTGTCAACTTCACCACATTCCGCCCAACAGGGTTCTGCATATCGCAAATTTTATCACCTTCTGTGAGTGCTACCTTGTGATAGCACCGCACTTTGACTTGTTCCGTTGTTTCTTCCGGGTCTGTGTTCAGTCGAATGAGAATGCCGTTTGCGACATCAGGGGAGCCATCCTGCAGCTCCGCCCCAACCCACCTTCTTCTCCTTTGACCTCCCAAAAAATCTGTTTGGGAGTGGCATAAGTCGTGGTTCTACATGGAGGGCCTCGTCGATGACCTGATAGTCTTCGCGAACGAGCCTCCCTAGAAGTTGCTCTCGTAGGCCCCGCTTTCGATGCCAACCCGGGAGGTCAAATTTCTCACGGAAGCCACCGCCCGCATGAAGAAAGGTGGGTTGACCGTTGGCCACATCGTGCGGACGTGGGTGGCACGCCGCGTCTCCCCCCTGCGGGCTCAGAGCTCCCTGATGTCCCAGTACACGGGGCCTATGGACCCCGCGCAGGTCTATCAGGAGGAGTTGGGTGCCGAGGCAATTGATGCGCTTCTCAGCGGCCTGGTTGGGCCCGAAGCCATTACGAGGTCTAACAAAGAGACCGTGCGGCCTTTTTCGGCCGTCCTCCTTCCTGGCAGCGTAAGCATCTTGTCTGTGGTTTTCTTGCTTGCTTCCGGGGTTTAGATGTTGAACCCCGCTCCTTGTTTTTTTAACAGGACTTCACTGCCTTCTAGACCTTTTGTTCCGAGCCTTTTATGATGGGCCAGTAGGTTAGCCCTGACATGTCCGCCCTCATGGTCATCGTCCCCTCCGGGCCCTCTCACGAAGAGGTCGGATCCTATCGGGGGAGGAAGCGGGCCTCAGAGGAGGCACAGACGGAGGCCTATGACGACCGGGAGGATGACGAGGACGGCCTCTCCTCGTCTAGTGGTTGTGGCAGCAACGGGAGAGGCAATGACAATGATGAAGAGAATGGCGACGGCAATGCCGACCTCGCCAAGGACGTCGAGGGCGACGAGGAGGCCGAGGACGTTGAGGAAGACGAGGATGTCGACGATAGAGAAGAGGTGGCCGTCGCCGCGTCATGTCAGCCCTTGAAAAGGCTTCGCCGCAACATCCGGGAGGAGACCCCATCCAACAGCGAGCCTCGTGGGGCGGGGGGGGGGGGCTTGAAGTCTCCCAACCCGCAGATCTCTCTGATCCGCCCAACACCAGTTCGGAGAAGGCATATGCCACCGATCACCCCGTAAGTCACTCCCGTTGTCCTTGAGCCTTTATTTGGACATCTGCTAGCTCCCTTGCTGACCTCCTAAGCTTGTTTTCAAGGTCGCTCCCCATGTCCCAACGGGGTCGTCTGCTGCGGGCGTGATTGCGGCTGCTCCCTTGTCCGCGCACCCAGGGACGCTGCCGTCTATGGAGGTCCCTTTGCCAATGGAGGGAATCCGGCCTCTGCGTGAGCATGGTGTTTCAGTTGTGAGCATTGTTGACCATTTGCGAGATCGAGTCTTTATGTAGGCCGTTTCTTGTTTTTTTTGGACAGGGACCCCTGTCGCTAGGGCCGTGGCTGGCTGCGAGATGGAGGATGCCCTTCGGGGCGGCACGAGCTCATCGGCCGCCCGCGTCCCGACCTCTCTGTCTAGTTCGGGCGTGCTGACCTTCCCCATGTCCAGCATGGCGGAGAATGTGGGGATCTCCATGGGAGGCCCGACCTGCGTGGCAGCCTTGTCTTCAAGCGCGCCGCCAAAGGTTGCCTCCTTTTTGCCTGGTCGGTATGCGTCGGAGGTCCCTCAGGAGATCGTCGCGCATTTCAAGGCTGATGACGGAGCACTGGGCGGGTTATGGGAGGCCCTCAGGGAGGTCGGCCAGGAGCTGGATCCCGGTTTCCATGTAAGTGATTGGAGTTCATATGATAGTAGTAGCCCCCGTGACCGAGGGCGGCGACATCTTGTTAGCCGGGCTTGGTTCCTGATACGTTTCCAATGTATCAATAATTTATGAAGTATTCATGACATGTTTACAACAATTTTATATGGTTTTGGTATGATTTGGATGGAACTAACCCGGATTGACGCTGTTTTTAGCAGAACTACCATGGTGTTGTTTTTTGTGCAGAAATAAAAGTTCTCCAAATGCAACGAAACTTTTTGACGATTTTTTTGGAACAAAAGAGGCACTTGAAGCTTCGTGGGAGGGCCAAAAGAGCCACGAGGTGGGCACAACTCACCAGGGCACGCCAGAGGGGCCTGGCTCGCACAGATGGGTTGTGCTCACCTCGAAGGTAATCTTCGCGTGAAACCAACGCCAAAATATCCTATAAGTAGAGAAACCCCCAGAAATAACCCTAGATGAGAAGTTCTGCCGCCGCAAGCCTTTGTAGCGACGGAAAAGCCGTTCCGGCACCCTGCCGGGGGGGGGGGGGAATCATCACCGGTGGCCATCTTCATCATCCTGGCGGCCACCATGATGAGGAGGGAGTAGTCCACCCTTGGGGCTGAGGGTTTGTACCAGTAGCTATGTGTTTAATCTCTCTCTCTCTCTCTCTCTCGTGTTCTTGAGTTGGCACGATATTGATGTATCGCGAGCTTTGTTAATATAGTTGGATCATATGGTGTTTCTCCCACTCTATCTTGTTGTGATGAATTGAGTTTTCCCTTTGATATTTCATTTTATCAGATTGAATACTTTTATGGATTTGAGAGCACTTGATGTATGTGTTTCTATGAATACCCGTGGTGACAATGGGGTATCTTATTGATTCACTTGATATGTGTTTTGGCACTCAACTCGCGGATTTCCGAGGTGACATTGGGGTAATCTATGCATAGGGGTTGATGCACGTTCTCGTCTTTGTTTCTCCGGTAGAAATCTTGGGGCACTCTTTGAGGTTCTTTGTCTTGGATTGAGTATTATGAATATGAAATCGTTTCATGCATATCATATAATCAACTCACGAATACTCGTGGTTACATTGGAGTATCTAGGTGACATTAGAGTTGGTTGATGTGTGTCATATGGTGTTATTTTAGTACGAACTCTTGGATAGATCGAATGGAAAGAATAACTTTGCGTTATTTTAGTACTTACTCTTGAATAGATCGAACAAAAAGAATAACTTTAAGGTGGTTTCGTACCCTACAAACAATTTCTTCTTATGTTCTCCGCTAGATAAGACTTTGGAGTGATTCTTCATCGCACGTTGAGGGATGGTTATATGATCCAATTATATTAGCATTGTTGAGAGATTGCACTAGCGAAAGTACGAACCCTAGGCCTCATTTCCAAGCACTGCAATATCGTTTGTGCTCCGTTTTATCAATTGCTACCTTGCTGTTTTTTATTGTTCCTATTACAAAAATCAATATCTACTATCATTACTACACTTGTATCACCATCTCTTCGCCGAACTAGTGCACCTATACAATTTCCCATTGTATTTAGTGTGTTGGGGACACAAGAGACTCTTTGTTATTTGGTTGCAGGGTTGTTTGAGGGAGACCATCTTCATCCTACGCCTCCCATGGATTGATAAACTTTAGGTCATCCACTTGAGGGAAAATTGCTACTGTCCTACAAAACTCTGCGCTTGGAGGCCCATCACGAGTCTACAAGAAGAAAGTTGCGTAGTAGACATCAAGATCTTTTCTAGCGCCGTTGCCGAGGAGGTGAGTGCTTGAATGTATATCTTTAGATCTTGCAATTGAATCTTTTAGTTTCTTGTTTTATCACTAGTTTGGTTTATAAAAGAAAACGACAAAAAATATGGAATTGAGGTGGCCTCATATTATTCATCTTTATCATGTCTTTCTTGAAAATGATGGAAAGGAAAATTGTGCTCAATTGATAGAAGAAGAATTAAATAAAATGCTTGGCATAAAATCTTTGAATGATGAGCATGATTACAATATTGCTAGTATGGATTCTTTGAATATCCATGATACTAGTGATATGCAAAGCCATAAGCTTGGGGATGCTATGTTTGATGGAAATGATATTTTTAGTCCCCCAAGTTTTGATGAGAAAATTTATTATGATGAAAGCATGCCTCCTATTTATGATGATTATATTGATGAAAGTGGATTTGGAGAGGTCATGACTTTATTTAATGATGATTCCACTATTTTGGAAGAGGTTTCAATTGAGTGTGAAAACAAAGTTGTTATCTATGATGATTATGGTGATGACATGTATGTTATAAAGAATAATGATAACCATGAAACTTGTCATCATGATTTTAATTTTCAATCCCATGATAGTTATTTTGTTGAGTTTGTTCCCACTACTATTCATGAGAATAAGTTTGCTTATGCGGAGAGTAATAAAATTTATATGCTTGTGGATCATGAAAAGAATGCTTTATGTGATAGTTATATTGTTGAATTCATTCATGATGCTACTGAAAATTATTATGAGAAAGGAACATATGCTTGTAGGCTTCTCACTAATATCAAATTTCCTATCTTTATGTTGAAAGTTTTGAAGTTAGCTTGTTTTGCCTTCCTATGCTAGTTGATTATTGCTCCCATAAATTATTTGCTCATAAAATCTCTATGCATAGGAAGTGGGTTAGACTTAAATGTGCTAGTCATATGCTTCATGATGATCCCTTTATGTTTCAATTCTTATCTTTTATGTGAGCATCATTGAAATCATCATGCTTAGCTAAAAAGGCATTAAAGGAAAGCGCTTGTTGGGAGACAACCCAACATTTCCCCCTACTGTTTTTGTGTGTTCACATGATTAAGCTATAGTAGTAATCATGTTTTATATGTTTTGTTTCAATAAAGTACCAAGTAAAGCCTTTGGGATAGTGTGGATGATAGTTGACTTGATTCTGTGCAAAAATAGAAACATTTGCTTCCAGTAAAAGAATTGTTAAAATTCACTGGAGCGTGATAAAATTCTTAATTTTTGATACATGATTGATATACAAATTGTCTACGTTTTCCTAATTTTTTTAGAAGTTTTGGAGTAACAGAAGTATGGTAATTGTTCACATCATTATAGACTGTTCTGTTTTTGAAAACTTATGTTTTCAATGCATAGTTTGCTTGTTTTCTAGTTTCTATGGCTTATATCGCTCAATATAAATTGTGGAAATTATAAGGTACAGTAGGCATTGTGTGAGAACAATTATGAATCTTGTCTTTGACAGTACCAAAGTGAATGAGTTGCTCTTTATCATACTAACTGATCTCACGAAGTTCCGTTAAGTTTTGTGTGATTGAAGTTTTCAAGTTTTGGGTGTGATACCGATATGAGGAGAATAAGGAGTGAAAAGACCCTCTTGGGATGCCCAAGGCACCCCAGGGTAATATTCAAGGAAGATCCAAGCAACTAAGCTTGGGGATGCCCCTGAAGGCATCCCCTCTTTCGTCTTCAACATTATCGGTAACCTCACTTGGGGCTATATATTAATTTGTCACATGATATGTGTTTTGCTTACAGTGTCATTTTATTTTGTTGATATTTGCTTTCTGTTATTTAGAATAATGTTTTGCATCTTTTATTTCAATAAAAGTGGCAATGATAGCGTTTACCATGCTTATTTTGCAAGTCTACATGTAGCTGTTTCAAAACAGAAAGTTTATCATTGTTGCGAAAATTCCCGAGAAAAGTCAGAATGTGACAAAATGTTGATTTTTTTTGCACAATAAGCTATGATGAATTTTATATAGTGTGTTAAATTTTCAGAATTTTTGGAGTTAGAGAAGTATGAATCTTCTTGCATTCTTTGCAGACTGTCCTGTTTAGACAGATTGTTGTTATGTTTGCATTGTTTGCATATGTTTGCTTGTTTAATTATTCTATTTGAGGATAGAAGTATTAAATATGCAGAGGCATTTAGTATGCAATGTTAAATAATAATTTTAGTGATTTGTTACAGTAGAGAATGATAAGGTTATTGCATTAATTTATACTAAGTTATCTCACGAGTTCTTGTTGAGTTTTGTGTGGATGAAGTTTTTGAGATTTAGGGAAACCGTGATATGAGAGGAATGAAGAAGACACGAGAGCTCAATCTTGGGGATTCCCAAGGCATCCCAAGTTAATATTCCAAGAAGTCTCAAGCATCTATGCTTGGGGTTTCCCCGGTAGGCATCCCACCTTTCTTCGTCAACAATTATCGGTTAGCCTCGGTTGAGCCTAAGTTTTTGCTTCTTCACATGATGTGTGCTATTCTTGGAATGTCATTTTTTTGCTTGCAGTTTTAATAAGATACTTATATCCGAAAGTTTTTAAATAAAAGAGAGTCCTCAAATAGCTACCCATTTACATGACTACTCGTTTGATCTTCACTTATATCTTTTTGAAGTAGTTTGTCATTTACTCTCATGCTTCACTTATATCCTATGAGTAAATTTTTGAATGAATTGAATGTCATGAAGTTTAAATTATATGTTCATATCATGCCTAGTAGTAGCTTCACATTGGGTTTAGAAAGTGAAATATTTTGAAGCTTGACAATCACAATATTGGTCATACAAGCAATTCATGAATGATTAGTATAAGAGAACTTTCACATATAAATATATTATCTTGGACATCTTCTATGATTGTGAATACCCATTAATTATTTTCAAACTTGAGAAAATTAGTTGAAGTTGGACAAGGAAGACAATGTAATGAGTTATGGTCGTGTATATTTGCATAGAAGTTATATTGTTATGGATCCTCCAACATGTGGTGTTTTCTTAGGATCTTTTGCTAGCCAAAAATTCGTACTAAGTAGAGATACTACGTGTGCATCCCAAAACCCTTAAACCCAGTTTCTTGCCATGAGTGTCCACCATACCTACCTATGGATTGAATAAGCGCCCTCAAGTAAGTTATCATCGGTGCATAAAGCAATAAAAATTGCTCCTAAATATGTTTGATTTTTATTGTAAGGGAACATTGAGTGTTGTACGAACTTGTGATGGCAAAGTAATAAAAGTGATAGACTACATAATAAAGGTTGCTATCATAAGGGGCAATATAACGTGACGTTCCTTTGCATTAAGGCCTTAGGCATCCAAAAATAAAAAGCTCATGACAACCTCTGCTTCCCTCTGCGAAGGGCCTATCTTTTACTTTTCAGTATTTACTTTTATGCAAGAGTCAATAGTATGCATTCTCATTTAAACCTCAATTATCCTCTAGTTGGCAAGCAAAGATCTAGGCACATATGGCTATTAAAATATATTTGATCATGATTTATTATTGTTGACAATTATCTCTATGATAAATGAGTTGGGAGGCGAAACATTAAGCCACTATCTTTGTCTGTGTTCGATGGATGCCATTAGTTCTAAAAATATGCTTTGAATACTAGCAATCAAAGAAGACTATATGATGATTGAGTATGTGGAGCTCTTACTTAGACTCTGTTGAATAAGTTGAATTGCAATTGGTTGGTGTCTAAGAATATAGGTTGTTTAGTTTTAAGAGAATTCATTGTTTGAACCTTAACATGTGAATTGGTTGCTACTTTAACATGAGAAGTTTTATGAGAAATAATTGTTGTTATGATGCTAGGAAAAGTGATTGAAATTATCATTGATCAAATTTATGCACTTTGCTAGCATTCACACTTCATAAATTATTCCTTTTATCATTTACCTACTCGACGATGAGTAGGAATTAAGCTCGGGGATGCTGATACGTCTCCAACGTATCGATAATTTATGAAGTATTCATGTCATGTTTACAACAATTTTATATGATTTTAGTATGATTTGGATGGAACTAACCCGGACTGACGTTGTTTTCAGCAGAACTACCGCGGTGTTGTTTTTTGTGCAGAAATAAAAGTTCTCCAAATGCAATGAAACTTTTTGACATTTTTTAGAACAAAAGAGGCACTAGAAGCTTTGTGGGAGGGCTGGAAGAGGCACGAGGTGGGCACACCAGAGGGGCCTGGCTCATCTAGATGAGTTGTGCTCACCTCGAGGCCCATCTTTGCGTGAAACCAACGTAAAAAATCCTATAAATAGAGAAACCCCCAGAAATAACCCTATATCAGAAGTTCCGCTGCCGCAAGCCTCTGTAACCATGAAAAACCAATCTAGACCCCATTTCGGCATCCTACCGGAGGGGGAAATCATCATCGGTGGCCATCTTCATCATCCCGGCGGCCACCATGATGAGGAGGGAGTAGTCCACCCATGGGGCTGAGGGTTTGTACCAGTAGCTATGTGTTTAATCTCTCTCTCTCTCTCCCTCTCTCTCTCGTGCTCTTGAGTTGGCACGATCTTGATGTATCGCAAGCTTTGTTAATATAGTTGGATCATATGGTGTTTCTCCCTCTCTATCTTGTTGTGATGAATTGAGTTTTCCCTTTGAGATTTTGTTTTATTGGATTGAATACTTTTATGGATTTGAGAGCACTTGATATATGTTTTAGCACTCAACTCGCGGATCCCCGAGGTGACATTGGGGTAATCTATGCATAGGGGTTGATGCACGTTCTCATCTTTATTTCTCCTGTAGAAATCTTGGGGCACTCTTTGAGGTTCTTTGTGTTGGATTGAGTATTATGAATATAAAATTGTTTGATGCATATCGTATAATCAAGTCATGGATACTCGTGGTGACATTGGAGTATCTAGGTGACATTAGAGTCGCTTGATGTGTATCATATGGTGTTATTTTAGTACGAACTCTCCGATAGATCGAACAGAAAGAATAACTTTGTGTTATTTTAGTATGAACTCTTGAATAGATCGAATGGAAAGAATAACTTTAAGGTGTTTTCGTACCCTACAAACAATTTCTTCTTATGTTCTCCACTAAATAAGAACTTTGGAGTGATTCTTCATCGCACGTTGAGGGGTGGTTATATGATCCAATTATATTAGCATTGTTGAGAGATTGCACTAGAGAAAGTACGGGCCCTATGCCTCATTTTCAAGCATTGCAATACTGTTTGCGCTCCGTTTTATGAATTGGTACCCTGCTGTTTTTTATTGTTCCTATTACAAATATCAATATCTACTATCATTACTACACTTGTATCACCATCTCTTCATCGAACTAGTGCACCTATACAATTTCCCATTGTATTTGGTGTGTTGGGGACACATGAGACTCTTTGTTATTTGGTTGCAGGGTTGTTTGAGAGAGACCATCTTCATCCTACGCCTCCCACAGATTGATAAACCTTAGGTCATCCACTTGAGGGAGAATTGCTACTGTCCTACAAAACTGTACGCTTGGAGGCCCAACACGAGTCTACAAGAATAAAGTTGCGTAGTAGACATCAGTTCCCTAGGAGGTCTAAATCCGCTTTACCTGCTTGTGATATCAGGTGATATCTAAGGTGAACTGTGGCCGTGAGGCGAAGGTCGCCGAGCAAGAATTATTCTCAAATGTAGGCGCACCAAGCAGACCAGGGTCGTGTCGTGGTGGTCGCGTGTGTCGTACGGACGCTAGCACCAACCCCCTCCCTCCCCCGCCGCCCCCAAAAAAGAAGGACGTCAAAAAAAGTTCGCGCTTCCATGTTTCGGATTGAAATATCTGGCAGCCCCATTTCCAGCCCTGCAAAATCTCCCTTCTCCCTTGTCTCCTTCCGCGCCCAGAGCACTGAAATCCCTAATTCGCCGCCAACCCAAGAAAAATTCGAATCGCCCCTTGTCTCGTATCTTTCTCCACCTCTGTGCCGGACGACGATGATGAAGACGATGGTTGTGCTTCACCACCGCACCGGTGCTGCCTCATCTACACCCTCATCCACCGCACCGAGTGGTCCACCGACAAACTCGGCCGCCACAGCCGACGTGCCTCACAGACACCGACTTCCATCACATCAGGTGCGCTTCACCGACGTTGTCTCCCACCTCACCGGGGCTACTTTATCGAGCACATCGTCGACCTCCACCCCTCGAGGCAGTTGATGCTTCACAGCATCGTAGCGCCCCATTCCCGCTCAAGATATGCATCTGTACGCGGCCAGCCAACGCTAGCGCATCATCCTCAACGGCTCTGAAGTGACTCGCACTCTAGGCGAGCATGCCCAAACGTTGGCCCGAAATAGGTATCCACATATCACTTCCATGTGCATTGTTCCGACGATGTCTGGATATCCTTGTACTGTTATCTTATGTTACACGCCTATGCAACTCTGACTTTAACTCTTATTTCTTCAGGAGATATCATCTGAAACAAGCAAAACCATTTTTTAGCGAAGCATGATAGTGCTACGGGATCTGGTACACATCCTGCATGCCGGTATAACCTTATATGTACCTGTCCTCGGGTACAACAGCAAAGTCAATTCCTCTCATTTGATCAACCATTCGCCGTGCCAAAAATGCAGTGGGGGATGCAACGAGCACAGGGCCTACACATCCAAGCAAGTGGTAACATGGACCTGTACATGGAACATCCCAAGCGCAAGCAGAGCTGCAGCGAGCCTGTACAACAAGCTAGTGTAAGTCCCTGCATTTCATTTAATTCGTACTGCCCTGCGGGTATGATTTGTGTGCAGTGGCGGATCCACAAATTCAAGTTACCAGGGGCGAAAATTTAACTTAAAATATACGAGGGCACTTGCACTCCGGAAATCAACATAACTTAAGAAATGTGAAGCTACATGCACTTTGAAAACCATCTAATGATCCAAAGTAGTTCCAGACTATAAACCACTAGATGATGTAAGCACCAAAAAACACAAAATACAACATGATGGACAAGGACTACTAACATGGACTCTACCTGCTTGAATTATTCGTTCACTGGCCAAAAATATCCAAGTCTAAGTGCACCTATAACTAGTGCACAAACTGCATATCAATATATCTATCTTGCACAAATATGCCAACAGTTTGAAACAACAGATTAGAAAATTATTTATGCTAGGTTGTCATGATACGGGAACGTTGTGGTAGATGGCCTCGACGTTTCCTCAAGCCATGAAAATGTACTATAATTTTCTTGTCATCAATTCCTGCAAATCTCTCTCTCTCTCTCTCTCTCAACATAGCAGATCATCATTACACACTAAATCCTTCAATGGGAGCTTGCAAAATGCTTGCATTAGATCCCTCATTAGACACTATATGTTCATCACCAGGAGCTTGTAAAATGTTTGCATCAAATCCTTCATTACCAGTCTGTTCATTAGACACTTCAGGCTCAAGAACAATATGAGCTTGTATGTTTGCACCGGAAACTTGATTAGTCACATTAGGTTCAGTAAGTTCAGTATTGATTGGGGGAGTTATAACATAAGGAGAATTTGGTTTCATTTTCTTGTAGATTCCCTACATACAAGCAGTTATACAACACCATCAGGTTTAACTAATGGCCAGAAATTGAACAATTGAATTAGATATAATTAGGGATGTGATGTACCTGCTCGTTGCGCATGCTGCTCTTGCAAGCTATGACTGTCCATTTACGCAAGCTCGATGCCATGCCTGTGCTGCCGCCGCTGCGTCCCACGCAGGCTACACCCAGGGTTGGATCTTCATCTTCTTATCCTTCCATTCGCTTGAAGTTCGGCGAACGGCGTCCAACGAGGGCACGTGGAAGAGCTCTGTCGATCTGGCCAGCGGCGGCTAGGTTAGGAGCGAACCAGACTGGAGGCTGGAGCGAATGAATTGGGGATTTTTCCTGCTGTCGATCGATATGGGAGGCGCTCATTTGGGCCGCGAGCCTGCTATAGGGCCGGCCTTGCACTTACGTTATCGGCCCATCCAAATTGAAATGTTTTTCTTCATTTTTACATTGCCCGTTTGTGCGCTGGGATGAACAAAACTAGCCTGGGCTAACCTGGATGACTGAAACTAGGTGCGCACTTTCCAGCCACCTGAGGCGGTCGCCCATTCCAGCCCCTATGGTGGCACCGCCCCTTTTTGCGTGTATGATTGGGGTAGTGAAAAACATTCCAGTGGCACTTTTGATTTACCCACGGAATGGTTGAATTGCTTGTTTCTATGAACTGAGTTTGCCAATAATGTGAAGGATGCTAGTCTTTTCATCCTATTGTTGATTGCTTAGATCTCGATATGCCAAATGTAATTGCATGAAATATACAGTAAAAGCTAGTGTGATGTGTGTTGCTACAACTAGTCTGACAACCCGTCCTCATATAACATATCAAGGACACACCATCTTATCAGATTAACCATTCGACTTACCAATGCAATGTGGGAAGAAAGAAGTATTGGGACTGCATATCCAAGCAATTGATGCCATGGACTCCTTCATAGAACCTTGTAAGCGAAAAAGAAGTTGCAGTGTGCTTGTAAAAAGAGCTAGCGTAAGTTCAGTTACCCTCTGAATTTTAGTTAGCCACTGATTGCAAAATTGTTCAATTACCTTGCTTGGCTTAATTTAGTTTGCTACTGATTACATAATGCCATAGCCTATTAATCCTATTATAGACTGCGCCTATCTATGTGTTTGATACTTACTGTTTATAGAATTACCTATTTTCTTGAACTTAAATAGCTACTTAAGCACATACATAGCTGGTCATATCTACTTCTAGGGTGCAGCAAAATTCATGTGTAATTTACCTTCTGATACCCTGTTTGTTTAAATGGTTTACTATTATGAGTTGTAGCACTAGTAATGTTTGCATGTTCATAGACAAACAAATGTTAGGTTTATATGAGGGACAACGTCTTTTTAACTTATATATATGTGGCAGAATCATTTTGCTTACATCAAAGAAATTTACAGATGTCTATGTTGCCGGTAAACAGTACCGACCTGTTACTTTAATACGCTGCCAAGAACTTGTTAGTTTTACTAGTTCATATGTAATTAAATACGTTGCCAAAACTTGTTAGTTTTACTAGTTTAATGTTAGTTTTTTATGGCTATTGCAAGACTTTATTTATGATTGCTAACATTCAAGTTTGCAGGATCCAACTGAAACTCCGGTGGCACAACATGTATGTTTTCAAAAACTTCGTTGTTTACCTGGTTTGCTGTTGTAACTTGTTGTTGTAATCATCTTACGAACTTCAACTTTTCAGGATCCAATTGGAAGTCCAATTTCTTGGCAGGTACATTTTAAAAATTTTATTTGTGTAACATGTTTGCTACTGTAACTTGTTGCTCTAATCAAGTTACTGACTACTCAACTTTTGAAGATCCAAGAGAAACTTCAATGCCACACCAGGTGCCTTTTGCAAAACTTGTTTGTTTAACTACTTTGCTATTGCAAACGGTTGCTCTAATCAAGTTACTGGCTACTCAACTTTTCAGTATCCAAGAGAAACTCCAATGCCACAACAGGTACCTTTTGCAAAACTTGTTTGTTTAACTGCTTTGCTGCTACAACCGGTTGCAATGATGTTAATAATTACTTTTCAGCATCCAATCGGAACTCTTTAATTCCTTGTTTGTTTAACTGGGTTGCTATTCTAACTCCCAGTTGAGATGTTTTGCTAACTTCAACTTTTCCGAATCCTATCAGAACTTTAATGGCAAAACAGGTTAGCCCAAAATCAAAGAGTGAGGTCCCCATGGACGTTGTATCATCCCAGAGTAGTGGCACCGGCCCAATCGTGCATCGTGGATTGCCAACTGCTGATGCTCTAGAGGCTAAACTATTGGTAGAAAGAGATTCTGCTTCTGCACTTAGAGATGAAGTTGACATGTTGAGGAAGCAAACAACACAATCAGAAGCAGTACTCAAGACAACCATTAAATATTTGGTGGATTTCAAAATGAAGCAAGCTGAGATTGACCGCATTGTTAAGGTCCTGAAGGAAAAAAGGAAATTAAGATCCCACTTGGAAAATCATAGGTGAAATGTTTTTTCCATCGTTGCATAACCTTTGTGTTGTTTGTTCATGTAATCGATCAAACCATTTGTTTTAGAGATCATGTAATAATTGTTTTTTGTTTTTTTGGTCTGTATTTTTTAGCATGAGTTTGTATTAATTGATAAGACCGTGAGACATTTATTTTTGTTGTTGAGGAAAATATATTTTATTTTGTTTGCTATGCGAGACCTACAAATATGCCAATCGGGCTGAATGTGCATTCAACAATAATAGTAGTATAGATGGTCCTTAAGTGGCACACATCTGAAAGGGCCACGATGCTGTTTAGCTTTGCTAAAAAAATGATGCTCTTCGAGCAAAAAAAGTACAGCGGACTAGCTTATGTATGTTAGTTGATATTATTGATCCATATACTTTATATGTGTTTATATGTCTGTTAGTTTTGTACATTATTGGTTGATTGGTTCAGTATTTTGAATCTTGAGACATCGCTTGTGTACATATAACAGGGAGTACACTATATGCTGCATGTGTCATACATGTTACACTTGAGTTGGACATAAAGTGGTTTCAAATATTCAAATTCACCTTAAATTGGATTCTACCTTCTGAATTCGAGTATCGGCATTTGTAAATCATATTCATATATGATAGTGGAATACATCTTTGTTGTGCTTTTGAAGATTTATAAGAAAACATAGAATGATTTCTAAGGATTCGTATAAGAATACAAAATGGATTAGAATTTAGTTGCCAGGGTAAACATGAATGCTTATTGTCCCAAAATTTGAAAGAAGCGGCAAAACATCCACTTCCATGTCAGCTGCCCGAAGCCAGTGTTTGCAAGATGAAAATTACTGTCTACCCCTTACGCGGACAAGCCATTGGCCCGATTTCCGCTGCTATCAATAGGGGTAGGTTAGTAACTTCAATCAGACGTGACACGACCGCCTCTGAGCCCATTCTGACACGGTGGGCGCCAAACGTGGGCAGCAAAACACATTTGATTGAAGCTCGTCCGAAAAACCTCTCTTTCTCCCTCCATTTCCCCATTCATACACGATGGGCGGCAAAACAAACTCGACTCGGCCGAATAATAGGGGCAGGTTTGTAACTTCACTCATATGTGATACAACCGCCCTACCTATCAGTCCCGTTCATACATCATGGGTGCCAGAACAGCCTCTCCTCGCCCGAAATCGCTCCGGGCAAATATTGGGGAGATGCGAGATTACCATCCTATCCCCAACCGACGAGACGTCCAAATTTTAAACGGGAGCTAAGTTCGTAACTTTCCTATATTTCAGACAGGCGCGTCCCAAAGACATGGTTCCCTGTACCCGACCCTCCATTGTCCCATTCATACACCATCCTTATCCATCCGCTACCCCATCCATCGCTGTCGTCCTCCACGATGCCGGAGTGCCTACCAAGGCCGTCTTGTCCACTGCTAGAGATGGACGTTTCTCATCCATGGTGACGGACCAGGAGCCTTGCATTGCGTCCTCTCGCTTCATAGGCGCCGTCGTCCTCCTTGTCGGGGCTATACTCCGACGACCTTATCGTCCACCGCAACATGACTTATCCCTCGGTGCATCTGTCTACCATCGTAGATCTGCTTCCATGCCACCGACAGCCATTGCATCCCAGATGCCTACACGGCACCGCAAGAGAGGTGGTACTACTTCATATCTTCTCAAATATTTGATCTGAACCAGAAAATAGATATCAACTTGGTTACTGTACTTTCTTTTCAGCTCTTAGAATTTAGTTTTTAGTTGGAAGCAAACAATGGTTGCTAAGTAGCATTTCTGTGGTTTGCAGCTTCAAATCTGCCATGCATAGTCATAATAGGGTTTAATTGATCATGCTTAGAGCCCCCCTTTTATGACCACTATACGATCAGCCTACGTGCTTCGTGTCATAATAGCACTGGTCCACCCATGAAGCTAAACTAGTTGTTCAAATACGAATTGATATTATTAAAACAAATTCATTTAATTTGTCAGCTAAATGTTCCTTATTTAGTTTCAAAAATGCATGTATGCCGTTGGGGTGTGGATCTACAGGGTGGCCATGGTGGTCCACGACCCACCCTAGGATTTTGGGTCGGCCCAGACCCTGATTCCCCTCTGTTCTGCTGCGCTTCCGATCTCTACTCGCCCCCAACCGCCTGTTGTCGGTGTCAAAACCGGTAGATCTCTGGTAGGGGGTCCCGAACTGTGCGTCTAAGGATCAAAGGTAACAGGAGGCGGGGACACGATGTTTACCCAGGTTCGGGCCCTCTTAACGGAGGTAATACCCTACTTCCTGCTTGATTAACTTTGATGAGTATAAGGGTTACAAGAGTTGATCTACCTCGAGATCGTAATGGCTAAACCCTAGATGTCTAGCCTGTATCATTATGATCGCCTCTACGGACTAAACCCTCCGGTTTATATAGACACCGGAGGGGGCTAGGGTTGTACAGAGTTGGTTTACAGAGAAAGGAATCTTCATATCCGAACGCCAAGCTTCCCTTCCATGTCAAGGAGATTCCCATCCGGACTCGGGGAGAAGCCTTCTATTCTGTATCTTCACGGCCCACCAGTCCGTCCCATGTCACATAGCCTGGACGCCCGAGGACCCCATAATCCAGGACTCCCTCAGTAGCCCCTGAACCAGGCTTCAATGACGATGTGTCCGGCATGCAGATTGTCTTCGGCATTGCAAGGCTGGTTCCTCCTCCGAACACTTCAAAGTAGTTTGACAAAAAGAGCTATATCCGGCTCTGTACAATAGTTACAACCCTGAACCGCAAGGGCAAAATACTTGAACAAAAATAGGTTATGTCTTCTGACAACTTTTTGAGCGAGGCATTGTTTTCCGGCCTTATTATTATTTTGAACCATTTTTAAGCCTCCCGCTTCGCGTTTCGAGACGCGGTATTCATTGACATGTCTCGTCAAAGCAGAGATCGTGTCCCCTTATTGCGGGATTCTCATTAATAAGGATTTGGGTAATCCAACCATGCCGCTCGCACGACTCCTGGGGAATAGGTGAGTTTTAAGGCTCATGGGGGACGCTCGACATTCACTGCCTTTATAAGAACATAAGGATCCGCATTTTACCCCATGCCTTCTTCCTCCTCAGCCCATCTATCCTTGAGCTCAAGCACCCTAGCTTCAACCCCTTCCGTCCCCAACTAACACTCCGACCATGTCCGGATCTACTGCAGCGCAGGGCAAGTGGATGGCCTCCTCCGTCACGAAGGAGAACTTCAAGGAACTCCGGGAAGCGGGTTATTTAGCCAAAGAAATCGCCCATCGGCTTCCTGCCAAAAAGCAGATCATTCCCACACCGGAGCCAATGAGTGGGTAGTATTCATCCCCCACTTTTTTCACGGGCTAGGGTTTCCTCTCCACCCTTTCGTCCGCGGACTCATGTTCTATTACGGGCTAGATTTCCATGATCTAGCCCCAAATTCATTCCTCAACATCTTGACGTTCATCGTCGTGTGCGAGGCGTTCCTCCGCATTCCCCCCCCCACTTCGGCCTATGGCTCAAGGTCTTCAATGTGAAGCCGAAAGTAGTCGAGGGTCAACACGCAGAGTGCGGAGGCGCCATGGTGAGCAAGCTCCCTAACGTCACCTGGCCCAAGGGGACCTTCGTAGAGACCGTGAAGAGGTGGCAGCAGGAGTGGTTCTATGTTACAGAACCTCGTGACGCCACATGGGCCGCCACTCCTGAGTTAAAATCCGGTCCACCAATGTGGCTCACATCATGGCTCAATAAGGGCCTGGATTGGGCGTCATCCCAAGAGGTGATGACGCTGCAAAAGCGCATCAAGAGCATGATAGAGAAGAACACCAGCCTTGCCAGCATGATCCAAGTGATGCTTTTTCGCCGGATTCTCCCCTGCCAACGCCGGACTCTCCATATGTGGGAGTTTGATCCGGCAAGTACCCGAACCTTGCAGCGGTTCCTCGGCACGAAGCACGAAGATATATGGAAGCTGCTTTTTAAGACCCAAAAGATGTGGCCGCCAACGACCGAAGACCTTGGCCATGACTGCGCTCATCCAGCCACTCCAGTAAGTTTTTCAGATTTCTAATCATATCCTTGATTTGTAGATCCAAGGAGTAAGTTTAAGCCTTCCAGTCCTCCAGGGCTAGACGAAGAAGGCAGAGCGGATCCAGTGTTCGGCTCCCCTGCCTGAAGACCCAGCTATTCCTCTTCTGACGAAGATGCTGGTTCCGGCGCCATACCAGGCGCCGGAAAAGAAGGCCAAGAAGAAGGGCAATGAGGTCAGAAGTGGCTTTCGTCGCAAAGGCACTTCGGACATAACATCCAAGATACCGAAGCTCTCTCCTCCCACGAGGGAGATGAAGACGAGGAGGAAGAGGAGGAGAACAATTCTCGCCCTAAGGGGGGAAAGAAGAAAAGGGGGGCTTCCGCGGACCTAGAGGCGAAGGCGTCCAAGAAGGGGAAACTCTCCCTTTCAGACGATTCGAAATCGGACGTCGAAGCTGTCCCCGAGTGGAACCCCAGGCCGAAGCCCTCGGCCAAATCGTAAGTATATTAAAGATAATGTACATATCCGGCTTTATGCCTTGCGATTCTAACACACGGAATCACGTGCTGTAGTCCGGCTCGCGACCTCCCCCAACGATCATTGTCTTCTGGGAATTCACTGGGCTCGAACATGATGGAGAGCGAGTCGCCTCCGCCAGCCTCCCCACCCACTGCTACGGACAACACCGAAGTGTTGTCCCGAGGGACCCTTCCAGGCCATGGAGAGGTGCGGGAAGCCGTCAAGGTGGCGCCAGAGGGTAATACCTCTGCTGCCGAAAACATGGGGGAACCGACCCCCATGGAGACTGGCGACGGGGGCCATGCCCACTTCGGCCCCCAAATGAATGTCATTCCGGAGACCCGCACGGCTCTGGGATCAGGTGAGCGCCCTCCTTTGCAGGAAGGGGGCGCGTCAACTCCACCGCGACCTCTGTCAATCCGGAGGCGCCGAACAATCTGGTGGAAGCGCTTCAGAGCACTTCCATTGTGGAAGAACATCGTACCCTTATGGGTACGATAGTGGAAAGGGTTCGGTCCGCTAAAAACGGATTGAACGAGGCCTATACCAGCCTTTTAACAGGCTTTGAGGTATGGGATGTAATACTTTTTAACTATATAAAAGGAATGTATAATTAGTAGCCCCTGAGACTATGTTCGGCGTTCGTGAAGAAAGGCCGAACAGAGGATCGGATAGTTCTCGCAGGAGATGAACATACATGTCTATTTGAACAAACAGGCTTCAAAGTTAGTGGCAACCGCCCATGCCGCCGAAGTGTCCGAACTAAAGCGGAAGTTGGAGCGGGCCGATGAAGAGCTGATCCGCACCAACAAACGGTTGGAGGAGAAGCAAGGTATGCGATACCTATTCACATCTGAAATGATATGACTTGTTGTTTTGTTATCTTGCTGAGTTTTGTAATTATGCTTACAGTTGATGCGTCTGAGGTCGAGACCCTCAAGACCACGCTGGCCGAAGCCAAGAAGGAGGAGAGGGAGGAACGAGCCACCCGCCAAAAGCATGAATCAAGGGTGGAGGAAGTCCAACAAGAGCTCAGGGATGCCATAAGCAAATGTGAGTCCTTGGAGCGCAAGATTACGTATCAAGATTCCAAACTTTTTAAGGCCCTCCAAAGCGCATAGGAGGCCCGGGTTGAAGCCCAAGGCGTCTGCTGGGAGATCCAAGAGGCCAAGAAGATCGCGGCGGGTAAGGCCTTTAATATGCAGAGCAAATTTGTGAGGAGAAGGTACCTCTTACTAACCCGGGTTTGGAGTTCTCCAGGAGCGTTTGCGGATCTGCCCCGGAGTATTGCTGTGCTGCCGAGTTCTTCCAAGCCGAAGAGGGGAGCTTGACAGAGAAGCTGTTCTGGTCGCAGTACCTTGCGCCAGAGCATCCGGTGCCCCTCAGCGATCAGCTGAAATAGTTGACCGAACTGCATAGGGTGGCCGGATTAGCTATGCAAGATATTATAATCCGTCTCTGGCCCGCCGAACCCATACCCAGCAGCTACTTTGGGCTCGTGAAGCGGCTGGTCAGTGCCTGCCCCCGATTGGATGCCATAAAGCGGTCGGTTTGTATCGAAGGTGCCCGGATGGCCTTCGCCCGTGTCAAGGTGCAGTGGGTGAAGATGAACGCCGTCAAGCTGGCAACCGAGGGACCGCCCGCAAGCAAGGAGCACCACACGCCGGAGCGGTATTTTGATGAAGTCCTGGAAGGGTCCCGTATTGTAGAGGGCCAGTGTTCGAAGGACATTATTTTCGAATGAATGTATCCGTGCCGCCCGAATGTTGTATTATGAATCAAGGCTTTATGTATAATATGTTGCTTGTTTTGCCTAGAATTCTTTTTCTCCTGTGCGGCCGTTTACGATATCTGAGAGTTGGCCAGTCGTTGGCTTCAGCCCCCACGTAGGTAATACTGGGGTGTTCGGAATAGCACCTGGACACACTTGACCCAACAGCTTGGTCGTTGAACGAGGTGTTAGTGCGGCGAACCAGGCAATCAGACTATGTGGCTTTATTGCTCTCACTTAGCCATAGGAGGTTGACAATGAGATTATAGGCGTAGCCCCTTGTATTTATTCGATTATCCGAACTTGGGTGTTGTAGACGCCTAACAGGGTGGAGACCGGTCCTTCATGTAATATGGAAAAAATCGCAAGAGATTTATACTTGGTCACTGAATAGCTGACCAGCTCTCGCCGCATCATGACAGTCAGTTTCCGGCTTTCTCTACTGAGGTGTTTGTCCGGATGAACCAAAAACACAATCACAGTAGTTCTCCCTTTACTACCATAGCCGAACGAGCGAAACGTAAGGCAGTAACCACAGGAGCCGGGCGACCCAACTATTGACCAAAGACATGATTCGGAGCCGATGCATATAATGCTATATTCGGGACGCCGAATTGTACTAAAAAAGTGTTCGGACTTATTTTAAGAAATGTACGTGGCTGGATGGAGCCCCTGCGATTTAAGTCGTACCGCGGTGTACATGACAATCGGCCAAAAAAGAGGGAATACAGATTAGTAAATAAGTCAGTACCGAATAAGTTGGGCGAAAAACTATTTCCATTATTGTCTGATTGATACGTCAAAATGTATTTGTACAAGTAATGCGATAAGCATCGAGGCTATTTTACATGCTTAACACAAGGGAAAGCTGTGTATAGGTCTGGAAAAAGGAAGATGTGATCTTTAAAGATCCTTTAGATACTCTACCGCACGTCTGCGCTGCTTTTCTCCTTGGTGTATAATCCTTCAAGAGGATCAACGATCGGGTTTTCATAAGGTGCCTGGAAAAAGGGCCCTTGGTACCATCAAAAGTTGACGTGGGTTGTAAAGAACCTAAAAAAATAAAAATAAGTAAAAAAGGATATGAGGGTCCAGATCGGGTCGAGCCGTATTATGGACTTTATCTTTAATATGCCTCCATCTTTGCCATGGTATCTTTAGTGCGTAGTTATGTACACGTGGCACATATGCCGCAATTTGGTTGGGGATGAGACGGAGGCCGAACTGCTAATCGAGCTCCTGACGAGATGGACTGTCGCTCTGCAGGGTAGTCCGGACTCGTTTAACAGTGTCCCGGGGCTTGACTGCCGATGTAATATTTGGCTTGATAAGGCCGCCCTGTATGGGCTGCGGTGTGCTCCTCAGTACGAAGGGAGCACTCCGTGTTTCCATTGACTGTTATAACACCGCGTGGTCCGGGCATCTTGAGTTTGAGATAGGCATAGTGCGGGATCACATTGAAGCGAGCGAATGCGGTTCGTCCGAGCAGTGCATGATAGCCGCTATGGAAGGGGACGACATCGAAGGTCAAGTCTTCGCTTCGGAAGTTGTTCGGTGAACCGAAGACGACTTCCAATGTGATTGAATCCGTGCAACGGGCCTCTACACCAGGTATTACTCCTTTAAAGGTAGTTTTGGTGGGTTTAATTCTTGACGAATCAATATCCATTTTTGCGGACCGTGTCCTGATAGAGCAAGTTAAGACTGTTGCCGCCGTCCATGAGGACTCGCTTAAGGTGGAATCCATCGATAATTGGGTCGAGGACCAAGGCGGCCGAGCCTCCGTGACGGATACTAGTCGGATGGTCTCTGCGATCGAAAGTGAGCGGATAGGTTGACCATGGTTTGAATTTTGGGGCGACTGGCTCTATCGCATAGACGTCCCTTAGAGCGCGCTTGCGCTCCCGCTTGGGGATGTGAGTAGCGTATATCATATTCACCATTTTGACCTCGGGGGGAAATTTCTTCTGTCCCCCTGTGTTCGGTGGGTGAGGCTCCTCGTCGTCATCCTCGTTGGGCGACCCCTTCTCCTTATGTTCAGTGTTTAGGTTACCGGCCTGTTTAAAGACCCAACAAATTCTGTTGGTATGGTTGGCAAGCTTGTCGGGGGTGCCGTGAATCTGGCAAGGTCGATCGAGTATTTGGTCCAGGCTAGATGAACCGTCTTTATTTCTTTTGAATGGTTTCTTCCGCTGAGCGGATTTGGAGCCACTGAATCCGGCATTGACTGCTGTGTCTTCGGTATTATCATTGTTGCTTCGATGCTTGTGTTTGTTGCATCGGGGCCTGCCGTTGCCGTTTCTGGTTTCAGAAGTACCAGGGTCGCCGGTATCGTTGTTGCTACGGGCTAACTAGCTATCCTCTCCCGCGCAAAAGCGGGTCATGAGTGCTGTAAGGGCTGCCATGGACTTTGGCTTCTGTTGGCCGAGGTGTCGGGCAAGCCATTCGTCACGGATGCTGTGTTTAAAGGCTGCTAGGGCTTCGGCGTCCGGACAGTCGACAATCTGGTTCTTTTTAATTAGGAACCTGGTCCAGAATTTTCTGGCTGACTCTCCGGGCTGTTGGACTATATGGCTAAGGTCATCGGCGTCCGGAGGTCGGATATAAGTGCCTTGGAAGTTGTCTCTAAAGGCGTCTTCCAAGTCTTCCCAGCTTCCAATAGAGTTTTCTGGGAAGCTATTTAACCGGTGCCGAGTTGGTCCCTTGAGTTTTAGGGGGAGGTATTTGATGGCATGCAGATCATCACCACGAGCCATGTGAATGTGGAGAAGAAAATCTTTGATCCATACAGCAGGATCTGTTGTGCCATCGTATGATTCAATGTTCACGGGCTTAAACCCTTCTGGGAACTGGTGCTCCATTACCTCATCGGTGAAGCATAGGGGGCGTGCGGCGCCTCTGTATCGGGCCACGTCACGACGCAGTTCGGATGAAGTCCGTATGCGGTTTTCGGCCCGGGTGAGGTTATGTTTGTTGCGCCAGGCCTGATAGCCATCGTCTCGCGCTGGGGCGCGTCCCCGTGGTCCGTAGATTGATATGGTGTGACCGGCTCTATTGTCCAGGTCCCGTCGTACGTCGTAGGTGTACCCCGGAGCCACTGTTCCCCTGGCTTTACGGCGAGGTGGTGCGGGTTGGTGTTCGGCTTGCGTTGTTGCTCTATCCCGGCCATGTGGTGGTCGGTCAGGTCTGTCACCAGCGTCACGCGTTGGCGGTATGGGCTCCAGGGCCTCATCGTCGAATTGGGGTAGCAGCTTGCGCTTCGGATAGCTCTTTGTTGGGCGTTCGAGGCCGTACTCCTCGGCTGCTAGGACGTTAGTCCATCTGTCATTGAGTAAAGCCTGATCAGCTTGAAGCTATTGCTGCTTCCTTTTCAGGCTTCTTGCAGTGGCGATTAGCCGGCGCTTAAAGCGCTCTTGTTCGAGGGGTTCCTCCGGCACTATGAAATCTTCGTCGCCGAGGCTCACATCTTCTTCGGAGATCGGTAGGTAGTTACTGTCCTCCGAGACCTTGTTCCCGACAGGATCATCGGGGTTGACTTGCCCATCCTCCCAATCATCCTGTTCGGATGTTGGCTCTACAGGGGCTCCGAGGTCTTCGGCATTCTCCGGAGTGTTATTGTCTCCGGTGCCGGTATTCCTGTCTTTGTCGCTACGTGATTTCGAGCGGCGGCGCTGATGTCGATGCTTCGGAGGTGCTTCGACAGACTTGTCCTCAACTGGATCCTTCTTGCCGTCGCTATCGTCCTCTTTGGGTGTGTCCACCATGTACACATCGTATGTGCAAGTGGCTGTCTAGAGTCCGATAAACGGAGGGTTTTGGCCTTGTTCGTCTCCGGCATCATCGTCCATACCGTCAATGTCTTCGGAGGCATAGTCTAGCATGTCGGTTAGATCTTCGACAGTGGCTATGAAGTGGGTGGTGGGTGGGGCGTAAAATTCCTCGCTCTCAGCCCCTAATCCAGGCCGGGCGTGATTCGGAAACGATTCTTCCGTAATGGCGAGGGTTCGCATCAAGTCCAGAGCCTCATTCAGGAGCGAGGTTTGGGCAGAGAAACGAGAGTCCGCGGGGCTGTCCGGGGTTGAAGCCTCCTGGCCGCGCCCGCTTGACATGGACCTCGAGAGTTCGGATTTAGAGTCCGGCGGAGTGTCCGACGCTTCAGTGACAAGGGGGTTCCAGTTCGTCTTTGGGTTTGCCGATGACGCCGTCCCCTCCGGATCTCCGGTAGCAAGTTCCATAATTGCAGAGTCCAGCGGGCTCTAAACTCCCGTCTTCGGACCTGACAGCCTGCTCTGGATCTAAGGCCAGGGCGCCGATTGGGGCTGCGAACCCTTCGAAGATCAAATCTCCTCGGATATCAGCGACATAGTTTAGGTTCCTGAAATTGATTTGATGACCAAGGGCGTAACTGTCGATCTGCTCGAGGTGGC
The DNA here is from genome assembly GCF_002575655.3 of Aegilops tauschii subsp. strangulata. Lineage (NCBI taxonomy): Eukaryota > Viridiplantae > Streptophyta > Magnoliopsida > Poales > Poaceae > Aegilops > Aegilops tauschii. The sequence continues at coordinate 204,366,037 of NC_053035.3, read as the reverse complement.
CAATCGAGTTGGCCCGCAGTGCTAAGCCACCGAATACGAAAATCTGGCTCGGGGGCAAAATCTCCCCCGAAACAGCATCATTATAGATGATCGAATGAGCCATCGAACCTTCTATCGACAGCAAACAGGAACTCTCAATGAAAGCACCAATGTCGGTGTCAAAACCGGCAGATCTCGTGTAGGGGGTCCCGGACTATGCGTCTAAGGGTCAAAGGTAATAGGAGGCGGGGACAAGATGTTTACCCAGGTTCAGGCCCTCTTAACGGAGGTAATACCCTACTTCTTGCTTGATTGACTTTGACGAGTATAAGGGTTACAAGAGTTGATCTACCTCGAGATCGTAATGGCTAAACCCTAGATGTCTAGCCTGTATCATTATGATCGCCACTACGGACTAAACCCTTCGGTTTATATAGACACCGGAGGGGGCTAGGGTTGTACAGAGTCGGTTTACAGAGAAAGGAATCTTCATATCTAAACGCCAAGCCTGCCTTCCACGTCAAGGAGAGTCCCATCCGGACTCGGGGAGAAGCCTTCTATTCTGTATCTTCACGGCCCACCAGTATGGCCCATGTCACATAGCCCGGACGCCCGAGGACCCCATAATCCAGGACTCCCTTACCCGCCTCGCCGGTGACTTGCCATCCCCGGACGGCATGACTTTAGAGGAGATGCCAGACTAACAGGAGATCAGGAGCCGCTTGCCCAACAGCGTCACCGTTGCCCGGGCGCGCCGCTGTGCCTACCTTCCCAGCTTGTTCAGGGCCCAGGCATGCACTACCCACTAAGCCAACCTAATTTATCGTCCTCAACACTCAGCAGCCACTCCCCATCACCCATTTTCTAATTGATTCACTACTCATTAGGCAGGACTGTCATTAGGGTTTGTTCTCTACTGAGTGCTACCTGCACTTAATGGTTTACATATTTCAGTAATCTTTAGTACCTGTAAAGTTCACAGGGTTTCAAAAGTCCCACCCTAGGAACAAACACTAGTCATGTTGGATTGTTGGTCATAGTGACATTGACCCAGATTACTACTGCAGCCCAGGTCTGTTGACAATTTTACTTGTCTTTATTACTCATTCGATATGATATTCAATTATTCACTTCGATTACTTGCAAACAATAAGTGCTAGACCAACTTCTTGATTCAGATTTTGGACGGTCTCTTACTACAGTTACAATTCTGCATACTTGTCCTAGGAAGCTCACAAGTAATGATTGATTCACTACCTCTATGCATGCCTGATCATATTTGTTTTTCAATATTCTTTTAGGATGGACCACCCCGTTTCAAAATACTGGAACGTAGAAATGAGTAAATAGTATTTCTCTATGTGATATCTTCCATCATGTGTGGGCAACGAACACTGCATTGTATAGAAAGAAAAGTGTCATGTCCACCTTTTACATAGACTACGATCTTTTACATGGAATACAATCTGCCTACTTGTTTTGTGTCGCACTACCAGCACTCCACCCTTGAAGCTAAACATTATGGCACTCGTAATTCCTTAGTTTATTTGTTCAAATACAAATTTGATATGATTCTAATGTTCCTACTTCAATTTTGAAATGTGTGTCCACCCCTTATAGAGACATACACTGGTACAACGAGTTGCTATACAAACGGTTTTTAACCCCTTTCCGCGACGACATTTTAAACCATCGCCAAGCGAGTGTGGGTGATAGGGGGTTCTTCCCACACGACCCAGAAACCGTCGGGGATAGGGAGTAGGAATTCATACATTTTCGAAAACAAAGCGTATGCGATGCCCACACCTATCCCAAACGCGATTCTTCACACAACTGTTTGGGATATATCTAATATCCCTAACGCTCCATCTTTGCTACTCGTGTGTGCTGGCATTACCATCACATTCGGACTTTTGTGGTTTTACCTAATACCAGGCGTAGTCTAGGCACGAGATTTTTCCAGGCACGTACCAAACTAGCTCTACGTTTACGATTCCCGACACATCACAAACAATTCATGATTGTAAACCGTGTACAATAGGTCGGCAATCACACACATTTAGTTTTCCCGCACCGTTTGTGATAATGTCTGACATCACACACACTTTACAAAGGGCAATTGTGTGCATGGTTACACAGATTTCCTCTCCGTGAACCGTGTCGGATTATGATGTATATCACACACACTGTGCTTTATAGACCATGTGCGCCGTAATCACCTACAGAGCATAATTTCAACCTAATTTAATTGCTGCTATTTAAAATTGTACCTAATTTGAATTTGAAAGTAGGTTATAGCTTTATTCATATCCATCAGGCTCAAACAACCAATGCATTATTTGATTCACATGTACATATGTTCAAGAATTACATCAAAGAAAAGAATTACATAAGCACCAAATAAAGAATGATGAACCAGGGTTGTATACTTGTACTATTAAAGATAGTAAATAAAGAGGCGAGAGACATTCTAGTTGCTAAACAAGGTGAAGCGGAATGGCCCTATTGTGCTCTCCTCGATGCAGAAGGCATGCACGACTCTAGTCCAACCCCTTGTGATGGTTGGCCGCCAATCATGTAGTTTGAGAGGTAATCTTGAGTAAACTGCTTCAGGATCCACTATAAAGGAAAAGATTCATACATTGTCATCTAACACAACAAGTCATTATGTGCAGTAAAAAGAAGGCTACAGAGTTCTTACTTACCATCCCGCAGTTCACTGTTATCTTGCATAAAGTGTAAACAAATAGTTCGATTGACAACTTTTGACCCATTTTAATAACAATCTTTATTAGTTTCCTCACTTGATGCTGGTTCATGAATATCTCATTGCCCCATACGCAGAAAGGGTCGAAGTGTGGATCTTTGGCTATGACATATGTACCTAAAATCACCAAGTTAATTTTAGAAGCTAAACAACAATTGCAAAATGATGTAGTACAACACTCCCTCCATCCCATTATGTAAGATCTTTTCACATGTATATCTAGACATCATCAGAACATTAAGGTAAGACTCTTCCTTGTTTCTATGTAGCCTGGGATTGCATATTTAGTCATTCAGTACAATGCATGTTGCTATGTAGCCTCAGATATATTAAATATGGCCCTAGTTAACATACTAATAAATGGGTTACAGATATATTCAGTGAAATGTCCGATTCGATGATTAATCCCTTATGAGCCCCCAGGATATATGGTACCTGTCGGTGTCAAAACCAGCCGATCCTGGGTAGGGGGTCCCGAACTGTGCATCTGAGGATCAAAGGTAACAGGAGACGGGGGACAGGATGTTTACCCAGGTTCGGGCCCTTTTAATGGAGGTAATACCCTACTTCCTGCTTGATTGACTTTGATGAGTATAGTGGTTACAAGAGTTGATCTACCTCGAGATCGTAATGGCTAAACCCTAGATGTCTAGCTTGTATGACTTGTGATTGCCACTACAGGCTAAACCCTCTAGTTTATATAGAAACCGGAGGGGCCTAGGGTTGTACGGAGTCGATCTATAGAGAAAGGAAACTACACATCCAGATGCCAAGCTTGCCATCCACGCAAAGGAGAGTCCCATCCGGACACGGGGGAAGGCCTTTTATCTTGTATCTTCACGGCCCATCAGTCCGACCATGTCACACAGCCCGGACGCCCGGGGACCCTATAATCCAGGGCTCCCTCAGTAGCCCCTAAACCAGGCTTCAATGATGATGTGTCCGGCGCGCAGATTGTCTTCGGCATTGCAAGGCGGGTTCCTCCTCCGAATACTCCAAAGCAGTTGAACAATAGAACTATATCCAGCTTTGTATAATAGTTACAACCCTCAACCACAAAGGCACAATACTTAACCAAAATGAGGTATGTCCACTGGCAGTTTTTTCGGCGAAACGTTACGTCTGGTCTCTTTATTATTTTGAACCGTTTTCTGGCCTCCCGCTTCGCTTTCGAGACGCAGCCTCCATTGACACGTCTTGTCAAAGCAGAGATTGTGTCCCCTTATTGCGGGATTCTCATCAATGCGGGCTTGGGTAATCCAACCGTGCCAGTCGCATGACCTTTTGGGAACAGGCGAGTTTTAAGACTTGAGGGGGGGATCTTGATATTCACAGCCTATATAAAAAGATAAAGATCCATCTTTTTACCCCACGCCTTCTTCTTCGTCAGCCTTCCCATCCTCGAGCTCCAGCGCCTAAGTTCCAATCTTTTGCACCACCACTAACTTCTCCGACCATGGCCAGATCCGGTTCTCAAGGCAAGTGGATGGCCTCCTCTGTGATGGAGGAGGACGTCAAGGAGCTCCGGGAGGCAAGGTACTTGACTGCGGAGATCACGCATAGGCTGCCTGCCCCGAAGCAGACCATCCCCACTCCGGAGCCCGGCGAAAGGGTGGTATTCATCCCCTACTTCCTTTGCAGACTAGGGTTTCCCCTTCACCCCTTTGTTCGCGGTCTCATGTTCTATTACGAGCTAGATTTTCATGATCTATCCCCGAACTCCTTCCTCCACATCTCGGCGTTCATCGTCTTGTGTGAGGCATTCCTCCGCATCCCCCCACACTTCAGCCTGTGGCTCAAGGCCCTCAACGTGAAGCCGAAGGTGGTCAACGGGAAGCACGCGGATTGCGGCGATGCCATGGTGAGCAAGCTCCCCAACGTTACCTGGCCCAAGGGGGCCTTCGTGGAGACCATCAAGATATGATAGCACGAGTGGTTCTACATCACCAAACCCCACGACACCAAATGGGCGGCCGCTCCTGCATTCAGATCCGGACCCCCACTGCGGCTCGCGTCATGGACCAACAAGGGTCTGGACTGGGGTTTGTCCGACGAGGTGTTGATGCTGCAAAAGCGCATCAAAAGTATCATAGAAAAGGACACCAGCCTTACTGACGTGATCCAGGTGATGTGCGTCCGCCGAACCCTACCCTGCCAGCGACGGCCTCTCCGCATGTGGGAATTCAATCCGGAAGGGCCACGGACCCTGCAGCGATTCTTTGGCATGACGTAAAAAGAGATCTAGAAGCTGCTCTTCAAGGCTCAGATGTCATGGCCGAAGACGTCCGAGGACATCGGCCTTGATTGCAATCATTCACCCCCCGGTAAGTGTTAAATTTCCGAACATAGCTTAGTTCATCAATCAAAGGAGTGTACTGAGAATTCCATCTCTAAACAGGGCTGGTCAAAGAAGGTGGAGCGGATCAGATGTCCAGCTCCACTGCCCGAAAACCCAGCTGATCCCCTACTAATGAGGATGTTGGTCCCGGCGCCATACCAGGTGCCGGCGAAGAAGGACAAGAAGAAGAAGAGCAAGGAGGCCGAAAGCGGCCTCCACCATAAATGTACCTGGGACGCGACGTTTGGAGGGGCCGAGGCTCCCTCCTCCCATGAGGGAGATGAAGACGAAGATGAGGAGGAAGAAGATGACCCTCCTCACAGGGGGAAGAAGAGGATGACCTCCGTAGATCCGGAGGCAGAGGCATCCAAGAGGGGGAAGATATCCCTCTCGGATGGCTCAGATTCAGACGCGAAGCCATCCCCAAGCGCCGCCCCAGGGCCAAGCCCCTAGCCAAATCGTAAGTATCTAAGGATGCTCTACACACATCCAATCTTTTACGAATCGTGGCAATCATATTAAATCATGCGATGCAGTCCGGCCCGCGTTCTCCTCCCAACTATCTGCATCTTCGGGGAACTCTCTGGCATCAGAGATGATGGAGAGCGAGACGCCTCCGCGAACCTCCGCGCCACCTATTGCGCATGATGCCGAGGTGTTATCTCAAAGGACCTCTCTGGGCCGCGGAGAGGCGCGGGGGACCGCCGAGACGACACCAGAGGGTAATGCCTCGGCTGCCGAGAACATGGGGGGGGGCACAACCCCCATGGGAACTGACGATGGGGGCCCTAACCAGTCCGGCCCCCAGCCAGATGCCATTCCAGAGACCCAAATGGCTCCGGATCGAATGAGCGACCCCCTTTGAAGGAGGGGGGAGCACCTATTCCGGTGGCGGCCTCCTCTAATCCGGAAGAGCACCATACCCTGATGGGTACGGTGGTTGAGAAGGTTCAGTCCGCCAAAAGTGGGCTGAACAAAGCCTTCACCAGCCTATTAACAGGCTTTGAGGTATACGATGTATTGGCTTTAGCCGCTTTTCATATGAAAAATATGACTGTGTATAGATAGTAGCCCCTGAGACTCTGTTCGGCTTTTGGAAAAAGGCCGAATAGAGGATCGATAATATTCGTAGGAGATAATGTACTTGTCTATTTTGAGAAACAGGCTTCCCTGTTAGCGGAACCGCCCAGGCCGCCTAAGTATCTGAGCTCAAGTGGAAGCTGGGGCTGGCCGATGAGGATCTCGTCCGCATCAACAAGAGGTTTGATGAGGCACAAGGTATGTTTTTGGAAAAAATGCTTACACACCTGAAGTAATATACCCATGCGGAGTCTAAGCTCCTGTGTTGCCCTGTTCATTATTGCAGGTAGTGCAGCCACGATCGAGATCCTGAAGGGCGACCTTGCCCGAGCCAAGGAGCAGGCACATGTGAGCCAAGTGGCCGCTGACAAAGCGGCCGCTGATTTGAAGGCCGAGCAGGTTGCCCGCCGCCACTACGAGGAGCGGGTGACTGAAGTAGAGCAAGAGCTCAAGGACGCCGCCAGCAAGTGCGAGTCTTTGGAAGAGGAGAATAAGGCCCAAGCGGCCGAGCTGACCAAGGCTCTCCAAGGGGCCAAGGAGGCGCGGACCGAGCTCCGTGCGGCACGCGAGGAGATCAAGCAGGCCGAACAGATAGCGCCTGGTAAGCCCATTCTCTTACAGAGTAAATTCGGCAATCAGAAGTATGCCTTGCTCACTCGACTGTGGAGTGCTCCATACGCCTTTGCGGATCTTCCGGAGAGTGCCGCCGATGCCGCGCAGTTCTTCCAGGCCTAGGAGGGGCACACGACGGAGAAGCTATTCTGGTCACAGTTCGCGATGCAGAAGCGCCCAACGTTGTTGAATGACCAGATGACGTAGTGGGCCGAGCTGCATAGGATGTCCGGATTGGCCATGAGGGACGTCATAGTCCGGCTGTGGCCAACCGAACCCATTCCAAGCAGTTATTTCGGCCTGGTGCATCGACTCGTCGACGTGCTGCCTCGAATTGACGCGGTCAAGCAGTCGACATGTACAGAAGGTGCGCGGATGGCCTTCGCCCATGTCAAGATGCATTGGGAGAAAATGAAGGCCACCGTCGTGGCAGTTGAGGGCCCGCTAGGAGGCAAGGACCACCGCAAGCCAGAGCGCTATTTCGAAGACGTCCTAGAGAGTGCCCGTTTGATAGAGGGTCAATGCTCGAAGGATATCATGTTCGAGTAAATGTATCTGACCTGACCAGGCGTTGCGCCATGAACTGAAGCTTTTGTAATATATTTGTGCCTTTTATCTTAAAGTATTTTTCCTCCTGTGCGGTCATTTTTATCCCAGAGAGATTGCTAGTCGTCGGCTTCAGCCCCCACGTAGATACTAAGGGGGTGTTTGTAATAGCACATGACCACACTTGACCCAACGTCTTGGTCCGTAAAGGAGGTGTCAGCGCGGCGAACCAGGCAATCGGACTATGCGGCTTTATCACTCTCACTTAGCTATAGGAGTTTGACAATGGGACTGTGAGATAGCCCCTAGTGCGTATGCGGCTATCCGAACTTGGATGCCTTATGCGCGTGACTAGAAGAGAGCAAGTCCCTCGTGTAATACGGAAGAAATCTCTAGAGATTTAGTAAGTTGCCGAATTGCTGACCAGCTCTCGCCGCATCATGACAGTCAATTTTCGGCTTTCTCTATTGAGGTGCTTGGTAGGGCGAACCAGAAACACAATCGCAGTAGTTCTCCCTTTACTACCTTAGCCGAACAAGCAGAACGTAAGGTAGTAACCACAGGAGCCGGGCAACCCAACTATTGACCAAAGACATGATTCAGAGCCAATGCATATAATGCCATATTCAGGACGCCGAAGTATACTATAAAAGTGTCCGGACTTCTTTTTTTTGAAAGAATATATGTGGCCGGATAGAGCCCCTGGAGATTTGAATCATGCCGAGGTGTATATGTCAATCTGACGTAAAGAGGGAAGACAGATTAAGAAATAAGCCAATACCAAACAGGGTTGGACGAAACTGTTTCCATTAGTCTAAATGATACATCAAAACATGCTCTTACAGGGAATGCCACGATCATCAAGGCTATTTTACATGCCCAGAATTTGAGAACAGGGGAAAAGCTCTATATAGGTCCTTAAAAAAAGGTGGTCTTGAAGATCCTTTGGACACCCTGCCGCACGTCTGCGCCACTTTTCACCTTTGGTTTAGGATCCTTTAAGAGGATCAATGATCAAGTATATAGAAGGGGCCTAGTAAGGGGCCCTTTGCACCACCGACAAGTGATTTGGGTTTTAAGAACCTGAAATATGAGAGAAAAGAGAAAAAAAAGAAGGAGATCAAGGTCCGAATAGGGTCGAGCCGTATTGTGGACTTTTTCCTTAGTGTATCTCCGTCCCTGCCCATGGTATTTTTAATGTGTAGTTATGTACGCGCGGTATGTATGCCGCGATTGGGTGAGGGATTGGACGGAGGCTGAATTGCTAATCTAGCTCTGGACGAGCCGGACTATCATTCTGCAAGGTAGACCGGACTCATTTGACAGTGTCCGGGGCTTGACTGCCGATGCAGTATTTGGCTTAATAAGGCCACCCTGTACCTCGGCTGTGAGGGCCGCGGTATGCTCCTCGGTACGAAGGGAGCGCTCCATGTTTCCGTTCACTGTTATGACGCCGCGTGGTCCAGACATCTTAAGCTTTATATAAGCATAGTGCGGGACTGCATTGAAACGGCCGAAAGCGGTTCGTCCGAGCAGTGCATGATAGCCACTGGGGAAGGGGACGATGTCGAAGATCAAATCTTCGCTTCGGAAATTATCTGGTGAGCCGAAGACTACTTCCAGCGTTATTGACCCTGTGCAGCAGGCCTCTACGCCGGGTATCACTCCTTTAAAGGTGGTTTTAGTGGGCTTGATTCTTGACAGATCAATACCCATTTTGCAAACAGTGTCCTAATAAAGCAGGTTAAGACTGCTGCCGCTGTCCATAAGGACTCGCGTGAGATGGAATCCGTCAATAATTGAATCGAGGACCAATGATGCCGAACCTCCATGACGGATACTAGTCGGATGGTCTCTGCGATCAAAAGTGATCAGACAGGTTGACCATGGGTTGAATTTTGGGGCGACCGGCTCTATGGCATAGACGTCCCTTAATGCGCGCTTGCGCTCCCGCTTAGGGATATGAGTAACGTAGATCATATTTACTGTTTTTACCTCGGGGGGATATTTCTTTTGCCCCCCCCCCGTGTTTGTTGGGTGAGGCTCATCATCGTCCTCGCTAGGCGGCCCTTTCCCCTTATGTTCGGTGTTTAGCTTACCGGCCTGTTTAAAGACCCAACAATTTCTGTTGGTATGATTGGCAGGCTTGTCAGGGGTGCCATGAATCTGGCACGACCAATCGAGTATTCTATCCAAACTGGATGGACCATGTTTGTTTCCTTTGAATGGCTTCTTCCACTGACCGGGTTTAGAGCCTTTGAATCCGGCGTTGACTGCCATATCTTCGGTATCTTCATTATTGCTTCGACGCTTGTGTTTGTTGCGTCGTGGACTACCGTTGCCGTCTCTGGCTTCAGAGGTGCCAGGGTTGCTGGTGCTGTTGCTTCTGCAAGCTAGCCAGCTATCTTCTCCAGTGCAAAAGCGATTCATGAGTGCGGTAAGAGCTGCCATGGACTTCAGTTTTTCTTTGCCGAGGTGTCGGGCGAGCCACTCGTCTCGGACACTGTGTTTGAAGGCCGCGAGGGCTTCGGCGTCCGGACAATCGACAATTTGGTTCTTTTTAATTAAGAACCTGGTCCAGAGCTTCCGGGCTGACTCTCCAGGTTGCTGGACTATGTGACTAAGGCCATCGGCATCTGGAGGCCGGACATATGTGCCTTGGAAGTTGTATCTAAAGGCATCTTCCAAATCTTGCAACTACCAATAGAGTTTTCTGGGAGGCTATTTAACTAGTGCCGTGCTGGTCCCTTTAGTTTTAGTGGGAGGTACTTGATGGCGTGGAGATCATCACCGCGAGCCATGTGAATGTGGAGAAGAAAATCTTCGATCCATACCGCGGGATCTGTCATTCCATCGTATGATTCAATGTTCACGGGTTTAAACCCTTCTGGGAACTGGTGCTCCATTACCTCATCGGTGAAGCATAAGGGGTGTGCGGCGCCTCTGTATCGAGCGACATCACGATGGAGTTCGGATGTCGTCCGTATGCGGTTTTCGGCCCGGGTGAGGTTGTGCTTATCGCGCCAGGCCTGATGGCCATCTTCTCGTGTTGGGGCACGCCCCCTTGATCCATAGATTGGTATGGCTTGGCCTGCTCTATTGTCCAGGTCCTGTCGTAGGTCGTAGGTGTACCCTGGGGCTGCTGTCTCTCTGCCTCTGCGATGGAATGGTGCGGGCTGGTGTTCGACATGAGTGGCCGCTCTGTCCCGTCCACGCGGTGGCCTCTCTGGTTCATCAGCGCGGTCATGTCTTGATGGTATTGGCTCGAGGGCCTCGTCGTCGAATTGTGGTAGTAGCCGACACTTCGGATAACTCTTTGCTGGGCGTTGAAGGCCATACTCTTCGGTAGCTAGGACTTGGGTCCATCTGTCGTTGAGTGTATCCTATTCGGCTTGGAGTATTGCAGCTTCTTTTTAAGGCTTCTTGCAGTGGCGATTAGCTGGCGCTTAAAGCGCTCCTGCTCAAGTGGTTCCTCTGGCACGATGAAGTCTTCGTCGCCGAGGCTCACATCATCCTCAGAGGTTGGTAGATAGTTACTATCCTCCGAGTCCTCGTTCCCGACCGGATCATCAGGGTTAACTTTCCCCTCCTCCCAATCATCCTGTTCGGATGTTGGTTCGATGGGGGCTTCAGGGTCTTCGGCATTCTCCGGAGTGTTATTGCCTCCGGTGCCAGTACTATTGTCTTTTTCACGACGCGATTTTGAACGGCGCTGCTGACGTCAGCGCTTTGGAGGTGCCTCAGCAGGCTTGTCCTCAACCGGATCCTCCATGCCGTCACCGTCATCCTCTTTGGGTGTGTCCACCATATACACCTCATATGTGGAGGTGGCCGTCCAACGTCCGGTAAACGGCGGGTCTTGGCCTTGTTCGTCTCCGGCATCGTCGTCCATGCTGTCGATGTCTTCAGAGGCGTAGTCCAGCATGTCGGTTAGGTCCTCGATAGTGGCTATGAAGTGGGTGGTGGGTGGGACGTAAAATTCCCCGCGTTCAGCCCCTAGTCCGGGTTGGGCGTTGTTCGGAGGCGATTCCTCTGTAATGGCGAGAGATCACATTTTGTCCAGAGCCTCGTTTAAGAGCGAGATTTGGACGGAGAAGCAAGAGTCCGTGGAGCTAGGCAGGGCAGGAGCCTCCCGACCATGCTCACATAACGTGGACCTCGAGAGTTCGGAGCTGGTATCTGGGGCGAGTCTGGCTTTCCAATGACAGGGGAGCCCGGTTCAACTCCGGGCTTGCCGATGACGCAGTCCCCCTCCGGATCTCCGGTAGCGAGCTCCGTAATTCCAGAGATTCTGGTGGAATCTAAACTCCCATCTTCGGACCTGGTAGTTTGCTCCAGATCTAAGGCCAGAGCGGTGGCCGGGGCCGCGAACCCTTCGAAGATCAAGTTTCCACGGATATCAGCGGCATAATTCAGATTCCCAAAACTGATCTGATGACTAGGGGCGTAGCTGTCGATCTGTTCAAGGTGGCCAATCGAGTTGGCACGCAGCGCGAAGCCGCCGAATGCGAAAATTTGACCGGGGAGAAAAGTTTTCCCTGAAACAACATCGTTGTAGATGATCGATCGAGCCATCGAACCTTCTGTTGATGGCACAATGGAACTCTCAATGAAAGCACCAATGTCAATGTCAAAACCGGCCAATCTCGGGTAGGGGATCCTGAATTGTGCGTCTGAGGATCGAAGGTAACAGGAGACAGGGGACACGATGTTTACCCAGGTTCGAGCCCTCTTAATGGAGGTAATACCCTACTTCCTGCTCGATTGACTTTGATGAGTATAGGGGTTACAAGAGTTGATCTACCTCGAGATCGTAATGGCTAAACCCTAGATGTCTAGCCTGTATGACTTGTGAGTGCCTCTACGGGCTAAACCCTCCAGTTTATATAGACACCGGAGGGGCCTAGGGTTGTACAGAGTCGGTTTACAGAGAAAGGAAACTACACATCTGGACGCCAAGCTTGCCATCCACGCAAAGGAGAGTCCTATCCGGAAACGGGGGAAGGCCTTCTATATTGTATCTTCACGGCCCATCAGTCCGGCCCATGTCACACAGCCCGGACGCCCGGGGACCCCATAATCCAGGACTCCCTCAGTACCAGCTACCGATATCTTGAACAGTGAGTGTATATAAGCAATGCGATGAAACTAACCTCGATGGAAAACAGTATCAATTCTCAATATTGTCATGTATGAGTACATATAAAGGCATGTTAAGCACAACCGGCTAAACATCAACCAAATATATCCATGGTAGACAGCATAATCTACAAACGATAGCTTCAGTGTACAGGTTTAAGCACACTAGTTAAGAAAAACAAGAAGTGGAAAGGTGTGTTAACTGCAACAGGCATAACATTTAGAAACAAGCAAATATAGTCATTCAAACAGGTATTGTGCAGGTCTAAAGTACACTAGTTCTTGTTAAAAAACGAAAAGGCGTGTTAACTACAACATCGTTAACAACAATCAAATATCATAATTCGTAACGGTATTATTGAAACTGTTATTGATGAAATTGAACTGCACGGCAAATAGTTGCACATATAGAGCATCACACTGTGAATAAGTGAAATACACAAGGCATAAGCCATCTCTAGCTGACCCCTTAAAAGTTAACGGAATAAAACCCTTAGTGGAGTATATATGTACTCCAGTAATTTTTGGCCGTTTCTAGTCGATCCTAATACGTCTCTGTCGTATCTACTTTTCCTAACGCGTTTCCTCTTGTTTTGGACTCTAATTGGCATGATTTGAATGAAACTAATCCGGACTGACGCTGTTTTCAGCAGAACTACCATGGTGTTGTTTTTGTGCAGAGATAAAAGTTCTCGGATTGGAACAAAACTTTGCGAGGACTTTTTATACAATAAAAGAGAATTACTGGAGCCAAGAACCACCGGAGGGGGGCACCTGGGTGGGCACAACCCACCAGGGCGCGCCCCCCTCCTACAGCCCAGGTGGGTTGTCCCCACCTGGTGGCCCTGCAGACCTCAACCCTTATACTATAAAATCACATTTTCAGAGAAAAAACCAGGTAGGAAGAATTATCGCGTTTCATGAGATGGAGCCGCTGCCACCTCCTGTTCTTCATTGGTAGGCCAGATCTGGTGTCCATTTGGGGCTTCAGAGAGGGGAATCTTCAATCTTCATCATCACCAACCTTTCTCCATCGCCAATTCCATGATGCTCCCCACTGGGAATGAGTAATTCCTTCGTAGGCTCGCTGGTCGGTGAGGAGTTGGATGAGATTCATCATGTAATCGAGTTAGTTTTGTCAGGGCTTGATCCCTAGTATCCATGATGTTCTGAGATTGATGTTGCTATGACTTTGCCATGCTTAATGCTTGTCACTTTGGGCCCGGGTGCCATGATTTTAGATCTGAACTATCGTGGATTTAACACGGCAGATGCCCTTGTGAAAGGACTTAGGTGTGGAGCCATCGCAACGTAGGTTAGCTTGAAGGGGTTGAATGGGACAAAGGACACAAGGAGTTTACCCATGTTCGGCCCCTCTCAACGAGGTAAAGCCTATGTCCTGCTTCTAGTTGTATTGCTTGAGTTTCGATTACAAGGGAGCGAATATGCTTGACCTACACTGGTGCGCGTCGGTCCTAAACAAACGGTTTTTAACCCCTTTCCGCGATGGCATTTGGAACCGTCGCCAAGTGAGTGTGTGCGATAGGGTGTCCTTCCCACACGACCCAGAAATCGTCGGGGATAGGCCCTCTTGGGACCCAGGCTGGGGCCGTGTGCGATCAGGCGAGGCATCGAAACCCAATCATTTCCGTAGATATGTACGTCCCACACGGTAATCCAAGAAAATCATTTCTGTAGGTATGTACATCCCACACGGTAATCCGAGAAAATCATTTCCGTAGGTATATGCATCCCACACAGTGAATCCCAGAAAAACATTTCCGTTCGTATGTATATCACACACAGTCAATCCAAGGAATACATTTCCGTTCTTATGTACATCCCACACAGTCAATCCAGGGAAAACGTTTCCGTTCGGACGTACATCCCACACAGTTTTATGTGTAGGCTCGTGTGTGAAAGGTGTAACTATCACACACGGTCTTCCTTGGTTAACTGTTTGCTTTTATCAACTATATCACACACGATTTGATGAAGAAAACTGTGTGGCATTGGGCTATCCATCGCAAGTGCTTTTACTGCTAGAACCGTTTGCAAAGGTCCATGACACATTTAGCAGGTTTATTAGTTTACAATTAATAATTCTAGTATTACGCAAATTCACATTTCATATCGAATAGCTGTTTGCCAATTTCATATCAGGCACATAAATATATTATAACATCACAGTATGGTAGCTACATGAAAACAACACAGTACAACATATAGCTAGTTCAACTTCATAAGAATAATATATTCATTTCCCTAATTGAGATCATCCAGGCTCGTCTTATCCACCTCTGCTTCTAGTTCAGTAAGAACCCGTTTTGCATGGGCCAACTGGGAAAGTGCCTCCTCCTTAGCCAACACCATCTTAGCAAAGTCTGATTTTAAAAATCTGAGCTCATTCTCCACCTTCAACTTTTTATCCCGCATCTTGAAATATGCTTCAGCGTTGACAAGACTTTTTCTAAGCCTACGTGTGTTCTCTTCCTCATACATGCTACATAGCTTCGTTAGGCACATCTTCAAAGACTGTGGCCACTCTTGATCAACCCACTCCAAGTAAGAACACTTCCGTTCATCCTATAATATTTAAAACTAGATCAGTAACAATTGTAGGGGAAATGGGTTTATAGCAACATAGAAAATCACCAATGCTTATTTTGAAAAACTGAAGAAACATGTTAATTATGACATATCTTCTCAAAAAGATCAATGTGCAAATAAAATAATTGGTACTGACACAACAACCAAATTCTGGAACATCAGAAGCTATAATTAACTACAATGACGCTACAAGTTCTTACTGAGTACAATAAATAACAAATTGAACATTTTATGAGGAAGGTAAATATAACTGCAACAGCATAGCGACAGTGTTTGGATGACAACAAATTGATACTAACAGGTGTGTACATGCACAAATTTAGTAACATAGAACTAATAGCACTAAGGCCGTCCACTATGTATGCCAAAACTGGGGTAACGACAACTATTGCTACATCTCGCACCGGTGCCCTGCACTGGCGAGCCGATGTAGCAGAAAAAAAATCAGGGACCCGGACTCCATAGCATGTACTTGCTCTGATGCCCAGTTCCTTCGTGCCATAAAGATTTAGTATTTTACTGCTTGGCTGCTCGGATGTGTGGACCAAAGTTGGCTGCACAAACTGCTGAAGCGGTGCCAAATAATTATCTAATGGCACCGCTGATGAGATGGCAACAATTTAAGATACTAGGTACAAACTGTGACACTGTCTTAGGATGCGTTTGGTTGAAGGTGTGGTATGAATGGGTTGGGACCGTGACAGTGTCTCAATCACATCTAACAAATGATTTGTAACAACGAAAGAGGGTCTAACCTTCTCTGAACATGCCAGAAACTTCCTCCCACTGTCCACAAAATCAAACGCAACTAGCTTCACGCATGGAGATTGATGGTGACAACGAGCACATAGATCTTCAACCACCCTGCTCCATTCGTTGCCACTGATGGTCTTACGGAGCTACAAGAGGAAGAAACGACTCAAATTGACCTCCGGGTAAAAATCCTTCATTCCAAGTCATAGCCCGAGAGAGAGAAGAGAGGCATACCCGGGTGGTGAAGGAGTAGTCGCCGGAGGAGGAACCGCTGGAGATGTCTTTGAAGAAGACCATGGCGACCCCGGCGGTAGGATGCGAGACGGCGAGAGCGAGGAAGCGGCTATAGCTTAGCAAGGAAGGAAGGAATGAGGAAACAGGGGAAATGTGACTTGTGGTTGGGGAGAAAAGGGGGTCGGGAAGGGGGGTGGGGGTAGATATTTTGGCAGTAGGCCAAAATTTTGGAAATGTGGAGGGAAACTTTGCATGCGGTGCCGCCGGACCATTCACTTTGAACGATTGTGTGCATCGCAAACGATTCTTCTGCTTTACGCGCATGGGATGAGTTTGATAATTCAAATTTTGGTCTCAAGGCATGGGCACATTCACTTTGAACGAGTGCGGTGCTGCCGGACCATTCACTTTGAACGATTGTGTGCATCGCAAACGATTCTTCTGCTTTACGCGCATGGGATGAGTTTGATAATTCAAATTTTGGTGGAAATTTCCCCGGGTACGTCATTGCATAATTTAACATCGCTTGCTAATTTGGGAACACAAAAGAGCATACAGCAGACAGACCACACTTACTGAATCGAGCAATTTTAGTAATTACACAGAGCCAGTTGACCTAAACATTGCTCTAACAAAAGACAAGCATTAAAAACAAATCCTAAGTACGCATAATTAAAATCTGCCACCGTGCCGGCCTATGCATCGCCGGTGTGAGATGAGACGTCGATGACTTGTCCTGGCGACATGCCGCTGTTGGTGGACTCCGCGTCCCCCCTGCTGAAGTCGACCGCGTCCTTGTCCTTGTCCTCGTCCTCGGCGCCGCCCTCAAGGTTGTAGTACTCGTAGTAGTGGCTGCGCCAGAGCTCGTGTTGGTACTCCACCGCCGATTCCTCGACGGACAGACTCTTCTCTAACTCGACCTCGGCCACGCGCAACTCCTCCTCCCGGCGCTCCTCGATCTCCGCCGCCTCCTGCATCTCCAGCTCCCGCTCGGCGACCTCATGAGGAAGCAGGTGCTCCATGGCCACCGCCGCCTTTTCATACGTGGGTTGCATGCTGGAGTCCGAGGTGGCCTGGAATATCTTGGCGTGTGCATCCTCGATCTTGGCGTGGATGGCCTCGACCCGGGCTAGGGCGACATCAGCGGCACGGACGGCAGCTCGAGCACTCTCGGCGTTTGAAGCCGCCGTCACAGCAGCTGCTGCAGCCGTCTCGGCTGCTGCAGCTGCCCTGTCGGCTGCCGTAGACGCCCCCTCGGCGGAAGCGGCCGCGCTCAATGCGGATGCGGCGGCACTCTCGGCGCAGGCGGCCGCGCTCGGGGGGGGGGGGAGACGCGGCCATCGTACGGGCCTTCACGAAGCGTTTCCACGGCGTCATCTTTGCAAGAATGGGGTGCGGGAATGGGGATCGTGATTCGTGGTTTCGGGGGTTGCCGACACTAGAGAAAACGAGCCGGCGAGGCTTAAGGAGGGAGACTTAAATAGACCCATATATTTTCATCACAAACGGTTCCTAGAAAACAACTGTGTGTGATGTTGTAGATATTTTTTACTAGCTGTGAAAGACGAATTTGGAATAAAGTGCCAACGGATGGTGTTTTAAATGACGAGAAATTTTGTAGTACTAATAGAACTGTCATGTCAAAATTTGGAAAATTTCAGGGGTCATTTGACCTTCTAAGACATTATGTGATTTTCTAGCCATTTAATGACCGTAATTGAAATTTGAACTACATGTACATGCAACAGCTAACCATAACGGTTTGAAAACTCATATTTCGTGTACTTGTGTGCGATTTAATTCCATGTGCAGTAAATTGGAAGGAATTTTGAAACATATTGGTCTAACAGCTATGACACATTTAAGCATAGAGTGACATGGTATTTTAATTCCAAAAAAAATCAGAAACACATGAAACCTTGGTTGATGTAATGTCATGCCACCAAGATGATGTGGTAAAAAATTGGCATGTTTGACCAAAGTTTGGACACAAACCCCTCACAAACCGGAGCAACTCACTAGAGCTCGTGGTTCCGACAGGGAACAATGCATATTTGATGACGAACGGGAGATAGGTTCCTCTTACGGCCTTCAATTTTTTTTCTACGTCTAACGTGCACTACTACAATTGTAATGTGAATTTTTTTAAAATTCTAGGGGTCATTTGACCTTTTAAAGACATTTAAGTGATTTTCTAGCCATTTAATGACCGTAATTCAAATTTGAACTACATCTACATGCAACGCCTAACCAAAATGGTTTGAAAAATCATATTTGTGCACTTGTGTGCGAGTTAATTCCATGTGCAGTAAATTAAAAGGAATTTTCAAACATATTTGTATCACGACATGGACACATATGCATGAATACGTATGCATGGAGTGGCCTGGCATTTTAATTCCCAAAAAAATCAGAAACACATGAAACCTTGGTTGATGTAATGTCATGCCACCAAGATGATGTGGTAAAGAAATTGGCATGTTTGACGAAAGTTTGGACACACAACGCTCACAAACCGGAGCAACTCGCTAGAAGGTTCGTGGTTCCGAGAGGGAACAATGCATGTTTGATGACGAACGGGAGATAGCTTCCTCTTACGGCCTTCAAATGTTTTCTACGTCTAACGTGCACTACTACAACTGTAATGTGAAATTTTTGGAAAATTCTAGGGGTCATTTGACCTTTTAAAGATATTTAAGTGATTTTCTAACCATTTAATGACCGTAATTCAAATTTGAACTACATCTACATGCAACACCTAACCAAAACGGTTTGAAAAACCATATCTGTGTACTTGTGTGCGAGTTAATTCCATGTGCAGTAAATTAGAAGGAATTTTTAAACATATTGGTCTCACGACATGGACACATGCATACGTATGCATGGAGTGACATGGAATTTTAATTCCAAAAATAGAAAAATGATCAGAAACACATGAAACCTAGGTTGATGTAATGTCATGCCACCAAGATGGATGTGGTAAAGAAATTGGCATGTTTGACGAACGTTTGGACACACACCCCTCAGAAACCGGAGCAACTCGGTAGAAGGTTCATGGTTCCGAGAGGGAACAATGCATGTTTGATGATGAACGGGAGATAGCTTCCTCTTACGGCCTTCAATTTTTTTCCTATGTTTAACGTGCACTAATACAACTGTCATGTGAAAATTGGTAAATTTCAGGGGTCATTTGACATTTTAAAGACATTTAAGTGATTTTCTAACCATTTAATGATCGTAATTCAAATTTGAACTACATCTACATGCAACGCCTAACCATAACGGTTTGAAAAATCATATTTTTGTGTACTTGTGTGCGAGTTAATTCCATGTGCAGTAAATTAGAAGGAATTTTCAAACATATTGGTGTCAAGGCATGGGCACATGCATGGAGTGCATGCCATGGCATTTTAATTCCAAAAATTAAAAAATGATCAGAAAACATGAAACCTTGCTTGATTTAATGTCATGCCACCAAGATGATGTGGTAAAGAAATTGGCAGGTTTGACGAAAGTTTGGACACACACCCCTCACAAACCGGAGCAACTCGCTAGAAGGTTCGTGGTTCCGAGAGGGAACAATGCATGTTTGATGACGAACGGGAGATAGCTTCCTCTTACGGCCTTCAAATTTTTTCTACGTCTAACGTGCACTACTACAACTGTAATGTGAAATTTTGGAAAATTCTAGGGGTCATTTGACCTTTTAAAGACATTTAAGTGATTTTCTAACCATTTAATGACTGTAATTCAAATTTCAACTACATCTACATGCAACGCCTAACCAAAACGGTTTGAAAAATCATATATGTGTACTTGTGTGCGAGTTAATTCCATGGGCAGTAAATTAGAAGGAATTTTCAAACATATTGGTCTCACGACATGGACACATGCATATGTATGCATGGAGTGACATGGCATTTTAATTCAAAAAAATAGAAAAATGATCAGAAAAACATGAAACCTTGCTTGATTTAATGTCATGCCACCAAGATGATGTGGTAAAGAAATTGGCATGTTTGACGAAAGTTTGGACACACACCCCTCACAAACCGGAGCAACTCGCTAGAAGGTTCGTGGTTCCGAGAGGGAACAATGCATGTTTGATGACGAACGGGAGGTAGCTTCCTCTTACGGCCTTCAATTTTTTTCCTACGTTTAAAGTGCAACTTTCATGTGAAACTTTGGTAAATTCAGGGGTCATTTGACCTTCTAAAGACATTTAAGTGATTTTCTAACAATTTAATGACCGTAATTCAAATTTGAACTACATCCACATGCAACGCCTAACCAAAATGGTTTGAAAAATCATATTTTTGTGTACTTGTGTGCGAGTTAATTCCATGTGAAGTAAATTAGAAGGAATTTTCAAACATATTGGTGTCAAGGCATGGGCACATGCATGGAGTGCATGCCATGGCATTTTAATTCCAATAAATTAAAAAATGATCAGAAAAAAATGAAACCTTGCTTGATTTAATGTCATGCCACAAAGATGATGTGGTAAAAAATTGGCCTGTTTGACGAAAGTTTGGACACACACCCCTCACAAACCGGAGCAACTCACTAGAAGGTACGTGGTTCCGAGAGGGAACAATGCATGTTTGCTGACGGACGGGAGATAGCTTCCTCTTACGGCCTTCAAATTTTTTCCTACGTTTAACGTGCACTAATACAACTGTGATGTGAAAATTTGGAAATTTTCAGGGGTCATTTGACCTTTTAAAGACATTCAAGTGATTTTCTAACCATTTAATGACCGTAATTCAAATTTGAACTACATCTACATGCAACGCCTAACCAAAACGGTTTGAAAAATCATATTTTTGTGTACTTTTGTGCGAGTTAAAAAATCATTAGATGATGTAAATATCTGAAAAAGAAAATGTAAAGATCTGGCAAGACAACCGGCCCCGACACGATTGGCACTCTATCTCGCGGCTCGAGGTTTGGTAGGTGATTGGCGGGGATCATTAATTAGACACGGTTCTGTATTGGAAACCGTCAGCTATTATGTACACACACGGATTTGCTGCGGGAATTGTGTCTAATTCAAACTACAGTACTCGTAAATTTCGGCGACCGGCGTGTGTACTGTCTCCGTCGATCTAGATTCTGGCCGCCAATTAGTACTACCTTGCTCACGGTGTCCCGCCTGCATTCTCATCTACATCCTCCCCTCGCTCGCCCTCTCTCTCTCTCTCTCTCTCTCTCTCTCAAATCTCTGCCATGGCGCCGCCGGTCAGCCCACGCGCCGACGAGGAGTCGCCGCGCCCCGAGAACGCTCACTCGATTAGCAGCGACGAGGACCCCTACGCGCCGCCTGACGAGGTTGAGCCGGACCCCCCCACTTTGGATTGGTTTTGGGGCCAGTACAATCTTTGTCTGTGGAAGTCGCTGTCGCCGGCTGAGAAAGCCAGGCAAGTGGCGTTCAAGAAGGAGATGGCGGACGAGGGAGCCAGGTACCAGGCCGCCTGTGAAGCCCGTGCTGCCGCCTGGAAAAAGGAGGCGGTGGAGCTTTGGGGGCAGGTGCGTCGTCGTGCCGAGGAGGTGTACGAAGACGGGTACTCAGCGAGTAAGGTCATAGGCGCTGGGCGCCTCGTCGCTGCGTGGAGGTGGGCCGATAAGCTCTAGCATCCCACCGACGAGGAGCTCCAGTGGGCGCCCAACGAAATGGCAAGATCGGCCGCGCGCGTCCGCCAGCAAGAGGCAGATCGGTATGTCAAGCGCTGTGAGGCGGACGAGTCGGAGTACTGCCTCCGCACTTACAAGACGCTGCGCATCAAGGTGCTGCTGGCGAGGGGCTGCCGGAATACTGGCCCCGGGAGGGATTATTAGTTTTAGTATTGTTCGTTTTCAATTTTATGCATTGTACCTAGTAGTTAAGTATCATCACGTATATGTGATGATATTATATATATATATATATATATATTCTGTGATGATCTAATGAACAATTAATATATATATATATATTATGAATTCCATTTTCTATCTTTTTTTGTATACTAATTTGAATCTAGCTGTTATCATCCACATATACAGAATGCAAAGCGTAGATACACACATTGAAACAGAACATATAAGAATGGAAAACAGAGTACACACATTAAAACAGAGCAATAAACAGAGCAATATTATGATTGCTGTGAATACATAGTTATCGACGTCGAAACCACTTTTCAAAATAAAATGCGTCCATGAGACCATGACCAGCAGCCCTTGCCTAGGGTAGCTCTTGGCTCTGCCTGAACTCGTGCAGGCGTTCGTCCAAGCAGTTGACACGCTCGCGGTACATCTGGAGCGCGATCTCAAGCTCCAAGTTGGCTATTTCATCGGAGATCACCAGCTCGAGGATGCGACGGCCATGTTCCTCTACTGCGCCCAGGTGGACACCTGGGCCAAGGAGGCGGTCGAGCCTACGGACCAGCGCGTTGGCATCCAGTGGGCCGCGGACAAGGCGAACGGCGGCACCCATGCGAACAGCGTGGCGGGCGTCCGGTGCAAGTACGGCGCGGCCGGCCTCTGGTGCAAGTACGACACTGAGGGCCTCTGCCCACTCCTGGCGAGGAATGGGGGTACTGACGGGACGTGTACCCAGCTGCGACATCGTGTCGACAGCAGGCAAGAGCCGATGGATCCGCTCTTGCTGTGTGGCGCGCCCCGCCTCTCGCTCTGCGGCGCTCCAACGGTCTCGCCGTGCGGCGAGCCGCAGCCTATCGGCGCGGACGCACCTAGCTTGCTCGGCGGCGCGCCATCGATCATGTTGTGCAGCGAGCTACAGCCTGTCGGCGCTGACATGCCTATCTTGATCCGCAGTGCTCAAGCGCCATGCGCCAAAGGTCTGCTCAACCCTGGCGATGACGCGCATCACGGCGTCGTCCATCGCGTTGCCGTGGAGCGCCTCGGCCTCGACGGGTCGTGGCGCCTGCTCGTTTTCCTCGTCGACGAGGTTGATGGCAGAGGCGGCGCTTTGGTGGGTTGGCATGCTTGGAAAAGGTGGATGTGCTACAGGCTGCGCTTGTCGTCTCCGTGCGTCGCGCGCCCATTTGCGCAATATAGCAGGGTGGCGGGAAACAGGTGAGGAAATGGCGGGAAATAGTGGCATGCTCATAAAACGCCATCAATTAATGGAAACTTAGCATCGAGCTAGCACAAGAAGTAGATGATGATCAGATGAACACAGACCACACTAGGGAACCCGTCGGTGATGAATTCATCAATCCCAAACGGTTGAATACTAGCAAGCGTTTGCCCACAACACACACGGCCTATTCCATCACAAATAGGTCGGATGGATCAACTGTATGCCACGTGTCGCACATTGTCAAAAAGTAATGCGGTAGACCTTCTTTAACATGTGTTAAAAAAACAAGGACCTCGAGGTTAAATTAGCTGAGGGAATGTGGCATTTCGGTCATTTGACCGAAATGACCCATCCATCAGCTAATTTAACACCGACACAACTTTCCATCCAGTCACCCATCCGATGGCTGCTCCAGCCTGAGCACACTTAACTTGATAGTTTTCTTACATGAGCTACTGGTGGAACAGCTAGTCCTTGCTGATAGGAATGCCTCTTCACATCCTTATGGTGTATCCGGATGACCGCCCATCCCACAATGGCCAATAGATGTTGTGTAGACAGAGCATATCACATACGTCTTATTAGAAGCAATCGTCTGCGTTATTATCGGTCTTCGCACACATTTCTGATTACAGACTTGTTTGCCGCGTATCACACACATCTTGTTATATTGAACCGTTTCTGTTCTCTTGCCTAATCACAAACAGTTCATCCGAGTGAACCGTATGCTGTACATCACACACACCTTGATCGGGCTAACCGTTTCTTTTGCGTTGCCTAATCACAGACAGTTCATCCGAGTGAACCGTATGCTGTACATCGCACACACCTTCATCTGGCTGCCCGTTTCTTTTGTTCCTCCTCATCGCAAACAGTTAATTGAGCTGAACCGTATGCCCTGCATCGCACACGCAACTAAAGTCTGAACTGTGTTTGATGCATCCTCCATCGCAAACGTTTTGCACCTTTTTTGACGGTTATTTTACACCACCGTTTGCGATTATGGCATCGCACACAGTTTCATCGAAGGGTCTCTGATCGTAGTGTCGCGTTAGCAGCATCCTCCAGTAGCGCTAGTTCACAATCTATTCTTATAACCCGCTGCGGGGTCTCACCTTTATATACACAGGTCGAGACCCGAAGGCTTATAGAGCACACAACATGACCGGCTCGGTTTCTAACAAATCAAGTCTTACAGAGCAAGTCTTCTTATGGCGGTTCACAGGCCCAGGTCTTGGGCCTTCACCAGGCCTGCCACTATAAGCCGCCGTCTTCGTACTTCTCCTTGGGCCTCCTTGGATCTTCTTCATGTTAAACCTCCAACGGTGTAACCCGGCCTCTCCTGGGCAGGTCACACCTCAGAGCTATATCTCCAACATTAGGCCCCAGGTTGATTTGAACTTGTTCATATCAATCTTCATTGTTTCACCTAACAGACTGCTTTTGTGTCGAACTTTATGCAAACCGCTGTAACCCGCCATGACGTCATATAACAAAATCATTGTAACCTGCCATGACCTCATGTGCATTAATTCCGCACGGGACCCAGGATATCTCAACGGATCTTCATCTCTCTAATAAATTTCCCAGAAATCAAGGCACCCGCATTGTTAACATAATCATTTTGCCTCCTCGATCTCCGCGCATGCCATCTTATCACCTCCTTATAAATAGGGACTGGGGCTTTCTTCTTCACTTTTACCCCTGCCTCTGTCTCTTTTTCCTCCTCATGACGACCGAACGCCTCCGGAGCTCCGCCGCCCCAGTCGACTGCATCAACTCGGCCGCTGCATCAACCTGATCTCAACCAGAAAACAGCGGCGCCCCTCCGCTGTTCATCAGCATCGCCAGGTACCCATCTCTCTTTTGCTTCCAATCCGCATTAGGGTTCTTGTTGTACTTCGATGTTCATGGAAGTTCATCATGCTTGCTTGTAGTGCATCTGCCATGCCGTTTAGTCGAGCCCAGATGCGATGCCAAAGTCATGTTTTGACTGCTGTAGTATCTTCTATCAACTATAGATCCATCCCCAACGTAGTAGTTCGTCCTCTGCGTATTAGGTTTTATCAATTTCCGCCTATTTTTCGAACTGGTGTAGATCCAAAATTGCAAGCAGAATCTATGAAACTTGTTTGCCTAGCACTTAGTGAAATTTCATTCATCTCTAGATCTGTAGATATCTGCTTGATCACTACTGTATAGGCGGCTCAAATGATACTTTGTAACCCGCCAAATGCTAGCCGACTTACTTATGAAATGTTAAGGCGCCAACATCTATCCGACGTTGATATCACCCAACCGTGTCTTGCCGATTGAGCCATGCTATTTCTTCTTCCGTAACAATTAGTCTTTGCACATTAACCATTTTTTCATAATAAACTTACCTTCTCGTAGCTATTGGGCGCCTTATCATCACAAATTTTACCCTCCATAACTTCCTTTTTAGGCTTTCACCTGATAAAAATGACTAAGACCATCACCTCCTGCGACTGGGTCATTTCCACTGTCACGGAACGATCTCTCCAAGAGTTTGTTGATATGGGCATCTTGCCATCTAAGGATGCCATCCACTAGCGGGTTCCAGGAACCGAGGTTCCACCTCAACCAAAGGAAGGAGAAGTTATAGTTTTTTCTGATCACATGCTCCGAGGCTTCTCACTGCCCGACTCAAAATTCTTCCGCGATGTTCTGAACTTCTATCAGCTTAACCCTCAAGACATCAGATCCAACTCAGTCTCCAACATCTGCAATTTTCAAGTCTTTTGTGAAGTATACCTTCAAGAAGAGCCCAGCGTTGACCTCCTTAGAGAACATTATTATCTGAACCGCCAAACAGAGATGACAGACGGGCCCAACCTTCAACTTGGTGGAATTTCTATCCAAAGACGAAGAGACGTTGTCTTTCCTGCAGCCACGCTTCTCAGTCACCCCAAAGATTGGAATCATACTTGGTTTTATTGCCAAGACACCTCCCCAGCGGGTGAGAACCCTCTGCCGGTGTCGTGGATTTGTCACGGTAGATGTCCTAGTGTGAGGACTTGTCGTGAGGCCAACACAACTCGGTAGTAGCCTGAACGGGGTTGATCGGAATCGATAGACGCGAGGCGGGTTAACACACAAGACAAGGGTTTAGACAGCTTCGGGCCCCGGGAAACATCATCCGGTAATAGCCCTACATGCTGTTTGTGGCAAGGTCTCATTATGCTCATGAGGGAGTCGCTGCATAAACCGGCTCTCCTCTAGTTGTGTCTAGCCCTCAAGATTATTTCCCCTGTCCCTCTTGGGGTGCCCTGCCCCTCCTTATATAAGTTGGAGGGGTGGGTTACATATGGAGTCCTAGTAGGATTAGGACTAGTCTATCTTCTATTACAAGTCGGATACAAGTCCGGGTCTTACTTCCTCGTAAAGGAAATATTCCTCATGCCTTTCCTCTTAAGCCGGCCCACCATCACATGAACCAGCCTATTGGGCCTTGGGCCTTGCCGTCCGTCTAACCCGCCCGCCGGGTTACTAGTGAGTCGCAATGTTCAGGCCGGTTGCCCGTAAACCGCCAGATCCGGGCGGGTCACCAGGGAGTCGTCAAGCTCTAGCCGGGTCATACATCCGGCAGGTTACATCGCGGGGTATATCCCCGACAGCTGGGTTTCCGTATCTGCTGACTCAACCCAAGGCACCCACTTCCAGACCGGATCATCTCTGTCGAACGGGCCAAATATGGACCCACTTTTACTAAGATAAGGGCCTTGATGGCAAACGACTTGACCGACGTTGACATGGTTCGATGCTGGGTTGGCTGGAGGATCATGCCTTTGAGCCGCCGCCGCTGTTTAATGTGCACATACACAGGCGATGTAAATGACCCCTTGCAGTTTAATCCAACATGTCTTGAAGAGAAGGACCTCAATGAAATGACCAAGTCCTTGCTTGGGGAAACTCTAGAAAATTGCAGCAAAACAGGGCCGAACCCCTTCTGTGCCCTTAACCCGGCTCCAGCTGTAAGCATTTCAAGATATTTTTACTTTATTCATTATTATCATACACCGCACTCTCCTTATTAACTTGCTTTCTTCAGGCCGACTCCTTTTTGGAATAAGAAGCTTCAAGATAAACCGGCCAAAAAAGCCAGGGCAAAAACCAAAGCTTCCAAGAAGACCAAGAAGAAAACAGATACAACAGAGCAAGTCACCCTGGATGATGAGTCGGAGGTAGAACTTGATTCTCTTGGCTCCTTTTTTGTACATCTTATTGACACTGACTCCTCTCAGGATGACGCGGAGACCAGCCAGACAGGTGTTGAAGATGTAACTATTATTTCCACCGACTCAGAGCCTTTGCCAAGACAAAAAGTTCGGCAAGTGACCCGGAAAGTAATATTTTCTCACCCTTTAGCTTACCTAGATCCAAACTTTATTCTGAAGAAATAACAACATGAAGCCCAGCGCACAACCCGGCACAGCGGAGGTGGAGACCTTCATGCCGGCTTACCCAACACACCGGTCCCTCGCAAACGCTGAAAAGAGGTGCCTCAGAGTTCAATCCTCTTCTTTCCAAAGGCGGGTCTTATTCGTCAACCCCTTAATCATTCCGACTCAAATTATCAGGGAACTTCTAATTCATCCTCTGGCGATTCTACTGGAACTCAACTGCCTGCCTTGAAGATTGCCCTTGGGTGAGAACATTTTACTTCTTTGCTTTAACACTTTTATGCTGAAATATTCAAATCCTCATATGTCTTGTTTTCAGTGGTATAGCCAAACCAAGCAAGAAGCGGAAGATAAGCAAGCCGGCCGAAGATCCCAAGGTCAATGAGCCGGAGAAACAGACACCAACATCGGAGGTTTCAAATCAGAACCCTGAAGACACTGGTAGTGACCTGCCACCGAAGACCCAGGACACCCCCGTGGATCCAATGGCTATTGACCCGGAAAGTGCTAAACCGCCAAGCCCCACCAAGTGCTGAAGAAGATGCTAAGGATGTCGTGGTCACTGGTACTGGTAATGCAGAACTAGGAAACCCCACCATTCTGGCCAAGCATTCTGCCAAGGAGGAGCTGATTGAGAAGAACAAAGCCAAATTTGACATTGCAAGCTACTCAAAATTGGATGTCAATGAGTTATATTCTGGCTATCTGAGCGGCCTGCATACCAGTCGTGACCTGGAAGCTGACTTAGTGAAGAGAATGCGACAAAAATACGAGGTATAAACATCTGCCTCCTCTGTATATATATATAATCATCCAGCCCCCAACTCTTATCCATAGGAAAGAATATGTTGAGTATAGTTAAGACTTTTATCCATGTATCAGTACAAATTTCAAGTCATAGCCCTCATGGGCCGGCTTATCTTGAGAAAGATAAGCCGGGTCATCCTTGTAAAGATAGCTTCAATTCCTAGCCCTCAAGGGCTAGCTTATGTGAAAAAGATGAGCCGGTTCTTTAGAAATATAATTTGAAAAGAGCTTCCTCGTACATTCGCCCCCAAGTGCCAAGTGTATTGCTTGCAATATGCTTGGGACTTGTATGAAAAGCATGCTGACCGTCATACTTACATTCTTTGTCTCTTATTTGTAGGATGCCTTAGGCCTGAATGAGTCCCAATTGGTAGAATTGAAGAACAGGCTTGAACATCAAGAGGCTGAAATACGCAAAGCTGACTCCAAACTGAGGTTTAGCCTCGATGAAAGCGAGAAGCTCAAAGCCAGATTTACCACACAGAAAGCCGGCTGGGAGAAGGAGAAGGCCACCTTAGTGCAAAGGGCAGAAGTTGCTGAAGCGTCTTTGAAGGAGACCACTGCAGAGCTGACCAGCTTAAAACGCCATATTCCACAGATGACATCTGCTATCTTTGGTAAGCACCTCTTAACATTTTAAACTTTCCCAATGTTTTGAATTTAACTCGCCTGGCGACTTATCAGTATGTTTGGTCAACAGGCCCTAGGAGCTCCAACCTTGTCCAAGACATGCTTGTGAAGCTCAAAGTCGTAAACACTCTATTTGAGCAACTATACACTGTCACTCAGCAGACCATAGTGGCTATCTCCCACAGCAAACAACCACCCACACTCATGAGGGAGGTACTGGACAAACTGTCTGTCATGCCCCAAAGACTAGAAGAGATAAACGGATCATCCGCCCGAGCTGGTGCCATTATCGCTCTGAGCCGGGCCAAAGCATGGCAAGCGGAATTAGACCCGGCAGAAATGGCCACTGGATGTCCGAGCCTAAAAGAAGATGGATCTCCTTTCGAGAAGACGAACTTTGCCAATTGCATGAAAGAGATGCGTCCATTGGCGTGCAAACTGGCTGAAGAGATTGATTTATCCAAGTACCAGGCAACATACACCATGGATAATGCCAAAGTTAAAGCACCAGCTTATGAAGTTGTGGATCTCATCCCTCCAACGCGTAATCATTCTTTTGCTCCTGATGTTGATCCGTCTACACTTATCGATGATGAAGCTGTATTCAAGGCCTTAACTGGCATCGACTGGACGTCACCTGACTTCCAGATGGGCGAAGAAGAAGAGCTGGAGCAGGATGACCCGGAGTCATCAACCCACCGTGACGAAGGCAACTAATCTCAGGCGGCTCATAATCATGGCATAAGCACAATGTGCTGAAAAACACTTAACTTTAACCGGCAGGTCCAGTGTGGCCTTGTAATAGCCTAGATTTGCAAACAATTATCTCTCATGCCATCGTGCATGTTTATCTTTTGAATGCTTAAACCGCTGATCTGATTCTTATGTAGGTCAAATCGAATATTATCATACCCCCTGCACACAAGAAAAAAGCATGTGCCCTGGCGGTTTAAGCCAACGCGGGTAACAAATCCTGATATAATAGTCTTTGATAGAAAGACTAAAGGCTATCTAAGCCGTAAATATGCTGGCGACTTAAAGTCGAAAACCAGGGTGGTACACCAAACCTTGAATATTCATATCATCATGGAAAAACAACCTGTAGACTAATATCATGGTAAATCCTTTGATAATGATAAGCCTTAGACATGAAAAAATCATGATGTTTGATTGCTCGAGGCAAATATCCTGTCGGCTTACAATCCGCTATCAGGGCGGGTTACCAACCCAATATGCTCAATTATGAGTAATATAATCAAGGCTACATGGCCTGGATTGCACCAAATATACTTGAGTAGAAGAAATCGTTGATGGACGCAAATCCAAAATGGCCAGAAGAAAAGAATTTCAGAAAAAGTCAAGTGCTTTTATAGGCCGCACAACCTTAAAATTCAAGTGCTTTCATAGGCCGCATAGCCACTAAGATTCGAGTGCTTTCATAGGCCACACAGCCTTAGAGTCGTCCTCGCTCACTGTAAGCCGACCCTCACATGAAAAACCACCGCTTTAACCTTATCAAGTTCAGGGTCATAATTAAAATATTGACTGTTAAGAACACGGCGGGTCATTTAGGGTTACCTGGTGGAGTAGCATCATGCAGACGGGCATGTCAAAACTCAGTTATGGCATGGAAGCCGGTCAAGTGGGTATGAAAGCTATACTCATTGAGTAGGAAGCCCCCAAGCGACCGCTGGCATGGAAGCCGATCAAGAGGGTAAGAATAGCTATGCTCATTGAGCGGGAAGCCCCCAAGTGACCTATAGTATGGCATGGAAGCCAATGATGTTTGCTTGAACTACATCTGTATTTCCCCAAAGAGGAAGGGATGATGCAGCACATCAACGATAGGTATTTCCCTTAGTGATGGGACCAAGGTTATCGAACCAGTAGGAGAACCACGCAACACCACGTAAAAATCCCCTGCACACAAAGAACAAATACTTGCAACCCGACGTAAGAGAAGGGTTGTCAATCCCTCACGAGTAAAAAGGTAGATAAAATTGTAGTAGATTGGATAAATCGATCTTGCGGGAACGCGAGATAAAATAAATAGATAAAAATTGCAGCAAGGTATTTTTGGATTAATAGATCTATATATAAAAGCAAATAAAAAGAGATCTCGAAGGCAAATATAATAAAGAAGAGACCCGGGGGCCGTAGATTTCACTAGTGGCTTCTCTCTAGAAAAATAGCAAACGGTGGGTAAACGAATTACTGTTGGGAAATTGATAGAACTTCAGATAATCATGATGATATCCAGGCAGTGATCATTATATAAGCATCACGTCCAAGATTAGTAGACCAACTCCTGCCTGCATCTACTACTATTACTCCACACATCGACCGCTATCCAGCATGCATCTAGTGTATTAAGTTCACGGAAAAATAGAGAAATGCAATAAGAACGATGACATGATGTAGACAAGACCTATTTATGTAGAAATAGACCCCATCTTGTCATCCTTAATAGCAATGATACATATGTGTCGGTTCCCCTTCTGTCACTGGGATCAAGCACCGTAAGATCGAACCCATCACAAAGCACCTCTTCCCATTGCAAGATAAATAGATCAAGTTGGCCAAACAAAACCCAAATATCGGAGAAGAAATACGAGGCTATAAGCAATCATGCATATAAGAGATCAAAGAAGACTCAAATAAATTTCATGGATAAAAACATAGATCTGATCATAAACTCAAAGTTCATCGGATCCCAACAAACACACCGCAAAAAGAGTTACATCATATGGATCTCCGAGAGACCATTGTATTGAGAATCAGAAGAGAGAGAGAGAGAGAGAGAGAGAGAGAGAGAGGAAGCCATCTAGCTACTAACTACGAACCCGTAGGTCTACAATGAACTACTCACGCATCATCAGAGAGGCACCAATGAGGATGTTGAACCCCTCCGTGATGTTGTCTAGATTGGATCTGGTGGTTCTAGAACTTGCGGCGGCTGGAATTGATTTTCATCGACTCCCCTAGGGTTTTTGGAATATTGGGGTATTTATAGAGCAAAGAGGCGGTGCGGGAGGCCACCGAGGTGGGCACAACCCACCTGGGCGCGCCTCGGGGCCCAGGCACGCCCTGGTGGGTTGTGCCCCCCTCGAGGAACCCCCCAGGTGCTTCTCCAGCCCATTGGGTGTCTTCTGGTCCATAAGAATTCCACAAAAAGTTTCGTTGCATTTGGACTCCCTTTGATATTGATTTCCTGCGATGTAAAATACAAGCAGAAAACAACAACTGGCACTGGGCACTATGTCAATAGGTTAGTACCAAAAAAATGATATAAAATGATTGTAAAACATCCAAGAATGATAATATAACAGCATGGAACAATAAAAAATTATAGATACGTTGGAGACGTATCAACTGATGAAGAGGGTAAGAATAGCTATGCTCATTGAGCAGGAAGCCCCCAAGTGACCTATAATATGTCATGGAATCCGATCAAGAGGGTAAGAATAGCTATGCTCATTGAGCAGGAAGCCCCCGAGTGACCTATAGTATGGCATGGAAGCCGATCAAGAGGGTAAGAATAGCTATGTTCATTGAGCGGGAAGCCCCCAAGTGACCTTATGAACAAACAATAAAGACTCAAATAGTTAGAAGTGGAACAACAAAGGCCCTAAATTATCAAGCATGCCGGCTTTACTATATTGATCATAATATATACATATAAGAAAGTATGTACAGCACAAGAGCCGGTGTCTCAAGTGTAATAAGGCCGAAGATGAGAGATGTTCCAAGGCCGGCGGGTCTCTTCCTCCGATGTGCGTGAATCCTTGTGTTCTCGAATACCAATGAGGTAGTATGACCCGTTGTTCAGGTTCTTGCTGACCATGAAATGTCCTTCCCAAGGTGGGGATAACTTACGCATATCTGTTTGATCTTGGATCCACCAGAGCACCAAATCGCCTTCTTGAAAGGTTCGGGTCTTAACCCGGCGACTATGATAGCGATGCAGATCTTGCTGGTATATCACCGAACGAGCTGCCGCAAGGTTGCGTTCCTCATCCAACACATCAAGAGCATCCCGATGTGCTTTTTCATTAACAACTTCAACATAAGCCGCCACCCGGGGCGAGTCATGATGGATATCAGTTGGAAGAACTGC
Source organism: Aegilops tauschii subsp. strangulata (assembly GCF_002575655.3). Taxonomy (NCBI): domain Eukaryota; kingdom Viridiplantae; phylum Streptophyta; class Magnoliopsida; order Poales; family Poaceae; genus Aegilops; species Aegilops tauschii. The sequence goes on along the minus strand of NC_053035.3, from coordinate 204,332,914 downwards.
CTCTGCCCCATAGACCATGAAGAAGGGCGTATAGCCTGTTGACCTGTTTGGAGTAGTATATGATGCTCCAAATTACTGAGGGTAACTCCTCCACCCAACAACCCGTCGTTCGCTGCAATGGAACCATAAGCCGGGGTTTTATACCTTTCAAGATTTCCTGATTGGCCCTCTCAGCTTGACCATTAGACTGTGGGTGAGCCACTGATGAAACATCAAGACGAATATGCCCTCGTTGAAAAAACTCTCTCATAGCACCATTAGACAGATTAGTGCCATTGTTAGTTATGATACTATGAGGGTAACCAAAATGGAAGATTATTTTCTTTATGAATTGAACCGTCGTTGCCGCATCACACTTACTAATAGGCTCTGCCTCAACCCACTTGGTAAATTTGTCAACCGCCATCAAGAGGTGGGTCTTTTTATCCTTAGACCTCTTGAAAGGTCCAACCATATCAAGCGCCCAGACCGCAAATGACAAAGTAATTGGAATCATCCTCAATTCTTGAGCCTGCATGTGAACTCGTCTAGAAAATATCTGACAGCCATCACACTTGCTAACCAGATCTTCTGCATCACCATGAGCCGTCAACCAATAAAACCCACGGCGGAAAGCTTTAGCCCCTAGAGATTTAGAGCTGGCATGATGACCACAATCTCCTTCATGGACTTACCTTAGAATCTCATGACCCTCTTCAGCAGAAACACAACGTTGGAACATGCCTGTGATGCTGCATCGGTGTAACTCGCCATTGACAATAGTCATAGACTTAGACCGCCGGGTTATCTTCCTGGCCAAAGTTTCATCCTCTGGTAACTCTCCACGGGTCATATAAGCCAAATAGGGAACTGTCCAATCCGGGATGGCATGGAGAGTCGCCACCAACTGTGCCTCCTGGTCAGGAATAGCAAGATCTTCTTCAGATGGCAGCTTAACTAAAGGATTATTCAACACATTAAGAAAAACATTAGGGGGTACCGGCTTACGCTGCGACCTAAGCCGGCTCAAAGCATTACCCGCCTCGTCCTTCCTTCGATCCAAATGCTCCACCTGATAATCTTTGACGTGACCAGCGATATTATCAACCGCGCAGTGATACGCCGTCATGAGTGGGTCTTTAGAATCCCAAGTGCCAGAGACCTGCTGAGCCACCAAATTTGAGTCGCCAAAGCACCTAACCCAAGTTAGATTCATCTATTTGGCCACCCTTAGGCCATGAAGCAAGGCCTCATATTTAGCTGCATTGTTTGTACAGGGAAACATCAGCCTTAAAACATAACAAAACTTGTCACCTCGTGGGGAAGTCAAAATAACTCCAGCCCCCGAGCCTTCCAATTGCCTGGACCCATCAAAATGAATAGTCCAATACGTATTATGAGGCTTCTCCTCAGGCGTCTGCAACTCTATCCAGTGTTGATGAAATCCACAAGAGCTTGAGACTTGATAGCTGTCCTTGGCATATACTTCAAACCATGGGGTCCAAGCTCAATGGTCCACTTGGCCACTCGTCCTGTGGCCTCTCTATTTTGAATAATATCTCCTAAGGGAGCAGAGCTGACCACAGTAATGGGATGACCAAGAAAATAATGCTCCAGCTTCTGACTGGCTATAAACACCCCATACACTAGCTTCTGCCAATGGGGTTATAGCTGCTTAGACTCAATTAAGACCTCACTGACATAATAAGCCGGCCTTTGGACTAGATATTCCTTACCCGGCTCTTTTGTTTCCACTACAACAGCCACGCTGAGGGCTCTACTGTTAGCAGCCACAGATAAGAGCAAAGGCTCTTTCTCAATAGGAGCTACAAGAACTGGCGGCTCAGCTAATTGTTTTTTAAGCGCCTCAAATGCCTCATTAGCAGCATCACTCCAAACAAAACTATATGATTTCTTCATCATCTAGTACAGAGGAATAGCCTTCTCTCCCAGGCGGCTTATAAACCGGCTTAAAGCTGCAATACGACCCGCGAAATGCTGGACATCATTGACGCAGACCGGTTTAGCCAATGAAGTTATAGCTTTGATTTTCAATGGGTTAGCTTCAATACCTCTCTCAGAGACCAAAAAACCCAAGAGCTTGCCTACAGGCACAGCAAAAACACATTTGGCCGGGTTAAGCATCATTTTGTAGACCCGGAGATTATCAAAGGTCTCTTAAGATCATCCAACATAGTCTCCTTCTTTCTGGACTTCACAACAATATCATCCACATAAGCATGAACATTATGTCCAATCTGATTATGGAGATAGTTCTGGACACAACGCTGATAAGTCGCCTAGGCACTCTTGAGCCCAAAAGGCATAGACACATAGCAGAAAGCTCCAAAAGGTGTGATAAAAGCCGTCTTCTCTTGGTCTTTAACTGCCATCTTAATCTGATGATAACCAGAATAAGCATCCAAGAAGCTTAAACGCTCACAACCCGTTGTAGCATCTATGATCTGATCAATATGGGGAAGAGTAAAAGGATAAGCCAGACAAGCTTTATTAAGGTCTGTGTAATCCACACACATACGCCAAGTGCCATTTTTCTAAAGTACTAGCACCGGCTTAGCCAACCACTCGGGGTGAAAAACTTCAATGATGAATCCCACTGCTAAGAGCCGGGCCACCTCTTCTCCAATGGCCTTACATCTCTCCTCATTAAAACAACGAAGGAATTGCTTGACCGGTTTAAATTTGGGATCAATATTGAGAGTGTGCTCAACGAGTTCTCTCGGTACACCCGACATGTCTGAAGGCTTCCATGCAAAGATATCCCGGTTCTCACGGATGAACTCGATAAGCGCGCTTTCCTATTTCGGATCCGTATTGGCACTGATAGTGAACTGCTGAGATGAGTCGCCAGGGACAAAATCAACCTGCTTGGTATCATCCGTCGATTTAAACTTCAACAAAGGGTCATGCTCTATAGTTGGCTTCTTTAATGGAGTCATGTCAGCCGGGTCAACATTGTCTTTATAAAATTTAAGTTCTTCCATGGCACAGGCAGACTTAGCATAAGCAACATTGCCTTCTTCACATTCCAAGGCTATCTTCCTGTCACAATGTACCGTGATGGTGCCCTTGCGACCCAGCATCTTAAGCTGCAGATACACATAACAAGGCTGTGCCATAAACTTGGCGTAAGCCGACCTTCCAAACAGAGCGTGATAGGGGCTTTTGATTTTAACCACTTCAAACCACAATGTCTCCACCCTGTAATCATAGTCATTGCCAAAAGCTACTTCCAAGGCAATCTTACCAACTGGGTATGCCGACTTACCAGGCACCACGCCGTGAAAGACTGTAGAGGACGGCTTAAATCTTTGTCAGTCAAATCCATACGGCGAAAAGTATCATAATAAAGGATATTGATACTGCTGCCTCCGTCCATAAGCACCTTAGTGAACTTGTAACCTCCAACCTGAGGGGCTACCACTAATGCTAGCTGACCCGGATTGTCAACCCGGGGCAGGTGATCTCACGGCTCCATAAGCTCTGACCATCGTAAGTATCGAGGCACTGCCGGCTCAACTGCGCTTACCGCTCGTTTATGAACCTTCTGATCTCGCTTGCACAGACTTGTGGTGAAAACATGATATTTTGCACTATTAAGCTGCTTTGGATTACTCTGATACCCTGACTGTTGTTGATGATTACCCTGACTGGGCTGCTGGTTATAACTGCCCTGATTGCCCTGACCTTGGTATCCGGAATTTGAGCCGCCACCTCCGAAGCCGGGCCCATGTGAGCCGGATCCTGACCCACCGTGTGGGCCATTATTGTTATTGTGGCCCTGATGAAAGCCAGAGTTCTTGTATTCTTTCATGATAAAACAATCTTTCCACATATGAGTCGATGGTCGATTCGGAAGTCTGTGCTTTGGGCAAGGCCGGTTCAACATCGCCTCAAGGTTGAACTTTCCAAACTGTGGTGGTTTTCCCTTACGATTTTGATTGCTATTTTGTGTGTTGGTATTGGCCACAAAATCTGACCCGCCATCATGCTGCTTGTGCTTACCATTACTACCCTAGTTCTGCCCTGTCATACTTTGTTTTTGCCCCTTTCCATTTCCATTCTTCTTCCCCTTGTTGGACTTCTCCTCATCAGACCAAGGGTCTTTAGTGTTGTCAGAGTCGGCGTATTTGATGAGAGCCGCCATGAGCTCTCCCATGTCATTCCAGTGACTTTTAAGCCTCCCTAACTTCTGCTTGAGAGGGGTGAAACGGCAAATTTTCTCTAGAATTAGAACAACAGAGCTGGCGTTGATGCTATCCGATGAATGGATAATGGCGGAAACCCGGCGAACCAAGTGGTGGGCTGACTCATCCTCTCCCTGTACACAAGCATCCAGATCAATGATTGACATGGGCTGCTTACATGTGTCTTCAAAATTCTGAATAAAGCGCGCTTTCAGCTCATCCCATGAATTGATAGAATTAGGGGGTAATCCCTTCAACCAGGTTCGAGCCGGCCCATCCAACATCATGGTGAAGTACTTGGCGCACACAGTGTCGTTAACATCTAACATCTCCATAGCCAGCTGATAGCTCTCAATCCAATCCTTAGGAGGTTGATCAGCTATGTAATTGGGCACCTTTCGAGGGCCCTTGAAGTCCTTAGGCAACCGCTCATTACGAAGAGCCAGTACTAGGCATGGCACACCCACTGTCCTGGAAGTCATCCCCGCCTCCACAGATGCCTAAGGATTCAACTGAAGCCATTGATGAGCCGCCAGCTCTACCTCTCGACGTGTGTTAGCCTGATCCATAAGGGCATGAACATTGTTATCATCACGCGGTGGGTCATGCCCACGGGGCGGGTTATGACGCCGCTCGCTGCTGGAAACCGCCGGCGATTCAATGCGCCGCATGTAACTTCAACTATGGCATGGAGTTGAGTGAATTCGCTCACGACTATATGAGTAAGCCGCCTGTTGAGCCACCGCCGTTTGAAGAAGTTCCACGGCGTTCTGGGTCTCAATCGCAGCGGGAGACTCACCTTCAACACGAAGAGCCGCCAGTCGAGAAGCCGCGACAATCATATTGTCCAGTGGGTTGGAATAATGACCCGGGGGTGTTGGAACTCGCGGTGGCAGGGTCAAGTCCATACGAGGTGGGCCTGTCATACGAGGCTGAGCCGCTGCCCCGGTCACAGGTGCCTCAGCAGTCCGGGTCACACCGGGCAGGTTACTTGGTCCTGCCCCAGGAGTATTGAAAAGATTCCTCGTTTCAAACTATGGAGGTAGACGGCTCTAGTGTCTCCTTCATAGAACATCGTTTGACGCATTTTGGTCCAGGCTCAAACGAAAGTCCTCTGCCCTTATACGGTGTGACTCGGTCTCCAGGGCGGGTCGTTCTGACGCCATCCTGACATTTTCTGCCTCCAGATCCTCTCGGGCCTTGGCCACCTCATCTCGCAATTTTGCAACCTCTGCATTATGTTGCGTTTGAGTCGCCGGAGTGACCTCTGCAGCCAAGAGAGTCGCCAAAGCATCCAGGAGTTCAGATAAGACTTGAGCCGGCGGACGTGCAGCCGTTCGCACCAGCTGTTGCAGCATCAGTTGAACTAGACGTCATGGCCGCATCGGTTGACGATTGTAACACTGCTTGCGTGCCGGCCATGAAGATTGCAGCTCTGCTCGGCGGCTCATAGGGCTCCGGAATACTCTCACCATCGGAATAGCCCCCAAGCCCTCCATCTTGAAGTTGATACATTGACTCGGTTTCGCCGATTGACGACTCATCACCTGAATAGATGGCTATCTCTCCACCAGACACAGAACCTTCCTCAAGATTCGCCCCATGAACAAAGCCAACGAAAGCACGCTTCTGGGCGGGTTGGACCTTGGAGGGTCTTGCGCACCAAGCCAAATCAATGGTGTCGGTGCAGGCATCCGGCTCAAGCTCTGACTCGCCAATTTTGTCGATGAAGATGTGAATTCTGCCGAAGGGGACCCGGTACCTATACTTGATTGAATCGGCCTCGGGACCCCAGTCATCGTCGTCGAGGTAGATCTTGCCGTGGCAACTCTTGGTCATCCGGCCCACGGCGTATCCCTTGATCCCTGAGAAGCTACCCTTCAAGAACTCGAAACCACCATGCTTTGGCCCGACGGTGGGCGCCAACTGTCGTGGATTTAACACGGCAGATGCCCTTGTGAAAGGACTTAGGTGTGGAGCCATCGCAATGTAGGTTAGCTTGAAGGGGTTGAACGGGACAAAGGACACAAGGAGTTTACCCAGGTTTGGCCCCTCTCAACGAGGTAATGCCTACGTCCTGCTTCTAGTTGTATTGCTCGAGTTTCGATTACAAGGGTACGAATATGATTGACCTAGTTCTCGATCTATTCTTCCTTGAGTTAACCCGCCGCCGAGTCTCACCTTTATATACACAGGTTGAGACCCGGAGGCTTACAGAGTCCCGGCCTGCTCACACAACGTGACCGACTTGGTTTCTAACTAATCAAGTCTTACAGAGCAAGTCTTCATACGACGGTTCACAGACCCAGGTCTTCGGACTTCACCAGGCCTGCCTCTATAAGCCGCCGTCTTCGTACTTCTCCTTGGGCCTCCTTGGACCTTCTTCATGTTAAACTGCCAATGGTGTAACCCGGCCCCTCCTGGGCGGTTCACACCTCGGAGCTATATCCCCAACATGAACCGTTTATGTTATCACCATTATATCTATGTTCTAGATCTGGTCTTGCAAGTTCTAGTCACCTATTATGTGTTATGATCAGAAACCCCAGAGTGACAGAAGTCGGGATACTTTCCGGTGATGACCGTAGTTTGAGGAGTTCATGTATTCACTATGCGTTAATGCTTTGTTCCGGTTCTCTGTTAAAAGGAGGCCTTAATATCCCATAGTTTCCAATAGGACCCCGCTGCCACGGGAGGGTAGGACAAAATATGTCATGCAAATTCTTTCCATAAGCACGTATGACTATTTACAAAATACATGCCTACATTATATTTATGAACTGGAGCTAGTGCCGTATCGCCCTAGGTTATGACTGCTATATGATGAATATCATCCAACGAATTCACCGATCCAATGCCTACGAATTTCTCTCATATTGTTCCTGCTAAATTACTACTGTTATTGTTACTGTTACACTTGCTACAAAATCATTGCTATCACTATTACTGTTACTATTGCCGTTGCTACTACTATCAAAACTATCATACTACTTTGCTACTGACCTATTTGCTGCAGATAATTAATCTCTAGGTGTGGTTGAATTGACAACTCAACCGCTAATACTTACAAATATTCTTTGGCTCCCCTTGTGTCGAATCAATAAATTTGGGTTGAATACTCTACCCTCGAAAACTGTTGCGATCCCCTATACTTGTGGGTTATCAAGACTTTTTTCTGGCGCCGTTGTCGGGGATCATAGTTATATTTGTTGAGTCACTTGGGATTATTATCAAATTATCACTATGAAGAATCTGAAGGATGCTAAGACTAAGATTTTTCCCTCCAAGACGAGGGGAGGTAAGGAACCGCCACCTAGCTCTGCACTTGATTCACCTTCTGTTATAAGTAGACTTGCAACAACACCACATGCTATTAATCCTGATATGTCACAAGTTATTGATGATGCTACTTCTGCTATGAATGATACTCATGATGATGCTAGTACCTTGCTTGATGATAATGTGCCACTAGGTGAATTTCTTGATGAACAACTTGCTAGAACTAAAGCTTTTGAGAATGCTGAAACTGATAAAGAGCTTGAAACTGAAAATCTTGAAACACCTATTAGATCTAGCTCTCCTAGGTATGAATTGCCTAAGATACCGGAAGGTTATGTTATGGATGAGGAGACAACTAGAGACTTTCTTGCTTACAATGATAGGGGTGATCTTAAGAAATTATTATGCAAACTGAAAGAGAAATCTTTGAATGCTAGAATGAAATGTGATCCTAAGTTTGCTACTTCACCTATCTTTGTTGATGATAAGGATTATGAATCCTCTGTCGACCCATAGTTGCTTATTTGGTTGAAGCTGATCCTTTCCATGGTTATGAAACTGAAACTGTTGTGGCACACCTTACTAAGTTGAATGACATAGCCACCCTTTTTGCTCATGACGAGAAATTTTGCTATTATTATATTCTCAAATTATTTCCGTTCTCATTAAAGGGTGATGCTAAGACTTGGTATAATACTCTTGCTCCTGGTTGTGTGCGTAGTCCCAAGGATATAATTAACTACTTATCTGAAAAATATTTTCCTTCTCATAAGAAACAAGCTAGCTTACATGAAATATTTAACTTCGTGCAAATTGAAGAAGAGATTCTCCCACAAGCTTGGGGGAGGCTTCTCCAATTTCTTAATTCTTTGCCTGATCATCCTCTTAAGAAAAACAAAACACTTGATATCTTCTATAATGGACTAACCGATTCTTCTAGGGATTTCCTAGATAGTTGTGTTGGTTGTGTTTTCAGGGAACAAACTGTTGAACAAGCTGAAGAACTATTGGATAACATATTGAAAAATTATGATGATTGGACTCTTCCCGAACCACCGCTTAAACCTACTCCGAAGAAGAGGGGTATCTAATATCTCAGTCCTGAAGATATGCAAGAGGCAAAGAAATCTATGAAGGAAAAAGGTATTAAAGCTGAGGATGTAAAAAATTTACCTCCTATTGAAGAAATACATGGGCTTGAAACACCACCATCACCTAAGGTGGTAGAGGTAAATTCTTTAATGAAATTCAATGACAATGACAATCCTTATAATATGCATCCTAGTCAATGCCTTTATGAGTTTGATAATTACATTAGAAAGCAAGATCACTTCAATGCAAATGTTATGAAACAATTGAAATACAATTCTGATATGATTGCTCACTTGAGTGACTTGTTATTTAGAATTACCAATAATGTTAGAGGTGTAGGAAAGCATGCCTCTATGGTTCAAACTCAACTAGAACAAGTTGCTAGATCTCAAAGAGAATTGCTTGATGAAATGAACAATAATATCACTGATCATGTTGTTAGAGAAATGACTAGAGGGGGTGGAATGACTCAGGAACCTCTTTACCCTGAGGGACACCCTAAAAGAATTTAACAAGACTCTCAAAGAGTTAACACTGATGCACCTAGTCCTTCTAAAAAGAAAAAGAAGAAGAAAAATGATAGGACTTTGCATACCTCTAGTGAACCTGAAATAGAAAAACCTCCTGAAGCTAATAACGATGTTTCTATTTCTGATGCTGAAACTAAATCTGGCAATGAACACTCACCTTATGATAATGAAAAATATAATGATGAGGTTCATGAATACACTCAAACAAATAATAAAGAACCAGACAATGATGTTGAAATAGAACCTGTTGTTGATCTTGATAACCCACAACCCAAGAATAAAAGATATGATAAAAGAGACTTTGTTGCTAGAAAACATGGAAAGGAAAGAGAACCATGGGTTCAAAAACCTATGCCCTTTCCACCTAAATCAACTAAGTAGGATGATGAACAATTTGAACGCTTTGCTAATGATTAGGCCAGTCTTTTTCTGTACCCGCTTGACTGATATCTTCAAAATGGCCCCTTATGCAAAGTACATGAAAGACATCATCACCAACAAGAGAAAAATACCGGAAACTTAAATCTCCACCATGCTTGCTAATTATTCTTTTAAGGATGGAGTACCTAAAAAACATGGAGATCCGAGAATACCAACTATACCTTGCTCCATCAAAAGAAACTATGTGAATACTGCTTTATGTGATTTAGGAGCTAGTGTTAGTGTTATGCCTTTCTCTTTATATAAAAGACTTGATTTGAATAAAATCACACCTACCAAAATATCTTTGCAAATGGCTCACAAATCAACTGCCATACCTATCGGTATTTGTGAGGATGTGCCTGTCGTTGTTGCAAACGTTACTATCTTAACTGACTTTGTTATACTTGAGATGACCGAGGACGACAAGCGATTATCCTTGGTAGACCCTTTTTGAATACTGCAGGGGCTATTATTGATTGCAATAAAAGCAAGGTCACTTTTCATATCAATGGTAATGAGCATACGGTGCATTTTCTGAAGAAACAATTCCAAGTGAATGGTATTAATGTTATTGAAAAATCTCTGACAATCACTATTGGAAGTTTTCAACTACTTCTACCTACTGCTAAAAAGAAATATGAAATGCTTATTGTTGGGGTCATTCATATCCCTGTTGAGGTAACTTAGTGTTTTACGAAAGTTCTTCGGTTTCATGCTAATCGAAAGTGGTTGTTAATAAGACTTGATCAACCTTATTAATGGATCATTTTTTAGAGGAATGAAGTTGATGAATTTAGTGAGCACTACCTTCTGTCCTTACCTTTTTTCCTATTTTTATTAGTTAAATAAAATAAAATGCCATGTTTTATATGTATTTTAAATTTCCAGTGCAATAAAAAATGACCCAAAAATAAAAGTTCTCATAATGCTCTGAAAATTTAATACGATTTTTTCTGAATTTTTTATGCAAACAACATTAGAGGGGGGTGCACCAGGTGGGTACAACCCACCTGGGCGCGCCAGCACCCCCAGGCGCGCCCTGGTGGGTTGTGGTCCCCACGTGGGCCCCCTCACTTATCTCTTTAGCCCATGTCGTCACCTACCTCTAGAAAAGAATCACCATTGCTCTCTCTCTCTCTCTCGTGTTCTTGCACTACAAAAGAAATACACTTCCGTGATGATACGTGTTTGTCATAGTAGGTCACGTTTTCTGTCATGCATGCACATCCATGACAAATTTATGACAGAATCAAGATAGTCATACTTGTGCTGTCGTAGAAGTGTTCCATGACGATAAATCGCGCGTCACAGAAGTGCTTTCATCAAGGGTGACCGACACGTGGCATCCACCGTAATGGAACGCCGTTAAGCTATCGGGTCTGGTTTTGGATCCGATAACCCATTAACAGCCCCGACCAATGGGGATTTTCCACGTGTAAAATCATCATTGGCTGGAGGAAACACGTGTCGGCTCACCGTTGGGACAGATGTCATCCACTCATTGGACCCAAAGCGCCTATGATACGTCGACACGTGGCACGGCCCAACAGAGGCCCATTCCTGTGAAAAGGATGGCCCGTTTGACTTGGTCAAAAGGTGGCGGGCCGGCCCACGGCAAGCCTGTTAATGGCCTATTCGCATATAGCCCATTTACAGCCCGCTAACCCAGGGCCCGCTTACGGCCTATTCGAATTAGGCCCAGTAGCGTCATCTGGGCCATCCAATATAATTCCAGCCCGTTTTAACTTCCGGCCCATGTATGGCCCATGACGTCTTTCGGCCCATATGAGGCCCTTATTACTCTCGGCCCATTAACGGCCCGTGGTAAAACTGGCCTGTAATGAACAGTGTATCACTTTATACCCATTAACGGCACGTGGTGAAACTGGCCCGTAATGAACAGTGTATCACTTTATACCCATTAACGACCCATTATTCCGTTGGGCCGTTTCCAGCCCATGTTATCTTTCGGCCTTCTCGGGGCCCATTTATTCTTGGGCTTATTTCCACATTCGTTTACTTACGGCCCGTTATTGTCATTTTCTGCTTGTGGGCCAAATTCAGCCCGTGGTTACAGTCGGCCCGTTTGTGGCCCGTTAATACGTTGGGACGTTTTCATAGCGTCATCAAAATACGGCCGATTAACGACGGCCCGTTATCGTCGGCCCATGAACGGACGATTTCAACTCTAGCCCATTTACGGCCATAATGTGGTCTGTTATTGGCCCATGTTTGGCCAACCGATCATAAGCCCGTAGAAGGCCCATTGATGATACGGCCCATAGAAGGCCCATTGTGGATACGGCCCGTATAAGGCCCATTGTTTCTACACCACGTAGAAGGCCCATTGTTTCTACGGGCCTTAGAAGGCCCATTATTTCTACGGCCCTTAGGAGGCCCATGTTAACTACGGCCGGTGGGCATCAAAGTTCGCTACCAGTGCAAATATAGGGAACACCCTACACTATACAAAAATGGCTTGCTGTTTTCTTCAGCCGGTGGCTGCATGTTAAGAACAAATTTTGTATCGCACCAAAACAAATTACAACTATAAAACAAAGGAAGGTTGGCATAAAAGTTAACAGTCTAGCAGATAAATCACTAGTGCAGAACCGGGCTTTAGTGCCGGTTCGTAAGGGCCTTTAGTGTCGGTTCCACAACCGACACTAAAGAGTGGGGACTAAAGGCTCCCCCTTTAGTACCGGCTCATCACGAACCGGCGCTAAAGTGCCACCACGTGGCACGAGCCAGGCCCGGGTGCGTGCAGGACATTAGTACCGGTTGGTAACACTAACCGGTACTAAATGTTTGGGGGTGTTTTGGTATTATTTTTTATTTTTCCTTTAATTTTGTGTTTTCAATTTAATTTAGTGATTATTTTAGTTGTTAAATCATTAGGTGAAAGTACCGCAGATTAGTTTCGACTGGATGCATGTGGATCCTAGCTAAGTGATCAAGTATATGCCATATCCATATTATACTTGATCACCTATAATTAAGTGATCAAGTATAATATGGATATGGCATATACTTGATCACTTAGCTAGGATCCATCCAGCTGAAACTAATCTGCGGTTTCTTTCATAAATGATATAATAACTCATCATCATCATCATATTAATATAAAAACTCTTGCATCATATCATCAACAACAGTATACTAGCTAGCTAAAAATCATCATAGTCATCATTACCACTGTTTAATCATCATAGTCATTACCGCTATCTAATCACCATGGTCATGATATTATAAGCGTTCATAACACCACAAAAGCAAATCACCCTTTGAGATTAAGTTCGGGACGAAGAACACAGACATGAGAGGACAAAAGTACTAAGAGCATGAACTAGCTAAATCACTCATGCTGCTCTCTCTCTCAGGTAAAATAGCATAGAACATGTATAGCTCTCCTGATTCATCATACTGGAGCATGCAGATGAACCTGTCTCCTAATTGTGGGCTCCACTTCTCATTGATGCCCCCTAGTACTTCTCTGGGATCGTTAACAATTTTGCTCCAATCTTTCACTATTAAGCATTCATCGCTTTTAGAAATCCTGAATGCACTCATGTGCAATGTAGGATATCTTGGCCGTAAGCTAACCATTGACATGTGACCTTTAGTCTCGATCCACTGAGGCACAACTGTCATCGGGAGTCCCTGTTGAAGAACATCGTATAGAAATTAATATACAAAGAAATGAAAGTTTAGCAAAAAATAATGTATACAAAAGATGCACTGAGGACAAATAGTAAAAATCTTACCATCTTTCGTAAATAGATGTGACCGTAGTTCAATACGATCACTATTGGTCGCACGTTTTGAGTACTAACATTTCTAAGTGCGGGAAGAAAATTTGTCTTGACAGTATGAAGATCCTCAAGCCATGAAACATAATGACTTATCTCGTAGTTTAGTTCAGCTCCGGGACAGTAGTAGGTCCTGTCTACCAAGCGCCGGACATGTTTGCTTGAATGGAAATAAGCTGTCAATAGAAATTAGTTGTCAACTATTTTTGAATAAACAATATCAAAGACATAAATATGGTTGAGAAACTCACATAATGGTAGAACTGGAGGCGTCTGCACATCGACCCAGATGTCTCTATTACCTTCAATATCATCTTCCGGACGAATATCAAAGGTGATAACCATATCAGGCTCAAATGCATAAGCCTTGCATAGTGCTTGCCAAGTTTTGCATTCAAATAGGTGTACGTGTCTGCATTGTATAATTTGACGTTGAAAGTATAACCATGCTTGGTCTTCAGGTAAACTCTCTTTACCTCCATAGTTTCCATAGCACTGAAACCTATCTTATCCAAGACAAAAACATTGATTATCAATGATCTTTTTGTGTACAATCTGAATTGTCAATATGAGTCCTCAACGGTTTAGAAACCGGTGAAGACTCATATTGCGACCACAAATTCTACACATAGAGTTCAATGAAGACCAAGTGCTTGTGATAGTTTGAGAAGTAACATATTTAAGGTGGTAAAAATATTGCTAGGGGAGCGAGGTGGGACTAAAAGCAGCCTGCCACAACCTCTTTACTACCGGTTCATGCCATGAACCGGTACTAAAGGGGCTGGCCGGGCCCCAGCCTCTTTAGTACCGGTTCGTGGCATGAACCGGTACTAAAGGTTCGCCCCGAACCGGTACTAAAGATCTCCTCCCGCCTAGTAGTTTGAACCGGCACTAATGGACACATTAGTGCCAGCTCAAATGCAAACCGGCACTAATGTGTCTCACATTTGACCCTTTTTCTACTAGTGAATGCACCACCAGAAGTTCAGAAGCTCAGTCCATTTGACCTGACTGTTATGTTTTCATGCTGTATTGTCCGATGGAGCACCATAACCTTCGCCTTCAGTTCTCATAGGCTCCTGAACAACATAGCAAATGTCTGATAGTCTGGTTTCAAAACCATGCATATCTTGACAACATCGAACAATGTCTCTCCTTGTTTCACAAAGGGTCTTTGTTAGGGAATGGACTTGTGTCTGGAGCGCAGATACAACATTGTTTTGAGCTTGCATATCTTGATCATGAGGCAGTTTGAACGAGATTGCCTTAACAACCAAGCCAGTATTACGCAGGAACGTGCTTTTGGCACTGTTAGTGGACAGGTACTAACCCACTGCAGCAAGAGCTGACATTGCGGTTATAGTTGCCTCGCCACCTTCAGAAGGTGGCGGTTCCACCATTTTTTCCATAGCTCACTGAAAAGTTGTGGTTTTACATTAGTAGTACCAGAACAGAAGATATTAAGGAGGCAGCAAAACCAAACAAAATAGCTTTGGCCTATATACAGAACTTATTCTGGTGAACCCATGTAAAATAATAGTTGTATTTTATTGCAAAGTACATAATAAAACCAGGTTCCAAACATATGACCATGTACCATCGCTAATGTATTGTCTATTTCTTAACATTGTATTGAGAGCTAAGGATAAAGAGACGAAGTTTATAATACGGTAAGCATAGTATGACATCATTCATATCACAAAACAACTAAGAATAGACAAACATGCAATTGTAACGTTGTGTGGGCAAGTACAGCACGGAACTAGATTACAGGTCAAGATCAAAGGAACATCACTCCTCTCTTTTAAACCTTGTAAGGTGCAATGATACACTAAGACAATTGTGTATAAAATTGAAAATAGTAATAGACATTGGCTGCAAACCATGCAGTTCAAGGCACAAGTCAGAGTAAGTAGTAGTTAAAAGGCATGAGGATTAAGGACTTACAACAACGGCTTTGACTAGTGTAGTCATGCCCTTCTTCTTGCTGGTGCGACAGTCCTTGAAGATTTCCACAACATTTGGTCCAGGTACTTTTTGGTCCTTGCGGGCTTTCCTCTGCATTTGGAACAAGTCAATATAGATCTGATAATATGGTACAACGAAAAGAGTGAAACAGCAGCTAATTACAAGAGCCTCGCAGTGTGCAATATAGCTACGAGATCCTGTCGTCTGTTGGAATTTCACTTTCGTACGGTTGGCCTTATTCTTTGAACAGTTCACCTACAAAAAGATAGATTTGTGTGGCACATGCGTAAATAGGACTTCAACATGTGACCTGATGACATATATATAATGTACCTGATACTTCGGATCGGACCAGTGTTTAACGAGGCCTCTCCAGTCTTCATCAGATTTATTTTCCACTGGAGATGTTTGGGCAAGTTCACTGTTAGCCTTGCCTTCAAAGTGAGTTTTCCTCAAGTTATGCAGATACTATCGCAGAGCAGACTTGAAACACATGGGTGCAAGCTTGTCTGGTTGCATCATCTTGGCTATCCAACTTGAACCTCATATGTTGAAAATTATGGGAGTCTCATTATCAGCAACCTAGAAATTATTGGACAAAGCAAGACGATATTACTAGTTTCCATACATTTACTTACAGATAAATGGTCGAGGAAGGTGTTGAACTGGGTTTCGTCTTTGTCATTCCTGTACTGAATCCATGTTGGGAGGATACGTACATGACACCTAACAGCAACCGCTGCCTCTGATACTAACTTGGCTGACTCTGTAGCATCACGTGGCCTTTTTAAACCTGTCTCAAAACGGATCTCCATTCTTCCTCCTGTAGATTTAGTTAACCTATCGAGCATTATCCCTGATGTTTGTTTCCTCTTGCGCCTAGGTGCTAGTCCAACAACAAACATAGGAAGTGTTAGTGTACATCAAACTGTGAGACTACATATAAAGAAGCATGCAACTGTAACTTGACTCCAGCAACTACCTTCTTGCTATTGAAGCTCACAAAGTTCATCTGATCTTGCCAACTCATCTTGTGTCAAGAGTGCTTCAGAAGTAGTGTCAGGTGGCAAGGGAGCTTGGGAACATGCTGCTAGCTGAGTTGACCAACGAGTAAATCGTGCAGCTGGCGGTACTGTGGAAGGTGTTGCAACAACTAGGGTTGTCTTTGCTTGTTTGGTGGCAGCTATTTGTTTCTGTTTGGCTTGTTCTACAGCTCGTGTAGCACGGGATACCCTCTCGGTACAATTTTCCGCTGGACTTTGACCTTCTATTGCACCATCAGTACCAGCAGAATCTGCAGGATTGTTCCGCTTCCCTTTCCCTATCGTTCTGTCTTGCTTCCTCTTTCTCTGTGCCATGTTAAGTCAAGCCGACAAGAAAAACGAATAACAATTTAGTTCTTCAGAACAAATGTACTTTGATGTAAGAACATGGTGTGATAGACAGATATTGTATGTTCTAGAAACAGGAACACGTGTCTTAGTCACAAGTATAATGTGTAAAGTAAGCAGATGAAATTCAACAAAATTAGAAGCAATACAAGCTAGACATCATACATAACATGCAACCACATATAACAATGCCAAGTTAGAGGGAACACCTGTGATGGTGCACTAGGGGAGACGTGCTTATCACCAACACAGCTACGTTGAGTGTCTATGCATGTGTTGTCTTGGAAATCATCTTGGGGGGATGGAGGAGTAGAATCTGTAGAGGCCCTCCATTTGGAAGGAGCACCTTCATCCGCTGCCTTGCTAACTTCCTTCCGCTTTATTGATTTTGAATTGTCAAGTAAAACCGACAAGAAAAGGCAATAAAATTCACTCTTCAGAACTTATTCGTGCATGATACTGACAATCACTACTTTGATCTAAGGCAAACACATGATTCAAGGATGGAATAATACGAAAAACAGGACGACATGGCATATTCACAACTGTTTGTGTAAACTATGCAGAAACCATTTCACCAAATAAGAAGCAATGCAAGCTAGACACCATGTGAAAGATGCAATCAATATGACTCTGCCAAGTTAAAAGTGTCCCATCATAAATGGCATTTCAACAAATTAGAAGCAGCGCATGCTATAAATCATATCAATGATGCAACTAATATCACACTGCATATATTGAAGGTGTCTCGTCATATTGATTTATGCGGGATACAAAAAAAAATAGTTTTATGTGAGGACATGCTTAATAGACAGATGTACTATGTACTAAATACAGGAAGGCATGTCACATTAACAGGTATAATGTATAAGCTAAGCAGAATAGCACATGCAGTTTAACCAGATTGGAAGAATTACAATCTAGACACGATATGCAACATGCAACCACATATCACGCTGCCAAGTTAGAGCAAGCACCTGCGATGCTAGTGTAGGGGAAATGCGGTAATCCACTACAGAGCTACGTTCACTATCTTCATCTAGCCTTGTTGTTTCTTAAGAATCATGTCGGGAGGCTGACGCTGCATTCTTTAAATGAGGAGTAATCCACTTGCCTGACTGCCTCATCATAAGTGATTGATGAGGGATACACAACAACATTAGCTTGATCTAAGAACATGGTTAATACACAGATGTACTAGTATGTACCAAAAACAGAAAGGCATGTCATATTCAAAGGTATAATGTGTAAGCTAAGCAGATGCAATTTAACCAAATTGGAAGCAATACAAGCTAGACATCCGGCTAGAGTGGTGAGCATGATCATCTAGGACCTGAGAGCCTGGTGGGAGGCGGGCTGCTTCGCCACCATCGTGGTTTTTTAGTTGGCTTCCAGGTGATGCCTCTCTTTGCTGGGCTTGTCACTGGCTCGACCAGTGCCCTGACTAGCTATTTGTCTTCTGGTGCTCACGGGATGGTGGTTCATGTAAAAAATATCTTTCCTTATCTTAATAAAGACCGACTTCGGCCTTTCGAATACAAGCTAGACACCATATGGAACATGCAACCACATATGACACCGCGAAGTTAAAGCAAGCACCTGGGATGGTGGTTCATTGCGAGCGAGGTCATCAACTCCATAGCTACGTTTACCGTCTCCATCTGCTGACACTGCACCTATTATAAGGCTGAAACGTGTCTGGCCTATCCGCGTACGACGCTGGAGCGACTTCTCTCTTTTCTTTTTTGCTTCTCTCATAGCAGCAGAGTCTGAAATACCCTTGCATAAAAACATAATAGTGAGAGTATGGGTGAAGTGTGTGCAGAACTAGTGCACTGTAAAAGTAGCAGATAGCAGGTGGCTGAAAAATAAATGACAGGAGACATATGATAGCTCTACGACATTGCATGGCAAACAAAATTAGATTCTACTCTGTATGATTTTGTAATATATGAGCACAGGAAATGCAGGTACTCCTCCAGCACACCACCACATGTGGTCATATCAAGATAACAGTCGACTGAAAATAAATAGGTCAGTCGATTTTTTAATGAACCGTCCGATCTATAAGGAACGGGCAGATGGCCTTCGTCTACCTCCCGCCAGTCACTGTTGACGATCTTTCTCGAACCGCCAGCGACCACCGGCCCAGACCCCTGCCTCCGCCGCCCCGCCCTCCCCTCGACCTCACCCCACCGCCGTGCTTGGCAGTGCCCCCAGGCAATCCCTTTAATCCCGGCCGACCTCCAGATCGGGCGCCAGTAGCTTTAGGCCCCACACGCCCCTAAGATAAACACCGAGGCGCTGCTTCCCCGGCGTAATAGGCGGACTAGCGCCTGTTACGCCGGGGAATGCTTCCGTTAATTGGGAATCAATTGACCAGGAATTGAAATTCAGGGGGGCGACGGACCTCTAGCTAAGGTGAATAGTATATGAGGAGAAACCTTGTGCATCGCGAGTTACTAGGAACATCTAGTATCAAGAAGAAGCGGTCAACTAGTGTCTTCTGTGGGATGAATTCCGTGCAAGCAGACACGTGAGATTTGCACGAATAAGGGAAGAGTAGTACCATTTTCGGTTGCCGGTGTGGTCGCCTCCACATTTCGCGCCGATCTTCTTCTTTTTGCTGGGGAAACTGATGTTCTGGAGGGTGCAGGCTTGGACGAACCCATGGACAAATTGTTGAGTGTGTTGCTGTGACCGTATGTCGGCGGAGGGGAAGCAGATCCAAGGCGGCGAAGGACGGCGTAGCAGGAACAACTGCGGTGCGATGGAGGGTGGCGAAGTTAGAGCGGCAGCGGTGAGGCGCAGGATGGTGTGGTTGATGTGGCTTGGGTACGGACGGCTCGGCCTCGGCTTCAACTACTAGCCGTGGAGGGAGTTGGGTTGAGGTTGCGGTGGACGACGACGTCAGGGTATCGCCTCCGGCGTGATGGAGGAGGGCAGCGGTTGATGGGTGGAATGGGGTGGAGGACGGAGGACACCGGGGTTTCGCGGCTGGTGGAGAGGTAGTTTTTGCGCCCACGGAGTACGAATGGGGAATCGGACGGGTGGGCGGGGGGGGGGGGGGAGGGGGCAGAACCATGTTTCCATCTGGGACGCGCTTGTTTTTGGCTTTTTTGAACAGAAGATGGGACGCGCTTGTTTGAAATTTGGGGAAAGTACAAACTTTGCCCCCCTCTTAAATTTCGGACCTACTGTGGGTCGGGGGTAGGATGGTAATCCCAGGTGTCCGAAATAGTGGGCGGGCGCAATTTCGGCCGCGCGCATGTGTGCTTAGGCGGCCATTGTGTATGAATGTTTTTCGGAGGCGGTTGCGTGGCGTCTAGATGAAGCTACAAACCTACCCCGGTTTAGACCTTTGTACGTCGGGCCGGTAGGTTCCACGGGTCGGAGTTATTAGAAAAGTAATTTCCTTGTACTACCAAACATTGGTCTCACGCGGTTTTGGGCGAGTAGAGGCTCTTTTGGTGCTTCGTTCGAAATTTTGAAACACAAGCATTCACGTTTAGAGTACTCTTGAACTTTGAGGATTGACCTAAATAGACAACGTTAAATTTGACCTTGTATGTTTGAAAACCTCATTAAATTATCTGCTTCTTTTTGAAATTTTGACACTTGAAAAATCCTATAAGTACGATTATTTTGGAATGGAGGAGCTAAATTAGAATCTATTTTGTACATGACTACATATGCTATTATGTACAAAATCAGAGAAAACATTGGTGCCACCATAATTTAGGTATGATTTGCAAATGCCATGATATCAAATTCAAATAATTGAATGGACTTCATGTTGAATTCGATTTTTTAAAACCACCTTAAGTTGAATTCAAATGTATGCTAGTTCATAGGTAGCTATTTATAATGTTCATTGCGTAACATTCGTACGTATAATGTGCTTTACACACACAACATGAGCTATACTCACGTTTATATTCGATTGCTAAAGCGATCCATTGTCTGGAGTTCAAAATACTAACTATGTGGATCAATTGTGTCGAATAATAACATAGACATGCTCAAATTCGATAGAATCTAGATGTCTGATGGATCAATGACCGTTCCTTACGCGAATTGCAAATATCATGATCCCATCCTAATATTTGGATACAATTTATATCTTTAATCAATGTGTACAGCAGTCTTGTACGTGTAGTTTCACTCTCCATCGGTGGTCTCTCACACATGCTCACACACACTCTCCCGAGGTGTCTTTCTCGCACACATGCTCTCGATATAACCCTTCCTCCCTCTCGTAACCATTTACGACTGTTTTCACTAACCTTTATCACAAGCACTCTTCCTCTCGCAAGCATACACACGCACAATCCCCATCGACCCTTTCTATATACATAGACCTGCCTACGTGTCTCCTGTACGCACATTATCTTTAGGCCTGTCTCTCACGCATTGTCTCACACCTCTCTTCCTAATCGACGAGTATGATTCTAGCAGAGCATTCTGTAGGATGCCCCTTAAAGTTAGGTTGGATGAATAGTAATATCAGAGATAAAGGGGTTACCTTAGTCCGAGAACCTAGGGTTACAAATCCTAGCCGGCTTTGTCAGTGGACATAGAGTCCTTCACAATTATGCTATCTTTGTCTTGTACGACTAGTCATCCATGGGTCTCCCTAAATGCGTCACGGGCCGACCAATGTGGCGCAGGACGGAACCGAACGAAGCGCCTCACCTCGACCCACCAAACCTCACGCGGTGACACACCCTCTGCCCCCACATCTCGTTATCTTCTCACACCCACACATACCAACACAGACACCACACACACACAAAAAATCTCCTGGTGCCTCTATCCACTCCCCCCTTGCATATACACACTCAAGGGAATCTCTCGCCGTGACATCATATTCGTCTCTCTCTCTAGACCACTCTCATTTCTCGTGCTATCTCTCCCACGCCCCCCCTGTCGGCCCCTCTATCCATGCCTCTCTCGAATACGTAATACACACATACCTCTCTAGGCCCTGCCAAATGCATCAACTACACATTCACACATGTTACATCACATACCCCATTGATCTAAAAAGCCCTCTCTTCACGTTTATTTCGCATACAACATTCCATTTGAATAAAGTGTGGCCAAAAAAATATTTTAGAATTTCTACATATATATAACATTACAAAGTTATATGGAGGAGTATGAACGCTTGCATTGCATGGTGCCCACAATGATATTTATTCCGCACTGTGAATTTGTATATTTTTATACTATATATAAAGTTAGTCATAATAAAGAGAAACGAAGAGCATGTCTCTCTCTCCATCGCATACCCCCCCTCTACGCCCCTTTCACGTACGCACACAAACTATCTCCAGGTCCTCTAAAAGTAAGCCCCCAGCACATTCACGCATGTTTCATCTTTCTCTCGCGATATATACAGTGATGATTATTGTATTTGAAGCGAAAGCATGATACATACATTGGACTTCAGAATCCACTCATTACGGTCACCATTTACATTTTGTTGTTATTATACAGTCACGGGCTCACCGTACAACTCTGTATTTGCTCAAGACACGACTAGTTGACCAGTTAAACGCTCCACGTGGCACCTCTAGTGTTGCATCACATTATCTCACTACCATCGGGCCCACCTGTCGGCTTGTATCTACTCTACATCTACACTCCTATAAAATACTAGCAAGATGCCCATGCGTTGCACGGTACATCAAGATGCATTTGTATGAGTAGTTTATCTTGTGGGAGAAAAGGATGAACAAGTGAAGGCCTTATTTGCAAGTGTGGAGAGGGGTGTGGGTATCTTTTTGCAAAATTGCCATAGTTTCCTTCCTATCCGTCGGATATGGATCGGACGGCCTATATTGCAGGATGGCAGGCACACGATCATCACCGACTATGCTTTTTATAAGAGTAGGGATAAAATACACTCTTATAAAAAACAGAGTTGGTGATGATGGTGTGCCCGCCATCCTGCAATATAGGCCATCCGATTTATATATGACGGATAGGAAAGAAACTATGACAATTTTGCAAAAAGGTACCCACACACCTCTCCACATTTGCAAATAAGGCCTTCCCTCGTTCATCCTTTTCTCTCACAAGATAAACTAGTCATACAAATGCATCTTGATGTTACGTGCAACGCACGGGCATCTTGCTAGTAAGAATGAAAACAAACGACAAAAAAATATTGGACGGTGGTTTGAAGTCATGACCGCGGGCACAGCGGAAAAGGTGGCCTTGTATTGGTATGCTGAGCCATCTGTTTTAACACACAGGAGCTGGTGTGGTGATTATACACACACGCACGCATGCACACGAACTACATGCACGCAACACTCACACAAACATATGCACCCACGCACGCACGCAACACTCACACGTACACACGCAGCCACGCACGCACGCAACACTCACACGCACACACGCACGCATGCATGCACACACCAGTACACCACACGACCAACACACACTCTCACGCTCAAGTGCTCAACCTACACGTGCATGCGCACACATCAGGCCCTGACAGACACATACACAACCAGGTGATTCCCGCGCATGGGGTGGAGTCTTGTCGCGCCTGCGTAAATTTGTGTTTATCTGACCTTTTCCCTATGCGAACTGGTAGGTGGGACCCACAAGGAACGTGGTCAATTTAACTAGTCAACATGGTGCCACGCAGACTATTTGGCCGGTCAACAGAGTGCAATTCGATGCTGAACCGTGAGCAAGTGACCGTATAATCACCGCAAAACGTATATAGTGACCGTAATCAGCTTATTCTGAAGTTCGGTGAACGTATTACGCTTTTCTCTCTGTAGGCCCTCCAAAACTACATCTCTGCACGTTCTCGCATGTTACATCTAACAAGTATGCAATACAGCACTACTACTACACTCTAACACAATAAATCATATGTGTTTTTAGTTTTACTAGATATCATATTGTTACTTAATTATTCAGTTTGCATACATTAAAATTGCCTTTGAAATGTATGGCCAGTATCATATACCGCGTAGGAAAAATCCCGCCCTTTCCTGTTTAATCGGGTTTGTATCGATGGATCGTGCGAAACAGGAAAACTATAGTACTATATACAGTACAAGTGATAATTCACTGGGCCGTCGTGTCGTGTACTCCTCCGTCGTAAGAGTGGAGCGCTCGCTTTCATAAATCTTCTAGTCCCTTTCGCCGACATGTGGGGCATCAAGCTACCGGGTCCACGTGCCATACCGGAATACAGTGCAGAGCAGCCGGGGTGAAGCACCCAGTCATGGCGCCGGTGTAGTAATGAGCAATGAGGAGTCAAATCACAAAGTTGCACCTTTCCCGCAGTTAAGTTGGAGGGACGAAGTAATAATGCTAAAAAAGAAGAAGTTGGAGGGATGAAGCAACCATCATTTCACTCGTTGCTGAATCCGCTTCTCCCTCATCTTCTTCAAGTTAACCACGTGTTGCTTCTGCCGTTGTTCTGCCTCATGTGGGAAGCGGATCGGCTTGGTAAAGCACTGACACGTGGGACCGCATGTTAGCAAACCGCCAGGACAACATCCTCTAAAAATAAGAAACCTCCCCCGCCATCCGCATGGCAAAATCACCTCCTTTTTACTAATCTTGATTCTATAATTTTTTAGATCAATATAATTGAGATTTGTATAGATAGCACACAGGAGCAAAACCAAGTGGTACGGTTAAGGGCATCCACAATGTGTAGCCAAATGTGAAAATAGCTTTTGGCATCGTGGGAACCATTGTGGACGATGTTGCCAAAGCCAAAAGGATGGAACTGAAGCTCCCTGATTGATTGATTGAAGGAATAGAAAAATGCAACGTCTCTCCTCTTTCTCCCGTGCTTGGATGCATGTACAATATAGAGGACAGAGTCTACTCCCCTGTCCCTTCTATCACAAATCACAAAGCAGTGAGGCGTCAAATCACAAAGCACGGACGAAGCAACCATCATTTCACTCTTCGCTGACTCCGCTTCGCTATCGTCTTCTTCGAGAAACCATCTCACCGCACTAAGCTCGACGGACGACGCTATTGTGTACGAGTAGTACTAGTACATTTACGCGTCCTTTGGTTCAACGGACTTCCTGGATGCAAATAAGGCGGTTGTCTCGGCTTGCAGGCGGCACTTGCGAACGACTTACCGTGGTCTCCCTCAATGGTGTTCTCCGTCGAATGCACTTCGCCAAACCACAACGTTCGAGATATCGTCGACGTCACCGCAATGGGGAAGGAAGTCAAATATAGTTACTACCTCAACTTTTTTGTACACAAGGCCAGTATATCAAAATTACAATTTGCAAAAGACCACTAACACTAATCGAGGCAAAATTGATGGGGTTTGCCTCGTACTAGCAACCAAGGACATTAATATCCCCTGCATGCATGCGGAAGTGAGAAGGTTGGTTTGCATGGCGTTGCATTAATCAAGCGATGAGGAGTGAGATGGCTAGCTCTTTGGGCTTTTGAGAAAAAATACGCATTAATTGACACATGAAACGAGGATTTGTATCGATTAATCCCGCGAAGGAAAACCCCGCCTTTCTTTTTTAACACTAGTACTCCTAGTACGTAGTACTACGTACTTATCCTGTTTGGGTCTAGGCCTTGCATTGCGATACTTC
Source organism: Aegilops tauschii subsp. strangulata (assembly GCF_002575655.3). Classification (NCBI taxonomy): domain Eukaryota; kingdom Viridiplantae; phylum Streptophyta; class Magnoliopsida; order Poales; family Poaceae; genus Aegilops; species Aegilops tauschii. The sequence goes on along the minus strand of NC_053035.3, from coordinate 204,307,617 downwards.
GCCACACATTTTTGCCAAGCTTGCCTAAAGTTTTCAAAATGAAAAGGAGGTACACTTGCGCACGGCTGTCGCGGTCGCACCGCACCCTCACACGGTCGCTCCTGCACGCCGCGGTCGCACCGCACCCTCACATGCACAGTCGCTCCTGCACACCGCAAACCCAACCAAGGGAACGCACCCTCACTGACACGTGCTGTCGCATGTGAACAAACCAAACTCAGCCATCCTACCGCTGACACATAATTTTCGTTCATAGAGTATGTTTATTCAACCGGATGTTGGGGAGTATCCGTACGGCCCGTGCGGTGGTCTGTTGGGGAAGAAGAAGAGGTGAGGAAGAAGGGTTAGGAGACGTAGGATATTCATCCAACCACCTGAAATGGTAGACTGGCCCAAGTCAGGCGACTTGCATAACAATATATGTTTTTACACAGCAAAAGATCCATAAAAACAACAACATAAAGAAAAACTATCACTGCTCGCGGAACGAGACGGCCTCGTCGTCTTTGGCTGCCGGCGCGAACCAGCCGTAGCTGCCGACGTGTGTCTCCGCACCGTGGTTGTCCTCGGCCTCCAGCTACTCGTTCACGCGGAGCGTGCGGGCGCTCTGCACGGACGAGAGCACCGCTCGGTTCAAGTCGAGGACGTCCGGTTCCGCCTGCGGGAGGGCCTCGATGGCAGCGGCATCCGCGCGCTCCGCGTCGAGTCGAGCCTCCGCCGCCCGGTTCAAGTCCAGGACGTCCGGTTCCGCCTGCAGGAGGGCCTCGATGAGAGCGGCATCCGCGCGCTCCGCGTCGAGTTGAGCCTCTGCCGCCCGGTTCAAGTCCAGGACGTCCGGTTCCGCCTGCAGGAGGGCCTCGATGGCAGCGGCATCCGCGCGCTCCGCCTCAAGTTGAGCCTCCGCCGCCCGGTTCACATCCACGTCATCCGGTTCCGCCTGCAGGAGAGCCTCGATGGCAGCGGCATGCGCGCGCTCTGCGTCGAGTTGAGCCTCTGCCTCCCGGTCCTCCTTTAGTATCGCCAGGTTGAACCGCTGGTCCGCCTGCACCATGGGGGACTCGGACGGCGGCACGAAGTCGACGTCCATCGTCTCATACCCATCGGGGGCCTTCTGCGCCGTGACCTCCGCCATGAACATTGGATCGGCTTCCTCCTCCTCGTAGCTTGGCTCCAGAGAACTCGGGGATTGGCCCGCCGCAAAGCGAGCTTGGGAACGGAGGTCTCTGGCACCGACCGCCGCCATGATTTCTCCTCGGCGCTCCAGCGTCAGCATCTTGTAGTACGTCATCTTGCGGCGCACCATGGCTTTCCGGCGAACTAGGGGACGCTTGATGTGGGCTAGGGGATAGAAAGGTGGGGGAAGGGGCTAGAGATTAGGTGCGGTTTTAGGGCAGTGGCTGGCGTAGGCCGAGCAGCGAAGGTTCTGGTGTGAATGGTGGTTCCGGTGACGACCGGTCAATCGGTTTTAACTGTACATCGCTCTTGTCGCGTTCGCGTTGCAGCCCGGCACGCTGGACCCTCCACGTCGCTCACCGAATGGAACACGCTTCGTCTTGCATTTTCGCTCGCTTGTGGGGCCGCAGTTGAGAGCAAACCGACGTCCCTCCCCCTCCCTCGCCCGCATCATTTTATGTGGAGTAAATAAAAATAGAGGGAGTATACTACAGATGAGGATTCCCTAACGTGGCCGAACCCATTGAGTTACTGACATGCGGGACCTAGCAAGCATGGGGTCCGCCAGTAAGTGACCGAAAGGGAGGGTAAGGCAGGGATACGTATGTGAAAGGAGCTTCCAATATACTCCCTCTGATCCCCACAGACCCTCCCCCCCCCCCACTAGGGCGGGTTCAATACGTTCGTTTTGCTTATGAACATACAATATACTCCCTCTGATCCACACAGACCACCCCCCCCCCCCCGCGGGTCATTTCTATCATAGAAACAGACTAAACCTTTATCTCCTTGCACGACACGCAATTGATCTCTGAACATCAATCGATCTCATCAACATGTGTCGGGGCATGAACCGAATGGGATGTCAAAACTAAGACGCAAAGCGACACGTAGTGGAGGCAAAGTGAAACTTCAAACGAACTGTTTGTTTGTATGCATGTCAGACAAATTACAAATAAACATTGGAAATACAAGCATGGTCTAGGCCCACATGCGAATGATACTCGGCGGAATGTTCAAATGAGGCATGCAGGAGGATGGACTCGACCGGAGGGCGACATGATCGATGGAGAAGAGGGTTGGAGAGGAATGAGAAATAAGCAAACGCCACATGATTATACTTGAACGGCTCAAATAAACAATAAGTTGTCTCGCTTGGCCTAGATAGTGAAAGGCCTAATGCGCAACGCGGAGCACCGACGCTCGAATATGGCCGGGAAAGCAGGGAAACCGACATGTGGGGCACACCTGTCGGGACGACGTAGCGCAAACTACTCCAATGGAGGAGCTGGCCCACGACCTCCTCGCCATCGGCAACCGTTCATGTGGGTCGTGGGTGCCAACAACGTGGCGCAGCTCTAGCACCACCTTTGGACACGGCGACCACGGTGAGCGACATGCTCATCGTCGCTAGACACGGTCGGTTTCAGTGTGCCGAGGGTGGCGTTAGTGCCGTGGCACAACCAACAGTATGTTTGGTTTGTGCCCAAGGTTGCCCCATCAAAGCATTGGGTAGCCAAAATTTTGGTTGAGGTTTTGGTTGCCCATGATTTGGCTGACATCGGCAAGAAAAATGAACTAGAGTTGGCTAGAGTTCATTGGCATTGCAAAAAATGGCAACCATCCAAACAAAGACCAATCTTTGGGTCATGACCAAAATTTTGGTAAGGTGCACTTTGGCCACAATCCAAACACACCCCAAAACCTGGCTCGTCGAGAATGCACGGGGCGCCGGGACGCGTCCGCGGAGTGGTGTAGCGCGGCCAACTGCATCCTCAGGATCTGAGACCATGCCGGGTCATCTTGCTTTTTCAATGACATGCGTCGATCGCATGTGAGCAAAGGGCATCTCCAACGTTGCCATGACCGAAGCTGACTACCCTGGCACACCAAAAACCCTCGTCCCTCGCGCCGTCGCGCGGTACGTTCCCAGCTGGCGCCAGCTAACCACATTCATGCCGTCCGTCTGTATGCCATTGTTAAGAGGCTTGGTGCCCGAGGAACCAACTCCGGCGACTTAATGACGCACCAAGATGCTTGGCCTCACTGGAATGCGCTACTTAAAGCGGCAACGCCCAGCTAACCTCCACACCATAGCGCATCGTCCTCCTACCTGGCACCACATCTGCCATGACCGCAAGCGCGAACGCTCTACGAGAGAGCTTGTCTTCTGGGATGGAGCTCGAGGTCGCCGCCCTCGCTCAAGTCGCTGCACAAGCGGTGGCCACGCTGGCGGCCGACGACGGGAGCAACGTCAGCGACGCGTCCTACTTCCCGCCGTCCAACGTCCGGCACCACCGAGGTCGGGGACTCCTCCGAGGATGAGTAGGGCATGGGAGGCGGCAGGGCATGGTGTGCCAACTGGCCGGTCCGTCTCCCGTGTTCTACTTTTCCTCGCCGGAGACCGCACCTTCACTTCACGGGTCTTGAACCCCGCCCCCGTACATGGAGATCGCAGATGGAGGACGTCGGTCGCTGCCGTAGAATAGTTTTACGGTCGGGTTTCTTTTTTTTGTGTCCTATAAAAGTTCGAAATGTAATGAAAATCTGCCGTGTTTGCATTAATCTCGGCCGGTGTATATGAACTTTCACAATAATATAGTATATTGTAGGAGTACTAGCAAGATGCCCGTGTGTTGCACGGAAGATCAAGATCTTGTGGGAGTAAAGGATGAACGATGGAAGGCCTTATCTGCAAATGCACATTCACGCAAATCACATTTTTCTACATCTACGGGAACCTACGAAAGGTTTAACGTAAATTTCCTCTCTCTCTCCTCCCCTGATTTTCATGGTGGTGGGCCCCTCCCTCCCCCCAATCTACAATCAACAGCTCACACGTTTCACATTATGTTAATTACATAACTGGGACTACGTAGGTGTAGCATTACTCATCCTAAAAAACCCAACTAAGCCAACCTCCCAGCATATCGCGCGGGAAAAGACCAGGCTGCGCCGTTTTAGTCGGGATTACCGGATTACTACTAGTAGTATCGATGGATCGTGCGAAGCAACAAGTTTTTTTGAGGGGGCGAAGCACCTAGTTTAAAAGGAAAAAAGGCGGTACACTTACAGCACCCCTGTCGCGGTCGCATTGCACCCCACACACATTCGGTCCTGCACACGGCTCACGCAAACAGAACGCGCTTCGGCTTGCCTCTTCATTGACACGTGGGACTTCACTTGGAGAAACCGACCAGGCGCCAAACTCCCCCCGCCCACCGCGTGAAAATCCTCCCCCCCACCCAAAAATTCCCCCCAAATCCTAGATTCAACCGCCCTTCGGCCAACTAGCCAATAATATTCCCCAAACCCCCTCCCCCCGTCCCCCTCCACTCCATTCGCTCCGCCAAAGCCGCCCTCCCCGCCACGCCGATACTCGGCGCCGCGGTTCATCGAGGGGACGCACGGCGATCCTCTCGCTCCCACCGTACGCTCTCGTAGACTGCCGTCCTCTAGCCGCGCCGCCACCGCTGGCGACGTTCTTGTGGAGGCGCACGGCGGTCAGCGCCCCACCGCTGGCGACGTTCGTGTGGAGACGCACGGTGGTCAGCTTCTCCCATGGTACGCGCATTCTAGACTGAGGCCCCGTGCATGTCGGTGTAGCACTGAATGTTAGCTGATAGACGCTGTTAATCTCACTGTTTGCTGAAGTAGTTTACAGTCAATATGCTCTGCTTAAGAAGCTTCCTTGCCCTGTTCTGCACTCAATCTGCTTAGCTAAGATGATTTGCCAAGGCCGGTTAGCTGCTAAAATATCTTGCCATATATTTATTGTGACGTAGATTGCCATGGTCTAGTAGCCAATCTGTTAGGTGAAATAGCTCTACACCGTTTTATACTCGATCTTTGTTGCTGCGATGGCCTTCGATAGTTCGATGGCTGTGTGCTCGGCCTCATTGACTGCTGAAACAGCCTGCCATAATTTAGCACTCAAATCTGTTTGCTGAATTAGCTTTACATATATTTCGTTACTTAGATCTGCTCGTCCAAATATCTTGCCATAGCTTTAGACATCGACCTAGGTACTTTGTTCTGGACGTCATAAACAATTATATATGTTTTTCCAGTAATATCTAGTAGAAGAACTAATTTGTATGTCTAACAGATGGACATGACTTGGATAACTTCTGCTCGAAGATTCTCCCCTGCATATGTCGAGGGGGTTGAAAACTTCATGAACTTTATCAGAGCTGAGTACGGTGGTCCGAAATCAGATGTGCTCTGCCCGTGTAGCAGTTGTATGAATTCAGTTACAAGACCCCAGTCAACTATGCAAAATCATCTACACTTGTATGGGATGTCGGTCACATATACTAGGTGGGTTCATCATGGTGAAGCTGTGAACGTCAATGTTATTAACTACGTGGAAGCAGCAGATCACCATCTTGATCTGCCTGATGCTCAGGTGGAAGAGGAGGAGGAGGAGGAGGCGGAGCCAGTGAGTTTGACCAACATTGAAACAATGCTACGAAATGCTCGTGCATTCCATGAACTTTCACCTGCAGAAGAAAAACGGTGGGCCCGCATGTTGGAACAATGCAACGTGGCTGTCACCCGAGGAAATAAGCTGTCAGTATTCTCAGCTATGGTCACCTTTCTTCAGGTGAAGACATCTGAGTGGATGACCAACAAATCATTTGATGCGATGTTGGCTGCTTTCCGCAAATCTTTCCCAGATGTGTCTGAGCTGCCACACACCTACAGTAAAATGAAGAATTTCCTTCGTGCACTTGGAATTGGGTATGATATGATCCATGTTTGTAAGAATAATTGTGTTCTGCTCCGGAAGGATTATGCCAACTTAAGTAAATGCCCGAAATGCAAATCATCAAGATGGAAAGATGGTGATGCTGTGAAGAGGATTCCTCATAATGTTCTGAGACATTTTCCAATTGCACCAAGATTGCAGAGGTTGTTTCATGATGCTGAAACAAGAGAGGATGTACTGTGGCATTCTAGGAACCAGGAGTACAGAGATCAGAATGTAATGAGCCATCCATCACATGGTAGTGAGTGGAAAAGCTTCATTCAGAAGCACAAAAACTTTGCTGCTGACCCGAGAAACATTAGACTTGGCTTAGCTTCAGATGGATTTAACCCATTTGGCCACCAGAGCGCCACATATAGCATGTGGCCAGTGCTTGTTAACCCTTAAAACATGCCTCCAAATGTCTGCACCAAAGAATCAAACTACATGATGGCCTTGCTCATCCCAGGTCCAAAAAGTCCTGGAAAGGATTTTGAAGTGTTCATGGAGCCTCTTGTGGAGGAACTTCAACAGCTATGGAGGGGTGTTCTCACTCAAGACCTATATAGCAGCCCACCAGCTAATTTCTTTCTGCGTGCTGTTATAATTTGGTGCATCCATGATTATCCGGCTTTGGGCACTATGTCAGGGCGAACGACACATGGTTACAATGCATGTGTTCGCTGTGACAGGAATCCGCTGTCATATGCAATACTTAGCAAGATCTGTTACATTGGACACCGCTGTTTCCTTGCCAAGGACAAGCCGCATCCTAGAAAATACCGAAGACACGTGTTCAATGCAAAGCATGAAAACCGTGATGCGCCAAAGAGGCTCACCGCCGATGAGTTGCAAGTGGAATTAGAGAAGGTCAGGCATATTACACCAGAAAACCATCCTGATAATGGTAGCGGGAAAAGGAAGCGTGGCAGGGCAGAAGAGAGTTTATTGTTTACCCGCATGTCCACTTTGTGGGACTTGGAGTATTGGAAAGATTTGGATCTGCGGCATAATCTTGATGTGATGCACATCGAGAAAAATATATGTGACAGCATTATCGGCACACTTCTTAATATTGAAGGCAAGACGAAAGATACCTTAAAATCAAGAATTGATTTGACACACCTGGGTATCAGACAGGATTTGCAGGTGCAAGATGAAGGTAAACCACGGGATATGGCACCAGCTGTGTACGTCTTGGACAAGGTAAAAAGAAAAGAATTCTACGAGGTCCTGTCACGTGTGAGATTCCCACATGGATTTGCTTCCAACCCTGAAAGGAGAGTCAGTGCAGATGGAAACAAGGTACAAGGGTTAAAAACTCATGACTGCCACGTCCTACTTCGAAGGGTTTTACCTGTTATCCTTAGAGGATTGGGCCGCCCTGACTTATACAGAGCAGTTGCAGAGTTGGGACAATTCTTCAGGGAACTCTGCGGTAGAAATATTAGGATAGATGCTTTGGAGCATCTTAGAGACAAGATACCAACTATCCTATGCGACCTTGAGAAGATATATCCTCCAGCCTTCTTTGATGTGATGGTGCATTTGGTTGTTCATCTACCTGATGAGGCACTACTTAGAGGTCCAGTACAGTATGGCTGGATGTACCCTATTGAAAGGCGGCTAGGCACTTTCAAGGGCTATGTTAGGAACAGAGCTAGACCCGAGGGTTCCATTGCAGAGGCCTACATTACTACAGAAGCGTTGACATTCTGCTCAAAATACATTGAAACAACTGATCAGCTTAGCAAAGACGTGGATGAAGACAATCACGGGCTCAATGTTTTCAATTATTCTGTTCGAGTTACAGGGAAGAGTCGACAAGAGGACAAACCTAAAGATTTGGACAAAATGGTTTGGTATGTGTTGAATAACTGTCCTGAGATACTACCTTATATCAAGTAAGTGCTAAGTACTGCAGGTTATACATCGTAATCTACTAAACTTGCAGCACATTCTTATATATTTAGATGTTTGACGCAATCACTATGTTGTGCAGCATCTACAAAAAGGAGTTACTGTCGCAAAATCCAAGAAACATTGACAAACTGGTTATGGCAGGATTTGCGAAATGGTTCAAGAGCCATGTAAGCTTTTGAATTGCACTGTTAGTTTTTTTAATATATTGAGTACATAAGATGATCAGCTTGTCTATTTTCTAACCATAGGTTAAGAAGATGCGGGAGGATGGGCAGGCAGTTGATGATGCCCTTTACTCACTAGCAATGGGTCCTGATACTCGGGTAAGACATTATGAATCTTGCGTTGTTGGAGATGTGCGCTAAAACACCCTTGCACGAGACGAAGGCACGAAGACACAAAACAGTGCCATCATGAGCACGGATACGTATGACAAAGAGACAACTGAAATGTATGCTAACATAACAGACATTGTTCAGTTGCAGTATATCTCCAGTTTCAAGGATCATGGGTGTGTGGTTCTGTTGTGCTGTCGTTGGTATAACCTGTTTTCCAGGATCGCAAAACCCAGAGCTGATGATTATTTCAAATCCATCAATGTCAAGGCGGCGTACCAGACCAACAAGCCTTTTATTTTGGCAAATCAAGCAACACAAATATTTTTCTTGGAAGACACATTTGCACGTAGCGATGACTGGAGAGTAGTGCAAAGGTTTGTGTACCGACCCGACCTGAAACGGTCAAGTCTCTGTGCTTCAGTGTCATCCCTGGATCGGTAATGCTGACACACACAGTACTCGAAGGATTTATAACAGAGTAGCAATCACACACTTATTACATCGAATGTCTCAAAAGAGAACTTATTACAATAAATATGGCTTAAGGCCATCTAATACGATAATAGTGGAAGGCTTGGAAGATAAAGTGAGTCCATCAACTCTAACGGCATAGCTGAGCTGCACGACAACGACCTAACGAACCTTACTCCTCGTCTGAAAAGTCTGCAAAATAATACGTTGCAGCCCGAAAACGAGTCAGCACATGGAATATGCTGGCAATATAACACAGTAGAGCAAGAACAGAATAATGCTATCACTACATGCATATTTGGCTGGTGGAAGGCTCTATGGTTATAGTTTTTGCAAAAAGCCAATTTTTCCTTACAACAAAGGAATACGTTTTTATTTTAACTATCCTGGTAGTTGAAACATCATTGAGAAGGTTCCTCCAACTCAATTCCAATTAAAGTAATTATCAACCCAACAATATTAATTTAGAGTGATGAGATACTTAAGATACTCCAAGTACTAGATACTCAAGATTGTCCATAACCGAGGAAACGGCTAACCATGATTAGATTGTACACTCTACAGAGGTTTGCGCACTTTTCCCCACAAGACTCGATCTCCTCCATTGGATTTCTCGCACTACAAGGTGTTTGAGAAACGGATGACCGAGACATAGCCTTTCAGAAACATTAACTCTTTACTCCAGGCAGACCATACCAAACCTACATCCCTCTACCTACTGATCCACCTCTTCAAGAGCTCACGCAACTTACTCAACTATGCTAGAGACCATAATAGCTTGTGGCTGCACACGGAAGTTTCTAGCATGAATAATCTTATGATCCCTTTGAGCCTGGGTGGCATTCCATAGGGTGATCACACGGGTCCTCCGGGATCCCCTTGGGCAAGCACTGGGTTCTCCAGGTGCCCGGGCAAACCACTGGGTGCTCCAGGGTGCCCCAACCAATCCACCCAGATGTGTATTAAAGTAGCCACCTTAAGTTAACCATTAAATAATAATCTCACATCTGTCATGGATACACTCAATCCCAACTCACGTCTACGAGCATAGCATAGCAGTATAAGCATAACGTAGTAACTCCCAGGGGTTGAATGCAAATCAATAGGTTCCTACCTCATCAACTACTTCCCAATACCCACATGTTATCAATCCTACTCATGCAATGTTTTGAGGATGGAAACTAATGCATAAAAACTGGGTAATAATGGGGTATGATCAAAGTGTTACTTGCCTTGCTGACGATCCGCAAAACCTAGGGACTCGTAGTAGCACGCTTCGCACTCCGGGAATTCTATCGCAAACAAACAATAGCATACATAAGCAATCAAGCAAAGACGCACGGGCAAAACTCAAGTAAGAAGAATTGACCAGAAAGTTCAACTTAAGAACTCCGGTTTGCAAAAAGAATCAAATCAAACGGAGCAACAAAACTCAACTGCGAAAGAAACAAGATCCGTTTACTAATCTGAACTAAAGTCAAATTTTACAGTACCAAAATCTTGTTCAAGTTGGTTAAACAGAAATAGGGTTTCGAGACGAAGATCTAGGCGCTTGAATCGCCTGATTCCGATAAACGAGCGAAAAGATAAACTAAAACAAAAATCAGATCAGAAATCACGATCGAAAATAATCGCGGAAAATCCGAGAAAAAGAAAAACTGACGAACAGGCTAATGAACGAACGTTCGCTGTTTGCGGTTAAACGGTGAAAACCGTTTGTTAAAACGAACGTAAAACGGGCGTTCGCTAAATAACTAAACCGAAAATAAACCGAACCGGATATATAAAAAACGGATCTAGGGTTTCGAAAAAAACCAAAATGGTTTTCTCACGAAAACCGAGGTGGCTACCTCGGGTCCGGCGAGGTCCGGCGACTCCGGCGTGGCGGGCGGTAGTGCGGCGCGGGGCGGGGCGGCACCGACGGGCGGGGGCAGCACGGCGCGGGGCGGCACCGGCGGGCGGGGGCGGCTGGGCTGGCTCGGGGCTCCGGGTCTCGGGCTTTAAAGGCCGGCCCGAGGAGTCCTGGCCGGTTACGGCCCGGAGTCGGTTCCCTTTCTTTTAAAATAATTCCGACGTGCAGAAAAAGAAAGAAAAGAAATACTAAACGGACTCCAAAAATCCCGAAATAAATGTTCCCCGTCCTCTAAAAATAGGCCGGACAAGGTGGACATTTATTTGGGCCGAAAATGCAATTTCGAAAAATGCATATTTTTCCTAATTCAAATAAAATAGCGAAAAACTCCGAATAAAATCCAATATTTGATTTTAATATTTTTCTCCAATATTTCATTTATTTTGGAGAAGTCATATTATCTCCTCTCATATATTTGAATACGAAATATTTTCGAAGAGAAAAATAATTAAATCAAATAATCCTCGTTTCAATATTTGATAAAATTCAAATATGAAAACAGGGAAATCCCCAACTCTCTCCGAGGGTCCTTGAGTTGCTTAGGATTTCGAGGATCGTGAAACGAAATGCAGCAAAAATATGATATGCATGAATGATCTATGTATAACATTCCAAATTGGAAATTTGGGATGTTACAGTTTGAGCAGAGGAATTCGTTTAATGAAGTTGCACAATAAGATGGTGCTTACACCGCTCCTGATGTACAAGATAACACAGATGTTCCTAATATCTTTGAGAACCATCACGTCAATGACGCCGGCGAAAAGATTGCCTGTCGTGCTGTGGACATACAAGAGTTGATCAAGAAGAAGCCAACGTTCGAGGACGTTGAGGACGAAGAAGAAGATGACACCGTGGGGAATTACGATTCAGACTGGTACACATGGCGAAGATGTTGACGCTGCTGCTGCGGATGATGATTACATTGCTTTTGTCGTATTTTCCTGTCAGAAGATGTTTTTTTATCTACTATGTGAAATTGTGTTTGCTATGACAACTGAAACCTGATGAACATGTTGTTTAGTATTTTCCTGTGAGAACATCACTTGTTATGTATGCTGATTTGTGTTTGGTGATTGTATGACGACTAAAACATGATGACATTGTTGTTTAGTTGTACTCATATTTGACTGTGAAACTTGAATTTGATGACATAGTTTGCTGTTGGACTGCAATTTGCTCGACGTCTTCGAATGAGAACAAAGCTAACCCGACAGGTCCTCTGCTAATTTATTTATTTATTACCAAAAGGTCCTCTGCTATTTATTTATTTATGAGCAAAAGGGCATACCCCCTGATTTCCGTTAATAGAAATCATTAGATGTTCACAACACTACGCCCAGCCTGCTACACAGGTTTCATTCATTACTAGTTTCAGCAAAGTGCTCATGTCATAGCCACTGAATACATCACGAGTGCTACATACACTGCAAATAAAGAGACAATCATCCTACAGAGCACATCGATTTTGCCCATTATCTTCACAAGCTCTTTCATCTCCTCATTGTTGTCAAGGCCGTTCAGCAGCTGTTGCTTGGCCATCATCAGAGGAACTGCATCTTTAACCTTCTTCACTGCATCTTCCTCTTCTGCCGTTCCTTCGGTTACTTGTCCAACACCCGAACCTGCTGGTATTGGGATTCCTCGGCTAACCAAATAATCAGCGTAGTTGCACTCTCCCACATCAGCAACTTCCCAGAAATACAAATCCCACGAATCTTCCATTTTCTGCACGAATCAAATTGGAAGATCATCAACCAATCTATTAAAAAATCAGCAAATGAAAGCAGCATAACAACACTTAAACATATTATTACCCCATGATTTGGGCATTTGTAGAAGACTCGGCCAGGGTTGAGGATTGTGGTTGAGACGCGACGGATGACTCTGCGTGATTTGCAGTAGTGGCACCACACCAACGGCAGCGGGTTGCGATGAGCAACCAGCTGCGGTGCGCGTGCTGGCGGGGGTGTGATGAGACCCACAGGCGATGGTACGGGTGGCGACTTGGCGCTTTGGTTGTTGCCTGCTGAAGAGCAGGTGGACGAGCAGCCAACGGACATGGTTGTTGCGGCCAGAGCTTCTGATGCTAGGCCGAGTAAGTAGAGAAGAGGAGAAGCGAACATTGGATATGTCAGTTTCATTACTTGCAGAGTAGCATAGCACCATATATAGTCATAGTCTAGGTTTGGATTTGAACCAGCTAAAGGAGCACGTCTCTCTTTTTTCTAAAACTCAGCAACGTCTCTTTACTGGTACACTAGCTTGTTCTGTACGCCTTCTCAAGTGTTTGATTCCTCCAACTGACATCTGGGACCCACCGGAAGGACCTCTGTATTTCGCGAAAAAAGTGCCCCCCGCTGACAGGTCGGACCCACCAACTATCTTTGCACGCAAGGAAGTGCCTCCTTATTACGCACAAAAAATGAATACTCCCCCGCCAGCTGGAACCCAGCATCATGGGAGGCTGACTTATGGGCCTACCAAGTTGACTGGGATGGAGGGCTTTGTCAACTTAGTCAATATGAATGATTCTAGCTCCAGTTACCGTACGATGTTCATCCAACGGCAGTAGTGCTTCTTCAACCTCTGGTCTTCTTGCTCCAGCCGCCCAAACCAGCGCCGGTCGTGCCGCGTGCTCCTGCCTCCCGTGGCCGGCTGTGATGCCGCGGAGGCCTCACCGCCCCCTACTACTCCCACCGCTGGCCAGGGCATCCCTCTACTCACCCACAACCCCTGTTATTCTGCGGCGACGGCAGCCTCACACCGCAGCCGAACCAGTGAACCCTCGTACTCCTCTCCGCGTGGGCATCCACTGCCGCGTCTTCCCGGCTCCGTGTCGTCCCCTTCCTAGGCCTCGCCGTCATCCACTGCCTTGGTGCTCTCGGCGCGGCGTGGTCAATGTGGTCAACGACCGACTTCCATCGGAAGAGTACTGTACATGGAAAGGCTGACAGCTGGATCCACGGCCGCAGCTGGGTCCATGGCCACAGCCCAGTTTTTTTGTGATTTGCCAAGTAAGTCGCTTTGTCAGGCCTGTTGGGCTGCAAATCTTTCAAGACGAGGAGAGCTTCATTCGGCTGGCCGAGAAAATGGCCTATCAGTAATGAGAAATGGGTTGTACATTTTTAAAACACATCAAACTGGCAATTAGTTTCAAATTTCTTTTTTTCATTTCGAGATTTTAAATTGCATTGATTTTTATGCATGGACAATTTGTTGGATTTTATATTGATATACATTTATTTTTAAAATCAGTTTGAATGTGACTCGAAATTTGGGATTAAAAACAGTTCGGACCGCACCGAAATATGCAAAATTTCGTATAATTTTTTAACCGTTGCCACAATATGGGCTGTAATGCTAATAAAAAGAATATGGGCTCCAAAAACACCTTAAGAATTAGCAAATGGGCTGTAAATTATTAGAAATAATGGCAGATGGGTTGTATGATGTTTTCCACTGATTTGAGGCTTTCCTAAAAAAAAGGTTGACGCACAAGCAGTGACTGTTGGATGTCCATCCAACGGCCGTCGTGCTTCTTCAATCTTTGCTCTTCCTTCTCCAGCCGCTCAAACAAGCGCCGGCGGGACTGCCTGCTCTCTCCTCCCCGCGGCCGGCTGTGCTGCCGCGTAGGCCTCACCACCCCACCGTACTCCCATCGCTGGCCTAGCCATCCCTCTACCCACCCACACCTGCTGTTATTCTCCTGCGACGGCAGACGAACCAGTAAACCCTCATACAGTCGTACTCCCCTCAGCGTGGGAAACAATTGCCGAGTCTTCCCTGCCTCTGTGTCATTCCCTTCCTAGGCCTCGCCATCGTCCACCGCCCCGGTGCTCTCGGCGCGGCCTGGTCAACGTGGTCAACGACCGACATGCATCTGAAGTGGATTGTACGTGGAGAGGCTGACAGCTGGGTCCACGGCCGCACGCAAGGAAATGCCTCCTTATTACGCGCAAAATAATGATTCCTCCACCTAACATATGGGACCCACCGAAAGGGCCTCTGTATTTCATGAAAAAAAGTTACCGCCGCTGACAGCTTGGACCCACCAGCTATATCTTCGCATGCAAGGAAGTGCCTCCTTATTACGCACAAAAAAATGAATAGCCCCTGCTAGCTGGGACCCAGTATAGTGGCAGGATGACTTGTGGGCCTACTAAGTTGACGGGGACGGAGGGCTTTGTCAACTTAGTCAATATGCACGATTCTAGCTCAAGTGACCGTACGATGTCCATCCAATGGCCGTAGTGCTTCTTCAACCTCTGGTCTTCTTGCTACAGCCGCCCAAACCAGTGCCGGTCGTGCCTCGTGCTCCTGCCTCCCATGGCCGGCTGCGATGCGGCGGAGGCCTCACCGCCCCCTACTACTCCCACCGCTGGCCAGGCCATCCCTCTACTCACCCACAACCCCTGTTATTCTGCGGTGACGGCAGCCTCACACCGCACCGAACCAGTGAACCCTCATACTCCTCTACGCATGGGCATCCACTGCCGCGTCTTCCCCGGCTACGTGTCGTCCCCTTCCTAGGCCTCGCCGACGTCCACCGCCCTGGTGCTCTCGGCGTGGCGTGGTCAAGGAACGGCTTCCATCGGACGTGAACTGTACGTGGAGAGGCTGACAGCTGGGTCCACGGCAGCAGCAAGGAAGTGCCTCCTTATTATGCGCAAAATAATTATTCCTCCACCTGACAGCGGGGACCCACCGGACGGGCCACCGTATTTCGGGAAAAAAACATTTCCCCTGACTGCTGGGACCCACCAGCTACATCTTCGCACGCAAGGAAGTGCGTCCGAAAAAAAAACGATTCGCCCCCCTGACTACTGGGACCCACCAGCTACATCTTCGGAGGCACGGAAGTGCCTGACAGTCGGGACCCACCTGGTCGAAGCGTATGTAGCGTTGTCATTCTGGTCGCGAACATGTACGTACATACTGGTCGATGTAGAGGCGCGCACGTGTCGTAATAGAGGCGCGCACGTAGCATGTACACGTACGTACAGCGGCAAGTGTGCAAATAAGAAAATACGGCCACGTACGTACATACAGGCAAGGTCTCGAACGCCTACTCGCGCATACGTACGGCCAGGGCTCGTGTACATGGCTGGGTCGGAACGGAGAAACTCCGTCGTCGTCGTGTTCATGGGGAGCCCACCGGCTAGGTTGGAATGGAATGCGTCGTCGTGTTCATCGGGAGGGCTTGGACGGAAACGAGGCCTGGCGTACCGCAGAATGGAGGAAACGGCCTTGTGTTCGACCGACCATGTTTGAAATGGGATCCTGTTCACCGGGAGGGGTCTGGCGTACCGCAAAACGGAGGAAACGGACCTCCTACGGTCGAAACGGGGGTCCTGTTGATCGGGAGGGGTGTTGCGTACCGCAAAACAGAGGAAACGGACTTGTGTTGGAGCGCTACGGTCGAAACGGGGGTCCTGTTCATCGGGAGGGGTGTGGCGTACCGCAAAACGGGACTCCACGGGATACTGTTCATCTCCACCGTCGACCCCCTCCAGCCTTCACGGGCTACTGTTCATCCACCGTCGACCTCCTCCAGCCTCCACCTACGACTGTTCATCCACGGGCTCCTGTTCATCCAGCCTCCACCGGGCGCTACTCCACCGACTACTGTTCAACCAGCCCTCTCCACGGGCTCCTGTTCAACCACCCCTCCACGGGCTACTGTTCATCTAGCCCCCCACCATCTACTGTTCATCCAGCCCTCCGCGAGGTGGTCCTGTTCATCCTGCCCTCCACGCGGTCCTGTTCATCCAGCCCCAACCGGCTCGATCGATAGGGGTCCTGTTTATCCAGAGGCAATACCACGGGGTCCTGTTCATCCACCCCCACTGGGAACTGTTCATCCAAACACCCCCAGCAACGCTCACTGTTCATCCAGAGGCAGCATCGATCGGCTTCAGTTAGCAGCAGTAGTGAAGGAATCGCTCGATCGGGTTCAGTTAACAACCATCGATCGACCGCTCGGGTTCAGTAACGCGTAGCCTGCAGTGCAATCGCTCGGGTTCAGTTAGAGCCCAACGCCTCGCTCGGGTTCAGTTAGAGCCAAACGTCTCGCGCCCACACACGTGTGTGTATGAGAGAAACGTGCATCGCTCGGCCCCGACCACCCACCGTAACCAGGAACACCCTGATATTTTCCTCGCCCTCGCTTCTACCACGGTTTTTTCTATCATGGATGGCCCAAAGAATGTCATGCAGCTGCGTCTCCGGCCCGCCCAGGACGAAAAGCCCATTTTTTGTCATGATTTTTTGTCATAGAAGTAGGACCCCACCACATCTGTGATGATACCGGGTTTTGTCACAATTATCGTCATAGAAGTGTCATAAGTATGACATAATTTTTTTCGTTCGGCCCAAAATGTCACGGATGTGTCTTTTTTTGCAGTGTTGTTCTCAAACCCGCAGATTTCGATCTCTTTGCTCGAAGCTCTGTTTCTGAAACTGTTTTGGGGGATTGTTGCTTTGTATGTGACTCCTCCGTTGGTCCAGTTAGTTTTTGCTTTAGTGGTTTATATTTTGAATAATTAGCTACTCTTGGTGGTGCTGTAGATGAGCTTGCATGTTGAGTTTGAATGCTTGGCATGGCCTCTATACATCTCTATGAGTAGTTGCTATCAATCTTGTGAGGTTTTGTTGCGAAAATGTTGTGGACTAAAAATTTCAGAATTTTGTTCATAGGAAAAAGATTAGTTTCTTTAGGAAGTTCGCTTCCAAGAAGAACTCCAAGGGAGTTATTGGGGAGTCACACCACAATGATCTCCGCACCCGGAGAATGGCAAAGGTAGGGCCATGCGAATGGCCGCACAACCCATTCATGGATATGGAGCCAGAATACGTTAAGAGTTTGCACAATATGCTACTAATGCCGGCCTCACCGACTTCATTGCAGCTGAATGTGAACAGTATCATCTCCTCACAAATTCCTTTGTGCAAAGTTTTCATTTCATGAGTAGGAATAATCCTCCTGAGGTGCAATTTAATTTATATGCTGAAACCCGTCAAATACCACTTACTGAATTTTGTGACATATGCTTGCTCCCTTCTGACGGGGATTTAAGAGAGCTCAGGCCCGCAGAGTTCGAGGGCTTTTATCGTACTCTATCCGTGGGAGATGAGAGAGGGGTATCGAGTGTCACCACCACTATCTTGCAATTTCCTTCAGTGCGTTATTTTACTCTATTCATTGCAAAGTGTTTACTTGCTAGAGAGAAGGTTGGTGCACTTAGTGCCCCCGATTTCGCTGTTTTACACCATGCACTCTACGGCGACAACACTTATAGCTTGGGAGCTATGTGGCACGTCGCCTCCACATTAATAGATCCAAGGGTAAAATACATGGCGGTATTTATGTTACTCACTTGGCGAGTCATTTTATTGTTCAGATACACTAGCATGATTATCCCTTGCCCAAGTTTCACTTAGATCGCCAGGCTATGGCACATCATCAGTTCATTGATGGCGAGAACACCACTATTGATATTCCTTATAACCCGATTTTCAGTGTGAACACTCGTGATATTATTCCATTGCCTACACCTGCTTTGTTTGATTCTATTGCCAGGGGCAGATACAGAATCATGCCTGAGGATATTGTCGCCTACCCAAACAACCAGGCTGCGGCTGAGGAGGCACCTCAGCAGTGGGACCCTCAGGTGCCCGCTCCACAACACTTCAACATGGGACCGGAGGGTTAATACGAGTGGTAATTACCAAGTTAGGCCAAAAGCCTAAGTTTGGGGGAGTATGTATTTCCACCGACGTTACATTCATGTTCACACTTCTCATTCCAGTTGTCGGTGTTCATACTTTTTCATTGTATCATCCATGTTAGATTTATTTTCTCGCTCTCTTCTTGTGTGTTTGAACTTTTTTGAGAAAATTAAAAAAATGTTTCTTGTTTCTTTTCAGTTTTTCTTTCTAGCGTGTGTAAATAGTTTTTCTCATTTTTTGCTTTCCTCTAGAAAAACTAAAAACTCCAATAATATGTATGTGTGTTTCTCTAAATTTCTTTTCTGTTTATTGAGTCATACCAAGGAGAAGACCACGATGAAATTGTCGAGTGGCTCTTGTATGCATTATTGTTGATCTAACAAAGAGCCCAAATTACCCTGTCTTCTCGTTTGAATAAAATGTTTGCAGATTCCAGCTTAGTCCACGACACTCTTGCATTATTATTATTTTCAAATCGTTTGGTCGTGCAAGTGAAAGGCAATAGTGACGATATTTGATGAACTGGTTGTGGCAGAGAGAAACGAGTATGAACTCAACTTGTTTTGTTTTTGTAAATATGTTTAACCTAGTATCCATGATTCAGCCTATTATGATCAAATATGTTTGCAATGACCCTTAGAGATTATAGTTTCTCATGCCATGCTTAAGTAGGTAGGAGTGGATAATGATTTATCTTGGATGTCAACATTGCACTAAAATAATTGTGATGTGGTATGATGATATGGTATCCTCCTTCGAATGTTTGAGTGGCTTGACTCGGAACATGTTCATGCATGTAGTTGAATCAAAACCAACATATCCTCTATGATATTTATGTTCATGGTGTTCATTTCCTACCCATGCTAGTATACAATGTTACTTATGCATAATGCATGTTCATGGCCGTTTTTGCTCTCTAGTTGGCCGCTTCTCAAACTAATTGCTAGCCTTCGCCTGTACTAAGCGGGATTACGGCTTGTACATCAAAATCCTCAAACCCAAGTTATTCCAGATGAGTCCACCATACCTACCTATATGCGGTATCACCCTGCCGTCCTAAGTAAATTTGCATGTGCCACCTCTAAAAAACTTCAAATAAATATCATTTTTTGTGTGCCTGAATTGTTCATAGAGCGACAGGAGGTAGTTAGTATCTTCCATGCTAACAGGGTTATTCTCATGATGAGTGTTTACTCACTCATCCTTGCACGAGAGGGGCGGCAATAGGGATTCCCCGTCCCGAATTCAAATTGCAAATAATTAAACAAAACTCCCTCAGGACTGTTGTTGGTATGGACGGTACCCGTGGATTCGGATCAGCTGTGGAGTGTGTTTGTTGGTGGAGGGGGAGTAAACCTTTACTTTTATCGCTTGGGAACCGCCACTAATGTGTTTAACATGGAAGATACCGATAACTAATGGTCGCGAAGTAAACAAGAAGGGTGCATTTCTCAAAATTTCATTTACCTCTGTTTTAAAAACTTGAGCTCTGGCATCGCCGCAAATCACTGCTTCCCTCTCCAAAGGGAATATCTATTTACTCTTATGTTGTGTTATCACCTGCTCAAATAAGCGCTAGATCCTGAGAGCAATATTGTCATCCTCAGGCATTATGTGTAGATAATTTTGGGTGCATCATGACTGGATCTTTTCTACCATGAATTACAATGTTTAGTCGCTGCTTGAACTTTGGAGGTGCTTTGCATTAAAGTTTTGCGGTCCCAGAAAGGGCTAGCGAGATATCACTATTGTCATATTATATCATGGTTGTTTTGAAAAGTGTTGTCATTTGAGATCTATTATTATTGCTCGCTAGTTGATTATGCCATTGATATGAGTTAATATAATTTTAAGAGTTATTGTCGACATGGTTAGTCATGATCTTGGCTGAAAACCTGGGTGCTACTTAAGCTTATTTATGTAGACAAGCGCAAAAGAGTTCATAAAAGTTTTTCTTTTCCACTTTCAGTTTATCAACCGAATTGCTTGAGGACAAGCAATGGTTTAAGCTTGGGGGAGTTGATACGTCTCCGTCGTATCTACTTTTCCTATCTCTTTTCCTCTTGTTCTGGACTCTAATTTGCATGATTTGAATGAAACTAACCTGGACTGAAGCTGTTTTTAGCAGAACTACCATGGTGTTGTTTTTGTGCAGAAATAGAAGTTCTCGGATCGGAATGAAACATTTCGAGGATTTTTTATACCATAAAAGAGAATTACTGGAGCCAAGAACCATCGAAGGGGGCACCTGGGTGGGCACAACCCACCAGGCCACGCCCTCTGCTGGCGCGCCCAGGTGGGTTGTCCCCACCTGGTAGCCCTGCAGACCTCAACCCTGATACTATAAAATCACATTTTCAGAGAAAAAATCAGGGAGGAAGAATTATCGCGTTTCATGAGACAGAGCCGCCATCACCTCCTGTTCTTCATTGGGAGGCCAGATCTGGAGTCCGTTTGTGGCTCCGGAGAGGGGGATCTTCGATCTTCGTCATCGCCAACCTTTCTCCATCTCCAATTCCATGATGCTCCTCACCGGGAGTGAGTAATTCCTTCGCAGGCTCGCTGGTCGGTGAGAAGTTGGATGAGATTCATCATGTAATCGAGTTAGTTTTGTTAGGGCTTGATCCCTAGTATCCATTATGTTCTGAGATTGATGTTGCTATGACTTTGCGATGCTTAATGCTTGTCACTTTGGGCCCGGGTGCCATGATTTCAGATCTTAACCGTTTATGTTATCACCATTATATCTATGTTCTAGATCCGATCTTGCAAGTTATAGTCACCTATTACGTGTTATGATCCGCAAACCCCAGAGTGTCAGAAGTCGAGATACTTTCCAGTGATGACCGTAGTTTGAGGAGTTCATGTATTCACTATGTGTTAATGCTTTGTTCCGGTTCTCTATTAAAAGGAGGATTTAATATCCCTTAGTTTCCAATAGGAGCCCGCTGCCATGGGAGGGTAGGACAAAACATGTCATGCAAGTTCTTTCCATAAGCACGTATGACTATTTACGGAATACATGCCTACATTATATTTATGAACTGGAGCTAGTGCCGTATCGCCCTAGGTTATGACTGTTATATGATGAATATCATCCAACGAATTCACCGATCCAATGCCTACGGATTTCCCTCATATTGTTCTTGCTAAGTTAGTACTGCTATTGTTACTGTTACGCTTGCTACAAAATCATTGCTATCACTGTTACTGTTACTATTGTTGTTGCTACTACTATAAAAACTATCATACTACATTGCTACTGATCTATTTGATGTAGATAATTAATCTCCAGGTGTGGTTGAACTGACAACTCAAGTGCTAATACTTACAAATATTCTTTG
This sequence comes from Aegilops tauschii subsp. strangulata, assembly GCF_002575655.3. NCBI lineage: Eukaryota > Viridiplantae > Streptophyta > Magnoliopsida > Poales > Poaceae > Aegilops > Aegilops tauschii. Next base: position 204,285,975 of record NC_053035.3, on the reverse strand, counting down.
GCTCCCCTTGTGTCGAATCAATAAATTTGGGTTGAATACTCTACCCTCAAAAACTGTAAACTTCAATAAATTTGCGTTCCCATATACTTGTGCGTTATCAGATCCCCTAAATTAACGTTGTAAACTTCAATTTGATCAAGTTCAAAGCAGGTTGAACCGAAAGTAGCATGCATTCAAACATAAACATAGATAGTTTTGCATAACCGAACATAAATTTAAACTAAACTAAACTACTTTCGGTCGAAGTAGAGGTCGAGCCAATCCTTCCACGTTAGGTATGGTGTGCCGCGAGCCGGGTCCGGGCCTGTGTCGTCGTCGGAGTCGTTGGGGAAGACACTCCTCCACTTGTCGACATCGATCTCCTCGTCCTCGCCGCCCACCTCGACGCCCTCCGCGCCGCTGTCCTCGCCGCCTTCGACCTCATCATTGGAGGAGAGCATGATAACCTCACCTCCCTCCGCGCCGACAAAGATCATCTGCTCCCCTTCTACGAGATTTGGGTGCTGCTCGCGGAGCTCTTGCAAGTAGGCCTCGTCGGCGGCCTCGGCCTCGAGGCGCTCCCACGCCTCACGGTCCCCCCGCGCCATAGCCGAGCTCACCACCCCTGGCTTCGGTGGGACGAGGTCGACCAGATGTGTGCCAAAGGGGAAATTGAGCCTAGCCGCCACCCCGTGGAAGCGGACCCGCCAGCGGTCGTACTCCATGGCCGCAAGCTCAGCTGTGTGGAAGCTACCGAGCCACCGGCGGGTGTGGATCTCCTGATCCATAATCTCGGCAACCCACGTCCCCCACCGCCGCTACCGGACCCCGTGGTAGGACCTCGTCGGCGGTCGGGCCCGAGGGTGGACGGGGAAGTCCTTGAACAGGCATAGGGGCGCGGCAGCAGGCGGATCGGGCGACCAGCGACAGCGAATCGATAAAGAGCCCGCGGAGGATGGGCGGGACACCTCGGTGGCCACCTCGCTGGCATCGGGCGAAGTGGCCGCGGTAAACCTCTTTTGGGCCATTGGCTCCTCGAGATCCCCGGCACACATGCAGAGGTTGAGGATGGAAGCGGTGGCGGCGGTGGCGGCGACCTACCAATGGTTTCGAGCGAGGGAGGGGTGGTGTGTTTCTGTGTGATCCGAGGTTTTGGGGTGTGTGTGGTGTGTGTGGAGGGGGGCCAAGGTGGTGTTTGAGGAAATACCGCGGCAACTGAAAATTTTACTAGGCGTGAGTAAAATGTCGGGCTACTGAAAATTTGGATCAAGGGTGAGAAGATATTTTTGAGAATGCGAGGGATGCAGAGGCGGGAGTAACAAGCCGGGGCTACTGAAAATTTGATTCAAGGGCGAGCAGATATTTTTGAGATTGTGAGGGATGCAGCGGGAGTAACAAGTCGGAGCTACTGAAAATTTTTAATCAAGGACGAGCAGATATTTTGAGATTGCGAGGGATGCAGAGGCGGGAGTAAAATGCCGGGGCTACGGAAAATTTAAATCAAGGGATTAAATCAGAGCAGGAGTAACAAACATCGCACATGGTCCGCACATACTAATCATGTGCTATTAAACATAAAATCCTTCCAGGCGGTAGATATTTTCGGGACTACGAGGCAGTAGATATTTTCAAGAGCGGGAGGCAAGACTCATGGAGCCCAATCTACTATGTTGATGTGAGTGACTGCAGGGGCACATGCGTGGCACATGGGTAGTCTGACCGAACCGTGTCTGTTGCGTCCCCAATCACAGACGGTTGCTACATCCAACTCGTGTGCTGTTTATAAATTTGGCAAAAAGAATGACACGGGAAAGGATCAGAACACGGACAAACTTGCATGTGCACCAAATATATGTATGAAAATGGTGGTTTGATGTTCAAATACCCAATGCACAACTTTGATGTGGCACCTGTCGCACAAAGCACATAGTATTGCTAGTCAGCCACCCCTACGAACCCCACTTCGTGTTGCCGGTAAGGGAATCCTAGCTACGAATGCATGCCCCAAATAGCTAGGTCTGAAATCTCACCCTACCGTAACACAAAACCTATAGGAGTCCATCATATATATGGTCAAACTTCCCCTTTCGCTTTCGGACAAAGGTGGACCGTGTGCCGACCCACAAATGTGTGCTTCAGGCACGAGATGGGTGAGACCACATAAGTACGAACCACCTGCGGGTGACCCTACTATATGTATGAAAATGATGTGGTGTGATATTTAACTACCATTCACAACTTTGATGTGGCATGTGTGCCTCGCAAATCAACCGGGCTTTCTCGACCCCCACGGAGGTTGTAGCTAGTGCTAAATAGCCCCCCACCCCCACCCCCCAACACACACGTCGGTGGGGAGGGCATCTCACCAAGACGTACTACAACACGAACCAAGCAGAGTCCAACTTGGTCGTATAACCTCTCTTGCTTGTTGTTGGTCAAAGTGATGGACGTCCACACGGCCCCGCAAAATGGGCTAGCTTGTCACCGATAACCTCGCGATGGAATACTGTCTGAAGATAAACCCACTCTATGCATGTGGACCAATTATGTATATATATATGGAAGTGGTGTGTGTGGTGTTTCAATACCCAATGCACAAATTTTATGTGGAGCCATGCTTTGGAACCATAAAATCCCCACACTGAGCGAGGGTTCACGACGTGTAGCATTTTCTCAAACTTAATTAGTTCTGGAATGATTGACCTACTATACGGTAACTCAAACCAAATAAGAAGAATCCTCCCTGGTAACCTTTCTCGTCGTCGGTCGAAATGATGGACGTCCACATGGTCCCACGAACATATATAGGCTTGCCGCCCATAACCAAGCGAGTGAGAGTGTGTCCAAAGACAACCATTGCATGCATGTGTCCCGAACATATTTATCAAGGTGTGTGATGGATGCATATGTGCTGAATACCCAATGCACAACATTGATGTGGTGCACGCGTTGAAGATCGCAGAGGTCCCCACACAGAGCAAGAGGTTCATGACGTGTTGTGTGCTCGCCCCCCCCTTCGATCCAGCGGGATGGATTCATGTGTAAACATGCGCTATAATATATGTAATCTCACATCATGACCTATATCGTGAAACAAACAAAAAAGTAATCCCCATCAAATTTATAAACCTCTCTGCTGTCGGTGAAAGTGATGGACCAAGTGGGCCGACGACTGGAAGCATCGCCCATAACTGCGTGAGTAAGTGCAAGAGGACAACCACCGTCGCTTGTATGTGTGCCAAAACATATATATATGGAGAGATGTGTGGTTGTGATGTTTTGAATACCTAATGGACAACTTTGATGTGGTATTTGCCTCAAAACCCACAAAGTCCCCACACAGAGTGAGGTTCATGTGACACCTAGTATATGCTGGTCCCACACCCCTTCGACGCATACTATACTCCTGCCGTAACACAGCCCTAAAAGAATTAATCCTCCTTGTTCTTCAAATGTTCCTCTCTCTTGTTGGGTCAAAGTGACGGACAGCGACCTCGCGGGCCCACAAGAGTGAAGCGTACGTCTCACGTGAGTGAGAATCCTATATAGGACTGTGTACCACCATCTGCATGTGGCCCATGGAGGTGTTTGTGTGATGTTTGAATACACAATGCACAACTTTGATGCGGCTCCATATATTCTGATCACGGGTTGAACTTCCTGAGTTACACAACCTGAACTTCCCTCTGTAGGAAGCCAACCTTCGGGCTATCTTCACAACAGTGTCTCCCCGCACGAATTATTCTGGTCAGTCGTGTTCTATGTGATGTAAGTGTAATCTGGAAATGGTTTTTAGCAACTAAATGCCCGTCTTAAATAGGAATCTCGCTCGTTGTCGGATTTTCTCTTGGGACGTGATGAACTTGCATCTATTGCAATTTTACTGCCTGAGTTGTTCGACCTGAACTTCCCTTGGTGATAGGTTGAACTTCCACAAACATTGCCCAAATGGGGCTTGCGATATACCATTGGAAAGCTATGCACAAAAAGGTCATGACCAAGTTGAATTTTGGCAAAATGTAAGCGGTTTTAGAGCAGTTTTGAAAACCGTTTTTTCTTCATGCAAAAAATGTGAATCATATTTTCGATCGCATTTCTAAACCGTTTATTAGAATGAGGAAAATAATATGGCATTGGAAAGCTGCTGCAAATCCGCTCCTTCCACATGTTGAAAGTTTTCTCTAATTCCTATGGTTAAAGAGTAACTTGGAAAATTGTAAAATTTCGCAAACCGAACAGCCGAGTTCGTATTTTCGATGCCATTTCTAAACGACCAACTAATTGAGGCAAACGATATGGCGTTGGAAAGCTTATGAAAATTAGCTACCTTTTCATGTTCAAAGTTTTGCCTAATTTTGAACGGTTTAAAAGTAATTTAGAAAACGGTCCAAGTTCCACTGAGTTCATATTTTCGTGTTAATTTTTTAACCGTACGTCCGAATGCAGCAAATGATATGGCATTGGAAAGTTTGAGGAAATGTGAAACTTTTTGGTACATGTTATTTCTCCCAATTACTTACGGTTTTAAGTCAATTTTGAAAATGGATAAAAACTTATTTTTGCCGTAATTTCTACAAACTTTGTCGGAATGGGGCAGATAATATACCGTTGAAAAGCTACGGAAAATGCAAAACTTTTTCATGTTGATGGGTTCCTCTGATTCCTAGCCATTTTCAAGTAATTTTGAAAACATCGAGATCATGCGTTCTGCCTTTATCGCGAAACAAATTCTTCGAAAATGCACCGCGTGAAGAACTTGAACTTCTCGGCATGTCTACTTGAACTTCACACTATTTTTCACGTGCTTTCTTGGCTCCTTTCTCTCCATCCACTCAGCGGATGTAAACACGCAACTTTCCCGTGTTGATCATTTTTTCATACACGCGACCGTTTTAAAAGTTTTTCATCTGAAATTCATTCAGTGTAGTAGTTGAACTTCCTCCTGTTTTCACATTGAACTTCTGTGATGTATTTTTGTTTATAATTTTCTCATCCATTCTTCAGTGTTACACAAATGATATTCCTTTTGTACACACATCTCTCACAATATATTTTTTTACTTTCTCCGACCGAGGACTTAAACTTATAACAAAAACAAATTTGGAACTTCCTTTTAATTCAATTTTCTCATATTAAACACATACCATGTAGTACATGAACCTTTTTTATAATTTGAATTTTTTATTTTCTTTTTGAAATCAAATTTCTCCCAAATAATAACTAAACTTCTTTGTGGATTGAGAAACTTCTTTAAAACGCAAAAATACAATTTCTTTTTTGTGTTTTTGAACATGGAAATATAAGTTGAACCTCTCTCGCAAGAATTTTTGAACTTCCCGGGATAGAGCACTTGAACTTCTTTCAAAAAACCCTTTTAATCTTTTATTTTTCTACATATTTATTCTCACCTGAAATGCATTCCTTGCAGTACTTGAACTTCTCGTTGTTTTCACTATGAACTTCTGTCACATTTTTTGTATATGTCGAATTACACACAATTGAAGGTTGGACGTCATTTCTTGCCATTTTAAAACATGTAATTGGAGGTCGGACGTCCCGCAATATAAATTATGAATCGTGCACGCAAGTGCACGTGAACTTCTTGCAACAAAACTGAGTTTTTTATATACTTCGAACTTCTCCGTTATTTGTTTTGTTTTTAAATAAAAAATGTTATTTCATATTTTATTCTTAAAAATGAAAATTTTGATTCTTCTATAAACGCTGAATCGCCCCGTTAGTTTGACATGAACTTTTTCTGATATGAAACAAACACCCATGTAGTACGTGAACTTCTACAAAATTGAGCATGTAAATCCTAGGTTTTTATAATCTATAAACTTCTCTGTTTTTTTAGTTTGAACTTCTTAGTTTTATTCCTATAAAAGAAAAAGGAAATGTTTTTAAGTAAACATCACACTACCTTTTTTAAATTGAACTTCATACGTTAATTTTGCATAGAAACAAGAAGAATTTAAAGTTTGCTGTATACATCGAAATAATCCTTTTTAATTTTAATTTATAGTTTTTATTTTGAAAAATTGAATTGCTCAAAAAAATTAATATACAAAAAACGACGCTACCCTTTAGCAACGGAAAAAATCTTAAATTTTTATAGACATCAAACCGCTCCAATTTTTCAATTTTAAACCTCTTTGTGTATTTTTAGAAATGGAAAAAATTGGACTTTTTTAATAAATGACGAACTTGTTCGTTATTTCGAACTGAATTTCTTGGTTTATTCGTGTACATCGAACTACTGCGTATTTTTATTTGAACTTCTTGATTTCAATCTTTAGTAACAACGAAAATCCGAGGGTGGTTTTAAACATTGAACTACTTGAGTTTTTAAATTTGGGCTTCTTGGTTTTATTTCTGTTAGTAACGGAAAATACCTAGTTTGGGAATAAAAATCATAGTTTTTTAATAAATATCAAGCCGTTCCATTTTTTAGATTTGAACTTCTATGGGTTTTTCAGCGGAGAAAATCCCTTTCTTAATAAATTTGTGTGGAGATGCTTTTGTTTTTTTAATTTGGCCTTCCTGGGATTGTAATAAACGTTGAACTTCTCCGTTATTTTGATTTGAAACTCTAAGTTTTTTTCTAGAAACGGCGAAAGTCCACTTTTTTCTATAAATTTGTTCAATGTTTCTATTAAACATTGAATTTCTTTGTTTTGTTAATTTGAACTTCTTTTATTTTATTCTTTAGTAACAAAAATATCCAAGGTTTGTAACTTCGTTATTTTGCCTTTGCCTTCTAGTATTAAATGAACTTTTTGTACTGAATTCCCTGAGTTTTTCTTTTGGTGTTTCGTCACCAAAGTGTCAAACCCCATTTCTTTAGTAATAGATGAACCCTCGAAGCATTAATACATGAACTTATTCGATACAACTTGTTTGCTATCGAAAAGTAGATCAAAACACAAGTTGTGGAGAAACTAATTTCAAATTATACACCTATTTTTTTTCAAAGTTCTCAAATTTTCTGGAGAAATCAATTGCCTTTTTTATGAGTTGGAAACATGTTCTTCTCCATTTGAAATACACAACCGAACAATTTATCTAACACAGATCGAATTGTTGCCGTGTGTTTCTCGATGAACTAAAGATAGAATACATAGTGAACAGCTGTCTGCATGATCCGGTAGTGCTGCACATATCTTATCCACACCGCGAGACACTCCCATCTTTGTTTATACTCCTTTTTTCCTTTATGGCCTTTTTCCTTCTTCCTGGTAAACCCAAATAGATCACCAAGACCAAGCAAAAAAGGCAAGCAGAGCCAACATCAGCAGCTTCTTGCACATCTTTAGGCACATGAGAGGTGCCAAGGGAAGCATGACCAATGTATGTGGGGCAAGTCGTGGAGAAGAGCAGCTGGGGAAGTTCTATCGGAGGAGCAAGGGTAGGTCGCACGTTCGATTTGAGGGGTAATGGACACTTAGTGACTGGCGGAAGAAGGCAGGGTCCACCGTGGACCGGGGCTAGGAGGTGGCGGCGAGCAGAGATGCCAGGTGTGAAGAACGCCGACACATAGAAGATGAAGAGGGGACTGGTGCAAGGTGGGGCAGAGGCGGCCGGCGAGGTCGCATCGGAGCCCCGCGATGAAGATAGCCACTCCACCTGCCGCGAACAGGAGGGAATCCGCTCGCGCTGTTTGCCCGTGCCTTGCCGAGGGTAGTGGTCGGCTGGATCTGGATGCCTTCCACCCTCGATGCTGACAAGGTGGATGTGCGGCGGCCGGGCCTGACCTAATCTAGGCGGGACTACGGTGGTGTGACCCCAGAGACCGGCGAACCGTGAGGTGGTGAGGGGATGTCGGAGACTTGCACCGCGTGGGGTTGGCCGCGTGGACTGGTTGGCCGGCGGGAGCGACGCGCGGAATCCCATGTATCGGCGGCGAGGCTCGTGGTGGGGGTGGGGGCTTTCAAGAGGAGAGGGCGAGCCCCGTGTTTTTTTTCCTGTCGGCTGGGCTTAGTGGGTCATCGGGAGTTCGGGAACATTGTCGCTCACCCTTATAGGGCTGGCTATGATCCAAATAGTTATTCTAATCCCAAGATTAGAATAGTGCTATTCTCGGAAACCGAAAAGTCACCACAGAGAGCGAGGTTCATGATGCGTGGTATGTACTACGCCCCCATTCAACGCGTGGTATATATATACTTCTACTGTATAGCACAAACCAAAAAAGAATCATTCCTTGATGGTCAATTAACCTCTGTCTCGTTCAGTCAAAGTGATGGAGGACAACCTCGCGGGCCCACAGATGGAAGTGCCGCACGCGAGTGAGTTCCTATAGGCCAACCACCGCCTGCATGGTATTGTGTGATGTTTGAATACCAATGCACAACTCTGATGTGGCACCTACCTCGAGAAGCGGAAAGTCCCCACATGGAGCGAGGTTATGATGCATATATATAGAGAGAGTATACATGTTGCCCCCTCTTTGACATGTACTACATACTCCTACCGTGCATGTACCTAACACAAACCAAAAAATAACCATCCCTGTTGGTCAAATTAACCTCTCTTGTTGTACGTTCAACTAAACGACGATGACCTCGTGGGCCCACAGAGAGATTCACACGCCAGAGTGTCATATATAGGACAACCACCGCGTGCATGTGTTGTGTGATGTTTGAATACCCAATGCACTACTTTGACGTGGCACATGCCTCGCAAACCGGAAAAGCACTACACCACGATGTGTAGCCCCCTCACTTCGAGCCGGTGGGAGGGACTCATGTGTACACACGTGCCCAAACTTTGATATGGAATCTCACCGTGATCCACATCGTAACACACATGCCAAGATGAATCCACCTTTGGTCAAATGCCTCTCGTAGTCGGTGGAAACTAAAAACTTTGCGGGCTAGTAATTAATTGTTTGTTATGTACAGATGATTTTTGCTAATAATCCGACTAGGGTTAGCGTGTGTGCTATTCGTGGCCAGATCTTGTGAATTGATTTTGAATGTCTACATATATGTTTGTTCTTTTTTTTCTTCCAGATCTTGAGAATTGATTTTGAATGTCCTACATGTATGTTTCTGCCATTTTTTCAGATTGGTATGTACACGGATGAGGCTCCTACTAGCGGTGCGCCGGATGTAGATCTTGGACCCGGCAGCGCAGCCAGAAGCGGCCACGGCCCCCTGGATCTGAGGAACCCATAGAATCTCCGGCGGACCGCATCAGCGATCTCCCGGATGCCATTCTTGGGGAGATCATCTCCCTTCTTCCCACCAAGGATGGCTGCCGCACACAAGTCCTCGCATCTCGGTGGCGCACTCAGTGGCGCACCGCGCCTCTTATTCTCGACTGTCGTTAGCTATCCGTCGATGATGATTCTGAACTCCCCGGAACCATCATCTCGTCCCACCAGGGCTTCGTTCAACACATGTACATACTGGCATGCTACCTGCTAGACATACCCTGCATGGTGGCCGCCTGGCTGACATCCCGTCAATTCAAGAAACTCCAGCAGCTTGAGTTCTACCATTACTACAATGATAGATTACCACCAATCGCTGAATCTAGGCCCTCACCACCGATGCCCATATCATGGTTTTCCTCCTCTCTCCACACCACCACCTTGACCCGGTGCCATCTAGTAGACAATCTGGTACAAATGCTTCGACTCCCACTGCTGAAAAACTTGCGCTTGTGTTGGTTGATCTGTCGGTGGCCTCACTGCACAGCATCATCCACTCCAGCTGCCCTGCCCTGGAGCGTTTGGTGCTTGTTTTTGGAAATGGATTCCATATCCCTTGTCTCAAAATAAAGTTGCCTTACCTTGTAAGCATTGGAATTCATTTTGAAGGACAGGAGCTCATCATCGAAGATGCACCTTCAGTTCAAGGGTTGCTCCATGATTCTTGTCAGTGTCAAAACCGGCGGATATTGGGTAGGGGGTCCCGAACTATGCGTCTAAGGTCGATGGTAACAGGAGACGGGGAACACAATGTTTACCCAGGTTCGGGCCCTCTCTATGGAGGTAATACCCTACTTCCTGCTTGATTGATCTTGATGAATATGAGTATTACAGGAGTTCATCTACCACGAGATCGTAATGGCTAAAACCCTAGAAGTCTAGCCTGTATGACTACGATTATGATTGTTGTCCCTATGGACTAAGCCCTCCGGTTTATATAGACACCGGAGGGGACTAGGGTTGTACAAAGTCGGTTACAGAGAAGGGAATCTTCATATTTGGTCGCCAAGCTTGCCTTCCACGCCAAGGAGAGTCCCATCCGGACACGAGTAGAGTCTTCGGTCTTTGTATCTTCACAGCCCATCAGTCCGGCCCATGGCTAACAGGCCGGACGCCCGAGGACCCCTTAGTCCAGGACTCCCTCAATTCTTATTATAAACCTTCGCAAATAACTGTGGTCTCTGCGCCTAAACTAGAGACCTTGGGTGAAATTTCTGATATGTTTAAAGGTTACAAGATGGTGGTTGGCCCCACACTTATTTAGGTACTGTATATTATCCATGTACACTTTTGTAATCTGCATTTTTCATTTGTGCGCATAAGTTAGGTATCATCTTGGAGTACACTTTCGGTGCAAATATTATGTTATATGCTGAATGAAGATCTTGTCCATGGATGGCCTATCAGGGTGCTGCATTCTATCAAGACCTTATATATTCATATACGGTGTCTTGATCTGAACACCACTATTGGCTTGCTGCGATGCTTTCCATGTCTGGAGAACTTTTATATAGAGGTGATGATTTCACACTCATTGAAAACCCATATATAATGTACTAGAATTAACTGTGCAGCTGTCGCTCCTTCGACAAACTCTGTTTTAGACATTAACTATTTTCAATCTTCATGTCTATTTAGGCAATAGGTTATCGAGAAAAAGTTCTAACCAATCGATGGCAGAGGAAGCACAAGGATTTTCTCAGATCTCATGACATTCGTTTGAAGACAATAACAGTGGAAGGATATGCATCCAATGTTGCAAACACTAGATTTGTCACATTCTTCATGTTGAATGCGAGGGCACTATTGTTCGTGAGGATTAAGTTTTTCGACAAGAAATTTCTCACGGATGGACATGTTGAACATCATAAGAAGAAGTTTTAGGTGGACCAAAGGGCTTCTGATCGTGCTCGGCTTCTATTTACAACATATTGTCGTCATCATGGACCAGTAGATCTTTTGTACCGGGATCTTGATTTTATGGATCGGGCCGATCCATTTGATTGTGACTGCCGAAAACTTTGTTTGAGTTAGATGTTATTGCCCTATTCATTTTGGGTTTTTTCTAAACCTGGTGAACAATTAATCCTCGTGCTTTTGGACCGTTTGTAACCTAGAGTTAGATATTGCTGCCCTTTTCAACTCGGCTTTGACCCATGTTTTCTTTCATACTAGGCCAAAGGCTTGCCATTTCTTTAATTAAGCTATAAATATTATGAGAAATCACAACATAGGGAAAGAACATCACTCTCGCCGGATCCTTGAGATCATTTTTCATTACAGAACCCACAAGTTCTTAGCGCGCCCAGCACCAACAAACTTATTTTCAGCTAGCACACCAAATGGGCTGTAATTCTTAATAACAAAAGTTGCACGGTAGTGACATATTTCGATTCTGACATTTGGGACCCACGAGGAAAAATCCTATCCAAGGCGGTGTCGACTCGACAGTAAACATTGACAAACCTGGTTTTCAAATTACTGTAAATCCAAAACTTGCGTGAGAATCATGAAACTTGGCATGGTATTATGACATGCCACCAACATGCCGTGGTAAAAAGTTAGTCCAATTTGGAACAAGATTTGGTATAAACTTCTTACAAACCGGAGCTTCTCACAAAAAGGCTCATGGTTCCGAGAAGGAACTTGTCTCCTATGTGTGCGAAACGACATGCGCTGTCTTTTCCCGCCTTGATTTATTTCACAGAGGCAACATGCAACTATTGGTGCGTCATCCTACAAATATGAAATTATGCAGGGTTCGTTTTGCCGTTTTATGCATTATTTGAGTTTTCAACGCATTTTGGAACATACTTTGGTGTGTGCAAAGGTCATGTGTGTACTATCCAGCTATGTAATGGGATGTTCAATTTGTTTATGGAATCAAGTCCTGATAAGTACATATGATGTTGTTCTGTGTGCAATGACATCGCACACGGACCATACTAGGGAACTCGTCGATGATGATTTCATCAATTGCTGACAATTGTATACCAGCAAGCGCTTGACCACAACACACATGGCTTATTAGCAACAATCGTCTGTGTTATTGTCGGTCTTCGCACACATTTCTGATTACGTACCTGTTTGCCGCGTATCACACACGTTTTGTTAAGTTCAACCGTTTCTGTTCTCTTGGCTGAACGCAAATAGTTCATTGGAAGGAATTGTATGCCCTCTATCGCACACACCTTGATCTAGCTAACCGTTTCTGTTGTGTTGCGTAATCAAAAACTGTTCATCCGATTAAACTGTATGATGTATATCGCACACACCTTGATCTGGCTGACCATTTCTGTTGTCTTTGCTCATCACAAACAGTTCAACGGGGTGAACTGTATTTCGTATATCGCACACACCTTCATCTGGCTGTCCCTTTCTCTTGTTAAGCTCATCGCAAACAGTTCATTCGAGTAAACTGTATACCCCGCATCGCACACGCAACTAAAATCTGAACCGTGTTTGATGTATCCGCCATCGCAAACGTTTTGCATCTTTTTTGACGGGCTTTCCTACACCACCGTTTGTGATTAATCACTACAAAAAAGACACATTTGGGACATGTTGGGACGAACAATTTTTTCTGTCATGCTTATGACACTTCTATGACGATAACTGTGATAAAACCCGGTATCATCATAGGTGTGGTGGGTTCCTACTTCTATGACAAAAAATGGGCTTTTCGTCCTGGGCGGGCCGGAGACGCAGCTGCATGACATTCTTTGGTCCGTCCATGACGGAAAAAATCGTGGTAGAAGCGAGGGCGAGGAAAATATCGCGGAGTTCCTAGTTACGGTGGGTGGTCGAGGCCGAGCGATGCACTGTGGTTTGCGCGTTTCTCTCGTGTACGTGCATGTGTGTGAGTCGTTCGCTAACTGAACCCGAGCGACCACATGTTACTGAACCTGAGCAATCAATCCCTTGGCTGTTAACTGAACCCGAGCGATTCATTCACTACTGACTGAACCCGAGCAATTCCTTCGCTGCTGCTGCTAACTGAACCCGAGCGATCGATCACTACTACTTATTGAAGCCGATTGAGTCCCCGTGCGAGACGTAGCCAGCCGGTGTTGGGTTGCCTCTCGATGAGCAGTGACCATTGCTACCGTGCGTGTGGTATGTAGAACGAGTCGAGACGTGGCGAGTCGAGCCGGTTGGTTGGCTGTGGATGAACAGTTCCCGGTGGGGGTTGGATGAACATGACACCGTGGTAGTAGGCCATTGCCGCTGGATGAACAAGACCCCGAGGAGGCTGCCGCACGTGGAGGCTCTATGAACGGCAGCCGGTGGAGGCTGGATGAACAATAGCCGTGGATGAACAGTAGCCCGTGGAGGCTGGAGGAGGTCGACGGTGGATGAACAGTAGCCCGTGGAGGCTGGAGCGAGGCAGTAGACGGTGGATGAACATGACCCCGTTTCGACCGTAGGTGCTCCAACACAAGTCCATTTCCTCCCTTTTGCGGTACGCCACACCCCTCCCGATCAACAGGACCCCATTTCGACCGTAGGCACTCGAACACAAGTTCGTTTCCTCCGTTTTGCGGTATGCCAGAACCCTCCCGATGAACAGGATCCCATTTCGACCGTGGCCGGTTGAACAGAAGGCCATTTCCTCCATTCTGCAGTACGCCAGACACCGTTTCGGCTGTTTTTGTCCAAGCCTGTTGGCTCCCATTGAACATGACACATTCCGACCCAATCGGTTGGCTCCCGATGAACATGCCGCTATTTCTCCATTCCGACCTAGCCGTTTTGCTGCCCGATGAACAGGACGCCGTTGATACCATCCATTGCCTCTCCATGTACACAAGCCCTGGCCGTCCGTATATATGCGCGACTACGTGCTCGAGACCCCGCCCGTATGTACGTACGTGGCCACATGTTTTGCCCTGTGGCTGTACGTACGTGTACAGGACTTAGACGGGACTACGTGAACTGCTATGTCGGGTGCTCTACAACGACACATGCCGCTACTTACTCGGCCACGGTTCATACTTGCAGAGAGACCGATCGAGCAGCATGTACGTACACGTTCGCGACCAGACAGACAACGCTACGTACGCTTTGATTGGGTGGGTCCCAGCGGTCAGGGAGGATAAGGACACACTTCCTTGCGTGCGAAGATACAGCTGGTCAGTCCCAACTAGCAGGCGGAGGAAACGTTTTTATTTTGTGAGTAATAAGGAGGCACTTCCTTGTGTTCGAAGATGTAGCTGGTGGGTCCAGCTGTCAGCCTGGCCGCCTAAAGTCCTCTTCCGATGGTTGTCCTTCGTTGACCATGTTGAGCACGCCGTGCCGAGAGCACCAAGGCGGTGGACGAGAGCGAGGCCTAGGAAGGGAACGACGTGGAGCCAGGGAAGACACGACAGTGAATGCCCACGCGTAGGGGAGTACCTGGGTTGACTGCTTCGGCTGCGGTGTGAGGAGTCCGTCGCCGGAGAATAACAGGAGGTGTGGGTGAGTATAGAGGTATGGCATGGCCAGCGGTGGCAGCACAGCCGAACACGGGAGGCAGGAGTAGGCGGCACAGCCGGCGCTTGTTCGGGCGGCTGGAGCAAGAAGACCAGAGGTTGAAGAAGCATGACGGCCGTTGGATGGACATCGTACGATCACTGCAGCTAGAATCGTTTATATTGACTAAGTTGACAAAGCCCTTGGTACGCGTCAATTTAGTAGGCCCACAGGTCAGCCTCTGAAACGGTGCGCCCCAGATGTCAGGGGGAGGAATCATTTTTTTGGGCAGCTGAAGCAAGAATATCCGAGATTGAAGAAGAAGCACGACATCCGTTGGATGGACATCCAACGGCCACTCCTGCTAGAACCGTGTGTTGACTATAAGTTGACAAAGCCTTGCGTACGCGTCAACTTAGCAGGCCCACAAATGTGTGGCAGAGAACATATAGCCCATTTGCGATTTGTAAGAATGTAAAACTCATTTTTGAATTCTAATGGAATTTACTACAGCCCATTTACAGTTTGTTAAAAGTACAACCCATTTTCTAGCTAGGACAACAATTAATAATTTCAACCAACCGCTCAAAACAGAATTCAATAAAATTTCCCACATTTTGATGAGATCCGAAATAATTTTATCCCGAAATTTCTAGTCAGATTAAATATAATTTCAAAATAAATTTGTCTTATGTAAATATCCAACAAAATATTGCGCGCACAACAAGAAATGAAATTACAATTTTCAAAATACAAAAGTAATATTTTTTAAAACTAATTACGTGTTTGGTGCATTTTTTATAGTTACTGCCCAGTTTTTATAATTACATCCCATTTATTATTTATTAAAGCCCATTTTCTTGTTAAGCCTAATGCATCCCTCCTAGGATAGATTTGCAGCCTAGCAGGGCGGAGAATAACAAGTTGACCCAGATATTGTGTACAACTGTCGGCCCAGTTGCATTGCTGATGTTCAAAAAAAGGCATGTGTAGTACAGTACAACTTTACATGGCTACTCAGCCCACATTCACCGACGCCGGAAAGGCCCAAACAAGGCTTCTGTACAACTTTTTGAAGTCACTGAGCTCAATTAATAACTTAAGAAAAAAATTAGAGTATAGTGGAACCTTAAAAGCTGTCATGAGCGAAGAAATAATTCAACGGGTCCCACTTGTGCGTGCGTGTGTGTGTGTGAGTGTGAGAAAGAGAGAGAGAGACCCATCGGTCGATGCTCGTAAATATATCTTTCAGCCATATGCATCGCTGATGCTTAGTAAAAATTATATAGTTGACATAATCATATAGAACATCATAGCACACTGAACTTGCATACAAAAATTTCACGCAGGCGGCACAATCAAGGTGGAAGCAGTGGATTGCTACGGGTAGGCTATGTTGAAACCAACGAACTCGTACATAACGATTCATTGTCTTTATCAATGACGGGGGAATATCTTGAATGTTGTGCAAATAAAACAGACAGACAACACAATAAGTTCTGCTAGCACATTAAGTTGACATACAACCCTTTCTAAAAAAAGTTCAGGTACAAAAATAGAACATGTCACAATCAAATGTACTGGCACATCAGTGCTTCACAGCGATAGCTCAGATTTAACTAGTATCTGACAAGATTTAGTTGTTACCTCAAATTAGAGCACATCCTGGCAGCCAATCCCGCCTCTTCTCCCAAAGAAGCAGTGGCCTGCGCCGCGCAATGGAGTAGGCCCTGTGCCATCCATCGTTCCGAGCAACACGGGGAAAGTCTGACGTTGACTCCTATAATAGACGTTGTCGACGGACCCTGGCACCATCGGCGACGGCAGGACTTCGATTGATGGATTAACCACTTCTTTGACATGCACGAACACTCGATACGGGTACATCCCTAACATGGTCCGCGGTGGCCTTGGTGGCGACGAATAGTACAACCCTGGTTCCTGCACCGGTATCTGAACACCAATCACCTTCGGTATGATGGACGGCTTCTTCATCCATGCCATAACCGCCAGCTGTCTGGAGGAACAAACATACTTACGAGCTCACCTCCAAGGTCGTTGATAAGCTCATTCATGGACTCGGTGTTCCAAGCACGTCGAGGCATCTCGTGGAAGGTAAGCTTTGTTAAAAACTC
Source organism: Aegilops tauschii subsp. strangulata (assembly GCF_002575655.3). Taxonomy (NCBI): domain Eukaryota; kingdom Viridiplantae; phylum Streptophyta; class Magnoliopsida; order Poales; family Poaceae; genus Aegilops; species Aegilops tauschii. The sequence continues at coordinate 204,269,193 of NC_053035.3, read as the reverse complement.
AAGGTCAGAGGGCACCGAGCCCCATCCTAGGTGCCACCGATCAAAGCTCACCAGCTCGCCATTTTAGAACAAATGTCGAGAAGATTCGAACACACGACTGCGGTTGAAAGTTGTCCGGAACCTGACGAACAAATCAGCCGGTGGCAGGCAGACTTCGACGAGCAAGTCACTTATTTGGATGTTGTGCGCAATGCCAAGAGCTTTGACAAGGTAGTCCGACGAGACGAGAGGCCGGTTGCCGTTGATGGTTACCATCAGCACTTTGCCGGCAAACTGGTCATCAAGCGCCGCCATGCCACTGTTGAGCGATAGCACGCAGCGCCCGAAGGCAGGATGGACCTCAGGATCTCCGGCTCGGAGATCCGCGTTGATCGGTGACATGATAGTGCGCTTGAGTACAGGGAGTACAGGAGGGGGATTTGGGGCAACTGGAGTAGGAATCGAGATTCCAGAGGTGGGGGAGGGGTGGGAGATTGGGGATGAAAAGGTAGCATGAATTTTGAACACGCGCCAATATGCTCTCGGCGCGCACGCGCACAAAAACACCGGCGGCGCCCACATGTCGGCCTAAGGGTCCTTATTCTTTCTTTTTTTGAGAGCCCGGCCTTTTTTGAGGATCTTTTGAGATCCCGGCCTGAGAGTCATAATGACCTGTTTTGCATTGCGTTATTACTCGGCCTATATTCGACGACACCTCACTGGCCCAAACAAGTGTACATCATCGAAAGGACACTGAGCTCAAATTATAACTTGAAAAAAGGAGATATACTCTGAACACTGGAGAATGGTGATGCCCTCATTTAGCCCACCAGCAGTTCGAGACAATAAACAGTTCAAAACAACAATATATACAACATTCAAACACTGACTAGTGACTACTACTGACATAAACAGCAAGACATGATAGTTCATAAGAAGTCTTGCTACACCACCAAAACGCACCCATCTGCAGCGCTCAGACTCTCGTGATCCAGACGAGGATGACATTCTAAATAGAGGCAACTATTACATAGTAAGAGTGAAATAGACGAGGATGACCAAATGACAAGGAATATGCATAACAAAAGAGAGAACTACCAATCCAGAACAAGCAGCAAAGTCAACAAGTCATTCGAAGAGGGATGATCCAACACCATCATAATTTGTCGGCCCGCTTCAGCGGCCAGTGATACGAAGACACCAGTACTCCACCCTTTCGATGCAACAGCCCAATTACCTATCAAGCTGAAGGCTTGAACCACATCACTGCTTGTCATACTTGAGACATCCAAGGATCAAAGTTAATCCAGATGCCTTTGTCATTCTCACCTTCTTTTGGCTGCAAGCTGTATCGTTGACAATCAAGGGAGTTTGCTCCCGAAGTCCTAGGGCTCGCCGTGTAGACACTGTTTTCCATACCAAACAGAGCTCTCTGCCATCAGGGTCCTTGCCAACAGTGATCTCCTGGTTAATCGAATAATTGAGTCCGAGAAACAGAGAGTGTGAACCAAGGCTGTTTACCCGCCTCCAACTCAAAAATCCTGAAGGCCCCAACAAGCTGGTATCCTGCTCATAGACGTAACAACCACTGTCCGGATACTCACGTATTTCACGGTGCTTGTACACAGTGGGGTTTTTGCAATATAACTTTTCCGGCTCATGTGTCCGAATGATCATCAGTCTTTTACCGTCGTCTGATCGAGCGAGAAACCAGTTGTGCTTCCCTGTTTTTGGCAAAGGTGGTCTGATCACAAAGGGCAGTAACTGTAGGGACACTAGATCATATCAGAAAGGACAGGCATTATTAATGTAAGGTCAACATTGTTCAGAGTATGAGTAGGATAATGCAAGAAACAACATTGATATATCCCTGTTGGAACTGAGAGGAAAATACAGGGAAATGTATACTGGGTTCGAAAATATAGAAGTGCCATGCATGGTTATACTCATGTTATCTCACAATCGATTCTTCACAGGAAACTACCATGTCATGCATGTTATGTAATCATGTTCTGTCCTCACAAATAAATTCTTCAAGGAAACTAACAAACCATGCATTGTTATATACTCTTGTTCTGTGGGCAAAAAATTTGTGAGGATATTATTCTAGCCATTGGTTGCCCAAGGGCGAATATAGGTATGTACACATGGTAAGCATTATAGGATTTCACTACTTCCAAATATAGAGTTCTCCATATGCACATTTACTCCCCTAATGTATGGTTAGATGAAACCAACAGTGTAATGCATGTTTCTACATCATGAAAATGAGGAAACTAACATGGCCATTGATACACACTCATATTTAGTAGTATATAGATTACTATAAAATAAGGAGAATATCCATATCTTCCTAACCATTTGATTATTCAGGGGTACAAATTGGCTGTAATGACATGGTCACAATCGCATGAATTAACTCATCCCAAATATAGCTGATTTATGGCGTCTCTAATACATTGCCATGGTTCTACTCAAATTCCGCTCAAACATGGATATGCAAATCATCACAAAAAGTTCAAACAGTGTCATGGCATTATCATTAACATCAGACGGAAACAACTTACACGCGCCATCCCAGCAATACCTGGTGCCATCTGCTTTGTCGATCGCGTAGAGGATGCCATTGTGTTCAATAGCATCACAGAAGTGTCTATCGGCTTTGATGATCCACTGCGAGGTGAGTTCTCTCCAGCTAAAGAAGGCACCAGCGGAAAGATAGGCAAGTCTGCGGTCAAATAAGGCAATTAGCTTGAAGTCTGCGTCACCCGCATCTCATGTGGGCACTTGGCAGATTACAATTTTCTGCAAAACAAGGTCCGTCCAACTGACGTGGTAATCTAGAAGACTTGGACCGCGATGGTAAAACCCTATATAATCCAACGTAGGAAGGATAATCTCATGGGAGGTGTGGAAGTTCACGAGCACCAACTTTTTCCGGTCTTCTCTGACGGCAGCCATCCAGTGGGAGTTCATGCCGACCAAATACATACCTGCCAAGAAGTTTTGGGCGATGGTGATCGGATCGAAGTCGAGGGACATGATGTACGGCAACCCACTACATACCTGCAAAGAAGTTTCAGCTAATGGAGGTCGGATTGAAGTCGAGGGGCATCATGTACGCCTCCGTATCCTGGTGAGCAAATCTCGCAAGACCAGATAGCAGCAAGCAGGCTGTCTTGAAAAGCTTAGGCCTCGCTTCGACGATGGTCGTGTGCATGTCCCTCGAGCATGCAGCTAGCACTACAAAAAATACACTTCCGTGATGATACGTGTTTGTCACAGTAGGTCACGTTTTCTGTCATGCATGTACATCCATGATAAATTTATGACAGAAACAAGATAGTCATACATGTGCTGTCGTAGAAGTATTCCATGACATTACCTAAATTATCATCACGGAAGTGTCCACTTCTATGACGATAAATCGCGCGTCACAGAAGTGCTTTCGTCAAGGGTGACCGACACGTGGCATCCACCGTAATGGAATGCCGTTAAGCTATCGGGTCCGGTTTTGGATCCGATAACCCATTAACAGCCCCGACCAATGGGGATTTTCCACGTGTAAAATCATCATTGGCTGGAGGGAACACGTGTCGGCTCGCCGCTGGGACAGATGTCATCCACTCATTGGACCCAAAGCGCCTATGATACGTCGACACGTGGCACGGCCCAACAGAGGCCCATTCCTGTGAAAAGGCCGGCCCGTTTAACTTGGTCAAAAGGTGGCGGGCCGGCCCATGGCAAGCCTGTTAACAGCGTGTTCGCATATAGCCCATTTACAGCTCGCTAACCCAGGGCCCGTTTACGACCTATCCGAATTAGGCCCAGTAGCGTCATCTAGGCCGTCTAATATAATTCCAGCCCGTTTTAACTTCTGGCCCATGTGTGGCACATGACGTCTTTCGGCCCATATGAGGCCCTTAGTAACCCTGGGCCCATTAACGGCCCGTGGTAAAACTGGCCCGTAATGAACAGTGTATCACTTTATACCCATTAACGACCCATTATACCGTTGGGCCGTTTCCAGCCCATGTTATCTTTCGGCCTTCTCAGGGCCCATTTATTCTTGGGCTCATTTCCAACATTCGTTTACTTTCGGCCTGTTACTGTCATTTTCTGCTTGTGGGCCAAATTCAGCCCGTGGTTACAGTCGGCCTGTTTGTGGCCCGTTAATACGTTGGGCCGTTTTCATAGCGTCATCAAATACGGCCGATTAACGATGGCCCATTATGGTCGGCCCATGAACGGACGATTTCAACTCTAGCCCATTTACGATCATAATGTGGTCTGTTATTGGCCCATGTTTGGCCAACTGATCATACGGCCCGTAGAAGGCCCATTGATGATACGGCCCGTAGAAGGCCCATTGTGTCTACGGCTCGTATAAGGCCCATTGTTTCTACGCCCCGTAGAAGGCCCATTGTTTCTACGGCCCTTAGAAGGCCCATTGTTTCTACGGCCCGTAGGAGGCCCATGTTAACTATAGTAAATATGTAGCCCATGGTTAATGTGGCCTAGTTTTAAAAAATAGGCTATTGCGGCCACTAGCAAACCGCGGAAAAAGAACTGCACTGACTACAAGAAAACAAATAAACAAGACAATAAGGAAATAAATAGGCAAGCAACTTACGCTAGGCTATCACGGCTATTACACATATTACATCCACTGGGCATCAAAGTACGCCACCAGTGCAAATATAGGGAACAAAGTAGCATATAAACGCCACAGCAAAACAAGTCCAGAACTGAAACCACTTCAGAAGAGCTCAAGAAACAATATCCTGGGTACCCATAATGCTGGCAAGATGCTTAGCAAGCTTATTAACTTTCTCTTGTTTGGCGCTTAAATCCTCCAGCACTTGCTGTTGCACCAGAAAGTATGCATCTGAATTCTGTAGGGACTTCCTCAGTCCTTCGGCTTCTTGTCGCATAACATCTGATCGATGTCTTTCAACTTGAAGTTGAGACTCAAGAAGCCGAACTGATTCAGGCAGCGAGTTCGAAGAGCTAGTGCCAGCAGTAGTAGCCAGTAACTCAAACAATACATCAAGACAGGACTTTGAGGTTGTCTCAGTGTCTTCAATATAGTTTTTATCAGCTTTCTTGGAGACCAACAGGGATGTCTCACTATCTTGAACCTTATCTGCATTACTTCCTGTACCATTGCATAACGGGGTACTCTTCTCCAATATTTTATCTGAATTCTAAAAGAGAAACAAACAAACACATCACAGGTTTACAATGTAGTATATGAAACTCGTTTTGGTAAACCAGTTCAGTAGTAAGGTGGATAGGATAACAGCATGAAACAAACATATATCTATGTAGTATGGTCACTGTATGGTCTATATCATTCTAGTTTATGTTGCCAAATCAAGATAGATACAGTTCGAATCATATCTATTTAAGACAAAGTAGCTTAGACAGAATATAAGTGTGGGAAACAACACAGCAATAACAACACTTGTCAGGTGCATGGCATGAGAATATAACTGTTTATTCAATTGAAACTGAAATCAACATAGAGCAAGTTACAACAGCAAACACGTTAAAGAAACAGGTTTAAAACATACCTGTTGCGCCATTGGAGTTTCAATTGCATCCTTCAAATTTGAAATTAGTTGGTATGAGTAAATACAGTGATGCAAGAGTAAAGTAGTATGAACCATAGCTACGGAACCTGACCTGAGAACAATTCTTCTTCTGCTTTAAGCATTGACTTGGGGTTCGGAGTGGTGGTCCTCGTGCTTTGGGCACTGCAGTTGCCTTACTAACTGCTCGTGTTTAGGTGCTCTATGGTGGAGACGGTGCTATGTCAACAGGAACTGGGTTACTATCTGCTGGGGTTGGGGTTAGAAGGGGTGTAGCTGGTTCTCTGTCCAACTGGGTAGGGGTACAATCTGCGTGAGTCTGGGTTATGTGTGGTGGGGCTGGTTCTTGGGCAAGTACAACCATGGTTCTATCTCCATCGACAGGTAGCACAATCTTTTCTGAAGACCGTGTTTTTACTCCCACAGATACTGCCATCACCCCCTCCAATTGAAATGACTGATAAACAAGAAAAGTAATTGAATGTACAGACATTGTAAGATAGACAGGTGCGATGGATAGTAGGGAAGAAAACAGGGCATGAAATAATTCACATTTATGTTGTCTAACCAAACAGAATAGCAGGACATAATTTCACATATATGATGGCTAATTAAACAGGATAGCATGACACAATTTCACATGTATGATGGCTAACTAAACAGGATAGAATGACATACTTCAAAATATGATGACTATGTAAACAGGATGACATGATATAACTATACGATGTGTCTATTAAAGTGGTTGGCATCCATAAATCACAAACATGCCGTCGATGGAAACATGATGGCATGATATAATTCACGGATAGAATGACATAATTCAAAATATGATGACTATGTGAACAGGATGAGATGATATAACTATATTATGTCTTTAGAAAATGGGTTGGCATGCCATAATTCAGATACATGTTGTCTATGTAAACATCATGGCATGATATAATTCAAATATATGATTTATATACTAAGGAAGTGAGCAGAGGGCAATCGCATATATGATGTGTCAACTAAGGAGATGGAATTCAATATCGTGTATACGATGTAAAAACTAAGCATTGCAATACAACATATGCATGATATGAGTAATATAACCCTGGCAAGTTTGAGCATACACCTTAGGGGGATAATAGGACTGGTCATCTGCCTCTGTATCCTCCTCTGAAGAGCTATCTATAACCAGCAAGATATCTGCTTCACCAGGTAGCATTGTCTGCTCTGAAGACCTTGTTTTCACTCCAGATTTCTCCATCACCAATTCAAATGGCTGATGCACAGGAAGACCAGTTGAATATACAAACATTGTCGACAAAAGCATAGAGAAATACAAAAAAAGGACGGCATGATATAATTCACATATATGATGCTTGGCTAAACAGCATGGCATTGCATAATTCACATATATAATGCCTTGCAACAAGATAGCATTGCATAATTCACATATATAATGTCTTGCAACAAGATGGCATTGCATAATTCACATATATGGTAATTAGACACTAAACAGGTGGCATTCACACAAAGCATGTCTAAACTAAGCAAATGACATAGCAACGCAAGATACCATACGCACGATATGAGCATCATAAACCTGCCAAGTTAGAGCATGCACTTCGGGGGGGAATAGGACTGGTCATCTGTCTCTGAATCCTCCTCTGAGGAGCTATCTGTAACCAGCAAGACATGCACTTCGTCAGATAGCATTGTCTACTCTCAAGACCTTGTTTCCACTCCCGATTTTTCCATGACCGTGCCGAATGGCTGATGCACAGGAAGAGTAATTGAATGTACTAAAATTGTTGACAAATTTAACACGTAATAAAAATGATGTCATGATATAATTCACATATAAGATGATTGGCTAACCAGCGTGGCATTGCAAAATTCACATATATGATGCCTGGCTAAACAAGATGGCATTGCATGATTCACATAAACGATAAAGAAACTAAACAGATGGCATTGACACAAAGCATGTCTAAACTAAGCAGATGAGATCTTTCATGTATACAGTAAGCAATGCAAGGCACCATATGCATGATATTACCAACATCAGCATGCCAAGTTAGAGCGAAGACCTCATGGGGTAAATAGGAGTGGTCTTCTGCTTCTGAATCTTACTCAGAACAGTTATCTTACTCTTGATTACGATCCGAAATGGGTGGAGGGGGCTGCCTTTGCGCCCACCATGGAGCGACGTCTGCATGAAATTTTATTGCCACGCAAGGCTCGTCTCTTTTGCTCTACATGTTCAGTTCCATTGTGTACAATAACTGACATTCATAGGAATAAAACATAGTGAGATTATGTAAGGAGTGCATGCACCAATCCAGAGTGATGGTAGCAAACTGTGGATAGACCCAAAACAAATGATAGTAGGCAAATAATAGCTTTAGTTAAAAAATACAGATAATGGCTCCTTTAATGTTTGTTTGCACCCAACATGAAACTCATAGTAGACACCCGAGATTAACCAGATAGTAGACAGATAGTACTGATTGCTGCCCCAATATGTACCCCACAACCATTTAAAAACTCAAGTTTCAGCATAAGTTTGGACCTGAGTCGGAGTCTAATAGGTGAACACGACGATAAAATAGCATGTCATCATATTAAGCGATGCATAACGTAAGCAGACACGGAAGAGTGTGACCTCTCTTGCGGACCCGTGTAGTCCTCAAGGTCATCTGCTCAGTTGATGATGGTAATGCAGTTGTCATGGCTGCCGGCGGCGGGGAAGAAGATCTGAGGCGGTGAAAGACAGTCTAGAGAGCAGATCCCTGCTGTGGTGAACCCTTCCGTCGTTGGAGCAGCTGAGCTGGGGTGGAACACAGCACCGCAGGAGCAGGACAAACCACACAAGGTTTTCTTTGACACACATCTGTAACAGAAGTAATTGTGTAAGGGCTTATTTGAATTTGAGGATTCTAACAATGCAGGGATAGGAAATAGACAGGAATAGGATAGGAATGCATGTGCAAAATAGAGAATTTAAAAACACAGGATTTCTGCCAATCTGGGTGTTTGGTTCACAAGAATTGGAAGACCACAGGATGCAAAGAAGCATGTTGAGATTAAGTCAAACCACAAGAAGTGTACAACCTCTTTGGCGAAGCCATGTCGATCTCAGCGTGATTGGGTTGGCCGGTGAGGATGCTCCGGCTGACGTGGCTGTCGGAGGAGGGGAAGAAGATCTTAGGCGTCTGGAGATGGAGCCCGAGGTACTGCTCCGCTGTGATGGAGGGTTTCATTGTTGGAGCAGCTCCGGTGAGTTGTACGACGCCGAGGTTGAAGCAGGACAAGAGGGACAACGTTAACCTGAGTGGAATTCTAATAGCATCTCCAATAGATGACGTAAAATACATAACCACAAAGTGCTAGATGTATACATCAGCCGCTCATCTCTGAACTTAACTGTCGAAACTGAATTTAACTGTCGAAACTGAACTTAACTATCGAAACTGAATTTTGCTATCGAAACTGAATTTTACCGTCGAAACTGAATGCACTAGAGGTGAGGCTACAAGTCAGTCGACTGACTTTTTCATCTCTGGTCAGTCAATTTTGCAGCCGTTGGATACGAAATCAAGGGCCTGCAGTTCATCTTCAACCTCCACCCCCCTGAGCCGCCAGACACCACCAGCCAAACAGCCGCCCCCGCCACCCCGCCCGCCCCAAAAACACTCCCCACCACCAGTCCACCGCCGTCCCGGCCATCCCTGTAGGGCCCCCCGTGCCGAGCTTTTTCTCCGGTGATCCCCACGCCACCGCCCCACCACCGCCAGTGACCACCGCCCTCACCCTGAACCCTAAGATAGGTAGTGGGGTACCTCTCCGGCGAGCCCTCCTCCCCGCTGTGGCTGGTTCTTCCTTAACTCCGGCGAGCCCCCCACCCCCTGAAAATCGACTGACCCAAAAGTCAATTCCGTCGACTGATGTGTAGCTAAATCGGAGCAGCATCGCAAGCAAGAGCAAGAGCGAGAGCAGCAGCACGAGCAAGAGCAAGAGTGAGAGCAGCAGCGCGAGCAAGAGCAAGAGCAAGAGCAGACCAGGCAGGGGACCGAGAGCAAGAGCACAGAAGCAGCGCAAGTGAAAGCACAAGTGCTCCCTGGGTGGTTTTGGTAATTAATGTCAACATATCTCTTGTTGGACAAATGTTTCTATCTAGTATGTTTCAGATAAGTTCAACAATGGAGTGGCATGGACAAGAGGATGTGGAACCCCTTCATAGTGATAAACACAAAGGATTGGCTCAAGCTCAAAGCTCAGGACTCTACATTTTCTATTTTAGTGATCCAAGATCACATTGAGTCCATAGGAAAGCCAATACTATTAAGAGGGGATGAGGTGTTGCTTAATGGCTTGCTTGCTCAAAGTGCTTAGTGATATGCTCCAAAGCCCTCAACCACTTTCTCACATCCACATATGTCCCAAACCCAAAAGTCCAACTCGGCCCCATGAAATTTCATATCCGGAGCCACCGAGTTCAGTTGACATAGCCACTGCCAGAAACCCTAATCAAATCGGTCTCACTGATAGGGATCTCGGTCTCACCGAGATGGGATTGCAAACTCTCTGTTGCCTATTGCAATAATTTCGGTCTCACCGAAATTTGCAATCGGTCGCACCGAGATTGCAATACAAACTCTCTGTCACCCCTTCGTAACGTTTCGGTCTAACCGAGACGAGCGAATCGGTCCCACCGAGTTTGCCTGACCAACTCTTTGTTAGTCTATTACCAAAATCGGTCTCACCGAGTTTGTGTAATCGGTCTCACCGAGATTACGTTATGCCCTAACCCTAACGAAATCGGTCCCACCGAGTTGATCCATTCGGTCCCACCGAAACACCTAACAGTCACATTATGAACCAAATCGGTCTGACCGAGTTCTCTGAATCGGTCCCACCGAGTTTGGTGATTTGTGTGTAACGGTTAGAATTTGTGTGGAGGCTATATATACCCCTCCACCCACTCTTCATTCGTGGAGAGAGCCATCAGAACATGCCTACACTTCCAATACATATTTTCTGAGAGAAAACCACCTACACTTATGTTGAGGTCAAGATATTCCATTCCAACCACATAAATCTTGATCTCTAGCCTTCACCAAGTTGCTTTCCACTCAAATCTTCTTTCTACCAAATCCAATCCTATGAGAGAGAGTTGAGTGTTGGGGAGACTATCATTTGAAGCACAAGAGCAAGGAGTTCATCATCAACACACCATTTGTTACTTCTTGGAGAGTGGTGTCTCCTAGATTGGCTAGGTGTCACTTGGGAGCCTCCGACAAGATTGTGGAGTTGAACCAAGGAGTTTGTAAGGGCAAGGAGATCGCCTACTTCGTGAAGATCTACCCTAGTGAGGCAAGTCCTTTGTGGGCGACGGCCATGGTGGAATAGACAAGGTTGCTTCTTCGTGGACCCTTCGTGGGTGGAGCCCTCCGTGGACTCGCGCAACCGTTGCCATTCGTGGACTCGCGCAACCGTTGCCGTTCGTGGGTTGAAGTCTCCATCAACGTGGATGTACGATAGCACCACCTATCAGAACCACGGATAAAAATCTCCGTGTCTCCAAATTGCGTTTGCACACTCCAATCCCTTCTCTTTACATTCTTGCAACTTGCATGCTTTACTTTCCGCTGCTCATATACTCTTTGTATGCTTGCATGTTTGCTTAATATGTATTGTGCATGTTTAAACTTGTGCTAAAACTCCACATCAACTTAAGAGAAATTAAAAACTACAACTTTTCTTGATTAGAGTCTATTCACCCCCCTCTAGACACCTCTTCTCGATCCTTTCAATTGGTATCAGAGCTTTGGTCTCCATTGCCTTGGTTTAAACACCTTTGGAGGAAGATGGATGTGTCTACTTTGGGGAGTCTTAGACGTAGAGTGCCTATTCTTGATGGAGAGTTCTTCTATGAGTGGAAAAATGAAATTCTTGAGATTTTCAATGAATATCATTTGAACAAGTACATTACTAGTCCTTGTGCACCTCATATTGATCATTTGCATCCTATACCCGAAGAGGATCTTGACATGATTCGCAATCTTAGAACTATCAATCTTATCATTAGAGGATTACCCAAAAATTTGATTGCTAGTTTGCCTACTCTTGATTGTGCCTATACTATGTGGAGATTTCTCGAGGAACGATTTCCAAATTATTCCTTGAAAAATTTAGACGAAATTCTCCATAAGTCTACTGCCTTGAGTAAGATGAATTCTAGTGATCCTAGCTTTGGTGATTGTCTATTTGAGCTTACAAATCTCATGCGTGCCAAAGGAGATGTTGGAATCATTAGCAATATCATCTCCCAAGCTATTAGAATTCATAAAGATAACCATAGCAATGATCATTTATCTAATGAATTACCCTCTCTAGGAGTTGATCAATCACAACATGATGTTGAACATGGATACTATGATGAGGATGATGATAGTGACTATGATCTTGATGATGCAGTGAGACACTTTGGTCTTATGGCAAATCTTCGTGGCTACATGGCTGGAAGAAAGGAATGGGTCCTTGATAGTGGATGTACTGATCATATGACCGGAGATAAAGATATGTTCCGTGAGCTTGCTGAAAACGACGGCCCTCGAAAGTATGTCACTTTTGGTGATAACTCAAAGGGTAAGGTGGTTGGCCTAGCTAAGGTGGCCATCTCACATGATAGCTCCATACAAAATGTCATGCTCGTTGAATCTCTTGGGTACAATTTACTTTCAGTATCTAGACTTGCTGATTTCGGTTTCAATGTTCTATTTACTGAGGTAGATTGCCAAGTGTTTCGTAGAGACAATCGTAAAATGGTCTTTACCGGTATGCGTAGAGGTGATCTTTACATTGTTGATTTCACTAAAAAGGCTCAACCTAGAACTTGCTTAATTGCTAAATCTTCTAAAGGCTGGTTGTGGCATAGAAGACTAGGTCATGTGGGCATGCGAAATCTTGATAAGCTTATTAAAGGTGATCATATCCCTGGAATAAAAGATGTCATATTTGCCAAGGATAGACTTTGTAGTGCTTGTCAGGCAGGGAAACAAGTTGGAGGAAGTCATCGCGCGAAGAACATCATGACCACGAGAAGACCACTCGAGCTACTTCACATGGATCTCTTTGGTCCAAATGCCTACAAGAGTCTCGGTGGTAACTCATTTGGTCTAGTCATAGTTGATGATTTTTCAAGATTTATGTGGGTGTTCTTTCTTGATGACAAATCGCAGGTCCAAAAGATCTTCAAAAACTTCGCTAGAAAGGCCCAAAATCAATTTGACGTGAAGATCAAGAAGGTTCAGAGCGACAACGAAACGGAGTTCAAGAATGCAAACATGGATACCTTTCTTGACGAAGAGGGGATTTCACACGAGTTCTCGGCTACGTACACACCTCAACAAAATGGAGTTGTTGAGAGGAAGAATCGAATCAAGAAGAAAATGCGGCGATTAGTGTACAACCTCTTTGGTGGCGCCGATTAGGCCGCAGCTTCATCCAAGGAAACGGTGATGATGATGCTGTTCCGGTGGTGCAGGTGAAGACGGCGGTGTGGGAATGGAGGTGGCGCGAAAGACGAGGGGAACGTCGGGGCAGCTCCTTGGAGGTGGAGGACGGGGTGGCTGAACCGGCGGGACGACCAGATCGACGATGGATCCTCATAGGGTACGGTGGATGAGGGACATCGAGGTGTTGTTGTGGACGACGTCGTCGGGGAAGAGGCTCCGGCTGGGTGGCGGACGGAGGAGGGTGTGGGGCTTCGCGGGTTTTGCCGGCCTCGGTGTACGAATGGGTGGGCCGATGGGAGTGGGAACCATGGCTTAGGGACGCGCTTGTCCGAAATGTGGGGTAAGTTATGAAAGTACCCCCACCGATTTGAGGCGGTTCTTTCGGTTCAAGGTTATCACGGGCATTTCGCGTGTGGGGATTTCACAGGAGGTGGGAGTTTTCGCGTGCGTTGTAATTTTGGAATAGCAAGGCGCGGGTTGACATGGAGGGAGTTGTCGGAGCACAGCAAGACAAATATATATCTTAAATATTTCGGGCTAACAAGGCGCGGGTTGAAGAGGCGGGAGTTTCACAGCACGATAGACAGAGACGCTAGCTTGAAATTTTGGCATAACAAGGCGCGGCTTGAAATTTTGGGAGAACAAGCTTAACGTGTACCCCAAAAAAATACCATTTAGACTAGTATGATATACTACGTACAATGTGTTTAACACGCACAACACACACACAGACACCATTTAGACTAGTAAGGTACGCGTGCATTGCACGCATGAGATTTGGCAACCAAATTATGAATAAATACCACATTATAGCATGTAAGCTTTGAGTCATATATGCATGATGTAGATGTTCGTTTAATTCTTATAGTTCATTTCATTCAAAATCATCTAGTTTTTACAAGAAAGCTAATCTATTTTAAGATTCATGGAATTGTGCGTTGTAAGGCATAAAGTAAAAACAAATCATGTAGAAAAACATTTGGGCAATTATGATACGGAAGATTCTAGAACAAAGACGAAGTGCTTGTGTTTTGAGGTTTGTGCATTATGCTTAAGTTCAACCATAGAGTCTTCTAGATTGTACATGTGGCAAAATCTGGTAGAATCTAGATGATATCCAACGGCCAGTAGTACTCAAATTTGCCAGCTCTGCACCATCGGATTGGCCTCATCCAACGACCATCTTTCAAAGTTAAAGTTATCCGCACACTATATAAAAAATATAATATATAATATATATATATAGGGGTATAGATATAGATATGTGATGCGAAAGCCACCCATCATCTCCAATTAGAATAGTTTGTCCATGCACGGATGCAATGTGGCCAAACGATATCTGCCATCGGTATCTCAAATTCAAACCAATCTGACCTTGTTCAATGTGTATACATTGCAACATGCTCGTTTCCAAACCACACCATGCAGATCTCCGTTATATTCATGCATGCATGGGTTTCAAACATCATGATCTCTTATTCAAATATTTGAATTCAACTTTACATTGATTATGACCTGACCTAGTCTTTTACACCCACACATTGGTCTTCTCTTTATAATTGTACCACTAACTTTGTCTCGTGCATGCATGCACACACACTACCAGTCGGCATTATCCATCGCACACATGCAATCTTTTTCTTCAGGTCGGTCTCCCATGAAGGCACACACACACACATCCCCCTCTCCATCATATCGGGCATTCTTTATCTCTGACATGCATGTGCAACGATCGATGTTCCTCTATGTGTGTGTGTGTGTGTGTATAGCTAGGTCTTTCATAGTTTTCCACATAAACTGATCAATCTATATATCTAGTGAGGTCTCACCCTCTTTCCCACGTCCACATCGATCAATCTAGACCTCTCTATATAGGATGACATATATAGCTAATACACCCACATTAATTATATATCCAACGCCCCCTCTCATCATCCATGCCTTCCGCTTCATCTCTCAGACGTGCGCACAATGGCCAAGACAGGGGGGCAACAAGGTCCCTGCACCCCCTAACATCACTATATATCGAGGCTAATATGAATGTGATCATTAGACAATTGCTTGTAAAAGTGGTTTAAGTTGATGAATTGGCCCTCCTCGTAAAGGATTAGCAATGCTTGGCCCCCTAGCTCATGGGACATTTTTCATGGCTCCGCCGCTACGGGCAACAGCGCACGTTCTCGCCCCCTCTCTCTAAATATCGATCTCGCAGTTGTGCACTCCTTCATAGTCTCCCTCCACTCGGCCCCTCGCACCATCTTCTAGCCCCCCACCGGATTTTGCCACATGTACAATCTAGCAGACTCCATGGTTGAACTTAAGCATAATGCACAAATCTCAAAACAACAGTGGTTCTCCTTTGTGCTAGAATCTTCCGTATCGTAACTGCCCAAACTTTTTTTCTAGTTGAATTGCCATTCTTTGTTTGTACTTTATGCTTTACAACGCACAATTCCATGAATCATAAAATAGATTAAGGGCTTCTTTGATTCAAAGGATTCTCGAAGGAATTTTGGAGGATTCTAATCCTTAGGAATTTTTCCTATCTTGGTTGTTTGATTCGTAGGATTGTAAACCATAGGAAATTTTCCATATGATTCATTTGCACTAGATTTCATAGGAAACATCCCATCCACTCAAACCTCTTTGAAAGAATTCTGCATTTTTTCTATACACAATCAAACACTCGTACCATCCTGTAGGATTCAAGACGACATTCCACTCAGATCCCATGTTCTTCCTATTCCCACGTTTTGGAAATCCTACGAATCAAGGAGGCCCTAGGTTTTTTATAAAAACTAATTGATTTTGAATGAGATGAACTATAAGAATTAAATGAAGGTCTACATCAGGCATATATGACTCAGAGCTTACATGCTACAGTGTGGTATTTATTCATAATTTGGTTGCAAAAGCTGACGCGTGCAATGCACATGTACCTTACTAGTACTTCGAGTATGTGCAAAACACAATGGCACGCTACACAGTGTCTCTCTTACAGTTCATGAAGCCATGTGGGCACGTGGCACATGTGGAGGCGTTGTCGCGACATCCTTGTGTGGATTGATCACAATGACGTGCTGCTGGTTCCAGAAGAATGTACTCGTCCTCCCTGAGCAGCACTGGCGGTACATGCACGAAGCGAAGATGTGCACGCACGCCACGCACGCACTCATTCCCTCGCACGCACATGCGGGTACACGGGCGGACGCAATTTTGTACCAAGATCCACCCCATGTGATAATTTCACGCGTGTAAAGTCCTTCACTTCATTGATGGTCAATTAATACAGCGCATGCAAATTGAGTGGACGTGAGGGCAGAAGAAAGACATTACTACTCCACTGCGCGCATGCGAGTAGTTAAATCATGGGTTGCTAGTAGTACTTCCATTGGTCTCCTTCGTATTTTGTGCCAATTTTTGACAGTAACATAATATTTACGCATCTGAGCAGTGTAGTCTACTTGAAATTTATGTTCCACTAAACTCATCGGGAGCCGTTTCGGGCCTGGAAACCAAAAACCATCAATTAATCTTTACCTTGTTCCCATCACATTCGAAAGTACTAGTGCTACAATTAAGTGCAAGCCTGCTCACACCTACCAGTATGTACCAAACCTGAACGTGTTCCCACTATGCAGGTTTTAGTACTAGTGCTAGTACTTAGGTTATAAAAAGGGGAACTACCTAACCGAAAATTACTCTACCTTCCTCCTCATAAGTCCTACTTCTTCGTCCGTCCTTGCCACGGCCGGTGTGCAGAGCTCTAGGTCGAGAACTACTCATAACAAGGGAGCGGCAACCAAGGCTGCGAAAAAAAAGAGGGCTCGCCGCCACGCAGAGACCTCGAAAGATCTCTCACGGGCAGGCGATGGCTCCCAGGAGCGCCCTAGACGCGGAGGCGAACATGTCGAGCTGGCGGCGCTGGAGTCGTTATCCCTCAACGGCATGCCCGATCAGCTCAATAAGCACCTCAATAAGCAGAAGGAGTTCATCCACGGCTTGGTGGAGCTGCTGAAGGAGAGCCTCGACGACATGCCCGCTGAGCTCAATGAGCAGGGGGAGTTGACCGCCGGCTTGGTGATGCTGCTGAAGAAGAGCATTGCCTCGGAGAAGAAGGCGACCAGCGAAATCCTGCAACTTCAGGAGGACAACGCGAAGCTCTGCCACGAGCTCAACCTGCTGAAGGAGGAGAACGCCGGCTGGAAGAAGCTGCATGAGAATAGTAGTTCCTCGATGAAGATGTTGCAGGCCCTCCTCATGGAACAAAAGGAGGAGTTGGCAAAGCTCCGCATCGAGCACCCGGCTGCTGTCAAGGTACGTAATGCGGCCGTGGAACAGATGATGAAGGCTCGCGTCGAGAAATCCCGCGTCATGGACACAATGATGAAGATGGCGGAGGAGACGCGCAAGGAGATGGAGGTCATGGAGGCGATGAAGAAGCAGTTACGACTCCGCGGCCAGCAACCCTTCATGTAGTGAGAGCAGCGCCCCAGACTTGTGTGTGCGTCTTCCTTCTTTTTTTGGGGTGATAATCCTCCTTCTTCTTTTGCTCCTGTGTTTCTTATTTTGCTTCTGGTGTTTCGCCGCACGTGTCACCTTCTCTGCGAGGCATGAATAGAACAATGCTAAAAATGAGATGACTAGCAAATTAGATCATTCTTTATCGCCAATAGAACAATGCCTCTTGCTAGTAATATATAATAAGAGTAGAGAGTAGAGGATATGGCACTGGGCTGCCATGTTTCGTGCTCCTCCGTCGTACTCCAGTGGAAAACTTGAGTATACCGCACGGTTCTTTGCTCCTCCTCAGGTCGTCGGCACATTTATACGAGCAGTCAAATCACAAGGCCCCGCCTTCCGGCAGTAATGAGCCGTCAAATCACAAAGTCCCTCGCCTCTCGTGAAAAGGACCAAGCTAGACTGCCCCGCCCTCTAGCCTTTTAAAAAATGTATACATTTGTACAGTAGTAGTATCGATGGATTGCTCCATGGAGCAAAACTATGCATATACTATATGACACTACCCACTATGAAGGTACTAGTAACATAGACTAGTACCTGGTCTATGTTACTCTCCACTATGACCAGCCAAAGTCGAGGCGTGGATACCAACGAGGGCCTGGTTGTGTCTATACTTGGACAACTCACCTGACTGCATGCGCACCAGGCAGACAAAGCTCGTGTCGTGTTGGTGCCGTGTGCGGCCCGCTCATTAACCAAAACCTCGGGCCTCCATCTTAGCCTCCGCGTTTAAAACATCTCAATCTCAAGGCCAAGGAGCAACGTGAAACCTATGATAGAGCCAATCGGATGGTTGAGAAAACTACAATTCGTAGCTACAGATGCGTGTGTGAGAGAGGACGAGTGCGTGCGTGCACCTCTTCTCAGAGTACAACTGTATGTGGGTGGCATCGGCCTAGGGAGCAGTGATGGTGCGTGCGAGAAGTCCCGAGAGATAGGTGTAATGCGTCTGAAAAAAAGACTAGTCTATAGCTCGCCACAAGGCTATTCCTGTCGAACGCCAAGCGTAAGATATGTATCCGACGGTGCCAGTTTTTGCACGTACACAGCAGTAGAAAAAGAACTAGTAGTACCATGGCATATGCTACACCACGGCCGAGAAAACGTGCCGACGTTACGCCATCCGGGAATAGTGCCGCACATCAAAACTAGAACCGTCAATAAATCTTGAGCGCGTCTCGTCACATTCCAAATTACTACTACTACCACACTATATTTAATTGCAAACATGTTCACACCGATCACAACCTAAACGGTTTCCCACCTAGGAGATATTAGTAGTACTCGGTTATAAATACTACTATGATAAGATGACTGCACATTCCTCCTCAACTCCTCATCCACACGAAACAATCAAGCCACAACCAGCGTGAGTTCTGGGTCGAGAGATTTCCACCAGGGAGAGGTGAGCATGGAAGAGGAAGCACAAGAGATGTCCTGCCTCACCGCGAAGGCAGCCGACATGTCCAGCCGCGCAGCAGTAGCAGCACAGAGGTCCCGCCGCACCACCGAAGCAGCACGGAGGTCCTGCCGCGCCGTCGATGTAGCAGACTGGTCCGGCCAGACCGCAGAAGCAGCAGAGATGTCCCGCCACGCCGCGGCGGCCTGGGAAAATTTCTTGCGGGCAGGCGAGGACTCTTACAGGCGCATGCATGCGATAGTCCATAGCTAGATGGATCAGATCTCCGGCTGGGCGAGGATGCAGGACGAGGCTACCGATGTCATCCTGCAACTCGGGGAGGGCAATGCGAAGCTCCAAGGCGAGCGCGACCTGCTGAGGGCGAAGATCGCCGGAAGGGCGAAGCAGGAGGAGGAGACCGCTGTCGTGTTGCATATGATGGGCGTCATCATCAAGAAACTTATGGACGAGAATGCCATGCTCTACATCGAGCGCAACAGGCTGGTGGAGGAATCCATGGATGCTGCCAAGCAGCGTATTAAGGACATGAAACTGATGAAATCATCACCCGCCGCGAGAACTAGTCTCCGCGACCTGCAGCGCATAAAGAAAGTAGATATCAGCGAGCCACATCGTTGTATGCGTGTTCCTTCTTCTTTTGCCCTTGTGTATTTCGGGCGTAGCCGCATGTGGCTTTTTTAATTATCTTCCTAATTATGTAAGATAATTATTATCCACTCTCGTCGTCCTTATATATATTCATCAGTCTTGCTATAAGTCGCAGTAGATGCTATGTAGGTCCGTCGGATCTTACATCAAGATCCGTGCAAAATTTTCTTTTTTCTCTCTTAAATCTCAGTCGAGTGAGACATTTCCACGCCATTAAACAGAGGCTCGGGCGCCATTAATGGTACCTTGGGAGAGAGGTGGACGGCAGATGGAGGTCAAAGGGCTCTCCTCCCGATAAGCATGCGCAGGGGTCTGATCGCACGCCTCCCGTACTCAAATAGCTACCCTGCATGGCGCCTCCTAGCTAATAAAAAAAGGGGACGCGTGGCGGCACGTAAATGGTAAATAGAACGCCCACGGTTTCAATAATACTTCTGCTTCCGATTGTAACGTGACAGCACTTGTTCCAAAATGACTTTGTTGATTGTTAATGTGTGCGCCTTCGCAAATCGAACAACAAAATTACCACAACATGTTGGTGCCATGTCATGGCACCAAGCCAAGTTTCATGATTTTCATGCGTGTTTTGGATTTACAGGAATTAAAAAACCAAGTTTCTCAATGTTTCCAGCCGAGCCATGACGCCCAGATGTTTGAATTTCATTCCCATTTCTGGCATGGGACCTAGAAATTTACCCGAGGACACACATGTGATTTTTCAACCAGCTTTGGTGCACTGGAGCATGTGCTTGTATTTAAAATTTGAATTATGCACACAAAGGTGACACGTTCCCTCTCAGAACCACGAGCCTTCTTGAGAGAAGCTCCGGTTTGCAAGAAACTTATACCAAAACTTGTTCCTATTCTGCATTTTTTACCACAGCATGGTAGTACCATGACATGACACCATGCCAAGTTTCATGATTTTTAGGCGTGTTTTGGATTTACAAGAATTTTAAAACCAAGATTCTCATTGTTCTCGGCCGAACCACGATGCCCAGATGTTTGAATTTCATTCCCATTTCTTGCATGGGACCTAGAAATTCAGCCGAGGACACACATGTGATTTTTCAGTCAACTTTGGTGCACGGGAGCATGTGCTTGTAGTTCAAATTTGAATTATGCACATTAAATGACCAGAAACTCAATTAATGTATAAAAAAGGCCAAACGAACCCGGAATAATTCCAAAATTTAACAGGGCACTCATATATTTCTATGTTGCCTCTGTAAAGAAAATCTGGCGGTAGGCAGCGTATATTGTTTCGCACACAAATGTATAAAGAAATAAAGAAATTAGCCCTATTTAATTCTTGGGTTCTTATTATTTATGCCACTAGTTGTGTATCACTACTCAGTTTTGCCATTAGAAGTTACAACTACTCAAAAAATGCCATCGATCCGTGAGATGCCTGCTAAAAAATGCAATTAGATATCTAAAAAATGCCATCGTTAAGTTAGATGTTTGCTCAGAAATGCCATTAGACATTGTTATTTTCACGTCAAACCCCGTTGACCATGTTACATGACAAAAATAAGCCGATTCTCACAATGATAAGTTAATGGTGTCCAGCACAACACACCCCTCAATTAAAACTAAGCACCCTGGAATTCTTTGACAAAACTAAGCACCCTGAAATTCTTTGACAACTAAACTGCTGGCTATATGATGTTGGCCATATATATTGTACGTATATAATGTCAAGAAACGAGTGGTAGTACTATACCAACTAAAAGATGAAATGTACGAAATATAACGAGAAGAAACATAACATAGTTCTGTTGGGGGCTCAGCACAACACACCGCTCAAATAAAATTAAGCACACCAGAAATTAAACTAAGCAACTAATCCGGTAGACACTGCATTAGAACCACCATGAGCAATGACACTGCCACCTTACTCGGAGTCCTCATCCACGTCCTCGACTTCGTCCTTGTCCCTCTTCCTCTTGGGCGATACTTCTTTGCTTGAACCGCACCCTTGGATCTTGCTCTTCATCCAACCCTTGTAGATATTGAAACAAAGGTAGCCATCCATTGCAGCGTAGTGGATGTGGTCCATATCTAGTACATTCCAGTGCCATGCATGACGATGAAACGTGTACGGAGGTTTCTCTAGTTTACCGTACGAAGGATGAACCATGGCTCCTGCCAGGGTCAGCATTGAAGGCTGATCAAGGGAGGGCACCAGCCCTTCCTTCTGGAGGTCAAAGGGGTCGCCTACAACGAGGCCTATCCGACCCAGGATTTCCTTGTCGTTCCTAAAGTCTACAGTAACGAATTTGACTCAGCCACCCTTGAGGAACTTCTTAAATTCCTCGCACTCAACGTCGCCATGGCATATGTGGTAGACCAAGCATAAGTCATGCACGCAAACCTGGATCACGGCGGGCTTCTTCTTCTCTGCCTCCTTTAGTTTCTTCTTGCTTCCCAGGACTGTGGTGTACTCAACATCTAGCCCAGGGACCCACTCATCATTTGAGTTTTCGAACATGCGTTTGAAGCGAGCAAGGCATTCTTTCACCGTTGCGGAAGAACGGGTGTAGATGACGTCGAACTCATCGCCGGTGATGGTTCTAACCTTGTACTCACCGCCGATCATGGAGATTTGGGACGCCATGGATTTGGGAGGAGGGTTAGGATTAGTGGAACTGCCGTAATGTGAAAGGACGGGATGACTAGGAGCGGTTTATCGATTGTAAAAATGTCGAGTGGGGGGCGCGTGCGAATGGCAGGGTAGTGGCTTGCCTGGTGGATAAATGGATTCATGCACAGTACTATGGGGGCCCAATTAGATGTCATGTCTACTCGACGCCCAATTAAATGGCTTTCGATGTCATGTCAAGCGTCGGGAAAATTACAGGTGATACGAAGCTTTCCATTCTCCCATGATACGGGCTTCTGAGAGCCCTTGGATCTGAGATCGAACGGTTGCATGGCGTGATTCTAGACCTATGGGTGAATATCCTATCCTGGAGGGTTATTCTGCAAATTTTTAGCAACTTAGCATGCGACCGTTCGATCTCAGATCCAAGGGCTGCCAGCAGCCCGTATCATGGTCGCGCCTACCACGACCGTCGCCTCGCTCGTGCGGTCACGCCCTTGGAGATTTAACACGGTGCGTTAGGCTATCTGATGTTGGCATGTCATACATAGTCATCACTTAGTCACTCATACAACAAGGTTAGCTATAAGGTTGGCTATAAGAGTATTTTTTTTTACTTCTCTCTATCTCTTTCTTCGTAGTATTTATTGCATTTGCCAAGGAGTGACCTCTTCCAATGAAATGGTGCTTAGATGAGGTGCTATGGGCATTAAATGGCTTAGCAACTCAAGTCCCCGATGCATAGGTGCTTAGTTTTTTATTGCTAAGTTTGCTTCATCTAGGTACACGCGCTTAGCACCGTTTCTTCCTGGGGTCACCAAACTAGTCTCTCTCTTCTTAATTAACTTGCCACATCAGACTTTATGCCTATGTGGCAGGCTTAGCACATGTAGGATCAAGTACAATAGTGGGCTATAAGCCTGCTTTACATGGCATTTTTGCATATGTGGGGGAAAGAGGCAAGGAAAAAGTGGAGGAGTGGGCTCTCAAGCAAGATCCAGCCTCTACATGGTGGAGCATCGGGAGAGGCACCTGTATGGAGGTGGTCAGGAATCGGGAGACTCAAGCCGGTCGTAGCGCCGCAGTTAAAATGATAATGGCAAGTCAAAACACCGGGCCCCACCTGTCCAGCAGTAACTCACTGTCAAATCACACAACCCTACGTTTGCAGCAGCCTACTCCCTCATCTTCTCGCATCTCTGTCGAACCGACTAGGCGGAACTGCCCCGCCTACCGCGCGGGAAAAGCCCCGCCCTCGACTTTTAAATAGTACAGTATACTAAATTTGTATCCATGGATTGCGCCATGGAGCAAAGCCTCAAGAAAACGGCGGCACACATGTACGGAGTATACAGCACGCCCGTCGCGTTCGCGTCGCACCCCAAACAGTCGGTCGGTCTGGCACGCCGCTCTCTGAATGGAACGCGTGTCATATTGCGTTTGCACAGACATGTGGGATCGCAATTGAGAACCGGCCATAGGCACACTCCCTGGCCCCGCAAGTCAGCTGAGTTAATAGAAGCACATACTCCACCTTGGTACCTGGACGATCCCTGCAAGACATGGAAGATCAGTTTGTCCATGCATGTGACCAGACTCCAGCAGACACGCCTGGATTGGCTATCATCTACATATCGTGGAGGCTGTGTTGTACAGGGCTGTAGTTCTGGTGAGATATATAAAAAAAGGTTTCTTATCATCTCGCAAAATTAGGTGTCATGTGCTTCGGATCACTGCGAGGGTTAAAAAGTGACAACTGAGTTGGGCTAGTCATTGGGGCCACATGCACGAAGACTACTTGGCTGCCATCTAGGTCAAGACGGCTATGTTAATTAGGACATCTATCGATGGACCCCTTTTCTACAAGTTTATCTTTAATTTGAGCTTTGATCCTCGTCTAGTTTGTCCGCCGAGATTCATCTTGTCTCCTTTGGGCAGTGAGGTTATGATTTCTTGTCATGTGGCATTTTTTCGTGTTATATGTTATAATCTGGTGCTCCAGATCAAAATGACGACAACTGCGCCTCCGGGGCACGTGCATGAAGACTTCTCGATAGTCATTGCCGAGGTCAAGCCGGCTCCGGCCGGTAGACAAAAGAAAACTAGTACTCCAGTATATAGGCACGAGCCCCCGTGCTTGCTTGCTAGTGTTGCTCTCTTCACACTATCTCGTCCTCTCCAGATCTAAACACGACAGCGGTGGCCACACTCTCTCTCTCTAATCACCGCTGGTCACAGATCCAGCCAGATCCTCTCCGCCGGGGAAGGTGAGAAGGTGCAACGTTCACGCGGTCATCCTCGGCGACGGCTCTTATCCACTGCCGGCGCGTCCCGGTCAGCGTGCCTTGCCGTTCTCTCCCAAGCATCGCTGACGAGGGAGGGCCTCCCACCCCTTCTTCCTCGCTGCCGTAGTGTGGGCAGATCCGGCCTCCCGCCGCCGACCTAGCGACATCCCGGTGACCCTCAGGTATAACTTCCTTCGAAACCGGCCATGCTCTACTTCCCGAGCTCCTGACGTTGCTGCATTTGTATCTTTTACTATTTCTCAGGCCCCCTCATATAGATAGGATCGATCGGCTGTTCGAAAACCACCTAATTTTTTACTGTTAAGAGGTAAAACTAGTTCATGCACTCGAATCTAGTAGTACTTGGTTCAAACAAGGAAGAAAGGGGGTTGAGTGGGGGAAGATTTGTTACCTGAATCTAGGACTTGGTCGAAAGAGGTAATAATGGGAGCGAAAAGTAGCAGAGATTGGCTATCCAACTGGTCTCTAGGTCTAATAGGGAAATAAAGGGAACACAGTACAAACTCAATATAAACCCGATCTATTGGTGGAAAAAGGAAAGAAAGTGGGGACTGGGGGACAAGTCAACAGAGTAAGTCCAGCACTAGATTTGCTAGCCTCACACAGTATAAGGTGGCTATATACCGAACAAAAATGGGACCAACCCAGATATCCTCTTCTGATGTTTGTTGCCCTGAGCCGCTCTTATGTAATGTCACTGGTAAAATGTAGCAGTCGCACTGTTAAAAGTAAGGACACGTTAAACCAATGTTGTTTTCAATGTAATGCCTCCAGTAATATGAACCAATGGCACTTTTTTTCATGTCCTGCTAAATTTCCCATTAAGATAAGTTGCTTCTTTTTGTTAGAGATGCAACTGTCCTGGTCCGCCTACTCTCCAGGAGCTTCACGACCAACCTTGATGTTGCTCAATTTTATTGCAACTAATGAGGAAGCTCTATGGGTTTCGTTTTCTGATGGAAATGGAACCGGGGCTGGAGCCCTATTCTTAAAAGAAGAAGAAGAAGAAGCTGCTAGCTCATGGGACATTGCTTCATTTTAGGTGAACTGCACCAAAAGGTCCCATGAATTGAATCATCCATGTTGGTGACTGGTGTCATCCCTTCTACGATGGCGTTGACTGCAGATATGGTTCCCATCACAAGGTATGTTCCTTTTTGGTCTGACCGTTTGCCAAAGATCCTGCATGTTGATCCTGCTCTTGTGCTACTGTTTTCGCACTGCCATGATAAAGCAGTAATGTTATTATTTTGCACCTTAATCTAGTGGCACTATTAATTTGAAGCAATGTTTTGGCACCGTTAGTGCCACTGTTTCTTTTATATATCGAAAGAGGGGGTTCCCTCCGATTTCATTAAAGAAACCCAAACATAGAGAACCATTATCCGACAACATCTCAGTGTAAACAGGCAGTTATGCAACTACTACTAGAACGGACTGAGTACTAGCAGGAGACAAGTTCGCCACATAAGCTAGGCAGGTAGGGGGACGCAACACCAGCTCGACCAAGTTTGGATTACAACCCAAATGCTACCACAGAAACATCAGGGGGAAGATAGGGACTGAAAGAGCCAGCTTCAACATCCCAGTCTAAGCACCCCCGGTCTTCATCCTTGCGACGCACGATACACCTCGTTTGCCACCTGCTCGACCCTAGTGTCAATGATAAAATGAACTAATAATATAGTTAAAATAGAGCGAGTATCCTCTCTATCATTTCACTTCCAATGTAGATAAAGAAAGTGCTTCTCTTTGTTAATTATGTTTCATCAACTAGTCCCATCGTTAATGTTTAAGTGTTTCTGCAAACTGGGGTGCTTAATTTTAGTTGATCTGCACAAAAATAGAGATTTGAATGTCCCAAGGCCCCTCCTTGTACTACCGCTGTACACTGATGTTCATCACTGGCAGAAGGTGTATCGGGGAGACTTGGGTCGATTTCTAGTATGATGCAATATTTTCTTCTGTTTATTGGTGTATGTTTCATCAACTAGTGCCACTATAATCTAATCACGCCTTTTCATTATCTGTGCAAACAGGGTTATTCAACTGCATTTTGGTGGAACTGCACAAATGTACGGATGGAACCGGCATATATGCAGAGTGCGAGGTGCCAAGTAAAAATTACTGACACCAACCCTGCTCCATGTAAGCATTGGCATCCACCACCATCAGTGGGATGTGTGGTGCTCACTGTGGACGGATCTTTCTCGGCAGCAAATCCTCTAACCAAATACTAGTAGCTTAGACTTAAAAAAATACTAGTAGCTTATATTGGCAGTTTTCTAGGGGTGTACTCTTTTCTGAAAGAAGCACCAATCTATTTTTCTTAATTTGTACACAGTGTCACAACTTTGACCCAAAGGTCCAGAGCTATTTTAGGGTGATTGGCGTAGTACTCGGAGACTGATTGTAAGCATGATTTTTATTAGTTGTCACACTGATTGTAAGCATGAGCAGATGGAAGATTAGGTTAGTGCGAAGCTTACCTTAAACCCTACCGACGCCGTTGAAACAAGGCGAGCGTCGAGGGAACCATGGAGAACGGTGGGGAAGCGACATCGCGCCATCCGGCCTCCTCTTGCGGTGGGAGAACGAATACTCCTGTGGCTCCGGCTGGCTCTGCACCCTCACGAACGACACACCGTACTCTATCGATTCGTTATCCTCTGGGTGCTCGACCTTCGACCTGTACGCCCACTACCTCCACCTGACTTTCGCCTCGGGCGAATCTGTCTGCTCCATCGCCCAGAGGAGATACTCGATGAACTCGAAGGACTGCGGCGTGACTGCCGCCGAGGAGTACATCGCCGCCCTCATCGCCGTCGTCTCGCTCTTTTGCATACATTGCCACATGGCCCTCACCGTCCTTGAAATCTGCCACTCATTGTCAAACCAAGTAAGGATCTCCTTCAACCTAGCTAACTTTGCCTGGTCGCCGCCGGCGATCTGCCATATTTGCTGCTGCATCCCCTCCATAGATATCCTTCTGAGTGGTCCGATGCTAGCTTTGGAAGATGAGAGGAGAGACGGTGGTCTTGCAATAGAGAAGAGGGAGAGGCGAGACGGTGGTTTTGGAATGGAGATGACGGAGAGGAGAGGTTCCCCGCCTTTCGATCGCTGACAGGTGGGCCCCGCGCTTGGCGGGACCCATGTGTCAGTGTCTCAATGGCAGGATGGGCTACGTCAGGGGATCCTCGTTCGAGGAGAGAGGAGGTGGTTTTGCAATGGAGAAGAGGGAGAGGCGAGACGGTGGTATTGGAATGGAGATGATGGAGAGGAGAGGAGGTGGTTTTGCAATGGAGAAGAGGGAGAGGAGCGTGTGGCAGCGATTTAGGATTGGAAGAGGGCCGGCGCGCTGTGACTGGATCAAAATCAAAATCAATTTACCCTTCAATTAAGAAAGCGACCCCACATTAACTAGTCTCCCTTTTATTCTGGGTCATAATTGACCATGATTTTCGCAAATAAAATATATGTTATACATTGCAAAAATAATATAATTTGATAGTACATTCAGGTATGAACCAAACGATACAATTTTGGTGACATGCTTTCACATTTTGCTTGTCAAATACAGTACGTGGTCAAACTTTGACCCAAAATACGCAAAACAAAAAATACTTCCAAGACCAGCGCCGCTCTTCCGCTCTTCTCCTTAAACTACCGCCGCTCCTCTCCTGTTCCAATCTAAATCCAGCGCCGCTCCTCTCCTCTTCCATTTCAAAACCACCGCCCCTCCTCTCATGTTCCAATCCAAAACAAGCGTCGCTCCTCTCCCGTTCTAAACCAAAACCAGCGCTACTCCTCTCCTCTTCCATTCAAAAACCACCGCCGGCGATTGAAGGTGCTATGGAGAAGTAGATCGATGGAGGAGTACAACCGATACGTGAGGATCGCAGACGGCGACCCTGTGAAGCTAGCTACGATGTTGGAGATACAGTCTTGGTTTGACAACAAGGACCAACTAGCAGCGACGGCGACATCCATGGCCAAATATCTGCAACAGAGTGAAAAGGCGGCGATACTCCCGGAGGGAGTCACGCGGGAGTACATAGAGTTGCTCCTCTGGGCCATGGAGCAAACAGATTCACCGAATCCGATCGTGAGGGAGCGGTGGTGGCAGTATCGATCCCAGATGGAGCATCCACTAGAGATTGAAGGATCGAGCATCTACAGGGTGCCGTTTGTGAGGGTGACGTGCCAGAGCGATCCGGTGGAGTCTTCGTCGACCGAACCCAACTGCAAGAGAAAAACAGTTGGCCCGACGACGCTTCCCCGCCATCCTCTCCCTCGCCGTTCACATCGTCTCACGGGGCGGCTGTCTGCCGCCGAGGAATAGGAGGGATTTGCCCCCCCAGACCAATAGTCGGGCAGGTTGTGAATTGTCAGGAGGAGCTTAGGGTTGTTAGTATTTGCAGGTTTTGAATTGTGTTTTGTGTTGTGTATTTTGGGAGTACTTTCAGATATGAATGTCTTTTGAATTTCAGATTTGCAGTATTGAGCATATGAAGTATTTTATGAATTCTAGAGATCTATTTTTAGCACTAAAAAAATGTAGTTTCATAGGAGTATAAAAGTGCAGACAATGTGATTCTCAGAGAAGAAACTGCAAGTTTCAGTTTCAGATAAGAAACTCCAAGTTCAGTTTCAGATAAGAAACTGCAACTTTCAGAGGCAGAGCATTTATATTAACACGGTCTTTCCAAACAGTGTTAACATCATGCTGGAAGTTTTATTCATGGTCGAAACTGGAACTACCAGCCAGTTAACATCATGCTGATCAACATTCATGCATAGCACATCTTCATATGATGCACAGTCAAAAAGATATGTTATTTTCAAAATGCCCACACAATGTCGAGTGTGCAAAAAACAGAGAAAACGAGGGACGAAGTTTTGGCAAGTGTAGGACGTGGTGTGAGTAGATGACAATTGGGACCCACATGTCAATAAAGGCAGATGCAAAAAATTGGAGATATTTTCTCTGCACAGGTGGAATCGAACCCAGGCGGAACAACTATCGGGTAGTGTCACTCGGCCACTGGGCTAGTTCAGTTGTTTCGTTACTAATAAGGCACTTCCTCAGGTTGTCGGATCTCCTCCTGCGCCTTTGTGCGCTCGCCGCGACGCCGCTGTCTGCCATTGTGAACATGCTGAACAAACGAGAGGAATCTAGAGAGGACTGTACGTGGAGAGGCGGACAGTCGAGACCCACCAGGTCTATGGCCGTACGCAAGCAAGTGCCTCATCGAAAAAATACTTCCTCCTAATGCTATAATGACGTTGGGGCCCACGGGTTTGTCAACTTAGTTACATTTTTTTAGGTGCTTCAACGTAGTTACTATAGGAGATAAATTCACAACGAAGCCGCGGAGCTGGCAGGTATCATTTATTATCACTGGGGCAGCAAGTATCAGCTGGGTTTTGTGCTGCCCCGTCTAGGCTTTCTTTTTTAACATGTGCAACCCACGACCTCGGATGGGAGGTCCATAAGGCTGTTTGTATTTTCTTGAGGGCCGTCATGTATCGACCGGCCTATGGACCTCCCATCCGAGGTTTTATTTTTCCTGAAACATCGGCAGCCCAATTTAGTTATTTTTGAAGGAAACACAGAGGTTTTCTATTTTTCTATATAAGAATAGGAACGCCTGGTCCAACTTATGTTTCCCTTCTAATTATATTATATATATTTAAATTATTTTATATGTTATTATATATTATTGTATTGTCATCATATATTTAACAGATACTTACATATGTAAGAAAACAATATCCCACATCCTGTTAACTTATAAAAATAATTTCTTAACAATAAAATCCTGGATTTTTTTGGCAACGAAAATCCTGGTGATTGTGTACAAAAGCTTGGTAAGATTTTTATATATATATATATATATATATATATATATATATATATATATATATAACAAAATGCTTGGCCCCTGTTTATTTTTTGATAACATTGATGCGCCCACCCCAACAATATAATTAGAATCAGCCCAGCAAAATCGTGTATTTCGAGAAAGTGCAAATGGCCTGTAATTTTTTAGGAAAAACATAAATGGGCCGCATGGACGCTACATTATTTGTTCACCCAGCCCAGCTAAAGGACTGTAATTCAAAAAAAAGTGATCAAATGGACTGTAAATTCTACCCCGCAAAAAAAGACTGTAAATTCTGAAAAAATGGGTTGAATACGTGCCACATTTTTGGAGGCTGAAATGTGGGCCAATAGGCCGAAGCCAATGCACGTCGTTGTCAACTTAGTCAACAAATCATTCTGACATCGTTAGCCGTTGGATTTACATCCAACGACCGGCATCCATCTTCAATCTCTCGTCTTCTTCCTCCAGCGCCGCCGGGACCACCTGCTCCCGCCTCCTGCTGCTAGCAGCTCTGCTTAGCACGCTTCGCTGTGAAGCGCTACTCCACCGTTGGCCAGGCCATCCCTCCATCCCTCCACACCTCCTGTTCTTCTCCACCGACTGCCGAACCACACCGCACCAGAACCAGTTAACCCTCGTACACCTCTCCGTCTGCGACTCTACTCCCGCGTCTTCCCATCTCCGGCTCGTTGCTGTCGGGGGCCTCGCCGTCGTCCACCACCTTGGATGCGCTCGGCGTGGAGTGGTCAACGTGGTCAACGAACGACACCATCGGAAGTAGACTGTGCGTGGAGAGGCTGACAGCTGGGTCCACGGCCGCACGCAAGGAAATGCCTCCTTATTACACGCAAAATAATGATTCCTCCACCTGACAGCTGGGACCCACCGGAAGGGCCTCTGTATTTCGCGAAAAAAACGTTCCCACCGCTGACAGGTCGGACCCACCAGCTATATCTTCGCACGCAAGGAAGTGCCTCCTTATTACGCATAAAAAAATGAATACTCCCCCTGCTAGTTGGGACCCACCTTGGTGGGAGGCTGACTTGTGGGCCTACTAAGTTGACGGGGACGGAGTGCTTTGTCAACTTAGTCAATATGAACGATTCTAGCTCCAGTGACCGTACGATGTCCATCCAACGGCCGTAGTGCTTCTTCAACCTCTGGTCTTGTTGCTCCAGCCGCCCAAAGCAGCGCCGGTGGTGCCGCATGCTCCTGCCTCCCGTGGCCGGCTGTGCTGCCGTGGAGGCCTCACCGCCCCCTACTACTCCCACCGCTGGCCAGGCCATCCATCTACTCACCCACACCCCCTGTTATTCTGCGGCGACGGCAGCCTCACACCGCAGCGAACCAGTGAACCCTCGTACTACTCTACGCGTGGGCATCCACTGCCGCGTCTTCCCCGGCTCCGCATTGTCCCCTTCCTAGGCCTCGCCGTCGTCCACTGCCCTGGTGCTCTCGGCGCAGCGTGGTCAACATGGTCAAGGAACGGCTTTCATCGGACGTGGACTGTACGTGGAGAGGCTGACAGCTGGGCCCACGGCCGCAGCAAGGAAGTGCCTCCTTATTACGCGCAAAATAATTATTCCTCCACCTGACAGCGGGGACCCATCGGACGTGCCACCGTATTTCACAAAAAAAAAAATTCCCCCTGACTGCTGGGACCCACCAGCTACATCGTCACACGCAAGGAAGTGCGTCCGGGCAAAAAAAACGATTCGCCCCCGCTGACTGCTGGGACCCACCAGCTACATCTTCGCAGGCAAGGAAGTGCCTGACAGTCGGGACCCACCTGGTTGAAGCGTACGTAGCGTTGTCATTCTGGTCGCGAACGTGTACGTACATACTGGTCGATGTAGAGGCGTGCACGTGTCGTAGTAGAGGCGTGCACGTAGCATGTACACATACATACAGCGGCCAGTGTGCAAGAAAGAAAATACGGCCACATACGTACATACGGGCAAGGTCTCGAACGCCTACTCGCGCATACGTACGGCCAGGGCTCGTGTACATGGCTGGGTCGGAACGGAGAAACAGCGTCGTTGTCGTGTTCATGGGGAGCCAACCGGCTGGGTCGGAATGGAATGCGTCGTCGTGTTCGTCGGGAGGGCTTGGATGGAACAGCCGATGGAAACGAGGCCTGGCGTACCACAGAACGGAGGAAACGGCCTTGTGTTCGACCGGCCACGTTTGAAACGGGATCCTGTTCATCGGGAGGGGTCTGGCGTACCGCAAAATGGAGGAAACGGACCTCCTACGGTCGAAACGGGGGTCCTGTTGATCGGGAGGGGTGTGGCATACCGCAAAACGGAGGAAACGGACTTGTGTTGGAGCGCTACGGTCGAAACGGGGGTCCTGTTCATCGGGAGGGGTGTGGCGTACCGCAAAACGGGACTCCACGGGATACTGTTCATCTCCACCGTCGACCCCCTCCAGCCTCCACGGGCTACTGTTCATGCACCGTCGACCTCCTCCAGCCTCCACCTGCGACTGTTCATCCACGGGCTCCTGTTCATCCAGCCTCCACCGCGCGCTACTCCACCGGCTACTGTTTAACCAGCCCTCTCCACGGGCTCCTGTTCAACCACCCCTCCACGGGCTACTGTTCATCCAGCCCTCCACCGTCTACTGTTCATCCTGCCCTCCACGAGGTGGTCCTGTTCATACTGCCCTCCACAGGGTCCTGTTCATCCAGCCCCAACCGGCTCGATCGATCGAGGTACTGTTCATCCAGAGACAACACCACGGGGTCCTGTTTATTCACCCCCACCATGAACTATTCATCCAACCGCCCCCCTCCCGCAACGCTCACTGTTCATCCAGAGGCAGCATCGATCGGCTTCAGTTAGCAGCAGTAGCGAAGGAATCGCTCGATCGGGTTCTGTTAACAGCCATCGATCGATCGCTCGGGTTCAGTAACGCGTAGCCTGAAGTGCAATCGCTCGGGTTCAGTTAGAGCCCAACGCCTCGCTCGGGTCAGTTAGAGCCCAACGCCTCGCACACACGCACGTACGTATGAGAGAAACGCGCATCGCTCGGCCCCCGACCACCCACCGTAACCGGGGACTCCCCGATATTTTCCGCGCCCTCGCTTCTACCACGGTTTTTTCCATCATGGACGGGCCAAAGAATGTCATGCGGCTGCGTCTCCGGCCCGCCCAGGACGAAAAGCCCATTTTCTGTCATGTTTTTTTTTCATAGAAGTAGGACCCCACCACATCTATGATGATACCGGGTTTTGTCACAATTATCGTCATAGAAGTGTCATAAGTATGACAGAAAAAATTTCGTTCGGCCCAAAATGTCACGGATGTGTCTTTTTTTTGTAGTGTAGTCGCACGGCGTTGAACATATCCATACACGAACAACAGAGGTCGAGGATGTCAGTGGGGAGATTGCTCCAATCGCGGCTCATATGGATGCTGCACGGTTCGCGTTCGGCCATGGTGGAGTTTGGAAGGTGGGGTTTTGGGGGGCTTGATTTACGGGGGAGAAGGCTCTCGGTGCTGGAGCGGCTAGCGAGGGAATAGTGGTACTGGGGGAGGCGAGCGAGGCGAGGGAACATGGGGGCACAGTGAGATGATGAAGAGGGACCTCAGGATCTCCGGCGGGACGAAGATGGAGATGGAGTGGTGCTAGGGGAGAGGGAGACGAGGCGAGGCATGCTATACAGCGGCCGTGACAGTGACTACACGGTGCACAAGGTGAGGCTGACTTTGGTAACCCGAACACGCCACCTGGACTAGTGTCACCTCGGGCGTAGGGTCTTGTCACTTCACTGTGAGGACCAGATGAATAATATTTTGAACATCAAGTGTACCACAGTTGTACTACTAGTAGTAGGAACATACGGAGTAGTACTGTATAGCAGAAATAGGTCTCCCGTGCTACCATGCCTCTGGGTTCACTTCATCCTCCGGGTATCATCCATATTGTGAGCAGAACCAAATTCTTGTGCATGCGGAAGTGCGAAGAAGGGTTTTTTCTTTTTTGAGGATAACCACATATTCCTTAACCAGAGAATGTTGTGTCTCCCACGCACGCGCCAGTATCCATGCGAACCTACTATGACATATTTTTTA
This sequence comes from Aegilops tauschii subsp. strangulata, assembly GCF_002575655.3. Lineage (NCBI taxonomy): Eukaryota > Viridiplantae > Streptophyta > Magnoliopsida > Poales > Poaceae > Aegilops > Aegilops tauschii. The sequence continues at coordinate 204,234,642 of NC_053035.3, read as the reverse complement.
TATCTTTTTGCATAGGTTTCACCTGTCAGGAGGGGTGCAGAAATAAAAAGGAATCATAAAATGTCTCACCACGGTGATTCGAAAGAGTGACCTCAACTAGCCAGTGGCACATGTAGCGCTAGAAGGATGGGCACATACACGGACAGGTACCACTCCTCAGTCTACCCGCATAGCATTTTCTTTTAGTCTACCTAGTTGTCTAATCAACTGCCTGCAGGCCAGTTCTCCTATTTACTTCTCCATCGGGAACCGATTTTCCTCGGCTTCTTCACCTCTCCTTCATCTTCATTTGCATCCAAACCTCACTACATTCACATTGTTTTAACCTCTTCACATACTTCTGGAGTAATTTCGAAGCCCCTTTAAATAATCATCTTCTTTAGTTAGACTAACCATCTAATCGTAATTCTCCAAACCATAGCCCTCCGGTCCAGCAGTTCCAAATGGCGAAAGAGATCTAGATGCAGGTTTTTTGCATCCAACATGTCCTCCTCGAAGGCTCGTTGAGCATAGTTGCCACCATCACCGACCACCCAAGGGTTGTTCGGAAGTGGATCAACAATGTATCCAACTCCCTCCAAAAGGTAGAGATGAAGGTCATCGATCTCGACGCAAAGTACATGGAGCGTGCCACTGGGAAGATCCAACGCGCCGCCGTCCTTCAGCTATGCCTCGAAGATGATGTTTTGGTGTACCACATCATACACACGCCTTCCATACCAGGTGAGCTCCATGATTTCTTGTCTCAGAGGATATATACTTCTATGGGGCAGCCATCGAAGGGAGAAACAGAAGCTGGCGCCGTACAACCTTGATTTGAAAAGCATCGCTGACCTACAAACCAGAATCAAAATTCCTGTAGAAGATTGTGATAAACAGACACCATCCCTATTCAACGTAGCAAATTTTGTCCTTGGTACAAATCTTCAGAAGGGTGACAAGACGTTGGTATTAAGGTCATCTGGATGGGAGAATTATCCCTTGACATACGAGCAGATAAAATATGCTGCCCTCGATGCCCGTGTGAGTTTCGAAATAGCAGCTAGGTCCAAAGAGCATGTTGCGAAGCGGTCTCCCACAGAAAATGAGAAGAAGAAGAAGAAGAAGAAGAAGAAGAAGAAGAAGAAGAAGAAGAAGAAGAAGAAAAAGAAGAAGAAGAAGCTGCACCAGCACCAGGGCATTTTGTGGATGGATGAACTATTTCCTCTCTTGTAAAAAAATATTTCCTCTCTGTGTATATTGATATAGATGAACTATTTCGATGGTGTGCATGTCTTTGGAACAAGTAGCAGCGTAGGTCCGCTTAACTATCACTGGTACGCATCGGTCCTAAACAAACGGTTTTTCCCCTTTCCGCGATGGCATTTGGAACCGTCGCCAAGTGAGCGTGTGCGATAGGGTGTCCTTCCCACACGACCCAGAAATAGTCAGGGATAGGCCCTTCTGGGACCCAGGCTGGGGCCGTGTGTGATCGGGCGAGGCATCGAAGCCCAATCATTTCTGTAGGTATGTACATCCCACACGGTAATCCGAGAAAATCATTTCCATAGGTATGTATATCCCACACGGTGAATCCCATAAAAACATTTCCGTTCGTATGTATATCACACACAGTCAATCCAAGGAATACGTTCTCGTTCTTATGTACATCCCACACAGTCAATCTAGGGAAAACGTTTCCGTTCGGATGTACATCCCACACAGTTTTATGTATACGCTCGTGTGTGAAAGGTGTAACTATCACACATGCTCTGCCTTGGTTAACTGTTTGCTTTCATTAACTACATCACACATGATTTGATGTAGAAAACTGTGTGGCATTGGGCTATCCATCGCAAGCGCTTTTACTGCTAGAACCGTTTGCAAAGGTCCATGACCATCTGTTCTATTTTTATTTTTGCCTGTAATTTATTATTCTAATTGGAAATTTTGAAATACGAAATGTGCAATTCAAATTCTCAGCACAATGGTTCAACAACGAATCCATAAATAAAATTGCCAGTACAATATGTTCAGTAATTACAGGATTAGGCAGCAATTAACTATTGTGAACCACACTTCATAGCCACTTCGAGGACCTAACCGACATGCTCGATTACGGCTCTGAAGACATCGACGGTATGGATGACGATGCCGGAGAAGAGGAGGCCCAAAACCCGCCGTTTACCGGACGCTGGACGGCCACTTCCTCGTATGACGTATACATGGTGGACACACCTAAAGAGAACAATGGCGACAACGAGAAGGATCCAGTCGAGGATAAACCTCTTGAGATACAGCCAAAACGCCGACGTCAGCGGCGCCGCTCTAAATCACGTCGTGCAAAAGACAGCGATACCGGCACAAGAGAAGATAACACTCTGGACGGTGCCGAAGACAATGAAGACCCTGTTGAGGCAACTTCCGAACAGGACAAACAGGAAGACGGGCAAGTTAGCCCTGATGAACAGGCCATACACGAAGACTCGGAGGACAGTAATTATCTTCCGCTCTCCGAGGATGAGGTGAGCCTCGGCAACGAGGATTTTATCGTGCCTGAGGAACCTCTCGAGCAGGAGCGCTTTAAGCGCCGGCTAATATCCACTGCAAGGAGCCTGAAAAAGAAGCAGCAGCAGCTTCAAGCTGATCAAGATCTGCTCAATGATAGATGGACTGATGTCTTGGCAGCCGAGGAATACGGTCTCAAGCGCCCAGCCAAAAGTTACCCGAAGCGCAAATTGCTACCTCAGTTCGATGATGAGGCGCTGGAGCCCATACCAACATCGCACAATGCGGCTGACCGAGCACCACGTGGCCGGGACAAAGCGGCAACCCAAGCCGAACACCAGCCCGCCCCACCTCACCGTAAAGGCAGAGATAAAATAGCTCAGGGACATAAATATGACTTGCGGCAGGACTTGGACAGTAGAGCAGGTCAGAATAGATCGATCTACGGATCACGGGGACGTGCCCCGTCAGGCGACAATGGCTACCTAGCCGGACGCAACAATCATACTCACGCCCGGGCCGAGAACCGCAGACGGAATACATCCGAGCTACGTCGTGACGTGGCCCGATATCGAGGCGCCGCACACCCCCTTTGCTTCACTGATGAGGTAATGGAGCACGAATTCCCAGAAGGGTTTAAACCCGTAAACATCGAATCATACGATGGGACAACAGACCCCGCGGTATGGATCGAGGATTTTCTTCTCCACATTCATATGGCCCGCGGCGATGATCTCCATGCCATCAAATACCTCCCACTAAAACTCAAAGGACTAGCCCGGCACTAGTTGAACAGTCTGCCCGAAAACTCCATCGGCAGCCGGGAGGACTTGGAAGAGGCCTTCCTTGAAAACTTCCAAGGTACATATGTTCGACCTCCGGATGCCGACGACTTAAGTCACATAATTCAGCAACCCGGAAAGTCAGCCATGAAACTCTGGACTAAGTTCCTAACCAAAAAGAACCAGATCGTCGACTGTCCGGATGCCGAAGCCCTGGCGGCCTTTAAACACAGCATCCGAGACGAATGGCTCGCCCGACACTTCAGCCAAGAAAAGCCGAAGTCCATGGCAGCCCTTACGACACTTATGACCTGCTTTTGCACAGGCGAAGATAGCTGGCTAGGCCGTAGCAACAACAATGCAAGCGAACCTGGCACTGCGGAAGCCAGAAATAGCAACGGCAAGCCCCAACACAGCAGACACAAGCGTCGAAACAACGGTGATAGTACCAACGACACGGCGGGCAACGCCGGATTCAGCGGCTCCAAGTCCGACTAGCGGAAGAAGTCGTTCAAAAGGAACAATTCGGGCCCATCCAGCTTGGACCGCATACTTGATCGCCCATGCCAGATACATGGCACCCCCGACAAACCAGCCAATCACACCAACAGAGACTGTTGGGTTTTTAAACAGGCCGGCAAGTTAAATGCCGAGAACAAAGAAAAGGGGTCGCAAAGTGAGGACGATGAGGAGGAGCCCCGTCCACCGAACACAAGGGGACAGAAGAAGTCCCCCCCCAAGTTAAAACGGTGAATATACGCTACCCACATCCCCAAGAGGGAACGCAAGCGCCTGCTCAGGGACGTCTATGCGATGGAGCCAGTCGCCCCAAAGTTCAACCCATAGTCTTCCTGTCCGATCACTTTTGATCGCAGGGACCATCCGACCAGTATCCGTCAATGCGGTTCAGCCGCACTGGTCCTCGACCCAATCATTGATGGATTCCACCTCACGCGGGTCCTCATGGACGGTGGTAGCAGCCTGAACCTGCTCTATTAGGATACATCGCGCAAAATGGGCATTAATCCCTCAAGAATTAAGCCCACAAAGACTACCTTTAAAGGAGTCATACCAGGTGTAGAGGCCCGCTGTACAGGCTCAATCACCCTAGAGGTTGTCTTCGGATCCCCGGACAACTTCCGAAGCGAAGAGCTGATCTTCGATATCGTCCAATTCGCAGGGGCTATCACGCATTGCTTGGACGAACCGCATTTGCGCGCTTCAACGCGGTGCCACACTACGCTTATCTTAAGCTCAAGATGCCCGGACCACGCGGCGTCATAACTGTCAATGGAAACACGGAATGCTCCCTCCGTACTGAGCAGCACACCGCTGCGTTAGCAGAAGAAGTACACAACGACCTTCTCAAGCAGAACCTTAATTCGTTGGTGGAGCTCTTGGACACTGTTAAATGAGTCCGGACTACTCTGCAGTAGGATAGCCCAGCTCGTCAAGAGCTCGATTAGCAATTCGGCCTCCGTCCGAGTCCCAACCAAGTGGCGGCATTTGTACCGCGTATACATAACTACGCACTCAAATACCATGGGCATAGACGGAGGCATAACTAGCTTGTGATCCATAATACGGCTCGACCGCTCCTGGACACACATACTTTCAATTTTTCCTTTTTATCCTTTTCAGGTTTCTTTTCCGCAGGCTTCTTCTGACGACCTGATCATCGGTCCTCTTGACAGGATGGATACACCAAGATGGCAAGAAGCGCTGGCGTACAAGGGAATTTCTTGGTGGTCTCTTTAACGATCACTCTACCTGTTTTCAGGACCCGCACGCAGCTCTCCCTTGGTTGTGGCATGTTAAATAGCCCAGTTGCTTATTGCACCACTTGTACAAATATGCTTTGACGTATTAATCATACCATAATGGAAACAGTTTGCAGCCCAACTTTTGCGGCACTAGCTTACTACCCCCTTTTTTTCCTTTTTTGATAATCTTTCCAAGTTGCACCCGTACACTTTGGTACACTTTAATCTGCCAGGGGCTTCATTGCGACCCATAATACAGCAACAAAGTCCGAACACTTTTTACAATATAGTTTGGCACCCCAAATTTAGCATTATATGCATTGGCTCCGAATCATGTCTTTGGTCAATAGTTGGGTTGCCCCTGCTCCTGTGCTTACTACCTTATGTTCCGCTATATCGGCTAGGGTAGTAAAGGGAGAACTACTGCGATTGTGTCCCGGTTTATCCGGATGAGCATCTCAGTAGAGAAAGCCGAAAACTGACTGTCATGATGCGGCGAGAGCCGGTCAGCTCTTCGGAGGTTTCAAATCTTTAGCGATTTTTTCCGCATTATGCGATGAATCGGCTCTTACCCGATCAGGTGTTTATAGTACCCTAGTTCGGATACTAGGGGTTGCGCCTAAATTTTCATTGTCAAACTCCTATGGCTAAGTGAGGGTGATAAAGCCACATAGTGCGATTGCCTGGTTCGTTGCGCTAAACACCTCCTTCAAGGACTAAACAATTGGATCAAGAGTGTTTAGATTCCATCCCGAGCACCCCCGTACTACCTACGTGGGGGCTGAAGCCGACGACTGGCCAACTCTCAAAATTTCAAAAACACGGCCGCAGAGGAGGTAAAATATTAAACAAGCATTATATTACATAGCCGAACTTGTTTCATAATACAGAGCGAGACAATATGAATGTATTCATTCAAAGATTACATCTTTCGTACATTGCTCCGCCACAATGCGGGATCCCTCCAGGACATTGCTAAAATGTCGCTCGGGCATGCGGTGCTCCTTGCCCGCGGGCGGTCCCTCGGTCGCGACCGTGACGGCATTCATCTTCGCCCACTGCATCTTGACACGGGCGAAGGCCATCCGAGCACCTTCGATGCAGACCGACCGCTTGATGGCGTCAAGCCGAGGGCAGGCATCGACTAGCCGATTCACGAGATCGAAATAGCTGCTGGGTATGGCTTCGGCAGGCCACAACCGGATTATTAAGTCCTTCATGGCCAGTTCGGCCACCCTATGCAGTTCGACCAGCTATTTTAGCTGCTCGCTAAAAGGCACCGGATGTTCTGGCGCAAGGTATTGCGACCAGAACAGGTTCTCTGTTGAGCTCCCTTCTTCGGCTCGGAAGAATTCTGCAGCGTCAGAAACACTACGCGGCAGATCCACAAACACCCCTAGGGAACTCCAAATCTGGGTTAGTAAGAGATACCTCTTTTTCACATACTTGCTTTGCATACTAAAATCCTTACCCGCCGCGATTTTCTTGGCCTCCTGGATCTCCTGGAGGGCGCCCTGGGCTTCAACCCGGGCCTCTTCCGTGCTTTGGCGAGCCTTGGCGAGTTCGGTCTCTTGAGCCGAAACATCGCGCTCCAAGGACTCGCATTTCTTCACGGCATCCTGGAGCTCTTGCTGGACCTCATCAAGCCTGGCCTCGTGCTTCTCATGGGTGGCTTGTTCCTTGGCAGCTTTCTCCTCGGCCTCGGCCAATGCCTTTTTAAGGACCTCGACCTCGATCGCCGCTCCTACAAATATCATGGCACTATGGTCAATACACATCATTCATTCTTTGCGAATATACAGCCAGTCACCACATACCTTGCTTGTCCTCCAGCTGCCTTTTTACAAGGCCGAGCTCTTCTTTGGCCCGCTCCAGACTCTGCTTTAGTTCAGAGACCTCAGCAGCATAAGAGGTTGCAGCCAGCAATGATGCCTGCTTATTCACATAAGACATATTTAGTTAGTTTCCTACGAAAATTACTTGATCCTCTGTCCGGCTTTTCTTTCCGAACACCGGACAGTGTCTCAGGGGCTACTGTCTATACTATGACTTTCTCTTTTGCGTCGCTTACCTCAAAGCCTGTCAGCAGGCTGGTGCAGGCTTCGGTCAGTCCGCTCTTGACGGACTGAACCCTCTCAACCACCGTACCCATAAGGATACGGTGTTCCTCCACAATGGAAACGCCTCGTAGCGCTTCCAGCAGATTATCTGGTGCCTCTGGATGGACAGAGGTTACTGGCAGAATAGGCGCACCTCCTCCCTTTGGAGGAGGCTGCTCGCTTGATTCCAGAGCCGTGTAGGTCACCAGAATGGTATTTGGCAGGGGGCGAATTGGATATGGCCCCCATCGCCACTTTCCATGGGGATTTTCTCCCCAAGGTGTCCGGTGGCCAAGGGTTCACCCTCCGGTGCCACCCTGACGGCCTCCTGACCCTCTCCCTGGCCTGGCAAGGTCCTTCAGGACAGCACCTCGGTGTCGCCCTTGGCCGACGGTGACTCGCTGGCCATCACCTGCGAATCCAGCGAACCCCCTGATGAGGATCGCGGTGAGCTATCGTGGGCCGGACTACAATTGCATAGTTCAACATGTTAAAGCTATGAAGTAGAGATGCCAAATATATGGACGCATCAGGGTTTTTTAGTACTTACGATGCGGCCAGGGGCTTCTTTCGGGGGCGCGGCTCTGGGCTGCTGTCAACATCCCACGCGGAGTTATCCGCGAGGGAACCCTTTCCCCTCTTGGACGCTCCTGCCTCCAGACTTGTGGAGGCCGCCCTCTTCTTCCTTCCCCCCTCAGGGGGAGAATTGCTTTCTTCCTCCTCCTCGTCATCGTCTTTGGCGGCAGAGGAGTGAGTCTTGTTGTCTTCGGACGACACGTCCGAAGCTCCCTTGCAGCGGAGGCCACTTCTGGCCCCCTTGGCCTTCTTCTTGGCCTTCTTCTCCGGCCCCTGGCAAGGCGTCGGGACCAGCATCTTCGTCAGAAGCGGGATGGCTGGTTCCTCGGGCAGCGGAGCCAGACACTTAATCCGCTCCGCTTTCTCTGTCCATACCTGAAAAAATAAATAGTGAAGTTTAGGTATCTTCCTTGAATAAGCAAGTAGAGGATGGGCCATATCGTGCCCGCGGTCCTCGGTGGTCTCCGGCGGCGTCTCGTTGCCCTTGAAGAGCACCTTCCAGATATCTTCGCGTAGTTCTGAAGAACTGTTGCAACGTCTTGTGCTTGGCCAGATTGAACTCCCATAAATGGCAAGTCCGGCTCTGGCATGGAAGGATCCGGCGAACTAGCATCACCTGGATCACATTGATGAGCTTGATGTTCTTGTCCACCATGCTCTGGATGCGCGTCTGCAGCACTATCATCTCGTCCGATGAAGACCTATTCAGTCCCTTCTCCATCCAGGAGGTGAGCCGCATGGGGGCTCCGGATTTGAATTCGGGAGCCGCGGCCCAGGTGGCGTCGCGGGGCTCTGTAATATATAACCACAGTTTCTGCCACTCTTTGATGGTCTCCACAAAAGTATATTTGGGCCATGTGACATTGGGCATCTTGCTCACCATGGCACCTCCGCACTCTGCGTGTAGGCCATCCACCACCTTCGGCTTCACGTTGAAGATCTTAAGCCATAGTCCGAAGTGGGGTGGAATGCGGAGGAAGGCCTCGCACACGACAATGAATGCCGAAATGTTGAGGAAGGAGTTTGGGGCTAGATCATGGAAATCTAGCCCGTAATAGAACATGAGTCCACGGACGAAAGGGTGGAGAGGAAACCCTAACCCACGGACGAAATGGGGGATGAACACCACCCTCTCATTGGGCTTCAGGGTGGGGACGATTTGCCCCTTGTTCGGAAGCCAGTGGGCGATTTCTTTCGCCAGATACCCGGCCTCCCGAAGCTTGGTGATGTCCTTCTCCTTACGGAGGAGGCCATCCACTTGCCTTGCACTCCAGATCTGGACATGGTCGAGTGCTTCCTTGAGGCGGAAAGGATGAGGACTTGGGCGCTGGAGCTCGAGATTGGGAGGGCAGAGAGAGAAGGCGTGGGTGAAGGAAGGGAATCCATATCTCCTTATAAAGGCAGTGAATATCAAGCGCCTCCCCACTCGCCTTAAAACTCGCCTGTTCCCAAGGGCCGTGCAAACGACACAGTTGGGTTACCCACGCTCGTATTGATGAGAATCCCGCAACACGATCTCTGCTTTGACAAGACGTGCCAATGACACTGCATCTCGAAGCGGCAGGCCGAAAAACTGTTCAAAATAATGACTGGGTGATGACGTGATATCACATTACCAAAAGTTGTCAGCGGATTGGACTCGTGAAATATTATACTCTCTGCGGTTGTGTGTGGGATTTGTTTTGCAGAGCCGGACACATTCGTTGCGTCCGAAGACTGTGTTGGAGTATTCAGAGAAGGAACCCGCCTTGCAATGCCGAAGACAATTTGCGCGCCGGACACCTCGTCATTGAAGCCTGGTTTAGGGGCTACCGAGGGAGTCCTGGATTAAGGGGTCCTCGGGCATCCAGACTATGGTACGTGGGCCGGGCTAATGGGCTGTGAAGATATAAGACCGAAGACTCTCTCCCGTGTCCGGATAGGACTCTCCTTGGCGTGGAAGGCAAGCTTGGCGTCCTGATATGAAGATTCCTTTCTATGTAACCGACTTTGTACAACCCTAGTCCCCTCCGGTGTCTATATAAACCGGAGGGCTTAGTCCGTAGAAGAAGGATCATAATCATAGTCAGACAGGCTAGACTTTTAGGGTTTTAGCTATTACGATCTCGTGGTAGATCTACTCTTGTAATACTCATATTCATCAAGATCAATCAAGCAGGAAGTAGGGTATTACCTCCATAGAGAGGGCCCGAACCTGGGTAAACATCGTGTCCCCCGTCTCCTGTTACCATCGACCTTAGACGCACAGTTTGGGACCCCCTACCCGAGATCCGCCGGTTTTGACACCGACAGTCTCCATGGCGCAATCCGAGGCCTTATCATGGGCAAGTTTCGTTCCAACAGCAAGGACCGAGCCAAGCTTGACGAGTGGTTCCGATCCCCCGCCCTAGATCAGCTCAAGGAGCTCCGTTTTAATGATGGGCATATGCGCTCACTACCAACGTCCACGCTCTGCCTCGCGCCCACGCCGCGCCTCGCCAAGTTCATGAACTACCATCCCCCCTTAATGATGTGTCCTCTCTTTTTCTACCACGACTGAAGCACCTCGAGCTTGTCGCCGTCTGCATCCCAAAGGATAACATAGAGCGCCTGCTCCGCGGCTGTAATGCACTCGAGTTCATTCGTCTTCAGGCGATGAATTGCTCGAGTAGCTTCCACATCACCTCCATGACTCTCCGGACTATTTATGTGTGTTTCTGGTGCTGCAACAAGAGATCACAAAAGGTGGACCACAATATGGTCATTGAGGACACACCTTCACTTGGGAGATTACTTGGTAGTTGATCACCAAGGTCCAACAAGAATCAATGTCATTTCTACGCCAAAATTGACAGTGATGGGCTACTTGTTTTTGCATCCACACCCGTTCAGGTACAACAGTCGCCTTCTACCTCTCCTTCTTGATATCAACATTATTTCTAGTTTTGAAGATGTATGTTCGTCTGTCATCCAGAAAATGATTCTGACAAGCTTGATCCAGATTCTGCACACACTGAAGGTCTTGGCACTAGAATCTATCGGCCCCAACCTGCACGAAGTTGTCAGTTTCCTGAGATGCTTTCCGTTCCTAGAGAAGTTGTATATCAAGGTGATGTTGATTTCCTGTTAAATGTTAACCATATGGGAGTTCAATTTTTGGCAACTTTTCCCAAGTTTACAATGACAATGTACTACGATTTCTGAAGGAATTTTGGAGGATGTCAGGACATACATCCCCCACCCCATATTGGTTGCTTGATTCATCTGGTTACCATCCATAAGAATTTCTCCTTTGGATTCATCTATACTAGTTTTCTTAGGGAATTTTTCATCCACTCCAACCTCTTGTGAAGAAGGCTGCATGTTTCTAGATTGTAATCAAATGCCCATGTTAATCATGTCAGATCGAAGATGGCACGTTGGTGCATTTTATAAATCCTGCACACCAAATAGGCCTGTAGTAGTGTTAATCGCGCTCTCTTCTTTTGCAGATAAAAATAGGCTCGGTGCTGGATAATGTGATACAATATAATAATCACATCAAATGCCTAGATCTACATCTCTCAGAAGTTGCTTTGAACCCCTATCGAGGGACCTTACCGGAGATTATATTTGCCGGGTTGTTTGTTGTCAGAGCAAGGGTGTTGAAGGTAATGAGGTTGGACATGCATTTATATCGAAAAAATGAATGGTTCGTTGATCAGCGCCAGCAGCTACTGCAAAATGGAAAGGCTCCAAAAAAGCTGAATTTCATTTTGGAACTGCATATGAAAGAGTAATCGGAAGTCATTGTGTCAACCCCATACATGACTTGTTAGTGGCTGATCCCTTTGCAGAGATGATGATGCTTCGAAACAAGCCTTACTACTGGCATTATTAGTTTGAACCTCTCTTATATCCATGTTCAGCTGATCAGCACAGGCGTTTGCAACTGAATGAGCTAAATTTCATTTGTAATATCAATTTGAACCTTGTAATCTTTGAATTTGAGCCAATTATATAACTCTGGAATTTGAACCTTGTAATATTTCGTGCTTTTGTGGTACAATCATTGAAATGGCATCGTATGAGACTCGTATGTTGGTAGTACTATTTTGACCTTAATATGCAATAGACTTAGATTTTATTAACCATTCTCGACCAGGGATCCAGCCGGAAGCAGAGCAATGGCAAGCGTCGTCGCAACAAGATCTAGATGATTAGATGCTCGTTTCTCCTGGTTTAATATGCATGTAATTGCTTATTTGGTGTGTGGAAATATTATGTGTGTAGTCACTTATGTAATTGTATGCTTAATTTGGTTATGCAATGTTGTTCTGATAAGTATAGATGTTGATGTTCTGTAGACAGAGCAAATCACATCGCACACGGACTAAGCAATGGAACCTGTCGGTGATGATTTCATCAATCACTCACAATTGTATACCAGCAATCGTTTGCTCAGAACACACATGGCTTGTTAACAAGAATCGTTTGTGTTGTTATCGGTGTTCCCACACATTTCCGATTACAGACCTGTTTGCCGTGTATCACACACATCTTGTTAAGTTGAACCGTTTGTGTTCTCTTGGCTCAACGCAAACAGTTCATCCGAGTGAACTGTATGTCATATATCGCACACACCTTCATCTGGCTGACCGTTTCTTTTGTGTTTCCTAATCACAAACAGTTCATCCGAGTAAATTGTATGATGTATATCACACACACCTTCATCTGGCTACCCATTTCTGTTGTGCCACCTCATCACAAACAGTTCATCGGGTGAACTGTATACTGTATATCGCACACACCTTGATCTGGCTTCCCGTTTCTGTTGTTCTGTCTCATCGCAAACAGTTCTTATGGATCAACCATTTGCCCCGCATCACACACGCAACTAAAATCTGAAACGTGTTTGATGTATCTGCCATCTCAAACGTTTTGCATCTTTTTGACGGTTTGTTTGCATCATCGTTTGTTATTAATGCATCGCACACAGTTTTGTCAAAGGGTCTCTGATTGTAGTGTCGCATTAGACGCATCCTACAGTAGTGTATTATCACTGCTGGCGAACTTTGATGCCCAGTGGATGTAATATACAATAAATCCTTTATTGCATAGTGTAGGTTTATTCTAAGTTACTATGTCGTGATTTCTTTATTGTATAGAGTAGGTTTGTTCTTAATTGCTACTAGTTACCGTATATGCCATCTTTCGCTATCTGGAAAAAAACAGCGAAAATCTGATGTGGTCGACGGGTCAAAACATTTGCCTCTAACGGGCCTGCATTTTAGCGGGCCACAATTGGGCCGACACGCAACATTCTTGGGCCTGCGTTGACTGGCCATTGGGGCCCTTCGTGGACACTATGCGCTAGGCCCACAACTTACATGGGCCTTCATTTGGCCCAAAGTTTAGTTGGGCCTTTAGTGGACCCAACACTTAGTTGGGCCCATGTAGCTTCGGGCCATTAACAGGCTGAATATTCTGCTGGCCTGTTACGGCACGGAAGGTACCATGGGCCTTTAGCAGGCTGAAATGCATGTTGGACCTCAATTTTCAATAGTCGTCCACGAGCCTTTAGCAGGCTGAAATGTTGATCGGGCCATTATTGGCCCAGTTATATGACGGGCCATTACCAGGCTGAAACATATCTCAGGCCTTCGTTGGCCCACTGATATCATGGGCCTTTAAGAGGCCGAAAGCTTAGTAGAGGCATCAACGGGCCGAATTATACGACAGACCTTTAACAGGTCCAAAGTCACGTTGGGCTAAACTATTGCCACCTGGATCACGGGCCGTTAGTGGACCGGATGTCGCGTCGGACCATATATGGCCCATGGGTAGCAGGGGCCATTCCCAGGCCGAAAGACACACCAGGCTAAAATGGGCCCATGTCCACATCGGGCATCTAACAGGCCGAAATCTCACTAGGCCGTAATTGGGCCCAAATACTCGGTGAACAATTAACGGCCAAATCCGGCGATGGGCCGTAAATGGGCCATGTTTAAGCAGGCTGTTAGCGGGCTGGCCCACTAGTATATGAGTAAATCATACGAGCCTTTGACTAGGCCGGCCTTTTTAACCTATATGGGCCTCTGTTGGGCCCTGCCATGTGTCGACATATTATAGGCACGTCTCCTCCATTGGATGGATGACATCTGGCCCACCGCGGAGCTGACACGTGTTTCCTCCGGCCAATGAGAATTTTACACATGGAAAATCCCCATTGGTCCAGGTTGTTAACGGGTTATCGGATCCAAACCAGAACCCGATAGCTTAATGGCGACCCGTTACGGTGGATGCCACGTGTCGGTTACCCTTGACAAAAGCACTTCCATGACGCGCCATTTATCGTCATGGAAGTGGACACTTCCGTGATGATAATTTTGGTATTGTCATGGAACACTTCTACAACAGCACATGTATGACTATCTTGATTTTGTCACTTAATCTTCATGGATGTAAATGCATGACAGAAAACGTGACGTACTGTGACAAACACGTATCATCACGGAAGTGTTCTTTTTGTAGTGTCTATGTATGAATATTATTTGAGTCCCTGTTGAACTCTCTTATGCATGATTATTATAGCCTCGTATTTCTTCTCTGAAACTTTGGCTTGGTTTGGCCAACTAGATTGATTTTTCTTGCAATGGGAAGAGGTGCTTTGTGATGGGTTCGATCTTGTGGTGTCCTCATCCAGTGACAAAAGGGGTAACGAGGCACACATGTATTGCTGCCATTAAAGATAAAAAGATGGGGTCTATTCCTGCATGAACAGGTCTTATCTACATCATGTCATTGTTCTTCTTGCATTACTCTGTTTTTCCACGAACTTAATACACTTGATGCATGGTGGATAGCGGTCGATGTGTGGAGTAGTAGTAGTAGATGCAGGCAGGAGTCGGTCTACTAATCTTGGACGTGATGCCTATATACATGATCATTGCCTTGGATACCGTCATAATTATTTGCTCTTCTAACAATTGCCCAACAGTAATTTGTTTACCCATTGTATGCCATTTTCTTGAGAGAAGCCACTAGTGAAATCTAGGTCCCCCGGGTCTATTTTGTATCATATTATTTCCAGATCTATTAATTCAAAAATACAAAAATACCTTGCCGCACTTTTTATTTACTTCTTTTATTTTGTGTTTTTGTTAGATCCATTTATCCAGTCTCAATTTAGTCTATCACAATACCGAGGAGGGATTGACAACCCCTCTTACGCGTTGGGTTGCAAGTTTTTGTCATTTGTGTGAAGGTACTGCTTACATAGTTTGGTGGATCCTCCTACTGGATTGATACCTTGGTTTCATAATTGAGGGAAATACTTACCATTGTTGTGCTGCATCATCCTCTCCTCTTCGGGGAAATACCAATGCATATACAAGCAATCAACCACCCGTGCCTGCGGTCGTGCCATGCAGGCAGAGACAGAAGCCGGGTGCGCGGAAAGCGACGAGTCCGTGGCCAGCGCCTCCGTGTCTGCCGCCATCACTGAGAAGTAGAACACGGGAGGCTGCCACCACTTGGGTCACATGAAGGCCACCCGAGGCGACGACTACGTACACAGGCGGTGTCTTGCCTAGTTCGTCTCGTGCGAGGACCTTCGTTGACCCCGCAAGTGTCTGGCGGACATGAGAAAGACAAAGGGATCCGCGAGCGACCATTTAGATTAGGTATTAATTATACCTCCAGACTCAGACTAGCACCACTTAGCTGATGTAAATGTAATGAAATCCGTCATGTTTATATGAAAATCCGGCATGTTTATATGAAATCCGGCCGTGTTTGCATGAATTTCATCTGGTTTTTTCGAGTTGTTGTCAAAATGTACGCCGCTGGCATTTGATGACGTCCTCCGGCAACTGTGTCTGTGGACTGGTCCCTGGCTGTCCGTGGACGGATGCGGGAGAAAGTTTGCCGGTTGCCTTCGGAGATGCTCTTATGTTGAAAATAATAGAGTCACATCAAATCCATTTGAGTTAATTGCATGTATGATTCTCAAAAATAAAAAGTTAATTGCATGTATAGTACATGAACTTGTAGGATGGGTACAGATTCATACAAAAAGTTAAAAAAATGAAACAAATGAATCCTTAATCATGTATTCTAAGTACTCTCTGTTAAATCCGCCTATGTAGCATGGTGCATGCTCTCATTTTATTTCTGGGTTCCACTATCAGTAGGGTAGAGAAAGATGTATATATATATATATAAACTAAAGATTCCGACAAGATTCAAACTCATGACATCACGTTGCGAGCATCAGGCACTAACCAGTCCACCAGATGTTCTTTCTCCAACAAGCAAGAGACATCTGTCTTTTTATACTGTTATTGTGATAATTGGTTTAAAGTGATATATTTTATGTCTGCCCTGAATGATCTCGAATTCATTAATAGTAACAAAGAAAAGAGTTACCTGGTTAATTAATAGAAAATCGGGCAAAAATCATCACATCAGGCCCGTAAAAACAAGGCACACTGGGCGAGCTGGCTACACACACAAGAACACACACACATGTTGTCGAACAGAAAATCGTCGTCGAGGTTGCAATTCGGCGTCATCATCACTACACCTCTGCGTATGCGAGTCCAACCCCATCATTGAGGACCACCGAGAAATCTACATATCGAGGGGGCTATGAAGAGAAAGAAATTTCAAGAGTGTGCGTGCGAGGCCAAGAGACACAACTAGCGAGTGTGTGTATGTGTGTGTGTGTGTTTGAGACAGAAGCCAATAGATAGATTAAGATCAAGATCGAGGTGTCACCTTGCTTATGTCTTTGTTGTGGGGGGGGAGAGAAAGACGTATCGAGTGTGTGTGTGTGTGTGTGTGCTAGGAACAGAGCCACAACCAGTGCGCGCGCGCGCGCGCGCGCGCGCGTGTGTGTGTGTGTGTGTTTGAGAGAGAAGCCAATAGATAGATTAAGATCAAGATCAAAGTGTCACCCTGCTCCATCGGTGTTGGGAAGGGGGGGTGCCAATGACACTTACGGAGAGAGAGAGAGAGAGAGAGAGAGAGAGAGGGAGAGAGAAAGAAAGAAAGAGGGAGTTTGTGTGTTACGTATCTATATTACTGGATAGGTAGATAGCATGTGTGTGAGGCATACTTAAAGCATCAGGGAGATAAACAAGCGGGTGTTCAAGTGCCGGAAATAAATGTAGAGAGAAATAATGTGTGTGTGTGTGTGTGTGTGTGTGTGAGCGAACTGTTGTCAAAATCACAAAACAAAAGGTGCTCAGCTAGAGTCCCATTGTATGGATTCATATTGTTCCGGCGACTCGAGTTAACCTTACGGATATGTGTGTGAGACATAGTTATACTTTGATACATGAGTGGCGGTGGATGGGCGGAATTAAAGGGGTGGGCATGTTCGACGGAGAGTGTGTGTGTGCTTTTGTGTGAGAGACTTGTAGGATGAGGTAGAAAGAAAAATTCTAAACTTGAAGGAGGAAGAGAAATAGACGAAGTGCGTGTGTTTGATTGAGATGCCCACAGAGAAGGGAGATTGGTATGTGTGTGTGAGATATTACACTATTTATTCACGTATCACTATCTAATTGTCGAGGACGTGCCTCACTTGAACATAATCAATATCTACTCCGTATTGTGGCGTAAGATACAATATTGATTCAATGCTATAAAGATTGGACACTCACATATCACATAAGTTATTTTTTTCAAATAGCCGTTTTCAATCATACATGCCAAAGCTATAGTGATATTTCTTCAAACAACCGCTATAGTTATCATGTACATGCATCATTGTTAGTGTTGCATTCAAATTCATTAGTTTTGGATGATTGAAGGTTCTATTATGAAGTACTATACGTAATATTCATAGATGAATTCAACGTGTACTGCAATTTATGAAATGGAGGCCATGTAATCATATGAGGTAACACTATTAAGTAGCGGACTATAATATCCATTTTTCCCTCGCATGTATATTATCCATTTGTTACTTTCCAATATAATTGAAATTAACATGCCAATGCATTGTGTTTAAATTAAATAACCAATGGCACAAATTATATATTTACACAAGAAATACATAGGCTGGGTGTTTGCTCCTTTTTTATGAAAGTGCCTCAGTTACACCTGTACGTTCAGCCACTCCCGTGTGATCATAACAAGTTATCGATGCATCATCCAAAGTTATTGTCTTTTTTGTAGGGTGGACTTCATACGAGTTATTGCTCACGTATGCGCCATGTACACAGTCGTGCATCACCGGCTTCCCGCTAGCACTGTCCAAAATTAGTTGAAACTAGATATGAACGATCCGAAGTCGGCTAAATCTCTTGCCTCCTTCTAAAATTTCCGCGAGCTAGTTTGGAGGATGCGAAATTTCCCTTTTGTCCTTGGTGCACAGGGAACAACACGACCCTCATTTACATAATAGGTTGGGGTTGCTTTGGTAACTTCCGGTTCCCCCCACCACACGACACCCCCATTTCCTCTCCCCTCCAGCAAAAACGAGTACTCCATAGCACCAGAGCATATTACATCATGATGTCCGTACTTCATCGGTGATTCTACCCTTCCCTCTTGAAACCCTAGACTGCTAATCCACCGGTGTACCAGAGCCCATTCACTGCCGGCGTCGTCCACCTCGCCGGATCTGTTTCTGCGTCCGTATCTACCCCTCCCACTCCCCAAGAAACGTAGACTACTCAACCACCACTATAACACAACCCATTCATTGTCGGCCTTGTCCATGGTGCCAGATCTAATTCACCGGTGCTCTTGTCAACCGCAGTAGATCTGCAGCGGCTCTTTCCTACAACGCACCAGAGCCGCTTCATCTACACCTCCGGAGCCACCCCACTGACGCCCCCCTCGACGACCTCTGATCCGCTTTGTCGACACCGTCCTCAACCCTACCGGAGCCGCTTCGCCGACACGATCCTCAACCCTATCGGAGCAGCTTCATCGACACCATCCTCAATCGTACCAGAGCCGCTTCGCCGATGCCAAAGTCCACGGCCTCAGATCCGCTTGGTCGACACACTCATCCACTCTACCTGAGCAGCTTCCCGACGCCCTCGTCCACGGCCGCAGATCCGCATCGTTGACACCATCCTCAACCCTACAACCGGAGCAGCTTCACCGATGCCCTCATTGACAGCCTCGGATCTGCTTCGTCCACAATGTCGTCCACCCTACCATAGCCGCTTCACAAACACCCTCGTCCACGGTCCTACTTCTCCTTACAGGACCCCGACAACCACCGTAGAGTTATCACCCTTGACATTTCTAACCTGATTCCCATTGTCTGGCACGATGCCCAGCACCCGCAGCGACCTAGGTACATGTCACCTTTAAACCCGTTCAGCATCACCTGCCAGATGTACTTCAAATATACAAACAGGTCACTATTACATGTTATGGAGCTGGCAAGAGCTACAAGGACGATGTTTCTTCTGGATCTAACACCTTGTCCAACCAAAATGTTGGACTGAAGCATTGTAATGTCTTGTAAGTGCATCTCTATCTTGTATATTTGTGTGCCTGCCAGCGTGCCTTGCTAGAATTTTCGACCAATAACCCTTTATGTAGCCAATGATTACCACTACTGGCTGCTAAATTAGAGATATAATACGTCATAGATTACACAAAGTTATAGGTGGCCTGAATGAATGCTAGTGCACTAAATTAGGCGCCCTTAGAGTGCCTGCAAGTCGAGTACATAGAGTTGTTAATTGGTGGTTTAATTATGTGCAAGGGATGTGCAATGTATTATCATATAGAGATATCTCAAATTAGCTGTGTCAACTTGCATATGGGGTGCAACAATGAAAAACGACAAAATTTGTTAGTACAAGATGTCTGGGGCATTTTCATGGAACCTCACAAAAAAGGAGGGGCAGTGATGAGCCTATATAGCTTGGTATGGTAAGTCACTCCATAGCAAACATCGTGACATGTTACTTGTTTGGCATTGCTATTGGCTAGGGTTCTTAGGGCCAGTTATTTTGAGTTATCTTATGGAACTAAGCTCATATGAATATAAGCTCCAGATAATAAGCCAACCAGTTCTTTTTAGTGCTTGCTTTTTTAGCTTATCTGTTGCATGATCAGTGAAAAGTATATATTGCATTATATTTTGTCATTTTGCTGCTCATATGAAAATAAATTTGACTTGAAAACATCACGAATTGAACCCATCATAGTAATTAAAATGACAGGAAAACAAACCATCATTACGTCTTCAGAATGCAAATACAAAGATACCATCTACTAGGCACAATCTACTTTGGTCAATGTCTTCCAAACAGAGGATAATTGCCTAAATTCATATGAAGAACCATTATTTATCAAAATTACATGGTTCAAATGGCTGGTTTTTATCATATAGCAGCACCACCTGAAAGCATCATATAGTAGTATGAGCAGCTGCAGCTCATAGCAATTCATCATATAGCAGCAATAGCAGCTCATTAGAATTCATCATATAGCAGTAGCAGTAGTAGCTCATAGCAATTCATCATACAATAGATCAGAATGAAAATTTGGCAAAAAAAATTAGAGGAGATCCTCACATTGTAGGATGAGTCATCCTGCAAGAACACCTCATGGCCACGACCTGGGAGGAGGGGAGGGGGAACGAGGGGCCTTCTGCCGGAGTGGGGCGTCGGTCGTAGTTGGGCGGAGAGCGCTGGAGTGGAGCATTGGAGGGACCATAGCGTAGACCAGGAGAGTGAGGGGTGGTGCCAGAGGGAGGAGCAGCCAGGGAGATGCGGCCCTACCCACCAGCCATGTCATTGGAGAGAGCATTGTCGAGGACCAGGGCAGATAGGACCGGTGGTGGCCTCGCTGAAGGAAACCTACCGCCGCAGGCAGGGGATCGAGGTAGAGGGAATGGAGATAGGAGATGCGAGCGGGAACAAACGCTTGCGTGTTTGTTTTTACTTGGGGGTCGGGTGTGACGCGGGCCTGACACTAGAAAAAAATACACTTCCGTGATGATACGTGTTGTCACAGTAGGTCATGTTTTTTGTCATGCATGTACATCCATGACAATTTTATGACAGAATCAAGATAGTCATACATGTGCTGTCGTAGAAGTGTTCCATGACATTACCAAAATTATCATCACGGAAGTGTCCACTTCCATGAAGATAAATCGCGCGTCATAGAAGTGCTTTCATCAAGGGTGACCGACACGTGGCATCCACCATAACGGGTCGCCGTTAAGCTATGGGATTCCGGTTTGGATCCGAAAACCCGTTAACAGTCCGGACCAATGGCGATTTTCCATGTGTAAAATTCTCATTCGCCGACGAACCACGTGTCGGCTCAGCGTTGGGACAGATGTCAACCATCCATTTGACAAGAATCGCCAATGAAATGTTGACACGTGGGACGGAACAATAGAGGCCCATATAGGTCTAAAATTCGGCCTAGGAACAGGCCCACAAGATTTCGTCAGATCTAATGGGCCGGCCCATTAACAACCTAACATTTTCTGGACCAAATTATAGCCCACATCAGATACGGGCCATTAAATGAATGCAATATTCTGGGCCAGTTTACGGCCCATGTCAGATCCGACCCGTTAACAGCCTGTAATAGTTTGGGCCAACTTACGGTCCACACCTCATCCGGCCTGTTAACTGACTTTTATTTCTTGGGCCAAATTATGGCCCATAACAGATACGACCCTTTTAACAACTACTGTGCCATTGGGCCCATTGGTGGCCTGATTTGCTCTTCGGCCTCTTAATAGCCCGTTTAACAGTTCGGCCCGATACTAGTTTCGGCATGTCAGCGGCCCTGTATATACATGGGCCTCTTTCGGCCCGGTTTCACTTTCGGCCATTTCAAGGCCCGAGTTGCAACTGGGCCTAATTATGGTCAGTAGTTACTTTCAGCCTCTTAACGGCCCGTAGTCTTCATGGATACATTCTAGCCCAAACTGCCTATCGGCCCGTTAAAGGCCCTTGAGAGTGTTGGGCCTAATTTAGGCCCGTTATACATCCGGCCTGCTTGCCGCCCATCATGTAATTGGGTCAGCCAAGGCCCAAAAACATTTCAATCTGTTAAAAGCCTATTTAATTTTTGGGCCCAATTAAGGCAAGCGGTTTACTCGGCCTTTTAAAGGGCTGATACTAATAGTGGGCCAGATTAAGACTAGACCAAACTAATGGCACAAGATGATTGTAAGCCCGGTTCGACCCGTCTAGCGATTGGCGACCGGCCAGTTTTGGTACAGAAATTATTATTTTATAAACCTAACCTATTGGCTCATTGCTCACCGATTGAAGATTACGACCTTTTCTCAGAGCGATGACAGCAGAAAGAACAAATAAATTACAACATCGTGACGAAGAATAAACCTAGACTATACAACAAAGAAATTACAGCATATTACATCCCTTGGGCATCAAAGTTCGCCGCCAGTGATAATAAGGGGCAACAAGACAATAGATTACATAAATTGGGCAGGTCACCACCAGTGGAAGTTAACAGGTGGACAAAATAATAGACAGACCGACAACACTTCAACACAGTTCAAGAAAGGTTAGCCCGGCCCAGGAGCTGCAGCACAAGCAGCCTAGCAACCTGATGAGACTGCGCTTCTTTGGCCCTCATATCCACCAACTTAAGCTGCATAGCATCAATAAGTGTCATGTACTTATTGTTAATCTTGCATAGACATTGGCGTTCCAGTCGGATTTGAGCGGAAGCATGTATTTCTGCTTGAATTTCGGACTGAAGAAGTCGAACAGATTCAGGCGGCGACTTCATCGAGCTTGTGGCACTGAGTAAGTTTGACACTACATCAAGAAGTGACTTCGTGGTTGTATCCCTACCCTCAAGATGTGTTGCCTTCTCCTCTGGAATATGTGTTGGAGGGACAAACAATGGGTTCGTCTCACTATCATTGTGGCAGTTCTTCCTTGCAGCAGTGTTGTCACCCTGAAAGAGAAACAAGTAGGTAGATAACAAGTTTTGCACGTATAAGCATTAGCGCTGTCAATTCATCTCATTTCTTTGTCAAAAATAAAGTGACACGGTTTAAAATAGCAGTAACATAACAGGCATTTGTCGGCGTCCTGGGAACGGGGGTACCCAGACTTGCCTGCCTGCGGCCCGTGGCATGGCTCTATCAACGGCCCGGCATGGCCCAGCTTCAGCAGCAACAACTCAAGACCCTCGCGAGGGGCCAAGCCTTGCGAGGCGGACAACACCAAGACCTCCCTGGGGGCGGCCTCACTAGGCTGGCTCCCGAGGAGCGGAGATATCAATGCAGGGCGCACCTCGTGAGGTTCACATGACATGAGCCATGACGACCAAGGCCAGGCGGGCGCCAGTGGGCACAGTGTACTAGTTTCCTCATTGGTGCTAAGGAGGCAAGCGCAGGCGCAGAGTCCCGAGGAATCAAGCAAAGGTTTCCATTCCGATGCAACAAGACCATGACCGCCAGGACGGCAGGACGGAGGTTATCACGGAGCCCACTGCAGCGTCACCACCAGAGCCTTTCACAAGCGAAGACTACTTTTGTCAGGATAACTTGTACTAGTTGTCTCCCTTCAAATTTGGCCATTGTGGGATCCCTTCCCGCCTACATTTGGGAAGAGGACCGAGGCCACTATAAATAGGACTTAGCCACTACCACAGAGAGCCATCTTGGGACATATCCATTCCACCTGAACCACCTCACTAGCTCATCATGCTCAAGAACACCTCACCTCTTGAGGCTGTTCAACCACTGTATTAGTTCGTCCTCAGCCCCTCGAGGCAATCCACCACAAAGCTGGAGTAGGGTATTACACCGCAAGGTGGCCCGAACTAGGATGAATCCTTTTCTCCCTTGTTCCTTGGGTTCGTTGAGCTAGGTCGTGGAATCGTTGAGCGGGCAGGCTGGGGAGAGAGTGTTCTTCGTGCGCACCCCAGAGTTCGAACCTCTCAAGGGTCTGCGGAACCCTGGATCAGACATTTGGCGCGCCAGGTGGGGTGCGTCGAAACCTCTCTTCCGTCAATCGATGCACCACCGCTCCACTGCTTCCATGGCTGATGCTCGTCGAGCCCGTGCTGAGCGCTGAGCCGCTCTCGCCGCCCGCGTCGCCCAAACAGCGCCCGTTGGCGGGCCCCCCATCATTCTCCATCACCCGCCGCCACCGCCCCGGCGGGGAACGAGCAGCAAGCTTCGTAGGTGCACCCCTCCGTGCGGCGGGATGGACGCACCGCCACACCGTCGCTAATTCCGGCCGGCTCATCGGTCCATGCTCGTCGCGGTCCCACGGACACGCAGGCTGCGCTGCTCATGGTGTGTGAGCTCCTGCTCTACCGCCCCGTCGACGACCTCTACGAGGATTGGCTGGACCGCATCGCCGAGCTCGTCAGCACCGCTGGGGGCTCTCCTGCACCGTCCCTCTCGCTACATCGCACGCCTCCTGCAGCGGGCGATGTAGCCCATGGAGCGCCTCCACCACCTCCCCGTCAAGACATCGCCCTCGGACCAAGGCGTGCGGCCCCACAGCGTGACCCACCACACAGAGTGCCCGCGCGTGAAGAAGAAAGCTAGCAGGAGGTCCAGCAGCCACAAGAAGATGCTCTTGCGGTCCCAGTACCGCCATGTCAAGACCGCACGCCGCCTGCGGTGGTGGCGCGTGGGTACCAAGACCAGGCTCCGCCTCCGCGACGAGCTCCAGTGACCACCGCGGGCTGCCGAGCCTTCACTCCCGAGCTGCGCAGCATCGTCTGGTCGGGGAATTTCAAGCCCGACCTGCCTCCACGCTACGACGGCACCCCCGACCCTGCTGAGTTCCTGCAGCTCTACGAGCTGAGCATCGAGGCGGCCAACGGCAACGAGAAACTCATGGCGAACTGGTTTCCCATGGCTCTCAAAGACAGTGCACGCTTGTGGCTCCTGAACCTGCCCGCAGGGTCGATCTCCTCCTGGGGCGAGATGCGCGAGCATTTCGTCGCCAACTTCCAGGGTACTCGCGACCGCCCGCCGGCCGCGGGTGACCTGCGGCGCATCAAGCAGCAGCCAGGAGAAACCCTGCAGAAGTACATCCAGCGCCTCAATAGCGTTCGCCTCAAGATCCCCAAGGTGACGAACGAGGCCATTATCTCCGCATTCTCTGATGGCATCTGCGATGTCAAGATGAAGTAGGAGCTCGCCATACACGAGGACCTATGCACGGCTCTGGAGATGTTCAACATGGCGACCAAGTGCGTGAGAGCTGAGGAAGGACGCCTCTCCCTCCTTGGGCTTCCAGTTGCTGATGGGCGGCCGTGCTCGCGGCTAAGCCGGAGATGAAGCGCGACCGCGACCACCCGGAGTCATCCAAGGGCAGCTGCCCGTTCTGCGCCTTCCACAATGTACACAACCACGACACCAACGACTATCAGGAGCTCAGGGCCATCCGCGACGGGCACTTCGGTCGACGCCCCAAGCATAACGATCGAGGCTACGGCCATGGAGGAGGACGAAGTGGAGGACGCTGGGATGAACGCGGCCCCGGCCAGGAGTGGCGTGGCCAGCCTCGTGAGGACTGCTGGCAGGACCAGCCTCGCGAGGGCGCCTGAAGGGACCAGCCTCATGAGGACCGTCCTCGGGGCAAGGCCGGGCTCCCTCCGCTGCCACCACCACCAAGGAGGAACGATGACCATCAACAGGACGAGGGGGCTGGGGGCTTCCAGGAGCCGCGCGCCATCGCCTGCATCTTGGGCGGCGCTCAGACCCCAGCCTCCCATCGCATCTTCAAGCAGTTTGCTCGTGAGGTGAACGTGGCCCTCCCCGGGCTCGAGGCCACGCGCCCGCTCAGGTAGTCCAAGTGCACCATCACCTTCAGCTCGTCCAACCAGCTCAAGTGCGCGGCAACCGCCGGCGCCCTCCCGATGCTCTGCTCACCCGTCATCAGCAATGTCCTTGTCACCAAGACCCACATCGATGGCGGTGCGGGGCTCAATGTTCTTTCCATCGAGACATTCGACCGCCTCCAAGTGCCATATGATCAGCTGCAGCCCACCAAGCTCTTCTTAGGAGTGACCGACGGCTCCACCACTCCGATAGGGCAGATCCGCCTCCCTGTCACCTTTGGCCAACAGGACAACTACCGCACCGAGCTCATCGACTTCGACGTCGCCCACATCCGCCTACCGTACAATGCCATCCTTGGGTATCCGGCCCTGGCCATGTTCATGGCGGTGACCCACCATGACTACAATGTCCTCAAGATGCCAGGGAACCGCGACGTCATCATGATCGCCTGCGAGGAAAAGGACATGGTGTGCTCCCTCGAGCGCGCCTACCAGGCTGCGGCGGTCGAGGACCCAGACAACGAAGGCGCCATCTACCCTCTTGAGGTTGTCCCCAAGAAGAAGAAGCAGATGCTCCACCAAGAGCCTCAGGAGAGCGGTGTCTCCAGCGGCACCACCTCAGGACCTGCGCCCACGGGTGGGGCGCCTCCCTCCCTCGCATAGGAAGGCGCGCCTAGCACCCTCCTCAGGCTGGGCTCAGGGGCTCTCTTTTGGAGGGCCTCAGACTTAGCCCACGTCACGAGGGAGGCGCTTGGGCACCACAAGGAGGTGTGCTTCATCGCACGCTTCCTTCATGAGGGCACAAGGCATGCAGTGCCTGGTGCTCAGGAGTTCATCACCAAGGCAACCGAGGAGCTTCAAGAGGCAAGAGCCATGCGCGGCGACCGCCGCCCACCACCTGGCGCAGCTCCTTGCCCTGGCGAGGACGACAAGCTGCACATCTGCGTCAACATCCCAGGGCTCAACAGAGCCGCATCCCAAGAGTGCTTCTGCCTTCACGCGTTGGTCGGTGTGAGGGTCCCCCTCATAGCTACGTCCGCATGCCTCTCGATCTGCCGAACACGGCTGCCACCTTCCAGCGCCACCTGCAGAGCGTCCTGACTGCTCAGGAGGCCAGGCACCACGCGGTCCTGGCGGACATGGTGACGGTTCTTCATGAGTCTCCCGAGCCCCCAGAGCCTCCCGAGGCTTAGGACCCAGGCGGCTCTTGAGGAGCAGCTTCTTCAACACGCGTCTTCGGCTGCTCCAACATCTCTCCAGCAACGGTGCCAGAAGACTCTTTCCGGTTAGTTCAGTTGGGGGCGCCCTTTGGGCTGCATTATCCCCAGGTCGCATGGGACTGTCCCTGCGACATGTATCCTTTTGCATCTTTAACTTACTCTGTTGGGGGCGCCCCTCGGGCTGCATCATCCCCAGGCCGAATGGGCCCGTCCCTGTGGCATGTATCGTTCTTACAATTGCCTGAACAAGCTTGCCTCCTTATCCAAGATGGTTTATGATTATCGCCTACTTGCTTGTTGCCCTTCGCGGCCTCCCGCGTTGCTGACCGGCCTCTTGCTCATCCCGATTGTGCTCAGGTCCTTCCCTGCAATGCTGACAAACCTGAGAGATCCAGCTCTGGCTTGCAGCCCGCCCCGCGCACATCACCTTGCCAGATCCTCAGTGCCTTCATCTTCTTGCAAAAAGTTCAGCGGCAGGATAGCAAACGCGAGTACAGGCTATATTCTCCCCTCGAACTAACCTGCAGGAATCTCCGGAGCTTGACTACGGGTGGCCCCGCCGGCCGCCCCCTTTTCATGCAATTTGCTTGCGCGTTAAAGGGGGGCTCCTGAGCATCGCGCCTCAGGACCTGTTACTGACTCTCCAGCCCTCACCCCCTGGCCTTGACCACGGCATCGCGACCTGGCATACCAGCGTTGGCTAAGCCTCGCTCGAGGGTCGGGACCCAAGGACGCAGAGCATTTAGATGAGCAAGAAAGGGGGAAGCCGGCGTGAGCCTAACCTAGTAACACTGCTACTGAAGCGCAAATTGGGTGCCGTGTAGGGGATCGCCTCGGGCTCGTTAAGATAAGTCACATGTTCATGTTAGCGCGATGCCGTAGTTTGAAATTTTTGACTCTCGCAGCCTTGCTCAGGCAATGTTGCCTTCCTTCTCAGCCTTCAGGAAGCTGCTTGCACGCCAAAGGGGACCTCTTGAGCATCGTGCCTCAGGAGCTCTTACTGGACCTTGGGCCGCTCACCTCCTGGCCTTGACCACGGCATCGCGACCTGGCATACTAGTGACGGCTGAAGCTTGCCTGAGGACTGGGACCTGCCGGCGTCAAGCGCTAAGCTACCGCGAGGATGAAAAGGGGGAAAGTGCCAAAGCAAGACATGCAACCACAACCTTATAGTTGGAATAATAAACATCGGAGCAAAAGCATTACAGGTTCTTTACACACCCCTACGGGGTTTGTCTCGATTCCTCGCAGGAAACAAAAGAAGAAAATCCTCAAGGAGCCCTAACTACGGACGTCCTCGCCGACGCCGTCATCAATAGTGGGCCACGAGTGGCTGATGCCAACCCCATCCAGGTCACCGATGACGATGGGCAGACGCCGCCGCATCGCTCCGGGCACGATGAGAGCTCGGTGGCGCGAAGCTGTCGTCGCTCGTCTCCGGAGACTCGCTAGGCTCGGGAGAGTCGCTGGACTCCCAGGAGTCATCGGTGCTGCTGGAGAAGCTACCGGTAGGACCAGGGGCAGGTTCAACGCTTGCCTCTGCGCCATCCCGGCGGTTTCCTCCAGGACAGCACTCCAGGCGGCGGCCTTCCTCGCCGAAGACCTTGAAGTACAGCGTTGAGGCGCCATCATACTCAAAGTGGATCGCGAGGGCCCCCTCCGTGCGGCAGGCGCGGGCGACCTCGCCGCATCCACGGGTCATGAAGATCTTGCCCGGGGTAACGACCTCGACCCCCGCCCCCGTGGCCAGAGTGCAACACCCCGTGCTACAGCCACAGCTCAAGTGGCCCCCTCAGCGGCATCTCCTCGGCAAAGAACCGCGGGAACTGGATCCACGTGCGCGGTGGCATCACCGCCAACACCACAAACTCGCGCGAGGAGCCCTTGGCGTGGGTTCGTGGCCTGGCAGCTCGTGCAACCATAGCCTGGCCACCACGGCTGTGGCACCAGCGGCGCGGGGCGCTCCCGCCTTCTCTGGAGCCTTGCGCTTTGGCGTACAAGGGAAGCGGGTAGACTGGAGGAGGCCGCTCAGACCAAGGTCGCGTCACGCCCATCCTCACGCCGAAGTCGCGGGGGCGGATGAACCTCTTCTTCGGCGGAAGCGGCCCCTGCTCCTCGCGAGGGGCTTTTCCTTTCTCTGCGGTGGAGAACCTCCTAATCGGCGCCATGAGTATCGCGGTAAGGCGGCGAGGCGAGGGGGAAGAAGAAGGAGTGTGCGGCAAGGAGAAAGGATGAGAAAAGGGGGCTCTGCCCTCTCTTCATTTATAGCCAAGAGGAGGCCAACCGCCGGCCTCTACAATCGCATGTAATGATGGTTTTTTCTCTACATGCAGCAGAGTCTCGTCAATTCGGACGGTTGCCGAGGCAGTGTGGGGAAGCAGAGGCGCCCACGTCCCATCAATCGCCACGTGTTGATCGAGGCCACAGGCGGTTGGGGCCCGCGGTGCTCCGCACTTGCCCTTTGGCTTTGCCCCAAAGCCAAGTTCGAGCCCGCCTTGGGCCCGGGGGCTACTGTCGGCATCTTGGGAACAGGGGTACCCATACTTTCTGCCTGCGGCCCATGGCGTGGCTCTATCAACGGCCCGACATGGCCCAGCTTCAGCAGCAACAACTCAAGACCCTCGCGAGGCGGACGACACCAAGACCTCCGTGGGGGTGGCCTCACTAGGCTGGCTCCCGAGGAGTGGAGATATCAATGGAGGGCGCACCTCGTGAGGTTCACATGACGTGAGCCATGATGACCAAGGCCAGACGGGCGCCAGCGGGCGCAGTGTACCAGTTTCCTCTTTGGTGCTAGGGAGCCAAGCGCAGGCGCGGAGTCCCGAGGAATCAAGCAATGGTTTCCATTCCGGTGCAACAAGACCATGACCACTAGGACGGCAGGACGGAGGTCATCGTGGAGCCCACTGCAGCATCACCACCAGAGCCTTTCATAGGCGAAGACTACTTTTGTCAGGATAACTTGTACTAGTTGTCTTCCTTCAAATTTGGCTGTTGTGGGATCCCTTCCCGCCTATATTTGGGAAGAGGACCAAGGCCACTATAAATAGGACTTAGCCACCACCATAGAGAGGCATCGTGGGACGGATCCATTCCACCCGAACCACCTCACCAGCTCATCGAGCTCAAGAACACCTCACCTCCTAAGGCTGTTCAACCATTGTATTAGTTCGTCCTCAGCCCCTCGAGGCAATCCACCACAAAGCTGGAGTAGGGTATTACACCGCAAGGTGGCCCGAACCAGGATAAATCCTTGTGTCCCTTGTTCCTTGGGTCCGTTGATCTAGGTCATGGAATCGTTGAGCGGGCAGGCTGGGGAGAGTTTGTTCTTTGTGCACACCCCAGAATTCGAACCTCTCAAGGGTTTGCAGAACCCTGAATCCGACAACATTGTTCATAGTTAAGACGGCAGGAAATGGCATTGTGCAGGAGCAGCCAGCTTCATCAGACCACTGGATTATAGATCAAGAACACAAGCATAAATGTAGTTCTAAACAACGTATTAGCATGAATGGTGAGTGTACTGTCAATTTATACCATTTGGATTGGTAGATAAAGAGACACGATTTAAATAACATTAATATAATATAGCATTGTTCATAATTGAGACATAGCAGGATATGACATTGTGTTGTTGTTGGTAGTCTCACCACACCATTGGATTACAGATCAAGAACACAAGCATACACATAGTGCTAAAGAAGATAACTTGCTATGTTTAGTTTAATTTACATGGTACGAATAGGGAACTAGGTTGTACAACTAAAGACTGAAATTGAGATGGACAAACTTATGTTTATGTACTTCTACTTTGTAAACTTTGAACAAGCAATTTGATGCAGACGACAAAAATGAACAACATTTGCACTCATAGCTATCCAAATATACACAACAAAGTTTGAAGGCTCGAGGAGGACAAACTTACATTAGTAGTGAAGACAGGCTCTATAAAGGCATTGTCCATATTGATGGGGGGCACACACTCTTCTTCAAGAGTATTGCTTGTATTCTCCATTTTGTTAAGAGTAAATATAGATGTGAAAATATAGGAACAAATGGCGATTATTTGACTTAAGATGCAGAGTACAAATGTAAATACAACATACAGGCAGAAGGCACTGACAAGAGTAATGCGGAGCTAAACTTCTTTAGTAACATTGGTTTTATTCAATATTTTGGCAAGAGTAAATTTAGATCTGATGTGTAGAAAATGGAGGACAAGGGAAAATAAGCTGCAAAGGGTACATGAAGAACTAGCTGACAAATATAAGTACAGTGATGGTGGACAGGAGATACTTACAAGAACAATGCAGAACTAAATTTCCTCATAAGCATTGGGTTTATTCTACATTAAAGCATTAATATAGATATGATAATTTGGAGCGAACATCGGATAAGCAAGCTATAATGCAAAATGATGTCACATAATCCACCAGGTAAGAATGTAAGGACAACGATAGGACAATACGTACTCACATGAGCAAAGCAGCGACCAGCATAGTTGCGATATCCTAGGTTTTGCGGCGCTGGTTCTATCACCAATATACGTTGGGTGCTATGTGATTTCTCCGGTAGCACCACCTTTTTCAAGGACTTTGCTTGTACTCCTTCAGGTTCTGTAATCACCCTCTTCTTTTTGGATGTCTGAAACACAAGAACATAATTCGAATGGAAAACATGGTATGACGACAAATGGAATAGGTGTTGATAATGGATGGGCATGGCATCTTCACATATATCATTAGTAAGCTAAGCATATGGCGGTGCAACGAAGCAAAAGAAATGCAAGACACCTTATGCAAGATATGTGCAAACAATAAAACCTTGCCAAATTAGAACATGCACCTTATTGTGTGAACAGGATAGGCCATCTGCATTTGACTCCTTGAGCTCAGAATAGTCATTAGGATCATATTCTGAATACAAATCTATAGGTCGGGAGCATGTGGGTTTCATTGCATCCATAATGGACCTCAATCCCTTGATGCCAAGTTTGTTACCCATTGAACTGTTCCGCAATATTCTTCTGATGTGCGCATTCTTATATTCATTGTGCTTACGTACAATATCTGTAAAGCATGAGAACACAAATAGTAGCGAGATTATCTTTGTAATGCAGAGGATATTGTAATATAATAGAGGCTCCCTGTAAACCCTTGTGTGCTATCACTGGATTCTGATGAGAAAGCCCATGTGTGCTATAATATGGTGAGTAGATTAATATAATCTAGCACAACTACACAAAAATAGGCTCCTTGTTGGGAGCCCCAGATGTAAGGATAGTTGGCAGATGATAGGTTCATAATATACCATTTAGAAAGTTTATTGCCAAACCATGATAACGAGAGTGCAGAGCCAGTAGGCAGATCGTAGTGTAGATAATAGGGGTACACCATAACCACCATAAATAAATCAGGAAAGCGGAACTGGCTGGAAAACACAGGGTTTTGCTGCTACTAATATGCAGCCTATCGATCGCCTACAGGCCAACTCTGTTCATCTGAAGGCGCACAACTGTTACTATCAGTTTAGTCTATCAAAGACCGCGTGGCTCCCACCATTTCCGGGGTATTATGGCAGACCAACTCGAAGTGCAAAATCATTTAGCAGAACCGGCCCAATAGAGCTGTCGACTGCATATTTCCCTGCTCCCCTTCCTGACAAGGAACATACTGTGCTTACTAAAGAAGAACAAAAGAGGAACATTTAAGAACAGAAGAGGAATCATATTCTTGAGGTTACGCTTCATTGCATACAATGTTGGTTGCCCACTCATGATGAATCACAGCGCCCAAAGAAGTACAATTCCATGCTGTCTCTCTATATGTGGCCACATGCATTTGGAAAATCAAGTGGGAGCATTACATGACCAATTAAATGTGTATCTGTTAACTAATATCAGTATCATATCACAATTCGTATTTGAAGAAGTAAGGTTTGGACTTATGATTGGTGTGTTGCTTAGCTTCAAGAGTGGACTGCTGCGAGTGCGACACAGAGCACCTACACGGATCATAGTGTAGACATAACGGGAAAACCATTAGCATCACAAGAATCAACAAACTGGAACTTGCTAGAAAATATAGGCTACTATTGCCGGTATGGCTAGAAAGGCTTCGGATACCAGCTCCCTTCAACTGAAGGTGCGGTACTGTTAATATCAGTGTAACTCTCAAAGGCGACACGGCTCCCCGCATTTCCTTGCTAATCTTATAGGATTCAAGTGGGCAGGCCACTACAATTCCTATTCCGATGTTTACAAAATCCTACAAATCAAAGAGTCTCGAAGAGTTCAAAGTGTCCATCACAACAAACCGAATAGACCTCTACACTTCAAATGTCCCTGCTCATCTTCACTACAAGGAATATACTGTACTACTATCATACTCCTTCCATTCCAAAATATAAGTCTATGTAGAGATTTCCACTATGGATCACATACAGATGTATATAGATACATTTTAGAGTGTAGATTGACTCATTTTGCTCCATATGTAGTCCATGGTGGAATCTATACAAAGACTTGTATTTAGGAACGGAGAGAGTACTTATTGAAGAAGAACGGAAGAGGAACATGCTAAAGAAGAGCAAGTAGATTTTGGATAATAAAATGTTCATTGCGCAGTGCCCACACATGATGAACCGGAGCGCATAAAAATGCAACTCCCAGCTGTCTCTCTATATGTGGTGCACGTGCTTTTCGAAAGTAAAGAAGGAACATTAGCTGACCAATTAAACGTTATCTGTTTAGTAATATCAGCATCATATCAGATTCGTATTTGAGCAACAAGATTGGAATTATGAGTGGCACATTGTTTAGCTTGATGGATTCAGGAGCAGTGCTGAGCAGCTACCCTGATGGTACTGAATATAAAGGAATGTCTGCATGCAAGTTGCGTGACTTTCTTCATTTGGGTCAGTCGGCCATTTCAGGCGGTTGGATGAAGATCCTACGTCTCCTAACCCTTCTTCTTCCTCGTCTCTAATTCTTCCCATATAGAACACCGCATGGGCCGCCGGCCGAACAACCGGCCCCAACCCCCCCCCCCCCCCCCCGCCCTCCCCTGAACCGCCCCCACCGCCTGTATTCCTCCGCCACCCCCACCCCCGCCCCCGCCCCCGCCCGTGTCGAGTTTTCTTCGTTCGGCGAGGCCCCGCCACCGCCAGGCCACCGCCCCCCACAACCATCGTCCCCACCCGAGCCCCTCCTTTGCACCGGCGAACTCCGCGCGTGCTCTCAAAAATCGACTGACCCAATTTTGAAATTTAGTCTACTGACATTTAACTAGTGTGGGATATAAAAGGGGAAAGCCATAAGCATTGCGAGTATAGTGTTGAGCGTGCCATGGCGGATCTGGAGGTGCAAACCGGACAAAGGCAACTTCGCAACCAATGTTTGCTTTCAACTAACAAGTAAGTGATGGACAAGAAATCAGAGTAAAGCAGTGACGATCTATTTTCTTGCTGCGATAAATAAGTTGAGTAGGTATGAAAGAGTACCGCCTCTGGTGCGGCCCCGTGTATGCATCTATTGAGAATTTGACGGTGCTACGGTAGCAATGGTTGTTGGCGGCGTGGAAGAAGATCTAGGAGGGTCGACGGTGGTGGCAGGGAAAATATCCCGACGCGGTGGATGAGACGGTCGTAGGAGCGGGGCCGGCAAGGTGGACGACGGTGGGGATGAAGTGAGAGGACGGGATGCAAGGATCCCGGTCCGAAGCCGTGGATGAGAGAGGTCGATCTCTTGTAATGGACAGCGCGTCGGGGTATCATCTCCGGCATGGTGGAGGAGGACGGCGGTGGATAGGGTGGCGGACGGAGGAGGCTGGGGTGGAGAGGGTGTTTTGGCGCCCACGGAGTACGAATGGGGAAATGGAGGGAGAGAGGAAGGGGGAACCATGTCTTCAGGGCGCGCTTGTCTCAAATGCAAGGAAATTTACAAACTTAGCCCCCGTTTAAAATTTCCTACATCACAGCAATATTAGTCAGTTGGGGATAGGACTGTAATCTCGCATACAACGGTTACCATACATGCATGCTACGGGACTTGCAAACCTCAACACAAGTATTTCTCAAATTCATAATTAGTTCACTAGCATGACTCTAATATCACCATCTTCATGTCTCAAAACAATCATCAAGTATCAAACTTCTCATAGCATTCAACGCACTTTATATGGAAGTTTTTATTATACCCATCTTGGATGCCCATCATATTAGGACTAGTTTTATAACCAAAGCAAATTACCATGCTGTTCTAAAAGGCTCTCAAAATAATGTAAGTGAAGCATGAGAAATCAATAATTTCTATAAAATAAAACCACCACCGTGCTCTGAAAAGATATAAGTGAAGCACTAGAGCAAAATTATATAGCTCAAAAGATATAAGTGAAGCACATAGAGTATTCTAATAAATTCCGATTCATGCGTATCTCTACCAAAAGGTGTGTACAGCAAGTATGATTGTGGTAAACTAAAAATCAAAGACTCAAATCATACAAGACGCTCCAAGCAAAACACATATCATGTGGTGAATAAAAATATAGCCTCAAGTAAAGCTACCGATAGACGAAGACGAAAGAGGGGATGTCTTCCGGGGCATCCCCAAGCTTAGGCTTTTCGTTATCCTTGAATTTTACCTTGGGGTGCCTTGGCCATCCCCAAGCTTAGGCTCTTGCCACTCCTTATTCCATAATCCATCAAATCTTTACCCAAAAACTTGAAAACTTCACAACACAAAACTCAACAGAAAATCTCATGAGCTCCGTTCGTATAAAAAAATAAACCACCACTTTAAGGTACTATAATGAACTCATTCTTTATTTATAATGGTGTTAAACCTACTATATTACAACTTCTCTATGGTTCATACCCCCCTATACTACTCATAGATTCATCAAAATAAGCAAACAACACACGAAAAAAAGAATCTGTCAAAACAGAACAGTCTGTAGAAATCTGATTTGTTCGAATACTTCTGGAACTCCAAAAATTCTGAAAACTAGGAAAACCTGGATAATTTGTATATTAATCTATTTCAAAAAGCATTGGCATTTTATCACGTTCTGCTGAATTTTAACAATTATTTTCGTGAGAGCAAAGTTTCTGTCTTTTTCAGCAAGATCAAACAACTATCACCCAAGAAGATCCTATTGGTTCTACTTGGCACAAACACTAATTAAAACATAAAAACACATCTAAACAGAGGCTAGATGAATTATGTATTACTAAATAGTAACAAAAAGCAAAGAACAAAAATAAAATTGAATTTCGTCCCAACAAGCGCTATCGTTTAACGCCCCAGCTAGGCATAAAAGCAAAAATAGATCTAGGTATTGCCATCTTTGGTATGCAAACCATAAGTGGCTCTCATAATAGATTCATAAGGCAATTTAATTTTATTCCTAGTAAAGTGTTCCGTGCCTTTCCTTAATGTAAATTGGGATCTAATATTTCCTTCTTTCATGTCAATAATTGCACCAATCGCTCCAAGGAAAGGTCTACCAAGAATAATAGGACATGTAGGATTGCAATCTATATCAAAAACAATGAACTCCACGGGCACATAATTCCTATTTGCAACAATAAGAACATCATTAATCCTTCCCATAGGTTTCTTAATGGTGGAATCCGCAAGATGCAAATTCAAAGAACAATCATCAAATTCACGGAAACCTAGCACATCACACGAAGTTTTTGGAATCGTGGAAACACTAGCAACCAAATCACATAAAGCATAGCATTCATAATCTTTAATATTAATTTTAATAGTAGGATCCCACTCATCAAAAAGTTTTCTAGGGATAGAAACTTCTAGTTCAAGCTTTTCTTCATGGGATTGCATTAAAGCATCGACGATATGTTTAGTAAAAGCTTTATTTTGATTATAAGCATGAGGAGAATTTAACATGGATTGCAACAAGGAAATACAATCTATCAAAGAGCAATTATCATAATTAAATTCCTTGAAATCCAAAATAGTGGGTTCATTGCAATGTAAAGTTTTGACCTCTTCAATCCCACTTTTATCAATTTTTGCATCAAGATCTAAAAACTCTGAATCATTGGGACGCCTTTCAACTAAACATGACTCATCTCCAGTCCCATCTTTACCAAGATTCATATTGGAAAACAAAGATTTAATAGGAGACACAACAATTACTTTTAGATCTTCATCGTTATTAGCATGAAGATCTTCCGGTTTAGCAGCCATCTTATTAACTAAGGTGGCTTGCTTATCCGAAATTTGGCCTACTAAATTTTCAAGATGAGCAAACTGAGATTTCAAACCATAAAATTCCTTAGACATATCATCGAGCTCTTTATTCATGTATTCCATAAAACTTTTTTGTTCTTTAAGCTCGTTTCTGAAGAAATTATTATGCTCAAATTGCAAAGACATAAAGCTTCTAACGTTGTTTTCAATTTCTTCCATCCTTCTAAGGTGAGGATCACCGCCTTTTGGCAGGTCCATCAAAGCAAACAGGCACACTAACACCCAGGAACACTAGAAGCAACCGAAAAGAGACGAACCGAAAAGGGGCGAAGAAAAGGCAAAGGTTTTTGAAAATCATTTTAGAAGTGGGGAGAGGAAAACGAGAGGCGAATGGAAAATAATGTAATGCGAGGGAGAAGAGTTTATGATGGGTACATGGTATTTCTTGACTTGGCGTAGATCTCCCCGGCAACGGCGCTAGAAATCCTTCTTGTTGGGGAACGTAGTAATTTCAAAAAAATTCCTACGCACACGCAAGATCATGGTGATGCATAGCAACGAGAGGGGAGAGTGTTGTCCATGTACCCTCGTAGACTGAAAGCGGAAGCGTTTAACACAACGCGGTTGATGTAGTCGTACGTCTTCACGATCCGACCGATCAAGTACCGAACGCACGGCACCTCCGAGTTTAGCACACGTTCAGCTCGATGACGTCCCTCGAACTCCGATCCGGCCGAGTGTTGAGGGAGAGTTTCGTCAGCATGACGGCGTGGTGACAATGATGATGTTCTACCGACGCAGGGCTTCGCCTAAGCACCGCTACGATATTATCGAGGGGTAATATGGTGGAGGGGGCACCGCACACGGCTAAGAGATCAATGATCAATTGTGTCTAGAGGTGCCCCCCTACCCCCGTATATAAAGGAGCAAGGGGGGTTCGGCCGGCCAAAGGGGAGAGGCGCGCCAGGAGGAGTCCTACTCCTACCGGGAGTAGGACTCCCCCCCTTTTCCATGTTGGACTAGGAGATAGAGGGGGAAGAGGTGGAGGGGAGGAAGGAAAGGGGGGGCGCCCCCTTCTCCTTGTCCTATCCGGACTGGGGGGAGGGGCGTGCGGCCCTGCCCTAGCCTCCTCTCCTCTCTTCCACCTAGGCCCACTAAGGCCCATTAAGTTACCGGGGGATTCCGGTAACCTCCCGGTACTCCGGAAAAATCCCGATTTCACCTGGAACACTTCCGATATCCAAACATAGGCTTACAATATATCAATCTTTATGTCTCGACCATTTCGAGACTCCTCGTTATGTCCGTGATCACATCCGGGACTCCGAACAACCTTCGGTACATCAAAACATATAAACTCATAATATAACTGTCATCGTAACGTTAAGCGTGCGGACCCTACGGGTTCGAGAACTATGTAGACATGACCGAGACACCTCTCCGGTCAATAACCAATAGCGGAACCTGGATGCTCATATTGGCTCCCACATATTCTACGAAGATCTTTATCGGTCAGACCGCATAACGACATACGTTGTTCCCTTTGTCATCGGTATGTTACTTGCCCGAGATTCGATCGTCGGTATCTCGATACCTAGTTCAATCTCGTTACCGGCAAGTCTCTTTACTCGTTCCGTAATACATCATCCCGCAACTAACTCATTAGTTACAATGCTTGCAAGGCTTATAGTGATGTGTATTACTGAGTGGGCCCAGAGATACCTCTCCGACAATCGGAGTGAAAAATCCTAATCTTGAAATACGCCAACCCAACAAGTACCTTTGGAGACACCTGTAGAGCACCTTTATAATCACCCAGTTACGTTGTGACGTTTGGTAGCACACAAAGTGTTCCTCTGGTAGCACACAAATTGTTCCTCTTCAAGGGTGCATGACCATAAAAGATATTACTCATATAAATAGAACAACCATTATTCTCTGATTTAAATGAATAACCGTCTCGCATCAAACAAGATCCAGCTATAATGTTCATACTCAACGCTTGCACCAAATAACAATTATTTAGGTCTAATACTAATCCCGAAGGTAGATGTAGAGGTAGCGTGCCGACGGTGATCACATCGACTTTGGAACCATTTCCCACGCGCATCATCACCTCGTCCTTGGCCAGTGTTCGCTTAATCCGTAGTCCCTGTTTCGAGTTGCAAATATTAGCAACAGAACCAGTATCAAATACTCAGGTGCTACTGCGAGCTCTGGTAAGGTACACATCAATAACATGTATATCACATATACCTTTGTTCACCTTGCCATCCTTCTTATCCGCCAAATACTTGGGGCAGTTCCGCTTCCAGTTACCAGTCTGCTTCCAGTAGAAGCACTCACTCTCAGGCTTAGGTCCGGATTTGGGTTTCTTCTACTAAACAGCAACTTGCTTGCTGTTCTTCTTGAAGTTCCCCTTCTTCTTCCCTTTGCCCTTTTTCTTGAAACTAGTGGTCTTATTGACCATCAACACTTGATGCTCCTTTTTGATTTCTACCTCCGCTGCCTTCAGCATTGCGAAGAGCTCGGGAATTGTCTTATTCATCCCTTGCATGTTATAGTTCATCACGAAGCTCTTGTAGCTTGGTGGCAGTGATTGAAGAATTTTGTCAATGACGCTATCATCCGGAAGATTAACTCCCAGTTGAATCAAGTGATTGTTATACCCAGACATTTTGAGTATATGCTCACTGACAGAACTATTCTCTTCCATCTTGCAGCTGTAGAACTTATTGGAGACTTAATATCTCTCAATCCGGGCATTTGCTTGAAATATTAACTTCAACTCCTGGAACATCTCATATGCTCCATGACGTTCAAAACGTTGTTGAAGACCCGGTTCTAAGCCATAAAGCATGGCACACTGAACTATCGAGTAGTCATCAGCTTTGCTCTGCCAGACGTTCATAACCTCTGGTGTTGCTCTTGCAGCAGGCCTGGCACCCAGCGGTGCTTCCAGGACGTAATTCTTCTGTGCAGCAATGAGGATAATCCTCAAGTTACGGACCCAGTCCGTGTAATTGCTACCATAATCTTTCAACTTTGCTTTCTCAAGGAACGCATTAAAATTCAACGGAACAACAGCACGGGCCATCTATCTACAATTAACATAGACAAGCAAGATACTATCAGGTACTAAGTTCATGATAAATTTAAGTTCTATTAATCATATTACTTAAGAACTCCCACTTAGATAGACATCCCTCTAATCATCTAAGTGATTACGTGATCCAAATCAACTAAACCATAACCGATCATCACGTGAAATGGAGTAGTTTTCAATGGTGAACATCACTATGTTGATCATATCTACTATATGATTCACGCTCGACCTTTCGGTCTTAGTGTTCCGAGGCCATATCTGCATATGCTAGGCTCGTCAAGTTTAACCTGAGTATTCTGCGTGTGCAAAACTGGCTTGCACCCGTTGTAGATGGACGTAGAGCTTATCACACCCGATCATCACGTGGTGTGTGGGCACGACGAACTTTGGCAACGGTGCATACTCAGGGAGAACACTTTTATCTTGAAATTTAGTGAGAGATCATCTTATAATGCTACCGTCAATCAAAGCAAGATAAGATGCATAAAAGATAAACATCACATGCAATCAATATAAGTGATATGATATGGCCATCATCATCTTGTGCTTGTGATCTCCATCTCCGAAGCACCGTCATGATCACCATCGTCACCGGCGCGACACCTTGATCTCCATCGTAGCATCATTGTCGTCTCGCCAACTATTGCTTCTACGACTATCGCTACCGCTTAGTGATAAAGTAAAACAATTACATGGCGATTGCATTGCATACAATAAAGCGACAACCATATGGCTCCTGCCAGTTGCCGATAACTCGGTTACAAAACATGATCATCTCATACAATAAAATTCAGCATCATGTCTTGACCATATCACATCACAACATGCCCTGCAAAAACAAGTTAGACGTCCTCTACTTTGTTGTTGCAAGTTTTACGTGGCTGCTACGGGCTGAGCAAGAACCGTTCTTACCTACGCATCAAACCACAACGATAGTTTGTCAAGTTGGTGTTGTTTTAACCTTCGCAAGGACCGGGCGTAGCCACACTCGGTTCAACTAAAGTGAGAGAGACAGACACCCGCCAGTCACCTTTAAGCAACAAGTGCTCGCAACGGTGAAACCAGTCTCGCGAAGCGTACGCGTAATGTCGGTCCGGGCCGCTTCATCTCACAATACCGCTGAACCAAAATATGACATGCTGTAAGCAGTATGACTTATATCGCCCACAACTCACTTCTGTTCTACTCGCGCATATAACATCAACGCATAAAACCTGGCTCGGATGCCACTGTTGGGGAACGTAGTAATTTCAAAAAAATTCCTACGCACACGCAAGATCATGGTGATGCATAGCAACGAGAGGGGAGAGTGTTGTCCACGTACCCTCGTAGACCGAAAGCGCAAGCGTTTAACACAACGCGGTTGATGTAGTCGTACGTCTTCACGATCCGACCGATCAAGTAATGAACGCACGGCACCTCCGAGTTCAGCACACGTTCAGCTCGATGACGTCCCTCGAACTCCGATCCAGCCGAGTGTTGAGGGAGA
Source organism: Aegilops tauschii subsp. strangulata (assembly GCF_002575655.3). Classification (NCBI taxonomy): domain Eukaryota; kingdom Viridiplantae; phylum Streptophyta; class Magnoliopsida; order Poales; family Poaceae; genus Aegilops; species Aegilops tauschii. The sequence goes on along the minus strand of NC_053035.3, from coordinate 204,193,156 downwards.
GTTTCGTCAGCACGACGGCGTGGTGACAATGATGATGTTCTACCGACGCAGGGCTTCGCCTAAGCACTGCTACGATATAATCGAGGTGTAATATGGTGGAGGGGGGCACCGCACACGGCTAAGAGATCAATGATCAATTGTGTCTAGAGGTGCCCCCTTGCCCCCGTATATAAAGGAGCAAGGGGGGGTTCGGCCGGCCAAAGGGGAGAGGCGCACCAGAAGGAGTCCTACTCCTACCGGGAGTAGGACTCCCCCCTTTTCCATGTTGGACTAGGAGAGAGAGGGGGAAGAGGTGGAGGGAAGGAAGGAAAGGGGGGGCGCCGCCCCCTTCTCCTTGTCCTATTCGGACTGGGGGGAGGGGCGTGCGGCCCTGCCCTGGCCTCCTCTCCTCTCTTCCACCTAGGCCCACTAAGGCCCATTAAGTTACCGGGGGGTTCCGGTAACCCCCCGGTACTCCGGAAAAATCCCGATTTCACCCGGAACACTTCCGATATCCAAACATAGGCTTACAATATATCAATCTTTATGTCTCGACCATTTCGAGACTCCTCGTTATGTCCGTGATCACATCCGGGACTCCGAACAACCTTCGGTACATCAAAACATATAAACTCATAATATAACTGTCATCGTAACGTTAAGCGTGCGGACCCTACGGGTTCGAGAACTATGTAGACATGACCGAGACACCTCTCCGGTCAATAACCAATAGCGGAACCTGGATGCTCATATTGGCTCCCACATATTCTACGAAGATCTTTATCGGTCAGACCGCATAACGACATACGTTGTTCCCTTTGTCATCGGTATGTTACTTGCCCGAGATTCGATCGTCGGTATCTCGATACCTAGTTCAATCTCGTTACCGGCAAGTCTCTTTACTCGTTCCGTAATACATCATCCCGCAACTAACTCATTAGTTACAATGCTTGCAAGGCTTATAGTGATGTGTATTACTGAGTGGGCCCAGAGATACCTCTCCGACAATCGGAGTGACAAATCCTAATCTTGAAATACGCCAACCCAACAAGTACCTTTGGAGACACCTGTAGAGCACCTTTATAATCACCCAGTTACGTTGTGACGTTTGGTAGCACACAAAGTGTTCCTCCGGTAAACGGGAGTTACATAATCTCATAGTCATAGGAACATGTATAAGTCATGAAGAAAGCAATAGCAACATACTAAACGATCGAGTGCTAAGCTAACGGAATGGGTCAAGTCAATCACATCATTCTCCTAATGATGTGATCCCGTTAATCAAATGACAACTCATGTCTATGGCTAGGAAACATAACCATCTTTGATCAACGAGCTAGTCAAGTAGAGGCATACTAGTGACACTCTGTTTGTCTATGTATTCACACAAGTATTATGTTTCCGGTTAATACAATTCTAGCATGAATAATAAACATTTATCATGATATAAGGAAATAAATAATAACTTTATTATTGCCTCTAGGGCATATTTCCTTCACTTCTTGCTACCTCTTGAGCATGCATTGGTTTTCCCTTGAAGAGGAAAGGGTGATGCAACAAAGTAGCATAAGTATTTCCCTCAGTTTTTGAGAACCAAGGTATCAATCCAGTAGGAGACAACGCACAAGTCACCTAGTACCTGCACAAACAATCAAGAACCTTGCAACCAACGCGATAAAGGGGTTGTCAATCCCTTCATGGTCACTCACAAAAGTGAGATCTAATAAAGATAGTAAAGTAAATACTTTTGGTATTTTTGGTGTATTGGAAAGTAAAGATTGCAAAATAGTAAACGAGATGCGATGTAAATAAAAGATATGCAATATAACAAGAAAGAGACCCGGGGGCCATAGGTTTCACTAGTTGCTTCTCTCAATATAGCATATATTACGGTGGGTGAACAAATTACTGTCGAGCAATTGATAGAAAAGCGCATAGTTATGAAGATATCTAAGGCAATGATCATGAATATATGCATCACGTCCGTGTCAAGTAGACCAAAACGATTCTGCATCTACTACTATTACTCCACACATCGACCGCTATCCAGCATGCATCTAGAGTATTAAGTTCATAAGAACAGAGTAACGCATTAGGCAAGATGACATGATGTAGAGGGATAAACCCAAGCAATACGATATAAACCCCATCTTTTTATCCTCGATGGCAACAATACAATACGTGCCTTGCTGCCCCTATTGTCACTGGAAAAGGACACCGCAAGATTGAACCCAAAGCTAAGCACTTCTCCCATTGCAAGAAAGATCAATCTAGTAGGCCAAACTAAACTGATAATTCGAAGAGACTTGCAAAGATATCAAATCATGCATATAAGAATTTAGAGAAGAACCAAATAATATTCATAGATAATCAAGTTCATAAATCCACAATTCATCGGATCTCGGCAAACACACCGCAAAAGAGTATTACATCGAATAGATCTCCAAGAACATCAAGGAGAACTTGGTATTGAGGATCAAAGAGAGAGAAGAAGCCATCTAGTTAATAACTATGGACCCGAAGGTCTTTGGTAAACTACTCACACTTCATCGGAGAGGCTATGGTGTTGATGTAGAATCCCTCCCTGATCGATTCCCCCTCCGGTAGATCGCCGGAAAAGGCCCCAAGATGGGATCTCACGGGTACAGAAGGTTGCGGCGGTGGAAAAGAGGTTTCGTGGCTCCCCTGATGTTTTTAGCGTATAAGAGTATATATAGGCGAAAGAAATACGTTAGTGGAGCTACGAGGGGCCCACAAGGGTGGGGGCGCGCCTACCCCCCCCCCCCCCCCCGGGGCGCACCCTCCTGCTTCGTGGCCGCCTTGTTGTGTCTCCGACTTCATCTCCAAGTCTTTTGGTTTGCTTTCGGTCCAAGAAAGATCATCGCGAAGGTTTCATTCCGTTTGGATTCCGTTTGATATTCCTTTTCTGCGAAACACTAAAATAGGCAAAAAACAGAAACTGGCATTGGGCCTCCGGTTAATAGGTTAGTCCCAAAAATAATATAAAAGAGCATATTAGAGCCCATTAAACATCCAAAATAGATATTATAATACCATGGAACAATAAAAGACTATAGATAAATTGGAGACGTATCATACATGCGCGTCATGTCTCCTTCTGCCACTGAGATTGAGCACCGCAAGATCGAATCCATCACAAAGCACCTCTTCCTATGCAAGAAAAACCAATCTAGTTGGCCAAACCAAACAAAAGTTTCAGAGAAGAAATATGAGGCTATAACAATCATGCATAAGAGAGTTCAACAAAGACTCACATATTATTCGTGGATAGAACTGATCATAAACACACAATTCATCGGATCCCAACAAAGACACCACAAAAAGTCATTACATTAGATCTCCAAGACCACAGTGGAGAACATTATATTGAAGATCAAAAGGAGAGAAGAAGCCATCTAGCTACTGCCTACGGACCCGTAGGTCTGTGGTGAACTACTCACGCATCATCAGAGGGGCAAGGGTGATGTTGAAGAACCCCTCCGTGACCGTTGACCCCTCTGGCAGAGTTCCGGAGAAGGCCTCTTGATTGGATCTCGTGGTTCTAGAACATGTGGCGGCTGGAATTATGTTTCGATGACTCCCCTAGGGTTTCTGGAATATTAGACTATTTATAGAGCTGAGAGGCGGTGGATGGGGTGCCTATGGGTCCCACTACCCACCAGGGCGCGCCTGGGGGCCCTGGCGTGCCCTGGTGCCTACCGGGCCCCACAGGGCCCCTCTGGTGCACATCTTGGGCCTCCTGGGTGTCTTCTGGGCAGAAAAAAATCTAGAAAAAGTTCGCTGCATTTCGACTTCATTTGACATGGATATTCTGTGAAGTAAAAAACAAGCAAAAAACAACAACTGACACTGGGCACTTTGTCAATAGGTTAGTCCCAAAAAATGATATAAAGTTTATAGAAAATGAATGTAAAACATCCAAGAATGATACTTTAATAGCATGGAACAATCAAAAATTATAGATACGTTGAAGACGTATCAGTCCCGGCTGTTAACGGGTTATCAGATCCAAACCAGAACCAGATTGCTTAACGATGACCCGTTACGGTGGATGCCACATGTTGGTTACCCTTGACGAAAGCACTTCCATGTTGCGTCATTTATTGTCCTGTAAGTGGACACTTCCGTGATGATAATTTAAGCATTGTCATGGAACACTTCTATGACATCACATATTTGACTATCTTGATTCTACCATAAAACCTTCACGGATGTACATGCATGACAGAAAACGTGACATACTGTGACAATGATGTATCATCATGAAAGTGTTTTTTTGTACTATCTGCATCTGCTCTCAACCATTCGTATGCACTCGTCCCAGGAATCACCGTCCGTGCAATATGCAAGCATCAGCAGTGCGGCCGTGCACTTCTAATAACCAGAGGACCCAATACTTCCCAGGACGTCCTTCTTGAATATGAAGTAGTTATCAAAGGACCGGACGGCATGGTAGAGATGATCGAAGACATTTTTGCACATCCGAAAGCGCCGGCGAAGTCAGTGAAGATGGAATTGGGGGCAAAGTAGTCATCCATCAGTGTCAAATGGTCGCGCCCCCTATTGCAGTTGAGCACTTGATGACCCTTGATCATTCCCTTGAAGTTGAGAACATGCTCCTCCGCACGGTCCACATCTGCAAGGACCGCCTTCATCACTGTCTCATCCATGTAGTCCTCCTCATCGGACGAGCCGTCGAAGAGTGCTCCTATATGTACTCCATATCCAAATCCATTACTTCAAAGAAGAAGGGACAAAATAATTTATGACGCACAATTCAATGAAAAGTTCTCAGGCCTGGTGAGTATCGTAGGAGCGGATGGTATCCGCGTGATGGTCGGACAAGAGGTGTGGAACAACGGCGGAGGAGAAGTGGCATGGAGCCCGGGTGTACCATTGGAGGTGACAGACTCGTCGAGTTTCGGCAGGGGTGTGGCATGGCAGCCAGGGTAGTGGAGCGGCGACAAAGGCAAGAGAGAACAATAGAAGGAGAGAAAATGGGAGGATGGAGGCATGGGGTCCTAGATGGTTTTGGTAGGGTTTTGGGTGGGCCGAGAGTGTCGGATTCCGACGTGACTGTTGTCCGGACTCCCACAACGCCGCTCGGTTTCTCTCGGGTTTGCTAGAAAAAGTACGCTTGGGCCACTCGACGAACTGATACAGGCCCGCCTTGGATGGCTAAACACATCCGGACCGTGTAGTCTGGATGGTTGTGGGTTGTTTGAGGGTGTTATTTGTAGATGCCCTTAGATTTAGTTTCATAGTAAGAATGGTCCTCGCCAATGAAGATTGACAAGGCACCTCGTAGTCGATGGACACATCATACAACTCAAGGAAATAGTGCTGCTAAATTATATAGAGTCGGGTTAACATTTAGCCATGACTTCCTCGCCTTTCCTTCCTGTCTAGGGAAAACTCCCCCATCCAGGGTTCACCAGCGAGCCCGTCGATTCGCCTCCCCTCTGCCAGCCGCTCCGACAGCCGGTGGCGAGGAGTGAAATCCCAGTGCCTTTAGTCTGATTAGTTGTTTAGGTTAGGGTTTCTCGCAGGCGCGGCGTTCGGCCGGATGATGACGCTTCTTCTTCGAGTTTGTCTTCTAGGCTCTAACCCTCCACGTGTTCGTCCGTCTGGACATAATATCCAGAGCTCCTGTGTAGATTCTTGTCGTCTCCTTGGTACGGTGAGGTTGGGGTTTCTCGTCATGTGGCGGGATTTTGTGTCAGGTGCTTCAAATCCATGCAAAGTTTCAACAACAACGACTGCAGCTCCACGGTGCTGGTCCTTAGGGGCATGTGCACGAAGAATTACTAGTTGTCATTGACAAGGTCAAATCGGCTCCAGTAAGGGAGCGGCGATGGTGATGCATCAACGGCTTGTTCTGATGGCAGTAGTTGTCGTTGGTGGTCTTAGAATCTTGATATAATTTTATTATGTTTCAGATGTGATGACCCACAAGTACAGGGGGTCTATCGTACTCCTTTCGATAAGTAAGAGTGTCAAACCCAACGAGGAGCAGAAGGAAATGACAAGCGGTTTTCAGTAAGGTATTTTCTGCAAGCACTGAAATTATCGTAATAGATAGTTTTGTGATAAGGTAATTTGTAACGGGTAACAAGTAATAAAAGTAAATAAGGGGCAGCAAGGTGGCCCAATCCTTTTTGTAGCAAAGGACAAGCCTGGACAAACTCTTATATAAAGGAAAATGCTCCCGAGGACACATGGGAATTATCGTGAAGCTAGTTTTCATCATGCTCATATGATTCGCGTTCGTTACTTTGATAATTTGATATGTGGGTGGACCGGTGCTTGGGTACTACCCTTCCTTGGACAAGCATCCCACTTATGATTAACCCCTCTTGCAAGCATTCACAACTACAAAAGAAGTATTAAGGTAAACCTAACCATAGCAAGAGACATGTGGATCCAAATCAGCCCCTTATGAAGCAACGCATAAACTAGGGTTTAAGCTTCTGTCACTCTAGCAACCCATCTTCTACTTATTACATCCCAATGCCTTCCCCTAGGCCCAAATAATGGTGAAGTGTCATGTAGTCGACGTTCACATAACACCACTAGAGGAAAGACAACATACATCTCATCAAAATATCGAACGAATACCAAATTCACATGACTACTAATAGCAAGACTTCTCCCATGTCCTCAGGAACAAACGTAACTACTCACAAATCATATTCATGTTCATAATCAGAGGGGTATTAATATGCATAAAGGATCTGAACATATGATCTTCCACCAAATAAACCAACTAGCATGAACTACAAGGAGTAATCAACACTACTAGCAACCCACAGGTACCAATCTGAGGTTTTGAGACAAAGATTGGATACAAGAGGTGAACTAGGGTTTGAGATGAGATGGTGCTGGTGAAGATGTTGATGGAGATTGACCCCCTCCCGATGAGAGGATCGATGGTGATGACGATGGTGATGATTTCCCCCTCCCGGAGGGATGTTTCCCCGGCAGAACAGCTCCACCGAAGCCCTAGATTTGTTTCGCCAGGTTCCGCCTCGAGACATCGGCGCTTCGTCCCAAAAGCTTCCTTCTGATTTTTTTCAGGGCGAAAGACTTCATATAGCAAAAGATGGGCACCGGAGGCCTGCCAGGAGGCCCACGAGGCAGGGGCGCGCCCAGGGGGTAGGGCGCGCCCCCCACCCTCGTGGACAGGGTGTGGCCCCCCTCTGGTGCTTTCTTCGCCCAATATTTTTAATATATTCCAAAACTGACTTCCGTGGAATTTCAGGACTTTTGGAGTTGTGCAGAATAGGTCTCTAATATTTGTTCCTTTTCCAGCCCAGAATTCCAGCTGCCGGTATTCTCCCTCTTCATGTAAACCTTGTAAAATAAGAGAGAAAGGGCATAAGTATTGTGACATAATGTGTAGTAACAGCCCATAATGCAATAAATATCTATATAAAAGCATGATGCAAAATGGACGTATCAACTCCCCCAAGCTTAGACCTCGCTTGTCCTCAAGCGGAAGCCGATAACGAAAAATATGTCCACATGTTTAGAGATAGAGGTGTCGATAAAATAAAATACGGACATGAGGGCATCATGATCATTCTTATAACCGCAATATATATATATATATATATTTATCTATTTATTTTCATATGATTTCTTATGCTAAAGTAACAATTTATTCACAATGTCAAGTATGAATCAGAAACTTCATTGAAAACTAACAAACTATGATCTCGGTCATTGAAGCAATTGCAATTTATCATAACATCGAAAAGAGTCAATATAAGAGCTTTTCAGCAAGTCCACATACTCAGCTATCATTTAGTCTTTCACAATTGCTAACACTCACGCAATACTTATGGGTATGGAGTTTTAATCGGACACAGAGAAAGATAGGCGCTTATAGTGTTGCCTCCCAACCTTTTACCTCAAGGGTAATGTCAACAATAATAGTTTATGATAACTTACATCCAATTGTATATATATATCAGGATCTTTCCAACACAATGTGCTTGCCAAAGGATAAAGTGTAAAAAGGAAAGTGAAGATCACCATGACTCTTGCATAAGACATAAAGCAAAAATAAAAGATAGGCCCTTCGCAGAGGGAAGCAGAGGTTATCATGTGCTTTTATGGTTGGATGCACAAAATCTTAATGCGGAAGAACATCACTTTATATTGCCACTTGTAATAGGGACCTTTATTATGCAGTCTGTCGCTTTTATTGCTTCCATATCACAAGATCGTATAAAGCTTATTTTCTCCACACTAATAGATCATACATATTTAGAGAGCAATTTTTATTGCATGCAACAATGACAACTTACTTGAGAGATCTTACTCAATCCATAGGTAGGTATGGTGGACACTCATGGCAAAACTGGGTTTAAGGATATACAGAAGCACAATTAGTATCTCTACTTGGCGCAAGGAATTTGGCTAGCATGAGGGGGAAAGGCAAGCCCAACATGTTGGATGATCCATGACAATATACTTTATTTTGGATATAAGAAAACATAACCCATTACGTTGTCTTCCTTGTCCAACATCAAATTTTTAGCATGTCATATTTTAATGAGTTCTCACAATCATAAAAGATGTCCAAGATAGTATATTTATATGTGAAAACCTCTCTTTCTTTATTACTTCCTATTAATTGCAATGATGACCAAAACTATGTTTGTCAACTCTCAAAAACTTTTATTCATCATACTCTTTTATATGTGAAGTCATTACTCTCCATAAGATCAATATGATCTCTTTAATTCTTTTTACTCTTTCTCTTCTCTTTTATTTTTATTCCCTCAAGATCATAGCTAGATAATCAAGCCCTTGACTCAAAACTAATCTTTATTATATATAGCTCACGGACTCGATTACATAGAAGGATCGTAAAGCAAAACTCAAAACTAAATCATACTAAAACTTTATTCTACTAGATCAAGATATTACCAAAAGGATCGAAATAAGAAAACGGAAAAGATAGGAGTGTGATGGCGATACGATACCGGGGCACCTCCCCCAAGCTTGGCAGTTGCCAAGGGGAGTGCCCATACCCATGTATTTATGTCTCTTTCTTCGGAGGTGGTGATGTGATATTCTTGGCGATGATGCCCCTCAGGATACGATTCTCTTCCTCGAGCTTATTGACTTGCTGCTTGAGGTCCATTATTTCCTTACGGAGCTTGCCCGTGACGGCTAAAGCTCCTTTCACCCATGGATGTTGCATAGCTGCGGGAGAACAAGTAACACTCTTTTTCATCTTTTCATAAGAAAGAAATCTAACATTGGAAGGGATGACCGAGTTTGGAATAGTTGAGCTATGTAGTTCCCCCATCGTGAATCCGGCTCGGAAATGAGAAGTAACTTCTTGCTCCTCTTCCGTGGCATCTATCCTTTTCAAGTCGGCCTCCATCTTTTCTCTTCCTCCGTTGATGGCCCAAAGTGGTCAGCATCACTGTTTGCTCCTGGTCCCGGTGTCGGATGAGACACCTGACTCTCCCCGACTGACTCTTGAGAAGACGACTTGCTCTAATCTACGGTAGAAACAACTCAAAACGCAAAATAGAGGATATTTGCATGGTACGGTGGTCAAAACCTTCGCGAGAATATATAATGAATTTTTACCGACCAAAAGAAGTATTGTGCAAGAAAACGGAGTCCGAAGAGCACACGAGGTGCCCACGAGGCAGGGGGCGCCCTGGGGGTTAGGGCGCGCCCTCCACCCTCGTGCATGCCTCGTGTCCCTTTCGGGCTACTTCTTATTTTTCCTATTTTCTTAAATATTCCAAAACAGAGAAAAATTGCCATTAGAACTGTTTTGAAGTCGGTTTACTTACCATACCACATACCTATTCCTTTTCGTAGTCTGAAACGTTCTGGAAAGTATCCCTTATGTACTACTCCGGGGTTGCGGTATCAATAACATTGGTTTCAACATTTATGGGATTACCTGAGATATAATGTTTGATTCTTTGACCATTCACCACCTTAGGATTTGTGCCTTCGAAGTTGTTGATTTTTATGGCACCGGAACGATAGACCTCCTCGATAACGTAAGGACCTTCCCATTTAGAGAGGATTTTTCCTGCAAAATATCTTAAACGAGAGTTGTATAGCAAAACATAATCTCCTACATTAAACTCATGCTTTTGTATCCTTTTGTCATGCCATCTTTTAACCTTTTTCTTTAAATAGTTTGGCATTCTCATAGGCCTGAGTTCTCCATTCATCAAGTGAGCTAATGTCAAATAGCCTCTTCTCACCGGCAAGTTTGAAATCATAATTGAGCTCTTTAATGGCCCAATATGCATTATGTTCTAGTTCGAGAGGTAATTAACATGATTTTCCATAAACCATTTTATACGGAGACATTCCCATAGGATTTTTATATGCAGTTCTATAAGCCCATAATGCATAATCGAGTTTCTTAGACCAATTCTTCCTAGATCTATTAACAGTCTTTTGCAAAATTAATTTAATTTCTCTATTACTCAGTTCTACTTGACCACTAGACTGTGGGTGGTATGGAGATGCAATTCTATGATCAACATCATACTTAGCAAGCATCTTACGAAAAGCACCATGAATAAATTGTGAACCACCATCAGTCATTAAATATCTAGGGACTCCAAACCTTGGAAAAATAACTTCTTTAAGCATCTTCATAGAGGTGTTATGATCAGCACTACTAGTTGGAATAGCTTCTACCCACTTAGTAACGTAATCAACAGCAACTATATGTGTATACCCATTAGAGGAAGGAAATGGTCCCATATAATCAAAGCCCCAAACATCGAATGGTTCGATAACAAGTGATAGTTCATAGGCATTTCTTGACATCTACTAATATTACCAATTCTTTGACATTCATCACAAGACAAGACAAACTTACGGGCATCTTTGAAGAGAGTAGGCCAATAAAAGCCGGATTGCAATACCTTATGTGCAGATCTATCTCCAGCGTGGTGTCCTCCATAATCCTCGGAGTGACACTTGCGTAGGATCTGTTCCTATTCATGCTCAGGTACACAACGTCTAATAACACCATCTACTCCTTCTTTATAAAGGTGTGGGTCATCCAGAAGTAATGTCTTAAATCATAGAAAAACTTTTTCTTTTGCTGGTATGTGAAACTAGGTGGTATAAATTTAGCAACAATGTAATTAGCATAATCAGCATACCATGGAGCAGTACGAGAAACATTTATGACAGCTAATTGTTCATCGGGAAAGCTATCATCAATAGGTAGTGGGTCATCAAGAACATTCTCTAACCTAGATAAGTTGTCTGCAACGGGGTTCTCAGCTCCCTTTCTATCAATAATATGCAAATCAAATTCTTGTAGTAGGAGAACCCATCTATTAAGTCTAGGTTTAGCATCTTTCTTTTCCATAAGATATTTAATAGCAGCATGATCGCTGTGAACAGTTACTTTAGAATCAACAATGTAAGGTCTGACCTTATCACAAGCAAATACAATTGCTAAAAATTGTTTTTCAGTAGTGGCATAATTTCTCTGGGCACAGTCTAGAGTTTTACTAGCATATTGGATAACATTTAATTTCTTATCAACTCTTTGTCCTAGAATAGCACCTACAACATAATCACTAGGATCACACATAATTTCAAAGGGTAAATTCCAATCAAGAGGCTGAACAATAGGTGCAGAAATCAAGGCTTTCTTAAGTATTTCAAATGCTTCTACACAATCGTCATCAAAGACAAAAGGAACATCTTTTTGTAAGAGATTAGTCAGAGGCCTAGAAATTTTTGAGAAGTCTTTAATGAACCTCCTATAAAAACCAGCATGACCAAGGAAACGTCTTATACCTTCAATGTCCTTAGGACACGGCATCTTTTCAATAGCATCAACTTTAGCTTTATCAACTTCAATACCTCTTTCAAAACTTTTATGCCCCAAGAAAATCCCTTCATTAACCATAAAGTGGCACTTCTCCCAATTCAAGACAAGATTAGTTTCTTCACATCTCTGCAAAACTCGATCAAAGTTGCTTAAGAAATCATCAAAAGAAGTTCCATACACGGAGAAATCATCCATGAAAACCTCAACAATCTTTTCACAGAAGTCATAGAATATAGCAGTCATACATCTTTGAAAGGTAGCAGGTACATTGCATAAACCAAAAGGCATACGTCTATAAGAAAAGGTACTAAAAGGGCAAGTAAAGGTGGTCTTTTCTTTATCCTCTTTTAACATAGGTATTTGAGAGAAACCAGAATAACCGTCTAGAAAGCAAAAATGTGTATGTTTGGATAATGTTTCTAGCATTTGATCAATAAAAGGTAAAGGGTAATGATCCTTTTTAGTAGCTTTATTTAGTTTGCGGAAATCAATTACCATTCTATAACCTGTAACAATTCTTTGTGGGATCAATTCATCTTTATCATTAGGAACAACAGTAATACCTCCCTTCTTAGGGACACAATGGACAGGACTTACCCACTAACTATCAGCGACAGGATAAATTATACCTGCCTCCAGAAGCTTTAGTATTTCTTTTCTTACCACTTCTTTCATCTTAAGATTTAACCATCATTGGTGATCAACAACCGGTTTAGCGTCTTTCTCCTATTTTATTTTGTGCTGGCATAGAGTGGGACTAATGTCCTTAAGATCATCAAGAGTATATCCAATAGCAGCATGGTGCTTCTTCAGAGTTTTCAATAATTTCTCTTCTTCCTTCTCTGAAAGGTTAGCACTAATAATAATAGGATATATCTTCTTTTCATCAAGATAAGCATATTTAAGAGTATCAGGTAATGGTTTAAGCTCAAACACGGGGTCACCCTTGGGTGGAGGAGGATCCCCTAGAATTTCAACAGGCAAGTTGTGTTTCAAAATAGGTCCCTGTTTAAAGAATACTTCATCTATTTCCCTTCTTTCATTCATAAACATATCATTTTCATGGTCGAACAAATATTGTTCTAAAGGATCATTAGGAGGCACGGCAATAGAAGCAAGACCAATAGTTTCATCTTTACTAGGCAACTCTTTATCATGGGGTTGTCTACGAAATTTTGCAAAATTAAGATCATGAACATATCCCCTAAACCAACAAAAACAATATCCTTTTTGCAATCTATCTTAGCATTAACAGTATTCAAGAAGGGTCTGCCAAATATGATGGAACAAAAGTTATCTTGTGGGGAAGCAAGAAAAAGAAAATCAATTGGATATTTAATTTTCCCACACAAGACTTCAACATCTCTAACAATCCCAACCGGTGAGATAGTATCTCTATTGGCAAGCTTAATAATAACATTGATATCTTCTATCTAAGCAGGTGCAATATCATGCATGATTTCTTTATATAAGGTATAAGGTATTGCACTGACACTAGCACCCATATCACATAAGCCATGATAACAGTGATCTCCTATTTTAACCGAAACAACAGGCATGCCAACAACAAGTCTATGTTTATCTTTAGTATCAGGTTTAGCAATTCTAGCAGCTTCATCACAGAAGTAAATAACATGCCCATCAATATTATCAACCAAGAGATCTTTAACCATAGCAATACTAGGTTCAACTTTGCTCAACAGGGAAAGGTGGTTTCTCAATATAAGCGGTAGGAATAATAGGATCAACATTATAAGTGATAGTCTTTTCCTCAACTTTAATAGGTTCAACTACTTTTACTTCAATGGGAGGATGATATTTAAACCACTTCTCCTTAGGGAGATCAACATGAGTAGCAAAGGATTCACAGAAAGAAGCTGCGATCTCACAGTCAAGTCCATATTTAGCGCTAAATTCACGAAAAGCATCGGTATCCATAAAAGATTTAACACAATCAAACTTAGGTGTTATACCTGACTCCTTACCTTCGTCGAGTTCCCAATCTTCAGAGCTGCGTTTAATTCTTTCCAATAAATCCCATCTGAATTCAATAGTCTTCATCATAAAAGAACCAGTACAAGAAGTATCGAGCATGGAGCGATTATTGAGAGAAAGCCGAGCATAAAAATTTTGAATAATAATTTCTCTTGAGATCTCATGATTGGGGCATGAATATAACATTGACTTAAGCCTCCCCCAAGCTTGAGCGATGCTTTCTCCTTCGTGAGGCCAAAAATTATATATATAATTACGATCACGATGAACCAGATGCATAGGATAAAACTTCTGATGAAATTCCAATTTCAATCGGTTGTAATTCCATGATCCAATATCATCACATAGCCTAAACCATGTCAATGTCGTTCCCTTCAAAGATAAAGGGAAGACCTTCTTCTTGATAACATCCTCGGGCATACCTGCAAGCTTAAATAATCCACAAACTTCACCCACATAGATTAGGTGCAAATCGGGATGTAATGTTCCATCTTCTGTAAAAGGATTAGCTAGCAGTTTCTCTATCATACCCGAAGGAATTTCAAAGTAAACATTTTCAGTAGGTTCAGTAGGTTGAGGAGCAACTCTTTGCTCTACTGGTCGGGGTGAAGATACCCCTAACAAGCCCCTCAAAGGATTACTTTCCATAGTAACAAGTGACAGTAAATTCCAGGACACTATATAAGTTTTTCCTTACCAAATTCCACTTACCAAAGGCGCTTCACTCCCCGGCAACAGCGCCAGAAAAGAGTCTTGATGACCCACAAGTATAGGGGATCTATCGTAGTCCTTTTGATAAGTAAGAGTGTCGAACCCAATGAGGAGCAGAAGGAAATGACAAGCAGTTTTCACTAAGGTATTCTCTGCAAGCACTGAAATTATCGGTAACAGATAGTTTTGTGATAAGGTAATTTGTAACGGGTGTTGGTGTCAAAACCGGCGGATCTCGGGTAGGGGGTCCCGAACTGTGCGTCTAAGGTCGATGGTAACAGGAGACGGGGGACACAATGTTTACCCAGGTTCGGGCCCTCTCTATGGAGGTAATACCCTACTTCCTGCTTGATTGATCTTGATGAATATGAGTATTACAAGAGTTGATCTACCACGAGATCGTAATGGCTAAAACCCTAGAAGTCTAGCCTGTATGACTGTATCCATTTCCGGACAAAGCCCTCCGGTTTATATAGACACCGGAGGGGACTAGGGTTGTACAAAGTTGGTTACAAAGAAAGGAATCTTCATATGTGGTCGCCAAGCTTGCCTTCCATGCCAAGGAGAGTCCTATCCGGACATGGAAGAGAGTCTCTGGTCTTGTATCTTCACAGCCCATTAGTCCGGCCCACGTCCAACAGGCTGGACGCCCGAGGACCACTTAGTCCAGGACTCCCTCAGTAGCCCCTGAACCAGGCTTCAATGACGAGGTGCCCGGTGCGCAGATTGTCTTCGGCATTGCAAGGCGGGTTCCCCTTCCCGAATACTCCAAGATAGTCTTCGGACGAATGTGTCCGGATCTACAACACAAGCACCACAAGAGAATATAATACTTCACGAGTCCAATCTAACAATGACTTTTTGTAACGTGACATCATGCTCGCCCGGTCATTATTTTGAACCGTTTCTATCCTGTCGTTCCACGTTTCGAGGCGAGGTTTTTATTGGCACGTCTTGTCGAAGCAGAGATCGTGTTCCCTTATCGCGGGATTTTTATTAATACGAGCGTGGGTAACCCAACCGTTCTATTGGAAAGATTCCCTGTGAATAGGTAGGTTTTCAGGCTTAGGAGGAGGCGTTCGATACCCGTTGCCTTTATAAAGGATCCAAGGGCCGTCTTTATTTATGCCAAACCTCTCTTCAGTCTTCCCACCCTTGAGTTCTATCATCCAAGGTTCGACTCCATTGCTTCAAGCTTCCCAGCCATGTCCGGGCTCAGCTCTCAGGGCCGATGGGTGGCTTCCTCTGTTACTCGGTTCCCCCCTCCGCGCTGGCCCTGGCCGTTGCTGGGCCAAGGTGCCTGGCCGTGGCTGGGCCGGTGGCTGAGGCGGCTGCTGCGCCGTTGTTGCCGCCGCCGCCGGCGCACCCTCCCCTGGCGGATCCCCTCTGGCCGGGACCTGCTAGGGAGGAGCTGTTGCGCGGGCCAACTTGGGCCGGTGCTTCAGGTGGGCTGCGTCGCGCATGGGCCAGCCTGTGGGCTCGTGGGTCACGTGTGGCTGGGCCTACTGGGCTATCGGCCCGGGAGGTGGCGGAGGCCGCGGGACGGGCCAGAGTGGCTGTGGATCGCATTAACCATAACTGGCGGCTTGGCCCGGCGGATCCCAAGCTTTGGATCTGGATCCAACATGGGGGATCGGTTTCGCGCCGGGGGGGGGGGTATGCCTGCTTCTAGGTTAGATGCCCATCGCTCCGGTCGGTTCGCTCGTTCCCTTCGTCCCTCCCGTGCGCCGCCGCTTCTTCTCGCTCCCTCCTCTCTGCTCGTGACGCTGGCTGCTGCTTCTTCGCCGCCGGCGAGTCCTCCGGTTCCTCGCTCCTACCGCGACGCCTTGATGACGAGGGTGGTGGACGACGGCCTGCCCCGGCCCAAGCGCCCCCTGCCCGCTGACTCCTCTCGCCGCGAGGTGGGGGAACCGAGCCGCTCCGGCCGCGCGTCGTCGACCTATGAGGGCACCTCCCTCCGGCGTCTTCCCCCTCCCCGTGACCCGGCCAGGGATCCCCGACTGCCGCTCCCTGGCTCCCCGGGGGACGCCCGTCGTCGTGCGTCGGAGCGCCTGCGGGATGAAGATGTGGCGCGGGAAGAATCCATCCATGCGGAGCTCGTGTCCCGGCCTCCTCCGGCTTCCCGGGAGCGAGATCCTCCGGCTCGAGCGCGGGATGCTCAGGCTCGGGCGCAGGATGCTCCGGCCCCCCTCTCGGCTGCTCCTTGGGCTGCCTCTCAGCGCCCCTCGCAGGGAGATTGGCGCCATCGTGGCTCGGGGCATGGGGAGACTTTCGCGCCGCAGGGTGGCTCATCTGAGCGGGAGGTTGCTGGCCGTGGTGATCCTACCTCCGAGCATGGGCCTAGGGAGGATCGCCCTGCCGCCCGTGAGGACACCCCCGAGTGGCACCAGGAGTGCTCCCGTCCTGGACGCCCTGCCTCCCCTCGCCGGCCTCGTGATGCTCCGAGTGCGGCGGTCCAGACAAAGAAGAAGAAGAAGAAGGCCCTGGGTGATCGATAGCTCCTTTCTGGTGGGTGCGCCAGAGCAGGCGGCTCCGGCGGATCCCATGCCCCGTCCCGGTCGCCCTAGGACCCGCGAGGAGACGATGTGCATCAACTGTGGCTGTGCGGGTCACTTCCGCTCGGAGTGCGAGGCCCCTCCCCGTTGTCCTACGACCCATGCTTATTTGGGCTATGGGACTGAGGGGGTGGCTTCTACTATGTGAATGTTGAGATTGAGGAGGTGGCGGCTCGGGCGCACTTGGCGACGGTCACTCTTGCCCCTGAGCAGGACTTGCCGTCTGGGTTCGTGATCTCGGCTGACCTCATCCGGGCTGAGCTCGCTGCCTACATTGGCGATTTCCGCGACTCCGACTTCAATTGGGAGGTGACCGAGACGCCCCCCCTCTCCTTCTCGATCCCCTTCCCGTCTGCTGAGCTGCTTCGTGTGTGTTCTCAGGACCTCATCCAGTGCCCCATCAATAAGTTCATGATCTCCGTCCATGCTGCTGCTGTTAGGGAACGTAGTAATTTTAAAAAAAAAATCCTACGCACACACAGGATCATGGTGATGCATAGCAACGAGAGGGGAGAGTGTTGTCCATGTACCCTCGTAGACCGAAAGCGGAAGCGTTAGCACAACGCGGTTGATGTAGTCATACGTCTTCACGATCCGACCGATCCAAGTACCGAACGTACGGCACCTCCGAGTTCAGCACATGTTCAGCTCGATGACATCCCACGAACTCCGATCCAGCAGAGCTTCACGGGAGAGTTCCGTCAGCACGACGGCATGGTGACAGTGATGATGTTGCTACCGACGCAGGGCTTTGCCTAAGCACCGCTACGATATGACCGAGGTGGAATATGGTGGAGGGGGCACTGCACACGGCTGGAATAGATCAACAGATCAACTTGTGCCTATGGGGTGCCCCCTGCCCCCGTATATAAAGGAGCAAGGGAGGAGGAGGCCGGCCCTAGGAGGGGCGCGCCAAGGGAGTAGGATTCCTACTCCTATTAGGACTAGGTTTCCTCCTTTCCTAGTCCAACTAGGAGAAGGGGGGAAAGGAGGGGAGGGGAGAAGAAAGGGAGAGGGGGGCCGCGCCTCAAACCCCTTGTCCAATTCGGACAAGGCTTGGGAGGGGCGCGCGCCACCTCCTGGCTGCTGCCTCTCCTTCCCACTAAGGCCCATTAAGGCCTAATACTCTTCCCCGTATTCCCGTAACTCCCCGATACTCCGAAAAATACCCGAATCACTCGAAACCTTTCCGATGTCCGAATATAGTCGTCCAATATATCGATCTTTACGTCTCGACCATTTCGAGATTCCTCGTCATGTCCCCGATCTCATCCGGGACTCCGAACTACCTTCGGTACATCAAAACACAAAAACTGATAATATAATCGTCACAGAAACTTTAAGCGTGTGGACCCTACGGGTTCGAGAACTATGTAGACATGACCGAGACATGTCTTCGGTCAATAACCAATAGCGGAACCTGGATGCTCATATTGGCTCCTACATATTATACGAAGATCTTTATCGGTCAAACCGCATAACAACATACATTGTTCCCTTTGTCATCGGTATGTTACTTGCCCGAGATTTGATCGCCGGTATCTCAATACCTAGTTCAATCTCGTTACCGTCAAGTCTCTTTACTCGCTCCGTAATACATCATCCCGCAACTAACTCATTAGTTACAATGCTTGCAAGGCTTATAGTGATGTGCATTACCGAGTGGGCCCAGAGATACCTCTCCGACAATCGGAGTGACAAATCCTAATCTCGAAATACGCCAACCCAACAAGTACCTTCGGAGACACCTGTAGAGCACCTTTACAATCACCCAGTTACGTTGTGACGTTTGGTAGCACACAAAGTGTTCCTCCGGTAAATGGGAGTTGCATAATCTCATAGTCATAGGAACATGTATAAATCATGAAGAAAGCAATAGCAACATACTAAACGATCAAGTGCTAAGCTAACGGAATGGGTCAAGTCAATCACATCATTCTCCTAATGATGTGATCCCGTTAATCAAATGACAACTCATGTCTATGGCTAAGAAACATAACCATCTTTGATCAACGAGCTAGTCAAGTAGAGGCATACTAGTGACACTCTGTTTGTCTATGTATTCACACATGTATCATGTTTCCGATTAATACAATTCTAGCATGAATAATAAACATTTATCATGATATAAGGAAATAAATAATAACTTTATTATTGCCTCTAGGGCATATTTCCTT
Organism: Aegilops tauschii subsp. strangulata; assembly: GCF_002575655.3. Lineage (NCBI taxonomy): Eukaryota > Viridiplantae > Streptophyta > Magnoliopsida > Poales > Poaceae > Aegilops > Aegilops tauschii. The sequence continues at coordinate 204,173,867 of NC_053035.3, read as the reverse complement.
CAGTCTCCCACTTGCACTAGAGTCAATAATCTAGTTCATATCGCCATGTGATTTAACATCAATGGTTCACATCTTTATGTGGTTAACACCCAAAGTTCACATCGACATGTGACCAACACCCAAAGGGTTTACTAGAGTCAGTAATCTAGTTCACATCGCTATGTGATTAACACCCAAAGAGTACTAAGGTGTGATCATGTTTTGCTTGTGAGATAATTTTAGTCAACGGGTCTATCACATTCAGATCCGTAAGTATTTTGCAAATTTCTATGTTTACAATGCTCTGCACGGAGCTACTCTAGCTAATAGCTCCCACTTTCAATATGTATCTAGATCGAGACTTAGAGTCATCCAGATTGGTGTCAAAGTTTGCATCGACGTAACCGGTTACGACGAACCTTTTGTCACCTCCATAATCGAGAAACATATCCTTATTTCACTAAGGATAATTTTGACCGCTGTTCAGCGATCTACTCCTAGATCACTATCGTACTCCCTTGTCAAACTTAGTGTAGGGTATACAATAGATCTGGTACACAGCATGGCATACTTTATAGAACCTATGGCTGAGGCATAGGGAATGACTTTCATTCTCTTTCTATCTTCTGCCGTGGTTGGGCTTTGAGTCTTACTCAATTTCACACCTTGTAACACAGGCAAGAACTATTTCTTTGACTGTTCCATTTTGAACTACTTCAAAATCTTGTCAAAGTATGTACTCATTGAAAAAACTTATCAAGCGTCTTGATCTATCTCTATAGATCTTGACGCTCAATATGTAAGCAGCTTCACCGAGGTCTTTCTTTGAAAAACTCCTTTCAAACACTCCTTTATGCTTTGCAAAATAATTCTACATTATTTCCGATCAACAATATGTCATTCACATATACTTGTCAGAAATGTTGTAGTGCTCCCACTCACTTTCTTGTAAATACAGGCTTCACCACAAGTCTGTATAAAACTATATGCTTTGATCAATTTATCAAAGCGTATATTCCACCTCCGAGATGCTTGCACCAGTCCATTGATGGATCGCTGGAGCTTGCATATTTTGTTAGCACCTTTAGGATTGACAAAACCTTCTAGTTGCATCATATACAACTCTTCTTTAATAAATCCATTAAGGAATGCAGTTTTGTTTATCCATTTGCCAGATTTCATAAAATGCGGCAATTGCTAACATGATTCGGACAAACTTAAGCATAGATACGAGTGAGAAACTCTCATCGTAGTCAACACCTTGAACTTGTCGAAAACCTTTTGCGACAATTCTAGCTTTGTAGATAGTAACACTACTATGAGCATCCATCTTCCTCTTGAAGATCCATTTAATCTCAATGGCTCGCCGATCATTGGGCAAGTCAATCAAAGTCCATACTTTGTTCTCATACATGGATCCCATCTTAGATTGCATGGCCTCAAGCCATTTTGCGGAATTTGGGCTCATGATCGCTTCCTCATAGTTCGTAGGTTCGTCATGGTCAAGTAACATGATCTCCAGAACAGGATTACCATACCACTCTGGTGCGGATCTTACTCTGATTGACCTACGAGGTTCGGTAGTAATTTGATCTGAAGTTTCATGATCATCATCATTAGCTTCCTCACTAATTGGTGTAGGTGTCAGAGGAACCGGTTTCTGTGATGAACTACTTTCCAATAAGGGAGCAGGTACAGTTACCTCATCAAGTTCTACTTTCCTCCCACTCAATTCTTTCTAGAGAAACTCCTTCTCTAGAAAGAATCCATTCTCAGCAACGAATATCATGCCTTTGGATCTGTGATAGAAGTTGTACCCAACATTTTCTTTTGGGTATCCTATGAAGACGCACTTCTCCGATTTGGGTTTGAGCTTATCAGGTTGAAACTTTTTCACATAAGCATTGCAACCTCAAACTTTAAGAAACGACAGCTTAGGTTTCTTGCCAAACCATAGTTCATATGGTGTCGTCTCAATGGATTTAGATGGTGCCCTATTTAATGTGATGGTAGCTGTCTCTAATGCATAATCCCAAAACGATAGTGGTAGATCGGTAAGAGACATCATAGATCACACCATATCTAATAAAGTACGGTTACGATGTTCGGACATACCATTACACTGTGGTGTTCCAGGTGGCGTGAGTAGTGAAACTATTTCACATTGTTTTAATTGAAGGCCAAACTCGTAACTCAAATATTTTACCTCTGCGATCATATCGTAGAAACTTTTATTTTTGTTACGATGATTCTCCACTTCACTCTGAAATTCTTTGAACTTTTCAAATGTTTCAGACTTGTGTTTTATCAAGTAGACATACCCATATCTTCTCAAATCATCTGTGAAGGTCAGAAAATAATGATACCGGCCGCGAGCCTCAATATTCATCGGACACATAGATCAGTATGTATGATTTCCAACAAATCTGTTGCTTGCTCCATTGTTCCGGAGAACGGAGTCTTAGTCATCTTGCCCATGAGGCATGGTTCGCAAGCATCAAGTGATTCCAAAAGTCCATTAGCATGGAGTTTCTTCATACGCTTTACACCAATATGACCTAAACAGCAGTGCCATAAATAAGTTGCACTATCATTATTAACTTTGCATCTTTTGGCTTCAATATTATGAAAATGTGTATCATCACAATCGAGATCCAACAAACCATTTTCATTGGGTGCATGACCATAGAAGGTTTTATTCATGCAACCAGAACAACAATTATTCTCTAGCTTACATGAATAACCGTATTGCAATAAACATGATCCAATCATATTCATGCTCAACGCAAACACTAAATAACATTTATTTTAGGTTCAACACTAATCCCGAAAGTATAGGGAGTGTGCGATGATGATCATATCAATCTTGGAACCACTTCCAATACACATCGTCACTTCACCCTTAACTAGTCTCTGTTCATTCTACAACTCCCATTTCGAGTTACTACTCTTAGCAACTGAACCAGTATCAAATACCGAGGGGTTGCTATAAACACTAGTAAAGTACACATCAATAACATGTATATCAAATATAGCTTTCTTCACTTTGCCATCCTTCTTATCCACCAAATACTTGGGGCAGTTCCACTTCCAGTGACCAGTCCCTTTGCAGTAGAAGCACTCAGTTTCAGGCATAGGTCCAGACTTGGGCTTCTTCACTTGAGCTGCAACTTGCTTGTCGTTCTTCTTGAAGTTCCCCTTCTTCCCTTTGCCCTGTTCCTTGAAACTAGTGGTCTTGTCAACCATCAACACATGATGCTCTTTCTTGATTTCTACCTTCATCGATTTCATCATCATGAAAAATTCGGGAATCATTTTCGTTATCCCTTGCATACTATAGTTCATCACGAAGTTCTACTAACTTGGTGATGGTGACTAGAGAATTCTGTCAATCACTATTTTATCTGGAAGATTAATTCCCACTTGATTCAAGCGATTGTAGTACCCAGACAATCTGAGCACATGCTCACTGCTTGAGCTATTCTCCTCCATCTTTTAGCTATAGAACTTGTTGGAGACTACAAATCTCTCAACTCGGGTATTTGCTTGAAATATTAACTTCAACTCCTGGAACATCTCATATGGTCCATGACGTTCAAAACGTCTTTGAAGTCCCGATTCTAAGCCGTTAAGCATGGTGCACTAAACTATCAAGTAGTCATCATATTGAGCTAGCCAAACGTTCATAACATCTGTATCTGCTCCTGCAATAGGTTTGTCACCTAGCGGTGCATCAAGGACATAATTCTTCTGTGCAGCAATGAGGATAAACCTCAGATCATGTACCCAGTCCGCATCATTGCTACTATCATCTTTCAACTTAGTTTTCTCAAGGAACATATATTAAACATAGGGAAGCAACAACGCGAGCTATTGATCTACAACATTATTTGCAAAATACTATCAGGACTAAGTTCATGATAAACTAAAGTTCAATTAATCATATTAGTTAAGAACTCCTACTTAGATAGACATCCCTCTAATCATCTAAGTGATCACGTGATCCAAATCAACTAAACCATAACCGATCATCACGTGAAATGGAGTAGTTTTCAATGGTGAACATCACTATGTTGATCATATCTACTACATGATTCACGCTCGACCTTTCGGTCTCAGTGTTCCGAGGCCATATCTGCATATGCTAGGCTCGTCAAGTTTAACCTGAGTATTCTGCGTGTGCAAAACTGGCTTGCACCCGTTGTAGATGGACGTAGAGCTTATCACACCCGACCATCACATGGTGTCTGGGCATGACGAACTTTGGCAACGGTGCATACTCAGGGAGAACACTTTTATCTTGAAATTTTGTGAGAGATCATCTTATAATGCTACCGTCAATCAAAGCAAGATAAGATGCATAAAAGATAAACATCACATGCAATCAATATAAGTGATATGATATGGCCATCATCATCTTGTGCTTGTGATCTCATCTCCGAAGCACCATCATGATCACCATCGTCACCGGCGCGACACCTTGATCTCCATCGTAGCATCGTTGTTGTCTCGCCAACTATTGCTTCTATGACTATCGCTACCGTTTAGTGATAAAGTAAAGCAATTACAGGGCGATTGCATTGCATACAATAAAGCGACAACTATATGGCTCCAGCCAGTTGCCGATAACTCGGTTACAAAACATGATCATCTCATACAATAAAATATAGCATCATGCCTTGACCATATCACATCACAACATGCTACGGGCTGAGCAAGAACCGTTCTTACCTACACATCAAAACCACAACGATAGTTCGTCAAGTTAGTGCTGTTTTAACCTTCTCAAGGACCGGGCGTAGCCACACTCAATTCAACTAAAGTTGGAGAAACTGACACCCGCTAGTCACCTGTGTGCATAGCATGGCGGTAAAACCAGTCTCGCGTAAGCGTACGCGTAATGTCGGTCCGGGCCGCTTCATCCAACAATACCGCCGAACCAAAGTATGACATGCTGGTAAGCAGTATGACTTGTATCGCCCACAACTCACTTGTGTTCTACTCGTGCATATAACATCTATGCATAAAATCTGGCTCGGCTGCCACTGTTGGGGAACGTAGTATTTTCAAAAAAATTCCTACGCACACACAGGATCATGGTGATGCATAGCAACGAGAGGGGAGAGTGTTGTCCATGTACCCTCGTAGACCGAAAGCGGAAGCATTAGCACAACGCGGTTGATGTAGTCGTACGTCTTCATGATCCGACCGATCCAACTACCGAATGTATGGCACCTCCGAGTTCAGCACACGTTCAGCTCGATGACGTCCCGCGAACTCCGATCCAGCAGAGCTTCACAGGAGAGTTTCGTCAGCATGACGGCGTGGTGACAGTGATGATGTTGCTACCGATGCAGGCTTCGCCTAAGCACCGCTACGATATGACCGAGGTGGAATATGGTGGAGGGGGGGCGCCACACACGGCTGGAATAGATCAACAGATCAACTTGTGTCTATGGGGTGCCCCCCGCCCCCGTACATAAAGGAGCAAGGGAGGAGGAGGCCAGCCCTAGGAGGGGCGCGCCAAGGGAGTAGGATTCCTACTCCTAGTAGGAGTAGGTTTCCTCCTTTCCTAGTCCAACTAGGAGAAGGGGGGAAAGGAGGGGAGGGGAGAAGGAAGGGAGAGGGGGGTCGCGCCCCAAACCCCTTGTCCAATTCGGACTAGGCTTGGGAGGGGCACCTGCCACCTCCTGGCTGCTGCCTCTCCTTCCCACTAAGGCCCATTAAGGCCCAATACTCTTCCCCGTATTCCCGTAACTCCCCGGTACTCCGAAAAATACCCGAATCACTCAGAACCTTTACGATGTCCGAATATAGTCGTCCAATATATCGATCTTTACGTCTCGACCATTTCGAGACTCCTCGTCATGTCCCCGATCTCATCCGGGACTCCGAACTACCTTCGGTACATCAAAACACAAAAACTCATAATATAATCATCACGGAAACTTTAAGCGTGCGGACCCTACGGGTTCGAGAACTATGTAGACATGACCGAGACATGTCTCCGGTCAATAACCAATAGCGGAACCTGGATGCTCATATTGGCTCCCACATATTCTATGAAGATCTTTATCGGTCAAACCGCATAACAACATACGTTGTTCCCTTTGTCATCGGTATGTTACTTGCCCGAGATTTGATCGCCGGTATCTCAATACCTAGTTCAATCTCGTTACCGGCAAGTCTCTTTACTCGTTCCGTAATACATCATCCCGCAACTAACTCATTAGTTACAATGCTTGCAAGGCTTATAGTGATGTGCATTACCGAGTGGGCCCAGAGATACCTCTCCGACAATCTGAGTGACAAATCCTAATCTCGAAATACGCCAACCCAACAAGTACCTTCGGAGACACCTGTAGAGCACCTTTATAATCACCCAGTTACGTTGTGACGTTTGGTAGCACACAAAGTGTTCCTCCGGTAAACGGGAGTTGCATAATCTCATAGTCATAGGAACATGTATAAGTCATGAAGAAAGCAATAGCAACATACTAAACGATCAAGTGCTAAGCTAACGGAATGGGTCAAGTCAATCACATCATTCTCCTAATGATGTGATCCCGTTAATCAAATGACAACTCATGTCTATGGCTAGGAAACATAACCGTCTTTGATCAACGAGCTAGTCAAGTAGAGGCATACTAGTGACACTCTGTTTGTCTATGTATTCACACATGTATCATGTTTCCAGTTAATAAAATTCTAGCATTGAATAATAAACATTTATCATGATATAAGGAAATAAATAATAACTTTATTATTGCCTCTTGGGCATATTTCCTTCAACTGCGGCGGAGCCTGACCCTGTGCCTCCTCTGGAGAAGGTGTGGGTCCTTGTCTACGGCTTGCCTAGAGGTGGCAGGGCGGCGCCAAGGGGTGGCAAGCTTGCGCACATCCTCAAGGCGATCTCCGAGCCGGTGGGCAAGTTGGTGAATGCTAACCTGGCATCCTTCGAGGATGATGGCCCCGCCCGCATTGAGATCCTCTGCCCCACTCCGGCAGAGATTGATGGTCTGTCCCTGATATTCTACTTTGGCACTAAGGGGAAGCGTCTCACCTTCGAGATTGAGTCTCCGGTTCCTGAGGATCTGCTTGGGCCAATCCCCGCTGCCACTGTGCCTCGCATGGGTGATGGGCATGGTGGGGGTGAGGCCTTGTCTGGTGGGAGCTCGTCTAGTGAGGATGACGATGATGATGATGTTTCTCCGACTCCGTCTGATGGGCGACGTAGCCCGGTTTCTGCTGGTGGTTGATAACCCATAAGTATAGGGGATCAATTGTAGGCTCTTTCGATAAGTAAGGGTGTCGAACCCAACGAGGAGCTAAAGGTAGAACAAATATTCCCTCAAGTTCTATCGACCACCGATACACCTCTATGCACGCTTAACGTTCGCTTTACCTAGAACAAGTATGAAACTAGAAGTACTTTGAAGGTGTTGTTGGATAGGTTTGCAAGAATATAAAGAGCACATAAATAAAAACTAGGGGTTGTTTAGATAAAGACACAATAAAGTTACTATAGCGAGTGTGGAAAAGTGGTGGTAGGAGTTACGAAATTGTCCCTAAGCAATTGACTACTTTACTAGACCGATAGCAAGTTTTATGTGGGAGAGGCCACTGCTAGCATGTCATCCCTGACTTGGAATTCTATGCACTTATGATTGGAACTATTAGCAAGTGTAGCGACCAGACCTCAAACAGTTTGATCTCTGTGCATAAGTGTCATCCCTGGATCGGTAATGCTGACACGCACAGTACTTGAAGGATTTATAACAGAGTAGCAATCACACACTTATTACATCGAATGTCTCAAAAGAGAACTTATTACAATAAGTATGGCTTAAGGCCAACTAATACGATAACAGCGGAAGGCTTGGGAGATAAAGTGAGTCCATCAACTCCAACGGCATCACTGAGTGAAAGACCATGACCTAAGGCTCCTTACTCGTCATCTGAAAAGTCTGCAACATGATACGTTGCAGCCCGAAAACGGGTCAGCACATGGAATATGCTGGCAATGTAACACAAGAGAGTAATGAATGGAATAAAGCTATCACTACATGCATATATGGCTGGTGGAGGCTATATGGTTAAGTATGTTTTGCGAAAAGCCAATTTTTCCCTACAACAAAGGAATATATTTTATTTAACTATCATGGTGGTTGTTAAACATTGAGAATGGTAAACCCCATCTCAATCCCAATTAAAAATAATCATTAACCCAATCAAGTTATATAATTAAGAGTGATGAGATCCACATGATAATCCAAGAACCAGATACTCAAGATGTCCATAACCGGGGACACGGCTAACCTTGATTAGTTTGTACACTCTGCAGAGGTTTGTGCACTGTTCCCCACAAGACCCGATCTCCTCCGTTGGATTTCTCGCACTACATGATGTTTGAGAAACGGATGACCGAGACACAGTCTTTCCGAAGAGGTCCCCTTAACCGATAGATAGGTCGGTACACCTACAATCCCCTACATCTGCTAGCCCATCATGGAAAGGTTTCCCACAACTTACTCAACTATGCCAGAGCCCATAATGGCATGTGGCTGCACACGGAAGTTTCTAGCATGAAAAATCTTACGATCCCTTTGAGCCTGGGTGGCAGTCCATAGGAGAATCACACGGTACCCCGGGATTTCCAAAAATACAGGCAATCACTGGAATTCCCCAGGTGCCTCAATCCACCCAGATGTGTATTAAAATTGCCACCTTAAGTTGAACCATTAATTAACCATCTCACATATGTCATGGATACACTCAAACCCAATCCACGTCTACAAGCATAGCATAGCAATATAAGCGACATAGAAGTAACTCCCAAAGGTTTGATAATAAACAGGTGAATAGGTACTACCTCATCTACTTTCCAAACCCACAATTTAAATCAGACCTAACCATGCAATTGTTTGAGGATTGATCTAATGCAATAAAACTGGGTAGTAAAGAGGTATGATCAAAGTGTTATTTGCCTTGCTGATGATCCGCGATACCTAGAGACTCGTAGTAGCACGCTTCGCACTCCGGGTACTCTAACGCAAACAAACAAGCATACAATAAGCAATCAAGCAAGGGCACGGGTAAAACTCAAGTAAGAGAAACTAACCAGAAAGTTCAACTTAAGAACTCCGGTTTGCAAAAAGAATCAAATCAAACGAAGCAACAAAACTCAAACGGCGAAAGAAATAAGCTTCGTTTACTAATATGGACTAAAATCAAATTTTACAGTAGCAAAAACTTGTTTAAGTTGGTTAAACAGAAAGAGGGTTTCGAGACGAAACTCTAGGCGCTTGAATCGCCTAATTCCGATAAACGAGCGAAAAGTTATACTGGAATGAAAATCGGATCAAAAATCGCGATAAAAAATAATCGCGGAAAATCCGAGAAAAAGAAAAACAGACGAACAGGCTAACGAACGAACGTTCGCTGTCTGCGGCTAAACGGTGAAAACCGTTCGTTAAAACGAACTAACGAACGGGCGTTCGCTAAATAACTAAACCGAAAAAATAAACCGAACCGGATCTAAAATAGCGAATCTAGGTTTAGAAAAAAAACATCGGTTCTCTTGCGAAAACCGAGGCGGTGGCGGCGGGCGGCTCCGGCGAGGCGGCGCGGGGCGGCGGCGGCGACGCGCGGCGCGCTGCGGCGACGACGGGCTAGGGTTGGGGTTTGGGTGGGCTGCGGCGGCTGGTGGACTTCGGCGGCTCGGGGTGGCGGCTTATAAAGGCCCCCCGGGCGGAGTCCCGCTCGGGTATGGCCCGAAGTCGGTTTGACTTTTTTTTAAATAATTTCGACGTGCAGAAAAAGAAAGAAAAGAAATACTAAACGGACTCCAAAAATCCCGAAATAAATTTTCCCCGTCCTCTAAAAATAGGCCGGACAAGGTGAGCATTTATTTGGGCCTAAAATGCAATTTTGAAAAACGCATATTTTTCCTAATTCAAATAAAATAGCGATAAAACTCCGAAATAAAATCTTATTTGATTTTAATATTAAATCCCTGATATTTCTTTATTTTGAGGAAGTCATTTTATCCTCTCTCTTTTATTTTAATAAAATAAATATTCGAAGAGAAAATAATTAAAAACAAACGATCCTCTTTTCAAAATTCGAGAAAATTTCGAATATGAAAATAATGAAATCCCCAACTCTCTCCGCGGGTCCTTGAGTTGCATAGAATTTCTAGGATCAAACCAAAATGCAACAAAAATATGATATGCAATGATGATCTAATGTATAGCATTCCAAATTGAAAATTTGGGATGTTACAAACCTACCCCCCTTATGATGAATCTCGCCCTCGAGATTCGGGTTGGCTAGAAAATAGGTGTGGGTGATCTTTCTCTAGGTCTTCCTCCCGTTCCCAGGTGGCTTCATCCTCGGTATGGTGGCTCCACTGAACTTTGCAGAATTTGATAACCTTGCTGCGTGTGACACAGCTGGCAAACTCGAGTATCTTGACTCGTTTCTCCTCATAGGTCAAATCACTATCCAACTGTATCACTTCCAGCGGCACTGTATCTCTCAGAGGAATATCAGCCATCTCTGCGTGGAACTTCTTTAACTAAGAAACGTGGAACACATCGTGAACTCCTGACAATCCTTTGGGCAATTCCAACTTGTAAGCAATTTCTCCCATACGTTCCAAAACCTTGTATGGTCCCACAAAACGTGGCGCTAATTTTCCCTTAACTCCAAAGCGCTTTACTCCTCGAAGTGGAGATACATGAAGATACACTCTGTCTCCAACTTCGTAAACTGTCTCCCTGCGTCTAGAATCCGCATAGCTCTTCTGCCTGGATTGGGCTACCTTGAGTCTATCGTGAATCAGCTTAACCTTCTCTTCAGACTCTTTAATCAAATCTGGTCCAAACAATTGTCGGTCTCCAACTTCGTCCCACAACAACGGTGTTCTGCACCTCCTTCCGTACAGTGCTTCGAAAGGGCCATCTTCAAACTGGCTTGATAACTGTTGTTATATGAGAACTCTGCGTAAGGCAAATTATCGTCCCAACTAGATCCATAATCTAGTGCACAAGCTCTCAACATGTCTTCCAGAATCTGATTGACTCTATCAGTCTGCACATCTGTCTGCGGGTGAAAAGCTGTACTGAACTCTAGCCTGGTTCCCAAAGTTTCATGCAACTGATTCCAAAACTTTGAAGTAAACTGGGTTCCTCTATCTGATACAATGGTCCTCGGAACTCCATGCAGGCATACGATCCTGGTCATGTATATCTTTGCCAACTTAGCACTGCTGTAAGTGGTCTTTACTGGGATGAAATGAGCTACTTTCCTCAAACGATCGACTACAACCCATATGGAGTCATAGCCTGAACGAGTCCTGGGTAATCCCGTGATAAAATCCATGCCTAGTTTATCCCACTTCCATTCGGGTATCGGCAATGGTTGTAGCAATCCTGATGGCTTCTGATGCTCTGCCTTTACTCTCTAACATACATCACAAACTACTACATACTCCGCAATATCCTTCTTCATTCCGGTCCACCAGAAACTATCCTTCAAATCCAGATACATCTTGGTATTTCCTGGGTGAATCGAATATGGCGAATCATGGGCCTCTTGCCGAATCAACTTCCTGATCTCTTGATCATTTGGCACATATACACGGTCCTCAAACCATAAGGTATCGTGCTCATCCTCACGAAATCCTTTAGCTTTTCCTTTACTCATTCTTTCCTTTACTTCGGCTATCTCCTTGTCTGTCTTCTGAGCTTCTCTGATCTTTTTCATTAAATTAGACTGAATCTCCAATGCTGCTACATAGCCTCTTGGAACTATCTCCAAAAATAGCTCGCGAAGGTCTTCTGCCAACTCCTTGGGTAATTCTCCGGTCATGAGTGTATTGACATGACTTTTGCGGCTCAACGCATGAGCTACTACGTTAGTCTTTCCGGGATGATAATGCAATCTCATATCATAATCCTCAATGAGCTCTAACCATCTCCTCTGCCTGAGATTCAACTCCTGCGTGAAGATATACTTCAAACTCTTGTGATCCGTGTATACCTCACAATGGTTTCCGATGAGAAAATGTCTCCATGTCTTCAACGCATGCACTACGGCTGCTAACTCCAAATCATGTGTAGCATAATTTAACTCATGGGTTTTAAGCTGTCGTGAGGCATATGAAACAACTCTTCCCTCCTGCATAAGTACGGCTCCAAGTCCTCGACGAGAAGCGTCGCAATACACTTCATAATCCTTGCGTTGATCTGGCAGAATCAACACTGGTGATGTAACCAAGCGTCTCTTCAACTCCTGAAAACTGGCCTCACATTCCTCAGTCCATTTGAATTTGGTGTCCTTCTTCAACAACTCCGTCATAGGCTTTGCAATCTTTGAGAAATTTTTAATGAACCTCCGGTAGTATCCTGCGAGTCCAAGAAAACTCCGGATCTCTCCAACTGTCGTGGGTGACTCCCAATTTGTCATAGTGACAACCTTTATGGGATCTACTGCTATTCCTTCTCCGGATATAACATGTCCAAGAAATCCAACTTCCTTCAGCCAAAACTCACACTTGCTGAACTTGGCGTATAACTGATGTTCCCTGAGCCTCCCAAGTACCAAACGCAAGTGCTCCTTATGTTCTTCTTCATTCTTTGAGTAGACCAGAATGTCATCAATGAACACCACGACGAACTTATCCAAAAACTCCATAAACACTTTGTTCATCATGTTCATAAAATAGGCAGGTGCGTTAGTCAGGCCAAATGACATAACGGTATACTCATATAGCCCGTACCTCGTGGTAAAAGCTGTCTTAGGTATATCCTGCTCTCGAATCTTCAGCTGGTGATACCCTGATCGCAAGTCGATCTTGGAAAACACTTTAGCTCCTTGCAGCTGGTCAAACAAATCATTGATCATCGGCAGTGGGTACTTGTTCTTGATCGTCACCTCATTCAGTCCTCGATAATCAACAATCATCCTTAACGATCCATCCTTCTTCTCCACTAGAAATACTGGTGATCCCCAAGGTGACGAACTTGGGCGTATATAACCTTTATCTAGTAACTCCTTAATCTACTTCTTAATTTCCTCCAAATCCTTTGCGGGCATTCTGTACGGTCTCTTAGATATTGGCCCTGTGGCTGGCAAAAGCTCAATCAAAAACTCAATGTCTCTATCCGGTGGCATGCCTAGCAACTCTTCTGGAAATACATCCGGAAAATCCTTCACCACTGGTACTTCCTCCTGTACAACTCCTGATAAGGAATTTACTTGAGTCCTATTCGGCACATGCCGGGATACATACTTGATCCTTCTTCCTTCTGGGGTGGTAAGCAAAACCGTCTTACTAGCGCAATCGATGTTTCCTCCATACATCGATAGCCAATCCATACCCAGAATCACATCCAAACCTTGCGACTCCAAGATTATCAGACCTGAGGGGAAAACATGCCTACCTATGGTCAATGGCATCTGAAAACATCCATGGCTTGCCATATACTCTGCTTCGGGTGAGGTTACTAGCATAGGTGTCTTAAGAACTCTAGTGGGCAACTTATACTTATCCACAAATCCCCTTGATATGTATGAATGCGATGCACCAGTATCGAAAAGTACGACTGCAGTAAAGTACTTAACCGAAAACTTACCTATTACTGCATCTGGCTGGGCTTCAACCTCCTCCACATTAACGTGGTTCACTTGTCCCCTGTTGAAAGGGTTGGGCTTCTTCCCAGAGCTTCCATTGCCGTTTCCATTCTTGGCTTCAGGACATTCATTGGCGTAATGTCCGGTCTTCTGGCACTTATAGCAAGTAACGTGGCTTAGATCTTTCTTGGCGGGTGTTGCCGGGTTGGAACGGTTCTGTCCACTACTTCCTCCATTACCATTACCGTTCTTGGAGCCACTATGCTGGAACTGGTCCCATGTCATAGTGTTAATGGGGTAAGTGACTATGAAATTCTCCCACCATGATGCTGCGGGTCCATCAAGCTGATGTGCGGCAAAACACACTCTCTCCGCATCTGTGCATCCTGCAGTAGTCAACTCCCTTTCAATCTTGCGGAGCCAATCATCTGCAACAATCGGGTCAGTGCTACTAGAGAACACCGGCGGATTCAGCCTAAGAAAACGGGCTAAGTGATCAACTGGTGGTGGTGGTGGTGGTGGTGGGTTGTTGTTGTTGTTATTCCCCTGGTTCTGATTCTGGACTAGTATCTACATCAATGCATTTTGCTACTGGATCAACTGAGTGAGCTCCGGTGGGAAAGCAAATCCATTGTCGCGTCTCGGAGGCATCTGCTCGGTTTACAAGAGATGAGAAAACAGAATAGAATGAGGTCTAGGGGGAAAACACTACCCATATGCACATGAGACAAACACAAACATAACACTCAATCAATCAAACAAGGGCATACAATCGGTCTAGAACTATCGTTACAAAAGTGCTTGGACTATACTATATACATGGTGGAATACTACTAGTGATATGGTGGTCTACTAGAAAAATTGATCGGTCGAAGACTCCATAATATCTGCTCCAGCTTCATGAACATGGTCATCATCGCTATCGTCAGGGTCCGAGTCAGTGTCGTCGATGATGATGTAGTTCTCCGGGCAAGTGGAATCGTCATCTTCTCCTCCTGGCGTGGGATCTCCCATGAAAAATCCTAGCTTCCTTGTCAGGTCGTCATTCTTCTCCACTAGTACGACGATTTCCTCCATATAATCTTCGCGTGTAGCCTTGAGTTCTTCCTCCAGCTCCGTGATCCTTGTCATTGCCTTCTTCAAGTCTGTCATGCCTGCGTACATCTGGTTCTCCTGGCGTCGAATGTGCTGGTTTAACTCCTGGATGAAAGCGGCAATCGATCTATCCTTCCTGGTGCTGATCATCTCCCATTGCTCATCTCAGCGCCCACAAATCTGGTAGATAGTGTCCTTGAGATCATTGTGGTAAACTTCTCCAATGTGTACCATGGTAATGTGAGCTGCCATACTCTTTCCTAAACTCCAGGTTGATGCATCAAAATAAAACTCTATGGGCTCAGTGACTGGCGTGAATGTCCTTCCTGGAACTTGAACTTGAATCATCCAGCGCTCCTCTTCTGGTAAAGTGGCGTTGTAAGTCCCGGTGAAGCTTGGTATTCCGATGTTCAGGTACCTAGTGACTTCCTTCAAGTGGCGTCCAAAAGGTGTGTCTTCATCCGGTTGCGTGAACTTGATCCTTGCATCCGCCATCCTAAAGAGTAGAAAATGGAGAGGAGTTAGAAATGAGAAGAGAGTAGTGATCTAGGGCTTTAGCTTAGTGGTCGTGTCCTACAGTCAGCGTGTGCTCTGATACCATCTTTGTAGAGACCAGACCTCAAACAGTCTGATCTCTGTGCATAAGTGTCATCCCTGGATCGGTAATGCTGACACGCACAGTACTTGAAGGATTTATAACAGAGTAGCAATCACACACTTATTACATCGAATGTCTCAAAAGAGAACTTATTACAATAAATATGGCTTAAGGCCAACTAATACGATAACAGCGGAAGGCTTGGAAGATAAAGTGAGTCCATCAACTCCAACGGCATCACTGAGTGAAAGACCATGACCTAAGGCTCCTTACTCGTCGTCTGAAAAGTCTGCAACATGATACGTTGCAGCCCGAAAATGGGTCAGCACATGGAATATGCTGGCAATGTAACACAAGAGAGTAATGAACAAAATAAAGCTATCACTACATGCATATATGGCTGGTGGAGGCTGTATCGTTAAATATGTCTTGCGAAAAGCCAATTTTTCCCTACAACAAAGGAACATATTTTACTTAACTATCATGGTGGTTGTTAAACATTGAGAATGGTAAACCCCATCTCAATCCCAATTAAAAATAATCATTAACCCAATCAAGTTATATAATTAAGAGTGATGAGATCCACATGATAATCCAAGAACCAGATACTCAAGATGTCCATAACCGGGGACACGGCTAACCATGATTAGTTTGTACACTCTGCAGAGGTTTGTGCACTTTTCCCCACAAGACTCGATCTCCTCCGTTGGATTTCTTGCACTACATGATGTTTGAGAAACGGATGACCGAGACACAGTCTTTCCGAAGAGGTCCCCTTAACCGATAGATAGGCCGGTACACATACAATCCCCTACATCTACTAGCCCATCATGGAAAGGTTTCCCACAACTTACTCAACTATGCCAGAGCCCATAATGGCATGTGGCTGCACACAGAAGTTTCTAGCATGAAAAATCTTATGATCCCTTTGAGCCTGGGTGGCAGTCCATAGGAGAATCACACGGTACCCCGGGATTTCCAAAAATACAGGCAATCACTGGAATTCCCCAAGTGCCTCAATCCACCCAGATGTGTATTAAAGTTGTCACCTTAATTTGAACCATTAATTAACCATCTCACATATTTCATGGATACACTCAAACCCAATCCACGTCTACAAGCATAGCATAGCAATATAAGCGACGTAGAAGTAACTCCCAAAGGTTTGATAATAAACAGGTGAATAGGTACTACCTCATCTACTTCCCAAACCCACAATTTAAATCAGATCCTAACCATGCAATTGTTTGAGGATTGATCTAATGCAATAAAACTGGGTAGTAAAGAGGTATGATCAAAGTGTTACTTGCCTTGGTGATGATCCGCGATACCTAGAGACTCGTAGTAGCACGCTTGGCACTCCGGATACTCTA
Organism: Aegilops tauschii subsp. strangulata; assembly: GCF_002575655.3. Classification (NCBI taxonomy): domain Eukaryota; kingdom Viridiplantae; phylum Streptophyta; class Magnoliopsida; order Poales; family Poaceae; genus Aegilops; species Aegilops tauschii. The sequence goes on along the minus strand of NC_053035.3, from coordinate 204,157,184 downwards.
ACGCAAACAAACAAGCATACAATAAGCAATCAAGCAAGGGCACGGGTAAAACTCAAATAAGAGAAACTAACCAGAAAGTTCAACTTAAGAACTCCGGTTTGCAAAAAGATTCAAATCAAACGAAGCAACAAAACTCAAACGGCGAAAGAAACAAGCTTCGTTTACTAATCTGGCCTAAAATCAAATTTAACAGTAGCAAAAACTTGTTTAATTTGGTTAAACAGAAAGAGGGTTTCGAGATGAAACTCTAGGCGCTTGAATCGCCTGATTCCGATAAACGAGCGAAAAGTTATACTGGAACGAAAATCGGATCAGAAATCGCGATCGAAAATAATCGCGGAAAATCCGAGAAAAAGAAAAACCGACGAACATGCTAACGAACGAACGTTCGCTGTCTGCGGCTAAACGGTGAAAACCGTTCGTTAAAACGAACTAACGAACGGGCGTTCGCTAAATAACTAAACCGAAAAAAATAAACCGAACCGGATCTAAAAAACAAATCTAGGTTTAGAAAAAAAACGTCGGTTCTCTTGCGAAAACCGAGGCGGCGGCGGCTACCTCCAGCGTAAGTCCGGCGAACGACGGCGGCGGCTGGCGGCAGGGCGGCGGCTCCGGGCGGCGGCGTCGGGCTAGGGTTGGGGTTTGGGTGGGCTGCGGCGGCTGGTGGGCTTCGGCAGCTCGGGGTGGTGGCTTATAAAGGCCCCCCGGGCGGAGTCCCGCTCGGGTACGGCCCGGAGTCGGTTTGACTTTTTTTTTAAATAATTCCGACGTGCAGAAAAAGAAAGAAAAGGAATACTAAACGGACTCCAAAAATCCCAAAATAAATTTTCCCCGTCCTCTAAAAATAGGCCGGACAAGGTGAACTTTAGTTGAGCCTAAAATGCAATTTTGAGAAACGCATATTTTTCCTAATTCAAATAAAATAGCGATAAAACTCCGAAATAAAATCTTATTTGATTTTAATATTAAATCCCCGATATTTCTTTATTTTGAGGAAGTCATTTTAGCCTCTCTCTTTTATTTTAATAAAAGAAATATTTAAAGAGAAAATAATTAAAAACAAACGATCCTCTTTTCAAAATTCGAGAAAAATTCGAATATGAAAATAATGAAATCCCCAACTCTCTCCGCGGGTCCTTGAGTTGCGTAGAATTTCTAGGATCAAACCAAAATGCAACAAAAATATGATATACAATGATGATCTAATGTATAACATTCCAAATTGAAAAATTGGGATGTTACAGCAAGCATCCGTAACTATTAACGTTCATTAAGGTAAAACCCAACCATAGCATTAAAATATATGGGTCCCCCTTCAATCCAGTATGCATCAATTTCTATGCTAGGTTGAAGCTTCTGTCACTCTTGCCCTTCAATACATAGTCCTATCAACATACAACTAACCCTATGATGTGATCCACGCGCGCGCTCATATGATGGGCACCAAAGGACAGCAACATAACCACAAGAAAATTAAACCAATCATAGCAATTCACCAATTACCGATAGGACAACAAAAATCTACTCAAACATCATAGGATGGCAACACATCATTGGATGATAATATGAAGCATAAAGCACCATGTTCAAGTAGAGGGTACAGCGGGTTGCGGGAGAGTGGACCGTTGTAGATAGATGGGGGGAGGTGATGGAGATGTTGGTGAAGATGACGGAGGTGTTGGTGTAGATTGCGGTGATGATGATGGCCCCGGCGGCGTTCCGGCGCCACCGGAAGCGAGGGGGAGAGAGCCCCCCTCCTTCTTCTTCTTCCTTGACCTTCTCCCTAGATGGGAGAAGGGTTTCCCCTCTGGTCCATGGTCTCCATGGCGTGGGAGGGGCGAGAGCCCCTCCGAGATTGGATCTGTCTCTCTGTCTCTCTCTGTTTTTTGCGCTCTGGATTCTGCCCTTTCACCGTTTCTTTTATAACCGGAGATCCGTAACTCCGATTGAATTGAAATTTGAACACAATTTTTATCCGGATATTAGCTTTCTTGCGGCGAAAGAAGGGCAACAACTGCCTTACGGGGTGTCCACGAGGGTCAGAGGCGCGCCCCCCTGCCTCGTGGCCCCCTTGGGCATCGTCTCGCGATGATTCCACTTCCCAAAAATTAGATATATTTCAAAAAAATCTCTGTCAGTTTTTATTCTGTTTGGACTCCGTTTGATATGGATTTTCTGCGAAACAAAAAACATGCAACAAACAGGAACTGGCACTGGGCACTAGATCAATATGTTAATCCCAAAAATAGTATAAAAAGTTGCCAAAAGTATGTAAAAGTTGTAGAATATTGGCATGGAACAATCAAAAATTATAGATACGACGGAGACGTATCAGCATCCCCAAGCTTAATTCCTGCTCGTCCTCGAGTAGGTAAATGATAAAAAAATAATTTTTGATGTGAAATGCTACCTAGCATAATCTTGATCATGTAATCTAATCATGGCATGAATATTAAGACACAAGTGATTCAAAGCAATAGTCTATCATTTGACATTAAGACAATAATACTTCAAGCATACTAATAAAGCAATCATGTTTTTTCAAAATAACATGGCCAAAGAAATTTATCCCTACAAAATCATATAGTCTGGCTATGCTCCATATTCACCACACAAAGCATTCAAATCATGCACAACCCCGATGACAAGCCAAACAATTGTTTCATACTTTTGACGTTCTCAAACCTTTTCAACTTTCACGCAATACATGAGTGTGAACCATGGACATAGCACTATAGGTGGAATGGAATATGATGGTGGAGGTTGTGTGGAGAAGGCAAAAAGGATAAAGTCTCATGTCGACGCGGCTAATCAACGGGCTATGGAGATACCCATCAATTGATGTCAATGCGAGGAGTAGGGATTGCCATGCAACGGATGCACTAAGAAAGTGTATGAAAGCTCAAACTAGAAACTAAGTGGGTGTGCATCCAACTTGCTTGGACATGAAGACCTCGGGCATTTGAGGAAGCCCATCATCAGAATATACAAGCCAAGTTCTATAATGAAAATTCCCACTAGTATATGAAAGTGATAACTCAAGAGACTCTCTATATGAAGAACATGGTGCTACTCTGAAGCACAAGTGTGGTAAAAGGATAGTAACATTGTCCCTTCTCTCTTTTTCTCTCATTTTTTTGGGCCTTCTTTTTTTAGGCCTTTCTCTTTTTTTTCTTTTTTATTTTTTTTCTCTTTTCGTCCGGAGTCTCATCCTGACTTCTGGGGGAATCATAGTCTCCATCATCCTTTCCTCACTAGGACAATGCTCTAATAATGATGATCATCACACTTTTATTTACTTACAACTCAATATTCCAACTCGATGCTAGAACAAAGATATGACTCTATATGAATGCCTCTGACGGTGTACCGGGATGTGCAATGATCGTAGCAATGACATCAAAAAAACGGACAAGCCATGAAAACATCATGCTAGCTATCTTACGATCATGCAAAGAAATATGACAATAAATGCTCAAATCATGTATATGATGATGATGGAAGTTGCATGGCAATATATCTCGGAATGGCTATGGAAATGTCATGATAGGTAGGTATGGTGGCTGTTTTGAGGAAGATATAAGGAGGCTTATGTGTGACAGAGCATATCATATCACGGGGTTTGGATGCACCGGCGAAGTTTGCACCAACTCTCGAGGTGAGAAAGGGCAATGCACGGTATCGAAGAGGCTAGCAATGATGGAAGGGTGAGAGTGCGTATAAAGCATGGGTTCAACATTAGTCATAAAGAACTCACATACTTATTGCAAAAGTCTATTAGCTATCGAAACAAAGTACTACGTGCATGCTCCTAGGGGGGTAGATTGGTAGGAAAAGACCATCGCTCGTCCCCGACCGCCACTCATAAGGAATACAATCAATAAATACCTCATGCTCCAACTTCGTTACATAACGGTTCACCATACGTGTATGCTACGGGAATCACAAACTTCAACACAAGTATTTCTACAATCCACAACTACCCTCTAGCATGACTCTAATATCACCATCTTTATATCGCAAAACTATTGCAAGGAATCAAACATATCATATTCAGTGATCTACAAGTTTTATGTAGGATTTTATGACTAACCATGTGAATGACCAATTCCTGTCAACTCTCTAAATAGATATAAGTGAAGCAAGAGAGTTTAATTCTTTCTAAAAAAGATATGCCCACGCTCTAACAAATATAGGTGAAGCAAAAGAGCATTCTACAAATGACGGTTTTCTATGTGAAGAGAAACAGGCAATCCAAACTTCAAATGATATAAGTGAAGTACATGAAGCATTCTATAAAGCCATACTCAAAAGATATAAGTGAAGTGCAAAGAGCATTATATAAATCAACCATGGACTATATCATACCAGCATGGTGCATAAAATAAAAATGAAAACTAAATGCAAAAGACGCTCCAAGATTTGCACATATCGCATGAACGAAACGAATCCGAAAACATACCGATACTTGTTGAAGAAAGATGGGATGCCTTCCGGGGCATCCCCAAGCTTAGACGCTTGAGTCTCCTTAAATATTTACTTGGGGTGCCTTGGTCATCCCCAAACTTGAGCTCTTGCCTCTCCTCCTTCTCCTCACATCGAGACCTCCTCGATCTTCGAACACTTCATCCACACAAAACTCAACAGAAAACTCGGTAAGATCCGTTAGTATAATAAAGCAAATCACTACTCTAAGTACTGTTGCAATCCAATCCATATTTTGTTTGTGCATTGTAGCTACTGTAATATAACTTTTCCATGGCTTAATCCACTAATATAAATCGATAGTTTCATCAAAAAAAGCAAACTATGCATCAAAAACAGAATCTGTCTTAAACAGGACAGTATGTAATAATCTTAACATTCACCATACCTCTGGTACTCCAAAATTTCTGCCAAAATTAGGAAAAATAAACAATTTGTATAGAAAGACAGTGAAAAAAGCTTCAGAACCGTTTGACATTCCAGTAAAAAAATTAAAATCATGCACTACAGCCAAAGTTTCTGTTCTGCACCGCACAAACCAACAAGTAATCTAAAACATCCTAAAGGCAAACCTTGGCACATTATTTTTATTTTTAAACCTTATAAAAGCACACAACAGAAATAAATGACTCTCTAAAACTTCCGGGTTGTCTCCCTGGCAGCGCTTTCTTTAAAGGCATTAAGCTAGGCATATAGTGCTCAAGTAATGGATCCACCCGGATCCCAAGGTATATCAAAGCCAATTTTAATTAACAATGACTTGTAATTTAGTAGTGAGCACAAAGTAACATATATCATGTAATGACGAAGTCTAACTCTCTTCCTATGCATCGACATGTCATAAAAGAACAATTCATGCACACAAAGTAAGGGCCAATACGTAGCATAAGCAGTTTCTTGCAATTTTATCGTGTGGGAAACATAGAGAGGTGGATATATAGTTCCTCTCTCATAATAATTGCAAGTAGGAGCAGCAAGCACATGCATATTATATCTATCAAAATCATCATGTGTAGTAGTAAAACGCAACCCATCAATATAATCCTTAATAAGGGCAAACTTCTCCGATATAGTGTAGTCGGGAGAATTCAAAAAGATAATAGGACTATCATGCGTGGGTGCAATAGCAACAATTTCATGTTAACATAAGGAACTATAGCAAGTTCATCTCCATAAGCATAATTCATATTGGCATCTTGGCCACAAACATAGCAAGCATCATCAAAAAGGGATATTTCAAAATAATCAACGGGATCATAACAATTATCATAGCATTCATCCTTCGGTAAGCACGAAGGGAAATAAAAAAATGTATGATTTGAAGAGTTACTCTCATTAGAAGGTGGGCACCGGTGATCAATCCGATCTTCCTCCTTTTGTTCTTCGCTCTCCTCATCATCTTTTTCATCCAATGAGCTCACAGTTTCATCAATTTCTTCTTCCATAGACTCCTGCAAAATATTAGTCTCTTCTTGGACAGCGGAGGAGTCCTCAATATATGGTTTAACATAGGCATTAGAAGCATCATTATCATAACAATATTTAAGTATGGCAAAATTTTCAGATTTGTAAAGAGTAGCATCATACTTTCCAATCAAAGAAGCAATTTCATAAGCACCCTTAAAAGCAACAAATTCTTCAATTTGTTGAACATCATAGTAATTATAAACACCCTTAGCATACGAAGATACGATTCCATTATCACTAAACTCACATTGGTAGGGAAGGTGTTTCTTAGGGTCTTCAGAACAACAAGTAAAATCATATATTTCACATAAATTCCAAGCATAGCATTGCAAACGATGAATTTGATCAAGTAAAAGTTTCCCTTTTTGAGATAAGCGGTGTCGCACATAACAAGCATGCTCATCTAAAGATTTGCCCTCAACTAAGCAAATTGGGGTTTCAACACGAGCACAAAGGGATCGAGGATGATCCAAGTAAAAAGCTTCAGGAGTGTGATAGATTTTGAGTGGTTCTTCAACCATTGGTGTAGTAGGTACAACTAATTTTTTTGGTATTTTGCGTTTCCTACCCATAACTAAAGGTAGAAAACAACTTAGAACAGAAAATAAAAACTACTTGGTGATAAAGCAAACAAGCACACACGAGAATATTCACCCCACACTATATGTTGGGGAACGTAGTAATTTGAGAAAAATTCCTACGCACACACATGATCATGGTGATGCATAGCAACGAGAGGGGAGAGTGTGTCCACGTACCCTCGTAGACCGAAAGCGGAAGCGTTAGCACAACGCGGTTGATGTAGTCGTAAGTCTTCACGATCCGACCGATCAAGTACCGAACGTACGGCACCTCCGAGTTCTGCACACGTTCAACTCGATGACGTCCCTCAAACTCCGATCCAGCCGAGCTTTGAGGGAGAGTTCCGTCAGCACGACGGCGTGGTGACGGTGATGATGTTGCCACCGACGCAGGGCTTCGCCTAAGCACCACTACGATATGATCGAGGTGGATTATGGTGGAGGGGGGCACCGCACACGGCTAAGAGATCAAGAGATCAATTGTTGTGTCTACGGGGTGCCCCCCTCCTCCGTATATAAAGGGGGAGGAGAGGGCCGGCCAAGGGGGGAGTCCTACTCCCACCGGGAGTAGGACTCCTCCTTTTCCTATTTGGAGAGGTAGAGGGAAGGAAGAGGGAGGAGGGAGGAAGGAAAGGGGGGCCGGCCCCCTTCCCAATTCGGATTGGGCTTGGGGGGCGCCCCCTCCCTTGCTCCTTTCCCCTCCTTTCCACTAAAGCCCATTAAGGCCCATATACCTCCCGGGGGTTCCGATAACCTCCCGGTGCTCTGGTATTATCCCAATCTCACCCAAAACCATTCCGGTGTCCAAATATAGTCGTCCAATATATCGATCATTATGTCTCGACCATTTCGAGACTCCTCGTCATGTCTGTGATCACATCCGGGACTCCGAACTACCTTCAGTACATCAAAACACATAAACTCATAATATAACCGTCATCGAACTTTAAACGTGCGGACCCTACGGGTTCGAGAACTATGTAGACATGACCGAGACACGTCTCCGGTCAATAACCAATAGCGGAACCTGGATGCTCATATTGGCTCCCACATATTCTACGAAGATCTTTATCGGTCAAACCGCATAACAACATACGTTGTTCCCTTTGTCATCGGTATGTTACTTGCCCGAGATTCAATCGTCAGTATCTCAATACCTAGTTCAATCTCGTTACCGGCAAGTCTCTTTACTCGTTCCGTAACACATCATCCCGTAACTATCTCATTAGTTACAATGCTTGCAAGGCTTATAGTGATGTGCATTACCGAGTGGGCCCAGAGATACCTCTCCGATAATCGGAGTGACAAATCCTAATCTCGAAATACGCCAACCCGACAAGTACCTTTGGAGACACCTGTAGAGCACCTTTATAATCACCCAGTTACGTTGTGCCGTTTGGTAGCACACAAAGTGTTCCTCCGGTAAACGGGAGTTGCATAATCTCATAGTCACAGGAACATGTATAAGTCATGAAGAAAGCAATAGCAACATACTAAACGATTAAGTGCTAAGCTAACGGAATGGGTCAAGTCAATCTCATCATTCTCCTAAGGATGTGATCCCTTTAATCAAATGACAACTCATGTCTATGGCTAGGAAACTTAACCATCTTTGATTCAACAAGCTAGTCAAGTAGAGGCATACTAGTGACACTTTGTTTGTCTATGTATTCACACATGTATCAAGTTTCCGGTTAATACAATTCTAGCATGAATAATAAACATTTATCATGAAAATAAGGAAATAAATAATAACTTTATTATTGCCTCTAGGGCATATTTCCTTCAGTCTCTCACTTGCACTAGAGTCAATAATCTAGTTCACACCGCCATGTGATTTAACACCAATAGTTCACATCACCATGTGATTAACACCCATAGTTTCACATCGTCATGTGACCAACACCCAAAGGGTTTACTAGAGTCAATAATCTAGTTCACATCGCTATGTGATTAACACCCAAAGAGTACTAAGGTGTGATCATGTTTTTCTTGTGAGAGAAGTTTAGTCAACAGGTCTGCCACATTCAGATCCGTATGTATTTTGCAAATATTCTATGTCTTCAATACTCTGCATGGAGCTACTCTAGCTAATTGCTCCCATTTTCAATATGTATCCAGATTGAGACTTAGAGTCATCCGGATTGGTGAAAAAAACTTGCATCGACGTAATTATTTACGACGAACCTTTTGTCACCTCCATAATCGAGAAACATATCCTTATTCCACTAAGGATAATTTTGACCGCTGTCCAGTGATCTACTCCTAGATCACTATTGTACTCCCTTGCCAAACTCAGTGGTAGGGTATAAAATAGATCTGGTACACAGCATGGCATACTTTATAGAGCCTATGGCTGAGGCATAGGAAATGACTTTCATTCTCTTTCTATCTTCTGCCGTGGTCGGGCTTTGAGTCTTACTCAATTTCACACCTTGTAACACAGGCAAGAACTCTTTCTTTGACTGTTCCATTTTGAACTATTTCAAAATCTTGTCAAGGTATGTACTCATTGAAAAAACTTATCAAGAGTCTTGATCTAGCTCTATAGATCTTGATGCTCAATATGTAAGCAGCTTCACCGAGGTCTTTCTTTGAAAAACTCCTTTCAAATACTCCTTTATGCTTTCCAGAAAATTCTACATTATTTCTGATCAACAATATGTCATTCACATATATTTATCAGAAATGTTGTAGTGCTCCCACTCACCTTCTTGTAAACACAGGCTTCACCGCAAGTCTGTATAAAACTATATGCTTTGATCAACTCATCAAAGCGTATATTCCAACTCCGAGATGCTTGCACCAGTCCATAGATGGATCGCTGGAGCTTGCACATTTTGTTAGCACCTTTAGGATCGACAAAACCTTCTGGTTGCATCATATACAACTCTTCTTTAAGAAATCCATTAAGGAATGTAGTTTTGACATCCATTTGCCAGATTTCATAAAATGTGGCAATTTGCTAACATGATTCGGACAGACTTAAGCATCGCTATGAGTGAGAAAATCTCATCGTAGTCAACACTTTGAACTTTGTCAAAAACCTTTTTTTCGACAAGTCTAGCTTTGTAGATAGTAACACTACTATCAGCGTCCGTCTTCCTCTTGAAGATCCATTTATTTTCTATGGCTTGCCGATCATCGGGCAAGTCAACCAAAGTCCACACTTTGTTCTCATACATGGATCCCATCTCAGATTTCATGGCCTCAAGCCATTTTGCGGAATCTGGGCTCATCATCGCTTCCTCATAGTTCGTAGGTTTGTCATGGTCAAGTAACATGACCTCCAGAACAGGATTACCGTACCACTCTGGTGCGGATATCACTCTGGTTTACCTACGAGGTTCGGTAGTAACTTGATCTGAAGTTACATGATCATCATCATTAGCTTCCTCACTAATTGGTGTAGGAGTCACAGGAATAGTTTTTTGTGATGAACTACTTTCCAATAAGGGAGCGGGTACAATTACCTCATCAAGTTCTACTTTCCTCCCACTCACTTCTTTCGAGAGAAACTCCTTCTATAGAAAGGATCCATTCTTAGCAACGAATGTCTTGCCTTCGGATCTGTGATAGAAGGTGTACCAAACAGTCTCCTTTGGGTATCCTATGAAGACACATTTCTCCTATTTGGGTTTGAGCTTATCAGGATGAAACTTTTTCATATAAGCATTGCAACCCCAAATTTTAAGAAACGACAACTTTGGTTTCTTGCCAAACCACAGTTCATATGGTGTCATCTCAACGGATTTAGATGGTGCCCTATTTAACGTGAATGCAGCTGTCTCTAATGCATAACCCCAAAATGATAGTGCTAAATTGGTAAGAGACATCATAGATTGCACCATATCTAATAAAGTACGATTATGATGTTCGGACACACCATTACGCTGTGGTGGTCGAGGTGGCATGAGTTGCGAAACTATTCCGCATTGTTTCAAATGAAGACCAAACTCGTAACTCAAATATTCTCCTCCACGATCAGATCGTAGAAACTTTATTTTCTTGTTACGATGATTTTCCACTTCACTCTGAAATTATATGAACTTTTCAAATGTTTCAGACTTATGTTTCATCAAGCAGATATACCCATATCTACTCAAATCATCTGTGAAGGTCAGAAAATAACGATACCCACCGCGAGCCTCAACACTCATCGGATCGCATACATCAGTAGTATGTATTACTTCCAATAAGTCAGTTGCTCACTCCATTGTTCTGGAGAACGGAGTCTTAGTCATCTTGCCCATAAGGCATGGTTCGCAAGCATCAAGTGATTCATAATTAAGTGATTCCAAAATCCCATCAGCATGGAGTTTCTTCATGCGCTTTACACCAATATGACCTAAACGGCAGTGCCACAAATAAGTTGCACTATCATTATTAACTTTGCATCTTTTGGCTTCAATATTATGAATATGTGTATCACTACGATCGAGATCCAACAAACCATTTTCATTGGGTGTATGACCATAGAAGGTTTTATTCATGTAAACAGAACAACAATTATTCTCTAACTTAAATGAATAACCATATTGCAATAAACATGATCAAATCATATTCATGCTTAACGCAAACACCAAATAACACTTATTTAGGTTCAACACTAATCCCGAAAGTATAGGGAGTGTGTGATGATGATCATATCAATCTTGGAACTACTTCCAACACACATCCTCTCCTCGCCCTTAACTAGTTTCTGTTCATTCTGCAACTCCCGTTTCGAGTTACTACCCTTTAGCAACTGAACTAGTATCAAATACTCAGGGGTTGCTATAAACACTAGTAAAGTACACATCAATAATATGTATATCAAATATACCTTTGTTCACTTTTCCATCCTTCTTATCTGCCAAATACTTGGGGTAGTTCTGCTTCTAGTGACCAGTCCCTTTGCAGTAGAAGCACTTAGTCTCAGGCTTAGGTACAGAATTGGGCTTCTTCACTTGAGCAGCAACTTGCTTGCCGTTCTTCTTGAAGTTCCCCTTCTTCCCTTTGCCCTTTTCTTGAAACTAGTGGTCTTGTTAATCATCAACACTTGATGCTCTTTCTTGATTTCTACTTTCATTGATTTCATCATCATGAAAAGCTCGGGAATCGTTTTCGTCATCCCTTGCATACTATAGTTCCTCACGAAGTTCTACTAACTTGGTGATGGTGACTAGAGAATCCTGTCAATCACTATCTTATCTGGAAGATTAACTCCCACTTGATTCAAACGATTGTAGTACCCAGACAATCTGAGCACATGCTCACTGCTTGAGCTATTCTCCTCCATCTTTTAGCTATAGAACTTGTTGGAGGCTTCATATCTCTCAACTCGGGTATTTGCTTGAAATATTAACTTCAACTCCTGGAACATCTCATATGGTCCATGACGTTCAAAACATCTTTGAAGTCCCGATTCTAAGCCGTTAAGCATGGTGCACTAAACTATCAAGTAGTCATCATATTGAGCTAGCCAAACGTTCATAATGTCTGTATCTACTCCTGCAATAGGTCTGTCACCTAGCGGTGCATCAAGGACATAATTCTTCTGTGCAGCAATGAGGATAAACCTCAGATCACGGATCGAATCCGCATCATTGTTACTAACATCTTTCAACTTAGTTTTCTCTAGGAACATATCAAAAATAAAACAGGGGAGCTAAATGCGAGCTATTGATCTACACATAGATATGCTAATACTATCAGGACTAAGTTCATGATAAATTAAAGTTCAATTAATCATATTACTTAAGAACTCCCACTTAGATAGACATCCCTCTAATCATCTAAGTGATCACGTGATCCAAATCAACTAAACCATAACCGATCATCACGTGAAATGGAGTAGTTTTCAATGGTGAACATCACTATGTTGATCATATCTACTATATGATTCACGCTCGACCTTTCGGTCTCAGTGTTCCGAGGCCATATCTGCATATGCTAGGCTCGTCAAGTTTAACCTGAGTATTCTGCGTGTGCAAAACTGGCTTGCACCCGTTGTAGATGGACGTAGAGCTTATCACACCCGATCATCACATGGTGTCTGGGCACGACGAACTTTGGCAACAGTGCATACTCAGGGAGAACACTTTTATCTTGAAATTTTGTGAGAGATCATCTTATAATGCTACCGTCAATCAAAGCAAGATAAGATGCATAAAAGATAAACATCACATGAATCAATATAAGTGATATGATATGGCCATCATCATCTTGTGCTTGTGATCTCCATCTCCGAAGCACCGTCATGATCACCATCGTCACCGGCGCGACACCTTGATCTCCATCGTAGCATCGTTGTCGTCTCGCCAACTTATGCTTCTACGACTATCGCTACCACTTAGTGATAAAGTAAAGCATTACAGGGCGATTGCATTGCATACAATAAAGCGACAACCATATGCCTCCTGCCAGTTGCCGATAACTCGGTTACAAAACATGATCATCTCATACAATAAAATATAGCCTCATGTCTTGACCATATCACATCACAACATGCCCTGCAAAAACAAGTTAGACGTCCTCTACTTTGTTGTTGCAAGTTTTACGTGGCTGCTACGGCTGAGCAAGAACCGTTCTTACCTATGCATCAAAACCACAACGATAGTTCGTCAAATTAGTGTTGTTTTAACCTTCTCAAGGACTGGGAGTAGCCACACTCGGTTCAACTAAAGTTGGAGAAACTGACACCCGCCAGCCACCTATGTGCAAAGCACGTCGATAGAACCAGTCTCGTGTAAGCGTACGCGTAATGTCGGTCCGCGCCGCTTCATCCAACAATACCGCCGAACCAAAGTATGACATGCTAGTAAGCAGTATGACTTGTATCGCCCACAACTCACTTGCGTTCTACTCGTGCATATAACATCTACGCATAAAACCACGCTCAGATGCCACTGTTGGGGAATGTAGTAATTTCAAAAAAATTCCTACGCACACACATGATCATGGTGATACATAGCAACGAGAGGGGAGAGTGTGTCCACGTACCCTCGTAGACCGAAAGCGGAAGCGTTAGCACAACACGGTTGATGTAGTCGTACGTCTTCACGACCCGACCGATCAAGTACCGAACGTACGGCACCTCCGAGTTCTGCACACGTTCAACTCGATGACGTCCCTCGAACTCCGATCCAGCCGAGCTTTGAGGGAGAGTTCCGTCAACACAACGGCGTGGTGACGGTGATGATGTTACCACCGACGCAGGGCTTCGCCTAAGCACCACTACGATATGATCGAGGTGGATTATGGTGGAGGGGGCACCGCACACGGCTAAGAGATCAAGAGATCAATTGTTGTGTCTATGGGGTGCCCCCCTCCTCCGTATATAAAGGGGGAGGAGAGGGCCGGCCAAGGGGAGGAGGCGTGCCCAAGGGGGGAGTCCTACTCCCACCGGGAGTAGGACTCCTCATTTTCCTATTTGGAGAGGGAGAGGGAAGGAAGAGGAAGGAGGGAGGAAGGAAAGGGGGGCCCGGCCCCCTTCCCAATTTGGATTGGGCTTGGGGGGCGCGCCCCCTCCCTTGCTCCTTTCCCCTCCTTTCCACTAAAGCCCATTAAGGCCCATATACCTCCCGGGGGGTTCCGATAACCTCCCGGTGCTCCGGTATTATCCCGATCTCACCCGGAACCATTCCGGTGTCCAAATATAGTCGTCCGATATATCGATCTTTATGTCTCGACCATTTCGAGACTCCTCGTCGTGTCCGTGATCACATCCGGGACTCTGAACTACCTTCTCTACATCAAAACACATAAACTCATAATATAACCGTCATCGAACTTTAAGCGTGCGGACCTACGGGTTCAAGAACTATGTAGACATGACCGAGACACGTCTCCGGTCAATAACCAATAGCGGAACCTGGATGCTCATATTGGCTCCCACATATTCTACGAAGATCTTTATCGGTCAAACCGCATAACAACATACGTTGTTCCCTTTGTCATCGGTATGTTACTTGCCTGAGATTCGATCGTCGGTATCTCAATACCTAGTTCAATCTCGTTAGCGGCAAGTCTCTTTACTCGTTTCGTAACACATCATCCCGTAACTATCTCATTAGTTACAATGCTTGCAAGGCTTATAGTGATGTGCATTACCGAGTGGGCCCAGAGATACCTCTCCGACAATCGGAGTGACAAATCCTAATCTTGAAATACGCCAACCCAACAAGTACCTTTGGAGACACCTGTAGAGCACCTTTATAATCACCCAGTTACGTTGTGACGTCTGGTAGCACACGAAGTGTTCCTCCGGTAAACGGGAGTTGCATAATCTCGTAGTCATAGGAACATGTATAAGTCATGAAGAAAGCAATAGCAACATACTAAACGATCAAGTGCTAAGCTAACGGAATGGGTCAAGTCAATCTCATCATTCTCCTAATGATGTGATCCCGTTAATCAAATGACAACTCATGTCTATGGCTAGGAAACTTAACCATCTTTGATTCAACGAGCTTGTCAAGTAGAGGCATACTAGTGACACTTTGTTTGTTTATGTATTCACACATGTATCAAGTTTCCGGTTAATACAATTCTAGCATGAACAATAAACATTTATCATGAAAATAAGGAAATAAATAATAACTTTATTATTGCCTCTAGGGCATATTTCCTTCACTATAACTCCCCGGCAACGGCGCCAGAAAAAGGTCTTGATAACCCACAAGTATAAGGGATGAATTGTAGCCTCTTTCGATAAGTAAGAGTGTCGAACCCAACGAGGAGCTAAAGGTAGAACAAATATTCCCTCATGTTCTATCGACCACTGATACAACTCTATGCATGCTTAACGTTCGCTTTACCTAGAACAAGTATGAAACTAGAAGTACTTTGAAGGTGTTGTTGGATAGGTTTGCAAGAATATAAAGAGCACGTAAATAAAAACTAGGGGCTGGTTAGATAAAGACACAATAAAGTTAGTATAGCGAGTGTGGAAAAGTGGTGGTAGGAGTTGTGAAATTGTCCCTAAGCAATTGACTACTTTACTAGACCGATAGCAAGTTTTATGTGGGAGAGGCCACTGCTAGCATGTCATCCCTGACTTGGAATTCTATGCACTTATGATTGGAACTATTAGCAATCATCCGCAACTACTAACGTTCATTAAGGTAAAACCCAACCATAGCATTAAAATATATTGGTCCCCCTTCAATCCCGTATGCATCAATTTCTATGCTAGGTTGAAGCTTCTATCACTCTTGCCCTCCAATACATAGTCCTATCAACATACAACTAACCCTATGGTGTGATCCACGCGCGCGCTCATATGATGGGCACCAAAGGACAGCAACATAACCACAAGCAAATTAAACCAATCATAGCAATTCACCAACTACCGATAGGACAACGAAAATCTACTCAGACATCATAGGATGGCAACACATCATTGGATAATAATATGAAGCATAAAGCACCATGTTTAAGTAGAGGGTACAGCGGGTTGTGGGAGAGTGGACCGCTGTAGATAGATGGGGGAAGGTGATGGAGATGTTGGTGAAGATGACGGAGGTGTTGGTGTAGATTGCGGTGATGATGATGGCCCCGGCGGCGTTCCGGCGCCACCGGAAGCGAGGGGGAGAGAGGCCCCCTCCTTCTTCTTGTTCCTTGACCTTCTCCCTAGATGGGAGAAGGGTTTCCCCTCTGGTCCATGGTCTCCATGGCATGGGAGGGGCGAGAGCCCCTCCGAGATTGGATCTGTCTCTCTGTCTCTCTCTGTTTCTGCGCTTTGGATTCTACCCTTTCACCGTCTGTTTTATAATCGGAGATCCGTAACTCCGATTGGATTGAAATTTGAACACGATTTTTATCTGGATATTAGCTTTCTTGCAGCGAAATAAGGGCAACAACCGCCTTATGGGGTGTCCAAGAGGGTCTGGGGGGCGCCTGCCCCCTGGGGCGCGCCCCCTGCCTCATGGCCCCCTCGAGCATCGTCTCGCGATGATTCCACTTCCCAAAAATCAGATATATTCCAAAAAAATCTCCGTCAATTTTTATTTCGTTTGGACTCCGTTTGATATGGATTGTCTGCGAAATAAAAAACATGCAACAAACAGGAACTGGCACTGGGTACTGGATCAATATGTTAGTCCCAAAAATAGTATAAAAAGTTGCCAAAAGTATGTAAAAGTTGTAGAATATTGGAATGGAACAATCAAAAATTATAGATACGACGGAGACGTATCAGTGGTGGGTCTTCCTGTCCTGCTGGGACGGCTTCTCAGGTGGCGTCGGGGGGTGGGTCTGTGGTCGTGGCCGCCCCACCCCCTGTCGCAACCCCGATAGCTGACCTGGAGGTCGTGGAGGAGGACGTGGTGAGTGTGGGGATGGAGGTGCGCCCTTCGTCGTCGCCGCGCTCTCCTGGGGTGGTTTCCTACTCACGTTCGCCCCCCCTTCCCCAGCCTTGGGGTCCGCGGACTTGGAGCCACCTCCGCCCTTGGACCGGGCCGTGGTGACCCCGACCGCGGCGGGCTCCAGGCTTCGAGTTGGGGCATCCCCGCTGGTGGCCGCACGGCAGAGTGCGAGGCTCAGCCAGTCCTCCTGGATGGTCGGGTGCCGACGATCCAGGAGAAGGCCGCCATGCGGGCGGCTACTCACGACTTGTCTTCAGGTACACCCACCATCCCTTCTGATCCTTCATGTTCTGGTTCTCGGTTTTCTGTGCTTGGTTCCGCCCGTTTTACCATCTGGAAGAGGTGGCTACCGATAGTGGCATTGTGTTCCGTGGGCGAGAAGGGGCCCATCCTTGAGCAGATTTCTGCTATTTGCGCCAAGGAGCAGCTCGATGGGGCATTGGCTGAAGCCCGTGCTTGTGCTGCACGTGGTGATCCCAGCACCCTGGCGCACACCGACCCTGGTCATAGAGAGACCAGGGAGGGTGTGGCGCCCCCTGTGGAGTCTGTGTTGGAGACGCCCTTGGCAGCCACCCCCCCTCGGTGAGGGCGCTGCGTGGGCATCCCCCCACACGTCTCAACCCCACTGAACACCGAATAGAGGTGTGTGGGTCTAGTTCCAGGTCCGCTTCCCTCGGACCGGAGGCATCCGCTGCCCCTCCTACGCGAGGGTGTCGTGGCCGCCCGGTGAAGGCATCCCCCGACCCGCGATTGACGGGCGGGCTAGCTCGGCCCCGCTTGCAGGGACTAGGGATTCCATTGAGGTTATTAAATGAAGCTCCTATGTTGAAACATTAGGGGCTTTGGCCTCTCTGGCGGCGGCGCCAGCTCATCGAATATTTGCGACAAGAGGAGATAGACATTGTGGGTCTTCAGGAGACGATTCGCCAGGACTTTAGTATGCATGAGCTCCAGGGGCTCTCTCGCCACCGGTTTGCCTGGCAGTGGTTGCCTGCTACGGGTCAATCTGGGGGCATTTCGCTCGGAGTCAGGGAGGATGCTTTCTCGGTTGAGGATATGGACCAAGGGGAATTCTTCCTGAGCATGTCCGTCACCGACCGACGAGTCCACTTCAGTTGGGAGGTGATTTTTGTCTATGGTCCTGTGGACCATGGGCGCTCAGCCACCTTCCTTGCCGAGCTGAAAGATAAGGTGGAGAGGTGCACCACTCCAGTAGTGGTGGCCGGGGACTTCAACCTCATTAGGTGTGCTTCTGAAAAAAGCTCGCCTAATGTTTATCAGGTCCGCATGCGTCTATTCAATGACTGCATTGCGGACCTTGCGCTTCATGAGATAGCCCGCGTAGGGGCTAGGTTCACTTGGACGAATAAGCAGGCGGACCCCATCCAGAGTGTCTTAGATAGTGTCTTTGTGTCGGCCCAGTGGGAAGTGGTGTTCCCATTGTGCTCACTCAAAGCGGTCACTCGGATTGGCTCCGACCATACCCCCCTGCTTTTCTCGCTGGGGGGTGAGGCCCCCCTAGGACCCGTCGCTTCCGCTTTGAGACGTTCTGGTTGGAGCAACCGGGTTTCTTTGAGTTGGTTCGCGACCGCTGGCTAGAGGCGGCCGCGTCCCCGCCTCGTGTGTTCTATGTTGTGGATGTCTGGCACCACTGTGCTAAATTGGCTCGTTAGGCCATGAAGGGCTGGGGGCGAACCTTGGCGCTGACATCCGGGCCCGTAAAGGGGCCCTGCTAGATCAGATTAAGGTGCCGGATGGCCTTGCAGACGGGCAGGGCCTGTCTCCTGACGATTGGCTTAGGAGATACTCCCTCGAGGCCTCGTTCATGGACATCTACAAGAGCGAGGAGCTGTTCTGGCAGCGTCGAGGGGGCCTGAACTGGCTCCTTAAGGGGGATGCGAACACTGCCTACTTTTAGGCGATTGCTGATGGCCGCAGGAGGAAATGTGCCATCCCTTTCCTCTGGGATGGGGATGCCCTTCTGGAGAACCCAGTTGACATCTCCACCCATATATACTCCTTTTATAAGGAGCTGTTCTCGGCTGAGCCGCGTGGAGGTGTCTCCCTCTGCGCTGATTTCCGGCCGCTTGCAGACCAGGTCTCTGATGCGGAGAATGCGGAACTTACTCTCTCATTCTCTCCTGAGGAGGTGGGTCGGGCGATTGCTTCTATGAAAGCTTGCTCGGCCCCGGGGCCGGATGGCCTCCCGGTAGTTTTCTTCCAGAAATTCTGGGAGATCCTACGTCCGGTCATTATGCCCATGTTCCATGAGTTCTATATTGCCCTGGACATGGCTAGGATTAACTATGGTGTCATATCTCTGATCCCGAAAGTAGTTGGGGCTACAGATATTCGGCAGTTCCGCCCCATCACGGTGATCAACATGCTGGATCGAATCTTTGTGAAGGTTTGCGCGACCCGTTTATCCCCTGTGGCGGAAAGGATTGCCCACCCCCTTCAGTCCGCGTTCTTGAAGGGCTGGCGGATCCATGACGGGATTCTTGCCCTTCACGAGATCGTCCACGAGGTGGCGTTGAAGGGGCTTAAGGGGGTCTTCCTCAAATTGGACTTCCAGAAGGCATATGATCATCTGGACTCGTCCTTTTTGAGGTTGGTGATGCAGCGACGAGGTTTTGACGAGAGGTGGTGTTCCTGGATCATGCAACTTGTTAGATCTGGTAACACGGCGATCAACATCAATGGCGAAGTGGGACCATTTTTCCGGGCTTCCAGAGGGGTAAAGCAAGGGGACCCTATCTCCCCCCTGCTTTTCAACCTCGCAGTTGATGTCCTTGCGGGCATCCTAGATAAGGCCAAGTTAGACGGCCACCTTAAGGGTGTAGTTAGTCACCTCATCCCGGATTGGGGGGGGGGGGGGGTTACTCACTTGCAGTATGCGGATGACACCATGATTATGGTGGAAGGCTCAGACTCGGACATTGTCAATCTTAAGTTCCTTCTGCTCTGCTTTGAGAAAATGTCTGGACTTAAGATTAACTTTGATAAGAGCGAGGTGGTGGTCCTTGGCTACTCAGAGGCTGAGCAGCTTCGGATCGCGGATAACCTCAACTGTAGGTTGGCGTCATTCCCCATATCCTACTTGGGGATGCCCCTGGCTGAGTCCAGGATTTTGGTGAGTGGGTATGATCCGCTTGTGGGACGAGTAGCGTCCCGTGCGGAGCCCTAGTGCATAGGTTCACTTATAAAGGCAGCAAAACTGTCCTCATTAGCTGTAACCTTGCCAGTCTCCACATGTATATGATGGGGATGTACATCTTGCCCGAAGGTGTACATAGCTCCTTCGACAAGGAGCTGGCTAGGTTCTTCTGGCAGGCAGGGGATGGTCGGCCCAAGTACCATATGGTGAAGTGGGCTGACATATGCTTGCCGAAGGACCGAGGTGGGTTGGGCATCCCCGCGTCTCGCCGGATGAACGTTGCGCTTATGCTGCGTTGGGTTTGTCGGATCTTGCGGGGAGATGGGGGTTTGTGGCTGCAGCTGATTGAGTCCAAGTACTTGCAGGGACAACCCCTCCTGGCTTGCTCTCACTCGGCTGGGTCCCAGTTCTGGAAATCTATTCAGGCCATCAAGGAAGAGATTAGGCTGAGCTTGCGTTTCTCAGTTGGCAATGGGTCTGGGACCCAGTTTTGGTTGGACCCTTGGTTGGAGGGCGAGCCTCTCCGCTTGCAGTTCCCGAGGCTCTTTGCGATTTGTCACGACCCGGCCATCCTTGTTTCTGTGGCTGCTTTGGATGAGGGACGGAACATTGCGTTCCGCCGCTCATTCGGACCAGATGAGGTACAGGAATGGACAGACCTGAGGGAAGTAGTCCCTCTTCCTCTGTCCCAGGACCCTGACGCTGTTTCTTGGAGCCTTTCTCCTTCGGGTGAATTCTCCGTTAGTTTGGCCTATCAGGCATTATGTCGTGTGCCGGTTCTATAGTGGCTATCCCCACTGTGGAAGGCATCGATGCCCTTGAAGATTAAGATCTTCGTATGGCAACTTCTACGAGATCGTCTCCCTTCGGGGACCGAGGTGCTGAAACGCCATGGTCCGGGCAATGGCCTTTGCCCTTTGTGCCATGTCCCGGAAACGGGGACGCACATTTTGTTTTCTTGCGTAGCAGCGCAGGCACTTTGGTGCTTTGTTCGTGAGGCTCTAGGACCAGTGGGAGGCCTGTGACCTTGCAGAGTTTCTGCAGGTAAGGGCCACCCAGGTTAGCCGTAAGCGCCGACTGTTCTGGCTCATCTTCGCGGCTATGATGTGGACTCTTTGGACTACTCGCAACAAGATGGTGATTGAGCAGGTGTTCCCGCGTCGTGCTTCTGACTCATTCTTCAAATTTCTTGCCTTCTTGCAGTACTGGCATCCGCTCGCTAGGCCGAGGGATCGTGACCGTCTTTAACTCTTGCTGGACGCCCTGGTGTCTACCGCGTGTCGGCTCTCTGACCGCCCGCCTGCTTCGTAGCTTGCCCCTGGTGGCCTTTGTCTTTTCTGTTTCTTTCATTTGGGCGTCTTTGTGTTGTGCCCCCAGCTTTTCTCTTTTATGACTTTGTTTGAAGCGTGGTTGTATGGACGTATGCATTATCTATAAAGCGCGGCGAAAGTCTGTTTCGAGTTGCATCCCTTAAAAATAAATAAGAATCTGCAACAACTACCGTGGAAAAAGATATAGCAACGTAGTACTTAAAGCGGAAAAAATAAATACATGTTCTCCATCTTGAAACACGTCCATCTAGTATATAGTAGTAGGAGTACCCGATTGAGCGTTGGCAGAAATTTAAAGGTAGTTGCCACAGTAGTCTCAGCATGAGAAACCAAAATAGGGAATACTCTCAGGATGTGATCATGAGGAAATCGCCTTGAACTAATTATAGCTCGACGCGTCTACCGCCTACTCCTTCCGTTTTAAAATAGATGACTCGACTTTATATTAACTTTAATATAAAGTTGGGTCATCTATTTTAGAACGGAGGGAGTAGTTAATTATTAGTATTTAGAAAAAGCTAAAGCCTGCGGATGGTGACAAGAGCTGCTGGTTCGGCTCACTCGACGCGAAGCCCACCTCCACCTCCAATCGTAAGGAGAAATTTCCAGGAAGCTTCATACCTTCCTTATAAGTGTAGGCATGCAGACCTCTACATGACCCTATCGTCCTTTATTTCCTTTCTCGGCAATGAAACTGACCTCGCAATTTTTACATCTTTTATTTAGGACGCCGATAAATGCCTCACGTGTGGGTGTTAGGGGCTGCCCATATATTTTGTGTGGTGTATAAGAGGAACAGCCCACACACTCACGTATGGCGAAAAAGTAATGCCCACACACATCTTTTTCCCCTCCCGATCCCTCTCACACGCGTGCGTGTGAGCGAAATAGATAACGCCTACACGCCCCGTATGTCAGGCCTCGTACCTCGTGGTCCCGCACCCGCGTGACAGTCACCGCGCATCCCGCAGTTGCCATGGTACAGACTCCATGTTCGTTTAACTGCAGTTGCCATGTCGCTGAACTTCGGTTGCCATGTCAGACAACTACAGTTGTCATGGTTGCTCAACTGCAGTTGCCATGTATGGTCTGATCTACTGCAGTTGCCATGATTTCAAAACTTTAGGAGTTGCCACCCACTAACACTAGGCAGTTGCCATGTAGCACTACAAAAAGGCATGGCAAAAAAACATGTTCGGGTAAAAGAGAGAGTTGCCATATGCTCACAAGCACGCTGGGGCAGTTGCCACGTAAAAGAAAGAGTTGCCATCTGCTTACGTGCACACTACGGCAGTTGCCATGTACCATGCAAAAACACATGGCAACTCGGGTAAAAGAGAGTTGCCATCTGCTTACAAGCAAAGCTAGGGCAGTTGCCATGTACCTGCAGAAACATATGGCAATTGCCAGCTTTGGGTGTGGGCTAAGAGACGGGCACGTGGGCGAAGTGATAAACGCCCACACACCAGCCCCCTCTGCGTGCGTGTGCGTGAAACTATTGTGTGGGCGAATTGCTAAACGCCCACACAGCATCCCCTTGTAGTGAAAAAAGGACGTGTGGACGACGGATTGAATGCCCACACACCAGCTTAGTCCTACGTGGCACACAAAAACTGCTAGAACGCGCCAAGATTCGTGCAGAATTGGTTGGACGAGGATCCATGCGTATGGGCATGTTGACAGACGCCCACACATGTGAACGTTAGACTTTTCGTTTATTTATACTCCACTTAATTCTGGTTGACAGCGGTTTTGCCCCGATCGAGTCGAGCCGTTGCTTCCGGTAGACATCCCCTTCTAAATCTCTTTCTCTCTCTCTCTCTCCAAGTTACTAGGTTCATGTCAAAATATTAATACGTGGGATTAAAGTTAATGCATCAGCGTTTTTGGCGGAAATAGATGGTCAACCAAAGTGTTTCGTCGCAGCCAGAAGATTGTGAATAAAACAATATATCTCCCATCCAGCCTCGACGCCAGACTAAATAGTTGTTTCTTCTGCTAAAGTGTTGATTACGATTATAGAAGGATAACAATATATACTACTCGTACGTTTGGCCGTCATCCGTGTCTGCCATGATAAAAACAAGCCGAGCATGCCCGCTTTTACCCGGCCAATTCGCTGCCAACTACTAGTACTGTATTATTTGCACTTGTGCTGATAGTACTAGCTAGACGACGAGAGGTTCGTGGCACCGGGCGAGCCAGCTACCACGAGAGCCAAATTGCTGCGCTGCCTACCTCGGGCCTACGAGACCAAAGGATTACAGAGTCAAGATCGCTAAGGCCTAGCCAGCCCGCGCGCGTCTTGAGTTACTACGTACTCCCTTCAATCCATATTAATTTTAATTCCTGATTTACTAGTATAAATTGTACTAAATAAAAACAATTAATATGAATTAGAGGTGTACTAAATCAATGACAATTCACATGGATCCAAGGAGTAGAACATTGCCAGTGCTAGCTATGGTGGCGTACGGTGCTCTCTGTTCCCGAATCATGGAAGCCTAACTTTTTTTTTGAGGGTGGAAGCCTAACGGTTGCCAAATGTTTTACAAAAAATCAATTAGGTTGATATAGGATATATTATATACTCGCTCCGATCCAAAAAAAAGTGTCGTGGCTTCAGTTCAGCTTTAGTTCAAATTTGAATTAAAGCCACGACACTTTTTTTATCAGAGAAAGTATCACCAAGTACTTTTGAGTTCATCATTAATCTCCACATTAAGAAAAACGAATCCGGATGTGAATAGTGAGTCGATTCAAATTCAACTGTGTATAGTATGTTTGGCTATAGTCGCTCACTAGATTTATCTTTATATTTCTCAGAGTTTGAATATAAATATACGCTATGTCATTGCATATTTCTCTAAAGACCTGGTAAAGCTAAGAAAATGATAAACAACCTAGAAAAGTTACTAGCTAGTAATAATTTGGAATTATTTAAATCTATAGTCTACAAAACTATAAGTATAAAGTTTTGTGAAAAATAGAGGAAATCGAAAAACATAGGGAATAATTTCCGGTCATTCATTGTTACTCTTATTTTCCTTCTATTTAGCTATCTAGGCGACCAGTGTAATTGTGCCAGAAACATCACTAAATGTGTTTAGTTTTGGACACTCATAAATAAGTATTTGTTATGGTATTTACAAAAACTATATATTCATGATCCATTATGTTCTTGTATATAATCTTAGATCAATACATACATAAAATTGAAAATTTGATCTAGTGTTTTGGCTAGCGGCTAGTTAGCGATGTTAAATGGATCACTATGGAAAAATCCGTCCGAATAGCTAGATGCCATGCGTGACAAGACAATCCACATGAGGGAGCTGCTTTGAAATCCGACCATTAACACATGTCGCGGCGACATTGTGAGTGCATCTCCAATGGTCATCTCAGCTCTCGGGCTTGCTCTACCGGCTATAAAAAGCCACCTACCTCAAACCTAGACGGTTGGCTTCTCCGTGCCAAATTTGGACAAGAGTTTGTGTGAGCAACCATTTTTCATCTAGAAGAACTTGAGAGAATCCTAGTGAGGAAAAACCCAAAGCCTAACACTGCCAAGTGATTAAGCATCACTGAAGAATTTGATCAAAGCTAAACTTAAGCTTTTACTTTCGTGGGTTGTGCATCCACCAGATGGTTAGGTGTTGGTTCTAGAGCATCCAAGAATAGTTATAGATTGCCAAAGAATAAGTCGAAGGTTTCGAAGATCTGCCTCGAGCGATTGGGTGGATTCTACGAATGCTACTTTGTCTCGAAGATCCACGCGGAGAAGCCCGAAGCGCCCCGATTTCTAAAGTGGTCTAAGGTCCCAATCATTTCCGGCCAGCCAACCTCCCGAAGCAGGTCCCTCTGCCAAGAAGGTTACCGCTAATCCTCGACCCCATTGTCGCTGGAGTCTGGATCACCAAGATATTAATTTATTATGGGAGCTATTCCAATATCCTTTACATCGACACCCTCGATGGGATGGGGATTCCCAGCTCTCAGAAGGTTAGTGGATCATCCTTGGACACCAGGTCATGTCACTTGCGCAAGTTGACCTATCTGTCACCTTCGGCACCCTCGATAATTATAGGATTGAAACCTTACCTTTTGAGGTTCTTGACTTGGCCGAACGCCTCCCATGATGTCTTGAGGAGCCCTTGCTATTCCAAGTTCATGGCGGCACCCATTATGCCTATCTACAACTTAATATGTCAGGCACCAAGGGTGTCATCATGGTGTAGGGTTGCGTCCTGCACGCCCGTCAGTGCGACCAAGAGAGCATCTAGCGTGTCGATGCATTGGTGGCCACAATGGTGTTTGAAGCCATGCAAAAAAGAGGCCGCCCGAGAAGTCGTACAAGAGGCACATGACCAAGAAATCCTTGAGTTCTTTATCGTTCCAGGTGGTGCATGACACCAAGGAAATGTGCATAGATCCAGACGATCCTACCAAGGTCATACACATTGGCACCCAAGCCAGCCCGAGCATGAGGCAACACAACACTCGTCCTTTTAGTCTGAGAACCCTAAGACGTGTTCGCATGGGGGGACTCTGACGTGTTCAGAGTTCCGAGGCAATATCGAGCGCTCCCTTAATGTGTTGATAGGGCAAGGTTGTCCCGATGTTTCTATGAGATGGTTGCCATCGATTTTTGTGGATCAACTTTGACTATCCGACTACAAACATGCAATGACGTTGAGCCTTACCAATAACTAAACAACTCCGACAGGTTATTGACCATGCCGGAGCACGATGAATGTGACCACGAAGGTGCAATTCCCACAAGCAATAACTAGATTTTACTATCTAGAAATTTTGAATAAAAAATGAATTATTATTGGTGAAACATGGGGTTCTGTAAGCGGTCCTTGCCTGGCCATTGGACATAGACAAAGTACGTGAAGTTGTAGGCTAACTTCTAACTAAAGAAAACCCAAATCTAAACAACACAGTAAGGGCTATATTTATAAGGAAATAGAAGATATTCCGTCAAACCTTGACAATGTGGGACTAAAATCCACCCTAAGTCGTTTTCCCTACCAATAGGGACTCCATAAACAACCTATGCAGAGGTATTTCAAAATTACTAGCCTGAAAACAAGGTGGCGCAACACCTACAGAAGGCTATGGACGAAATTATGGAGTGACATCTTGTATATTTTGTCCAAGTCTTACTACGTCATTATGAAGGCTTCAAAGTCATATAATCTTCACTTGAATCTTCATTCTTGTTCCCAGCGTGCTTGCGCCTTCATCTCCATGATTGATCCTCCTACAATGCTTATCCCTCTTGTCCATGCTAGGTGTTAAAATTATGTATCAAATAATATGCGCATGAGTTGTGCTTTAGTTGGACCTGTAATTAGCGGTGGGTTAAGTGTTTGAGTCGGACACATGTAACCCGGGCCTATTATATAATGGCACTGCAGAGTAGCATAGTATATTAGACATAAGCTGATAGGCTAAACAGAGATCATGCATGATAGGGACGGCCCCGGCGCCGGTGGAAGGGGTGGCCGGACTGGCCGTGGCGCGATGGCCGGACCGCTTTCTGATGTCCTCGGCGGGCTTATTGTTCATTGTTTAATGTGATTTGGTATATGAGAAGGAGTGCCCGTAGTCATGCCCCAGGATGTAGCCATGATTGTGGAACATCCTTAACAAATCTCAGTTTCGTGCTTGTGTGATTACTTGTTATCAATAGATCGAACAGATTGACGTGCGCCTCGGATTAATTCTAACATTAACATTAGAAATAGTTATAATAAATAAAAGTACCTGATAATTTAATAGGCATGTGCGAGCTCTAGTCGTTGGTCTAATTTGTCTAGCAGCAGGTATGAATTTAACAGGGTCCTGTGGAAGATAGCAAGTGCATGTTGTGCTTATGCTTACATAACAGGAGGATCAATCCTAGTTTCTTAGTAGGAAAGCATTTACACGGTGATCATGGGGACCTTTACCAGCAAGAAGAAACAAAACTATGAGCGAGCACAAGAAATTTGGAATCTGCTAGAGCACCGATCACACAGAATTTACACGCTATACAATTTCTATCTACGGTATATGCACATTGACAAAGCCCAGGTCGGCTGCACGTGATCCTTACATAATATATTCACGAGCTTTCCAATTATGAGAGAAACGACACATTTAGATGTTCCTAACTTTACTTACATAAAACACATATATAACCTCAACTAGCATTTGGCTGTCATTCCCAGCTAGTTGTTCATTTCACGTTGTGTTTCTCAGCTAACCTTCGGATCTGTTTGATCAACTTTGAATCTAGGGGCCGGAACATAGTCTTTTGTGCCTTCTCCTATATCAAGTAACAATAGCTTTTTAATAATGTGATGTACTTAGTATTGTACATGGGCCATGGGGTAACTATATGGAAAATAAGATAATGAATATGACCTTCCTTTTGGAGCCGCACGGGACTCCACAAGCTTTCCGAAGGTTTCTCCACTTATCCTGAAACAAGAAACAACATGTTACATGAATTATTAATTTTTAACCATCACTATTAATTACTAATGAAATGGGGTTGACTATAAGTTTGAATTTTATGTTAGGGCACTTCCAGTGTTTGCCTATTAGCATTATTTTACAAAAAAAATGTCGAGGCGGCTTCAATTAAGAAGAAAGAGAGGAGAGTTGAGCAATCTTAGTAAGATGATTATGTCATCAAGAGTCGTCATCATTAATTATTAATATAGTGGACTTTTCATTTTCTCGTAGGAACTTGTATTAATAGAGTTGGCTATTAGTTAGTCTTTTTTTCTAACTTTCTCTCTTTTCTTTTCATCTCATTTGTTCATTTTACCTAGAAGCACGTGTAGAGAGTGACCCTTGCATGAGAGCTCATTCTCTCTCTCTCTCTCTCTCTCTCTCTCTCTCTCTCTCTCTCTTTCACATAGGCGAAAGTTGTTATGTAAGCAGCCTTATAGCTCCTTAATATTACACTTGCTTTGTTTGCGGGAGAGACGACTCTTAGCGAACTTCCCTGCGCAATGAGATTAATTCTCTGGTTCGGTGTGGTTTCTCCTGTTATTTATTTTCTCTTTCATTTCCTTCTTTTAATAACTAGGCAATAATGGTGAGATGAAAACATAAACTCTAAATGAATTAAATGCAACATTTACTAAGACTAGCCACAATGGGTAGTAACATAGACTAGTAACATGTTTATGTTACTAGTCTATGTTACTACCTCTATAGTGGGGAGTAACATATATATGATAACATACAACACTTCATTTATTAGGCTATAGACTCATCTTGTCTTGATATGTGTGATGTTACTCATAGCTATGTTACTACATGCCTCTTTTTCTTTATTTATTGTTTGCCACATCATCTATTTTATCTAGATATGTGTGATGTTACTACATATGTTACTCCCACTGTGGGTAGTCTAAGAGACAATGGATTGGGGTGGTTGTCTTTAAAATAATCTTTCACCACCTAGGATGACACATTAAGAACCAATGAATTGGGAGTGTCCTTAATCATTCTTTTTAATTACCTTTGCATTTACTCTTTGTGTCTAGTAGCACATGCAAAACCCGAATCTTGCATGAGAGCCCACCCCACTTCATTTTTTTATTATCTTTTTCACATAGACAAAAATGTCATGTGAGCAAGTTTATAGTCCCATAGTATACATACCCTGAGATGTGTGGGCTTTAGAACTGGTAAGTTGAGATGTGTTGGCTCTTGAACTGATGATGAGAAGTAATGACGCTTCAGTGCAGCCCATCACCCTTCACCATATCTCCTAACACCCTTAATCAGCTTCTTCACTTCTTCATGTGTCCAGTGTTCATTGTTTCTTCGACTGTGCAATTTCTTGCCTCCACTTTTCGAAGGAAACATCCTCCTCTTGCGAGGAGCTCGTCGTCCACACCTCCAATTTTTGTTTAACATGAAGAACTCTAAACACCAAATATTCGTACATTTGCTCAATTAGCTTGAGAATGTACAAAAATGTATCTGACCACATGTGTAAATGGAAATAGATAAGATGGAATAATTGACAGTTACCGTTGTATGTGTCTTTTCCCTATCCGAGCGCGGAGTGTGACCAAGCCGTGAACCGCGAATCGAGTGTCAACACCACGCCCAGCGCTCCCTCGCGAGCACCTCCTGCCCGTCCACTACTCTACCACCAGCAGTGCCACCCGCCTCGCCCCGACTGCACACGACTGCCAAAAAGGACGCCGCGACGTACGGGCACGCTGGCCGCCCGCGCCACCCAAGGCAAGGCAGGAGAGAGTCGCACACCACAGGCGTCTCCGACGGGAGGAGCTCCCGCAGCGTCTGGGACACCACGCCACGCCTTTCAACAGGGAGAAGCACTTCGTGTCCAAGCCGGCTGGACACGGCGTCGAAGCCGCCGGAGAGGCAACGATGGCAGCCATGCGGAGGCGCGCTGGGTGGCACGGCGGGAGGCAGAGAGCGTGCATGGAGCGGAGGCCAATCTCAACGCTGGGGCAAGACTCTGTCGCCACGCTCGCTTGTCAAGCGCTCCGGACAGAAATATATTACACTCCGTATTAAATGACGAACCAATCGCGCCCTGGGGTTACCCGGCCAGTGGAGATGGGTGGCGCGCGTGCCGTAGTTCAGCAACAGGAGACGAGGAATGCGGTGGAGAACCGTCCAGCAAGGCCGGTGTCGTCGAGGCAGGGGCACCGGGCGCGGAAAGGAGGAGGAAGAAGAACAGGAGCACTTTAGTGGTCGAGTATCTAGCAAGCTTCTTTACAAGCATCTCAATTATTAAAGGGGAGTTGGTATAGTCACCTCCCTTCTTTCTAGTGTTCTTTACTACCATCTCTATTATTAAAGGGGAGTTGATATAGTCACCTCCCTTCTTTCTAGTGTTCTTTACTAGCATCTCTATTATTAAAGGAGAAGTTGGTATAGACGCCACTTCTCCTTTCTGGTCTTTTCCTCCCCACGGTCCCGCCTTTTTAGTTTTCTTTCGAATTTTTTAACCAAATTGATTCCACATAAAATAAAAACCAACATAAATCTTTATTATTAAAAGGGTATTAAAAGGAAGTTGGTATAGTCGCTTCCCCTTCTTCCTGGTCTTTTTCTCCCCACGGTTTTATTAGTTTTCTGTTGAATTTTTTAACCCAATCGGTTCCGCACAAAATAAAAACCAACATAAAAATCTACTATTAAAGAGGTATTAAAGGGAAGTTGGTATAGTCGCTTCCCCTCTTTCCTGGTCTTTTCCTCCCCACGTTCCCATCCCTTTCCCCCCTACTATTAAAGGTGGATGTAAGTTATATGTCGGACAATATTCATGTTGATCTAATGAAATATATGTATGCCCATGTTGCATTGCACAGACTTCTTGCTACTCCCTCATTCAGGTTTATGAGTTTCTCTTATTTTGGGCTTAAGTTTGACTTATAAATTTAACTAATAACTCGTAAATTATATGCCACAGAAAATATACTGCCGGAGAGCTCTTTCGAACAAAGTTCAACAGCGTACTTTGTGTAGCATGTATTGTGTATTTTATTAGTCAAATAAGTGGTCAAAATCTAAGTCAAAATATGAAAAGGCCCAATAAAAACGAAGGTAGTAGTATTTAATCAAGTTGAAGATCCCTGCTCTTGGCTGCTCGCGTGGGAATACATTCTTTATCGGAGTCAGATGTCGTTCTCATCCAACAAAAGGACCCACAAAGTCTCTCTTTTTTCTCCCTGCCTTTTCTTTCTTTATGGAAGTTCTTGCAAACATGTACGTATGATTTATCAACGACCAACACATGGGGTGAAGCCGTGCATATTATCATATTTCTTTTGGACTTTCAATACAAACACTACAAAACTTACGCCAAATGAAAAAAAAATCATGATGAACATCTTTTTAGAAGATAAACTCTCCGTTAAAAATGTATTAACAAGTTAACTACTAATAGTTAGAAGTGTGAAATCATGATCTAGTTCTGGTGGATGTAATTAATCCTACTTAGAAATAGATGGATGATTGTCACATCAATGATGGCACATAATAACTTGAGTTATTGACTATGACTAGATTCCACTTAGTTTGTTGGAAGTTTGGTACTCCCTCCATTTCATAATGTAGTCCGTCCACGTCTTTTGAGATTTAACTTTGACCATAAATTTAACCAACATGAGCGACTGGGACGGGAGCATGGCAGATACATTTGAATTCGTATTTGAAAGAAGTTTTCAAAAGTGTAATTTTTCAGTAAAATAATTTATGTATTATTGGTCTAATTTATGATCAAAATTAAATCTCAAAAAACATGAGTGCACTACATTATAGAATGGATGGAGTATCAAATCAGAAACATAAAGCATCCACCTGACGGGGTCACAAACTTTTCAATCCAGTTTCACAATTATTATTATTTGAGTTACAACTTACAAGTGGCTTGCGAATCAGCTATCTTTCCATAGATTTGTGGGCACAGGAACATGACCACGTCGCTGTCACCAACACACTTCGTCTTGCTCTTTATTCTGGCCACCGTCGTTCTTGTATCTCCTGTCATTTTCTTCGTATTTAGCAAGGGTGATCTGACTTCACATTCTAAACAGGACCTTGACCATTGTGATTTTTTATTTATGATATGAAACTATGTTTGTCCAGAAATAATTATGCATGTGGTATTATGTTTATGACTGATCTAAGACTTGGTTAGTATAGTTTGCAGTTATAGAAATTCATTTAGCCTCAACTTGTGGTTATTGAACTGTGTTGAGTTGTCCTTTATTCCTCCCTCCTTTTTGGTTTGCAAGGTGTTGCTTTCCCGAAAGAGAGATCGGTCATCATCGATCGTTCCCTCAAGTGATTGGTCACTGCTCGCCGACCTCTTAGCACCTTCGTGGGTCCTAGCTCAGACACTTTGTATCTCCTTTTCTTCTATCAATGAATGGTATGCAAGCTTTGTATATTTATGAAAAAAAGTTTTGGGATCATAGTTTTGATTAGCAAAATATAATTATATATCACAAAATATCTATTGTTGAATTTTATTCAAAAAAGTTCCAATTATGTACATTATTTCTTACAAATAACTTTTATTTTATTAATTAAAGTTATGGTCAAAGTTTGACCCATTATATATGAGAAAGCCTTACAAACCAGAAGGAAGTGAATACTATGCCATAATATACTGCAAAGGAGGATAAAAAAATAGACAAATGGGCACCAAGGGAATGAGTTCTTCATTTCACCTCTCCGTAGGTCACCGAGGCAAACTGACGAGGGTGGCGCCTTTGAGCGAGGCTCCCTCTCTGTTTCTATCTAGGCGAGCTACAAAGCGGGTGAAACGAAGAGCAGTAAAAAAATCCATCACGCATGCAGTAGATATACACTCGTGTACTAATTAGTACTAGTAGTATGCCCGTGCGTTGCTACGGGCAATAATGTAGGCAAATGAGTCAAAAGTCATGCTTTAGCAGTTCCGTCAATAAATTAGTGCACAGTTTTAGTTGATATATCACAATGTTGTAATTTCTCCTTCACATGAAGGTACACAGGAAGAGGAATCATGGTCTCCTCCATTTTGTCAGCACTAAAGTTAGAACTGAGCATAGTATCCCATTTTCAAAGCACAAACTTGACATGTTCTCTGTTTTTTTTAATCCATGCAACGCATCTCTATGAGCAAGAACTATCTTGTGGAACAAAATTTTAAAATGAGGAATGGTAAAATCACAATAAATGGCAAGTCCGCACCTCAAGGGCAATTAACTCAATACAACGGGTAATCGGGAGTTTGGGCGGCATTGCTACTTGTTCCGGCAACATGAGGGGTTAAGTCCACCTAAGAGGTGATCAAGCATGGAATCGCCTCGGGATTAATGTGTGATTGGTAATAATTCAGAAACTGAAGATAAAAAATGGTAGTTAAAATAGTAGGTTGCAAGGTTTCACGTGGCTCACATTACCACCACATCCAGTGCTATTGTATATGATATCAGCATCATTGTACAACATTAAGAAATGCTACATTGTGGCATGCTGGAGAGAGTGCCAGACACTTACCCAGATTAACCCTCATGCATTTATAATACTATGATATAGTGAAACTATGCACTTCTGTAAGACATATAATAATAACAATCATATTATGAGATTCTCTATGCAGACATGCAATATGGACTTATAAAACCAAATCAAACAACAGAAAATTCTCTAGGCAGACACGCAGACAAGCAACATTAACCTCCAAGCACTCTTTGCCCGTGTCACCCACCACCTCCTTATCGTCGTCCACAGCTGTGGGAAGCGGATGTGGTGACCTGCAGCAGCGGATCTTTCAGCCTTTGAGATGATAACGAACCAGCCCTTACCGGCTACACATACATTCAAACCGATGCACCTCCTGCTGCACTTTGCCCTCGGCCTCCCCACCTAGCCCACTTTCTACAAAGCTCAAGAGAGAAAGAGGAGAAGTAAACCGAGAGATTTACCGAGCCGGCGGCGAAGAAGATGACAAGAGACTCACAGAAGCAGCTACCGTAACATTGGTGTGGACGAGCTTGAGTAGGGTCAAGACCATATCTCTGTATCACCACTATGAAAGCGTCATCAACACATACAACATGTACTGTTTTCAGGAAGGTGAAAAGGGAGCATAAATCATGCTTATTTTTCATACACTAACTACTAACCAGTACAACTCTGCATAAAGCACAACTGGCAGGTCATGTTATTGTAAAAATATAGGAAATGCACCTGTATAAGTTGTTGGGTAGTGTAGTAGTTTGTTCTCGCCTTCAACTCATCAATCTTGGCCTGCATTTCAGCACAAAGCTTTAATAGTTTACAGAAAGTATGACATGCTGGTAAGTAGTATGACTTATATCGCCCACAACTCACTTGTGTTCTACTCGTGCATATAACATCAACGCGTAAAACCTGGCTCGGATGCCACTGTTGGGGAACGTAGTAATTTCAAAAATTTCCTACGCACACGTAAGATCATGGTGTTGCATAGCAACGAGAGGGGAGAGTGTGTCCATGTACCCTCGTAGACAGAAAGCAGAAGCGTTAGCACAACGCGGTTGATGTAGTCGTACGTCTTCACAATCTGACCGATCAAGTACCGAACACACGGCACCTCCGAGTTCAGCACACGTTCAGCCCGATGACGTCCCTCGAACTCCGATCCAGCCGAGTGTTGAGGGAGAGTTTCGTCAGCATGACGGCGTGGTGACGATGATGATGTTCTACCGACGCAGGGCTTCGCCTAAGCACCGCTACGATATTATCGAGGTGGACTATGGTGGAGGGGGGCACCGCACACGGCTAAGAGATCAATGATCAATTGTTGTGTCTCCAAGGGGTGCCCCCCTCCCCGTATATAAAGGAGTGGAGGAGGGGGAGGGCCGGCCCTCTCTATGGCGCGCCCTAGAAGGAGTCCTACTCCCACTGGGAGTAGGATCCCCCCCTCCAAGTAGTAGGAGTAGGAGTCAAGGAAAGGGGAGAGAGAAGAGAAGGAAGGAGGGGGCGCAGCCCCTCCCCCTAGTCCAATTCGGACTACGCCTTGGGAGGGGGGCGCCCAACCTCTCCTCTCTCTTTCCCCTAAAGCCCAATAAGGCCCATATACTCCCCGGCGAATTCCCGTAACTCTCCGGTACTCCAAAAAATATCCGAATCACTCGGAACCTTTTCGATGTCCGAATATAATCGTCCAATATATCCATCTTTACGTCTCGACCATTTTGAGACTCGTCGTCATGTCCCCGATCTCATCCGGGACTCCGAACTACCTTCGGTACATCAAAACACATAAACTCATAATAACCGTCATCGAACTTTAAGCGTGCGGACCCTACGGGTTCGAGAACAATGTAGACATGACCGAGACACGTCTCCGGTCAATAACCAATAGCGGAACCTGGATGCTCATATTGGCTCCCACATATTCTACGAAGATCTTTATCGGTCAGACCGCATAACAACATACGCTGTTCCCTTTGTCATCGGTATGTTACTTGCCCGAGATTCGATCGTCGGTATCTCAATACCTAGTTCAATCTCGTTACCGGCAAGTCTCTTTACTCGTTCCGTAATACATCATCCCGCAACTAACTCATTAGTTGCTATGCTTGCAAGGCTTATAGTGATGTGCATTACCGAGTGGGCCCAAAGATACCTCTCCGACAATCGGAGTGACAAATCCTAATCTCCAAATACGCCAACCCAACAAGTACCTTCGGAGACACCTGTAGAGCACCTTTATAATCACCTAGTTACGTTGTAACGTTTGGTAGCACACAAAGTGTTCCTCCGGTAAACGGGAGTTGCATAATCTCATAGTCATAGGAACATGTATAAGTCAT
Source organism: Aegilops tauschii subsp. strangulata (assembly GCF_002575655.3). Taxonomy (NCBI): domain Eukaryota; kingdom Viridiplantae; phylum Streptophyta; class Magnoliopsida; order Poales; family Poaceae; genus Aegilops; species Aegilops tauschii. The sequence goes on along the minus strand of NC_053035.3, from coordinate 204,121,469 downwards.
GAAGAAAGCAATAGGTTAATCAAATGACAACTCATGTCTATGGCTAGGAAACTCAACCATCTTTGATTAACGAGCTAGTCAAAGAGAGACATACTAGTGACACTATGTTTGTCTATGTATTCACCCATGTATCAAGTTTCCGGTTAATACAATTCTAGCATGAATAATAAACATTTATCATGAAATAAGGAAATAAATAATAACTTTATTATTGCCTCTAGGGCATATTTTCTTCAATTACATGTAATTTTTTTGAAGGAATAAGTTACATGTAATTTGAATTAGTAGAGACAGAGACAAGATGATGTCCGTCCCAGCGCGTACTGCACTGGTGTTCGAAACCACCCTGCCCTGGGGTTTGGCGTAGACCTCCAGGCCCAGAAAAACACAATGATCAGAAGGATTGGTAGATTCCAACACAGTAACCAGCATCTGAATCGACCTTGACAACCACCAGAGCGAAACACAGCAACAGTAAACTATTTCTGAAGACACAATTCAGGAGTTTCTCCACTTTACTTGAAAAAACATACAAACAGAGCACCTCCGCCATGAGCATGTCCACACAGTTCAAGAAAGACATATCCTAGCTCTACCTTTATAACATGGTAATATAGCACAATCCCCGTCATATAAAATGATATGTATAGGCTGCTAGGCGAAAGCAAATATATCAGTTCCGACCTAACAAACCTCTTTCCAACTTGCTCTAATTCTTATTGAGTCTGACTAACTATGAAGAAACGGGATCAAAAGAAGAAGAAAATACTGCCAAATTTTGACTGTCTGAACTATCTCCAACACGCTGTTTTTCACCGCAAAAATAGGAAGCACTTTATACGCAGAACATTACTGAATCACCTTGAATTGAACAGAACCATCAAAACTGAAACCACACCCTTTCCAAAGCAGCAAGGTTCAGAACACGGTACCAATATCAACAGAACATACAAGGAGAAATCACCGAGACTAAGACCTCGACATCAACGCAAGGAGCACCTGAAATGAATCAAACGAAGAACAGTGAATCAGGGGCGCGAGATTGGAACCGATTACGAATACAATACCTGCGACTTACCCGACAACGAGAGGTGGAAGAGAGGAGAGGAGAGGAGAGGATCCAGCCAAGGAGCCGCCGGTCTTGGCAGGGGAAGGCCACGCCGACGCCATCGACGCAGATGAGCAGCGCGCGGCTTGCCCCCACGGGTCCCGATGCAGAAGATGCCGACGGGAACAGGGACCTGGCCGACTCAACTCCATCATCCCGGACACGGCGTGCCCGGATGGCCGCCGGGTGGCGCGGTGGGGCATGGCTTCCACAGCAGCGATTCATGTAGAGATGGAAGACGGGGCGCGGCAGCGGAGCTGGGAGAGATAGAAGCCCGCGGGGCGGCCGGGGGAGGGAGTGCGGCGGCGGCCCGTGATGCCGAAAGAGGAAACGTGAGGCGGGATGCCTTGACGTACGGGAAGAGACCCCTCGCACACCGTGGGTGGGTTCCTCGTCGGCCCCGTGCTCCCGGCGCTGTACATCCTCGACGGCCTCCGGTCCGGGGACACCACGGGGATCGCCGCCATGGCCCCGCACGCGTTCCTGCTCTCCGCGCAGGTCTTCACCGAGGGGCTCACCACCGCGTTCCCGTGGCGGTTCTCGCTCCCCGTCAGGGCCGCCGTACCGGTCATGTACAACGCGAGCAGGATGTTCGCGGCAGGGGAGTGGCTCCGGCAGGAGATGGAGGGGGCGACTGCGGCGATGGGAAGGGAAGGGGGCGGAGCGGCAGGAGGGTGGGCTGGTCGAGGAGTTCCCCGGCGGCGGCGGTGGCGTAGGAAACCCTAGAGGGCAGGAGTCGTCCCGCGTGGGCGAAGGGGTGGATCGGACGTGCGAAGGGCTGGTTGGCGGCGGAGAACTATCTGCTATGGGCATGAGGCATCGATCGTAGGGTTTTTTTTTGACACGGTTTTTTTTGTCAGAGGGTCGCGAGTTAACGGAGGTGGGAGGATGATGAAAAAAAACCGAAGGCGGGAGAATGACGAAAAAACCCAGCGAAATTAAACCGCAAAGACTATTCACCAAGTCGTCCATTAGGAGTAGAGATCTACTCTCTTCGTAAAAAAAAATAAAGTATTTAGATCATTAAGTTGTTATCTAAACGCGCTTATATGGAGGAGTACTACGCACCAGTGCTGTTTTAGATAGTCGTTGATCGATCCAGCCTTGTTCCAAAATTGCACGACTATATGAAGGAGCTACCTAGCATTGCAGCAGATGAGAGAAGCTACACCTACATGGGCTAGATGAAGACGAGAAGTGTGTCAATGGAGGCCTTTATGCATGGTGTGGCCAAACAACTTCCGCGAAGTATTCTCGTGCCCAAATATGTGCCGATGCATAATGGCCCGGGTGCGGAGGGTAGGAGGACGTGCGAAGGGAGGTAGTAGAAGGCGAGAGCTCCGGGGTGATAATGCACAATTCAAATCCTATGCATCAAATGGCGTCTCTTTCTCCTTAGAAATTGAGATACTACATGTCATCTCATCTTTTATGATTTTCATATTTCTATGATATTACGTCTTATAGGAATCAAAAGAGGGTGCAATTTAAAAATACCCTCCAACCAAGTCAAATGGTGAGTGGTGTAGTAATAATTTTTCAGTTTACAAAAATACTCAATTACTACATGCATTAATTGCAGCACATGCATGCATGGCCACTCAATGACCAATGCCTTTTATTACGTACATGCATCTGTGAGTTTTTCTCAATCCCCGCATTCAACAATTTAATGCGGACGTCCCACCTAACTTTTCTCTTAAGTTTTCATTTATGTGACAAGTCATTTGGTCATGAAATAGTATTCATTGGTGTAACAAGTCGTTGCAGTATCATTATATTTTATGGGTTGTTGCTGAATTATATGTAGTCAAATATTATCAAGTCTGACTATAAATTCTCTCTCACCTTTCCAAAATATTTTTTGAAAAGTAGTACTCCCTCCGTCTTGGGAAAGTTCTAGGTCATCGATTTGACTAACTAAATAATGCATTATATGTTATCAAAATTGTACCATTTAATTCATATAAGAATGTTGTTTCTAAACATATTATTTATTACGTATAATACATATTTAGTTAGTTAAACTGATGTCCTCGAACTGCGCGCATGTTGTTACAGCTGGCAAACCGTACTCTCTTCTCTCGTCGTCGCTCGAACACAGAAAGAAACGAACAGAAGAGAATTTGGTGCTGCGCTCAAAAAACAACAAAAATCGGCTGCAACGGCAGGAATCGAACCCATGAAAAGCAGCAGGCGCGCACGCTTTGCTAGCCAGTCCGCCCGGAAGACTTCTCTCGACGATTTACAGCGCGACTTTTAAAGAAATGAACAAAAGCGGCAAAACATAAAAGAAGAAAAGAATAGCTCGCACAAATTTCGCGGAAAACGTGTTTTAGTGCGACCAACCACCTCACCTCCCGTGAGAGAACGACCTCAATAGCTTAGCGATATTTTTTTGAAATTTCGAATGAGATTTTCTTCCCACAAAAGTAAATTGTTCTTTTGAAAAACGAATATGTCTAAGAAAAATGACAAAATTTGAAAGACACAAACATTTTTGCGAAATCTGAAAAATAAAATAAATGAGCAATATTGAAAACGAGAATCTGTTTTGAAACTACGAACGACTTTTTGAAAAAAATGTGAACACTTTTTGAAAAAGCAACAAATTTGAAATATGCGAACATTGTTTTCAAAATAGGAACATTTTATGAAATTCCTGAACATTTTCTGAATTAAGATCAAATTATGAAAATATGAACATTTTTGAATTTGTGAGAAACTTTTGCAAAGGAGAATATTTTTAAAAAAATTTGAACGCTTTTGAAATTATGAAGACATTTTGATAATGAGAACATTTTTCGATATTTCGTGAACATTTTCTAAAACTTTTAACAAATTTCGTAAACAAGAAGATTGTTTGAAATTCCTGAAAAAAAAATTAAATCGTAAACATTGTCCAAATTTGCGAACACATTTGGAAAAAAACTGGAACATTTTAAAAAACAGAAACATTTTTTAAAAATCATGACCAATTTTTTTGAAGCGGGAACATTTTTGAAATTCCAGAACAAAAGTTGAAAACACGATCATTTTTCGAATTTATGAATAATTTTTTAAACTAGAACATTTTTTGAAACATCTAAAAAAATGAAGACGTGAACTTTTTTGGAATTTATGAACAATTTTTTAGATGGAAACATATTTTGACCCAACATTTTTTTACCAAGTTGTGAAAATTTTGAATAAAAAAATCCGAGCTCAAAAACAAGAACATTTTTAATCATGAACATTTTTTGAATTTTGTGAACAATTTATGGAATCGCAAACATTTTTTGAATTATGAATGTTTTTTCAAATCTCGAACATTTTTTGAAAATTTTGAACAATTTTTGAAACATGAAACTTTTAAAAAGAAAAGGAAATAAGAAAACATAAAAGAAAAGAAAACGAAATGAAAAGAAGAAAAGAAAAAGAAACAAGAACACACAAAAATGAAAAATGAAAAGAAAAAAAGAAAAAAAACGTGAAAACCAAAAGCAAAACAGGAAAACCGGTAAAGGAAAAAAACAGTCAAGGAATCTTCTAAAAAGTCCCAAAACCGGCTGGCTAGCAGTGGTAAATTGGGCCGGCCTATTTCTAGCGTTGCGAGCATTCCCTCTGTGCATTGAGTCGACACTTTGACGCAATAAGCGGCGAATAGGATTTTCCTTGCAGACTAAGGCATAGCCTAGTGGTGGGAAGGGGCTGATGCCTTCCCACCCAACCAGGTTCAAGACATGGTACCCCGAACTATGGCAAGGTGTTTTTGTCCCAAAAACGAGCTGGACCCCGAACTATGGCAAACCTTGCTTGCAAAACACCGAAAGCTCTCTCAATATCCTTGCGGGCTGCCTCTTGTGACTTGGTGAAATGAGCATGTTTTCTGGTTAAGGGCACCCCATTTTTCTCCTTGATGGACTTCACAAGAGTTGCCCACTCGGGATAAATTCCATCGGTGAGATAATATCCCATTGAGTACTCATTGTCCATGATTTTGTAGTTGCAAGTTGAAGCATCCCCAGAAACTAATCTTGCAAACAAAGGAGATCTATTGAGCACATTGATATCATTGAGTGTTCCCGGCAAACCAAAAAATGCATGCCAGATCCATGTGTCCTCCGATGCCACGGCCTCAAGTACAATGGTAGCATCACGACTTTTACCGCAATACATTCCTTGCCATGCTTTTGGGCAATTTTTTCATGTCCAATGCATGCAATCAAGACTACCAAGCATCCCCATCCATCCCCTTTTTTCATTCATCTCCATCAATCTCTTTGTATCTTCCTCGTTGGGTGCCCGAAGATACTCATCACCATACAACCGGATGACCAATTTTGCAAACCTACGGACGGACGCCGTGGTTGTATCTTGTCCAATGCGAAGATACTCGTCGGTATAGTCCGCGGGTATGCCATAGGCGATCACCCGCATTGCAGCCGATATCTTTTGGTACCCACTAAACCCCATGATATCGGCGGCGGATCTACGGCGTTCGAAGTAATCTGAGGTGGCCTCACAATCGGTGACAATCTTCACAAACAAACTACGGCGCATTCGGTACCTTCTCTGGAAGAGGCGAGGTGGGTATGTCGGTACCTCCACGAAGTAGTCTTGCATCAATTGCTCGTGTCCGAGACCGCGGTTCCGGTAGATGGTGACTTGCCCCATCTTCGACCCTCTCCTCTGACCCATCAGCTTCGCGGTCTTCAAACTCTTGCACGTCGAGGAGGAGGCCCATCATCTCGACGTCGTCGTCTTGAAGCAACTCCTCAATGTCCGAATCGTCCGATGACGACCAACCGGAATCATCGGATAACGACTCCATGTCGTCGGTGTTCACCTCCATCTACACAATACAACAAACAATAAATTGTGAGTGCCAACAATGAATCAAAAAGGAAAAAATGAAACAAAAAGAAAGAAAAGGAGGCATACCAGCGGGGAGCTCGGAGCGACGCGGCTGCCTCTGGCCCGCCTGGCCTCTAGCGCGGCGGCGAGGAGGCCTGGGGGGCGGGGCGCGGGTGGCCGTGGGGCGGGGGGGCGGGGCGCGGCGGCTCCTCTGGCTGCTGCGTGGGGCGGGAGGCGGCGGGGAACGGCGGATCCGGCGGCGAGGACTGCGGCGCAGCTGCAGCGGCCTCGCGCGCGTTGAGGGGTGGCGGGCGCGTTTTTTCGCTCGCAAACTGAAAAAAAAACGGTTATTTATAAGGGTTTCAGGGTTTGAGGGTACTACTAGTGATGCTTTTATTAACTAATGCAGACTAAGCAATACTACGATAGCTACGGGCATGCACGAGAACATGCTCTCAGCGCATGAAAGTTTATTCTGACGAAACTGAAAAATTAAGATCCGTCACCGGCGCAGCAGATATACAGAGGTAAGATAATTGGCTTTCACACCTACGTATACTAATTAGGATGTAGTGTATGTATGTACGCACCCGTGCTCTTTTAAATGGTCGTTGATCGATCCAACCTTGCTCCAAAATTGCAGGACCGTACGAACGAGGAGGTAGCTAGCACTGTGGCAGATGAGAGAAGCTACACCTGCACGGCTTGAACGGAGACGAAGAGTGTCTCAGTGGAGGGCCCGACGCGGCCAATCAGCTTCCACAAAGCATCCTCGTGTCTCAAGTACGTGTGGATGCACAGCGGCTGGCCAGGAGCACTACATCTGCCCTGATTCTGTTTCTCGACGGTCAAACACGCGAGAATTTGTTAACTGATAATGTTGGGTCGTACATGTGACGTCGCACCAGCACAGCTTCTCGTGTGCTTTTAAGTTTCCATTGATGTGACACAAAATCTAATTCTCTAAGAACGACCGGGTCAACCATGCGGTGTGGTCCATGGAACATTCAACAACAGTTGAAACGTGGACTCATTTCACCTCGGTCGGGATCAACACAAATCAAATAATAAAGGGCAGTGATAGGCGCCGGCAGACCGGCCGAACAGTTTGGCCGGTCTAGCCCAGCCACCCGATGCGACAAGTGTTGCCATTGGATTGGGGATTCTGTTTTTTTTTTCAAAACCAAATCTAACAAGGCTAACGGGAAACAGAGCAACGGCGCCGTCGGCGCTCGCCATGAACGAGCAAACGACCAACCTCGAAGCCGGTCGCCTCCCGCATCTTCGCCGGTCGCCTCGCGCCGAATTGCCTCGTCGTCGCCGGTCGCCGCCATCGCCCGTCGCCGTTGTCGTCGGTCGCCTTTTGAGCTGCTGGTTGCAGTTCCGCTGCTCACCTGTGTTGCCCATCCCCTCACCTCTCCCTCGCCCCTGCAGAATCAATGGCGACGACACCTCGTGGTTCACATCCAAAAACAACGGTAGTAGCAAAAAAATGTGATGCTTCCAGCAAACTAGAAAACGATGGTAGCAAAAAAGATGAAAACCCAATTGACGACTGTTGCTCACCCGCCGGCCGGAAAGTTGCAACCAGTGACCAAAAAAGCTTCATATCGCGATGAAAAAAGCTTCATCCGGGGATAAAAAAAGCTTCAGCCATAGAGCCGAAAGCCATGGACGAGAACAAAAAGTTGCAACCAGCGGTTACAAAAGCTACAACTGGTATTGAAAAAAGCTTCAAGCTTCATGTCCTAGCTGCGACCCATGACGACGCTGACGATGTTTTGCTGCAACCATCTTCGTTTTTTGATACAGCCGGCGATGTAATTTGCTGCAACCCTTTTTCATGGTAGCGGGCGCCGGTCGGCAGTAGTCAGGCAATCCCCTAACTTGGCGAGCAGTCGGGCAGTCCCCCAGCTCGGCGGAGCACACGGACGGCAGCAGCCACCGGCCGGCGGCAGCGTAGGGGAAAGGAAAAAAAAGAAGCACAACGCGGAGAGAGATGGGGCTGAAGGTAGAAGAAAGGATAAGGATAAGATTCGGGGCAGTTGTGTGAGACCCACCTACACACGTCTTGCGCGGGGGTGTTTCCGTTGACGTGGCCCTCGAGACCGGCCGAAATTTCGGCCGGCATGCCGTCCCGAAGCGTTTGTAGTCATGAACTTGCTACGATAATTAAATTTTCTTCTCCCGCTGTCTCGATGGATACTGCACCGGATGCGATGCTCCCCTTACTTGTAAACAATGCCACTATTTTGCTAAGTGTATAAAGGAGGAGAAGTTTGTCAACAAAAAAATCTATACAAATCTAATCATATACGATTATGTTGCAAACTCTTAGCTCTTAGAGCATCTTCAACCGGACTAGGTAAATTCGGGCACCTATACGTCCGCGGACGTGCCCGTACGTATCTGCGGAAAGTGTTGGTCCGCCTCCCAAATGTCCCCATTTGTGATTTACACGCTCTGGAAGAGATAAAAAGACCTCCGCCGCTCTTGCCTAGGGCGACTCGAGAGCCCCCCCCCCCCACCACCACCATAACGGCCGCTGGCAATTCCTCCTTTCCCCGCGCCGCCAATGGAGGAAGCCGCCGGGCAAAGCCCATGCGGCAGATGATGATGACGGGGATCTCCCTCATGGCCCCCCTTTGTCTGCGGGTGGTAAGGCTTGGTTGAGGTTGGCGGTGACCCGATCTGCGCCCGGTGGGCGTCCGGTAGTGGGTCTCGGCGTACGACGGTGGGCTGTGGGGGGTCAAACCTCATCGGGCAGTGGCCTCCTCCAGCCTGGGGTCATGGGCGCTGCACGTCATGACAAACCTAGGCGGGCTTGGGCGGTTGGCTTTCTACAGCTAGGGCCTGGCATGGGGAGGTGGCGTGTTGCACGGGCGTCTTTTTGGATCCACCCGGATCTGAAGCTCGGACGACGATGAGCGGCGTGGGGTGTTGACGATGGCCCATGGGTTCGTTGGGCTAGGCTTGTCAGGCTGTGGCGACGACTAGGTGCAGATCTGGCATGAGTGCGAGCTGGTGGTGGCGCATGCAGTGGCTTTGGGCATGATGGTGGTTGTGATCGTCGGCTGGGTGAGCGGTGTGGCTGGTCCGAGGTGGTGGAAGGCGTTCGACAGCGAGCAGGTTCGGAGGGCCAACTTGTCTGCGCTGGTGCAAGCCTTCGCCTTGTGCCTGATGAGTGATATTTTTACTCTTAAACCGGATAATATTGGAATTTCTGAGAAAATCACTCTGATATTGCCACTAATAAATGAATGCGACATATCATGAAATCCTTTGTCTAGTTTGTTTCCATGGGAAAAGAGGCCAAACATCGATGGAAAACCATCACTTAGAAGGAAACGAGGCTTGTGGGAGAAGGAAAGAAGGAATTAGAGGCGCGGCCAAATCACCACAGTGCAAGATGGCGTATGGTGGTCATTCCAAGTGCCAGCGGCTCCGTGAGGTCGAACCAACCAACATTTAGAAAGGGGCCTATACAAAAATCCCAATGGAAGAGCGTCGATGACACAATTCACGAAACAGAAGCCATCTTCGAACCCTAGCCCCCGCCATTTCTCATCTCATCTTCATAGCCTCCACCATCACCATCACTACAACAACCCCCCTCCAAGTTAGCCATACTTCTAATTGTGTATCACATCCGTCAACCATTGTAAGATATATTATCAGTAAGGCATTCATCATTATGTCTTCTCCGATGATTTCCTCTTGCGATCCGATCGACATGTATGAGTAGATTGAGGCACCACCTTGCAATCCTATGTATCTGTATGAGGGATCGATGGAATGACTTTGAATAATTAATGTCATGTATGTGTCCGATTGCAACGGAGTTGTTTCTTGTCTCTTTTGTGTTCTACGACCCTGCAAGATACTCAGGACCCCGGAGTTCGATTAAGGAGGAGGTAAGGAGCGAGGAGGACGTGGAACATTATTTTGAAAACCAGTGATAGAAAAGTTTAGTACGGTAGTGGAATACAAATCCTTGGGGATTCATGAGGCATAATCATTAAATGCCCAATGATTTTGTCCGGATATTTATTCTTAATAATTGAGGTAACCCCGCGAGACGGTAAGGGCGTGTGGTTGGACATCTGTCTCTTGATGCAGGTAGCGCATCGATCACGACATAATTTGGACACACACCCCACATCATCACGTCACAAGCACATATTAATGTGTGTCTTCTAGAGCATTTTGCAAACTTATGACTACATTGATGCATCTGAGACAGATCGCAACCATAGAGACACTCTAGCTCTTCCAACCAGGTCTATGTCAAATGATTTGATATTTGTTGCGGAAGATGACATTTTTGATGATTCAGAACTAACTTCTCCGGAGTATCGGGAAGAACAAGACAATGTTGGCTAAGATCAATCTGCAGGTCCATCTAAATACACCATTCTCGGAGATAATGCTGGAGGAGGAGCAACTGCTGCTGAAGATTCCTCCCACTACAAAATCTTCTCTATTCAGTGACAAAAGCCTTGGTGACGAAACATAAAACTTTCATACTTATGATACTACCCATTATGAGCAGCCTAAGTGTCGTTGATTTAGCTGAGCCAGTAGTGGATGAGGACGACGATCCCGGGCTGTCGCCGCCACCGAACCCGCCGGCTCGGCGGGGGGGAGGTGCGGCTGACGGTCGTGGACGTCCGGGTCGTGGTGGAGGCGATGTTGGGCAGGCCGGGGCACCGCCGTCGGCGAGGTCTTCGGCGGGGCCGTCTCTGGCAGCGAGTCAACAAGGCGTTCAAAATAAAGCTGGGTTGCGTCACCAAAGGGAGCATGACGTGCAGATAAGGCAGGCAGGTGGGGCTATGGAATCGGTAGCTGGCGGTCTGGGCGTGACTGCCGAGGATGTCGGGCGAACGGTTGGATGCCAGCTCGCTGGTGAGATGCGGGTCAGGCTGGTGGATGATTCTAGTGTTGCCCATCCGGTGTCGCCGTGTGCTTCAGGACAAGGATTGGTGCAGTCTGGCTTGGCAGTGGGATCGCCACCATCTGTCACGCTTCCCCGTTGGCGGTCAGGGCCCGCGCCGGAGCAGTTGGGATCGAGGCTCGATGTGTCAGTGGTGGGTACTCGGAATGATTGGAGTGTTGTGATCGGTTCGGTTGAGCTGCCGATTGGGTCAGGGCTGGGGTCTGGCTCGTTGCCGGGCCCAGTGCTGGCCAGCGCTGAAGGAGCGGGATCCAAGGTTGGTGCGCAGCGACAGGATGGGACGGAGGCCGCGCGTTGGGATCCAATAATTGCCTGTCAGGGCAGGTTGGGGCTGAGGCCAGGCAGCTGGTAGAGGAGCGACAGGTGGCGACTGGGGATTGCCAGCCGTGCATGGATGGGACTGTTTCCATGCACGTAACGGGGGAGAGGAGTTTGGCGGTGGACGATTCTGCTGCGCTGGAGGGTAGCTTCTCAAGGGTGGAGTCGGACCTGCCGGCCAGGGAGGAGTTGCATGTGGGACAGGTGCATGGTTGGGAGACGTTTCAGGTCAGTTTATCTGGGAGCGATGTGCCACATGCAGGAGACGTGCAGCCATGCACGCCCGTGGTGGTTAGTCAGGAGAGGGATGGGCATGAAGAGGTGGTGCGCATGTGTGAGAGTATGTGCAAGTCCTTGGCACCCATTTTGACGAGGCCAGAGTCACGTACTTTGGAGGTGCATGCTCGGAAGCCTCGGAAGAAGAGGAAGCTAGATATCACTCCTAGGAGGAGCGCAAGGATTGCAAGGCATGGAGCATCTAAGCCGCAGCAGGTGCTCATTCGGAGGCTCTGCTTGGCCAATGAGGGGGAAGCAATTTCAGATGATGCACTCAGCATGTACGTGGAGCTGTTTTCTCGCCCACTGTCGGATGTGCATATTGCGGCCGTGCTCGCTCTATTTGGATGGGAGTCGCCGGCGGCGCCTGCTCTGGATGTGTCTCATGTGGAGGCCATGGCGGCCTAGGTGGTGGGCTCGGGTGGTTGTGTAGGATGTCGCAATGTGTTCGCTGCCCATGAAAGTGCTCGTGTGGAATGTGAGAGGACTGAATGCCCCCGCACGTAGGAATGCTGTGCATCAAGTAGTTCTTGCGGCGAATCCTGACATCGTATGCCTGTAGGAGACCAAGCTGCAGGAGATGACTGTTCCAGTTGTACAACAATGTCTTGGGAATAAATTTTGCAACTTCTACTACGTGCCGGCGGTGGGAACGCGGGGTGGAATCCTACTGGCCTGGGATGAGGCGGTAACAAGGGTATCCAATCCACACTACCAAGGTAACTCGCTCACGGCATTAGTGAAGTCGCCGGGTGCTGCGGAGTGGTGGATGACGTGTGTGTATGGTCCTCAAGATGATGGGCCAAAGTGGAATTTTTGCAAGAACTCGCGGACATCAGGGAATTACATGCAGGGCCATGGCTGATAGCGGGTGACTTTAACTTAATTGCGAAGCAGGAGGATAAGAGCAATGACCTCATTAATAGAAGGATGTTGGCAAGATTTCGGTCAAGGCTAAATAGGCTGGAAATGAAGGAGTTGTACCTGAATGGGCGACGGTACACATGGTCAAATGAGAGGCAGAATGCAACCATGGAGAAGATTGATCACGTCTTTGTTTCTAATGAGTGGGATGTCGCGTTTCCGGCTTGTTTCTTATCTGCTCTTGGGACGGCGATCTCGGATCATTGCCCACTGATGTTAGATATGAATGTGGAGATTGGGTTGCATAAACGCTTCAAGTTTGAAGCATTTTGGGTCAAGGTGCCAGGCTTTATGGAGACTGTGCAGAGGGCTTGGGTCTCAACACCGGCGGCGTCTAATGATTATGCCACGCTACACAACAAGCTGAGGGCCACGGCAAAAGCTTTGCAGAGTTGGAGTGACCGTTGGATTGGCAATGTCAAGTTGCAGATCGCCATTGCCATGGAGGTGATCTTGAGGCTGGATGTGGCTATGGATTCTAGGGCTCTCTCGGCCATGGAAAGGGAGCTGAGAAGGACGTTGAAACAGAAACTCTTGGGCCTATGTGCGTTGGAACGGTCAATTGCAAGACAGCGGTCGAGATTGTTGCATCTAAAGGAAGGGGATGGAAACACAAGATTGTTTCATCAGCAGGCCAGTCATAGGCAAAGGAAGAATGTGATGCGCTCGGTTAGTTACAATGGCAGGTTGTATACGGGCCAGGAGGAGGTTGCCTCGGCAGTGGATGCTTTCTATGGGCAGGCTTTTGGAAGTTGTGAACAGCGGGTGCACACGCTTATGCTGGATGAGTTGGATCTTCCTCGCCGGGACTTGTTACACTTAGAGGTGCCTTTCACGACGGAAGAGGTGGAGTGCGTGGTCAAGGCCATGCCCATGGATAAGGCACCAGGTCCAGATGGCTTTACTGGGAGGTTTTATGCCGTGTGCTTGCACATTATCAAGGCAGATTTCATGAAAGCCATGGACTGCATGTATCGTGAAGATGTGAGGGGAATGGCGGCTATCAATAAATCTCTTGTGTCTCTTCTGCCGAAGAAGGAAGGTGCGTTGGAGGTGGGAGATTTCAGGCCGATAAATCTAGTGCATGGAGTTATCAAGATCTTTGAGAAGGTTCTTTCAACTAGGCTTGCGGTGGAGCTCCCAAACCTGGTGGGGATTCATCAAAGCGCGTTCGTGAAGGGGAGGTCTTTGCATGATAACTTCATGCTCGTGCAATGTATGGCACGACGACTGCATGCCTTGCGGAGTTCTGCGGTTTTGCTCAAGTTGGATATCTCTAAGGCTTTTGACTCTGTGCAATGGCCTTTTCTGCTAGAAGTAATGCAACATCTAGGTTTTGGCCCGAAGTGGAGAGCGTGGATTTGCGGAATATTAGCCACATCATCTACCAAAGTGATGGTAAATGGAGAACCCGGGGAAATTATTTACAACTGCAAGGGGATGAGACAAGGAGACTCCCTCTCACCTATGTTGTTCATTATCACCATGGAGCCGCTACAGAGGATGTTTGAGGTAGCTGTGGACCGAGGAGTGATGGAACCTTTGGCGGCGAGAGGTATGAAGCAAAGACTGTCGATCTATGCAGATGATGTGGTCTTGTTCGTCAAGCCTAGGCTGGTGGATTTGGAAGCTTGTAGGGCTATTCTTGCCTTGTTCGGGGAGGCCTCCGGGTTACGCATTAACATGACGAAATCTGCGGCCGTGCCGATTAGATGCACGGAGGAGGAGATTGCTTTGGCCACGGATGAGTTGGGATGCCCGATTGGGTCCTTCCCCATCAAGTACCTTGGTTTGCCTCTTGCTCTAAGGAAACAGTCTGCTGCGCAGTTACAGTACCTGGTGGATAGCATGGCGAGCCGCTTGCCTAAGTGGAAGGCCGCACTTATGCCAAAGAGTGGAAGGCTGACACTTGTCTTGTCTGTGTTGTGTGCCATGCCGATACATGCGATGATGGCTCTGGAGCTCCCAATGAAAACGATCGCGGCAATGAACAAAGTGTGCAGAGGATTCTTATGGTGCAACAAGGAGAAGGCCAATGGTGGCAATTGTGCCGTAGCGTGGGAGACAGTGTGTGCGCCCAAGTGGGCGGGTGGGCTTGGCATACCCAACTTGCGTTGGATGAATCTGGCGATGTAGGCGCGTTGGCCTTGCCTAGCTCGTGCAGATGAGAGCAGGCCGTGGAGTGAGTTCAAAATACAGGTGCCGGCCGAGTCCATGCAAGTATGTCAGGCTGCGTTGAGGGTCAGTGCACGGAATGGAGCATCCACCCTGTTCTGGGAGGATAGGTGGCTAGATGGATTGAAGATAAAGGATGTGGCACCATACTTGTACAGCAGGATTCCGAAGAGAGTTCGTCAGGATTGCAGAGTGGGACAGGTAGCAGTCAATGGGCAGTTGGCGCTGGACATCGGCCCAGAGTTAGATGCCGCAGCGTTGCAACAGTTCCTCCAGCTTTGGCCGAGGGTCGCTGCGTGGGAACCAATGCCTGGAGAGCAAAATGAGTTCACATGGTCCTGGGATGAGAGTGGGAAGTTCTCGGTGCGCTCAGCGTATGCCGCCAGGTTTTGGGGTCTGGAAGTGGTTCCCACGGCGAAGCTGACTTGGAAATGCCGGGCACCATCGCAATGTCGTTTCTTTGCCTGGTTGGCCCTGAAGAACAGGTGTTGGACCTCAGATAGACTGGCGAGGAGAGGGCTGCCGCACCAATCTGCCTGCCCGTTGTGTGATCAGGAGCCAGAAACGTTAAACCACGTGCTGCTCACATGCGTCTTCGCCAGATCAGTATGGGCAGTGGTTGGAGAGGCTCTGGGTCAGCGTGGATGGGGGCCAAATCAAGGGGATGAGTTAGGGGAGTGGCTATGTGCTAAGAGAGGAGACACCGACCTCCGTGCCAAGGACATACACACTCTCCTGTTGCTGGTCCTGTGGGAGTTTTGGAAGCATCGGAATGCAATTGTTTTCGACGGTGCGTCACCGTCGGTGGAGAGGCTCATGGATAGGGTAAAAGCTGAGTGCGAGGTATGGACATCTGCGGGTCTGTTCAAAGGTAAGCTAGAGGGGTTCCTGGGTGGGTTACACCGGTGGATGTGTAGGGAGGAGTAGGCTTGTGGGTGTTTGAGTGGAGTGGGTACGGGTTGTAAGGCCGTACTTGTGTGTGATGTAATCGTGGAGGCATGCTTTGCCCTTCTTCTTTAATATATGATATGCACACTCGTGCATATTCGAGAAAAAAAAAGTATCGTTGATTTAGTACAAACTTTGTATTAAAACTTTTTACTAAATCAATAACACTTAATTTTAGGACGGAGGGAGTAGTAAATAAGAATCTGCACCAACTATCGTCCAAAATATTAGAGCAAATACTTAAGACGGAGAAAATAAATATACATCCTCCATTAAAAGTGGCTGTCACAGTACTCTCAGCAGGAGAAACTAACATACTGTCAGCAGGAGAAGCCAGCATACTGTCAGCGTATTGAGCTCTTAATATGAGTTTAATATTGTTAGCAATGTCGTCATGTTTTACTTATAAAATAATTTAATATGAGAAGCCAACATCTGTTGGAAAGCATCTCTGCTTCACGCATTGAAGGACTGCTCGAGCTTATGATCAGAATGGTTTTGCGGTTCCCGGCCATCGTCTGCCAGCCGGAGCTATAACTGCATGCAAGTTGGCAAGCAGGATAAGGTGGGGACGATGACACTGTTCAATCCGAGAGACATGCATGCAACAGGCACACGATGCTTTTGCAACTTTACCGGGTGGAGGAATGCGTTTACACCATCTTCTACTCCAACGTAGAGTGCTCCAGTAAAGGTAACTCGATGGCTTTCGCACCCGGAATCTGCTTACGATCGCTCGTGTTCTATGCACAGCTACACACGTATGTAGCCATGATGGCCAAGGCCTAGCCAGCCGCACGCGCGCCTAGAGTTACTCGGACGGTAGTGAGTGCTAGCTAGGGTGGCGTATGGTGCTCTCTGCTCCTGAATCATGGAAACCTAACTAAAAGGTCGCCAAATGCTTTACCGAAAATCAATTAGGTTGATATAGGATTTGTTAGACTTAATCTTGACATGTACGTGCATGAGTGCACCTGTGCTTCCGTCAAGTCGATGTTAGTTGCGGCTAGTCAGTTAGTTAGTTAGAGGCTAATTAGTTGCATGCATGGCTGAGTTAGTTAGCTAGTGGAGCTCTTCTAGGAGTGGATAGTGCGTGCAGTTAGTGGCCGGTTGTGAGGCCGGATTGTGCTACGTGCATAGGTTAGTGTGTGGCTGCTGGCGTATGTGCGTCACTTGTCTAAGGTGTAGTAAAAGATGTACATAGTATTTTTTGTGTGTGTGCGCGCGCTCATGATGAGGAGTAGTAGTCTGAGTTAGTTTTCAGGGTGTGTAGTCTCTCATGTATCCCCCGTAAACAAAAGTCTCTCATGTATGATTCGGTGTGGTCCGGAGTCGAGTTTGAGCTCGAAAAAAAAGAAATGTCATTCGTGCGGCGAGGCATTTGTTGTCAGAAATTCTTGTGATCAGCGCGCTCATCTTCTTCTTCCACCTCCGTACGTCCGAGTGTGTGTAAGAGAGAGGTTCGTTTGGCATTCGTGTCGCCGGAGGCTACTTGGTGTTCGTCGCCGGACAGGGTTTGTCCCAACAGGATATATTATATATCTATCATCAAGGAGTGAATAGCATAAATCTACCACTTTTCATGTTATGATTTCAAAAAATTACCGAAAATTTGTTTGTGACTGATAACTACCACTTTTGGCGTCGGTTGTTTCAAAAAACCCAAAACGCTCGTTGCTAAGAAATTAAACCGGTTTATGACAGGTCGGGCCCGCATCTAAACGAACCATTAGTTTGACCGTTTCTTTGACCGTTAGATGACATGTGGGGCCCACATGTCAGTGTCTCCTCCTCATTTCCTCCACTCCTCTCTGCCTCCCTTCTTCTCCTTCGACGTCAACTCCCCACCGGTGTCAAACCCCGAAGTTCACCGGAGAGAGCGGCGCGGCCATGGGTGCCGGCCACACCGCTGGCCTACGTGCAAGACCGCATCCATCCACACAACCGCGTCCTTGCGGACGACGGCGTCCAACAGGGCCACGGAGCGCCAGCCGCCTCCCCTTCCACCAGTGCCAGCCGCCCCTTCTTCCACCTCGCCGGCGTCGGTCGGCCGCTCCTCCGCCTCCCCAACTGCCTCCTCCCCCCAAATCTTCTCCTCCCCGTAGTCTGCAGCCCGCCGCGCCGTCCTCTGTGGCCTGGAGCCATGGCGCCACCGGCCAGAGGCGCTGCGCCGCATTGCCGGGCCAACCTCGGCAGCCACCGCTCGTGCAGGGTCCTGGCGGCGATGGGTCACGGCTGCGGGTGGCACGGGTGGCTAACTCCGGCAGGAGGCCTCCCTGGATGCGGTCCTCCATGGCGGCGTCCAGCAGGGCGACAAAGCCGTCCACCCGCACCTTGCGCGCACTGGATGGCGATGAGCGACAGAAGGGAGCTCCACGCGGCGCCATGGCTGGCCGGCGAGCTCCTCACGGCGGCTGCTGGCCGGCGAGCATGGCTGCGGCCGCACGGCCATGGGAGAGACCCGATTGCTTTTTTCCAAAAGATTACAGGGACCCGATTGCATTTCTAGAACATTTATAGGGACCCAATTGTTTTTTATAAGGAAGAGGCACTGACATGTGGGCCCCACATGTCATCTAACGGTCAAACTAACGGTTCGTTTAGGTGCGGGCCTGACCTGTCATAAACTAGTTTAATTTCTTAGCAACGGGCGTTTTGGGTTTTTTGAAAAAATCGAAGCCAAAAGTGGTAGTTATCAGTTACAAACAAATTTTCGATAGGTTTTTGAAACCATAGCACGAAAAGTGGTAGTTTTATGCTATTCACTCATCATCAAGTACATTTGAGTTCACCATTAATTTACACATTAAGCAAAAAGAATTCCAGATGTGAATAGTGAGTTGGATTCAAATTCTATTGTGAATAGTATGTTTGGCTACAACTCATTGGATTTGTCTTTTATATTTATCAGCGTTTGAATATAAATTAAAGCTATGTCACTGCATATTTCTCTGAAGACCTGGTAAAAGCTAAAAACATGATAAACAGCCTAGAAATGTTACGAGCTAGTATCCCTCAAAAAAAAGTTAACAACTAGTAATAATATGCAATTATTTGAATGAAAAATGTACGAAACTACAAAAAGAAAGTTTTGTGAAAATAGAGGAATTCAAGAAACATAAGGAATAATTTCGGCCATTCATTGTTACTCTTAGTTTCCTTCTATTTAGCTATCTACACTACTAGGGAAAACCCTAGCAGTAACGCGGGTTTAATGCCTATCAGTAACGCGGGGAACCGCGCTACTAGTAAGGTGCTACAGCTAAAGGTTAGCAGTAGCGTGTGTTAACCCACGCTACTGCTATGTCGACTTAGTAGTAGCGCTTTCATCAAAGAGCGCTACTGGTAATTACTAGTAGCGCTTCTCACAGCCCGCGCTACTACTATTATTCCGTATTTTACTTCTTTTTTATTTCATGTTGTATTCATACACCTTTATACAAGTTTTCATACAGCAGCAATTTAGAGATTGTTTTTACATCATAATGAGTTATTACATCACTGGGTGAAAGAACCGTGGACTAGTTTCAAGTGGATGGGCATCCACTTGAAACTAATCCGCGGTTCTTTCACCCAATGATATAATAAATATCATCATCATCATCATATCATTAACAACTTATCATCATAATACATGGTTGTCATATAACACCTCCTCATGATCATCGTTTTCATCAATGAGACATCACATAACAAGTTGGTCACTAGTCATAATCACAACTACTCCTCATCATCAACTCTAACACATTGTACCACATAATAAACATATTGTACCTCATAGGACCTACTACATTCTCTTAGGACCTACTATATTCTCTTAGGTAAAATAGCATAAAACAAGATAGCCCCTAACTCTTCATTATGGAGAATGGAGATTATCCTGTCTCCAATTCTTGCCTTTCGCTTAATGTTGTCCAAGAACCTCCTTACGACTGTCCATACATTTTTTCCATTCTTTGATTACCATGTGTTCACCGATTTTAGAAATCCGATATGGACAGGTGAGATTCGTAGGATGACCTGGCTGTATGTTTAAAACATCAAGGCGACCATTCCGATACATCAGATGAGGCACACAATCCATCGGGATTTTCTGTTGAAAAACATAGTAATAACTTCGTAGTTAGCAATGTAGTTCAGTTTTAGAAGTATGCAAAAGATGCAGGGATGTCGTAATAGTAAAAAAATCTTACCATGGTATCTCCATAGAAGTTACCGTGGTTCAACACATGCACTAGTGACACGTATTCACCATAATTTGGAGGAGTTTGATGATAGGTATTGTAATTCTCAAGTTCAGTACAAAATGCGATCAGATGATTTTTCTTCTGATAAGTTAATTCAGAGCCATCGGTGTAGTAGGTTCTGTTTATCATCTTCCGCACATTGTTTGAAGAATGAAAATAAGCTGTCAATGGAAATAAGTTGTCAACTATTTTGAAATAAATAATATAAATTAGTTAATAACTATGTTTGAGAAACTCACATAGCAGTAGAATTGGAAGCGTATCAACAAGGACCCAAATGTCCATATTGTCTTGCTCGATGTCAGGATCACCAAGATCCATGGTGACAAGCATATCCTCATAAAAACCATACATCTTGCAAAGTGCTTCCCAATTTGGGCAACCAAAATGGGTTACGCTCTGAGAATTGTACAGATTTACTTCAAGATCCATACCATGATGGGTCCTTAGGTGAATTTTCTTTGTTTCAAAACTTTCATGGTCGTCAAAACCCATCCTCTCCAAGACATAGTGTCTTGCATGGCATGGGATAAGCTAGTCGAATTGTAAAAGATGAAAATTACACGTTGAAATAGTTGAAGTCGTGCTTAATTACAAAAAAACACTTGTTGTCGTTGCGTACCGTTTCAACATCGAAGGTCTCCTGGAGCTTAATGCTGAAGCGCCGATCTTCGTCTAGGTGACGCGTGTCGCACAGACCTCGGTCGTCGTTGCACCAGTCGCACTCCCCTGGGAGACTTTCGTCGTCCGAGTACGACATTTGCTATGTTCATAATTCAAAGATTAAACTCGTACAATTAAAATATGTACTACAAAAACTAAATTAGATCATTATTATTCATCACGGGTTGACTATCGGTCTGTCGAGTTTTTTCTTGAAAACTCTCAGCTCACGTGGTGTATACATTCGACCATTGGTGATGGTCGCTCCTCCTTTCGTTCCCAAGTGCATTACACCACAATGTCTAGCACACGGGAACGAAGGAGAAGCGACCCCCACGACAATAGTCGGGATTCTTCGTCCTCTCATATGTGGTGGAGACTCTCCCTCACTGATTCCTCTATGACATTTGTGACCGTCGGTGATGGTCGTTACTCCTCCTTCCCCTAGTGCATAACAAAGGTCTAGCACAAGGAGAAGAAGGAGAAACGACCCCCACGACAACAGTCGGGATTCTTCGTCCTCTCATATATGGTGGAGCCTCGACAGACTTAAAGTCAACCCAAAATATCGTTTAATTATCTTTCTAGAAAATCCAGGCCACTCGATATTTCCTACATATTCTAGCACAAGTCATGCCAAAATTCACAGAAAATTCCGGCATGACCTTTGCTAAAAAAGGACATATCAAGCGCCTGAAATTTGCCAAAACGGAAATTAATCAACACTCCGGCAAAACATAGGCCACTCGGAGGTGTTCAACTAGTTCTTACTAAATATAAACTTACTATAAATAAAAATAAACTACTTCAACTAGTTATATTAATTTTCTTACTAAAAATACATTAGTTCTATTAATTTACTTACTAATTATATTAACACTTACTAAAAACAGTAAAAACACTACATTATAAAATAGTAAAAAAACTACAGTAAAAACAGAAGAAAAAAAGAGATGGAGGGAGGAGGGGAAGGGAGGAGGAAGGAGAGAGGAGGAGGCCGGTGGGATCGGAGGAGGGAGGAGGAGGGAGGGGGCGGGGGGAGGAGGGGGAGGGGGCGACCGGAGGAGGAGGAGGGAGGGGCGGACGGAGGAGGACGAGGGAGGGGCGGTGGGAGGAGGGCTGCCGGCGGAGGAGGGATGAGGGACGAGGGGGCGGCCGGAGGAGGAGGGAGGAAGGGGCGGCCGGAGGAGGAGGGAGGAGGAGGGAGGGGAGGAGGGACGGAGGGAGTACCTCGATGGAGGAGCAGCGCGGCGGCGGCGGCGGACGACGGGTTCGGCGCGGGCGAGAGTGAGTGAGAGGGAGAGTGAGTGAGAGGGTTGGGCACGTGGTGAGGATAAGGTAAGGTAGTAGTAGCACGGTTCCGCGAAAAGCGCTACTGCGCTGGGTGCAGATACGCGCTACTGCTAAGTGGGGCTAGCCATTTGCGCCCAATACACACATAGCAGCAACGCGTTTTCCTAGCACGTGCTACTGCTAAAATAGTAGCAGTAGCGCGGTTTATTTAAACACGCTACTACTAAGTACCAGTAGCGCACTATTTTGTCCAGCGCTACTGCTAAGATGCTGTGTATAAGGTTTTCCCTAGTAGTGCTAGGTGGCCAGTGTAATTGTGCCAGAAACATCACTAAATGTGTTTAGATTTGGGCACTCATAAATAAGTGTTGTTATTGTATTGACAAAAACTATATATCTTGAATCAATATATGCATAAAATTGAAGATTTGATCTCACATTTTGGTGACCAGTTAGTTAGCGATATTAAATGGATCACTATGAAAGAAAAAATAGACCAAATAGCAGGATGTCTTGCATGACGGGACAGTCCACATGAGTGAGCGGCTTTGAAATCCAACCGTTAGTCAGGTGTCGCGGCGACATTGTGAGTGCATATTCAATGGTCATATTAGCCCTCAGGCTTGCTTCATGTGCTATAAATAGACCCCTACCTCAACCTTATATGGTTGGCCTCGCTCCCCGAAACTTGGACAAGAGTTTGTGTGAGCAACCCTTTTTCCTCTGGAAGAATGTTAAGAGAATCATAGTGAGGAAACAACGAACGTCTACAACTACTAAGTGATTGAGCATAACTGAAGAATTTGATCAATGCTGAATTTAGGTTTTCACTCTTATGGATTGGGCATCCACCAGAAGGCCAGGTGTCGGTTCTAGAGCATCAAAGAGTAGTTGTGTATTGCTAAATAAGATGTCTGTGAAGGTCTCGGAGGAACCACTGTTGGATGGTACTTTGTCTCTCGTGGTGCAAGGAACCACGGAGATCAATGCGGAGAAGCCTAAAGCGCCCCAATTTCTCAAGTGGTCTGAGGTCCCGGTCATTTTCCTACCAGCCAACCACCCGAAGCACGTCCTTCAGCCAATGAGGTTACTGCTAGTCCTCGACCCCATTGTGGCTGGAGTCTGGCTCAAGGAGATATTAATGTATTGCGGGAGCTGTTCCAGTATCCTTTACGGGATGGGGATTCCCCGCTCTCATAAGGTTAGTGGATCATCCCAAGACAACAGGTCATGCCACTCAAGCAAGTAAACCTACGTGTCACCTTGGGCACCCTCGATAATTACAGGACCGAAACGTTATGTTTTGAGGTTACCGACTTGCCGAGCACCTACCATAATGTCTTGGGGAGCCCATGTTAAGCCAAGTTCATGGCGGCGCCCATTATGCCTACCTACAACTTAGGATGCCAGACACCAACGGTGTCATCATGGTGTAGAGCGGTGTGATACGTCTCCATCGTATCTACTTTTCCAAACACTTTTGCCCTTGTTTTGGACTCTAACTTGCATGATTTGAATGGAACTAACCCGGACTGACGTTGTTTTCAGCAGAATTGCCATGGTGTTATTTTTGTGCAGAAATAAAAGTTCTCGGAATGACCTGAAACTTCACGGATAATATTTTTGGAATATATAAAAAACACTGGCGAAAGAATCAAGACCAGGGGGCCCACACGCTATCCATGAGGGTGGGGGCGCGCCTACCCCCTGGGCGCGCCCCCTGTCTTGTGGGCCCCCTGAGGCTCCACCGACCTCAACTTCAACTCCATATATTCATGTTGGGGAGAAAAAATCAGAGCCAAGCCCTAATCTCTCTCGGGAGGGCTGATCTGGAGTCCGTTCGGGGCTCCGGAGAGGGGAATCCATAGCCGTCGTCATCATCAACCTTCCTCCATCACCAATTTCATGATGCTCACCGCCGTGCGTGAGTAATTCCATCGTAGGCTTGCTGGACGGTGATGGGTTGGATGAGATTTATCATGTAATCGAGTTAGTTTTGTTAGGGTTTGATCCCTAGTATCCATTATGTTCTGAGATTGATGTTGCTATGACTTTGCTATGCTTAATGCTTGTCACTAGGGCCTGAGTGCCATGATTTCAGATACGAACCTATTATGTTTTCATGAATATATGTGAGTTCTTGATCCTATCTTGCAAGTCAATAGTCACCTACTATGTGTTATGATCCGGTAACCCCGAAGTGACAATAATCGGGACCACTCCCGGTGATGACCATAGTTTGAGGAGTTCATGTATTCACTAAGTGTTAATGCTTTGGTCCGGTACTCTATTAAAAGGAGGCCTTAATATCCCTTAGTTTCCAATAGGACCTCGCTGCCACGGGAGGGTAGGACAAAAGATGTCATGCAAGTTCTTTTCCATAAGCACGTATGACTATATTCGGAATAGATGCCTACATTACATTGATGAACTGGAGCTAGTTCTGAGTCACCCTATGTTATAACTGTTGCATGAGGAATCGCATCCGACATAATTATCCATCACTGATCCAATGCCTACGAGCTTTTCACATATTTACCGTTGCTTAGTTACTTTTCCGTTGCCGCTGTTACAATTACTACAAAGCTGCTACTGTTACTTTTGCCACCGTTACCATTACTTCCATACTACTTTGCTACTAAATATTTTGCTGCAGATATTAAGTCTTACAGGTGTGGTTGAATTGACAACTCAACTGCTAATACTTGAGAATATTCTTTGGCTCCCCTTGTGTCGAATCAATAAATTTGGGTTGAATATTCTACCCTCGAAAACTGTTGTGATCCCCTATACTTGTGGGTTATCAAGGCGTCCTACATGCTCGTCAATGCAACCAAGAGAGCATCTAGTGCATCGATGCATTGGTGGATACAATGGAGTTTGATGCCATGCAAAAAGCGATCACCTGAGAAGTTGTACAAGAGGCACATGACCAAGAAACGCTTGAGTTCTTTATCTGTGACGCCCGGATAATTAAGCTATAATAACCCTCTACTAATGAGGCCATATCACCACGGTTACTGTAGATAAACTCACGTTGATTCAAACCCTGTTCAAGTTCTAATTTAAAATCAAGTCAAACTATAAAAGTTTTCAAATGTCCAAACTAAAATGTTCATA
This sequence comes from Aegilops tauschii subsp. strangulata, assembly GCF_002575655.3. Taxonomy (NCBI): domain Eukaryota; kingdom Viridiplantae; phylum Streptophyta; class Magnoliopsida; order Poales; family Poaceae; genus Aegilops; species Aegilops tauschii. The sequence goes on along the minus strand of NC_053035.3, from coordinate 204,096,607 downwards.
ATGTCACTAGTACGCGTCGATGCTATACAAATGGTTTTTAACCCCTTTCCGCAATGGCATTTGGAACCGTCGCCTAGGGAGTGACGACGATAGGGGGGTCCTTCCCACACGACCCAGAAACCGTCGGGGATAGGGAGCCTTGATGGATACAGTTGTCCCTATATAACCGTTTCCGATATCTCGAATATCCCAAATGGTTCATCCATGCTACTCGTTTGTGCTCGCATTGCCATCGCAGTCGGAGTTTTGTGGTTTTACCTAAAACCAGGCAGATTCCAGGCACGGGAGCTTTCCAGGCAGATTCTAGGCACGGGAGTTTTACGATGCCTGGCACATCACAAACAGTTCATGATTATAAACCGTGTACGATAGGTTGACAATCACACACATTTAGTTTTCCCGCACCGTATGTGATAGTGTCTGACATCACACACGCTTTGGAAACGGCAACTGTGTGCATGCTTGCACACGTTTGCTCTCCGTGAACCGTCTCGGATTATCGTGTATATCAGAAACGTTTGTGTTTTACCAACCGCGTGTGTCGTAGTGACCTGCACACCGTAATTTCACCCTAATTTAATTGCTTCTATTTAAAATTGTACCTAATTTAAACTTGAAAGTAGCCTACAACTTTATTCATATCCATTAGGTTCAAACAAACTATGCATTATTCGATTCACAGGTACATATGTTTAAGAATTACATAAGCACCAAATAAAGAATGATGAACCAGGGTTCTATACTTGTACTATTACAGATGGTAAAGAAAGAGGCGACAGACATTCCGGTTGTTGAACAAGGTGAAGCAGAATGGCTATATTGTGCTCTCCTGGAAGCAGAAGGCATGCAGGACTCTAGTCCAACCCCTTGTGATGGCCGACCGCCAATCATATAGTTTGAGAGGTAATCTTGAGTAAACTGCTTCAGGATCCACTGCAAAAGAAAAAATATTAAGACATTGTCATCTAACACTACTCATTACGGGCAGTAAAATGAAGGCTACAGGGTTCTTACTTACCATCCTGCAGTTCACTGTTGTCTTGCATAAAGTGTAAACAAATAGTTCGATTGACATCTTTTGACCCATTTTAATAACAATCTTTATCAGTTTCCTCACTTGATGCTGGTTCATGAATATCTCATTGCCCCATACGTAGAAAGGGTCGAAGTGTGGATCTTTGGCAATGATATATGTACCTAGAAGCACCAAGTTAATATTAGAAGCTAAACAACAATTGAAAAATGATGTAGTACAACACTCCCTCCATCCCGTTATATAAGATTTTCTTACATGTATATCTAGACATCATCAGAACATTAAGGTAATACTCTTCCTTGTTGCTATGTAGCCTGGGATTGCATATTTAGTCATTCAGTACAATGCATGTTGCTATGTAGCCTCAGATATATTAAAGATGGCCCTAGTTAACCTACTGATAAATGGGTTACAGATATATTCAGTGAAATGTCTGATTCGACGATTAATCCCTTATTAGCCCCAGGCTATATGGTACCGGCTACCGATATCCTGAACAATGAGTACATATAAGCAATGCGATGAAACTAACCTCGATGGAAAACAACACTGTTCTCAATATTGTCCTGCATGAGTACATATAAAGGCATGTTAAGCACAACAGGCTAAACATCAACCAAATATATCCATGGTAGACAACATAATCTACAAATGATAGCTTCAGTGTGCAGGCTTAAGCACGCTAGTTAAGCAAAACAAGAAGTGGAAAGGTGTGTTAACTGCATCAGGCATAACATTTAAAAACAAGCAAATAGTCATTCAAACTGGTATTGTGCAGGTCTACACTACACTAGTTATTGTTAAAAAAGAAAAGGCATGTTAACTGCAATATCCTTAACAGCAACCAAATATCGTAATTCATAGTGGTATTGTCGAAAATGTTATTAATGAAATTGAACTGCACGGCAGATAGTTGCACATATGGAGCATCACATTGTGAAGAACTGAAATAAACAAGTCATAAGGCCATCTCTAGCCGATCCTTAAAAAGTTAAAGGACTAAAACCCTTTGTGGATATATATATATATACTCTAGCAATTTTTGGCCTTTTCCAGTCGATCCCCTAAACTTAAGGTTGTAAACTTCAATTTGATCAAGTTCAAAGCAGGTTCAACCGAAAGTAGCATGCATTCAAACATAAGCATAGATAGTTTTGCATAACCGAACATAAAACATAAATTTAAACTAAGCTAAACTACTTTCTATCGAAGTAGAGGTCGAGCCAATCCTTCCTCGTCATGTACGGTGTGCCGCGAGCCGGGTCCGGGACGGTGCCGTCGTCGGGGTCGTTGGGAAGGCACTCCTCCACTCGTCGACGTTGATCTCCTCGACCTCGGGGCCCACCTCGACGCCCTCCGCGCCGCCGTCGCCGCCGCCTTCGACCTCGTCGGAGGAGGAGAGCGCGATAACCTCGCCGCCCTCTGTGCCGCCGTCCTTGCCGTCTTCGACCTCGTCATCGGAGGAGAGCGCGATAACCTCGCCGCCCTCCGCGCCGGCAAAGATCGCCCGCTCTGCCTCCACGAGCTCCGGGTGCTGCCGGCGGAGCTCTTGCTTGTAGGCCTCGTCGGCGGCCTCGGCCTCGAGGCGCTCCCATGCCTCGCGGTCCTCCCGCGCCATAGCCGAGCTCACCACCCCTGGCTCCGGCGGAACGAGGTCGATCGGACGTGTGCCGAAGGGGCAATTGAGCCTAGCCGCCATGCCGTGGTAGGGGACCTACCAGTGGTCGTACTCCATGGCCACGAGCTCGGCCGTGTGGAAGCTACCGAGCCACGGGCGGGTGTGGGTCCACTAATCTGTAATCTCGGCGACCCACGTCCCCCACCGCCGCTGCCGGACCCCGAGGTAGGACCTCGTCGGCTGCCGTGTCCGAGGGAGGACGGGGAATGTTGGGAAACGTAGTATTTCAAAAAATTTACCGACGATCACGCAAGATCTATCTAGGAGAAGTATAGCAACGAGCGGGGAGAGTGTGTCCACGTACCCTCGTAGACCGAAAGCGGAAGCGTTTAGTAACGCGGTTCATGTAGTCGAACGTCTTTGCGATCCAACCGATCCAAGTACCGAACGTACGACACCTCCGCGATCAGCACACGTTCAGCTCGGTGACGTCCCTCGAACTCTTGATCCAGTTGAGGCCGAGGGAGAGTTCCGTCGGCACGACGCCGTGGTGACGGTGATGATGAAGTTACTGTTGCAGGGCTTTGCCTAAGCACTACGACGATATGACTGAGTTGTGTAACTGTGGAGGGGGGTGAGGGAGTCCTGGACTAAGGGGTCCTCGGGCGTCCGGCCTGTTGGACATGGGCCGGACTAATGGGCTATGAAGATACAAGACCGAAGACTCTCTCCCGTGTCTGGATGGGACTCCCTTTGGCGTGGAAGGCAAGCTTGGCGACCAAATATGAAGATTCCTTTCATTGTAACCGACTTTGTACAACCCTAGTCCCCTCCGGTGTCTATATAAACCGGAGGGCTTAGTCCAGAAATGTATGTAGTCATACAGGCTAGACTTCTAGGGTTTTTAGCCATTACGATCTCGTGGTAGATCAACTCTTGTAATACTCATATTCATCAAGATCAATCAAGCAGGATGTAGGGTATTACCTTCATAGAGAGGGCCCGAACCTGGGTAAACATTGTGTCCCCTGTCTCCTGTTACCATCGACCTTAGACGCACAGTTCGGGACCCCCTACCCGAGATCCGCCGGTTTTGACACCGACATTGGTGCTTTCATTGAGAGTTCCACCGTGCCGTCCTCAAAAGGTTTGATGGCTCCTTCAATCATCGACAACAATACTGTCCAAAAAGAGGTCTTCCTCCCCGGACAGATCTTCGTGTTCGGCGGCTTCGCACTGCGGGCCAACTCGCTTGGCCATCTGGAGCAGATCGATAGCTACGCCCCTGGCCGTCAGGTCAGATTTGGGAGCTTGAACTACGTCGCCGATATCCGCGGAGACTTGATCTTCGACGGATTCGAGACCACGACAGTCGCTCCCCGTCACCACGATGAACATGACTTAAATCTATCATCGGGCCATACCCAGGAAATTGCACCTGTAGCCGCTCTGGCCTTAGATCCAGAGCAGATCGCGCCATCCGAGGACGGGAAGCTCAACCCCACCACGAAAGCCGCAGATTCTGCGGCGTTGGAGCCGCACATAGACCTAACCTCGGGTGATGTCTGTGTTACTAGAACCTCGGACTCGTTTCCGGCTATAAGTTCCGAACCATGTGTGTCCACGTATGTCGAGCAGGATCGGTCACCGATCGCCGAATTTAGCGTCGCACACATCTTCCGGCACTCGCTTTTAGGCGACATGCTGAACTCATTAAAAAATCTGTCCTTAGCGGGGGACTCACAGCTGAACTGTATCCGGTTTGAACTGGAGGCTAATGACGGAGAATTTCACTTCCCACCCGCCACCCACTACATAGCCACTGTCGAGGACTTAACCGACATGCTCGATTACGGCTCCGAAGACATCGATGGTATGGACGACGATGTAGATGAGGAGCATGGCCAAAACACGCCGTTTACCGGATGCTGGACGGCCACGTCTTCGTACGACGTATACATGGTCACATTGCTTGAAAGGCTTATAGTGATGAGCATTCACTACTGCAGGATGCTGCTAACGCGACACTACGATCAGAGGCCCTTCGACGAAACTGTGTGCGATGCCATAATCGCAAACGATGGTGTAAAAAACCCATCAAAAAAGGTGCAAAACATTTGCGATGGAGGATGCGTCAAACACGGTTCAGATTTTAGTTGCGTGTGCGATGCAGGGCATACGGTTCAGCTCAATTAACCGTTTGCGATGAGGAGGAACAAAAGAACGGGCAGCCAGATGAAGGTGTGTGCGATGTACAACATACGGTTCACTCGGATGAACTGTTTGTGATTAGGCAACACAAAAGAAACGGTCAGCCAGATCAAAGGTGTGTGCGATATACGGCATGCGGTTCACTCGGATGAACTGTTTGCGTTGAGGCATGAGAACAAAAACGGCTCAAATGAACAAGATGTGTGTGATGCGAGGCAAATAGGTATGTAATCGGAAACGTGTGCGAAGACCAATAACAACACAGACGATTACTGCTAACAAGCCGTGTGTGTTGTGAGCAAACGATTGCTGGTATAAAATTGTGAGTGATTGATGAAAACATCATCGACGGGTTCCATTGTTTAGTCTGTGTGCGATGTGATTTTCTTTGTCCGCACAACATCTACGCTCTGTCTACAGAGCATCAACATATATACTTAAAACGACAGCATTGCATAACCAAATTAAGCATACAATTACACAAGTGACTACACACATAACATTTCCACACACCAAAGAAAGCAATTACATGCATACTAAAGTAGGAGAAACGAGGATCTAATCATCTACTTATTGTTGCAATGACGCTTGCCATTGCTCTGCTTCCGGCTGGATCCCTGGCCATTTTGGGGAAGGAGGGACTTCCTCATGTCAATGATCCGCCTGCACATGTCGTAGCTCGTGTACGCCTCCTTGGCCGCGTACACGACGTGAGCTTTGTCGAGTTTCTCCATCCAGGCCGAGTGTCAGGCACGCTTGTCCTTGTTGCACGAATCCTTCATGTCTTTGTAGTAGGGGTTGATGATGGCCTCGGCGAGGTGAACCAGTGAGTCCTTCTCATGCTCCTTGCTGCCCCTGATCTTGTATTGGCCCTGGATGTCGACAAGATTCTGGCAGGCGATGCCCGAATTCTCGAGCGCCTTTACATCGTTGGTGATGTCCACCGTAGCGAACATGTAGTGGGGGCTGTTGACAAACCTGGTGAAACGCTCGCAAGGCCTTGTGGCCAGGCAGTAGTGGTAGACGAGGACGTGGTGGCGCATGCACATCAGGGCGACGGTGACCTTGGGACGAGACCCGGCACGAGCGCGGGTGTAGTCGAGGTCGAACCCGACCACCTTGTACTTCTCGGCAAGCAACAGCTCCATGATGTGGATGGAGTGCTCCGCCCAGACCGGGTCGTTTGTGTACACCACCGAGAGGTCCATGAACCTTCTGTGGGTGTCCACCACGGCATGCATGGTGAACTGCTGCTCGTCGTCGGCAGCCGCTCGGAGCGCCATTGGAGCCGCGCAGGATACCCTCTAAGAATTTCTCGTGGTGGGTGTGCTTCTTGCAATGGTGGGGCGCGATCGAAAGGTTGAAGAGACACAAGGGTAGGTTAAATGGCCGCTGTAATAAATGGGGGTCGGCCGGCCTGTAATCGTCACGTCTTGTCATGGCGTTCATAGCGGAGGATTCAAGTGCACGCTTGACAACACCGCACCGCACGTGTGGGCTCGAAGAGGCGCCAAATGTATTGTCGGTGAGCCTGTTCCCGCGCTGTTTACCGCACAAGCTTCCCGCCCGGCTAGTTTGGCCATGCGTCGGCTAGAAGAGGGACAAATCGTGGGCGTTTATTGGCAAAAAGCTTTGTAAAAACGAAGTGTGTGGAATGGCTTCGGTCATAAGTTTACCCTTGCGTGATGAGGTCAAAGTTACACAGAAGGGTGATGATGGACACTCGAGTGCGATAATTAATTCTGTGCTCTATAGTGCACACGGTGGAAGAAACCAACTGTGTGCAATAATGTCGAAGATCGCAGTCGAGTTAGCTAAACAGACCGTGTAGTGTGAGATCGACAAGGTAAACTGATTCGAGAATGGTTAATAAAATCTAAGACCATTTCAATAGCAATAGCAATAAAACTTAACGATCATTATGCTAAGCTAACGGATGGGTCTTGTCCATCACATCATCCTCTAATGATGTGATCCCTTTCATCAAATGACAACACATGTCTATGGTCAGGAAACACAACCATCTTTGATTAACGAGCTGGTCAAGTAGAAGCATATTAGGGACACTCTGTTTTGTCTATGTATTCACACATGTACTAAGTTTCCGGTTAATACAATTCTAGCATGAGTAACAAACATTTATCATGATATAAAGAAATATAAATAACAACTTTATTATTGCCTCTAGGGCATATTTCCTTCAGTCTCCCACTTGCACTAGAGTCAATAATCTAGTTCACATTGCCATGTGATTTAACACCAATAGTTCACATCGCCATGTGACTAATACCCAAAGGGTTTTACTAGAATCAATAATCTAGTTCACATCGCTATGTGATTAACACCCAAAGAGAACTAAGGTGTGATCATGTTTTGCTTGTGAGAGAAGCTTAGTCAATGGGTCTGTCACATTGAGAGCCGTATGTATTTTGCAAATTTTCTATGTCTACAATGCTCTGCATGGAGCTACTCTAGCTAATTGCTCCTACTTTCAATATGTATCCAGATTGAGACTCAGAGTCATCCGGATCGGTGTAAAAGTTTGCATCGGCATAACTCTTTACGACGAACTCTTTATTACCTCCATAACCGAGAAATGTCTCCTTAGTCTTCTAAGGATAATTTTGACCGCTGTCAAGTGATCCACTCCTGGATCAATATTGTACCTCCTTGCCAAACTCATGGCGAGGTACACAATAGGTTTGGTACACAGCATAGCATACTTTATAGAACATATGGCTGAGGCATAGGGAATGACTTTCATTCTCTTTCTATTTTCTGCCGTGGTCGTGTTTTGAGTTTTACTCAACTTTACACCTTGCAATACAGGCAAGAACTCCTTTGACTGTTCCATTTTGAACTACTTCAAAAATCTTGTCAAGGTATGTACTCATTGAAAAATCTAATCAAGCGTCTTGATCTATCTCTATAGATCTTGATGCCCAATATGTAAGCAGCTTCACCGAGGTATTTTTTGAAAAACTCCTTTCAAACACTCCTTTATGCTTTCCAGAAAATTCTACATCATTTCCGATCAATAATATGTCATTCACATATACTTATCAGAAAGGCTGTAGTGCCCCCACTCACTTTCTTGTAAATACAGGCTTCACCGCAAGTCTGTATAAAACTATATGCTTTGATCAACTTATCAAAGCGTATATTCCAACTCCGAGATGCTTGCACCAGTCCATAGATGGATCGCTGGAGCCTGCATATTTTGTTAGCACCTTTAGGATTGAAAAAACCTTCTGGTTGTATCATATACAACTCTTCTTTAATAAATCCATTAAGGAATGCAGTTTTGATATCCATTTGTCAGATTTCATAAAATGTGGCAATTGCTAACATGATTCGGACAGACTTTAAGCATCAATACGACTGAGAAAATCTCATCATAGTCAACATCTTGAACTTGTCAAAAACCCTTTTCGACAAGTCGAGCTTTGTAGATAGTAACACTACTATCAGCGTCCGTCTTCCTCTTGAATATCCATTTATTCTCAATGGCTTGCTGATCATCGGGCAAGTCCACCAAAGTCCACACTTTGTTCTCATACATGGATTCTATCTCAGATTTCATGGCCTCAAGCCATTTGTCAGAATCTGGGCTCATCATCTCTTCCTCATAGTTCGTAGGTTCATCATGGTCTAGTAACATGACTTCCAGAATAGGAGTACCGTACCACTCTGGTGCGGATCATAATCTAGTTGACCTACGAGGTTCGGTAGTAACTTGATCTGAAGTTTCATGATCATCATCATTAACTTCCTCACTAATTGGTGTAGGCATCACTGGAACTGCTTTCAGTGATGAGCTACTTTCCAATTTGAGAGAAGGTACAATTACCTTATTTCGAGATAAACTCCTTCTCTAGAAAGGATCCACTCTTAGCTACAAAGATCTTGCCTTCGGATCTGTGATAGAAGGTGTACCCAACAGTTTCTTTTGGGTATCCTATGAAGACGCACTTCTCCGATTTGGGTTTGAGCTTATCAGGCTGAAACTTTTTCACATAAGCATCACAACCCCAAACTTTAAGAAACAACAGCTTAGGTTTCTTGCTAAACCATAGTTCATACGGTGTCGTCTCAACGGATTTTTAGACGGTGCCCTATTTAACATGAATGCAGCTGTCTCTAATGCATAACCCCAAAACGATAGTGGTAAATCAGTAAGAGACATCATAGGTCGCACAATATCTAATAAAGTATGGTTACGATGTTGGGACACACCATTACGCTGTGGTGTTCCAGGTGGCGTGAGTTGTGAAACTATTCCACATTGTTTCAAATGAAGGCCAAACTCGTAACTCAAGTATTTGCCTCTGTGATCATATCGTAGAAACTTTATTTTCTTGTTATGATGATTCTCAACTTCACTTTGAAATTCTTTGAACTTTTCAAATGTTTCAGACTTATGTTTCATCAAGTAGATGTACCAATATCTGCTCAAATCATCTGTGAAGGTCAGAAAATAATGATACCTGCCGCGAGCCTCAACACACATCGGATCGCATACATCAGCATGTATTATTTCCAATCAGTCAGTTGCTCGCTCCATTGTTTCAGAGAACGGAGTCTTAGTCATCTTGCCCATGAGGCATGGTTCGCAAGCATCAAGTGATTCATAATCAAGTGATTCCAAAAGCCCATCAGCATGGAGTTTCTTCATGCGCTTTACACCAATATGACCTAAACGGCAGTGCCACAAATATGTTGCACTATCATTATCAATTTTGCATCTTTTGGCATCAATATTATGAATATGTGTATCACTACGATCGAGATTCCATAAACCATTCACCTTGGGTGTATGACCACAGAAGGTTTTATTCATGTAAACAGAATAACAATTATTCTTTGACTTAAATGAATAACCGTATTGCAATAAACATGATCCAATCATATTATGCTCAACGCAAACACCAAATAACATTGATTTTAGGTTCAACACTAATCCCGAAGGTAAAGGGAGTGTGCGATGGTGATCTTATCAACCTTGGAATCACTTCCAACACACATCGTCACTTTCCCCTCAACTAGTCTTTGTTCATTTTGTAACTCCTGTTTCGAGTTACTGATCATAGCAACTGAACTAGTATCAAAGACCCAGGGGCTACTATGAACACTAGTAAAGTACACATCAATAACATGTATATCATATATACTTTTGTTCACTTTGCCATCCTTCTTATCCGCCAAGTATTTGGGGCAGTTCTGCTTCCAGTGACCATTTGCTTCGCAGTAGAAGCACTCAGTTTCAGGCTTGGGTCTAGCTTTGGGCTTCCTCATGGGAGTGGCAACTTGCTTGCCATTCTTCTTGAAGTTCCCTTTCTTTCCCTTGTCCTTTTACTTGAAACTAATGGTCTTGTCAACCATCAACATTTGATGCTTTTCTTGATTTCTACCTTCGTCGATTTCAGCATCACGAAGAGCTCGGGAATCATTTTCGTCATCCCTTGCATATTATAGTTCATCTTGAAGTTCCAGTAACTTGGTGATAGTGACTAGAGAACTCTGTCAATCACTATTTATCTGGAAGATTAACTCCCACTTGATTCAAGCGATTGTAGTACTCAGGCATTCTGAGCACATGCTCACTGGTTGAGCTATTCTCCTCCATCTTGTAGGCAAAATACTTGTCAGGGGTCTCATACCTCTCGACTCGGGCATGAGTCTGAAATACCAATTTCAACTCTAGGAACATCTCATATGCTCCTTGGCGTTTCAAAACATTTTTGAAGCCCGGTTCTAAGCCGTAAAGCATGGTGCACTAAACTATCAAGTAGTCATCATACCGAGCTTGTCAAACGTTCATAACTTCTGCATATGCTCCTGCAATAGTTCTGTCACCTAGCGGTGCATCAAGGACATAATTCTTCTGTGTAGCAATGAGGATAATCCTCAGATCACGGACCTAGTCTGCATCATTGCTACTATCATCTTTCAACTTATTTTTCTCTAGGAACATATAAAAAATAAAACAGGGGAGCTATACGCGAGCTATTGATCTACAACATAGATATGCAAAAACTATCAAGACTAAGTTCATGATAAATTAAAGTTCAATTAATCATATTACTTAAGAACTCCCACTTAGATAGACATCCCTCTAGTCACCTAAATGATCACATGATCCATATCAACTAAATCATGTCCGATCATCATGTGAGATGGAGTAGTTTTCAATGGTGAACATCTCTATGTTGATCATATCTACTATATGATTCACGCTCGACCTTTCGGTCTCAGTGTTCCAAGGCCATATGTGCATATGCTAGGCTCGTCAAATTTAACCCGAGTATTATGCGTGTGCAAAACTGGCTTGCACCCGTTGTATGTGAACGTAGAACTTATCACACCCGATCATCACGTGGTGTCTCGGCACGACGAACTGTCGCAACGGTGCATACTCAGGGAGAACAGTTATACCTTGAAATTTAGTGAGAGATCATCTTATAATGCTACCGCCATACTAAGCAAAATAAGATGCATAAAAGATAAACATCACATGCAATCAAAATAAGTGATATGATATGGCCATCATCATCTTGTGCCTTTGATCTCCATCTCCAAAGCACCGTCATGATCACCATCATCACCGGCTTGACACTTTGATCTCCATCGAAGCATCGTTGTCGTCTCACCAACTATTGCTTCTGCGACTATCGCTACCGCTTAGTGATAAAGTAAAGCAATTACATGGCGAATGCATTTCATACAATAAAGCGACAACCATAAGGCTCCTGCCAGTTGCCGATAACTTCTACAAAACATGATCGTCTCATACAACAATTTATATATCATCATGTCTTGACCATATCACATCACAGCAAGCCCTGCAAAAACAAGTTAGACGTCCTCTACTTTGTTGTTGCAAGTTTTACGTGGCTGCTAAGGGCTTCTAGCAAGAACCGTTCTTACCTACGCATCAAAACCACAACGATTTTTCGTCAAGTGTGTTGTTTAAACCTTCAACAAGGACCAGGCGTAGTCAAACTCGATTCAACTAAAGCTGGAGAAACAGACACCCACTAGCCACTTGTGTGCGAAGCACGGCGGTAGAACCAGTCTCATGAACGCGGTCATGTAATGTTGGTCTGGGCCGCTTCATCCAACAATATCGCTGAAGCAAAGTATGACATGCTGGTAAGCAGTATGACTATTATCGCCCACAACTCTTTGTGTTCTACTTGTGCATATAACATCTACCCATAGACCTAGCTCGGATGCCACTGTTGGTTAACGTAGTATTTCAAAAAAATTACCTACGATCACGCAAGATCTATCTAGGAGAAGTATAGCAACGAGTGGGGAGAGTGTGTCCACATACCCTTGTAGACCGAAAGCGGAAGCGTTTAGTAACGCGGTTCATGTAGTCGAACGTCTTTGTGATCCAACCGATCCAAGTACCGAATGTACGACATCTCCGCGATCAGCACACGTTCAGCTCGGTGACGTCCCTCGAACTCTTGATCCAGTTGAGGCTGAGAGAGAGTTCCGTCAGCACGATGCCGTGGTGACGGTGATGATGAAGTTACTATTGCAGGGCTTCGCCTAAGCACTACGACGATATGACTGAGTTGTGTAACTATGGAGGGGGTGAGGGAGTCCTGGACTAAGGGGTCCTCGGGCATCCGGCCTGTTGGACATGGGCCGGACTAATGGGCTGTGAAGATACAAGACCGAAGACTCTCTCCCGTGTCCGGATGGGACTCCCTATGGCGTGGAAGGCAAGCTTGGCGACCAAATATGAAGATTCCTTTCACTGTAACCAACTTTGTACAACCCTAGTCCCCTCTGGTGTCTATATAAACCGGAGGGCTGAGTCCGAAAACGTATGTAGTCATACATGCTAGACTTCTATGGTTTTTAGCCATTACGATCTCGTGGTAGATCAACTCTTGTAATACTCATATTCATCAAGATCAATCAAGCAGGATGTAGGGTATTACCTCCATAGAGAGGGCCCGAACCTGGGTAAACATTGTGTCCCCTGTCTCCTGTTACCATCGACCTTAGACGCACAGTTCGGGACCCCCTACCTAAGATCCGCCGGTTTTGACACCGACGTTGGTGCTTTCATTGAGAGTTCCACAGTGCCGTCCTCAAAAGGTTTGATGGCTCCTTCAATCATCCACAACAATATTGTCCAAGGAGAGGTCTTCCTCCCCGGACAGATCTTCGTGTTCGGCGGCTTCGCACTGCGGGCCAACTCGCTTGGCCATCTGGAGCAGATCGATAGCTACGCCCCTGGCCATCAGGTCAGATTTGGGAGCTTGAACTACATCGCCGATATCCGCGGAGACTTGATCTTCGACGGATTCGAGACCACGGCAGTCACTCCTCGTCACCACGATGAACATGACTTAAATCTGTCATCGGTCCATACCCAGGAAATTGCACCTGTGGCCGCTCTGGCCTTAGATCCGGAGCAGATCGCGCCATCCGAGGACGGGAAGCTCAACCCGCCACGGAAGCCGCAGATTCTGCGGCATTGGAGCCACACACAGACCTAACCTCGGGTGATGTCTGTGTCACCGGAACCTCGAACTCGTTTCTGGCTATAAGTTCTGAACCATGTGTGTCCACGTATGTCGAGCAGGATCGGTCACCGATTGCCGAATTCAGCGTCGCAGACATCTTCCGGCACTCGCCTTTAGGCGACATGCTGAACTCATTAAAAATCTGTCCTTAGCGGGGGACTCACAGCCGAACCGTATCCAGTTTGAATTGGAGGCTGATGACGGGGAATTTCGCTTCCCACCCGCCACCCACTACATAGCCACTGTCCTGGACTTAACCGACATGCTCGATTACGGCTCCGAAGACATCGATGGTATGGACGACGATGCAGATGAGGAGCATGGCCAAAACACGTTGTTTACCGGATGCTGGACGGCCACGTCTTCGTACGACGTATACATGGTGGATACACCTAAAGAGAATAACGGCAAGGACAAGGAAAATCCAGTTGAGGATGAGCCTCCTAAGACACAACCAAAGCGCCGTCGTCGGCGGCGCCGCTCTAAATCCCGCCGCCGCAAGGACAGCAACACCGGCACAGGAGATGATAACACTCCGGACGGTGTGGAAGACAGAGAGGATCCCGACGAACAAACGGCCAAACAGGACGATCGGGAAGATGGGAAAGGTAGCCCTGATGAACAGGCCATAAACGACGACTCGGAGGGCAGCACTTATCTTCCACCCTTCGAGGATGAGGTGAGCCTTGGCAACGAGGATTTTATCATGCCTGAGGAACCTCTCGAGCAGGAGCGCTTTAAGCGCCAGCTAATAGCCATTGCAAGGAGCCTGAAAAAGAAGCAGCAGTAGCTTCAAGCTGACCAAGATCTGCTCAATGACAGATGGACCGATGTCCTAGCAGCCAAAGAATACGGCCTTAAGCGCCCAGCCAAAAGTTACCCGAAGCGCAAATTGCTACCTCAGTTCGATGATGAGGCACCGGAGCCCGTACCATCATCGCGCAATGCGGCCGACCGACCACCACGCGGTCGGAATAAAGCGGCAACTCAAGACGAACACCAGCCCGCCCCACCTCGCTGTAAAGGCAAAGATAGAACAGCTCGGGGTTATACATATGACCTTTGGCAGGACCTGGATAGTAGAGCAGGAAATACCAGATGGATCTACGGATCGCGAGGACGTGCCCCGACACGTGACGACGGCTATCTATTCGGACGTGACAAGCCTAGTCACGCCCAGGCCGAAAACCGTAGACGGACTCCATCGGAGCTACGTCGCGATGTGGCTCGATATAGAGGCGCCGCACACCCACTTTGCTTCACTGACGAAGTAATGGATCATGAATTCCCAGAAGGGTTTAAACCCATAAATATCAAATCATACGATGGAACAACGGATCACGCGTTTTGGATCGAGGATTTCATTCTCTACATCCATACGACCCACGGAGATGATCTTCACGCCATCAAATACCTCCCACTAAAACTCATAGGGCCAGATCGGCACTGGTTAAACAGTCTGCTTGAAAATTCTATTGGCAGCTGGGAGGACTTGGAAGAAGCCTTCCTGACAACTTCCAAGGTACATATGTCCGGCCACCAGATGTCGATGACTTAAGTCACATAGTTCAACAGCCTGGAGAGTCAGCCAGGAAATTCTGGACTAGGTTCCTAACTAAAAAGAACCAGATCGTCGACTGTCCGGATGCCGAAGCCCTAGCGGCCTTTAAACATAGCATCCGTGACGAATGGCTTGCCCGCCACCTCGGCCAGGAAAAGCCGAAGTCCATGGCAGCCCTCACGGCACTCATGACCCGCTTTTGTGCGGGTGAGGATAGTTGGCTGACCCATAGCAAAAACACAGCAAGTGAAATGGGCACCTCCGAGGTCAAAAATAGCAACGGCAAGCTCCGACACAGCAGACACAAACGTCGAAGCAATGGTGACAACACCGATGACACGACAGTCAACGCCGGATTCAGTGGCTCCAAGTTTGGTCAGCGGAAGAAGCCATATAAAAGAAACAACTCGGGGCAATCTAGCTTGGACCGCATACTCGACCATCCGTGCCAGATCCATGGCACTCCAGACAAACCAGCCAACCATACCAACAGAGATTGTTGGGTTTTTAAACAGGCCGGCAAGTTAAATGCCGAGAACAAGGCAAAGGGATCGCAAAGCGAGGACGATGACGAGGAGCCCCGGCAACCGAACACTGGGGGACAGAAGAAGTTTCCCCCTTAGGTCAAAACGGTGAACATGATATATGCCACACACATCCCCAAGAGGGAGCACAAGCGCGCGCTCAGGGATGTCTATGCGATAGAGCCAGTCGCCCCAAAATTCAATCCATGGTCGTCATGCCCGATCACTTTTCATCGTCGGGAT
The DNA here is from genome assembly GCF_002575655.3 of Aegilops tauschii subsp. strangulata. Lineage (NCBI taxonomy): Eukaryota > Viridiplantae > Streptophyta > Magnoliopsida > Poales > Poaceae > Aegilops > Aegilops tauschii. Next base: position 204,080,865 of record NC_053035.3, on the reverse strand, counting down.
CATCCGACCAGTATCCGTCATGGCGGTTCAGCCGCACTAGTCCTTGACCCAATCATTGATGGATTCCACCTGACGCGAGTCCTCATGGACGGGGGTAGCAGCCTCAATCTGCTCTATCAGGATACGGTGCGCAAAATGGGATTAACCCATCACGGATCAAGCCCATAAAGACTACCTTTAAAGGAGTCATACCAGGTGTAGAGGCCCGCTGTACGAGCTCAATCACACTCGAGGTTGTCTTCGGATCTCCGAATAACTTCCGAAGCGAAGAGTTAATCTTCGATATCGTCCCCTTTCGCAGCGGCTATCACGCACTGCTTGGACGAACCGCATTCGCTCGATTCAATGCGGTGCCACACTATGCTTATCTCAAGCTCAAGATGCCCGGACCACGTGACGTCATAACAGTCAATGGAAACACGGAACGCTCCCTCCGTACCGAGGAGCACACCGCGGCCTTAGCAGCAGAAGTACAGAGCGGCCTTTCTAAGCAGAACCTTAATTCGGCGGCCGACCTCCCGGACTCTGTCAAGAGAGTCCGGACTATTCTGCAGCAGGACAGCTCGGCCCGTCAACAGCTCGATTAGCAATTTGGCCTCCGTCCCGGTCCCGATCAAGTGGCGGCATTTGTACTGTGCGTACATAACTACACACTCAAAATACCATGGGCATAGACGGAGGCATACCTACTTTGTGATCCATAATACGGCTCGACCGCTCCCGGACACATATACTTTCACTATTTCCTTTTTCTCCTTTTCAGGTTTCTTTTCCACAGGCCTCCTCTGACGGCCTGACCCGCTGTCCTTTCGAAGGATAAATACACCAAGATGGCAAGAAGCATAGATGTACAAGGGAATTTCTAGGTGGTTTCTTTAACGATCACTCTACCTATTTTCAGGACCCATACACAGCTCTCCCTTGGTTGTGGCATGTTAAATAGCCTGTTGCTTATCGCACTACTTGTATCAATGCACTTTGACGTATTAATCAAATTATAATGGAAATAGTTTGCGGCCCAAATTTCAGGGCCCCAGCTCATTACCTTCGCTCCCTTTCTGTTTCCCTTTTTCTGTTGATAACCTTATCAGATAGCACCCGTACACTTTGGTATGTTTCATATTTGCCAGGGGCTTCATAGCGCCCCACACTACGGCAACAAAGTCCGAACACTTTTTACAGTATAGTTCGGCACCCCGAATTTAGCACTATATGCATTGGCTCCGAATCATGTCTTTGGTCAATAGTTGGGTTGCCCGGCTCCTGTGCTTGCTACCTTACGTTCCGCTATATCGACTAAGGTAGTAAAGGGAGAACTACTGCGATTGTGGCCTGGTTTACCCGAAGGAGCACCTCAGTAGAGAAAGCCAAAAACCGACTGTCATGATGCGGCGAGAGCCAGTCAGCTCTTCGGAGGTTTCAAATCGTTAGAGATTTTTTCCGCATTACGCGAGGGATCGGTACTCACCCGATCAGGTGCTTATAGCATCCTAGTTCGGATACTAGGGGCTGCGCCCACATTTTTATTGTCAAACTCCTATGGCTAAGTGAGGGTGCTAAAGCCGCATAGTCTGATTGCCTGGTTCGTTGCGCTAAACACCTCCTTCAAGGACCAAACAATTGGATCAAGTGTGTTTAGATTCCATCCCGAACACCCCCGTACTACCTACGTGGGGGCAGAAGCCGACGACTGGCCAACTCTTAGATTTCATACAACACGGCCGCACAGGAGAATTTTTTTTAAAACAAACATTATATTACATAACAACTTTGTTTCATCATACAAGGCAGAGACAACATGAATATATTCATTCAAGGATAATGTCTTGCGCACATTGCGTCGCCACAATACGAGACCCCTCCAGGACGTCTTCAAAATACCGCTCGGGCGTGCGGTGCTCCTTGCCTTTGGGAGGCCCTTCGGTCACAAGCTTGACGGCATCCATCTTCGCCCACCACACCTTGACACGGGCGAATGCCATGCACGCGCCCTCAATGGAGGCCGACCTCTTGACGACGTCCAGCCGAGGGCAGGCATCTACCAGCCGCTTCACGAGACCGAAGTAGCTGTCGGGTATAGCTTCGGCAGGCCACAGCCGGATTATCAAATCCTTCATGGCTAGCTCGGCCACCCTATGCAGCTCGACCAGCTGTTTTAGCTGATCGCTAAAGGGCACTGGATGTTCTGGCGCGAGATATTGCAACCAGAACAACTTCTCCATTGAGATCCCTTCTTCAGCTCGGAAGAACTCCGCAGCGTCAGACACATTGCGCGGCAGATCCGCAAACGCCCCTGGAGAACTCTGAATCCGGGTTAGTAAGAAATAATTCTTCTTCACATACTTGCTTTGCATACTAAATGCCTTACCCGCCGCGATCTTCTTGGCCTCCTGGATCTCCTGGAGGGCGCCCTGGGCTTCAACCCGGGCCTCTTCCGCGCTTTTGCGAGTCTTGGCGAGCCTTGGCGAGTTCTGTCTCTCGAGCCGAAACATCGCACTCCAAGGCCTCGCATTTTTTCATAGCGTCCTGGAGCTCTTGCTGGACCTCGTTAAGCCTGGCCTTGAGCTTCTTGCGGGCAGCTTACTCCTTGGCAGCTTTCTCCTCGGCTTCGGCCAGGGCCTTGACCTCGGTCGTCGCCCCTACACATATCATGACACTACGGTCAATACGCATCATTTATTCTTTCCGAATATATATCGAGTCATTGCATAACTTGCTGGTCTTCTAGCTGCTTCCTCGCTTGGCCGAGCTCTTCCTCGGCCCGCTCCAGTCTCTGCTTTAGTCCGGAGACTTCGGCAGTGTGTGAGGTCGCGGCTAGCAAGGACGCCTGCTTATTCACATAAGACATATTTAGGTAGTTTCCTGCGAAATTTAATTGATCCTCTGTCCGACTTTTCTTCCGAACACCGGACAGTGTCTCAGGGGCTACTGTCTATAGTGGGATTTTCTCTTTTGTGTTGCTTACCTCAAAACCTGTCAGCAGGCCGCTGCAGGCTTCGGTCAGTCCGCTCTTGACGGACTGAACCCTCTCAATCACCGTACCCATAAAGATACGGTGTTCCTCCGCAATGGAAGCGCCTCGAAGCACTTCCAGGAGATTATCCGGTGCCTCTGGTTGGACAGAGGTCACTGGCGGGAAAGGCACACCTCCTTCTCTCGAAGGAGGCCGCTCGCCTGATTCTGGACCCGTATAGGTCTCCGGAACCATATCCGGCTGGGGGCCGAACTGAACACGGCCCCCATCGCCGGTCTCCATGGGGGTCTGCTCCCCCATATGTCCGGCGACTGAGGTTTCGCCCTCCGGCGCCTCCCGGACAGTCTCCTGGGCTCCCCCCTGGCCAGGGAAGGGCCTTCGTGACAGCACCTCGGCGTCGCCCTTGGCCAGAGGAGATTGAGCGGACGGCGGTGACTCGCTGGCCATTGCCTTCGAATCCAGTGAACCTCCTGATGAGGTTCGCGGGGAGCCGTCATGGGCCGGACTGCAATAGCACGATTAACCATATTAATGCCATAAAGAGGAGAGGCCGAATATATGGACGCGTATGGGTTTTTTTAGTACTTACGATGCGGCCAGGGGCTTGCTTCGGGGGCGTTGCTCTGGGCTGCTGTCGACATCCCATGCAGAGTAATCTGCGAAGGAGCCCTTCCCCCTCTGAGATGCCTCCACCTCCAGATTCATGGAGGCTGCCCTCTTCTTCCTCCCTCCCTCATGGGGGAGCTACTTTCTTCCTCCTCCTCCTCCTCCTCATGGTCTTCGGCGACAGAGGAGGGAGTCTCGTTGTCTTCGGACGTCCTGTCCGAAGCACCCTCACGTCGAGGGCCACTCTTGGCCCCCTTGGCCTTCTTCTTGGCCTTCTTCTCTGGCACCTTGTAGGGCGCCGGAACCAGCATCTTCGCCAAGAGCGGGATGACTGGTTCCTCGGGCAGGGGAGCCGCACACTGGATCCGCTCCGCCTTCTTCGTCCATCCCTGAAAAATGAATGGTGAAGCCTAAGTATCTTCGCTAAACAAGCAAGTAATCGGATGCATCTGGAAATGGGAAAAATTTACCGAACTGGCAGGACGGGCTAGGGAATGCCCGCGGTCCTCGGTCGTCGCCGGTGGCGTCTCCTTGCCTGTAAAGATAACCTTCCAGATGTCCTCATGCGTAGTTCCGAAGAACTGTTGCAGAGTCCGGTGCTTGGCCGGATCAAACTCCCATAAATGGCAAGTCTGGCTTTGGCATGGAAGGAGCCGGCGAACTAGCATCACCTGGATCACGTTGACGAGTTTGACGTTCTTGTCCACCATACTCTGAATGCGCGTTTGCAGCGCTATTAGCTCGTCTGACGAAGACCAGTCCAGGACCTTCTTTAGCCAGGAGGTGAGCCGCATTGGGGCACCGGACTTGAATTTGGGAGTCGGGGCCCAGGTGGCGTCGCGAGGCTCTGTGATATAAAACCACAGCTTCTGCCACTCTTTGACAGTCTCCACGAAGGTACCTTTGGTCCATGTGACGTTGGGCTTCTTGCTCACCATGGCACCTCCGCACTCCACATGTTGGCCATCCACCACCTTCGGCTCCACGTTGAAGGTCTTGAGCCATAGTCCAAAGTGGGGAGGAATGCGGAGGAAGGCCTCGCACATGACAATAAATGCCGAGATGTTGAGGAAGGAGTTTGGGGCTAGATCATGGAAATCTAGCCCGTAATAGAACATCAGTCCACAGACGAAAGGGTGGAGTGGAAACCCTAGCCCACGGACGAAATGGGGGGTGAACACCACCCTCTCGCTGGGCTTCGGGGAGGGGATGTCTTGCCCCATTACCGGAAGACGGTGGTGATGATGATGGTGAAGTGATCCTCGTAGGGCTTCGCTTAAGCACTACAAAAATATGACCGGGGGTCTAAACGGTGGAGGGGGGGTGCCACACACGGCTAAACAATTGTCCGAGGTGTGCTAGGCGCCCCCCACTTATATATAGGTGGGAGGGGGAGGGGAGAGGCCAGGAAGCGCCCCAAGTAGGACCGAATCCTACTTGGGCTCCTCCCTAGCCGCGCGCCCCCTGCCATATATGTCGGAGGGGGAAGGAAAGAGAGGGGGAAAGGGAAGGAAGGGGGAATCCTATTCCTCTGTTCCCTTTCCCTTCCCCTCTTTCCTTCTCCTCCTTGGCCGGCCCATATGGGGGGGGGGTGCACCAGCCCCTTGTGGCTGGTGCGTTTCCCCTCTTGGCCAATAAGGCCCATATCTTTTGCCACGGGTGCCCGGAACCCCTTCCGGTGACCCGATAAGTACCCGGTACCCCCCGAAACACTTCCGGTGTCCGAATACTATCGTCCTATATATCAATCTTTACCTCTCGACCATTTCGAGACTCCTCGTCATGTCCGTGATCTCATCTGGGACTCCGAACAAACTTCGGTCATCAAATCACATAACTCGTAATACAAATCGTCATCGAACGTTAAGCGTGCGGACCCTACGGGTTCGAGAACTATGTAGGCATGACCAAGACAGATCTTCGGTCAATAACCAATAGCGGAACCTGGATGATCATATTGGCTCCTACATATTCTATGAAGATCTTTATCGGTCAAACTGCATAACAACATATGTTATTCCCTTTGTCATCGGTATGTTACTTGCCCGAGATTCGATCGTCAGTATCATCATACCTAGTTTAATCTCGTTACCGGCAAGTCTCTTTACTCGTTCCGTAATGCATCATCCCGCAACTAACTCATTAGTCACATTGCTTGCAAGGCTTATAGTGATGAGCATTCACTACTTTAGGATGCTGCTAACGCGACACTACGATCAGAGACCCTTCGACGAAACTATGTGCGATGCCATAATCGCAAACGGTGGTGTAAAAAACCCGTCAAAAAGTTGCAAAACGTTTGTGATGGAGGATGCATCAACCACGGTTCAGATTTTAGTTGCATGTGCGATGCAGGGCATATGGTTCAGCTCAATTAACCATTTGCGATGAGGAGGAACACAAGAAACGGGCGGCCAGATGAAGGTGTGTGCGATGTACAGCATACGGTTCACTCGGATGAGCTGTTTGTGATTAGGCAACACAAAAGAAACGGTCAGCCAAATCAAAGGTGTGTGCGATATACGGCATGCAGTTCACTCGGATGAACAGTTTGCGTTGAGACATTAGAACAGAAACGGTTCAAATAAACAACATGTGTGTGATACGAGGAAAACAGGTCTGTAATCGGAAATGTGTGCGAAGACCGATAACAACATAGACGATTGCTGCTAACAAGCCGTGTGTTTTATGAGCAAACGATTGCTGGTATACAATTGTGAGTGATTGATGAAAACATCACCGACAGGTTCCATTGTTTAGTCCGTGTGTGATGTGATTTTCTTTGTCTGCACAACATCTACGCTCTGTCTACAGAGCATCGACATATATACTTAAAAAGACAGCATTGCATAACCAAATTAAGTGTACAATTACACAAGTGACTACACACATAACATTTCCACACACTAAAGAAAGCAATTACATGCATACTAAAGTAGGAGAAACGAGGATCTAATCATCTACTTATTGTTGCGACGACGGTTGCCATTGCTCTGCTTCCGGCTGGATCCCTGGCCATTTTGGGGAAGGAGGGACTTCCTCATGTCAACGTTCCGCCTGTACATGTCGTAGCTCGTGTACGCCTCCTTGGCCGCGTACACGACGTGAGCTTTGTCGAGTTTCTCCATCTAGGCCGAGTGCCAGGCACGCTTGTCCTTGTTGCACGAATCCTTCATGTCTCTGTAGTAGGGATCGATGATAGCCTCGGCGAGGTGAACTAGTGAGTCCTTCTCATGCTCCTTGCTGCCCCTGATCTTGTATTGGCCCTGGATGTCGACAAGATTCTGGCAAGCGATGCCCAAATTCTCGAGCGCCTTTACATCGTTGGTGATGTCCACCGTAGCGAACATGTAGTGGGGGCTGTTGACAAACCTGGCGAAATGTTCGCAAGGCCTTGTGGCCAGGCAGTAGTGGTAGACGAGGACGTGGTGGCGCACGCACATCTGGGCGACAGTGACCTTGGGACGAGACCCGGCACAAGCGCGGGTGTACTCGAGGTCGAAGCCGACCACCTTGTACTTCTCCTCGGCAAGCAACAGTTCCATGATGTGTATGGAGTGCTCTGCCCAGACCGTATCATTGGTGTACACCACCGAGAGGTCCATGAACCTTCTGTGGGTGTCCACCACGGCACGCATGAGAACTGCTGCTCGTCGTCGGCAGCCGCTCGGAGCGCCATTGGAGCCGCGCAGGATACCCTCTAAGAATCTTTCGTGGTGGGTGTGCTTCTTGCAATGGTGGGGCACGATCGAAAGGTTGAAGGGACACAAGGGTAGGTTAAATGGCCACTGTAATAAATGGGGGCCGGCCGGCCTGTAATCGTCACATCTTGTCAGGGCGTTCATAGCGGAGGATTCCAGTGCACGCTTGACAACACTGCACCGCACGCGTGGGCTCGAAGAGGCGCCAAACGTATCGTCGGTGAGCCTGTTCCCGCGCTACCGCGATGTTTACCGCGCAAGCTTCCCGCCCGGCTAGTTTGGCCATGCGTCGGCTAGAAGAGGGACAAATCGTGGGCGTTTATTGGCAAAAAGCTTTGTAAAAACGAAGTGTGTGGAATGACTTCGGTTATAAGTTTACCCTTGGGTGATGAGGTTAAAGTTACACAGAAGGGTGATGATGGACACTCGAGTGCGATAATTAATTCTGCGCTCTACAGTTCACATGGTGGAAGAAACCAACTGTGTGCAATAATGTCGAAGATTGCAGTCGAGTTAGCTATACAGATCGTGTGCTGTGAGATCGACAAGGTAAACTAATTCGAGAATGGTTAATAACCATTGCATATTAAGGTCAAAATAGTGCTAGCAATATGCGAGTCTCATACGATGCCATTTCAACGATTGTACCACAAAAGCTCGAAATGTTACAAGGTTCAAATTCCAGAGTTATATGGCTCAAATTCAAAGATTACAAGGTTCAAACTGATATTAGAAATGAAATTCAGCTCATCAGCTGCAAACGCTTGCGCTGATCCGCTGAACATGGATATCAGAGAGGTTCAAACTAATATCACCGCTTCTAAGTCTGTCTTCGAAACCTCACATTTTTTGCAAAGGGGTCAGCCACTGAGAAGTCATGTATGGGGATGACACGATGACTTCTGATTACTCTGTCATGTGAAGTTCCAAAATGAAATTCAACATTTTTGGAGCCTACTCCATTCTACCGCAGGCGCCGGCGCTGATCAACAAACCATTCATTTTTGCGAAATAAATGTAGGGCAAACCTCATTTCCTTCAGCACCCTTGCTCTGAGAGCAAAGAACCTGGCGAATATAATCTTCGGTAAGGTCCCTCGGTAGGAGTTCAAAGTAATTTCTGAGAGCTGCAGATCTAGGCATTCGACGTGATTGTTATATTGTATCACATTATCCACCACCGGGCCTAATCTTATCTGCAAAAGAAGAAAACATGTTAGTGCCTACATGTAGTTTTGAACATTACTACTGAAAGTGCGTTATATCGACTAGAGGGGGGGTGAATAGGCGATTTTTATGAATTCTTCACTGAGGAATTTGCCAGTGAGGAAATTCCTTAGCGAAGAACTACTTGCAGTGGAATAAATACTCAAAAGTATGCATAGCAGAACACAAGCATGGTCATCATGATGAATTGAAGACAAGCACGGAGTACAGAAGCGTAAACACAGGATGGCACAGGATGAAGACAAACAGACTGAAGAAATTGAACTGAGGAAATTGAGAAAGTCTTCAGTCAAAGTCTTCAAACACAGATATGAACAATTGCACAACACAGTTATGAGGAAATGAAAGAGTTGAGGAAATAGAACCAGTAAGCTTGGTGAAGACAATGATTTGGTAGACCAGTTCCAACTGCTGTCTCAGTTGTACATCTAGTTGGAGCGGCTAGGTATTTAAACCTGAGGACACACAGTCCCGGACACCCAGTCCTGAACACACAGTCTAGGACACCTGGTCCTCACCGTATTCTCCTTTAGCTAAGGTCACACAGACCTCGCCCAAACACTCATGGTAAGTCTTCAGGTGACTTCCAAACCTTCACAGACTCGGTCACTCGGCGATCCACAATTTCCTCGTGGATGCTCTAAACCATGATGCCTAACCGTCTGGAAGAAGCACAATCTTCAAAGGTAACAAGCGTCGGATCCACGCAGGATCAATCTCTTCAGTGATGCTCAATCACTTTGGGTTTGTAGGTGTTTGGGTTTGGGGTTTTTCCTCACTTGATGATTTTCGCTCAAAGTCCTCGGAGGATGGGATGCTCTCAAATGACAAGTGTCAGTTTCTCTCGGAGCAGCCAACCAGCTAGTGGTTGTAGGGGGCGGCTATTTATAGCCTAGGGAGCAGCCAGCATGATAAGACATAAATGCCCTTTAATGATATGACCGTTAGGTGGGTAGATATTTTGGGACAGCTGGCGCATAGCACAGCAACGGTCGGAAATTTGAGGTTCAAATTCCTCGGGGCTATCATGTTCCTCACTGTGTAGGCAATCCGCACTGGCGAATTCCTAACTCCTCAGTCAAAAAAAATTCCTCAGAGACCAGAAGAACTTCATCTCTATCACTGAAGAATATGACTGAACTGTATGAGATTTCCAATGGCTTCACTCGGAGGGATTGGTAGGTGTAGGATTTTGAGTTGAGTATCACATGGAATTTTTTCCTTAGTATTTCCTCGACCCCCTTTAACAGTACGGTGTTTCCTATGACTCAAGAAAGAGAAAATGAAACTACGAAAACAAAAGTCTTCATGCTTCATATTCCTCAAATGAATACCAAGTCTTCAAGGTCACACCAATTTCTTCACCTTCAAAGTCTTCAGAAAGTCTTCAGAAATCCAAAGTCTTCAGTCGAAGAACTTCATTTTTAGGGGTCGACTTTCTCTGTAATTATCAAACTCCTCATAGACTTATAGATCTGTGTACACTCACAAACGCATTAGTCCCTTAACCTATAAGTCTTCAATACACCAAAATCACTAAGGGGCACTAGATGTACTTACAACTACAGGCCTAGCTATTTGGTTTGCAGGATTTGTAAAATGCACCAACATGCCATCTTCGATCTGACATGATTAACATGGGCATTTGATTACATTCTAGAAAAATGTAGACTTCTTCACAAGAGGTTGGAGTGGATGAAAAGTTCCCTAAGAAAACTAGTACAGATGAATCCAAAACAACCTTCAGAAATCATAGTACATTGTCATTGTAAACTTGGAAAAGGTGTCACAAATTGAACTCCCTTATGGTTAACATTTATCAGGAAAGGAACATCACCTCGATATATAGATTCTCCAGGCACGGAAAGCATCTCAGGAAACTGACAACTTGCTCCAGGTCAGGCCCAATAGATTCTAGTGCCAAGACCTTCACTGTGCGCAGTTTCGGGGTCAAGCTTGTCGGAATCATTTTCTGAATGACAGACGAACAAACATCTTCAAAATTAGAAATAATGTTAATTTGTAGAAGGAGAGGTAGAAGGCGGCTATTGTACCTGAACGGGTGTGGATCCAATAACAAGTTCGGAGTATTTGTCAGACGAGTAGCCCACCACTGTCAATTTCGGCGCAGAAATGACATTGATTCTTGTTGGACCTTCTTGATCAACTACAAGTAATCTCTCAAGTGCAGGTGTGTCCTGGATGACCATACAGTGGTACACATCTTGTGATGTCTTCCTGCCGCACCAGCAACACACATAAATAGTCCGGAGAGTCATGGAGGTGATGTGGAAGGTACTCAACCCATTGATCGCCTGAAGAAGAAGGTACTCGAGTGCAGTACAGCCACGGAGCAGGCGCTCCATGTCACCCTTTGAGAGGCAGACGACAACGAGCTCGAGGTGCTTCAGTTGTGGTAGAATAAGAGCGGACACATCATTAAGGGGCGGGAAATGGCAGTTCGTGAACTTGGCGACGCGCAGCATGGGTGCGAGGTGGAGTGCGAACGTTGGCAGCGACCGCATATGCCCATCATCAAAAGTGAGCTCCTCGAGCTGATCTAGGGCGAGGGATCGGAACCAGTCATCAAGCTTGGCTCGGTCCTTGCTGTTGGAACCGAACTTGCCCATTCTAAGGCCTTTGGTTGGGCCAAGGTGACCACCGAGGATCTTGGAGAATGCATCCAAGCTTTTGCGATAGCCATGGCAGGGCTCGTGGGTGTCGATGAGGTCGAGAGGGCTGGAGTTCCATAGGGGCGCCACCGCCGGGAAAGGAGGGTTGTCCGCGCCCCATATTTGATTGGGAGGAGGGAGATGATGACTCTCAACATATCATCGGGGAGGCTGTTGATTAAGTCTAGGCCTGCAGGAGTTGCTTGCGGTTCTAGCTCGCCCCGCCTCCGCTTGTTGGCAGTCCCGTTCTCGACCTCCGGAGTCTCCTTGTCAGCGGCGCTTTCTCATAGAAATGGGAGTACATGGAATATTTAGTTAAAACAGGGCAATAGAAAAGTGTATTGGTAACTAGAAGTTATTAGGTAGGAATATAGTAAGAAAAGGGAATAACAATTGGTTGCTTAAATACTACACAATTCATTTGACATTGCTGGGTAAGTCAACATATGCAGATAGTTGAAAAGAAAACTTACTTCGAACAAAGTCTGGACGGATGATTTTGTCAGGGAAGTTAGCATATATCTCATGACCAGGCCCTTTTATATGCAGTGCAATTTTAGTGCCAGCTTTCAGTACATAAACTTTTGCAATTTCGTTCCAAAAGCCAGTGCCAAAATAGGAGTCACCACGTTCATCAAGTCTTACAGTAGAAACGATTGTAAATCCATGGTTTGTGTGCAGTATGACATCCGTGGAGCCTTGATCTATGTAAAGGGAAAAATTATGCACTACATAATCTGTTGCATAGCGAGGGATGTCCTGCAGAAAATGGTTGGATTGTTAAAGAAAATATGGTAACATGCAAATATGGGCCCAAATTGAAAGAACTGTACATCAGTTGAAATCGTAGGACAAAAATCTATAATTAAACAGATAGGGTAAACATGATGTCATGGAAAAATGAGAGTAATCGAAAGAACAATACATCATTAATTTGCCTAATATAGAAAGAAGAGGGGGAAAATCCCCTTTGACGTTTATGGTGCATGTTGCACCTTTTATTCAAATGTAGCAATATTTAGAATATGTTTAGGAAAGTAGGCAATGCCAACCGATTTAGGGTGAGATTGAACATACCGCGCACGTCCTCAAGTTATCTGGTACGATGAGATGGAATCTCTGGCGGGGGTCGCAAAGTCCTGAAGTGTCGGTGCACTGTACATTCTATGAATGAAAGAAAACCCTCAAATCAGCTCGAATAAAAATAAATTCACGGCGATTTCCGACAGGTGATTAAAGGAGGCAGACGAACTGGGATAAGAGATGAGATAATATCTCCTTAAATTAGTTACCTTGTCGTCCATGTGTGACGCCCGGATAGTTAAACTACAGTAACCCTTTGCTAATGATGCCACGTCACTTCGATTACTGTTACTAATGTCGCGTTAGTTCGAAAACGATTCAAACTCAAATTCGAAATCAAGTTAAACAACAAAAGTTTCAAACATTAAATCTAAAATGTTCAAAGTGAACCAAATAATGCATAGGTAATTGTGGTGGAGAAACCACACCTTTATAAAATATTTAAATACTATTAAGCGAATAAAATAGTAGCGAAAACTATTATTTTAATGCTTTTAAATATTAAATAATTACAAACTATTTTAGTTTGTGTAACAAGTTAATATGGCAGTGACATATTTAGTAACATCAAATTAGGTGCCATTTTGATATTTTTCTAAAAGAAAAATAATAAGTAACTAAAAGAAAACACAAAAGAAAAGGTAAATAAAAAAAGAAAAGGTAAGAGGACCTAATCTACTAGGCACCTTGGCCCATCTGGCCAGGCGGCCCACCTAGTTGGCCTATATGGCCCCAGCCGACCGAAACCCTAGCCCTGTCCGCCCACTTCCCCCCACTCGTCCCACTCCCCCCTCCTTCTGCGTCCCCTTCCCGATCCAGATCGGGATCGAAGGCGCCTGACCCCGCGGCTCGCCGCTGAGCTCCGTCACAGGTTCACCGGACCGCCGTCGTCGGACCACCGTCACCGGAGCCACCTCGCCGGAGTGCCTCCTCGCCTCCTCACCCCCTCCTCGCCGGACGCCATCGACGCATGCTGCCCCGCCGCTGCTCCTCCCCGTCTTCGCTCACCGTCGTCCCCGTCCTCCTCCCCGAGCCCACTGCCATGTCCCTGCAACTGCCGGTGAGGCACCGCGCCTCCCCTTTCGCCCTGTGCCTCCACCGCCGCGTCGGCCTTGCGCCGTTCGCGCCTGCGCCGCGTGCCCGTTGTCCGTCCATCGCACACACACACGCACGCGCATCGCCCCACCGCGCTCGTCCGCGCTCGCTGTCGTTGCCCATCGCCGCCCCGTGCGCGCCCCGCCACCGCCACCGCGCCACTGGCCGTTGTCGCTCCGGCCAGCCTGCGCCCGGCTCCGCCCGGCCCCGCAGCTCCCTGCGCCTCGCCCCACGGCCGCCTGTCGTGGCCGGCCCGCGCTCGCCCACGCGCTCCCCTCGCCGTCCGTGACCCGCGCGCCCACTCCGCCCCTGAGGCCGCTCGGCCATCCTTGCTGCCGCCGCACCAGCCACCCCCCTACGCTCCCGTCTCCCGCAGCACCCCCTCGCGCGCTCCGCGCCGGTGCCGCCTTCACCTGCCATCGCTCCGGCCACCGCTGCCCTTGCGCCCGCTCGCCGCCGGCCAGTTTCGCCCACCCCTGGGCGTGCGCCCGTTCGGGCTATGCCCGCACCCAGCGCCCGAACCCGCTAGGCCTCTAGGCCCATGACATGAGGGGCCCACGCCCCAGAACGTCTATTAAAAAAAGAAAAGGATTAAAAAAATTAATAAATAAAAATAAAAATGAATTAATAAAATTAATTATTAATTAATGAATTAATTAAATTAATTAATCCTATTTAATTAATATAATTGACTAGTTAGTTTAATTAAACAGTAATTAGTTTAGCTAATTCCTAATTAATCTAAACAGAGTATGACAGGTGGGTCCCACTAGACCCACATGTCAGTTTGACTAGTCAACACCTCTGTTGACTGCTGACGTCATGATGATGTCACCATGCACTATTCTGGATAATGTTGAATTAAATTAATTAAATAAATTCTAAAATGATTTAAAACTTTAGAAAATCATATAAAATAAACCGTAGCTCAGATGAGAATACTTTCTACATGAAAATTGCTCAAAACGACGAGACGAATCCGGATTCGCAGCCCGTTCGTCCGCCACACATCCCTAACCTATTGAACTCGCCACTTTCCCCCTCCGGTTCATTTGTCCAAAAACGCGAAACACCGGGGATACTTTCCCGGATGTTTCCCCCCTTCGTCGGTATCACCTCCTACCGCGTTAGGGTATACCTAGCACCGCGTATTGCCTCGTTATGTTTTGTGATGCTTTATTTGCTCCGTATTTACTGTTTCTTCCCGCTCTTCTTCCCCGGTAGACCCCGAGACCGGCGCTGATGCCACCGAGTACGACTACGTCACCGATGACCCCTTCTTCTTGCCAAAGCAACCAGGCAAGCCCCCCCCTTGATCACCAGATATCGCCTATTCTACTCTCTACTGCTTGCATTAGAGTAGTGTAGCATGTTACTATTTTCCGTTAATCCTATCCTGATGCATAGCCTGTCCTGGCTACTACTGTTGTTACCTTTACCTGCAATCCTACATGCTTAGTATAGGATGCTAGTATTCCATCTGTGGCCCTACATTCTTGTCCGTCTGCCTTGCTATACTATCGGGTCGTGATCACCCGGGAGGTGATCATAGGTATATACTTATATACTTTACATGATACCTGTGGTGAATAAAGTCGGGTCGGCTCGTAGGAGTACCCGCGAGTGATTCACGGATTGGGACCGAAAGGACGTTTCTCCCGACGGCCCTCTGAGTGGACCTTTGTGGCGGAGCGGCAGGGCAGGTTGAGACCACCTAGGTGAGAGGTGGGCCTGGCCCTGGTCGACGTTCGCGGTTACTTTAATAACACGCTTAACGAGATCTTGGTATTTGATCTGAGTTGGGTCGTTGACCTTATACGCACTAACCGCCACGTGGGACAAGATATGGGCAACTGGCGTCGTGGTATCAGCCGAAGCTCTTTTTGACATTAGCGACTGAGCGGCGCGCGCCGGATTGGACTGGAACGCCCACTCTTGTATAAGGGAGGCTAGGTCTGCTTCCGGCCGCGTACGCAACGTGCAGGTGTGCAATGGGCGATGGGCCCAGACCCCTGCGCGCATAGGATTTAGACCGGCGTGCTGACCTCTCTGTTGAGCCTAGGTGGGGCTGCGACGTGTTGATCTCCCGAGACCGGACATGACCCAGGAAAGTGTGCCCGGCCAGAGGGATCATGCGTGTCGGGTAATGTGGTGCACCCCTGCAGGGAAGTTTATCTATTTGAATAGCCTTGATCTTCGGTAACAGGATGACCCGGAGTTGTACCTTGACCTTATGAAAACTAGAACCGGATACTTAATAAAACACACCCTTTCAAGTGCCAGATACAACCCGGTGATCACTCTCTCACAGGGGGACAAGGAGGGGATTGCCGGGTAGGATTATGCTATACGATGATACTTGGTGAACTTACCTTCTACTCTCTTCTACATGCTGCAAGATGGAGGCTGCCAGAAGCGTAGTCTTCGGCATGACTAGCTATCCCCCTCTTATTCTGGCATTCTGCAGTTCAGTCCACCGATATTGCCCCTTTACACATATACCCATGCATATGTATTGTAGATCCTTGCTTGCGAGTACTTTGGATGAGTACTCACGGTTGCTTTTCTCCCTCTTTTCCCCCTTTCCATTCTACCTGGTTGTCGCAACCAGATGCTGGAGCCCAGGAGCCAGACGCCACCGTCGATGATGACTCCTACTACACCGGAGGTGCCTACTACTACGTGGAGGCCGCTGACGACGACCATTAGAGTAGTTTAGGAGGATCCCAGGCAGGAGGCCTGCGCCTCTTTCGATCTGTATCCCAGTTTGTGCTAGCCTTCTTAAGGCAAACTTGTTTAACTTATGTCTGTACTCAGATATTGTTGCTTCCACTGACTCGTCTATGATCGAGCACTTGTATTCGAGCCCTCGAGGCCCCTGGCTTGTATTATGATGCTTGTATGACTTATTTTTACTTTTATAGTTGTGTTGTGATATCTTCCCGTGAGTCCCTGATCTTGATCATACACGTTTGTGTGTATGATTAGTGTACGATTGAATCAGGGGCGTCACAAGTTGGTATCAGAGCCGATTGCCTGTAGGAATCCCCCTTCCACACTCCTTGGCCGAAGTCGAGTCTAGACATTGCAAAACTTTTACTAACATGGCTGTGCCTTACGGGCCCACGTCGCCATCGGGTGGTATTAGGATCTTTTATTTCCTTGACCTATACTCTGGGACTCTGATCTCTCTCCTATTCGGGTTTAATGAATTTACTAAAATCTAACTTTAGGATCTCGTTACTACTTTCTCCCAGAGAGCCCCTTATTACAAATGATCGCCTGCTGCACCAGAAGGTTCCGAAGATGCTATTTGTTGTTCTCCCGAGACACGTGTGATGACCGCCTTTGCAAATTCCCTACCACTATCGTATACGTATGGATAACTGCATACACTTGGCTACATTCAATCCCATTCATCTTTTTATTACAAGATGCCACGAACTGCTCTCCGTTGTTCCGAGAATCCTTTGAGCTTATTGCCCTGCAGTTCTTGCCTAATGAATACCCCCTACCGATAATTCCTCGCACTTACCGACTATCCGTTCTTCCTCCATTGTTCATATGATTCACAAGATACATTGAGATGCTATCCGATCTTCCGATAATCCTCTACCTGCTATTGCTCTGCAAATACTTGTCTACTTGCATTATGGATGCGTTCCATATGACTAGCAATATTCATAGTTTCCTTCATCATTATCATTGCGAGTCCCTTGATTCAATATGTTGCAGATTCTCACAATCCTCAATCAGGTCCTAGATTCTTCCTCCCAGCTCAGACGTCATTTAAATATGAGCTAGATCTCGACCAATCAAATTGCCATCGATTTCACCCCTAAGCTTACTCAACTTATCCATCCTTAATTAGAGTGTTTGCTTCTGATCCCTTGATTTGGAAATCATAATTCCTTTACATGTGAGCTTTGAATTAGCCAGTTGCTTCTATAATCCAATGCCTTCACATTGTTTCTTCCTCTGGTTGTGTGCCGATACTCAAATCAACTTCGCTATGAACCGTCGGATCCTTTGTTGAAATATCATCCGACAGTGTCCTTAGTATACAAAAACCTCGAAAAGTTCTTTCCCTGATACATAATGCCTTCGGTAAATTGTATCCTCTCGTTTTGTCACCCATGCTCTACTATCGAGCTTGTATTATCTACTCCAAAGTTTGTGGTATATGTCCCTAAGAGGCCCCGATGGGTTGAATCAACACCTTCCCTAATCTGCGTGAACCCGAAAGATTTCATGGGTCATACTTATCTGGTATTGCACCAGGTAAAAACTTTCAACAACTAATGTCATTTTTGAAATATGAGAGGTGAATGGAAGGTTATGCATTGGAGAATTGGGAGTCGACCTTGAACTTTGTGTTCATGCCCATGTACACGATGTAGATCCTATCATGGAAGCTTCTTGTAATAATAACTATTTCCTTGATAAGTATCATCTGGTATCTGTGAATTGACCCTTTTGTAACCGTGGATCTGACCATGATTGTTCTCCTTTGATTCTATTTCTCGGACAAGTTAAAGTACTTGTCTTCTGCAGATCAGTATGCCTGCCCAACCTCTATTTTGTTCTACCTTCGAGTATTACCCCCCGGTATCTCGAGGATATCAACCCATTTCACTTCATCTTACGAATTTCTGATGAAGTAGTACCTTTCCCCGTCATAATCACTCCACGGGTTCTGCGTTGTCGTCAATCGAGAATGTCGATTAGTGAATCGAATCTGCACTACAATTCAGTACCTTCTAGTACTTTGTTGTTGAGGAGTTTAATACTCCATCACGTCATTCCTAGCCTGCTCGGCTATATCCTTATCGTGCCGATTTTAACTGTGCTACTTGGCCCTTCTTCCCAGAGCACAATTTTTTGACGATGAGCTAACCTTACGTCTATCTTCCTCGTCATACCATTTCGCCTTGAACAGCGAGCTTGATTTGAAGTTTGTGTCGTACCCTTGGTTCCATTAACCTTTCGCTTCATCATCCCTTTACTTGATGTCATCGCCGATCGATTACATCTTCGTGGAGCCTATCGACAAAATTTGTCGTGATCATCATCAACATTTTGACTCCTTCCAGGAGATCAATCTAATTCATGATGGTAAGTGCCATCCTCGTCCCTTGGTAATTTGAATTACCATCGACAACATCTTTACCTTCCTTTCATCACAAACTTGTTCATGTTATGGAGCTCCTTGCTATCCAGCTTAAGTTATGTCCTACCTTGGAGCACTATCGTATTTTGTATCAAGAATGTTGCGAGAAATTCACCACCCTTAAGAATTCTTGATACAAGTGATACTTATTACCATCACCATTCTTTTCTTAGTCCCCGTGTTGTTTCTAACCGGAATACCGACAAATGGTCTGTGATGTGTAAATTCTAAACTTCTAGCAACCCTATTGCTTTGAAGTTATTGGTCTATAGTTTCATTCTAAGTCTATTGCTTATTGAATCATCATTCTAACATTGATCATGCTATCTATGCCCATATTTCGGGCGCACCTTTCAACCAATGATTAATTTTGTATGTTTTCCTAGAGCATACATCATTATATCATTTGATCAGACAAATGATATCTCTGTGTTCACGCAATTTTGGAAATCCATCTTTTTGGAAGTATCGATGAATTATCGTTGAGTCGACCACCCACCTCCTCATCATCTCCTTGGTTTAATGATGAAACTCTTGTTTCGGAACTCGCTTCCATAGTTCATTGCCCGAGAATCTTATAATGTCATCTCGTCAATTGTGTTGCACCTTTTCTTCTCAGGCATCCCGAGTCCGAGGTATCCTGACGCCAATCAGGTCTGAATCTCAGTCAGATATGATGGTTGGAACATATTTTTAGGAGTTATAACATTGGTCTTTATATGACCCGATAAGGTGATGTCGTGCCTAGAACACCTGGCCAGAGGACCTATTGTTATAATTTTCCTTTTAGCAAGGCTATCCATTCTTCCATGAGGAAATTGTAAAACTTATTCTACAAGTTGTTCCTGATGGATCCTTCGTGTATCTGAAGTCTAACCTTTGCTTGAAGACCATGTCAATGCTATCTCGAAGCATGTCTGTGGTACTCCAAATTTCAATAAGAACCTTTGAAGCACAATACTAAATTTTCTTTATCAATTATCCAAACACCGTTGTATGGGTAATGTCATGAAATTTCTCTCCCCTTACCTAAAGGGTTTTCTACATTATATCCTGTCACGGATATCATGCTCTGCTTGTCCTTGGGGGGGATATACCCCTAAATTATGTGTTTGGACACATTTTCCTTCCATTGTTTTGTTTAATCTTTCTTGTGATCTATATGAGCTAAGCAGTAATATTTTACTGCTTATGTAAACACCTCGATGTACAACTCTGTCAGTAAGACCATGTTGCTTTTGTTGATGGCATTCTGGTAACCACCGATGGACGAGAACCTTGCCTATTGGTCCGCCTCGTTCAACGAGCAGGAAAATGGTTCTCTTCGTCCCTCGCCCTTGGTACCGACGTTGTTGCCGACATAACCGACAGGTTGTTCTCTGACGTGCCTTGCTATCATAACCGTGCAAGATGTCACCGCTCTTTCTACTTTGAACCCACATGGTGGGCCCATAACCCACAGTTCCACAGGATCGAAACCTGACTCTCCTGTACCACCCGTACCCAAGGTTGTTCCTCGCGCGTGGCCTTGGATGTAATTCACGAGCCACCTTCCGGAAGATCATCAATTCTGGTATCGGACACAATAATTATTCCCATTGCTTTGAACCCCTTTCAGGCCTTGTTTCAGGCATCGAACGATTGCGTGCCCGCTCAAAACTTCCCATAATACCTCCTCACTTTGCTCTCGATAATGTCTTAAGTTTCAATTCGAGAGTTACTTTCTGCCACCTTCCCTGATGTTATCTACTAGATAAGCAAACATTGTAGCGGCCCGTTCTTCCGTAATACCCCCTTATCCTTTCGTAAGTACGATGGAGTTCCCGAAGGAAGGACGACAACTTCATCATGATGCATTGGAATAAAGAATTGAAGACATCAACGAAAGGGATTAACTTCTTCGAGAAGATCCCTTAGAATATCGTAACCAGAACTTTCCCCCTTACTCCCCGCTTAAATCTCGGGACGAGATTTCTTGTAGTGGAGGAGAATTGTGACGCCCGGGTAATTAAAGTACAGTAACCCTTTGCGAATGATGCCACGTCACTTCGATTACTGTTACTAATCTCGCATTAGATCGAAAACGATTCAAACTCAAATTCGAAATCAAGTTAAACAACAAAAGTTTCAAACATTAAATCTAAAATGTTCAAAGTGAACCAAATAATGCATAGGTAATTGTGGTGGAGAAACCACACCTTTATAAAATATTTAAATACTATTAAGAAAATAAAACAGTAGCGAAAACTATTACTTTAATGCTTTTAAATATTAAATAATTACAAACTATTTTAGTTTGTGTAGCAAGTTAATGTGGCAGTGACATATTTAGTAACATCAAATTAGGTGCCATTTTGGTATTTTTCTAAAACAAAAATAGAAAGTAACTAAAAGAAAACACTAAAGAAAAGGTAAATAAAAAAGAAAAGGTAAGAGGACCTAATCTACTAGGCACCTTGGCCCATCTGGCCAAATGGCCAGGCCGGCCCACCTAGTTGGCCTATATGGCCCCAGCCAACCGAAACCCTAGCCCTGTCCGCCCACTTCCCCCCACTCATCCCAGTCCCCCCTCCTTTCGCGTCCCCTTCCCGATCCAGATCAGGATCGAAGGCGCCCGGCCCCGCGCCCCGCCGCTGAGCTCCGTCACAGGTTCGCCGGACCGCCGTCGTCGGACCACCGTCACCGGAGCCACCTCGCCGGAGTGCCTCCTCGCCTCCTCATCCCCCTCGCCGGATGCCATCGACGCATGCCGCCCCGCCGCTGCTCCTCCCCGTCTTCGCTCACCGTCGTCCCCGTCCTCCTCCCCGAGCCCACTGCCATGTCCCTGCAACCGCCGGTGAGGCACCGCGCCTCCCCTTTCGCCCTGTGCCTCCACCGCCGCGTCGGCCTTGCGCCGTTCGCGCCTGCGCCGCGTGCCCATTGTCCGTCCATCGCGCACACACGCACGCGCACCGCCCCACCGCGCTCGCTGTCGCTGCCCATCACCGCCTCGTGCGCGCCCCGCTGCCGCCACCGCGCCACTGGCCGTCGTCCCTCCGGCCAGCCAGCGCCCGGCTCTGCCCGGCCCCGCAGCTCCCCGCGCCTCGCCCCACGGCCGCCTGTTGTGGCCGGCCCGCGCTCGCTCATGCGCTCCCTTCGCCATCTGTGACCCGCGCGCCCACTCCGCCCCTGCCACCGCTCGGCCATCCTTGCTACCGCCGCACCAGCCACCCCTCTATGCTCCCGCCTCCCGCAGCACCCCCTAACGCGCTCCGCGCCGGTGCCGCCTTCACCTGCCATCGCTCCAGCCGCCGCTGCCCTTGCGCCCGCTCGCCGCCGGCCGGTTTCGCCCGCCCCTGGGCGTGCGCCTGTTCGGGCTATGCCCGCACCCAGCGCCCGAACCCGCTAGGCCTCTGGGCCCATGACATGAGGGGCCCACGCCCCAGAACGTCTATTAAAAAAAGAAAAGGATTAAAAAATTAATAAATAAAAATAAAAATGAATTAATAAAATTAATTATTAATTAATGAATTAATTAAGTTAATTAATCCTATTTAATTAATTTAATTAACTTGTTAGTTTAATTAAACAGTAATTAGTTTAGCTAATTCCTAATTAATCTAAACAGAGTATGATAGGTGGGTCCCACTAGACCCACACGTCAGTTTGACCAGTCAACACCTCTGTTGATTGCTGACGTCATGCTGACGTCATGATGATGTCAGCATGCACTATTCTTGATAATGTTGAATTAAATTATTTAAATAAATTCTAAAATGATTTAAAACTTTAGAAAATCATATAAAATAAACGGTAGCTCAGATGAGAATACTTTCTACATGAAAGTTGCTCAGAACGACGAGACGAATCCGGATACGCAGCCCGTTCGTCCGCCACACATCCCTAACCTATCGAACTCGCAACTCTCCCCCTCCGGTTCATCTGTCCGAAAACGCGAAACACCGGGGATACTTTCCCGGATGTTTCCCCCCTTCGTCGGTATCACCTCCTACCGCGTTAGGGTATACCTAGCACCGTGTATTGCCTCGTTATGTTTTGTGATGCTTTGTTTGCTCTGTATTTACTGTTTCTTCCCCCTCTTCTTCCCCGGTTGACCCCGAGACCGGCGCTGATGCCACCGAGTACGACTACGTCACCGACGACCCCTTCTTCTTGCCAGAGCAACCAGGCAAGCCCCCCCCCTTGATCACCAGATATCGCCTATTCTACTCTCTACTGCTTGCATTAGAGTAGTGTAGCATGTTACTGTTTTCCATTAATCATATCCTGATGCATAGCCTACCATTGCTACTACTGTTGTTACCTTTACCTGCAATCCTACATGCTTAGTATAGGATGCTAGTATTCCATCTGTGGCCCTACATTCTTGTCCGTCTGCCTTGCTATACTATCGGGCCGTGATCACTCGGGAGGTGATCACGGGTATATACTTATATACATTACATGATACCTGTGGTGACTAAAGTCGGGTCGGCTCGTAGGAGTACCCGCGAGTGATTCACGGATTGGGACCGAAAGGACGTTTGTCCCCACGGCCCTCTGAGTGGACCTTTGTGGCAGAGCGGCAGGGCAGGTTGAGACCACCTAGGTGAGAGGTGGGCCTGGCCCTGGTCGAGTTCGCGGTTACTTTAATAACACGCTTAACGAGATCTTGGTATTTGATCTGAGTTGGGTCATTGACCTTATACGCACTAACTGCCACGTGGGACAAGATATGGGCAACCGGCGTCGTGGTATCAGCCGAAGCTCTTTTTGACGTCAGCGACTGAGCGGCGCGCGCCGGATTGGACTGGAACGCCTACTCTTGTATAAGGGAGGCTAGGTCTGCTTCCGGCCGCGTACGCAACGTGCAGGTGTGCAATGGGCGATGGGCCTAGACCCCTGCGCGCATAGGATTTAGACCGGCGTGCTGACCTCTCTGCTGAGCCTAGGTGGGGCTGCGACGTGTTGATCTCCCGAGGGTGGACATGACCCAGGAAAGTTTGCCCGGCCAGAGGGATCGTGCGTGTCGGGTAATGTGGTGCACCCCTGTAGGGAAGTTTATCTATTTGAATAGCCGTGATCTTCGGTAACAGGACGACCCGGAGTTGTACCTTGACCTTATGACAACTAGAACCGGATACTTAATAAGACACACGCTTTCAAGTGCCAGATACAACCCGGTGATCACTCTCTCACTGGGCGACGAGGAGGGGATTGTCGGGTAGGATTATGCTATACGATGCTACTTGGTGAACTTACCTTCTATTCTCTTCTACATGCTGCAAGATGGAGGCTGCCAGAAGCGTAGTCTTCGACATGACTAGCTATCCTCCTCTTATTCTGGCATTCTGCAGTTCAGTCCACCGATATTGCCCCTTTACACATATACCCATGCATATGTAGTGTAGATCCTTGCTTGCGAGTACTTTGGATGAGTACTCACGGTTGCTTTTCTCCCTCTTTTCCCGCTTTCCATTCTACCTGGTTGTCGCAACCAGATGCTGGAGCCCAGGAGCCAGACGCCACCGTCGACGACGACTCCTACTACACCGGAGGTGCCTACTACTACGTGGAGGCCGCTGACGACGACCATTAGAGTAGTTTAGGAGGATCCCAGGCAGGAGGCCTGCGCCTCTTTCGATCTGTATCCCAATTTGTGCTAGCCTTCTTAAGGCAAACTTGTTTAACTTATGTTTGTACTCAGATATTGTTGCTTCCGCTGACTCGTCTATGATCGAGCACTTGTATTCGAGCCCTCGAGGCCCCTGGCTTGTATGACCTATTTTTACTTTTAGAGTTGTGTTGTGATATCTTCCCGTGACTCCCTGATCTTGATCATACACGTTTGCGTGTATGATTAGTGTACGATTGAATCGGGGGCGTCACACCATGAGAAAGAACCCTCAGTACGGTAGATTCCCCAACCGAGCGGAGCTGGGTCGACCGCGAGCAGCATCGAGAAAGTGGATGGCGATAGGCGGCGGCAAGCGGAAGTGGCGAAATGCGGTGGGCTTTGCCGGCAGCCTGGCGGCGGCGGCAGGCGTCGAGCTAACTATTTACCGCCGTGATAGGCGGTGCCAAGGCATAGGCGCGGAGGCGCTTGTGCAGGTGTGAATGGGGAACGTACCGGAGGGGCCGAGGGGGTGGCGGGCGGGGTGAGGGTTTTTGTGACATGGGGATGGTGAGGGTTTTCTTTTTTCTTTTTTGAATTGGGTGGTGAGGGTTTTCTGTCCCACAAAGAATTTTGGGGGCGACGGTTTGCTAGAGCGAACCGTGTGTGATTGACGCAGCAGGCAAAATGAAAGTCATTGCACACGGTTCCAATTTTGGGAACCGTGTGCGATTGACGTACTACCTCCGTCCTGGTTTATTGGTCCCCCGTCGTAAGTTTTACCAAAATTTGGCGAAATATTTAACATACTCAGACATAGATAATAAGCATACACGTACATAAGCATAGGTTGACCATAAGTACATAGTTCAACCGTCATTAAGCATACTCAAGCGTACAAAGTTCGATCCATCCCACATCTCATCTCACATGCGGCCGGCACGATCCAGAAGCTTCTCCAGGTACTCAGCATACGCGCCGTGCGCCACCCCGCGAGAAAGCTTCTGCTTGAAGGACCAACGGCCCGTCCTCTTGCATGCACCAGAACACTTAGATACGCGTCATGAATCTTGTGGTTGCAAAATGGGCATCCATAGCCGTCGTTCCAGGTCCTAATACGCCTGTTATGCATTCCCGCATAAAGCTCCCTCAGGATTCGCCTCTTGTACCTCCTCTGGGCATCTTCATCCTCGCTGTCCACATCGTCAGACAGCACATATACAAATAGTAAAACAAATTTGGCATCAAATCACTGATTACATGCCGTGAAGTAGGATTAGGAATTTATGGCTATTTATTTATACATATCCAGATATTATGGTTCGATTTTTAAGCACAATCGTCTATGTACAGACCAATCTTGAAGAAAATAATGGCACAAACATATGTAGTTCATTCAAAATCAATTGTCAAGTCCTGGCTAGGAATTATTAGCATGAACACTAACCCTAGTCGGATTACTAGCAGAAATCAGTTGCACAGATGAAACAACTAATCACTTATCACCTGTACCATTCAAACAATCAATACACTACACGGATCTAACGAAACTTACTCAGATTTCATGGATTGGGAGAACATAACCATAGGATTTCTATTCCAAAAAGGGGGAGGCAGGAGTAACCAAAGAAACCCTATGATCTATTTGACTCATAAATGGGTATAGATGACTAACCAGCTGTCTGTCGTTGTCGGAGTCGTCGCCGGAGTGGTCGTCGGAGTCGTCGCTGGAGTGGTCGTCGGAGTCGGTGTGGAACTCCGCCTTCGGCAGCGGAAGCTCGACGCCGTCGACGATGTTAGGGTGCAGCGATAACTCGCCGGCGGTGACGGCAACCTCTGTCTCCCTCTCCACGCCGTGCTCCGGTGCTTTAGCAGCCCCGGCATCGCCACTCCCTCCGATGGGGTGCTTCAGCGTCATCCTCATACACTGACGGCTTTGAGGACTGAGAGCGGCGTCGAGGATGCAAGCGGAGAGGGAGGATTGTGTGTGCGTAGCGAGGATGGGGGGTGCGGCTGCTCGGGCGCACCATTAATATGGAGTAGTGGGAGTTGTGGGAGAGAGGCGGGCAGCGGTCAAACCGATGGCTCGCCTCCTAGTGAGCCTACGCACCGGACTGCTGGCATGCCTACCAAAGTTTCACACAACTACTCGCACGCCTCCCGATGACACTACGCAGCGAGCTCGGCTCCATCAATTCACACACCTGCACGCACGCCTCCCCGTCTGCCTGCGCGGTGGACTGCTCGCATGCATCCCATCAACTCACGCCTGCTCGCACGTCACACGGGTCGCGCTGCGGCACGAATATTGTTTTTCTATTTGGATGCTTAATGTTGCCGCTTTATTGCTTAACCGAAGCATGGCACGTATCCATTGTTGGTCGAACGCTCACGGTTCGAATAAATAATCCGTTTGGGATATTGGTTCCCAATTATTAATAATCTCCCGTCTGAAATTAGATAAAGATTACATCAAAACAGGTCTCAAAATTCACAAAAAAAGTACAATGCCACTTTGTATTGGTGTCCATATGACAACACGATAAGTTTCATGAACTTCAAATAAATTTTGGATGTACTAGAATTTAAAAATCAAGATTCTCAATGTTTGAAATTTGTTGCACGGGGAGTAAACATGCACCCAGTGAGACACATGTGTTTTTGCAATCCATTTAGGTGCACTGTCACATGTGCATGTAGCTCAAATTTGATTTTTGCATATTATACCCATAGAAAATCAATCAATCAATGTACTAAAACGACTTAATGATCTCTGTGATTTTTTTAAAAATTAAAATGTCCCTCCTTTGGTAACATGTATGTTCACCACGGGATAATTAATTTAACATGCATCGTAGTTGCGGTGGATTCGCGGTGTGTGTGTGGGTGTGTGCGTCTGGGGGTGGCGGGTGGCTCGCAGTACACTACGAGTTGTGAGCCACCGTGTGGGTTGGCCTTTTTTTAGGCAGGCCGGTGCCACATCAGAGTCGTGAAATCGTTATTTAAAACATCACACAACCCTTTCATACATAAATGTTTTGGCCACATGCAGTCGATGGTTGTCCTACACGTCACTCAATACTCACATGTGACGCTTTCTGTGGGCCCGCGAGGTCGTCGTCCATCAATATGATGAATAGCCGGCAGTGAGGTTAATTTGACCAGCAAGGTAGAATCTTTTTTGTTTGTGTTATGGTGGTATATAGTACGCGTCGAAGAGGTGGGAGGGGACTAGCATATATACTATATGTATGCGTCCGTGAACAAGTACACCTCACTCAGTGTCGTGACTTTTTTGTTACCGAGGCATGTGCCACATCAAAATTGTGAAAATTGGTTATTCAAACATGAACACCTTTTTGGGACACATGCATATATATCCTAGCTAGGACACTCACGTGTGACGCTTCCATCTGTGGGCCCACGAGGCCATCGTCGATGCATGCATCACTTTGACATACATCGGGAGAGGTTAATTAATTTCACCATCGATGAGGATTCTTTTGGGTTGTACATATATTATGGCAGGAGCATATAGTATGCGGTGAAGAGGGGGGAAGGGGACCATCATATGTAGTACGCTTGAAATGAACCTCACTCAGTGTGGGTGCATGGTTTACGGTTTTTGAGGCATGTGGCACGTCAAAGTTGTGCATTTTGGGTATTCAACATATATATGTTTGGCCCACATGCAAAGCGGTGGTGGTTGTCCTCTCGCACCCACTTAAGCGATTATCAGCGGTATCGATGCTTTCCATCTGTGGGCCCGCTTGGTCCATCACTTCTTTTTGCCTGACAAGAAGAGAGGTTAATTTGACTTAGGAGGGGATTATTATTTTTGCTCTGGGATAACATGCATGATACACTTTGAGCACACACACATGCATGTGTAAGCATGAATCCCTCCCATCGAGTCGAAGTGGCTAGTACAACAACACATCATGAATCGATCTCGCTCTGTGTGGGGAGCTAGTGTACGATTTTTGACACACGCGCCACATCAGTGTTGTGTATTCAAACATGCATGCACGCATCACCTCCATACATATGCATGTAGTTGTTGCCTTCGAACGATACACTCCCTCACGTGGTTATCGGCGACAAGCCTATATATTCATGGGCCCGCGTGGACATCCATGATCACCTTGACAAACAACAAGATAGGTACCATGGCGGATTCTTCATTTGGTTCGTGTTATCGTAGTATAGGTCATGGTGAGATTCAGACCTAATTAAGTTTGAGCGCATATACTATGCACGCATGCATGCATGAATCCCCGTCATTGGCTTGAAGTGTGGTGTAACATACATATGCATCGTCAACCTAACCCTCACTCAGTGTGGGGATTTCTAGTTCGAAATCACGGTGCCACATCAAAGTTGTTCCATTGTTACTCAAAAACACACCTCTCCATACATATGTTTGGGCCACACGCATGCATTGGTTGTCTTCGGGGACTAGCTACTTGTGTGATTATTGGCGAGCTAGCCCATCTCCGGGGTCGCATGGACGGCCATCACTTTGAACAACAACAAGAGAGAGGTTGTACGACCAAGGTGGATTATTCTTGGTCCGTTTTACGATCCATCTTGGTGAGATATATGCCTCTCTGGCCCGCCGACTGAAAGTGTGTGTGTGTGTGGGGGGGGGGGTTGCTACTTCACACTTTGCTAGGTGAACCTCGGTTGGGGGGGGCATGCATTCATAGCTTAATTAGGATTCCCTTCATGGCGACACGAGGGGGTGGGGGGCTTCTAGCTACTTCGCACTTTGCTAGGTCAATGAACCTCGGTTGGGGGGCATGCATTTATAGCTTAGGATTCCCTTCGTGTCAAAACGAGGGAGGAGGGGGGCTGCTAGCTACTTCGCACTTTGCTAGGTGAACCTCGGTTGGGGGGGAGGGGGCATGCATCCATAGCTTAGGATTCCCTTCGTGCCGAGACGAGGGGGGGAAGCAATACCGTGCGCTTTGCGAGAGAGGTGCCACATCAAAGTTGCATTTGGTATTTGAAAATCAAACAACCCTTTTGATACATATATTTGGTCCACATGCAAGTGTGTTCGTGTTCTGACCCTCTCCCGCAACATTTTTCGCCAAATTTATGAACATTAGACAAGTCAGATGATGCAACAGACACGGTTCACTCAAACTAACCATGTGCCACGCCGGTGCACCTATCACGCACACATCCGCACAGTACATTGGGCTCCACGAGGCTCCCCCTCTCAAAAATATCTGCCCGCCTCGAGGATTTTTTGTTTCATAACACACGGTTGTTATCTCCGGAGTGCGATTTTTCTTGTCAATCCCGCCTGCATCCCTGGAAATATCTACCCGCGTCGAGGGTTTTTCTGTTTCATAACACACGGTTGTTATCTCCGGACCGTGTGCGATGCTTCTTGTTCCCAATCCCGCCTGCATCCCTAGAAAATATCTGCCCGCCTCGAGGGTTTTTCTGTTTCATAACACACGGTTATTATCTCCGGACCGTGTGTGATGCACTATCATCCAAATTTTCAATAGCCTGGCATTTCACTCCCGCATTTGACTCCCGCGTAGTAAAATTTTCCGTTCCCGCGTCATTTCCTCAAACACCCCGCGCCCCCCTCCACACACACACACGCGCGCACACACACACCAAAACGTCCTCGGGGATGCGCGCGCACACACACACACACACCCTCCCTCGCTCAAAACCCTAGCAAGGTCCCTGCCTCCACCGCCGCCACAAGGCCTCCATTGTCAACATCTGCCGGTTTGCCCATGCAGCTTACCCACCGATCTCCATACCCAGGCCGCCCTGAGTTTCTTAGATGATGCCTGCCAAACACCCGCTTTCCCACAGATCCCCATCCCCATCCCCCACTCCAGAGCGTCGTAACCTAAGCCCGGCTACGCTTCCCGTGGAGCTCGAGGAGCGACTGGCCCAAAAGAGGTGTATAGCGGTCTCTTCGCCCGACATCGCCGAGGAAGCTGACGACCATTACTGGCGGCAGGCACTCAAGCAGCGGGCTAGAGTATGCGGGCATGTCTCGTCTGCCGGCTACGACATCCAGGTCATCGACAGCGACACCCTGAGGCGGGCTGTGTCACAGGTTAAGTGGCCCACCCCCAACCCCTCGGGTTCAACCGCCGTCGATCTCATCCGTGGCCCCGCCGCTGATCTCCTCTACCTCGTTGTCAACAATTTGCCATTATACATCGCCATTGAGCCCCTTTTGTCGTTTCTGAAGGACACGTTCTGCGACGCTGGCTTGGGATCCACAGCTTCCAAGTTAGACCTCATCGACGGCGACCACGAGGAGGGCACCCTCTCCGGCTCTTCCAAGGGGAAAGAGCCCATCTGCTCTTCCAAGGGGAAAGCGCCCGTCTGTGACATCAGGGAGGGCACCCTACAGCCGTGCTCTTCCAAGGGGAAGGAGCCCATCTGCGACAACATGGAGCACATCCAGGGTCCGTGCTCTTCCCACGGGAATGAGCCCATCTGTGACAAGTGAGGAAACCCATGATTTTTTTTGCCATGCCTCTTCATAGGGGGAAACCCATGATTTGTTTTGTCGAGTCCCTTTTGTAGTGTAGTGAGAATATGTCCAGTTTTAATTGCTATATCTGGTTCTTTGTAGTATGCCTTGTTTATTTCAGTTGTTCACAATGTGATGCTCTATATGTGCAATTATTTACTGTTTAGTACATTTCATCAATCCAGTTTTAAACATACCGATAGGAATGCATATATTTGCTTGCTGTTAAGCCTGTTATAGCTAGCATATGCCTCTTTTAAAGTTTTTTGATTGTTCGGTTGTTTGTAGTTAGCATATGTTTAGCTTCAAATGCTATCTTTGGTTGTTCGTAGTATGCCTTGTTTATTCCAGTTATTCACAACATGATGTTCTATATGTGCAAGTATGAACTGTGCAGTTCAATTTCATCAGTACCAGTTTCAACAATACCACTACGAATGACTACATTTGATTGCTACATCTTGTAGTTAACACGCCTTTCCATTTTTATTTAACCATAACCAATGTACTTAGACCTGCACAATACCTGTTTGAATGACTATGTTTGCTTGTTGTTAAATGTTAGGCATGTTGCAGTTAGCACACCTTTCCACTTGTTTTGCTTTACTAGCGTGCTTAAACCTGCACACTGAAGCTATCTTTTGGAGATTATTTTGTCTGCCATGTGTAATTTTGGTTGATGTTTAGCCTGTTGTGCTTAACATGCTTCTCAATGTACCTACACAGGACAATTTTGGGAGCGACTGCTGTTTTCCATCAAGGTTAGTTTCATCCCATGGCTTATATCTTCTCACTGTTCAGGATATCGGTAGCTGGTACCATATAGGCCGGCGGCTGATAAGGGACTAATCAGTGAATCAGACTTTTAACTGAATATATCTGCAACCCATTTTTCGTTAGGTTAACTAGGGCCATATGTAATATATCTGAGGCTACATAGCAACATGCACTGTAATTAATGTCTAAATATGCAATCCTAGGCTACATAGCAACAAGGAAGAGTGTTACATTAATGTTCTAATGATGTCTAGATATACGTAGAAGAGCAGCAACAGCAACAGCAACAACACAGCCCTGTTTGGATACTCAACTTAGCTAGAGGTTAGAGTTCGTTTCTAGCTCATTACTAACCCTGAACTAACTCCATCCAAAGAGTTGTTTGGATGGCAGGGTTAGATTGACAATAAATGCACTAGGAGAACTAGCTACAATTAGCACCTCTTGGGTTGGATAGTTTTTTTGGGGGGTTATAGATGCAACTAGCTCAAACTAGCCCTCATGTTTAGATATACTTTAGAGCTATTTGAGCCCGAACTAGCTCAAACTAACTGTCACCCATGGATACAGCAGCGGTTAATCAGCCGATAATTTGTAAGAATGAACTAAACTCCTTCCGGCCCATAATATAAGATGTTAATTCATCTAATATGTGAGTATATTGGATGTTATAAGATACTCCCTCCATTCCTAAATATTTGTCTTTTTAGAGATTTCAAATGGACTACCACATACGGATGTATACAGAATATTATAAAAGAGTGTTGTCGTGGGATTGTCACGGTAGATGTCCTAGTGTGAGGACTTAGTCGTGGAGCCATCACAACGAGATTAGCTTAACGGGGTTAAACGGGACAAAGGACACAGGGAGTTTATACTGGTTCGGCCCCTTGCGGTGAAGGTAAAAGCCTAGTCCAGTTTGAGGTGGTATTGCTTGTGTCTCGATTACCAGGGAGCGAATACGCTTGACCTAGCTTTCGATCTCTTGTTTCTTGCCCTTAACTCGCCACCGGGTCGTCCCTTTATATATACAGGTTGACGCCCGGTGGCTTACAGAGTCCCGGCCGGCTCATAAACGTATCCGGCGCGGTGACTTAACTAAAATTGCCTTATAATACAAGTCATACACATATGGCGGTTTACACCTACGGGCCTTAAGCCGCCCTTGGGCCTTGGGCCCTTCATAAATTATCTTCATGAACCGCCATCTTCAATTCCTTCATGGGCTTTGTCTTATGAGTCGCCATGGGTATAACCCGGCCCCTCCTGGGCGGGTTAACTCAATAGCTATATCCCCAACATTAGGCCCAGGTTGATTTAAACTCGTTTACATCAATCTTCAACCCTTGAAAAAATTCCTTCTTCGTTGCCTTCGTGAAAACTTGTAACTTGCCATGACGTCATCCTCTGGGATCATGGTAACCCGTCATGACGTCACCTGTCATTAATTTTACACAAATCCAAAATCTTTAATGTATCTCCTTAGTTTTAATGAATCTACGAAAATCGAGGCGTCTGCACTGCCACATATCTGTTTTTGGCCTCCTCGATTCCCGCGCATGTCATTTATCCATTTGCCTTATAAATAGGGCCGGGGGTCTCTTTCACTCCCCCCCTCGTGCCTCTTCGTCTTGTCTTCTACCTCGCGACGCCCTAGCACACGAGCTCGCTGTCGTCGACCCTCGCCTCTGCTCCGACAACAGCCGCTGCATCAACTTGTTCGGACCAGATCTCATCCGCGCACCTCTGCTGCTCAACAGCCCTGGTTAGTTCTCCTTCTTCCTCTCCTCCTAGATCCATTAGGGTTTCAATGGAGTTCATCGAAGCTCGTCTTTGTTCTTGGCTGTAAGATCTTTTATTCGAACTTGGCATTCCTCATGTACCGCGGCAATCTCAACAATCCCTTTTACAATCAGAATATCTCCTCCGTATTTTAGAAAATTGATCTATACCCATGAACTGCTCGAGCACTGACACTTTTAGGTTTGAATATTTTTGCATTAACAGAAGTGCGCCAGATCTGAAATTATAGCATCAATCTGTGAAAACAGTTTTTCTGAATACTTAGCCATTTTGCTTCATCCGTAGATCTGCTCTTTCAACATTGGTATAGGCGGCTTAATTGAAAAATTGTAACCCGCCAGGTATCATTAGTCCCCTCTTAAGTCGCCAATAGTCTTTCAGTAATCTTTGTAATATCATGCTCTGGCTTAATACCTAGTCGTGCTTCATTATTGTTTGTCCTTGAATCGTAAGCCGGCTTAACCATGTGATCTTAAACCGGCGTAATCTTTTTTCAGAAATGGCTAAGACATATACTTCTTGCAATTGGGTCAAATCCCGGATTACCAAGGAAGAATTGAACAATTATGTCGCCACTGGCGCCTTAGCCAAAAAGGAGGATATCCACTTGAGAGCTCCTGGTGATGAAGTCCTTCCTCAACCCAAGGATGTAGAAGTAATTGTTTTTACTGATCACTTGGCTCGGGGGTTCAGCCCTCCCAGCTCAAAAAAATTCCGTAATGTGCTTCATTTCCTCCAAATGCGCCCTCAAGACATCGGACCCAACTCTGTGTCTAACATTTGCAATTTTCAAGTATTCTGCGAAGCCTATCTTCAAGAAGAACCCATAGTTGATTTATTCAGGGAATTTTATTATTTAAACCGCCAAACTGAATTTGTTGATGGGCCATGCCAAGAAATTGGTGGAGTCATTATTCAGAAGAGGAAAGATGTCATTTTTCCTCATGCCAAGCTGCATAGCCACCCCAAAGATTGGAACCAGACTTGGTTCTATGTTCGAGACACATCTCCGGCTGGTGAAAATCCTCTGCCGGGCTACTGCGAGCACCGGCTTAACAACAACCACCCACTTCCCCAACGTCTTGATGCAAAGGAATGGGCCAAGTATGCACCTGCCTTCTAAAAGCTCCGAGCCTTTATGGCCAACGGCTTAACTGGCGTCGATTTTTTCCGGTGTTGGTTGTCTTGGGGTATCTTGCCATTAAGCCGCCTCCCCGGCTTAATGTGCGAATATACTGGTGATGTTAAAGATCCTCAGCGCCATTGTGATATTCAGTTATCTGAAGCAGAAGTTACTGAAGCCACCAAAAAGCTGTTGAATGAGCCGGTAAAAGAGTGCAGCAAAACTGGACTTAGTCCTTTCTGCACTGTCAACAAGCCACCAGCCGTAAGAATTGCTCAACTCCTACTTAATCCTCATTCTTAATATTCTCTTATGATCTTTCCAATCTTAACAGGCTGATGACCCATTTTGGAAGAGGAAACCATAGGATAAGCTGGCCAAAGCACCTCGTGTCAAAACCAAGGCCAACAAGAAACCTTCCAAAAAGAAAAATGCCGAGTTTGCCGAGTTAAATATTTACGATGACGATGATAATCATGAGTCAGAGGTAGAACTTGATTCACTTGGCTCTTTTTCATACATCTCATTGACAATGATTGTTATCAGGACGACGCAGAGGCTAGCCATGCAGGTGACGCGGAGGTAATTATTCTTTCCTCCGGCTCAGAACCTCTGCCAACACAGAAAACTCATCAAGCAAGCCGGAAAGTAAGATTTTCTCACCCTCTAGCTCACTTGGATCCAAACTTTCTTTTGAAGAAATAGCAACATGAAGCTCGCCGAACGACCCAGCATAGCGGCAACGTGATCACTTCTTCCGGGTTACCGAACACTCCACTTCGCAAACGCCGTCCAGAGGTCTTACATATTTCTGACATACTTTACCCCAAGGCGGGTTATTTTCGGCAACCTCTTAACCCGTCCGATTCGAACTATCAGGGGACTTCTCATTCCTCCTCTGGCGAGTCAATAGGAACACAAATTCCAGCTTTCAAGACTTTGCCTGGGTAAAACTATTTTCAACTATTCCAATTTTCATGCTTGATCATCATCTTGACTTATTTTATTTGTTGTTTTCCAGGGTCAAACTAAACCCAGTAAAAAGGCAAAACAGAATAAGCCGGTCAATGATCCCAGCCTGTCCGAGCCGGAAAAACAACAACCAGAATCTTCTCGCCCAATTTCTGATAACATTGTTGATCATTTGCCACCAAAAAGCCACAATGTTAACCTTGACCCGATGAATGCTAACCCGACTGATACCAATCCATCGAGCCCGATCAGAACAACCAGTCCTGTTAAGTCGTCAGAAAAAGATGACGATGTTACCATTACTGGTCATGGCTTCACAACTCCGGGTCATCCTACTGCCTTATCCAGGCACAACACCAAAGAAGAAATCTCTACTGAGGATAAAGGCAATTGGAAGGTAGACTTAGAACACTACACTCAGTTCAGCGCCCAAGATATCCATTCTGGCTATTTGAACCATTTATACACCAGCCGTGATTTTGAAGCCGGCTTAGTGAACTTGATGAAGGATCGCTATGAGGTAAACGTTGTCACTTCCTCTTCATATAAATATATTTCCATTAGCCGCCAAGTTTACTGGATATGACAGAATGGAATGTGATGTAAACTTCGATAACTACATAGATACAAACCAGTAGCCCCCAAGGGCCGGTTTATATTTTGAATATGAACCGGGACTTATGATAATAGCATTTCAACTCTGCATTCATAGCCCCCAAGGGCCGGCTTAATAGATATGTTAAGCTGGGACCTTTGAGTAATAAAAGTACATTGCAGGCGTAGCCCCCAAGGGCCGGCTTAATAGATATGTTAAGCCGGGATTTATTTTGTAGGAATCTCATAACACTGGTCATAGTCTTCATAAATCGGATTACTACCACTTGTTCGGGTCAACCAATATGTTCAGTTGGTTTTCCCTTGAAGAGGAAAGGGTGATGCAGCAAAGTAGCGTAAGTATTTCCCTCAGTTTTTGAGAACCAAGGTATCAATCCAGTAGGAGGCCACGCACGAGTCCCTCGCACCTACACAAACAAATAAATCCTCGCAACCAACGCAATAAAGGGGTTGTCAATCCCTTCACGATCACTTACGAGAGTGAGATCTGATAGATATGATAAGATAATATTTTTGGTATTTTTATGATAAAGATGAAAAGTAAAATAAAAGGTAATAAAAATAGCTAAGTGTTGGAAGATTAATATGATGGAAAATAGACCCGGGGGCCATAGGTTTCACTAGAGGCTTCTCTCGAGAGAATAAGTATTACGGTGGGTGAATAAATTACTGTTGAGCAATTGACAGAATTGAGCATAGTTATGAGAATATCTAGGTATGATCATGTATATAGGCATCACATCCGAGACAAGTAGACCGACTCCTGCTTGCATCTACTACTATTACTCCAAACATCGACCGCTATCCAGCATGCATCTAGAGTATTAAGTTCATAAGAACAGAGTAACGCTTTAAGTAAGATGACATGATGTAGAGGGATAAACTCATGCAATATGATATAAACCCCATCTTGTTATCCTCGATGGCAACAATACAATACGTGCCTTGCTGCCCCTACTGTCACTGGGAAAGGACACCGCAAGATTGAACCCAAAGCTAAGCACTTCTCCCATTGCAAGAAAGATCAATCTAGTAGGCCAAACCACACTGATAATTCGAAGAGACTTGCAAAGATAACCAATCATACATAAAAGAATTCAGAGGAGATTCAAATATTGTTCATAGATAAACTTGATCATAAACCGACAATTCATCGGTCTCAACAAACACACCGCAAAAGAAGATTACATCGAATAGATCTCCACAAGAGAGGGGGAGAACATTGTATTGAGATCCAAAAAGAGAGAAGAAACCATCTAGCTAATAACTATGGACCCGAAGGTCTGAGGTAAACTACTCACACATCATCGGAGAGGCTATGGTGTTGATGTAGAAGCCCTCCGTGATCGATGCCCCCTTCGGCGGAGCTCCGGAAAAGGCCCCAAGATGGGATCTCACGGGTACAGAAGGTTGCGGTGGTAGAATTAGGTTTTTGGCTCCGTATCTGGTAGTTTGGGGGTACGTAGGTATATATAGGAGGAAGAAGTACGTCGGTGGAGCAACGTGGGGCCCACAAGGGTGGAGGGCGCGCCCAGGGGGGTAGGCGCGGCCCCCTACCTCGTGCCCTCCTGGTTGATGTCTTGTCGTAGGGTGCAAGTCCTCTGGATCACGTTTGTTCCGAAAATCACGTTCCCGAAGGTTTCATTCTGTTTGGACTCCGTTTGATATTCTTTTTCTGCGAAACTCTGAAATAGGCAAAAAACATCAATTCTGGGCTGGGCCCCCAGTTAATAGGTTAGTCCCAAAATAATATAAGAGTGTATAATAAATCCCATTAATGTCCAAAACAGAATATAATATAGCATGGAACAATCAAAAATTATAGATAGGTTGGAGACGTATCAAGCATCCCCAAGCTTAATTCCTGCTCGTCCTCGAGTAGGTAAATGATAAAAACAGAATTTTTGATGTGGAATTCTACTTGGCATAATTTCAATGTAATTTTCTTAATTGTGGTATGAATATTCAGATCCGAAAGATTCAAGACAAAAGTTTAATATTGACATAAAAATAATAATACTTCAAGCATACTAACTAAGCAATTATGTCTTCACAGAATAACATGGCCAAAGAAAGTTATCCCTACAAAATCATATAGTCTAGCTATGCTCTATCGTCACCACACAAAATATTTAAATCATGCACAACCCCGATGTCAAGCCAAGCAATTGTTTCATACTTTTAGTGTTCTCAAACTTTTTCAATCTTCACGCAATACATGAGCGTGAGCCATGGACATAGCACTATATGTGGAATAGAATGGTGGTTGTGGAGAAGACAAAAAAGGGAGAAGATAGTCTCACATCAACTAGGCGTATCAACGGGCTATGGAGATGCCCATTAATAGATATCAATGTGAGTGAGTAGGGATTGCCATGCAACGGATGCACTTAGAGCTATAAGTATATGAAAGCTCAACAAAAGGAACTAAGTGGGTGTGCATCCAACTCGCTTGCTCATGAAGACCTAGGGCATTTTGAGGAAGCACATCATTGGAATATACAAGCTAAGTTCTATAATGAAAAATTTCCCGGTAGTATATGAAAGTGATAGCATAGGTGACTTTCTATCATGAAGATCATGGTGCTACTTTGAAGCACAAGTGTGGTAAAAGGATAGTAACATTGTCCCTTCTCTCTTTTTCTCTCATTTTTTTGGGGCCTTTTC
The DNA here is from genome assembly GCF_002575655.3 of Aegilops tauschii subsp. strangulata. Classification (NCBI taxonomy): domain Eukaryota; kingdom Viridiplantae; phylum Streptophyta; class Magnoliopsida; order Poales; family Poaceae; genus Aegilops; species Aegilops tauschii. Next base: position 204,042,265 of record NC_053035.3, on the reverse strand, counting down.
TTCTCTCTTTTTTATGGCCTCTTTTTTTTTGTCCGGAGTCTCATCCCGAGTTGTGGGGGAATCATAGTCTCCATCATCCTTTCCTCACTTGGGACAATGCTCTAAAAAATGATGATCATCACACTTTTATTTACTTACAACTCAACAATTACAACTCAATACTTAGAACAAAATATGACTCTATGTGAATGCCTCCGGCGGTGTACCGGGATATGCAATGACTCAAGAGTGACATGTATGAAAGAATTATGAACGGTGGCTTTGCCACAAATATGATGTCAACTACATGATCATGCGAAGCAATATGACAATGATGGAGCGTGTCATAATAAATGAAACGGTGATAAGTTGCATGGCAATATATCTCAGAATGGCTATGGAAATGCCATGATAGGTGGGTATGGTGGCTGTTTTGAGGAAGGTATATGGTGGGTGTATGATACGGCGAAACGTGCGCGGTATTAGAGAGGCCAGCAATGGTGGAAGGAGGAAAAGTGTGTATAATCCATGGACTCAACATTAGTCATAAAGAACTCATATACTTATTGCAAAAATCTACAAGTTATCAAAGCAAAGTATTACGCACATGCTCCTAGGGGGATAGATTGGTAGGAAAATACCATCGCTCGTCCCCGACCGCCACTCATAAGGAGGACAATCAATAAATAAATCATGCTCCGACTTCATCACATAACGGTTCACCATACGTGCATGCTACGGGAATCACAAACTTTAACACAAGTATTTCTCAAATTCAAAACTACTCAACTAGCATGACTCTAAGATCACCATCTTAATATCTCAAAACAATTATCTAGTATCAAACTTCTCATAATATTCAACACACTCATAAGAAGAAAAAAATACTAATCTTGAATGCCTATCATTGTCAAAGCAAACTACCATGCTGTTTTGTAGGATTCTCAAAATAATCTAAGTGAAGCATGAGAGAACAATAGTTTCTATAAAACAAAATCACCACCGTGCTCTAAAAGATATAAGTGAAGCACTAGAGCAAAAACTATATAACTCAAAAGATATAAGTGAAGCACATAGAGTATTCTAATAATTTCTGAATCAAGTGTCTCTCTCAAAAGGTGTGTACAGCAAAGATGATTGTGGTAAACTAAAAAGAAAAGACTCAAATAATACAAGACGCTCCAAGCAAAACACATATCATGTGGTGAATAAAAATATTGCTCCATGTAAAGTTACCGATGAAAGTAGACGAAAGAGGGGATGCCTTCAGGGGCATCCCCAAGCTTTGGCTTTTTGGTGTCCTTAGATTATCTTGGGGTGCCATGGGAATCCCCAAGCTTAGGCTCTTGCCACTCCTTGTTCCATAATCCATCAAATCTTTCACCCAAAACTTGAAAACTTCACAACACAAAACTTCACAGAAAATCTCGTGAGCTCCGTTAGCGAAAGAAAACACCACTTCAAGGTACTGTAATGAACTCATTATTTATTTATATTGGTGTTAAACCTACTTTATTCCAACTTATCTATGGTTTATAAACTATTTTACTAGCCATAGATTCATCAAAATAAGCAAACAACACACGAAAAACAGAATCTGTCAAAAACAGAACAGTCTGTAGTAATCTGTAACTAACGCAAACTTCTGGAACTCCAAAAATTCAGCCAAAATAGGAAGACCTAGAAAATTTATTTATTGATCAGCAGCAATTGGAATCAATATTTTATCACGTTCTGGTGATTTTTAACAATTATTTTCGTGAACAGAAAGTTTCTGCAATTTTCAGCAAGATCAAATAACTATCATCCAAGAAGATCCTATAGGTTAAACTTGGCACAAACACTAATTAAAACATAAAAACAAATCTAACCAGAGGCTAGATCAAATATTTATTCCTAAACAGAAGCAAAAAGCAAAAAACTAAAAATAAAATTGGGTTGCCTCCCAACAAGCGCTATCGTTTAACGCCCCTAGTTAGGCATAAAAGCAAGGATATATCTAGGTATTGCCATCTTTGGTAGGCAATCCATAAGTGGCTCTCATAATAGATTCATAAGGTAATTTTATTTTATTTCTAGGGAAGTGTTCCATGCCTTTCCTTAATGGATATTGGAATCTAATATTCCCTTCCTTCATATCAATAATTGCACCAATCGTTCTAAGGAAAGGTCTACCAAGGATAATAGGACACGAAGGATTGCAATCTATATCAATAACAATAAAATCTATAGGCACACAATTTCTATTTGCAATAATAAGAACATCATTAATTCTTCCCATAGGTTTCTTAATGGTGGAATCCGCAAGGTGCAAGTTTAAAAAGCAATCATCAAAATCACGGAAACCTAGCAAATCGCACAAAGTCTTTGGAATCGTGGAAACACTAGCACCCAAATCACACAAAGCATAGCATTCATGATCTTTAATTTTAATTTTAATAGTAGGTTCCCACTCATCATAAAGTTTTCTAGGGATAGAAACTTCCAACTCAAGTTTTTCTTCATAAGATTGCATCAAAGCATCAACGACATGTTTAGTAAAAGCTTTATGTTGACTATAAGCATGTGGAGAATTTAGCACGGATTGCAACAAGGAAATACAATCTATCAAAGAGCAATTATCATAATGAAATTCCTTGGAATCCAAAATAGTGGGTTCATTAATATCTAAAGTTTTGATCTCTTCAATCCCACTTTTACCAATTTTTGCATCAAGATCTAAAAACTCCAAATTTTTGGAACGCCTCCTAGGTAAAGGTGGATCATATTCAGTCCCATCATTATCAAGATTCATATTACAAAACAAAGATTTAATAGGAGACACATCAATAACTTTTAAATCTTCATCTTTATTTTCATAGAAACTAGAAGAACACGCTTTCACAAAGCAATCTTTCTTAGCACGCATCCTAGCGGTTCTTTCTTTGCACTCATCAATGGAAATTCTCATGGCTTTGAGAGACTCGTTGATATCATGCTTAGGTGGGATAGATCTAAGTTTCAAGGAATGAACATCAAGAGAAATTCTATCAACGTTCCTAGCCAATTCATCAACTTTAAGCAATTTTTCTTCAAGCAAAGCATTGAAATTCTTTTGCGAATTCATAATCTCCTTAACACTAGTCTCAAATTCAGAAGGCATCTTATTAAAGTTCCCATAAGAATTGTTGTAGGAATTACCATAATTATTACAGGAATTACTAGGATAAGGCCTAGGATTAAAGTTTCCTCTATACGCGTTGTTACCAAAATTATTCCTACCAACAAAATTCACATCCATAGATTCATTATTATTCTCAATCAAAGTAGACAAAGGCATATCATTAGGATCAGAAGAAACAATCTTAGTAGTAAATAATTTCATAAGTTCATCCATCTTTCCACTCAAAACATTAATTTCTTCTATCGCATGCACTTTTTTATTAGTAGATCTTTCAGTGTGCCATTGAGAATAATTAAACATACTATTATCTAGGAGTTTAGTAGCTTATCCTAAAGTGATTTCCATAAAAGTGCCTCCGGCGGCCGAATCTAAAAGATTTCTAGAAGCAAAATTCAATCCGACATAAAAATTCTGTATGATCATCCATAAATTCAAGCCATGTGTAGGACAATTATGTATCATTAATTTCATCCTCTCCCAAGCTTGTGCAACATGTTCATGATCAAGTTGCTTAAAATTCATAATATCGTTTCTAAGGGAGATGATCTTAGCGGGGAAAAATACTTAGAGATAAAAGCATCTTTGCACTTATTCCAAGAATCAATACTATTTTTAGACAAAAATGAAAACCAAGCTTTAGCACGATCTCTAAGCGAAAAAGGAAATAGCTTCAGTTTAACAATATCATTATCCACATCTTTCTTCTTTTGCATATCACACAAATCAACGAAGCTATTTAGATGGGTAGCGGCATCTTCACTAGGAAGGCCGGCGAATTGATCTTTCATGACAAGATTCAACAAAGCAGCATTGATTTCACAAGATTCAGTATCGGTAAGAGGAGCAATCGGAGTGCTAAGAAAATCATTATTGTTGGTATAGGTGAAATCACACAATTTAGTATTGTCTTGAGCCATAGTGACAAGCAAGCAATCCAACACACGAGCAAACAAGAAGCAAGCAAAAAAAAAGAGGCGAACGAAAAAGAGAGGGCGAATAAAACGGCAAGGGTGAAGTGGGGGAGAGGAAAACGAGAGGAAAATGGCAAATAATGTAATGCGGGAGATAAGGGTTTGTGATGGGTACTTGGTATGTTGAATTTTGCGTAGACTCCCCGGCAACGGCGCCAGAAATGGCTCATTGTCGGGAGTCAAATCTTGACTTGACTTTGCGTAAGCCTCCCCAGCAATGGCGCCAAAAATCCTTCTTTCTACCTCTTGAGCACTGCGTTGGTTTTCCCTTGAAGAGGAAAGGGTGATGCAGCAAAGTAGCGTAAGTATTTCCCTCAATTTTTGAGAACCAAGGTATCAATCCAGTAGGAGGCCACGCACGAGTCCCTCGCACCTACACAAACAAATAAATCCTCGCAACCAACGCAATAAAGGGGTTGTCAATCCCTTCACGGTCACTTACGAGAGTGAGATCTGATAGATATGATAAGATAATATTTTTGGTATTTTTATGATAAAGATGCAAAGTAAAATAAAAGGTAATAAAAATAGCTAAGTGTTGGAAGATTAATATGATGGAAAATAGACCCGGGGGCCATAGGTTTCACTAGAGGCTTCTCTCGAGAGCATAAGTATTACGGTGGGTGAACAAATTACTGTTGAGCAATTGACAGAATTGAGCATAGTTATGAGAATATCTAGGTATGATCATGTATATAGGCATCACGTTCGAGACAAGTAGACTGACTCCTGCCTGCATCTACTACTATTACTCCACACATCGACCGCTATCCAGCATGCATCTAGAGTATTAAGTTCATAAGAACAGAGTAACGCTTTAAGTAAGATGACATGATGTAGAGGGATAAACTCATGCAATATGATATAAACCCCATCTTGTTATCCTCGATGGAAACAATACAATACGTGCCTTGCTGCCCCTACTGTCACTAGGAAAGGACACCGCAAGATTGAACCCAAAGCTAAGCACTTCTCCCATTGCAAGAAAGATCAATCTAGTAGGCCAAACCAAACTGATAATTCGAAGAGACTTGCAAAGATAACCAATCATACATAAAAGAATTTAGAGGAGATTCAAATATTGTTCATAGATAAACTTGATCATAAACCCACAATTCATCGGTCTCAACAAACACACCGCAAAAGAAGATTACATTGAATAGATCTCCACAAGAGAGGGGGACAACATTGTATTGAGATCCAAAAAGAGAGAAGAAACCATCTAGCTAATAACTATGGACCCGAAGGTCTGAGGTAAACTACTCACACATCATCGGAGAGGCTATGGTGTTGATGTAGAAGCCCTCCGTGATCGATGCCCCCTCCGGCGGAGCTCCGGAAAAGGCCCCAAGATGGGATCTCACAGGTACAGAAGTTTGCGGCGGTGGAATTAGGTTTTTGGCTCCGTATCTGGTAGTTTGGGGGTACATAGGTATATATAGGAGGAAGAAGTACGTCGGTGGAGCAACATGGGGCCCACGAGGGTGGAGGACGTGCCCAGGGGGTAGGCGCGCCCCCTACCTCGTGCCCTCCTAGTTGATGTCTTGACGTAGGATCCAAGTCCTCTAGATCACGTTCGTTTCGAAAATCACGTTCCCGAAGGTTTCATTCCGTTTGGACTCCGTTTGATATTCTTTTTCTGTGAAACGCTGAAATAGGCAAAAGACAGCAATTCTGGGCTGGGCCTCCGGTCAATAGGTTAGTCCCAAAAATAATATAAAAGTGTATAATAAAGCCCATTAATGTCCAAAACAGAATATAATATAACATGGAACAATAAAAAATTATAGATACGTTGGAGACGTATCATTCATCGTTTGACAAGAGCAGTATGCATTAGCCCCCAAGTGCCAAGGACAATACTTGTATTGTACTTGGGACTTTGTAGTATTTGAAGAAGTAATAGACATTAGCCCCCAAGTGCCAAAGATAATACTTGTATTGTGGTTGGGACTTTTGTATAAATTCATTGCCATCTCATAAATTGTTTATCTTTTGCAGTGGAGAGGTCAGCCCTGCTAAAGAAAATTGAAGATGCTGAAGCCGCGCTTAAACCGGTGACTGAGGAATTATCTGGCTTAAAGCAGCAAATTAATATTATGTCATCAGCCATCTTTGGTAAGAACATATCCCCCTTGTACTTGTAAGAATCATATTAGAAACGCCTGTCGGCTTACCCATAACTGTATTGACACAAGTTCTCGGAGCGCTAAGTTGGGCTCAGATATGCGCATCCGGCTCAAAGCTGTCTATACTCTTGTAGAACAGCTATATACTGGTGCCCAATGAACCATCGCTGGTACAATGCATAAGAAAACTCCTTCAACACTTATCCAAGACACCTTGAAGCAATTATCAGTGCTGCCCAAGAGAATTGACGAATTAAAACGGGGAGCTGCCAGAGCTGGTGCTTTAACCGCGTTAAGCCGGGCCAAAGCATGGCAGGCCGATCTTGACCCGGAAGATTTAGCCAATGGATGTCCCAGTGTTAAAGAAGATGGATCGGACTTCAGTGCTGATGACTTCGCAGAAATAGCAAGAGCTATACGCCCGTTAGCAAGTAAACTAGCTGACGAAACTAGCTTATCCTCATACCAGGCGGCTTATGATGCTGACAACAAGAAGATTGCTACGCCGGTTCATGAACCAACAGATCTTATTCCTCCGATTCGTAAGCACACCTTTGCCCCTGACATTGATCCATCAAATCTTATTGACGATGAAGCTGTGTTTAGAGCGTTGACCGATATCAACTGTGCTACGCTTGACTTCCAGCTAATGGATAAGCAAGGAGTTGAGGATGAAGAAGAGGTGCAAGAAGATCCTGAAGCTTCAACCCGCCAACAATCATAAGCCGGAGTGCTGTACTGATAACTTTGATGAACGCTTAGTCTCGTTGGGCCATCAGATGCCTTGTAATAGGCTAGCTTAAACTCTTGATTTGCTATGCCAACATGCATATTTTGCTTTACATGATACTGTTGATCCGCCAATTTAAGATTTGCCACTTGTGCTTGTAATATTGCCAATTTAAATCTGTTCCTACATACAAATAGATCACAAGTGTCCTGGCGGTTTACCGCAGGACGGGTCATAATGCCCAATATAAAACCGCTGGTGACTAGAATAGTTCATAACTAGGGCCGGTTTAATCATGATTGAATATACTCAAGAAATATCATACCTGTGATATGTGATAAAAAACTGCCGGCTTATTATGCCAATGCAGCACGAGTAATGACCCAAAACTTAGAAGAGAATAATTCCAAGTACTCAATTCCATCATATGTTGCCTGGTCACCACAAACCTATGTTTGAGTTGTGCTACGTAGTCAGACTCTATTTGGTTTGTATAACCCGGTCATTAATCCACCAATTAGGCCAGAGCTATTCCCATATGAAATTATAATATTGGCTTAAGAGCCGAAATCCCAAGGTAATCAGAGCTCTGCTCTCATGAAATTATCATATTGGCTTGGTAGCCGAATTATCAAAGTAATCGGAGCTGTGCTCTTATGAAATTATCATATTGGCTTGGTAGCCGAATTATCAAGGTAACCAGAGCTGTGCTCTTATGAATTTATCATATTGGCTTGGTAGCCGAGTTACCAGGATAACCAGAGATGTGCTCTTATGAATTTTCATATTGGCTTGGTAGCCGAATTACTAAGATAACCAGAGTTGTGCTCTTATGACATTATCATATTGGCTTGATAGCCGAATTACCAAGATCAAGTGGGTAGTAACGCTATGTTCTCTTTGGTGAATACACCTATGTTTGAACAGGAAGCCCCCAAGTGACATATTCGGTCAAGAGGGTAGTAATGCTATGATCCGAATACGATCAGGAACCCCCCAAGTGACCATAATTGTGGCGTTGCACCGGATCAAAAGGGTAATGACGCTATGTTCTCTTTGGTGAATACACCTATGTTTGAACAGGAAGCCCCCAACTGATCATGTTGTAAGTAACAAAGACTCATTTATTCTTGGAAATGAAATGACAGAGGCCCTGCTTTCTCAGGGATGCCGGCTTTATTAAAAATATAATATATACATTGTCAAAAATATGTACATTGCAAGAGCCGGTGGCTCAAGTATAGTAAGGCCAAAGATGAGCAATATTCCACGGCCGGTGGGTCTCCTCCTCCGACTTACGCGAATCCTTGTGTTCCCGAATGTCGATAAGGTAGTATGACCGGTTGTTCAGATTTTTACTGACCACAAAAGGTCCTTCCCAAGGTGGGGATAACTTGTGCATGTCAGTTTGATCCTGGATGAGCCGGAGCACCAAATCACCTTCTTGAAAAGTTCTGGTTTTAACCCGGCGGCTGTGATAACGGCGTAGATCTTGCTGGTAAATTGCTGAACGAGCCGCCGCGATGTCACACTCCTCATCCGGTAGGTCAAGCGCCTCTTGACGTGCTTTTTCATTGTTAGCTTCAACATAAGCCGCCACACGGGGCGAGTCATGCCGGATGTCACTAGGGAGAACTGCCTCTGCTCCGTAAACCATGAAGAAAGGCGTGTAACCCGTAGATCTGTTGGGGTGGTATTAATGCTCCATAACACGGAAGGTAACTCCTCCACCCAACAACCCAGCGTCCTCTGTAGGGGAACCATAAGCCAGGGCTTGACCATTAGATTGGGGGTGAGCCACTGATGACACATCAAGCCGGCTATGCTCACGTTGACAAAATTCTTTCATAGCACCCTTGGATAAATTAGTGCCATTATCAGTTATGATACTTTGGGGAAAGCCAAAACGGAAAATCACCTTTTTAATGAATTGAACCGTCGTTGCCGCGTCACATTTGCTGACCGGCTCTGCCTCAACCCACTTTGTAAATTTGTCAACTGCCACCAAGAGGTGTGTTTTTTCATCCTTAGACCTTTTGAAAGGTCCAACCATATCAAGCCCCCAGACTGCAAACGGCCAAGTAATTGGAATCATCCTCAATTCTTGAGCCTGCACATGGGCTCGTCGTGAAAATTTCTGGCATCCATCACAATTACTGACCAGATCTTCAGCATTAGCATGAGCCGTCAGCCAATAAAATCCATGACGAAAAGCTTTAGCCACAAGAGATTTTGAGCCGGCATGATGACCACAATCTCCTTCATGAATTTCCCGCAGAATCTCACGGCCTTCTTCGGGTGAAACACAACGTTGAAACACCCCTGTGACACTACAATGATGTATCTCTCCATTGACAATGGTCATTGATTTGGACCGCCGGGTTATCTGCCTAGCCAAGGTTTCATCCTCAGGTAACTCGCCCCGGGTCATATACGCCAAATATGGAACTGTCCAATCAGGAATTACATGAAGAGCCACCACCAATTGTGCTTCTGGGTCAGGAATAGCAAGATCTTCCTCTATAGGCAACTTGACTGAGGGATTATACAGAGAAAGTATTAGGTGGCACTGGCTTACGCTAAGAGCCTAACTAGCTTAAAGCATCAGCCGCCTCGTTCTTCCTTCGATCAATATGCTCAACCTGACAACCCTTGAAGTGACCCGCAATATCATCGACCTCTAGATGATAAGCCGCCATGAGTGGGTCCTTAGAATCCCAAGTACCAGAAACTTGTTGAACTACCAAGTCTGAGTTGCCAAAACACCTCACCCGGCTTAAGTTCATCTCCTTAGCCATCCGAATACCATGGAGCAAGGCCTCATACTCAGCTGCATTGTTAGTACAAGGGGACATTAACTGGAGAACATAACAAAATTTATCACCTCGAGGGGAAGATAGAATAACTCCAGCCCCCGAGCCTTCCAATTGCCTGGACCCATCAAAGTGAATAGTCCAATACGTGTTATCTGGCTTTTCTTCAGGCATCTGCAACTCTATCCAGACAGTGATGAAATTTACCAGTGCTTGAGACTTGATAGCCGTGCGAGGCATATACTTCAAACCATGAGGTCCAAGATCGATGGCCCACTTGGCTATCTGACCTGTGGCTTCTCTATTTTGAATAATATCCCCCAAGGGAGCAGAACTGACCACAGTGATTGGGTGACCCAAAAAATACTGCTTAAGCTTCCGACTGGCCATGAACACCCCATATACAAGTTTCTGCCAGTGCGGATACCTCTGCTTGGACTCAATGAGAACCTCACTGATGTAGTAAACCGGCCTCTTAACCGGATATTCCTTGCCTGCATCCTTCCGTTCCACCTCAATAGCTATGCTGACTGCACGGGCATTAGCAGCCACGTATAACAACAACGGCTCCTTGCCAATAGGAGCGGCAAGAACGGGTGGCTCAGCCAGCTGTTTCTTCAAGTCCTCAAATGCTGCATTAGCGGCATCACTCCAGACAAAATTATCTGTCTTTTTCATCATCTGATACAGAGGGATAGCCTTCTCTCCCAACCGGCTTATGAACCGGCTTAAAGCCACAATACGACCCGCCAGACGTTGAACATCATTGATACACGCCGGCTTAGCCAAAGAAGTAATGGCTTTGATCTTCTCCGGATTAGCTTCAATGCCTCTGTTAGAAACCAGAAAACCCAAGAGCTTGCCAGCCAGCACACCAAAAACGCACTTGGTTGGGTTAAGCATCGTCTTATAAACCTAGAGATTATCAAAAGTTTCCTTCAAATCGTCTATCAAGGTCTCCTTCTTTCTGGATTTCACTACAATATCATCCACATAAGCATGAACATTGCACCCAATCTGATTATGAAGACAATTCTGCACACATCGCTGGTAAGTCGCCTGGGCACTCTTGAGCCCAAAAGGCATAGACACATAGCAGAAGGCTCCAAAGGGAGTTATAAAAGTTGTCTTCTCCTGGTCCTTAACTGCCATCTTGATCTGATGATAACCAGAATAAGCATCCAAAAAACTCAAACGCTCACAACCCGCCGTAGCGTCAATAATCTGATCAATACGAGGGAGAGCAAAAGGATCAGCCGGACAAGCCTTGTTTAAACCTGTGTAGTCCACACACATATGCCAAGTGTCGTCTTCTTAAGTACCAGCACCGGGTTAGCCAACCACTCAGGATGAAAGACTTCAACAATAAACCCAGCCGCCAAGAGCCGGGCTACCTCTTCACCAACGGCCTTACGCCTCTCTTCATTGAAACGACGAAGAAATTGCTTGACCAGCTTAAACTTGGGATCAATATTAAGAGTGTGCTCAGCGAGTTCCCTCGGTACACCTGGCATGTCAGAAGGTTTCCATGCAAAGATGTCCCGGTTCTCACGGATGAACTCAATGAGCGCGCTTTCCTATTTTGGATACAGATTAGCACTGATGCTGAACTGCTGAGATGAATCGCCAGGAATGAAGTCAACTAGCTTGGTATCATTTGCCGATTTAAACTTCAACACCGGGTCATGCTCCGTAGTTGGCTTTTTCAAAGATGTCATGTCAGCCGGGTCGACATTGTCTTCATAAAATTTCAACTCCTCTGTTGCGCAGACCGACTCGGCATAGGCTGCATCACCTTCCTCGCACTCTAAAGCTATCTTACAGCTTCCGTGCACCGTGATGGTTCCCTTGTAACCCGACATCTTGAGCTGCAGATAAACATAACAAGGCCTTGCCATGAATTTAGCATAAGCCGGCCGTCCAAACAGAGCATGAGAAGGGCTTTTGATTTTCACCACTTCAAAGGTTAATGTCTCCGACCTAGAGTCATGATCATCTCCAAAAGCAACTTCCAGAGCTATCTTACCAGCTGGGTATGCCGACTTACCACGCACCACACCATGAAAAACAGTGTTCGACGGCTTCAGATTCTTATCAGTCAACCCCATGCCACGGAAAGTTTCATAATAAAGGATATTGATGCTGCTACCTCCATCCATGAGTACCTTAGTGAACTTATATCCTCCAACCTGAGGTGCGACCACCAAAGCCAGGTGACCCGGATTATCAACCCGGGCGGGTGATCCTCACGGCTCCACACAATGGGTTGCTCCGACCAGCGCAAGTAACAGGGAACTGCCGGTTCAACAGCATTCACAGCCCTTTTATGAAGCTTCTGATCCCGCTTGCATAAACTTGTGGTGAAGACATGGTACTGCCCAATATTCTACTGCTTCGGGTTACTCTGATACCCAGATTGTTGCTGCTGACTACCCTGACTAGACTGTTGATGAAAACCTCCCTGGTTACCTTGGTTGCCCTGGTGACCCTACAAACCTGAGTTAGAGCTGCCACCACCCTGACCTGGACCATAAGAACCAGGACCTGAGCCGCCATCTGGCCCATGATTGTACTGGAACAAGTCAGAATTTTTGAACTCTCTCATAATGTAGCAGTGCTTCCAAAGGTGCGTGGATGGCCTGTCCCGCGAACCATGCTTTGGACAAGCCTGATTCAACATCTGCTCTAGATTTATACTTGACCCTCCTGCCCGAGGGGGTGGCTTTCCTTTACGACGCTGACCATTGTTCTGGGCATTGCTATTGGCCGCCAAATCTGAATTATCAGCCTTACGTTTACCGTTACTCCCCTGATTCGCCGGGTTATGATGCTGGTTTCTAGTGTTGCCACTCTTCTTTCCCTTTCCCGGCTTATCATCATCAGACTCGGGGTCCTCGGTACCATCTGAGTCGGCGTATTTGACTAGAGCTGCCATGAGCGTCCCCATGTCATTGCAGTGGCGTTTGAGTCGCCCTAATTTCTGCTTCAAAGGTATGAAACGACAATTGCTTTCCAACATTAGGACTGCCGAATCAGCCTTGATACGATCCGACGAGTGCAGAATTGCTGAGACCCGGCGCACCCAGTGGGTTGTCGACTTACCCTCTTCTTGAACACAAGCAGCCAGATCCACGATCGACATAGGTTGCTTGCACGTGTCTTTAAACTGATGTATGAATTGGGCTCTTAACTCGGCCCATGATCCAATGGAGTTGGCTGGCAGTCCTTTTAACCAGGTGCGAGTTGTTCCTTCCAACATCATTGTGAAATACTTAGCACATGTCGCCTCATCGACGTCCAGTAACTCCATCGACATCTCATAACTTTCGACACACGTCTCAGGGGGTAAGTCAGCTGTGTAGTCAGGCACTTTATGAGGACCCTTGAAATCCTTGGGCAGACGTACATTGCGTAGAGCCAGCACTAAACACGGCACACCAGTGCTTCGGGAGGTCACGCCTAACTCCACCGAAACTGTCGGATAAACTGGAGACGGCTGATGAGCCGTGTTCTGGGCTGCCGGCTTAGGCTCGCGACGTTTTCTCTCCTGATCTATCAGGGCCTGAGTGTTATGGGGAGGGTTATGTCCACGGGGCGAGTTACGACACTGCTCACTGCTTGACACCGCCGGGGAGTCCATGTGCCTGCTATAACTCTGGCTTGGGCGAGGGGTTGAATGAATTCTCTCACGACTGTAAGAATAAGCCTCCTACTGCACCAATGCTGTTTGAAGAAGCCCTCTAACCCTCTGTGTTTCAACCGCGGTTGGAGACTCACCTTCAACTGGAAGAGCCGCCAATCGTGACGCCGCAGCGATCATGTTGTCCAAAGGGTTAGAGTAATGACCCGGTGGCGTCGGCACGTGTTGTGGTGGGATATTGTTCTGACGAGGCGGGTCCATCATGCGTGGCTGAATCGGCGCTCCAATCCCAGGTGCAGCTACTGCCCGGTTTACCCCTGGCGGGTCACTGGTCCCCGCACCAGTAGTATTGAAGAGGTTCCTTGCCTCGTAAACTAGAGGAAGATGACTTGGGTGCCTTCTCCTCATGACGTCATTCGAAGCGTTCTGATCCAATGAAAGCCGGAAAGACTCAGCCTAATCCGTTGTGCCTGAGCATCCAGAACCGCTCGTTCCACCGTCATCCTTGCATCCTCGGTTGCCATGTCCTCCTTAGCTTGAGCTATATGATCTCGCAATTTTGCCACTTCTGCATTGTGCTGATCTTGGTTCGCCAGGTTAACTACCGCCATCAGCAGTGTTTTCAAAGCGTCTAATAAGTCGGACAAAACCTGAGCCGGCGGGTGAGGGAGTCCTGGACTAAGGGGTCCTCGGGCGTCCGGCCTGTTAGCCGTGGGTCGGACTGATGGGCTGTGAAGATACGAAGACCGAAGACTGCACCCGTGTCGGGATGGGACTCTCCTTGGCGTGGAAGGCAAGCTTGGTGACCAAATATGTAGATTCCTTTCTTTTTAACCGACCCTCTGTAACCCTAGATCCTCCCAGTGTCTTTATAAATCGGAGGACTTAGTCCGGAGGGGATATATTCATTACCATGGTCATACAGGATAGACTTCTAGGGTTTAGCCATTACGATCTCGTGGTAGATCAACTCTTGTAATACTCATATTCACCAAGATCAATCAAGCAGGAAGTAGGGTATTACCTCCATAGAGAGGGCTCGAACCTGCATAAACATCGTGTCCCCTGTCTCCTGTTACCATCGACCTTAGACGCACAGTTCGGGACCCCCTACCCGAGATCCGCCGGTTTTGACACCGACATTGGTGCTTTCATTGAGAGTTCCACTATGACGTCAATGACAGGATCGATGGCTCACCTTGTTCTCAAGGACAATATCACCTCCGGAGGAGCACTGGCCCCAGGCCAAACCCTTCGGCTGGGCGGCTTTACCATGACCGCCCGTTCGGTCGTAGAACCGACGATGACCTCCCGAGTCATCGAAAATCCCCTTCGTATCGACTCTGAACACTCCAAGCAGATGGATCCAACGGAGTTTTGATCTTTAAACGAGCTCCTAGATCGCATCGCCGCCCTGGGGGTCGCTACAGACTACAATCAAATTGGGCTTAAACCCGATCAGAGAGAAATAAAATCTCCACCGATCACCCACCGGGTAGCGGTAGTCGAGGAGCGAGACGACATCTCTTCCTCCATACTAAAGACGAACTATGCCCGGATCTCCGGTTTAAAAGAGCCGGACACCCACCTGCGTGTAAACGCATCCTGCCCTCCGAACATAGAATCGGACGACGGGCCTAAGAAACTAGTGGATATCCCGGAGCCCGATCTGTTAAGTTCGGAAGACCTTCAGACTCCGGATCTAAAATTGTGTCAGGGTTCAGATTTAAATCCACCCACCCACCCAAATATAAGCGCTCTAATGAGCATACAACAGCAGTCTCAGGAAACGGTCCACCACTTCTGGGCCAGATTCCTTCTTGTCAAAGACAAGATTAAAGATTGCCACGACGAGGAAGCGATCTCAGCATTCCGCAACAATTTCATGGACGAAGGAATCCTCAACGCCATCAACCACCGTCACATACTAAACTTCGCTGACTTGGCAACTATCGTACAGAAGTATAGCGTAATGGAAAGCGCCTGGAAAACTCAGGCAGCCCGTTGGGAACCATCGGTCCCCACTCAACCCCTCTTTCAGGCGAAAAGGGCGCACCCTCACAACACGCCTGGTTCAATAGTAAAGAAGTACAAGTCTAGTACGGGGCACGGAACCGTTCTGGAAGGATGGCTCGATGGGCCATGCAAAATACATGCAACACCGGATAACATACCAACACATAGCCTTAGAGCATGTTGGATACTCCGACAAGTGGCCAAGAGCGGCGAGGATATCCTCACCAAGAATACCCCAGAACAACACCCCCTAGAAGACGACGACCCCAAAGTACTGATGGTCTTCGAGACATTCGCCTCAAATAATAGGCGCAAAAGGGCACTCCGCGAACTCGCCGAAGTCTGTCAAATAGCAGCAATAAACCCTTGGAACGACACAGCTATAACTTTTAATGCCGGTGACGAACCAAAGTACAGGACAGTTCGAGCACCAGCCGCCTTGGTCCTCAGTCCGATCATGGACGACTTTCGGCTCACCAAGGTTCTCATGGACGGCGGCAGCGGACTAAACCTCATCTATGAAGACACACTCCACAAAATGGAAATAGATAGGAGCCGCATCAAGCAAAGCAGCACGACCTTCCGAGGAATCATTCCCAGTCGGGAGGCACGATGTGCGGGAAAAATAACACTCGACGTGGTATTCGGCACGCCGGAGAATTATCGGTCCGAAGAGATAACCTTCCAAGTGGCCCCTTTTAACAGCGGATATCACGCCCTCTTGGGGCGAGAGGCATTCACACGCTTCCAAGCTGTACCTCATTACGGGTACATGAAGCTTAAGATGCCCGGGCCCAACGGTATAATCACTCTTGCCAGTGATCCAGACATTGCACTCCGCGCCGAAAATAAAACCGCATCCCTGGCCCTCAAAGCATTATCTGAAGCCCTCGCGGCCGAAGAATTAACCGCACTGCGCTCCACGGTGGATAGGGACGACATGATCTTAGACAAACGCCCCAAATCCACCTCCTTCAAGCCAGCAGAAGAGATAGTCAAATTCCAGGTCCATCCAATGGACCCCAAGAAGACAGCATCTATCGGGGCACAATTAGACCCAACGGTCGACGCCGTGCTGCGGGATTTTCTCTGCGAAAACTGGGATATATTTGCCTGGCACCCTTCGGACATGCCAGGAATCCTGCGCAAGCTGGCCGAACACAGCCTCAACAGATTAAAGGGATCTAAACCAGTCAAACAAACCCTGCGGCACTTTTCCGAACCCAAACGCCAAGCCATGGGAGAGGAGCTACCCAAGCTAATCGAGGCCGGATTCATTAGAGAAATAAAACATTTGGACTGGCTGGCAAACCTGGTGATGGTACCGAAGAAGGATAAATCCTGGCGCCTGTGCATCGATTTAAAGACCTCAATAAGGCTTGCCCTAAGGATCCCTTCCCCCTCCCCCGCATTGATCAAATCATTGATGCTACCGCAGGACACGACTCACTGTGCTTCCTCGACGCATATTCCGGATACCATCAAATCAAAATGAAGGAATCCGATCAAGCTGCAACAACATTCATCACCCCATCTGGGCCATTCTGCTTCAACACCATGCCCTTCGGGCTCAAGAACGCCGGCGCCACCTACCAACGCATGATCCAAACATGCCTGGAGAAACAGATCGGAAAAACAGTTGAAGCTTATGTGGACGACGTCGTAATCAAGACAAGGCACGTCGAAACACTAATAGACGACCTACGTCTCACATTTGACAACCTCCGCGCATATGACATTAAGCTCAATCCGGAAAAGTGTGTTTTTGGCGTCCCCGCAGGAAAGCTGCTGGGCTTCATCGTTTCCAATAGAGGAATTGAAGCAAATCCAGCCAAAATCCGAGCTCTATCACAATTGGCTACGCCAACAGACCTTAAACAAGTCCAAAAACTCGCGGGTTGCGTAGCAGCTCTAAGCCGCTTTATCTCCAGATTGGGAGAAAAGGCACTGCCACTCTATCGCCTTCTACGGCGAACTAATCACTTCGAGTGGACGGACGCGGCAACAGCCGGACTGGAAAAATAAAAACCCTTTTAGCAAGCAACCCAATCCTGGCCGCGCCAAATGTCGGCGAGCCCATGTTACTATACATATCGGCAACACATCAGGTGGTGAGCGTCGTGCTCATCGTTGAACGAGAACAGGACGGACACAAATTCCCGCTTCAGAAGCCAGTATACCATGTATCTACGGTCCTTACACCATGCAAATCCTGGTACCCCCATTATCAAAAGATAGCATACGCGGTCTTCATGGCATCCCGAAAGCTACGACACCATTTCCAGGAGTGTTCGATCACGGTGGCTTCCGAAGTACCACTCAATGAGATTGCAAATGGGCCATTGAGCTCCTTCCATTCGATATCACATACAAACCACGTCGAGCTATTAAATCCCAAGTACTGGCCGACTTCGTCGCCGAATGGACAGAGGCCGAACTCCCTAAAGAGTACGCACATATTCCAATTGGGTTATGTATTTTGATGGCTCCAAAATGCTTGCAGGATTAGGAGCGGGTGTCGTTTTAACGTCCCCCACTGGAGATGTAGTCCAGTACGTACTACAAATATTATATACAACTCCAACAACGCAACCGAATATGAGGCCTTATTGCATGGTCTTCGGATGGCCGTCTCCATGGGCATACAACGCCTAGAAGTGCGTGGGGACTCAAACCTCGCAATATCTCAAATAAACGGAGATTTTGACGCCAAAGATCCGAAGATGGCGGCTTATCGCAACGCCGTCCTGAAAATGTTGGCTCGGTTCGAGGGGCTCGAGTTTCATCACGGGGCTCGAGAAAGTAATCAAGCGGCGGATGTCCTTGCTCGCATCGGCGCTAAGCGCGACCCCGTCCCACCTAACATATTTCTAGAAAGGCTTTTTAAGCCATCCGTGGTGTGGCAAGGGGAGAGTGGCGACACTAGTCCGGACCCGAACACAACCCCAGATTCCTAACACACCGATATCGTCGGGGGCTCAGCCACTGAAATAACACCGTCGACCCATCTCATTATGGCAGTAATTGGCCCATGGACTGAACCCTACTTGGCCTACCTTAATAGGAAGGAACTTCCTGAGGATCAGAACAAGGCCCGCCGCATTGTCCGGTGTTCGAAGGCCTACAAGGTTCACGACGGAGAGCTCTACAAGAAAAGCGCTACCATAGTCTTTCAAAGATGTATCTCCGAGGAGGAGGGGCGGTAGCTCCTGGCTGAGATTCATGCCGGTCTCGGCGGGCACCATGCCGCAGCTCGGGCCCTTGTTAGCAAGGCCTTCCGTGTAGGGTTTTATTGGCCGACGGCCCGAGCAGATGCGTAGGACCTTATCCAACGTTGCGTCGGATGCCAACTCTTTGCCAACCAAAGCCCCCCACTGCCCTACAAACAATCCCCATCACTTGGCCTTTTGCGGTCTGGGGACTGGATATGGTTGGACCCCTTAAAGGAGGAAGCCATAAGAAAAAATATCTGCTGGTCATGGTGGATAAATTCACTAAATGGATAGAGGCCAAACCAGTTAAAATGGTCGAGTCCGGGCCGGTGATAGATTTCATATCCGGCATCGTCCACCGTTATGGTGTTCCACACAGCATCATCACTGATAATGGCTCCAACTTCACAACCGACGAAGTGAAAACCTGGTGCGCTAATCTGGGCATCAGGCTCGATTACGCCTCTGTCTATCATCCGCAGACAAACGGTCAAGTCGAACGGGCCAACGGTCTTATTATGAGCGGCATCAAACCCAGGCTAGTGCGGTCTTTGAAGGAATCAGACACACACTGGGTTGAGGAGCTTGACTCCGTACTCTAGGGGCTGCGGACCACGCCCAATCGCACTACCGGATACACACCCTTTTTCATGGTGTACGGCGCAGAGGCTGTGCTACCCTGCGACATTATACATGACTCACCTTGGGTGCGCATGTACGAAGAGAGAGAGGCCGAGCTCGATCGACAGGACAACCTAGATGCCCTGGAGGAGGAGCGTGACGTTGCAAAAGCCCATTCCGCATTTTATCAACAACAGGCCCGCAGATATCAAATCAGAGAAGTACGGGCCAAGACTTATAACGTTGGCGAACTCGTTCTATGCTTGCCGGAGAAGAAAAAGGACAAACTCAAGCCCAAATGGGAGGGTCCCTTCATCATTGACGAAGTTCTCACTGGAGGAGCGTACCACCTGCGTGATGCGTTAGAGAATCGCCTCAAGCCGAACCCCTGGAACGCGGCCAGACTCCGAAGATTCTATGCCTAAGCGCCGAACTCTTTGTTCGTCTCCTTCTCCCTGCTGTTTCCATAACACCTTTTTTCTTCTTTCTCTCTTTTCGTTTTTTCTCTTCAGCTTCACAGCTTTTGTGCGGTTAGACCGTGCATGCCTGACGCACACATCTTTAAAAATGTACGTCCATTATACCTAGGGGCTTCTTGTTCAGAAGCTTGCTATTATTATTCCCCGAGCATCAAGCTCATTACATATGCGCTTTTTCCATATGTACCTTTTCTTCACCATTATATGCATCAATATGACTTAAGTTTTGGCCAAGCTGGGTTGCCTGGCTCCTGTGCTTATGCCCTATGTTCCCGTTAGTTCGGCTAGGGCATAAAGGGAGCACCTCTACGATTGTTACTGTCGGGTCATCCGGATGTGTACCTCATACTGGGTGAACCCGAAAGCTAGCGTTCTTAAGGGAATATTCGGTCAGTGGATTAAAGACGATTTTCGCATTTACTACATTGTGAACCCCCAGAAGTTAAAACATACTGCGATTTTTCAATCACAGTTCGGACATGCGCATTAACGCATGCACACCCAGCGAAAGGCACCCTTAACGTAACTATTCTCTCTAGAATATGTTTCTTACAATCTTAATGTAATATGACATAACTAGCCGGATAATTGTCTGTTCAAGCAACTATGGCACCTACGCCTAGTTTCCATGCATACCGGGTCTACTCGGCCGCTCTGGTATTCAGAAATACTCCGCACCTTCGGGTCCAGAGGTTGAAGCGAAAAGGTCTGCCATGACAATCATTTTACAATTCAGCTAGAGTTGCGTATGCAAAGGAAAGTACATAGTCACTTAGGACTCAAAAACTTCCTCCTCTATGTCGTCCAGCAGGCTATCTAACTTACAATCCTGCTGGGAATACTTGGCGGCTACTTTTACTTGGTCATATACCAAACTAACAGGAACTTCTTTCCCATCTGACCCTAGAGGTCCGACCCGAGCCATATGATTCGGATCAAGCTTGGTGTACCGCATTTTCACCATGGCCCAGGCCTCTCGCGCACCTTCCCGGCAGGCCGATATTTTCCACAATTGAATGCGCCGCCGCGCTCCCTTGAATAGCTCTAGGAGCTCCTCCATCTTTCCTGGGGGAGAGGCAGATGTCCACAAGGCCTTGGCAACGCTTCGCATCGCCTGCCGAGCTTGCTCATGCACGCACGACAGCTCTTGTAGAAGGTCGCCCGAGAATCCGGACATCTCCTCTTCAGGACGACCCGTCAGCATACCTACAAACATAAACTCTATCAGTACCTTTAGTCTCCGAACTATCACAAGGTAGGTTCGGCCACATACTGAATATGCCGCCTCGCAGCCTTTTGTTCTACTTTACGGAGTCGGCTAATTGGGCCCGCACATCTTTCAGTTCTTCACCCAGCTGGGTCTTTGAATCTTGGAGTTTTTTTTCTCTTGTCTGACTCGGGTCAGCACCCGTTCGCCTGCGGCATGTAGTCTTTTCGACTCTTTTCCCTCCAGTTGATCTGACGATCCTGTTATGAGAGAAGACGCAGTGTTAACACAGTCGCTATACAATTACTATTTCTCGATGGAGAGAAATATCACCGGAAGACGCCTTCTTGGATTTTTCCAGTTCGGCGGTAACTGCATTTAACTGTGTCCAGCACTTTTCTAGCTCTTGGGCCAGCAAGTCGTTCTTCTCAGAAAGAACCTGATTATGCAGCGATCCTCAAATCTGTTGTACCAACTACTTTAAGTCTCGGGGGCTACTGGCATATTGTCATCATACTCAGACATAGTAAACTTACCTGCACATCTTTTAAATGTTGCTGTGTGGCTCTGCTAAGCCCATCTCGAGCAGCTCGGATGTATGCATCAGCCGAGCTAAAGGCATTAAACGCCTCTTCCGAAAAGCGTGGGTCTCGTAAAATCGCCCTCCGGCGCCGATGATTCATGGCGCTCTCCACTTCCGAGTTGGTGACGGACATATTTTCCGAGCCCTCAGCCTAAGGACAGTCCGGTGTCACTCCCATATCAGCCCCATCTCTTCGGCTGGGGCCGGATCCCGGCTGTTGGGAGTATAACTGGCCGGATCCCCGGACACAGTCCGGCGAACGCTTTTCCTGATACAGGACGAATAGGAAAGTCACAGTTGGATGTGACTATTAAAAAAACATATTTGCAAACCCGTACCTCTTTGATGAGGGCCCGACCATGTCTTCGTTTGCCTTCCTCTTCGAAGGCTTGCTCGGTGCGGGAGCCGCTCTCTTCGGAGTCGCTCCTGGAGTAGCACGGTATGTTGAACGCCTCCCCTTTGAAGTATGAGACAGTGCGGTGGGTGAGGAGGAACGAGGGAATCCTTTCGGGGGAGATGTCTCCTGACTACTTACGTGTGAAGCAGGGAGAAGGCCAGGGTAATCAGCGATGATGGCCACTTCTCTGCCGTCGTAACTCGCCTGGTAAAACACCCCATTCTCGAGCACCACGAATATATCTGGATCCTCTTCGAATCCAGGGTCAAGGTCCCGATTGTGGCCCTCGGGCTGCGGGGCGGGGCTGTAAAGCCCCTCGGAAATCGTTCGCCAGTGCTGTTATCAATGGGAGGGTTAATGTTCATTAAACATAACTCAGGGAGTGAAATGAGTAGAGCAGAGGAGTTGGGGGCTTACCCAGCTAGGAGGACTATACATAGAATATCCTTCCGTGTGCTTGAGGCGCAGGAACTCCTCTTCCTCCCCTTTGAACAGCTCGGCCAATATTTTGGCCAGGGCGGCAGGGGTGTCTGGACCCTTCCTGCCGCAGCGGGAGGCGTCGTCCTCCCCATTATAGTGCCACATGGGAAGTCCTCTGTATTGGAGTGGCTGCCCCCCCCCCCCGCACTATGGAGGTCGCCATTACTTCGACTATCGTATATCCGAACTGGGCGAGCATCTTTATCTTGCTCAAGAGTTGGCGAACCTCCGCACTATCTTCCTCCTCGAGGCTCCGAGGGCGCCAACTGTGGCGTTTCTTCAAAGGAACGCTTGCGAACTCAGGAAGACCCCTCCGGACTGGGTCCGGAAGTGCGACGTCCTCGATGTAGAACCACTCAGAAGCCCACTCTTCACACTCCTTCTTTGGCGTGCCGGATAGGTATCCGGTCTCAGCAATGCGCCATATTTCGGCTCCACCCACTTCAAATATCGATCCCTCGTGATTACGCGGGACAAGGCAGAATAACTTTCTCCACAATTCAAAATGGGCCTCACAACCCAGGAAAAGTTCGCATAAAGCGATATAACCCGCAATGTGCAAGATGGAGGCTGGAGTAAAGTTGTGCAGCTGGAGGCCATAATATTCCAGAAGTCCTCGGAGGAATGGATGAATTGTAAATCCCACGCCCCTTAGCAGATAGGGGACAAAACACACTCGTTCCTCCGGACGGATTGGGGAAATCCTCCGCCTGGGTTTTGTCATCGAAGGAGGCCAACCTTGCTCGAACAGGGACCAGATCCGCAGGGGGAGAAACCCCTGCGTTTGCAGCTTCACCTGCTGACTGTGGGATACGGAGCACTTCTCCCACTCGCCTCTCTCTAGGCCGCATGGATGGGGGGAGGAGCTGGGAATGCTAGACATGTCGGAGTGTTCCTTCCTAGCAGCCTTTGAGGATTTTCTCCACGAGATGATTGAACAGATCTGGGATCCAATCTCGTTAAATAGACGCTGTCCCTCGTGTGGCCGAGGAGGTATGTGCAAAAATACCCTGACCTCTCGCATCCGCTCAACACGTGGAAGCTGAAGTTGTTGGTACACAGAAGCCAAGGGGTACACCATTAAATGGAAGGCAGAATACACTACTTGAAGTCATCGGTGGAGGAACCCGCCTTGCAATGCCGAAGACAATCTATGCGCCGAACACCTCGTCATTGAAGACTGGTTCGGGGGCTACTGAGAGAGTCCTGGTCTAAGGGGTCCTCAGGCGTCCAGCCTGTGAGCCGTGGGCCGGACTGATGGGCTGTGAAGATACGAAGACCGAAGACTGCACCCGTGTCCGGATGGGACTCTCCTTGGCGTGGAAGGCAAGCTTGGCAACCAAATATGTAGATTCCTTTCTTTGCAACCGACCCTGTGTAACCCTAGATCCTCCCGGTGTCTATATAAACCGGAGGACTTAGTCCGGAGGGGATATATTCATTACCATAGTCATACAGGCTAGACTTCTAGGGTTTAGCCATTATGATCTCGTGGTAGATCAACTCTTGTAATACTCATATTCATCAAGATCAATCAAGCAGGAAGTAGGGTATTACCTCCATAGAGAGGGCCCGAACCTGGGTAAACATCATGTCCCCTGTCTCCTGTTACCATCGACCTTAGACGCACAGTTTGGGACCCCCTACCCGAGATCCACCGGTTTTGACACCGACAGCGGGCGCGCAGGGCCTCCTGCCCCGGCTGCCGTTGCCGCTGCTGACCCGGAAATCATTGCTGCTGCTGTTGAATAATTCTGCACTGACTGTGTACCATCCATAAAGATCGCAACCCGGTTCGGCGACTCATAGGGGTCTGGAATACTATCGCCATTGGAACAGCCCCCAAGCCTGTCGTCTTGTAATTGGTACAACGAAGTAGCTTGCCCGGAGACGACTCACCATCAGAATAAATGGCCGTCTCACCGCCATACATGGATCCTTCCAACTCAGCCCCGTGGATAAATCCAACAAAGGCACGCTTCACGGCGGGTTGAACTCGGGCGGGTCGTGCATGCTGAGCCGTCTCGACGATGTCGGTGCAGATCTCCGGCTCAGGGCCTGGCTCGCCGATCTTACCGATGAAGACATGGATTCCGCCAAAGGGGACCCGATACCCGTACTCAACTGAGCCGGCCTCGGGGCCCCAGCCTGCATCATCGACGTAGAGCTTGCCGCGACGACTCTTGGTCATCCGGCCAACCGCGTGTCCCTTGATCCCTTCGAAGCTGCCCTGTAAGAACTCGAAACCACCATGCGCTGGCCCCACGATGGGTGCCAACTGTCATGGGATTGTCACGACAGATGTCCTAGTGTGAGGACTTAGTCGTGGAGCCATCGCGACGAGATTTGCTTAAAGGGGTTAAACGGGACAAAGGACACAGGGAGTTTATACTGGTTCGGCCCCTTGCGGTGAAGGTAAAAGCCTAGTCCAGTTTGAGGTGGAATTGCTTGTGTCTCAATTACCAGGGAGCGAATACGCTTGACCTAGCTTTCGATCTCTTGTTTCTTGCCCTTAACTCGCCGCCGGGTTGTCCCTTTATATATGCAGGTTGACGCCTGGTGGCTTACAGAGTCCCAGCCGGCTCATAAACGTATCCGGCCCGGTGACTTAACTACAATTGCCTTATAATACAAGTCATACACATATGGTGGTTTACACCTACGGGCCTTAAGCCGCCCTTGGGCCTTGGGCCCTTCATAAATTATCTTCATGAACCGCCATCTTCAATTCCTTCATGGGCTTTGTCTTATGAGTTGCCATGGGTCTAACCCGGCCCCTCCTGGGCGGGTTAACTCAATAGCTATATCCCCAACAAGTGTTGTACTACATCATTGTGCAATTGTTGTTTAGCTTCTAATATTAACTTGGTGCTTTTAGGTACATATGTCATTGGTAAATATCCGCGTTTCGGCCCTTTCTACGTATGGGGCAATGAGATATCGATGAACCAGCATCAAGTGAGGAAGCTGATAACGATTGTTAGTAAAATGGGTCCAAAGATGGCAATTAAACTATTTGTTTACACTTTATCCAAGACAACAGCGAACTGCAGGATGGTAAGTAAGAACTCTGCAGCCTTCTTTTTACTGCCCACAATGTCTGAAACTTTTTCCTTTGCAGTGGTTGCCAAAGCAGTTTACTCAAGATTACCTCTCAAACTACATGATTGGTGGGCATGCAAAGGTTAAAGTATTTCTACCAGAACACGATGATTATCTAGATGTTTTCATGAAGACCGTGAAGGATGGGCGGTCGGCCATCACAAGGGGTTGGACTAGAGTCGTGTGTGCCTTCTGCATGGAGGAGGGCACAATATGGGCATTCCGCTTCACCTTGTTCAGCAACCAGAATATATTTCGCCTCTTTCATTACCGTCTTTAATAGTACAAGTATACAACTATGGTTCATCATTCTTTATTTGGTTCTTATGTAATTCTTGAACATATGTACTTATGAATCGAATAATGCATTGGTTGTTTGAACTTGATGGATATGAATAAAGCTGTAGCATACATTCAAATTCAAATTCAAATCCAAATCCGGTACAATTTGGAAAAGCAGCAATTAAATTACGGTGAAATTACACTCTCCAGGTTGTTACGGCACACACGGTTGGTAAAACACAAACGTTTGCGATATGCACCATAATTGGAGACGGTTCACAGAGAGGAAACGTGTGCAAGCATGCACACAGTTGCCGTTTGCAAAGCGTGTGCGATGTCAGACAATATCACAAACAGTGCGGGCAAACTAAACGTTTGTGTTAGTTGCCTTATCGTACACGATTCACAACCATGAACTGTTTCTGATAAAGTATGCATCATAAACGTTGCACCACAGAATAGCGTGTGCGATAGTTGTCGTGTACGACGATGTTACGACGGTCCGACGTTCCGTAATCCTGTCTGACACTCGTACGACGATTACCTAATCTTCTTAACGGTGAACCGTTTGTGATGGGCCACGCATCATACACATTCTATAATAGTGAACCGTTTGTGATGGGTCACGCATCGTAAACGTAGCACCACAGAATACCGACTGCGATGGCAATGCGAGCAGAAACGAGTAGGAGTACTGTAGGGGCCCTATCCCCGGCGGTTTCTGGGTCGTGTGGGAAGGACCCCCCTATCGCCCACACTCACTTGGCGACGGTTCCAAATGTCGTCGCAGAAAGGGGTTAAAAACCGTTTGTTTAGGACTGACGCGCACCAGTGATTACCGAGAGGGCCCAGAGATACCTATCCGATACACGGAGTGAAAAATCCTAATCTCGATCTATGCCAACCCAACAAACACCTTCGGAGACACTTGTAGAGCATCTTTATAATCACCCAATTATGTTGTGACGTCTGATAGCACACAAGGTGTTCCTCCGGTATTTGGGAGTTGCATAATCTCATAGTCAGAGGAATATGTATAAGTCATGAAGAAAGCAATAGCAATAAAACTTAACGATTATTATGCTAAGCTAACGGATGGGTCTTGTCCATCACATCATTCTCTAACGATGTGATCCTGTTCATCAAATGACAACACATGTCTATGGTCAGGAAACATAACCATCTTTGATTAACGAGCTAGTCAAGTAGAGGCATACTAGGGACACTCTATTTTGTCTATGTATTCACACATGTACTAAGTTTCCGGCTAATACAATTCTAGCATGAATAACAAACATTTATCATGATATAAAGAAATATAAATAACAACTTTATTATTTCCTCTAGGGCATATTTCCTTCAGGGAAGTCCTCGAACCGGCGTAGGGGCGCGGCGGCGGGCGGATCGGGGGACCGGCGACGGCGGATCGAGCCCGCGGAGGACGACGGGGACACCTCGGCGGCCACCTCGCCGGCACCGGGCGAAAAGGCCGCGATAAACTTCTTTTTGGCCATTGGCTCCTCGAGCTCCCCAGCACACAGGCAGAGGTTGAGGATGGAGGCGCCGGCGATGGTGGCGACCTACCAATGGTTTCGAGGGTTGTGTGTGTCTGTGTGAGTGGAGATTTTGGGGAGTGTGTGATGTGTGTGGAGGGGCGCGGGGGGCAAGGCGGTGTCTGAGGAAATACTGCGGCAACTGAAAATTTTACTAGGCGGGAGTAACAAGGCGGGGCTACTGAAAATTTGGATCAAGGGCGAGCAGATATTTTTGAGATTGTGAGGATGCAGAGGCGGGAGTACAATGCCGGGGCTACTGAAAATTTTAATCATGGGACTGAAGCAGAGCGGGAGTAACAGACATCGCACACGGTCCGCACATACTAATTGTGTGCTATCAAACATTAAAACCTTCCAGGCAGTAGATATTTTCGAGATTATGAGGCAGTAATATTTTCGAGATTGCGAGGGATGCAGAGGCGAGAGTATTTGGGGAGCGAGCTAGTGTGCTTGACACGCCGACTGTGGACTGTAGCCGACACACCTTCTCGCGTAAGCCATAGGCGTATTTTACACCGACGGTGTCCACGATATTTCGTACTACATCTCACACGATTGGTGATAATAAACTGTGTGGGATCTACTTGATTTTTCATCTGGATTTGAATTACATAATGGGGTCACAGCGGCAATGGATGGCGTTTGAATTGCTAGACCTTTTATCTGAAGTGAACATGCAACTATATGTGTGTCGTAAAAGAATTGGAATTATTCAGGGTTCGTTTGGACATTTTATACATTAAACTGGTTTTCTAGCCATTTCAGGTGCACAATTAAAAATTAAACTACATGCACATGCTCTGGTGCATATAAATTGGTTGAAAAATCAAATCTTTGTCCTTGGGTGCATGCTTATGTCCCATGCAAAAAAAGGGAATGAATTTCAAACACCAGGGCACTGTTGATTGCCGGCAAAACATTGAGATACCTGGTTTTTAAATTCTAGTAAATCCAAAACTCGTCTAAAATTCATGAAACTTGGCATGCTATCATGGAGCGGCATCAACATGCCGTGGTAAAAAAATTGTCCCATTTGGGGACAGGTTTGGTTATAAGCTTTTCACAAACTAGAGCTTCTCACAACAAGCGTGATGGTTTCGGTACGGAACGTGCCACCTTTGGGGACGAAACGATATCCGTTGCCTCTTATTGCTTTCAAAAAAATTCTAGTGCCAACATAGAACAACATGAGTGTTGTGCTAAGTTTTGGAAATTTTCAGGGTTCGTTTGGACATTTTTATACATTAACTGGGTTTTCTAGGCATTTTATGTGCATAGTTCAAATTTGAAATATATGCACATGCTCCAGTGCATACAAATTGATTGAAAAATCAAATCCGTGTCCTTGGGTGCATGCTTAGGTCCCATGCAATAAAAGGGAATGAATTTCAAACACCAAGGCACTGTTGATTGCTGGCAAAATGTTGAGATACCTGGTTTTTATATTCTAGTAAATCCAAAACTCGTCTAAAATTCATGAAAGTGGGCATGCTATCATGGAGCGGCATCAACATGCCGTGGTAATTTTTTTGTCCCATTTGGGGCAGGTTTGGGTATAAGCTTCTCACAAACCAGAGCTTCTCACAACAAGCGTGATCGTTTTGGTAGGGAACTTGCCACCTTTGGGGACGAAACGATATCCGTTGCCTCTTATTGCTTTCAAAAAAAAATCTAGTGTCGGCATAGAACAACAGGAGTGTTGTGTTTAATTTTGGAATTTTTCGGGGTTCGTTTGGCCTTTTTTATACATTAATTGGGTTTCTGGGCATGTAATGTGCATAATTCAAATTTGAACTACAAGCACATGCTCCAATGCACCAAAGTTGGTTAAAAAATCACATGTGTGTCCTTGGGTGAATTTCTAGGTCCCATGCAAGTTTCAAACACCAGGGCACTGTTGATTGCCGGCAAAACGTTGAGATGCCTGGTTTTTAAATTCTAGTAAATCCAAAACTCATCTGAAATTCATGAAACTTGACATGCTATCATGGAGCGGCATCAACATGCCGTGGTAATTTTTTGTCCCATTCGAGGCAGGTTTGGGTATAAGCTTCTCACAAACCACAGCTTCTAACAACAAGCGTGATGGTTTCGATAGGGAAGATGCCACCTTTGGGAATGGAACGATGTCTGTTGCCTCTTTTGCTTTCAAAATTTTCTAGTGTCAACATAGAACCACAGGAGTGTTGTGTTTAATTTTGGAATTTTTCGGGGTTTGTTTGGCCTTTTTATACATTAATTGGGTTTCTGGGCATTTAATGTGCATAATTCAAATTTGAACTAAAAGCACATGCTCCAGTGCACCAAAGTTGGTTGAAAAATCACATGTGTGTCCTTGGGTGAATTTCTAGGTCCCATGCAAGAAATAGGATTGAAATTCAAACACCAGGGCACTGTTGATTGCCAGCAAAACTTTGAGATGCCTGGTTTTTAAATTCTACTAAATCCAAAACTCGTCTGAAATTCATGAAACTTGGCATGCTATCATGGAGCGGCATCAACATGCCGTGGTAAAAATTTTGTCCCATTTGGGGCAGGTTTGGGTATAAGCTTCTCACAAACCAGAGCTTCTCACAACAAGCATGGTGGTTTCGGTAGGGAACGTGCCACCTTTGGGGATGGAACGATATCCATTGCCTCTTATTGCTTTCAAATAATTTCCAGTGTCAACATAGAACAACAAGAGTGTTGTGTTTAATTTAGGAAATTTTCGGGGTTCGGCCTTTTTATACATTAATTGAGTTTCTGGGCATTTAATGTGCATAATTCAAATTTGAACTACAAGCACATGCTCCAGTGCACCAAAGTTGGTTGAAAAATCACATGTGTGTCCTTGGGTGAATTTCTAGGTCCCATGCAAGAGATGGGAATGAAATTCAAACACCAGGGCACTGTTTATTGCCGGCAAAACATTGAGATACCTGGTTTTTTAATTCTAGTAAATCCAAAGCTCGTCTGAAATTCATGAAAGTTGGCATGCTATCATGGAGCGGCATCAACATGCCGTGGTAAAAATTTTGTCCCATGTGGGGCAGGTTTGGGTATAAGCTTATCACAAACTAGAGCTTCTCACAACAAGCGTGATGGTTTCGGTAGGGAACGTGCCACCTTTGGGGACGGAACGATATTCGTTGCCTCTTATTGCTTTCAAAAAATTTCTAGTGTCAACATAGAACAACAGGAGTGTTGTGTTTAATTTAGGAATTTTTCAGGGTTCGTTTGGTCTTTTTATACATTAATTGAGTTTCTAGGCATTTAATGTGCATAATTCAAATTTGAACTACAAGCACATGCTCCAGTGCACCATTGGTGGTTGAAAAATCACATGTGTGTCCTTGGGTGAATTTCTAGGTCCCATGCAAGAGATGGGAATGAAATTCAAACATCTGGATGTCGTGGCTCGGCCGGAAAGATTAAAAAACTTGGTTTTTTAATTCCTGTAAATCGAAAACATGCCTGAAAATCATGAAACTTGGCATGGTGTCATGACATGCACCAACATGCTGTGGT
The DNA here is from genome assembly GCF_002575655.3 of Aegilops tauschii subsp. strangulata. Taxonomy (NCBI): domain Eukaryota; kingdom Viridiplantae; phylum Streptophyta; class Magnoliopsida; order Poales; family Poaceae; genus Aegilops; species Aegilops tauschii. The sequence goes on along the minus strand of NC_053035.3, from coordinate 204,011,395 downwards.
AATTTTTCTGTCCGATTTGCGAAGGCGCACACATTAACAATCAACAAAGTCATTTTGGAACAAGTGCTGTCACATTATAAATCGGAAACACAACTATTATTGAACAGTGGGCGTTCTACTTACCATTTACGTGCCGCCACGCGTCCCCTTTTTTTATTGGCTAGGAGGTGTCGTGTGGGTAGCTATGGCATGCGATCAGACCCCTGCACGTGCTCATCGGGAGGAGAGCCCTTTGACCTCTATCCGCCGTGCACCTCCCTCCCAACGTCTCCATTAATGGCGCCCGAGCCCCTGTTTCACGGTGTGGCTAGGTCTCACTGGACTGAGATTTAAGAGAGAAAAATGTAAATCTAAAAAGAAAGTTTTGCACGGATCTTGATATAAGATCCGACGGACCTATATAGCATCGACTGCGACTTATAGCAAGCATGATGAATATAAGGACGATGACAGTGGATAATAATTGTCTTACTTAATTAGGGACATAATTTAAAAAAGCCACATGCGGCAACGCCGAAATACATAAGGGCAAAAGAAGAAGGAAGACAATGATCTGGCTCCCTGATCTCTACTTTCTTGATGCGTTGCTGCAGGCCGCGGGAACTAGTCTCTGCGGCGAGCGGTGATGAGCTCTTTCTTGTCCTCAAGATGCTGCTTGAGAGCATCCACGGATTCCTCCACCAGCGTTCTGCGCTCGATGCGTAGCATGGCATTCTCATCCATAAGTTTCTTAACGATGACGTTGGTCCTCTTCAACAAGGCAGTGGTCTCCTCCTGCTGCTCCGCACTTTCGTCGATCTTCGCCCTCAGCAGGTTGCGCTCGGCCCGGAGCTTCGCATTGCTCTCATTTAGTTGTCGGATGACGCCGGTAGCCTGTTCAAAAGAGGCTTTCATGTCGTCCTACAACCTCGCCCAGCCGGAGATCTGATCCATCTTGCTATGGACGATCGCATGCATGCGCCTGTAAGAGTCCTCGCTTGCCTGCGAGACATTTTCCCAGGCCGCCGTGGGGCGGGAGGACATCTCTGTTGCATTCACGGCGCGGCGGGACATCTCTTCTGCTTCCGCGGTGCGGCTGGATCAGTCTGCTGCATCGAGGGCACGGCAGGACCTCCGTGCTGCTCCGGCGGTGCGGCGGGACCTCTCTGCTGCTATGGCCGTGCAGCGGGACATGTCGGCTACTTTCGCGGCGAGGCGGGACATCTCTCGTGCTTCCGCTTCCATGTTCGCCTCTCCCTGTTGGCAATGTCTCGACCCAGAACTCACGCCGGCCATGGCACAAGCAAGGGAACGATGATGAATGACTTGTTTGTTTTTGTGGATGAGGATTTGACAAGGAATGTGCAGTCGTCTTGGAGTAGTAGTATTTATAACCGAGTACTAATACGCTCCTAAGTGGGAAACTGTTTAGGTTTTGATCGGTGTGAACAGGTTTGCAATTTAGAATTTGACGGGACACAGGCTCAAAATTTATTGACGGTTCTATAATTCTAAGTGCGGCACTATTCCCGGACGGCGTAACGTGGGCACGCTTTCTCGGCCGCGTAAGTGGCGTTTCTGTTCTGTTGCCTAATCACAAAAAGTTAATCCTTCTAAAGCGTATGCCCTCAATCACACATTGTCAAAAAATAATGCAGTAGACCTTCTTTAACATGTGTTAAAAAATAAAAAATAAAAAACAAGGACCTTGAGGTTAATTCCACAGATGGGATGTGTCATAAATGTCATTAATGGACATTTAAGATACATCCCATCAGTGGGATTAACATCAAGACAACTTCCCATCCGGTCACCCATCTCATGCCTACTCCAGCCTGAGCACAGTTAACTTGAGAGTTCTCTTAGATGAGTTACTGGTGGAACAACTAGTCCTTGCTGATATAGATGCCCTCTTCACGTCCTTATGGCATACCCGGATGACCACCCGTCGCCCAATGGACAATAGATGTTGTGTAGACAGAGCATATCACATATGTCTTATTAGAAGCAATCGTCTGTGTTATTATCGGTCTTCGCACACATTTCTGATTACATACCTATTTGCCGCGTATCACACACATCTTGTTATATTGAACCATTTCTGTTCTCTTGTCTCAACGCAAACAGTTCATCCAAGTGAACTGCATGCCGTATATCGCACACACCTTGATCTGGCTGACCGTTTGTTTTGTGTTGCCTAATCACAAACAGTTCATCCGAGTGAATCGTAAGCCGTATATCCCACACGCCTTCATCTGGCTGCCTGTTTCTTTTGTTCTGCCACATCGCAAACATTTAATTGAACTGAACCGTATGCTCGGCACGACGGAAATGACATACGGCCATGGCAGCTAGCGGGGCTATGGGGACGGAAGGGAGCGGGGGAGAGGGGGAGGACGTGCGGTGCTCACCGGGGAGGCTCACGATGGCCTCGAGGAGCACGACTGAGATTCTGGTCGTTGTCGATTCGGTCGACGTTGAGCTCGACCAGGTCCTCGGTCATGCTCCTTGATGCCGTAGGAACCCGTAGCGCCCTCCAGTTCGCTCCCTCGCCCCCTAGCGGCGTCCCCGACGGGCCAGCGCTCCGGCCACCGCCGTGAGCTCGTCTTCGACGAGCTCGTCGCCTCCCGCCTGCTGCCGATTGCGGCAAAGGATGCGCGTGAGCACCACCAGCCCATAGAGCCGCTTCGCGCGCCGAGGCATGCCCCGTAACCATTTTCCCGACCTCAGCCGAACTCCGGCATCCGCTGCGGTTGACGTCGTCGTCGACACTGTCCGTCCCAGCCTCGGCGGAGGCCACGAATGGGTGCGCCCAAGCCCCAGCTCTTGAACGCAAGTAGCCCCGACCCGATTTTGCCTGTCGTGGCCAAGTCCCACCGCAAGCCGAGCTGCTCCGCCGCGGAATGACTCGCCGGAGCCTTTTCCGGCGCCCCTTTGATGTTTGCTAGAACTACGTCGGTATTTCCCCAAAGAGGAAGGGATGATGCCGCACAACAACGGTAGGTATTTCCCTCAGTGATGAGACCAAGGTTATCGAACCAGTAGGAGAACCACGCAACACCACGTAAACAGCTCTGCACACAAAGAACAAATACTTGCAACCCGACGTAAGAGAGGGGTTGTCAATCCCTCACGGGTAAAAACATAGATAAAATTGTAGTAGATTGGATAAATAGATCTTGCGGGAACGCGAGATAAAATAAATAACAATAAATTGCAGCAAGGTATTTTTGTATTTTTTGTTTAATAGATCTGGAAATAAAAGCAAATAAAAATAGATCACAAAGGCAAATATAATAAAGAAGAGACCCAGGGGCCGTAGACTTCACTAGTGGCTTCTCTCGAGAAAAATAGCATACGGTGGGTAAACAAATTACTATTGGGCAATTGATAGAACTTCAAACAATTATGACGATATCCAGGCAATGATCATTATATAGGCATCACGTCCAAGATTAGTAGACTGACTCCTGCCTGCATCTACTACTTTTACTCCACACATTGACCGCTATCCAGCATGCATCTAGTGTATTAAGTTCATGGAAAAATGGAGTAATGCAATAAGAATGATGACATGTTGTAGACAAGATCTATTTATGTAGAAATAGACCCCATCTTGTTATACTTAATAGCAACGGTACATATGTGTCGGTTCCCCTTCTGTCATGGGATCAAGCACCATAAGATCGAACTCATCACAAAGCACCTCTTCGCATTGCAAGATAAATAGATCAAGTTGGCCAAACAAAACCCAAATATCGGAGAATAAATACGAGGCTATAAGCAATCTTGCATATAAGAGATCAAAGAAGACTCAAATAACTTTCATGGATAAAAACATAGATCTGATCATAAACTCAAACTTCATCGGATCCCAACAAACACATCGCAAAAAGAGGTACATCATATGGATATCCAAGAGACCATTGTATTGAGAATCAAAAGAGAGAGAGAGAGAGAGAGAGAGAGAGAGAGAGAGAGAGAGAGAAAGCCATCTAGCTACTAGCTACGGACCTGTTGGTCTACAATGAACTACTCATGCATCATCAGAGAGGCACCAATGGGTATGATGAACCCCTCTGCGATGGTGTCTAGATTGGATCTGGTGGTTCTGGAACTTGTGGTGGCTGGAATTGATTTTTGTCGACCCCCCCTAGGGTTTCTAGAATATTAGGATATTTATAGAGCAAAGAGGCGGTGCAGGAGGCCACCGAGGTGGGCACAACCCACCAGGGCACGCCTGGGGGCCCAGGCGCGCCTTGGTGGGTTATGCCCCCCTCGGGGCACCCCTAGGTGCTTCTCCGGCCCATTGGGTGTCTTCTGGTCCATAAAAATTCCACAAAAAGTTTCGTTGCATTTGGACTCCGTTTGATATTGATTTCCTGTGATGTAAAAAACAAGCAGAAAACAACAACTGGCACTGGGCACTATGTCAATAGGTTAGTACCAAAAAATATATAAAATGATTGTAAAACATCCAAGAATGATAATATAACAGCATGCAACCATCAAAAATTGTAGATACGTTGGAGACGTATCAGCATTCCCAAGCTTAATTCCTGCTCGTCCTCGAGTAGGTAAATTATAAAAATAGAATTTTTGATGTGGAATGTTGCCTAACATGTTCATCACATTTTTCTGTTCTTTGTAGCATGGACATTTGGACTTTTATTTGGTTCAAAGCAATTGTCTAGTTTTGACATGAGTGACGATGTCCTGGACTAGGGGGTACTCACCACGTCGTCTCCCGAACAGTTAGATTGGGCCGAGGACCCCATAGCCGCATACTCGTGGGCCAGTTCGGACAACCCCTGCCGCATACAAGGAAGACTCCACAAGACTTGGCGCCCAAGGCAAGGACTCTCCTAAACCCTAGGCCTCCGGTTTCTTATATAAACGAGGCCAGGCTAGTCAATAGACGATCTCAGATTCATTACTACAATCTCGTGGTAGATACATGTACTCTGTACTACACCCATATGAATACAATCAACAGCAGCATGTAGGGTATTATCTCATCAAGAGAGCCCGAAGCTGGGTAAAACCCCGTGTCCATGTTACCATTGCTCCAAGACGCCTAGCTTAGGACCCCTACTACGAGATACGCCGGATATTGAACCGACATTGGCGCTTTCATTGAGAGCTGGCTGGGTGATCGTCACAAAGCGATGGGATGATCAGGTGATATTTTTTCATTAAAGATTTATTTTGTGCAAGTTATCTCTTTGGCAAAATCGTTGTTGTGTCGTGCTGCTTTTTACAGGCGGATTGGGCTTGAGAAAATTTTAAGCGGCGGCAGCCCTACCCGCCACCGGACAGTATGTCCGATCCAAGAAGCACCGGCATGAAATCAATAGCCTGGAATTAGGCCTTGATCTAGGTCAGTACAACAACAAAATTGGCGGCGATCGGACGAGCGGCATCCCAGCCAAGAGGATAACGCATGCACGGCAGTACTCCACATGGAACAGTACACAAAGTCCAATTTGAATTCAGCCATGCGGCCGACAAGGAGATCCAATTCTTCCTTTTCTTTACTTTCTTTAATTGGAGGCAATCTACGCTTTTGTCTTCTCGTATATGTCTCCCATGCACCTTTTCTAGTTCCAGATTGATTTGATCCCTGCGTAGGTAGTACTATACTAGTACTTGCTAATACCCACGTGGGATGCTATACCTCCTGCATCGTATCAATTTGGACCTGGCGTCTGATCGCTAGCTGATTACCTCACAAATCCTCAGGTTCTATTCTTCCTAATAATTACGTACAATACAAAGTATTCGTGCCATCATGTTTTCTGTTGGATTTGTACTGTTGTATGTATACAGATCACAGGACGGCCTAAGTATGCGTCCGCTATTTGGCGATACATCGGATCCGGACTCAACCTGGCCCACGCACGATCTAGCCGAAGAGATGGTGCGAAGAAGCGCACCGATCAGAGCTCGGCTCGATGGCAGCACTCCACAGGGAGATCTGTTTCTTCACCTTTTTTTCAATACCTCGCACCGTCGCACGAGGACCTAAAAAGTTGCTATCTCGTCGGTCGCCGGCGTCATACAGGGGAGATCCAATCGCTGTCTCTTTTCCTTGTTATTTAATTAAGACAGTATATGCTTGTTATTAATCATCTCTCTCGTGCACTTCTCACGTGCTACTACTATTGCTAGCTCGGCTTGCGTCCGCCTAACAGAAGCAAATCCGTGAACATCCACATGTGTCTCTTCGGATTGCTACAACAAAAAAACCAGTTTCCCGCCTGCAGTTCGGTGAACGCCGCATCGAGGACTCGACCCGCCCTGCGAATTCAGACTTTGTCACGCTGGCGCCCTGCTTCGACATTGGCTTCGAAGCCAGGCCACATCTCTTTAAAAAAATATTTTGCGTAAATTAATTATGCGAAGTTTTTTCTTCTATATTTATATTATCATTTTTGGACCGCACTATTTTATGTGTGTAGGTAATCAACTTCGACTGCGTCACGCGGTCACTTCGGCAAGCCGACATCATCATCCCAATCGGCATAAATTGGCTCGCATGATCACCTTGTTGGTTGAATTACCATACCGACATGTTCGGTTGCCTCGGAGACTTTGGCATCATCGAGAGGGTTCTACCTCGTTGGGTGTTCAGCACACGGGCCATATTCCTTTAATTATTCACTTTGCATAACTTATTAATTATGCCACACTTTTTTAATTTATTATTACTACTGCTATCTCCGGCTTGCACTATTTTCTGTGCACAGGTAAATGACCCGGGTTAGGCAGCGCTGTCACCTCGGCGTACCGACATACCACGTCACCTTGGCTAGATCGGGGGCTTCGTCATCACTTCATTAACCCACGCTGGGGATTTCGGCATCACTGTGCCGGCCTGCATTGGTCGTGCTATGTCACCATTTCTGAGTGTCGAGCTCTTCGCTCCGCCACCTCGGGACCGACTTGGGGGATGGAATCGTGTCCCGCATCAAGCTCGGACCGTGTCGTCAATGTCGAACACATTAACCAGCTAAGTCGCTTTCATGCTCAAAAACTTTCAGTTTTAAATTTGTTCGGTTCGACCAAGCATTATACTTTTTTGGCAAAAAGTTGTTTGTGAAAAGCTTCCTTGTCAAAACTTTGTTTGTGACACACAAATTCAAATACCCCGTTTACTTGGGGGCTTCCTTCATGAAGCTTTTCCTCTTGCATATGATTATACTTGTACGGCTTCGTTCCTTGTTCGTGTATTATGCCACAATATGCACCATGTTGACTTAAGCGATTTGCAAGCTGGGTTGCCTCGCTCCTGTGTTTCCCCCTACGTTCCCGATTGTTCGGCTAGGGAGTAAAGGGAGCACCTCTGCGATTGTCACGATCGGGTCATCCGAGCCGGACCTCAGACTGGGTGAAGCCGAAAGCTAGCGCTCTTATTGTTTTCAATTATGGTCGGCACACAACGGAACTCATGAGTACAAAAAATCTATTGCACAAGTCTCATAGCAACAATGAGCACCGAAGAAAGGTATCGGCGGGGGTACTAATTTCTTCGAAGATGCTTCTTACACTTCATCAGTAATATAGCATAAGTTCCCTGAGCGCGCTTTATCTGTTACAGCCTTATGGCCTGATTGCCTGGTTATCGGAAACACCATCGATATTCTCAACAGATGGAGTACATGATACTTTTCGGCCCTTGACCGAAGAGGGAGAAGCCGACGGTCAGTTAAGACGCGTTTAAAGCTCGGGTGAACACATATATGATATAAGTACTTCGGTACAAAAAAAATCTTTTTCCCAAGTCACTTGGGGGCTCTTATATTAGTACGAGCTGTTTTTCTTCTTAGTCGTTACAAAGTCTTTTTTTATCACTGCTTTCTCGACGCAAGTGTGTGGTCAATAGCTGGATAGCCTTGCTTCTCTCTAAAGCCGCTCGAGTTTAGTTTGCTAAACTAGCCTCGGAGAAGCACTCCGCCTTCGGGATAAGGAGGTTGAAGCCGTCGGCTGACCCGCTTGAAGTCTTGAGATCGGATGTGTCATAGTAATGCATGACAGAAACACAAAAATTTTAAGACCAATTTTCGGATTGGCACCGAACACTTGATCTAGTTTGGACGTCAAGTTTCTCCCGAGGTTTTTTGGTTTTCCAAGCCTATGGCACTTTTAAACAATTTGTGTGTTTCAGTGGAGAAAGTCGAAAACTGACTGTCACAATAAGCGTAAACTGGTCAGCGATCCGAGGACCGTGTTAAATGACAGGCCGTTCATAACATTGGCCAAAGTGTTTACGGCTTGACCTAGGCTGTCGCCGAACACTAACCGGGGGCTAGTAATTGGCCTCCCAACTTTAAGCTCCTATGACTAAGTGAAAGTTATAAAGCCCGCATATCTGATTGCCTCGTTTCGCTAACACAACCGCCTTCGGGCGCCGAGACGTCGGCTAAGGGTTGTCTTGTTATTGCGGAAACACCCTCGTAGTATCTACAAAGGGGTAGAAGCCGACGACGGGCCACTTTCAACTGATAAACGGTCGCAACGGAGTCAAAATAAACATATCATCGGCGTTTGTATTTAATATATGAGGGCTGCCTTCCGCAATCATCGTTATAAAGCCATCAATTTGACTTAAGATCTTGGCCAAGTTGGGTTGCCTGGCTCCTGTGCTTACCCCTACGTTCCCGATTGTTCGGCTAGGCGGTAAAGGGAGCACCTCTGTGATTGTTACTACCGGGTCATCCGAGTTAGTACCTCAGACTGGGTGAAGCCGAAAGCTAGCAATCTTAAAGGATCACATTGGTCGGCAACGACGGAAGTAAAAAAATTTGGTTCATTAATACCATAGAGTTCGAGAACTTTCGCCGAACTAAATCCTCAATATTTTCCTCCCACATTGATCGGAGGTGAGTTTTCATAATCATGATAAGCATGACGACCCAAAGAAACGAACCGATAGCGGGACTATTTTCTTTGGAAGATGTTTCTTACGTTAAAACGTAATATAACATATCTCTCCGTGTACCTTTGTTTATAAAACCGTATGGCCGGATTGCCTTGTTTGTCGTAAAATCTTTACCCTTGTAAAGGCTTTATAAAGTAGGACAAACACTCCTCGGCTACTGGCCAAGGAGGTGGAAGCCGATGGTCGGTCAACAAAGTTTTGTACAATGCGGATCCGAGCATTGATGATGAAAAGTACTTTGATACATAGAATCATTACACATAATTTGTGATTTTACTTTGGATATCGATCCTTAATTCGACCACCCGTGCCCACATTAAGGCTCGGGGCCTACTGGGCTTCGTGCTTATTATTTACAAATATTAAAGGGGTACATCGATCCCCTGATACGGTGTTGCCACCCGACCAGTATCTCGGGGGCTACTGCATTGACAATCCAATGCAGAAAATTTAAAGTGCAATATAGTTTTCGTGGAGATTATTATCCTCAGGTTGGTCGGCCGCACCCAACCTGAGTCTCGAGGACTTTGCACACTGCGTTTCTATTCCTAAATATGTTGCCGAGCTGGGAATTGTTCCTCAGGCTGATTTTATGAATCGACCTGAGTCTCAGGGGCTACTAGGGTCAGCGGTTTGATTTTTTTCCTTCAGGTACATCCCGGATATTAGGCCAACACGCACCTTGAGGGCTACTGGCTATACATCTCAGCAGAGATTACATTCCACAATTCAAGATTAAATTCATAAAAATCAGCCCATGGACGAGGTGGTGTACTACCTCGGATACAGTCCGGCGTTGATGCTCGACTACAATAGACACCCAGGAAGCAGTCCGACATAAAGCTCGGACGACAGTGGTTGGCTCCGTAGAGGGCATTTCTGGCATTAATCTCGGCTAAACTCCTTCGACTTTTTTGAGCCAAGGTGATCTATGACACCTCGGATATTGTTCGGCGTTGGAGCTCGGATACTCTCCGGCGTTGGAGTTTGGATTCAGTCCGGCGTTGGAGCTCGGATACAGTCCGGCGTTGGTGCTCGGCTGTAAAAGATACCTCAAATGCAGTCCGGCGTTGGAGCTCGGATGCAAGAGGACACCGCCGCACGGGGACAACTTCAAACCCGAGGTGGGCGTGAAAATAACAAGACATAGATAAAGGCCGGAAACTTAAAGGGGATCCTCGGATACCCGACGTGTAAACTCTTCGGATGCACTTTTGCGATCCTCAAGATCAAAGATGGGAAGATTTGCTGAACCAGTTTTCAAGACCGGCGAGCGAAGATGAAGAACAGTTCGGAAGAATCGAGGAGCGTCCCCAACTTGAAGACCGGTTCAGGGGGCTACTGACGGTGTCCTGGACTAGGGGGTACTCACCATGTCGTCTCCCGATCAGTTAGATTGGGTCGAGGACCCCATGGCCGCATACTCGTGGGCCAGTTCGGACAACCCCTTTCGCATACAAGGAAGACTCCACAAGACTTGGCGCCCAAGACAAGGACTCTCCTAAACCCTAGGCCTCCGGTTTCTTATATAAAACGAGGCCAGGCTAGTCAATAGACGATCTCAGATTCCTTACTACAATCTCGTGGTAGATACATGTACTCTGTACTACACCCATATGAATACAATCAAAAGCAGCATGTAGGGTATTATCTCATCAAGAGAGCCCGAAGCTGGGTAAAACCCCGTGTCCATGTTACCATCGCTCCAAGACGCCTAGCTTAGGACCCCTACTACGAGATACGCCGGATATTGAACCGACAATGAGGACTTTAATACTCAAGCATATCAACAAGCAACCATGTCTTTCCAAATATCAACACTAAAGCAAGTTATCCCTAGCCCATTATGCTCAATCATTGATCCATTTTTTAAACACACTCGCATATTAGCTACACCCAATGCTCAAGTACGATCATAGTGCCCCTTAGTTGGTGCTTTATAAGAGAAGATGGAGACTCAAACAAAAAATAAAAATTGCATAAAGTAAAAGAAAGGCCCTTCGCAGAGGGAAGTAGGGATTTGTAGAGGTGCCAGAGCTCAAAGAGAAAAAAGATAGAGATAAAACATTTTGGGAGGCATTCTTTTCCTGTCAACGAAAACGACCGAGTAGTTCCCAATACTTTCCATGCAAGATATATCATAGGCGGTTCCCAAACGGAAAATAAAGTTTATTCGTTTTTCAACCATACTTTCACTTTTCATGGCTAGTCGTATTCACGGGTGCCTTCCATACCAACACTTTCCAAGGAATTTATTATTGACAACATAAAGTAAATTCATTTTTCATTTCGGAACTGGGCATCCCTAATAACTTTGCCGTACTCTCGTGCAATGACAAGTGAATGAACACTCATCTTGAGAATAACACATCTAGCATGGAAATATATTAGCCACCCCCTACCGTTTCATGAGCGGTACGAGCACACAAAAGAGAAGTTTATTTTGAAAATTAGAGATGGCACATACAAATTCGCTTAGAACGGCAAAATAATACCGCATATAGGTTGGTATGGTGGACTCATATGGCAAAACTGGTTTAAAGGATTTTGGATGCAGATGTAGTGATCATACTTAGTGCAAATGAAGGCCAACAAAAAGATTGAGAAGCATCCAACCAAGAAACGAAAAATCTCATAAGCGAGCATTAAGCATAACTAACACCGAATAATGCACCACAAGTAGGATGTAATTTCATTGCATAACTATTGACTTCCATGCTTGCATAGGAATCACAAACCTTAACACCAATATTCTTACTAAAGCACAATTACTCATCAACATGACTCACATATCATATCATCATATCTCAAAACTATTACAAGGAATCAAGTTTATTTTGTCCAATGACCTACATGAAAGTTTTTATTATATCATCCTTGGGTGTCTATCACTTTGGGACTAGATTTCATATGTTGCTTTTAGTAAGCTCAAACAAATATAAGTGAAGATCATGAGCATCAAATTTTTCTTTCTCTCATAATAAGTTAAGTGAAGCAAGAGAGAATTTCTTAAAAAAATTACTAACTCTCAAATAAATCTAAGTGAAGCATGATAGCATTTCTTGAAAAATACTAAAGCACACCATGCTCAAAAAGATATAAGTGAAGCACTAGAGCAATTCCATAGCTCAAAAGGATTTAAGTGAAGCATAGAGAGCAATTCTAACAAGTCATGGCATAATTTTGGCTCTGTCAATAGGTGTGTCTAGCCAGGATTCATGACTTAAAACAAAAAGCAAAACAAGAAAAGACTCATATCATACAAGATGCTCCAAGCAAAACTCATAATATGTGACGAATAAAAATATAGCTCCAAGTAAAATACCGATGGTCGTTAGAAGAAAGAGGGGATGCCACTCGGGCATCCCCAAGCTTAGTTGCTTGCTTCTGTTTGGATAATAGCTTGGGATGCCATGGGCATCCCCAAGCTTAGGCTCTTCTTACTCCTTATTCCTTCATCCATCATAAAATCACCCAAAACTTGAAAACTTCAATCACACAAAACTCAACAAAACCTTCGTGAGATCCGTTAGTATAAGAAAGCAAATCACTACTATAAGTACTCTTGCAAACCCATCCATATTTTATTCTTGCATTATATCTACTATATTCCAACTTTTATATGGCAAAAACTCTTCAAAGAAAACCATAGAATCATCAAAACAAGCACACAACGCAAAGAAAACAGAATCTGTCAAAAACAGAACAGTCTGTAGCAATCTGAATATTTTGAATACTTATGTACCCCAAAAATTCTTAAAAATTAGGACCACGTGAGCAATTTGTATATTAATCTTCCGCAAAAATAATTGGTATTTTATCACGCTTTTGTTAAAAATGAGAATTATGTTCGTGGGCACAAAAGTTTCTGTTTTTCAGCAAGATCAAATTAACTATCACCCAATATGATCCCAAAGGCTTTGGTTGGCACAAACACTAACTAAAACACAAAAAACACAACCATAGCAGTAACATAATTGTGCAAACACTAAAGAACAGAAAGCAAAAGACAAAAATAAATTTTATTTATTGGGTTGCCTCCAAACAAGCGCTATCGTTTTATGCCCCTAGCTAGGCATAATGCACGGATCTAAGTATTGTCATATTTGTTTTCCAACTCTTCAATCAAACACTTAGAATTCTTAAAAGATATAGAATATACATTTTCAATGACAATGCTCCTAGGAACAAGTTTAAAGAATTCATTTTTGCACAAAGGATCTCTTATAACTTCAACAAAGTCCGGGTGAATACTAATCATCTTAAGATCCTCTTTATTGTTATGACTAGAAGTTGCACCCTTGTTGTTAGTGACTTGAGTGACTTGAGTAATCTTGCCACTTTTTACGGGAGTTTTTTCGATAGTTTTAGCGGAAGCAAAATCCATGCTTAAATTACTAAAGATTTCTTCCAGTTTATCAATCCGAGATGGGCTTTCTTCAATTCTTTCATGAATTACGGTCCCCTTTTCTTTTAACAACTTAAAAACTTCTCCCGCTTTTGACCCAATTTTAGTAGCAAAATTATGCCTCTTTTTATCCAAGTTCTCAATATGTTCTTCGGTAAGCATTTTCTTTTCAATAGCATCTAGTCTTTCCATGACATGCTCAAGAGTCAAAGTTGTTTCATTAAGCATAATAGGTGGTGAGCCCACTAAATTTCCCATAGCATTAAAAGCATAAAGAGAGGGACACATCAAGAAATTTCCACTGGTAATCGTATCAAGGACAAATCTATACCAAGTGGAGATGTCCACATAAAAGCAACGAAGAAGAACAACGGTGGATTGCTTACGGATAGATCTATTATGAGCGTTGCAAATCCTGTACCAAGCATCTTTTAAATTCTCCCCTCCCCTTTGTTTAAAGTGAAGAACCTCGTTCACGGGAGTGCATGCGATATCGGAAGAACTATCCATCACGACAAAAGTGGCAAACAAGATTGCACACAAAAACAGATCTAACGAGAAAACGGCGAACAAAAAAGAGGGAGGAATAAAACGAAGAATTTTTGTGAAGTGGGGAAGAGTAAAACGAGAGGCAAATGGCAAATAATGTAAATTGCAAGGAGATGAGGTTTGTGATTAGGAACCTGGTAGGTGTTGATGATGTCTCCCCGGCAACGGCGCCAGAAATTCCTTTTGATGTTTGCTTGAACTACGTCGGTATTTCCCCAAAGAGGAAGGGATGATGCAGCACAACAACGGTAGGTATTTCCCTTAGTGATGAGAACAAGGTTATCGAACCAGTAGGAGAACCACGCAACACCACGTAAACAGCTCCTGCACACAAAGAACAAATACTTGCGACCCGACGTAAGACAGGGGTTGTCAATCCCTCACGGGTAAAAAGATAGATAAAATTGTAGTAGATTGGATAAATAGATCTCGCGGGAATGCGAGATAAAATAAATAACAATAAATTGCAGCAAGGTATTTTTGGTTTAATAGATCTAAAATGAAAGCAAATAAAAATAGATCGCAAAGGCAAATATAATAAAGAAGAGACCCGGGGGCCGTAGATTTCACTAGTGGCTTCTCTCGAGAAAAATAGCATACGGTGGGTAAACAAATTACTATTGGGAAATTGATAGAACTTCAAATAATTATGATGATATCCAAGAAATGATCATTATATAGGCATCACGTCCAAGATTAGTAGACTGACTCCTGCCTGCATCTACTACTATTACTCCACACATCGACCGCTATCCAGCACGCATCTAGTGTATTAAGTTCATGGAAAAACGGAGTAATGCAATAAGAACGATGACATGATGTAGACAAGATCTATTTATGTAGAAATAGACCCCATCTTGTTATCCTTAATAGCAATGATACATATGTGTCGGTTCCCCTTCTGTCATTGGGATCAAGCACCATAAGATCGAACTCATCACAAAGCACATCTTCCCATTGCAAGATAAACAGATCAAGTTGGCCAAACAAAACCCAAATATCGGAGAATAAAATACGAGGCTATAAGCAATCATGCATATAAGAGATCAAAGAAGACTCAAATAACTTTCATGGATAAAAACATATATCTGATCATAAACTCAAAGTTCATCGGATCCCAACAAACACATCGCAAAAAGAGGTACATCATATGGATCTCCAAGAGACCATTGTATTGAGAATCAAAAGAGAGATAGAGAGAGGAAGCCATCTAGCTACTAACTACGGACCCATAGGTCTACAATGAACTACTCATGCATCATTGGAGAGGCACCAATGGGTATGATGAATCCCTCTGTGATGATGTCTAGATTGGATCTGGTGGTTCTGGAACTTGCGGTGGCTGGAATTGATTTTTGTAGACTCCCCTAGGGTTTATGGAATATTGGGGTATTTATAGAGAAAAGAGACGGTGCGGGAGGCCACCGAGGTGGGCACAATCCACTTGGGCGCGCCTGGGGGCCCATGCGCGCCCTCGTGGGTTGTGCCCCCCTCGGGGCACCCCCCCGGTACTTCTCCGGCCCATTGGGTGTTTTCTGATCCATAAAAATTCCACAAAAAGTTTCGTTGCATTTGGACTCCGTTTGATATTGATTTCCTGCGATGTAAAAAACAAGCAGAAATAGGAACTGGCACTGGGCACTATGTCAAATGTTAGTACCAAAAAATGATATAAAATGATTGTAAAACATCCAAGAATGATAATATAACAGCATGGAACAATCAAAAATTAGAAATGCGTTGGAGACATATCACCCGCTGACGTGGCCAGCCTGGGGCCACCACTAGGTCCCTGACTGGTGGCCCAGTGGCCCCCGCTGCCCCCTTGACCAGGTTGACCTAGTCAACCTTGCTGACTGGGCCAGCCCAAGCGGCTGACACATGGGCCCCACACTTATATCTAATAAGAAATAATTAATTTAATTTGTTTAACCTAAATAGACACTCACAAGTGGGCCCAGTAGGTTAATTAGCTTTTTAGGTTAGTTTATACCCTGTTAACCCCCACTGTCAATGACAGGTGGGTCCCAGCCTCCAGTTTGACCAGCCAATTGGCTGGTTGACAACTGACATGACTCCGACCTCATGCTAACGTCATTATTCCTTTTTCTGTCGAATTTAATAATTAAAATAAATTGTAGAATATTGTTTAAAAATTTGGAAAATCATATAAAATAATCCATAACTCGTATGAAAATGTTTTATATATGAAAGTTGCTCAGAAATATATGACGAATCCGAATATGCCATCCGTTCGTCTATCACACGTCCCTAGCATAGCGAACTTGGAACTGCCCCCTCCGTTTCATCTGTCCAAAAATGCCAAACTTCGGGAAAACATTCCCGGATGTTTCCCCCCTTCGCCGGTACCTTGTAGCACTGCGTTAGGTCATACCTAGCTATGTGTATTGTCATGTCGGGCACCTGCTTGCTTTATATTTACTGTTTCTTCCCCCTCTTCTCTCCGGTAGACCCCGAGACGCTTCTGATGCTACTGTGATCGACTACATCACCGATGACCCTTCTTCCTTTTCAGCAGAGCTTCTAGGCAAGCAAACCCCCCTTGATCATTCTGATATCGCCCATTCCATTCTATCTCATGCTTGCATTAGATTTTGCTACTGTTATCGGTTGCTCCTATTCTGATGCATAGCCTGCTTTTGTAACTTGCTATTGTACCTTACCTGCTTATCCTAAACTGCTCAGTATAGGTTGGTTTCTGATCCATCAGTGACCCCTCACCTTGTCCCATTTGCCTCGGCTTGATGACCGGTGACTCGATCAATGTGATCGACATCTAGAGACTGACATATCACATCACACCCCCCTAGTTGTATGACTCTGCAGAGCTACTATCGAGTGCCAAGGGTGATACCTCGTAGCGCACTCCTGATGATAACTCTGTAGTGTAGCTATTCGGTCGTGGTCGTTGAGGGTGATTCCTCCTTCACCACTCCCGTTACGACTCTGTCGTGCAACAATTCTAGTGTGAACCTCGAGGGTGATTCCTCCTAAGTTCAGCTTGATGATTACATCGGGTGGATTCCGTCGAGGGTGATTCCTCGGGTTTCCTCCTTGATGTTACACACACACAGTTACCTTTTTCTGTAGTCCCCGTGCACTGTTACTACGGGGACTCAAGGGACACGCGGTACCATCCCGATAGAGGTGGACCTAAGTTCCCGACAGTCTCTGGTTAGTCGGGTGGGCCCTGAGGGGTACCCACTAGTTGATGTGAAAGTCGGGCGGGCCCGGAGAGCACCCGCGAGATAATTACGAGGCACGACCGGGCAGGTAGACCGCCCTAGAGAGAGAGATAGAGGGTTGGGCCTGGCCCTTGTCGTATTTCCTCGAGACGGGGCGACGGGGTCACATTATCGTGAGTCTCTGCTCATCTCCGTGAGCTCCTAATACACTAAGGGTTTGGGTATTTGTTCTGAGTTGGCCACTGGCCTTTACGCACTAACCACCATGCGGGAAAAGATATGGGCACTCGGCGTCGTACTATCAGCCGAAGCTTTGTCAGACGTCCAGTTCAGCATTGCAGCATGGCTGGGCCGGCACCATCCATGCAGAGGTGGAGCCTGGACCCGCCCTCCGCGCAACAACCCGAAGTGCAATGGGCGATGGGCCCAGGGCCCCAGAGTGGTTAGGATGTAGATCGGCTGGGACCTCTCTGCTGAGCCTAGATAGGGCTGCGACGTGTTGATCTTCCGAGGGAGGTGAAGAAAATATGCCCTAGAGGCAATAATAAACTTGTTATTTTATATTTCCTTATTCATGATAAAGGTTTATTACTCATGCTAGAATTGTATTTATCGGAAACCTAAATACATGTGTGTATACAAAAACAAACATTGTGTCCCTAGTGAGCCTCTACTAGACTACCTCATTGATCAAAGATGGTTAAGGTTTCCTAACCATTGACATGAGTTTTCATTTGATAACGGGATCACATCATTAGGAGAATGATGTGATGGACAAGACCCATCCGTTAGCTTAGCATAATGATCCTTCAGTTTGATTGCTATTGCTTTCTTCATGTCAAATACGTATTCCTTCGACTATGAGGTTATGCAACTCCCGGATACCGGAGGAATGCCTTGTGTGACATCAAACGTCACAACGTAACTTGGTAATTATAAAGATGCTCTACAGGTATCTCCGAAGGTGTTTGTTGAGTTGGCATATATCGAGATTAGGATTTGTCACTCCGAGTATCGGAGAGGTATCTCTAGGCCCTCTCGGTAATACACATCATAAAGCTTGCAAGCAAACGCCTAAGGAGTTAGTCATGAGGTGATGTATTACAGAACGAGTAAAGAGACTTGCCGATAACGAGATTGAACTAGGTATGAAGATACCAACGATCGAATCTCGGGCAAGTAACATACCGATAGACAAAGGGAATCATGTATGTTGTCATAATGGTTTGATCGATAAAGATCTTCGTAGAATATGTAGGAGCCAATATGGGCATCCAGGTTCCGCTATTGGTTATTGACCGGAGAGGTGTCTCGGTCATGTCTACATAGTTCTCGAACCTGTGGGGTCCGCACGCTTAACGTTCGATGACGATATAGTATTATATGAGTTATGTGACCGAATGTTGTTCGGAGTCCCGGATGAGATCACGGACATGACGGGGAGTCTCGAAATGGTCGAGAGGTAAAGATTGATATATAGGACGATAGTATTCGGACACCGGAAGTGTTTCGGGGGGGTACCGGGTACTTATCGGGTCAACGGAAGGGGTTGTGGGCACCCCCGGGAAAAGATATGGGCCTTATGGGCCAAGAGGGGAAACACACCAGCCACAAGGGGCTGGTGCACCCTCCATATGGGCCGGCCAAGGAGGAGAAGGAAAGAGGGGAAGGGAAAGGAACGAGAGGAATAGGATTCCCCCTTCCTTCCCTCTCCCCCTCTCTTTCCTTCCCCCTCTGACATATATGGCACGGGGCGCGCGGCTAGGGAGGAGCCCAAGTAGGATTCGGTCCTACTTGGGGCGCCTCCTGGTCTCTCCCCCCTCCCACCTATATATATATATATATATATATGTGTGTGTGTGTGTGTGTGTGGGGGGGGGGCGCATAGCACACCCCAGACAATTGTTTAGCCGTGTGTGGCCCCCCTCCACCGTTTACACCCCCGGTCATATTTTTGTAGTGCTTAGGCGAAGCCCTGCGAGGATCACTTCACCATCACCGTGACCATGCCGCCGTGCTGACGGAACTCATCTACTACCTCGACGTCTTGCTGGATCAAGAAGGTGAGGGACGTCACCGAGCTGAACGTGTGCAGAAGCAGAGGTGTCGTGCGTTTGGTACTTGATCGGTTGAAGTGCGAAGAAGTTCGACTACATCAACCGCGTTGAGAAACGCTTCCACTTATGGTCTACGAGGGTGCGTAGACACACTGTCCCCTTCGTTGCTATGCATCTCCATGGATAGATCATTGCGTGTACGTAGAATGTTTTGTTTTCCATGCAACATTTCCCAACAGTGGCATCATGAGCCAGGTCTATGCGTAGATGATATGCACGAGTAGAACACAAAGAGTTGTGGGCAGTGATAGTCATACTTCTTACCACCAACGTCTTATTTTGATTCGGCGGTATTGTGGGATGAAGCGGCCCATACCAACCTTACATGTCCACGCTCATGAGACCGGTTCCACCGACAGACATGCAACTAGTTTTGCATGAAGGTGGCTGGCGGGTGTCTGTTTCTCCTACTTTAGTTGAATCAAATTTGACTACGACCGGTCCTTGAAGAATGTTAAAACAGCAAACTTGACGAATCACCATTGTGGTTTTTGCCGTAGGTAAGAACGGCTCTTGCTAGAAGCCCGTAGCAGCCACGTAAAAACTTGCAACAACAAAGTAGAGGACGTCTAACTTGTTTTTGCAAGGTATGTTGTGATGTGATATGGTCAAGACATGATGTGATATACGTTATTGTATGAGATGATCATGTTTTGTAAGTTATTGCAACCGGCAGGAGCCTCATGGTTGTCTCTTTATTGTATGAAATGCAAACACTATGTAATTGCTTTACTTTATCACTATGCGTTAGCAATTGTTGTAGAAGCAATAGTTGGCGAGACGACCACGACGCAACGATGCAGATCAAGGTGTCAAGCCGGTGAATATGGAGATCATGACGATGCTTTGGATATGGAGATCAAAAGCACAAGATGATGATGGCCATATCATGTCACATATTTTGATTGCATGTGATGTTTATCTTTTATGCATCTTATTTTGCTTAGTACGGTGGTAGCATTATAAGATGATCCCTTCACTAAATTTCAAGGTAAAAGTGATCTCCCTGAGTATGTGAACGTCTCCAACGTATCTATAATTTTTTATTGTTCCATGCTGTTATATTATCAATCTTGGATGTTTTATAATCATTTTATATCATTTTTGGTACTAACCTATTGACATAGTGCCAAGTGCCAGTTCCTGTTTTCTGCTTGTTTTTTACATCGCAGGAAATCAATATCAAACGGAGTCCAAATGCAATGGAACTTCATGGAGAATTTTTATGGACCAGAAGACACCTAATGGGCCAAGGCTGCGCCTGGGGGTGCTCTGTAGCGATCCGACCTCAAACGGTCAAATCTCTGTGCATAAGTGTCATCCCTGGATCGGTAATGCTGACACACACAGTACTTGAAGGATTTATAATAGAGTGCAATCACACACTTATTACATGGAATGTCTCAAAAGAGAACTTATTACAATAATATGGCTTAAGGCCATCTAAATAAGATAAATGTGAAGCATCGAAGGTAAATGAGTCCATTAACTCCAACGGCATAGCTGAGTGCACGACAACGACCTAGCGCACCTAACTCTTCGTCTGAAAAGTCTGCAACATAATACGTTACATCCCGAAACGGGTCAGCACATGGAATATGCTGGCAAAATAACACTGTAGAGCAATGAACAAGGTAAATACTAACACTACAGGCATATATGGCTGGTGGAGGCTCTATGGTTATCATGTTTTTGCGAAAAGCCAGTTTTTCCCTACTGCAAAGGAATATAATTTATTAAACTACAAAGTTGGTTGATAAACATTGAGAATGGAAACCCCATCTCAATCCCGATTAAATAGTAATTAACAACCCAACAAAATTAATTGAGAGTGTTGAGATCACATCAATAATTCAAGAACCACATACTCAAAATGTCCATAACCGGGGACATGGCTAACCATGATTAGTTTGTACACTCTGTAGAGGTTTGCGCGCTTTTCCCCACAAGACTCGATCTCCTCCGTTGTATTTCTTGCACGACATGATGTTTGAGAAACGGATGACCGAGACACACTCTTTCCGAAGAGGTCCCCTTAACCGATAGATAGGCCGGTACATCTACAATCCCCTACATCTGCTAGCCCATCATGGAAAGGATTCCCACAACTTACTCAACTATGCCAGAGCCCATAATGGCTTGTGGCTGCACACGGAAGTTTCTAGCATGAATAATCTTATGATCCCTTTAAGCGTGGGTGGCGAACCATAGGATGATCACACGGATTCCCGGGATCTCCTTGGACAACACTGGATTCCCCAGGTGCCCACAAACAATCCACCCAGATGTGTGTTAAAGTAGCCACCTTAAATAAACCCTTAGTTCATAATAATACTCACAACTGTCATGAATCACTCAAACCAATCCACGTCTACGGGCATAGCATAGCAGTCTAAGAATAACGTAGTAACTCCCAGGGTTTAAATAAAGGACAATAGGTTCTACCTCATCAACTACTTCCCAATACCCACAAGTTAACAAAATCCTAACCATGCAGTGTTTGAGGATTGAAACTAATGCATAAAAACTGGGTAATAAGGGATATGATCAAAGTGTTACTTGCCTTGCTGACGATCTGCAGACCCTAGGGACTCGTAGTAGCACGCTTCGCACTCCGGAAATTCTATCGCAAACAAACAATAGCATACATAAGCACTCAAGAATAGATGCAAGGGTAAAACTCAAACGAGAAAGTCCAAACTGAAAGTTCAACTAAAGTGCTACGATTTGCAAAAAGAATCAATCAAATTGGAGCTACAAAACTCAAACTACGATCAAAAGAAAGTTTGAATTCAAATCTGGTTGAAACCAAATTTTAACTTGTCAAAACCATGTTCAAGTTGATTAACTGGAAAGAGGGGTTCGAGGCGAAGATTTTGGCGTTGGTTTCACTAGATTTGGACGAACGGTTAAAAAGTTGCGAGCGTTTGAAAATCAGGGGCTAATCTGCGATAAAAATAATTGCGGATAGGTCCCTGGCCGAAAATAAAATAAAAAGAAAAGACTAACGAACGAACGTTCGTTATCAGAGACAAACGAACGAACGCATTCGCGACAGAGGCGTTCGGGTGAACGTTCGCTAAATAGCGGAACCGAAGAAAAAAACCGATCTAACCGATCCAAAACGAAAAACCAAAAAAATACCGGACGACAGCGGCGGTTTTTACCGGTTCTTCGAGAAAAACCGGCGGCGGCGAGGCGAGATCCGGCGAGGCGGGGCTCCAGCGGAGCTGCGGCAGCGGTGCGCCATCGGCGCGGCGGCGGCGAAGCTGCGGTAGCGGTGGCGCGGCTCGGAAAGGAGGCGGCGGCTGCAGGCGGCGGGGTGGTGGTGGCGGTGGGGGCATCGACCTATTTAAAGGCCGG
Source organism: Aegilops tauschii subsp. strangulata (assembly GCF_002575655.3). Lineage (NCBI taxonomy): Eukaryota > Viridiplantae > Streptophyta > Magnoliopsida > Poales > Poaceae > Aegilops > Aegilops tauschii. Next base: position 203,988,832 of record NC_053035.3, on the reverse strand, counting down.
GGGACAGCGTGGCTTTCGCGAGGGGCCGGCCCGGGGCGGAGTCCGGCTCAGACTCCCCCTCGGCGACCGTGCCAGGCACGGCGGCGGCGGGAGGAAGGCGGCGTGGGGGCGCTAGGCCGCGGCCTGCTCGGCTCGGCCTTCGGCCCAGTCGGGCGGGAACTTTTTCTAACTAAATTCCGCCGAAAAACAAAAATCCTAATAAAATATAAAAAAAGTTCTAAAAATGCCAAAAACAATTTTCACCGTCTAAATAAAATATTTAGAAAAAAGTGAACATTTTTCTGGCCTAAAAATGTAATTTTAAAAAATACATATTTTTCTAATTCAAATAAAATATCAATAAAATTCCAAATATAATATTTATTTGATTTTAACATTTTTCCTCCAATATTCCCCTCTTATTTAAGAAGTCATATTATCTTCTCTCTTTTATTTTAATATTGGAAATATTTTGGAGAGAAAAATTATTAAAATCAAAAGGATCCTCTTTTCAAATTTGAGAAAATTCAAATATGAAAATAAATGAAATCCCCAACTCTCGCCGTGGGTCCTTGAGTTGCTTAAGATTTCTAGGATCACAAACAAAATGCAAATAAAATATGATATGCATATGATGACCTATGTATAACATCCAAATTGAAAATTTGGGATGTTACATGCTCCGAGGAGAGCACAACCCCCCAGGGCGCGCCAGGAGGCCCAGGCGCGCCCTGGTGGGTTGTGCCCACCTCGGGTGCCCCCCGGACCGCCTCTTTGCTCTATAAATACCCCAATATTCTAGAAACCCTGGGGGGTTGACGAAAATCAATTCCAGCCGCCAACCATCAGATCCAATCTAGACACCATCACGGATGGGGTTCACCACCTCCATTGGTGCCTCTCCGATGATGCGTGAGTATTTCTTTGTAGAACTTTGGGTCCGTAGTTAGTAGCTAGATGGCTTCCTCTCTCTCGCTGAATTCTCAATACAATGGTCTCTTGGAGATCCATATGATGTAACTCTTTTTGCGGTGTGTTTGTTGGGATCGGATTAACTTTGAGTTTATGATCAGATCTATCTTTTTATATCCATGAAAGTATTTGAGTTTCTTTGATCTATTTTATGCATGATTTCTTATAGCCTCGTATTTATTCCCCAATGTTTGGGTCTTGTTTGGCCAACTTGATCTATTTATCTTGCAATGGGAAGAGGTGCTTTGTAGTGGGTTCGATCTTACGGTGCTTGATCCCAGTGATAGAAGGGAAACCGACATGTATGTATCGTTGCTACTAAGGATAAAACGATGGGGTATATCTCTACATAGATAGATCTTGTCTACATCATGTCGTTGTTCTTATTGCATTACTCCATTTCTCCACAAACTTTATACACTAGATGCATGCTGGATAGCGGTCGATGTGTGGAGTAATAGTAGTAGATGCAGGCAGGAGTCGGTCTACTAATCTTGGACGTGATGCCTATGTAATGATCATTGCCTGGATATCGTCATGATTATTTGAAGTTCTATCAATTACCCAACAGTAATTTGTTTACCCACCTTTCGCTATTTTTCTCGAGCGAAGCCACTAGTGAAACCTACGGCCCCCGTGTCTCTTTGTCATATTATTTGCCTTTTATTTTCAGATCTATAAATAAAATACAAAAATACCTTGTTGTGTTTTATTTTTATTTATTTTATTTGGTGTTCGATCTATCAATCTACTACAATTTTATCCCACGTCCGTTTGCCTATCTTGAGGCGCCGTTACCCGAAAGGGATTGACAACCCCTTTAACATGTCGGGTTGCAATGATTTGTTATCTGTGTGCAGGGGCTGTTTACATTCTGTTGCTAGGTTCTCCTAGTGGTTCGATAACCTTGGTTTCATATCTGAGGGAAATACCTACCGCTGTTGTGCTGCATCATCCCTTCCTCTTTGGGGAAATACCGACGTAGCTTCGAGCCGCATCGAAAGGAATTTCTGGCGCCGTTGCCGGGGGTCTCTTCAACATATACCAGGTTCCTAATCACAAATCTCGTCTCCTCGCAATTTACATTATTTTCCATTTGCCTCAAGTTTCTCTCCCCCACTTCACAAAAATTTGTCGTTTTATTCGCCCCTATTTTTCGTTCGTCGTTTTCTTGTCGGATCTGTTTTGAGTGGAATCTTGTTTGCTTTTATTATTGTCATGGATAGTCCTTCCTCTATTGCTTTCACTCCCGAGTACGAAGTTCTCAACTTTAAACAAAGGGGAGGAGAAAATTTAAAAGATGCTTGGTATAGAATTTGCAATGCTCACAATAGATCTATCCGTAAGCACGCTACCATTGTTATTCTTCGTTGTTTTTATGTGGGCATCACCACTTGGTATAGATTCGTCCTTGATACGATTACCGGTGGAAATTTCTTGATGTGTCCCTCACTTGATGCTTTTAATGCTATGGGAAATTTAGTAGGCTCACCACCTCTTATGATTTATGAAACAACTTTGACTCTTTAGCATGTTATGGAAAGATTAGATGCTATTGAAAAGAAAATGCTTACTGAAGAGCATATTGAAAACTTGGATAAAAAGATGCATAATTTTTCTACTAAAATTGGGTCAAAAGCGGGAGAAGTTTTTAAGTTGTTAAAAGAAAATGGAACCGTAATCCATGAAAGAATTGAAGAAAGTCTGTCTTGGATTGATAAACTAGAAGAAATCTTTAGTAATTTGAGCACGACTTTTGCTTCCGCTAAAACTATTGAAAAAACTCCCTTAAAGATTGGCAAGACCACCCAAGTTACTAAGATCAAAGGTGCAACTTCTAGTAATAATAGTAAAGGAGATCTTAAGATGATTAGTATTCACCCAGATTTTCTTGAAGCTATAAGAGACCCTTTGGCAGGAATGAATTCTTTAAACTTATTCCTAGGAGTATCATCATTGAAAATCTTTATGCTAAATCTCTAAATAATTCTAAGTGTTTGATTGAGGAGTTGAACAAAGATGACAAAACTTAGATCCTTGCTTTGTGCCTAGCTAAGGGCGTAAAACTATAGCGCTTGTTGGGAGGCAACCCAATGAATAAACTTTATTTTTTCTTTTTGCTTTCTGTTCTTTACTGTTTACACAATTATGCTACTGTTATGATTGTGTTTTTTGTGTTTTAATTAGTGTTTGTGCCAAGTAAAGCCTTTAGGATCTTCTTGGGTGATAGTTGTTTGATCTTGCTCAAAAAAAAACTTTTGTGCTCACGAGAACAATTATTATTTTTAACCAGAGCATGATAAAATACCAATTGTTTTGCAGTAGATTAATATACAAATTACCCAGGTCTTCCTAATTTTTCAGAATTTTTGGAGTTCCATAAGTTTTCGATCAATTCAGATTGCTACAGATTGTTCTGTTTCGACAGATTCTGTTTTCTTTGCGTTGTGTGCTTATTTTCATGGCTCTGTGGTTTTCTTTGATGGGTTTTTGCCATAGAAAAGTCGGAATACAGTAGATCTAATGCAATAATAAAATATGAATTGGTTTGATATAGTACTTATAGTAGTGATTTATTTTCTTATACTAACGGATCTCACGAAGGTTTTGTTGAGTTTTGTGTGATTGAAAATTTCAAGTTTTGGGTTATCTTATGATGCATGAAGGAGTAAGGAGTAAGAAGAGCCTAAGCTTGGGGATGCCCGGCATCCCAAGCTATTATCCAAAATAGAGCAAGCAACTAAGCTTGGGGATGCCCCGAGCGGGGCATCCCCTCTTTCTTCTAACGACCATCGGTATTTTACTCGAAGCTATATTTTTATTCATCACATACTATGTGTTTTGTTTGGAGCATCTTGTATGATATGAGTCATTACTTGTTTTATTTTGTGTTTTATGTCTTGATTCCTTACTCGACACACCTATTTGAGAGAGCCAAAATTATGTCATGACTTGTTAGAATTGCTCTCTATGCTTCACTTAAATTTTTTATGAGCTATGGACTTGCTCTAATGCTTCACTTTTATCTTTTTGAGCACAGTGTGCTTTAGTATTTTTGAAGAAATGCTCTCTTGCTTCACTTCGATTTATTTGAGAGTTAGTAAAATTTTCTAGAAATTCTCTCTTGCTTCACTTAAATTATTTGAGAGAAAGAAAAATTATGCTCATGATCTTCACTTATATTTGTTTGAGCTTATCAAAAGCAACATATGAAAATTAGTTCCAAAGTGATAGATATCCAAGAAGGATATAATAAAAACTTTCATGAAGATCATTGGACAAAATAAACTTGATTCTTAGTAATAGTTTTGAGATATGATGATGTGATATGTGAGTTATATTGATGAGTAATTATGCTTTAGTAAGAATATTGGTGTTAAGGTTTGTGATCCCCTATGCAAGCACGAAAGCCAATAATTATGCAATGAAATTATATCCTACTTGTGGTGCATTATTCGGTGTTAATTATGCTTAATGCTCGCTTATGAGATTATTCGTTTCTTGGTTGGTCGCTTCTCAGTCTTTTGCTAGCCTTCATTTTGCACTAAGTATGATCTCTACTTGTGCATCCAAAATCCTCTAAGCCAGTTTTGCCACATGAGTCCACTATATCTACCTATATGCGGTATTCTTTTTCCGTTCTAAGAAAATTTGTATGTGCCATCTCTGATTTTCAAAATAAACTTCTCTTTTGTGTGTTCGTTCCGCTCGCAGAGCGGTGAGGGGTGGCTAATATTTTCCATGCTAGATGTGTTATTCTCACGATGAGTGTTTATTCACTTGTCATTGCATGACAGTAAGGCAAAGGTATTAGAGATGCCTAGTCCCGAAATGAAAATGAATTTACTTTATGTTGTAAAATAATAAATTCCTTGGAAAGTGTTGGTATGGAGGGCAACCGTGGATACGGCTAGCCATGGAAAGTGAAAGTATGGTTGAAAAAGGAATAAACTCTATTTTCTGTTTGGGAACCGCCTATGATATATGTAGCATGGAAAGTGTTGGGAACTCTAAGTCGTTTTTGTTGGTGGGAAGGATGCACCTCCCAAAATGTTTTATCTCTCAATTTTCGCTTTGAGCTCTCGCACCTCTACAAATCCCTACTTCCCTACGCGAAGGGCCTTTCTTTTACTTTATGCAATTTTTATTTTTGAATTTGAGTCTCCATCTTCTCTTATAAAAGCACCAACTAGGAGGCAATATGATCGTACTTGAGTATTGGGTGTAGCTAATATGCGAGTGTGTTTCATGAATGGATCAATGATTGAGCATGATGGGCTAGGGATAGCTTATTTTAGCGTTGATATTTTGAAAGACATGGTTGCTTGTTGATATGCTTGAGTATTTAAATTATCATGTCAAAACTAGACTATTGCTTTGAACAATATAAAAGTCCAAATGTCCATGCTATAAAGAAAATAATATGATATGACATGTTAGGCAGCATTCCACATCAAAAATTCTGTTTTTATCACTTACCTACTCGAGGACGAGTAGGAGTTAAGCTTGGGGATGCTTGATACGTCTCCAACGTATCTATAATTTTTTATTGTTCCATGCTGTTATATTACCAATCTTGGATGTTTTATATTCATTTTATAGTCATTTTATATCATTTTTTGGTACTAACCTATTGACATAGTGCCAAGTGCCAGTTGTTGTTTTCTACATGTTTTTTACATCGCAGGAAATCAATATCAAACGGAGTCCAAATGCAACGAAACTTCACGGAGAATTTTTATGGACCAGAAGACACCTAATGGGCCAAGGCTGCGCCTGGGGGTACTCCGAGGAGAGCACAACCCACCAGGGTGCGCCAGGAAGCCCAGGCGCGCCCTGGTGGGTTGTGCCCACCTCGGGTGACCCCCGGACCGCCTCTTTGATCTATAAATACCCCAATATTCCAGAAACCCTAGGGGAGTCGACGAAAATCAATTCCAGCTGCCGTAGAGTCCAGAACCACCAGATCCAATCTAGACACCATCACGGATGGGGTTCACCAACTCCAATGGTGCCTCTCCGATGATGCGTGAGTAGTTCTTTGTAGACCTTCAGGTCCGTAGTTAGTAGCTAGATGGCTTCCTCTCTCTCTCGTTGAATTCTCAATACAATGGTCTCTTGGAGATCCATATGATGTAACTCTTTTTGCGGTGTGTTTGTTGGGATCGGATGAACTTTGAGTTTATGATCAGATCTATCTTTTTATATCCATGAAAGTATTTGAGTTCCGATATTAGGGTTTTGTTTGGCCAACTGTATCTATTTATCTTGCAATGGGAAGAGGTGCTTTGTAGTGGGTTCGATCTTATGGTGCTTGATCCCAGTGACAGAAGGGGAACTGACACGTATGTATCATTTCTACTAAGGATAAAACGATGGGGTCTATCTCTACATAGATAGATCTTTCTACATCATGTGATCGTTCTTATTGCATTACTCCGTTTCTCCATGAAATTAATACACTAGATGCATGCTGGATAGCGGTCGATGTGTGGAGTAATAGTAGTATATGCAGGCAGGAGTCGGTCTACTAATCTTGGACGTGATGCCTATGTAATGATCATTGCCTAGATATCGTCATGATTATTTGAAGTTCTATCAATTGCCCAATAGTAATTTGTTTACCCACCTTTTGCTATTTTTCTCAAGAGAAGCCACTAGTGAAACCTACAGCCCCCGGGTCTCTTTCTCATATTATTTGCCTTCGCGATCTATTTTATTTGCCTTTTATTTTCAGATCTATTAAACTAAAAATACAAAAATACCTTGTTGCGTTTTATTCTTATTTATTTTATTTGGTGTTCAATCTATCAATCTACTACAATTTTATCTCACGTCCGTTTGCCTATCTTGAGGCGACGTTACCCGATAGGGATTGACAACCCCTTTAACACATCGGGTTGTGAGGATTTGTTATTTGTGTGCAGGGGTTGTTTACGTTGTGTTGCTAGGTTCTCCTACTGGTTCGATAACCTTGGTTTCATATCTGAGGGAAATACCTACCGCTGCTGTGCTGCATCATCCCTTCCTCTTTGGGGAAATACCGACGTAGCTTCGAGCCGCATCAGTATGCAATGTGGCTACAGTTCGTCATGTTGAGACACCACGTGATGATCAAGTGTGATAGACTCTACATTCACATACAACGGGTGCAAGATAGTTTTGCACATGCGGAATACTGGGGTTAAACTTGATGAGCCTAGCATGTACAGACATGGACTCGGAACACTAGAGACCGGAAGGTCGAACGTGAATCATATAGTAGATATGATCAACATAGAGATGTTCCCCATTGATGACTACTCCATCTCACGTGATGATCGGACATGGGTTAGTTGACTTGGATCACGTATCACTTAGATGAATTGAGGGATGTCTGTTTAAGTGTGAGTTCTTAAGTAATTTGATTAATTGAACTTAATTTATCATGAACTTAGTCCTGATAGTATTTGCATATCTATGTTGTAGATCAATGGCCCGTGCTACCGTTCCCTTGAATTTTAATGCGTTCCTAGAGAAAGCTAAGTTGAAAGATGATGGTAGCAACTACATGGTCTGGGTCTGTAACTTGAGGATTATCCTCATTGCTGCACAGAAGAATTATGTCCTTGATGCACCGCTAGGTGAAAGGCCTGCTGCAGGAGGAGATGCTGATGTTTTGAACATCTGGCAAGCTCGATCTGATGACTACTCGATAGTTCAGTGTACCATGCTTTACGGCTTAGAATCGGGACTTCAAAGACGTTTTGAACGTCATGGAGCATATGAGATGTTCCAGGAGTTGAAGTTAATATTTCAAGCAAATGCCCAGGTTGAGAGATATGAAGTCTCCAACAAGTTCTATAGCTGCAAGATGGAGGAGAATAGTTCTGTCAGTGAACACATACTCAAAATGTCTGGGTATCAAAATCACTTGACTCAGCTGGGAGTTAATCTCCAGATGATAGTGTTATTGACAGAGTTCTTCAATCACTGCCACCAAGCTACAAAGGCTTCGTGTTGAACTATAATATGCAAGGGATGGACAAGACAATTCCCGAGCTCTTCGCAATGCTCAAAGTTGCGGAGGTAGAAATCAAGAAGGAGCATCAAGTGTTGATGGTTAACAAGACCACTAGTTTCAAGAAAAAGGGCAACGAAAAGAAGGGGAACTTCAAGAAGAATGGCAAGCAAGTTGCCACTCCCGGGAAGAAGCCCAAAGCTGGACCCAAGCCTGAAACTGAGTGCTTCTACTGCAAAGGGACTGGTCACAGGAAGCGGAACTGTCCCTAGTATTTGGCGGATAAGAAGGATGGCAAAGTGAACAAAGGTATATTTGACATACATGTTATTGATGCTTACCTTACTAATGCTCATAGTAGCGCCTGGGTATTTGATACTGGTTCGGTTGCTCATATTTGTAACTCGAAACAGGAGCTACATATTAAACAAAGATTGGCCAAGGACGAGGTAACGATGCGCGTCGGGAATGGTTCCAAGGTCGATGTGATCGCCGTCGGCACGATACCTCTACATCTACCTTCGGGATTAGTTTTAGACCTGAATAATTGTTATTTGGTGCCAGTGTTGAGCATGAACATTATATCTGGATCTTGTTTAGTGCGAGACGGTTATTCATTTAAATCAGAGAATAATGGTTGTTCTATTTATATGAGTAATATCTTTTATGGTCATGCACCATTGAAGAGTGGTCTATTTTTGTTGAATCTCGATTGTAGTGATACACATATTCATAATATTGATGCCAAAAGATGCAAAGTTGATAATGATAGTGCAACATATTTGTGGCACTACCGTTTAGGTCATATTGGTGTAAAGCGCGTGAAGAAACTCCATGCAGATGGGCTTTTAGAATCACTTGATTATGAGTCATTTGGTACTTGTGAACCATGCCTCATGGGCAAGATGACTAAAACTCAGTTCTCCGGAACAATGGAGCGAGCCAATAACTTATTGGGAATAATACATATCGATGTATGCGGTCTGATGAGTGTTGAGGCACGCGGCGGGTATGATTATTTTCTGACATTCACAGATGATTTGAGTAGGTATGGGTATATCTACTTGATGAAACACAAGTCTGAAACGTTTGAAAAGTTCAAAGAATTTCAGAGTGAAGTAGAGAATCATCGTAACAAGAAAATAAAGTTTCTACGATCTAATCGCAGAGGCGAATATTTGAGTTACAAGTTTGGCCCTCATTTAAAACAATGTGGAATAGTTTCACAACTCACGCAACCTGGAACATCACAGCGTAATGGTGTGTTCGAACATCGTAATTGTACTTTATTGGATATGGTGCGTTCTATGATGTCTCTTACTGATTTACCACTATCGTTTTGGGGTTATGCATTAGAGACAACTGCATTCGCCTTAAATAGGGCACCGTCTTAATCCATTGACACGACACCGTATGAACTATGGTTTGGCAAGAAACCTAAGCTGTCGTTTCTTAAAGTTTGGGGTTGCGACACTTATGTCAAAAGGCTTCAGCCTGATAAGCTCGAACCCAAATCGGAAAAGCGCGTCTTCATATGATACCCTAAGCAAACAATTGGGTACACCTTCTACCACAGATCCGAAGGCAAGATCTTTGTTGCCAAGAATGGAACCTTTCTAGAGAAAGAGTTTCTCTCGAAAGGAGTGGGAGGAAAGTAGAACTTGATGAGGTAATTGTACCTTCTCTCAATTTGGAAAGTAGCACATCACAGAAATCTGTTCCCGTGAAATCTACACCAACTAGAGAGGAAGCTAATGATGATGATCATGAAACTTTAGATCAAGTTACTACTGGATCTCGTAGGTCGAACAGAGCACATTCCGCACCAGTGTGGTACGGTAATCCTGTCCTGGAAGTCATGTTACTAGACCATGACGAACCTACGAACTATGAAGAAGCAATGATGAGCCCAGATCCCGACAGATGGCTTGAGGCCATGTAATATGAGATAAGATCCATGTATGAAAACAAAGTATGGACTTTGGTGGACTTGCCCGATGACTGGCAAGCCATAGAGAATAAATGGATCTTCAAGAAGAAGACTGACGTTGATGGTAAAGTTACTATCTGCAAAGCTTGACTTGTCGCAAAAGATTTACGACAAGTTCAAGGGTTGACTACAACGAGACTTTCTCACCCATAGCGATGCTTAAGTCCGTTCGAATCATGTTAGCAATTGCCGCATTTTATGATTATGAAATCTGGTAAATGGACGTCAAAACTGCATTCCTTAATGGATTTCTTAAAGAAGAGTTGTATATGATGCAACCAGAAGGTTTTGTCGATCCTAAAGGTGCTAACAAAGTGTGCAAGCTCCAGCGATTCATCTATGGACTGGTGCAAGCATCTCGGAGTTGGAATATACGCTTTGATGAGGTGATCAAAGCATATGGTTTTATACAGACTTTCGGTGAAGCCTGTATTTACAAGAAAGTGAGTGGGAGCTCTATAGCATTTCTAATATTATATGTAGATGACATATTGTTGATTGGAAATGATGTAGAATTTCTGGATATCATAAAAGGATACTTGAATAAGAGTTTTTCAATGAAAGACCTCGGTGAAGCTGCTTATATATTGGGCATCAAGATCTATAGAGATAGATCAAGACACTTAATAGGACTTTCACAAAGCACATACCTTGACAAAGTTTTGAAGAAGTTCAAAATGGATCAGTCAAAGAAAGGGTTCTTGCCTGTGTTACAAAGTGTGAAGTAAAGTCAGACTCAAAGCCCGACCACTGCAGAAGATAGAGAGAAAATGGAAGTCATTCCCTATGCCTCAGCCATAGGTTCTATCATGTATGCTATGTTGTGTACCAGACCTGATGTGTGCCTTGCCATAAGTCTGGCAGGGAGGTACCAAAGTAATCCAGGAGTGGATCACTGGACGGCGGTCAAGAACATCCTGAAGTACCTGAAAAGGACCAAGGATATGTTTCTCATTTATAGAGGTGACAAAGAGCTCGTCGTAAATGGTTATGTTGATGCTAGCCTTGACATTGATCCGGATGACTTTAAGTCACAAACCGGATACATATTTATATGAATGGTGGAGCTGTCAGTTGGTGCAGTTCCCAGCAGAGCGTCATGGCGGGATCTACGTGTGAAGCGGAGTACATAGCTGCTTCGGAAGCAGCAAATGAAGGAGTCTGGATGAAGGAGTTCATATCCGATCTAGGTGTAATACCTAGTGCATCGGGTCCAATGAAAATCTTTTGTGACAATACTGGAGTGATTGCCTAGGCAAAGGAATCCAGATTTCACAAGAGAACCAAACACATCAAAAGACGCTTTAATTCCATCCGTGAACAAGTCAAGGAGGGAGACATAGAGATTTGCAAAATACATACGGATCTAAATGTAGCAGACCGGTTGACTAAGCCTCTTCCGCGAGCAAAACATGATCAGCAGCAAGACTCCATGGGTGTTAGATTCATTACAACGTAATCTAGATTATTGACTCTAGTGCAAGTGGGAGACTGAAGGAAATATGCCCAAGAGGCAATAATAAAGTTGTTATTTTATATTTCCTTATTCATGATAAAGGTTTATTATTCATGCTAGAATTGTATTGATCAGAAACCTAAATACATGCGTGAATACATAAACAAACATTGTGTCCCTAGTGAGCCTCTACTAGACTAGCTTGTTGATCAAAGATGGTTAAGGTTTCCTAACCATTGACATGAGTTGTCATTTGATAACGGGATCACATCATTAGGAGAATGATGTGATGGACAAGACCCATCCGTTAGCTTAGCATAATGATCCTTCAGTTTGATTGCTATTGCTTTCTTCATGTCAAATACGTATTCCTTCGACTATGAGATTATGCAACTCCCAGATACCGGAGGAATGCCTTGTGTGCTATCAAACATCACAACGTAACTGGGTGATTATAAAGATGCTCTACAGTTATCTCTGAAGGTGTTTGTTGAGTTGGCATAGATCGAGATTAGGATTTGTCACTCCGAGTATCGGCGAGGTATCTCTGGGACCTCTCGGTAATACACATCATAAAGCTTGCAAGCAAACAACTAAGGAGTTAGTCACGAGGTGATGTATTACGGAACGAGTAAAGAGACTTGCCGGTAACGAGATTGAACTAGGTATGAAGATACCGACGATCGAATCTTGGGCAAGTAACATACCGATAGACAAAGGGAATTACGTATGTTGTCATAACGGTTCGACCGATAAAGATCTTCGTAGAATATGTAGGAGCCAATATGGGCATCCAGGTTCCGCTATTGGTTATTGACCGGAGAAGTGTCTCGGTCATGTCTACATAGTTCTCGAACCCGTAGGGTCCGCACACTTAACGTTCGATGACGATATAGTATTATATGAGTTATGTGACCGAATGTTGTTCAGAGTCCCGGATGAGATCACGGACATGACGAGGAGTCTCGAAATGGTCGAGAGGTAAAGATTGATATATAGGACGATAGTATTCGGACACCGGAAGTGTTTCGGGGGGTACCGAGTACTTATTGGATCACCGGAAGGGGTTTCGGGCACCCGCGGCAAAAGATATGGGCCTTATGGGCCAAGAGGGGAAACGCACCAGCCACAAGGGGCTGGTGCACCCCCCCCCCCCCATATGGGCCGGCCAAGGAGGAGAAGGAAAGAGGGGAAGGGAAAGGGAAGAGAGGAATAGGATTCCCCCTTCCTTCCCTTTCCCCCTCTCTTTCCTTCCCCCTCCGACATATATGGCAGGGGGCGCGCGGCTAGGGAGGAGCCCAAGTAGGATTCGGTCCTACTTGGGGCACTTCCTGGCCTCTCCCCTCCCCCTCCCACCTATATATAAGTGGGGGGCGCCTAGCACACCTCAGACAATTGTTTAGCCGTGTGTGGCACCCCCTCCACCGTTTAGACCCCCGGTCATATTTTCGTAGTGCTTAAGCGAAGCCCTACGAGGATCACTTCACCATCATCATCACCACGCCGTCGTGCTGAGGGAACTCATCTACTATCTCAACATCTTGCTGGATCAAGAAGGCGAGGGATGTCACCGAGCTGAACGTGTGCAGAACGCGAATGTGTCGTGCGTTCGGTACTTGATCGGTTGAAGCGTGAAGAAGTTCGACTACATCAACCGCGTTGAGAAACGCTTCTGCTTACGGTCTACGAGGGTACGTAGACACACTCTCCCCCTCGTTGCTATGCATCTCCATGGATAGATCATTGCGTGTGCGTAGAAAAGTTTTTGTTTTCCATGCAACGATTCCCAACAGCAGGGCATGGACCCAAGAAAGTGTGTCCGGGCAGAGTAATCAAGCGTGTTGGGTAATGTGGTGCATCCCTGCAGGGAAGTTTATCTATTCGAATAGCCGTGTCCTCGGTAATGGACGCTCGGAGTGGTATCCTGATCTATTACAACTAGAAATGGATACTTGAGATATGTGATGGATATGTTGGCTCTGGGATTGCTTTCTCGCAGGGAGTCGAGGAAGGATCTCTGGGCATTAATTACAACATGTTTGTTAATTATAATATGCTATTCTGTACTCTTCTGAATGCTGCAAGATGCTTGAAGATGTTAGTCTTCGATAGGTAGGCCTTCCCCTCTATTCTGGCATTCTGTTGTTCAGTCCACATATACATCCCTTCCCTTGATACCAATGCATGCATAGTATAGATCCGATGCTTGCGAGTACTTTCGATGAGTACTCACGGTTGCTTTGCTACCCCTTCCCCCCCCCCCCCCCTTCTTTCTTCTTTTTGGTTGTTGCAACCAGATGGTGAATTCCAGGAGCCAGATGCCACCCCGTCGACTACTACTACTACCCCCGAGGGTTCCTACTTCTACGTGGAGACCACCGACGACCAGGAGTAGTTAGGAGGTCCCAGGCAGGAGACCTTGCCTTTTCGATCGTTGTTGCTTTTGTGCTGACCTTCTTAAGGTAGTCTTGTTTCCTTATGTCTGTACTCAGATATTGTTGCTTCCGTCGACTCTTGTGTATGAGCTATATATTCGAGCCCTCGAGACCCTGGTTTGTAATATAAAACTTGTATTATTTTAATTTGTGTCTAGAGTTGTGTTGTGATATCTCCCGTGAGTCTCTGATCTTAATCGTACACATTTGCGTGTATGATTAGTGTACGATTGAATCGGTGGCGTCACATTATCGTTCCAAGAGGGGCATCACATCAAGGAAATCTTTATCGATCCACATGAACCTACCCAGGTCATACATATTGGCATCCAAGTCAACCCGACCATGAGGCATCGCTCGTCCTTTTTGTTTGAGAAAACTGAGATGTGTTCGCATGGGAGGACTCTAACGTGCTCAGGGTTTCGAGGGGCAGTGCCAAGCACTCCCTTAACGTGTTGACAGGGCAAGGTTGTCTTGATGTTTCTATGAGATGGTAGCTAGTGATTTTGATGGAGTCTGACTTTAACGATCCAACTACAAATATGCGATGACGTTGTGCCTTAGTAATCACTAAAAAAACTCCTGAGAGGCTATTGACCATGTCGAAACATGATCAACCTGACCATGAAGGTCTAATTCATGCAAGCAATCGAAGAACAATCAATAATTAAGATTTTTCAATCTAGATATTGTGAATAAATGTATGAATGATTATTGGTGAAAGTTGGGGTTTCATAAGCGGTCTTGTCCTGGCCGATGGATATAGACAAAGTACAAGAAGTTGCAGCTATGGCTAAACAAAACCTATGTCTAAACGATACCAAAGGGCTACATTTATAGGAAGATATATGTGAATTTCGTACACCCTTGACAAGGTGGGACTAAAATCCATCCTAAGTTGTTTTCCCTATCAATAGAGACTCCAAAAACAACCTATGAAGAGGTATTTTGAAACTAGATGGGCCTTGCCCAAAACCAAGACGGCGCGACACCTATAGAAGGCTAACGGCCATCAAGCTAGCCGATAAGCAATGTGCCAGAAACTTTGCCGACAAATGACTGTAAGCCAAGTGCCTTTTTTATTATATGCCGAAGTACTTATTGTACGCTGAGATCTTTTTAGTGGCACACTTGGCTTATTTGTGTGTAAGCCGATGGTTATCTTGTTGCCGTGAGTTCTTCGTTTAATTCCCAGCTTATATTAATAAGCTGAGAACCCATGTTTTGACGTACTCCAAGATACATGACAGCTATGATTTTTCTGTAGTGCATCGAATTTATACAATACGTAAATTTCTGAAGTACGATATATACACACCGACATAGCCCAGGCTGGCTAGGTGATTCTTAGATAATATATTTACATGCTTCCCAGTTCTGAAAGAAACAACATTAGATGTTGCTTTACTTACATAAAACGTACAAAGCCTCAACTAGCATTTGGTTGTCATTTGCAGCTAGTTGTTCATTTCACATTGCGTTTCTTTGCTAGCCTTCGGATCTCTTTGACCGACTTTGAATCTAGGGGCCGGAACATAGTCTTCTGTGCCTTCTCCTGTATCAAATAACAATAGTTTTTAATAATGTCACGTACGTAGTATTGCACAGGGCTAACTATATAGAAAATAAGATAATGAATATGACCTTCCCTTTGGAGCGGCACGGGACTCCACAAGCTCTCCGGACATTTCTCCACTTATCCTGAAACAAGTAACAACATGTTATATGAATTAATAATTTTTAGTCAACTTTAATAAAGCATCGCCGATAATATACTCCGTCCGTCCCATAATATAAGAGTGTTTTTGACATTACACTAGTGTAAAAAATGTTTTTATATTATGGGACAGGGGAGTAGACAAAATCGACTATGTAGGGTTGCCATATCAGTAAGAACCATCGCTATTAATTACTAATAATTTGGATCGGCTATAAGGTTGAATTTTATGTTAGGGCACTTCCAGTGTTTGCCAATTACCATTACTTTATAGACAAAATATTGAGGTGGCATTTCATTTAAGAAGCAAGTGAGGAGAGTTGTATATGAGCAAGGCTAATAAGACTGTTATGTCATCAAGAGTCGTCATCATTAATTACTAATATAATGCCCCCATATTTCTTTCCTAATATAATGGACTTTTCTTTTCCTTATAGGGAACTTGTATTAATAGAGTTTGCTATTCCGTTAGTCCTTTTTTTTACTCTCTATCTTTTCTTTTCCTCTCGTTTGCTTGTTGTACCTAGGAGCATGTGTAGAGATTGATCCTTGCATGAGAGTCAATTCCTTTTTTCTTTCTCTCTCTTCTTGACATAGGTGAAAGGTGTTATGTAAGATGCCTTATAGCTCTTTAATATTATACTCCCTCTGTCCCAAAATATAAGAACGTTTTTAAGAAAGGCAACTCTTAACACATATCCCTACACAATGAAATTAATTCTCTGATTCGATGTGCTTTCTCTTCTTCTTCCTTTCTTTCTTTCTCCCTTCTGTTTATTACTAGGCAATAATGCTGAGATTAAAACATAAACTCTAAACGGATTAAATGCAACATCACTTAGATACAATATCTAAGAGATAATGGATTGGGGTGGTTGTCTTTATAAAATATGTTTCACCACCTATGATGACACATTAAGAGCCAATGAATTGGGAGTGTCCTTAGTCATTCTTCTCAGCCCTGTTCAATAATTCGTCCGATTAACCAGTTAACTTGCTGACTAATCGCTATTCGTAGTGTCACCGAGTAGCCGATAAACGAATGAATCGTCTGATTAATAGATTAACTTGCCGATTAGCCTATTAACCCCTACTCACCACCTAACCGAGCAGCTACCAGTTAACGATTTCCTCAACAATGTTGTTCACTTTCCTTTACATTTACTCTTTGTGTCTAGGAACACATGCAAAGGTCGAATCTTACATGAGAGCCCACTCCTTTCATTTTTTTTTTCTCTTTCACACAGACAAAAGTGTCATGTAAGCAAGTATATATTCCCTTAGCATACATACCTTGAGATGTGTTGGCTCTCGAACTAATGATGAGAAGTAATGACGCTTCACCTGAGCCCATCGCCCTTCACCATATCTCCTAACACCCCTAATCAGCTTCTTCACTTCTTCACGTGTCCAGTGTTAATTGTTTTTTCGACTGTGCAATTTCTTGCCTCCACTTTCCGAAGGAAATATCCTCCTCTTGCGAGGACCTTGTGGGCCACGCCTCCCATTTTTGTTTAATATGAATTCTAAACAGCAAATATTCATGCATTAGCTTGAGAATATAGAAAAATGTATCTGTTCACATGTGCATAGAGAAGATGGAACAATCGACTTGGTACCTCCCAAATATTGCTGGTGGCACTGCCCATCTTCGGGCTCTTGTGCAAATTTGTTGATTTCCATGTCATCATCGCCATACACATAACTGAAGTATTCTTCCACCTATCATGAATAAGAATAAAAATGTCTTGATTTTTGGTTGTGCTGACGCAGATGGTTGGATGCTTTGTAGGAGTGTGGTGCCAGATAGATTTCACATGCGAAACGCTGTGTGTCTGTCTCCCCATTTGTTTGTGGCCTCGGAAGATGATGGGCTTAGTTGATGTCTTAGTGTAATGTTCACTACTCTTGGTTTGTCCAACATAAATTTGTGGGAAGGGAGCTAGCTGATCAAGAATGAAACGTGACGGCAGAGTAAATGTATTATATATACCTGGCTTGGACGAGGAATAGTAACAGAAGATGGAAGCCAATCAAGCGGATCCGCCAAGATGGCCTCCCAAATCTCCACTTGGTCCGCTGGCTCCATTGTGTGTATGGATCTGCAGCAGCAGATGACATGAGCACAAAGTCAGGACTCACCACTAAAACCATTAGCAAATTACAAGCAGACTAGCTAAAACTTGGTGCTAGAGGTAGCTCATGAATGAACTAATCGGCCATGAGAGGGCGTGTTGCACTATATCGATGATGACTAGATCATGCAGAGATCTGCAGAAACCATACACACGTATATGCATCCGCTAGCTAGCTAGCTAGCGCTCGTATACTGCGGCCTACGCACATGCATGCAGAGTTCTCAAACCAAGGCCGCGCTTGGGACATCGGTTAGATTTTCCACCCGTAGACAGTTACCGCTGTACGTATACTACTGAACGGACGCCAGTAAAATACACCCCCCGTATGTTTTCCCCGTCCGATCGCGGAGTGTGACCACGCCCAGCGCTCCCTCGCGAGCACCTCTTGCCCGTCCACTACTCCACCACCAGCAGTGCCACCCGCCTCGCCCCGACCGCACACGACTGCCAAGAAGGACGCCGCGACGTACGGGCACGCTGGCCGCCCGCGCCACCCAAGGGAGGAGAGAGTCGCACACCGCAGGCGTCTCCAACGGGAGGAGCTCCCGCAGCGTCTGGGACACCACACCACGCCTTCCAACAGGGAGAAGCACTTCGTGTCCAAGCCGGCCGGACACGGAGTCGAAGCCGCCGGAGAGGCGGCGATGGCAGCCATGCGGAGGCGCCGAGGGTGGCAGAGACCGTGCGTGGAGCAGAGGCCAGTCTCAACGCTGGAGCAAGACTCGCTCCCCACGCTCGCTTGTCAAGCGCTCCGGACAGAATATGTTCCACTCCGTATTAAACGATGAATCAAGCGCGCTCTCGGGTTTTTCGAAAAGGGGCGCTTTATTACTTAAAAGATTTAAGCATTACATCCGGCCTCTGCATTACTAAGATGCACACAGCCAAAAAATGTCTTCTCACACAAATGAATGATAAAAAGGCGAAATACAAAAACATGAAGAGTCCGTATAACGCCTAAAGCGGAGGGGGGACAATCTTAAGATCATGTTGCCACCCATGCTGGGTAAAAGTATCCCTTGCCGTAGCCTCCAATCGTGTACACACCTCCATAAACAGGTCTCGATTCTCCACGCGTGGTTACCCGGCCAGTGGAGAGCGGTGGCGCGCGCGTGCTGTAGTTCGGCAACAGGAGACGAGGGATGCGATGGAGAACCGTCCAGCACGGCCGGTGTCGTCGAGGCAGGGGCGCCGGGCGCGGATAGGAGGAAGAAGAACGGGAGCACTTGAGTGGTGGAGTACCTAGCTAGCTCCTGTGTTGTGTTCTTTACTCGCATCTCTATTATTAAAGGAGGAGTTGGTATAGTCGTCTCCCTTCCTTCCTGGTCTTTTCGTCCCCACGGTCCCATCCATTTTAATTTTCTGTTGAATTTTTTTAACCCAATCAATTTGCGCATAAAATAAAAACCAACTTAAATTTCTACTATTAAAGGGTTTTAAAGCGGAGTTGGTAAAGTCGATTCTCCTTCTTCTTGGTTTTTTCCTCTCCCACGTTCCCATTCCGTTTCCCCTACTATTAAAGGTGGATGTAAGTTATATCTCGGATAATATTGATGTTGATCTAATGAAATATGTATGCTCATGTTGCGTTGCACGGACTTCTTGCTACTCCCTCCATCCGGGTTTAGGAGGTTCTCTTATTTTGGGCTTAAGTTTGACATATAAATTTAACTAATAAAATATAAATTATGTGCCACGAAAATTATGTTGTCAAAAAGCTCTTTCAAACAAGTTCAACATCGTACTTTTTGTAGCATATATTATGTATTTTATTAGTTAAGTAAGTGGTCAAAATCTAAGTCAAAATATGAAAGAGCTATTAAGACGAAGATAGTAGTAGCTAATTAAGTTGAAGATCCCCGCTCTTGGCTGCTCGCGTGGGGGTACATTCTTCATCGGAGTCAGATGTCGGTCTCAACCAGCCAAAGGACCCACAAAGTCTTCTTTTTTCTCCCTGCCTTTTATCTTATGGAAGCTAAAGCAGTGGGTTCTTGCAAACATGTATGATATAGCTAGCAACGATGAATACATGGTGTGAAGTTGTGCATATTATCATATTTCTTTTGAACTCTCAGTACAAAAACTACAAACTTTACGCCAAGTAAAAAAAATCATGATGAACATCTTTTTAGAAGATAAACTCTTTGTTAAAAATGTATTAACAAGTTAACTACTAATAGTTAGAAGTTTGAAATCATGATCAACTAGCTCTGATGGATGTAATTAATCCTACTTAGAGATAGATGAATGATTGTCACATCAATGATGGCACATAATGACTTGAGTTATTGACTATGACTAGATTCCACTTAGCTTGTTGGAAGTTTGGTATCAAATCAGAAACATAAAGCACGCACGTAACGGAGTCACGAACTTTTCAATCCAGTTTCACAATTATTATTATTTGCTTTACAACTTACAAGTGGCCGGATATATATATGCGCTGACATAAAGATGTACAGTAGTAACGATTTGGTCGTGGAATAAATCTTAGTGAATCATCTATCTTTCCATAGATTTGTGGGCACGGGAACATGGCCACGTCGCTGTCACCAACACACATCGTCTTGCTCTTTATTCCCGTCACCGTCGTCCTTGTATCTCCCGTCATTTTCTTCGTAGCTAGCTAGGGTGATCTGAGTTCACATTCTAAACAGGACCTTGACCATTGTGATTTTTTATTTATGATATGAAACTATGTTTGTCCAGAATTAATTATGCACTCGTGGTATTATGTTTATGACTGATCTAAGACTTAGTATAGTTTGCAGTTATGGAACTCATTTAGGCTCAG
This sequence comes from Aegilops tauschii subsp. strangulata, assembly GCF_002575655.3. Taxonomy (NCBI): domain Eukaryota; kingdom Viridiplantae; phylum Streptophyta; class Magnoliopsida; order Poales; family Poaceae; genus Aegilops; species Aegilops tauschii. Next base: position 203,968,351 of record NC_053035.3, on the reverse strand, counting down.
CTTATGGTTCTCGATTGAACTGTGTTGTGGTGTCCTTCCTTCCTCCATCCTTTTTGTTTTGCAAGGTTTCATGTATTTCCCCGCAAAAAAAGGTTTTCTGTTTAGCCCCTCGTCTCTTTGCGGTTGGTGTTGCTTTTCGTGGGTGTTGCTTTCCGGGAAGGGAGATCCGTCTTCCTCTGTCGTTCGCTCAAGTGATCGGTCACTTCTCGTCGACCCCCTAGCACCTTCGTGGGTCGACGAAAAGTGATCGATCACTTGAGGGAACCCCTAGCACCTTCGTGGGCCCTAGTTTGGGAACTTTGTATCTTCTTTTCTTCTATCAATGAATGGTACACAGCCTTTGTATATTTATGAAAAAGATTGGTACAGGTAAGGTAATTAGCATGTACGCGCCGGTGCTCTCTTGGATGGCCGTTGATCGATCCAGCCTTGTTCCGAAACTGCATGACCACCTACACGGGTTGGATGGAGTGGGTCAGTGGAGGGCCCGACGGGTGCCTTTATTTATATGCATGGTGCGGCCAAGCAGCTTCCGCGAAGCATCCTCGTGTCCCAAGCATGTCTAGATGCACAGCGGCTGGCCAGGGGCACTACGTCTGCCCTGATTCTGTTTCTCGTCATTTCTCGACGACGACCACGACCACGACGGAGAACCCATTCCTCGTGCGCGCGCGCGTGTGTGGAGATGTGAACTCACTTGAAACCAAGTAGCTGCACCCACATCAGTACTGTATATGATTGACTAACACTAAACACGCGAGAATTAGTTAAATTGATAATGTTGGGTTGTACGTGTGACGTCACACCAGCACGGCTTCTCAGGTGCTTTGTGTTTTCATTGATGTGACACGAAATCTAATTCTATAAGAACGACCGAGTCAACCGTGTGATGTGGTCCATGGAACATTCAACAACAGTTGAAACATGGACTCATTTTACCTAGGTTGGGATCAACTAGCTGCATCCGCGTAAAGCATCTACGCAAATCTAATAGCTCCGTCCTATATTAATTGCCGTATCTAGTGGCAATTAACATGGGACGGAGGGATAGGAAACTTCAATCCAATGCATTGTGGACCGGCCATTTTCACCCGCATCTACTCAGACTCAGTTACAAAACCTAATGCAGGACGTAGATATAGGCCACATGACATGACAACAGAATAATTCTCATGTCATTTTCCAACCTCTAGGTGGGTCCGAAAAAGTGCCGAACTTAAAGCGATGCTACAGTCAAAAAAAGAGATCCTCACAGCATGAGCTTTTTCTAGGAACCATCGGTCCAACATAAACATCATCGGTAACGACGACAACACATGACAGCTGTCGATTGCAAGTAAATGGTACGGCACCGCTCACCGTCTATGACTGAGCAACCTCCTGCTTTGACTCCCCAGGGACAAGTCCGCGTATCTTCACATCATAAAATACTTCCTCCACCCTTCTCAAATCATACTTCATCCCTGCAAACACACAAGTCCAAAAACAGGGGGGGAAACACAGCTGAGTCAACACAGATTACCAAAAAAAAGGCATGGCAACATATTACAGTAGGCTGAAATAATACTGCCAAAAGCTAGTCAAGTTGTGTTAAAAATAAACATGTCCAGTGAACCATAAGCTGAGGAACTCACCATCAAATTTCTTACGCAAGAAGTCATTGCGCAGATTCAGCATCCTAAATGAAGCATGCAGATCAGTCAAAAAGCTTAGCACCTTCCGTGGGCAGTCGTAGTCACCCGCCGTGACCCGATTCACTACATATCTAGGCTGTAGACAATTCAGCAAGCAGCCATTAATACAAGTCATAGTTATACTAGGGCATTACAGTTTTCTATTCAGTACACATCTAGGCTGTAGACAATTCAGCAAGCAATCACTCATATCAATATTTGGTTGTTGAGCACTTTCGTTTCATTTCATATAAAGGATGTACTCCCTCCGTTAAGTCGGCGGCAATTAATATGGATCGGAGTTGTACTAAGTCCAACAATTAATATGGATCGGAGGGAGCAGAAGATTCCACAAGCAGCAATTAGTACCCCTCACTGGCTGTAGAGAATTGCAATTATATCCACTAAGCATCTATCTAGGCTGCAAAAAAGCCAGCAAGCTGTCACTGTACCACTCATTAGCTCTGCAGCATTAGAATTCTTGCTTAACATACATCAAAGGAAATAACCAAATAAATAGTAAATTCAAAAGTTCAGAATGCAGATGGTATTATGTAAAGTTTGCATTTTGCAGATATGCCCAGCGGTCTAATCCATTCATTTACGAAGTGTGCTACACACTAAAGTCCATCTCAGGTTTATATGCTTGACACTTGTACATAAATCATTCATGAAGAAAAATAGTTCAGTCCGTCTCAGGTTTATATGCTCGACACTTGTACATGAATCATTGATGAAGAATTATAGTTCACAGTCCAGCCCAAGTGTAAATTGTTTGTACTTATATGTAGTTGTTTTAGCATGCACTCATAAGTTCATAAGATACAACACGGGTCCGAGCTGAACACCAACCAAAAGTTTGAAGTCAATCTCCATATTCTAATTTATTGGCTTTGGTTCTTTAGCTTTTTACATTCCAATAAGGGGGTATATATAGTATAGCTGCATCCCATTCCTGAACGCTCACATGTTGAAAACAATCTACATATTCTAATGCATTGACTTCGGCTCTTTAACCTTCTAGTATTTATATAGTACTTATGTCTTACAAATCTTATAAAGAAACAAGTTGGTGATGATGGTCCATTCAACTTCTGTAATACCAACCAACCGTCTTGGTACGAACGACTGAGAATGAGAAGTGGTTGCTCACTAGTCACTACCCACCTAATTCTGTTTCATAAAACACCCCAATCTACCATGAGTTTTGCAGATTTTAATAAAGTAATTAGCTTGTAAACATAAAGTATGGTTATCCTTCATCCCATAGCAAAGCACGGGTTTCTTGCTAGTATGTAATAGAAGTACAAGTTTAACGAGATTTCTCTCTCGTGATCCACCATTTCGTGTTGTTGAACCGACCGAGGAACCACATGCCCATCAACACCTCCTCAGGAGATATCTACGCCACCACGACCTGTACTGAAATAACTAATCCCATGATCATATTTCTCCCCTGCACCCACGATCTGTTTATTTTGTTGGCAAAAGATTCCTGCATTATGTTAAGAGCTCGATGCATGGGGCTAAACAAGCCACAAAGAAGACATCCTGGAAACCTAAGACAAACACAAAAGAAACAAAGATTAAAGGGCTGCCTACAAGGATACGTGCACATACGGGTCCTTACGAACCATACAGAATGCCACGCGAACCAGAGCTTCACCGCTGACTGGAACAGGGTTCACCATAGGCGAAACCAGAGCTTCAATCGCCACCAGCTTCACAGAAAAGCAGCCAGACCAAGGGCCTCTCTCGGAACCGCAGAGGAAGCAGAGGTTGAGGAAGTTACTGACGCCCTTGAATCTGGGGAGCCGCATGCGCCAGGCAACAAAGCTGCACCGCAAGAACAGTAGAAGGTCCCCAACCAGGAGGCCAAGCAGCCATCGACCATACCGCAGAGTCGTCAATCCCATAACCACATTGCAGGCGTCCAAAGGGGAGGTTGAAAAAGGAAACACCAACCGAGAGGCAAGATCAATGAAGAAGACCAGTCTCACACCCATGCAACAGGAGATAAAGAAAACCATCACCGGCAAGAAATGGAGCAGACACCAAGATACAGAAGGAACACTTCATCAGCTCCAAACGGACACGCTTGAGCTCCACGGAGAACGGAGATGAAGCAACACACATAGATCGCCAGAGAAGATAAAGTAGAATAACCAGAACCCGCAGTCGAAAATACAAAAAGTAGAAGGGAAATTAGTTGAAACCTAGAGAAGAGTTGAGACACCACCCGCTATCTGCTGACCAAATACATTGAAGGATAACATGTGTGTGTGAGAGACTCCACAGCGGCTGAGCAGGGACGAGGCAGTGGTGGACATCGCTGGCGGCTGCGCAGCCAGGAAGACACTGAACCAGGGTCAGTGACAACGTGGCTCACCACGGCGGAACAGGCAAAGGCAAGGAAGAGCCTTAGGGGTGTGGAGTGTGGGGACATGCGGGCGCTGAATAAGAAGCTAGGCCCACAGGCTTAAGAAGGATGACCGGGGCTGTGGTGAACTGCGGAGGAGGCGGTTGGAGAAGGGCAGAGCGGCGAAAGTGGTGGTTGGGGCAGTGTCGGTCAGCGGATCTGGTGGTACTGCAGCAGTGGATTTTGGCGATAGCAGCGACTCCGACCAAAAAAGGACAAGGAACCGTGTCCGGCTGTACTCGATGATCGTCACTGGAAAAACAAATTTTCTTTTTTTAATTACACGCGCCTAAATGTATTTACATACTAGAATTTGAAAAACCTCACAAACATCTGGGCCTGAAGCCCACAACTGGCACCATACACTTCCAAATAAACAAAACCACAATGTGCTCTACCACCCTCATTACTTAAGTTGAAACTTGTAGTCTAGAGCTAAAAAGTATCACGCTTCAGCATTGCTCTGTACCATCACAAAGACCACTCAAGTTGGAAAATGGGTATCAATGTGTCACTGTCATGTGGCCCCAGGTATCATTTCTCAGGTTTACGTCTTTGAGATGGTACAAAACAATTTGTTTTCTAATTTCAAACATACCTCGAAACCAGAATACACTTGAGACCAAATCACTTGAAAGGACCAAGTCTTTCTTCATTATGACCAATTTTTCATCAATCTGTAGATATAGAATTGCATTTCTGCTGCACTGTATGTTGTGGACTAGCACCAGGGAGTACGAATTGAGGGAGATCAGGGATCTTTTAGGCAATAGAATTGTATTGGCAAAATGGGATAAAGGAGTATAATTTATCGGCAGTTCATACTGTGTTAGCAAATCATGTATCTCTGTTTGAGATAAGCAAGAAGAATCAATCCATTCTCTCCGAATATTTCTATCATCTCAACCCTATGCCCGATTTCTCTAACCTACCGCATCTGGTTCTCTTCAGCATGGCAGTTATCCGTTGTGATCAAGGTTAATGGTACCGAGACTAGACTGTTGCTAACAAGTGTATGCAAGTTTTCTGCAAACCCTTTAGAAATAGACAAGACAACACCAAAGAATTTTAAATATTACACCCTTCGTTCACAAATATAAGATGCTCTGGATATTTCAATATGGTCTACATACGGACTGAAATGAGTGAACAAACACACTAAAACGTGTCTATATACATCCGATTCAGAAAAAAAGTTGGAACATCTTATATTTGTGAACGGAGGGAGTATTATTTTAGATAGTCAGTAGCCATTGTTGATAGCTATAGAATTATATTGTATGACTAAAAATTTATGATTCACATAAAAAATGTGAATACTGTGTGGAATTGAGAAGGGTAGGTACATGTCTCACATCCATCGCAAAACAAACTATCTCCACAAGTACATCAAAAGGTTTCTTAGACGTCAAAATTATAACGTAACAATTACTTTTTTAACATGGTTTGTTCAGTCCTCGGATATTCTAATGAAAGTTATAGGCAGTGTCTATTACTCCCTCCGTTCCAAAATAGATGACCCAACTTTGTACTAAAGTTAGCACAAAGTTGGGTCATCTATTTTGGAACGGAGGGAGTATATACTAAAATCACAAATCACAAAACAGAGAAAAAACAAGAAATTCTCACAAAAAAAGCAAAAGATGACCCTCTTTTAATTAGCAAAGTATGAACGGTCTATTTTTGTAATTGTACCTATACATCATCCAACCATTGTCAAATCCATATTCTGGTTAGTCATAAACATTATATCCTCATGATGGGGAAAAATGCAATCCTTCTGTCATCATCTAATGCACCTAGCCACACTGGTGTTTTCCAGGCTTAGCAGATAAATAAGCATGCAATGAGCGATCCAGGTAGCAGCGGAACTGCGAATGTAGCAAGTCCAGCTCTCGATCCTATCGTGAGCACAACTGGCCAGGTAATCCAGAGTAGAGCAGGAATCATGTGTGAGACGGAGAGAGAACTTATCAAATACTCTGAGGCTACTCTGAGGCTTGGAGTACTTCCGTTGCACCACCACATGTTCGCATGTCTAAAGGTCATTAAAAATTACAAAAAAAGACCACAACCTAACAATACATGCATCTGACAGTTTTTAAGTGGTCCTCATATCATCGATATGGCTGTGGTGCCCCTCCAGTACAAGCCATTTTGCCGTCATGATATGGTGGCTGAGTAGCTGAGCGTGGGAAGGAAGACCATACTGGAGCATGAGAGGTAAAACAAACAAGGGGTGCGGGAGGGAAAAGCAGGCATGAACCTTCTCCCATCCCATGGAGAGAGAGAGAGAGAGAGTACCGTGCAGACAAAGAAGGGATTGACCTAATGAGAAGAAAGAGAGGCGGCACACCTGGGAGCAGGAACGAGATTAACATAGACATTAATGCAACCTAGATTTTCTTAACTCGTAGCTAAAGGCAATGTGGGCCGTAGAACCATGTTTGAGGGAAATTATGAGTTATTCTACAATGGTATATAATTATATATAGAAGTGATACTGCAAATTTAGCCACGGCCGCACTATCAATTATGTGTGCAGGAAGAGAAAATGCATATAGGCATCGCTTACTTTGTAATAAGAATAAAAAATGCTGTATACGCATATGAAAATAGATAGTACACAGAGTGCATATAATACAAACAATCTAAAAAAAGAATATTTATTTAGTTGTGAAAATTTAGACTATATACATTGATACATAACACGTTTAGGATCAACCAATAATAAAAGATCAGTTGAGGTGAGTAATTCCTAGATTTTTTTTTAGTTCATTATAGATCAACAGTATTTTTTATGAATCAATACTAGAACTAATGCAAACTTAAGTATAACTGCAAATCTCTTATTGCATGGCAAATTTTAACATGCTCCCTCTTACCCCCTCTTTTTACATGTGAGGTAAGAAGGTAAGAATTAATCAGACCACTAATTAATAAGATCAACGGATCAGATCTATTATATACTCTTGCCTCTCATGTGAAAAGAGAGGGTAAGAGGGAGCATGTTAAAACTGCTCTGCATGCATAGCTTCGACGAGGAGAGTGGTTGACATAAAATCATGAAAACAGAATTTTAGCTGGCTATATGTGAAAATTGAAACCAAGTATACTATACACTTAAGGATCAATCAGTAGTGTGCAATCAATTAAAGTAGCGATTCGACCTTATACATTGTTGTAGAGAAATAACTCTTTACCATCAACTAAAGCTTTAACGCCTAATTGTAACTTGCCTAAATCAAAGGATGTGTATACATACTATGGTGCACTTATGTAAACTCTAATGCAGTTTTTATAATACTTTATTCTGCTTGGCATGTTAGAATTTACCTGTCTAAATTTATTGGATTCTCTAGGATTATTTATAGAAAAGAAAACACTATTGGTAGAATGGTACTTATAATAATTACGAGAAGAGGATATATTAATGATACGCCAATAAAGCATGAACTAACATCCGTGCTATGGAAACTGAAATAGGAATGAGGAAGAGAAACATACTGTGATGTAAGTGAAGACAATTGCCATTTATAATGGCTCTATGAATATGAATATGTTTGCTACTGAAACATGCCTATTGACTAGTAATCTTTAGAATGGAAGTAGTTATGAAGCCCAACATATTGCCAATTCAAAAGGAGGCATAGCCATATGAATGTGGTGTTTGTAGGGAGCTGCCTTGGATATGACGAATAACTCAAATCTAAAAAATATATAGAACAAAGGAAAATTTCTTGACAAAGGTATTACTTTTATAGCAATAGATAGGTATGAATGTTCATTATAGGGGCTAGGAGCCAAAAACTAATTCTACAAAAAAAAGGATACTGTGCATGTAATCAAATTAATATTGAGTAGTTCATGGGCAACTTACAAAATCATTGGACATGAAGCACAATCCTGCAACACAATCAAGTCCTCATGTGAGTAAGCAATGTCATTTACGTACAACATTAAATAAAACAAAAGCATGCTAAACCTTAAAGCAATTTAGTTGTTTAAAAAAGAGATGTACTAGTTCTGATGTCAATGCTATGATATGCATATTTGTGCCCAGATAATCAGTATCTTTTAATCAAAAGGGGGGTCAAAACTACATTCCCCCTTGACTGTTCTTGAACAAAACATTTAAGATGTAACACTTAAATCTCAGATAACATCCAATTCAGAAAGCAGAGAAACTAATGCATATAACGAACCAGTCAGGTAGTCTTCAACGTCCAGGCCAAACTCCCCAGAACCCACTGCAAAAGGCCAGGGGCACAACATATTTAGCTTCGTAAGCAAGCACACTGGCACTGTATGCTACTACAAGACAACTAATGCAATAGTTGGCAGAGCCTTCACGTACATCCTAGCTTTTCCTGGGCCTCGGCGTGCGTGAGCAGGCCACCAGTCTCGAGCCAGTGCGTGAACGCTAGCATCGACACCACAGACTGTGTCTCACTCTTCCAGTCCCCATGGTACCTAATAAGCAACAAATCCCAATACATGAGCAATTTCCACATAGCCCAACCTCCGTAACATGGAAAAGGCGCGTAGTTAAGCCATCTCATCACCTGTAGTACTGACCGGGGCACTCTTTGAGGATCTCCGCGAGCTGAGAGTACAGCCCCTTGATCACCTCCACCTGCGCCTTCGCCTTGCCGAGCACATCTGCACGAGGAGAGGAGATAGCTCAGGATTAAGCACTGGGAGCCAAAACCCGAACAGAAATGGAAGGAGGAAAAGGGGGCAGCAACCAGATAGGGGGACGGGCTGGTGGATGAGGAGGAGCGCAGCGGAGGCGGCCCGGGAGGCTGACTCGACCTCGGAGACGACGGCGCGGATGCGGTCGCGGAGGGCGGAGGAGCCATCGAGCTGCGCCCGGAAGGACTCGAACTGCGCGTCCATGAAGGCAGGCAACGGCGGCGGCTGGGAGTCGGAGGAAGCGGCGCAAGGAGGGGCGACCGGGGACGAGGAGGAGGAGAGGCGGTGCAGGGGGAGGAGGAAGACACGGCGGGGAGGGAGGAGGCGGAAGGCGGCAGCGGGAGGGGCGAGGAACGCGGCTCGGAGCGCGGCGGCGGTGGCTGCTACCGCTGTTGCTGCGGGTCTCATCGCGGAGCAATGGGGGTTTTGGGGAAGATTTTAGGGAACTGGGGGGCCGCCGAGAGGAGCAGGACATGTGTCTCCAGCCCAGGCACGAAAACGTATCTTAGACCAGGCCGGGCAGGGCCTGAAACTTTCTTTTCTTTTTCTTTTCCAATTCAGGGCCTGAGAGGCCTGTTTTGGTTGATGGCTAATTTGTTTTTTACGGGGATCTTATTTTTTAGCGACCAGACAATCCGGAGGTTCGTCTATCCAACTAAGCAAAATCTTATTACAGAAGCTATAATTGGCTAGCATATGCACTATCTGATTTTAGTAACAATAATTAGGTGTCGTTCCCAAATAAAGTAGCTACGTCGACACACTCCGCAAAGATTGCAGAAGCAACATTCCACCATCTTGTCTTTTTTTCGAGAAAACTTCCAATCTATTCATCTTTAATCATGGCAGTACAACGAACACCAAAAATAAAAATTACATCTAGATCCGTAGACCATCCAGCGACGACTACAAGCATTGAAGCGAGCCGAAGGCGCGCCGCTGTCATCGCCCCTCCATCGCCGGAAAACTCAAGCACATTAAATGAGTCAGATTCAACTTTAATTCGAGAAAACCCCAGTTGGTTTGTGAAGTTTAAGCCATCACACATTGCCCTTGTCTTCATGGAAAGAGCATCCGCGTGCACCTTACTGCAAGAAACACATATTTTTCATCCCTCAAAAACGATGATATCGCACCACCTTCCTCATCCTCGAAATAAGTTGCATCAACATTAAGTTTGATATGTTTTGGTTCTGACTTGGTCCATCTTTGCTCTTTGTTGGGTGTAGCACTGAGAGTCAGCCATATGAAAATTATTAGCAATTGCTAGCAAGTGCTGACATCGGGCATTGCATGATTGGTGGATAGAGCTCATTGTGGGTGATCTGACATCGTATCCACTGAAGATATCAACATCCCATCATAGGCACCTGCCTTCGATCAAGACTTGTTCTAATAAGTAGAGAAACCGCTAGCTGGAGCAACAAGTGTTACATGATTATTGACCCCAAGCGATCAACTTGCATTGCCTCTTCTATGATGTCCATCACCCAGCCTATTCCACAGCTCCCTGGCCTGCATACAATCTAATAATAAGTGTCTGGCATCTTCAGTTCCTTGATGACATATGGGGCATGCACCATCATATCCAATGTGCATGTTTATGGGTAATATTCCATGCAGAATTCACCATCCAAAGATCTGAAATTTACGTGGGATATTTACTTTCCAGAGAGTACTCCACACAGCGGGTGATCTAGAGCTACCCTTATGCACAAATCAGGAATAGGTAATGGGAGAAACGGTCCCTTGCCTAATGCCCCTAGTTGGAGTAACACTGTTCGTTTCTTGAGAATTAAATATCACCATGTATCTTACCAAACAAACACATTTCATAACCATCTCAACACACTGCTCATGGAACCCTAACTTAATCATCATGTCTTTCAGAAGGGTCCATTCAACCCTGTCATAAGCATTGTGCATATCTAGATTTACTACACAAGGGTCGAATTGTCTTGTCCTTTTATTCTTGATCTTGTGTACACACTCATAAGTAATAAGAATATTATTTCAGATCAATCTACCCGGGACAAAGGCGCTTTGAGTTCGCGAGATAATACTAGGGAGGATACTTCCAGACGAAAAACACAACATATTTGAAAAGATTTTATAGAAACATTGCATAAGCTTATTGGACGAAGTCGCGTTACTCATTCCAGGGTGTCAATATTCAGGTATATGACGCTTATTGCATCGAGTTGTCGTGCATGCACAGACCGAGCAAGGTGAGCGATTTATTGAGCCAACCCGTTTTGCTTTTCCACACATCCTGATTTTGGGAATCTTCTAGAAGGTTCTTGACTGGTTCAGGTTTGTTATTTTTTCCTCCTCTTTCTTTATGGTTTTGTTCCTTTTTTATTTATTTTTTGTTTTTCTTTTTTGTTTTCATTATCTTTTATATTTATCTTTATTTCTTTCTTATTTTAAATTTTTATAAAATCAAATTCTTCAAAAATTCAAATTTGTTCCCTTCTTTTCAACAAATGATTGGGAATTTCAAATTTTGTTCGCATTTTTCAAAAATGTTGGGAATTCTGAAAATTGTTATTTTTTTAAAAAATATAATCAGGAATTTTAAATTATATTCGTGTTTTCAAAGAATTATATTCACTTTTCCAAGAAATGTTCAAATTTTGTTTGAAAATTTTAAAAAAGTTAGAATTTCAAATAATTATTCATTCTTTAAAAATATTAATTTTTTAAAAATTTATTTTCTTTTTAAAAAATAGTTCAGATTTTCAAACTTTGTTGAAATAATTCAAAAGAATCAGAATTTTAAAAAGAAATTCACGTTTAAAAATTTTGTTCTTGTTTTTCGAAAAATGTTCACAAATTTTCATAACTGCTCGTAATTCTATATTTTGTTCGTGTAACTCAAAAAGTATTTCGGAATTTGAAAAAAGTATCACATTTCCAAAAAATATGTTCGTGTTTTATAAAATATGTTCAAACAATTGAAAAAAATGTACGCTATAGTAAATATGATGTTGCAGTGAACATCCCGTTATAGTGCATTTTTAAATACAATTCATGTTGTCATCTGTCGCTGGCAGCCATAAGGTGTACTGCTTCTGTATTATATGAAACTTAGTTCCATTCCTCAAAAAGAAATAGTTTGTATGTAATGGAATCAAATTTGGATTAGAGAATCACAAAACATCATACTAACCGGAGAGGCAGTTGTGTGATGCATAAAATGGAGATGAAGGGAGACCTCATCATCATGGCCCAACATTTGGCGAGGTTGATTTATCCTTCAACAACTATAAGAGATTCAAAGAAAATAAGGGACCATCAACATTTAAACTACAACTAAATTAACCGACACATGTTTAGCCACGTATCTAGCAGTGATTCTTACATGAAAAGCTCACACCGAGTAAATTAGCACTACTAAAAAAAACCTTATACACAGAAGCTTACTAGTAGCACTTTTTAAAAGGTAACGTTGCTACTAATTATTAGTAGCGCTTGGCCGCAGATAGCGATGCTACTATGCACTTACCAGTAGCGCTAGTAGCGCTGTAGTTATAAAACATGCTACTACTATAATTGCCAACCCGTTGTCAGCAGGCCAGGCATACTAGTAGCGCTCGTGTGCAAAAAGCGCTACTGCTATTGTACGTAGCAATAGCGCTTTCCTTTGACCAGCGCTACCGCTAAATTTAGCCCCCTCCTATGACCAAAGTTTAGTCCCACCTCGCTCCGTGAACAGAATTTTTACCACCTTAAATATGATGCTTTCCAAACTATCACAATCAGTTGGTCTTCATTGAACTTTATGTGTAGGATTTGTGGCAATATGAATCTTCGCGTGTACCTATACATGCGAAGATTCATACTGACAATTTAGATGCTACACACAAAAATCGATGATGACCAATGCATTTTTTTAATTTGATGCCTTTTTACATGCTAACGATCATAGCCTTAGTAGTAGCGCTGGTTAAGAAAAAACGCTACTGCTAATGATCGCAGCAATAGCGATGTTTAAGAAAAAACGCTACTGCTAATGATCGTAGCAGTAGCGCTGTTTACGGACAAGCGCTACTACTACGGGTATCTTATCCACCCTTCCCTCCCTCCTCTCGCCGCCCTCCTCTCCCTCCCTCCCTCCTCCTCCTCTCGTCGCCCTCATCTGTCCCTCCTCCCGCGGCCATCCTCTCTCCTCCCTCTTCGCCGGCGGCCCCTCCCATCCTCCTCCTCCCTCTCCGGTGGCCCCCTCCTCCTCCTCCCTTTCCTGCTCTGTGACGCCCGGATAATTAAGCTACAGTAACCCTCTGCTATTGATGCCACATCACTTCGATTACTGTTGCTAATTTCGCGTTAGTTTGAAATCGATTCAAATTCAATATAAAAATCAAGTAAAATATATTAAGTTTTGAAAAGTTAAAACTAAAATGTGCAAACTGTGGCAAATAATCCCTAGGTAATATTGATGAAGGAACCACACTTTTATAGAATAATTAATGCACTAAAATAAATAAAACAGCAGCAAAAACAATTAATTAAATGCATTCTATAATTAATAAAATATTAAACAACTTTATTAGGGTAACATAATTATTGTGGCAGTAGTAAATTTGTTAGTACTAATTTAGCTGTTAGTGGTAACTTTTGTAAAACTAAATTTAAAATAAAACTAGAAGGAAACAGAAAAGGATGATTAAAAAGATAAACAAAACAAAAGCAAACAGAACAAAAATAAAAAATAGCCAAAGGCTAAAAAGGCCCCCTGCTAGGCCGTGGCCCAGCTGGCCACCAGGCCAGTCGGCCCACCCCGCACTCCCCATATCCCCACCCCCCCCCGAAACCCTAGCCCAACCACCCACTCTCCCCTCGCTCTCTACCCCCCCACTCCCCCGATCCAGATCGGGATCGGGGCGACCACGCCCCCGCGCGCCCGACGTCGCCCCACCGCCCGTCGCCGGAGCTCCCTCGTCGGACTGCTCCTCCACCCGCCGGACCGCCTCGTCCTCTTCTTCTCTCCATCGTCCCCTCGTCACCGGGCCACACCCGCTCGTCGTCGCCGTGCACCACCGCCGCCGCCGTCCTCTCCGTCACCGAACCGCCCCCGAGCTCGTCGCCTCATCTCCGTCGTCCTCCTCGACCCCCCACTGCCCCGTGCCCTGCAAAACCCCTTGTGAGGCCCTCCCCCTCCTTCTCCTCTGTCGCGCTCCCGCCGCGCCCACCGATGCTCTGCTCCGGCCGCAACCGCGCCTCACGCGCTCCGACCCCGCGCTCACCGCGGTCGGGCCGCGCCCTGGCCACGCGCTGCACCGTCCGGCCGTGCCCGTCACTCCGCGCCGACGCACGCGCCTGCGACCAGCGCCCGCGTGTCGTCCCACGGCGCTCTCCGCCATTGCTGCTCCTTCCCCACGCGCCGCGTTGTCGCCCCTCCCCCTCCTCGCCCTGTCCCTTGCGGCCACCGCCCGGTTGGCCCGCGCCCGTCGCTGCCCGCCGGCGAGCCGCCCGCGGTGCCCCAACGGCCTCCGCTCGGGTCCGCCCCGTCGGACGCCCACGCTCGCCCACGCCCGCTAACGTTGGCACCCGTTATGGCCCCTCTGGGCCACAGACATGTGGGGCCCAGCCCAAGAACGTCAAATAAAAAAGAATTAAAAAATAAAAATAATAAAAATAATAACTTAATTAATAAAAATTAATAAAGAAAATAAAAATAAAAGTAGTTAATTAATTAGTTAATTAATTAAGTTAATTAACCCTATTTAAATTAATCTAATTAATTAGTTAATTTAATTAAACAGTAATTAATTAGCAAAACCCTAATTAACCTAAACAGAGAATGACAGGTGGGTCCCACTGGACCCACATGTCAGTTTGACTTAGTCAACCCCTGTTGACTGCTGATGTCAGCATGACATCATGCTGATGTCGTAAATACAATTTCGAATTAAATTAAATGATTAATTAAATTCCAGAAATTAGTAAATTTTTAGAAAATCATATCTTTTAAACCGTAGCTCAGATGAAAATACTTTCTACATGAAAGTTGCTCAGAACGACGAGCCGAACCCGAATACGCAGTCCGTTCGTCCGCCACGCGTCCCTAGCATAGTGAACCTGCAACATTTCACCTCCGGTTCATCTGTCCAAAAACGTGAAACACCGGGGATACTTTCCCGGATGTCTCCCCCCTTCACCGGTATCACCTCATACCGCGTTAGAACACGTCTAGCTCTGCCTGTTGTCCTGTTATGCACTTGCTTGCTATGTATTTACTGTTTCTCCCCCCTCTTCTCTTCGGTAGACCCCGTGACGATGCTGATGCCCCTGTGGTCGACTACGTCACCGACGACCCCTCTCTCTTGTCTGAGCAACCAGGCAAGCCCCCCCTTGATCACCAGATATCGCCTATTCTTCTCTATACTGCTTGTATTAGAGTAGTGTAGCATGTTACTGCTTTCCGTTATCCTATCCTGATGCATAGCCTGTCCTTGTTTCTACTGTTGTTACCTTTACCTGCAATCCTACATGCTTAGTATAGGATGCTAGTGTTCCATCAGTGGCCCTACACTCTTGTCCGTTTGCCTTGCTATACTACTGGGCCGTGATCACTTCGGGAGGTGATCACGGGTATATACTATACACATTATATACATGACACATGTGGTGACTAAAGTCGGGTCGGCTCGAGGGGTACCCGCAAGTGATTCTGATGAGGGGGCTGAAAGGACAGGTGGCTCCACCCCGGTAGAGGTGGGCCTGGGTTCCTGACGGCCCCCGATTACTTTATGGCAGAGCGACAGGGCAGGTTGAGACCACCTAGGAGAGAGGTGGGCCTGGCCCTGGTCGGCGTTCGCGGATAAATAACACGCTTAACGAGTTCTGGGTATTTGATCTGAGTCTGGCCATTTGGTCTATACGCACTAACCATCTACGCGGGAGTAGTTATGGGTATCCCGGCGTCGTGGTATCAGCCGAAGCCTTCGTGACGTCAGCGACTGAGTGGCGCGCGCCGGATTGGACTGGAACGCCACTAGGCTAGGTCTGCTTCCGGCCGCGTACGCAACGTGCAGGTGTGCATAGGGCGATGGGCCCAGACCCCTGCGCGCATAGGGTTAGACCGGCGTGCTAACCTCTCTGTTGTGCTTAGGTGGGGCTGCGACGTGTTGATCTTACGAGGCCGGGCATGACCCAGGAAAGTGTGTCCGGCCAAATGGGATCGAGCGTGTTGGGTTATGTGGTGCACCCCTGCAGGGAAGTTTATCTATTCGAATAGCCGTGTCCCTCGGTAAAAGGACGACCCGGAGTTGTACCTTGACCTTATGACAACTAGAACTGGATACTTAATAAAACACACCCTTCCAAGTGCCAGATATAACCCGGTGATCGCTCTCTAACAGGGCGACGAGGAGGGGATCGCCGGGTAGGATTATGCTATGCGATGCTACTTGGAGGACTTCAATCTACTCTCTTCTTCATGCTGCAAGATGGAGATGACCAGAAGCGTAGTCTTCGACAGGACTAGCTATCCCCCTTTTATTCTGGCTTTCTGCAGTTCAGTCCACTGATATGGCCCTTTTACACATATACCCATGCATATGTAGTGTAGCTCCTTGCTTGCGAGTACTTTGGATGAGTATTCACGGTTGCCTTTCTCCCTCTTTTTCCCCCTTTCCTTCCTACCCGGTTGTCGCAACCAGAAGTTGGAGTCCAGGAGCCAGACGCCACCGTCGACGACGACACCTACGACACTGGAGGTGCCTACTACTACGTGCAGCCCGCTGACGACGACCAGGAGTAGTTAGGAGGTCCCAGGCAGGAGGCCTTGCCTTTTCGATCGTTGTTACTTTTGTGATAGCCTTCTTAAGGCAAACTTGTTTAACTTATGTCTATACTCAGATATTGTTGCTTCCGCTGACTCGTCTGTGATCGAGCACTTGTATTCGAGCCCTCAAGGCCCCTGGCTTGTATTATGATGCTTGTATGACTTATTTATGTTTTAGAGTTGTGTTGTGATATCTTCCCGTGAGTCCCTGATCTTGATCGTACATATGTGCGTGCATGATTAGTGTACGGTCAAATCGGGGGCGTCACATGCTCTCTCCTCCTCCTCCTCCTCCCTCCTCCTTTCTCCTCCTTCCCCTCCTCCTTCCCTCCTCCTCCTGGCCTCCTCCCACCTCCTCCTCCCCCTTTCTGTTTTAGTTTTTGTTTTTAGTAAATGTAGGTTTTTGTTTTTAGTAAATGTAGGTTTTTAGTATATTTTCTTTTTAGAAAATTTGAATAAGTAATTTAAATAGAATAAGTAAATGTAGTTTTTTTTAATAGAATAGGAAATTTTTAGAAATTTTGAATAAGTAATTTGAATAGAATAAATTATGAAATTGAAAAAATAAGTAAATGTAGGTCTTTTTAATAGAATAGGAAATTTTTAGAAAATTTGAAAAGAATAGGAAATTATAAGTAAATTTGAATAGAATAATTCAATGTAGCTTATGGAGTTTCACTAAGTCCTAAGATGACGATAATAATGTTTTTGTTTATATTTTGTTTTTGCAGGGATCAAGGAGCCCCTGCATCATCCCCGCCACTGTCCCCGTCACCGATCCCCTCCGACCTCGATCGAGGTGAGACCAGCCACCCCATGTTGTTAATTTAATTTAGGTATTTTAGGTGTTTAATCTTAGAATAACATAGTATAAACCCTAGTTATGATCGAAGCATGTTTAAAATGTAGGTTTTTAATTAGGTGTAGTTAATAGAATTTAGGTGTTTTAGGTGTCACATTTGTTGTTATTTTTTTAGTTAAAACAATTATTCCCGCATCGACGTCGACGATGCCTATCCCGCATCCTCGTCGTCGACTCGGCGAAGGAGGCCAGCTTGATCAGAGGGGGCATGTCCAGGACTGGGCTCCGCCGGGCTGGTACTGGGAGGTGCTACCTTCCGGGGGGGCAGCTTGGTGAGGAGCCAGCCCGTCGTTGACCCGAACCTTCTTTGGTGGCGGTCGCGTGGGCCAGTGATGGTGCCGAGGCTTTCGGACACCGCGGAGGTGGTACGTTACCGTGTCAGCAAGGAGGACGAGCACGTCTGTCGCTACATGGTTGCGTTGGAGGGCAGGTTCAACAATACCTGGCAGGTTCTTCAGGGATCTCACTGAAGCTATGATCCTGTGATGGTTCCTTCCCTTTGGGTGTCCATGATACATCTCCAATGTATCTATAATTTTTTATTGTTCCATGCTATATTATATTCTGTTTTGGATGTTTAATGGGCTTTATTATACACTTTTATATTATTTTGGGACTAACCTATTAACCGGAGGCCCAGCCCGAATTGCTGTTTTTTGCCTATTTCAGTGTTTCGAAGGAAAAGGATATCAAATGGAGTCCAAACGGAATGAAACCTTCGGGAACGTGATTTTCAGAACAAACGTGATCCAGAGGACTTGGAGTCTACGTAAAGCAATCAACGAGGAGAGCACGAGGCAGGGGGCCGCGCCTACCCCCCAGGCGCGCCCTCCACCCTCGTGGGGCCCACGTTGCTCCACCGACGTACTTCTTCCTCCTATATATACCCATATACCCTGGAAACATCAAAGCAGGAGCCAAAACCCTATTTCCACCGCCGCAACCTTCTGTACCCGTGAGATCCCATCTTGGGGCCTTTTTCGGCACTCCGTCGGAGGGGGCATTGATCACGGAGGGCTTGTACATCAACACCATAGCCTCTCCGATGATGTGTGAGTAGTTTACCTCAGACCTTCGGGTCCATAGTTATTAGCTAGATGGCTTCTTCTCTCTCTTTGGATCTCAATACAAAGTTCTCCTCGATCTTCTTGGAGATCTATTTGATGTAATCTTCTTTTGCGGTGTGTTTGTCGAGATCCGATGAATTGTGGGTATATGATCAAGATTATCTATGAACAATATTTGAATCTCCTCTGAATTCTTTTATGTATGATTGGTTATCTTTGCAAGTCTCTTCGAATTATCAGTTTGGTTTGGCCTACTAGATTGATCTTTCTTGCAATGGGAGAAGTGCTTAGCTTTGGGTTCAATCTTGCGGTGCTCAATCCCAGTGACAGTAGGGGAAACGACACGTATTGTATTGTTGCCATCGAGGATAAAAAGATGGGGTTTATATCATATTGCATGAGTTTATCCCTCTACATCATGTCATCTTACTTAAAGCATTACTCTGTTCTTATGAACTTAATACTCTAGATGCATGTTGAGCGATCGATGTGTGGAGTAATAGTAGTAGATGCAGAATCGTTTCGGTCTACTTGTCGCGGACGTGATGCCTATATACATGATCATACCTAGATATTCTCATAACTATGCTCAATTCTATCAATTGCTCGACAGTAATTTGTTTACCCACCGTAATACTTATGCTCTTGAGAGAAGTCACTAGTGAAACCTATGGCCCCGGGTCTATTTTCCATCATATTAATCTTCCAATACTTAGCTATTTTTATTGCCGTTTATTTTAATTTGCACCTTTATCATAAAAATACCAAAAATATTATCTTATCATATCTATCAGATCTCACTCTCGTAAGTGACCGTGAAGGGATTGACAACCCCTTTATCGCGTTGGTTGCAAGGTTCTTATTTGTTTGTGTAGGTGCGTGGGACTTGAGCGTGATCTCCTACTGGATTGATACCTTGGTTCTCAAAAACTGAGGGAAATACTTACGCTACTTTACTGCATCACCCTTTCCTCTTCAAGGGAAAACCAACGCAGTGCTCAAGAGGTAGCAAGAAGGATTTTTGGCGCCGTTGCCGGGGAGATTTGCACCAAGTCAAGTCAAGATTTGATCTCCCGTCAACTAGCCATTTCTGGCGCCGTTGCCGGGGAGATTCGCGCCAAGTCAAGTCAAGACATACCAAGTACCCATCACAAACTCTTATCCCTCGCATTACATTATTTGCCATTTGCCTCTCGTTTCCTCTCCCCCACTTCACCCTTGCCATTTTATTCGCCCTCTCTTTTCCGTTCGCCTCTTTTTTCGCTTGCTTCTTGTTTGCTCGTGTGTTGGATTACTTGCTTGTCACGATGGCTCAAGACAATACTAAATTGTGTGACTTTACCAATACCAACAACAATGATTTTCTTAGCACTCTGATTGCTCCTCTTACCGATGCTGAATCTTGTGAAATTAATGCTGCTTTGTTGAATCTTGTCATGAAAGATCAATTCGACGGCCTTCCTAGTGAAGATGCCGCTACCCATCTGAATAGCTTCGTTGATTTGTGTGATATGCAAAAGAAGAAAGATGTGGACAATGATATTGTTAAATTGAAGCTATTTCCTTTTTCGCTTAGAGACCATGCTAAAGCTTGGTTTTCGTCTTTGCCTAAAAATAGTATTGATTCATGGAATAAGTGCAAAGATGCTTTTATCTCTAAGTATTTTCCTCCCGCTAAGATCATCTCTCTTAGAAACGATATCATGAATTTTAAGCAACTTGATCATGAACATGTTGCACAAGCTTGGGAGAGGATGAAATTAATGATACGTAATTGCCCTACACATGGTTTGAATCTTTGGATGATTATACAAAAAATTTATGCCGGATTGAATTTTGCTTCTAGAAATCTTTTAGATTCGGCCGCGGGAGGCACTTTTATGGAAATCACTTTAGGAGAAGCTACTAAACTCCTAGATAATATTATGGTTAATTATTCTCAATGGCACACCGAAAGATCTACTAATAAAAAAGTGCATGCGATAGAAGAAATTAATGTTTTGAGTGGAAAGATGGATGAACTCATGAAATTATTTGCTACTAAAAGTGTTTCTTCTGATCCTAATGATATGCCTTTGTCTACTTTGATTGAGAATAATAATGAATCTATGGATGTGAATTTTGTTGGTAGGAATAATTTTGGTAACAACGCGTATAGAGGAAACTTTAATCGTAGGCCGTTCCCTAGTAATTCCTCTAATAATTATGGTAATTCCTACAACAATTCTTATGGAAATTTAAATAAGATGGCCGCTAAGCCGGAAATTTTCTGTGAGAATAAAGATGAAGATCTAAAAGTTATTGATGTGTCTCCTATCAAATCTTTGTTTTGCAATATGAATCTTGATAATGATGGGACTGGATATGAGTCACCTTTACCTAGAAGGCGTCCCAAAAATTCGGAGTTTTTAGATCTTGATGCAAAAATTGGTAAAAGTGGGATTGAAGAGATCAAAACTTCAGATATTAATGAACCCACTATTTTGGATTTCAAGGAATTTAATTATGATGATTGCTCTTTTATAGATTGTATTTCCTTGTTGCAACCCGTGCTAAATTCTCCTCATGCTTATAGCCAAAATAAAGCTTTTACCAAACATATCGTTGATGCTTTAATGCAATCTTATGAAGAAAAACTTGAGTTGGAAGTTTCTATCCCTAGAAAACTTTATGATGAGTGGGAACCTACTATTAAAATTAAAATTAAAGATCATGAATGCTATGCTTTGTGTGATTTGGATGCTAGTGTTTCCACAATTCCAAAAACTTTGTGTGATTTGCTAGGTTTCCGTGAATTTGATGATTGTTCTTTAAACTTGCACCTTGCGGATTCCACTATTAAGAAACCTATGAGAAGAATTAATGATGTTCTTATTGTTGCAAATAGGAACTATGTGCCCATAGATTTCATTGTTCTTGATAAAGATTGCAATCCTTCATGTCCTATTATTCTTGGTAGACCTTTCTTTAGAACGATCGGTGCAATTATTGATATGAAGGAAGGGAATATTAGATTCCAAATTCCGTTAAGGAAAGGCATGGAACACTTCCCTAGAAATAAAATAAAATTACCTTATGAATCTATTATTAGAGCTACTTATGGATTGCCTACCAAAGATGGCAATACCTAGATCTATCTTTGCTTTTATGCCTAGCTAGGGGCGTTAAACGATAGCGCTTGTTGGGAGGCAACACAATTTTTTTTTTAGTTTTTTTTTGCTTTTTGCTTCTGTTTAGGAATAAATATTTGATCTAGCCTCTGGTTAGATTTGTTTTTATGTTTTAATTAGTGTTTGTGCCAAGTTTAACCTATAGGATCTTCTTGGATGATAGTTATTTGATCTTGCTGAAAATTCCAGAAACTTTCTGTTCACGAAAATAATTGTTAAAAATCACCAGAACGTGATAAAATATTGATTCCAATTGCAGTAGATCAATAAGCAAATTGTCTAGGTCTTCCTAGTTTGGTAGATTTTTCTGAGTTCCAGAAGTTTGCGTTAGTTACAGATTACTACAGATTGTTCTGTTTTTGACAGATTCTGTTTTTCACGTGTTGTTTGCTTATTTTGATGAATCTATGGCTAGTAATAGAGTTTATAAACCATAGAGAAGTAAGAATACAGTAAGTTTAACACCAATATAAATAAAGAATGAGTTTAATACAGTACCTTGAAGTGGTGTTTTGTTTTCTTTCGCTAACGGAGCTCATGAGATTTTCTGTTAAGTTTTGTGTTGTGAAGTTTTCAAGTTTTGGGTAAAAGATTTGATGGATTATGGAACAAGGAGTGGCAAGAGTCTAAGCTTGGGGATTCACATGGCACCCCAAGATAATCTAAGGACACCAAAAAGCCAAAGCTTGGGGATGCCCCGGAAGGCATCCCCTCTTTCGTCTTCGTCCATCGGTAACTTTACTTGGAGCTATATTTTTATTCACCACATGATATGTGTTTTGCTTGGAGCGTCTTGTATGATTTGAGTCTTTGCTTTTAGTTTACCACAATCATCCTTGCTGTACACACCTTTTTATAGAAACACACATGATTCGGAATTTATTAGAATACTCTATGTGCTTCACTTATATCTTTTGAGCTATATAGTTTTTGCTCTAGTGCTTCACTTATATCTTTTAGAGCACGGTGGTGGATTTGTTTTATAGAAACTATTGTTCTCTCATGCTTCACTTATATTATTTTGAGAGTCCTACAAAACAGCATGGTAATTTGCTTTAATTATGGTAGGCATCCAAGATTAGTAAAAAATATTTTTTTCTTATGAGTGTGTTGAATACTATGAGAAGTTTGATGCTTGATAATTGTTTTGAGATATGAAGATGGTGATATTAGAGTCATGCTAGTTGAGTAGTTGTGAATTTGAGGAATACTTGTGTTAAAGTTTGTGATTCCCGTAGCATGCACGTATGGTGAACCGTTATGTGATGAAGTCGGAGCATGATTTATTTATTGATTGTCTTCCTTATGAATGGCGGTCGGGGACGAGCGATGGTCTTTTCCTACCAATCTATCCCCCTAGGAGCATGCGCGTAATACTTTGCTTTGATAACTTGTAGATTTTTGCAACAAGTACATGAGTTCTTTATGACTAATGTTGAGTCCATGGATGATACGCACTCTCTTCCTTCCACCATTGCTAGCCTCTCTAATACCGCGCAATCGCCGGTATCATACACCCACCATATACCTTCCTCAAAACAGCCACCATACCTACCTATCATGGCATTTCCATAGCCATTCCGAGATATATTGCCATGCAACTTACCACCATTCCATTTACTATCACACGCTTCATCATTGTCATAATTGCTTTGCATGATCATGTAGTTGACATCGTATTTGTGGCAAAGCCACTGTTGGAAATCCTTTAATACATGTCACTCTTGATTCATTGCATATCCCGGTACACCGCCGGAGGCATCCTCATAGAGTCATATTTTGTTCTAAGTATTGAGTTGTAATTCTTGAGTTGTAAGTAAATAAAAGTGTGATGATCATCATTATTAGAGCATTGTCCCAAGTGAGGAAAGGATGATGGAGACTATGATTCCCCCACAAGTCGGGATGAGACTCCGGACAAAAAAAAAGAAAGAAAACAAAAAAAAGAGGCCATAAAAAAAGAGAAAAGGCCCAAAGAAAAAAATGAATGAGAGAAAAAGAGAGAACGGACAATGCTACTATCCTTTTTCCACACTTGTGCTTCAAAGTAGCACCATGGTCTTCATGATAGAGAGTCTCCTATGATATCACTTTCATATACTAGTGGGAATTTTTCATTATAGAACTTGGCTTGTATATTCCAATGATGGGCTTCCACAAAATGCCCTAGGTCTTCGTGAGCAAGCGAGTTGGATGCACACCCACTTAGTTTCTTTTGTTGAGCTTTCATATACTTATAGCTCTAGTGCATCCGTTGCATGGCAATCCCTACTCACTAACATTGATATCTATTGATGGGCATCTCCATAGCCCGTTGATACGCCTAGTTAATGTGAGACTATCTTCTCCTTTTTGTCTTCTCCACAACCACCATTCTATTCCACATAAAGTGCTATGTCCATGGCCCACGCTCATGTATTGTGTGAAGATTGAAAAAGTTTGAGAACACCAAAAGTATGAAACAATTGCTTGGCTTGTCATCGGGGTTGTGCATGAATAAATACTTTGTGTGATGAAGATAGAGCATAGCCAGACTATATGATTTTGTAGGGATAACTTACTTTGGCCATGTTATTTTGAGAAGACATAATTGCTTAGTTAGTATGCTTGAAGTGTTATTATTTTTATGTAAATATTAAACTTTTATGTTGAATCTTTTGGATCTGAATATTCGTACCACAAATAAGAGAATTACATTGAAAATTATACCAAGTAGCATTCCACATCAAAAATTCTGTTTTTATCATTTACCTACTCGAGGACGAGCATGAATTAAGTTGTGGGCGTCAATTTTGTCAATTTACTTGCCGTTACTAGTCTTACCTTGATTCGGCGGCATCGTGGGATGAAGCGGCCCGGACCGACCTTACACGTACACTTACGTGAGACAGGTTTCACCGACTGACATGCACTAGTTGCATAAGGTGGCTAGCGGGTGTCTGTCTCTCCCACTTTAGTCGGATCGGATTCGATGAAAAGGGTCCTTATGAAGGGTAAATAGAAATTGGCATATCACGTTGTGGCTTTTGCGTAGGTAAGAAACGTTCTTGCTAGAATCCCATAGCAGCCACGTAAAACATGCAACAACAATTAGAGGACGTCTAACTTGTTTTTGCAGGGTATGCTATGTGATGTGTTATGGCCAGAAGATATGATGAATGATATATGTGATGTATGAGATTGATCATATTCTTGTAATAGGAATCACGACTTGCATGTCGATGAGTATGACAACCGGCAGGAGCCATAGGAGTTGTCTTTATTTTTGTATGACCTGCGTGTCATTGAATAACGCCATGTAAATTACTTTACTTTATTGCTAAACGTGTTAGCCATAGAAGTAGAAGTAATCGTTGGCGTGACAACTTCATGAAGACACAATGATGGAGATCATGGTGTCATGCCGGTGACAAAGATGATCATGGTGCCCCGAAGATGGAGATCAAAGGAGCAAAATGATATTGGCCATATCATGTCACTATTTGATTGCATGTGATGTTTATCATGTTATGCATCTTATTTGCTTAGAACGACGGTAGTAAGTAAGATGATCCCTTATAAAATTTCAAGAGACGTGTTGCCCCTAACTGTGCACCGTTGCGAAGGTTCGTTGTTTCGAAGCACCACATGATGATCGGGTGTGATAGATTCTAACGTTCGAATACAACGGGTGTTGACGAGCCTAGCATGTACAGACATGGCCTCGGAACACATGCGAAACACTTAGGTTGACTTGACGAGCCTAGCATGTACAGACATGGCCTCGGAACACAAGAGACCGAAAGGTCGAACATGAGTCGTATAGTAGATACGATCAACATGGAGACGTTCACCGATGATGACTAGTCCGTCTCACGTGATGATCAGACACGGCCTAGTTTGACTCGGATCATGTATCACTTAGATGACTAGAGGTATGTCTATCTGAGTGGGAGTTCATAATCAGATGAACTTCATTATCATGAACATAGTCAAAAAGGTCTTTGCAAATTATGTCATAGCTTGCGCTTTAGTTCTACTGGTTAAGATATGTTCCTAGAGAAAATTTAGTTGAAAGTTGGTAGTAGAAATTATGCGGACTGGGTCCGTAAACTGAGGATTGTCCTCATTGCTGCACAGAAGGCTTATGTCCTTAATGCACCGCTCAGTGTGCTTAACCTCAGCGTCGTCTGTAGATGTTATGAAACATCTGACATACACGTTTTGATGACTACGTGATAGTTCAGTGCGTAATGCTAACGGTTTAGAATTGTGGCACAAGAGACGTTTTTGAAACGTCGCAGAACATATGAGATGTTCCGAAGACTGAAATTGGGATTTCAGACTAGTGCCGACGTCAAGAGGTATGAGACCTCTGACAAGTTTCTTAAGCCTACAAACTAAGGGAGAAAAGCTCAATCGTTGAGCATGTGCTCAGATTGTCTGAGTACCACAATCGCTTGAATCGAGTGGGAGTTAATCTCCCAGATGAGATGGTTCTCCATAGTCACTGCCACCAAGCTAGTAGAGCTTCGTGATGAACTATAACATATCAGGGATAGTTATGATGATCCTTGAGCTATTCGCGATGTTGACACCGCGAAAGTAGAAATCAAGAAGGAGCATCAATTGTTGATGGTTAGTAAAACCACTAGTTTCTAGAAGGGCAAGGGCAAAGGGGATACTTCATGAAACAGCAAATCATTTGCTGCTCTAGTAAAGAATCCCAAGGTTGAACCCAAACCCGAGACTAAGTGCTTCTGTAATGAGGGGAACGGTCACTGAAGCCAAACTACCCTAGATACTTGGTAGATGAGAAGGCAGACAAGGTCGACAGAAGTATAGAGGATATACGTTATATGAATGTGTACTTTACTAGTACTCCTAGCAGCACCAGGGTATTAGATACCGGTTCGGTTGCTAAGTGTTAGTAACTCGAAATAAAAGCTGCGGAATAAACGGAGACTAGCTAAAGGTGAGATGACGATATGTGTTGGAAGTGTTTCCAAGGTTGATGTGATCAAGCATCGCATGCTCCCTCTACCATCGAGATTGGTGTTTGCGTTGAGCACAAACATGATTAGATTATGTTTATCGCAATACGGTTATTCAAGGAGAATAATGGTTACTCTGTTTATTTGAATAATACCTTCAATGGTCTTGCACCTAAAATGAATCTCGATCGTAGTGATACACATGTTCATGCCAAAAGATATAAGATAGTAATGATAGTACCACATACTTGTGGCACTGCCACTTGAGTCATATTGGTATAGAACGCATGAAGAAGCTCCATGTAGATGGATCTTTGGACTCACTCGTTTTTGAAAAGAATGAGACATGCGAACCATGTCTATTGGTATATATGCATGAAGAAACTCCATGCAGATGGATCGTTTGGACTCACTTGATTTTGAATCACCTGAGACATGCAAATCATACCACATGGGCAAGATGACTGAAAGGCCTCGTTTTCAGTAAGATGGAACAAGAGAGCAACTTATTGGAAGTAATACATTTTGATGTATGCAGTCCATTGAGTGCTGAGGCATGCAGTGGATATCGTTATGTTCTTACTTCACAGATGATTTGAGTAGATGCTGAGTGTATTTACTTGATGAAACACAAGTCTGCATTATTGAAAGGTTCAAGTAATTTCAGAGTGAAGTTGAAGATCGTCGTGACAAGAGGATAAAATGTCTGTGATATGATCATAGAGATGAGTATCTGAGTTACGAGTTTGGCACACAATTAAGACATTGTGGAAAGTGTTTCACAATTAATACCGCCTGGAACACCACAGTGTGATGGTGTGTCCGAACATCATAACTGCACCCTATTGGATATGGTGCATACCATGATGTCTCTTATCGAATTACCACTATCGTTTATGGGTTAGGCATTAGAGACAACCGCATTCACTTTAAATAGGGCACCATGCAAATCCGTTGAGACGACACCGTTTAGAGAAACCTAAGTTGTCGTTTCTTAAAAGTTTGGGGTTGCGACGCTTATGTGAAAAAGTTTCAAGCTGATAAGCTCGAACCCAAAGCGGATAAATGCATCTTCATAGAATACCCAAAATAGTTGGGTGTACCTCCTATTTCAGATCTGGAAGCAAAAGTAATTGCTTCTAGAAACGAGTCCTTTCTCGAGGAAAAGTTTCTCTCGAAAGAATTGAGTGGGAGGATGGTGGAGACTTGATAAGGTTATTGAACCGTCACTTCAACTAGTGTGTAGCAGGGCACAGGAAGTTGTTCCTGTGGCACCTACACCAATTGAAGTGGAAGCTTATGATAGTGATCATGAAACTTCGGATCAAGTCACTACCAAACCTCGTAGGACGACGAGGATGCGTACTACTTCAGAGTAATGCGTAATCCTGTCTTGGGAGTCATGTTGTTGGACAACGATGAACCTACGAGCTATGGAGAAGCGATGGTGGGCCCATATTCCGACAAATGGTTAGAAGCCATGAAATCCGAGACAAATGGATCTTTAAGAAGAAGACGGACGTGGACGGTAATGTTACCGTCTATGAAGCTCAACTTGTGGCAAAGAGTATTTCCACAAGTTCAAGGAGTTGACTACGATGAGATTTTCTCATCCGTAGCGATGCTTAAGTCCGTCGGAATCACGTTAGCATTAGCTGCATTTATGAAATCTGGCAGATGGATGTCAAAACAAGTTTCCTTACCAGTTTTCGTAAGGAAAGGTTGTATGTGATACAATCAGAAAGGTTTTGTCGATCCTAAGGATGCTAATAGGTATGCTAGCTCCAGCGATCCTTCCATGGACTAGAGCAAGCATCTCGGAGTCAGAATATACGCTTTGATGGAGTGATCAAAGTTTTTGGGTTTATACAAAGTTTGTTAGAAACGTGTATTTACAATAAAGTGAGTGGGAGCGCTACAACATTTTTGATAAGTATATGTGAATGACATATTGTTGATCCGAAATGATGTAAAATTTCTGGAAAGCATAAAGGGTTGTTTGAAAGGAGTTTTTCAAAGGAAGACCTGGATAAAGCTGCTTACATATTGGGCATCAAGATCTATAGAGATAGATCAAGACGCCTATTGATACTTTCAAAGAACGCACACCTTGACATGATTTTGAAAGAGTTCAAAATAGATCAGCAAAGAAGGAGTTCTTGGCTGTGTTACAAGGTGTGAGTATTGAGTAAGACTCAAGACCTGACCACAGCAGAAGAGAGAGAAAGGACGAAGGTCGTCCCCTATGCTTCAGACGTAGGCTCTACAGTATGCTATGCTGTGTACCGCACATGTAGTGTGCCTTGCCATGAGTTGGTCAAGGGGTACAATGATGATCCGGGAATGGATCACATGACAGCGTTCGAACTTATCCTTAGTATCTAGTGGACTAAGGAATTTTCTCGATTATGGAGGTGAAAAGGAGTTCGTCGTAAAGGGTTACGTCGATGCGAACTTTGACACTAATCCGGATGACTCTGAGCAGTAAACCGGATTCGTATAGTAGAGCAGTTATTTGAAATGGCTCCAAGTAGCGCGTGGTAGCATCCACAAGATGACATAGACATTCGTAAAGCACACACGGATCTGAAAGGTTCAGACCCGTTGACTAATAACCTCTCTCACAAGCATAACATGATCAAACCAGAATTCATTGAGTGTTAATCACATAGTGATGTGAACTAGATTGGTGACTCTAGTAAACTCTTTGGATGTTGGTCACATGGTGATGTGACCTGTGAGTGTTAATCACATGGTGATGTGAACTAGATTATTGACTCTAGTGCAAGTGGGAGACTGTTGGAAATATGCCCTAGAGGCAATAATAAATTGGTTATTATTATATTTCCTTGTTCATGATAACCGTTTATTATCCATGCTAGAATTGTATTGATAGGAAATTCAGATACATGTGTGGATACATAGACAACACCATGTCCCTAGTAAGCCTCTAGTTGACTAGCTCGTTGATCAATAGATGGTTGCGGTTTCCTGACCATGGACATTGGATGTCGTTGATAACGGGATCACATCATTAGGAGAATGATGTGATGGACAAGACCCAATCCTAAGCCTAGCACAAGATCGTGTAGTTCGTTTGCTAAGAGCTTTTCTAATGTCAAGTATCATTTCCTTAGACCATGAGATTGTGCAACTCCTGGATACAGTAGGAATGCTTTGGGTGTACCAAACGTCACAACGTAACTGGGTGGCTATAAAGGTGCACTACAGGTATCTCCGAAAGTGTCTGTTGGGTTGGCACGAATCGAGACTGGGATTTGTCACTCCATGTAAACGGAGAGGTATCTCTGGGCCCATTCGGTAGGACATCATCATAATGTGCACAATGTGACCAAGGAGTTGATCATGGGATGATGTGTTACGGAACGAGTAAAGAGACTTGCCGGTAACGAGATTGAACAAGGTATCGGGATACCGACGATCGAATCTCGGGCAAGTAACATACCGGTAGACAAAGGGAATTGAATACGGGATTGATTGAATCCTCGATATCGTGGTTCATCCGATGAGATCATCGAGGAGCATGTGGGAGCCAACATGGGTATCCAGATCCCGCTGTTGGTTATTGACCGGAGAGTCGTCTCGGTCATGTCTGCGTGTCTCTCGAACCCGTAGGGTCTACACACTTAAGGTTCGGTGACGCTAGGGTTGTAGAGATATTAGTATGCGGTAACCCGAAAGTTGTTCGGAGTCCCGGATGAGATCTCGGACGTCACGAGGAGTTCCAGAATGGTCCGGAGGTAAAGATTTATATATGGGAAGTCTTATTTTGGTCGCCGGAAAAGTTTCGCACTTTATCGGTATTGTACCGGGAGTGCCGAAAGGGGTCCGGGGGTCCACCAAGGGGGTCCACCAGCCCCGGGGGGCCACATGGGCTGTAGGGGGTGCGCCTTGGCCTATATGGGCCAAGGGAACCAGCCCCAAGAGGCCCATGCGCCAAGAGATAAGATAAACGGAGAGTCCTAAAGGGGGAAGGCACCTCCGAGGTGCCTTGGGGAGGAAGGACTCCTCCCTGGCCGCACCCTTCCTTGGAGGAAGGGCCAAGGCTGCGCCCCCCTCTCCCTTGGCCCTATATATAGTGGGGGGGAGGGAGGGCAGCAGCAATCTAAGCCCTGGCGCCTCCCTCTCCCTCCCGTGACACCTCCTCCTCCCCGCTTGCGCTTGGCGAAGCCCTGCCGGGATCCCGCTACTTCCACCACCACGCCGTCGTGCTGCTGGATCTCCATCAACCTCTCCTTCCCCCTTGCTGGATCAAGAAGGAGGAGACGTCGCTGCTCCGTACGTGTGTTGAACGCGGAGGTGCCGTCCGTTCGGCGCTAGGATCATCGGTGATTTGGATCACGACGAGTACGACTCCATCAACCCCGTTCTCTTGAACGCTTCCGCTCGCGATCTACAAGGGTATGTAGATGCACTCCCCTTCCCCTCGTTGCTAGATTACTCCATAGATTGATCTTGGTGATGCGTAGAAAATTTTGAATTTCTGCTACGTTCCCCAACAAAGCCACCGTTCATAATCCTTTCATACATGTCACTCTTGATTCATTGCATATCCCGGTACACCGCCGGAGGCATCCTCATAGAGTCATATTTTGTTCTAAGTATTGAGTTGTAATTCTTGAGTTGTAAGTAAATAAAAGTGTGATGATCATCATTATTAGAGCATTGTCCCAAGTGAGGAAAGGATGATGGAGACTATGATTCCCCCACAAGTCGGGATGAGACTCCGGACAAAAAAAAAAAGAAAACAAAAAAAAGAGGCCATAAAAAAAGAGAAAAGGCCCAAAGAAAAAAATGAATGAGAGAAAAAGAGAGAACGGACAATGCTACTATCCTTTTTCCACACTTGTGCTTCAAAGTAGCACCATGGTCTTCATGATAGAGAGTCTCCTATGATATCACTTTCATATACTAGTGGGAATTTTTCATTATAGAACTTGGCTTGTATATTCCAATGATGGGCTTCCACAAAATGCCCTAGGTCTTCGTGAGCAAGCGAGTTGGATGCACACCCACTTAGTTTCTTTTGTTGAGCTTTCATATACTTATAGCTCTAGTGCATCCGTTGCATGGCAATCCCTACTCACTAACATTGATATCTATTGATGGGCATCTCCATAGCCCGTTGATACGCCTAGTTAATGTGAGACTATCTTCTCCTTTTTGTCTTCTCCACAACCACCATTCTATTCCACATAAAGTGCTATGTCCATGGCCCACGCTCATGTATTGTGTGAAGATTGAAAAAGTTTGAGAACACCAAAAGTATGAAACAATTGCTTGGCTTGTCATCGGGGTTGTGCATGAATAAATACTTTGTGTGATGAAGATAGAGCATAGCCAGACTATATGATTTTGTAGGGATAACTTACTTTGGCCATGTTATTTTGAGAAGACATAATTGCTTAGTTAGTATGCTTGAAGTGTTATTATTTTTATGTAAATATTAAACTTTTATGTTGAATCTTTCGGATCTGAATATTCGTACCACAAATAAGAGAATTACATTGAAAATTATACCAAGTAGCATTCCACATCAAAAATTCTGTTTTTATCATTTACCTACTCGAGGACGAGCATGAATTAAGCTTGGGGATGCTTGATACGTCTCCAACGTATCTATAATTTTTTATTGTTCCATGCTATATTATATTCTGTTTTGGATGTTTAATGGGCTTTATTATACACTTTTATATTATTTTGGGACTAACCTATTAACCGGAGGCCCAGCCCGAATTGCTGTTTTTTTGCCTATTTCAGTGTTTCGAAGAAAAAGGATATCAAACGGAATCCAAGCGGAATGAAACGTTCGGGAACGTGATTTTCGGAACAAACGTGATCCAGAGGACTTGGAGTCTACGTAAAGCAATCAATGAGCAGAGCACGAGGCAGGGGCGCGCCTACCCCCCCAGGCGCGCCCTCCACCCTCGCGGGGCCCGCGTTGCTCCACTGACGTACTTCTTCCTCCTATATATACCCATATACCCTGGAAACATCAGAGCAGGAGCCAAAACCCTATTTCCACCGCCGCAACCTTCCGTACCCGTGAGATCCCATCTTGGGGCCTTTTCCGGCGCTCCACCGGAGGGGGCATTGATCACGGAGGGCTTGTACATCAACACCATAGCCTCTCCGATGATGTGTGAGTAGTTTACCTCAGACCTTCGGGTCCATAGTTATTAGCTAGATGGCTTCTTCTCTCTCTTTGGATCTCAATACAAAGTTCTCCTCGATCTTCTTGGAGATCTGTTCGATGTAATCTTCTTTTGTGGTGTGTTTGTCGAGATCCGATGAATTGTGGGTTTATGATCAAGTTTATCTATGAACAATATTTGAATCTCCTCTGAATTCTTTTATGTATGATTGGTTATCTTTGCAAGTCTCTTCGAATTATCAGTTTGGTTTGGCCTACTAGATTGATCTTTCTTGCAATGGGAGAAGTGCTTAG
This sequence comes from Aegilops tauschii subsp. strangulata, assembly GCF_002575655.3. Classification (NCBI taxonomy): domain Eukaryota; kingdom Viridiplantae; phylum Streptophyta; class Magnoliopsida; order Poales; family Poaceae; genus Aegilops; species Aegilops tauschii. Next base: position 203,935,231 of record NC_053035.3, on the reverse strand, counting down.
CTTTGGGTTCAATCTTGCGGTGCTCGATCCCAGTGACAGTAGTGGAAACGACACGTATTGTATTGTTGCCATCGAGGATAAAAAGAGGGGGTTTATATCATATTGCATGAGTTTATCCCTCTACATCATGTCATCTTACTTAAAGTATTACTCTGTTCTTATGAAATTAATACTCTAGATGCATGCTGGATAGCGGTCAATGTGTGGAGTAATAGTAGTAGATGCAGAATCGTTTCGGTCTACTTGTCGCGGACGTGATGCCTATATACATGATCATACCTAGATATTCTCATAACTATGCTCAATTCTATCAATTGCTCGACAGTAATTTGTTTACCCACCATAATACTTATGCTCTTGAGAGAAGCCACTAGTGAAACCTATGGCCCCCGGGTCTATTTTCCATCATATTAATCTTCCAACACTTAGCTATTTTTATTGCTGTTTATTTTACTTTGCATCTTTATCATAAAAATACCAAAAATATTATCTTATCATATCTATCAGATCTCACTCTCGTAAGTGACCGTGAAGGGATTGACAACCCCTTTATCGCGTTGATTGCGAGGTTCTTATTTGTTTGTGTAGGTGCGTGGGACTTGAGCGTGATCTCCGACTGGATTGATACCTTGGTTCTCAAAAACTGAGGGAAATACTGACGCTACTTTACTGCATCACCCTTTCCTCTTCAAGGCAAAACCAACGAAGTGCTCAAGAAGTAGCAGTCCACCGCCCGCACCGATACCCGTCGGGCGCTACGGTTCTAGCTATATTAGCGATGCTATATATATATATATATATATATATATATATGTATGATACTTTTCAAGGTGTATTAGTGATAATATTCGACGATGTACGGACGCAAGAGATGATGTAGTTTTGCTTATTGAATGCATGCTAATTTGAATAATAATTGATTTTACGATTTGGTTTTGCTTATTGAATGCTCATATGATGTAGATATAAACATGTATATCTTGTGTTGCTCAAATAGGATATGTGCTTGCCCAAGTGGCCGGCCATGTTTGCAGGTTACACCTCCTATAGTGGCCTATGTTTTGCTGGAGTGTTGATTAATTTCCGTTCCGGCAAATTTCAGGCGCTCGATATGTCCTTTTTTAGCAAAGGTCATGCCGGATTTTTCCGTGAATTCTGGCATGACTTGTGCTAGAATATGTAGGAAATAATGAGTGGCATGGATTTTCTAGAAAAATAATTAAACGACATTTTGGGTTGAATTTAAGTCTGTCGAGGCTCCATCACCGAAGGTCGAAAAATCAGTGAGGGAGTGTATCCACGATATATGAGAGAGGACGAAGAAGCCCGACTGTTGTCGTGGGGGTCATTTCTCCTTCTTCTCTGGGTGCTAGACCTTTGTTATGCACTAGGGGAAGGAGGAGTAACGACCATCACTGACGGTCGCAAATGTCAGAGAGGAATCAGTGTGTGAGAGTCTCCACCACATATGAGAGGACGAAAAATCCCTACTATTGTCGTGGGGGTCGCTTCTCCTTCGTTCCCGTGTGCTAGGCATTTTGGTGTAATGCACTCGGGAACGAAAGGAGGAGCTACCATCACCAACGGTCGAATGTATACACCACGCGAGCTGAGAGTTTTCAAGAAAAAGACTCGACACACCGATAGTCAACCCGTGATGAATAATAATGATTTAATTTAATTTTTGTAGTACATATATTGAATTGTACAAGTTTAATCTTTGAATTATGAACGTAGGAAATGCCGTCATCGGATGACGAAAGTCTCCCGCGGGAGTGCAGCTGGTGCAACGACAACCGAGGTCTGTGCGACAGGCCTCACCAGGACGAAGATCGGCGCTTCAACATTAAGCTCCAGGAGACCTTCGATGTTGGAACGGTACGCAACGACGACAAGTGTTTTTTCGTAATTAAGCATGACTGTAACTATTTCAACGTGTAATTTTCATCTTTTACAATTCGAGTAGCTTATCCCATGCCATGCAAGACGCTATTGTTGGAAATATGCCCTAGAGGCAATAATAAATAGGTTATTATTATATTTCCTTGTTCACGATAATCGTTTATTATCCATGCTAGAACTGTATTGATAGGAAACTCAGATACATGTGTGGATACATAGACAACACCATGTCCCTAGTAAGCCTCTAGTTGACTAGCTCGTTGATCAATAGATGGTTACGGTTTCCTGACCATGGACATTGGATGTCGTTGATAACGGGATCACATCATTAGGAGAATGATGTGATGGACAAGACCCAATCCTAAGCCTAGCACAAGATCGTGTAGTTCGTTTGCTCAGAGCTTTTTCTAATGTCAAGTATCATTTCCTTAGACCATGAGATTGTGCAACTCCCGGATACCGTAGGAATGCTTTGGGTGTACCAAACGTCACAACGTAACTGGGTGGCTATAAAGGTGCACTACAGGTATCTCCGAAAGTGTCTGTTGGGTTGGCACGAATCGAGACTGGGATTTGTCACTCCGTGTAAACGGAGAGGTATCTCTGGGCCCACTCGGTAGGACATATCATAATGTGCACAATGTGACCAAGGAGTTGATCACGGGATGATGTGAGTTACAGAACGAGTAAAGAGACTTGCCGGTAACGAGATTGAACAAGGTATAGGATACCGACGATCGAATCTCGGACAAGTAACATACCGATAGACAAAGGGAATTGTATACGGGATTGATTGAATCCTCGACATCGTGATCCGATGAGATCATCGAGGAGCATGTGGGAGCCAACATGGGTATCCAGATCCCGCTGTTGGTTATTGACCAGAGAGTCGTCTCGGTCATGTCTGCATGTCTCCCGAACCCGTAGGGTCTACACACTTAAGGTTCGGTGACGCTAGGGTTATAGAGATATTAGTATGCGGTAACCCGAAAGTTGTTCGGAGTCACGGATGAGATCCCAGACGTCACGAGGAGTTCCGGAATGGTCCGGAGGTAAAGATTTATATATGGGAAGTCTTATTTTGGTCGCCGGAAAAGTTTCGCACTTTATCGGTATTGTACCGGGAGTGACCGAAAGGGGTCCGGGGGTCCACCAAGGGGGTCCACCAGCCCCGGGGGGCCACATGGGCTGTAGGGGGTGCGCCTTGGCCTATATGGGCCAAGGGCACCAGCCCCAAGAGGCCCAGGCGCCAAGAGATAAGGAAAAGGGAGAGTCCTAAAGGGGGAAGGCACCTCCGAGGTGCCTTGGGGGGGAAGGACTCCTCCCTGGCCGCACCCTTCCTTGGAGGAAGGGCCAAGGCTGCGCCCCCCCTCTCCCTTGGCCCTATATATAGTGGGGGGAAGGGAGGGCAGCAACACCTCAGCCCTGGCGCCTCCCTCTCCCTCCCGTGACACATCTCCCTCCTCCCGCAGCGCTTGGTGAAGCCCTGTTGGAATCCCGCTACTTCCACCACCACGCCGTCGTGCTGCTGGATCTCCATCAACCTCTCCTCCCTCCTTGCTGGATCAAGAAGGAGGAGACGTCGCTGCTCCGTACGTGTGTTGAACGTGGAGGTTCCGTCCGTTCGGCGCTAGGATCATCGGTGATTTGGATCACGACGAGTACGACTCCATCAACCCCGTTCTCTTGAACGCTTCCGCTCGCGATCTACAAGGGTATGTAGATGCACTCCCCTTCCCCTCGTTGCTAGATTACTCCATAGATTGATCTTGGTGATGCGTAGAAAATTTTGAATTTCTGCTACGTTCCCCAACAGCTATGTCTTGGAGAGGATGGATTTTGAAGACCATGAAAATTTTGAAACAAAGAAAATTCACCTAAGGACTCATTATGGTATGGATTTTGAAGTAAATCTGTATAATTCTGAGAGCTTAACCCATTTTGGTTGCAAAAATTGGGAAGCACTTTGCATATGGTTTTTATGAGGGTATGCTTGTCACCATGGATCTTGGTGATCCTGACATCGACCAAGACAATATGGACATTTGGGTCCTTGTTGATACGCTTCCAGTTCTACCGTTATGTGAGTTTCTCAAACATAGTTATTAACTAATTGATATTGTTCATTTCAAAATAGTTGACAGCTTATTTCCATTAACAGCTTATTTTCATTGTTCAAACAATGTGCGGAACATGGTAGACAGAACGTACTAGACCGATGGCTATGAGTTAACTTATCAGGAGAAAAATCATCTGGTCGCATTTTGTACTGATCTTGAGAATTACAATATCTATTATAAAACTCCTCCACATTATGGTCAATACGTACCACTAGTGCACGTGTTGAACTACGGTAACATCCATGGAGATGCCATGGTAAGATTTTTTAGTATTACTACATCCATGCATCTTTTGCATAAATTCTTTTAAAACTTAACTACATTGCTAACTACGAAGTTATTACTATGTTTTTCAACAGAAAATCCCGAATGATTGTGTGCCTCATCTGATGTATCAGAATGGTCGCCTTGATGTTTTGAACATACGACCTGGTCATCCCACGAATCTCACATGTCCATATCAGATTTCTAAAAGAAGTGGAGACATGAAAATCAAAGAATGGAAAAAATGTATGGACAGTCGTAAGGAGGTACTTGGAAGCAACATTGTGCAAAAGGCAAGAATTGAAGACAGGATAATCTCCATTCTCCATAATGGAGAGTCAGGGCCTATCTCGTTTTATGCTATTTTACCTAAGATAAGGTAGTAGGTCCTAGTTAATAATACTCATGATCATGTGCTAAGAACAACTAAGTAGGATTGGTTAGATGACTATGATGATGATGTGTTATAGAGTAGAAGTTGTATGATCGATGATGATGAGTATGACTTGTTATTATGATACCAATGATGAGTTATTTATTATTATGATCGATGATGCATGATGCTAAGTTGTTATATGAGCATGATTACTTATTATATATAACAGTTGGTGAAATGAACCTGGATTAGATTCAAGTGAAGCCAACATGTGGTGCACATCGAAAGTACTACTAATCCAAACTAGATCAAGTTTGGATTAGAGTAGTACTTTCGACATGCACCACATGTTGCCTCCATTTGAATCTACTCCACATTCATTTCACCCACTGTTATATATAATAAGTAATCATGGTCATAAAATCATATGATGAAAGTACTGCATATAAAACCACACAACGAAAAAAGCTGTATTTTAAAAAATACAGGAAAATTTAGCAGCAGCGCTTTTTAGAACAAGCGCTACTGCTACTTGTAAGTAGCAGTAGCGCTGCCCAAAGGAGAGCGCTACTGCTAACTAGGTATAGTAGTAGCGCTCCCTTTCCAGTGCTACTGCTACTAGTTAGCTGTAGCGCCTTAGTAGTAGCGCTGGACCCAGCGCTACTGCTATGCATATTTCGAGCGCTACTACTAGGGTTTTCCCTAGTAGTGTAGTGAGAAGCGAAATGAGACTTTTTTTTGAAACATCAAGACTGTATTCCTCAAATCAATGATAGATCGTTTACAATAGCATGAGATATAAAGTCCGGGATATTAGATTCCCAAAAAGAGGAAGATCTATTGCTAAATGAGTTGCTAGCTAAGATATAAGCAGCCTCATTGGCTTCACGAAGACAGTGAGAGTATACTGTATTGGCAAAATCAAGAGCAAGTTCTCTGCATTCCAAAAATCGTGGCTATATTTGATCCCGTATAATATGGGTTCTGCACTGATTCCACCATGAAACAACTATCAAACTCAACTTGAACTTTGTTGCATCCGATCCTATCGGCTAGATATAAACCATTGCGGATTGCCATAGTTTCGGCTGTGTCAACGCTCGAGATATGAGGGAGACACCATGTGGCTGCTGCTATGAAATTCCCTCGGTGGTCACGTGCAATAGCTCCTGTTGCTCCTGAAAAGAGTGTCGGACTGGAAAGTTGCATCCACATTAACTTTTATTACATTGCTTGCCAGCCGTTTCCACGTGTGATCTTGCTTCCTCTCCGAAGACTTGCTTGAGTAAGCGCGGATAAAGTTGGTAGCTAGAACTCTAATTGATATGGCTGCTTTCTCTACTATTTGGATCAATTCCCCTTTCACATGTTGGCGCCTCTGCCACCAAAGATACCAGGCCGCCACCAGTATTAGTTCGGACGTGGGCAAACCTTCAGAAACGCCTTGTGTCCAGCTAGGAATCTCTGTAGTTACTGATCCAGACCGGTCCTGCATAACAGCCTCCTGTATAACATTATGAACCCCCAATTCTGACTAGATTTCCTGCACTCTCTTGCATGTGAACAAGCAATGTTGAATATCTTCCAACCCAACCGAGCAGAAGGGGCACTGTGGGGTAAGCGGGATATGCCTGTTAGCCAATATTCCATAGCAGGGCAGCGATCCATTCAGTGCCTTCCAAGCAAAGTGCTTAATCTTCCCAGGGAGTTTAAGATTCCACACTTCATGCCATATTGTGTTAGCTTGGGCATTCCCTTGACCATCAGATCTAGCAAGAAGATGTCCATATATGTGTTCAAAATTCTCTGTGATAAGCTGACCGGACCGAAAAGGTCCCTGATCTCGTGTAATTCCATGCTATGAAGTCCTCCATCACCTGAACATTTAGGGGTATTTGGAGGATCCTATATGCATCAACTAGAGAGAACACGTCTCGGATTAAAGCTTCGTCCCACTGCCCATAATGAGGATCAATCAATTCCTCCACGTATCTTAGCATCACTGATCCTCGAGGGGTAATAACTTTCCGCGATGGGCTTGATGGAATCCATGGGTCCTACCATATATCTATCTGCGCTCCTGTACCCACACGCCACCCTCTTTTGAATGTTTGAATACCTGCCACAATACTCTGCCAGGTAAACGATGAACCTTTCTTTGGACCCGCCTTCAAAATGTTACCCTCTGGATAATACTTTGTGCTCAAAACACGTGCACATAGAGAGTAAGGGTTTTGGATTAGACGCCAACACTGTTTTGCTAATAAATCAAGGTTGAAACTGTGAAGGTCTCTAAATCCCAATCCCCCTTTCTTCTTTGGTACACACATCTTCCACCACGCAAACCAATGCATCTTCTTCTTCTCTTCTCCGTCACCCCACCAAAAAATGAGAATCTCATTGGTGATTGTTTTGCAAATTCCTTTTGGGAGTTTAAACACTGACATAGTATATGATGGGATTGCCTGAGCCACTGATTTCAGTAATATTTCATTACCCTATATCGGTAGGAATTTTTCCTTCCACCCTTTGAGCCTCTGACATATTCTATCTATTAAGTGTTGGAAACAGTCGCTCCTATCCACGCCCACCAAGGTGGGTAGTGATGTCTACTACACAACCTTCTTCTTATAGACGTTGTTGGGCCTCCAAGTGCAAAGGTTTGTAGGACAGTAGCAAATTTCCCTCAAGTGGATGACCTAAGGTTTATCAATCTGTGGGAGGCGCAGGATGAAGATGGTCTCTCTCAAACAACCCTGCAACCAAATAACAAAAAGTCTCTTGTGTCCCCAATACATCCAATACAATGGTAAATTGTATAGGTGCACTAGTTCGGCGAAGAGATGGTGATACAAGTGCAATATGGATGGTAGATATAGGTTTTTGTAATCTGAAAATATAAAAACAGCAAGGTAACTAATGATAAAAGTGAGTACAAACGGTATTGCAATGCTTCGAAACAAGGCCTAGGGTTCATACTTTCACTAGTGCAAATTCTCTCAACAAGGATAACATAATTAGATCATATAACAATCCCTCAAAATGCAACAAAGAGTCACTCCAAAGTCACTAATAGCGGAGAACAAACGAAGAGATTATTGTAGGGTACAAAACCACCTCAAAGTTATTCTTTCCGATCAATCCATTGGGCTATTCCTATAAGTGTCACAAACAGCCCTAGATTTCGTAGTAAAATAACACCTTAAGACACAAATCAACCAAAACCCTAATGTCACCTAGATACTCCAATGTCACCACAAGTATCCACATGTATGATTATACGATATGCATCACACAATCTCAGATTCATCTATTCAAACGAACACAAAGAAGATCAAAGACTGCCCCAAAGTTTCTACCGGAGATTCAAGACGAAAACGTGTGCCAACCCCTATGCATAGATTCCCAAGGTCATGGAACCCGCAAGTTGATCACTGCTACCTCTTGAGCACTGCATTGGTTTCCCTTGAAGAGGAAAGGGTGATGCAGCAAAGTAGCGTAAGTATTTCCCTCAGTTTTTGAGAACCAAGGTATCAATCCAGTAGGAGGCTACGCGCGAGTCCCTCGTACCTACACAAAACAAATAAATCCTCGCAACCAACGCGATAAGGGGTTGTCAATCCCTTCACGGTCACTTACGAGCGTGAGATCTGATAGATATGATAGGATAATATTTTTGGTATTTTTGTGATAAAGATGCAAAGTAAAATAAAAGCAAAGTAAAAAAGCAAAGGAAATAACTAAGTGTTGGAAGATTAATATGATGAAGATAGACCCGGGGGCCATAGGTTTCACTAGTGGCTTCTCTCAAGAGCATAAGTATTTTACGGCGGGTGAACGAATTACTGTTGAGCAATTGACAGAATTGAGCATAGTTATGAGAATATCTAGGTATGATCATGTATATAGGCATCACGTCCGAGACAAGTAGACCGACTCCTGCCTGCATCTACTACTATTACTCCACTCATCGACCGCTATCCAGCATGCATCTAGAGTATTAAGTGCATGAAAACAGAGTAACGCCTTAAGCAAGATGACATGATGTAGAGGGATAAATTCATGCAATATGATAAAAACCCCATCTTGTTATCCTCGATGGCAACAATACAATACGTGCCTTGCTGCCCCTACTATCACTGGGAAAGGACACCGCAAGATTGAACCCAAAGCTAAGCACTTCTCCCATTGCAAGAAAGATCAATCTAGTAGGCCAAACCAAACTGATAATTCGAAGAGACTTGCAAAGATAACCAATCATACATAAAAGAATTCAGAGAAGATTCAAATATTGTTCATAGATAATCTTGATCATAAACCCACAATTCATCGGTCTCAACAAACACACCGCAAAAGAAGATTACATCGAATAGATCTCCACGAGAGAGGGGGAGAACATTGTATTGAGATCCCAAAAGAGAGAAGAAGCCATCTAGCTACTAACTATGGACCCGAAGGTCTGAGGTAAACTACTCACACTTCATCGGAGAGGCTATGGTGTTGATGTAGAAGCCCTCCGTGATGGATGCCCCCTCCGACGGAGCTCCGGAACAGGCCCCAAGATGGGATCTCGTGGGTACAGAAGGTTGCGGCGGTGGAATTAGGTTTTTGGCTACGTATCTGATCGTTTGGGGGTACGTAGGTATATATAGGAGGAAGGAGTACGTCGGTGGAGCAACAGGGGGTCCACGAGGGTGGAGGGCGCGCCCTAGGGGGGTGGGCGTGCCCCCTACCTCGTGGCCTCCTCTTTTGTTTCTTGACGTAGGGTCCAAGTCTCCTGGATCATATTCTTCCTAAAAATCACGTTCCCGAAGGTTTCATTCCGTTTGGACTCCATTTGATATTCCTTTTCTGCGAAACTCTGAAATAGGCAAAAAACAGCAATTCTGGGCTGGCCTCCGGTTAATAGGTTAGTCCCAAAAATAATATAAAAGTGGCCCAATAATGTCCAAAACAGTAGATAATATAGTAGGGATGGCAGTTTTGCCCATGGGTATGGGTACCCGCGGGTACCCTACCCGAAAACAACGGGCATGGGAAAGACTTGGTGAGATTTTGTACCCACGGGTAATGGGTATCCATACCCGCAAAATATACAGGTAGGGCATGGGTATGAAATTATGCCCATGGGTAACCTAATGGATACCCATAAAACATTAATAAATGAAAATAACTCTTATGTCATATGAGGTCAACATCCAAATCTTGTGGCCCATCCTAAATCTCGTATTCCTTCAACCGGCCATAGCTCATAGACCCATTATCACCTGCTTGCCACTCATCCTAAGTCTTATGCGACTCCTTGAAAAAGATGAAATCTTGACCCTTTGCTACGAAACTGCTGTCCAACTCTCGACCTAGCGATCCCCCATTCCCGCCACCGCCTTCCACTACATTGGGATTCCACCAACGGCTGATTATACTCCCTTAATGCCTCCAAGAGGCCACCAATCAGAGGAGGCCACGTCAGTGCTATACTGCTCGCCCATCGTCACTTGAATTTAACTCATTTCTCCACCTTTACAAAAAAATAAATGTTATATATTGTACCCACTGGATATCCATTGGTATAGGATACCCGATGGGTATGGGCATGGGTGCCTATTTATGCCCATGGGTATTGAAGTGGGTGGGTATGTAAATTTTCCATGGGTATGGGTTTGGGCAGAAGGAGCTTGTACCCGCCCATACCCTACCCATTGCCATCCCTATAATATAGCATGGAGCAATCAAAAATTGTAGATACGTTGGAGACGTATCAATCACCAAAACATACATCAAGTGAATCAATAGAATACCCCATTGTCACCACGGGTATCCCACGCAAGACATACATCAAGTGTTCTCAGATCCTTAAAGACTCAATTTGATAAGATAACTTCAAAGGGAAAACTCAATCCATTACAAGAGATAGAGGGGGAGAAACATCATAAGATCCAACTATAATAGCAAAGCTCGCGATGCATCAAGATCGTGTCGAATCAAGAACACGAGAGAGAGATCAAACACATAGCTACTGGTACATACCCTCAGCCCCGAGGGTGAACTACTCCCTCCTCGTCATGGAGAGCGCCGGGATGATGAAGATGGCCACCGATGATGGATGCCCCCTCCGGCAGGGTGCCGGAACAGGGTCCCGATTGGTTTTTGGTGGCTATAGAGGCTTGTGGCGGCGGAACTCCCGATCTAGGTTTCTTTTCGGGGGTTTCTATACTTATAGGAATTTTTGGCGTCGGTCTCACGTCAGGGGGGTCTCCGAGTCATCCACGAGGCAGGGGGCGCGCCCAGGGGGGTAGGGCGCGCCCTCCACCCTCGTGGATGGCTCGGGATTCTTCTAGCCAAACTATTTTACTCCTGGGGCTTCTTTTGGTCCATAAAAAATCATAAAAAATTGGCACGTCAATTGGACTCCTTTGGTATTCCTTTTCTGTAAAACTCAAAAACAAGGAAAAAACAGAAACTGGCACTGGGCTCTAGGTTAATAGGTTAGTCCCAAAAATCATATAAAATAGCATATAAATACATATAAAACATCCTAGATGGATAATATAATAGCATGGAACAATAAAAAAATTATAGATACGTTGGAGACGTATCAAGCATCCCCAAGCTTAATTCCTGCTCGTCCCCGAGTAGGTAAATGATAAAAACAGAATTTTTGATGTGGAATGCTACCTAACATATTTATCCATGTAATTCTCTTTATTGTGGCAAGAATATTCAGATCCATAAGATTCAAAACAAAAGTTTAATATTGACATAAAAATAATAATACTTCAAGCATACTAACAAAGCAATCATGTCTTCTCAAAATAACATGGCCAAAGAAAGCTATCCCTACAAAATCATATAGTCTGGCTATGCTCTATCTTCATCACACAAAATATTTAAATCATGCACAACCCCGGTTTCAGCCAAGCAGTTGTTTCATACTTTAGTATTCTCAAACTTTTTTAACTTTCACTCAATACATGAGCGAGAGTCATGGACATAGCACTATAGGTGGAATAGAATGGTGGTTGTGGAGAAGACAAAAGGAGAAGATAGTATCACATCAACTAGGTGTATCAACGGGCTATGGAGATGCCCATCAATAGATATCAATGTGAGTGAGTAGGGATTGCCATGCAACAGATGCACTAGAGCTATAAGTGTATGAAAGCTCAAAAAGAAACTAAGTGGGTGTGCATCCAACTTGCTTGCTCATGAAGACCTATGGCATTTGAGGAAGCCCATCGTTGGAATATACAAGCCAAATTCTATGATGGAAAATTCCCACTAGTATATGAAAGTGACAACACAGGAGACTCTCTATTATGAAGATCATGGTGCTACTTTGAAGCACAAGTGTGGTAAAAGGATAGTAGCATTGCCCCTTCTCTCTTTTTCTCTCATTTTTTGTTTTCTCTTTTTTTGGGGCCCTCTCTTCTTCTTTTTTTGGCCTCTTTTTTTTATTTTTATTTTTATTATTTTTCGTCCGGAGTCTCAACCCGACTTATGGGGAATCATAGTCTCCATCATCCTTTCCTCACTGGGACAATGCTCTAATAATGATGATCATCACACTTTTATTTACTTACAACTCAAGAGTTACAACTCAATACTTAGAACAAAATATGACTCTATATGAATGCCTCCGGCGGTGTACCAGGATGTGCAATGACTCAAGAGTGACATGTATGAAAGAATTATGAAAGGTGGCTTTGCCACAAATCCAATGTCAACTACATGATCATGCAAAGCAATATGACAATGATGAAGCGTGTCATAATAAACGAAACGGTGGAAAGTTGCATGGCAATATATCTCGGAATGGCTATGGAAATGCCATAATAGGTAGGTATGGTGGCTGTCTTGAGGAAGGTGTATGGTGGGTGTATGGTACCGGCGAAAGTTGCGCGGCACAAGAGAGGCTAGCAATGGTGGAAGGGTGAGAGTGCGTATAATCCATGGACTCAACATTAGTCATAAAGAACTCTTATACTTATTACAAAAACCTACATGTCATCAAAACAAAGTACTACGCGCATGCTCCTAGGGGATGGGTAGGTATGTGTTAACCATCGCGCGATCCCGACCTCCACTCATAAGGAAGACAATCAGTAAATACCTCATGCTCCAACTTCATCACATAACGGTTCACCATACGTGCATGCTACGGGAATCACAAACTTTAACACAAGTATCTCTTAAATTCACAACTACTCCACTAGCATGACTCTAATATCACCATCTTCATATCTCAAACAATCATAAAGAATCAAACTTCTCATAGTATTCAATGCACTTTATATGAAAGCTTTTATTATATCACTCTTGGATGCATATCATATTAGGACTAAATTCATAACCTATGAAAATTACCATGCTGTTTAAGACTCTCAAAATAATATAAGTGAAGCATGAGAGTTCATCAATTTCTTTAAAATAAAACCACCGTCGTGCTCTAAAAAGATATAAGTGAAGCACTAGAGCAAATGACAAACTACTCCGAAAGATATAAGTGAAGATCAATGAGTAGTCGAATAATTATGCAACTATGTGAAGACTCTCTAACATTTAAGAATTTCAGATCTTGGTATTTTATTCAAACAGCAAGCAAAACAAAATAAAATAAAATGACGCTCCAAGCAAAACACATATCATGTGGTGAATAAAAATATAGCTCCAAGTAAGGTTACCGATGAACCAAGACGAAAGAGGGGATGCCTTCCGGGGCATCCCAAACTTAGGCTCTTGGTTGTACTTGAATATTACCTTGGGGTGCCTTGGGCATCCCCAAGCTTAGGCTCTTGCCACTCCTTATTCCACAGTCCATCGAATCTTTACCCAAAACTTGAAAACTTCACAACACAAAACTCAACAGAAAACTCGTAAGCTCCGTTAGTATAAGGAAATAAAATCACCACTTTTGGTACTGTTGTGAACTCATTCTTTATTTATATTGGTGTAATATCTACTGTATTCCAACTTCTTTATGGTTCATACCCTCCGATACTACTGATAGATTCATCAAAATAAGCAAACAACACATAGTAAACAGAATCTGTCAAAAACAGAACAGTCTGTAGTAATCTGTAACTCTCGAATACTTCTGTAACTCCAAAAATTCTGAAATAAATTGGTGGACTTGATTAATTTGTCTATTAATCTTCTGCAAAAATAATAAACTTAAAAGTACTCTTCTGTAAAAAATGACAGCTAATATCATGAGCGCAAAATTTCTGTTTTTTACAGCAAGATCACATTAACTTTCACCCAAGTCTTCCCAAAGATTCTACTTGGCACTTTATTGAACAAAAGTTATAAAACATGATTACTACAGTATCTTAATCATGTGGACACACAAAAACAGTAGGGGTAAATATTGGGTTGTCTCCCAACAAGTGCTTTTCTTTAATGCCTTTTTAGCTAGGCATGACGATTTCAATGATGCTCACATAAAAGATAAGAATTGAAACATAATGAAAGCATCATGAAGAATATGACTAACACATTTAAGCCTAACCCACTTCCTATGCATAGGGATTTTGTGAGCAAACAATTTATGGGAACAAGAATCAACTAGCATAGGAAAGCAAAACAAGCATAGCTTCAAGATTTTCAACACATAGAGAGGAAACTTGATATTATTGCAATTCCTACAAGCATATGTTCCTCCTTCATAATAAATTTTAGTAGCATCATGAATGAATTCAACAATATAACTATCACATAAAGCTCTATTTTCATGATGCACAAGCATATAAATTTTATTACTCTCCACATAACCAAAATTCTTCTCATTCAGAATAGTGGGAGTATCATAAGAAACTTGAATACTATAAATTGTTTCCACATTAAAAGAGATGTTCAGAAAAAGGGTAATCATAATCATGAAAAGTTTTATAAATATAATCATCACTACTTTTTATAGCATAAGTGTCATCACAATAATCATCATAAGTAGCAACTTTGTTCTCATAATCAATTGGAACCTCTTCCAAAATAGTGGATTCATCACTAAATAAAGTGACCTCTCCGAAACCACTTTCGTCAACATAATCATCATAAAAAGGAGGCATGCTATCATCATAATAAATTTGCTCATTAAAACTTGGGGGACTAAAAATAGCATCTTCATCAAACATAGCATCCCCAAGCTTGTGGCTTTGCATATCATTAGCATCATGGATATTCAAAGAATTCATACTAACAACATTGCAATCATGCTCATCACTAAAATATTTGCCAAACATTTTAATGCATTCTTCTTCTAACACTTGAGCACAATTTTCCTTTCCATCATTTTCATGAAAGATATTAAAAAGATGAAGCATATGAGGCAACCTGAATTCCATTTTTTTGTAATTTTTTTATAGACTAAACTAGTGATAAAACAAGAAACAAAAATATTTGATTGCAAGATCTAAAAATATACCTTCAAGCACTAACCTCCCCGGCAACAGCGCCAGAAAAGAGCTTGGTGTCTACTACACAACCTTCTTCTTATAAAAGTTGTTGGGCCTCCAAGTGCAGAGGTTTGTAGGACAGTAGCAAATTTCTCTCAAGTGGATGACCTAAGGTTTATCAATCCGTGGGAGGCTTAGGATGAAGATGGTCTCTCTCAAACAACCCTGCAATCAAATAACAAAGAGTCTCTTGTGTCCCCAACACACCCAATACAATGGTAAATTGTATAGGCGCACTAGTTCAACGAAGAGATGGTGATACAAGTGCAATATGGATGGTAGATATAGGTTTTTGTAATCTGAAAATATAAAAACAGCAAGGTATCTAATGATAAAAGTGAGCACAAACGGTATTGCAATGCTTCAAAACAAGGCCTAGGGTTCATACTTTCACTAGTGCAAGTTATCTCAACAAGGATACCATAATTTGATCATATAACAATCCCTCAAAATGCAACAAAGAGTCACTCCAAAGTCACTAATAGCGGAGAACAAACGAAGAGATTACTGTAGGGTACGAAACCACCTCAAAGTTATTCTTTTCGATCAATCCATTGGGCTATTTCTATAAGTGTCACAAATAGCCCTAGAGTTCGTAGTAAAATAACACCTCAAGATACAAATCAACCAAAACCCTAATGACACCTAGATACTCCAATGTCACCACAAGTATCCACGGGTATGATTATACGATATGCATCACACAATCTCAGATTCATCTATTCAAACCAACACAAAGAACATCAAAGAGTGCCCCAAAGTTTCTACCTTTAGATTCAAGACGAAAACGTGTGCCAACTCCTATGCCTAGATTCCCAAGGTCACGGAACCCGCAAGTTGATCACCAAAACATACATCAAGTGAATCAATAGAATACCCCATTGTCACCACGGGTATCCCACGCAAGACATACAGCAAGTGTTCTCAAATCCTTAAAGACTTAATCCGATAAGATAACTTCAAAGGGAAAACTCAATCCATTACAAGAGATAGAGGGGAGAAACATCATAAGATCCAACTATAATGGCAAAGCTCATGATGCATGAAGATCGTGCCGAATCAAGAACACGAGAGAGAGATCAAACACATAGCTACTGGTACATACCCTCAGCCCCGAGGGTGAACTACTCCCTCCTCGTCATGGAGAGCGCCGGGATGATGAAGATGGCCACCGGTGATGGATGCCCCCTCCGGCAGGGTGCCGGAACAGGGCCCCGATTGGTTTTTGGTGGCTACAGAGGCTTGCGGCGGCGGAACTCGCGATCTAGGTTTCTTTTCGAGGGTTTCTGTATTTATAGGAATTTTGGCGTCGGTCTCACGTCAGGGGGGTCTGCGAGTCATCCATGAGGCAGGGGGGTGCGCCCAGGGGGTAGGGCGCGCCCTCCACCCTTGTGGATGGCTCGGGACTCTTCTGGCCCAACTATTTTACTCCGGGGCTTCTTTTGGTCCATAAAAAATCATCAAAAATTGGCACGTCAATTGGACTCCGTTTGGTATTCCTTTTCTGTAAAACTCAAAAACAAGAAAAAAAACAGAAATTGGCACTGGGCTCTAGGTTAATAGGCTAGTCCAAAAATGATATAAAATAGCATATAAATGCATATAAAACATCTTAGATGAATAATATAATAGCATGGAACAATAAAAAATTATAGATACATTGGAGACGTATCAGGTAGCCCCAAATACTTGTCCGAAAGAGCTTCAGTGGCAATATCCAGCTCTTCACAAACTTCCTCTCTAACTCCAACTGGTGTATTAGGGCTAAGAAGATACTCGATTTAGCATTACTCACTAATTGTCCCGAGCTTCCACTATATATATATATATATATATATAGTGATGCTATTCATCACCCAGGGTGCAGAATAAGTTATTCTTCATCCGAGGTAACCTTACGATCACTTCATAATTAAATTACATTTGGAATTCAAATAGTTACATTCTTATTGATTCACTATGTAAAATTTGGTACAAGAAAATAAAAATATAGGACATTAGACAAGAAAATTTGAAATTTATGTATATTTTACACTATGTTTTTACGTTTGTAATTTTACATAACATAAAATATTTTTTACGGCAATTATATATTTTCTTACGGCCTCTTTTTACGTCAGAAGTAAGAAAAAACTTACGGAATGTAAAATTACAGTGCACTAGTAGTAAAATAGGGGGGGGGGGGTGTGAAGAATAACTATTCCTCATCTAGGGTGACGAATAGTCAATCCCTAGACTAGGTGAAGAGTGAAAGGTAGCAACTCACACGAGGAGAATAAAAAAGGGGTCGGGTGAGGGTATTGGAAGCATGCGCATGAAGAGTTAGTGGGAGCACACACATAAAGTGTTAGTGGGAAGTGCTTTTACACGATGAAATTACTTGATTATATGTATAGGCTACATGTCAAGATAGATAAGATAATGAGGATGGATTTCTTAGATGTATATGATATCCAATCCCAGTATGATGACTAGTGGAACCGTTGGATGGTATTATTTATTTTTCCTCCATAATACCTTTTTCTGCTGCATTTTTATATAGACGAACAAAAGTAAAATAATATTGTTGAGGAGGCGCTCGTATTTTTATGGGAACGAGGCAAAATCCCCAAAGGCTAAGATTAAAAAAAACACAGCATCTGATGCCTACCGTGGGCATGGCTCAGCCAAATGCCTAATGGCGTTGCTTGATGTCCTCGAGCGCCAACATAACCACCTCATAGCGAGTCATGTCCGTGCCATTGAAAATGCACCTGTTTCTTTCCTTCTAAATGTTATAGACCATGTTGGCAAGTCGACCGCGTTGGTTCTTACTCGTCGTTTTAGTCACATAGGCAATGATATTCTGCCTCCATTCAGAGACACCTCCGGGCTCTGGGAGGAAGCTAGATGCAGGTAAGTTCTTGCCATTTTGGATGCACGCATGGTTCCACACGACGACTGCGAAGGGACAATCCTTGCAAAGGTGGGTCGTCGTTTCTGGTGGCTGAAGGCAACGCAAATACGTTTGATGATGCGGTCATTCCCGTGTAATGAGCATATCCGTTGCAAGAATTCTACCATGAAGGACATGCGAGGTGAATAACTTACATTTTGGCTCGGTGTGGGCGGATGAGATCTTGGAGGAATCTAATCTACAATACGGGCCACTGAATTGGGTTTTGTAAGCAGAGGACGAAGAGTAAACCCCATCAATACTTAGGTTATTAGGTTATAGGAGATGGCGTCTCCTAATTTGGGGTAAGTTGACTTTGGCTGATCAAAGCCCACAAACTCCTAAATTTGCCCAATTTAGTCATGTTGTGGAGCCTTGCAATCCTTTGGATCCAGTTTTTCACATTCAGCTCAACATGCACCGTCGTATGTTTCTTTGACGGTCTTATAGGGCATCTGAGTCAGTGTCTTAAAGATACCCTTGACACTCCAATTGTCCTGCCTGAAGAGCGTTGTAGGGCCAGAGTAAATGTCTTTGCAACATTGACTTGTTTATGGAGTTAAAGTTTAGAGGAAGGGGGACTATCTGAAAAGTCTACGTACAGAAATGAACTAGCGGCCGCTCGCATGCCTGCACACAACGTGCTAGGGTTTCACGTGCCTCCTGCCTGCGCAACCACCAGTCTACCTCGTCTCCTGTGGTCTTAGGGCCGCGGAGGCGCAATGGATCCCGGCCTTTTCTGATGGCAGGGCTCCGTTTTTTTTTTTAATGTTTTTCGAGTTTTATTAGGGTTTGTGTCCTGCTCAGTGATGCGAGGCGGCGTCGACTCTCTGTAGGTGGAATATGGTCCTCCCCGCCTAGCCCCAGCTCTAATGGTGTTTCTAGTATGTCAGAGGGCGTGTGGAGGTTTGTCTCCTGCGGATCTCATGGGATTCGTTCGGCATTTGTCTTCGTGGATCTACGTGGATCCGGTTTTTGTTCGTCTGTCTACAGGTTGGATCCTTTCGATCTACGCTTCTCTTCATCGGCGACGGTTGTTGTTCTGATGCGTTGGTCCGATGGGGTTTAGCACGATGACTTCCCGACGATTTACTACAACAAGGTTTGCTTGTCTTCAATGAGGGAAGGGCGATGACGGCGGCGCGCCTTCGGCTTGCTCCAGTGCTTGTAGTCGTCGCTAGGTGGTCTACGGACATGAATGTATTTTTTACTTCTGGTATTTTTTGTACTAGCTTAACGGTTGAAAAATAGGCTAGAAGTTTTTCTTGCAAGAAGAAAGTTTAGAGGAAGGGCTGGAGAAGTTATGGATTTGTTGAGAACTGTGCTATAAATAAATCTCAAATGTAAATATTTTTCAATAATTTTAGGCTTAATAGGGCGCAGACAAAAATACGCCCAACAATTAAAATCGGATGCTCGTTTTATTCCATATGATTTCACTAAAAAATCGATATACTCAAACCAAGAAGCTGTGGGTAACTAGTAAGTGGTGGCATCAGTCAACAGGGCCTGCGACTCTGTCTCATACTTGAATCCTTGATTCCTGGAATGGTCTGCAGCCCAGGCAAAGATGCCGTAGAGCTTGCCCTGCCCCTGCAGAGTCCGGCAAGCACTAAGCGCAGTGTCCACCGGCACCGAGGTGTTCGTCGCCGCCGTGGTGAAGCTGGCCAGGATGTTGGCTCCAGGGTAGTTGGCGATCTGCTCGTCGAAGAGGCTGACGTACTTCGCCGCGGTGGTGCTAGCGCCGTAGGCGTAGAACTGGAAGTTGACGTAGTCTATGGCGGCCCCGTGCGCCGCCCACAGCGTCCGGTAGTAGCGCTGCACGTCGGCGTTGCCGTACGGCGCGATGGACGCGAACCTGATGACGCCGCTGCTCTTGAGCGCCGCCACGAGACGGCCGGCGCACTCGGCGAAGGTGGCCGGGTCCACCTGGAACTGCTCGTAGTCGATGTCGATGCCGTCCAGGCCGTACCGCCAAATGATGCCGGTGAGCGAGTCGACGGCGTTGCGGACCCAGGAGTCGACGCTGGAGGTGACGTTGAAGAACACGGGCCTGCCGTTGACCGTGGCGCCGCCGAGGCTGACGGCCACGCGCACGTTGGGGTTCCGCCGCTTGACCTCGGCGACCGCGTCAGGGGTGAGCACCGTGTCCTGCCAGAAGACGTTGAACCGGCCGTTGGTCGGGGACGGGGGCTCCGTCGCGGTGGTGTAGTCGATGACGAAAGCGAGGATGAAGTCGAACCGGGCGCGCGGGTCGACCGGCACGTCGGCGAACCTGACGCCGTTGTAGAGGGCGCCGATGTAGTCGCGGAAGAGGTTGGAGTTGGAGCTTCCTGCCGCGGTGGCCATTGCTGCTGGGGCGTGTAGATGGAGGGCGAGGAAAGCGGGTAGAAGAGTCGCTGCCATGGCAATGAGCTTTGTGGAGCCCATTGGTAGCTTTTGTTACTCCTGGCTCCTGGGGAGAAATTGGTTTTGCACAGCTTGGATGGTTCAGCTTCAGCATCAGCTGCAGTATTTATAGCTTCTATTCTACTACTAGTTCGTTTTGCGGCTAACGATAAAGGCAACATATCTGATGAATCCGGGCTATTTCCTGTGTCCGTGTATCCCTTCTTTCTCAGCCCCACGATCTTAATCCCGAGAATTAGCAGCCTTAGCGGTAATTTTACACTAACACGCCCACCCTCCAACTAAAACCTGCAATTTAATTTTGCAAGGATACCCTGACCGCGTGTGTGCCTCGTGCGCCGCCGCTGTCAAACTCCAGGCGTCTCTGATTTCCGTTGAGTTGATCCCGACGTCCACCGGCAGGCAGCCCATACAGGTAGCATCTTGATCCTGTATATGCTCCACTGCCACCACGGTTGATACGAACCTGACAAGCACCGGCAAGCGATCCATGCATGCACTTCTCCGATCTAGACCCATCTCCTTTATAAGACTATATCCGGTGATGCTTTGCTGCAGTGGCGACTACAGATGAACAACTAGCAGGTACCACTTGCAATCAGACACACGAGGGCACCAAAAGTTTGAGGTAAAAACAAATTCGATCCTTGTGTATACATCCGTAAGTGTAGTTGAAGGCTAATATTGTAATCATGTGTGCAGCAGTATGGATCCTATGAATAACGTTCAAATGCATACGAGCCAGGGAGGATTTAGTACGCCCAAAAAGAACAGAGACATACCTCTCTTCGTAAATCCAGTTTGCAATAAGAACAGAAACTACACATGAAGGTGCTTATTTTGGTTTATTCTTGATATTGCAGTCTTCGTCTTTTATGCCTGAATGTAATGAGCATATGAAGCCTAAAGTGGGTATGACATTTGAAGGACTCGAGGCCGTGGAGAAGTTCTACAAGGAATATGCACATCAATCAGGTTTTGGTGTTCGCATTGGACAACAAAAAAAGATTGAGAATAAGGTGGTTCGTACTAAGCGTTTCATGTGTAATAGAGAAGGATTCAAGGCAAAAGATAGTAAAGAGACTAATGACCCATTGAGGAAAAGGCGTAAGCAGACAGATACGCGATGCGGTTGTGATGTCCATATCTTTGTTAGACTTTGTGGGGAGAACACCTACAAGATAGACTCACTGATTGAGCACCACGTTCATGGTCTTGTATCGCCGAAGAAGCGTCATTTGTCAGATCAAATCATAGAGTTAGTGAGAGGGCAAAAAATACTTTATACACATGTCATAAGGCAAGTATTGGAACGTCTCAGGCATACAGGCTCCTTCAAGTTAGTGATGGTGGAATTCCGAATGCTGGGTGCACAAAGAGGGACTTGCAGAATTACTACCGCGGACTCAGGTATAAAATCAGAGATGCAGATGCTCAAATGTTTGTGGCCCAATTAGCTAGAAAGCAGGAAGTGAATTCAGCTTTTTTCTATGATTTTGAGGTGAATGATGAGGGGGAGTTGGTGCGTGTGTTCTGGGCGGATGCCACAAGCAGGAAGAACTACAGTCATTTTGGTGATGTGATATCCTTGATTCTACATACACCACTAATCAATACAACATCAAGGCATGGACTGCTTAACATCAAGTGTGTTGAACATTGAGGCGCCTTTGGACCAAATGATCCCTCCAGCTACCCAAAGCACTAGGCAAGACGAATATGAGGCTTTTATTGATTGCAATATTCCAACTGAAGTTCATATACATCCGCCAATGGATGTTCGTACCGTGGGGAGATGCAAAAGAATAAAGCGAGGAAAGAAGATTAAGGAGGGGGGTCGAAAAAATAAGGACAAAGAAGGGAAGGTAAAGGTCGCACGCTTGTGCAAGACGTGCAAGCAAATGGTGTTTCATGATAGTCGTAATTGTCCAAGCAAAAAAAGGAAAGGGAATGTGATTGTGCAAGATATGCAGCCAAATGGTGCTTCCTGATACAACAAGTTGTCCAAGCAAAGAATAAATGTATCTATGTTATCATGTACATTTTGGTGTACTGAATTCATGTAATGGATTAGAATTTGTGTTATGTCAATTTTTTTTTCTTGATTTATGACAAGTTTAATGCTTGTCAATGGCAACAGAATCTAGAAAATAATAATTATCCACTTGAGATGTTTCAAGAAACTAAGCAAGCATGATTAAATTTCTGGTTTCTCTATAACTTGTGATGCTGTGCAGTGTCAATACATGCATATTTGTTGCCTCTTTATTTTTGTTCAGACCTGCATCGTCCAGGAGGACACAATGGAGTTAGTACATGTTCAGAAAATTTTACATAGTGACTTTTGCTTACGGTTTGATCTCAAAACTGTACGTAGCCATCCCTGGCCACTTCTGTACTTCAACAGCTTTACTGAACATATGCTTCGACCATATGAATCAGAAGGTCACTTATTTTTTGAACACATAACTGAATTAGTCTCTGAATTTTTTGGCAACAGCAAAGAGAATAATTTTGGCCAAATGCCAAGCAAACTAACATGGAAAAGCTTAACCAATGCCTCTGATCTGAACAAGCCATTGCC
This sequence comes from Aegilops tauschii subsp. strangulata, assembly GCF_002575655.3. Classification (NCBI taxonomy): domain Eukaryota; kingdom Viridiplantae; phylum Streptophyta; class Magnoliopsida; order Poales; family Poaceae; genus Aegilops; species Aegilops tauschii. Next base: position 203,912,190 of record NC_053035.3, on the reverse strand, counting down.
ATTCATTATACTGTAAATATTCAACAGTTTAGTGATACAAGCACTTGCATTAGTAATGTGCATGTCACTCGACCGAGTACAGCAACTCAGTATTTGCACTAGTACATCTGCTACAGCATACAACCTATTTTCTGTAGTTCTCGTCTACAGCTTCCTTTGAAGGAATCATAGCGGCCGGGGAAGGCCATCCAGGAGATGGCGCCTCATCAGAGATGCTTCGTCACCAGCGCGGAACAACGCCAGTTCGTGATGACTTCGCCATCGAGACCACCGTCCGGGCCTTCGTTGACGTCGCTGGTGGCCGTGGGGTTGCCATTGTCGTCGCCACTTGCTTCCATCGCCAGAGGACTTCTAGGGAATCGACCGGGCCATGGTTGCCGGCTTGCCGCTGTAGGAGGCCTTCCGATTGGAATTTGATTTTGGAGGAGATGCGGCGGATTGGGCAAAGAGGATTTGGAGGCGCACAACTAGGCATTGGGTTGGGGATCTTGCGTCAGATGTAAAAACGAGGGCTCTTTTGTGAATAATAATGGTTTTAAGTTAGAAAGCGGGCGGGTAAATGTAAAAAGAGGCTTGGCTGCATGTGAGGTGCAAGATTAAGATCGTGGGGCTGAGAAAGAAGGGATACACGGACACGGGAAATAGCCCGGATTCACGAGATATGTTGCCAACGATAAAAACAAGAGATCGAATGGACTTGTTCTGCAGGTGATCAAAGTCATCTGCTTACTTTTCAACAGAAAAACGAGTCATCGCCTGTTTCGATTCGAGGAAGCCCAAATGTCCTCCTCAATCGCTGACTCTTGACATTGCAGATACATTCACACGGGATATGGATAATTATTTGTGTATCAGATTAATTAAGTGAATATACTCCAAACTGTCTTCACTCTTCAGGAATATATGATGTTTTGTAATCCCTTTGTTCACAAATGCAGGAGTTTTATCCTACATTGGTGAACAGAGGGTGTAGTAGTTAGTAAGCAACTTCGACCATTAATTTTCAAACCACATAGTCCCTTCATCCGGGTGCATGGGCATGCAGATAATTTTAGGCCATCGATTTGACTAACTAAATATGTGGTATATGTCAAAAGTATATCATTATATTCATAAGCAGACGTAGTTCTTAAACATATATTTTTGTCACATATAATACATATTTAGTGTTGAGCGTATGTTGTACACTGCATATGTATAGGACTAGGGTCTGTATTTATACCGTTGTATCTCTCTCCTCCCGTATATTTGTATATCTTGGGAGACAAGTAGAGACCGGTCCACCCTGTACCTATATATGTGCACCATGCACGCGATCAATGATTATCGATTCGTGCAATCTCATTCTTCCTAACTAACATGGTATCAGTTTAGCACGCCGATCCCTTTCCCACCTTCCGCACTAGCCGCCGCCACGCCCTACAGCACCCGCCGCCGCCTCCCTTGCGCCGCCGCCGCCGCTGTCCACCGCCGCTGCCGCGCCCTCCCTTCCCCTCGCAGCCGCCGCTTTCCCCTCTGCCGCCGCTGCCCTCCTCCCCAAGTGCCGCCGCGCCCCCCCCCCACACCCTAACCCTACCCCGCGCCGCCGCCACTCTCCCCCTCCCACCCAAGCCGCCGCACCCCTCCCCTTGCCGCCGCTCCCATGGCGTCCCCTCAATCCAGCAACTCCAATCCGTTTGCCGGACTCGTACCCGACGCCACCGCTGTCCGTGATCTCGACATCCACACCCGTGTTCCCATCAAGCTTGATCAGTCCACCTCCTCGTACTATGCATGGAAGACCTACTTCAACCTCGTCTTCCGCGAGTACCACCTCCTCGAGCACGTCGACGGGACCGTGGATGGCGATCTCATGGTGGATGATCCGGACTGGGCGGCCATTGAGGCCTCTCTCATCCGGTGGTTCTACCTCACCGTCTCCCCGGACATCTTCCACACGGTCATCTCGGAGGACGAAGACGCGTGTGCCGTATGGACCAAGATCAACAACCTCTTCACCGATAACAAGCTTCAACGTCTTGTGTTTTTGCAGCAGGAATTTTTCGGGTGCCACCAAGATGATTCCTCCATCGATGACTACTGCATGCGTCTCAAGCGCCTCGCCGATGAGCTCCGTGATATCGGCGCCAAGGTGTCGGACGAGCTCATGCTTAGCACCCTCACCGCCGGCCTCAATGAGGACTTCGGCAACGTGGCTTCGAACCTCTCCCTACTGCCGAACCCGACTTTCCAGTCCGTCACCGCGTACTTACGCTTGGAGGAACGCTTGGAGGAACGGCGGATGAAGAAAGTCAAGGCCCGCGTCCACCACACCGCCCTCGCCGCCGGGACATCTCGCGGGCAGCCGCAGCCCGCCCCGCCCCAACCGCGTCCGCCGGCGCCACCGGGGTACTACCCCCTCCCGCCCGCTCCGCCCGCACCTCCCGCTCCTCAGCAGCAGCAGCAGGGCGGGGGCGGCGGCCGCCGCAACAGGCGTCGTGGGGGAGGGGGCGGCGGTCGCTCCCAGCAGCAGCAGCACCAGCAGCCAGGGTACGGGGGGGCCAGCGCCAACATCAGCCCTCCCCGCCCTGGGCCGTCGGCCCTAACCTGTGGACCGGCGTGGTCCACGCTTACCACATGCCGGTCCCACGGGCCCCGGGCATCCTTGGGCCGCACCCGGCCGGGCAGCACCCGGCCGGGCCGCAGGCACACCTCGCCGCTGCACCCTACCAGGCGGGTGGGGGCGGCCACGCCCCTGGTGGCTACGCGCCAGGCTTCGCGCCGGGTGGCTACGCGCCTCCGCTGGCGTCCTTCGGCTATGCGCCGCCGCCTGCACCGGCTCCGCCCGGTAGCTACCCGCTCCCTCCGGCTCCATGGGATCCCGCTCTGCTCGCTGCACTCCACTCGGCGCCGTCTCCCTCCAATTACGGAGGTGGCGGTGATTGGTACATGGACACGGGGCTACTGCCCACATGATGTCGCATCCCGGTAACCTTGCATCTTCCTTCCCGGTCACCACTTCAAACCGCATCACCTTTGGTGATGGTTCCTCCGTACCCATTACTCATGTCGGTCATAGTTTCTTTCCATCTAATTCTATGCCTATTAACATGACTAATGTTCTTGTCTCACCTAACCTAGTTAAAAATCTTGTCTCCGTTCGTCGTCTTGCACGCGACAATCCTCTCACCGTTGAATTTGATGGCCTTGGTTTCTCTGTGAAGGACGCCCGCACGCGGATGGTGCTCCACCGATGTGACAGCCCCGACGACTTATACCCGGTGCACTCCGCCTCCACCGCCACCGCCTCACCAGTCGCCCTCGCCGCCGGTGTCGACCTCTGGCACACACGCTTGGGTCACCCCAACTCCACCGTCCTTCGCCAGATTCTCAAGAGTTTTTCATTTTCATGTAATAAATTCGACGAGCACACTTGTCATGCTTGCCGTCTCGGCAAGCACGTTCGTCGACCGTTTAGCGAGTCAAACACTATTTCTTCTTTTCCGTTTCAGTTAATCCATAGTGATGTTTGGACATCTCCCGTTGCGAGCAACACCGGTTTCATATATTATCTTGTTTTACTTGATGATTTTTCTCACTTTGCGTGGACGTTTCCGCTCCGTTGCAAATCCGATGTTCTCGCCACTCTCACGGCCTTTTACTCCTACGTCACTACCCAGTTCGGGCGCCCTATCCTCGCCCTTCAGACTGACAACGGCAAAGAGTTTGACAATGCTGCCGCTCGCCATCTTCTCACCTCTCACGGTACCACTTTTCGTCTCACATGCCCCTACACATCTCAGCAGAACGGCCGCGCCAAGCAGATCCTCCGCACTCTTAACGACTGCGTCCGCACGTTGTTGTTTCACTCCAACGTGCCCCCTCGGTTCTGGCCTGACGCTCTCGCCACCGCCACTCTCCTAGTTAACATTAGGCCTTGTCGTCCACGGTGGAACTACACACCCCACCACCTTCTTTTTGGTTCCCCTCCCTCCTACGATGGTCTTCGCATCTTTGGCTATTTGTGTTATCCCAGCACCGCCTCCACCTCACCACACAAACTCGCTCCTCGCTCCGTAGCATGTATCTTCCTAGGCTACCCTCCTAACACCAAAGGTTACCGGTGCTACGACCCCGCCTCCCACCGTGTGTACACCTCTCGACACGTGTACTTTGACGAGCGGGTTTTTCCTTTTCATCAGGTTCCACCCTCTGCAGCAGACTCGGCGCTCCCTGATGGTGTCCCGGATGCGGACTTGGTGATGCCCCCGGCGCGGCCTCTCCTGGCCCCGGCGCGGCTCCCGCCGGCTCCTCCTGGTGCGGCCTCGGCGCCCCCCCGCGGGCCCCTCTGCCGCGGCCCCGGCTTCACGCCCCCGGCGCGGCCCTGCATGGCCCCGGGTGGCCCTTCGGCTTCCACCCCGCCGGGCGACGTCACTGGCCCCGCCCCGGCCGGCTCCACCTCGGCTGGCCCCGCCACTGCAGCCGGCTTCGGTCCCGCTGTGACGCCGGGCGTGACGGACTCTTCATCACCCCCGTCCATCACCCCCGCCGCAGCCGACCCGCCTTCCACCGGCATGGTGACACGGTCCCGCGCCGGCATCCACCGCCCCAGCACGCGCTATGCTGCTGACGAGTACGCGTGCGCGGTGTCGACATCATCCTCTCCACCGTCGCCCATACCCTCGTCCGCACGCGCCGCTCTCCTAGAAAACAAGTTAGACGTCCTCTAATTGTTGTTGCAAGTTTTTACGTGGTTTGAAGGTTTCTAGCAAGAACGTTTTCTTACCTACGTATGACCACAACGTGATTTGCCAATTTCTATTTACCCTTCATAAGGACCCTTTTCATCGAATCCGATCGGACTAAAGTGGGAGAGACAGACACCCGCTAGCCACCTTATGCAACTTGTGCATGTCAGTCGGTGGAACCTGTCTCACGTAAGTGTACGTGTAAGGTCGGTCCGGGCCGCTTCATCCTACAATGCCGCCGAAACAAGAAAAGACTAGTAGTGGCAAGAAGAATTGGCAAACTCAACGCCCACAACTGCTTTGTGTTCTACTCGTGCATAGTAACTACGCATAGACCTGGCTCATGATGCCACTGTTGGGAATCGTAGCATAATTTAAAATTTTCCTACGCTCACCAAGATGCATCTATGGAGTCTACTAGCAACGAGGGGAAGGGAGTGCATCTACATACCCTTGTAGATCGCGAGCGGAAGCGTTCCAATGAACGTGGATGACGGAGTCGTACTCGCCGTGATCCAAATCACCGATGACCGAGTGCCGAACGGACGGCACCTCCGCGTTCAACACACGTACGGTGCAGCGACGTCTCCTCCTTCTTGATCCAGCAAGGGGGAAGGAGAGGTTGATGGAGATCCAACAGCACGACGGCGTGGTGGTGGATGTAGCGGGTCTCCGGCAGGGCTTCGCCAAGCTTCTGCGAGAGAGAGAGAGGTGTTGCAGGGGAGGAGGGAGGCGCCCAAGGCTGTGTGTTCCTGCCCTCCCCCCCCACTATTTATAGGACCCCTGGGGGGGGCGCCAGCCCTTGGGAGATCAGATCTCCAAGGGGGGCGGCGGCCAAGTGGGGGGAAGGGGTGCCTTGCCCCCCAAGGCAAGGGGGAAGCTCCCCCCTAGGGTTCCCAACCCTAGGCGCATGGGGGGAGGCCCAAGGGGGGCGCCCCAGCCTACTAAGGGCTGGTTCCCTTCCACTTTCAGCCCACGGGGCCCTCCGGGATAGGTGGCCCCACCCGGTGGACCCCCGGGACCCTTCCGGTGGTCCCGGTACAATACCGGTAACCCCCGAAACTTTCCCGGTGGCCGAAACTTGACTTCCTATATATAATTCTTCACCTCCGGACCATTCCGGAACCTCTCGTGACGTCCGGGATCTCATCCGGGACTCCGAACAACTTTCGGGTTTCCGCATACATATATCTCTACAACCCTAGCGTCACCGGACCTTAAGTGTGTAGACCCTACGGGTTCGGGAGACATGCAGACATGACCGAGACGCCTCTCCGGTCAATAACCAACAGTGGGATCTGGATACCCATGTTGGCTCCCACATGTTCCACGATGATCTCATCGGATGAACCACGGTGTCGAGGATTCAATCAATCCGTATGCAATTCCCTTTGTCAATCGGTATGTTACTTGCCCGAGATTCGATCGTCGGTATCCCAATACCTTGTTCAATCTCGTTACCGGCAAGTCTCGTTACTCGTACCGCAATGCATGATCCCGTGACTAACGCCTTAGTCACATTGAGCTCATTATGATGATGCATTAACGAGTGGGCCCAGAGATACCTCTCCGTCACACGGAGTGACAAATCCCAGTCTCGATCCGTGCCAACCCAACAGACACTTTCGGAGATACCCGTAATGCACCTTTATAGTCACCCAGTTACGTTGTGACGTTTGGCACACCCAAAGCACTCCTACGGTATTCGGGAGTTGCACGATCTCATGGTCTAAGGAAAAGATACTTGACATTGGAAAAGCTCTAGCAAACGAAACTACACGATCTTTTATGCTATGCTTAGGATTGGGTCTTGTCCATCACATCATTCTCCTAATGATGTGATCCCGTTATCAATGACATCCAATGTCCATAGTCAGGAAACCATGACTATCTGTTGATCAACGAGCTAGTCAACTAGAGGCTTACTAGGGACACGTTGTGGTCTATGTATTCACACATGTATTACAATTTCCGGACAATACAATTATAGCATGAATAATAGACAATTACCATGAACAAAGAAATATAATAATAACCATTTATTATTGCCTCTAGGGAATATTTCCAACAGTCTCCCACTTGCACTAGAGTCAATAATCTAGTTCACATCACCATGTGATTAACACTCACTGGTCACATCACCATGTGACCAACATCTAAAGAGTTTACTAGAGTCAACAATCTAGTTCACATCACTATGTGATTATCACTCAATGTGTTCTGGTTTGGTCATGTTATGCTTGTGAGAGAGGTTATTAGTCAACGGGTCTGAACCTTTCAGAACCGTGTGCTTTACGAATATCTATGTCATCTTGTGGATGCTACCACGCGCTATTTGGAGCCATTTCAAATAATTGCTCTACTATACGAATCCGGTTTACTACTCAGAGTCATCCGGATTAGTGTCAAAGTTCGCATCGACGTAACCCTTTACGACGAACTCCTTTCCACCTCCATAATCGAGAAAATTCCTTAATCCACTAGGTACTAAGGATAAGTTCGACCGCTGTCATGAGATCCTTTCCCGGATCACCATTGTACCCTCTTGACCAACTCATGGCAAGGCACACTACATGTGCGGTACACAGCATAGCATACTATAGAGCCTATGTCTAAAGCATAGGGGACGACCTTCGTCCTTTCTCTATCTTCCGCTGTGGTCAGGTCTTGAGTCTCACTCAATACTCACACCTTGTAACACAGCCAAGAACTCCTTCTTTGCTGATCTATTTTGAACTCTTTCAAAATCATGTCAAGGTGTGCTGTCTTTTGAAAGTATCATCAGGCGTCTTGATCTATCTCTATGGATCTTGATGCCCAATATGTAAGCAGCTTTATCCAGGTCTTCCTTTGAAAAACTCCTTTCAAACAACCCTTTATGCTTTCCAGAAATTTTACATCATTTCGGATCAACAATATGTCATTCACATATACTTATCAGAAATGTTGTAGCGCTCCCACTCACTTTATTGTAAATACAAGTTTCTAACAAACTTTGTATAAACCCAAAAACTTTGATCACCCCATCAAAGCGTATATTCTGACTCCGAGATGCTTGCTCTAATCCATGGAAGGATCGCTGGAGCTAGCATACCTTTTAGCATCCTTAGGATCGACAAAACCTTTCTGATTGTATCACATACAACCTTTCCTCATGAAAAACTGGTAAGGAAACTTGTTTTGACATCCATCTGCCAGATTTCATAAATGTAGCTAATGCTAACATGATTCCGACGGACCTAAGCATCGCTACGGATGAGAAAAAACTCATTGTAGTCAACTCCTTGAACTTGTGAAAATACTCTTTGCCACAAGTCGAGCTTCATAGACGGTAACATTACCGTCCATGTTCGTCTTCTTCTTAAAGATCCATTTATCTCAATGGCTTGCCGATCATCGGGCAAGTTCACCAAAGTCCATGCTTTGTTCTGATACATGGGTTCTATCTCGGATTTCATGGCCTCGAGCCATTCGTCGGAATATGGGCCCACCATCGCTTCTCCATAGCTCGTAGGTTCATTGTTGTCTAGCAACATGACTTCCAAGACAGGATCACGCATTACTCTGAAGTAGTGCGCATCCTCGTCGTCCTACGAGGTTTGGTAGTGACTTGATCCGAAGTTTCATGATCACTATCATAAGCTTCTACTTCAATTGGTGTAGGTGCCACAGGAACAACTTCCTGTGCCCTGCTACACACTAGTTGAAGCGACGGTTCAATAACCTTATCTAGTCTCCACCATCCTCCCACTCAATTCTTTCGAGAGAAACTTTTCCTCGAGAAAGGACTCGTTTCTAGAAGCAATTACTTTTGCTTCCAGATCTGAAATAGGAGGTATACCCAACTGTTTTTGGGTATTCTATGAAGATGCATTTATCCGCTTTGGGTTCGAGCTTATCAGCCTGAAACTTTTTCACATAAGCATCGCAGCCCCAAACTTTTAAGAAACGACAACTTAGGTTTCTATAAACGGTGTCGTCTCAACGGAATTGCGTGGTGCCCCTTTTAAAGTGAATGTGGTTGTCTCTAATGCCTAACCCATAAACGATAGTGGTAATTTGATAAGAAACATCATGGTATGCACCATATCCAATAGGGTGCAGTTATGATGTTCGGACACACCATCACACTATGGTGTTCCAGGCGGTATTAGTTGTGAAACACTTTCCACAATGTCTCAATTGTGTGCCAAACTCGTATCTCAGATACTCATCTCTATGATCATATCACAGACATTTTATCCTCTTGTCACGACGATCTTCAACTTCACTCTGAAATTACTTGAACCTTTCAATAATTCAGACTAGTGTTTCATCAAGTAAATACACTCAGCATCTACTCAAATCATCTGTGAAGTAAGAACATAACGATATCCACTGCATGCCTCAGCACTCATTGGACTGCGTACATCAAAATGTATTACTTCCAATAAGTTGCTCTCTTGTTCCATCTCACTGAAAACGAGGACTTTCAGTCATTTTGCCCATGTGGTATGATTTGCATGTCTCAAGTGATTCATAATCAAGTGAGTCCAAATGATCCATCTGTATGGAGTTTCTTCATGCATATATACCAATAGACATGGTTCGCATGTCTCAATCTTTTCAAAAACGAGTGAGTCCAAAGATCCATCTACATGGAGCTTCTTCATGCGTTCTATACCAATATGACTCAAGTGGCAGTGCCACAAGTATGTGGTACTATCATTACTATCTTATATCTTTTTGGCATGAACATGTGTATCACTACGATCGAGATTCATTTTAGGTGCAAGACCATTGAAGGTATTATTCAAATAAACAGAGTAACCATTATTCTCCTTAAATGAATAACCGTTTTGCGGTAAACATAATCCAATCATGTTCAACGCAAACACCAAATCTCGATGGTAGAGGGAGCATGCGATGCTTGATCACATCAACCTTGGAAACACTTCCAACACATATCGTCATCTCACCTTTAGCTAGTCTCCATTTATTCCGCAGCTTTTATTTCGAGTTACTAACACTTAGCAACCGAACCGGTATCTAATACCCTGGTGCTACCAGGAGTACTAGTAAAGTACACATTCATATAACGTATATCCAATATACTTCTGTCGACCTTGCCTGCCTTCTCATCTACCAAGTATCTAGGGTAGTACTGCTTCAGTGACCGTTCCTCTCATTACAGAAGCACTTAGTCTCAGGTTTGGGTCCAACCTTGGGATTCTTCACTAGAGCAGCAAACGACTTGCTGTTTCATGAAGTATCCCTTTTGCCCTTGCCCTTTTTAAACTAGTGGTTTTACTAACCATCAACAATTGATGCTCCTTCTTGATTTCTACTCTCGCGGTGTCAAACATCGCGAATAGCTCAAGGATCATCATAATTATCCTTGATATGTTATAGTTCATCACGAAACTCTACTAGCTTGGTGGCAGTGACTATGGAGAACAATCACTATCTCATCTGGGAGATTAACTCCCACTCGATTCAAGCGATTGTGGCACTCAGACAATCTGAGCACACGCTCAACGATTGAGCTTTTCTCCCTTAGTTTGCAGGCTTAAGAAACTTGTCAGAGGTCTCATACCTCTTGACGTGGGCACTAGTCTGAAATCCCAATTTCAGTCTTCGGAACATCTCACATGTTCTGCGACGTTTCAAAAACGTCTTTGGTGCCACAATTCTAAACCGCACTGAACTATCACGTAGTCATCAAAACGTGTATGTCAGATGTTTCGTAACATCTACAGACGACGCTGAGGTTTAGCACACCGAGCGGTGCATTAAGGACATAAGCCTTCTGTGCAGCAATGAGGACAATCCTCAGTTTACGGACCCAGTCCGCATAATTGCTACTACCAACTTTCAACTAAATTTTCTCTAGGAACATATCTTAACCAGTAGAACTAAAGCGCAAGCTATGACATAATTTGCAAATACCTATTTGACTATGTTCATGATAATGAAGTTCATCTGATTATGAACTCCCACTCAGATAGACATCCCTCTAGTCATCTAAGTGAAACATGATCCGAGTTTAACTAGGCCGTGTCCGATCATCACGTGAGACGGACTAGTCAAGATCGGTGAACATCTCCATGTTGATCGTATCTTCTATACGACTCATGCTCGACCTTTTGGTCCTCCGTGTTCCGAGGCCATGTCTGTACATGCTAGGCTCGTCAAGTCAACCTAAGTGTATTGCGTGTGTTCCGAGGCCATGTCTGTACATGCTAGGCTCGTCAACACCCGTTGTATTCGAACGTTAGAATCTATCACACCCGATCATCACGTGGTGCTTCGAAACAACGAACCTTCGCAACGGTGCACAGTTAGGGTGAACACTTTCTTGAAATTATTATAAGGGATCATCTTACTTACTACCGTCGTTCTAAGAAATAAGATGCAAAAACATGATAAACATCACATGCAATCAAATAGTGACATGATATGGCCAATATCATCATGCTCCTTTGATCTCCATCTTCGGGGCACCATGATCATCTTCGTCACCGGCATGACACCATGATCTCCATCATCATGATCTCCATCATTGTGTCTTTGTGAAGTCGTCACGCCAACGATTACTTCTACTTCTATGGCTAACGTGTTTAGCAACAAAGTAAAGTAATTTACATGGCGTTATTCAATGATACGCAGGTCATGCAAAATAATAAAGACAACTCCTATGGCTCCTGCCGGTTGTCATACTCATCGACATGCAAGTCGTGATTCCTATTACAAGAATATGATCAATCTCATACATCACATATATCATTCATCACATCTTCTGGCCATATCACATCACATAGCACTTGCTGCAAAAACAAGTTAGACGTCCTCTAATTGTTGTTGCAAGTTTTTACGTGGTTTGAAGGTTTCTAGCAAGAACGTTTTCTTACCTACGTATGACCACAACGTGATTTGCCAATTTCTATTTACCCTTCATAAGGACCCTTTTCATCGAATCCGATCGGACTAAAGTGGGAGAGACAGACACCCGCTAGCCACCTTATGCAACTTGTGCATGTCAGTCGGTGGAACCTGTCTCACGTAAGTGTACGTGTAAGGTCGGTCCGGGCCGCTTCATCCTACAATGCCGCCGAAACAAGAAAAGACTAGTAGTGGCAAGAAGAATTGGCAAACTCAACGCCCACAATTGCTTTGTGTTCTACTCGTGCATAGTAACTACGCATAGACCTGGCTCATGATGCCACTGTTGGGAATCGTAGCATAATTTAAAATTTTCCTACGCTCACCAAGATGCATCTATGGAGTCTACTAGCAACGAGGGGAAGGGAGTGCATCTACATACCCTTGTAGATCGCGAGCGGAAGCGTTCCAATGAACGTGGATGACGGAGTCGTACTCGCCGTGATCCAAATCACCGATGACCGAGTGCCGAACGGACGGCACCTCCGCGTTCAACACACGTACGGTGCAGCGACGTCTCCTCCTTCTTGATCCAGCAAGGGGGAAGGAGAGGTTGATGGAGATCCAGCAGCACGACGGCGTGGTGGTGGATGTAGCGGATCTCCGGCAGGGCTTCGCCAAGCTTCTGCGAGAGAGAGAGGTGTTGCAGGGGAGGAGGGAGGCGCCCAAGGCTGTGTGTTGCTGCCCTCCCTCCCCCCCACTATTTATAGGACCCCTGGGGGGGCGCCAGCCCTTGGGAGATCAGATCTCCAAGGGGGCGGCGGCCAAGTGGGGGGGAAGGGGTGCCTTGCCCCCCAAGGCAAGGGGAAGCTCCCCCCTAGGGTTCCCAACCCTAGGCGCATGGGGGGGAGGCCCAAGGGGGGCGCCCCAGCCCACTAAGGGCTGGTTCCCTTCCACTTTCAGCCCACGGGGCCCTCCGGGATAGGTGGCCCCACCCGGTGGACCCCCGGGACCCTTCCGGTGGTCCCGGTACAATACCGGTAACCCCCGAAACTTTCCCGGTGGCCGAAACTTGACTTCCTATATATAATTCTTCACCTCCGGACCATTCCGGAACCTCTCGTGACGTCCGGGATCTCATCCGGGACTCCGAACAACTTTCGGGTTTCCGCATACATATATCTCTACAACCCTAGCGTCACCGGACCTTAAGTGTGTAGACCCTACGGGTTCGGGAGACATGCAGACATGACCGAGACGCCTCTCCGGTCAATAACCAACAGTGGGATCTGGATACCCATGTTGGCTCCCACATGTTCCACGATGATCTCATCGGATGAACCACGGTGTCGAGGATTCAATCAATCCGTATGCAATTCCCTTTGTCAATCGGTATGTTACTTGCCCGAGATTCGATCGTCGGTATCCCAATACCTTGTTCAATCTCGTTACCGGCAAGTCTCTTTACTCGTACCGCAATGCATGATCCCGTGACTAACGCCTTAGTCACATTGAGCTCATTATGATGATGCATTACCGAGTGGGCCCAGAGATACCTCTCCGTCACACGGAGTGACAAATCCCAGTCTCGATCCGTGCCAACCCAACAGACACTTTCGGAGATACCCGTAATGCACCTTTATAGTCACCCAGTTACGTTGTGACGTTTGGCACACCCAAAGCACTCCTACGGTATCCGGGAGTTGCACGATCTCATGGTCTAAGGAAAAGATACTTGACATTGGAAAAGCTCTAGCAAACGAAACTACACGATCTTTTATGCTATGCTTAGGATTGGGTCTTGTCCATCACATCATTCTCCTAATGATGTGATCCCGTTATCAATGACATCCAATGTCCATAGTCAGGAAACCATGACTATCTGTTGATCAACGAGCTAGTCAACTAGAGGCTTACTAGGGACACGTTGTGGTCTATGTATTCACACATGTATTACGATTTCCGGACAATACAATTATAGCATGAATAATAGACAATTACCATGAACAAAGAAATATAATAATAACCATTTATTATTGCCTCTAGGGTATATTTCCAACATTTATACCGTTGTATCTCTCTCTCTCCCCCCGTATATTTGTATATCTTGGGAGACAAGTAGAGGCCGGTCCACCCTGTACCTATATATGTGCACCATGCACACGATCAATGATTATCGATTCGTGCAATCTCATTCTTCCTAACTAACATTTACCATTTAAATTGTCGACCTAAAACTATGTACATGCCCTGTACACCTGGACTGGATGGAGGTAGTAATACTTTATGTTCAACAATAAATGTTGTTTCATCTAAAATGATACTACTGATGTTGTTTTAGGATGTTGAGATGGGTCTTCAACGCACAATTTTATAGTTACTCTCTCCATTCTATAATTCTTGTTGTGGTTTTAGTATAAATTTGTACTAAAACAACAACAAAAATTATGAAACGTAGGAGGTACTTTTTATGTGAATATGTTGATGCAGAATTCTAGGATACTATGAAAAATAATAACATTTATATTCTACCAATCCAAATAATATATTTAAAGCTTATGGTATTCAAGCTATATATTTATGTTTATCTTGATCTTCATCTTCAAACTTGCCGGCAGGGACAACTTGGAACGGTCAGACTTTGGTACTACCAAGATATTAATTATCTGGCGGGAAGTCCACGGAAAATGACTTGTATGTTCAATTCTTAGAGAAGATACATGCCCTGGATGGCAGGACGGTAGGATTAGGCACACGATCCAAGAAGTCAATTGTTGCATTGCTATGTGATAGAATTTACCAGCTACCAGCTAGTACTCCCTCCGTCCCATAATGTAAGATGTTTTTTGACACTACACTAGTGTAAAAAATGTCTTACATTATGGGACGGAGGGAGTACAAGATTGTAATTTCCATAGCTGTGAACTGTAGCGACGTGGAAACAAGGGTTAGTAATAGCATCGCTGGCTTTTTACCTAAAAGGAGAAATGTATGTGTGGAAGATTGAGGAATTTCCAGAGTTGGGAATTTTGACTTTGAGCATTTGTAGCACTAAAAACTTCTCCTTGCAAGATCCAAGATCCCAATTTGATAATGTTGATATACCTATGACTTAAAGTGATTTTTTAACATAAAAGGCTAGAAAATTAATCCTTACTTAGATTTTCAGGGCTGAAAATCACTTTCTGGCATAACATCCGGGCCCCACTTGGATCAATTCACTTAGAATACCTAAGTTGGGGATGCATGATGAAATGATTTAAGAAATAAAAACAAATATGTGATTTTAGAAATGGCTTTAAACAAAAATGATAGACTTGCACGTGATATTTACAGAGTTAACCCTACTCCCCTCACTACCCACCCACCCCCCCTCCCTCCCTCCCTCCGAGCTTCAGGGTGAGTCTCGCTTCCCCCTAATTACCAATCAAAACAGCCCACATCAGCCTGTATGTCACCTTCCGTAAAAGTTGTGTGTAGTTGTAGCATTGCTCCTTTAGAAATAGAGTATCTGGTCAGGAATTCAAACTTTCAAGCATGGCTGTATTTGGAAAGTGGGTAACGGAAGCAAAATTGATATATGAGATGATTGCTAGATCCCAAACAGTGCATCAAAGAAAATCCTTACAGTCCGTGGAAACCAAGTTCTCACAAAGGTAAACGAGCTCATAGACCCAATTACGGGAGAATGGGATGAGCAACTGATCCGGGACAATTTCTGGCACATCGACGCAGAACGGATTTTACAAATCCCGCTATGTCACGTGGAAACCGAAGACTATGTGGCATGGCATCTAACAAAAAGTGGAGTTTTCTCAGTACGCTCTACTTACTATAAACAGTGGGAGATGTGCTATGCAACACATGACAGCAACTTGGTCCGATCATCTATGGCACCGCATCCAGTTTGGAAAAACTTGTGGAATTTGAAGGTGCCAGCGAAAATAAAAATTCACATCTGGAGATGCCTACACAACACAATACCATGCCGGAGTGTGCTAATGAACCGTCATGTGGGGAATTTATCATGTTGTCCGTTTTGTTCAGAAGGAGCAGAAGACCTAGCGCATATGCTGTTTAGGTGTGTCAGATCACAAGAAGTGTGGAGAACTCTGGGAGTCGCAGATGATATAAACTTCACTTGTCACATGGATCGAGCGGGCTCAGCAACTATAGAGTTCATTCTCTGTGATATCTACTACCGAAGACAATATAATGGCGTGCTTGAGCTACCGGAGCTGATAACCACAACTTGTTGGTATATATGGTGGCAACGGAGACAGTTTGTGCGAGGTGATGATGTCGCATCTCCAGAGCGAACGGCCGCGGCAGTGGTAGCCCTAGCATTGAACTATGCCCGTGCAGCACAAACAAAAATGACACCAAAAGTGAATATATGGCCGGGGTTTTTGGCTGGTCAGACGGTCCTTAACGTCGATGCGTTGTTTAGTGAAGGAGATTATGCAGGATCTTGTGGAGTGGTCATCTGTGACTATCGTGGAAATTTCATGGCTGCAGCCACAGCAACACTAGAACATGTAGCTGATGTTGAGACAGCAGAAGCTGTGGCTATGCTCAAAGGACTGAAGCTAGCAAAGGAAATAGGATGCCATAATGTGGTAGTAAGATCAGATAATATCACGGTGGTGGAGGCACTTAAACTCAATGGAGGTTACTCTATGGTGGCAGCACCGTTTGATGAATGTCGCAGTTATCTCGAAGATTTCGGAAAGTTTACTATTAAGCACTGTATTAGAGAGACAAATAACATAGCTCATGAGTTAGCAAGATGGGGTCATGCTAATAATCCATCTCGCTGGATTGATGACCCGCCTGATTTCATTGTAAACTTGTTGGCAGACGATGTTGCTATCCTTTGATTAATAAAGTAAACTTTCCCGTAAAAAAAAAGAGCCATATATATATGTGTTTTTATCTGTGATTTTTTTTGTTATAAATTAAAGGATCTTTCTCAATAAAAAAATAAGTAGCACCTCCGCAGAATCCAAGGTAAGTGTTCCAGAGAAATGTGGATAATGTATTAAAACGACCAGACTGCTTTTTTGTCCTAGTAGAACTGGATTTCACACTTTTCATATAGCAAAATTAAATACAAAGGGACAATTTGAAATTACATTTGCATTCGAGAAATGAAGGTCAGCAAGTGTACAAACATAGTACATGCTACCTATGTAGGCCCGATCCATTCCCCCCCCCCCCCCCCCAAGAGCTTATGGACAAGAATAATAATTACAAATATGCATATATTCTAGAGGTCCCTACTCTACCAATGTGATAACCTTCTTATATACAAATTCCACAGCCGTTGAATCTTGAATATTCAAGAGAACAAGCCCTTGTTCTTCAGTTCGCGAGATGATGAGAACCTTCATAATCCACATATCCAAGTTAAGTAAAATGATAGCAGAGGGAAAATTGACAAAAACCTAATTATATGCATACTTACGTCTATCTTAGCTTCAACAGACTAAGTAGAGCAACAAACCGGAAGAGTACACCATTAAGCATCATAATGGCGATGCAGAGAGCAAAATAATTGATATCATAACCACCTTTTAGCAGTGCTCCACATCGAGTAATCAGCCATACACCAGAATAACTGAAGGGTAATACCGTAATAATATGTGTTAGGATAAAGGGTAAAAGGCTTGAAGTTTGATTGTTATACTAACAGAAGAAGCATTTGTACTGGACTTATAAAAGTTGGGGACCTGGTTACCAAAAATTTGTACAGGGCAACTGAACAAGGAACTGCTGATATTTAGTAATTTACTCTAGAGACTTTAGTACCAAATAAAAATAAAAATACATACGCACTAAGAGGATTAGTTACAGTTTTCAGTATATGCCGGGGTGATCATTGACTGCAACAACTTGCATGTGAGAATATTATATTTTTGTCACTCCACCAAACAGTTTTAGCATTTTCAAGCTATTATGGAACTCAGGATCTTTTTCTTCTATAGAGATATGAATGAACAATTAGCTCAATATGCTTTTCTGGGAGTTAATGTAGACTAGCCTGTGCTGCAGACAAGCTTAATTGAATGACAAGAACTCGTCTTTTTACTATTGATCGAGTGTCGATTTGCTGGTCAAGGAAATGGGAAATACTAACAACATTGAGGGAGAAACTACTAACTTTTTTGCTCCAGCAACAATGAAAGCTTCTAGCGTCCACTTGGGATAGCAGAATTGTTTAATAAATTGTGGAAATTTTGGGTCAGTGCCCACCAGGACCAGTACCACAGGTAGCAATGCAGAACACTGCAAGAGCAAAGTTCATTAAGCTAAATCACCTCCTGTAATTTGGATTTTCCATAGAATGGTAAAGTATTTGATAATTGCCTACTTACCAACTGAGCTAACCCCAGCTCAAACCAAATTGCAAGAGTATAACCTATGCCAGTTACACAGTAAACTAACGCAAGCAAGACCAAATAATTATCTCGAAGTGTAGACCGTGGATTGTTGAAGAAATAAAATGTTGAGAGGAAGACAATTGGTTTAACCACGGTGTTGAAATGATCAATAGTGTCTCTTGCAAGGAAGTAAGCTACAGAGCTCATGCCAGATTCTCTCTCTCTCCAGTATTGCAATCTTTCTGGTGAAAATGATCGCAGTGCTGCAAGCTGGCACAACAGTGCTGTGCACAAAGCAAATTAAAGTCAGGAAGAATGCTATTGTAAGTAATATGTATTGCAGGTAAAGATGCCACATGAAGTGATAAATCATTTTTTTATTTGACAAAAAATATTGTAAATTATACAGGCTTATAGAAATGATAGGTCATGTTATGTATGGCCAGGTCAGGTGTTACAAATATCTCTCACCAATTTTTATGCAATCCAGTGTACCTAGTGTGTGTGGAGTGGTTCTCAATATTTTTGCAATCTAAGATGCTTTAGAGGAACAGAATATTTCTTCCTCTGTTTTATTTTTTTGCTACTTTATGGTTTAGGACATTTATAAAAATAACACATGGTGCCAACTTACAGACTGCAATTATGGTATACCCATAAGAAGCTGCACCGAGTGTATCATCGTTTACTTTTGTGATGGTTCCAATGCATATGCCAGCAATACACAATATCAGGTAATCAACAGCCTGTTGCGTAGCTTCACGTAGACGTTGCTTAGCTACCCTGAAAACATAATTTGGCTATGGAGTTACAAAATGATTCACCAAACTCAAAGCAAGTTAGAGAAATTAAGGAGATCGGATTACCTCCCTAAATAGTATCTGTATTGTGCAAGTACACCGGGTGTTTTCCTATTCAGTAAATCATTTCTTTGGCTGACATTTTGGTGCACAGAATCTTTACTCTTTGTCTGTTCTACAGAAGATAGTTCTCTAGTAATGGACCCTACAGTATATAACTCGTGCATCATATTGATCTCCTCAAGGTCCTTCTGCATATCTTCTGGAACTTCATATCCATTATGCAGAATCCAAAGAAGTGGCAAATGTTTAGGAGTGGCATGTCCCCTCATTTTTGTCTTGGCTATTCCCTCTAAGATGTCAATATAATAGTCTGGAGGATTCTCACGGTCAGGAACCTTGATCCCCAGGCCTGAGAAATAATTTTCAACTTCACTTATAGGCCCATGGTAAGCAATAAGGCCGCCTCTTGCCAGAAGAACAAAGTCATCAAACATATTGAACAAAGTATAGCTGTGTAAAATGTTAATATATGTTAGATCCAAATTCATCTTAATAAAGTAGAAAAGAATGTGTAGATAAGATTATTTTAGTCACACAAGGATAAATGACTTCCTGACTAGTCATGTTTATAAGACTCACTGTATAAAGTTGGGCATTACTAGGCATGTCGATGAGTTTGTTTTTACCAAATTTTGTGACGCCAACTGATAGGTAGCCCTGGTGTATTGGCCGGCCCATCAATTATTGTTACGAAAAATTGCAACAGCACTTTTCATATGAGCTATGTCATTTCAACTGAAGATTAGAAAAGGATTCTTTCTGAAAGAATAAAGGCATGGTTAATTCAAAGTTTACAGGGAAACCTTGGTTGGTGAATCACTGCACAAACATTGACGCCTTGGGATGCTTCATGACGAAGAGCTCTTAGAAGTTGTTGAGAGGAAGCACTATCTAAGCCTGTTGTTGGCTCGTCTAATATCAGAAGAGATGGTTCCATAACCATTTCAATCCCAACATTCACACGCTTCCTTTGTCCGCCAGAAATACCCCGCTTTTCCACTGTCCCAACAAGGGAATTTCTGATTTCTTGGAGCCCTAGTGACCCTATAACCCGTTCAAGAATGAGAACCTTATCAGCTTTTGACATGCTTTTGCTTAACCTGTTTCACAAAAGAATAGTGATTGTTAGAGGAAAATGATTGCCTTATGAAAGTACAATAAGGATACCATCAAAAGAGTTGCTGAAATTAATTAGGAGATATCACTTTTTTAGATGCATAGCAAATAATAAGCATCAACTATTAAGAGCCATCTAGGCACAGAACTTATGCCATACAAGAGACATGATTAATTTACATATCTGAAGGGGGGAATATGAATAAATAAGTAAATAAATGATATAACACTTTAATAATCAAACTAAACTATATCTGAAAAATTAAACATTGTTTTCAATGTATTTCGTGAAGAAGCTGTAAAGAATAATATTGTCGAATTCTGCAGCGAATTGAATTCTTGCAATGCTGTGTCACTGATCCTAATAAAATTGTGCATTGAAAATTTTAGCGTAAGGCCAAAAGAATACTTTGGTAACACAAATGAATTGCACTTTGTTATGTATCCAGTACCTGCAGCATCCACTAAACCACAGATTTTCCTCAACCGTCAGGTTTCCATGTACGATGTCATCTTGTGGAACAAAACCAATTATCTTCTTATATGACTGCATCGATCCGGATTTTCCATTTACAAGGACCAATCCATCCTTCTTATAGCCTGATGTTTTACCTAACACAGCGTTGAGAAATGTGGTCTTTCCTGCTCCAGAAGGACCCATAATAGCCGTTATCCTACCTGGTGAAAGTTTCCCAGTAACGCATTGTAGAAGTTTCTTTTTCCCAATGGATAATGTCAGACCTTTGAAGGCCACCTCAAGCATTGGCCTCTGCGGTCTGTTTTCAGCAGCTCGAGACACTATTCCAGAGAGTGTTAATTTATCTTTGTCTAGCTGCAGAGCTCTTTCCTTGTCAATCTGACTATATGCACGTCTGAACCTTTCAGTGCGAACATTTAGCTTTCTGCGACTTTTTGATCTCTTACCATTACCTTTATCAGCATGTAGTATCCCATCAGATGATGTAGCTAATTCCTCAGGTGCATCAGAGGACTCGTACATTTCCACCTCATGCCTTAGTACAAGTTCTTTTGCTAATTTCCATCTTTTCCGTGCTGTTGCCGATTCTTGCGCAATCTTTGCTGCCTTTTTACGAGACTTCGATGAAATTTTAGCTCGAACTGCAATGAATTGATCAGAGCAATTGTACACCAGTAGTAAAATGACAATTAAGACAACCTGCATAAACAAGATCATGAGTGAATCGTTTACTAAATACTAGCATTAAACAACGAGAACAAGATCGTTGGCTCTAAGTAAATAGATATTGGTAACAATTTAGATGCTCTTGTTTATGTTGTGCGGGTTTCTACGAAAATCACTTAGGAGAGAAACTAGGATGCCCTACAGTCACAACTTGTGCAGAAATTTACAGCATACAAACTTGCATTGGCCATAACAATCATATATACTAACAAAATAACTGGATCGTATTTACACAAAAGGAGATAAGACTTGCATTGGCAATGCATTAGCATTGCATGTAATTCTAACAAGACAACAATTTGATAAATCAAAGGTATAAGTTATCACTATGTTTGTCAAGAAATTTTTTGGTGAAATGTATCAGTCGAAATGAGTGTTGCTGATCAGAAAATTGGTAAATTGCGCTACTCACAATCAGTATGCCACCAAACAAAGTGATATTTTCTTTTTCTGAATTCCCCTTACACCTGCTTTTCCATCCACACTCTGCAAAATTACATGAGATAAGTGAGACAAAGGGTAGATCATAGCAATTGTAAACTTGCACAACTTGTTTGAATCAAGTGCTCTACGCTATCTAGCTTTTAATTAATAAGGTATGTCAAACAACTGAAGGGGGTGAAAAATTATCTTTAGCAGACAAATGGAAGCGTTAAAATCATATTTGGAGCTCTTCCATTTTGTCAAGCTCCAAACATGATTTTAACGCTAGAAGTGGGTGCAAACTAGTCGTTAGGATTCCAGGAAACTATTCAACTCTAGAAAGAAAAATGAAGCGTTAAAATCATGTTTGGAGCTTGACAGATCATATACGGTATATTTGAACAAGATGCTTCTCAATAAGTAGAAAGCACAGGTTATTCAATAAGTAGTAATTCTAACTCATGCTAATGGATGAAATTCAGAAGAAAAATAAAACAAGATGCTTACTATTTTCACCAGTGGAACCTTTCCTGCAATAGGACCTGAAGAATACAAAGTTTGGTATGAGTTATCACTATAAACATAAAAACGTATCACAGAAAGAGAAGGCTTACCCCTTGCTGCAGTTAAATTTTTGGGTAGTGGTTGGGCAATGGTGCCCTGGAGGGCAGAAGACATCATTGGTAGTAATCACATCAGCCCAAGAATCTGCACTGCCGCATGTCTGGTTTGATCCGGGAGTTATTTGGTAAGAATACCTAATATTTTTTGTCACAGAGAAACAATATGTGCTATGAAATCTTATGAAGAGTGTCGCATGGTAAATAAAGAATCTTCAGTGTACATTACTCTTACGGGTCACAAAGGTTGGTAGTTTTATTCAGTGTCCCAAGAGGACAATAAGCACCCAAAGGACAAGCTGGACAAAAGATGAATGGATTTAGAGCAAGTAAACATAATACTGAGAATACAGAATACCAACAAGTGGATGAAGAAACTCTAAAATGATTGATGTATTGGGACTTGAGGAATATAGTTTTTTTTTGGGGGGGGGGGGGGGGGGGGGGTGTTGATTGCATGCATCATTAAGTTAGTGTCTAGGGGTAATTTGTTTGGAAAGAAACACTTACGCATCATGCAAGTCAGTCCACGAGGGCAGAAGAAACCTGGACAACATGGCCTGCAATTCTCTGATCTGGACGGAACCGGGTTTTCAAATGAGTTGTTTGCCAATGAGTTGGCGTCCGGGGCTGAGCAAGCCCAGCCAGATTGGCACCCAGGTGCCCATGAGAACTGATTGCAATTCCTACTAATCCTCACAATGCTCTTGCTTCCCAAGCTGCTGAGATATAACTCTATTTCAGCTTTGCTGCACATCATCGCAACCAATGTCCCTGCATACACAACACATTTATTTTATTCTGGAAATATTTATGGGACATATTTTCTTTCAACAGAACTAAAGGCATGTACTTCAATTCTAGCTCTGGTCAAAGCAATGCGATATCTTCTTCTAGAGAAATGCCAGGATTCGTTGGAACATCATGACAAACAGACAAGACGATATAGTACTTCTTTAGTTAGTAGTACTAAAAGAAATCCAGTGGTCCAACCTGAACAGTTTTATTGCATTATAAGGCAAAAACTCAATGGCATCAGATTTATTTCTTTGTAGGATCAAAAGACGAGAAATTTTAAGATAGTCCCAAAGTAACAATAGCTAATAATTCTCTTAGATCCAGTGGTTGTAATAACATCTTATATTATCGGACAGAGGGAGTTGTACTCTTATGCTTTGTTTGGATGTATGTATTCAGCCCAACGAATTGAATTGAGCTGCAATACCAAATCAACCAAGGTATTGAAATGGAATGCAATTCAAGATTTTCTGTTTGGACGTACATGTATTGGATAATTTGAAATCTAAAGAGAGCAACCAATTATAGTCCCTTTCTGTTTGGGAGTACTGAATTGCAGACTTTCACCGAGTCATCCCCGTCTCCTCTTTCTCGCGTACACAGCCTGGCCTCCGCCCCATTAGAGACCGGCGTGCTCAGCCGCGACGATGCCGCCGGCTGCTCCTGCGCCGCGCGCCGCTCCTTCCAGAACGCTTCTGCTCGCCGCCGCCCTTCCAGAACGGCTTCTGCTCCGCCCGCGCGCAGCTCTCCTTGTCACACGGTCGCCGTCATCGAGCTCTATGGATGCACGCCCGAGGGGCCGCGCGCCTGGCCGACCGCCGTGGTCAAGTTCCTGGCCACCCCCTCTCTTCTCCTCCCCTTGCGGGTGGAGCCGGATCCTCTAACTTAGAGAAGCAATGTCACGCTCGTACAGTATAATGCTAGTGTAAAATGAAGAAGGAATGTTGGAAATGTTTAGCAGATTATTTACTGTAGATATAAATAATTTATAATTAATTTTATTTCACCATCAAATTGTTTGCATGTAATGATTATATGAATGTACACATTTAATCTATACTTTGCAAAAGTTCCTGGCCACCCCCTCTCTTCTCCTCCCGTTGCGGGTGGAGCCGGATCCTCTAACTTAAAGAAGCAATGTCACGCTGGTACATTGTAATGCTAGTGTAAAATGAAGAAGGAATGTTAGAAATGTTTAGCAGATTATTTACTATTGATATTTACTGTAGATATAAATAATTTATAATTAATTTTATTTCACCATCAAATTGTTCGCATGTAATGATTATATGAATATACACATTTAATCTATACTTTGCAAATGAATTTAAATCATTTTAGCCTTAATCATATGAATTGCAAGAAGGAAAGTTAGAGGATTGTAGCTTCTCTAACTTTCCTTCTTAATGTTAGAGGATCCAGTTCCGTTGCGGGTGTG
This sequence comes from Aegilops tauschii subsp. strangulata, assembly GCF_002575655.3. Taxonomy (NCBI): domain Eukaryota; kingdom Viridiplantae; phylum Streptophyta; class Magnoliopsida; order Poales; family Poaceae; genus Aegilops; species Aegilops tauschii. The sequence goes on along the minus strand of NC_053035.3, from coordinate 203,887,757 downwards.
CCCTCATGGTCAAGCTCTTTTTTCTTTCAAATGTGACAGAAGAGCTGCCAAATTTATTAATTAGAAGAAGCATTATAAGAACACCTCCAACGAGGAAGCACAGCAAAAAGGCTAGTGCAAAAAAAAGTAGTCAACACTACCACAAACTCAAGCACCACCAACAAGTCGTGCACACCGTCGGATAACCATTGTTGGGTCTCCAAGGTGGCGTCTTCAAGAAGGAAGTAATGTCAAGGACACTACCGTCACTCGATCTGGCCTAGCCAAATCTTAAGTTTTCACCCGGAGACCACAAGCCATGAGATACGAAGAGCAAACGAGCTCCACGGCAGTACCTCCAAGGAGGAAGACGCCATCCATAGACATCGTTACTGTCGGCATTGGCTAGGTCAATGCAGGATTTTCATCCGGAATCGAGTCTTCTACCAATCATCATGGATCCGAGGCCTTTCAGCGCCACCAAGCATAGAGAGACCATGCAGACACTACCAGGAACGGGCTAGTCACCGCCGCATGCAGGAACTCAGCGAACACACGCCAACATGACTGGACAGCCCCGCCGCACGCAGGCCCTGGGCGCGCCACGCCAGATCCGGCCATCCCCTGCCTCCGTGCGCAGAATTGGGCGAGATCCGCACATCAGCTCACAAGAAGAGCCGAGTTAAAACCGAAACTAGCTGGCCTGCACCGCCATGCGCCAAAAACTGGCACCCTCGCACCGCCGCACGCAAGGACATGACCAACCAAGCTGGATCTAGTCTGCCTAAAACCTCCCCTGCACCACCGACGTTGTGCGACGCCGTTGCTCCAATGAGCTAGACAAGAACACGCTTGGAGGAAGGCCCACCAGCATCCGCCGACTCCATCACAACCATCATCACCAGCGCGACCCCGAGAGGCCAGATCAGGCCGCTGGCTCGCCAGGGCGCATACGCGCCTCAGATCCGCGTTGTGGCAGTGGGCCTCTCGCAACGCGCCCACGCGCGTGCACGCAGAGACCAGACATGCATCACGGCGCCCGCACCGTCCCGCGCGCACCAGCGTCCGCTCGTCGCGCCCACAGCGACCTCCGTAGTCCGCTCGCAGCGCCCCCACGCCTCACCTCGGTCGGGCGCCCCACACTGCCCAGACCTCGTGAGAGGAAGAAAAAGAGAGGCCCCGCCGCCGCCAATGCCCAGCGGCGCTTGCCGGCGACGGCGAGGGAGGGGACTTTCCCTGCGGCTAGGGTTTCACCCGGGTCGCCCGCGCGGGGGACGACACATACGTTTTTTCAATACTTTTTAGAATTTAGCTAGTCACCCAGATTGTGTGCAAGATGGTCGAGCTCTTGGCCACCATGGTCAAGACATTCTTGTTTCTTTTCGAGAGCGAGCAAACCGGTAGGTTTTGCGGGACCAGCATTTTGGAGCAATAGGTCGACAGCTCGGTATCAAGGGAGAGAGCGCAAGTCTGCTGGAGTGCCGCTCGGAACTAAACCAAAGGTTCCAGCACTCTACATAAAAAAGGAAAAAGTTTCCGGCACTCAATCCAAACGGTTATATTGGGTGCTAGTGAATACCAATTCATGATTTAGAGGCCGAATACATACATGTGTGTGCTGAGTTGAGTTGGTGCCAATGGTTGCCCCGCAGGTTGAAGAATTTGTTAACGTCCGCTGATACATCATGTTTGATCACTTCCCAACACCTTTTGAAGAAATTAGTGCTGAAGTTGTCAGGTCCGGGCACCCTTGAAGGAAGATTAAACATTGTTGATTTGATCTCCTCCTCCAAGAATGTCTCGTCCGGAGAGGAGAGGTAGAGTTTAGGGATATCCAGCAGGTTCCAATTTAGGGAACTCGACCGCATTCTCGCGTTCCCAATGCTGGATGAAAAGTGCTTGTGAAGCTCCAGGAGTTTGCCAGACTGGGTGGTGAACTGCCCATTGTCAGTTTGCAACAATGGGATGAAGTTACGACGGTGGGGGCCATTAGCCTTGATGTGGAACAATTTTGGTTTTTGAGTTTGCATCACATGTTCGTTCGTTGGCGAATTCGGATGCGCTGAATAGAAGCCACACCGAGGAGCTCATGCTTAAGGTGTTGTCTAAGGCCGATTTTAGCAATGGTGAGATCTTAGTGGTCTTGAGCTTGATTCAGTTTAAGGATAATATGGTTAGCAATGGAAAATATCAGGGCAATGTTATCGATTTTCCTCCTCCACCGGCATCGCAAGGAGCTCCCTATGCGTGAAAGCTTGCAATGCATTTTTTTCATGGCATCAGTGTGAGCACAAGTTGCAGCCCAGGAGTCATGCGCAATCTCATCAAAACCTCTCATCTTCAGCCAATAATTCTCGTACTAGAATCCTCACAATTGCTTGTCGTTAATCTGGCCCCGTGAGTACCATGGCACAATGGTACGAAATCGAGGAGGAGATGGCATGCAGATGTCATTGAAGGAAGAGCAGCCCTCAGTCCATGGAGCAGAAAATGTGATCGATCTCGATCTTCATTTGCAATTGACATGAGCTGACACAGGTGAATCAATGTCCATGCAGCCGCAGTTCAAAGAGCTCCATGATGTTAAGAGTCGCATGGAACACATTGATCGTCCTTCGATTGACCTGGTATTGCTCTTGTCCCTGGGCATGCACAATAGGTTGAAAACTCCCAGGAGAAGCCATGCCGACAATAGGGCAGGACGGATCGCTTTGAGCTCCTCGATAAAGGTAAGTTTGTTAGTGTCTACCTGAGGCCCATACACAACAGTGACACACTAGGAGGCAAGATAGGCGCGCATATGGATAGTCACTGAGACCCCGTTCATGGCTGGAGAGGTGGTCTGGATGTTGAAGAGATCAGAGTTGAAGGCCAGTATAGTACCACCTTTGGTCTCGTCCGGCGGCGGGAAACAGAAGGCATCGGCGAACAGAAGGCCAAGGAGCTCAAGAATTAGGGCGTGATCAACAATAGAGAGCTTCATCTCTTGAAAATAGACAATGGAATCATGGTTTTGTAGAACAAGATCATGGACAATTAGGTGACGCTAGAGGTTGTCGAGTCCCTGTATGTTCATGTTCCAATTGAAAACGAATAGTTGCCTTCACTCATTTGAAACTGGAAGAGCTCAATTAGAATTGAATGGGGGAAGTGATCTAACTGAAAAAATTGAAGAAAAGGAAAACTGACAGTAGGGCAAAAATTGCAAGATACATATTGATATATACGTCTCCAACGTATCTATAATTTTTGATTGTTCCATGCTATTATAGTATCAATCTTGAATGTTTTATATGCAATTATATATATCATTTTTTGGGACTAACCTATTAACTTAGTGCCAAGTGCTGGTTTTTTGTCTGTTTTTGATTTTCCAGGAAATCAGTACCAAATGAAGTCCAAATGCCACGAAAATTTTTGACGATTTTTTTTCTGGACAAGAGAGACCCTAGAAGCTTCAGGAGGAGACCAGACGTGCAACGCGGACGCGACAAGGCACTTGGGCGCGCCAGGGGGTAGGTGCGCCCAAGTACCTTGTGGGCCCCACGTGGCTCTGTTTGACCTAATTCCACCTATATAAATTCTCTAAACTCGGGAAACCAACAAAGAGCCACCAAAAATACTTTTTTCACCACCAGAAGTTTCTGTTCATCCCATCTGGAGACCTTTTTCCGGTACTCTGCCGGAGGGGGAGATCACGGAGGGCCTCTACATCAACCTTGCTGCCCTCCCGATGATGTGTGAGTAGTTTACCACAGACCTATGGGATGATAGCTTGTAGCTAGATGGCTTCTTCTCTCTCTTTGATCTTCAATACAATGTTCTCCTCGATGTTCTTGGAGATCTATTCGATGTAATTTTCTTTTGCAGTGTGTTTGTTGGGATCCGATGAATTGTCCGTTTATGATCAGATCATCTATGAATCTTATTTGAGTCTTCTTCGAACTCCTTTATGCAAGATTATTATAGCTTTGTATTTCTCTCTGATCTATCAGTTTGGTTTGGCCAACTAGATTGATTTATCTTGCAATGGGAGAGGTGCTTTGTAATGGGTTCAATCTTTGCAGTGCTCTATATCCCAATGACAGAAAGGGACAAGAGACGTATTGGTATTGTTGCCATTAAGGATAAAACGATAGGGTTTATTCATATTGATTGAGTTTAATTTGACTACATCATGTCATCTTGGGCAAGGCGTTACTCCATTCTTTATGAACTTAATACTCTAGAGCATGCTGGATAGCAGTCGGTGTGTGGAGTAATAGTAGTAGATGCAGGCAGGAGTTGGTCTACTTGTCTCGGACGTGATGCCTATATACATGATCATTGCCTTGGATATCGTCATACGTATGCGCTTTTCTATAAATTGCCCAACAGTAATTTGTTTACCCATCATATGCTTTTTGTTTGAGAGAGAAGCATCTAGTGAAAACTATGGCCCCGTGGGTCTATCTTTATCATATATAAAATCCAAAAATACCTTGTTGCGATTTATTTACCGTTCTTTTATTTTGTGTTTTTGTTTATCTATCTACCATTATCAGACTTGGTCCTTGCAATTAACCGCCGAGGGGATTGACAACCCCCTTGATCCCCTAGGGTGCAAGTATTTGTTCTTTTGTGTGTAGGTGCTATTCACGAGGTCTTGCGTGGTTCTCCTACTGGATTGATAACCTTAGTTCTTAACTGAAGGAAATACATATCTCTATTGTACTACATCATCCCCTCATCTGCATGGAAATCCCAACGCAGCTCACAAGTAGCACATATACATTAGCCACAGCGACAATGATAGGGGAGCTCCGCAGGTTCTTACGAGTGGCGACATGGGGTGGTGATTTACACAAAGGGCTAATGACGCCGACAAGAGCCAAGATGGGCCCAAAGAGATCGACACCCAAGTCCTGAATGGGCCCGCCCGAGATGGGGCCCAAGAGGATGGAATCACCCGCCATGACGGCAGTGGGGGGCCTCTTCGGGCCCACATTAGTTTGAGTCATGTGATTCAGCACAACAACATCGGTGACCACCAGCTGAACAACCAGATCATGTACCTCATCTCCCTAAACTTTGTCAACAGATACTAGTGACGTATTGATGACAGAGGCAATCTGGGCGCAATCGAAGGCTTCAAAAGACACATGGTCGGCATCCAGACTTGGAGGAGGTAGAGCACGCGTCTACACCAACGCGGTGGAAATGGTAGTCTGCATGGCCAGCACTGGTAGTACTAGCGGCATGGATCGTCATGGCACCGTTACGCTCGGTTGGCGCGGTGATAAGGTCTCCGTTACGTGAAGAGGCAGGCTAGTCGTTAGGGTTCCGTCAGTCGAAGGCGGCGCGTCGTCCGCATTGTGGTGGCGATGGTTATCAGAAGAGAAGCCACTGCATGCCCTGAGCGACACAGAGGAGTTGTTGTAGCTAGCATGACCATGGGATTTTCTAGTCCCACCCTGGTGCCTAGGACCGTCTGACAAGAGGTCACGATGACTAGGGACAAGCCTTTTGTGCACATGCCGACTGTTCACAGGTCGCCACACGTACTCGAAGACAAATGACCACCAAAAAGAACGCTTCTGAGGGTAGTCTTCATCGGAGCCATTCGACGGGATACCGTTTTGATTGGAGTCACTGCTTCCTCCAAAGAAGCTGTCGTGGCGCGTCTAGTAGCCTCATACCTTGCTTAGGTGTATAGGGATTGAATAGGACAGAAGGATGGTCGGTCCCTCAACCACTGGCAAGGACTCGTGGATGCCAAGGTCCAGGAAGTCCATGGGCAGTGACGTGGTGTGAGGGCGCTCCTCCAGGGCGAGAGAGCCGCGACGGGAGTTCACCTCCGGGCCAGCCAAACAAACCCAACAGCGATAATATCTTGTTGACGGCCGTGCTTGGGCACCCCTTTGAGGCAAATGTGAACACCGAAAGGTAGCAATATGAGCTCGAACCTGACGAGGCAAGAGCACAAACTATATGCGAGGGTGGCATAGCCGTCATGCAACGTGTCGGGCATGTTGGTTGCGATGTTGTGGATGACTGAGTCGTTGAATATTACGAAGAAGCCTCCTCCGTGCGCGAGCATGGTGACGGAGAAGGTTCCCGGAGCGAAGGCGAAACTTCTTCCCACCTCCACAACCACCTGACTCACACGGAGGCGGCCAATTGCCAATGGTGATTAGCATGGCGCCATGGTTCTCGTGGTACCGCTCAGCCGACATCATGGCCAAGGTGAAGGCCGCGATCCTGGTGACGAAATCAGGGTGGTTGCATGCGTCGTCGGGGATCAGATCCAGCTCCATGTAGGTGGAAGGTGAAGGCACAGGTCCAAGAATGGATGGCAGGGTTGAAGCGATGGTGTGGGAGGGGTGGGGGCGGTCATATGTTGTCTTGGTGGAAGGGTGAGGCAGGAAGTGATCGGTTGCTAGAGTGAGACTAGGTGGTCCAGAGGGAAAGCAAGGCGTGTGGAATTGGGGTGATCGGGGGGAAAGACCAGGCATTGGCTAGCCGATGGATGGGCCGGTCTATTGAAGCACCATCGAGCTTTGTGGTCAGGCTGCCCAGAGAGGAGGCTGGTGGAGTGAGGGTAGACAGTTGAAGCATCTTCCCTTGGCCTTGCCGTTAAGAGGGTGAGGAATGACATGGGAGGGGGGCGTGGATCCTGACACTTCATGAATGCTTTAACTACCATGTTGATTGCATCCATTGATGGTGCGCTGCTCCTCAAGAAGGCATGTGCAACACTCCCTTCGCCATCGATCTTTTTTCTTTTGGACAGACTAGTCACCGGAGGGTCCTGGGTCGCCACCTGCACGCGGGCCACCCCCTTGAATCATTCTCGAAGAGCAGGCTAGCGTGGGACAAGCAGGATCAACAGGGAGGCATAAATGGCCTTTCCCCCAACGACCGCTACGGTGGGCGGCACAGATAGCAAGACATCCTTGAGGGATGCCCTGGTAGGTGGCGACGTGAATGGTGAGGAGAGCGTTCTGTAGGATAGATCAAGCCCATGTGGACGAGGTCTCCACGAGTGGGGGGCGGCAGCCGGAGTGGTCCGTCGTCGATGAGGCTGGATGGTTGGGGCGAGGTTGTCCATAAGAAGTCCTTTTTTCGGTGATCTAACGAGTAATTTCTACCTTTAGAAGTGGCGGATATTATAGAGTGCAGGGCACCCATTAGGTGTGCTAGTGCACTAGGCGAATACAAAAACATGTATACAAGTGATTAAAATTCTCAAATTAATTTATGGCATAGAGATAATAAATAACTACCATGTCATAAAATTTTAGATTTAACTTCCATTCACATCCTCATAAAAAACATAAAACCAGACCGTGAATATATTGTAGCAAATTCAAGTCTGGGCTGCTCATAATGTAGGTGGACGAGTTGTCCTTTTTGTTTCTTATAAGCTGCGTGTCGGTACTATTCGGAAACAAATTGTTTTTTCTTTTCTTCGGGTCTGTTTTAAATTCGGACCTGAAAATTTGTGTGCTCAAATGTCAAAAAATTGAATATTAAAAAAAAATGAAATAGAGATGTGGGGTATGTTTGGCTTTAGCCTAGCCTTGCCCTATCAAAATTTTGGTGGAGCTTTTGCATGCCCGTAAATTGGGCAACATTGACTAGATATGCGAACCAGAATGATCAAAGAAGCCCTGGCATGCCGAAATATTAGAAGCCATCTAAATATAGACCAAAAATTTGGCCATGACCAAAAAATTGGCAGTGTCACCGTCCAATTAGTACATCGTGATTACATGAAGGTGCTCCGATATGCCCCCAGAAATCCCCGAGTTATTGTGTACGGAAAGTTCCAGCATACATAAGAAAAAGATTTGAAAATCATGAAGCCACACGTGCTACAGCGAAGTTCTTCAATTTTAGGTTGAACTTCTAACTTCATTATTTTTGTGCAAGAGCGGACAACTTTTTTGAAGAATAAAGACCAAACTAAATTTGGACCAGACCGTTGACCTAGCTAGAAGGAGACTCGTGTTGTATTCCTTTAGACTCAAACATACTACCACAAGAAAAGTGGCCGATCGACTAGCTTGAATGTTGTTTGTACCTTGGGTTTGCTCATTGCAGTCCGAGATGAAGCTCGGGTCCGAGGTGAAGTTGAACGTCTGGTTGAAATCGTTGTTCCTACGAATTAAAATTCCTCGTTTCTTTCAGCTCACAACCAACAGACCAGTATGCACACCAAGCAGCGAAATAAACAGCAAGGGAAGGTAAATTTGGGCCGGGGCCGCAGCGCAGGGTGAGAAGACGTACACGTTGGACATGCAGAAGCCGTACTTGCTCTGCACCTCGTCGGCGAGCTCTTGGCCAACGGTGTACATCCTGGCCATGAGCGCCTCCGAGGCGGCGGACGACGCCGACGGCGGCAGAGCGCGGTGGCGCACGCCGGGGCCGGGGTTGTCATCGCCCTGCTGGCACCGCCCGCCGGCTGGGAGCAGCGCGAGGACTAGGGGGAGGAGCAGCACGGCGGCGAGGGGCGCTGGCAGCATGGTGTCGAGCTGAGCAGGTAGGTAGGGAGAAATAAGGAGCTTGACACGGTGGAATGTGTATATTGTGTAGCCGCCGGGAGGGTATTACGTGAAAGACCGGGCTTTCGCTGGGCGACATGGTCCGAGTCTCACAAGAACGCGCGCGCGTGTCCGGTGGGAAGTTCCTGTCAGTGATTACACGTCGCGGTTGACCCGGCCAGGGGCGAAGATAATAAAGAGTGGGTCAGCCACTCTTGTTCTATCTCATTTGTTCATAATGGAACCTGGGAGCGGATTCTGTTCCACAAGAAAAAGGTCGAAGGAATTTAAGTACTACTCCTATATAGCATGGCTATATGCCAGTCGCCTGAAAATAGTATCAGGAAGGAAATCTAGCAGTACAACTCTGCAGGACAGGTCCGGGCGAGAGCGAGAGCGAGCGCATCTCCCCACGTCCGCGCCGCTGGCCACTCCGGCCACCTGCCCCAGCCGCTGCCCATCCCCGGGGCAGCCGCCCCTGACCATGCCCTCCCCTGCCTCTCCTCGGGATCCCGGGACGCCACCGGCCGAACCTCAATGCCTCTCCCCCGCGGGCCTGGATCTGTCTGCCGGTCCATCCGAGGTGCCTGCCACCCCCCTCTCCCCTGCCACGCGGGAGTGGGGAACGCCGCCGCAAATCCTGCAGCGGGGGGCTGACCCCGAGGGCGAGTCCCTGCTCGGACCGTGGGCCGTGCCCGCACCACCCCCCCTCCCCCCGCGTTCCAGCAGCCCCGCCTTCGATCCATCATAGTTGCCCCGTCCCCATCGCCAGATCTGGCCACCAATGACATTGAAGAAGCCACCGACGACATTCAAGAGGGATGGGAGTTGCATCTTTCCCGCAAGAGCAAGAAGGCAATCAGGGCCTCTGCGGTCCGAGCGCCGCCCCACGGCGGGTCTGCTTCCGGACCGCGGTCCGGCCGCGGCACCCTCCGGGGCGCGAGGCCTTCCTGAGAAGATTTAAAGGCCTCTGCTTCCGATGCCTGAGCTCCAGCCATCGCCGTGTTGATTGCCACGATCCGCTCCACTGCATCATGTGTAGAAAGCCCGGCCACTAAGGCAGAGAGTGCCCCCAAAACCAGAGGAATCGGAGAGGCGACGGCTCGGTGCGAGACCGCCTGGGCACGGGCGGTACTGCGCGCCCTGTTTGCGAGCGCCTCGTCTTCCCCGACCGCTCCGACGCGCAACACATGGCCTCCGGCGGTACCAACTGCCTCGACCACGGGCGTCGGCCCAGATCCAGCCACAAGGTGATCGCATCCACGCCGTCCCTGGAGCAGCAAGTCTTCCTCCTGCAGCAGCACGCGGTGGTGATGACCGTTGTCAGCAAAGTCCACGCCGCCAGCCCCTTCTCCATCGGCCGGGCTGTCGAGAAGGAGTTCCAGATCCTCGCGCACCTTTGATACGTCTTCAACATATCTATAATTTTTGATTGTTCCATGCTATTATATATTCTGTTTTGGATGTTTAATGGGCTTTATTATACACTTTTATATTATTTTTGGGACTAACCTATTAACCGGAGGCCCGACCCAAATTGCTGTTTTTTTGCCTATTTCAGTGTTTCGCAGAAAAAAAATATCAAACGGTGTCCAAACGGAATGAAACCTTCGGAAACGTGATTTTTGTAACAAACGTGATCCAGAGGACTTGGAGTGGACGTCAAGCAACCGACGAGGAGGCCACGAGGGAGGGGGCGCGCCCTCCACCCTCGTGGGCCCCTCGTGGCTCCACTGACCTACTTCTTCCTCCTATATATACCTACGTACCCCCAAACCATCGAAGAGCACCACGAAAACCTAATTCCACCGCCGCAACCTTCTGTACCCGTGAGATCCCATCTTGGGGCCTTTTTTAGGCGTCGTGCCGGAGGGGGCATCGATCACGGAGGGCTTCTACATCAACACCATAGCCTCTCCGATGATGTGTGAGTAGTTTACCTCAGACCTTCGGGTCCATAGTTATTAGCTAGATGGCTTCTTCTCTCTCTTTGGATCTCAATACAAAGTTCTCCTCGATTCTCTTGGAGATCTATTCGATGTAATCTTCTTTTGCGGTGCGTTTGTCGAGATTCGATGAATTGTGGGTTTATGATCAAGATTATCTATGAACAATATTTGAATCTTCTCTGAATTCTTTTATGTATGATTGGTTATCTTTGCAAGTCTCTTCGAATTATCAGTTTGGTTTGGCCTACTAGATTGATCTTTCTTGCAATGGGAGAAGTGCTTAGCTTTGGGTTCAATCTTGCGGTGCTTGATCCCAGTGATAGTAGGGGAAACGACACGTATTGCATTATTACCATCGAAGATAAAAAGATGGGGTTTATATCATATTGCATGAGTTTATCCCTCTACATCATGTCATCTTGCTTAAAGCGTTACTCCGTTCTTATGAACTTAATACTCTAGATGCATGCTGGATAGCGGTCGATGTGTGGAGTAATAGTAGTAGATGCAGACAGGAGTCGGTCTACTTGTCACGGACGTGATGCCTATATACATGATCATACCTAGATATTCTCATAACTATGCTCAATTCTATCAATTGCTCGACAATAATTTGTTCACCCACCGCAATACTTATGCTATCTTGAGAGAAGCCACTAGTGAAACCTATGGCCACCGGGTCTATTTTCCATCATATTAATCTCCCGTCAACAAGCTATTTCTGGCGCCGTTTATTTTGCTTTCTTTACTTTTAGTCTTTATCATAAAAATACCACAAATATTATCTTATCATCTCTATCAGATCTCACTTTTGCAAGTGGCCGTGAAGGGATTGACAACCCCTTAATCGCGTTGGTTGCAAGGTTCTTATTTGTTTGCGTAGGTGCAAGGGACTTGAGCGTGGCCTCCTACTGGATTGATATCTTGGTTCTCAAAAACTGAGGGAAATACTTACGCTACTTTACTGCATCACCCTTTCCTCTTCAAGGGAAAACCAACGCAGTGCTCAAGAGGTAGCAAGAAGGATTTCTGGCGCCGTTGCCGGGGAGTCTACGCACAAGTCAAGACATACCAAGTACCCATCACAAACTCTTATCCCTTGCATTACATTATTTGCCATTTGCCTCTCGTTTTCCTCTCCCCCACTTCACCTTTGCCGTTTTCTTCGCCCTCCTTCCGTTCGATCTTGTGTTACCATGTGCCTTCTTTTTGCTTGCATCTTCGCTTGCTAAAAGTTTATGGAACCTCATCCCCTTACTAATCTTTTTAAGAGATCCAATTATGATGAATCAATTTCTAGTGATTTGAGTGCACTATATTATCTTTATGAAGTTTTGCTTGAAATTTGTGAATCTAAAAATTGTGATGAAGAAATTTATGAAGAGATTCACGATAGCTCCTTGAATAAAAAGCATGATTGCAATGATTTTACTATAAATTCTCTTGATGTCAATTGTGCTAATAATATGCAAAACCCTAAGCTTGGGGATGCTAGTTTTGCTATGTCTACTACTTGTTGCAATGATCATGATTGGGGTGATTCTTCTTATGATCTTGAAAATTTATTTAAGCCCCATGTTGAATATGAGATTGATAATAATGTTTGCAATAGTATTGAAAGTGGGTTTGGGTGTCAACTTTAGATCCCACATATTTGGAGAATGTTCAATCTTATGAATTTTTTGATAAAAGTGGGTTTGGAGAGGTCATGACTTTAGCTAATGTTAATCCCACTATTTTGGAAGAGTGTCAACTTCGCATGCATGTGGATCGTGTTGAGAATATGTTATGTGATAGCTATTTTGTTGAATTTGAATATGATCCCACATGTAATTATTATGAGAGAAGAAAATATGGTTAGAGAAATTTTCATGTTACTAAATTACCTCTCGTTATGTCGAGATTGCTATTGTTTCTCACTTCTTCCTTGCGTATGCTAGTATTTGCTTGCCTTGATAATTTGTTTTCCTATAAGATGCCTATGCATAGAAAGTATGTTAGACTTAGATGTGTTTGTCACGTGTTTTATGATGCTCTCTTTACGCTTCAATTCTTGTCTTTCATGTGAGCATCATTAAAATTATCAATGCCTAACTAAAAGACTTTAAAGAAAAGCGCTTGTTGGGAGACAACCCAATATTTTTACTTGCTATTATTCAATAAATATTTCATCTAGCCTCTGGTTAGATTTTTTTAATGTTTTAATTAGTGTTTGTGCCAAGTTAAACCTATAGGATCTTCTCGGATTATAGTTATTTGATCTTGCTGAAAATTCCAGAAACTTTCTGTTCACGAAAACAATCGTTAAAAATCACCAGAACGTGATAAAATACTGATTCAAATTGTAGTAGATCAATAAACAAATTATCTAGGTCTTCCTATTTTGGTAGATTTTTCTGAGTTCCAGAAGTTTGCGTTAGTTACAGATTACTACAGACTGTTCTGTTTTTGACAGATTCTGTTTTTCGTGCGTTGTTTGCTTATTTTGATGAATCTATGGCTAGTAAAAGAGCTTATAAACCATAGCGAAGTTGGAATACAGTAGGTTTAACACCAATATAAATAAAGAATGAGTTCATTACAGTACCTTGAAGTGGTGTTTTCTTTTCTTTCGCTAACGGAGCTCACGAGATTTTCTGTTAAGTTTTGTGTTGTGAAGTTTTCAAGTTTTGGGTAAAGATTTGATGGATTATGGAACAAGGATTGGCAAGAACCTATGCTTGTGGATGACCAAGGCACCCCAAGGTAAAATCCAAGGACAACCAAAAGCCTAAGCTTGGGGATGCCCCGGAAGGCATCCCCTCTTTCGTCTTCGTCTATCGGTAACTTTACTTGGGGCTATATTTTTATTCACCACATGATATGTGTTTTGCTTGGAGCGTCTTGTATGATTTGAGTCTTTGCTTTTTAGTTTACCACAATCATCCTTGCTGTACACACCTTTTGAGAGAGACACACATGATTCGGAATTTGTCAGAATACTCTATGTGCTTCACTTATATCTTTTGAGCTATATAGTTTTTGCTCTAGTGCTTCACTCTTTTAGAGCACGGCGGTGGTTTTATTTCATAGAAATTATTGATCTCTCATGCTTCACTTATATTATTTTGAGAGTCTTTTAGAACAGCATGGTAGTTTGCTTTGGTTAAAATTTTAGTCCTAAAGTGATAGGCATCCAAGATTAGTAAAAACTTTCTTATAGAGTGCATTGAATATTATGAGAAGTTTGATACTTGGTAATTGTTTTGAGATATGAAGATGCTGATATTAAAGTCATGCTAGTTGAGTAATTATGAATTTGAGAAATACTTGTGTTAAAGTTTGTGATTCCCGTAGCATGCACGTATGGTGAACCGTTATGTGATGAAGTCGGAGCATGATTTATTTATTGATTGTCTTCCTTATGAGTGGCGGTCGGGGACGAGCGATGATCTTTTCCTACCAATCTATCCCCCTAGGAGCATGCGCGTAGTACTTTGTTTCGATAACTAATAGATTTTTGCAATAAGGATGTGAGTTCTTTATGACTAATGTTGAGTCTATGGATTATACGCAGTCTCACCCTTCCACCATTGCTAGCCTCTCTAATACCGCGCACCTTTCGCCGGTATCATACACCCACCATTACCTTCCTCAAAACAGCCATCATACCTACCTATCATGGCATTTCCATAGCCATTCCGAGATATATTGCCATGCAACTTACCACCGTTCCGTTTACTATGACGCGCTCCATCATTGTCATATTGCTTTGCATGATCATGTAGTTGACATCGTATTTGTGGCAAAGCCACCTTCATAATTCTTTCATACATGTCACTCTTGATTCATCGCATATCCCGGTACACCGCCGGAGGCATTCACATAGAGTCATATTTTTTCGAAGTATTGAGTTGTAATACTTGAGTTATAAGTAAATAAAAGTGTGATGATCATCATTATTAGAGCATTGTCCCAAGTGAGAAAAGGATGATGGAGACTATGATTCCCCCACAAGTCGGGATGAGACTCCGGACGAAAAATAGAAAAAAAAGGAAAAAAGAGAAAAAAAAGAGGCCATAAAAAAGAGAAAAGGCCCAAATAAATAAAAAATGAGAGAAAAAGAGAGAAGGGACAATGTTACTATCCTTTTAAAAAATGAGAGAAAAAGAGAGAAGGGACAATGTTACTATCCTTTTACCACACTTGTGCTTCAAAGTAGCACCATGATCTTCATTGATAGAGAGTCTCTTATGTTGTCACTTTCATATGCTAGTGGGAATTTTACATTATAGAACTTGGCTTGTATATTCCAATGATGGGCTACCTCAAATTGTCCTAGGTCTTCGTGAGCAAGCAAGTTGGATGCACACCCACTTAGTTTCTTTTGTTGAGCTTTCATACACTTATAGCTCTAGTGCATCCGTTGCATGGCAATCCCTACTCACTCACATTGATATCTATTAATGGGCATCTCCATAGCCCGTTGATACGCCTAGTTGATGTGAGACTATCTTCTCCTTTTTGTCTTCTCCACAACCACCATTCTATTTCACCTATAGTGCTATATCCATGGCTCACGCTCATGTATTGCGTGAAGATTGAAAAGTTTGAGAACATCAAAAGTATGAAACAATTGCTTGGCTTGTCATCGGGGTTGTGCATAATTAAATAATTTGTGTGATGAAGATAGAGCATAGCCAGACTATATGATTTTGTAGGGATAACTTTCTTTGGCCATGTTATTTTGAGAAGACATGATTGCTTTATTAGTATGCTTGAAGTATTATTATTTTCATGTCAATATTAAACTTTTATCTTGAATCTTTCGGATCTAAACATTCATGCCACAATAGAGAAATTACATTAAGGAATATGCTAGGTAGCATTCCACATCAAAAATTCTGTTTCTATCATTTACCTACTCGAGGACGAGCAGGAATTAAGCTTAGGGATGCTTGATACGTCTCCAACGTATCTAATTTTTGATTGTTCCATCCTATTATATATTCTGTTCTAGATGTTTAATGGGCATTATTATACACTTTTATATTTTTTTGGGACTAACCTATTAACCGGAGGCCCAACCCAAATTGCTGTTTTTTTTGCCTATTTCAGTGTTTCGCGGAAAAAGAATATCAAACGGAGTCCAAACAGAATGAAACCTTCGGGAACGTGATTTTTGGAACAAACGTGATCCAGAGAACTTGGAGTGGACGTCAAGCAACCAACAAGGAGGCCACGAGGCAGGGGCGCGCCTACCCCCCTGGGCGCGCCCTCCACCCTCGTGGGCCCCTCGTGGCTCCACTGACCTACTTCTTCCTCCTATATATACCTACGTACCCCCAAATCATCGAAGAGCACCACGAAAACCTAATTCCACACCGCAACCTTCTGTACCCGTGAGATCCCATCTTGGGGCCTTTTCCGGCGTCCTGCCGGAGGGGGCATCGATCACGGAGGGCTTCTACATCAACACCATAGCCTCTCCGATGATGTGTGAGTAGTTTACCTCAGGCCTTCGGGTCCATAGTTATTAGCTAGATGGCTTCTTCTCTCTCTTTGGATGTCAATACAAAGTTCTCCTCGATTCTCTTGGAGATCTTTTCGATGTGATCTTCTTTTGCGGTGCGTTTGTCGAGATCCGATGAATTGTGGGTTTATGATCAAGATTATCTATGAACAATATTTGAATCTTCTCTGAATTCTTTTATGTATGATTGGTTATCTTTGCAAGTCTCTTCGAATTATTAGTTTGGTTTGGCCTACTAGATTGATCTTTCTTGCAATGGGAGAAGTGCTTAGCTTTGTGTTCAATCTTGCGGTGCTCGATCCTAGTGACAGTAGGGGAAACGACACGTATTGCATTGTTGCCATCGAGGATAAAAAGATGGGGTTTATATCATATTGCATGAGTTTATCCCTCTACATCATGTCATCTTGCTTAAAGCGTTACTCCGTTCTTATGAACTTAATACTCTAGATGCATGCTGGATAGCGGTCGATGTGTGGAGTTATAGTAGTAGATGCAGGCAGGAGTCGGTCTACTTGTCACGGACGTGATGCTTATATACATGATCATACCTAGATATTCTCATAACTATGCTCAATTCTATCAATTGCTCGACAGTAATTTGTTCACCCACCGTAATACTTATGCTATCTTGAGAGAAGCCACTAGTGAAACCTATGGCCCCCGGGTCTATTTTCCATCATATTAATCTCCCGTCAACAAGCTATTTCTGGCGCCGTTTATTTTGCTTTCTTTACTTTTAGTCTTTATCATAAAAATACCAAAAATATTATCTTATCATCTCTATCAGATCTCACTTTTGCAAGTGGCCGTGAAGGGATTGACAACCCCTTTATCGCGTTGGTTGCAAGGTTCTTATTTGTTTGCGTAGGTGCAAGGGACTTGAGCGTGGCCTCCTACTGGATTGATACCTTGGTTCTTTTTTCGAGGGTACACAAATTGCGTACCTTAGCTTTATAGAAGAAGAGAAATGAGACATACAACAACGTCAACCACTCGCTGCGAACAACGAAGGCGACCCACTCCACACCCGGATCGTACAAGGACAACCAAATACAACAACACGACGACACAACTACGGCACAAAAAGCCTACCCTACACCGGACCCCTTGCCGCGTCTCGGCCGACGCTGAAGACCTCCGAAGAACAGCAACTCCAGCTTCCTTGGATAAGCCGGCGACGACCGTACATGGCGCCAAAGGAGAAAGATCCGGGCAGCGGTGAACGCCGGAGGAGCGCATCATGGGACCTCGAGTCTCCCAACACAATGCTCCCAACAGAGTAACAACCTCAAGGACGTTGCCATCATGCCGATCCTACGAATCAAGGCTTTCGCCCCGGAGACAGCTGCCGATACAAGGTCGCGAGGAAGATGGCGTTGCACTCGGCGAAGCCTCCAGGAAGGTGAATGACACCCGTAGGTGCCATCAACGCCGACCGGCCACAACCGAACAAGATTTTCATCCGTAGCACCGCACATCTCCACGTCTCCAAGATCCCGGCCAGTCCCGATCAGATGCCTCACACCGCCGTCACCGCAGCAACTTGCCATCGAAGCCCCCCTCACTGCCAAGGGAACACGCCTAAAGCCATCACCTTCAACCTCGACTAGGAACCGCAGCAACCATCGAGCGGTGCACAGCCAGATCCGCCACGATGGCCTTCACCCGCGCCAGGGGACTGCCACCAGAATGGATCCGACCCGCACCTCCGACCACACTCCGGCACCCACACCGCCAAGGCATCGCCGCACGCCTCAGACGACAGCAGCCGAAAGCCCGCTGCCCGCCAAGACCCTTCCTGGCCAGGCCTTGCAGCGCCGCCACCGCCATGGCTGCGCTCGCACCGCCGCCACCGCCAGTGTCGGTGTACCACCAGCACCCTCCATCCTGCTACGCCCCATGTGAAGCTTCGGGGACAACCGCCGCACTCCCTGCCGTGAGCACCCCAGGTACGCCTGCCAGCGCCGACGCACACCAGATCGGGGCCGAGATCCCCGGACCCGCGCCGCCAGCCTGCACCACCGACCCGCCCCTAGCCAACCACCACCGGGGGTGAGTCGCCGCGGCACCACCAGTCCCTGCACCGCCAGCTCCCGTAGGACCGACCGCTGCCCGCCGCCGCGCGCCGCATCCCCCGAGTAGCGCCCAGCTCCAACCTCTGAGCGCCACCGACCGTGGCCGCCAGATCTGGCCGGACCACGCCAGGCCGCGCCATCCCGGAGCAGCGCCCCGCTCCAACCAGCAACGTCGGACCATGCCGACACAGGCCAGACGCGCGCTGCCGCCGATTTGCCTGACCCCAAGAGGAAGGCATCCCGTGCCGCCGGAGAGCCTCGAGGGAAGGGGGGACCCCGCCGCCGCCGACGCGCGCACGGGTTTTGCCTGGCGGCGTCCGCTGGCGGCGGCGAGGGAGGGGAGGGGAGGTGGGGGTGTCGGCGGTGGGGATTAGGGATCCGCCTGGGCCGCTCGCGGGAGCGGCACGGGGGAGACGCGTCGGATTGGTTGGAATTGATACCTTGGTTCTCAAAAACTAAGGGAAATACTTACGCTACTTTACTGCATCACCCTTTCCTCTTCAAGGAAAAATCAACACAACGCTCAAGAGGTAGCAACCTTCTCTGCGTCACCAGCCACGGCCCGGAAGATTTCTTCATCCACTTCAACCTGCCCGCCCACAAGGACCTCGTCGTGCGCCGGGGCGCGATCATGGTGGATGGCGTCCAGTTCCTGCTGGTGTCGTGGAGGGAGGACACGCATGCGGTGCACGCCACCTGGATGCTGCACGTGCGCGTCGTCCTTGAGAAGCTGCCCGTGCAGCTTTGGACCCTGGAGGGGGCGGCCGACGCGCTCGGCCACAAGGTCATCATCGACCGCCTTGACAGCCGCTCCTTCGAGCGGGCGGACACGAAGACGTTTGCCGTTTGGGTGTGGGTGTGGGAGTTGCACCACATCCCCACCAGGCGGACGCTTTGGAAGCACGCACGGGGCGCGGCGCAGGTGGAGGAGATGCACCGCTTCTCTCCGCCGCCGGCCCTGCTCAGGTGGGACGTCCTGGTGCACATCGACCTCATCGAGGACTGGACCCCCCCCCCCCCCCGTCCCCGCGGTCCTCCCACTCGGGGTAGAGTGGCCTGCCTTCCTCGGATGACGACGACGGACCGCCCGTTCCCACGCCGCCCTCCTGCAGGCGGCTGGACCCACGAGGCTGAAGATGGGCGCCCGCTGCAGGACCAGGGGCCGCGAGCTCGCCCCCAGCCGCAGGTGGTGTCCACGGGGTGCCGAGGCATGCCCTCGACATGTGCTAGGCGTGGCCACGACGGCGAAGACAGTGGCTGCCAGAGGCGGTCCTGGAAGGACACCTTGCTGGGTCGGGGGCGCGACAAGGAGCATGCCGCGGCCAACCCACCCCCGGAGCGCCAACGCCGCCGCACGCCAAGCTCCCGACACCGCCAAGGGGCGCCGCATTAGCTCCGACCACCACGACAAGCACCACGGCAAGAGCAACGGCAGCAGCAACGCCCACGACATGCCGCGCGGGAAGGGCGCGGGTGGCACCAGGCGCTTCGAGCGCGGTTAGTCCTCGAGGACCGCTCCGCCTCCCGCCAACCCCCTCCTGGCTCCACCGCGCCCGCTGCCCCCGCATGTGGCGGCCACCGCGGAGGTGGATCTGGTGGCCGAGTTCTTCAAAGAAGCCGCCAAGGAGCTCCCCCCACCACCCCGCCCGGACTCCAGGGCCGCTGCGGTTGACGCGACGGTGGTGGAGAAAGTGGACAAGCCCCTCTCTTTCTCTGAGAACGAGGGGGGCACCGGGGGTGACACGGATGGCGTCGACATGGGCCCCATCCTCTCCCTCGCCAGGCACACCCCGGCGATGGCGGACACGCACTCCCTGCAATTCAGCGTGGTGACCAGCGAGGTCTGCCACCTGCAGATCGGCGACGAAGGCGGCAGGGGCGGGACCAAGAAGCTCTTCTCCACCATCCCGGCCTCCGTCATGGGCTGGGCGCCCCACCGCACCAAGACCCCGCTCCACTCCAGGCCAACAGCGACTCGCCATAGCGTACGCCAAGCCAGCAAACCCTCCATGCTCCCAGTCAGCCAGTGCGCGACTCTCCGCATCGTCCACGGCCTCGGCATCCTCGGCCCAAAGGAGGCCATGACTGCAAAGGCGGCCGAGGCTCTCATCAGGCGCTTCAACGAGCCCCTGGCCAACTCCGACATCATGGCCATTGCCAAGCTCACCAACCTCGACCCTGCTGTGCTGCGGATGGCGGCCGGCATGCAAGGCCCCGACGGAGAGGCCCCGGAGGCCATGCTTTCCCCATGTTAGTGCGCCCTAGATGTTGTACGCTCCGGCGACACCCAGCGATCGGCTGGTTTCAGTTAGGTCTAGTTCTCTGTAGTCCCAGTAGCAGAAGTAGAGGCGCTGCTGTTTGCCGGCGGATCTTGGGGCCTATTGGTGGCCGCTGGCAACCCCCGGGCCGTGTGGAGGTGTACCTGTCGTTCCTTAATGAATTTCTTAGTCGTCGGAGTAGATATATAGTGTACCATGATTGACACAAATTGCCCCATCATGAGTTAGAACATCAGAGGGCTAAACACGCCGGCGCGGCGAGCCGTAGTTAGCGAGACGACAGAGGTGCACAAGCTGGCCCTCCTCTGCCTCCAAGAGACCAAAATCAAAGAGTGGAGTCGCCCCCTAGCCAGGGAGGTTGGCGGGGCGAGGCTCGCCGACTGCGTGGTGCTTCCCGCCATTGGCACCAGGGCGGCGCCGCGATCTTCTGGGATAGCAGCGCCGTAGACGTGCAATCGCACGCTGTTGGCCAGTTCTCCATCATCGTCCGAGTTACCATTGCAGCAACCTCGACATCCTTCTGGCTCGCCATGGTTTGCGGCCCTGTCGACGATAGCAAGAAGGATGATTTCTTGACAGAAATAGCTAGAACGGCACCGCCCACAAGTGATCCTTGGCTCATCAACGGTGACTTTAACCTCATATACAAAGCCAGAGACAAGAACAACATCAACATCAACCGTAGATTGATGGGAAAATTCCAGGCTGCGATCAACGCCGCAGGCCTCCGAGAGATTAGATGCAAAAACCATAGATACACATGGAGCAATGAGTGTGAGGACCCAACCCTAATTAGCATTTACAAGTTTTTCTGCAACAATGCTTGGGACGTTCTCTTCCCGTCCTTCCTCCTCCACGCCACTTCGACATCCTGCTCCGACCACTGCCCCTTGCTGCTTGCCGCAGCCATCGCACCTCGTCGACCGGCTTGGTTCCGGTTTGAATCCTTCTGGCCGCGCTTCCCCCGCTTCCATGCAATGGTGCAGCACGCATGGGATCGCCCCGTCACCTCCAGGTTTGCTTTCAGACGCATCCAAGTCAAGCTAGATAGGGTGGCAAAGGGCCTAAAAATTTGGGCAAAGGGTTTCTTCAGCAGCACTAGGCTGCAGCTGCATATCGCAAACGAGGTGGTTCTCCGCCTCGACATCACCCAGGAGCACAGGCGGCTGTCTAGCAGCGAGCTCAGCCTCCGGAAACTGCTCAAGCTTCGAGTACTAGGCCTGGCCGCAATCGAGCATGCCAGGAAGGGTCAGGCCTCGCGCGTCACCTGGCTGTGGGCCGGTGACGCCCGGAAGACATTCTTCCAGGCCAAGATCAACTCCAGGAGGCAGAAAAATTTCATCCACGCCATCCACACGACCGGATCCATTTTTACCTCCCACGACGACAAGGCCAAGGCGGTCCACGATCACTTCAGCACCACCCTAGGGGCGGCGCCCGTTAGGGACACCACCATTGACTGGAGCTCGATTAGCCTGCCCTCCCTGCCGGCGGTCGGCTGATGTCTACTACACAACCTTCTTCTTGGCGTTGTTGGGCCTCCAAGTGCAGAGGTTTGTAGGACAGTAGCAAATTTCCCTCAAGTGGATGACCTAAGGTTTATCAATCCATGGGAGGCATAGGATGAAGATGGTCTCTCTCAAACAACCCTGCAACCAAATAACAAAGAGTCTCTTGTGTCCCCAACACACCCAATACTTCGAAACAAGGCCTAGGGTTCATACAATATGGTGCACTAGTTCGGCGAAAAGATGGTGATACAAGTGCAATATGGATGGTAGATATAGGTTTTTGTAATCTGAAAATATAAAAACAGCAAGGTAACTAATTATAAAAGTGAGCACAAACGGTATTGCAATGCTTCGAAACAAGGCCTAGGGTTCATACTTTCACTAGTGCAAGTTCTCTCAACAAGGATAACATAATTAGATCATATAACTATCCCCAACATGCAACAAAGAGTCACTCCAAAGTCACTAATAGCGGAGAACAAACGAAGAGATTATTGTAGGGTACGAAACCACCTCAAAGTTATTCTCTCTGATCAATCCATTGGGCTATTCCTATAAGTGTCACAAACAGCCCTAGAGTTCGTAGTAAAATAACACCTTAAGACACAAATCAACCAAAACCCTAATGTCACCTCAAGTATCCGCGGTTATGATTATACGATATGCATCACACAATCTCAGATTCATCTATTCAACCAACACAAAGAACTTCAAAGAGTACCCCAAAGTTTCTACCGGAGAGTCAAGACGAAAACATGTGCCAACCCCAATGCATGGATTACCAAGGTCACGGAACCCGCAAGTTGATCCCCAAAACATACATCAAGTGAATCAATAGAATACCCCATTGTCACCACAGGTATCCCACGCAAGACATACATCAAGTGTTCTCAAATCCTTAAAGACTCAATCCGATAAGATAACTTCAAAGGGTAAACTCAATTCATCACAAGGAGATAGAGGGGGAGAAACATCATAAGATCCAACTATAGTAGCAAAGATCACGTTACATCAAGATCGTGCCACATCAAGAACACGAGAGAGAGAGAGATCAAACACATAGCTACTGGTACATACCCTCAGCCCCGAGGGTGAACTACTCCCTCCTCATCATGGAGAGCGTCGGGATGATGAAGATGGCCACCGGTGATGATTCCCCCCTCCGGCAGGGTGCCGGAACAGGGTCCCGATTGGTTTTTTGGTGGCTACAGAGGCTTGCGGCGACGGAACTCCCGATCTAGGTTTCTTTTCGGGGGTTTCTGTATTTATAAGAATTTTTGGCGTCAGTCTCACGTCAGGGGGGTCTCCAAGTCATCCACGAGGCAGGGCGCGCCCTCCACCCTCGTGGATGGCTCGGGACTCTTCTGGCCCAACTATTTTACTCCGGGGGCTTCTTTTGGTCCATAAAAAAATCATCAAAAATTGGCACGTCAATTGGACTCTGTTTGGTATTCCTTTTCTATAAAACTCAAAAATAAGGAAAAAACAGAAACTGGCACTGGGCTCTAGGTTAATAGGTTAGTCCCAAAAATCATATAAAATAGCATATAAATGCATATAAAACATCCAATATGGATAATATAGTAGCATGGAACAATAAAAAATTATAGATGCATTGGAGACGTATCAAGCATCCCCAAGCTTAATTCCTGCTCGTCCTCGAGTAGGTAAATGATAAAAACAGATTTTTTGATGTGGAATGCTACCTAACATATTTATCAATGTAATCTTCTCTATTGTGGCAAGAATTTTCAGATCCATAAGATTCAAAAAAAAAGTTTAATATGGACATAAAAACAGTAATACTTCAAGCACATGAACAAAGCAATCATGTCTTCTCAAAATAACATGGCCAAAGAAAGCTATCCCTTCAAAATTATATAGTCCGGCTATGATGTATCTTCATCACACAAAATATTTAAATCATGCACAACCCTGGTTTCAGCCAAGCAATTGTTTCATACTTTAGTATTCTCAAACTTTTTCAACTTTCATGCAATACGTGAGCGTGAGCCATGGACATAGCACTATAGGTGGAATAGAATGGTGGTTGTGGAGAAGACAAAAGGAGAAGATAGTCTCACATCAACTAGGTGTATACGGGCTATGGAGATGTCCATCAATAGATATCAATGTGAGTGAGTAGGGATTGCCATGCAACGGATGCACTAGAGCTAGAAGTATATGAAAGCTTAAAAAGAAACTAAGCGGGTGTGCATCCAACTTGCTTGCTCATGAAGACCTAGGGCATTTGAGGAAGCCCATCATTGGAATATACAAGCCAAATTCTATAATGAAAATTCCCACTAGTATATGAAAGTGACAACATAGGAGACTCTCTATCATGAAGATCATGGTGCTACTTTGAAGCACAAGTGTGGTAAAAGGATAGTAGCATTGCCCCTTCTCTCTTTTTCTCTCATTTTTTTGTTTTCTCTTTTTTGCCTCTTTTTTTTCGTCCAGAATCTCAACCCGACTTGTGGGGGAATCATAGTCTCCATCATCCTTCCCTCACTGGGACAATGCTCTAATAATGATGATGATCACACTTTTATTTACTTACAACTCAAGAATTACAACTCAATACTTAGAACAAAATATGACTCTATATGAATGCCTCCGGCGGTGTACCGGGATGTGCAATGACTCAAGAGTGACATGTATGAAAGAATTATGAAAGGTGGCCTTGCCACAAATATGATGTCAACTACATGATCATGCAAAGCAATATGACAATGATGAAGCGTGTCATAATAAATGGAACGGTGGAAAGTTGCATGGCAATATATCTCGGAATGCCTATGGAAATGCCATAATAGGTAGGTATGTGTTGGGAATCGTAGCATAATTTTAAAATTTTCCTACGCTCACCAAGATGCATCTATGGAGTCTACTAGAAACGAGGGGAAGGGAGTGCATCTACATACCGTTGTAGATCGCGAGCGGAAGCGTTCCAATGAACGTGGATGACGGAGTCGTACTCGCCGTGATCCAAATCACCGATGACCGAGTGCCGAACGTACAGCACCTCCGCGTTCAACACACGTACGGTGCAGCGACGTCTCCTCCTTTCTTGATCCAGCAAGGGGGAAGGAGAGGTTGATGGAGATCCAACAGCACGACGGCGTGGTGGTGGATGTAGCGGCTCTCCGGCAGGGCTTCGCCGAGCTTCTGCGAGAGAGAGAGAGAGGTGTTGCAGGGGAGGAGGGAGGCGCCAAAGGCTGTAGTCTGCTGCCCTCCCTCCCCCCCTTTATATAGGCCCCTGGGGGGGTGCGCCAGCCCCAAGAGATGGGATCTCAAGGGGGGGGGGGCGGCCACAAGGGGGAAAGGGGTTGCCTTATCCCCCAAGGCAAGGGGGAACTCCCCCTAGGGTTCCCAACCCTAGGCGCATGGGGGGAGGCCCAAGGGGGGTGCCCCAGCCCACTAGGGTCTGGTTCCCTTCCACTTTCAGCCCACAGGGCCCTCCGGGACAGGTGGCCCCACCCGGTGGACCCCCGGGACCCTTCCGATGGTCCCAGTACAATACCGGTAACCCCCGAAACTCTCCCGGTGGCCGGAACTGGACTTCCTATATATAATTCTTCACCTCCGGACCATTCCGGAACCTCTCGTGACGTCCGGGATCTCATCCGGGACTCCGAACAATTTTCGGGTTTCCGCATACATATATCTCTACAACCCTAGCGTCACCGGACCTTAAGTGTGTAGACCCTACGGGTTCGGGAGACATGCAGACATGACCGAGACGCCTCTCCGGTCAATAACCAACAGCGGGATCTGGATACCCATGTTGGCTCCCACATGTTCCACGATGATATCATCGGGTGAACAACGGTGTCGAGGATTCAATCAATCCGTATGCAATTCCCTTTGTCAATCGGTATGTTACTTGCCCGAGATTCGATCGTCGGTATCCCAATACCTAGTTCAATCTCGTTACCGGCAAGTCTCTTTACTCGTACCGCAATGCATGATCCCGTGACTAACGCCTTAGTCACATTGAGCTCATTATGATGATGCATTACCGAGTGGGCCCAGAGATACCTCTCCGTCACACGGAGTGACAAATCCCAGTCTCGATCCGTGCCAACCCAACAGACACTTTCGGAGATACCCGTAATGCACCTTTATAGTCACCCAGTTACGTTGTGACGTTTGGCACACCCAAAGCACTCCTACGGTATCCGCGAGTTGCACGATCTCATGGTCTAAGGAAAAGATACTTGACATTGGAAAAGCTCTAGCAAACGAAACTACACGATCTTTTATGCTATGCTTAAGTTGGGTCTTGTCCATCACATCATTCTCCTAATGATGTGATCCCGTTATCAATGACATCCAATGTCCATAGTCAGGAAACCATGACTATCTGTTGATCAACGAGCTAGTCAACTAGAGGCTTACTAGGGACAGGTTGTGGTCTATGTATTCACACATGTATTACGATTTCTGGACAATACAATTATAGCATGAATAATAGACTATTATCATGAACACAGAAATATAATAATAACCATTTATTATTGCCTCTAGGGCATATTTCCAACAGTCTCCCACTTGCACTAGAGTCAATAATCTAGTTACATTGTGATGAATCGAACACCCATTGCGTCCTGATGTTGATCATGTTTTGCCCTAGGGAGAGGTTTAGTCAACGGATATGCTACATTCAGGTCCGTGTGTACTTTACAAATATCTATGTCTCCATTTTGAACACTTTCACGAATGGAGTTGAAGCGACGCTTGATATGCCTGGTCTTCCTGTGAAACCTGGGCTCCTTCGCAAGGGCAATAGCTCCAGTATTGTCACAGAAGAGAGTCATCGGGCCCGACGCATTGGGAATCACCCCTAGGTCGGTAATGAACTCCTTCATCCAGACTGCTTCCTGTGCTGCCTCCGAGGCTGCCATGTATTCCGCTTCACATGTAGATCCCGCCACGACGCTTTGCTTGCAACTGCACCAGCTTACTGCTCCTCTATTCAAAATATATACGTATCCGGTCTGTGACTTCGAGTCATCCGGATCTGTGTCGAAGCTAGCGTCAATGCAACCCTTTACGACGAGCTCTTCGTCACCTCCATAAACGAGAAACATATCCTTAGTCCTCTTCAGGTACTTCAGGATATTCTTGACCGCTGTCCAGTGTTCCTTGCCGGGATTACTTTGGTACCTTCCTACCAAACTTACGGCAAGGTTTACATCAGGTCTGGTACACAGCATGGCATACATAATAGACCCTATGGCCGAGGCATAGGGGATGACACTCATCTCTTCTATATCTTCTGCCGTGGTCGGGCATTGAGCCGTGCTCAATTGCACACCTTGCAATACAGGCAAGAACCCCTTCTTGGACTGATCCATACTGAACTTCTTCAATATCTTGTCAAGGTATGTACTCTGTGAAAGACCAATGAGGCGTCTTGATCTATCTCTATAGATCTTGATGCCTAATATGTAAGCAGCTTCTCCAAGGTCCTTCATTGAAAAACACTTATTCAAATAGGCCTTTATACTTTCCAAGAATTCTATATCATTTCCCATCAATAATATGTCATCCACATATAATATGAGAAATGCTACAGAGCTCCCACTCACTTTCTTGTAAACACAGGCTTCTCCATAAGTCTGTGTAAACCCAAACGCTTTGATCATCTCATCAAAGCGAATGTTCCAACTCCGAGATGCTTGCACCAGCCCATAGATTGAGCGCTGGAGCTTGCATACTTTGTTAGCATTCTTAGGATCGACAAAACCTTCCGGCTGCATCATATACAACTCTTCCTTAAGGAAGCCGTTAAGGAATGCCGTTTTGACGTCCATCTGCCATATCTCATAATCATAGTATGCGGCAATTGCTAACATTATTCGGACGGACTTCAGCTTCGCTACGGGTGAGAAAGTATCATCGTAGTCAACCCCTTGAACTTGTCGATAACCCTTAGCGACAAGTCGAGCTTTGTAGATGGTCACATTACCATCTGCGTCCGTCTTCTTCTTAAAGATCCATTTGTTTTCTATGGCTCGCCGCTCATCGGGCAAGTCAGTCAAAGTCCATACTTTGTTTTCATACATGGATTCTATCTCGGATTTCATGGCTTCTAGCCATTTGTCGGAATCCGGGCCCGCCATCGCTTCTTCATAGTTCGAAGGTTCACCGTTGTCTAACAACATGATTTCCAGGACAGGGTTGCCGTACCACTCTGGTGCGGAACGTGTCCTTGTGGACCTACGAAGTTCAGTGGCAACTTGATCCGAAGCTTCATGATCATCATCATTAACTTCCTCTCCAGTCGGTGTAGGCACCACAGGAACATTTTCCCGCGCTGCGCTACTTTCCGGTTCGGAAGGGGTGACTATCACCTCATCAAGTTCCACTTTCCTCCCACTCAATTCTTTCGAGAGAAACTCCTTCTCCAGAAAGGACCCATTCTTGGCAACGAAGATCTTGCCTTCGGATCTGAGGTAGAAGGTATACCCAATAGTTTCCTTAGGGTATCCTATGAAGACGCATTTTTCCGATTTGGGTTCGAGCTTTTCAGGTTGAAGTTTCTTGACATAAGCATCACATCCCCAAACTTTTAGAAACGACAGCTTAGGTTTCTTCCCAAACCATAATTCATACGGTGTCGTTTCAAAGGATTTCGACGGAGCCCTATTTAAAGTGAATGCGGCAGTCTCTAAAGCATAACCCCAAAATGAGAGCGGTAAATCGGTAAGAGACATCATAGATCGCACCATATCCAATAGAGTGCGATTACGACGTTCGGACACACCATTTCTCTGAGGTGTTCCAGGCGGCGTGAGTTGTGAAACTATTCCACATTTCCTTAAGTGTGTACCAAATTCGTGACTTAAATATTCTCCACCACGATCTGATCGTAGGAATTTTATTCTCCTGTCACGTTGATTCTCAACCTCACTCTGAAATTCCTTGAACTTTTCAAAGGTTTCAGACTTGTGTTTCATCAGGTAGACATATCCATATCTACTTAAATCATCAGTGAGAGTGAGAACATAACAATATCCTCCGCGAGCCTCAACACTCATTGGACCACACACATCGGTATGTATGATTTCCAATAAGTTGGTTGCTCGCTCCATTGTTCCGGAGAACGGAGTCTTGGTCATCTTACCCATGAGGCATGGTTCGCACGTGTCAAATGATTCGTAATCAAGAGACTCCAAAAGCCCATCTGCATGGAGCTTCTTCATGCGCTTGACACCAATGTGACCAAGGCGGCAGTGCCACAAGTATGTGGGACTATCGTTATCAACTTTACATCTTTTGGTATTCACACTATGAACATGTGTAACATCACGTTCGAGATTCATCAAAAATAAACCATTGACCAGCGGGGCATGACCGTAAAACATCTCTCTCAAATAAATAGAACAACCATTATTCTCGGATTTAAATGAGTAGCCATCTCGAATTAAACGAGATCCAGACACAATGTTCATGCTCAAAGCTGGCACTAAATAACAATTATTGAGGTTTATAACTAATCCCGTGGGTAGATGCAGAGGTAGCGTGCCGACGGCGATCACATCGACCTTGGAACCATTCCCGACGCGCATCGTCACCTCGTCCTTTGCCAGTCTCCGTTTATTCCGTAGTTCCTGATTTGAGTTACAAATATGAGCAACCGCACCGGTATCAAATACCCAGGAGCTACTACGAGTACTGGTAAGGTACACATCAATTACTTGTATATCACATATACCTTGGGTGTTGCCGGCCTTCTTCTTGTCCGCTAAATATTTGGGGCAGTTCCGCTTCCAGTGACCACTTCCCTTGCAATAAAAGCACTCAGTCCCGGGCTTGGGTCCATTCTTTGACTTCTTCCCAGTAACTGGTTTACCGGGCGCGGCAACTCCCTTGCCGTCCTTCTTGAAGTTCTTCTTACCCTTGCCCTTCTTGAACTTGGTGGTTTTATTCACCATCAACACTTGATGTTCTTTTCTGATCTCCCCTTCCGCTGATTTCAGCATTGAATATACCTCGGGAATGGTCTTTTCCATCCCCTGCATATTGTAGTTCATCACAAAGCTGTTGTAGCTTGGTGGAAGCGACTGGAGGAATCTGTCAATGACCGCGTCATCCGGGAGATTAACTCCCAGCTGAGACAAGCGGTTGTGCAACCCAAACATTCTGAGTATGTGCTCACTAACAGAACTGTTCTCCTCCATTTTACAGCTGAAGAACTTGTCGGAGACTTCATATCTCTCGACCCGGGCATGAGCTTGAAAAACTAATTTCAGCTCCTCGAACATCTCATATGCTCCATGTTTCTCAAAACGCTTTTGGAGACCCGGTTCTAGGCTGTAAAGCATGCCGCACTGAACGAGGGAGTAATCATCAGCACGTGATTGCCAAGCGTTCATAACGTCTTGGTTCTGTGGGATTGGTGCATCACCTAGCGGTGCTTCTAAGACATAATCTTTCTTGGCTACTATAAGGATGAGCCTCAGGTTCCGGACCCAGTCCGTATAGTTGCTGCCATCATCTTTCAGCTTGGTTTTCTCTAGGAACGCGTTGAAATTGAGGACAACGTTGGCCATTTGATCTACAAGACATAGTGTAAAGATTTTAGACTAAGTTCATGATAATTGAGTTCATCTAATCAAATTATTAATGAACTCCCACTCAGACAGACATCCCTCTAGTCATCTAAGTGAAACATGATCCGAGCTCAACTAGGCCGTGTCCGATCATCACGTGAGACGGACTAGTCAAGATCGGTGAACATCTCCATGTTGATCGTATCTTCTATACGACTCATGCTCGACCTTTTGGTCCTCCGTGTTCCGAGGCCATGTCTGTACATGCTAGGCTCGTCAAGTCAACCTAAGTGTATTGCGTGTGTTCCGAGGCCATGTCTGTACATGCTAGGCTCGTCAACACCCGTTGTATTCGAACGTAAGAATCTATCACACCCGATCATCACGTGGTGCTTCGAAACGACGAACCTTCGCAACGGTGCACAGTTAGGGTGAACACTTTCTTGAAATTATTATAAGGGATCATCCTACTTGCTACCGTCGTTCTAAGCAAATAAGATGCAAAAACATGATAAACATCACATGCAATCAAATAGTGACATGATATGGCCAATATCCTTATGCTCCTTTGATCTCCATCTTCGGGGCACCATGATCATCTTTGTCACCGGCATGACACCATGATCTCCATCATCATGATCTCCATCATTGTGTCTTCATGAAGTCGTCACGCCAACGATTACTTCTACTTCTATGGCTAACGTGTTTAGCAATAAAGTAAAGTAAATTACATGGCGTTATTCAATGACACGCAGGTCATACAAAATAATAAAGACAACTCCTATGGCTCCTTCCGGTTGTCATACTCATCGACATGCAAGTCGTGATTCCTATTACAAGAATATGATCAATCTCATACATCACATATATCATTCATCACATCTTCTGGCCATATCACATCACATAGCACTTGCTGCAAAAACAAGTTAGACGTCCTCTAATTGTTGTTGCAAGTTTTTACGTGGTTTGTAGGTTTCTAGCAAGAACGTTTCTTACCTACGTATGACCACAACGTGATTTGCCAATTTCTATTTACCCTTCATAAGGACCCTTTTCATCGAATCTGTTCCGACTAAAGTAGGAGAGACAAACACCCGCTAGCCACCTTATGCATCTTGTGCATGTTAGTCGGTGGAACCTGTCTCACGTAAGAGTACGTGTAAGGTCGGTCCGGGCCGCTTCATCCTACAATGCCGCCGAAACAAGAAAAGACTAGTAGCGGCAAGAAGAATTGGCAAACTCAACGCCCACAACTACTTTGTGTTCTACTCGTGCATAGTAACTACGCATAGACCTGGCTCATGATGCCACTGTTGGGAATCGTAGCATAATTTTAAAATTTTCCTACGCTCACCAAGATGCATCTATGGAGTCTACTAGCAACGAGGGGAAGGGAGTGCATCTACATACCGTTGTAGATCGCGAGCGGAAGCGTTCCAATGAACGTGGATGACGGAGTCGTACTCGCCGTGATCCAAATCACCGATGACCGAGTGCCGAACGTACAGCACCTCCGCGTTCAACACACGTACGGTGCAGCGACGTCTCCTCCTTTCTTGATCCAGCAAGGGGGAAGGAGAGGTTGATGGAGATCCAACAGCACGACGGCGTGGTGGTGGATGTAGCGGCTCTCCGGCAGGGCTTCGCCGAGCTTCTGCGAGAGAGAGAGAGAGGTGTTGCAGGGGAGGAGGGAGGCGCCAAAGGCTGTAGTCTGCTGCCCTCCCTCCCCCCCTTTATATAGGCCCCTGGGGGGGTGCGCCAGCCCCAAGAGATGGGATCTCAAGGGGGGGGCGGCGGCCACAAGGGGGAAAGGGGTTGCCTTGCCCCCCAAGGCAAGGGGGAACTCCCGCCCCCCTAGGGTTCCCAACCCTAGGCGCATGGGGGGAGGCCCAAGGGGGGCGCCCCAGCCCACTAGGGGCTGGTTCCCTTCCACTTTCAGCCCACGGGGCCCTCCGGGACAGGTGGCCCCACCCGGTGGACCCCCGGGACCCTTCCGGTGGTCCCGGTACAATACCGGTAACCCCCGAAACTCTCCCGGCGGCCGAAACTGGACTTCCTATATATAATTCTTCACCTCCGGACCATTCCGGAACCTCTCGTGACGTCCGGGATCTCATCCGGGACTCCGAACAATTTTCGGGTTTCCGCATACATATATCTCTACAACCCTAGCGTCACCGGACCTTAAGTGTGTAGACCCTACGGGTTCGGGAGACATGCAGACATGACCGAGACGCCTCTCCGGTCAATAACCAACAGCGGGATCTAGATACCCATGTTGGCTCCCACATGTTCCACGATGATATCATCGGGTGAACCACGGTGTCGAGGATTCAATCAATCCGTATGCAATTCCCTTTGTCAATCGGTATGTTACTTGCCCGAGATTCGATCGTCGGTATCCCAATACCTAGTTCAATCTCGTTACCGCCAAGTCTCTTTACTCGTACCGCAATGCATGATCCCGTGACTAACGCCTTAGTCACATTGAGCTCATTATGATGATGCATTATCGAGTGGGCCCAGAGATACCTCTCCGTCACACGGAGTGACAAATCCCAGTCTCGATCCGTGCCAACCCAACAGACACTTTCGGAGATACCCGTAATGCACCTTTATAGTCACCCAGTTACGTTGTGACGTTTGGCACACCCAAAGCACTCCTACGGTATCCGGGAGTTGCACGATCTCATGGTCTAAGGAAAAGATACTTGACATTGGAAAAGCTCTAGCAAACGAAACTACGCGATCTTTTATGCTATGCCTAAGTTGGGTCTTGTCCATCACATCATTCTCCTAATGATGTGATCCCGTTATCAATGACATCCTATGTCCATAGTCAGGAAACCATGACTATCTGTTGATCAACGAGCTAGTCAACTAGAGGCTTACTAGGGACAGGTTGTGGTCTATGTATTCACACATGTATTACGATTTCCGGACAATACAATTATAGCATGAATAATAGACTATTATCATGAACACAGAAATATAATAATAACCATTTATTATTGCCTCTAGGGCATATTTCCAACAGTATGGTGGCTGTCTTGAGGAAGGTATATGGTGGGTGTATGGTACCGACGAAAGTTGCGCGGCACAAGAGAGGCTAGCAATGGTGGAAGGGTGAGAGTGCGTATAATCCATGGACTCAACATTAGTCATAAAGAACTCCCATACTTATTGCGAAAATCTACAAGCCATCAAAACAAAGTACTACATGCATGCTCCTAGGGGAAGGGTTGGTAGGAGTTAACCATCGCACGATCCCGACCTCCACTCATAAGGAAGACAATCAATAAATAAATCATGCTCCAACTTCATCACATAACGGTTCACCATACGTGCATGCTATGGGAATCACAAACTTTAACACAAGTATCTATCAAATTCACAACTACTCCACTAGCATGACTCTAATATCACCATCTTCATATCTCAAAACAATCATAAAGAATCAAACTTCTCATAGTATTCAATGCACTTTATATGAAAGTTTTTATTATATCCCTCTTGGATGCCTATCATATTAGGACTAAGTTCATAACGTAAGCTAATTATCATGATGTTTAAGACTCTAAAAATAATATAAGTGAAGCATGATTGTTCATCAATTTCTTCAAAATAAAACCACCGTCGTGCTCTAAAAAGATATAAGTGAAGCACTAGAGCAAATGACAAACTACTCCGAAAGATATAAGTGAAGATCAATGAGTAGTCGAATAATTATGCAACTATGTGAAGACTCTCTAACATTTAAGAATTTCAGATCTTGGTATTTTATTCAAACAGCAGGCAAAACAAAAGAAAATAAAATGACGCTCCAAGCAAAACACATATCATGTGGTGAATAAAAATATAGCTCCAAGTAAGGTTACCGATGAACGAAGACGAAAGAGGGGATGCCTTCCGGGGCATCCCCAAGCTTAGGCTCTTGGTTGTCCTTGAATATTACCTTGGAGTGCATTGGGCATCCCCAAGCTTAGGCTCTTGCCACTCCTTATTCCATAGTCCATCGAATCTTTACCCAAAACTTGAAAACTTCACAACACAAAACTCAACAGAAAACTTGTAAGCTCCGTTAGTATAAGGAAATAAAATCACCACTTTTGGTACTGTTGTGAACTCATTCTTTATTTATATTGGCGTAATATCTACTGTATTCCAACTTCTCTATGGTTCATACCCTCCGATACTACTGATAGATTCATCAAAATAAGCAAACAACACATAGAAAACAGAATCTGCCAAAAACAGAACAGTCTGTAGTAATCTGTAACTCTCGAATACTTCTGTAACTCCAAAAATTCTGAACTAAATTGGTGGACTTGATTAATTTGTCTATTAATCTTATGCAAAAAGAATAAACTTAAAAGTACTCTTCTGTAAAAAATGACAGCTAATATCGTGAGCGCAATTTTTTTGTTTTTTACAGCAAGATCACATTAACTTTCACCCAAGTCTTCCCAAAGATTCTACTTGGCACTTTATTGAAACAAAAGGTATAAAACATGATTACTACAGCATCTTAATAATGTGGACACACAAAAACAGTAGGGGTAAATATTGGGTTGTCTCTCAACAAGTGCTTTTCTTTAATGCCTTTTTAGCTAGGCATGACGATTTCAATGATGCTCACATAAAAGATAAGAATTGAAACATAATGAAAGCATCATGAAGAATATGACTAGCACATTTAAGCCTAACCCACTTCCTATGCGTAGGGATTTTGTGAGAAAACAGCTTATGGGAACAAGAATCAACTAGCATAGGAAGACAAAACAAGCATAACTTCAAAACTTTTAACACATAGAGAGGAAACTTCATATTATTGCAATTCCTACAAGCATATATTCCTCCCTCATAATAATTTTCAGTAGCATCATGAATAAATTCAACAATGTAACCATCACATAAATCATTCTTTTCATGATCTACAAGCATAGAAAATTTACTACTCTCCACATAAGCAAAATTCTTCTCATTCGGAATAGTGGGAGTATCATAAGAAACTCAAATACTATAAATTGTTTCCACATTAAAAGAGTAATGTTCAGAAAAATGGTAATCATAATCATGACAAGTTTTTTAAATATAATCATCACTACTTTTTATAACATAAGTATCATCACAATAATCATCATAAGTAGCAACTTTGTTCTCATCATAATCAATTGAAACCTCTTCCAAGATAGTGGAATCATTACTAAATAAAGGCATGACCTCTTCAAATCCACTTTCATAATTGTCACAATAAGATTCAACACCCTCCAAAATAGTGGGATCATTACTTCCTAAAGTTGACACTCTTCCAAACCCACTTTCATCAATATAATCATCATAAATAGGAGGCATGCTATCATCATAATAAATTTGCTCATCAAAACTTGGGAGACTAAAAATATCATCTTCATCAAACATAGCATCCCCAAGCTTGTGGCTTTGCATATCATTAGCATCATGGATATTCAAAGAATTCATACTAACAACATTGCAATCATGCTCATCATTCAAATATTTAGTGCCAAACATTTTAATGCATTCTTCTTCTAACACCTAAGCACAATTTTCCTTTCCATCATTTTCACGAAAGATATTAAAAAGATGAAGCATATGAGGCAACCTCAATTCCATTTCTTTGTAGTTTTCTTTTATAAACTAAACTAGTGATAAAATAAGAAACTAAAAGATTTAATTACAAGATCTAAAGATATACCTTCAAGCACTAACCTCCCCGGCAACGGCGCCAGAAAAGAGCTTGATGTCTACTACACAACCTTCTTCTTGTAGACGTTGTTGGGCCTCCAAGTGCAGAGGTTTGTAGGACAGTAGCAAATTTCCCTCAAGTGGATGACCTAAGGTTTATCAATCCATGGGAGGAGTAGGATGAAGATAGTCTCTCTCAAACAACCCTGCAACCAAATAACAAAGAGTCTCTTGTGTCCCCAACACACCCAATACAATGGTAAATTGTATAGGTGCACTAGTTCGGCGAAGAGATGGTGATACAAGTGCAATATGGATGGTAGATATAGGTTTTTGTAATCTGAAAATATAAAAACAGCAAGGTAACTAACGATAAAAGTGAGCACAAACGGTATTGCAATGCTCCGAAACAAGGCCTAGGGTTCATACTTTCACTAGTGCAAGTTCTCTCAACAAGGATAACATAATTAGATCATATAACTATCCCCCAACATGCAACAAAGAGTCACCCCAAAGTCACTAATAGCTGAGAACAAACGAAGAGATTATTGTAGGGTACGAAACCACCTCAAAGTTATTCTTTCCGATCAATCCATTGGGCTATTCATATAGGTGTCACAAACAGCCCTAGAGTTCGTAGTAAAATAACACCTTAAGACACAAATCAACCAAAACCCTAATGTCATAATCGCAAACGGTGGTGTAAAAAACCGTCAAAAAAGGTGCAAAACGTTTGCAATGATAGATGCATCAAACACGGTTCAGAATTTAGTTGCGTGTGCGATGCAAGGCATACAGTTCAGCTCAATTAACTGTTTGGGATGAGGAGGCACAAAAGAAACGGGCAGCCAGATGAAGGCGTGTGCGATATAAAGCATACGGTTCACTGGGATGAACTGTGTGTGGTTAGGCAACACAATGGAAACGGTTCAACTGGACAAGATGTGTGTGATACGCGGCAAACAGGTCCGTAATCTGAAATGTGTGCGAAGACCAATAATAACACAGATGATTGCTGCTAATAAGCCGTGTGAATTGCTCTGTCTACAGTAGAATAACATGTATATATATATATAACTGAAATAAACATCCAATTACATAAGTGACTATACAGATCATTCGCACACACCTCAATAAACAATTGCATGCATTCTAAAGTAGGAGAAACGATCGTCTAGTCATCTACTTCTTGTGACGCTCCCGCCACTGCTATGTAGCTCGATCCCGCGTCTGGGTCAGGAAGAAGACAATTCCTCATGTCAACGATCCGCCTGTACATCTCGTAGCTTGTGTACGTGTCCATGGCCGCATACTTGACATGATGTTCATCCAGTCTCTTATGCCACACACTGTGCCAGGCGTTCTTGTCCTTATTGCTCTCTTGCTTCATCTTCGTGTAGTATGGGTCTATGATGACCGAGGCGAGGTCAACCAGGGAGTTCAGTTTGCTTTTGTCGCTGCCCCAGACCTTGTAGTGGTGCTGGATGTTGACAAGATTCGGGCATTTCAAGTCCGAAACCTTGAGCGCTTTTAGATCGTTGGTGGTGTCCACCATAACGAAACTGTAGTCGGAGCTATTGATAAACCTGGAGAAACGCTCGCAAGGCCTTGTGGCAAGGTGGAAGTGGTAGACGAGGATGTCATGTCGTGCTACCTCTTGAGCATGCGTTGGTTTTCCCTTGAAGAGGAAAGGGTGATGCAGCAAAGTAGCGTAAGTATTTCCCTCAGTTTTGAGAACCGAGGTATCAATCCAGTAGGAGGCCACACGCAAGTCCCTCGTACCTACACAAACAAATAAGAACCTTGCAACCAACGCGATAAAGGGGTTGTCAATCCCTTCATGGCCACTTGGAGAAGTGA
This sequence comes from Aegilops tauschii subsp. strangulata, assembly GCF_002575655.3. Classification (NCBI taxonomy): domain Eukaryota; kingdom Viridiplantae; phylum Streptophyta; class Magnoliopsida; order Poales; family Poaceae; genus Aegilops; species Aegilops tauschii. The sequence goes on along the minus strand of NC_053035.3, from coordinate 203,849,794 downwards.
GATCTGATAGAGATGATAAGATAATATTTTTTGTATTTTTATGATAAAGATTAAAAGTAAAGATTGCAAATTAAAATAGATTGGAAACTTATATGATGGAGAATAGACTCGGGGGCCATAGGTTTCACTAGTGGCTTCTCTCAAGATAGCATAAGTATTAAAGTGGGTGAACAAATTACTGTCGAGCAATTGATAGAAAAGTGCATAATTATGAGAATATCTAGGCATGATCATGTATATAGGCATCATGTCCGCGGCAGGTAGACCGAAACGATTCTGCATCTACTACTATTACTACACACATCGACCGCTATCCAGCATGCATCTAGAGTATTAAGTTCATAAGAACAGAGTAACGCATTAGGCAAGATGACATGATGTAGAGGGATAAACTCAAGCAATATGATATAGACCCCAACTTTTTATCCTCGATGGCAACAATACAATACGTGCCTTGCTGCCCCTACTGTCACTGGGAAAGGACACCGCAAGATTGAATCCAAACCTAAGCACTTCTCCCATTGCAAGAAAGATCAATCTAGTAGGGTTTCGTTGTGCTCCTGGATGTTTTCGGGGTATATATGGATATATATAGGAGGAAGAAGTAGGTCAGTGGAGCTGCGAGGGGCCCACGAGGGTGGGGGGCACGCCTCCCTGCCTCGTGGCCTCCTCACTTCTTTCTTGACGTCCACTCCAAGTCCCCTGGATCACGTTTGTTCCAAAAATAACTCTCTCGAAGGTTAATAGGTTAGTCCCAAAAATAATATAAAAGTGCTTAGTAAAGCCCATTAAACATCCAAAACAGATACTATAATAGCATGGAACAATCAAAAATTATAGATACGTTGGAGACGTATCAAGCATCCCCAAGCTTAATTCCTGCTCGTCCTCGAGTAGGTAAATGATAAAAACAGAATTTTTGATGTGGAATGCTACCTAGCATAACGCTCAATGTAATTTTATTTCTTGCGGCATGAATGTTCAGATCCGAAAGATTCAAGATAAAAGTTTAATATTGACATAAAAATAATAATACTTCAAGCATACTAACAAAGCAATCATGTCTTCTCAAAATAACATGGCCAAAGAAAGTTATCCCTACAAAATCATATAGTCTGGCTATGCTCTATCTTCATCACACAAAATATTTAAATCATGCACAACCCCGATGACAAGCGAAGCAATTGTTTCATACTTTTTATGTTCTCAAACTTTTTCAATCTTCACACAATACATGAGCGTGAGCCATGGACATAGCACTATATGTGGAATAGAATGGTGGTTGTGGAGAAGACAAAAAGGAGAAGATAGTCTCACATCAACTAGGCGTATCAACGGGCTATGGAGATGCCCATTAATAGATATCAATGTGAGTGAGTAGGGATTGCCATGCAACGGATGCACTAGAGCTATAAGTGTATGAAAGCTCAACAAAATAAACTAAGTGGGTGTGCATCCAACTCGCTTGCTCACGAAGACCTAGGGCATTTTTGAGGAAGCCCATCATTGGAATATACAAGCCAAGTTCTATAATGTAAAATTCCCACTAGTATATGAAAATGACGGCATAGGAGACTCTCTATCATGAAGATCATGGTGCTACTTTGAAGCACAAGTGTGGTAAAACGATAGTAACATTGTCCCTTCTCTCTTTTTCTCTCATTTTTTTATTTGGGCCTTTTCTCTTTTTTATGGCCTCTTTTTTTCTCTTTTTCCATTTTTTACTTTTCGTCCGGAGTCTCATCCCGACTTGTGGGGGAATCATAGTCTCCATCATCCTTTCCTCACTGGGACAATGCTCTAATAATGATGATCATCACACTTCTATTTACTTACAACTCAAAAATTACAACTCAATACTTAGAACAAAATATGACTCTATGTGAATGCCTCCGGCGGTGTACCAGGGTATGCAATGAATCAAGAGTGACATGTATGAAAGAATTATGAGTGGTGGCTTTGCCACGATTACGATGTCAACTACATGATCATGCAAAGCAATATGACAATGATGGAGCGTGTCATAACAAACGGAACGGTGGTAAGTTGCATGGCAATATATCTCGGAATGGCTATGGAAATGCCATAATAGGTAGGTATGGTGGCTGTTTTGAGGAAGGTATATGGTGGGTGTATGATACCGGCGAAAGGTGCGCGGTATTAGAGAGGCTAGCAATGGTGGAAGGGTGAGACTGCGTATAATCCATGGACTCAACATTAGTCATAAAGAACTCACATACTTATTGCAAAAATCTGTTAGTTATCGAAACGAAGTACTACGCGCATGCTCCCATGGGGATAGATTGGTAGGAAAAGACCATCGCTCGTCCCCGACCGCCACTCATAAGGAAGACAATCAATAAATAAATCATGCTCCGACTTCATCACATAACGGTTCACCATACGTGCATGCTACGGGAATCACAAACTTTAGAACAAGTATTTATCAAATCCACAACTACTCAACTAGCATGACTCTAATATCACCATCTTCATATCTAAAAACAATTATCAAGTATCAAACTTCTCATAATATTCAATGCACTCTATATGATAGTTTTATTATACCTATCTTGGATACTCATCACTTAAGGACTAAAATTTTAACCAAAGCAAATTACCATGCTGTTCTAAAAGACTCTAAAAATAATATAAGTGAAGCATGAGAGATCAATTATTTCTATAAAATGAAACCACCGCCGTGCTCTAAAGGATATAAGTGAAGCACTAGAGCAAAATTTTCTAGCTCAAAAGATATAAGTGAAGCACATAGAGTATTCTAATAAATTCCGATTCATGTGTGTCTCTCCCAAAAGGTGTGTACCGTAAGGATGATTGTGGTAAACTAAAAAGCAAAGACTCAAATCATACAAGACGCTCCAAGCAAAACACATATCATGTGGTGAATAAAAATATAGCATCAAGTAAAGTTACCGATGGAAGAAGACAAAAGAGGGGATGCCTTCCGGGGCATCCCCAAGCTTAGGCTTTTGGTTGTCCTTGGATTTTACCTTGGGGTGCCTTGGGCATCCCCAAGCTTAGGCTCTTGCCACTCCTTGTTCCATAATCCATCAAATCTTTACCCAAAAATTAACTTGAAAACTTCACAACACAAAACTCAACAGAAAATCTCATGAGCTCCGTTAGCGAAAGAAAACAAACAACCACTTTAAAGTACTGTAATTGAATCATTCTTTATTTGTATTGGTGTTAAACCTACTGTATTCCAACTTTTCTATGGTTCATAACCTCCGATACTAGCCATAGATTCATCAAAATAAGCAAACAACACACGAAAAACGGAATCTATCAAAAACAAAACAGTCTGTAGTAATCTGTATCTAACGCAAACTTCTGTAACTCAGAAAAATCTACCAAAATATGAAGACCTAGATAATTTGTTTATTGATCTATTTCAATTGGAATCAGTATTGTATCACGTTCTGGTGATTTTTAACAATTGTTTTCGTAAGCAGAAAGTTTCTGACTTTTTCAGCAAGATCAAATAACTATCATCCAAGAAGATCCTATAGGTTTTACTTGGCACAAACACTAATTAAAACATAAAACCACATATAACCAGAGGCTAGATCAAATAATTATTCCTAAATAGAACCAAAAAGCAAGAAACAAAAATAAAATTGGGTTGCCTCCCAATCAACATAGCCTTCACGATATTTATGTTCATGGTGGATTATATCCTACTCATGCTTGTACTCAATGTTTATTAATTTTAATGCATGTTCATGACTGTTGTCGCTCTCTAGTTGGTCGCTTCCCAGTCTTTTGCTAGCCTTCACCTATACTAAGCGGGAATACTGCTTGTGCATCCAATTCCTTAAACCCCAAAGTTATTCCATATGAGTCCACTATACCTTCCTATATGCGGTATCTACCTGCCGTTCCAAGTAAATTTGTATGTGCCAAACTCTAAACCTTCAAATGAAATTTTGTTTTGTATGCTCGAATAGCTCATGTATCAACTACGGCTGTCTGTATCTTCCATGCTAGGCGGGTTATTCTCAAGAGGAGTGGACTCCGCTCCTCATTCACGAGAAAATGGCTGGTCACCGGGATGCCCAGTCCCATGCTTTATGCAAACTAAATCAAAATAATTGCAAACAAAACTCCCCCTGGGACTGTTGCTAGTTGGAGGCACTCGTTGTTTCGAGCAAGCCATGGATTGATGCTTATTGGTGGAGGGGGAGTATAAACTTTACCATTCTGTTTGGGAACCGCCTATAATGTGTGTAGCATGGAAGATATCGCCATCTCTTGGTTGTTATGTTGACAATGAAAGTATGCCGCTCAAAATATTATTTATCTCTATTGCAAAACTGAGCTCTAGCACCTCTACAAATCCCTGCTTCCCTCTGCAAAGGGCCTATCTATTTACTTTTATGTTGAGTCATCACCCTCTTATTAAAAAGCACTAGCTGGAGAGCGCAGCTGTCATTTGCATCCATTACTATTAATTTATATTGGGTAAGACTATGACTGGATCTCTTTTACCATGAATTACAATGTTTAGTCAGTCCTTGATCTTTAAAGGTGCTCTGCATTTATGTTTTGTGGTCTCAGAAAGGGCTAGCGAGATACCATCTTGTTATATCATATCATGATTGTTTTGAGAAAGTGTTGTCATCCGAGATTTATTATTATTGCTCGCTAGTTGATTATGCCATTGATATGAGTAAACATGAGACCTAAGAGTTATTGTGAATGTGGTTAGTCATAATCTTTGCTGAAAATTTGAATGCTGGCTTTACATATTTACAACAACAAGAGCAAACAGAGTTTGTAAAAGTTTTTCTTTATCACTTTCAGTTTATCAACTGAATTGCTTGAGGACAAGCAAAGGTTTAAGCTTGGGGGAGTTGATACGCCTCCGTCGTATCTACTTTTCCAAACACTTTTGCCCTTGTTTTGGACTCTAACTTGCATGATTTGAATGGAACTAACCCGGACTGACGCTGTTTTCAGCAGACTTTCCATGGTGTTATTTATGTGTAGAAACAAAAGTTCTCGGAATGACCTGAAACTCCACGGAACATATTTTTGGAAAATATTAAAAATACTGGAAGAAGAATCCACGCCAGGGGGCCCACACCCTGTCCACGAGGGTGGGGGCGCGCCTGCCCCCCCAGGGCGCCCCCTGCCTCGTGGTCCCCCTGACGCTCCACCGACCTCAACTCCAACTCCATATATTCGTGTTCGGGGAGAAAAAATCAGAGAGAAGGATTAATCGCGTTTTACGATACGGAGCCGCCGCCAAGCCCTAAAACCTCTCGGGAGGGCTGATCTGGAGTCCGTTCGCGGCTCCGGAGAGGGGGATTCGTTGCCGTCGTCATCATCAACCATCCTCCATCACCAATTTCATGATGCTCACCGTTGTGCGTGAGTAATTCCATCGTAGGCTTGCTGGATGGTGATGGGTTGGATGAGATCTATCATGTAATCGAGTTAGTTTTGTTAGGGTTTGATCCCTAGTATCCACTATGTTCTGAGATTAATGTTGCTATGACTTTGCTATGCTTAATGCTTGTCACTAGGGCCCGAGTGCCATGATTTCAGATCTGGACCTATTATGTTTTCATGAATATATGTGAGTTCTTGATCCTATCTTGCAAGTCTATAGTCACCTACTACGTGTTATGATCCGGCAACCCCGAAGTGACAATAATCGGGACCACTCCCGTTGATGACCTTAGTTTGAGGAGTTCATGTATTCACTATGTGTTAATGCTTTGGTCCGGTACACCATTAAAAGGAGGCCTTAATATCCCTTAGTTTCCATTAGGACCCCGCTGCCACGGGAGGGTAGGACAAAATATGTCATGCAAGTTCTTTTCCACAAGCACGTATGACTATATTCGGAATACATGCCTACATTACATTGATGAACTGGAGCTAGTTCTGTGTCACCCTATGTTATGACAGTTACATGATGAACCGCATCCGGCATAATTCTCCATCACCGATCCAATGTGTGACGCCCGGATATTTAAGCTACAGTGAACCTCTGCTAATGATGCCATGTCACCTCGATTACTGTTGCTAATCTCGTGTTAGTTCGAAACCGGTTCGAATTCAAATTCAAAATCAAGCAAACAATAAAAGTTTTTAAATATTAAAACTAAAATGTTCGGGTTGTGCCAAATAATGCATAGGTAATTATGGAGAAGAAACCACACTTCTGTAAAGTATTCAAATGCACTAAAATAAATAAAACTGCAGCTAAACCTAATATAAATGCCCTTTTGATTTATGAAAATGCGAACTAAATAGTTTAAAATACCAAAATATATTGTGGCAGTGGGGTAGTTTGCAACCTCAATTTAGGTACTGGTCTTATAATTTTGCAAAACTAAAATAAAAGCGTAAATAAGATAAAAATAGAAAAGAAATAAAGTGAATAAAAACTAAAGGCAAAAGGTAAAAGAAACCCCCACCCCACTGGGCCAAGTGGCCTAACTCGGCCACCAGGTCGGCCCACCCCGCCTACTGCATAACCTCCCACCACAGCCTAACCCTAGACCGAACCCCCACCCCTCGCACTCATTCCCCCCTTTCCTCCCCATCTGGATCGGGCAAGTGCCCCGACCCCATCGCCCCACAACGCCAGCACCCCGACCCCGTCGCCGGACTCCCCCACCGTCGCGACGCCCGCGTCGTCCCCCTCCCCTGCGGCCGCCGTCGCACCTTCGTCGGATCTCCACCAACACCGTCGCCGATTGTCGGGGCAACCCCACCGGAGCTCCTCTGTCTCGACGTCGCCGTCGCGCGGAGCCCCTCCCGTTGCCGGACCGCCCCACCGTCGTCGCCCCGTCCTCAACCTCCCCCTCGACTTGGCTCCTACGAGCCTCGCCGCCCCGTGCATCGATGCCGCATGTGAGGCCCCCTCTGACCCTTCTTTCCCCCCGTCCGGTCACCATGCGTCGACCCCGCTCGCGCCGCTCGGTCCGCGCCGTAGCTCGTCGCACCTGCGACGGCCCTGCCCCTCGCGCCCGCACGCGCTCACCCAGTTGAGGCCGCGCCGCTGCGCCCCTTTGCCGCCCTCCACCGCTGCTGCCGCGCCCCGGCGCCGCCCCGCCGTGGTCTCGCCAATGCCACCTCCGGCGGCCGGCCTCGCCGTGCCCTGCTGTCGCCGGCGCCCCCCTGGTGGCTTGGGCAGACGCCCAAATGGGCTGGGCACCCGGCACCCTTTACACCCGCACCCTGTGCCCGTTAAGCCCCCGGGTCGCTGACAAACGGGGCCCACCAGCCCCAGAACGTTTTTATAAAAAAAGAATTAAAAATATAATAATGAAATTAATTAATTAAAGAATTAATTAACTTAATTAATTTTGATTAATTAAACTAAACTACTAATTAAACTAATTAATCATGATTAGTTAGTATAGTCAATGACGAACGGGACCCACATGTCAGTTTGACCAGTCAACACCCCTGTTGACTGCTGATGTCATGCTGACGTCAGCATGCACTGTTCTGGATAATGTTGAATTAAATTATTTAGATAAATCCTAAAAATGATTTAAAACTTTAGAAAATCATATAAAATAAACCGTAGCTCAGATGAAAAAACTTTGTACATGAAAGTTGCTCAGAACGACGAGACGAATCCGGATACGCAGCCCGTTCGTCCGCCACACACCCCTAGCATATCTAACACGCAACTTTCCCCCTCCGGTTCATCTGTCCGAAAACGCGAAACACCGGGAATACTTTCCCGGATGTTTCCCCTCTTCGCCGGTATCACCTCCTGCCGCGTTAGATCACCTCTAGCACCGCGTATTGCCATGTTATGCTTTGTGATGCTTTGATTGCTCTGTTATTTATTGTGTCCCCCCTCCGTTACTTCTTTCCGGTAGACCCCGAGACCGCTGCCGGTACCCCTGTGATCGACTACATCGACGATGAACCCTTCTTGCCAGAGCAACTAGGCAAGCCCCCCCCCTTGATCACCAGATATCGCCTATTCCTTCTCTATACTGCTTGCATTAGAGTAGTGTAGCATGTTACTGCTTTCGGTTAATCCTATACTGATGCATAGCCTGTCATTGTTGCTACAGTTGTTACCCTACCTGCTATCCTACTGCTTAGTATAGGATGCTAGTGTTCCATTAGTGGCACTACACTCTTGTCCGTCTGCCATGCTATACTACTGGGTCGTGATCACTTCGGGAGGTGATCACGGGTATATACTATATACTTTATATACATGACACATGTAGTGACTAAAGTCGGGTCGGCTCGTTGAGTACCCACAAGTGATTCTGATGAGGGCGCTGAAAGGACAGGTGGCTCCATCCCGGTACAGGTGGGCCTGGGTTCCTGACGGCCCCCGACTGTTACTTTGTGGCGGAGCGACAGGGCAGGTTGAGACCACCTAGGAGAGAGGTGGGCCTGGCCCTGGTCGGCGTTCGCGGATACTTAACACGCTTAACGAGATCTTGGTATTTGATCTGAGTCTGGCCATTTGGTCTATACGCACTAACCAACTACGCGGGAACAGTTATGGGCACTCGGCGTCGTGGTATCAGCCGAAGCTCTTCTTGACGTCAGCGACTGAGTGGCGCGCGCCGCATTGGACCGTAAGCTCGCGCTTGTATTAAGGGGGCTAGGTCTGCTTCCGGCCGCGTACGCAACGTGCAGGTGTGCAATGGGCGATGGGCCCAGACCCCTGCGCGCATAGGATTTAGAACGGCGTGCTGACCTCTCTGTTGAGCCTAGGTGGGGCTGCGACGTGTTGATCTTCCGAGGCCGGGCATGACCCAGGAAAGTGTGTCCGGCCAAATGGGATCGAGCGTGTTGGGTTATATGGTGCATCCCTGCAGGGAAGTTTATCTATTCGAATAGTCGTGTCCCTCGGTAAAAGGACGACCCGGAGTTGTACCTTGACCTTATGACAACTAGAACTGGATACTTAATAAAACACACCCTTCCAAGTGCCAGATACAACCCGATGATCGCTCTCTAGAAGGGCGACGAGGAGGGGATCGCCGGGTAGGATTATGCTATACGATGCTACTTGGTGAACTTACCATCTATTCTCTTCTACATGCTGCAGGATGGAGGTGGCCTGAAGCGTAGTCTTCGACAGGATTAGCTATCCCCCTCTTATTCTGGCATTCTGTAGTTCAGTCCACTGATATGGCCCTTTACACATATACCCATGCATATGTAGCGTAGCTCCTTGCTTGTGAGTACTTTGGATGAGTACTCACGGTTGCTTTTCTCCCTCTTTTCCCCCTTTCCTTCCTACCTGGTTGTCGCAACCAGATGCTGGAGCCCAGGAGCCAGACGCCACCGTCGACGACGACTCCTACTACATCGGAGGTGCCTACTACTACGTGCAGCCCGCTGACGACGACCAGGAGTAGTTAGGAGGATCCCAGGCAGGAGGCATGCGCCTCGTTCGATCTGTATCCCAGTTTGTGCTAGCCTTCTTAAGGCAAACTTGTTTAAATTATGTCTGTACTCAGATATTGTTGCTTCCGCTGACTCGTCTATGATCAAGCACTTGTATTCGAGCCCTCGAGGCCCCTGGCTTGTATTATGATGCTTGTATGACTTATTTATGTTGTAGAGTTGTGTTGTGATATCTTCCCGTGAGTCCCTGATCTTGATCGTACACGTTTGCGTGCATGATTAGTGTACGATTGAATCGGGGGCGTCACAAGTTGGTATCAGAGCCGACTACCTGTAGGAATCCCCCTTTCCAACTCCTTGGCCGAAGTCGAGTCTAGTCATTGAAAAACTTTTACTAACATGGCTGTGTGGCTTACGGGCCCACGTCGCCATTGGGTGGTATTAGGATCTTTTACTCCTCGATCCTTACTCTGGGACTCTGATCTCTCTTCTATTCGGGTTAAATGATTTTACTAAATCTGACTCTAGGTTCTCGTAACTACTTCTCCCGGAGGGCCCCTTATCACAGATGAACGCCTACTGCACCAGAAGATTTCGAAGTTACTCCCCGATACTCTTTCGAGACTTTGTGCTCGTTGCTTTTGCAATTCCCTACCACTGATCTATCCCTATGGATAAATACTTACAACCGTCGTTCTTAATTCTATTCCAAGTTGATCTTGTTCATACAAGATTCCCCGAACCGCTCTCCGTTGTTCCAAGAATCCTTTGAGCTTACTGCTATACAGTTCTTTGTCACCTGAATACCCCTACGGATAATTCTCGCACTTACCGAGTATCCGCTCATCCCCAGTTGATTCAAGTATTTCACAAAAGTGTTCAAAATACCATTCGATCTTCCAAAAATCCTCAGGAGCCTTTTGCTCTTGAAATTCTTGCTTACTTGCATTATGATTAATCTTAAGTCTCGTAATCTTATTGGCATCTCTTGTCATTATCATGTTGAGTCCGTTGATTCAATCTGTTGCGAATGCTCGCAATCCTCAATCAGAGCCTAGAATTCATCCTTCCGGCTCAGACGTCATTTGAAACGTGAGCTGGTTCTCGCCAATCAAATTGTCGTCGATTTTGCCCCTATGTCTATTGAACTTATCCATCCTTGATTAGAGCGTCTGTTTCTGATCCTTCGCTTTGTAAATCATAATTCCTTTGCAATTGAGCTCTAAGTTACTTAGTTGTTTCTATAATCCAAGGTCTTTGCATTGATTCTACCTCTGGTTGTGTGCCGATACTCACATCACATCCTTTATGGACCATCAGAACCTTGTTGGATTTTATCCGACAACGTCCTTCATATTCAATCACTTTGGAAGTTCTTTCCCTGATACATAATGCCTTTAGTAAATTGTATCCTCTCATTTTGTCACCCATGCTCTACTATCGAGCTTGAGTTATTTACCCCTGAAGCTTGTGGTATATGTTTCCACGGTGCCCCGATGGGTTGAACCTATGCCTTTCATAGTATGTGTGAACTCGAAAGTTTTCATGAGTCATACTCTTCTGGTATTTTGCCAGATAAAAATTTTCAACACTGCAACTTCATCAAACGCGAGAAGTGAATGAAAGGGTATGCATTGGAGAAGTGGGAGTCGACCTTGAACTTTGTGTTCATGCCCATGGACACGATGCAGATCCTATCATAGAAGCTTCTTGTAATAATAACTATTTCCTTGATATGATATCGTCTAGTATCTGTGTATTGATCCTTTTGCAATCGTGGTTCCGACCATGTTCTCCTTTAAATACCATTTCTCGTGCGAGTTTAAGCACTTGTCCTCTGCAGAGCAATACCCCCGTCCAACCTCTACTTTGGTCTGTCGTCGAGTATTACCCCCCTGGTATCTCGAGAATGCCAAGGAACTACTTAACTTCTTATGAGTTCTTCATCAACTAATATTCTTGCCGATTCCATTTTTCCAACGGGTTCTGAGTTGTTAGAACCCCTCAAAGACACCGATAAGTGAATCAATTCCGCACTCCGATTCAATAACTCTAAGTAATTTTTGTTGCTTACGAGTTTAATAATCCTTCAAGTCATTCCTAGCCTGCTCGGCTATGTCATTATCGTGCCGATTTTAATTGTGCTACCTGGACCTTCCCAGCGCACAAATTTCGACAGTGAGCTAATCTTGCGTCGATCTTCCTCGTCATATCACTTCTCCTTGAACAGCAAACTTGATTTAGAGTTTGTGTCCTACCCGTGGTTCCAATAACCTTTCGCTTTCATCATTCCTTTGACTTGATGTCATCGTCAATCAATTACATCTTCTTGAAAACCTCTCGACAAATTTGTCGTGATCATTGTCAACAATTTGACTTCTTCCAAGTTGTGTGTCAAAATTCAGGATGAGAAATACCATCCTTGCCCCTCGATGAATTGTGTTATCATCGACAACATTCTTGCCTCCCCCCAACACAAACTTGTTCATATTTTGTGTTGTATCTTGATTTCCCTGCTATCCAACCTATGTTATGTTCTACCGTGGAGTATTACCATCTTTGATGTCAAGAATGTCGTGAGCATTACTCCACCTCTTAAGAATTCTTGGTACAGTGATACTTCTCACCATCACCATTCTTTCTTGGTCCCCGTGTTGTTTCTAAACGAAATACCGACAAATGGTCTGTGATGTGTAAATTCTAAACTTCTAGCAACCCTATTGCTTTGAAGTTATTGGTCTATAGTTTCATTCTACGTCTATGGCTTAATGAATCATCATTCGAACATTGATCGTGCTACCTAGCCCATATTTCGGGTGCACATTTCAACCAATGTTTAACTGTGTATGTTTTCCTCGAGCATACATCATTAAGTCATTCGATCTAGCTAATGTTATCTCCTTGTTCACATAGTTGTGGAAATCCATCTTTTGGAAATCTCAATGGATTGTCGCTGAGTCAATCAGTCACCTCCTCACCTCTCCTAGATTTAATGATGAACCCTTGTTCGGAACTCGCTTCCATAGTTCATGTCCCGAGAATCTTACATTGTCATCTCGTCAATTTGTGTTGCACCTTTTCTTCTCAGGCATCCTGAGTCTGAGTTATCCTGACACCAATCAGATCTGAATCCCGGTCAGGTATGATGGTTGGAACATATTTCCAAGAGTTTTAACATTGGTCTTTATATCTCCCGGTAAGGTGATTGCCTAGCACACCTGGCTGGAGGACCTATTATTACAGTATCTCTTTTGGAAAGATTAACCATTTTCACATGAGGAAATTGTAAGACTTATTCTATAAGTTGTTTCCGGTGGATACTTTGTATCCAAAGTTTGACCTTTGCTTGAAGACCATGCTAATGCTATCTTGAAGCATGTCTGTGCTACTCCGATTTTCAATAAGAACATTTGAAGCACAACGCTAGAATTTCCTTTATCAACTTTTCAAACACCGTTGTTTGGGTAATGTCATGAACTTCCTCTCCCCTAACCTAAATGGTTTTCTACGTTATATCTTGTCATGGATATCATGCTCTGCTTGTCCTTGGGAAGGATATACCCCTGGTACATGTGTCAAACACATTTTCCTTTCCATTGTTCTGTTTGATCTGATGATCACATTTTCCTTTGCATTGAATTGTTTAACCTTCCTTGTGATCCATATGATCTAAGCAGTAATATTCTTCTGCTTATGTAAACACCTTGGTGTACAACCGTGTGAGTAAGACCCTGTTGCATTTGTCGATAGCATTCCGGTAACCACCGATGGACGAGAACTTTGCCTATTGGTCCGCCTCGTACAACGAGCAGGAAAATGGTTCTCTTCGTCCCTCGCCCTTGGTACCGATGTTGGCATTGACATAATTGACAGGCTTTCCTCTGACCTACATTGCTATCATGATCGTGCATGATCACAACGCCCTCCCTAATTTTTTTAACCCACAGTTCCACATGATCAAAACCTGACTCTCCTATACAACCCCTGTTTCCAAAGATATTCCTCATGCTTGGCTTCGTATGTAATTCACGAGCCACCTTCCCTATGATCATCAATTCTGGTATTAGAAACAATACTTATGCACATTGATCTGAACCCCTTTCACACTCTGTTTCAGGCAACAAAGGATTGCCTATCCGCTTGAAACGTCTTATTGTACCTTCGTACCTTACTCTCGACGTATTTTATTGGTTCAACTCGAGAGATACTCTTATGCTCATTCATGGGGTAACCCCAGTTTGTTTCCCTCATAAGCATTCTGTCGTAGCCGAGCTGCCCCTTACCTATTCGTAAGTACGATGGAGTTCCCGAAGGGAGACAACTTCATCATGATGCATTGGAATAAAGAATTGAAGACATCAACGAAAGGGATTAACTTCTTCGAGAAGATCCGTTAGAATATCGTAACCAAACCTTTCCCCCTTAGACCCCCTCTTAAATCTAGGGACGAGATTTCTTGTAGTGGAGGAGAATTGTGACGCCCGGATATTTAAGCTATAGTGAACCTCTGCTAATGATGCCACATCACCTCGATTACTGTTGCTAATCTCGTGTTAGTTCGAAACCGGTTCGAATTCAAATTCAAAATCAAGCAAACAATAAAAGTTTTTAAATATTAAAACTAAAATGTTCGGGTTGTGCCAAATAATGCGTAGGTAATTATGGAGAAGAAACCACACTTCTGTAAAGTATTCAAATGCACTAAAATAAATAAAACTGCAGCTAAACCTATTATAAATGCCCTTTTGATTTATGAAAATGCGAACTAAATAGTTTAAAATACCAAAATATATTGTGGCAGTGGGCTAGTTTGCAACCTCTATTTAGGTGCTGGTCTTATAATTTTGCAAAACTAAAATAAAAGTGTAAATAAGATAAAAACAGAAAAGAAATAAAGTGAATAAAAACTAAAGGCAAAAGGTAAAAGAAACCCCCACCCCACTGGGCCAAGTGGCCTAACTGGGCCACCAGGTCGGCCCACCCCGCCTACTGCATAACCCCCCACCACAGCCTAACCCTAGACCGAACCCCCACCCCTCGCACTCATTCCCCCCTTTCCTCCCCATCTGGATCGGGCAAGCGCCCTGACCCCATCGCCCCACATCGCCAGCGCACCGACCCCGTCGCCGGACTCCCCCACCGCCGCGACGCCCACGTTGTCCCCCTCCCCTGCGGCCGCCGTTGCACCTTCGTCGGATCTCCACCAACACCGTCGCCGATTGTCGGGGCAACCCCACCGGAGCTCCTCTGCCTCGACGTCGCCGTCGCGCGGAGCCCCTCCCGTTGCCGGACCGCCCCACCGTCGTCGCCCCGTCCTCAACCTCCCCCTCGACTTGGCTCCTACGAGCCTCGCCGCCCCGTGCATCGACGCCGCATGTGAGGGCCCCTCTGACCCTTCTTTCCTCCCGTCCGGTCACCACGCGTCGACCCCGCTCGCGCCGCTCGAGCTGCGCCGTAGCTCGTCGCACCTACGACGGCCTTGCCCCTCGCGCCCGCACGCGCTCACCCAGTTGAGGCCGCGCCGCTGCGCCCCTTTGCCGCCCTCCACCGCTGCTGCCGCGCCCCGGCGCCGCCCCGTCGTGGCCTCGCCACTGCCGCCTCCGGCGGCCGGCCTCGCCATGCCCTGCTGTCGCCGTCGCCCCCCTGGTGGCCTGGGCAGACGCCCAAATGGGCTGGGCACCCGGCACCCTTTACACCCGCACCCTGTGCCCGTTAAGCCCCCGGGTCGCTGATGAACGGGGCCCACCAGTCCCAGAACATTTTTATAAAAAAAGAATTAAAAATATAATAATGAAATTAATTAATTAAAGAATTAATTAACTTAATTAATTTTGATTAATTAAACTAAACTACTAATTAAATTAGTTAATCATGATTAGTTAGTATAGTCAATGACGAACGGGACCCACATTTCAGTTTGACCAGTCAACACCCCTGTTGACTGCTGACGTCATGCTGATGTCATGCTGACGTCAGCATGCACTATTCTGGATAATGTTGAATTAAATTATTTAGATAAATCCTAAAAATGATTTAAAACTTTAGAAAATCATATAAAATAAACCGTAGCTCAGATGAAAAAACTTTGTACATGAAAGTTGCTCAGAACGACGAGACGAATCCGGATACGCAGCCCGTTCGTCCGCCACACACCCCTAGCATATCTAACACGCAACTTTCCCCCTCCGGTTTATCTGTCCGAAAACGCGAAACACCGGGAATACTTTCCCGGATGTTTCCCCCTCTTCGCCGGTATCACCTCCTGCCGCGTTAGATCACCTCTAGCACCTCGTATTGCCATGTTATGCTTTGTGATGCTTTGATTGCTCTGTTATTTATTGTGTCCCCCCTCCGTTACTTCTTTCCGGTAGACCCCGAGACCGCTGCCGGTACCCCTGTGATCGACTACATCGACGACGAACCCTTCTTGCCAGAGCAACCAGGCAAGCCCCCCCCCCTTGATCACCAGATATCGCCTATTCCTTCTCTATACTGCTTGCATTAGAGTAGTGTAGCATGTTACTGCTTTCGGTTAATCCTATACTGATGCATAGCCTGTCATTGTTGCTACATTTGTTACCCTACCTGCTATCCTACTGCTTAGTATAGGATGCTAGTGTTCCATCAGTGGCACTACACTCTTGTCCGTCTGCCATGCTATACTACTGGGCCTGATCACTTTGGGAGGTGATCACGGGTATATACTATATACTTTATATACATGACACATGTGGTGACTAAAGTCGGGTCGGCTCGTTGAGTACCCGCAAGTGATTCTGATGAGGGGGCTGAAAGGACAGGTGGCTCCATCCCGGTAGAGGTGGGCCTGGGTTCCTGATGGCCCCCGACTGTTACTTTGTGGCGGAGCGACAGGGCAGGTTGAGACCACCTAGGAGAGAGGTGGGCCTGGCCCTGGTCGGCGTTCGCGGATACTTAACACGCTTAACGAGATCTTGGTATTTGATCTGAGTCTGGCCATTTGGTCTATACGCACTAACCAACTACGCGGGAACAGTTATGGGCACTCGGCGTCGTGGTATCAGCCGAAGCTCTTCTTGACGTCAGCGACTGAGTGGCGCGCGCCGCATTGGACCGTAAGCTCGCGCTTGTATTAAGGGGGCTAGGTCTGCTTCCGGCCGCGTACGCAACGTGCAGGTGTGCAATGGGCGATGGACCGAGACCCCTGCGCGCATAGGATTTAGACCGGCGTGCTGACCTCTCTGTTGAGCCTAGGTGGGGCTGCGACGTGTTGATCTTCCGACGCCAGGCATTACCCAGGAAAGTGTGTCCGGCCAAATGGGATCAAGCGTGTTGGGTTATGTGGTGCACCCCTGCAGGGAAGTTTATCTATTCGAATAGTCGTGTCCCTCGGTAAAAGAATGACCCGGAGTTGTACCTTGACCTTATGACAACTTGAACTGGATACTTAATAAAACACACCCTTCCAAGTGCCAGATACAACCCGGTGATCGCTCTCTAGCAGGGCGACGAGGAGGGGATCGCCGGGTAGGATTATGCTATACGATGCTACTTGGTGAACTTACCATCTATTCTCTTCTACATGCTGCAAGATGGAGGTGGCCTGAAGCGTAGTCTTCGACAGGATTAGCTATCCCCCTCTTATTCTGGCATTCTGCAGTTCAGTCCACTGATATGGCCCTTTACACATATACCCATGCATATGTAGCGTAGCTCCTTGCTTGCGAGTACTTTGGATGAGTACTCACGGTTGCTTTTCTCCCTCTTTTCCCCCTTTCCTTCTACCTGGTTGTCGCAACCAGATGCTGGAGCCCAGGAGCCAGACGCCACCGTCGACGACGACTCCTACTACACCAGAGGTGCCTACTACTACGTGCAGCCCGCTGACGACGACCAGGAGTAGTTAGGAGGATCCCAGGCAGGAGGCCTGTGCCTCGTTCGATCTGTATCCCAGTTTGTGCTAGCCTTGTTAAGGCAAACTTGTTTAACTTATGTCTGTACTCAGATATTGTTGCTTCCGCTGACCCGTCTATGATCGAGCACTTGTATTCGAGCCCTCGAGGCCCCTGGCTTGTATTATGATGCTTGTATGACTTATTTATGTTGTAGAGTTGTGTTGTGATATCTTCCCGTGAGTCCCTGATCTTGATCGTACACGTTTGCGTGCATGATTAGTGTATGATTGAATCGGGGGCGTCACACAATGCCTACGAGCTTTTCATATATTGTTCTTCGCTTATTTATTTTTCCGTTGCTACTGTTACAATCACTACAAAACCCTAAAATATTACTTTTGCTACCGTTACTTTTGTTACCGTTATCACTACTATCATATTACTTTGCTACTAAATACTTTGCTGCAGATATTAAGTTATCCCGGTGTGGTTGAATTGAAAACTCAGCTGCTAATACTTGAGAATATTCTTTGGCTCCCCTTGTGTCGAATCAATAAATTTGGGTTGAATACTCTACCCTCGAAAACTGTTGCGATCCCCTATACTTGTGGGTTATCACGCATCACGGCGTCGTCGATTGCGTTGCCGGGGAGCGCCTCGGCCTCGACAGGCCGTGGCGCCTGCTCGTTTTCCTCATCGACGAGGTTGATGGCAGATGCGGGGTTTTGATGGGTTGGCATGCTTGGAAAAGGTGGATGTACTACAGGCTGCGCTTTTTGCCTCCATGCGTCGCGCGCCGCCTAGGTTTATGCGCAATGAGGACGGGGCGTCGACCCGTTGGCTGGGCAGCTGGGGTTGCTGACAGCCCACCCGAGTTTGAGTCCTAACTCGGACGCGCGGTGCTCGCAGAGTTTCTCCTATAAAAAATGCCAACGAGGGTTAGCCCTTGGGTTGGTCTCATTTTTTTAGGTTTATGCGCAATATCGCTGGGTGGCGGGAAACAGGTGAGGAAATGGCGGGAAACGGTGGCGTGTTCATAAAATGCCATCAATTAATGGAAACTTAGTATAGAAGGAACATCGAGCTAGCACAAGAAGTAGATGATAATCAAATGATCGTTTATCCTAGTTAATTATGCATGTAATAGTTTACTTTGGTGTGTGAAAATGTCATATGTGTACTAGCCACCTATGTAATTGGATGTTTGCCGTGTATTACACACATCTTGTTTATGTGAAACATTTCTGTTCTCTTGGCTCAACACAAACAGTTTATCGGAATGAACTGTATGCCCTCCATTGCACACACCTTGATCTGGTTGAACCATTTCTGTTGCGTTGCCTAATCGAAAACAGTTCATCCGAGTGAACCGTATGCCGTATATCGCACACACCTTGATCTGGCTGACCGTTTCTTTTGTGTTGCTTAATCACAAACAGTTCATCCGAGTGAACTGTATGCCGTATATCGCACACGCCTTCACCTGGCTGCCCGTTTCTTTTGTTCTGCCACATCGCAAACAGTTAATTGAACTGAACCGTATGCCCCTCATCGCACACGCAACTAAAATCTGAACCGTGTTCGATGTATCCTTCATCGCAAACGTTTTGCATCTTTTTGACGGGTTTTTTACATCGCCGCTTGCGATTAATGCATCGCACACAGTTTTGTTAAAGGGTCTCTGATCGTAGTGTCGCGTTAGCAGCATCCTGCAGTAGTGGTTGGCTTTTCAATGTGTCCGCATGATCATCGTGGTTTGTTCGTTGATGTGAAGTTGGAGCTGCAGCGGCGGCCCGAGTGGTGATGATGACTTGCGAGGGATGGTTTGACTCGACGATTCTCCACGGTGCCAACCTTGCATATTTCTTATTCATAACTCCTTCATAATCAGAGTTGCCCTGTCGCCAACACATATGGCTGACTGTTTGGCAGATCTTGGAGTGACTTCATGCAGCTGTTGCGGCGAGGGCTACACCGGTGGTCATTTGTGGTGAAGTCAAAGTCGCTTGCTCGATGAGGAGTGATGACGATGATGTCGGCATGCAACCTTGGTGATGTTCTCTTCAATGCAGTGTGCAATGTGCATGGTGTATTGTCATGTTCCATGATGGTTGCTATGGGCATTTGTGTTGATTTTTATCCAGTTTTCCGCTATTAACTAAGCATTATTCGTCTTATTTAATAAGACGAGGCAAAGCTGGTGCCTCCCTTTCAGATTTTTTTTGTTGAGAAAAGTATACTTTTTGTTCCTCAACTCTGAGCGAAGTCTAGATTTAGTCCCTTAACTTTAAAACCGGACAACTTGCACCCTTATCTTTTGAAACCGGCCAAACTTAGTCCCTTGTCTCGGTTGACCCGGTATCGCTACTGACTCAGCATGGTTTTGACCAGTCTTGGTCCACATTGCAGTATTTCTCTCTCCTACCTTCTTCCTTCTCACACTGGCTTATTGAGGCATTTCATCCAACACCTTGCATGCACGGCATGTGCCGTCCACAGCCGAACCCTCGCAAGTCCCTCTAGCCAGTCACGATGCCTCTGCTCTACCTCGTCGGCCACCGCGAGCTTGTTGCACCTTGTCGGACATCACAACTCCGCTCTACCTCGCGGGACACCACGGCCCACGACCACTCCCGCTTCATGACGAGGATGAAGGCAAGCAGGCGGCGTCATCATGGTGGCCACGGAGAATGAAGGCAAGCCCACGAGGAGAAGCTCAGGAGAGGGTCGGGCATCTCCATCTGGTGCTCAGCACGACGACCATGCTGGGCGGGGCAGCGTCGCCCATGTACACAGCCAAAAAAAGGGACGAGACATCGTCGCCCATGTACACCATGTACGCTCTCGTACAACGTCCTAAACACTAGGGATAAAACTAACGGGACGAGGCAGCACCACGGGCATTGCTGGGTGGGGTGGCGGCGCTCCTGTACAGCCTCTCGAAGGTGATGGTGATGGGCGTGGTGAGGCTGGTGGTGGAGATGCTGGCGTGCCGGCGTGCGTGTGAATGCCATGTCGCTCGGTTGCTGCGGCAAGCGCTCCGTTGGCGAGGACCGCGACAGCTGAGATGACGCCGAGCTGCACGGCGATCTGCGAGCCACGGGGGAGAGCGCGACGGAGATGCTCACGCTGACTTGCACCGTCCCGAGTTTCGGCTTCCTTTTGTCCTAAACGAAGCAGCACGCCGGTGCACAGGGCATCAACCAGCAGCCGTCCACGGCGTAGTGCACGCGCACAAGCCACGGGAGCACTGGCGGGAGCAGCCACCACGGTCCGGTCATAGACTGCACATGCAGCGCATGCTAGGTGTTTGATGAAATGTCTGAGTAATCCAATGTGAGGAGAAAGGTAGGAG
Source organism: Aegilops tauschii subsp. strangulata (assembly GCF_002575655.3). NCBI lineage: Eukaryota > Viridiplantae > Streptophyta > Magnoliopsida > Poales > Poaceae > Aegilops > Aegilops tauschii. Next base: position 203,829,190 of record NC_053035.3, on the reverse strand, counting down.
AGAGAAATACCGCCACGTGGACGAAGACTGGTCAAAACCGCGCTGAGTCAGTAGCGATACCGGGTCAACCGAGACAAGGGACTAAACTTGTCTGGTTTCAGGAGTTGGGGGTGCAAGTTGTCCAGTTTTAAAGTTGATGGACCAAATATAGAGTCCGTCTAGAGTTGAGGGATGAAAAGTATACTTTACTAAAATGAAATCCGCAAGTCAACGGAAGAGTGAAAACACATGCGCAAAAGTCGTTGAAACCAGATGTGAAAGAGAGCTATATTTGACTTGGTTGCCACCACCCAGCAGTGATAATCGTTGTCCTGACTCGTGTTGCAACCTCCAGTAGTTAGCCAAGTCAGACCAGACCATTGTGCGGGTCTTTTCAAAGTTTTCGTGTTTGCCACCAATAAGTGTGTGTATTTCTAGTTTTTTTTTTCTTTTCAAAACGTTCGATCGTAATGTTTGTATTTTTTTCTCCATAGTACTTTGACAAGTTGAGCAAGATTTCCAGCCATGTGTTCCTTCAGACTACCGTCCATCAAGATGAAAACGACTAAATGGAGAAAATCGCTATGTTACTTCGGAAAACATATACAAAGGTTGCTTTCTGAGAGATCTGTACAGTGAGTACATCATGTACGGCAACCATACGCTCCACTGGTGATTACTCTTTTAGTAGTTTTCTTCTTGTGAACTTTGATTACTCTTTTAGTTTTACTACTCCACAACCATGATGAAAGTAATTGTTCCTGCGATTTGTGAGTTGCCATTTCCCTCTCCTCGCCGTGCTTATTTCAACACCTGCACCCATCACTATCCAAACCCTCACGTTTCTCTCGCGTCCCCTCGTCCCAGCTCCCAAAGCAAGCAACGACCAACCAAGCAGAAAGAGACAGTCCGAAGCAGGAGCCGGCCATCCATTGACCTACTAACTACGCAATCCAATCCAAATCCCGTACCCTGAACCAGAAGCAGCCGCGTCTTCTTCCTCCCAACCCCATGTGGGGGAGGCTCAGCTAGGTGGCTTTGCCCAGGTGAGCAGGAAACGACCCGTCCCGTGAAGAGAGCTTCGTGTCTTTCATTTCAACTTCCCTTGGGTTGGTTTTGGACTTTGAAGAAGGTTGAGCAATTGGTTGGTCGGTTGTTGGCTTGAAAGATCTTGCGGTTTCTGTCTGCCTGATCGTCTCCATGGGTGTATGTTCTGGTCCTGGTGGCTTCCTTTCGTCGACCGTCCTTGTTTAGATTGGTGCGTCTTTTGCATTGGTAATTGATTGATCCAGTAGGATCTCATCTTTATTTGAAAAGTGCCAATCTCTTTTGCCTCTTCTGAAACCCCTTCAGTTTTCTTCTTTTGACGCCTTCAAGGTTTCTCTCTCTCCCTCCTTCTGGTTGTAGAATAATGGCGCTGCTTTCTGCGCCTGGTCTTCTTCACAATCAGTGCTTCCAAGATCCGAGAGCTTGCCTTTACCGCCGTCTGAAATTGATTACTATAGTAGCTGAAAGGCTGCGCCGTTGATGCTGTCATGTTATTGCAGAGCAGGAGGGTCAAAGCAGAAGAAGCGCGATGCAGTGCTTCCGGTTCGCGAGCTGGGAGAAGGAGCGGGACAAGGAGGAACTGCAGGTGCCTGCACGGTCTCAGTCGGCGCGTTCCAACAGCAGCATCTCCACGGACCATGACGCGCGGCGCTCGGGCTCAGAGTGCTGCTCGCTCACCGTCTCGTCGGAGATCAGCGTCGAGTCCTTCGGCCGGTACCGGCAGTTGTCGCTGCCGCAGCGGCCCAACAATGACCTCCGCATCTTCACCTTCCAGGAGCTCAAGAGCGCCACCCGGAGCTTCAGCCGTGCACTCATGATCGGCGAGGGCGGTTTTGGCTGCGTCTACCGCGGCACCATCCGGAGCACCCTCGAGCCGCGCCGAAGCCTTGATGTTGCTATCAAGCAGCTCGGACGCAAAGGCCTCCAGGTGCCATTCTCTTCTTTTCCTCATGCATTGCCTCCAGCTCCAGCCAACTCAACATAAACATTGTGTCAGAGCTCATCCATGGCGGTCATCCGATCATTGACCCGAACAACCATCCGTAATCTGGATGGCTTGATGCAGGTGATAACACCAATACTTTGATTCGTCATCCAGGGACATAAGGAATGGGTGACCGAGGTGAACTTTCTTGGGGTGGTGGATCATCCCAACCTGGTGAAGCTCATCGGCTACTGCGCAGAGGACGACGAGAGGGGGATTCAGTTGCTGCTCGTCTACGAGTTCATGCCTCACGGAAGCCTAGCTGATCACCTGTCAACAAGATCACCAAAGCCTGCTTCATGGGCAATGAGGCTGAGAGTAGCACTCGACACTGCTCGTGGTCTCAAGTACCTGCACGAAGATTCTGAATTCAAGGTAAGCCTCATCACAGGCATGCAGTAACTCATTCAAATGCTATGATTGCTGAAAGATACTGTAACATCATAGGAGCATGACCTATTTTAGAGTCTCTTGCCTTTTACCCAGTCCTGATATCATCTGCATCTATGAATATGTTCTTCCAGATAATATTCCGTGATCTGAAGCCTTCAAACATCCTGCTCGACGAGAACTGGAATGCAAAACTGTCGGACTTCGGCTTGGCTAGACTGGGGCCGCAAGAGGGAAGCCATGTTTCAACAGCGGTATGTAACGAGCAGCCGAAAGCCCATCTTCTTTGTCCAGCACCCGATGGCACTATTCTGAATTCCATGGCGCAATGCTGACATATTGAACAGCATACTGGGACTTTCAAAGACAGCTTTGCGAGTTCACCTAAGTATGATCGGTTCAGTAGGTACTTGGTAGTCAGTAGCAAGAATAGTTCATATTGTGGCCTTTCGTACTTGTCAGACAAACCGAAAACCAGGAATGGTTAAAAGAAACTCCTCGACATGAATGGATGCTTAGCAGTTAGCAAGTACTTTTAAAAGATTATTGGCTTGTGAAATAAGAAATTGCCAATACCATCATCCTAGATGAACAAGCAGAACAAAGGTAGGCAGTTAGGCACTTCCGGGTTAGTCAACATGCTAGTGCAGGACGACCGGTTAGGAAAGCCAGCTAACCCTGCTGGTTGGTAAAAATCAGCTAGTAACTTTTCTGGCTGCTTTCCAATTGTAGAATTTGATCACATGTGATGACAAATTTCCAAGTAAAAGTAGCCTCAGTTTGCAGCTTAACTCTAGATACCTGACATTTGTTACATATAAAAGGTAAAGTAAAATTTCTCTTTTCATTTGACATACCAAACAGGTGGTGGGTACTATAGGGTATGCAGCTCCTGAGTATATCCATACAGGACGCCTCAGCAGTAAGAATGACATATGGAGCTATGGAGTGGTTCTCTACGAGCTCCTCACAGGCCGGCGGCCTCTGGACCGGAACAGGCCGAGGGGTGAGCAGAACCTTGTGGAATGGGTGAAGCCCTACTCCTCCGACACCAAGAAGTTGGAGACCATAATGGACCCAAGGCTTGAAGGGAACTACAGCCTGAAGTCGGCAGCCAGGATTGCCTCGCTGGCAAACAAGTGCCTGGTGCGCCATGCAAGGTATAGACCTAAGATGAGTGAGGTGCTGGAGATGGTGCAGAAGATTGTCGATAGCAGTGACCTTGGAACACCAGAGCATCCCCTGATAAGCCATTCAAAAGAACTGGTTAGTGATGAGAAAAAAAGGAAAGGCCTTGATCTGAAGAGGAGGATCGCAGATATTAAAGCTGGAGATGGTAGATGGTTTACATGGCACAAGTGGACACCCAAGCTTGTGAGAACACAATGACTCAAAATATGGATGAGATGTTCCTCGTTATGACTTTAACATCCAGAGATATTAGCAAAAACAGCAACAGCTGAAATGCCACTTGAGTTGCTGTTTACCATACAATTCAGAGAACATGATAGCTAAAAACAGGCGACTTGGCAAACCTAATGCTATCATCACTAAATAGTTCAGCATTACATGTTTTCACAAGAGCTGGAAAATGAAAACTGAAGCAGTCCTTTTTGAAGTAGAAATATTGGTGTACAGTTTAACATGGAATTCGCATTTTTGCTGACTGAATTTTGAGTTGTTTCTAGTGCCAAATAAGAATTTTAAGGAGGTGCATGTAGCTTATTGGTTCCTGTGTTTGCAAGATTTGCACCCTGTATGCATCTCTCTGATGAACTTAATTATTTTTCTGCACTGACACAGCTGATATGTAAAGTTCCCTTTTCAGTACTAGATCAATTGGGAGGTAGAATTTGCCTGTGTATATCCATAAAAAATAGAATCAATGTGTTATAACTTTTACATAATTAAATTGATAATGACAAGATGAGGTTATTATAAAACAAGAAAAAAGGAGAAAATGTGGGGGGAAAAGGCGGATTCACAGGTCATGTTATTTTGCTAACTGCTCTTTGTGTACTCTATATTAAACAAAACATTGTTTCTTTAGTAAAGTACCATATGACTTTCAGGAAAATAATTTCACTATTCATAGCACAAATCGCATATGAAATATAGCGTGCTCCGGATGTTTGGCATGATAAAAATATATAACTAAGCAACACTAATTTTGGGAACTAAGATTAAAAAATAAAATAGGAATAAGTACAGTGTGGTTTCACCTTTGAGCGCTATACACAACCAGAGATCTGGTTAACGGGCAAAGCTCAGCACAGGCTACATACGCAGTTCTGGCACATGATCCTAGCAATTGGTACATTTTTACAACTGCAGATTCTTGAGAAAAACTATGGCCAGTGTATCAATTTGTGAAGCATACTTGTAATGTATATTGATGAAATCTCTACGACATGGTTCAGCACCATCTGGCATAAATAGTCAGCAGTCTTTGGAATGTTCTTGCCCTTATCTATCTGATGATCAATCATCCATACAAGCAGAAGCCATAGGTGAAACAGTTACTGAAGATGTTTACTCTCTGATTGCCGTCCAGCAACAGAATGCACTTTTCTGCTGGCAGCTCAAAGAATCTCAAGACCATATGCACACGTCATACTTCTTCTATAGCTCTGCTTCCTGTAGCAGCGCACAAATGTATTTCATCTCCTCTTCAAATATCTGGCTCTTGATGGATCTCCTCACAACTAGGTTATGTTTGGCAGTCAAATTTTCAACAAAAACCAAGTCTGCATAAGTAACCAGAACCAAGAGCTACAATGAATTTCCCCTGATTCAGACAGGATGCATGATCAGAATCCTGAAGGAGAACTTACTTTTGAGAGATCCATTAGGCACCCATTGTCCTATCTGTATGTACAGAAGTATTCTGGAATGACAACATCATCCTTCATTTTCATCTCCACCGTTATAAGATTAAGCAACGCATATATCTCTCTTGAGCCAGAATGAGCCTTGTCATGGGCAATAAACCTGTGGAGCCTTCCACCAACATCAATCTCGCTAAACCCAGGGATCTTTTTCACTCCTCTCTCCTCCATCACCTTTCTTGCTTTCTTTGCCTCTTGCCACCGCCTAGCAATAGCATAGATATTGGACAACCCAATGTACCTGCCATCATGATCTGGCTGCAATTGGACAAGCTGCCTGCCGACTACCTCCCCTAACTCTACCCATCCATGCAGATGGCATGCATTCAAGAGAGCACCAAGTACAGACACATTGGGTTCCATTGGCATACTCTTAACAACACCATATGCTTCCTCCAAGCGGCCCGCTCGACCAAGCACATCTACAAGACAAGCATAGTGCTCGACATGTGGTCTGAGCCCTTGAGCTTCAAGTGAGCGAAATAACCTCCAGGCCTCACCCACTAGACCACCATGTACGCAAGCACTTAACAAACCAAGGTATGTGATCTCATCTGGCACAACACCAGAATGTTGCATCTCCTGGAAAATCTGCACCGACTCCATGGTCAACCCATGCACTGCAAGTCCACCAATCACAGCGTTCCATATCAGAACATCGGTGCTGGTCACTGGCACGGCCCGAAACACCTCAAGCGCCTCGCTGATTGCCCCGCACTTGGCATACATGTCCACAAGAGAGGTGGCGAGCCTGAGGTTCAGCAGGAAGCCACGCTCCTGAAGGTAACGATGCATCTGCCTTCCCCGCCCAAGGTCCCCCAGATGAGCACACGCGCCTAGCACACTGACCATTGTGATATCATTCGCTCTAACACCATTGCCAGCCCCCGTGGTCTCCATCATCTCGAACAACGCCAGCGCCTCACGATGCTCCCCGCACTTGACGCACCCGTCAATCATGGCGCTCCAGGAGACCACGTCCCGCTGGGGCATCCGGTCGAACACACAGCGGGCGGAGAGGAGGTCGTGGCACTTGGCGTAGCCATCGAGAAGTGCATTCCAGGAGACAAGGTTCGGCCGCGGTATTTCGTCGAACAGGCGGCGGGCGAGGTCCGGGAGGGCGCAGGCCGCGTACATGTGGACGAGAGAGTTCGCGACATAGATGTCCCAGGGGAGGAGCCCGAGCCGGAGCGGGTGCGCGTGGAGCGAGAGGGCGAGGCGCGGGGAGGCGAGGCGAGCGGCGGCGCGGCCAAGGAAGGGGAAGGTGAGGTGGGAGGGCCGCAGCGCGGAGCGGAGGAGGAGGAGGTAGAGGGAGAAGGAGTGGTGCGGGGTGGAGGAAGAGGAAGAGGTGGTGCGGATGAGGGGGTCGAGCAGCGGCGTGGAGAGGGTGCTGCCGTCAAGGCGGCGGAGGAGGTGCGGCGGGAGGAGCGGAGGCCGCATTCGTCTCGAACCGGAAGGAGGAGAGCAAGGGCGGGAATTGATTGAGCCGGCATTATTTTGCAACAACAACGTTTGGTCACTCCATTTCCTCACATGCGAGATCGGCTTTTCAGCAAGTATAAAATGTTATCATTTTTATTATTTCTTGCGAATGAAGTATAAAAACATCTCTATCCCTATCACAATTTCATGTTTCATTTCTTTCCCATCATCCATTCGTCCAACCTTTCCCCTATGATAAGGGAAAAGCTTTCCTATCAGTCGGCTGATTACAGCCAGTGGGTCGACCGCCTCGGCTGCTCGACGCGTGTCCATGTGATTCACACATCGTTGTTGAACCTTATCTCCTCAGATGTTTGTCTCTAGAAAATCTATCTCGCCGCTCTTCTCTCTCAGCAGCCACTCTTCACTTTCTCCCTACCGACTCTCATCTAGAGCCACCATCATTCAGCCATGCAACAGATGCGGCGCATGATCTCCGCCCCGCCGTACAATAGATCCAACAATTGATCACGAAGGTCAATTGATGAAGATATCATCTTTCTTCAACACACGCACACACAAAAGATATCCCTTTGAATGAACTACATTAGGCAAATCTTTTTTCTTTCAACTCTCCAAGTTATTGTTTAAGCATAACCAACTAGCTCAGGGGTATCCAACACAGATTCTCGGAGAAAGGGTGGTTTAGAGGAAAACCAACTTGATCACGAACTCAACATAACGGTCAGGGGACAACCTAGTAATACTTTCGAGAAGATATTCGAAAAATCACGAACCATCGATATGTTACTAGGCTTGGTAACAATCTTTCTTTCCAGGACCAAGATGATATGATCAAAGGAGTGAGGGATTGACACAATCCTAACTCAGTGATCAAAGAGTGCACCATAAACATGGACTAGGTAGCACAATCAATCTTCGTGTGGTAATCTATAATCGACACGCTAAGAATAAAATTATTGTCCATTAACTACCAAGCAACGGGGTTGCTAAGAGTATTGATTTCACACATCACGGTTCATTTGTCGGCATTCCGGTTACAACCAACACGGAGACCGAGGAATGAATGATGATGGCGAGACGTATCACTGTATCAAGAATTCATAAGATAGTGTGCAATTCCCATTATATTCTTGACATAAAGAAGGTAATACTCCAAGGTAGAATAGAACAAAAGCTAGATTGACATCTTGATCTGCGGAATACAACTACGTTAACCCAATCCTAGATATGGATGAGGTACTGGAGTTTGTTTCTCGTAGTCGTTCTGAAATAGAACTGCTTGACGGACCACCGGAATAATAGGCACCGATGAACACGAATGCACAACTACTCCTGACTATCAATTGATAGACGATGGTCGGAATACAACTAAAGAGGGACATCAAAGGAACACATGGTTTTTCTAAGTTGTGGATGCATAGATTAACATGTCAAACAAAGATCAACACATTTCTTTCGAATAATCTATGCAGAAAGGTCGGATTGACACTCACAAATATAGAATGGAGAACTCATCAAGAGCACTCCTGTTGTGATCTTTTGGTTCAATGAGCCAAGGATGGTTCATGTTATTGGAAGAATGATATACCACGACCCTGGAAGGCTAGAACAAAGTTACTAAACATCCTAAAGGAGCAATAATCACTATCAACATAAATGAGCAGGATGAATTAAGCCCGAGGTGACCGAGCAAGGAGCTCAACTTGACGAAGTGGTGATGCAGCACAGTCGATGCGGCAAAGCGAAGCCCCCGGTCCAGCTAATGATGATGAAGTTGGTCGGCATGTGACGCCGAAGTCCCCGGAGTAGGTTGATTAAGAGATGGCGAAGCCCATGTCAGCCAACAAGTCGAAGCAGGTCGGCGTGTTGGATGTTGGCTTGAAGAAGAGGCGGCACAACGATGCTGACATAGGTCAAAATTTATGATGCGGTCGATGCCAGCTTGATGAAGTAACCGTGCAGCGATGACAGTGTGCCCACCCCATGTAATTCGTGGGGCGACGATGTTCTCTTGGTGATTATTTGGCCCACGCGGTGCCAAACTCTTGTTTGGCTCGCCAAAGTGATGATCCAATGAGGTTGAACTCGGCTCGACGAAGTGTTGATCCGATGAGGTTGAACTCGGCAGCCGTGGTGCAACGCTGTCGGGCTGGTTTGACACCAATGCGACCATGAAGATCGCCTTGGAAGAATATCAAAATTTGTGGGCGCGTGTTTTAGGAACAAAACACAATACTCTAAAAAAAGTTTCCTTCAAAAAGGATCACTGGTGCACGTCAGTCCTAAACAAACGGTTTAAAACCCCTTTCCAGGACGACATTTGGAACCGTCGCCAAGTGAGAGTGGGCGATAGAGGGGTCCTTCCCACACGACCCAGAAATCGTCGGGGATAGGGAGCCTTGATGCATACAGTTGTCCCTATATAACCGTTTCTGATATCTCGAATAACCCAAACGCTTCATCCTTGCTACTCGTTTGTGCTCGCATTGCCATCGCAGTCGGAGTTTTGTGGTTCTGCCTAAAACCAGGCAGATTCTAGGCACGGGAGCTTTCCAGGCAGATTCTAGGCAGATTCCAGGCACGGGAGATTTACGGTGCCTGGCACATCACAAACAGTTCATGATTATAAACCGTGTACGATAGGTAGACAATCACACACGTTTAGTTTTCCCGCATCGTATGTGATAGTGTCTGACATCACACACGCTTTGCGAACGGCAACTGTGTGCATGCTTGCACACGTTTCCTCTCTGTGAACCATCTCGGATTATGGTGTATATCGCAAACGTTTGTGTATTACCAACCGTGTGTGCCGTAATGACCTGCGCAACGTAATTTCGCCCTAATTTAATTGCTGCTATTTAAAATTGTACCTAATTTAAACTTGAAAGTAGGCTATAGCTTTATTCATATCCATCAGGTTCAAACAACCAATGCATTATTCGATTCACAGGTACATATGTTTAAGAATTACAGACGCACCAAATAAAGAATGATGTACCATGGTTCTATACTTGTACTATTACAGATGGTAAAGAAAGAGGCGACAGACATTCCAGTTGTTGAACAAGGTGAAGCGGAATGGCCCTATTATGCTCTCCTGGATGCAGAAGGCATGCAGGACTCTAGTCCAACCCCTTGTGATGGCCGGCCGCCAATCATGTAAATTGAGAGGTAATCTTGAGTAAACTGCTTCAGGATCCACTGCAAAAGAAAAAAGATTCAGATATTGTCATCTAACACAACTCATTACGGGCAGTAAAAAGAAGGCTACAGGGTTCTTACTTACCATCCTGCAGTTCACTGTTGTCTTGCATAAAGTGTAAACAAATAGTTCGATTGACACCTTTTGACCCATTTTAGTAACAATCTTTATCAGTTTCCTCACTTGATGCTGGTTCATGAATATCTCATTGCCCCATACGCAGAAAGAGTTGAAGTGTGGATCTTTTGCAATGATATATTGTACCAAAAGCACCAGGTTAATATTAGAAGCTAAACAACAATTGAAAAATGATGTAGTACAACACTCCATCCATCCCATTATATAAAATTTTGTTACATGTATATCTAGACATCATCAAAACATTAAGTTAACACTCTTCCTTGTTGCTATGTAGCCTGGGATTGCATATTTAGTCATTCAGTACAATGCATGTTGCTAAACAACAATTGAAAAACAAAAAGGCATGTTAACTGCAATATCCTTAACAACAACTAAATATCGTAATTCATAGTGGTATTGTTGAAACTGTTATTGATGAAATTGAACTGCATAGCAAATAGTTGCACATATAAAGCATGACATTGTGAAGAACTGAAATAAACAAGTCATAAGGACATCTCTAGGCGATCCTTAAAAAGTTAAAGGACTAAAACCCTTAGTGGATATATATATACTCCAGCAATTTTTGGCCTTTTCTAGTCGATCCCCTAAACTTAAGGTTGTAAACTTCAATTTGATCAAGTTCAAAGCAGGTTCAACTGAAAGTAGCATGCATTCAAACATAAACATAAATAATTTTGCATAACCGAACATAAAACATAAATTTAAACTAAGCTAAACTACTTTCAGTCAAAATAGAGGTCGAGCCAATCCTTCCTCGTCATGTACGATGTGCCGCGAGCGGGGTCCGGGCCAGTATCGTCGTCGGGGTCGTTGGGGAAGGCACTCCTCCACTCGTCGACGTCGATCTCCTCGTCCTCAGGGCCCACCTCGACGCCCACCGCGCCGCCATCGCCGCCGCCTTCGACCTCGTCATCGGAGGAGAGCGCGATAACCTCACCGCCCTTCGCGCCGGCAAAGATCGCCCGCTCTGATAGAGGCGAGGGTGTCCCGATCTTTCGATGAGATGATAACTATCGATTTGGTGGAGATGACGATCCGACTACAAACGTGCACGACGTTGCGCCTTAGCAATCTCTAAACCAACTCCGAGAGGTTATTGACCATGCCGGAGCACGATCAACCTGATCACGAAGGTCTATTCCTGCAAGCAATCGAAGAACAAGCAAGAATATGATAAAGCAATCTGAATATTGCGAATATGTATGAAGTATTGATAAAGGTGGGGATCCGAAAGCGGTCTTGGTCTGGTCGTTGGACACAAACGAAGTACACGAAGTTGCAATGGCTAACTTTTAACTAAACAAATCCCAAGCAAAAAGCTACTAGATGGATCTACTTATATAGGAGCAAGGGGTGGCGGCCAAGGAGGTGGGAGGGCGTCCCAAGGCAGCCTAAAACTAACCCTAGGTCGTACAAGGCTCATGGGCCCAAGTGGAGGTGATGCAACACCTTTGGACTTGTTGTTTGACTCGGATTCTGCTGCAGCATCAGATTGTTTCGTCGATATCTCAATGCTCCGGACGAATTTGAAGGTGAATCCAATTGGGTTGGAAAGAGCACTAAATCTACTTTCCAACAAAAAACGAATCACCCAATTCGGAGTCCGTATGTAAAAGTTGTTGGCGTTTTGAGTCAGGTATGTATGTGCAGTCCGAATCTGAATCCAGAACGTGAGAGACTTGGACTCTATCTTCTCTTGGCCCAAAAGTGACGTGAGAGGACTTTTTGAACAGAACCTAAACTTCTCCTTTTCCCTTATCTTGATATGTGGATTGTACAAATGTCCCATACACCTGCAATTAGACAGAACACAAAAGTGTGTGAAGTATTTTTGTTCTGGATAACATAAATAAATTATTGAATAGTTTGCACTAGAAATCACCTGAAAAATATGCATGCATGCAATATTTTTGGTCGTATCCAAGGTAGTCATGTCCTCATCATCCTCGCCTTCTTGAAAACAAAGTCGTCCTCGGCGTTGCTTAATCTGAAATGTGGCTAACAAAAGAGACAAGGTGTACATGTTGTATATGTATATGTCATTCATTTTTACTTCCCTTGGTTTTTGCAGATATGACACATGTATACATGAGTAACTTTCATAAATCATAAAATATAAAGCCAAAATATTATCATAAGTAGAAGGCATGAAAATATTGCAACTCAGGTTGCACATATAAGTGAAGCTCTTATTCATATCAAAAGATTGACAATATTCATCATTAAACCATCCCAACATTGGTGAATAAACCTTACGTGCATCAAATTTACATGCTACAACATGCTTAAATAAGAAAACATGCAATAAGTCATTTGACACAGAATGATCACCAAGATAGAGGTCATATCAAAATGATTAAACATTGGCACAATTATTTTAAAATGTATTTGATCCAAATCAGATTTATTTCCTGATTCACATGGTTCTTTGACATCAACAGTTAATTCAATGGGCGCACTCAAAATCATTGGTATTTTAGTTGTTTGATCACATGATGCATTCATGACAGTAACATGATTCTCTAAAATAGGTGGCGTGCTCAAATCAACAGGTAACTCAACACATGATGTATTTAAGTTAATTAGGCATGCATCATTCTCATGTGAAGTTATATCATCAATACCTTTACTGTTACCTTGTCGCAAAGACGTAGCTGATGTAGGTATGGACAATGACAATGTACCATACACTTGAAATGATGTCGCACTCATAATCTGAGGTGTGGCTGCTCTAGTAGGTGCAACGGTGGAGGAATCAACCGATGGTAGTGAGCATGAATTGGAATATTAGTTGTTGTAGTCACCCAATGCATCCTCCTGTAACTGTCTCTCAAAGGTACAAGCACGAACATACATACCAGTAATGCAACGAGGAATATACTGAAATCTTGCCTGAATATCATGGTTCAAACCACCAAAAAATATATTCATTGTATCATCCTCAGATTCTTCAATGTTACAATGATGCATATAAGATTTAAACTCTTGGTAGTAAGCATGAACAGTGTTGTTGCCTTGTTTAAGTTGTTCAAATTTGCGAAGCAATTCACGACGATAGTAAGGAGGGAAAAATTGTTGTCTCATTACATCTTTCAAATCTTTCCAAGTTGTGGGTTGGTTATCAATGTTTTTCTTACAATGCACACTCCACCAAACAGAAGCAAAACCAGTAAGTGCTCTAGTGGCAGCTCGTACTCGCTCAAGTTCAGAAAAGTCATGGTGTCTAAAAACTTGTTTTACTTCAAGATCCCAAGCTATATAGCAGGATTAAATCTACCCTCAAATGACGGTAAAGAGATAACCTGACCATGTGCTTGTGTGTGTTGTCCCAACTCTCGTGATGGTGAAGATGTGTCCGTCGTCCAAGAACTTCTATCTCCGGAACCTGTCATGATTAGTAGAAACAAGAAACAAAATTCGAGAATAATGTTCCTATGAACTACTAGGTGTTGGAAATATGCCCTAGAGGCAATAATAAATGGTTATTATTATATTTCTTGGTTCATGATAATTGTCTATTGTTCATGCTATAATTGTATTGTCCGGAAATCGTAATACATGTGTGAATACATAGACCACAACGTGTCCCTAGTAAGCCTCTAGTTGACTAGCTCGTTGATCATCAGATAGTCATGGTTTCCTGACTATGGACATTGGATGTCGTTGATAACGGGATCACATCATTAGGAGAATGATGTGATGGACAAAGACCCAATCCTAAGCATAGCATAAAAGATCGTGTAGTTTCGTTTGCTAGAGCTTTTCCAATGTCAAGTATCTTTTCCTTAGACCATGAGATCGTGCAACTCCCGGATACCGTAGGAGTGCTTTGGGTGTGCCAAACATCACAACGTAACTGGGTGACTATAAAGGTGCACTACGGGTATCTTCGAAAGTGTCTGTTGGGTTGGCACGGATCGAGACTGGGATTTGTCACTCCGTGTGACGGAGAGGTATCTCTGGGCCCACTCGGTAATGCATCATCATAATGAGCTCAATGTGACTAAGGTGTTAGTCACGGGATCATGCATTGCGGTACGAGTAAAGAGACTTGCCGGTAACGAGATTGAACAAGGTATTGGGATACCGACGATCGAATCTCGGGCAAGTAACATACCGATTGACAAAGGGAATTGTATACGGGATTGATTGAATCCTTGACACCGTGGTTCATCCGATGAGATCATCGTGGAACATGTGGGAGCCAACATGGGTATCCAGATCCCGCTGTTGGTTATTGACCGGAGAGGCGTCTCGGTCATGTCTGCATGTCTCCCGAACCCGTAGGGTCTACACACTTAAGGTTCGGTGACGCTAGGGTTGTAGAGATATGTGTATGCGGAAACCCGAAAGTTGTTCGGAGTACCGGATGAGATCCCGGACGTCACGAGAGGTTCCGGAATGGTCCGGAGGTGAAGAATTATATATAGGGAGTCAAGTTTTGGCCACCGGGAAAGTTTCGGGGGTTACCGGTATTGTACCGGGACCACCGGAAGGGTCCCGGGGGTCCACCGGGTGGGGCCACCTATCCCGGAGGGCCCCGTGAGCTGAAGTGGGAAGGGAACCAGCCCCTAGTGGGCTGGGCGCCCCCCCATGGGCCTCCCCCCATGCGCCTAGGGTTGGGAACCCTAGGGTGGGGGGGCTTCCTACTTGCCTTGGGGGGCAAGGCACCCCCTTCCCCCCTTTGGCCGCCGCCCCCCCCCCCTTGAGATCCCATCTACAGGGCCGGCGCCCCCCTAGGGGGCCTATATAAAGGGGGGGAGGGAGGGCAGCAAGAACATCAGCCTTGGGCGCCTCCCTCCTCCCCTGCTACACCTCTCCGTCTCCCAGAAGCTCGGCGAAGCCCTGCCGAGACCCGCTACATCCACCACCACGCCGTCGTGCTGCTGGATCTCCATCAACCTCTCCTTCCCCCTTGCTGGATCAAGAAGGAGGAGATGTCGCTGCACCGTACGTGTGTTGAACGCGGAGGTGCCGTCCGTTCGGCACTCGGTCATCGGTGATTTGGATCACGGCGAGTACGACTCCGTCATCCACGTTCATTGGAACGCTTCCGCTCGCGATCTACAAGGGTATGTAGATGCACTCCCTTCCCCTCGTTGCTAGTATACTCCATAGATGCCTCTTGGTGAGCGTAGGAAAATTTTAAAATTATGCTACGATTCCCAACAGTGGCATCATGAGCCAGGCCTATGCGTAGTTACTATGCACGAGTAGAACACAAAGCAGTTGTGGGCGTTGAGTTTGCCAATTCTTCTTGCCGCTACTAGTCTTTTCTTGTTTCGGCGGCATTGTAGGATGAAGCGGCCCGGACCGACCTTACACGTACGCTTACGTGAGACAGGTTCCACCGATTGACATGCACTAGTTGCATAAGGTGGCTAGCGGGTGTCTGTCTCTCCTACTTTAGTCGGAACGGATTCGATGAAAAGGGTCCTTATGAAGGGTAAATAGAAATTGGCAAATCGCGTTGTGGTCATACGTAGGTAAGAAAACGTTCTTGCTAGAAACCTACAAACCACGTAAAACTTGCAACAACAATTAGAGGACGTCTAACTTGTTTTTGCAGCAAGTGCTATGTGATGTGATATGGCCAGAAGATGTGATGAATGATATATGTGATGTATGAGATTGATCATATTCTTGTAATAGGAATCACGACTTGCATGTCGATGAGTATGACAACCGGCAGGAGCCATAGGAGTTGTCTTTATTATTTTGCATGACCTGCGTGTCATTGAATAATGCCATGTAATTTACTTTACTTTGTTGCTAAACGCGTTAGCCATAGAAGTAAAAGTAATCGTTGGCGTGACGACTACATGAAGACACAATGATGGAGATCATGGTGTCATGCCGGTGACGAAGATGATCATGGTGCCCCGAAGATGGAGATCAAAGGAGCATAATGATATTGGCCATATCATGTCACTATTTGATTGCATGTGATGTTTATCATGTTTTTGCATCTTATTTGCTTAGAACGACGGTAGTAAGTAAGATGATCCCTTATAATAATTTCAAGAAAGTGTTCACCCTAACTGTGCACCGTTGCGAAGGTTCGTTGTTTCGAAGCACCATGTGATGATCGGGTGTGATAGATTCTAACGTTCGAATACAACGGGTGTTGACGAGCCTAGCATGTACAGACATGGCCTCGGAACACACGCAATACACTTAGGTTGACTTGACGAGCCTAGCATGTACAGACATGGCCCCGGAACACGGAGGACCGAAAGGTCGAGCATGAGTCGTATAGAAGATACGATCAACATGGAGATGTTCACCGATCTTGACTAGTCCGTCTCACGTGATGATCGGACACGACCTAGTTAACTCGGATCATGTTTCACTTAGATGACTAGAGGGATGTCTATCTGAGTGGGAGTTCATTAAATAATTTGATTAGATGAACTTAATTATCATGAACTTAGTCTGAAATCTTTACACTATGTCTTGTAGATCAAATGGCCAACGTTGTCCTCAATTTCAACGCGTTCCTAGAGAAAACCAAGCTGAAAGATGATGGCAGCAACTATACGGACTGGGTCCGGAACCTGAGGATCATCCTCATAGTAGCCAAGAAAGATTATGTCTTAGAAGCACCGCTAGGTGATGCACCAATCCCACAGAACCAAGACGTTATGAACTCTTGGCAGCAGCGTGCTGATGATTACTCCCTCGTTCAGTGCGGCATGCTTTACAGCCTAGAACCGGGTCTCCAAAAGCGTTTTGAGAAACATGGAGCATATGAGATGTTCGAGGAGCTGAAATTGGTTTTCCAAGCTCATGCCCGGGTCGAGAGATATGATGTCTCCGACAAGTTCTTCAGCTGTAAAATGGAGGAGAACAGTTCTGTTAGTGAGCACATACTCAGAATGTCTGGGTTGCATAACCGCTTGTCTCAGCTGGGAGTCAATCTCCCGGATGACGCGGTCATTGACAGAATCCTCTAGTCGCTTCCACCAAGCTACAAGAGCTTTGTGATGAACTTCATTATGCAGGGGATGGAAAAGACCATTCCTGAGGTATATTCAATGCTGAAATCAGCTGAGGTAGAGATCAGAAAAGAACATCAAGTGTTGTTGGTGAATAAAACCACTAAGTTCAAGAAGGGCAAGGGTAAGAAGAACTTCAAGAAGGACAGCAAGGGAGTTGCCGCGCCCGGTAAACCAGTTACTGGGAAGAAGTCGAAGAATGGACCCAAGCCCGAGACTGAGTGCTTTTATTGCAAGGGAAGTGGTCACTGGAAGCGGAATTGCCCCAAATACTTAGCGGACAAGAAGAAGGCCGGCAACACCAAAGGTATATGTGATATACATGTAATTGATGTGTACCTTACCAGTACTCGTAGTAGCTCCTGGGTATTTGATACCGGTGCCGTTGCTCATATTTGTAACTCAAAACAGGAACTACGGAATAAACGGAGACTGGCGAAGGACGAGGTGATGATGCGCGTCGGGAATGGTTCCAAGGTCGATGTGATCGCCGTCGGCACGCTACCTCTGCATCTACCCACGGGATTAGTTTTAAACCTCAATAATTGTTATTTAGTGCAAGCTTTGAGCATGAACATTGTATCTGGATCTCGTTTAATTCGAGATGGCTACTCATTTAAATCCGAGAATAATGGTTGTTCTATTTATTTGAGAGATATGTTTTATGGTCATGCCCCGCTGGTCAATGGTTTATTTTTGATGAATCTCGAACGTGATGTTACACATGTTCATAGTGTGAATACCAAAAGATGTAAAGTTGATAACGATAGTCCCACATATCTGTGGCACTGCCGCCTTGGTCACATTGGTGTCAAGCGCATGAAGAAGCTCCATGCAGATGGACTTTTGGAGTCTCTTGATTACGAATCATTTGACACGTGCAAACCATGCCTCATGGGTAAGATGACCAAGACTCCGTTCTCCGGAACAATGGAGCGAGCAACCAACTTATTGGAAATCATACATACAGATGTGTGCGGTCCAATGAGTGTTGAGGCTCGCGGAGGATATCGTTATGTTCTCACTCTCACTGATGATTTAAGTAGATATGGGTATGTCTACCTAATGAAACACAAGTCTGAAACCTTTGAAAAGTTCAAGGAATTTCAGAGTGAAGTTGAGAATCAACGTGACAGGAAAATAAAATTCTTACGATCAGATCGTGGTGGAGAATATTTAAGTCACAAATTTGGTACACACTTAAGGAAATGTGGAATAGTTTCGCAACTCACGCCGCCTGGAACACCTCAGAGAAATGGTGTGTCCGAACGTCGTAATCGCACTCTATTGGATATGGTGCGATCTATGATGTCTCTTACCTATTTACCGCTCTCATTTTGGGGCTATGCTTTAGAGACTGCCGCATTCACTTTAAGTAGGGCTCCGTCGAAATCCGTTGAGACGACACCGTATGAATTATGGTTTGGGAAGAAACCTAATCTGTCGTTTCTAAAAGTTTGGGGATGCGATGCTTATGTCAAGAAACTTCAACCTGAAAAGCTCGAACCCAAGTCGGAGAAATGCGTCTTCATAGGATACCCTAAGGAAACCATTGGGTATACCTTCTACCTCATATCCGAAGGCAAGATCTTCGTTGCCAAGAACGGGTCCTTTCTAGAGAAGGAGTTTCTCTCGAAAGAATTGAGTGGGAGGAAAGTGGAACTTGATGAGGTGATAGTCACCCCTTCCGTGCCGGAAAGTAGCACAGCGCGGGAAGATGTTCCTGTGGTGCCTACACCGACTGGGGAGGAAGTTAATGATGATGATCATGAAGCTTCGGATCAAGTTACTGAAC
The DNA here is from genome assembly GCF_002575655.3 of Aegilops tauschii subsp. strangulata. NCBI lineage: Eukaryota > Viridiplantae > Streptophyta > Magnoliopsida > Poales > Poaceae > Aegilops > Aegilops tauschii. Next base: position 203,810,313 of record NC_053035.3, on the reverse strand, counting down.
TTCGTAGGTCCACAAGGACACGTTCCGCACCAGAGTGGTACAGCAACCCTGTCCTGGAAATCATGTTGTTAGACAACGGTGAACCTTCGAACTATGAAGAAGCGATGGCGGGCCCGGATTCCGACAAATGGCTAGAAGCCATGAAATCCTAGATAGAATCCATGTATGAAAACAAAGTATGGACTTTGACTGACTTGCCCGATGAGCGGCGAGCCATAGAAAACAAATGGATCTTTAAGAAGAAGACAGACGCGAATGGTAATGTGACCATCTACAAAGCTCGACTTGTCGCTAAGGGTTATCGACAAGTTCAAGGGGTTGACTACGATGAGACTTTCTCACCCGTAACGAAGCTGAAGTCCGTCCGAATCATGTTAGCAATTGCCGCATACTATGATTATGAGATATGGCAGATGGACGTCAAAACGGCATTCCTTAACGGCTTCCTTAAGGAAGAGTTGTATATGATGCAGCCGGAAGGTTTTGTCGATCCTAAGAATGCTAACAAAGTATGCAAGCTCCAGCGCTCAATCTATGGGCTGGTGCAAGCATCTCGGAGTTGGAACATTCGCTTTGATGAGATGATCAAAGCGTTTGGGTTTACACAGACTTATGGAGAAGCCTGTGTTTACAAGAAAGTGAGTGGGAGCTCTATAGCATTTCTCATATTATATGTGGATGGCATATTATTGATGAGAAATGATATAGAATTCTTGGAAAGTATAAAGGCCTATTTGAATAAGTGTTTTTCAATGAAGGACCTTGGAGAAGCGGCTTATATATTAGGCATCAAGATCTATAGAGATAGATCGAGACGCCTCATTGGTCTTTCACAGAGTACATACCTTGACAAGATATTGAAGAAGTTCAATATGGATCAGTCCAAGAAGGGGTTCTTGCCTGTATTGCAAGGTGTGCAATTGAGCACGGCTCAATGCCCGACCACGGCAGAAGATAGAGAAAAGATGAGTGTCATCCCCTATGCCTCGGCCATAGGGTCTATTATGTATGCCATGCTGTGTACCAGACCTGATGTAAACCTTGCCGTAAGTTTGGTAGGAAGGTACCAAAGTAATCCCGGCATAGAACACTGGACAGCGGTCAAGAATATCCTGAAGTACCTGAAGAGGACTAAGGATATGTTTCTCGTTTATGGAGGTGACGAAGAGCTCGTCGTAAAGGGTTACGTCGACGCTAGCTTCGACACAGATCTGGATGACTCGAAGTCACAGACCGGATACGTGTATATTTTGAATGGAGGAGCAGTAAGCTGGTGCAGTTGCAAGCAAAGCGTCGTGGCGGGATCTACATGTGAAGCGGAGTACATGGCAGCCTCGGAGGCAGCACAGGAAGCAGTCTGGATGAAGGAGTTCATTACCGACCTAGGGGTGATTCCCAATGCGTCGGGCCCGATGACTCTCTTCTGTGACAACACTGGAGCCATTGCCCTTGCGAAGGAGCCCAGGTTTCATAGGAAGACCAGACATATCAAGCGTCGCTTCAACTCCATTCGTGAAAGAGTTCAAAATGGAGACATAGATATTTGTAAAGTACATACGGACCTGAATGTAGCAGATCCGTTGACTAAACCTCTCCCTAGGGCAAAACATGATCAACACCAGGACGCAATGGGTGTTCGATTCATCACAATGTAACTAGATTATTGACTCTAGTGCAAGTGGGAGACTGTTGGAAATATGCCCTAGAGGCAATAATAAATGGTTATTATTATATTTCTTTGTTCATGATAATTGTCTATTGTTCATGCTATAATTGTATTGTCCGGAAATCGTAATACATGTGTGAATACATAGACCACAATGTGTCCCTAGTAAGCCTCTAGTTGACTAGCTCGTTGATCAACAGATAGTCGTGGTTTCCTGACTATGGACATTGGATGTCGTTGATAACGGGATCACATCATTAGGAGAATGATGTGATGGACAAAGACCCAATCCTAAGCATAGCATAAAAGATCGTGTAGTTTCGTTTGCTAGAGATTTTCCAATGTCAAGTATCTTTTCCTTAGACCATGAGATCGTGCAACTCCCGGATACCGTAGGAGTGCTTTGGGTGTGCCAAACATCACAACGTAACTGGGTGACTATAAAGGTGCACTACGGGTATCTCCGAAAGTGTCTGTTGGGTTGGCACAGATCGAGACTGGGATTTGTCACTCCGTGTGACGGAGAGGTATCTCTGGGCCCACTCGATAATGCATCATCATAATGAGCTCAATGTGACTAAGGCGTTAGTCACGGGATCATGCATTGCGGTACGAGTAAAGAGACTTGCCGGTAACGAGATTGAACAAGGTATTGGGATACCGACGATCGAATCTCGGGCAAGTAACATACCGATTGACAAAGGGAATTGTATACGGGATTGATTGAATCCTCGACACTGTGGTTCATCCGATGAGATCATCGTGGAACATGTGGGAGCCAACATGGGTATCCAGATCCCGCTGTTGGTTATTGACCGGAGAGGCGTCTCGGTCATGTCTGCATGTCTCCCGAACCCGTAGGGTCTACACACTTAAGGTTCGGTGACGCTAGGGTTGTAGAGATATGTGTATGCGGAAACCCGAAAGTTGTTCGGAGTCCTGGATGAGATCCCGGACGTCACGAGAGGTTCCGGAATGGTCCGGAGGTGAAGAATTATATATAGGAAGTCAAGTTTCGGCCACCGGGAAAGTTTCGGGGGTTACCGGTATTGTACCGGGACCACCGGAAGGGTCCCGGGGGTCCACCGGGTGGGGCCACCTATCCCGGAGGGCCCCGTGGGCTGAAGTGGGAAGGGAACCAGCCCCTAGTGGGCTGGGCGCCCCCCCATGGGCCTCCCCCCATGCGCCTAGGGTTGGGAACCCTAGGGTGGGGGGCTTCCTACTTGCCTTGGGGGCAAGGCACCCCCTTCCCCCCTTTGGCCGCCGCCCCCCCTTGAGATCCCATCTCCAGGGCCGGCGCCCCCCCAGGGGGCCTATATAAAGGGGGGGAGGGAGGGCAGCAAGAACATCAGCCTTGGGCGCCTCCCTCCTCCCCTGCTACACCTCTCCGTCTCGCAGAAGCTCGGCGAAGCCCTGCCGAGACCCGCTACATCCACCACCACGCCGTCGTGCTGCTGGATCTCCATCAACCTCTCCTTCCCCCTTGCTGGATCAAGAAGGAGGAGACGTCGCTACACCGTACGTGTGTTGAACGCGGAGGTGCCGTCCGTTCGGCACTCGGTCATCGGTGATTTGGATCACGGCGAGTACGACTCCGTCATCCACGTTCATTGGAACGCTTCCGCTCGCGATCTACAAGGGTATGTAGATGCACTCCCTTCCCCTCGTTGCTAGTATACTCCATAGATGCATCTTGGTGAGCGTAGGAAAATTTTAAAATTATGCTACGATTCCCAACACTAGGATGTGGTTGTAAAGTGCTCACAGTAAAGCAAATATCAATATCTTACAAGTTCTTACCATGCGGTGGCAGGTGGTGACAGGCAACCAGCGGTGTCAAATAACTCTGAAGAGTGTGTAAAGCGATTGCAAGGGGAACGTACGTATACACAACATAGAAATATGTGGAGTTGGGTTGGCTATATATGGTAGCAAAATATTAGCAATAATCAATTCAGAGATGCAATGTTGAATAAATGCTCAACGACGGTACTGTGCTGGTCCTAGGCTAGACCGGACTAGAGACGCGAGCCTAGAACACTAATGAGGTCACGGCGTAGCACAACTAGCATCAATGAAGGATACTAAGTAGCTCTGGACAGCAAGATATAAGTGAAGATCACAACGGCAGTAAAGATAATGATGAAAAACAACTGCCAAGCAGGATATACAACAACTCTCTCTCCAACTTTCCTCTTGAAAAGGTTGAGCCAATTTTCTAATAATTTTTCTCAAGAATGGCACTGACTCAAGCTTTCAAATGCCAAAAGAATCACTCAATTCCGAGTTGATATGAGGAGTCAAAAGATTCTAAAACTGGCCTGAAAAACTGGAATAAGCTGTTTCACGAACTTCGGAGGGCAAAAAGACCTATTTAGAAGCCAACTTTGAGGCGCCAAATATTGAACTAGCTTCTGCAACTATTTAGATGCGTCTTGTCGCTTGCTTTCATTTGAGTACTCGCGGAGGCAAAACGGACTTCGTATGAGGAAGTTATGCCTGTTTTACTCAACAGTGCACAAAGTAGATTCCAATCCGAATGAGTCTGGATAGATCCAAATTTTGTTTTTTTTCTTCTCTCTTTTTTTCCTCACACTTTTTTCTTTTTCTTTCTATCTATGACTTTTTTTTACTTTTTTCTTTTTTTTTTCTCTGTCTGTTTTTTTCTCTCCCTCTTTCCAAAACAAACTAGATAAGATGCAGATTGGATCAAGCGAAGATGTGAACGATCTCAAATATGATTATGACAATGAACGGTGGGTAGCACGTGGTGGAAACTGATGGATGAGTGGTGGACGGTGGAAGGGATAACGATGCAGCGGCGGTGTGACTAATGTGAAGAGAACTCGAAAGTCTAAACGAACTAGACACTAAGACCAGCAACTCGACACGACGATGTAACCGATAATTCAACTATACAAGCAATGAAAAGAAAATTGCAAAGGCTCAGACTCGCTTGGACAAAGGATGAATAGATCTAACTTTTTTTTGGCTTTTTTGTGGACTATAGGTATGAAGAACAGACTCGATCTAAACTACGAAAAACTGTAAAATCTCAGCGAGCAACCTGAAAATCTGATACCACTTGATAGAGGCGAGGGTGTCCCGATCTTTCGATGAGATGATAACTATCAATTTGGTGGAGATGAATTTGACGATCCGACTACAAACGTGCACGACGTTGCACCTTAGCAATCGCTAAACCAACTCTGAGGGGTTATTGACCACGCCGGAGGACGATCAACCTGACCATGAAGGTCTATTCCAGCAAGCAATCGAAGAACAAGCAAGAATATGATAAAGCAATCTGAATATTGCAAATATATATGAAGTATTGATAAAGGTGGGGATACAAAAGTGGTCTTGGTCTGGTCGTTGGACACAAACGAAGTACACGAAGTTGCAATGGCTAACTTTTAACTAAACAAATCCCAAGCAAAAAGCTACTAGATGGATCTACTTATATAGGAGTAAGGGGTGGCGGCCAAGGAGGTGGGAGGGCGTCCCAAGGCAGCCTAAAACTAACCCTAGGCCATACAAGGCTCATGGGCCCAAGTGGAGGTGATGCAACACCTTTGAACTTGTTGTTTGACTCGGATTCTGCTGCAGCATCAAATTGTTTCGTCGATATCTCAACGCTCCGGACGAATTTGAAGGTGAATCCAATTGGGTTGGAAAGAGCACGAAATCTACTTTCCAACAAAAAACGAATCATCCAATTTGGAGTCTGTATGTAAAAGTTGTTGGCGTGTTGAGTCGGGTATGTATGTGCAGTTCGAATCTGAATCCAGAACGTGAGAGACTTGGACTCTATCTTCTCTTGGCCCAAAAGTGACGTGAGATGACTTTTTGAACAGAACCTAAACTTCTCCTTTTGCCTTATCTTCATATGTGGATTGTACAAATGTCCCATACACCTGCAATTAGACAGAACACAAAAGTGTGTGAAGAATTTTTTTCTGGATAACATAAATAAATTATTGAATAGTTTGCACTAGAAATCACCTGACAAATATGCATGCATGCAATATTTTTGGTCGTATCCAAGGTAGTCATGTCCTCATCACGCTCCGCCTCCGCGAGCTCCGGGTGCTGCCGGCGGAGCTGTTGCATGTAGGCCTCGTCGGCGGCCTCGGCCTCGAGACGCTCCCAAGCCTCGCGGTCCTCCCGCGCCATAGCTGAGCTCACCACCCCTGGCTCCGACGGAACAAGGTGGAACGGACGTGTGCTGAAGGGGAAATTGAGCCTAGCCGCCGCGCCATGGTAGCGGACCTGCCAGCGGTCGTACTCCATGGCCGCAAGGTCGGCCGTGTGGAAGCTACCGAGCCACCGGCGGGTGTGGGTCTCTCGATCTGTAATCTCGGCGACCCACGTCCCCCAACGCCGCTTCCGGACCCCAAGGTAGGACTTCGTTGGCTTCCGGGTCCGGGGGAGGACGGGGAAGTCCTTGAACCGACGTAGGGGCGCGGCGGCGGGCGGATCGGGGGACCGGCGACGGCGGATCGGGCCCGCGGAGGACGACGGGGACACCTCGGCGGCCACCTCGCCGGCGTCGGGCGAAAAGGCCGCGATAAACCTCTTTTTGGCCATTGGCTACTCGAGCTCCCCGGCACACAGGGAGAGGGTTAGGATGGAGGTGCCGGCGATGGCGGCGACCTACCAATGGTTTCGAGGGTTGTGTGTGTCTGTGTGAGCGGAGGTTGTGTTTGAGGAAATGCTGCGGCAACTGAAAATTTTACTAGGCGGGAGTAACAAGGCGGGGCTACTAAAAATTTAGATCAAGGGCGAGCAGATATTTTTGAGATTGCGAGGGATGCAGAGGCGGGAGTAAAATGCCGAGGCTACCGAAAATTTGAATCAAGGGACTGAAGCAGAGAGGGATGCAGAGGTGGGAGTTTTGGGGGAGGGAGCTAGTGTGCTTGACACGCCGACTGTGGACTGTAGCCGACACACCTTATCGCGTAAGCCATAGGCGTACTATACACCGACGGTGCTCCAAGATATTTTGTACTACATCTCACACGGTTGGCGAGAATAAGCTTTGTGGGATCTACTTGATTTGAATTACAAAATGGGGTCACAGTGGCAATGGACGATGTTTGAATTGCTAGACCTTTTATCTGCAGTGAACATGCAACTGTATGTGTGTCGTAAAAGAATTGGAATTATTCAGGGTTCGTTTGGACATTTCATACATTAAACTGGTTTTCTAGCCATTTCAGGTGAACAATTCAAAATTAAACTACATGCACATGCTCCGGTGCATATAAATTGGTTGAAAAATCAAATCTGTGTCCTTCAATGCATGCTTAGGTCCCATGGAAGAAATGGGAATGAATTTTTCGGGGTTCGTTTGGCCTTTTTTATACATTAACTGGGCTTTCTAGGCATTTTATGTGCATAATTCAAATTTGAACTACAAGCACATGCTCCAATGCACTAAAGTTGGTTCAAAAATCACATGTGTGTCCTTGGGTGAATTTCTAGGTCCCATGCAAGAGATGGGAATGAATTTCAAACACCAGGGCACTGTTGATTGCCGGCAAAACGTTGGGATACCTGGTTTTTAAATTCCAGTAAATCCAAAACTCTTCTGAAATTCATGAAACTTGGCATGCTATCATGGAGCGGCATCAACATGCCGTAGTGAAAATTTTGTCCCATTTGGGGCAGGTTTGGGTATGAGCTTCTCACAAACCAGAGCTTCTCACAACAAGAATGATGGTTTCGATAGGGAATGTACCACCTTTGGGGACGAGACGATATCCGTTGCCTCTTATTGCTTTCAAAAAATTTCTAGTGACAACATAGAACAACAGGAGTGTTGTGTTCAATCTTGGAATTTTTTGGGGTTCGTTTGGCCTTTTTTCTACATTAACTGGGTTTTCTAGGCATTTTATGTGCATAATTCAAATTTGATCTACAAGCACATGCTCCAATGCACCAAAGTTGGTTGAAAAATCACATGTGTGTCCTTGGGTGAATTTCTAGGTCCCATGCAAGAGATGGGAATGAATTTCAAACACCAGGGCACTGTTGATTGCCGGCAAAACGTTGAGATGCCTGGTTTTTAAATTCTAGTAAATCCAAAACTCGTCTGAAATTCATGAAACTTGGCATGCTATCATGGAGCGGCATCAACATGCCGTGGTGAAAATTTTGTCCCATTTGCGGCAGGTTTGAGTATAAGCTTCTCACAAACCAGAGCTTCTCACAACAAGCATGATGGTTTCGATACGGAACGTACCACCTTTGGGGACGAGACGATATCCGTTGCCTCTTATTGCTTTCAAAAAATTTCTAGTGTCAACATAGAACAACAGGAGTGTTGTGTTCAATCTTGGAATTTTTCGGGGTTCGTTTGGCCTTTTTTATACATTAACTGGGTTTTCTAGGCATTTTATGTGCATAATTCAAATTTGAACTACAAGCACATGCTGCAATGCACCAAAGTTGGTTGAAAAATCACATGTGTGTCCTTGGATGAATTTCTAGGTCCCATGCAAGAGATGGGAATGAAATTCAAACACCATGGCACTGTTGATTGCCGGCAAAACGTTGAGATGCCTGGTTTTTAAATTCTAGTAAATCCAAAACTCGCCTGAAATTCATGAAACTTGGCATGCCATCATGGAGCTGCATCAACATGCCGTGGTGAAAATTTTGTCCCATTTGGGGCAGGTTCGGGTATAAGCTTCTCACAAACCAGAGCTTCTCACAACAAGATTATGGTTTCGATAGGGAACGTACCACCTTTGGGGACTAGACGATATCCGTTGCCTCTTATTGCTTTCAAAAAATTTCTAGTGTCAACATAGAACAATAGGAGTGTTGTGTTCAATCTTGGAATTTTTCGGGGTTCGTTTGGCCTTTTTTATACATTAACTGGGTTTTCTAGGCATTTTATGTGCATAATTCAAATATGAACTACAAGCACATGCTCCAATGCACCAAAGTTGGTTGAAAAATCACATGTGTGTCCTTGGATGAATTTCTAGGTCCCATGCAAGAGATGGGAATGAAATTCAAACACCATGGCACTCTTGATTGCCGGCAAAACGTTGAGATGCCTGGTTTTTAAATTCTAGTAAATCCAAAACTCATCTGAAATTCATGAAACTTGGCATGCTATCATGGAGCAGCATCAACATGCCGTGGTGAAATTTTTGTCTCATTTGGGCAGGTTCGGGTATAAGCTTCTCACAAACCAGAGCTTCTCACAACAAGCATGATGGTTTCGATAGGGAACGTACCACCTTTGGTGATGGGACGATATCCGTTGCCTCTTATTGCTTTCAAAAACTTTCTAGTGTCAACATAGAACAACAGGAGTGTTGTGTTCAATCTTGGAATTTTTCGGGGTTCGTTTGGCCTTTTTAGACATTAACTGGGTTTTCTAGGCATTTTATGTGCATAATTCAAATTTGAACTACAAGCACATGCTCCAATGCACTAAAGTTGGTTGAAAAATCACATGTGTGTCCTTGGGTGAATTTCTTGGTCCCATGCAAGAGATGGGAATGAAATTCAAACACCAGGGCACTGTTGATTGCCGGCAAAACGTTGAGATGCCTGGTTTTTAAATTCTAGTAACTCCAAAACTCGTATGAAATTCATGAAACTTTGCATGCTATCATGGAGCGGCATCAACATGCCATGGTAAAAAATTTGTCCCATTTGGGGCAAGTTCGGGTATAAGCTTCTCACAAACCAGAGCTTCTCACAACAAGCATGATGGTTTCGATAGGGAACATCCCACCTTTGGGGACGAAATGATATCCATTGCCTCTTATTGCTTTCAAATATTTTCTAGTGTCAACATAGAACAACAGGAGTGTTGTGTAATTTTTTGTGATTTTTCGGGGTTCGTTTGGACATTTTATGCATTAACTGGGTTTTCTAGGCATTTTATGTGCATAATTCAAATTTGAACTACAAGCACATGCTCCAATGCACTAAGGTTGGTTGAAAAAAAATCTAATATGTGTCCTTGGGTGAATTTCTAGGTCCCATGCAAGAGATGGGAATGAAATTCAAACACCAGGGCACTGTTGACTGCCGGCAAAGCGTTGAGATGCCTGGTTTTTAAATTCTAGTAAACCCAAAACTCGTCTGAAATTCATGAAACTTGGCATGCTATCATGGAGCGGCATCAACATGCCATGTTAAAAAATTTGTCCCATTTGGGGCGGGTTCGGGTATATGCTTCTCACAAACCAGAGCTTCTCACAACAAGCATGATGGTTTTGGTAGGGAACGTCCCACCTTTGGGGACGAAACGATATCCATTGCCTCTTATTGCTTTCAAAAAATTTCTCGTGTCAACATAGAACAACAGGAGTGTTGTGTCAATTTTTGTGATTTTTTGGGGTTCGTTTGGACATTTTTATGCATTAACTGAGTTTTCAATGCATTTATGTGCATAATTCAAATTTGAACTACATGGACATGCTCCAGTGCATATAAATTGGTTGAAAAATCAAATATGTGTCCTTGGGTGCATGCTTAGGTCCCATGCAAGAAATGGGAATTAATTTCAAACACCACGACACCATTGATTGCCGGCAAAACATTGAGATGCCTCTTTTTTAAATTCTAGTAAATCCAAAACTCGTTTGAAATTCATGAAAGTTGACATGTTTTCATGGAGCGGCATCAACATGTCGTGGTAAAATTTTTGTCCCATTTGTGGCAGGTTTGGGTATATGCTTCTCACAAACCAGAGCTTCTCACAACAAGCATCATGGTTTCGGTAGGGAATGTCCCACCTTTGGGGACGAAACGATATCCACTGCCTCTTATTGCTTCCAAAATTTTTCTCGTGTCAACATAGAACAACAGGAGTGTTGTGTCAATTTTTGTGATTTTTCGGGGTTCTTTTGGACATTTTTATGCATTAACTGAGTTTTCAATGCATTTAGTGCATAATTCAAATTGAACTACATGGACATGCTCCAGTGCATATAAATTGGTTGAAAAATCAAATATGTGTCCTTGGGTGCATGCTTAGGTCCCATGCAATAAATGGGAATGAATTTCAAACACCAGGGCACCGTTGATTGCCGACAAAACATTGAGATGCCTGGTTTTTAAATTCTAGTAAATCCAAATCTCGTCTGAAATTCATGAAACTTGGCATGCTATCATGGAATGGCACCCGACATGATGTGGTATTTTTCGTGTCCATTTTGAGAGAAGGCGCACTCGAATAATGACAGCCAACAAAGGCATTTTGAAAAAATAGCTGCCACTTTAATATCTCAAATGTTTGTATAACTCAAAACGTGTGTGTTATGTTAACCAGTCACGTGACGCCACGTGTCTTGGTTTTAATGGCTATAGGAGGTGCCGTGCGGACAGTTGCTTGACCTTGACTGAACGGGAGGCGTGCGAGCGCAGTCCGGTGCACAGGCTGACCGAGAGGCGTGCAAGCTATCCTCCAATGCGCAGGCTCACGAGGAAGCGTGCGAGCTTTACGCTGCGCAGGCTCACTTGGAAGCGAGCCCTTTGACTTCCATGGCCACCGCCTTCCTCTCCATTAATGGCGCCCGAGCATCTGTTTAATACGGGCGACCTTACTGTTCGCCTCCATTCCCCTCCCCCCGCAGACCTCCACCGCCGGAGGAGATAGAATGATCATCTGCCACTAGTCTTCAAGTTTGGTGAAGTCGACTCCGAGCCGGAGGAGATAGAAAATAAGGAGGAATGGGGCCTCATGGACATGGCCCAGAACGAGCTGACCGCGGCGGTTGCTGCCCCCGCTCCCGTCCCATCTCCCATCCCCGCTCCCGCGCCAGCGACCATCCCCGTAGCATTGACGGCTGGTCGCCGAGCACTATCGTAGAGCTGGAAGCCGCGGGCGTCAGCAAGGTCACCACGGACCCGCGCAAGCTCGTGTACATGCCAGAGCCAGCGCCCGTGCCCGTGCGCACCCCTCCACCCACCGTGGCGCCGGCCCCCGTGCATTTGGCTGCACCCGCCGCGCCCATGCGCGCCCCTCCAAACACCGCCGCGCCGGTCCCTATGCGTTTGGCTCCACCCGCCGCGCCCGTGCCCGTGCCCGTGCGCCCCCCTCAGCGGCATGGGACGCTGCCGTCGACCGCTACCTCTCAGCGGCGCCAGTTGCCGTCCTCCCGCGCCCCGCCCGTCGATCGCGCGACGACATGATGTTTGATTTACAAGTGAAAAACATTTTGTGCTGCCTTGAAGACTTCAACAACGGCGTCCCGGAGGACGACAACGACAACGACGGCGCAGCACGCCGCCTCCGCCGCCGGTGGAAATAGTTTTTTTTGGTGTTTAATACTGTATCTCGAATTCTCGATCATATGAATATAAATTCGCAGTGTGACTGAATGAAAGATATGGTTTGAACGAACTTGCATTTTTCTCTCTTAATGTACAGACTTATCAAACGATTTTATTTTGAAAAAAACGTCAACAATTTTTAAATATAAAACACTCATCGCAAACGTTTTAGTTAGAACACCTGTATGCAAACGGACAACTTCCCCAGGAAGCGAAGGGAAAATGTGCCGTGCAGGATTTCTGCATCCCTTCAACGCAAACGGTTGTTGTGCATGACCCGTGTGCAACCACGTACAAACAATTGGGTAAGATTTGCATATCTTTCATTTTGGGTATGTTGCCATTTCTCAAACTGGAAAGATTGACATTTGTTTATCTAGTAACATTGTCATTTGTCAACCTTGTAACACTGCGATTTGTCAAAATATGCAGCTACAAATCACTAGCACTATCTAATTTTTGCAACTAAAATCACTAGCACTGTTCATCTACGAGCAGGCGTGAGTTCATGGACGCATATGCAAATGTACCATTGATTACATACAGCAAGTCATCAACCCACAACGACAACGAGGATACACGTTGGATTATAGATCATTTCCAACAAAACATTCTAGTAAAGTTTTTCTCACACAACAAATAACAAAGAGATGAAATGAACTTCAGCTCAACCACTCGTCGGCGTTGGAAACGCTTGCTTTGAACCAGAAGTGATTCTCTGGGAAGGGCCAGGTACTGTCAATCTCGAGAACAACGCAGGACTGATCAGCCAGGCTGAAGCTGCCTATTTCAATACCCATATTGGGACGGTAGGGAAGCATAGTAATGTCTGAGGTATAGATACAGTTGCTTCTCATAAATGGTAGTAACGTTGTTCAACAATAGCTGGATCGCCTTCCACCATCATTGGATAGTTTTGTCCAAGGAAGAGCGGGTTTCCTCCAAGACTTTCAATACTAAACCAGGGAGAAGGTGTTGGCGCTAGTACACCAGTATCCATCCGGAATACCCTGAAACGGATGTTGGAATAGGTCCGGAGAGTGCGACCATACGAGACAACACCTGCTTCCTTAGTAACATCAGCAGTGCCCCGTATACAGATAAGAAGAGGTGATCCATCGGAATAAGTTGCCAGGCGCCACTGAGTATATGGGTCCTGCTCGTCCTCATGCTCGTGAATAAAATTTTCAAGTATAGGTGGTGGAATGTTCACAGGACCTTGGAAACACAAGGTTAATTAGTAAATGGAAACTAGCTAACCCGCATGCATGTGGATGAAACAATTATAATTACGGTGGAAGACAAACATACCGAAATCATGAGGATTCCATGCAAAAACAGTGCCACGAGTGGTGGCAGCAAACACAAGACCCTCGTATTGAATTGCATCACAGTACTCATCCGTGTATAGAAACTAATTTTTGAGCAATATCCATCGAGTCGAACCATGAAGGACGGCAACAAGCTTGTCAAAGATAGCGACAACATAAGCATTCCTATAACCCCAAGAGCGGTTGGGAACTCGACAAATTGCTATCTTCCGTAGACGACAGTCAGCATGATCGTATTTGAACTCATGTAGAATACCGGTGTACTCAACCTCTGGGCAGTCGTCTGAGATTTTTTGAAGTGGAACCCGGTGACGAGTGTACACATTCACAAGTTCCCACTCGCAGTTGTACCCAATATAAACAACCCAATCTCCATTTGCGCCTGCCCAAGCCTTGCCCTCAAGCGATGGCATCTTAACATCATACGTATCATTATCAAGTGGCATCAACTTACACAAGGCGAGGCTTCCCTCGTCCCCGGGCCAGTCAGCAGGGTCACGACGAAGAAGATAAGGGAGATCAAACTGCTCCTGATCCCTTGGGGTCCTTGTAATGATGTTATTAGTTGAGTCGAGAATGGTCTTGAACGAACCTGCCATGCTAGCCAGGTGATGACGTCGCACCGATCAATGAGTTCCTGCACCGCGTCATCACTCAGATCCGGGCAAGAATAACGGGGTAGTTTCCGGCTTGTTCCCTCCATGGAGAAGACGATCAAACAATGGCAGAAGGAAGGGTGAAGGCAAATGGAGGAGGGAGGAAGAGCTAGCGTGCGACAGCAGTTCCAAATTGAGAGGGAAATGCGAAGAGTCGGTGGACGGTTGCCACGGTACACGAAGAGGCGCCTGGGGAGCGAACGGTTGCCACAGAGGTCACACACTGACGACAAGGGCTGAGTGAACTGCATGCAATCCCATCGCACAACACATACGTCTTGTTAAGTTGAACCGTTTCTGTTTTCTTGTGTCAACGCAAACAGTTCATCCGAGTGAACCGCATGCCGTATATCCCACACACCTTGATCTGGCTGACCGTTTCTTTTGTGTTGCCTAATCACAGACAGTTCATCCGAGTGAAATGTATGTTGTATATCGCACACACCTTCATCTGGCTGCCCGTTTCTTTTGTGTTGCCTAATCACAAACAGTTCATCCGAGTGAACCGTATGTTGTGTATCGCACATGCCTTTATCTGGCTGCCCGTTTCTTTTGTTCCTCCTCATCGCAAATAGTTAACTGAACTGAACTGTATGCCCTTCATCGCGCACGCAACTAAAACCTGAACCGTGTTTGATACATCCGTCACCGCCAATGTTTTATAAATTTCTGACGGTTTTCATACAGCACCGTTTGCGATTATGGCATCGCACATAGTTTCTCGAAGGGTCTCTAATTGTAGTGTCGCGTTAGCAGCATCCTGCAGTAGTGGATGTCTGATAACCCGTTCATGAAAAAGATGAACTCGGGTGGATTCGTTTTCGTGCAAAAAATAGATCCAAAAATTGACGCACTCGTCGGACGTTTCCCAGATTTTAACGGTTGGATCGAGCTGAAATGTTGAGGGGTGGTCGATATAGGAATCTGGCAGGAGATCAACAGTTGGAGCTTCCCAAGGACGTCTGAGCTGGATGTTGAACTCCCCGCTTCAAACTCGTCCAGATTCCAATCCAGATTCGACACGGCTCCGGTATATCGGTGATCACCAGAGCTCCATCGGAATGCAACGGAATTTTATAGGGTTGTTCTAGACTCAATTCTGCACAACTCCATCGAAGCAATCATCAAAGCGACGCTCAAGGAGGCGGGGACGGCGAACATAAATCCGCTGTCCATAAAAACTATTATCAATCTGCACACAAGCCATCGATCTTCTCATTGATCTCACAATGGAACTCTCAATGAAAGCACCAATGTCGGTGGTAAAACCAGCAGACGTCAGGGTAGGGGGTCCTGAGCTGTGGATCTCGGATCGATGGTAACAAGAATGAAGGAGACGATGTTTACCCAAGTTCGGGCCTTCTCTATGGAGGTAAAACCCTGCGTCCTACTCTTGTTCATATTGATGATGATCTATCGAGTACAAGCTTGATCTACCTCGAGATCATAAGGAGAGACCTATCTATAGGGCTAGGCGAATATAATTGTGTTGAGATCTAATGATCGAGAATATGATCTATCAACTAGCCTGACCCCGGCTTATATAATGTACCAGGGCCAAGGATAACAAGAGTTAATTGCTTGTTTTTGAAGTTTTCCGAGATCTTTACTTCGATTCTTTTGCCTAAGTGCTTATGTATGCAATTGCTTGCTTACGATAGATTGATGGAGTGTGACGAGTAGAACTATCAGGAGTTATGAGTGTGAATCATCTTCATCAACAATACAAGGCAAGTTCACACTTTGATCATATCCCTTCATTACCCAGTTTTTATGCATTAGTCTTATCCCTCAAACATTGCATGAGTAGGATTGATAACATGTGGGTATTGGGAAGTAGTTGATGAGGTAGGAACCTATTGTCTTATATTCAAACCTGGGGTGTTACTACGTTATGCTGCTATGCTATGCTCGTGGACGTGGATTGGTTTGAGAGAATTCATGAAAGATGTGAGAGATTATTGTTAACTAAGGTTTAACTTAAGGTGGCTACTTTAATACACATCTGGGTGGATTGGTTGGGGCACCCTGGGGATACCAGTGGATTGCCCGGACACGTGGGGAATCCAGTGTTGTCCTAGGAGATCCCGGGGTTACCGTGTGATCATCCTATGGTTCGCCACCCAGGCTCAAAGGGATCATAAGATTATTCATGCTAGAAACTTTAGTGTGCAGCCACAAGCCATTATGGGCTCTGGCATAGTTGAGTAAGTTGTGGGAATCCTTTCCATGATGGGCTAGCAGATGTAGGGGGATTGCAGGTGTACCAGCCTATCTATCGGTTAAGGGGACCTCTTCGGAAAGACTGTGTCTCGGTCATCCGTTTCTCAAACGACATGCAGTGCAAGAAATACAACGGAGGAGATCGAGTCTTGTGGGGAAAAGTGCGCAAACCTCTGCAGAGTGTACAAACTAATCATGGTTAGCCGTGTCCCCGGTTATAGACATCTTGAGTATCTGGTACTTGAATTATTGATTTGATCTCATCACGTTACTTAATTAATTTGTCAGGTTGTTAACTTTTAAATTTGGGATTGAGATGGGGTTACCATTCTCAATGTTTTTCAACAAACTTTGTAGTTAAATAAAATATATTCCTTTGTTGTAGGAAAAAATTGGCTTTATGCAAAGATAAACTTAGAGCTTTCCACCAGCCAAATATGCATGTAGTGATAGCTATTGTTCATCATTATCCTATGGTGTGAATTTGCCAGTACATTCAATGTACTGACCCTTTGTGGCTGCAACGTCTCATGTTGTAGGAAACCTTACGACGAGTAAGTGATATGTTAGGGTTACGATTTCTACGCTCAACTTTGTCGTTGGTGTTGATGGGAATCCACAACCTTGTTGTTACTTCCGCTATATGGATTGAGGTAATTGTATTTACGCTACTTTATACATGTGATTTACCTCTGTTATAAATCCTCGAGTACTGTGTGTGTCAGCCTACCGATCCAGGGATGACACTTAAGCACAGAGACTTGATCCATTTGGGTCGGGTCGCTACATCCACTCACCCAAACCCCCTGTTATTATGCGGCGACGGCAGCCTCACACCGCAGCCGAACCAGTGAACCCTCGTACTCCTCTCCGCGTGGGCATCCACTGTCGCGTCTTCCCCGGCTCCACGTCGTCCCCTTCCTAGGCCTCGCCGTCGTCCACCGCCTTGGTGCTCTCGGCTCGGCGTGGTCAATGTGGTCAACGACCAACTTCCATTGGAAGAGTACTGTACGTGGAGAGGCTGACAGCTGGGTCCACAGCCGCAGCAAGGAAGTGCCTCCTTATTATGTAGAAAATAATGATTCCTCCACCTGACAGCTGAGACCCACCGGACAGGCCACCGTATTTCGTGAAAAAAACGTTTCCCCCCTGACTGCTGGGACCCACCAGCTACATCTTCGCACGCAAGGAAGTGCGTCCATATTACGGGGAAAAATGATCCGCCCCCTGACTGTTGGGACCCACCAGCTACATCTTCGCACGCAAGGAAGTGCCTGACAGTCGGGACCCACCTGGTCGAAGCGTACGTAGCATTGTCATTCTGGTCGCGAACGTGTACGCACATACTGGTCGATGTAGAGGCGCGCACGTAGCATGTACACGTACGTACAGTGGCCATGGTGCAAGAAAGTAAATACGGCCACGTACGTACATACGGGCGGGGTCTCGAATTCCTACTCGTGCATACATATGGCCAGGGCTCGTGTACATGGCTGGGTCGGAACGGAGAAACTGCGTCGTCGTCGTGTTCATGGGGAGGCAACAGAATGCGTCGTGTTCATCGGGAGGCAACGGAACGCGTGCTGTTCATCGGGAGCCAACCGGCTTAGACAGAACAACCCATGGAAATGAGGCCCAGTGTACCGCAGAACGGAGGAAATAGCCTTGTGTTCGACCAGCCACGGTCGAAACGGGATCCTGTTCATCGGGAGGGGTCTGGCGTACTGCAAAATGGAGGAAACGGACTTATGTTGGACCTCCTACTGTGGAAATAGGGTCCTATTGATCGGGAGGGGTGTGGCGTACCGCAAAACGAAGGAAACGAACTTGTGTTGGAGCGCTATGGTCGAAATGGGGGTCCTGTTTATCGGGAGGGGTGTGGCGTACCACAAAACAGGACTCCACGGGATACTGTTCATCTCCACCGTCGACCTCCTCCAGCCTCCACGGGCTACTGTTCATCCACCGCCGACCTCCTCTAGCCTCCACCTACGACTGTTCATCCACGGGCTCCTGTTCATCCAGCCTCCAACGCTCCTCCACCGGCTACTGTTCAACCAGCCCTCTCCACGGGGTCCTGTTCAACCACCCCTCCATGGGGTACTGTTCATCTAGCCCTCCACCGGCTACTGTTCATCCAGCCCTCCACGGGGTCGTCCTGTTCATCTAGCCCTCCACGGGGTCCTGTTCATCCACCCCTCCACTGGCTCGATCGATCGGGGTCCTGTTCATCCAGCGGAAACGGCCTCTACTACCATGGGGTCCTGTTCATCCAACCCCCCACCGAGAACTGTTCATCCAACCCCCCACCAGGAACTGTGCATCCAAACCCCCCAACAACACTCACTGTTCATCAAGGGAAGGAGGCAGCAGTGTTCGATCGGCTTCAGTTAGCAGCAGTAGCGAAGGGATCGATCGATCGCTCGGGTTCAGTAACACGTAGCCTGCAGTGCAATCGCTCGTGTTCAGTTAGAGCCCAACGCCTCGCTCGGGTTCAGTTAGAGCGCAACGCCTCGCACACACGCACGTACGTACGAGAGAAACACGCATTGCTCGGCCCCGACCAGCCACCGTAACCGGGAACTCCCCGATATTTTCCTCGCCCTCGCTTCTACCACGGTTTTGTCCGTCATGGACGGCCCAAAGAATGTCATGCAGTTGCGTCTCCGGCCCGCCCAGGACGAAAAGCCCATTTTCTCTCATGATTTTTTGTCATAGAAGTAGGACCCCACCACATCTATTATGATACCGGGTTTTGTCACAATTATCGTCACAGAAGTGTCATAAGTATGACAGATTTTTTTTCGATCGGCCCAAAATATCACGGATGTGTCTTTTTTTGTAGTGTGAAGAATTAGTTCTTCATTCCAATCACATATATCAGTGCAAAAGTTGAGCAGTCCAGCATCGTGAAGAACACTGAGGACTGGCGTGAAGCAAGGCAGTGATTCCATGTCCACGCGAGGAATATGTTCATGGTCGAAGACTTTTTCCTTATCAAAAAGCAGTGAAGAATAGAAGTTTGCTTGGCTGATAGTCCATAAACGCTTCCCTCTAAGATGAGCAGAGTCATATGGGTTGTAATCTGTGAAGAACACATGCTCGTGGAAGAAGTCATCAGCCTTGAAGGTTTGCTTCTTAGAGAAGGGATTCTTCGGCTTGGGCTGAGGAGTATCAGTCAAAGGCATCACAGCCTCAGGAATCACATTCTCAGGCACCACAGGCTGAGGAATTTCAGTTTCAACTTCAGTTGTAGCCTGGGTCTTTATTTCTTCAGCAGCATTTTCATCAGCACTAGTGGCTGGAATTTCTTCAGGAATAGACGGAGTGGTGCGAGGTTCTTCAGAGCCCATTATAACTTCAGTGTGCACTGGGGACTGAGGGATTTGTTGCAGTGGCGTGAACAAAGGAGAGTTGGGGTGCTGACTTTCCCAAAATTCATCATTCATCACAGGTGTGGTGCTCCCAATGTCCACGTCTTCATCTTCTTCACTTAATTCTTCAACGCATGCCTCTTTAGCTGTGAACTGAGGCACTGGCGATGAAACAACTGGATTTGAAGGGATGTCATCCACTTCAATTTCTTCGTCCAACTGCTCTGAAGAAGCAGCAGAAGGAACGTCTTCAGCAGATGCACTTGGGATCTCATAATCTTCACCAAAAGGAACGAGTTCCTTTGATGGCATGCTTGAGATAGGAATAGCATCAATTGGATTCTCAAATGAGCTTGTCAATGTCTTCATCTTCTTTGGTGCTGAAGACTGAGATGAAGTAGATGCTTTCCTCTTCTTCACTGTTGCTCGCTCCGCAGCTTTGGTTTTCTTCACTTCTGATGCAGAAGGAAGAATTGGACTTGGTGTTGGTGCAGGAGGAGCAGAGGAAATTGGTTCAGTTACCTCAGGCACAACTATTTCAGTTTGCCTGGTTGGTTCAGATTCTTCAGGCACAGCGGTTCACGCCTTAGCGGGCCTGGCTTGTTCTTCAGGCGCAACACTAGTGGTTGCCCTGGCAATGTCATCAGCGGCTGGAATGCAGTCATCAGCCCTGGTACTAGTAGTTTCATCAGCAGCTTGATTTTCATCAGCGGTGCTGGCATGTTCTTCAGTCGGTTGAGCAGATGCTTCAGCCTGAGGAGATTCAGCTTTTGAAGTGAATTTTTCAGTTAACTTCACAAACCTGACTTTGGCTCCAAGCCAGTCAGCATAATAGCGATCAAATTCATCACTCAGATTCTTGATGTCAGACTGAAGAGCCACAAGTTCATCAGTTGTCATTCTGACAACGTTTTTCTTCAGATAGCACTCCTGTTTGTACTGCGCTTTCTTCAACTGCATGGCCTTCTCGAATTTCCATTTTTCTTCGCCTATGAAGGCGGTAAGCATGTGACTTTGACCAGGTGTAAGATTGAAGTCAGGCATAGGAGTGTTGGGGTTCTTGTGCCAAAGATCAATGAAATCAAGGTTCAACTTTGGATCCAAAAGCAGGGGCACATTTGTGCCTTTGGCTCTAGCGGCCCTTTGCTGTCTATCTCTGATGATTTCAGTAAGTTCCTCATCATCAACTTCGTCTTCATCAGACGACACTTGAAAGGCGACATGCTTCTTGTGAGGACTTGGTCTAGTGCCTCGTCCAGCAGTGGCCTTGGTCTTCAGCAGAGTGGGACCTGTTGAGGAATTCGAAGCAGCTGAAGAACTTGCAGAGGCACCTAAGGCAATAGATTTTCCTGAGGTCCTTTGGCACGAGGCGAGATGCACAGGTGCTGAGGACATTGCCGGAGGAGTTGAGGGTTTTGGAACTTGAGGGACTGGAGCAGTGTGCGGAATTGGCCGTGAGGGCTTTGAAGAGCTGGGCCGTGAGGGCATTTCTGAGGAGCTTGGCCGTGAGGGCATTGAAGCTGAAGCACTGGGCTTGTGAGCAGGCTTCTTGGGCATAGCCTTTTTAGGCTTGCTAGCTGAGGCCTCAGCAGTGGCAGCAGTAGAATCTTCATTAAATTTCTTCACTGCCTCTTTTGCCATTTTAGCCAACTTGGTTTGACGCTTGGCCCATTCCTTGGGAAATTCCTCACCTCTTCTGATGCTAGAGGGATCAGCTTCTTGGCCTGGTGCCAATGGAGGTCTTGGGCATGGAGGGTGTACAGCGAATTTCTTCATGTACTTGGGAGTGACATAGCGATATTCCCTCCATTCTCTGGCCCATCCCCTCTCTATCTTTTGGATGCGCACCTTGCGCTGATTTTTGGTCTCCTTGCCATGTTTGGCCTCATCAGGAGTGCAATATTCATCGTAGATATCCTCAGGGATTTCAAATGCTGTGTTGGCTTCCAATTTCTTCCCTCCCTTTTGAGGTTTCTTGCCATCTGCCATTTTCTTTAGCTGAGGATTTTGAACTATTGAGTTCTCCGAAGAGGTATGCAACTTTTCTTCGAGGAACGCTGCAAATGAGTTAATTTGATGAGAGCCTAGTGATTCAGCAGCGGACATGTGTACCTGTGAACAGAGTATAGGTGCGAAGAATTTGGAGAGGTCATATGCGTTCTCGGAAGAGTTTTACAAAAAGGAACAAGTTTGAGGAATTTGACCAGATGTGTCTTGAGGAATTCCACTAAGCGTTCTTTGACTTAGGTTCCAGAGTTGTATAGATTGGAAATCCACACAATTGAGGAATCTTGAAGAAAAATGTTGCTTAGGGAAACAGATCAAGAACAGATGTTTGTGCGAGGTGTTTAGAGTGTGAAGATTGAAGAATAAATACCTTTTGAAGATTTTGTAGAAAACATATGAATCAACAAGGGCAGTAAAGTGACTTTTAATTACCCTTGACGAAGAACACGACGAATTGAGACTTAGTAGATTTGAAGCTCGTCGGTTCAGATCTTCCACACCCTAACTTTGCTGAGGAAGACAGCTACGGCGGCGGCGGAGTGAATAAATCCGCAGCCGGCGCGAGTGCGATGGCGACGAGGTCGAGGCAGCGAAGCTCTTCCTCACCGGCGATGATGGAAGTAGCGGCGGCGCTAGGTTTTGAGAGCTCGAGCGAGGGAGTGAGGTCGAGCGGAGTAAAAACAGTCTGAGGAGTGTGAGGGGTATTTATAACCGAGGTGAAAAACCGCTCGCCCGAAGAAAATGGACGAACATGCCCCTGACCCTTCTCATTCATGCGACATGTGTCACCCACGTACTGTGAGGTGGAGATCGTGTGAGATCATGGGTGAATAGATAAGCATATCGTGGAATGCGGAACGATTTGAGCGGCAAAAGCCAAAAATTCAGATTAGAATATTTTAAGGTTTCGTTCGCAAATTCTTCAGCTGTCAAGGACACAGTGAAGATTTCGAACGGGTTTCAAATAGAACGCACATGAAGAATTTGTGAACAGACTGGGTTGAGTTTAGCATAGAGCGGGAAGGGTCCGATCACATTCACTTAGCAGAAAAAAACAACTTGAAGAAATAGCAATAAGTGAATGCTGTAGAGGACATAAATTTATATAGCCAATGAAGAAAAATGACGGAGAGAGTGAAGACATTGCAAAATTGAAGAAATTGAACAACTGAGGAATTTCAAAAATGAAGAAAAACTCAAATTGAAGATTTTCAACTTTTGTTGGTGGCGTAACCCACCGTATAAGAATGCTGATTTCAGACACCGCGTACAATTGTCATAGGGCTCTGAGAATCTAATTGTTTGTTAATTTCTTCACACTTAGATTGTTAGTCTTCATTGATTGAAGAAAAACGTTACTTCGTGTGTTGCACATCTAAGTCATCAATTTTGCATAAGTGTTAGGATGTGTATCCTTTTCAAAGGACATTCGAAGATTCTAAGATATTTAGCTCACACCGCAACTTGCTAAATCTCTTCTCATCCAAGGGCTTTGTGAAGATATCGGCTAGCTGTTCTTCAGTCTTCACGTGCTCGATGGAGATGTCGCCCTTCAACACATGATCATGAAGAAAATGATGACGAATCTGAATGTGCTTTGTCTTTGAGTGTTGAACT
Organism: Aegilops tauschii subsp. strangulata; assembly: GCF_002575655.3. Lineage (NCBI taxonomy): Eukaryota > Viridiplantae > Streptophyta > Magnoliopsida > Poales > Poaceae > Aegilops > Aegilops tauschii. The sequence goes on along the minus strand of NC_053035.3, from coordinate 203,787,131 downwards.
GGGTTATGAGCAATCTTGATGGCACTCTCATTGTCACAATAGAGTGGCACATTCTTCACATTGACGACGTAGTATTCGAGGGTTTGCTTCATCCATAGCAATTGAGCACAGCACGATCCAGCAGCAATGTACTCAGCTTCAGCAGTAGACAGTGACACGCAGTTCTGTTTCTTCAAGGACCAACATACCAAGTATCGTCCGAGGAAATGACATGTGCCTGATGTTGACTTGCGGTCCACACGATCACCAGCATAGTCAGAGTCTGAATATCCAATGAGATCAAAAGCCGAGCCCTTGGGATACCATAATCCAAGTGTTGGAGTGTGAGCTAGATATCGAAGAATATGCTTCACGGCCTTATGGTGTGATTCCTTCGGTGTAGCTTGAAAGCGGCCACACATGCAAACACTAAGCATAATATCCGGCCTAGATGCACATAAATACAATAAAGAACCAATCATGGAGGGGTATACCTTTTGATCAAAGTCAATACCATTTTCATCAGTGCATAGATGGCCATTTGTGGGCATAGGGATTTTGACGCCTTTGCAATCTTGCATGCCGAATTTCCTCTGTACATCTTTGAGGTATTTCTCCTGAGATATGAATATGCCATTGCGTTGTTGACGTATCTGAAGACCTAAGAAGAATTTCAGTTCTCCCATCATAGACATTTGATATTCTTCACTCATCATGTAGGCAAATTCATCACTTTAATGTTGTTCAGTACATCCAAAGATAATATCATCAACATATATTTGGCACACGAATAATTCATCATCATAGGTTTTGGTGAAAAGAGTTGGGTCAAGTGAACCGGGTTTGAAGCCTTTCTTCATGAGGAATTCCTTCAAAGTACCATACCACGCCCGAGGGGCCTGCTTGAGGCCATAGAGGGCCTTATTGAGTCTGAAGACTTTGTCAGGATGCTTTGGATCTTCAAAACCTGGTGGTTGAGCAACATATAGTTCTTCCTCAAGCTTACCATTGAGGAATGCACTTTTCACATCCATTTAATATAAGATGATATGATGATGGTTAGCATAAGCAAGTAATATGCGAATAGCCTCAAGTCTAGCAACAGGTGCAAAAGTTTCATCGAAATCAATTCCTTCAACCTGTGTGTAGCCTTGAGCTACAAGTCGTGCCTTATTCCTCACCACAAGGCCATTTTCATCTTGCTTGTTGCGGTAGATCCACTTTGTGCCGATGATATTATGCTTGCGAGGGTCTGGTCGCTTGACAAGTTCCCAGACATTGTTGAGCTCGAACTGATGTAATTCTTCTTGCATAGCTTGAATCCACTCAGGCTCCAGAAATGCTTCATCTACCTTAGTGGGCTCTGTGATAGAGACAAAAGCAAACTGCCCACAAAAGTTAGACAAATGTGAAGCTTTTGAGCATGTGAGAGGACCTGGTGCATTGATGTCGCTCATGATTTTCTCAATCTGCACTTCATTTGCAACTCGAGGATGAGCGGGTTGGCGACGAGGAATTGGATCAGCATTTTCTTCAGAGCAATTTTCATCAGGTGCACCAGCATGATATTCTTCACGTTCTGGAATAACTTCTTCAGCAGATTCTTCGGTGGGAATGACATCCTCAGCAGCCTTGAACTTGATGGTTTCCTCAAGAGACTTTTCATCTAGCACAGGAGGTAGGTGCTCTCTTTGCGAGCCATTAGTTTCATCGAGCCGCACATCTACAGTTTCAACAACCTTGTGGTGAACGTTGTTGAAGACTCTGTAGGTGTGCGAGTTCTTTCCGTAACCAAGCATAAAACCTTCATGTGGTTTCGGTGCAAATTTAGAATTGTGATGAGGATCTCTAATCCAACATTTAGCACCGAAGACTTTGAAATAACTCACATTGGTTTCTTGTCAGTGAGGAGGTCATATGCAGTCTTCTTGAAGAATTTGTGAAGATATACCCTGTTGATGATGTGGCACGCAGTGTCAATTGCCTCAGTCCAGAAATGACGAGGTGTCTTGTATTCATCAAGCATAGTGCGAGCCATCTCAACAAGAGTCCTGTTCTTGCGCTCCACGACGCCATTCTGCTGGTGTATAAGGAGCAGATAACTCATGAGTAATACCAAGTTCATCAAGATAGTCATCAAGACCAGTATTCTTGAACTCAGTTCCATTGCCAGTTCTGATGTGCTTGATCTTCACACCGAAGTTGGTTGAAGCCCGCGAGGAAAATCGTTTGAAGACTTCCTGCACTTCACGTTTGTAAGTGATGATATGTACCCAAGTGTTGTTGGGGAACGTAGTAATTTCAAAATTTTCTTACACACACGCAAGATCATGGTGATGCATAGCAACGAGAGGGGAGAGTATTGTCCACGTACCCTCGTAGACCGAAAGCGGAAGCGTTATGACAACGCGGTTGATGTAGTCGTACGTCTTCACGATCGACCGATCTAGTACCGAACGTACGACACATCCGTGATCTGCACACGTTCCGCTGGGTGACGTCCCACGAACTCACGATCCAGTAGAGCTTCGAGGGAGAGCTTCGTCAGCACGACGGCGTGATGACGGTGATGATGAAGCTACCAGTGCAGGGCTTCTGTAACGCCCCGGACACACCCACCGGTGGTCGTTACTCCTGGCAGGATCTAGACTGGCCCCACAGATCAATACTAGTCTTTTCTGTGCACTTTGTCCTCACTCGTGCGCACCCGGGAGAAACTTCCCGGTCGGTCACCCATCCTGAAACTACTCCAAGCTGAGCACGCTTAACTTTGGAGTTCTGTCCGAATGGGCTTCCGGAAAAGAAGGAATTCCTTATTTATATGAGTAGTCTATCATCCCTAATAAGCCAGGCTATCACATACACCCCTACTCAGAGGAACCGACGTCCTCGTCGGGCCACAGGAACGTTCCCTCTTGGCACATACGTCTGTGCATCCAGTCCGGTACATGTGCCATGCCGTGTGCCACGACGGGTCACAAACGTCATGAACAACATGACTGCGCACCTATCCGCAAACATCCGTGTAACCGCGAGGGTCGGCTCTGATACCAACTTGTAACGCCCCGGACACACCCGCCGGTGGTCGTTACTCCTGGCAGGATCTAGACTGGCCCCACAGATCAATACTAGTCTTTTCTGCGCACTTTGTCCTCACTCGTGCGCACCCGGGAGAAACTTCCCGGTCGGTCACCCATCCTGAAACTACTCCAAGCTGAGCACGCTTAACTTTGGAGTTCTGTCCGAATGGGCTTCCGGAAAAGAAGGAATTCCTTATTTATATGAGTAGTCTATCATCCCTAATAAGCCATGCTATCACATGTAACTTGCCATATTTGTAACTCCGACTCTTGCCATTTCCGGCTATGTGATATGTTTTCCCTCCGTTGTCGGGTTTTGTCTTTCGTTTTGTTTTTTTTGTCATGTCATGCATTTTCATTTTATGTCATCATGCGCATAGCATTCGCATACGTGTTCGTCTCATGCATCCGAGCATTTTCCCCGTTGTCCGTTTCCCATCCGGCGCTCCTATCTCCTCCGGTGCACCCCTCTTGTTTTCTTTCGTGTGCGTGTGTCAAACTTTCTCGGAATGGACCGAGGCTTATCAAGTGGTCTTAATATACCACCCGGAGACTACCGGTCAAGTTTTGTTCCATTCGGAGGTCGTTTGGTACTGCAACGGTTAACCGGGCATCCGCAAAGTCCATTTGAGTGTCCAGCAAAAACCCCCTCCAAAACCAGCCCAAAACCCACCAAACTCTCTTCCATTCTCTAGGTCGTCCGATCACGATCGTGTGGGCGAAAACCGCACCTCATTTGGAGCCTCCTAGCTCCCTCTACCTATTTATATGTGGGCATCCCGAAAAACGGAATCACAGACGAACCCTAACCCTCTCCCTCCGCGCCGCGCCGGACGCGTCCGTTCCGGCCGGACAACGTCCGCCGCACCGCCCGGCCAATTGCAGGCCGCCATGTCATCGTCATCAGCCCCGCCGCTGCCGCGGCCCGACCGGCCCGCCGCCGGCCCACGGGCCCACGCGCCTCCGCCGCCCCCGCGCGCCTCCGCCGCCCCCGCGCGCCCCTCCGCGCCCAGCGCGCCGCCTCCTCCGGCCGCCGCCCGTCGACACCGCCGGCACGGAGCTCCGCCGGCCTGCCCCGCCGCCGCCGCGCCGGAGTGCCCCGCCGCCGCCGCCGCCCTCGCCTGCGGTCGCCGCCGGCGCCGTGCCCCGCCGCCCGAGGCCCGCCGCCTCCGGCCTCCCTCTCCTCCTCCGGCCTCGCCTCCTCCTTCCCCCGCCGTCCTCTCCTCTGGTCGCCGACGAGCTCGAGGAGCCGGCCCGATCCGATCTGGTAACGGCACTGTACTCGTTGACTTTCTCTCGAACCCCTCCCCCCCCAAAATTCTTCTAAGTCATAAGATTTCATCAGTATCTTGCTCTGTTCCCGATGCGATAACTTTTTGCATGTAGCTCCGATTCGCAAGTGTAATATGTAAAATTGTTCGCCTCGTGATGCTCTTCATTTTGTTCAATTGCACCATGTTCATTAGAGGTTATCTTGATGCCCAAATCTCTGTTGGAAGAGGGCTAGTTGCTGTTATTCTCTGGTTCTTAGCAGAACTTGGAGATTTGTCATTTTTGTATCATTTATTCTGTGCATCTTTTGAGTATGAGATCTACATGTGTTTTGAAGTATGCCATGCCATCTTTCCAGTGGTGTAGTCCATGTATTTGTGTGATCTCTGTGGTGACTAGCACAAGCATGCAAAGTAGGCCCCATAATATTTCTGATTTCAGGGACTTAGTGATTTCTCTAAGTCCTCGTCTGCTGTAATTTTGTTGCCATGTAAACTTGATGCTACAGAGAGATCCATGCATATTTTGGAAATGTTCAGTAAGGATGTTTTGTAGCTATAGTTGTATTCCTGCAATTGTTTGCAATTATGGAGTGCCATAGCATGACTCAATCTTGCTCTACTTTTGCTATAAAATATTTTTGGCAGATTCTTAACATGATATGCATTTTTGCCAAGCTTATTGTAGTTGATCCATACATGCTATGCAATTGATCTTGCCATGGATAGCTTCATAAACATGCCATCTTGCTGTAGGTATGATTGGTTTGTCATGCGTTGCTCTGTAGTGAGTGCATCAAGCTCACAAAGAGGCCTACATATTAATATTTCTGCCATGCTCTGTTTTCCGCTAAGTCTGAAACCTGATAACGAAACTTGCTATGTTTACATGCTTGCCATCATATCTTCTGGTCCTTTTTGGCTTATGGTCAGTAAGGGACTTTTGTCATGTGCTTTTAGTAGAACACTGCCATGCCTTGTTTTGCTATGTTAAGTTCCTGTAGCATGTTGATTTCGTGCTCTGAACATAGCTACCTGATGCTGTTTTCTGCCATGTCCAGTTTTTCACCAAGTCTGTGAACCTGTAATCTTTTGCACTTTTGCCATGCTTGTTTGAGCTTGATATGTTGTGAACTAGCAGTAGCTCAGTGTTCATCTTTTGTCGAGCATCTCCTGTAGATTACTGCCATGTGCTTTGTTGCTATGTTGGGGTGCTGTAGCATTGTTGCTTGTTGCATTTTAAGTGCTATCTTACTGTTTATCGCAGATTGGTGTCATTCTTGTTTTGCTTGCCATTTGCAAACCGTGCATCCGATTCCGGTGATCTTTATATCGATTTCGACCGAAATCATCTCATATTTCCAGTGGCATGCTTGGTTTGCCAAGTTACTGCCATATTCATCTTTTTCCTTCCGGAGCACGCATATGCATTGCATATCATATCTTGCATATCATACATGTTTTGCATCATGTTGCTTGCGCATTTCTCGTTGTTGATTGTGGTTCCGTTTGTTTGTGTTCTTGTCTTGGGTAGAGCCGGGAGACGAGTTCGTGAACGAGGAACCTGTCGAGTACGCTTACGAGGATCAAGTTTTCGACAACTCTGAGAATCTTGCAGGCAAGATGACCACCCCTCGAAATCACTTCTATCCTTGCTATGCTAGTTGTTCGCTCTATTGCCATGCTCGCTACCTATCACTTGCTATATCATGTCTCCCATTTTAGCCATGTCAGCCCCTAACCATCCTTTCCTAGCAAACCGTTGTTTGGCTATGTTACCGCTTTTGCTCAGCCCCTCTTATAGCGTTGCTAGTTGCAGGTGAAGTTGAAGTTTGTTCCATGTCGGAACATGGATATGTTGGAATATCACAATATCTCTTATTTAATTAATGCATCTATATATATTTGGTAAAGGGTGGAAGGCTCGGCCTTATGCCTGGTGTTTTGTTCCACTCTTGCCGCCCTAGTTACTGTTATACCGGGATTATGTTCCTTGAGTTTGCGTTCCTTACACGGTCGGGTGATTTATGGGACCCCCTTGACAGTTCGCCTTGAATAAAACTCCTCCAGCAAGGCCCAACCTTGGTTTTACCATTTGCCACCTAAGCCTTTTTCCCCCGGGTTTTCGCGAGCCCGAGGGTCATCTTTTATTTAAACCCCTGGGCCAGTGTTCCTCTGAGTGCTGGTCCAAACTAGAGCAGCTTGCAGCGCCACCTTGGGGAAACTCGAGGATTGGTTTTAGCTGTACGTAGTGTTCATCCGGTGTGCCCTGAGAACGAGATATGTGCAGCTCCTATCGGGATTTGTCGGCACATTCGGGCGGCTTTGCTGGTCTTGTTTTACCATTGTCGAGATGTCTTGTAAACCGGGATTCCGAGACTGATCGGGTCTTTCCGGGAGAAGGTTTATCCTTCGTTGACCGTGAGAGCTTATGATGGGCTAAGTTGGGACACCCCTGCAGGGTTTTATCTTTCGAAAGCCGTGCCCGCGGTTATGAGGCAGATGGGAATTTGTTAATGTCCGGTTGTAGATAACTTGTCACTTGGCCCAATTAAAATACATCCACTGCGTGTGTAGCCGTGATGGTCTCTTCTCGGCGGAGTCCGGGAAGTGAACACGGTCCGTGTTATGTATGACGTAAGTAGGTGTTCAGGATCACTTCTTGGTCATTGCTAGATGACGTCCGTTCCGTTGCTTCTCTTCTCGCTCTCATTTGCGCAAGTTAGCCACCATATATGCTTTTGCCGCTGCAGCTCCACCTCTTTGCACCTCCTCTTTCCTACAAGCTTAAATAGTCTTGATCTCGCGGGTGTGAGATTGCTGAGTCCCCGTGACTCACAGATTCTACCAAAACAGTTGCAGGTGCCGACGATGCCAGTGCAGATGATGGCGTCGATCTCAAGTGGGAGTTCGACGAGGAACGTGGTCGTTACTATGTGTCTTTTCCTGATGATCAGTAGTGGAGCCCAGTTGGGACGATCGGGGATCTAGCATTTGGGGTTGTCTTATTTTCATCTGGATTTTGACCGTAGTCGGTCTATATGTTTGTATTTTGGATGATGTATGATGATATTTATTTATGTATTGTGTGAAGTGGCGATTGTAAGCCAACTCTTTATCCCATTCTTGTTCATTACATGGGATTGTGTGAAGATGACCCTTCTTGCGACAAAACCACTATGCGATTATGCCTCTAAGTCGTGCCTCGACACGTGGGAGATATAGCCGCATCGTGGGCGTTACAGCTTCGCCTAAGCACTACAACGATATGTCCGAGGTGGATTATGGTGGAGGGGGGCACCGCACACGGCTAAGAGATCAATGATCAACTTGTGTGTCTATGGGGTGCCCCCTCCCCCGTATATAATGGTGTGGAGGAGGGGGAGGGCCGGCCCTCTACTATGGCGCACCCTGGGGAGTCCTACTCCCACCGGGAGTAGGATTCCCCCTTTTCCTAGTAGGAGTAGGAGAGAAGGAAGGGGAAGAGAGAAGAGAAGGAAGGAAGGGGCGCCGCCCCTCCCCCTAGTCCAATTCGGACTAGGCCTTGCGGGGCGCGCGGCCTACCCTAGGCAGCCCCTCTCTCTCCCCCTAAAGCCCAATAAGGCCCATATACTCCCCGGCGAATTCCCGTAACTCTCCGGTACTCCGATAAATACCCGAACCACTCAGAACCTTTCCAATGTCCGAATATAGCCTTCCAATATATCGATCTTTACGTCTCAAACATTTTGAGACTCCTCATCATATCCCTGATCTCATCCGGGACTCCGAACAACCTTCGGTACATCAAAACCCATAAACTCATAATACCGATCGTTACCGAATGTTAAGCGTGCGGACCCTACGGGTTTGAGAACTATGTAGACATGACCGAGACTCATCGTCGGTCAATAACCAACAGCGGAACCTGGATTCTCATATTGGCTCCTACATATTATATGAAGATCTTTATCGGTCAAGCCGCATAACAACATACATTGTTCCCTTTGTCATCGGTATGTTACTTGCCCGAGATTCGATCGTCGGTATCTCAATACCTAGTTCAATCTCGTTACCGGCAAGTCTCTTTACTCGTTCCGTAATGCATCATCCCGCAACTAACTCATTAGTTACATTGCTTGCAAGGCTTATAGTGATGTGCATTACCGAGAGGGCCCAGAGATACCTCTCCGACAATCGGAGTGACAAATCCTAATCTTGATCTATGCCAACTCAACAAGTACCATCGGAGACACCTGTAGAGCACCTTAATAATCACCCAGTTACGTTGTGACGTTTGGTAGCACACAAAGTGTTCCTCCGGTATTCGGGAGTTGCATAAGCTCATAGTCATAGGAACATGTATAAGTCATGAATAAAGCAATAGCAATATACTAAACAATCAAATGCTAAGCTAACGGAATGGGTCAAGTCAATCACATCATTCTCTAATGATGTGATCCCGTTAATCAAATGACAACTCATGTCTATGGCTAGGAAACTTAACCATCTTTGATTCAATGAGCTAGTCAAGTAGAGGCATACTAGTGACACTCTGTTTGTCTATGTATCCACACATGTACTAAGTTTCCGGCTAATAAAATTCTAGCATGAATAATAAACATTTATCATGATATAAGGAAATATAAATAACAACTTTATTATTGCCTCTAGGGCATATTTCCTTCAGTATCCCACTTGTACTAGAGTCAATAATCTAGTTCACATCGCCATGGGATTTAACACGAATAGTTCACATCACCATGTGAGTAACACCCATAGTTTACATCGCCATGTGACCAACACTCAAAGGGTTTACTAGAGTGAGTAATCTAGTTCACATCGCCATGTGATTAACACTCAAAGAGTACTAAGGTGTGATCATGTTTTGCTTGTGAGAGAAGTTTAGTCAACGGGTCTGTCAAATATAGATCCGTATGTATTTTGCAAATTTCTATGTCTACAATGCTCTGCACGGAGCTACTTTAGCTAATTGCTCCCACTTTCAATATGTATCTGGATTGTGACTTAGAGTCATCCAGATCAATGTCAAAGCTTGCATCAATGTAACTCTTTACGACGAACTACTTATCACCTCCATAACCGAAAAATATTTCCTTAGTCCTCTAAGGATAATTTTTCACCGTCGTCTAGTGATCTACTCCTAGATCAAAATTGTACTTCCTTGCCAAACTCAGGGCAGGGTATACAATAGGTCTGGTACACAACATGGCATACTTTATAGAACCTATGGCCGAGGCATAGGGAATGACTTTCATTCTCTTTCTATTTTCTGCCGTGGTCGGGCTTTGAGTCTTACTCAACTTCACACCTTGCAACACAGGCAAGAACTCTTTCTTTGACTATTCCGTTTTGAACTACTTCAAAAACTTTTCAAGGTATGTACTCATTGAAAAAACTCATCAAGCGTCTTGATCTATCTCTATAGATCTTGATGCTCAATATGTAAGCAGCTTCACCGAGGTCTTTCTTTGAAAAACTCCTATCAAACACTCCTTTATGCTTTCCAGAAAATTTTACATCATTTCCGATTGACAATATGTCATTTACATATACTTATCAGAAAGGCTGTAGTGCTCCCACTCACTTTCTTGTAAATATAGACTTCTTCAAAAGTCTGTATAAAACCATATGCTTTGATCACACTATCAAATCGTATATTCCAACTCCGAGAGGCTTGCACCAGTCCATAAATGGATTGCTGGAGCCTGCACACTTTGTTAGTACCTTTTGGATTGACAAAACCTTCTTGTTGTATCATATACAATTCTTCTTTAAGATATCCGTTAAGGAATGTAGTTTTGACATCCATTTGCCAGATTTCATAAAATGTGGCAATTGCTAACATGATTCGGACAGACTTAAGCATCACTACGAGTGAGAAAATCTTATCGTAGTCAACACCTTGAACTTGTTGAAAACCTTTTTCGACAATTCGAGCTTTGTAGATAGTAACACTACTATCAGCGGCTGTCTTCCTCTTGAAGATCCATTTATTCTCAATGGCTTGCCGATCATCGAGCAAGTCAATCAAAGTCCATACTTTGTTCTCATACATGGATCCCATCTCAGATTTCATGGCCTTAAGCCATTTCGTGGAATCTAGGATCATCATTGCTTCCTCATAGTTCGTAGGTTCGTCATGGTCAAGTAACATGACCTCCAGAACAGGATTACCGTACTACTCTGGTGCGGATCTTACTCTGGTTGACCTACGAGGTTTGGTAGTAACTTGATCAGAAGTTTCATGATCATTATCATTAGCTTCCTCGCTAATTGGTGTAGGAATCACTCGAACTGATTTCTATGATTAACTACTTTCCAATTCGGGAGTAGGTACAATTACCTCATCAAGTTCTACTTTCCTCCCACTCACTTCTTTCGAGAGAAACTCCTTCTCTAGAAAGGACCATTCTTAGCAACGAATATCTTGCCTTCGGATCTGTGATAGAAGGTGTACCCAACAGTCTCCTTTGGGTATCCTATGAAGACACATTTCTCCGATTTGGGTTCGAGCTTATCAGGTTGAAGCTTTTTCACATAAGCATCGCAGCCCCAAACTTTAAGGAATGACAACTTTGGTTTCTTGCCAAACCACAGTTCGTATGGTGTCATCTCAACAGATTTAGATGGTGCCCTATTTAACGTGAATGCAATTGTCTCTAATGCATAACCCCAAAACGATAGTGGTAAATCGGTAAGAGACATCATAGATCGCACCATATCTAATAAAGTATGGTTATGACGTTCGGACATACCATTACGCCGTGGTGTTCCAGGTGGCGTGAGTTGCGAAACTATTCCGCATTGTTTCAAATTTCTCCTCCACGATCAGATCGTAGAAACTTTATTTTCTTGTTACGATGATTTTCCACTTCACTCTGAAATTCTTTGAACTTTTCAAATGTTTGAGACTTATGCTTCATCAAGTAGATATACCCATATCTGCTCAAATCATCTGTGAAGGTGAGAAAATAACGATACCCGCCGCGAGCTTCAACATTTATTGGACCACATACATCAGTATGTATGATTTCCAACAAATCTGTTGCTCGCTTCATTGTTCCGGAGAACGGAGTCTTAGTCATCTTGCCCATGAGGCATGGTTCGCAAGCATCAACTGATTCATAATCAAGTGATTCCAAAAGCCCATCAGCATGGATTTTCTTCATGCACTTTACACTAATATGACCCAAACGGCAGTTCCACAAATAAGTTGCACTATCATTATTAACTTTGCGTCTTTCTGTTTTCATTGGGCGTATGACCATTGAAGGTTTTATTCATGTAAACAGAACAACAATTATTCTTTGACTTTAAATGAATAACCGTATTGCAATAAACATGATCAAATCATATTTATGCTCAACACAAACACCAAATAACATTTATTTAGGTTCAACACTAATCCCGAAAGTATAGGGAGTGTGCGATGATGATCATATAATCTTGGAACCACTTCCAACACACATCGTCACTTCACCCTTAACTAGTCTCTGTTCATTCTACAATTCCCGTTTCGAGTTACTAATCTTAGCAACTGAACTAGTATCAAAGACTGAGGGGTTGCTATAAACACTAGTAAAGTACACATCAATATCATGTATATCAAATATACCTTTGTTCACTTTGCCATCCTTCTTATCCGCCAAATACTTGGGGCAGTTCTGCTTCCAGTGACCAGTCCCTTTGCAGTAGAAGCACTTAGTCTCAGGCTTAGGTCTAGACTTGGGCTTCTTCACTTGAGCAGCAACTTTCTTGCCATTCTTCTTGAAGTTCCCCTTCTTCCCTTTGCCCTTTTCTTGAAACTACTGGTCTTGTCAACCATCAACACTTGATGCTTTTCTTGATTTCTACCTTCGTTGATTTCAGCATCACGAAGAGCTTGGGAATCGTTTCTGTTATCCCTTGCATATTATAGTTCATCACGAAGTTCTAGTAACTTGGTGATAGTGACTAGAGAACTTTGTCAATTACTATCTTATCTGGAAGATTAACTCCCACTTGATTCAAGCAATTGTAGTACCCAGACAATCTAAGCACATGCTCATTGGTTGAGCTAGTCTCCTCCATCTTGTAGGCAAAGTACTGTCAGAGGTCTCATACCTTTTGACACGGGAATGAGTATGAAATACAAATTTCAACTCTTGGAACATCTTATATGCTCCGTGGCGTTCAAAACATTTTTGAAGTCCCGGTTCTAGGCTGTAAAGCATGGTGCACTAAACTATCAAGTAGTCATCATACCGAGCTTTGTCAAACATTCATAACGTCTGCATCTGCTCCTGCAATATGTCTGTCACCTAGCGGTGCATCAAGGACATAGTTCTTTTGTGCAGCAATGAGGATAATCCTCAGATCACGGATCCAATCCGCATCATTGCTACTAACATCTTTCAACTTAGTTTTCTCTAGGAACATATCAAAAATAAAACAGGGGAGCTAAACGTGAGCTATTGATCTACAACATAGATATGCAAAAACTATCAGGACTAAGTTCATGATAAATTAAAGTTCAATTAATCATATTACTTAAGAACTCCCACTTAGATAGACATCCCTCTAGTCATCTAAATGATCACGTGATCCAAATCAACTAAACCATGTCCGATCATCACGTGAGATGGAGTAGTTTTCAATGGTGAACATCACTATATTGATCATATCTACTATATGATTCACGCTCGACCTTTCGGTCTCCAGTGTTCCGAGGCCATATCTGCATATGCTAGGCTCGTCAAGTTTAACCCGAGTATTCTGCGTGTGCAAAACTAGCTTGCACCCGTTGTATGTGAACGTAGAGCTTATCACACCCGATCATCACATGGTGTCTCAGCACGAAGAACTGTAGCAGCGGTGCTTACTTAGGGAGAACACTTATACCTTGAAATTTAGTGAGAGATTATCTTATAATGCTACCGTCGAACTAAGCAAAATAAGATGCATAAAGGATAACACATGCAATCAATATAAGTGATATGATATGGCCATCATCATCTTGTGCCTTTGATCTCCATCTCCAAAGCACCGTCATGATCACCATCGTAACCGGCGCGACACCTTGATCTCCATCGTAGCATCGTTGTCGTCTCGCCAACTATTGCTTCTATGACTATCGCTACCGCTTAGTGATAAAGTAAAGCAATTACATGGCGATTGCATTTCATACAATAAAGCGACAACCATATGGCTCCTGCCAGTTGCCGATAACTCCGTTACAAAACATGATCATCTCATACAATAAAATTTAGCATCATGTCTTGACCATATCACATCACAACATGCCCTGCAAAAACAAGTTAGACATCCTCTACTTTGTTGTTGCAAGTTTTACGTGGCTGCTATGGGCTGAGCAAGAACCGTTCTTACCTACGCATCAAAACCACAACGATATTTCGTCAAGTATGTGCTGTTTTAACCTTCAACAAGGACCGGGCGTAGCCACACTCGATTCAGCTAAAGTTGGAGAATCTGACACCCGCCAGCCACCTGTGTGCGAAGCACGTCAGTAGAACCAGCCTTGTGTAAGCGTACGCGTAATGTTGGTCCGAGCCGCTTCATCCAAAAATACCGCCGAATCAAAGTATGACATGCTAGTAAGCAGTATGACTAGTATCGCCCACAACTCACTTGTGTTCTACTCGTGCATATAACATCTACGCATAAACCTGGCTCAGATGCCACTGTTGGGGAACGTAGTAATTTCAAAAATTTCCTACGCACACGCAAGATCATGGTGATGCATAGCAATGAGAGGGGAGAGTGTTGTCCACGTACCCTCGTAGACCGAAAGCGGAAGCGTTATGAAAACGTGGTTGATGTAGTCATATGTCTTCACGATCGACCGATCTAGTACCGAACGTACGACACCTCCGCGATCTACACACGTTCAGCTCGGTGACGTCCCATGAACTCACGATCCAGTAGAGCTTCGAGGGAGAGCTTCGTTAGCACGACGGCGTGATGACGGTGATGATGAAGCTACCGGCGCAGGGCTTCGCCTAAGCACTACGACGATATGACCAAGGTGGATTATGGTGGAGGGGGCACCGCACACGGCTAAGAGATCAATGATCAACTTGGGTGTCTATGGGGTGCCCCCCTCCCCCGTATATAAAGGAGTGGAGGAGGGGGAGGGCCGGCCCTCTACTATGGCGCGCCCTGGGGAGTCCTACTCCCACTGGGAGTAGGATTCCCACTTTTCCAAGTAGTAGGAGTAGGAGAGAAGGAAGGGGAAGAGAGAAGAGAAGGAAGGAGGGGGCGCCGCCCCTCCCCCTAGTCCAACTCGGACTAGGCCTTGGGGGGGGGGCGCGGCCTGCCCTAGGCAACCCCTCTCTCTCTTCGCTAAAGCCCAATAAGGCCCATATACTCCCCGGCAAATTCCCGTAACTCTCCGGTACTCCAATAAATACCTGAACCACTCAGAACCTTTCCAATGTCTTAATATAGCCTTCCAGTTGTAGCAATCCAACCTCAAACGGTCGAATCTCTGTGCTTAAGTGTCATCCCTGGATCGGTAACGCTGACACACACAGTACTTGAAGGATTTATAACAGAGTAGCAATCACACACTTATTACATAAAATGTCTCAAAAGAGAACTTATTACAATAAATATGTCTTAAGGTTATCCAAATAAGATAACAACGGAAGGCTTGGAAGATAAAGTGAGTCCATCAACTCCAGCGGCATAGCTGAGTGCACGACAAACGACCTAGCGCACCTTACTCTTCGTCTGAAAAGTCTGCAACATGATATGTTGCAGCCCGAAAGGGGTCAGCACATGGAATATGCTGGCAATATAACACAGTAGAGCAAAGAATAGAATAAAGGCTATCACTACATGCATATATGGCTGGCGGAGGCTCTACGGTTATAATGTTTTGCGAAAAGCCAATTTTTTCCTACAACAAAGGAATATATTTTATTTAACTATCATGGTGGTTGATAAACATTGAGAATGGTACCCCCATCTCAATCCCAATTAAAAGTAATTAACAACCCAACAAATTAATTTAGAATGATGAGATCAAACCAATAATTCAAGTACCAGATACTCAAGATGTCCATAACCGGGGACACGGCTAACCATGATTAGTTTATACACTCTGCAGAGGTTTGCACACTTTTCCCCACAAGACTCGATCTCCTCCGTTGGATTTCTCGCACTTCATGGTGTTTGAGAAACGGATGACCGAGACACAGTCTTTCAGAAACATTAACTCTAACCCCGGGAAGACAGTACCAACCTACATCCCCTACATCTGCTAGCCTACCACTGGAAGAGGTCACACAACATACTCAACTATGCTAGAGCCCATAATAGCTTGTGGCTGCACACGGAAGTTTCTAGCATGAATAATCTTATGATCCCTTTGAGCCTGGGTGGAGGACCATAGGAGGATCACACGGTATAACCCCGGGATCTCCTAGGACAACACTGGTATAACCCCAGTGCCCAAACCAACAATCCACCCAGATGTGTATTAAAGTTGCCACCTTAAGTTGATCCATTAATTAACAATCTCACATCTGTCATGGATACACTCAAACCCAATCCACGTCTACGAGCATAGCATAGCAACATGAGCATAACGTAGAGTAACTCCCAAGGGTTGGATAATAAAACAGGTAATAGGTTCTACCTCATCAACTACTTTCCCAATACCCACATGTTATCAAATCCTAACCATGCAATGTTGGAGGGTTGTAACTAATGCATAAAAACTGGGTATGAAAAGAGTATGATCAATGTGTTACTTGCCTTGCTGACGATCTGCAAACCCTAGAGACTCGTAGTAGCACGCTTCACACTCCGGAAATTCTATCGCAAACAAACAATAGCATACATAAGCACTCAAGCAAAGATGCACGGGTAAAACTCAAATAAAAAGATCAAATCTGAAAATCCAACTGAAAAGATTCGATCTGCAAAAAGAATCAATCGAATCGGAGTTACGGAACTGAAACTACGGTCAAAAGAACTTCGAATTCAAATCTGCTTGAAACCAAATTTTAAATTGTCAAAACATTGTTCAAGTTGATTAGATAGAAATAGGGGCTCGAGACAAAGATTTTGGCGTTGGTTTCACTGGATTTGGACAAACGGTTAAGAAACGACGAGGGTTTGAAGATCAGGGGCTAATCTACGATAAAAGTAATCGCGGATAGGTTCCTGGCTAAAAATAAAATAAAAAGAAAGACTAACGAACGAACGTTCGCTGTCTGAACCTAACCGGCGAACAACGTTCGTTAAAACGAGCGTACGGACAAACGTCCGCTAAATAACTAAACCGAATAAAAACAAAAAAAACAGATCTAGGGTTTTTAAAAGAAAACCAGTCGGTTTTTACCTAACTGAAAAAAACGACGGCGGCGAATCCGGCGAGATCCACGGCGGCGGCGACGGCGGTCGACGGCTGGCGGCGGCACAGGAGCGGCGACGCTAGGGTTCGGGGCCGCGGGCGGGCTGGCGGCTCGGGCGGGCTTCAACGGCTTATAAGGCCTGAGCGCGGACAGAGTCCGGCTCAGGCACGACCCAAGGTCGGTTCTTTTTTTAAACAGATTCCGCAGAGAAAATCCTAAATAAAATTAAAAAAAATCTAAAAATGCCCAAAACAATTTTCACCATCTAAATAATTTTTTAGAACTTAGTGAACATTTTCTTGGCCTAAAATGAAATTTTGAAAAAAATGCATATTTTTTCTAATTCAAATAAAATAGCAATAAAATCCAAATAAAATAATATATTTGATTTTAACATTTTTCCTCCAATATTTCATTTATTTTGGAGAAGTTATATTATCTCCTCTCGTATATTTTTAATATGAAATATTTTTGGAGGGAAAAATAATGAAAACCAAAATGGTCCTTGTTTCAATATTTGAGAAAATTCAAATATGAAAACCGTGAAATCCCCAACTCTCTCCGTGGATCCTTGAGTTGCTTAGGATTTTTAGGATCACTACCAAAATGCAAATAAAATATGATATGCATATGATGACCTATGTATAACATTCCAAATTGAAAATTTGGGATGTTACACCAATATATCGATCTTTACGTCTCAAACATTTCGAGACTCCTCGTCATGTCCCCGATCTCATCCGGGACTCCGAACAACCTTCGGTACATCAAAACACATAAACTCATAATACCGATCGTCATCGAACATTAAGCGTGCGGACCCTACGGGTTCGAGAACTATGTAGACATGACCGAGACTCATCTTCGGTCAATAACCAACAGCGGAACCTGGATGCTCATATTGGCTCCTACATATTCTACGAAGATCTTTATCGGTCAAACCGCATAACAACATACGTTGTTCCCTTTGTCATCGGTATGTTACTTGCCCGAGATTTGATTGTCGGTATCTCAATACCTAGTTCAATCTCGTTACCGGCAAGTCTCTTTAATTGTTCCGTAATGCATCATCCCGCAACTAACTCATTAGTTACATTGCTTGCAAGGATTATAGTGACGTGCATTACCGAGAGGGCCCAGAGTTACCTCTCCGACAATCGGAGTGACAAATCCTAATCTTGATCTATGCCAACTCAACAAGTACCATCGGAGACACCTATTGAGCACCTTTATAATTACCCAGTTACGTTATGACGTTTGGTAGCACACAAAGTGTTCCTCTGGTATTCAGGAGTTGCATAATCTCATAGTCATAGGAACATGTATAAGTCATGAAGAAAGCAATAGCAATATACTAAACGATCAAATGCTAAGCTAACGGAATGGGTCAATTCAATCACATCATTCTCTAATGATGTGATCCCGTTAATCAAATGACAACTCATGTCTATGGCTAGGAAACTTAACCATCTTTGATTCAACGAGCTAGTCAAGTAGAGGCATACTAGTGACACTCTGTTTGTCTATGTATCCACACATGTACTAAGTTTCCGGTTAATACAATTCTAGCATGAATAATAAACATTTATCATGATATAAGGAAATATAAATAACAACTTTATTATTGCCTCTAGGGCATATTTCCTTCATGTGTAACGAGAGTAATCATCAACAATAACAAAGCTATATAGAGATGCTTCATTGGTGAATGCAGAATAATGGTTAGGACCAAAGAGATCCATGCGAAGAATTCAAATGGTCGAGTGGTAGTCATGATTGTCTTCGCTGGATGCTTGGTCTTGATCATCTTTCCAGCTTCACAGGCTCCGCACAAGTGATCCTTGAGGAATTTGAAATTCTCAATGCCAATGACATGCTTCTTCTTCGCGAGCGTGTGCAAGTTCCTCATGCCAGCATGACCAAGTCGTCGATGCCATAGCCAGTCTTCTGAAGTGTTTGCAAGTAGACATATAGCTGGTTGTGGTCCTGTGGAAAAATCAACAATATACAGATATCTTCTCCTAAAGCCTTCGAAGACTTTGGAATGGTCAGCTTCCATGATCACAACACAACGATACTTGCCAAAGATAACAACCATATCAAGATCACAAAGCATTAAGACTGACATGAGGTTGAATCCTAAGGATTCGACCAGCATGACTTTGTCCATGTGTCGATCCTTTGAGATCGCAACCTTACCTAGACCCAATACCTTGTTTTTGCCTTTGTCAGCGTAGGTGATATGCTTCAGATGCGATGGAGATAAGGGAGGGTCCATCAATAGATTCCTGTCACTAGTCATGTGATTTGTACATCCACTATCGAGGACCCACTCAGTGGCTTTGGGTTGATCATCTTGCAGATGAATTAGTGCATCTTACGAACTCATATACTTCATCAGTGAACAATATGACATCAATTTCATCAGGCAATAGAGCAGATAAAGCAGTATGAGGACGTGAGAAATGAAAGTTCATTTCTTCATGATTAGCTTGCGTCCTTTCAAGCAAATTCAGGTCTCCAGCAAATTCTTCAGACGTTTAAGTACGTCTGGAGACCTGACCCTGCATAAGAGATTAGTTCTTTTTTTCACCACCCACATCTGAAGGGGTGGCAAAGAGTTCATCATTCTGCGAGCTCCATAAGAGAACAGTGGAATAGAAACCAGTCCACTTTGTTTCACATAAGAGGAGTTAGGATAAGCATATGAATAAGCAGAGAAATTCTTCGAGGACTTATGAACATAATGGTTAGAAGAATAATGCTCATATTCATAGCCCTTAGATCTTCCCTGCGAAACAGAAGTGTTAGCACGATGATGTTCATATGAGGAATTTGATCCTTTTGAGGAATTTGATCCACGTGAGGAATTCGGTCCGTATGAGGACTTGGGTCCATATGAAGAATTTGATCTGGGGTTCCTATTCTTCACAGGTGGTGTCATGATGACATTCACCTGAAGACTTTCAAGGCACCTTTTGGGAACCCAGATTTTGTTCATAGGGGAACCGTTCCTGCAGTTAGTGCTAACATATCTAGCAAATACTTCACATTCTGATTTTTGAATAGCTTATAGTTGGAGTCAAATGACTCATTAGAAGAATGAGGAGATTCACATGTAAAGCCGGATAGAGTAGATGGATCTACTGGAGGTCCCTTTGCAGCAACCCATGAGGTTTTGGGATACTGCTCAGGCTTCCAGTATGTTCCATCAGCATTGAGTTTCCTCTCAAAGGCAATACCCTCTTTCCTAGGGTTCCTGTTGAGGATATGATTTTTAAGCACATCGCAAAGAGCCTGATGCCCTTTGAGGCTTTTGTACATGCCTGTCATATACAATTTCTTCAGCCCTGCATTGTCAGTGATACTAGCAATATCCTCAGATGAGGAATTAGTGATAGCAGAGACAGGTGAAGAATTTGTAGCAGTAGAAGAATTTGAACTTTCAAGTGAAGAATTAGCAGATTCACGTTCAATGCACTTCAAACATGGAGGAATAAATTCTTCCTGAGCAGCGCTGATTTGTTGAGCTAGTAATGAATCACGCTCCTTCTGAAGATCTTCATAACTCACTCTTAGCTTCTCAAGATCTTGCTTTCTTTGAAGGAATTCATAAGAAAGCTTCTCATGATCAGATAAGAGAGTGTTATGATGACTTTGAAGATTATCAAACTTGGACTGAAGTCTCTGAAGATTTTCAGTCAAAGTTTTAGTGCGATCCATTTCTTCACCCAT
Organism: Aegilops tauschii subsp. strangulata; assembly: GCF_002575655.3. Classification (NCBI taxonomy): domain Eukaryota; kingdom Viridiplantae; phylum Streptophyta; class Magnoliopsida; order Poales; family Poaceae; genus Aegilops; species Aegilops tauschii. The sequence continues at coordinate 203,766,701 of NC_053035.3, read as the reverse complement.
CATATCATCACTTTTTTCTAGCATATTTTGAACCTTTTCAAAAGCCTTTTGTTGTTTCACAACAATCTTAGCAAGTTTAGAGTAGCTAGGCTTGAGGTTTTCGTCAGATTCATCCTCACTTGATTCAGAGGAGGGATATTTGAGTACCTTGGCACCCTTTGCCATGAAGCAATAGGTGGGAGCATAGTCATCATCATCGTCATCAGCCTTGTTGTGGAAGCCATTTTCTTCAGTGTTGAAGATGGACTTGCTGACGAACGGAGTAGCGAGGGCTAGGCTCGCCACACCAGATTCTGACTCCTCAGATGCCTCCTCTTCCTCATGTTCCTGAGATTCAGCTTCAGAGTCCATTTCCTTGCCAATGAATGTCCAAGCCTTCTTAGAGCTGCTCTTCTTGTGAGATGAAGACTTTGAGGATTTTGATGATGAAGACTTTGAAGATTTCTTCTTATTCTTTGAGTCATCAGAACTGTAATCCTTGTATTTCTTCTTCTTTGATTCCTTTTCCCACTGAGGACAATCTTGAATGTAGTGGTCAGGTTTCTTGCACTTGTGGCACACTCTCTTCTTGTAGTCACGGGATGAGGAATCATCACTTCTTGAGGATTTTCAAAAGCGACCACGTCTTGAGAACTTCTGGAATTTCTTCATGAGCATTGCTAGCTCCTGGCTCAGTTCTTCAGGATCACCAAGGCTGCTACCAGAATCTTCACCTTCAGATTCAGACACTGCCTTGGCCTTCAGAGCACGTGATCTGCCATAGCTCGGTCCATAGAGATCTCTCTTCTCAGCAAGCTGGAACTCATGAGTGTTTAGTCTCTCGAGGATATCAGCGGGATCAAGTGACTTATAGTCTCCACGTTCTTATATCATCAATGCCAGAGTATCAAATGAGGAATCAAGTGATCTCAGCAATTTCTTCACCACCTCATGGTTGGTGATGTCAGTGGCACCAAGTGCTTGAAGCTCATTTGAGATGTCAGTGAGGCGATCGAAGGTTTGCTGAACATTTTCATTGTCGATTCTTTTGAAGCGGTTGAAGAGATTGCGAAGAACGTCAACTCGAGAGTCACGCTGTGTTGAGACTCCTTCATTGACCTTGGACCTATCCCAGATAAGCTTAGCTGTCTCCAAAGCACTCACTCTACCATACTGCCCTTTTCTCAGATGGCCACATATGATATTCTTCGCTTCAGAGTCGAGTTGCTTGAATCTCTTCACTTCAGCAGCGTTGATGGTAGGAGTGACAGAGGGGACACCATTCTCCACAACATACCAGAGATCGTTATCAATTGCCTCAAGATGCATTCGCATCTTATTCTTCCAGTAGGGGTAGTCCGTCCCATCGAAGGTAGGACACCCAGTAGAGACCTTGATCATACCTACGGTCGACATAACTAAAACTCCAGGCGGTTAAACCAAAGTCACACAAAACAAGGGAGTACCTTGCTCTGATACCAATTGAAAGTGCATTAAGTCGACTAGAGGGGGGTGAATAGGCGATTTTTATGAATTCTTCACTAAGGAATTTTAGGGTGAGGAAATTCCTGAGCGAAGAACTACTTGCAGCGGAATAAGTACTCAGATGCACACATGACATAACATAAACATGGACATCATGATGAAATGAAAACAGACACAAAGTATAGGAAGCGTAAACATAGGATAAAACATGATGAAGACAACCAGACTGAAGAAATTGAACTGAGGAAATTGAGAAAGTCTTCAATCAAAGTCTTCAAACAGATTGAAAAAGCACACAACACGGTAATGAGGAAATGGAAGGGTTGAGGAAATAGAACCAGTTAGCTCCGTGAAGACAATGATTTGGTAGACCAGTTCCAACGGCTGTGACACTTGTACGTCTGGTTGGAGCGGCTAGGTATTTAAACCTGAGGACACACAGTCCCGGACACACAGTCCTCACCGTATTCTCCTTGAGCTAAGGTCACACAGACCTCGCCCAATCACTCATGGTAAGTCTTTAGGTTACTTGCAAACCTTCACAAACTCGGTCACTCGGCAATCCACAATTTCCTCTTGGATGCTCTAGACCATGATGCCTAACCGTCTGGAAGATGCACAGTCTTCAAAGGTAACAAGCATCGGATCCACACAAGAATAATTTCTTCAGTGATGCTCAATCACTTGGGTTTGTAGGTGTTTGGGTTTGGGTTTTCCTCACTTGATGATTTTCGCTCAAAGTCCTCGGAGGATGGGATGCTCTCAATGACAAGTGTCATTTACTCTCGGAGCAGCCAACCAGCTAGTGGTTGTAGGGGGTGGCTATTTATAGCCTAGGGAGCAGCCCGACATGATAAGACATAAATGCCCTTCAATGATATGACCGTTAGGTGGGTAGATATTTTGGGACAGCTGGCGCGTAGCAACGGTCGGAAATTTGAGGCTCAAAATTCCTTAGGACTATCAGGTTCCTCACTTGTAGGCAATCCGCACTGGCGAATTCCTAACTCCTCAGTCAGAGAGACCAGATGAACTTCGTCTCTGTCACTGAATAAATTGACTAAACTGTATGAGATTTCCAATGGCTTCACTCGAAAGGATTGGTAGGGGTAGGATTTTGAGATGAGCATCACTTGGAAACTTTTCCTTAGTTTTTCCTCGACCCCCTTTAACAGTACGGTGTTTCCTATGACTCAAGAAAGAGAAAATGAAACTACGAAAACAAAAGTCTTCACGCTTCATGTTCCTCGTATGAATATCAAGTCTTCATGGTCACACCAATTTCTTCACTTTGAAAGTCTTCAGAAATCCAAAGTCTTCATTCGAAGACATTCATTTTTAGGGGTCGACTTTCTCTGTAAATATCAAACTCCTCATAGACTTATAGACCTGTGCACACTTACAAATGCATCAGTCCCTTCACCTATAAGTCTTCAATACACCAAAATCACTAAGGGGCACTAGATGCACCTACAACAACCCACCAGGGCGCGCTTGGGGGGCCTGGCGCGCCCTGGTGTCTTGTGGTCACCAGGTGGCCCCCCTTCGGTAGTTATTTGCTCCAGTATTTTTCATATATTTCAAAATAATTCTCCGTAAATTTTTAGCTCATTTGGAGATGTGCAGAATAGGTATCTCTGACGTATCTTTTTTGGGTCCAGAATTCCAGCTACCGGCATTCTCCCTCTTTGTGTAAACCTTTCATATTATGAGAGAAAAGACATTAGAATTACTCCATAAAGCATTATTATAAATAAAAACATTATAAATAATAGTAGGAAAACATGATGCAGAATGGATGTATCAACTCCCCCAGGCTTAGACCTCGCTTGCCCTCAAGCGAAAAACCGATATCAAAAAACATGTCCACATGCTTAGAGAGAGAGAGAGGTGTCGATAAAAACAAAATACGGACATAGCAACATCATGCTTATTATTATAACAGCAACAAACTTTATCATAAAATTTTATCACATAAATTTATCATATAACTTCTCATGAGCAAGTAACAATTCATCACAACATCGAAGTAAAAGCATCAACTCTATTGAAAACCAAAAAACTCTGTTCTCAGCCAACTTTGCAACTACAATTCATCATCTTTTCAGGAAGGGTCCCGCGTCGGAGCCTTTTGGCAGGTCCACATACTCAACCATCATTTAATCTTCTATGATTGCTAACACTCACCATATACCCAGAGAAAAAAGTTTCAACCGGACACATAGAAAGATAGAGGCTTATAGGTTCGCCTCCCAACATATTCACCTCAAGGGTGATGTCAACAATAATAACTCATGCTCACTCATATCCAACTGGATATATGTGCCTAGATCTTTCCTCACCACATGATGCTTGCAAAAATAGAAAATAAAAAAGGGAATAGGGAAGAATTCTTTGACTCTTGCATAAAAGTAAATACATGAAATTAAAAGATAGGCCATTCGCAGAGGGAAACATAGATTTTCATGCACTTTTTAGTTTGTATGCCAAATCCCTTAATGCAAAAGAACGTCACCTTATATTGCCCCTCTGATATCAACCTTTATTATGTAGTCCGTCGCTTTTATTACTTTGCTATCACAAGTTCGCACAACGCTCAATTTTCTCTTACACTAAATGATCAAACACATTTAGAAGCTATTTTTATTGCCTTATTACACCGATGACAACTTACTTGAAGGATCTTAGTCAATCCATAGGTAGATATGGTGGACTCTGAAAACAAGATTTGGATTTAGGGTTTTTGGATGCACAAGTAGTATCTCTACTTAGTGCGGGATTTTGGCTAGCAAAGATATTGAGCAAGCACCACATGTTGAAGGATCTATGCCAATATAACTTCCATGTGAATATGAACAAACATAAATCATTACGTTGTCTTGTCCAACGTCAATAATTTTGACACATAATATCTAATGGGGGCTCACAATCATAAAAGATGTCCAAGAGAGTGTATTTGCATGTGGATCTCCTCTTCCCTTATTAATTCATTCATGAGTTGCATCATTGACCAATGTTGGGTTTGTCAATCTGCAATAAATTCTACCACTTATACTTTTCATTATGTGATGTCACTACTTACCATAAGATTAGCATATGATCTTTTTCAAGTATTTCTTTTTATTTGATTGCAACATAAAAGTAAAGACGCAACAACTCAAACTAAACTTTATTATATAACTCTCACTTGAATACTTAGATGGATAGATCACGAAAATGAATACTCGAAGATAGATCATGCTAAACTTTTATTCAACTAATCCATGATAAAACTAAAGATCGAACTAAAATAGGTAAAGGCAATAAAAGTGATGGTGATACAATACCGGGGCATCTCCCCCAAGCTTGGCAAAAGACAAGGGGAGTGCCCATACCCACGTACTCAAGTCTCCTTTGGTGTGGAAGATGATGATGGTGGTGGTCATGAGGTAGTAGTGTCACACTTCAGGCTCAGAAGGTACTCCAATCAACGAATGATGCTCCGGAGAGCGATGATTTGCTCTTGCAACAGAATATTTTCACGAGTGAGATATTTGTTTTGAACACGAACCGTTTCGAAGGCCCTAAAAGCTTCAATTTTAGTAGGGGTGAGATGATTGTAGTATGGTTGAAGGATATCTTCCTCTTCTTCTTCTACCAGAATGACCTGCCCTCCTTCTTGAACTTGATCTCCCATAGCTTCCTTGTCCTTATCCTCCTTGATGGCTTCTTTTGGTTCCGCTCTTTTCAATTCTATCTTCATCAACCAAGCATCATCTTCTACGTTGTTGGAGGAAGGAGAAGACATGATGCCTGGCTTGATAGATCTGACAGAAAAACAGCAAGAAACAAGAACAGAAGATTTCTCCATGATGCGGTGGTCAATACGTTCGGGGGGTATATAAAGATTTTTTATCTTGGGAAACAAGCAAACGGGAGGAAAACAGAGTCTGGAAGATTCCCGAGGTGGGCACAACCCACCTGGGCGCGCCAGGGAGGGCAGGCGCACCCTAGTGTATCGTGCCCTCCTTGTTTGCCTTCTTGGTTATTTCTTATTTTCCAAATTTTGTTATATTCCAAAACTGTCAGAAAATATTTTTGGTGATTTTTCGGAGTCCGTTTACTTACCGTATCACGTACCTCCTCTTTTTCAGGATTCTGGAGTGTTCTGGAATGTTTCTTTTACGTGTTCTTCCGGTGTCATGGTTTGGATAATATTGCTTTCAATATTAATAGGCGTACCTGAGATATAATGTTTGATTCTTTGTCCATTGACCACCTTCGGGTTAGTAACTTTGACATTATTGAACTTGATAGCTCCAGAGCGATAAACCTCTTCGATAATATATGGTCCTTCCCATTTGGAAAGAAGTTTCCCTGCAAAGAATCTAAAACGGGAGTTGTACAAAAGAGCATAATCTCCAAATCTGAATTCTGCTTTTGGATTCTTTTGCCATGCCATTTTTTAACTTTTCTTTGAATAATTTGGCATTTTCATAAGCTTGGGTTCTCCATTCATCTAGTGAGCTAATAACCTCTTTTCACCGGCAAGTTTTAAATCATAATTGAGTTCTTTAATTGCCCAATATGCTTTATGTTCTAACTCAAGAGGCAAATGACAAGCTTTTCCATAAACCATTTTATAAGGAGACATACCCATAGGATTTTTATAAGCTGTTCTGTAGGCCCAAAGTGCATCATCTAATTTCTTAGGCCAATTCTTTCAGGACCTATTGACAGTTTTTTGTAATATTAGTTTTATTTCACTATTGCTAAGTTCAACTTGCCCACTAGATTGAGGATGATAGAGTGATGCAATTCTATGGTTAACATCATATTTAGCAAGCATTTTATAGAAAGCATCGTGAATAAAGTGTGAACCACCATCAGTCACTAAATATCTAGGGACTCCAAACCTTGGGAAAATAACTTCTTTAAGCATTTTAATGGAAGTGTTATGATCAGCACTACTAGTTGTAATAGCTTCTACCCAGTTAGTAAACTAATCAACATCAACCAAAATAAGAGTATACCCATTAGAGGAAGGAAAAGGTGCCATAAAATCAAAACCCCAGACATCAAATGGTGCAACAGCAAGTGAATAATTCATAGGCATTTCCTGACGCTTACTGATATTACCAATTCTTTGACATTCATCACAAGATAAGACAAGCTTACGTGCATCCTTGAAGAGAGTAGGCAAATAAAAACCAGATTGCAATACCTTGTGAGCATTTCTATCTCCCGCATGATGTCCTCCATAAGCTTCGGAGTGACATTTCCGTAGGATTAGTTCCTGTTCATGCTCAGGTATACAACGTCTAATAATACCATCTACTCCTTATTTATAAAGATGTGGGTCATCCCGAAAGTAATGTCTTAAATCATACAAGATTTTTTTCTTTTATTGGTATGTGAAACTAGGTGGTATATATTTAGCAACAATGTGATTAGCATAGTTACCATACCAAGGAGTATTGTGAGAAACATTTATTGCAGCTAGTTGTTCATCAGGATTACTATCATCAATAGGTAGTGGGTCATCAAGAATATCTTCTAACCTAGACAAGTTATCTACTATGGGGTTCTCAGCTCCTTTCCTATCAGTGATATGTAAATCAAATTCTTGTAGCAAGTGAACCCACCAAATGAGTCTAGGTTAAGCATCTTTCTTTTCCATAAGATATTTTATAGCAGCATGATCAGTGTGAACAATTACTTTGGAATCAACAATGTAAGATATGAATTTATCACAAGCAAACACAAGTGCTAAAAATTCTTTTTCAGTAGTAGCATAATTTGTTCGGGCACTGTCTAGAGTTTTACTAGCATAATTGATTGCATTTTTTATCAACTCTTTGTCCTAGAATGGCACCAGCAGCGTAATCACTAGCATCACACACAATTTCAAAAGGCAAGTTCCAATCAGGTGGTTGAACAACAGGTGCAGTAGTTAAGGCTTTCTTAAGTGTTTCAAAGGCTTCTACACAATCATCATAAAAAACAAATGGAATATCCTTTTGTAAAAGATTACTAAGAGGCCTAGAAATTTTAGAGAAGTCTTTAATTAACCTCCTATAAAAATCATCATGACCAAGGAAACTCCGAATACCTTTGATGTCCATGGGACATGGCATTTTCTCAATTGCATCAACTTTAGCTTTATCCACCTCAATACCTCGTTCAGAAATTTTATGCCCCAAGACAATACCTTCATTCACCATAAAATGGCACTTCTCCCAATTCAAGACAAGATTAGTTTACTCACAGCTCTGCAAAACTCGATCAAGGTTGCTTAAGCAATCATCAAAAGAAGTACCATAAACGGAGAAATCATCCATGAAAGCCTCAACAATCTTTTCACAAAAATCAGAGAATATAGCAGTCATGTATAATTGAAAGGTAGCAGGTGCATTGCATAAACCAAAGACATACGTCTCAAAGCATAGGTTCCAAAAGGGCAAGTAAATGTGGTTTTCTCTTGATCAGGTTATGAAACAGGTATTTGAGAAAACCAGAATATCCATCAAGAAAACAAAAGTGTGTGTGCTTAGACAATCTTTCTAGCATTTGATCAATAAAAGGTAGAGGGTAATGATCTTCTCTAGTAGCTTTATTTAATTTTCTAAAACCAATTACCATTCTATAACCAGTAACAATTCTTTGTGGAATAAGTTCATTTTATCATCAGGAACAACAGTAATACCTCCCTTTTTAGGGACACAATGAACAGGACTTACTCATCTACTATCAGCTATGGGATAGATTATACCTGCTTCCAGAAGCTTTAGTATTTCAGTTCTTACCACTTCTTTCATCTTAGGATTCAAACCTTGTTGGTGATCAACAACGGGTTTAGCATCAGGTTCCATATTAATCTTGTGCTGATAGAGAGTGAGACTAATGCCCTTAAGATCATCAAGAGTATATCCAATAGCAGCACGGTGCTTCTTCAGAATTTTTTATAATCTTCCTTCTTCATGTTCAGAAAGGTTAGCACTAATAATAACAAGATATATCTTTTTCTCATCAAGATAAGCATACTTCAAAGTGTCAGGCAATTTTTTTCATTCAAACATAGGATCACCTTTAGGTGGAGGAGGTCATCCAAGAGTTTCAATAGGCAAATTGTGTTTAAGCAGAGGTTGTTGTTCAAAGAATATTTTATCTATTTCATTTCTTTCATGCAAGTGCATATCATTTTCATGGTCTAGCAAATATTGTTCTAGTTGATCAGTAGGAGGCATGGTAATAGAAGCAAGACCAATTATTTCATCCTTACTAGGTATTTCTTTCTTATGAGGTTGTCTACTAAACTTAGAGAAATTAAACTCATGAGACTCATCACCAAAGCTAACACTGATAGTTTGTTTATGGTAATCTATGGTGGCATTAACAGTGTTCAAGAAAGGTCTACCAAAGATAATGGGACAAAATTCATCTTGTGGGGAACCAAGAACTAGAAAATCAGTAGGGTATTTTATTTTCCCACACAAGACTTCAACATCTCTAACAATCCCAAGTGTGTGATGGTGTCTCTATTAGCAAGTTTAATAGTAACATCTATGTCTTCTATTTCAGCGGGTGCTATACCATTCATAATTTCTCGGTATAAGGTAAAAGGAATAGCACTCATGCTAGCACCTAAGTCACATAAACCATGATAACAGTGATCTCCTATTTTAACTGAGACAAGAGGCATGCCAACAGCAGGTCTATGTTTATCTTTTTCATCGGGTTTGGCAATTCTAGCAGCTTCGTCATAGAAATAAAGAACACGCCCATCAATATTTTCTACCAGGAGATCTTTAACCATAGCAACACTAGGTTCTACTTTGATTTTCTAGGAGGGTTTAGGTGCTTTAATATTACCTTGCGAACCACAGTTGAAACCTTAACATGTTCCTCTATCCTCACAGGGAAAGGTGGTTTTTCAATATAAGCAGTAGGCACAACTGGATCAACATTGTAAATAATAGTTTCATCTTTAGCTATGACCGGTTCTTTAATTTCTTCTTTAATAGGGGGTGATATTTAAACAACTTCTCCTTAGGGAGATCAACATGAGTAGCAAATGGTTCACAAAAAGAGGCTACTATCTCAAAGTCAAGTCCATATTTAGTGCTAAACTTGTGAAAAGCATCGGTATTCATAAAAGATTTAACACAATCAAACTCAAGCTTAATACTTGACTCTTTACCTTCATCGAGTTCCCAATCTTCAGAGTTGTGTTTAATTCTTTCTAAAAGATCCCACCTAAATTCAATACGCTTCTTCATAAAAGAACCAATACAAGAAGTATGGAGCATGGATTGATCATCACGAGAAAGCCGAGCATAAATATTCTGAATGATAATTTCTCTCGAGACCTCATGATTGGGGCATGAATATAACATTGAATTAAGCCTCTCCCAAGCTAGAGCTATACTTTCCCCTTCACGAGGCCAAAATTTATAATATATAATTCTGATCAAGTTGAACTAGATGCATAGGATAATTTTTTTGGTGAAATTCCAATTTCAATCGATTCCAGTTCCGCGATCCAATATCATTGCATAGCCTATTGATACGTCTCCGTCGTATCTACTTTTCCAAACACTTTTGCCCTTGTTTTGGACTCTAACTTGCATGATTTGAATGGAACTAACCCGGACTGACGCTGTTTTCAGCATAATTGCCATGGTGTTATTTATGTGCAAAAATAAAAGTTCTCGGAATGACCTGAAACATCACGGAGATTATTTTTGGAAATAATAAAAAATACTGGCGAAAGAATCAAGGCCAGGGGGCCCACACCCTTTCCACGAGGGTGGGGGCGCGCCCCCTGCCTCGTGGGCCCCCTGGAGCTCCACCGACCTCAACTCCAACTCTATATATTCGTGTTCGGGGAGAAAAAACCAGAGAGAAAGATTCATCATATTTTACGATACGGAGCCACCGCCAAGCCCTAAACTCTCTCGGGAGGGCTGATCTGGAGTCCGTTCGGGGCTCCGGAGAGGGGAATCCATCACCGTCGTCATCATCAACCATCCTCCATCACCAATTTCATGATTCTCACCGCCGTGCGTGAGTAATTTCATCGTAGGCTTGCTGGACGGTGATGGGTTGGATGAGATTTATCATGTAATCGAGTTAGTTTTGTTAGGGTTTGATCCCTAGTATCCACTATGTTCTGAGATTGATGTTGCTATGACTTTGCTATGCTTAATGCTTGTCACTAGGGCCTGAGTGCCATGATTTCAGATCTGAACCTATTATGTTTTCATGAATATATGTGAGTTCTTGATCCTATCTTGCAAGTCTATAGTCACCTACTATGTGTTATGATCCAGTAACCCCGAAGTGACAATAATCGGGACCACTCCCGGTGATGACCGTAGTTTGAGGAGTTCATGTATTCACTATGTGTTAATGCTTTGGTCCGGTACTCTATTAAAAGGAGGCCTTAGTATCCCTTAGTTTCCGCTAGGACCCCGCTGCCACGGGAGGGTAGGACAAAAGATGTCATGTAAGTTCTTTTCCATAAGCACGTATGACTATATTCGGAATACATGCCTACATTACATTGATGAATTGGAGCTAGTTCTGTGTCACCCTATGTTATGACTGTTACATGATGAACCGCATCCGGCATAATTCTCCGTCACCGATCCAATGCCTATGAGCTTTTCACATATTGTTCTCCACTTATTTACTTTTCCGTTTCTACTGTTACAATCACTACAAAACCCAAAAATATTACTTTTGCTACCGTTACTGTTACTTCCATATTACTTTGCTACTAAATACTTTGCTGCAGATACTAAGTTATCTAGGTGTGGTTGAATTGACAACTCAACTGCTAATACTTGAGAATATTCTTTGGCTCCCCTTGTGTCAAATCAATAAATTTGGGTTGAATACTCTACCCTCGAAAACTGTTGCGATCCCCTATACTTGTGGGTTATCAAGACTATTTTCTGGCGCCGTTGCCGGGGAGCATAGCTCTATTCTTTGAGTCACTTGGGATTTATATCTGCTGGTCACTATGAAGAACTTGAAAGACGCGAAAACAAAAATTTATCCCTCAACTACGAGGGGAGGTAAGGAACTGCCATCTAGCTCTGCACTTGATTCACATTCTGTTTTGAGTAAGCTTGCGACACCTAAACCTGCTTCTGCTATTAATTCTGATATGTCGCACATTATTGATGATGCCACTTCTGCTATGCATGATACTTATGATGAAACTACTTCTATGCTTGATACTACTGTGCCACTTGGTGAATTGCTTGATGAACAACTTGCTAGGGCTAGAGAGAATGAAATTATTGAAACTGATAATATTGATGAAAGTGATGATGAAGACTCTCCCAATAAATATGAATTGCCTATTGTGCCTGAGGGCTATGTTATGAAACTGCTAGAGACTTTCTTACTTGCAATGATAGAAGTGATCTTAAGAAATTATTAGCTAAGCTTAAACAAAAAAATTGAATGCTAGAATAAGGGGATCATTTGTAGCCTTCTTCGATAAATAAGAGTGTCGAACCCAACAAGGAGCTAAAGGTAGAACAAATATTCCCTCAAGTTCTATCGACCACCGATACAACTCTACGCACACTTGACGTCTGCTTTACCTAGAACAAGTATGAAACAATATTGCAAGAATAAAACTATGAGTACTTTGTGAGAATAAAACTATGGATAAATTGCAAGGTAATAAAAGTGGATAGCTTTTGTTAACAAGAAAGTCATTTGTCCCTAGGCAATCGATAACAAGTACCAGTAATCATTCTTGTAATTTTATATGAGGGAGAGGCATGAGCTAACATACTTTCTCTACTTGGATCATATGCACTTATGATTGGACCCGTAGCAAGCATCCGCAACTACTAAAGATCATTAAGGTCATGAAACCCAACCATAGCATTAAGTATCAAGTCCTCTTTATCCCATACACAACAACCCACTTACTCGGGTTTAAGCTTCTGTCACTCACGCAACCCACCATAAGAGAATCATGAACATATTGCAACACCCTACGGCGGGGGCCCCTCACATTTGCGCGAGACGGAGGGCACCGTAGGACAGCACCATAAATAAAACATACAATCCACAGGACAAAACAGATCTACTCAAACATCATAGGATAACCATAGATCATTGGGAAATAATATATGGAGTTGAGCACCATGTTTAAGTAGAGATTACAGTGGGGAGAAGAGGTGTTACACCCCTGCATAGAGGGGAGAAAGTTGGTGTTGATGGTAGCAAGATTGTTGATGTAGATCGCCATCACAATCCTAGCCCCGGCTCCACTCCGGCACCACCGGGAGAGAGGGGGAGAGAGCCCCCTCCTTCTTCTTCCTTGGCCTCCCCCTAGATGGGAGGAGAGTTCCCCCTCTGGTCCATGGCCTCCATGGTGGCGGAGGGTGGGAGCCCCTCCGAGATTGGATCTCCCTCTATGTTCTCTTCTGTTTTGCGTTCCCCAGATCTAGCTGGAAACCATTTCTTATATTCCGGGAGATCCGTAACTCCGATTGCGCTGAAATTTTAACATGATTTTTTACGGATATAAGCTTCCTTGCGCCCAAAGTAGAGACCCAACCGACCTATGAGGTGAGCATAAGACACCTGGGCGCTCCTGGGGCCTGGGGCGCGCCCTGGTGGGTTGTGGGCACCATGGGCCCCTGTTTGCATTGATTCCACCTCCCAAAAATCACATATATTCCAAAATAATTCTCCGTTAATTTTCATCACGTTTGGACTTCGTTTGATATGGATTTTCTGCAAAACAAAAAACATGCAAAAAACAAGAACTGGCACTGGGCACTGGATCAATAGGTTAGTTCAATAAATCATATAAAAAGTTGCCAAAAATATGTGAAAGTTGTATAACATTGGCATGAAACAATAAAAAATTATAGATACGACGGAGACGTATCAGCATCCCCAAGCTTAATTCCTGCTCGTCCTCGAGTAGGTAAATGATAAAAAACATATTTTTTTATGTGTAATGCTACCTAACATAAACTTGATCATATATCTAATCATGGCATGAATATTTAGACATAAGTGATTCAAAGCAATAGTCTATAATTTGACATAAAGACATCAATACCCAGGCATCCCAACAAACAATGGTGTCTTTCAAAATATCAAAGCTAAAGAAAGCTATCCCTACAAAATCATATAGTCTTGTCATGCTCTGTCTTCTTAACACAAAGTATTTATCATGCACAACCCCGATGACAAGCCGAGCAATTGGTTCATAATTTTTAACGCGCTTCAGCTTTTTCAACCCTCACGAATACATGAGCGCAAGCCATGGATATAGCACTACAGGTGGAATAGAGTATGATGATAGGGGTAGATATAGAGAAGACAAAAAAGTAAGAAAGTCTCACATCGACGCGGCTAACCAACGGGCTATGGAGATGCCCATCAATTGATATCAATGCGAGGAGTAGGGATTGCCATGCAACGGATGCACTAAGAGCTATAAGTGTATGAAAGCTCAATATGAAAACTAAGTGGTTGTGCATCCAACTTGATTGCTCATGAATACCTCGGGCATTTGAGGAAGCCCATCATCGGAATATACAAGCCAAGTTCTATAATGAAAAATTCCCACTAGTATATGAAAGTGACTAAATAGGAGACTCTCTATATGAAAAACATGGTGCTAGTTTGAAGCACAAGTGTGGAACTAGCATGCCCCTTCTCTCTTTATTTCTTTTCCCTTTTTTCTTCTTTCTTTTTCTTTCTTTTTTTCTTTTCTTTTTTTATTTTTTATTTTTCTCTCTCATTGTCCGGAGTCTCATCCCGACTTTTGGGGGAATCATAGTCTCCATCATCCTTTCCTCACCGGGGCAATGCTCTAAAAATGATTAATGATGATCATCACACTTCTATTTACTTACAATTCAATAGAAATAAAAATTACAACTCGATACCTATAACAAAGAATGACTCTATATGAATGCCTCTGGCAATGTACCAGGATGTGCAATGATCTAGCATAACAACGATATCAAAAAACGGACAAGCCATGGAAATATCATGCTAGCTATCTTACGATCATGCAAAGCAATATGACAATGAATGCTCAAGTCATCAAAATGGAAGCGGTGGAAATTGCATGGCAATATATCTCGGAATGGCTATGGAAAGGCCATAATAGGTAGGTATGGTGGCTGTTTTGAGGAAGATATAATAAGGCTTATGTGTGATAGAGCGTATCATATGACGGGGTTTGGATGCACCTGCGAAGTTTGCACCTACTCTCAAGGTGAGAAAGGGCAATGCACGGTACCGTAGAGGCTAGCAAATTGCGGAAAGGTAAGAGTGTGTATAATCCATGGACTCACATTAGTCATAAAAAACTCATATACTTATTGCAAAAGTTTATTAGCCCTCGAAGCAAAGTACTACTACGCATGCCCCTAGGGGGATAGATTGGTACGAAAAGACCATCGCTCGTCCCCGACCGCCACTCATAAGGAAGACAATCAATAAAAATCATGCTCCAACTTCATAGCTTAACGAGATATACATGCATGCTTCAGGAATCACAAACCTTAACACCAATATTCCTACTAACCACAACCATTTACTAGTACCTCCCACATATTATCAGCTCTATATCGCAAAACTATTGCAAGGAATCAAACATATCATATTCAGTGATCCACAAGTTTTATGTAGGATTTTATGACTAACCATGCAATTGACCAATTCCTTTTGACTCTCTAAATAGATATAAGTGAAGTATGGGAGTTTATTTATTTCTAAAAAAATCATGCTCTAACAAATATAAGTGAAGCAAAAGAGCATTCTACAAACAAAGGTTTTCTATGTGAAGAGAAACAGGCAATCCAAACTTCAAATGATATAAGTGAAGCACATGAAGCATTCTATAAAGCCACACTCAAAAGATATAAGTGAAGTGAAATGGGCATTCTATAAATTAACCATCGACTATCTCGTACCAGCATGGTGCATAAAAGAAAAATGCAAAATAAATGCAAAAGACGCTCCAAGATTTGCACATATCACATGAATGTAACGAATACAAAAACATACCGATACTTGTTGAAGAAAGATGGGATGACTTCCGGGGCATCCCTATGTCGGTGTCAAAACCGGCGGATCTCCGGTAGGGGGTCCCGAACTGTGCGTCTAAGGTCGATGGTAACAGGAGACGGGGGACACGATGTCTACCCAGGTTCGGGCCCTCTCTATGGAGGTAATACCCTACTTCCTGCTTGATTGATCTTGATGAATATGAGTATTACAAGAGTTGATCATAGTAGAGTAGATAAAAGGGGAAAACCCTAAGCATCAAGAGTAAAATCAGGAAAGTGGAACTAGCTGGACCAGTGGGTGGCGCACGTGCTTTTCGAAACGAATATAGGAACATTAGGTGACCAATTAAACATTCTCTATTTTAGTCATTTGAGCATCATATCAGATTCATATTTCAACACGTAAGCTTTGGAATTATGAGTGGCATGTTGTTTCGCTTGATGGGTTGAGGTCTTGAGGAGCAGTGCTAGCACGACACGAAGCAGGGAAGCACCTACGATGATGGTAGTGAATATAAAGAGGGGAAACCATAAGCTTTACAAGTATAGTGACTATGACATGGCGGATCTGAAGGTGCAAACCGGACAAAGCTACTTCGCAACCAATGTTTGCATTCAACTAGCCACTACGATTTGGTACGGACAAGAAAAGTACAGTAAACAATTTAAGATCTATTTTCCGGGTGAGATCAATAACTTAAGCACATATGGAAGAGTACCACCTCTCTTGCGACGCCGTGTAGGCTCCTGCTGATACGTTGAGGGTGCTGCGGGTGCGATGGCTGTCGGCGGCGGGGAAGAAGACTTTAGATGGCAGACGGCCGGGTTGGGGGATAAATCCTGTTGCCGTGGACGAGGCGGTCGTAGGAGCGGCAACGACAAAATGGACGACGGCGCCGATGAAGCGAGACGACGCGATGAAAGGATCCTGGTTCGGCGCCGTGGATGAGAGACGTCCATCTCTTGCAGTGGACGACGAGGTAGGGGTAGCGGCTCCGGCAAGGTGGAGGATGGGGTGGCGGACCGAGGAGGCTGGCCGCAGTGGGGAGGTTGTCGTGGCGCTGACGGTGTATGAATGGGGAAATGGAGGGGGAGGGGGGGATCTCAAACTTTGGGACGCGCTTGTCTGAAATGTGGGAAAGTTACAAACTTATTCCCCGTTTAAAATTTCAGACATCACGTCGGTTGGGGATAGGACGGTAATCTCGCATCTCCCAAATATTTGCCGGTAACGATTTCGGGCGAGGAGAGGGTGTTTTGCCGCCCACGGTTGGTGCCCACGGTGTATGAACGGGGCTAACAGGTAGGGCAGTTGTGTCACGTCTGAGGGAAGTGGCACATCTGCCCCTATTTAAAATATTAGCCTACATCGATTTCGGACGAGGAGAGTTTGTTTTGCCGCCCACCGTGGATGAATGGGGAAATGGAGGGAGAGACACATGTCTTTCGGACGAGCTTGAATCAAATGTGTTTTGCCGCCCACGTTTGGCGCCCACCGTGTCTGAATGGGCTTAGAGGCTGTCGTGTCACGTCTGATTGAAGTTACTAGTCTACCCCTATCGACAGCAGTGTAAATCCGGTCGATAGGATGTCAAGTGTCAGGGGTAGACAGTAATTTCCATCTTGCAAACACTTGCTTCGGGCAGCCCACAAATGATAGTGGGTGTTTAGCCGCTTCGTTCAAAACTTGGGAGAATTAGCATTCACATTTGCCCTGGGCCCTGGCAACTAAATCCAAATCCAATTTTTATTCGATTATGAATATCAACAGATAATTCTATGTTTTGTTATTTATTTCTTCAAAACCACAACAAAGATTTATTCCACCTTTATATATGATTATGATTTAGAAATGCCGTGATCTTCGAATTCAGTAGGTTGGATACACTTTGAGTCAAACAGTTATTTCATCCAATACAATATGCTCACACGAAAAACAGTTCACCTTATGTCAATCATACAAGTACTGAGGATTACCTCGCCTAAAAAATTCGGATCATTACAACACATGGACAACATAGGGGGTCTTACAACATAATCCATTCAGAGACATGACACAACATGCAAGTACAATAATCTAATGACAATTTCAACTGCTATCTAAAGAAGAACTGGGATTACCCTGGGCTTCAGATAGCAGAAGCAGCAGGACCTCCTCCGTCTTCAAATGCAACATTCTTACTTCCTCCAATTCTTGGGTTGCTTGCATAATGCGTGCAGCTAATTGCATAATTTCCAGCTTCAAGATCGTGATTACCTCATTCATGGCAGCCACACCATCTCTTTGTGCCTCTAGTAGAGCCTCAAGAACTATAATATATGTGCTCAGACTGCTCTTCGGCGGTGTTGCCTCTGAACTGCTACCATCTGGTAACATGGATGGCACACTGCTTCCACAAATAGATTCTGGGGTTGTACATTGTGTCCTAGTGTGAATGACATCCTGAAAGGTTTCCGCTGGACATAAGTAAGAGATAGTTATCGCATGATCCAGGCAGTAAGCTTACATGGTAAACGACATACGAATTATTGCCGAGCATGGCAAGCTATATTTAAATGGTTCGAAGTAGCATCAGCCGAAAAGAAATTAAAATGGTAAGATGAAACTAGGGATGTAAGTGGCAAATAAACGACATCCGCCAGTCCCATCTAGTTAGTTTTTGCTAGCTCCCTGTTCATTTTCCTCAAAAAACAAAAACTCTTTTGAACTATCATACCACTAGTGGACTTTAATCGGCATTAAACGGGACCCAGTTGACATCCCTAGTTGAAAGGGAGTGTACCACTGCTAAGTTGCCAAGGCATCTAAGCAGTTGAAATAATCTGAGAAAGCACTTAACAATGTGGCCTCATATAAACTACGAAGACAGTCTTGTGATGAAGTTCAGAGGAAAAGTTAAGGACTCAAATGAACTAGGCATGCATTTCTTTACGATAGTACATCAGGCACTGCTGACATATTGGCCAACTCAGGTATAGCGTAACAAGTAACAAACAAGCATTCGAATCAAGCACTACAGCAAACCAGACAACTGAACTATTTGATATTCTGTAGGATTACAGGTTGAGGGCACAAGCCAAGAAAGCAGCCCACACGCATTACATTTCACATGTACTAAAACACACTGGCTTACCATATGTTGTTGTGAAGCCTCGCTGCTGTTGCAATGTTATTTGAAGATATCGTCAGCATCCTGTGGTTGCAAATCTACTTGTTGTAGTTTATTCTGCACCCTCTAGTTAGGTAAAATTAATTTTAATCGCATGCACTGGTTCGAATTGATCATCAGTGGTTCATCTAAACTAATGAAAGAAGGGTGTGTGCATACACGACAATATATCTGCTTCCCTCTATTTTTATGCTTGTTCGAGGTGCCAGCCCCAAAAGAACAAATATTTTGCTTGATGGGGTTGGCAGCTCCATAATTAATAGAAGCATCAAATTAGTCATGCAACTTGGGAAGATCACGAACACACAAAAAAGTAATGAACAGAGGCTCGTAGCAGTGATGTAATAGCTAGCATCAGAAAATGTAGGGTAAAACGAACAAAAACCAGCGGAACCACATGCTAGTTTGTTGATGTGTAATTAAGCATAGAGAACATAAAGCAGTCTGATGGAACCAACAGGTGGCATCAGAACAACACCATTATCATAAATATAGCATGCAAGAAGTAAAATAGTAGGCAGTGATATCTAGGAAGTACAGTAATACTTAGGACAAAACTAAAGCATATTAACTATATGTGCACTGGTATGTAATTTAGTACATGTAACATGTTCACTGCCAGAAGTATGGCCCTACAGGTGCAAGCAGAATAACGCGTCTCATGAAAAACTGAATGATGCCCTGAAGAAATTCAAAGGTGCGGTGCTTATGCTAAGAAAGTGAATGTAGGCACCGGCCGTTGGATAATAGTACCTGATTCTCGACGGCGTATGGGTATCGTTGGCATACTTCATAGCTAAGGATTGTCGATGGTGCTCGTGTTGCGGTTGAGTTTGGGCCGGCTGTCACCGTCGCTGAAGCGGCTCCGGTGCTACGGTTGCGGCGCCTGTCGACATACAAGAAAGCTAATCCGTGGTAAGTGAACAGTTGCACTATAAAGAGAAAAACCGAAGGAGTACAGATCGAAATAACCTGATGAGGCTGCGGCATCGGTAAAGCAGGGCCGGTGGAGTTGAATATGGTGTCCGTGGAGCGGGTTCGGTGCAGTGGACGAAGGCTTCGGCGGGCGCGTTGTTCAGTGCTTTCGTTGAGGCGGATCTGTTGCGACGGACGAGGGCTTGTATGAAGGGCCAGCGAAGGGACGGACGAGGGAGTCAGTGAAGGGCCTACACTGTGGTGGACGAGGGCGCCGGTTAAGCAGATCTGGTGCGGTGGACCATGATGGCGGTCAAGGAGATCTGGAGCGGTGTACAAGCCAGTCGCTGAAGCGGCTCTGGTGAAGTGGTGAGTTGGCAGTTGGGGGTTCCAAGGTATGGAAGGTAGATCCGTCGGGGTGTGAGGTCCACCGCTGCGGCGGAGGACTAGATTCGGCGGCTTGCCGTGGTTGGGGGGGGGTCGGTGAGGGGAAGGGGAGGGGAGGGGCTCTGGGGAAGAATGTTGGGGGCAAAGAGGGGAAAACAATGGAGTTACCAAAAGCAGCCCTTTTCCGTTCATGTGGCAGGGGTAAAACAAGAATATCGCAGGGCTAAACTTTTGGGCACGAGATATTTCGATGTGAGCGGGAAGTTTGAAAGCTTTTGGCGCCTGAAATTATATTCTGCTCTTGTACGGCCGACTATGATATCATGGACGAGAATTTGTTTGTTTTGCACGCAAAAAAAGTGCAAGTTTTGAAAATCAGTGTCTCCAACTCGAAACTTAGATTGTCCATTCAATTCAAATATGGATCATTGAGCTACTACAAGCAAATACCATCATATGGTCCAATTCAAATGAAATTCCAAATGTGTTTATCCTAAATATGATGACAAAAGCAAAAATGTGTATGTGTATGAATAAAGTGGATGATTGTAAAGTTTGAACATGCCCGTATGTGTATATCTCTAGGTTTGATATATGAATTTGAAATCACGAAATCCCGGCTTAAAAATGTACCTCCGTTTAAATGAATTACAAAAGCTAATGATGGAGTCGAATTCGAAAATTCCAATCTTAGGTTTGTAATTATGGTACATCAAAGTATATCATGCATGTTCAAAAGTATCGTTATCTCATAGTCCAAACTGTGAAACAAATTGATCAACCTTGAGTGCACACACTATTGACCATGTATATCTCAATTACGCTAAAGTCCCTCAAATATAGACACCTCACTCTTTATCTGAAGCAACCCCCCCCCTCGTCGCCCCCCACCACACAGAAGTCGTTCTCTCCCCCAAACACCAACACACGAGCACATTAACACCCCTCTCTGTTCTAAAGTCTGGACCCCAATATAGGTCTCTATCACTTTATCTCTTGGGCATGCACACATCTCTTCCCCCACTCTCTAGCTAGGTCTCCCGACATCTCTCTTTCCCAATCACACGCACTATGTAGAGTGTATCTTTCCCATACACACAAAACGTTGCCCCCAAATGTCTATCTCCCTAGTTATGTGGTTCTCGCACACTCACCTCACACACCACCCCCACTGCAAAACAAGCACACTTTGTCTCCTTGTGCACCACTCTCCTCTTTCTATCTCTCCCACATGCGGACCCGCCCCAGCTCCTCCTTGTATACATATATGTCGCGACTCTTTCCATAGCTCCCTAATGTATCATCGTTCTCGATCTCGCACATTGTTCTCTACACCATCTATTCTAGATCTCTCATGAAGTCCCTATCACACGCACGATGACTCGCTTCCCTTGCGTCTCCGTACATAGGCCAATTTCAAACAACATCAACATTGTCTCCCTATCTATATGCCATTTATGGACACAAACGCCCCCTCTCTTCCTCTCTCTCTCTCTCTCTCTCTCTCTCTCTCTCTCTCTCTCTCTCTCTCTCTCTCTCTCTCTCTCCGTCGCTAGCTCTCTCTCTCTCGTTCGCTCTCACACCCCTCTCCCACACACAATCGATGTCTCTTCCAAATAGTCTGCTCCCCCACCTGCACGCATGCTATCCCGCTACTACACATGTCACACCATTCCCCCTTCCCTTATACTAGGTTTACATCATTAGTGGTCTCTCTACTCCACATACACACACTCCCTCTCACACACAAACGCGCGCACAAACACACACAGACACGCACAAACACCCATTAATCTAGATCCTCAGCTCTCCCCATGTCCGCATGTGTATCTCGCACACTCACTCTCTAATTATGTATATGTGTCTCCACATCAACACAAAGCCCCATGTACATGTCTCTCTCTATCCTCCACACACATAGACACAAAGAATCTGTTATCATTGCCTTAGTCTCTAGACATATCACACACGCACACACTCTCTCTCTCTCTCTCTCTCTCTCTCTCTCGCGCGCGCGCAAACACGCTCAACAAGGGTTTCCCCGTGAATAACTTACAGTCTATTCATCAACAGTCGTGGCAGTACGGCGAACACGAGACGTGAAAAAGAATAAATCTACACGTGCTTAGACCACCTAGTATGACTACTAGGACTAGAGCAAGCCAAAAAGCGCGCCGCCGTCACCCCCTCCTTACCGGCGACGGGAAAACCTTTGTTTTACACAGTCGAGAAGTCATTGTGCTAAGGCCTCACATGCTGAGGCGTTGAATAGAATGTAGATGCTAGTTTACGGAAACAAGTATCGATAATACGTTTGTATCTCCATACTTATATTTCTTCTCTTATAAAAAACCGAGTTGGTGATGATGGTACGCGTGCCATCTTGCAATATAGACCGTCCGATCTATATCTGACTGATGGAAATTAAACTAAAAGATACCCGCACCCCTCTCCACATTTGCAGACAAGGCCTTTCCTCGTTCATCCTTATCTCCAATAACCTCATTGTTGAGCAATTAAGAAAGGAAGCCTCTAGAACAAACTAGCCTGGTGGCCGCTGCCGGCGTCATCAATCCCCATGCCTCCGCTCAGTTCGACCACCGATCACCACCACGCCCCACTCCTCTTCACCTTATCTCCTATTTCTCGAGATATCATTAGTTTTTACACATGGGGTTACTCCCGCATGGGTCAATCACAATGAGTGTTTTTATAAAAAAATGCATCTTGATGTTCCTTGCTAGTACTCCTACAGAAGACTAAGTTGGTGATGATGGTGTGTCTGCCATCCGTTGTTTGTGACCATTATATCTACATCTAACGACTGTGAGGTAAGTTGTTGCCTTTTCTCACAAACATCCCACTTGTCTACCAATTTGCAGAAAAACCCATAATTAGTATCTTAAAACCACCCACATCCCTCCCTGACCTCACCAAAACATCCCAAGGAATATATTCTAATTGAAACATAATATATCTCTAGTGATATATGTATATCAAAATTAGAGTGTTTTGTATCAAGTTTGTGAATAAGTATTATTCTAATTATGATTCGTTGCAACGCACATGGACATTGCTAGTATTTCCAACCATGCAAAAAATTTGCCCTAGTATTCCATAGTTTCAAGTTTTCCATCAAGATATTAGTCACTCATGGTTGATATTTACTTTCAATCATGTACACATATGCACTATGTAACTAGCCTTGCTTATTGGGTTCCAAAGCTTAACTTTCACTCCTACTTACAGTATGTAGAGTATTTAACAAAAAACTACCACTTTCAACCAGCCCTAGGAAGAATCTATTATACAAAAAATAGCAAAAATATACCCAAAATTTCTTAATCCACGCCAAAAACTACTACCTACCGATTAGGTTAGTTTAAACCCATTTATGACAGGGTTGGCCCACACGTCTGTGCTGACGAGGCAGCTTAAACCAACACATTTTGTTTGACCGTTGACACAAGGGACCCACATCTGACCTTCTATCCTGTTATTCCCCCTTAAATCATTATTTTTCCTGAACATTACTTCAAACAGTGCTGATGTGTGTTCGTCGGTGGCGCCGGTGATGAGTGAGTTGGCCGCCGCTTCGCCGGACAGGCCAGACGCCGCGCTGGCCTCCGCACGGGTTGGCAGGCAGGCCCGAGCGTGACTCACGAGCGAGCAAGCCGCCGCGCTGGCCTTCGCTCGAGCCAGATGGCTGGCCTTAGTGCGGCGCGCGCGAGCAAGACGCCGCGCCGCCGTGCCAATCTAGCTAGCAAACCTTGCAGACAAGCAGCTGGACAGAGCTATCTTGGCTAGCTAGCGGCCGCGAGCGCCGGATGGAGCTGGCATCCGGGCTGCCGCAAGATGGGCTCCGCACCGCCGGCGGTTTTGACCTCGCCTTCTGCCGGCGGCGGTAGCTGCGTCCCATGGCCAAGGATGACTAGGTGGACGGGCCGGAGGTAGGAGGTCACTCGGGGATCTTTGTGCAGACTGACATGTAGGTCCCACAAGTCATAACGCCCGGTCGAATAGAAGGCGTTGACTTAATGGGCGACACGGGCCCTGTTTGGATACTCTAAGTCAGAGGTTAGATTCTAACCCTGAACTAACTCTAACCAAAGTGGTGTTTGGATGGCAGGGTTAGATTGACAACAAATGTATCCAAACAGGGCCATGGGTTGAAACGTGCCTATAACGGCACTTTGTAGAGTAGTCGTTTCTTGGTAGGGCTGGTTGGTAAGAGCATGTACAATGATAAGGTAGTCTTATCTTAAGTCTGCCACGTATGCAAGTGGTAGTAGTTTCTTGGCATTATTAGTGGTTTCTTGCATTATTAGGGGTTTCTTGTAAGGAACAATGTACTACTAGCGACAAAAGGTGATTCTAGGTTGCGTTGTACTCCAACGAGTACTACAAGTGGTCGCGGGAGTGTATACCTCGTTTTGTGGGTTCAATCCCGGCCGAACGCACGACGACCTTTTTTTAAATAGCAACTTCGCTGCGAGCCAATATTTTACACGGCTAGTTTGAGTTTTGAAGTCAAACAGACGTGCGGCACCACAATCTAGGTGCACTGGATAGCCTAGCCACGTGAACGGGTTTTCCTTCCCAGCATCTCGTGGCTCGCGTGCTCGCCCTAGCTGCACCTCGCTTGCAACTTCCTCATCAGCTAGTAGCATATTTAAACTAGCGCCTCCCAATTAAGCCCGAGGAGCCGGAAAAGCCTGGCGGGGCATTGGGAACTGTGCAATATGGCTCTGTACGTAAAGTGCTCTACTACTACTCTGTAGCTTGTGGCGTTGCACGCATGGACTTCACTCCATTATCGGCTCTACTATAAAAGAAATTCCTCTTGACGTGTTTTTTTTAAACGGAGGCAAAAGCTTTGCTTCATCTCATTCATAAAGAAGGAACTACTAACAAGGTTCGACGAGATCCATTACACCTCCACAAATGGAAGCGAAAAGCCTAGTCTGGCTGTATCAAATAACTCAAATGTTCTGCCCCCGTAGTAACCATCGCTGATAAACAGGCTGCTAGTGTGTGCGTGAGAGGAGCGGCTGAGTAGGCCAGCTACGTGAGAGGAGCGGCTGAATAGAGCACCGAGAGTACCCACTAGGCCACTACGCAGGTGTACTTTCCCTGCATTGATAGTACAACGATGGTTCTAGAGAAAAGTAGTACCCTCCACTTCCAACTGTAGCTCCTTGGCCCCGAGATTCAAGAGTTCAAAACTGGTGCACTATACTAGAAGTACAGTACATAACACTAGTAGTACCCTCGCACTACTAGTTGAGAAAGTAGTACTAGTACTGCTATAGTACGAGTACGTACTCCTCCGTCACATAATGTAAGACGTTTTTGGCACTAGTTGGCGTGTACAAAAAATAGCAAAAACATACCCAAAATTTCTTAATCCACGCCAAAAACTACTAGCTAGTGCCAAAAATTTCTTACTAGTGCTATTATTTACAGTATAATGCAATCCCATAACGTCCCATAATGCTAGTACTAGTAGTAAATAATAGCCTCACCCCTTCGCTACAGTTGGAAGGAACGATCTACAGTTGGAAGGGACGAGGCCCTGCGATTACTACGCTCTTATCTCCTCCTCGCCAGTTCCCCTCCCCCGAAGAGAAGGCAATTCGTCGCTGCTCCCATGGATTCGCCAGGCGGTTCTCCTCCTCGTCGGGGCTGGGAGACCTTGGACGACGATCCTCTGGGAGAAATCGCACGCCGCTCTGACGTCCTCACCGCCGCAAGACTCGGTGCTTCCTGCACCAACTATTTCAAGACGGTGCTTAAAATGGCTTGGGAAAAGGCCATGCTTGTTGGTATTCCATGCGTCCTCGAGGAGAAGGTTCTTCTATGGGACAATCCTTCGAACAGTCCACCGCTCCCTGGCCATGGTTGCACATTGACTCCGCTAGAGTTGCCGACGTTGAGAGGTAGTCGGATTTTGTCCGATGAGCATGTCAGTAATGGAGTTTGATCATGTAGTACTTAGTTATTCCATTTCCATCCCGTAATTTCTCCGTTGCCCACCGTCTTATATATAGGTCTGGGTCGGTGCCAACGAAGATTGGCTTGCATACCTCTGGCCGAATACCACCATCATTTTGCACAACATCCACAACAGTGCGGCCATTCCGGTAGACCCCTTCTCCACCATTGGGATCGACCTTCCGGACTGGCTGGGCTTGAATACGTATGATGATTCCTATATGAGATTGAAGAAGATAGCAATTGCGGACCCGCCGACAAAGCGACGCGGCTACGATGATTACTATATCATCGCGGTGTTCGACATAAGGATTGCCATCAATGCAAGAGGCAGTAACGGCAGAGGCTGGTGCATGTTGGCGGCGGCAGATTTGTACCCCTACATGTTCGAAGACGCCGTGCGCCATCTAGGCCGCATCTTCGCAGTGACAAGCCAGGGGACTTGTTTCATCTGGTTGCCATCCTACGGTACGGGAGATTACAAACGGAATGCACAAACCATCATTTGCATCCCTAACGGTACTCCATTATTTTGCAGGGACCAGTCATCCTGCGATCAAAATAAGATCGCCGATCCTGGATGTGCATTTGCATCCACGATTCGGTCTAACCTGGAACCTTGTAGCTGACTTTGGCATATTGGGATCAACTATCTTAGCAGTCGTTACCCATGGTACCACTGATGTGCAACATGGTCACACAATCTACCACGATCGGACTGTCACCATCTACCCAGGTATTCCATTTTTTAACCCTCTCGCCTTCTCTTTCATTGTTGGACTAGTACTCTACTTACGTACTAGTAGGAGTACTTTTTACCTTGGAGGACGCGTATAGCTAGCTAGGCCCTTGAAGACTTGAACCCACTAGCTGCCACCATTTTTGTTTTTCCATGTCTTACTATCTCATCCATGTAGCCAACAGTGGCTATATATAATAAGCCGGTTATTTTACTTCCTCTATGCCGGAGTAGTACTATTTGCTGCACAGTATTACTGACCGCCATATTTGAGCACAACATTATTATGCATGGACCTTGACTATGTATGTCACCATTTGTCCAGATATGAGATGTCGCGTGTACCGGATGAACGACGCCGAGTTCGACCCCCGTGATGCTACGTGGGTGCCGAGGAACACTCTTGGAGAGTACTCGCTTTTCATTGGGGACAGCTATCCCATTGTGAAGCGGATGCCACCTTCCGTGCATGACATGGAAGGCCTGCCATTTATGAAGCATGGTTGTGTCTTCCGTGCGCACCGCCGGATGAACGACATGCTGGGACACGCTATCCCTGATTTATGCCGCTTCAGCTTGGATGAGTCTCCATCGTGTGGAACCGGACTAGAAAGTTGCGACAATGATTCCCGTTGCCCACCGCTATGGATCGTGCCATGCATGAAGAACACCTGGGACTGGAACCTGGAGGATGACATGTAGCCCATCTATAACGTGTAAGTGGAGTACGGTAAATTGTGAATGGTAGCGCTGTGAATATATGTAGACTAGTCGTGCACAAATTTATCACATGAATTGGAGATGAACTTGTGTGGCATACTGGCATTTGTCCTTTAGAATTTTTTACTAGTAAATGTGTTATGTGTACGTGCAACTTGTGTGGTTGTTGCACGGGCTCCAACACGCTCTTTGAGAAAAAAAGGTGGCACAGCTTTGGATATACGTGACGTGGCGGCATCATACAGTAGCATCATTCGCTATAGTTGTAGTACGCTCCTACTAGGACGACAACTCCTATAAAACCTTGCGCTTGGCTCTTTGCCTCTTCGGGAGGTTCAACTGTTCGTACTCGTGTGAACCTTGCACTTGGCTCTTCGCCTCTTCGGAAGGTCCAACAATGATGATACTACAGTACACATTATGCTTCTGGCAATCTGACACCAATTGAACTGCTGCACGTCCACCGCGAGGGCGAGGGCGAAGGAGAGGGAGAGGGCGCGCTGCAGTCAAAACCCTCTCCTCGTCCTGCGAACCACCGCGCACGTGGGCGAGGGAGAGGCGTAGTAAGTAAGCTTCTCCTCGTTCGGCGAGTTGACGGGACACATCAAAGCAGTACTAGTACTAGTCCATACTGCGTCCTTTCCGGTTAATATGGCTTAATTTGAAACGAGAAAAATACACTGGCGGTCAATGTATGTAACAATACGCTCTTTACGGTCACTATATATAGTTTTGCGGTGATTATACGATCACTAGCTCATCGTAGAGCACCGTATTGCACCCTACTGACCGGCGACATAGTCGACGTGGCACTTTGTTGACTGGTTAAATTGTCACTGGTTTCTGGGTCCCACCTGTCAGTTGGCAGAGTAAAGAAATCAGCTAAAAACAAAGAGTGTAGTACATCTACACTTCCAATGCATTTAGCCTTTAATCTAAATCGATATTGATTGACTAATGCACCAACTTGTGCTCTAGGTATAGGCTACATGTCTATCCTTAATTACAGCATGCAACGACCTTCATTTAATCTTCTTCTCTCTATGGTCGCATGCACACATAACTTTTGGGCGTTAATTATGCCCTGGTCAATGTGTAAATCTCTAAATGTACAGTCTTTCACGGACGTAGTGAGTAGGTTGAGCACTTGAGCGTGAGCGTGTGTATTGCGTCGTGTGCTGTGTGCCGCATGGGTGCGTGAGTGTTGCGTGCGTCCATGTGTACGTGTGAGTGTTGCATGTTGCATGCATGCATGCATGCATGCATGCATGGGGCTTACTCCCTCCCATTGACATGTTCATATTTCAAGCTTCCTCTGTTCCCTCCATATGGTGATACTCCCTCTGTTCCCAAATACGGAGTAAAATCCTCCCTCTATTCCCAAATACGGAGTAAAATCCTCCCTTTGTTCCCAAATACGGAGTATTTGTCTTTCTAGATATTTCAACAAGTGACTATGTACGGAGCAAAATGAGTGAAGTGAGCGTAGAGGCATAGGGATAATGTAGAAAGGAAGTCTTCGCGATCCATTATTCCCCATCCCAGTCAGAGAGAACTATTCAACTAGTCTTCGCGGTGAAGTGACAATACACGCAGCAGCAAATGGGACATTTAATTAATAAGCTGAACCAGCGTGTTGGTGTTACTAAATCAGCCTTACCCAGTACTGCCATCATGTTTGCCTGTAGAGCACGCTTCTGTCCTCCATTAACTGACATATGGGCCCTCTTGTGGTAGACCCACATGTCATCGGTGTTACTATTTACAATCCGAAGGACGGTATATCCTGGTAGTAGTAGTAGAATTGAGATTTAATGCACTTTCTTCCCCGTCTTCCACTCTTCTTCCTCCTCTCTTCTTCTTCCTCCTGTCTTCCCCATCGTCGGCCGCACACCATTTCCCCCCGCTCACTGCTCGCCCGCCCGCGCTATCTTCCTTGGTAGCTCGCGCATACCATATCCCCCCGCTCACTGCTCGGCCACACGAGGAGAAGCTTCTTCGCTCGCCCGCCCGAATCCACTTCCCCGTTGGCTCGCAGGCACTGAAAACCCATATGGCAGAACCGACTGACACGCAGAGCCGCGATTGGAATTCCCTCCCCGATGTTCTCTTGGAGCAGATCTGTAATCGTATGGACCTACTCAGCACCGTCCGTCTGGCCGCATGCTCGGTGTCTTTTTACCGTCTACTCGTCTACAACCGGCCGGCTCTTTTCAAGACACCTTGCTTGCTGATGCCCGATCCTCGCAGGTGGCCTAGACACCGACTTGACGATCCTACGAAGGTTGCCGTGGTGCCCCTCGACATGCTACCACTACATGTCCACTTGCCCTTCATGCGCGGCCACTACTGGGCGGGCATGAAGGCCATCTGGATTGTCCCCATCCACCAATCCGGTAGTCCATGGCATGTCGTGGATATCTACACCCAGCGAGAGATCACTGTCGGTGTCAAAACCGACGGATCTCGGGTAGGGGGTCCCGAACTATGCGTCTAAGGCGGATGGTAACAGGAGGCGGGGGACACAATGTTTACCCAGGTTCGGGCCCTCTCGATGGAGGTAATACCCTACTTCCTGCTTGATTGATCTTGATGATATGAGTATTACAAGAGTTGATATACCACGAGATCGTAGAGGCTAAACCCTAGAAGCTAGCCTATGATTATGATTGTTGTTGTCCTACGGACTAAACCCTCCGGTTTATATAGACACCGGAGGGGGCTAGGGTTACACAGAGTCGGTTACAAGGGAGGAGATCTACATATCCGAATTGCCAAGCTTGCCTTCCACGCAAAGGAGAGTCCCACCCGGACAGGACAAAGTCTTCAATCTTGTATCTTCATAGTCCAACAGTCCGGCCAAAGTATATAGTCCGGCTATCCGAGGACCCCCTAATCCAGGACTCCCTCAGTAGCCCCTGAACTATGCTTCAATGACGATGAGTCCGGCGTGCAGATTGTCTTCGGCATTGCAAGGCGGGTTCCTCCTCCGAATACTCCATAGAAGATTTTGAACACAAGGATCGTGTCTGGCTCTGCAAAACAAATTCCACATACCATCGTTGAGAGTACTATATCCCACAAATCTAATCTGCTGACAAATTTCATAGCGTGACATCACGCCATGGCCCGGTCATTATTCGAACCTTTTTCTCAACCAGCTACTGCACATATTGCGAGGCGGTTTTCTTGGCACGTCTTGTCGAAGCAGAGATCGTGTCCCCTTATCACGGGATTCTCATCAATATGGGTGTGGGTAACCCAACCGTGCCATCAATCACGACGCTTGGGGAATAAGCGAGTTTACCAGGCAAGTGGGGAGGCGCAGAACCCCTGCTGCCTTTATAAGGGGATAAGGACTCCCCTTTGCACCCACGCTTTCTTCTTCCTGATCCATTCCCCTTCGCTCGAGCTCCAGCGCCCGAGCGTTCGTCTTCTCCGCCCACAAAGGTCTTCTGAAAATGTCCGGATCCGGAGCAGGAGGCAAGTGGATGGCCTCTACCGTCCGGGAGAAGGATATCAAAAAGCTTCGGGAGGTCGGGTACCTGGCCAAGAAAATCAACCACCGTCTCCCGACGGCGGGAAAGATCGTCCCTACTCCGGAACCCCACGAGAGGGTTGTATTCCTCCCTCATTTTGTCCACGGGCTAGGGTTTCCCCTCCACCCGTTCGTTCGCGGCATCATGTATTATTAGGGGATCGATTTTCATGATCTATTCCCCAATTCCTTCCTCAACATCTCGACATTCATCGTCGTGTGCGAGGCTTTTTGTCGGCGTCCTGGGAATGGGGGTCCCCAGACTTGCCTGCCTGCGCCCATGGAGTGGCTAAGCCAGCAGGCCGTACGGCCCATCTTTATCAACAAGGCATCCAAGACCCTCGCGAGGGGCCAAGCCTCGCGAGGAAGATGACGCAAGACCTCCTCAGGAGTGGCCTGGTCAGGCAGGCTCGCGAGGAGCGGAGATATCAAGGCGGGGTGAACCTCGCGAGGCTCTCGTGACGTGAGCCATGATGATCGGCACCAGGCGGGTGCCAGGCGGGCGCCAGCGCGCGCAGCGTCCTTGTTTCCTTTTTGGTGCTAAGGGGGCTAGCGCAGGCGAGGAGTACCGAGGCATCAGGCAAAGGTTGCTATATTGGTGCAACGAGACCAAAACCAGGCGGATGGCAAGATGGAGGTCATCGTGGAGCCCAAGACGTCGTCACCACCAGAGCCTTTTGCAGGCGAAGACCGCTTTTGTCAGGATAGCTTGTACTAGCTGCACCCCTTCAAATTTGCCCGCCGTTGTTGGCTCCCTTCCCGCTCAATATTTGGGAAGAGGACCAGGGCCTATATAAGTAGAACTAGCCACCACAGTAGGGGCAGAGAGCAGTTCACCCAGTTCTCACCCGCTAAGCCACCAAGCACAAGAACACCTCAACCTCAGGAGGTTGTTCTTCCCTTTGTACTGTTCATCATCAGCCCAAGAGGCAATCCACCACCACCGCACTGGAGTAGGGTATTACACCTCAACGGTGGCCCGAACCAGTATAATCTCGTGTCTCTTTGTGTTGCGAGTTCGTCGAGTTCGTCCGCGAGATCATAGCGAGCTAGGGCATAGATCGGTAGGAGGAAAGACTTCGTGCGCACCCCAGTGTTCGAACCTTAAGGGTTTGCCGGAACCCCACATCCGACATTTGGCGTGCCAGGTAGGGGTGCACCGGAGCTCCTCTCCACCAACCTGCGCCCCGCGCCGCCGCACTTCACCCCCATGGCAGGTGCCCTGCCATCCACCTCTGCGGCCGACACCAACAGCGGGGCGTCTGGGTACCGAGCCCTAGCCCCCGCCCTACGGCGAGTGCGGTGGCCGACCAAGTTCAAGCCAGAGATGCCGCCGCGGCACGACGGCGCGGCAGACCCAACGCCGTTCCTGCTGGCGTACGAGGAGGCTGTCCTCGAAGCCGGAGGTGACGACAAGATCATGGCCAACTGGTTCCCCATGGCCCTCGCCGGCGAGCCGCGCGCCTGGCTGCTCAACCTCCCGGGATCCACGGTGGCCTCCTGGGAGGAACTCTACGACCTCTTCACCGCTCGCTACGTGGTGCCGGCGCACCACGCTGTCGGGCCCCTGCTGGGCGGCTCTCAAGCACCACCTTCAGACCGCCACGTCAAGCCGTTCCTCCGTCAGATCGGGGCCACATCCAAGCGCCTGGGGGCTCCGCCGGGGTGGGCCGTGCTAGAGGCCGACCTCACCTTCGGGTCAGAAGACCACCCCGACTCCACCGCCGGCTCCAGAATGCTCCCGATGCTCTACACGCCCACCATCTGCAACGTGGCCGTCACCAAGACCCTCATCAACGGCGGTGCTGGCCTCAACTTGTTCTCCGTAGAAGCCTTCAGCCTTCTTCACGTGCCGCCTGAGCGGCTCGGCCTCAGCAAGCCTTTCTCGGGGGTGGGCGGTGGAGCCGCTCAATCTCTGGGGCAGATCCGCCCCCCTGTCACCTTCAGCACACGCGACAACTACCGCACCGAGCTGGTGGACTTCGACATCGCCCGCATTGGTCTCCCGTACAATGCCATCCTTGGGTACCCGGCTCTCGCTCAGTTCATGGCGGTGACTCACCCGGCCTACAACCTCATGAAGATGCCAGGATGCAAGGGCATCCTCACCATCAAGGGGGACACTAAGGAGGTCGTGACGGCGCTCAGGCTCGCCTTCAAGACCGCGGCAGCAGCACAGCCCGCCGGCGCCGGTACCCCCGAGGCCAAGGAGGCCGCGCGTACCAAGAAGAAGCAGCTGTTCACCCAAGACAAGGCGGAAACCAAGCAGGTGCCGGTCAACGAGGACGGGACTTCAGGAGCCACCTTTACCATAGGAGCCGACCTCGACCCAGGACCGGAAGAAGCCTTGGTGAGGTTCTTGCGTGCGAACAAGGAGATATTCACGTGGGAGCCTAATCAGCTGGTAGGGGTCCCAAGGGAGGTGATCCAGCATCATCTAAGGGTGTGCCCCAATATACGCCCCGTGAAGCAGCGAGCAAGACGGCAGTCCACTGAAAAGCAAGCCTTCATTGTCCAAGAGACTCGCAAGCTGGAGGCGGCGGGTGCCATCCGAGAAGTTCGGTACTTCGAATGGCTGGCGAACCCTGTCGTAGTGCCGAAGAAAGGCGGAAAGGAACGGATGTGCGTCGACTTCACCAACCTCAACAAAGCCTGCCCCCAAGATCCATTCCCACTCCCGCGCATCGACCAGATTGTCGACTCCACCGCCGAGTGTGACCTGTTGTGCTTCCTGGACGCGTTCTCAGGGTATCATCAGATCAAGATGGCGGTGGAAGATGTGGAGAAGACAGCCTTCCTGACACCATGTGGGGTGTATTGCTACACCTGCATGCCCTTCGGGCTGCGCAACGCGGGCGTGACCTTTCAGCGTTTGATGCACATTGCCCTGGGGCGGCAGCTCGGGAGAAACACAGAGGCCTACGTCAATGACATAGTGGTAAAGTCCCGCAAGGCGAGGACATTGATTCAAGACTTGGAGGAGACCTTCCGGAGCCTGCGCCAAGTGAACTTGAGGCTAAACGTGGAGAAGTGCGTGTTCGGTGTCCCCTCCGGCAAGCTGCTGGGTTTCCTCGTATCCCACAGAGGGATGGAGACGAACCTGGAGAAGATCAAGGCCATCGAGGACATGAGCCCACCGCAGACCCTCAAAGAGATGCAGAAGCTAGCAGGGCAGGTGACCGTGGTAGGGCGTTTCATCTCCAAACTGGGAGAGCGCGCCTTGCCCTTCTTCAAGCTCATGAAGAAGAAGGGCTCGTTCGAGTGGACCCCGGAGGCCGACCAAGCCTTCAAAGACCTCAAGAAATACCTCACCAGCCCCCCGGTGATGGTGGCACCATGACCACTCGAGCCTTTGGTACTCTACCTTGCCGACGCCCCGTACTCCGGCAGCGCGGCGCTAGTGGCGGTTTGGGAGGAGCGCCAAGCCACGGGCACGCAGCGCCGAGCCAGAACTGAAGTGGCGCAGGGTCAGGAAGGCGCATCAAAGGCATCGGCGGGGGAAGATCAAGCTCAGCAGGGCAACATCACAGAAGCTCCTGAGGACAGTCAGGTCTCGGCAACCCATCCACCGCAGGAAGTTCCCCATTCTCCGCAGGGCCTGAGCCTCGACAGTATGTCAGCCCTTGTCGAGCATTCGGTGTACTTCGTCAGCACCGTACTGCGGGACGCGAGGGCGCGCTACCCCATGCCCCAGAAACTCTTGCTCGCACTCCTGGTGGCCCCACGCAAGCTGCGACACTACTTCCAGGGCCACCCCATCAAGGTCGTCTCAGCATACCCGTTGGAGAGGGTACTCAGGAGCCCTAACTCAGCCGGAAGAGTCGCTGAGTGGAACATCGAGTTGCAAGCATTCCAATTGGAGTTCAGCACCACCAGGGTCATCAAGGGGGCCGCGCTCGCTGACTTTGTGGCAGAATGGACAGATGTCCCGACACTTGTGGAAGGAGAAGACCGCTCCACCTCCCCAGGAAGCGAGGCTCCAGATGGCTGGGTCATGTATTTCGACGGCGCCTTCGCGCACCAGGGCGCGGGGGCTGGAGCAGTGCTCATCTCGCCCACTCAGGACAAGCTCTACTACGCCATGCAGCTCTGCTTTCAGCACGGCGAGAAGGTCTCCAACAATATCGCAGAATACGAAGGCCTCATAGCTGGCCTGAAGGCTACGGTGGCTCTAGGGGTGTAGTGCCTCACCGTCAGAGGCGACTCGCAACTCCTCGTCAACTTCTCCAACAAGGTGTATGAGCCAAAGGACGAGCATATGGAGGCCTACCTCGCGGAGGTGCGCAAGATGGAGAAGCAATTCTCGGGCCTGGAGCCGCAGCACGTGCCCCAGGGCACCAACAAGGAAGTCGATGACATTGCCAGGAGAGCATCCAAGTGGCAGCCGCAGGAGCCCGATGTCTTTGAGGAGCGGCTCTTCAAGCCATCAGCTACGCCGCCTCTTTCAAGCATGACTCAGCCTCGGGAGGAGCTCCCACAGCCTTCGGCCATGGGAGCCCCGGCCTGTGGCCCGACCTCAGGAGCTCGGCTGCTCTTGGCGCTCGAGCCCCAGGAGGAATGCTGGACCAAGGAATTCAAGGAGTACCCGACGCATGGGGCACTGCCAGAGAAGGAAGAGGACGCGGAGAGCATGGCCTGGCAAGCCACGGCATACTGTATCCAAGACGGCGAGTTATATAGGAAACGACCGAACGACGTCATGCTGCGCTGCATCTCCAGCGATCAAGGAAGGGAGTTGCTGATTGACATACATGGCGGGGACTGTGGACACCACTCGTCGTCACGAACCCTCGTCGGCAAGGTGTTCCGCAGTGGATTCTACTGGCCTACAACACTCAACGACGCGGCCGAGCTGGTGAAGTCCTGTGAAGCTTGCCAATTCCACGCCAAGCAAATCCATCAGCCTGCTCAGGGCCTCCAAACCATCCCGCTCACATGGCCGTTCGCGGTCTGGGGGCTGGACATCCTAGGCCCGTTCCCTCGGGCGCCAGGGGGCTACCGCTATCTCTACGTCGCCATCGACAAGTTCACCAAGTGGGCGGAAGTGGAAGCCGTCCGTACCATCCCAGCCGGCTCTGCTATCAAGTTCATCAAGGGCCACGTGAGCCGCTTTGGGGTCCCCAACCGCATCATCATAGATAACGGCTCGCAGTTTACTAGTAACCTTTTCAAAACCTACTGTGCTAACCTTGGAACGCAGATCTGCTACGCTTCGGTAGCACACCCCAGGAGCAATGGCCAGGCCGAATGCGCCAATGCGAAGGTCTCGAGGGGCCTCAAGACCAGGACCTTCAAGAAGAAGCTGGAGGCCTGCGGCAGGGGCTGGCATGATGAGCTCCAGTCCGTGCTGTGGTCCGTCCGCACCACCGCCACCAAGCCAACGGGCGAGACTCCATTCTTCCTCGTCTACGGAGCTGAAGCAGTCCTCCCTCACGAGGTCAAGCATCGCTTCGCACGGGTCCTGGCGTTCGACGAAATGCAGCAGGACGCCATGTGGGGGATGGACCTCGTGCTGGGGGAGGAACGCCGTCGCGAAGCTGCGTTAAGGGCGGCAAGGTACCAACAAACGTTGCGGCGATACCACTGCCGCAACGTCCGCTCCAGGATGCTCGAGGTAGGCGACCTCGTCCTGAGGCGGGTCCTCTCTAGGGAAGGGCTGCATAAGCTTTCACCAATGTGGGAGGGCCCGTTCAAGGTCGTCCACATCTCCAGGCCTGGCGCCGTGCGCCTCGAGACACAAGACGGGGTACCTATCCAAAACGCCTGGAACATCCAGCACCTCCGGAAGTTCTACCCATGAAGCAAGGCCCAGAGCCTGTGAAGAAAGGCCTAGAGCCTGTGAAGAAGGCCCGGTGCCTGTGAGGTATCGCCGCCCGTGACACTCTCACGTAATAATGAGTTGGGGTTGTACATGCCCCGGAGTCTCAGGAGCGCCGACCTCAGGCCCTGGGGCTCCCGCCCATGCCTAGTGGCAGCACTTAGCTCCGCGCTGGTGACAAGACTTGAAGACTAGATTAGGTGCCGAACGCGGCTTTTCATTTGCTTTCCGTAGTTGGCTCGCTTTTCCTTAATCGAAGTTTGCTTTTGGTGTTCCTTGCTGATTTGATTCCCTCGCCTCTTACCGCATTTTCTGACTCTGGTTTGCTCGTGTTCTCTCTCTCGCATACCTCGCGAGGGGGCCAGGCAGGTGCCCTCACGAGCATTTTTCTCCTCTCTGCCTTCTCGCGAGCCACCCTCGTTCGAGCCCAAAAGCTGGCACACCTCTCCTAGTCCGTGCCCCACGGGTACCGCGATACAAAGCGCCAGGTCAGGGCCAGGGTGGACGGCAAGCCCTTTAATGCACTTCCTAACGAGTTTGTGCAGTTCCTGAGCGAATGTAGGCCACCAAGGCAAGATGTTCACGAGGAAATAAGCGCTTCGTAAGGAAGAGGGCGCCCTGAACGCGCCAGGTTAAGTTATCTTTGCGCAAAATAACAACACGGCACGGGAATAACACGCATAGTACAATAACCAAGGAACCACAGTTCGATACACTCCCCTCTTGGCCCATACTGGTTTCACTTTTTGATGCAGGAAAAAAGAGCAAAACAAAGCGGCGTTGCGGCGATCCGCGAAGGCAGGCCCCTAGCGACGCCCCAAGCCTAGCCAGATCCTTCCTCGCGCTTCACGGAGGCGCGGCGACGAGATGCCCCACTGCCGCCTTCAAAGCGGGCGCGGCGGCTGGTCGTAGCCACCACTGCTGGAGCTGTCGCTGGAGGAAGAGTCGCCGTAGCTGGAAGAGACACGGTCGCCGCCGAGGGCAGGCTCGCCTTCGTCCTCGCCGCGACCGTCACCAAGGTCGAGCACCTCCTCACCGTCGTTCGTCTCGGGGCAGCACCCGGTGCGGCGACCATCTTCCCCAAACACCCTCACGTAGAGGGTCGATCCACCATCGTACTTGAAGTGGAGGGTGCACCGCCTGCCCAGGCCGTGCGCGCGGGTGAACGTCTGCCAGCCGCGAGCCAGGGCTATGTTGCCCGCGGAGGAAGTCTCGACCGCGACCCAGGAGGCCTTGCTGCAGCAACCATCCGCCTGCAACCAGAGTCCGCCTGGACCAGGGGCCGGCAGTTCGTCGACGAAGAAGCGCAGAAGCAGGAGCCAGTTGCCGGCCGGGTTCTCCGACCAGACGACGAACTCCGGCGACACCTCCGCTGAATGGAAGCGCGGACGGGGAGGCCGCGCCACCATAGCACGCCTCCCCTCATGAACTGGATCGCCGTGGCTAGGACGACCCCCTCCGCGTGCCGTGGCGCCGCCTCAACAGTGGGCCATGGCGGGGGATGCGGCGTGCTTGCGCGGACGGCCGCGCCCGCGCTTGGGCGCCGGGGAGCCGGGTCCCTCGCGAGGGGCCTTTCCCTTCTCGGCGGCGGAGAACTTCCTTCATGGCGCCATTGGTGGCACTGCGAGCAATGGAGCGAGGAAGAAGAACCAAGCAAGCAAGGAAGAGATGGGCGACGGGGGCTCCGCCCCTCCCCATTTATAGCAAGAGAAGGCCGACCGGCGCCTCCCACGATCGCAGGTAATGATGGCTTTCCTTGCATATCGCAGGGACTTGTCAAGTCGTGCAGTTGCCGACGCGGCGTGGGGAAGCGGAGACACCCACGTCCAATCAACTGCCACGCGTCAACCGAGGCCGCAGGCTTTTGGAACCCGCGGTGCTCCGTACTTGACCCTTGGCTTCACCGCGAAGCCAAGCCCGAGCGCACCTTGGGCCCCGGGGCTACTGTCGGCGTCCTGGGAATGAGGGTCCCCAGACTTGCCTGCCTGCGGCCCACGGCGTGGCTAAGCCAGCAGGCCATACGGCCCATCTTTATCAACAAGGCATCCAAGACCCTCGCGAGGGGCCAAGCCTCGCGAGGCGAATGACGCAAGACCTCCTCAAGAGTGGCCTGGTCAGGCAGGCTCACGAGGAGCAGAGATATCAAGGCGAGGCGAACCTCGCGAGGCTCTCGTGACATGAGCCATGACGATCGGCACCAGGCGGGTGCCAGCGCGCGCAGCGTCCTTGTTTCCTCTTTGGTGCTAAGGGGGCCAGCGCAGGCGAGGAGTACCGAGGCATCAGTCAAAGGTTGCTATATTGGTGCAACGAGACCAAGACCAGGCGGACGGCAAGACAGAGGTCATCATGGAGCCCAAGACGGCGTCACCACCAGAGCCTTTTGCAGGCGAAGACCGCTTTTGTCAGGATAGCTTGTACTAGCTGCACCCCTTCAAATTTGCCCGCCGTTGTTGGCTCCCTTCCCGCTCAATATTTGGGAAGAGGACCAGGGCCTATATAAGTAGAACTAGCCACCACAGTAGGGGCAGAGAGCAGTTCACCCAGCTCTCACCCGCTAAGCCACCAAGCACAAGAACACCTCAACCTCAGGAGGTTGTTCTTCCCTTTGTACTGTTCATCATCAGCCCAAGAGGCAATCCACCACCACCACACAGGAGTAGGGTATTACACCACGACGGTGGCCCGAACCAGTATCTCTTTGTGTTGCGAGTTTGTCGAGTTCGTCCGCGAGATCATAGCGAGCTAGGGCGTAGATCGGTAGGAGGGAAAGACTTCACGTGCACCCCAATGTTCGAACCTTAAGGGTTTGCCGGAACCCCACATCCGACACTTTTCTCCGCATCTCGCCACACTTCGGCTTACGGCTGAAGATCTTTAATGTGAAGCCCAAGGTAGTGAGCGGTGAGCACGCCGAGTGCGGGGGCGCTATGGTGAGCAAGATGCCCAACGTCACATGGCCAACAGGTACCTTTAATGATTCTGTCAAAGAGTGGCAACAGCAGTGGTTTTACATTACTGAGTCGCGCGGCACGGAATGGACCGCTGCTCCCGAGTTCCGATCCAGAGCCCCTCTGCGGCTTACGTCCTGGCCCAAGAAGGGCCTGAAATGGTCTTCGTCCGACGAATTGTCGGTGCTCCAGACGCGCGTCAAGGATATGGAAGACAAGAATATCAAACTTGTCAATGCAGTCCAGGTGATGTTAGTTTGCTGGATCCTGCCTTGTCAACACTGGACTTGCAATCTATGGGAATTCGATCCGGCCAAGCACCAGACCCTGCGAGAGCTCTTTGGCTCCTCACACAAAGACATCTGGAAGGTGCTTTTCAAGTCCGACAAATCATGGCCGGACTCAGCCGAGGACCGCGGGTACCAACTGTCCCGCCCTGCAAGCTTGGTAAGTCATTATACGTTTTATCCGCATAACCCAAGGGAAATGCTTAATGTGTTTTCCATAACTCCCCTAGGGCTGGACGAAGAAGGCGGAGCGGATCCACTGTCCGGCCCCGCTGCCCGAAGAACCGGTCGGCCCACTTCTGACGAGGATGCTGGTCCCGGCGCCTTACAAGGCACCGAAGAAGAAGGCCGAGAAGGAGGCCAAAAAGACCCGGGGTGACCTTCGTCGCCGCGGCACTTCGGACACAATATCCGAAGGCTCCAATGCCCGTTCTGCCTCCAAAGAGGACGAGGAGGAGGAAGACGAATCCCCGGCGGGGGAAGAAAGAAGAGGACAGCCTCCATACACTTGGAGGTCGAGTCGCCTAAAAGGGGAAAAAGTCCTCTTCCGAAGGAGTCCACTGCCGCCGCTGACAGCAGCCCGGAGTGGGATCCCAGGGCCCAGCCCCTGGTGAACTCGTGAGCATATAAAATCCGAACACGTTTATGCGTCCAGACTCATCATGGCATAATATTTTAACCTGAGCCATACTTTTTGTAGTCCGGCGAGGTCCCGCACCGAACAATCCTCGTTAGAGGATTTGCTGAGCTCGGATGCTATGGAGAGCGGGACGCCCCCGAAGGCCCCTTCCCCCAAATATGTGAATAACACCGAGGTTTTGTCCCAGAAGGACCCAGGCCAAGGAAGGGGGAAAAGATCGTGAAGGCGGCGCCTGGAGGTCAAACTTCAGGGTCCGGAGACATGGGGGAGAAGATTCCCATGGGAGTCGACGGCGGGGGCCATCTTGAGTTCGGCCCCCAGCCGGACGCAATTCGGAGACCAATACGGCTCCAGAATCAAGCAGGCGGCCTCCCTCGGCTGGAGGGGGTGTGCCTGTTCCACCGGCAACCTCTGTCCAACCAGAGGTGCCGGACACTTT
Organism: Aegilops tauschii subsp. strangulata; assembly: GCF_002575655.3. Classification (NCBI taxonomy): domain Eukaryota; kingdom Viridiplantae; phylum Streptophyta; class Magnoliopsida; order Poales; family Poaceae; genus Aegilops; species Aegilops tauschii. Next base: position 203,725,594 of record NC_053035.3, on the reverse strand, counting down.
GTTGGCGGCGCTGAAGAGCGCCTCCATCGTCGATGAACACCGTGCCCTTATGGGTGCGGTGATTGAGAAGATTCAGTCTGCTGAGGGTGGACTGAATGAAGCCTGTATCAGCCTTATAAGAGGCTTTGAGGTATGTTTTATGAGGTTTCGAAGAGTGTCATAGTATGGATAGTAGCCCCTGATACACTGTTCGGTGAAAGAAAGAACCGGACAGAGGATCAAATTTATGTTCGCAGGAAGACTCTGTTGATGACATCTATCTCTCTTCTTTTATAAGCAGGCGTCTGTAGCGACTGCTGCCTCTCATACTGCGGAGGTCTCTGGGCTGAATCAAAGTCTGGAGCGGGCCAAAGGAGAACTTTGCCAGTTGAAAAGGCAATTAGAAGATAAACGAGGTATGCACAAGCCCTGTTCCCGTTCATTGTGAACGAATTTCCAGTATGATAAAATATGTTTCATGATTTGCGCTAGGTACAATGACCGAAGTCGAGGCTCTTAAGAAGGTTGTGGCCGAGGCCGAGAAAAAGGCAGCAACAGAGCAGGCTCTTCGTGAGAAGCACGAGGCCAGGGTTATTGAAGCTGAGCAGGAGCTTCAAGAGGCCGCGAAGAAATGCAAGACCTTGGAGCAGAGTTTAACAGAGAAAGAATCCGAACTCACCACGGCTCGTCAGGCCGCGCGCGATGCCCTGGGGGAAACCCAAGGCGCCCTGCAGGAGATCTAAGAGGCGAGGAAGATCGCGGCGGGTAAGGCTTTTTCCATGTAAAGCAAGTATTTGAGGAGAAAATCATGTTTCTAATTTTGAGTTTGGATTTCTCCAGGGGTATTTGCGGAGCTGCCCCGCAACATATCGGATGCCGCCCAATTCTACCGAGCCGAAGAAAGGAACACTGCGGATAAGCTCTTCTGGTCGTAGTATCTGGCACCGAATTATCCGGTGCCTTTTGCCGATCAACTGAAACAGCTGATCGAACTGCATAGGGCGGCCGAACTAGCCATGAAGGATTTGATTATCCGGCTATGGCCCGCCGAGCCGATTCCAAGCAGCTGCTTCGGGCTCATGAAGCGGCTTGTAAGTGCCTGCCCTCGACTTGACGTCATCAAGCGGTCGGTCTGTATAGAGGGTGCGCGAATGGCCTTCGCCCGCACAAAGGTGCACTGGGGGAAGATGGATGCTGAAAAGCTGATGGCCGAGGGACCGCCAGAGGGGAAGGAGCACCGCAAGCCTGAATTATATTATGAAAGTGTCCTGAAAGGATCCTGCCTTGCGGCGGAGCGATGCACCAAGGACGTTATATTTCCATGAATACAATCATGTTGTCCTTTGTAATGTTTGAACAAGGTCATTTATATTATTTATTTCCTGTTATATGAAAGTTTATCCTCCTGCGCGACCGTTTTATATATTAATCCTGAGAGTTGGCCAGTCGTCGGCTTCTGCCCCCACGTAGGAAGTACGGGGGTGTTCGGGATAAACCTGATCACTCTTTATCCCAGTTTTGGGTCCTTCGAAGGAGGTGTTCAGCACAACGAACCAGGCAATCAGACTATAGGGCTTTATCATTCTCATTTAGCCATAGGAGCTTTAGAGAAGGAAGGTAGACGCAGCCCCTGGTGTTCGGATGACCGCGCGAGGGGCTCTATAAGCACCTGATCGGGAGTAAAGCCGATCCATCGCACGCTGCATTGGTTATGGCATTATGCGGGAGGAATCCTTAAAGATTTTACAACCTCTCGAACAGCTGACCAGCTCTCGCCGTATCATGATAGTCAGTTTTCGGCTTTCTCTACTAAGGTGCTCGTCCGGAAGAACCGGGACATAATCGCAGTAGTTCTCCGTGTGTCGCCTTAGCCGATATAGCGGAACGTAAGGCAGCAAAACATGGGAGCCGGGCAAACCCAACATTTGACCCAAGACATGATTCGGAGCTGATGCATATAATGCTATAAGTTCGGGGTGCCGAACTTCCACGAAGGTGTTCGGACTTTATTGCCGTATTATGGGTAAAACGAAGCCCCTGGCATATTTAAGGCATATCGCGGTGTACGGATGCCACTTGACAAAAGAATTTCAATAAGAAATAATAGCAGATAAGCGTCATATAAATCCACATGTTGTATTTGAATAGTACGCCGATGCGTATGAGTACAGGTAATGTGATAAAAAAGAAATATGACTGTGGAACCTGCTGAGACCAGGGGGAAGAAGCTGTGTGCGGATCCGGGGTATAGTCGGGTGGTCATTGCGGGGAATATCTAAGGATTCCCTTGCGCGTTCGAGCTGCTTCCATATCGCCAGTCCTGGTCTACGCAAAGGTGAACCTGCAAAGAAAATGTAAGAAATGTTTGTGTGCCGCAGAGCAGTTGAGCCGCGGTATGTGGCCTGTCCTGGCCTTCGCCGGAGTGTTTAATTGAGCTCTGGACGAGCCGGGCTATCATGCCGCGAAGTAGTTCGGAGTCCTTTGGCGGTGTTCGGGAGCCTGGCCGTCGACTCGAGGTTCGATTGAAAGGTGCCACTCGTTGCTTCTGCAGTTAAAGCAGCGGTATACTCTTTGGTACCAAGGGAAAGTTCGGCCTTGCCACTAACCGTGATGACGCCGCGCAGACTGGGCATCTTGAGCTTACGGTAGGCATAATGTGGCACCGCGTTGAATCGAGTGAACGCGGTTCGTCCGAGAAGTGCCTGATAATCACTGCGAAAGGGGACGATGTCGAAGATTAACTCTTCGGCACGGTAATTGTCTGGTGATCCGAAGACTACCTCAAGGGCGATGGAGCCTATACAGCTGGCCTCCACACCTGGTATAATACCTCTAAAGGTGGCTTTAGTGGGCTTGATCACCGAATGATCGATGCCCATCTTGCGCACTGTGTCCTGGTAAAGCAGGTTTAGACTGCTGCCTCCGTCCATAAGGACTCGTGTGAGGTGGAACACGTCAATTATTGGGTCGAGGACTAGTGCAGCTGAATTGCCCCGATTGGTGTTTACCGGACGATCCGTGCGGTTGAAGGTGATCGGCCCTAGTTTGTACGGACGACTGGTTCCGTTAAGTCGACATCCCTGAGGGTGCGCATCCGGTCCGGGTTGGTAGTGTGGGTGGCGTTTACCATGTTCACCGTTTGGATTTGCGAGGGAAATTTCTTTTGCCCTCCTGTATTCGGTGATCTGGGCTCCTCGTCGCCATCATCGCTTTGAGACCCCTTATCTTTGTTTTTGGCGCCTGACCTGCCGGCTTGTTTGAAGACCCAGCATTCTCTGTTGGTATGATTGGCTGGTGTTCCTGGGATGCCATGAATTTGGCATGGACGGTCGAGTATGCGGTCGAGACTTGACGAACCCGAATTGTCATTTTTGAATGGCCCTTTCTGCTGACCGGACTTAGAGCCACTAAATCCGGCATTGACTGCCGTATCTTCGGCGTTTTCACCATTTTTGCGGCGCTTGTGTTTGTTGCGTCGGGGTTTGCCGTTGCTATCTCTGGTCTCTGATGTGCCAGGGTTGCTTGCTGTGTTGTTGCTACGGGCCAACCAGCTATCCTTGCCCGCGCAAAAGCGGGTCATGAGTGTCGTGAGTGCTGCCATTGATTTTGGCTTCTCTTGACCGAGATGTCGGGCGAGCCACTCGTCACGGATGTTATGTTTAAAGGCCGCTAGGGCTTCGGCATCCGGACAATCAACGATTTGGTTCTTTTTAGTTAGGAACCGAGTCCAGAATTTCCTGGCTGACTCTCCGGGCTGTTTTGTTATGTGACTTAAATCATCAGCATCCGGGGGTCGCACATAAGTGCCCTGGAAGTTGTCCAGGAATGCGTCTGCCAGGTTCTCCCAACTTCCGATGGAGTTTGCCGGCAAGCTATTCAGCCAATGCCGAGTCGGTCCTTTGAGTTTTAGCGGGAGCTACTTGATGGCGTGTAGATCATCCCCGCGGGCCATGTGAATGTGGAGGAAGAAATCCTCTATCCATACCGCGGGGTCTATAGTACCATCATATGATTCAATGTTCACGGGTTTAAACCCTTCTGCGAATTCATGATACATTACTTCATCAATGAAGCATAGGGGGTGTGCGGCGCCTCTGTGCCGGGCTATATCACGACGCAGTTCATACGAGTCTTCTTTGCTGTATTTGGCCCGGCCGGATTTTCTTTTAGTATATCCGGCGTGACGGTCGTCGTCACGTGTTGGGGCGCGCCCCCGTGATCCGTAGATCGATCTTTTATGTCCTGCTTTGTTTTCGGATACGCCTCGCAGGTCCTGCGTGTTGTCTCGGGCCTTGGTGTTTTTCTTTGACTAGTGACGGGGTGCGGGCTGGACTTCGGGCTGATATGCCGCTTTGTCTCGGCCACGAGGTAGCCGGTCAGCAGCATCATACGCTGGTAGTGTAGGCTTTAATGCTTCCTCTTCAAGTTGGGGTAGCAACCTGCACTTTGGGTAACTTTTGGTTGGGCGTTCGAGTTCGTATTCCTCGGCTGCCAGGACCTCGGTCCATTTATCTGCTAGCAGATCTTGATCAGCTTGAAGCTGCTGCTACTTTTTCTTCAGGCTTTTTGCTGTGGCTATAAGCCGGTGCTTGAAGCGCTCCTGCTCAACGGGATCCTCAGGCACGATAAATTCTTCGTTGCCGAGGCTCACCTCGTCTTCGGAGAGGGACATGTAAGTGTCATGCTCTGATTCTCCGTGTGTCGCCTGTTCCTTAGGGCTAGCTTGCCCATCCTCACGCTCGAAGCCTGGCTGGAGGGGATTGTCTTTGTCTTCGGCACTATCCGCAGCGTTATTGTCTCTTGTGCCGGTATCGCTGCTTTTGCTATGGCGGGGCTTAGAGCGGCGCCGATGACGCCGGTGCTTAGATTGCTTCTCGAGGGGATTATCCTCCATTGCCTTATTGCCATCGCTTTCTTTGGGGGTGTCCACCATATATATATCATATGATGAGGTGGCAGTCCAGCACCCTGTGGGCGGTGGTTCCTGTTCTTCTCCTGCATCGTCGTCCATACCGTCGATGTCTTCGGAGCCGAAATTGAGCATGTCGGTTAAGTCGTTGACAGTGGCTATTAAGTGGGTGGTGGGTGGGGAGCGAATTTCTTCGTCATCCGCTTCCCACTCAAGCCGGACACAGTTCGGCCAAGGGCCTCCTGACAAGGAGAGAGACCTTAATGAATTTAGCACGTCGCCCAGGGGCGAGTGCTGAAAGATATCCGCTGAGGAAAACTCCATGATTGGTGCCCAATCAGATTCGATAGGCACGGACGCAGGCGGTTTGGAGCCCGTGGCCGGGGACGAATCCAAAGGTCCGGCAACGCAGGTCTCATAGGAGGTGAAGTCAGTATTCGGCTCTATCGCCGCTGAGTGTGCGGCCTCCGTGGCGGGGTCCATCCACCCGTCCTCGTACGGCGTGATCGGCTCCGGATTGAAGGCCGGAGTAGCCACAGGTGTGATCTCCCAAACACCGTCCGACGGCAGAGCTAAGTCATGCTCGTCGTGACTGTGCGGCGCACCTGACATGGGCTCGAATCCGTCAAAGATCAAGTCTCCGCGGATGTCAGCAATATAGTTTAAGTTTCCAAACCTGACCTGACGGCCAGGGGCGTAGCTCTCGATCTGCTCCAGATGGCCAAGCGAGTTGGCCCGCAGTACGGAGCCACCGAATACGAAGATCTGTCCGGGGAGAAAAACCTCACCCTGGATCGCATCTTTGTCGATGATCGAAGGAGCCATCAAGCCTTTATCGTGACGGCGCAGTGGAACTCTCAATGAAAGCACCAATGTCGGTGTCAAAACCGGCGGATCTCGGGTAGGGGGTCCCGAACTGTGCGTCCAAGGCGGATGGTAACAGGAGGCGGGGGACACAATGTTTACCCAGGTTCGGGCCCTCTCGATGGAGGTAATACCATACTTCCTGCTTGATTAATATTGATGATATGAGTATTACAAGAGTTGATCTACCACGAGATCGTAGAGGCTAAACCCTAGAAGCTAGCCTATGATTATGATTGTTGTTGTCCTATGGACTAAACCCTCCGGTTTATATAGACACCGGAGGGGGCTAGGCTTACACAGAGTTGGTTACAAGGGAGGAGATCTACATATCCGAATTGCCAAGCTTGCCTTCCACGCAAAGGAGAGTCCCACCCGGACACGGGACGAAGTCTTCAATCTTGTATCTTCATAGTCCAACAGTCCGGCCAAAGTATATAGTCCGGCTGTCCGAGGACCCCCTAATCCAGGACTCCCTCAATCACCCTTCCATCTTTGGATACCACCGCCATCGAGCCTCACGGCCCGCCGGACACTCCTGCCTACTACGCACGAGACGCGTCGAGCTTTTGGCTCGACCTCTGTTTGCTGAAGGTTGTAATCTGCGAAGTGCCCACACCATCAGAAGACTACATGGATTACAAGCTCATTGCCGTGTTCAACATGGGATTAGTATATCTGGAATCCGGTCGCCATACATGGTTATGGCTCATCGTCGATCCTCTTCACCCAACACTTCTGTCTGATGCTATAGTGCACGATGGCATTGTTTACGCGGTCGACGCACAGATTGGCTGCCTATACTGGTGGAATCTATCGTCGTGTAATTATTCTATCTCATCTCATCTTTACCTTAAGAATACGATTGCATGTTCATTGTTACAAATTTAGAATATATAGTATGTCTATAACCACATCATTGTTATATGTTCCTCTCATTTCCTAGATTTTTATGACCACACATGTTATTGTTAGAGTTGATATGAGAACCATTGGTATCTAATGATTGTTAGAATAGATATTATGAGTATAACCTCATGATTGCTACATGTTACTCTCATTTCCAGGATTTTTATAACAACGCATGTTATTGCTTAGAGTTGATATGATAACTGTAGTAAGTGCTATGGTAGAATATGAGTAGGCCCTGTCATATCTGTTTTCCTCTCATTGTACATGATGTTTGAACCATGATATATTGCTAGAATATGAAAGCCATTGGCTTATTTTTTTAACTTGGGGTATGATTATGACCACGATATTGCAATTCTCTGTCTATGATATGTGTCACTGTTATAATAATCTTAATTCCACACATACTCTGAACATGATTGTTTATTTTTCTCCTTTTGGTCTCCAATTTGAATTGTTACAGCAGACGCAAATGCGCTGGCCTTCATGATTCCAGGACCTGGAATCATACCAGCCGATGGGTGGTGGTTTATCGCTCGTTCAGCTGACGGTGGTCATTTGATGCTCATTTGCACGTACCAAATTGACCAAACCATTTCATCTAACAACATGTAGTACAATGCCTGGGGCATTCGTGACATTGATGGCTATGGCTGCTTCGTGTTCGAGAAAGATCCCTGAAAGTGCGTTATATCGACTAGAGGGGGGGGTGAATAGGCAATTTTTATGAATTCTTCACTGAGGAATTTGCGGGTGAGGAAATTCCTTAGCGAAGAACTACTAGCAGCGGAATAAGTACTCAAAAGTAAACATAATAGAATACAAGCACAGTCATCAGGATGAAATGAAGACGAGCACAGAGTACAAAAAGCGTAAACACAGGATAGCACAGGATGAAGACAAACAGACTGAAGAAATTGAACTGAGGAAATTGAGAAAGTCTTCAGTCAAAGTCTTCAAACACAGATATGAACAAGTGCACAACACAGTAATGAGGAAATGAAAGAGTTGAGGAAATATAACCAGTAAGCTTGGTGAAGACAATGATTTGGTAGACCAGTTCCAACAGCTGTCTCAGTTGTACATCTGGTTGGAGCGGCTAGGTATTTAAACCTGAGGACACACAGTCCTCACCGTATTCTCCTTGAGCTAAGGTCACACAGACCTCGCCCAATCACTCGTGGTAAGTCTTCAGGTGACTTCCGAACCTTCACAAACTCGGCCACTCGGCAATCCACAATTCCTCTTGGAAGCTCTAGACCATGACGCCTAACCGTCTGGAAGAAGCACAGTCTTCAAAGGTAACAAGCGTCGGATCCACGCAGGATCAATCTCTTCAGTGATGCTGAATCACTTTGGGTTTGTAGGTGTTTGGGTTTGGGTTTTCCTCACTCGATGATTTTCGCTCAAAGTCCTCGGAGGATGGGATGCTCTCAAATGACAAGTGTCAGTTTCTCTCGGAGCAGCCAACCAGCTAGTGGTTGTAGGGGCGGCTATTTATAGCCTAGGGAGCAGCCCGACATGATAAGACATAAATGCCCTTCAATGATATGACTGTTAGGTGGGTAGATATTTTGGGACAGCTGGCGCAAGGCACAGCAACGGTCAGAAATTTGAGTATCAAATTCCTCAGGGCTATCTTGATCCTCACTGTGTAGGCAATCCGCACTGGCGAATTCCTAACTCCTCAGTCAGAACAAATTCCTTAGAGACCAGAAGAACTTCGTCTCTGTCACTGAAGAATATGACTGAACTGTATGAGATTTCCAATGGCTTCACTCGAAGGGATTGGTAGGTGTAGGATTTTGAGTTGAGCATCACATGGAAATTTTTCCTTAGTATTTCCTCGACCCCCTTTAACATTACGATGTTTCCTATGACTCAAGAAATAGAAAATGAAACTAGGAAAACAAAAGTCTTCACGCTTCATGTTCCTCAAATGAATACCAAGTCTTCAAGGTCACGCCAATTTCTTCACTTTCAAAGTCTTCAGAAATCCAAAGTCTTCAGTCGAAGAACTTCATTTTTAGGGGTCGACTTTCTCTGTAAATATCAAACTCCTCATAGACTTATAGACCTGTGTACACTCATAAACACATAGTCCCTTAACCTATAAGTCTTCAATACACCAAAATCACTAAGGGGCACCAGATGCACTTACAATCTCCCCCTTTTTGGTGATTGGTGACAATATAGGTTAAGTTTTCAACGGGGATAAACATATGAAGTGTAAATACTAATATTGATGACTTTGATTGCAAGATATAGAAGAACTCCCCCTGAAGATGTGCATAGTGAGGAATTTGCTTTTGAAGCAATGCACACTTGAAGAGTAGAATCATGGAGATCTCCCCCTATATCATGTAATTCATACACGCATTTGACATATAATATGAAGAATTTGAAATGCATGATGAAATATGGTGACTGATGTAATTCAGCATGCGTGCATTAATATTAACGAGGAATAAGCATGCAGAAAAGCTCAGCAAAAGTATCAGGCCACCATAGAGTTTAAGTTTACAACTTGATCCAGCAAAGTCATCAGAAGAACGAGAGTTGTAACTTAAACAAAACACCTATATAAGATAGACCCGCTTGAAGACTAACTCAAATTTCTCCCCCGTTGTCATCGAATGACCAAAAGGATTGAAAATGAGAACTAACGCCCCTGAAGAATATCAAGTTGATGAAGGAGCACCAGCGTTGTTGGGGTCGTTTGTTGATGTAGGGCCTGCCGCAGTGTCGTCCAAGTCTTCATACTCGTCGGTGTTGCGTGATGAAGAATACGAGCTGGCCACCAAGGAAGGAACCTTGACCTTCTTGTATTTCTTCGGTGGAGGCGCAGACCAGTCAAAATCTTCCTTGAGACCCATTTTCTTCAGATCTTCTTCGCTATAAATGTGAGAGAGAATAGCCCAGGTACGGTTGAAGGTTTCATGGAGGTAGTAATGGTTTTTCTTCACTGGATTGTGGGTAGCAGTCATATGTTGTGAAGAATTGAACCAAACTAAAGCTTGACCCATTTGTGATTGTGATCAACCTTCTGGTGAAGACTGAGGAGAAGCTCACGAGCAGTCATCACCCTGGGAGCTGTGCCTTGAGGATTTTGCTTGGTTGCGTTGGCGGCAGAGTCATCATTGGTGGAATAAGATGCAGCTTTGTGAAACTGACCATCCAATGGACGAATGCCTTCATCAATAACAGCAGTGGCCTTGCCCTTGTCATCGGCTGAGGAATATGTCCATTTGAGGACTTCAATCGGGGGCAAGTAGCTGCAATGGTTCAGTGTATCATATTTGTAGTTGAGTGAAGACCTTGTTCTGATGAATCTCATAATCCACGGAGCATAAGGCTTCAACTCAAATAGTGACATGGCGACATTGGCCAGAGTCCTCATGAAGAAATCATGGAAGTTGACGGGAACGCCATGCATGATATTGAAAAGCAGATTCTTCATGATGCCAACGACTTCTTCATCATTCGAGTCGTGGCCCTTGATGGGACTCAATGTCTTCGTCAAAATGCGATAGACAGTCCGAGGCACATATAGCAGTTCCTTCACGAGGAATTTGGTTCTTGGGGCCTGACCTGGCTTCAATGGCTTCATCAGCACTTGCATATAGTGAGCAGAAAGCTCGGGCTCTTGGTACATGCAACGAGCAGCTTCATGGGGATGACTGAGAGGCAAAGCACGAAGCAATTCAGTAGCTGGTGCCTTATAGTGAGTGTTTTCAGACATCCAGTCCAGCACCCAGGAATTCACATCTTCAGAGTCTCCGGTGATGTGCAGCATTGCATAGAATTGAAGAATGAGTTCTTCATTCCAATCATAGATATCAGTGCAGAAATTTAACAGTCCAACGTCGTGAAGAACACTGAGGACTGGCACGAAGCACGACAGAGATTCCATATCTATGTGAGGAATGTGCTCATGATCGAAGACTTTGTCTTTGTTGAACAGCACTGAGGAATAGAAATTTGACTGGCTGGCAGTCCAGGAACGCCTCTTCCTGATGCGAGCAGAGTCATAGGGGTTGTAATCTGTGAAGAATACACGCTCACCGAAGAAATCATCAGTCTTGAATTTTTGCTTCCTGGAGAAGGGATCCTTTGGCTTGGGTTGAGGAGTGTCAGTCAGTTGCATCACAACCTCGGGAATCACAATCTCAGGTTCTTCAGGCTGAGGGATTTCTAGTTCCTCTTCAGTGGCCGTCTGCGTCTTCAATGATTCAGCAGCAACAGTTTCTTCAGCACTAGTAGCTGGAATTTCTTCATGAACAGATGAAGTGGGGTGATTTTCTTCAGAGCCCATTGGAATAGTATGTGCTGGGGACTGAGGGATTTGTTGCAATGGCGTGAACAGTGGAGAGTTGGGGTGCTGAATATCCCAAAAGTCATCATTCATCAATGGAGTAGTACTCCCAATGTCCACGTCAGAGTTGTGTTCATCCAATTCCTCAACGCCGGCCTCTTCAGCAGTGAACTGAGGCATGGGCGAGGAGACAATTGGAGTTGAAGGGATTGCGCCCGCTTCAATTTCTTCATCCATCTGCTCTGAGGAAGCAGCAGAAGGATTCTCTTCATCGGATTCACTTGGAATCACATAATCTTCATCAAAAGGAACAAGGTCCTTTGATGGCATGGTTGAGATAGGAACAACATCAATTGGGTTTGCAAATGAGCTGGTCAATTTCTTCATCTTCTTCGGAGCTGAAGAATCTGATGAAGTTGATGCCTTCCTTTTCTTCACAGCTGCACGCTCTGCAGCCTTGGTCTTCTTCACATCTGATGCAGATGGAAGGATCGGAGTTGGGGTAGGCGCAGGAGGAGCAGAGGAATTAGGTTGAATTTCAGTCACAACTGATGCAGTTGCCCTGACTTCTTCATTTTCTTCAAGCGCACCACTAGTGGATGCCCTGGCAATTTCTTCAGCGGCTGGAATGCAGTCATCAGCCCTGGAACTCACATTTTCTTAAGCAGCCTGATTTTCATCAACGGTGCTGGCGTGCTCTTCTGTCGGTTGAGCAGATGGTTCGGCTTGAGGAATTTCTGGTTGCGATGGAGCAGCAACCTTGGTAGTGAATTTCTCAGTCAGTTTTACAAACCTGACCTTGGCTCCTTGCCAATCAACATAGTAAGCGTTGAAATCGTCGCTGAGGCTTTTGATTTCAGCCTGGATCTTCACAAGTTCGTCAGTGGTCATGGAGACAACATTTTTCTTCAGGAAGCGCTCCTTCCTGTACCGAGCTTTCTTCAGCTGCCTAGCCTTCTCAAACTTCCATTTTTCTTCAGCAATGAAAGCTGACAACATATGACTTTGGCCAGGAGAGAGATTCTGTTCTGGCAAGGGAGTGTTTGGATCTTTGTGCCATAGATCAATGTAATCCAGGATCTTCTTTGGATCTAGCAAAAGAGGCACAGCACTGCCCTTGGCACTGGCGGCCCTGTGCTGTCTGTCCCTGATGATTTCGGCTAGTTCTTCATCATCGGCCTCATCATCATCAGAGGGCACTTGGAAGGCGACCTGCTTCTTGTGAGGACTTGGTCGAGGACCTCGATCAGCAGCAGCCTTTTTCTTCAGCAAAGAGGGGCCGCCTGAGGAACTTGGAGCAGCTGTGGAATTGTAGAGGCTCCTGAGGCAATAGATATGCCTGCTGTCCTTTGGCACGTGGCGAGATGCACAGGTGCTGAGGATTTGGTCGGAGCAGCCGAAGACTTTGGCGGAGGAGCTGAGGACTTTGGAGGAGCAGGAGCAGTTTGAGGAGTTGGCTGTGAGGGCTTTGAGGAATCTGGCCGTGAGGGCATTGCTGAGGAACTTGGCCGTGAGGGCATTTAAGGTGAAGCACTTGACTTATGCGCAGGCTTCTTTGCCATGGCCTTCTTCGGCTTGCTAGCAGAGGCCTCAGCAGTGGCAGCAGCAGCAGCAGAGTCTTTGTTGAATTTCCTCACTGCTTCTCTTGCTTGTCTGGCCAACTTGGCCTGGCGCTTGGCCCATTCATCAGGATAGTCCTCACCGCGCTTGAGGCTGGTGGGATCCGCTTCTTGGCCAGGTGCCAACGGATGTCTTGGGCATGGAGGATTTGGAGCGAATTTCTTCATGTACTTGGGAGTAACATACCTGTACTCCCTCCACTCTCTTTCCCATCTCCTCTCTATCCTCTGGATGTGCACCTTGCGCTGATTTTTGTCCTCTTTTCCAAACTTTGCCTCATCAGGAGTGCAGTAATCAGCATATATGTCATCAGGGATTTCAAAAGCAATATTGACCTCAGGCCTCTTTCCTCCCTTTTGTGGCTTCTTTCCATCAGCCATTTTCTTTAGATGAGGAATTTGAACAATGGAATTATCTAAAGATGTATGCAACTTTTCTTCGAGGAACGCTGCAAATGAGTTAAGTTGATGAGAACCTAGTGATTCAGCAGCGGACATGTGTACCTGTGAACAGAGTATAGTTGCGAGGAATTTGGAGAGGTCATATGCATTCTCAGAAGGTTTTGTAAGACAAACAAGTTTGAGTAATTTGACCAGATGAGTCTTGAAAAATTGCACTAAGCATTCTTTGTCTTAGGTTCCAGAGTTGTATAGATTGAGAATCCACACAATTGAGGAATCTTGAAGAAAAAAGTAGCTTAGAGAAATGAATCAAGAATAGATGACATGTGAGGTGTTTAGTGTGTGAAGATTTGAAGAAAAACACCTTTGAAGATTTTGTAGTAATCATTTGAATCAAAGAGGTCAGTAAAAGTAACTTTTAATTACCCTGGACGAAGAACATGACGAACTGGGAAGTGTAGATGTGAAGTTCGTCAGTTCAGATCTTCCACGCCCTAACTTGGCTGAGGAAGACAGCTACGGCGGCGGCGGAGTGAAGAAATCCGCGGCCGGCGCGAGTACGATGGCGACGAGGTCGAGGCAGTGAAGCTCTTCCTCACCGGCGACGATGATGTAGCGGCGGCGCTAGGTTTTGAGAAGCTCGAGCTGGAGTGAGGTCGAGTGGAGTAAAGGGGAAGTGAGGAAGGGGAGGGGTATATATAGCCACGGTGAAAAACTGTTTGCCCGAAGAATTTGGACGAACGTGCCCCTGACCCTTCTCATTCGCTTGACATGTGTCACCCACGTACTGAGAAGTGGAGATCGTGGGTGCATAGATAAGTGTTTTCGTGGGATGCGGAACAGTTTGAGCGGCAAAACTGAAAATTTTGGATAAGATAAGTTAAAAGTTCCGTTCGCAAATTCTTCAGCTGACAAGGACACAGTGAAAATTTTGAACGAGTTTCAAATAGAACGCACATGAAGAATTTGTGAACAGATTTGGTTAAGTATAGCATAGAGGGGGAAGGGTCCGATCACATTCACTCAGCAGAAAAAGCAACTTGAAGAAATAGCAATAAGTGAATGCTGTAGAGGAAATAAACTCATATATATATATATATCCAATGAAGAAAAATGATGGAAAAGGTGAAGACAATGCAAAGTTGAAGAAGGTGAACAACTGAGGAATTTCAAAACTGAGGAAAAACCCAAATTGAAGATTTTCAACTTTTGGTGGTGGCGTGACCCACCGTATAAGAATGATGATTTCAGACACCGCGTACAATTGTCGTAGGGCTCTGAGAATCAAATTCTTTGTTAATTTCTTCACACTTAGAGTGTTATTCTTCATTGATTGAAGAAAAACGTTTCTTCATGTGTTGCACATCTAAGTCATCAATTTTTGCATAAGTGTTAGGATGAGTGTCCTTTTCAAAGAACATTCGAAGATTCTAGGATATTTAGCTCACACCACAACTTGCTAAATCTCTTCTCATCCAAGGGCTTTGTGAAGATATCAGCTAGTTGTTCTTCAGTCTTCACATGCTCAATAGAAATGTCGCCCTTCAACACATGATCACGAAGAAAATGATGACGAATCTGAATGTGCTTTGTCTTCGAGTCCTGAACTGGGTTGTGAGCAATCTTGATGGCACTCTCATTGTCACAGAAGAGAGGCACATTCTTCACGTTGACGCCGTAGTCCTTGAGAGTTTGCTTCATCCACAACAATTGAGCACAGCAAGAACCAGCAGCAATGTACTCAGCTTCAGTAGTAGACAGTGATACGCAGTTCTGTTTCTTCGAGGACCAACAAACCAAAGATCGTCCGAGGAAATGGCATGTGCCAGATGTTGACTTGCGGTCCACACAATCACCAGCATAGTCAGAGTCAAAATATCCAGTGAGATCAAAAGCCGAGCCCTTGGGGTACCATAATCCAAGTGTTGGTGTGTGAGCTAGATATCGAAGAATATGCTTCACAGCCTTATGGTGTGATTCCTTCGGTGTAGCTTGAAATCGGGCACACATGCAAACACTAAGCATAATATCTGGCCTAGATGCACATAAGTATAATAAAGAACCAATCATGGAGCGGTATACCTTTTGATCGAAGTCAATACCATTTTCATCAGTGCACAGATGGCCATTTGTGGGAATAGGAATTTTGACGCCTTTGCAATCTTGCATGCCGAATTTCCTCAATACGTCCTTGGGGTATTTCTCCTGAGATATGAATATGCCATTGCATTTTTGACGAATTTGAAGACCTAAGAAGAATTTCAATTCTCCCTCATAGACATTTGATATTCTTCACTCATCATATAGGCAAATTCATCACTGTAACGTTGGTCAGTACAGCCAAAGATAATATCATCAACATATATTTGGCACACAAATAGTTCACCATCATAAGATTTAGTGAAAAGAGTAGGGTCGAGTGAACCGGGTTTGAAGCCTTTCTTCATGAGGAATTCCTTCAAAGTATCATACCACGCCCGTGGGGCTTGCTTGAGGCCATAGAGGGCCTTATTGAGTCTGAAGACTTTGTCAGGATGCTTTGGATCTTCAAAACCTAGGGGTTGAGCAACATATACTTCTTCCTCAAGCTTACCATTGAGGAAAGCACTTTTCACATCCATTTGATATAAGGTGATATCATGATGGTTAGCATAAGCAAGCAATATGCAAATAGCCTCAAGTCTAGCAACAGGTGCAAAAGTTTCATCGAAATCAATTCCTTCAACCTGTGTGTAGCCTGAGCTACAAGTCGTGCCTTATTCCTCACCACAAGGCCATTTTCATCTTGCTTGTTGCAGTAGATCCACTTTGTGCCAATGATATTGTGCTTGCGAGGATCTTGACGTTTGACCAGTTCCTAGACATTGTTGAGCTCGAATTGATGTAATTCTGCTTGCATAGCTTGAATCCACTCAGGCTCCAAAAATGCTTCATCTACCTTATTGGGCTCTGTGATAGAGACAAAAGCAAAGTGCCCACAAAAGTTAGATAAATGTGAAGCTCTTGAGCATGTGAGAGGACCTGGTGCTTCAATGTTATCGATGATCTTCTCAATTTGCACTTCTTTTGCAACGCGAGGATGAGCTAGTTGTCGTTGAGGAATTTGATCAGCATTTTCTTCAGCACCATTTTCTTCAGCATTTTTTTCAGGTGCATTAGTTCTACGTTCTTCATGTTCTGGAATGAATTCTTCAGCAGATTCTTCGGTCAGAATGACATCCTCAGTAGCCTTGAACTTGATAGATTCCTCAGGTGCTGGTTCATCTATCACAGAAGGTAGGTGCTCTCTATCGGTGTCAAAACCAGCGGATCTCGGGTAGGGGGTCCCGAACTGTGTGTCTAGGATCAATGGTAACAGGAGACGGGGGACACAATGTTTACCCAGGTTCGGGCCCTCTCTATGGAGGTAATACCCTACTTCCTGCTTGATTGATCTTGATCAATATGAGTGTTACAAGAGTTGATCTACCAGGAGATCATAATGGCTAAACCCTATAAGTCTAGCCTATGTGAATATGGTAATGAATCTGTCCTATCCGGACTATGCTCTCCGGTTTATATAGACACCGGAGAGATCTAGGGTTACATGAGGTCGGTTACATAGGAGGAAATCTTCATAATAGGTCGCCTAGCTTGCCTTCCACGCCAAGTAGAGTCCAATCCGAACACGGGTATTGTCTTTGGCCTTCGTATCTTCACAGCCCATCAGTCCGCCCATGGATAACAGGCCGGACGCCCGAGGACCCCTTAGTAGCCCCTGAACCTGGCTTCAATGACGAGGAGTCCGGCGCACAGATTGTCTTCGGCATTGCAAGGCGGGTTCCCCTTCTTCCGAACCCCAAAGTAGTCTTCGGATGTGACGATTGTATCCGGACATGTGTATATAATTGCAGAAAATACAATACTCCACGAGTCCAATCTGCTGACAACTGTTTATGACATTGTATCACGTCTGCCCGGTTATTATTTCCAACCGTTGGCTAGCCCGTCGCCCCACGTCCCGGGAAGCGGTTTTATTGGCACGTCTTGTCAAAGCAGAGATCGTGTCCCCTTATTCACGGGATTCTCAATAATGTAGGTATGGGTAACCCAACCATCCCCTGGGTACAACTCTTTGGGGATAGGTAAGTTTCAAGACCCAGGAGGGGACGCTCGATATTCTGGGCCTTCATATGGGGACCCAGACTTGTCTTTTTCTTCTGCGCTTGCTTCTTCCTCAACCCCAGCCACCTCGAGTTCTAGCCTTCGAGTTCCAATCATCACCGGCCCTAATCATGTCTGGGTCCAGCCGTTCAAGCCGGTGGGTGGCCTCTTCCGTCACGGAGGAGGATATTGCGAAGCTCCGCGTAGCGAGGTACCTGACCCCAGAAATCCTTCATCGGCTTCCTGCCGAGGGGCAGATTATTTCCACCCCCAAATCCGGCGAGAGGGTAGTATTTGTGTCCCACTTCCTCCATGGGTTAGGGTTCGCGCTTAACCCCTTCGTCCGGGGGCTCATGTTCTACTATGGGCTAGATTTTCACGATCTGGCCCCGGACTCTATTCTTCTCATCTCGGCATTCATCGTCACGTGTGAGGCCTTCCTCCGGACTCCTCCGCACTTTGATTTGTGGCTCAAGACCTTTGATGTGAGGCCGCGGGTGATAGAGGGGAGCAGGCAGAGTGCAGCAGCGTTCTAATAAACAAGCTTGCCAGCACGGTTTGGTTTGAAGGATCCTTCGCCGAGTCTTCCGAACTATGGGAGCAGGGGTGGTTTTATGTCAACGAGCCGCGGGGCTCCAAGTGGGTGGCTACGCCTGCGTTCCAACCCGGCCCTCCGACTCAGCTTGCTTCATGGATCAACAAGGGGCTGGACTGGGGACCTGCTAATGAGGTGCAGACTCTGCAAGGTCGCATCCGAAGCCTTACCGACAAGGGCATCGATCTTGTGAACGTCGTTCAGGTAATGCTGGTCCGCCGGATCCTGCCGTGTCAACGGCGGCCTCTCCGTATGTGTGAGTTCAATCCAGAAGGGCGGCGGACTCTTCAGCACTTCCTCGGTACTACGCATGAAGGAATGTGGAAGTTATATTTCGGGGAGCGAGAGCAATGGCCGGACACCACCGAAGACGTCGGCCTCGAGTGTAACCATCCGGACACTCTGGTAAATATTCAATCCCCGCACACCTTTCATTCAAGCATCTCTTGACAAGACACTAAACAACCTGCCCTTATACAGGGCTAGATAAAGAAAGCGGTGTTAATCTGGTGTCCGGCGCCCCTCCCGAAGACCCTGCGTCCGCCCTACTGACGCGGATGTTGATCCCGACACCGTACCTGGTGTCTACAGAGGAGGGCGAGAGCGGGGAGCCCAGAGGAGATGCCCATCCTACGGGCGATTTAGGCGCTGTGTTCGGGGAAACAGAAACCCTTTTGCCCAGGGGCAAAGGCGTGGAGGGGGCACTTTATGGCAAGAAGAGGGCCGCCTCTGGAGGTCAAGAGGGGAAGCCTTCCAAGAAGGGGAAAATGCCATCGTCGGGCGGCTTCGGCCGGGCAAGCGATGTCGTCATTGAGCTTGATGATGAGGACGAACCTCCGGCCAGACCGTAAGTGGAGCAGGGCATTTTAACCATACCTCATTCTTATTACCGAAATAACCCTCCGACATATGTGCATCCTCGCAGGTTAATGCCTGGTGTTTCTCAATCGTCCTCCTCCTCGGGAGACCTTCTTCCGGAGATGATGGAGAGTGACATGCCCTCTCCGGCCTGCTCGCCTAACAGGGCGGATGATCTCGAGGTTTCATCCCGGAGGGCTCCTCCCAACCAGCAAGTAGCGCAGGAAACGAGGAAGGAGCTACCCGAAGGTGGTGCTTCTGTCACTCAGGGTTCGGGGACCAAGAATGACGGCCCCAAACTGTCCAGTCTACAGCTAGAGACAATGCTGGAGGCGGGTAAGCGGATTCCTTCAAAGGAATGTCATGCTCCGACAGCGGTGTCCGAAGACCCAGGAGTGCCGGAGACGCTGACGGACATGCTGCGACGAGCGTCCGTTTCAGAGGAGCACCGTGCCTTAATGGTTACGGTGGTCGGAAAAGTTGTATCCGCGAAGAGCGGGTTGAACGAGGCCTTTGCGAGCCTTCTGAGAGGTTTTGAGGTTTGTGATGTAATGTTTCCAATTGAATAATATTGACAGAATGCACCTGTTGTGTATGCAGTAGCCCCTGAGACTCGGATCGCCTTCCAAAGGAAGTGATCGGAGGATCGAAAAGTTATCTTCAGGTACTAACCTTGGGTTAATTTGGAATGCAGGCTGTCTCCCCTCCTGCCACTGCCCGAAATTCGGAGGTAACCGAACTGCAGCGAAAGCTGGATATTGCGGAGGATGACATTGCTTTGATCAACAGGCATCTTGACGACTCGCAAGGTATATATTTCGAGCATTCCTTACACCAATATGCTTGTAATGTAAGCCTGACTCTGAAGAGAGTTTGATATGAAATGTGCATCAATGCAGATGGTGCTGCCGCCGTGGAAGCCCTTCGGGCAGAGCTAGCCCGGGTCAAGGAGCAGCCCGGTTTAGTAATGTGGCTGCCAAAAAGGCATCGGCTGAATTGAAGGCCGAACATGCCGCGCGGCGCCAGGACAAGGAGGCAATGTCCACCATGGCGCGCGAGTTAGAGAATGCAGCTGGCCGCTGTAAACTTCTTGAGAAGGAAAATGAAGCCAAAACGGCTGAACTTGACAAGCCTTACGAGGGGCGAGGGAAGCACGGTCTGAATCCAGAGCAGCCCGTGAGGAGATCCGGCAAGCTGGGGAGATTGTGTCTGGCAAGCCCTTTTTGCTACAGGCTAAGTTCGGCGACCCGAACTATGCTCAGCTTAACCAAGTATGGAGTTCTCCGGACAATTTTTTAGACTTGCCGAAGAGTTCTTCCGATGCGGCGCAGTTTTATCAGGCGCAAGAGGGGTATGCAATGGAGAAGCTTTTCTGGTCGCAATTTGGCGCGTCGAAGCGCCCTCTGTTGCTGAATGAACAGATGTCCCAGTGGGCCGAGCTGCATAGGATATCCGGCACTGCCATGAAGAACGTTTTAGTCCGTTAGCGGCCGACTGAACCTGTTCCGAGTAGTTACTTCGGCCTGGTGCAGCGGCTTGCTGACGCGGTGCCGCGTATCGACGCTGTGAAGCGGTCGGCGTGCATTGAAGGTGCACGGATGGCCTTCACCTGAGTCAAGACATTCTGGGGGAAGATGAAGGCCATCGATGTTGCGACGAAGAGTCCACTCAAAGGCAAGGACCGTCCGAAACCGGAGCATCATTTTGGAGACGTCCTAGAGGCCGCCCGCTTGATAGAGGGTCAATGCTCGAAAGACATAATATTCGACTGATGTGTACAAGGGTTGTAACAGACAACTTTATAGTTAATCTACTTTTTGCTCGAAAGCTTGTATTCCTCCTATGCGGCCGTTTTAATGTAATTTGAAAGTTTTCCAGTCATCGGCTTCAGCCCCCTCGTAGGAAATACGGGGGTGTTCGGAAAAGCATTGAATCACTCTTTATCCAACGTCTTGGTCCATAAAGGAGGTGATAATGCAGCGAACCAGGCAACCGGACTATAGGGCGTTAACACTTTCACTTAGCCATAGGAGTTTTATGGTGGGGCTACGACATAGCCCCCAGTATGTATGCGGCGTATCGTAATATTGTGCCTTACATGTTTTGATCTAAAAAAGATCCTTCGTGTAACACGGAGAATTGCTAAAGATTCGAATAAGTCGTCAAGTGGTTGACCAGCTCTCGCCGCATCATGACAGTCAGTTTTCAGCTTTCTCTACTGAGGTGCTCATCCGGTCAAAGCCAGGGCACAATCGCAGTAGTTCTCCCTTTACTACCCTAGCCGATAGAGCGGAACGTAGGGTAGCAAGCACAGGAGCTGGGCAACCCAACTATTGACCAAAGACAATGATTCGGAGCTGATGCATATAAGGCCAAACTTGCGATCGGTTACATAGGAGGAAATCTTCATAATAGGTCGCCTAGCTTGCCTTCCACGCCAAGTAGAGTCCAATCCGGACACGGGTATTGTCTTCGGCCTTCGTATCTTCACAACCCATCAGTCCAGCCCATGGATAACAGGCCGGACGCCCGAGGACCCCTTAGTCCAGGACTCCCTCACTCTCTTTGCGAGCCATTAGTTTCATCGAACTGCACATCTACAGTTTCAACAACTTTGTAAAGAACGTTGTTGAAGACTCTGTAGGTGTGCGAGTCCTTTCCGTAACCAAGCATAAAACCTTCATGTGCTTTCGGTGCAAATTTTGAGTTGTGATGAGGATCTCTAATCCAACATTTAGCACCGAAGACTTTGAAATAACTCACATTGGGTTTCTTGTCAGTGAGGAGTTCATAGGCAGTCTTCTTGAAGAATTTGTGAAGATATACTCTGTTGATGATGTGGCACGCAGTATCAATTGCATCAATCCAGAAACGTCGAGGCGTTTTGTATTCATCAAGCATAGTGCGAGCCATCTCAGGAAGAGTCATGTTCTTGCGCTCCACGACGCCATTCTGCTGAGGAGTATAAGGAGCAGATAACTCATGAGTAATACCAAGTTCATCAAGATAGTCATCAAGACCAGAATTCTTGAACTCAGTTCCATTGTCACTTCTGATGTGCTTGATCTTCACACCAAAGTTGGTTGAAGCCCTTGAGGAAAATCGTTTGAAGACTTCCTGCACTTCATGTTTGTAAGTAACAATGTGTACCCATGTGTAACGAGAATAATCATCAACAATAACAAAGCCATATTGAGATGCATCGTTTGAAACTGCAGAATAATGATTAGGACCGAAGATATCCATATGAAGCAATTCAAATGGGCGAGTGGTAGTCATGATTGTCTTCGCTGGATGCTTAGCCTTTGTCATCTTTCCAGCTTCACAGGCTCCGCATAAGTGATCCTTGAGGAATTTGACATTCTCAATGCCAATGACATGCTTCTTCTTCACAAGCGTGTACAAATTCCTCATGCCTGCATCACCAAGTCGTCGATGCCGTAGCCAGCCTTCTGAAGCTTTTGCAAGTAGGCACACGGCTGGTTGTGGTCGTGTAGAGAAATCAACAATATACAAGTCTCCTCTCCTAAAGCCTTCGAAGATTTTGGAATTGTCAGCTTCCATGATCACAACACAACGATAATTGCCAAAGACAACCACGATCGCAAAGCATTGAGACAGACATGAGGTTGTATCCTAAGGACTCGACAAGCATGACTTTGTCCATGTGTCGATCCTTTGAGATCACAACCTTACCTAGACCCAATACCTGACTTTTGCCTTTGTTAGCGAAGATGATATGCTTCAGATGCGATGGAGATAAGGGAGCATCCATCAATAGATTCTTGTCACCAGTCATGTGATTTGCACATCCACTATCGAGGACCCACTCATTTGCTTTGGGTTGATCATCCTGCAGATGAATTAGTGCAACTTACGAACTCATATACTTCATTAGTGAAGAATATGACATCAATTCATCAGATCAATTTCATCAACCAATAGAACAGATAAAACAGTATGAGGACGTGAGAAATGAAAGTTCATTTCTTCATGATTAGCCTGCGTCCTTTCAAGCATTTTCAGGTCTCTAGCAAATTCTTCAGACGTTTTAAGCATGTCTGGAGACCTGACCCTGCATAAGAGATTAGTTCTTTTTCTTCACCACCCACATCACTCTGCAAGCTCCATACGAGAAAGGTGGCATAGAAGCCAGTCCATTTCGCTTCACATAAGAGGAGTTAGGATAAGCATATGAATAAGCAGAGAAATTCTTCGAGGACTTATGAACATAATGGTTTGAAGAATAATGCACATATTCATAGCCCTTGGCTCTTCCCTGCGAAACAGAGGGGTTAGCACGATGATGATCATATGAGGACTTTGATCCTTTTGAGGAATTTGATCCACGTGAGGAATTTGGTCCGTATGAGGACTTGGATCCATATGAAGAATTTGGTCCATATGAAGAATTTGATCTGGGGTTCCTGTTCTTCACAGGTGGTGTCATGAGGACATTCACCTGAAGACTTTCAAGGCATCTCTTGGGAACCCAGATTTTCTTCATAGGGGAACTGTTCCTGCAGTTAGTGCCAACATATCTAGCAAATACTTCACCATTCTGATTCTTGAACAGTTTATAGTTGGAGTCAAATGACTAATCAAAAGAATGAGGAGATTCACATGTAAAGCCAGATAAATTGGATGGATCAACTGGAGGTCCCTTTGCAGCAACCCATGAGGTTTTGGGGTACTGCTCAGGCTTCCAATATGTACCATCAGCATTAAGTTTCCTCTCAAAGGCAATACCCTCTTTCCTAGGGTTCCTATTGAGGATCTGCTTTTTAAGCACATCACAAAGAGTCTGATGCCCTTTGAGGCTTTTGTACATGCCTGTCATATACAATTCCTTCAGCCCTGCATCATCAGTCATGATGACATTCACCTGAAGACTTTCAAGGCACCTTTTGGGAACCCAGATTTTGTTCATAGGGGAACCGTTCCTGCAGTTAGTGCTAACATATCTAGCAAATACTTCACATTCTGATTTTTGAATAGCTTATAGTTGGAGTCAAATGACTCATTAGAAGAATGAGGAGATTCACATGTAAAGCCGGATAGAGTAGATGGATCTACTGGAGGTCCCTTTGCAGCAACCCATGAGGTTTTGGGATACTGCTCAGGCTTCCAGTATGTTCCATCAGCATTGAGTTTCCTCTCAAAGGCAATACCCTCTTTCCTAGGGTTCCTGTTGAGGATATGATTTTTAAGCACATCGCAAAGAGCCTGATGCCCTTTGAGGCTTTTGTACATGCCTGTCATATACAATTTCTTCAGCCCTGCATTGTCAGTGATACTAGCAATGTCCTCAGATGAGGAATTAGTGATAGCAGAGACAGTTGAAGAATTTGTAGCATTAGAAGCATTTGAGCATTCAGGTGAAGAAATAGCTGATTCACGTTCAATGCATTTCAAACATGGAGGAACAAATTCTTCCTGAGCAGTGCTGATTTGTTGAGCTAGTAATGATTCGCGCTCCTTCTGAAGATCTTCATAACTCACTCTTAGCTTCTCAAGATCTTGCTTTCTTTGAAGAAATTCATAAGAAAGCTTCTCATGATCAGATAAGAGAGTGTTATGATGACCTTGAAGGTTGTCAAACCTAGACTGAAGTCTCTGAAGATTTTCAGTCAAGGTTTTAGTGTGATCCATTTCTTCACCCAACATATCACACTTTTGTCTAGCATATTTTGAACCTTTTCAAAATCCTTTTGTTGTTTCACAGCAATCTTAGCAAGTTTAGAGTAGCTGGGTTTGAGGTTTTCATCAGATTCATTCTCACTAGATTCAGAGGAGGTATATTTGAGTACCTTGGCACCCTTTGCCATGAAGCAATAGGTGGGAGCGTAGTCATCATTGCCTTCATCAGCCTTGTTGGTGAGGTCATTTTCTTCAGAGTTGAAGATAGACTTGCTGACGAATGCGGTAGCGATGGCTAGGCTCGCCACACCGGACTCGGACTCCTCAGATGCCTCCTCTTCCTCTTGTTCCTCAGATTCAGCCTCGGAGTCCATTTCCTTGCCAATGAATTCCCGAGCCTTCTTGGAGCTGCTCTTCTTGTGAGATGAAGATTTTGGGGATTTTGATGATGAAGACTTTGAAGATTTCTTCTTCTTCTTCACATCATCAGAACTATAATCCTTGTATTTCTTCTTCTTTGATTCCTTTTCCCGCTAAGGACAATCTTGAATGTAGTGACCAGGTTTCTTGCATTTGTGGCAAAGCCTCTTTTTGTAGTCACTGGATGAGGAATCATTGCTCCTTGAGGGTTTTCCAAAGCGTCCACGTCTTGAGAACTTCTGGAATTTCTTCACGAGCAGTGCTAGTTCATGGCTCAGTTCTTCAGGATCACCAAGGCTGCTGCCAGAATCTTCATCTTCAGATTCAGACACTTCCTTGGCCTTCAGGGCACGTGATCTGCCATAGTTCAAACCATAGAGATCTCTCTTTTCAGCAAGCTAGAACTCACGAGTATTTAGCCTCTCGAGGATATCAGCGGGATCAAGTGACTTGTAGTCAGCACGCTCTTGAATCATCAGTGCCAGAGTATCAAATGAGGAATCAAGCGGTCTCAGCAATTTCTTCACCACCTCATGGTCGGTGATGTCAGTGGCACAAAGTGCTTGAAGCTCATTTGAGATGCCAGTGAGGCGATCGAAGGTTTTTTGAACATTTTCATTGTCGAGTCTTTTGAAGCGGTTGAAGAGATTGCAAAGAACATCAACTCGAGAGTCACGCTGTGTTGAGACTCCTTCATTGACTTTGAACAGCCTAACCCAGATAAGCTTAGCAGTTTCCAAAGCACTCACTCTTCCATACTGTCCTTTGCTCAGATGGCCACATATGATATTCTTCGCTTGAGAATCGAGTTGCTTGAATCTCTTCACATCAGCAGCATTCAGAGAAGCTGTGACTGAGGGAACACCATTTTCCACAACATACCAGAGATCGTTATCAATTGCCTCAAGATGCATTCACATCTTATTCTTCCAGTAGGGGTAGTCCGTCCCATCGAAGGTAGGACACCCAGTAGAGACCTTGATCATACCTGCGGTCGACATAACTAAAACTCCAGGTGGTTAAACCAAAATCACACAGAACAAGGGAGTACCTTGCTCTGATACCAATTGAAAGTGTGTTATATCGACTAGAGGGGGGGTGAATAGGCGATTTTTATGAATTCTTCACTGAGGAAATTGCTGGTGAGGAAATTCCATAGCGAAGAACTACTAGCAGCGGAATAAGTACTCAAAAGTAAACATAACAGAATACAAGCACAGTCATCATGATGAAATGAACACGAGCACAGAGTACAGAAAGCATAAACACAGGATAGCACAGGATGAAGAAAAACATACTGAAGAAATTGAACTGAGGAAATTGAGAAAGTCTTCAAACACAGATATGAACAAGTGCACAACACAGTAATGAGGAAATGAAAGAGTTGAGGAAATAGAACCAGTAAGCTTGGTGAAGACAATGATTTGGTAGACCAGTTCCAACTGCTGTCTCACTTGTACATCTGGTTGGAGCGGCTAGGTATTTAAACCTGAGGACACACAGTTCTCACCGTATTCTCCTTGAGCTAAGGTCACACAGACCTCGCCCAATCACTCGTGGTAAGTCTTCAGGTGACTTTCGAACCTTCACAAACTCGGTCACTCAGCGATCCACAATTCCTCTTGGATGCTCTAGACCATGACGCCTAACCGTCTGGAAGAAGCAAAGTCTTCAAAGGTAACAAGCGTCGGATCCATGCAGGATCAATCTCTTCAGTGATGCTCAATCACTTTGGGTTTGTAGGTGTTTGGCTTTGGGTTTGGGTTTTCCTCACTCGATGATTTTTGCTCAAAGTCCTCGGAGGATGGGATGCTCTCAAATGACAAGTGTCAGTTTCTCTCGGAGCAGCCAACCAGCTAGTGGTTGTAGGGGGCGGCTATTTATAGCCTAGGGAGCAGCCCGACATGATAAGACATAAATGCCCTTCAATGATATGACTGTTAGGTGGGTAGATATTTTGGGACAGCTGGCGCAAGGCACAGCAACGGTCGGAAATTTGAGTATCAAATTCCTCAGGGGTATCATGTTCCTCAATGTGTAGGCAATCCGCACTGGCGAATTCCTAACTCGTCAGTCGGAACAAATTCCTCAGAGACCAGAAGAACTTCGTCTCTGTCACTGAAGAATATGACTGAACTGTATGATATTTCCAATGGCTTCACTCGAAGGGATTGGTAGGTGTAGGATTTTGAGTTGAGCATCACATGGAAAAATTTCCTTAGTATTTCCTCGACCCCCTTTAACAGTACGGTGTTTCCTATGACTCAAGAAAGAGAAAATGAAACTACGAAAACAAAAGTCTTCACGCTTCATGTTCCTCAAATGAATACCAAGTCTTCAAGGTCACACCAATTTCTTAACTTTCAAAGTGTTCAGAAATCCAAAGTCTTCAGTCGAAGAACTTCATTTTGAAGGGTCGACTTTCTCTGTAAATATCGAACTCCTCATAGACTTATAGACCTGTGTACACTCATAAACACATTAGTCCCTTAACCTATAAGTATTCAATACACCAAAATCACTAAGGGGCACTACATGCACTTACAATCCCAGCTCCGTTGGGCCAGGCGTATTCAACTGGAGGCGGGTTTACAGCCTCGGCAACCACTCCATGTTCCTCGGGCTCAATTATCCGATCATCCAACCAATCATCGATCATATCACCGCAAACCCGACATGCGGCGATGTGATTCATGCCAACTGCAAATATGCACAACTTGATTCGTACTGAAATGTAGACTGAGCCATGTATTCTGCTGCTGTAGCACGACCCTCTTTTGTTGGACAGCTGTTAGTTTGAAGCTGGTTTGAAGGATTGTCAGGACCCGGATTTTCGGATATTAATTTTCCGGAAAATGGCCCTTGTGCTCACCAGCCCCAGGATTACTGTTAGCTGATGAGGCACCAACTTGATACAGAAATTCCAAGCAAAGTACAAAATATGTAGTACAAGACCATTGTGGCCTATGAGTACAACACTTGGTCTCTAGTGGTTGATGGCGGAAGCGGTTTGTGGTTCATCTGCGTTTATGGGACTCCATTTCCCACAAGAACAGCTGACCAGGATAACTCCTATCTTCGCGAGGCTGCTATCACCTTTACATGGGTTCCGGGGCTGTCATCGTAACGCTCTTCTCCACGCAAGAACTCTGGCCAAGACAATAGCCAGGGACAAGCCAGTGAGTATGTTTGAATGTACTCGCAAACATCAAGAACACGGGTATAATATAACAAGGGGTAATCATGCTCCGAAATATTTTATGATCATAACGTCTGTCACGAAATAAACGAAATCCGTGATGCACGCATGCAGGTAAAATATGAACATGCAATACGGTAGTAGAAATAGAATGCACTGATCGAGTGTCTGAAATGACTCCTCGAAAGGGTGCAAATAAATTAACAATGCCGCAGTCGGGCGTCTGAGTGACACCACAAAAAGGGCTTATAAAGAATAATTAAATAACAAGCATGCCGCAGTCGGGCGTCTGAGCGACACCACATAAAGGGCTTATAAAGAATAATTAAATAACACGCATGCCACAGTCGGGCGTTTGAGCGACACCACATAAAGGGCTTATAAAGAATAATTAAATAACAAGCATGCCGCAGTCGGGCGTCTGAGCGACACCACATAAAGGGCTTATAAAGAATAATTAAATAACAAGCATGCCGCAGTCGGGCGTCTGAGCGACACCACATAAAGGGCTTATAAAGAATAATTAAATAACAAGCATGCCGCAGTCGGGCGTCTGAGCGACACCACAGAGAGGGCTTATATAAGAATAATCACAGTGAATATCCAGCAGGTAGAACCGTCCCAGGGATACTTAATAATTTAAATAATGTAAATGGTTAGTCCATAATAATAATAAACATAATCCTCATATGTCATAGGTCATAATCAATGTTCTAGTATAGCCGTTTCTCCATCCGAAGACCGTCACTATGTTCTAGTTTAGCCGTTTCTCCATCCGAATACCGTTACTATGTTCTAGTTTAGCCGTTTCTCCATCCGAAAACCGTCACTAGACCCATCTCAGACTGTAGTCCTTACCCTTGGACATGGCTATCCGAATAGATATATCCTCTGTAGAGGGTGTACTTTTTACCCACGAGTAACGGATTTATTTAGTCCATCGGGACTAATTCCGCCTACGGCCTTTTAATTGAAAACACGCCTGACCTGCACACACCAGCTTAACTTACCGGTGTCTGGAATCACCCACGACACCTGTCAAGCAAAACTCTAAGTGGGGAGGCTACAACCTCGACGTAGCATGGGATCAAATTTATATCACGCGCTCTAAGGGGTGCCCCCCTCTCGGTCCCAACCGGAAACACCCATGCCCCCGGACCAGGTGGCATGCCTACCGGATGCATCCGGTATCTTCCACCATGGCCTCTATGTACGGTGTGTGCTTTGGTAAGGGGTTGACAACTTACTGAACCATACCCTACCTGGGCAGGGACAGGTGGTAGTACGAAACAAGTATGGGGGTTTACTGGAACAAGACTCGATCTATGGCCGACTCAGGAGGTCAAAGTATTCTCCGAAGGATTAGCATGACAAAAAATATTTCCAATAACAGATAAACTCACCACTCATCAAGCCTCACCATGCCATACCGGACATACTCGTCTCAACGAGGAACTAGGGACAAGCTCGTGTCTACCCAAGACCGCGACTTTCCCGGCTTCCTTCCGTTATGCATGAGAAGCTTACGAGGATGGTTACCATCACCAGCATATCCATTTCTAACAACAAAGAATCTCCATTGTGCACTCATGCGTATGACTTTATCGTCACATAGAAATAACGTATGCTCCAAGTCAAGGTGGTGTTGTAACCATATCAAAACACCACACAAAAATATTATGCCAGAGTTCAGAGTGCTTGCCTTCAAGAGTATGCAAGGGGGTGCACTTTTTGAAAGTTTTCTTCTCTCTCCATTTCCTATTTTTTAAAAATATTCAAATAACAAATATTTCAAAAACAGTACAAAAAGTTGTCCCAAATATTTCTGAAATAAATCTTAAAATAAACTAGATGAAATTTGAGAGAGGTAGGAAAAAGAATCAACTCATTTGGAGTTTTATTTTAAAAGATATAGCCAGTCAAAGTTTGGTCAAAGTTCTGTTTTCAATAAAACCAGAAAAAGAAAACGTTTCGGGGGAGAATACGCTTTCGAAGCAAAGGAGACGTACTTCGGGGGTTTACGCGATCACTTAAACACGCGGTGGCGGGGCTGGTTCACTGACAGTGGGTCCAGGGGGCCCACTGGTCAGGTTTGACTAGTCTCTCCTCCCTCCTCTTCCTCTGTCCGAACGAAGGCGGGACTCCGGCGATCGCCGTCGACGAACGGTGCCTCCCCGCGGGTATCCGAGGGCAGGGATGGACCTGCCAGACCGGGGCGGTCCTCCCGGTGGTCGTTGGGTCGACGGTGGTGGAAGGAGTCGCCGGCGCCGAGCTCCGCGGCGGAGGGGGCTTCGGGTGGTTTGGGGGTTTCGAGCTACGGTGGTCCTTGGTCGAGTTTGAGAGGCTGGGTGGCACCGTGAGGTCGAGGGGAGTGGGATGGTGGTGCTAGATGAGCTGGGGAGGCTATGACTGCGACGGATAGAACCGGAGCGTGGCGGCGGCCGAACTGGCCGGAGACGAGGAAGAAAGCTTCCCGACGTCGATTGCTGGGTGTTGGGGGCACTAGGGGGCTAGAACGAGGTTGCCTGAGTGCTAGGTTGAGCTCGGGGTCCCCTTATATAGGCGCTCGAGGTCGGTCCCGCGGCGGCCGTGGATAAGAATGCCGGCGACCGTCGTTCTGTAGCCGCAGGGCGACGTGGCGGCGACGAGCGCGTGCCGACGGGCTCCAGGATAAGCTCGAGCCGCTCCAAGGGGCAGCTGGCGCGCGCGGGTGGCTTGGGCAGCGCCGTCCGTGGCAGGCGCCTACTGCCGACGCCGGCGTGCCGCCAAAGGCTCCGACGGCGGCGCTGTAGGGCGCCAGGGGCGGCTCTGCGACGCGGGAGGGGGCGGGCGTGCTGGCTGCGAGTGGGGAAGGCCAGAGCGGGCGCGGGGAGGCGGCCGTGCGACGCGGCGGCTCGGGCGCCCACACGTGCAAAACGCGTGCTCTGGGCGCGCCCAGAGCACGCACGAGACGTGTTCGACAAAATGCCAGGGCAGCCTAGAGTGCTAGAGGGAGGCTGGCAATTAACAGGACAGGGTTAGGGATAGCTAGGAGCTTAGTGGACATGCTGGATGGGTCAGGGGCTCAAGATCATAATGCAAACTAGAAAACATGCCAAAACTGTCCATGAACACAAGGTGTTCGACAGAGTGCTAAGTGTATCTAGGCAACTCTTGGAGTGGCCAAAAACTATAGATCAGGGTCTCCCTGGATGTAGGTGATGATGGCAAGATCATTTGGGCAAAACCAGAAACTTGCTAATGCAAGTTTTGCAAAACTTCAGTTTTGGATAGAAAGAAAAAGGTCTCATTGCATGCACTTAAAATCCTCCAATGGGTCCACGCTCCTGAACTTAAGGGTTTTGTAGGGAGGGCTACAAGCAGGAAAAAGCTCATGGGCACTAGAGCAAAATAAAATAGGGTTGTAGTACAAATCACCAAACTGGAGCAGAATGAAGATGAGGTCGATTCACTCAAATATTTCAAAGAACATCACTGGGTTTTAGCATAAAGTTGAATTATATGCATCTACTGACATCTCCAAACACTTGGAAGAATTTTTAAAGGAATATTTAAATAGGTTGTAGTGCAAAAATACCTACTGGACCAGATTTGAAAAGTTGATGTAGAGCTCAAGATCTCCAATAACCAAAAGATATTTTTGCATAAAAGTGATGTGGAAACATCACATGACATCCCCAAAGTTTGGTGAAATTTTTAAATGCATTAATCAAATGGTTGCAGTGCAACAGAGACTCCAAATTCATGGAAAAATCATTTTAAAAGAATAAAGCTCAGGGAAAAGCAATCTTGCAATTAAATCCACTGATAAAGAATTGTTTCATAGAGAGAGTATACAAGTCCAATAATACTTTTGGAAAGTTTCCACTTGAGGTAAAAACCCACAATATCAAAAGGTAAATCTAGACAAATGGAAAAGTTTAATTTCCTGGCAAAATTTTAATTAATAAAACAAGGTCAAAATTTTGGGGTGTCACAACACTACCCCCCTTAAGAAAAAATCTCGTCCTCGAGATTTGTTAAAAGCTGTTTTGAACAAACATTGCTTTTACCAAAAAAAGAAATCAACATTCTACTATGCAATAACAATGTAGCTACAGTGAGAGGGCAATAAGTGGTGTAAAATCACAGTGTGGTATACTGGCGTTGCGCGGAAAAATCCATGGTTGGGGAAAAACGAGATATTTCTATGTGGATACCGTAATTAGAATAAATTCTAAATTACTAAAATATGCTGGTCGTACCCGAGAGCACAGTGCTCTCTCTGGCTGACAGGTGGACCCGGGGCCCACTGTCGGCCTCTTCTTCTACCTCTGGCTCTCTCTTCTCTCTCGCGTGCTCTCCCGCGCTTCCTCCACCGGCGGCGCCTAGCGCGTAGGGCATCTAGGCCGTACTGCGGTAGTGCGCGGCGTGCTAGCTGCCGGTGCAGCGTGCACTCACCTCGCGGGCCAGTGCAATGTCGGCACTGCTCGCGGACTCGTCTCCGAACACCGGCGATCGAGTGACGAGTGGCGCTGGTGGACCTCGCCCGCCGTACACCGATCTCGAGCTATAAAATGATCGCGGTGCTCCTCTCTTCTTCCTCACACCTGGCCACGCTTCTACTTCTTCTTCCTTCTCCTCCATTGCTGTTTGCAGGAGCTCGAGACGAGGCTCTAATGGCGGAGGCGATGCCGGACTGGTACGTGGTCCTGGTGTGTGGAGGTTTGGCGACGTTGCTGGGGTTCTCCGTGCTCTTGTGTGCGATGATCCTGGATGATCGTCGTGATGCTGCCGCTCGAGTGTTAGCTCTTCGCGGTGGCGGCGATCATGAGGATTAGGTGCGGCATCGAGTGCTAACTGCTGTCGGTGTGCTGGGGCAACTCGCGCCCGAATGATTACTCACAAATCTCTCTTACTGAGACTGTGGTGTCCTCGGGTGTGATCAGTTAGGCGCAAAATGTGTACGAGGATTTGTAATTAGCGCACGAGGTCGAGTGGTTGTGGTTGTGAGCCTGCCATTATGGTGCTGCGCGAATAAAAATCTATGTCGTGAAGATATATACGCTGCAGCAACTCAGGGAAAGAAATTTCACTTGAATATTATCGTGGGTGGAAATTAGTTAAAACAAAATTAACAGCAGTAAAACTGCTCACATAATTGAAACCAAATATTTGGTACGCCGCACAAATTTTTGGATACCACGTACAAGTTACAACACATAAATAAAAACTGGGATAATAAACATAGCGGTGACGTCTACAATAAAAAAGGCAAACGGACAGGGTCCTGAGAAAACGTCTTTGGTACTGGGGCACACTCCTCTTCTATCGGGGGAAGCGGGTTGACCAGTCGATGAACGCGCCTCTCCTGGTCAGGCCTCAGTGGTCTGCCAATAGCGATCCGAGGATTTAAATCAGCGAGGCTCTGGAGATAACCCATTACCCGCTGAGTCAAACGCTCCTGAGCGATAACGTACTGGGCAAGGTTGGCCAGTACTGGATCTCTCTCAATTCGTCCACCGGGAAAAGATGCTACTTCTTCGGGTGCTGCACGACTCGGAAAATAATAATATCCTCGTTCGCTGGCATAGGGTACCGCGAATCGAAGACGAGCGAGCGCTTCGTACGCAGCAGCTTCTCTGGCCATATGCGGAGTCGGCATGGATTTCCCCACGAAGGAAACTTCCGTTAGGTCTTGGTTTGGGTTTGTGGGAGGGATGTGCACCACTGCCCAATATTTCGAGGTGGATGGGGTGATCCTCGATTTGAGCAACTCGTACTGGGGTGGATGGATGGCACTCATGGTACTGCAGGTAAAGTCCCACAATAATTTAACAAAACTACCCGGGGTTGCGTCTGGAGTTCTCAGATAAATACTGGGGGTCGGCATGGCAAGGAAAAAGGCTGTGAGTGTTGCACACAAGGTGAGGGGCACTTGGCAAGGTCACGAGGTGGCCTCTTATATAGCATTGGGGCTGGGTTATTTACCGTGGTGAAGGGTAACTAGTTGTCGGTTCTGCTCTATGGGGTCAGGGTCAATGCCACAGATACCCATATCTCATAAATGTGACGCATTGTTGTGGGTGTCGTCGGGTGTGGTTTTGGTAGCTGCGCCCGGAATTTAAAAGATGCATCTGTACACTGACGTACTTATGCATGGCTACTACTCCAAAAATAGGGGCGCACAAGCAGACAACATTTAATAATGGTGATACAGGATCACACAATTACAAGGCATGGAAAAACTAAGGCTCGGTACTACTCGAGTGACTTAGTCTACTTCGTTAATGTCTAAGTGGGCTGGCCTTGCGGACGTCGAGGCTTCTCCACGGGTTTCACCGTCGGGATTTGCTGGTTGAGGTTGAGGGGCTGCAGGGTCGGGGTAGTGGTGATGACCATCGCGGGGGTTGTTGGCCACAATCCCGTTGGAACGTGTTCCCAAAAGGCGATGAAGCGCTTCTGGGGACACCAAAGCATTTTGGTCGATGGCTGGGGCAGACCGCAAGGGCTCGATCGGGTGTCCGAACAGCACGACAGGGTTGTCGGCATCGGGCTCCTCTTCTCCTCTTGCCGGGGCTCGGCGAACCAGTTCTCCACGAGCTGCGATCAGATCAAGGGTGATTTGATCGAACAGTTGCTCTAGTGCGCTTACATAGCGCACCAGATGCAATAGTGCAGGATCCGTCTCATGATCTCCGTTGGCAACCTGGGGCGGCCTACCATACCCGTCACGACTGGGGTAGTAGTAGAACGAGCGACAGTTAACTCTGGGCGACAAGTGCCGGAGTTGAACTATAGCTTCTCGAGCTGCCAGTTGGATGGCTTGTGGCTCAAAGGAAGTTGTCCTTCCAGTGAACCTGTAGGGGCGTTCTGGCGATAGGCCCCTACCATAGATGTGCACAGTGGCCCAGAACTGACGGCTCTCACCGCTCATGAGTCCTTGGTACACAACATATTCTGGGGGCTCTTCTAATGCATAGGCACGGCGGGTGAGGTTTGCGAGCATGGTCACGAAACCTCCAAGGTTGGTTGCTGTGGTCTCATTGTGAACAATGGGGCCAAGCATCGTGGCTTGGTTTGGGAAAGAGGCTGTGCTGTGCTGGGTTGAGGCTAGCGTGCCCTTTTTATAGAAAAAAGGGACGGAGTCTTCCTTCGCACGCTTGCGAATGAGACATGTTAGGTGTCGGTCACTGGCGCGTGATCGACAGGCTAGGCTGATAGGTTGGGCACCGACTGCCAAAAGCGTCGGGGTCACTATGTGGCTATCTTACGCGAGAAGCTTGGCCGGGGTTAGGTTAAGGCCTGGTGGTTTGGTTAACCTAGGTTTATCGACCTGGCTAAGATAGGATTAGCCAATGGTCAGCCTGGCTCTGATACCAAGTCTGTCAGGACCCGGATTTTCGGATATTAATTTTCCGGAAAATGACCCTTGTGCTCACCAGCCCCAGGATTACTGTTAGCTGATGAGGCACCAACTTGATACAGAAATTCCAAGCACAGTACAAAATATGTAGTACAAGACCATTGTGGCCTATGAGTACAACACTTGGTCTCTAGTGGTTGATGGCGGAAGCGGTTTGTGGTTCATCTGCGTTTATGGGACTCCATTTCCCACAAGAACAGCTGACCAGGATAACTCCTATCTTCGCGAGGCTGCTATCACCTTTACATGGGTTCCGGGGCTGTCGTCGTAACGCTCTTCTCCACGCAAGAAATCTGGCCAAGACAATAGCCAGGGACAAGCCAGTGAGTACGTTTGAATGTACTCGCAAACATCAAGAACACGGGTATAATATAACAAGGGGTAATCATGCTCCGAAATATTTTATGATCATAACGTCTGTCATGAAATAAACGAAATCCGTGATGCACGCATGCAGGTAAAATATGAACATGCAATACGGGAGTAGAAATAGAATGCACTGATCGAGTGTCTGAAATGACTCCTCGAAAGGGTGCAAATAAATTAACAATGCCGCAGTCGGGCGTCTGAGCGACACCACAAAAAGGGCTTATAAAGAATAATTAAATAACAGCATGCCTCAGTCGGGCGTCTGAGCGACACCACATAAAGGGCTTATAAAGAATAATTAAATAACACGCATGCCGCAGTCGGGCGTCTGAGCGACACCACATAAAGGGCTTATAAAGAATAATTAAACAACACGCATGCCGTAGTCGGGCGTCTGAGCGACACCACATAAAGGGCTTATAAAGAATAATTAAATAACAAGCATGCCGCAGTCGGGCGTCTGAGCGACACCACATAAAGGGCTTATAAAGAATAATTACATAACAAGCATGCCGCAGTCGGGCGTCTGAGCGACACCACATAAAGGGCTTATAAAGAATAATTAAATAACAAGCATGCCGCAGTCGGGCGTCTGAGCGACACCACAGAGAGGGCTTATATAAGAATAATCACAGTGAATATCCAGGAGGTAGAACCGTCCCAGGGATACTTAATAATTTAAATAATGTAAATGGTTAGTCCATAATAATAATAAACATAATCCTCATATGTCATAGGTCATAATCAATGTTCTAGTATAGCCGTTTCTCCATCCGAAGACCGTCACTATGTTCTAGTTTAGCCGTTTCTCCATCCGAATACCGTTACTATGTTCCAGTTTAGCCGTTTCTCCATCCGAAAACCGTCACTAGACCCATCTCAGACTGTAGTCCTTACCCATGGACATGGCTATCCGAATAGATATATCCTCTGTAGAGGGTGTACTTTTTACCCACGAGTAACAGATTTATTTAGTCCATCGGGACTAATTCCGCCTACGGCCTTTTAATTGAAAACACGCCTGACCTGCACACACCAGCTTAACTTACCGGTGTCTGGAATCACCCACGACACCTGTCAAGCAAAACTCTAAGTGGGGAGGCTACAACCTCGACGTAGCATGGGATCAAATTTATATCGCGCGCTCTAAGGGGTGCCCCCCTCTCGGTCCCAACCGGAAACACCCATGCCCCCGGACCAGGTGGCATGCATATCGGATGCATCCGGTATCTTCCACCATGGCCTCTATGTACGGTGTGTGCTTTTGTAAGGGGTTGACAACTTACTGAACCGTACCCTACCTGGGCAGGGACAGGTGGTAGTACGAAACAAGTATGGGGGTTTACTGGAACAAGACTCGATCTATGGCCGACTCAGGAGGTCAAAGTATTCTCCGAAGGATTAGCATGACAAAAAATATTTCCAATAACAGATAAACTCACCACTCATCAAGCCTCACCATGCCATACCGGACATACTCGTCTCAACGAGGAACTAGGGACAAGCTCGTGTCTACCCAAGACCGCGACTTTCCCGGCTTCCTTCCGGTATGCATGAGAAGCTTACGAGGATGGTTACCATCACCAACATATCCATTTCTAACAACAAAGAATCTCCATTGTGCACTCATGCGTATGACTTTATCGTCACATAGAAATAACGTATGCTCCAAGTCAAGGTGGTGTTGTAACCGTATCAAAACACCACACAAAAATATTATGCCAGAGTTCAGAGCCTTCAAGAGTATGCAAGGGGGTGCACTTTTTGAAAGTTTTCTTCTCTCTCCATTTCCTATTTAAAAAAAATTCAAATAACAAATATTTCAAAAACAGTACAAAAAGTTGTCCCAAATATTTTTGAAATAAATCTTAAAATAAACTAGATGAAATTTGAGAGAGGTAGGAAAAAGAATCAACTCATTTGGAGTTTTATTTTAAAAGATATAGCCGGTCAAAGTTTGGTCAAAGTTCTGTTTTTAATAAAACCAGAAAAAGAAAACGTTTCGGGGGAGAATACGCTTTCGAAGCAGAGGAGACGTACTTCGGGGGTTTACGCGATCACTTAAACACGCGGTGGCGGGGCTGGGTCACTGACAGTGGGTCCAGGGGGCCCACTGGTCAGGTTTGACTAGTCTCTCCTCCCTCCTCTTCCTCTGCCCGAACAGAGGCGGGACTCCGGCGATCGCCGTCGACGAACGGTGCCTCCCCGCGGGTATCCGAGGGCAGGGATGGACCTGCCAGACCGGGGCGGTCCTCCCGGTGGTCGTTGGGTCGACAGTGGTGGAAGGAGTCGCCGGCGGCGAGCTCCGCGGCGGAGGGGGCTTCGGGTGGTTTGGGGGTTTCGAGCTACGGTGGTCCTTGGTCGAGTTTGAGAGGCTGGGCGGCACCGTGAGGTCGAGGGGAGTGGGATGGTGGTGCTAGATGAGCTGGGGAGGCTATGACTGCGACGGTTAGAACCGGAGCGTGGCGGCGGCCGAACTGGCCGGAGACGGGGAAGAAAGCTTCCTGACGTCGATTGCTGGGTGTTGGGGGCACTAGGGGGCTAGAACGAGGTTGCCTGAGTGCTAGGTTGAGCTCGGGGTCCCCTTATATAGGCGCTCGAGGTCGGTCCCGTGGCTGCTGTGGATAAGAATGCCGGCGACCATCGTTCTGTAGCCGCAGGGCGACGTGGCGGCGACGAGCGCGTGTCGACGGGCTCCAGGATAAGCTCGAGCTGCTCCAAGGGGCAGCTGGCGCGCGCGGGTGGCTTGGGCGGCGCCGTCCGTGGCAGGCGCCTACTGCCGACGCCGGCGTGCCGCCAAAGGCTCTGACGGCGGCGCTGTAGGGCGCCAGGGGCGGCTCTGCGATGCGGGAGGGGGCGGGCGTGCTGGCTGCGATGGGGAAGGCCAGAGCGGGCGCGTGGAGGCGGCCGTGCGACGCGGTGGCTCGGGCGCCCACACGTGCAAAACGTGCGCTCTGGGCGCGCCCAGAGCACGCACGGGACGTGTTCGACAAAATGCCAGGGCAGCCTAGAGTGCTAGAGGGAGGCTGGCAATTAACAGGACAGGGTTAGGGATAGCTAGGAGCTTAGTGGACATGCTGGATGGGTCAGAGGCTCAAGATCATAATGCAAACTAGAAAACATGCCAAAACTGTCCATGAACACAAGGTGTTCGACAGAATGCTAAGTGTATCTAGGCAACTCTTGGAGTGGCCAAAAACTCCAGATCAGGGTCTCCCTGCATGTAGGTGATGATGGCAAGATCATTTGGGCAAAACCAGAAACTTGCTAGTGCAAGTTTTGCAAAACTTCAGTTTTGGACAGAAAGAAAAAGGTCTCATTGCATGCACTTAAAATCCTCCAATGGGTCCACGCTCCTGAACTTAAGGGTTTTGTAGGTAGGGCTACAAGCAGGAAAAAGCTCATGGGCACTAGAGCAAAATAAAATAGGGTTGCAGTACAAATCACCAAACTGGAGCAGAATGAAGATGAGGTCGATTCACTCAAATATTTCAAAGAACATCACTGGGTTTTAGCATAAAGTTGAATTATATGCATCTACTGACATCTCCAAACACTTGGAAGAATTTTTAAAGGAATATTTAAATAGGTTGTAGTGCAAAAATACCTACTGGACCAGATTTGAAAAGTTGATGTAGAGCTCAAGATCTCCAATAACCAAAAGATATTTTTGCATAAAAGTGATGTGGAAACATCACATGACATCCCCAAATTTTGGTGAAATTTTTAAATGCATTAATCAAATGGTTGCAGTGCAACAGAGACTCCAAATTCATGGAAAAATCATTTTAAAAGAATAAAGCTCAGGGAAAAGCAATCTTGCAATTAAATCCACTGATAAAGAATTGTTTCATAGAGAGAGTATACAAGTATAATAATACTTTTGGAAAGTTTCCACTTGAGGTAAAAACCCACAATATCAAAAGGTAAATCTAGACAAATGGAAAAGTTTAATTTCCTGGCAAAATTTTAATTAATAAAACAAGGTCAAAATTTTGGGGTGTCACAAGGATAGATACCTTTCTGGGATCAAGTGCATCCTAACTCACCTGCGCAGGATGTACTGATAATGATGATGGAGATGTTGTGCAGTATATATATATATATATATATCACTTAGGCTTCAAGTGTGTACTTGTTAGTTAAACCTATGGTTCAAATGTGACACTAAATACGACTAGTAAGTAGTACAGTAGCAGTACTAGTACACGTCGGTCAAATTATTCATCATGTCCACACATTGAATTGATGTGACAACACGCTGCGCGTGAGGTGACACAAGAATCTCGGCGGCGTGTTCGGGTATTCTGGACTTCAGATTTGGAGTACCACTTATCTGTCGAAATCTTTCATCATTCACTTAAAACAGTCGATTGATCATACATTGAGTACCATATAACTGGAATTAACCCATGCAAGTCGAACAAGGATTGGCCGGTCCTGTCGGCTGGCATCAAGTTCGATCCCACGGATCAGGAGCTGATCGAGTACCTTGAGGCCAAAGTGAGTGCTGACAACGCGAGATCTCACTCTCTCATCGATTTGTTCATACCAACCATCGACAGCGAGCACGGCATATGCTACACCCATCCTGAGAAATTTCCAAGTAAGACACCGATCGGCCGTCTACTTGCACAAACATATTCCTTTGTTTATAGCTCTATTTTTCTTTTTAGACGCAGACCTGATGAAGCAATTACAATTTGACAGTTAATAAAAAGTGAAACAAGTGACTGCAACATGCCAAAGATGTTATGAAAATGCCAACTACGTACACTAAAACTTGTATTCGACAATACTGCAGGTATCACACTGAGTGGCCTAAGCAAGCATTTCTTCCAGCGCAATTCTAGGGCGTTCAAAAGGGGCACGTGGACGCATCGCAAGATACAGTCGGAGTGCGGCATGCACGCGATGTGGCACAACATCGGCAATACCTTGCCGGTGATGGTCAACGGCTGGCAGACGGGCAGCAAAAAGGTTCTGGTGCTGCACACCAACAAGAACTTCGACCAGCAGAGGACCAACTGGGTGATGCACCAGTACCACCTCGGGGACCTGGAACAAGAGAAGGAGTGGGAGCTGGTCCTCTGCAAGAGTTTCTACCAGACGAACACTAGGGCCAGGAGTAAGAAGATTATAAGTTAGTTTGGTATTGGTACTTGTACTACCTTGTCGTCCGCAAGTTGGTATTGTTGTTAACGATCTTTTGGTATGAACTTGGCATTTGCTTCCAACCATCATGCCGAGGGTCGATGTGGATATAAAGCTGATTCATTTGTTTCGAAACAAATTTTCAGGCACCTGATTTTTATTTGATGGGTAGCATAATCACCTGCCGTTCGAATTCCCAGTTCTACAAATTTTTCGAAACAAGTGCATGCTCTTATTATCATGATGACAAAACAATATCCCTGCTGCATCCCAGTTATCAGTTTGTACTTGCAGAATTCTCTCGTTTATTGAGCACGTATATTGTTTTTTCAGGTCAAGCAAGTTTCAACTGGGCTGTAGACTGCCCAGGCTTGGTTTTATTTTTAACAGGCCCGGCCCATGACGACAACGGGGCACAAAGATCCAGCAGGTATCTACTGGCCTCTTGCCCGCCAGCGTTAGTTATATTTTGTCTTACAACATCCGCAGGCACTTTTTTAACTGAATCAAACACACAGCCCATTTCTATTTTCCTCTTGAAACGCATGTCCTACATCCGTTTTCTAATCTCTACCTATAGTTTTACTAGTTCATATACACATATCATTATATTGAAAATACATAAAATTCACTTTTCATATTTACATCCTTATTTTTGTTGTTGTTTTCCCTCCCAGCGCTGATTTTTTTATCACTGGTTTTCCCTTAAACCAACTCAATTGTCCCACGACTTATTTGCTTACAAAAACAAAATGATTTTTTTGGCAAATCAATAAGTTCTTAAAAAATGTTTATCATTTCGAGATTACAAAAGTTTGGACTCCACCGAAATATGCAAAATAAGGTTGAACTTTTTGACCGTGGTCCTAGGCAGAAAATGGGCTGTAATAAATTA
Source organism: Aegilops tauschii subsp. strangulata (assembly GCF_002575655.3). Taxonomy (NCBI): domain Eukaryota; kingdom Viridiplantae; phylum Streptophyta; class Magnoliopsida; order Poales; family Poaceae; genus Aegilops; species Aegilops tauschii. Next base: position 203,683,916 of record NC_053035.3, on the reverse strand, counting down.
CTTAAGAATTAGCAAATGGGCTGCAAATTATTAAAAAATAGCAAATGGACTCTATGTTTTCTGCCACAGATTTGGAGGCTGACTTGTGGGCCTACTAAGTTCATGCGTACGCAAGGTTTATCAAAAAAGAAACTTAGTCAACAATCGACTCTACCAGCGTCAGACCGTTAGATGTCAATCTAACGGCAATCGTGCTTCTTCAGTCTCTGATCTTCCTGCCCCAGCCGCCCAAACCAGCGCCGTCGAAACCGCCTGCTCCCGCCTCCCGTGGCCGGCTGTGCTGCCGGGCAGGCCTCACGACCCCATCATATACTCGCATCCCTGGCCTGTCTATCCCTCTACTCACCCACACCTCCTGTTATTTTCCGGCGACGGCAGCCGAACCAGTCAACCCTCGTACTCTCCACCGCGTGGGCAGCCACTGCCGTGTCTTCCCCGGCTCTGTGTCGTTCCCATCATAGGCCTCACCGTCGTCCACTGCCTTGGTGCTCTCGGCGTGGCGTGGTCAACGTGGTCAACGAACGACATCCATCGGAAGTGGACTGTACGTGGAGAGGCTGACAGCTGGGTCCATGGCCGCACACAAGGAAATGCCTCCTTATTACGCGCAAAATAATGATTCCTCCACCTGACATCTGGGACCCGCCGGAAGGGCCTCTGTATTTTGCGAAAAAACGTTCCCTCCGCTGACAGGTCGGACCCACCAACTATATCTTCGCACGCAAGGAAGTGCCTCCTTATTGCACACAAAAAATGAATACCCCCTGCCAGCTGGGACCCACCACAGTGGGAGGCTGACTTGTGGGCCTACTAAGTTGACGGGGACGGAGGGCTTTGTCAACTTAGTCAATATGAACGATTCTAGCTCCAGTGACCGTACGATGTCCATCCAACGGCCTTAGTGCTTCTTCAACCTCTGGTCTTCTTGCTCCAACCGCCCAAAGCAGCGCCGGTCATGCCGCATGCTCCTGCCTCCCGTGGCCAGCTGTGCTGCCGCGGAGGCCTCACCGTCCCCTACTATTCCCACTGCTGGCCAGGCCCTGCGGTGACGGCAGCCTCACACCGCAGCGAACCAGTTAACCCTCGTACTCCTCTCCGCGCGGGATTCCACTGCCGCGTCTTCCCCGACTCCGTGTCGTCCCCTTACTAGGCCTCGCCGTCGTCCACCGCCCTGGTGCTCTCGGCGCGGCATGGTCAACGTGGTCAAGGAACAACTTCTATCGGACGTGGACTGTACGTGGAGAGGCTGACAGGTGGGTCCACGGCCGCAGCAAGGAAGTGCCTCCTTATTACGCGCAAAATAATTATTCGTCCACCTGACAGCGGGGACGCACCGGACGGGCCACCGTATTTCGCGAAAAAAATGATTCCCCCCTGACTGCTGGGACCCACCAGCTACATCTTCGCACGCAAGGAAGTGCGTCCGGGCAAAAAAAAAAACGATTCGCCCCCCTGACTGCTGGGACCCACCAGCTACATCTTCGCAGGCAAGGAAGTGCCTGACAGTCGGGACCCACCTGGTCGAAGCGTACGTAGCGTTGTCATTCTGGTCGCGAACGTGTACGTACATACTGGTCGATGTAGAGGCGCGCACGTGTCGTAGTAGAGGCGCACACGTAGCATGTACACGTATGTACAGCAGCCAGTGTGCAAGAAAGAAAATACGGCCACGTATGTACATACGGGCAGGGTCTCGAACGCCTACTCGCGCATACGTACGGCCAGGACTCGTGTACATGGCTGGGTCGGAACGGAGAAACAGCGTCGTCGTCGTGTTCATGGGGAGCCAACCGGCTGGGTCGGAACGGAATGCGTCGTCGTGTTCATCGGGAGGGCTTGGACAGAACAGACGATGGAAACGAGGCATGGCGTATCATAGAACGGAGGAAACGGCCTTGTGTTCGACCGGCCACGTTCGAAACGGGATCCTATTCATCGGGAGGGGTCTGGCATACCACAAAACGGAGGAAACGGACCTCCTACGGTCGAAACGGGGGTCCTGTTGATCGGGAGGGGTGTGGCGTACCGCAAAACGAAGGAAACAGACTTGTGTCGGAGCGCTACGGTCGAAACGGGGGTCCTGTTCATCGGGAGGGGTGTGGCGTACCGCAAAACGGGACTCCACAGGATATTGTTCATCTCCACCTTCGACCCCCTCCAGCCTCCACGGGCTACTGTTCATCCACCGTCGACCTCCTCCAGCCTCCACCTGCGACTATTCATCCACAGGCTCCTGTTCATCCAGCCTCCACCGCGCGCTACTCCACTGGCTACTGTTCAACCAGCCCTCTCCACGGGCTCCTGTTCAACCACCCCTCCACGGGCTACTGTTCATCCAGCCCTCCACCGTCTACTGTTCATCCTGCCCTCCACGGGGTGGTCCTGTTCATCCTGCCCTCCACGGGGTCCTGTTCATCCAGCCCCAACCGGCTAACGATCGGGGTCCTGTTCATCCAGAGGCAACACCACGGGGTCCTGTTCATCCACCCCACCGGGAACTATTCATCCACCCCCCCCGCAACGCTCACTGTTCATCCAGAGGCAGCATCGATCAGCTTCAGTTAGCAGCAGTAGCGAAGGAATCGCTCGATCGGGTTCAGTTAACAGCCATCGATCGATCGCTCGGGTTCATTAACGCGTAGCCTGCAGTGCAACCGCTCGGGTTCAGTTAGAGCCCAACGCCTCGCACCCACGCGCGTGCGTGTACGAGAGAAACGCGAATCGCTCGGCCCCGACCACCCACCCAAACCGGGAACACCCCGATATTTTCCTCGCCCTTGCTTCTACCACGATTTTTTTGGTCATGGACGGCCCAAAGAATGTCATGCAGCTGCGTCTCCGGCCCGCCCAGGACGAAAAGCCCATTTTCTGTCATGATTTTTTGTCATAGAAGTAGGACCCCACCACATCTATGATGATACCGTGTTTTGTCACAATTATCGTTATAGAAGTGTCATAAGTATGACAGAAATTTTTTTCGTTCGGCCCAAAATGTCATGGATGTGTCTTTTTTTTGTAGTGCATAGTGCGGGGGGTCCAACCACTCCAATATGGAGGGCTTCCCATGTGCCACTATAATGGGGAAGATGATGCCTCACGCTGTGGTCGGAAGGGTCCGGACACCTCCGCCACTTTGGCCAAAATATTGGCCGCACTATACAAAGGGGAGAAAGAGGAGTTCACTCCCCTTAAACGTCGAGTGGATTTTCTATGTACAGCCCTCCTAGCTGGGTGAGTTCTAATCCCACCACTTTACTCAATTCTCTCCCTGAGTCACTTTTAATGGGCATCAACCCATCCATTTGTAACAGGAATGGCGGAAGGTTACCGAGGGGATCCATAGCCCCGCCCCACAGCCAGAGGATCACAACTGGGACCTTGACCCCGGATTCGAAGAGGATCCGGATATATTTGTGGAGCTTGAGGATGGAGTATTCTACCAAGCGAGCTATAATGGCACGGAAGTGGCCATCATCGTCGACTATCCCGGCCTCCTCCCTGCCTCACATGTAAGTAATCAAGACACACCTTCTTCGAAAGAGCTTCCTCATACGCCTCACCCACCGCACTATTTCGTGCTCTAGAGGGGAGGCGCCCGACGCTTCAACGTGCACCAGAGGCATCTCCTAAGATAGCGGCGCCCGCGCCGAGCAAACCTTCGAAGAGGAAGGCGAACGACAACACGGCAGAGCCTTCCTCAAAGAGGTATGTTTTTTAATCATGCCCCCTGGCAGTCACATCAAACGGTGACATTATCCACTGTGTCTTATCAGGAAAAACGTTCGCCGGACTATGTCCGGGGATCCTGCCGGCTGCGCCTCCACAAGTCAGGTTCCAGACCCCGCCTTCAAGGCGAGGGCTGATACGAGAGTGACGCCGGATTGTCCTTCTGCAGAGGATTCGGATGATGTATCCATCACAAACTCTGAGGTGGAAAGCGCTATGAATCATCGGCGCCGGCGGGCCGCTCTTCGTGACCCCGGCTTTACAAAAGAGGCATTCAACGCCTTCAGCTCGGCTGATGCATACATCTGAGCTGCTCGAGACGGGCTTACCAGAGCCACAGACCAGTATTTGAAAGATATGCGGGTAAGTACACATTTGTACAAATCTGATAATTATATACCAGTAGCCCCCGAGACTTGAAGCAGTTGATACAACTGATTTAAGGATCATTGTATAACCAGGTGCTCAAAGAGAAGAACAACCAGTTGTCTCAAGAGCTCGAAAAGTGTTAGACCCAGCTAGCTGCTGCTACCACCGAACTAGAGAAATCAAAGAAGGCATCGCCTGGTAATGTTCCCCTCCATCGAGAAAATATAATCATATACCAGCAATATTAATACTTTTTGTATTCCTCATGGCAGGATCTCGGATCAACTGAAGGAGGCCCTGAAAGTTGCGCGAGCGGGCGAACTAGAGGCCAAAAGGAAACTAACCGCGGGCGAGCGTGTGCTGACACGGGTCAGGGATGATAAAAATAAGCTGCAGGATTCCAACACCCTGCTGGGCGAAGAACTAAAAGACGTGCGAGCCTAGCTGGCCGACTCCGTGAAGGAGAATAAGAGACCACGAGGCGGCATATTCCGTATGCTTTTCGAACTTGCCTCCCTATAATTCGGCGAGGACAGGAACTGGCAGATTTATGTCTGCAGGTATGCTGACTGGCCGTCCCGAAGAGGAAATGTCCGGATCTCAAGGCGACCTGCTACAAGAGCTGTCCCAAATGCACGAGCGAGTTCGGCAAGCAATGTGGAGTGTTGCCAAGGCTTTATGGCCATCCGCCTCCCATCCAGGAAGTATGGCGGAGCTCGCGGAGCTATTCAAAGGAGCACGGCGGCGTATTCGATTATGGAAGATATCAGCCTGCCGAGAAGGTGCGCGAGAGGCCTGGGCCATGGTGAAGACACGGTACACCAAGCTTGATCCGAATCATATGGCCCGAGTCGGGCCTACAGGGTCAGATGGTAAAGAAATTCCAGTTAGGTTAGTATATGACCAAGTAAAGGTAGCCGCCAAATATTCCCAACAGGATTGTAAGCTAGACAGCCTGCTAGACGGTATAGAGGAAGAAGTTTTTGAGTCCAAGTGACTATGTATTTCAATTGACATAATTGTCCCTAGCCGGATTGAAAAACGATTGTCATGGTAGACCTTTTCGCTTTGACCTCTGGACCCGAAGGTGCGGAGTGTTTTCGAATACCAAAGCGGCAATATAGACTGGGGTATGCGTGGAAACCAGACGTAGGGGTCATAGTTGCTTGAACAGACAAGTTGTATCCGGCTAGCTATGTTATATTACATTGTAATTGTAAGAAACATCTTCCAGAGAGAATAGTTCTGTTAAGGGTTCCTTTCCCTGGGTGAACATGCGTTAGTGTGCATGTCTGAACTGTGATTGAAAAAATCGCAGTGTTCGTGACATTTGGGGGTTCATAGTTTAATAAGTGTAACATGTTTTTAGTCCGCCGACCGAATATTCCCTTAAGAACGCTAGCTTTCGGCTTCACCCAGTCTGAGGTACACGTCCGGACGACCCGGAAGTAACAATCGCGGAGGTGCTCCCTTTATGCCCTAGCCGAACAAACGGGAATGTCGGGCATAAGCACAGGAGCCAGGCAACCCAGCATTGCCAAAACTTAAGTCATAACGATGCATATAATGGCGAAGAAAAGGTACACATGAGGAAAAAGACACATGTGTGGTGACCTTGAAGCTCGAAAAAATAATAATAAGCTTCTGTACAAGAAGCCCCCAGGTATTATGGGCATACATATTTAAGGATGTGTACGTCATAGGTGTGTGGTTTAGCCGCACAAGAGCTTAAAGCTGGAAGAAAAGTTAAAGAGAGGAAAAAAATAATGGAAACAAAGGGAGAAGAAGACGAACAAAGAGTCCGGCTCTAGGCGTAGAATCTTCGGAGTTTGGCGGCATTCCACGGGTTCGGCTCTAAGCGGTTGTCCGATGCGTCATGCAGGCGGTATGCTCCTCCAGTGAGAATTTCATCTATGATGAAGGGACCCTCCCACTTGGGCTTGAGTTTGTCCTTTTTCTTCTCTGGTAAGCGTAGAACGAGTTCGCCAACGTTATAAGTCTTCGCCCGCACTTCTCTACTTTGATATCTGCGAGCCTACTGTTGATAAAATGCGGAATGGGCTTTTGCAAAGTCGCGCTCTGTAAGTGCATCTAGTGCCCCTTAGTGATTTTGGTGTATTGAAGACTTATAGGTTAAGGGACTAATGTGTTTATGAGTGTACACAGGTCTATAAGTCTATGAGGAGTTTGATATTTACAGAGAAAGTCGACCCCTAAAAATGAAGTTCTTCGACTGAAGACTTTGGATTTCTGAAGACTTTCTGAAGACTTTGAAAGTGAAGAAATTGGTGTGACCTTGAAGACTTGGTATTCATTTGAGGAACATGAAGCGTGAAGACTTTTGTGTTCGTAGTTTCATTTTCCCTTTCTTGAGTCATAGGAAACACCGTACTGTTAAAGGGGGTCGAGGAAATACTAAGGAAAAATTTCCATGTGATGCTCAACTCAAAATCCTACACCTACCAATCCCTTCGAGTGAAGCCATTGGAAATCTCATACAGTTCAGTCATATTCTTCAGTGACAGAGACGAAGTTCTTTTGGTCTCTGACGAATTTGTTCTGACTGAGGAGTTAGGAATTCGCCAGTGCGGATTGCCTACACAGTGAGGAACATGATAGCCCTGAGGAATTTGATACTCAAATTTCCGACCGTTGCTGTGCTATGCGCCAGCTGTCCCAAAATATCTACCCACCTAACGGTCATATCATTGAAGGGCATTTATGTCTTATCATGTCGGGCTGCTCCCTAGGCTATAAATAACCGCCCCCTACAAACACTAGCTGGTTGGTTGCTCCGAGAGAAACTGACACTTGTCATTTGAGAGCATCCCATCCTCCGAGGACTTTGAGCGAAAATCATCAAGTGAGGAAAACCGAAACCCAAACACCTACAAACCCAAAGTGATTGAGCATCACTGAAGAGATTGATCCTGCGTGGATCCGATGCTTGTTACCTTTGAAGACTGTGCTTCTTCCAGACGGTTAGGCATCATGGTCTAGAGCATCCAAGAGGAATTGTGGATCGCCGAGTGACCGAGTTTGTGAAGGTTCGGAAGTCACCTGAAGACTTACCACGAGTGATTGGGCGAGGTCTGTGTGACCTTAGCTCAAGGAGAATACAGTGAGGACTAGGTGTCCTGGACTGTGTGTTCAGGACCGGGTGTCCGGGACTGTGTGTCCTCAGGTTTAAATACCTAGCCGCTCCAACCAGATGTACAACTGAGACAGCAGTTGGAACTGGTCTACCAAATCATTGTCTTCACCGAGCTTACTGGTTCTATTTCCTCAACTCTTTCGTTTCCTCATTACTGTGTTGTGTGCTTGTCATATCTGTGTTTGAAGACTTTGACTGAAGACTTTCTCAATTTCCTCAGTTCAATTTCTTCAGTCTGTTTGTCTTCATCCTGTGCTATCCTGTGTTTACGCTTTCTGTACTCTGTGTTTGTCTTCATTTCATCATGATGACCATGCCTATGTTCTGCAATGCTTACGCTTGAGTACTTATTCCGCTGCAAGTAGTTCTTCGCTAAGGAATTTCCTCACCCGAAAATTCCTCAGTGAAGAATTCATAAAAAACGCCTATTCACCCCCCTCTAGTCGATATAACGCACTTTCAATTGGTATCAGAGCAAGGTACTCCCTTGTTCTGTGTGATTTTGGTTTAACCTCCTGGAGTTTTAGTTATGTCGACCGCAGGTATGAAGAAAGTGACATGCCCCATCTTTGACGGTCATGATTATCCCAAGTGGAAGGCCATGATGAGGAAGCGCCTCATGGCAATGAACAGCGAGCTGTGGACCGTCACTGAGATTGGTCTTACCGATCTATGCAAGATGGCGGACACTGATGATATTCGCAAGTACACTCGACTTGACATCATGGCGAAGGATATCATCTGTTCCTGCCTATCCAGAGATGAATTCAGGCGCATTATGCATCTTTGCAATGCGAAGCTTATCTGGGACCGAATCTCTGACGTCTATGAAGGTCATCGAACTTGTCATGATCCCTGGTTTGAGGATTTCAAGGAATCACTCAAAACGATGACTTCCGAACCTAAACCATCATCTTCTGCACCATGCCTCATGGCAAAAGGTGCCAAGGTAACCGAATGTTCCTCATCCGAGTCTAGTGATGATGAATCTGATCATGATTTTGGACCTAGCTATACCAAGCTTGTTTGTATTGCCACTAAACAACAAAAGGCCCTGGAAAAGGTTCAAAACATGCTAGATAAAAGTGATGATATGTTGGGTGAAGAAATGGATCGCACTAAAACCTTGACTGAAAATCTTTAGAGACTTCACTCTAGATTTGACAACCTTTAAAGTCATCATAACACTCTCTTATCTGATCATGAGAAGCTTTCTTATGAATTTCTTCAAAGAAAGCAAGATCTTGAGAAGCTAAGAGTGAGTTATGAAGATCTTCAGAAGGAGCGCGATTCATTACTTGCTCAACAAATCAGCTCTGCTCAGGAAGAATTTGTTCCTCCATGTTTGAAATGCATTGAACGTGAATCTGCTAATTCTTCACCTGAATGTTCAAATGCTACAAATTCTTCAACTGTCTCTGCTATCACTAATTCCTCATATGAGGACATTGCTAGTATCACTGACGATGCAAGGCTGAAGGAATTGTATGTGACAGGCATGTACAAAAGCCTCAAAGGGCATCAGACTCTTTGTGATGTGCTTAAAAAGCAGATCCTCAACAGGAACCCTAGGAAAGAGGGTATTGCCTTTGAGAGGAAACTCAATGCTGATGGTACATATTGGAAGACTGAGCAGTACCCCAAAACCTCATGGGTTGCTGCAAAGGGACCTCCAGCTGATCCATCAAATCTATCTGGCTTTACATGTGAATCTCCTCATTCTTCTGATGAGTCATTTGACTCCAACTATAAACTGTTCAAAAATCAGAATGGTGAAGTATTTGCTAGATATGTTGGCACTAACTGCAGGAACGATTCTCCTATGAAGAAAATCTAGGTTCCCAAAAGGTGCCTTGAAAGTCTTCAGGTGAATGTCCTCATGACACCACCTGTGAAGAATAGGAACCCCAGATCAAATTCTTCATATGGACCAAATTCTTCATATGGATCCAAGTCCTCATACGGATCGAATTCCTCACGTGGATCATTTTCCTCAAAAGGATCAAAGTCCTCATATGAACATCATCGTGCTAACAACTCTATTTCGCAGGGAAGAGCTAAGGGCTATGAATATGAGCATTATTCTTCTAATCATTATGTTCATAAGTCCTCGAAGAATTTCTCTGCTTATTCATATGCTTACCCTAACTCGTCTTATGTGAAACGAAATGGATTGGCTTCTATGCCACCTTTCTCGTATGGAGCTTGCAGAGTGATGAACTCTTTGCCACCCCTTCAGATGTGGGTGGTGAAGAAAAAGAACTAATCTTTTATGCAGGGTCAGGTCTCCAGACGTACTTTATCGTCTGAAGAATTTGCTGGAGACCTGAAAAGTGCCTGAAAGGACGCAGGCTAATCATGAAGAAATGAACTTTCATTTCTCACGTCCTCATACTGTTTTATCTGTTCTGTTGCTTGATGAAATTGATCTGATGAATTGATGTCATATTCTTCACTGATGAAGTATATGAAGTTCGTAAGCTGCACTAATTCATCTACAGGATGATCAACCCAAAGCCACTGAGTGGGTCCCCGATAGTGGATGTTCAAATCACATGACTGGTGACAAGAATCTATTGATGGATGCTCCCTTATCACCATCGCATCTGAAGCATATCATCTTCGCTGACAAAGGCAAAAGTCAGGTATTGGGTCTAGGTAAGGTTGCGATCACAAAGGATCGACACATGGACAAAGTCATGCTTGTCGAGTCCTTAGGATACAACCTTATGTCTGTCTCAATGCTTTATGATCCTTATATGGTTGTTGTCTTTGGCAAGTATCGTTGTGTTGTGGTTACGGAAGCTTACAATTCCAAAGTCTTGGAAGGCTTTAGGAGAGGAGACTTGTATATTGTTGATTTCTCTACAGGACCGCAACCAGCCGTGTGCCTACTTGCAAAAGCTTCAGAAGGCTGGCTATGGCATCGACAACTTGGTCATGCAGGCATGAGGAATTTGCACACGCTTGGGAAGAAGAAGCATGTCATTGGCATTGAGAATGTCAAATTCCTCAAGGATCACTTGTGTGGAGCTTGTGAAGCTGGAAAGATGACCAAGGTTAAGCATCCAGCGAAGACTATCATGACCACTACTCGACAATTTGAATTGCTTCATATGGATCTCTTCGGTCCTAACCATTACTCAGCAGTCACAAATGACGCATCTCTCTATGGCTTTGTTATTGTTGATGATTACTCTCGATACACATGGGTACACATTGTTACTTACAAACATGAAGTGCAGGAAGTCTTCAAACAATTTTCCTCGAGGGCTTCAACCAACTTTGGTGTGAAGATCAAGCACATCTGAAGTGACAATGGAACTGAGTTCAAGAATTTTGGTCTTGATGATTATCTTGATGAACTTGGTATTACTCATGAGTTATCCGCTCCTTACACTCCTCAGCAGAATGGCGTCGTGGAGCGCAAGAACAGAACTCTTGTTGAGATGGCTCGCATTATGCTTGATGAGTACAAGACGCCTCGTCACTTCTGGATCGAGACAATTTATACTGCGTGCCACATCATCAACAGGGTATATCTTCACAAATTCTTCAAGAAGACTGCCTATGAACTCCTCACTGACAAGAAACCCAATGTTTTATGCTTGGTTACGGAAAGGACTCGCACACCTACAGAGTCTTCAACAACGTTCCTCACAAGGTCGTTGAAACTGTAGATGTGCGGTTCGATGAAACTAATGGCTCGCAAAGAGAGCACCTACCCTTTGTGATAGATGAACCAGCACCTGAGAAAACTATCAAGTTGAAGGCTACTGAGGATGTCATTCCTATCGAAGAATCAGCTGAAAAATTCATTCCAGAACATGAAGAACGTCGAGCTAATGCACCTGAAGAAAATGCTGAAGAAAATGGTGCTGAAGAAAATGCTGATCAAATTCCTCGACGACAACCTGCTCATCCTCGTGTTGCAAAAGAAGTGCAAGTTGAAAAGATCATCGATGACATTGAAGCATCAGGTCCTCTCACACGCTCAAAAGCTTCACATATATCTAACTTTTGTGGGCACTATGCTTTTGTCTCTATCACAGAGCCCACTAAGGTAGATGAAGCATTTCTGGAGCCTGAGTGGATTCAGGCCATGCAAGAAGAATTACATCAATTCAAACTCAACAACGTCTGGGAACTGGTTAAACGTCCAGATCCTCGCAAGCACAATATCATTGGCACAAAGTGGATCTACCGCAACAAGCAAGATGAAAATGGCCTTGTGGTGAGGAATAAGGCACGGCTTGTAGCTCAAGGCTACACACAGGTTGAAGGAATTGATTTCGATGAAACTTTTACACCTGTTGCTAGACTTGAAGCTATTCGCATATTACTTGCTTATGCTAACCATCATGATATCACTTTATATTAAATGGATGTGAAAAGTGCATTCCTCAATGGTAAGCTTGAGGAAGAAGTATATGTTGCTCAACCCCCAGGTTTTGAAGATACAAAGCATCCTGACAAAGTCATCAGACTCAATAAGGCCCTCTATGGCCTCAAGCAGGCCCCTCGGGCATGGTATGATACTTTGAAGGAATTCCTCATGAAGAAAGGCTTCAAACCCGGTTCACTCGACCCTACCCTTTTCACTAAATCTTATGATGGTGAATTGTTTGTGTGCCAAATATATGTTGATGATATTATCTTTGGCTGTACTGACCAACGTTATAGTGATGAATTTGCCTATATGATGAGTGAAGAATATCAAATGTCTATGATTGGAGAGTTGAAATTCTTCTTAGGTCTTCAAATTCGTCAACAGCACAATGGCATATTCATATCTCAGGAGAAATACCTCAAGGATGTACTGAGGAAATTCGGCATGCAAGATTGCAAAGGCGTCAAAATTCCGATGCCCACAAATGGTCATCTGTGCACTAATGAAAATGGTATTGACTTCGATCAAAAGGTATACCGCTCCATGATTGGTTCTTTATTGTATTTATGTGCATCTAGGCCAGATATTATGCTTAGTGTGTGCATGTGTGCCCGATTTCAAGCTACACCGAAGGAATCACACCATAAGGCTGTGAAACATATTCTTCGATATCTAGCTCACACACCAACACTTGGATTATGGTACCCCAAGGGCTCGGCTTTTGATCTCATTGGATATTCTGACTCTGACTATGCTGGTGATTGTGTGGACCGCAAGTCAACATCTGGTACAAGTCATTTCCTCAGACGATCTTTGGTCTGTTGGTCCTCGAAGAAACAGAACTGCGTATCACTGTCTACTTCTGAAGCTGAGTACATCGCTGCTGGTTCTTGCTGTGCTCAATTGCTGTGGATGAAGCAAACTCTCAAGGACTATGACGTCAACGTGAAGAATGTGCCTTTCTTCTGTGACAATGAGAGTGCCATCAAGATTGCTCACAACCCAGTTCAGCACTCGAAGACAAAGCACATTCAGATTTGTCATCATTTTCTTCGCGATCATGTGTTGAAGGGCGACATTTCTATTGAGCATGTGAAGACTGAAGAACAGCTAGCCGATATCTTCACAAAGCCCTTGGATGAGAAGAGATTTAGCAAGTTGCAGTGTGAGCTAAATATCCTAGAATCTTTGAACGTTCTTTGAAAAGGACACTCATCCTAACACTTATGCAAAATTGATGACTTAGATGTGCAACACATGAAGAAATGTTTTTCTTCAATCAATGAAGAATAACACTCTAAGTGTGAAGAAATTAATGAAGAATTTGATTCTCAGAGCCCTACGACAATTGTACGCGGTGTCTGAAATCATCATTCTTATACGGTGGGTCACGCCACCACAAAAGTTGAAAATCTTCAATTTGAGTTTTTCCTCAGTTTTTGAAATTCCTCAGTTGTTCATGTTCTTCAACTTTGCATTGTCTTCACCTTCTCCGTCGTTTTTCTTCATTGGCTATATATATATATGAGTTTATGTCCTCTATAGCATTCACTTATGGCTAATTCTTCAAGTTGATTTTTCTACTAAGTGAATGTGATCGGACCCTTCCCCCTCTATGCTATACTCAACCCAATCTATTCACAAATTCTTCATGTGCTTTCTATTTGAGACTCGTTCAAAATCTTCACTGTGTCCTTGTCAGCTGAAGAATTTGCGAACGGAACTTTTAACTTATCTTATCCAAATTTTCGGCTTTGCCGCTCAAACCGTTCCGCATCCCACAAAATACTTATCTATTCACCCATGATCTAACACGATCTCCACTTCTCAGTACGTGGGTGACACATGTCAAGCGAATGAGAAGGGTCAGGGGCACGTTAGTCCAATTTCTTCGGGCGAACAGTTTTTCACCGTGGCTATAAATACACCTCTCCCCTTCCTCACTTCCTTTACTCCGCTCGACCTCTCTCCAGCTCGAGCTTCTCAAACCCTAGCGCCGCTGCTACTTCATCGTCGCCGGTGAGGAAGAGCTTCACTGCCTCGACCACGTCGCCATCGTACTCGCGCCGGCCGCGGAAATCTTCACTCCGCCGCCGCCGTAGTTGTCTTCCTCCGCCGAGTTAGGGCGTGGAAGATCTGCACAGACGAACTTCTCATCTCTACCTCACAGTTCATCATGTTCTTCGTTCAGGGTAATTAAAAGTTACTTTTACTGCCCACCTTGATTCAAATGATTTCTACAAAATCTTCAAAGGTGTTTATTCTTCAAATTCTTCACACACTAAACACCTCACATGTCATCTGTTCTTGATTCGTTTCTCTAAGCAATAATTTTTCTTCAAGATTCCTCAATTGTGTGGATCTTCGATCTATACAACTCTGGAACCTAAGACAAAGAACGCTTAGTGAAATTCTTCAAGACTCATCTGGTCAAATTCCTCAAACTTGTTCTTTTTGAAAAATCTTCTGAGAACGCATATGACCTCTTCAACTTCCTCGCAACTATACTCTGTTCACAGGTACTCATGTCCGCTGCTGAATCACTAGGTTCTCATCAACTTAACTCATTTGCAGCGTTCCTCGAAGAAAGGTTGCATACTTCTTCAGAGAATTCAATTGTTCAAATTCCTCATCTGAAGAAAATGGTTGATGGAAAGAAGCCACAGAAAGGAGGAAAGAGGCCTGAGATCAACACTGCATTTGAAATCCCTGAGGACATCTATGTTGGGTACTGCACACCCCCTGAGGAAGATAAAAATCAGCGCAAGGTGCGCATTCAGAAGATAGAGAGGAGATGGGCAAGAGAGTGGAGGGAGTACAGATATGTGACTCCCAAGTACATGAAGAAATTCGCACTCAATCCTCCATGCTCAAGACCTCCGTTGGCACCTGGCCAAGAAGCTGATCTCACCAGCCTCAAGCATGGTGAAGATTATCCTGATGAATGGGCGAAGCGCCAGGCCAAGCTTGCTAAACAAGCTAGAGAAGCAGTGAGGAAATTCAATGAAGACTCTGCTGCTGCTGCTGCTGCCGCTGAGGTCTCTGTCAAGCCGAAGAAATCCATGGCAAAGAAGCCTGCGCGTAAGCCAAGTGCTTCACCGTCAATGTCCTCACGGCCAATTCCTCATGCTGCTCCTGCTCCTCCAAAGTCCTTAGCTGCTCCGACCAAATCCTCAGCACGTGTGCATCTTGCCATGTGCCAAAGGACTACAGGCATCTCTATTGCCTCAGGAACTTCAGCTAGTTCCTCAGCTGCACCAAATTCTTCAACAGGACCCTCTCTGCTGAAGAAAAAGACCACTGCTGGACGAGGCTCTCGCCCAAGTCCTCACAAGAAGCAGGTCGCCTTCCAAGTGCCGTCTGAACAAGATGAAGCTGATGATGAAGAACTTGCTGAAATCATCAGAGATAGGCAAGTTAGGGCTGCTAGAGGCAAGGGCACAAATGTTCCTCTGCTTTTGGATCCAAAGTTGATCCTCGATTACATTGATCTCTGGCACAAGGACCCAAACACTCCTATGCCTGACTTCAAGCTGACTCCTGGCCAAAGTCATATGCTGACTGCCTTCATCCAAGAAGAGAAATGGAAATTTGAGAAGGCCAGGCAGCTCAAGAAAGCGCAGTACAGGAAGGAGAAATTCCTGAAGAACAACGTTGTCTCTATGACAACTGATGAACTTGTGAAGATCGAGTCTGAAATCAAAGTCCTCAGCGATGATTTCAATGCTTACTATGCTGATTGGAAAGGAGCCAAAGTCAGGTTTGTTAAATTGACTGAGAAGTTCACCTCCAATGTTGCAGCCCCATTGCAACAAGAAATTCCTCAGGCTGAAGCATCTGCTCAGCCAACTGAAGAACATGCCAGCACCGCTGATGACATTCAGGCTGCTAAAGAAAATGTGAGTTCCAGGGCTGATGATTGCATTCCAACCGCTGATGAAATTGCCAGGGCATCCACTAGTGGTGCGCGTGAAGAAAATGAAGAGGTCAGGGCAACTGCATCAGTTGTGCCTGAAGAAAATCAACCACATTCCTCTGCTGCTCGTGCGCCTACCCCAACTCCAATTCTTCCATCTGCATCAGATGTGAAGAAGACCAAGGTTGCAGAGCGTGCAGCAGTGAAGAAAAGGAAAGCATAAGCTCCTTCAGATTCTTCAGCACAGAAGAAGATGAAGAAATTGACAAGCTCATTTGCTAATCCAATTGATGCTGTTCCTGTTTCCTCCATGCCATCAAAGGAAATCGTCCCTTTTGATGAAGAATATGTGATCCCTAGCGGATCTGATGAAGAAAATCCTTCTGCTGCTTCGTCAGAGCAGATGGATGAAGAAATTGAAGTGGATAAAATCCCTTCAACCCCCACAGTTTCCTCGCCTATGCCTCAGTTTGCTGCCGGCGTTGAAGAAATAGAAGATGAAGACGTGGACATTGGCTGTACCACACCAGTGATGAATGATGACTTTTGGGAAAGTCAGCACCCCAACTCTCCACTCTTCACACCATTGCAACAAATTCCTCAGTCCCCAGCAACTATAGTTCAAATGGGATCTGATGAAGCTCAATAAGAAATTCCAGCCACTAGTGCTGAAGAAAATGAAAATGAAGAATTGAAGACCCAGGCTGCCACTGAAGAGGAACCAGAAATTCCTTAGCCTGAAGAACCTGCGATTGCGATTCCTGAGGTTGTAATGCAACTGACTGACACTCCTCTGCCCAAGCCAAATGATCCATTCTCAAGGAAGCAAAAATTCAACGCTAATGATTTCTTCGGCGAGCACGTATTCTTCACTGATTACAACCCCTATGACTCTGCTCGCATTAGGAAGAGGCGTTTCTGGACTGCCAGCCAGGCAAATTTTTATTCCTTAGTGCTGTTCAACAAAGACAAAGTCTTTGATCATGAGCACATTCCTCACGTGGATATGGAATCTCTGCCGTGCTTCGTGCCAGTCCTCAGTGTTCTTTATGACGCTGGATTGTTAAATTTCTGCACTGATATATGTGATTGGAATGAAGAGCTTATTCTTCAATTTTATGCAACTCTGCACATCACCGGAGACTCTGAAGATGTGAATCCATGGGTGCTGGACTGGATGTCTGAAAATACTCACTACAAGGCACCAGCTACTGAATTGCTTCGTGCTTTGCCTCTCAGTCCTCCCCTTGAAGCTGCTCGTTGCGTCTACAGTGAACCTGAGCTTACAGATCACTATATGCAAGTGCTGATGAAGCCATTGAAGCCAGGTCAGGCCCCAAGAACTAAATTCCTTGTGAAGGAATTGTTATATGTGCCTCGGACTGTCTATCGCATTCTGACGAAGACATTGAGTCCTATCAAGGGCCATGACTCGAATGAAGAAGAAGTCGTTGGCATCATGAAGAATCTGCTTTTCAATATCATTCATGGCGTTCCCGTCAACTTCCATGATTTCTTCATGAGGATTCTGGCCAATGTCGCAATGTCACCGTTTGAGTCAAAGCCTTATGCTCCGTGGATTATGAGATTCATCAGAACAAGGTCTTCACTCAACTACAAAGCTGATACACTGAACCATTGCAGCTACTTGCCCCTGATTGAAGTCCTCAAACAGACATTTTCCTCAACTGATGAAAAGGGCAAGGCTACTGCTGTTATTGATGAAGGCATTCGTCCATTGGATGGTCAATTTCACAAGGCTGCATCCTACTCCACCAATGATGACTCTGCCACCCATGACTCTGCCGCCAACGCAACCAAGCCAAATCCTCAAGGCACAGCTCCCAGGGTGATGACTGACCGTGAGCTTCTCCTCAGTCTTCACCAGAAGGTTGATCACAATCACAAATGGGTCAAGCGTCAGTTTGGTTCAATTTTCACAACATGACTGCTACCCACAATGCAGTGAAGAAAAACCATTACTAGCTTCATGAAACCCTCAACTGCACCTGGGCTGTTCTGTCGCACATTTATAGCGCAGAAGATCTGAAGAAAATGGGTATAAGGAGGACTTTGACTGGTCTGCACCTCCACCGAAGAAATACAAGAAGGTCAAGGTTCCATCCTTGGTGGCCAGCTCCTATTCTTCATCGCCTGACACCGACGAGCATGAAGACTTGGACAACACTGCGGCAGGCCCTACAACGCTGGCGCTCCTTCATCAACTTGATATTCTTCAGGGGCGTTAGTCCTCATTTTCGAACCTTTTGGTCATTCGATGACAAAGGGGGAGAAATTTGAGTTAGTCTTCAAGCGGGTCTATCTATATGGGCGTTTTTTCTAAGTTACAACTCTCGTTCTTCTGATGACTTTGTTGGATCGAGTTGTAAACTTAAACTCTATGGTGGCCTGATACTTTTTTTGTTTCTTCTACATGCTTATTCCTCGTTAATGTTATTGCACGCATGCTGAATACATCAGTCACCTTATTTCATCATGCATTTCAAATTCTTCATATATTATGTCAAATGCGTGTATGAATTACAAGATATAGGGGGAGATCTCCATGATTTTACTCTTCAAGTGTGCATTGCTTCAAAAGCAAATTCCTCACTATGCACATCTTTAGGGGGAGTTCTTCTATATCTTGCAATCAAATTCCTCAATATCAGTATTTACACTTCATATGTTTATCCCCGTTGAAAACTTAACCTATATTGTCATCAATCACCAAAAAGGGGGAGATTGTAAGTGCATCTAGTGCCCCTTAGTGATTTTGGTGTATTGAAGACTTATAGGTTAAGGGACTAATGTGTTTATGAGTGTACACATGTCTATAAGTCTATGAGGAGTTTGATATTTACAGAGAAAGTCTACCCCTAAAAATGAAGTTCTTCGACTGAAGACTTTGGATTTCTGAAGACTTTCTGAAGACTTTGAAAGTGAAGAAATTGGTGTGACCTTGAAGACTTGGTATTCATTTGAGGAACATGAAGCGTGAAGACTTTTGTGTTCGTAGTTTCATTTTCACTTTCTTGAGTCATAGGAAACACCGTACTGTTAAAGGGGGTCGATGAAATACTAAGGAAAAATTTCCATGTGATGCTCAACTCAAAATCCTACACCTACCAACCCCTTCGAGTGAAGCCATTGGAAATCTCATACAGTTCAGTCATATTCTTCAGTGATAGAGACGAAGTTCTTCTGGTCTCTAACGAATTTGTTTTGACTGAGGAGTTAGGAATTCGCCAGTGCGGATTGCCTACACAGTGAGGAACATGATAGCCCTGAGGAATTTGATACTCAAATTTCCGACCGTTGCTGTGCTATGCGCCAGCTGTCCCAAAATATCTACCCACCTAACGGTCATATCATTGAAGGGCATTTATGTCTTATCATGTCGGGCTGCTCCCTAGGCTATAAATAGCCGCCCCCCTACAACCACTAGCTAGTTGGCTGCTCCGAGAGAAACTGACACTTGTCATTTGAGAGCATCCCATCCTCCGAGGACTTTGAGCGAAAATCATCAAGTGAGGAAAACCCAAACCCAAACACCTACAAACCCAAAGTGATTGAGCATCACTGAAGAGATTGATCCTGCGTGGATCCGATGCTTGTTACCTTTGAAGACTGTGCTTCTTCCAGACGGTTAGGCGTCATGGTCTAGAGCATCCAAGAGGAATTGTGGATCGCCGAGTGACCGAGTTTGTGAAGGTTCAGAAGTCACCTGAAGACTTACCACGAGTGATTGGGCGAGGTCTGTGTGACCTTAGCTCAAGGAGAATACGGTGAGGACTAGGTGTCCTGGACTGTGTGTTCAGGACTGGGTGTCCGGGACTGTGTGTCCTCAGGTTTAAATACCTAGCCGCTCCAACCAGATGTACAACTGAGACAGCAGTTGGAACTGGTCTACCGAATCATTGTCTTCACCGAGCTTACTAGTTCTATTTCCTCAACTCTTTCATTTCCTCATTAATGTGTTGTGTGCTTGTCATATCTGTGTTTGAAGACTTTGACAGAAGACTTTCTCAATTTCCTCAGTCAATTTCTTCAGTCTGTTTCTCTTCATCCTGTGCTATCCTATGTTTACGCTTTCTGTACTCTGTGTTTGTCTTCATTTCATCATGATGACCATGCCTATGTTCTGCTATGCTTACTCTTGAGTACTTATTCCGCTGCAAGTAGTTCTTCGCTAAGGAATTTCCTCACCCGCAAATTCCTCAGTGAAGAATTCATAAAAATCGCCTATTCACCCCCCTCTAGTCGATATAACGCACTTTCACGCTCCTCCTCCAGGGCATCTAAGCTATCCTGCCAATCAAGCTCGGCCTCTCTCTCTTCATACATGCGCACTCGAGGTGAGTCATGAATAATGTTGCAGGGCAACACAGCCTCTGCGCCATACACCATGAAGAAAGGTGTATATACGGTAGTGCGATTGGGCGTGGTCCGCAGCCCCCAGAGTACGGAGTCGAGCTCCTCAACCTAGTGCTTGTCTGATTCTTTCAAAGACCGCACTAGTCTAGGCTTAATGCCACTCATAATAAGACCATTAGCTCGTTCAACTTTACCGTTTGTTTGTGGATGATAGATGGAGGCGTAATCGAGCTTAATGCCCAGGTTAGCACACCATGCTTTTACCTCATCGGCTGTAAAATTGGAGCTGTTATCGGTGATGATACTGTGTGGGACACCATAACAATGCACAACACCGGATATGAAGTCTATCACCGGTCCAGCTTTGGCCGTTTTAACTGGTTTGGCCTCTATCCACTTAGTGAATTTATCTACCATGACCAGTAGGTATTTTTCTTGTGGCTTCCTCCTTTGACGGGTTCGACCATATCAAGCCCCCAGACTGCAAACGGCCAAGTAATGGGGATTGTTTGCAGAGCGGTGGGTGGCATATGGCTTTGGTTGGCGAAAAGCTGGCATCCGACACAACGTCGGACAAGGTCCTGTGCATCTGCTCGGGCCGTCGGCCAATAGAAACCTGTACGGAAGGCCTTACTTACAAGGGCCCGAGCCGCGGCGTGGTGACCACCGAGGCCGACATGAATTTTGGCCAAGAGCTGCCGTCCCTCTTCTTCGGAGATGCATCTTTGAAGTACTCTGGTAGCGCTTCTCTTGTAGAGCTCTCTGTCATGGACCTTGTAGGCTTTCGAGTGCCGGACAATGCAGCGAGCCTCATTCTGATCCTCAGGGAGCTCTCGCCTATTAAGGTAGGCCAAGAAGGGTTCGGTCCATGGGGAAATTACTGCCTTGATAAGATGGGCCGATGGTGTTACTTCAGTGGCTGAGCCCCCGATGATATCAGTATTGTGTTCGGAATCTGGGGGTATACTTGGATCGGGATTGGTGTTGCTGCTCTCCCCTTGCCACACCACGGATGGCTTGAAGAGCCTTTCCAGGAATATGTTAGGCGGGATGGGGTCGCGCTTGGTGCCGATGCGAGCGAGGACATCTGCTGCTTGATTACTTTCTCGAGCCACCTGATGAAACTCGAGCCCCTCGAACCGAGCCGACATTTTGAGGACGGCGTTACGATAGGCCGCCATCTTCAGATCTTTGGCGTCTAAATCTCCATTTATTTGGGATATTGCGAGGTTTGAATCCCCGCGCACCTCCAGGCATTGTATACCCATGGAGACGGTCATCCGAAGACCATGCAATAAGGCCTCGTATTCGTCTGCATTGTTGGAGTCTATGTATAATATTTGGAGTACGTACTGAACTGTGTCTCCAGTGGGGGACGTTAAGACAACGCCCGCTCCTAAGCCTGCCAGCATTTTGGAACCATTGAAGTGCATGACCCAGTTGGAATATGTGTCGTACTCTTTAGGGAGTTCGGCCTCTGTCCATTCGGCGATGAAGTCGGCCAGTACTTGGGATTTTATGGCCCGGCGTGGTTTGTATGTTATGTCGAATGGAAGGAGCTCAATGGCCCACTTGGCAATCCGTCCCGTGGCATCGCGGTTGTTTATTATGTCATTGAGTGGTACTTCGGAAGCCGCCGTGATTGAGCACTCCTGAAAGTAGTGTCGTAGCTTCCGGGATGCCATGAACGTATGCTATCTTTTGGTAATGAGGGTACTGGGATTTGCATGGTGTGAGGACATTGGATACGTAGTATACCGGTTTCCGAAGTGGGAATTTGTGTCCGTCCTCCTCTCGCTCGCCGACGAGCACCGCGCACACCACCTGGTGTGTTGCCGAGATGTATAATAACATGGGTTCGCCGACGTTTGGCGCGGCCAGGATTGGGTTGCTTGCTAAAAGAGTCTTTATCACTTCCAGTTCGGCCGTTGCCGCATCCGTCCACTCGAAGTGGTCGGTGCGTCGGAGAAGGCGATAAAGAGGCACTGCTTTTTCTCCTAGTCTGGAGATAAAGCGGCTTAAAGCTGCCACACATCCGGCTAGTTTTTGGACCTGTTTAAGGTCTGTTGGTGTGCCCAATTGTGACAAAGATCGGATTTTGGCTGGATTTGCCTCAATTCCTCTATTGGAGACGATGCAGCCCAGCAGTTTTCCGGTGGGAACGCCGAATACACACTTTTCCGGATTGAGCTTGATCTCATATGTGCGGAGGATTTCGAATGTGAGACGCAGATCATCTATCAATGACTTGACGTGCCTTGTTTTGATGACGACGTCGTCCATATATGCTTCCACTGTCTTGCCGATCTGTTTCTCCAGGCATGTTTGAATCATGCGTTGGTAGGTGGCGAAGGGCATAGTGTTGAAGCAGAATGGCCCATATGGGGTAATGAATGCCGTTGCGGCTTGGTCGGACTCCTTCATTTTGATTTGATGGTATCCGGAGTATGCGTCGAGGAAACACAGTGAGTCGTGTCCTGCAGTGGCATCAATAATCTGATCGGTGCGAGGGAGGGGGAAGGGATCCTTAGGGCAGGCCTTGTTGAGATCTTTGAAATCGACGCATAGGCGCCAGGATTTATCCTCCTTTGGTACCATCACCAGGTTTGCTAGCCAGTCCGGGTGTTCTATTTCTCTGATGAATCCGGCCTCAAGTAACTTGGCTAGCTCCTTCCCCATAGCTTGTCGTTTAGGTTCGGAAAAGCGCCGCAGTGTTTGCTTGACCGGTTTATATCCCTTCAATATATTGAGACTGTGTTCGGCCAACCTGCGTGGGATTCCTGGTATATTAGAAGGGTGCTAGGCGAATATGCCCCAGTTCTCATGCAGGAACTCTCGTAGCGCAGCGTCGACCGTTGGGTCCAGCTGTGCCTCGATGGATGTTGTCTTCTTGGTGTCCGTCGGGTGGACTTGAAATTTGACTATTTCATCTGCTGGTTTAAAGGAGGTGGACTTGGGTCGCTTGTCCAGGATTATGTCGTCCCTATCCACCATGGAGCGTAGTGCAGTTAACTCTTCGGCCGCGAGGGCTTCAGACAGTGCCTCGAGGACCAGGGATGCAGTTTTGTTTTCGGCGCGGAGTGATATGTCCGGATCACTGGCAAGAGTGATAATGCCATTGGGCCCAGGCATCTTGAGCTTCATGTACCCGTAATGAGGTATAGCTTGGAAGCGTGAAATGCATCTCGCCCCAATAGGGCGTGATATCCACTGTTGAAAGGGGCCACTTGGAAGGTTGTCTCTTTGGACCAATAATTCTCCGGCATGCCGAATACCACATCAAGCGTGATTTTTCCCGCGCATCGCGCCTCCCGACTGGGAATGATTCCTCGGAAGGTCGTGCTACTTTGCTCGATGCGGCTCCTGTCTATTTCCATTTTGTTGAGTGTATCCTCGTAGATGAGGTTTAGTCCACTGCCGCCGTCCATGAGCACTTTGGTGAGCTG
This sequence comes from Aegilops tauschii subsp. strangulata, assembly GCF_002575655.3. Lineage (NCBI taxonomy): Eukaryota > Viridiplantae > Streptophyta > Magnoliopsida > Poales > Poaceae > Aegilops > Aegilops tauschii. The sequence goes on along the minus strand of NC_053035.3, from coordinate 203,660,538 downwards.
AAAACCGTCCACAATTGGATTGAGGACCAAGGGGGCTGGTGCCCGGACTGTCCAGAATTTTGGTTCGTCACTGGCATTGAAAGTTATGGCCGTGTCGTTCCAGGGGTTTATTGCTGCGACTTGGCAGACTTCGGCGAGGTCGCGGAAGGCCCTTTTGTGCCGATTGTTTGAAGCGAAGGTCTCGAAGACTGTCAATACGCTGAGGTCGTCATCTTCCGGGGGGTGTTGTTCTTGGGTATTTTTGGTGAGGATATCCTCGCCGCTCTTGGCCACTTGCCGGAGTATCCAACATGCTCTAAGGCTGTGGGTTGGTATGGTATCCCGTGTTGTGTGTATTTTGCATGGCCTATCGAGCCATCCCTCTAGAACGGTTCTGTGCCCCGTAATGGGCTTAGATTTCTTTGCTGTTGGGTCGGGCGCCCCGCAAGGGTGCGTCCTTTTTGCCCGGACGAGGGGTTGAGTGGAAACCGGTGGTTCCCAGCGAGCTGCCTGAGCTTTCTAGGCGCTTTCCAATGCGCAGTACTTCTGTACTATGGTTGCCAAGTCAGTGAAGTGTAATACGCGACGGCGGTTGATGGCGTTGAGGATTCCTTCGTCCGTGCAATTATTGCAGAATACTGAGATCGCGTCTTCGTCGCGGCAATCTTTAATCTTGTCTTTTACAAGGAGGAATCTGGCCCAAAAGTGATGGACTGTTTCCTGAGACTGTTGCCGTAGGTACATGAGATTGCATATATCTGGGTGGGTGGGTGGATTTAAATCCGAACCCTCACCCAATTTGGGATCCGGAGTTTGAGAAATTTCCAAGCTTAATAGTTCGGGCTCCGGGATATCAACCGATTTTTCAGGTCCACCGTCCGATTCCAGGTTCGGAGGGCAGGGCATGTCGTTCCGCGGACAGGTATCCGGCTCTTCGAGCTCGGAAATCTAAACATAGTTCATCCTCAATATAGAGGGAGAGTTGTTGTTTTGCTCCTCTACTATCGCTATCTGATGGGTGATCGGCGGAGATTTGATTTCTCTCTAATCGGGTTTAAGCCCAATCCGATCGTAGTCTGTAGCGACCCCAAGGCGGCGATGCAATCCAGGAGTTCATTTAAAGACGACAATTCCATCGGACCCATCTGTTTGGAGTATTCAGAGTCAACACGGAGGCGATTTTCGATGACCCGAGAAGTCATCGTCGGCTTAACGGCCGGACGGGTGGTCATGGTAAAGCCGCCCAACCGGAGGGTTTGGCCTGAGGCCAGGGCTCCTTCGGAGGTGATACTGTCCTTGATAACAAGGCGAGCCATCAATCCTGTCTTCGACGTCACAGCAGAACTCTCAATGAAAGCACCAATGTCGGTGTCAAAACCGGCGGATCTCGGGTAGGGGGTCCCGAACTATGTGTCTAAGGTCGATGGTAACAGGAGATGGGGGACACGATGTTTACCCAGGTTCGGGCCCTCTCTATGGAGGTAATCTTCATATCCGAATGCCTGGCTTGCCATCCACGCTAAGGAGAGTCCCATCCAGACACGGGAAAGAGTCTTCTGTCTTGTATCTTCGCGACCCATCAGTCCGGCCCATATCCAACAGGTCGGATGCCCGAGGACCCCTTAATCCAGGACTCCCTCGCCCCAAGCTTAGACGCTTGAGTATCCTTGAATATTTACTTGGAGTGCCTTGGGCATCTCCAAGCTTGAGCTCTTGCCTCTCCTCCTTCTCCTCATATCGAGACCTCCTCGATCTTTGATCACTTCATCCACACAAAACTCAACAGAAAGCTCGGTAAGATCCGTTAGTATAATAAAGCAAATCACTACTTTAAGTACTGTTGCAAACCAATTCAAATTTTGTTTTTGAATTGTATCTACTGTAATATAACTTTTCCATGGCCTATACCACCGATAAAAATCGATAGTTTCATCAAAACAAGCAGAACGGTGCATCAAAAACAGAATCTGTCTTAAACATGACAGTCTGTAGTAATCTGAACATTCACCATACTTATGGTACTCCAAAAATTCCGAAAATTAGGAAAAAATAAAAAAAATTGTATAGAAATACTGTGCAAAAAGTTTCAGAAGCTTTTGACGTTCCATTTAAAAATGTAAATTCATGCACTACAGCCAAAGTTTCTATTTTTGCACCGCACATACCAACAAGCAATCTACTCATCCTAAAGGCAAATCTTGGCACAATAATTTTACAATACAATGGATTTGTACAAGGGGATAATTATTTTTGTTGAAAAGTTTATGTAATTAAGATTCACAAAGTTTCCATGGGCATGAACAAAGTTCAAGGCTAGCTCCCACTTTCACAATGCTCGCCCCTCTCCCTTTCACTTTTCTTTTTGTGATGTTTTAAGTTCCCCTCTATATTTTTTTAAACTTTATAAAAGCACTCAACAGAAATAAATGACTCTCTAAAACTTCCGGGTTGTCTCCCTAGCAGCGCTTTCTTTAAAGCCATTAATCTAGGCATAAAGTGCTCAAGTAATGAATCCACCCAAATCCCAAGGTATATCAAAGCCAATTTTAATTAGCAATGATACGACATTTAGTAGTGAGCACAAAGCAACATATATCATGCAATGACGAAGTGTAACTCTCTTCCTATGCATTGGCATGTCATACAAGAACAATTCATGCACATCAAGTAAAGGCCAATACATAGCATAAGCAGCTTCTTGCAATTTTATCGTGTTGGAAACATAGAGAGGCGGAGATGTAGTTCCTCTCTCATAATAATTGCAAGTAGGAGCAGCAAGCACATGCATATTATATTCATCAAAATCATCATGTGCAACAGTAAAATGCAACCCATCAATGTAATACTTAATAAGTGCCAACTTCTCCGATATAGTGTAGTTTGAAGAATTCAAGAAGATAATAGGACTATCATGTGTGGGTGCGATAGCAACAATTTCATGTTTAACATAAGGAACAATAGCAAGTCCATCTCCATAAGCCTAATTCATATTGGCATCTTGTCCACAAGGATAGCAAGCATCAAGTTCATCAAAAAGGGATATTTCAAATGAATCAACAGGATCATAGCAATTTTCATAGCATTCATCCTTTGGTAAGAACGAAGGGATATTAAACAATGTATGAGTTGAAGAGTTACTCTCATTAGAAGGTGGGGATGAGTAGATAATCCGCTCTTCCTCCTTTTGTTCTTCGCTCTCCTCATCATCTTTTTCATCCAATGAGCTCATAGTTTCATTGATTCCTTCTTCCATAGATTCCTGCAAAATATTAGTCTCTTCTCGGACAGCGGAGATTTTCTCAATAAATTCATCAATATCGGAATTATATTTATAATTATCATAGCAATATTTAAGGATGGAAAAAATTTCAGGTCTATAAACACCATCATCAAAAGCTTCATACTTTAAAAACAAAGATTCAATTTCATAAGCACCCTTAAAAGCAACAAATTCTTCTATTTGTTCCACATCATAGTAATCATATCTACTATTGGCATAAGAAGCCAAGGTTTCATTATCATTAAATTTGCATGAAAAGGGAAGGTGTGGAGCGTTCATCCTAGAGCAACAAAGTATAATCATATCTCTAGCATAAATTCCAAGCATACCAATGCAACATATCAATTTGATCCCATAATAGTTTCCCTTTTTGTGTCAAGCGATAATCCCTAAAGTATTCATGTTAATCCAACGTTACTCCCATTATCAAGTTGAATGGGGTTTTCTCAGGATTATCAAAGTAGTGTTTAATATTTTTCACATAACGAGCATCGAGGGTTTTAGGAGGTTCCCCATCTCCACGAGTAGCAAGTACACTAATTTTTTTGGTGTTTCGTGTTCCATATCCATAACTAAAGATAGAGAACAACTTAGAACAGAAAATATAAACTACTTAGTGATAAAGCAAACAAGCACACACGGGAATATTCACCCACGCTATTGCTCCCCGACAACGGCGCCAGAAAAAGGTCTTGATAACCCACGAGTATAGGGGATCGTTTGTAGCCTTCTTCGATAAATAAGAGTGTCGAACCCAATGAGGAGCTAAAGGTAGAACAAATATTCCCTCAAGTTCTATCGACCACCGATACAACTCTACGCACACTTGATGTTTGCTTTACCTAGAACAAGTATGAAACTATTTTGCAAGAATAAAACTATGAGTACTTTGCGAGAATAAAACTACGGATAAATTGCAAGGTAATAAAAGTGGATAGCTTTTGTCAACAAGAAAGTCATTTGTCCCTAGGAAATCGATAACAAGTACCGGTAAACATTCTTGTAATTTTATATGAGGGAGAGGCATGAGCTAACATACTTTCCCTACTTGGATCATATGCACTTATGATTGGACCCCTAGCAAGCATCCGCAACTACTAAAGATCATTAAGGTCATGAAACCCAACCATATCAATATGTATCAAGTCCTCTTTATCCCATACGCAACAACCCACTTACTCAGGTTTAAGTTTCTGTCACTCTCGCAACTCACCATAAGCGAATCACGAACATATTGCAACACCCTACAGCGGGGGCCCCTCACGTTTGTGCGAGACGGAGGGCACCGTAGGACAGCACCATAAATAAAATATACAATCATACCAACCAAGATCATGATTAACCCACAGGACAAAATGGATCTACTCAAACATCATAGGATAACCATAGATCATTGGGAAATAATATATGGAGTTGAGCACCATGTTTAAGTAGAGATCACAATGAGGAGAAGAGGTGTTACACCACTGCATAGAGGGGGAGAATGTTGGTGTTGACGGTAGCAAGATTGTTGATGTAGATCGCCGTCACGATCCTAGCCCCGGCGGCGCCGCGAGGGGGAGAGAGCCCCCCTCCTTCTTCTTCTTCCTTGGCCTTGCCCTAATGGGAGGAGAGTTCCCCCTCTGGTCCATGGCCTGCATGGAGATGGAGGGGCGGGAGCCCCTCCGAGATTGGATCTCCCTCTCTGTTCTCTTCTGTTTCGCGTTCCCCAGATCTGGCCGAAAACCGTTTCTTATATTCCGAGAGATCCGTAACTCCGATTGCGCTGAAATTTTAACACGATTTTTTTTCCGGATATAAGCTTCATTGCGCCCGAAGTAGAGACCCAACCGACCTACAAGGTGAGCATAAGACACCTGGGCACACCTGGGGCTTGGGGCGCACCCTGGTGGGTTGTGGGCACTGTGGGCCCCCGTTTGCATTGATCCCACCTCCCAGAAATCACATATATTCCAAAATAATTCTTCGTAAATTTTTATCATGTTTGGACTTCGTTTGATATGGATTTTCTGCGAAACAAAATACATGCAAAAAACAGGAACTGGCACTGGGCACTGCACTGGCACTCCGGGGCGACGCTGACCGTTTCACGCGGGAAGCGGGCGCCGGCAAGGGAGGGGGGTTGGGTCGGCTAGGGCAGTCAGACGCGGGCGTGGTGGTGGTATTGGTTTTGAACCGTTTCAGGTGTAGTAGTACTGGTAGTTTGCAAAACTACTCAATTATTGCACTCAGTTTCCTACAAAATTGTGGTAAAAAATGTTACTCCACAGCCCGCTTCCCTTCTCCTTCCTCTTGCACCGCCCGCGCACGTCCGCGGGAAGCGACCGGTCAACCCTTATATAGCAGTGCTAGCACAAAAATGCATGCATGACCACTAAAATTTCCTTTCTCTTATCTCTATGAAATAAATGTGGCATGAAACTCAAAGCCCTTTAAGTCTGAGTATAATGGAAATCATCGTCCTCCTTCGGCTCCACTTCGCCCGCATCATCGTCCTCCTGTTCCAGCTCCGCGTCATTGTTCTCCTCCTCCGGCTCCGCGTGCTGCTCCGCCTCCAACGACTCCTCGTCCGGCTCTGGCTAGTTCGGACTCCAGAGGCAAGGTGGCTGCGATCCAGGCTTCGCGCCGCCTCCAGATTAAAGCGCCGCTCCGGCGGGAGTGTGGCGTATGTCGTTACCTTCGGCCGGGCCATGGCTATCAGGCGACGGCGACCAGAGAAGAGGCGGCGGGAGGGGAATGAATGCAGCTACTGTTTGGGATCGCCGTCCGGCTTAAATAAATGCGCACCATCACGTGTACCCGCGGGTGCACAAATTGTAACATACGGGTCTGCTTAAGGGGGCGTCACGTAACTGGTGTGTGTGTGAGATTCTGAGAGACAGAGTGCGTGTGTGCGACTCTACTCTTCGGACATGTACTCAATGATATGTCTGCAATGTATCTACTTTTCCTAACGCTTTTCCTCTTGTTTTGGACTCTAATTTCCATGATTTGAATGAAACTAACCCCGGACTGACATTGTTTTCAGTAGAACTACCATGGTGTTGTTTTGTGTAGAAATAAAGGTTCTCGGAATGGAACGAAACTTTGCGAGGATTTTTTATATCAAATAAGAGAATTTCTGGAGCCAAGACCTACCGAAGGGGGGGCACCTAGGTGGGCACAACCCACTAGGGCACGCCCCCCTCACCAGGCGCGCCCAGGTGGGTTGTCCCCACCGGGTGGCCCCGCAGACCCTGAAACCAACGCTATAAAATCCTATTTTTCCAGAAAAAAATCAGGGAGAAAGAATTATCGCGATCCACGAGACGGAGCCGCCGCCAAGCCCTGTTCTTCCTTGGGAGGGCAGATCTGGAGTCCGTTTGGGGCTCCGGAGCGGGGGATCTTCGTTTTTCGTCATCACCAACCCTTCTCCATCACCAATTCCATGATGCTCCCCACCGGGAGTGAGTAATTCCTTCGTAGGCTCGCTGGTCGGTGAGGAGTTGGATGAGATTCATCATGTAATCGAGTTAGTTTTGTTAGGGCTTGATCCCTAGTATCCACTATGTTCTAAGATTGATGTTGCTATGACTTTGCCATACTTAATGCTTGTCACTTTGGGCCCAGGTGCCATGAACTCAGATCTGAACCGTTTATGTTATCACCATTATATCCATGTTCTAGATCCGATCTTGCAAGTTATAGTCAGTTACTACGTGTTATGATCCGGTAACCCCGGAGTGACAATAACCGGGGCTTCTTCCGGTGATTACCGTAGTTTGAGGAGTTCATGTATTCACTATGTGTTAATGCTTTGTTCCGGTTCTCTATTAAAAGGAGGCCTTAATATCCCTTAGTTTCCATTATGGACCCCGCTGCCACGGGAGGGTAGGACAAAAGATGTCATGGAAGTTCTTTTAATAAAGCACGTATGACTATTTAAGGAATACATGCCTACATTATATTGACAAATTGGAGCTAGTGCCGTATCGTCCTAGGTTATAACTGTCTCATGATGAATATCATCCAACAAGTCACCGATCCAATGCCTACGAATTTATCCTATATTGTTTCTGCTAAGTTACTACTGCTATCATCACTGTTACACTTGCTACAAAATTACTGCTATCACCGTTACCGTTACTATTGCTGCTATCACTACTATCAAAACTATCAAACTACTTTGCTACTGATCACTTTGCTGCAGATAATTAATCTCCAGGTGTGGTTAAATTGACAACTCAGCTGCTAATACCTTCAAATATTCTTTGGCTCCCCTTGTGTTGAATCTACAAATTTGGGTGGAATACTCTACCCTCAAAAACCGTTGCGATCCCCTATACTTGTGGGTTATCAAGACCTTTTTCCGGTGCCGTTGCCGGGGAGCATAGCTATATTTGTTGAGTCACTTGGGATTATTATCATATTATCACTATGAAGAATCTGAAGGATCCTAAGACTAAGATATTTCCCTCAAGTACGAGGGGAGGTAAGAAACTACCATCCAGTTCTGCTTTAGATTCACCTTCTGTTATGAGTAAACTTGCAACACCACCACATGCTATGAATTCTGATATGTCGCAAGTTATTGATGATGCTACTTCTACTATGAATGATGCTTATGATGATGCTAGTACCTTGCTTGATAATGATGATGTGTCACTTGGTGAATTTCTTGTTGAACAAATTGCTAGAGTAATACAACATGATGTTGTTGAATCTGATGATGAGCTTGAAACTGAAACTCCTGAAACACCTGCTAGAACTAGCCCTCCTATATATGAATTGCCTAAGGTACCGGAAGGTTATGTTATGAGTGAAGAAACAACTAGAGATATACTTGCTTGTAAGGATAGAGATAATCTAGAGAAATTATTACACAAGTATAAAGAAAAATCTCTGAATGCTAGAATGAAATGTGATCCTAAGTTTGCGACCTCACCTATCTTTATTGATAATAAGGATTATGAATTCTCTGTTGACCCAGAGTTAATTACTTTGGTTGAATCTGATCCTTTCCATGGTTATGAAACTGAAAATGTTGTGGCACATCTTACTAAGTTGAATGACATGGCCACCCTTTTTATTCATGATGAGAAAACTCGATACTACTTTATTCTCAAATTATTTCCTTTCTCATTAAAGGGTGATGCTAAAGCTTGGTATAATACTCTTGCTCCTGGTTGTGTGCGTAGTCCCCAGGATATGATTTATTACTTCTCTGAAAAATATTTTCCTACTCATAAGAAACAAGCTGCCTTACAGGAAATATTTAACTTTGTTCAAACTAAAGAAAAGAGTCTTCACAAGCTTGGGGGAGGCTTTGCCAGTTACTTAATGCTTTGCCTGATCATCCTCTTAAGAAAAATGAAATACTCAATATCTTCTATAATGGACTAACCGATGCTTCTAGGGACTTCCTAGATAGTTGTGATGGTTGTGTTTTCAGGGAACGAACTGTTGGACAAGCTGAAAAATTATTGAATAATATATTGAAAAATTATGATGATTGGACTATTCCTGAACCACCGGCTAAACCCACTCCGAAGAAGAGGGCTATACTATATGTCAGTCCTGAAGATATGTAAGAGGCAAAGAAATCTATGAAGGAAAAAGGTATTAAAGCTGAGGATGTTAAATTTTTACCTCCTATTGAAGAAATACATGGGCTTAATACACCACCACTGCCTAAGGTGGTAGAGGTAAATATGATAATCCTCACAATATGCATTCTAGCCAATGCCTTTATGAGTTTGAAAACTATATTAGAAAACAAGATTACTTCAATGCAAATGTTATGGAACAATTGAAATATAATTCTGATATGATTGCTCGCTTGAGTGACTTGTTAGTTCGAATTTCAAATGATGTAAGTGGTGTGGGAAAACATGCTTCTATGGTTCAAACTCAGTTAGAACAAGTTGCTAAATCTCAAAGAGAATTGCTTGATGAAATGAATCATAATATACATGACTTTGCTATTAGAGTTGCAGCTAGAGGAGGTAAAATGACTCAGGAACCACTTTATCCCGAGGGACACCCAAAAAGAATTGAACAAGATTCACAAAGAAACAACACTAGTGCACCTAGTCCTTCTAGAAAGAAAAAGAAAAAGAAAAATGATAGGACTTTGCATACTTCTAGTGAACCGGAAATAGAAAAATCTCCTAATAATGATAATGAAACTTCTATCTCTGATGCTGAAACTCAATCTGGTAATGAACACTCACCTAGTGATAATGAAAAAGATAATGATGAGGTTCATGAATACTCTCAATCAAATAATGAAAAAGAACCAGACAATGATGTTGAGATAGAACCACCTGTTGATCTTGATAACCCACAACCTAAGAATAAAAGATATGATAAAGGAGACTTCATTGCTAGAAAACACGGTAAAGAAAGAGAACCGTGGGTTCAAAAACCTATGCCTTTTCCACCTAATCCAACTAAAAAGAAAGATGATGAAGAATTTGAACGCTTTGCTGAAATGCTGAGGCCAGTCTTTTTGCGTACTCGCTTGACTGATGTCCTTAAAATGCCTCCTTATGCAAAGTATATGGAAGACATCATCACCAATAAGAGAAAAATACCGGAAGCTGAAATCTCCACTATACTTGCTAATTATACTTTTAAGGATGGAGTGCCTAAAAACCTTGGAGATTCGGGAATACCAACTATACGTTGCTCTATCAAAAAGAATTATGTGAAAACTGCTTTGTGTGATTTAGGAGCCCGTGTTCGTGTTATAAACTCACACCTACTGAAATATCTTTGCAAATGGCTGACAAATCAACTGCCATACCTATCGGTATCTGTGAGGATGTGCCCGTTGTTGTTGCTAATGTTACTATTTTGACTGACTTTGTTATACTTGAGATGCCCGAGGACGACAACATGTTGATTATTGTTGGTAGACCCTTCTTGAATACTGCAGGGGCTGTTATTGATTGCAATAAAAGCAAGGTCACTTTTCATATCAATGGTAATGAGCATGGGATAATTAGATTTATGCCCCTAGTTGTGTCCCACTCGTCTGTTTTACCCCTAATTCCCAAAAGTCACCGGTTCTGTCCAAGTCACTTTGCTCCTCTTATGCTTTTGCCCTTTGACCGTTTGACCGTCAGTTTGAAAACTTCATAACTAATTCACACTGAATCAGAAAAATGCAAATAAGATACCAAAATGTTCAGAAAAACATCACCTATATGTCAGTGTCATTTGCATTCATAAAAAAGTGTTGGAAAGTGCACATCCGAGTTTTAGCTCTTTTGATACCACCATGAATAGTGAACACTAAAAAATTCAAAAAAATTCAAAAAAAATATGGTGGCGAAGAATAACAAATGTTCTAAGTGCTTGCCAAGTTTCATTAGGGAACGACATTCGTGGAAGTCGTGGCAAAAAAATAATCTATTTTGGAGTGTTGATTGTTTTTTTTGCCGCGACACCCATGAATGTTATTCCCTGATGAAACGTGGCAAAAAACTAGATCTGTCGAATTCGTCATCGACTTGAAACCAGGCACCACTCCTATAGCCAAGCGGCCCTACAAGATGCCGCCGCATGAACTCCTTGAGCTTAAGGAGGAAATCGACAAGTCTCCTTGAAGTGGTTTCATTCTCCCAAGTTGCTCTCCTTGGGGAGCACCTTCTCGCTTTGTCAAGAAGAAGGATGGGACAAATCGATTAGTTCAAGACTACCATCCTATAAACCAAGCTACCATTCAGAATAAATATCCTCTTCCTCGGATCAATGATCTGTATGATCAACTGGCTAGTTCATCAGTAATCTCTAAACTCGACTTGAGGTTGGGTTACCACCAGATCCGTGTTCGTGAAGAGGATATCCCAAAGACCGCCTTCGTGACTCGATATGGTTCATACGAGTACACTGTCATGTCTTTCGGCTTAACCAATGCTCCAGCCACCTTGTCTCGTCTGATGAACTATATATTCATGGATTACCTCGACAAGTTCGTCATGGTTTATCTGGATGATATCCTGGTATTTTCCAAGAACGAAGAGGAACATGTTGAACATCTTCGTCTTGTGCTGGAAAAACTATGAGAGCATCAACTATATGCCAAGTTCTCCAAATGTGAATTCTGGCTACCCGAAGTAACCTATCTTGGGCATGTCATCTCTAAGGATGGTATTGCCGTCAACCCTGAACGAGTCCAGGCTATTCTCAATTGGACTCCTCCGAAGAATGTCAAGCAAGTCAGAAGTTTTCTCGGTCTTGCCAGCTATTGCCGTCGATTCGTCGAGAACTTCTCCAAGATCGCCAGGCCTCTGACTAACCTGTTGCATAAGGGCGTCAAGTTCCAATGGACACACAAATGTCAGGAAAGTTTCCAGGCACTCAAAGACAAGTTGACTTCTGCCCCAGTGCTAGCTCCACCTGATACTAAGAAGGACTTCGTCATTTACTGCGACGCTTCCCGTCAAGGATTAGGCTGTGTCCTAATGCAAGACCGCAAAGTGATTGCTTATGCCTCTCGGCAATTGCGCCCTCACGAAGAGAACTACCCAGTTCACAACCTCGAACTTGCTACTGTCATTCATGCGCTAAAACAGTGGCGACAATTACCTTCTCGGTAATCGTTGCGAGATCTTCACCGACCACCAAAGTCTGAAGTATCTGTTTACTCAGCCAGACCTGAACCTCCATCAGCAGAGATGGATGGAGATTGTTGCAGACTTTGACTTGGGTATTTCCTATACACCAGGCAAGGCTAATGTAATGGCTGATGCCTTGAGCCGCAAGTCTTACTGCAACCACCTCCAGGTTCGCAAAGTTCAGCCCTCGCTTGTTGAAGAATTCAGAAAGCTGAACCTCCATATTGTTCCGTCGGGTGCACTCGCTCCCCCTCCTACGGAGTTTCGCAAGATGAACCTCCGTGTTGTTTCCCAGGGTTCCCTCAATACCCTGGCTGTCAAACCAGATCTCTTGGACTCCATCAAGAGAATACAGGGATATGACTCTGAAGCCCACAAGATTAAGCGCTACCTCGCAGAAGGAAAGCCCTCATTCTTCACTATTGCTGATGATGGCGCTTTGTACTTCAAAGGCCGCCTAGTGGTGCCATGTGCAGAGAAAAACCTATATATGACTCAGGAAGTTATGAAAGAAGCTCATGATATGCCTCTATGTATCCATCCTGGTAGTACAAAGATGTACCAAGACATCCGTCAGAGATTCTGGTGGTCTAATATGAAGCAAGACATTGCTCGTTATGTTGCTGAGTGTGACGTTTGCCGTCGTATCAAAGCAGAACATCAAAGGCTTGCTGGAACTCTGCAACCTATCTCTATTCCTGAATGGAAATGGGACCATGTTGAAATGGACTTCGTCACTGGATTTCCCAAATCGTAGAAAGGTAATGATGCTATTCTTGTCGTCATTGATCGGCTTTCTAAAGTTGCACATTTTCTGGCGGTCAAAGAAATGATCACTGCTAGTCAGCTTGCAACTCTCTACATGTCCAGAATTGTTTCACTCCACAGTATTCCATTGGTTATCAGCTCAGACCGTGGCAGCTTATTCACTTCAAGATTCTGGGCTAGTTTCCAAGAAGCAATGGGAACTCATCTGCCATTCAGTACTGCATTTCATCCTCAGTCGCAAGGGCAAGTTGAACGTGTCAACCAAGTTCTCGAAGACATGCTTCGAGCTTGTGTTATTTCCTTCGGCAAGAAATGGGAGGAATCTCTCCCGTATGCTGAGTACTCTTATAATAATAGCTATCAAGCTAGTCTGAAGATGGCCCCCTTCGAAGTGTTATATGGACGAAAGTGCCGAACCCCTCTGAACTGGTCAGAAACTGGGGAACATCCACTCTTCGGTCCGGATATTATCCAACATGCCGAAGAACAAGTCCGCATTATTCGCGAGAATCTCAAGACTGCTCGGTCGCGTCAGAAGAGACAGTATGACTGTAAACATAAAGACATGGTCTATCAACCTGGCGAAAAGGCTTATCTTCGAGTTACACCAATGAAGGGTGCTCACCGCTTCGGGATCAAGGGCAAGCTAGCTCCTCACTATATTGGCCCATTCACTATTCTGGAAAGGCATGGAAAAGTGGCATATCAACTGGAGCCTCCGCCGAACCTATCTCAGGTTCACGATGTGTTCCACGTGTCACAGCTCCGCCGTTGCTTCAAGGACCCAATCCGAGCAGTGGATCATGAAGTGCTCGAATTGCAACAGGACCTCTCCTATAAAGAGCATCCGGTCCGCATTCTCGACCAAGCTGAATGCCGCACACGTCAGAAGGCGATCAAGTTCCTCAAGGTCCAGTGGTCGCACCATTCTGAAGATGAAGCCACTTGGGAGCGCGTGGATCGCCTGCGTGATGAATACCCCGCGCTGTTTCCTTCTACCTCCTAAATGCCGGGACGAGATTTCTTGTAGTGGAGGAGAATTGTAACGCCCAGATAATTATGCTACAGTGAACCTATGCTAATGATGCCATGTCATCTGCGATTACTGTTGCTAATCTTTCGTTAGTTCAAACCGATTCAAAAATCAATTAAAAATATGGCAAACAAACAAATGTCTTCAAACATTGAAACAAAAATGTTCGGGCAGTGCCAAAAATGGCATAGGTAATTATAGTGCAGCAAACACCTTTTTAGAAAATGCCTAAATACATAAAATGAAATAAAACAGAAAAGAGAAACAAATAAAAGAAAATGCAAAACAGAAAACAAAATAAAATAAAAGAGAGAACTCCCCCCCCCCACTAGGCTCCGGCCCAACAGGCCACAGCCCCACTGGGCCAACCCACCAGGCCCAGCCGGCCACTCCCCCCACTCCTCCTTATCCCCCCACTCCCTAGGGTACCGAAACCCTAACCCCCACTCACCCCCACTCGTCCAACTCTCCCCCTCCCCCGATCCAGATCGGATTGGGGCAAGACGCCACCGACGCCACCGCCGGTCCCCGTCGCCACCACGCCGGCGCCCCCCGCCTGGACCTCGCCGGACCTCCCTCGCCGGCATGCTTCCTCTCCGCCGCTTCGTCTCCGACTTCCTCCTCAACCCCCGCTGCCCCAACCCCTACACCACACCGTGAGCTGCCCCCTATTCCCCTCTGTCCCCGCGGTCACCGCACCCGGCTACCACTTCGCCCGCGCCCAAGAACGTCGTCGCCGTGCTCTGGCACCTGGCCTCGCCCGCAGCCACCCTCGTGCATTGCTCCCGCGTCCGCCTGCTCCAACCGCCCCACCGCTCGGCCCGCGCGCGCTGCGCTGCCTCGCCGGCGTTGCTGCTGCTTCGCCTCCGCCGGCCGGACTGGCCCCGCCGCGCCGCTGGTCTCGCCCGAGGCCAGCGCCCGGGTTGGCCCCTGTCAGGCGCCCCCGCGCCCGTTACCAGTAGCGCCCGCGCCCGTTCGCGAACCCGGCGCCCGCTAAGCCCCCTGCCTATGACACAGGGGGCCCACCCTAGAATGATTTTAAATAAAAATAAATAAAAATGAATTAATGAAAATAATTAATTAATTAGGAAATTAATTAAGTTAATTAATCCTGTTTAATTAATCTAATTAATTTGTTAGGTTAATTAAACATTAATTAGTTTAACCTAAACACTAATCAACCTAAACAGAGTATGACAGGTGGGTCCCACTGGGCCCACACGTCAGTTTGACCAGTCAACACCCCTGTTGACTGCTGACGTCATGCTGACATCAGCACGCACTATTCTGGATAATGTTGAATTAAATTAATTAAATAAATTCTAAAAATGATTTAAAACTTTAGAAAATCATATAAAATAAACCGTAGCTCAGATGAAAATACTTTCTACATGAAAGTTGCTCAGAACGACGGGACGAATCCGGATACGTAGCCCGTTCGTCCGCCACACATCCCTAACCTATCGAACTCGCAACTTCCCCCTCCGGTTCATCTGTCCGAAAACGTGAAACACCGGGAATACTTTCCCGGATGTTTCCCCCCTTCGCTGGTATCACCTACTACCGCGTTTGGGCACACCTAGCATCACGCTTTGTCATGTCATGCATCGTCATGCATTTGTTTGCATTGTATTTACTGTTTCTTCCCCCTCTTCTCTCGCTAGACACCGAGACCGACGCCGCTGCTTCCCAGTACGACTACGGTGTTGACAACCCCTCCTTCTCGGCTGAGCTTCCAGGAAAGCCCCCCCCCCTTGATCACCAGATATCGCCCATTCTACTCTCTATTGCATTAGAGTAGTGTAGCATGTTACTGCTTTCCGTTAATCCTATCCTGATGCATAGCCTGTCCTTGCTACTACTGTTGTTACCTTTACCTGCAACCCTACATGCTTAGTATAGGATGCTAGTATTCCATCTGTGGCCCTACATTCTTGTCCGTCTGCCTTGCTATACTATCGGGCCGTGATCACTCGGGAGGTGATCACGGGTATATACTTATATACTTTACATGATACCTGTGGTGACTAAAGTCGGGTCGGCTCGTAGGAGTACCCGCGAGTGGATCTTTGAGGCGGAGCGACAGGGCAGGTTGAGACCACCTAGGAGAGAGGTGGGCCTGGCCCTGGTCGGCGTCCGTGGTTACTCCATAATAACACGCTTAACGAGATCTTGGTATTTGATCCGAGTCTGGCCACTGGCCTATACGGACTAACCAACTACGCGGGAACAGTTATGGGCACTCGACGTCGTGGTATCAGCCGAAGCCTTCGTGACGTCAGCGAATGAGCGGCGCGCGCCAGATTGGAACGTAAGCTTGCTCTTGTATTAAGGGGGCTATTTCTGCTTCCGGCCGCCCACGCAACGTGCAGGTGTGCAATGGGCGATGGGCCCAGACCCCTGTGCCATAGGATTTAGACCGGTGTGCTGACCTCTCTGTTGTGCCTAGGTAGGGCTGCGACGTGTTGATCTCCCGAGGCCGAGCATGACCCAGGAAAGTGTGTCCGGCCAAATGGGGTCGAGCGTGTTGGGTTATGTGGTGCACCCCTGCAGGGAAGTTAATCTATTCGAGTAGCCGTGATCTTCGGTAACATGACGACTTGGAGTTGTACCTTGACCTTATGACAACTAGAAACAGATACTTAATAAAACACACCCTTCCAAGTGCCAGATATAACCCGGTGATCGCTCTCTCACAGGTCGACGAGGAGAGGATCATCGGGTAGGATTATGCTATGCGATGCTACTTGGTGAACTTACCATCTACTCTCTTCTACATGCTGCAAGATGGAGGTGGCCTGAAGCGTAGTCTTCGACAGGATTAGCTATCCCCCTCTTATTCTGGCATTCTGCAGTTCAGTCCACCGATATGGCCCTTTACACAGATACCCATGCATATGTAGTATAGATCCTTGCTTGCGAGTACTTTGGATGAGTACTCACGGTTGCTTTTCTCCCTATTTTCCCCCTTTCCTTTCTACCTGGTTGTCGCAACCAGATGCTGGAGCCCAGTAGCCAGACGCCACCGTCGACGAGAAATCCCATCGCACGAGAAAAGTGCGGTAATAGGGATGCCCAATCCCAAACTACAATCTGAAAAAGAGTTAATCTCTTAAATAAAAATAAAAACTCCCAATGGAGTCAAAATCTTTACTTTTATCGCTTGGGAACCGCCACTAGCGTGCTTAGCATGGAAGATATTGATAACTGATGGTCGTGAAGTAAATGAGAAGGGTGCATGTCTCAAAATATCATTTACCTCTGTTTTAAAAATTGAGCTCTGGCACCTCTGCAAATCACTGCTTCCCTCTGCGAAGGGACTATCTATTTACTTTTATGTTGTGTCATCACCTTCTAAAACAAGCGCTAGAACTTGAGAGCACAACTGTCATGACTTATGCATTGTGTGTAGCTAATGTTGGGTGCATCATGACTGGATCTGTTCTACCATGAATTACAATGTTTAGTCGCTGCTTGAACTTTGGAGGTGCTCTGCATTTATGTTTTGCGGTCTCAGAAAGGGCTAGCGAGATACCACTATTGTCATATTATATCATGGTTGTTTTGACAACGTGTTGCCGTTTGAGATACCTTATTATTGCTCGCTAGCTGATTATCTCATTGATACGAGTCATTATAATCTTTAAGAGTTATTATCGGCATGGTTAGTTATAATGTTGGCTGAAAACCTGGTTGTTGTTTAAGCTTATTTATGCAAACAAGAGCAAAAGAGTTCATAAAAGTTTTTCTTTTTCACTTTCAATTTATCAACTGAATTGGTTGAGGACAAGCAAAAGTTTAAGCTTGGGAGAGCTGATACGTCTCCAACATATCTACTTTTCCTAACCCTTTTCCTCTTGTTTCGGACTCTAATTTGCATGATTTGAATGAAACTAACCCCGGACTGACGCTGTTTTCAGTAGAACTACCATGGTGTTGTTTTTGTGCAGAAATAAAGGTTCTCGGAATGGAACAAAACTTTGCCAGGATTTTTTATATCAAGTAAGAGAATTTCTGGAGCCAAGACCTACCGAAGGGGGGCACCTGGGTGGGCACAACCCACCAGGGCGTGCCCCCCTCACCAGGCGCGCCCAGGTAAGTTGTCCCCACCTGGTGGCCCCGCAGACCCTGAAACCAACGCTATAAAATCCTATTTTTCCAGAAAAAATTAGGGAGAAAGAATTATCGCGATCCACGAGACGGAGCCGCCGCCAAGCCCTGTTCTTCCTCGGGAGGGCAGATCTGGAGTCCGTTTAAGGCTCCGGAGAGGGGGTTTTTCGTTCTTCGTCATTAGCAACCCTTCTCCATCGCCAATTCCATGATGCTCCCCACTGGGAGTGAGTAATTTCTTTGTAGGCTCGCTGGTCGGTGAGGAGTTGGATGAGATTCATCATGTAATCGAGTTAGTTTTGTTAGGGCTTGATCCCTAGTATCCACTATGTTCTAAGATTGATGTTGCTATGACTTTGCCATGCTTAATGCTTGTCACTTTGGGCCCGGGTGCCATGAACTCTGATCTGAACCGTTTATGTTATCAGCATTATATCCATGTTCTAGATACGATCTTGCAAGTTATAGTCAGTTACTACGTGTTATGATTTGGTAACCCCAGAGTGACAATAACCGGGACTTCTTCCGGTGATTATTGTAGTTTGAGGAGTTCATGTATTCACTATGTGTTAATGCTTTGTTCCGGTTCTCTATTAAAAGGAGGCCTTAATATCCCTTAGTTTCCATTATGGACCCCGCTGCCTCGGGAGGGTAGGACAAAAGATGTCATGCAAGTTCTTTTAATAAAGCACGTATGACTATTTACGGAATACATGCCTACATTATATTGACGAACTGGAGCTAGTGCCGTATCGCCCTAGGTTATAACTGTCTCATGGTGAATATCATCCAACAAGTCACCGATCCAATGCCTACAAATTTATCCTATATTGTTTCTGCTAAGTTACTACTGCTATCATCACTGTTACACTTGCTACAAAATTACTGCTATCACTGTTACCGTTACTATTGCTGCTGTCACTACTATCAAAACTATCAAACTACTTTGCTACTGATCACTTTGCTGAAGTTACTTAATCTGCAAGTGTGGTTGAATTGACAACTCAGCTGCTAATACCTTCAAATATTCTTTGGCTCCCCTTGTGTCGAATCTATAAATTTGGGTTGAATACTCTACCCTCGAAAATTGTTGCGATCCCCTATACTTGTGGGTTATCACTCAACCTTTTACATCGGGATATAAGTATAATGGTATTACACTTTAGCTAGTGATTTACGTGGCCATGTTAACGTGGTTGTGTAAAAAAAGTCACTTCCTGCTCGTGATTTACGTTATATAATTATGAGAAGTTTGCTAACTACTAAAGTAAAGTGGAATTTGTCCATGTTATACAAGTAAATTAAGGTGATTGTTTATCATACGGGTAAGGTTGGACGAAGGGTGGTAGGAACAAATGCTCCGCCTAGAGCATGTGTGTGTGAGATGGAGTCTTAGTGTGTGTGTGGGGGGGGGTGTGTGTGTGACGCGAAGTCTTCGGTGGCGAAAGTAATTTAAGTGTGCATGGCTTCATCGTAGAGAGGTGATGCGTATGGCAGAGACCACCAACGAGGGGGTGCGAGAGAGAAAAGGCCCGTAGAGAGGGAAGAGAAGGTGTGTGCGTATGAGAGGAGTCGACATCGAGAGAACGTGTTTGTTCGAGACACCGAGGAAGACTACTATATATCGATGGTGCATGTAGGCGGGAATTAAACGAAGGGATGGTCTTATTGGTTTCGGGGATATAGGGGAAGAGTGAGAGAGGGGGGGTAGCTAGAAGGAGATTGTTAAGTGTGAGTGTGTGTTTTACCCATCCAGGCGGAAGTTATGTGCACACAAGAAGAGAACGATTCGATGTGGGGTTAGGGCTGAGGGTAATTAACTACGTATGGAGACATAGGAGACCTTGAACGTGCATGTGCGAGAGGTATACATGTATACATGGGATGTGCGTGTGTGTGCGCACACGTGATCGAGATAAAAGAAATAAGACATAAGTCATAAGATCAACGACATGGGAGAGACGGATCGGTATGACAATATGCATTCATGTGAGAGTGCAGGGAAGAATGCCCGATAATTCAGCACATGTTTTTGTCCTTAAGAGATAGTGGCGTGGGTTGGAGCACGCATCTATCGCGAGCAGAGGGAGCGATACACAATGATTGTGCAAAAGAGATCAACCTATGTATGCATGTATGGAGAGACAAATATAGTGTGCGTGATAGGAAGCAAGAATGCGTGCGAGAAAGAAATGTTGATAGAGAAAATACAGATAGATACAGAGATGGAGATGCTAGCTAGAGGGACATCAGCTAGTTTGAGTGTTGGAGATGACCGCCGAGTGGTTTAGAGGGTGAAGTTATGTGTGTGTGAGAGAAAGATAAAAAGAGGGCACATGACTGCATGTAGAGAGAAACATATATAGTGTGCGTGATAGGAAGCAAGAGTGAGGGCGAGAAAGAAGATTGATGGAGAAACAGATAAATAGAAAGATAAAGATGCTAGCTAGTGTGTGTGTTAGAGATAAGAGTCGAGTGGATCAGAAGGCTGAGTTATGTGTGTGGGTGTGAGAGAGATAGAGAGAGGGTGCATGTGAGTCACATACAAACAAATATCAGAGAGAAATGAGATCCCGGTAGACGAAGTTTTGTGTCTACGAGAGAGAAAGATATTTCACAACGAGAGTGATAGCTAGACAGACATATCAGGGAACGCGGGATATCTCTAGGGAGAGAGAGAGTGTGTGTGTGTGAGCAACATACAAGAGAATGATGGAGAGACACTACTGCAGGATGCTGCTAACGCGACACTACGATCAGAGACCCTTCGACGAAACTATGTGTGATGCAATAATCGCAAACGGTGGAGTAAAAACCCATCAAAAAGGTGGAAAACGTTTGCCATGGAGGATGCATCAAACACGGTTCAGATTTTAGTTGCATGTGCGATGCAGGGCATACGGTTCAGTTTAGTTAACTGTTTGCGAAGAGGAGGAACAAAAGAAACGGGCAGCCAGATGAAGGTGTGTGCGATATATAACATACGGTTCACTCGAATGAACTGTTTGTGATTAGGCAACACAAAAGAAACGGTCAGGCAGATCAAGGTGTGTGCGATATACGGCACGTGGTTCACTCGGATGAACTGTTTGCATTGAGACAAGAGAACAGAAACGGTTCAACTTAACAAGATGTGTGTGATATGCGGCAAACATGTCTGTTATCGGAAATGTGTGCGAAGACCGATAACAACACAGACGATTGCTGCTAACAAACCGGGTGTGTTGTGAGCAAACGATTGCTGGTATACAATTGTGAGTGATTGATGAAAACATCACTAACGGGTTCCATTGTTTAGTCCGTGTGGGATGTGGTTTTCTTTGTCTGCACAACATCTACGCTCTGTTTACAGAGCATCAACATATATACTTAAAAAGACAGCATTGCATAAACAAATTAAGCATACAATTACACAAGTGACTACACACATAACATTTCCACACACCAAAGTAAGCAATTCCATGCATACTAAACTAGGAGAAACGAGGATCTAATCATCTACTTATTGTTGCGACGACGCTTGCCATTGTTCTGCTTCCGGCTGGATCCCTGGCCGTTTTGGGGAAGGAGGCACTTCCTCATGTTAACGATCCGCCTGTACATGTCGTAGCTCGTGTACGCCTCCTTGGCCGCGTACACGACGTGAGCTTTGTCGAGTTTCTCCATCCAGGCCGAGTGCCAGGCATGCTTGTCCTTGAACGAATCCTTCATGTCTCTGTAGTAGGGGCCGATGATGGCCTCGGCGAGGTGAACCAGTGAGTCCTCTCATGCTCCTTGCTGCCCAGATCTTGTGTTGGCCCTGGATGTCGACAAGATTCTGGCAGGCGATGCCCGAATTCTCGAGCGCCTTTACATCGTTGGTGATGTCCACCATAGCGAACATGTAGTGGGGGCTGTTGACAAACCTGGCGAAACGCTCGCAAGGCCTTGTGGCCAGGCAGTAGTAGTAGACGAGGACGTGGTGGCGCACGCACATCTGGGTGGCGACCTTGGGACGAGACCTGGCACGAGCGCGGGTGTACTCGAGGTCAAACCCGACCACCTTGTACTTCTCCTCGGCAAGCAACAGCTCCATGATGTGGATGGAGTGCTCCACCCAGACCCGGTCATTGGTGTACACCACCGAGAGGTCCATGAACCTTCTGTTGGTGTCCACCACGGCACGCATGGTGAACTGCTGCTCGTGGTCGGCAGCCGCTCGGAGCGCCATAGGAGCCGTGCAGGATACCCTCTAAGAATTTCTCGTGGTGGGTGTGCTTCTTGCAATGGTGGGGCGCGATCGAAAGGTTGAAGAGACACAAGGGTTAAATGGCCATTGTAATAAATGGGGGCCGGCCGACCTGCAATCATGACGTCTTGTCACAGCGTTCATAGCGGAGGATTCCAGTGCACCCTTGACAACACCGCACCACATGCATTTCGTTTGACCACACGTGGGCTCGAAGAGGCACCAAATGTATCGTCGGTGAGCCTGTTCCTGCGCTACCACGCAGTTTACCGTGCAAGCTTCCTGCCCGGCTAGTTTGGCCACGCGTCGGCTAGAAGAGGGACAAATCATGGGCGTTGATTAGCAAAAAGCTTTGTAAAAACGAAATGTGTGGAATGACTTCGGTCACAAGTTTACCCGTGGGTGATGAGGTCAAAGTTACACAAAAGGGTGATGATGGACACTCAAGTACAATAATTAATTCTGCGCTCTACAGGGCACACGATGGAGGAAACCAACTGTGTGCAATAATGTCAAAGATCGCAGTCGAGTTAGCTATACAGATCATGTGTTGTGATATTGACAAGGTAAACAAATTCGAGAATGGTTAATAAAATCTAAGACCATTGCATATTAAGGTCAAAATAGTGCTAGCAATATACGAGTCTCATATGATGCCATTCCAATGATTGTACCACAAAAGCTTGAAATATTACAAGGTTCAAATTCCAGAGTTATATGGCTCAAATTCGAAGATTATAAGGTTCAAACAGATATTAGGAATGAAATTCAGCTCGTCAGCTGCAAACGCTCGTGCTGATCCGCTAAACATGGATATCAGAGAGGTTCAAACTAATATTACCACTTCTAAGTCTGGTTTTGAAACCTCACAATTTTTGCAAAGGGGTCAGCCACTGAGAAGTCATGTATGGGGTTGACACGATGACTTCCGATTACTCTGTCATCTGAAGTTCCAAAATGAAATTCAGCATTTTTGGAGCCTATTCCATTCTGCCGCAGGTGCCGGCGCTGATCAACAAACCATTCATTTTTGCGAAATAAACGTATGGCAAATCTCATTACCTTCAGCACCCTTGCTCTGACAACAAAGAACCTGGCGAATATAATCTCCGGTAAGGTCCCTCGGTAGGAGTTCAAAGTAATTTCTAAGAGATGAAGATCTAGGCATTCGACATGATTGTTATATTGTATCACATTATCCACCACTGGGTCTAATCTTATCTGCAAAAGAAGAAAATGTGTTAGTGCCTACATGCAGTTTTGAACACTACTACAGGCCTATTTGGTTTGCAGGATTTGTAAAATGAACTAACATGCCATCTTCGATCCGACATGATTAACATGGGCATTTGATTACATTCTAGAAAAATGTAGCCTTCTTCACAAGAGGTTGGAGTGGATGAAAAGTTCTCTAAGAAAACTAGTACAAATGAATCCAAGGAGAAATGCTTATTGATTGTAACCATATGGATCAAGCAACCAATATGGGGGGACATGTATGTACTGAAATCCTCCAAAAGAATCCTTCAGAAATCGTAGTACATTGTCATTGTAAACTTGGAAAAAGGTGTCACAAATTGAACTCCCTTATGGTTAACATTTAACAGGAAAGGAACATCACCTCGATATATAGCTTCTCCAGGCACGGAAAGCATCTCAGGAAACTGACAACTTGCTCCAAGTTGGGGCCGATAGATTCTAGTGCCAAGACCTTCACTGTGCGCAGTTTCGGGGTCAAGCTTGTCGGAATCATTTTCTGAATGACAGATGAACAAACATCTTCAAAATTAGAAATAATGTTAATTTGTAGAAGGAGAGGTAGAAGGCGGCTGTTGTACGTGAACGGGTGTGGATCCAATAACAAGTTCGGGGTATTTGTCAGACGAGTAGCCCACCACTGACAATTTCGGCGCCAAAATGACATTGATTCTTGTTGGACCTTGTTGATCAACTACAAGTAATCTCTCAAGTGCAGGTGTGTCCTCAATGACCATACCGTGGTACACATCTTGTGATGTCTTCCAGCCGCACCAGCAACACACATAAATAGTCCGGAGAGTCATGGAGGTGATGTGGAAGGTACTCAACCCATTGATCGCCTGAAGATGAAGGTACTCGAGTGCAGTACAGCAACGGAGCAAGTGCTCCATGTCACCGTTTGAGAGGCAGACGGCGACGAGCTCGAGGTGCTTCAGTCGTGGTAGAATAAGAGCGGGCGCGTCATTAAGGGGGATGGCAGTTCCTGAACTTGGCGACGCGCAGCGTGGTAGCGAGGTGGAGCACGGACATTGGCAGCGAGCGCATATGCCCATCATCAAAAGTGAGCTCCTCGAGCTGATCTAGGGCGGGGGATCGAAACCAGTCGTCAAGCTTGGCTCGGTCCTTGCCATTGGAACGAAACTTGCCCATTCTAAGGCCTCTGGTTGGGCCAACGTGACTGCCGAGGATCTGGGAGAACGCATCCAAGCTTTTGCGATAGCCATGGCAGAGCTCGTGGGTGTCGATGAGGTCGAGAGGGCTGGAGTTCCATAGGGGGCGCCACCGCCGGGCAAAGACGATTGTCCGCGCCCCATATTTGATTGGGAGGAGGGAGATGATGACTGTCAACATATTATCGAGGAGTCTGCTGATGAAGTCTAGGCCTGCTGGAGTCTCTTGCGGTTCTAGCTCGCCTCGCCTTCGCTTGTTGGCAGCCCCATTCTCCACCTCCGGAGTCTCCTTGTCAGCAGCGCTTTCTGATAGAAATGGGAGTACAGGGAATATTTAGTTAAAACAGGGCAATAGAAAAGTGTATTGGTAACTAGAAGTTATTAGGTAGGAATATAGTAAGAAAAGGGAATAACAATTGGTTGCTTAAATACTACACAATTCATTTGATATTGCTGGGTAAGTCGACATGCAGATAGTTGAAAAGAAAACTTACTTCGAACAAAGTCTCGATGGATGATATCGTCGGGGAAGTTAGCATATATCTCATGACCAGGCCCTTTTATGTGCAGTGCAATTCTACTGCCAGCTTTCAGTTCATAAAACTTTGAAATTTCTTTCCAAAAGCCAGTGCCAAAATAGGAGTCACCATGTTCATCAAGTCTTACAGTAGAAACAATTGTAAATCCATGGTTTGTGTGCAGTATGACATCCCTGCAGTCTTGATTTATGTAAAGGGAAAGATTGTGCACTACAGATTATGTTGCATAGCAAGGGACGCGCTGCAGAAAATGGTAGGATTGTTAAATAAAATATGGTAACATGCAAATATGGGCCCAAATTGAAAGAACTGTACATCAGTCAAAATTGAAAGACAAAAATCTATAATTAAACAGATAGGGTAAACATGATGTCATGGAAATATGAGATTAATCGAAAGAACAATACATCATTAATTAGCCTAATATAGAAAGAAGAGGGGAAAATCCCCTTTGACGTATATGGTCTATTTTAATTAGCTGTTCCACTAGTAGCTCATGTAAGAGAACTCTCAAGTTAAGTGTGCTCAAGCTGGAACAACCATCAGATGGGTGACTAGATGGGAAGTTGTGTTGATGTTAAATTAACTGATAGGATGGGTCATATCTGTCAAATTAAATGACTGATATGACCCATCCCATGAGTTAATTTAACCTCGAGGTCCTTGTTTTTTATTTTTTAACACATGTTAAAGAAGGTCTACCACATTACTTTTTGACAATGTGTGATACGTGGCATACAGTTGATCCATCCGACCTGTTTGTGATGGAATAAGCCATGTGTGGGTGGGCAAACACTTGCTAGTATTCAACCGTTTCCGATTGATGAATTCATCACCTACGGGTTCCCTCGTGTGGAAAGTGTTCATCTCATCATCATCTACTTCTTGTGCTAGCTCAATGTTCCTTCTATGCTAAGTTTCCATTAATTTGATGGTGTTTTACGAACAGGCCACCATTTCCCGCCATTTCCTCACCTGTTTCCCGCCACCCAGTGATATTGCGCATAAACCTAGGCGGCGCGTGACGCACGGAGGCAAGAAGCGCAGCCTGTAGCACATCCACCTTTTCCAAGCATGCCTACCCACCAAAGCGCCGCCTCTACCATCAACCTCGTCGACAAGGAAAACGAGCAGGCGCAACGACCCGTCGAGGCCGAGGCGCTCCTCGGCAACGCGATGAACGACGCCGTGATGCGCGTCATCGCCAGGGTTGAGCAGACCTTTGGCCCATGGCGCTTGAGCGACGCGGATCAAGATAGGCATGTCCGCGCCGACAGGCTGTAGCTCGCCGCACAACATGATCGATGGCGTGCCGCAGAGCAAGCTAGGCGCGTCCGCGCCAATAGGCTGTGGCTCGCCGCACGGCGAGACCGTTGGAGCACCGCAGAGCGAGAGGCGCGGCGCGCCGCACAGCAAGAGCGGATCCATCGGCGCTTGCCTGATGTCGACATGGCGTCACAGCTGGGTACACGTCCCATCAGTACCCCCATTCCTCGCCAGGAGTGGGCAGAGGCCCTCTGCGCCGTACTTTCACCAGAGACCGGCCGCGTCGTACTTGCACCGGACGCCCGCCGTGCCGTTCACATGGGTCGTGCTGTTCGCCTTGTCCGTGGCCCGCTCGATGCCAACGCGCTGGTCGGTAGGCTCGACCGCCTCCTTGGCCCAGGTGTCCACCTGAGCGCAGTAGAGGAACATGGTCGTCGCGTCATCGAGCCAGTGATCTCCGATGAAATAGCCAACTTGGAGCTCGAGATCGTGCTCCAGATGTACCGCGAGTGTGTCGACCACTTGGACGAATGCCTGCATGAGTTCAGGCAGAGCCAAGAGCTACCGTAGGCAAGGGCTGCTGGTCATGGTCTCATGGACGTGTTTTATTTTGTTGAGTCGTTTCGACGTGGATAGCTATGTATTCATAGCAATCATAGTATTGCTCTGTTTATTCCTCTGTTTCAATGTGTGTACTCTGTTTTCCGTTCTTATATGTTCTGTTTCAATGTGTGTATATGCGCTTTCCATTCTGTATATGTGGATGATAACAGCTACATTCAGATTAGTATACAAAAACAGATAGAAAATGGAATTCATAATATATATATATATATTAATTGTTCATTAGTTCATCACAGAATATATATAATATCATCACATACACGTGATGATACTTAACTACTAGGTACAATGCATAAATTTGAAAATGAACAATACTAAAACTAATAATCCCTCCTAGGGCCAGTATTCCGGCAACCCCTCACCAGCAGCTCCCTGGTGCACGGCGTCTTCCCAGTGCGGAGGTAGTACTCCGCCTCCTCCGCCTCGCAGCGCTTGACATACCGATCTGCCTCTTGCTGGCGGACGAGCGCGAACGATCTTGCCATTTTGTTGGGCGCCCACCGGAGCTCCTCGTCGGTGGCACGCTGGAGCTTATCGGCCCATGTGACGCCCCCGATTCAATCGTACACTAATCATACACGCAAACGTGTACGATCAAGATCAGGGACTCACAGGAAGATATCACAACACAACTCTAAAATAAAATTAAGTCATACAAGCATCATAATACAAGCCATGGGCCTCGAGGGCTCGAATACAAGTGCTCGATCATAGACGACTCAACGGAAGCAACAATATCTGAGTACAGACATAAGTTAAACAAGTTTGCCTTAAGAAGGCTAGCACAAACTGGGATACAGATCGAAAGAGGCGCATGCCTCCTGCCTGGGATCCTCCTAAACTACTCCTGGTCGTCGTCAGTGGCCTGCACGTAGTAGTAGGCACCTCCGGTGTAGTAGGAGTCGTCGTCGACGGTGGCGTCTGGCTCCTGGGCTCCGGCATTTGGTTGCGACAACCAGGTAAAAAGGAAAGGGGTAAAAGAAGGAGAAAGCAACCGTGAGTACTCATCCAAAGTACTCGCAAGCAAGGAGCTACACTACATATGCATGGGTATATCTGTAAAGGGCCATATCGGTGGACTGAACTGCAGAATGCCAGAATAAGAGGGGGATAGCTAATCCTGTCGAAGACTACGCTTCAGGCCACCTCCATCTTGCAGCATGTAGAAGAGAGTAGATGGTAAGTTCACCAAGTAGCATCGCATAGCATAAACCTACCCGGCGATCCCCTCCTCGTCGCCCTGTGTGAGAGCGATCACCGTGTTATATCTAGCACTTGGAAGGGTGTGTTTTATTAAGTATCCGGTTCTAGTTGTCATAAGGTCAAGGTACAACTCCAAGTCGTCCTGTTACCGAAGATCACGGCTATTCGAATAGATAAACTTCCCTGCAGGGGTGCACCACATTTCCCAACACGCTCGATCCCATTTGGCCGGACACACTTTCTTGGGTCATGCCCGGCCTCGGAAGATCAACACGTCACAGCCCTACCTAGGCACAACAGAGAGGTCAGCACGCCGGTCTAAATCCAATGAAGCAGGGGTCTGGGCCCATCGCCATTGCACACCTGCACGTTGCGTACGCGGCCAGAAGCAGACCTAGCCCCCTTAATACAAGCGCGAGCTTACAGTCCAATGCGGCGCGTGCCGCTCAGTCGCTGACGTCACGAAGGCTTCGG
Organism: Aegilops tauschii subsp. strangulata; assembly: GCF_002575655.3. Lineage (NCBI taxonomy): Eukaryota > Viridiplantae > Streptophyta > Magnoliopsida > Poales > Poaceae > Aegilops > Aegilops tauschii. Next base: position 203,632,002 of record NC_053035.3, on the reverse strand, counting down.
CTGATACCACGACGTCGAGTGCCCATAACTTTCCCACGTAGTTGGTTAGTGCGTATAGACCAAATGGCCAGACTCAGATCAAATACCAAGATCTCGTTAAGCATGTTATTATGAAGTAACCACGGACGCCGACCAGGGCCAGGCCCACCTCTCTCCTAGGTGGTCTCAACCTGCTCTGTCGCTCCACCACAAAGTAACAGTCGGGGGCCGTCGGGAACCCAGGCCCACCTCTACCGGGATGGAGCCACCTGCCCCTTCAGCCCCCATCTCCGAACAATATCATAAGTAATGTAACTGTATAAAGTATATAGCATATGCCCGTGATCACCTCCCGAAGTGATCACGGCCCAGTAGTATAGCATGGCAGACAGACAAGAGTGTAGGGCCACTAATGGAACACTAGCATCCTATACTAAGCATTAGGATAGCAGGTAAAGGTATCAACAATTGTAGCAACAATGACAGGCTATGCAGCAGCATAGGATTAACCGAAAGCAGTAACATGCTACACTACTCTAATGCAAGCAGTAGAGAGAAGGATAGGCGATATCTGGTGATCAAGGGGGGGCTTGCCTGGTTGCTCTGGCAAGAAGAAGGGGTCGTCGTCGATGTAGCCGATTACAGGGGTATTGGCAACGGTCTCGGAGCCTACCGGAAAGAAGTAACGGAGGGGGAACACAATAAATAACAGAGCAATCAAATGTAACACAAAGCAAGACGCGGCAATACGTTGTGCTAGGGGTGACGTAACACAGGGATATGTGATACCAGCGAAGGGGGGAAACATCCGGGAAAGTATCCCCGGTGTTTCGCGTTTTCGGGCAGATGAACCGGAGGGGGAAAGTTGTGTTTTTTATATGCTAGGGATGTGTGGCGGATGAACGGGCTACGTATTCAGATTTGTCTCGTCGTTCTGAGCAACTTTCATGTACAAAGTTTTTCCATCCGAGCTACGGTTTATTTTATATTAATTTTAAAGTTTTAAATCATTTTCTAGAATTAACTGAATTAATTTAATACTAAAATACATTTCTGACGTCAGCACGACGTCAGCAGTCAACCAGTCAGCTGACTGGGTCAAACTGACGCGTGGGTCCTACTGCCATTGACTAAGACTAATTAAACATGTTAATTAGTTTCATTAGTAATTAGGTCAACCTAACTAAGATTAATTAAGTTAATTAATTCATTAATTAATTAATATTTTATTATTTATTTATTTATTCTTTTTTTAATTCTTTTTTCTAATCTCTCTTTTTTTAATCATTCTAGGGCTGGGCCCCGTTTGTCGGTGGCTCATCCGAGCCACCAGGGCTACCAGGCGCGGGCTAACCGGGGCTGCGGCGGAGCGGAGCCCGAGGCGTGCGGGCGCGAGCGCCGGCGGCCAGGAGCCGCGCGACGGCGACCGGAGCAGCAGATGGCAGCAGCAGCGGGTGGCGGCTGTAGCGAGTGGTGGGGGCAGGGGCGCGGGTCGCCGGTGCCAGAGGGAGCGTGTGCGCACGGCAGGGGCCAGGGGTGGCGGAGCGGCGCGTGGGGAGGCGGAGGGCGGGGAGCAGCAAGCGCGGCGAGCGGCGACGAGCAATAGGGCATTGGGGGCCTGAGGCGACGGGGAGCAGCAGTAGGGCGGTGCGGAGCGCGGCGATGGGGCAGTAGCCGGAGCGGGCGGGCGGCGTGCACGTGCGAAGGAGGGCGCGGTGGCCGCGAGCGCTGGGCGTGAACGAGGCGCCGATGCGGGCGGCAGAGCACGGCGACGGTCGTGCAGCGCGTGCGGTGAGCGCAGTGAGAGTGAGGCGCAGACAGGCACGGAGCAGGGGAAGAGAGGAGGAGAGGCTGGGCCTCACTTGCGGTGCAGGGGAACGGGGCGGCGAGGCTCGGTGATGCGAGTCGGGGAGGAGGACGAGGAAGGCGTGTGGTCCTGCGGGGGAGGCCGGCGAGGTCCAGGTGGCGGCGCGGCTCCGGGCAGCGTCCGCGAGGCGACGAGGCGATGGGCTCGGGGCACCGTTTTCCCGAATCCAGATTGGGGGGGCAGAGGAGATCATGGGAGGGGGAGTGGACCGAGAGGGGGAGTGGGAAGGGGTCGGTCTAGGGTTCGGGTGTGCGGTGGTTATACAGCTGCGATGGGCCGGCTGGGTCGCGTGGGTGGCCAGCTGGGCCTGTTGGCCCAGTTGGCCGGGGGTGTCCTTTTCTTTTTATTTTGTCTTATCTTTCTATTTTCTTATTTTTATTTGCTATTTTTGCTTTTTTAGTTTCCTTTTATTTTAGTTTTAGTAAATTACCAAAGTGGCACCTAAATAGATTTTACAAATTATGCCACTGCCACAATAGTTTAATACTTATAACAATTCAGTTTTGAAAATGTTTATTATTTTTAAAGCATTTAAATAATTGTATTTGCTACTGTTTTATTCATTTTAGAGTATTTAAACATTTTATACAAGTGTGGTTTCTCCACCATAATTACCGATGCATTATTTGGCTCACTCCAAACATTTTAGTTTTAATATTTGAAAACTTTTATTGTTTGCTTGATTTTGAATTTGAATTCGAACCGGTTTCGAGCTAACGCGAGATTAGCAAAAGTAATCGAGGTGACGTGGCATCATTAGCAGAGGTATACTGTAGCTTAAATATCCGGGCGTCACAATTCTCCTCCACTACAAGAAATCTCGTCCCGAGATTTAAGAGGTAGTGGAAGGGGGAAGGTTTGGTAACGAATCTAGCGGGTCTTCTCATTCTGGCTTGCTCTTCTCGAAGAGACCGGTCCAATACATTGTTGTCTTCATTTCTCTGCTTCAGGTCATCATGATGAAGTCGGCATCCTTTCTTCCGGATCTTCATCATATTTACGAATAGGTAACGGGGCAGATCGGCAACGACATAATGCTATAAGGGTAATAATCTGGGATTAACCCATGAATGAGCATATGAGTACCTCTCAAGTTGAACAAATAAAACACATCGAGAGTAAAGTTGGAAGGTACAATAAGAAGTTTCAAGCAGCCAGGCAATCGTTCAATGCCTAGTCAGAAGGTGAAAGGGGTTTCAAGCAACGGAATAATTATTGTGTCTGATGCCAGAATTGATGATCTCATCGGAAGGTGGCTCATGAATTACATACGAGTTCACGCGGGAGGAATAACTTTGGGAACAGGTGGTGTACAGAGAGTCAGTTTCGATCCTGTGGAACTGTGGGTTATGGGCCCACCATGTGGGGTAAAAGTAGGAAGGGCGGTGACGCCTTGCACGATCATGTAAGTAAGGCATGTCAGAGGGTAGCCTGTCAGTTATGTTGGCAACAACATCGGTACCAAGGGCGAGGGACGAAGAGAACCATTTTCCTGCTCGTTGAAACGAGGCGGACCAATAGGCAAAGTTCTCGTCCATCGGTGGTTACCGGAATGTCATCAACAGTAGTAACAGGGTCTTACTGAAAGAGTTGTACACCGAGGTGTTTGCACAAGCAGGGAATTATTACTGCTTATATCATATAGATCATAGAAAGGGTTTAAACAAACCAATGGAAAGGGAAAAGTGTCTATCATATTTAATCAGAACAATGGAAAGAAAAATGTGTTGAAACACATAGTTCAGGGGTATATCCTTCCCAAGGACAAGCAGAGCATGATATCCATGACAGGATAGAAAGTAGAAAATCATTTAGGTAAGGGGAGAGGAATTTCATGACATTACCCATACAACGGTGTTTGGATAATTTGATAAAGAAAATTAAGCATTGTGCTTCAAATGTTCTTATTGAAATCGAAGTACCACATACATGCTTCGAGATAGCATTGACATGTTCTTCAAGCAAAGGTCGGACTTTGGATAGGAACAACTTATAGAATAAGTCTTACAATTTCCTCATGGAAGAATGGGTAACCTTGCTAAAGGATACTATAGCAATAGGTCTTCCGGCCAGGTGTGCTAGGCATGACATCACCTTACCGGGTCATATAAAGACCAATGTTATAACTCTCGGAAATATTTGCCAACCATCATATCTGACCGAGATTCAGATCTGATTGGTGTCAGGATACCTGAGACTCAGGATGCCTGAGAAGAAAAAGGTGCAACTCAATTTGATGAGATGACAGTGCAAGATTTTCGCGAAATGAACTATGGAAGCGAGTTCTGAAACAAGAGTTCATCAGTAAACCAACGAGAGGATGAGGAGGTGGCTGATGGAATCAGCGACAATTCATCGAGATTAACAAAAGATGGATTTCCACAATTATGTGAACAAGGAGATAACATTAGCTAGATCAAATGACTTAATGATGTATGCTCGAGGAAAACATACACAGTTAAACATTTGTTGAAATGTGCACCCGAAATATGGGCTAGGTAGCACGATCAATGTTCGAATGATGATTCAATAAGCCATAGACGTAGAATGAAACTATAGACCAATAACTTCAAAGCAATAGGGTTGCTAGAAGATTAGAATTTACACATCACAGACCATTTATCGGTATTCCGGTTAGAAACAACACGGGGACCAAGAAAAGAATGGTGATGTTAATAAGTATCACTTGTATCAAGAATTCTTAAGGGTGGTGAATTTCCCATGACAGTCTTGACATAAAAGATAGCAATACTCCAAGGTAAAACATAACATAAGTTGGATAGTAAGGATCTCAAGGTACAACACAAGACATGAACAAGTTTGTGTTCAAGGGAAAGCAAGAATGTTGCCGATGATAACACAAATCATCGAGGGGCAAGGATGGTATTTCTCATCACGAATTCAATTGATGTCCTGGAGGAACTCAGAATGTTGAAGATGATCATGACAAATTCTGTCGAGAGGTTTCATGGAGATGTAATCGGTCGGCGATGACATCAAGTGAAAGGAATGATGAAGCGAAATGATCTTGGGACCATGAGTAGGACACAAACTCGAATTCAAGCTTGTCGTTCAAGGTGGAACGATAAGACGAGGAAATCGACATAAGCTTAGCTCATCATCGAAAGTTGTGCTCCGGAATTAAGGACCCGGTACCATAGTTAAAATTAGCACGATAATGATGTAGCCGATTAGGCTAGGAGTGACGTGATGGAGTATTAAACTTCTCAACAACAAAGTACTGGGAGTGCCGAATCTCAGTGTTGATTCGATTCACAAATCGGTGTTCACGGTTGACGACAACCCAGAACCCGTGGAGTGACTATGATGGGGAAAGGTACTACTTCAACAGAAATTCACAAGATGAAGTGCAATGGGTTGGTATCCTCGAGATACCAGGGGGTAATACTCGAAGGTAGAACAAAATAGAGGTTGGGAAGGCGTACTGATCTACAGAAAGCAAGTACTTTACCTGGTCCGAGAAATAGAATCAAAGGAGAACAATCATGGTCGGAACCACGGTTGCAAAGGATCAATTCACAGATACCAGATGATATTTATCAAGTAAATAGTTATTATTACAAGAAGCTTCCATGATAGGATCTATATCGTGTCCATGGGCATGAACACAAAGTTCAAGGTCGACTCCCACTTCTCTAATGCATAACCTTTCATTCACTTCTCATTTTCGAAGAAGTTGTAATGTTGAAATTTTATCTAGCAAAATACCAGAAGAGTATGACTCGTGAAAGCTTTCGAGGTCACACATATTAAGGAACGCCTAGGTTCAACCCATCGGGGGATCATGGAAACATATATCACAAACTTCAGGGGTAAATAACTCAAGCTCGATAGTAGAGCATGTGTGACAAAGCGAGAGGATACAATTTACTGAAGGCATTATGTATCAAGGAAAGAACTTCTCGAGGTTTTTGTATACGAAAGACACTGTCGGATGATATTCCAACAAAGGATCCGATGGTCCATAGCGGAGCTGATGTGAGTATCGGCACACAACCAGAGGAAGAAACAATGTGAAGGCATTGGATTATAGAAGCAACTTACTAATTCAAAGCTCACATGTAAAGGAATTATAATTTCCAAATCGAAGGATCAGAAGCAAATGCTCTGATTAAGGATGGATAAGTTGAGTAAGCTTAGGGGTAAAATCGACAGCAATTTGATTGGCCGAGATCCAGCTCATGTTTAAAATGACGTCTGAGCTGGAAAGATAATTTAAAAGGATCAACTGATGATTGCATGCATTCGCACTCATGTTGAATCAGTAGGATCAAAATCACGTTGTCTAAGGATACTAACGAATATTGCCAGACATATGGAAAGCATCCATAATTCAAGCAGACAAGTATTGCAGAGCAATAAGCTACTGAGGAATTTTGGAGGATCGAATAGTATTTCGAAGACAATTGTGAAGCACATGAACAACTAGGGATGAGCGGATACTCGATAAGGGCGAGAAATTATCCGTAGGGGTATTCAGGTGGCAAGGAACTGCAAGGCAGTAGGCACAAAATATTCTCGGAACAATAGAGAGGATTTCAGGGTATCTTGTTATAACAAGATCAACTGGGAATAAAAGTAATAACGGCAAGTGTATGTAATTGTCCATAGGGATATTTCGGTGGTAGGGAATTGCAAAAGCAACAGGCTCAAAGTCTCGAGAGAACATCGGAGAGCATCTTCGAAATCCTTCGGTGGACCAAGTAATCATCTGGAGTAAGGGGCTCTCCGGGTGGAAGTAGTTACGAGAACCTAGAGTCGACGTTAGTAAAATCATTTAACCCGAATAGAAGAGAGATCAGAGTCCCAGAGTATAGATCGAGGAATAAAAGATCCTAATACCACCCAATGGCGACGTGGGCCCGTAAGCTGCACAACCATGTTAGTAAAAAAACTTTTTCAATGACTAGACTCGACTTCGGCCAAGGAGTTGGAAAGGGGGATTCCTACAGGCAGTCGGCTCGGATACCAACTTGTGACGCCCCCGATTCAATCATACACTAATCATACACGCAAACGTGTACGAACAAGATCAGGGACTCACGGGAAGATATCACAACACAACTCTAAAAATAAAATTAAGTCATACAAGCATCATAATACAAGCCAGGGGCCTCGAGGGCTCGAATACAAGTGCTCGATCATAGACGAGTCAGCGGAAGCAACAATATCTGAGTACAGACATAAGTTAAACAAGTTTGCCTTAAGAAGCCTAGCACAAACTGGGATACAGATCGAAAGAGGCGCAGGCCTCCAGCATGGGATCCTCCTAAACTACTTCTGGTCGTCGTCAGCGGCCTGCACGTAGTAGTAGGTACCTCCGGTGTGGTAGGAGTGGTCGTCGACAGTGGCGTCTAGCTCCTGGGCTCCGGCATTTGGTTGCGACAACCAGGTAAAAAGGAAAGGGGAAAAGAAGGAGAAAGCAACCGTGAGTACTCATCCAAAGTACTCGCAAGCAAGGAGCTACACTACATATGCATGGGTATATGTGTAAAGGGCCATATCGGTGGACTGAACTGCCGAATGCCAGAATAAGAGGGGGATAGCTAATCCTGTCGAAGAATACGCTTCAGGCCACCTCCATCTTGCAGCATGTAGAAGAGAGTAGATAGTAAGTTCACCAAGTAGCATCGCATAGCATAAACCTACCCGGCGATCCCCTCCTCGTCGCCCTGTGTGAGAGCGATCACCGGGTTATATCTGGCACTTGGAAGGGTGTGTTTTATTAAGTATCCGGTTCTAGTTGTCATAAGATCAAGGTACAACTCCAAGTCATCCTGTTACCGAAGATCACGGCTATTCGAATAGATAAACTTCCCTGCAGGGGTGCACCACATTTCCCAACACGCTCGATCCCATTTGGCCGGACACACTTTCCTGGGCCATGCCCGGCCTCGGAAGCTCAACACGTCGCAGCCCTACCTAGGCACAACAGAGAGGTCAGCACACCGGTCTAAATCCTATGGCGCAGGGGTCTGGGCCCATCGCCCTTTGCACACCTGCACATTGTGTACGCGGCCGGAAGCAGACCTAGCCCCCTTAATACAAGTGCGAGCTTACGGTCCAATGCGGCGCGCGCCGCTCAGTCGCTGACGTCACGAAGGCTTCGACTGATACCACGACGTCGAGTGCCCATAACTTTCCCACGTAGTTGGTTAGTGCGTATAGACCAAAGTCCAGACTCAGATCAAATACCAAGATCTCGTTAAGCGTGTTATTATGAAGTAACCACGGATGCCGACCAGGGCCAGGCCCACCTCTCTCCTAGGTGGTCTCAACCTGCCCTGTCGCTCCGCCACAAAGTAACAGTCGGGGGCCGTCGGGAACCCAGGCCCACCTCTACCGGGATGGAGCTACCTGCCCCTTCAGCCCCCATCTCCGAACAGTATCATAAGTAATGTAACAGTATAAAGTATATAGCATATGTCCGTGATCACCTCCCGAAGTGATCACAGCCCAGTAGTATAGCATGGCAGACGGACAAGAGTGTAGGGCCACTGATGGAACACTATCATCCTATACTAAGCATTAGGATAGCAGGTAAAGGTATCAACAATTGTAGCAACAATGACAGGCTATGCAGCAGAATATGATTAACCGGAAGCAGTAACATGCTACACTACTCTAATGCAAGCAGCAGAGAGAAGGATAGGCGATATCTGGTGATCAAGGGGGGGGGCTTGCCTGGTTGCTCTGGCAAGAAGAAGGGGTCGTCGTCGATGTAGCCGATTACAGGGGTATCGGCAACGGTCTCGGAGCCTACCGAAAAGAAGTAACGGAGGGGGAACACAATAAATAACAGAGCAATCAAATGTAACACAAAGCAAGACGTGGCAATACGTTATGCTAGGGGTGACGTAACGCAGTGATATGTGATACCAGCGAAGGGGGGAAACATCCGGGAAAGTATCCCCGGTGTTTCGCATTTTCGGGAAGATGAACCGGAGGGGAAAGTTGCGTGTTTGATATGCGAGGGATGTGTGGCGGATGAACAGGCTACGTATTCGGATTTGTCTCGTCGTTCTGAGCAACTTTCATGTACAAAGTTTTCCCATCCGAGCTACGGTTTATTTTATATTAATTTTCTAAGTTTTTAAATCATTTTCTAGAATTAACGGAATTAATTTAATACTAAAATACATTTCTGACGTCAGCATGACATCAGCAGTCAACCAGTCAGTTGACTGGGTCAAACTGACGCGTGGGTCCTACTGTCATTGACTAAGACTAATTAAACAGGTTAATTAGTTTCATCAGTAATTAGGTCAACCTAACTAAGATTAATTAAGTTAATTAATTAATATTTTATTATTTATTTATTTATTCTTTTTTTTAAAAAAAATTAATCCCTTTTTTTTATCGTTCTAGGGCTGGGCCCCGTTCGTCGGTGGCTCATCCGAGCCACCAGGGCTACTAGGCGCGGGCTAACCGGGGCTGCGGCGGAGCGGAGCCCGGGGCATGCGGGCGCGAGCGCTGGCGGCCAGGAGCCGCGCGACGGCGACCGGAGCAGCAGATGGCAGCAGCAGCGGGTGGCGGCTGTAGCGAGTGGTGGGGGCAGGGGAGCGGGTCGCCGGAGCCAGAGGGAGCGGGTGCGCACGGTGGGGCCAGGGGTGGCGGAGTTGCGCGTGGGGAGGCGGTAGAGCGGGGAGCAGCAAGCGCGACGAGCGGCGACGAGCAGTAGGGCGCTGGGGGCCCGGGGTGACGGGGAGCAGCAGTAGGGCGGTGCGGAGCGCGGCGATGGGACAGTAGCCGGAGCGGGCAGGCGGCGTGCACGTGCGGAGGAGGGCGCGGTGGCCGCGAGCGCTGGGCGTGAACGAGGCGCCGATGCGGGCGGCAGAGCACGGCGACGGTCGTGCAATGCGTGCGGTGAGAGTGAGGCGTAGACGGGCACGGAGCAGGGGAAGAGAGGAGGAGAGGCTGGGCCTAACTTGCGGTGCAGGGGAACGGGGCGGTGAGGCTCGGTGATGCGAGTCGGGGAGGAGGACGAGGAAGGCGTGCGGTCCGGTGGGGGAGGCCGGCGAGGTCCAGGCGGCGCGGGCTCCGGGCAGCGTCTGCGAGGCGACGAGGCGATGGGGTCGGGGCACCGTTTTCCCCGATCCAGATCGGGGGGGGGGCAGAGGAGATCGTGGGAGGGGGAGTGGACCGAGAGGGGGGAGTGGGGAAGGGGTCGGTCTAGGGTTCGGGTGTGCGGTGGTTATCCAGCCGCGATGGGTCGGCTGGGTCGCGTTGGTGGGCAGCTGGGCCTGTTGGCCCAGTTGGCCGGGGGATGTCCTTTTCTTTCTATTTTTATTTTGTTTTGTCTTTCTCTTTTCTTATTTTTATTTGCTATTTTTGCTTTCTTTTAGTTTCCTTTTATTTTAGTTTTAGTAAATTACCAAAGTGGCACCTAAATAGATTTTACAAATTATGCCACTGCCACAATAGTTTAATACTTATAACAATTTAGTTTTGAAAATTTTTATTATTTTTAAAGCATTTAAATAATTGTATTTGCTACTGTTTTATTCATTTTAGAGTATTTAAACATTTTATAAAAGTGTGGTTTCTCCACCATAATTACCGATGCATTATTTGGCTCACTCCGAACATTTTAGTTTTAATATTTGAAAACTTTTATTGTTTGCTTGATTTTGAATTTGAATTCGAACCGGTTTCGAACTAACGCGAGATTAGCAACAGTAATCGAGGTGACGTGGCATCATTAGTAGAGGTTTACTGTAGCTTAAATATCCGGGCGTCACAGCCCACCTCCACGCAGTGACGAGGCGCCCAGCGCCTTTGACCTTCCTCGCGAAGTACCTGTCTTCGTACACTTCCTCAGCATGATGACGCGCCCGCCCTAAAGCTCTGTCGCCTCCTTTTTCCAAGCGACATCACGGGCTTCACAGGCCGCCTGGTACCTGGCTTCCTCCTCCGTGATCTTCTTGAACGCCACTTGCCTGGCTTTCTCAGCCGGCGGCAGCGACTTCCATAGACAAAGATTGTACTGGCCCCAAAACTAATCCAAAGTTGGGGGGTCCGGCGCAACCTCGTCCGGCGGCGCATAGGGGTCCTCGTCGCTGCTATTCGAGCGAGCGTCCTCGCGGGGCGGCGACTCCTCGTCGGCGCGTGGGTAGACTGGCGGCGCCATGGCGGAGATTTGACACACAGAGAGAGAGAGGGCGAGCGAGGGGAGGATGTAGATGAGAATGCAGGCGGGACAACATGAGCAAGGTGGTATTTATTGGCGGCCGGAATCTAGATCGACGGGAATGGTACACACGCCGGTCGCCAGAATTTACGAGTACTGTAGTTTGAATTACACACGATTCCCGCAGCAAAATCATGTGTGAACACAATAGCTGGCGGTTTCCAATACAGAACCGTGTCTGAATAATGATCCCCACCACTCACCTACCAAACCTCGAGCGCGAGATAGAGTGCCAATCGTGTGGGGGCCGGTTGTCTTGCCAGATCTTTACATTTTCTTTTTTGAACACCAGATATTTACATCATCTGATGATTTTTTAACTCGCACACAAGTACACAAAAATATGATTCTTCAAACCGTTATGGTTAGCCATTGCATGTATATGTAGTCCAAATTTGAATTACGGTCATTAAATGGCTAGAAAATTACTTAAATGTCTTTAAAAGGTCAAATGACCCCTGAAATTTTCCAATTTTCAAATGACAGCTGTATTAGTGAACGTTAAACGTAGAAAAAAATTGAAGGTCGTAAGAGGAACCTATCTCGTGTTCGTCATCAAACATGCATTGTTCCCTCTCGGAACCACGAACCTTCTAGTGAGTTGCGCCGGTTTGTGAGGGGGATGTGTCCAAACTTTCGTCAAACAGGCCAAATTTTTACCATATCATCTTGGTGGCATAACATTACATCAAGCAAGGTTTCATGTTTTCTGACCATTTTTTAATTTTTTGGTATTAAAATGCCATGGCACTCCATGCATGTGCCCATGCCGTGAGACCAATATGTTTGAAAATTCCTTCTATTTTACTACACATGGAATTAACTCGCACACAAGTACACAAATATGATTTTTCAAACCGTTATGGTTTGCCGTTGCATGTAGATGTAGTTCAAATTTGAATTACGACCATTAAATGGCTAGAAAATCACTTAAATGTCTTTAAAAGGTCAAATAACCGCCAGAATTTTACAAATTTTCACAGTATAGTTGTAGTAGTGCACGTTAAACGTAGAAAAATTTGGAGGTTGTAAGAGGAAGCTATCTCGTGTTCGTTATCAAACATGCATTATTCCCTCTCGGAACCACGAGCCTTCTAGTGAGTTGCTCTAGTTTGTGAGGGGTGTGTGTCCAAACTTCCGTCAAACATGCCATTTTTTTACCACATCATCTTGGTGGCATGACATTACGTCAAGCAAGGTTTCATGTTTTTCTGATCATTTCTTAATTTTTTGGAATTAAAATGCCATGGCACTCCGTGCATACATATGCATGTGTCCATGTCGTGAGACCAATATGTTTGAAAATTCCTTCTAATTTACTGCACATGGAATTAACTCGCACACAAGTACACAAATATGATTTTTCAAACCGTTATGGTTAGCCGTTGCATGTAGATGTAGTTCAATTTTGAATTACGGTCATTAAATGGCTAGAAAATCAATTAAATGTCTTTAAAAGGTCAAATGACCCATAGAATTTTCCTAATTTTCACATTACAGTTGTAGTAGTGCACGTTAAACGTAGAAAAAATTTGAAGTCCGTAAGAGGAAGCTATCTCCCGTTCGTCATCAAACATGCATTGTTCCCTCTCGGAACCACGAGCCTTCTAGTGAGTTGCTCCGGTTCGTGAGGGGTGTGTGTCCAAATTTTCGTCAAACATGCCAATTTTTTTACCACATCATCTTGGTGGCATGACATTGCATCAAGCAAGGTTTCATGTGTTTTTGATATTTTTTTTATTTTTTTGGAATTAAAATGCCATGTCACTCCATGCATACATATGCATGTGTCCATGTCGTGAGACAAATATGTTTGAAAATTCCTTCTAATTTACAACGCATGGAATTAACTCGCACACAAGTACACAAACATGACTTTTCAAACCGTTGTGGTTAGGCCTTGCATGTAGATGTAGTTCAAATTTGAATTACGGTCATTAAATGGCTAGAAAATCACTTAAATGTCTTTCAAAGGTCAAATGACCCCTAGAATTTTCCAAATTTTCACATTACAGTTGTAGTAGTGCACGTTAAACTTAGAGAAAAATTTGAAGGCCGTAAGAGGAAGCTATCTCCCGTTCGTCATCAAACATGCATTGTTCCCTCTCGGAACCACGAACCTTCTACTGAGTTGCTCCGGTTTGTGAGGGGTGTGTGTCCAAACTTTCGTCAAACATGACAATTTTTTACCACATCGTCTTGGTGGCATGACATTACATCAACCAAGGTTTCATGTGTTTCTGATTTTTTTTATTTTTCGGAATTAAAATGCCATGGCACTCCATGCATACATATGCATGTGTCCATGTCGTGAGGCAACTATGTTTGGAAATTCCTTCTAATTTACTGCACATGGAATTAACTCGCACACAAGTACACAAATATGATTTTTCAAACTGTTATGGTTAGCTATTGCATGTAGTACGGTCATTAAATGGCTAGAAAATCACTTAAATGTCTTCAAAAGGTCAAATGACCCCTAAAAATTTCCAATTTTTCACATGGCAGTTGTATTAGTGCACGTTACACGTAGAAAAAAATTGAAGGTTGTAAGAGGAAGCTATCTCCCGTTCGTCATCAAACATGCATTGTTCCCTCTCGGAACCATGAGCCTTCTAGTGAGTTGCTCCGGTTTGTGAGGGGTGTGTGTCCAAACTTTCGTCACACATGGCAAAAAATTTACCACATCATCTTGGTGGCATGACATTACATCAACCAAGGTTTGATGTGTTTCTGGTATTTTTTAATTTTTTGGAATTTAAATGCCACTCCATGCTTAATTGTGTCATAGCTGTTAGACCAATATGTTTGAAAATTCCTTCCAGTTTACTGCACATGGAATTAAATCGCACACAAGCACACAAAATATGACTTTTCAAACCGTTATGGTTAGCATTAAATGGCTAGAAAATCACTTAAATGTCTTAAAAAGTCAAATGGCCCCTGAAATTTTCCAAATTTGACATGACAGTTGTATTAGTACTACAAAATTTCTCTTACATTTAAAACACCATCTGTTGCCACTTTACTCCAAATTTGTCTTTCACAGCTAATAAAAAATATCTACAACATCACGCACAGTTGTTTTCTAGGAACCGTTTGCGATGAAGATATCCGGGTCTATTTAAGTCTCCCTCCTTAAGCTTCGCCGGCTTGTCTGCTCCAGTGCCCGCAACCCCCGAATCCACAAATCCCGATCCCCATTCCCGCACCCACTTCTTACAAAGATGACGCCATGGAAACGCTTCGTGAAGGCCCGTACGATGGCCGCGTCCCCCCCCCCCCCCCGAGCGTCGCCGCCTGCGTCGAGAGTGCCGCCGCATCCGCATTGAGTGTGGCCGCTTCCACCGAGAGGGCGTCTGCGGCAGCCAATAGGGCAGCTGCAGCAGCCGACACGGCTGTAGCTGCTGCTGCGATGGCAGCTGCAAACGCCGAGAGCGCTCGAGCTGCCGTCCATGCCTCCGATGTCGCCCTGGCCCGGGTCGAGGCCATCCATGCCAAGATCGATGATGCACACGCCAAGATATTCCAGGCCACCTCGGACTCCAGCATGCAACCCACGTTCAAAAAGGCAGTGGTGGCCATGGAGCACCTGCTTCCTCATGAGGTCGCCGAGCAGGAGCTGGAGATGCAAGAGGTGGCGGAGATCGAGGAGTGCCGGGAGGAGGAGTTGCGCGTGGCCGAGGTCGAGGTAGAGAAGTGTCTGTGCGTCAAGGAATCGGCGGTGGAGTACCAACGCGAGCTCTTGCGCAGCCACTACTACGAGTACTACAACCTTGAGGGCGGTGCCGAGGACGAGGACGAGGACGTGGTCGACTTCAGCAGGGAGGACGCGGAGTCCACCAACGGCGGCATGTCGCCAGGACAAGTCATCGACATCTCCTCTCACATCGGCGATGCATAGGCCGGCACGACGGCGGATTTGTTAAAATTATGCGTACTTAGGCTTTGTTTTTAATACTGGTCTTTTGTTAGAGCAACGTTTAGGTCAACTGGCTCTGTTTAATTACTAAAATTCCTCGATTCAGTAAGTGTGGTCTGTCTGCTGTACGCTCTTTTGTGTGCCCAAATTAGCTAGCGATGTTAAATTATGCAATGACGTATCCGGGGAAATTTCCACCAAAATTTGAATTATCAAACTCATCCCATGCGCGTAAAGTAGAAGAATCGTTTGCGATGCACGCAATCGTTCAAAGTGAATGGTCCGGCGGCACCGCGCGCAAAGTTTCCGTCCACATTTCCAAAATTTTGGCCTACCGTCAAAATATCTACCCCCGCCCCTCCCCCCTTCCCCACCCCCTTTTCTCCCCGACCACAAGTCACATTTCCCCTATTTCCTCCTTCCTTCCTTCCTTCCTAAGCTATAGCCGCTTCCTTGCTCTCGCAGTCTCGCATCCTACCACCGGGGTCGCCATGGTCTTCTTCAAAGACCTCTCCAGCGGTTCCTCCTCCGGCGATGACTCCTTCACCACCCGGGTATGCCTCTCTTCTCTCTCGGGCTATGACTTGGAATGAAGGATTTTTACCCGGCGGTCGATTTGAGTCATTTCTTCCTCTTGTAGCTCCCTAGGACCATCAGTGGCAACGAATGGAGCAGGGTGGCTGAAGATCTATCTGCTCATTGTCACCATCAATCTCCATGCGTGAAGCTAGTTGCGTTTGAATCTGTGGACAGTGGGAGGAAGTTTCTGGCAAGTGCAGAGAAGGTTAGACCCTCTTCCGTTGTTACAAATCATTTGTTAGATGTGATTCAGACACTGTCACGGTCCCAACCCATTCATACCACACCTTCAACCAAACGCATCCTAAGACAGTGTCACAGTTTGTACCTAGTATCTAAAATTTTGCCATCTCATCAGCGGTGCCATTAGAAAATTGTTTGGCACCGCTTCAGCAGTTTGTGCAGCCAACTTTGGTCCACACATCCGAGCATCCAAGCAGTAAAATACTAAATCTTTATGGCATGAAGGAACTGGGCATCGGAGCAACTAGGTGCTCCAGAGTCCGGGTCCCTGATTTTTTCCGCTGCATCGGCTTGCCAGTGCAGGGCACCGGTGCGAGATGTAGCAACAGTTGTCTTTACACCAGTTTTGGCATACATAGTGGACGACCTTAGTGCTATTAGTTCTATGTTACTAAATTTGTGCATGTACACACCCGTTAGTATTAATTTGTTGTCATCCAAACATTGTCGCTATGCTGTTGCAGTTATATTTACCTTCTTCATAAAATGTTCAATTTGTTATTTATTGTACATGAGTAAGAACTTGTAGTGTTGTTGTAGTTAATTATAGCTTCTGATGTTCCAGAATTTGGTTGTTGTCTGAGTAGTAATTAATTCATTTGCACATTGATCTTTTTGAGAAGATATGTCATAATTAACACGTTTCTTCAGTTTTTCAAAATAAGCGTTGGTGATTTTCTATGTTGCTATAAACCCATTTACCCTACAATTGTTACTGATCTAGTTTTAAATATTATAGGATGAACAGAAGTATTCTTACTTCGAGTGGGTTGATCAAGAGTGGCCACAGTCTTTGAAGATGTGCCTAGCGAAGCTCTGGAGCATGTATGAGGAAGAGAACAGAGAAAGTGTTGTGAACGCTGAAAAATATTTGAAGATGCGGGATAAAAAGAGGAAGCTGGAGAATGAGCTCAGATTTTTTAAATCAGACTTTGCTAAGATGGTGTTGGCGGAGGAGGAGGCACTTTCCCAGTTGGCCAGTGCAAAACAGGTTCTTACTGAACTGAAAGCAGAGGTGGATAAGACGAGCCTAGATGATCTTGATTAGGCAAATGAATATATTGTTCTTATGAAGTTGAACTAGCTATATGTTGTATTGTGATGTTTTCATGTAGCTATCGTACTGTGATGTTATAATATATTTATGTGCCTGATATGAAATTGGCAAATAGCTGTTTGATATGAGATGTGAATTTGCGTAATACTATAATTATTAATTGTAAACCAATAAACCTGCTAAATGTGTCATGGAACTCTACAAACGGTTCTAGCAGTAAAAGCGCTTGTGATGGATAGCCCAATGCCACACAGTTTTCTTCATCAAATCGTGTGTGATGTAGTTGATAAAAGCAAACAGTTAACCAAGGCAGAGCGTTCGTGATAGTTACACCTTTTACAGACGAGCCTACACATAAAACTGTGTGGGGTGTACATACGAACAAAAATGTTTTCCCTCGATTGACTGAGTAGGATGTACATAAGAACAGAAACGTATGCCTTGGATTGACTGTGTGTGATATACATACCTACAAAAATGTTTTTTCTAGGATTCACCATGTGGGATGTACATACCTACGGAAAGATTGGATTTCGATGCCTCGCCCGATCGCACACGAGCTCATTTGGTGTCCCAGGAGGGCCTATCCCCGACGATTTCTGGGTCATGTGGGAAGGACGCCCCTATTGCTCACACGCACTTGGCGACGGTTCCAAATGCCGTCACGCAAAGGGGTTAAAAACCATTTGTATAGCACCGACGCATACCAGTGAGACCCCGGGAGATAGAGTTTGTGTTTATGTGCGAGAAAGAGATATTTAAGAGGCAGAGCCGTAGCTTCTCATACCTAAGGAGTGCAAGACATCTCTGTGTGAGAGGGGGTGTGCGAGTGGCACACAGGGGAATAGTATAGAGAAATGAGACACCGGGAGACGAAGTTTGTGTTTGTGTGAGAGAAAGAGATTTCACGTGGAGAATCATAGTTAGAGACACACAGCAGGCAGCGAGATATACTTAGAGAGATATAGAGTGATGAAGGTCGAGGGAGAGAGGTACCGTCAGTATGTTACAAAGATAAAAGATCATTGTCGACATACAGGTAGCACGAGAGATACCCGAGAGACGATGAACGCATATAGGTCTAGAGAGATACTCCTATATAAGCATGAGTGATAGCTATATGAGACGAATATCTAGATTAAAGGGGATTCAAATATTTAAACTAGAGATCACAACATCGATAATATCATAACGAAAATTGGTGTATCAAACATGCATATTCATTTGAATTTGGGGACACGTGTAATGTTATATAGTTTATCAATATTAGTGATCCATAGATTCTTTAATTAGAGACAATGCCTGGTTTATATGCAATTAATGTCTAAACGGGATTACACTATATATTGCGTGTGTGAAACACAATATACATGTTTGAGAAGTAAAAAAAACGCATGAAACACACATTAATTGGAGACAGTTAGCGAGGAATACATACATTGGATTTCAACATAAAGTGGTTTCAAATATTTGAAAATCCAAATTAAGACGGATCCAACCTTATGAATCTGAGATCATGCCATTTGTAAACCATATTTATGTATAAAGGGTGTTGTGCTTTTGAAAGTATATATAGAAAATGATGTGTATAGAATTTTATTCCAATCGAAAATGGATCCTGCCCGACCAAAAATAGAATACAAACTAAATTTGAATTGAGTTGGCATGGTAAACGTGCACTCTTGCTCAAATTTGAACGAAGCGGGGAAAGTCGTAGTAACCGCCCGAAACCAAAATCTGCGAGATGGAAATTACTGCCTATCCCTCACACGCAAAGCCAATCGGCTCGATTTCTATAGGTTTCGATAGTGGTAGGTTTGTAATTTCACTCAAACATGACATAACCGCCTCTCAACCAGATTCATACACGGTGGGCGCCAAAACACAGTCTCTTCTCGGCCGAAATAGACTCCCTCCCTGATTCATACATGGTGGGCGCCAAAACAAACTCTCGTCGGCAAATATTCGATGTATGCGAGATTACCGTCCTATCCCCAACCGGCAAATATTCGGTGTATGCGAGATTACCGGCAGGCTGAACCAGGGCGGGTCTCGCACGCTGAGCCGTTTCGGCGATGTCGGTGCAGATGTCCGGCTCAGGGCCCGGTTCGCCAATCTTGCCAATGAAAACGTGAATGCCGCCAAAGGGGACCCGGTACCCGTACTCAATTGAGCCGGCCTCGGGGCCCCAGCCTGCGTCATCGATGTAGAGCTTGCTGCGACGACTCTTGGTCATCCGGCCCACAGCGTATCCCTTGAGCCCTTCGAAGCTGCCTTCTAAGAACTTGAAACCATCATGCGATAGCCCCACGGTGGGCGCCAACTGTCGTGGTTTTGTCACGGCTGATGTCCTAGAGAGAGGACTTAGTCGTGGAGCCATCGCGACAGGTTAGCTTAAAGGGGTTAAAGCAGACAAAGGACGCAGGGAGTTTATATTGGTTCGGCCCCTTGCGGTGAAGGTAAAGGCCTAATCCAGTTGATGTGGAATTGCCAGGGTTTCTATGACCAGGGAGCGAATCCGCTATGCCTGGCTCTCGAGTTGTTGTTTTCTGTTCCTAAACCGCCGCGGGTCGTCCCTTTATATACACAGGTTGACGCCCGGCGGTTTACAGAATCACGAGGCCGACTCATCAACGTATCCGGCTCGGTTTCTACCTTTTCTTATCTTACAATACAAGTTACATATCATATGGCGGTTTATGTCTACAGGCCCTAATCCGCCTTTGGGCCCTGGGCCTCCTTGCTAGATCTCCTTCGTAAAGCGCCATACTCCTTGTCTTCATGGGCTTCAAACATAAATAACTCATTATGGGTATAACCCGGCCCCTCCTGGCTGGTTTATACTCAGTAGTAATATCCCCAACATTAGGCCCCAGATTGATTTAAACCTGTTCATGTCAATCTTCAACACTTAGGAAAATTCCCCTTTTAGCGCCTTCGCATATCCTTGTAATCCGCCATGAGGTCATCCTCCAAGATTGTAATAAACCGCCATGACGTCACTTGTTATTTAAAAATTGTATATCTCACCTTCATTAATGAGCCTCCGACAATCGAGGCGACAGCTCTGTCACATATCCCACTTTTGGGCTCCTCGATTTTCGTGCCTGTCACTTATCCCTTCGCCTTATAAATAAGACCGGGGGGTCCTTTTCATCCCCCCCCCCGTGCCTCCTCACTTCCTCTTCTTCCTTGCGCTGACCTGACCCTCACGCGTGGCCGTCGTCGTCAAGCTCCGCCCTCGACCTCATCTTCGGCCGCTGCATCAACTTGGATGTACCAGAGAAACGCGGCGCGCCTTCGCTGTTCCATCGGCAACATAAGTTTCCCCTTTCCTTGCTCTAGATCTGCCATTAGGGTTTCGGCGTTCATCGAAATTCGAAGCTGTTCTTCTTTGTTCATCTCCGTAGTGTAAATGACGACCTCAGACATGACATTTTCTTACGCAGTCGCAGTCATAATCCCCTTTTTCATCCTTAGAACATCTTCTTCGTATAGAAAAAACTCATCTGGACCTGATGAACTACTTAAACACCTGTATTTCGAGTCTGAATATATTTTGATTTACTGATACGCTGCAGATCTGAAATTACCATATCAATCTGTGAAACTTGTTTTGCCCTTACTTAGACATTTTAGATCTGTACCTTCCATGCCAAGGTAGGCGGTTTAACTTGTTTAGAAATGATAATCCGGCAGGTACCATTAGTCCCCTCTTAAATCGTCGATTGCTTTATCTTTGTAATCCCTCCAATGTCAGACTCCGGTTTAACAATGTGCATCCACATCT
This sequence comes from Aegilops tauschii subsp. strangulata, assembly GCF_002575655.3. Classification (NCBI taxonomy): domain Eukaryota; kingdom Viridiplantae; phylum Streptophyta; class Magnoliopsida; order Poales; family Poaceae; genus Aegilops; species Aegilops tauschii. Next base: position 203,611,354 of record NC_053035.3, on the reverse strand, counting down.
GTCTTCTCCTTCTGATCTTGCATCGCTTTATACTTGTCAGTTATAAATCATAAACCGGCATTCAATCTTTCTTTCAGCTTTTCCTAGAAATGGCCAAGCAATTTTACTCCTACAATTGGGTTCCATCCCGGGTTACCGAGGAACAATTGAACAACTTAGTCAACATGGGCGCTTTAGCAAAAAAGGAGGCCATCCACTGGAGGGTCCCTGGCCCGGAAAATCCTCCTGAGCCTTAAAACGGAGAAGTGATTATGTTCGTTGATCATTTGGGTCGAGGGTTTAGCCCTCCCGGATCAAAAAAATTCCGAGATGTGCTTGCTAGCTTCCAACTCCATCCTCAAGACATTGGACCAAACTCTGTGTCCAATATTTGCAATTTCCAAGTATTTTGCGAGGCTTATCTTCAAGAGGAGCCCACAGTTGAACTGTTTAGGGATTTCTTCCACTTGAACCGTCGTACAGAATTTACAGATGGACCCAATACTGAACTTGGCGGGATGGCAATTCAGAAGAGGAAAGATATCAGCTTCCCTCACGCCAAGCATCACAGTCACCCCAAGGACTGGAATCAGACTTGGTTTTACTGCCGAGATACGTCTCCAACTGACGAAAATCCTCTCCCGGGTTACTGTCCTCACCGGCTTAGCAATACACATCCATTTCCCCAACGTCTTAACGCCAAGGAACGATCCAAGTATGCACCATAGCTTTCAAAGCTTCGGGCCTTCGTTGCGAACGGTTTAACAGGCGTTGATTTTGTTCGTTGTTGGATCTCCTGGAGCATTCTGCCTTTGAGCCGACGCCCCGGTTTAATGTGTGAGTACACAGGGGATTTGAAAGATCCTCAACGACATATTGACATTCAGCTAACAGAAGATGAAGTTACTGAAGCTGTTAAGAAGATATTGGATGAATCTGTGGCTGTCTGCAGCAAAACAGGGTTGAACCCCTTCTGTACTTCCAATAAACCGCCAGCTGTAAGAATCATATAACTCCTGCTTTAACCCGGTCCTTTTAAATATTCCCTCAAAAAAATTTCAATCTTTGACAAGACGATGATCCGTTCTGGAAAAAGAAGTCGCAGGATAAACCGGCGAAGACACCTCGTGTCAAGACTAAGGCCACCAAGAGGCCTGCCAAAAAGAAAAACGCTGAACCGTCTGAACAAACGTTGATGATGATCTGGATAATCCGGATTCAGAGGTAGAACTTGACTCTCTTGGTTCGTTTTTTCATACATCTCATTGACAATGACTATTATCAGGATGACGCTGAAGGAAGCCATGCTGACGATGTAGAGGTAATTATTCTTTCCTCCGGTTCAGATCCTCTGCCAACACAGAAAATCCGTCAAGCAAACCAGAAAGTAAGATTTTCTCACCCCCTAGCTCACTTGGACCCAAACTTTCTTTTGAAGAAGCAGCAACACGAAGCTCGCCGCACAACCTGGCACAGCGGCCAGGTAGTTACCTCCGCCGGTTTACCGAACACTCCAGTCCGGAAACGTCGATCATAGGTCTCTTATATTCCTGATACTTCTTACCCCAAGGCGGGTTGTTTCCGACAGCCTCTTAATCCGTCTGATTTGAATTATCAGGGAACACCTCATTCATCCTCTGGCAAGTCAACGGCCACACAATTTCCACCCCTCAAGACGGTTCCTGGGTGAGTTATGTTTTAATTTTATCCTTAACATATTATAATTTCCCGATGTATTGCCCTTTATGTTTGTTCTCCTCAGTGCTAAGCCTAGACCCAACAAGAAGGCCCGGTTAAATAAACCGGCTGACGACAATGTAGTTACTGAACCGGAAAAAACTCCAGATCTAGAAGAAACAAATGCTGACGCCATGCTTGATGATCCGCCACCACAAGATTATGACTTTGTTGTTGAACAAGTAGAGGTTGATCCAATGGGCCATGCTGATAAAACGACAAGCCCGGTCCGAGCCACTGACAAACCATCAAGCCTAGTCCGCGCCGCTGATAAACCTTCAAGCCCAGTCAAGGCTGCAGATGACAAGACAGATGATGTTATGATTACTGGCTTTGGCCACACCACCCCTGGTAATCTTGTTGCTTTATCAAAGCATAGTGCCAAGGAAGAGCTTTCTGCTATGGGCAAAGGCAAGTGGAATGCAAACTTGTCAAGCTACGCCCATCTCAACGCCCAACACATTCATTCTGGCTTCTTAAACCGTCTGTACACAAGCCGGACCAATGAAGCCGGCTTAGTGAACTTGATGAAAGAACGATATGATGTAACTACCGCTGAACTCTGCATATCTGTTTTTCTCTTGTGTCCAAATACCAACTCCAGTAGCCCCCAAGGGCCGGTTTATTATATAAATTTAAACCGGGACTTTAGAATACTTCAACTTTGCTTGCGTAGCCCCCAAGGGACGGTTTAACTTATTAAGATGAACCGAGACTTTAGAATAATAACCTTGTCACTTTCTCCTGTGTAGCCCCCAAGGGCCGGTTTAACTTATTAAGATGAACCGGGACTTTTACCAATGTTTACTTTGAGCAAATATACATTAGCCCCCAAGTGCCAAGAATAATACTTGTATTGTGCTTGGGACTTGTAAAAATTTCTGATAACAAGAAAATAAGCATTAGCCCCCAAGTACCAAGTGTATAACTTGTTATGTGCTTGGTACTTCAAGTATGTACTGCCAACTCATGATATTTCTGTCTCTTATAGGCTGAGCTGAGCAAAAAGGAAGCCCAAACCGCTGATCTTCAAGAGGAGCAGACCAGTGCCTTAACAGCCATGGAGAAGCTGAAGGAAAATTTCAAGAAGGAGCGGGCGGATTGGGACATAGAGAAAGTCGCATTGCAAAAGAGAGCTGAGGATGTCGAAGCAGCCCTTAAACCGATGGCAGAAGAGCTGACTGGCTTAAAGCGACGGATAAATGCCATGACCACTGCTGTGTTTGGTAAACATCCTCACTTTAAGTTTTCGACATATATTATCCCATCAGTTGCCAGTTTACTGATGCTCGTAATCATGCAGGAACTCGCATTACCCATCTGGGCTCTGACATGCAGAAAAAATTGAAGGCTGCCTACACTCTTATAGAGCAATTATATACCGGCGCGCAACAGATCATATGCACTGCTTCTCATAACAAGCTGCCCCCAACCTTAATCAAGGAAACCTTAGAAAGGTTGTCAATGCTGCCTGCCCGGTTTGAAGAGTTAAAAAGATCAGCTGCAAGGGCAGGTGCTCTGACCGCGCTAACCCAGGCTAAAGCATGGGTGCCTGATCTTGATCCGGTGGATGTGGGTAAGGGCTATCCAAGCTTAAGGGAAGACGGATCAGATTTTAACAATGATGACCTCCGATCCATAACCAGGGAAATGCGCCCGCTGGCTTGCCAATTGGCTGAAGAAACTGATCTTTCACATTACCATGCGATTTATGACGTCAACAACAAACGGGTTGCTGCACCAACTCCTGACGCTCAAAATCTTATCCCACCAATCTGTAAGCATACATATGCCCCTGACGTTGAACCGTCCACACTTATAAGCGATGAAGCTATATTCCAAGCCCTAACTGGGATCGATTGGGCAACCATTGACTTCTAGCCACTGGGTAGAGAGGAGGAGGATGAACCGGCGCAAGATGATCCACAGCCATCAAGTCAGCCCGGCGAGGAGTCATGAATCGGGGGCCGGTTTAACCTTCCACATACTGCAACACTTTGCTGAAAACAATTATTCTTTTGGGCACCAAAGTGCCTTGTAATAGGCTAGTTGAAACACTTGGTCTGCTATGCCATCGTGCATACTCATTTTGCATTGCACTGTTAATCCGCCATCATTATGTTATGTCTGCATATCATACTTAGCAGTTTTATTCAACCTGTTTCTGCACACAACAAGTTTAAAGTGTCCTGGCGGTTTACCACCGGACGGGTCATAATGCCCAACACATAACCCAGGTTTATCACCAAGGCTGTATTTAAAAATAATGAAAAATGAAATGTGTCATACCTGTGATACTGACTCATATCGTTGGATTTACCAACGTTTTGTAATAAGGGTGATAACCCCAAGCTTGAGTACTGATAACTCCTTCCATATTTTGCCGGTTTATGATAAAACCGTACCGGGTTGTAATAAACACCGGATTATCCTTATATAATACTGGCGACTTGTAGTCGAAACCAGACCGGGTCAATAAGCGTCGATTATAATTGATCAAGTACTGACAACTTATAGTTGAAAGCCAAGCCGGGTCAATAAACACCGGTCTATCAAAAGATATTATAAACCTCATCAAAGGAGAAAAAACTTGGCAAATAAAAGCACAGAAAGAACATTCGAGGCTTTTCATGGGCTGCCAGGCCCAAAATCAAGGCTTTTCATGGGCTGCCAGGCCACTGAGTTAAACCATTTTACAAAGCCTTTTAAGATGGACCTCACATTAACCAATCGTCATTTTAAACTTGACAAGTTCAGGGTCTATGAGATTGACTTGTCAAACATTCGGCGGGTCATACCAGGATTACCTGGACGGAGTGGCTTACTTAAAAAGGCAGGATAACCCGGGGGTTTTAGGTGAATACACTTGGCTTCCAAGCCTGGCTTGATAGCCTATTACAAGGGTGTAGACTCTTTGTTCTTTGAGAAGCAAAGAGCCCCTGAGCAATATTTTGAGCTGTGCTCAGTGGGTGCCTATGTTTGAGTTGTGCTTTTGCAACACTCTCTTTGGCCCCTAAGTTTTTTCCTTTTGGCCTTAAGCCGATCAAGAGGTGTAGCGACGGTTCGAATACGACCAAGCCCCCAAGTGATTTTCCTGGTGGCCTTATGCCGATCAAGAGGTGTAGCTATGGTTCGAATATGACCAAGCCCCCAAGTGATTTCCCTGGTGGCCTTACGCCGATCAAGAGGTGTAGCTATGGTTTGGATACGACCAAGCCCCCAAGTGATTTTTTATATATGTGGTTGTATAAGCCGGATCAATGGGCAAACAGGATTCCGCTATATAAACAGAAGCCCCCATGTCACCACACATGATTGAAGAAAAACAACAGAGACCCCGCTTTAGCTGAGGCTCCGGTTTATTAATTTGACTATAATATATACATTGTCATTACTATGTACATAAGAAGAGCCTATGGCTCAAGTATAGTAAGGCCGAAGATGAGCGATATTCCACGGCCGGTTGGTCTCCTCATCCGATTTACGTGAGTCTTTGTGCTCTCGAACATCGATAAGGTAGTATGACCTGTTATGCAGATTCTTGCTGACCACAAAGGGCCCTTCCCAAGGCGGGGATAACTTGTGCATATCAGTCTAATCCTGGATGAGTCGGAGCACTAGATCGCCTTCTTGAAAAGTTCTGGTTCTAACCCGACGGCTGTGATAGCGACGCAGATCTTGCTGGTAAATCACCAAACGAGCTGCTGCAATGTCACGCTCCTCATCTAACAGGTCAAGTGCTTCCTGTCATGCCTTCTCATTGTCAGCTTCGACATAAGCCGCCACACGAGGCGAGTCATGACAGATGTCACTAGGAAGAACCGCCTCTGCCCCGTAAACCATGAAAAAAGGCGTGTAACCCGTAGATCTGTTGGGCGTGGTATTGATGCTCCATAATACAGAAGGTAACTCCTCCACCCAACAACCCGGCGTCCATTGTAAAGGAACCATGAGCCGAGGCTTGATGCCTCTTAGGATCTCTTGATTGGCTCTCTCCGCCTGACCATTGGACTGGGGGTGAGCCACTGATGATACGTCAAGCCGGATGTGCTCACGTTGACAAAATTCTTTCATAGCACCGTTGGACAGATTAGTGCCATTATCAGTTATAATACTGTGTGGAAAGCCAAACCGGAAAATCACCTTCTTGATGAATTGAAACGGCATAGCTGCATCACACTTACTGACTGGCTCTGCCTCCACCCACTTAGTGAACTTATCAACCGCCACTAGAAGGTGGGTCTTCTTATCCTTAGATCTCTTAAAGGGCCCAACCATATCCAAACCCCAAGTCGCAAACGGCCAAGTGATTGGAATCATCCTCAACTCTTGAGCCGGTACATGAGCGCGCCGTGAGAATTTTTGACAGCCATCACATTTTTTGACCAAGTCCTCAGCATCGGCATGAGCCGTCAGCCAATAGAAACCGTGACGAAAAGCCTTGGCTACCAGATACTTTGAACCGGCGTGGTGACCACAATCTCCTTCGTGGATCTCATGCAAAATCTCACGGCCTTCTTCAGGAGACACGCAACGCTGAAATGCCCCTGTCACACTGCAATGATGTAATTCTCCATGGAGAATGGTCATTGACTTGGACCACCGGATTATCTGCCTGGCCAGAGTTTCATCCTCCGGTAACTCACCCCGGTTCATATACGCCAAATATGGGACCGTCCAATCTGGGATGATATGGAGAGCCGCCACTAGCCGAGCCTCCGGATCAGGAACTTCCAAATCCTCCTCTGTAGGTAGCTTGACCGACGGGTTATGCAAAACATCCAGGAAAACATTGGGTGGAACCGGTTTACGTTGGGAACCCAAACGTTTTAAAGCGTTCACCGCTTCATTCTTTCGCCGGTCCACATGGTCAACCTGATAACCTTTGAAGTGACCAACAACAATATCCACCTCTCGATGATATGTTGCCATGAGCGGGTCCTTGGAATCCCAAGTACCAGACACTTGTTGAGCCACCAGGTCCGAGTCACCGAAGCACTTAACCAGGCTTAAATTCATCTCCTTAGCCATTCGAAGACCATGGAGTAAAGCCTCATACTCAGCTGCATTGTTAGTGCAAGGGAACATTAAACGGAGAACATAACAAAACTTATCACCTCGTGGGGAAGTTAACACGACTCCAGCCTCCGAGCCCTCCAATTCTGGACCCATCAAAATGAATAGTCCAATAAGTGTGATCCGGCTTCTCTTCTGGCGCTTGTAACTCTGTCCAGTCATTGATGAAATCCACAAGTGCCTGAGATTTGATTGCCGTCCGAGGCATATATTTTAGCCCATGAGGTCCAAGCTCAATAGCCCACTTGGCAACCCGGCCAGTTGCTTCCCTGTTCTGGATTATATCCCCCAAAGGGGCAGAGCTGACCACAGTAATAGGATGACCCTGGAAATACCGTTTAAGCTTCTGGCTCGCCATGAAAACTCCATACACCAGCTTCTGCCAATGTGGGTACCTCTGCTTAGACTCAATAAGCACCTCACTAATATAATAAACCGGCCGTTGAACCGGATACTCCTTTCCAGCCTCCTTGCACTCCCCCACAATAGCCACACTAACAGCCCGAGCATTAGCACCCACATATAACAAAAAGGGCTCTTTATCAACAGGAGCAGCAAGGACATGCGGCTCAGCTAGCTGCCGCTTTAGATCCTCAAATGCTTCATTGGCGGCATCACTCCAGACGAAATCATCCGTCTTCTTTAGCATATGATACAAAGGGATGGCCTTCTCCCCAAGGCGACTGATAAACCGACTTAAGGCTGCAATCCGGCCTGCCAAGCGTTGAACATCATTGACACACTTCGGTTTAGCCAGCGAGGTAATAGCCTTGATCTTCTCCGGATTAGCTTCAATGCCCCTGTTAGACACCAGAAAACCCAAGAGCTTGCCCGCCGGTACACCAAAGACGCACTTGGCCGGATTAAGCATCATCTTATAAACCCGGAGGTTATCAAAAGTCTCCTTCAAATCACCTATCAATGACTCCTCTTTTCTGGACTTCACCACAATATCATCCACATAAACATGAACATTGCGCCCGATCTGATTATGAAGACAATTCTGCACACAGCGCTGATAAGTCGCATAGGCACTCTTAAGCCCAAAAGGCATAGATACATAGCAGAAGGCTCCAAAGGGAGTTATAAAAGTTGTATTCTCCTGGTCCTTAACTGCCATTTTGATCTGATGATAACCAGAATAAGCATCCAGAAAGCTCAAACGCTCACAACCCGCCGTAGCATCAATGATTTGATCAATACAAGGGAGAGCAAAAGGATCTGCCGGACAATCCTTGTTCAAATCTGTGTAGTCCACACACATACGCCAAGTGCCATTCTTCTTAAGTACTAGCACCAGATTAGCCAACCACTCAGGATGAAATACTTCAATGATAAACCCAGTTGCCAAGAGCCTGGCTACCTCCTCACCAATGGCCTTGCGTCTTTCTTCATTGAAGCGGCGGAGAAACTGCTTGGCCGGTTTAAACTTGGGATCAACATTAAGAGTGTGCTCAACGAGTTCCCTCGGTACACCTGGCATATCAGAAGGTTTCCATGCAAAGATGTCCTGGTTCTCACGGATGAACTCGATGAGCGCGGTTTCCTATTTCGGATCCAAGTTAGCGCTGATGCTAAACTGCTGGGATGAATCGCCAGCAACAAAATCAACCAGCTTAGTCTCATCAGCCGATTTAAACTTCAAGGCCGGATCATGCTCCGTAGTTGGCTTTTTCAAGGAAGTCATATCCGCGAGATCAACGTTGTCTTTGTAGAACTTCAACTCCTCTGTTGCGCAAACTGACTCAGCATAGGCCGCATCACCTTCTTCACATTCCAAAGCGATCTTACGGCTCCCATGTACTGTGATGGTCCCTTTATGACCCGGCATCTTGAGCTGCAGATAAACATAACAGGGCCTTGCCATGAACTTAGCATAAGCCGGCCGTCCAAACAGGGCATGATACGGGCTCTTGATTTTCTCCACTTCAAAGGTCAAGGTCTCTGATCTTGAATCATGCTCATCCCCAAACGCAACCTCCAGAGCTATCTTGCCAACTGGATATGTCGATTTACTAGGAACCACACCATGGAAAATGGTGTTCGACAGTTTAAGATTTTTATCCGTTAACCCCATGCGACGGAAGGTCTCATAATAAAGGATATTCATACTGCTCCCTCCATCCATGAGTACCTAGGTGAACTTATATCCTCCAACCTGAGGCGCCACCACCAATGCCAGATGACCCGGATTATGACCCGGGGTGAATGATCCTCTCGACTCCACACAATGGGCTGTTTAGACCAGCGCAAGTAACGGGGCACCGCCGGTTCAACGGAGTTCACTGCCCTTTTATGAAGCTTTTGATCACGCTTGCACAGGCTAGTGGTGAAGACATGATCTGCCCACTATTCAACTGCTTCAGGTTGCTCTAGTAACCCGACTGCTGCTGCCGCTGCTGACTCCCCTGATGATTATAACCACCCTGGTTGTCCTGACTGCCTTGATTGCCATGTCCGCTTTGATTACCTTGAAATCCTGAGCCAGAATTGCCTCCACCATAACCCGGCCCACGAGAACTGGGTCCTGAACCACCGGACGGTCCATGATCATATCGGAAAAGATCTGAGTTTTTGAACTCCCGCATAATAAAACAATCCTTCCAGAGGTGTGTGGCTGGCCTTTCTCGCGACCCGTGCTTCGGGCAAGGCTGGTTTAATAGGTGCTCAAGGTTGAGACATGATCCTCCACTCTGCGGGGGTGGTTTACCCTTACGACGCTGACCATTATCCTGCGTGTTGGTGTTAGCCACAAAATCTAAACTGTTATCTGCTTTACGCTTACCGTTGTTTCCATGACCCGCTGGGTTATGTTGCTGCCCCTTGGTACTGCCGCTCTTCTTTCCCTTTCCTGTCTTTTCTTCGTCAGACTCAGGGTCCTTGGTACTATCAGAGTCGGCATACTTAACCAGAGCTGCCATAAGCATCCCCATGTCATTGCAGTGACGTTTGAGCCGTCCCAACTTCAGCTTCAGAGGCGCGAACCGGCAATTTCCTTCCAATGTTAACACTGCTGTATCAGCATTGATGCGGTCAGATGAATGCAAGATTTTTGAAACCCGGCGCACCCAATGGGTTGTTTTTTCTCCTTCCTCCTGGACATAGGCAGCCAAGTCCACAATTGACATGGGCTGCTCGCACGTGTCCTTGAAATTCTGGATAAACCGGGCCCTTAACTCGGCCCATGACCCAATGGAGTTAGCCGGCAGGTTTTTCAACCAAGTGCGAGTTGTTCCCTCCAACATCATGGTAAAATATTTAGCACATGCCGCATCATCCACATCCAGCATCTCCATCGCCATCTCATAGCTTTCGACCCATGACTCGGGGGATAAATCGGGAGTGTAATTTGGCACTTTATGTGGGCCCTTGAAATCCTTGGGCAGCCATACATTGCGTAGAGCCGGGACGAGACATGGCACCCCCAAAGAACTGGAGGTAACCCCTGGTTCCACCAAAGTTGTTGGACGAACCGGAGTAAGCTGACGGGCTACGTACTGCACTGCTAACTCGGCCTCTCGGCGTGCCCTGCCATGATCCACCACATCCTGAGCATTAGTACCACCGCCCGCCGGATTATGCTCTCGAGGCGGGATACGGTTCCGCGCACTGCTCGACACGGCCGGTTCATCCATACGCCTGCTGTAACTTCAGCTTGGGCGAGGAGTAGAATGAATCCTCTTGCGGCAGTATGAATAAGCCTGCTGCTGAGTCAAGGCTGTCTGAAGGAGCTCTCTAGCCCGTCGTGTCTCAACCGCCACTGGGGACTCGCCTTCGATCGGGAGAGCTGCCAATCGTGAAGCGGCGGCAACAATGTTATCCAACGGGTTAGAATAATGACTCAGTGGTGTTGGGACGTGCTGCGACAGGACATTGTTCTGAAGAGGCGGATCCATCGGGCGCGGCTGAACCGGCGCCCCCGTTCGAGGTGCCTCCACCCGGTTTACCACTGGCTGATTACTGGTTCCTGCTCCTGGTGTGTTAAAGAGATTCCTTGCCTCATAAACCGGAGGCAGGTGGGATCGGTACCTTCTCCTCATGACATCATTTGACGTGCTCTGATCTAACATAAGCCGGTAAGCCTGTGCATCCAGCTCAGCTTGTTCTGCAGCCATCCTGGTATCCTCAGCTGCCAGGTCTGCCTTGGCTTGAGTTATCTGATCCTTCACCTTCATGATTTCCGCGTTATGCTCATCCTGATTTGCCAGGTTAACTTCCGCTAGCAGCGCTGCCAAAGCGTCAAATAAGTTGGATAAAACCTGAGCCGGTGGTCGTGCAGGGCCTCCTGCCCCGGCTGCTATCGCCGCTGCTGATCCGGAAACCATTGCCGTTGCAGTCGAGGAGTGCAGCGCGGGCTATGTACCGGCCATGAAGATCGTAACCCGGCTCGGCGGATCGAAGGGGTCCAGAATACTGTTGCCATCGGAACAGCCCCCAAACCGGCCATCTTGCAGCTGGTACAATGACTCGGTCTCTCCAGTAGATGACTCGTCATCAGAGTAAACGACTGTTTCACCACCAGATGCCGATCTATCCTCAGATTATGCTCCGTGGATGACTCCCATGAAGGCACGCTTCCTGGCAGGCTGAACCCGGGCGGGTCTCACACGCTGAGCCGTTTCGACGATGTCGGTGCAGATGTCCGGCTCAGGGCCCGGTTCGCCAATCTTGCCAATGAAAACGTGAATGCCGCCGAAGGGGACCCGGTACCCGTACTCAATTGAGCCGGCCTCGGGGCCCCATCCTGCGTCGTCGATGTAGAGCTTGCCGCGACGACTCTTGGTCATCCGGCCCACAGCGTATCCCTTGAGCCCTTCAAAGCTGCCTTCTAAGAACTTGAAACCATCGTGCGATAGCCCCACGATGGGCGCCAACTGTCGTGGTTTTGTCACGGCAGATGTCCTAGAGAGAGGACTTAGTCGTGGAGCCATCGCGACGGGTTAGCTTAAAGGGGTTAAAGCGAACAAAGGACGCAGGGAGTTTATACTGGTTTGGCCCCTTGCGATGAAGGTAAAGGCCTAATCCAGTTGATGTGGAATTGCTAGGGTTTCTATTACTAGGGAGCGAATACGCTTGACCTAGCCTTCGATCTCTTCTTCTCTGTCCTTAAGTCGCCACCGGGTCGTCCCTTTATATACTCAGGTTGACGCCCGGTGGCTTAAAGAGTACCGGCCGGCTCATAAACGTGTCCGGCCCGGTGACTTAACTACAATTGCCTTATCATACAAGTTATTCACATATGGCGGTTTACACCTACGGGCCTTAAGCCGCCTTTGGGCCTTGGGCCCTTCATAAGTTATCCTCATGAACCGCCATCTTCGATTCCTTCATGGGCTTTGTCTTATGAGTCGCCATGGGTATAACCCGGCCCCTCCTGGGCGGGTTAACTCAATAGCTATATCCCCAACAGTTGTGATGTAGGAAATTTTAAACGGGGGCTAAGTTTGTAAATTTCCTCTCATTTGAGACAAGCGTGCCCTGAAGACATGGTTCCCCCTTCCTCTCTCCCTCCATTTCCCCATTCATACTCGGTGGGCGCCAAAACACCCTCTCCACCCCAGCCTCCTCGGTCTGCCACCCCATCCACCGCCATCCTCCTCTACCATGCCGGAGCTGATACCCCGACGTCTTCGTCCATTATAAGAGATCGACCTCTGTCATCCATGGTTTCGGACCGGGATCCTTGCATCCTGTCCTCTTGCTTCATCCCCGCTGTTGTCCACCTTGCCGGCACTGCTCCTACGACTGTCTCGTCCACCGCACCGGGATATTTCCCCCGCTGCCACAGTCTACCCTCCTAGATCTGCTTCCATGCCGCCGACAGCCATCGCTACCGCATCACCGTCAAATTCTCAGCAGCTGCATACACGGCGCCGCACCAGAGGCGGTACTCTTTTGTATCTGCTGAACTTATTTATCGCAGCAAGAAAATAGATCGCCACTGCTTTACTCTGATTTCTTGTCCATCACTTACTTGTTAGTTGAAAGCAAACATTGGTTGTGAAGTTGCCTTTGTCCGGTTTGCACCTTCAGATCCGCCATGGCACGCTCAACACTATACTCACAATGCTTATGGTTTTCCCCTTTTATATTCCACACTAGTTAAATGACAGTAGACTAAATTTCAAAATTGGGCCAGTCGATTTTGGAGAGCTCGCCGGAGTTCGCCGGTGCAAAGGAAGGGGATCGCCGGAGGGCTGCCCCATTATCTATCTTATGGTTTCGGGTGGGGACAGTGGTTGTGGGGGGCTGTCGTCGGGCTATGGTGGGGCCTCACCGGAGGCGAAACTCGACGCGGGTGGGGGGTGGGGTTAGCTAGAGGGATGGCCGGGGCGGCGGAAGATCGGAGGTGGTGGGTGGTTCAGGGGAGGGCGGGGGCGGGTGGTTCAGCCGGTGACCCGTGCGGTGGTCTTTAGGGGAAGAATAAGAGGCGAGGAAGAAGAAGGGTTAGGAGACGTAGGATCTTCATCCAACCGCCTGAAATGGTCGACTGACCCAAATGACGAAAGTCCGGCGACTTGCATGTAGACATTCCCATATATTCAGTACTATTATCGTAGGTGCTTCGAGCGTACGTGCAAGCGGTGCTCCTCAACCCATCAAGCTAAACAACATGCCACTCATAATTCCAAACTTAGATGCTCAAATACGAATCTTGATGTTGACATGTACTAAAACTGAGAATGTTTAATTGGTCAGTTAATATTCCTACTTTACTTTCGAAAAGCACATGCGCCACATATCGAGGGACAACAGGGAGTTGTGTTCTTTACGTGCTCTGGTTCATCATGTGTGGCCAACCAACATTTTATTATCCAAAATCTGCTTGCTCTTCTTTAGCATGCTCCTCTTCTGTTCTTCCATTGTAAGTACTCTCTCCATACCTAAATATAAGTCTTTGTAGAGATTCCTCCATGGACTACGTACAGAGCAAAATGAGTGAATCTACACTCTAAAATGTATCTATGTACATCCGTATGTGATCCATAGTGGAATCTCTACAAAGATTTTTATTTAGGAACAGAGGGAGTATAATAGTTGTGCAATATGTTCTTTGTAGTGAAGAGGAGCAGGGACATTTGCAGTGTACAGGTCACTTCGGTCTTGGACGCTTTCAATTCTTCGTGTTGGTCTTCATATCGATTTTCATGGACCCTTTCAACTCGTCGTATTTGATCGTATGTGTCGCCTTTGAGAGTTAGACTGACAGTAACAATACTGCACCTTCAGTTGTAGGGAGCTCGTATGCGAAGCCTTTGTAGCCGTACCGGCAATACTAGCACATGTATTCTAGCAAGTTCCACTTTCCTGATTTTACTCCTGATGCTTAGGGTTTTCCCATTATATCTACACTATGATCTACGTAGGTGCTTTGTGTCCTACTAGTAGTTCTCCACCCTTTAAAGCTAAATAACACACCAATCATACGCCCTAAGGTTCTTCAAATACGAATGTGATATGATACTGACATTAGCTAACAGACACACATTTAATTGGTTAGCTAATGCTCCCAATTGAGTTTCCAAATGCATGTGCCCACATATAGAGAGACATCATGGAATTGCACTTCTTTGGGCGCTTTGATTCTTCATGGGTGGGCAACCAACATTGTATAGAAAGAAGGGGAATCTCAATAATATGCTTCCCCTTCTATTCTTTAACATGTTCCTCTTATGTTCTTCTTTAGTAAGAGTATGTTCCTTGTCAGGAAGGGGAGCAGGGACATCTGCAGTCGACAACTCTAGTGGGCCAGTTCTGCAAAATGATTTCGCACTTCGAGTTGGTCTACCATAATACCCCGGAAATGGTGGGAGCCGGGTGGTCTTTGATAGACTAAACTGATAGTAACAGTTGTGCACCTTCAGATGAATAGAGCTGGCCTGTAGGTGATCGATAGGCTGCATATTAGTAGCGGCAAAACCCTGTGTTTTCTAGCCAGTTCCACTTTCCCGATTAATTTATGGTGGTTATGGTGTACCCCTATTATCTACACTATGATCTGCCTACTGGCTCTGCGCTCTCGTTATCATGGTTTGGCAATAAACTTTCTATACGGTATATTATGAACCTATCATCTGCCAACTATCCTTACATCTGGGGCTGCCAACAGGGAGCCTATTTTTTGTGTAGTTGTGCCAGATTATATTAATCTACTCACCATATTACAGCACGCATGGGATCTCTCATCAGAATCCAGTGATAGCACACAAGGGTTTACAGGGAGCCTCTATTATATTACAATATCCTCTGCATTACAAAGATAATCTCACTACTATTTGTGTTTTCATGCTTTACAGATATTGTACGTAATCACAATGAATATAAGAATGCGCACATCAGAAGAATATTGCAGAATAGTTCAATGGGTAACAAACTTGGCATCAAGGGATTGAGTTCCATTGTGGATGCAATGAAACCCACATGCTCCCGACCTATAGATTCGTATTCAGAATATGATCCTAATGACTATTCTGAGCTCAAGGAGTCAAAGGCAGATGGCCTATCCTGTTCACCCAATAAGGTGTTTGTTCTAATTTGGCAAGGTTTTATTGGTTGCACATATCTTGCATAAGGTGTCTTGCATTTCTTTTGCTTCGTTGCACCGCCATCTGCTTAGTTTACTCATGATATATGTGAAGATGCCATGCCCATCCATTATCAACACCTATTCCATTTGTCGTCATACCATTTTTGCCATTCAAATGTTGTTCTTGTGTTTCAGACATCCAAAAGGAAGAGAGTGATTGCAGAACCTGAAGGAGTACAAGTAGAGTCCTTGAAAAAGGTGGTGCTACTAGGGAAATCGCATAGCACCCGATGTATATTGGCGATAGAACCAGCGTCACAAAACCTAGGATATCGCAACTATGTTGGTCGCTGCTTTGCTCTTGTGAGTACCTATTGTCCTATCGTTGTCCTTACATTCATACCTGGTGGATTATGTGACATCATTGTGCATTATAGCTTGCTTATCCACTGTTCGCTCCAAATTATCAGATCTATATTAATGCTTAAATTAATGTAGAATAAACCCAATGCTTATGAAGAAATTTAGTTATGCATTGTTCTTGTAAGTATCTGTTGTCCTTAATCACTGTACTTATATTTGTCAGCTAGTTCTTCATGTACACTTTGCAGCTTATTTTCCCTTGTCCTCCATTTTTCTACACATCAGATCTACATTTACTCTTGCCAAAATATTGAAAAAAACCAATGTTACTGAAGAATTTTGCTCCGCATTGCTCTTGTCCGTGCCTTCTGCCTGTATGTTGTATTTACATTTGTACTCTGCATCTTAAGTTAAATAATCGCCATTTATTCCTATATTTTCACATCTATATTTACTCTTAACAAAATGTAGAAGAAAGGCAATACTCTTGAAGAAGAGTGTGCGGTAAACTTCTTGAATTCCCCCCCCCCATCAATATGGACAAGGCCTTTATAGAGCCTGTCTTCACTACTAATGTAAGTTTGTCCTCCTCGAGCCTTCAAAATTTGTTGAGTATATTTGGATAGCTATGAGTGCAAATGCTATTTATTTTTGTCGTCTACATCAAATTGCTTGTTCAAAGTTTATAAAGTAGAAGTACATAAATGTAAGTTTGTCCTTCTCAATTTCAGTCTTTAGTTATACAACCTAGTTCCTTATTCGTACCATGTAAATTAAACTAAACATAGCAAGTTATCTTCTTTAGCACTATGTGTATGCTTGTGTTCTTAATCTGTAATCCAGTAGTGTGGTGAAACTACCAACAACAGCACAATGTCATATCCTGCTATGTCTCAACTATGAACAATGCCATATTATATTAATGTTATTTAAATCGTGTCTCTTTATTTACCAATCTGAAATGGTATAAATTGACAGTACACTCACCATTCATGCTTATACGTTGTTTAGAACTACATCTATGCTTGTGTTCTTGATCTGTAATCCAGTGGTCTGGTGAAGCTGGCCGCTCCTGCACAATGCCATTTCCCGTCGTCTTAACTATGAACAATGCCTATTATGTTAATGCTATTTTAAACCGTGTCTCTTTATTTCTGAGAAAGAAATGAGATGAATTGATAGCACTGATGCTTATACATGCAAAACCTGTCATCTACCTACTTGTTTCTCTTTTAGGATGACAACACTGCTGCTAGAAAGAACTGCCACAATGATAGTGAGACGAACCCATTGTTTGTCCCTCTAACACATATTCCAGAGTAGAAGGCAACACATCTTGAGGGTAGGGATACAACCAGAAGTCACATCTTGATGTAGTGTCAAACTTACTCAGTGACACAAGCTCGATGAAGTCGCCACCTGAATCTGTTCGACTTCTTCAGTCTGAAATTCTAGCAGAAATACATGCTTCCTCTCAAATCCGACTGGAACTCCAATCTCTATGCAAGATTAACCGTAAGTACATGACGTTTATTGATGCTATGCAGCTTAAGTTGCTGGATATGAGCGCCAAAGAAGCCCAGTCTCATCAGGTTGCTAAGCTGCTTGCGCTGCAGCTCCTGGGCCAGGCTAACCATTCTTGAAATGTGTTGAAGTGCTATCGGTTCTGTCTATTATTTGTCCGCCTGTTAACTTCCACTGGTGGCAACCTGCCCAGTTTATGTAATATGTTGTCTGGTTGCCCTTTATTATCACTGGCGGCGAACTTTGATGCCCAGGGGATGTAATATGTTGTAATTTCTTTGTTGTATAGTCTAGGTTTATTCTTCGTCATGATGTTGTAATTTATTTGTTGTTTCTGCTGTTGTCGCTCTGAGAAAAGGTCATAATCTTCGATGCGCAATGAGCCAATAGGTTAGGTTTATAAAATAATAATTTCTATACTAAAACTGGTCGGTCGCCACTCGCTAGTACGGGCCGAACCGTGGGCCTACAATCATCTTGGGCCATTAGTTTGGTCTAGTCTTAATCTGGCCCACTGCTACCTCTTGAGCACTGCGTTGGTTTTCCCTTGAAGAGGAAAGGGTGATGCAGTAAAGCAGCGTAAGTATTTCCCTCAGTTTTTGAGAACCAAGGTATCAATCTAGTAGGAGGCCACGCACGAGTCCCTTGCACCTACACAAACAAATAAAATCCTCACAACCAACGCAATAAAGGGGTTGTCAATCCCTTCACGGTCACTTACGAAAGTGATATCTGATAGATATGATAAGATAATATTTTTGGTATTTTTATGATAAAGACTAAAATAAAGAAAGCAAAATAAACGGCGTCAGAAATAGCTTGTTGACGGGATATTAATATGATGGAAAATAGACCCGGGGGCCATAGGTTTCACTAGCGGCTTCTCTTGAGAGCATAAGTATTACGGTGGGTAAACAAATTACTGTTGAGCAATTGATGGAATTGAGCATAGTTATGAGAATATCTAGGTATGTTCATGTATATAGGCATCACGTCCGCGACAAGTAGACCGACTCATGCCTGCATCTACTACTATTACTCCACACATCGACCACTATCCAACATGCATCTAGAGTATTAAGTTCAAAAGAACAAAGTAACGCTTTAAGTAAGATGACATGATGTAGAGGGATAAACTCATGCAATATGATATAAACCCCATCTTGTTATCCTCGATGGCAACAATACAATACGTGCCTTGCTACCCCTACTGTCACTAGCAAAGGACACCGCAAGATTGAACCCAAAGCTAAGTACTTCTCCCATTGCAAGAAAGATCAATCTAGTAGGCCAAACCAAACTGATAATTCGAAGAGACTTGCAAAGATAACCAATCATACATAAAAGAATTCAGAGAAGATTCAAATATTGTTCATAGATAAACATGATCATAAACCCACAATTCATCGTTCTCAACAAACACACCTCAAAAAAGGATTACATCGAATAGATCTCCATGAGAATCGTGGAGAACTTTGTATTGAGATCCAAAGAGAGAGAAGAAGCCATCTAGCTAATAACTATGGACCCGAAGGTCTGAGGTAAACTACTCACACATCATCGGAGAGGCTATGGTGTTGATGTAGAAACCCTCCATGGTCAATGCCCCTCCGGCGGAGCTCCGGGAAAGGCCCCAAGATGGGATCTCACGGGTACAGAAGGTTGCGGCGGTGGAATTAAGTTTTTGGCTCCGTATCTGGTAGTTTGGGGGTACGTAGGTATATATAGGAGGAAGAAGTACGTCGATGGAGCAACATGGGCCCCAAGAGGGTGGAGGGCGCGCCCAGGGGGTAGGCGCGCCCCCTACCTCATGCCCTCCTGGTTGCTTTTTTGACGTAGTGTCCAAGTCCTCTGGATCACGTTCGTTCCAAAAATCACGTTCCCGAAGGTTTTATTCCGTTTGGACTCCGTTTGATATTCTTTTTCTGCAAAACTCTGAAATAGGCAAAAAACGGCAATTCTGGGCTAGGCCTCCGGTTAATAGGTTAGTCCCAAAAATAATATAAAAGTGTATAATAAAGCCCATTAAACATCCAAAACAGAATATAATATAGCATGGAACAATAAAAAATTATAGATACGTTGGATACGTATCAAGCATCCCGAAGCTTAATTCCTGCTCGTCCTCGAGTAGGTAAATGATAAAAACAGAATTTTTGATGTGGAATGCTACTTAGCATAATTTCAATGTAATTCTCTTAATTGTGGTATGAATATTCAGATCCGAAAGATTCAAGACAAAAGTTTAATATTGACATAAAAATAATAATACTTCAAGCATACTAACTAAGCAATTATGTCTTCTCAAAATAACATGGCCAAAGAAAGTTATCCCTACAAAATCATATAGTCTGGCTATGCTCTATCTTCACCACACAAAGTATTTAAATCATGCACAACCCCGATGACAAGCCAAGCAATTGTTTCATACTTTTGGTGTTCTCAAACTTTTTCAATCTTAATGCAATACATGAGCGTGAGCCATGGACATAGCACTATATGTGGAATAGAATGGTGGTTGTGGAGAAGACAAAAAAAGGGAGAAGATAGTCTCACATCAACTAGGCGTATCAACGGGCTATGGAGATGCCCATTAATAGATATCAATGTGAGTGAGTAGGGATTGCCATGCAACGGATGCACTAGAGCTATAAGTATATGAAAGCTCAACAAAAGAAACTAAGTGGGTGTGCATCCAACTCGCTTGCTCACGCAGACCTAGGGCATTTTGAGGAAGCCCATCATTGGAATATACAAGCCAAGTTCTATAATGAAAAATTCCCACTAGTATATAAAAGTGATATCATAGGAGACTCTCTATCATGAAGATCATGGTGCTACTTTGAAGCACAAGTGTGGTAAAAGGATAGTAACATTGTCCCTTCTCTCTTTTTCTCTCATTTTTTTATTTGGGCCTTTTATCTTTTTTATGGCCTCTTTTTTTTAGTCCGGAGTCTCATCCCGACTTGTGGGGGAATCATAGTCTCCATCATCCTTTCCTCACTTGGGACAATGCTCTAAAAAATGATGATCATCACACTTTTATTTACTTACAACTCAACAATTACAACTAAATACTTAGAACAAAATATGACTCTATGTGAATGCCTCCGGTGGTGTACCGGGATATGCAATGAATCAAGAGTGACATGTATGAAAGAATTATGAACGGTGGCTTTGCCACAAATACAATGTCAACTACATGATCATGCAAAGAAATATGACAATGATGGAGCGTGTCATAATAAACGGAACGGTGGTAAGTTGCATGGCAATATATCTCAGAATGGCTATGGAAATGCCATAATAGGTAGGTATGGTGGCTGTTTTGAGGAAGGTATATGGTGGGTGTATGATACCGGCAAAAAGTGCACGGTATTAGAGAGGCTAGCAATGGTGGAAGGAAGAAAGTGCGTATAATCCATGGACTCAACATTAGTCATAAAGAAATCATATACTTATTGCAAAAATTTACAAGTTATCGAAGCAAAGTATTACGCGCATGCTCCAAGGGGGATAGATTGGTAGGAAAATACCATCGCTCGTCCCCGACCGCCACTCATAAGGAAGACAATCTATAAATAAATCATGCTCCGACTTCATCACATAACGGTTCACCATATGTGCATGCTACGGGAATCACAAACTTTAACACAAGTATTCCTCAAATCCACAACTACTCAACTAGCATGACTCTAATATCACCATCTTTATATCTCAAAACAATTATCAAGCATCAAACTTCTCATAGTATTCAACACACTCTTAAGAAATTTTTTACTAATCTTGAATGCCTATCATAATTAAAGCAAATTACCACGCTGTTTTGTAGGACTCTCAAAATAATCTAAGTGAAGCATGAGATAACAATAGTTTCTATAAAACAAATGCACCACCGTGCTCTAAAAGATATAAGTGAAGCACTAGAGCAAAACTATATAACTCAAAAGATATAAGTGAAGCACATAGAGTATTCTAACAAATTCCAAATCATGTGTATCTCTCTCAAAAGGTGTGTACAGCAAGGATGATTGTGGCAAACTAAAAAATAAAGACTCAAATCATACAAGACACTCCAAGCAAAACACATATCATGTGGTGAATAAAAATATAGCTCCAAGTAAAGTTACCGATGGAAGTAGACGAAAGAGGGGATGCCTTCCGAGCCATCCCCAAGATTTGGCTTTTAGGTGTCCTTAGATTATCTTGGGGTGCCATGGGCATCCCCAAGCTTAGGCTCTTGCCACTCCTTGTTCCATAATCCATCAAATCTTTTACCCAAAACTTGAAAACTTCACAACACAAAACTTAACAGAAAATCTTGTGAGCTCCGTTAGCGAAAGAAAACAAAACACCACTTAAAGGTACTGTAATGAACTCATTCCTTATTTATATTGGTGTTAAACCTACTGTATTCCAACTTCTCTATGGTTTATAAACTATTTTACTAGCCATAGATTCATCAAAATAAGCAAACAACACACGAAAAACAGAATCTGTCAAAAACAGAACAGTCTGTAGTAATCTGTAACTAACGCAAACTTCTGGAACTCCAAAAATTCAGCCAAAATAGGAAGACCTAGAAAATTTGTTTATTGATCATAAGCAATTGGAATCAATATTTTATCACGTTCTGGTGATTTTTAACAATTATTTTCGTGAACAGAAAGTTTCTGGAATTTTCAGCAAGATCAAATAACTATCATCCATGAAGATCCTATAGGTTAAACTTGGCACAAACACTAATTAAAACATAAAAACACATCTAACCAGAGGCTAGATCAAATATTTATTCCTAAACAGAAGCAAAAAGCAAAAAATTAAAAATAAAATTGGGTTGCCTCCCAACAAGCGCTATCATTTAACGCCCCTAGCTAGGCATAATAGCAAAGATAGATCTAGGTATTGCCATCTTTGGTAGGCAATCCATAAGTGGCTCTCATAATAGATTCATAAGGTAATTTTATTTTATTTCTAGGGAAGTGTTCCACGCCTTTCCTTAACGGAAATTGGAATCTAATATTCCCTTCCTTCATATCAATAATTGCACCAATCGTTCTAAGGAAAGGTCTACCAAGAATAATAGGACATGAAGGATTGCAATCTATATCAAGAACAATAAAATCTATGGCCACATAATTCCTATTTGCAACAATAAGAACATCATTAATTCTTCCCATAGGTTTCTTAATGGTGGAATCCGCAAGGTGCAATTTTAAAGAACAATCATCAAAATCACGGAAACCTAGCAAATCACACAAAGTCTTTGGAATCGTGGAAACACTAGCACCCAAATCACACAAAGCATAGCATTCATGATTTTTAATTTTAATTTTAATAGTAGGTTCCCACTCATCATAAAGTTTTCTAGGGATAGAAACTTCCAACTCAACTTTTTCTTCATAAGATTGCATCAAAGCATCAACGATATGTTTGGTAAAGGCTTTATTTTGACTATAAGCATGTGGAGAATTTAGCACGGATTGCAACAAGGCAATACAATCTATCAAAGAGAAATTATCATAATTAAATTCCTTGAAATCCAAAATAGTGGGTTCATTAATATCTAGAGTTTTGATCTCTTCAATCCCACTTTTACCAATTTTTGCATCAAGATCTAAAAACTCCGAATTTTTGGAACGCCTTCTAGGTAAAGGTGGATCATATTCAGTCCCATCATTATCAAGATTCATATTGCAAAACAAAGATTTAATAGGGTACACATCAATAACTTTTAGATCTTCATCTTTATTTTCATAGAAACTACAAGAACACGCTTTCACAAAACAATCTTTCTTAGCACGCATCCTAGCGGTTCTTTCTTTGCACTCATCGATGGAAATTCTCATGGCCTTGAGAGACTCATTGATATCATGCTTAGGTGGGATAGATCTAAGTTTCAAAGAATCAACATCAAGAGAAATTCTATCAACGTTCCTAGCCAATTCATCAACTTTAAGCAATTTTTCTTCAAGCAAAGCATTGAATTTTTTTTGCGAATTCATAAATTCTTTAACACTAGTCTCAAATTCAGAGGGCATCTTATTAAAATTTCCATAAGAGTTGTTGTAGGAATTACCATAATTATTAGAGGAGTTACTAGGATACGGCCTAGGATTAAAGTTTCCTCTATACGCGTTGTTACCAAAATTATTCCTACCGACAAAATTCACATCCATGGATTCATTATTATTCTCAATCAAAGTATACAAAGGCATATCATTAGGATCAGAAGAAACACTCTTAGTAGCAAATAATTTCATAAGTTCATCCATCTTTCCACTCAAAACATTAATTTCTTCTATCGCATGCACTTTTTTATTAGTGGATCTTTCGGTGTGCCATTGAGAATAATTAACCATAATATTATCTAGGACTTTAGTAGCTTCTCCTAAAGTGATTTCCATAAAAGTGCCTCCCGAGGCCAAATCTAAAAGATTTCTAGAAGCAAAATTCAATCCGGCATAAAAAATTTGTATAGTCATCCACAAATTCAAACCATGTATAGGGCAATTACGTATCATTAATTTCATCCTCTCCCAAGCTTGTGCAACATGTTCATGATCAGGTTGCTTAAAATTCATAATATCTGTCATGGAATTTTCACGGCAGATGTCCTCGTGAAAGGACTTAGTCGTGGAGCCATCGCAACTAGGAAGCTTGAAGGGGTTAAAGCGGGACAAAGGACACGAGGGTTATACTGGTTCGGCCCCTTGCGGTGAAGGTAAAAGCCTAATCCAGTTGAGGTGGAATTGCTAGTGTTTTGATGACCAGGGAGCGAATCCGCTATGCCTGGCTCTCGATTTGATGTTACTTGCCCTAAGCCACCGGCGGGTCGTCCCCTTATATACACGGGTTGACGTCCCGCGGCCTACAGAGTCCCGACCGGCTCATAAACAGTGTTCGGCTCGGTGACTAGTTAATCTTGCCTTACAATGCAAGTCATGCTATTATGGCGGTTTATCACTACGGGCCTTAAGTCGCCTTTGGGCTTGGGGCCCTTAACTGAACCGCCATCTTCAAGCTTGATATTGGGCTTTATATGATGAATCGATATAGTGTAACCCGGCCCCTCCTGGCGGGTTACACTAGTAGTTATATCCCCAACATTAGGCCCTAGATTGATTTGAACTGGTTCATGTCAATCTTCAATACTTAAGAAAAAGTCTTCTGCCTTCTACGTGTGCAAAATTCTGTAACCCGCCATGACGTCATCCTTCAGATTTATGGTGACCCGCCATGACGTCATCTGTCATTAATGCATGTTTTGCCAAACGTGTCTCAATGGATCTTTTATCTTAATGACCATCCCGAAAATCGACGCGCCTTTGCAGTTGGATAATCATGTTTTCGGCCTCCTCGTTTTTCGCGCCCACTTACCAGCCTTCCCTTATAAATGGGCACGACCAGGTCTTTCCTCATTCTCCCCTTTCCTCGTCTTCTTCCTCTCGCAACCCTACTGTCACTCGAGCTCCGCCGCCGCCGCAGAGCACCTCGTCTTCCTCGACCTCAGCCGCTGCATCAACCTGAATCAGACCAGAGAACGGCGGCGACCCTCCGCAGTAGACCTGCAGCCGTAAGTCTTCGCCTTCCCGCACCACAGATCCGCATTAGGGTTTTCAAGTTCATCTGTGTTCTTCATAGTTCATCACAGTTTCTTCGTAGTTCCTCCACCGCAGCCTCTTCTGAGCCAAAAAGTACTAAACACATGCGGTAGTTGTTTCGCATCCATTTCAGATGCTAGTAGATCCCTTTTTC
Source organism: Aegilops tauschii subsp. strangulata (assembly GCF_002575655.3). Lineage (NCBI taxonomy): Eukaryota > Viridiplantae > Streptophyta > Magnoliopsida > Poales > Poaceae > Aegilops > Aegilops tauschii. The sequence continues at coordinate 203,586,390 of NC_053035.3, read as the reverse complement.
TAGTTCAGAGGCCTCATCAGAACTCACGAGCTCATCTGCACTAGATTTTTAGGTCTAGAATATTTTCTTTTCTAAACAGCCGTTTGATCCAAAATAATAGCTGCAATCTGTGAAACTTGTTTGTACAACACTTAGGCAAAATCTATATTTGTTAGACCCACCTGGTCATGGCGACTCACACCACCGGCTTTAATTTGAGATGCTCAATAAATAACTTCAACCACGCCCGGTGGCTTAAATAATTGTAACTGCTTAGGGTGGCTTAAACAATCTGACATAACTAGCCATACGCCATTAGGCCCCTCTTATAAGCCGCCATCTTGAGTATGATTTGAAGTATTTCTCTCCGGCTTAAATTTGAACCGTAAATTTTTATTTTGTCATAGGCTTCCATCTTTAAAATGCCGCCGAAAGCGCCCAAATCACCCGTTACATGCAATTGGGTCAAATCCATCATCACAGAAAACACCCTTGCTGATTTTGTGAAGACCGACTATCTACCAAAGAAGGAAGTCATGTCCTATCGTGCTCCTGATCCAACAGAGGAAAAACCTCAACCCAAAGAGGGGGAAGTCATCGTCTTTACTGATCACATGAACCGGGGCTTTTCTCCACCCGGCTCAAAGTTTTTCAGAGATGTCCTGCACTTCTTCGATCTCCGACCTCAAGATATCGGTCCCAACTCTATATCTAACATTTGCAATTTCTAAGTGTTCTGTGAGGTGTACCTTGGAGAAGAACCCAACTTGCTGCTCTTCAGGGAATTATTTTATTTGAACCGACAGAATGAACGTGCCAATGGGCCTAGCTTGGAACTTGGTGGGATTTCAATCCATCGACGGAGAGACTGTCTTTTCCCGTATGCCGAACCACCGAGTCACCCTAAATACTGGAACCAGACGTGGTTCTATTGTCAAGATACTTCTCCGGTTGATGAGAACCCTCTGCCCGGCTTTCGCACCCTGCGCCTCGAGTCTACTCATCCTCTACCAGATAAGCTGTCAGCTGCTGAACGCCAGAAACTTGCCCCCACCATGAACAAAGTCAAAGCTCTTCTGGGGAATGGCTTGAATGGCATTGATTTGGTCCGGGTTTGGCTTGCCTGGTGGGTTATTCCATTGAGTCGCCGCCCTTGTTTGATGTGCGACTACACAGGCCAGAAGAATGATCCTCTGCGGCACAGCCCTGACGATTTACCTGATGATGTCATTGATGATAGGACAAAATCACTTCTGAATGAGAGCCTGGCAGACTGTGGCAAAATAGGTTTGAGACCTTTCTGCAAAGCTAACCCGGCTCCAGCTGTAAGCTAGTAACTTAAGCATTTTTATTTTATACTCTCACCTTTAAGGTTTTACCTTTACTCAAAACTCTTGTTAAAATTTACAGGCCACTGACGAGTTTTGGAAAGCCAACTATGATCATGAGACTGCAAAGAAGGCCAGAAAGGCTAAGAAAGCTGCCAGGAGAGCCACCACCAAGAAGAAAGGACATAAACCCAGCGCCTCAGACATGCTTCGACTAGAGGACACCTCTGAGTCAGAGGTAGCTCTTGATTCTCTTGGCTCCTTTTTTAACTATCTTATTGACACTGATTATCATCAGGAGGATACAGGAGTGAGTCATGCAACGGTTGAAGAGGTAACTATAATTTCCTCCGACTCCGAGCCTTTGCCAAGACAGAAAGTGCGAAGAGTAACCCGGAAAGTAAGATTTTCACATCCTTTAACTTACCAAGATCCTCAATTTCTTTTGAAGCGACAGATTCCTGAGAGCCGGAGGCAGACCCGGACCAGTAAAGATGCGGAACTCTCCTCCAGCTTACCCAATGTAACAAGAAAACGCCGGACCGAGGTCATCTCCGATTTACATTCCTTTTATCCTCTGGCGGGTCTCACTCGTCAACCACTCAATTCTTCTGACTCAAACTTCCAGGGAACTTCCCCTTCCTCCGGCGAGTCAATGCAGTCCAATTTGCCGGCTTTCAAAACCGCTCCAGGGTAATGATAACCTGCTTACCCTATGTTAATTTCAATTTGCTACTCTTGTACTGACTTTTTGATTCGATGCAGTGGACAAGCAAAGCCCAGCAAAAGGACGAAGAAGAACAAACCGGCCGAAGAGCCGATCTTAAATGAACCAGAGCTCGGAACGGCTGCTCCTGACACCTCCACTCATGAGCCGCCGCCTGAACCAGCCCACGATATTCCAACACCTACTGCTAATCCGCCTGTCGAGCAAGCCATTGATGGTTCTGAAAACCCGAAGATCCCTAGCCCGGCCAAGACAGATGACCCCGATGTCGAAATCATCAAGACTGGCTTTGTTGAACCGGGAAGACCAACCGTGCTGGCCAAGTGCTCCGCCAAGGAAGAACTTCTGGAACGCCGCAGGGCTAAACTGGATGTCGCTGATTATACTCACATGAGTATTGGAGAAATCTTCTCTGGCTATATGAGCCAAGTGCACAACAGTCGTGACATGGAAATTGACATGGTGAAGCAGATGCACCAAAAATCCGAGGTATAACTCTTCTTGTTGTACTTTATTTATCCTTACCATACCAGCCCCCAAGTCTATTGCTTATGATGAAATATTTTGTAGACTTAAGACCAGCTTAGCAATATATGTAAGAAGTCCGGCTTATCCTGCAGCCCCCAAGGGCCGGCTTAAACAATATGTTTAAACCAGTCCTTATCATGTTTAAATCGAAAGTTCTTGTAACAGCAATATGCATTAGCCCCCAAGTGCCAAGTATCTTTGCTTGCAAAGTGCTTGGGACTTACTTTTATGAACCGCTACTGTAAGCAGATTTCTTCAACACACATTAGCCCCCAAGTGCCAAGTGTCATTGCTTGCAAAGAGGCTTGGGACTTAAATGTGGCATTATGATCATCCTGACTTTAACCCGGCATTTGTGCAGGCCACCATTAGTCAATTTGAATCGGATATATCTGACTTGAAGAATCGCCTGGAAGCATAGGATATTGAGACCCAAAAAGCCAACTCCAAGTTTGAATTCAGTATATCTGAACAAGAGAAACTGAAAAAGGCTTTGAATCCGAGAAGAAGGCCTGGGCTGATGAAAAGATCGCCTTGATCAATCGGGCTGAGAAGGCAGAGGCGGCTCTTGCAGAAACAACCGCCGAATTATCCGGTTTAAAACGCCATGTATCTCAGATGGTCTCAACAATCTTTGGTAAGTTACCCTGCAAGTGTTAAGTATTTAAATCTTCATAATAAGCATATCAATTATTGTCAACTCATCTGACATCGTAACGCAGGCCCCAGGAGCTCAAACCTTAACCAGAGCATGCTGATAAAACTGAAGGTGGGTTACACACTGGTGGAGCAACTTTACACCGGGTCTCAGCGTGCCTTTGCCGCGGTGGCCCTGTCAAATGAAGTTCCCACCCTCCTGTCAGATGTATTAAAGCTGCTTGTTGTGTTACCTCAGTGGTTTAATGAACTAAGGCGATCTTCTACGAGAGCCGGAGCCGTAACTGCATTAAGCCGGGCCAAGGCGTGGCTACCGGAGCTAGACCCGGCCGACATCGCCATCGGGTATCCAAGCTTAAAAGAGGACGGCACACCGTTTGGACAGGAGGACTTCACCACTTGTGTTAAGGAAATCCGCCCTGTGGCCACCTTGATTGCTAATGACACGGATCTTACCAAGTATCATCCAGGTTATGACGCTGAAAACCGGAGGATTCCAACGCCACATTATGAAGTGACCAGCCTGATTCCTCCAATTCGTAAGCATACCTTCGCCCCTGAAGTTGACCCGGACGGATTAATTGATGATGAAGCTGAATTTGAAGCTTTGAGTGGCATTGACTGGTCATCATCAACCTTACAGGACAGGGAACAAGATGGAGGAGCGGAAAGGGATGACCCGGAAGCTTCAGGTCAACAACACAATTGATCCATCTGGCGGCTCATATTTATGCTTTGCTAAAAAACAATGTTTCATCATTTGGACTATGGGAGTCATGTAATGGGGTAGAAAAAACACTTGGTTTTGTCGTGCCATCGTGCACGTGTCTGGCGCTCAACACTGCTTAAGCCGCCATCTTATATTCCTCCATATTGTGCTGATCATCTGTTTTCCTTATGTTTAAAAAAGCTTTTTAACTGTTCTGCATAGAGAAACAAATCACAAGTCCCTTGGCGGCTTACCGCATGGCGGGTTATATATCTTACATATAACCCGGAATATGAACAAGAGTCATAGATAAGCCGTCTATCAATTATATCTTTGAAATATAACCATAACATCATACCTGTGATCCTTTGGTTTATGCTGCCAGTTTATGTGACCCGAACAGTAAGGGTGACAACCCAATCTTGTAGAAGCTGGTACTTCCACTCATATGATTATTGTTATATACTGGCGACTTATTAACGAAGGCCAAGTCGGGTTAAATAGAAGCCACTCATTAGAGGCTTCCAAATATGATCAAAAGGTCTCAAGACAAAGTCGAAAAATTGTGATTGCAAAAACTTACAGGAAACAAACAAAGTTTTGAGGCTTCTGATTCGAATACGATCAGAAAACCGTTTCCAAAGGGGTTAAGCTAAGATTCGAATATGATCATATAGCCCCCAGTGGCTTTGGCGTTGCCGATCAAGAGGGTACCGACAACTATGTTCTATTTGGTTCGAATACGACCCATGTTTGAACAGGAAGCCCCCAAATGACCTTGAGAGTTGTTTAATGACGCTGATTCGAATATGATCCACGTCAGACCCAAAGGGGTTGAGCTATGATTCGGATACGATCAAGAAGCCCCCTAGTGGGTTTCGCAGTATGCCAATCAAAAGAGTATCGACTGCTATGTTCTCTTTGGTTCGAATACGACCTATGTTTGAACAGGAAGCCCCCTAGTGATCATGATATTTAACGGCTAGATTCCAATACAATCATGAGCCTGACCAAAAGGAGAGCCAGATTCAAATATGATCAGCTCCCTGTTGGTTGTTTTAAAGAGATAATAATGAGGACATATAAACTTTTGAGGATGAAAAGGACAGAGGTCCTGCTTTATTACTTTTCATAATATATACATCGTCCAAATATGTACATCATGAGAGTCGGCGGCTCAAGTGTAGTAAGGCCGAAGATGAGCAATATTCCATGGCCGGAGGGTCTCTTCCTCCGACTTACGTGAGTCTTTGTGCTCTCGAACATTGATGAGGTAATATGACCCGTTGTGTGAATTCTTACTGACCACAAAGGGCCCTTCCCAAGGCGGGGATAACTTGTGCGCATCAGACTGATCCTGGATGAGCCGGAGCACTAGGTCACCTTCTTGAAAGGTTCTGGACTTAACCCGGCGGCTGTGATAACGATGCAGGTCCTGTTGGTAAATCACCGAGCGGGCTGCTGCTAAGTCACGCTTCTCATCCAACAAGTCAAGTGCATCCTGACGGGCTTGTTCATTATTCGCTTCAGCGTAAGCCGCCACACGGGGCGAGTCATGACGAATGTCGCTTGGTAGAACTGCCTCTGCTCCATAAACCATGAAGAAAGGCGTATAGCCCGTAGACCTGTTAGGTGTAGTATTGATGCTCCATATCACAGAAGGCAACTCCTCCACCCAACAACCCGGCGTCCGTTGTAAAGGGACCATGAGCCGGGGCTTAATGCCTTTCAAGATCTCCTGATTGGCTCTTTCAACTTGACAATTGGATTGAGGATGAGCTACTGATGAAACATCGAGCCGGATATGCTCACGTTGACAGAGCTCTTCCATTTCACCTTTGGACAGATTAGTACCATTGTCAATTATGATACTGTGTGGAAAGCCAAAATGAAAGATCACCTTTTTCATGAATTGATCCGTCGTGGCTGCATCACACTTACTGACCGGCTCTGCCTCAACCCACTTCGTGAATTTATCAACCGCCACCAGCAGGTGTGTCTTTTTATCCTTGGACCTTTTGAAAGGCCCAACCATTTCAAGCCCCCAGACTGCAAATGGCCAAGTAATTGGAATCATCCTCAATTCTTGAGCCAGCACATGAGCTCGTCGTGAGAATTTCTGGCAACCATCACATTTACTGACCAGGTCCTCCGCATCAGCATGAGCCGTCAGCCAATAAAAACCATGACGGAAAGCCTTGGCCACAAGAGATTTAGAACCGGCATGATGACCACAATCGCCTTCATGGATCTCACGAAGGATTTCTTGACCCTCCTCAGGCGAAACACAACGTTGAAACGCCCCAGTAACACTACGATGATGCAACTCACCATCAACAATTGTCATCCACTTAGACCGCCGAACGATTTGCCTAGCCAAAGTCTCGTCCTCAGGCAACTCGCCCCGGGTCATATAAGCCAAATATGGCACTGTCCAATCTGGGATGACGTGAAGAGCCGCCACCAATTGCACGTCTGGGTCCGGGACAGCTAAGTCTTCCTCTGTGGGTAACTTAGCAGAAGGGTTATGCAGAATATCTAAGAAAGTGTTAGGTGGCACCGGCTTACGCTGAGATCCCAGCCGGCTTAAAGCATCAGCCGCCTCATTCTTTCTTCGATCAATATGCTTTACTTGATAACCTTTGAAGTGTCCAGCGATAGCATCAACTTCACGGCGATAAGCCACCATGAGAGGATCCTTAGAATCCCACTTCCTGACACCTATTGAGCCACCAAATCTGAGTCGCCGAAGCACCTTACCCGGCTTAAGTTCATCTCCTTAGCCATCCGAAGACCATGGAGCAAGGCCTCATACTCAGCTGCATTGTTAGTACAGGGAATCATCAACCGGAGCACATAACAAAATTTGTCACCTCGAGGGGAAGCTAAAACAACTCCAACCCCCGAGCCCTCCAATTGCCTGGACCCATCAAAGTGAATAGTCCAATATGTGTTGTCTGGCTTTTCCTCAGGCGTTTGCAGCTCTGTCCAATCGTTGATGAAGTCCACCAGTGCTTGAGACTTAATAGCAGTGCGTGGCACATATTTTAAGCCATGAGGCCCAAGTTCAATGGCCCACTTGGTGACTCGTCCTATGGCATCTCTATTCTGAATGATGTCTCCCAAAGGAGCAGAACTTACCACAGTGATGGGGTGACCCTGGAAGTATTGCTTAAGCTTCCGGCTTGCCATGAACACCCCATAAACGAGCTTCTGCCAATGCGGATATCTTTGCTTAGACTCGATAAGCACCTCACTAATGTAATAAACCGGCCGTTGAACCGGATGCTCCTTGCCAGCCTCTTTGCGCTCCACCGCAATTGCAACACTGACAGCACGTGAGTTAGCAGCCACATACAACAATAAGGGTTCCTTATCAATGGGAGCCGCAAGGACCGGCAGCTCAGATAACTGTCTCTTTAAATCTTCAAAGGCAGCATTAGCGGCATCACTCCAGACAAAGTTGTCTGTTTTCTTCATCATCTGATACAGCGGTATGGCCTTCTCACCTAACCGGCTTATGAGCCGGCTTAAAGCAGCGATACAACCCGCCAGTCGTTGAACATCATTGACGCATGCCGGCTTAGCCAAAGAGGTGATTGCCTTGATCTTCTCCGGGTTAGCCTCAATGCCTCTGTTAGAAACCAGGAAACCCAAAAGCTTGCATGCTGGTACACCGAACACACATTTGGCCGGGTTAAGCATCATTTTGTAGACCCGGAGATTACCAAAGGTTTCCCTCAGATCATATATCAAGGTCTCCTTCTCTCTGGACTTCACCACAATATCATACACATAAGCATGAACATTACGCCCAATCTGATTATGGAGACAGTTCTGCACACATCGTTGATAAGTCGCCTGGGCACTTTTAAGCCCAAAAGGCATAGACACATAACAGAAGGCTCCAAACGGAGTGATGAAAGCCGTATTCTCCTGGTCCTTAACTGCCATCTTGATCTGATGATAACCAGAATAAGCATCCAAGAAACTCAAACGCTCACAACCCGCCGTAAAATCAATGATCTGATCTATACGGGGGAGAGCGAAATGATCAGCCGAACAAGCCTTGTTTAAGTCCGTGTAATCCACACACATACGCCAGGTGTCGTTCTTTTTAAGTACAAGCACCGGGTTAGCCAACCACTCCGGGTGAAAAACTTCAACAATAAACCCGGCCGCCAAGAGCCAGGCCACCTCCTCACCGATAGCTTTGCGCCTCTCCTCATTAAACCGCCGAAGAAACTGCCTGACCGGTTTAAACTTTGGATCAATATTGAGAGTGTGCTCAGCGAGTTCTCTCGGTACACCCGGCATGTTAGAAGGTTTCCATGCAAAGATGTCCCGGTTCTCACGGATGAACTCGATGAGTGCGCTTTCCTATTTGGGATCCAGATTGGCACTGATACTGAATTGCTTAGATGAGTCGCCTGGAACAAAATCAACAAGCTTGGTGTCATCGGCCGACTTAAATTTCATCACCGGCTCGTGTTCCGTGGTTGGCTTCTTCAGAGATGTCATGTCTGCCGGGTCAACATTATCCTTATAAAACTTCAACTCCTCTGCTGCATGAAAGATTCAGCATAAGCAGCGTCGCCTTCCTCACATTCTAGGGCTATCTTCCGACTCCCATGTACCGTGATGGTTCCCTTGTGACCCGGCATCTTGAGCTGCAAGTAAACATAACACGGCCGCGCCATGAACTTGGCATAAGCCGGCCGTCCAAATAGAGCGTGATAGGGGCTCTTGATCTTGACCACTTCAAAGGTTAATTTCTCAGCCCTAGAGTCATGCTCGTCTCCGAAGGCCACCTCCATTTCAATCTTACCCACTGGGTATGCCGACTTACCAGGCACCACTCCATGAAAAACAGTGTTGGATGTCTTAAGATTTTTATCAGTCAGCCCCATACGACGGAAGGTTTCATAATAGGGGATGTTGATGCTACTGCCTCCATCCATGAGTACCTTAGTGAATTTATATCCACCAACTTGAGGTGCCACCACCAAAGCCAACTGACCTAGATTGTCAACTCGGGGAGGGTGATCTTCCCTGCTCCATATAATGGGCTACTCTGACCACCTCAAATAACGAGGGACTGTCGGCTCAACAGCGTTCACAGCCCTTTTGTGAAGCTTCTGGTCTCGTTTGCACAGACTAGTGGTGAACACATGATACTGTCCACTATTCAGCTGCTTTGGATTGCTCTGATAACCCGATTGCTGCTGTTGCTGACCTCCCTGGCCAGACTGTTGATTATAACCATCTTGATTTCCTTGAAAGCCGGAACTTGAGCCGCCGCCCGAGCCATGAAAACCGCCTCCACCTGAGCCACCACCAGGCCCATGGTTGCCGTCGAACATGTTAGAATTTTTGAAAGCCTTCATGATCGCGCAATCTTTCCATAGGTGAGTGGCTGGCCTTTCCCGAGTGTCGTGTCTTGGACAGGGCTCATTGAGCAATTGTTCAAGAGTAGGACCTGACCCGCCAGATCGAGGGGGCGGCCTCCCCTTGCGTCATTGATTGTTACCCTGTGAATTGGTGTTAGCCACAAACTCCAGGTTACCGTCGGCCTTACGTTTATTGCCTCCCTGACTTGTCGGGTTATGCTGATGACCCTTTCCATTGCCGTTCTTCTTTCCCTTCCCTGTCTTCTCTTCATCAGACGCGGGATCCTTGGTACTATCAGAATCAGCGTATTTGACTAGAGCCGCCATCAGCTGGCCCATGTCATTACAATCGCGCTTGAGCCGCCCCAGCTTCTGTTTCAGAGGTTCAAATCGGCAATTTTTCTCCAACATTAAGACAGCAGAACCGGCATCCATCTTATCAGATGAATGTATTATCTCCTTGACCCGGCACACCCAATGGGTCATGGACTCACCTTCCTCTTGCTTGCAATTAGTTAAATCTAGAATTGACATGGCTGCTTGCATGTGTCCTTGAAGTTCTGAATAAACCGGGCTTTTAACTCTGCCCATGAACCAGTGGAGTTAGGCGAAAGCCCCTTCAGCCAAGTGCGGGCCGTTCCATCCAACATCATGATGAAGTACTTGGCCATTACCGCATCACTGACCTCCAACAATTCCATGGCCATCTCATAGCTTTCAATCCACGCCCCAGGCTATAAATCGGCTATGTAATTCGGCACCTTTCGAGGTCCCTTGAAATCCTTGGGCAAACACTCATTACGCAGAGCTGGTATCAAACAAGGAACACCGCCGGTTCTCGTGGCCACACCTGCCTCAATAGAAGTCGTTGGGTAATCCGGGAAGGTTTGATGAGCCGCCTGCTCGGCCGCTTGCTGAGCCGCCCGCTCAGCCTCTTGATGTATCCTGTCCTGTACCGGATTATGCCCACCTGGCTGGTTACGGCGCTGGGCGTTGCTTGATACGGCCGCCGAATCCATATGTCTGCTGTAACTCGGGCTCCGACTTGGGAGAGGAGTCAAATGAATCCTGTCTCGACTATAAGAATAAGCCTCTTGCTGCGCCAGAGCCATCTAAAGAAGTTCTCTGACCCTTCGCGTCTCAACTGCTGTTGGAGAGTCGCCATCCACTGGGAGAGCCGCCAAACGCGCCGACGCAGCGATCAGGTTTTCCAAAGGGTTGGAAAAATGACCCGGTGGTGTTGGTACGTAGCGAGGCGGGGCAGTATTCATGTGAGGAGGCTCCACCACTCGGGGCTGAACTGGCGCCCCCGCTCCGGGTGTTATAAGCCGGTTTGCCTCCGACGGGTTACTAGGGCCGGCTCCGGGTGTGCAGAAGAGATTCCGAGGATCATAAACCGGAGGCATACGGGATTGAGCCTTCTGGTGCCTCCTCCTCATCACCTCATTAGATGCGTTCAGATTCATCGTAAGCTGGAAAGCCTCTGACTGGATCTGCTGAGCTCGAGCATCCAAAGCCGCCCGTTCTGCGGCCAATCTGGTGTCCTCAGCTGATAGGGCTTCTTTGGCTCGGGCTACCTCCTCACGTACCCGTGCTACATCTGCATCATGCTCAGCCTGATCCGCCGGAATAACTGTGGCGGTTAACAGGGTCGTCAATCTGTCCATGAGATCAATCAGCACCTGAGCCGGCAGGCGCACAGGGCTTCCTGCCCCGGCCGCTCCTGACCCGGAAGTTATTGCTGCTGCAGCCATAGAGTTTTGACCGGGTTGAGTGCCAGCCATGAAGATCCCTACTCTGCTCGGCGACTCAAAGGGGTCTGGAATACTGCTGCCATTGGAACAACCCCCAAGCCCACCGTCTTGTAATTGGTATAACGAATCCGTCTCACCAGTGGACGACTCACCATCAGAGCAGACGGCCATCTCACCACCATCCACGGATCCTTCAGAAAGTTCCCCTCCGTGGATGCAATCCACGAAGGCTCGCTTCATGGCGGGCTGAGCCGGGGCAGGTCTCACACGCTGAGCCGTCTCGATGATGTCGGTGCAGATGTCCGGCTCAGGGCCCGGCTCGCCAATCCGACCGATGAAGACGTGGATTCCGCCGAAGGGGACCCGGTACCCATACTCAATTGAGTCGGCATCTGGGCCCCAGCCGGCGTCGTTGATGTAGAGCTTGCCGCGACGACTCTTGGTCATCCGGCCCACAGTGTATCCCTTGAGCCCTTCGAAGCTGCCCTTCAAGAACTCAAATCCACCGTGCACTGGCCCCACGGTGGGCGCCAACTATCGTGGAATTGTCACGGCAGATGTCCTCGTGAAAGGACTTAGTCGTGGAGCCATCGCAACTAGGAAGCTTGAAGGGGTTAAAGCAGGACAAAGGAAATGAGGGTTATACTAGTTCGGCCCCTTGCGGTGAAGGTAAAAGCCTAATCCAGTTGAGGTGGAATTGCTAGGGCTTCGATGACCAGGGAGCGAATCCGCTATGCCCGGCTCTCGATTTGATGTTACTTGCCCTAAGCCATCGGCGGGTCGTCCCCTTATATACACGGGTTGACGTCCCGCGACCTACAGAGTCCCAGCCGGCTCATAAACAGTGTCCGACTCGGTGACTAGTTAATCTTGCCTTACAATGCAAGTCATGCTATTATGGTGGTTTATCACTACAGGCCTTAAGTCGCCTTTGGGCTTGGGGCCCTTAACTGAACCGCCATCTTCAAGCTTGATATTGGGCTTCATATGATGAATCGATATAGCGTAACCCGGCCCCTCCTGGCGGGTTACACTAGTAGTTATATCCCCAACAATATCGTTTCTTAGAGAGATGATCTTAGCGGGAGGAAAATACTTAGAGATAAAAGCATCTTTGCACTTATTCCAAGAATCAATACTATTTTTAGGCAGAGACGAAAACCAAGCTTTAGCACGATCTCTAAGCGAAAAAGGAAATAGCTTCAATTTAACAATATCATTGTCCACATCTTTCTTCTTTTGCATATCACACAAATCAACGAAGCTATTTAGATGGGTAGCAGCATCTTCACTAGGAAGGCCGGCGAATTGATCTTTCATGACAAGATTCAATAAAGTAGTATTGATTTCACAAGATTCAGTATCGGTAAGAGGAGCAATCGGAGTGCTAAGAAAATCATTGTTGTTGGTATTGGTAAAGTCACACAATTTAGTATTATCTTGAGCCATCGTGACAAGCAAGCAATCCAACACACGAGCAAACAAGAAGCAAGCAAAGAAAAAGAGGCGAACGGAAAAGAGGGCGAATAAAACGGCAAGGGTGAAGTGGGGGAGAGGAAAACGAGGGGCAAATGGCAAATAATGTAATGCGGGAGATAAGGGTTTGTGATGGGTACTTGGTATGTTGACTTTTGCGTAAACTCCCCGGAAACGGCGCCAGAAATGGCTCGTTGTCGGGAGTTCAAATCTTGACTTGACTTTGCGTAAGCCTCCCCGGCAACGGCACCAGAAATGGCTCGTTGTCGGGAGTTCAAATCTTGACTTGACTTTGCGTAAGCCTCCCCGGCAACGGCGCCAGAAATCGCACGTTGGCGGGAGTCAAATCTTTACTTGACTTGGTGTAGGCCTCCCCGGCAACGGCGCCAGAAATCCTTCTTGCTACCTCTTGAGCACTGCGTTGGTTTTCTCTTGAAGAGGAAAGGGTGATGCAGTAAAGCAGTGTAAGTATTTCCCTCAGTTTTTGAGAACCAACGTATCAATCCAGTAGGAGGCCATGCACGAGTCCCTTGCACCTACACAAACAAATAAAATCCTCACAACCAACGCAATAAAGGGGTTGTCAATCCCTTCACGGTCACTTACGAAAGTGAGATCTGATAAGATACTATTTTTGGTATTTTTATGATAAAGACTAAAAGTAAAGAAAGCAAAATAAACGGCGTCAGAAATAGCTTGTTGACGGGATATTAATATGATGGAAAATAGACCCGGGGGCCATAGGTTTCACTAGTGGCTTCTCTCGAGAGCATAAGTATTACGGTGGGTAAACAAATTACTGTTGAGCAATTGACAGAATTGAGCATAGTTATGAGAAGATCTAGGTATGATCATGTATATAGGCATCACGTCCGCGACAAGTAGACCGACTCCTGCCTGCATCTACTACTATTACTCCACACATCGACCGCTATCCAGCATGCATCTAGAGTATTAAGTTCAAAAGAACAGAGTAACGCTTTAAGTAAGATGACAGGATGTAGAGGGATAAACTCATGCAATATGATATAAACCCCATCTTGTTATCCTCGATGGCAACAATACAATACGTTCCTTGCTGCCCCTACTGTCACTGGGAAAGGACACCACAAGATTTAACCCAAAGCTAAGCACTTCTCCCATTGCGAGAAAGATCAATCTAGTAGGCCAAACCAAACTGATAATTCGAAGAGACTTGCAAAGATAACCAATCATACATAAAAGAATTCAGAGAAGATTCAAATATTGTTCATAGATAAACTTGATCATAAACCCACAATTCATTGGTCTCAACAAACACACCGCAAAACAAGATTACATCGAATAGATCTCCACGAGAATCATGGAGAACTTTGTATTGAGATCCAAAGAGAGAGAAGAAGCCATCTAGCTAATAACTATGGACCCGAAGGTCTGAGGTAAACTACTCACACATCATCGGAGAGGCTATGGTGTTGATGTAGAAGCCCTCTGTGGTCAATGCCCCCTCCGGCGGAGCTCCGGAAAAGGCCCCAAGATGGGATCTCACGGGTACAGAAGGTTGCGGCAGTGGAAATAGGTTTTTGGCTCCGTATCTGGTAGTTTGTGGGTACGTAGGTATATATAGGAGGAAGAAGTACGTCGGTGGAGCAACATGGGCCCCACGAGGGTGGAGGGCGCGCCCAGGGGGTAGGCGCGCCCCCTACCTCATGCCCTCCTGGTTGCTTTTTTGACGTAGTGTCCAAGTCCTCTGGATCACGTTCGTTCCAAAAATCATGTTCCCGAAGGTTTCATTCCATTTGGACTCCGTTTGATATTCTTTTTCTGCAAAACTCTGAAATAGGCAAAAAACTGCAATTCTGGGTTGGGCCTCCGGTTAATAGGTTAGTCCCAAAAATAATATAAAAGTGTATAATAAAGCCCATTAAACATCCAAAACAGATTGTAATATAGCATGGAACAATCAAAAATTATAGATACGTTGGAGACGTATCACCCACTATTAGTTTCAGGCCTTTAAAAGGCCGAGTAAACCGCTTGCCTTAATTGGGCCCGAAAATTAAATAGGCTTTTAACAGATTGAGAACTAGATTCAGCCCTAATTGTGGCGAACAAATCACGGGCCGCCAGCATGCTGTAACATAAATCAGCCCATTATTGGCCCATTCCGGTGACGGGCCATTAACAGGGTGAAATGTTTTTGGGCCTTGGCTGACCCAATTACATGACTGGCGGGAAGCAGGCCGGATGTATAACGGGCCTAAATTAGGCCCAACACTCTCAAGGGCCTTTAACGGGCCGATAGGCTGTTTGGGCTAGAATGTATCCATGAAGACTACGGGTCGTTAAGAGGCCGAAAGTAACTACATACCATAATTAGGCCCAGGTGCAACTCGGGCCTTTAAATGGCCGAAAGTGAAACCAGGCCAAAAGAGGCTTATATGTAGACAGGGCCATTGACAGGCCGAAACTAGTATCGGGTCGAACTGTTAAGCGGGCCATTAAGAGGTCGAAAAGCAAATCAGGCCGCCAATGGGCCCAATGGCACAGTTGCTGTTAAAAGGGTCGTATCTGTTATGTGCCGTAATTTGGCCCAAGAAATAAAAGTCAGTCAATGGGCCGGATCAGGTGTGGACCATAATTTGCCCCCAAACTATTGCAGGCTGTTAACGGGCTGGATCTGACATGGGCCATAAACTAGCCCAGAATATTGCAGTCATTTAATGGGCCGTATCTGATGTGGGCTATAATTTGGTCTAGAAAATGTTAGGCTGTTAACGGGCCGGCCCATTAGATGTGACCAAATCTTGTGGGCCTGTTCCTGGGTCGGCTTAATTCTAGACCTATATGGGCCTCTATTGAGCCATCCCATGTGTCAACATTTCATTGGTGATTCTTGTCAAATGGACGGTTGACATCTATCCCAACGCTGAGCCGACACGTGGTTTGTCGGCGAATGAGAATTTTACACGTGGAAAATCGCCATTGGCCCGGGCTGTTAATGGGTTATCGGATCCAAACCGAAACCCGATAGCTTAACGGCGACCTGTTGTAGTGGATGCCACGTGTCGGTCACCCTTGACGAAAGCACATCTATGACGCGTGCTTGATCATCATGGAAGTGGACACTTCTGTGATGATAATTTTGGTAATGTCATGGAACACTTCTACGACATCACAGGTATGACTATCTTGATTCTGTCATAAAATCGTCATGGATGTACATGCATGAAAAAAACGTGACCTACTGTGACAACCACGTATCATCACGGAAGTGTATTTTTTTGTAGTGACCCCTGTGCCACTAACCTTTACCTTGTTTCGGATGATTACGCCATTCTCATCTTGCTTGTTTTTGAAGATCCATTTTGTTCCAATGACATTGTGTTTCGTAGTTTCTCTCTTGATTAACGACCACACTTTGTTGCGTTCAAAATTGTTCAACTCTTCTTGCATAGAAATGAGCCAATCATTGTCCATTAATGCCTCTTGTACCTTGAGTGGCTCAACACTACAGACAAACAAAAAGTGAGCACAAAAGTTTGTCAATTGTTTACGAGTGACTCTACCTTCTGATATGCCGTTAAGAATTTGATCAACATCAACATGACCGGCTACTCGTGGCATGATGGAGGTTAGGTTTTCACGAGGTCCAACTTCATTTCCATCATCCACATCCTCAACATATGGATCATTAATGTGCGGTGGAAGATCTTCTTCTTCGTGTTGCATTTGTTGAGGTTCATCATCAAGGATTGCACTTTCTTGTTCTTGCTCTTGGTGATGATCTTGTTCTTGAATATGATCATGGTGTGGGCCTTGTTCTTCTTCTTGTTCTTGAACAACGGGCTCCATTTGAGAAATAGGATCTTGTGGTGGCATGGGTGTTGTAGTGGCTTGATGATGAGTGAAACATCCATCTTCATCATCATCATCATGAGGTTCTTGTTCCATTGGAAGAAGAGCACCAACAGCCATGGTCAAAATATCTTGAGAAGGATTTTCTTCACCTACATTACTTAGATCAACTTCCCCCATGGGATCCATTAAATTAATCAAATACCACGTCACAAGTTTCTACAACACATCCATTGGATTTGTTGTAGACTCTATAGGCGTGAGAGTTTGATCCATAACCAACAAATATGCCATCAATTGTTTTGGATTGAAATTTTCCTAACCGTTCTCTCTTGTTGAGAATGAAGCACTTACACCCAAATACACGAAAGTACTTGACCTCTGGCTTGTTCCCAGTTACGAGTTCATATGGAGTCTTTTCCAATATCTTACGGAGGAAGAGCCGATTTGATGCATGACATGCAGTGTTGACGGCCTCGGCCCAAAAACTATGCGGTGACTTGTACTCATCCAACATGGACCTTGCCATTTCCACAAGAGTATGGTTCTTCCTCTCGGCTACACCATTTTGTTGAGGAGTGTAGAGTGCGGAGTATTGATGCTCAATCCCTCATCACTAAGGAATTCTTCCAAGGTGTAGTTCTTGAACTTGATGCCATTGTCGCTTCTTATTGCCAAGATTTCTTTGTCAAATTTGCGTTGGGCTTTCTTGGCAAAATCAATGAAGGTGATCTTCGTCTCGTCCTTGGACTTGGGGAAGAACACCCATGTGTATCTTGAATAATCATCAACAATGACAAGACCATGCGTTTTCCCAACAAGACTATCCCATGAAGGAGGCCCAAAGAGATCCACATGAAGGAGCTCCAAAGGCCTTGAAGTAGATACAATATTCTTGGGTGGGTGCTTTGATTGATGTTGCTTCCCGGCTATGCATGCACTACACACATGATCTTTCTCAAAATAAACATTGGTTAGTCCAAGTATGTGATTACCCTTTATGAGATCTTGAAGATTTCTCATGCCGACATGGGCTAGCCGGCGATTCCATAACCACCCCTTGTCGGCCCTTGCCATTAGATAAGTTGCATGGAATGTGCTCTCTTTCAAGAAATCAACCGTGTAAAGTTTGCCATCCAACTCTCCAACAAAGGCCACTTCGAGAGTATCTCTCTTAAAGACTTTCACATTCGTTAGTCCAAATAGTGTATCATAACCGACGGAAGCCAATTGATGAACGGAAAGCAAATGGTATTTAAGGGATTGGACAAGCATGACATTTGCAAGAGACATGTCATTTGTGATAGCCACCTTGCCCAACCCGAGTACGTGTCCTTTTGATCCTCCACCAAACACAATGCTCATAAATGGTTGAATAGCTTCCATGAAATCGTAGAGCAATTTGCCATCTCCGGTCATATGGTTGGTGCAACCACTATCAATCACCCATTTGACTACACCGGAGAAGGCAACCTACACACAATTCATGACTTGGTTAGAGGCACCCTTTTTTCAATATGACCTCTCAAGTTAGTCACAAGGGTCCTAGGAACCCAAATAGCATAGAAACGAAATGCATTACGAGGACCAACAAATTGAGCATAAAACTTCTCCATCTTTTATTTTATGAAGTACATAGGATGGAGGCATGAACTCTTTTGGTTTGTTGACAGTGGGCATGCCCCTAGTGGCCTTCCCACTCACAACCTTACCTTTCTCCTTGTGCCCTTCACGTACAAATGTCTCCTTGAGAGGTATGGTGCACTTTTGAGAATACATCTTCTTCTTGCTTGTGCTTGGGTCAAACCCAACCCCTTCCTTGGCAATCACCTGATTGTGTTGGCTCAATACATTATTAAGGTTCTTTTGTCCTTGAGCACATGACATGAGCCTCTTTCGAGTTGTGCTTTTAGAAGACGATTTTCCTCAAGAATAGATGCTAGGTCACCACTAGAGTTAGTAGTACAAGCATCCACATTGGTAATAGGTGAGGAGTAAACCTTGGCTAGAGTTTCAAGATAAGTAAGTTTGAGCATCTCAAAGCTCTTTGTAAGAAGGGTGAGCTCCTCTTCCTTAGTCTTGAGGCACACGGATAGAAGTTCACAATCCTTAGATAGAGAAGCATGAGATTCCACGAGCTTACTTTTATCATTCATTAACTCTTTGCAAGAGTTCCTGGCCTTTTACAAGGAGGCAAGTTCTTTAGCATGAACATCAATGTTGGCACCAATTTTTAAGCATAGTTCATCATTTCGTGCTTCCTCATATTGGACTTTCCGCTCAAGGATTTCGTATTTTTCCTTTTCCTCGGTGACAAGGGTTTAAGGGAGCACATGAACTTATTTAGTTTAGCAAGCATAGGATCATCTATATCATCATCATCATAATTATCCTGTGCATCAAGATACTCATCACTAGGAGTAGACGGGGTGAAAAGAGGAGGATTTCAATGTGGAGTTACCTTGACCGTGTCAGGAGAGTTTTGGTTCTCTCCATCTTCCACCACGGCCTTTGCCATTAAGCACTTGTGAGTGTTGCCCTAGTAGTCTTTCATGTAGTTGTAGGTGACAATATCACCACTCTTGTTAACTAGCCTCAAGGTGTTTTGAGAACCTTGAGCTACTTCGGCAACACCACCAACATCATCCGGGTCGGATTCTTCTTGAGCAGCCATTGCCTTCCCATCTCTCTTTTTGAACTTGGAGTTCAGAGGATTTGGCAACTTCTTCTTAGGAAAGGTCTTGGGAAACCTTGATTTATCTTCTCTCTTCTCATAAGGGAAATCGTTGGAGAAGTGGTTGGTTTCTTCACAATTGTAGCACTTTCTCACTTTCTTCTTCTGGAATCTTCCCTTGAATTTTCCCGCGCAAGACTTCTTGACAAAGAAGGCAATGTCTTCATATGAAGGGCTCTCATCAGAGTCAATCTCATCACCATCTTCATTATCATCATCTTCTTCTTCACTTTGCTCTTCCTCACATACATGCTTGGCCTTCAAAGCAAGATTGATCTTTGATGTTGAGGTACCATGCATGGCAAGATGTTTTGTAGCATTTGCCTTGGATTCTTTGAATAGTTGAAAAGTGGATATGATGTCATCCGGAGTCATTTCTTTGAATCCATGATGTTGCCTTATGTCCCACACCATTTGGTGATGATGTGGAGCAAAATCATGAAGTAATTTGTCCACAAGAAATCACTCAGTCAAGTTGAATCCATCTTGTGTCTTGTCACAGTCACAAGATTCGATGTCGGCGGAGAGGGTCATGAGATGCTGAAGGATCTACTTGGGGGATTCACCTTTCTCCATACAAAAGTTTTGCAATTGACCCTTGGAAATTTCATATTGAGCTAGCCGGAGAGTGGAGGTACCGGTCTTGGTCCTCACAATACTATCCCATAACTCCTTGGCACTTGTGATGTGTATGTAAGGTCTCCTTTGCTTATCATTCATTCTTTCCTTATGCACATGATTGTGGTGTCGTTGACATGCTTGTCATATGTTTCTCTTGGAGTGAGATTCTTCGGGTCGACTGGGTTGTAGCCATGCTCCAAGATGTCCAACATTTCATCATTGGTGTACCTAAGATGGTCCTGCATACCAACTCTCCACAAAGCAAAATCAGAACTGTCATCAAGCAGGGGGTTTTCCCTAGGGTTATATTTAGGTTTCTCTACTTGAGGTCTTGCATAAAGCCATGGAACACTAGAGTGATCATTACTAGGAGGTTGTTGACCAAATGAAGGAGTAGGCATAGTTGGCCTCGAGGCCGCACCACCTGGATTGGCAAGTGGTGCGAGAATCATGGTTAGTGCGGCTAACATGATTTGGACCAAGGCCTCAAGAGAAGAATCATGCTGCTCCTTTTGCTTAGCATGGGCCCGTTCTAGATCCTTAGAAGTGAAGGACTTGACTTCCAAAGAAGCCGCGCCCTTCTCCTTCGGATCTGCAACAAGGGAAGTCCCATCGGGGTTCATCTCACTCTAGTGCCGTTAAGCCACAAGAATAGAGCATGAGGCTCTGATACCAATTCAAAGGATCAAGATGGACCTAGAGGGGGGACGAATAGGTACAATTACAAATTTTAATTCTTACTTAGCAATTTTAGGCTATAAAGCGGAATATGAATGTGAGCTAACAATTACAGAGGAGATAGAATTTGCTAATCAAGGTGACCAAGACTACAAGTAAGTGAATACACAAGCACAAAAATAGGCAAGTAAAGACTAAGAGACAATTAACGACAAGTAGGGAGCTAGGGTTAGGAATAACCGCAACTCCGAGAGACGAGGATGTGAGCCGATGTTCACTTCCTTGGAGGGAAGCTACGTCACCGCTTAGAGAGGTGGATGTTACCACGAAGGCACACCAGCGCAACGAAGGCTCACCCTATTCTCTCTTAGAGATATCACCACTAAGGCGATTATCAACCACTAGTGGTAGACCTTGGGGTGGTCTCCAAACCCTCACAGAATTTCCGGGGGTAATCACAATGAACGATTCCTTGCCGGGGTACTCCTACCGCCTAGGAGTCTCCAACCTCCAAGAGTAAAAAGAACCAAGGGGAAAAGCTAAACACTTGCTCAAATCACGATTTGCTTCAGTCACAAGAAGGAGAGGGAGTGGACTTTCTTTTGATTGGAACACCTCTCTCAAACTCACAAAGATGAACTCGGGATCTAGGATTTCCTGAGGGAGCAAGAGAGAGGGAGCACTTGTGTTCTTCGGGCGTGTTTGAGTATAGTGGTCAACCTTATCCCGAAGGGGTAAGGATATATATATATACCTCCAACGAATTAGAGCCGTTTAGAGCACAAGTTGACCTGCCCGGATGATCCAAATTACTATCCGGATGATCTGGACAGAGTCCGGACAATCTGGATACAAGCCCGGATGACAATGGTAGGAAGAGAGCTGCGAGGTGGCCCGACGATCCGGGAGACCATCCGGATGATGCGACTTCACCCAGAGGGCTGTTGTTGCCAGGTGAGCCCCTAGCCGGATGATCCGGGACTAGGTCCCGATGATCCGAGACCCGGTCCGAATGATCTGGCTAGGAACCCATATGTGGAGAGTATGAGATGTAGGTTTTGGCTAAGTAATTTTCCTAGGGACATTTGGTCTTTATGAAACATCTCATGAAATAATCTGTGTGCAAGGAGATAGTGACAAAATGATGATATTTGAGCAAAACTTGAACATACCCCTCAGATCCCCTCTTAATAGTGCGGGATCCCTATTACTCAAGAAATGTATAAAAGAACAAATGCTTCTTTTCTCGTTGGTCATCTGCTAGAGCAATATCCCTTTGATATGTTCATGATCCACATAGTTATGCCAAGTGAACTAATGACCTGTGTTATACTCAGCAAACATAATTAGCCCCTTATATGTAGTTTGCCATTAACATCAAAATACACTCAAGAGAAATATTGCACTTTCACTAGCCTCCCATGGCAGTGGGGTCCATAAGGAAACTAAGGGATATTAAGGCCTCCTTTTAATATGGAACCTGAACAAAGCATTAACACATGGTGAATACATGAACTCCTTGAATTATAGTCAACCCCGGAGAGTATCCCAACTATTGTCACTTTGGGGTCTACGGTTCAGAACAATAACAAGTGCATATAACTAGCACATAGGATCAAGAACTCAAATATATTCATGA
Organism: Aegilops tauschii subsp. strangulata; assembly: GCF_002575655.3. Lineage (NCBI taxonomy): Eukaryota > Viridiplantae > Streptophyta > Magnoliopsida > Poales > Poaceae > Aegilops > Aegilops tauschii. The sequence goes on along the minus strand of NC_053035.3, from coordinate 203,564,333 downwards.
AGGAAGGTACATATTTGAAATCATGGCACATGGGCCCTAGTGACAAGCATTAAGCATAGCAAAGTCATAGCAACATCAATCTCAGAACATAGTGGATACTAGGGATCAAGCCCTAACAAATTGACTCGGATACATGACAAATCTCATCCAACTCCATCACCGTCCAACAATCCTATGAAGTAATTACTCACTCCTGGTGGTAAGCATCATGGAATTGTTGATGGAGAAGGGTTGATGATGACGACGGGGACGAATCCCCCTCTTCGGAGCCCCGAACGCACACCAGATCAGCACTCCCGGTGAAGAACAAGAGGTGGCGGCGGCTCAGTCTCGTAAAATGCGATGATTTTTTCTCTCTGATTTTTTTCTCAGCGAGACAATACTTATGGAGTTGGAATTGCCTTCAACCAACACACACCTGATAAGGATCACAAGATGAGTGTTTTATAGAAAATAGGATAGCTGCCCCGAGGGTAGTGCATTATAGAGAATTTGCATTTAAATACAAAATGCACAAGGTGGGATCACCTCTTTCACTATATCTAGAAAACACTAGACAAGATCAAGAAATTAACAAGATCCACAAGTGATATGGAAGACAATGGGAGTTGACACAATCATTGGCAAGAGATAAGGCAAATAGAAGCAAAAGCCAATGTAGAAATGATCAATAATTTCTACCACACAGGTGAGTACCAATTGTCAAAATACAAGAAGTATTTGGAAATAAATCCCGGTGGTAGATAGCAAGGATATCCAACATCATCTTCACACCAAACACAAACAAATTGCAACTTGTAGAGCTCACATGTCACCTAGGAACAACATAATTTACAATATCAATTCTAAGTGACAATACCTCAAATGTACACATTTTCTAGGCTTGTAATATGCACATAGCATATTACTCCCCCACAATGTGATACCAATGAAAACTTAACAAGAGGCAATAACAAGATCCAACAAGAGATAATTAATGGACTATTTAGAATTTGAATTTCTCATGAGAAGACATACCACATAGCGACTAGATAATCTTGTAATATCAATACTAGATGGTACTCCTCATGTACATACATTTATAGGATTGTGAAGTGCACAAAGAACATCACTCCCCCAAAATGGAATGATCCATTAATATCTCACAAGAGCCACTAAAATGCAACCAAGAAGCAAAAAGGCTCATCACAACTCTCACACGTACATGATGTGCAAACCAACATACACACTTGATTACTCAAGTTAAGCAAATTAGAAGCACAACATATACAAACACATGTAAGGTACAAAACCAAAACATGCAAGGAGGCAAGTAACTTTCAATGTAAACAATTTAAGTACAAGTTACCGCAAGGAGGCACATTGGATGTAAGATAGAAACTTGATAACCCAACTTACTTGGTTTGAGACAATATGAATGATGAAGGTCCCTTAATTCTTCATGATGTAGCCAAGTCTGCAATGCCCCCCATCAATTCCTGTTGATCAAGTTTGAGCTTGTTGGTCCCCAACCAAGTTGGGTCCTAAGAAGTTAGCCACAATAGGCTTGGCGGCCCAAATGGTTCTTTTCTTGACACCACTTTGAGTACCAACAAATTTGGCAATCACATTGCCAACCTTATCCTTCCCAAGAGAATAGACATCATCAACTAGAATAGGGTTGGATAAGGTACCATTCATGCATGAAGAAGCGACGTGACCTCTCTCACGACATAGGTAGCAACATCTACTCTTCACTTTCTTCTCACTTGATTTCACAACTTAAGAAGCATTAGCTTGAGTCTTCTTGGGAAGAGGCCTTTCTTCAACTTGAGATTGAGCATGAGAATGAACTCGTGGCCGCTTCCCTTGTTGCTTGTCACTAATGGCCTTCTTCTTCAATGGGCAAGATCTAACATGATGCCCTTCAATTTTGCACTTGAAGCAAATATCTTGGCCGAATTCTTGACTTGTTTTTGGCCCTTCTTCTTGTTGCTCTTGGATTTCTTCTTCTTATTGGAGTTGAATCCAAGTCCACCTTTGTCATTGGGGGGTATTTGCACACTCAAGATATTGTTGAGTGTGTACTTCCCTTCGTGAAACTTTTGCAAGTCAATCTTCAAAGAAGTGACTTGGGCCTTGAGCTCGTTGATTTCCTCTACATGGTTTGTCTCAACAAAAGTACTCAAGGAAGTATGAGCTTCAACGTTAGAGCAACAAGGCAAGGAAAGTAATTCATCACAAGATGTAGCAACATCATGAGTAGATGAATTACGAGGACTAGCACATGGCAAGATAGCATTTTGACTTGTAGTAGTGCTAGTATCCACATGAGGCTCACTATATGTTACCTTAGTAGTCATAGCCTCATGATCTTACTTTAGCACATTATGGGATACTAGAAGATCATCATGAGAGCTAGAAAGCTTTTCATGACTTTCTTTCAATTTCCCATAATTGCTAGATAGCAACGCAAGTTGAGCCCTTAGCTCAACATTCTCCTTCAAAATGGATGCTTCACAAGAAATAGAGTTAGTAACACAAGCATCATCATTAACAACAAGAGGAGAAGGCAACTTTGCAAGATCTTTTGAATATGAAGCTTTAAGTTGAGCATGAGACTCGGTGAGTTTGATGAGCTCACTCTTAATGACCCTTGAATCATTTTTTAGGTGCCCAAAGTCCTCAAGTTGTTTAGCATGCGCAACTTCAAGCTTCTCATTTTTAGTTTCAAAATCATTGGCCACCCCAGAGCTCTATCCCGGGATTCATTTATTCTAGATAGTTCTAAAGCAAAAGTCTCATCAAGAGATTCCTTGGTGGTTTGTTCAAGTTCAACAGCTTGAGAGAGGTCCACAATTTCGTTAGCGTAATCACGCTCATGACCTTCCATTTTATCAATGGTGACCTCATGCTCCTCGAGATGAGATTCCAACTCCTCAATGTATTTCTTGCTCTCAATGGCAATAGACAAGATTTCCATGAAGTTGGGACGAGCAATTTTATTTTTATGAAGAGCTTTAAAAATCATTTCCCCCTTAACTTTTAAGGAGGCAGCATTATCATTCTCTTCATCATTAACAACATCATCATTGTTCTTATCATCATCAACATCATCATCACAAGATATATTGGGATTCTAAATAGGAGATACCTTCAAAGCCTTAGCCATAAGGCAAAAGTGAGAAGAAATAAATGATGATGTAAGATCCCTTGAAGGACCATTCAAGACCACATCTTGTTCCATGGAGTGTTGGGTTTCCTCTACGTTATTAGCACAACAACTAGAGGAAATACATGCATTTTTATCATGGAAACAAGATATAGCAAGGATATCATCATGATATTTATTCAAGCCATTTCTACATGATATGCAAGGACTATCAACACAAGCATGTGAAACATGTAGGGTGCTTGAAGTGTCAAAGTCCAAAGATGAATAATTGCAATAAGATAGTGATGAAGAATCATCAACAATAAGCCCACTATCATCATTGCAATGAACAACACTACTCACCATATCATTACCTTGTGGCAATCCACATGTAGGTGTAGTAGAAGAAGTTGAGAACACAACACGGTCGGAGGTGGAGGGGGAACAATCATTCCCACAAATCTTGGACACGCCATATTTGTCTTGCAACTTTGTCCACAACTCATGAGCATCCGGAACGGCATGAGTTGAAATATAACTACATTGCTCAAAGCATCAAAACGCACATTAGAAGCTTGAGCATTGAGATAAGAGTTTTTCTCATCCTCTAAAGATAATCTTTGGGATCCTTTGGAGGAGAAAAACCAATATCTATAATTCGCTCTAAATTTTGGTCCATGACCCTAAAGAGATTAAGCATGTGAATTACCCAAACATAAAAATTTGTGCCATCGAAACTAAGAGTGTCAGAGAATCCTAATCCCCTAGTCGACATCTTTACTCTCTAGGCGGTAAAGCCTAACAAAGAGTGATGAGCCTCTCATACCAATTGAACGATAGAGGATGTTGCTATAGGGGGTGAATAGGTGCATTAAAATAATTATGGTTTAGTCCTGAACAGATGCGGAATAAACCTAGCGGTTAATTTGTCAAGCACAAAACCTACAACAACTAGGCTCACCTATGTGCATGAATAAATTATGCTAAGCAAGATAAACAACTATGTGATAGCAAAATATATAACATTAACCACAATAGCTATCACAAAGTAGAGTGCATAAGTAAAGGGCTCGGTAAGAGATAACCGAGGCACGCGGAGACGACGATGTACCCCAAAGTTCACTCCCTTGCGGATGCTAATCTCCGTTTGGAGCGGTGTGGAGGCACAATGCTCCCCAAGAAGCCACTAGGGCCACCATAATCTCCTCACGCCCTCACGCAATGCAAGATGCCGTGATTCCACTAAGGGGCCCTTGAGGGCGGTCACCGAACCCATACACTTTGGCAACCCTTGGGGGCAGTCACCGAATCCGTACACTTTGGCAACCCTTGGGGGCGGTCACCGGTACCCGTCAAATTGCTCGGGCGATCTCCACAACCTAATTGGAGACCCCGACGCTTGCCCGGAGCATTACACCACAATGATTGAGCTCCGAAGCACCACCAACCGTCTAGGGCGCCCAAGCACCCAAGAGGATTGCTCAAGGGTACCAAGCACCCAAGAGTAATAAGCTTCTCAACTTCTAACTTCCACGTATCACCATGGAGAACTCAAACCTATGCACCAAATGCAATGACAAGGGCACACAGAGTGCCCAAGTCCCTCACTATCAAATACCACCAAAGCAATGAAAGCTATGGAGGAAAAATGAGAGGAAGAACAAGAAGGAGAACACCAAGAACTCCAAGATCTAGATCCAAGGGGTCCCCCTCACATAGAGGAGAAAGTGATTGGTGGAAACATAGATCTAGATCTCCTCTCTCTTTTCCCCCCAAAACTAGCAAGAATGCATGGAGGGATTGAGAGATAGCAAGCTCGAAGAAGGTCAACAATGGGGGAAGAACACGAGCTAAAAGGATAGAGACCATTGGGGAAGATGGCCCCCTTAAATAGGCCTCCCCAAATCCAACCGTTATGTGCACAGGTCGTGCACAAGCGGTACTACCGCTACCTAGAGCGGTACTACAGCTTATAAGTGATACTACCGCTACCCAGAGCAGTACTACCTCTTATAAGCGGTACCCCCACTTAAAAACTGACCTGCAAATGAAACTGCCATAACTTCTGCCACTTAAAAAACAGGACGAAATCATGTTTGTTGGAAAGCTAAAGACAAAGGCTAACACAATCTTGATAGAGATATCAAGAAATAGCAATTGAGAAAATAATCAATAAAATGGTGAGAACCCCTTTCTCAAATAAGACTGGTAAAAACTCCAATACCGAAAACGCAAAAGAAGATGCATATGAAATGGGTTTTCGATGAACTAGAGCTTGTCACGAAGAAGACCAAAAGGTCCTAAAATCACAAAGTGAAAAGCCAAACAAGAACCAAGAAATATGATGATGCCAAGAATGCAATGGTTTGAGCTCTCACCGAACGATACGATCAAGCTACTCACACGAGAGCCCCTCTTGATAGTACGGCTGTCGATCCTATAATCTGGTCTCCCAATAACACCATGAGACCGGTAAAATAGAAAACCTATCAAGGACAAACCTTTGCCTTTCACATAGTCCACTTGAGCTAGATGATGACGATCTTGACTCCCTCAAGTTGGACCACCTTTCTTGATTGCATTGGCTCGACGAAGACTAGTAGATTTCTCCCCCATACTCCACTATGGGTGAGCTACTCTTCGGCGCATCTTCACAAGTCCATTGTCACCATAATGGATGGCAAGCTTCAAGGATGATCTCTTCGTGATGCTCCACTTGAACTTGCACACTGCAATCTTGATGTCGATCACCACTTGATGTCATCCTCCATGGGTTGTATGAGATCTTCCTCTTGATGCAAACCCATGAAAACATACCTAACCCCACATAGAACTCACACATAGACCATGGCTTAGTACACAAAGCGTAATGGACAATGCTTACCATACCATGGGATCACTTGATCCCTCTCGGTACAACTTGTGCACTTTGTGTGTTGATCAACTTGAATCACTCTCTGTACTTAGTCTTGATCAACCTTGAATATTTCCAACTCTCTTCATTAGGATGATGTCTTGAAGGTAAACATTAATGTTCACACAATATTTTTCTTCAAGAAATGCTTGCAATAAGCTCAACTCTCACATGGCCAATCTTTGGATAATTCCTTGAAAAGCACTTTGGCCATCTCATAAACTCCTTGAAACCAACACATGGTCTTCAAAAAAGCCTATGGACAAATTCTTCAAATATAACTCAAGGCAACCATTAGTCCATAGAGATTGTCATCAATTACCAAAACTAAACATGGTGGAACCGCATGTTCTTTCCAGCGCCATGGAGGACGAGGCGAGCGGGAACCATCTAGATGCTGGCGGCGGTGAAGGGCTTTCGTTGCCCCTGCTGAGCGTCGACGTGGCGTCCTACCGGTGCCTTAGTTTCTGTGGCGCGAGTCACAACATCGCTGCCTCTGTCACCTTCCTCGGCTCGCTCAAAGGTCTTTCGTTGTCCCAGTCACATGTCGACGTTGCATTTTGCGGGGTGCCTAGGCCGCTGCTGCGCGGGGATGAATGCCAGCGCCTATGTTCGCTCCACCAGTCCCACCATGTTCGGCCACATGAGCTCAACCGTGTGCGCCGCGCGGCTGCGGGAGCACCTCTTAGGCGCAGACAACCTGTCATTGCGGGTCTCACTGCGCTGGTCGCTTTCTTGGTGCCCTCAATCCTGACTCATGCGAGAAGCGCCCAGCGCGTGTCACGTGGTGGTGTTGGCGCGCGCAACATGGTAGAGCTGGAGCGCTCCGCGCCAGGAAAAGTGTTCGCTAGAAGTGTCCGACAAGGGTTGTTTTCCATTTCTTTCACTTTGTTTTTTTTTATTTCAGTAAAATTCCCTTTAGTTTTAAATATTCCAAATTTTAAAAAAATGGGAATATGAAAAATGTCCCCGGATTCAAAAAACGTCAGTGAACTTGCAAAATATTCACAAATTAAAAAAACTTCGAGTAATATTAAAAATGTCCATGAATTTAGAAAATGTTAATAGATCTGGAAAATGTAAAAAATCGAAAATATTCATGAATTCAAAAAATGATCACAAATTCAAAATATGTTTACAAATTTGAAAATGTTTTTATTTGGAAAAATGTACTCACACTTAAAAAATGAATTCAAATTTTGAAAGAAATGGTCAAGAAATTTGAAAAATATTTGCTAACTGCAAAAGTTTGTCCACAAATTGGAAAAATGTTCATGAATTTGAATAAATGTTCAGGTATATAAAAATATTCAGGAATTTGAAGAAAGGTCCATGAATTCAGTAAAATGTTCACAAATTTAAATTTTTCCCCAAATTAAAGAAAAATTGTAAATTCAAAAAATATTTGTGAATTTGAAAAAGATTAGCAATTCGAAAAATGATCGCTAATTTGAAAAATATTCATGAACTCAATTTTTTTTACAAATTTTAGGAAGTTAACAAATTATGAAGTTGTTCTCATATTTGATAAATGTTCGCAAATGTGAAAAATGTTCCTGAATTTAAAAATCACCGGGCATTATAAAATATTCAAAATTTTATATAATGTTCATGAAGTCAAAATGTTGGCGACTTTGGAAAATGTTCATGAGTTTTAAAAAATCACAACTTAAAAGAAAATAAAAAAATAAGAAAATAGAAAAATAAAAGGAAAAGAAGGAAAGACAAGAAAGGGAAAAACTCGTCTATATCTATATCCATATCTATGTATATACTCATACTTAAGTGTAATAAAAAAAGGAATGTAAAGGTTCCCATTTCATGTTTTCTTCATCCAATCTGTCTCCCTCTCCCTCCTTCTTTTTAGTTTTTTCCTCCCATTTTCTATTTCTCTCACACCGTTTTTTCCGTAAAACGACTCAACTGTGCTACGTTTTATTAGCCTACCAAAATAAATTATAATTTGTTTCGTAAGTCACCAAGTATTATGAAATAAATGTTCAAAATAGGATGGTAGGTAAATCATGATAATTGCGTACAAAACTGCTAATATTTTATCCGACCAACGTATGACGTGCACTCACAGGATAATCTACAAGAATATTGATGCTCCCGTTGCAATGCATGGGCAATTATCTAGTCTAGAGAAAAAAAACTCCATGAACCATCCCAAATCAAGACGAAAGGTTCTAGAAGGTTCATAAAACCGGCTCGCAATGTTTCGGTACCCGTATGTATATTGGCTAGCACCAACGGCCCGGCCTAAAGTTGATCATTAATGAGCGATTTGCTATGGGCGATAAAGTTCATTCGCATGGAATGGGGGCCGATATGCCTCGCTTCACGCGAGTCAGATCGATCTCTCGCTGAAGCTAACTTGCGAATGGGTCGGCCCGTGGGGTGTTTATATAGTGCTGGTGGAACACAGCAAAAAAGTAAAAATGGAGTACCAGGATTAGAACCCTGGTCGCGTCGCTAGTAGCGGCTACAGATGACCATTGTAGCAAGTGCTTGGAAAGTGTTGCAGTAACAAATCGAACAAAGAAGAACTACCTGTCAATATTTACGTACAAAACATTTAAAAAAATGTTAACCAAGCATTTAAAAAAAAGTTAAATGCATGCTGAGGAAATGTTTCTCATGTATACACAAAATTTATACAGAAAAATACAAATATGTATGAAAATATTGATCATGTCTTAAAATATATATTTAATCAAGCATTTGAAAAAATGTTAATCTTGTATTCAAAAAATATTAATCAAGCATTTAAAAATGTTGAATGTGTAGTAAAAAGTTGACCATGTAATTAAAAAAGCAATCTTGTATTTGAAAAATGTTAATAAAGCATTTAAAAATGTTAAATGTGTACAGAAAGAATGTATAGCATGTATTAAAATGTTAATCTTGTACTTGGAAAATTTTAATCAAGCATTTTAAAATAGTATGTGTATAGGAAAAATGTTGATCATGTATTAAAAAATGTTAATCTTGTATCCAAAAAATTTAAATCATGTATTTGAAAATGCTAAATGTGTATAAAAATGTTGACCATGTATTAAAAAATGTTTATCTTGTATTTGAATTTTTCATTAATGCATTTCAAGTTTTTATATGTGTATAGGAAAAAGGTTGAGCATGCATTTAAGAAACGTTAATCTTGTATTTAAGATTTGTACCATGTATTCAAGGAGTGTTAATATTTATTTGAAAAATATTAATCAAGCATTTGAAAAAGAAAAAAATGTGTATATATAAAATGTTGACCGTGTACTCAAAAAATGTTAATCTTGTATTTGAAAAATATAAATCTAGCATTTGAAAAGAAATGTGTACAGAGAAAATGTTGACAATGTATACACAAAATGTTAATATTATATTCAAAAAAGGTAAATGTGTATTAAATTTTATTAGATATATACTAAAAATGTACAATGTGTATGGAAAAAAAGTAGACATAATTTGTTTTCAAAAAATACTGATCATGTATTTTAAAAATGTTTGACGTATCTATAAAAACTGTTTCTGATGTACAAGAAAAATGTTGATTGTGTACTACAAAAAATGTAACATGTGTTGAACAAAAAAGGGAATCTATAAAAAAGGCGAAACCAAATAAAAACCAAGAAGAAAACAAACACAAAGAAAAAGAAAGAAACCAAGAAATCGATGCAAAAAGAATGAAAACTGTGAAAACCGAGAAAAACGAAGAAAGCCTATGAAAAATGAGAAAGAACCAAACAAAACCAAATAAAAATTAATGAAAAGGAAAAAAACCCAATAAAAATCGAGAAGGAAACAAATAAACAGAAGAAAAACAAACAAAAAACGAAAAGGCAGTTGAAAACCGGATCATGCCCTCAAATTGGTCACGCCTACTGTTTCTGCACAAAGTGCACTGCGCCTCAATGTCTTGCTGCACTAGCTATCAACCAGGAGAACCGGGTTTGAATCCTGGGTACTCCCTTTTTTATCTTTTTTTTTCTCTTCTAACTATATACGCAATGGGCTGGCCGAGTTGCTGGGTGATGAGCTATTTGCGTTCAGCAAGACCAGCTTCCATCTCGCTTAAAGCAAGACATAGCTATCGCGACGTGTAATAGGATCCACCAATCATAATTTTTTTGCATGGTAATATATGTCTCATTTATATCATATATAAGGATAATAGTGCAAACCACGTGTATATACAGACCCGACAAAATTCAAAAGACAGCAGAACGCTAGACTTTGCACAAAGTAATACCGACCAAAAAGTAAAATTACAAATAAGACCGAAGAATCCTATGAGCTTGACACCAATGCCCGTCACCTGGCTCTAGCACCAACATAGCAGCCACCAAAGAAAAAATCACGGATCAACTCCACACTTGAGCTCGGCGCGGCTCCATTGCTGATATGCAGCTTTGCAGACCTCCAAGGTGGCTCACCAAAGGCGAAATCATTACCGTTGAACAAATCAAACCGGGGCAACACCCCGGACACGCAATCGAACTCCAAATCTAGAACCCCCACATGACAAAGACACCAGAGGAGGAAACCATAGCTGTCATCCATGAACCACGAACCTAGCACACAATAGGATCCACAAATTAGATAACCCGACGAGAGATACTGTTGGTCATTCATGTACTCATGTACTAGTCTTAGAACAACCAAATATATCATTTGGAGTAAAATGCAATGGCGATCACTGAACTTGTTGTGTACGTTCACTTTCATCATTGCACTCAAGAATACGATCAATATGGTCATTGTATATGTGTTACATAGTCACTGTCATAGTATTGATCGTATACATGTATAGTGACCGTATTGATTGTATTCTTGAGTACAATGCACATTTTGATCGTATTCTTTAGTACAATGACCAAAGTGGGCATACACGTCAAGTTTAATGACCACTAATGCATTTTACTCTATCCTTTATACCTTCTCTTGTAAACAGTTATAAAGCTCAAAAGTTTGCCCATAAAACTTGACTTTAGGAGGTGTCCAAGCCTTCCAAAACGAGTGCTCCATTGGAGAGTAGAAAATATCAAAGAATTGTGCCGCATAGGCAGAGGCTGCAGAGTATTTCCCATTGCTAGTGTGCTTCCACACGATGTCGTCTTCGGCATTCTCATTTAGCGGGAGGTTGTGAATTATCCAAAGGACTACGAATTGATGGATGTGCTCCAAAGTGAAGTTGGCAAACACCTTGACCTTGGAGACCCAAGAATCCTTAAAGATAGCCTCATTTATCTTCCAATTCTTTCAAGTCGATTCATCATATATGAGGGGGGAATTATTTAGGTGTACGACCTACGATCCATGAAGCATCCCAAAAGGGGTCTTAGTACCATTCCCGATGGTGATTGTGGTAGAGGATGAAGTCTTGCTCATCACAAGAGTTACCCATGCTGACCAATAGCTTTGACAACTCCTTCGACTCATACCACGAACATATCAACCGAAGAGACCAAGCAAATTTGTTGGTGTTGAGCCCGCCAAGTCCGCCTGGCTCAATAGGCCGGCACACCAAATCCCAGTTAACCTTGCACTTTGGGTGGTATTGTCCGAGCTGGACCAAAGAAAGGCGCGCTCGAGCTTGGTGGTCTTACAAAGGGTGCTCGGCGAAATGATGAGAGGGGTTATGTAGTAGACCACTTGGGCGAAAAGCATACACTTGACCAATATCGTGTGCTCAATATAGGTTATGTTGTTTCCCTCCCAAGACGGGAGCTTGGCAGCCACCTTGTCCTCTAAGAACTAAAAATTGACCCTCTTAAGTTACCGCACTTATAGTGGTAGCCCCAAATACCTTATTGGGAAGGTTGTTGCTTTTGCCGACAAATGTTGCATAATGGGGCTAAGATGCATGTTGGCACATCTTATGGGTACCAACGGCTCTTGTGAAAGTTGGTGTCAAGCCTCGTGACCTCGCCGAAGCACTTGAAGATGGTGGAAAGGTTGTTGATGTCTCTCTTTATGGTTTCACGAACACCACCACGTCATCGGTGTATAAAGATGTCTGCGCAATTAGCCCTCAACCTCTAATTTTGTGTAGGAGGCCTTCTGCAGTAGCAACCTCGAGGAGTTGTTGGAACGGTTCGATGGCAATGACAAAAAGGAGAAGCGAAAGAGGATCCCCTTGCCACAATCCACGACCATGCTTTATAGGCTGCCCCGGCCACCCCGCTAAGAAGGATCCGAGAGGAATAGGTTGATAGGAGCGTTGCGATCTAGTGACAGAACTTGCTTGGGAAGCCTCTTCCATGTAGGAGAACAATGTTATATTCCCATTTGACCGAGTCGAAAGCTTTACGGATGTTGAGCTTAAGAGGAGTGAAGGAGTCTTGTTTTTGTGAAGCTCGTGCACGAGATTCCTCATATACATAAAGTTGTCGTGAATACTTCGCTCCTTCATGCACTTTGAGCATTGGAGACGAGAATGTCCATGTGTGGGCGAAGCCGAATGGCCATAATGGTCGCGATGAGCTTGGCGATCGCATGGATTAGCCTTATGGGTCTGTAATCATTGCCCTCTGCACCCTCCTTTTTGGCAAAAGCACTACGTTGGCAACATTTAGCAAATGAATATCGCCCCATGAAGGTTTTCAAAACGCTGAATGACCCTCACGATGCCCCCGACTCAATCGTGCACTAATCATACACACAAATGCGCACGATCAAGATCAAAGACTCATGGGAAGATATCACAACACAACTCTAGACACGAATTCAAACATAAAGCTTTATATTACAAGCCAGGGCCACGAAGGCTCGAATACATAAGTCAGCGAAAGCAACAATATTTGAGTACGAACGTAATTAAATAAGTTTTCCTTAAGAAGGCTAGCAAAACAATGACATCTAGATCGAAAAGACGCATGCCTCCTGCCCGGGGCCTCCTAACTACTCCTGGTCGTTGGTAGTCTCCATGTAGTAGTATACTCCGTCGAGGTAGTAGTAGTCATCGACAGAATCAGCTGGCTCCTAGGCTCCACCATCTGATCGCAACAATCGGTTAAAGGGGAAAAAGGTAGCAAAGCAACCGTGAGTACTCATCCAAAGTACTCGCAAGACTTACATCAGATCTATGCTAAGTATGCATCAGTATCAATGGGAAGGGGATGTATCTATGGACTATACTGCAGAATGCTAGAGTAGAGGGGTAAGGCCTAGCCTATCAAAGACTAGCATCTTGCAGCAAGAGAAGAGAGTAGTAGAGTAACATATCTTATAGTAACATGTGTATAATAGCAACACCTAGAAATCCTTCCTCGTCTACCCCGCGAGGAAGCGATCCCGGAGCCATCAATTCAGTTTAGTGTGAGAAGTATCCAGTTCTAGTTGTAGTAGATCAGGATACAACTCCGAGCGTCCATTATCGTGGACACGACTATTCGAATAGATAAACTTCCCTGTAGGGGTGCACCAAGTTACCCAACACACTCGATTAACTCCGGCCGGACACACATTTCGGGTCAATGTCCGGTCTCGGCTGATCGATACACCGTAGTCCTGCCTAGGCTCAACAGAGAGGTCAGCATGCTGGTCTACATCCTAAGCGCTCAGGGGTCCGGGCCCATCACCCTTTGCACTCCTGCGCATTGTGCGACTGGCCGCGGACCAGATCAACCTCCTTATACAAGTGCAGGTGGTTACCATCCACCCCAACAATCAGCCCACATCTCTAAATTGTGACATCTAAAGAGCTTTGGGAAGAATCGTACAACACCGAGTGCCCATAACTTATCTCATGTGGTGGTTAGTGCAAAAATCCAGAGGCCTACTCAGATCATACATCCAAACCGTTAGTGTATTAGGAGCTCGCAGAAACGATCAGTGACCATGTCGCCCCGTCTCGCGGACTTATGACAAAGGCCAGGTCCATCCCTCTTCTGGGGCAGTCTCTGCCTGCCCAGTCGTGTCGTGTCATTATCTCGCGGGTACCCTCATGGTGAACCCAACTTCAATAACTCTCGCAGGTACCCCTTGGGTCGATCCGACTTCAAAAAAGGACTGAGGTGAAGGTCAAGGTATCCGTGTGTCTATAACATCAAGGGAGAATCTAAGGAATCACCCTTGATAGATTCTCATTCGATGTAAAATGTCAAGGTGAACTTGGAGGAATCACCCTCAATGGGTTCACGCTTCAGGAGTTGCACGACAGAGACATCATCGGGAGTGGTGAGTGAGGAATCACCCTTGGTTAACCACACTCGATGTGCTACACTACAGAGATATCATCGTAAGTGGGATACGAGGCATCGCCCTCGGCACTCGATAGTAGCTCTGCAGAGTCGTACAACTAAGGGGGGTGCTGGTGGTGTGTTCGGTCTTCGTACATCGATCACATTGATCGAGACACCCGGTAGTAAAGCATGGCGAGAAGGATAAGGGTGTGGGGCCACTGATGGATCACTAACCAACCTATACTAAGCATACAGGATAACATGTAAAGTAACAACAACAGGTTACAAAAGCAGGCTATGCATCAGAATAGGAGCTATCGACTAACAATAGCAAAATCTAATGCAAGCATGAGAGAGAAAGAATGGGCGATATAGGAATGATCAAGGGAGTTTTTCTTGCCTGGAAGCTCTGCTGAAAGGGGCTGGACGTCTGGAGCGTAGTCGTCCTCAGTGGCGTTAGCGTCGGTCTCAGGGTCTACCAAAGAGAAGAGGGGGGAGAGTCAGTAAATATAATTCAAAAAAATGCATAAAAATTCATGACATGGCAATATGTTGTGTTATGGGTCACCTGATGTAGTGCTAAGTGTTATAGATGGAGCGGGAAATATATGGGAATATTTTCCCGACTCCAGGCATTTATCGGTCAAACGATCCGGAGGGGAGGGTTCGATGTTTGCTGTGATGGGGGCATGTGGCAGGTATGTGGATGGCATATTCAGATTCGTCTTATTTTTCTGATCATTTTTCATATATAAATTATTTTCATCCGAGTTACAGATTATTTGATATGATTTTTTAAAGTTTTAAACAATTTCTGAAATTTTTGATACTTATTATTTTGAAATACATAAATATCAGATTGCACCAGGGGCTGACAGGTGGGGTCCAGGGGTCCAGTCAGCGGTCTAGTCAACAAGTTGACTAGTCAAAGTTTGACTGGTCAACACGTCAGTGGACCCACATGTCATAGACTATACCTAGAATTAACTGGTTAATTAGCAGATGGGCCCCACATGTCATTGAATCATTTATATAATAGTGTTAATTTACTAATTAAGGTAGTTACCTAGATGGGGGCCGTTGGTCAGTGGAGTGTTGGGGTTAGAACTAAAGGGGGGGGGGGGTTAGGTGAAGGAAATATGCCCTAGAGGCAATAATAAAGTTGTTATTTTATATTTCCTTATTCATGATAAAGGTTTATTATTCATGCTAAAATTGTATTGATCGAAAACTTAAATAGATGTGTGAATACATAAACAAATACAGTGTCCCTAGTAAGCCTCTACTATACTAGCTCGTTGATCAAATGGTTAAGGTTTCCTAACCATAGACATGTGTTGTCATTTGATAACGGGATCAAATCATTAGGAGAATGATGTGATGGACAAGACCCATCCGTTAGCTTAGCATATTGATCGTTCAGTTTATTGCTATTGCTTTCTTAGTGTCAAATACATATTCCTTCGACTATGAGATTATGCAACTCCTGGATACCGGAGGAATACCTTGTGTGCTATCAAACGTCACAACGTAACTGGGTGATCATAAAGATGCTTACAGGTATCTCCGAAGGGTTTGTTGAGTTCGCATAGATCGAGATTAGGATTTATCACTCTAAGTATCAGAGAGGTATCTCTTGGCCCTCTCGATGATACACATCATAAGAAACCTTGCAAGCAAAGTGACCAATGAGTTAGTTGCAAGATGATGTATTACGGAACGAGTAAAGAGACTTGCCGGTAACGAGATTGAACTAGGTATGAAGATACCGACGATCGAATCTCGGGCAAGTAACATACCGATGGACAAAGGGAATTATGTATGTTATCATAATGGTTCGACCGATAAAGATCTTTGTAGAATATGTAGGAGCCATATGGGCATCCAGGTTCCGCTATTGGTTATTGACCGGAGAGGTGTCTCGGTCATGTCTACATAGTTCTCGAACCCGTAGGGTCCACACTTTTAACGTTCGTTGACGATACAATGTTATATGAGTTATATGATTTGGTGACTGAATATTGTTCGGAGTCCCGGATGAGATCACTAACAGGACGAGGAGCCTCAAAATGGTCGAGAGGCAAAGATTGATATATAGGACGATGGTGTTCGGACATCGGAAGTGTTTTGGAGTGTACCGGATAGTCATCGGAGTATCGGCGGGGGTACCGGACACCCCCGGGAGGATAGTGGGCCTATTGGGCCGCAAGATGGGAGCACACCAGCCCACATGGGGCTGGCGCACCCCCCATGGCAGCCGCCCAAGTGGGGGAAAGGAAAGGGGGGATTCGGCCTCCCCCTTCCTTCCCTCTTCCCGCTTTCCTTTCCCCCTTCGATAAATATGGTAAGGGGGGCCCCACTTGGGAAGGGACCCCAAGTAGGATTCGGCCTACTTGGGGCGCCCTCCTGGCTGCTCCCTCCTCCCCCACCTATATATATGTAGGAGGGGTGCCTAGCACAATCAGAACAATTGCTTAGCCATGTGCGGCGCCCCCCTCCACCGTTTACACCCCCAGTCATATTTTCGTAGTGCTTAGGCGAAGCCCTACGGAGATAGCTTCACCATCACCGTCAAAATTACGTCGTGTTGCCAGAACTCATCCACTACCTCGCTGTCTAGATCAAGAAGGCATAGGACATCATCGAGCTGAACTTGTGCTGAACGCGGAGGTGTCGTACGTTCGGTACTCGATCGGTTGGAACGCGAAGAAGTTCGACTACATCAACCGCGTTGTCAAACACTTCCGCTTATGGTCTACGAGGGTATGTAGACACACTCTCCCCTCTCGTTTCCATGCATCTCCATGGATAGATCTTGCGTGTGCGTATAACTTTTTTTGTTTTCCATGCAACATTTCTCGACAGTGGTATCCGAGCCAGGTCTATGTGTAGATGATATGAACGAGTAGAATAAAAAGAGTTGTGGGCGGTGATAGTCATACTACTTACCACCAACGTCTGTTTTTGATTCGGCGGTATTGTGGGATGAAGCGGGCCAGACCAATCTTACATGTCCATGCACATGATACTGGTTCCACCGACTCACATGCAACTAGTTTTGCATAAAAGGTGGCTGGTGGGTGTCTGTTTCTCCTACTTTACTTGAATCTAATTTTACTACGGCCGGTCCATGAAGAAGGTTAAAACAGCAAACTTGATGAATCACCGTTGTGGTTTTTGTGTAGTTAAGAACGGTTCTTGCTAGAAGCCCATAGCAGCCACGTAAAACTTGCAACAACAAAGTAGAGGACGTCTAACTTGTTTTTGCAGGGCATGTTGTGATGTGATATGGTCAAGATATGATGTCATATATGTTGATGTATGAGATGATCATGTTTTGTAATATCGACAACCGGGAGGAGCCTTAGGGTTGTCTCTTTATTGTATGAAGTGCAAGCGCCATGTAATTGCTTTACTTTATCACTATGCGTTAGCGATAGTAGTAGAAGCAATAGTTGGCGTGACGACCTCAACGCAAGATGCTGCGATGGAGATCAAGGTGTCAAGCCGGTGAAGATGGAGATCATGATGATGCTTTCGAGATGGAGATCAAAAGCACAAATTGATGATGGACATATCATGTCACATATTTTGATCGCATGTGATGTTTATCCTTTATGCATCTTATTTTGCTTAGAACGTTGGTAGCATTATAAGATGATCCCTTCACTAAATTTCAAGATAAAAGTGTTCTCCCCGAGTATGCATCGTTACCAAGGTTCGTCATTTCGACGCACCATGTGATGATCGGGTGTGATAGACTCTACATTCACATACAACGGGTGTAAGACAATTTTGCACATGCAGAATACTTGGGTTAAACTTGATGAGCCTAGCATGTACAGACATGGTCTCGGAGCACTAGAGACCGAAAGGTCGAACATGAGTCATATAGTAGATATGATCAACATACAGATGTTCACCATTGATGACTACCCCATCTCACGTGATGATCGGACATGGGTTAGTTGATTTGGATCACGTATCACTTAGATGACTTGAGGGATGTTTATTTAAGTGGGAGTTCATTAGTAATTTTATTAATTGAACTTAATTTATCATGAACTTAGTCTTATAGTTTTGCATGTCTATGTTGTAGATCAATGGCCCAAGCTACTGTTCCCCTGAATTTTAATGCATTCCTAGAGAAAGCTACATTGAAAGATGATGGTAGCAACTACACGGATTGGGTCCGTAACTTGAGGATTATCCTCATTGCTGCACAGGAGAATTATGTCCTTGATGCACCGCTAGGTGAGAGGCCTGCTCTAGGAGCTGAAGCTGATGTTATGAACATCTGGCAAGCTCGATCTGATGACTACTCAATAGTTTAGTGTGCCATGCTTTACGGCTTAGAACCGGGACTTCAAAGATGTTTTGAACGTCATTGAGCATATGAGATGTTCCAAGAGTTGAAGTTAATATTTTAAGAAAATGCCCGGGTTGAGAGATATGAAGTCTCCAACAAGTTCTATAGCTGCAAGATGGAGGAGAATATTTCTGTCAGTGAACACATACTCAAAATGTCTGGGTATCATAACCACTTGAATCAACTGGGAGTTGAACTTTCGGTCGATAGTGTTATTGCCAGAGTTCTTCAATCACTGCCACCAAGCTACAAAGGCTTTGTGATGAACTATAATATGCAAGGGATGAATAAAATGATTCCTAAGCTCTTCGCAATGCTTAAGGCTGCGGAGGTAGAAATCAAGAAGGAGCGTCAAGTGTTGATGGTTAACAAGACCACTAGTTTCAAGAAAAATGGCAAGGGAAAGAAAGGGAACTTCAAGAAGAATGGCAAGCAAGTTGCCACTCTCGGGAAGAAGCCCAAAGCCAGACCCAAGCCTGAAACTGAGTGCTTCTACTGCAAAGGGAGTGGTCATTTGAAGCGGAACTGCCCCAAATACTTGGCGGATAAGAAGGATGGCAAAGTGAACAAAGGTATATTTTATATACATGTTATTGATGTGTACCTTACTAATGCTCGTAGCTAATGTAGGGTGGAAACCCTAGGGACGATCTTTCATGATTTGAGAGGATCCTACGAAGAGCACGAGAGGAAACACGAGGGGAAAACGAGAGAAAACACTCAAATCAACGAGAAACTATCACACATGTGCTAGATCCATGAACATAAAGAGTGATACAAGATCTAAATGCAACAAAGGACGATACAAAGGTCTTCTCCGTGAGGAGGTATTGAGGGGTCTTCCCGTGAGGGGTCTTGAATCCACTTGGGGGATCTTCTCCGTAGAGGTCGTGAACTCCGATGGAGAAGGTATCAAGTGGATGAGCAAAGCTCTATCTCTCAAATGAGCTAATCCTTTGCTGACCCTAGAAAGAGGGAGGAGGAGGAGTATATATAGTCTAGGCTCACGAAAGGGTACATGGGCCTCGGCCCAACACGCTGTCAACACACAAGCGTCGGACGTTCGACAGTTACCGGTCGTCCGGTATCTCATGGGCGCTCGGACGTCCGGTAAGTGTCGGATTTCCGACGTTTCGGCTCTGATCGGGCGACATCAGATTTTCGGTGGGCGTCGGACGTTCGGACCGTCGGTCGTCTAGTGGTCTCCATACTTCTGAGGTTTTGGTTCTGTGATGGTGGTGCCGGCCATCCGGAGGGGCTCGGTCATCCGAGGGCTGGAGCGTGTCGGACGTCCGGTCGGTGTCTGTCATTCGGTTGCTGGAGCGTGCGCAGGCTGGGGCTCGGCTGGCTGGCTGAAGCTTCTAGGCGTCGGACGTTCGACAAGTCCCGGTCGTTCGGTGGCTGGAGATTTCCTGGCGTCTCTTCTTCTTGTTCCTTGTACTTGATGTCCTCGTCGTCTTGTCCGTTGGATGTAGTTGCTCCATGGCTTTCCTCTAAGTACCTAATCATCCATAGGGTTTCCGCTTGAGGTAGTAGCCATGTCTCATATGAAGAAAGTGGTAGTTCGGAGAGGAGTGAGTTCACCGTATCTTCGATAGCCTTTGCTCGAGCTCTTGTCATTGGTCCAAGTGGTGTTGTGGGAGACGTAGGTAGGTCCATGGGGATGATCGTAGGATGCTCCGCATCATCTCCCCCCTGGGAAAGATCCGACCTCGGATCGAAATCCTCATCACCATGGTAGGGTGAGAGATCTTTTATGTTGAAGTCGTCGCTCACGTTGTACTTGTCTCGCGGGAGATCGATCTTGTAAGCATTGTTGTTGTAGCGTGCTAGCACCTTGAAGGGTCCGTCGGCTCATGGTCGTAGCTTGGACTTGCGTTTGTTGGGGAAGCGTTCCTTGCGAAGGTGTAGCCATACAAGATCTCCAATGTTGAATATAATGGGTTGCTTGTTGATGTTGAGCTTGGTCGCGAGTCGTTGTACTTGGCGCTCGATGGTGTGCCTTGTATCTTCATGCATCTTCTTGAGATATATAGTTCACTCATGCATTTGCGTCCATGTTGATGTGCTCTTGTAGCGGGAGAGGTAGAATGTCCAATGAGGACAACAGGTTGAATCCGTAGACGACCTCGAAGGGGGACTTGCCGGTAGTAGCGTGTTGTGCTCGATTGTAGGCGTACTCGGTGATGGGTAAACACTCTTCCCACTCCTGATGTTCTTCTTGATCAACACGCGTAGGAGGGTAGATAGCGTCCGGTTCGTGACCTCCGTTTGGCCGTCGGTTTGAGGATGGTATACCAAAGAGAACAAAAGCTTAATTCCGAGCTTGGCGCATAAGGTCTTCTAAAAGTAGCTTAGGAACTTGACATCGTAGTCCGAGACAATCATCTTTGGCACTCCATGTAGTCGCAAGATTTCCCTGCAAAAAAGATTTGCAACACGTGAAGCATCGTCTATCTTGTTGCATGGGATGAAATGAGCCATCTTAGAGAATTGGTCCACAACAACAAACATGAAATCTTTGCCATTTATAGTTCTAGGAAAACCAAGCACAAAGTCGATACTAATATCTTCCCATGGGTGATATGGAATAGGAAGTGGCATATAGAGACCATGGGATTGAGCTTTAGACTTAGCTTTGCAACATGTAGAGCATCAGTTAGTGAAGCGTGAGACGTCGTGGAATATATTGGGCCAAAAATAGTTCTTGGAGAGCGTGGCGAATGTCTTGTCGCGTCTGAAGTGTCCCATAAGTCCTCCTCCATGAGATTCTGGCAAAAGTAACAAATGAAGAGAAGACTCGGGAATACATAGTTTGTTAGCTCTCATAAGATAATCATCTTTTATGTAATAGCGTTCCCAAGATGTATGCGTCAAACATTTGGCATATGGAATAGCAAAAGTAGGATCATGCGCATACAAGTCTTTTGTGTGCTCAAAGCCAATGACATTCAATTCAAGTTGGGAAACAAGCATGCATCTACAGGAGCGCATCCACCACAACGTTTTCCTTACCTTTGATGTACTTGATGACATAAGGAAATGACTCAATGGATTCACTCCACTTAGCATCAAGCTTGTTCAACTTAGTTTGAACCTTAATATACTTAAGTGTTTCATGATCGGTGTGGAGAATGAACTCATGAGGGCGGAGATAATGCCCCCAAACATGCAAGACTCTCACTAAAGCATATAACTCTTTGTCATATATGGGGTAATTGAGTTGTGCTCCGAAAAGTTTTTCACTAAAGTAAGCTATGGAGCGCTTCTCTTGCATCAACACACCTCCGATGCCATAACCGCTAGCATCGCAATGTATCTCAAATGGTTTATCAAAGTTGGGTAGTGCAAGCAAAGGAGCATGTGTAAGCAAATTCTTAAGCTCATTAAATGCGGTGGGATGGTCCTCAAATAAATGGTGCATTTTTCTTACTCAAAGCATGCAAAAGGGGATGCAATAGTGCTAAAGTCCTTAACGAATCTACGATAGAAGCCGTCTAAGCCAAGGAAACTTTGCACTTGTTGCAAGTTGATTGGTTGAGGCCAAGTTTTAATAGCATTGATCTTAAATTCATCTACATGAACACCCTTAGAAGACATAACAAAACCCAAGAAAACGAGCTTATCAACGCCAAAAAGGCATTTGTCCATATTACCATAAAGGCACTCTTTTCTAAGAGTTTGCAAAACGGTTCTAAGATGGGTGACATGATCTTTGAGAGATTTGCTAAAGACAAGAATATCGTCAAAATAGACCACAAAAAATACGCCAATGTAAGGGCGAAGAACAAAATGCATCACACGGATAAAGGTGTCGGGTGCTTCGGATAAACCCATTGGCATAACCAACCATTCGTACAAGACAAACTTGGTTTTAAAAGCGGTTTTCCATTCATCACCTTCTTGGATGCGTATTTGATAGTAGCCACTTTTAAGATCAATTTTAGAGAAAATGGTGGCTCCGCTAAGCTCATCTAGCATGTCGTCTAAGCGTGGATAGGGTATCTATAACGAACGGTGATAGAATTGATAGGACGACAATCGGAACACATGCGATATGTACCATCTTTCTTGGGAACAAGGATTACCGGGATGGCACATGGGCTCAAGCTTTCTCATACATGGCCATTGTCGATGAGTTGTTGCACTTGCCATTGGATCTCCTTGGTTTCCTCGGGGTTGACGCGGTAGAGAGCCTTGTTAGGAAGAGGTGCTCCGGGGATGAGGTCTATTCGGTGTTCGATGCCTCATAGTGGAGGTAGACCCAGAGGTAGCTCGTCAGGGAATACATCTTGGAATTCCTGCAATAGAGAAGACAACACTAAAGGTATACTGTGAGAGGTGTTAGTTTTAGGTGCCTCGTCCTTGCACAATAGGACATAGTGCATAACACTTGATGGGTTATGGCACACTTCTCTCATCTCACTTTTGGTAGCGAATAGCACTAGATTTTTCTTGTCACTCATCGTGGAGACACTCAATTTGAGCTTGTGGTGCTCACTCTCTTTTTGGTGGTTCGCTCTCTCACTATTTTCTCCACGGTGGTTGGTAGCTTGCTTGTCGGCGATCACTTGGCTTGGAGACATAGATCGTAGCACGTACTCCTTCCCTTTCATCTTGAAGCCATAGTGATTGGTTCGCCAGTTGTGGATGACTCCACGGTCAAATTGCCATGGTCGTCCAAGTAGGAGGTGGCAAACGAACATAGGAAGGACATCACACTCCAAAATGTCTTCGTATGCTCCGATCATGAAGGAGACTTGAACCATGTGGTCCACTTGAATTGCGCCAAAGTCGCTAAGCCATTGGACCTTGTAGGGATGAGGGTGCTTCATCTTGACCAATTGGAGCTTGGAGCATAGTTCTTCACTTGCCAAGTTATGGCAACTTCCTCTGTCGATGATGACCTTCACGCACCTTCCATTGATGCCCGCCTTGGTGTGGAAGATATGGCATCTTTGGTCTTCATCTTGTTGATGTTGAAGAGTCAAGACCTTGGAAACAATGAGAGCGAGGCTCGAATCTTCGTCACAAAAGACTTGGTCATCTTCATCTTCATTCAGTTGCCGGTGCATAGCCACATTCTCAGGGGCTTCCATTTCCCCTTCACTCATGGAGTCGTATTTACCGTTGTCGTTGAGGGTACGCTTGTTGGTACACTCGAAGGACTTGTGGCCTCGGCCGCCACATGTGAAGCATTTGATGGAACCTGTCTCGATGGTCTCATGCGATGGAATTGTAGATGATGAAGCTCTTGGCTTGAACTTGCTTGTAGTAGGAGGACGACTTGAGGTTGTCGAAGTTTTCTTGTAACTTGACTTGTCGTCGTTGCTTGTAGAAGGTTTGGTCGAGGTAGAAGGTGTTGTAATCGTTGAAGCTTGATTGTATGAGCCATATGTCTTGGAAGAGTACTTGGCATACTTGAAGTCATCTTGCACTTGTCGCTCTGCTTTAGTAGCTTGGTGCACTAGCTTGATGAGGTTGGAGTATGGTTGGAAGTCGGCGGTTTTCTTGATAGGGTGATTGAGTCCATTCAAGAAACGTGCCATAGTTTGCTCATCATCTTCCCTGACATTAGCTCGTATCATGGTGATCTCCATTTCCTTGTAGTACTCTTCAACGGCCTTTGTTCCTTGTTTGAGGAGTTGTAGTTGCTTGAAGAGGTCACGGTTATAGTATGTTGGCACAAAGCGCGCTCTCATGACATCCTTCATTTGATCCCAAGTTGTTATTGGTGGTTCACCTCTTGCTTCTCGACGTTCAATTACTTGCTCCCACCAAATGAGTACATAGTCTTTGAACTCAAGGGATGCCACGACGATCTTATTCTCTTCCTCATAGTTGTGCAAACGAAAGATCTTATCAACCTTCAATGCCCATGAAAGGTACCCTTCGGGATCATTGCTTCCGGAAAACTTGGGCATGGTGAACTTGAGTTTCCATAGCGTTGCTCTTCATTGTGTTGGGGTCGAGGGTGATGACGTCCTTGACAAGGAGGATTGTCTCCCTAAACTTGCTCTTGGCATGGAGGATTCCCATTGCCTTGTTTCTCTTAACGAGCTTGTGGTTCTTGTCGAGCTTGTGGAACTTGTCGGCACAATCGTGCTTGATAGTTCCTCTCTTGAAATTCATCTCGAAGTGCTTCTTCTTGCTCACGAGTATGTCGGTTGCATGCGACAACGACACGACTTGTGTCTCAGAGGGCACGTTGCACCTCAAGTGCTTGAGCTTCTCGTCGTTGTTGTTGTTGACGAAGAGCTTCGGCGTCTTGCTGTTGGCGTGCTTGCTCTTCCTCTTGTTGACATAGACGTTGTCGTTCTTGTGCTTGCGCAAAGGTCTTGCGCTAGAAGTTGCTCTTAAGGATCGGTGGGTGTACTTGAGCCGGAGATGGTGTCGTCGGAGTGTCGACTCGAGCGGCTCCGTCTTGAATATGATGAAGTGGAAGAAGAGCGGTTGACCAACAAGGCCGAATCTCGTCCATTCTTGCATTGTTCTCTTGTTTGTTCGTTGAGCTTGTTCTCAAAGTAGTCTCGTGTATGTTGCTTAGAATGTCGCAAGTCGGAGGCGAGATTGTCGATGCGGTCGCTCAATGCTTGTTGTTCTTTATGCAATGCTCTTTGTGCGCCGAAGAGGTGGTTCTTGATGATGTAGGTGTTCGGGTCCTTGTCTTGCTCGATGAAGAGTGGGTTGGTAGAAGTAGTTTGCCTATCCATCATTTCAAGTAAATGTGTGAGTGGAAGAAAGAGAAGAACAATGAAATGTACCTTGACCGATGTTGGGAATGGATCAAAGATCGCTCAATGAGGTAACAAGGAAATAGCACAATTGGTACCGTATATCGTCAATTTCTCACACCTACACAAATAAAGCCTTTGGTGTAGCTTGGTTAGGATGGTGGCACAAAATTTGATGTGAATGTTAGCAAGACTCAATAATGTTGAAAAATATTCACAAATTTGCAAAGTAACACGTAGACCAATAGCAAGATATGGTACACGGAAACACACACACATATAGATAGATGGGGCCGTGCAACCAAGGAATGAGCCAAAATGTGGAATCCATGAAAATTCTCTTGTTGCACAACGCTAGAGAGACGCTAGCTCGATTGCACAATAGGCGGATACGATACTTGTGCACAACCTACTAAGCAAAATGCAACGACTTCTATCCCAAGTATGCTATATGTATGGTGTTCCTGTGATATGATCCAAGATGACCGAGTATGACAATCTTAAGGTAGTATGATGCTATGGTTCTTGCTTAAAAGCTCTTTGATTATCTTTTCCTTTTGCTTAAAAGCTTCTTTGGTTCTTTCTCTTTTGAGCTCTTTCTTTGGCCTCTTGTGTAAAACTTCACGAACCAAGATAGCAATTGTGTATATGTGATGACAACCTTGTGACACAAAAGATGATACTGAGATATGTATACCTATATGATATGGTATATATGCAATGGGAGCTATTATCACTAATGTGCAAAGTAACGTTGCCGGCAATACTCAATGGCTAGTCTAGATATGAGAGGTACGCAAATAGGCTATGGGGTTATCAGTGCAATGGCATGGGAGTACACAAATGTGTTGTCGAAGTTACCGTCCTTGCTTACGGTTGAGGGTGTCAAAATGCTGGAGAAGTTGTTGTCGATGACGAGTCCGTGGCGAAGATGAGCGGTGGTGATGTCGATGTCGAACCATCCCTAAGTTTCCGAAATGCATTAGGAAATGGAAACCGCAACTCAAATTCTCAAAGAACAAAACGTGTCAAAATTGCCGGAGTAGGGAAATGGGTAAGCTATGGTGGTTGCGGAAAGCGGTGGTGGTATGCAAATGCGTATGCAGAAATAGTAGAGGAATCAGGGGTTGCGTATGCAGAAGTGGAATTGGAGTGGCAATGCGACAGTGTGGGCGGTGGCTAAAAAAATTCGGGCAAAAATTCCAGTTTCGTCAGGAAACATCGAACGTCCGAGGGTGGTCGGATGACCGAGAGTTGTCGGACGTTTGGTGCCTGGGCGATTTCGGGTACGGGGTGAACTATGGTTTGAGGTGGAGGGGCAAAGTTGGGGCAAAATTGGACGAATTTGTGGATGGAAACGGGGGAAAAGATGGGGGAAAGCTAGATCTACTTGCTACACACGATATCCACGGATCAAATCCAACAAAACCTCATCAAATCCAACAAAACCTCATCAAATCCAACAAATCACAAAAAATTGGGGCTATTTTTGGTGGTGAATTTTCAAATTTGGTGAAGAACACAACAAAACAAGGCTAGAAATCAAGGGTAGGGGCTCCAAATTCGTGATCAACCAAGGCTCATGATACCAAGATGATGTAGGGTGGAAACCCTAGGGCCGATATTTCATGATTGGAGCGGATCCTATGAAGAAAACGAGAGGAAACACGAGGGGAAAACGAGAGGAAACACTCAAATCAACGAGAAACGATCACACATGTGCTAGATCCATGAACATAAAGGGTGATACAAGATCCAAACGCAACAAAGGACGATACAAAGGTCTTCTTCATGAGGAGGTCTTGAGGGGTCTTCCCGTGAGGGGTCTTGAATCCACTTGGGGGATCTTCTCCGTAGAGGTCATGAACTCCGATGGAGAAGGTATCAAGTGGATGAGCAAAGCTCTATCTCTCAAATGAGCCAATCCTTTGCTGACCCTAGAAAGAGGGAGGAGGAGGAGTATATATAGTCTAGGGCACGAAAGGGTACATGGGCCTCGGCCCAACACGCTATCAACACAAGGCATCGAACGTCCGACAGTTGCCAGTCGTCCGTTATCTCATGGGCGCTCGAACATGTGGTAACTGTCGGATTTCTGGTGGGCGTCGAACGTCCGGAGCGTCGGTCGTCCGGTGGTCTCCATACTTATGACATTTTGGTTCTGTGATGGTGGTGTCGGTCGTCCGAAGGGGCTCGGTCGTCCGGGGGCTGGAGCGTGTTGGATGTCCTGTCGGTGTCGGTCGTCCGGTCGCTGGAGTGTGCACAGGCTGGGGCTCGGCTGGCTGGCTGAAGCTTCCAGGCATCGGACGTCCTACAAGTCTCGGTCATCCGGTGGCTGGAGATTTCCTGGCATCTCTTCTTCTTGTTCCTTCTACTTGGTGTCCTCGTCGTCTTGTCCGTTGGATGTAGTTTCTTCATGGCTTTCCTCTAAGTACCTGATCATGCATAGGGTTTCCGCTTGAGGTAGTAGCCATGTCTCATATGAAGAAAGTGGTAGTTCGAAGAGGAGCGAGTTCACCTTATCTTCGATAGATTTTGCTCGATCTCTTGTCATTGGTCCAAGTGATGTTGTGGGAGATGTAGGTAGGTCCATGAGGATGATCGTAGGATGCTCCGAATCAGTAGCAGCGCCTGGGTATTTGATACTGATTCGGTTGCTCGTATTTGTAACTCGAAACAGGAGCTGCGGAATAAACGAAGATTGGCTAAGGACGAGGTGACGATGCGCGTCGGAAATAGTTCCAAGGTCGATGTGATCGCCGTCGGCACGATACCACTACATCTACCATCGGGATTAGTTTTAGATCTGAATAATTATTATTTGGTGCCAGCATTGAGCATGAACATTATATCTGGATCTTGTTTATTGCGACACGGTTATTCATTTAAATCAAAGAATAATGGTTGTTCTATTTATATGAGTAATATCTTTTATTGTCATGCACCCTCGATGAATGGTCTATTCTTGTTGAATCTCGGTCGTAGTGATACACATATTCATAATATTGATGCCAAAAGGTGCAAAGTTGATAATGATAGTGGAACATATTTGTGGCACTACCGTTTAGGTCATATTGGTGTAAAGCGAAGAAGAAAACTCCATGTGGATGGACTTTTGGAATCACTTGATTATGAATCATTTGATACTTGCGAACCATGCCTCATGGGCAAGATAACTAAAACTCTGTTCTCCGGAACAATTGAGCGAGCTAATGACTTATTGGAAATAATACATACCGGTGTATGCGGCCCGATGAGTGTTGAGGCACGCGGCGGGTATCGTTATTTTCTAACCTTCACAAATGATTTGAGTAGGTATGGGTATATCTACTTGATGAAACACATGTCTGAAACATTTGAAAAGTTCAAATAATTTCAGAGTGAAGTGGAGAATCATCGTAATAAGAAAATAAAGTTTCTACAATCTGATCGCGGAGGTGAATATTTGAGTTATGAGTTTGGCCTTCATGTAAAACAATGTGGAATAGTTTCACAACTCACGCCACCTGGAACACCACAGCGTAATGGTGTGTCCAAACATCGTAATCGTACTTTATTAGATATGGTGTGATCTATGATATCTCTTACCGGTTTACCACTATCGTTTTGGGGTTATGCATTAGAGACAGGCGCATTCACGTTAAATAGGGCACCGTCTAAATTCGTTGAGATGACACCATATGAACTGTGGTTTGGCAAGAAACCTAAGCTGTCGTTTCTTAAAGTTTGGGGTTGCAACACTTATGTCAAAAGGCTTCAGCCTAATAGCTCGAACCCAAATCGGAGAAGTGCATCTTCATAGGATACCCTAAGGAGATAATTGGGTACACCTTCTACCACAGATCCGAAGGCAAGATCTTTGTTGCCAAGAATGGAACCTTTCTAGAGAAGGAGTTTCTTTCGAAAGAAGTGAGTGGGAGGAAAGTAGAACTTGATGAGGTAATTGTACCTTCTCTCAATTTGGAAAGCAGCACATCAGAGAAATCTGTTCCCGTGATGCCTACACCAACTAGAGAGGAAGCTAATGATGATGATCATGAAACTTCAGATCAAGTTACTACTAGACCTCGTAGGTCGAATAGAGCACGTTCCACACCAGAGTGGTACAGTAATCCTGTCCTGGAAGTCATGTTATTAGACCATGGCGAACCTATGAACTATGAAGAAGCTATGGTGAGCCCAGATTCTGATAAATGGCTTGAGGCCATGAAATCTGAGATAGGATCCATGTATGAGAACAAAGTGTGGACTTTATTGGATTTTCCCAATGACCGGCAAGCCATTGAGAATAAATGGATCTTCTAGAAGAATACATATATTGATGGTAATGTCACCATCTACAAAGCTCGACTTGTCGCGAAAGGTTTTCGACAAGTTCAAGGGGTTGACTATGATGAGACCTTCTCACCCGTAGCGATGCTTAAGTCAGTCTGAATCATGTTAGCAATTGCCGCATTTTATAATTATGAAATCTGGCAAATGGACGTCAAAATTGCATTCCTTAATGGATTTCTTAAAGAGGAGTTGTATATGATACAACCAGAAGGTTTTGTCGATCCTAAAGGTGCTAACAAAGTGTGCAAACTCCAGCGATCCATCTATGGACTAGTGCAAGCATCTCGGAGTTGGAATATACGCTTTGATGAGGTGATCAAAGCATATGGTTTTATACAGACTTATGGTGAAGCCAGTATTTACAAGAAAGTGAGTGGGAGCTCTTTAGCATTTCTGATATTATATGTGGATGCATATTGTTGATCGGAAATGAGATAGAATTTCTGGATAGCATAAAAGGATACTTGAATAAGATTTTTTCAATGAAAAACCTCGGTGAAGCTGCTTATATATTGTGCATCAAGATCTATAGGGATAGATCAAGACGCTTAATAGGACTTTCACAAAGCACATAACTTGATAAAGTTTTGAAGAAGTTCAAAATGGATCCGTCAAAGAAAGGGTTCTTGCCTGTGTTACAAGGTGTGAAATTGAGTCAGACTCAAAGACCGACCACTGCAGAAGATAGAGAGAAAATGAAAGCCATTCCCTATGCCTCAGCCATAGGTTCTATCATGTATGCTATGCTGTGTACCAGACCTGATGTATGCCTTTCCATAAGTTTGGCAGGGAGGTACCAAAGTAATCCAGGAGTGGATCACTGGACAACAGTCAAGAACATCCTGAAGTACCTGAAAAGGACCAAAGATATGTTTCTCGTTTATGGAGGTGACGAAGATCTCGTGTAAATGGTTACGTCGATTCTAGCTTCGACACTGATCAGGATGACTCTAGGTCGCAAACCGGATACGTATTTTTATTGAATGGTGGAGCTGTCAGTTGGTGTAGTTCCATGCAGAGCATCGTGGCGGGATCTACGTGTGAAGAGGAGTACATAGCTGCTTCGAAAGCAGCACATGAAGGAGTCTGGATGAAGGAGTTCATATCCGATATAGGTGTAATACCTAGTGCATCAGGTCCAATGAAAATCTTTTGTGACAACACTGGAGCAATTGCCTTGGCGAAGGAATCCAGGTTTCACAAGAGAACCAAACACATCAAGAGACGCTTCAACTCCATTCGTGGAAAGGTCAAGGATGGAGACATAGAAATTTGCAAAGTACATACGGATCTGAATGTGGCAGACCCGCTGACTAAGCCTCTTCCGCGAGCAAAACATGATCAACACCAAGACTCCATGGGTGTTAGATTCATTACAATGTAATCTAGATTATTGACTCTAGTGCAAGTGGGACACTAAAGGAAATATGTCCTAGAGGCAATAATAAAGTTGTTATTTTATATTTCCTTATTCATGATAAATGTTTATTATTCATGCTAAAATTGTATTGATCTAAAACTAAAATACATGTGTGAATACATAAACAAATACCGTGTCCCTAGTAAGCCTCTACTAGACTAGCTCGTTCATCAAAGATGGTTAAGGTTTCCTAACCATATACATGTGTTGTCATTTGATAACGGGATCGCATCATTAGGAGAATGGTGTGATGGACAAGACCCATCCGTTAGCTTAACATATTGACCGTTCAGTTTATTGCTATTGCTTTCTTAATGTCAAATGCATATTCCTTCGACTATGAGATTATGCAACTCCCGGATACCGGAGGAATACCTTGTGTGCTATCAAACATCACAATGTAACTAGGTGATCATAAAGATGCTCTACAGGTATCTCCGAAGGTGTTTGTTGAGTTGGCATAGATCGAGATTAGGATTTGTCACTCTGAGTATTGAAGAGGTATCTCTGGGCCCTCTCGGTAATACACATCATAAGAAGCCTTGCAAGCAAAGTGACTAATCTCGAAATGAGTAAAGAGACTTGCCGGTAACGAGATTGAAATAGGTACGAAGATACCGACGATCAAATCTCGGGCAAGTAACATACCGATGGACAAATGGAATTACATATGTTGTCATAACGGTTTGGCCAATAAAGATCTTCGTAGAATATGTAGGAGCCAATATGAGCATCCAGGTTTAGCTATTGGTTATTGACCGGAGAGGTGTCTCGGTCATGTTTACATAGTTCTCGAACCCGTAGGGTCTGCACGCTTAACGTTCGTTGACGATATAGTGTTATATGAGTTATATGATTTGGTGACCGAGTGTTGTTCGGAGTCCCGGATGACATCACGAACATGACGAGGAGGTAAATATTGATATATAGTACGATGGTGTTCGGACACCGAAAGTGTTCAGAGTGTGCCGGATAGTCATTGGAGTACCGGAGGGGGTACTGGACACCCCCGGAAGGATAGTGGGCCTATGGGGCCGCTACAGGGGAGCACACCAGCCCACATGGGGCTAGCGCACCCCCATGGCAGCCGCCCAAGTGGGGGGAAAGGAAAGGGGGGATTCGGCCTCCCCCTTCCTTCCCTCTTCCCCCTTTCCTTTCCCCCTCCGATAAATATGGTGGGGGCGCCACTTGGGAAGGGACCCCAAGTAGGATTTGGCCTACTTGGGGCGCCCTCTTGGCTGCTCCCTCCTCCCCCACCTATATATATGTGGGAGGGGGCACCTAGCACAACCAAAACAATTGCTTAGCCGTGTGCGGCACGCCCCTCCACCATTTACACCCCCGGTCATATTTTCGTAGTGCTTAGCGAAGCCCTACGTAGATAGATTCACCATCACTGTCACCATGCCGTCGTGCTGCCGGAACTCATCCACTACCTCGCCTTCTTGCTGGATCAAGAAGGCGGAGGACGTCATCGAGCTGAACGTGTGCTGAACGCGGAGGTGCCGTACATTCGTTCGATCGGTTGGAACACAAAGAAGTTCGACTACATCAACTACGTTGTCAAACGCTTCCTCTTACGGTCTATGAAGGTACGTAGATACACTCTCCCCTCTCGTTACTATGCATCTCCATGGATAGATCTTGCGTGTGCATAGAATTTTTTTGGTTTTCAATGCAACATTTCCCGACATTAGGACCCCTAATTGAGTAGGGCCGGCCCACACGCAATGGCCCAAAGGCCGGCCAGGGGCGTGCACGCACGCAGCCATGACCAAGCCATGGCCACGGCGCGGCCGACCGACATCAGCAGTAGCAAGCTGCAAAGCAGAAGCGGAGCACAACAGCGGGCATGGGCGGCGGTGCGGACGTGTGGGGTAGCGGAGGCGGGTTCCGACGACGGGTGTGATAGGAGGCACGTGAGCAAGGGCGGCTGTAGAGGAGCGTGGGCAGCGGCGGGCTGCAGCAGGAACTAGCAGCGGCGACATTGCAAGGAGCAGCAGCGAGCGCGGGCACACGCAGTAAGGCCACCTACTATGTAATATATGCAGGTGTGTAGTAGCCACCTATGTAATTATGCCTGTAATAGTTTACTTTGGTGTGTGCAAATGTCATGTGTGTAGTAGCCACTGCTACTTCTTGAGCTCGCGTTGGTTTTTCTCTTGAAGAGGAAAAGGTGATGCAGCAAAGTAGAGATAAGTATTTCCCTCGGTTAAGAACCAAGGTATCATTCCAGTAGGAGGAACACACAAGTCTCCAATGATAGCACTTGCACAAACAAAACAAATACTTGCACCCAACACGATAAAGAGGTTGGCAATCCCTTCACAGTTACTTGCAAGGATGAGATCTGATAGAGATAGGTATAAAAGATAAATAAAATAGCAAAATAAAGTAAATGTAAATAAATTGCAGCAAGGTATTTTTGAGTTTTGGTTTTATATATCTGAAAATAATATGATAAAAGATAGACCCGGGGGGCCGTAGTTTTCACTAGAGGCTTCTCTTTTGAAAGAACGCATACGGCGGGTAAACAAATTAATGTTGATTAATTGATAGAAAGCCCAAAGTTATGACGATATCTAAGGCAATATCATGAATATAGGCATCACGTCCGTGACAAGTAGACCGACTCCTGCCTGCATCTACTACTATTACTCCACACCTCGACCGCTATCCAACATGCATCTAGTGTATTAAGTTAACAAGAACGGAGTAACGCCTTAAGTAAGATGACATGATGTAGAGGGATAGATCCTATCAATATGAATAAACCCCACCTTTTTATCCTTAATGGCAACAATACAAATACGTGCCTCGCTACCCTTTCTGTCACTGGGTGAGGACACCGCAAGATTGAACCCATTACAAAGCACCTCTCCCATTGCAAAAAAAAATCAATCTAGTTGGCCAAACCAAATCAATAGATCGGAGAGAAATATAAAGCTATCTTAATAATCCATAAAAGAGTTTAGAGAAGACTCAAATAATATTCATAGATAATATGACCATAAACCCACAATTCATCGGATCTCAACAAACGCATTGCAAAAGAAGATTATATCGAGTAGATCTCCAAGACCATCGAGGACAACATTGTATTGAAGATCAAAGAGAGAGAAGAAGCCATCTAGCTACTAGCTATGGACCCGTAGGTTTGTGGTAAACTACTCACACATCATTGGAATGGCAGCAAGCACTCGTATGCGTCGGTGCTATACAAACGGTTTTTAACCCCTTTCCGCGACGACATTTGGAACCGTCACCAAGTGAGTGTGGGTGATGGGGGGTCCTTCCCACACGACCCAGAAACCGTCGGGGATAGGGAGCCAAGATACATATACAGTACTCCTCTCGTTTGTGCTCACATTGCCATCGCAGTCGGTATTCTGTGGTGCTACGTTTACGATGCGTGACCCATCACAAACGGTTCACTATTATAGAACGCGTATGATAAGCATGCAATCACACACACTCGCTTGTCCCAAACTGTATGCGATAACTAATTAAGAAGATTAGCTAATCGTCGTATGAGTGTCTGATAGGATTACGAAATGTCGGACCGTCATAACATCACCGTACACGACAACTATCGCACACGCTATTCTGTGGTGCAATGTTTATGATGCATACTTCATCAGAAATAGTTCATGGTTGCGAATCGTGTACGATAAGTGATACGTCCATTTTGCATCATGCTTTTATATCGATATTTATTGCATTATGGGCTGTTATTACACGTTATGTCACAATACTTATGCCTATTCTCTCTTATTTTACAAGGTTTACATGAAGAGGGAGAATGCCGGCAGCTGGAATTCTGGGATGGAAAAGGAGCAAATATTAGAGGCCTATTCTGCACAGCTCCAAAAGTCCTAAAACTTCACGGAAGTTATTTCTGGAATTAATAAAAAATACTGGCGAAAAAATCCACCAGAGGAGGCCCACACCCTGGCCACGAGGGTGGGGGGCGCGCCCTACCCCCCTGGGCGCGCCCCTGCCTCGTGGGCCCCTTGGCAGGCCTCCGGTGCCCATCTTCTGCTATATGAAGTCTTTCGTCCGAGGAAAAATCATAAGCAAGCTTTCGGGAAGAAACTCCGCCGCCACGAGGCGGAACCTTGGCGGAACCAATCTAGGGCTCCGGCAGAGCTATTCTGCCGGGGAAACTTCCCTCCGGGAGGGGGAAATCATCGCCATCATCATCACCAACGATCCTCTCATCGGGAGGGGGTCAATCTCCATTAACATCTTCACCAGCACCATCTCCTCTCAAACCCTAGTTCATCTCTATCCAATCTTTATCCCAAAGCCTCAGATTGGTACCTATGGGTTACTAGTGTTGATTACTCCTTGTAGTTGATGCTAGTTGGTTTATTTGGTGGAAGATCATATGTTCAGATCCATTATGAATATTAATACCCGTCTGATTATGAACATGAATATGATTTGTGAGTAGTTACGTTTGTTCCTGAGGACATGGGAGAAGTCTTGCTATAAGTAGTCATGTGAATTTGGTATTCGTTCGATATTTTGATGAGATGTATGTTGTCTCTCCTCTAGTGGTGTTATGTGAACGTCGACTACATGAAACTTCACCATTATTTGGGCCTAGAGGAAGGCATTGGGAAGTAATAAGTAGATGATGGGTTGCTAGAGTGACAGAAGCTTAAACCCTAGTTTATGAGTTGCTTCGTAAGGGGCTGATTTGGATCCATATGTTTCATGCCATGGTTAGGTTTACCTTAATACTTATTTTGTAGTTGCGGATGCTTGCAATAGGGGTTAATCATAAGTGGGATGCTTGTCCTAGTAAGGGCAGCACCCAAGCACCGGTCCACCCACATACCAAATTATCAAAGTAACGAACGCGAATCACATGAGCGTGATGAAAACTAGCTTGACGATAATTCCCATGTGTCCTCGGGAGCGCTTTTCTCTATATAAGAGTTTGTCCAGGATTGTCCTTTGCTAGAAAAAGGATTGGGCCGCCTTGCTGCACTTTATTTACTTTTGTTACTTGTTACCCGTTACAAATTAACTTATCACAAAACTATCTATTACCGATAATTCCAGTGCTTGCAGAGAATACCTTGCTGAAAACCGCTTATCATTTCCTTCCGCTCCTCGTTGGGTTCGACACTCTTACTTATCAAAAGGACTACGATAGATCCCCTACACTTGTGGGTCATCAAGACTCTTTTTTGGCGCCGTTGCCGGGGAATGAAGCGCCTTTGGTAAGGAAAAAAATTTATATAGTGTGCTGAAATTTACTGTCACTTGTTACTATGGAAAGTAATCCTCTGAGGGGCTTGTTCGGGGTATCTTCACCCCGACCAGTAGAGCAAAGAGTTTCTCCTCAACCTAATGAACCTACTAAAAATGTTTACTTTGAAATTCCTTCTGGTATGATAGAGAAACTGCTAGCTAATCCTTTTGCAGGAGATGGAACATTGCATCCCGATTTACACTTAATCTATGTGGATGAAGTTTGTGGATTATTTAAGCTTGCAGGTATGCCCGATGATGTTATCAAGAAGAAAGTCTTCCCTTTATCTTTGAAGGGAGAGGCATTGACATAGTATAGGCTATGTGATGATATGGGATCATGGAACTACAAACAATTGAAATTGGAATTTCATCAGAAGTTTTATCCTATGCATCTTGTTCATCGTGATCGTAATTATATATATAATTTTTGGCCTCGCGAAGGAGAAAGCATCGCTCAAGCTTGGGGCAGGCTTAAGTCAATGTTATATTCATGCCCCAATCATGAGCTCTCAAGAGAAACGATTATTCAAAAAATTTATGCTCGGCTTTCTCTAAATAATCGCTCCATGCTCGATACTTCTTGTACTGGCTCTTTTATGATGAAGACTATTGAATTCAAATGGGATTTATTGGAAAGAATTAAATGCAACTCTGAAGATTAGGACCTTGACGAAGGTAAAGAGTCAGGTATAACACCTAAGTTTGATTGTGTTAAATCTTTTATGGATACCGATGCTTTCCGTGAATTTAGCACTAAATATGGACTTGACTCTGAGATAGTAGCTTCTTTCTGTGAATCCTTTGCTACTCATGTTGATCTCCCTAAGGAGAAGTGGTTTAAATATAATCCTCCCATTGAAGTAAAAGTAGTTGCACCTATTAAAGTTGAAGAAAAGACTATCACTTATAATGATCCTATCGCTCCTACTGCTTATGTTGAGAAGCCACCTTTCCCAGTTAGAATAAAGGATCATGCTAAAGCTTCAACTGTAGTCAACAAAAGTAATATTAGGACACACAAACCCCCTGAGCAAGTTAAAGTTGAACCTAATATTGCTATGGTTAAAGATATCTTGGCTGATAATATTGATGGGCATGTTATTTATTTCTGTGAGGAAACTGCTAGAATTGCTTAACCTGGTGCTAAAGATAAACATAGACCTGTTGTAGGCATGCCTGTTATTTCAGTTAAAATAGGAGATCATTGTTATCATGGCTTATGTGATATGGGTGCTAGTGCAAGTGCAATACCTCATTCCTTATACAAAGAAATTATGCATGATATTGCACCTACTGAGATAGAAGAAATTGATGTTACAATTAAGCTTGCCAATAGAGATACTATTTCACCAATCGGGATTGTTAGAGATGTTGAAGTATTGTGTGGGAAAGTTAAATATCCTGCTGATTTTCTTGTTCTTGGTTCCCCACAAGATAGCTTTTGTCCCATTATATTTGGTAGACCCTTCTTGAACACTGTTAATGCTAGGATAGACTGCGAAAAGGATGTTGTTACTATTGGTTTGGGTGATATGTCTAAAGAGTTTAATTTTGCTAAATTTAGTAGACAACCCCGTGATGGAATTGCCTAGTAAAGATGAAATTATTGGTCTTGCTTCTATTGCCATGCCTCCTAATGATCCTTTAGAACAATATTTGCTCGACCATGAAAATGATATGTTTATGAATGAAAGAAGGGAAATAGATGAAGTATTCTTTAAACAGGGACCTATTCTGAAACATAAATTGCCTATTGAAATCCTAGGGGATCCTCCTCCACCCAAGGGTGATCCCGTGTTTGAGCTTAAACCATTGCCTGATACTCTTAAATATGCTTATCTTGATGAAAATAAGATATATCCTGTTATTATTAGTGCTAACCTTTCAGAGCATGAAGAAGAGAAATTATTGAAAACTCTGAAGAAGCACCGTGCTGCTATTGGATATACTCTTGATGATCTTAAGGGCATTAGTCCCACTCTATGTCAACACAAAATAAATTTGGAGAAAGACGCCAAACCAGTTATTGATCACCAACGACGGTTAAATCCTAAGATGAAAGAAGTGGTAAGAAACGAAATATTAAAGCTCCTTGAAGCAGGTATAATTTATCCCATTGCTGATAGCCAGTGGGTAAGTCCTGTCCATTGTGTCCCTAAGAAGGGAGGTATTGCTGTCGTTCCTAATGACAAAGATGAATTGATTCCTCAAAGAATTATTACAGGTTATAGGATGGTAATTGATTTCCGCAAATTAAATAAATCTACTAAAAAGATCATTACCCTTTGCCATTCATTGATCAAATGCTAGAAAGATTATCCAAACATACACATTTTTGCTTTCTAGATGGTTACTCTGGTTTCTCTCAAATACCTGTGTCAGCTGATGATCAAGATAAGACCACTTTTACTTGCCCTTTCGGTACCTTTGCTTATAGGCGTATGCCTTTTGGTTTATGTAATGCACCTGGTACCTTTCAAAGATGCATGATGGCTATATTCTCTGACTTTAGCGAAAAGATTTGTGAGGTTTTCATGGATGATTTCTCAGTTTATGGATCCTCTTTTGATGATTGCTTGAGCAACCTTGATCGAGTTTTGCAGAGATGTGAAGAAACTAATCTCGTCTTGAATTGGGAGAAATGCCACTTTATGGTTAATGAAGGAATTGTCTTGGGGCATAAAATTTCTGAAAGAGGTATTGAAGTTGATAAAGCTAAAGTTGATGCTATTGAAAAGATGCCGTGTCCCAAGGACATCAAAGGTATAAGAAGTTTCCTTGGTCATGCCGGTTTTTATAGGAGGTTCATTAAGGACTTCTCAAAAATTTCTCGGCCTCTGACTAATCTATTACAAAAATATATCCCTTTTGCCTTTGATGATGATTGTGTGGAAGCATTTGAAATACTTAAGAAAGCTTTAATTTCTGCACCTATTGTTCAGCCACCTGATTGGAATTTACCCTTTGAAATTATGTGTGATGCTAGTGATTATGTTGTAGGTGCTGTTCTAGGACAAAGAGTTGATAAGAAATTAAATGTTATTCAATATGCTAGTAAAACTCTAGACAATGCCCAGAGAAATTATGCTACTACTGAAAAGGAATTCTTAGCAGTTGTATTTGCTTGTGATAAGTTCAGACCTTATATTGTTGATTCTAAAGTAACTATTCACACTGATCATGCTGCTATTAAATATCTAATGGAAAAGAAAGATGCTAAACCTAGACTTATTAGATGGGTTCTCCTACTACAAGAATTTGATTTGCATATTATTGATAGAAAGGGAGCTGAGAACCCCGTTGCAGAGAACTTGTCTAGGTTAGAGAATGTTCTTGATGACCCACTACCTATTGATGATAGCTTTCCTGATGAACAATTAAATGTCATAAATGCTTCTCGTACTGCTCCATGGTATGCTAATTACATTGTTGCTAAATTTATACCACCTAGTTTCACATACTAGCAAAAGAAAAAGTTTTTCTATGATTTAAGACATTACTTCTGGGATGACCCGCACCTTTATAAAGAAGGAGCAGATGGTGTTATTAGACGTTGTATACCTGATCATGAACAGGAACAGATCCTACGCAAGTGTCACTCCGAAGCTTATGGAGGACACCACGCTGGAGATAGAACTGCACATAAGGTATTGCAATCCAGTTTTTATTGGCCTACTCTCTTCAAAGATGCCCGTAAGTTTGTCTTGTCTTGTGATGAATGTCAAAGAATTGGTAATATTAGTAGACGTCAAGAAATGCCTATGAATTATTCACTCATTATTGAACCATTTGATGTTTGGGGCTTTGACTACATGGGACCGTTTCCTTCCTCTAATGGGTATACACATATTTTAGTTGCTGTTGATTATGTTACTAAGTGGGTAGAAGCTATTCCAACTAGTAGTGCTAATCATAACACCTCTATTAAGATGCTTAAAGAAGTTATTTTTCCGAGGTTTGGAGTCCCTAGATATTTAATGACTGATGGTGGTTCACATTTTATTCATGGTGCTTTTCGTAAAATGCTTGCTAAGTATGATGTTAATCATAGAATTGCATCCCCTTATCACTCGCAGTCTAGTGGTCAAGTAGAATTGAGTAATAGAGAGCTCAAATTAATTTTGCAAAAGACTGTTAATAGATCTAGAAAGAATTGGTCCAAGAAACTTGATGATGCATTATGGGCCTATAGAACTGCATATAAAAATCCTATGGGTATGTCTCCATATAAAATGGTCTATGGGAAAGCATGTCACTTACCTCTCGAACTAGAACATAAGGCATATTGGGCCATTAGAGAGCTCAACTATGATTTCAAACTTGCCGGTGAGAAGAGGTTATTTGACATTAGCTCACTTTATGAATGGAGAACCCAGGCTTATGAGAATGCCAAACTATTTAAAGAAAAGGTTAAAAGATGGCATGACAAAAGGATACAAAAGCGTGAGTTTAATGTAGGTGATTATGTGTTGCTATTCAACTCTCGTTTAAGATTTTTTGC
This sequence comes from Aegilops tauschii subsp. strangulata, assembly GCF_002575655.3. NCBI lineage: Eukaryota > Viridiplantae > Streptophyta > Magnoliopsida > Poales > Poaceae > Aegilops > Aegilops tauschii. Next base: position 203,523,479 of record NC_053035.3, on the reverse strand, counting down.
AGGAAAACTTCTCTCTAAATGGGAAGGTCCTTACGTTATCGAGGAGGTCTATCGTTCTGGTGCCATAAAATCAACAACTTCGAAGGCACAAATCCGAAGGTGGTGAACGGTCAAAGAATCAAACATTATATCTCAGGTAATCCTATAAATGTTGAAACTAATGTTATTGAAACCGTCACCCCGGAGGAATACATAAGGGACACTTTCCAGAACGTTTCAGACGCCAAAAAGGAATAGGTACGTGGTACGGTAAGTAAACCGACTCCAAAACAGTTCTAATGGCAATTTTTCTCCGTTTTGGAATATTTAAAAAAATAGGAAAAATAAGAAGCAGTCCGGGAAGGACACGAGGCTTCCACGAGGGTGGGAGGCGTGCCCTACCCCCCTGGGTGCGCCCCTGCCTCGTGGGCACCTCGTGTACTCTCCGGACTCTGTTTTCTTGCACAATACTTCTTTTGGTTGGTAAAAATTCATTATATAATCTCCCGAAGGTTTTTACCACCGTATCATGCAATTATCCTCTGTTCTTGTTTCGAGCTGTTTTCTGTCAGGGTTGTCAAGGCCAGGCACCATGTCGTCCCCCTCCTCCAACAATGGTGACAACGATGGTTGGCTAATGAAGATAGAGCTGAAGAGGGAAGAACCCATGGAGATCAACAAGGATGAAGGGGTCAAGAAGGCCACGGAGGACCAAGTTCCGGCAGCAGAAGACATCCTTCAACTTGATCACAATCTTCTTACCCCAACTGAGATCGAAGCTTTCAAGATGATTGAGTTAGCTCGTATACAAACCAAGTATCTCACACGTGAAAATATTTTGTTGAAGGAGCATATCATCGCACTCAAGGGCATTATCCGCAAATTGGAGGACCTCCTACGCTCGATGTGCGACTATCCATCATCACCTCCATCTCCTTCACCAGCAAAAGAGACATAATTGCATGGGTATGGGCACTCCCCTTGGCAACTGCCAAGCTTGGGGGAGGTGCCCCGGTATCGTATCACCATCACACTCCTATCTTTACCTTTTTCTTAGTTCGATCCTTTTGGTAATATCTTGATCTAGTAGATTAAAGTTTAGTATGATTTAGTTTTGAGTTTTGCTTTATGATCCCTCTATGTAATCGAGTCCGTGAGCTATATATAATAAAGATTAGTGTTGAGTCAAGGGCTTGATTTTCTTGCTATGATCTTGAGGGAATAAAAAGAAAAAGAATGAATGAAAAGAAATAAAGAGATCATATTGATCTTATGGAGAATAATGACTTCACATATAAAGAGTATGATGATTAAAAGTTGTTGAGAGTTGACAAACATAGTTTTGGTCATCGTCGCAATTAATAGGAAGTAATAAAGAAAGAGAGGTTTTCACATATAAATATACTATCTTGGACATCTTTTATGATTGTGAGCACTCATTAAAATATGACATGCTAAAGAGTTGATGTTGGACAAGGAAGACAACGTAATGGGTTATGTTTTCTTATATCTAAAATAAAGTATATTGTCATGGATCATCCAACATGTTGAGCTTGCCTTTCCCTCTCATGCTAGCCAAATTCTTTGCACCAAGTAGAGATACTACTTGTGCTTCCAAATACCCTTAAACCCAGTTTTGCCATGAGAGTCCACCATATCTACCTATGGATTGAGTAAGATCCTTCAAGTAAGTTGTCATGTTGCTTGCAATAAAAATTGCTTTCTAAATATGTATGACTTATTAGTGTGGAGAAAATAAGCTTTATACGATCTTGTGATGTGGAAGAAATAAAAGCGACAGACTGCATAATAAAGGTCCACATCACAAGTGGCAATATAAAGTGACGTTCTTTTGCATTAAGATTTCGTGCATCCAACCCCAAAAGCACATGACAACCTCTGCTTCCCTCTGCGGAGGGCCTATCTTTTACTTTTACCTTATGCAAGAGTCATGGTGATCTTCACCTTTCCTTTTTACATTTTATCCTTTGGCAAGCACATTGTGTTGGAAAGATCCTGATATATATATCTAATTGGATGTAAGTTAGCATGACCTATTATTGTTGACATTACCCTTGAGGTAAAAGGTTGGGAGGCAAAACTATAAGCCCCTATCTTTCTCTGTGTCCGATTAAAACTCCATAACCATAAGTATTGCGTGAGTGTTAGCAATTGTGAAAGACTAAATGATAGTTGAGTATGTGGACTTGCTGAAAAGCTCTTACATAGACTCTTTCCGATGTTATGATAAATTGCAATTGCTTCAATGACTGAGATTATAGTTTGTTGGTTCGCAATGAAGTTTCTAACTCATACTTAACATTGTGAATAGATTATTACTTGAGCATAAGAAATCATATGACAATATCCATTTATGTTGCTGTTATAAGAATGATCATGATGCCCTCATGTCCGTCTTTTATTTTATCGACACCTCTATCTCTAAACATGTGGACATATTTATCGTTATCGGCTTCCCCTTAAGGACAAGCGAGGTCTAAGCTTAGGGGAGTTGATACCTCCATTTTGCATCATGCTTTTATATCAATATTTATTGCATTATGGGCTGTTATTACACGTTATGTCGCAATACTTATGCCTATTCTCTCTTATTTTACAAGGTTTACATGAAGAGGGAGAATATCGGCAGCTGGAATTCTTGGATGGAAAAGGAGCAAATATTAGAGACCTATTCTACACAACTCCAAAAGTCCTGAAAGTTCATGGAAGTTATTTTTGGAATTAATAAAAAATACTGGCGAAAGAATCCACCAGAGGGGGGCCACACCCTGGCCATGAGGGTGGGGGGCGCGCCCTACCCCCCTGGGCGCACCCCCTGCCTCGTGGGCCCCCTGGCAGGCCTCTCGTGCCCATCTTCTGCTATATGAAGTCTTTCGTTCGAGGAAAAATCATAAGCAAGCTTTCGGGAAGAAACTCCGCCGCCACGATGCGGAACCTTGGCGGAACCAATCTAGGGCTCCGTCAGAGCTGTTCTGTCGGGGAAACTTCCCTCCGGGAGGGGGAAATCATCGCCATCGTCATCACCAACGATCCTCTCATCGGGAGGGGGTCAATCTCCACCAGAACCATCTCCTCTCAAACCCTAGTTCATCTCTTGTATCCAATCTTTGTCCCAAAGTCTCAGATTGGTACCTGTGGGTTACTAGTAGTGTTGATTACTCCTTGTAGTTGATGCTAGTTGGTTTATTTGGTGGAATATCATATGTTCAGATCCATTATGCATATTAATACCCCTCTGATTATGAACATGAATATGATTTTTGAGTAGTTACGTTTGTTCCTGAGGACATGGGAGAAGTCTTGCTATAAGTAGTCATGTGAATTTGGTATTCGTTCGATATTTTGATGAGATGTATGTTGTCTCTCCTCTAGTGGTGTTATGTGAACATCGACTACATGACACTTCACCATTATTTGGGCCTAGAGGAAGACATTGGGAAGTAATAAGTAGATGATGGGTTGCTAGAGTGACAGAAGCTTAAACCCTAGTTTATGAGTTGCTTCGTAAGGGGCTGATTTGGATCCATATGTTTCATGCTATGGTTAGGTTTACCTTAATACTTATTTTGTAGTTGCGGATGATTGCAATAGGGGTTAATCATAAGTGGTATGCTTGTCCAAGTAATGGCAGCACCCAAGCACCGGTCCACCCACATACCAAATTATCAAAGTAACGAACGTGAATCACATGAGCGTGATGAAAACTAGCTTGACGATAATTCCCATGTGTCCTCGGGAGCGCTTTTCTTTATATAAGAGTTTGTCCAGGCTTGTCCTTTGCTACAAAAAGGATTGGGCCACCTTGCTGCACGTTATTTACTTTTGTTACTTGTTACCCGTTACAAATTACCTTATCACAAAACTATCTGTTACCGATAATTTCAGTGCTTGCAGAGAATGCCTTGCTGAAAACCGCTTATCATTTCCTTCTGCTCCTCGTTGGGTTCGACACTCTTACTTATCGAAAGGACTACAATAGATCCCCTATACATGTGGGTCATCAATAAGGCAACTATCACAAATGTTTTGTTTGCCTGCACTGTTTGTGATATTGTCTGACATCGCACATGCTTTGCAAATGGCAATTGTGTGCATGCTTGCACACGTTTCCTCTCTGTGAACCATCTCGGATTATGGTGTATATCGCAAACTTTTGTGTTTTACCAACTGTGTGTGCCGTAACGACCTGGAGAGCGTAATTTCATTGTAATTTAATTGCTGCTATTTCAAATTGTACTGGATTTGAATTTGAATTTGAATGTATGCTATAGCTTTATTAATATCCATTAGGTTCAAACAACCAATGCATTATTCAATTCATAGGTACATATGTTCAAGAATTACATAAGAACCAAATAAAGAATGATGAACCACAGCTGTTGTTGGGGATATTACCACTGGGCGTAAACCGGCCAGGAGAGGCCGGATTAACTTCATAAGTAGTTCATCTGTATCTGAAGCCCATGAAGACAGACAGTGACGCTTCATGGAAGCCCAGGGCCCAAAGCCGGTTTAAGGCATGTAGACACAAACCGGCATTGAGATGTAAACTTGTGTTGTAAGATATGCGTAGCAGGAACCGAGCCGGACACGATTATGAGCCGGCCTCGGAGTCTGTAAACCGACGGGCGTCAACCCATGTATATAAGGGGACGACCCGGTGGCGGTTCAGGGACAACAGACAACAACTTGAGACTCAGGCAAAGCGTATTCGCTCCCTGGTCATCGAAATTCAATCACAACTAGACGTAGGATTTTACCTTCATCGAAGGGGCCGAACTAGTATAAAACTCTCTTGCGTCCCTTGTCCGCTTTAACCCCTTCGAGCTAACCCGTAGCGATGGCTCCACGACTAAGTCCTTTCTCTAGGACATCTGCCGTGACAAAACCATGACAGTTGGCGCCCACCGTGGGGCTATCGCACGATGGTTTCAAGTTCTTGGAGGGCAACTTCGAAGGACTCAAGGGTTATGCTGTGGGCCGGATGACCAAGAGTCGTCGCGGCAAGATCTACATCGACGATGCAGGCTGGGGCCCCGAGGCCGGCTCAATCGAGTACGGGTACCAGGTCCCCTTTGGTGGCATACACGTTTTCATTGGCAAGATCGGTGAACCGGGCCCTGAGCCGGACATCTGCACCGACCTCGTCGAAACGGCTTAGCGTGCGAGATCTGCCCGGGTCAAGCCTGTCATGAAGCGTGCCTTCGTGGGAGTTATCCATGGAGGTGAATCTGAGGATAGATCGGAATCTGGTGGTGAGACCGTCGTTTATTCCGGCGACGAGTCATCGAATGGAGAGACCGAGTCGTTATATCAGTTACAAGATGGCCGGATTGGGGGCTGTTCCGATGGCGACAGTATTCCGGACCCCTTTGATCTGCCAAACCGGGTGGCGATCTTCATGGCCGGCACGCAACCGGCGCTCCACTCTTCAACCGCAGCGGCGATGATTTCCGGGTCAGCAGCGGCGGCAGCGGCTGGGGCAGGAGGCCCTGTGCGACCGCCAGCTCAGGTTCTATCTAATTTGTTTGATGTGTTGGCAACGCTGATGGCGGAGGTTAACCCGGCAGATCAGGATGCACACAATGCGGAAGTCGCGAAAGTGAAAGATCAGATCACCCAGGCAAAAGCCGACTTAGCAGCTGAGGATACTAGGATAGCCGCGGAGCGGGCCGCTTTGGATGCACAAGCTTACCGAATTATGCTGGATCAGAGTGCGTCGAACGAAGTCCTGAAGAGGAGGCACCGATCTCGCCTGCCGCCGGTTTACGACGCTAGAAATCTCTTTAACACCCCAGGGGCAGGAACCAGTAATCCGCCGGTGGTAAACCGGGCAGAGGCACCTAGAGCAGGGGCGCCGGTTCAACCACATTTGGTGGATCCGCCTCGTCAGAACAACGTTGAGGTACCTCATGTCCCCACACCACCGGGTCATTATTCTAACCCAATGGACAACATTGTCTCTACCGCTTCACGGTTGGCGGCCATCCCGATCGAACGCGATTCTCCAGCAGCGGTCGAGACGCGTCGGGTTAAGGAGCTTCTTCAGACAGCCTTGATTCAACAGGAGGCTTATTTATATAGTCGCGATCGGATTCATTCCACTCCCCATCCAAGCCGGAGTTACAACAGGCGTATGGATGAACCGGCAGTGTCAAGCAATGCATGGAACCGTGAGCCGCCCCGTGGCCATAACCCGGCGGGTGGTGCCGGTGATGCTCAGGATGTGGTGGATCGGGCTCGGGCACGCAGAGAGGCCGAGTTAGCAGCGCAGCACGAGGCTCGTCAGCTTACTCCGGTTCGTCCAACCACATCGGTGGAACTAGGAGTTACCTCTAGTTCCTTGGGAGTGCCATGTCTTGTCCCGGCGTTGCGCAATGTGTGCCTGCCCAAAATTTCAAGGGCCCGCGCAAGGTGCTGAATTACACCGCTGATTTATCCCCTAAAACATGGTTTGAAAGCTATGAGATGGCCATGGAGATGCTGGACGTGGATGATGCGGCATGTGCGAAGTACTTCACCATGATGCTGGAAGGAACGGCCCGCACTTGGCTAAAGAGTTTACCGGCTAATTCTATCAGGTCATGGGCTGAGTTGAGAGCCCGGCTTGTTCAGAATTTCAAGGATACATGCAAGCAGCCCATGTCAATTGTGGACTTAGCTGCCTGTGTCCAGGAGGAAGGAGAGTCAACAACCCATTGGGTCCGCCGGGTTTCGGAGATTTTGCATTCATCAGACCGCATCAACGCTGACACCGCAGTTTTAACATTGGAAGGCAATTGCCGGTTTCAGCCCTTGAAGTTGAAGTTGGGACGGCTCAAACGTCATTGTAATGACATGGGAACCCTCATGGCTGCACTGGTGAAGTATGCCGACTCTGATAGTACCAAGGATCTGGAGTCTGACGATGACAAGACAGGGAAGGGAAAGAAGAGCGGCAACGCCAAGGGGCGGCACCACAACTCGGAGGGTCATGGAAACGGCGGCAAGCGTAAAGTGGAGCACGGTTTAGACTTTGCGGCTAACACTAATACGCACGACAAGGGCCAGCGGCGTAAGGGTAAACCGCCCTGGCGGAATGGAATGCCGAATCCTAATCCGGACCGTTTGTCGTATCTGTTGAACCAGCCCTGTCCAAAGCATGGGACGAAGGAGGAACCATCTACACACCTCTGGAAAGATTGTTATATCATGCAAGAGTTTAAAAATTCTGACTCTTTCCGGTATGATCATGGATCATGAGGCGGTTCGGGCTCTGGCTCTCATGGGCCGGGTTATGGCGGAGGAAATTCCGGTTCATGATTCCATGGCAATCAGGGCGGACACAACAATCAAAGTAATCAAGGTAACCAAGGTGGCTATAATCATCAGGGCAATCAGCAGCAGTAGTCGGGTTACCAGAGCAACCCGAAGCAGTTGAATAGCGGACAGTATCATGTCTTCACCACTAGCTTGGACAAGCGCGATCAGAAGCTTCATAAGAGGATGGTGAATGCCGTTGAACCGGCGGTGCCCCGTTATTTGCGCTGGTCCGAGCAGCCCATTGTGTGGAGTAGAGATGATCATCCACCCCGGGTTGACAATCCGGGTCATCTGGCTCTGGTGGTGGCACCTCAGGTGGGAGGTTATAAGTTCACTAAGGTACTCATGGATGGAGGGAGTAGTATCAATATCCTTTATTATGAAACTTTCCGTCGCATGGGGCTAACAGATAAAAATCTTAAACCGTCCAATACGGTGTTCCATGGTGTGGTGCCTGGTAAGTCGGCATATCCTGTTGGTAAGATAGCTCTGGAGGTGGCTTTTGGAGATGAGCATGACTCGAGATCAGAAACCTTGACCTTTGAAGTGGTGAAAATCAAAAGCCCGTATCATGCCCTATTTGGATGGCCAGCTTATGCTAAGTTTATGGCACGACCTTGTTATGTCTATTTACAGCTCAAGATGCCGGGTCATAAGGGAACTATAACCATGCATGGGGGCCGCAAGATTGCCCTGGAATGTGAGGAAGGTGATGCGGCTTATGCTGAGTCGGTTTGTGCAACAGAGGAGTTGAAGTTTTACAAAGACAAGGTTGATCCGGCAGATATGACTTCATTGAAGAAACCAACTACGGAGCATGATCCGGCCTTGAAGTTTAAATTGGCTGATGAGACTAAACTTGTTGACTTCGTGCCTGGCGATGCGTCCAAGCAGTTTAGCATCAACGCTAACTTGGATCCGAAATAGGAAAGCGCGCTCATCGAGTTCATCCGTGAGAATCGGGACATCTTTGCATGCAAGCCTTCTGACATGCCTGGTGTACCGAGAGAACTCGCTGAGCACACCCTCAATGTTGATCCTAAGTATAAACCGGTCAAGCAGTTTCTCCGCCGGTTCAATGAAGAAAGACGCAAAGCTATTGGAGAAGAAGTAGCCAGGCTCTTGGCGGCTGGATTTATCGTTGAAGTATTCCATCCTGAGTGGTTGGCTAATCCGGTGCTGGTCCTCAAGAAGAATGGCACTTGGCGTATGTGTGTGGACTACACAGATCTCAACAAAGCTTGTCCAGCAGATCCTTTTGCCCTCCCCCGTATTGATCAGATTATTGATGCTACGGCGGGCTGTGAGCGGTTAAGTTTTTTGGATGCATATTCTGGTTATCATCAGATCAAGATGGCAGTTAATGACCAGGAGAAGACGGCCTTCATAACTCCCTTTGGAGCCTTCTGCTATGTGTCCATGCCCTTTGGGCTCAAGAGTGCACAGGCAACTTATCAACGGTGTGTGCAGAATTGTCTTCATAAACAGATCAGCCGCAATGTTCACGCCTATGTGGATGATATTGTGGTGAAATCAAGGAAAAAGGAGACATTGATTGATGACTTGAAGGAAACCTTTGATAACCTGCGGGTTTATAAAATGATGCTTAATCCGGCCAAGTGCGTCTTTTGTGTACCTGCAGGCAAGCTCTTGGGTTTTTTGGTGTCTAACAGGGGAATTGAAGCTAATCCGGAAAAGATCAAGGCCATCACCTCCTTGGCTAAACCAAAGTGTATCAATGATGTTCAACGCCTGGCAGGCCGGATTGCCGCGTTGAGCCGGTTTGTCAGTCGTCTTGGTGAGAAGGCCATTCCTTTGTATCAGATGCTGAAGAAAACGGATAACTTCGTCTGGAGTGACGCCGCTAATGAAGCATTTGAGGACTTAAAGCGGCAGCTAGCTAATCCGCCGATTCTCGCTGCTCTGGTTGATAAGGAACCGTTGCTGCTATATGTGGCAGCTAACGCTCGGGCTGTTAGTGTGGCTATTGTGGCGGAGCGCAAGGAGGCAGGAAAGGAATATCCGGTTCAGCGGCCGTTTTACTATATTAGTGAGGTACTCATTGAATCCAAGCAGAGGTACCCGCATTGGCAAAAATTGGTGTATGGGGTTTTCATGGCAAGCCGGAAGCTTAAGCAGTATTTCCAAGGTCATCCCATCACGGTGGTCAGCTCTGCTCCTTTGGGGAATATAATCCAGAATAGGGAGGCAACTGGTCGAATTGCTGAGTGGGCTATCGAGCTCGGGCCTCACGGGTTGAAATACATACCCCGAACGGCGATCAAATCTCAGGCACTTGTGGATTTCATCAATGATTGGACAGAGTTACAAGCGCCAGAAGAAAAGCCGGATCACACGTATTGGACTATTCATTTCGATGGGTCCAGGCAATTGGAGGGCTCGGGGGCTGGAGTCGTGTTAACTTCCCCACGAGGTGATAAGTTTTGTTATGTTTTCCGTTTAATGTTCCCTTGCACTAATAATGCAGCTGAATATGAGGCATTACTCCATGGTCTTCGGATGGCTAAGGAGATGAATCTCAGCCGGGTTAAATGTTTCGGTGACTCGGATTTGGTGGCTCAACAAGTGTCCGGCACTTGGGATTCCAAGGACCCATTAACGGCAGCATATCATCGTGAGGTGGATATTGTTGCAGGTCACTTCAAAGGTTATCAGGTGCATCATGTGGACCGGTGGAAGAATGAAGCATCAGACGCTTTATGCCGCCTGGGCTCCCAACATAAACCGGTTCCACCTAATGTTTTCCTGGATGTTTTACATAATCCGTCCGTCAAGCTCCCTGGTGAAGAGGATTTGGCTATTCCTAATCCGGAGGCTCAGTTGGTGGCGGCTCTACATGTTATCCCGGATTGGACGGTTTCGTATCTGGCATATATGAACCGGGGCGAGTTACCAGAGGATGAAGTTTTGGCCAGGCAGATAACCCGGCGGTCCAAGTCCATGATTATTATCAATGGAGAGTTGCACCATTGCAGTGTGACAGGGGCGTTTCAACGCTGTGTATCTCCTGATGAAGGCCATGAAATTTTGCGTGAGATCCACGAAGGAGATTGTGGACACCATGCCGGTTCAAAATCTTTGGTGGCCAAGGCGTTTCGTCACGGTTTCTATTGGTTGACAGCTCATGCTGATGCCGAGGACTTGGTTAAAAGATGTGATGGCTGTCAGAAATTCTCACGACGTGCTCATGTACCAGCTCAAGAATTGAGGATGATTCTAATCACCTGGCCGTTTGCAACTTGGGGGCTGGATATGGTTGGGCCTTTCAAAAGGTCCAAGGACAAGAAGACCCACCTTTTGGTGGCGGTTGATAAGTTCACAAAATGGGTAGAGGCAGAGCCAGTTAGTAAGTGTGACGCGGCCACGGTGGTTCAATTCATCAAAAAGGTGATTTTCCGGTTTGGCTTTCCACACAGCATTATAACAGACAATGGTACCAATCTGTCAAAGGGTGCCATGAAGGAGTTCTGTTAGCGTGAGCACATCCGGCTTGACGTGTCATCAGTGGCTCACCCCCAGTCCAATGGTCAAGCGGAGAGGGCCAATCAAGAGATCTTGAGAGGCATCAAACCCCAGCTTATGGTTCCTTTCCAACGGACGCCGGGTTGTTGGGTTGAGGAGTTACCTTTAGTGTTATGGAGCATCAATACCACACCCAACAGATCGACAGGCTACACGCCGTTCTTCATGGTTTATGGAGCGGAAGCGGTTCTTCCTAGTGACATCCGTCATGACTCGCCTCGTGTAGCGGCATATGTTGAAGCAGATAACGAGAAGGCACGGCAGGAAGCTCTTGACCTGTTAGATGAGGAGCGGGACATGGCGGCAGCCCGTTCGGTGATTTATCAGCAAGATCTGCATCGTTATCATAGCCGCCGGGTTAGAACCAGAACCTTTCAAGAAGGAGATTTGGTGCTTCGACTCATCCAGGATCAGACGGATATGCACAAGCTATCCCCCCTTGGGAAGGGCCTTTTGTGGTCAGCAAGGAGTTGCACAATGGGTCGTACTAACTAATCGATGTTCGAGAGCGCAAAGACTCACGTAAATCAGAGGAGGAGACCAACCGGCCGTGGAATATTGCTCATCTTTGGCCCTACTATACTTGAGCTATAGGCTCTGCTTATGTACATATTATGACATTGTATATATTATGATCAATATAATAAACCGGAACCTCAGCTAAAGCGGGGTATCTATTGTTTTCTTACATCACGTGTGGTTACATGGAGCTTACAAAGCGGCGTCCGGTTTACCCCTTGATTTAGCTTCTTAAAGCTTGATATCAGATCACTTGGGGGCTTGGTCGTATCCGAACCATAGCTACACCTCTTGATCGGCGTAATGCCACAGCATCACTTGGGAGCATGGTCGAACCCGAACCATGACTACGCCTCTTGATCGGCGTAAAGCCACAGAATCACTTGGGGGCTTGGTCGTATCCGAACCATAGTCACGCCTCTTGATCGGCGTAATGCCACAACATCACTTGGGAGCATGGTCGAACCCGAACCATGACTACGCCTCTTGATCGGCGTAAAGCCACATATTCACTTGGGGGCTTGGTCGAATCCGAACCATAGCAATGCCTTTTAATCGGCGTAATGCCAGAGCATCATTTGGGGCCTTGGTCGAACCCGAACCATAGCAACACCTCTTGATCAAATTTGGGGCCTGGCAGCCCGTGAAAAGCCTCGACTACAATGGTTTTATTTGTCTTTTGCTAAGTTTCTTTTTCTTTTGCTAAGATTTGTGATGTTTTCAAACCAGTATTTTTCAACCCGGTTGGGCTGTCAACTACAAGTTGTCAGTACATGACCAAGTTATAATCCGGAGACTATCAGCCCGGTCTGGTTTTGACTCATAGTCACCAGTATGGAATAAGCCGGTGTTTATCACAACCCGGAACGGTTTTGCTGTAAACCGGCATTATATAACAGGAGATACTTTTACTCCGGATTAAGGTTATTACCTTCATTACAAGGTTGGTCAGCCAACACTATGCCTAAAAGTCGCAGGTATCATATATTTCCATACTTGGTTATCTTTTACAACCTTGGTTATAAAACTTGGTCATATATATAGTTGGGTATCATGACCCGCCCGGTGGTAAACCGCCAGGGCATTTTAAGCTTTTTATCTGCAGGAACAATTGGAATAAATAGCTATGGATTATGAACATCATATCTCAAAGCATGGCGGATTAACACGCATCAGTTGTAGATAAATATGCACGAAGGCATAACAGCAGTGTTTTAACTAGCCTATTACAAGGCGTTTCAGTACTCAAAGGAATAATTGTTTCTCAATAAACATTGCAGTATGGAAGGTTAAACCGGCCACCGGGTTATGATCACTGAGTAGCTTGACCTGACGGCTGCGGGTCATCTTGCACCGGTTCTTCTTCTTCGTCCCTACCCAGCGGCTGGAAGTCAACAGTTGTCCAGTCGATCCCAGTTAAAGTTTGGAACACAGCTTCGTCGCTTATAAGGGTGGACGGTTCAATATCAGGGGCATAAGTGTGCTTACGGATTGGAGGGATCAGGCTTTGAGTTTCAAGAGCTGGTGCAGCAACCGCTTGTTATTGATATCATAATTCGCCTGATAATGTGAAAGATTAGCTTCTTCAGCAAGTTGACAAGCCAGTGGACGTACTTCCCGGTTTATGGCGCGGAGATCTTCAGTGCAAAATTCTGATCCGTCCTCTTTCAAGCTTGGGTAGCCCTTAGCCACGTCCGTCGGATCAAGATCAGGCACCCATGCTTTTGCCCGGGTTAGCGCGGTCAGAGCGCCAGCCCTTGCAGCAGACCTCTTCAGCTCTTCTATCCGGGCAGCATAGATAGCCTGTCTAAGGTATCCTTGATCAAGGTCGGTGGTGGCTTATTATGCGAAGCGGTGCAGATAATCCGTTGTGCGCCGGTATAAAGTTGCTCTATCAGCGTGTAGGCAGCTTTCAACTTCTTCTGCACATCTGAGCCCAGATGGCTAATGCGGGTTCCTGTATCATTACAAACATCAGTAAACCGGCGACGCATGAGAGGATATGTTGAAAGCACAAAGAAAGGATGCTTACCAAACACAGCAGAGGTCATAGCATGCACTTGCCGCTTTACACCAGTCAGCTCGTCAACCACCGGTTTAAGAGCGGCTTCTGTGTTTTCAGCCCTTTTTATCAAAGCGGCTTTTTCAGTCTCCCAATCCGCCCGCTCTTTGTTGAAGCCCTCTTTCAGTTTCTCCATAGCGCCTAGAGCGCGGGTCAACTCTTCCTTCGCTTTGGAGGCTTCAGATTGCTGGGTTTTGATGTTCTCCTGCAGATCAACGGTTTGACGTTCCTTCTTGCTCAGCTCCGCCTGTAAAGAGACAGATACATAATGAGTTCACAGTACATATTTGAAGTACCAAGCACATAACAAGTTATGCCCTTAGTACTTGGGGGCTAATGCATATTTGCGTTTACTCAGAAATTTTTACAAGTCCCAAACACAATACAAGTATTAAGCTTGGCACTTGGGGGCTAATGTGTGTTTGAGAAGCTGTTGATATGGGAATTCTTCTACAGTCCTGGTTCATCTTTATAAAGTTAAACCGACCCTTGGGGACTATACCAGAGAAAGAACAGTATGGCAAATTTTAAGGAACCGGTTCATCTTGACGAGGTAATCCGGTCTCTGGAGGCAAAATATGCAAAGATAAGTTGTGACAAAAGTCCCGGTTTAGATCGGTATCATAAACCGTCACTTGGGGGCTACTAGGAATTGATAAACTACAATTGGACAAAAGAGAAAAATGGTAGTTACCTCATATCGCTCCTTCATCAAGTTTACCAAACTAGCTTCATAGTCACAGCTGGTATACAGACGGTTCAAGAAGCCAGAATGAATATCTTGAACATTGAGGTTGGCGAAGCTTGATAAATCGGCATTCCATTTGCCTTTGCCGATAGCAGAAAGATCATCCTTGGCAGTATGCTTTGACAAAGCTACAGGGTTGCCTGGAGTGGAGTGGCCAGTGCCAGTAATCATAACATCATCGTCTTGTTCATCAGCAGCTCTTGCCGGAGTTGGCGGTTTATCAGTGTCCTTCGCTGGACTGACCGGTTTGTCACCAGTTCGGACAGGGCTGGTTGGCCAGTCTGCATGACTTGTAGTATCAACTTGCACTTGTTCAGCAAGGAAATCATGGTCTTGAAGCGGCGGATCGTGAAGCATGACGTCAACATCGGTTTCTTCCAGATCTGGAGTTGTTTCCGGTTCAGCAGCTACATTTTCATCAGCCGGTTTGTTTAACCGAGCTTTCTTGCTGGGTCTTGGCTTGGCGCCGCGAAAAGATAAGACATAAGGATCAGTACAGTATGAAAAGATAACATATCAAGAATAAAGACATGTGCATAACTCACCCAGGAACTGTTTTGAGAGGTGGAAGCTGTGTGGCCGAAGACTCGCCAGAGGATGAGTGAGAAGTACCATGATAATTTGAATCAGACGGGTTAAGAGGCTGGCGAAAACAACCTGCTTTTGGGCATCAAGTATTAATTGGATAAGAGACCTCTGATCGGCATTTCCGAACCGGACTGTTCGGTAAACCGGCGGAGGTAACTACCTGGCCGCTGTGCCGGGTTGTACGGCGAGCTTCGTGCTGCTGCGTCTTCAAAAGAAAGTTTGGATCCAAATAAGCAAGAGGGTGAGAAAATTTTGCTTTCCGGTTTGCTTGATGGATTTTTGACGTTGGCAGAGGATCTGAAACGGAGGAAAGAATAGTTACCTCTATGTCCTCAGCGTGACTGCCTTCAGCGTCGTCCTGATAATAATCATTGTCAGTGAGATGTACGAAAAATAAACCAAGAGAGTCAAGTTCTACCTCTGATTCCGGATTACGCACATTGTCATCAGCTGGTAGATCGGAGGATGCAGTGGTCCTTCTCTTGGCAGGTTTCTTGACAACCTTGGTCTTTGGACGAACTGGCTTGACCGGTTTGTCTTGCAGTTTTGCCGGTTTATCTTGTGATGGTTTCTTGTTCCAGAACGGATCATCACCCTGTCAGAAAAATAATCACACTTTCAGAGAATATTTGGACAGAAGCAAATTCAGATACAAAGGATTATATGATTCTTACAGCTGGTGGTTTATTGAAGGTGCAGAAAGGGAGTAGCCCGGTTTGGGCACAGACGGCCTCCGGTTCGTTCAGTATTCTCTTTACAGCCTCAGTGACTTCGTCATCTGTAAGCTGAATGTCAATGTGCCGCTGAGCATCCTTCAAACTCCCCGTGTACTCACACATCAAACCGGGGCGCCGGCTTAAGGGCAGAATGCTCCAGCTTATCCAGCAACGAGCAAGATCGACTACTGTCAAACCGTTCGCCATGAAGGCTCTAAGCTTCGAAAGTTGGGGAGCATAGTTGGCCCGTTCTCTTGCTGTCAGCCTCTAAGGAAATGAGTGTGTGTTGCTCAGGCGTTCAGGGCGGTAACCCGGCAGGGGGGTTTCGTCAGATGGAGAGGTATCCATGCAGTAAAACCAAGTTTGGTTCCACTCTTTGGGGTGACTGTGGAGTTTGGAATGAGGGAAGGTGACTTCTTTTCTCTTCTGAACCGCCATTCCGCCCAGTTCCGTATTGGGTCCATCTGAGAACTCGGTGCGACGGTTTAAATGAAAGAAATCCCTAAACAGTTCGACTATAGGTTCCTCTTGCAGATAAGCTTCACAGAATACTTGGAAGTGGCAGATATTGGTAACAGAGTTGGGACCGATGTCTTGAGGGCGCAGCTGAAAATTGGCTAGCACATCTCGGAAATTTTTTGAACCGGGAGGGCTAAAACCTCGTCTGAGATGATCAGAAAACACGACTACTTCTCCATCCTTGGGTGTAGGAGGATTTTCCGGGCCAGGGACCCTCCAGTGGATGACATCTTTCTTGGTTAGGGCGCCTGTCTTAACAAGGTTGTTTAATTGCTCCTCGGTTACTCGAGAGGGAGCCCAATTGCACTCATAAACTTGTTTAGCCATGACAAGGAAAATCTGAAACATGAGTATTACCGGTTTAAGATTTACAGTGGACAACTATACAGCGGTATGAGGATACTAACATATTGGTAAATCGGAGTCTGGCAATGGAACATGTAATGCATTGGCGGTTCAACAGGGGACTAATGGTATCTACCGGGTCATCATTTTTTCTGTGAGGTTAAACCGGCCAATCTGGTATTCAAAGGGTGTAAGAGAAGGAAGAAACAAGTTTCACATCTTGCTATGGTAATTTCAGATCTACCGCACATGGGGAAAACAAAATATATTCTTACCTAAATACCAGTGTACTGAAGGTTCACCAAGATGAGATGAGTTGGATATCAAACAGGTGTTGAAACTGCTAAAGCACGAGATCTATGTGGTTTAAACTACTACCGCACGAGACCTATGTGGTTTTTGGATCTAACCCACGGGTATAAACAAGGGAAAAGAAGGGCGGCGACGAACACCGATGAACGACGGAAACCCTAAGCGCAGATCTATGGTAAGAGAAAGGGGAGACTTACGGATGCTGTTGAGCAGCGGCGGCGCGCGGAGGAGTTCTGGTACGTTTAGGTCGATGCAGCGGCCAAGGGTGGTGCAGCAGTCGAAGATTGATGGCGGCGGCCGAGGTTGAAGGTTCGGGCGTCGCGAGGATGAAGATGAAGCGAAGAGGCACGAGGGGGAAACTGGAAAGACCCCCTGGCCCTATTTATAAGGAGATGAATGACAGATGCGAAAATCGGGGAGCCAGATTTTTTGGTATAAGGTGATGCTATCGCCTCGATTGTCGGAGGCTCGTTAATGACAGGTGACGTCACGGCGGTTTACCAAGATCCTAGAAGATGATGTCATGGCGGTTTACAAGATTGTGTGAAGATGTTGAAGAAGAAATTTTCTGAAGTATTGAGGATTGACATGAACCAGTTCAAATCAATTTGGGGCCTAATGTTTGGGGTATTACCACTGGGCGTAAACCGGCTAGGAGAGGCCAGGTTAACTTCATAAGTAGTTCATCTGTATCTGAAGCCCATGAAGACAGACGGTGACGCTTCATGGAAGCCCAGGGCCCAAAGCCGGTTTAAGGCATGTAGACACAAACCGACATTGAGATGTAAACTTGTGTTGTAAGATATGCGTAGAAGAAACCGAGCCGGACACGATTATGAGCTGGCCTCGGAGTCTGTAAACCGACGGGCGTCAACCCATGTATATAAGGGGACGACCCGGCGGCGGTTCAGGGACAACAGACAACAACTCGAGACTCAGGCAAAGCATATTCGCTCCCTGGTCATCGAAACCCCATCAATTCCATCACAACTAGACGTAGGCTTTTACCTTCATCAAAGGGGCCGAACTAGTATAAAACTCTCTTGCGTCCCTTGTCCACTTTAACCCCTTTGAGCTAACCCGTAGCGATGGCTGCACGACTAAGTCCTTTCTCTAGGACATCTGCAGTGACAAAACCACGACAGCTGTATACTTGTACTGTTGAAGACGGTAAAGAAAGAGGCGAAATAAATTTTGGTTGCTGAACAAGGTGAAGCGGAATGCCCATATTGTGCCCTCCTCCATGCAGTAGGCACGCACGACTATAGTCCAACCCCTTGTGATGACCGACCGCCCATCCTTCACGGTCTTCATGAAAACATCTAGATAATCATCTTGTTCTAGTAGAAATACTTTAACCTTTGCATGCCCACCAATCATGTAGTTTGAGAGGTAATCTTGTGTAAACTGCTTTGTCAACCACTACAAAGGAAAAAAGATTCAGACATTGTCATCTAACACAACTCATTATGGGCAGTAAAAAGAAGGCTGCAGAGTTCTTACTTACCATACTGCAGTTCGTTGTTGTCTTGGATAAAGTGTAAACAAATAGTTTAATTGCCATCTTTGGACCCAATTTACTAACAATCTTTATCAGCTTCCTCACTTAATGTTGGTTCATCGATATCTCATTGCCCCATACGCAGAAAGGGTCGAAGCGCGGATCTTTACCAATGACATATGTACCTAAAAGCACCAAGTTAATATTAGAAGCTAAACAGCAATTGCACAATGATGTAGTACAACACTCTTTTGTAATATCTTATAACATCCAATATACTCAGATATTAGATGAATTAACATCTTATATTCTGGGCCAGAAGGAGTTTATGGCCTTCTTACAAATTATCGGCTGATTAAGTGTTGCTGTATCCATGGGTTACAGTTAGTCTG
Source organism: Aegilops tauschii subsp. strangulata (assembly GCF_002575655.3). Lineage (NCBI taxonomy): Eukaryota > Viridiplantae > Streptophyta > Magnoliopsida > Poales > Poaceae > Aegilops > Aegilops tauschii. Next base: position 203,504,932 of record NC_053035.3, on the reverse strand, counting down.
AGCTAGGTCGGGCTCAAATAGCCCTAAAGTATATCTAAACATGAGGGCTAGTTTGAGCTAGTTGCATCTATAACCCACCCAAAAAAACTATCCAACCCAAGAGGTGCTAATTGGAGCTAGTGCTCCTAGTGCATTTATTGTCAATCTAACCCTACCATCCAAACAACTCTTTGGATGGAGTTAGTTCAGGGTTAGTCATGAGCTAGAAACTAACTCTAACCTCTAACTAAGTTGAGTATCCAAACAGGGCTGTGTTGTTGTTGTTGTTGCTGTTGCTGCTCTTCTACGTATATCTAGACATCATCAGAACATTAATGTAACACTCTTCCTTGTTGCTATGTAGCCTAGGATTGCACATTTAGACATTAAGTACAGTGCATGTTGCTATGTACCCTCAGATATATTCACTACTGCAGGATGCTGCTAACGCAACACTATGATCAGAGACCCTTCGATGAAACTGTGTGTGATGCATTAATCGCAAACGGTGGTGTAAAATACTGTCAAAAAGGTGCAAAACGTCTCCGATGACAGATGCGTCAAACACGGTTCAGATTTTAGTTGCGTGTGCGATGCAGGGCATACGGTTCAGTTCAATTAACTGTTTGCGATGAGGAGGACAAAAGAAATGGTCAACCAGATGAAGATGTGTGTGATATACGACATACGGTTCACTCGGATGAACTGTTTGTGATTAGGCAACACAAAAGAAATGGTCAGCTAGATCAAGGTGTGTGCGATATACGTGATACGTCTCCAACATATCTATAATTTGTGATTGTTCCATGCTGTTATATTATCAATCTTGGATGTTTTATAATCATTTTATAGTCATTTTATATCATTTTTTGGTACTAACCAATTGTGTAGCGACCCGACCCAAAATCATTCAAGTCTCTGTGTAGCTGTACCATCCCAAGATCATGCTGGCACACACAGTATATTGATGAAAAGATTCAAAGTTCAATCACACATGAATTTATTACACGATTCTCATATCGAGTCTTTATTACAATAGAATAAATTCGGCCGAAGGCCAACTCATGAGAAAAACTAAATAAAGCTGCGGAAGCATAGACGAATAGCGAATCGATCCGACTCCATAGGGCAATCGCCAAGCATGGATCATAGCCTCACTCCTGATCGGAAAACTCCTCTGCAACATAAGACGTTGCAGCCGTGTAGGTCAGCATTTTGAATATGCCGGCAAGTCATATAGAGAACAACAATAATAATGCTAACACTATATGCAATTTGGCTGTGGGGCTCTAAGTTTTATGTTTTTGCGAAAAAGCCAATTTTTTCCTACAACAAAAAGGACTTGCTTGCAATTACTACAAAATGTTGGTTGTTATTGAGATGGTTCCGCCAACCAATGTCTCATTCCCAATTATTAAATAATCCCCTCAATTAATTTATTAAGTTCGGTGTTGAGATTTCCGAAATACTCCAATTCCAGAGGCTCAAATGTCCGTAACCGGGGACACGGCTAATCGATTAGGTTGTTACTCTGCAGAGTCTTGTGCACTTTACCCGCAAGATTCGTTCCCTCCTTTATGTCCTCGCACTGCCTGTTGTTTGAAGATGGGACGAACAAAACAGGGTCTTCCATAGAGTTTCTCTGGGCACTGCCGGTGCCCATCCATGTCCTATCGTTCTTCTACATCTGCTGGCACCGTCCGTCCAGAGTCACGCCTAAGGTCAACCCAGCCAGAGCCCATAATGGCTTGCGGCTGCACAGGTAAGCTTCCGGTCAAGGGGTATCCATCCGTCTCTTCGTGGCTGGGTGAAGCTTTCCGCATGATGTCATGGCGCTTCTCCATGCATACCGGCCATCCGCTGGTTGCTCTAGGGTGCTCGTCAACCATCCTCCACCCAGTAGTGAACTTGAAGTCCATCTTGAGCTTGAAGTCATGGGGTTGTCATCATCTTGAATCTCACATCTCCCTTATGAATCTCTCAACCAACCCCGTCTACGAGCATAGCAAAATAAACTACATCGTCCCGGGCAATGGTAACAAGGGGAATTGGGTTCATCCTACCTCATGATACTACTCAAGAACATAACTTAAAATTCTCTTACTACATGCATGGTGGGGAGGAATAATTCTAATGCAACAAAATCATAGGTATTGTAAAACATGATCAAATGACATGCCTGGCTGACGGTCTTCGAAAGCTAGCGACTCGTAATAGCAGGCTTCGCACTTCGGAAATTCTATCGAAGCAAACAATAATCATATGAGCATACAAACATACAATCACCTTAACATAACAACATGCTAACATAAATCACACAAAAACAATCAAACCAAAACCAAAGAGAACTCGAAGAACTCCAAGCCAACAACTAGCAAGAAAATAAAATAAACATTTTCTTTTATGTAAATTAAAGTTCACCCTCTGTAACTACAGAAACTAATCTAAAATAAATTATAACAGAGGCAAAATAAAAAAATTAAAATAACTAGAACAGCAGGAAACAACCGCAAGCTAAATAACTCTAGAAAGGCTTGTTTTCGATTAAAACTATTCTTAATAAAGACTAAAAATACCCCAAATAAAATCCTACTGCCAGGCAAGGTCAAAACAAAGCAGTCACAAAAAGAATCACTAAAAAAGAATAATCCTAGCTCAATTTATAGCAGAAATACTAATCTGACTAAAACTAATATAAAACAATTTTTGGAAACTAAAACATGGCCGAATCTATTTTATACAGAAACTATAGGAAATTTCTAAACTAACAAAAAAAGAATCAACTAAAAATAATAAATAACCTAAAGGATATAGATTTTACAAGAACAGAACTATTCTGCTAGAAACAGAAACGAAAAAAACAAAAAAAAACAGACGGGTGCTACCGGGCCGAAATAGTGGGCGCTCTAAAACTAAACAGCGCCTAAGCGATTAATAGACCACTGCGTCCACGGGCTAACAGAAATAAACCGATCGGGCCGGTCTAACTAAACCAGGAACTAAACCGGAAATAAACCATAAACTGAACCGATCTATTGAAAATAACCTAACCCTTCGCTAGTCTAATCCAAACCGTGCATGCGAGATCCAACGGTGGAGGGGAGCTCGGGCTTACAGCGTACGGCGGCGGCGACTCAGGCGTCGGTGGCGGAGGGGCTCCGGTGGTACGTGGCGACGGCGGTGACGTCGGGGAGATGCGGCGGAGCGTGGCGAGGTCGAGGGTGGTCTCGGTGATGGTCGAAGATGACGGAGGCGAGTGGGACGAGCTCGGCGGGGCTCCTGGTGCTCTGCAACTTCGGCGGCGGGCGGTGATGCTTGGGGCGGCGGCTTCGGTCGTTCCCGGGCGACCAAATCTTGTCAAAAAGGTGGGAAACGGCGAGGGGAGTGCTTGGATGGAAAGAGGGGTCGAAGTGGTGCTCACCGGCGTCGGGCGGGGAGGATGAACGGCGGCGGCGGAGCGAGATCGGTTCAGATGATGGCGGGGCTATGGTGGGTTTTGGAGTAGGGTTTTAGGGGGGTTTGAGGGAGGAGGGCGAGGGGAATTTATAGGACATCAACTTGGAGGAGGGGGCCACTTCGGAGCGCGATCGCGGGAAGATCGGAACCGCGGCGGCGCTCGGGCATGCTCCGGAGCGGCATAGCGTGGGCGAGGGGAAAGAGAGAGGGCGGGCCCCGCGGGTCAGTGAGGGAGAGAGAGGGGAGCGAACGGGGAGAAGCGCCATGACATCTTGCGGAAAGCTTCACCCAGCCACGAAGAGACGGATGGATACCCCTTGACCGGAAGCTTACCTGTGCAGCCGCAAGCCATTATGGTCTCTGGCTGGGTTGACCTTAGGCGTGACTCTAGACGGACGGTGCCAGCAGATGTAGAAGAACGATAGGACATGGATGGGCACCGGCAGTGCCCAGAGAAACTCTACGGAAGACCCTGTTTCGTTCGTCCCGTCTTCAAACAACAGGCAGTGCGAGGACATAAAGGAGGGAATGAATCTTGCGGGTAAAGTGCACAAGACTCTGCAAAGTAACAACCTAATCGATTAGCCGTGTCCCGGTTACGGACATTTGAGCATCTGGAATTGGAGTATTTCGGAAGTCTCAACACCGAACTTAATAAATTAATTGAGGGGATTATTTAATAATTGGGAATAAGACATTGGTTGGCGGAACCATCTCAATAACAACCAACATTTTTTAGTAATTGCAAGTAAGTCCTTTTTGTTGTAGGAGAAAATTGGCTTTTTCGCAAAAACATAAAACTTGTCTTCAATCAATCGGTAACCAAAAGAAGGATGGTAGGCGCTCCCACCCCCACCCTGGCGATCGCCACCACCTCCGGTGATCTCCTCCCCTAGCCACCAAATTTCATTTCCTTTCCAATAGATCTCTCTGGCGCACTGAGATCTACGTTTTCATACCCATCTCTATGGGTTCTGCTGATGGATCCACCCTTGGCTTGGACTTCTCCAAGGGTCTGGTTTTTGCGGAGAAGGTTTTTCAATCTACGGGTTTTCCGGTGCACCCCATGGATGACACGGGCTCCTTCACCATGGTAATTTCTTTTGGTCGGCATGATTTTCGTTTGACTGAGGATTCGGTGGCAGCGGCGCTTGAGGCGGCCATCGGGGGTTCTGCTATTGAGTTCATGGTTTTTATGATCACGGAGAGGGTTTTTGGTTTTCATGTTTCTTGCAAGGCTGTGGCTTTACTCATTCTCAGGCTCCGTTCTTTCTCCTGTGATCATTTTAAATGCTTCTTTCACCTTTGGGGTAATGGTGGTCCAAATTGGGGCCGTGAGTTCAAGCTTTGGAAATTGGAATGTGATGCTGAGTGGATCATTGTTAGTCCTTCTAAACGTCGAGCTACCCTTGGCATGCTGGCTATGCACACCAAGCCCCGTAAATCTTCGATAAAATCATCGCATGGCCCTGCCAAGAAGCTCTCATTTTCACAGTTCCATACTTATCCTGCTTGTCGTGGTTATCGTTATCCAGCCACGCAGTCTTGCATTCAAACTGTTGAGGAGGCGGGGTACACGCTTTCTGCGCATGAACGGGTGGTCATCCACCCTTCGCCGCCGGCTGAGCTCCGGTGGACGACAACTACCCCCTCCATTTCCTTTGGAACGGTTAGAGATCTTCAACCAGCTGCGAATGGGTCGCCGCCTATCTCGGGCGGAAACTTTGGCTCTCCGAATGTGGATGTGCCTTCCCATGTTGGGCCATCTTCTTCACGGTCCACGGTCCAGGTGGAGGCAGTGCTATCTTCTGGGCTTTCCATTCCGTCTTCTCAGCAAGCAGACGAAGATTTTGATAAATTGGTTACGGGCATGGTAGATGAAATTTTAACGTGTCATATTTGCTTATCTAAGGGTCATTTTGCTGCGGCGTGCACGTCTAAATTGCGTTGTACCTCTTGTCTGCGGATGGGGCATGGTAAAAAGGATTGTAACAAGTTTGCTAGCATTTTGGGTTTGGTTTGGAAACCAAAACCCGGTAACGTTGCAACTTCCGAGGATCGCTCAGCTCCCACCGAGAATATCTCTCTGGCACAGCTTTTACCCAACTTGGACTCCTTTTGCACTTCTGCATTTACTGCTTCGCCTTGTTCCATCAGTTCCGGTCCCAAAACGCCTTCGACAGTGCCGCCTGAGACCCCTCCCCCACCGGACTTCTTGCCACCTGCTTCCAGCCCGGGCTGTTCCTCTCCGATGGCTAACTTCCCTCTCGACCCCATGCTATATGTGCCGGCTGGCCATCACATTGTAGACGGCGGTGATGCTCGTCTGCCTCGGACCTATGTGACGCCACATACCCCACTTGTGCGCCGCCATGAGGAATTCATGCTTGCTGAGGTAATGCCCATCCCCCCTCCCGATCAGATTGGTGCTGCTAGGGAGGAAGTGGTCCAGTGGTTGCAAGCTCATGGGGTTTTGGTGAGGTCGGCTCAGCCATGGATTAGATCGGTGGGTCTTTTCGAGCTTCGGGATGCTGCAGTCAGGTTTTCTCTTCTTCAGATGCCGCCCCAACCTCTAGGCAACGATCGTTTTGTGCGTTTTATGAAGCACGATGAGGGTGATTCGTTTCGAGGTGCTCAGGGTTTCCGTCAGGGTCTGCTCATGTTCTTGGGGATTCCCCTCGATCTTCGCAATGAGGGGAATATTCGGGCAGCGGTCAACACATTTGGGAAGTTTCAGCATTGGATTAGTGAGGATCCCTACCTTGTGCGCACTTTGGTTTTTGCGTCTTTTCCAGAAGATATTTTAGTACCACGAGATGTGGTGTTCATGGATTATGCTGCTTGGGGTGGTGCCCGGGTGTCTTGGACGGTGCCTCTGTATATCCTGGGGGCCAATTTTGCTGAACAGATGCCCCAGGATGAAGATTGGATGCCCATTAATGGCAATCCCCATCCCATGCCTGGTGTTCCCTTCCCGGAGATGCCACCTTTTATTTTGCATCCATTCCCGGCCTTGGGGTGGAACGATGTGCCACCACCTCCGCCTGAACCTGCGCAGAATGAAGTGCATGATGGGAGGAACCTGCTGCGGAACCTGCTGCGGAGCCTGCTGTGGAGGATCAAGAATTTGTGGTTTTGAATGCCTCGGCACAACCTAGTTCTGAAGATCAACCCCAGGTGCCCCCTGCTCCTATCGTTATTTTTGATGGGGCTTCTCCTGTTAATTCGAATGATCAAATGGCAGCACCGGATATGGAGGATGCTAATAATTGGGCCATTGTGGTGTATCAACCTCCCCCTTTTGATGTCCGCGCTCTGGAGCGGCCTGTGGTTCCGATTCCTTTTGGTCCCCCTCTGCCGCCGGAAATGATTTGGAGGCGTTCGTTTGAAAATTTGCTGACTGCTCCAATGGTGTTTGAGGTGCCTAAACCTATACTGCTGCAGCCCCTGTCGCCTGTCATTTTGAGCAAGAGAACCTGGGACTTTGCTTTTCAGCAGGATGCCCTTCCTTTGCTGACATGGAAGGAGTCGGTACCTGCTCGACCTGTGGCTAGAGCACTTTTTGTGGATGAAACTGACAGGGTTGTGACTGTTGTCTCTCCTCCTCCTGAGCGTGCACCTGCAAGGAGGCCACGCAAAGTTTTGGCGCCTACTCCACTCGTTGAAACTTCTGTTCGTAGGTGTACCAGAAGTTCGGCCCAGCGGGATGGGTTTAAGCCCACTTTCCATGAGCTGGTTCTGAAGCCCAAGAAGAAGAAGCCCAAGGCCATGCCCCTCTCTGCTGACAAGTCTGAAGACCCTGCATTTGGAGATGTTCCTCCGCCTACTCCCATCAGTCACCTGCAAGCTATTGGCAAGGACCTGGAGATTGATGCAGCTCTGCTCACAAAGGATGCACTTATGGTGGACCCCTCTGCTGCTACAACTCAAGACTCCAATGAATAGTGCACTCCAATACTGTTGGGTTTGGCAAGCCCACAAATATGCTTTATGTGTTTGGTTTTCTTTTTCTGGTCTGGGGCTATGTAATAATGCTGGTTTGAAACTCTTATGTGCTTTTGGGCATCTGGCACTGTGTGTCATGTGCATGGGTAACTTGTTTATATTATTCCTTTATGAATAATCTCTGTAGAAACTGGAATGTACTGTGCTGGAATGTCAGGGGTTTAAATTCTGAAGCTAGGCAAAGAGCTGTTAGACAAAAGATTGATGAAAGCCACTGTGCTATTGCCTGCCTGCAAGAAACTAAATGTGCTTCATTCGATTCCCGCATGATTAAAAGTTTCTGCCCCAAGAGATTTGACAGCTTTGCTTTCTCTCCTTCCTTGGGGGCCTCTGGTGGAATTTTAGTTGTTTGGAATTCGTCTATATTTGGGGGGACTTTATTGCAAGTCCAACAATTTGCAGTGGTAATTGAGTTTGTTTCTAGGCACAACAATGAGCGCTGGACTCTTGTGGTGGTCTATGGACCTTGTCAGGGGGAAGCCAGGGATAATTTTGTAAACTGGTTATATCACCTGAACATTCCTGTGGATGAGAATTGGCTGTTATTGGGGGATTTTAACTTCTTACGGTCTATGGATAACAGGAATCTACCTGGTGGTGACCTGAATGACATGTTCATCTTTAATGAGATAATTGGACACCTCGGCCTTTTGGAGTTGCCCATCAAAGGCAGGTCCTACACTTGGTCCAATATGCAGGATGATCCACTTCTTGAGCAGCTTGACTGGTTTTTCACTTCTGTTGATTGGATCTCCGATTACCCCATGACTGAGGTCTTACCTCTTGCTAGGACTGCTTCTGACCATGTGCCCTGTATGGTTACAATTAAAACTTCTATTCCCAAGTCTAATATCTTTAGGTTTGAGAACTATTGGTTAGAGTTGGAGGGTTTTATGGATTGTGTGGATTCCTCATGGCAGAAACAATCCAGAAAGGGCCATATTACTGCCAGGATAGCTGACAAATTTAAGTCCTTGAGAATGTGTCTTAAAAGGTGGCAGAAGAGCATTTCTAAACTGAAAACTCTAATCTGTAAATGCAATAGTGTTATCCTGCTCTTGGATGAGCTTGAGGAATATAGAACACTCTACAGACAGGAATCAAATTTCAGGATTGTGGTTAAATATCATGTTGAGAAATTGCTCCACCTTCAATGTCTTTATTGGAGGAAACGATGTACTATCAGGTACATCAAAGTGGGTGGTGAGAACACTAAGTTCTTTCATGCTATGGCCATGGAGAGATACCGAAGAAATTCTATTGCTAGCTTAAAACTGCATGATGGTACGGTGGTCACTGATCATTCCCAAATGGAGGGTATTATCTGGGATTGTTTCAAGAACAGAATGGGTTCTTCCAGGGGAATTAAAATGGGCTTTGATCTTTCTTCCCTTATTGAACCTGTTGTGGGACTGGATGTTCTCACTAAGCCTTTTGAGAAGGAGGAAATGGACTTGATTATCAAGCACATGCCAGTTGATAAAGCTCCAGGTCCAGATGGATTTAATGGTCTTTTCTTCAAAAGATGCTGGCACATTATTTCTCAGGATTTCTATGAACTGGCCCAGGCTTTCTTTCAGGGTACTGCCCATCTGGAGAATATCAATGACTCCTACATAACTTTGGTGCCCAAGAAGCCCTCCCCTGAGGAGGTGGGTGACTACAGACCTATATCTTTAACAGGAATGGGTCTTAAGTTTCTGTCTAAAATGGCAGCCAATAGGTTTCAAGAGGTGATTATGTAGTGTGTTCACAAGAACCAATATGGTTTCATAAAAAGTAGAACAATTCAGGATTGTATTGGGTGGACCTTTGAGTATTTGCACCAGTGTCATCAGTCCAAGAAACCTATTGTGATTCTAAAGTTGGATTTTGAAAAGGCTTTTGACTCCCTTGAGCATGAGGCCATTGTGCAAATTCTGAGACATAAGGGCTTTAATGAGAAGTGGATCCTTTGGATGAAGCAGCTTCTCTCCACAGGTACCTCCTCTGTTCTGCTTAATGGTGTCCCTGGTAGGAAGTTCAGGTGCAAAAAGGGTGTCAGACAGGGTGATCCAGTCTCTCCTCTCTTGTTTGTCCTAGCTGCTGATCTTCTGCAGAGTGTAATTAATGATATGTTCAGAAGGGGCCTTCTTCAGTTACCTATTCCTTGTCATGATCAGGATTATCCTGTAGTTCAGTATGCTGATGATACTCTTATTATCTTGCCTGCTGACAAGGATCAACTCTTAGCCCTAAAGGATATGCTCAGGATCTTCTCTGAGTCCACTGGTCTGGATGTGAACTATCATAAATCCTTTATTATTCCCATCAATGTGGACACTGCTGTCATGGCTGAATTAGCTTCTGCTTTTGGATGCCAGATTGGGAAAATGCCTTTTACCTACCTTGGGTTGCCAGTGGGAACTACAAGGCCTAAAATGCTGTATTTTATGCCACTGGTTGATTGCATGGAGAGGAGAATGACAGCTAGTTCATCTTTTCTGAATCAGGGGGAAAGGCTGCAGTTCCTTAATTCTGCTTTGTCATCTATGCCCATTTTCTACTTGTGCAGTTTGGCTGTCCCAGCTGGAATTCTTAAACAATTGGAAAGAATCCAGAGGCAATGTCTCTGGAGGAGGAATAGGGGTCAGCCTGCTCCCTCCCTAGCTGCTTGGGACCTTATTTGCAGGCCAAAAAATAGGGGAGGTCTTGGCATCCTCAACCTTCGTTCCCAGAATGTTGCACTTTTGATCAAACATGCCAATAATTTCCTTAATAAAAAGGATCTTCCTTGGGTTTCTTTAATTTGGGATACTTACTACCATAATAGGGTCCCTCAGGGAACTTCTGATTGTGGCTCATTCTGGTGGAAGGATATTTGCAAGGTCATGCATCATTTTAGAGAGTGTGCTTGGGTTCAGATTAATGCAGGGAACACTGCCCTCATGTGGTCAGATAACTTGCAGTTTGATGGTCAGGTGTCTAGCCTTCAGCTCAGATTTCCCAGGCTCTACTCCTATGTTAAGGACCCCTGGGTTACTGCTATGGAATTCTTGGGCTCTCAGGACATTTTCCAGCAGTTCCACCTCCCTTTGTCCAGCCAGGCTTTTGATGAACTGACTATTCTCCAGTCTATGTTGGATGGCCTTATTAGAGCACCTGGGTCCAAGGATATTTGGTTTTGGAAGGGCACTGCCAAGGGATACTCACCAAAGCTGTTTTACTCACATACTTTTGTCTCTGCATCTTTCAACCCTTTGACAGCTTGGATCTGGAAGTCCTCTTGTACAATGAAAATCAAAGTCTTTGCTTGGATGCTTATTATGGACAGGTTGAACACCAAGGACATGGTGGAGAGGAGGCATTGGCACTTGGAGGGTGGAGTGAGCTGTGTCCTTTGCCCTTTGCAGACTAGGGAGACAAGAGATCATTTGTTCTTCAATTGCAACTTTAGTGTCAGAGTTTGGAACTATCTGCAAATTGATTGGTCTTCTGGTGACTCCATGGCTCATTTGGTCCTTAATGCTAGCAGGAGTTTTAGGAAGCCCTTCACTGAAGTGGTGTTCATTGCTTGCTGGAATATCTGGATCATCAGGAATGCTAAGGTCTTCAGGCATGAGAGGGCTGGATTTAATAAATGGAGGTCTGCTTTTATACATGACATCAGCTTAATGCAATATAGAGTGAAAGCTGCCTACAAAGATGATCTTTTACGTTGGATTTCATTCCTGCCACCTTGAGGTCTTTAATAGTATTTTCTACCCTGTTCTTTTTCTTCTTCCCCTAGATTCTTTGATTACCTCTTGTAATCCCCCCCCTTTTTCTATACCTGTACTGTATATATTTTCTCAATAAAGTTTTGATATGCTGTGGGGGTTTCCCCTACAGTTCCCAGTCAAAAAAAAACATAAAACTTAGAGCCCCACAACCAAATTGCATATAGTGTTAGCATTATTATTGTTGTTCTCTCTATGACTTGTCGGCATATTCAAAATGCTGACCTACACGGCAGCAACGTCTTATGTTGCAGAGGAGTTTTCCGACCAGGAGTGAGGCTACGATCCATGCTTGGCGATTGCCCTATGGAGTCGGATGGACTCGCTATTCGTCTACGCTTCCGCAGCTTTATTTAGTTTTTCTCATGAGTTGGCCTTCGGCCGAATTTATTCTATTGTAATAAAACTCGATATGAGAATCGTGTAATAAATTTAGGTGTGATTGAACTTTGAATCTTTTCATCAATGTACTGTGTGTGCCAACATGATCTTGGGATGGTACAGCTACACAGAGACTTGACAGATTTTGGGTCGGGTTGCTACAAATTGACATAGTGCCAAGTGCCAGTTGCTATTTTCTGCATGTTTTTTACATCGCAGGAAATCAATACCAAACGGAGTGCAAATGCAACGAAACTTTACGGATATTTTTTATGGACCAGAAGACACCTAATGGGCCAAGGCTGCGCCTGGGGGGTGCTCCGAGGAGAGCACAACCCACCATGGCGCGCCAGGAGGCCCAGGCACGCCCTGGTGGGTTGTGCCCACCTTGGGTGCCACCCGGACCGCCTCTTTGCTCTATAAATACCCCAATATTCCAGAAACCCTAGGGGAGTTGACGAAAATCAATTCCAGCTGCCGCGGAGTCCAGAACCACCAGATCCAATCTAGACATCATCACGGATGTGGTTCACCACCTCCATTGGTGCCTCTCCGATGATGCGTGAGTAGTTCTTTGTAGACCTTCGGGTCCGTAGTTAGTAGCTAGGTGGCTTCCTCTCTCTCGCTGAATTCTCAATACAATGGTCTCTTGGAGATCCATATGATGTAACTCTTTTTGCATTGTGTCTGTTGGGATCGGATGAACTTTGAGTTTATGATCAGATCTATCTTTTTATATCCATGAAAGTATTTGAGTTTCTTTGATCTCTTTTATGCATGATTGCTTATAGCCTCGTATTTCTTCTCCGATATTTGGGTTTTGTTTGGCCAACTTGATCTATTTATCTTGCAATGGGAAGAGGTGCTTTGTAGTGGGTTTGATCTTGCGGTGCTTGATCCCAGTGACAGAAGGGGAACCGACACGTATGTATCGTTGCTACTAAGGATAAAACGATGGGGTCTATCTCTACATAGATAGATCTTGTCTACATCATGTCATCGTTCTTATTGCATTACTCCGTTTGTCCATGAACTTAATACACTGGATGCATGCTGGATAGCGGTCGATGTATGGAGTAGTAGTAGTAGATACAGGCAGGAGTCGGTCTACTAATCTTGGACGTGATGCCTATGTAATGATCATTGCCTGGATATCGTCATGAGTATTTGAAGTTCTATCAATTTCCCAACAGTAATTTGTTCACCCACCGTTTGCTATTTTTCTCGAGAGAAGCCACTAGTGAAACCTACGGGCCCCGGGTCTCTTTCTCATATTATTTGCCTTTGCGATATATTTTCCTTTGCTTTTATTTTCAGATATATTAAACTAAAAATAAAAAATACCTTTCTGCAATTTATTCTTACTTATTTTATTTGGCGTTCGATCTATCAATCTACTACAATTTTATCTCACGTCTGTTTGCCTACCTTGAGGCGCCGCTACCCGGAAGGGATTGACAACCCCTTTTACACGTCGGGTTGCGAGTAGTTGTTATTTGTGTGTAGGTGTTGTTTACGTTGTGTTGCTTGGTTCTCCTACTGGTTCGATAACCTTGGTCTCATAACCGAGGGAAATACCTACCGCTGCTGTGCTGCATCATCCCTTCCTCTTTGGGAAAATACTGACGTAGCTTCAAGCCGCATCAATACGGCATACGCTTCACTTGGATGAACTGTTTGCTTTGAGCCAAGAGAACAGAAATAGTTCAATTTAACAGGATGTGTGTGATACGCGGCAAACAGGTCTGTAATCAGAAATGTGTGCAAAGACCGATAATAATACAAACGGTTGCTGCTAATAAGCCGTGTGTGTTCTAGGCAAACGCTTGGTGGTATAGAATTGTCAGCGAATGATGAAATCATCACCGATGGGTTCCCCAGTATGGTATGTGTACGATGTCATTTGATGACCCACAAGTATAGGGGATCAATTGTAGCTCTTTTCGATAAGAGTGTCGAACCCAACGAGAAGCAGAAGGAAATGACAAGTAGTTTTCAGTAAGGTAATGTCTGCAAGTGCTGAAATTGTAAGTAGCGGAGTAGTTTGATAGCAAGATAATTTGTAACAAGCAAGTGACGATAATAGTAACAAAAGTGCAGCAAGGTAGCCCAATCCTTCCGAGGCAAAGGACAGGCCAAAACGGTCTCTTATGATAAGCAAAGCGTTCTTCAGGGTACACGGGAATTTCATCTAGTCACTTTCATCATGTTGGTTTGATTTGTGTTTGCTACTTTGATAATTTGATATGTGGGTGGACCGGTGCTTAGGTGCTGTTCTTACTTGAACAAACCTCCTACTTATGATTAACCCTCCCACAAGCATCCGCAACTACGAGAAAAGTATTAAGAATAAATTCTAACCATAGCATTAAACTTTTGGATCCAATCGGTTCCTTACGAAATGGCGCATAAACTGGGGTTTAAGCTTCTGTCACTCTCACAACCCACCATCTAATTGCTACTCCACAATTCACTCCCTTAGGCCCAAATATGGTGAAGTGTCATGTAGTCGACGTTCACATGACACCACTAAGGGAATAACAACATACATACTATCAAAATATCGAACACATATCAAGTTCACATGATTACTTGCAACATGATTTCTCCCGTGACCCCAAGAACAAAAGTAACTATTCACAAATGATAAACATGTTCATGATCAGAGGAGTATTAAATAGCATAATGGATCTGAACATATAATCTTCCACCAAATAAACCATATAGTGATCAACAACAAGATGTAATCAACACTACTAGTCACCCACAAGCACCAATCTATAGTTCCGGTAACAAGATTGAATACAAGAGATGAACTAGGGTTTGAGAGGAGATGGTGTTGTTGAAGATTTTGATGGAGATTGCCCTCCCCAAGATGGGAGAGTTGTTGGTGATGATGATGACGATGATTTCCCCCTCCGGGAGGGAAGTTCCCCCGGCGGAATCGCTCCGCCGGAGGGAAAAAGCGCTCCTGCCCAAGTTCCGCCTCGAGCGGCGGCGCTCCATCCTGAAAGTTTCCTCCTTATTTTTTTCTAGGACAAAAGGACTTATATACCAGAAGATGGGCACCGGAGGTGGGCCGAGGAGGACACAACCCACCAGGGCGCGCCCAGGTGGGTTGTGCCCACCTGGTGCCCCCCTCTGGTGTTTATTGGCTACAGTATTTCTTAAATAATCCATAAAAAATCTCTGTGAAGTTTCAACTCATTTGGAGTTGTGCAGAATAGGTGGCCCGAGGTAGCTTTTCCAGGTCCAAATTTCCAGCTGCCGGAATTCTCCCTCTTGGTGTGTTCCTTGCAAATTATGAGAGAAAAGGCATTAGAATTACTCCAAAAAGCATTATTCTGGATAAAAACATTATAAATAACAGGTAGAAAACATGATGCAAAATGGACGTATCAACTTCCCCAAGCTTAGACCTCGCTTGTCCTCAAGCGAAAACCGAAATCGAAAAACATGTCCACATGCTTTGAGAGAGAGGTGTCGATAAAAACAAAATACGGACATAGAAGCATCATGTTGATTATTATGGCAGCAACAAAATTAAACATAGGACTTTTATCATAGAACTTTTATCATATACTTCTCATGAATAAGTAATAGTTCATCACACAATCAAAGTATAAAGCAAAAACTCTATTAGAAACCGACAAACTATGTTCTCAGTCAACTTTGCAACTACAATTCATCATCTTTTCAGGAAGGGTCATGTGTCGGAGCCTTTCGGCAAGTCCACATACTCAACCATCATATAGTCTTCTATGATTGCTAACACTCACCTCGTACCCATGAGCAAAACGTTTCAACTGGACATATAGAAGATAGGGGCTTATAGTTTCGCCTCCCAGCATACTCACCTCAAGGGTGATGTCAACAATAATAACGCATGCTATCTATATTCAACTAGACATATGTGCCTAGATCTTTCCTCACCACATGATGCTTGCCAAAGGAGAAAAATAAAATGAATAGAAGGAAAACTTTGACTCTTTGCATGAAAGTAAGTGCATAAAATAAAGGATAGGCCCTTCACAGAGGGAAGCAGAGGTTGCCATGCGCTTATTTGTTTGTATGCTCAATCCCTTAGTGCAAGAGAACGTCACGTTGTATTGCCCCTTAAGATGACAACCTTTATTATGCAGTCTATCGCTTTTATTCTTTGTCATCCAAGTTCATACAACGCTCAATTTTCTCTTACACTAAATGATCTCACACTTTCAGAAGCAATTTTTATTGCCTTTTTGCACCGATGACAACTTACTTGAGGGATATTGCTCAATCCCTAGGTAGGTATGGTGGACACTCGAAAAATATTTGGGTTTAAGGGTTTTTGGATGCACAAGTAGTATCTCTACTTAGTGCGGAATTTTAGCTAGCAAAGATAAGGGGCATGCACCACATGTTAAAGGATCTATGACAATATGACTTCTATGTGAATATAAACAAACATAAACCATTAAGTTGTCTTCCTTGTCCAACGTCAACAATTTTGTCATATAATATTTTGATGAGGGCTCACAATCACAAAATATTTCTAGGATAGTATATCTATATGTGAATCTTCTCTTCCCTTATTAATTCTTTCATGAGTTGCATCATTGACTAATGCTATGTTTGTTAATCTCTAATAAAATTTTCTACTTATACTTTTCCTTATGTGGTGCTATCACCTACCATAGGATTAGTATATAATATTATTGATTTATTTCCTTTCTCTTTTTCTTTCTTTATTTCTTTTCTTTATTTGCAACATGAAAGTAAAGAAAGCAAAAACTCAAACTAACTTTATTATATAACTTGCACATGATTACAAGGATAGCTCACTAAGCAAACTCTCAAAGAAGAAAGGATCGAACTAAACTTTATTTCATCTAAAAGGAAATGATCGAACTAGGATAAGTAAAAGCAAAAAGATAGTGGGATGAGACGATACCGGGGCACCTCCCCCAAGCTTGGCGGAAGCCAAGGGGAGTGCCCATACCCGATACTCAATTATCCTTTGGTGGTGAAGAAGATGATGGTGATGAAGGAGACATCGTGTCCTCGGATTTCCGTGGCAATGGTGGTGGTGAGAAAGCGCGGGGTTTCACTTTTGCTTCCTCCAGCTTCCGACGGTGAATAAATTTTTCCATCATGAACACAATTATCTATCTCGAGTTTTATTATCCTCTTGCATAACGCCTCCATGCTCTCATCCTTGAACCAGGAAGGAACCGATTCATCTTCTTCTTCTTCGGAGGTCCAGCTATAGTGCTCCTCATCCCCATAGGACTTGGGGTTTGCGATGAGATCAGCAGCATAACTCTCACCCTCGGAGTTTTGGGAGGACATATTGTCAGATCTATACAAAAAACAACAAGAAAATAAAACATAGGATTTCTTCGCGATACGGTGGTTAACAGGTTTGGGAAGTATATATAGAATTTTTATCTTGGAGGACAAGCATACAGAAGAAAAACGGAGTACGGAAGGTGTCCCAGGTGGGCACAACCCACCTGGGCGCGCCAGGCGCCTGGCGCACCCTGGTGTCTTATGCCCACCAGGGGACGCTTCCTGGAAGTTTCTTTATTCCCAAAATTCTAAAATATTCCAAAACTGATAAAAAATATTTTTGCGGATTTTTCGGAGTCCGTTTACTTACCGTATCATGTACCTCTTTATTTTCACGATTCTGGAGTGTTCCAGAAGAACTCTTTTATGTGTTCTTCTGGTGTCAAAGTTTGGATAATGTTACTTTCAACATTAATAGGCGTACCTGAGATATAATGCTTTATTCGTTGCCCATTGGCAACCTTCGGGTTAGTACCTTCGGAGTTATTTATTTTGATGGCTCCAGACCGGTAAACCTCCTCGATGATGTATGGGCCTTCCCATTTTGAGAGGAGCTTTCCTGCAAAAAATCTAGAATGAGAGTTGTACAAAAGAACATATTCTCCAACTTTAAGCTCACGCTTTTGAATTCTTTTGTCATGCCATCTTTGAACTTTTCTTTGAATAACTTTGCGATTTCATAAGCTTGGGTTCTCCATTCATTTAAGGACCTTATATCAAATAACCTCTTCTCACCAGCAAGTTTGAAATCATAGTTGAGTTCTTTAACTGCCCAATACGCTTTATGTTCTAACTCAAGAGGCAAATGACAAGCTTTTCCATAAACCATTTTATAAGGAGACATACCCATAGGATTTTTATATGCTGTTCTATAAGCCCAAAGTGCATCATCTAACTTCTTAGACCAATTCTTCCTGGACCTATTAATAGTCTTTTGCAAAACTAATTTTATTTTTCTATTGCTAAGTTCAACTTGACCACTAGACTGAGGATGATAGGGTGATGCAATTCTAAGGTTAACATCATACTTAGCAAGCATCTTACGGAAAGCACCATGAATAAAGTGTGAACCACCACCAGTCATTAAATTCTAGGGACTCCAAACCTTGGGAAAATAACTTCCTTAAGTATTTTAATAGAGGTGTTGTGATCAGCACTACTAGTTTGAATAGCTTCTACCCATTTAGTAACATAATCAACAGCAACCAAAATATGTGTATACCCATTAGAGGAAGGAAAAGGTCACATGTAATCAAATCCCCAAACATCAAATGGTTCAAACAAGCGAATAATTCATAGGCATTTCTTGACGCTTACTGATATTACCTATTCTTTGACATTCATCACAAGAAGAGACAAACTTACGGGCATCCTTGAAGAGAGTAGCAGTACAAAAAAATACACTTCCGTGATGATACGTGTTTGTCACAATAGGTCACGTTTTCTGTCATGCATGTACATCCATGACAAATTTATGACAGAATCAAGATAGTCATACCTGTGCTGTTATAGAAGTGTTCCATGACATTACCAAAATTATCATCATGGAAGTGTCCACTTCCATGACGATAAATCGTGCGTCACAGAAGTGCTTTCGTCAAGGGTGACCGACACGTGGCATCCACCGTAACGGAACGCCGTTAAGCTACCGGGTCCGGTTTTGGATCTGATAACCCGTTAATAGCCCCGACTATTGGGGATTTTCCACGTGTAAAATCATCATTGGCTGGAGGAAACACGTGTCGGCTCACCGTTGGGACAGATGCCATCCACTCATTGGACCCAAAGCGCCTATGATACGTCGACACGTGGCACGGCCCAACAGTGGCCCACAAAGTTTAAATGGGCCGGCCCAACTAAAGGCCCACAAGATTTTGCGGACCATAATGGGACGGCCCAGCTAAAGGCCCACAAGATTTTGTGGGCCATAATGGGCCGGCCCAGGTAAAGGCCCACAAGATTTTTGCGCGCCATAATGGGCCGGCCCGGGTGAAGGCCCACAAGGCTTTTGTGGACCATAATGGGCCGGCCTAGCTAAAGGCCCACGAGATTTAGCCGACATTAATGGGCCAGCCCAGCTATAGGCCCACAAGATTTTGAGGACCCTAGTAGGCCGGCCCATTAACTGGCTGCCATGTTTTGGGCCAAATGATGACCCATATTTGATCCGGTCCATTAATGGCCTGCCATGTTTTGGGCCTAATAATGGCCCATATGAGATCCGGCCCGTTAAAAGCCTACCACGTTCTGGGCCAAATTACGGCCCAGATCAGGTCCGGCCCTTTAAGAGGCTTTGGGCTAAATTATGGCCCATATCAGATTCGGCCCGTCAACTGGACGCTACGCTTTTGGGCCCATTTGCTAAAGGTCCATTTAGTAAATCGTCCTGATATTAGTTTTGGCCTATTAAGGGCCCGTTTAACATTTCGGCCCTATATTAATTTCGGCCTGTTAAAAGCCCGTCATATAGTTGGGCCTAACTACGGCCCGGTTTGCATCCGGCCTGCTCGCAACCGATAATCTGATTGGGCCAAACAAGGACCGAGACAATTTTGGCATGTTATAAGCCCATGATTTGATTGGCACATTCATGGGCCGGGGTCTATTTCGGCCGGCCTGCTGCCGGCCCGTGAGCTGTTCGGCACGTTTCAGGCCCAACCTACTTTTCAGCCTCCTAAAGGCCCATTGAGTTTTCTTGGGAAAATAGGGCCGGCGGTTTACTCGGCCTATTAAAGGCCCGAATCTACTAGTGGGCTAGTTTACATTTAGGCCTGTTAACGGGGCCCATGATGCGGATCATACATGGTGATTTGCATGACGGCCCGATTATGTACCGTAATTTTACGGTTTGGCCGGTTTACTGCAAAGACAGGATATATATATACAGTAAAATAACTGCAGCATCGTGAATAAGAAAAAAAACCTAGACTATACAATAAAGAAATTACGGCATATTACATCCACTGGGCATCAAAGTTCGCCACTATGATAATAAAGCACAAGCAGACAGCAGATTACATACACTGGGCATCAAAGATCGCCACCAGTGCAACTAAACACGCCGACAAAATAATATACAAAACCGACAGCCTTTCAATAGAGTTCAAGAAAGGATAGCCCCGCTCGGGAGCTGCAGCGCAAGCAGCTGAGCAAGCTGGTGAGGCTGCACTTGTTTGACACTTATATCCTCCTCACTGTGAAAGATAAACAAGCAGACAGATGACAGGTTTTGCACATACAAGTATCAGTGCTGACAATTCATCACATTTCTTACCGACGAATAAAGTGACATAGTTTAAAATAGCATTAACACAATATGGTATTGTTCAGGTCAAGACATGGCAGGAAATGACATTGTGAAGGAGTTGGCAGCTTCACGACACCACTGGATTACAGATCAAGAACTCATAAGTATCCATGGTTAGTGTGTTGTCAATTTATCCCATTTCAGATTGGCAAAATAAGATCACTTGCTCTGTATAGTTTAATTTACATGGTATGAAGAAGGAACTTGGTTGTACAACTGAAAACTTAAATTGAGGAGGACAAACTTTTGTTTATGAACTGGAGTACATAATAAACTTTAAACATGCAATTTGATGCAAACACCAAAAATAAACAGCTGTTGCAGTCATGCCTAACCAAATATACACAACAAAGTTTGAAGGCTTGAGAAGGACAAACTTACATTATTGGTGAAGGCAGGCTCTATAAAGCCCTTGTCCATGCTGATGGGGGGGCAATTCAAGAAGTTTACCACAGAATCTTCTTCATAAGCATTGCCTTTATTCTACATTTTGTTAAGAGTAAATATAGATGTGACAATATAAGAAAAAATGGAGAATATTTAAGATAAGATGAAGAGTGATGCTACATAACCAAGTAGCTATAAATGTAAGTACAACGATACAGGCAAAAGGTACAACCAAGAGCAATGCAGAGCTAAACTTCTTCAGTACCATCGGTGTTATCCAACCTTATGGTAAGAGTAAATATAGATCTTATGTGTAGAAAACGGAGGGCAAAGGAAAATAAGCTGCAGAGTGATGGTACATGAACAACTACCTGTCACTATAAGTACACTGATAAAGGACAGCAGGTACTTACAAGAACAATGCAGAGCTAAAAAAATTCATTGGCATTGGATATATTCTACACTAATGTAACCATTCATACTGATCAGATATTTTGGAGCGAACAATTGATAAGCAAGCTATCATGCATACTGCTGTCACATAATGAACCAAGTATGTATGCAAGTACAGTGATACAGGACAACATGTACTAACAAGAGCAAAGCAGCGGGCAGCATATTTGCGATATCATGTCGTTCTTTTCAAACCCGGAATTCTTTTTCGAGCAGATTTCCTGCAAAAAAGATCCGTAAGGCACATGCGGAAAAGTAGAAGTTCAAATTGTCATGCGATATCATAGACAGTACCTCATCCTCGAAACGAGACCAGTGCATAACAAGGTTTTTCCATTCAATGTCTTCTAAATTTAGCACAGGAGACTTCACCAGAAATTCGTTATAGACTTGCCATCAAAGTGTGATTTCCTCGGGTAACACCAATACTACTGCAATGCTTCCTTGAAAAGCGCAAGCAAGCTTTGCTCGTCATGACTATCCAGATTGAGCCTCGCCTACTTACAACAATGTAATGTAAATCATTGATGTGTTCAATCAGCAGAAAACAAGAAAATAATCACCATGAATAATAGCACTTACACGTAAGTGTGGCAGGAAGATGTGAAAATGGTGTTTGTCTTCACTATAATCTTCCAATGATGGGAATATATGCACGTAGTCCCTAACAACATTGAAAGCATTGTATTTTAAACTGGGAATAACTGGAATGGGGTTCCAATCTGCAGGAATTGGCCGTCTCTGCAGTTGGGATAGGTCTTCGGCCGGTGGACTTGCTGTACTTTTTGCTGGAGTGGGATTTTTCTGTGGTACGGCTGGTGCTATGGCAACTGAAATCGGCATACCTTTTGCTGGAGTGTAGGTCCTGTGTGGTGGGGCTAGTGGTGTGGCCAATGAAGTATGGGTACAGTCTGCTGGAGTTGGTCCTACATTTTGTGTCACTGGTTGTACAACCAATATAAGTGGTGTGCTGTCTGATTTCTCCGGCACAACCATGTTTTTCAAGGACTTTGCTGGTGCTCCTTCAGGTTCGGCAATCACCCTCTTCCTTTTTGATGTCTGATGCACAAGAACAGCATTTGAGTGGAAAAACATGGTATGATGACAGATGGAATATGTATTGATAATGAATGGGCATGGCATCTCGACATATATGATGAGTAAACTAAGCATATGGCAGTGCAACAAAGTAGAAGAAATGCAAGACAACATATGCAAGATACGCGCAATCAATAAAACCTTGCCAAATTAGAGCAGGCACCTTGATGGGTGAACATGACAGGCCATCTGCCTTTGACTCCTCGAGGTTAGAATAGTCATTAGGATCATATTCTGCACAAGAATCTACAGGTGGGGAGCGTATGAGTTTCATTGCATCCAGAATGGCACTCAATGCCTTGGTGCCAATTTTGTAAGTCATTGCAGTGTTCCACAATATTCTTCTGATGCGTGGATTCTGATATTCACTGTAATTACGTATAATATCTAAGAACCATGAAAACATAAATAGTTGTGAGATTATCTTTGTAATGCAGACGATATTCTAATATAGGGGCGCCCCTGTAAACACTTGTGTGCTATCACTGGATTCTGATGAGAGAGCTCATGTGTGATGTAATATGGTGCGTGCATTTATATAATCTGGCACAAGTACACAAAAAAATAGGCTCCAAAAGTAAGGATAGTTGGCAGATGATAGGTTCAAAATATACTGTATAGAGAGTTTATTGCCAAACCATGGTAACAAGAGCACACAGCAACTAGGCAGATCATAGTGTACATAAAAGGGGTACACCATAACCACGATATATAAATCGGGAAAGTGGAACTGGCTTGAAAATACGGTGTTGTATTGCCGCTAGTAATTGAAAGCCTATCGATCAAGTACATGCCAGCTCTATCAGCTGTTGACTGCAGATGTCCCTGCTCCCCTTCCTGACAAGGAACATACTGTACGTACTAAATACAGAATAACAAAAGAGGAACATGTTAAATAACAGAAGAGGAAGCATATTCTTGAGGTTCCGCTTAATTGCATACAATGTTGGTTGCCCACTCATGATGAATCACAGCACCCAAAGAAATGCAATTCCATGCTGTCTCTCTATATGTGGCAATTTTGAACAAGAGTCATTAGGATCATATTCTGAACAAGAGTCAACAGGTGGGGAGCGTATGAGTTTCATTGCATCCAGAATGGCACTCAATGCCTTGGTGCCAATTTTGTAAGTTATTGCAGTGTTTAGCTTCAAGAGTGGACTGCTGCTAGTGCGACACAAAGCAGCTACACAGATCATAGTGTAGATATAACGGGAAAACCATAAGCATCAGAGTAAAATCAGGAAAGTGGAACTTGCTGGAATATATGTGCTAGTATTGCCGGTACGGCTAGAAAGGCTTCGGATACCAGCTCTCTTCAACTGAAGGTGCGGTGCTGTTAATATCAGTGTAACTCTCAAAGGCGACACAACTCCCCGCATTTTCTTGCTATTCTTATAGGATTCAAGTGGGCAGGCCACTACAAATCCTATTCCCTTGTTTACGAAATCCTATGAATCAAAGAGGCCCGACGAGTTCAAAGTGTCCATACCAACCGACCGTATAGACCTCCACACTGCAAATGTCCTTGCTCATCTTCACTACAAGGAACATACTGTACTACTATCATACTCCCTCCGTTCCAAACTATAAGTCTTGGTAGAGATTTCCACTATGGATCACATACAGATGTATCCAGATACATTTTAGAGTGTAGATTCACTCATTTTGCTCCATATGTAGTCCATGGTGGAATCTATACAAATAATTGTATTTAGGAAGAGAGAGTACTTATTAAAGAAGAACGGAAGAGGAACATGGTAAAGAAGAGCAAGCAGATTTTGGATAATAAAATGTTCGTTGCGCAGTGCCCACACATGATGAACCAGAGCGCATTAAGAAAGCAACTCCCTGCTGTCTCTCTATATGTGGTGCATGTGCTTTTTCAAAAGTAAAGTAGGAACATTAGCTGACTAATTAAATGTTATCTGTTTTAGTAATATCAGCATCATATCAGATTCGTACTTGAGCAACAAGTTTGGAATTATGAGTGGCACGTTGTTTAGCTTGATGGATTCAGGAGCAGTGCTAACAGGTACGATGATGGTATTGAATATAAAGGCATGTCTACATTTGGGTCAGTCGACCATTTCAGGTGGTTGGATGAAGATCCTATGTCTCCTAACCCTTCTTCTCCCTCGTCTCTGATTCTTCCCATACAGAACACCGCACGGGCCGCCGGCCGGACCATCGGCCCCCACTGCCTGTGTTCCTCCGCCACCCCACCCCCCACCCCCGCCCCCACCCGCGTCGAGTTTTCTTCGTTCGGCGAGGCCCCACCACCGCCCCCAAACAACCAAAGTCCCCACCCGAGCCCCTTCGTTCGCACCGGCGAACTCCGGCGAGCTCTGAAAAATCGACTGACCCAATTTTGAAATTTAGTCTCTTGTGATTTAACTAGTGTGGAATATAAAAGGGGAAAACCATAAGCATTGGGAGTATAGTGTTGAGCGTGCCATGGTGGATCTGAAGGTGCAAACCCGACAAAGGCAACTTCGCAGCCAATGTTTGCTCTCAACTAGCAAGTAAGTGATGGACAAGAAATCAGAGTAAAGCAGTGGCGATGTATTTTCTTGCTGCGATAAATAAGTTGAGCAGATACGAAAGAGTATCGCCTCTGGTGCGGCGTCGTGTATGCATCTGCTGAGAATTTGATGGTGCTGCGGTAGCGATGGCTGTCGGCGGCGTGGAAGCAGATCTAGGAGGGTAGACGGTGGCGGCAGGGTGCGGTGGACGAGACGGTCATAGGAGCAGCGCCGGCAAGGTGGACGGCGGCGGGGATGAAACGAGAGGACGGGATGCAAGGATCCCGGTCCGAAGCCGTGGATGAGAGAGGTCGATCTCTTGTAATGGACGGCGGTGTCGGGGTATCAGCTCCGGCATGGTGGAGGAGGACGGTGGTGGATGGGGTGGCAGACGGAGGAGGCTGGGGTGGAGAGGGTGTTTTGGCGCCCACGGAGTACGAATGGGGAAATG
Organism: Aegilops tauschii subsp. strangulata; assembly: GCF_002575655.3. Taxonomy (NCBI): domain Eukaryota; kingdom Viridiplantae; phylum Streptophyta; class Magnoliopsida; order Poales; family Poaceae; genus Aegilops; species Aegilops tauschii. The sequence goes on along the minus strand of NC_053035.3, from coordinate 203,479,801 downwards.
GAGGTGGAGAGGAAGGGGGAACCATGTCTTCAGGGCGCGCTTGTCTCAAATGCGAGGAAATTTACAAACTTAGCCCCTGTTTCAAATTTCCTACATCACAGCAATATTAGTCGGTTGGGGATAGGACGGTAATCTCGCATACACCGAATATTTGCCGACGAGAGTTTGTTTTTGGCGCTCATCGTGTATGAATCGGGGAGGGAGCCGATTTCGGCTGAGGACACACTGTGTTTTGGCGCCCACCGTGTATGAATCCGGGTGAGAGGCGGTTATGTCACGTTCAAGTGAAATTACAAACCTACCGCTATCGAAACCTATAGAAATCGAGCAGATAGGCTTTGCGTGGCAGGGAGAGGCAGTAGTTATTTCCATCTCGCAGATTTTGGTTTGGGGCGGTTACTGCGACTTCCCCGCTTCGTTCAAATTTTGCAGAGTGCACGTTTACCGTGCCAACTCAATTCGAATCTCGTTTGTATACTATTTTTTTCGGGCGGGATCCATTTTCGATTGGAATAAAATTCTATATACATCATTTTTTTATATATACTTTCAAAAGCACAACACCCTTTATACATAAATATGGTTTACAAATGGCATGATCTCAGATTCATAAGGTTGTATCCATCAATTTGGAGTTTCAAATATTTGAAACCACTTTATGTTGAAATCCAATGTATGCATTCCTCGCTAACTGTCTCCAATTAATGTGTGTTTCATGCGGGGTTTTTTTACTTCTCAAACATGTATAATGTGTTTCACACATGCAACATATAGTGTATCCCGTTTAGACATTAATTGCATATAAACCATGCATTGTTTCTAATTAAAGAATCTATGGATCACCAATATTAATAAACTATATAACATTACACGTGTCCCGAAATTCAAATGAATATGCATGTTTGATACACCAATTTGTGTTATGATATTATCGATGTCGTGATCTCCAGTTTAAATATTTGAATCCCATTTAATCCAGATATTCATCTCATATAACTATCACTCATGCTTATATAGGACTATCTCTCTAGACCTATACGCGTTCATCATCTCTCGGGTATCTCTCATGCTACCTGTATGTCGACAATGATCTTTTATCTTCGTAACACACTGACGGTACTCTCTCCCTCGACCTTCATCACTCTATCTCTCTCTAAGTATGTCTCGCTCCCTGCTTTGTGTCTCTAACTATGATTCTCCATGTGGAATCTCTTTCTCTCACACAAACACAAAACTTTGTCTTCCGGGGTCTCATTTCTCTCTACTATTCCCATGTGTGCAACTCGCACACCCCTAATACAGAGATGTCTTTCGCTCCTTAGGTATGAGAATCTACGACTCTTCCTCTTAAATATCTCTTTCTCACACACAAACACAAACTCTGTCTCCCAGGGTCTCATATTTCTCCACTGTTCTCTTGCATGTCGCTCACACACACTGTCTCTCCCAAGAGATATCTTGCGTTCCCTCATATGTTTCTCTAACTATACTCTCGTTTTGAAATATCTTTCTCTCTCGCAGACACAAAACTCCGTCTCTCGGGATCTCATTTCTCTCTGATATTTGTTTGTATGTGAGTCACATGCACCCTTTCTTCATCTCTCTCACACCCACACCCATAACTCAGCCTTCTGATCCACTCGACTCCTATCTCTAACGCACACTAGGTAGCATCTTTATCTTTCTATTTATCTGTTTCTCCATCAACCTTGTTTCATTTATAGGTTGATCTCTTTTGCACAATCGTTGTGCCTCACTCCCTCTGCTCGCCATAGATGCATGCTCCAGCTCACGCCACTATCTCTTAAACACAAAAACACATGCTCAATTGTCGGGCCTTCTTCCCTGCATTCTCGCATGCATGCATATTGTCATACTGATCCGTCTCTCCCATGTCGTTGATCTTAGCTTATGACTTATGTCTTCTTTCTTTTATCTCGATCATGCGCGCGCGCACACACATGCACACATCCCACGTATACATGTATACCTCTCACACATGCACGTTGAACGTCTCTATGTCTCCATACGTAGTTAATTACCCTCAACCCTAACGCCACATCGAACCGTTCTCTTCTTGTGTGCACATAACTTCCGCCTGGATGGGTAAAACACACACTCACACTTAACAATCTCCTTGTAGCTACCCCCCCCCTCTCACTCTTCCGCTATATCCCCGAAACCAATAAGACCATCCCTTCGTTTAATTCCCGCCTACATGCACCATCGATATATAGTAGTCTTCCTTGGTGTCTCTCGAACAAACACGTTCTCTCGATGTCGACTACTCTCACGCGCACACACCTTCTCTTCCCTCTCTACGGGCATTTTCTCTCTCGCACCCCATCGTTGGTGGCCTTTGCCATACACATCACCTCTCTATGATGAAGCCATGCACACTTAAATTACATCCGCCACCGAAGACCCCGCGACACACACACACACACAAAGAAACACACACACACACACGCACGCACGCACGCACCCACCCACCCACCCACACACAAACACACACACAGTAAGACTCCATCACACACACACGCACACACACGCACGCACACACACACACACTAAGACTCCATCTCTCTCTCTCCCCCCCACATACACTGAGACTCCATCTCACACACACATGCTCTAGGCGGAGCATTTGTTCCTACCACCCTTCATCCATCCTTACCCGTATGATAAACAATCACCTTAATTTACTTGTATAACATGGAAAAATTCCACTTTACTTTAGTAGTTAGCAAACTTATCATTTGTACCCTTATAAAAAACCGAGTTGGCGATGATGGTGTGCCTGCCATCTTGTAATATAGACCGTCTGATCTATATCTGACGGATAGAACGCAAACTATGATAATTTTACAAAAGATAGCTGCACCTCTCTCCACATCCTTATCTCCCACACCTCATTGCTGAGCAATTAAAAAAGAAAGTCTCCGGAACAATCAAGCATGGTGGCCGTTGCCGCCTGCTGGCGCCGTCCATCCCCATGCCTCCGCCCATTCCGACCACCAGTCACCACCACGCTCCACTCCTCCTCACCTTATCTCTCATCTTTCATTTTTTCGATGACATACTCGAGATACCAGTTTTCCGATAAAATTCTCGTAATATCATTAGTTTTTACACATGGGATTACTCCTGCATGGGTAAATCACAACAATGTGTTTTGTAAAAAAAATGCATATTGATGTTCCGTGCAATGCACCAGGATCTTGCTTGTAATTATATAACGCAAATCACGAGCAGGAAGTGACATTTTTTTTACACAACCATGTTAACATGGCCACGTAAATCACTAGCTAAAGTAAATACCATTATACTTATACCCCGATGCAAAAGGTTGAGTACATGTCCGAAGAGTAGAGTCGCACACACGCACTCTGTCTCTCAGAATCTCTCACACACACACCAGTTACGTGACGCCCACTTAAGCAGACACGCATGTTACAATTTGTGCACCCGCGGGTACACGTGATGCTGTGCATTTATTTAAGCCGGACGACGAACCCAAACAGTAGCTGCATTCATTCCCCTCCCGCCGCCTCTTCTCTGGTCACCGTCGCCCGGTAGCCATGGCCCGGCCGAAGGTAACAACATACGCCATACTCCCGCCGGAGCGGCTGTTTAATCTGGAAATTTTAGTGGTCATGCATGCATCTTTTTGTGCTAGCACTCCTACATAAGGGTTGACCGGTTGCTTCCCGCGGACATGCGCGGGCGGTGGAAGAGGAAGGGAAGGGAAGCGGGCTGTGGAGTAACGTTTTTTACCACAATTTCTTAGGAAACTGAGTGCAATAATTGAGTAGTTTTGCAAACTACCAGTACTACACATGAAACGGTTCAAAACCTATACTCCCTTGCCAGGGCGCGCTTCCCGCGTGAAACGGTCAGCGTCGCCCTGGAGCGTCAGTGCTGCATTAATGCCTGGCCAGAGCGGAGGCGGCCTCTCACTGGCGCCGGCTTTGAAGCGGCGCGACGGCCGAGAGAGCGCCGCTTCTCGGTGCACCGACTGCTCCGCGTCGAGGCTGGCCATCGACCGGGGTGATGCCCCCCTTTCGTTCCGCACTCTAATCTGGTGCATGACACGTATTACGTCGACCCGGATGCTGCTGGCTGTCCCACATGTCGGCGAAGTAGTACGTAGTAGTAAGAAGAAGCAAAGAATCATGCGGTATACTCCGCGTGCAGTATCTCAAATCTCCCTTCCAGTTTATAGGGCTCAAATCTCAAATCTCATCAACCAAGGCATTTTGCGACTAGAGATTCCAACAAGTGACTAGACTACACCACGTGCAGTATCTCAAATCTCAAATCTCCCTTCTGGTTTATAGGGCTCAAATCTCAAATCTCATCAACCAAGGCATTTTGCGATTGGAGGAATGTATCTCGTACTTTACAAAACTACCCTAATTAAACTCATGCATTAATTACATAGTTTTCTCATTTTCCTCTTCGCCTTGGTCGCGGTGCACAATATTGAGCACTCCTATATGACTAGCCGCTCTATCTACATGCGGGACATCAAAGCATCCTGGCCCGCGTGCCATCCACCATATCATAGCGAGGTGCTACAGTCAAAACTCACCGGTCACCACGGTGTGGCCGTCATGACCCGTCATATCACAAAACCCACACCTTTACCAGCAGTGGAAAAGTGGCCTCGAAGTTGGACTGGACGAAGCAACCATCATTTCACTGGAACGCTCGTTGAAGCCCTTTCTCCCCTTTCTTGAAGAAAACCTCACTCCAGGCTACTCACTTCTGCCATTTTTCTTCTGTACCAACGAAGGAAAGGTGGGCAAACCAGTGATGCTGCTATATTTTTATTCCAAGAATCTTCTTTTTGTGAAGCACCGACCGATTCTCACAGCCTATTCTTTTCCCGTTTTCATTGTGATTGTGGTTTCCTTTCGATTGCTTTTTGTTTGTCAGTTCATTGATGGATCCTGGAGCACTAGGCAAAGAGTTGCCGGCGAACAACCCACTAGAGACAACGATCTCTAGGAAGCGAGCACCGACCAACGAGTTGACCATGTTGGCGGGCCAACCCATGGAGACGAAGAACTCCAAGAAACAAGCACTGGCAAAAGAGTTGACGACGTTGGCGGACGAACTCCTCAAAGAAAGTTGGAAGAACAGCAAGGGCCCCACCGTGCCTACCCCAAAAACTCTGATGGCCACCTTTGCGCGGCTCAAGGCCGAGTTTGAGGAGATAGTCGCTGTTGAGAAGCAGTATTCCCCTGGTAAGGTGATGGCCCCCATCGAGGACGAGGAGATGGCCCCCGGAGGGATGGGATCCCTCGGTGAGCTGCACAAGGTGAAAATGAAAGTTGTGGTTTTTGATTATTTGCAATGTGCTTGCTAATATGTTAGGGTTGTGCAGGTGCCGGTGGACGTCCTTGATGATTCCGATGTCGCGGCCCGTCCTGTGGACAACGCCCCAGAGATCGTTTTTGATGTCGCGGTCCGTCTTGTTGGCATCGCCCCGGAGATCGATTCCGATGCCGCTGTCCATCCTGTGGACATCGCCCGAGAGATCGATTCTGATGTCGCGGTCAGTCGTGTGGACATCGCCCCAGAGATCGATTCCCATGCCGCTGTCCGTGCTGTGGTCATTGCCCGAGAGATCGATGACCAGAAATAGTTGGTCGCGCTAATCCTTCAGGGTAGTTTGCATTGCCCTGTGTTTAATTACTAGAACGATGCGTGTTATCAAACATCTTAGGGCTAGTGCACTGTCTTGTGTGGGCGATACTTGCTACTTTTGTTTGATAGTGAATCATGCGAACCCTCTCCGAGTTATGGAAATAGATGTATCCTCACCAACTTTTGATGTAATATATGGCATGCTTAGATGTAAGTTTGAACTGTTTATCATATCAGCAGGGCTTATTTGATGATTCTTGGTGTTTGTAGGCTAGCTACTGTGCGAGCTATAGTACTTGCAAAACACTCACCGAAGAGAAATGTTGGGGCTGATGAGCTCGTGTTACGCTTATACTGATCCGTCGTCGATCGGCCAATAGCCCAAGCTCCTAAAATTGTAGGCTTAGCGATCGATCAGACAATAGTCGACACGGATACATTCAAGCCTCATTTGGTTCATAGGTTAGGAAAATCATAGCAAAAGTACAGAGACGTACAGCACAAAATCATAACAGTACAGAGACGTTCCTCCATTTCAAAATAGATGAGTCAACTTTGTACTACTAACTTTGAAACAGAGGGAGTACAGATCCTAGGTGGGCTAGTTTGGCCTAGTGGGTTTTAGTGATATGACGTGGTACAGTGCCGTCCAGCCATCGCTTGTGGTAGCAGTACTGCATGTAGAGTAAGTTTTCTTGAAGAAGCGGAATTCAACGAAGTCATGATGGTTCCTTCGTCCGACTAACTTACAGTGGGAAAGGTTGAGCCTACGCTACGACCGGGGTGGACCAGGATAATTTTGTGCATGGCAGGTGGACCAGGATGGTCGACGTCCCACATGTCGGTGAATGAAAGTGTTCTTTTTGATATAGTGGACGAGCAACGAGTATTCATTGTTTATTTTTTATGAAACCTATTGTCTCCACTGTTACGACGGAGGAGTGTGAAACACGGCAGCCTAGTGAACTTGGCATGTGCACCACTCCCTCCTTCCTCATGCAATACTACCATAGTGTTGACTATAAAGTTACAACTTTTTCTCACTTTCTCTCTATCTATTTCCTCTCAAATGTTTTTGACCTTTCTTTTTTAGACACAATTGTTTTTTATGCCTCTTTTTTTAGAATTAGTTTTTTATACCTAGGAGCACGTGTAGAGACGAGCTCCTGCAGATCCCACTCCTTGACTTTGTCAATGCCTCTCTCTCCTCCACATAAGCGGGCTTGTCGAGAAGACAAGAGATGATCTCTTAGCACAATATGTTTCACCATGTTTTTAGGAATAACTAGTTATTGAAGATAAGGCTAAGTGATGATCCATTGTACACATTTTTTTGTCATCTCTAAATTACATGCAAGACTTGTGATAAGACTATCTTATCAACCATTGTACATGCCCTTTATAGCCCAGAATTTTACTGGTAGTACTTGCTATGAATGCGGGCAGCTGGCCTCTGAGGGCGGAGCGTGCGCGGGGAGGTGGTGGGGTGGGGGAGGGGTTCTGGTGGGTCAGGGCGGTAAGAAGCGGGCTTGGAAGCGGTGCGGACTCCCGCATGGCCCACCTCACATTATCACCACATATTCTTGGAGTCCGTGCACGGCGGGCGGGCGATCTCTTCTCCCTCCCCCGTCTCTCTCCTCTCAGCCGACGCCCGCCGAGCGATTAGATTTCGGCTATCGACGGTTTATTCAATTGCAGTCCCACATGTCAGTGAAAATGCAAGACAACGTGTGTCCCCTCTGGTGAGCGACGTGCGAGCCGGACTATCGAGGGTGCGACGTGAACGCGACGCGTACGAGTTGTAAGTGTGCCGCCTTTTCCTTTTGAACTTGCAAAGCGTAACATTTTCGTGTGATCGATTGATAGAAATCCAGAACAAAATAACGAGGGCGGTGCTTTCCCGCGCGTTAGGCGGGCTAGTTTGAGTGATATGACGTGCTACAGTGCCGTCCACTTGCTCCATTTTTATGTAAGCAAGAGCATACACTCTTACGTGGGAGGAGTGCGAAACACGGCGGATCTGATTTTGATCGAGGGATAACTGTTCCCTGCGAAATAATGGAGCACTGTTAGCGATTATAGCATGATAGTTAGGGCATCTCCAGCGCTGAACCTCAAATTTACACCGGCATCTGTCCGAGGACACTGGTGGATGCCATCCAATGCTGCCCGCATACCTTTCGACAACTATATGAACTAACCGGACGAAATTCGTGCAAACAAAGCAAATTTCAAATTGACCGGATGAAATTCATTACATTTCGAGAAATTTTCCTATAAACTTGACGAAATTCATTACATATTTCACACAAACCGTACTAAAACCTACTGTAAACCTAATCTAAACGATCGCCGGGCCCCGACCACCATGTCCGGCCCTGAACCCGAGAAAGTCGGCCATTGCCTTTGCCTCCTCCTTATCCGCCTCGATAACCTCCTCCTCCGGAGCACAAGGTTATGTAGATTTCCGCCTCCACGTCGCTGTCAAGCGGCTAATCGGCCGCCGATTTTTATCCCACCAAGCTTGGCGTCGACTGAGTGGAGGAGCGGTGGCCTTCCTGGGACCAGAGCGGTGGCGACCTACCGTGTACTACTCTTCCTCGCTGCCGGCTGCGTCCACGCACGCGCGCCGGCTTCGTGGTCATGGCGGCGAAGGGCGGCCGGGGGGGGAGCCGGCGATCTCCTTCGTCTGCTCCTGCGAGAGTACGTCCAAGAGAGCTTTGGAGCGCGCCCGGAGCGGAGCCACCGATGTCCTTCGTCTGCTCCTGTGACAGTACGTCCAAGAGAGCTTTGGAGTGCCCAGAGGCCATGGTTGGAGTGGTGCCAATAGAAGGAAGGGACCGGAGGAGAATGAGTGTGGGTCTTTGGCTATGGCTGGGAGCTGGGGCTCAAGTTAATATAGCAGGTGAATGGCAATGAGCCGCGATAGACGGATGGACGGCTGGCACCGGAGTAGGTTCGTCGGTAGCCGTGGTGTAACGCGGAGCAGTCGCTTGCACCGGGATGCCGCGCGGGTGGCGCTCTCTCGGCCGTCGCGCTGCTGCAATGCCGGTGCCAGTGAGAGGTCGCGTCGGGCGTGAATGTGGACGCTGCTTCAGTGACTTAACCGCAGGTGCTTTGTCTCACTGACATGTGGGCCCAACGGGCATCAGGCCCGCATGTCAGTGACACACCAATTGCACCTGCAGTTAAGGCCGATGGATGCGGCATTGACGTTCTAGAGAGACGGTGATCGTTTAAGGCGGGAAGCGCGCGCTAGCGATGGAAGGGGTTTCGGTAGGCCAGGGCGGTCAGACGCTGGCGTGGTGGTAAAATGTGAACTCATGGATGACGAGCCTTTGAAGCGTATGCAGCACGTATTGACAACCAGGCGTCCATGCAACCGCTCTTGTCGCCAGCTAGCATTCGACGACCACCATTATACACCACACAACCATACATAACTTACGAATAATGGACGAATCGATCAGACACACACTCGTGTGCAGTGGCACTATGATCGGTTGCTCACGATAGTACATACTCCGCACCATGGTACCCTCTCTAGCTAGGCTGTTTTATAGATTGTCGTTGTGATGGACAATATACATGAGCAAGGCGCCGAGTCATGAGTATGACCGTTGGTGTTGAGCCAGGTGAATACATGCTCGGTGTTCGCGGAGGCCTCCAGCAAACGTCTAAACAGTAATGTCACATACGCATAATTTTGGTTTTTATTTCTTTCTCCACTAACAGGTAGGCCCGCATAGATACATAGATAAAGAAAACGAGTTGATGAGGCGCATGCGGACTGTTTGACTAGTCAACCAGACAAATACGAAGCTATACGCTGAGCCAGTGACCGTATAATCACCTTATCTCGTATAGAATGATCAAAGTGAGCTATCAAGACAAGTTCAATGACCGCCAATGCATTTTACTCGGTAATAAATGACCAGGATTGAAGGGGAATCCAAATTTCCTTCGTCTTCTGTCCTTGAGCTCTTGACAAACCAATGCACTTTACGGTTGTCCGGCCACTCCACCCCAGAGCCGTCACCAAGCGTCGTTCATGCCACCGCGCCGCACACTAACTGGTAAGGAAGCGATGGCATCCCGCCGCGCCGAGTTCCTCACCGCCCACGACCGCACACAGAATGGTAGGCAAGCGGTGGCATCCCGCCGTGCCAGTTCATCGCCGCTCGCGACCTCACACCTATGTGGGCGGAATTTGAAGCTGTCAAGGCCGAATGGGCGGTAGAGCAAGAGGCGCCAAAGCCGCACAGAGGGAGCGGAAAGTCAGAAAGCACTCAAGAAAAGAGAGGCCCGCTGCCGCAAGAAAGAAGACGATGCACGTGCTGCTGCGGAGAGGTCGGCAGAGATCCAAGCACAGTGGGGTGTCGCCGACAAAGCCGAGAAGGAGAACGACGGCGTCTGGCCAGCATGTGAGAAGTAGTAGTACTAGTAGTTAGTGTGTGTGTCTGCGTCGCCCGTGCGTTTGTTTAATTAATTATGAGCATGTAACAGTACTACTAGTTACTACTGTAGTTTTTAGAGCAAATTACCAGTACATTAGCCTAGACTTAATGGAAAAATTCCTATCCTATGCATCAAATGGCATATCTTTCTCTATGGCAATTGGGATGCATGTCATCTCACTTCCTATGATTTTCATATTCCTATAAAATTCCTATCCTATGAACCAAAGGAGGCCTCTGCTAGAGTAACTACTGTAGCTAGCAGTACTGCTGGTACAGTAGTTTTCTTCAAGAAGCGGAATTCAAAGTCATGATGGTTCCTTCGTCCGAGCAACTTCACAGTGGGTAAGGTTGGGCCTGTGATTTGACGGCTCATTAGTAATTACTGCGGTGCGACGACCGGGGTGAGTCTCCCTTGGAGTTCAGCGGGCATGGCAAGTGGACCAGGATGGCCGATGTCCCACATGTCGGCGAGCGGAAGTATTCTTTCTGATATCGAGGAGCAAGGAAACCGCGTGGTATAGTATCACTGGTGATTTATATTTATTTTTATTTCTAATGAATGCTAGCGTTTCAACTCTTACGACGAAGGAGTGCCAAACACACGGCACGTGCTGGATGTCGCACACGTCAGCGAAAGGAGTGGGACATGAACAGCGTGGTAGAGCGTCTCCACTTCTGGGTCGGATACCACACGTAGTAGTACTACTGTACTAGTGGTATGAACGATACAAAGTGCGACCCGGAGAGAAAGACACGTCTAGTTGGAAGGTTTCGGGGCATACACGTAAACAAATATAAAACCTAATATGTGCCTCCAATTAATATAGTAGTAGTAGAGTACTTAGTCACGTACTCCATAACATCACCGGGCATTGCACGTACAACATTTAGTGGTAGTAAGAGACAAATGCTTATATGCCACGCATGTTCATACTATTTGTGCCTTTCTACTTCACTTACTGCGCTATGTTACACAGGTTCGCACGTCCACTCCTGGGTACATGTCCGTCTCGTAGTTCCAGTCCCACATGTTCTTCATATAGATGGATCGATCCTTGCATGACACGTGCACCTTGATGCTAGATGTGTCGCGTGTTGGCAAAAGGATGAACAAAGCTCACGTAAAAAAATAGAGTGGAAGAACATAGATTCCCGATGACCGAGAAGGAGCAAGGAACCTCGGGGTGGAGCGTCTGCACTCATAATATTTTATATTATTCAGCGATATAAAATCAACCAATCATCTCCACAGTGGACTGGAAGAGTACGAAACACGGCAGCCCAGTGTAGTTACATCATACTAGTACATGGCTAACCCACGCTATCACCATATTTCTTGGCTTCCGTGCGACACCTATCTCTAGTAATCCAGCAGCCCGTATTGCTTCTGCCTCCTCGTTTCTCTCAAAGGCCCTGTTTGGATACTCTAACTCAGTTAAAGGTTAGAGTTAGATTCTAATCCTGAACTAACCATGAAGTAACTCTAGCGAAAGAGGTGTTTGGATGACAGGGTTAGATGGAGCGCGGATACGGCGAGGTGCCTTCATGGGCGGTGCGAGAGGGAGGGAAGGAGGGAGAGGATGAGAAGCTTCGAGGAAGTGGGGAGGGATCTGCTGCGGGAAGAGCGAGAGAAAAATGTGTTTTTTAGTGTCCCGAGAAGAACTAACCCAAATAAGCACCTCTTGGGTGGGTTAGACTTTTTGGGGTTAGTTGAGTTCAAACTAACCCAAACTAACTCTAACACGTGGATCCAAACAGTACCCAAACTAACCCTCCTGTTTGGATATTTTTGGGTTAGTTGAGTTCAAACTAACCTAAACAAACCCTCCTGTTTGGATATTTTTGGGTTAGTTGAGTTCAAAGCGCACAGCCCGACCTTTCCAGCAGTAAGTAAGTTGAATCCGCTACTCCCTCACCCTCCCCGCCTCTCTGTCAAACTGCCTACGCGAAAACTGCCGCGTGTACTGCCCGGGAAAAGCCCCACCCTCAACTTTTAACTACGCGAAAATAGTTCGAGCTTGTTCGTTCTATATAAATACTAGTACTGTATGTTTATTCACCCGTGGGGTTGTTCAATGAATGGAGGGCCGGGGAGCACAAGTGAACAATACTACTACTAGTAGTAGTAAGTAGGAGTCGTACAGGTAGTCACCTTAAATAGAGAGTTTCTTTTCTTTAATGCCACGTACACAAATTGAAACGCTTGTTGTGGAGAGAAAAAGATAATCACTCCACTATATATGTACGCAGGGGCCTGAGCGCTTGCTTTAATAGGGTTGCTCTCTTCATTCTCTCATCCTCTCCAGATATAAACAAGACAGCGATAGCGACATTTTCTCTCTGCTCACCGCTGGTCACAGATCCAGCTGGATCCCTTCGGCCGGTGTGTGTAGAGGACTAGGTGCATCGTTCACACGGTCATCGCTGGCGAGGGAGGAAACCCACAGCTGCCGGACGGGCCCGATCCTCTGCCCGTGCCGTTCTCTCTGACACAGCGCCGGCTCGGGAGGTCCTCCGACCCTTCTTCCTCCCTGCTGTATTGTCCGCAGATCCGACCTGCCGCCGCCGACATCGCGACGACCCTCAGGTATAAGTTCTTCGAAAGTGGCCTTGCTCTACTGCCCCAGCTCCCCACATGTCTGCATGTGCATCTTTTTCTACTCCCATCAGCTCTTCCAAAGCCACCTAAATTTTTAGTATTATTAGAGGTAAAGCTACTTCATGCATTCGAATCTAGGGCTTTGTTCAAACAACGAAGAAAGGGGGGAAAGTTGTAGCATGAATCTAGGACTTGATTCAAAGAGGAAATAATATGGTGAAAGTAGTAGAGACCGGATACCCAACCGGTCTCTTAGTTGAAAAGGGAAATAATGGGAAAACGCAGTACAAATTGGATAAGGAACAGATCTATTATTGGTTGAAAAAAGGATAGAAAGTGGCGGCTGGTGGACAAGTCAACAGAGTATGTCCAGGATTAGATTTGTTGCCCTCACATAGTAAAAGTTCTCCAGGATTAGAATTGCTGCCCTCACATAGTAAAAGGTCTCAGGATTACATTTGCTGCCCTCACATAGTAAAAGGTCTCCAGGATTAGATTTGCGGCCCTCACATAGTAAAAGGTCTCCAGGATTAGATTTGCTGCCCTCACATAGTACAAGGTCTCCAGGATTAGGTTTGCTTCCCTCACATAGTAAAAGGTCTCCAGGATTAGATTTGCTGCCCTCACATAGCATGAACAAACTCTGCATCACCACTTTATGCCTCCTTGTAGGTACATTGTGCTGATGCGTCCACTGTCGCATGTCCTTATACCAACCTTTTGCTATTGTTAATGTAAGGGTGCATGTAAAATGAAGTGATCACACGGTTACCTTAGGGACATGTCTAACCAGTGTTATTGTTAATCTAATGCCTCCAGTGATAAGATGCAATTAAACTGTGTTACAAATGGCACTCCTGCTGTTTTCCCCAGTATAATAAGTAAGTTGCTCCTTTACGCTGCTCAGTGTCCTGGTGTCCCCACGGTCCCATGCCCTTAAACCAACTCTTTAGCTGCTGTTGATTTACTGTATCTGGTAAACAAGCAATGCCACCATTAAAGTAATCCCATACTTGAGGAATCTCATTGTTGATCGTAATGCTTCTGGTAACATGAAGCATTGCTGACGTTTTAAAATTTCTACTGTCCTTGCGTGATTGCCATGAACATAATTAAGATGCTTCTTTTCATTTCGTATATGTTTCGTATATTCTTATTAACCAGCAACTGTTTACTTTCTTTCTTTTTATGCAGATAGGGATATCCATTTCACCTTGTTGCTATTGTGACCTTTTGGTGAACTGCACAAAACACTTTTTTGGAATGAGTGTCTTGTGCAGTTCAACTAAAATGTCACATGGGCAACGTCTCTCAATTTTGGTGGAACTGCACAAAATGGTGATTGGAGTTTCCAAAATCTCCGTCAAGTTCTGCTGGTAATCTCGTGCAACATTTTATTAGCCTTTGCAAGATGAGCCATCACTGTCACCACAATGGCACTTTATTTTAGTGGAACTGCACAAAAGGATAAGAAAATTATAGTTGCACCTTACATGAGCCGGACAGCCAACCTTAATGTTCCTCAATTTTAGTGCAACTACTAAAGAAGAACCTGCCAGCTCACGAGAGCAAGTACTTCTTGGTAGCTGAATCATGCAATCTTTGCTTCATTTCAGGTGAACTGCAGAAAAAGGCGCATGGATTGAATCATGGAACTCCAGGCAGGCCTCATCCTAGTGGAGCTGTAGGTTGAGTAAAGGAGGCCACTATTAAAGTGAAATCATGCTCTCCTGGTTTGTGGTGTGCAAACCGGAATACTCAACTACAGATGTTGTGACGGTCAAGAGCATTCGCCAAGTTCTTTGATTGTATGACATGGCTAGCCAAGATGGATTTAATCCCGATATTCACTTTATCAAAAGGCTCTAATGGGTTGGTTCTGAATCTTGCAAGCTGGGAATCAATGAGATGTGTAGGCATCTTTGTTGTACTTATTATTTGAATCTTATTTGTTGGTTCTGAATCTTGCAAGCTGGGAATCAATGAGATGTGTAGGCATCTTTGTTGTACTTATTATTTGGATCTTATTTGTTGGTTCTGAATCTTGCAAGCTGGGAATCAATGAGATGTGTAGGCATCTTTGTTGTACTTATTATTTGGATCTTATTGTTGGTTCTGAATCTTGCAATCTGGGAAACACGGCATGATGATGCAGAGGACAACAACCATAACAAACAGTTCAAACTTGGTAGTATTATCTTTGTGGAAGTGCGACAAATGTGCTGATCGTGTGCGTCCTGAGAATAATAATTCTAATTGTTGTGCATGTTGATCCTGTGGCACTGATAGAAGGAGCCAATGCATTGCTTGTTTTAAGTATAAATTTCTATTAAAGCTAATTAAATTTAAGTAAAGTGACCACTAACTCCTGTTATTACAGTACCAATACAGACCCGCTCGTGAACCGACGTGTGGCCGGAGTAGGTTTCTTAATGGAGGCGTTTGAATGCGCCGAGGGTGCATATTCTGCCGGGCGTGCAGTGGACGAGGGAGGGGTAGTAACTGTTGTCGCCTGTACACACTCGGTTTACTGTTGAATCCAGTTCCCCAAGAGCTGAAAAACGAACTGCTGACGCCGCCTACACACCCGTTCACTTGAAGAGACTCCAATGGCGATCTGAGGGGTGAGCCTGCTGGATATGGACTTCAGCAAGGAGTTCCCCTTTGAGTTCGCGGTTCAGTCCTATGGCTGCACCAAGTTGAATGTGATGTACACCAACGATCCGGACTCGGTGAAGCTCTGCCTCGCCGAGTTCAAGCAGTACCTATAGGACGAGAAAGCACAAGGTTGCAGGACTAGACCTTGTGCCCATCCATTCATCTCCTGCCAGGGACCAGCGGATCGCCGTCACCCAGGTATGTGTGCGGGACGAGGTTCTCATCTACCATTTCTGTAGGGCCATCAGAGGTTCTGGAGCATTCGCCCGTTTCATCGGCAGCGCCGACTGCACCTTCGCTACGGTGGAGAGAAGGAAGAACGCGACGATTCGGCCATCTGGTGCAACAAGCTTGTCGACATCCAGAAGCAATACAAGATCATCAGCAACGGGCAGGAGAAGGACTCCGTGGTTGACCTCGCCGAGACCATCATCGACCCCTGATACGCCAACATGAAAGAAGACTATGATACCAAGGACCTTAACACGTGGGAGGTACCTCTGAATCTAGCCTACATAACCTACGTGGCCAAGGACGCATACGCATGCTACGACATGTACAGACAGATCTTGGACATGAGGGCGTGTCTGCTTCCCGTAACCGACAAGTACACGGACAGCCGCATCATCATGATCAAGCGTGCTAGGAAGGTCTAGATGTTGTACTTTATCTGTTTATAAGCACCTTTATCATCTGAGTGTTTCATGCATTAGCCTAAGTGTCGTAATTATCTGTTTTGTCCGAAATATTTCTTTTAAGAACCCATTAACCTGTTTGCTTCTTTTAGTGGCTATTTGCTTATGTATGTAACTAGTTCATTTGTCCATTAAAAAAACTAGTTCACTTGGCTGTCGTGCTTTGAATCTCCTTCCTCCCAACATATTCGCCTCCTCAGGTGGACCCAGCAGGTCTCGTACACAGACATATGGGACCAACCACCTATCCATTTGTATTTCTTTATTTTGTTCAATCTTTCGTCCTCTTCCTATACAACTCAGTTATATTTTTCGTTTTCATTAATCCTATATCTGAATTTTCTCCCACTTTCTTTTTCGATGTAAACTGAGTTTTCTCCCAGTACTTTTCCTAGAACCAACTCAACTGTCCCACGTCTAGCCTAAATAATAATAATACCCCACGTACTATTAACTCATCAAATTTAAATGATATTGTATTTCGTAAGTTGAAAGTTCTTACAAAATAATAATAATAATTGTTTATATATAACTTGGCAAGTTAACTCCTAGTGATTGCGTACATAAGCTTGCAAAGATTTTACTGACCAATGCAGTAATAGACGTGCAATCATGTGTTTATGTTTTTATAACATTTCTCCGTCTAGCCCAACATGATATTTTCACCCAGCCCAGCAAGTCCGCGGATTTAGAGAAAAATGCAGATGGGCTTTAAATTCTACCATACATATAAACGGGCTGCATAGATGCTACATCATTGTTTCACCCAGCCCACCAAATGGACTAAAAAACAAATGGACTGGCTGACATGTGGGCCAGTAGGTTGAAGCCTAAGAAGGCGTTGGATTTACATCCAACGACCGGCATTCTTCTTCAATCTCTCGTCTTCTTCCCCCAGCGCTGCCGGGACCGCCTGCTCCAGCCTCCGGCGTCCAGTGGTGTTGTTTGGCGCTCCTCAGCGAAACGCTACCCCGCCGACGGCCAGGCCATCCCTCCACTCCGCACCTCCTGTTATTCTCTGCCGAGTGTAGGCCCACCCCGCACCCGAACCAGTCAAGTTTCCCACTCCTCTCCGTCTGCGACTCCACTGCCGCGTCTTCCCCATCTCCGGGTCGTTCCAGTCTGGGGCCTCGCCATTGTCCACCGCCTCGGTGCGCTCGGCGCGGCGTGGTCAACATACGAGTCATCGGAAGAGGACTGTACGTGGAGAGCCTGACGGCTGGGACCCACGAGGTCCATGGTCGCACGCAAGGAAAGTTCCTCCTTATTACGCACTGTACGTGGACTGTACGTGGGAAGGGCTTCTGTATTTCGTGAAAAAAATGTTCCCCCCGCTGACAGGTCGGACCCACCAGCTATATCTTCACACGCAAGGAAGTGCCTCCTTATTACGCACAAAAAAATGAATACCCCCTGCTAGCTGGGACCCACCATAGTGGGTGACTGACTTGTGGGCCTACTAAGTTGATGGGGACGGAGGGCTTTGTCAACTTAGTCAATATGAACGATTATAGCTCCAGTAACCGTACGATGTCCATCCAACGGCCATAGTGCTTCTTCAACCTCTGGTCTTCTTGCTCCAGCCGCCCAAAGCAGCGCCGGTCGTGCTGCGTGCTCCTGCCACCCGTGGCTGGCTGTGATGCCGCGGAGGCCTCACCGCCCCCTACTACTCCCACCGCTGGCCAGGGCATCCCTCTACTCACCCACACCCCCTGTTATTCTGCGGCGACGGCAGCCTCACGCCGCAGCCGAACCAGTGAACCCTCGTACTCCTCTCCGCGTGGGCATCCACTGCCGCGTCTTCCCCGGCTCCGCGTCATCCCCTTCCTAGGCCTCGTCGTCGTCCACTGCCTTGGTGATCTCGGCGCGGCGTGGTCAATGTGGTCAACGACCGACTTCCATCGAAGAGTACTGTACGTGGAGAGGCTGACAGCTGGGTCCACGGCCGCAGCTGGGTCCACGGCCACTGCCCAGTTTTTTTGTGATTTGCCAAGTAATTCGCTTTGTCAAGCCTGTTGGGCTGAAAATCTTTCAAGACGAGGAGAGCTTCATTCGGCTGGCCGAGAAAATGGCCTATCAGTAATGAGAAATGGGCTGTACATTTTTAAAACACATCAAACCGACAATTAGTTTCAAATTTCTTTTTTTCATTTTGAGATTTTAAATTGCATTGATTTTTATGCGTGGACAATTTGTTGGATTTTATATTGATATACATTTATCTTTAAAATCAGTTTGAATGTGACTCGAAATTTCGGGATTAAAAACAGTTCGGACCGCACCGAAATATGCAAAATTCCGTATAATTTTTTAACCGTGGCCACAATATGTGTTGTAATGCTAACAAAAAGAATATGGGCTCCAAAAAACCTTAAGAATTAGCAAATGGGCTGTAAATTATTAGAAATAATGGCAGATGGGTTGTATGCTGTTTTCCACAGATTTGAGGCTTTTCTAAAAAAAGGTTGACGCACAAGCAGTGACTGTTGGATTTCCATCCAACGGCCGTCGTGCTTCTTCAATCTCTGCTCTTCCTGCTCCAGCCGCTCAAACAAGCGCCGGCGGGACTGCCTGCTCCCTCCTTCCCGCGGCCGGCTGTGCTGCCGCGCAGGCCTCACCGCCCCATCGTACTTCCATCGCTGGCCTAGCCATCCCTCTACTCACCCACACCTGCTGTTATTCTCCGGCGACGGCAGACGAACCAGTAAACCCTCGTACAGTCGTACTCCCCTCCGCGTGGGAAACAACTGCCCAGTCTTCCCTGCCTCCATGTCGTTCCCTTCCTAGGCCTCGCCGTCGTCCACCGCCCTGGTGCTCTCAGCGCGGCCTGGTCAACGTGGTCAACGACCGACATGCATCTGAAGTGGACTGTACGTGGAGAGGCTGACAGCTGGGTCCACGGCCGCACGCAAGGAAATGCCTCCTTATTACGCGCAAAATAATGTTTCCTCCACCTGAAATCTGGGACCCACCGAAACGGCCTTTGTATTTTGCAAAAAAAATGTTACCGCCGCTGACAGCTTGGACCCACCAGCTATATCTTCGCACGCAAGGAAGTGCCTCTTTATTACGCACAAAAAAACGAATACCCCCCTGCTAGCTGGGACCCAGTATAGTGGCAGGCTGACTTGTGGGCCTACTAAGTTGACGGGGACGGAGGGCTTCGTCAACTTAGTCAATATGCACGATTCTAGCTCCAGTGACTGTACGATGTCCATCCAACGGCCGTAGTGCTTCTTCAACCTCTGGTCTTCTTGCTCCAGCCGCCCAAACCAGCGCCGGTCGTGCCTCGTGCTCCTGCCTCTCGTGGCCGGCTACGATGCGGCGGAGGCCACACCGCCCCCTACTACTCCCACCGCTGGCCAGGCCATCCCTCTACTCACCCACAACCCCTGTTATTCTGCGGCGACGGCAGCCTCACACCGCAGCGAACTAGTGAACCCTCATACTCCTCTACGCGTGGGCATCCACTGCCGCGTCTTCCCCGGCTCCGCGTCGTCCCCTTCCTAGGCCTCGCCGTCGTCCACCGCCCTGGTGCTCTCGGCGCGGCGTGGTCAACGTGGTCAAGGAACGGCTTCCATCAGACGTGGACTGTACATGGAGAGGCTGACAGCTGGGTCCACGGCCGTAGGAAGGAAGTGCCTCTTTATTACGCGCAAAATAATTATTCCTCCACCTGACAGCGGGGACTCACCAGACGGGCCACCGTATTTCGTGAAAAAAACGTTTCCCCCTGACTGCTGGGACCCACCAGCTACATCTTCGCACGCAAGGAAGTGCCTGACAGTCGGGACCCACCTGGTCGAAGCGTACGTAGCGTTGTCATTCTGGTCGCGAACGTGTACGTACATACTGGTCGATATAGAGGCGCGCACGTGTCATAGTAGAGGCGCGCACATAGCATGTACACGTACATACAGCGGCCAGGGTGCAAGAAAGTAAATACGTCCACGTATGTACATACGGGCGGGGTCTCGAACGCCTACTCGCACGTACGTACGGCCATGGCTCGTGTACATGGCTGGGTCGGAACGGAGAAACAGCGTCGTCGTCATGTTCATGGGGAGGCAACGGAATGCGTCGTGTTCATCGGGAGGAAACGGAACGCGTGGGAGCCAACCGGCTTGGACGAAACAGCCGATGGAAACGAGGCCTGGTGTACCGTAGAACGGAGGAAACGGCCTTGTGTTTGACCGACCACGTTTGAAACGGGATCCTGTTCATCGGGAGGGGTCTGGCGTACCGCAAAACGGAGGAAACGGACCTCCTACGGTCGCGAGGGTCCTGTTGATCGGGACGGGTGTGGCGTACCGCAAAACGGAGGAAACGGACTTGTGCTGGAGCGCTACGGTCGAAACGAGGGTCCTGTTCATCGGGAGGGGTGTGGCGTACCGCAAAACGTGACTCCACGGGATACTGTTTGCTACCTCTTGAGCACTGCGTTGGTTTTCCCTTGAAGAGGAAAGGGTGATGCAGCAAAGTAGCGTAAGTATTTCCTTCAGTTTTTGAGAACCAAGGTATCAATCCAGTAGGAGGCCACGCACGAGTCCCTCGCACCTACACAAACAAATAAATCCTCGCAACCAACGCGATAAGGGGTTGTCAATCCCTACACGGTCACTTACGAGAGTGAGATCTGATAGATATGATAATATAATATTTTTGGTATTTTTATGATAAAGATGCAAAACAAAGAAAGTAAAATAAAAACGGCGCTAGAAATAGCTTGTTGTCGGGAGATTAATATGATGGAAAATAGACCCCGGGGCCATTGGTTTCACTAGTGGCTTCTCTCAAGAGCATAAGTATTTACGGTGGGTGAACAAATTACTGTTGAGCAATTGACAGAATTGAGCATAATTATGAGAATATATAGGTATGATCATGTATATAGGCATCACGTCCGAGACAAGTAGACCGACTCCTGCCTGCATCTACTACTATTACTCCACACATTGACCGCTATCCAGCATGCATCTAGAGTATTAAGTTCATAAGAACAGAGTAACGCTTTAAGCTAGATGACATGATGTAGAGGGATAAATTCATGCAATATGATATAAACCCCATATTGTTATCCTCGATGGCAACAATACAATACGTGCCTTGCTGCCCCTACTGTCACTGGGAAAGGACACCGCAAGGTTGAACCCAAAGCTAAGCACTTCTCCCATTGCAAGAAAGATCAATCTAGTAGGCGAAACCAAACTGATAATTCGAAGAGACTTCCAAAGATAACCAATCATACATAAAAGAATTCAGAAGATTCAAATATTGTTCATAGATAAACTTGATCATAAACCCACAATTCATCGGTCTCAACAAACACACCGCAAAAGAAGATTACATCGAATAGATCTCCACGAGAGAGGGGGAGAACATTGTATTGAGATCCAAAAAGAGAGAAGAAGCTATAGTCAAAAAAAAGAGAAGAAGCCATCTAGCTAATAACTATGGACCCGAAGGTCTGAGGTAAACTACTCACACATCATCGGAGAGGCTATGGTGTTGATGTAGAAGCCCTCCGTGATCGATGCCCCCTCCGGCGGAGCTTCGGAACAGGCCCCAAGATGGGATCTCATGGGTACAGAAGGTTGCGGCGGTGGAATTAGGTTTTTGGCTCCATATCTGGTAGTTTGGGGGTATGTAGGTATATATAGGAGGAAGAAGTACGTCGGTGGAGCAACGTGGGGCCCACGAGGGTGGAGGGCGCGCCCAGGGGGTGGGCGCGCCCCCTACCTCCTGGCTTCCTGGTTGATGTCTTGACGTAGGGTCCAAGTCCTCTGGATCACGTTCGTTCCAAAAATCACGTTCCCGAAGGTTTCATTCCGTTTGGACTCCGTTTGATATTCTTTTTTTACGAAACTCTGAAATAGGCAAAAAAACAGCAATTCTGGGCTGGGCCTCCGGTTAATAGGTTAGTCCCAAAAATAATATAAAAATGTATAATAAAGCCCAATAATTTCCAAAACAGAATATAATATAGCATGGAGCAATCAAAAATTATAGATACATTGGAGACGTATCAAGCATCCCCAAGCTTAATTCATGCTCGTCCTCGAGTAGGTAAATGATAAAAACAGAATTTTTGATGCGGAATGCTACTTGGCATAATTTCAATGTAATTCTTCTTAATTGTGGTATGAATATTCAGATCCTAAAGATTCAAGATAAAAGTTCAATATTGACATAAAAATAATAATGCTTCAAGCATACTAACTAAGCAATTATGTCCTCTCAAAATAACATGGCCAAAGAAAGTTCATCCCTACAAAATCATATAGTTTAGTCATGCTCCATTTTCGTCACACAAGAATGCTCTCATCATGCACAACCCCGATGACAAGCCAAGCAATTGTTTCATACTTTAGTAATCTCAAACTTTTTCAACCTTCACGCAATACATGAGCGTGAGCCATGGATATAGCACTATGGGTGGAATAGAGTATAATGATGGGGGTTATGTGGAGAAGACAAAAAGGAGAAAGTCTCACATCAACGAGGCTAATCAATGAGCTATGGAGATGCCCATCGATTGATGTTAATGCAAGGAGTAGGGATTGCCATGCAACGGATGCACTAGAGCTATAAATATATGAAAGCTCAACAAAAGAAACTAAGTGGGTGTGCATCCAACTTGCTTGCTCACGAAGACCTAGGGCATTTGAGGAAGCCCATCGTTGGAATATACAAGCCAAGTTCTATAATGAAAAATTCCCACTAGTATATGAAAGTGACAAAACAAGAGACTCTCTATCATGAAGATCATGGTGCTACTTTGAAGCACAAGTGTGGAAAAAGGATAGTAGCATTGTCCCTTCTCTTTTTTTCTCATTTTTCTGGGCCTTCTTCTTTTTTTATTCCTCACTTGGGACAATGCTCTAGAAAATGATGATCATCACACTTTTATTTATTTACAACTCGATACTAGAACAAAGTATGACTCTATATGAATGCCTCCGGCGGTGTACCAGGATATGCAATGAACCAAGAGTGACATGTATGAAAGAATTATGAACGGTGGCTTTGCCACAAATACTATGTCAACTACATGATCATGCAAAGCAACATGACAATGATGAACGTGTCATGATAAATGGAACGGTGGAAAGTTGCATGGCAATATATCTCGGAATGTCTATGGAGATGCCATAATAGGTAGGTATGGTGGCTGTTTTGAGGAAGATATAAGGAGGTTTATGTGTGAAAGAGCGTATCATATCACGGGTTTTGGATGCACCGGTGAAGTTTGCACTAAATCTCAATGTGAGAAAGGGCAATGCACGGTACCGAAGAGGCTAGCAATGATGGAAAGGTGAGAGTGCGTATAATCCATGGACTCAACATTAGTCATAAAGAACTCATATACTTATTGGAAAAATCTACAAGTCATCAAAAACCAAGCACTACGTGCATGCTCCTAGGGGGATAGATTGGCAGGAAAAGACCATCGCTCGTCCCCGACCGCCACTCATAAGGAGGACAATCAAAGAACACCTCATGTTTCAAATTTGTTACATAACGTTTACCATACGTGCATGCTACGGGACTTGCAAACTTCAACACAAGTATTTCTCAAATTCACAACTACTCAACTAGCACAACTTTGACATCACTACCTCCATGTCTCAAAACAATCATCAAGCATCAAACTTCTCTTAGTATTCAACACACTCATAAGAAAGTTTTTACTAATCTTGAATACCTAGCATATTAGGATTATTTAAGCAAATTACCATGCTATTTTAATACTCTCAAAATAATCTAAGTGAAGCATGAGAGAATAATAGTTTCTATAAAACAAATCCACCACCGTGCTCTAAAAAGATATAAGCGAAGTACTAGAGCAAAAACTATATAGCTCAAAAGATATAAGTGAAGCACATAGAGTATTCTAATAATTTCCGAATCATGTGTGTGTCTCTCAAAAGGTGTGTACAGAAAAGATGATTGTGGTAAACTAAAAAGCAAAGACTCAAATAATACAAGACGCTCCAAGCAAAACACATATCATGTGGTGAATAAAAATATAGCTCCAAGTAAAGTTACCGATGGAAGTAGACGAAAGAGGGGATGCCTTCCGGGGCATCCCCAAGCTTTGGCTTTTAGGTGTCCTTAGATTATCTTGGGGGTGCCATGGGCATCCCCAAGCTTAGGCTCTTGCCACTCCTTGTGCCATAATCCATCAAATCTTTTACCCAAAACTTGAAAACTTCACAACACAAAACTCAGCAGAAAATCTCGTGAGCTCCGTTAGCGAAAGAAAACAAAAGAACACTTCAAGGTACAGTAAAGAACTCATTCTTTATTTATATTGGTGTTAAACCTACTGTATTCCAACTTCTCTATGGTTTATAAACTATTTTACTAGCCATAGATTCATCAAAATAAGCAAACAACACACGAAAAACAGAATCTGTCAAAAACAGAACAGTCTGTAGTAATCTGTAACTAACGCAAACTTCTGGAACTCCAAAAATTCAACAAAAATAGGAAGACCTGGAAAAAATTTCTATTGATCAGCAGCAATTGGAATCAATATTTTATCACGTTCTGGTGATTTTTAACAATTGTTTTCATGAACAGAAAGTTTCTGGAATTTTCTGCAGAATCAAATAACTATCATCCAAGAAGATCCTATAGGTTAAACTTGGCACAAACACTAATTAAAACATAAAAACACATCTAACCAGAGGCTAGATCAAAGATTTATTCCTAAACAGAAGCAAAAAGCAAAAAAAAATAAAAATAAAATTGGGTTGCGTCCCAACAAGCGCCATCGTTTAACGCCCCTAGCTAGGCATAATAGCAAGGATAGATCTAGGTATTGCCATCTTTGGTAGGCAATTATTCAATGAGACATCTATCACCCTTAGGAGTTTCTTTCTTTTTATTAATTATCAAACTTCTAGGCACATTCCGCAAAATTCATTTGTAGCAAATGGTTCCTTAATGATAGCAAAAAGATTGGGATGAATACTTATAGATTTGAGATCCGCAGTTTCCTTACTAGAGGATTCACCCTTATTTTTAGGAACATACATAAGCTTGGCAATTTTAGTTGGAGCACTTGGAGTATTCTTTACGGAAGAAAAAGCGGTTCCCAAGTTGGTAATGATACCCTCTAGTTTATCGATTCTAGTGGAATCCTGATTTATTCTTTCATTAACTATGGGTTCCTTCTCCTTAATATTTTTCAAAGTGACTCCTACCTTAGATCCATATTGGGTAATTTGGTTGTGGATCTTTTTATCCAAATTTTCAATTAACTCTACGGTAGCAACTTTATTTTCAATAATTTCAAGTCTTTGCATTACATGCTCCATAAGCTAGGGCATCTACTCCTTCTTTATAAAGATGTGGGTCATCCCAAAAGTAATGTCTTAAATCATAGAAGAATTTTTTCTTTTGCTGGTATGTAAAGCTAGGTTGTAAATATTTAGCAAAAATTTAATTAGCATAGTAAGCATACCAAGGAGTACTATTAGCAACATTTTTTGCAGCTAACTGCTCACCAGGAAAATTATCATCAATAGGTAGTGGATCATCAAGCACATTTTCAAGCCTAGACAAGTTATCAGGTACTAGGTTCTCAGCTCCTTTTCTATCAATGATATGTAAATCAAATTCTTGTAACAGGAGAACCCATCGAATAAGTCTACATTTAGCATCTTTCTTTTCCATAAGATATTTAATAGCAGCATGGTGTGTGTGAATAGTTACTTTGGAATCAACATGAACAAAAGAATGACACTTGGAAATATGGTCCAAATAATTTCGATAGTAGTTCCATGAACAATCCTTTGTGGGATTGGATTAGTTTGCTCGTTGAAATGCCATAAAGCGCGAACCAACATCCGTGATACGAAAACCAAAATAAGAATGAGGAAGAAAAAGATATCGTGATGTAAGTCAATGATTCCTTGCATCATAGGTGTTGCTGCGTCTTGAGATCCTAATTGCCATGGTTCCGCAGCATCACAAAGAGCGATTGTGAGGAATCGACATGATAATGAACGAAGAATCATTGGAATTTCCCATCTTTTTCAGCTCTGCTCCCGAAAAGAGAAAGGAAAGGAGACTGATCTTGACGTCGGCGTTGGTTTTTCCAACAAAAAACAAGAACATTCTTTCACGAACTTCCATGACAAAATGCTAGTTGCCTCGTAACGCAATATAAGATCTAAATTTATCACAAGCAAACACCACTACTAAGAATTATTTTTCAGTAGTAGCATAATTTCTCTGAGCACTGTCTAGAGTTTTACTAGCATAATGAATGACATTCAATTTCTTATCAACTCTTTGTCCTAGAATAGCAACAACAGCATAATCACTAGCATCACACATAATTTCAAAAGGCAAGTTCCAATCAGGTGGTTGAAAAATAGGTGCAGATATTAAGGCTTTCTTGAGTGTTTCAAAGGCTTCTAAACAATCATCATAAAAAACAAAAGGAATATCTTTTTGCAAAATATTAGTAAGAGGCCTAGAAATTTTAGAAAAGTATTTGATAAATCTCCTATAGAAACGAGCATGACCTAGGAAACTACGAATACCTTCGATGTCCTTAGGACATGACATTTTCTCAATTGCATCAACCTTAGCTTGGTCCACTTCAATACCTCTTTCAGAAATTTTATGACCCAAGACAATGCCTTCATTAACCATAAAGTGGCACTTCTCCCAATTCAAGACAAGATTTGTTTGTTCACATCTCTGCAAAACTTGCTCAAGATTGCTTAAACAATTATCAAAAGACTTCCCATAAACAGAAAAGTCATCCATGAAAACCTCAACAATATTTTCACAAAAGTCAGAGAATATAGCAGTCATACATCTTTGAAAGGTAGCAGGTGCATTACATAAACCAAAAGGCATACGTCTATAAGCATAAGTTCCAAAGGGACAAGTAAAAGTGGTCTTTTCTTGATGAGGTTGAGAAACTGGTATTTGTGAAAAGCCAGAGTATCCATCTAGGTAGCAAAAGTGTGTGTGCTTAGATAATCTTTCAAGCATTTGATCAATAAAAGGCAAAGGGTAATGATCATTTCTAGTTGCTTTGTTTAATTTTCTGTAATCAATTGCCATTCTATAGCCTGTAACAATTCTTTGTGGAATAAGTTCATTCTTATCATTAGGAACAACAGTAAAACCTCCTTTCTTAGGGACACAATGAACATGACTTACCCATCTACTGTCAGCTATAGGATAGATTGTACCTGCTTCCAGAAGTTTTAAGATTTCTGTTCTTACTACTTCCTTCATTTTGGGATTCAACCAACGTTGGTGATCAACAACGGGTTTAGCATCAGGTTCCATATTAATTTTGTGCTGACATAGAGTGGGACTAATGTCCTTTAAATCATCAAGAGTATATCCAATAGCAGCCCGGTGCTTCCTTA
This sequence comes from Aegilops tauschii subsp. strangulata, assembly GCF_002575655.3. Lineage (NCBI taxonomy): Eukaryota > Viridiplantae > Streptophyta > Magnoliopsida > Poales > Poaceae > Aegilops > Aegilops tauschii. The sequence continues at coordinate 203,452,329 of NC_053035.3, read as the reverse complement.
GAACTTTCAATAATCTTTCTTCTTCATCTTCTGAAAGGTTAGCACTAATAATAATAGGATATACTTTCTTTTCATCAAGATAAGCATATTTCAAAGTGTCTGGCAATTGTTTTAATTCAAACACAGGATCAGCTTTAGGTGGAGGAGGACCTCCTAGAGTTTCAATAGGCAAATTGTGTTTAAGCAGAGGATGTTGTTCAAAGAAAACCTTATCTATTTCATTTATTTCATGCATATGAAAATCATTTTCATGGTCTAGCAAATATTGTTCTAAAGGATCAGTAGGTGGAACAGAAATAGAAGCAAGACCAATTAATTCATCCTTACTAGGCAATTCTTTTTCATGATGATTCCTACTAAACTTGGAAAAATTAAACTCATGAGACTCATCACCGAAGCTAACACCGACAGTTTGTTTCTTACAATCTATCTTAGAATTAATTGTATTCAAGAAAGGTCTACCAAAGATAATGGGACAAAAGTCATCTTGTCGGGAACCAAGAACAAGAAAATCAGTAGGGTATTTAATTTTCCCACACAAGACTTCAACATCTCTAATAATCCCAACTGGTGATATGGTGTCTCTATTAGCAAGTTTAATAGTAACATCTATTTCTTCTATCTCAGCAGGTGCTATGTCTTTCATGATTTGTTCATATAAAGTGTAAGGAATAGCACTCCCACTAGCACCCATGTCACATAAACCATGATCTCCTATTTTAACTGAAATAACATGCATGCCAATAACAGGTCTATGTTTATCTCTTTTATCAGGTTTAGCAATTCTAGCAGCTTCTTCACAGAAGTAAATAACATGCCCATCCATATCTTCTTCCAAGAGATCTTTAACCATAGCAATACTAGGTTCTACTCTAATTTGTTCATCAGGTTTAGGTGTTCTACTATAGCTTTGTTAACCACAGTTGAAACTTTAGCATGTTCCTTAATCCTAACAGGGAAAGGTGGTTTCTCAATATAAGCAGAAGGAACAACTGGATCAACATTATAAAGTATTGTTTCTTCTTTAACTGGTACTGGTTCTTTAATTTCTTCTTTAATAGGTGGGTGATATTTAAACCACTTCTCCTTAGGGAGTTCAACATGAGTAGGAAATGATTCACAAAAGGAGGCTACTATCTCAGAGTCAAGTCCATATTTAGTGCTAAACTTTTGAAAAGCATCATTATCCATAAAAGATTTAACACGGTCATACTTAAGTTTAATACCTGACTCTTTACCTTCGTCGAGTTCCCAATATTCAGAGTTGTGTTTAATTCTTTCCAAAAGATCCCACCGGAATTCAATAGTCTTCTTCATAAATGAACCAGCACAAGAAGTATCAAGCATGGTTTGATCATTACGAGAAAGCCGAGCATAAAAATTCTGGATAATAATTTCTCTTGAGAGCTCATGATTGGGGCATGAATATAACATTAACTTAAGCTCCCCCAAGCTAGAGCGATACTTTCTCCTTCACGAGGCCAAAAATTATATATATAATTCCGATCACGATGAACTAGATGCATAGGATAATTTTTTTGGTGGAACTCCAATTTTAAACGATTCTAATTCCATGATCCAATATAATCACATAGCCTATACCATGCCAATGCTTTTCCCTTAAAAGATAAAGGGGAAACCTTTTTCATCACTTCATCCCTGGGTAAACCTGCAAGCTTAAACAATCCACAAATTTGTTCCACATATATCAAGTGCATATCAGGATGTTCAGTTCCATCTCCTGCATAAGGATTAGCTAGCAGTTGTTCTATCATACCTGAAGGAATTTCATATTCAATATTTTTAGTATGTGCAGTAGGTTGAGGGGTAGCTAATTGTGGTTTCGTATGAGGTGAAGATACCCCGAACAAACCCCTCAAAGAATTGTTTTCCATAGTAACAAGTGACAATAAATTTCAGCACACTATAATAATGTTTCCTCACCAAATTCCACTTACCAAAGGCGCTTCACTCCCCGGAAATGGCGCCATAAAATAGCCTTGGTGACCCACAAGTATAGGGAATCAATTGTAGCTCTTTTCGATAAGTAAGAGTGTCGAACCCAACGAGGAACAGAAGAAAATGACAAGTAGTTTTCAATAAGGTAATGTCTGCAAGTGCTGAAATTGTAAGTAGCGGAATAGTTTGATAGCAAGATAATTTGTACAAGCAAGTAACAATAATAGTAACAAAAGTGCAGCAAGGTAGCCCAATCCTTTCAAGGCAAAGGACGGGCCAAAACGGTCTCTTATGATAAGCAAAGCGTTCTTGAGGGTACACGGGAATTTTATCTAGTCACTTTCATCATGTTGGTTTGATTTGTGTTCGCTACTTTGATAATTTGATATGTGGGGGGACCGGTGCTTAGGTGCTATTCTTACTTGAACAAACCTCCTACTTAGGATTAACCCTCCCGCAAGCATCCGCAACTACGAGAAAAGTATTAAGAATAAATTCTAGCCATAGCATTAAACTTTTGGATCCAATCGGTCCCTTACGAAATAGCGCATAAACTAGGGTTTAAGCTTCTGTCAGTCTCACAACCCACCATCTGTCGGTGTCAAAACCGGCGGATCTCGGGTAGGGGGTCCCGAACCGTGCGTCTAGGATCGATGGTAACAGGAGACGGGGGACACGATGTCTACCCAGGTTCGGGCCCTCTCTATGGAGGTAATACCCTACTTCCTGCTTGATTCATCTTGATGAATATGAGTGTTACAAGAGTTGATCTACCATGAGATCATAATGGCTAAACCCTAGAAGTCTAGCCTATGAGTATATGGTAATGAATCTGTCCTATCCGGACTATGCTCTCCGGTTTATATAGACACCGGAGAGATCTAGGGTTACATGGGGTCGGTTACATAGGAGGGAATCTTCATAATCGGTCGCCTAGCTTGCCTTCCATGCCAAGTAGAGTCCAATCCAGACACGGGTATAGTCTTCGGTCTTCATGTCTTCATAGCCCATCAGTCCGGCCCAACAGATAACAGGCCGGACGCCCGAGGACCCCTTAGTCCAGGACTCCCTCAGTAGCCCCTGAACTTGGCTTCAATGACGAGGAGTCCGGCGCGCAGATTGTCTTCGGCATTGCAAGGTGGGTTCCCTTTCTTCCGAACTCCAATGTAGTCCTCGGATGCGATGATTGTATCCGGACCTGCATATATAATTGTAGAAAATACAATACTCCACGAGTCCAATCTGCCGACAACTGTTTATGATATTGCATCACGCCTGCCCGGTTATTATTTCCAACCGTTGGCTAGCCTGTCACCCCACGTCTCGGGAAGCGGTTTTATTGGACGTCTTGTCAAAGCAGAGATCGTGTCCCCTTATTCACGGGATTTTCAATAATGTTGGCATGGGTAACCCAACCGTCCTCTGGGTACAACTCTTTGAGGATCGGTAAGTTTCGAGACCCAAGAGGGGACGCTCGATATTCTGGGCCTTTATATAGGGACCCAGACTTGTCTTTCCCCTATGTACTTGCTTCTTCCTCAATCCCAGCCACCTCGAGTTCTATCCCTCGAGTTCCAATCACCACCAGCCCCAATCATGTCCGGGCCCAGCCGTTCAAGCCGATGGGTGGCCTCTTCCATCACGGAGGAGGATATTGCGAAGCTCCGCGTAGCAAGGTACCTGACCCTAGAAATTCTTCATCGGCTTCCTGCCAAGGGGCAGATTATTCCCACCCCCAAATCCGGCGAGAGGGTAGTATTTGTGTCCCACTTCCTTCATGGGCTAGGGTTCGCGCTTAGCCCCTTTGTCCGGGGGCTCATGTTTTACTATGGGCTAGATTTTCACGATCTGGCCCCGGACTCCATTCTTCTCATCTCAGCATTTATCGTCACGTGTGAGGCCTTCCTCCGAACTCCTCCGCACTTTGCTTTGTGGCTCAAGACTTTTCATGTGAGACCGCGGGTGACAGAGCAGGAGTAGGCAGAGTGCGGCAGCGTTGCAATAAGCAAGCTAGCCAGCGCGGTTTGGTTTGAAGGTTCCTTCGCCGAGTCTTCCGAACTATGGCAGCAGGGGTGGTTTTATGTCAACGAGCCGCGGGGCTCCAAGTGGATGGCTCCTCCTGCTTTCCGACTTGGCCCTCCAATTCAACTCGCTTCATGGATCAACAAGGGATTGAACTGGGGGTCCGTTGATGAGGTGCAGACTCTGCAAAGTTGCATCCGAAGCCTTGCCGAGAGAGGCATCAAGCTTGCAAACGTTGTTCAATTAATGCTAGTCCACCGGATCCTGCCATGTCAGCGGCGGCCTATCCGTATGTGGGAGTTTAATCCAGAAGGGCGGCGGACTCTTCAGCACTTCTTCGGCACTACGCACGAAGGAATGTGGAAATTATATTTCGGGGAGCGAGAGCAATGGCCAGACACCACCGAAGATGTCGGCCTCGACTGCAATCATCCGGACACTTCGGTAAGTATTCAACACCTTTTATTCCAACATCTTTTGACAAGATACTAAGCAATCCGTCCCTACAGGACTGAATAAAGAAAGCGGTATTAATCTGGAGTCCTGCGCCCCTTCCCGAAGATCCCGCGTCCACCCTGCTGACACGGATGTTAATTCCGACGCCGTACCGGGTGTCTGCAAAGGGGGTGAGAGCGGGGAGCCCAAAGGAGATGCATGCCATGGCAAGAAGCGGGCTGCTTCTAGAGGCCAGGAGGGGAAACTTTCCAAGAAAGGAAAAATGCCATCGTCGGTCAGCTTGAGCCGGGCAAGCGATGTCGATGTAGAGCTTGATGCTGAGGATGAACCTCTGACCAGACCGTAAGTGAAGCAGGGTACTTTAACCATACCTCATTTTATTACTGAAGTAGTTCTCCGACATGTGCACGTCCTCGCAGGTTAACGCCTGGTGTTTCTCAATCATCCTCCTCCTCGGGGGACCTTCTTCCAGAGATGATGGAGAGTGACACGCCTTCTCCGGCCTCCTCGCCCAATAGGGCGGATGATCTTGAGGTGTCGTCCCGGAGGGCCCCTCCCGACCGGCAAGTAGCACAGGAAACGAGGAAGGAGTTACCCGAAGGTGGTGCCTCTGTCACTCTAGGTTCGGGGGTCAAGAATGGCGGCCACGAACTGTCCGGCTTACAACCGGAGATGATTCTGGAGGCAGGTAGGCGGATTCCTTTAAAGGAATGTCGTGCTCCAGCAACGGTGTCCGAAGACCCAGGAGTGCCAGAGACACTGACGGACATGCTACGACAGGCGTCCGTTTTAGAGGAGCATCGTGCCTTAATGGCTACAGTGGTCGAAAAGGTTCTCTCCGCGAAGAGCGCATTGAATGAGGCCTTCATGAGTCTTCTAAGGGGTTTTGAGGTTTGTGATGTAATTTTGTTAATGGAATAATGTTGACAGAATGCACCTGTTGTGTATGCAGTAGCCCCTGAGACTCGGATCGCCTTCAAAGGAAGTGATCAGAGGATCGAAAAGAGATCTTCAGGTGCTAACCTTGGTTTAACTTGGAATGCAGGCTGTCTCCCCTCCTGCCACTGCCCGGAATTCGGAGGTAACCGAGCTACAGCGAAAGCTGGATATTGCGGAGCATGACATTGCTTTGATCAACAGGCGTCTTGACGACTTGCAAGGTATATATTTCGAGTATCCTTACTCCCATGTGCTTGTAATTTAAGCCTGACTCTGAGAAAGAGTTTTATATGAAATGTGCATGAATGCAGATGGTGCCGCCGCCGTGGAAGCTCTTCGGGCGGAGCTGGCCCGGGTCAAGGAGCAGGCCCGGTTTAGTGATGCGGCGGCCGAAAAGGCATTGGCTGAGTTGAAGGCTGAACAAGCTGCGTGGTGCCAAGACAAGGAGAAGATGTCCACCAGGGCGCGCGAGTTAGAGAATGCGGCTAGCCGCTGTACACTTCTTGAGAAGGAGAATGAAGCCAAAACGGCTGATCTTGACAAGACCTTACGAGAGGCGAAAGAGGCGCGGTCTGAATCCAGAGCAGCCCGTGAGGAGATTCGGCAAGCTGGGGAGATTGTGGCTGGCAAACCCTTTTTGCTACAGGCTAAGTTCGGTGATCCGAACTATGCTTAGCTTAACCAAGTATGGAGTTCTCCGGACAATTTTTAGACTTGCCGAAGAGTTCTTCCGATGCGGCGCAGTTTTATCAGGCGCAAGAGGGGTGTCCAACGGAGAAGCTTCTCTGGTCGCAATTCGGCGCGTCGAAGCGCCCTCTGTTGCTGAATGAACAGATGTCCCAGTGGGCCAAGCTGCATAGGATATCCGGCACTGCCATGAAGAACGTCGTAGTCCATTTGTGGCCGACTGAACCTGTTCCGAGTAGTTACTTCGGCCTGGTGTAGCGGCTTGCTGACACGGTGCCGCGTATCGACGCTGTGAAGCGATCAGCATGCATTGAAGGTGCACGGATGGCCTTTGCCCAAGTCAAGACATTCTGGGGGAAGATGAAGGCCATCAATATTGCGACAAAGAGTCCACCCGAAGGCAAGGACCGTCCGGAACCGGAGCATTATTTTGGAGACGTCCTAGAGGCCGCCCGCTTGATAGAGGGTCAGTGCTCGAAAGACATAATATTCGAGTGATGTGTACAAGGGTTGTAACAGACAACTTTATAGTTAATCTATTTTTTGCTCGAAAGCTTGTATTCCTCCTGTGCGGCCGTTTTAATATAATTTGAAAGTTTTCCAGTCGTCGGCTTCAGCCCCCTCGTAGGAAATACGGGGGTGTTCGGAAAAGCATTGAATCACTCTTTATCCAACGTCTTGGTCCATAAAGGAGGTGATAATGCGGCAAACTAGGCAATCGGACTATAGGGCGTTAACACTTTCACTTAGCCATAGGAGTTTTATGGTGGGGCTACGACATAGCCCCTAGTATGTATGCGGCGTATTGTAATATTGTGCCTTACATGTTTTGATCTAAAAAAGATCCTTCGTGTGACACGGAGAATCGCTAAAGATTCGAATAAGTCATCAAGTGGTTGACCAGCTCTCGCCGCATCATGACAGTCAGTTTTCGGCTTTCTCTACTGAGGTGCTCATCCGGTCAAAGCCAGAGCACAATCGCAGTAGCTCTCCCTTTACTACCATAGCCGATAGAGCGGAATTTAGGGTAGCAAGCACAGGAGCCGGGCAACCCAACTATTGACCAAAGACAATGATTCAGAGCTGATGCATATAAGGCCAAACTTGCGACGCCGAAGTACACTATAGAGCTGTTCGGACTTTTATTGGCGACTCATTTGTTCCCATACCGAGCGCCTGGCCGGTTATGCCGAGGTGCGCCTTGTAACACCGCCGTTACGGCCGTACTCATTGTAAAAAGAGTATAGAAGATTAGTTCAGATGAAATTTACTGGGAGTGGAGCAACAAGCCAATGATAAATACATATATAAAAAGAAGGGAAAAGGCACAACCCGGCTATTTGACATGCTCAGGGTTGGGAACGGAGGAAACAGGCATAGTATAGGCTCAAAATAAAGAGTGCGGTCTACAAAAAAGCTGTTTTGGACCTCCTGTCGCACGTCTACGCCGCCCGTCCTCGGGGAGGGGAATCCTTAACGGAAGTGGCCCCTTAGGTGAGTGTGCGGATCCGAACTTCGATAGAGTCTGATTTAGACGTTGTCCTGATGGTCACCTGTTTTTAAGGGATAATAAAGAAAAATATGGAAAATAGATAAAAAAACATTACGGGAATGTTCGCAGGGTTGCCCGTATTGTGCTTCCGCCGGTGCCCATGGTATTTTGAGCGCGTAGTGATGTACGCGTGGTGTGAATCCTGCCGGTATAGCGGGTGAGTGGCGGAAGCCGAACTGCTATTTCCGTTCTGGGAGTGGTCGAACTTCGGAGGGGAATTGTTTCTGGCCCATGGTGTTCGGCTGGCGGGCCGCTCCGTCGTCTTTATCGCCTGGTGGCCTCCTCCCATTGTGTTCGGCGTTAAGCTTGCCTACCTGCTTAAAGACCCAACAATTTCTGTTGGTATGATTAGCTGGCTTATCCAGGTGGCCGTGAATCTGACAAGGTCGGTCCAATATCCTGTCAAGGGCGGATGGTCCGTCCTGTTTGGCCTTAAATGGCTTCTTCCGTTGACCGGGCTTCGGATTGTGAAATCCGGCGTTGACCGCTGTGTCGCGTAATCTTTCATTATTGCTGCGACTGTTGTGTTCGTTTAATCGTGGCTTGTCGTTGCCGTCTCGGATTTCGGAAGTGCACGGGTCGCTGGCGTTATTGCTTTTACGAGCGAGCCAGTTGTCTTCTCCCGCACAAAAGCGAGTCATTAGGGCGGTAAGGGCTGTCATGGATTTAGGTCCTTCCTGGCGAGGTGACGTGCTAGCCATTCATCCCGGACGCTATGTTTGAAGGCCGCTAAGGCTTCCGCGTCCGGACAGTCGATAATTTGGTTCTTTTTGACTAAGAACCTAGTCCAGAGTTCCCTTGCTGACTCGCCGGGCTGCTGGACAATATGAATTAAGTCATCGGTATCTGGTGGCCGGACATATGTTCCTTGGAAGTTGTCACGAAAGGCGTCTTCCAGATCTCCCCAGCTGCCAATAGAATTTTCTGGCAAACTGTTTAGCCAGTACTGTGCTGGCCCCTTAAGCTTGAGAGGCAGGTATTTAATGGCATGAAGGTCATCTCCGCAAGCCAAGTGGATATGGAGGAGGAAGTCCTCGATCCATACTGCGGGATCTGTTGTTCCATCGTATGATTCGATGTTGATGGGTTTAAACCCGTCTGGAAATTCATGCTCCATTACCTCGTTGGTGAAGCAAAGAGGGTGTGCGGCTCCTCTATGTTGGGCCACACTGTGAAGCACCTCCGGCGGACTCCGCTTACGATTTTCGGACCGAGCGTGCTCGGGTCTGTTGTGTCCGAATAGATAACCGTTATTACTGGCCGGGGCATGTCTCCGTGATCTGTGTATCAATGTTGCGTGTCCGGTTCGACCCTCCGGGTCTTGTTGGATTTCGCGAGTGTTCCCCGAGCTTCTTTATTCTTGCTTGGACGGCCGGATGGGTTGGTATGGTGCTCTGCTGGGGCTGCTGCTTTGCCCGGACCGAACTGTGGCCGGCCTACCGGCTTATTCGATGGTGAGGTGGGCTCCAAATCCTTGCCATCGTATTGAGGGAGCCACCTACTGTTGTGGTGGCTTTTGTCTGGGACGCTAAGGCCGTATTCTTCGGCGGCCAGGACCTTGGTCCATCTATCGTTGAGCAAATCTTGGCTTACTTGGAGCTGCAGCTGCTTCCTCCTTAGGCTCCTTGCAGTGGCTATGAGCCGCCATTTAAAGCGCTCTTGTTCTAGAGGTTCTTCAGGCACGATGAATCCCTCGTTGCCGAGGCTCTCTTCTTCCTCAGAGAGTGGAAGATAATTACTATCCTCCGAGCCTCCGTATGTGGCCTATTCATCAGGGCTATCCTGCCCGCTTTCCTGGTCCTCCTGTTCGGATCCTGTCTCAACAGGGTCTTCGTTGTCCGGAGTATTACCACCTCCGATGCTAGTATTGTTTTCCTTTGAGTGACGTGACTGAGGGTGGCGCCGGGGGCGCCGGTGTTCGGACTGTGTACCAGGAGGCTTATCCTCGACTGGATCCTCCTTGTCATCATCGAGATCGTCGTTGGGTGTGTCTACCATACACACGTCATACCAGGAAGTGGTTGCCCTGTGTCTAGCGGATAGTAAGCTATGGCTTTGCCCCTAATCGTCCTCCAGACCGTCGATGTCTTCGGGGCAGGGGTCAGGCATGTTGGTTGGGTCTTCGACGGTGGCTATGAAGTGGGTGGCGGGTGGGAAGCCAAATTCTCCATCATCCGCCGTAAGGTTGAACCGAACATAGTTCGGCCATGAACCGTCTGCCAGGGATAGGTTTTTTAGCGAGATTAGTAGGTCACCCATGGGCGAGTGTTGGAAGATATTCACGGCGCTGAACTTGAAGATCGATAGCCGATCGAGTTCGGTATCCGCGGGCTCGCAGGGTTCGGAACTCGATACCGGAAACAAGTCCGGGGTTCCGTTGATGCAAGTATCGTACGAAGTGGAATCTGCATGCGGCTCCAACGCCGCCGAATTGGTAGCCCCCATGATGGGGTTGAGTTTCCCATCTTCGGACGGCTTGGTCTGCTCCGGATCTAAGGCTAGAGTGGTCACAGGAGCTATCTCCTGGATGCGGTCCGATGACAGGTTTAAGCCATGTTCATCGGGGCAAAGGGGAGTGGTTGCCGCGGTCTCGAATCCATCGAAGATCAAGTCTCCATGGATGTCCGCGACGTAGTTCAGGCTTCCGAATCTGACCTGATGGCCAGGGGCATAGCTATCGATGTGCTCCAGATGGCCGAGCGAGTTGGCCCGCAGTACGAAGCCGCCGAATACAAAGATCTGTCCGGGGAGGAAGATTTCTCCCTGGACCATGTCATTACTGATGATTGAAGGGGCCATCAAACCTTTCATCGACGGCACAGTGGAACTCTCAATGAAAGCACCAATGTCGGTGTCAAAACCGGCGGATCTCGGGTAGGGGGTCCTGAACTGTGCGTCTAGGATCGATGGTAACAGGAGACGGGGGACACGATGTTTACCCAGGTTCGGGCCCTCTCTATGGAGGTAATACCCTACTTCCTGCTTGATTGATCTTGATGAATATGAGTGTTACAAGAGTTGATCTACCACGAGATCGTAATGGCTAAACCCTAGAAGTCTAGCCTATGAGTATATGGTAATGAATCTGTCCTATCCGGACTATGCTCTCCGGTTTATATAGACACCGGAGAGATCTAGGGTTACATGGGGTCGGTTACATAGGAGGGAATCTTTATAATCGGTCGCCTAGATTGCCTTCCACGCCAAGTAGAGTCCAATCCGGACACGGGTATAGTCTTCGGTCTTCATGTCTTCATAGCCCATCAGTCCGGCCCAACAGATAACAGGCCGGACGCCCGAGGACCCCTTAGTCCAGGACTCCCTCACCATCTAATTGCTCCTCCACAATGCACTCCCTTAGGCCCAAATATGGTGAAGTTTCATGTAGTCGACATTCACATGACACCACTAAGGGAATAACAACATACATACTATCAAAATATCGAACACATATCAAGTTCACATGATTACTTGCAACATGATTTCTCCCGTGACCTCAAGAACAAAAGTAACTACTCACAAATGATAAACATGTTCATGATCAGAGGAGTATTAAATAGCCTAATGGATCTGAACATATAATCTTCCACCAAATAAACCATATAGTGACCAACTACAAGATGTAATCAACACTACTAGTCACCCACAAGCACCAATCTATAGTTCCGGTAACAAGATTGAACACAAGAGATAAACTAGGGTTTGAGAGGAGATGGTGCTGTTGAAGATGTTGATGGAGATTGCCCTCCCCAAGATGGGAGAGTTGTTGGTGATGATGATGACGATGATTTCCCCCTCCGGGAGGGAAGTTCCCCCGGCGGAATCGCTCCGCCGAAGGGCAAAAGTGCTCCTGCCCAAGTTCCGCCTCGAGACGGCGGCGCTCCATCCCGAAAGTCTCCTCCTTATTTTTTTCTAGGACAAAATGACTTATATACCAGAAGATGGGCACCCGAGGTGGGCCGAGGAGGCCACAACCCACCAGGGCCCGCCTGGGGGGCCTGGCGCGCCCAGGTGGGTTGTGCCCACCTGGTGGCCCCCCTATGGTGTTTATTGGCTCCAGTATTTCTTAAATAATCCATAAAAAATCTCCGTGAAGTTTCAGCTGATTTAGAGTTGTGCAGAATAGGTGGCCTGACGTAGCTTTTCCAGGTCCAGATTTCCAGCTACCGGAATTCTCCCTCTTGGTGTGTTCCTTGCAAATTATGAGAGAAAAGGCATTAGAATTACTCCAAGAAGCATTATTATGGATAAAAACATTATAAATAACAGTAAGAAAACATGATGCAAAATGGACGTATCATCATTGCACACAGAACAATAGCATAAGTACTTATAATTAACTTATAAGGACTTGATTCCATAAACAGATTGAACATCCAATTACATATGTGGCTAGTACACACATGACCTTTGCACACACCAAAGTATGTTCCAAAATGCCTAGAAAACTCAATGTATAAAAAGGCAAAATGAACCGTGAATAATTTCATATTACTATAGTTGCATCTTGCCTCTGTAAAATAAATCAAGGCGGGAAGAGACAACGTATGTCGTTTCGCACACATAGGTGACAAGGTCCCTCTCGGAACCATGAGCCTTTTTGAGAGAAGCTCCGGTTTGTAAGAAGTTTGTACCAAAACTTGTCCCAAATGTTTACCACAGCATGTTGGTGCTATGTCATAACACCATGCCAAGTTTCATGATTTTGAGGCGAGTTTTGGATTTACAGTAATTTTAAAACTAGGTTTCTCAATGTTTACTGCCGAGTCGGCACCGCCCTGGATAGGCTTTTTCCTTGGGGGTCCCAAATGACAAATACAAATCTGTCTCTACCATGTAGCTTTTCTTATTAAGAATTACAGCCGATTTGGTGTGCTAGCTGAAAATAAGTTTGTGGGTGCTGGTGGGCGCTAAGAACTTGCGGTTCTGTAATGAACAAAGATCTCAAGGATCCTGCGAGAGTGAGGTTCTTTCCCTATGTTGTGAATGCTTATAATATTTATGTCTTAATTAAAGAAATGGCAAGCCATTGGCCCAGTATGAAAGAAAATGTGGGTCAAACCCTAGTTGAAAAGGGCAACAATGTCTAACTCGAGCTTACAAAAGGTACAAAAACACGAGGATTAATTCATCAGGTTTACACATAACCCGGATTGAACGGGACAATGACATCTAACTCAACCAAAGTTTTTGGCACTTACAATCAAATGGATCAGTCTGATCCATAAAATCAAGATCCCAGTACAATAATTTTACTGCTCCATGATGACCACAAGCTGTTGTAAATAGAAGCCGAACACGATCAGAAGCCCTTAGGTCCACCTGAAACTTCTTTTTATGCTCTTCAACACTTGCAGCCGTGAGTAATTTCTTGTTGAAAAACTTAATCCTCACGGACAATAGTGCCCTCGCATTCAACATGAAGAATTTGACAAGGCTAATGTTTGCACTGTTGGATGAATATCCTTCCAGCGTTATTGTCTTCAAACGAATGTCATGAGATCTGAGAAAATCCCCATGCTTCATCAACCATCGATTGGTTATACCTTTTTCTCTATGTGTTGTTGCCTAAATAGAGATGAAGATTGAAAACAGTTAATGTCTAAAAAATATTATGTTGAAAGAGTGATAGCTGAATGATTAACTATAGTACATTATATATGGGCTTTCAATGTGCGTGAAATCATCACCTTTACATACAAATTCTCCAGACATGGAATGCATCGCAGCAAGGCAATAATGATGTTGAGATCAAAACACCACATATTGATATATATATATATAAGGTCTTGACAGAATCCACCACCGCTGATAGGATGGATAAGCGCTTCATTGAGCATAGAACATAATATTAGCACTGAAAGTGTACTCCAAGATGATACTTAACTTATGCGCACAAATGAAAAATGCATATTACAAAAGTGTACGTGAATAATATATAGTACCTCAATAGGTGTGGAGGCAAACACCATCTCGAACCATTTAAACGGATCACGAATTGCACCCAAGGTCTCCAGTTTAGGCGCAGAGACCACAGTTATTTGCTGAGGTTTATAACAACAATCAAGGACCAACCTTTGAAGTGAAGGGGCATCTTCGATGATGAGCTCCTGTCCGTGAAAACTAATTCCAATGGTTACAAGGTGATGCAACTTTATTTTGAGACAAGGGATATTGATTCCTGCTCCAAAAACAAGCACCAAACGCTCCAGTGCAGGGCAGCTGGAGTGGATGATGTTGTGCAGTGAGGCCTCCGATAGATGAACCAACACAAGCGCAAGTATTTTCAGCAGTGGCAGTTGAAGCATTTGTACCAGATTTTCTGCTGGATGGCACCGGGTCAAGGTGGCAGTGTGGAGAGAGGAGGAAAACCATGACATGGGCATCGGTGGTGAGGGCACAGATGCAGCTATTGGTGGTAACCTATCGTTGTAGTAATGGTAGAACTCAAACTGCTGGAGTTTATCGAATTGATGGGATGTCAGCCAGGCGGCCACCATGTAGGGTATGTCCAACAGGTAGCATGCCGGGATGCAGATGCGTTGAATGGAGCCCTCGTGGGAGGAGATGATGGCTCTGGGAAGTTCAGAATCATCATCAACAAATAGCCAACAACAGTCGAGATTAAGAGGCGTGGTGCGAAATAGAGTGCGCCATCGAGATGCAAGGACATGTGTGCGGCAGCCATCCTAGGTGGGGAGAAGGGAGATGATCTCCCCAAGGATGTTGTCCGGGAGTTCGCTGATGTTGTCCGCCGGAGATTCTACTGGTTCCTCGGGTCCAGGGGCGCTTCTGGCCGCACAGCCGGGTCCAAGATCTACATACGGCGGTGGCGCTGGTCGGAGCCTCATCTGTGTACATACCAATCTGAAAGAAAAAATGGCATAACATGTAGGAAATTCGGAATCAATTCTCAAGATCGGGAAGAAAAAACGCACAAAGATATTAAAGACAGTATAACCGAACCCTTTTCAAGCCCTCTCACGCACTCACCAATTTAGGTCGTCGAATCACGTGTCCGGGCGGTTCCTGGCCGTCCAAGGCAGTCTTTTCTCCCACGCGAGCTGATACTAGGTCGGTTGTCCTGGGCCGCTATTCCTGCGGCCGAATCAGGAGCTTCTGGTTCACTGGCATGAGCTAACGTCGGATGGCGAATGTATGATTGTGATTCTGCTCCGCGTCTTCGTAGCCCCCACTAACCTCCCCTCCCCTCCCGGTGATGAGGACATCAATACCATTGTTACACCCACGGCCCCTGCTGCTATACATACTGGACCAATTACTAGAGCTCGCGCACGCCAATTAAATTACCAGGTACTTTCGTTTCTTGGTAATGATTCTAATGTTCATGAGAATATGATGCTGCCTAAATTGGATACATTTGTTTTGCTTACAAATGAAGGGCCTAGCTTGGAGAAGGATGAACATTGGAGCAAGAACAAGCATGGAGATGATGGCATGCGCAAGGGGAACAAGAACGGAGTTACAAGTGATGATTTCAGGACGTTGAAGCCACCATAATGCGTGCATGAAGCCTCGGACGAAATATACAAGATGCTACTACATAACTTTCGTCCAGAGGCTTTTCTAGGTGCTGCGTCACCTTATTATTGGGCCAGGCCCATGTAATTTTGAAATACTTGAGTATAGGCTGTTTTTAGAGTCCGGATGTGTGGGGAAACAAGAGATAGGGTTGGTTTCGGACCCCTTCCCCAAGGGCCACGAAATCCCACCCCCCCTCTTCCTCCATATATACAGCCCTTAGGGCGTCATTTAGACTTTGGGTTTTGTTTAGATTAAAGTTTGCCATAGCTACAACTTCGCGTACTTCATTTGTGTTCAACGACTAGACAAAGGCGTCACAGAACCCCACCTTGATCAATAAAGCTTTCATCTTATATTTGCAATATCTAGATTGCAATCTCAGTTTCTTGCTTGTTCTTCGTTTGCTCGCAGGAAATAGACCCTCGTGGTCAGGTTGATCGTGCTCCGGTGTGGTCAATAACCTCTCGGAGTTGGTTTAGTGATTGCTAAGGCGCGACGTCCTCGCACGTTCGTAGTCGGATCGTCAAAGTCGACTTCCACCAAAGCGATATCCATCATCTCATCAAAAGATGGGACACCTTTGCCTCTATCAAGTGGTATCAGATTTCCAGGTTGCTCGGTGAGATTTTACAGTTTTTCGTAGTTTAGATCGAGTTTGTTCGTCATACCTATAGTCCACGAAAAAGCCAAAAAAAATTAGGGTTAGTTCATCCTATCCGAACCAATCTGAGCCTTTGCATAATCTTTTCTGTATTTGCTTTGTTGACTTTGCGGTTGCATCGTCGTGTCAAGTTGCCAGTCTTAGCGTCTAGTCCTTTAGAGTTTCGAGTTCTGTTCACAGGTTGTCACGTCGCCGCTGCCATATATCACCACCGCATCATCATCATCGTTGCTACCATATACCACACCGCACCAACTTCATCGCCGCTGCCATATACCACCACCACATATTCACCGCCAATCCGAGTCCATCTACGCCACCACATATCCGCCGCCATCACGCCAATCCGAGTCCACCTGCAACATATATCCGCCACCAGTCCGAGTTCCACCAGATTCATCTCCGCCACCAGTCCGAGTTCCACCAGATTTATCTCCGCCACCAGTCCTAGTCCGAGTCCAGTATTTTGTTACTCTGTTTTGGATTTCCAGATCACGCCATACTCCGAGTCGTGACAGAGAAGGACTCCCAAACTTCCGTGTTACCCGCAGTAGAAAAATAGTTCCAGTTTAAAAAAAAACTAAGTCTGGAAAATTCTGGCTAGGCAGTTTTTAGGCCATTTGTAGACTTTTTCGAAAAAAATTTGTTGCGGAGCAAAAAAAAGAGGAAAAAAAGTGAAAAAAGAGAACAAAAATTCAGAGCGTGCTCCTCCCTTGTTTACGTGCAGCGCCGTGATTTTGTTAGTCTTCTAGGCTCGCGTCTCTAGCACGGTCTAGCCTAGGACCAGCACAGTACCGTCGTTGAGCATTTATTCAACTTTGCATCTCTGAATTGATTATTGCTGACCCTTTTTGCTACCATATTATAAGCCTTCCCAGCTCCACATACATCTACGTCGTGCGTTTGACTCTCCCTGGTAATCGCTCTATCCAAGCTTTGAGAGTTTTGACTACAACGGTTGCCGATCGCCGCCTGCTGCTGGGTAAGAACTGGTAAGAATTTGAGATTCGCTTGAAGGATTTGTGACACACCACCATCACCACCACTTCCTAGTAGTCTGTAGGATCATATTCTTGTGTGTTTCTATTGCTGCTAACCATGGCAGGATCACAAGCCGATGAGACTGATTGGGAGAACATGACGAACAAGGAGTTGCATGATAAATTTCAGCAAATGATGAGTGGCCAGGTGGGAGATGTGCTAAACAGATTTGAAGAGGCTATGGAGAAGATAGATGACGTGGAGAAGTCGTTCGAGACAAAGCTGGATAACAAGTTTAATGAATTGCTCAAGCGTCTTCCCCAACCACCACCGGCTGCACCTGTCGCACCTCTACAACAACAACAACAACAACAACAACAACATCTCCAACGCCGCCTTCCAAATCAAGTGGGACGAGCACAGCACGTTCCAATTGAGACTGGTCAAAATTCGGGTGCCGCTGCACCTACTGTTGATGCTTCTTTGGCTCCTGCTGCTGCGGCGGCTGAGGAGGATGACGATTATGTGGGCGATTATGAGGATGAGGTTGATCACAATCAGAACTACGTGCAGCCACCAGCACCACCACCAGCAGGTCGACCTCAGGTATATATTCGCAACGGTAGGCCTGCACCACCACCTCAGGTACGACATAATGGCCATATTCCTAAACTGAAATTGAATATTCCATCATTTGAGGGTAGATATGTTCCTGATATATATCTTACTTGGGAGTTAGAAACTGAACAACGTTTTACATGTTTACAATATCCCGAGGAGAGACGGGTTGCTGCTGCTGTTTGTGCTTTCACTAGTTTTGCATGTGTATGGTGGTCTGAACATTGTAGATTATATCCTATTCCAGCTACTTGGGCTGCTTTGAAAACTGCAATGCGTACTCGTTGGGTTCCACCATATTATCAACGTGAATTGCTTCAAAAATTGCAGCGTTTACGACAAGGGAAAAATTCTGTAGAAGAATATTATCAGGAATTACAAACTGGCATGATTAGATGTGATATTGTTGAGGAGAACGAAGCTATGCTTGCACGTTTTATGGGTGGATTAAATAGAGAGATTCGGACCATTCTAGAGTATAAGGAGTATACTAATATCACTCGTTTATTCCATCTTGCTTGTAAAGCTGAACGTGAAGTGCAGGATCGACAAGCATTGGCACGAACTAACTTTTCTGCAGGTCGACCTTCATCATGGACACCGCGTGCATCCTCTACTTCCACTACACCAGCACCTCCATCAGGTGCCACCTCTAGCCGTGATAGAAGAAAGCAGGCACAACCACCACTATCTGCCAAGAGCACACCTGCCGGGCCTGCACAGAGCTCTTCTTCGTCCATGGCATCAATAGGGCACACAAGTGATATTATTTGTCGTCGCTGTAAGGGAAGAGGACATTATGCGCGAGAATGCAAATCTCAGCGTGTGATGATTAGTACTGAGGATGGTGGGTATGAGTCCGCTAGTGACTATGATGAGGAGACTTTGGCTCTTATCACACGTGAAGAACACGGTGGAGATGATTCTGATCATGAGACGCAATACATGGCTCCTGAAGACGCTGACAGGTATGAATGTTTAGTTTCTCAACGTGTTTTGAGTGTGCAGGTCACACAAGCTGAGCAAAACCAGAGGCATAATTTGTTCCATACAAAGGGAGTTGTGAAGGAACGTTCTGTGCGCGTCATCATAGATGGAGGGAGCTGCAACAACTTGGCTAGCATGGAGATGGTGGAGAAGCTATCTCTCACCACAAGACCACATCCACATCCTTACTACATCCAATGGTTCAACAACAGCGTCAAGGTTAAGGTAACACGTACTGTTCGTGTGCATTTTAGTATCTCTACATATGCTGATTATGTTGATTGTGATGTGGTACCTATGCAAGCATGTTCCTTATTACTTGGTCGACCATGGCAATTTGATAAAAATTCTATACACCATGGTAGAAACAATCAGTATACTCTTGTTCATAAGGATAAAAATATTACTTTGCTTCCTATGACTCCTGATTCCATTTTGAAAGATGATATTAATAGAGCTAATAAAGAAAAACAGGAGAAGAATAAGAGTGAAAATCAGATTGTGGCAAAAGAATTTGAGCAACAAATGAAGCCCAATAATAAACCATCTAGTGTTGCTTGGGAAGTGTACCTTTTGCACGGACCGAGTGTCTTTTCTTGGCTATGTTGTTACTCCACAGGGAATTGAAGTTGATAAAGCCAAGATTGAAGCTATTGAGAGTTGGCCGCAGCCCAAAACGGTCACACAAGTGAGGAGTTTTCTAGGCCTCGCAGGATTCTATAGGCGTTTTGTGAGAGATTTCAGCACCATTGTTGCACCTCTCAATGAGCTTACAAAGAAGGATGTGCCTTTTGTTTGGGGTACCGCACAGGAAGAAGCCTTCACGATATTGAAAGATAAGTTGACACATGCTCCTTTACTCCAACTTCCCGATTTTAATAAGACTTTTGAACTTGAATGCGATGCTAGTGGAATTGGATTAGGAGGTGTGTTATTACAAGATGGCAAACCTGTTGCATACTTTTCTGAAAAATTGAGTGGGCCTAGTCTGAATTATTCTACTTATGATAAAGAATTATATGCTCTTGTTCGGACTTTAGAAACATGGCAACATTATTTATGGCCCAAAGAATTTGTTATACATTCTGATCATGAATCTTTGAAACATATTAAAAGTCAAGCTAAACTGAATCGTAGACATGCTAAATGGGTTGAATTCATTGAGACTTTCCCTTATGTCATTAAACACAAGAAGGGTAAAGAAAATGTTATTGCTGATGCATTGTCTCGTCGCTATACTATGCTTTCACAACTTGACTTCAAAATATTTGGTTTGGAGACCATCAAAGATCAATATGTGCGTGATGTTGATTTTAAAGATGTATTGCAGAATTGTAAAGAAGGACGAACATGGAACAAGTTCGTCGTTAATGATGGATTTGTGTTCCGTGCTAACAAGCTATGCATTCCCGCTAGCTCCATTCGTCTTTTGTTGTTGCAGGAGGCGCATGGAGGAGGATTAATGGGACACTTTGGCGTGAAGAAGACGGAGGACGTACTTACTACACATTTCTTTTGGCCAAAGATGAGACGGGATGTTGAGCGCTTTGTTGCTCGCTGCACTACATGTCAAAAAGCTAAGTCACGACTCAATCCTCATGGTTTATATATGCCTTTGCCTGTACCTAGTGTTCCTTGGGAGGATATATCTATGGACTTTGTTTTAGGTTTACCTCGAACAAAGAAGGGGAGGGATAGCATATTTGTTGTCGTGGATAGATTCTCGAAAATGGCACACTTTATACCATGTCATAAAAGCGATGATGCTGTTAATGTTGCTGATTTGTTCTTTCATGAAATTATTCGCTTGCATGGTGTACCAAATACTATTGTTTCAGATCGTGATACTAAATTTCTTAGCCACTTTTGGAGATGTTTATGGGCTAAGTTGGGGACTAAACTGCTTTTCAGTACTACTTGTCACCCCCAAACTGATGGACAAACTGAAGTAGTCAATAGAACATTGTCTACTATGCTTAGGGCTGTTTTGAAGAATAATAAGAAAATGTGGGAAGAATGCTTGCCTCATATTGAATTTTCTTATAATCGTTCATTGCATTCTACTACTAAGATGTGCCCTTTTGAAATTGTGTATGGTTTCCTACCTCGTGCACCTATTGATTTGTTGCCTCTTCCATCTTTGGAGAAGGTTAATTTTGATGCTAAACAACGTGCTGAATTGATTTTAAAAATGCATGAGTTAACTAAGGAAAACGTTGAGCGTATGAATGCTAAATATAAACTTGTTGGAGATAAGGGTAGAAAACATGTTGTGTTTGCACCTGGAGATCTTGTTTGGTTACATTTGCGTAAAGATAGATTTCCTGATTTGTGCAAATCAAAGCTAATGCCACGTGCTGATGGTCCTTTAAAGGTGTTAGAGAAAATAAATTATAATGCATATAAACTTGAGCTGCCTGCAGATTTTGGGGTTAGTCCCACTTTCAACATTGCAGTTTTGAAGCCTTATTTGGGTGAGGAAGATGAGCTTCCGTCGAGGACGACTTCATTTCAAGAAGGGGAGGATAATGAGGACATCAATACCATTGTTACACCCACAGCCCCTGCTGCTATACATACTGGACCAATTACTAGAGCTCGCGCACGCCAATTAAATTACCAGGTACTTTCGTTTCTTGGTAATGATTCTAATGTTCATGAGAATATGATGCTGCCTAAATTGGATACATTTGTTTTGCTTACAAATGAAGGGCCTAGCTTGGAGAAGGATGAACATTGGAGCAAGAACAAGCATGGAGATGATGGCATACGCAAGGGGAACAAGAACGGAGTTGCAAGTGATGATTTCAGGACGTTGAAGCCACCATAATGCGTGCATGAAGCCTCGGACGAAATATACAAGATGCTACTTCATAACTTTCGTCCAGAGGCTATTCTAGGTGCTGCATCACCTTATTATTGGGCCAAGCCCATGTAATTTCGAAATACTTGAGTATAGGCTGTTTTTAGAGTCCGTATGTGTGGGGAAACAAGAGATAGGGTTGGTTTCGGACCCCTTCCCCAAGGGCCACGAAAGCCCCCCTCTTCCTCCATATATACAGCCCTTAGGGCGTCGTTTAGACTTTGGGTTTTGTTTAGATTAAAGTTCGCCATAGCTGCAACTTCGCGTACTTCGTTTGTGTTCAACGACCAGACAAAGGCGTCACAGAACCCCGCCTTGATCAATAAAGCTTTCATCTTATATTTGCAATATCTAGATTGCAATCTCAGTTTCTTGCTTGTTCTTCGTTTGCTCGCAGGAAATAGACCCTCGTGGTCAGGTTGATCGTGCTCCGGTGTGGTCAATAACCTCTCGGAGTTGGTTTAGCGATTGCTAAGGCGCGACGTCCTCGCACGTTCGTAGTCGGATCGTCAAAGTCGACTTCCACCAAAGCGATATCCATCATCTCACCGAAAGACGGGACACCTTTTCCTCTATCACCCGGCACCACGTCGCGCTCCACACCCCCGACCCCTCCAGGTGCGCCGCCGCTGTCGTCGTTGCCGCAGAGAGAGGAAGAGAGAGTGACGACGATGGTAACGGTGGGCCAAACAGATCGCCCACACCATGCGGAGTGGAGCCGCTCAGATCTTCGCGATGGCGGTGGCCGACGTCACCTCCATCCTCTACAGGTCTATGTACCTCTCCTCCTCCTGTGCGTCTCCTATTTTCTATGAGTCGGTTGCTCGATCTGGTCTCCGAGATGGTTGAATGGGAGAGGAACATGAGAGGCCGAGCCCGAGAGTACGGTCGTCGCTGTCGTGCAGGAAGACGCTATATCGAGCCTGCCGCCGCCGCCCCCACGCAGGATGAGGCGTCCTGAGTGGCTACCGAGGCTGAAGACGGACAGAAGAGAAACCTCAAGGAGGCCAACGCAGGCGTGGTGGCGAATGGCACCTGGGAGGATGCCAGCCGACCGCATGTGGAAGGCAACCCATAGGTTAATCTCCACGATACCCCACCCCACTCTATCCATGTGTGTGTTGTACCTAGGGTTTAGTGCACAAACCAGTAAGACCAATCTTGCAGTCGGACAGGCTAGTGTTGATGACTTGTCTGAACATATGTGCAGGGACAACGTGAACCTGCAAAATCAAATAAGAAAATGCGCATGTACACTATTATGATTTGTCATGGGCTAATGAAATTTGCAAGCCTAATTTGTCAAAGAATGGAGATCACACCTGATCCATATGGAGTAAACCGCACTCCTTGTTCCAGATTTCTTCAATAATCTTATCTGAATCTTCGAACCGTTTGCCCCCAAATGCCACCATGTTATATATGTAGTCACAACAACACCAGCCATCCCTTGAAATTTCTCTGTTTTATCTTATGTAAAACAGTTGTTATGTTCATCTCTTATAGTTGACCTGAGCTTGAACTGGAATGCCCATTGATCAATAGACACAGCATATGTGACTAAGCATAGATAACTCTTCTTAATACGACAAGTTGCAGATACAACGACCAAGGACATACCAGCACCACAAGGCCTGACCTTGCTCTGCCTGCAAAGTCATGGCAAAAATTGTTCAGAAAAGGAGAAGAAGAAGCAGTTCATACTTTGCAGATACTTGAGTTCCAAAACTAACAATTAACAAATGAACCCAGGACAGTATTTTCTTGCTAACGCTGAGAGCAGTGAGACTGTCCCTATATTTTGCATAAATTTGATAGATTATTTCAGAATTTGGTAGAAGTCAATAAACCCAAAAGAATGCTAATGAACCCAAAAATGTCCATTGGGCCAAAAAAAGAAAATGCATACTTCTAACCGCTAGCCTACAAGGTAGAGATCATACTTTTGTTTGCGGAGCAAATGCACTAAGACAATCTGCAAATGAGCTCAAGTGCAATTTTTTTTACAAAGGATGCAGATGTTCTTTCAAATGCCATGACTCGTCCAGTTGAATTGTTTGTAACTCATGTGAGTATTGACAAGGCTGAGCAGCTTATTAAGAGTATTATAGCTGAGGTATGCTAAAGGTATCGGTTTGTAGTAGTTCACTTTAGATGCAATTTGTGAAGTTACATCTCTATGGTTCCATCAAATACATCTATTCCAGGCTGAGCTAGCGGTTCCTCTACCTTGATAGCCAAAGTTTTTGGGTCCAGACAGTCTGGTTCAGAGGAGTTTGAGAGTGAATGCATGCGCTCGGGCTCCCCCAACCTTGACCTCGACGTCAAGAAGTGGTGCCCCTCTCATGGCCAGTTGAAGTGGCGTCCCCAGGCACGCTGCCGTCAAGATGGAGACCATGCTTCAGCCCTTCAGCCACCGCTGGCCGTGTCGTCCTCTCTAGGTTCAAGGAGGAGCGAGTAGGAGGACATGGAGTAGCATTCGTATATCGTGTGTATCCTTCACTTTATTATTCAAAATCAAATTACCCTGCCAAGGTCAGTACTACTTTTTGTTGTTTCTTGTTATCAATATTTTTGTATCGCTTCTAAAATGTCAATTGCCAATCGTTCTCCATAAATGTAGTCATCCAGTTCTATGACCTAAAATATATGTTATCCTTTGCTCAGTTAGTACATAAATATTCAGAAATAGTTCACCGTGTAATTTAAGATTAAAATTTATGTTAATGAGGCTTTAGCTTGTCATGCTGCTTTTGCTTGTTTGGTGAAGTTGAACTAAAAACATAATTAGCATTTTTCTTCATGTGCTCATCATCAGCCTTTAATTTGGATGTTGTACTGACATGTAAACTTCTTGCAATAGATGTAGTGTGTACGGATACTAATTTATATGATCTCTCTTTTCTTCCCTCCCTTTATTAGGTTAGCTTGGTGGTTAAAGCGATATGTAAATCAATCATAGTAAAATACCACACAAGGAAGATGTCTTATCTCCAGTCTTTAATTTGGACGTCACATTTAGACTTCCTGCCATAACCGTGGTGTGTAGTGATACTAATATGTATGCTCTCTTTCCTGCCTCCCTTTTTATTTTTATTGTGATATGTTTGGAGGCTAAAGTAATTTGTATCTCCATTATTGCTAGATCACTAATCTAGGAATCTGCTTTGACTAAATGACTGAATAAATATCACATGTAATCTTAGTAAGCTCTCCAGAATAAAGGGAAACAACTTCTTTGTTCATATTCAGATACTGAAATTAACTTTTACGTTTGCATCGTTGATAATTACTATGTACTATGCTTGGATGCTACACCAGCCTCTTGTAACTTGATATATACAAAACGTAGTCAAACTTCACCTCTTCTATTGCTAACAAATATATATGCCAGTATATGTAAATTTTAGCCGACAACGCGAATTCCTATCATTTTATTGTCAAAATAGATGGGCGCGGCAACGCGCGCCACCCATGATCTAGTATGTAGGGCATTCAAAATTAATTCTCAAGATCTGGCCACGAATTATTAGCACGCAAGCTAACCCTAGTCGGATTATTAGCAAAAATCATTTGTACAGAACAAACAATAAATCACTAACTCTATACGGATAACATTCAAACAATCAATACACAACGTGCATCTAACGGATCTTAATTACTCTGATTTCATGGACTAAGAGAACATAACCATAGGATTTGTATTCCAGAAAAATTATAGAGGGGCGGGGTGGGGGGATTAACCAGAGAAAACACATGATATGTTTGCCGCACAAATGGATATATAGATGACTAACCGGTTTTCCGTCGGAGTCGTAGTCGTTGCCGGAGTTGTTGTTGACCTCCGGCTCCGGATGGGGGGGGGCACGACGGCACCGACGAAGTCAAAGTCATGCTGCTGCCCGCGCGAGACCTCGGCGGCAGCGACTGAAACCTCTGTGCCTAGCTTCACGCGTTGCGTGGGTGCTTCACCAGCCCCGGCGTCGCCACTCCCTGTATGCCTGCACGTACGCCTCCCAGTATGCCTCCCGGTACGCACACCTGCACGTATGCCTCCCGGTATGCCTGCGCGGCGGACTGCTCGCATGCGTCCGTCAACTCACACTTGCTCGCACGGCACATGGGACGTGTGGCAGCACGTATATTTTTTGGCTTATTTCTTGCTGCTTTACTGCTTAACTGAAGCATGGCACGGTTAAACAACTCATACCTTATTCAATCTGAACCGTTTGCGTTGAAGAGATGCACAAATCCTGCATTGAACGGCTCGCACGCTTCCCAATGAGCCTCCCGGTGAGCTTGCGCGCCGGACTGTGCTCGCACGCCTCCCGTTCAGTCAAGCAGTTGTCCGCACGGCACCCTATAGCCATTAAAACGAAGACATGTGGCATCACGTAAATGGTTAACAGAATGCACACGATTTGAATTATACAAACGTTTGAGATATTAAAGTGGCAGCTATTTTTTCAAAATGCCTTTGTTGGCTGTTATTCGAGTGCGCCTTCTCTCAAAATGGACACGAAAAATACGACAACATGTCGGGTGCCATTCCATGATAGCATGCCAAGTTTCATGAATTTCAGACGAGTTATGGATTTACTAGAATTTAAAAACAAAATATCTCAACGTTTTGCCGGCAATCAACGGTGCCCTGGTGTTTGAAATTCATTCCCATTTCTTGCATGGGAACTAAGCATGCACCCAAGGACACAGATTTGATTTTCCAACCAATTTATATGCACTGGAGCATTTGCATGTAGTTCAAATTTGAATTATGCACATGAAATGCCTAGAAAACCCAGTTAATGTATAAAAATGTCCAAACGAACCCCGAAAAATTCCAAAATTTAACACAACACTCCTGTTATTCTATGTTGACACTAGAAATTTTTTGAAAGCAATAAGAGGCAACGGATATCGTTTTGTCCCCAAAGGTGGGACATTCCCTATCGAAACCATCAGGCTTGTTGTGAGAAGCTCTGGTTTGTGAGAAACTTATACCCAAACCTGCCCCAAATGGGACAAAAATTTTACCACGGCATGTTGATGCCGCTCCATGATAGCATACCAAGTTTCATGAATTTCAGATGAGTTTTTGATTTACTAGAATTTAAAAACCACGTATCTCAATGTTTGGGGCCGAGCGACGGTGGCAGGGTGTTTGACATTTATTCCCATTTCTTGCATGGGACTAAGCAAGCAACCAAGGACACATATTTGAATTTTCAACTAATTTATATGCATTAGAGCATGTGCCTGTAGTTCAAATTTGAATTATGCACATGAATGCATGGAAAACTCAGTTAATGTATAAAAATGTCCAAGCGAACCCCGAAAAATCCCCAAAACTTACACAACACTCGTGTTGTTCTATGTTGACACGAGAAACATTTTGAAAGTAAGAAGAGGCAACAGATATTGTCTCGTCCCCCAAGGTGGCACGTACCCTACCGAAACCATCAGGCTTGTTGTGAGAGAAGCTCAGGTTTGCGAGAAGCTTATACCCACACCTGCCCCAAATGGGACACTATTTTTACCACGGCATGTCGCTGCTGTTCCATGATAACATGTCAAGTTTCATGAATTTTAGACGAGTTTTCGATTTACTAGAATTTTAAAACCATGTATCTCAATGTTAGCGGCCGAGCGACAATGTCAAGGTGTTTGACATTTGTTCCCATTTCTTGTGACCTAATCTTGCAAACCAAGGACAAACATTTGATTTTGCAACCCGTTTTTATGGACTGGAGCATGTGCAGGTAGTTCAATTTTGAATTATGCACATAAATGCCTAGAAAACTCAATTAACGTATAAAAATGTCCAAACGATCCCCAAAAAATCCAAAAATTAACACGACACTCCTGTTGTTCTATGTTGACACCAGGAAAAAAATTAAAAGGAAGAAGAGGCGACGAATATCGTTTTGTCCGCAAAGGTGACACGTTTCCCTAACGGAACCATGAGGCTTTCTTGTGAGAAGCTCTGGTTTGTGAGAAGCTTATACCACAACCTGCCCCAAATGGGACAATATTTTTTACCCCAGCATGTTGATGTCATTCATGATAGCATGCCAAGGTTCATGAATTTCAGACGGGCTTTGGATTTACTAGAATTACAAAAGCAAGTACCTCAACATTTGCCGAAGAGCCACGGTGCCGTGGTGTTCGAAATTCATCCCCATTTCTTGCATGGGACATAAGCATAAACCCATGGACAGATATATGATTTTACAACCCATGTTGGTGCACCGGAGCATGCACTTTAGTTTTGAATTGTGCACCTGAAATGGCTAGAAAACTAATTTAATGTATAAAATTTCCAAACGAACCCTGAATAATTCTAATTTTTTACAACACACATATAGTTGCATGTTCACTGTAGATAAAAGGTCTAGCAATTCAAACACCGTCCATTGCCATTGTGACCCCATTATGTAATTAAAATCAAGACAAAAAATCAAGTAGATCCCACACAGTTTATTATCACCAACCGTGTGAGATGCAACACAAAATATCTTGGAGCACCGTCGAAGTATAGTATGCATACGGCTTACATGAGAAGGTGTGACGGCTACAGTCCACAGCCCGCTCTGAATAAGGGGCCGTGTCTGATGATACTTTGTTCGCCAGTTTTTTCGCTGAAGCGATTCCAAATTTTCGGCTACCGCGGAAATATCTACCTCCCCGCCCCCTCCCCCTTACCAAAAACCACATTTCCCCTATTTTCGCCTTCCTTTCCAAGTTGGAACCTTCACTCCTTGCTTGCAGTGCCGCCTCCTCGCCGGCGACCCTCCTTCACGCTACTCGGCCTCGCGTATCCAGGCAGGTAATCCACACCCAACCCCCATCCTCCTCCTCCTTCCACATCCCACATGCCCCGACCGCCGGCGCGACACCTTCCACCCAAATCACCGACCATCCACCAAATAGGCGCCACCCTAAACCATGGTGCACGCAGTATAGCCAGGAACTCAAGGAGCATTTGGCCGCGGAGAAACAAAGCGCGGCCGCACACGCGGATGAGGTCGCAATGGTTGCCATTCGTGCCGACCCCCAGATCTTGGAGGAGCACCTCGCCGTCGAGGCCACCTTCGACGCCTCGCCCGCCGATGCCGCGACGCTATTGGCTGCTTTAAACGACAGTTCGTGGCGTTTTCTCGAGGCCACCCTCGGTGCCTTCGACGAAGACTACGAGGTGTTTTCTCAGCGTGCACGTGCTTACCTCATCTCGAGAGCCAGCAGGTTGGTGCCCGGAGCGGCTCAGGCAACTCACCACTACGATGAGGGCACCCATGATGCGGAGGGCCTCGCCCTCTTCCATGTCCAAGGAGCCAATCGTCATCGATATTGATGTCGCTTGAAGCTACGTCGGTTTTTTCCCAAAGAGGAAGGGATGATGCAGCACAACGGCGGTAGGTATTTCCCTCAGATATGAAACCAAGGTTATCGAACCAGTAGGAGAACTAAGCAACACAACGTAAACAGCCCCTGCACACAGATAACAAATCCTCGCAACCCGACGTGTTAAAGGGGTTGTCAATCCCTTCCGGGGTACGGCGCCTCAAGTAGGCAAACAAACGTGAGATAAATTTGTAGTAAATTGATAGATCGAACGCCAAATAAAATAAATAAGAATAAATTGGAGCAAAGTATTTTTGTATTTTTAGTTTAATAGATCTGAAAATAAATGCAAGGAAAAAGTAGATGGCAAAGGCAAATATAAGAGAAAGAGACCCGGGGGCCGTAGGTCTCCTAGTGTCTCTCGAGAAAAGTAGCAAACGGTGGGTGAACAAATTACTGTTGGGCAATTGATAGAACCTCAAATACTCATGACGATATCCAGGCAATGATCATTATATAGGCATCACGTCCAAGATTAGTAGACCGACTCCTTCCTGCATCTACTACTGTTACTCCACACATCGACCGCTATCCAGCATGCATCTAGTGTATTAAGTTCATGGAAAAATGGAGTAATGAAATAAGAACGATGACATGATGTAGACAAGATCTATCTATATAGAGATAGGCCCCATCGTTTTATCCTTAGTAGCAACGATACATATGTGTCGGTTCCCTTTCTGTCACTGGGATCAAGCACCGTAAGATCGAACCCACTACAAAGCACCTCTTCCCATTGCAAGATAAATAGATGAAGTTGGCCAAACAAAACCCAAATATCGGAGAAGAAATATGAGGCTATAAGAGATCATGCATAAAAGAGATCAAAGAAACTCAAATACTTACATGGATATAAAAAGATAGATCTGATCATAAACTCAAAGTTCATCGATCCCAACAAACACTCCACAAAAGAGTTACATCATATGGATCTCCAAGAGACCATTGTATTGAGAATTCAGAGAGAGAGTTGAAGCCATCTAGCTACTAACTAATGACCTGAAGGTCTACAAAAAACTACTCACGCGTCATCGGAGAGGCACCAATGGAGGTGGTGAACCCCGTCCGAGATGGTGTCTAGATTGGATCTGGTGGTTCTGGACTCTGCGGCGGCTGGATGAATATTTCATCGATGCCTTTAGGGTTCTGGAAATATTGTGGTACTTATAGAGCAAAGAGGCAGTCCGGGGGCACCCGAGGTGGGCACAACCCACCAGGGCGCGCCCTGGTGGGTTGTGCCTCCCTCGGGGTAACCCCCAGGCGCAACCAGGGACCATTACGTTCCTTCTGGTCCAAAAAAATCTCCATAAAGTTTCGTTGCGTTTGGACTCCGTCTGATATTGATTTCCTGCGATGTAAAAAACATGCAGAAAACAGCAACTGGCACTTGGCACTATGTCAATAGGTTAGTACCAAAAAATGATATAAAATGACTATAAAATGATTATAAAACATCCAAGATTGATAATATAACAGCATGGAACAAGCAAAAATTATAGATACGTTGGAGACCTATCAGATATTTCCGACAATGAGGAGTAGCTTGTCTTATTGGCTCACTATAAGGACCCATGTTCAGTTTGCTAGCTACTGCCTTTCCTTAACAAATTCTAGTGAATTATTCTATCTACTTTTACCATGCAATCTTCTGCTCTAGTGTATATGTTCTATATGTCGTGCAATGTGGTGTACAGTTAACTGTTTGGTTCAATTCTGCAAATGTGATGTTCAATTCTTCAGGGTGCAATTTTCCAAGTTGTCAAGCATGCTTGGTTTGGTTAACTGTCTGATCTTCTATTAGGAGTATGTTATATTGTGCAATGTGGTGCTTAGTTAACGTTTGGTTTATTTGTTGTGGTGTTTAGTTAACTGTTTGGTTCAATTCTGCAATGTGATGTTCAATTGTTGTAGGTGTATTCTGTTATTGTATACCATGTGAGAAATAAATCAAATTTGGTTATACTAAATACATGAGAAACCAATACAATTGCTATATTTCCAAGTTGTTAAGCATGCTTGGTTTGTTTAACTCTCTGATCTTATATTAGGAGTACGTTATATTGTGCAATGTGGTGCTCAAATAACGTTTGGTTCATTTGTTGTGGTGTTTAGTTAACTACTTGGTTCAATTCTGCAATGTGATGTTCAATTTTTGTGGCTACATTCTGTTATTGTATACCATGTGACAAATAAATCAAATTTGGTTGTACTAAATACATGAGAAACAAATACAATTGCTATATTTCCAAGTTGTTAAGCATGCTTGGTTTGGTTAACTGTCTGATCTTCTATTAGGAGTATGTTATATTGTGCAATGTGGTGCTTAGTTAACGTTTCTTTCATTTGTTGTGGTGTTTAGTTAACTGCTTGGTTCAATTCTGCAATGCGATGTCCAATTGTCGTGGGTAGAATTTTGTATTGTTGTGCATGTGAGGAATAAATCGAATTTGGCTGCACTTAATACATGAGAAACATATACAAGTGCTATATTTCCTAGTTCTTAATCATGCTTGGTTTGGATAAATCGGTTTTCCATGTGGCTTGAATTAATCTGATGAATCTGCAATGTGCTTATTTTTCATCAACATATTTTACTGATAGCATGCGGACCCTTACTTAACCTGATGACTAACTACCTTATATGTGTTGCAGGGAAACAATGGGAAGCACTGGGGTTTACAATCGAGGTTAGCACATGCATGGTCCATTGTCTAATAGCACATTATTGTGCAATCGCAGGAACCATTCTAATATTTAGGTTTTTAACAATTTAGTCTTGCACATGTAGGTCCTACTGCCAGAGGTTTTGACCCACTGTTCGACCCTTTTTGCATATGGTGAAATGAGTTGTCCATGAATATCAATCAAATCAAGAAACTCAGAAAGATTGTTAGGATAAAGAAATTAGCAACAAAAAACAACAAAATCTTTGTCTGCACAATGAAGAAGACATCAGTTCACTACAAGATGGTACTAACTATTATACCTTGCCTTTTTTTATTCCTTTGCCCCATTTCCAATATAGAGAAGATATTTATGCACATCCTTGTTTTCAGGACTTTCCAAAGCAGTTCACTTATGATTACCTCTCAAACCACCTCTATGGTGAGGAGGCGAGGAAAGTTTTCATACAACACCCATGGTTCAATATTGAAGTGTTCCTGAAGAGGACGAAGGATGAACGGTCAATCATCCACGGGCACTGGCCTAAATTTTCAAAGACCTTCAACATGAATGAAGGCTCAATATTTGCCTTTCGCTTCAGCAGTTTTCCAGATGAGATGCATCTGTCTATGTACCATCTATGATGCTAATTTCGAAAGGTTCTAGATGTTGCATGTGAAACTTGGTGCTGGTGCAGTTGTGTAATGGGGTAGCTGAGTGCTGAAGCTATATCATGTTGTACTCGGATGTATTTCAATTATGAAATCCTGCTTCCTTAATATGGAAATGAAATATATTATGTGCTTAATATGAATGTCAATTATATTAATAAATGGATTATTAATAATAGGGCAATTAGCCTGCTAATTGGGTTTTCCTATTGCAAACGGTTATTGAGCAAACACCGTGGGCGGTGATCTCAGGCAACGCATACAGTTTCTAGGAATAAACCGTGTTGGATCAATGAACAATCACACACGACATTCTCTTGAAAACTGTTTGCGTTAGGCCACCTTGTGCAAACGCTTTCCTTGGAGCGACTGTGTGGGATGTATATACGAACAGAAACGTTTAGCGGGGACTGACTGTGTGGGATGTACTTACGACCGGAAATGATTTCGCCTGTATAATTGTATTTTTTTAGCACTATTGTACGTATAACCGTATTTGGTCGCTCGCCGGTTGCACACGACCTCATTTTGCCGAGCGTGTAGTGCCAGGAGGGCATATCCCCGACGGTTCCTGCGTCGTGTGGGAAGGACCCCCCTATCGCAGTCACTCACTAGGTGACGGTTCCAACCGCTGTCGCGGAAACGGGTTAAAAACCGTTTGTATAGCACCTCGCTGTACCAGTGATTACATATGGCCCTGGTTAACCTAACGATAAATGGGTTGTAGATATATTCAGTTAAAAGTCCTATTTACCAATTAGTCCCTTATCAGCCCCCGGCCTATATGGTACCAGCTACCGATATCCTGAACAGTGAGCATATATAAGCCGTGGGATGAAACTAACCTCGATGGAAAACAGCAGTCGTTCCCAAAATTGTCCTGTGTAGGTACATCGAGAAGCATGTTAAGCACAACAGGCTAAACATCAACCAAAATTATCCATGGCAGACAAAATAATCTCCAAAAGATAGCTTCAGTGTGCAGGTTTAAGCACACTAGTAAAGCAAAACAAGTGGAAAGGTGTGTTAACTGCAACAGGCTTAACATTTAACAACAAGCAAACATAGTCATTCAAACTGGTATTGTGCCGGTCTAAATACACTGGTTATTGTTAAATAAAAATGGAAAGGCATGTTAACTACAAGATGCAGCAACCAAATGTAGTCATTCATAGTGGTATTGTTGAAACTGGTACTAATGAAATTGAACTGCACAGTTCATACTTGCACATATAGAACATCACATTGTGAATAACTGGAATAAACAAGGTATACTATGAAAAACCAAAGATAGCATTTGAAACTGGACATATGCTAACTACAAACAACCGAACAATCAAAAACTTTAAAAGAGGCATATGCTAGCTATAATAGGCTTAACAGCAAGCAAATATATGCATTCCTATCGGTATGTTTAAAACTGAATTGATGAAATGTACTGCACAGTAAATAATTGCACATATAGAGCATCACATTGTGAACAACTGAAATAAAAAGGGCATACTGCAAACAACCAGATATAGCAATTAAAATTGGACATATTCTCACTACACTACAAAAGGGACTCGACAAAACAAATCATGGGTTTCCCCCTGTGAAGAGGCACGGCAAAACAAATCATGGGTTTCCTCACTTGACACAGATGGGCTCGTTCCCGTGGGAAGAGCACGGACCCTGGATGCGCTCCATGTTGTCGCAGATGGGCTCCTTCCCCTTGGAAGAGCATGACTGTAGGGTGCCCTCCCTGATGTCGCAGACGGGCGCTTTCACCTTGGGAGAGCAGATAGGATCTTTCCCCTTGGAAGAGCCGGAGAGGGTGCCCTCCTCATGGTCGCCGTCGATGAGGTCTGACTTGGAAGCTGTGGATCCCAAGCTAGCGTTGCAGAACGTGTCCTTCAGAAATGACAAAAGGGGCTCGATGGCAATGTAGGATAGCAAATTCTTGACAGCGAGCTAGAGGAGAGCAGTGGCGGGGCCATGGATGAGATCGACGGCGGTTGAACCCGAGGGGTTGGGGGTGGGCCACTTAACGTGTGACATAGCCCGCCTTAGGCCGTCGCTGTCGACGACCTCGATGTCGTAGCCGGCGTCCGCGACATACCTGCATACTCTAGCCCACTGATTGAGTGTCTGCGGCCAGTAATGGTCGTCAGCTTCCTCGGCGATGTCGGGCGAAGAGACCGCGATACACCTCTTTTGGGCCAGTCGCTCCTCGAGCTCCACGGGAAGCATAGCCGGGCTTAGGCTGCGACGCTCTGGAGTGGGGGATGGGGATGGGGATATGTGGGAAAGGGGGCGTTTGGCAGGCGTCATCTAAGAAACTCAGGGCGGCCTGGGTATGGAGATCGGTGGGTAAGCTGCACGGCCAAACCGGCAGATGTTGACAATGGAGGCCTTGCGGCGGCGGCGGGGACCTTGCTAGGGTTTCGAGCGAGGGAGGGTGTGTGTGTGTGTGCGCGCACGCTCAAGGAGGTTTTGGTGTGTGTGTGTGTGTGTGTGTGCGTGTGTGTGTGTGTGGAGGGAGGTGGGGGTGTGTTTGAGAAAATGATGCGGGTGCTGAAAATTTTACTACGCGGGAGTCAAACACGAGAGTGAAATGCCGGGGCTATTGAAAATTTTGCTGATGGTGCATCGCACACGGTCCAAAGATAACAACCGTGTGTTATGAAACAGAAAAACCCTTGAGGCGGGCAGATATTTTCGAGGGATGCAGGCGGGATTGGGAACAAGAAACATCACACATGGTAGAAACACAATAACCGTGTGTTATCAAACAGAAAAAAGTTGCAGGCAGGTAGATATTTTTGAGAGGGGAAGCTTCTTGGAGCCCAATGCACACCGGTTAGTTTGAGTGAACCGTGTCTGTTGCATCATCCGACTTGTCTAATGTTTATAAATTTGGCGAAAAATGACGCGGGAGAGGGTCAGAACACGAACACACTTGCATGTGGACCAAATTTATGTATGAAAAGGGTGGTTTGATTTTCAAATACCAAATGCAACTTCGATGTGGAACCTATCTCGCAAAGCGCACGGTATTGCTTGCCCCCACCCCCACCCCCCTCGTGTCGGCACGAAGGGAATCCTAAGCTATGAATGCTTGCCCCCCCCCAACCGAGGTTCACCTAGCAAAGTGCGAAGTAGCTAGCAGCCCCCCTCCCTCGTGTCGGCAC
This sequence comes from Aegilops tauschii subsp. strangulata, assembly GCF_002575655.3. Lineage (NCBI taxonomy): Eukaryota > Viridiplantae > Streptophyta > Magnoliopsida > Poales > Poaceae > Aegilops > Aegilops tauschii. Next base: position 203,417,150 of record NC_053035.3, on the reverse strand, counting down.
GAAGGGAATCCTAAGCTATGAATGCATGCCCCCCAACCAAGGTTCACCTAGCAAAGTGTGAAGTAGCTAGCAGCCCCCCTCGTGTCGGCATGAAGGGAATCCTAAGCTATGAATGCATGCCCCCCAACCGAGGTTTACCTAGCAAAGTGCAAAGTAGCAGCCCCCCTCCCCACACACACTTTCAGTCGGCAGGCCAGAGAGGCATATCTCACCAAGATGGATCGTAAAACGGACCAAGAATAATCCACCTTGGTCGTACAACCTCTCTCTTGTTGTTGGTCAAAGTGATGGCCGTCCATGCGACCCCGGAGATGGGCTAGCTCGCCACTAATCACGCAAGTAGCTAGTCCCCGAAGACAACCACTGCATGCGTGTGGCCCAAACATATGTATGGAGAGGTGTGTTTTTGAGTACACAATGGAACAACTTTGATGTGGCACCGTGACTTCGAACTAGAAATCCCCACACTGAGTGAGGGTTAGGTTGACGATGCATATGTATGTTACACCACACTTCAAGCCGACGACGGGGATTCATGCATGCATGCGTGCATAGTATATGCGCTAAAACTTAATTAGGTCTGAATCTCACCATGACCTATACTACGATAACACGAACCAAATGAAGAATCCGCCATGGTAACCTATCCTGTTGTTGGTAAAGGTGATCATGGATGTCCATGCGGGCCCACGAATATATAGGCTTGTCACCGATAACCACGCGAGGGAGTGTACCGTTCGAAGCATGCATATGTATGGAGGTGATGCGTGCATGCATGTTTGAATACCATTTCACAACATTGATGTGGCGCGTGCGTCGAAAATCGTACACTCCCCACACAGAGTGAGATCAGTTCACGACGTGTCGTTGTACTAGCCACTTCGACTCGATGGGAGGGATTCATGCGTACATATGCATGTGTGTGTGCTCAAACTATATCATGCATGTCATCCCAGAGCATGACCTATATATATATATACCGTATTACAAGCAAAAAAATCCCCTCCTAAGTCAAATTAACCTCTCTCGTTGTCAGGCAAAAAGTAGTGATGGACCAAGCGGGCCCATAGATGGAAACCATCGATATCGCTGATAACCGCTCAAGTGGGTGCAAGAGGACAACCACCATCGCTTTGCATGTGGGCCAAACATATATATGTTGAATACCCAAAATGCACAACTTTGATGTGCCACATGCCTCAAAAACCGTAAACCATGCACCCACACAGAGCGAGGTTCATGAAGCGTACTACATATGATGGTCCCCTTCCCCCCACTTCGACGCATACTATATGCTCCTACCGTAATATGTACAACCCAAAAAGAATCCTCATCGATGGTGAAATTAATTAACCTCTCCCGATGTAGGTCAAACGGATGCATGCATGCATCGACGATGGCCTCGTGGGCCCACAGATGGAAGCGTTACACGTGAGTGTCCTAGCTAGGATTACCACCTCCTGCATGCATGTGTCCCAAAGAGGTGTTATGTGATGTTTGAATAGCCAATTTCACAATTTTGATGTGGCACGTGCCTCGGAAACCGAAAAGTCTCGACACTGAGTGAGGTGTACTTGTTCACGGACACGTACATATAGTATATATGCTAGTCCCCTCCCACCTCTTCGACGTGTACTATATACCACCATAACACAAACAAAAAAGATTCTACCTTGCTGGTCAAATTAACCTCACTGCCGGCTGTTCGTCAAAGTGTTGGACGATGACCTCGCGGGCCCACAGAAAGCGTCACATGCGAGTATCGAGTGTCGTGTAGGACAACCATCGACTGCATGTGACCAAAATGTGTATGTATGAAAGGGTTGTGTAAGGTTTTAAATAACGAATTCACGACTCTGATGTGGCACCGCCCTGCCTAACAAAACGGCTAATCCATACGGTGGCTCACAACTCGTAGTGTACTGCAAGCCACCCACCACCCCCCAGACGCACACACCCACACACACACCGTGAATCCACCTCAACTATGATGCATGCTAAATTAATTATCCCGCGGTGAACATATGTTACCAAAGGAGGGACGTTTTAATTTCAAAAAAACAGAGATCATTAAGACGTTTTAGTACATTAATTGATTGATTTTCTACGGGTATAATGTGCGAAAATCAAATTCGAGCTACATGCACACGTGACAGTGCACCTAAATGGATTGCAAAAACACATGTGTCTCACTGGGTGCATGTTTACTCCTCGTGCAACAAATTTTAAACATTGAGAATCTTGATTTTTAAATTCTAGTACATCCAAAACTTATTTGAAGTTCATGAAACTTATCGTGTTGTCATATGGACACCAATACAAAGTGGCATTGTACTTTTTTTGTCAAACTTGAGACTAGTTTTAATGTAATCTTTATCTAATTACAAACGGGAGATTATTAATAATAGGGAACCAATATCCCAAACGGATTATTTATTCAAACCGTGAGCATTAGACCAACAATGGATACGTGCCATGCTTCGGTTAAGCAATAAAGCGGCAGCGTTAATCATCCAAATAGAAAAACAATATATGTGTCGCCGCACGACCCGTGTGTCGTGCGAGCAGGTGTGAGTTGACGGGACGCATGCAAGCAGTCCGTGCCGCAGGCAGACCGGGAGGCGTGCGTGCAGGTGTGTGAATTGACATAGGCGTTCTCACTGCGCAGTGTCATTGGGAGGCGTGCGATTAGCTATGTGAAACGACGGTAGGCATGCCAGCAGTCCGGTGCGCAGGCTCACCAGGAGGCGAGCCATCGGTTTGAGCGCCGCCCGCCTCTCTCCTACTACTCCCACTACTCCATATTAATGGTGCGCCCGAGCGGCCGCACCCCCCATCCTCACCGCACACACAATCCTCTCTCTCTCTCCGCTTGCATCCTCGACGCCGCTCTCATTCCTCAAAGCCGTCAGTGTATGAGGATGTCGCCGAAGCACCCCATCGAAGGGAGGGCGACGCCGGGGCTGCTAAAGCACCGGAGCACATCGTGGAGATGGAGACAGAGGTTGTCGTCACCGCCGGCGAGTTATCGCTGCACCCTGACGTCGTTGACGTCGTCGAGCTTCCATGGCTGGAGGCGGAGTTCCACACCGACTCTGGTGACGACCCCGGCGACGACTCCGACGACCACTCCAGCGACGACTCCGACGATGACGGACAGTTGGTTAGTCATCTATACCCATTTATGTGTCAAATATATAGATCATAGGGTTTCTCTGGTTACTCCTGCCTCCCCATTTTTGGAATAGAAATCCTATGGTTATGTTCTCCCAATCCATGAAATCTGAGTAAGTTTCATTAGAACTGTGTAGTGTATTGATTGTTTGAATGGTACAAGTGATAAATGATTAGTTGTTTCATCTGTGCAAATGATTTCTGCTAGTAATCCGACTAGGGTTAATGTTTGTGCTAATAATTCCTAGCCAGGACATGACAATTGATTTTGAATGACCTACATATGTTTGTGCCATTATTTTCTTCAAGATTTGTTTGTACATAGACGACTGTGCTTAAAAATCGAACCATAATCTCTGGATATGTATAAATAAATAGCCATAAATTCCTAATCCTACTTCACGACATGTAAACATTGATTTGATGCCAAATTTGTTTTACTATTTGTATATGTGATGTCTGACGATGTGGACATCGAGGATGAAGATGGCCAGAGGAGGTACAAGAGGCAAATCCCGAGGGAGCTTTATGCGGGAAAGCATAACAGGCGTATTAGGACCTGGAACGGCGGCTATCGATGCCCATTTTGCAACCACAAGCTTCATGACGCGTATCTAAGTGTTCTGGCACATGCAAGAGGACGGGTCGTTGGCTCCTTCAAGCAGAAGTATTCTCGCAGGGTGGCCCACGGCGCGTACGCCGAGTACCTGGAGAAGCTTCAGGATTATGCCGGCATGTGAGATGAGATGTGGGATCGAACTATGTACGCTTGAGTATGCTTAATGACGGTTGAACTATGTACTTATGGTTGACCTATGCTTATGTACGTGTACGCTTATTATCTATGTCTGAGTATGTTTAATCTATATTTACTTATGTCTAACCGTGGTATATGGATGCAATCAGTTCGGTTGATGGAATCTACTTTCGTCTTGGTTTATTGGTCCCCTTTGTAATTTGTGTTAAATTTTGACCAAAGGTTTATCTGACAAAATGTTAGTGCAGGTCAGCAAAAATTATATCGTTGGATGGGTATTTGAGCATAGTGTTCAATAATATAATTTTTGCTGACATGCATAAACATTTCTTAGTTAAATATTTGGTCGAAATTTGGTAAAAACTACAAAGGGGACCAATAAACCAGGATGGAGGTAGTACGTCAATCACATACGATTCCCAAAATTGGAACCGTGTGCAATGACTTTTATTTCGCCTGTTGCGTCAATCACACAGGGTTGGCTCTAGCAAACCGTCGCCTCCAAAATTCTTTGTGGGACAGAAAACCCTCACCAGCCCATTCAAAAAAGAAAAAAGAAAACTCTCACCATCCGCACGTCACAAAAACCCTCACCCCGCCCGCCACCCCCTTCGGTCCCTATTCACACCTGCACAAACTCCTCCGTGTCTATGCATGGCACCGCCTATCGCGACGGTAACCACTTAGCTCGACGCCTGCCGTCGCCGCCAGGTTGCCAGCAAAGCCCACCGCATTTCGCCACTTCCCTTGCCGCCGCCTATCGCCATCGACTTTCTCGACGCTGCTCGCGGTCGACCCAACTCCGCTCGATTGAGGAATCTGCCGTACTGAGGGTTCTTTCCCATGGACAACAAGGTAACTAATTTAATGAGATATTATCTCATCTCTTATCCCAGTTCATCTGCCTCCTTTAATCACCCGACCGAAATCGCCGTGAATTCATTTTTATTCGAGCTGATTTGAGGGCTTTCTTTCGTTCATAGAGTGTATAGTGCACGGACACATCATGACCTTGCGGCCTCCGCAAGACATTCCATCTCACCATACCATATGACTTGAGGATGCTGATACGTCTCCAACGTATCTATAATTTTTGATTGTTACATGCTATTATATTATCTGTTTTGGATGTTTATAGGCTTTATTAAACACTTTTATATTATTTTTGGGACTAACCTATTAACCCAGAGCCCAGTGCCAGTTCCTGTTTTTCCCCTTGTTTCAGTGTTTCGAAGAAAAGGAATATCAAACAGAGTCCAAACGGAATGAAACCTTCGGGAGAGTTATTTTTGGAAAGAAAGCAATCTGGGAGACTTGGAGTGCACGTCAGGGGATCAACGAGGAGAGCACGAGGCAGGGGGCGCGCCCACCCCCCCTGGGCGCGCCCTCCACCCTCGTGGGCCCCTCATGGCTCCCCTGACTGACTTCTAATATATATCAATATACCCTAAAACCATCGAGGAACAGAATAGATTGGGAGTTCCACCGCCGCAAGCCTCTATAGCCACCAAAAAACCAATCGGGACCCTGTTCTGGCACCCTGCCGGAGGGGGATCCCTCACCGGTGGCCATCTTCATCATCCCGGTGCTCTCCATGACGATGAGGGAGTAGTTCACCCTCGGGGCTGAGGGTATGTACCAGTAGCTATGTGTTTGATCTCTCTCTCTCTCTCTCGTGTTCTTGAGGTGATACGATCTTGATGTATCGCGAGCTTTGCTATTATAGTTGGATCTTATGATGTTTTCCCCCCTCTACTCTCTTGTAATGGATTGAGTTTTCCCTTTGAAGTTATCTTATCAGATTGAGTCTTTAAGGATTTGAGAACACTTGATGTATGTCTTGCCTTGCTTATCTGTGGTGACAATGGGATATTCACGTGATTCACTTGATGTATGTTTTGGTGATCAACTTGCGGGTTCCGCCCATGAACCTATGCATAGGGGTTGGCACACGTTTTCGTCTTGACTCTCCGGTAGAAACTTTGGGGCACTCTTTGAAGTACTTTGTATTCCTTGAATAGATGAATCTGAGATTGTGTGATGCATATCGTATAATCATACCCACGGATACTTGAGGTGACATTGGAGTATCTAGGTGACATTAAGGTTTTGGTTGATTTGTGTCTTAAGGTGTTATTCTAGTACGAACTCTTGAATAGATCGATCCGAAAGAATAACTTTGAGGTGGTTTCGTACCCTACCATAATCTCTTCGTTTGTTCTCCGCTATTAGTGACCTTGGAGTGACTCTTTGTTGCATGTTGAGGGATAGTTATATGATCCAATTATGTTATTATTGTTGAGAGAACTTGCACTAGTGAAAGTATGAACCCTAGGCCTTGTTTCCTAGCATTGCAATACCGTTTACGCTCACTTTTATCATTAGTTACCTTGCACTTGTATCATCCATATTGCACTTGTATCACCATCTCTTCACCGAACTAGTGCACCTATACAATTTACCATTGTATTGGGCGTGTTGGGGACACAAGAGACTCTTTGTTATTTGGTTGCAGGGTTGTTTGAGATAGACCATCTTCATCCTACGCCTCCCACGGATTGATAAACCTTAGGTCATCCACTTGAGCGAAATTTGCTACTGTCCTACAAACCTCTGCACTTGGAGGCCCAACAACTTCTACAAGAAGAAGGTTGCGTAGTAGAAATCAGATGCGCGCGATATGTTCAATCTCACCCTAAATCGGCTGGCATGGCCTACTTTCCTGAGCATATTCTAAATATTACTACATTTGAATAAAAGGTGCCACATGCACCATATACGTCAAAGGGGATTTTCCCCTCTTCTTTCTATATTAGGCAAATTAATGATGTATTGTTCTTTCGATCAATCTCATATTTCCATGACATCATGTTTACCCTATCTGTTTAATTATAGATTTTTGTCCTTCGATTTCGACTACTGTACAGTTCTTTCAATTTGGGCCCATATTTGCATGTTACCATATTTTATTTAACAATCCTACCATTTTCTACAGCGCGTCCCTTGCTATGCAACAGAATCTGTAGTGCACAATCTTTCCCTTTACATAAATCAAGACTGCAGGGATGTCATACTGCACACAAACCATGGATTTACAATCGTTTCTACTGTAAGACTTGATGAACATGGTGACTCCTATTTTGGCACTGGCTTTTGGAAAGAAATTTCGAAGTTTTATGAACTGAAAGCTGGCACTAGAATTGCACTGCACATAAAAGGGCCTGGTCATGAGATGTATGCTAACTTCCCCGACGATATCATCCATCCAGACTTTGTTCGAAGTAAGTTTTATTTTCAACTATCTGCATGTTGACTTACCCAGCAATATCAAATGAATTGTGTAGTATTTAAGCAACCAATTGTTATTCCCTTTTCTTACTATATTCCTACCTAATAACTTCTAGTTACCAATACACTTTTCTATTGCCCTGTTTTAACTAAATATTCCATGTACTCCCATTTCTATCAGAAAGCGCCGCTGACAAGGAGACTTCGGAGGTGGAGAATGGGGCTACCAACAAGCGGAGGCGGGGCGAGCTAGAACCGCAAGAGACTCCAGCAGGCCTAGACTTCATCAACAGACTCCTCGATAATATGTTGACAGTCATCATCTCCGTCCTTCCAATCAAATATGGGGCGCGGACAACCGTCCTTTCCCGGCGGTGGCTCCCCCTATGGAACTCCAGCCCTCTCGACCACATCGACACCCACGAGCTCTGCCATGGCTATCGCAAAAGCTTGGATGTGTTCTCCAAGATCCTCGGCAGTCACCTTGGCCCAACCAGAGGCCTTAGAATGGGCAAGTTCCGTTCCAACGGCAAGGACCGAGCCAAGCTTGATGACTGGTTCCGATCCCCCACCCTAGATCAGCTTGAGGAGCTCACTTTTGATGATGGGCATATGCGCTCGCTGCCAATGTCCGCGCTCCGCCTCGCGCCCACGCTGCGCGTCACCAAGTTCAGGAACTGCCATCCCCCCTTAATGACGCGCCCGCTCTTATTCTACCACGACTGAAGCACCTCGAGCTCATCGCCGTCTTCCTCTCAAACGGTGACATGGAGCACCTGCTCCGTGGCTGTACTACACTCGAGTACCTTCATCTTCAGGCGATCAATGGGTTGAGTACCTTCCACATCACCTCCATGACTCTTCGGACTATTTATGTGTGTTGCTGGTGCGGCTGGAAGACATCACAAGATGTGTACCACGGTATGGTCATTGAGGACACACCTGCACTTGAGAGATTACTTGTAGTTGATCAAGAATGTCCAACAAGAATCAATGTCATTTCTGCACCGAAATTGTAAGTGGTGGGCTACTCGTCTGACAATTACTCCGAACTTGTTATTGGATCCACACCCGTTCAGGTACAATAGCCGCCTTCTACCTCTCCTTCTACAAATTAACATTATTTCTAATTTTGAAGATGTTTTTTCGTCTGTCATTCAGAAAATGATTCCGACAAGCTTGACCCCGAAACTGCACACAGTGAAGGTCTTGGTACTAGAATCTATCGGCCCCAACCTGGAGCAAGTTGTCAGTTTCCTAAGATGCTTTCCGTGCCTTGAGAAGCTATATATCGAGGTGATGTTCCTTTCCTGTTAAATGTTAACCATAAGGGAGTTTAATTTGTGACACCTTTTTTGTAGCGACCCGACCCGAAATCGGTCAAGTCTCTGTGTAGCTGTACCATCCCAAGATCATGCTGGCACACACAGTAGATTGATGCAAAGATTCAAAGTTCAATCACACCTGAATTTATTACACGATTCTCATATCGAGTCTTTATTACATCATAATAAATTCGGCCGAAGGCCAACTCATGAGAAATGAACTAAATAAAGCTGCGGAAGCGTAGACGAATAGCGAGTCCATCCGACTCCATAGGGAAATCGCCAAGCGTGGATCGTAGCCTCACTCCTGATCGGAAAACTCCTCTGCAACATAAGACGTGGCAGCCGTGTAGGTCAGCATTTTGAATATGCCGGCAAGTCATGAAGAGAGAACAACAATAAAATTACTAATACTATATGCAATTTGGCTTTGGGGCTCTAAGTTTCATTGTTTTGCGAAAAAGCCGGTTTTTCCCTACAACAAGGACTTGTTTGCAATTACTACAAAATGTTGGTAGTTATTGAGATGGTTCCGCCAACCAATGTCTCATTCCCAAATATTAAATAACTCCTCAATTAATTTATTAAGTTCGGTGTTGAGATATCCAAAATACTCCAAGTTCCAGAGGCTCAAATTGTCCGTAACCGAGGACACGGCTAATCGATTAGGTCTTCACTCTGCAGAGGTTTGTGCACTTTACCCGCAAGAATGGTTCCCTCCTTTAAGTCTTTGCACTGCCTGGTGTTTGAAGACGGGACGAACGAAACAGGGTCTTCCGAAGAGTTCCTCTGGGCCACTGCCGGTGCCCATCCAATCCCTTCGTTCTTCTACATCTCGTAGCACCGTCCGGCCAGAGTCACGCCTAGGGTCGACCAAGCCAGAGCCCATAATGGCTTGCGGCTGCACAGGTAAGCTTCCGGTCAATGGGGTATCCATCCGTCTCTTCGTGGCTGGGTGAAGCTTTCCGCAAGATGTCATGGCGCTTCTCCATGCATCCCGGCCATCCGCTGGTTTCTCCAGGGTGCCCGTCAACCGTCCTCCACCCAGTAGTGAATTTTGAAGTCCATCTTGAGCTTGATGTCATGGGATTTTCATCATCTTGACTCTTGCATCTCCCTTATGAATCACTCAACCAACCCCGTCTACGAGCATAGCAAAATAAACTACATCGTCCCGGGCATCGGTAACAGGGGAGAAGGGTTCATCCTACCTCATGATACTACTCAAGAACATAACTTAACAAAATTCTCCTACTGCATGCATGGTGGGGAGGTATAACTCTAATGCAATAAAATCATAGGTATTGTAAAAACATGATCAAATGACTTGCCTGGCTGACGGTCTTCGAAAGCTAGCGACTCGTAATAGCAAACTTCGCACTCCGGGAATTCTACCGAGTCAAACAATAGCACAAATAAGTATAGCACAATATAACAAAACAGCAAGTTGAAGTAAAACACCTAAGCACTCAAACCAAAACCAAAGAAAAACTCGGAGAAAGCAAATCAAGGTTTTCATCATATCAAGCAACAACTAAGAAGTAGTTTTACACAACTAAAACTTTTCTTAACAGAACCTAAGCATTGGTTTTGCTAACTAACAGAAGGGAAAACATCATACAAACTAGTAGCAAAAAGAATCACACCAAAAGCTATTATAGAACTCCTATTATGCCTAAAACAATCCTAGCAAAGAAAATAAAATAAAAAAAATTATTCTATCGTAAATAAAAGTTCATCCTCTGTAGCTACAGAAACTAATCTAAAATAAACTATAACATAATAAAAATAAAATTATTTACTAACTAGATCAGTAGGAAAACAGTAACTAGCTAAATAAACAAGAAAAACTTGATTTCAACATAAAACTAATTGTTTATTAAATCTAAAATACCCAAGCAAGTTCCTACTGCTAGGCATGGTCAAAACTAAGCAGTAGCAAAAAGAATCACTAAAAAATAATAATCTTAACTCAATTTATGGCAGAAAAACTAATCTGTCTAAATCTAATATAAAACTATTTCTAATAATTTAAACATGGCTAAACATATTTTCTACAGAAACTACAACAAATTTGCAAACTAACAAAAAAAGAATCAACTAAAAATAATAAATAACCTAAAAGATATAGATTTTTCAAGATTGGAACTTTTCTGTTTTTAAAACAGAACGTAAATAACAGAAGAAAAGAACTAATGGGCGCTATTGGGCTCGCGGTGGTGCGATCTGAAACTAAACAGCGCTCGGGCGGAAATTAACAAAAACCAGCGCGGCTAATAACTAAACCGACCGATTCGATCTAATCAAATAAACCGTAAACTAAACCGGAGAAAAACCGAACTACTAAAAATAAACCTAACCCTTCGCTACGATCTAATCTACGGCGTACATGCGAGATCTAACGGTGGAGGGGAGTCCGGTGGCTTACAGCGGCGGCCGACGGCGAGGTGGGCTCGGGCGTTGGTGGCAGGGGTGCTCCGGTGGTCCGGGGCGGCGGCGAAGTCGTCGGCGGGTGCGGCAGCTCGAGGGGAGGTCGGGGATGGAGTCAGTGGAGCTCGGGGGCGACTGTAGCGATCGGGGCAACGGCGGCGACTCCCTGATGAGCTGCAGCTCCGGCGAGCGGTGGTCAAGCTTGGGGGCGACGGCTCTGGGGGTTCCTGGGCGACGAGAGGATGTCAGGGTGGTGCGAGATGAAGTGGCGGTGCGGGTGGAGGAGCTTGGAGGTCGAGGGTGGCTCACCGGCGGCGTAAGTGGCGGCGAACCGAGGTGGTGGCGGCGAGATGCGAACGGAGAGGGTTTTAGGGGGTTCGGGAGAGGAAGGGCGTAGGTATTTATAGGACATAAGCTTGCGCGAGGGGAAGGCTTCGGAGCGTGAACCCGGGAAGATCGCGGCGACGGGCGTGCTCCAGTTGTGCTCCGGCTTGGCAAGGCGTGGATGAGGGGAAAGAAAGGAGCGGGCCCCGCTGGTCAGTGAGAGGGAGAGAGGTGAGACGGGTCGGGCAACCGAGGGGGAGAGGGTTCGGGCGCGACGCAGGTGGAGCTGGCTGGCTGGCGCGCTGGGCTGCGGCCTCGGCGACTGGGCCTGCTGGCCTGGCGCCTGGCGCGCGGGGTTGCGGCCTCGGCGCTGGTGGGCTGCGGCCTCGGCGACTGGGCCTGCTGGCCTGGCGCCTGGCGCGCGGTTTTTTTTTTGAATTACCACAGAGAGAGAAAACTAATTATAGATAAACCTATAATATTTTTATATAGGACATATATATATATATCAAAATTCTCACGGGAATTAATCCTGCAACGTGGACATTTTTCCAGGGGCAAAACTCAAACTAAAAAAACAATTTCTGGAAATCCCAAATAAAATTCAAATTTGAATTCAAACTTTTTGGCAATACTTTTCTTCTGACATTTTTGGAGTGTCATGTTAGCTCCTCTCATATTTTTGATCAAGTATTTGTCAGGGATATTTGAAATAAATTTCAATGCTAAATCAAGTTCAAATTCACAACAAAAACTCAACTGCCTCTGAAATTTTCAAATGCCACTCAATTTCAATCAAAATGCATAGATGCTTAGCTAATAATTGTAAAACATTCCAAATTGAAAATTTGGGATGTTACATTTTTCCAAGTTTACAATGACAATGTACTACGATTTCTGAAGGATTCTTTTGGAGGATTTCAGTACATACATGTCCCCCCCTGATACGTCTCCAACGTATCTATAATTTATGAAGTATTCATGCTATTATATTATCCTTCTAGGATGTTTTATATGCATTCATATGCTATTTTATATGATTTTTGGGACTAACCTATTAACCTAGAGCCCAGTGCCAGTTTCTGTTTTTTCCTTGCTTTTGAGTTTTACATAAAAGGAATACCAAACGGAGTCCAATTGACGTGCCAATTTTTGATGATTTTTTCTGGACCAAAAGAAGCCCCCGGAGTAAAAGAGTTGGGCCAGGAGAGTCACGGGCTGCCCACGAGGGTGGGGGGTGCGCCCACCCCCGCTGGGTGTGGGCCCCTGCCTCGTGGACAACCCGGAGACCCCCCTGACGTGAGACCTACACCAAAAAATCTTATAAATACTGAAACCTCCAGAAAACAGAATAGATCGGGAGTTCCGCCGCCGCAAGCCTCTGTAGCCACCAAAAACCAATCGGGACCCTGTTCCGGCACCCTGCCGGAGGGGGGATCCCTCACCGGTGGCCATCCTCATCATCCCAGCGCTCTCCATGACGAGGAGGGAGTAGTTCACCCTCGGGGCTGAGGGTATGTACCAGTAGCTATGTGTTTGATCTCTCTCTCTCTCGTTCTTGAGGTGGCACGATCTTGATGTATCGCGAGCTTTGCTATTATAGTTGGATCTTATGATGTTTCTCCCCCTCTACTCTCTTGTAATGGATTGAGTTTTCCCTTTGAAGTTATCTTATCGGATTGAGTATTTAAGGATTTGAGAACACTTGATGTATGTCTTGCGTGGGATAACTGTGGTGACAATGGGTTATTCTATTGATTCACTTGATGTATGTTTTGGTGAGCAACTTGCGGGTTCAATGAACTTATGCATAGGGGTTGGCACACGTTTTCGTCTTGACTCTTCGGTAGAAACTTTGGGGCACTCTTTGAAGTACTTTGTGTTGGTTTGAATAGATGAATCTAAGATTGTGTGATGCATATCATATAATCATACCCACGGATACTTGAGGTGACATTGGAGTATCTAGGTGACATTAGGTTTTGGTTGATTTGTGTCTTAAGGTGTTATTCTAGTATGAACTCTATGATAGATCAAACGGAAAGAATAGCTTCATGTTATTTTACTACGGACTCTTGAATAGATCGATCAGAAAGGATAACTTTGAGGTGGTTTCGTACCCTACCATAATCTCTTCGTTTGTTCTCCGCTATTAGTGACTTTGGAGTGACTCTTTGTTGCATGTTGAGGGATAGTTATATGATCTAATTATGTTATTATTGTTGAGAGAACTTGCACTAGTGAAAGTATGAACCCTAGGCCTTGTTTCCTAGCATTGCAATACCGTTTACGCTCACTTTTATCATTAGTTACCTTGCTGTTTTTATATTTTCAGATTACAAAAACCTATATCTACCATCCATATTGCACTTGTATCACCATCTCTTCGCCGAACTAGTGCACCTATACAATTTACCATTGTATTGGGTGTGTTGGGGGCACAAGAGACTCTTTGTTATTTGGTTGCAGGGTTGTTTGAGAGAGACCATCTTCATCCTACGCCTCCCATGGATTGATAAACCTTAGGTCATCCACTTGAGGGGAATTTGCTACTGTCCTAGAAACCTCTGCACTTGGAGGCCCAACAACGTCTACAAGAAGAAGGTTGTGTAGTAGACATCACCCCCCCCCCATATTGGTTGCTTGATCCATATGGTTACAATCAATAAGCATTTCTCCTTGGATTCATCTGTACTAGTTTTCTTAGAGAACTTTTCATCCACTCCAACCTCTTGTGAAGAAGGCTACATTTTTCTAGAATGTAATCAAATGCCCATGTTAATCATGTCAGGTCGAAGATGGCATGTTAGTGCATTTTACAAATCCTGCAAACCAAATAGGCATGTAGTAGTGTTCAAAACTGCATGTAGGCACTAACACATTTTCTTCTTTTGCGGATAAGATTAGGCCCAGTGGTGGATAATGTGATACAATATAACAATCATGTCGAATGCCTAGATCTTCATCTCTTAGAAATTACTTTGAACTCCTACCGAGGGACCTTACCGGAGATTATATTCGCCAGGTTCTTTGTTGTCAGAGCAAGGGTGCTGAAGGTAATGAGGTTTGCCCTACATTTATTTCGCAAAAATGAATGGTTTGTTGATTAGCGTCGGCGCCTGCAGCAGAATGGAATAGGCTCCAAAAATGCTGAATTTCATTTTGGAACTTCAGACGACAGAGTAATCGGAAGTCATCATGTCAACCCCATACATGACTTCTCAGTGACTGACCCCTTTGCAAAAATTGTGAGGTTTCGAAACCAGACTTGGAAGTGGTAATATTAGTTTGAACATCTCTAATATCCATGTTTAGCGGATCAGCGCGAGCGTTTGCAGCTGATGAGCTGAATTTCATTCCTAATATCAGTTTGAACCTTATAATCTTCGAATTTGAGCCATATAACTCTGGAATTTGAACCTTGTAATATTTCAAGCTTTTGTGGTACAATCGTTGAAATGGCATCGTATGAGACTCATATATTGCTAGCACTATTTTAACCTTAATATGCAATGGTCTTATATTTTATTAACCATTCTCGAATCTGTTTACCTTGTCGATCTCACAGCACACGATCTATATAGCTAACTCAACTGCGATCTTCGACATTATTGCACACAGTTGGTTTATTCCATCGTGTGCACTGTAGAGCGCAGAATTAATTATTGTACTCGAGTGTCCATCATCACCCTTCTGTGTAACTTTGACCTCATCACCCACGGGTAAACTTATGACCGAAGTCATTCCACACACTTCGTTTTTACAAAGCTTTTTGCCAATAAACGCCCACGATTTGTCCCTCTTCTAGCCGATGCGTGACCAAACTAGCCGGGCAGGAAGCTTGCGCGATAAACTGTGTGGTAGCGCGGGAACAGGCTCACCGACGATACATTTGGCGCCTCTTCGAGCCCACGCGTGGTCAAACGAAACGCATGCGGTGTGGTGTAGTCAAGGGTGCACTGGAATCCTCCGCTATGAATGATGTGACAAGACGTGACGATTACAGGCCGGCTGGCCCCCATTTATTACAACGACCATTTAACCCTTGTGTCTCTTCAACCTTTCGATCGCGCCCCACCATTGCAAGAAGCACACCCACCACGAGAAATTCTTAGAGGGTATTCTGCACGGCTCCTATGGCGCTCCGCGTGGCTGCCGACGACGAGCAGCAGTTCACCATGCGTGCCGTGGTGGACACCAACAGAAGGTTCATGGACCTCTCGGTGGTGTACACCAGCGACCGGGTCTGGGTGGAGCACTCCATCCACATCATGGAGCTGTTGCTTGCCGAGGAGAAGTACAAGGTGGTCGGGTTTGACCTCGAGTACACCCGCGCTCGTGCCGGGTCTCGTCCCAAGGTCGCCACCCAGATGTGCGTGCGCCACCACGTCCTCGTCTACTACTATTGCGTGGCCACAAGGCCTTGCGAGCGTTTCGCCAGGTTTGTCAACAGCCCCCACTACATGATCGCTACGGTGGACATCACCAACGATGTAAAGGCGCTCGAGAATTCGGGCATTGCCTGCCAGAATCTTGTCGACATCCAGGGCCAATACAAGATCTGGGCAGCAAGGAGCATGAGAAGGACTCACTGGTTCACCTCGCCGAGGCCATCATCGACCCCTACTACAGAGACATGAAGGATTCGTGCAAGGACAAACGTGCCTGGCACTCGGCCTGGATGGAGAAACTCGACAAAGCTCACGTCGTGTACGCGACCAAGGAGGCGTACACGAGCTACGACATGTGCAGGCAGATCGTTAACATGAGGAAGTGCCTCCTTCCCCAAAACAGCCAGGAATCCAGCCGGAAGCAGAACAATGGAAAGCGTCGTCGCAACAATAAGTAGATGATTAGATCCTTGTTTCTCCTAGTTTAGTATGCATGGAATTGCTTACTTTGGTGTGTGGAAATGTTATGTGTGTAGTCACTTGTGTAATTGTATGCTTAATTTGGTTATGCAATGCTGTCTTTTTAAGTATATATGTTGATGCTCTGTAGACAGAGCGTAGATGTTGTGCAGACAAAGAAAATCACATCGCACACGGACTAAACAATGGAACCCGTCGGTGATGTTTTCATCAATCACTCACAATTGTATACCAGCAATCGTTTGCTCACAACACACACGGTTTGTTAGCAGCAATCGTCTGTGTTGTTATCGGTCTTCACACACGTTTCCGATTACAGACCTGTTTGCCGCATATCACACACATCTTGTTAAGTTGAACCGTTTTTGTTCTCTTGTCTCAATGCAAACAGTTCATCCGAGTGAACCGCGTGTCGTATATCACACACACCTTGATTTGGCTAACCGTTTCTTTTGTGTTGCCTAATCACAAACAGTTCATCCGAGTGAACCGTATGCTGTATATCGCACACACCTTCATCTGGCTGCCTGTTTCTTTTGTTCCTCCTCATCGCAAACCGTTCATTGAACTGAACCGTATGCCCTGCATCGCACACGCAACTAAAATCTGAACCGTGTTTGATGCATCCTCCATCGCAAACGTTCTTCACCTTTTTGACGATTTTTTTACACCACCGTTTGCGATTATTGCACTGCATACAGTTTCGTCGAAGGGTCTCTGATCGTAGTGTCGCGTTAGCAGCATCCTGCAGTGGTGAAGGTTGATGTAGAGGCCCTCCGTGATCGAATCCCCCTCCGGCAGAGTATCGAAACAGGTCTCCAGATGGGATCTCACGAGAACAGAAACTTGTGGCAGCGAAAAAGTATTTTTGGTGTGCCCCCTGGTATACGGGGAATATTTGGGTATTTATGGAGCTGAGGTTAGGGTTAGGGGTGCCACGATGGGCCCACAAGCTCGGGGGCGCCCCCTAGGGCGCGCCTGGTGAGCTTGTGGCCCATCCGTGGCCCTTCTGGCCTCCTGCCGAAGCTTCCTAGGTGTCTTCTAGTCCAAGAAAAATCGTCAAAAAAATTCATTCCGTTTGAACTCCATTTGGTATTGATTTTCTGTAAAAGTCAAAAATAAAGAAAAAACATCAACTCGCACTAGTCACTAGGTTAATAGGTTAGTCTCAAAAATGATATAAAATAGCATGATAATGCATATAAAACATCCAAGATGGATAATATAATAGCATGAAACAATAAAAAATTATAGATACGTTCGAGACGTAAACGGCCAGAGGTGGCCATGGGTGCGTGGCAGGGCGCGCGGGCGCTGCGGTTTACGGCGACGCAATCAAGGGGAAAACAGGGGGAACGTGGAGAGGAGCTCACCGCGGTTCCAGGGCGAGCTCGAAGAGGCTGGTGGTGCAGTGACGGCGACGAATTCATTGATGGCGTCGCGGTGACCGGAGGTTGAAGACGACGTCGATCCCTGCGTTGTGGTGATCTCCTGCTCGACCTGCTCCTAGGAGTCGATGTAGACGAAGCACACACTGCTCCTGGCAAGGCCTCAGCCGATGAGGTGGACGATGGCCACGCAGATGACGACGGCGCGGAGATGGTGGCGTCGGGGTCTGCAGTAGTGAGACGAACGAGTGGGGGAGAGGGGATTAGAAGCCAGGGTATGGTCATGGGCATCTAGCGCTGCTTTTATCCTCCCCATGACGCAGGTGTCAACCATCCACGGCATGGCCGGCGTGGATGTGCGCCACGCCTGGAAAATCCTATATGCCGCATACTGCGTCAAGATGTCGAGCGTTCGCACAGGATTCAGCATGGAGGGACGCGATCTGGGCCGGCTTGTTACGGTTAGCCTACCAACGGTTTTCTCAGGTTTTGGGAACCTTCTAGAAGGTTCCCTGAATCGGTTTTTCTTTTTTCCTATTTGTTTTTGTGGCTGGTTTTCATTTCGGTTTTTTGTTCGTTTTTTCTTTTCTGTTTATTTTTTATTTTAGTTTTCGTTTTTATCTTTTCTGTTTCTTTCTTCTTTCTTGTTTATTTTTCTGAATATTTCAAATTTTGTTCAGATTTTCAAAAAATGTTTCTCTTAACAAAATTTGTTCAGAATTTGAAAAAATGTTCATGTTTCAAAAAATGTGCAGGAATTTCAAACAAATGTTCCTGTTATATTGTTCACAAATTCAAATTTTGTTCAGATTTACAAAAAAATGTTCCTCTTAACAAAATTCGTTCAGAATTTAAAAAAACGTTCACGTTTCAAAAAATGTGCAGGAATTTCAAAAAATGTTCCTACTATAAATTTTTCACAAATTCAAAAATTGTACATGAATTCCAAAAATGTTCATATTTTGAAAATTTTGTTCACAAATTCCAAAATAGTTCACATTCTATTAAAATTTGTTGACAATTCAGAAAATGTTCATGATCCGAAAATCTGGTCAGAAATTTGTGAAATGTTTGTGGTTCCAATTTGTTGTTCGGAATTTGATGAAAAGTTCCATTTTTGCACTTTTTGTTAATAAATTCTAAAAATGTTCGTAGTTATAATTCTTTTTTCAAATTTCACGAAATGTTCCTTTTTTATTATTTGTTCAAAAATTCAAAAAAGTTCGAAGTTTCAAAATTTGTTTAGAATTTGATAATTTGTACACGTATTGAAAAAATGTACCTGTTGCCGAAAATTGTTCAGAAATTCAAAAAATGTTTGCACATTTTCATATTATACACTTTAAAGAAGTACACTTAAAAATATATCACTGCAGTAACTAATTCAAGTTCGTGACATTAACTGATTGAAATTCGCTACAGTAGAGTAGCCCAGTTCTACGCTAACACTAGTTCTTTAAACTTTGCGCTGCATTTCAGAGATCTGAACATGTGTGGTGTAGTGGCTGTGAGGTCGCAATGACAAGCCGCTGGTCTTGTGTTCAAATCCTCGCATCGCACCATCGTTGCCTTTTGCTATCTTTTTCCGTCTCGCGGTAGAGCTCGATGGGCCGGCCCACTCGCGCTGTCTCCTGTGCGAACGCCCAACATTTTGACGCATAATGCGGTGCATAGGACCTCCCCTCCCTGCCTCCTGTACAGAGGAAGGAGATAGGAGGTGGGCTGGGCTAGCTACTGGTTTTTGGGCTATAAGTGCACAGTAGTGAAACTCTTCTATTTCTTCTTCTTTTCTGTTTTAGTCTTTGTTCCTATTTTCTATTTTAATTAGCTACTAAATGAATTTAGTTAAAGGTGAAAAGTGGTAATTAAATATTAGGCAACATATTGGAGAGGCCCACAAAGTATGATGTCAATTGCAAATGTATACATATTTGTCTACTTTGAAAAGGCCATTTCAGTTGATGTTGGACCACTTATTAATTTCCTAGGAATTTATTCGTGAGTCAAATGAAGTTGGTTTCAAAATGAAAATGATCAGGGGAATTTATAGACTAATGCGAACATTTGAGTTTTATTGTTCAAAGAAATAATAATTTCACTTGCAATTTAAATTTGAATTTGACTTTGATTTTTGGACAAGTGACAAATTGCATAGTAATCATGATAACATGGCAACCATTAGGGGGAGATTACTGTAGTATGATTATTGGGGTGTTACACTCATGACGTCAAGCTTGATGATGCTCCAGCACTTATTGAAAAAGAGGCCGATGAAACCATCCGGCCTGGGGGGCTTGTCACTAGGCAAAGCGTTGATGGCCTCCATCACTTCATCCTTAGTAAATTGGTGGTTCAAGTCCGAGAGTTCATGCGGCGCACTAACAAGCTCATCCCAATTGAGGTCTAAGTATCTTGGGGTTCCCCATCCCATCAACTCAGAGAAATGGTTGTGGATTATCTCCACTTTAAGCTCATGTTTGGTTACTCAATCGTGATTATGCTTGATTATATTGCTTTTTTTCCCTCTGGGCATTGATCTTCCGGTGAAAATATTTGGTGTTGCCGTCTCCCTCCTTGAGGTTTGTCATCCAAGCACATTGTTTTTCTTGAGCCCTCTCGATCACTGAAAGACTAATAACGCCCTCTTGACCTTGGGACGAAGATCTTTCTCCCCAGTGGAGAGAGGCCGCTCTTCTTGTGCAGGGTAAGATTATCAAAAGTGAGCATGAAGATGCACCTTTGATTTAGAAAAGAGCCTCATGCTCCACTCGATTTGTCTTGTACCAGTCTTTCTGGGTTTATGGTGTAGCACATGATAGGGATCCACATGAGTGGTTGGCTCAACCCACACTTTTTGGTCCACTTCGGTGAAGCCCGGAATGAAGGTCCAAAAGTTTTCGAATTTGAAAGTCCGCGTCCTTCTAGGCCCATGATCATCATAAGTAATAATGCGCAATGATCGGAGAGGGGAGTCGAGAGAGCATGGAGAATGTGCGTATTGAATTGGACGTCCCAATCCTCGTTGCAAAAGGAGTCAAACTTGCGGAAGTACCTTTCTCAGCTCGAGCTCAAATGCTCCTAGTGTGAACAATAAAATCAAAGAAAATAGAAAAAAAAATCAAAAAATCTGAATTTTTGTATGGCAAACTTTAAGGAATGTTTGAAGTGCGTGCAAAGATTCATCACGAAATCACATAGGTACTCCCTTTTTTTTTACCTTTTTTCTCTTCTTCTAACTATATACGCAATGGGCTGGCCCAGTTGCTGGGTGATGAGCTATTTGCCTTGAGCAAGACCAGCATGTGCATGCAAAGATTCATCACGAAATCACATTGGTGGAAGTGGTGAAAGAAAAACAAAATCAGAGCTCCAAAATATGTTTGAAAATACCATTTTCAGAGCATAGATTTTTTTTTGTCACGCGTTCAACAAATGTGATTTCGTGATGAATTTTGCATGAACCGCAAACATTCCATCATTATGATTTTTTTTGAATTTACTGAAATGTTTTGGAAAGTTGCTCTTTTTAGATAAGGTAGATGAGCAAGTAACAGTATTTTGTGATCTTGGCACCAAACTGGGTCTTGCAAATTGGTCCGTAGAGTGAGGAGACCAATTTAAATTTTAGTTGGCGTTGTCTTTCTACCTGATTCAGTAACTAAGCAGATGATCCAAAGCAACAAAAGAGACCACCAAAATCGTTTACCACACGACCATTTCATTCCTTGTATGTTTGTACGTACGTATCTGTAGTTCTGTACCACACAATCAAAAGAACTGGGAGCAATATACAGTTACATGCTTGTTTGCTGAACTCCTGAAAGCTTCATAGTTGAGAGCCTTGAGACTATATTTAAGCATCAATCGCCATGTACTCCAAGACGCCAACAATTAGTTCCAATCAAACCAATACATCATATCATCGGCAGAAAACTCAAATAATTGGAGCATCTACAGCTTAGGGGCCCCTGACATTTCCTCGGTTCTGCAGCTAGCAGCAAATATCCTTCGCTGGATGTGCCTTCAGTTCAAGCCAAACCTGAAATATAAATGATCGTTGCCTTTAAAATGAGTTTGGTACTGCAATGATGAAATTAGATTTGATTCGGTTTCAATCCGCTAGTTTTCAATGATTTGCCAGGTTTTACACGATTTTGCGACACTATCCTCTCAGAAATAAGTCTTTCTTCTTTTGTTTGCCACCCGATGAAATGGTGAGTAACTTTTTTTATTTGAGACGAAAAAATGGTCAGTGGTTGAGATGAAGTAGGTGTCTGTCTCTGATAACACAAGTTGTAAGCCAAAGGTTGGTGCTATGAGTGTGTGTTTTGGACACATGGTCCTTACCAGTACAGTTGTAGCTGTACCAATACGGATGCCACCAATCATGTTGCTCTCATCTGTAGGATCCAATGTCTCCAAAGAGTTTCCCTATTCGTCCTCCATACCATACGTTGTACATTTTGCAAAATAAATAAATATACTTATTACGAAGTAGTATCTTGGTATTCATGGGAGCTACCTGATGGTCCAGGTGGGGTGTCAACTTGCAGAAGTTGGTTGCAGCACCAGCACCAGCACTGTGCGGCCAGCAGCTAACATTCAAGTGTGGATTCACTTGAAATGCTAACTGTCGTACCATGAGCGGAAGTAAAGAACAATTTTCTGTTCGTGTGTAGGGTGATGCGTGCGATGTAATTAAGCCTACGCACAAGCTAAGCTGGGGAGGGACAGAGCGAATCCTGGGCTAGCTTTTTGCTTCTCATAGTCGTCGGTCATCAAGCAAGGCAGATGCCCCGTCTCCGTTGTGTATCCACGGATCTATCTGGATGCTCTACACCGACTGCATACAGTAGCCTGCCTGTGCCTGGGGCATCTTGTAGGCCACAAAATATGTGTCTTGCTTCGCATCACTTTTACGTAGGAGTACTAAATCTGTAGGCGCCCCTAGACGACAATGACATGTCGTGGTCGTACGAATATATGCGCTAATCTTTGGCTTCTGTCCCAATTCCCCATTGACTTGTGGAATCTTTCCTTGTGCTTGGGATCGATGATAGGTGGTCGATGCTTTCTGGATGGGTGGATGGATCAGTTTTGCTCCAATCAACATATCAAATTTGATTTGCATGTTAGGTCCATTTCGTAATTAAGCAGAATTGTTTATAATTGCTTTTGCAGGAAATGAACACCGTGGAATTTCTAAGTCGCAAATACGCTTCACTTGAAGTATGAGTTCTGAGAGTGATACCATGCGTATCACCCAGGTTTCTCTTTACGGAAGAATCTCGTCGCACATGAATTGTCAAACAAGTCATGCTATCACTAAGTGTTCTACTCAAATTTGAACTGAAACCACAAAACGTATTTCCGATCGGAGGGAGCAGCAACTACTCTTTTACTAGTTCATGTTTCCCTTCTGATATGCGTATCAAAGTCATATTCATTCATGCAAATTTTGAGAATAGTTTGTGCAAGCGCAAGGCAGCAAGGTAACAGAGAGATGAATTAGAAGAACGATCAGCTTACCATGTCATTCTGAGGAGGTACACCTGGCACCTGCTCATTGGGCTCCCGGCGGAGACGCCGCGCGGCGCCATAACGCCGTCGTCGCAGGACAGCCTCACGGGCACCATGCCGGTGCGCACGGCCCCGACCCGGACGCCCATGTGGGTGTCCACGACCACCTTGAACGCGAGCCGCCGCCGCCGGTACCCGTCGCGCACGCGCGCCGCCACCGCCTCGTCGACCACCACCCCCTTCGCGGCCGCCACGAACCCGACGACCGCCACCCTCCGGGCGCCGTGCTCGAAGCCTCCCACGGGCGCCCACCCCAGCGTGATGTCGCCGTCACTGTCGGCGAGGGAGACGCGGCCCTCGCCGTCGCCGTACTCGAAGGCGATCTTGTCGTTGGGGTTCCAGGACACCACCTTCACGGCCGCCGTGACGTCCATGGCCGACACCGCAGAGGAGTTGCCGACGCGGAACCGCGTCGTCGAGACCGGCTGGAGGTGGAACGACGGCGGCCGCGGGTGGTAGCACAGGTACGCCAGGCAGGCCGCGGCGACCGCGAGGCAGAGCGCGAGCAGGAGGAACCCGGTTGCGAGGCAGCACACGCGGCGGCCGGAGCACCCGCTGCCGCTGCGATGCCGCTTCCGCGGCGCTCCGCTGCCGCGCTGCTGTCGGTAATGGTGCGCCGGCGGCGGCTTTAGCGGGATCATCTGAGGCGGGGGCGCGAGGGGTGGCTTCTTCAGTGGCGCCGTCGTCCTTGCCGGCGCTGGCGCGGCAGCCGCCGCCACGGCGGCCTTCGTTTTGGGCTTCGGCGCCAAGGAAGGCTTGTCGTCCATCGATGGTTCTTGGTCCCGACTGTGAGCCGACCGTGGTGTGTGTCCGAGAGAAGCTTAAAGACTGGGTTTGGTCTGTGAAATTGGCAAGTGGGAGTGGAGCGGCAGTGGCAAGGCAGGCGGTAGCTATGGAATGCAGTTTTCCCACATCCGGTGGAGGTGGGACGTCCCCGGTTTATCATGACAATCTAATGTACAACCGACGGTGGACTTTTGTTGTTGCATTTGCAACCTCAAGTTTGAACATTTTAACAAATTCTTCACCTTACAAACTCTCTCCTGTCTTACTATTGGCCACATGTCTGCCAGTGATTTAAATCACATAAAGAGCATCTACAACCGGACTCGGCAAATCCGGGCCCTCAAACGCCCGTGGGTGCGCCCGGACGCATTCGCGACAGTGACCGGGCACTCCTCAAATCGCCCCGTCCACATCCGTGTCTCTCATATCCGAACCCCTATATCCATACTATAGCATGCAATGTCGATCAAACTACGTAGATCATCTCCGGACATAGAAATTGCACAATGGTTCTCTAAAAGATCCACCAAAGTTCACACAAACGACGGACAACTAAATAGTACATCTAAAACTTGAAACTAAAATCAACTTCACCACTTTCAGGCCGGCCCTTTCCCCTTCTGGTCATCGGTGTAGCTGTACCCGTCGTCGGCTGGTGGAGGATCGTCTGATTCGTCGGAGGAGGAGCCGTCGTCGTCGGAGGAGGAGACGATGATGGCGAGGCCCTTCAGGCTCTGGACGGCCCGGTCCTGCTGGCGCCTGAGCTTGGCCAGCCGAGACGCCTCCTTCGCATTCTCCAACGCCTCCCGCTCGGACTGCTTGATGGCAAGCCGAAGAGCCTTGGCGTTCTTCCGGCGGAGCCGCCGAGCATGTGTCTCCGCCGTCGTAAGTGACTGACGGTAGACCCACGTGAGAAGACGCTGGTCCTCGTCGGGCTCCGCCGGTAACTCACGCTGGCGGCGGATAGAGCTCTCCGTAGCCCCCGTCTCCCTTGCCCGCTGCCTCTCGCGGCGGGCGGCGTGTACCTCTGACTCCGGCGTGTGCGTCCGGGCCGGCGGGGCGGGCACAAGCACCCACCGCTGCCCACGAGGGGAAGCAGCAGCCGACGGGGCGAGGGGAAGGCGCGGGGAAGCAGCAGCCGGCGGGGCGATGGGACGGCGTGCGGGAGGCGCCGATTGCGTTGGCCGCCTGTCGGAGCTGCCCATGGGCCAGGAGGGCCCAGCGTCGGCGTCCGAGATGCTCCGACGGGGAAGCGCGGGTAGTTGCGGTGAGGCTGCAGATTTGGAGCTGCCCCCGATGTCCATCTTGGACCTCTCCAAGGCGATGCGGAGGGCAAGCTGATACTCCGGATCCACCTCGTCATCGGAGCGGCTGCCGGAGCTCGACATTGCGCCGGATTCGATCGAAATCGGTGAGGGGAGAGGAGAGGACGGAGCGAGAGAGGAGAGTGAGTGAGCTAGGGTTTCGGGCCGACGACGCCGATGTTTTTTTATGGGACATCCGTGGGGTCGGTGGTCGGCCGGGCCTATCAGGCGGGCGCGCCCGGGCCACCCCATATCCGCCCCATATTTGGGCTGGATATGGGGGGTGCCGGTCAGTCCGGGCGTTTGAGGCCCGTTTGAGGCGTTCGTCTAGGTCGAAAAAACCTGACCGGGCAGCCCGCCCGGGCGTACGAGGCGGATTTGAGAGGTCCGGCTGTAGATGCTCTAACCTACCCCTTCTCTTTGTGTCTCTCTCCCTCTCATTTCCTCCTCCCTTAGTCAAACCTCCACAACCATGGCACCTCTCCCTCTCATTTTCTCCTCCCTTAGTCCAACCTCCACAAGCATGGCACCTCCTTCTACATTCTTGGTCTTTTTTTCATGAATACACAAAGCTTGCGTATCGTTTCATTGATAGAAGAAGATAGAATGAGTACATGAGGTGGTACAACACATGACACAAATGCAAGGGGCATGAAATGATGCCCAGAACGAAGAGATAAGAGAGGCTCGACCCAAAACAAGGAAGAACACATCTAAACTCGCTGACCAGAGAAGCTATCTAGCCAACATCCAAATGACCAAACATCTCCAAATCCAACACCGAGGACACCGCAAGCAAAACAAGACAACACCTTCACGAAGGAGAACAACACCGGGATGCCATCGTCGTCTGGTCCTGAAAACCAGACCTTGGGTTTCCCCCGATGCTCGAAGAGGGGCACAGAAGAATGGCCATGGTTGCGCCTCCAGGAAGGGGACGACACCCACGGGTGTCACCCCTGCCAGCAGTGATGCAGGGATTTCGCCCTGACCAAATTCCGAGCAATCCCCAGTCGTCGGAGCATAGATGAGAGACGAGGCAGTCAGTCAAAGGCCAAAGTAGCGACTGCAGGAAGGGGAGCCACGCCCAACGCCGAAGGAGGCATCGGGTGCCACTGGACGCGCAAGATGGTGGACGGAGCCCCGGACAAGCCAGGATCTGGAAGGGAGCACAGATCCAAGCCACCGGGACCAGAGCAGCAGGGACACTGGCGGTGCCCAAGGAGCCACAAGGGGACGCAACTCCCGAAGCATGCTGGAGACAAAGATTCGCCGGGATGGATGACCAACCAAGGTACCAGCCGTGACACATGATGGCTTCACATTCTTGGTCCCTCTTGGCCAGTTAGCCGCATGCCCCCTCCATCGATCTGGTGCCATCACCATAGGCTCTCCGACATTGATTGGCACGGTTCATGCCCGATCCATCGGTTGAAAAGGTGATGGGGAGGGAGCTCTAGATAACTCTTGTTACAAGATCAACCACTGGTCAGACAAGGTTAAGATTGTAAATTGCTTCACTTTGATATTTTTAGCCCGACTAAACAACATAACATGATGCACCGCTAGGTACGCTTAGTCATAGTTCCATATGTTGGTATCTCTATGCATCAAGATATGCTTAGCTATTATCGGTCATAATATCACATACTCTTACTACCGTACTCATGTAGTATCAAACATATTGATAGCACCATACATATATCATACGAAATGAATGTAAAGATGTTGAAACACTCAAGAGACATGTATTTCCCGAGGTAAGGGTGAGATAGGATTTATGTTGTCACACGTGATGCCTTTGACATGTGTGTTTTTGGTTTCTCTTATGAAGTCTTGCCGATGAACTAGTTGGCTTCTTGTGCCACTTAACTCAGTACAACATGTATGACCACATGTCTCTTTATGGGGAACACTTAGCCAACTAGTTTTTTCTATCATTTAAATTGTAGGAGGCTATATGAAGTGTTAGGAAGGTTGATGCGGAGCATCCTAGGGTCCTTCCATGGACCTACCTACATCTCCCACGACACCACTTCGACCAATGACAAGAGCTCGAGCAAAGGCTATCGAAGATAAGGTGAACTCGCTCCTCTCTGAACTACCACTTTTTTCGTATGAGACATGGCTACTACCTCAAGTAGAAACCCTATGCATGATCGGGTACTTAGAGCAACTACATCCAACGGACAAGACGATGAAGACACCAAGTACAAGGACCAAGAGAAGAAGCTGCCTGAAGTTGATAGCCACCGGACGGCCGGTCCCCATCAGACGCCCAACGCCTGGAGCGTATGCTAGTCAGCCCACGGTCCAGATGGCGAAGTCTCCAGCGGCGGACGACCGACAAGTACCCGATGGCCGACGCCATCCAGGCACCGGACGACCGACGCCCTCCGGAAATCTAACACATGCGGGTCCGAGCCAAAAGGTCGGAAGTCCGAGACCTTCGGACAATTGACCGTCTCCGGAAATCCGACGCCACCTAATCCGAGCTGAAATGTCAGATGTCCGACCGCTTCCGGACGTCCGGACCCTCGCGAGCCACCGGACGGCCGACAGCTTCCGGACGATCGACGCCTGTCTGTGTACAGCGTGTTGGGCCAAGGCCCATGTACCCTTTCGCCCCCTTAGACTATATATACTCCCCCTCCTCAGGATTAGCTCATTTGAGAGATAGAGCTTGGCTCATCCACTTGATACCTTCTCCATCGGAGACCACGACCTCTACGGAGAAGATCCCCCAAGTGGATTCAAGACCCCTCACGGGAAGACCCCTCAAGACCTCCTCACGGATAAGAACTACCGCCTCTTGTATCGTCCTTTGTTGCGTTTGGATCTTGTATCACCCTTTATGTTCATGGATCTAGTACATGTGTGATTGTTCTCGTTGATTTGAATGCCTTTCTCTCATGTTTTCCCCTCGTGTTCTTCGTGGGATCCACTCCATTTCGTGAAAGATCGGCCCTAGGGTTTCCACCCTACATCATCTTGGTATCATGAGCCTTGGTTGATCACGAATTTGGAGCCCCTACCCATGTTCTCTAGTCTAGTTTTGTTGATTTTGTCCCAATTTTAAGAATTCCCCACCAAAAATAGCCCCAATTTTATTTTGTGATTTGTTGGTGTGATGAAGTTTGGTTGGATTTGATCCGTGGATTTCGTGTGTAGCAGGTAGATCTAGCTTTCCCCCATCTTTTTCCCCTTTTCCATACACCAATTCGTCCAATTTTGCCCAAATTTTGCCCCTCCACCACGAACCCTAGAAGTTCATCCCGTGCCCGAAATCGCCCAGGCACCGGACGTCCGACAGTCTCCGGACGTCCGACGGTCTCCGGACGTCCGACAACCTCCGGTCATCCGACCACCACCGGATGTCCGACGAACCCTATCGAAACTGAACTTCGTTCAGTCGAACCGGTCCATTTCCACTTCCGCATTCGCAAACCCCGATTCCATTACCACTTCCGCATACGCACTCCCATACCACCGCTTTCCGCAAACACCACCACCTACTCACTACCAACTCCGACAAATTTGCCACTTTTGTTCTTTGAGAATTTGAGTCGCGGCTTCCCTTTCCTAACACGTTTCGGCAACTTAGGGACGGTTCGACATCGACATCACCACCGCTCATCTTCGCCACAGATTCGTCATCAACAACGACCGCTCCACCATTTTGACACTCTCAACTATAAGCAAGGACGGTAACCTCGACAACACCTTTGTGTACTCCCTTGCCATTGCTTTGATAACCCCATAGCCCATTTTGCGTACCTTTCCTATCGAGACTAGCCTTTGAGTATTGCCGGCAATGTTACTTCTGCACATTAGTGATCATAGTTCCCATAGCATACATACCACATCATATTGGTATACATATCTCGGTATCACCACTTGTGTCACAAGGTTGTCATCGCATATACACAATTTC
The DNA here is from genome assembly GCF_002575655.3 of Aegilops tauschii subsp. strangulata. NCBI lineage: Eukaryota > Viridiplantae > Streptophyta > Magnoliopsida > Poales > Poaceae > Aegilops > Aegilops tauschii. The sequence continues at coordinate 203,387,989 of NC_053035.3, read as the reverse complement.
TATCTTGGTTCGTGAAGTTTTGCGTAAGAGGCCAAAGAAAGAGCTCAAAAGAGAAAGAGCCAAACAAGCTTTTAAGGAAAAGGAAAAGATAAGCAAAGATCTTTTAAGCAAGAACCACAGCATCATACTACATTAAGATTGTCATACTCGATCATCTTGGATCATATCATCGAAACACCATACATATAGCATACTTGGGATAGAAGTCGTTGCATTTTGCTTAGTAGGTTGTGCGCAAGTCTCGTATCCGCCTATTGTGCAATGAGCTAGCGCCTCTCTAGTGTTGTGTAACGCGAGCATTTTCGTGGATTCCACATTTTGGCTCATTTCTTGGTTGCACGACCCCATCTATCTATCCTTGTGTGTATTTACATGTGTCCTATTTTGCTATTGGTCTACTTGTTGCACTTGCGAACTTGCGAATCTTTTCCAACATTATTGATTCTTGCTAACATTCGCATCAAATTTTATGCCACCATCCTAACCAAGCTACACTAAAGGCTTTATTTGTGTAGGTGTGAGAGATTGACGAGATACGGTACCAATTGTGCTATTTCCTTGTTACATCATTGAGTGATCTTTGATCCATTCTCAACATCGGTCAATGTATATTTGGTATTGTTCTTCTCTTTCTTCCACTCACACATTTACTTGCAATGATTAGGACAACTACTTCTACCAACCCACTCTTCATCGAGCAAGACGAGGACCCGAACACCTACGTCACCAAGAACCACCTCTTCGGCACACAAAGAGCATTGCATCAAGAACAACAAGCATCGAGCGACCGCATCGACAATCTCGCCACCGACTTGCAAAATTCCGAGCAACGTACAAGAGACTACTTCGACAACAAGCTCGACTAACAAAAACAAGAGAACAATGCAAGAATGGATGAGATTCGTGCCTTGTTGTTCAACCGCTCTTCTACCTCTTCATCATATTCAAGACGGAGCCGCTTGAGTCGACATTCCGACGACACCATCTCAGGCTCAAGTACACCGACGTCGAACACTCACTAGTACAGCGAGGTGCTAGACAAACGGATTTTAACCCCTCTTCGCGACGGTGTTCTGATCCGTCGCCTAGTGAGTGACTGCGATAGGGGGGGTCCTTCCCACACGACCCAGAAACTGTCGGGGATAGGCCCTCCTGGCATACACGCTCGGCAAATGAGGTCGTGTGCGACGGGCGAGCGATCAAATACGATTATACAGGCCCAATCGGTTCCGGTCGTAAGTACATCCCACACAGTCAGTCCCAAAAAAACGTTTCGGTTTGTTATGTACATTCCACACAGTCAATCCAAGGAATACGTTTCATTCTTATGTACATCCCACACAGTCAATCCAAGGAATACGTTTCCATTCTTATGTACATCCCACACAGTCAATCCAGGGAAAACGTTTCCGTTCGTATGTACATCCCACACAGTCAATCCAGGGAAAACGTTTCCGTTTGTATGTACATCCCACACAGTTTTATTGATAGGCTCGTGTGTGATAGTTACACCTATCACATACGCTCTGCCTCGGTTAACCATTTGCTTTTATTCAACTACATCACACATGATTTGATGAAGAAAACTGAAAGGTATTGGGCTATCCATCACAAGTGCTTTTACAGCTAGAACCACTTATTAGTTTACAATTAATAATTCCAGTATTATGCAAATTCACATTTCATATCGAACAGCTGTTTGCCAATTTCATATCAGGCACATAAATATATTTTAACATCATAGTACGATAGCTACCTAAAAACAGCACAATATAGCATATAGCTAGTTTAGCTTCATAAGAACAATATTAGAACAATATATTCATTTCCGTAATCGAGATCATCCAGGCTTGTCTTATCCACCTCTGCTTTCAGTTCAGTAAGAACCTATTTTGCACTGGCCAACTGGGAAAGTCCTCCTTCACCAACACCATCTTAGCAAAGTCTGATTTAAAAAATCTGAGCTCATTCTCCACCTTCCTCTTTTGTCCCGCATCTTCACATATTCTTGAGCGTTGACAACACTTTCTCTAAGCCTACCTCTATTCTCTTCCTCATACATGCTCCAGAGCTTTGCTAGGCACATCTTCAAAGACTATGGCCACTCTTGATCAACCCACTCCAGGTAAGAAAACTTCCGTTCATCCTATAATATTTAAAACTAGATCAGTAACAATTGCAGGGGAAATGGGTTTATAGCAACATAGAAAATCACCAATACTTATTTTGAAAAACTGAAGAAACAGGTTAATTATGACATATCTTCTCAAAAAGATCAATGTGCAAAGGAATTAATTGCTACTGAGACAACAACCAAATTTTGAAACATCAGAAGCTATAATTAACTACAACAATGCTACAAGTTCTTACTCATGTATTATAAATAACAAATTGAACATTTTATGAAGAAGCTAAATATAACTGCAACATCATAGCAACAGTGTGTGGATGACAGCAAATTGATACTAACAGGTGTGTACATGCAAAAATTTAGTAATATAGAACTAATAGCACTAAGGTCGTCCACTATGTATGCCAAAACCGGTGTAAAAACAACTGTTGCTACATTTTGCACCGGTGCCCTGCACTGGCGAGCCGATGTATCGGAAAAAATCAGGGACCTGGACTCCGGAGCACCTAGTTTCTCCGATGCCCAGAGTTTTCGTGCCATAAAGATTTTGTATTTTACTGCTTGGCTGCTCGGATGTGTGGACCAAAGTTGGCTACACAAACTGCTGAAGCGGTGCCAAATAATTTTCTAATGGCACCGATGATGAGATGGCAACATTTTTAGATACTAGGTACAAACTGTGACAGTCTTAACATCCAGAATAACATAGCACAGTGACAGTGTCTGAATCACATCTAACAAATTGTAACAACGAAAGTGGGACTAACCTTCTCTACACATGCCAGAAACTTCCTCCCACTGTCCACAGATTCAAACACAACTAGCTTCACACATGGAGATTGATGGGGACAATGAATAGACAGATCTTCAGCCACCCGCTCCATTCATTGCAACTGATGGTCCTAGGGAGCTACAAGAGGAAGAAATGACTCAAATGGACCGCTGGGTTAAAATCCTTCACTCCAAGTCATAGCCCGAGAGAGAGAAGAGAGGCATACCCGGGTGGTGAAGGAGTCATCGTCGGAGGAGGAACCGCTGGAGAGGTCATTGAAGAGGGCCATGGCGACCCCGGCGGTAGGACTCGAGACGGCGAGAGCGAGGAAGCAAGCAAGGAAGCGGCTATAGCTTAGGAAGGAAGGAAGGAGGAAACTGGGGAAATGTGACTTGTGGTCTAGGAGAAAAGGGGGTGGGGAAGGGGGTAGATATTTCGGTTGTAGGCCAAAATTTTCAAAATGTGGAGGGAAACTCTGCGCACGGTGCTGCCGGACACCATTCACTTTGAACGATTGTGTGCATTGCAAACAATTCTTCTGCTTTACGCGCATGGGATGAGTTTGATAATTCAATTTTTTGTTGAAATTTCCGTGGGTACTGTCCTCATCCACGTCATTGCATAATTTAACATCTCTTGCTAATTTGGGCACACAAAAGAGCGTACAGCTGATACGTCTCCAATGTATCTATAATTTTTGATTGTTCCATGCTGTTATATTATCAATCTTGGATGTTTTATAATCATTTTATAGTCATTTTATATCATTTTTTGTCGCTAACCTATTGACATAGTACCAAGTGCCAGTTGTTGTTTTCTGCATGTTTTTTACATCGCAGGAAATCAATACCAAACGGAGTCCAAATGCAACGAAATTTCACAGAGATTTTTTATGGACCAGAAGACACCCAATGGGCCAAGGCAGCGCCTGGGGGTGCTCCGAGGGGAGCACAACCCACCAGGGCACGCCAGGAGGCCCAGGCGTGCCCTGGTGGGTTCTGCCCACCTCGGGTGCCCCCCGGACCGCCTCTTTACTCTATAAATACCCCCAATATTCCAGAAACCCTAGGGGAGTCGACGAAAATCAATTCCAGCCGCCGCAGAGTCCAGAACCACCAGATCCAATCTAGACACCATCACAGAGGGGTTCACCACTTTCATTGGTGCCTCTCCGATGATGCGTGAGTAGTTCTTTGTAGACCTTCAGGTCCGTAGTTAGTAGCTAGATGGCTTCCTCTCTCTTGTTTGATTCTCAATACAATGGTCTCTTGGAGATCCATATGATGTAACTCTTTTTGCGTTGTGTTTGTTGGGATCGGATGAACTTTGAGTTTAGGATCAGATCTATCTTTTTATCCATGAAAGTTATTTCAGTTTCTTTGATCTCTTATATGCATGATTGCTTATAGCCTCGTATTTCTTCTCCGATATTTGGGTTTTGTTTGGACAACTTGATCTATTTATCTTGCAATGGGAAGAGGTGCTTTGTAGTGGGTTCGATCTTACGGTGCTTGATCCCAGTGACAGAAGGGGAACCGACACGTATGTATTGTTGCTACCAAGGATAAAACGATGGGGTCTATCTCTACATAGATAGATCTTGTCTACATCATGTCATCGTTCTTATGGCATTACTCCGTTTCCCCATGAACTTAATATACTAGATAAGGCTCCAGCCCTTGTAGCATGGGATCTGGTGTGAAAGCCTAAAAATAAGGGGGGGCTGGGCATCATGAATCTAGGTGTTCAAAATGATGCACTGTTGATGAAGCATTTCAATAAATTTTTAATAAGCATGATGTGCCCTGGGTTAATTTGATTTGGAACACATATTACCATGAAAGAGTACCACAAGCTAATGCATAATGTGGTTCTTTCTGGTGGACGGATGTTTGCAAGTTAATGGACAAATTCAGAGAATTTACATGTGTTCAGGTCAATCAGGGTGACACTGTGCTGTTCTGGGATGATAACTGGCAGTTGAACAATTCTGTGGTTCCTTTGAAGCAGAGATTTGCCAGATTATTCTATTTTGCTATAGATACTTGGGCCTCAGTCAAGGATTTCATAGAATGCCAGCAGTGGGAGACTATTTTTCACCTCCCACTGTCTCAACACGTGAAAGTACATGTAGTCCCCATGTGTGGTTTTGGTAATTAATGACAATCCTAATGGACTAATGTTTGCATTGAGTTATACATTTGAAGGAAAGTTACATTTCCAATGCATGAAGAATATTGGATGAACTGAAGGGTGTTTATTCCATGGTGATGCAAGAAGGAGATAGAATGGATTCGAAATGAATGCCATATACATATTGTTGTGCATGCATCAAGGTTGAGCTCGGTGATTGAATCAAATATGATCAAGATGAATTCCATGTGATGAACAAGATGTGATCTGTATGGAGTTCATTAAGGATCTTAGACGTTATCATGCTCAGGCTTATGGGTTGAACCATGATGGATCGAGATCTTGAGAGAATTATTATGAGCTCATATGTTGAGTCATGGATTAGTATGTCTTGAAGCAAGTAATACAAGTGAAGAATTCATTGTGCCTCTCAAGATACTATGTTGGAGCATGAGAACGAGAAAATGATGTCCAATATGATATTCAAGGAGAAACTTGATATGGTCATGGATTAAGATATTAGTTATTATGTCTTGAAGAAATGAAGCATAGTGAAGATATCAATAGGTCCTTCAAGACATCAATATTAATCATGGAGCAAAGATAAATGTTTACCAAGATGAAGATCAAATATTGACCTCTAAGATGGTCAATGCACAAGCGCATATCATGTGCCAGATGAGATCTTGTGGTATGGTAAGAATTTATCAATTGTGCTTTGTGTATTAACACATAATATGTGTTGTCTATGTTATGTGGGTTGGGTAATTCTGATGAGCTTGGTGCTCATCAAAGGATGTCATCAAGTACTTAATGATGATGTACAATTGAATATGAATGCAAAACAAAGCTTCCCACATTGTGTATGGGGGAGCTACTTGAAGACTTCTCCAATGTCTTGCCTTCAACTTGAGCCATGAAGAAACATCAATATAAAGCTCAAGTGAAAGGTTCTAGTCAAAGTTATTAGTTCCTCTGGCTTTGGATGTGAGGATCGATGACCAACAAAAAGGATATATGCTCAAGAATGAGTTTCCGGAAGCTATCTAGTATAGTTCTTTTATGATTCTTGAGTTATAGGGATCCCACACTATTAAGAGGGGATCAAAGGGGTTAGTGATGGATTTGCTCAAGTCAACATCATCTATTTCTATTCTTCTCACATCATATTCCAACATAGGCATATTTCACTCCTATCCAATGCAAATACAAAATGCATGCACATCTACCAAAGAAAATCTATAGCCAACTAGGTTCCCCAAAGTATATGATCTTACCTTTTCATACTTTTCACCCTCCATTTTGGTTTATCTTGGGTGGTTCTCTATGTGAGGACCTGGAGCTTTTCCATAGCTTCAAAACAAGCCCAAGATCATCAAAATCGGAGTCCGTGTGAAAGTTATGCATGTTTTACTTTTGGGGCGGCTGCAGTTTTTGTGTTGGCCGGATGTCCGTGCTTTTCCCCAGATGTCCGGCCACTGCTATCTAGAGGGCGTCTGGTCTGTGTGAAATCACCGGATGTCTGGCCCCTGGCCGGGATGTCCGACCGAAGATGTCCAGAAACCTTACCGAAATGTTGTTTGTGTACGCCGGATGTCCGGCACTTGGCCGGATGTCCGGGGCCCCAAGTTTGGCCAGATGTCTGGGCTTCGGCCAGATGTTCGAGCCCTGTAGCCTATTTTTCTGCATACATGTGTGCACACTTCACAGCGTCCGGATGTCCGGCCCCAGGCCCGGATGTCCGGCCCGGCACAACCATTTACACTCCAACGGCCATATTTGCACTACCACTATATATATCCCTCTACCCATCCGGCAGAGGGTTGACCACTTCATCCCAAATCGCCCCAAGAACACAAGTGGCTCCCTCTCACTTCTCTTACACCAAATCTTAGATCCCGGAGAGATTCGTGAGAGTTCTTGAGAGTTTTTCCAATCAAGTGATAGATCCACTCCCTCTCCCTCTTGTGACCAAAGGAATTTGTGATTTGAGAAAGTCTTGAGTATTCCCCTTTGTTCTTGTTACTCTTGGAGGTTGGAGACTCCTAGGTGGTAGGAGTGCTCCGGTGATGAATCAACTTGTGATTTGTCCCCCTGAAAGTTTGTGAAGGTTTGGAGGCCGCCTCAAGGTCTACCACTAGTGGTTGGGAATCTCCTTCGTGGTGATATCTCAAGGAGAATAAGGTGAGCCTTCGTGGCGTTGGTGTGCCTTCGTGGTAACATCCACCTCTCTAACGGTGACTAGCTTCCCTCCAAGGAAGTGAACATCGGGATACATCATCGTCTCCGTGACTTCGGGTATCCCTAACCCTAACTCCTTACTTGTGGTTTACCTTGGTCACTTGACCGTGCATTCAACATCTTGTTGTCCTCATTATATTGTGTTGGTTACCATATCGTAGGGATTGCTTAGGCCAACACTTTATAGTCTGTAATTCATACTTGCTACTATTGTTCTATCTTGTGCTTAGTGTGAATTGCTAGCTTGTAACATGCATTTCATATCTTGTGACATAACTTGTGCAAGCTTGTAGTGCTTACTTGAGTTTGATTGTATCATTAAATTCCATATATTGTGATACAAGCTTGTATTGCTTACTTGTGGTTGTGTGTATTATTCATTTCCATATCTTGTGATATACATTGAGTAAATTTGTGTAACTTACTTGTGCTTACTCATATCCTCGTTGTTCTCATCTTGTTTATCCTAAGTTGTTGGTGCACTTAGTGAGCCTAGTATACTTAGGATTTGTGCTTGGCGCTTAGCTTATTTCCGCATTAGGATATAGCCAAATCCGTAAAAGATTTTAAAACGCCTATTCACCCCCCTCTAGGCGACATCGTGGTCCTTTCAATTGGTATCAGAGCCCGGTCTCTCCTTATTAGGCTTCACCGCCTAGAGAGTAATGATGTTGAGTAGTGAACTAGTGCACAACAACACTTTTGATTTGGATGGCACAAATTATCACCTATGGAGAATTCGCATGCTTTGTCACTTTCGGGCCATGGGTCCAAATGCTTTGCGAATTGTTCTTATAGGAATTTCTATTGCTAAGGATGGACATTCTCAATCTATTGAGGATATGTATCTTGATTGTGATACTTCTCTTGTCATTCATGAAGCTTTAACCTTTGAAGTGTTTGGCAGTCACGACTTGCAAGTCGGCTGATGAGACTTGGACCAAACTTGAAGATATATATGGTGGGTCCAATCTTGATGAAGATAATATTCTATTTAGGGAGTTGATGGAGGAGTTCTCCACATTTTTAAATCATGAAGAGCTCTCTATTACTTCCACCTCCGATTACTTGCACACTTCAATATCTTCCACTTCACCAACATGTGGCGTGCCACAAGGTAATGACATGGTGAGTGAATAAATATCTTGTGATGATGGTGTTAAGCTCATTTGTGATGATATGCTTGATCTCCCATGTTGCCATTATAGAAATGCCATGGTTTCTTCTAGTTGTTCTATGACTAGCCATGTATAGGAAATCAAGAAAGATGAGGCATGCTTGATTGATGAAGAACCCTTTTCTCCAAAAGAATCATCATCAACCCCCTTTGTTCACATGTGCCTCATGGCAAGAGGTAATGTCGAGGTATCATCTTCTCTTAGTGATAATGATGATAGTTGTAATGAGGATGATGATGATGACTTGACTCAAAATCTCTATGAGATTGGGAAAACTCTTCATAGAGCTAAAAATAACACTTATAAAAGGTTCCAAGATGTTCTTGCTTCCTTTCAAAAACGTAATGACTTATTTCTTAACGAGCAAGCGAAAAGTGAACAACTTGAACATGAACTTGCTAAGGCTCATCAATGTCTTAGTGACTTGAGGTCTCTAAAAGAAGAGATTGAAGTTACACATTGTAAACTTAAAGAGAATTTTGAGCACCTTGGCCTTGGCTACAAGAATGTCAAAGGAGAGCTCACCAAGCTCTCTAAGTCTCCTGAGGAACTTCAAGCTACTCATGCGGAGTCTCTAGTTTCTACATGCTCCTCTAATATTGATAATGATGCTTGTGCTACTGACTCTATCTTGTGTGAAGCACCGATGTTGAAAGAAAATGTTGAGCCAAGGACTCAACTTAATTTGCTAACTAGCAATTATGGGAAATTGGAAGAAAGTTATGAAAAGCTCTCGGGCACTCATTAGGATCTTCTAATCTCTCATGATGGGCTAAAGTTAGCTCATGAGGCTATGTTCACCAAGGTAAAATCGTGTGAGTCTGATGTGGATATTAGCACATCTTCTACTCAAAATGCCTTATTGCCATGTGCCAGTCCTTGCAATTCCTCTCAACATGATATTTATACACCTCATGATGAATTGCTCACCTTGTCTTGTTGCTCTAACCATGAAGTTTCTGCTTCCACTAGTCCTCTTGTTTCTAGTCTTGAAACTAACCATGTAGAGGAAATTAATGAGCTCAAGGACCAAGTCACTAGTTTGAAGAAAGACTTGGAAAAGTGCGATGATGGACATAGTTTTCATTCAAACAAGAAGAAATCCATGAACAGGAAAAGGTGGCAAGACCAAGCCAAGAACGAGTCCAACATTTCTTGCTTTAAGTGCAAAATGGTTGGACATCACGTGAGATCTTGTCCATTGAAGAAAAGGGCTTATAAAGGGAAGCTACATGGGAAGCGGCCTCAAGCTCAATCTCAAGTTCAATCTCAAGTTTAAGAATGGCCACTATCCATGATGAACCATGTTATTACTTCCCAAGTTGAGAAAGTAAAGAAGAAGAGAAGGAGGAGTACATGCTGCTATATTTGCCGTAAGAAGGGACACATAGCTTCATCATGTCCGAACGGTAACATCTCTAAGCCTCCAATTATCAATGATCATTATTCACTTAGGAAGGATATTGATGGTAATATGTTTGCCAAGTATGTTGGTGCCCAAAGTGGTTTGAAAGTGGATAAGACCATTTGGGTTGCGAAGCCTATTTTTAGTAACTTCTTAGGACCCAACGTGGTTGGGGACCATCGAGCTCAAACTTGACCAATAGGTGTGTGGAGGGCATTGTAGACTTGTCTAGTTCATGAAGAAAAAATATTCTCACCATTCATTATGGTTCAAACCAAGTCAAGTGAATTATCATCATATTTGTCATTCCAATGCTCCTCGTGGCGGTAACTTGTATTTATATTTTCTATATTGAAAGTTACTAGCCCCATGCATGTTTAGGTTTTGTACCTAGCATGTGTTTGTATATGTTGTGTCTCCTAATATGCTTGATTTGTATTATCTAGCATGTGTAGGGTGCAATGCACATCATATATTTGTGTGTGTAGTCTCGAGCCTTCATTGCATTTTAGTTGCATCTTATTGGGATCTTTTGAGATATTAATGGATCACCACATTATGGGGGAGTGATATGCTTTGTGCATATCACAATCCTTGTTAAATGTGAACAATTATGGGATGCCACTTAGAATATATTTGAGATTATCTTATATCTCTGTGGCATGCAATGCCTTGTTTACATATGGCATTCTTGTGAGGTTTTTCCCATGGCTATCTTCAAAATCATATTCGGAAAATCGTTTGATTAAAGCTATTCCAATTGTTGCTTTGCATGATGATCTATCTAATTGGAATGTTAATAATATACTGTCCAAGCATTGTGTTTATTTCTAAACTCTCATGTTATGCTTGTGTTAGTATAGATGATCATGTACTTATGTGGTTTCTACGCCGAATGATAACTCGAAATACCATTTTGTTCGAGTTCATCTTATTGGTTTGTATGGAGTTATGGGAGTTTGTTATCTCATTGTTTATAGTATCCTATATCTACTTGAGTGAGATATTCCTATGAGTATGTGTGCAATGCATATCTTATATGCTCATTGCTTTTTCCTTAGTTCATATGTTCAACTTTGTGTGCTACCATATGTTGATTTGTCACTTTGATTTATTTTGGACAACATAAATGACTAGTGATGTTATTGGAAGTATTAATTGTTATGTGTTCATTTATCCATTTGTATCTCCCTGGATTTTGGTAGGCATGTGCATGCATAGTTACTATGTGTAAATTCGCACGCCTTGTTTGATTTATTTGATCCCATATATATATATATATATATGGTAAATCTATCAAATTCTTAATAGCTAAGATGTGCATGAAATTCAAATTCATATCGATATGCACATACTTAAGTGGTTTTACCCTATGTGTTGTAGTTATGCTAACTACTTCGGACCCAATAAATTTGGGTACCATATTGTACTTAAAATATTTTAGGTACATTTGAGAAGCATTGGGTGCTTGCCTTATTCATGAAGGTGGTGGCACTATGAGGAAATTAGAGCCAAGCTTGGACATTTTACTGATCTACAACTTCATACCAATGCTATCTCGGTAAGAAGTATTTACTTCATGCATATATATAGAAATGGGGTCAACCTTGTGTATGTTGCATCATGGCATGAATTTCTTTACTCGTTCATGTGATACTTGTTTCCTCTCTCAAAGCATCCCAACAATGATCTCTTGTTGCTAGTTGTGATGTCTTTGATGGTTGTGCGTTTGGAGTTCATTAATATACAATAAGATAATATTAAGCCATGTGCTATGCTTTCAAGCAAAGATCTCATTGGTATATTTTATGACTCCCGTTTGGATATCTTATTCTTTCCTTTTGTAACTATTTCATGTGTACATCCTTCTTTGCGGATATATATCACCATGATTGTCATTTACCTAGAATCTTATACACGTGAGAGAAGTTACATCTCTAGTTGATATCCCTATTCTTTCATGTCCATCATTTCATTCTCCTTTTATATCTTTGGTGGCTCCGTGGAAGCATTCGTTGTATGAGTGCGTGCCTTACCTCTTTGCATCTTAGTCCACTCATGTTTGGTGAAGTTTGTTGTCCTCGTGCTTGTCTTGGCAAGCCTATTATTTCCTATCTTCACCATGGGTTGTCACAAGCTTTGATTTTTAATTCGCTATTAGTGAGCTTGTGAAACCCATTTGATTGATGTGTGTGTCACCTGCTTAAGTTTGTGTGTGTGGGAAGGACATGTCTGGCACCTTGTATCTCATTTACTCAAGACTATGTTGATGCTTAATTCTCATCCTTATATTAGTCTTCTCAAGTGCTTTGACGTGACTCACACACATCGTTTTTGTTGTGCTTATTATTAGGTTGCCTCATTTACATGTTGCTCAACCATATGTTTGTTGCAATTGCTAGGCTTCTTTTCTTACCTGTGCTTGCTTGCAATTGTTTTGTGTTCCTATTGATTTTGGGGGAGTGTTGATCCTATTTTGTGCACTTTTATCCAAATAAAAAAAATCTAAATAGTGCACAAATCATGGGGAGCTTCTCTATTTTCCTTAGAACACTCCTTTGCTCAAATCATAATATTATTTTATCCTTCTGGCTCATCGGATCTCTTGATTGCTTGCGTCACTTTGTGTTATGCAAATGAGATCAATTTGTGCCATGTGCCTTTCTCTTATGCTAGGCTCAAAGTTGTATAATAGTGGATTCACCTGTGGATATCATGTTCTTATCAATTACAACATTTTTGTGTATACGGGTTTCTTTGTGGATACATATCATGATTATTATTGGCCACTTAGAAATTTTTATACATAAGAAAGTTCATATCTTTCCTTGATATCATTTATTCCTTGCCGGCCACTTTGTCTGTTCCTTCTATTTGTATAGTGGCTTCGGTAAGAGGTTGTGTCATGAGTGCTTGTATGCATTGCATATATCCTTGCTCACTCATGTGTTTTGGATGTATTTTGGACCCATACTTGATAGCATAATCACATTGGATATTCCTATTTTTGTTGGAGATATGCCCTAGAGCCAATCATGTATGATGATATTTCCTATGTGTTTATGAATAAAGATAGTCCTTGGACATTATCAATGATGTGTATCAGCAAGTACGTGACTTGTTTGTGGGACTATGCATTGTATGATGACTGTCCTAAAAGGTCCCAAGTCGAAAGGGCTGTGTGGATGCGCAGCCGACTAGACTAGCATATGACACGGTCGATGGCTTGGTCTCACTAGCCATGGAGCATTGGATGCTAACCGGATAATATGGACTTGGAAAGGTCTGGTCGGATTCGGCGTAGTCGGATCCGAGTCGAGATAAGGTCCGAGTCGGACAGACCCAACTATGAGACACAGGAATATGTCATCTGTGAGTCTCTAGTACAACATACATTCTATGTCCTAAGACCTGAGCTGACGCATGTACTCGGGATGGTGACAGACCTGCTTTGGGCCGGCCAAACGCTACTCCGTGACTGGGTAGTTACAAAGGTAGGTTTCGGGCTTGTCCAGACCCATGCTGCGAGACGTGGTCGAGCAAGATGGGATTTGACCCTCCGATCAGGAGAGATATACTCTGGGCCCCTCGTGTGATCCGACCAGGATAAGCATGGCCATGCGACAAGGATTATGAGATAATCCGAATTATGGTCGGCATCACTGGAACGAGAAAGAGGTCGGGCTAGCACAAGGATGACAGACTCGCCTTGAGCCCGACAACACATATCGTGTGGCAAAAGGAATGGAAGTATGATGTACAGGTTCGCCTAACCAGCTTCATAGTCTACTTGGTGTTCGGCTTGCCTTGCTAGGGGGCCGCTACCAACTGTGCAGTTCAGAGGTGATCCAAACTGCGACCAAGCCAGCTTGAACCTAAGGGGTCGCACGCTTAAGGGAAGGAACCTACGAAGTCGGATCTGAGGGAACTGGTCGGATGTGATCCGAGCTGTATTCGGATTGTGGCTGAGTAGACTTGTGGGCTTTATGGTCCGTGCGAGGCCCAAGAGTTGAGCCCGCGACAGAAGCCTATATATAGTGGAGGTGCGGCACACTCATTTGGTTGATCACTTCGATGCTGTCACTAGGGTTTGCATGCGTTGCGAATAGACACCTCCACTCGCCGCCGACTGTGTAATCGGACCTAGCAGTCCACCGCACGGTGTTCCCCCTGCACGCGCGGATACCGTTAGAGGCGGTGCACATGTGCCGCTCCGGCGAACCTGTACACGGGATCCGACGACCGGCTGTTCGAGGGGGATCGGACGAGGAGGAGACGATCCACGCGGACGCGCTGCCCCAACTCTTCTTCCGCTGCACGGCACTGCATGTCTAGTGGTAACGAACTGTGATCCATCTCCCGTAGCATGTTCCTGGTTGTTCTGCGCGTAGGAAAATTTTAATTTGCAGTCGACGCACCCTACCGTAGAACCCAACAATTTTATCTTGTCCAAAATATGTTCTTTGGATCTTTTGAATATTTTCCTCCCATGCTTAATATTATTTTCATATCATACTATCTTGTTGCATTCTAGATCCTCAATTTTTTTCATCATTGAATACGTGCATATGATTTCCCTCACATTTTCGCGATATGCACACATTAAGGAGGAACTCATACTATATTAATCTTATAGATTTTTTAATCCATTTTGGCATTTATTGCCAATGGGGGAGAAATCTAGAGGGTTTAAGAAAAGTATTTTCGTAGTGCTTGTTGTCACTCATGCATATCTACCCTTGTTATATATTCTTGTTGCATGGATGAGTATTGTATACAGAGAAATCTTCTTCTAGTTTATGTCAACCAATATATGCAATGACATTCAAAGTTCATTCACACATGCATGTATTGTGGGGGAGTTTGCTCTATATACTATGGGTGTACTATCATGAAATGCTTGTGTAGTTTATTGATGATAGTACAACCATCCCAAGTATGCAGTTTATCCTCGGATAAATTGCATGCTTGTTTAAAATTCATAATATAAACCCTCTTGTTGAGATTGTCATTGTCGGTGTACAAAAGTAGGGGCTCTTCTTTTGACCCCTTTACTTGTGCACGGGCAGTCAGAGCCGCGCGCCGCGGCCACACTTAGCAGGGCAAAGGAGGGAAGCCGGAGAAAAGCCGAAGCGAGGCAACGCCAAGACCAGAAACACAGGAGAACAAAAGGGCGAGGTGGACTCCCCCGGCAAGACCCTTGCCGGGGCGGCCCCCGCTGCCCCGGCAAGAGCCTTGCCGGGGCAACTTGCCCGATGCCGACAGACCAGGCCACCCTTGAGCCCGAGGGGTCCAACACTAGCCAACCAACTACATTGGAACCAGGGCTCGGGAGGCGCCTCTGCGGCGTGTTGGGGGTAGCCCTCTGTGGCTCCTCCTGCTGCTGTCCTCCTCCTGCAACCACGACAAGGTCAGCACCAAAGGATCATACCACCAACACACGTCGACAAGGGGTGAGTGATGAGCTTACGCTAGGGGCTGTGCCGGGGGCTGCTGTCCGGGCTGCTCAACACCACTAGCGGTGTGCCGGAAGTGCCGGCCGGGGGCTGGCCGCTCGCTGAAGCCCTAGCCGTCTTCACCCTCTGGGCCAGTGTCTCCGCATCCCTGCAAAGAAGAAGAATAGGTCAATACAAGCGGCAGAGATTGAGGAGACGGAGATGACAAAAAGGAGCAAGATACTTACTCGTCCTCCACCTCCTCCTCTGCTGCCTTCCTCTTCCTCCTTGGGCTGAGGGACCCGAAGTCAAAGAAGACCTCCGCGCCAACATCTGCCGGAGGAGGGGAAGCTGATGGAGTCCGAGGGTGCTTGGACGAAGAAGAGGCAGTTGCCTTCTTCGTTGCCATCGCGGCCTTCACCGATTTCTTCGCAGCCGCGACCCTCGTTTGGCGCACGGACGCCTCCTAGGCTTCTTGGGGCTGCACGACCCTGTCGGGCCGAACCGGCTCACCAGAGGTGGCCCGCCGCAGGACTCGCCCACTCCCTGTGGCCGGAGGGTCGACGGCCTCAGCCTCCTCCGACGATGACTCGTCGACCACGTCTTCGACGAGAGGGGCCCCGGTGCCGGCGCTGCTGGCCTCCCCAGCGGCCTGCACCCACTGGGCGAGCTCCTTCTCCTCCGCTTCCGCCGCGGCCTTGTCGTCCACGCCGCCGATGCTGCCGGCCTCCTTGGCGAGCTCCGCCTCCATCGCCCTGGCGGCAATGTAGTCCAGCTCCGCCTGGACGGTGTCCTAGATGAGCCGCGGCTCGGCGATGACGTACTTCTCCTCCAGGGTGTCGAAAAACTCCTGCACCTGGTCCTCCGGCGGCTCGTCCCAATTTGCGACAAGGCCGTTGAACTCCGGCATCATGGCGATGACGTCGCTCCGACGCGAATTGTTGCACAGCGGGACCACCCCCGCCAGCAACTTGAACAAGGGCCCCTTGGCGACCTTGCCGGCCTTCACGGAGGCCTTCGCAGCCTTGCCGGACCGCTCGACCTTGCCATGGCGGTTCACGTCGAGCTGAAAGAGCCAGTGGCAGAAGTGGGCGTGCCCCATCACCGTGAAGTTGTGGTCCAGGCCGGGGTGGAGCCTCATGATGTCGGCGGCATTCGTGAAGAGCCAGGCCGGCCTCCCCTTGTTGCGCAGCGGAGCGATCTGGCAGCGGATGAAATCCGCCCCGATCATCTCAAGGGTGAGCCCGGCCTCGCTGAGCCGAAGGATCCTGGTGGCGGCGAACGTGAGCTTCTTGTCGTCGACATCGACATCGCTCCAGTCGTTTCTGCGGACCGGCAGCGCTTGGCGAACCTCGCAGAATGCTGGTGGGTTCTTCTCCTCAATCCAGCACCACCGGCCTCGCCACTCCTTCCACCTCTCCTTCTGGGCGCCGTCCGGGTATGTCCCTTTCTCCTGGGTCCTAGGGATCTAGGCGACGCAACCGAAAATGGCGCCCCCTTTTGGATGCGAGGGAAGAAATAGTGGCGGAAGAGCGCTGTGTTGGGATGCACCCCGGCGAAACCCTCGTAGAGGTGCGCAAAAAGAGCCATGCACGCCACGGCGTTTGGAGTGAAATCCAGGAGGTGGAAGCCATATGTGTGCATGATGTCGCTGAAGAAATCAGAAAAGGGGGGGCAGAGGCCACAAGGTCGACGAAGAATGAGTACCGATTCAGGCCAGCTTTGGCGAAGGCGACGGGGATGACGCGCGTGGCCGGATGCCCCGTCGTGTCGCTTCCCGTCTTGCACCCCCACAGGTGCCTGAAGTAGTCCCGGAGTTCGACCGCATCGACCGTCGACGGGAAGTAGGCGTGCTGCGTCTACTGCACCGCCAACCCGCTCTCCGGCGGCTCCTTCTCCCCGGCGTCCTTGGCCACTCCCTTGCCTCTGCTGGTCTTGGGTGCCATGGCGGCTGCGGGAAGCGAGGAATGAAGGATGGCGAAGGTGCGGCGGCGGCGAGCGAAGGCAATAGCTTGAGAAGGAGGAAGAAGGGAACGACGGTTCCGAGATTGGGGAAAGCACGAAGGGTAAATGAGCAGCCTGCCCGCGGTTATTCCTTTTTACGGGGAAGGCGCGGGGCGCCTCTTTTCCCATTAACTGCGATGTGACGCATGCGTGCGGGAACCGCCCCACGCATGACCCCCACGTCACACACGCCCCTCCACGTCGCGCGTTCAACGCGGGTCGTGGGGAAGCGCAGCGGACGAACAGTTACTACGGTAAAAATCCGCCCCGACTGCCCGCGCACCGTTCTGGGCCTGGCCCAACAACGCGTCGCGCTTATGTGTGGCCCAGGCCCGGGGGCTCCCGTCGGTGTACAAAAGTAGGGGCTCTTCTTTTGACCCCTTTACTTGTGCACGAGCAGTCAGAGCCGCGCGCCGCGGCCACACTTAGCAGGGCAAAGGAGGGAAGCCGGAGAAAAGCCGAAGCGAGGCAACGCGAAGACCAGAAACACAAGAGAGCAAAGGGGCGAGGTGGACTCCCCCGGCAAGACCCTTGCTGGGGCGGCCCCCGCAACCCCGGCAAGAGCCTTGCCGGGGCAACTTGCCCGATGCCGACAAAGCAGGGAACCCTTGAGCCCGTGGGGTCCAACACCAGCCAACCAACTACATTGGAACCAGGGCTCGGGAGGCGCCTCTGTGGTGGCATGCAGATCTTCATGAAGGCTCCACCACCGCGCCACCTCAGCAGCCTGCCTGCCTACATGGCGCCGCATGCATCGCTAGCCTGGGCGCGTGTCGAAGCGAGACGGAGCGGCGACGGACGGGACGGGCCTAATTCCCGTCCCCGATAAAGCTAATGGACACCTAAGTAGTGCATTTAATGCGTTTTGTCCCATAACGCCAGGCGATAAGCTCGCGCGCTGTACACCTTTCCACCTCCTATGTGCCACTGTGGCAACCCCTTTTGCCTATAAAATGAGGCCCGAGGCGACCAGGAGAGGGATTCGGATCTTTTGGGCAAGTTGCACCCCGTAGCTAGCTCAAGAACACAAGAACACTCAATACATCCACCAAAGCCGGACTAGGGTATTACGCATCGTCGCGGCCCGAACCTGGGTAAACGTTCCATGTGCTTCCTGTTAGACCTGCTCTTCTCGCAACCCCGCGCCCGCCAACCGTAGAAGGGATTCCAGTGATCCCATAGGTGTCGTTTCCCCGGTAGTCATCAATTACCAAAATGGGGGAGATTGAAAGTACATGTAGTCCCCATGTGTGGTTTTGGTAATTAATGACAATCCTAATGGACTAATGTTTGCATTGAGTTATACATTTGAAGGAAAGTTACATTTCCAATGCATGAAGAATATTGAATGAACTGAAGGATGTTTATTCCATGGTGAAGCAAGAAGGAGATAGAATGGATTCGAAATGAATGCCATATACATATTGTTGTGCATGCATCAAGGTTGAGCTCGGTGATTGAATCAAATATGATCAAGATGAATTCCATGTGATGAACAAGATGTGATCTATATGGAGTTCATTAAGGATCTCAGACGTTATCATGCTCAGGCTTATGGGGTGAACCATGATGGATCAAGATCTTGAGAGAATGATTAAAGAGAAGAATTCTACATATGCTTGAAGACAGGATCATTATGAGCTCATATGTTGAGTCATGGATTAGTATGTCTTGAAGCAAGTAATTCAAGTGAAGAATTCATTGTGCCTCTCAAGATACTATGTTGGAGCATGAGAACGAGCAAATGATGTCCAATATGATATTCAAGGAGAAACTTGATATGGATTATTATGTCTTGAAGAAATGAAGCATAGTGAAGATATCAATAGGGCCTTCAAGACATCAATATTAATCATGGAGCAAAGATAAATGTTTACCAAGATGAAGATCAAATATTGACCTCTAAGATGGTCGACGCACAAGCGCATATCATGTGCCAGATGAGATCTTGTGGTATGGTAAGAATTTATCAATTGCGCTTTGTGTATTAACCCATAATATGTGTTGTCTATGTTATGTGGGTTGGGTAATTCTCATGAGCTTGGTGTTCATCAAAGGATGTCATCAAGTAATTAATGATGATGTACAATTGAAGATGAATGCAAAGCAAAGCTTCCCACATTGTGTATGGGGAGCTACTTGAAGACTTCTCCAATGTCTTGCCTTAAACTTGAGACATGAAGAAACATCAATATAAAGCTCAAGTGAAAGGCTCTAGTCAAAGGTATTAGTTCCTTTGGCTTTAGATGTGAGGATCGATGACCATCGAAAAGGATATATGCTCAAGAATGAGTTTCCAGAAGCTAGCTAGTATAGTTCTTTTGTGATTCTTGAGTTATAGGGATCCCACACTATTAAGAGGGGGTCAAAGGGGTTAATGATGGATTTGCTCAAGTCAACATATCTATTTCTATTCTTCTCACATCATATTCCAACATAGGCATATTTCACTCCTATCCAATGCAAATACAAAATGCATGCACATCTACCAAAGAAAATCTATAGCCAACTAGGTTCCCCAAAGTATATGATATTACCTTTTCATAATTTGCATCCTCCATTTTGGTTTATCTTGGGTGTTTCTCTATGTGAGGACATGGAGCTTTTCCATAGCTTCAAAACGAGCCCAAGATCATCAAAATCGGAGTCCCGATGTGAAAGTTATGCATGTCTTACTTTTGGGGTGGCTGCAGTTTTTGTGTTGGTCGGATGTCCGGGCTTTTCCCCGGATGTCCGACCACTGCTATCCAGAGGGCGTCTGGTTTGTGTGAGATCGCCGGATGTTCGGCCCGTGGCCCGGATGTCCGGCCGTAGATGTCCAGAAACCTTACCGAAATGTTGTTTGTGTATGCCGGATGTCCGGCACTTGGCCGGATGTCCGGGGCACCAAGTTTGGCTAGATGTCCGGGCTTTGGCCAGATGTCCGGGCCCTGTAACCTGTTTTTCTGCATACATGTGTGCACACTTCACAGCGTCCGGATGTCCGGCCCCAGGCCCGGATGTCAGGCCCGACACAACCATTTACACTCCAACGACCATATTTTCACTACCACTATATATATCCCTCTACCCATCCGGTAGAGGGTTGACCACTTCATCCCAAATTACCCCAACAACACAAGTGGCTCCCTCTCACTTCTCTTACACCAAATCTTAGACAACGGAGAGATTCGTGAGAGTTCTTGAGAGTTTTTCCAATCAAGTGATAGATCCACTCCCTCTCCCTCTTGTGACCAAAGGAATTCGTGATTTGAGCAAGTCTTGAGCATTTCCCCTTTGTTCTTGTTACTCTTGGAGGTTGGAGACTCCTAGGCGGTAGGAGTGCTCCTATGAGGAATCAACTTGTGATTTTCCCCCCTGAAAGTTTGTGAAGGTTCGAAGGCCACCTCAAGGTCCACCACTAGTGGTTGGGAATCGCCTTCGTGGTGATATCTCAAGGAGAATAGGGTGAGCATTCGCGGCGTTGGTGTGCCTTCATGGTAACATTCACCTCTCTAACAGTGACTAGCTTCCCTCCAAGGAAGTGAACATCTGGATACATCATCGTCTCCGTGACTTCGGTTATCCCTAACCCTAACTCCTTACTTGTGGTTTACCTTGGTCACTTGACCGTGCATTCAATATCTTGTTGTCCTCATTATACTGGGTTGGTTACCATATCGTAGGGATTATTTAGGCCAAAACTTTATAGTCCGCAATTCATACTTACTACTATTGTTCTATCTTGTTCTTAGTGTGAATTGCTAGCTTGTAACATTCATTTCATATCTTGTGACATAACTTGGGTAAGCTTATAGTGCTTACTTGAGTTTGATTGTATCATTAAATTCCATATATTGTGATACAATTTGTGTAAGCTTGTATTGCTTACTTGTGGTTGTGTGTATTATTCATTTCCATATCTTGTGATACATTGAGTAAGTTTGTGTAACTTACTTGTGCTTACTCATATCCTCGTTGTTCTCATCTTGTTTATCCTAAGTTGTTGGTGCACTTAGTGAGCCTAGTATATTTAGGATTTGTGCTTGGAAAGTATCCGCTTAGCTTATTTCCGCATTAGGATATAGCCAAATCCGTAAAAGATTTTAAAACGCCTATTCACCCCCGTCTAGGCGACATCATGGTCCTTTGAACAGGCTCATCAGGAGCTACTCCTGTTAAATCAGATGGTGCAGTCTATGCAGTTACATGTAGGAGAGCCAGATTGTTGGGTGCTCAAACAAAATGGCAAGCAGTATGCAGCCAAGAGCTACTACACATATGTCCACCGAAATATCATCCTAACCCTCTGTTGAAATGGATATGGGCCTCCTCCTGCATAATGAAAATCAAGGTTTTCTCATGGATGATGAACATGGATAGGCTAAACACCCAGGATATGTTGCTACGAAGGCATTGGAATGTGTGTGACTCCTCTGCTTGTGTACTCTGCCCAGGGAATCATCGAGAAGATAGAGACCACCTGTTTTTTAACTGCAGATTTAGCCACAGAGTATGGAATTATCTGCAAATGTATTGGCCTCCAGGGGAGGATCAGGTGGAGACTGTTATACAAGCTAGGAGAGATTTTGCTAAACCCTTCTTTACTGAGGTGGTGTTCATAGCCTGCTGGAACATTTGGACTATTAGAAATGGAAAGGTTTTTAGAAACGAAAGGCCATCTTTCAATAGATGGAGGTCTAGTTTTATTCATGACATCTCTCTGATGACACACATGATTAAATCCAAATTTAGGGATGAGTTGTTTAGGTGGATTGCTTTCTTGCCTCCTTGAGGTAGTTTCTTTGTAACTCTTAGTTTTATTTTGGTAGCTTTTAGTTTATTTTCTTTTCCTTTAGTCCCTCTGGGGCTTTGTACATTTGTATATTTGTAATCTTATCTTTAATAAAGTAAGGTTGTGGAATGATACGTCTCCGTCGTATCTATAATTTTTGATTGTTTCATGCCAATATTATACAACTTTCACATACTTTTGGCAACTTTTTATATGATTTATTGGACTAACCTATTGATCTAGTGCCCAGTGCCAGTTCCTGTTTTCTGCATGTTTTTTGTATCGCAGAGTATCCATATCAAACGAAGTCCAAATGCAATAAAATTTCACGGAGAATTATTCTGGAATATATGTAATTTTTTGGAAGTTGGAATCACCGCAAACAGAGGCCCGTGGTGGGCACAACCCACCAGGGCACGGTCCCGGAGCCAGGCATGCCATGGTGGGTTGTGCCCACCTCGTACGTCAGTTGGAGCTCTACTTCGGGCGCAAGGAAGCTTATATCCGAAAAAAATCGTGTTAAAATCTTAGCGCAATCGAAGTTACGGATCTCCGGGAATATAAGAAACGGTTTTCGGCCAGATCTGAAAAACGCGAAACAGAAGAGAACAGAGAGGGAGATCCAATCTCGTAGGGGCTCCCTCCCCTCCACCGCCATGGAGACCAAGGACCAGAGGGGGAACTCTCCTCCCATCTAGGGGTGAGGCCAAGGAAGAAGAAGAAGGAGGGGGGCTCTCTCCCCCTCGCTTTTGGTGGCACCGGAGTGCCACCGGGGCAATGATCAGGACGGCGATCTACATCACCAATCTTGCTACCGTCAACACCAACTTTCTCCCCCTCTATGCAGCGGTGTAACACCTCTCCCCCCGCTGTAATCTCTACTTAAACATGGTGCTCAACTCCATATATTATTTCCCAATGATCTATGGTTATCCTATGATGTTTGAGTTGATCCGTTTTGTCCTCTGGGTTAATCGTGATCTTGGTTGGTATGATTGTATATTTTATTTATGGTGCTGTCCGACGGTGCCCTCCGTTCTCGCGCAAACGTGAGGGGCCCCCTCTGTAGGGTGTTGCAATATGTTCATGGTTCGCTTATGGTGGGTTGCGAGAGTGACAGAAACTTAAACCCGAGTAGGTGGAGTATGACGTATGGGAATAAAGAGGACTTGATACTTAATGCTATGGTTGGGTTTCACGACCTTAATGATCTTTAGTAGTTGCGGATGCTTGCTAGAGTTCCAATCATAAGTGCATATGATGCAAGTAGAGAAAGTATGTTAGCTCATGCCTCTCCCTCATATAAAATTACAAGAATGATTACCGGTACGTGTTATCGATTGCCTAGGGACAAATAACTTTCTTGTTGACAAAAGATCTCTACTAAAACTAAATTAGTTGTGTCTTTATCTAAACAGCCCCTAGATTTTATTTACGTGCTCTTTATTATCTTGCAAACCTATCCTATCACACCTACAAAGTATTTCTAGTTTCATACTTGTTCTAGGTAAAGCGAACGTCAAGCGTGCGTAGAGTTGTATCGGTGGTCGATAGAACTTGAGGGAATATTTGTTCTACCTTTAGCTCCTCGCTGGGTTCGACACTCTTACTTATCGAAAGAGGCTACAACTGATCCCCAATACTGGTGGGTTATCAAGACTTTTTTATGGCGCGGTTGCTGGGGAGCAATAGCGTGGGGTGAATATTCTCGTGTGTGTGCTTGTTTGCTTTATCACTAAGTAGTTTTTATTCCTGTTCTAAGTTGTTCTCTATCTTTAGTTATGGATATGGAACAAGAAACACCAAAATAATTAGTGGTACTTGCTAGTCATGGAGATGGGGAACCTCCTAAAACCCTCGATGCTCGTTATGTGAAAAATATTATGCAATACTTTGATAATCCCGAGAATACCCCATTTAACTTGATAATGGGAGTAACATTGGATCAACATGAATAATTTAGGGATTATTGCTTGACTCAAAAGGGAAAACTTTTATGGGATCAAATTGAAATATTGCAATGGTATGCTTGGAATCTATGCTTGAGATATGATTATACTTGTTGCTCTAGGATTGAGGTTCCACACCTTCCCTATTCATGCGAATTTAATGATAATGAAACCTTGGCTTCTTATGCTAGAGGTATATATGATTATTATGATGTGGAACGAATAGAATAATTTGTTGCTTTTAAGGGTGCATATGAAATTGAATCTTTGTTTGAAAAGTTTGAAGATTTTGATGATTAAGTTTATAGACCTGAAAATCTTGCCATCCTTAAATATTGCTATGATAATTATAAATCCAATTATGATATTGATGTATTTATTGAGAATAACTCCGCTGTCCAAGAAGAGAATAATATTTTGCAGGAGTCTATGGAAGAAGAAATTGATGAAACTGCGAGCTCATTGGATGAAAAAGATGATGAGGAGAGTGAAGAACAACATGAGGAAGAACGGATTAGCTACGCGTGCCCACCTTCTAATGAGAGTAACTCTTCAACTCATACATTATTTAATTTCCCTTCGTGCTTACCCAAAGGATGAATGCCATGATAATTGCTATGATCCCGTTGATTCATTTAAAATATCCCTTTTTGATGATGCTTGCTATGCTTGTGGCCAAGATGCCAATATGAATTATGCTTATGGAGATGAACCTGCTATTGTTCCTTATGTTAAGAATGAAATTGTTGCTATTGCACCCACATATGATAGTCCTATTATCTTTTTGAATTCTCCCAACTACACTATATTGGAGAAGTTTGCACTTATTAAGGATTACATTGATGGGTTGCCTTTTACCGCTACACATGATGATTTTGATGTATACAATATGCATGTGCTTGCTGCTCCTACTTGCAATTATTATGAGAGAGGAACTACATCTCCGCCTCTTTATGTTTCCATCCAACACGAAAAAATTGCAAGAAACGGCTTATGCTATGTATTGGCCTTTACTTGATGTTCATGAATTGTTCTTGTATGACATGCCGATGCATAGGAAGAGAGTTAGACTTCATCATTGCTTGATATATGTTGCTTTGTGCTCACTACTAAATGCCAAATCATTGTTAATTAAAATTGGCTTTGATATACCTTGGGATCCGGGTGGATTCATTACTTGAGCACTTTATGCCTAGCTTAATGGCTTTAAAGAAAGCGTTGCCAGGGAGACAACCCAGAAGTTTTAGGGAGTCATTTATTTCTGTTGGGTGCTTTTATAAAGTTTTAAAAATATAGAGGGGAACTTAAAACTTTTCACAAAAGAGAAGCGATTGGAAGTTATGCATTGGAGAAGTGAGGCTTGACCTTGAACACTTGTGTTCATGCTCATGGAAACAATGTAGAATTTTTCACGAAGATTCTCACAAAAATAGTTATCCCCTTGTACAATTCCATTGTATTATAAAATTAATGTGCCAAGGTTTGCCTTTAGGATGTTTAGATTGCTTGTTGGTTTGTAAGGTGCAAAACAGAAACCTTGGTTGTAGTGCGCGATTTTACGTTTTTTACTGGAACGTCAAACAGTTCTGAAACTTTTTGCACTATCTTTCTATACAATTTTATTTTTCCTAATTTTTTAAGAATTTTTTTAGTACTAGATGTATGGCGAATGTTCAGATTACTACAGACTATCCTGTTTAAGACAGATTCTGTTTTTGATGCATTGTTTTGCTTGTTTTGATGAAACTATTGATCCTATTAGTGGATTAAGCCATGGAAAAGTTACATTACAGTAGCTACAATGCAAAAAACAAAATATGAATTGGTTTGCAACAGTACTTAGAGTAGTGATTTGCTTTATTATACTAATGGATCTTACCGAACTTTCTGTTGAGTTTTGTGTGGATGAAGTGATCAAAGATTGAGGTGGTTTCGATATGAGGAGAAGGAGGACAGGCAAGAGCTCAAGCTTGGGGATGCCCAAGGAACAATTAAATATTCAAGGAGACTCAAGCGTCTAAGCTTGGGGATGCCCCGGAAGGCATCCCATCTTTCTTCAACAAGTATCGGCATGTTTTCGGTTTCGTTTCGTTCATGTGATATGCGCAAATCTTGGAGAGCCTTTTGCGTTTAGTTTTCACTTTTCTTTTATGAACCATGCTGGTATGAGATAGTCCATGGTTGATTTATAGAATGCTCATTGCACTTCACTTAAATCTTTTGATTATAGTTTTATAGAATGCTTCATGTGCTTCACTTATATCATTTGAAGTGTGGATTGTCTGTTTCTCTTCACATAGAAAACCATTGTTTGAAGAATGCTCTTTTGCTTCACTTATATTTATTAGAGCATGGTCTTTTGTAGAAAGAATTAAACTCTCATGCTTCACTTATATCTATGTAGAGAGTCAAAAAGGAATTGGTCAATTGCATGGTTAGTCATAAAATCCTACATAAAACTTATGGATCACTGAATATGATATGTTTGATTCCTTGCAATAGTTTTTGCGATATAGAGATGGAATATGTGGGAGGTACTAGTAAATGGTTGTGTTTAGTAAGAATATTGGTGTTAAGGTTTGTGATTCCCGAAGCATGCACGTATAGTCTCTCGTTATGCTATGAAGTTGGAGCATGATTTATTGTTGATTGTCTTCCTTATGAGTGGCGGTCGGGGACGAGCGATGGTCTTTTCCTACCAATCTATCCCCCTAGGGGCATGCGTAGTAGTACTTTGCTTCGAGGGCTAATAAACTTTTGCAATAAGTATATGAGTTCTTTATGACTAATGTGAGTCCATGGATTATACGCACTCTTACCTTTTCGCAATTTGCTAGCCTCTACGGTAGCATGCATTGCCCTTTCTCACATCGAGACATGGTGCAAACTTCGCAGGTGCATCCAAACCCTGTGATATGATACGCTCTATCACACATAAGCCTTATTATATCTTCCTCAAAACAGCCACCATACCTACCTATTGTGGCTTTTCCATGGCCATTCCGAGATACATTGCCATGCAACTTCCACCGCTTCTATTTGATGACTTGAGCATTCATTGTCATATTGCTTTGCATGATCATATAGCTGACATAGTAGTTGTGGATCAGCCACCGTTCATCATTTTTCATACATGTTACGCTAGATCATTGCACATCTTGGTACATTGCCAGAGGCATTCATATAGAGTCATACTTTGTCATAGGTATCGAGTTGTAATTTTTATTTCTTTTGAGTTATAAGTAAATAGAAGTGTGATGATCATCATTATTCATTTTTAGAGCAGTGCCCCAGTGAGGAAAGGATGATGGAGAATATGATTCCCCCACAAGTCGGGATGAGACTCCGGACAATGAGAGAGAAAGAAAAAGAAAAAAAAGAAAGAAAAGGAAAAAAGGAAAAAAAGGAAAAGAAAGAAAAAGAAAGAAAGAAAGAAAAAGAAAAAAGAAAAAAGAAAAAAATAAACAAAGAGAGAAGGGGCATTGTTAGTATCCTTTACCACACTTGTGCTTCAAAGTAGCACCATGTTTTTCATATGGAGAGTCTCCTATGTTGTCACTTTCATATACTAGTGGTAATTTTTCATTTTAGGATTAGATGCACACCCAGTTAGTTTCATACTGAGCTTTCATACACTTATAGCTCTTAGTGCATCCGTTGCATGGCAATCCCTACTCCTCGCATTGGTATCAATTGATGGGCATCTACATAGCCCATTGGTTAGCCACGTCTATGTGAGACTTTCTTACTTTTTTGTCTTCCCTATATTTACCCCTATCATCATACTCTATTCCACCTATAGTGCTATATCCATGGCTTGCGCTCATGTATTGTGTGAGGGTTGAAAAAGCCGAAGCGCGTTAAAAAGTATGAACCATGTGCATGATAAATACTTTGTGTTAAGAAGACAGAGCATGGCAAGACTATAAGATTTTGTAGGGATAACTTTCTTTAGCGATGATATTTTGAAAGACATGATTGTTTATTGGGATGCCTGAGTATTGATGTCTTTATGTCAAATTATAGACTATTGCTTTGAATCACTTATGTCTTAATATTCATGCCATGATTAGATATATGATCAAGTTTATGCTAGGTAGCATTCCACATCAAAAATTATCTTTTTTATCATTTACCTGCTCGAGGACGAGCAGGAATTAAGCTTGGGGATGCTGATACGTCTCTGTCGTATCTATAATTTTTGATTGTTTCATGCCAATATTATACAACTTTCACATACTTTTGGCAACTTTTTATATGATTTATTGGACTAACCTATTGATCTAGTGCCCAGTGCCAGTTCCTGTTTTCTGCATGTTTTTTGTATCGCAAAGTATCCATATCAAACGAAGTCCAAATGCAATAAAATTTCACGGAGAATTATTTTGGAATATATGTGATTTTTGGGAGTTGGAATCACCGCAAACGGAGGCCTGTGGTGGGCACAACCCACCAGGGCGCGGTCCCGGAGCCAGGCGTGCCGTGGTGGGTTGTGCCCACCTCGTACGTCGGCTGGAGCTCTACTTCAGGTGCAAGGAAGCTTATATCCGGAAAAAATCGTGTTAAAATCTCAGCGCTATCGGAGTTATAGATCTCCGGGAATATAAGAAACGGTTTTCGGCCAGATCTGAAAAACGTGAAACAGAAGAGAACAGAGAGGGATATCCAATCTCGGAGGGGCTCCCTCCCCTCCGCAGCCATGGAGACCAAGGACCAGAGGGGGAACTCTCCTCCCATCTAGGGGGGCAAGGAAGAAGAAGAAGGAGGGGGGCTCTCTCCCCCTCGCTTCCGATGGCGCCGGAGTGCCACCGGGGCAACGATCGGGACATCGATCTACATCAACAATCTTGCTACCGTCAACACCAACTTTATCCCCCTCTATGCGGTGGTGTAACACCTCTTCCCCCCGCTGTAATCTCTACTTAAACATGGTGCTCAACTCCATATATTATTTCCCAATGATCTATGGTTATCCTATGATGTTTGAGTAGATAAGTTTTTTCCTGTGGGTTAATCGTGATCTTGGTTGGTATGATTGTATAGTTTATTTATGGTGCTGTCCTACGGTGTCTTCCGTTCTCGCGCAAATGTGAGCGGCCCCCGCTGTAGGGTGTTGCAATATGTTCATGGTTCGCTTATGGTGGGTTGCGAGAGTGACAGAAACTTAAACCCGAGTAGGTGGAGTATGACGTATGGGAATAAAGAGGACTTGATACTTAATGCTATGGTTGGGTTTCACGACCTTAATGATCTTTAGTAGTTGCGGATGCTTGCTAGGTTCCAATCATAAGTGCATATGATCCAAGTAGAGAAAGTATGTTATCTCATGCCTCTCCCTCATATAAAATTACAAGAATGATTACCGGTACGTGTTATCGATTGCCTAGGGACAAATAACTTTCTTGTTGACAGAAGCTCTCTACTAAAACTAAATTAGTTGTGTCTTTATCTAAACAGCCCCTAGATTTTATTTACGTGCTCTTTATTATCTTGCAAACCTATCCTATCACACCTACAAAGTACTTCTAGTTTCATACTTTTTCTAGGTAAAGACAACGTCAAGCGTGCGTAGAGTTGTATCGATGGTCGATAGAACTTGAGGAATATTTGTTCTACCTTTAGCTCCTCGTTGGGTTCGACACTCTTACTTATCAAAAGAGGCTACAATTGACCCCCTATACTTGTGGGTTATCATGGAACCAAGTTCTACAATAGTTTCTAAAAAAACTTAATACACTAGATGCATGCTGGATAGCGGTCGATGTGTGGAGTAATAGTAGTAGATGCAGGCAGGAGTCGGTCTACTAATCTTGGACGTGATGCCTATGTAATGATCATTGCCTGGATATCATCATGATTATTTGAAGTTCTATCAATTGCCCAACAGTAATTTGTTTACCCACCGTTTGCTATTTTTCTCGAGAGAAGCCACTAGTGAAACCTACGGCCCCCGGGTCTCTTTCTCATATTATTTGCCTTTGCGATCTATTTTATTTGCCTTTTATTTTCAGATCTATTAAACCAAAAATACAAAAATACCTTGCTGCATTTTATTCTTATTTATTTTATTTGGCGTTCGGTCGATCAATCTACTACAATTTTATTCACGTCCGTTTGCCTATCTTGGGGCGCCGCTACCCGAAAGGGATTGACAACCCCTTTTATACGTCGGGTTGTGAGTATTTGTTATTTGTGTGCAGGGGTTGTTTACATCATGTTGCTTGGTTCTCCTACTGGTTCGATAACCTTGGTCTCAGCACTGAGGGAAATACCTAACGCCACTGTGCTGCATCATCCCTTCCTCTTTGGGGAAATACCGACGTAGCTTCAAGCCGCATCAAAAGGAATTTCTGACGCCGTTGCTGGGGAGGATCTTCAACATATACTAGGTTCCTAATTACAAATCTCAACTCCTCGCAATTTACATTATTTGCCATTTGCCTCTCGTTTTCCTCTCTCCCACTTCACAAAAATTGCCATTTTTATTCGCCCTCTTTTTTGTTTGCCGTTTTCTTGCTGAATCTGTTTTTGAGTGCAATCTTGTTGCATAGTCATCATGACTCAAGAGAACACCAAGTTGTGTGATTTCTCAAATACCAACAACAATGATTTTATTGGCACTCCGATTGCTCCTCCCGCCACTAGTGCGAAGTCTTGTGATATTAATACTGCTTTGTTGAAGCTTGTTATGAAAGATCAATTTTTTGGTACTCCTAATGAGGATTAAGCATCCCATCTTAATACCTTCGTGGAATTATGTGATATGCAAAAGAAAAAAGATGTGTACAATGATGTTGTGAATATGAAATTATTTCCATTTTCTTTGCGTGATTCTGCAAAAAATTGGTTTTCTTCGTTTCCTCGCAATAGTATTGATTCTTGGACTAAGTTCAAAGATGCTTTTA
This sequence comes from Aegilops tauschii subsp. strangulata, assembly GCF_002575655.3. Lineage (NCBI taxonomy): Eukaryota > Viridiplantae > Streptophyta > Magnoliopsida > Poales > Poaceae > Aegilops > Aegilops tauschii. The sequence goes on along the minus strand of NC_053035.3, from coordinate 203,357,062 downwards.
TCACTAAGTATTTTCCGCCCGCAAAAATTATTTCCCTTAGAACCCAGATCATGAATTTCAAGCAACTTGAACATGAGCATGTTGCACAATTTTGGGAAAGGATGGAAATGATGCTAAGGATTTTCCCAACTCATGGGTTAAATCTTTGGATGATCATACAAATTTTTTATGCGGGATTGAATTTTGTTTATCGAAATCTTTTAGATTCCGCTGCGGGTGGTACTTTTATGGAAATTACTTTGGGTGAAGCCACCAAATTGCTTGATAATATCATGGCAAATTATTCACAATGGCATACCAAAAGATCTCCTACTAGTAGAAAAGTTAATTCGGTTGAAGAAATTTCTTCTTTGAGTGAAAAAGTTGATGCTCTTATGAAATTGGTTGATAGTAAAAGTGCTCCTATTGATTTTAATGATATGCCTTTTTCTACTTTGATTGAGAAAACTAGTGATGCCGTAGATGTGAATTTTATCTCTTGAAATAATTTCAACAACAATGCTTATAGAGGTAATTTTAATCCTATGCCTTTTCCTGGTAACTCCTCTAATAATTACGGTAATTCCTATGGAAATCCTTCTTATAATAATAGGAACACCTCTGATCTTGAGAATAATATTAAAGAATTTATCAACACGCGAAAAGTTTTCAACACTACCATAGAAGAAAAGTTGAATAAGATTGATGATTTGTCTAGAAGTGTTGATAGAATTTCTCATGATGTGGAAAATCTCAAGATGAAATTTTTTCTGCCTAAGGTTGAGGAATCAATTAAAGCTCTCTATGTTTCTATGGATGAAAGTAAGAAAAGAACCGCTATGCTTAGAGCTAAAAGAGAATTTTTAGAAAAAGCGTTTTCTAGTGATTACTTTCGCTAAAGAGATGAAGATCTTAAAATGATTGGTGTTTCTTCTATTGATTCCTTGTTTAGTAAAATTAATATTGATTAAAGAGGGACTAGAGAAGAGTCAACTTTAGTTGGAAGGCATCCAGATAATTCGGAGGGTGAAAATCTTGTTGAGAAAATTGATAAAAGTGGGTTTGAAGAGGTCAAAACTTTAACTAGTGAGGTGCCCACTCTTTTGGATTACAAAGACTTTAATTATGGTAGTTGCTCTTTGATTGATTGTATTTCTTTGTTGCAATCCATGATAAATTCACCCCATGCTTATGAACAAAATAAAGCTTTTACTAAACATATTGTTGATGCTATGATGAAAGCTTTAGAAGAAAAGTTGGAATTAGAAGTTTCAATTCCTAGAAAATTGCATGATGAATGGGAACCTACTATCAAAGTCAAGATTAAAAATTATGAGTGTTTTGCTTTGTGTGACTTGGGTGCTAGTGTTTCTACAATTCCGAAATCTTTATGTGATGTGCTTGGTCTTACAGATATTGAATCATGTTCTTTGAATTTGCACTTGGCGGATTCTACTATTAAAAAGCCTATGGGAATAATTAATGATGTTCTTATTCTTGCAAATAGGAATTATGTGCCCATAGATTTTATTGTTCTTGATATTGATCGCAATCCGTCTTGTCCAATTATTCTTGGTAGACCATTTTTACGCACTATGGGTGCCGTGATTGATATGAAAGAAGGCAATATTAAGTTCCAATTTCCTTTGAGGAAGGGTATGGAACACTACCTAGAACAAGAATTATGCCACCATATGAATCAATCATGAGGGCATCTTATGGATCTCGAAACAAAGATGACAAAACTTAGATCCTTGCTTTATGCCTAGCTAAGGGCGTAAAACTATATCGCTTGTTGGAAGGCAACCCAATGAATAAAATTTATTTTTGCCTTTTGATTTCTGTTCTTGAGTGTTTGCACAATTATGCTACTGTTATGATTGTGTTTTTTGTGTTTTAGTTAGTGTTTTTTCCAAGTAAAGCCTTTAGGATCTTCTTGGGTGATAGTTGTTTGATCTTGCTGAAAAACAGAAACTTTTGCGCTCACGAAAACAATTCTCATTTTTAACCAGAGCGTGATAAAATAACAATTCTTTTTTCAGAAGATTAATATACAAATTTCTCAGGTCTTCCTAATTTTTCAGAATTTTTGGAGTTTCGGAAGTATTTGAAATATCCAGATTGCTACAAACTGTTCTGTTTTTGACAGATTCTATTTTCTTTGCGTTGTGTGCTTGTTTTGATGGCTCTATGGTTTTCTTTGATGATTTTTTGCCATATAAAAGTTTTAATACAGTAGATATAATGCAAGAAAAAAATATGAATTGGTTTGCTACAGTACTTATAGTTGTGATTTGCTTTCTTATACTAACGGATCTCACAAAGGTTTTGTTGAGTTTTGTGTGATTGAAGTTTTCAAGTTTTGGGTTATCTTACGATGGATGAAGGAATAAGGAGTAAGAAGAGCCTAATCTTGGGGATGCCCCGGCATCCCAAGCTATTATCCAAAAGACAGCAAGCAACTAAGCTAGGGGATGCCCCGAGTGGCATCCCCTATTTCTTCTAACGACCATCGGTATTTTACTCGAAGCTATATTTTTATTGGTCACATACTATGTGTTTTGCTTGGAGCGTCTTGTATGATATGAGTCTTTGCTTGTTTTATTTTGTGTTTTAAGTCTTGATTCCTTGCTGGACACACCTATTTGAGAGAGCCAAAATTATTTCATGACTTGTTAGAATTGCTCTCTATGCTTCACTTAAATTTTTATGAGCTATGGACTTGCTCTAGTGCTTCACTTATATCTTTTTGAGCAAGGTGTGCTTTAGTATTTTTGAAAAAATGCTCTCTTGCTTCACTTAGATTTATTTGAGAGTTAGTAAAATTTTCAAGAAATTCTCTCTTGCTTCACTTAAATTAATTTGAGAGGAAGAAATATTATGCTCATGATCTTCACTTATATTTGTTTGAGATTATAAAAAGAAACATATGAAAATTAGTCCCAAAGTGATAGATATCCAAAAAAGATATAATAAAAACTTTCATGAAGATCATTGGACAAAATAAACTTGATTCTTAGTAATAGTTTTGAGATATGATGATGTGATATGTGAGTCATCTTGATGAGTAATTATGCTTTAGTAAGAATATTGGTGTTAAGGTTTGTGATTCCCTATACAAGCATGAAAGTCAATAATTATGCAATGAAATTATATCCTACTTGTGGTGCATTATTCGGTGTTAATTATGCTTAATGCTCGCTTATGAGATTATTCGTTTCTTGGTTGGTCGCTTCTCAATCTTTTGCTAGCCTTCATTTTGCACTAAGTATGATCACTACTTGTGCATCCAAAATCCTTTAAACCAGTTTTGCCACATGAGTCCACTATACCTACCTATATGCGGTATTCTTTTGCCGTTCTAAGCAAATTTGTATGTGCCATCTCTAATATTCAAAATAAATTTCTCTTTTGTGTGCTCGTACCGCTAACAAGGCGGTGAGGGGGGGCTAATATTTTCCATGCTAGATGTGTTATTCTCACGATGAGTATTTATTCACTTGTCATTGCACGAGAGTAAGGCAAAGGTATCAGGGATGCCCAGTCCCGAAATGAAAAATGAATTTACTTTATGTTATCAAATAATAAATTCCTTGGAAAGTGTTGGTATGGGAGGCAACCGTGGATTCGGCTAGCCATGGAAAGTGAAAGTATGGTGGAAAAAGGAATAAACTTTATTTTCTATTTGGGAACCGCCTATGATATATCTAGCATGGAATGTGTTGGGAACTCTAAGTCATTTTCGTTGCTGGGAAAGGTGCACCTCCCAAAATGTTTTTACCTCTAAGTTTTTCGCTTTGAGCTCTGGCACCTCTACAAATCCCTACTTCCCTCCGCGAAGGGCCTTTGTTTTACTTTATGCAAATTTTTTTTGAATTTGAGTCTCCATATTCTCTTATAAAGCACCAACTAGGAGGCACTATTGTCGGGGGAAATCGACACCTATGGAATCACTGGGATCCCTTCTACGGTTGGCGGGCGCGGGGTTATGCAAAGAGTGGGTCTGACAGGAAGCACACAGATCGTTTACCCAGGTTCGGGCAGCGAAGATGCGTAATACCCTAGTCCTCCTTTGGTGGATGTATTGAGTGTTCTTGTGTTCTTTAGCTAGCTACGGGGTGTGACTTGCCCAAAAGATCCGAATCCTCCTCCTGGACGCCTCGGGTCTCCTTTTATAGACAAAAGGGGTTGCCACAGCGGCACACAGGAGGTTGAAAGGTGTACAGTGGATGAGTCTATCCTCTGGCACCGTCGGACAAACGCATTTAATGCACTGCCGACGTGCCCTTCTCGCTTTATCAGGGATGGCAAGGAAGCACGTCCCAGCTGTCACCGCCTTGCCTAGCTTCGACACGCGTCTGAGCTGACGAGGCATCATGGCGCCACATTGGCTGGCTGCTGGGCTGGCGCGATGGTGGAGCCTTCACGAAGATCTGCATGCCACCACGCAGGTGCTTGCTGGGTCGGTGTAGAGGCCGCTCGTCCCCACGCAGGTGCCTGCCTGCCCGGCTGGTTGGGCTAGCAGCTGCACGGGGACGGCGGTGGCGTCTTGGCAGACGTGGGCCCGGCTGCGGCTTTGTTGATGTCCTCCGCAAGGATCTTGCCGGGGCCCCGGCAAGGGTCTTACCGTGGCGTCGTCGTCGTCCCTAGCAAGGATCTTGCCGGGGGTCTTATGGATCTTCTTGGCTGGGATCCCGCAGAGGATCGTCGTCTTCTGGTCCTCATCTGATCTCGTGTATTTATGATCTTGACAAAGATCTGCCCACCACGGAGGTGCCGTCGTCTTTTGCATGCCACCACGGAGGGCCCACGCAGGTGCCTACCCGGCTGGTTGGGCTAGCAGCTGCACGGGGACGGGGTGGCGTCTTGGCAGACATGGGCCCAGCTGCGGCTTTGTTGATGTCCTCGGCAAGGATCTTGCCGGGGCCCCGGCAAGGGTCTTGCCGTGGCGTCGTGGTCATCCCCGGCAAGGATCTTGCCGGGGGTCTTATGGATCTTCTCGGCTGGGATCCCACCGAGGATCGTCGTCTTCTGGTCCTCATCTGATCTCGTGTATTTATGATCTTGACAAAGATCTGCATGCCACCACGGAGGTGCCTCTCGAGCCTTGGTTCCAATGTAGTTGTTGGCGGCGTTTGGAACCCTTGGGCTCAAGGGTGGCTCGCTCTGCTGGTGTTGGGCAAGCCGCCCCGGCAAGGCTCTTGCCGGGGCCGCAGAGGCCGCTGAGGGAGTCCTGGATTAGGGGGTCCTCGGACAGCCGGACTATGAAGATACAAGATTGAAGACTTTGTCCCGTGTCCGGATGGGACTCTCCTTGGCGTGGAAGGCAAGCTTGGCAATGCGGATATGTAGATCTCCTCCCTTGTAACCGACTCCGTGTAACCCTAGCCCCTTCCGGTGTCTATATAAACCGGAGGGTTTAGTCCGTAGGACAACAACAATCATAACCATAGGCTAGCTTCTAGGGTTTAGCCTCTATGATCTCGTGGTAGATCAACTCTTGTAGTACTCATATTATCAAGATCAATCAAGCAGGAAGTAGGGTATTACCTCCATCGAGAGGGCCCGAACCTGGGTAAACATCGTGTCCCCCGCCTCCTGTTACCATCCGCCTTAGACGCATAGTTCGGGACCCCCTACCCGAGATCCGCCGGTTTTGACACCAACATTGGTGCTTTCATTGAGAGTTCCTCTGTGCCGTCACCATAAGGCTAGATGGCTCCTTCGATCATCGGCAACGATGCGATCCAGGGTGAGGTTTTCCTCCCCGGACAGATCTTCGTATTCAGCGGCTTCGTACTGCGGGCCAACTCGCTTGGCCATCTGGAGTAGATCGAGAGCTACGCCCCTGGCCATCAGGTCAGGTTTGGAAACTTGAACTATACTGCCGACATCCGCGGAGACTTGATCTTTGACGGATTCGAGCCCATGTCAGGTGCGCTGCACAATCACGACGAGCATGACTTAACTCTGCCGTCGGACAGAGTTCGGGAGATCACACCGGCAACTACTCTGGCCCTCAATCCGGAACAAATTGCGCCATCTGAGGACGGGTGGATAGACCCCACCATGAAGGCCGCACTCTCAGTGGCGATAGAGCCGAATACTAACTTCACCTCCTACGAGAGCCGTGTTGCCGAACCGTTGGATTCGTCCCCGGCCACGGGCTCCGAGCCGCTTGCGTCCGTGCCTATCGAATCCGATTGGGCACCGATCATGGAGTTTACCTCCGCGGATATCTTTCAGCACTTGCCTTTTGGCGATGTGCTAAATTCATTAAGGTCTCTCTCCTTGTCAGGAGAACCTTGGCCGAACTATGTCCGGCTAGAATGGGATGCGGACGACGAAGAAATTCGCTCTCCACCCACCACCCACTTAGTAGCCACTGTCGACGATTTAACCGACATGCTCGACTTCGACTCCAAAGACATCGACGGTATGGACGACGATGCAGGAGACAAACAGGAACTACCGCCCACAGGGCGCTGGACAGCCACCTCAACACACGATATATATATGGTGGATACACCCAAAGAAAACAATGACGAGGAATGGAAGGATGCAGCGAAGGATAGCTCCCTCGAGAAGCAACCAAAGCGACGGCATAGGCGCCGCTCCAAATCCTGCCTCGGCAAAAACAGCGATAACAGCGCAAGAAAAAATAACACCCCGGTCGACTCCGGAGGAAACGACGACCACATTGACCCAGCGATAGAGCAGGATGAACCAGCAAACGGCGAACATAGTACGGAGCCGCTGTCCAATCATGTCGACGCCGAGGATAAAGCTCATCAACCTCTCTCCGAAGAGGAAAACAGTCCGGACGACGACGCACACAGGAACGTGGAATAGGAGAACCTCCGTAGAAGGCTTATTCCCACCGCAAGGAGTCTGAAGAAGCAAAAGCAAAGGCTTAAGGCCACGCAGACACTCAACAGTAGATGGAACAAAGTGCTTGACACTGAAGAAAAGTATGGTGGTAGTTTCCATACAAAGAGCTACCCAAAGCGCAAGCTGTTGCCTGAGTTCAATGATGAGGCTGTAGAGCCTACACAGCCGAAGAATAAAACGGCCGATCAGCCGGATCGACCACCTCGTGGTCGCGATAGGGCGGCTAACGAGGCCGCACATAAGTCAACACACGATTTATGTGAGGACTTGCGCCAAAAATCCGGTATGACCAGGTCCATCTATGGATCTAGGAAGTGCGCTCCGGCACAAAATCAAAACCGAACACTACAACCGTCCAAACGCCACGATACATCCAAATACCCTAAATTGCAAAGCAGGAGGACAAGAGCAATGACTTAATTAACAGAAGAATGTTGGCAAGGTTTCGGGCGAGGCTGAATAGACTTGAAATGAAGGAGTTGTACCTCAACGGGCGCCAGTACACATGGTCGAATGAAAGGCAGAATGCAACCCTTGAGAAGATTGACCATGTTTTTGTCTCTAATGATTGGGATGCTGCGTTTCCGGCTCGTTTCTTATCTGCCCTTGGGACGGCGATCTCGGATCATTGCCCTTTAATGCTAGATATGAATGTGGAGATTGGGATGCATAAACGCTTCAAGTTTGAAGCATTCTGGGTCAGGGCGCCAGGTTTTATGGAGACAGTGTAGAGATCTTGGGACTCAACGCCAGCGGCATCCAATGACTACGTTACGCTGCACAATAAATTGAGGGCCACGGCAAAAGCCTTACAAAGTTGGAGTGACCGTTGGATTGGCAATGTCAAGTTGTAGATTGCCATTGCCATGGAAGTGATTTTGAGGCTGGATGTGGCAATGGACTCTAGGGCTCTCTCGGACATGGAAAGGGAGCTAAGGAAGACGTTGAAACAAAAACTTCTGGCGCTATGTTCGTTGGAACGATCAATTGCAAGACAAAGGTCGAGATTGTTGCACCTAAAGGAGGGGGATGGAAACAAAAGACTTTTTCATCAACAGGCGAGCCATAGGCAGAGGAAAAATGTGATACGATCGGTTAGATACAATGGGAGGCTGTATACGGGACAGGAGGAGGTTGCCTCTGCGGTGGATGTGTATTATGGACAGGCTTTCGGCTATTGTGAACAGCAGGAGCATACCCTAAATCTGGATCAGCTGGACCTTCCACGCCGGGACTTGTCGCACTTGGAGGAGCCATTCACGTCAGAAGAGGTGGAGAACGTGGTAAAGGCCATGCCCTTGGACAAGGCACCAGGTCCGGATGGCTTTACGGGAAGGTTTTACGCCGTGTGCTGGCACATTATCAAAGTGGATTTCATGAAAGCCATGGACTGCATGTACCGTGAGGATATGAGGGGAATGGCTGCAATCAATAAATCCCTTGTGTCTCTCCTGCCGAAGAAGGAAGGTGCGTTGGAGGTGGGAGATTTCAGGCCGATAAATCTTGTGCATGGAGCTATCAAAATCTTTGAGAAGGTTCTCTCGACTAGGCTTGTGGTGGATCTTCCGAACCTGGTGGGAAACCATCAAAGCGCGTTCGTGAAGGGAAGGTCGCTGCATGATAATTTCATGCTCGTTGAGTGTATGGCACGGCGGCTGCATGCGTTGCGGAGTCCTGCGGTGCTGCTCAAGTTGGACATATCTAAGGCTTTTGATTCGGTGCAATGGCCTTTTCTGTTGGAAGTAATGCAGCAACTTGGTTTCGGCCCCAAGTGGAGAGCGTGGATATGTGGAATCTTAGCCACATCAACTACCAAAGTAATGGTGAATGGTGAACCAGGGGAAACTATCTACAACTGTAAGGGGATGAGACAAGGCGATTCCCTCTCTCCTATGCTGTTCATCCTCACCATGGAGCCACTTCAGAGGTTGTTTGAGGTAGCTATGCACCGAAGGGTGTTGGAACCATTGGCTTCGAGGGGCATGAAGCAAAGGCTGTCGATATATGCGGACGATGTGGTCTTGTTTGTAAAGCCAAGGCTGGTGGATTTGGAAGCTTGTAGGGCAATCTTGGCCTTGTTTGGGGAAGCCTCCGGTCTGCGAATTAACATGACAAAATCTGCAGCCCTGCCGATTAGGTGTACGGAGGAGGAGATCGCTTTGGCCGCGAATGAGCTGGGATGCCCGGTTGGGGCCTTCCCAATCAAGTATCTGGAATTGCCTCTTGCTCTAAGGAAACAATCCGCTGCACAGCTACAGTACCTGGTGGACAACATGGCGAGCCGCTTGCCTAAGTGGAAGGCCACGCTAATGCCGAAGAGTGGAAGGCTGACGCTTGTCTTGTCAGTGTTGTGTGCCATGCCGATACATGCGATGATGGCTCTGGAGCTGCCAATGAAAACAATTACGGCGATGAACAAAGTGTGCAGAGGGTTCCTATGGTGTAACAAGGAAAAGGCCAACAGGGCAATTGTGCCGTTGCATGGGAGACTGTGTGTGCGCCCAAGTGGGCGGGTGGCCTTGGCATCCCCAATTTGCGCTGGATGAATCTGGTGATGCAGGCGCGGTGGCCATGGCTATCACGTGCAGATGGGAGCAGACCTTGGAGTGAGTTCAAAATACAAGTGCCGGCCGAGTCCATGCAAGTTTGCCAAGCTGCTTTGAGGGTCAACGCCAGGAATGGAGAGTCCACCCTGTTCTGGGAAGATAGGTGGCTAGATGGATTGAAGATGTAGGAAATGGCTCCAGACTTGTACAGGAGGATTCCGAAGAGAGTTCGTCGGGCTAGGATGCTTGGGCAAGTGGCAGCCAAAGGGCGGTGGGCGATGGACATCGACCCGGATTTAGATGCAACAGCGCTGCAGCAGTTCCTCCAGATTTGGTCGAGGGTCGCGGCGTGGGAGCCATTGCCTGGCGAGCAGGATGAGTTCACATGGACTTGGGATGCGAGTGGGCAGTTCTCGGTGCGCTCAGCGTATGCAGCCAGGTTTTGGGGTCGGGAGGTGGTTCCCACGGCGAAGCTGACCTGGAAGTGCCGGGCATCATTGCAATGTCGTTTCTTTGCATGGCTGGCCCTGAAAAACAGGTGTTGGACTTCAGATAGACTAGCGAGGAGAGGGCTACCGCACCAATCTGCTTGCCCGTTGTGTGATCAGGAGCCGGAGACGTTAAACCATGTGCTGCTCACATGCGTCTTCGTCAGAACAGTGTGGGTGGCGGTTGGAGAAGCTTTGGGTAAGCTTGGTTGGGAGCCAAGCCACGAGGATGAGCTTGGGGAGTGGTTATGTGCAAAAAGAGGAGACAACTACCTCGGCACTAAGGACATACATACTATCTTGCTACTAGTCCTGTGGGAGCTATGGAAGCATCGTAATGCAATCGTGTTCGACGGCGCGTCACCGTCGGTGGAGAGACTCATAGACAAGGTAAAATCTGAGTGCGCGTTATGGGCAGATCCGGGCCTGTTCAAAGGGAACCTAGAGGGGTTTCTGGGGGACTACATAGGTGGAGGAGTAGGGAGGAGTAGGATATGGGATCATGTAAGTGGAGCGTGTACGGGCTGTAAGGCCATACAGGCTTGTAATGTAACTGTGCAGACATCTTTGCCCTTCTTCTTTAATATATGATATGCACACTCGTGCATATTCGAGAAAAAAAAACATCCAGATACAGGGGTGCCGCACACCCCCTATGCTTCACCGATGAGGTACCGGATCATGAATTGCCAGAGGGATTCAAGCCCATGAACATAGAGGCGTACGACGGAACGACATACCCTGGGGTCTGGATTGAGGACTTCATCCTCCATATCCATATGGCTCACGGAGACGATCTCCACGCCATCAAGTACTTGCCCCTCAAGCTGAAAGGACCAGCTCGGCACTGGCTGAAGAGCCTCCCCGAAAATCCAATTGGAAGTTGGGAGGAGCTTGAGGATGCTTTTAGGGCCAACTTTCAAGGGACCTATGTCCGACCTCCTGATGCAGACGATTTAAGTCATATAATTCAACAGCCTGGAGAGTCATCCCGAAAGCTTTGGAACAGATTTCTCACTAAGAAGAACCAAATCGTCGACTGTCGGGACGCCGAAGCCTTAGCAGCTTTCAAACACAGCGTCCAAGACGAATGGCTCGCCAGACACCTTGGCCAAGAAAAACCAAGGACAATGGCAGCCCTAACAAGCCTTATGACCCGCTTTTGCGCGGGCGAAGATAGCTGGCTGGCCCGTAGTAGCACCAGCGACCCAAGCACATCTGAAGTCAGGGATGGCAATGGAAAACCACAACGCAGTAAAACCAAGCGCCGAAATAACGAAGACAGCCCAGACAACACGGCGGTAAACGCCGGATTTAGGGGCTCTCGACCCGGTCAACGAAAAAAGCCTTTCAAAGGCAGCAGAGATGGACCGTCTAGCCTAAACAAGATTCTAGACAAATTATGTCAGATTCATGGCACCTTCGATAAACCTGCAAATCACACCCACAGAGAATGCTGGTCTTCAAGCAGGCCGGTAAGTTAAAAGCCGAACACAAGGGGAGGGAAACACCGAGTGAACACGAGGATGAGCCTCGCCAGCAAAGCACTGGGGGACAGAAAAAATTCCCCCAGAGGTCAAAACAGTAAACATGATTCACGTAACAAAAAGAAGGAACAAACATGCACTCCGAGACATATGCGCCTTAGAGCCCGTCACCCCTAAGTTCAAACCTTGGTCGGCCTACCAGATCACTTTTGATCGCAGGGATCACCTGACAAGTATCCGGCACGGAGGATTGGCTGCCTTGGTGCTAGACCCAATTATCGACGGATACCATCTCACCCGAGTCCTTATGGACGGCGGCAGTAGTCTCAATCTGATATATCAAGACACAGTCCGCAAAATGGGGATAGACCCGACAAGAATTAGCCAAAGCAATACTACCTTTAAAGGAGTAATACTAGGCCCAAAGGCCTGCTGTACGGGCTCTCTAGTACTAGAGGTTGTATTTGGTTCTCCCGACAACTTCCGAAGTGAAAAATTAACCTTCAACATCGCTCCATTCCGAAGCGGCTATCAAGCACTACTCGGAAGAACAACGTTTGCTCGTTTTAACGCAGTACCGCATTACGCTTCTCTTAAGCTTAAGATGCCCGGTCCACATGGCATCATCATAGTTAGCGGAAATGTCGAGCGTTCCTTGCGCGCGGAAGAACGTGTGGCGGCTTTAGCAGCCGAACACTAAACGGCCTCTCCAACCAGAATAAATGATCGGTCGTCAAGACCGCGGACACGGCTAGACGAGTCCGGCGTATCACTAGCTGTAACATCTTAGATAAACCTGAGATTGTTTTGATGCATATACCCCCATAGGCGGCACCAGGGGCTTCCCGCATGTAAAAAGGACTAGTTCGGCTCGACCTTACTTATCTTGAATTTTAATGGTTTATTGAGAATAACCAATTTTTCGCACGACAACTTTCACCTAATTTTTTCTCTTTTACAGATGATAATCGTGCTACACCCTTCCAGGATACGGCACAACGGAGACACAGGCGCAGACGTGCAGCAGGGCCCCGCTCAAAGGTTTCTTTTTAGATTAAGACCCTATGTAAACCTTTTTTACTGTATCCACTACAAAAAAAGACACATCCGTGACATTTTGGGCCGAACGAAATTTTTTTCTGTCATACATATGACACTTCTATGACGATAATTGTGATAAAACCCGGTATCATCATAGATGTGGTGGGCTCCTACTTCTATGACAAAAAATCATGACAGAAAATGGGCTTTTCGTCCTGTGGCCCGAGACGCAGCTGCATGACATTCTTTGGGCCGTACATGACGGAAAAAACCGTGGTAGAAGCGAGGGGGAGGAAAATTTCGGGGAGTTCCCGGTTGCGGTGGGAGGTCGGGGGCCGAGCGATGCGCGTTTCTCTCGTACACGTACGCGCGTGTGTGCGAGGCGTTGGCTCTAACTAAACCCGAGCGAGGCGTTGGGCTCTAACTGAACCCGAGTGATTGCACCGCAGGCTACGCGTTACTGAACCCGAGCGATCGATCGATGGCTGTTAACTGAACCCGATCGAGCGATTCCTTCGCTACTGCTGCTAACTGAAGCCGATCGATTGGATGAACAGTGAGCGTTGCGCGGGGGGGGGGGGGGTGGATGAATAGTGAGCAGTGGCATTGCCTTTGGATGAACAGGACCCCGTGGTGTGGAGGGCTGGATGAACAGTAGACGGTGGAGGGGTGCCCGTGGAGGGGTGGTTGAACAGGACCCCGTGGTGTGGAGGGCTGGATGAATAGTAGACAGTGGAGGGGTGCCCGTGGAGGGGTGGTTGAACAGTAGCCGGTGGAGTAGCGCGCAGTGGAGGCTGGATGAACAGGACCCCGTGGAGGCTGGAGGAGGTCGACGGTAGCCCGTGGAGGCTGGAGGAGGTCGACGGTGGAGATGAACAGTATCCCGTGGAGTCCCGTTTTGCGGTACGCCACACCCCTCCCGATGAACAGGACCCCCATTTCGACCGTAGGAGGTCCGTTTCGTCCGTTTTGCTGTACGCCACACCCCTCCCGATCAACAGGACCCCCGTTTCGACCGTAGGGGGTCCGTTTCGTCCGTTTTGCGGTACGCCACACCCCTCCCGATCAACAGGACCCCCGTTTCGACCGTAGGAGGTCCGTTTCCTCCGTTTTGCGGTACGCCAGACCCCTCCCGATGAACAGGATCCCGTTTCGAACGTGGCCGATCGAACACAAGGCCGTTTCCTCCGTTTTGCGGTACGCCAGGCCTCGTTTCCATCGCCTGTTCCGTCCAAGCCCTCCCGATGAACACGACCACGCATTCCGTTCCGACCCAGCCAGTTGGCTCCCACGCGTTCCGTTGCCTCCCGATGAACACGACGCATTCCGTTGCCTCCCCATGAACACGACGCATGCCGTTGCCTCCCCATGAACACGACGACGACGCTGTTTCTCCGTTCCGACCCAGCCATCTACACGAGCCCTGGCCGTACGTATGCGTGAGTAGGCGTTCGAGACCCTGCCCGTATGTACGTACGTGGCCGTATTTTCTTTCTTGCACCCTGGCCGCTGTACGTATGTGTACATGCTACGTGCGCGCCTCTACTACGACACGTACGCGCCTCTACTACGACACGTGCGCGCCTCTACATCGACCAGTATATATGTACGTACACGTTCGCGACCAGAATGACAACGCTACGTACGCTTCGACCAGGTGGGTCCCGACTGTCAGGCACTTCCTTGCCTGTGAAGATGTAGCTGGTGGGTCCCAGCAGTCAGGGGGGCGAATCGTTTTGTTTTTTTTGCCCGAACGCACTTCCTTGCGTGCGAAGATGTAGCTGCTGGGTCCCACCAGTCAGGGGGGGAATCGTTTTGTTTTTTTGCCCGGACGCACTTCCTTGCGTGCCAAGATGTAGCTGGTGGGTCTCAGCAGTCAAGGGGTGAATCATTTTTTTCCAGACGCACTTCCTTGCGTGCGAAGATGTAGCTGGTGGGTCCCAGCAGTCTGGGGGGCGAATCGTTTTTTTTCGGACGCACTTCCGTGCATGCGAAGATGTAGCTGGTGGGTCCCAGCAGTTAGGGGGAAACGTTTTTTTGTGAAATACGGTGGCCCGTCCGGTGGGTCCCCGCTGTCAGGTGGAGGAATAATTATTTTGCACGTAATAAGGAGGCACTTCCTTGCTGCGGCCGTGGACCCAACTGTCAGCCTCTCCACGTACAGTCCACGTCCGATGGAAGCCATTCCTTGACCACGTTGACCACACCGCGCTGAGAGCACCAGGGCGGTGGACGACGGCGAGGCCTAGGAAGGGGACGACGCGGAGCCGGGGAAGACGCGGCAGTGGATGCCCACGCGTAGAGGAGTATGAGGGTTCACTCGTTCGGCTGCGGTGTGAGGCTGCCGTCGCCGCAGAATAACAGGGGGTGTGGGTGCGTAGAGGGATGGCATGGCCAGCGGTGGGAGTAGTAGGGGGCGGTGAGGCCTCCGCGGCATCACAGCCGGCCACGGGTGGCAGGAGCAGGCAGCACGACCGGCGCTGCTTTGGGCGGGTGGAGCAAGAAGACCAGAGGTTGAAGAAGCACTACGGCCGTTGGATGGACATCGTACGGTCACTGGAGCTAGAATCATTCATATATTGACTAAAGTTGACAAAGGCCTCCGTCCCAATCAACTTAGTAGGCCCACAAGTCAGCCTCCCACCAAGGTGGGTCCCAGCTAGCAGGGGGTATTCATATTTTTGTGCGTAATAAGGAGGCACTTCCGGTGGGTCCGAGCTGACAGTGGGGGGAACATTTTTTTCGCGATATACGGTGGCCCGTCCTGTGGGTCCCAGCAGTCAGGGGGAAACATTTTTTTCGCGAAATACTGGTGGCCCGCCCGGGGGGTCCCTGCTGTCACGTGGAGGAATAATTATTTTCCGCGTAATAAGGAGGCACTTCCTTGCGGCTGCCGTGGACCCAGCTGTCAGCCTCTCCACGTACAGTACTCTTCCGATGGAAGTCGTTCGTTGACCACATTGACCACGCCGCGCCGAGAGCACCACGGCGGTGGACGACGGCGAGGCCTAGGAAGGGGATGACGCAGAGCCGGGGAACACGCGGCAGTGGAAGCCCGCGCGGAGAGGAGTACGAGGGTTCACTGGTTCGGTTGTGGTGTGAGGCTGCCGTCGCCGCAGAATAACAGGGGGTGTGGGTGAGTAGAGGGATGCCCTGGCCAGCGGTGGGAGTAGTAGGGGCGCTGAGGCCTGCGCGGCAGCACAGCCGGCCACGGGAGGCGGGAGTAGGCGGTCCCGCCGGCGCTGCTTTGGCGGCTGGAGCAAGAAGATCAGAGATTGAAGAAACACGACGGCCGTTGGATTGACATCCAACGGTTACGTCTGCTAGAATCGTTTGTTGACGTATATAATAACTAAAAAATCTTGCATACGCGTCAACTAAACAGGCCCACAAGTCAGACCACTCCCTCTTTTTTTTAATAATTTATATATAGCTCATGGCAACTTCTTATGCAATTTATTGCAGTCGTTTTTTGGTTGGCCAGGCCAATTTCGCTATTTCTGTGGGTTCCAAACTATTTTTAATACCGAAATGTCGAGCCAGATTTAAAGTACTTTGAAGATATATTTAAATTAGGTTAATGCCCAGTGAAATACGAATCTGAAAATGTGAAAAAATTCAGAAATTATAAAGTAATTGCCAATTTGTCATCTGTTTTTATATTTACAACCCATTTCATATTACTTTCAAGATTTGCAGGCGTCTTGAAAGAGTTGCAGCCCATCAGGGCGTAGAAAAATAAGTAGGACTGGATTGGGTATTCTTCAGAAAAAATAAACTGGGCTCATTTTCACAAAGAAAAAATAGCTGGGCTGGTCACATGGTGAACATAAAATATAAGCCTGGGCTAGACGGGCCACAACCCAGTTCAAACCCTGCTCCGTCTCAACAATACCAAGCAAAAAAAATACTGCTCGAGTAGCTACGTCCCAGTTGTCAGCCGATCTTGTGCTGTTCTCTTGTCTATTGACTATATACGCTCACAATGTCATGGGTCCCAGATGTCAGGAAAACACTAGGAGGAAGCATTTTATTTTTCCATACGCTGACGTGGTGGGCCCCTACTGTCATCCTCTCCATGTACTTCTGCCGATTCCTGTTGTTTGTTGACCATGTTGACAACGCGAGAGGGCGGCGCCGCGGCGAGCGCACCAAAGCGCGCGGAGGAC
Source organism: Aegilops tauschii subsp. strangulata (assembly GCF_002575655.3). Classification (NCBI taxonomy): domain Eukaryota; kingdom Viridiplantae; phylum Streptophyta; class Magnoliopsida; order Poales; family Poaceae; genus Aegilops; species Aegilops tauschii. The sequence goes on along the minus strand of NC_053035.3, from coordinate 203,340,461 downwards.
GTCGGCGTTAACGATTTAGGAGACGGTGGGGCGGCGATGCGTGCGCTGAGGCGCAGCCAGCTGTGGGAGGCGGAAGCAGGCGGCCCCGCCGGCGCTGGTTTGGTTTTGGCGGCTGGAGGAAGACAGGACTGAAGAAACACGACAGACTGTAAAAGCAGCAGGAGTACTTAACAACCTTAACTGAAACCAGCAGGGGCACTTAACAACCAAAGCTGAAAGCAGTATGAGTACTTATACAGGTTCAACCGTACAAAGCACGCCTCGAACAGTGCTACTTTGCCTACAGTTAACCAAGGGTGAGGCCGCCAAGCCCCAGGACAAGGCCCAGGCGCCACCCCGCGCATCCACAACCTTCTGAAAGCGGCTTCATCTCGCAACGTGGTCAATAAACAGGATATCCGCTTTAGAGCCATGGAAAAGCATGAACATAATCTTCTGTCCTATTCTCCAAGATGGATGGGCCTTCATTATTTGAGACCACCCATGAATAAGTATCTTTTCACCTCCAAGGGGAATTGACTAGGTCGACATAAACATCATGCTGTGATCAAGCGCAAGTCTGACCCGACCATGGTCAGGCATCTGTATAGGAACAATAGAACTCGGCAGTTCCTGTTTCAAGAAGATCACAGCTATAAAACTGTGTATAAGCAATAGTTTATGAACAACATATATAACAGAAAACAGCTCGTACCATAAGTTTCTCGACACAGTTGGACCTGTTTAACGAGTGCATCAGTGGCACACATATCCCACGTGGCCTTCCACCATTGAAACGCCCCACAAGGACCTCAAGACGATCAATAAAGTGTAGGAACTTATGGATGTCGATCCAGTCAACTTCAGTGCCATTAGTAACAACCGAGTTATTACAGAGTAACAAACAAGCAGACTGCTTAACTCTGAAAAAACCTACACGTGCCACCAATTATAAGAAAATATTAGTTAGAAGTAGCATCTTCGTGAGAGATTCGTTGCTACTTCTAAAGTTAAATTGTGATTAGTTAGACAGAATAGGTGGATTAAGAAGTAATCGAGGCAACAAGCAAGAACCAGATACAAAACTAACATGGATGAACAATTGGAACGACGTCGGGGTGGAAGATCGCAGTGAAGATGAGACCAGGTTCTTCTATTTCCATCAACATTCGTGCGCCAACTTTCAGTCCGTAACACTTGAGAAAGTTTATCCAAGTTCGGCCATAAAAAAGCAGCGATCTTCTTGGTTCATGAACCCAACTCGGAACTTATATCCATGGCTTGTCTTCACTGTGACCATTAAACTAGTGTATTCAGTTATGGCAAGGCCGAGCATCTTGAGTACATGTGTTCTGGCAGAGCAAATAATACACTGCAGGAAATATAATATGAGAACACAGCATGTTCAAAAAAACCCCACCCTCCCGGATAGAAAAGAGGATTCTAGGAACATACTGTGCGCGTTTCAAAATGCTGTGTTAGGATGAGAAGGAACAAGTGTGGCGTCTCGCCGAGGGCGTAGAAACCTGTAGGGTACTCGCACTTTGGGCACTACAAATGAAACACACTAGATTCAGTAGGAAGAAAAATGCATGAACGGCGGCGGCTGCCATCCTAGGATTACCTGCGACCAAGGGACTTGGATGTATCGGGGATGGATGAAGAATTCGTACCTGGTTCTCCATGAGAAAACCCTATGCAATCGCCGAGAGGGGGTTTTCTCTGAACAAGCAGACGAGTGAGAAGGGGATTCAGGCCCAGTGAAATATTGCCGCTTCGTCCGTCCAGCTTACGGCTAAAGCTAGAAAGGGGGGTTGTGATTTGACGGCTCATTGGGCATTACTGCGGCGCTACGACCGGGGTGTGTCTACCGTGAAGTTGTGCACTCTAATTTGTGCATATGGCACGTGGACCCCGTTGCCGGTTGCCCCACATATCAGCGAAAGGAAGTAGAAAGACAGGAGTAACTAGTTACACATAAATATATTTTTTGACAGAGAGATACTCCCTCTGTAAAGAAATATACAAATATGTTATACCAGAGGCTCACCTTGCCGAGAAATATACTCCCTCTGCAACGCACGGGCATTATGGGGGTTCAGCTTTTTTTATGGGGGTTCAGCTGAGAATATAATACTCAGATAGGCTCACGGTTCTGGACTTTGGGCCGCAGGCCGACCCTGCATGTTTGGGGGCCCATGTGTTCTACCTCAGCGCTTTTCATATTGCAAGCGATCGGTACGGCGCTGGTTTTAGATGCTGTCACAAGGCGAATACACAAAATTGAAAAAAACACGGCAGCTGTTGGAATGAAATCGAACGACAGTTCCTAACCAGCAATGAGAGTTGCAATTCTATCAACGATATACCATGTTATAAATAATACTGTCGTACTACGTATACACACAGGACACTTGTTTCACCATGCCAGATTATTACATCAAAATCTCTCGGAAGATAGATCAGTTCGGCGGTTGCGTGCTGCTACTGAAGAATTTCAAAGTTGATTTGGACCAGCTCTCCTTGCCGAGAAAGTTTGATTTTGACATCATCCCCTACCGCAAGATATGATTTAGATTTGAACCTTGACAATCCTTTAGCATCAATCATCATGCGACCATCCTTTGTACTTACGGTATATTGAGCAAGTTCATTCACACCAAGGCTGCGCATGGTAAGAGAAACTTGGCCGCGGTCGCCCGGATTGTTGAACGACCCCCTCGTTGCTCTAGGAATTCTCTGTTTGCAAACAAGAAGATATACCCAAACAGTTAGATCAACACAGTGAATCATGTGAAACAACATGGAAAGAAAAAAGAACGAAGCACTTGGGCGGCCAATGCTTACCAAGAAGGTGGACATGTCGGTTTTTGTAAGGACTTTGGTATATGAAGTGTGAACTGCCGCCCAGTCTATTGCCGGTGCAACTGCACAGGCCGGAGCAGATGCAAGTGCAAGTGTTGGTGCAGGTGCCGAAGCCGCTGCTGCTGCCGGAGATGGTGCTCCTTGTAGAGCTGGTGCCGGTGTCGGAGCAGGTGCCGGTGTCGATGCCCGATCCTCCGGTAGATCAGACTGATCCACTGACGCGGTCGGTGCCCAATCCTCAGCTGGATCAGACTGAGCTGCTGCCGCTGTCAGTGCTAGAGCAACTGCCGGTTCTCGATCTGTGCGAGACAGCGGCGATCGTGTCTGGTCTGCTATGATCAGCTTTCTAACTTGACTAGGATCCGTGACCGTGATCCAGTTTTTTTCTTCATTTCTTTTAAACGCGAGAAGGACTAATTGTGGCATTTTTGTTAAACCAAACTGCAGTTCATCATAGGGATTCAGCTTGTACTCAGACAACAGACTGATCCAATTTTTTCCAGTAATATAAATGATGGACAGTGCCTTCGTTACTGACACGACATAAGAAGTGAAACCTGCAAAAATAGCCATCGTAGAGCAAACCAAACGGTTTATTCTATGATGAATGCCACATGGCAAAACCTGCATCGTAAAATTGCAGGAAAAGAAAGAAAACATGACATTAAATCAATAAGATTTAGACAGTAAATCAATAAGATTTACTTGATGTGACACGAGTGAATCCTTACCAGGAAATCACTATGTTGAAGTACTAAACAGAAGATTGATCGTCCAACTACGCGTGGCATGCAGGGGCCTCGCCTACTCCCACAAGCAGGACCGTCCAAAGGTCGTGACATATCGTATGGACCGAACATCCATGGGACTGGAAATCCTGGTGGGTGCGATAAACCCTGCAATGCATACAGATATTGGAGTGTAACCATAATTGATGAACCGTCCTCACAAAAAATATGATCTGGATACTTCAAAATATACAGACTGAATTGAGTGGACAGACATTAACATAGACATTAACATAGACCGTTCACACACCAAAAGCGGCAGTACTAATAAACAATACAGGGTTTACAAACACAAATCAAGTACTGAACAATAGTACTTACTACAGACAAGCAAAGTTGCACTAACTAAACTCTGCAGACTATTTCTTGCCACCGACCTACGGGATGAACCCCGCATAACTGACTAGGCCATGGACTTCGTGTGAGATGTCTACATGCACCATCACCATCTTGTCAACCTTGGAGAACCTAACAGAGTGGTCTTTCCACTCATAAACATGATGATGAAGACAGGCCGCATCAGATTTGTTGGGAAGCTTTACAAGAACCACACCCTTCGTAATCGAAGGCATAGCCAGGAAATTGTTGTGGTCAAGTACATCCTCGAGAACATGCCCGACAACAATACAGGAAAACACTAGTTCAGGACATGTGGCGACAAGGACACAACAACTGGATAGTTCAGCAGTAGAACTCATCATCAGGTCTTCTAGTTCACACGACATGACTTTGAGAACTTCATCTCCACCGCGGACCTGGTTCTAATTCAAACAGAAACCATATTTTATTACTACCTCCGTTCAGAAATATAAGATGATTTTCGATATATACGCACAGAAATGAGTGAACAAAGACACTAGAACATGTCTTCAAAGGCATGAGAGCAGAGGGATTACATGCAATATCCATAACACAAGTTACCGAGGCAAATATACCCTCTTAAAAGGTAGCATTGATGTTCATAAAGTACTCCCTCCGTCCCAAAATTCTTGTCTTAGATTTGTCTAGATACGGATGTATCAAGTCACATTTTAGTATTAGATACATCCGTATCTAGACAAATCTAAGACAAGAAATTTGGGACAGAGGGAGTAGTTGAAAGTAATCTATAAGAAATCAGTGTCAACCTCTCGCATGTTTTGATCAAAAGAGGAAGTTAGAACCGTCATTTGGCACACTAAAATCACATGCAAGATCACCCAGAAAGTTGTACTACCAGTACTAGTACTGCGTGTTAGATGAAAAAACACGATCAAGATCGAGAAAAAGATCGTCAACAAGAGACATTACCTGGACTTGCTTAATGAGGGATCCCGAAGAGGGGGGCTTGGACTGGGCGATGGCTTTGAGCTTGTCTGCGGTAGTCTCGGCGGGGTGCTTGCACTTCTTCGTACCATGAGCCTCGACGGTTTTGGCCAGAGCCATAGACATCACGTCGGCCGGTGCTCCGGCGTCCATCCAAGAGAGGAAGCTGAGAGAGAAGAGTGAAAGGAGGAACAAGATGAGGGAGAAGCGAAGCGAGTGGGGGTTTTCTTCAAGAGAGGAAGCTGAGAGAGAAGAGTGAAATGATGGTTGCTTCATCCGTCCAACTTACTGCTGGAAAGGAGGGGGGTTTGTGATTTGACGGCTCATTGGGCATTACTGCGGCGGTTCGATGGGGGTAGTCTACCGTCACTCTACTACGGAGTAATTTAGTGCATGGCTGGTGGACCCAGGTGCTGGCTGTCCCACACATCGGCGAAAGTGAGTAATTTAGTGCATGGCTGGAGGAGGATCCGCACGGTAGAGCATGTCCACTGTTTTTCTGAAGAAAAAAATGATTACAACAAGTGTTTCCACTCTTACGACGGAGGAGTGCGAAACACGGCAGCCACTTGAACATACACGGTGCTCCTACTACTAGGCATGTGCAGTGGTTCATACGTCAGTACTACACAATCTTGTTGCTAGTGTAGTAAGATATGACGATAACAAATGATGTTGTGCGCATGTCAACTACTCCTATATGTAACATAGTACCGCTTTTTTGACTGTCCGGTTGAGAATGAACCGTAAGATCAATGTTAACAGAACTAGGTCCACAGCGCACGAAGTGTACGGTGCTACAGTACTCCACGAAACATGAACCATATGAAGCACGAATAGTGTTAGGCAGGGTGTATGAAGGGTGCACGGGATGGGAGCAAAAGTTCCCTTCTCGACCCACTTTTGGGTGTTTGGCAGAGTGCATGAAGGGTGCATGAGTCCACACTAGTAGGTTGACAAAAATACACGAAGAGGAAACAACTATATTGAGATGAGAATGCAACCAAACACACCCACACGCTTTGTGCTATAGTGACTGATCTGCACCGTCTGAGTTTGATCCAACGGTCATGTTGCGCCGAGACATGGACATGCCCATGCAGAGGGCGCCTAAACACCACCGAAGTCCCTCTGCTTCTCGAGGCGCACGACGTTGGTGATGCAGGGTGCAACCGCCCGCAGAGCCCGCTCCCGGTCGACGGGAGCCCACTCATCAAAGACGGCGTCCAATGGCACAAATGGATTCTGGTGACGGAGCCCTGAAAGGATTCGCCCGGCAATGGCGACGGCAGCCCGCAACCCCTCCTTGTCCAGCTCAGCCCCCACCATCGCGCGGAGATGGCTCAGCTCCTCGGAGATATAGGTGAAGAAGGAGACCAGGTCAGGAAGCCGCAACTCATTGAAGTCGACCGGGTGGTCGAACGGGTTTAGCCCGACGGCCGGCATCGTCGCGCTGGCACGACGGTAGGCATCGCGCAACCGCAACACGTGCGTGACAACTTGGTTCACCAAGTGGCTGAGGCGATCCTGGACCTCGTCACGATCGGCCCGCTCGCGCTCTAGCCGGCTCCCCTGATGGCCTATCGTATCTCCCGCTTTCTGCAGCAATGCCGCCGACGCCTCGAGCATCTTTGTGGTGGACGCCTGCCGCTTTTGAAGCTCCGTGAACTCCCGCACATAACGGAGGAGCATGGCACTCCTCTCCTCCTTGAGCTCATGGAGCTCCACGTCCTTGGCCCTGAGCTCCGCATCCTTGGCATGGAGCTCTTGTGTCAGGCGCCTCACCTTGGACTCCGTGATCTGCTGCGCCGCCATGGCACCAGGTAGAAGCAATGGGGAGAGGAAGCAAAGGGGGCGAAACGGCTGAAAGGCAATGCAATCTACGGGAAGGCGGAGGGAGCGGGGAATCTTTTGTTTTCACCACGGTAAAACACCAGTCGACGACTTCTCACATCAGGGAGCAGTTGGTTTTTACAGGCGGAGTCATCGTGACTAATTGCTGTCGCGCCTGCTCCTGTCAATCAAAAAATTAAAAATCCTGCCGCGCCTGCTCCCGTCAATCAAAAAATTAAAAATCCTGCCGCACCCAAACACCAGAGCAACGCCGCGGTGGATATTTAAATTTACCTGTCGGCAAGTAGATAAAAAAGGGGTGAAAAAACAAATGTGGCGGTGGCCTAGCTAATCGGTCGAACTAGCCCAACTAGCTAGCCACCGTGCTTCACTGATGTACTCGGGGGAAAGGTGGTCTTTCGTGATTTGACGACTCATTTACTTGCTTCGGTGCTACGACCGAGGAGGACCCAGAAAATGCGCGGTATGGTGTCCCACGTCAGGAAGAATATATGCGTGCACCACCCGGGAGGACCCCGAAACCGCGCGATAGGGTGTGCCACGTCTCGGCACGGAGGAAAAATGTGCGTGTAAAAATATACTGTATCAGACGTAGTACCTATGGTTCGACCTCGGGACCCAGCCAATCGGTCGAAAACACCCCACTAGCCACACAGCTTCATCATGCAAACGTGGCACGGAGGATAGATGTGGTTAGCTCCGTCTCGACCAGCCACAACGTCTCTTGTTCTAGGCGATTCTTCTATTTTCCAAGCTTTTTTTAGTTGTAATAACACCACGGAAAGCTAGCGCCGCTCTTCGTGTGTGCCCGTGCAAAGGTTAGACGATGGAGAGAAGAGAGATTGAGATCGCAGACCTGGGACCCACCATTAAGTGAGACAACGGTCATGCACGTCTTGACGAGGCACTCCCTCTACTCTACTCAACGCAAGTACTGTATAAAATCAAGTTATGGGACAAAGCCAACAACCGTTCGTTTTTTTAGGCTATCAACTTACGCTTTGTAGTCCAGGTTGCCAGTTCGAATCTCGTCTTTCAGATTTGTTAGTTTTAGGTCCAAATTTGATTAATGACAAGTGGGACCCCCGTGTGTTGTTCCGATATTTCAGTGTAGGATGGTTTTTTTGAACAAACACTTTGCGCGGTTAGACAAGTAACGACACGAGTTACACGTATTTTGCAAGTTTACGAACAAAAATGACAGCGGCATAGAATATCACATCCACCCCGCAGCTTAGATACTATGGTGATACGAGTTTTTACACCGTTGGAAGTGAGATCCAATGGCTTGGGAGTAGTCTTTGTAATTATGCGCAATTTCCAAACTCTCCAAAGGTTTTTTTTTTGCAAATAAAACATTCAGGCCTCGTGTGTGCCGCTGCATCTTCGATCCAACGGCTCCCCGGTGCTCATATTAGGTGCTCCCCATAGCTTAATTACCCGCTACGGTGATATGAGCATCTAGGTCGTATGATCAGTGATCAGATGGCACATGCGTAGTACTTGTACTTTCTGCGCATTTCCCAAACTCTATCAGCCGTATATTGCAAAAACATTCAAACCTCCTATTGTGGGCCGTTAGATCTCAGTGAACTCGTATCACCATAGAATCTACGGTGCAGGAGCACCTCATACTCTCCCGTGCGAGAAAACATAAGGTGATATCGCAGCTTGGATGCTACGGTGATACGAGCTTGGAGGTCGTTTGATCTGAGATCCAATGGCATCTGAGCAGTCTTTGTGCTTGTAAGCAGTGGCCGAACTCTTTTGGGGCTTTTCTGCAAAAAAACCATTCGAACCACCGAGGAGGTGTTGGGTCACAAATCCAACGCCTCCGAAGAGCTTGTATCACCAAAGCATCTAAGGTGTGGTAGCACATGATATTCTTACATACAGGAGAATATGATGTCCTCCTCCATCTTAGATGCTACGGTGATACGAGCTTCGAGGTTGTTGGATATGGGATCAAAGGGCATCTAAGTAGTTTTTGTACAAATTGTGTGCAATTCTCAAACTCATCAAGCTTTCCTGCAAAAATATTAAGACACATCATGTGAGCTGCTATATCTCAGATCTACCAGCTCCAAGCAACTCGTATCGGCATATAGCATCTAAGGTATGGGGCACATGATATTCTCCCGGGGAGGAGGGGTGGGGGGTGCACAACCAATCGGTGGTTGGGAGGGTGGGGACAAATATAATCTAAACAACCCTAAACAGAGCTCCACAATTTTATCTAAGGTCGAGGGGTTGACCCCCGGCAATCATAGCTCCGCCTAAACACAACATTTGCATGTACTGTAGTACTAGACTTAATATTCATGTTTCAGTTTCATGTTCATTTTAAATATTGAACTGAGGACCATGGATGTCTTACATTTTACTCCCTTCGTTCCTAAATATTAGTCTTTTTAGAGGCTTCAAATGGACTGGCACATACGGATATATATAGACATATTTTAGAGTCTAGATTCACTCATTTTGCTCCGTATGTAGTCACTTGTTGAACTCTCTAAAAGACTAATATTTAGGAATAGAAGGAGTATTTTTGAATTCGTGTCATACATGCATGGTTTGGAAAAATAGATGCACTATACTTATTGGATTGTTGTTGTGTTCGTGCGTGTGTGTCTCTGTGTGTGTGTGTGTGGTCATATGCTTGATACATACAAAGTTTTCTCACCTCCATATTGTTCATCTTTTAAATTTGAATTTGCATTGGAAAAGTTACTAGGGATACCATGAAATGTGAAATCCACGTTGAGATCACTATATCACAAACTCACTCTAATTCAACAACTCGTCATAAATCAATTACCACGTTGAGATTAGTATTTGCAAGGAAAATACGGGTATTGTAATACACATAGATTCATTCGGCAATTTAAAAGGTTCCTTTCATATTCTCGAATGGTAGGACCCAACGGCGTACCAGCCAGACCTTGGCTCGTGTTGATCCTTAAAAAACGGGCTCGTGTCCTTCGGTGGCGTGCGTGGTACGCACATTAGGCAACCCCAACCAGTCGAGCCTCAGCGTTTCAAGTCGAAATATCTGGCGGCCAGAATTCCAGCCCTAGGAAATTCCCCTCATGTCCCCGGTCCATAATGACTACCGATGAACAACGGAGGGATGCTTTAGTAACTAGAGAACGTTACCTACCGTGCCGAGCACGGTTCAATTCCCTCGGTCGCCGCTCGTCAAGGTCACCCGTCAACTGCATTGCCTAGTACTACTACTACTACACCAGGATGAGCACATAATTGAGCCCGTTTGTTCGTGCCTAGTACTTGAGTTAATATATCAGGCAATGCACTGGTACGGAGGGATTATCCTTTTACTCTGCATATATAACTTGTCTGAAGTCTAACTAAGCAAAATGTTTGACCAAATCCTTTCTTAAGAAATACAACAGGACAGATGTACGGCTTGAAAATTTATTGCATGATGCAGGTTATGATATTGTTTCGAATCCTGGATCTTAAATTTTAGAAAATCCAAAAGTGAGCATAAATTCTTGAAACTAAGCATGGTCACGTGATATGGCACAAATATTACTTCGTAAGTTTTTTCTTCAATTTGAGACAAACTGCTTATGACAAGTTGCACAAATGAAGAGCCAAGGTATTTTGGAACAAAGACCTGTCACGTTAAGGCGAACGCTTTCACTATTCAAACCGTGGGCGTTTACGTGCCGCCACGAGTCCCCGCTTCTCATCAGCAGGTGCCTTCCGAGCAAGCTTGTGAGTCGACGGGAGGCGTGCGAGTAGACCGCTGCGCCGGCTGTCAGGGAGGCGTGCAAGCAGACCACTGTGCAGGCTCACCGGGAGGCGAGCCCTTTGACCAGGCTCCGCCGCCCACCGTCGTCCCAACTGCTCCCACTTTTAATGTCACCGGCGCCGCAGTTTAAAATCAACCCCGCACTACCCGGTATCGCTACAATCCTCTCTCTTCCTCTCCGATTCTCCTGTCGTCTACCTCCAACTAGCCTGACCTAAACGTACGCCATGCCGCATCATGATGGTCTGCCCTTAGTGTTCCAGTTTCTTGAGGAAGACACCCAACCGGAGTCTCAAGAACATAAGGTGCTTTGGGACGAGCTTGAACTGGCCTTGCGGGAAGACGCCGCGCCTGTCCCCGCTCCCGTTCCGGCTCCCGTCGCCCTGATGCGCCAGCGCCCATCCCCGTGGCATTGATGGGCTGGGAGCCGCACATTGTCGCCGAGCTTGATCCCACGGGGTTCCACGAGGTCCCCGCCGACTTTCACGCGCCCGTGCACCTGCCAGCACATGCGCCTGCGCGTGCACTGATGCGCACGCCCGTGCCGGTGCCCGTGCACCTGCCAGCGCATGCGCCTGCGCGTGCACTGACGTGCGCGCCCGTGCCGGTGCCCGTGCACACGAATGTCTCCGCCGCGCCGTTGACAGTGCCTGTCCCCGCGCGGGTGCCAGTGCCCCCCTCAGCGGCATGGATGGCCGCCGTCGACCGCTTCCTTGCACCAACGCCAGTCGCCTCCTCCCGCCAGTTGACTCGCTCCGAAGTCCAGAACATTTTAGCCTTCCTTGAAGCTAGGCCAACGTCTAGGAGTACGCCAACAATGGCACAAGACGCCGCCGTCGCCGTCGGTCAGTGGCCCGACGACACATAGAGCACGGCAGAGGAGCCGCTTCCCACCGCGAGACGGCCCCGCCGCCGCCGCGTAATCTAAATTTGTCATGAAAAACGTTCGGATTGCCATGCTTAAAATCCGAACGTTTATCATTTCCGTTTATTTTATATCGATCGTCGTATAATTTAAAGTCGGAGTCAGACTGAACGAAATGTATGGTTTGATCGATGAAATGTTCTGCTAGAGCCGTATCAAATTAAATATAAAGCGTCATCAAGCCACATGTATTCCTTGTCATCCAACGACCTAGACTGCTTCAATGTCGAGCGCTCAACACGTTTAGCGTGCAGTTAATTTCATGCCAAAAATAATGCTAATCACATGACAACACACAAATAATATCCTAGTAGTTAATATCCGCATGCACTTAATATACTTCCAAATTAACGTGCATTGCACGTACACACTGACTAGTGCTGCTAGTACGTGAAACTGGTGCCGTGACTTGTGAACGCGTCCAGATATGGTCAACGGCAACATCGCCCGCGAGTTCTTCCTGTTTGCCCGTGCGTCTAAACACAGAAAGGGAGGAGAGAGAGAGAGAGCACACATGGAACCCACCAGTAAGTGAAGGCGAATAGTACTAAAAATAATATTACATGTTATCCATTAATTAGGCTGTGGTAATATAAAAACATTATGTGAACAAAGGGGGTACAACAAACATTGCTATTCAACGTATGTTGCCTATTGACGTGCGGCTTGAAGGCCCGGTCGCATGTTCGATCCTCGTCCTTTATTTTTAAATTTGTATATGGGTCCAAATTTGTTTCATGACATGTGGGCCCCTCGGTGTGTAGTTTGTAGCACTTTAATTTGTGGGTCAAAATTTGTTCCATTCCAAGTAGACTATCGGTGTGTAGTTTTGTAGCTTATTTATAATAATTAAAGAGAACAACATAGTTTTTTCAATAATACCATGGTGTGACATTGAAGGCGAGAAAGGATGTGCGAGAGAGCGATGACCGAGCCTGAGGGAAATCAACTAGGGGAGTTGCGTGGGTTGCAACGGTGTTTGGAGTAGTTGTGGGCCGAATGCTACGAAAATATAATCTAAACCGACCGGAATAAATGCCTACACAAATTAATCCAAGGTTGGAGTGCCCCTCGCAATGTAAATAGCTCTGGCTTTGCGAGGGATGGAGAGGTAGTAGCTTCAACGCGTGGAAGATACGGTGTGAGAAAGCGAGGTCAATCGAGAGACATATAGATAGAGAGACAAAGTGAGTGTGGTCCGACATTCATTGAACAAATATATATGCTCTGGAGAGATATTGTCCGATTGAGCTTTTTGGCAAGGGTGAGGGCTGTAAGATAGAGCTTGAGAGATGATCCAGTCACAGACGTGTAGATATATTTTGTGCGTGGGAGGAAGCAAGGTCAACCGATCACATAGGGTCGCCGTGCGATCGAAAGAGTGAGACGGGTTGGAGAGAGTGACCTAGATAGACGATGTGCGTGAGAGACTATACAATGTGAATAGGTCGAATTGGGCTCAAACATGGGGATATATCGTTTTTGTCCGAGAAAGAGCGAGGTCAATCGAGACATACGGAGAGAGAGAGAGAGATTGAGTGAGCGTGGCCCACCATGAGGTCGAAAGAGTGGCGGCAGCTTGGATGGACTGACCTAGATAGACAATCTGCGTGAGAGAGTATAGAGTGTGTCGATCGAGGCCTGAACAGGGAGATATATCATTTGTGTGTGAAAGAAAACGAGGTTAAATGAGACTCAGATAAAGAAAGCGAGATTGAGCGAGTGTGGCCCGCCGTGCGGAAGAAAGAGTGAGACAGTCTCGAGGGAGTGACCTAGATATACAACATGCGTGCGTGCGCACAAGAGGTTGGGGGCTAGATAGGCAATGCATGTATTTAGCGCGAGAGGGTGAGAGGGAGAGGGGGGAGAGAGAGAGAGCTCGGCATGGGGTGCAATGGCGGGTGTGTGAGGTAAATACATTTGGTAACAGAGTGGAAAAGGGGGTTGTGTAGTTGAGAGACTTAGAGATCGAAACATGGAGAGAAAGAATGAACGTGTGTTGGAAATCGGTAGCTTCCTAAGGTGGTTAGGAGAGGAAGATTGACCGATACAGGAAGTATGTAGCGTTTGTGCGGGGGGGGGGGGGGGCTAAAAACAACATTTGAATGTACATAGTACGAGACTTAATATCGATGTTTCAATTCGGTGTACATTGTAAGATTTGAACCGAGGACCAGGCATACGGGTAATTATTTCGAATTCGTGCCATACTAAGTTTTGAAAAGTTGACATTGACTTAGTTTGTTGTGCTATTTTGTAGGTCATATGTTTGAATCCATCCAAAAGTTTTCTCACTACCATGGTGTTCATCATATACATATGAATTTGTATTAAAAAAGTAGCGTGGATATAGTGAAATGCGAAATCCACGTTAGAATTGGAGATCGCTACATGACACACACTCTAATTCAAATAACTAACTACGTGACACGCACTCTAATTCAAATAACTAATTATGTGACACACACTCTAATCCACGTTAGCGTGGGTACCGTTTCGATTTTTTTCAAATAACTCCTCATTAATTAATTTATAGTACTCCCTCTGTTCACTTTTATAAGACCTTGAAGACATTTCAGACAATGTGCAAAACAGTTCATTTTAAGTTGTCTGAAACGACTTACAAAAGTGAACGGATGGAGTATCTCGTTTCGAATGACTAATTATTGCAAGGAAAACACGGGCATGGTAATACATACAGATTCGTTTGCAAATGAAAGAAGATTCGTTTGCATTCTCAAATGTAGGCACACCAGGCAGACCAGGGTCGTGTCGGGGTGGACGCTGCATCGGTGCCTTAAAGGCAACTGCCTTTGGGTCACTGACATGTGGGCCAGCCACCTGTTGGGCCCACATGTCATGGACACAAAGGCAGGTGCCTTAAGGCACCGAAGCATAGTCCTGACGGGGTGGTCGCGTGTGTCGGACGGACGCGTAGCACCCAGCCACCCACCCCCCCCCCCCCAAAAAAAGGACGACGGCAATATAAGTTCGCGCTTCCACATTTCGGATTGCAATATCTGGCGGCCCCAATTCCAGCCCTGCAAAATCTCTCTTCTCCACCGTCCCCTTCCGCGCCCAGATTGCTCAAATCCCTAATTCGCCGCCAACCCTCGAATCGCCCCTCGTCTCGTCTCTTTCCCCACCGTTCCCCACCTCTGTGCCGGACGACGACGATGAAGACGACGGTCGCGCTTCACCACTACACCGGAGCTACCTCATCTACGCCCTCGTCCACCGCACCGGGTGGTCCACCGACAACGTCAGCCGCCGCAACCGACGTGCCTCACAGACACCGAGTTCCACCGCATCAGGTGCGCTTCACCGACGCCGTCTCCCAGCTCATCGGGGCTACTTCACCGAGCACGTCGTCGCACCGCCGCCCCCCGAGGCTGTTGGGGCTTCACCAACGGTCTCGTCCACCGCATCGTAGCGCTCCGCTGCCACTCAAGATCTGCATCCGTGCGCGGCCAGCCAACACCAGCGCATCACCCTCAACGGCTCTAAAGTGACCCGCACTCTAGCTAGGCGAGCATGCCCAAACGCCGGCCCGAACTAGTTATCCACACATCACTCCCTTGGGCACTGTTCCGACGATGTTTGGATATCCTTTCACTGCTCTCTTAGCTTACACGCCTATGCAACTCTGACTTTAACTCTTATTTCTTCTGGAGATATCATCTGAAACAAGAAAATCCATTTTTTAGCGAAGCATGACGGCGCTACGTGATCTGGTACGCATCCTGCACACCCGTATAACCTTGTAAGTATCTGTCCTCCGGTACAACATCAAGGTCGATTCCTCTTATTTGATCAACCATTCGTCGTGTCAAAAATGCAGAGGGGGATGCAAGGAGCACAGGGCCTGCACGTCCAAGCAAGTGGTAACATGGACTTGTACATGGAACATCCCAAGCGCAAGCAGAGCTGCAGTGAGCCTATACAACGAGCTAGCGTAAGTCCCTGCATTTCATTTAATTCGTACTGGCATTCATGTATGATTTGTGTGAAGTGGCTGATCCATGAATTTAGGTTACCAGGGGCGAACATTTAACTTAAAAAATACGAAGGCACTTGCACTCCGGAAATCAACATAACTTGAGAAATGTGAAGCTACATGCACTTTGAAAACCAGCTAATGATCCAAAGTAGTTCAGATTATAAACACTAAATGATGCAAGCACCAAAAAACACAAAATGCAACATGGTGTACAAGGACTAAAAACATGGTCTGTACCTGCTTCAATTATTCGTTCTCTGACTGAAAATATCGAAGTGTAATTGCACGTATAACCAGTGCGCAAACTGCATATCAATATATCTATCCTGCACAAGTATGCCAATAGTTTCAAACAACAGATTAGAAAAGTATTTATGCTATGTTGTCATGATATGGGGACTTTCTGGTAGATGGTCTCGACGTTTCCTCAAGCTATGAAAATGCACTATAATTTGCTTGTCATCAATGCCTGCAAATCTCTGTCTCTCTCAACATAGTAGATCATCATTAGACACTAAATCCTTCAATGAGCTTGCAAAATGCTTGCATTAGATCCCTCATTAGACACTATATGTTCATCACCAGGAGCATGTAAAATGTTTGCATCAAATCCTTCATTAGCAGTTTGTTCATTAGACACTTCAGGCTCAAGAACAACATGAGCTTGTATGTTTGCACCGGAAACTTGATTAGATACATCAGATTCAGTAAGTTCAGTATTGATTGGGGGAGTTATAAAATAAGTAGAAATTGGTTTCATTTTCTCATAGATTCCCTACATACAAGCAGTTTTACAACACCGTCAGGTTTAACTATTGGCCAGAAATTGAAGAGTTGAATTAGATATAATCAGGGATGTGATGTACCTGCTCGTTGCGCATGCTACTCTTGCAAGCTGTGACTGTCCGTTTGCGCAAGCTCAATGCTATGCCCGTGCTGCCGCCGCTGCCTCCCACGCAGGCTACACCCAGGGTTGGATCTTCATCTTCTTGTCCTTCCGTTCGCTTGAAGCCCGGCGACCGCCCTCCAACGAGGGCGCGAGGAAGTGCTGTGTCGGTCTGTCCAGCGGTGGCTAGGTTAGGAGCAAACCAGACTGTAGGCTGGAGCGAATGAATTGGGATTTGTCCTGCTGTCGATCGATATGGGAGGCGCTCGTTTGGGCCGCGAGCCTGCTATAGGGCCTGCCTTGCACTTATGTTATTGGCCCATCCAAATTGAAACATTTTTCTTCATTTTTTATATTGCCTGCTCGTGCGTTGGGACGAACAAAACTAGCGTGGGCCAACCTGGACGACTCAAACTAGGTGCACACTTTCCAGCCACCTGAGGCGGCCGCCCATACCAGCCCCTATGGTGGCGTCGCCCCTTTTTGCGTGTATGATTGGATAGTGAAAAATATTCCAGTGGCGCTTTTGATTTACCCACAGAATGGTTGAATTGCTTGTTTCTATGAACTGAGTTCGCCAATCATGTGAAGGATGCCAGTCTTTTCATCCTATTGTAGATTGCCTAGATCTCAATATGCCAAAAGTAATCGCATGAAATATAGAGTAAAAGCCAGTGTGATGTGTTTGGCTACAACTAGTCTGATTACACGTCCTCATATAACATATCAAGGACGCACCATCTTACCAGATTAACCATTCGACTTACCCATGCATTGTGTGAAGAATGAAGTATTGGGACTGCGTATCCAAGCAATTGATGCCATGGACTCCTTCGTACAACCTTGTAAGCGAAAAAGAAGTTGCAGTGTGCCTGTACAAAGAACTAGCGTAAGTTCAGTTACCTGCTTCTCGGAATTTTAGTTAGCCACTTATTGCAAAATTGTTCAATTACGTTGCTTGGCTTAATTTAGTTTGCTACTGATTACATAATGGCACAGCCTGTTAATCATATTGTAGACTGCGCCTATCTATGTGTATGATACTTACTGTTAAGAATTACCTGTTTGCCTTAACTTAAATATCTACTTGTTTGTTTAACTGCTTTGCTGCTGCAACAGCGGGTTACAATGATGTTAATAACTACTTTTCAGCATCCAATTGAAACTCTTTAATTCCTTGTTTGTTTAACTGGTTTGCTGTTATAACTCCCAGTTGAGATGTTTTGCTAACTTCAACTTTTCTGAATCCAATCGGAACTTTAATGGCAAAACAGGTTAGCCCAAGATCAAAGAGCGAGGTCCCCATGGACGTTGCATCATCCCACAGCAGTGGCACTGGCCCAATCGTGCATTATGAATTGCCAACTGCTGATGCTCTAGAGGCTAAACTAGTGGTAGAAAGAGATTTTGCTTCTGCACTTAGAGATGAAGTTGACATGTTGAGGAAGCAAACAACACAATCACAAGCAGTACTCAAGACAACCATTAAATATTTGGTGGATTTCAAAACGAAGCAAGTTGAGACTGACCAGATTGTTAAGGTCCTGAAGGAAAAAAGGAAATTAAATTCCTACTTGGTAAATCATAGGTGAAATGTTCTTTCCATAGTTGAATAACCTTTGTGTTGTCTGTTCATGTAATCAATCAAACCATTTGTTTTAGAGATCATGTAATAATTGTTTTTTTTTGTTTTTTGGTTTGTAATTTTATTTGAGCACAAGTCTGTATTAATTGATAAAACTCGGAGACATTTCATTTGGATTGCTGTGCCAGACCTACAAATATGCCAATCGGTCTGAATGTACATTCAGCAATAGTAGTAGTATAGATGGACCATAAGTGGCACGCATCAGAAAGGGCCAAGATGCTGGCTAAAAAAAGGATGTTGTTGTAGCCAAAAAAAGTACAGCGGTCTGGCTTATGTATGTTAGTTGATATTATTGATCCATATACTCTATAAGTGTTTATATGTCTGTTAGTTCTGTACATTCTTGGTTGATTGACTCGGTATTTGAATCTTGATACATCGCTTGTGTACATATCTAAATGGGACTACACATTATGCAGCGTGTGACATTTGAGTTGGACATGAAGTGTTCCAAATATTCGAATTCACCTTAAACTGGATTCTAGTTTCTGAATTTGAGTATCGGCATTCGTAAACCATATTCGTATATGACAGTGGAATACATCTTTGTCGTCCTTTTGAAGATATATAAAAACACATAGAATGATTTATAAAGATTCATATAGGAATACAAAATGGATTCAAATTTAGTTGCCAGGGTAAACGTGGATGCTTATTGTCCCAAAATTCGAAAGAAGCAGCAAAATGTCCACTCCCACGTCGGCTGCCCGAAGCCAAGTGTTTGGGAGATGGAAATTACTGTCTACCCATTACACGGACAATCCATCGGCCCGATTTCCACTGCTCTAAATAGGGGTAGGTTAGTAACTTCAATTAGACGTGACACGACCGCCTCTGAGCTCATTCCGACACGGTGGGCGTCAAACATGGGCGGCAAAACTCATTTCATTCAAGCTCGTCCGAAAGACCTCTGTTTCTCCCTCCATTCCCCGTTCATACACGGTGGGCGGCAAAACAAACTCGACTCGGCCGAAATCAATGTAGGCAAATATTTTCAATAGGGGCAGGTTTGTAACTTCACTCAGACGTGACACAACCGCCCTACCTGTCAGCCCCGTTCATACACCGTGGGCGCCAACCATGGGCGCCAACCACCCTCTCCTCGCCCGAAATCGCTCTGGGCAAATATTGGCGAGATGCGAGATTACCGTCCTATCCCCAACCGACGAGACGTCCAAATTTTAAATGAGGGCTAAGTTCATAACTTTCCCATATTTCAGACAGGCGTGTCCCAAAAACATGGTTCCCCGTACGTCTCCCCTCATTTTCCCATTCATACACCGTCCGCGCTAGAACACCCCATCCCCACACCAGCCTCCGACCGCCACCCCATCCATCGCCACCGTCCTCCACCACATCCATCGCCACCGTCCTCCACCATGCCGGAGCGCCTACCAAGACCGCGTCGTCCACTGCTAGAGATGGACGTTTCTCATCCACGGCGACGGACCAATAGCCTTGCATCGCGTCCTCTCGCTTCATCGGTGTCGTCGTCCTCTTTGCCGGGGCCGCTCACACGACCTTCTCTTCCACCGCAACGGGACTTATCGCCCGATGAACCCGTCTACCATCGCAGATCTGCTTCAACGCCACCGACAGCCATCGCACCCCCGATGCCTACACGGCGCCGCAAGAGAGGTGGTACTTCATATCTCCTCAACTTTTTGATCTCAACCAGAAAATAGATCTTAACTTGGTTACTCTACTTTCTTTTCAGCTCTTAGAATTTAGTTCTTAGTTCGAAGCAAACAATGGATGCTAAATATCATTTCTCCCATTTGCAGCTTCAAATCTGCCATGGCACAGCCATAATACGGTTTAATTGATCATGCTTAGGGTTTAATTGATCATGTTGGTTCCGTGGTGGTTTCTTTAATAGAAATCGGAGGGGAAACCCTCTTTTGCTAAAGAAAATATGCTTAGAGTTTCCCCCTTTTATGATCACTATACGATCAGAATATGTGCTTCGTGTCATAATAACACTGCTCCACCCATCAAGCTAAACAAGCTTAGTTGTTCAAATACGAATCTGATATTATTAAAACAGAATTGTTTAATTGGTCAGCTAAATGTTCCTAAATTAGTTTCGAAAATGCATGTTCACCACTCGGGTGTGTATCTCTACAGGGTGCCCACGGTGGGCCGGCCCACCCTGGGATTTTGGGTCGTCCCAGGCCCCGATTCCCCTCTGTTCTGCTGCGCGCTTCCGATCTCTACTCGCCCCCAGCCGCCTGCCTCACGGCGACTTGCCGTCCCCGGACGGCATGACTCTAGGAGGAGACGCTGGACTAACAGGAGGCCAGAAGCCGCTCGCCCAACAGCGTCACCGCTGCCCGGGCGCGCCGCCGTGCCTACATTCCCAGTCCGTTCAGGGCTCAGGCGTGCAGCACCCACCAAGCCAACCCGATTTATCCTGAGATACGTCCTCAACACTCAGCAGCCACTCCTCATCACCCATTTTTCTAATTGATTCATTACTCATTAGGCAGGACTGTCATTAGAGTTTTTTGTGTGCTTAGTGCTACCTACACTTAATGGTTCAGATGTATTTCGGTAATCTTTAGTACCTCTAAAGTTCACAGGGTTTTCAAATTTCCGGCCCTCGGAACAGAAACTAGTCATTTTGGATTGTTGGTCATAGTGACATTGACCCAGATTACTACTGCAAGCCAGGTTTGTTGACAATTTTACTTGTCTCTCTTACTCATTCGATATAATATCCAATTATTCACGTCGATTAGTTGCAAACAATAAGTGCTAGACAAACTTCTTCATTCAGATTTTGGACGGTCTCTTACTGCAGTTACAATTCTGCATACTTGTCCTAGTAAGCTCACAAGTAAATGATTGATTCACTACATCTATGCTTGCCTTGTCATATTTGTTGTCAATATTCTTTTAGGGTGGACCACCCTGTTTCTAAATACTGGAACCGTAGACATGAGTGAATAGTATTTCTCTATGTGATCTCTTCCATCATGTGTGGGTAACGAACACTGCATTGTATAGAAAGAAAGTGTCATTTCCAGCGTTTACATAGGTTTCGATGTTTTACATGGAATACAATCTGCCTACTTGCTTTGTGTCGCACTACCAACACTCCACCCTTGAATCTAAACATTACGCCACTCATAATTGCTTAGTTTATTTGTTCAAATACGAATTTCATATGATTCTAATGTTCCTACTTCAGTTTTGAAATGTGTGCCTGCCTGTTATAGAGACATAAGGGGTTTGTATTTCTGTGTGTGGTCTGGTCAGCACGGTTGGGGAGGTGAACTTTGCATATGCAGGGGTTTATAGGGAGACACTCACCGAGTTGAATCCACAATGCATTCCATAGATAATCTGACTACTTTTTATGTTTTCATGAATCTCAGATTCTGAATAGCATCATAATGATTATGAGCTTGCGCGCATGAAAAGAATAAAGCAGAACAATGCCATGGCTATCAAACTTGGCATTAAGGGACTGAAATCAAGTCTGGATGCAATGCAATGCAAACGCTCTCCACCTACAGATTCATGCTCAGAATATGATCCTAACAGTGATTCTGAGCTAGAGGGAGACCTAAGTCAATGTAGCTCCCTAGTGGAGGAGTCAGAGGAAGATGCCCTATCTTATTCACCCATCAAGGTACTTGCTCTAACTTTCCAAGGTTACATTGCTCGCACATATCTTGCAACTGATGCTTTGCATTGATTCTACTTTGTTGAACTGCCATTAGCTTAGTTTACACATCGTGTATGTGAATACGCCCTGCCTATCCATTTTCAGTACATATTCCATCTGTCATCATACCATATTTATCCATTCAAATGTTGTTCTTGTGTATCAGACATTCAAAAGGAAGAGGGCGATTGCTGATCATGGAGGAGCACAAGCAAAGTATTTGGAAAAGGTAGTGGCACCTGATAAATCAAATAGCCCATTAGGTGTAGTTGCAATATCACCTGACCCACAAAATACCCCAACTCTAGCAGACTCTAGCCCTACTACACTGGTCATTTCTGATGCCCCAACTCAGCAGACCCCAACTGCAGCAAACAGTATGATTATGCTAGTTGACATAGCACCAGCTGTACGACGCAAAACCCCCATTCCAGCAAAGAGTACACCAAATCCAGTTGCCAAATCCCTTTTCGAACCAGAGAGAGCCCCAATTGCAGCAAATAGGACCCCTGTTCCATTTCTTCCCAGTTTAGAAGACGAAGCTTATGTTGTTGTCAGGAACTTTGTGCGCATCTTTCCTTCATGGAATGATTATACCGCAGACACAGAACAATTTCCAGTCTTCCTCCGCAACTTACGCGTAAGTAATGTACTAATGTTATTCATGGTCATTACTGCATATGTTTCTGCTGACAGAAGACACAAGATTTCATTCTTTTAAATAGGCGAGGAGCAAACTGGATTGTGATGACGAGCAAGGGTTGGTTGCTCTTTTCAAGCACTCGTTGATGAAGCATCGTTCCTACCTGAGGCAAGCGCACTTCGATGGCAAGCCTCTGAATGAAATTTCTATGAAGTCTCCGGTGCTACATTTTATCCGATGGTGACTGGAATAATCTTGTTACACATTGGTCTCGGCTGCAGCGTAAGGTACTGTCTATGATATCACATCACAATTTGAACTACATTTCTGCATTTGCCTTAATGTCTCACTTGTACGAAAACTGTTAGCAGAAGAACATTCGTTCTCAAGGGACCACAGAATCTCGCAACTATACTGCACACTGCATTACTCTTGTGAGTACCTCTTGCCATGTATGACCATACTTACTTTCATAGATGTTTGATTATGTAGCATAACTGCACATGTTAGCCTCGTAATCGTCCATTTGGTGGACATTATAAGATCCGTATGGACTCTTACATAAATTTAGAATCAACCCAATGCTTCTGAAGAGGTTTAGTTCTACAGTCCTCTTGTAAGGGCTGAATGTGGTCTATCACTGTACTTACATTAACAGCTACTCCCTCTGTCCCATAATATAAGAACGTTTTGTACAGTACACCAGTGTTCAAAAAACTCTTGTATTATGGGAAGAGGGATTGGTTCATGTTGTAGCATTCTGCATCTTATCTCCCTCGCCCACCATTTACTAAAAAAGATCAGATCTATATTTAATCTTACCAACAAGTAGAATACACAGACAATGCCAGTGCAGAAGTGTAGCCCATTGCTCTTGTCAGTACATTTTGTCCTGTAACGCTTGTACTTCCAGGGATTGGTAGTTGATTATGTAGCATCAATCTGCATCTTATCTTCATTATCTTCTATCCCTTCTAGTATTATCATATCTATAATTACTCTCTACAAAATGTAGAGTACAGGCAATGCTTATGAAGAAGATTCTGTGCTGAAATTCTTGAGTTATCCTTCCTTGACATGGAGAAGGGAATTATAAAGCCGGTGTTAACTGTTAATGTAAGTCAGTCCTTCTAAAGCCTTTATCCTCAACTGCTGTTTAATTTGCTCATACTCCCTATCGTTTACTGCTGTTTAGTTTGTTGTTTCTACCAAAATGCATGTTCGTAAGAACCGTAAGTTCTAAGTTTTACTTGTAAAACCAAATTCCTTATTCATACCATGCACATTACTTAATACTCCCTATATGTATGCTTGTTTTTGTGGATCTATAATCCAGTGTGTGGTGAAGCAGCCCACATTTGCACCTTGTCATCTCCTGTTTTATCTTACTGATGTGGCCGATGATATGAACAACATGCCATGCACATTATCCAAAATAGATACAATGATTTTCTTTGCCCTTCATCTATGTTGACATGGTAATCCAGTAGTGTGGTGAAGCTCCCCGCATTATGAACAATGCCAAATTATGCTATTGATATTTTGAACTTACTCTTTATTTTCTAATTTGAAATTGGATAGAATTCACAAAACAGTTATCATCTTTGTTTATACACGTGCAAAACCTGTCATCTCTCTGCTTTGTTTCAGGGTGATATGCCTGATGGCATGCACAAGTCTGTTGAAGGCTGTGAGACAAACCCAACATATATTGCAGCAAAGAAAGCAAAACATCTTGAAGATAGCGAGACAACCCCAAAGTGTTGTCTTAATGCAGTGTTCAAGTTACTTGAGACTAACAGTCAGACAAGCTCACAGAATTCGTTGTCTGAATCAGTTCGACTTCTTCAGTCCCAAGTTCTAGCAGAAAGGCATTCTGCAACTCAACTTCGACTTGAAGTCCTATCTCTAAGAAAGATTGCGGAGAACACCAATGAGAACCTCATCGCTAAACAGCTACACCTGGAAGCTATGACCGACATGCTAGGCTGGTCTCACAGCCTTGCTCAGCAGCTTGCGCAGCAGTTCCCCCGCAAGGCTAACCTTTCTTGAACCGTCTTGGAAGTGGTCTCGGTTCAGTATTATTTTGTTACGCTGCAATGGTGCCCAGTTTTTGTAATCTGCTTCTTCATTGCGCTTTATGATCACTGGTGGCGAACTTCAATGCCCAGTGGATGTAATATACCTTAAATCCTTTATTGTATAGTGTAGGTTTATTCTTAGTTACTATGCCATAATTTCTTTATTGTATAGAGTAGGTTTGTTCTTAATTCCTACTAGTTACTGCCATCATTCGCTATCTGGAAAAAATCAGATGTAGTCGACCGGACCGAAACATTCGACTCTAACGGGCCTGGTTTTTAGTGGGCCACAATTGGGCCGGCCCGCGTCTTTCTTGGGCCCGAATGATTGGGGCCTTCACACATTGCGCCAGGCCCAAACTTACACCGGCCTATATTTTAGTTGGGCCTTTTGTCGACCCAGCGCTTAGTTTGGCCCAGGTAGCGTTGGGCCATTAACAGGCTAAATATTGTACTGGCCTGTTACGGCCGAGATGAAACCACGGGCCTTTAGCAGGCCAAAATGCATGTTGGGCCTCAATTTTCACTAGTCGTCGACGGGCCTTCAGTAGGCCGAAATGTAGACCGGGCCGTTTTGGGCCCAGTTAGCTCACGGGCCGTTACCAGGCCGAAACATATCTCGGGCCTTAGTTGGCCCACTGGTATCATGGGCCTTTAAGAGGCCGAAAGCTTAGCACACGCGTCAACGAGCCGAATTACGCGACAGGCCTTTAACAGGCCCAAAGTCACGTTGGGCTTAACTGTTGCCACCTTTAGCATGGGCCGTTAGTGGGCTCGATGTCCCGTCGGACCATATATGGCCCATGGGCAGCACGGGCCATTCCCAGGCCGAAAGTCACACCGGGCTGAAATGGGCCCATGTCTACATCGGGCCTCTAACAGGCCGAAAGTCACTGGGCTATAGTTGGGCCCAAATATTCGGCGAACAATTAACGGGCCAGATCTGGCTTCGGGCCGTAAATGGGCCCAAATATTGGGCGAACAATTAACGGGCCAGATCTGGCTTCGGGCCGTAAATGGGCCCAAATATTGGGCGAACAATTAACGGGCCAGATCTGGCTTCGGGCCCTAAATGGGCCTTTATTAAGCAGGCCGTTATTGGGCTGGCCCACTAGTACCTGATTAAGTTCTACGGGCCTTTGACTAGGACGACCTTTTTAACCTATATGGGCCTCTGTTGGGCCCAGCCACGTGTCGACGTATCATAGGCATGTCTCCTCCAATGGACGGGCGACATCTGGCCCACTGACGAGCTGACAGGTGTTCCCTTCGGCCAATCAGAATTTTACACGTGGAAATTTCCCATTGGTCAGGGCTGTTAACGGGTTATCGGATCCAAAATCCGACCCGATAGCTTAACGGCGTTCCGTTACGGTGGATGCCACGTGTCGGTCACCCTTGACGAAAGCACTTCTGTGACGCGCGATTTATCGTCGTGGAAGTGGACACTTCCGTGATGATAATTTTGGTAATGTCATGGAACACTTATACGACAGCACAGGTATGCTATCTTGATTCTATCATAAATTTGTCATGGATGTACATGCATGACAAAAAACGCGACCTACTGTGACAAACACGTATCATCACGGAAGTGTATTTTTTAGTGCTCTTGTTGCTTCACACCCTCCGGATACTTAGTATAACCGAGAAGGATGCTGACGTTATTGGCGTTTCGCCACGTCAGAATAATGCACGTACCTGGACACTCGGGGTTCATTTTCAAGGGCGTTACTCAGCCCGGTATATGTTGTAAAGACAGAATACCTTAGGGAGTGTTCGGCGTCGCGAGTTTGGCCTCTGAATCATGTCTTTGGTCAAATGTTGGGTTTGCCCGGCTCCCGCGTTTTGCTACCTTACGTTCCGTTCTATCGGCTAAGTTGGCACCGAGAGAACTACTGCGATTGTGCCCTGGTTCATCCGGATGAGCACCTCAGTAGAGAAAGCCAAAAACTGACTGTCATGATAAAGCGCGAGACTGGTCAACCACTCGATGACTTAGCGGAATCTTCGGGATTCCTCCGCATTAACGAAGGGCCGGTTTTCCTGGTCATGTATGTATGCTCCCCGTATTCGGATGAGCACGGAAGTACCAGGGGATATATAGTAGCCCCACTGTCAAACTCCTATGGTTAAGTGAAAGTCTTAAAGCAATATAGTCTAATTGCCTCGTTCGCCGTGCTATCACCTCCTTAATGGACCAAGACGTTGGATCAAGTGTGAACACGCGCTTTTGCGAACACCCCCGCATTATGTGCATGGGGGCTGAAGCTGACGATTGCAAACTTTCAGGTTATATACATATATACATAAACGACCGCAAAGGAGGCACCATAATACTTTCAGGCAAAAGTATAAACACAGCCTTTATAATTCAAATAGCATTGTTCTTACAATGGGGATACATGTCACTGGAACATAATATTCTTCGAGCACTGAGCCTCTATTAAACGAGCGCCTTCGAGGACTTCTTCAAAGTAGTACTCGGCCGATACTCGGCCTACGGCCGAACTCTGGGTTGCAATAGCGGTGGCCTCCATCTCTGGCCAGTATGTTTTGACACGGGCAAGAGCCATCCGCGCACCCTCTATGCACGTCGACCTCTTCATAGCGTCGATATGCGGCACAGCACCAAGGAATCGTTGCACTAAGCCAAAATAACTATTCGGCCTTGGTCCTTCCGGCCAAAGATGATCCACAACAGACTTCATGGCAAGCCCAGACAACCTATGGAGCTCGGCCCACTCGACCATTCGCTCATTTAACAGCAGCGGATGCACCGGAACATTGAACTGCGACAAGAACAGCTTTTCCACTTCATGATCTTTTTCATCTTTGAAAAACTCAGTCGCATCAGCAGCACTCGCTGCCAAATCCACGTATGCGTCTGCAGAACTCCATAATTGATCAAGAGGGGCATACTTAGGATCTCCGAACTTCGTCCGCAACAAAAAGGGCTTCCCAGCCGCGATGTCTCCGGCTTGACGTAGCTCCTCCTTCGCCGCTCTGATTTTAGAGCGGTCTTCCTTGGCTGCCACCATGGCTTTCTCCAGGTCCGCCGTCTTCGTTTGGCTTTCCTTTTCAAGAAGCTCATAACGGTTGGCGGCATCTTTCATTTCAATAGCCATCTTGGCTATTTGCTCTTTGCTCTCGCAATGTGCAGCCTGTTCGGCTCTTAACTCTTCGACCGCCTTTAGGGCGGCCGCATCACTCCTCCTGGCTTGTTCCTTGGCTCGGGCAAGTTCCGCCCGAAGGTCTCCACGGCGACAGCTCCATCTGCAGTCACAACATATTAAAGATACTAGCATCATGCTCCTCTTAATATGTGTTGATCACCGGAGAAAATACATACCCTGTGCCTCATCAAGCCGCTTGTTTACAAGCACGATGTCGGCATCTGCCGCATCAAGTTGCCGCTTCAGCTCGGCAAAGTCACCAGTCCGGCTAGCCACCGGACCTTCAGCCACCTGCACATGAAGGCGGCATGATTATTACCTGGGACTATGATCCTCTATTTGCCATCGTTTTCGACAGCAACCAGAGTCTCAGGGGCTACTATCTGCATAGGGCACACCTAGCGTGTGCGGTACTGTCAAAAATATATACTACTTTGCGTACCTCAGAGCCTCTCAGCAGGCTTATAAAAGCTTCATGAAGCCCGCTTTCGGCGGATGAAATCCTCTCAACCACCGTACCCATCAGTGTACGATGCGCTTCTGAGATAGCCGCTTGCTCCAGAAGATTCATCAGTGCGTCTGGTCGCGCACCAGACAGTCCCGGACTCTTTCTGTTGCTCTCCTTAGGAGCCGAATACTCCGGACTTCGGGTGGCCCAAGGGTTACCATCTGGCCTTGGCGGATCAGGAGAAATCCTCCATGATGACACCTCAGGGTCATCCGCTTCATGAGGCGGGGAGGCACGGGGAGGCGTTTCGCTCTCCATCATCTCCGGAAGAAGATCCCCCGAAGACGAACTCTGTCGAGAAGGGTACGATCCGAACTACAAGACATACATCTCAGTTACTGTTCTCAGAAATAAAGCAGGGTATATTTACTATGAAGTACTTTTGTTTGCTTACAGCTCGGTGGAGGGCTGGTCCCCTTGCGGGTACTGTGCGGTAAGGATACCCTCCGGGGTAGGCCCCCTGATAAAGGTTTCTTCCCTCGTTTGGAAGCCATTGTTTCCAAGTCTTCAGAGGCGGTCCTCTTCCTTCCCTGGGGAAAGGGAATTTTAGATTCTTCTCCCCGGTTATCGTCCTTCGCGGAGGCGCTAATTCCCCTGGTTTGGATGAATAATGAGTGAGGCCCGCTTTCAGCCTCTTTATTCCCCCCTTTATCTTCCCCTGAGGGCGCTTGATAAGGCGCGAGCTCAAGCATTCTGGCCAGTACTGGATCTGCTGAGCCTTCGGGAAGGGGGGCCGAACACCTGATCATCTTCGCCTTTTTACCCAGTCCTGGTCAAAGAGCGACTTTTCAAAATGATGTTGTGATAAATAAAGAGACAGCGTGTTCGGCCGAAGAACTACTTACTTGGGTATCTGGACGATTGCAGCTCAGACCCGCATCCTCGGTGGTGTCCGGACACTTTATTTGTGATCCGAAGAACAATCTGTACATCTCTTCGAGCGTCATGCCGAGGAAGTGCTGAATAGCTCACGGTCCTTCCAGGTTGAACTCCCACATACGGAGAGGTTGACGTTTGCAAGGCGGGACTCGACGAACTAGCATGACTTGCATTACCGTGACCAGGCTGACATCCCTCTCGAGGAGATCTCGGATGTGACTCTGCAATATCGGCACATCATTTACTGACCCCCAGTCCAGCCCCATGTTGATCCATGACGTCAGTTGTGGCGGGGGGCCCGAGCGGAAGGCAGGGGCGGCCACCCACTTAGTACCGCGGGGAGCTGTGATGTAAAACCACTCCCGTCGCCATAAGCTGGATACCTCCGGGAAGGAACCCTTTGGCCATGGAACATCGGCGCCTTTGCTTATTACGGCACCTCCGCATTCTGCGTGTCGCCCATTAATCATCTTCGGCTCCACATTAAAGGTCTTGAGCCATAAGCCGAAGTGCGGGGTGACGTGGAGGAAGGCCTCACACACGACGATGAACGACGAGATGTGAAGGATGGAATCCGGGGCCAGGTCATGGAAATCCAGCCCGTAATAAAACATGAGCCCCCTAACAAAGGGATCTAGCCTAGGCCTAGCCCTCGGAGGAAGTGGGAGACGAATACGACGCTCTCGCCGGGTTCGGGAGTGGGAATGACCTACCCTCGAGCAGGTAGCCTGTGCGAGATTTCGGCGGTCAGATACCTGGCTTCTCTTAGCTTCTTGATGTCCTCCTCTGTGACAGAGGAGGGCATCCACCAACCTTGAAGGTTGGATCCAGACATGATTGAAGGTCCGAAGCACCTAGCCTGAGCCTTGGGTGTTGGAACTCAAGGCGGGGGAAGGGTTCGATTGAGTGCGAGAAGAAAACGACGGGCCTTAGCCTCTTTATAAAGAGGGTGAATATCAAGCGTCCTCCGCGTGGCCGTTTGGAACTTGCCTAAAATCGAGGAGTCATACCAACAGGCATGATTGGGTTACCAACACTTGTATTGATGAGAATCCCGTAATAAGGGGAACACGATCTCTGCTTCGACAAGACGTGCCAATAAAACCGCCTCGCGAAACGTGCAGTGGCAGGCTGGTTGAGAATAATGACCAGGCCGTGGTGTGATGTCACGTTATGAAAAGTTGTCAGCAGATTAGATTTGTGGAAGTATTATTCTCTCTACGGTGGTATGTGGAATTTGTTTTGCAGAGCCGGACACTATCCTTGTGTTCAAAATCTTCTATGGAGTATTCGGAGGAAGAACCCGCCTTGCAATGCCGAAGGCAATCTGCACGCCGGACTCATCGTCATTGAAGCCTGGTTCAGAGGCTACTGAGGGAGTTCTGGATTAGGGGGTCCTCGGATAGCCGGACTATGAAGATACAAGATTGAAGACTTCATCCCGTGTCCGGATGGGACTCTCCTTGGCGTGGAAGGCAAGCTTGGCAATGCGGATATGTAGATCTCCTCCCTTGTAACCGACTCTGTGTAACCCTAGCCCCCTCCGGTGTCTATATAAACCGGAGGGTTTAGTCCGTAGGACAACAACAATCATACCATAGGCTAGCTTCTAGGGTTTAGCCTCTACGATCTCGTGGTAGATCAACTCTTGTAATACTCATATTATCAAGATTAATCAAGCAGGAAGTAGGGTATTACCTCCATCGAGAGGGCCCGAACCTGGGTAAACATCGTGTCCCCCGCCTCCTATTACCATCTGCCTTAGAGCACAGTTCGGGACCCCCTACCCGAGATCCGCCGGTTTTGACACCGACAGCCGCCCCGGCAAGGGTCTTGCCGGGGGAGTCCACCTCGCGCCTTTGCTCTTTAGTGTTTCTGGTCTTGGCGTTGCCTTGGTTGTCTCGTGCTTCGGTTTCCCTCCGGCTTCCCTCCTCTACCCTGCTAAGTGTGGCCGTGGGCACGGCTTCTGACTGCCCGTGCACAAGTTAAGGGGTCAAAAGGAGAGCCCCTAGTTTTGTACACCGACAGGAGCCCCCGGGCCTGGGCCATACATAAGCGCGACGCGTTGTTGGGCTAGGCCCAGAACGGTGTGCGGGCAGGTGGGGCGGATTTTTACCATAGTAACTTTTTCATCCGTTGCGCTTCCCCATGACCTGCATTGAACGCGCGACGTGGAGGGTCGTGCGTGACGTGGGGGTCATGCATGGGGCGGTCTCCGCACGCATGCGTCACATCGCAGTAAAGAGACGGCTCGCACCTTCCCCATAAAAAGAGGAAAACGCAGAGGCGCGACTCATTTACTGAGTGGCCTCGGGTCGTGGTCTTCAAGGCGTCCGCGCCCCACGATCACGGGGTGGAGAACGGTCGCCTCACCCATCTCCTCGATTCTGCTCGCTCGCCATGTGTCCCCCATGCAGGTGGCAGGCGGTGGAGGCGGGAAACCGGGCCGTCGCTGATTGGGGCAGCGGGTCAGTCTCGATTCCCTGCGCCCCCGGTGGCCGGATTGGTCGAGTGGGGCGGCCGAGCCACGACCTTGCCCCTTTATAAGAAGGGGGAGGGGGGTGGCATCCCACATCCTTTCATCATCCGCCTTCATTCAGTTCGGCTTCTTTCTTCCAACTGCCATCGCAAGAGGGGGCGCCGGCCCTTCGACGGTGGCGGCAAGGGTCTCTGCTCGACAGCGCGTCCCTCCTCCTCAAGAGCTCGCAGCGGCGGAGCCGACCACGAGAGGAAGGGGGAGGGGGCGAGGCCGCCGTGGCGCTCGAGGAAGAGGCGGGGGCGCACCGGCCTTGCCTCCGCCGGCGATGCCTCTCCCAATGGAGGGCCACGTTGAGGACCGGCCTCGCGAGTTCTTCATCAGGCTGCGCCGGCCACCGCGCCGTCGCCTTCGTCTTCCTGCTCCATTTGCCCGGGAGATGGAGCTCGATCCGCCCTAGACCCTGAGGCTACACATGAAGGGTTGCGGGAACGGTGGTACGCGGGTCGATGTCGACTTCCCCGCCCCTCATGTCATGTACCTTTTTCGTGGATGGAAAACTTTTGCTCGTGTCCATAGCCTGACGGCGGGGCTTGTTCTCTACTTCAAATTAGTGGAAAACGACCTGCTCTCCATCAAGGTCTTTGGAGATCTTGGAACTCGCCTAAAGTGCTGCATGGAGAGCTCCTCCGACGATGAAGATTCTTCCTCGAGCGGGAGTGACAAGGAGGATAGCGACAACGACGACAAGGGCGCCGAGCGGGGCGACGCCGACCTCGACTCCGACTGACCGCATCGTCCCTTCCTCGGCCACGCGCCCTGCCGAGGGCCTTCCTCGTCAAGCTCTCCATCGGCGTGTTCCCAGCCACCCCCTTGGGCGGCTGGCATAGGAGGGCCGGAGAAGGCGAAGAAGGCGGGCCGTCAAGTCGGAGTACGCGGGCACCGACGCCTTCATCACGTATTGTCGGCCCGCTGCCTCATCTTCCAGCTCCTCTCCCGGCACCGGGATGTTCTCTTGGTGCCTTCTGCTCCTCGTACCTCGCCTAGGCGCTCTTTTTGCCCTCCTGCTATCTTGTTCGACCTTTTGAGGAGAGGGACAAGAAAGGGATTACGGGCATCTTATCTCTTTTCAGTTTGTAAGCCTGCGGGCACTTGTTAGATTTAAAACTTGTAATCCCCTTGCTCATGTTTTTCATCCCGTATGGACTGTACCTGTATGGGACGTTTTTAATGAAAAAGAGTGCTTGCCGAGTTCTTTGTGCGTGAGCAAGGCCCATGCCAAGGAATGAATCCTTGTTATTTTTAAGATAAACATTGTCGCCCGGCAACAGGCCTTGCCGTCCCCTTACTTCAGTTGACCATTCTCATGCTCTTGGCGGAGGCAGGGCGAAGTAGAGTTAGGCCCTTCGTTTATTTCCTCACCACTGCGACTACGACCCGGTTCCGACCCAGGGACTTGAGTACAGGAAAAAGGGGGAGCACAGTGGTCTAGGAGCAAAACGAGGTTTCATACGCCCAACTTCATACGGAAATGCACAATAGAGGATAAAAGACTTATCTGAATCTGTAGCCCCCGGCAGCCTTGGCTTTTCGTTGTTGGATTCTTGTATCTGCAGCCCCCGGCAACCTTGGCTTGCCGAGGCCGGGGCGCTGGCTCGTTCTCTTTCTTCCAAATAGCTCAGCAGAAACGTCCATGTGCCCTGCGAACCAAAGAGGATGGAAAGGAACAGAGAAACGCACACTCGACCTCTATGCTAGGGGTTAGTCGCTGCTAAGCACTATCAACCCTAACCGAGGGAGAGACTTAACCTAGCATGCATGCTAAAACTTAGGGCGTCAGCGCTTCATTTATTTATGCTCAGGGTCTGCGCCTGGCTTTGTACAGGGGGTTACATGCCTTGCCGGCAAGGCTTGTACAAAAGGTGGTTTGCCGGGGGGGCCGGCAACCGCGCCTTATGGGTAAAACTTGCGAAGATGTTCAATGTTCCAGGAGTTGCTCACTGGAATAGCATCATTGTTCTCCAGGCGGACTGCGCCGGGCCTGGTGACTCGTATTACCCGATAAGGGCCTTCCCACTTTGGCGTCAACTTGGGAATTCTTGGCCAATTGAACGCGCCGAAGAACAAGGTCGCCTTCCTTAAAGCTTTGGGCATGAACCTTGCGGCTATGGTAGCGGCGCAAGGCTTGCTGGTAGCGCGCTGCTCTCACAGCCGCCCGAAGGCGATCTTCCTCGAGGGGCGTTGCGTTATCTTGCCGCAATTGCTCTTGCTCAATCTCGTCATAAGGGAGCACTCGAGGTGACCCGTATGTGAGTTACGTGGGGAGAACTGCTTCTGCCCCGTATACCAGGGCAAAGGCTGTCTGGCTGGTGGCTCGATTTGGCGTCGTTCTGATCAACCAAAGAACCGCCGGCAACTCATCAATCCAGCGCCTTCCCCTCTGGTGCAGCCTGTCAAAAGTCTTGGTCCTCAGGCCTCGCAGTACTTCAGCATTTGCCCTCTCCGCCTAGCTGTTGCTCCGTGGGTGTGCCACGGAAGCGAAACAGACCTTGCTGCCGAGGTCCTGGATGTATTGCATGAAGGTGTGGCTTGTGAACTGCGTGCCGTTGTCGGTGATGACTCTGTTTGACACACCAAAACGGCAGACTAGCCCCTTGAATAACTTGACGGCTGACTGTGTTGTCACCTTCCTCACTGCTTCCACCTCCGGCCACTTTGTGAACTTGTCGATTGCAACGTACAAGTACTCAAAGCCCCCGACAGCGCAGGGGAAAGGGCCCAGTATGTCGAGTCCCCAGACCGAAAATGGCCAGGAGAGAGGAATTGTTTGAAGGGCTTGAGCTGGTTGATGAAGCTTCTTCGAATGGAACCGACACGCTTCACACTTGGTTACTAGTGCCGTTGCATCCTGGAGGGCAGTGGGCCAGAAGAAACCTTGCCGGAATGCCTTGCCGGCAAGGGCCCTCGACCCTATGTGGGAGCCACATATGCCTCCTTGTATCTCTGCCAAAAGCTCCAGTCCTTCCTCCCGGGGAATGCACTTCAATTTCACACCATTTGGTCTTTTCCTGTACAGGACGTCATCGACGAACTGATACATAGCAGACCGACGGGCTACTTTCTCTGCTTCTTCCTGCTCCTCAGGAAGCTCCCCTGCTTGGAGGAATTGGACGGTATGATGTGCCCATGTCGGAGCCTGGGGCTCGACGGCAAGGACTAAAGGCATTTCTTCTGCCATGGGAGCGGCCGTCTCTACGGCCAGGGCTTGACGCCCTGCCGGAGTCAGTCGCCCCTCGGCAGGCTCAGTACCCACGGCAACATCCTTGCTGGCAGCCCCACAGGGCTCGGCGGGAAAGTACTTGCCGGGGCCTAATTTCCTCCGCTTGTTCTGCTCCGTTGATGGTTCAACGGATGGTTGAGTTAAGCGAAGCACAAAAGTACCTGGTTCCACAGGTAGCTAGAACGCAGCGCGCTTCGACAGGTAATCGGCGATGTCGTTCTCCACTTGGGGAATGTGCTCTGCTTGTATACCATCAAAGCGCTCTTCCAGCTTCCTCACCTCATCTACGTAGGCCTCCATCAACACCCTCTGATAATCTTTGTTGACTTGCCTGACGACAAGCTATGAATCACCCCTGATGATGAGCTTCTTAATCCCGAGGTCTGCCGTGATCCTGAGATCGGCAAGCAACCCCTCGTATTCAACAGAGTTGTTTGTGGACATCTACCTGGGAAAGTGCATCTGGATTACATACTTGAGGTGCTCTCCGGTGAGTGCGACAAGCAGCACACCAGCACCGGCGCCTTGCAACGAAAAAGCCCCGTCAAAGTACATGATCCAGTTGCGACTTGTTTCCTTGCCGGGGAGAGTGGTCTCCTGGATCTCTTCGTCGGGCGTTGAGGTCCATTCCGCAATGAACTCCGCCAAGACTCTGCTCTGGATCGTCGAAGTACTTTCAAACTTCAAACCAAAGCTCGACAGCTCCAAGGCCCACTCCACAATCCTCCCGGTTGCGTCTGGGTTATGCAATATCTGTTGCAACGGGAAGCAGGTGACATCGGTGATTTCGTGTGCTTGGAAGTAATGACGCAGCTTCCTCGAGGCCATAAGGAGGCTGAAGAGCAATTTTTGCACACCAGAGTACCTTGACCTAGCCCCCTGCAAGAGGGAACTGACAAAGTAAACCGGGTGCTGCATCATCTTCTTCTTCTGCACCACTTCATTTGGTCGCACGGGCCCAGTCCCGATGGCGTCAGACTCTGCCGGGGGCCTTGCCTTGTCGGCGCCAGGCCCTGCCGAAAGGAGCTCTGGCTCGGCATCCACCAGCCCGGCCGTCACCACTGCCTCTTCATCGACCTCCCTCTGTGCCACTAGCGTGGCATTGACCACTTGATTCGTTGACGCTAGATACAGCGGCAATGGCTCTTGTGGCTTAGGCGTAACTAGTATTGGCATAGAGGAGAGGTACCTCTTTAAATCCTGCAGTGCTGCTTCAGCCTCTGGGGTCCATTCCATTGGTCCCACCTTTTTCAAGATTTTGAAAAAGGGAAGGGTGCGCTCGGCAGACTTGGAGATGAATCTGCTCATGGCGGCAACGCAGCCAGTGAGCCAACGCACATCCTTGATCCGCTTGGGCGCCTCAATTTGCTCGATAGCCTTGATCTTGTCTGGGTTTGCCTCGATCCCATGCTGTGACACAAAGAACCCGAGAAGCTTGCCGGACGGAACGCCGAAGACACACTTCTCAGGGTTCAACTTGAGGTTGATCTCGCGTAGGTTTGCAAACGTCTCTTCTAAGTCTTGTACAAGAGTTGCCTTGTCCTTGGTTTTGACCACTATGTCATCCATATAAGCTTCCATATTTCTATGTAGCTGGGGCTCAAAACCAATTTGGACTGCCCTTGCAAACGTTGAGCCAGCACTCTTCAACCCGAAAGGCATCCGTAAAAAGCAATACGTACCACATGGGGTGATGAATGTTGTCTTCTCTTCGTCTTCTCTTGTCATGAAGATCTGGTGGTAGCCCGAGTAGGCGTCAAGGAATGACAACAGATCACACCCGGCCGTGGAGTCAACAATCTGGTCGATGCGTGGAAACGGGAAGGGGTCCTTAGGACAAGCCTTATTGATATCCGTGTAATCAATACGCAGCCTCCACTTCCCATTTGCCTTGCGCACCACCACTGGATTGGCCAACCACGTCTGATGGAGCACTCCTCTCACCAAGCCTGCCGCTTCCAACTTCCTGATCTCCTCTGTGATGAATTCCTGCCGTTCCAAAGCTTGCTTCCTGACCTTCTGCTTGACAAGTCGCGCATGGGGACAGACAACAAGACGGTGCTCAATCACTTCCCTGGGAATGCCGGGGATGTCGGATGCTTGCCATGCAAACACATCGACACTCGCCCGCAGGAAAGTGACGACCGCGCTTTCCTATTTGCTGTCTAGGGTGGAGCTTATGGTGAAAGCCCCTTCCGTGCCATCCTCCTTGACGGACACCTTCTTGGTCTCTGGCGGTGCAGCGCTGGATTTCTTGCTCTTGCCGGTGGAGCTCTCTGGCACGTCCTCGCCGGTAGCACAACACTCCGAAGAGGTGCGCTTGCCGGAGTGGGTGCGAGAGGTCTTGCCGTTCTTCTTCTTCCCTCCCGGGGTTTCAGTGACAAGAGCAAGTGCCTTGGCGGCAGTTGCTGCAATTGCTTCCCGGTAGAGTAGGTCGGCATAGATCAGCGCATCCTTCTTGTTGCAGTGAACGGTGATGATGGTCATCGGCCTAGGCATGTTCAGCGTGTTGTAGGCGTAATGCGACGCCGCCATGAACTTGGCTAGTGCTGGGCGGCCGAGGATCCCATTGTAGGGCAAGGGGATCTCGGCTACATTGAAGACAATCCTCTCCGTCCTGTAGTTCAACTCGCCTCCAAACGTCACAGGCAGCATGACCTTACCCTTCGGCTGGCTCCTTCCTGGGTTGACCCCTTGAAACATGCCCGTTTCCTCGAGGTCTCCAGCAGGAATTTGTAGCCTTTTGATCACAACGGGTGAGATCAAGTTCAGACCGGCCCCGCCGTCAACCAGCATCTTGGTCACCTTGAGGTTGCGTATCGTTGGTGAAACCAACAACGGCAAACACCCGACCGCAGTTGTGCGATTAGGGTGGTCCTCGGTGTCAAAGATGATAGGCGTGCTGGACCACTTCAGCGGCTTCTGAGCGTCGAACGACAGCTCCGCTGCTGTGATCTCACGCGCCCACTACTTGAGCTGGCGGTGAGAAGTATGCCGCGAGGCGCCACCATCGACGCACATGGCCTCCGTAGCCTTTTGGAACTCATGCTCGCCGGACTCGTCGTCCTCGTCATGATCATCGTCTTCCTGCTTCTTGTCGCGGCCCCGAGCGGGCCTCTCTTGCTGGTTATCCTTGCCGCAGCGGCCTCCTTGGCCGCCACACTTCTTGACGGATCCTTCGGCACCATCCTGACCCTTCTCCTTATCCCGCCTCTCATACTCGGCTTTTTGCTTTTCAACAAGCAGCTCAACTTGTCGGCAGTTCTGGAGGTTGTGGCCCTTGGTGCGGAGGATCTTGCAATACTGCTTGTCGGAGCCCCCTAGCTTGTCGGCAGCCGCCAAGGCCCGGCAAGCGGCACACCTGGCAATCTCCTTGCCGGGGTCATCTGCCTTGGCCTTCTTGGCAGCGCCGGTGTCGTCGGATCCCTCGACGGCAAGCATGGCCTTGCCCTTGCGTTTCCTGTTGCGGCGCCGGCCCTTCTTCGTCGGGGCGGCGGTGTCTTCGTCCGTAGATCGGTTTCCAGGCCGGCGTCCTCGCCGGGGTACTTCCTCCCCTCTTCAGCTCGAGCGCATCTATCGGCCAGAACGTAAAGTTCGGCCACATCATTGACCTTGTTCATTGCCAGCTCTACACGCATCTTGCGGTTACGCACATTCTGATGGAATGTGCTGATCATGGCGGCGGGATGAACATCTGGGATGTTGTATTGCACTCGGCTGAACCTCTGTATGTACTTGCGCAGGTTTTCACCTTCCTTCTGGGGAATGATATGCAAATCACTCACCTGGCCATGAGCTTGGTGGCCTCCAGTGAAGGCACCAACGAACTCATGACACAGATCCGACCAAGAAGACATGGAATCCGCCGGCAAGTGCATCAACCAAGACATGACATTGGGTTTCAGAGCCAACGTGAAGTAATTGGCAAGCACCTTGTCGTCACGAGCTCCAGCGGCTTGCATCGCGATGGTGTAGATGCTGAGGAACTCTGATGGATGGGTCTTGCCGTTGTACTTCTCGCCGACGTCGGGCTTGAACGTGCGGTGGGGCGGCCACTGGAACTGCCGCAGCTCACGGGTAAAGGCTGGGCAACCCACCTCGTAAGGTAGGCCGCCGGAGCCTCCCGGTGCTGGCTGGTCCATAGCGGGCTCCGCCCGCTTATCTGACTGGTGGCGTGTATCGCGCCGGCGCTCGATGGTGGTTCGAGCATCTTCATGGGCTCGCTGCCGAAGAACTTGGCGCTAGTCGCGGTGGGTCCGTGGGTCGGACGACGCTATGGAAATGTTATCCCAAGCGTCATCACGACGGATCGACACCCGCGGTGGCTGGCGTGGAGGAGGGGAGTGCACCCTGGCTGCAGCACCTCCGGTCCTTCCACCGCTGGCATGCGGTGGCTCGATGGAGCGTCGGCCCGAGGGCCCCGCTGGTCGCGGTTCATCTTGGTTGGCGACACTGACGAGGCTCCGGATGGTGGCTCTCCACTCGTCGAGCTTTTCCGCGGCAGGAGGGATGTCGAGGAGCAGCTGCGCGCGCGCCAAAGCTTCTGCAGGCGTGGGTGGCGGCGAAAGTTGCATGGACCATGATGCGCTCCGACTTCTAACCACGTTAGAAGGAGCTCTATCACGGCCTGGCAGCTGCGTCCCATTTTCGCTAGCACTTCGGCGGGCATGCTGGCCTCCTTCGTCCGCGAATGATGCACATGACTCTTCCCACGGCAGCGTCCGGGGTCACGAGCGTGGTGAAGCTGCTCGTTGCTCACACCCTGGGAAGAGCGCGTTGTGGGCGTCGGCGTAGGCGTCTTGGAGGTTGCTGCATCGCCCGTAGGTGGCACGGCGTCACCCCTGGAGGGCCCCGTGCCGCCTGCAGGGGGCTCAGCTCCGTCCTTGTGTTCGGCGATGTGCGGCCCGTCGTCTTGCGCATGAACGACGCCGCTCGCTAGGCTCCGACTGCTAGAGTGATGTTGGTGCTCGCGGGCCGCGCCTCGGGTTCTGTCCGCGACCGGCTCGCTGCTCGCCCGCACCGGTATGGGCTGTCCGGCTCCGTATGAACCGGTCACCGTGATCGTCTTCTTCTTGGGAGCCATGGCGATGAAGAACTGCTAGGCTAACCGCTAGACCGGATTTTCACAACTGCGCCCCCTACCTGGCGCGCCAAAGATGTCAAGGGAAATCGACACATATGGAATCACTGGGATCCCTTCTACGGTTGGCGGGCGCGGGGTTGTGCAAAGAGCGGGTCTGACAGGAAGCACACAGATCGTTTACCCAGGTTAGGGCCGCGAAGATGCGTAATACCCTAGTCCTGCTTTGGTGGATGTATTTGAGTGTTCTTGTGTTCTTGAGCTTGCTACGGGGTGTGACTTGCCCAAAAGATCCGAATCCTCCTCCTCGACGCCTCGGGCCTCCTTTTATATACAAAAGGGGTTGCCACAGCGGCACACAGGAGGTTGAAAGGTGTACAGTGGATGAGTCTATCATCTAGCACCGTCGGACAAACACATTTAATGCGCTGCCGATGTGCCCTTCTAGCTTTATCGGGGACGGCAAGGAAGCACGTCCCAGCTGTCGCCGCCTCGCCTGGCTTCGACACGCGTCCGAGCTGACGAGGCGTCATGGCGCCACGTTGGCTGGCTGCTGGGCTGGCGCGGTGGTGGAGCCTCTGCATGCCACCACGCACGTGCTTGCTGGGTCGGTGTAGAGGCCGCTCGTCGCCACGCAGGTGCCTGCCTGGCTGGTTGGGCTAGCAGCTGCACGGGGATGGCGGTGGTGTCTTGGCAGACGTGGGCCCGGCTGCGGCTTTCTTGATGTCCTCGGCAAGGATCTTGTCGCGGCCCAGGCAAGGGTCTTGCCGTGGCGTCGTGGTCGTCCCCGGCAAGGTTCTTGCCGGGGGTCTTATGGATCTTCTCGGCTGGGATCCCGCCGAGGATCGTCGTCTTCTGGTCCTCATCTGATCTCGTGTATTTATGATCTTGACAAAGATCTGCATGCCACCACGGAGGTGCCTCCCGAGCCTTGGTTCCAATGTAGTTTTTGGCGGCGTTTGGAACCCTTGGGCTCAAGGGTGGCTCGCTCTGCTGGTGTTGGGCAAGCCACCCCGGCAAGGCTCTTGCCGGGGCCGGGTCTTGCCGGGGGAGTCCACCTCGCCCCTTTGCTCTTTAGTGTCTCTGGTCTTGGCGTTGCCTTGGTGTCTCGTGCTTCGGTTTCCCTCCGGCTTCCCTCCTCTGCCCTGCTAAGTGTTGCCGTGGGCGCGGCTTCTGACTGCCCGTGCACAAGTAAAGGGGTCAAAAGGAGAGCCCCTACTTTTGTACACCGACAACTATGATCGTACTTGAGTATTGGGTGTAGCTAATATGTGAGTGTGTTTCATGAATGGATCAATGATTGAGCATGATGGGCTAGGGATAGCTTATTTTAGCGTTGATATTTTGAAAGACATGGTTGCTTGTTGATATGCTTGAGTATTTAAGTTATCATGTCAAAACTAGACTATTGCTTTGAACAACATAAAAGTCCAAATGTCCATGCTATAAGAAAAGAATATGATATGACATGTTAGGCAACATTCCACATCAAAAATTCTATTTTTATCACTTACCTACTCGAGGATGAGCAGGGTTAAGCTTGGGGATGCTGATACATCTCCAACGTATCTATAATTTTTGATTGTTCCATGCTGTTATATTATCAATCTTGGATGTTTTATAATCATTTTATATCATTTTTTGGTACTAACCTATTGACATAGTGCTAAGTGTCAGTTGCTGTTTTCTGCATGTTTTTTACATCGCAGGAAATCAATACCAAACGGAGTCCAAATGCAACGAAACTTCACGGAGATTTTTTATGGACCAGAAGACACCCAATGGATCAAGGCAGCGCCTAGGGGGTGCTCCGAGGGGAACACAACCCACCAGGGCGCGCCAGGAGGCCCAGGCGCGCCCTGGTGGGTTGTGCCCACCTCGGGTGCCCTCCGGACTGCCTCTTTGCTCTATAAACACCCCAATATTCCAGAAACCCTAGGGGAGTCAACGAAAATCAATTCCAGCCCCCGCGGAGTCCAGAACCACCAGATCCAATCTAGACACCATCACGGAGGGGTTCACCACTTCCATTGGTGCCTCTCCGATGTTGCGTGAGTAGTTCTTTGTAGACCTTCGGGTCCGTAGTTAGTAGCTAGATGGCTTCCTCTCTCTCGTTTGATTCTCAATACAATGGTCTCTTGGAGATCCATATGATGTAACTCTTTTTGTGGTGTGTTTGTTGGGATCGGATGAACATTGAGTTTATGATCAGATCTATCTTCTTATCCATGAAAGTTATTTGAGTTTCTTTTATCTCTTATATGCATGATTGCTTATAGCCTTGTATTTCTTCTCCGATACTTGGGTTTTGTTTGGCCAACTTGATCTATTTATCTTGCAATGGGAAGAGGTGCTTTGTAGTGGGTTCGATCTTACGGTGCTTGATCCTAGTGACAAAAGGGGAACTGACATGTATGTATCGTTGCTACTAAGGATAAAACGATGGGGTCTATCTCTACATAGATAGATCTTGTCTACATCATGTCATCGTTCTTATTGCATTACTCTATTTCCCCATGAACTTAATACACTAGATGAATGCTGGATAGCGGTCGATGTGTGGAGTAATAGTAGTAGATGCAGGAAGGAGTCGGTCTACTAATCTTGGACGTGATGCCTATGTAATGATCATTGCCTGGATATCGTCATGATTATTTGAAGTTCTATCAATTGCCCAACAGTAATTTGTTTACCCACCGTTTGCTATTTTTCTCGTGAGAAGCCACTAGTGAAACCTACGGCCCCCGTGTCTCTTTCTCATATTATTTGCCTTTGCGATCTATTTTATTTGCCTTTTATTTTTAGATCTATTAAACCAAAAATACAAAAATACCTTGCTGCGTTTTATTCTTATTTATTTTATTTGGCATTCGATCTATCAATCTACTTCAATTTTATTCACGTATGTTTGCCTATCTTGGGGCACCGCTACCCGAAAGGGATTGACAACCCCTTTTACACGTCGGGTTGCGAGTATTTGTCATTTGTGTGCAAGGGATGTTTACGTTGTGTTGCTTGGTTCTCCTACTGGTTCGATAACCTTGGTCTCATCACTGAGGGAAATACCTACCGCCGCTGTGTTGCATCATCCCTTCCTCTTTGGGGAAATACCGACGTAGCTTCAAGCCGCATCAATAGTACACATACCACACTTACTGAATCGGAAAATTTTAGTAATTAAACAGAGCTAGTTGACCTAAACATTGCTCTAACAAAAAACTAGCATTAAAAACAAAGCCTAAGTATGCATAATTTTAACAAAGTCGTCGCTGCACCGGCCTATGCATTGCCGGTGTGAGATGAGACGTCGATGACTTGTCCTGGTGAAATCGACCGTGCCCTCGTCCTCGTCCTCAGCGCCGCCCTCAAGGTTGTAGTACTCGTAGTAGTGGCTGCGCAAGAGCTCGCGTTGGTTCTCTACCACTGATTCCTCGATGGACAGACTCTTCTCTACCTCGACCTCGGCCACGCGCAACTCCTCCTCCCGACGATCCTCGATCTCGGCTGCCTCCTGCATCTCCAGCTCCCGCTCGACGATCTCATGAGGAAGCAGGTGCTACATGGCCACCGCCGCCTTTTCGGATGTGGGTTGCATGCTGGATTCCGAGGTGGCCTGGAATATCTTCATGTGTGCATCCTCAATCTTGGCGTGGATGGCCTCGACCCGGGCCTGGGGGACATCACCGGCACAGACGGCAGCTCGAGCGATCTCGGATTTTGCAGCCGCCGTCACAGCAGCAGCTGCAGCCGTCTCGGCTGCTGCAGCTGCCCTATCAGCTGCCACAGACGCCGTCTCGGCAGATGCGGCCGCGCTCAATGCGGATGCGGCGGCACTCTCGGCATAGGCGGCCGCGCTCTCAGCGCAGGTGGCGGCGCTCTGGGAGGACGCGGCCACCGTGCGGGCCTTCACGAAGCGTTTCCACGGTGTCATCTTTGCAAGAAGGGGTTGCGGCAATGGGGATCAGGATTCGTGGTCCGGTGGTTGCCGGCACTGGAGCAGACGAGCCGGTGAAGCTTAAGGAGGAAGACTTAAATAGACCCACAAATTTTCATCGCAAACGGTTCCTACAAAAAACTGTGTATGATGTTGTTGATATTTTTATTAGCTGTGAAAGACGAATTTGGAGTAAAGTGGCAACGGATGGTGTTTAAATGTACGAAAAAATTTGTAGTACTAATACAACTGTCATGTCAATGTTTGGAAAATTTCAGGGGTCATTTGACCTTTTAAGACATTTAAGTGATTTTCTAGCCATTTAATGACCGTAATTCAAATTAGAACTACTTGTACATGCAACAACTAACCATAACGGTTTGAAAAGTCATATTTTGTGTACTAGTGTGCGAGTTAATTCCATGTGCAGTAAATTGGAAGGAATTTTCAAACATATTGGTCTCACAGCTATGACACGATTAAGCATGGAGTGCCATGGCATTTAAATTCCAAAAAAATAAAAAAGATCAGAAACACATAAAACCTTGCTTGATGTAATATCATGCCACCAAGATGATGTGGTAATAAATTTGGCATGTTTGACGAAAGTTTGGACACACACCCCTCACAAACCGAAGCAACTCACTAGAAGGCTCATGGTTCCGAGAGGGAACAATGCATGTTGGATGACGAACGGTCGATAGCTTCCTCTTACGGGCTTCAAAAATTTTCTATAGTTAACATGCACTAATACAATTGTCGTGTCAAAATTTGGAAAATTTTAGGGGTCATTTGACCTTTTAAAGATATTTAAGTGATTTTTTAGCCATTTAATGACCGTAATCCAAATTTGAACTACATCTACATGCAATGGTTAACCATAATGGTTTGAAAAATCAGGTGCGAGTTAATTCCATGTGCAGTAAATTGGAAGGAATTTTCAAACATATTGGTCTCACGCCTTGGACACATGCATGGAGTGCCATGGCATTTAAATTTCAAAAAATTAAAA
Source organism: Aegilops tauschii subsp. strangulata (assembly GCF_002575655.3). Classification (NCBI taxonomy): domain Eukaryota; kingdom Viridiplantae; phylum Streptophyta; class Magnoliopsida; order Poales; family Poaceae; genus Aegilops; species Aegilops tauschii. The sequence goes on along the minus strand of NC_053035.3, from coordinate 203,295,691 downwards.
AAAGATCAGAAACACAAGAAACATTGCTTGATGTAATGTCATGCCACCAAGATGATGTGGTAAAAAAATTGGCATGTTTGACGAAAGTTTGGACACGCACCCCTCAGAAACCAGAGCAACTCAGTAGAAGGCTCGAGGTTCCGAGAGGGAACAATGCATGTTTGATGACGAATGGGAGATAGCTTCCTCTTATGGCCTACAATTTTTTTCTACGTTTAACGTGCACTAATACAACTGTCATGTGAAAATTTGGAAAATTCTAGGGGTCATTTGACCTTTTAAAGATATTTAAGTGGTTTTCTAGCCATTTAATGGCCGTAATTCATATTTAAACTACATTTGCATGCAACAGCTAACCATAACGGTTTGAAAAATCATATTTGTGTACTTGTGTGCGAGTTAATTCCATGTGCAGTAAATTAGAAGGAATTTTCAAACATATTGGTGTCATGGCATAGACACATGCATGCACTAGTACAGCGAGGTGCTATACAAACGGTTTTTAACCGCTTTCCGTAATGACATTTGGAACCGTCGCCTCGTGAGTGACTGCGATAGGGGGGGTCCTTCCGACACGACCCAAAAACCATCGGGGATATGCCCTCCTAGCACACACGCTCGGCAAAATGAGGTCGTGTGCGACCGGCGAGCGATCAAATATGGTTATACGTACAGTAGTGCTAAAAAATTCAATTATACAGGCGAGATCGTTTCCGGTCGTAAGTTCATCCCACACAGTCAGTCCTCGCTAAACGTTTCCATTTGTATGTACATTCCACACAGTCACTCCAAGGAAAACATTTCTGTTCGCACTTACATCACACACAATTTTCCCCGTTAAATCGTTTGTGATAGCGTTTCCATTGCACACGGTATTAATAATTTTATCGTTTGCGTTATTGAATGCATCACACATGGTGCATAGAAGAAACTATGTGGCAAAGGTTGTCCATCACACACATTTTTTATGTGGTAAACGTTTGCGCCAGGTGGCCTAACACAGACAGTTTTCAAGAGGATGTCGTGTGTGATTGTTCATTAATCCAACACGGTTTATTCCTAGAAGTTGTGTGCGTTGCGTGAGGTCATCGCCCACAGTGTTTTCTCAATAACCGTTTGCAATAGAAAAACCCAATTAGCAGGCTAATTATCCTATTATTAATAATCCATTTATTAATCTAATTGACATTTCATATTAAGCACACAATATATTTCATTTTCATAATTGAAATACATCAGAGTACAACATCATATAGCTTTAGCACTCAGCTACCCCATTACACAACTGCACCAGCACCAAGTTTCACATGCAACATCTATAACCTTCCAGAATGAGCATCATAGACGGTACATAGATACATGTATCTCATCTGGAAAACTGCTGAAGCAGAAGGCAAATATTGAGCCTTCATTGATGTTGAAGGTCTTTGCAACTTTAGGCCAGTGCATGTAGATGATTGACCGTCCATCCTTCGTCCTCTTCAGGAACACTTCAATATTGAAGCGTGGGTGTTGTATGAATACCTTCCTCGCCTCTTGACCATACAAGTGGTTTGAGAGGTAATCATCAGTGAACTGCTTTGGAAAGGCCTGAAAACAAGGATGTGCATAAATATCTTCTCTATATTGGAAATGGGGCAAAGGAATAAAAAAGGCAAGGTATAATAGTTAGTACCATCATGTAGTGAACTGATGTCTTTTTCATTGTGCAGACAAAGATCTTGTTGTTTTTTGTCGCTAATTTCTTTATCCTAACAATCTTTCTGAGTTTCTTGACTTGACTGATATTCATGGACAACTCATTTCCCCATATGCAAAAAGGGTTGAACAATGGGTCAAAACCTCTGACAGCAGGACCTACATGTGCCAGACCAAATTGTTAAAAACCTAAATATTAGAATGGTTCCTACAATTGCACAATAATGTGCTATTAGACAAAGCACCATGCATGTCCGCGTTCTGCACACGTTCAGCTTGGTGACGTCCCTCGCCTTCTTGATCCAGCAAGACATCGAGGTAGTAGATGAGTTCCGTCAGCACGATGGCATGGTGACAGTGATGGTGAAGTGATCCTCGCAGGACTTCGCCTAAGCATTACGAAAATATGACCGAGGGTGTAAACGGTGGAGGGGGCGCCACACATGGCTAAACAGTTGTCTGGTGTGTGCTAGGGGAGCCCCCACATATATATAGGTGGGAGGGAGAGGGGAGAGGCCAGGAGGCGCCCCAAGTAGGACCGAATCCTACTTGGGTTCCTCCTAGGCCGGCGACCCCCCTTCCTTATTTCCCGGAGGGGGAAGGAAAGAGGAGGGAGGAGGGAAGGAAGGGGGAGGCCGAATCCCCCCTTTCCTTCTCCCTTCCCCTCTTTCCTTCTCCTCTGATTTGTCCCATATGGGGGTGCACCAGCCCTTGGTGGCTGGTGCGTTTCCCCTCTTGGCCCATTAGGCCCATATCTTTTGCCGGGGGTGCCCGAAACCCCTTTCGGTCACCCGATAAGTACCCGGTACCCCCGAAACACTTCCGGTGTTCGAATACTATCATCCTATATATGAATCTTTACCTCTCGACCATTTCGAGACTCCTCGTCATGTCCGCGATCTTACCCGGGACTCCGAACAACATTCGGTCACCAAATCACATAACTCATATAATACAATATCGTCATCGAACGTTAAGCGTGCGGACCCTGCGGGTTTGAGAACTATGAAGACATGACCGAGACACCTCTCCGGTGAATAACCAATAGCGGAACCTGGATGCCCATATTGGCTCCTACATATTCTACGAACATCTTTATCGGTCGAATCGTTATGACAATATACGTAATTCCCTTTGTCCATCGGTATGTTACTTGCCTGAGATTCGATCGTCGGTATCTTCATACCTAGTTCAATATCGTTACCGACAAGTCTCTTTACTCGATCCGTAATACATCACCTTGTGACTAACTCCTTAGTCATTTGCTTGCAAGCTTATGATATGTATTACCGAGAGGGCCTAGAGATACCTCTCCGATACTTGGAGTGACAAATCCTAATCTCGATCTATGCCAACTCAACAAACACCTTCGGAGATACCTGTAGAGCGTCTTTATGATCACCCAGTTACATTGTGACATTTGATGGCATACAGGGTATTCCTTCAGTATCCGGGAGTTGCATAATCTCATAGTCGAAGGAATATGTATTTGACATGAAGAAAGCAATAGCAATAAACTGAACGATCATTATGCTAAGCTAACGGATGGGTCTTGTCCATCACATCATTCTCCTGATGATGTGATCCCGTTATCAAATGACAACACATGTCTATGGTTAGGAAACCTTAACCATCTTTGATCAACAAGCTAGTCTAGTAGAGGCTTACTAGGGACACGATATTTGTTTATGTATTCACACATGTATTTAAGTTTCCGATCAATATAATTCTAGCATGAATAATAAACTTTTATCATGAATAAGGAAATATAATATAAAATAACAACTTTATTATTGCCTCTAGGCATATTTCCTTCAGTAGAGAATTAAGGAGTCAACCCAGATGATTGCTTCTGGTTTTGCATATCGAGTGTGTCTACACCTTCATTGTTGATGTTTAAAAAAATCCAGGATGAGCAATCTCATATGTAAGTATGGGATATTTAAGGCTGGTTGTCATGCACTATCCACTGATCATAGGAACGGTGCAAGAGATCCACAAATGTAATCTAGTTTCGTAAATCTGGCCCTGACATAGTGTCTGGTGGAGATCACAGTTGAGCTAAACATCCACAACTATTGCCGGCATCCCCCGCCTAGGTGAATGAACAACCTATCCTCTCCATCAACGGTGCGGTGACACCATAGCAACGTAATGGATGTCTGCCATCGAGTTTGCAGATTGAGGTGTAGACCAGGAATGTGCCTGCCATGCAGGGTTTATTTCCTTTGAGTGGAAGGAGCACGATGATGTGGTGGAGATGAAGATGATGATGTGGATACTCGAAATGAAAGCATGAGTGGTGTATGTTGGAGTTTGGCTACTTGCCTCGGTCGAGTGGGTTGGTAAAAAGTAGGTGTTGTGATAATCTTTGGGCTGCACCATCTCACCAAGAGAAGGATATCATAAAGGGATTTGCAGACAATAATAAAATAACACTAAAGAGTTTTTTTACAAACCGTCATGAGCACACCAATCCTCAAATTAATCCGACGTTGGCTATTGTGACTTGGGTGGTTATTTCATCTAGTTGTGTATAGGGTATGGACACTTTGAAAAAACATATTTTTTTAATAAAAAGAGTATATAATCTAAAAATATACCAACAACACAACAATACATACAAATAATTTGCATCACTCACTGTGCAATTGCCTCAGACAACAATACATATCAACAATATGCGTGACAACTGACTTTACTTGTTGCTATGCCTGGTCGTATATGTAGTATATGTGAAAAGAAACTGACCTACACTACAACCACTTGCCTATTTGTTTGTGATTAGAAATTTATATTTGGTAAGTTCAATTATAATCCGCATGACATTATTGTTGGGAAATGTTGTAGAAAAAAGTCGCCCTACGATCACCGAGGAACAATATGAAGATGGCTATAGGGTTTGGATCAACGATCGTTACCCACTCGGGAGTGCAGCTGAAGTAGATGTGTTAGTGTAGATCGTACATGGAGTCCCTCAAACCATTGATGGCGATCATGTAAACTAACCTCGAACGATCCCTTGAATAGAAGACCGAAAGCACGATCTCTCTACTTGGTTGCAAGCGTACGGTCTTCATGATCTGGCAGCGCTTCCCCGTCCAGAGTTAACCATCGTCGAAGAATTAGAGGGAGGAGATTAGGACCACACTGGGTTTCTAATTATGAGGTTAGAGGAACTAGACCTAGCTCTAATTAGTCAACTAGGACCAACTAGAACTAGAACTAGAAGAACTAGAGGAGGCTCCAAAACTGTTGTAGAAAATAGGGCCAACACCTCAAGTATATATAGAATAGGAGGAAAGGGAGGGGCAGCCACAAGGGGGTGAAGGTTTCCCCTCCCCCTTGCGCTGGCCAAGGAGGGGGAGGCCCCCTCCAATTCGGTCTTCCCTCCCCTCTTTCCATGGGAGAGGGGGCGCCACCCATATTGGGCTGTGGCCCAATATGCCTTCCACTGTTTGGCCTTTTAAGGATTGTTGATATTAAATTAAATATAAAGGCTCTCTAACAATTACTAGACCATATTATATATAATTTCACATCCCTGGAAACATTTTTCACCTATATATTAATTATCGGTAATGCCCGGTATTGCCCGATACTCTCCGAAACCCTTCCGGTGACCCTAAAACGCTTCCGGTTCCTCTAGGAAGTATTTCGAATATTAATGAAATTGTTTCACAAATAAATCCTCGATACTCTCGTCCTACTAACTTAGCAGACTGTGATTAACTTAAGCTTTTGACCCCTTAGGTTCGGTGAATCATACACATGGACGAAACCCCTTCGTTCAATGACCGATAGCAGAACTGTGGACGTCCATATCGATCCCTATGATTACACGAATGGCATTCAAGTGAACCTTTGGTTATCAAGTGACCTTCCCTTTTCTTCACGATACTTTACAAAACCCGGGGGTGCATCGCCATTCTCCTGAGTCATCACGATGCTCACTATACCATTGATCCCGTTGCCGATTTTGTTCTTCTTTCTCGTTGAGTGTTCCGGCATCCCAGTGACATAGTCACCTGTGTCTCGCTTGATGATGACGGATGTCATCACACCGAGACGGCGCCCTAAGAATATACCTCCCTCGTTGGAGGAGCAAATCCCACTCTTGAGCTATCTTGTCCCTTGTCAAGCTTTCCGATGAACATGTAATTTGTCATTATGATCACCTTGTTACAGATGACGTTTGAGTAACCCCAAAGTCCACCATACGGTAGGAAGTGACTACGGTATTCTCATGGTCCGAGGAACTAAAACACATGCTAACACTCTATCTTATAACAATTGATTCTAGACGGTATTATCTCAAATTATAACAAACAAAATTGAGTCAATTCAATATGACCGTTCTTCTAATGTCATACTCTCAATGTTGTTTTAGGACTATCGATACACTTAACGTTATCCTAAGATCCAAAAAATGCTCACCAACAACACTTGAGCCAGTCTCACACGCAAGACTGGGAACCTATTGATAACCCTGGCCTTCTTCGATAAATAAGAGTGTCGAACCCAATGAGGAGCTAAAGGTAGAAGAAATATTCCCTCAAGTTCTATCGACCACCGATACAACTCTACGCACACTTGACGTTTGCTTTACCTAGAACAATTATGAAACTATTTTGCAAGAATAAAACTATGAGTACTTTTAGAGAATAAAACTACGGATAAATTGCAAGGTAATAAAAGTGGATAGCTTTTGTCAATAAGAAAGTCATTTGTCCCTAGGCAATCGATAACAAGTACCGGTAATCATTCTTGCAATTCTACATGAGGGAGAGGCATGAGCTAACATACTTTCTCTACTTGGATCATATGCACTTATGATTGGAACTCTAGCAAGCATCTGAACCTACTAAAGATCATTAAGGTCGTGAAATCCAACCATATCATTAAGTATCAAGTCCTCTTTACCCCATACGCAACAGCCCACCTACTCGGGTTTAAGCTTCTGTCACTCTCGCAACCCACCATAAGCAATTCATGAACGTATTGCAACACCCTACAATGGGGGCCCTCACGTTTGCGCGAGACGGAGGGCACCGAAGGCAACACCATAAATAAAATATACAATCATAACAACCAAGATCACGATTAACCCACAGGACAAAACGAATCTACTCAAACATCATAGGATAACCATAGATCATTGGGAAATAATATATGGAGTTGAGCACCATGTTCAAGTAGAGATTACAGCGGGGAGAAGGGGTGTTACGCCACTGCATAGAGGGGGAGAAAGTTGGTGTTGACGGTAGCAAGATTGTTGATGTAGATCACCATCACGATCCTTGCCCCGGCGGCACTCCGGCGCCACCGGGAGAGAGGGGGAGAGAGCCCCCCTCCTTCTTCTTCTTCCTTGGCCTCACCCCTAGATGGGAGGAGGATTCCCCCTCTGGTCCATGGCCTCCATGGTGGCGGAGGGGTGGGAGCCCCTCCGAGATTGGATCTCCCTCTCTATTCTCTTCTGTTTCGCGCTCCCTGGTGTAATAAGCTTCCTTGCGCCCGAAGTAGAGACCCAACTGACCTATGAGGTGAGCATAAGACACCTGGGTGCGCCTGGGGCCTGGGGCGTGCCCTGGTGGGTTGTGGACACTATGGGCCCCCGTTTGCATTGATTCCACCTCTCAAAAATCATAAATGTTCCAAAATAATTCTCCGTAAATTTTTATCGCGTTTGGACTTTGTTTGATATGGATTTTCTGCGAAACAAAAAGCATGCAACAAACAGGAACCGGCACTGGGCACTAGATCAATATGTTAGTCCAATAAATAATATAAAAAGTTGCCAAAAGTATGTAAAAGTTGTATAATATTGGCATGAAACAATCAAAAATTACAGATATGACAGAGACGTATCAGCATCCCCAAGCTTAATAGCTGCTCGTCCTCGAGTAGGTAAATGATAAAAAAAGATAATTTTTGATGTGGAATGCTACCTAGCATAAACTTGATCATATATCTAATCATGGCATGAATATTAAGACATAAGTGATTCAAAGCAATAGTGCATAATTTGACATAAAGACATCAATACTCAGGCATCCCAACAAATAATCAAGTCTTCCAAAATATCAAAGCTAAAGAAAGCTATCGCTACAAAATCATATAGTCTTGTCATGCTCTGTCTTCTTAACACAAAGTATTTATCATGCACAACCCCGATGACAAGCCGAGCAATTGGTTCATACTTTTTAACGTTGCTTCAGCTTTTTCAACCCTCACGCAATACATGAGCGCGAGCCATGGATATAGCACTACGGGTGGAATAGGGTATGATGGTAGGGGTAAATATAGAGAAGACAAAAAAGTAAAAAAAAAGTCTCACATCGATGCGGCTAACCAACGGGCTACGAAGATGCCCATCAATTGATATCAACGTCAGGAGTAGGGATTGCCATGCAACGGATGCACTAAGAGCTACTCCCTCCGTTCCAAAATAGATGACTCAACTTTGTACTAACTTTAGTACAAAGTTGAGTCATCTATTTTGGAACGGAGGGAGTATAAGTGTATGAAAGCTCAATATGAAACTAAGTGGGTGTGCGTCTAATCCTATAATGAAAAATTCCCACTAGTATATGAAAGTGACAACATAGGAGACTCTCCATATGAAAAACATGGTGCTACTTTGAAGCACAAATGCGGAACTAGCATGCCCCTTCTCTCTTTATTTCTTTATTTCTTTTTTCCTTTTTTCTTTTTTCTTTCTTTTCTTTCTTTTCTTTTTTTCTTTTTTTCCTTTTTTATATTTTTTCTCTCATTGTCCGGAGTCTCATCCCGACTTGTGGGGGAATCATAGTCTCCATCATCCTTTCCTCACTGGGGCAATGCTCTAAAAATGAATAATGATGATCATCACACTTCTATTTACTTATAACTCAAAAGAAATTAAAATTACAACTCGATACCATAACAAAGTATGACTCTATATGAATGCCTCTGGCAGTGTACCAGGATGTACAATGATCTAGCGTAACATGTATAAAAAATGATGAACGTTGGCTGAGCCACAAATACTATGTCAACTATATGATCATGCAAAGCAATATGACAATGAATGCTCAAGTCATCAAAACGGAAGCGGTGGAAGTTGCATGGCAATATATCTCAGAATGGCTATGGAAAGGCCATAAAAGGTAGGTATGCATGGTTGCTGTTTTGAGGAAGATATAATAAGGCTTATGTGTGATAGAGCGTATCATATCACGGGGTTTGGATGCACCAGCGAAGTTTGCACCGACTCTCGAGGTGAGAAAGGGCAATGCTCGGTACCGTAGAGGCTAGCAAATTGCGGAAAGATAAGAGTGCGTATAATCCATGGACTCACATTAGTCATAAAGAACTCATATACTTATTGCAAAAGTTTATTAGCCCTCGAAGAGAAGTACTACTATGCATGCCCCTAGGGGATAGATTGGTAGGAAAAGACCATCGCTCGTCCCCGACCTCCACTCATAAGGAAAACAATCAATAATAAATCATGCTCCAACTTCATAGCATAACGAGAGACTATACGTGCATGCTTCGGGAATCACAAACCTTAACACCAATATTCTTACTAACCACAATCGTTTACTAGTACCTCCCACATATTCATCTCTATATCGCTAAACTATTGCAAGGAATCAAACATATCATATTCAGTGATCCATAAGTTTTATGTAGGATTTTATGACTAACCATGCAATTGACCAATTCCCGGTGACTCTCTAAATAGATATAAGTGAAGCATGAGAGTTTAATTCTTTCTACAAAAGATCATGCTCTAACAAATATAAGTGAAGCAAAAGAGCATTCTACAAACAACGGTTTTCTATGTGAAGAGAAATAGGCAATCCAAACTTCAAATGATATAAGTGAAGCACATGAAGCATTCTATAAAGCCACACTTAGTAGATATAAGTGAAGTGCAATGAGCATTCTATAAATCAACCATGGACTATCTCATACCAGCATGGTGCATAAAAGAAAAGTTGAAAATAAACACAAAAGACGCTCCAAGATTTACACATATCACGTGAACGAAACGAAGACGACAACATACCGGTACTTGTTGAAGAAAGATGGGATGCCTTCCGGGGCATCCCCAAGCTTAGACGCTTGAGTCTCCTTGAATATTTACTTGGTTTGCCTTGAGCATCCCCAAGATTGAGCTCTTGCCTCTCCTCCTTCTCCTCATATCGAGACCTCCTGGATTTGGAAGCTGAGTCCTTTCTTTTTAAGCAAGTTCAAATCCAGCAAAAAACGAGTATCACCCCTGTACACGTAGCTTTGTGTAACAGGGGGAACGACTGTTGAGTCAAAAAAGTTCAAGTACAGTTGATATAGTTGAAGCACAGCCAAAATATGGTACACAAAACTCAACAGAAAGCTCGGTAAGTTCCGTTAGTATAATAAAGCAAATCACTACTCTAAGTACTGTTGCCACTGGTGCGCGTCGGTCCTAAACAAACGGTTTTTTACCCCTTTCCGCGACGGCCTTCGGAACCGTCACCAAGTGAGTGTGTGCGATAGGGGGTCCTTCCCACACGACCCAGAAACCGTCGGGGATATGGAATAGTGATCCAGAGGCCTTCCAAAATGTAATCGTGTGCGATGCAGCACACACTAAATTCTTTCGCACATGTGGTATCAGTGATTAAGCGTTTCTAATGACGTAGTGAAACCATACGATCTGTCGTAATGAACCATTTGGGAAACAGTATGTAAGGCACACGGGCCAACATATGTACTGTGTGTGATTTGTGCCCTATCGCACACGAGTTTTCTGCGTAACCCATCTGCATGCTAGACTCCATTGCACACGTTTTCCAACAATTACCGTCTGCGATAATGTTCTATCACAAACGGTTCAGGAGCCCCTTCGCACACATACAAGTGCTGCAGACCATTTGTGATTTGTTAGGTATCACCGACGGTTGCCGCAAGAGTGACGTGTGCTTTTCGTTTGGGATCCCACACGTTTCCTGAAAAAAATACGACTGGGATTGTATTTTGCATTGGGCACGGTTTACTCCCAATTCTCGTGTGCGATAACGGGATATCACAAACGGTTCAGGAGAACCTACGCACACGTAGTAGCGCTGCGAAACGTTTGCGATCTGCTGTGTATCACCGACGGTTCCAATACGATTAACGTATGCTTTCCGATGTGGATCACACACACTCATTTAGTTGAACCGTGTGCGGAGCAATTGCCAGGTTAAAACAAAAATATCCCATTTTGAATCGGCACACAAAAAGCAAATTCGCCACAATATTCAATTGAACAAATAAACATGAATATCCCATTTTGAATCGGCACGCAAAAAGCAAATTCGCCACAATATTCAATTGAACAAATAGTGTCCACAGGAAGAACATTCATCAGATTTCGCAACAATTGCAATTGAACATATGGTAGCTAAATTCCAATTATTTGTCCACACATATATGCATTACATAATTAATCATAGTGTACGAAATACGAAAACCTCATCAGATGGAAAACAATGGATCCATGCGTTATATGTTTAGCGGCTAACTCTTACTCAATGTTTCAGGAGAACGCATGCTGAAATCTTCATTATCACCAATGGGATTGATGTAGTGATCCAGGAATAAGTTGCTGATAAATCTCGGAACCATCAGCAATTCACCAGCCGGGAGTGGTTCAGGGGTCCTCGGTTTTAAGATGAGCTGCAGTATTTTTAAGACCAGAATGTGCCATATGAGTGGAGTAGAAGATATTAATTAAGGTAGACTTACTGGTACTAATTCGCGAGGATCGTCACAACTATCAGCAGATTTGCAGATGGAGATTATGTGTCTACAAACATAGTATCCACAAAGGTTGGTCACTGCTTCTTGCTGAGGACACTGATTTTTTTTGTACAAAATTAGTCATGTATTTGTCCTGTTAGGAACAACCTAACCGGTGTTAGATGTATTATTTTTTTCTTTGGACAAAATAGAAAGAGGTTTATTTAGAAGCTTGAACATTTGACTAGCGTAAGGAAAGGTATTTGCAAACTGTTGGATAAATTTTCCAAAAATAATGGATTTTGGTGTGTTACCGGAGAAACGATCTCGTGCTGCAGAGGTAGTTTCCTCTTGAACAGGTTCCCTGTTTTAGTTTCCCACAATGCGAGCACACTACAAATGATGATGAATTTTGACAACATCAATTATTGAACCAGATATGTGCTGAGTAAATAGGCAATTTTTCGACTAATTTAATCCACAAGTAGATGACTAGCATGGCATTGACAGAATTAACAACGTACTGATACTCAACTAAACATGCATGTACTACGCAAACAGTAGATCTACACATAGTGCTAGTACTGCTAATATGGAAATAATCAGGAGAGGGATAAACGTGTTATACCCTCCAGTAGGCCAGGCAGAAGCCCCGGTGGAGGTGATAGCAGCAGTGGCATCCTCGGCGGCCTTCTTGTCAGCTTCAGCTTTCTCGGCGGCAGCACGGTCGGCGTCGGTGGACATGGTGATGACTAGGATGAAACGGACGTAGGGGAAGTAGACGAACAGCGAGTAGCCACGTAGTCGCTTCCCAAAAACCTATTTGCCTCACTCCCGTACAGGAACCGGAGAGACGTGGTTTCGGAGACCTGCTCTCCCATTGACCGTGTACGCGGCGGACGGGATGGAGTCACCGGCGGCAGCAGCAGCAAAGGAACGATGGTGGGCGTACGCGTGGAGCAGATGTGATCTGTTTGTGGCGGCTAGGGTTAGGAGACACCGTATACTTATATAGGCGCAACCGCGTGGAGAGACATGGGCTCGACCCACGTCCGAGTCCGTGACAGCCCACGATCCAACATCTCAGATCGTGGCCCAGCTGTCAGAAACTCTCTGTTAGCGACTGGCAAAATAAGCGCGTAGGTGTGAGCTCGGCTCGGCTCAATCCCGCAACCCACAGTGCGTCGTGACGAGGCGTGGCGTGGCATGGCGAGGCGGGCGGTGGAGGAGGAGTGCGCGAGGGCCTCTTCTATTCTCAAGCTCCAATAGCGTGTAGAAGAGAATCCCTTATAAGGAGGTCCAACTCCTCTTCCACTTCCGGGGTGGGACTAAACTTCCCACCTCCACCTAGTGCCAATAAACCCACATGGGCCCTTAGAGATTTTCAGAAATTGCTATATGGGCCTAAAGCCCATCCCAAATTTCAGCAATCCCCCACCAGATCTCGAGGGCCCATTGTGTCCTCTGTTCCAATTGTTGTTTCGATATACCAGTGTTTCAGTGAAGACCTGTTAAGGTTGAGCTTCACCTAGAGCAAGTAGCTACACTCCTTCACAACTGAACAATGGACTATGTCTTGAATTGTCAGTTTGGCGTAAAGAAGTTTCACCAGTTGTCTTACTAGTGCTAGGCTGCCGAAGGCTGACCCCTCGGGTGGAGCATATAAGTCACACTCCTGGCCTATTCATGAGCTTACTAGAGATCACCCCAATCTCATAGACTGTGACTAGCAGCCGGGCTCACATAGGTGTGTTCCTCCAAAGATCGCTCTGTAGGATAGCATCTTGCTTGCATAAGCTTTGGAACACATTAAGACAGTAGTCATCCTACCATACAGTATCGAGAGTATTGCATCTCCAACGAAGTGGGTTAGTATAGTTACTCTCCTCAGTTCACCACTGGCTTGTTTTCCCAAGTCCTACTTCACGGGATCTTCGATCACATAGGTTGGGTTACCACCATGGCAACTCATGTGGGTCTCATACCCATCTCCCTCGATGCACTATCTATCACAACATGTGATAGCCCTTTTGTAAAGGGATCTGCCAGATTCTTAGCCGTATGGACATACTCCAACGCTATCACTCCGGAGTTTCTTAATTTTCTAACAACTTTTAATCTCATTCTTATGTGTTTGTTGGACTTCATGTTGTCCTTTGAACTCTTCACCTTGGTGATGACAGTCTGATTGTCACAGTTCATAAGGATAGCCGGAACCAGTTTATCAACCAATGGCAAGTCCATCAAAAGATCTTGATGCCATCCTGCTTCAACACCAGATGTGTCTAATGCTGTTAATTCTGCTTCCATTGTCGATCTTGTTAAGATCGTTTGCTTGCAAGACTTCCAGGAAACAGCGCCACCTCCAAGAGTAAACATATACCCAGTCGTCTCCTTCATCTCATCAGCATCAGAGATCCTATTCGCATCACTATACCCTGGAAGTACCGACGGGTACCCCGTATAGTGAAGTCCGTAGTTCATACTACCCTTCAGATAGCGCATAACTCTCTCAATAGCATGCCAATGTACATCACCCGGGTTGGAAACAAACCGGCTCAGTTTGCTCACAGCAAACGCGATGTCAGGCCTCGTTGCGCTAGCTAGGTACATGAGTGAACCAATGATTTGAGAGTATCTCAGTTGATCCTTAGCTGTGCCTTCGAACTTTCGAACCAACACACTAGGATCATATGGTGTTTGAGATGGTTTGCAGTCCGAGTATCCAAAACGGCTCAACACCTTCTCAACATAATGGGATTGCAGAAGTGTAATCCCACCCTCATTATCTCTCAGTAGCTTGATGTTCAAGATAACATCAGCCACACCAAGGTCTTTCATCTCAAAGTTCTGAGACAGAAATGACTTGAACTCCTCAATGACTTTGAGGTTGGTTCCGAATATCAGTATATCATCAACATACAAGCACATCATAACTCCTTCGCCCCCACCATGGCGATAGTATACACATTTGTCAGTTTCATTAACAACGAAGCTAACAGATGTCAAAGTTGTATTAAACTTATCATGCCATTGCTTAGGTGCTTGTTTCAGGCCATATAAAGATTTCAGCAACCTACACACCTTTCTTTCCTGACCATCTATCACAAAGCCATCTGGCTGTTGCATGTAGATTTCCTCTTTTAGCTCTCCCTTCAGAAAAGTCGTCTTAACATCCATCTGGTGGATGAGAAGACCATGCGAGGCCGCCAACGAGAGTAATACTCGAATGGTGGTCAGTCTGGCCACAGGTGAATAAGTATCGAAGAAATCTTCCTCTTCTTTCTGGTCATAGCCCTTGGCCACAAGCCTAGCTTTGTACTTTTCAATCGTACCATCAGGCCTAAGCTTATTTTTGAACACCCACTTACATCCCAATGGTTTACAACCATAGGGACGCTCAGTGATCTCCCATGTCTCGTTAGCCATGATGGAATCCATCTCGCTACGGATCGCATCCTTCCAGTAGTCAGCTTCTGGAGAGGCATACGCTTCTGAAATAGAAGTGGGAGTATCATCCACGAGGTACATGAAGAAATCATCACCAAAGGTCTTTGCAGTCCTTTGTCTCTTGCCCCTACCAAGGGTTTCTTCGTCATCCTCCTCAGGATTTTCATCATGTGTTTGTTCATAATATTCCATAGGAATGGCAGGCTTAGGAGTCTCCTCAGATTCCTGTCTAGAAGTGCTTTGCATATCTCTCATAGGAAAAATATCCTCCAAGAATGTAGCATCCTTAGACTCCATAATTGTACCGACCTTCTAGTCAGGTACCTCAGATTTCACTACTAGAAATCTATAGCCAACGTTGTTCTTAGCGTAGCCCAAATTAACGCAGTCCACAGTTTTTGGTCCAAGCTTACGCTTTTTGGGGATCGGCACATTAACTTTCGCCAAACAGCCCGAAGTACGCAAGTACGAGAGTGTTGTCCTTCTCTTCGCCCATTTCTCATAGGGAGTGATCTCATTATCCTTTGTCGAAACTTTATTCAGGACATGACATGCCGTCAATATAGCCTCCCCCCACCATGCCTTGGATAAACCCGATGTATCTAACATGGTGTTAACCAAATTAGTTAGAGTTCGGTTTTTCCGCTCGGCAACCCCGTTGACTGGGGTGAATAGGGAGGCGTCCTCTCATGAATAATGCCGTGTTTCGCACAAAAAGAATCAAACTCACTCGAGAAGTACTCGCCACCACGATATGATCGGA
Organism: Aegilops tauschii subsp. strangulata; assembly: GCF_002575655.3. Lineage (NCBI taxonomy): Eukaryota > Viridiplantae > Streptophyta > Magnoliopsida > Poales > Poaceae > Aegilops > Aegilops tauschii. The sequence continues at coordinate 203,280,027 of NC_053035.3, read as the reverse complement.
CTCGTTTAATTTTCTTTTAAAGTTGATTCTCAACTTCTGCCTTATGGATTTTAAAGTAGTGTAGAGCCTCATCTTTAGTATTTAACAGATACACATAGCAATATATAGTGGAATCATCTACCAATGTCATGAAGTATTTCTTTCCACCTTTAGTCAACGCACCATTCATCTCACAAAGATCAGAATGTATGAGTTCTAATGGTGCCAAGTGTCTCTCCTCCGCGGCCTTGTGAGGCTTGCGAGGTTGCTTAGCTTGCACACATGAAAGGCACCTAGAACCTTTGGCTAAAGTGAAACTCGGTATTAAATCCAACTTGGCTAGCCGCGTCATAACACCGAAACTAATGTGACAAAGACGTGAATGCCAAACTTTAGATTCATTCACATTCGAATGAATATGGTTCACGACTTTATTACAAAAATCTGCGAGGGAAAAGGAGGAACGTCCCTCCGCTCTCATAACCCTTTCCAACAAAGAGTCCATATTTCGTAACAACTAATTTATTAGACTCAAAAACCAACTTAAACCCTTCTCTACATAGAAGGGAGCCACTAACGAGGTTTTTCTTGATGGCGGGGACATGTTGTACGTTCTTCAGCTGCACGATCCTTCCCGAAGTAAACTTCAGATCAACCGTGCCAACACCATGAACAGAAGCACTCGCGTCATTCCCCATCAATACAGACCCGTGGCCTGTGACCTGGTAAGAACAAAACAATGAAATGTCAGCACACACATGAACACCTGCACCTGTGTCCACCCACCAATCGGTGGGCTGAAACACTAAAAAACAGTAAATAAATTACTGTACCCAGATGCACCATTCTCATTGTTGCCCACAATCATGTTGATAGACTTGGAGTCCTGTCCTGGCTTCTTGTACTTGTTTGGGCACTTGTTGGCCCAATGTTCAACCGAACACAAGTAAAGCAGCCCTCATCCTTCTTGTTCTTCTTGAAGGTCTTCTTACCCTTCATCTTAAAGTCGGTATTGTGTTGGACACCGTTCTTTCCCTTGGGCTCGTGGGAGTTGAAGTTCTTCTAGTTCACCATGTTGGCGAGAGAAGTCCCTTCGGCCCCTTTTCCGTGCGAGTCTTTTGCCCTCGAATTCTGCTCAACACTCAGATGGCCAATGACATCCTCCATAGAGAATTCACGCCTCTGATGTTTCAGAGTGGTGGCAAAGTTCCTCCAGGAATTAGGGAGCTTAGAGATTATGCAGCCCGTGACAAACTTGCCCGGTAATTCGCACTTAAGAAGCTCAAGCTCCTTAATAATGCATATTATCTCATGAGCCTGCTCCAACACAGGACGGTTTTCAACCATCTTGTAATCGTGGAACTGCTCTATAATATACATCTCGCTCCCGGCATCGGCGGCCCCGAACTTAGATTTGAGCGCCTCCCACAAGTCCTTGTCGACATGCACATGTAAATATGCGTCGACCAGTTTATCTCCAATCACGCTAAGAACTGCTCCGAGAAACACAACGGTGGCCTCCCTGAACGCCTTCTCCTGTTCAGGAGCAATCGTTCCCGTGGGGACACCGGTGACCCAGAACACGTTCATAGCCGTGAGCCATAAAGTGGTTTTAGTCTGCCAACGCTTAAAGGATGTACCGGTAAACTTATCCGGTTTCAGTGCAGCGGCAAAGCCACTTGCCGAAAAATTCCTACACATAATAAGTTTTTGGATTGCTGAGTAAATAGGCAATTTTTTGACTAATTTAATCCACAAATAGATGACTAGCATGGCATTGACAGAATTCACAACGTACTGATACACAGCTAAACATGCATGTACTACGCAAACAGTAGAAAGATCTACACATAGTGCTAGTACTGCTAATATGGAAATAATTAGGAGAGGGACAAACGTGTTATACCCTCTAGTAGGCCAAGCAAAAGCCCCGGCAGCGGTGACAGCAGCAGCGGCATCCTCGGCGGCCTTCTTGTCGGCTTCAGCTTTCTCAGCGGCAGCACGGTCGGTGTTGGTGGACATGGTGATGACGAGGACGATACGGACATAGAGGAAGTAGACGAACAGCGAGCAGTCGCGTAGTCGCTTCCCAAAAACCTATTCGCCTCTCTCCCATACAGGAACCGAAGAGACGTGGTTTCGGAGAACTGCTCTCTCGTTGACCGTGTACGCGGCGGCCGGGATGGAGTCACCGGCGGCAACAGCAGCAAAGGAACGACGGTGGGCATACGCGTGGAGCAGATGTGATCTGTTCGTGGCGGCTAGGGTTAGGAAACACCGTACACTTATATAGGCGCAGCCGCGTGGAGATACGTGGGCTCGACCCACGTCCGAGTCCGTGACAGCCCACGATCCGACATCTCAGATCATGGCTCAGCTGTTAGAAACTCTCCGTTAGCGACTGGCAAAAATAAGCGCGTAGGTGTGAGCTCGGCTCGGCTCAATCCCGCAACCCGCGGCGCGTCGTGACGAGGCGTGGCGTGGCGAGGCGGGTGGCGGGGGAGTGCGCGAGGGCCTCTTCTATTCTCAAGCTCCAATAGCATGTAGAAGAGAATCCCTTATAAGGAGGTCCAACTCCTCTTCCACTTCCGGGGTGGGACTAAACTTCCCACTGAGGGAGTCCTGGACTAAGGGGTCCTCGGGCGTCCGACCTGTTATTCATTGGGCCGGACTGATGGGCTGTGAAGATATGAAGGCCGAAGACTATACCCGTGTCCGGATTGGACTTTCCTTGGAGTGGAAGGCAAGCTAGGCGACCAACTATGAAGATTCCTTCTTATGTAACCGACCCCATGTAACCCTAGATCTCTCCGGTGTCTATATAAACCGGAGAGCGTAGTCCGGATAGGCGGATACACATTACCATAGTCATACAGGCTAGGCTTTTAGGGCTTAGCCATTACGATCTCGTGGTAGATCAACTCCTGTAATACTCAAATTCATCAAGATCAATCAAGCAGGAAGTAGGGTATTACCTCCATAGAGAGGGCCCGAACCTGGGTAAACAACGTGTCCCCCGTCTCCTGTTACCATCGATCCTAGATGCATAGTTCGGGACCCCCTACCCGAGATCCGCCGGTTTTGACACCGACATTGGTGCTTTCATTGAGAGTTTTTTTTAGCAGGAAACAGTAGGAAAGGCTCCTACTGTATTGTATTAAGAGATATCACCACTGTACATAGTATATTTACAACAGATTGGGGGGAGAGAAGCCCTAACCTTTTGGTGTAGGGGGGGAGATAAAACAAAAGGAGCTAAGTAAGAGAGGCTACAAAGTCTAGCACCAGAGGCCTACACGCCTCCTTAACTCTGTGCTAGAGCAAAGAAAAATCAGTAATAAACCTAGCTAGCCAGGATTGCAATGTGGGGACCACAGCTCTAAAATGCTTGTTGTTCCTTTCTTTCCATAAGCTCCATGCGGCGAGGAGGAACTTTTCCAGAAGCATCTTCGTGGCACGGCTCTCTTTTTTGTCTTGAATGGCTTGGAACCTGCTGGCAAATGGCTCCCAGTTGAGATTAAGGCGTGCCCAACACTGACGGCTGAAGGAGCAGGTGAAGATCATGTGGTCAACTGTTTCTTCAACATCAAGACCACATAAAATACATGTATGGTCATCACCAATGTCGTAGTGCCTCCTCTTCAACATGTTGCGCGTGTTGAGCCTATCATTGAAGAGTAGCCAACCAAAAACCTTTATTTTCATTATACACTTGGATTTCCAAATCCACTGGAAGATCGGATGTGCCTGGATGTCTCGGAAGTAGTGATTGTAGTAATCAGTAGACTTGAATATTGCCTTGCCCCAGACATAGTGCCACACATCAGAGGCAGCCGAAGAGGGTTGAAACTGGGTTGTTTTGGTTTGGATGTCTTGAATCTCAGCATGCGCCTGCGGGGACAAAGGGAGGTGGAAGGCCTCATGGAGCGACGTGATACGCAAGAAATACTTGACCGAGGCATCCTCTTGAGTCGTGTAGGAGAAAGCCCGAGGATGCGAAAGCATAAGAGTTTCATGGGCCCAAGGTCTTTCCAGAAAAGAGTGGTGGATCCACAAACCACGTTGACCATCGAGACCCCCCTAAACATGGGAGTGAGATTGAGGATGTCACGCCACCAAAAGGAGCCCACCGGGTCCATGGCATGCGGGATTTTGTCGTTGTAGTATGCATCCCAGGTAAGCTGCACCCACAGAACATCCATTTTATTATAAAACTTGTGCAGAAACTTCATGAGCAGCGCTTCATTTTGTAGCCGAAGATTTAGAACTCCGAGGCCACCTTTGTTCTTAGGCTTGCAAACCATATCCCAAGCCGCCAGGGAATTCCATTTCTCCCCATGGTCGGTTTTCTTGATCCATAGGCAGCGACGTCTGATCTTGTCCAACATCTCAATCAACTTTGGAGGGAGCTGCAGGGTGCACATGGCATAAATCAACAGAGATGTGATCGTGGAATTCAACAGGTTCCACTGTGCCGTCGACGAAAGGTTCGATGGCTCCTTCAATCGTCGATAGGGACACTGTCCAAGGAGAAACCTTCCTCCCCGGACAGATTTTTGTGTTCAGCGGCTTCGTACTGCGGGCCAACTCGCTTGGCCATCTGGTGCAGGTCGATAGCTATGCCCCTGGCCATCAAGTCAGATTTGGAAGCTTGAACTACATCGCGGATACCCGTGGAGACTTGATATTCAGTGGGTTTGAGACCACAGCGATTGCTCTCCCTCGCCCCGATGAACATGACTTAGATCTGTCATCGGATCACATCCAGGAGATGGTTCCTGTTGCTGCAACGGCCTTAGAACCGAAGCAGATCGTGCCCTCCGAGGCCACAAGGTCCGCGGCATTGGAGCCACACATGGACTCGACATCCTGCAATGTTTGCGTCAATGGAACTCCGGACTCGTCTCCGGCTATAAGTTCCAGACCAGGTACGCCTGCGGACACCGAGCTGGATCGGTTATCGATTTTTGAATTCAGCGCCGTAGACATCTTCCAGCACTCACCTTTTGGTGACGCGCTAAACTCTTTAAAGAATTTGTCCTTGGAGGAAGAGTCACAGCCGAACTATGTTCGGTTCGAGCTAGAGGTGGATGACGAGGAACTTTGCTTCCCACCCGCCACCCACTTCATAGCCACTGTCGATGTCTTAACCGACGTGCTTGACTATGGCTCCAAAGACATCGACGGTATGGATGACGATGCCGACAAGGAGCAAGGCCAAGACCCGCCATTCACTAGACGTTGGACGGCCACCTCTTCGTACGACGTGTACATGGTTGATACACCTAAAGGATCTGGCAACGACAAAGAAGAGCCAGATGCGAATAAACCCTCTGAGACGCAGTCCAAGCGCCGGCGGCCCAAACACCGTTCTAAGCCCCATCGCTCAAAGGATGGCAACACTGACACCGGAGAAAATAGTACTTCGGGCGACGCCGAAAACAATGAAGACCCTGTCGGAGCTGCATCCGAACAAGAGGAAGACGACAACGGGCAAGATAACCCTGATGAACAGGCCATAGAAGATGAATCGGAGGACAATAGTTACCATCCACCCTCCGAGGAGGAGACAAGCCTCGGCAACGAAGACTTCATCGTGCCTGAGGATCCTCTGGAGCAGGAGCGCTTTAAGCTTCAGCTCATAGCCACGGCAAGGAGCCTGAAAAAGAAACAGCAGCAGCTTCAAGCTAAACAAGATCTGCTCGTCGACAGATGGACTGATGTCCTAACAGCCGAAGAATACGGCCTCAAGCACCCAGCCAAGAGCTACCCGAAATGCAGACTGCTACCTCAATTCGATGAGGAGGCGCCGGAGCACCTATCTCCCTCGCGTAATACGGAACGACCACCACGTGGTCGAGACAGGGCGGCCGACCGGCCACCCCGCGGTCGGGATAAAGCGGCAACTCAGGCCGAACAGCAGCCTGCCCCACCGCCTCGTAAAACTAGAGATGGAAGAGTTCGGGGTCATACGTACGACCTCCGGTAGACCCTGGACAGTAGATCAGGACATACAAGATCGATCTATGGATCGCGAGGACGTGCCTCGAGGCACGACGATGGCCACCTATTCAGACGTGACAAACCTAACCACGCCGGGCCACCGCAGACAGACTCCATCAGAGCTACGCCACGATGCGGCCCGATATAGAGGCGTCGCACACCCTCTCTGCTTCACAGATGAAGTACTGGATCATGAATTCCCCGAGGGGTTCAAGCCCGTCAATATCGAATCATACGACGGCACAACCGATCCTGCAGTATGGATCGAGGATTTTATTCTCCATATCCATATGGCTCGAGGAGATGACCTCCACGCCATTAAATACCTCCCACTAAAGCTCAAAGGGCCAGCTCGACACTAGCTAAATAGTCTGCCTGGGAACTCCATCGGCATCTGGGAGGACTTGGAAGAGGCTTTCCTTGATAACTTCCAAGGAACTTATGTCCGGCCACCAGATGCCGATGACTTAAGCCACATAGTTCAACAACCCGGAGAATCAGCCAGAAAATTCAGGACTAGGTTCCTAATCAAAAAGAACCAGATCATCGACTGTCCGGATGCTGAAGCCCTAGCGGCCTTTAAGCATAGCATCCGGGAGGAATGGCTCGCCTGCCACCTCGGCCAGGAAAAGCCGAGGTCCATGGCAGCCCTCACGGCACTTATGACCAGCTTCTGTGTGGGAGAGGATAGTTGGCTGGTTCGCAGTACAAACACAGCCAACGAAACAGGCCCCTTCGAGGCCAAAAACAGCACCGGCAAGCTCCGGCGCAACAGACACAAACGCCGAAGCAATGGCGATAACACCGATGACACCACAGTTTACGCCGGATTCAGTGGCTCCAAGTCTGGCCAGCGAAAGAAGCCCTATAAAAGGAGTAGCGGATGACCATCCAACTTGGACCGCATACTCGATCGTCCTTGCCAGATACATGGCACCCCAGACAAACCGGCCAACCATACTAACAGAGATTCCCGGGTCTTTAAACAAGCCAGCAAGGTAAACAACAGAAACAAGGAAGGGCAATCACAGAGCGAGGATGATGACGAGGAGCCCCGGCAGCCGAACACTGGGGGGCAAAAGAAATTTCCCCCTCAAGTCAAAATGGTGAACATGATATACACTACACACATCCCCAAAAGGGAGCGCAAGTGCGCACTTAGGGGCGTCTATGCGTTAGAGCCAGTCGCCCCGAAATTCAATCAGTGGTTGTCACTCCCGATCACCTTTGACCGCCGAGATCATCCAACCAGCATCCGCCACGGCGGTTCAGCCGCACTGGTCCTCGACCAAATCATCGATGGACTTCACCTGACACGTGTCCTAATGGACGGTGGTAGCAGCCTCAACCTTCTCTATCAGGATACAGTACGTAAAATGAGCATCGACCCCTCACGAGTCAAGCCCATGAAGACTACCTTTAAAGGAGTCATACCACGCGTAGAGGCCCGTTGTACGGGCTCAATAACGCTGGAGGTAGTATTCGGTTCCCCGGATAACTTCCTAAGCGAAGAACTAATCTTCGATATCGTCCCATTTCGCAGCGGCTATCACGCCCTGCTCGGACGAACCACATTTGCTAGATTCAACGCGGTGCCACATTATGCTTATCTCAAGCTCAAGATGCCCGGTCCACGTGGCGTCATTACAGTAAATGGAAACACGGAACGCTCCCTCCGTACAGAGGAGCACACCGCCGCCCTAGCAGCAGAAGTACAGAGCGGCCTTCTCAAGCAGCATTATAATCCGGCTGCCGAGCCCCTGGACATCATCAAGAGGGTCCGGACCACACTACAGCAGGACAACTCGGCTCGTCACGAGCCGAATTAGCAATTTGGCCTCCGTCCCAGCCCCGATGAGGCAACGGCATTAACACCGCGCGTACATAAACTACGCGCTCAAAACCCCATGGGTATTGACGGAGGCATAACTCGTTCGCGATCCACAGTACGGCTTGACTGACCCTGGGATTCACACGCTTTTACTTTTTCTTTTTTAGGGTTTTCTTCTCTTTTCGACGTCTATACGGACAACCCGCTTGCAGAACACACCAAGGAGGCATAGAGCTCTGGCTTACAAGGGAATCCCCAGGTGGTCTCTACTAAACGATTGCCATACTTGCTTTTCATACCCGCACGTAGCTCGCCCTTGGTTGCGGCATGTTAAATAGCCTTACTTGCTTATCGCATTACTTGTACAAAGTACGCCTCGACGTAGTAGTAACATCACAATGGTGAATACACGGTAGCGTCAGCTTGTTATTTGATTTTCCCATTTCCTCACCTCGGTATTAATTACTCATTGCACACGTACACCATGGTACGTATTACTACGCCAGGGGCTTCATTACACCCAACACTACGGCAATAAAAAGTCTGAACACTTTTATAGTACAGTTCGGCACTCCGAACTTATAGCATTATATGCATCGGCTCCGAATCATGTCTTGGGTCAATAGTTGTGTCTTGTGTATAGCACCCCTAGTTCGGTCTTCCGAATACCAGGGGCTTCGCCAAATTTTTTAATTGTCAAACTCCTATGGCTAAGTAAGGGCGGTAAAGGCCGCATAGTCTGATTGCCTTGTTCGTTGCGCTAAACACCTCCTTTAAGGACCAGAATGTGGAGTAAAGAGTGTTTAGATTTATCCCGAACACCCCCGTACTATCTACGTGGGGGCAGAAGCCGACGACTGGTCAACCCTCAGATTTAATAAATGGCCGCACAGGAGGTAAAATTTAAATCATAAGCATTATACTACATAACATCATTGTTCCATATTACAGGGCAAGGTAATACACATGTTCTCATGGGAATATGATATCCTTCGAACATTGCTCCGCCACAAGGCAGGACCCCTCCAGGACACCATCAAAATAGAGCTCGGGCCGACGATGCTCCTTGCCCTTCGGCGGCCCCTCGGTCATTACCTTCTTGGCATCTAGCTTTGCCCAATGCGTCTTGACGCGGGCAAAGGCCATACGCGCACCTTCAATACAGACCAACCGCTTCACGTCTTCGAGCCGCGGACAGTCGCTCACAAGCCGCTGCACAAGTCCGAAGTAGCTGCTAGGTTTAGGATCGGCAGGCCACAGCCGGACTATCAGGTCCTTCCTGGCTAGCTCTGCCAACCTGTGCAGCTTGACCAACTGCTTTAGCTGGTCGCTGAAGGGCACCGGATGTTCGGATCCCAGATATTGGGATCAGAACAGCTTCTCCGTAGACATCCCTTCTTCGGCTCTATAATGCTCGGTAGGATCTGATACACTGTGTGGCAGATCTGTAAACGCCCCTGGAAAATCCAAATTCAGGATAAGTACAAGGAACGTTTCTTCTACATACTTGCTATGCATGGTGAAAGACTTACCCGCCATAATCTTCTTGGCCGCCTGAATTTCCTGGAGGGCGCTCTGGGCTTCGGCTCGTGCATCCTGCACGCTCTGGCGGGCCTTCAGCAATTCGGACTCTTGCGCCTTACAATCGCGCTCCAAGGACTCAAATCTCTCTATCGCGTCGTGGAGCTGTTGCTGCACCTCGCCAACCCGGGCCTCGTGCTTCTCGCGCAAGGCATGTTCCTTGGCCGCTTTGTCCTCGGCCTCGGCTAGCGCCTTCTTAAGGGCCGCCACCTCGGTCGTGGCCCCTAATAAAGTTTATGACACTTTAGTCCAGTCGGACTACTCATTTTTTCGAAATGTACCCACAGGTTACTGCATACCTTGGCTATCCTCCAACTACTTCTTCATGAGGCCGAGCTCCTCCTCGGCCCGCTCCAGTTTCTGCTTCAGTCCGGAGACCTCCGCAGCATGAGCAGTGGTAGCCTGCAGCGATACCTGCTTATTCACATAGACAACTCATGTTAGACTCCTGCGATATTTATTCTTGATCCTCTGTTCGGCTTTTCCTCCCGAACACCAAACAGAGCATCAGGGGCTACTGTCTATGCTGTGATATTTTTCCTACAATCACATTACTTACCTCAAAGCCCGTTAGAAGGCTAGTGAAGGCTTCGGTCAGTCCGCTTTTGACGAACTGAACCTTCTCTATTATTGTGTCCATAAGGACACGATGTTCATCCACGATAGAAGCGCCTCGTAGCGCCTCCAGCAGATTATCCGGTGCCTCTGGTTGGACAGAGGTCACCGGTGGAAAAGGCACATTCCCTCCTTGTGGGGAATGTCGCTCGCTGGACCCCAGAGCCATGTAGATCTCCGGAATGGTATCCGGCTGAGGTCCGCAGAGAACTCAGGCCCCGTCACCAGTCCCCGTGGGGACTTTTTCCCCCGTATGTCCGGCGGCCGAGGAGTCATCCTGGGGCGTCACCCCGATGATCTCCGAAATCTCCCCCCGGCCTGGGATAGTCTTTTTGGACACCACCTCATCATCACCCTTGGGTGAGATGGAATGAGCAGGTGGCAGAGACATGCTAGCCATCTCCTTCGAATCCAGCGAATCCTCTATCGAGGATCGCGAGGAGCCATCGTGTGCCGTACTGCAGTGACAAAGTTTACAATATGTCAATATTACAAACCAGGAAGGCCAGACGTTTGCGGATTCTGGTACTTACAAAGCGGCCCGAGGCTTGGTCCGGCGAGGTCGCTCCGGACTGCTGTCAACATCCCACGCGGACTTATTCGCGAGGGAGCCTTTAACCCTCTTAGGCGCTTTCGCTTCCAGACTATTGGGGGCCGCTCTTTTCTTCTTCCCCACCTCAGGTGGGGAGTTGTCTTCTTCCTCCTCTTCGTTGTCGTCGTCGGTGGACGAAGAAGAAGTCTCGTCTTCGGACGTCATGTCTGGAGCGCCTTTTCGGCGAGGGCCCTTCTTGGCCCCTTTGGCCGCTTTCCTGGCCGTCTTCTCTGGCACCTCATAAGGTGCGGGAAAAAGCATTTTCGTCAGTAATGGGAATTCTTGGTCTTCGGGCAGCGCAGCCGGACAGTTAATCCCCTCTGCTACCTCGATCCAGGACTGAAAACATGGATGGGAAAGCTTAGGCTTTACCTCAAAATATGCCAGTAAAAGGTATGCCTTGAAAACATGAAATAACTTACCGAATTGGCTTGGCGCTATAAGCTAAGCCCGCGATCCTCGGTCATAGGTGACGGCGTCTCGCCGGCCTTGAAAAGCACTCTCCAGATGTCTTCGTGCATCGTGCCGAAGAGCTCTTGCAGCGTCTGGTGCTTGGCCGGATCATACTCCCACAGATAGCAAGTCCGGCGTTGGCACGGAAGGACCCGACGAATGAGCATGACCTGGACCACGGTGACAAGCTTGATTTTCCTGTCTATCATGTTCTGGACGCACACCTGGAGCCCAGTCAGCTCGTCCGAAGGACCCCAGGTTAGGCCCCTCTCTTGCCAGGAGGTGAGCCGCATCAGGATTCCGGATCGGAATTCGGGGGCCGCCGCCCAGTTGGCGTCGCGTGGCTCGGTGATGTAGAACTACCCCGATTGCCACCCCTTCACCGTCTCTGCAAATGAGCCTTCGGGCCAGGTGACGTTGGGTATCTTGCCCACCATAGCGCCTTTGCACTCTGCTAGTTGACCACTCACTACTTTCGGCCTCACATTGAAGGTCTTCAGCCACAGGCCGAAGTGAGGTGGGATGCGGAGAAAAGCCTCACAAACGATGATAAATGCTGAAATGTTGAGGATGAAGTTGGGGGCTAGGTCATGAAAATCCAGCCCATAGTAAAACATCAGTCCACGGACAAATGTATGGAGAGGGAATCCCAATCCGCGGACAAAATGTGTGAGAAACACAACCCTCTCATGGGGCTCTGGAGTAGGGACAATCTGCCCCTTGGCCGGGAGTCGGTGAACGATCTCCTTGGCTAGGTATCCGGCCTCCTGGAGCTCCTTGATGTCCTTCTTCTTAACGGAGGAGGCCATCCACTTGCCTCCAGCTCCAGATCCGGACATGTTTGGCGTGCTTTCTTGGACGAAGAAAAGCTAAAGCTTGGGCGCTGGAGCTCAAGGACAGAAGGGCTGAGGTGAAGAAAGGGCGTGGGTGAGAAAGGGGAATCCTTACCCCCTTTATAGAGGCCGCGAATATCAAACGCCTCCCCACTTACCTTAAACTCGCTGTTCCCAAGGGCCGTGCGAATGGCACTGTTGGGTTACTCACGCCCGCATTGATGAGGATCCCGCAATAAGGGGACATGATCTCTGCTTCGACAGGACGTGCCAATTACAACCGCGTCTCGAAACGTGGGATGGCAGATGAAAAACGGTTCGAAATTATGACCGGACAGACGTGATGTCGTGTTGTAAAAAGCTGTCAACAGATTAGATTCGTGCAAATATTATATTCTCTCTGCGGTTGTGTGTGGCATGCGTTACAGGTCCGGATACAATCATCGCATCCGAAGACTATCGTGGAGTTCGGAAAAAGGGGAACCCGCCTTGCAATGCTGAAGACAATCTGCGCGCCGGACTCATCGTCATTGAAGCTAGGTTCAGGGGCTACTGAGGGAGTCCTGGATTAAGGGGTCCTCGGGCGTCCGGCCTGTTATTTATTGGGCCGGACTGATGGGCTGTGAAGATATGAAGGCCGAAGACTATACCCGTGTCCGGATTGGACTTTCCTTGGCGTGGAAGGCAAGCTAGGCGACCAACTATGAAGATTCCTTCTTATGTAACCGACCCCATGTAACCCTAGATCTCTCCGGTGTCTATATAAACCGGAGAGTGTAGTCCGGATAGGCGGATACACATTACCATAGTCATACAGGCTAGGCTTTTAGGGCTTAGCCATTACGATCTCGTGGTAGATCAACTCTTGTAATACTCATATTCATCAAGATCAATCAAGCACGAAGTAGGGTACTACCTCCATAGAGAGGGCCCGAACCTGGGTAAACATCGTGTCCCCCATCTCCTGTTACCATCGATCCTAGACGCACAGTTCGGGACCCCCTACCCGAGATCCGCCGGTTTTGACACCGACACCCACCTCCACCTAGTGCCAATAAACCCACATGGGCCCTTAGAGATTTTTAGAAATTGCTCTATGGGCCTAAAGCCCATCCCAAATTTCAGCAATATGAATGCAAATTAATTTCAACATCATAGAATTCAATACCTATCCAAGAATTGCTGAAGATGCGTCAAATCCTTAGCGTTTGTTGACTCTCTGAGAGAATCGATGTAGTAAACTGTGTTCTTGTTTGGAATAATGAATACCAATATCAAGTGATTGCTACATATTAAGAAAGCCATGAACATACGAATTATGTCGAAATCTGAAAGACAATCAGTGTATGCATGGTTGTTTACTTGACTTACCCTTCATGATATGGCCAGAGAAATGATTCTGCATGGGACATGTTTTCGAAGATACGAACGGCCGTGTTAATGGCCCAGTCCTATCGGTCATTTTCATGTAATGTTGTGCCATTTGCTAATGCAGGATCTATGAAATACACATTCTCACTTTGTCTTCTTTGCACATTCAATCCCCTGAGAGGAATAAAATGCAGTTAGTTGTTTATCATTTACAACCTTGTATGGAGAAGTTGATCAGAGTTTGTTAAGTACTTACAAAATCACGCATCTAACAAGAGTGGCATCGAGCACATTGAAGTTGAAGAAGAGATGTAAGTCCTCGAAACTCACAATGATGGAACCAGCATCGTGTCGGAAATGATCTCTGTTGTAGTGGACTAGCAAATGGTGATGACCTTCTGACATTTGATCCATGCAATATTCATGTAACTCGCGGCAACTGGAGCTGCACTCATCAAAGTATTCGCCAACAAGAAATGGCTGACCATGGACGTAATTGTGTGCTTCAAGTACGTCTGCTTTTCTTTCAGCAAGCAACAATTCTACTTCTTCATCATCCATGGCGTCAGAAATAATATTACTCCCCGATTCGAACAAGCTGCTATTAATTTGGTTCTGGGCGATGAGTGCTTTAAGTAAGAGGCAATCGTTCTCTTTCCTCTTCACTTTCCCACTGCGCTTCCTTGTGGTCGTGGGTGTAGCCTTTTTGGCCACTTCCTTCTTGGTACTTGAAGCACTTCTGGCAGAACGTCTGGTTGCCTGCACGATAGACTGCCGAGCAGCCGGTGAAGCTTGGACGGACTTCTTAGCACACTGTTTATCTATGCCGGACCGCTGAGCTGGCGGTGCTGCAGTGACGGACTGCTGGGCTGTAGGAGCAGAGGCATCGGACAGCTGACCATGCGTTGAAGCTATGTCGGGTTTCTGCGCAGGTGGTGCCAACTTGTCGGTGTGCTGAGGAGGCCGTGCCAACGCGTTGGTTTGCTGAGCAGGAAGTGCTGACGCATTGGTATGCTGATCATGCGCCTGTGGACCGACGGACTGATGAGCAGTCGGTTCTGGACCTACAGACTGCTTAGCAGGCGGTTCTGAAGCATCAGACTGCTTAGCAGTCTGTTCCACCAGGTTGGTCTGCTGAGCATGTGCTATAGGTGGGTCTCCCCCCGCTGCTTCAGCGGCCGGCATCTGAACCGGTGGTGCATCATCAGCAGTTGTAGGCCTTGCCACTAGCTGCTTTGGGGCGGAGGATGACATGGCATGTACGCCACAAAGTCGGTCCGGCTGATCACAGGTTGATGCATCAGCCCGCGAGAGCTGCTCTGGCAAGGAGAGCGTCACTGGTTGAGGGGCGACAGTGGTTGCTCTTGGCGGGGCTTCAGGAATCTCATCGATGAACTCTATTTCCTTTCGTGGCCACTGGATGTGATGTAACAGTGTTTCTCCCAAGGTCCTTTGCTCATCGAAGTCTCCTAGGACATTCTTCAGGGCAAATTCATTGAATCCAGGCTTTACTTCAGTCACGTAGCACTTCACACAGCCCGGCTTCAATGGCACATTGTCCAAGAAGAGGCCATCTTCCAAGAAGGGTGGGCAAACCCAGGTTGTTGCACATTTTAATGTACCTTCATAATGTGTAAGCACGCCCTTCAGTCTGTCTTTCATTCCAGATAGATCAGATATAGCATCATCACGAGCAGTTGTAGTCTCAGTGTCGCTGGGGTCAGCTGATGCATAGCTACTCTTGTGCAGTGTTGTCGCACAATAAACAGCATCATCCATGCCCGCCTCCCCTCCCATCTGCTGGCTATCTGTCAGTGTTAGAGTCTTCTGCATCATCATCATTGACTCCTCAACATCCTTTCGAACAGCTGGATAAATCTCCTTCTTCAACTTTTCAAACAATGCATTCTGCTTCATTTCACTCCTCACTTTCTGAGCCTCTCTTCTTTGCTGAGTGTGAAAGCCCTCTTGTGCGGGACATTAACGCCTATACCCCTTGCACGGCCAGGGGGCTCTTTTGTGTCCAGAGCAATGGACAGAATGTCATATGGCCCTGAGTTCCTATAGAACCTTCCAGGGATCTTGGAAGCCTCTACCATCACTTCATATAGTTTGGCGTCACGTGCATTTTCAAAGTAATAAGTTCCGTCATCACGCCTCTTTGCACGTGCCTGCAAGTAGTCTCTGGCGCGTTTGCCCTTGATTTCACTAAAGGCCGGACTCCCACCCGCTGCTACTGCTTCTTTGTCCTCCTGTTCCCATATCAGCTTCATGCCGTATTATCCCGCCACACCCATACGGTGGGGGTGTATGTTCTTCTTCTGAAGTTCTGATTTCTTGAAACTCTTCGCAGCAAACTCTGGAGTTGCCCTTTGAACTCTGTCCAGTCTGCCTTTGTAATTTGGGGGTATGCGGGGATTGGGTCCTTGCCTTCACTCAAGTACTTCTTGTACAACACGTGCTTCCAGTTTCTCTAAGCATCCCTAGCCTTCTTTAGTGCAGCGTGTTCCACATGCATTCTCCACTGCTCTGGAACGTTGAAGTGATCCATGATCTCCCGGACTATCCTTCGCCGTGTTTCTGTGTCAGCCTTCCGAAACCCCGTCAGATTAATGTTGAGCCTTTCCCTACCAACAAATCCACACACACTCCTGAACCTCATGCGTGCTTTATCTAGCTTAGTTGGAGCCCAGGACTTTAAATCAATCTCGGTTACTTCATATACACCTTTAGGCTTGTGTGGGGGCTTCCTTGGAGCGTTCCTCCGTGTCCTGACCGAAAGGGTAATTGCTGCAGCTCTATCCCGTTCAAGACTACTTGATCCCTCACAATCTGCTGAAGACCTAGGGTTGTCCGAATCGGATGAAAATACATGGCCTGAATGAGTGTTGTCGCTGCTACTCGGCATCTATAGAGAACACATGCGAAACTTAGGAAAGGAGGATAAGCATAAAACTAACAACTTGGTATCAAGCTTTCTAAACATGCCATGCAATAATTTAGAAAATGTACGGATAATTTGTTAAGTTTGTGTGACTCGGGCGCCCGCGATCTATAAATAGGCAGTAACTTATTGGAACAAATACAGCTTATATGTAGTAAGGAAGGTAGATAATGAACATATATACGCTCTCCGTTATTTTATAGCCAATTTGGGAACATACGGAACGAAATTGGAAGAGGGATTGCGAGGAAATATGCCTCACCGCGATGGAGAGCAGTAACTAACAGGCTTCTTCATGCAAACCCGGCCGGACCACAGGAGAGGTGAGGGTTACTGCATCGATATGCTTGAGGGTGGCTGGCGAGCAAACGAGGATGGCGAGGCGCGGGCCGCCGTGTGTTGGGAACGTCAGTGGAGGTAGGCTTGGCGCCGAAGAGCAGGCACACGGGCGGGGTGAGCACGGTGGCGCACGAGAGGGTTCTGCTATGGATCTGGGGGGAGCTGGCGAAGGTGATTGGGTGGACTAGTTGAGTGAAACGCGAGCGGACGGTGGGGGGGTGTTGGCGGCCTAGGTGAAAAGGGTGAAAAATATCCCCGGTCGCCACGCGCGCGGAAAGGCCTATGCAAACGGTTGCCTCTAAGCGCTCGTGTGCACAAACAGAATAATTTCATTTGAAATGAAGACGTACTAATTTTGAAATGAAGACGTGAGTTCATCGTTTGATTTGCTGGCGCATTTCAGGTCTCGTGTGCTATATGTGAGACATTTTTTGGCATTTACCGTGCATGTTTGCATATAAATCAATTCCTAGCCGGACTGCATTTCCTGTTGAAAGGGATGAGGATTGTCGTTCGATCTGGGAGCATCCAACAATGCAGACATACGATCCGTGGGGTTTGGGTTCTGGCCAATCAGAACGCACGACTCAGATCGCACGCGCAGCGAGGGGGGCATCAGCCACGGTTTGGTAGGCACATGGCTTTCGTGTGTGTACCGTGTGCTATTTGAAGACATTTTTTGGGAGGGGCTATTTGAAAACATGTACATGTGTTGTCGAAAGGGATGAGGATCGCCGTTCGATCAAGGAGAATCCAACGATGCAGACGTACGATCCGTGGGGTTTGGGTTATGGCCAATCAGAATGCAGGACTCAGATCGCGCGCGTGGCAGAGGGGTGGGGGTGCTTGGACACACGGCTTTCGAGAGTGAACCGTGTGCTCTTTGAAAACATTTACATTACCTAACATCATATTTTTGTTCGAATGAAAACATGAGTTCATCGTTTCGCCTCCAATTTTTTTCCACGGTAAGAAATCATGAGTATAGTGGAGAGTGTCATATACTAGTATCATGAATATACAGTACATACGATACTACCTTTAATTAATTATAGCGCATAGTATAATACATAGAGTATAGTATATCATATATATATATATATATCATATTTATTGCCATGCATGACACAAATTAGCATCGCATTTAACATGATACGGTATCTACCTACTATATGTTACTCTAGCCCTCTTTATATATATTTAATTCTTTGCCACATCAGCATATATACTTGCTATTTCCGAGTGCATGACATCACCGGCTATGATACCACCACTATGGCCAGCCTTATATAGGGTGTATCATATAGTACTATATACATATAGTATCATGCATATGATACTAGTGTATGATACTACGTACGTACCTTCATAGTGCATATATAGTATCATAGAGTAGTACTAGCTCCCTCTGTAAACTAATATAAGAGCGTTTAGATTACTAAATAGTGACCTAAACGCTCTTATATTAGTTTACGGAGAGAGTATATATCATAGATGACCGTATTTATGGCCATGCATGACACAAAGTAGTATAGCATTTATTATATATATATATATGTTACGGTATCTACCTATGTTACTGCTTCTTTGCCACATCATCATATTTGCTATTCCCGGATGCATGATACGGGCTATGATACCCCCACTATGGCCACCCTAATAAGGCTGGTCGTAATATGGGAGTATCAAGCGGTATGATGCATGCCAACTAGACCTTTTGGATGACGTGGCACACAGTTAAATGATCAAAGAGAGGGTGTGTGGTATCATATCATGATACCGTATCATATTAAATGTTGTACTACTTTGTGTCATGCATGGTAATTAATAAGGAACCTAAGATACTAACTCATGATACTATGCATGCGTGCATTACGGAGGTATTGCCGATACTAGTATCATGCATATATACTCCCTCCTTTCCGGTTTATAGGCTTATCTCAAAATTGTAGTTTTTCCATTTTATAAGGCTCAATTTGGTTGTTCCCCATCATATGTCCAGATTCCAAGGTGCATTAAATCATTGCATGCAAGTATTAAGAGAAAGTTGACCAATGCATGTACTTTATATATGCATGCATATATTGCAATTAATACATTGGAAAACACAAATTTTTGAGGAAAACAAAAGCATTAATTGGGTGTTCTTGCAAACTACAAAAGGAATTCCACCACTCACCATCTACCTTGGTTGGTGAGATTTTTGAATTGAGCCCTATAAGGCTGGTTGTAATGGGGAGTATCATATATATATACTAGTAGTATCATGCATATATATATATATGATAGTGTAGCTAGGATACTAGCTACTTCCGTAATGCATAGTATCATAAGTTAACATCTTAGGTTGCCTTACTAATCACACAAAGTAGTAGTACAACATTTAATATGACACGGTGTCATGATATGATACCACATCCTCTCTTGTGTGCCACATCATCCAGAAAGTCTAGTTGGCATGCATGA
Source organism: Aegilops tauschii subsp. strangulata (assembly GCF_002575655.3). Lineage (NCBI taxonomy): Eukaryota > Viridiplantae > Streptophyta > Magnoliopsida > Poales > Poaceae > Aegilops > Aegilops tauschii. The sequence continues at coordinate 203,261,020 of NC_053035.3, read as the reverse complement.
TACCGCTTATGATAATGCCATTACAACCAGCCTAGCTAAACCGGAAAGGAGGGAGTATGAGACTAGCTAGCCACAATGGAGAGTAGTACACTGGTAACATACACATATACCTAGACTATATATGTTACTACCTTCATAGTGGGTAGTAACATAAGTGTAGTGTCATGCAAAGCTTCATTTCTTAGGTTACAGACTCATATTGCATTGGGACATGTGATGCTACAATAATTATCTAAGTTACTGAAACTATCTCTCTCCTCATTAACTTATTGCCACATAAGCAAGTTTGGTGAGTTGGAGTCGGTGTTACTGCTGAAGTTACTCCCACTGTGGCTAGTCTGATACTAGCTAGTCGTCTATGATATACTAGCTACCTCACTAAGAGCATGGTTAATAATACAGCCAAGGGTCGGCTATAAGAAGTTGACATGTCATATACAGCCAACCTCTTAGCGGGTATGTACAATAATAAGTTTTATATACGTACTAGTTTATCAATAGTTGGCCCACCTTACATCCTCACAAAGTGTCTTGGGTCTCTTGTTGCAGCTGGCTCTACTAACCAAGATCCCGCTTCTCTTCTCTTTCCTCGAACTAATAAGCACATATGTATTATTCTATTCCTTATAGCCAGACTACCCACAATGGGAGTAACATAGGTAGTAACATCACACATATCTAGATAAAATAGATGATGTGGCAAGCAATAAATGAAGAAATGGAGGAAAGTGGATATGTGTGATGTTACTACCTATGTTACTCCCACTGTGGGTATAGTCTTACTATAGTATGAGACTACCCACAATGGGAGTAACATAGGTAGTAACATCACACATACCTAGATAAAGTAGATGATCTGGCAAGCAATAAATGAAGAAAGAGAGGAAAGTAGTAACATAGCTAGTTACTAGTAGTATGAGTAACATCACATGTACATATCAAGGCAAGATGTGTCTATAGCCTAATAAATGAAGTGTTGCATGTTACCACACATATATGTTACTCCCCACTATAGTGGTAGTAACATAGACTAGTGTAACACATGGGCATGTTACTAGTGTATGTTACTACCCATTGTGGCTAGTCTGAGTAACACCACACATCTCAAGGCAAGATGAGTCTATAGCCTAATAAATGAAGTGTTGCATCTTACTACACATATGTTACTCCCCACTATAGAGGTAGTAACATAGAATAGTAACATTCTACGTTACTACCCATTGTGGCTAGTCTTATGTCACTCTATTGTGTACTTACTTGCTCTAATAATGCATAGTATCATAGAGTAGCTAGTATCATATGTAGTACTTTATTTATATTGTCATGCATGACACATAGTAGCACAACATTTATTATGATACGGTTTCATGATATGATACTTAACCCTCTCTTTCTTCAATTAATTCTATGACAGCTCATCAAAATTGCCTAGTTGGCATGCATGATACTAGCTATGATACCCCCTTACTATCAGCCTAGCAAAGGTGTACAGATCATTTGTGCGTCACTTTGTGAGTTTTCATCCGTTTGTTTGAGAAGCGGGGAGAAGTTTCAAACATTTCGGCCGCGAGGTGCGGCCACTGGCGTAGGCCTAGTTGGTATTTTAATTACAGAAAATTCAGATGGGGTTCGGATATCATCAAAATTGATGTGTGCCTGCGGCGTGCTCTCACGACCCCGTGGAAAAAAATTGGTAAAGTTAGGCACAAGTTTTGATGACCGCTCCTTCCAAACCGGAGCATCTCACATGAAGGATCATGGTTTTCCAAAAGGAGACGTGTCAATTCAAACTCCTATGGCCGGTGACTTCATCGTTTGGCCTCATAAAAATTTCCACGGTACGCAATCACCATTATACCACGGGTTTGATTTTCTGGCGCATTTCAGGTATCGTTAGCTATATTTAAATTTTTTTTTGATATTAACGTGCATTTTGTGCATAAAAATAAAATTACAACCGGAACTGCATGTGCTGTCGAAAGGGATGAGGATCGCTGTTCGATCTGGGCGCATCCAACGGTGCAGATGTACGATCCGTGGGGTTTGGGTTCTGGCCAATCAGAAAGCACGACTCAGATCGTGGGCGGGGTGGTGGCGGGGTTTGGTCGGCACACGGCTTTCATCAACGAACCGTGTGCTATTCGCAAACCAGATTGCATGTTTTTGTTCACACATACTGTAGTGAGATCGATTGAGTGTGCTACCTCTATGATATAATAATAATAATAATAATAATAATAATAATAATAATAATAATAACAAAAAATAGTTCATATTCATTGCCTGAGTTGATAGCATATCAAGGTCAACATATTAACGGTTCTTACATCAACAAAAAACCGGGCATAACTCACAAATTCAGTACACGTGACAGTTCTAAATTGAACGAATTAAGTTGCAGGGTAGCATAAAGACTAGTCTTATAGCTTAATTCCCATGTACATGTGGGAACTGGGATCATTAAGTTGACCCCGAATGAACTTGGGGTTTTTGATGATTTTAAACTTCTTCTCTGTTGCACTGGTGCGTGATCCCTTGGCTGGCAACTCATCAAATTCATCGTACTCGTCCTGATCGGCAACATCGTCGACACCCGGTACCCTTCTCTTCCCATGGATCACTAAATGGCCGTTCTTATGCAAGGGGTCTTCCACAAAGAAAATCTGGGTAGCATCGCTGGCAAGAATGAATGGGTCCGCGTGATATGCCATCATTGTCCTGTTAACACAGGTCTTCCTATACTCATCAATCCTTACCTGAACAAGAGGGATCCATGCGCACCTGAATAATGCCACCTTAACTTTCACATAGTCAAGCTCCCAAATCTCTTTGATGGTTCCATAGTATACCCTTTTATCAGCTTCATTTACAGTCATGCATTCTATTCGAACAGAGCTGTTCTGATACGAGGTCTTCTTATCATGTTCCTCAGTGTAGAACGTGTATCCATTTATGTCATATGCTTGGTACGTCAGCACCGTAGGTGATGGCTTTTGTGCCAACCATGTAGCAATGTCATCGATGGATCCTTGTGCCAAATGATTCTTCAGCCATTCGGCGTAGTTCTTAGTGTGCTCCTTCATCTCCACCTCTGATGAAGGCACCATTGGCAAGAATGTTTGGCGTATCTCCGCCAAGTGTTCTTCGGCATAAGCGATGAGAACTGGGCTATTAAGCAGTACCGTCAAATGGGCTTTCTCTGTCAATTCTCCAGGTGCAGCCATTTGCGTGCCAGCAAGGACTGGCTTACCTTTCAGCCTTCCCTCGTGGCGAGAGAGGGGCAAACCTGTAGGTCTTTGTTTCATGTATTCGGTGCAAAACTCAACCACCTCCTCCGCGGTATAACCTTGTAGGATGCTTGCCTCTGGATGATTTCGGTTCTGACAAAAGCGCTTCAGGATTCCCATGAACCGCTCGAAGGGATACATGTTGCGAAGAAACACAGGACCACAATACTTTATCTCGTCGACAAGGTGCACAATGAGATGGGCCATGATATCAAAGAATGACGGTGGGAAAAAATCTCTAGGTTGGCCAATATTCTTGCAATATCATCTTGCATATGATCCAACTCTTCAGGATCTACAACTTTCTGCCATAGTTGGTTGAAGAAATCACATAGGTCAACGAGTGTGTTTCTTATATCTTTGTCCATTAGATTCCTGATGGCCGCCGGGAGGATTTGTGTCAACATTACGTGGCAATCATGTGACTTCATGTGTCCCAACTTCATTTTACCTGAGCTCACATCCACGAGACTTCTGATGTTTGCAGAGTAGGAAGAGGGTGTCTTAACTGACAACAAATAGGTGAAGAACTGTGTTGCTTCTTTTGTACGAAATTGTAACTCTGGCGAGCTTTGATGAATTTGTCATCATCTTCTGCTTCACTCTTGCGTTGTGATTGATCAGCAAGCATATCGAGCCGTGAACCGTCACCATCCTTTCCTTTACCTTTAATCTTGAGCAGAGTACCAAGGATGCTTTCACATACGTTCTTCTCTACGTACATGACATCGATGCATTGACGTACACGTAGAATCTCCCAGTAAGGTAATTTCCAGAACACTGATTTCTTCTTAAACACTTGATCCTTGGGTGTTAGTTTCACCGTCAAAGGGTGGTTCTTGCCAAGCACAAAATTATTTTTTTAGCCATGTTGCGGACCACCACCCCTTAATAGGGTCTTGGGGCTGCAGCTGCCTCTGCCGTACAATCAAATTCAGCTTTCATCTTTCGGTATGGGTGATTTTTCTGTAAGAACCTACGATGATGCAAATACACTGTTTTGTGCGAGTTGGGAAGTCTTCTGCTAGTTGTCCTATCCATGCATGTGACACACCCTAGTTCTCCCCTTGTTTTCTGCCCCGATGTGTTGCCTAATGCCGGCATATCTTGAATGGTGTGCACCAGCATGGCATGTAGATCAAAAATCTCATTTCTGTAAGCATCACAACATTTTACAGCAGGCGCATCTATCCACACAGTCAGCAGTTCTTCTACCAGTAGCTGAAAGTAAATGTCGATGTCATTTCCAGGTTGCTTTGGGCCTTGGATAATCATTGACATTATAATGTATTTTTTTCTTCATACACAACCAAGGAGCTAGGTTATATATGCACAGAAGCACCAGCCATGTGCTGTGATTGGTGCTCATATCGCCAAAAGGATTCATCCCGTCAGTACACTCCCCGAGCCTTATACTTCTAGGATCCTTGGCAAAATTTTCAAACTTTTTTGTCGATTAATTCCCACTGAGCCCCATCTTTCGGGTGCCTCATATACCTATCCGCAATTCGCTCATCATGATGCCACCGCAACCTCTTTGCCTCTCTAGGGTTTGCAAACAAACGCCTCAACCTTGGAATTAAAGGCAAGTACCAAAAAACCTTGAACGGGACTCCTGTCTTGATCTCGTTGTCCAATTTGTACTTGTCCTTTGCTCTCCTGCGCATGTATCGTGCATGCTTGCATGTGGGACATGCACGAAAATCTTTGTACTCACCACGGTACAATATACAATCATTCACACAAACGTGTATCTTTTGTACTTCAAGTTCCAATGGGCAAACAATTTTCTTCACTTCATTCGTGCTTCTGGGGAGCACATTATCTTCCGGAAGAGTTTCTTTCAAAAGACCTAACATCTCTGTGAAGCCCTTGTTTGATAGACCATTTGCTGCTTTAAATATGAGAAGCGCCAGGGTGGCCCTCAACCTGGAATATTTCTTTTTGCAACCTAGATACAATTCTTTCTTGGAGTCCGCATCAATGGTTGGCAGATCCTTCTACCCATCATATGCTTATCCGGGCCCTCGAATCTGCAATCATAGTAGCAAAACCTGGCATATCAAGATTGTCGTCATCTGCGTCGACGTCTTGGTTTTCCAGTGGGCGTTTCGGCTTTCCGGTGTTCCATTGTTAGCTTGACGCCTCTGCCCCGATGTTAGATTCAACATCCATGTGACACTGGTCAGGGTTTGGCATCTCGCTGCCCTGGGTATCTTCATCCATGACCTCCTCTTCACTGTGTCTGGTCCAACGTGTATATCCATCCATGAATCCCCTAGAGACTAAGTGCATCTGGACATCTGCAACTTCATGTGACTCTGTATTGGCACAATCAGTACATGGACACATGATGTAATCCACATCACCAATTCTCCTCTTTGTACTTTCAGCCAAATTCATGAACTATGTCACGCCACTGATAAAATCTGCGGTTTTCCGATTCTTCATCCGTCGATATCGTTCCATCTGCAGCACACGAATGGTAATTAAAAACAAAACAACAACATTAATACACAGATTAACTGATGTCCAAAGATGCGTGCATAAATCACAAGGTTTTATTTTAATAATTACTGAGGGCGCTCCATGTTGTTATCCAGACGTGCTATGACAAAAATTAATGGCCAGTCAATTTACACGCAGAGTACTAGTACAACACTACACTTAGGAATTGAATACCTAAATTTAGTCACTCACGAAAAGAAAACCTTAATTAATTAGCCGCGCGGCGACCTCCACCCACCAGACAGACAAGCGCGATGCAGCGGCACGCCAAGACAGCAGGGTCGAGGAGCAAAGCTTAGTGCGGCTGCCGCCTGAAGTTTGACCTCCACTATCCCGCCATCGACCGCGATGGATGTGCTCGAATCACGCCGTCGCCGACCTCGATGGTTGAGCTCCTCCTATCTCCCGCCGCAGAACGAGCATTGACCTCCTATGACGCCGCCACCGCCCACCGACCTAGGATTGACCTCTTCTCCGGTAGCCGCTGCCTAGGCCGCCGTCGGCATCTCTATATGTAGAGCGGCTGTTTTTTTATGGATATCCGCGGAGCGGCTGTTTACACGGTATCTCACCGTAACTCAATTATATGGACAGGGTAGTACATCACATACGATTATGTAATGGCAACCGTGTCTAACCTACGTTGTCTTCTCACACGGTTTGGTGCGGAAATCGTGTGTGACGTTGTAATACCTAACACAAACGACATGTACAAACAGTGTGCCGTATACAACATATATATAGTGCCATTAGTAGTTCTCGACCGTTATCTTATCTCCACAGTTTCCCCATTTCCCCCAAATCCTTACGTAGCCTCCAAATTCCCTCGCGTGGCGCCGACATTGGGGAAATGCGGACGAGTGGTGCTGATGGTTTCGGGGCGGCTACTCCTGCTCCTATCGCCGCCGAGCACTTGCCTAAGGTCATCAGAAGGCAGGTGTACTACGGATCCGAATCGTCCTCTCAGGTTCCAATCTATCCTGATCTTTTTTACCATGTCCAAAGTATGGCTCCTTGCTGAATCCGTCCTGAATGACCCCCCCCCAGGAAAGCGATCTGCCGCCGGATCCGGAGCTTGACTCCAGACTCCCGCAACACGAGTTCGACTCCGAGTTTTACACCACCGAGAAGTACCAAAAGCTGAGTTGTGTGCACGGGCACACTCCCGCTCGACATGTATGCACGGAGGGATTCGACATTGGCAGGTAGTTTCTCAGTTGCCCCTTAGAGGTTAGTGCTAATTAAGTTTACCATTTTACTTCAGTTAATGCCACCGCTCATCCAGAATACTATTTAACATTGGCAGGGATATGAGGCTTGTGCCTTTGTTAACTGGCTGGATGAAGAATGGCATGGCAGGGCTCGGAGTGTTATCACCAAACTCACAGAAGATAACGTAAAGCTGAAGAAGAAACTGGCTGATCTGGAATGTACAATCAGTATGATGAAGCAAGAAAGAATCAATCACAGGCAACAGATGAAAGCAAGAGACAAGAAGGAACTAGCATGTGTAGTTGTGGTTGTCGCATTAGCCATGTTCTATGCGCTGTTTGCAATGATGATTAGGGGTTTTGTTTGACAGTATTGCTAAAGCACATCTAGATGTGCTCTAAGTAATGCACATCTAGGTCCTATATATGCCATTGATGGTACACGAAGATTCGTGCAGATATTTTTCTTTGTCTTTTTTCTTTTCTTTCTAGTTTGATTATTACTGGCTTTATCAATAAGAAGAGCTCAATGTATTGCTTGCCAACTGTCCTACTCCGTTCGTACCGGTACCGGTGCGTAATCCCAAAACTCGTTCCTTGTTTTTGTCCTGAAAAAGGAAACCAGCCAAATAGCCAATAGGAGTCATGCGCAACCCCGGGAATTTGGAGCGATTGGGTACAAATAATTACGGTTGATTATATCAGCGGTTAGATAATACGTCAACCCCCGCTTCAATCCCCGCTTCAATTGGCAGTTCCTCTTCTCTGCATACCCCTCTAAAGTGTCCACCATCTTCATCGTCCCCGGCAGGCCGCGCTACACATTGGCACACACTCTGAAGCCATGTCGAGCGATAGCGAGGACGACAGTTCGGCTAGCAGTCTGGCGCCCGATGATAGGTCAACATCGGAATCATCCCGCTCGTCTTCCATGAGTCCAGCGTCGAGCCCAGACATCGTTATATCCGGTTCATGGAAGGGACGCCGCCTCCGGAGTCATCAGACGACAACCAGATGGACGAGGAGCCATGGGAGGACGAAGAAGAGGACGACGATGATGAGGAGGAGGAATGGTCGAACGAGGAGGAGGACGACGACGACAGCAATGACGATGACGACGGCGGCGGCGATGAAAAGCCAACCGTCAGCGGCAAGAAGCATCCTCGCCAAGACGATGTCACGGGGCCATCCAACAAGAACAACAAGAAGAAGAAGGACTAAATTAAGCAGACTGTATATATCTCTATTTATCCTGTCAATCTCATCGCAGATGGTTAGTAATATGTATTCGACAGAGATCTTCTACATTATCGCCAACAGGTTGGTTTGTTGAACTATGTGCCCTGACGAGCACACAATTCAAAAAAAGACTGTATGGGCTGTCTATAACGATAGCACACAATTCTGATTACCGACCTATTTTCTTGGGTATCACACACATCTTGTTACGCCGAATCGTTTGTGTTCACCTCACTCATCGCAAACGGTTCATCGGAGTGAACTGTATGCCGTATATCGTACACACCTTGATCTGGCTGCCCATTTCTGTTGCTTTGTCTCATCGCAAACAGTTCGTACAGATCAACCGTATGCCCCTCATCGCACACGCAACTATAATCTGAACCGTGTTTGATGTATCATTCATCGCAAACGTTTTGCATCATTTCTGAAGGTTTTCATACACCACTGTTTGCGATTATTGCATCGCACACAGTTTCTCGAAGGGTCTCTGATCGTAGTGTCGCGTTAGCAGCATCCTGCAGTAGTGTGCCAACCAATTCATATTTTGTTTTTGCATTATAGCTACTGTAATATAACTTTTTCATGGCTTATTCCATTGATAGAATCGATAGTTTCATCAAAACAAGCAAAACAGTGCATCAAAAATAGAATATGTCTTAAACAGGACAATCTGTAGTAATCTGAACATTCACCATACTTCTGGTACTCCAAAAATTCTAAAAAATTAGGACAAAATAAACAATTTGTATGTGCAAAAAGTTTCAGAAACTTTCGCCATTCCAGTAAAAAAATGTCAAATCGCGCACTACAGCCGAAGTTCCTGTTTTTGCACCGCACATACCAACAAGCAATCTACTCATCCTAAAGGCAAATCTTGGCACATTATTTTTATAATACAATGGAATTGTACAAGGGGATAATTATTTTTGTGAGAATCTTCATGAAAAATTCTACATTGTTTCCATGAGCATGAACACAAGTGTTCAAGGTCGACCCTCACTTCTCCAATGCATAACTTCCAATCGCTTCTCTTTTTGTGAAAAAGTTTTTAAGTTCCCCTCTATATTTTTTGTTTTTAAACTTTATAAAAGCACTCAACAAAATAAATGACTCTCTAAAACTTCCGGGTTGTCTCCCTAGCAGAGCTTTCTTTAAAACCATTAAGCTAGGCAACAAGTGCTCAAGTAATGAATCCACCTAGATCCCAAGGTATATCAAAGCCAATTTTAATTAACAATGATTTGGCATTTAGTAATGAGCACAAAGCAACATATATCATGCAATGACGAAGTCTAACTCTCTTCCTATGCATCGGCATGTCATACAAGAACAATTCATGCACATCAAGTAAAGGCCAATACATAGCATAAGAAGTTTCTTGCAATTCTTTCATGTTGGAAACATAGGGAGGCGGAGATGTAGTTCCTCTCGCATAATAATTGCAAGTAGGAGCAGCAAGCACATGCATATTACATTCATCAAAATTATCATGTGCAACGGTAAAAGGCAACCCATCAATGTAATCCTTAATAAGTGCAAACTTCTCCGATACAGTGTTGTTGGGAGAATTCAAAAAGATAATAGGACTATCATGTGTGGGTGCAATACCAACAATTTCGTTCTTAATATAAGGAACTATAGCAAGTTCATCTCCATTAGCATAATTCATATTTGCATCTTGGCCACAAGCATAGCAAGCATCATGTTCATCAAAAAGGGATATTTCAAAAGAATCAACGGGATCATAGCAATTATCATAGCATTCATCCTTCGGTAAGAACGAAGGGAAATTAAACAATGTATAAGTTGAAGAGTTACTCTCATTAGAAGGTGAGTGCGGGTAGCTAATCCGCTCTTCCTCCTTTTGTACTTTGCTCTCCTCATCATCTTTTTCATCCAATGAGCTCACAGTTTCTTCAATTCCTTCTTCAATAGACTCCTGCAAAATAGTATTCTCTTCTTGGACAGCGGAGACTCTCTCAATAAATTCATCAATATCGGAATTGTATTTATAATTCTCATAACAATATTTAAGGATAGCAAAATTTTCAGGTCTATAAACTGAATCATCAAAATCTTCAAACTTTTCAAACAAGGATTCAATTTCATAAGGGCATGTACAACGCTATACAATCAGCTGTCTATAATGAGAGCCACGTAAGAAAATGAATGACGTGTGGGAGAGAGAAAGGAGAAAACTGTCTAGCCTATCTGCATAAATAATGACGGACTATTCCCTTGTAAAACGCTGCCTACAGACGGCTTGTTTTCCATTGTACTGAGTCTGTCGCTAGTCATAGGCCGGATCGTGCGTATGTCGTGGGCTGGGTAGGCGTCCGCGGTTAGAGTACTACAGCTGGTCTAACGGACAGCCTGCGGTGCCTTTTATTTCTGATGGAGTCTATAGATGACATGTACGGATGTTATAGACAGTATGCGTCTGTACTGATGTACATGCCCTAAGCACCCTTAAGAGTAACAAATTCTTCTATTCGTTCCACATCATAATAAACATATATACCATTAGCGTAAGAAGCCAAGGTTTCATTATCATTACATTTGCATGAAAAGGGAAGACATTGAGACTTCATCCTAGAGCAACAAGTATAATCATATCACAAGCATATCTCACGAGCATACCAATGCAACATATGAATTTGATCCCATAACAGTTTTCCTTTTTGAGTCAAGCGATAATCCCTAAAGTATTCACGTTGATCCAACGTTACTCCCATTATCAAGTTGAATGGGGTTTTCTCAGGATTATCAACGTAGTGCATAATATTTTTCACATAACGAGCATCGAGGGTTTTAGGAGGTTCCCCATCTCCATGTGTACCAAGTACAACTAATTTTTTTGGTGTTTCGTGTTCCATATCCATAACTAAAGATAGAGAACAACTTAGAACAGAAAACAAAAACTACTTAGTGATAAAGCAAACAAGCACACACGAGAATATTCACCCCACGCTATTGCTCCCCGGCAACGGCGCCAGAAAAAGGTCTTGGTAACCGACAAGTATAGCGGATTGTTTGTAGCCTTCTTTGATAAATAAGAGTGTCGAACCCAACGAGGAGATAAAGGTAGAACAAATATTCCCTCAAGTTCTATCGACCACCGATACAACTCTACGCACACTTGACGTTTGCTTTACCAAGAGCAAGTATGAAACTATTTTGCAAGAATAAAACTGTGAGTACTTTGCGAGAATAAAACAAGGATAAATTGCAAGGTAATAAAAGTGGATAGCTTTTGTCAATAAGAAAGTCATTTGTCCCTAGGCAATCGATAACAAGTACCGGTAATTATTCTTGCAATTCTACATGAGGGAGAGGCATGAGCTAACATACTTTCTCTACTTGGATCATATGCACTTATGATTGGAACTCTAGCAAGCATCCACAACTACTAAAGATCATTAAGGTCGTGAAACCCAACCATAGCATTAAGTATCAAGTCCTTTTTACCCCATACGCAACAACCCACCTACTCGGGTTTAAGCTTCTGTCACTCTCGCAACCCACCATAAGCAAATCATGAACGTATTGCAACACCCTATAGCGGGGGGCCCTCACGTTTGCGCGAGACGGAGGGCACCGTAGGACAGCACCATAAATAAAATATACAATCATACCAACCAAGATCACGATTAACCCACAGGACAAAACGGATCTACTCAAACATCATAGGATAACCATAGATCTTGGGAAATAATATATGGAGTTGAGCACCATGTTTAAGTATAGATTACAGCGGGGAGAAGGGGTGTTACACCACTGCATAGAGGGGGAGAAAGTTGGTGTTGACGGTAGCAAGATTGTTGATGTAGATCGCCGTCACGATCCTTGCCCCGGCGGCACTCCGGTGCCACCGGGAGAGAGGGGCAGAGTGCCCCCCTCCTTTGTCCTCCACCCTAGATGGGATGAGGATTCCCCCTCTGGTCCATGGCCTCCATGTCGGCAGAGGGGCGGGAGCCCCTCCAAGATTGGACCTCCCTCTGTTCTCTTCTGTTTCACGCTCCCCAAATCTAGCCAAAAACCGTTTCTTATATTCTAGGAGATCCGTAGTTCCGATTGCGCTGAAATTTTAACACGATTTTTTCCGGATATGAGCTTCCTTGCACCCGAAGTAGAGACCCAACCGACCTATGAGGTGAGCATAAGACACCTGGGAGCACCTGGGGCCTGGGGCGCTCCCTGGTGGGTTATGGGCACGGTGGGCCCCCGTTTGCGTTGATTCCACCTCCCAAAAATCATAAATATTCCAAAATAATTCTTCATAAATTTTTATCGCTTTTGGACTTCGTTTGACATGGATTTTCTACAAAAAAAAAACATGCAACAAACAGGAACTGGGACTGGGTACTGGATCAATATGTTAGCCCAATAAATCATATAAAAAGTTGGCAGAAGTATGTAAAAGTTGTGTAATATTGGCATGAAACAATCAAAAATTATAGTACGGCGGAGACGTATCACCTATTCTTCATCGTTTATTATTCCACATGTGAATATGAGTTATCAACTGAATCACATATTCCAGGATCTTAGGAGTTATAGCATGAAATATAAACTCTTAATTATGAAAATGGAAATATAATAATACAATATTACTGCCCCTAGGGCATATTTTCAACCATTATTGTTCTAAATCTCCTTTACCCAAATGAAGCCAAACATCTGTGCGGCGTTCATTTTGAGCAAACTTGGCCATGTAATCACTACAAGTGTTCTGGCTTCTACAAACATGAGTAATACAAAATTCCCTTCGGATTTGAGATGCAAATCAACATTTATTAAGGAACCTAAGGTTCATCAATTTCCTTCTTTGTTGCTTATCATATTCAACAGCAGAGGGGGGTTAAACCATTGTAAGGAGGGTGACATGCCTTGCATGCAAGCTTCTTCTTCTTCAATGGCCACTCAGCAAAACCGAATATACCCGCCAGAGCTCAACAATAGTTCTCCATCAAGATTGCAAAGTAACATGCCGACATCTGCATTATAGAATTTATATCAAAGGAACCACCAATATTTAACTTTGCCCATACTATGGGTGGAGCTACCTAGGGAAATTTTCACCAGAGCTAGGCTTCGAGCATTCTTCTAAACTGGGCTAGAACAAAACATGACATATAGGACGTTTACCTTTAGCAATATCCACATCTGGATTTTGTGAGATATAATGGAGGGAATCGAGATTGCTGCATAGGAACCTACATGAGACATCAACATGATGTGGAGTTTTATCATGAACCATCTCATTTCGGATATACCAACATCTCCATAAAGCCATGAGCATATTTCATAATTTTTATTACTCTCTTGTTCTTTTACTTTATTTTTGCACACTTAGTTTTGAGTCACCACACTCTTGCAATATTTCAACTTCCGCTTTTGATTCATACCACTACTAACTTGCAGGCACATTCCAATAATTGTCTACAAGAGAAAAATAGCATTTCTAGTCCTCCCTATGGGATAAATACTCTTATTTCGAAAAGTCCACAACTAAACTTTGTGCACTTGTAAAACATCAACATCAGCGATGCCTTCAATATGTTTGTGTTTGATCAGCTTTTGCAAATTCCTCAAACATGCATGACCAAGTCATCGGTGTCATTGCCAACCCTTTGTTGCTTTTTCAAGCAAACACGTTGCAATTGATGGACCTTCGGAGAAATCTACGAGATATAATCCATCCTTCGTAATGCTTCAAATACGAAGGAATGATCAATATGTCCATGAAGATTTTGCAACCAATCTTAGAGAATAACACAACAAAATCCATGTCGGTTAGCTTAGAAACAAACATAACATTATATCCAAGGGATTGGGCAAGCATCACAATATTAATATGTTTATCCCTTGAGATAGCGATTTTACGTAACACAATTACCTTTCCTTTGTTCTTGTCACAAAATGTAATGCTTCATCGAGTTGAAGCATTTAGTGAGGAATCAACAAACATGCTTCTGTCTCCGGTCATATGATTGGTACATCCACTGTCTGTCACCCATCCGGTTCCTCCAGAGACACAAATCTATAGAAAAAATAGTTCTTCTTAAGTACCAACATCCCTGTGGGTCCTTTAGAAGCATTTGAAGACTTCTGAGCATTTAAAGACTTAGAATATGATGCATTAGAAGTATGCTTCAGGGCATGTTGGAGTACTTGTAAAAATATGCAACATAATTCTTTGAAGATTTATGAACATAAATATTCGAGGAATAATGGACACACACACACATTAGAGTAATTATTCTCGTCATAATCCTTAGAGGACTTTGTGGGATTGCCATTATCATTCATGCGGCTATATGAAGAGCTTCGACCATATGGCTGTGAAGAATTCTTCTTGGGTAATGCTTAACACCTTGTGGAGTCAAAACCACACTTAAAATAGTGTTATCTATGAGCTCCTTATTTACCCAGATTTTTTCAATGGAGGTCCATCCATGTAGTTAGTTCCAACATATTTGGCAAATACTTCACCATTCTGATTGTTGAACAGTTTATACTTCAAATGACTCTTGCATGACAGAATACTCTTTGCAATCATAACTAGATAGAAGAGTTGGACCAACAAACTTCTCTCTTCCAAGCACCCATGTTGTTTTGGGATATTTGTTTCGGTTTTCAATAGGAACCATCAAAATTGATATTCCTTGTAAATTAAACCCCTTATCTATAATACCTAAATAGTTCATCCCCACTAACCTATTTCTCTTGACATGCAGGCTATCCACATCAATATTGTGCCACATCAGTTTTTTTCCTTTTTTAACAAATAAATCAACTTTTTTTTCCACCCAACCTTCTCTCCCGCAAAGAAGTTGTGGAACCAATCGTCTGACCGAAGAATACGAAAGCGACGCTCTTCCGGTCGCCTGCTCTTCCGTCTTCCCTAACCGATTAGATAGCCTAAGCGACGCTCTTCCGACTTCGTTTCTCGGATCACATAACCCCATCGCCGCCGCGTCCTTATCCTCTCTCCACAACGGCCTCTTAAGATCCATCCATCTTCATCTCGTGTGTTGTTCTCTGGTCATGACGCCGGTGGCCTTGCGATGCACTGCGCCTCCGCCCTCACCTCCTCCTACCGCCCCTATGCGCCTCGCCATCGGGTCACTGGTTGCTGAAGTTCTACTGTGGCGCCACGCCACTGACCTACTGTTGCAGGGGACGAAGGGAAGGAGTTGTCGTGTGGTCAGCTGCCTTGCGCAATCTGGATCCTGAGCGCGGTCGCGCCCCTCTCTTCCTCTATAGTTTTTTATTTCTTCAAGCGACTATGGTAAGTGGTGTATATGTTGATTTGTTTTGTAATACTCACAAAGTAAATTGGTTGCCACACCCCCGATACACCATTGGACTCTCATCAGGCTGTTGGGTCATCCATTTTTTTATTTATCAGGCAGCTGGATTTTCCCGTCCAAGATCTACATTTCTGTTGGGGACTACGAAATTGTCTCCCAACTTCTCTGTTTTATAGCTAACTAACAAAGGGTACCTACCCAAGGCATGCATCGTTAGTCCAACATAAAATTTCTACACCCAAGGTCATCTGTGATCAGAGGAACACTTTATGTACAGATCACATGAAACTGAAGAGCGATGTAACTATGTAATATGGGCTTTTATTTTTTTGTAAGGTATGTTAATTATATGAGATGATCACTTTCTTGATTTTTTCCAGAGGTATGGAACTGTTATGTTTAGTTTATCCCATGATGTCTCTGTTTGCTTTGTGAAACATGATGCATCGTTCCTAACCATGTATTGTCATATTGCGCAGCCCAGGAATTGATGATACTAAAAGAGAAGTATGATGATCAGTTGTATCGAATCTTTCGACACATCCAAGACTATAGACATGAGAAGTTTATTCCTACACGACCAATGAATACTAAATCACTGACCATGTATTGTCATATTTGCGCATCCTAGGAACTGATGAGGTTAAAAGAGAAGTATGGTTCCAGTTGTATGGAAAAAATTCATACATCCAAGACTACAGTCATGAGAAAATTCTCTCTAGAGGACCAGTGAACAATTTGTATAAATTCCTACAATGGACTTCACATACTTCATATCGTGTATCATTTGACCTTGGTTTTGTTGCAACGTGCGGTATGCGGAAGATATTGAAAGTGGTTCTTCAGGTATTTAAAAAAGTGCAAGCAAATGAGGATACATAAATACTTTTGTTGTTTTCTTGAGGAAGGTAGATATATTTGAACATATCATCAAGAACATATGTTATCTATGGTATGTACTCAGTTTAAGTTTCAACCCATCTCTTTTTTTGCAGTTGCCACTCATTTTTGTATATCTATATATCCTCCTCCTCTTAAGAATCTTGGTTATGAGTACAAACAAATTAATCTCTGCTAATAGAGTAATAGTGTGTTTTGCTCAAGTGTACTGCAGTTTGCATATACTGAACCAACTAAGTGATAAACCATTTGCACTTATTGATTCTAAGTCATTAAGGATTTTTATTATCTCATACTTAGTTAGTTGGCAATGCTCTTCATCACCTTGCTCATGATGGGTCATAAGTAAATATTTATAGGATGTGTCTATTGGCATTTGTGTTTCAATGATAGTATCCATGAAATTTATTCAAAAGAGGGGAATATAGTTAGTGAAGTCTAATTTTTTATACAGGATGGGAAGCTCCCATCATAGCCTCCATCCCATCCAACCTTAGAGACAGTCCATTTTTCTTATTTATTTGGAGAACATGCATGTGGTGTCCATCTTATCTGACCCATCGTTTCAAAAAAAATCTTATCTGACCCAAGTTCACCACTAGGACATTGCTTTAGTGTCGATGCTATCTCCTGCTGCACTTTACCGAAATTTCCAGTGACATAGTTATTTCAAGTAAATACTTTTGTTGCCACACATATATAGATGTGGCTCATCTTATAATCAAGTAGTATTCTGTGACCCTACTATATTGCCGGGATAAACTTCTTCTGCTATATCAACGAAGGATCATAAGGACAATGATCAGTATAGAAGTGAAGTTGAACGCCACATCTCAAATCATGTATTTTATGTGTCATATTTGATTGCCCCACTCCATGCTATTTGCTTTTAGTTTCCATTCGCTGATTTTGTAATATACCTATTTGTCTGAAGTATGAACAAAATAATTTAGCATGGTTGAGATCCTAAAGCACAAAAAATGTTGTAAACAGATTTCGACTACAAAACGATAATATGCATATTGGTGCTTATGTACGTGCCCAATTCTTTGACACGAAGAAATTCATATTCACTTAGGCAAAAAATGTAATTATAAAAGGAATGACCACTCTTCTAATCCAGTGAACATGATTAGTTTTGCTCTTATTGTTGATATTGGAGCTCCATCCGTTATGTTGTATCAAGTTTTTTGTCCATTGTAATTTTTTCATCTTAAGGTTATATATGCACTATTGAAAAAAAGGTATTCATTTATTTATTACGATGTGTAAAGGGCTAAGAATTCCCGCAGCAACGCGCGGGGTGTTATCTAGTTTCCTAAGTTTCTTACTCAGTATTTTATATTTGAGAACATCACATAGGGTTTGATATATCTTGAGACTTTTAAACATCCCAGCCTCAAGAAATGTCTTCAACATGACATTGTCATTCATAATATTTGTGGCTTGCTCACATGCGGGGTTAATTAACACAAATTGATTTGAAGAACTTGATATGATATTACGAGAAGCATTTTGATGATTCATGATTCAGGTGATGACATAATAATAGCAAGTTCAATGCAGTTTAGGCAAGGAGGAACATATTCCTTTTGAGAATCACTTATTTCTTGAGCGACTAAGGAATCATTTTCGATCCTTAGGTCATCATGAGCCACTTTCAAAGACTCAAGATCTTGCTTCCTTTTAGGGAATTAAAAAGTAAGCTTCCAATGATAAGATGAAAGAGCCTCATGACAAGCAGTAAGTTCCTCAAAGTTTGACTACAGAAGTTTATATTGATTAGTCAAAGTTTGAATCTTATCCATTTCCTCAATCCGCAAATCCAAGTGTCTTTTGTTGCCTCTTAGGAAGGACGACAAGCATATAAGAGCTAGTTTTTTAAGATTCTCTAATTCATCACAGATCATCATCACTAAAGTCAAAAGAGGGACTCCACCTTATAGGCCTTAGCCATACAACACATGCAATGACGAGGAAGCACAACCATTCTAGAATCTAATTCCTTGGCAGATGATGTGGCTTCATTAGACCGACATTCCTCAACTTCCAAATATATTTCCTTACCAAGATTGTCCCAAGCTCAATGCAGTTCTTCTTCTTGTAAGATGATGACTTGGAGTTTTTGTTTGAAGAGCTCTCCTTTCTCCTTGAGTTTTGCTTCTTGTCAGCTATGTCATCTTTGCTCTTGCTCTCCTTCTTGTGTTATTTTGTGCAATAGAGAATAATTTTGTTGTAATGAACATGTTCTTTGCACTTGAAGCATGTGTGTTTATTGTAGTCACCTGAAGAATTTGAGCTTGTGGATTTCTTAGAATCACCCTTTGGTTACTTCTTGAAGTGGGCTCCTTTCTTGAATCAGTTGAAGTTCTACATGGGAAGTGGGAGGTCTTTGCCAAACGAGCTGGGGTTAACCGACTAATCTAAGGACGCTTCTTCATCTTCAGATGAAGAATCGCCTTTCGAAGTATGTCTTCTTCGAGAGCTAGAGCCATATAGATCTACATTTTTTAAGTTTGCAACTTATGTGTCTTGTGTCCCTCCAGAACATTAGAATGAGTGAGGGTCTTGTGTCCCAGCATTCTTAAATCATTAGGAACAGAGTCTCAAGGGAATCATCTAGAGGCCTTAACAGTTTTTTACTACTTCAGGATCCGTGGCATTAGCATCACCGAGACCTTGGAGCTCCTTCATGATTTGTTTTCGAAAAGGAGGATTAGCCCCGGTCTTTGCATCAAGCGATGCACACATCCATTTAAATAATATAGCACCAAAGTGCTAAACTCGTCTCAGGTACACAAGAAAAACGAAAACAAAAACAAAATGTTATAACTGACAAAAATAGGACATAATGACTAAACACCTATCCTATTATTGGACCGCCATCCAAACTGGTTGTATGTAGCTCATGCTACAGTCACCTAGCGGTTGCACCGAAAGGAGCTCCCTGACTTCCACACAGCTGAGTAATGACCACATACGAATCCATCTAGATGCCTGAAAGATAACCTACAAAAAATGTGATATTGGTTCGGTTAAAAAGAATGTCATTCCAACAATTCCAAATAGCCCAAAGTAATGCACAAACTCCCATGCGAATTCATGCTGTTGTATTAGGCTCCACCCCATTTAACCAGTTTTTTACCATAACCCCATTTAACCAGTTACCGGGCAAATTGAAGATGCTACTAGGTGAAAAACATTAAAGGACACATGTATTGTTTGCCGGCAAATTGAAGATGCTACTAGGTGAAAAACATTAAAGGACACATGTATTGTTTGCCACAATAACCTGGCTAGTGGGCATATGAGAAAAAAGATGTTGAATTATTTCCTCCCGGACACAGAAACAACATTGTTGACTACCCTCTCACCTACGTTTCGCCAAGTTGTCCATAGTCAAAATCACTCCCTTGTGCACAAACCGCATAAAGACCTTAATTTTTAAAGGCACCTTGATTTCCCAAATATGGATCGACCTAGGGATTGGTCCAATATTAATCAAGTCGACATACATAGATTTGACAGAAAATACGCCTGAAACCGATAGTGTGCATCGGAATGTATCTGACACATTAGACAGGTAGATCTCCATCAATATACGCACTAAATGTAGCCATCTATCACATTGTTCCCCCACTAGTACCTGTCTAAACTGAATATTTAAGGGAACAAAAACTAGTATTTTCCTCTCAAAGACATCCTTACACTATACAATATTATAAAGTGTTGGATACTGCAAGGAGGCGTCTCTCCCAGCAAAGTATCCTCCCAGAATCAAGTAGTGTGACCATAGACAACGAAAAATTCCTCATGTTAAAGAACGCGACCTTTATCTTCATCAACCCCTTACAAAAAAGGAGAATCATCGGTTGCGTCGTAACTTATGCTTGAGTTTTGGAATGAAGATATTTGTTACGCGATAAATGTATCCACACCCCACCCTCCTCTACCAAAAGCCGATATAACTATTTACTAAGTAGGCACTTATTATTTACTTTGAGATTCTCAATACCCAAAGCCACTTGGTCTTTCGGTCTTCAAAATATGTCCCACTTAGCCAGGTGTAGTTAGTTTTATTCTCATCATATTTCCAAGAAAAAGTCTCGACCGATTAAAGTCTAACCTTTTTCGTACCCCTGCGGGTACCTCAAAGATGAAGAACAGGAACATCTACATGCTTGTAAGCACAAAATTAATAAGAATCAGGCGACCCCCATAAGAATAAGTTTGCCCTTCCAACAACTTAGTTTTTTCTCAAATCAATCTCCGTTGCACTTCCATTCTTTGTTAGTCAACTTTCTGTGATGATTTGGGGTCCTTAGATAACTACAAGGTAGAGATCTAAGTCCACAATCGAACAATTGTCTATAGTTTTCCTGTTCAATGTTAGCGCTCCCAAAGCATAGCAGTTCACTTTTATGGACATTTATTTTCAGCTCGGACAATTGTTCAAAGAGGCATAAAACCAACTTCATATTCCTAGCTTTTGCCATGTCATGTTCCATGAAGATAACTGTATCATCTGCATATTGTAGTATGGACACTCCCCCATCGACAAGATGTGGGATGAGCCCTCCTACCTGACCGGCCTCTTTGGCTCTACCAATGAAGATCGCTAGCATATTTGCAACGACATTGAACGGGATACGAGACATCGGACCCCCTGCCTCAGTCCCTTTTGTGTCAGGAAATAATGACCTACATTATCATTTACCTTGTTCCCGACACTGCCCACTTGAATAAGTGGCTTGATCTCATTCACTTTCATTTCTCTTGAAGCGATTGAGTCAGATTCGAAGAATATCAAGCGGAGTCTCTTTTTGTGTAGAAACTACTCCATTATTTTTCTCCATCATATCTCATATTTGCTCCGCAGTCTTCATAGCACTAATGCGATTAAATTGGTTTTTCGTGAGGCAATCACATGTAAGTTGTTGAGTTTGTGCGTCGAGATGAATATTTCTTTGAGTAGATCTTGCGGTAATCTCTGGACCGGTAGAAACTGGGTTTTGGCGGTTCCACATTTTGAAAACTCTTTGAATGACACCTAATCGTCTAGAGGAGCACAATCCTCAAGAGTAATAAGTTCAAGTTAGGCTTTGATCAAATTCTTTTATGATGCTCAACCACTTAACACTTTAGACTTTCTTCACTTAGGCTTTGCCTTGAAACCATAATTGAACGGACACCATGTTCATGGAAGGCTTCTAACACACGAGATTCGGTCTCTCAACACCACATGCAGTGACCACACCAGGACAAGGGCACACTTTAAAGCATCTTCACACACGCCCCAGGACGTCGATTAGCCCGGATTTGGGCAAATATTCGGCCGGCGATCCCAGGCCAAACCCGGCGCCCTGGGGAGCGCCTGGGGACGCCGGCAGGAATCTTTTGCATGCAAAAAGGCCCAGGCGCTCTCTCTCTCTCCTCCTTTTCTCCCCCACCCACCGCTCTCTCTCCTCCTTTTCTCCCCTACCAACCGCCCATCTCTCCTCCTTTTCTCCACCACCAATGCTGGGAGGACAAGTGGCGGCGAGGTGGCTCCTTGGGGAGGCCACCATTGGGAGATTTTGCTCCCCAAGGTCAAATTACCGCCGGCGTAGGCTTCATCCGGCTGAAAAAACGCCCCTGGGGGGCTCCAACAAGTGGAGATGCTCTTAGGCAAACTCAGGACTAGGGCACACTTTAGGCAAACTCCAGGCTAAATATTAGCTACAATACTAAAGAGTACAAAATTTGCTATAGTGCATAAAGGAACTCAGTCTCACGACCCAGGCCACCGTCCGGACAGTCTGGGGTCTGTCTCCACCGTTGGCCCACGAGTACCTTACATGAAACTGCCAGGTTCTGCTTTTTTCCAACAGAAAAACAACTAGCAATTTTCGTGGCATGTTGTGATGGGAGCTGATTGATGTCGGTGATTCAAGGAAAATAGAAGCTAAAAGAGAAAGATAGAGAGATGGAGCATCGCATCATGTCCCTCCCTGATGAGAGGAGGGGGAAATGGACCGATGAGATGGTACATCATGGTCTGGAGAGCGGCGTCCCGCGCGTATGGATAGCAGCCCGTGCTAATCGATTTTGTAATGCGAGCTAGCTAAGCACTTTATCCATGGTCGCCGTGGTTAAGCCGTAGCTTTCAAATCCCCCAATCATATACTTATGGAGAGTGCTACGACTAGTACTACACGATATATATAATCGGATCGGATCATTACGAACACTAACTCGCACAGTGATGTATGCATAGCACGAAGACAAAGCAATTATGCACAGCGTCGTGATTACACGTCGGCGCGCACTTGGCAACGGTCATGTAGAGCGTTACACACAACTTCTTACGGCCTCGTTCGGTTACGCCCAGCCCCGCGTGGTTTTGAGGCGAATCCACGGGGGTCCACGCGGATTACTCCCGCAAGGGGAATAAACCATGCCCACCCATTGATCATAGCTCTTACATATAATTTTGTAAATGCACCATCTTCAAATGCGTCCATGAAAATGGGGTTGGCAATGTCTTTCTAGGGGTTTTGTGAAACTCAATGTTGACGCCTTTTTTGACCATGACTTGCTGGAGGGTACGATGGGGGCAGTATTGAGAGACGACAAAGGTAGGTTTATTGCAGGAGGAAATGGAAAGATAGACTACTGCGCGGATGTTCTCATGACGGAGGCCTTAGCTCTCAAATTTGGTCTAAATTTAGCGCAAAGGGCGGGATGTAATCGCCTAATCATCAGCTCTGACAATCTGGAGGTGGTTGAGACCATGCAAGACGAAGGACAGTCAGCGGAAGCGGCGGCGGCAATCTTCGATGGCTGCTATCACTATGCTTGTGATTTTATCATGACTAAATTCAAACATTGTAATAAGGAGGCAAATAAAGTACCACATGAACTTGCTAGATTAGCTAGATTTTTTTCAACTTCGAATTAGTTTGAGGAGCCTATTAGTGAAATTGTAATGTTTCTCACAAATGATGTATTGGTTTTTGCTAATGAATAAAATTTCGTTTTATTTCAAAAAAAAACCATGACCACCCATATTTCTGCGTTCGCTTAAGCCCTGCGTGTTCTTTCGGCGACCCAAACCCCTCCAAATCCACGTGGAAGGAATCCCGGGCGAAGCGCAACTCCCATCTCTCCCGAGCGAGGCGACAAAAACGAAGACGGATTTGTAGGGGGGGGGGGGGGGTGTCTGCTGAAGGGGTTAGCAAGGATTAGTGGGGATCGGGGTGCAGGGAAGGGGTTCACTCAATCCCTGCAGGGATTGGACCTCCTAGTGGATTAAATCCATGAGAACCGAACAAGGCCTACCGGAGCCGTGGCGCCATTATAACAGGATTATCGGCCCAGTGGATCAAGCAAAGCACTAGTACTGCATTTGGTAATCCGTGTTTGCATATGGAAGAATATGTGCTCCAATCATTTGCAAAGTTGTGAGCGGCAATAGGTAGCCAGCCGCCTACGTACCCGTGTGCAGTGTTGTCGCCATGCCATCAAACGTCTCCGGTCCATTGTGGCTGGCTATGATTTGAGAAGGAGAGCCAAGCAGGGCCCAGAAAAGAAGAAGCTTCAAATATATTTTTTCTGTCTAGCTCTTGCCAAAAGCGACACGCACGATTCCGGACTCCATGTTCTCCGTCCCGTGCGTGTCCCGCCAATCTATCCATCTCATTTTGTATCTTTGCGCTCATCATTTAATCGCCCAGGTGTTTTCTTTTGTGTGTAGCCAGCTAGACATTCGATTTTATTCGGGCCGGGGAGGAGTATATCTTCAGGAGGAGATGCACATGTTGCAAGCTAGTCCATCAGACTGTGCATACATTCACACCACGCCTGCTGCATGCAACAACCGGATCTCTCAAGTCTTAACCAAAATGACATGCCAACTAGCATATGCTAATCACGATTTACCCCGCATCTAGACGAATGGCGACGGTCTGTTGCTAGCAAGTTGCGCACCGACAGACAAGGAAAGAAAAGAATGATCGGATCCGGTGAGACTGAGACCGGCGCGGCACCCGCCCACCCAACGCAGCAAGAAACCTTTACGAAAAAGAGTCGGCCGTTTGCGCACGGAGAGGATGGCATCTCGCTGTTACGGCGTGGTTGGGGCGTCGGCCGTCGCGGCGCTGTGTCCGCCTGGTGCCTGCAGGAGCCGCGCCCGGCGGACGGCGACCGCGTAGCAGCCGGCTACCGCGCCGCGCGTTTCGACTCGCGCCGTGCCTTGTTTGCTCGTCCGTTGCAGGGTCCTTGTCTCGTGGCGTTCGCTCGCGTCCGTTGTCACCTGGACTGGCCTCGACCACGTCGGTGTACCCCCATGCAGACAGGCAGACATCGGCAGTGCGAGCCGGGGTGAACATGATCCTGCAAACAGGACCGGATTGGTCGACTTTCGAGTATCTAGTCTCGTCCGATCCACACGCCAAGAAATAAGGGCATCTCCCACACGAACCATCAAACCGGCCATGGTCCGGACAAAATATTGTGTCATTCAATGCGCATTTGTACCAGCCCGCCGAGCGGTCCGAATCACGTTTTTTTTTCTTTCATAAACCGGAACCAAATTTGAGGGGTTTTGCGGGAGTCCGGACACGTGACGCGCTTACATCCATGGCCCACCCAAAGGAAGGCGGAGCCCGTGCTTTTGTAGCTGCTCGCCCTGTTTCCGCAGCAAAATTCACACTCTCTTCCTCCATCCCGCAGCTCTCCACCTAATTTCCGCCCTTTCCTCCCACTCTCTTCCTTCCTCCCGCCGTCGACGTATGGAACCATACGATAGCATGCCCGAGTATGTTGCTATTGCTTTCTTCATGACTTATACATGTTCCTATGACTATGAGATTATGCAGCTCCGGTTTACCGGAGAAACACTTTGTGTGCTACCAAACGTCACAACGTAACTGAGTGATTATAAAGGTGCTCTACAGGTGTCTCCGAAGGTACTTGTTGGGTTGGCGTATTTCGAGATTAGAATTTGTCACTCCGATTGTCGGAGAGGTATCTCTGGGCCCTTTCGGTAATGCACATCACTTAAGCCTTGCAAGCATTGCAACTAATGAGTTAATTGTGGGATGATGCATTACGGAACGAGTAAAGAGACTTGCCGGTAACGAGATTGAACTAGGTATTGAGATACCGACGATCGAATCTCGGGCAAGTAACATACCGATGACAAAGGGAACAACGTATGTTGCTATGCGGTCTGACCGATAAAGATCTTCATAGAATATGTGGGAGCCAATATGAGCATCCAGGTTCCGCTATTGGTTATTGACCGGAGACGTGTCTCGGTCATGTCTACATAGTTCTCGAACCCGTAGGGTCCGCACGCTTAACGTTTCGATGACAGTTATATTATGAGTTTATATGTTTTGATGTACCGAAGGTTGTTCGGAGTCCCGGATGTGATCACGGACATGACGAGGAGTCTCGAAATGGTCGAGACATGAAGATTGATATATTGGAAGCCTATATTTGGATATCGAAAGTGTTCCGGGTGAAATCGGGATTTTACCGGAGTACCGGAGGAGTTACCGGAACCCCCCGGGGGTTAATGGGCCATAGTGGGCCTTAGTGGAGAAGAGGAGAGGCGGCCAGGGCAGCGCCGCGCTCCCCTCCCCCCTAGTCCAAACAGGACAAGGAGAGGGGGGCGCCGCCCCCCCTTTTCCTTCTCCTCCACCTCTTTCCCCCCTTCTCCTATTCCAACAAGGAATGGAGGGAGTCCTACTCCCGGTGGGAGTAGGACTCCTCCTGGCGCGCCTCCTCCCTGGCCGGCCGCACCTCCCCCCTTGCTCCTTTATATACAGGGACAGGGGCACCCCAAAGACACAACAATTGATCGTTTGATCTTTTAGCCGTGTGCGGTGCCCCCTCCACCATAGTCTACCTCGATAATACTGTAGCGGTGCTTAGGCGAAGCCCTGCGTCGGTAGAACATCATCATCGTCACCACGCCGTCGTGCTGACGAAACTCTCCCTCAACACTCGGCTGGATCGGAGTTCGAGGGACGTCATCGGGCTGAACGTGTGCTGAACTCGGAGGTGTCGTGCGTTCGGTACTTGATCGGTCGGATCGTGAAGACGTACGACTACATCAACCGCGTTGTGCTAACGCTTCCGCTTTCGGTCTACGAGGGTACGTGGACAACACTCTCCCCTCTCGTTGCTATGCATCACCATGATCTTGCGTGTCCGTAGGAAATTTTTTAAAATTACTACGTTCCCCAACAGTGGCATCCGAGCCTGGTTTTATGCGTTGATGTTATATGCACGAGTAGAACACAAGTGAGTTGTGGGTGATATAAGTCATACTGCTTACCAGCATGTGATACTTTGATTCGGCGGTATTGTTGGATGAAGCGGCCCGGACCGACATTACGCGTACGCTTACGCGAGACTGGTTCTACCGACGTGCTTTGCACAGAGGTGGCTGGCGGGTATCAGTTTCTCCAACTTTAGTTGAACCGAGTGTGGCTACGCTCGGTCCTTGTGAAGGTTAAAACAGCACCAACTTGACAAACTATCGTTGTGGTTTTGATGCGTAGGTAAGAACGGTTCTTGCTAAGCCCGTAGCAGCCACGTAAAATTTGCAACAACAAAGTAGAGGACGTCTAACTTGTTTTTGCAGGGCATGTTGTGATGTGATATGGTCAAGACATGATGCTAA
Source organism: Aegilops tauschii subsp. strangulata (assembly GCF_002575655.3). NCBI lineage: Eukaryota > Viridiplantae > Streptophyta > Magnoliopsida > Poales > Poaceae > Aegilops > Aegilops tauschii. The sequence goes on along the minus strand of NC_053035.3, from coordinate 203,233,881 downwards.
ATTTTATTGTATGAGATGATCATGTTTTGTAACCGAGTTATCGGCAACTGGCAGGAGCCATATGGTTGTCGCTTTATTGTATGCAATGCAATCGCCCTGTAATGCTTTACTTTATCACTAAGCGGTAGCGATAGTCGTAGAAGCATAAGATTGGCGAGACGACAACGATGCTACGATGAAGATCAAGGTGTCGCGCCGGTGACGATGGTGGTCATGACGGTGCTTCGGAGATGGAGATCACAAGCACAAGATGATGATGGCCATATCATATCACTTATATTGATTGCATGTGATGTTTATCTTTTATGCATCTTATCTTGCTTTGATTGACGGTAGCATTATAAGATGATCCCTCACTAAATTATCAAAGTATAAGTGTTCTCCCTGAGTATGCACCGTTGCGAAAGTTCTTCGTGCTGAGACACCACGTGATGATCGGGTGTGATAGGCTCTACGTTCAAATACAACGGGTGCAAAACAGTTGCACACGCGGAATACTCAGGTTAAGCTTGACGAGCCTAGCATATAACAGATATGGCCTCGAAACACGGAGACCGAAAGGTCGAGCGTGAATCATATAGTAGATATGATCAACATAGTGATGTTCACCGTTGAAACTACTCCATCTCACGTGATGATCGGACATGGTTTAGTTGATATGGATCACGTGATCACTTAGAGGATTAGAGGGATGTCTATCTAAGTGGGAGTTCTTAAGTAATATGATTAATTGAACTTAAATTTATCATGAACTTAGTACCTGATAGTATCTTGCTTGTCTATATTGATTGTAGATAGATGGCCCGTGCTATTGTTCCGTTGAATTTTAATGCGTTCCTTGAGAAAGCAAAGTTGAAAGATGATGGTAGCAATTACACGGACTGGGTCCATAACTTGAGGATTATCCTCATTGCTGCACAGAAGAATTACGTTCTGGAAGCACCGCTGGGTGCCAGGCTTGCTGTTGATGCAACTGACGACGTTAAGAACGTCTGGCAGAGCAAAGCTGATGACTACTCGATAGTTCAGTGTGCCATGCTTTACGGCTTAGAACCGGGTCTTCAACGACGTTTTGAACGTCATGGAGCATATGAGATGTTCCAGGAGTTGAAGTTAATATTTCAAGCAAATGCCTGGATTGAGAGATATGAAGTCTCCAATAAGTTCTACAGCTGCAAGATGGAGGAGAATAGTTCTGTCAGTGAGCATATACTCAAGATGTCTGGGTACTGTAATCACTTGATTCAACTGGGAGTTAATCTTCCGGATGATAGCGTCATTGACAGAATTCTCCAATCACTGCCACCAACCTACAAGAGCTTCGTGATGAACTATAACATGCAAGGGATGGATAAGACGATTCCCGAGCTCTTTGCAATGCTAAAGGCTGCGGAGGAAGAAATCAAAAAGGAGCATCAAGTGTTGATGGTCAATAAGACCACCAGTTTCAAGAAAAAGGGCAAAGGGAAGAAGAAGGGGAACTTCAAGAAGAACAGCAAGCAAGTTGTTGTTCAAGAGAAGAAACCCAAGTCTGGACCTAAGCCTAAGACTGAGTGCTTCTACTGCAAGCAGACTGGTCACTGGAAGCGGAACTGCCCCAAGTATTTGGCGGATAAGAAGGATGGCAATGTGAACAAAGGTATATGTGATATACATGTTATTGATGTGTACCTTACTAATGCTCGCAGTAGCACCTGGGTATTTGGTACTGGTTCTGTTGATAATATTTGCAACTCGAAACAGGGGCTACGGATTAAGCGAAGATTGGCTAAGGACGAGGTGACGATGCGCGTGGGAAATGGTTCCAAAGTCGATGTGATCGCGGTCGGCACACTACCTCTGCATCTACCTTTGGGATTAGTTTTAGACCTAAATAATTGTTATTTGGTGCCAGCGTTAAGCATGAACATTATATCTGGATCTTGTTTGATGCGAGACGGTTATTCATTTAAATCAGAGAATAATGGTTGTTCTATTTATATAAGTAATATCTTTTATGGTCATGTACCCTTGAAGAGTGGTCTATTTTTGTTGAATCTCGATAGTGGTGATACACATATTCATAGTATTGAAGCCAAAAGATGCAGAGTTGATAATGATAGTGCAACTTATTTATGGCACTGCCGTTTAGGTCATATCGGTGTAAAGCGCATGAAGAAACTCCATACTGATGGACTTTTGGAACCACTTGATTATGAATCACTTGGTACTTGCGAACCGTGCCTCATGGGCAAGATGACTAAAATGCCGTTCTCCGAAACTATGGAGAGAGCAACAGATTTATTGGAAATCATACATACAGATGTATGTGGTCCGATGAATGTTGAGGCTCGTGGCGGATATCGTTATTTTCTCACCTTCACAGATGATTTAAGCAGATATGGGTATATCTACTTAATGAAACATAAGTCTGAAACATTTGAAAGGTTCAAAGAATTTCAGAGTGAAGTTGAAAATCATCGTAACAAGAAAATAAAGTTTCTACGATCTGATCGTGGAGGAGAATATTTGAGTTATGAGTTTGGTCTTCATTTGAAACAATGCGGAATAGTTTCGCAACTCACGCCACCCGGAACACCACAGCGTAATGGTGTGTCCGAACGTCGTAATCGTACTCTACTAGATATGGTGCAATCTATGATGTCTCTTACTGATTTACCGCTATCGTTTTGGGGTTATGCTTTAGAGACGGCCGCATTCACGTTAAATAGGGCACCATCAAAATTCGTTGAGACGACGCCTTATGAACTGTGGTTTGGCAAGAAACCAAAGTTGTCGTTTCTTAAAGTTTGGGGCTGTGATGCTTATGTGAAAAAGCTTCAACCTGATAAGCTCGAACCCAAATCGGAGAAATGTGTCTTCATAGGATACCCAAAGGAGACTGTTGGGTACACCTTCTATCACAGATCCGAAGGCAAGACTTTTGTTGCTAAATTCAGAATTTTTCTGGAGAAGGAGTTTCTCTCGAAAGAAGTGAGTGGGAGGAAAGTAGAACTTGATGAGGTAATTGTACTTGCTCCCTTATTGGAAAGTAGTTCATCGCAGAAACCGGTTTCTGCGACGGCTATACCAATTAGTGAGGAAGTTAATGATGATGATCATGGAACTTCAGATCAAGTTGTTACTGAACCTCATAGGTCAACCAGAGTAAGATCCGCACCAGAGTGGTACGGTAATCCTGTTCTGGAGGTTATGTTACTAGACCATGATGAACCTACGAATTATGAAGAAGCGATGGTGAGCCCAGATTCCGCGAAATGGCTTGAGGCCATGAAATCTGAGATGGGATCCATGTATGAGAACAAAGTGTGGACTTTGGTTGACTTGCCCGATGATCGGCAAGCAATTGAGAATAAATGGATCTTCAAGAAGAAGACTGACGCTGACGGTAATGTTACTGTCTATAAAGCTTGACTTGTTGCAAAAGGTTTTCGACAAGTTCAAGGGATTGACTACGATGAGACCTTCTCACCCGTAGCGATGCTTAAGTCTGTCCGAATCATGTTAGCAATTGCCGCATTTTATGATTATGAAATTTGGAAAATGGATGTCAAAACTGCATTCCTGAATGGATTTCTGGAAGAAGAGTTGTATATGATGCAACCGGAAGGTTTTGTCGATCCAAAGGGAGCTAACAAAGTGTGCAAGCTCCAGCGATCCATTTATGGACTGGTGCAAGCCTCTGGGAGTTGGAATAAACACTTTGATAGTGTGATCAAAGCATTTGGTTTTGTACAGACTTTTGGAGAAGCCTGTATTTACAAGAAAGTGAGTGGGAGCTCTGTAGCATTTCTGATATTATATGTGGATGACATATTGCTGATTGGAAATGATATAGAATTTCTGGATAGCATAAAGGGATACTTGAATAAGAGTTTTTCAATGAAAGACCTCGGTGAAGCTGCGTATATATTGGGCATCAAGATCTATAGAGATAGATCAAGTCGCTTAATTGGACTTCCACAAAGCACATACCTTGACAAAGTTTTGAAGAAGTTCATAATGGATCAAGCAAAGAAAGGGTTCTTGCCTGTGTTACAAGGTGTGAAGTTGAGTAAGACTCAATGCCCGACCACTGCAGAAGATAGACAGAAGATGAAAGATGTTCCCTATGCTTCAGCCATAGGCTCTATCATGTATGCAATGCTATGTACCAGACCTGATGTGTGCCTTGCTATAAGTTTAGCAGGGAGGTACCAAAGTAATCCAGGAGTGGATCACTGGACAGCGGTCAAGAACATCCTGAAATACCTGAAAAGGACTAAGGATATGTTTCTCGTTTATGGAGGTGACAAAGAGCTCATCGTAAATGGTTACGTTGATGCAAGCTTTGACACTGATCTGGACGATTCTAAATCACAAACCAGATACGTGTTTACATTGAACGGTGGAGCTGTCAGTTGGTGCAGTTCTAAACAAAGCGTCATGGCGGGATCTACGTGTGAAGCGGAATACATAGCTGCTTCGGAAGCAGCAAATGAAGGAGTCTGGATGAAGGAGTTCATATCCGATCTAGGTGTCATACCTAGTGCATCGGGTCCAATGAAAATCTTTTGTGACAATACTGGTGCAATTGCCTTGGCGAAGGAATCCAGATTTCACAAGAGAACCAAGCACATCAAGAGACGCTTCAATTCCATCCGGGATTTAGTCCAGGTGGGAGACATAGAAATTTGCAAGATACATATGGATCTGAATGTTGCAGACCCGTTGACTAAGCCTCTTCCACGAGCAAAACATGATCAGCACCAAGGCTCCATGGGTGTTAGAATCATTACTGTGTAATCTAGATTATTGACTCTAGTGCAAGTGGGAGACTGAAGGAAATATGCCCTAGAGGCAATAATAAAGTTATTATTTATTTCCTTATATCATGATAAATGTTTATTATTCATGCTAGAATTGTATTAACCGGAAACATAATACTTGTGTGAATACATAGACAAATAGAGTGTCACTAGTATGCCTCTACTTGACTAGCTCGTTGATCAAAGATGGTTATGTTTCCTAGCCATAGACATGAGTTTTCATTTGATTAATGGGATCACATCATTAGGAGAATGATGTGATTGACTTGACCCATTCCGTTAGCTTAGCACTCGATCGTTTAGTATGTTGCTATTGCTTTGTTCATGACTTATACATGTTCCTATGACTATGAGATTATGCAACTCCCATTTACCGGAGGAACACTTTGTGTGCTACCAAACGTCACAACGTAACTGAGTGATTATAAAGGTGCTCTACAGGTGTCTCCGAAGGTACTTGTTGGGTTGGCGTATTTCGAGATTAGGATTTGTCACTCCGATTATCGGAGAGGTATCTCTGGGCCCTCTCGGTAATGCACATCACTTAAGCCTTGCAAGCATTGCAACTAATGAGTTAGTTGTGGGATGATGTATTACGGAACGAGTAAAGAGACTTGCCGGTAACGAGATTGAACTAGGTATTGAGATACCGCCGATCGAATCTCGGGCAAGTAACATACCGATGACAAAGGGAACAATGTATGTTGTTATGCGGTCTGACCGATAAAGATCTTCGTAGAATATGTGGGAGCCAATATGAGCATCCAGGTTCCGCTATTGGTTATTGACCGGAGACGTGTCTCGGTCATGTCTACATAGTTCTCGAACCCGTAGGGTCCGCACGCTTAACGTTTCGATGACAGTTATATTATCAGTTTATATGTTTTGATGTACCGAAGGTTGTTCGGAGTCCCGGATGTGATCACGGACATGACGAGGAGTCTCGAAATGGTCGAGACATGAAGATTGATATATTGTAAGCCTATATTTGGATATCGGAAGTGTTCCGGGTGAAATCGGGATTTTATCGGAGTACCGGGGGGTTACCGGAACCCCCCGGGGGTTAATGGGCCATAGTGGGCCTTAGTGGAGAAGAGGGGAGGCGGCCAGGGCAGGGCCGCGCGCCCCTCCCCCCTAGTCCGAATAGGACAAGGAGAGGGGGCGGCGCCCCCCTTTTCCTTCTCCTCCTCCACCTTTTCCCCCCCTTCTCCTATTCCAACAAGGAAGGGAGGGAGTCCTACTCCCGGTGGGAGTAGGACTCCTCCTGGCGCGCCTCCTCCCTGGCCGGCCGCACCTCCCCCCTTGCTCCTTTATATACGGGGGCAGGGGGCACCCCAAAGACACAACAATTGATCGTTTGATCTTTTAGCCGTGTGCGGTGCCCCCTCCACCATAGTCTACCTCGATAATACTGTAGCGGTGCTTAGGCGAAGCCCTGCGTCGGTAGAACATCATCATCGTCACCACGCCGTCGTGCTGACGAAACTCTCCCTCAACACTTGGCTGGATCGGAGTTCGAGGGACGTCATCGGGCTGAACGTGTGCTGAACTCGGGGGTGCCGTGCGTTCGGTACTTGATCGGTCGGGTCGTGAAGACGTACGACTACATCAACCGCGTTGTGCTAACGCTTCCGCTTTCGGTCTACGAGGGTACGTGGACAACACTCTCCCCTCTCGTTGCTATGCATCACCATGATCTTGCGTGTGCGTAGGAATTCTTTTGAAATTACTACGTTCCCCAACAGCTCAAGCGGAAGACCGGCGGAGGGCGTGCTTGTCACGGACGTGGTGGAGGTTGCGGCCAGGGCGGAGAAGGAGGAGAAGGAAGTGGCGGAGGCCGAGGCTTCATACATAGCGGCGACGACACCTTGAGCATAAGCGTGGAGGCTCAGATTACCGGTCCGGCAGGGTAGAAGTTTTTGCACGGACTGTCGTACTGATATTTTTTGTGATCGGACATGTAAAAACTTAAGCATATTTGCCTTTTTTTATTGTGATCCGGCATGTAATCCGGCGCTGATGTGATCCGGCATGCAAGACAAGTCTATACCTACTATTAAAGGGAGGAAGCTATAATCTGCGGGCCCACATCATTACCGACTTCAAATCCAAATCAGATCAGATGCAATGAACCAAACATATAACTATTTAAAGGAGACCGTGGCAACGGTCCGGACCGTTGCCAAGCCCGCTCCTGACTGCCATGGCCCAGCCAAAACCCTCCTCCCTCATCCGCATGCATTCCCATCCGGCACCAGCTACCCGCATTCATGCCATTGTAGAGCAGCCGTTCCGCAATGACGCCGGCCCAAAGCGGACGGGACCTCTCACTGGTGCTGGCATTGAAGCATCGCGCCGGCCAAGAGAGCCGCCCGCACCGTGTCCTAGGTGTGCGGACCTGTTCAATGCCAGAGCATCGTTTGGTATACGGGACGGGATGAATATCTACCACACCCGTTCAATGCTCATATGTCCGTACGCCGCCATTAAGCATGCCTGCCGGCCGAGGAACCAACTCCGGTGTCACGCATTGACGCACCTGAACACTTGGCCTCACCGGAATCCGCTATTTAAAGGCGGCCACACCCGGCTACTCCACACCACAACACATCTTCCTCCTTTACTCCACATCCGCCATGACTGCAAGCGGGAACGCTATGTGGGATAGTCTGTCACCGAAGATGAAGCACGAGGTGGCCGCCCTTGCAGCCGCCTGCCCGTCGTGCCAGCCGGATCGAGCAGGGCATGCCGGCCAGCTCACCCGAGGTCTCCGACGGCGACCCCATGAGTTCCGACGATGACACCGCGCCGGACCCTGTGCCGACGCATGCCGGCCTGACCATGGAGCAAGCGCAGGCGCACTACAATGCCATCATGACAGAGGAGGAGCGGCCTACGCCGGCTCCTATATCGGTGTTCCAGCAGGCGCGGGAGGAGCAAAGTTACAACATGTTCCGCCTCGAGTGAGGGAGTCCTGGATTAAGGGGTCCTCGGGCGTCCGGACTATGTAACATGGGCCGGACTAATGGGCTATGAAGATACAAGACAGAAGACTTCCTCCCATGTTCGAATGGGACTCTCCTTTGCGTGGGTGGCAAGCTTGGTGTTCGGATATGTAGATTCCTTCCTTTGTAAACCGACTCTATACAACCCTAGGCCCCTCCGGTGTCTATATAAACCAGAGGGTTTAGTCCGTAGAGGCAATCACAATCATACAGGCTAGACATCTAGGGTTTAGCCATTACGATCTCGTGGTAGATCAACTCTTGTAATCCTCATATTCATCAAGATCAATCAAGCAGGAAGTAGGGTATTACCTCCATCAAGAGGGCCCGAACCTGGGTAAACATCGTGTCCCCCGTCTCCTATTACCATTGACCTTAGACGCATAGTTCGGGACCCCCTACCCGAGATCCGGCGGTTTTGACACCGACATTGGTGCTTTCATTGAGAGTTCCGCTGCGTCGTCATCAGAAGGTTCGATGGCTCCATCAGTCATCTACAACAATGTTGCCCTGGGGGAGGTTTTCCTCCTCGGCGAGACCTTTGTGTTCGGCGGCTTTGCACTGCGGGCCAACTCGCTTGGCCATCTAGAGCAGATCGACAGCCACGCCCAGGGTCACCAGATTAGTTTTGGAAATCTGTACTATGTCGCTGATATCCGAGGGGACTTGATCTTCCAAGGGTTCACGACCCCAACCTCCACTCTGGCCTTAGATCCGGAGCGCATCGTCAGGTCCGAAGACGGGATTGCTGAGCCCGCCGGACTATCTATGGCCACTAAGCCCAGCACGGGAGAGCCGGAGGAAGTAGTGTCGCTGGCGACCATCATGAAGCCGGACTCTTCTCCGGACACTGGCTCCGAACCCTCGGAGCCAGCATCGTGTGAGCTCGGCCAAGGAGTTTCCGTCCCGCCATACTCCACGGATTTTCTTCTCCCTGGCCAAACCTCGCCTTTAAGCCAGGCTCTGGACTTGATGCGATCCCTAGTCATTACAGAGGAGCAATGTCCGAACTACGCCCATCCCGGACTAGGGGCTGAGAGCAGGGAATTTTACGTCCCATCCACCACCCACTTCATAGCCACTGTCGAGGACTTAACTAACATGCTCGACTACGGCTTCGAAGACATCGACGGTATGGACGACGATGCCGGAGAGGAGCAGGCCCAAAACCCGCCGTTTACCGGACGCTGGACGGCCACCTCTTCATATAACATGTACATGGTGGATACACCTAGTAACAGAGATGACGAAGAAGATCCAGTCGAGGATAAACCTCCTGAGATACTGCCAAAGCAACGACGTCAGCGGCGCCGCTCTAAATCACGCCGTCGAAAAGACAGCAATACCGGCAAAGGAGACAACAACACTACGGACGATGTCGAAGACAAAGAAGACCCCGTCGAGCCAATTTTTGAACAGGACAATCGGGAAGATGGGCAAGTTAGCCCTGACGAACAGGCCGTAAACGAAGACTCGGAGGACAGTAATTATCTCCCACTCTCCGAGGATGAGGTGAGCCTCGGTGACGAAGACTTTATCGTACCTGAGGAACCTCTCGAGCAGGAGTGCTTTAAGCGTCGGCTAATGGCCACTGCAAGGAGCCTGAAAAAGAAGCAGCAACAGCTTCACGCTGATCAAGATCTGCTTAACGATAGGTGGACTAATGTCCTGGCAGCCGAGGAATACGACCTCGAGTGCCCAACCAAAAGTTACCTGAAGCGTGAATTGCTACCCCAATTTGACGACGAGGCCCTCGAGCCCGCCCCATCAGCATGTAATGCGGCTGACCGACCACCTCGTGGCTGGGACAAAACGGCAACTCAAGCCGAACACCATCCCATACTACCTCGCCGTAAAGGTAGAGATATAACAGCTCGGGGATATACATACGACCTGCGGCAAGACCTGGACAGTAGAGCAGGTCAAACCAGATCGATCTACGGATCGCGGGGGCGTGCCCCGATGCGCGACGACGGCTATCTAGCCGGGCGTGACAAGCATAATCACGCCCGGGCCGAAAACCGCAGACAAACTCCATCCGAGCTACGTCGCGACTTGGCCCGATATAGAGGCGCCGCACACCCCCTCTGCTTCACTGATGAAGTAATAGTGCATGAATTCTCAGAAGGGTTCAAACCTATGAATATCGAATCATATGATGGAACAACTGACCCCGCAGTATGGATTGAAGACTTCCTTCTCCATATCCACATGGCTCGTGGCGATGATCTACATGCCATCAAATACCTCCCACTAAAATTAAAGGGACCAGCCCGGCACTGGCTAAACAGCCTCCCAGAAAACTCTATTGGCAACTGGGAAGACCTGGAAGACGCCTTTCGTGACAACTTCCAAGGTACATATGTCCGGCCTCCGGACGCCGATGACCTTAGTCACATCATCCAACAGCCCGGAGAGTCAGCCAGGAAACTCTGGACTAGGTTCTTAATTAAAAAGAACCAAATTGTCGACTGTCCGAACGCCGAAGCCCTAGAGGCATTTAAACATAGCGTCCGAGATGAGTGGCTGGCCCGTCACCTCGGCCAAGAAAAGCCAAAGTCTATGGCAGCACTTCCCGCACTGATGACCCGCTTCTGTGCGGGAGAAGATAGCTGGCTGGCTCGACGAAACAATAGCACCAGCGATCCTGGTACCTCTGAGGTCAGGGGCGGCAATGACAAGCCTCGACACAATAAAAACAAGCATCTAAACAACAATGTAGGAACCCAAGACACGGCAGTCAACACCGGATTTAGTGGTTCCAAACCCGGTCAACGTAAGAAGCCATTCAAGGCAAACAAAGACGGTCCATCCAGTTTAGACAAGATACTGGATCGGCCCTGTCAAATTCATGGCAGCCCTGACAAACCCGCCAACCATACCAACACAAATTGTTGGGTTTTCAAACAAGCAGGCAAGCTCAACGCTGAACACAAAGGGAAGGGGCCGCCTAGTGACAGTGAAGACGAAGAGACTCGCCAACCAAACACCGGGGGACAAAAGCAATTTCCCCCCAAAGTAAAAATAGTAAACATGATATCTGTGACGCATATCCCTGCAAGGGAGCACAAGCGCGTGCCATGAGACGACTACGCCATAAAGCCGGTCGTACCAAAATTTAACCCATGAGCAGCCTGTTCGATCACTTTTGATCGCAATGACCACCCAACAGGTATCCGTCACAAAGGTTCGGCAGCTCTGGTCCTCGACCCAATCATTGATGGATTCCATCTCACACGAGTCCTTCTCGACGGCGGTAGTAGCCTTAATTTGCTCTATCAAGACACTGTTTGCAAAATGGGCATTGATCCCTCAAGGATCAAGCCCACCACAGCTACCTTCAAAGGGGTAATACCCGGTGAAGAAGCTCACTGTACGGGCTCAATCACACTGGAAGTTGTCTTCGGTTCGCCGGACAACTTCCGAAGCGAAGTCTTGACCTTCGATATTGTTCCATTCTACCGTGGATATCATGCACTGCTTGGGTGGACCGCTTTTGCTCGTTTCAATGCGGTCCCACACTATGCCTATCTAAAGCTTAAGATGCCCGGTCCACATGGCGTCATAACGATCAATGGAAACACGGAACACCCCCTCTGTTCCAAAGAGTATACCACGTCCATCATAGCCGAAGTACAAAGCGGCCTTGTTAGACCGCATACCTCATCGGCCGTTAAGCCACCGGCCTCTACTACACAAGACCGGTCAATTTTAGAGCTGGATTAGCAGTTCCGCCTCTGTCATTCACCGCATATACCCGCAAAGTTCACATCACGCATGCATAACTATGCAGTTAAAATACCTTGGTCGTCGGCGGAGGCACAATGCGGACAGGCCTACATCACGGTTTGTCCTCCTACAGCTTTTTCCCTCACTATTTCTTATCTTTTTTCATAGATGAATCAAAACCTGTTCGTCCTATGGACCTGCAAGGACTCTTTCGGAGCCCAGTTTCGTCCATGCAACCAAAGATTGCTCCTTTTAAGGAATCTTCTTCGCTAAGGCAAAGGCAGAGCAGACGTGCGACAGGAGGTCCAACAGATTTTTTGTAGACCAGACACTCTATTTAAAACCTGGATATAGCCTTTTTCCTCAGCCTCCGACCCCTGGCATGTAAAATGACCCAGGAAGGGGTGTTATAATATGTAAGATTGCGTTTGACGTATCAATCAGATTCTAGTGAACACAATCCGTCTTCAGTATTTACTTTTCCTCATAGAAATGTATTTTTACCTCTTCGGTGGTTTCACATACACACCTCGCCACTAATCGCCAGGGGCTCGATACGACAACATATTAGCCGCCAACAAGTCCGAACAGCTCTACAGCATACTTCGGCGTCACGAGTTTGGCATTATATGCATCAGCCCCGAATCATGTCTTTGGTCAATAGTTGGGTTGCCCGGCTCCTGTGCTTACTACCTTACGTTCCGTTCTATCGGCTAGGGTAGTAAAGGGAGAACTACTGCGATTGTGTTTCCGGTTCACCTGGTTAAACACCTCAGTAGAGAAAGCTAAAAACTGACTGCCATGATACGGCGAGAGCTGGTCAACCACTTGGCGACTTATTAAAATCTTTTGCGATTTCTTCCCTATAACACGTAGGACCGTTTTCCGGTCACCTATGTAGTGCAATCGTATTCGGATAAACGCGCACATACAAGGGGTTATGTCGTAGACCCACTGTCAAACTCCTATGGCTAAGTGAAGGTGTTAAAGCCCTATAGTCCGATTGCCTAGTTCGCCGCACTGACACCTCCTTCATGGACCAAGACGTTGGATCAAGTGTGGTCGGTCGCTATTCTGAACACCCCCACATTATATGCGAGGGGGCTGAAGCCGACGACTCGCAAACTTTCAGATTACAAAAAACGGCCGCATAGGAGGAAATACCTTTCAGGCAAAAGGCATAAATATAACACAGCCTTAATATATCATAATATTGTTATCACAATTCTGATACATTCACTCGAACATAATATCTTTCGAGCATTGACCCTCTATCAAGCGGGCGCCTTCTAGGTCATCCTCAAAATATTGCTCCGGCGTGTGATGGTCCTTGCCCTCGGGTGGGCTCCTCGCTGCAACATCGGCGACCTTCATTTTTGCCCAGTACATCTTTGTCGGGACCCCGATTCTAAGTCACACTGATCTAGCCTGTAACACCTCATATCCCTTTGCGGCCTCACGCACGGTATTCCCACGGGTGTCGCCTTACCATGGCTCGGGACCGTTTGCGCCTTTTGGCTCACGTATATGATAATGTCGCTAGCATCCATATGACAGAGAACCCGGGCCGACATGACTAGTCGTGAACCCAAAGTGGCACTAACTTACGGGGACAGGCAAACATGAATCAACATCGAGCATGTCGGTCAGCAGCGTGTGAATCCGGGCTGTAGCACTGGGCTAACAGGACTCCGGGAACCCGGGCTGTAGCAGGCTAGGCAGGACTCCGGATGTCACCGCGTGACATTTCCCCGAAGGGACAGACACAGGAACGGAGTGAATCACATGCCGGCCAGTCAAGTGTTCCGGAGCAGTAGTGCTGGGCTAGCAGGACTCCGGTGAACCGGGCTGTAGCGGACTACTATGGCTCATGGAGCACAAGACTACATTTCCCCATAAGAGAGGCTACCAAGGATACACAACTAGGTTGTCGGATCCCACACATACCAAGCATTTCAATCATACACACAATATGCTCGATATGTGCAAATACAACATGGCATCACAACAAGACTCTACGACTCAGAGTATTTATTCATTAGGCTCCGAAGAGCCAGATATTACAAACATGGGTCTCATGACCCAACATTCAAAGCATACAAGTCAAACACATGCGGAAGCTTAACATGTCTGAGTACAGACATCTACAAATGAAAAGGCTGAGAAGCCCGACTATCTACCAAATCCTGCCGAGGGCACAAGATCGTAGCTGAGGTAACAAGCTAAACGTCGAAGTCCAAGCGGTACTACTAGCGAGACTGAAGTCTCTCTGCAAAAACATAAAATAGGCAAACGTGAGTACAAATGTACCCAGCAAGACTTACATTAGAACTAGCTACATATGCATCGGTATCAACAAAAGGGGGTGGTGGAGTTTGACTGCAGCAAGCCAGCTTTGACTCGGTGGCTATCCTGAACTACGACTGCAAGTAACTCTTTTGAGGTGGCGCACACGAGTCCACAAATTCACCATACCAATACACCACTATGGATCCGCTCCCGTCTCCCTACGAGAACGCCATCCATAGCACTCACGTTTATCTTGCGCATTTTAGAGTATCCACTTTCACTTGTCTATGAACTGTTATAGGCAACCCAGAAGTCCATTTCCGCGGACACGGCTATTCGAATAGATGATGTTAACCCTGCAGGGGTGTACTTCGACACACACGCTCTCACCACTTACCGCCGTTTACACGACATGTACTCGGCAACCTTCAAGCGGAAGCCCAGCGAGGGTGTCGGCCACAGCCTACCTAAACACTCAAGTCTCTAGTCCAGGTTTATCGCCTATTTAGGTTCCATCCGCAGGGAGTCCGGCCGAGGTTTCCACATACGGCCCCGAACGATGTGTGCGGGGTTCCGGGACACCAAACGGGCGCCCGGCATGCCCGGCCACGTGCCTCCCGCATCACAGCCCACCCCTCCGGTCAGCGCTGCCCACGGCCTCCAGCATACTACGAACACCAGAAACTACTTGCAACTCCTGGACAGAGGACAAGGGTGATTAAGAAGCCGAGAGGGTCCATTGGTTTCGGGCCCAATGCGTGGTAGTAACTGTATCATGGATCACAAACGCAGAACTCAGTTCCTGAGGACGGCTGCAATGAGACAACCCACCATGTACTCCTACATGGCCTCTCACCGCTACCTTTACCAAATCGTGTTCACACACTTAGCTCACACACAGTAGGACATGTTCATCACCATTCCAACTCATCCCCGATGAATCAGACCTGACACAACTCTAAGCAATAACAGGCATGACAAACAAGCATGAATGAGTAGGCACACCAGGGCTCAAACAACTCCTACTCATGCTAGTGGGTTTCATCTATTTACTGTGGCAATGACAGGTCATGCAGAGGATAAGGGGTTCAACTACCGCAACAAGTAACGGTTGAATCGTTGTTGTCCTAATGTAGTAAAAGAGAGCAGGAGCGAGAGAGTGGGATTTTATCGGAATGAACAAGGAGGTTATGCTTGCCTGGCACTTCTGAAGATATTATAGTTCTTCATCGGTGTCATCGAACTCATCGTCGGAATCACGGCTTATCGAGAGGGGACAATCACCGGCAAACAAGGAAGAACACAATCAATGCAATGCAACAATTATGATGCATGATTATGACATGTCAAGAATGTTATGATTTACACTAATGCATCTAGCAACAGTTTAAATGAGGTCCATATGAGCTAAGGGTTCATATGCAAACTCCATATTTAGCATCTATAATGTCATTATCATGTTTTCACCTATACAGCAGGTATAACTTAGTTTGACATGCATGAAAATGATACAGATGGATAGATTGCATTTTTCTGATAATTTTTCATATATAAATTATTTCATTCTGAGCTACGGTTGATTTTATATGATTTTTAGAAGTTTATACTATTTTCTGGAATTTTCTGAATAAACTTAAATCCAGATAATTCTTTACTGCGTCAGCCTGACGTCATCACTGCATCAGCGAGTCAACGGGCTGGCCAGGGTCAAACCTGACCCGTGGGACCTGCCTGTCAGTGACTAACCTAACTAATCCAGATTAATTAGCGCTAAACTAATACTAATCTAGTTTAGTTAGGAGCATGGGCCCACACGTCAGTGACTCAGGGAGAGTCAAACTGGGGTCAAACCGGGTCAAACGAGGTCAAACCCGCCGGCGACTCGACGCCGGCGAGGCTCGAGACAGCGGCGCGGCTCGGAAAGCGCCCACAGGGCACGGACGAGGCCGTTCTTGGGCTCATTGGAGAGCTCTTGCAGGCGCGCGTCGAATGGTGGTAGTGGCTAGGCCTGCGGTGACCGGAGTCGACGGTGGCGAGCTCTTTCGCGGCCGCCGGAGTTTGGGTGGGTGCGGGGTTAGCGCTGCGGCTTGCAAACAAACGGGCTATCGCGCTAGAGTTGCTCTACGGAACGTCGCGAGTGCAACGGACGCACGCGCGGGGCCATTTGGTCGCCGGAGCCACGGCGGCGACGAGCTCATGCGGCGGCGAGCTTCGGGCACGGTGGCTAGTCTAGCTAGAGCTCGAAATCGAGCACGGGAGTAGGGGGAAACGGTTCAGGGGCTCACAGTGATCTCAAGGAAGGCCTCAGCGGGCTCGGGGAGGCGGAGACGGCGGCGAATCGACCGACGAGGAGCCTCGGTGGCCGGTGACGGAAACGGCGACGGTGGCGATGAAGCAGCGCGTCCGAGGCCGGGAGGATCGTCGAGGAGGAAGAAGCAGATGATGCGGAGCTCTTGGACAGCTCGGAGAGGCGAGGTGGTGGCGGTGGCCGCGGGTATGGCGATCGGCGTCGGCGAGCTCGCTCGGTGGCGCTCTATTTTTGCGGGAGAGAGGGCCAGAGGGGAAAGTGAGAGAGAGGAGAGAGCGGTCGGGGCTGCGTGGCGTTGCGAGGGAGGCCCAGGGCGACGAGGGGGAAGCGGGAGGAAGCAGGAGGTGGCCGGGGCGCGTGCGTGCGCGCGTCGGGCACGCGCCGTCCTCCTGGCAGGGGGAGGAAGACGACAGGGGAGGAGGAGGTGGGCTGGGCCGCTACAGTGGTGGGCTGGCCCCTCTGGTGGCTACACAGGTGAGGCCAGGTAAGCTCTCCCTCTCTTCTGTTTTCTAATTTGTTTTTGTTTTCTAATTATTTGCCTCTGTTTTGAGCTTAGGAAAAATACCAAGGCATTTCCTAAAATCCTGAAAATATTCATGGACAGTTGCTGAATTATTTCAGTGGCCCAAAAATAGTTCCAACATTATTTGAACATTTAAATTATTTATAGTATTTAAATGCCCAAAAGTCAAATACAATAAGACTTAATTCAAAAATCCAGAATGGCCTAGAAATAGGTGCATCATTTTTGGCAGAGGTTTTTTACCTTTATCAAAAATCATGAACATTTCTAAAGGGCATTTGGGTTCATTGAAAATATTGTTTATTTGAACCTAGTTGAATGCATTTGGTGCTAGGGTTTCAACATCCCCATTTCAAGTTTCTTTGAAAAAAAACATGATGACATGAGGAACAAGCAAAGTCAAACAAGGGCTGATCTGGGGCTGTGACAGCTCACCCCCACTAAACAAGAATCTCGTCCCGAGATTCAAGACGTGAGGTAAGAAGACAGAGGGTACACAAAGCTAACACGATCTTCATGATCCAATTGCTCTTCGCGAAGATGTTGATCCGTTGCTTCAATTAACGTTGACGTCTTTGCTTTCGAGATCTTCATCCGACACGATGACGACAAGGGAAAACTCTATAGAAATCGATCTCCTTAAAGATCGAGCAACTCACGATCAACTCACGGAATGAGATGTTGAGTATCTCTTGAGCTGAGACTCAACACATACATCGAGAGAGGGATGAAGTGAAACAATGAACGAAGATCAAGTTGATAAGCACAATTCCACGCTGAATAAGATGGTGCATGGTTTCAAAGTAGCGAGGAGATAATTGCCATGATTCCATAGAGGCACCTTAGGGAAGGTGACTTGTAGAAATATTCCCTTAAGTGGCAAAAGGAATTACTTTTGATATAAATATCATTCAAACTCTTTATGCCAGCCTAAGGCAATCACAAACGATCGTTCGAGGGAGTTCGGGAGAACGACACACTCGGGCTAGGATGGACGATGTGGACTACCTTGTTGAAGACAACACAAGGGGTGATTTGCTTATCACCAGAAATGGTCGGAACCCCTGGTGGGACCACTTTTGAAGATGGTCCTTATCAGTAATTACTGGGAAGGGTAATCCAAGGTAGGATGGCACAATGACGGTGCAAACTGGGAACATAATGCAAATGCTGGAATGATTTTAGTAACAGGGGAGAAGCTCAACAGTAGAGAGTGAATCCACTGTTTGAAAGGTTTAGCATAACCGAAGGAAACTGGGAGCAATTCCAGTTAGTGCCGATGATAACACCTAGTGCTTGTGCGTGCTCTCAAGAACTTGATCATTTCCATATTCATCAAGGTTTTACCAACATCCGTGTCGAGGATCCTGGCAACACATCATACTACCATGATGATTAGTGATGGAGGATGCAGGTGCAAAGGAGGACAACACTTTCTCAGATTTTTCCTTAGCAATGCCAAAGAAGCAATCTGGATGATCGACCGAGAGACATTTAGCACTCCACTTCTAATGTTCTCCTTGATGTGCTAGCGTAACCCATTTATTGATATGGTTTGGTATCTAGAACATCAAGTAAAAGGTCGGACTTCAGGAGCACAAGAATCCATAAGGAATAACTACGGAAGTAAATCCTATGAAATCCTTATGGGGAGGTGGCCAACTTCCTTAATCAAGATACTACAATAATAGGTCTTCCGGCTGGGTGTGTTGGCCACGACATCCACTTTACCGATTAACGAGAGACCAATATTGTAGTTCTTGGGAATGTTCCAACCATCATGTCTGCCTGAGATTTAGATCTGGTTGGTGTCAGAATATTCCAGACTCGTCAAGTCTAGAAAGAAAATTAAGGTTTGCAACACAAATCGACGAGAAGACGTTGCAAGATTCTCGGGAGATGGATTACGGTAGTAAGCTCCAAAACATGAGCTGGTTCTGCTACAAACATGTGAGCACGTTGTCCCAGACAAGCATGATCATATGGTAGTCTTATAATAAAACACTACCGAGTTCTGGTTGGGAACCATCAACGAGGATATCGAAGTTCTTTCATAAGTCCGGATTAGCTCTTATGAAGGAACTCCTTCTCCTTGAACAAATCAATCAGTGGCTTGGTGTGCTAGAGAATTCATATGGAATGAAGATGATCAGTCTAACAGACCACGGAATACTTCGCACGTGCATAACTGACTTGGGACGATTCCAGAGGAGGTAGAAACATGCTTTCTCAAATTCACGGCGGCAACTTGCATCAAATGCACATGAATTAGAGGAAGTCACTCCTTTCATCCAAACATAGGCTTCATGAACTAGCACAAAGAAAATGCTTTCAAAAGTTTCCAACACTAACTTAGATGTTCAACATGAATCATGGACAAGATGAGAATGTTGTCAATGGGCTTAACAACAATTCATCCAGGTTTCCATATAAATGTAATTCCATAACTATGTGAACATGGTGATAGCACTGGTCATACCAAAGGATGTAATGGTGTATGCTCGAGGGATCAACCACGAGTAAGACAACATTATGCATATCGTTGGTTCTGACTTGATTTGATGATAGCCCATACGCAAATCAAAGATTTGGGTAAGACAATAGATCCAACAATTGATCACGAGGATCAATCAATGAAGATATCATCTTTCTTCAACACACACACAGACACAAGATATCCCTTTGGAAATGAACTAAGTTAGACAACCTTTTATCTTCCAACTCTCCAAGTTGTTGTTTAGCTTGACCAACTAGCTCAGGGGTATCCAACACAAATTCTTGGAGAAGGGGTGGTTTATTGGAAAACCAACTTGTTCACAAACTCAACATATCGGTCAGGGACAACCTGGTGGTACTTCCAAGAAGATATTTGGAAAATCACGATCCACCGACTTGTTATTAAGATCGAGAACAATCTTGCTTTTCAGGGCAAGACGATATGATCAACTGAGCAAGGGTTTGACAAAAATCCTAACTCATTGATTGAAGAGTGCACCAAAAATAAGGACTAGGTAGCACGATCAACCTCAGAATGGTGATTCGATAACCAACACGCTAAGGATGAAATTATTGTCCTTTAACTACCAAGCAACGGAATTGCTAGGAGTATAGATTTCACACACCACAATTCACTTGTCAGTATTCCGGTTACAATAACACGGAGACCGAGGAATGAATAACGATGGCCAGAAGTATCACTGCAACAAGAATTCATGAGGGTTGGTGCAATCCTCATGAGATTCCTGACATAAAGAGGGTAATACTCGTAGGTAGAACAGAACAAAAGCTGGTTAGGCATTTGATCTGCGGAATACAACTACTTTGACCCAATCCCAGAGATGGACGAGGTACTGGAGTTTGTTTCTCCTAGTCATTCCGGATTAGAATGGCTTGACAGACCACAAGAATAATAGGCATCGATAACACAAATGCACAATTACTCCTGACTATCAATTGATAGACGAGGGCCAGAAAATAACTAAAGAGAGACAACTCAAAGGAACATATGTTTTTCTGAGTTGTGGATGCATAGATTAGTATGTCGAACCAAGTCCAACAAGTTTCTTCTAGATAACCCATGCAGAAAGGTAGGACTGGCAGAGTCACAATATGAATGGAGTACTCCTCAAGAGCGCCCTGGTTGTGATCTTTTGGTTAAAAGAACTTCTGCCATGATGGTTCATGGTATTGGAAGAATGAAATACCACAGACCTCGAGGACTAATGCAAAGGTTACTAATATCTTAAGGGAACTAGCAAACACTAGCTACACGAGTTAAGTAGAGTGAATCTTGGGTTCAAGAACCCAGAAATAGAATGCCTACTAACTAAATGGCATCACGGGATGCTTTCAAGAATAGTGGCCAGAATCATCACACTGGGGATGCAAGCATTGCTAGATTACTAAGTGGTCCTCTAAGACACCTAGGGTCATAATAATAACTACAACATATATGTCAAGGCAGCAGTGTACCTCAACTCAACGATTAGTGTGGTTAATCTGGCCCAAAGGGAACATCGAGAACGGAAAGAAGGGATTTGCAACTGCGTCAGATTATTTAGAAGCCTGGGGTGGCTCGGACAGCATAACGACTGTAAATGCTCAAAGGATTTGAGACATCCTACAAAATGGTGGCATAACCACTCAACAACATCATATCAAGGTTCCAAGTCCAACTAACAACACACTGTAGTGGTAGAAACTGAACTGAGGCTTGAGACCAACAATCCTACGAGTCTACGGATTAGTAACACGTGATCCTGATAGAAAGATGAGAAGCCTAGTTCTTAATCCCCGTAGAATGAGAAGAGGGTGACTCAGATTAGAGGGCATAAGGTAAAGGAGTAAAAAGAGCCTTACGTTCCCTTCCACAATCAATTCCCTTACATAACTAAAGCATTTCTAGACTCAACTTCGACCAGTTTGGCTTGGTAATCCTACAGGCAATCAGGCTCTGATACCAACGCTGTCGGGACCCCGATTCTAAGTCACACTGATCTAGCCTGTAACACCTCATATCCCTTTGCGGCCTCACGCACGGTATTCCCACGGGTGTCGCCTTACCATGGCCCGGGACCGTTTGCGCCTTTTGGCTCACGTATATGATAATGTCGCTAGCATCCATATGACAGAGAACCCGGGCCGACATGACTAGTCGTGAACCCAAAGTGGCACTAACTTACGGGGACAGGCAAACATGAATCAACATCGAGCATGTCGGTCAGCAGCGTGTGAATCCGGGCTGTAGCACTGGGCTAACAGGACTCCGGGAACCCGGGCTGTAGCAGGCTAGGCAGGACTCCGGATGTCACCGCGTGACATTTCCCCGAAGGGACAGACACAGGAACGGAGTGAATCACATGCCAGCCAGTCAAGTGTTCCGGAGCAGTAGTGCTGGGCTAGCAGGACTCCGGTGAACCGGGCTGTAGCGGACTACTATGGCTCATGGAGCACAAGACTACATTTCCCCATAAGAGAGGCTACCAAGGATACACAACTAGGTTGTCGGATCCCACACATACCAAGCATTTCAATCATACACACAATATGCTCGATATGTGCAAATACAACATGGCATCACAACAAGACTCTACGACTCAGAGTATTTATTCATTAGGCTCCGAAGAGCCAGATATTACAAACATGGGTCTCATGACCCAACATTCAAAGCATACAAGTCAAACACATGCGGAAGCTTAACATGTCTGAGTACAGACATCTACAAATGAAAAGGCTGAGAAGCCCGACTATCTACCAGATCCTGCCGAGGGCACAAGATCGTAGCTGAGGTAACAAGCTAAACGTCGAAGTCCAAGCGGTACTACTAGCGAGACTGAAGTCTCTCTGCAAAAACATAAAATAGGCAAACGTGAGTACAAATGTACCCAGCAAGACTTACATCAGAACTAGCTACATATGCATCGGTATCAACAAAAGGGGGTGGTGGAGTTTGACTGCAGCAAGCCAGCTTTGACTCGGTGGCTATCCTGAACTACGACTGCAAGTAACTCTTTTGAGGTGGCGCACACGAGTCCACAAATTCACCATACCAATACACCACTATGGATCCGCTCCCGTCTCCCTACGAGAACGCCATCCATAGCACTCACGCTTATCTTGCGCATTTTAGAGTATCCACTTTCACTTGTCTATGAACTGTTATAGGCAACCCAGAAGTCCATTTCCGCAGACACGGCTATTCGAATAGATGATGTTAACCTTGCAGGGGTGTACTTCGACACACACGCTCTCACCACTTACCGCCGTTTACACGACATGTACTCGGCAACCTTCAAGCGGAAGCCCAGCGAGGGTGTCGGCCACAGCCTACCTAAACACTCAAGTCTCTAGTCCAGGTTT
This sequence comes from Aegilops tauschii subsp. strangulata, assembly GCF_002575655.3. Classification (NCBI taxonomy): domain Eukaryota; kingdom Viridiplantae; phylum Streptophyta; class Magnoliopsida; order Poales; family Poaceae; genus Aegilops; species Aegilops tauschii. The sequence continues at coordinate 203,211,360 of NC_053035.3, read as the reverse complement.
ATCGCCTATTCAGGTTCCATTCGCAGGGAGTCCGGCCGAGGTTTCCACATACGGCCCCGAACGATGTGTGCGGGGTTCCGGGACACCAAACGGGCGCCCGGCATGCCCGACCATGTGCCTACCGCTTCACAGCCCACCCCTCCGGTCAGCGCTGCCCACGGCCTCCAGCATACTACGAACACCAGAAACTACTTGCAACTCCTGGACAGAGGACAAGGGTGATTAAGAAGCCGAGAGGGTCCATTGGTTTCGGGCCCAATGCGTGGTAGTAACTGTATCATGGATCACAAACGCAGAACTCAGTTCCTGAGGACGGCTGCAATGAGACAACCCACCATGTACTCCTACATGGCCTCTCACCGCTACCTTTACCAAATCGTGTTCACACACTTAGCTCACACACAGTAGGACATGTTCATCACCATTCCAACTCATCCCCGATGAATCAGACCTGACACAACTCTAAGCAATAGCAGGCATGACAAACAAGCATGAATGAGTAGGCACACCAGGGCTCAAACAACTCCTACTCATGCTAGTGGGTTTCATCTATTTACTGTGGCAATGACAGGTCATGCAGAGGATAAGGGGTTCAACTACCGCAACAAGTAACGGTTGAATCGTTGTTGTCCTAATGTAGTAAAAGAGAGCAGGAGCGAGAGAGTGGGATTGTATCGGAATGAACAAGGGGGTTATGCTTGCCTGGCACTTCTGAAGATATTATAGTTCTTCATCGGTGTCATCGAACTCATCGTCGGAATCACGGCTTATCGAGAGGGGACAATCACCGGCAAACAACGAAGAACACAATCAATGCAATGCAACAATTATGATGCATGATTATGACATGTCAAGAATGTTATGATTTACACTAATGCATCTAGCAACAGTTTAAATGAGGTCCATATGAGCTAAGGGTTCATATGCAAACTCCATATTTAGCATCTATAATGTCATTATCATGTTTTCACCTATACAGCAGGTATAACTTAGTTTGACATGCATGAAAATGATACATATGGATAGATTGCATTTTTCTGATAATTTTTCATATATAAATTATTTCATTCTGAGCTACGGTTGATTTTATATGATTTTTAGAAGTTTATACTATTTTCTGGAATTTTCTGAATAAACTTAAATCCAGATAATGCTTTACTGCGTCAGCCTGACGTCATCACTGCGTCAGCGAGTCAACGGGCTGGCCAGGGTCAAACCTGACCCGTGGGACCTGCCTGTCAGTGACTAACCTAACTAATCCAGATTAATTAGCGCTAAACTAATACTAATCTAGTTTAGTTAGGAGCATGGGCCCACACGTCAGTGACTCAGGGAGAGTCAAACTGGGGTCAAACCGGGTCAAACGAGGTCAAACCCGCCGGCGACTCGACGCCGGCGAGGCTCGAGACGGCGGCGCGGCTCGGAAAGCGCCCACAGGGCACGGACGAGGCCGTTCTTGGGCTCATTGGAGAGCTCTTGCAGGCGCGCGTCGAATGGTGGTAGTGGCTGGGCCTGTGGTGACCGGAGTCGACGGCGGCAAGCTCTTTTGCGGCCGCCGGAGTTCGGGTGGGTGCGGGGTTAGCGCTGCGGCTTGCAAACAAACGGGCTATCGCGCTAGAGTTGCTCTACGGAACGTCGCGAGTGCAACGGACGCACGCGCGGGGCCATTTGGTCGCCGGAGCCACGGCGGCGACGAGCTCATGCGGCGGCGAGCTTCGGGCACGGTGGCTAGTCTAGCTAGAGCTCGAAATCGAGCACGGGAGTAGGGGGAAACGGTTCAGGGGCTCACAGTGATCTCAAGGAAGGCCTCAGCGGGCTCGGGGAGGCGGAGACGGCGGCGAATCGACCGACGAGGAGCCTCGGTGGCCGGTGACGGAAACGGCGACGGTGGCGATGAAGCAGCGCGTCCGAGGCCGGGAGGATCGTCGAGGAGGAAGAAGCAGATGAGGCGGAGCTCTTGGACAGCTCGGAGAGGCGAGGTGGTGGCGGTGGCCGCGAGTATGGCGATCGGCGTCGGCGAGCTCGCTCGGTGGCGCTCTGTTTTTGCGGGAGAGAGGGCCAGAGGGGAAAGTGAGAGAGAGGAGAGAGCGGTCGGGGCTGCGTGGCATCGCGAGGGAGGCCCAGGGCGACGAGGGGGAAGCGGCAGGAAGCAGGAGGTGGCCGGGGCGCGTGCGTGCGCGCGTCGGGCACGCACCGTCCTCCTGGCAGGGGGAGGAAGACGACAGGGGAGGAGGAGGTGGGCTGGGCCGCTACAGTGGTGGGCTGGCCCCTCTGGTGGCTACACAGGTGAGGCCAGGTAAGCTCTCCCTCTCTTCTGTTTTCTAATTTGTTTTTGTTTTCTAATTATTTGCCTCTGTTTTGAGCTTAGGAAAAATACCAAGGCATTTCCTAAAATCCTGAAAATATTCATGGACAGTTGCTGAATTATTTCAGTGGCCCAAAAATAGTTCCAACATTATTTGAACATTTAAATTATTTATAGTATTTAAATGCCCAAAAGTCAAATACAATAAGACTTAATTCAAAAATCCAGAATGGCCTAGAAATAGGTGCATCATTTTTGGCAGAGGTTTTTTACCTTTATCAAAAATCATGAACATTTCTAAAGGGCATTTGGGTTCATTGAAAATATTGTTTATTTGAACCTAGTTGAATGCATTTGGTGCTAGGGTTTCAACATCCCCATTTCAAGTTTCTTTGAAAAAAAACATGATGACATGAGGAACAAGCAAAGTCAAACAAGGGCTGATCTGGGGCTGTGACAATCTTGAAGCGGGCAAAGGCCATCCGTGCACCTTCAACGCACGTCGACCGCTTAACAGCGTCGATACGCGGCACCGCATCAATAAGTCGCTGTACCAAACCAAAATAACTGTTCGGAATTGGCTCAGTTGGCCACAGCCGGACCACGACTTCCTTCATGGCAGCTCCGGACACCTTGTGGAGCTCGGCCCACTGGGCCATTTGTTCGTTCAGCTACGACGGACGCTTTGGCACGTTGAACTCTGACCAGAAAAGCTTCTCCGCTACACGTCCGTCTTGCGCTTGGTAAAACTACGGCGCATCAGCGACACTCTTCGGCAGGTCCAAGAATGAGTCTGGAGAACTCCACAATTGATTAAGCAGGGCATACTTCGGGTCGCCGAATTTAGTCTGTAATAGAAAGGGCTTACCAGCCGCTATCTCCCCAGCTTGCCGGATCTCCTCCCGAGCCGCTCTAGACTCGGACCGTGCCTCTCGCGCCTCTTGTAAAGCCTTGTTGAGTTCGGCTGCCTTGGCTTTGTTATCCTTCTCGAGTGATTCGCATTGGCCAGTGGCATCCTTCAGCTCTCGCGCCATGGTAGATATTCTCTCCTCGCACTGGCGCCGAGCGGCTTGTTCGGCCTTTAACTCAGCAGCTGCCTTCTTGACAGCCGCATTGCTCACTCTGGCTTGCTCCTTGGCCCGGGCAAGTTCAGCCCGAAGGGTCTCAACCGCAGCAGCACCATATGCAATTATGCATGTCCCAGTATATAATTCTCAGCTTCGTGCTCATATTATTATACATGCATAAGTTGACTGCCCCTAAACATACCTTGTGCCTCGTCGAGCCGCCTGTTAACAAGAGTAATGTCCTCATCCACTGACTCAAGTTTCTGCTTAAATCTGCAACTTCCGCAACGTGGGCAGTCGCCATTGACATAACAGCCTGTTTTCAAATTAATCATGTCATTTCCTGAGCATATCTTTTTGATCCTCTGATCGCCTCCCTGTGGAAGCTGACCAGAGTCTCAGGGGCTACTATCTATACACAGGCGCATTCTGCATGGTTAAGATATTACATTGCATACCTCAAAGCCTCTTAGTAGGCCCGTGAAGGCTTCATTCAATCCGCTTCTTGCAGACAGAATCCTCTCAACTACCATACCCATTAAGGTACAATGTTCCTTTGAGATGGACGCATTTTGCAACATGCCCATTAATATATCCGGCGCCTCCGGATTCCTAGAAGCGGCTGTGGGAGTATGAACTCCCTTCGAAGGGGTATGTTTACTCGACCCTAGAGTCGTCCTCGGCTGTAAACCGGATAGTCCGGGGCCTTTATTGTTGGTCCCCGTAGGGGCTGTGCACCCCGAACCCTTGATGACCGAAGTATCGCCTTCGGGCGTTGTCTTCATTGCCCCCCGCACCACTTGATGATCGGGGGAGACCCTCCGGGACAACACCTCGAAATCGTCCGCCCTAAGGGGCGAGGAAGCCTGTGGAGGCGTCTCGCTTTCCATCATCTCCGGAAGCAGGTCACCCGGGGGGGAGGGCTGTTGAGGAAGACTGCGGGCCGGACTGCAAACATATATTTAAGATGTTACCCTTGTAACCTGGAAAGAACGAGATATGTCTAGGATACCCTTGTTCACTTACGATTCGGTGAAAGGCTTGTCCTTACGGAGGAATTGTGCGGCAACGTCATCTTCCGAACCCGAACCATCTGACAGGGACGTCTTCCCCCTCTTGGGAGTCCCCACCTCCAAATCTTCGGAGGCGGTCCTTTTCTTCCCATGGGGAGAAGGCATATCAGCTTCTTCTTCCCCTTCGTCTTCAGAAGAGGGAGTTTCGGTCTCCCAGGACATAGCGTCCGGTGTACCTTTAGGGTGGAGGCCACCTTTGGCCTTTTTGCTCTCCCCTTTGTCCTCCTTTGCCGGCACTTGATACGGCGCCGGGGCTAGCATCCGTGTCAACACAGGATCAACTGAGTCTTCAGGAAGTGGAGCCGAACGCCTAATTTCTTCCGCCTTCTTTATCCATCCCTGGTCGAAGACAGGTTTCTCAGTATATTGATACGGGATAATCAACTAAGCTGCGTTCAGGAGTCGAGTGCTTACCGAGGTATCCGGATGGTTGCAGTCGAGGCCGATGTCCTCGGTTGTATCCGGCCACTGCTTTCGGGTCCCGAAGAATAACTTCCACATCCCTCTGTGCGTTGTGCCGAAGAAGTGATGAAGGGTCCATGGTCCTTCCGGATTGAAATCCCACATACGGAGAGGCCGTCGCTGGCACGACAGGACCCGGCGGACTAGCATTACCTGGATCACGTTGATGAGGCCGGTGTCCTTTTCAAGGAGGATCCGGATACGGCTTTGTAGCGTCTGCAGTTCATCAATTGATCCCTAGTCCAGCCCCTTATTAATCCATGATGCGAGTCATAATGGAGGGCCAGATCGGAACGCAGGTGTAGCTGCCCACTTGGTACTGCAGGGTTCAGTGATGTAAAACCACTCCTGCTGCCATAGGTTGGAAGTTTCCGTGAAGGAACCCTTTGGCCAAAGAGTATTGGCAAACTTGCTCACCATAGCACCGCCACACTCCGCTTGCCCCCCGTCGACCACCTTCGGCTTCACATTAAAGGTCTTGAGCCATAGGCCGAAGTGTGGGGGAATGCGGAGAAAGGCCTCGCACATGACAATGAACGCCGAGATGTGAAGAAAGGAGTCCGGAGCTAGATCGTGAAAATCTAGCCCGTAATAGAACATGAGGCCACGAACGAAGGGGTGGAGAGCGAACCCTAGCCCCCGGAGGAAGTGGGAGATGAATATGACCCTCTCGCCGGATCTGGGTGTAGGAATAACCTGCCCCTTAGCAGGGAGCCTGTGGAGGATTTCCGCGGTCAGGTACCTTGCCGCCCGGAGCTTCGCGATATCCTCCTCTATGACACAGGAGGCCACCCACCGGCCTTGAGGGCTGGGTCCGGACATGACTGGGAGGTTTGGAGCGATTAAGTTGAAACCATGCGTGCTGGAACTCGGGGTTGGAAAAGTTGAGGAAGAGGTAGGCGTAGAGGAGAAAGACGGGTCTGTGCCCCTTTATAAAGGCGATGAATATCGAACACCTCCTCATGGGCCTTAAAACTTGCCTATTCCCAAGGAATCATGCCAACGGGGCGGTTGGATTACCCACGCCCGTATTGATGAGAATCCCGCAATAAGGTGACACGATCTCTGCTTCGACAAGACGTGCCAATAAAACCGCATCTTGAAACGTGGGGCGGGAGGCTAAAAACGGTTCAAAATAATGACCGGGCAGCAACGTGATGTCTGATAATCCCCAAGCGCAGGGAATCATCATAGCAATTCCCAAAGGTGGAAGTGATAAGTATGGAGTGTCGAACCCACAAGGAGCTAAAGGTAAGATCAATATTCTCTCAAGTCCTATCTGCCACTGATACGACTCTATGTACACCGAACGTTTGCTTCCAACTAGAAACGGGAAATAAAACTACGTTGTGGGTATGAAGAGGATAACTTTACATGATATCAGAGAGCTAAAACATAAAAGTAGGTGTTGTTATCATTAAGTTAGAATATATTACTAAATATTATAAATAGCGAGTGTGGAATAATGATGGATCAGTGTGCGGAATTGTCCTGGGCAATTGTTAACAAGACCAGTAATCACTATTGCAATTTCATATGAGGGAGAGGCATAAGCTAACATACTTTCTCATCTTGGATCATATGCACTTATGATTGGAACTCTAGCAAGCATCCGCAACTACTAAAGATCATTAAGGTAAAACCCAACCATTAGCATTAAAGCATCAAGTCCCCTTTATCCCATACGTCGTGACCCACTTATCCGTGTTTATGCTTCTGTCACTCAAGCTACGCAGACAATAAGTAAACCATGGAAATATTGCAACACACTACAGCGGGAATCCCTCACGCTTGCGCGACACGGAGGGCGCAATAGGACAACACCAAAATAAAACATACAACTCATATCGATCTAGATCATCAATCAACCCAAAGACAAAGGATATCTACTCAAAACATCATAGGATGGCAACACATCATTGGATCATAATATGTGGCATAAAGCACCATGTTCAAGTAGGGATTACAGCGGGGTGCGGGAGAGTGGACCGTGTAAAATAGATGAGGATGATGATGATGATGGTGATGTTGATGAAGAAGATCACCACGGCGATGATTCCCCTCCCGATGGCACTCCAACGCCACCGAGAGAGAAGAGAAGAGGTTCTCCCCCTTGTGCTTCCTCCTCCATGGCCTCCCCCCTGGATGGGGAGAGGTTCCCCCTCATGTCTTTGGCCTTCATGGCGATCATGGCCCCTCCGGGATCCTCCTCCATGGCCTCCGGTGATGATGGCCCCCTTCGGCAGGGTGCCAGAGAGGGCCTAGATTGATTTCTTGTGGCTACAGAGGCTTGCGGCGGCGGAACTTCCGATCTAGGTTCTGTTCTGGGGTTTTCTTGATTTATAGGAGGAGTTGGTGTTGATTTCACGTCAAGGGGCCCTCAGGGAGTCCACGAGGCAGGGGGCGCGCCCCAGGGGGGTGGGCGCGCCCCCACCCTCATGGAGTCCACGGGACTCCCCTCCGGTGGATTTTTGTTCCAGTATTTTTCATATTTTCCAGAAAAAATCTTCGTTGATTTTCATCGCATTCCGAGAACTTTTATTTCTGCACAAAAACAACACCACGGTAGTTCTGCTGAAAACAGCGTCAGTCTGGGTTAGTTCTAATCAAATCATACCAAAATCATATAAAACTATTGTAAACATGGCATGAATACTTCATAAATTATAGATACGTTGGAGACGTATCAGCATGCCCAAGCTTAATTCCTACTCGTCCTCGAGTAGGTAAATGATAAAAGAAATAATTTATGAAGTGTGAATGCTAGCAAGTGCACAAGTTTGTTCAATGATAGTTCCAATCACTTTTTCTAGCATCATTATATATCATAACAGTAGCTCAACTCATAAAACTTTTCATGATCAAGTAACAAGCTATTCACGTGTTAAAGTATGGATCATAAACTTTCTTGAAACTAACAAACTATATTCTCAGTCACCAAACAATTGCAATTCATCTTATTTTCAGGAAGGGTCTATGTCAGAGCTTTGATTTAGCAAACTCCACATACTCAACTATCATTTAATATTTCACAATTGCTAACACTCACGTGATATTTATGGGTTCAAAGTTTAATCAGACACAGAGAAAGATAGGGGCTTATAGATTCGCCTCCCAATCTTTTACCTCAAGGGTAATGTCAACAATAATAGTTCATGATAACTTACATCCAATTGGATATATATATATATATATATATATATATATATATATATATATATATATATATATATATATATATATATATATATATATATATCAGGATCTTTCCAACACAATGTGCTTGCCAAAGGATAAAATGTAAAAAGGAAAGGTGAAGATCACCATGACTCTTGCATAAGGTAGAAGATAAAAGTAAAAGATAGGCCCTTCGCAGAGGGAAGCAGAGGTTGTCATGCGATTTTAAGGTTGGATGCACAAAATCTTAATGCAAAAGAACGTCACTTTATATTGCCACTTGTGGTAGGGACCTTTATTATGTAGTCCGTCGCTTTTATTGCTTCCATATCAAAAGATCGTATAAAGCTTATTTTCTCCACACTAATAGATCATACATATTTAGAGAGCAATTTTTATTGCATGTACCGATGACAACTTACTTGAAGGATCTTACTCAATCCATAGGTAGGTATGGTGGACTCTCATGGCAAAACTCGTTTTCAGGGATGTTTGGAAGCACAAGTAGTATTTCTACTTGGTGCAAAGAATTTGGGTAGCATGAGAGGGAAAGGCAAGCTCAACATGTTGGATGATCCATGACAATATACTTTATTTCGGATATAAGAAAACATAACCCATTATGTTGTCTTCCTTGTCCAAGATCAACCTTTTAGCATGTCATATCTTAATGAGTGCTCACAATTACAAAAGATGTCCAAGATAGTATTTTTTTAACCGGGCGTGCCCCTTTCCATTTAAGATAAACGGAAATACAACAGTCTCCGATACAACCAGGAAGCAAGGAGAGAGAGGCAGCGAGTTCAACGCACTGCCAGGGAACCCACTGTGATCGCCCGCCATCGAAACGAGCACCATGGGGCGAAAACCTGACAGCACCTACTTAGTTTGAATCTAGCTATTACAAACCAGGGAAAAGGCACAAACAAAAGAGGTGCCAGATAACATAAAGTATGTAGACTTCAAAAGATTCCCAAAAGTAGAGCCTGAGACTTAGAACCCAGCACATCTCCCCATATCTCAACCAGGCAGAATGTAGAGCGCTGCAGCACCATCACCAGTCACCCAGAGAGCACCTCACCCGCGTCTTCCGTTGTGCGCCTGGCCCCTTCACACATTGCCATCAACCTGGTTGTGCTCGCTCTAATCATCTCAGTTCCGAGTCGCAATCTTGCCGCTTCTTCCACCAGCTGAAGACCTTCCCAATATAAGAGAAACGAACAAGCCGAGTACACAATCTCAAAAGGAGATTTGATCAATTGTTTTTCAAAAGTAGCCTTATTGCGCGCAAGCCAAATAGCCCAAGTACTGCTGCCAGACCAACAGTATAGAATCTAGTTTCATTGGGTAGGAACATATTGCACCACACATAGAATTGCCAGGTGTTATTTGGGCATAAGTCAGTCCCCAACACAACTCCAACTGCCCTCCAGGCAACACGCGCCACAGGACACGTAAAGAACAGATGGGACGTAGTTTCAATATTGTTACAGAAGGAACACACAGGGTTCCCCGGCCATTTTTTCCTCCTCATCACCGCTCTTGTGAGCACCGCGTCTTGTGCCATCTGCCATAAGAAGATCTGTATCTTAAGAGGCAATTTCGCCTCCCAGATCCATCTATAGTTGCTTCCATGAAGAGGCTTTTCCAGCCATTTATACATAGATTTAGTGGAGTAGTTTGCATTCTTACTCAAACCCCAAAACACTACATCTTCCTCAGCTATAGTATTAAGCCCCAAGATGTACTGCCGCACCTTATCCCACTGTTCTCTTAGGTTAGGGAATAAACGCCTTCTGAAAAAGGTCGAAGCCTCTACCCTGTCAAAATTTTGGACTGTACAATCCTGGTCTGTACAGATCTCAAACAACTGAGGAAACCTCGAATTGAGTGGGGGCAGCCCATCAATTGAGTCTTTCCACACCCTAGTCAGGTTGCCGCATCCTAGTTTAATCTTTCTTCCCACCATGTACAGCTCCCCGACTTTCAGAAGAGCTTTCCAACATGGGGAGTCAGATTGTCTAGGTTGCACAGTTGACACTGACTTGTTATGTAGATATCTGGCTCTCACCAAGTTTTGCCAAACCCCGGTTTGGGTTTCTAATTTCCACCACCATTTCACCATCAGGCTGATATTTTGTTTCCTCGGGTCTTTGACACCTAGACCCCCTTTGCCCTTCGATCTACACACCCTCTTCCATTTGACCAGATAATATCTATTTTTCTTATTGCAACCGTGCCAGAAAAATTTTCTACGGTGCTTGTCCAGCCTTTCTATGAAAGTTTTACTCATAAGCCACATGGACATATGATATAAAGATAGCTGCGACAATACCGAGGTGAGCAAGGTAAGTTTGCCTCCGCTAGATGCAGCATTACCAATCTAGGACCCGAAGCTCTTAAGGTATTTATCTACAATAAACTCCCACACCGAATCTTTAAGAGTTGTGAAACTCACAGGCATTCCAAGATATTTGATTGGAAAATGTCCAATCTCGCAGTTAAAGATCTCAACATAATTGCTATCTATGTCAGCGTCCCCTCCGACAGTCAGGATCTCGCTCTTCTGGAAGTTCACTTTCAGTCCAGACATAAGCTCGAATATGTATAAGAGGAGCTTCAGGTTTAATGCTTTTTCCACATCATGCTCGAGGCAAATGATCGTGTCATCTGCGTATTACAAAACAGCCACCCCATTCGGGACAAGACCAGATGCTAGTCCAGTTAGGAGGCCATTTTGCGGCGCTTTGCTGATCATCTTGTTGAGACAGTCTACAGCTAGGTTAAACAGAAAGGGAGAGTGGGGGTCTCCTTGGCGCACCCCTTTAGCACTCTGAAAATATGGGCCCACTGAGTTATTAAGTTTGATACTAACTGTACCATTGTATAGGACTTGTTTCACCCACCCACACCAGGTTTCGTTGAACCCCCTCATTCTGTGGCAATCCAATAGAAACTCCCAGTTAACCTTGTCGTATGCTTTCTCAAAGTCGAGTTTAAGCACCACCCCTACTTTTTTCTTGACATGGGTGTAATTGAGAAGCTCATGTAAAGTCATGATCCCATCCATAATACTCCTCCCTTTTACAAAAGCATTTTGTGATAAGCTTATCAGCTTGTCAGCATATTTTTCTACTCTCCGATCCATAGCTTTAGTGATCAGTTTATATGGACACCTAAGAAGACATATAGGTCGAAATTGCTGAATATGATCAGCACCTGACACTTTAGGAAGGAGAGTAATCACCCCATAATTAAGACGCTGCACGTCAAGCGTTTCAGCATGGAAGTGGCTGAACAGCCACATGATGTCATTTTTAACAATGCTCCAGCAATGTTGATAAAACTCCGCGGGTATGTTATCGGGGCCAGGTGCTCTATTAACATCCATCGCAAACAAGGCCTCTTTCACCTCCTCTTCTGAGAAGGCTCTAGTCAAATCAACATTATCCTCTTGAGTAAGTTTTTCCGATTCATCCCACGAGCCAGGATCCATGTGAAATAAGTTGCCTGGGGCTGGGCCGAAAAGGTTTTTATAAAACTCTATGGCATGTGAGATAAGGTTATCAGTTCCTTCTATCTCGACATCGCCATATTTGAGGGCATGAATGGTATTCTTCCTTTTTCGCCCATTTGCAATTTTATGAAAGTAATCTGTGTTCAAATCCCCTTTGAGCAGCCAACGCTCATGGGATTGTTGCAGCCAGAAAATCTCCTCATTCACCAGAATCTCATGAAGTTCAAAATTAATATCCACCTTTCTACTATACATCTCAGGGGTCAGAGGTCCCTCTTCTTCGAGATCCTCAAGAGTGGACAGTTCCACTCTTAATTCTTCTTTTCTCTTCTTGGTATGGTCGTACTTGTTGGACCCCCACCCTTTGAAGAAGGTTTTAAACCTTTTTAGTTTGATATTAAGAATATCAATAGGATCTTCGGCTTTAACCGCTTTATTCCAGATTTTGTCCACTAAGGGTAAAAAGTCCTCATTTTTAAGCCAGGCCAGATCAAACCTGAACTCCCTAGGTTTATGCGCCTCCCTGTCCATGTCTCCTGAGGAGAGGAGTAGGGGGTTATGGTCAGATAACTCTCTAACCTGCTTTCTAACAGTTACCAATGGGTACAAGCTTTCCCAGTCACTAGACATCAAAATCCTGTCTAGCTTTTCCAAGGTGGGGTGGGTCTGGTTATTTGTCCAAGTATATTTCCCTCCACTACAATAAATCTCCCTCAGGCCATATGCATTAATGATAGAATTGAATATGTCCATAGATTTATGGCCATGTAATTTTTTATTTTTCTCTCCACCATGCCTCAAGATGTTAAAGTCTCCCCCAACTATGTAGGGTTTGTTCATATCAAAACAAAATTGAGCAAGTTCCAGCAGGAACTCCTCCCTCATATCCTCATGAGTTGGGCCATACACCACTAGAATACTCCATTCAGATTTATTCTTCCTATCTATTAGGTCAAGCTGGATCATGAACTTTCCTTTCTTATTGGACCTCAAGTCCAAATTATCCTTTCTAGCTCCTGCAATGATACCACCTGATTTGCCACATGAGGGGATCCAAACCCACTCAAAGATACTAAAAGGGTCAATTTTTCTCAAGCATTTAGGGGAGAAGTTTTTCTTCATGGTTTCCTGTAGACCCAGGAAATCAAGGGAATGGTCACTTATTAAGTCAGAGAGGCAGGTGGCCATTCCTTTCTTGCCCACCCCTCTGCAGTTCCAAATGAGACCTCTCATTTGGAATGGGTTTTTTGTTTTTTGGACCTGGTAACCCTGCTAGGGGCCAGGGGAGGGTTACCACTATCTTTGTTTTCTACTGTCATTTTCTTTTGGCTTCTAGTCACAGGCCTAGATAGCTTGACAGCAGATTTGCTTTTTTTCTTTCTGCTCCCATTTTTATAAGAACAGAAATCTTCACTACAATACTCATCTTGTTCTAACCAAGATAAGCTAAGGGGGGCTTGTTTTCCAAACCCATTTGTGACCACCAGGTCATCCTGTTTCTCATTTCCCTTATTAATATCATCCTGTTTACTCAACAGATTTCCTCTAACATCCTCTAACTCATGCAGGATATCAATACAAGTAAAGTGATCATCTGGAATTAGAACCCCCATTTTATTAGCTCTACTTATTAGCTCAGCATCCCCCAAAGCAGCAAAAGAGTTTTTTCTAGGGTTTTGAGAGTTACCTTCCAGATTTTTCTTCTTGGCCACTTCCATGGCTTTTTGCATCATGTCTCCCTGCCTCTCCTGACCACATCGAATACTAAACCTCAAGTTAGTCTCAGGGAACAATGGAGGTGTGGGAATTATCTCATTGTCACAATCAGGCGATGGCAGGTGTACCAGATAATCATCTGATACCTTCAGCTTTGGATCCACCTCTCCTGTAACTTCTGAGACCTGCGAAACACCAGTTACTATTTCCGCATATGAACATTTCTTCTCGATCAAAGGAAGTACATTCACCTGCAATGTTTGCACATCAGTGCTCTTGTCAGGTGCATTTTCCTCATGATCAGAGATTTTTCCTCCATCTGATTTCACTTCACAACCCTCTTGAGAAGAATTCTCATTGGCCAGTTTCTCAATAAATAAAGTCTTATCATCATCACTTTCATAAGAGTCTGACAGGTTATCCTCCTCATTTTCTTTCTCTTTCTCAAGAGGGAGCAGGCGACAGGCCTTCCCTGTCGGGACCCCGATTCCAAGTCACACCGATCTAGCCTGTAACACCTCATATCACTTTGCGGCCTCACGCACGGTACTCCCACGGGTGTCGTCTTACCATGGCCCGGGACCGTTTGCGCCTTTTGGCTCACGTATATGACAATGTCGCTAGCATCCATATGACAGAGAACCCGGGCTGACATGGCTAGTCGTGAACCCAAAGCGGCACTAACGTATGGGGACAGGCATACATGAGTCAACATCGAACGTGTCGGTCAGCAGCGTGCGAATCCGGGCTGTAGCACTGGGCTAACAGGACTCCGGGAACCCGGGCTGTAGCAGGCTAGGCAGGACTCCGGATGTCACCGCGTGACATTTCCCCGAAGGGACAGACACAGGAACGATATGAAACACATGCCGGCCAGTCAAGTGTCCAGAGCAGTAGTGCTGGGCTAGCAGGACTCCGGTGAACCGGGCTGTAGCGGACTACTATGGCTCAAGGAGGCACTAGACTACATTTCCCCATAAGAGAGGCTGCTAAGGATAGACAACTAGATTGTCGGATCCCACACATACCAAGCATTTCAATCATACACACAATATGCTCGATATGTGCAAATACAACATGGCGTCACAACAAGACTCTACGACTCAGAGTATTTATTCATTAGGCTCCGGAGAGCGAGATATTACAAACAAGGGTCTCATGACCCAACATTCAGAGCATACAAGTCAAAGCACATGCGGAAGCTTAACATGTCTGAGTACAGACATCTACAAATGAAAAAGGCTGAGAAGCCTGACTATCTACTAGATCCTGCCGAGGGCACAAGATCGTAGCTGAGGTAACAAGCTAAACGTCGAAGTCCACACGGAACTACTAGCGAGACTGACGTCTCTCTGGAAAACATAAAATAAGCAAACGTGGGTACAAATGTACCCAGCAAGACTTACATTAGAACTATCTACATATGCATCGGTATCAACAAAGGGGGTGGTGGAGTTTAACTGCAGCAAGCCAGCTTTGACTCAGTGGCTAACCTGAACTACGACTGCAAGCAACTCTTTTGAGGTGGCGCACACGAGTCCACATATTCACCATATCAATACACCACTATGGATCCGCTCCCGTCTCCCTACGAGGACGCCATCCATAGCACTCACACTTATCTTGCGCATTTTAGAGTATCCACTTTCACTTGTCTATGAACTGTTATAGGCAACCCAGAAGTCCTTTACCGCGGACACGGCTATTCGAATAGATCATATTAACCCTGCAGGGGTGTACTTCGTCACACACGCTCTCGCCACTTACCACCATGTACACGTCGTGTACCTCGGCAACCTTCAAGCGGAAGCCTGGCGAGGGAGTCGGCCACGACCTGACTAACCACACAAGTCTCTAGTCCAGGTTTATCGCCTATTCGGGTTCCATCCGCAAGGAGATCCGGCCGGGGTGTCGCTCACGGCCCCAAACGATGTGTGCAGGGTTCCCGAGCCCACCATCCGGGTGCCACTCGGTACACCAGGCCACGTGTGCCTAGTCTGTCCCAAGCCCACCTGTACCGAGTGCCACTTGGTAGACTACTAACACTACCTACAAACACCAGAAACTAGTTGCAACTCCTGGACAGAGATCAGGTTGATTAATAAGTCGAGAGAGCTTGGAGCGCCCGGAGCCCAATGTGTGGTAGTAACTGTTCATGGATCACAAACACAGAACTCAGTTCCTGAGGACGGTTTCAATGAGACAACCCACCATGTACTCCTACATGGCCTCTCACCGCTACCTTTACCAAATCGTGTTCACACACTTAGCTCTCAACAGTAGGACATGTTCACCACTTTCCAATTCATCCCCGATGAATCAGACCTGACACAACTCTAAGCAATAGCAGGCATGACAAACAAGCATGAATGAGTAGGCACAGCAGGGCTCAAACAACTCCTACTCATGCTAGTGGGTTTCATCTATTTACTGTGGCAATGACAGGTCATGCAGAGGATAAAGGGGTTCAACTACCGCAGCAAGTAACAGATAGATCGTTGTTGTCCTAATGCAGTAAAAGAGAGCAGGAGCGAGAGAGTGGGATTGTATCGGAATGAGCAAGGGGGTTTTGCTTGCCTGGCACTTCTGAAGATAGCATTGAGTCTTCATTAGTGTCAACGATCACAACGCCGGAACATCGTCTACCGAGAGGGGACAAATACCGGCAAACAGAGAAGAACACGATCAATGCAATGCACAATATGATGCATGCTATGACGTGGCAATATGCTGTGGTTTGGCTAATGCAACTAGCAGCAAGTTAAATGGAGTTGGCTTGAATCAAAGATTCAAATTCAAACTCCATATGTGGAAATTCAAATGCCATTTACATGATTTGTCCTAAACAGTAGTCATAAGTTGTTCTAACATGCATGGAAATAGTACAGATGGATAGATTGGATTTTTCTGATCATTTTTCATATATAAATTATTTCATTTGGAGTTACGGTTGATTTTCTATGATTTTTAGAAGTTTATAGGATTTTCTGGAATTCCTGAATTATTTTAAATCCAGAAAAGGATTAATTGCGTCAGCACTGCGTCATGCCTGGGTCAGCAGTCAACTGGGTTGACCCAGGTCAAACCTGACGTGTGGGGCCACACGTCAGCGACACAGGGCTAATCCCGGTCAAACCCAGCGCTGACTGAGGTTTGACCAGGCCTGGGGCCCACTGTCAGTGGTTGTGGGCGGTTTAAGCAGCGGGGTTAGCGCCTAATGACGGTGCCACGTCATCGATCGCCGGAGCCTTGCCGGCGGTGACCAAAACGACGGCGGCTCGGCTCGGGTTTGAGCTACGGGGGGGTGGTTTGGTGAGCTAAGGGCACCGGGGAGTAGCTCTTGCTCGTCCGCATCCAAAGGACCGAACGGGAGGCAGCGGGGTGGCCGGGAGCAGCGCCGGCGGCGAGCAAGGCGGCGGCCGGAGTTCGGACGGGGCTGGGTTCGGCGCTACGGTGCACGGGAGGAGGAGCTGGTGGTGTCTACGGGCTCCTGGTGCTGCGTTGAGCACAGCGGTGAGCTTGGCTTCGAGCCACTGTGGCTCTAGCCACGTCGGCGACGAGGCACGGCGGCGGTGAGGTTCGGCCGCGGTGGTTAGTGGGGCTAGAGGAAGGAATCGACGGCGGGGAGAGAGGGGTTGGGGTGAGGGGCTCACGGTGGTTGCAGCGGTGGCCTCTTCGAGCTCGAGGAAGGCCGGACGGCGACGAGTCGACGATGGGGATCCGCGGCGGCCGACAATGAAGAAGAGGTCGGGAATGGCGTTTTGAGGCATCTGGCGTCGAGTGGGTCGACGGGGAGGATGAGGGCGTCGAGGCGGAGGCCATGGACACGTCGGCGAGGCGAGGGAGGGCATGTGGCCATGGCTATGGTGGCAGCGAGCTCGCGGCCGTCTCGGCCATGGTGGAGAGGGCGAGAGGGAGGCGAGGGGGAGAATGGCGGGGCGGTCAGAGCGATCCAGACGGCTCTCGCGGGTCTCTTCGCGGCGCCACGCAAGCTAGCAGGCAGGAGGTGGCATGGGCGCGTGTGTGCGCACGGCGAGCACGCGCTCGGCGTCCTTCTGGCGCGGTGGAGACGACGACTGGCGTCGGCCAGCTGGTTTGGGCCGTGCTGGGCCAGGCCAGGTAAGCGCCAGGTGAGTTTGCTCTCTCTCTCTCTCTCTTTTATTTCTGTTTCTGTTTTTCTATTTTGTTATTTTGTTCCGGGCTTTATTAAAAATGCCAGGGCATTTCCAAAAATCATGAAACTAATCAGGGCTACTGTTTAGAATACATCCAACAGTAAACATTTTAGTTTATGATTATTTGAGCATTTAAAATATTTAATAGCATTTAAATGCCCGAATGCAAATACTATATGATTTAATTCAGAGTCCAAATATGTCATGGAAAAATGTGCAGCACCTCTGGTTATTGTTTCCAACATTTTCCAGAAATGATGAACATTTTTGAAAGCCATTTGGAAACACTGAGAATATTTTAGTTGAGCCTAGTGAATTCCTTTGATGCTAGGGTTTATGCAATCCCCATTTCAATTTTCTGCAAAATTCAAACATGATGCACACCTGAAGCTAGCCTAGTGCAATACGAGAAGCTAGGGATGTGACAACTCGCCCCACTAAACTAGAATCTCGTCCCGAGATTCAAGCGTAGGGTAAGAGGAAAAGGGGACACAAAAGCTAACACAATCTTCTCGATCCCATTGTTCTTCTCGAAGATGTTGATTCATTGCATCATCTTGATCTTGACATCTTTTCTTTCGAGAGCTTCATCCAACTATGATGACGGAAGAGAGGGAAACTCTACAGGATTGATCTTCTCAAAGATCGAGCTATGCAAGATCAACTTGCGGAATGAGATGTTGAAACATCTCGAGTTGAGACACAAAACACATCGAGAGGGATGGAAGAACAAACGATGAGGTTTGATTTGGTGGGCAACAATCCCACGCTTAGATAATATGGTGCATGGGTTCCAAAGCAGCGAGGAGTTAGTTGCCATGACTCCATAACGGGGCACCTTAGGAAAGGTGACTCGTAGAATTCTTCCCTTAAGTGGCAAAAAGAATTACTTTTGATACAAAGATCATTGAAACTCTTTATACCAGCGTAAGGCAATTTACAAATAATCGTTTGAAAGAATTCAAAAGAATGGCACACTCAATTTGGAAAGGAAACTATGGTTATAGAACAACTCGGCAAATGGAAGGCACATTCCAGTTGATACCAAGGACATAACCTAGTGACTGAGCGTGCTTTCAAGAACTTGAGCATTTCCGTATTCATCAAGGTTTTACCAACATCCGTGCCGAGGATCCTGGCAACACATCATACTATCATGATGAACGGTCATGGAGGATGCAGGTGCAGAGGAGGACAACACTTTCTCAGATTTGACCTTAGCGAGGCCAAGGGAACGAAACCTGGATGATCGACCGAGAGACATTTAGCACTCCGCTTCTAATGTTCTCCTTGATGTTCTAGCTACCATTGTCATGCTTAAAAGCTCAACATGGCCATCAAGTAGTGGTCGGACTTCGGAATGCAAAGGATCCATAAGGAACAACTAGGGAGCAACTCCTACGAAATCCTTATGGGGAGGTGGCCAACTTTCTCAATCAAGATACTACAATAATAGGTCTTCCGGCTGGGTGTGTTGGCCACGACATCCACTTACCGGTAACAGAGAGACCATTAGTATAGTTCTTGGGAAACGTTCAACCATCACATCTGCCTGAGATTCAGATCTGGTTGGTGTCGGGATATTCCAGACTCATCAGGTCTAGAAAGAAAAATGAAAGTTTGCAACACAAATCGACGAGATGACGTTGCGAGATTCTCAGGGGATGAACTACGATAGCAAGCTCCAAAACATGAGTTGGTTCTGCTAAACACATGTGAACACGCTGTCCCAGACAAGCATGACCACATAGTAGTCTTATGATAAAACACTACCGAGTTCAGGTGGGGAACCATCATCGAGGATATTGGAGTCTTGTGCATGATCTAGAATTAGCACAACAACTCCTTTTCCTTGAACAAATCAATCAGTGGCTTGGTGTGCTAGGAACACATATGGAATGGAGGTAATTAATCTACAAAACCATAGAATACATTCGCACATGCATAATTGACTTGGGATGGTACCAGAGGAAACAAAAACAAGCTTTCCCGAATCCACGGTGGCAACTTAAATCAAATGCACATGAATTAGAGGAAGTCACTACTTTCATCCAAACATATACTTCATGAGCTAGCACGAAGAAAATGCTTTCAAAAGTTTCCAACACTAGCTGGATGTTCAACACGAATCATGGAGGAGACAAAATGCTGTTGATGGGCTCAATAGCAACTCATCAGAATTTCCATATCACTGGACTCCCACCATCATGTGAACACGGTGATAGCATTGGTCAGATCCAAAAGATATAATGGTGTATGCTCGAGGATCAACCACGAGTAAGACAACATTACGAACACCATTGGTTCTGATTTGATTTGACGATAGCCCATACTCAAATCAAAGTTTGGTTAAGATGATAGGTCCATTAATTGATCACGAGGACCAATCGATGAAGAAATTATCTTTCTACGACAAACACACACACAAGAGATATCCTTTGGAAATAACTAAGCCAGGCAAGCTTTTATCTTCCAACTCTCCAAGTTGTTGTTTAGCTTGACCAACTAGCTCAGGGGTATCCAACACGGATTCTTGGTGAAGGGGTGGTTTACAGGAAACCAACTTGATCACGAGCTCAACATAATAGTCAGGAAACAACCTGGTGATACTTCCGAGAAGATAATCAGAAAATCACAACCACCGATATGTTACAAAGCTCGAGAACAATCTTGCTTTTCAGGGCAAGACGATGTGATCAAAAAGGGCGAGGAATTGATACAATCCTAACTCGTTGACCGAAGAGTGCACCAGGAAACTGGACTAGGTAACACGATCAATCTCGGGATGATGATTGAACAACCAACACGCTAAGAATGAGGGTATTGCCATTAACTACCAAGCAACGAGTTGCTCAGAGTATTGATTTCACACATCACGGTTCACTTGTCGGTGTTCCAGTTGTGACAACACGGGACCGAGGAATGAATAATGATGGCGAGAAGTATCACTGCGTCAAGAATTCATAAGAGGTGGTACAATTCTCATGACACTCTTGACATAAAGATGGTAATACTCCAAGGTAGAACAGAATCAAAAGCTGGTTTGGCGTTTTGATCTGCGGAATACAACTACTTTGACCCAATCCCAGAGATGGACGAGGTACTGGAGTTTGTTTCTCCTAGTCATTCTGAAATAGAACGGCTTGACGGGCCACAAGGATAATAAGCATCGATAACACGGATGCATAATTCCTCCTGACTATCAATTGACAGACGATGGTCGGAATACAGCTAAAGAGGGACAACCCAAAGGAACATATGTTTTTCTGAGTTGTGGATGCATGAATTAGTATGTCGAACAAATTCAACATATTTCTTCCGGATAACCCATGCAGAGGAGGAAGGACTGGCAGAGTCACAATATGAATGGAGTACTCCTCAAGAGCACTTTGGTTGTGATCTTTCGGTTAAAAGAACTTCTGCCATGATGGTTCATGGTATTGGAAGAATGAAATACCACGGGCCTCGAGGACTCATGCAAAGGTTACTAATATCCTAAAGGAACGAGCAAACACTATCAACAGGAGGTAAGTGGAGTGAATCTTGGGCCAAGAACCCAAGGGTAGAATACCTACTACTAAATAGCATCACGAGATGCTTTCGAGAATGGTGGCCAGAATCATCACACCGGGAACACAAAACATGGCTAGATTACTAGGTGACTCCCTAAGACACCTAGGGTCATAATAATAGCTCCAACATATATGTCGAGGCAATAGAGTGCCTCAACGCACCGGTAGTGTGCTTAATCTGGCCCAAAGGGACGCAAAAACAGAGGGAAATGATTTGCAAATGCATCAGATTGTTTAGAAACCTGGGATGACTCGGACAGCATGACGGCTGTAAATGCTCAGAAAGGATTTGAGACATTCACAAGGATTTGCATAGTCACTTAACAACATCATATCATGGTTCTGGGATGAACTGTCAACACATGGAAGTAGTAGAAACTGAGCTGAGGCTTCAGACTAACAATCCTACGAGTCTACGGATTAGTAACACGTGATCCTGATAGAAAGATGAGAAGCCTAGTTCTTAATCCCCGTAGAAGAGAAGAGGGTGACTCAGATCAGAAGGGCATAAGGTAAAGGAGTAAAAAGAGCCTTACGTTCCCTTCCACAATCAATTCCCTTATATAACTAAAGCATTTCTAGACTCAACTTCGACCAGTTTGGCTTTGTAAACCTACAGGCAGTCAGGCTCTAATACCAAAGCTGTCGGGACCCCGATTCCAAGTCACACCGATCTAGCCTGTAACACCTCATATCACTTTGCGGCCTCACGCACGGTACTCCCACGGGTGTCGTCTTACCATGGCCCGGGACCGTTTGCGCCTTTTGGCTCACGTATATGACAATGTCGCTAGCATCCATATGACAGAGAACCCGGGCTGACATGGCTAGTTGTGAACCCAAAGCGGCACTAACGTATGGGGACAGGCATACATGAGTCAACATCGAACGTGTCGGTCAGCAGCGTGCGAATCCGGGCTGTAGCACTGGGCTAACAGGACTCCGGGAACCCGGGCTGTAGCAGGCTAGGCAGGACTCCGGATGTCACCGCGTGACATTTCCCCGAAGGGACAGACACAGGAACGATATGAAACACATGCCGGCCAGTCAAGTGTCCAAAGCAGTAGTGATGGGCTAGCAGGACTCCGGTGAACCGGGCTGTAGCGGACTACTATGGCTCAAGGAGGCACTAGACTACATTTCCCCATAAGATAGGCTGCTAAGGATAGACAACTAGATTGTCGGATCCCACACATACCAAGCATTTCAATCATACACACAATATGCTCGATATGTGCAAATACAACATGGCGTCACAACAAGACTCTACGACTCAGAGTATTTATTCATTAGGCTCCGGAGAGCGAGATATTACAAACAAGGGTCTCATGACCCAACATTCAGAGCATACAAGTCAAAGCACATGCGGAAGCTTAACATGTCTGAGTACAGACATCTACAAATGAAAAAGGCTGAGAAGCCTGACTATCTACTAGATCCTGCCGAGGGCACAAGATCGTAGCTGAGGTAACAAGCTAAACGTCGAAGTCCACACGGAACTACTAGCGAGACTGACGTCTCTCTGCAAAACATAAAATAAGCAAACGTGGGTACAAATGTACCCAGCAAGACTTACATCAGAACTATCTACATATGCATCGGTATCAACAAAGGGGGTGGTGGAGTTTAACTGCAGCAAGCCAGCTTTGACTCAGTGGCTAACCTAAACTACGACTGCAAGCAACTCTTTTGAGGTGGCGCACACGAGTCCACATATTCACCATATCAATACACCACTATGGATCCGCTCCCGTCTCCCTACGAGGACGCCATCCATAGCACTCACACTTATCTTGCGCATTTTAGAGTATCCACTTTCACTTGTCTATGAACTGTTATAGGCAACCCAGAAGTCCTTTACCGCGGACACGGCTATTCGAATAGATCATATTAACCCTGCAGGGGTGTACTTCGTCACACACGCTCTCGCCACTTACCACCATGTACACGTCGTGTACCTCGGCAACCTTCAAGCGGAAGCCTGGCGAGGGAGTCGGCCACGACCTGACTAACCACTTAAGTCTCTAGTCCAGGTTTATCGCCTATTCGGGTTCCATCCGCAAGGAGATCCGGCCGGGGTGTCGCTCACGGCCCCAAACGATGTGTGCAGGGTTCCCGAGCCCACCATCCGGGTGCCACTCGGTACACCAGGCCACGTGTGCCTAGTCTGTCCCAAGCCCACCTGTACCGGGTGCCACTTGGTAGACTACTAACACTACCTACAAACACCAGAAACTAGTTGCAACTCCTGGACAGAGATCAGGTTGATTAATAAGTCGAGAGAGCTTGGAGCGCCCGGAGCCCAATGTGTGGTAGTAACTGTTCATGGATCACAAAAACAGAACTCAGTTCCTGAGGACGGTTTCAATGAGACAACCCACCATGTACTCCTACATGGCCTCTCACCGCTACCTTTACCAAATCGTGTTCACACACTTAGCTCTCAACAGTAGGACATGTTCACCACTTTCCAATTCATCCCCGATGAATCAGACCTGACACAACTCTAAGCAATAGCAGGCATGACAAACAAGCATGAATGAGTAGGCACAGCAGGGCTCAAACAACTCCTACTCATGCTAGTGGGTTTCATCTATTTACTGTGGCAATGACAGGTCATGCAGAGGATAAAGGGGTTCAACTACCGCAGCAAGTAACAGATAGATCGTTGTTGTCCTAATGCAGTAAAAGAGAGCAGGAGCGAGAGAGTGGGATTGTATCGGAATGAGCAAGGGGGTTTTGCTTGCCTGGCACTTCTGAAGATAGCATTGAGTCTTCATTAGTGTCAACGATCACAACGCCAGAACATCGTCTACCGAGAGGGGACAAATACCGGCAAATAGAGAAGAACACGATCAATGCAATGCACAATATGATGCATGCTATGACGTGGCAATATGCTGTGGTTTGGGCTAATGCAACTAGCAGCAAGTTAAATGGAGTTGGCTTGAATCAAAGATTCAAATTCAAACTCCAGATGTGGAAATTCAAATGCCATTTAAATGATTTGTCCTAAACAGTAGTCATAAGTTGTTCTAACATGCATGGAAATGGTACAGATGGATAGATTGGATTTTTCTGATCATTTTTCATATATAAATTATTTCATTTGGAGTTACGGTTGATTTTCTATGATTTTTAGAAGTTTATAGGATTTTCTGGAATTCCTGAATTATTTTAAATCCAGAAAAGGATTAATTGCGTCAGCACTGCGTCATGCCTGGGTCAGCAGTCAACTGGGTTGACCCAGGTCAAACCTGACGTGTGGGGCCACACGTCAGCGACACAGGGCTAATCCCGGTCAAACCCAGCGCTGACTGAGGTTTGACCAGGCCTGGGGCCCACTGTCAGTGGTTGTGGGCGGTTTAAGCAGCGGGGTTAGCGCCTAATGACGGTGCCACGTCATCGATCGCCGGAGCCTTGCCGGCGGTGACCAAAACGACGGCGGCTCGGCTCGGGTTTGAGCTACGGGGGGGGTGGTTTGGTGAGCTAAGGGCACCGGGGAGTAGCTCTTGCTCGTCCGCATCCAAAGGACCGGACGGGAGGCAGCGGGGTGGCCGGGAGCAGCGCCGGCGGCGAGCAAGGCGGCGGCCGGAGTTCGGACAGGGCTGGGTTCGGCGCTACGGTGCACGGGAGGAGGAGCTGGTGGTGTCTACGGGCTCCTGGTGCTGCGTTGAGCACAGCGGTGAGCTTGGCTTCGAGCCACTGTGGCTCTAGCCACGTCGGCGACGAGGCACGGCGGCAGTGAGGTTCGGCCGCGGTGGTTAGTGGGGCTAGAGGAAGGAATCGACGGTGGGGAGAGAGGGGTTGGGGTGAGGGGCTCACGGTGGTTGCAGCGGTGGCCTCTTCGAGCTCGGGGAAGGCCGGACGGTGACGAGTCGACGATGGGGATCCGCGGCGGCTGACGATGAAGAAGAGGTCGGGAACGGCGTTTTGAGGCATCTGGCGTCGAGTGGGTCGACGGGGAGGATGAGGGCGTCGAGGCGGAGGCCATGGACACGTCGGCGAGGCGAGGGAGGGCCTGTGGCCATGGCTATGGTGGCAGCGAGCTCGCGGCCGTCTCGGCCATGGTGGAGAGGGCGAGAGGGAGGCGAGGGGGAGAATGGCGGGGCGGTCAGAGCGATCCAGACGGCTCTCGCGGGTCTCTTCGCGGCGCCACGCAAGCTAGCAGGCAGGAGGTGGCATGGGCGCGTGTGTGCGCACGGCGAGCACGCGCTCGGCGTCCTTCTGGCGCGGTGGAGACGACGACTGGCGTCGGCAGCTGGTTTGGGCCGTGCTGGGCCAGGCCAGGTAAGCGCCAGGTGAGTTTGCTCTCTCTCTCTCTTTTATTTCTGTTTCTATTTTTCTATTTTGTTATTTTGTTCCGGGCTTTATTAAAAATGCCAGGGCATTTCCAAAAATCATGAAACTAATCAGGGCTACTGTTTAGAATACATCCAACAGTAAACATTTTAGTTTATGATTATTTGAGCATTTAAAATATTTAATAGCATTTAAATGCCCGAATGCAAATACTATATGATTTAATTCAGAGTCCAAATATGTCATGGAAAAATGTGCAGCACCTCTGGTTATTGTTTCCAACATTTTCCAGAAATGATGAACATTTTTGAAAGCCATTTGGAAACACTGAGAATATTTTAGTTGAGCCTAGTGAATTCCTTTGATGCTAGGGTTTATGCAATCCCCATTTCAATTTTCTGCAAAATTCAAACATGATGCACACCTGAAGCTAGCCTAGTGCAATACGAGAAGCTAGGGATGTGACAACTCGCCCCACTAAACTAGAATCTCGTCCCGAGATTCAAGCGTAGGGTAAGAGGAAAAGGGGACACAAAAGCTAACACAATCTTCTCGATCCCATTGTTCTTCTCGAAGATGTTGATTCATTGCATCATCTTGATCTTGACATCTTTTCTTTCGAGAGCTTCATCCAACTATGATGACGGAAGAGAGGGAAACTCTACAGGATTGATCTTCTCAAAGATCGAGCTATGCAAGATCAACTTGCGGAATGAGATGTTGAAACATCTCGAGTTGAGACACAAAACACATCGAGAGGGATGGAAGAACAAACGATGAGGTTTGATTTGGTGGGCAACAATCCCACGCTTAGATAATATGGTGCCAGCGGTCCGGGCACGGCGGCCCAGATCCACCCGCACCCACCGCGACGTCCCACTTGTCGAAGCTCGTGTCGCCGGAGCCCGACGTCCTGGTAGTCGAGGACTGCCCCATGTCCTCCTTGCGCTTCCACACATTGCTGTCCCGTCCACGGCCACCGCCGCGGTCGAATCGTCCCGCCCCACGGCCATGCCTGCCTGCGCCGAAACCATTCCCCCTCATCTCTCCACCCCCACAACCTTGTTTCGGATCTGGATTTTTGGGTGGAGGTGGGGAAGCGACGACCTGAGCAAAGGATCTAGCGTCGCCGCGGATCTTGCCCTCCCACCAAGAGAAGGAGGGAGGAACCCTAATTTCTCTCCTCTGCGGCGCCTCCCAGAGATGGAGCAGGCACTCGTCGATATCTGAAAACGCGGAGCGAGAGCGAGGTAGCGGCGTATTAGTACCTGGGGCGTGGGACGAAACCCTAGCTCGCGACGGATCTGGGCGGTTGGTGTCCGCTGCTCCCACGTGTCGAGGATCCGGGTCATGGCGGTCGGGGCCACGCCCAAGCACCCCGGGTCTCTTGTCCGGTCGTGGTGGAGGTCGGGGGGGCCGTGCACGACCACCTCAACCTTGTCCCCGTGTACCGCATCCCCTTTCTCCAGATCAGCATGATCCGTGCGCCCCGTCGCCTCATCGACGCACGTCGGAGCACCGCACGACGAGCCAATCACCAGCAGGCGGTCCTCGATCCTGGCGAAGTGGCATGGGAAGGAGACGAAGCAGCCCACGTCAATCCGTTCCCCCTCGTGCACATAGCGCGCATCCACCATGAACCCGCAAGAATCGAGGAGGACGAGCCGTTGGATGTCTCGTGGAACGTGGCGGTGCGGCGCACGAGATCCACCACGTACGACACCCGCCGTGTCCAAGATAGTATATTTATATGTGAAATCTCTCTTCCTTTAATATTCTTTCATGAATTGTTCAAGTGACCAATTCTACATTTGCTAACTTTCAATAAGTTTACTACCTATACTTATTATGTGTGAAGTCATTACTCCCCATGTTATAAGCATATGAAACATATATAAATTCAGATTTATGATATTCAATTCATTCAACCATTTACTCATAGGATATACGTGAAGCACGTGAGTAAATGACAGACTACTCCAAAAGATATAAGTGAAGAATACTGAGTAGTCAAATAATTAACTAGCCATGGGAGGATTCTTTTTCATTAAAGATTTCAGATCCAATGATTTTATTCAAACACCAAATAAAATTGAAAATACGCTCCAAGCAAAACACATATCATGTAACGAATAAAAATATAGCTCCTAGTAAGGTATACCGAAAGTTTAGAAGACGAAAGAGGGGATGCCCTCCGGGGCATCCCCAAGCTTAGGCGATTGAGTCTTCCTTGAATATTACCTTGGGGTGCCTTGGGCATCCCCAAGCTTAGGGTATTTCTACTCCTTATTCTCCTCATATCGATATCTCACCCAAAGCTTGAAAACTTCAATCACACAAAACTTAACGGAACTTCGTGAGATAGGTTAGTATGATAAAGAGTAAACCATTCACCTTGGTACTGTCAAAGACAAGGTTCATAATTGTTCTCACACAATGCCTACTGTACCATATCATTTAAACAATTTATATTGAGAAATATAAGCCATAGAAACTAGAAAACAAGCAAACTATGCAATGAAAACGGAATCTGTCAGAAACAGAACAGTCTGTAATGATCTGAACAGCAACCATACTTATGCTACTCCAAAAATTATGAAATAATTGGTGGACGTGAGGAATTTGTCTATTAATCTTCTGCAAAAAGAATCAACTCGAAAGCACTCTTCTGTAAAAAAATGGCGGCTAATCCCGTGAGCGCAAAGTTTCTGTTTTTTTTTACAGCAAGATCACATTAACTTTCACCCAAGTCTTCCCAAAGGTCTTACTTGGCACTTTATTGAAACAAAAGCTATAAAACATGATTAATACAGTAGCTTAATCATGTAAACACACAAAAACAGTAAGGGTAAATATTGGGTTGTCTCCCAACAAGCGATTTTCTTTAGTGCCTTTTAGCTAGGCATGATGATTTCAATGATGCTCACATAAAAGAAAAGAATTGAAACATAAAGAGAGCATCATGAAGAATATTACTAGCACATTTAAATCTAACCCACTTCCTATGCCTAGGTATTTTGTGAGCACATAATTTATAGGAACAAGAATCAACTAGCATAGGAAGGCAAAACAAGTATAACCTCAAAACTTTAAGCACATAGAGAGGAAACTTGATATTATTGCAACTCCTACAAGCATATATTCCTTCCTCATAATAACTTTCAGTAGCATCATGAATGAATTCAACAATATAACCATCACATAAAACATTCTTTTCATGATCTACAAGCATAGAAATTTTTCTACTCTCCACATAAGCAAAATTCTTCTCATTCGGAATAGTGGGATCACTAATTCCTAAAGTTGACACTCTTCCAAACCCGCTTTAGATGATAGTATTATTCATACTCCAAAATATATAAGTGAAGTTCATGGAGCATTCTAAAATTAATATAGACTAACCAATATCCAAGCTCAAAATATATAAGTGAAGCACACGAAGCATTCTATAAAACCATACTCAAAAGATTTAAGTGAAGCACAAAGTGCATTCTATAAGGTCATACTCAAAAGATATAAGTGAAGCACATGAATCATTATATAAATTGATGAAGGGACATCTCATACTAGCATGGTTCTTAAATAAAAAGAAAAACACAAAGGACACAAATCATGTGAACAAAACAAAAACCGAGGTAAAACGATAATTGTTGAAGAAGAAAGATGGGATGCCAACCGGGGCATCCCCAAGCTTAGATGCTTGAGTATCCTTTGAAATATCTACTTGGGGTGCCTTGGGCATCCCCAAGCTTGAACTCTTGCCTCTCATTATTCTTCTCATATTCATAGCTCCTCGATCTTCGAACACTTCATCCACACAAAACTTTAATAAAAACTTTGTGAGATCCGTTAGTGTAATAAAGCAAACTACCACTTTAAGGTACTGTAATGAGCTCATTCTTTATTTATATTGGTGTTAAACCTACTGTATTACAACTTCTCTATGGTTCGTACCCCCCCCCCCCGATACTAGCCATAGATTCATCAAAATAAGCAAACAACACGCGAAAAACAGAATCTGTCAAAAACAGGACAGTCTGTAGTAATCTGGAAGTTTAGTAAACTTCTGTAACTCCAAAAATTATGAAATAAATTTGAAAATTTGAAAAAATTGTACGGAAGTAATGTGTAAAATGTTTCAGACCCATTTGACCTTCCAGTAAAAAATGTAAAGTCATGCGCTACAGCCAAAGTTTCTGTTTTTGTTCTGCACATAGTAAACAAGCAATCTAATCATCCTAAAACCAAAGCTTGGCACATTATTTTTATAATACAATCGATATACACAAGGGGATAATTATTTACAGAGAAACTTCCATGAAAAATTCTACATTGTTTCCGTGGGCATGAACACAAGTGCTCAAGGTCGACCCTCACTTCTTCAATGCATAACTTTCCAATCACTTCTCTTTTTGAAAAACTTTCTAGGCATGAGAGGAAAGTATTTTATTTTTTTGCATTTTCATTCTTTTAAAAAAAATTGTATGTTTGACCCACAACTAAACAGAAACAAAAAGGAAAAATAAATCTACTTAGTGAAGAAAGCAAACAAGCACACACGAGAATATCAACCCCACGCTATTGCTCCCCGGCAACGGCGCCAGAAAAGAGCTTGATAATCCCCAAGTGCAGGGAATCATCGTAGCAATTCCCAAAGATGGAAGTGATAAGTATGGAGTGTCGAACCCACAAGGAGCTAAAGGTAAGATCAATATTCTCTCAAGTCCTATCTGCCACTGATACGACTCTACGTACACCGAGCGTTTGCTTCCAACTAGAAACGAGAAATAAAACTACGTTGTGGGTATGAAGAGGATAACTTTGCATGATATCGGAGAGCTAAAATATAAAAGTAGGTGCTGTTATCATTAAGTTAGAATATATTACTAAATATTATAAATAGCGAGTGTGGAATAATGATGGATTGGTGTGCGGAATTGTCCTAGGCAATTGTTAACAAGACTGGTAATCACTATTGCAATTTCAGATGAGGGAGAGACATAAGCTAACATACTTTCTCATCTTGGATCATATGTACTTATGATTGGAACTCTAGCAAGCATCCGCAACTACTAAAGATCATTAAGGTAAAACCCAACCATAGCATTAAAGCATCAAGTCCCCTTTATCCCATACGCCGTGACCCACTTATCCATGTTTATGCTTCTGTCACTCAAGCAACGCAGACAATAAGTAAACCATGGACATATTGCAACACCCTACAGTGGGAATCCCTCACGCTTGCGCAACACAGAGGGTGCAATAGGACAGCACCAAAATAAAACATACAACTCATACCAATCTAGATCATCAATCAACCCAAAGACAAAGGATATCTACTCAAAACATCATAGGATGGCAACACATCATTGGATCATAATATGTGGCATAAAGCACCATGTTCAAGTAGGAATTACAGCGGGGTGCGGGAGAGTGGGCCGCATAAAATAGATGAGGATGGTGATGATGATGGTGATGTTGATGAAGGCGATCACCGCGGCGATGATTCGCCTCCCGATGGCACTCCGGCGCCACCGAGAGAGAGGAGGAGAGGCTCTCCCCCTTGTGCTTCCTCCTCCATGGCCTCCGCCCTGGATGGGGAGAGGTTCCCCCTCTGGTCCATGGCCTTCATGGCGATGATGACCCCTCCGGGATCCTCCTCCATGGCCTCTGGTGATGATGGCCCCCTCCGGCAGGGTGCCAGAGAGGGCCTAGATTGATTTCTCATGGCTACAGAGGCTTGCGGTGGCGGAACTTCCGATCTAGGTTCTGTTCTGGGGTTTTCTTGATTTATAGGAGGAGTTGGCGTTGATTTCACGTCAGGGGGGGCCTCGGGGAGTCCACGAGGCAGGGGGCGCGCCCCCCACCCTCGTGGGGCCCACGGGACTCCCCTCCGGTGGAGTTTTGTTCCAGTATTTTTCATATTTTCCAGAAAAATTCTCCGTTGATTTTCATCACATTCCGAGAACTTTTATTTCTGCACAAAAACAACACCACGGTAGTTCTGCTGAAAACAATGTCAGTTCGGGTTAGTTCTAATCAAATCATACCAAAATCATATAAAACTATTGTAAACATGGCATGAATACTTCATAAATTATAGATACGTTGGAGACGTATCAATGTCACGCTAGAAAACTTGTCAGTAGATTGGACTCGTGAAATATTATACTCTCTGCGGGTGTGTGTGGTACTTGTTTTGCAGAGCCGGACACGTTTTCCGTGTTCGAAGGCTGTTTTGGAGTATTCATAGGAGGAACCCGCCTTGCAATGCCGAAGACAATCTGCGCGTCGGACACATCGTCATTGAAGCCTGGTTCAGGGGCTACTGTGGGAGTCCTGGATTAAGGGGTCCTCGGGCGTCCGGACTATGTAACATGGGCTGGACTAATGGGCTATGAAGATACAAGACAGAAGACTTCCACCCGTGTCCGGATGGGACTCTCCTTTGTGTGGGTGGCAAGCTTGGCGTTCAGATATGTAGATTCCTTCCTTTGTAAACCAACTCTGTACAACCCTAGGCCCCTCTGGTGTCTATATAAACCGAAGGGTTTAGTCCGTAGAGGCAATCAAAATCATGCAGGCTAGACATCTAGGGTTTAGCCATTACGATCTCGTGGTAGATCAACTCTTGTAATCCTCATAATCATCAAGATCAATCAAGCAGGAAGTAGGGTATTACCTCCATCAAGAGGGCCCAAACCTGGGTAAACATCGTGTCCCCCGTCTCCTGTTACCATCGACCTTAGACGCACAGTTCGGGACCCCTACCCGAGATCCGCCAGTTTTGACACCGACATCGAGCAGTACGGGCTGGTAGAGGGCCAAATATTCAACGAGCATGCAAGCGAGGCGGCCATGGCCGCCATGGCCGCAGCGAATCCGAACTTCGTTGCGGAGTAGTGCATGCTCTACAAGGCCACGCGCATCGCTCGCAACAAAGTTCTGGCATAATCGGACGCGGCCGCCAGCTGCGCGTCCTACACACCACCTTCCGATGTTCGGGGGAGCACGTGAAAGGTGGATAGTGATGGACCATCCACGTCCATCATCGACCTCATGTCCACTGGCCTTGGCGACGGATGGGTCGCAGATTGTGTCCCAAGTAGGTCGGTCCGTCTCCCAAGTTCTACTCTCCACTTCACGGGTCTTGAACCCCGCCGCCATTCATGGAGACGGTAGATGGAGAACGTGGTCGCTGATGCGGAATACAAAGGAAGTGGACGACGACCGCAACCGTAGGATATGTTTAGGGTTGGACCGCTTTTTTTGTTCCAAAAGTTCAAAACATAATGAAAATCCGTGTTTGCATGAATCTCGTCCGGTTTATATGAAAATCCGTCGTGTTTATATGAATTTTGTCCGGTTAGTTGAAAACTGTTTGAAATGTATGCGGGCATGATGTCTACTACACAACTTATTTTTGTAGACTCGTGTTGAGCCTCCAAGCGCAGAGTTTTGTAGGACAATAGCAATTTTCCCTTAAGTAGATGACTTAAGATTTATCAATCTATGGGAGGCGTAGGATGAAGATGGTCTCTCTCAAACAACCTTGCAACCAAATACAAGAAATCTCTTATGTCCCCAACACACCAATACAATGGCAAATTTGTTGGGAAACGTAGCATGTAATTTCAAAAAAAATCCTACGCTCACGTAAGATCTATCTAGGAGATGCATAGCAACAAGAGGGGGGGAGTGTGTCCATGTACCCTCGTAGACCGAAAGCGGAAGCATTTGACAACACGGTTGATGTAGTCGAACTTATTCTTGTTCCGACCGATCAAGCACCGAACGTACGGCACCTCCGAGTTCTGCACACGTTCAGCTTGATGACGTCCCTCGAACTCTTGATCTAGCAAAGTGTCAAGGGAGAATTCCGTCAACACGACGGCGTGGTGACGGTGATGGTGAAGTGATCCGCGCAGGGCTTCGCCTAAGCACTATGTGAATATGACCAGAGGCGTAAACTGTGGAGGGGGCGCCCCAAGTAGGAGGAATCCTACTTGGGAGCCTCCCCAATTCGGCCTCCCCCCTTCCATAAGTTCCAGAGGGGGAAGGAAGGAGGAGGGAGAGGGAAGGAAGGGGGAGGCCGAATCCCTCCCCTTCCTTCTCTCTTCCCCTCTTTCCTTCTCCTCCTATTTCGGCCTATATGGGGGCGCACCATCCCCTTAGGGGCTGGTCTGTCCCCCTCTTGGCCCATTAGGCCCATATAGTTGCCGGGGGGGCCCGGAACCCCTTCGGTGGCCCGATATGTACCTGGTACCCCCAGAACACTTTTGGTGCCCGAATATCATCGTCCTATATATGAATCTTTACCTCTCGACCATTTTGAGACTCCTCGTCATGTTCGTGATCTCATCCGGGAATCCGAACAACATTCAGTCACCAAATCACATAACTTATATAATACAAAATCGTCATCGAACGTTAAGCATGCGGACCCTACGGGTTCAAGAACTATGTAGACATGATCGAGACACCTCTCCGGTCAATAACCAATAGCGGAACCTGGATGCTCATATTGGTTCCTACATATTCTACGAAGATCTTTATCAGTCGTACCGTAATGACAACATACGTTATTCCCTTTGTCATCGATATGTTACTTGCCCGAGATTCGATCGTCGGTATCTTCATACCTAGTTCAATCTAGTTACCGGCAAGTCTCTTTACTCATTCCGTAATACATCATCCCGCAACTAACTCATTAGTCACATTGCTTGCAAGGCTTATTATGATGTGCATTACCGAGAGGGCCCAGAGATACCTCTCCGATACTCGGAGTGACAAATCCTAATCTCAATCTATGCCAACCCAACAAACACCTTCGGAGATACCTGTAGAGCATCTTTATAATCACCCAGTTACGTTGTGACATTTGATAGCACACAAGGTATTCCTCCGGTATCCGGGAGTTGCATAATCTCATAGTCAAAGGAATATGTATATGACATGAAGAAAGCAATAGCAATAGCAATAAAACCGAACGATCAATATGATAAGCTAACGGATGGGTCTTTTCCATCACATCATTCTCCTAATGATGTGATCCCGTTCATCAAATGACAACACATGTCTATGGTTAGGAAACTTAACCATCTTTGATTAACGAGCTAGTCTAGTAGAGTCTTACTAGGAACACTGTGTTTTGTCTATGTATTCACACATGTATCAAGTTTTTGGTTAATACAATTCTAGCATGAATAATGAACATTTATCATGATATAAGGAAATATAAAATAACAACTTTATTATTGCCTCTAGGGCATATTTCCTTTAGTCCCCCACTTGCACTAGAGTCAATAATCTAGATTACATTGTAATGATTCTAACACCCATGGAGTCTTGGTGTTGATCAGGTTTTGCTCGTGGAAGAGGCTTAGTCAACGGGTCTGCCACATTCAGATCCGTATGTATTTTGCAAATCTCTATGTCTCCCTCCTTGACTTGATCACGGATGGAGTTGAAGCGTCTCTTGATGTGTTTGGTTCTTTTGTGAAATTTGGATTCCTTCGGCAAGGCAATTGCTCCAGTATTGTCACAAAAGATTTTCATTGGACCCTATGCACTAGGTATTACACCTAGATCAGATATGAACTCCTTCATCCAGACTCCTTCATTCTCTGCTCTGGAAGCAGCTATGTACTCCGCTTCACACGTAGATCCTGCCACGACGCTTTGCTTCGAACTGCACCAACTGCCAGCTCCACCATTCAATATAAATACGTATCCGTTTTGTGACTTAGAGTCATCCGGATCAGTGTCAAAGCTAGCATCGACGTAACCATTTACGACAAGCTCTTTGTCACCTCCATAAACGAGAAACATATCCTTAGTACTTTTCAGGTACTTCAGGATGTTCTTGACCGCTGTCCAGTGATCCACTCCTGGATTACTTTTGTACCTCCCTGCTAGACTTATAGCAAGGCACATATCAGGTTTGGTACACAACATAGCATACATGATAGAACCTATGGCTGAGGCATAGGGAATGACTTTCATTTTCTCTCTATCTTCTGCAGTGGTCGGGCATTGAGTCTAACTCAACTTCACACCTTGTAACACAGGCAAGAACCCTTTCTTTGACTGATCCATTTTGAACTTCTTCAAAACTTTATCAAGGTATGTGCTTTGTGAAAGTCCAATTAAGCGTCTTGATCTATCCCTATAGATCTTGATGCCCAATATATAAGTAGCTTCGCCGAGGTCTTTCATTGAAAAACTCTTATTCAAGTATCCTTTTATGCTATCCAGAAATTCTATATCATTTCCAATCAACGATATGTCATCCACATATAATCTTAGAAATGCTACAGAGAGCTCCCACTCAATTTCTGGTAAATACATGTTTCTCCAAAAGTCTGTATAAAACCATATGCTTTGATCACCTCATCAAAGCGTATATTCCAACTCCGAGATGCTTGCACCAGTCCAAAATGGATCGATGGAGCTTGCACAGTTTGTTAGCACCTTTAGGATTGACAAAACCTTCTGGTTGCATCATATACAACTCTTCTTTAAGAAATCCATTAAGGAATGCAGTTTTGACGTCCATTTGCCAGATTTCATAATCATAAATTGCAGCAATTGCTAACATGATTCGGACAGACTTGAGCATCGCTACGGGTGAGAAATTCTCATCGTAGTCAACTCCTTGAACTTGTCGAAAACCTTTCGCTACAAGTTGAGTGTTGTAGACAGTAACATTACCATCAGCGTCAGTCTTCTTCTTGAAGATCCATTCATTCTTTATGGCTCGCCGATCATCGGGCAAGTCAACCAAAGTCCATACTTTGTTCTCATACATGAATCATATCTTAGATTTCATGGCCTCAAGCCATTTTGTGGAATCTGGGCTCATCATAGCTTCTTCATAGTTCGTAGGTTCGTCATGGTCTAGTAACATGACTTCCAGAATAGGATTACCATACCACTCTGGTGCGGAACATGCTCTGTTTGACCTACGAGGTTCGGTAGTAACCTGATCTGAAGTTTCATGATCATTATCATTAGCTTCCTCTCTAGTTGGTGTAGGTATCACAGGAACAGTTTTCTGTGATGAGCTACTTCCCAATTCGAGAGAAGGTACAATTACCTCATCAAGTTCTACTTTCCTCCCACTCACTTCTTTCGAGAGAAACTCCTTCTCTACAAAGGATCCATTCTTAGCAACAAAGATTTTGCCTTCGGATCTGTGATAGAAGGTGTACCCAACAGTTTCTTTTGGGTATCCTATGAAGACGCACTTCTCCAATTTGTGTTCGAGCTTATCAGGCTGAAGCTTGTTCACATAAGCATCGCAACTGAGGGAGTCCTGGATTATGGGGTCCTCGGGTGTCTGGGCTACGTGATGTGGGCCGGACAGATGGGCCGTGAAGATACAAGATAGAAGGCCTTCCCTCGTGTCCGGATGGGACTCTCCTTGGCGTGGAAGGCAAGCTTAGCGTGAGGATATGAATATTCCTTTCTCTGTAAACCGACTCTGTACAACCCTAGCCCCCTCCGGTGTCTATATAAACCAGAGGGTTTAGTCTGTAGAGACATAATCATAATCACACAGGCTAGACAATTAGGTTTTAGCCATTACGATCTTGGGGTAGATCAACCCTTGTAACCCTTATACTCATCAAAGTCAATCAAGCAGGACGTAGGGTATTACCTCCATCAAGAGGGCCCGAACCTGGGTAAACATCGTGTCCCTTGTCTCCTGTTACCATCGATCCTTAGACGCACAGTTCGGGACCCCCTACCCGAGATCTGCCGGTTTTGACACCGACATTGGTGCTTTCATCGAGAGTTCCACTGTGCCATCATCGCAAGGCTCGATGGCTCAATCAATCATCTACAACAACGCAGCCCTGAGGGAGGTCTTTCTCCCCGGCCAGATCTTTGTGTTCGGCGGCTTCGCACTGCGGGCCAACTCACTTGGCCATCTAGAGCAGATCGACAGCTACGCCCCAGGTCACCAGATTAGTTTTGGAAATCTGGATTATGTCACTGATATCCGAGGAGACTTGATCTTCCAAGGGTTCGCGACCCCAACCTCCGCTCTGACCTTAAATCTGGAGCGCGTCACTGGGTCCGAAGACGGGATTCCCGAGCCCGCCGGACTCTCTGCGGTTATTAAGCCTAGTACAGGAGAGCCGGAGGAAACAGCATCACCGGCAATCATCATGAAGACGGACTCTTCTCCAAACACTGGCTCCGAACCCTCGGAGTCAGCATCGTGTGAGCTTGGCCAAGGAGTTTCTTTCCCGCCGTACTCCACGAATTCTCTTCTCCTTGGCCGAACCTCGCCTTTAAGCGAGGCTCTAGACTTAATGCGATCCCTTGTTATTACAGATGGGCAATGTCCGAACTACGCCCAGCCCAGACTAGGGGCTCAGAGCGAGGAATTTTACGTCCCACCCACCACCCACTTCATAGCCACTGTCGAGGACCTAACTGACATGCTTGAGTACGCCTCCGAAGACATCGACGGTATGGACAACGATGCTGGAGAGGAACAGGCCCAAAACCCGCCGGCCGCCGAACGTTGGACGGCCACCTTCTCGTATGACGTATACATGGTGGATACACCTAAAAACAGCGACGGCGATGATGAGAAAAACCCAGTCGAGGACGAACCTCCTGAGATACCGCTGAAACGTCGACGTCAGCGGTGCCGCTCTAAATCGCGTCGCGGCAAGAACAGCAATACCGGCACCGAACCAGAGAACGCCGAAAACCAAGAAGACCCCATTGAACCAACATCCGAACAGGATGATCGGGAGGACGAGCAAGCTGACCCTAATGAACAAAGATGGAACAACGACTCGAAGGACAGCAACTATCTTCCACCCTCCAAAGACGACATAAGCCTCGGCGACGAAGATTTTATCGTGCCAGAGGAACTGATAATCCCCAAGTGTAGGGAATCATCGTAGCAATTTCCAAAGGTGGAAGTGATAAGTATGGAGTGTCGAACCCACAAGGAGCTAAAGGTAAGATCAATATTCTTCCAAGCCCTATCTGCCACTGATACGACTCTACGTGCACCGAACGTTTGCTTCCAACTAGAAACGAGAAATAAAACTACGTTGTGGGTATGAAGAGGATAACTTTGCATGGTATCAGAGAGCTAAAATATAAAAGTAGGTGCTGTTATCAGAAAGTTAGAATATATTACTAAATATTATAAATAGCGAGTGTGGAATAATGATGGGTCGGTGTGCGGAATTATCCTTGGCAATTGTTAACAAGACCGGTAGTCGTCATTGCAATTTCATATGAGGGAGAGGCATAAGCTAACATACTTTCTCTTCTTGGATCATATGCACTTATCATTGGAACTCTAGCAAGCATCCACAACTACTAAAGATCATTAAGGTAAAACCCAACCATAGCATTAAAGCATCAAGTCCTCTTTATTCCCATACGCAACAACCCCCTTACTCGGGTTTGTGTTTCAGTCACTCACCAACCCACTATAAGCGAATCATGAACGTATTGCAACACCCTACAGCGGGAATCCCTCACGCTTGCGCGACACGGAGGGCGCAATAGGACAACACCAAAATAAAACATACAACCCATACCAATCTAGATCATCAATCAACCCAAAGAGAAAGGATATCTACTCAAAACATCATAGGATGGCAACACATCATTGGATCATAATATGTGGCATAAAGCACCATGTTCAAGTAGGGATTACAGCGGGGTGCGGGAGAGTGGACCGCGTAAAATAGATGAGGATGGTGATGATGATGGTGATGTTGATGAAGACGATCACCACGGCGATGATTCCCCTCCCGATGGCACTCCGGCGTCACCGAGAGAGAGGAGGAGAGGTTCTCCCCCTTGTGCTTCCTCCTCAATGCCCCCCTAGATGGGGAGAGGTTCTCCCTCTGGTCCTTGGCCTTCATGGCGATGATGGCCCCTCCGGATCCTCCTCCATGGCCTCCGGTGATGATGGCCCCCTCCGGCAGGGTGCCAGAGAGGGCCTAGATTGATTTCTCGTGGCTACAGACACTTTCAGCGGCGGAACTTCCGATCTCGGTTATTTTCTGGGGGTTTCTGTATTTATAGGAATTTTTGGCGTTGGTTTCACGTCAGGGGGGTCTACGAGTCGTCCACGAGGCAGGGGCCCACGCCCAGGGGGGTGGGCACGCCCCCACCCTCGTGGACAGCCCAGGACTCTTCTGGCCCAACTCTTTTGCTCCAGGGACTTCTTTTGGTCCATAAAAAATCAACAAAAATTGGCACGTCAATTGGACTCCGTTTTGATGCGGAGCATCCTACGGTCATCCCCATGGACCTACCATCGTCTCATCAAGAGCCAAGAGGACCTATGACACGAGCACGAGCTAGAGCTCTCGAGAACGAGGTGACTTCCTTCCTTAGTGATATCACATATGATCCACTCGAGACATGGCTACTACCTAAGTCCGATATGCTATGCATGATTAGGTGTCAAGAGGAGCCTCCCGAGGATGCACGTGAAGACGGACAAGCCGCCAAGTTCACGGATGAAGAGAACCAACGGAAACGGGCAAGTTCACCTTCCAGGCCCCGGACATCCGGCCAAGTCCCCGGACATCCGGCCCCTGGAGCAACCACAGCAGCAGTAGCCCAGATGCCCAAGCCTACAGGGCCCGGACATCCGGCCCCAGCCCGGACATCCGGCACCACGCTACAGAACATCCAGAAGTTTTGCCCTCCAGCCCGGACATCCGGCCCCCCAGCCCGGACATCCGGCCCCTCCTAAAGCCCCGGACATCCGGCCCGTCGCCCGGACATCCGGCCACCCCTGTCTGCGCACAGTAAGGGCCGAGACCCGTGTACCCCTTCGACCCCCTAGACTATATATACTCCTTCTCCTCCATCTTTCTAGGGTTAGCATTGGTTTAGCTCATTTGTGAGATAGAGCATTGCTCATCCATTACGGATCTACTCCACGAGAGAGACCGCGGCCCCTCTACGGAGAAGATCCCCTTGGGTTCAAGACCTCCTCACGGAGAAGACCCCCCTCAAGACCTCCTTTCAGAGAAGAACCGGTTACCTATGTATCGTCCCTTGTTGGATTTGGATCGTGTATCTCTTTGTGTTTTGAGGATCTAGCACATGTGTGATTGTTCTTGTTGGGTTGAGTGATTCTCTCGTGTCTCCCCCTCGTGTTTCCCCTCATGTTCTTCGTGTTCTTAGTTGGGATCCGCTCCTTTCGTGAAAGATCGGCCATCTAGGGTTCCACCCTACATCATCTTGGTATCATGAGCCACGTTGATCACGATTTCGGATCCCCCTCTCTTTGTTTTCTAGCTTGATTTTGTTGTTTTTCGTCCTAACCCGAAAATTGCCCCACAAAAATAGCCCCAATTTTTTTGTGTGATTTGTTGGTGTGATGATGTTTTGTTGGATTTGATCCGCGGATTTCGTGTGTTGCGGGTAGATCTAGCTTTTCCCCATCTTTTCCCCAAATTCTATCCACAAATTCCTCCGAATTTTTGCCCCGGATTTGACCTCTCCATGTGGTGTTCTTCGGATCCCGAGCCCGGACATCCGGCCCGGCCCGGACATTCGGCCATCAGCCCGGACATCCGGCCCCTGGCAGCATCACTTCCATCCTCCACTCCGCCTTCCGCCTAACTCTCACCAAATTTTGTCCCGGTGCCCACATACACTTCCGCATACCACCACCACTTCCGCATAGCACCACCATAGCCTTTCCCGCTACCAACTCCGACAATTTTGACCCATTTTGTTTTGAAAATTTGAGTTGTGGTTTCCGTGTCCTATTGTGTTTCGGCTATCTAGGTACGGTTCGGCAACAACATCACCACCACTCATCTTCGCCAAGGACTACTACGAACGGCTACATTGGTATCACCTTCACCTTCATATCATCTTGGTATAGCGATATCATCATACTCTCTTGCATTCCCATGGCCTTACTTTTGCGTAGCTTACCCATCGAGACTAGCCTTTGAGTATTGCCGACAACGTGACTTGTGCACATTAGTGTTCATACTTCACATAGCATACATACCATCATCGTGTTGCATATCTTGGTATCATCTCTTGTGTCACAAAGTTGTCTTCGCATACACAATTGCTATCTTGGTTCGTGAAGCATTGCATAAGAAAAGAGCTCAAACAACAAGGAGCCAAACAAGCTTTTAAGCAAAAAGGAGAAAGATAAGCAAAGAGCTTAAGCAAGAACCATAGCATCATACAACATTAAGATTGTCATACTCGATCATCTTGGATCAAAGCATAGAAACATCATACATATAGCATACTTGGGATAGAAGTTGTTGCATTTTTGCTTAGTAGGTTGTGCACAAGTTCGTATCCACCTATTGTGCAATCGTGCTAGCGTCTCTCTAGTGTTGTGCAACAAGAGCATCTTGGTGGATTCCACATTTTGGCTCACCCTTGGTTTCCCAACCCCACTTATCTATTTGCATGTGTGTTTCCGTGTACCATATCTTGCTATTGGTCTACTTGTCGCATTTGCAAATTTGTGAATCTTTTCCAACATTATTGAGTCTTACTTACAATTGCATCAAATTTTGTGCCACCATCCTAACCAAGCTCCACCATAAGCTTTTACTTGTGTAGGTGCGAGAACCGACAAGAATTGGTACCAATTGTGCTATTTCCTTGCTACACATTGGAGTGATCTTTGATCCATTTTCAACACCGGTCAAGGTACATTTGGTATTGGTTCTTCTCTTTCTCCCACTCACATATCTTTGTTTGGAATGATGGTTAGGCCAAGTACTTCTACCAATCCACTCTTCTTGGAGCAAGACGACGACATGTCATCCTACGTCACCAAGACTCAACTATTTGGTGCACACCGAGCTTTGCATCAAGAACAACTTGCTTTGGGCGATCGCATCGACAACCTCGCCACCGATCTACGACAATCCGAGCAACGTACAAGAGACTACTTCGACACATCCATGAGTTCCCTCAAAGAAGATATCCGAACCATGATGGTCCGCTCTTCTACAACTTCGTCCTCGTCAAGACGGAGCTGCTCAAGTCGACACTACGACGACACCATCTCCGGTTCAAGTACACCGACATCGAACACTCTTCGTCGTGCCGCGCGTCAAGACCGTCAAGCTAACTGCAATCCTCTACACGACACCGACTCTCAAGAGCATCGACATCGTCACAACCAAGCTGCTTTCGCACAAGCACAAGAACGGCAACGCCAACGACAACAAGAACAAGAGGAGCGAGCGCGACAACATCAAGATGCACAAGACGCCGAGGCGCAACGTCAAGTACGACAACTAC
Organism: Aegilops tauschii subsp. strangulata; assembly: GCF_002575655.3. Taxonomy (NCBI): domain Eukaryota; kingdom Viridiplantae; phylum Streptophyta; class Magnoliopsida; order Poales; family Poaceae; genus Aegilops; species Aegilops tauschii. The sequence goes on along the minus strand of NC_053035.3, from coordinate 203,168,699 downwards.
ATGAAGCTCAAGCACTTGAGGCGCAACGTGCTCTTCAAGACTCAAGTCATGTCGTAGCCAATCGAGGCCGACAAGCTCGACTACATCAAGAAGCACATCACGACGAAGCTCAAGAAAGGATTTACGAAGCACGTGTGCATCGACAAGCTCCTCGACATGATCAACAAGTTCCTCGTCAAGATCGACAAGATCCTCCTCATGTGAGACAAGAACGTCAAGTCCATCGAGAGCAAGAAGACAATGGACCACCTCCTCGCCAAGAGCATCATGAGGAAGACAACCCTCCTCACCAAGAGCAACATGAGGAAGATGACCCTCCTCGCCAAGAGCGACATGAGATTGCCAATCCTCACCGACATGGGCGTCATCATCCCCGACCCCAACATAATGAAGAGCAACGATATGGCAAGCTAAAGTTCACCATGCCCAAGTTTACCGGAAGCAATGACCCCGAAGAGTACATATCATGGGCATTGAAGGTTGACAAAATCTTCCGCTTACACAACTACGAAGAAGAGAAGAAGATCGCAATGGCATCCCTCGAATTCCAAGACTACGTCCTCATTTGGTGGGAACAAGTCATTGAACGCCATGCGGCAAGAGGTGAACCACCCATCACCACTTGGGCACAAACAAAGGATGTCATGAGAGCACGATTCGTGCCAAACTACTACAACCGTGACCTCTTCAAGAAACTCCAACAACTCAAGCAAGGAACCAAGAGCGTTGAAGAGTACTACAAGGAAATGGAGATTTCCATGATACGAGCCAATGTCAAAGAAGATGATGAGCAAACTATGGCACGTTTCTTGAATGGACTCAATCACCCTATCAAGAAGATTGCCGACTTCCAACCATACTCGAACCTCATCGAGCTAGTGCATCAAGATACCAAAGCGGAACGGCAAGTACAAGACGACTTCAAGTATGCCAAGTTCTCATCCAAGTCCTATGGCCTCTCCAACAATCAAGCTTCGACGACTCCCACCACGAGCAATGGCGACAAGTCAAGTTACAAGAAAGCTTCGACAAGCTCAAGTCGTCCTCCTACTACAAGCAACTTCAAGCCGAAAGCTTCATCATCATCTACTCCAACCAATGAGACCATCAAGACAAGTTCCATCAAATGTTTCACATGCGGAGGCCCAGGCCACAAGTCCTTCGAGTGCACAAACAAGCGCACCATGATCCTCAACGACGACGGCACCTACGACTCCATGAGTGAAGGAGAAATGGAAGCTCTTGAGCAAGTGACCATGCACCGACAAGTGAACAATGAAGAAGAAGATGATCATATCTTTTGTGACGAAGACTCAAGTCCCGCTCTTGTTGTCTCCAAGGTCTTGACTCTTCAACATCAACAAGACGAAGATCAAAGATGGCATATCTTCCACACAAAGGCCGGCATCAATGGACGGTCCGTCAAGGTCATCATCGATGGAGGGAGTTGCCATAACTTGGCAAGTGAAGAACTATGCTCCAAACTCCAATTGGTCAAGATGAAGCACCCGCACCCCTACAAGGTTCAATGGCTAAGCGACACCGGCACCATACAAGTCGAGCAGAGAGTACAAGTCTCTTTCAAGATCGGCGCCTATGAAGACACTTTGGAGTGTGATGTCCTTCCGATGACCGTGTGCCACCTCCTTCTTGGACGGCCATGGCAATTTGACCAAGGTGTCATTCACAATGGGCGTACAAATCACTATAGCTTCAAGATGAAGGGAAAGGAGTACGTGCTATGACACATGTCAGCAAGTCAAGTGATCGCTGACAAGCAAGCAACCACCCATCATGGAGAGAATAGTGAGAGAGTGAACCACCAAAAAGAGAGTGAGTGCCACAAGCCCAAATTGAGTGCCTCCACGATGAGCGACAAGAAAAACTTAGTCCTATTTGCCACCAAACGTGAGATGAGAGAAGTGTGTGAGAACCCATAAAGTGTCCTACACTATGTCCTATTGTGCAAGGATGGGGCACCAAAAACTAACAACTCTCACGATCTACCTTTGGTGTTATCTTCTTTATTGCAGGAATTCCAAGATATTTTTCCCGATGAGCTACCTCCGGGTCTACCTCCACTACGAGGCATTGAGCACCGATTTGATCTCATCCCCGGAGCGCCGCTTCCAAACAAAGCGCCCTACCGCGTCAACCCCGAAGAAACCAAAGAAATTCAAAGGCAAGTAAAGCATCTCATAGACCATGGACATGTGCGTGAAAGTTTGAGTCCTTGTGCCGTACCGGTCATTCTTGTGCCAAAACGAGACGGTAGCTTTCGCATGTGTTCCGATTGTAGACCTATCAATGCTATCACCGTTCGTTATAGGTATCCCATTCCATGCCTGGATGATATGCTTGTTGAACTTTGCGGTGCCACTATCTTTTCCAAAATTGATCTTAAAAGTGGTTACTATCAAATCCGCATACAAGAGGGTGATGAATGGAAAACCGCTTTCAAAACAAAGTTTGGTCTATATGAGTGGTTAGTCATGCCTATGGGTTTATCGGAAGCACCCGGTACTTTCTTGCGTCTTATGCATTACGTGTTTCGCCCTTACATTGGTGAATTTGTTGTTGTCTACTTTGATGATATCCTTGTGTTTAGCAAATCTCTCAAAGAGCATGTCACCCACCTTCGCACCGTGCTACAAACTCTTCGAAAAGAGCAACTTTATGCTAATATGGAAAAATGCCTATTTGGTGTTGATAAGCTTGTTTTCTTGGGTTTCGTAGTATCTTCTAAGGGTGTTCATGTTGATGAATCTAAGATCAATGCTATTAAAACTTGGCCCCAACCAACCAATTTGCAACAAGTGCGTAGTTTTCTTGGTTTAGCCGGTTTCTATCGCAGATTTGTGAAGGATTTTAGCACCATTGCTTCACCTTTGCATGCTTTGAGTAAGAAAAATGCACCGTTTTGTTTGGGGAACATCTCAAGATATCGCTTTCAATGAGCTTAAGAATTTGCTTACTCATGCTCCCGTGCTTGCATTACCCAACTTTGACAAACCCTTCGAAATTCATTGCGATGCTAGTGGTAATGGCATAGGAGGTGGTTTAACGCAAGAGAAGCGCCCAATTGCTTATTTTAGTGAGAAACTCTCCGGAGCGCAACTCAATTACCCTATCTATGACAAAGAGCTATATGCTTTGGTGCGAGTTTTGCATGAATGGGAACATTGCCTACGCCCTCATGAGTTCATCATCCATACCAACCATGAAATGCTTAAATACCTTAAGGGTCAAACTAAGTTGAACAAGCGTCATGCTAAATGGAGTGAGTTCATTGAGTCGTTTCCTTATGTCATCAAGTATATTAAAGGTAAGGAAAATGTTGTGGCGGATGCACTTTCCCGTATATGCATGCTTGTTAATCAACTTGAGTTAAATGTCATTGGCTTTGAGTATATAAAAGACTTGTATGAGCATGATCCTACAATTTCTATTCCTTATGCCAAGTGTTTGACGCATACTTCTTGGGATCGATACTACAAAGATGGATATCTTATGAGAGCCAACAAACTTTGCATCCCTGAGTCCTCTCTTCGCTTGTTGCTTTTGCAGGAATCTCATGGAGGCGGACTCATGGGACACTTTGGACGCGACAAGACATTTGCTACGCTCTCCAAGAACTACTTTTGGCCCAAGATGTTCCGCGACGTCAATCGCTTCACCAACCGATGCTCTACATGTCGCAAAGCTAAGTCCAAAGCTCAATCTCATGGCCTCTATATGCCACTTCCAATTCCATATCACCCATGGGAAGACATTAGCATGGATTTTGTGCTTGGTTTGCCGAGAACTCAAAATGGCAAGGATTCCGTTTTTGTTGTTGTGGACCGATTCTCCAAAATGGCACATTTCATTCCTTGCAACAAGATAGACGATGCTTCACATGTTGCAAATTTGTTTTGTAGGGAAATCTTGCGCCTTCATGGAGTGCCAAAGACGATTGTCTCGGACCGCGACGTCAAGTTCTTGAGTTACTTTTGGAAGACATTGTGCGCCAAGCTCGGAATCAAGCTTTTGTTCTCTTCGGCATACCATCCACAAACCGACGGCCAAACGGAGGTGACCAACTGCACGCTCTCCACTCTACTACGCGTGTTGATAAAGAAGAACATCAAGGAGTGGGAGGAGTGCCTACCCATCACCGAGTACGCCTACAATCGTGCAAGACATTCGACTACCGGCAAGTCCCCCTTCGAGGTCGTCTATGGCTTCAACCCATTGTCTCCATTGAACATTCTACCTCTACCGCTACAAGAGCGCACAAACATGGACGCGAGTGCCTAAGTCAACTTCCTCAAGAAGATGCACGAAGATACAAGAAACACCATCGAGCGCCAAGTACAACGACTCACGACCAAGCTCAACGTCAACAAGCAACCCATGATGTTCAATGTTGGAGATCTTGTGTGGCTACACCTTCGCAAGGATCGCTTCCCCAAGGAACGCAAGTCCAAGCTACTACCCCGAACGGATGGACCCTTCAAGGTGCTTGCACGCTACAACAACAACGCATACAAGATCGACATCCCACGCGACAAGTACTCCGTGAGCGACATCTTCAACATCAAAGATCTATCCCCGTACCATGGTGATGAGGATTTCGATCCGAGGTCGGATCTTTCCCAAGGGAGGGGAGATGATGCGGAGCATCCTACGGTCATCCCCATGGACCTACCATCGTCTCATCAATAGCCAAGAGGACCTATGACACGAGCACGAGCTAGAGCTCTCGAGAACGAGGTGACTTCCTTCCTTAATGATATCACATATGATCCACTCGAGACATGGCTACTACCTAAGTCCGATATGCTATGCATGATTAGGTGTCAAGAGGAGCCTCCTGAGGATGCATGTGAAGACGGACAAGCCGCCAAGTTCACGGGTGAAGAGAACCAACGGAAACGGGCAAGTTCACCTTCCAGGCCCCGGACATCCGGCCAAGTCCCCGGACATCCGGCCCCTGGAGCAACCACAGTAGCAGCAGCCCAGACGCCCAAGCCTACAGGGCCCGGACATCCGGCGTCCAGCCCGGACATCCGGCCCCAGCCCGGAAATCCGGCCAAAAGCCCGGAAATCCGGCGCCACGCTACAGAACATCCAGAAGTTTTGCCCTCCAGCCCGGACATCCGGCCCCTCCTGAAGCCCCAGACATCCGGCCCGTCGCTCGGACATCCGGCCACCCCTGTCTGCGCACAGTAAGGGCCGAGACCCGTGTACCCCTTCGACCCCCTAGACTATATATACTCCTTCTCCTCCATCTTTCTAGGGTTAGCATTGGTTTAGCTCATTTGTGAGATAGAGCATTGCTCATCCATTACGGATCTACTCCACAAGAGAGACCGCAGCCCCTCTACGGAGAAGATCCCCTTGGATTCAAGACCTCCTCACGGAGAAGACCCCCCTCAAGACCTCCTTTCGGAGAAGAACCGGTTACCTATGTATCGTCCCTTGTTTGATTTGGATCGTGTATCTCTTTGTGTTTCGAGGATCTAGCACATGTGTGATTGTTCTTGTTGGGTTGAGTGATTCTCTCGTGTCTTCCCCTCGTGTTTCCCCTCGTGTTTCCCCTCGTGTTCTTCGTGTTCTTAGTTGGGATCCGCTCCTTTCGTGAAAGATCGGCCATCTAGGGTTCCACCCTACATCACTTTTGGTATTCCTTTACTGTAAAACTCAAAAACAAGGAAAAAACAGAAACTGGCACTGGGCTCTAGGTTAATAGGTTAGTCCCAAAAATCATATAAAATAGCATATAAATGCATATAAAACATCTAAGATGGATAATATAATAGCATGAATACTTCATAAATTATAGATACGTTGGAGACGTATCAGCATCCCCAAGCTTAATTCCTGCTCGTCCTCGAGTAGGTAAATGATAAAAGAAATAATTTATGAAGTGTGAATGCTAGCAGGTGCACAAGTTTGATCAATGATAACTTAAATCACCTTTTCTAGCATCATTATATGTCATAATAGTAGCTCATCTCATAAAACTTTTCATGATCAAGTAACAGACTATTCACATGTTAAAGTATAGATCATAAACTTTCTTGAAAACTAACAAATAGTGCTCTTAGTCATCAAACAATTGCAATTCATCTTATTTTCAGGAAGGGTCTATGTCAGAGCTTTGATTTAGCAAACTCCACATACTCAACTATCATTTAATCTTCTCAATTGCTAACACGCACGTGATATTTATGGGTTCAAAGTTTTAATCGGACACAGAGAAAGATAGGGGCTTATAGATTCGCCTCCCAACATTTTACCTCAAGGGTAATGTCAACAATAATAGTTCATGATAACTTACATCCAATCGGATATATATATAAGGATCTTTCCAACGCAATGTGCTTGCCAAAGGATAAAATGTAAAAAGAAAAGGTGAAGATCACCATGACTCTTGCATAAGGTAGAAGATAAAAGTAAAAGATAGGCCCTTCGCAGAGGGAAGCACAGGTTGTCATGTGCTTTTAAGGTTGGATGCACAAAATCTTAATGAAAAAGAACGTCACTTTATATTGCCTCTTGTGATAGAGACATTTATTATGCAGTCCGTCGCTTTTATTTCTTCCCTATCACAAGTTCGTATAAAGCTTATTTTCTTCGCACTAATAGATCATACATATTTAGAGAGCAATTTTTATTGCATGCGATGACAACTTACTTGAAGGATCTTACACAATCCATAGGTAGGTATGGTGGACTCTCATGGCAAAACTAGTTTAAGGGATATTTGGAAGCACAAGTAGTATCTCTACTTGGTGCAAAGAATTTGGCTAGCATGAGGGGGAAAGGCAAGCTCAACATGTTGGATGATCCATGACAATATACTTTATTCCGGATATAGGAAAACATAACCCATTACATTGTCTTCCTTGTCCAACATCAACCTTTTAGCATGTCATATTTTAATGAGTGCTCACAATTACAAAAGATGTCCAAGGTAGTATATTTATATGTGAAATCTCTCTTCCTTCAATATTCTTTCATGAATTGTTCAAGTGACCAATTCTAAGTTTGCTAACCTTCAATAAGTTTACTACCTATACTTATTATGTGTGAAGTCATTACTCCCCATGTTATAAGCATATGAAACATATATAAATTCAGGTTTATGATGTTCAATTCATTGTACCATTTACTCATAGGATATACGTGAAGCACATGAGTAAATGACAAACTACTCCAAAAAGATATAAGTGAAGAACACTGAGTAGTCAAATAATTAACTAGCCATGGGAGGATTCTTTTTCATTCAAGATTTCAAATCCAATGATTTTATTCAAACAGCAGTAAAATTGAAAATACGCTCCAAGCAAAACACATATCATGTGATGAATAAAAATATAGCTCCGAGTAAGGTACACCGATAGTTTTGAAGACGAAAGAGGGGATGCCTTCCAGGGCATCCCCATGCTTAGGCGCTTGAGTCTTCCTTGAGTATTACCTTGGGGTGCCTTGGGCATCCCCAAGCTAAGGGTCTTTCCACTCCTTATTCTCCTCATATCGATATCTCACCCAAAGCTTGAAAACTTCAATCACACAAAACTTAACGGAACTTCGTGAGATAGGTTAGTATGATAAAGAGTAAACCATTCACTCCGGTACTGTCAAAGACAAGGTTCATAATTGTTCTCACACAATGCCTACTGTACCATATCATTTCTACAATTTATATTGAGAAATATAAGCCATAGAAACTAGAAAACAAGCAAAGTATGCGATGAAAACAGAATCTATCAAAAACAGAACAGTCTGTAATGATCTGAACAGCAACCATACTTTTGATACTCCAAAAATTATAAAATAAATTGGTGGACGTGAGGAATTTTTCTATTAATCATCTGCAAAAAGAATCAACTCAAAAGCACTCTTCTGTAAAAAATTACAGCTAATCTCGTTAGCACAAAGTTTCTCTTTTTTACAGCAAGATTACATTAACTTTCACCCAAGTCTTCCCAAAGGTCTTACTTGGCACTTTATTGAAACAAAAGCTATAAAACATGATTACTACAGTAGCTTAATCATGTAAACACACAAAAACAGCAAGGGTAAATATTGGGTTGTCTCCCAACAAGCGCTTTTCTTTAGTGCCTTTTAGCTAGGCATGATGATTTCAATGATGCTCACATAAAAGAAAAGAATTGAAACATAAAGAGAGCATCATGAAGAATATGACTAGCATATTTGAATCTAACCCACTTCTATGCCTAGGGATTTTGTGAGCACATAATTTATAGGAACAAGAATCAACTAGCATAGGAAGGCAAAACAAGTATAACTTCAAAACTTTAAGCACATAGAGAGGAAACTTGGTATTATTGCAACTCCTACAAGCATATATTCCTCCCTCATAATAAGTCTCAGTAGCATCATGAATGAATTCAACAATATAACCATCACATAAAGCATTATTTTCATGATCTACAAGCATAGAAATTTTTCTACTCTCCACATAAGCAAAATTCTTCTCATTCGGAATAGTGGGATCACTAATTCCTAAAGTTGACACTCTTCCAAACCCACTTTAGATGATAATATTATTCATACTCCAAAAGATATAAGTGAAGTTCATGGATCATTCTACGATTAATATAGACTAACCAATATCCAAGCTCAAAATGTATAAGTGAAGCACACGAAGCATTCTATAAAACCATACTCAAAAGATTTAAGTGAAGCACAAAGGGCAATTCTATAAGATCATACTTAAAAGATATAAGTGAAGCACATGAAGTATTCTATAAATTGATAAAGTGACATCTCATACTAGCATGTTTCTTAAAGGAAAAACAAAAACACAAAGGACACAAATCATGTGAACAAAACAAAAACCGAGGTATACCGATATTTGTTGAAGAAGAAAGATGGGATGCCAACCGGGGCATCCCCAAGCTTAGATGCTTGAGTATCCTCTGAAATATTTACTTGGGGTGCCTTGGGCATCCCCAAGCTTGAATTCTTGCCTCTCTTTATTCCTCTCATATTGATAGCTCCTCGATCTTCGAACACTTCATCCACACAAAACTTGAACAAAAACTTTGTGAGATCCGTTAGTGTAATAAAGCAAACTACCACTTTAAGGTACTGTAATGAACTCATTCTTTATTTAAATTGGTGTTAAACCTACTGTATTCCAACTTCTCTATGGTTCGTACCCCCCGATACTAACCATAGATTCATCAAAATAAGCAACCAACACGTGAAAAACAAAATCTGTCAAAAACAGGACAGTCTGTAGTAATCTGGATGTTTAGTATACTTCTGTAACTCCAAAAATTATGAAATAAATTTGACAATTTGAAAAATTTGTACAGAAGTAATGTGCAAAAAGTTTCAGACCCATTTGACCTTCCAGTAAAAAGTGTAAAATCACGCGTTACAGCCAAAGTTTCTGTTTTTTGTTCTGCACATAGCAAGCAAGCAATCTAATCATCCTAAAACCAAAGCTTGGCACATTATTTTTGTAATACAATGGATATATACAAGGGGATAATTATTTACAGAGAAACTTCCATGAAAAATTCTACATTGTTTCCGTGAGCATGAACACAAGTGCTCAAGGTCGACCATCACTTATTCAATGCATAACTTTCCAATCACTTCTCTTTTTGAAAAACTCTTTAGGCATGAGAGGCATGTAATTTTTTTGCATTTTCATTCTTTAAAAAAAATTGTATGTTTCACCCACAACTAAACAGAAACAAAAAGGAAAAACAAAATCTACTTAGTGAAGAAAGCAAACAAGCACACACGAGAATATCAACCCCACGCTATTGCTCCCCGGCAACGGCGCCAGAAAAGAGCTTGATAATCCCCAAGTGCAGGGAATCATCGTAGCAATTTCCAAAGGTGGAAGTGATAAGTATGGAGTGTCGAACCCAGAAGGAGCTGAAGGTAAGATCAATATGCTCTCAAGCCCTATCTGCCACTGATACGACTCTACATGCACCGAACGTTTGCTTCCAACTAGAAACGAGAAATAAAACTACGTTGTAGGTATGAAGAGGATTACTTTGCATGGTATCAGAGAGCTAAAATATAAAAGTAGGTGTTGTTATCATAAAGTTAGAATATATTACTAAATATTATAAATAGCGAGTGTGGAATAATGATGGGTCGGTGTGTGGAATTATCCTTGGCAATTGTTAACAAGACCGGTAGTCGTCATTGCAATTTCATATGAGGGAGAGGCATAAGCTAACATACTTTCTCTTCTTGGATCATATGCACTTATGATTGGAACTCTAGCAAGCATCCGCAACTACTAAAGATCAGTAAGGTAAAACCCAACCATAGCATTAAAGCATCAAGTCCTCTTTATTCCCATACGCAATAACCCCCTTACTCGGGTTTGTGTTTCAGTCACTCACCAACCCACTATAAGCGAATCATGAACGTATTGCAACACCCTACAGCGGGAATCCCTCACACTTGCGTGACACGGAGAGCACCATGGGACAGCACCAAAATAAAACATACAACTCATACCAATCTAGATCATCAATCAACCCAAAGACAAAGGATATCTACTCAAAACATCATAGGATGGCAACACATCATTGGATCATAATATGTGGCATAAAGCACCATGTTCAAGTAGGGATTACAGCGGGGTGTGGGAGAGTGGACCGCGTAAAAGAGATGAGGATGGTGATGATGGTGGTGATATTGATGAAGACGATCACCGCGGCGATGATTCCCCTCCCGATGGCACTCCGGCGCCACCGAGAGAGAGGAGGAGAGGTTCTCCCTCTTGTGCTTCCTCCTCCATGCCCCCTAGATGGGGAGAGGTTCTCCCTCTGGTCCTTGGCCTTCATGGCGATGATGGCCCCTCCGGGATCCTCCTCCATGGCCTCCGGTGATGATGGCCCCCTCCGGCAGGGTGCCAGAGAGGGCCTAGATCGATTTGTCGTGGCTACAGAGGCTTGCGGCGGCGGAACTTTCGATCTTGGTTATTTTCTGGGGGTTTCTGTATTTATAGGAATTTTTGGCGTTGGTTTCACGTCAGGGGGGTCTCCAAGTCGTCCACGAGGCAGGGGCCCACACCCAGGGGGTGGGCACGCCCCCCACCCTCGTGGACATCCCGGGACTCTTCTAGCCCAACTCTTTTGCTCCAGGGGCTTCTTTCTGTCCATAAAAAATCAACAAAAATTGTCACGTCAATTGGACTCCATTTGGTATTCCTTTTCTGTAAAACTCAAAAACAAGGAAAAAACAGAAACTGGCACTGGGCTCTAGGTTAATAGGTTAGTCCCAAAAATCATATAAAATAGCATATAAATGCATATAAAACATCTACGATGGATAATATAATAGCATGAATACTTCATAAATTATAGATACGTTGGAGACGTATCAGGAACCCCTCGAACAAGAGCGCTTCAAGCGCCGGCTAATAGCCACGGATAGAAGCCTAAAAAAGAAACAGCAGAAGCTTCAAGCTGACCAAGACCTGCTCAACGACAGATCGACTAATGTCCTGGCAGCCGAATAATACGACCTTGAGGGACCAAAAAAGAGTTACCCGAAGCGTAAGCTGCTACCCCAATTAGACGATGAGGCTTTGGAGCCCATACCACCCGTGCGTAATGCGGCTGACGGACCCGATAGACCACCACGTGGCCGGGACAGAGCGGCAACTCAAGCCGAACACCAGCCCGCACCACCTCGCCGAAAAAGCAGAGAAACAACAGCTCGGGAATACACATACGACCTACGACAGGACCTGGAAAATAAAGCAGGCCAGACCAGGTCAATCTACAGATCGTGGGGGCGTGCTCCGGCGCGAGAGGCGGGCTATCAAGCCTGGTGCGATAAACACAACCAACCCCGGGCTAAAAACCGAACACGGACTCCATCCGAACTGCGTCGTGACATGGCCCAATACAGAGGCGCCGCACACCCCCTATGCTTCACCGATGAGGTAATGGAGCACAAGTTCCCTGAAGGGTTTAAACCCGTGAACATCGAATCATACGACGGCACAACAGATCCCGTAGTATAGATTGAAGATTTTCTTCTCCACATTCACATGGCTCGCGGTGATGATCTACATGCCATCAAATACCTTCCCCTAAAACTTAAGGGGCCAGCTAGGCACTGGTTAAATAGCCTCCCAGAAAACTCTATTGGAAGCTGGGAAGACTTGGAAGATGCCTTTAGAGACAACTTCCAAGGCACTTATGTCCGGCCCCCGGATGCCGATGACCTCAGTCATATAGTCCAACAGCCCGGAGAGTCGGCCAGGAAATTCTGGACCAGGTTCCTAATTAAAAAGAACCAGATTGTCGACTGTCCGGATGTCGAAGCCCTAGCGGCCTTCAAACACAACATCAGCGATGAATGGCTCGCCCGACACCTCGGCCAAGAAAAGCCGAAGTCCATGGCAGCCCTTACAACACTAATGACCCGCTTCTGCGCGGGCGAGGATAGCTGGCTAGCCCGTAGCGGTAACAGCAGCAGCGACCCCGGCACTCCCGAAGCCCGAAACGGCAACGGAAGGCCCCGACGCAACGAACATAAGCGTTGGAGCAACAATGATGATATAGAGAATACGGCAGTCAACGCCGGATTCAGTGGCTCCAAATACGGTCAACGAAAGAAGCCATTCAAACGAAACAAAGACGGTTCATCAAGCCTGGACCAAATACTTGATCGACCCTGCCAGATCCACGACACTCCTGATAAGCCTGGCAACCATACCAACAGAAGTTGTTGGGTCTTCAAACAGGCCGGCAAGTTAAACGCCGAGCACAAGGAGAAAGGGTTGCCCGGTGAGGATGACGACGAGGAACCTCGCGCACCGAAAACAGGGGGTCAGAAGAAATTCCCCCCCCCCCCCCCCCCGAAGTCAAAACGGTGAACATGATATACGTCACCCATATCCCCAAGAGGGAGTGCAAGCGCATGCTAAGGGACATCTATGCGATAGAACCAGTCGCCCCAAAATTCAACCCATGGTCGGCATGTCCGATCACCTTCGATCGCAGGGACCATCCGACCAGTATCCGTCACGGAGGTTCGGTCGCATTAGTCCTCGATCCAATCATCGATGGATTCCACCTTATGCGAGTCCTCATGGACGGCGGCAGCAGCCTTAACCTGCTCTATCAGGACACAGTCCGCAAGATTGGTATTGATCCATCAAGAATCAAGCCCACTAAAACTACCCTTAAAGGAGTGATACCCGGTGTAGAGGCCCGCTGCACGGGCTCAATCACATTGGAAGTGGTCTTCAGCTCGCTGGACAACTTCCGCAGCGAAGACTTGATCTTCGATATCGTCCTCTTCCGCAGTGGCTACCACACACTGCTCGGACGAACCGCGTTCGCTCGTTTCAACGCAATCCCGCACTATGCCTATCTCAAACTCAAGATGCCCGGACCACGCAGGGTCATACCAGTGAATGGAAACATGAACGCTCCATCCGCACTGAGGAGCACACCGCGGCCCTAGCAGCGGAAGTATAAGGTGGCCTCATTAAGCCAACTATTACGTCGGCGGCCAAGTCCTCGGACACTGTCAAACAAGCCCGGACTACCCCATTGTACGACAGTCCAACTCGTCAAGAGCTCGATTAGCAATTCGGCCTCCATCTCATCCCCTACCGAATTGTGGCATATGTGCCACGCGTACATAATTATGCACTAAAAATACCATGGGAAAGGATGGAGGCACAATAAGGACAATGCCTGCAATACGGTCAGACCCTACCAGGAAACTCACATTCCTCTTCTTCCTTTTTTTTATTTCAGGTGCCCTCAAACCACATCACCCTTTCGATGGTACCAAGGCCTCTTTCCGTGGCCCATTATGAAAACACCGATCGATGATCCTCTCGAAGGACAGACAATACACCAAGGAGAAAAGCAGCATAGACGCGTGCCAGGGTACCTAAAGGATCCTTAAAGATCACCCCGTCCGCTTTCAGGACGCATGCACGGCCGCCCCTTGTGTTCAGCATGTAAAATAGCCTTGTTGCTTATTGCACTATTTGTATCAATACGTTTTGACGTATCAATCAGACTACAATGGAAACAGTTTTTAGCCCAAACCTTCACGGCGTTGGCTTATCTCTTAAACATATGTTTCCCTATTTTTGTCTGATTATCATGTACACCTCGGTATGGCCTAAATTGCCAGGGGCTTTATTAAGCCGCGTACATCCTTTAAATATTAAAACAAAGTCCGAACACTTTCACAACTGCAATTCGGCGTCCCGAATATAACATTATATGAATTGGCTCCGAATCATGTCTTTGGTCAATAGTTGGGTTGCCCGGCTCCTGTGCTTGCTACCTTAAGTTCCGTCCGATCGGCTAGGGTAGTAAAGGGAGAACTACTGCGATTGTGTTTCTGGTTCACCCGGACAAACACCTCAGTAGACAAAGCCGAAAACTGACTGTCATGATGCGGCGAGAGCTGGTCAGCTATTCGGTGACTAAGTACAAATCTTTAGCGATTTTTTCCGCATTATGCGATAGGCCGGCTTCCACCCGGCCGGGCATTCACAGCACCTGAGTTCGGATAATCGAACAATACTAGGGGCTGCGCCCGCACTACCACTATAAAACTCCTATGGATAAGTGAGGGCGATAAAGCCGTATGATGTCTACTACACAATCTTCTTCTTGTAGACGTTGTGGGGCCTCCAAGTGCAGAGGTTTGTAGGACAGTAGAAAATTTCCCTCAAGTGGATGACCTAAGGTTTATCAATCCGTGGGAGGCGTAGGATGAAGATGGTCTCTCTCAAGCAACCCTGCAACCAAATAACAAAGAGTCTCTTGTGTCCCCAACACACCCAATACAACGGTAAATTGTATAGGTGCACTAGTTCGGCGAAGAGATGGTGATACAAGTGCAATATGGATGGTAGATATAGGTTTTTGTAATCTGAAAATATAAAAACAGCAAGGTAACAATTAATAAAAGTGAGCGTAAACGGTATTGCAATGCTAGGAAACAAGGCCTAGGGTTCATACTTTCACTAGTGCAAGTTCTCTCAACAATAATAACATAATTGGATCATATAACTATCCCTCAACATGCAACAAAGAGTCACTCCAAAGTCACTAATAGCAGAGAACAAACGAAGAGATTATTGTAGGGTACGAAACCACCTCAAAGTTATCCTTTCTGATCGATCTATTCAAGAGTCCGTAGTAAAATAACACGAAGCTATTCTTTCCGCTCAATCTATCATAGAGTTCGTACTAGAATAACACCTTAAGACACAAATCAACCAAAACCCTAACATCACCTAGATACTCCAATGTCACCTCAAGTATCCGTGGGTATGATTATACGATATGCATCACACAATCTCAGATTCATCTATTCAACCAACACAAAGAACTTCAAAGAGTGCCCCAAAGTTTCTACCGGAGAGTCAAGACGAAAACGTGTGCCAACCCCTATGCATAAGTTCACAAGGTCACTGAACCCGCAAGTTGATCACCAAAACATACATCAAGTAGATCATGTGATATTCCATTGTCACCACAGATAAGCACATGCAAGACATACATCAAGTGTTCTCAAATCCTTAAAGACTCAATCCGATAAGATAACTTCAAAGGGAAAACTCAATCCATTACAAGAGAGTAGAGGGGGAGAAACATCATAAGATCCAACTATAATAGCAAAGCTCGCGATACATCAAGATCGTGCCGAATCAAGAACACGAGAGAGAGAGAGAGAGAGATCAAACACATAGCTACTGGTACATACCCTCAGCCCCGAGGGTGAACTACTCCCTCCTCGTCATGGAGAGCGCCGGGATGATGAAGATGGCCACCGGTGAGGGATCCCCCCCCCCTCCGGCAGGGTGCCGGAACAGGGCCCCGATTGGTTTTTGGTGGCTACAGAGGCTTGCGGCGGCGGAACTCCCAATCTAGGTTATGTTCTGGAAGTTTGGGTATATATAAGAGGTTTTGGCGTCGGGAACAAGTCGGGGGGGTCTTCGAGGCGGCCACGAGGTAGGGGGCGCGCCCAGGGGGTAGGGCGTTCCCCCACCCTCGTGGGTGCCTCGGGACTCCTCTGGCCCATCTCCGGTGCTCCGTGGGCTTCTTCTGGTCCAAAAATAATCTCCGTCAATTTTCAGGTCAATTGGACTCCGTTTGGTTTTCCTTTTCTGTGATACTCAAAAAAATAAAATGGCACTGGGCTCTAGGTTAATAGGTTAGTCCTAAAAATCATATAAAATAGCATATAAATGCATATAAAACATCCTAGATGGATAATATAATAGCATGGAACAATCAAAAATTATAGATATGTTGGAGACGTATCACCGTATAGTCCGATTGCCTGGTTCACCGCACTAACACCTCCTTCACAGACCAGTACGATGGGTCAAGTGTGTTTTAAGTGTCATCTCGAACACCCCCGTACTACCTACGTGGGGGCTGAAGCCGATGACTGGCCAACTCTCGGATATCATAAACAACCGCACAGGAGGAGATATTTTTATAAGCAATATATCATACATAAGCCTTGTCTCATGACACAGGATTGGACAACATAACTACATTCATTCAAACATGATATCCTTTGAACATTGGCCCTCTACAATGCGGGATCCTTTCAGGACATCATCAAAGTACCGCTCCGGCATGCGGTGCTCTTTGCCAGCGGGCGGTCCCTCGGTTGCAAGCTTAACGGCGTCCATCCTCGCCCATTGCACCTTGACACGGGCAAAGGCCATCCGCGCACCTTCAATGCAGACCGACCGCTTCACGGCATCAAGCCGAGGGCAGGCGCTGACCAGCCGCTTGATGAGACCGAAGTAGCTACTGGCATGGGTTCGGCGGGCCAAAGACGTATTATCAAATCCCTCATGGCCAATTCAGCCACCCTATGCAGTTTGGTCCATTGCTTCAGCTGATCGCTGAGGGGCACATGATGCTCTGGTGCAAGGTACTGCGACCAGAACAGCTTCTCCGTTGAGCTCCCCTCTTCGGCCCGGAAGAACTCCGCGGCATCAACAACACTCCAGGGCAGGTCCGCAAACACTCCTGGAGAACTCCAAATCCGGGTTAGAAAGATATACCTTTTCTTCACAAATTTGCTCTGCATGTTAAAGGCCTTACCCGCCGCAATTTTCTTTGCCTCTTAGATCTCCTGGACAGCACTTTGGGCTTCGGCCCGGGCTTCCTGTGCGCTTTGGAGTGCCTTAGCAAGTTCGGAATTCTGCTCCGAACTCTTGCGCTCTAAGGACTCACATTTGCCTATGGCATCCTTGAGCTATTGTTGGACTTCCTCCACTCGCGATTCATGTTTAAGGCGGGAGACTCGTTCCTCCTCCACCTCCTTCTTGGCCTCGGCCAGCGCACTCTTGAGGGCCTCGACTTCAGACGTGTCAGCTGCAAACACAATTATAAAACTCATTGAGATATTACATCATAGCTGGCATCGTTTCAGACGTGCTTCGGTATTACATACCTTGTTTTTCTTCTAACTTCCGCCTTAACTCGGATGCTTCGGCGGCATGGGTAGCTGATGCCTGTTTTGCAGCCTGTTGGTTCAAACAAATATGTATGTTAACCCCCTGCGTGAGTTATTAGATCCTTTGTTCGGTTCTTCTTTCCGAACACCGAATAGAGTCTCAGGGGCTACTATATATACATAGGCATTCTTTTTATACAGTTAAAAGACACTGTAAGGCACATACCTCAAAGCCTCTTAAAAGGCTAGTGTAGGCTTCGCTCAGTCTGCTTTTCGCGGACTGAATCTTTTCAATCACCATACCCATATGGGTACGATGTTCTTCGACAATGGTGGCGCTCTGAAGTGCTCTCACCAGAGTGTCCAGCGCCTCCGCATCGGCAGAGGATGCCGGTATTGTAGGCACACCCCCTTCTCGTGAAGAGGGTTACTCCTCTATCTTGGGAACCGTGTGGGTTTCCGGAATCACACTTGGTTGGGGGGCAAGCTGGACATGGCCCCCGTCTTCAGTTTCCATGGGGGTCGGTTCCCCCATGTTCTTGGCAGCCTCCGGCACCTCTCCCTGTTCTGGAAGGGTCCTTTGGGATGACACCTTGGTGTTATCCACGACAGTGGGGGAGGAAGCTGGTGGAGGCGATTCGCTCTTCATCATGTTCGGACCCAGCGAATTCCCGGAAGAGGAGGATCGCTGGGGGAGGACCTTAACCGGACTGCAGCATACAATTTACATACATTACAACTATAAGCTAGAAAAGCCGTATATATATATATATATATATATATATATATATATATATATATATATATATATATATATCTTTGAGTACTTACGATCCGGCCAGGGGCTTCGGCCTGGGGCGCCACTCATCGGCGTCCGACTCGGAGTCATCCATAAGGGAAGTCCTCCCTTTCTTGGACACTTCCGACTCTAGATCGGCGGAAGCTGCCCTCTTCTTCTTCTCCCCCTTGGGTGGGGGATCGCTCTCTTTCTCCTCCTCTTCCTCTTCGTCAGGGAGGAGAGAGTTTTGGTGTCTTCGGACACTACGTCCGAGGCGCCTTTATGGCGGAGGCCACTCTTGGCCTCCTTGCCCTTCTCCTTGGCCTTCTTTTCCGGTGCCTGGTACGGCGCCGGAACTAGCATCCTCGTCAATAGAGGAATAGCTTCGTCTTCGGGCAGCGGAGCCAGACAGTGAATCCGTTCCGCTTTCTTTGTCCAGCCCTGCAAAGGAAAATGGAGAGTTTAGTGTGCTCCTTGGGCTCGCAAAGTAATGTATCAAAGAACTTACGGAGGTTTCAGCGTGGGTGCTGTCGTAGTCGAGGTCTTCGGTTGTCTCCGGCCATGACTTCTGGTTCTTGAAGAGCAGCTTCCACATGTCTTCATGCTTCGTGCCTAAGAACCGCTGCAGGGTCCGAGGACTGGCCGGGTCAAACTTCCACATGGGCTCTTGACGCGCTTCATGCTTCGTGCCGAAGAACCGTGCAGGGTCCAAGGACCGGCCGGGTCGAACTTCCACATGGGCTCTTGATGCGCCTGACAGCGGAGTATCCGGCAAAAGAGCATCACTTGAACCACGCTGGCGAGGCTGGTATTTTTATCTACCATGCTCTTGATGCGCTTCTCCAGCATCGTTACCTCATCAGACGACGCCCAGTCCAGGCCCTTGTTGAGCCAGGATGTCAGCCGCATTGGGGGCCCGGACTTGAACTCCGTCGGAATAGCCCATGTGGAGTCACGGGGCTCTGTGACATAGAACCACCCCTGCTGTCATCCCCTCACGGTCTCCACAAAGGTGCCCTTGGGCCAAGTGACATTGGGCAGTTTGCTCACCATAGCACCACCGCAATCCACGTGCTGGCCGTCCACCACTTTTGGCTTCACATTGAAGACCTTGAGCCATAGGCCTAAGTGGGGGGAAACGCGGAGGAATGCCTCGCATACGACGATAAACGCCGAAATGTTGAGGAAAGAATTTGGGGCTAGATCATGGAAATCTAACCCGTAGTAGAACATGAGGCCGTGGACGAAAGGATGAAGGGGAAACCCCAGTCCGCGAAGAAAATGAGGGATAAATACTACCCTCTCGCCGGGCTTTGGAGTGGGGATGACCAGTTTTTTGGCCGGGAGCCGATGGGCGATTTCTTTGGCTAGATACCCCGCTTCCCGGAGTTCCTTGATGTTTTTCTCCGTGGCGGAGGAGGCCATCCACTTGCCCTGCGCTCTGAATCCGAACATGGCTAGAGTACTTTCTGGGAACGGAGTGGATCGAAGGTTGAGCGCTGGAGCTTGAGGGCGGATGGACTGGGGAAGGGGAAGGCGTGGGGTAAAAAGGGAGGAATCTTATCTCCTTATAAAGGCAGTGAATACCATGCGTCCCCCACGAGCCTTAAAGCTCGCCTATTTCCAAGGGGTTGTGCGAAATGGCACGGTTGGGTTTTCCCATACCCGTATTGATGAGAATCCCATAATAAGGGGGCACGATCTCTGCTTTGACAAGACGTGTCGTCGGTGGTTGTGTCTTGAAACGCGAAACGGGAGGCCGAAAAACAGTTTGAAATAATAGAATGGTCGGACGTAACGTCTCACCAGTGAAATCTTCAAAGGACAGAACTTATCAGTATTCTAATTCAGAGGTATGACTGTTGTACAGAGCCGGATATAGTACTGACGATCGACTGCTTTGAAGAATTCGGAGGAGGAACCCGCCTTGCAATGCCGAAGACAATCTGCGCGCCGGACACATCGCCATTGAAGACTGGTTCAGGGGCTACTGAGGGAGTCCTGGATTATGGGATCCTCGGGTGTCTAGGCTACGTGATGTGGGCCGGACAGATGGGCCGTGAAGATACAAGATAGAAGGCCTTCCCTCGTGTCCGGATGGGACTCTCCTTGGCGTGGAAGGCAAGCTTAGCGTGTGGATATGAATATTCCTTTCTCTGTAAACCGACTATGTACAACCCTAGCCCCCTCCGGTGTCTATATAAACCAGAGGGTTTAGTCTGTAGAGACATAATCATAATCATACAGGGTAGACAGTTAGGTTTTAGCCATTACGATCTCGGGGTAGATCAACCCTTGTAACCCTTATACTCATCAAAGTCAATCAAGCAGGACGTAGGGTATTACCTCCATCAAGAGGGCCCGAACCTGGGTAAACATCGTGTCCCTTTTCTCCTGTTACCATCGATCCTTAGATGCATAGTTCGGGACCCCCTACCCGAGATCTGCCGGTTTTGACACCGACAGCAACCCCAAACTTTAAGAAACGACGTCTTAGGTTTCTTGCCAAACCACAATTCATATGGTGTCGTCTCAACAGATTTAGACGGTGCCCTATTTAACGTGAATGCAGCTGTCTCTAATGCATAACCCCAAAACGATAGTGGTAAATCGCCAAGAGACATCATAGACCGCACCATATCTAATAAAGTACGGTTACGACGTTCAGACACACCATTACACTGTGGTGTTCCAGGTGGCGTGAGTTGTGAAACTATTCCACATTGTTCTAAATGAAGGCCAAACTCGTAACTCAAATATTCGCCTCCACGATCAGATCGTAGAAACTTTATTTTCTTGTTACGATGATTCTCCACTTCACTCTGAAATTATTTGAACTTTTCAAATGTTTCAGACTTGTGTTTCATCAAGTAGATATACTCATATCTGCTCAAATCATCTGCGAAGGTCAGAAAATAACGATACCCGCCGCGAGCCTCAACACTCATTGGACCGCATACATCAGTATGTATTATTTCCAATAAGTCAGTGGCTCGCTCCATTGTTCCAGAGAACGGAGTCTCAGCCATCTTTTCCATGAGGCATGGTTCGCAAGCATCAAATGATTCATAATCAAGTGATTCCAAAAGTCCATCCGCATGGAGTTTCTTCATGCGCTTTACACCAATATGACCTAAACGGTAGTGCCACAAATATGTTGCACTATCATTATCAACTTTGCATCTTTTGACATCAATATTATGAATATGTGTATCACCATGATCGAGATTCAACAAAAATAGACCACTCTTCAAGGATGCATGACCATAAAATATATTACTCATATAAATAGAACAACCATTATTCTCTCATTTAAATGAATAATCGTCTCGCATTAAACAAGATCGAGATATAATGTTCATGCTCAACGCTGGCACCAAATAACAATTATTTAGGTCTAAAACTAATCCCGAAGGTAGATGTAGAGGTAGCGTGCCGACGGCGATCACATCGACCTTGGAACCATTCCCGACGTGCATCGTCACCTCGTCCTTAGCCAATCTTCGTTTAATCCGTAGCCCCTATTTTCAGTTACAAATATGAGCAACCGAACCAGTGTCAAATACCCAGGCGCTACTACGAGCATTAGTAAGGTACACATCAATAACATGTATATCACATATACCTTTCTTCACTTTGCCATCCTTCTTATCCGCCAAATACTTGGGGCAGTTCCGCTTCCAGTGACCAGTCCATTGGCAGTAGAAGCACTCAGTTTGAGGCTTAGGTCCAGATTTGGGCTTCTTCTCGGGAGTAGCAACTTGCTTGCCATTCTTCTTGAAGTTCCCCTTCTTTCCTTTTCCCTTTTTTGTTGAAACTAGTGGTCTTGTTAACCATCAACACTTGATGCTCCTTCTTGATTTCTACCTCCGCAGCTTTGAGCATTGCGAAGAGCTCGGGAATTGTCTTATCCATCCCTTGCATATTATAGTTCATCATGAAGCATTTGTAGCTTGGTGGCAATGATTGAAGAACTCTGTCAATAACACTATCAACTGGAAGATTAACTCCCAGCTGAGTCAAGTGGTTATGATACCCAGACATTTTAAGTATGTGTTCACTGACAGAACTGTTCTCCTCCATCTTGCAGCTATAGAACTTGTTGGAGACTTCATATCTCTCAACTCGGGCATTTGCTTCAAATATTAACTTCATTCCTGGAACATCTCATATGGTCCATGATGTTCAAAACATCTTTGAAGTCCCAATTCTAAGCCGTAAAGCATGGCACACTGAACTATCGAGTAGTCATCAGATCGAGCTTGCCATATGTTCCTTTCACCTAGCGATGCATCAAGGACACAATTCTTCCGTGCAGCAATGAAGATAGTCCTCAAGTTTCGGGCCCAATCCGTGTAGTTGCTACCATCATCTTTCAACTTAGCTTTGTCTATGAACGCATTAAAATTCAAGGGAACGGGAGCACGGGCCATTGATCTACAACGTAGATATGCAAAAACTATCAGGACTAAGTTCATGATAAATTAAGTTCAATTAATCATATTACTTAAGAACTCCCACTTAGATAGACATCCCTCGAGTCATCTAAATGATTACGTGATCCAAATCAACTAAACCATGTCCGATCATCACGTGAGATGGAGTAGTCTTCAATGGTGAACATCTCTATGTTGATCATATCTACTATATGATTCACGTTCGACCTTTCAGTCTCCAGTATTTCGAGGCCATGTCTGTACATGCTAGGCTCGTCAAGTTTAACCCGAGTATTCCGCATTTGCAAAACTGTCTTGCACCCGTTGTATCTGAACGTAGAGCTTATCACACCCGATCATCACGTGGTGTCTCAGCATGACGAACTGTCGCAACGGTGCATACTCAGGGAGAACACTTATACCTTGAAATTTTAGTAAGGGATCATCTTATAATGCTACCACCGTACTAAGCAAAATAAGATGCATAAAAAGATAAACATCTCATGCAATCAAAATATGTGACATGATATGGCCATCATCATCTTGTGCCTTTGATCTCCATCTCCAAAGCACCGTCGTGATCTCTATTGTCACCGGCTTGACACCTTGATCTCCATCGTAGCGTCGTGGTCGTCTCGCCAACTATTGCTTCTACAACTATCGCTAACGCATAGTGATAAAGTAAAGCAATTACATGGCGTTTGCATTTCATACAATAAAGCGACAACCATAAGGCTCCTGCCAATTGCCGATAACTTTTACAAAACATGATCATCTCATACAATAACTTATATCACATCATGTCTTGACCATATCACATCCCAACATGCCCTGCAAAAACAAGTTAGATGTCCTCTACTTTGTTGTTGCAAGTTTTACGTGGCTGCTACGGGCTTCTAGCAAGAAGCGTTCTTACCTACGCATCAAAACCACAACGGTGATTTATCAAGTTTCTTGTTTTAACCTTCAACAAGGACCGGACGCACTCAAATTTGATTCAACTAAAGTTGGAGAAACAGACACCCGCCAGCCACCTTTATGCAAAACTAGTTGCATGTCTGTTGGTGGAACCGGTCTCATGAACGTGGTCATGTAAGGTTGGTCCGGGCCGCTTCATCTAACAATACCGCCGAATCAAAATAAGACATTGGTGGTAAGCAGTATGACGATCACCGCCCACAACTCATTGTGTTCTACTCGTGCATACCATCTACGCATAGACCTGGCTCAGATGCCACTGTTGGGAAACGTAGCATGTAATTTCAAAATGATTCCTACGCTCATGCAAGATCTATCTAGGAGATGCATAGCAATGAGAGGGGGGAGTGTGTCCACGTACCCTCGTAGACCGAAAGCGGAAGCGTATGACAACGCAGTTGACGTAGTCGAACTTCTTCTCGTTCCAAACGATCAAGCACCGAACGTACGACACCTTCGAGTTCTGCACACGTTCAGCTTGATGATGTCCCTCGAACTATTGATCCAGCAAAGTGTCGAGGGAGAGTTCCGTCGGCACGATGGCATGGTGACGATGATGGTGAAGTGATTCGCGCAGGGCTTCGCCTAAGCACTACGTGAATATGACCGGAGGAGTAACTGTGGAGGGGGGCGCCGCACACGGCTAACAATTGTTGGTGTGTGTTCTAGAGGTGCCCCCCCCCCCCCCCCGCGCGCATATATATAGGTTGGAGGGAAGGAGAGGCAGCCAAGGGGGCGCCCCAAGTAGGAGGAATCCTACTTGGGCACCTCCCCAATTCGGCCTCCCCCCTTCCATAAGTTCCGGAGGGGGAAGGAAGGAGGAGGGAGAGGGAAGGAAGGGGGAGGCCGAGTCCCTCCCCTTCCTTCTCTCTTCCCCTCTTTACTTCTCCTCCTATTTCAGCCTATATGGGGGTGCACCATCCCCTTAGGGGCTGCTCTGTCCCCCTCTTGGCCCATTAGGCCCATATAGTTGCCGGGGGGTGCCCAGAACCCCTTCCGGTGACCCGATATGTACCCGGTACCCCCAGAACACTTCCGGTGTCCGAATGTCATCGTCCTATATATGAATCTTTACCTTTCGACCATTTCAAGACTCCTCGTCATGTCCGTGATCTCATCCGGGACTCCGACAACATTCAGTCACCAAATCACATAACTCATATAATACAAAATTGTCATTGAACGTTGAGCGTGCGGACCCTACGGGTTCGAGAACTATGTAGACATGACCGAAACACCTCTCCGGTCAATAACCAATAGCGGAACCTGGATGCTCATATTAGTTCCTACATATTCTACAAAGATCTTTATTGGCCGTACCATAATGACAACATATGTTATTCCCTTTGTCATCGGTATGTTACTTGCC
Organism: Aegilops tauschii subsp. strangulata; assembly: GCF_002575655.3. Lineage (NCBI taxonomy): Eukaryota > Viridiplantae > Streptophyta > Magnoliopsida > Poales > Poaceae > Aegilops > Aegilops tauschii. Next base: position 203,143,672 of record NC_053035.3, on the reverse strand, counting down.
CGAGATTCGATCGTCGGTATCTTCATACCTAGTTCAATCTCGTTACCGGAAAGTCTCTTTACTCGTTCTGTAATACATCATCCCGCAACTAACTCATTAGTCACATTGCTTGCAAGGCTTATTATGATGTGCATTACCGAGAGGGCCCAGAGATACCTCTGCGATACTCGGAATGACAAATCCTAATCTCAATCTATGCCAACCCAACAAACACCTTTGGAGATACCTGTAGAGCATCTTTATAATCACCCAGTTATGTTGTGACGTTTGATAGCACACAAGGTATTCCTTCGGTATCCGGGAGTTGCATAATCTCATAGTCAAAGGAATATGTATATGACATGAAGAAAGCAATAGCAATAAAACTGAACGATCAATATGCTAAGCTAACGGATGGGTCTTGTACATCACATCATTCTCCTAATAATGTGATCCCACTCATCAAATGACAGCACATGTCTATGGTTAGGAAACTTAACCATCTCTGATTAATGAGCTAGTCTAGTAGAGGCTTACTAGGGACACGGTGTTTTATCTATGTATTCACACATGTATCAAGTTTCCGGTTAATACAATTCTAGCATGAATAATAAACATTTATCATGATATAAGGAAATATAAAATAACAACTTTATTATTGCCTCTAGGGCATATTTCCTTCAAAATTGTATAGGTGCACTAGTTCGGCGAAAAGATGGTGATATAAGTGTAGTATGGATAGTAGATATAGATTTTTGTAATCTGAAAATATAAAAACAGCAAGGTAGCAAGTGAAAAAATGGAGCACAAACGGTATAGCAATGCTTAGAAACAAGGCCTAGGGTTCATACTTTCATTAGTGCAATCTCTCAGCAGTGCTAACATAATTGAATCATATAACAATCCCTTAACGTGCGACAAAGAGTCACTTCAGAGTTCTTATCTAGCGGAGAACATAAGATGAAATTGTTGTAGGGTACAAAACCACCTCAAAGTTATCATTTCCAATCAATCTATTGAGTCATCCCTATAAGTACCACAAACAACCCTAGAGTGTACTAAAATAACATCATATGATACGCATCAACCAACTCTAATGTCACCTAGATACTCCAATGTCATCACAAGTATCTGTGAGTTGATTATTCGATATGCATCAAACAACTTCAGATTCATAATATTCTATCCAACGCAAAGAACTTCAAAGAGTGCCCCAAAGTTTCTACCGGGGAAAGTAGGATGAAAACGTGCATCACGCGTATGCATAGATTACCCCAATGTCACCGCGGGAACCCGCAAGTTGATTGCCAAAACATATATCAAATGAATCAATACAACACCCCATTGTCACCACGGTATCCACATGCAAGACATACATCAAGTGTTCTCAAATCCAAAAAGTAATTCGATCCGATAATGGTGAAACCTCAAAGGTAAAAACTCAATTCATCACAACAAGATAGAGGGGGAGAAAAACACCATATGATCCAACTATATTAACAAAGCTTGCGGTACATCAAGATCGTGCCAAATCAAGAACATGAGAGACGAGAGAGAGGGATCAAACACATAGCTACTGGTACATACCCTCAGCCCCGAGGGTGAGCACTCCCTCCTCGTCATGGAGACCGCCGAGATGATGAAGATGGCCTCCGATAGGGTGTCGGAACAGGGTTCCAGATGGGATCTCTTTGGTACAAAGCTTGCGGCGGTGGAGTCAAAGTTCTAGGTTAACTTTCGGGGGTTTTGATATTTATAGGAATTTTCAGAGTTGGAATCACGCGAAGAGGTGCCACAGGGGGACCACGAGGCACTTGGGCGCGGCCACCACCTGGGCACGCCCAAGTGGCTCGTGGGGCCTATGTGGGTTTTCTATTACTCCCTCGAAGCCTCCTGGGTCCCTTTCCTTCCAGAAAAAATCGTCAAAAAGTTTCGCTGCATTTGGACATCATTTGATATGGATTTTCTAGAAAACTAAAAACAAGCAGAAAATAGCAACTAACACATTGCAGTAGGTCAATATGTTAGTCCATGAAAAGCATATAAAAGTGCAGCGTTGGAGGCCGCGTCTGACATCCGTGTACGTGGACAGGCCCCCCTATCCGTGAACGGATGTCGGAGCAAATTTGCGGGTCAACGTTGGAAATGCCCTTAGAACTTTTTCTTCTTCTGGTGTTTACATCCCTTTACTATCTGGTTTGAAGGATCATCGTGTATAATTTTTTTCCTTTCTCTTTCTGATGTACTACATCCCTATATCACCTGGTTTGAAGGATCATCATACCCTTGTTCATATCCACCAAGTATCTAAATTTTTGGTTCCTTCCCAATTTATAATCTATATTTATTGGTGTATGTCTTTGATTTTAGATATGACCTTTACAGAAAAAGGTTTGCGCCCCGCTTTATATATGAAGCAATGATCAATCAAACATCCAAACCATACAACTCGACACCAAACCCATACACTCAAGGCAAGATACAAGGGTGATACAGAAGGGCTACACTACCCCAAACCACTCCAAGAAGACTATCGGAGGAAGCCGCGTGAAGTCTTTGGAATTCTCAGCCGTGAAATGACCTTTACATTATTCTCTTCTGTAAATTAGATGTATGAATAAATATTCTCCCGTTGCAACGCACAGACATATTTGCTAGTACTACATACAACGTCGACCAACACATAGCACGCATGCGTCGATATTTTTTAAAACGATGCAAAAGGCTTGCCTTTTTATTAATTAGGAGAGAAGGTTTGTATCAAAGCACGACAAAGGACAAGAAAAAAGGTCATCACTCTAGAGGCATTATAAAACCCAAATACTTGGCGTCCGCGAGCACCCACGAACTAGTTTTCTCTTTGATGTTGCACACCAAGAACGATGAAGGAGTCACGGTGTTGCGAAAGACCCTCATGTTGCATTCCTTCCTAAGATCCTAGGAGATCAACATCAGCAAGGATGACATGGCCTTCCTGGAGTGACCTCTGGCTTGGGTGACGCCGATACACCACTCGTTGATGCTACCTCTAAAGCTTCATTCTCGAGGTTTGACATCCAGGAGGCCAAGCCAGTCCACAATGTTACACAAAACCCTCACCGACAAGCGACTAAATTGCCAAAAATCACCATATAGTGCCCTCATGGATGGACCCCATATGGCAGCAATGATGCCCGTCTCCGCCAACCGTTATCCCATGCCTCGTGGCCCTGATGGATGGGCTTGGTTGTCAATTTTTGTGTCAAAATGTGGTCAATCATCATTTTTGGTGCTTTTAGCAAACACTTACTCAGAATCGGTGTTTTCAGCAAACTTTTATGAAAACAGTGGTTTTTGGCACCGTGGGACGCAATTGTGGTGGTTTTTGGATATTTACTCCCGAGAAACGGCAGTGGCTGAGGAGATGCGTCAAAGTCTCGTGGGTTTGCTTACAGAGAGGACAAAGGCCACAGTTGGGCCGTTCTTGGAGCTCAAGCCTATCCGTCATCCAAACTTTGTTTTGGATAACAAGCCAAGCAAAGAGTATACATTTCGGCGGCGGCCAAACTTTCCAAACAGACAGAGTACATGGCCAAAGTGGTGTGACCCTATGCTTTGTAGGACGAGGACGTGGAATACACACCATCTGAGGTGAACTTTCAGGTGATCGCATTAGGAACGTCTAGGACTAACTGATTGGAGGTAAGCTTCTCCCAAAGATACACAAATTGTTGGATGTGTTCAAGCATGAGGCCCTAGTAGGTGTTAATCTAACTCACTAAGAAGTTGTTATGCATGCAAGGCCGTTTGAATCGAGGAAATTTTTTCCTAGAGCACTCAAAAATCTTGGGGGCAATATCTTTGGGTCGCACACCATTTAGCTAAGAGGACTCCCAGAAAAGGGCCTTCGCACCATTGCCAATAGCAATGATTGTGGTTGCGGCAAAAAGGGCTTTGTACCGCTCATTGCGTGGCAATCCAAGCCCAACCCAAGACTTAGCCGGTTCTGTCCAAGAAGCCAAAGCCACAAGAGTCTAAGAGCGAAGGCAAAGTTATCAAGGTTGGCAATGCCCAGCCTGCCGAATATAATACATGGATAGCAAAAAGTCTACGGGTTTAGGTTAGGGATGTTACAAAAACGGGTAGACCCATGTAAGTTTTTTCCCGTCGGTTTTGTAGGTCCCACTGAGTTTTCCCAGTGTGAATTTTTTACCTGGTTTTTGCTCCATTTTTTATTCTTTTTATTTTAACTTTTTTATTTTTTATTTTTTATTTCCTTTTTGTTTTCCTTTTCTCTATTGTTTTTCTTTTTCTTTTTCCTGAAATTTTTCAAAACTCATGAACTTTTTTCAAATCCATGAAAGTTTTTAGTTTTTGTGAACTTTTAACTTTTCATATTTATGAACTTCTCTCAAACTCGTGAACTTTTTCCAAATTCTTGAACTTTTTTGTAAATTGGTGATTTTTTCCTCAAATTCATGAACTTTTTGATCTCAAATACATGATTTTCTTTTTCAAAATCTTGAACAATTTTGCAATTTCTGAACTTTTTGTCTCAATTTGTGAACTTTTTTAAAATAGTTGATTTTTTTGAATTTTTTTATATGTATGAACTTTTAAATAGTTAACATGCCTAGTCATTCATCAACATGTCCAGTCCATAAATCACATCGTTTTTTTTGGATCGGGAGCGACCCGGGCCAGTACCAACTTACGTCAAATGGGAGCCACCCGAGCGAGCGCCTTCGCATCAACCGATCAGGAGAGAGTGCTTCGTGTTGGTGGGCCGCCCCACATAACATAGCGTGTGGCCGCCTGAATAGGAGCGCTCTCAAGGAAAGGAGGGGGGAGTTCCTATGTGTCGCTCTTTGCGACAAATTGCTGTAGTTTTACACGCACGGAGCCGCGATGGGCCGGCCCACTGGCGGATGTTGTACCACGAGTTTGCGCCAGTGAAAAATGCCCCAAAAAGAAAAATGCGTTGCCATGATTCAGACCCAACCGCTCCCCGCTTGAGACTACGGGATACTAGCCACTATAGCTAACGAGCACTGATCTCTACTTAGGCAGTGCGATACATTAAGAAAAGCTAACAACAGAGAGTACCAGATCTTGAAAACGAAGGCCAAACATCTTTTTGAAAAAGTGAATATTTTTTAGAGAACAAATATTTTGCAAAGTTTTGACCAAAAAATTTAAACTCGAAAATCTTGAACATTTTTCGAATTCTGAACATTCTTGAAATCATTCTCGAAAATTATTTGAAAACATGAAGAAAGTTTTAAAACTGGGAGGTACTATAGCAAACATGTTTTTCAATAACGACTTGCCTTTTGAATTTGTGAACATTCCTACAAACTTGAATATTTTTGTATTTTTAATGTTTTTAAACTTGGTCATTTTTTCAATTCCCTAACAAATTTTCTAAAATATGCACACTTTCGAATAACTAGGAACAGTTATTGAATTTCGAACAAATTTCTGACTGAAAAAAATATGTTCCAAACATTTTTACAAAATGCAAACAAAATTTTAGAATTCTGAACATGCTTTGAATGTTCAAACAAATTGTGAAATTCTGTTTTTTAATATGATATTATAAAAAAGAAAACAGAATAAAAGATAAAACAATACACATAAAACAAAAAAAAATCAAAAAACGATTTTTTTACTAAAAAAACGAAAATACCAGAAAAAATCCGGTTCAGGGAGAAGGGATAGAATTTCCTTTTGCTGCTGCTAGGATTTGGCCCATTTAGGTGCTTCCTATTTATTTTCTGTTTTCTATTTCTTTTCTAGTTTTGAATTTGATTTTATCTCTCGAATCAATCCAATTCAATTTGGGAAAAAATGAAAAAAAATCCAAATATATCCAGAATAATATTTGAAGCATAGGAAAAGTATTTAATACCCAAATATTAAATAAATACGTATATTATTTTCTAAATTCTATTTTGGTGCATAAATACTCCCTAATTTTAATTTAGGGTTCAAAAGAGAATACCAAAATATTTTGAAACTCCAAATAAATGTCCAAAAAATATTTAAAACATTTTACCAACTCTTTTTTATATTAAAAGTGTGATATTACATCCTCTCATTTGTTTTTTAGTTGGATTTGTATTAAATACTAAAATACAAATAATATAAAGAAAGTGAATATTCGGAGAAGTGTTTTTATGCCTTCTCATTTTAATATTCATTCAAACTTTAAAAGCTTCAAATCCTATACCTAAACTTTAGCAACACAAGCAAAGTTTAATTACTTGTATTTAAATAATTAACATTCCAAAATTTAGAATTTTTTCGTGTTACAAATCGACCACCCTAAAGGCTCCATTCTGTACGAAGGAAAAACGTAAGAAAACCAAAGGAAAGTTGTTCCTTAGGATATTTTTACCTTTCTCACCATTGAAAACTAACGAAATCCTCCTTCTCAATCTTGTGGAAAGTCTTCCTCGCCTCTATTTTCATGGGAAATGAAACATATGTTCCTTTCTCATTTTTTTGCGTAGAATGGAGGCAACGCAGGGAAAAGGCCCATTAAACAAATGCATCTTGGGACCACATAGGCAAGGAACAAATTCCTCATTTTTAATTTGAATGACACATGGCACATGGTCAGAAGTTGTCATAGCTAGTGGTTGGGCCATTGTGTTAGGGTATGTCAAAGTCCAGGAGGTAGAAGTGAAGAACCAATCAAGCTTTTCAAGAAGGGAATTAGTCTGCATATTACTCCATGTAAAATTTCTCTCTTTGAGAGGAATGTCCACAAGGCCAAGCTGACTAATCACAACATTGAATTGAAGCATGTCTGAGATATTACCACCTACCTTATTCCTATCTTGAAAACTTATAATCATGTCAAAATATTGCACAATCAACCAGCCAGCCTCTTCTGGAATGCAGATATCTGCAAGCCAACCTAGAAATTCTTGATTTTTGTCATCTTGACATAGAGCATAGATGTAGATAAGAGTCCAACAGCTACCACGTTTAACTGGTTGTAATACCACTGAAACTTCATATTCATTTTGAAAGACTATATCTCCTCTGAAATCTGCAAAGCACCAGACAGTTAATATGTCACCTGATCTTCCATGGAGGGTTGGAATGCAAAGCTCTCAAACCTAGGTGTGCAAAATTGTTTGATGAAGGCCTGATAAAAAATTATCTTCCTTGTTTCTTGAAAGCATATAACCTGATAACCAATTTCATCAATCTTGTTCTAAATATGCAAAACCATTTATCCGGAGAGTTCATAACTTTGATATTCCAATTTAAAACTTTCCATGGTTGTGCAACCATAGAAACTGAAGGAAATATGCCCTAGAGGCAATAATAAAGCTGTTATTTTATATTTCCTTATATCATGATAAATTTTCATTATACATACTAGAATTGTATTAACCGGGAACTTCCTACATGTGTGGATACATAGACAAAACACCATGTCCCTACTAAGCCTCTACTAGACTAGCTCGTTAATCAAAGATGGTTAAGTTTCCTAACCATAGACATGTGTTGCCATTTGATGAACATGATCACATCATTAGGAGAATGATGTGATGGACAAGACCCATCTGTTAGCTTAGCATAATGATCGTTAAGTTTTATTGCTATTGGTTTCTTCATGACTTATACATATCCTTTGACTATGAGATTATGCAACTCCCGAATACCGGGGGAACACCTTGTGTGCTATCAAACATCACAACGTATCTGGGTGATTATAAAGATGCTCTACAGGTGTCTCGGAAGGTGTTTGTTGGGTTGGCATAGATCAAGATTAGGATTTGTCACTCCAAGTATCGGAGAGGTATCTCTGGGCCCTCTCGGTAATGCACATCACGATAAGCCTTGCAAGCAATGTGACTAATGAGTTAGTTGCGGGATGATGCATTACAGAACGAGTAAAGAGACTTGCCGGTAACGAGATTGAACTAGGTATGAAGATACCGACGATCGAATCTCGGGCAAGTAACATAACGATGACAAAGGGAACGATGTATGTTGTCATTGCGGTTTGACCGATAAATATCTTCGTAGAATATGTAGGAACCAATATGAGCATCCAGGTTCCGTTGTTGGTTATTGATCAGAGATGTGTCTTGGTCATGTCTACATAGTTCTCGAACCCGTAGGGTCCGCACGCTTAACGTTCGATGACGATTTGTATTATGAGTTATGTGTTTTGGTGACCGAAGATTGTTCGGAGTCCCGGATGAGATCACGGACATGACTAGGAGTCTCAAAATGGTCGAGAGGTAAAGATTGATATATTGGAAGGTAGTATTCGGACACCGGAAGGGTTCTAGAGTGTATCGGGTACATACCGGAGTACCGGAGGGGTTACCGAACCCCCCCCCCCCCGGGGAAAGATATGGGCCATAGGAGGGAGGCTAATCAGCCCACAAGGGGCTGGTGCGCCCCCCACAAGGGAGGAGGCCGAATTGGACTAGGGAAGGGGGCGCCACCCCCCTTTCCTTCTCCTACTCCCGCTCCTTCCCCCTTTCCACCTCCAAGAGAAGGAAAAGAAGGGGGGTCGAATCCTATTGGGACTAGGAGTCCTAGTAGGACTTCCCCCTTATGGCGCGCCCTCTAGGGCCGGCCTCCTCCCTCTCCCTCCTTTATATACGTGGGAAGGGCACCCCTTGGAGACACACCAATTGTTCCAAGCCGTGTGCGGCGTCTCTCTCCACGGTTTACTCTTCCGGTCATATTCACGTAGTGCTTAGGCGAAGCCCTGCGCGGGTCATATCACCATCACCGTCACCACGTCGTCGTGCTGACGAAAATCTCCCTCAACCCTCTGCTGGATCAAGAGTTCGAGGGATGTCATCGAGCTGAACGTGTGTATAACTCGGAGGTCCCGTACGTTCGGTACTAGATCGGTTGGATCGTGAAGACGTTCAACTACATCAACCACGTTAACCTAACGCTTTCACTTTCAGTCTACGAGGGTACGTGGACACACTCTCCCCCTCTCGTTGCTATGCATCTCCTAGATAGATCTTGTGTGATCATAGGAAAATTTTGAACTTGCATGCTACGTTCCCCGACAGTGGCATCCGAGCCAGGTCTATGTGTAGATGACATGCACGAGTAGAACACAAAGAGTTGTGGGCGATAATAGTCATACTGGTTACCACCAACGTCTTATTTTGATTCAGCGGTATTGTTGGATGAAGCGGCCCGGACCAACATTACATGACCACGTTCATGAGACCGGTTATACCGACGTGCTTATGCACACATGTGGCTGGCGGGTGTCTGTTTCTCCAACTTTAGTTGAATCGAATTTGACTACGGCCGGTCCTTGTTGAAGGTTAAAGCAGCACACTTGATGAAAAATTGTTGTGGTTTTGATGCGTAGGTAAGAATGGTTCTTGCTAGAAGCCCGTAGCAGCCATGTAAAACTTGCAACAACAAAGTAGAGGACATCTAACTTGTTTTTGCAGGGCATGTTGTGATGTGATATGGTCAAGACGTGATGAGATATAAATTGTTGTATGAGATGATCATGTTTTGTAAAAGTTACCGGCAACTGGCAGGAGCCTTATGGTTGTTGCTTTATTGTATGAAATGCAATCGCCATGTAATTGCTTTACTTTATCACTAAGCGGTAGCGATAGTCGTGGAAGCAATAGTTAGCGAGACGACAACGACGCTACGATGGAGATCAAGGTGTCAAGCCGGTGACGATGGAGATCATGACGATGCTTTGGAGATGGAGATCAGAGGCATAAGATGATGATGGTCATATCATGTCACATATTTTGATTGCATGTGATGTTTATCCTTTATGCATCTTATTTTGCTTAGTACGACGGTAGCATTATAAGGGTGTGTTTGGTTCTGGTCACTGGATGGAATGTAACGGGTCCATCCCATGCCTGCCCCGTGTTACCGTGTTCGGTAGTAGCGAAGAGCCAGAACCCACCCATTCCCCCGAGTGGAATATTCCCCTAAGATCCGGAATACGCTCGTACCTCCGATTTCGAGAATCACATGAAACGGCTCGGCCTTGCGTCTCTCTTCTCCCCCCGCGACTCCCGCAACCACGAACTCTGTCCCATCGTCGCACTGCCGCCACTCCCTCTTCTATCTCTCCCTCTGCGCCCCCCGTCTCCCCCACTAGTGCGCCGCCTCTCCTCCTCCATCCCTCTCCGGCGATGCATCTCCATCACCTATCAGCTCCGCGTCGGGTCGCTGCAGATCTCCATGTCGAGCTGTTGTGGATCTCTGGCGATGCTCCATGTCGGGTCGCTGCGAATCTCTGTGAGCTGAAACTGGATCACGGTGAGCGGCTACACCTCGCAAGCAAGCTATGTGCTGGTGAACTCGTTGCTGTCCCTCAGTGGCGACTTTGTGGTGCCGGCCAGTGACTGCCAGCTCCGGCTACAGTGCTAATCCCTTATCTATGTGCCACACCTGGGCAAGCAGCGACAATCAGCTACTGAATTGATTCGGGAATACGTATTATTGTGTTCTAAAACTTGGTAGATTTTCCTAATCACAGCAGCATGATTTTGTGTAAATGGCTAGTATTTTGACATATCTTTTGACATATATATGGATGGATGCCTTGTATTTTGACATGAATATGATTGCATAACTTGTATTTTGACAGTTTTTAGGGTAGTTTTTTGACAGATTTTTGACATGTATATGAGTGAATAACTAGTATTTTGTTTGGCATTTTTTATTATGTGTTAAAAATACAAAGACTAATGACAATCATGCATATATGTGACATCAAATGCCTTCCATTACTTTATTTCTAACCAAACACTGAAATGGAACCATTCCATTATACCTACTTGCCCAACCAAACGTAGGAACGGAATCAACCCATTCTAGTGGAATGGAATGTCACGGAACCATGACATTCCATTCCACTTCGTTCCCCAAGCAAACACACCCTAAGATGATCCCTCACTAAATTTCAAGGTATAAGTGTTCTGCCTGAGTATGCACCGTTGTGACAGTTCGTCGTGCCGAGACACCACATGATGATCGGGTGTCATAAGCTCTACGTTCACATACAACAGGTGCAAGCCAGTTTTGCACATGCAGAATACTCGGGTTAAACTTGACGAGCCTAGCATATGCAGATATGGCCTCGGAACACTGAGACCGAAAGGTCAAACGTGAATCATATAGTAGATATGATCAACATAGAGATGTTCACCGATGAAAACTACTCCATCTCACATGATGATTGGACATGGTTTAGTTGCTATGGATCACGTGATCATTTAGATGACTAGAGGGATGTCTATCTAAGTGGGAGTTCTTAAGTAATATGATTAATTGAACTTAATTTATCATGAACTTAGTCCTGATAATATTTGCATATCTATGTTGTAGACCAATAGCTCGCGTATAGCTCCCCTGTTTTATTTTTGGTATGTTCCTAGAGAAAACTAAGTTGAAAGATGATAGTAGCAATGATGCGGACTGGGTCCGTGATCTGAGGATTATCCTAATTGCTGCACAGAAGAATTATGTCCTTGATGCACCGCTAGGTGACATACCTATTGCAGGAGCAGATGCAGACGTTATGAACATTTGACAAGCTCGGTATGATGACTACTTGATAGTTTAGTGCACCATGCTTTACGGCTTAGAACCGGGACTTCAAAAATGTTTTGAACGCCACGGAGCATATGAGATGTTCCAAGAAGTTGAAATTGGTATTTCAGACTCATGCCCATGTCGAGAGGTATGAGACCTCTTACAAGTACTTTGCCTACAAGATGGAGGAGAATAGCTCACCTAGTGAGCATGTGCTCAGAATGTCTGGGTACTACAATCGCTTGAATCAAGTGTGAGTTAATCTTCCAGATAAGATAGTGATTGACAGAGTTCTCTAGTCACTATCACCATTTTACTAGAACTTCGTGATGAACTATCATATGCAAGGGATGATGAAAACGATTCCCAAGCTCTTTGTGATGCTGAAATCAGCGAAGGTAGAAATCAAGAAATAGCATCAAGTGTTGATGGTTAACAAGACCACTAGTTTCAAGAAAAAGGGCAAGGGAAAGAAAGGGAACTTCAAGAATGACAAGCAAGTTTTCACTCCCGTGAAGAAGCCCAAAGCTAGACCCAAGCCTGAAACTGAGTGCTTCTACTGCAAAGGAAATTGTCACCGGAAGCAGAACTGCCCCAAATACTTGGCGGATAAGAAGGATGGCGAAGTGAACAAAGGTATATTTGATATACATGTTATTGATGTGTACTTTACTAGTGTTCATGGTAGCCCCTCGGTATTTGATACCGGTTCAGTTGCAAAGATTTGTAACTCGAAAGAGGAGTTGCAAAATGAATAGATACTAGTTGAGGGCGAGGTGACGATGTGTGTTGGAAGTGATTCCAATGTTGATGAGATCACCATCGCACACTCCCTTTACCCTCGAGATTAGTGTTGAACCTAAAATAAATGTTATTTGGTGTTTGCATTGAGCATGAATATGATTGGATCATGTTTATTGCAATACGGTTATTCATCTAAGTCAAAGAATAATTGTTATTATGTTTACATGAATAAAAACCTTCTGTGGTCATACACCCAAGGTGAATGGTTTATTGAATCTCGATCGTAGTGATACACATATTTGTAATATTGATGCCAAAAGATGCAAAGTTGATAATGATAGGGCAACATACTAGTGGCACTACCATTTAGGTCATATTGGTGTAAAGCGCATGAAGAAACTCCATGCGGATGGACTTTTGGAATCACTTGATTATGAATCATTTGATGCTTGCAAACCATGCCTCATGGGCAATATGACTAAGACTCCGTTCTCCGGAACAATGGAGCGAGCCACTGACTTATTGGAAATAATACATACCGATGTATGCGGTCCGATGAGTATTGTGGCTCGCGGCGGGTATCGTTATTTTCTGACCTTCACAAATGATTTGATCAGATATGGGTATATCTACTTAATGAAACACAAGTCAGAAACATTTGAAAAGTTCAAAGAATTTTAGAGTGAAGTTGAGAATCATCGTAACAAGAAAATAAAGTTTATGTGATCTGATTGCGGAGGCGAATATTTGAGTTACGAGTTTGGCCTTCATTTAAAACAATGTGGAATAGTTTCACAACTCACGCCACCTGGAACACCACAGCGTAATGGTGTGTCCGAACGTCGTAACCGTACTTTATTAGATATGGTGCGATCTATTATGTCTCTTACCGATTTACCACTATCGTTTTGGGGTTATGCATTAGAGACAGTTGCATTCACGTTAAATAGGGCACCATCTAAATCCATTGAGATGACACCGTATGAACTGTGGTTTGGCAAGAAACCTAAGCTGTCGTTTCTTAAAGTTTGGGGTTGCGATGCTTATGTGAAAAAACTTCAGCCTGATAAGCTTGAACCCAAATCGGAGAAGTGTGTCTTCATAGGATACCCAAAAGAAATTGTTGGGTGCACCTTCTATCACAGACCCAAAGGCAAGATCTTTGTTGCTAAGAATGGATTGTTTCTAGAGAAGGAATTTCTCTCGAAAGAAGTGAGTGGGAGGAAAGTAGAACTTGATGAGGTAACTGTACCTTCTCTCGAATTGGAAAGTTGCTCATCACAGAAAACCGTTTCCATGATGCCTACAACAACAAGAGAGGAAGCTAATGATAATGATCATGAAACTTCATATCAAGTTACTACCGAACCTCGTAGGTCAACCAGAGCACGTTCCGCACCAGAGTGGTACGGTAATCCTATTCTGGAAGTCATGTTACTAGACCATGACGAACCTACGAACTATGAGGAAGCGATGATGAGCCCAGATTCCGCAAAATGGAAATCTGAGATAGGATCCATGTATGAGAACAAAGTGTGGACTTTGGTGGACTTGCCCGATGATCGGCAAGCCATTGAGAATAAATGGATCTTGAAGTGGAAGACGATGATGGTAGTGTTACTATCTACAAAGCTCGAATTGTCGCAAAATGTTTTCGACAAGTTCAAGGTGTTGACTACGATGAGATTTTCTCACTCGTAGTGATGCTTAAGTCTGTCCGAATCATGTTAGCAATTGCCGCATTTTATGAAATCTGGCAAATGGATGTCAAAACTGCATTCCTTAATGGATTTCTTAAAGAAGAGTTGTATATAATGCAACCAAAGGTTTTGTCGATCCTAAAGGTGCTAACAAAGTGTGCAAGCTCCAGCGATCCATCTATGGAACTGGTGCAAGCATCTCGGAGTTGGAATATACGCTTTGATGAGTTAATCAAAGCATATAGTTTTATACAGACTTGCGCTGAAGCCTGTATTTACAAGAAAGTGAGTGGGAGCACTACATCCTTTCTGATAAGTAGATGTGAATGACATATTGTTGATCGAAAATGATGTAGAATTTTCTGGAAAGCATAAAGGAGTGTTTGAAAGGAGTTTTTCAAAGAAAGACCTCGGTGAAGTTGCTTACACATTGAGCATCAAGACCTATAGAGATAGATCAAGATGCTTGATAAGATTTTTCAATGAGTACATGCCTTGACAAGATTTTGAAGTAGTTCAAAATGGAACAGTCAAAGAAGGAGTTCTTGCCTGTGTTGCAAGGTGTGAAGTTGAGTAAGACTCAAAACCCGACCACGGCAGAAAATAGAAAGAGAATGAAAGTCATTCCCTATGCCTCAGTCATAGGTTTTATGAAGTATGCTATGCTACGTACCAGACCTATTGTGTACCTCACCATGAGTTTGGCAAGAGGGTACAATAGTGATCCAGGAGTGGATCACTGGACATCGGTCAAAATTATCCTTAGTGGAATAAGGATATGTTTCTCGGTTATGGAGATGACAAAGAGTTCGTCGTAAAGGGCTACATCGATGCAAGCTTTGACATTGATCCGGATGACTCTGAGTCTCAATCTGGATCCATATTGAAAGTGGGAGCAATTAGCTAGAGTAGCTCCGTGCAGAGCATTGTAGACATAGAAATTTGCAAAATACATACGGTTCTGAATGTGGCTGACCTGTTGACTAAACTTCCCTCACAAGCAAAACATGATCACACCTTAGTACTCTTTGGGTGTTAATCACATGGCGATGTGAACTAGATTATTGACTCTAGTAAACCCTTTGGGTATTGGTCACATGGCAATGTGAACTATAGGGTGTTAATCACATGACGATGTGATCTATTGGTGTTAAATCATATGGCGATGTGAACTAGATTATTGACTAGTGCAAGTGGGAGACTGAAGGAAATATGCCCTAGAGGCAATAATAAAGTTGTTATTTTATATTTCCTTATATCATGATAAATCTTTATTATCCATACTAGAATTGTATTAACCGGAAACTTGATACATGTGTGGATACATAGACAAAACACCGTGTCCCTAGTAAGCCTCTACTAGACTAGCTCGTCAATCAAAGATGGTTAAGTTTTATTGCTATTGGTTTCTTCATGACTTATACATATTCCTATCACTATGAGATTATGCAACTCCCGAATACCAGAGGAACACCTTATGTGCTATCAAACATCACAACGTAACTGGGTAATTATAAAGATGCTCTACAGGTGTCTCTGAAGGTGTTTGTTGGGTTGGCATAGATCGAGATTAGGATTTTTCACTCCGAGTATCGGAGAGGTATCTCTGGGCCCTCTCGGTAATGCACATCACGATAAGCCTTGCAAGCAATGTGACTAATGAGTTAGTTGCGGGATGATGCATTACAGAATGAGTAAAGAGACTTGCCGGTAACGAGATTTGAACTAGGTATGTAGATACCAACGATCAAATCTCGGGCAAATAACATACCAATGACAAAGGGAATGACGTATGTTGTCATTGCAGTTTGACCGATAAAGATCTTCGTAGAATATGTAGGAACCAATATGAGCATCCAGGTTCCGCTGTTGGTTATTGATCGGAGATGTGTCTCGGTCATGTCTACATAGTTCTCGAACCCGTAGGGTCCACACGCTTAACGTTCGTTGATGATTTGTATTATGAGTTATGTGTTTTGGTGACCAAAGAATGTTCGGAGTCCCGGATGAGATCACGGAAATGACGAGGAGTGTCGAAATGGTCGAGAGGTAAAGATTGATATATTGGAAGGTAGTATTCGGACACCGGAAAGGTTCCAGAGTGTATCGGTACATACCGGAGTACCGGAGGGGTTACCAGAACCCCCCGGGGAAATATATGGGCCATATGGGCCATAGGAGGGAGGCTAACCAGCCCACAAGGGGCTGGTGCGCCCCCCACAAGGGAGGAGGCCGAATTGGACTAGGGAAGGGGGCGCCACCCCCTTTCCTTCTCCTAGTCCCTCTCCTTCCCCCTTTCCACCTCCATGAGAAGGAAAAGAAGGGGGGCCGAATCCTACTAGGACTAGGAGTCCTAGTAGGACTCCCCCTTATGGCGCGCCCCCTAGGGCCGGCCTCCTCCCTCTCCCTCCTTTATATACGTGGGCAGGGCACCCCTTGGAGACACACCAATTGTTCCAAGCCTTGTGCGGCTTCTCTCTCCACGGTTTACTCCTCCGGTCATATTCACGTAGTGCGTAGGCAAAGCCCTGCGCGGATCATATCACCATCACCGTCACCACGCCGTCGTGCTGATGAAAATCTCCCTCGACCCTCTGCTGGATCAAGAGTTCGAGGGACGTCATCGAGCTGAACGTGTGCAGAACTCGGAGGTGTCGTACGTTTGGTACTAGATCGGTTGGATCATGAAGACATTCAACTACATCAACTGCGTTAACCTAACGCTTCCGCTTTCGGTCTACGAGGGTACGTGGACACACTCTCCCCCTCTCCTTGCTATGCATCTCCTAGATAGATCTCGCGTGATCGTAGGAAAATTTTAAAATTACATGTTACGTCCCCAACAGAAACAGAGTGGTAATGTTCAGACAAAAAGCAGGTAGCACTAGGCTCCTGCACTTAAAAGAGCTGGGCTTTGAAAGGACCAGGCGGAAACTGATCTTTCCCATAAGCAAATCATGACAATCACAAAACCATAGCTTGAGAAGGACCATGCAAGCAATACAACAATGCAAAAAGATACAACATGATTGGCATAGTGATAAGCAACACAGAGTCTAACAGAATAATTGGGGGCATGTCTAAGGATAATATCATCGGGTGTTTGAAAGACACCACAAAAGACCAACAAAGTGCAAAGGTTCAAAGGATATAAAAGTAAAATATATAGAGTGTTGGCAAGTCTCCCTCATTCACTTCTTCTTGGGATTCTGCTTGTTCTTGTCTGCATCCTTAGACTTCTTGGTTGCTTGTTTGCCCTTTACAGGAGGGGAGGACTGAACATAAGCTATCCCAAATTTAGTTGAAAGATTTTGGACCACCATTTTGCTGATAGGAAAGAGCATCTACTGAACCAGCCAAGCAGTTCTTGTGAATGCATGTCTTTCCCTTATGGCCTTTATTTACCAGCTTAATTCTCTCACTTATCCTCACTTTAGATATGATAAAGAGAGTCTTCTTATTTCTCTCGCTGACTTCTTCTTATTATATATATGTAATTATGAGAATCTCCAGCACGAAAACGAAAAACCTGCACCTACTAGTTACAAGGATGCATCGACCACCTCCCTCGTCTTGTTTCCAGCCGTTGTAGCTGAGAGGATAAGTGCATCTCTAGCAGATCCCGTAAAATTCTGTACCGCAAAATCATTTTTGGTTATACCGTAATACAGTTTATGGTACAAAATAGAGTGTTCCTAGAACAGATCACGTGGACCCCACCAATCACATTTTTTTCATCTTTTCCTTCACCTGTCGTCATTCCCACAAAGGTCACCACGAGGCGCCTCCATGAGCCATTTCCCCACGCGCAGCAGCCCAAGAACCACACTGCGACGCTAGGAGTCCGTTCCCCACGCGCCGCCACTGCCCCGATAACCACGCCACGCCGTCATCGCCCAAGAACCACGCCGCGCCGCCAGGAGTCCGTTCTCCACGCGCAGCCGCTGCTCGATAACCACAACGCATCGCACCGCCCAAGAACCATGCTGCATCTAGGGTCCCGTTCCCAACGCGTCGTCGTCGCCACCCAGCAACCAAGGCGCATCGCCGCCAGGTGTTCCCTCCCCATGCGACACATGCTTCCAGATCTGCACCGCGTCACCACCTTGGGACGGTGTCGCGCGGCCATGCCTCCAACGACTATCACGTCCAGTGACCAGGGCCGGCCTTGGTCAGGCGCAGGGGGCACAGGCGACCTCCAAGCCGTCGTCGTGGCAGATCTGATGAGGATACTACTACTACAATTACACCCACAACCCCTGTTGCTACACATATTGGACCAAGTACTTGAGATCACACATGCCAATTAAATTACCAGGTAATTTCGTTTCTTGGTAACGATTCTAATGTTTATGAGAATATGATGTTGACTAAATTGGATACATTTATTTTTCTTACAAATGAAGGGCCCAACATGGACAAGAAGTATGACATTGGAGCATGATCAAACATGGAGATGATGGTGTCGGGGAAAAAGAACGGAGTTTCTGGTGGAGTTTTTAGCACTTTAAAGCCATCATGATAACACACAAGGACATGGACGAAATATACAAAATGACATTTCATAAATTTCGTCCATAGTTTTTTGGACACATTTTATCCATAGCTTAATATAGATGTTGTGCCACCTTATTTTTGGGGCAGACACATGTAATTTTGAAATACACATAATAGGCTATTTTTAGAGTCCGTATTAATAGGGAGAATGACTTAGATGGAATTTAGTTCCACCTTGCCAAAGGTGGACGAAATTCCCATCTATCTCAAGTACAACTCTTAGGGCGTCGTTGTAGACTTGGGTTTTGTTTAGACTAAAGTTCACCATAGTTGCAACTCGCGTCCTTCGTTTGTGTTCAACGACCAGACCAAGACATCACAGAGCCTCACTTTGATCAATAGATTTTTCTCTCTCTTAAATTTGCAATATCCTAATTGCAATCTCAGTTTCTTACATGTTCTTCATTTGCTTGCAGGAAATAGACCCTCGTGATCAGGTTGATCGTGCTCCGGCGTGGTCAATAATCTCTCAGAGTTAGTTTAGTGATTGCTAAGGCGCGACGATTGTATGTTCGCAGTTGGATCGTCAAAGTCGACTTCCACTAAAAACAATAGTTACCATCTCATCAAAAGACGAGAAACTTTCGCCTCTACCGAGAGCACTACCCCTACTTGCCGCCGTCACGGGACCTCCTCCTCGCGTGCCTCCCCATCCACCTCCTTCCACTAGAACTCCGACACCATAGTGTCCAGGCCGTTCAACGCGCGCAAGATCGGTTCCTGCTAGATTTGCACTCGAGCCAAGCATTTTTGTGTGATAGAGGAAACCAAAAGGAGCGGGGAAAACTGAGAATATGAGGTACAAGGGGTTTTTAGGGGGGAGCAGGCTATTCTGCGGGATCTGAAATGAACAATTTTTTTTTTAAAACCGTAAAGCGAGGGTTATTTTATAGATCGGAGCCTTTACGAGGGATCCGCCCGGGCAAGATTTGTTGCAGATGACTCTCAGCGCTCAGCGGTGGCTATCAGGAAGGGACTCGAAAGAAGTCAACTAAATTTATTATTTTAGCAAATACTCCCTGTAAACTAACAAAATTTGTTGCACAGGGAGTATTAAAGAGTTGAATCTGGAAGATTGAAATGTTGGAGGGGGTAAACTGAAAAGTACCCTTTACCCACGGCGTTATTATCCATGTCACGGGTGTCACCACCCCACGCCCCCGCCCCCGCCCAGCTTCCCCGCGTCTCTCCCCGAAAACCCCAACCCCAGCAAGGATGGGACATTTCGCCGGACCCTCCGCCTCCGCCTCCGCCTCCGCCGACGAGGCATTCTGGACCGCGTGCCCGCACTGCTGCTACACGCACTCCTACCCGCGCCTCTACGTAGGTCGCCGCCTCCGCTGCCCCACCGCTACCTGCCGCCGCGTCTTCTCCGCCGACGAGCTCCCCTCCACGCCGCCCATCGTCCCCGGCGCCGACATGTACTTCTGCACCTGGGCCTTCTTCCCGCTCGGTCCTTCTGCTGTCGCTGAAGGCTGGGCCCCATTCACTCCCTTCAATCCCGCCCCTCCTCCCTCCCCCTCCCCCGTCCCAAACCCTACCGCTGCCACCCCCGCCTGTGCCGTTCCAACCCGCGTGAGACCCACCTCCAGGAAGAAGGTTGGCGTGTGCCTCAAGGGTAGGGCCCGCGTCGAGGCGGAGGAGGAAGAGGAAGAAGAGGAGGAGAAGGCATCCACGGTCGTCAATCTCAAGGCCGGAGAGGAGGTGCAGGCGGATTGGCTGACCCTTGGCGACAACGGCGGCAGCAGCGGAATCAACATCAACGAGACGGTGGATCTGAGCGAGCTGGGTTTCCGCGTTGACGAGTCGGGATTTCTCCAAGAGATTCCGTGATGGATGGGTGAGAAGAAAGGTTGTGCCTTTTGATCATACCGCGTTTAAGACTAGTATAATGACTGCTAAAAAATATAGATGGTTCGAATATGGGGATGTTAGTACTGTAATCGTCGTACTTTGGTTTAGTTTCTGATGGAAATGTAGGGTTTTAGGGGTTGAAGAGCTGCTAAGATATTCCCGCGTCCTTAATCATCGTGACCGTGGCCGTGGAAATACGGAATGTGGCTCCTTTTGGGTGGACTTGGATTCTCGTAGACAATGTGGGATCCATGCCTTTTGTCATGTGTGTGGCCTGTATTAATCTTATGATATGCAGGGTGTCTTCTGGCATAATGTCGATATCTCGCTCATTTTGCTTCTTTCATCTGGGTATGTGCTCTCTTGTGCAGGAGAGATCACAGTAATCTCGAAGAAAATTCATTTTCATTTTGCTCAATGCTCGTAAAAGCCTGATGCTGGATTGCTCTCAAATTTCTGAGATGCATGCACACACCAATACCTTGAATTGAATTTAGTTTTTTATCTCAAAATAGGCATTCACCCCGCTTTATAGATAAAGCACCAACAACAGTACGAGTTTGAAAGAGAAACAAGGAAAATAAAAGATCTGCTCAGGCAACAGCAGGATTTAAGTTTGTTCCATATCGTCATCTTGCAGAATTGATAGAATATAATTTGTGATATATTGACATGCACTATCTGAGGATGTAATTGCATAGCACTGCCTCTTAGCTGCATGTTCCAGTTTCTATTGTGTTCAGGCTGTGCCTTACGCTGACTTCTCATCTCGTGGATGTTGCAAGGTTTTGCTGATTAAGGTTCTCATGATCAGTTCCCTGCTTTATACATATTTCTCTTTGGTTAGTGATGATATAGTTATAATGTTTGTTACTCTTGGATTCTAGTTTTGAAATAAACTGCATCAGGATGTCGTCTTACTTACAAAGAAACAAAAAAAATATTTATTTAATTATCTTATTATGTTAAGATGCGGATTTTTCTTGTTCTGATTGGTAGATTTAGTGTTCATTTTTGCTCTAGCCATAAAATCCTGGAGCCAAGAGACTTTCTGTTTCCTTGGTCAGTTGGTTACATATTTCATTGGTACTACATATTTCATCGGTACTACTTTTGGGCCAGAAGGCAGAAATTTACGGTGCTAAGCCTCTGTACCTGAAGAAAGACAAGTTACGATCCTTAGAAGTCAGAACTACTATAGCAAAGTAATCAAGTCTGCATGCATTTCCCAGTTTCTGTTGTGTTCAGGCTGGGTCTTACTTTGACTCCCCATCTTGTGGAAGTTGCAAGGTTTTGTTGATTAAGGTTATCATGATCAGTTCATTGCTTATACATATTTTTTCTTTGGTTAGTGATGATATAATTATAATGTCTGTTACTCCTGGATTCTATTTTTGATATATATTAGTATGATAACTGGATCAGGATGTGGTCTTACGAAGAAAGAATTATTCTTATTGGCTTATTTTGTGATGCAGAATTTTGTGTTCATTTTGTTCCAGCCATAAAATCCTGGAGCGGAGAGACTTCGTGTTCTCTTGGTCAGTTCGTTAAGATACTTCTGGTACACGTAGATATTTCACGGGTAGTACTGCTGGCATTTTGCTTGTTATAAATTTATACGTGCTAAGCTTCTGAACCTGAAGAAAGGCAACTTACGATCCTCAGAAGTCGGAACCGCTCTAGCAGAGTGATCAAATCTGCAAGCATGTTCAGGTGTTTCGACAGTGTGCAATGCAAACCAACGCCTGAAAGGCTTGCATTGACATCCAGTGCGAATGATCTTACGCCCCGCTTGGAATCGGTGTATATTTATGCACCTGTAGATAATTCACAGGTGTAAATCACTGGCCACACACGATTTTCACCTGGGAAAGAAAACGAGAGAGGAGTGTACGTTTGTTTTACAGGGGTTTAGCGCTGAGAAACGACAATCCAATCAGCGCCTTAGGTGTTTCAACAGTGGGGCAATCTAAGGACTCCATGGCTTGCTCCTTGTACGTAGGAGCTTCATCCTCCACGGAGTGACACGGGGGTGCAACCGTAGCTTGCCAGAAACCGCCGCCTCTCCTGCTTCTCCTGGCCTCACCGCTTCCAGAGACGTCTACAGTGGCGGGGCCATCCTGTTCGTGGCGCGCGGGAGTGCATGCAGCTGAGGTGGTGTGGTCTGGTCGCTGTGTGGTACATGTGGTGCAGCCGCTCCTCAAAAGTGTTGGAATATTAGGCAAGTTCATGATTAATTCCAGTAAATAATTCATGACTAGAAGAGATACTAGCATGCAATAATCTAGCAAACTAGAAGAACAACAAGACATGCATAACAGCAGCAAACACGTAACAATAACTGTAGAAACAGACATGAACAGAGGATGTTGGACGTACTGATCGTTAGCTATTATGGGTGCGACAGTGTTGATGATGATGTTGGCGACGATCTGCTGCTGACGGCGATGAATACGACGATGAGTAGCACCGCCCGACTTGGACGGAAGACGACCCGTGATGACGAATTTGAGCAGTCGCGCACAGCGCTTCCCAAAAGCCTAATTCGTCCTCTCCCGGTGCAGGATCGCAAAGACGAACGGTTCCGGAGACCTGCTCTCCCACGCGCCGATGCACGCCGGCGTTTGGGATGGAGTAGACTACGATGGCGGCGCAAGTTGTGAGATGAGGCAAAACCCTAGGTGTTTTTCGGTGTGTCTCTCGCCGCAGCCGGTAGCTGTATATATATTAGGACCAGAGGCGGTATTGTGTCGCGACCACAATCCCAAACCGACTCGGTTTCTAATTCGTATACTTACCAGACAAGAAATCAAAAACTTGTCTGCCAAGACATAAAAATAAAACGGCAAAAGGAAGCTGCGCTCCTGCAAGGAGACGGACCGGATTTCGGCGGAGCATTCACGCGCATGTCGCATGTACGCCTCGCCTCGCCTCGCCTCGCCACGCCACGCCACGGCCAGGCGAGGCGAGGCGAGCGCGCGCGCGTGTGGTTTTCCCTTTCTCTTCTCATACACCACTTAGAGTGGTGGAGAGAACCCACTATATAAAGAGGTCCAACTCTTCTTCAACTTTCAAGGTGGGACTAAACTTAGCACCACCACTTGCCATTTTACACATGGGCTTTGAGATTTCAGAAATTGCTATGGGCCTAGCCCATTAATTCTAACAATCCCCCACCAGATCTCAAATACCCATTTAGAGATTTGCCTTCTCTCACCACTTGTTTAATATACCAGTGTTTCAGCAGAGACTGTTAAGTTGAACTTCTGCCTAGAACTTTAAGCTACATCCATTCACAACTTGACAATGGACTATGCCTTGAATTGCTAGTTTTGTGTGAACAGGTTTCACTCAAAGTCTTAACCAGTACCTGACCGCCAGTAGGCTACCCCGCGGTTTGGAGCTTATACGTCATACTCCCTGGTCTCTTCGTGAGCTTACTAGAGATCACCCAAATCTCATAGACTGCGACGTTTACAGTCAGAACTCATATAGGTGTGTTCTTTCAAGACTGCTCTGTAGGACAGCATCTTTGCTAATTATAGCCAATAGAACCACATTAAGGCATGTTGCCAACCTGCCTTACAGATCTGAGCCTTACAGCTCTGAGAGTTTTGCATCTTCACTTGGAGACGATCATAAGTTATTACTCTCCTCAGTTAACCAATAGCTTGTTCTTCCCAGATCCTAATTCACGGGATCTCCGATCACAAAGGTTGGGTTACTACTATGGTGTAACATCTATGGGTCTCATACCCATCTCCCTCGATGCAATATCTATCACATTTCGTGATAGTCCCTTTGTAAAGGGATCTGCCAGGTTTTTGTCTGTTTGTATATACGTAACAGTTATTACTCCGGAGTTTCTCAACTTCCTGACAGACTTCAAACGTCTTTTCACGTGTCTTGATGACTTTGCATTATCTTTAGAATTGTTCACTTTAGCGATAACCGTTTGGTTATCACAATTCATAAGAATAGCCGGTACAGGTTTTTCAACAACCGGTAAGTCCATCAAGAGCTCACGCAGCCATTCTGCCTCAACAGTAGCTGTGTCCAAAGCAGTTAATTCTGCTTCCATAGTTGACCTCGTCAATATGGTTTGCTTGCAAGACCTCCATGACACTGCGCCACCACCATGAGTAAATACATACCCACTTGTTGCGTAAAGTACATCAACATCGGAGATCCAATTTGAATCACTATATCCTTCTAGCACAGCAGGATGCCCTGAATAAGTAATTCCGTAACTCATAGTACCTCTCAGATAGCGCAAGACCCTTTCTAGTGCATGCCAATGATCATCACCCGGGTTGGACATGAACCTACTCAGTTTGCTCACAGCAAAAGAGATATCTGGTCTTGTAGCGCAAGCTAAGTACATGAGTGAACCGACAATTTGAGAGTATCTTAATTGATCTCTCGTTTCTTTCTTGTTCTTTCTGAGTGTCACGCTGGGATCATAAGGTGTTGGAGAAGGCTTGCTATCCATAAAACCGAATCGGTTCAAGACCTTCTCAACATAGTGAGATTGCGTTAATGTAATCCCACTCTCATCCTTAATAAGTTTGATGTTTAGAATTACATCGGCTTCTCCCAGATCTTTCATGTCAAAACTTTTTGATAGAAAAGACTTGACCTCATTAATTGCATTAATGTTTGTACCAAAGATCAGTATGTCGTCCACATACAAACATAATATGACACTATTGCCCCCACCATGGCGATAGTAAACACACCTATCAGCCTCGTTAATGACAAATCCTGCAGAAGTCAGAGTTCTTTCAAACTTCTCATGCCATTGCTTAGGTGCCTGTTTCAGACCATACAAAGATTTTAACAACTTGCACACCTTTCTCTCTTCACCCTTTACCACAAACCCGTCAGGCTGATCCATATAGATCTCCTCTTCCAACTCTCCATTGAGAAAAGCTGTCTTTACATCCATTTGATGAATGATAAGACCATAAGAGGCAGCCAAGGAAAGTAACACTCGAATGGTGGTCATTCTAGCAACGGGTGAATAGGTGTCAAAGTAATCTTCGCCTTCTTTCTGAGTGTAGCCCTTGGCCACTAGCCGCGCCTTGTACTTATCAATAGTACCATCAGGCTTTAGCTTCTTTTTGAACACCCACTTACAGCCCACAGGTTTACAACCATATGGTCTATCAGTTAGTTCCCAAGTTCCATTAGAAAGAATTGAGTCCATCTCATTATGAACAGCTTCTTTCCAATCATCTACATCCGGAGATGCATATGCTTCTGCAATCGTCTTGGGTGTGTCGTCCACAAGGTATACAATGAAATCATCACCAAAGGATTTTGCAATCCTTTGTCTCTTGTTCCTTCTAGGAACTTCATTGTTATCCTTCTCAAGGACTTCCTCATGTGATTGTTCGAAATATTCATCAGTTGTACTAGATTCAACAATTATCTCAGAAGAAAATCTAGCAATGCTATGCATATCTTTCATAGGAAATATGTTCTCAAAAAATGTTGCATCACGAGATTCCATTATAGTATCAACATGCATATCAGGTACTTCGGATTTTACCACTAAAAACCTATAAGCAATGCTCCGTTGAGCATACCCTAGAAAGACACAATCCACTGTCTTTGGTCCAAGTTTGCGTATCTTAGGAATAGGAATATTGACCTTTGCCAAACATCCCCAAGTGCGCAAATAAGAAAGTGATGGTTTTCTCCCAACCCACTCCTCATAAGGGGTTTTCTCTTTATTATTGTTGGGAACTCTATTCAGGACATGACATGAAGTCAATAGAGCCTCCCCCCACCATGCCTTAGATAAACCAGCAGTGTCTAACATGGCATTCACCAAGTCAGTCAATGTGCGGTTTTTCCTCTCGGCCACTCCATTTGATTGAGGTGAATAGGGAGGCGTCCTCTCATGAATAATACCATGTTCCGCACAAAATTCATCAAAAACTTTTGGAAAATACTCTCCACCACGATCGGACCTAAGACGCTTGATCTTTCTCTCTAGTTGATTTTCAACTTCAGCTTTATAGATTTTAAAGTAGTCTAATGCTTCATCTTTAGTTTGCAACAAATAAACATAGCAAAATCTAGTCGCATCATCAATCAAAGTCATGAAATATCTCTTTCCACCTTTTGTCAACACACCATTCATCTCACAAAGATCAGAATGTATGAGTTCTAGAGGTGCCAAGTTTCTCTCCTCGGCAGCCTTATGAGGCTTTCGAGGTTGCTTAGATTGCACACAACTATGGCACTTAGAACCTTTGGCAACTGTGAAGTTCGGAATTAAACTCATGCTGGATAGCCGAGACATTAAACCAAAATTAATATGACATAAACGAGAGTGCCAAATACTTGCATCATCATTAACATTAGCACAAATTTGGTTTATTGACTTATTGCAAAAATCTGAAAGAGAAAAGCGGAACAAGCCTCCGCACTCATAGCCTTTTCCTATAAATTGTCCAAATCTTGACATGATTACTTTCTTGGACTCTAAAACTACCTTAAATCCATCTCGACATAGAAGGGAGCCGCTAACTAGATTCTTGTTCATAGTAGGGACATGCTGCACGTTCCTTAGTTGCACGATCTTTCCCGAAGTAAACTTCAGATCCACCGTGCCAATGCCACGAACAGAAGCATGTGACCCATTCCCCATTAGGACGGAAGAATCCCTTGTGACCTGATAAGAAGTAAACAGGGAGATGTCAGCACACACATGAACGTTAGCACCCGAATCAATCCACCACGAAGATGATTGAAATACTGAAAGCACAATAGGTAAATTACCATACCCATCAGTATTGCTAGCGGTCACCATGTTGACAGTCTTGGAGCTTGTTTTCCCTCTGCGGTATGCACGTTCAGGGCATTCCTTGGAAAAGTGTCCAGGCTTCCCACAGGCGTAGCACTCTAGCTCAGCCTTGTTGAACTTCTTCTTCTTGAAGGTAGTAGTCTTGGTAGGCTTGTTGAAAACAGGTTTGTTCTTCCCTTTGTTCTTGTTCTGTGGGTACCTCTGCACCATGTTAGCAGTAGGCTGAACCTCACCTCCTTTCTCAGTGGTATCTTTAGCCCGAGCTTTTTCTTCAACATCAAGAGATGCAATCAGATTTTCAACTGATATCTCCTGTCTCTTATGCTTCAGAGTTGTGGCGAAATTCCTCCATGAAGGAGGCAACTTTGCAATCATGCACCCAGCCACGAATTTGTCGGGTAGAACACATTTAAGGAGTTCAAGTTCCTTCACAATGCACTGTATCTCATGAGCTTGTTCAACCACAGAACGGTTATTCACCATCTTGTAGTCATGAAAACTCTCCATGATGTACAGTTCACTGCCTGCATCTGTTGCACCGAATTTTGCATTCAGTGCATCCCACAGAATTTTTCCGTCGTTTATGTGCATGTACACATCACACAGACGGTCAGCAAGAACACTCAGAATGCATCCCACAAACATAGTATTGGCTTCCTGGAATTTTCTCCGATCTTCGTCGGTCATTCCCTCTGGAGCACCAACACTAGCGTGGAAAACTTTCAGAGCAGTAAGCCAGAGCGTGGTCTTCACCTGCCACCTCTTAAAGTGCACACCGGTAAACTTATCCGGCCTCAGTGCATCAGCGAATCCAGCCATAGTTAACTCAGGAAATTGCCTATAATTAGGTTTTTGGATTGTTGGAATATTAGGCAAGTTCATGATTAATTCCAGTAAATAATTCATGACTAGAAGAGATACTAGCATGCAATAATCTAGCAAACTAGAAGAACAGCAAGACATGCATAACAGCAGCAAACACGTAACAATAGCTGTAGAAACGGACATGAACAGAGGATGTTGGACGTACTGATCGTTAGCTATTATGGGTGCGACAGTGTTGATGACGATGTTGGTGACGATCTGCTGCTGACGGCGATGAATACGACGATGAGTAGCACCGCCCGACTTGGACGGAAGACGACCCGTGATGAAGAATTTGAGCAGTCGCGCACAGCGCTTCCCGAAAACCTAATTCGTCCTCTCCCGGTGCAGGATCACAAAGACGAACGGTTCCGGAGACCTGCTCTCCCACGCGCCGATGCACGCCGGCGTTTGGGATGGAGTAGACTACGATGGCGGCGCAAGTTGTGAGATGAGGCAAAACCCTAGGTGTTTTTCGGTGTGTCTTTGGCCGCAGCCGGTAGCTGTATATATATTAGGACCAGAGGCGGTATTGTGTCGCGACCACAATCCCAAACCGACTCGGTTTCTAATTCGTATACTTACCGGACAAGAAATCAAAAACTTGTCTGCCAAGACATAAAAATAAAACGGCAAAAGGAAGCTGCGCTCCTGCAAGGAGACGGACCGGATTTCGGCGGAGCATTCACGCGCATGTCGCATGTACGCGCCGCCTCGCCTCGCCACGCCACGCCACGGCCCGGCTCGGCCAGGCCAGGCGAGGCGAGGCGAGCGCGCGCGCGCGTGTGGTTTTCCCTTTCTCTTCTCATACACCACTTAGAGTGGTGGAGAGAACCCACTATATAAAGAGGTCCAACTCTTCTTCAACTTCCAAGGTGGGACTAAACTTAGCACCACCACTTGCCATTTTACACATGGGCTTTGAGATTTCAGAAATTGCTATGGGCCTAGCCCATTAATTCTAACAATCCCCCACCAGATCTCAAATACCCATTTAGAGATTTGCCTTCTCTCACCACTTGTTTAATATACCAGTGTTTCAGCAGAGACTGTTAAGTTGAACTTCTGCCTAGAACTTTAAGCTACATCCATTCACAACTTGACAATGGACTATGCCTTGAATTGCTAGTTTTGTGTGAACAGGTTTCACTCAAAGTCTTAACCAGTACCTGACCGCCAGTAGGCTACCCCGCGGTTTGGAGCTTATACGTCATACTCCCTGGTCTCTTCGTGAGCTTACTAGAGATCACCCAAATCTCATAGACTGCGACGTTTACAGTCAGAACTCATATAGGTGTGTTCTTTCAAGACTGCTCTGTAGGACAGCATCTTTGCTAATTATAGCCAATAGAACCACATTAAGGCATGTTGCCAACCTGCCTTACAGATCTGAGCCTTACAGCTCTGAGAGTTTTGCATCTTCACTTGGAGACGATCATAAGTTATTACTCTCCTCAGTTAACCAATAGCTTGTTCTTCCCAGATCCTAATTCACGGGATCTCCGATCACAAAGGTTGGGTTACTACTATGGTGTAACATCTATGGGTCTCATACCCATCTCCCTCGATGCAATATCTATCACATTTCATGATAGTCCCTTTGTAAAGGGATCTGCCAGGTTTTTGTCTGTTTGTATATACGTAACAGTTATTACTCCGGAGTTTCTCAACTTCCTGACAGACTTCAAACGTCTTTTCACGTGTCTTGATGACTTTGCATTATCTTTAGAATTGTTCACTTTAGCGATAACCGTTTGGTTATCACAATTCATAAGAATAGCCGGTACAGGTTTTTCAACAACCGGTAAGTCCATCAAGAGCTCACGCAGCCATTCTGCCTCAACAGTAGCTGTGTCCAAAGCAGTTAATTCTGCTTCCATAGTTGACCTCGTCAATATGGTTTGCTTGCAAGACCTCCATGACACTGCGCCACCACCATGAGTAAATACATACCCACTTGTTGCGTAAAGTACATCAACATCGGAGATCCAATTTGAATCACTATATCCTTCTAGCACAGCAGGATGCCCTGAATAAGTAATTCCGTAACTCATAGTACCTCTCAGATAGCGCAATACCCTTTCTAGTGCATGCCAATGATCATCACCCGGGTTGGACATGAACCTACTCAGTTCGCTCACAGCAAAAGAGATATCTGGTCTTGTAGCGCTAGCTAAGTACATGAGTGAACCGACAATTTGAGAGTATCTTAATTGATCTCTCGTTTCTTTCTTGTTCTTTCTGAGTGTCACGCTGGGATCATAAGGTGTTGGAGAAGGCTTGCTATCCATAAAACCGAATCGGTTCAAGACCTTCTCAACATAGTGAGATTGCGTTAATGTAATCCCACTCTCATCCTTAATAAGTTTGATGTTTAGAATTACATCGGCTTCTCCCAGATCTTTCATGTCAAAACTTTTTGATAGAAAAGACTTGACCTCATTAATTGCATTAATGTTTGTACCAAAGATCAGTATGTCGTCCACATACAAACATAATATGACACTATTGCCCCCACCATGGCGATAGTAAACACACCTATCAGCCTCATTAATGACAAATCCTGCAGAAGTCAGAGTTCTTTCAAACTTCTCATGCCATTGCTTAGGTGCCTGTTTCAGACCATACAAAGATTTTAACAACTTGCACACCTTTCTCTCTTCACCCTTTACCACAAACCCGTCAGGCTGATCCATATAGATCTCCTCTTCCAACTCTCCATTGAGAAAAGCTGTCTTTACATCCATTTGATGAATGATAAGACCATAAGAGGCAGCCAAGGAAAGTAACACTCGAATGGTGGTCATTCTAGCAACGGGTGAATAGGTGTCAAAGTAATCTTCGCCTTCTTTCTGAGTGTAGCCCTTGGCCACTAGCCGCGCCTTGTACTTATCAATAGTACCATCAGGCTTTAGCTTCTTTTTGAACACCCACTTACAGCCCACAGGTTTACAACCATATGGTCTATCAGTTAGTTCCCAAGTTCCATTAGAAAGAATTGAGTCCATCTCATTATGAACAGCTTCTTTCCAATCATCTACATCCGGAGATGCATATGCTTCTGCAATCGTCTTGGGTGTGTCGTCCACAAGGTATACAATGAAATCATCACCAAAGGATTTTGCAATCCTTTGTCTCTTGTTCCTTCTAGGAACTTCATTGTTATCCTTCTCAAGGACTTCCTCATGTGATTGTTCGAAATATTCATCAGTTGTACTAGATTCAGGAATTATCTCAGAAGAAAATCTAGCAATGCTATGCAAAGCTTTCATAGGAAATATGTTCTCAAAAAATGTTGCATCACGAGATTCCATTATAGTATCAACATGCATATCAGGTACTTCAGATTTTACCACTAAAAACCTATAAGCAATGCTCCGTTGAGCATACCCTAGAAAGACACAATCCACTATCTTTGGTCCAAGTTTGCGTTTCTTAGGAATAGGAATATTGACCTTTGCCAAACATCCCCAAGTGCGCAAATAAGAAAGTGATGGTTTTCTCCCAACCCACTCCTCATAAGGGGTTTTCTCTTTATTATTGTTGGGAACTCTATTCAGGACATGACATGAAGTCAATAGAGCCTCCCCCCACCATGCCTTAGATAAACCAGCAGTGTCTAACATGGCATTCACCAAGTCAGTCAATGTGCGGTTTTTCCTCTCGGCCACTCCATTTGATTGAGGTGAATAGGGAGGCGTCCTCTCATGAATAATACCATGTTCCTCACAAAATTCATCAAAAACTTTTGGAAAATACTCTCCACCACGATCGGACCTAAGACGCTTGATCTTTCTCTCTAGTTGATTTTCAACTTCAGCTTTATAGATTTTAAAGTAGTCTAATGCCTCGTCTTTAGTTTGCAAAAAATAAACATAGCAAAATCTAGTCGCATCATCAATCAAAGTCATGAAATATCTCTTTCCACCTTTTGTCAACACACCATTCATCTCACAAAGATCAGAATGTATGAGTTCTAGAGGTGCCAAGTTTCTCTCCTCGGCAGCCTTATGAGGCTTTCGAGGTTGCTTAGATTGCACACAACTATGGCACTTAGAACCTTTGGCAACTGTGAAGTTCGGAATTAAACTCATGCTGGATAGCCGAGACATTAAACCAAAATTAATATGACATAAACGAGAGTGCCAAATACTTGCATCATCATTAACATTAGCACAAATTTGGTTTATTGACTTATTGCAAAAATCTGAAAGAGAAAAGCGGAACAAGCCTCCGCACTCATAGCCTTTTCCTATAAATTGTCCAAATCTTGACACGATTACTTTATTGGACTCTAAAACTACCTTAAATCCATCTCGACATAGAAGGGAGCCGCTAACTAGATTCTTGTTCATAGTAGGGACATGCTGCACGTTCCTTAGTTGCACGATCTTTCCCGAAGTAAACTTCAGATCCACCGTGCCAATGCCACGAACAGAAGCATGTGACCCATTCCCCATTAGGACGGAAGAATCCCTTGCGACCTGATAAGAAGTAAACAGGGAGATGTCAGCACACACATGAACGTTAGCACCCGAATCAATCCACCACGAAGATGATTGAAATACTGAAAGCACAATAGGTAAATTACCATACCCATCAGTATTGCTAGCGGTCACCATGTTGACAGTCTTGGAGCTTGTTTTCCCTCTGCGGTATGCACGTTCAGGGCATTCCTTGGAAAAGTGTCCAGGCTTCCCACAGGCGTAGCACTCTAGCTCAGCCTTGTTGAACTTCTTCTTCTTGAAGGTAGTAGTCTTGGTAGGCTTGTTGAAAACAGGTTTGTTCTTCCCTTTGTTCTTGTTCTGTGGGTACCTCTGCACCATGTTAGCAGTGGGCTGAACCTCACCTCCTTTCTCAGTGGTATCTTTAGCCCGAGCTTTTTCTTCAACATCAAGAGATGCAATCAGATTTTCAACTGATATCTCCTGTCTCTTATGCTTCAGAGTTGTGGCGAAATTCCTCCATGAAGGAGGCAACTTTGCAATCATGCACCCAGCCACGAATTTGTCGGGTAGAACACATTTAAGGAGTTCAAGTTCCTTCACAATGCACTGTATCTCATGAGCTTGTTCAACCACAGAACGGTTATTCACCATCTTGTAGTCATGAAAACTCTCCATGATGTACAGTTCACTGCCTGCATCTGTTGCACCGAATTTTGCATTCAGTGCATCCCACAGAATTTTTTCGTCGTTTATGTGCATGTACACATCACACAGACGGTCAGCAAGAACACTCAGAATGCATCCCACAAACATAGTATTGGCTTCCTGGAATTTTCTCCGATCTTCGTCGGTCATTCCCTCTGGAGCACCAACACTAGCGTGGAAAACTTTCAGAGCAGTAAGCCAGAGCGTGGTCTTCACCTGCCACCTCTTAAAGTGCACACCGGTAAACTTATCCGGCCTCAGTGCATCAGCGAATCCAGCCATAGTTAACTCAGGAAATTGCCTATAATTAGGTTCTTGGATTGTTGGAATATTAGGCAAGTTCATGATTAATTCTAGTAAATAATTCATGACTAGAAGAGATACTAGCATGCAATAATCTAGCAAACTAGAAGAACAACAAGACATGCATAACATCAGCAAACACGTAACAATAGTTGTAGAAACAGACATGAACAGAGGATGTTGGACGTACTGATTGTTAGCTATTATGGGTGCGACAGTGTTGATGACGATGTTGGCGACGATCTGCTGCTGACGGCGATGAATACGACGATGAGTAGCACCGCCCGACTTGGACGGAAGACGACCCGTGATGACGAATTTGAGCAGTCGCGCACAGCGCTTCCCAAAAACCTAATTCGTCCTCTCCCGGTGCAGGATCGCAAAGACGAACGGTTCCGGAGACCTGCTCTCCCACGCGCCGATGCACGCCGGCGTTTGGGATGGAGTAGACTACGATGGCGGCGCAAGTTGTGAGATGAGGCAAAACCCTAGGTGTTTTTCGGTGTGTCTCTCGCCGCAGCCGGTAGCTGTATATATATTAGGACCAGAGGCGGTATTGTGTCGCGACCACAATCCCAAACCGACTCGGTTTCTAATTCGTATACTTACCAGACAAGAAATCAAAAACTTGTCTGCCAAGACATAAAAATAAAACGGCAAAAGGAAGCTGCGCTCCTGCAAGGAGACGGACCGGATTTCGGCGGAGCATTCACGCGCATGTCGCATGTACGCCTCGCCTCGCCTCGCCACGCCACGCCACGGCCAGGCGAGGCGAGGCGAGCGCGCGCGCGCGTGTGGTTTTCCCTTTCTCTTCTCATACACCACTTAGAGTGGTGGAGAGAACCCACTATATAAAGAGGTCCAACTCTTCTTCAACTTTCAAGGTGGGACTAAACTT
Organism: Aegilops tauschii subsp. strangulata; assembly: GCF_002575655.3. NCBI lineage: Eukaryota > Viridiplantae > Streptophyta > Magnoliopsida > Poales > Poaceae > Aegilops > Aegilops tauschii. Next base: position 203,109,241 of record NC_053035.3, on the reverse strand, counting down.
AGCACCACCACTTGCCATTTTACACATGGGCTTTGAGATTTCAGAAATTGCTATGGGCCTAGCCCATTAATTCTAACAATCCCCCACCAGATCTCAAATACCCATTTAGAGATTTGCCTTCTCTCACCACTTGTTTAATATACCAGTGTTTCAGCAGAGACTGTTAAGTTGAACTTCTGCCTAGAACTTTAAGCTACATCCATTCACAACTTGACAATGGACTATGCCTTGAATTGCTAGTTTTGTGTGAACAGGTTTCACTCAAAGTCTTAACCAGTACCTGACCGCCAGTAGGCTACCCCGCGGTTTGGAGCTTATACGTCATACTCCCTGGTCTCTTCGTGAGCTTACTAGAGATCACCCAAATCTCATAGACTGCGACGTTTACAGTCAGAACTCATATAGGTGTGTTCTTTCAAGACTGCTCTGTAGGACAGCATCTTTGCTAATTATAGCCAATAGAACCACATTAAGGCATGTTGCCAACCTGCCTTACAGATCTGAGCCTTACAGCTCTGAGAGTTTTGCATCTTCACTTGGAGACGATCATAAGTTATTACTCTCCTCAGTTAACCAATAGCTTGTTCTTCCCAGATCCTAATTCACGGGATCTCCGATCACAAAGGTTGGGTTACTACTATGGTGTAACATCTATGGGTCTCATACCCATCTCCCTCGATGCAATATCTATCACATTTCGTGATAGTCCCTTTGTAAAGGGATCTGCCAGGTTTTTGTCTGTTTGTATATACGTAACAGTTATTACTCCGGAGTTTCTCAACTTCCTGACAGACTTCAAACGTCTTTTCACGTGTCTTGATGACTTTGCATTATCTTTAGAATTGTTCACTTTAGCGATAACCGTTTGGTTATCACAATTCATAAGAATAGCCGGTACAGGTTTTTCAACAACCGGGAAGTCCATCAAGAGCTCACGCAGCCATTCTGCCTCAACAGTAGCTGTGTCCAAAGCAGTTAATTCTGCTTCCATAGTTGACCTCGTCAATATGGTTTGCTTGCAAGACCTCCATGACACTGCGCCACCACCATGAGTAAATACATACCCACTTGTTGCGTAAAGTACATCAACATCGGAGATCCAATTTGAATCACTATATCCTTCTAGCACAGCAGGATGCCCTGAATAAGTAATTCCGTAACTCATAGTACCTCTCAGATAGCGCAAGACCCTTTCTAGTGCATGCCAATGATCATCACCCGGGTTGGACATGAACCTACTCAGTTCGCTCACAGCAAAAGAGATATCTGGTCTTGTAGCGCTAGCTAAGTACATGAGTGAACCGACAATTTGAGAGTATCTTAATTGATCTCTCGTTTCTTTCTTGTTCTTTCTGAGTGTCACGCTGGGATCATAAGGTGTTGGAGAAGGCTTGCTATCCATAAAACCGAATCGGTTCAAGACCTTCTCAACATAGTGAGATTGCGTTAATGTAATCCCACTCTCATCCTTAATAAGTTTGATGTTTAGAATTACATCGGCTTCTCCCAGATCTTTCATGTCAAAACTTTTTGATAGAAAAGACTTGACCTCATTAATTGCATTAATGTTTGTACCAAAGATCAGTATGTCGTCCACATACAAACATAATATGACACTATTGCCCCCACCATGGCGATAGTAAACACACCTATCAGCCTCGTTAATGACAAATCCTGCAGAAGTCAGAGTTCTTTCAAACTTCTCATGCCATTGCTTAGGTGCTTGTTTCAGACCATACAAAGATTTTAACAACTTGCACACCTTTCTCTCTTCACCCTTTACCACAAACCCGTCAGGCTGATCCATATAGATCTCCTCTTCCAACTCTCCATTGAGAAAAGCTGTCTTTACATCCATTTGATGAATGATAAGACCATAAGAGGCAGCCAAGGAAAGTAACACTCGAATGGTGGTCATTCTAGCAACGGGTGAATAGGTGTCAAAGTAATCTTCGCCTTCTTTCTGAGTGTAGCCCTTGGCCACTAGCCGCGCCTTGTACTTATCAATAGTACCATCAGGCTTTAGCTTCTTTTTGAACACCCACTTACAGCCCACAGGTTTACAACCATATGGTCTATCAGTTAGTTCCCAAGTTCCATTAGAAAGAATTGAGTCCATCTCATTATGAACAGCTTCTTTCCAATCATCTACATCCGGAGATGCATATGCTTCTGCAATCGTCTTGGGTGTGTCGTCCACAAGGTATACAATGAAATCATCACCAAAGGATTTTGCAATCCTTTGTCTCTTGTTCCTTCTAGGAACTTCATTGTTATCCTTCTCAAGGACTTCCTCATGTGATTGTTCGAAATATTCAGCAGTTGTACTAGATTCAGGAATTATCTCAGAAGAAAATCTAGCAATGCTATGCATATCTTTCATAGGAAATATGTTCTCAAAAAATGTTGCATCACGAGATTCCATTATAGTATCAACATGCATATCAGGTACTTCAGATTTTACCACTAAAAACCTATAAGCAATGCTCCGTTGAGCATACCCTAGAAAGACACAATCCATTGTCTTTGGTCCAAGTTTGCGTTTCTTAGGAATAGGAATATTGACCTTTGCCAAACATCCCCAAGTGCGCAAATAAGAAAGTGATGGTTTTCTCCCAACCCACTCCTCATAAGGGGTTTTCTCTTTATTATTGTTGGGAACTCTATTCAGGACATGACATGAAGTCAATAGAGCCTCCCCCCACCATGCCTTAGATAAACAGCAGTGTCTAACATGGCATTCACCAAGTCAGTCAATGTGCGGTTTTTCCTCTCGTCCACTCCATTTGATTGAGGTGAATAGGGAGGCGTCCTCTCATGAATAATACCATGTTCCTCACAAAATTCATCAAAAACTTTTGGAAAATACTCTCCACCACGATCGGACCTAAGACGCTTGATCATTCTCTCTAGTTGATTTTCAACTTCAGCTTTATAGATTTTAAAGTAGTCTGATGCTTCATCTTTAGTTTGCAACAAATAAACATAGCAAAATCTAGTCGCATCATCAATCAAAGTCATGAAATATCTCTTTCCACCTTTTGTCAACACACCATTCATCTCACAAAGATCAGAATGTATGAGTTCTAGAGGTGCCAAGTTTCTCTCCTCGGCAGCCTTATGAGGCTTTCGAGGTTGCTTAGATTGCACACAACTATGGCACTTAGAACCTTTGGCAACTGTGAAGTTCGGAATTAAACTCATGCTGGATAGCCGAGACATTAAACCAAAATTAATATGACATAAACGAGAGTGCCAAATACTTGCATCATCATTAACATTAGCACAAATTTGGTTTATTGACTTATTGCAAAAATCTGAAAGAGAAAAGCGGAACAAGCCTCCGCACTCATAGCCTTTTCCTATAAATTGTCCAAATCTTGACATGATTACTTTCTTGGACTCTAAAACTACCTTAAATCCATCTCGACATAGAAGGGAGCCGCTAACTAGATTCTTGTTCATAGTAGGGACATGCTGCACGTTCCTTAGTTGCACGATCTTTCCCGAAGTAAACTTCAGATCCACCGTGCCAATGCCACGAACAGAAGCATGTGACCCATTCCCCATTAGGACGGAAGAATCCCTTGCGACCTGATAAGAAGTAAACAGGGAGATGTCAGCACACACATGAACGTTAGCACCTGAATCAATCCACCACGAAGATGATTGAAATACTGAAAGCACAATAGGTAAATTACCATACCCATCAGTATTGCTAGCGGTCACCATGTTGACAGTCTTGGAGCTTGTTTTCCCTCTGCGGTATGCACGTTCAGGGCATTCCTTGGAAAAGTGTCCAGGCTTCCCACAGGCGTAGCACTCTAGCTCAGCCTTGTTGAACTTCTTCTTCTTGAAGGTAGTAGTCTTGGTAGGCTTGTTGAAAACAGGTTTGTTCTTCCCTTTGTTCTTGTTCTGTGGGTACCTCTGCACCATGTTAGCAGTGGGCTGAACCTCACCTCCTTTCTCAGTGGTATCTTTAGCCCGAGCTTTTTCTTCAACATCAAGAGATGCAATCAGATTTTCAACTGATATCTCCTGTCTCTTATGCTTCAGAGTTGTGGCGAAATTCCTCCATGAAGGAGGCAACTTTGCAATCATGCACCCAGCCACGAATTTGTCGGGTAGAACACATTTAAGGAGTTCAAGTTCCTTCACAATGCACTGTATCTCATGAGCTTGTTCAACCACAGAACGGTTATTCACCATCTTGTAGTCATGAAAACTCTCCATGATGTACAGTTCACTGCCTGCATCTGTTGCACCGAATTTTGCATTCAGTGCATCCCACAGAATTTTTTCGTCGTTTATGTGCATGTACACATCACACAGACGGTCAGCAAGAACACTCAGAATGCATCCCACAAACATAGTATTGGCTTCCTGGAATTTTCTCCGATCTTCGTCGGTCATTCCCTCTGGAGCACCAACACTAGCGTGGAAAACTTTCAGAGCAGTAAGCCAGAGCGTGGTCTTCACCTGCCACCTCTTAAAGTGCACACCGGTAAACTTATCCGGCCTCAATGCATCAGCGAATCCAGCCATAGTTAACTCAGGAAATTGCCTATAATTAGGTTTTTGGATTGTTGGAATATTAGGCAAGTTCATGATTAATTCCAGTAAATAATTCATGACTAGAAGAGATACTAGCATGCAATAATCTAGCAAACTAGAAGAACAGCAAGACATGCATAACAGCAGCAAACACGTAACAATAGCTGTAGAAACAGACATGAACAGAGGATGTTGGACGTACTGATCGGTAGCTATTATGGGTGCGACAGTGTTGATGACGATGTTGGCGACGATCTGCTGCTGACGGCGATGAATACGACGATGAGTAGCACCGCCCGACTTGGACGGAAGACGACCCGTGATGACGAATTTGAGCAGTCGCGCACAGCGCTTCCCAAAAACCTAATTCGTCCTCTCCTGGTGCAGGATCGCAAAGACGAACGGTTCCGGAGACCTGCTCTCCCACGCGCCGATGCACGCCGGCGTTTGGGATGGAGTAGACTATGATGGCGGCGCAAGTTGTGAGATGAGGCAAAACCCTAGGTGTTTTTCGGTGTGTCTCTGGCCGCAGCCGGTAGCTGTATATATATTAGGACCAGAGGCGGTATTGTGTCGCGACCACAATCCCAAACCGACTCGGTTTCTAATTCGTATACTTACCGGACAAGAAATCAAAAACTTGTCTGCCAAGACATAAAAATAAAACGGCAAAAGGAAGCTGCGCTCCTGCAAGGAGACGGACCGGATTTCGGCGGACCATTCACGCGCATGTCGCATGTACGCGCCGCCTCGCCTCGCCTCGCCTCGCCACGGCCAGGCCGGGCCGGGCCGGGCCGGGCCGGGCCGGGCCGGGCCGGGCCGGGCGAGCGAGCGCGCGCGTGTGGTTTTCCCTTTCTCTTCTCATACACCACTTAGAGTGGTGGAGAGAACCCACTATATAAAGAGGTCCAACTCTTCTTCAACTTCCAAGGTGGGACTAAACTTAGCACCACCACTTGCCATTTTATACATGGGCTTTGAGATTTCAGAAATTGCTATGGGCCTAGCCCATTAATTCTAACAAAAATCTCACGGAAGGGCTAAGATGTTCATGCTTTCCCCGCCGGGCTTTGGGTAGATGGCCATGTGTGGCAACTTCGGCTCGCTGCCAGACTCTATTTCGACAAAGATTTCATCGATCTCTGCTCTCTGCTGGCGGAGGAAAAGCCAGTTGACCTCCACCGCGGCCTACGACTGGATGGACTTCAGGATGGTGGCCTGCTCCGCCACCTCCTCCGCCATGGCGTCCTCCATGACAAAGCCCGCAGCTGGTTCCTCCTCCTCCTCCTTCGGATCCGCCCCTCCATGAGCTGGGGGTCCTGCTCCACATCTGGCTGCTGCACCGCCTCCTCCTCCTCTTTTTGCTCCAGCGAGTCCACAGGCAGTCCAGTGCGCCATGTAATCGGCATAAAGTGCAGCTCCATCTATCCACCATATCGTCGAGCCTCCTACTGCTTCGATGGCTTCTAAACAATCTGATTCAGAAATAGTCTGGTTACATCCTAGTGGGGCCACCAAAGATAGCCCCTCCTTCATAGCTATAGCTTCCATCGTAGATGCTTCAGAAGCATATATGATACAAAGGAACCAGAGGCAGCAACGAAGTTACCGTGACTATCTTGTATAACAACGCCAGTTGATCCTGCATTTTCCTCGTTGTGAAATGAAGCATCGACATTTAATTTTAGAATATCCTTGTCAGGTTTAATCCACTTGATGTTCCCTCTTGGGGCAGCCCCCGGAACCATCTTTGCATGATTGTTAGACATAGCGAGGATGCATAGTTTCCAATTACCTACTGAGGGTGAGCCTTCTCCATGGGTTACAGCTCGTCTAATCCACCAGAGATACCAAACGGAAACTGCAAGAACTTGCGCCAAACCGACACATGGCAGACCTGGGAAGTGACCAGCAGCCGAGTTGAGTAGCTCTTCTAAAACCGCCGAACCTGACCTATCAAAACCCGATGCACTAGCATCCAGGGAATCCACTCAAAGGATCTTCCATAGTTCTATTGAGGGGTGCAACAAAAAAATTGCATCCGATTCGCGGGAAATAGATGACATATAGGTCACTGGTCATCATTGCCAATATAACGATTAACGAGGATAGATTTCACGCGGACAACAACATGTAGAGACTTCCATATAAAAATCTTCACCTTCCCAGGGACTACAAGTTTCCATATCTTGTGCCAAATAGGATTAGTCCCATTTGAAGAAGAGGACATGTGAGACGTCTCCGCGCCTGCTCTCCCCAAGACCGCGCACGCCGTGCGTCACTCCGACGCCGGCGTCCACCCTCCCGTCGTCCGCCACTCCGGCTATGCCGGCCACCTCTCTTGCGCCCGCCCCCTCCGCGGCGCGCTCCCTCTCCCTCGCTTCGCTTCGGTGTCCATGGCGTCGAGCCCCAACTCTGCGGCCGCTCCTTCCCGCAGGGCTGGCGACCGGCCGGTGGTGTCTGGGCTCGGGATCTCGTCCTGCTCGGAGTCCTCCGACGCAGCTGGCGGGCGGGAGGTGTCGTCGGGGGTCCACGCAGAGGCCGGCGGCCCGCGGCCCTGCTCGCTCCCGCCTCGCAGCCGGCGGCCGAGGGGGTCAGGAGGTTGGGCGCGCCCTGGATGCCGGCTCCGCCCTCGAGGAGGACGCTCTGGCGGCGCCGTCACGACCGCGAGCTCCAGGCGCTCCGTCGCGCTCCCCTCCCCTCGCCCCCCCCCCCCCCCGCCGGGAGATGTCACCTGAGATGGAAGGCCTCTGCTTTCGGTGTCTTCGCGAAGGGCACTTCCGCAGTGACTGCACCAATGAGATCGTCTGCTACCTCTGCGGCCTGGAGGGCCACGGATCTAGGGGTTGCAAGAGGCCCCGTAGCCCTACCTCGGAGGCGGAGCTTCGTCGTCAGGCGGTGGCCATGGTCGCCCACAGGGTGTCTGCTGGGTTGGCCCCCCTCACGTCCCGCCGCCGCCTCCGCCTTCGCCTGCTGTGCCCGCGCCGCAGCCTGCGTGGCCCAGACTCCCTGCCCCTCGCCCGCTCCCCCTGTGCCCAGGCTGATGATTCCGTTGGACACGGAGTTGGTGCCATCGGAGTTGTGCGTCGTCAGGCGCACCCAGGCCATGGAGGACTTGGAGCGCAGACTGCAGCTTGCGATGGTGGTCTACGCTGCGGCGGCTCGCCGAGATCTGAGTCCGGAGTTCATCGTTGAGGCGCTGGGTCGCCGGGTCGGTATTGAGGCCGACAGAGTGCCCATTCATCGCTATAGGCCAGAGGATTTCCTCATCGCCTTCGCCAGGATGGACGACAGGAACAGATTGAGTGAGATGCCGGAGGTGGTGCACAATGGAGTCAGACTGTTCTTCAGGCCGTGGAACCGCCAAGTGCAGGCAGTGCACGCGGCTTTCCAGTTCAAGGTGCAGCTCGTCCTTGAAGGCGTCCCGCCGCATGCCTGGGAGCGCGGGGTGGTCGAGTGCTTGCTAGGTTCATCCTGTCTGGTGGACACCCTTGGACCGGAGACGAGCTCTCGAGCTGACCTGTCGGCGTTCAGGCTTACGGCGTGGACGGCTCAGCCGGAGGAGATTCCGTCGTTGAGGTGGCTGGCCGTGTCGGAGCCTGGCATGCGTTCGCCGTTGATGGAGCCGACAATGCTTCAATACAAAGTGCTCATCCATCTTGACGAGGTAACGGACTATCCTGCGGCGGAGGAGCCATGGTTCTTGGGCCCGTCGTCTTCGGGCAGCGGCCATAGTGGGATCCCGAACTCGGACGAGGGCAGTGCTGGTGGCGGCGGTGGGCGGATCACTACCTTGCGTCGCAGCTGGAGCTTTGGAGTCAGGGACAACCGGGCCCTTCCGGGTGCCGGGCGCGGTGGAGGCGTCGCGGGCTGTAGCTCCGGCGGTGGCGCTTTCGCGGGGGCTGGCTGCACCCCGGCTGACGAGGATTGGCGGATTCCAAGCATGCAGACGACCCCTGACGTCACCACGGTCAGCACTGTCTGCAACGTCAGGAACATGATAGAGCGCAGGGCTTCGGCTTTTGACCGCTTGACCAGACCAATGGAGGTGACCGTTGGACAGCAACAACTTCAGCCAGTCCAATCAGAGGCGGCCGCGCGGCAGCTCTCAGCTGTGGGAGATGCTTCCCCGGTGCGTGCACTGGCCACCAGGCCTACGTTGGCGTCCATCGTGGTGGGACCGGAGGATGGCGGTGGCGATCAGGATCAGGACCTGTCGCAGGACCCGAGGCAAGTGGTGACAGGTGCACAGGAGTTGAGGCCAGCGGGGTCTGGGCAGGAGGCGTTGGCGCCCATCGTGGTGGGGCCGGAGGAAGGCCGTTGTGATCAGGATCATGATCAGGTGCAGAATCCGAGGCAGGCGGCGATTGGCACACATGAGATGAGATCAGCTTGGTCTGGCCAGGAGTTGGTGCAGTTCGCGCCTGCCAAATGCAGCACGGAGCCCCAGTTATCCGTTCACACACAGATGGCGGGACCCGTTGAGCAGGTTGGGGAGATGGCGGGACCCGTCGAGCAGGTTGGGGGTGGCAATCCCAAGGGCTTGCTGATGGCTAGCCAACCGGAGTTGGGCGAGGCACGAGTTGTGGTAGAGGGGATTGGCCCAGCGCTGTCACCTGGGGCCACCACTCTGCGGGCCATGCAGGTGGCCATGCATGGGGCCCTACCCGAGTGGACTGATGGGAATCATGACGCTGAGTCTGTTGGTGGGGCCGTGGAGGTTGAGGGGATGCATGCAAGTGCTACCGCAAATGCTGGTGGAGCCGAGGAGTTGCATGCCATTCTTGCATCTGTGGCTGCTGGTGGGGACATAGAGGCTGAGGGGAACCATGCACATGCACTTGTGCCTGTCGGTGGAGTTGAGGGGGTGTTGGCCCCGGATACGCTATGCCTGGAACTTGGAGCCGTGCGTAGCGTCGCCAGGCAGGACAACTCTTCTGATGCGCAGCGCATGACTGCGGCCGCGAGCAAGGAGCCGGCCGGTGGAGGGATGACGGCGCAAGAATCCATTGCTTTCGACAAGCTCAAAACCTTTTGCAACAATCTCATGAAGAAGTTGGCGCCACCGCTGCTGCGTGAGGTGCAAGCCTCCACCCTCCGCCCTGAGGCCGAACCTTTCACTCCAAAGAGGACGACCAGGGCGACAAGGAGAAATGCCAACGGCAGTGTTGCCAAGCCAAAACCTGCGGGAAATGTCCTGTTACGCGCGCTCGGCCTTGTGCCTGACGACTTGGTGCCGGATGAGGAGGCAGTGCAGGAGCTTCGGAGTCTCTTTGACTCGCCGCTGCGAGAGCAGCACATCAGGGTGATTGCGACCCTGTTCGGGAAGGCTGTGCCGCCCGTGGAGGAGTTGGCAGGAGCGCGGGACACGGCCATCGCCGTGCTCTGAGGCGCGCTCTGGTGCTGGTGGACGTAGTGTTTCCAATGTTGTACAACCCAGAGGTTCTTTGCTGGAACGTGCGCGGACTCAACAACCCCGTGAAGAAGAAGGCCGTGAGGGAGTTTATCACCTCGGTGAAAGTCAATTTGGTGTGTTTACAGGAGACAAAACTTGATGTTATTGATCAGTACGTAGTAATGCAATGTGTTGGTCCGTCCTTTGACGGTTTTGCTTATTTGCCGGCGGAGGAGACTCGTGGTGGTATCCTTCTCGCTTGGGACTCGACGGTGATTGCAATTGATCACATTCAGCTAGACGCCAACTCTGTTTCGGGTTTGGTGACCAATAAGGATGGGGAGCAATGGTGGATTACGGTGGTGTACGCGCCGCAGGGCGATGAGCTTAAAACGCAATTCCTCTTGGACCTTTACTCCCGAAGAACGCTTTGCCCTGGGCCGTGGATGGTGCTAGCCGATTTTAACATGATCCTACGGGCATCGGAGAAAAGCTATGATCATATTAATCGTGCGATGATGAACAGATTTCATAGTTTCGTGGATGACCATGAATTGAAGGAGCTCTATATGCATGGGCGGATGTTTACTTGGTCTAACAAGAGAAATGCCCCCACCTTCACTAAGATAGACCGGGTGTTGGTGTCGGTCGAGTGGGAGTTGTCGCACCCAGATCACCTGCTCCAAGCCCTCTCCACGGGTGTTTCTGACCACGCTCCCTTGCACCTGTCGACAAACGCTCTTCTTCATCATAAGAAGCGATTTCGGTTTGAGATCTTCTGGACCAATTTGGAAGGATTCAACGAGGCAATCAGGGAGGGCTGGACCTGCAGTGATGAGATTGTGGACCCGTTCAAGCGTTTGGATGCTCTCTACTGGAATACGGCTGTCTACCTTCAGGCTTGGGGCCAACGCAAAGCTGGCAACATCAAAACCCTCATGGTGGTGGCCAACTGGCTCATACACAGATTTGACCAAGCCTCTGAAGCTCGTCGGCTCTCAGATATGGAATGGTGGCTGAGGAAGACTCTCAAGGTGGCGCTGCTTGGTCTTGCCTCGCTGCAGCGGACCATCGATCGCCAGAGATCCAGGATTAGGTGGCTGAAAGAAGGGGACGCCAACACGAAGTTGTTCCAGGTTGTGGCCAACGGCAGAAGATCCAAGAACTACATCGCTCGGATCTAGCACGCGGAGGAAATCTTCACAGACCAAGGCAAAATTGAGGAGGTGTTCGCTGAGGCCTACGACAGGCTGCTGGGCACGGCATGCACTCGCGCGCACTCCCTGAACCTCGACCTGCTGGATTTGCCTCAGCTCGACCTCGCGGAGATGGAGGAGATTTTTACAGAGGAGGAGGTTTGGAGCGTGATCAAGGAGCTCCCACCAGACAGAGCGCCCGGCCCTGACGGTTTCATTGGATTGTTCTACCATAAAGCCTGGCCGGTGATTAAGCACGACATTATGGCGGCTCTGCTAAAGCTGTACGTGGGGGACGGCAGAGGTTTCAGCAAGCTGAATAAGGCACATATTGTGCTTATTCCTAAATCTGCGGATGCCTTGGAGGTTAAGGACTTTAGGCCCATCAGCCTCCCTCATAGCTTCTCCAAGCTCTTTGCCAAGTTATTAGCCACGCGGGCGCGTAGGAGATTGCAGGAGGTGGTGAGTGCAAACCAATCTGCATTCATAAAAGGAAGAAGTATCCACGACAATTACCTTCTTGTCAGGCAAGTTGCCCGCAAAATCCACGCGGCTAAGACCAAGGGGCTATTCCTCAAGCTCGATATTGCGAGAGCCTTCGATTCCCTTTCGTGGCCCTTCCTTATGGAAGTGCTAAGGGCCAGGGGCTTCGGATGGAGATGGATCGGTTGGGTGTCCACGCTGATGTCTTCCGCGAGTACCAAGATCATTGTCAACGGGAACCCGGGACGCACCATCTATCATGCTAAGGGGTTGAGGCAAGGTGACCCGGTTTCCCCCCTTCTTTTCGTGATCGCCATGGATGTGCTCACAGCATTGATTTGCAAAGCCACCGAGGAGGGCGTGCTCAGTTCGCTCCGCGGCATCCTGCCTCTGCAACGGCTGTCCATCTACGCGGATGACGTCGCCATGTTTGTCAAACCGGTGGTTCAAGACTTGCACTGTGTGAGAGAACTCTTCGAGGTCTTTGGAGAAGCTTCGGGGCTTAAGATCAACTTCGCCAAATCAGCGGCTATACTTATTCGCGGATCGGAGGAGGATGGGCAGCGAGTCACAATGATTCTTCGCTGCCAACTGGGTGCGTTCCCGTGCAAATACCTCGGCATTCCGTTATCGATCCATCAGTTGCGCCGCTCGGACTGGCACCCGCTACTCGATCAGGTCAGAAAGGTGGTTCCGGCGTGGCAGAGAGGTCTCATTCACAGACCTGGCAGGCCTATCCTTCTTAAGTCCGTCGTCTCTGCAAGGCCAATACACCAAATCATGGTGCTTGACGCCCCTGCTTGGGTGTTCGAGGAAATCAATAAGTGGATGCGGGCTTTCTTCTGGGTCGGGAAAGATAAAGTCAATGGAGGACAGTGTCTGGTTGCGTGGGACACAATCTGTCGGCCGATGAGTCTTGGTGGTTTGGGCATTAAGTATTTGAGCTTGCAGGCCACCGCTCTGAGGGTGCGCTGGGAATGGCTGCGCAGAACGGATCTGCTTCGCCCGTGGCAGGGCATCCCGCTCTCTGAAGACGCGGAGGTCAAGTCCATATTCAACAGCTTTGTCAAGATCACTCTGGGCAGTGGAGAGAGGGTCTTGTTTTGGACGGGCAGATGGATCCATGGCTTTACGGTCGGCGAGATCGCGCCGCTGATCCTGGAGATGGTGAGCACTAGGGCGCGCAATGCCAGGACGGTCCGGCAGGCTCTGTTGGATAACACGTGGTCTAGTGATGTGCAAGGTGACATCTCCTTCTTGGCGCACATGCAGGTGGCTCACCTGTGCCTAGCCATAGCGACGGTGCCGCGAGACGACAAGCTCCTAGATCAGTTCAGCTGGCCTGCGGACAAATCAGGTGTTTACACAGCTAGGTCGACTTATCGGAGGCTTTGCATGGGTTTGGTGCGTTCGCCGACCGCGATGGCAATTTGGCGCAGCTGGGCTCCGCTGCGTTGCAAGATCTTTGCCTGGCTCATGGTCCAGTACCGCTTATGGACGTCAGACAGACGCGCCCGGCATGGGCTCCAGGACGAGCCTTCCACCTGCTTCACCTGCTTACAGGATCAGGATAATGTGGACCACATTCTGGTGGGATGCGTCTACGCACAGGAGGTTTGGCATCGCTGCTTTGACAAAATGCACATGGACATCGCTTTGCCATCCCAGAGCAACACCTTTACCGACTGGTGGTTCCATTAAAGGACGAGGTTCTCGGGCAAAGTTCGCCGCGGTTTTGACTCATTCGCGATCGCCACGGCTTGGGCGCTGTGGAAACAGAGAAACGCGCGGGTGTTCAACAGAGTGCTCGATCAAAGGACGCCAGAGCAACTGGCGACACTGGTTCTTTCAGAGATCAAGGAGTGGTCGCTTGCTGGATTTGGTTTAGGAGGCTTAGATCCTTTCGTGAGAGAGTGAGTTTGTAATCTATCAGTGTTGGTGTTGTCAAGTAGGATGTTCGCATCTTGCTAGACTGCTTGTAATTATTCTCTGCCTTCTATAAAAATATAGTACGCCAATTTGGCGTACTCTCGAAAAAAAGAAGAGGACATATTATGCGACATATTCCCGAATTGATATCTCCACTCAATATGATATGCAGACTTAACCAAAAAGATTCTAAACTGGTTATAGTGCCAAGCCACAAAATCATCAAACCCATTGGGAGTGAGAGCAATCCTCAAAATTTGAGAAGCGTCAACGGGAGAGAAAATTGAAACAATAAGATCATTATCTGAATACCCCGAGGAAGGATTAATTAACTCTGACACCTTGGTTAGAAGGACGCTGCCCCTAGGTGTCAAAATTTTCTACTAGGACTAGAGGGGATCCACGGGTCCTTCCAAATATCAATAGATTCTCCATTACCAACTCTCCATATACTTCCCCTTTTATAAGTTTGAATTCTAGCTACGATACTTCGCCAAGTATATCAAAACCCTCCGTTTGGAGGATACTTTGATTTGGATAATATTTAGTCTTTAACACTCTTGCACATAAAGAATCTGGTGAGCACACAAGCCTCCATACCTGCTTCGCTAGCATGACAAAATTGAAAGAATGGAAATCATGAAAACCGAGACCTCCTTGATTTTTTGGGAAACAAAGCTTCCACCATGCATCCCAATGCATTTTGTTACTGTTCTCATCATCACCCCCACCAAAATTTTGCAATAACATTTGCTATATATTTACAAATTCCTTTCAGCAATTTAAACATAGACATAGCATATACAGGTATGGATCTGGTCACTGCCTTCAGTAAAGTTTCTTTTCATGCAGTTGAAAGGATCTTTTCCTTCCAACCACTAATTCTCTGCAAAATCCTCTCAACAAGATGTTTAAAACAATCACTTCTATCAATTCCCACAAGTGCGAGAAGAACAAATATCTATCAGATAAAGCTTCATTATCAATGTTCAGGTGAAGACAAATGTCAGCTCTCATATCCACATGAATGTTTGGGCTAAAATAAATACTTGATATTTGCTACCCTAACAAGTTGACCGGAATTTGCACAATAGGTGTCCAATACCTGATGCAGAAAGAAGTTGAATATTTCATATAAGCCTTCGAGAATTAAGGAATCATCCGCAAATAATAGGTGTGTAACTGACGGTGCATTTCTGCACACCTTAATCTCATCGATACCACCAACTTCTTCTTCATGCAACAATAAACTGGGCAATGCTTCTAAACACAATAAAAACAGGTATGATGATAAAGGACCCCCTTGTCAGAGACCTCGGGTAGGTCTAAACTCATCGGTAACTTGAGAATTATACCGAATACTCTATTAATCAAGGACACACAACTTAAAATAAGCTCCACCCATAACTCATCAAAACCAAGCTTCAACATCATATCACGTAAAAAGTTCCACTCTACTATGTCATACCTTATTCATATCTAGTTTTATAGTGCATAAGCCCTCCTTCCCTTTCCTCTTGTTCTTTATAGAATGAATGCATTCATAAGCTACAAGAACATTATCAGTTATAAGCCTTGCAGGAACAAAGGCACTTTGGGTGGGTGCAATAATTTCAGGCAAAGGAGACTTTAATCGGATTGAAAACATTTTGCAATGATCTTGTACACCACATTATAGAGACTAATGGGTCGATATTGAGTGAATGATTTAGGTCAGTCTACTTTGGGGTTTAGAACTATATCTGTCTCATTCCACCCCTCGGGGATTTCCCTGTTCTGTATAGCAGAGAGTACCTCTTTTGTTATATCATCTCCAATAAGATGCCAACATGTCTTAAAAAATATTGCATGCAACCCATCAGGACTGGGGGCCTTGAGGTCCCCAATATTAAATGCGGCATTTTGAACATCATCAATAGTGTATGGAGCCATGAGGAATTAATTCATATGATCATTCACTCTTGGCATAATTATTTGCAAAAGAGCTGGATCTGTTACCCCCACCTTAGAAGAAAAAAATGTTTAAAAAACATGCCCAAATCAGGGGAGCTGTGTATTTCATCGATAAGAGCATCTATAACTGGACCATCAAATTAATTATGCCTATATGTCCGGGTATAGGTTAAAAAACTGAACTAATAAGGTTGTCGGTTCAGGTTTTACTAGTGGACCGCCGGTCCACCGATTCAATTGTGACAAAACATTGAAATATTTAAGGTATTTTTTCAAAAAAAGTTGACCTCACATAAAAAAATGAGTCTAAACATGCTTTGCTTTATTAAGTGATCAAGTTTCAGGGATACAATGTAAGTCTGGCGGGTTTATGAGCCACACATGGCCTCGACGTCCAGACTACTTTACGCACACTTTTTTGAATATTTCTTTGGTATTTTGCTAAAAGACCAATACACGTTACAAGACCAGGCAAGACGCCGATTTCTGGCTTTTTACGGGCTGACGGTTGGTCCGTTCCGGTTTTTTAAACTATGCGGTCCAGAAAGAAAAGAAAAAGGACAGCTCGGCCACTCTCTGGTGACAAAATTACCATCCAAGTAGATCCCTCAAGCCAGCCAGCATGATGGATTGTATTTGGCGCATAACTCGGATAGAGAGGTAACGCGTACCCTTGTTAGTGCGTCTACGTACGATTGGGCCGGCCCAACTAGCAAGACCCCCTTTCTGGAGAACCTTCCTAGACATAGTTTTTCTTCTCTGTGTTTTCTTTCAGGTTTATTCTATCCCTTTAAAAAAATTTTTTGTCATTTTCAAATTCATGAATATGTTCAGTTTCAGGAAAAGACCAAATTCACTAAATTTTTCTCAAATTTGCGAACATTTTAATTTCCAAATCATTTATTCAAACTCACTAACATTTTCTCAAAATCAAGAATATTTTCCAATTTAGAAAACATCTTTGAATTTCATGAACATGTTCTTCAAATTCGCGAATATTTCTTGAAACCGCCAATATTTTTTGAAGTGGGAACAATTTTTTAATTCAGCAACTTTTTTTAGTCTCACGATATTTTTATTATTTCGTAGAACTTTTTGTAAGATAACGAATACTTTCCCAAATTTGCAAGCCTTTTCGAATTCATGAATATTTCTGAATTTCACCAACATTTCAAATCATGAACATTTTTCAATTTCATAGACATTTGTTTCGTATTCACGAACATTTTTAAAATTGCAAACATTTTTTCAAATCCACAAACTTGTTTGAATTTATGAATATGTTTTCAATTTCATGAGCATTTTCTCAAATTCATGCATATTTATTATTATTTTTTTATTTTGTGATTTTTTTGTATCCATGGTCAATCTTGTAAATCCTGACATTTAATTTCATGGACTTTTTTGTACTCCTATTTGAAATAGGGAACATTTGTTGAATTCATGAATATTTTTTGCAATCGCGAACATTTTCTCAAATTCATGAACATTTTTCATTTTTGTGATTTTTTATCTGTGAATATTTTTTAATTTCACTAATATTTTTTGTTTTTGCAAAAAATGTTGATATCGGTAATTGTTTTTGAAAATTTTCCATGGCATTTTTTGAATTTAGTGAACATTTTTAAATTCACAAACATTTTTTGAATTCATGAACATTTTTTACATTCACATACTTTTTTTAATTCATGAACTTTTTTGAGTCCGTGAATAGTTTTCAAAATTCAGAACATTGTTTGAAATTCCTAAACCTTTTTCAATTCTTGAACATTATTTGAATTTGTTAAAAGGTAAGAAGGAAAAATAGAAAAAAAACGAAACATGCAATGCGCTCGCGTAGTGGACCGGCCACTTAGTTGTTGCGCGCTCGCTCGCTCGGGATGCGCGTTTGCTTGATTTCCACTTTGTATGCTGCTAAATAGGAGCTCGCTTTGAGCGCCATCAAACATAGCCTATATATGAGGCAGATATAGACACACCCGGATGCATCCGCCACGTCTGCGTAACGAAAGGGGCCATCCCAAATCTCTTCAAGTTGTCCCCGGCCTAGCCCGACATGCCCTATTCCTCTCCTTTCTTCTGCCTTGTCCGCACAGCCGCCGCCCTAGCTTAGTCGTCCTCTCCAACCGCCACCACTGAAGGCCCCAACCCACAACGTCGTCGTCTATGCTGCTATTGGACAAGGTCGCCGCTACCGGGCGCCGCCCCGGTACGTCCTGCTCCTCCGGAAATACACCCTGCATTCTGTGTTTGATGAAATGTTTGGGCAGTTTTTTATTCTTTTGCTCATTTGTAGGCAAACGATGGATTCACCTAAGGATGGGTATGGGAACAAGAAGCTTAACAAATTCATATACAAAGAGTTTGTTTGTCAGATTCGAACGACGAAGATGTTGAAATGATGATGATGAGCATCCAGGAAGAATTGGAGAAGCAAGATGAGCATGTTCTGAACTTCAAGGGTTCGATAAATGGTAGGGGAGTTGTTCCCCGGGATAAGATCCATGGAGTAAAGCTTCTCTACAAGGTTCACACTGGACCCAACATACCATGAAGGGGTTTTTTGACGTCGCTTTCAGATGAGCTGGAATTTGTTCTCACGCGTAGTTGAAAGTGCAATCATGACCTTAATCTTATTTTTTATATTGATGACAACATAGCTCTAGGGGAATAATACGTTTGCTAAGAATATCCATAGGTGCGAACCAACCTGTGGTTGGATGGTTAGAGAGACAGTGGTATCCCCAGTCCACCAGGGTTCAACTCCTGGTGCTCGCATTATTCGTGGATTTATTTCAGGATTTTCGGTGACGCGCTTTCAGTGGGAGGAGACGTTCCCGTCGACGGCGAGGCGCCTACGGCGACTTCGTAAATCTCAAGATGACATGCCAGCTCAGTCTTCCCTAGGTGCTCATAGGGATATGGTGTGCGTGTGTGCGTTCATAGAAGTGAGTGTATGCACGTATGTATGAGCGCTTGCATATGTACTAATGTTAAAAAAAGAATATCCATAGGTTTAGTCCACGTGGATGAGTTATGTGTGGATCATATGTACCATCTAAAAGTGATGAACAGACTGGTCCTGGGTTGGAACGATCCGGAAGCGTTATGTTAGGTTGCAGGGTGGACCTGTTGCGGCTCTGTCCGCCTGTCTCTCCGAGGAACGTGTAAACGGGACTCTCGAGGAAGCTGTCTCCAAGTCAAGCTTGGTTCGATCTCGGAAGGATGACGACGCATTGATGCAGGACTCTGAGTCCGTGGACGGCACGAGGCCACTGCCAGGCGGGGCTGCCGGTTCACCAGGGCCATGTAGAGTGGATCCTATGGTTCATAACCTCAAACGGATCGACGTGCAGGGAGCCCCCAAATCGTAAGCCACCGCACATCAGATTGGGAGACCCTTCGGCACCGACGACGACAATGTCAACGCCAGCAAATTCCTCGGCCTTGCTTCCGCTGGTCCCTGTGGTTAACTCGGTAGCTGGTGGGGGTGATTATGGGACACCCGGTGAGGGAGTTGCCCGCCCGAAGCCAGTTATCGTTGAATCCATGGACCGTGCAGCAGCCTGCCCGAACCTGCAGGCTTTGGCGATCCCCCAGGGTGAATCCCGTGCGAAGGTGCGATCAGCTCGGGCCTTGGTGACGTTGAATACTCAAGTTCCATCTGATGTACCCGCGATGGAAGAGATGATCCTAGCATTCTGTGGTCTGTTCTCTCTTGGGACATCTTCTGACAGTATGTTTGAAACCATGGAGTACTACTATGACTCAACGCTTGGCAAGAGGCAGTTTGAATGCAGTGCACTCGTTCCTTTTATGGACACATCAGCAGAAGGGGTACAGAAAAAAGGAATGGTGGTGGTGCAGCAGCAGACAGTGGGTATGCAACAACCATTTGGGATGGAGCTGTCTTGGGAGGACGATGGCAGCGGCTTGGCGCGTGAGGTGGATTTGGAGGCAACCGGCCTAGGGGCCGCCAGAAAACTGATGGGGCCAAATGTGGCGCCCTGTCAGGAGCAATGAATTGCTTAGCATGGAACCGTCGTGGAGCAGCCAACAAACCAACAGTTCGTGACCTGCTTGGCATGGTAAAAGCAATAAAAGCAAAGTTAGTTTTTTTGTGTGAAACTAGATAAAGTTCAGATAAAGTTAAGCGTTTGCGTGGTAGATTAGGTTTGAAAGATTTTTCTGGAGTTAGTAGCGATGGTTTGAGTCGAGGGCTTGCCCTCTTTTGGTGTGAGAGCTTGCATGTGGAAATTCAGTCTTCTAATATATATATATATATATATATATATATATATATATATATATATATATATATATATATATATATATATATATATATATCCAGGCTGTTCTGTTTCGCTATTTGAACTGACGGTTTCAGGCAGTTGTACTGATGAAAATCGAGGCGTCGAACTGGTCCTCGATTTTTTTTTGTCAGAACAGGGCGTGTAATATAACATTGGAAAGCTTTTGACATCTAGATTACAATAATACATAATTTTTTTGCAAAAACATCATGGTTCAAGAGCAGTTTAAAAAAACCATTTTCTTCAAAGCCGTTTTAGAAAAAATGGCTCTTTCAAAACTGCTCTTAAACCATGATGATTTTGTAAAAAAAATTATATTATTGTAATCTAGATGTCAAGTGCTTTCCAACGATATATTACACGCCCCGTTCCGATGAAAAAAAATCAAGGAGGATCAGTTCGACGTGATGAAAATTGTCAGTACAGCCGTCTGAAACCATCAGTTCAAGTTGCGAAACAAAATAATATTCTGTTACGCGAAACATAATAGCTCAGTCCTAGTATGATCCTTTGTGGCGTCTGACTTGTGTGTATGGGGAACCGCGGACGGAAAATAGACATCGCAAGTGGACACTAATGAAAGATCTCAAACAAACCTCGGATCTCCCTTGGTGTGTCGTAGGAGATTTCAAGGAAGCTATGTGGTCGTTCGAGCACTTCTCTGTCACAGCCCGGAATGAAGTCCAGATGCTTGCCTTCAGAGATACGCTGGAAGTATGTGAACTTGTGGATTTGGGTTTTTCTGGCTTGCCGTTTACATATGATAATGAACAGAAGGGCAGGAAGAATGTTCGTGTGAGACTGGATAGAGCGGTGGCAGATAATAGATGGCGAGATATCTTTGCTGAAGCACGTGTGATACACAACGTGTCACCTTGCTCTGATCATATTCCACTCGTGCTACAGTGCATCAAAGAAGAGACCACCCACATCCGTAGCAATTTTCGAAGGTATGAAACGTTTTGGGAGCGTGATACTACTTTGCCAGAGAGAGTTGCGGCTGTTTGGGAACAAGTAGGCCGAAGCTTTAGCTTGGGCGATGTGCACGCGGGGGTGTCAAAGCTCATGCTTGAGCTGCATGCGTGGAGTAAAATTAAGTTTGGCAACATTACTAAAGAAATTGAAAAATCTAGAACCTGGCTGGAAGAGTTGGTGCAAATGAATGTGGACCGCAATGAAATACACAAAGTCTCTGATTATATGCACGAACTATTGTATCGTGAGGAGATGCTATGGATGTAGCGTAGTCGGATTGGCTGGCTTCGAGAGGGCGATCGTAATACAATTTTTTTCCAGAGGCAAGCTGTTTGGCGAGCAAGGAAAATAAGGTAAAAAGATTGATAGATGATATGGGTGGCAGCCATGGGGATTATGCGGTCATGGGTAACATGGTTAACTCTTACTTTAAGACTCTTTTTACACGTGATGATACACTTGACCAGCAACCCTTACTGTAACACCCGGATAATTAGGCTACAGTAAAACTCTCCTGATGATGCCATGTCATCTCTGTTACTGTTGCTAATCAAGTGTTAGTTCAAAACATTTCAAATTCAAAAAAATGAATTAGTGACAAACACCCAAAGTTTTCAAAAGTCAAAACAAAAATGTTCGGTGGGTGCCAAATATTGCACTGGTAATTATTGTGGAGAAAACATTTTTTTAGAAAGTGCCTAAGTATTTTAAAGTGAAGTAAAACAGAAAAGAAAAATAAAAAAAAGAAAAGAAAAAGAACCCCCCTCACTGGACCAGACGGCCCAGCTAATAGCCAGCCAGCCGACCGGCCCAGCCGGTTCGGCCCGCCTCCCCCTGCCGCCTCCTTTCCCTGTTCCCCCGACCCGGGTCGGAACAGGGGCGCGCTCCCGCCCGACCACCTCGCCGGCACCGACGCCGGAGAGGATAAGGTCGCCAGCGCCCCCGCCTCCTCGGGCCCCTCTCCCACTCGCCCCCGCTCTCCCTCTCGGTCTCTGCGCCTCTCCCTCTCCCCCCAGATCCACGCCGCTCCCTCCTTCCCCACTGCCCGAGCGTGCTCGCCGCCGTTCTCCGTCGTTCCTGCGGCCACCGTCATCGCCCTGCACCCCCGACAGCCGTAGGCGTCCGCCGTCGTCCTCTACCTCGTCTACGCCTCGCCATCGAGCTCGTGGAGCACCGCACGGTCGGGATCGAGTTCGTCCCCATCTTCTTTGTCGCCGGTGACCGCCGTCGTCTCCGGCCACCTCTGCGCTCCTAAGTTGTCGCAGGCTTTTCGTAGCCGCTCGGTGAGCTCCTCCCTCCCTCCATTCTTCTCCTCGCACTGCCTGAGTCTCCCTAGCTAGCTCGTCGCCGTTGCTTTGAGCTCGCCGCCGCAGATCACCTCGCCGTCGTGGCCACCGTGGCCCGAGCTCGCGTCCGAGCTCGTAGCCGAACTCCTGGAGCTCCCAGGAGCCCAACGAGCCCGCGCACGTGCCTCCCCGTGCCTCCTGGCATAGCCTCCGTTGAGCGCCCGAACGCGCTGCCGCCTGCGCTCGTCGCCGGCGTGCCTCCGGTGACCAAATGGTCACGGGCCAGCGCCCGTTGCATTCGCCACCTAACGCATGTCTCGCCTAGCCTCTCAGTTCGCTCGCTAGCGTGCTGCGTCGCCGTTTCCTCTTGCGTCCGACTCCAGCCGTCCGCCGATGAGCTCGCCGCGCTCGATTCCGGTCACCCCTGCCGCCACAACCACCACCGTTGGACGCGGCGCAGCCGTAGCTTTCGAACGCGCCCAAAAACTCCACGAACGGTGCCCTGTAGGTGTTTTCCGGCCACCTCCCGAGCCGCGCCGCCGCATTTGGCCTCGCCGGCGTCGTTCCGGCGCCGTCCGCTGACGTGGCTAGGCGGGCCCCACCCAGTGAGACTGACGTGCGGGTCCCACCTCTTAATCCTCTAATTAAAACATTTTAATAATTAAAACTAATTAGTTTAGTTAATTAGACACTGACAGGTGGGCCCAGTAGTTTTACTAACTAAATTAGATTAGTTTGAACTCTGTTTAACCCACTGTCTATGACAGGTGGGTCCCCCGTGTCAGTTTTGACCAGTCAACCGCACTGTTGACTACTGACATCACACATACGTCATCCCATACTGTTCTGGATAATGTTGGATTTAAATAAATAATTAAAATCAGAAAATGATTAAATCTTTAGAAAATCATATAAAATAATCCGTAACTCGGATGAAAATACTTTCTACATGAAAGTTGCTCAGAACGACGAGACGAATCCGGATACGCAGCCCGTTCGTTCACCACACGTCCCTAGCATAGTGAACCTGCAACATTTCACCTCCGGTCCATCTGTCCGAAATCGCGAAACATCGGGAATACTTTCCCGGATGTTTCCCCCCTTCGCCGGTATCACCTAGTACCGCGTTCGGGCACACCTAGCCTCACGCTTTGTCATGTCATGCATCGTTATGCATCTGTTTGCATTGTATTCATTGTTTCTTCCCCCTCTTCTCTCCGGTAGACTACGAGACCGACGCCGCTGCTGGTGCCCCGACCGACTACACTATTGACGACCCCTCCTTCTTGCCAGAGAAATCAGGCAAGCCCCCCCCCCTTGATCACCAGATATCGCCTATTCTTCTCTATACTGCTTGCATTAGAGTAGTGTAGCATGTTACTGCTTTACGTTAATCCTATCTTGATGCATAGCCTGTCCTTGCTACTACTGTTGTTACCTTTACCTGCAATCCTACATGCTTAGTATAGGATGCTAGTTTTCCATCAGTGGCCCTACATTCTTGTCCATCTGCTGCTATACTATCGGGCTGTGATCACTTGGGCGGTGATCACGGGTATATACTTATATACTCTATACATGACACTTGTGGTGACTAAAGTCGGGTCGGCTCGTAGGAGTACCCGCGAGTGGATCTTGTGGCGGGGCGACAGGGCAGGTTGAGACCACCTAGGCGAGAGGTGGGCCTGGCCCTGGACGGCGTCCGCGGTTACTTCAAAATAACACGCTTAACGAGTTCTTGGTATTTGATCTGAGTCTGGCCATTTGGTCTATACGCACTAACCAACTACGCGGGAACAATTATGGGCACTCGACGTCATGGTATCAGTCGAAGCCTTCGTGACGTCAGCGACTGCGCGGCGTGCGGCGGATTGGACTGGGACGCCTACTAGGCTAGGTCTGCTTTCGGCCGCGTTCGCAACGTGCAGGTGTGCAATGGGCGATGGGCCCAGACCCCTGCGCCATAGGATTTAGACTGGCGTGCTGACCTCTCTGTTGTGCCTAGGTGGGGCTGCGACGTGTTGATCTTCCGTGGCCGGGCATGACCCAAAAAAGTGTGTCCGGCCAAATGGGATCGAGCGTGTTGGGTTATGTGGTGCACCCCTGCAGGGAAGTTTATCCATTCGAATAGCCGTGTCCCTCGGTAAAAGGACGACCCGGAGTTGTACCTTGACCTTATGACAACTAGAACCGGATACTTAATAAAATACACCCTTCCAAGTGCCAGATACAACCCGGTGATCGCTCTCTAACAGGGCGACGAGGAGGGGATCGCCGGGTAGGATTATGCTATGCGATGCTACTTGGAGGACTTCAATCTACTCTCTTCTACATGCTGCAAGATGGAGGCTGCCAGAAGCGTAGTCTTCGACAGGATTAGCTATCCCCCTCTTATTCTGGCATTCTGCAGTTCAGTCCACCGATATGGCCCTTTACACATATAACCATGCATATGTAGTGTAGCTCCTTGCTTGCGAGTACTTTGGATGAGTACTCACGGTTGCTTTCCTTCCTCTTTTCCCCCTTTCCTTTCTACCTGGTTGTCGTAACCAGATGCTGGAGCCCAGGAGCCAGACGCCACCGTCGACGATGACTCCTACTACACCGGAGGTGCCTACTACTACGTGCAGCCCGCTGACGACGACCAGGAGTAGTTAGGAGGATCCCAGGCAGGAGGCCTGCGCCTCTTATGATCTGTATCCCAGTTTGTGCTAGCCTTCTTAAGGCAAACTTGTTTAACTTATGTCTGTACTCAGATATTGTTGCTTCCGCTGACTCGTCTATGATCGAGCACTTGTATTCGAGCCCTCGAGGCCCCTGGCTTGTATTATGATGCTTGTATGACTTATTTATGTTTTAGAGTTGTGTTGTGATATCTTCCCGTGAGTCCCTGATCTTGATCGTACACATTTGCATGCATGATTAGTGTACGATTAAATCGGGGCGTCACACTTACTTTCTTTGTTTGAAGAAAAAGTGACACTTGTGATGAATGATAGCCTTTGTGCTGATTTTACTGAGATGGAAATATCTGATAGCTTGTTCCAGATGGGACCTCTGAAATCACCAGGAAGGATGGATACCCAGCCCAGTTCTTTCAGAGAAATTGGACAGTGATGAAGGAAGATATTATCAGGGCCGTCAGGGAGTTCTTTAGGACCAGACACATGCCGGAGGGAGTAAATGAAATGGTAATTGTCCTTATTCCCAAAGTTGATGATCCAGTGCGACTTACTGATTTCAGACCTATAAGTCTATGTAATGTCATATACAAGATTGTTGCAAAGTGTTTGGTAAACAGATTAAGGCCGCTGCAAGATGAGATTATTTCACCATACCAGAGTGCCTTTGTGCCGGGTCATTTGATCACAGATAATGCGTTACTTGCCTTCGAGTGTTTGCATTTTATTCAGGATGAGAAAAACCCAGATCACAGTTTTTGTGCATACAAATTGGATCTTTCAAAGGCCTATGACAGGGTGGACTAGGGGTTCTTGGAGGAAGCAATGAACAAGTTGTGCATTTCTCGCCGGTGGGTACAGTGGATAATGTCATGTGTTATCTCGGTGAGATAATCTGTCAAATGGGGCAGAGGACGTGGCGCACAAGGGAAAGGCGATCTCCCCTCCTCACGGCCATGGCCTTCAACAAAACAGCCATCAAGAAGGTGAACCGGATCATCCGCGGATTCCTATGGGCAGGCCACAAGGAGGCCAATGGGGGCCAATGTCACGTCAACTGGCAGCTTGTGTCCCGCCCCATCTCTCTCGGCGGACTTGGCATCCGAGACGTCTACCGGGCGGGCATACCCCTGCATGTCCGATGGCCATGGCTTCAACGCACGGACCCCTCACGGCCATGGAGTCACCTTCCCATACCTCACGACGCCGCCGTGAGTGCCATCTTCCACGCATCCATGAGCTGGCAGCTTGGCTCGGGCGACACTTGCAGATTCTGGACCGACCACTGGATCAATGGCAGATCCGTGGCCGAGATTGCCCCTCTCGTCTACGCACTCATCTCGCGCCGCCATCGTAAGGATCGCAGCATGCGCAATGGTCTTCATCTGTGCTCTTGGGTCCAGGACATTCGAGGTGCACTTGGCTCGGCAACCATGGTGCAATATGTCGACCTTTAGCACCAGGTGCGCCACACGCCCCTCTCCACCACGCCAGTTGTGCTCACATGGCGCTGGACTACATCCGCCACTTACTCGGCGAGCTCCTGTTACAAGGCGCTATTCATTGGTGCATGCGAGGACCCCCATTGGTGTCTCACCTGGCGGCCATGGGCGCCTCTTCATGTCAAGTTCTTCCTCTGGCTGGCCATGCAAGATCGTTGCTGGACCGCTGAGCGATTCGCCCGCCACGGCTTGCCACATGAGGACGCATGTGCGCTGTGTGATAAAAAACCCGAGACCATGCACCACCTCCTCGCTGCTTGCTCGTTCTCCCATCAGGTTTGGCATGAGATCCTTGGGTGGGCTCACATGGCCATCGACTTACCAAAGGCTGACAACCCCTTCCAAGCCTGGTGGTGCTCCTGCCTGGGCCTCTCGCCGGCCCCCATCCGCAAAGGTCTACACTCCCTCATCATTCTCACGGCGTGGTGGCTCTGGAAACACCGCAATGCATGCGTCTTCGATGGAGCCACTCATTCGCTCACACTCATCACCGACACCATCAAAGATGAGGCGCGCCTATGGGCTAAGGCGGGCGCCAAAGGGCTACATAACATCATCCCCGGCGCGTAGTCACTAGTCTAGCATTTAGGGTTGAGCAGACCCCTTGTTCTAGTTTGCTCCTACACTTGTACACCATGCCTAGTGCGTACATGGCCTTGTAAGCATTGTAACCTCATGCTTTATTCCCCCTATCAATGCAAAGATACACAGCTTGCGTATTCACGAAAAAAGATATTCTGTCAAATTTAATGGAGCCATCTTACACTCGTTTGCACCGACGCGTGGTCTTCGGCAAGGTGACCCCTGTCTCCCTTACTTTTCCTCTTTGTGGCTGATGGTCTGTCTGCGCTGCTGAGACAGGGAGTAGAGTCACAGGCGTTCCATCCGGTCAGGATTGGTAGCAGAGCACCCGGAATATCACACCTACTTTTTGCAGATGATACTTTGTTGTTCTTCAAAGCTAATACTAATACGGCCATCTTCGTGAAAGATGTCCTCCGTCGGTATGGTAGAGCCACTGGTACGCGTCGGTCCTAAACAAACAGTTTTTTACCCCTTTCCGCGACGACATTTGGAACCGTCGCCAAGTGAGTGTGGGCGATAGGGGGGTCCTTCCCACACGATCTAGAAACCGTCGGGGATAGGGAGCCTTTATGCATACAGTTGTCCCTATATAACCGTTTCCGATATCTCGAATATCCCAAATGCTTCATCCTTGCTACTCGTTTGTGCTCGCATTGCCATCGCAGTCGGAGTTTTGTGGTTCTGCCTAAAACCAGGCAGATTCCAGGCTAGGGAGTTTTCCAGGTAGATTCTAGGCACGGGAGTTTTACGATGCCTGGCACATCACAAACAGTTCATGGTTATAAACCGTGTACGATGGGTAGACAATCACACACATTTAGTTTTCCCGCACCGTATGTGATAGTGTCTCACATCACACACGCTTTGCAAACGGCAACTGTGTGCATACTTGCACACGTTTCCTCTCTGTGAACCGTCTCGGATTATGGTGTATATCGCAAACGTTTGTGTTTTAGCAACCGTATGTGCGGTAATGACCTGCACAATGTAATTTCGCCCTAATTTAATTGCTGCTATTTAAAATTGTACCTAATTTCAACTTGAAAGTAGGCTATAGCTTTATTCATATCCATCAGGTTCAAACAACCAATGCATTATTCGATTCACAGGTACATATGTTTAAGAATTACATAAGCACCAAATAAAGAATGATGTACGAGGGTTCTATACTTGTACTATTACAGATGGTAAAGAAAGAGGCGACAAACATTCCAGTTGCTGAACAAGGTGAAGCGGAATGGCCCTATTGTGCTCTCCTGAATGCAGAAGGCATGCAGGACTCTAGTCCAATCCCTTGTGATGGCCGGCCGCCAATCATGTAGTTTGAGAGGTAATCTTGAGTAAACTGCTTCAGGATCCACTGCAAAAGAAAAAAGGTTCAGATATTGTCATCTAACACAACTCATTACGGGCGGTAAAAAGAAGGCTACAGGGTTCTTACTTACCATCCCGCAG
The DNA here is from genome assembly GCF_002575655.3 of Aegilops tauschii subsp. strangulata. NCBI lineage: Eukaryota > Viridiplantae > Streptophyta > Magnoliopsida > Poales > Poaceae > Aegilops > Aegilops tauschii. Next base: position 203,080,934 of record NC_053035.3, on the reverse strand, counting down.
TTCATTGTTATCTTGCATAAAGTGTAAACAAATAGTTCGATTGACATCTTTTGACCCATTTTAATAACAATCTTTAGCAGTTTCCTCACTTGATGCTGGTTCATGAATATCTCATTGCCCCTTACGCAGAAAGGGTCGAAGTGTGGATCTTTGGCAATGATACCAAGTTAATATTAGAAGGTAAACAACAATTGAAAAATTATGTAGTACAACACTCCATCCATCCCATTATATAAGATTTTATTACATGTATATCTAGACATCATCAGAACATTAAGGTAACACTCTTCCTTGTTGCTATGTAGCCTGGGATTGCATATTTAGTCATTCAGTACAATGCATGTTGCTAAACAACAATTGAAAAATGAAAAGGCATGTTAACTATAATATCCTTAACAGCAACCAAATATCGTAATTCATAGTGGTATTGTTGAAACTGTTATTGATGAAATTGAACTACACGGCAAATAGTTGCACATATAGAGCATCACATTGTGAAGAACTGAAATAAACAAGTCATAAGGACATCTCTAGGCGATCCTTAAAAAGTTAAAGGACTAAAACCCTTAGTGGATATATATACACTCCAACAATTTTTGGCCTTTTCTAGTCGATCCCCTAAACTTAAAGTTGTAAACTTCAATTTGATCAAGTTCAAAGTAGGTTCAACCGAAAGTAGCATGCATTCAAACATAAACATAGATAGTTTTGCATAACCGAACATAAAACATAAATTTAAACTAAGCTAAACTACTTTCGGTCGAAGTAGAGGTTGAGCCAATCCTTCCTCGTCATGTACGGTGTGTCGCGAGCCGGGTCCGGGCCAGTACCGTCGTCGGGGTCGTTGGGGAAGGCACTCCTCCACTCGTAGACATCGATCTCCTCGTCCTCGAGGCCCACCTCAATGCTCTCCACGCCGCCGTCGCCGCCACCTTCGACCTCATCATCAGAGGAGAGCGTGATAACCCCACCGCCCTCGGCGCCGCCGTCCTTGCCGCCTTCGACCTCGTCATCGGAGGAGAGCGTGATAACCTCGCCGCCCTACGCGCCGGCAAAGATCGCCCGCCCCGCCTCCACGAACTCCGGGTGCTGCCGGCGGAGCTCTTGCATGTAGGCCTCGTCGGCCGTGTGGAAGCTACCGAGCCACCGGCGGGTGTGGGTCTCTCGATCCATAATCTCGGCGACCCACGTCGCCCACCGCTGTTGCCGGACCCCGAGGTAGGACTTCGTCGGCTGCCGGGTCCGAGGGAGGACGGGAAAGTCCTCGAACCGACGTAGGGGCGCGGCGGCGGGCTGATTGGGGGACCGGCGACGGCGGATCGGGCCCGCGGAGGACGACGGGGACACCTCGGCGGCCACCTCGCCGGCGTCGGGCGAAAAGGCCGTGATAAACCTCTTTTTGGCCATTGGCTCCTTGAGCTCCCCGACACATGGGCAGAGGTTGATGGAGGCGCCGACGATGGCGGCGACCTACCAATGGTTTCGAGGGTTGTGTGTGTCTGTGTGAGCGGAGGTTTTGGGGGGTGTGTGTGGAGGGGAGGAGCAAGGTTGTGTTTGAGGAAATACTGCGGCAACTGAAAATTTTACTAGGCAGGAGTAACAAGGCGGGGCCACTGAAAATTTGGATCAAGGGCGAGCAGATATTTTTGAGATTGCGAGGGATGCAGAGGCGGGAGTAAAATGCCGGGGCTACTAAAAATTTGAATCAAGGGACTGAAGCAGAGCGGGAGTAACAGACATCGCACACAGTCCGCACATACTAACCGTGTGCTATCAAACATTAAAACCTTCCACGCAGTAGATATTTTCGAGATTGTGAGGGATGCAGAGGCGGGAGTTTTTGGGGAGTGAGCTAGTGTGCTTGACACGCCGGATGTGGACTGTAGCCGACGCACCTTCTCGCGTAAGCCATAGGCGTACTATACACCAACGGTGCTCCAAGATATTTTGTAGTACATCTCACATGGTTGGTGATAATAAACTGTGTGGGATCTACTTGATTTGAATTACAAAATGGGGCCACAGTGGCAATGGACGCTGTTTGAATTGCTAGACCTTTTATCCGCAGTGAACATGCAACTATATGTGTGTCGTAAAAGAATTGGAATTCTTCAGGGTTCGTTTGGACATTTTATACAATAAACTGGTTTTCTAGCCATTTCACGTGCACAATTCAAAATTAAACTACATGCACATGCTCCGGTGCATACAAATTGGTAAAAAAAATCAAATCTGTGTCCTTCAGTGCATGCTTAGGTCCCATGGAAGAAATGGGAATGAATTTTTCGGGGTTCGTCTGGCCTTTTTATACACTAACTGGGTTTTCTAGGCATTTTATGTGCATAATTCAAATTTGAACTACAAGCACATGCTCCAATGCACCAAAGTTGGTTGAAAAATCACATGTGTGTCCTTGGGTGAATTTCTAGGTCCCATGCAAGAGATAGGAATGAATTTCAAACACCAGGGCACTGTTGATTGCCGGCAAAATGTTGAGATACCTGGTTTTTAAATTCTAGTAAATCCAAAACTCGTCTGAAATTCATGAAACTTGGCATGCTATGATGGAGCGGCATCAACATGCCGTGGTGAAAATTTTGTCCCATTTGGGGCAGGTTTGGGTATAAGCTTCTCACAAACCAGAGCTTCTCACAACAAATATGATGGTTTTGATAGGGAACGTACCACCTTTGGGGACGGGACGATATCCGTTGCCTCTTATTGCTTTCAAAAAATTTCTAGTGTCAACATAGAACAACAGGAGTGTTGTGTTTAATCTTGGAATTTTTCGGGGTTCGTTTGGCCTTTTTTATACATTAACTGGGTTTTGTAGGCATTTTATGTGCATAATTCAAATTTGAACAACAAGCACATGCTCCAATCACTTGTGCGCGTCGGTCCTAAACAAACGGTTTTTAACCCCTTTCCGCGACGGCATTCGGAACCGTCGCCAAGTGAGTGTGGGCGATAGGGGGGTCCTTCCCACACGACCCAGAAACCGTTGGGGATATGCCCTCCTGGCACAGACGCTCGGCAAAATGAGGTCGTGTGCGACCGGCGAGCACTCAAATACAGAAATACGTACAGTAGTGCTAAAAAAATACAATTATACAGGCGAAATCATTTCCGGTCGTAAGTACATCCCACACAGTCAGTCACCACTAAAGGTTTCCGTTCGTATATACATCCCACACAGTCACTACAAGGAAAATGTTTGCGCAAGGTGGCGTAACACAAACAGTTTTGAAGAGAATGTCGTGTGTGATTGTTCATTGATCCAACACGGTTTATTCCTAGAAACTGTGTGCGTTGCCTAAGGTCATCACCCACGGTGGTTTCTCATTAACCGTTTGCAATAGGAAACCCAATTAGCAAGCTAATTGGCCAATTAGTGGGCTAATTGACCTATTATTAATAATCCATTCACTAATCTAATTGACATTCATATTAAGCACATAATATATTCCATTTCCGTATTAAGGAAGCAGGATTTCATAATTGAAATACATCGGAGTACAACATGATATAGCTTCAGCACTCAGCTACCCTATTACACAACTGCACCAGCACCAAGTTTCACATGCAACATCTAGAAACTTTCGAAATTAGCATCATAGATGGTACATAGAGAGATGCATCTCATCTGGAAAACTGCTGAAGCGGAAGGCGAATATTGAGCCTTCATTCATGTTGAAGGTCTTTGCAACTTTAGGCCAGTGCCTGTGGATGATTGACCGTCCATCCTTCGACCTCTTCAGGAATACTTCAATATTGAACCGTGGGTGTTGTATGAAAACTTTCCTCGCCTCCTGACCACAGAGGTGGTTTGAGAGGTAATCATCAGTGAAGCCTGAAAACAAGGATGTGCATATTGGAAATGGGGCAAAGGAATACAAAAAGGCAAGGTATAATAGTTAGTACCATCTTGTAAACCTCAGTGATTCCCATTGTTTCCCTGCAACACATATAAGGTAGTTAGTCATCAGGTTAAGTAAGGGTTCGCATGCTATCAGTAAAATATGTTGATGATAAATAAGCACATTGCAGATTCATCAGATTAATTCAAGCCACATGGAAAACCCATTTATCCAAACCAAGCATGATTAAGAAGTAGGAAATATAGCACTTGTATATGTTTCTCATGTATTAAGTGCAGCCAAATTCGATTTATTCCTCACATGCACAACAATACAAAATTCTACCAACGACAATTGGACATCGCATTGCAAAATTGAACCAAGCAGTTAACTAAACACCACAACAACTGAACCAAACATTAACTGAGCACCACATTGCACAATATAACATACTCCTAATAGAAGATCCGACAGTTAAACAAATAATTAACTACAGCCAATTGTAGCAATTGTATTTGTTTCTCATGTATTTACTACAACCAAATTCATTTATTCCTCACATGGTATACAATAACAGAATGCACCCACAATTTTGTAAAGATAAATTCGATTTATTTCTCACACGGAAGACAATACAAAATTGTAGCCTGAAGAATTGAACATCACATTTGCAGAATTGAACCAAACAGTTAACTAAAGACGACAACTAATTAACAAAATAGTTAATAAGTGAGCATCACACTGCACGACATATAGAACATATACACTAGAGCAACAGATTGCATGGTAAAATTAGATAGCACAATTCACTAGAATTTGTGAAGGAAAGGCAGGAGCAGCACACGCAACGGGTAAACCAAGCATGCTTAACCGGCATAGCTAGCAAATGGCAAGGTGCTCCTTCAAGTTCTGGGAGTCAGCACGAATGGTAGCCATCGCGACCTCATCCGCGCGTGCGGCCGCGATTTGCATCTCCGCTGCCAAATGCTCCTTGCGGTCCTAGCTATATTGCGTGCACCATGGCTTAGGTCGGCGCTTATTTGGTGTAGGGGTCGGTGATTTGGGTGGAAGGTGTCGCGCTCGCACCGGTGGTAGGGGCATGTGGGATGTGGAAGGAGGAAGAGGATGGGGTCGGGTGTGGATTACCTACCTGGATAGGCGAGGCCGAGGAGCGTGAAGGAGGGTCACCGGCGAGGAGGAGGTGGCGCTGCAAGCAAGGAGTGAAGGTTTCAACTTGGAAAGGAAGGCGAAAAGAGGGAAAATGTGGCTTTTGGTAAGGGGGAGGGGCGGGGAGGTAGATATTTCCGCGGAAGCCAAAAATTTGGAATCACTTCAGCCAAAAAACTGGCGCGCAAAGTGTCATCAGACACGGTCCCTTATTCAGACACGGTCCGAAGATATTTTGTGCTGCATCTCACACTGTTGGTTATAATAAATTGTGTGGGATCTACTTGATCTTCGGTCTTTATTTGAATTAGATAATGGGGTCACAGCGGCCATGGACGGTGTTTGAATTGCTAGACCTTTTATCTACAGTGATCATAAAAGAATTGGAATTATTCAGGGTTCGTTTGGACATTTTTATGCATTAAGTGAGTTTTCAATGCATTTATGTGCATAATTCAAATTTGAACTACATGCACATGCTCCAGTGCATATAAATTCGTTGAAAAAACAAATCTTTGTCCTTGGGTGCATGCTTAGGTCCCATGCAAGAAATGGGAATGAATTTCAAACACCATGGCACCGTTGATTGCCGGCAAAACATTGAGATGCCTGGTTTTTAAATTCTAGTAAATCCAAAACTCGTCTAAAATTCATGAAACTTGGCATGCTATCATGGAGCGGCATCAACATGCCGTGGTACAAATTTTGTCCCATTTGGGGCAGGTTTGGGTATATGCTTCTCACAAACCGGAGCTTATCACAACAAGCATGATGGTTTTTGGTAGGGAACGTCCCACCTTTGGGGACGAAACGATATCCATTGCCTCTTATTGCTTTCAATTTTTTTCTCGTGTCAACATAGAAGGAGTGTTGTGTGATTTTTTGTGATTATTCAGGGTTCGTTTGGACATTTTTATGCATTAACTGAGGTTTCAATGAATTTATGTGCATAATTCAAATTTGAACTACATGCGCATGCTCCAGTGCATATAAATTGGTTGAAAAATCAAATATTTTTCCTTGGGTGCATGCTTAGGTCCCATGCAAGAAATGGGAATGAATTTCAAACACCGGGGCACCGTTGATTGCCGGCAAAACATTGAGATGCCTGGTTTTTAAATTCTATTAAATCCAAAACTCGTCTAAAATTCATCAAACTTGGCATGCTATCATGGAGCGGCATCAACATGACGTGGTACAAATTTTGTCCCATTTGAGGCAGGTTTGGGTATATGCTTCTCACAAACCGGAGCTTCTCACAACAAGCATGATGGTTTTCGGTAGGGAACGTCCCACCTTTGGGGACGAAACGATATCCATTGCCTCTTAGTGCTTTCAAGTTTTTTCTCGTGTGAACATAGAACAACAGGAGTGTTGTGTGAATTTTTGTGATTTTTTGGGGTTTGTTTGGACATTTTTATGCATTAACTGAGTTTTCAATGCATTTATGTGCATAATTCAAATTTGAACTACATGCGCATGCTCCAGTGCATATAAATTGGTTGAAAAATCAAATCTGTGTCCTTGGGTGCATGCTTAGGTCCCATGCAAGAAATGGGAATGAATTTCAAACACCAGGGCACCATTGATTGCCGGCAAAACATTGAGATGCCTGGTTTTTAAATTCTAGTGAATCCATGATACGTCTCCAAGGTATCTATAATTTTTGATTGTTCCATGCTATTATATATTCTGTTTTGGATGTTTAATGGGCTTATTTATACACTTTTATATTATTTTGGGGACAAACCTATTAACCGGAGGCCCAGCCCAAATTGCTGTTTTTTTTGCCTATTTCAGTGTTTCGCAGAAAAAGAATATCAAACGGAGTCCAAACGGAGTGAAACCTTCGGGAACGTGATTTTTGGAACAAACGTGATCCAGAGGACTTGGAGTGGACGTCAAGCAACAGACGAGGAGGCCACGAGGTAGGGGGCGCGCCCACCCCCACCTGTCGCGCCTTCCACCCTCGTGGGCCCCTCGTGGCTCCACTGACCTACTTCTTCCTCCTATATATACCTACGTACCCCCAAACCATCAGAGGCATCCACGAAAACCTAATTCCACCGCCGCAACCTTATGTACCCGTGAGATCCCATCTTGGGGCCTTTTCCGGCGCTCCGCCGGAGGGGGCATTGATCACGGAGGGCTTCTACATCAACACCGTAGCCTCTCCGATGATGTGTGAGTAGTTTACCTCAGACCTTCGGGTCCATAGTTATTAGCTAGATGGCTTCTTCTCTCTCTTTGGATCTCAATACAAAGTTCTCCTCGATTCTCTTGGAGATCTATTCGATGTAATCTTCTTTTGCGGTGTGTTTGTCGAGACCGATGAATTGTGGGTTTATGATCAAGTTTATCTATGAACAATATTTGAATCTACTCTGAATTCTTTTATGTATGGTTGGTTATCTTTGCAAGTATCTTCGAATTATCAGTTTGGTTTGGCCTACTAGATTGATCTTTCTTGCAATGGGAGAAGTGCTTAGCTTTGGGTTCAATCTTGCGGTGCTCGATCCCAGTGAAAGAAAGGGAAATGACACGTATTGTATTGTTACCATCGAGGATAACAAGATGGGGTTTATCTCATATTGCATGAGTTTATCCCTCTACATCATGTCATCTTGCTTAAAGCGTTACTCCGTTCTTATGAACTTAATACTCTAGATGCATGCTGGATAGTGGTCGATGTGTGGAGTAATAGTAGTAGATGCAGGCAGGAGTCGGTCTACTTGTCACGGACGTGATACCTATATACATGATCATACCTAGATATTCTCATAACTATGCTCAATTCTATCAATTGCTCGACAGTAATTTGTTCAGCCACCGTAATACTTATGCTTTTGAGAGAAGCCACAAGTGAAACCTATGGCCCCCGGGTCTATTTTCCATCATATTAATCTTCCAACACTTAGCTATTTCTATTGCCGTTTATTTTATTTTGCATCTTTATTATAAAAATACCAAAAATATCATCTTATCATATCTATCAGATCTCACTCTCGTAAGTGACCGTGAAGGGATTGACAACCCTTTACCGCGTTGGTTGCGAGGTTCTTATTTGTTTGTGTAGGTGTATGGGACTCGAGCGTGGTCTCCTACTGGATTGATACCTTGGTTCTCAAAAACTGAGGGAAATACTTACGCTACTTTACTGCATCACCCTTTCCTCTTCAAGGGAAAACCAACGCAGTGCTCAAGAGGTAGCAATCCAAAACTCGTCTGAAATTCATGAAACTTGGCATGCTATCATGGAGCGGCATCAACATGCCGTGGTACAAATTTTGCCCCATTTGGGGCAGGTTTGGGTATATGCTTCTCACAAACCGGAGCTTCTCACAATAAGCATGATGGTTTTCGGTAGGGAACATCCCACCTTTGGGGACGAAATGATATCCATTGCCTCTTATTGCTTTCAAATTTTTTTCTCGTGCCAACATAGAACAACAGGAGTGTTGTGTGAATTTTTGTGATTTTTCGGGGTTCGTTTGGACATTTTTATGCATTAACTGAGTTTTCAATGCATTTATGTGCACAATTCAAATTTGAACTACATGCGCATGCTCCAGTGCATATAAATTGGTTGAAAAATCAAATCTGTGTCCTTGGGTGCATGCTTAGATCCCATGCAAGAAATGGGAACGAATTTCAAACACCAGGGCACCGTTGATTGCCGGCAAAACATTGAGATGCCTAGTTTTTAAATTCAACCCAAAACTCGTCTGAAATTCATGAAACTTGGCATGCTATCATGGAAGGGCACCCGCATGCCGTGGTACAAATTTTGTCCCATTTGGGGCAGGTTTGGGTATATGCTTCTCACAAAACGGAGCTTCTCACAACAAGCATGATGGTTTTCGGTAGGGAACGTCCCACCTTTGGGGATGAAACGATATCCATTGCCTCTTATTGCTTTCAATTTTTTTCTCCTCTCAACATAGAACAACAGGCGTGTTGTGTCAATTTTTGTGATTTTTCGCGGTTCGTTTGGACATTTTTATGCATTAACTGAGTTTTCAATGCATTTATGTGCATAATTCAAATTTAAACTACATGCGCATGCTCCATTGACTATAAATTGGTTGAAAAATCAAATATGTGTCCTTATGTGCATGCTTAGGTGCCATGCAAGAAATGATAATGAATTTCAAACACCAGGGCACTGTTGATTGCTGGCAAAACATTTAGATGCCTAGTTTTTAAATTCTAGTAAATCCAAAACTCGTCCGGTGCGCAGGATCACCGGGAAGCGTGCGAGATGTTGAACGCAGGATTTGTGCATCTCTTCAACGTAAACGGTTTAGTGAAGAAGCAAAGCGGCCGAAAATAAACCAAAAAATATACGTGTTGCCACACGCCCCGTGTGTCGTGCGAGTAGACGTGAGTTGACGGGACACATGCGAGTAGTCCGTCGCGCAGGCATACCAAGAGGCGTGCGTGCAGGTGTGTGTATTGACGGGGAGGCATGCGAGTAGCTGTGTGAAATGATGGTAGGAATGGCAGACGTCCGTCGCGTAGGCTCACCGGGAGGCGAGACAACTTTTGACCGCAGCCTGCCTCGCTCCCACTGGTCCGTATTAATTGCTCGCCCGAGCCATCGGCCATAATAGGCGGCCGCACCCCCGGTCCACAGTGGTCACCGACGTCTGGACTCCGGAGTGTATGATGCTGCCGCCGAAGCACACCATCGGAGGGAGTGGCGACGCCGGGGTGAAAGTGCGTTATAACGACTAGAGGGGGGTGAATAGGCGATTTTTATGAATTCTTCACTGAGGAATTTCAGGGTGAGGAAATTCCTAAGCGAAGAACTACTTGCAGCAGAATAAGTACTCAGATGCATACATGACAAAACATAAACATGGACATCATGATGAAATGAAACCAGAAACAGAGTACAGGAAGCGTAAACATAGGATAATACAGGATGAAGACAAACAGACTGAAGAAATTGAACTGAGGAAATTGAGAAAGTCTTCAGTCAAAGTCTTCAAACAGATATGAACAAGCACACAACAACTGTAATGAGGAAATGAAAGAGTTGAGGAAATAGAACCAGTAGGCTTGGTGGAGACAATGATTTGGTAGACCAGTTCCAACTGCTGTGACAGTTGTACGTCTGGTTGGAGCGGCTAGGTATTTAAACCTGAGGACACACAGTCCTCACCGTATTCTCCTTGAGCTAAGGTCACACAGACCTCGCTCAATCACTCGTGGTAAGTCTTCAGGTGACTTCCAAACCTTCACAAACTTGGTCACTCGGCGATCCACAATTTCCTCTTGGATGCTCTAGACCATGACGCCTAACCGTCTGGATGATGCACAGTCTTCAAAGGTAACAAGCGTCGGATCCACGCAGGATCAATCTCTTTAGTGATGCTCAATCACTTTGGGTTTGTAGGTGTTTGGGTTTGGGTTTCCTCACTTGATGATTTTCGCTCAAAGTCCTCGGAGGATGGGATGCTCTCAAATGACAAGTGTCAGTTTCTCTCGGAGCAGCCAACCATCTAGTGGTTGTAGGGGGCGGCTATTTATAGCCTAGGGAGCAGCCCAACATGATAAGACATAAATGCCCTTCAATGATATGACCATTAGGTGGGTAGATATTTTGGGACAGCTGGCGTGTAGCACAACAACGGTCGGATATTTGAGGCTCAATTTTCTCAGGGCTATCATGTTCCTCACTGTGTAGGCAATCCGCACTGGCGAATTCCTAACTCCTCAATCAGAAGAAATTTCTCAGCGACCAGAAGAACTTCGTCTCTGTCACTGAAGAAATTGACTGAACTGTATGAGATTTCCAATGGCTTCACTCGAAGGGATTAGTAGGTGTAGGATTTTGAGTTGAGCATCACTTGGATTTTTTTCCTTAGTATTTCCTCGACCCCCTTTAACAGTACGTGTTTCCTATGACTCAAGAAAGAGAAAATGAAACTACGAAAACAAAAGTCTTCACGCTTCATGTTCCTCGAATGAATGCCAAGGCTTCAAGGTCACACCAATTTCTTCACTTTCAAAGTCTTCAGAAATCCAAAGTCTTCAGTCGAAGACATTCATTTTTAGGGGTCGACTTTCTCTGTAAATATCAAACTCCTCATAGACTTATAGACCTGTGTACACTCACAAACACATTAGTCCCTTAACCTATAAGTCTTCAATACACCAAAATCACCATGGGGCACTAGATGCACTTACACGGGGCTGGTGAAGCACCTGCACAACGCGTCAAGCTGGCCACAGAGGTTTTCGTCGCCGCCGACGAGGTCTCACGCGGGCAGCAGCACGACCTTGAATTCGTCGGCACCGTCGTGCCCCCCAGCTGGAGCCGGAGGGCAACAGCAACTCCGGCAACAATTGTGACTCCGACGGAAAACCCGTTAGTCACCTACATATATGTTTGTGCCTTTTTTCTTCCTAATCTTGGGAATTGATTTCGAATGTCCTACATGTTATGCCATTTTTTCTTTCAGATTGGTATGAACAGAGATGAGGCGCCGACCAGCGCCGCCGCCGGATGTAGATCTTCGACCCGGCTGTGCGGCCAGAAGCGCCCCCCTGGACCTGAGGAACCAGTAGAATCTCCGGGGGACCGCATCAGCGATCTCCCGGACGGAATCCTTGGGGAGATCATCTCCCTTCTCCCCACCAAGGATGGCTGCCGCACGCAAGTCCTCGCATCTCGGTGGTGCACTCTGTGGCGCACCGCGCCTCTTAATATCGATTGTCGTCAGCTATCTGTCGATGATGATTCTGAACTCCCCGGAGGCATCATCTCCTCCCACGGGGGCTCCGTTCAACGCATCTGCATCCCGGCGTGCTACCTGCTAGACATACCCTGCATGGTGGCCGCCTGGCTGACATCCCGTCAATTCGATAAACTCCAGCAGCTTGAGTTCTACCATTACAGCGATAGGTTTCCACCAAGAGCTGCATCTGTGCCCTCACCACCGATGCCCATCTCATGGTTTTCCTCCTCTCTCCACACCACCACCTTGACCCGGTGCCATCTAGCAGACTATCTAGTACAAATGCTTCGACTGCCAGTGCTGAAAAAACTTGGGGTTGTGTTGGTTGATCTGTCGGTGGCCTCACTTCACAGCGTCATCCACTCTAGCTGCCCTGCACTGCAGCGTTTGGTGCTTGTTTTTGGAATAGGAATCCATATCCCGTGTCTCAAAATAAATTCGTCTCACCTTGTAAGCATTGGAATTCATTTTGAAGGACAGGAGCTCATCATCGAAGACGCCCCTTCACTTCAAAGGTTGCTCCTTAATTGTTGTTATAAACCTTCACAAATAACTGTGGTCTCTGCGCCTAAACTGGAGACCTTGGGTGCAATTAGTGATCCATTTGAATGGTTCGAGATGGTGTTTGCCTCCAAACCTATTGAGGTATTGTATATTATTCACGTACACTTTTGTAATTTGCATTTTTCATTTGTGCGCATAAGTTAAGTATCATCTTGGAGTACACTTTCGGTGCTAATATTATGTTCTATGGTCAATGAAGCGCTTGTCCATCCTATCAGTGGTGGTGGATTCTGTCAAGACCTTATATATCACTATGTGGTGTTTTGATCTCAACATCATTGCTTCCTTCCTGCAATGCTTTCCATGTCTGGAGAATTTGTATATGAAGGTGATGATTTCACGCACATTGAAAGCCCGTATATAATGTACTATAATTAATCGTTCAGCTATCACTCTTTCAACATAATCTTTTTTAGACATTAACTGTTTTCAATCTTCATCTCTATTTAGGCACTAACACATGGAAAAAAAGGTATAACCAATTGATGGTTCAAGAAGCACCGGGATTTTCTCAGATCTCACGACATTCGTTTGAAGACAGTAACACTGGAAAGATATGCATCCAACAATGCAAACACTAGCTTTGTCACATTCTTCATGTTGAATGCGAGGGCACTATTGTCCGTGAGGATTAAGTTTTTCAACAAGAAATTTCTTACGGTTGCAGGTGTTGAACAACATAAAAAGAAGTTTCATGTGGACCTAAGGGCTTCTGATCGTGCTTGACTTCTATTTACAACAACTTGTCATCATGGACCAGTAGATTTTCTGGCCGTTGATCTTGATTTTTATGGGTTAGACCGATCCATTTGATTGTGACTGTCGAAAACTTTGGTTGAGTTAGATGTCATTGTCCCGTTCAATCTGGATTTTGTCTAAAGCTGATGAGCAATTAATCATCGTGCTTTTGTATTGTTTGTTAGCTGGAGTTAGATATTGTTGCCCTTTTCAACTCGGCTTTGACCCATATTTTCTTTCATACTGGGCCAATGGCTTGCCATTCCTTTAATTAAGACATAAATATTATAAGCATTCACAACATAGGCAAAGAACATCACTCTCGCGGGATCCTTGAGATCTTTGTTCATTACAGAACCACAAGTTTTTAGTGCCCACCAGCACCCACAAACTTATTTTCAGCTTGCACACCAAGGGCTGTAATTCTTAATAAGAAAAGCTGCATGGTAGTCACATATTTGGATTTATCATTTGGGACCCACGAGGAAAAAGCCTATCCAGGGCGGTGCCGACTCGACAGTAAACATTGAGAAACCTGGTTTTAAAATTACTGTAAATCCAAAACTCGCCTCAAAATCATGAAACTTGGCATGGTGGTGTTATGTCATAGCACTAACATGTTGTGGTAAAAAACTAGTCCAATTTGGGTCAAGTTTTGGTACAATCTTCTTACAAACCGGAGCCATTCTAATTATTGTGGTAATTTCTAGCTTATTTCTCTTTTTATTGGTTAACCCGTCAAATACTTTTTATATATAATAGATGTGTGTGCCCGTCTAGCGCACACACGTTGATCTATCTAATTGTTTCAGTTGTTGTGGCTAATCGCAAACAGTTCATCCATGTAAAGTGTATGCCATCAATCGCAGACACTTTGATCTGGCTGACCGGTTTCTGTTCTGTTGCCTAATCGCAAGCAGTTAATCCTTCTGAAGCGTATGCCCTCAATCACACACACCTTGATCTGGCTAACCGTTTCTTTTGTGTTGCCTAATCACAAACAGTTCATCCGAGTGAACCGTATGCTCTATATCGCACATGCCTTCATCAGGCTGCCCGTTTCTTTTGTTCCGCCTCATCGCAAGCAGTTCATTGGACTGAACCGTATACCCTGGATCGCACACACAACTCAAATCTGAACCGTGTTTGATGGCTCCGCCATCGCAAACGTTTTGCACCTTTTTGACGGTTCTTTTACACCACCGTTTGCGATTATTGCATCGCACACAGTTTCGTCGAAGGGTCTCCGATCATAGTGTCGTGTTAGCAGCATCCTGCAGTAGTGAATGCACTAAAGTTGGTTGAAAAATCACATGTGTGTCCTTGGGTGAATTTCTAGGTCCCATGCAAGAGATTGGAATGAAATTCAAACACCAGCGCACTGTTGATTGCCGGCAAAACATTGAGATGCTTGGTTTTTAAATTCTAGTAAATCCAAAACTCGTGTGAAATTCATGAAACTTGGCATGCTATCATGGAGCGGCATCAACATGTCGTGGTAAAAAAATTGTCCCATGTGGGGCAGGTTCGGGTATATGCTTCTCACAAACCAGAGCTTCTCACAACAAGCATGATGGTTTCGATAGGGAACGTCCCACCTTTGGGGACAAAATGATATCCATTGCCTCTTATTGCTTTCAATTTTTTTTTCTCGTGTCAACATAGAACAATAGGAGTGTTGTGTCAATTTTTGGGGTTCGTTTGGACATTTTTATGCATTAACTGAGTTTTCAATGCATTTATGTGCATAATTCAAATTTGAACTACATGCACATGCTCCAGTGCATATAAATTGGTTGCAAAATCAAATATGTGTCCTTGGGTGCATGCTTAGGTCCCATGCAAGCAATGGGAATGAATTTCAAACACCAGGGCACCGTTGATTGCCGGTAAAACATTGATATGCCTAGTTTTTAAATTCTAGTAAATCCAAAACTCGTCTAAAATTCATAAAACTTGGTATGCTATCATGGTTCATGGAGCGGCATAAACATGCCCTGGTAAATTTTTTTTTCCAATTGGGGCAGGTTTGGTATATGCTTCTCACAACAAGCCTGATGGTTTTGGTACGGAACGTACGTCCCACCTTTGGGGACGAAACGATATCCATTGCCTCTTATTGCTTTCAAAAAATTTCTCGTGTCAACATAGAACAATAGGAGTGTTGTGTCAATTTTTGGGATTTTTTGGGGTTCGTTTGGACATTTTTATGCATTAACTTAGTTTTCTAGGCATTTCAAAATTGAACTACATGCACATGCTCCAGTGCATATAAATTGGTTGAAAAATCACATGTGTGTCCTTGGGTGCATGCTTAGGTCCCATACAAGAGACGGGAATGAATTTCAAACACCAGGGCACTGTTGATTGCCGGTAAAACATTGAGATACCCGGTTTTTAAATTCTGGTAAATCCAAAACTCGTCTGAAATTCATGAAACTTGGCATGCTATCATGGAGCGGCATCAACATGCCATGGTGAAAATTTTGTCCCATTTGGGACAGGTTTGGGTATAAGCTTCTCACAAACCAGAGCTTCTCACAACAAGCATGATGGTTTCGATAGGGAACGTACCACCTTTGGGGACGGGACGATATCCTTTGCCTCTTATTGCTTTCAAAAAAAATTAGTGTCAACATAGAACAACAGGAGTGTTGTGTTTAATCTTGGAATTTTTCGGGGTTCGTTTGGCCTTTTTTATACATTAACTGGGTTTTGTAGGCATTTTATGTGCATATTTCAAATTTGAACTACAAGCACATGCTCCAATGCACCAAAGTTGGTTGAAAAATCACATGTGTGTCCTAGGGTGAATTTCTAGGTCCCATGCAAGAGATTGGAATAAAATCCAAACACGAGGGCACTGTTTATTGCCGGCAAAACGTTGAGATGCCTGGTTTTCAAATTCTAGTAAATCCATAACTCGTCTGAAATTCATGAAACTTGGCATGCTATCATGGAGCGGCATAAACATACCGTGGTACAAATTTTGTCCCATTTGGGGCAGGTTTGGGTATATGCTTCTCACAAACCGGAGCTTCTCATAACAAGCATGATGGTTTTCGGTAGGGAACGTCCCACCTTTGGGGACAAAACGATATCCATTGCCTCTTATTGCTTTCAATTTTTTTTCTCGTGTCAACATAGAACAACAGGAGTGTTGTGTGAATTTTTGTGATTTTTCGGGGTTCGTTTGGACATTTTTATGCATTAACTGAGTTTTCAATGCATTTATGAGCATAATTCAAATTTGAACTACATGCACATGCTCCAGTGCATATAAATTGGTCAAAAAATCAAATATGTGTCCTTGGGTGCATGCTTAGGTCCCATGCAAGAAAAGGGAATGAATTTCAAACACCAGGGCACCGTTGATTGCCGGCAAAACATTGAGATGCCTGGTTTTTAAATTCTAGTAAATCCAAAACTCATCTGAAATTCATGAAACTTGGCATGCTATCATGGAGCGGCATCAACATGCCGTGGTACAAATTTGGTCCCATTTGGGGCAGGTTTGGGTATATGCTTCTCACGAACCGGAGCTTCTCATAACAAGCATGATGGTTTCGGTAGGGAACGTCCCACCTTTGGGGAAGAAACGATATCCATTGCCTCTTATTGCTTTCAATTGTTTTTCTCGTGTCAAAATAGAACAACAGGAGTGTTGTGTGAATTTTTGTGATTTTTCGGGGTTCGTTTGGACATTTTTATGCATTAACTGAGTTTTCAATGCATTTATGTGCATAATTCAAATTTGAACTACATGTGCATGCTCCAGTGCATATAAATTGGTTGAAAAATCAAATCTGTGTCCTTGGGTGCATGCTTAGGTCCCATGCAAGAAATGGGAATAGGTCCCGAATACCCTGCAACGGATGTTGGAATAGGTCCGGAGAGTGCGACCATGCGAGACAACACCTGTTTCCTTAGTAACATCAGGAGTGCCCTGTATACAGACAAGAAAAAGAGGTGATCCATCGGAATAAGTTGCCAGGCGCCACTGAGTATATGGGTCCAGCTCGTCCCCATGCTCGTGATCATCAACATCGTCATCTCCCCCTTGGTTATAAAAAATTAAAAGTATAGGTGGTGGAATGTTCACAGGACCTTGGAAACACAAGAAGGTTAATTAATTAGTAAAGGGAAACTAGCTAACCCGCATGCATGTGGATGAAACAATTATAATTACGGTGGAAGACAAACGTACCGAAAGCATGATGATTCCATGCAAAAACAGTGCCACGAGTGGTGGCAGCAAACACAAGACCCTCGTATTGTATTGCATCAAAGTACTCATCCGTGTACAAAAATTGATTTTTGAGCAATATCCATCGAGGCATGGAAGTAAGGAAGGCAACAAGCTTGTCGAAGATAGCAATAACTTCATAGTTCGAGTAATCCCAAGAGCGGCTGGGAACTTGACAAATTGCTATCTTCCGTAGACGACAGTCACCATGATCGTATTTGAACTCACGTAGAATACCGGTGTACTCAACCTCTGGGCAGTCGTCTGAGATTTTTGGAAGTGGAACCCGGTGACGAGTGTACACATTCACAAGTTCCCACTTGCAGTTGTACCCAATGTAAACAACCCAATCTCCATTTGCGCCTGCCCAAGCCTTGCCCTCAAGCGATGGCATCTTAACATCATACGTATCATTATCAAGCGGCATCAACTTGCACAAGGCGAGGCTTCCCTCGTCCCCGCGCCAGTCAGCTGGGTCACGGTGAAGAAGATAGGGGAGATCAAACCGCTCCTGGACCCTTGGGTTCCTTATAATGATGTTATTAGTTGAGTCGAGAATGGTCTTGAACGAACCTGCCATGCTAGCCGAGGTGATGACATCACACCGATCAATGAGTTCCTCCACCGCGTCATCATTCAGATCGGGGCAAGAATAACGGGGTCATTTCTGGCCTATTCCCTCCATGGAGAAGATGATCGAACAATGGTAGAAGGAAGGGTGAAGGCGAATGGAGGAGGGAGGAAGAGCGTGCGACAGCAGTTCCAAATCGAGAGGGAAAGGCGAAGAGGCGGTGGACGCTTGCCACGGTACACGAAGAGGCGCCTGGGGAGCGAACGGTTGCCACAGAGGTCACACATTGATGACAAGGGCCGAGTGAACCGCATGCGTATATCGCACACACCTTGATCTGGTTGACCGTTTCTTTTGTGTTGCCTAATCACAAACAGTTCATCCGAGTGAACCGTATGATGTATATCGCACACACCATCATCTGGCTGACCATTTCTTTTGTGTTGCCTAATCACAAACTGTTCATCCGAGTGAACTGTATGCTGTGTATCGCACACGCCTTCATCTGGCTGCCCGTTTCATTTGTTCCTCCTCATCGCAAACAGTTAATTGAACTGAACCGTATGCCCTTCATCGCACACACAACTAAAACCTGAACCGTGTTTGATGCATCCATCATCGCAAACATTTTATACATTTCTGACAGTTTTCATACATCACCGTTTGCGATTATTGCATTGCACACAGTTTCTTGAAGGGTCTTTGATTGTAGTGTCGCGTTAGCAGCATCCTGCAGTAGTGAGCCACTGGTCAACTCATAAACCCTCAGAAATGTTCTATTCAGTTTGGTGATAGCTGCCCCCATGGCGATGCAGGATGAAGTCAAACAGGTGCTGGAAGTGAACTCTGAATTTGAAGGAAAATATCTAGGGCTACCCACTCCGGATGGTTGTATGCACAAAGGAAAATTCCAGATGTTGCATGCAAGTTGGACTAAAAGAATCATGGTGTGGGGAGATACTCTTTCGCGGGCAGGAAAAGAAACATTGATCAAGTCAGTTTTGCAGGCCACCCCTACATATATCATGGGGGTATTTAAGTTACCTTGCTCTGTGTGTGATGATCTCACACGGCTAGTATGAAATTTCTGGTGGGGATAAAAACAGGGACAAAGAAAGACTCATTGGCTTGCATGGGAGAAATTGCTTGAGCCAAAAGGGAAGGGGGCATTGGTTTTCGAGATTTTCGTCTTTTTAACCAAGCTCTACTAGCAAGACAGGCATGGCGCCTGCTGATCAAGCCGGAGTCCTTGTGTGCACAAGTGCTAAATGCAAAATATTACCCGAATGGCTCTCTTTAGGACACCGTTTTTTTTCAGGCAACGCGTCACCGACGTGGCACGCCATTCAGCATGGACTCGAGCTGCTAAAAAAAGGGCTCATTTGGCGAGTGGGAAACGGCGAGCGGATCCGGGTGTGGAGAGACCCATGGATCCCATGCCCCACGACATACATGCCAATTACTCCTCGAGGTACCTGCCGGATATGGCGGGTATCCGAACTCCTTGATGGCAATGGTCGATGGCGTGTGCAACTACTTCAGCAACATTTCTCTACACCGGATGTGGAATGCATTTTGGCGATCAAAGCCAGCCCACGGCGGCTAGACGATGTCCTAGCATGGGCTCCACACTCGCAAGGTATATTCAACATACGAAGCGCCTACAAGACCGCTCTAGAGGAGCGGACCAGCACCACCACGTGTGTCACTAGCAGGGCACTGGACGACACTCGTGCCGTCTGGAAGGCAGTGTGGGGGTGCCCTACTCCCCCGAAGGTACGAGTCTTTGCATGGCCCGAAGGTACGAGTCTTTGCATGGAGGGTTGCGACAAATGCTTTGGCTACACTTAACAATAAATGTAAATGTAAACTTGAGGTCTCTAACACGTGTTTTATGTGGGTTGGAACGCGAGGACTCTTTCCACGCCATGTGCGGCTGGCGAGGTGTCTGTGGAGGGCGATGGCACAAACATGGAGCATGCCCAAGCTAGAAGCCATCACCCACACAGGTCCCGAATGGATCATTCATCTACTCGATGGTTGCAGCCCCGAAGAACGCCTTCCTGTGATCATGACTTTATGGCGGAACTGGCATGTGAGGAATGAGATATACCACCACAAACTGGCACCACCGGTTGAAGCTTCTACCAAATTCTAAGGTGGCTACATCGAATAGCTTCTGAACATCCAGCAGAACCCAAATGTTGATGTTGCTAAAGGGAAGGAGGTGGTCTCACACAGCGGCTGGGATAGAAAGGGCAAATTGAATACAACACCAACAGAGAGGCCAAGGTCCATGGTGAGCTGGAGCAAGCCACCACTAGGCTGGGTTAAACTTAATATTGATGGATCATGGATGGTGGAGGAGGGTACTGGAGGAGCTGGAATGATTCTGCTTGACCATAGAGGTGCCATTATCTTTACCTCATGCCGCTTTATTCAGAGATGCAGAAGTGGTCTCGAAGCAGAAGTTGCAGCGCTCATAGAAGGGGTTTCCCTGGCTAATGAAAGGAGTTCTAAGAGTATCATCGTGGAAACAGACTATGCTATTGCAGCGCATATGGTTAGTGATTCCTCTATGGACAGATCACCAATGGTAGCATTGGTGAGTGAAGTCAGGCATCTACTGGCTAGCAGGCAACATAACATCACGTCCATTAAACGTGACCAGAACGAAGCGAGCCATGTACTTGCTTAGATGGGTCGTACGCTGCCAAAAACTGTTGTTTGGATACGGTGTGCACCAGAAGAGGTAGTTGGAATTTGTAAACTTGACTATGAGGTCTCCTTCTAAGTAATGAAAGTACTTAATTCGCAAAAAAAATCTAAAAGTGACGAAGGCTCAAGACATGCTACGGTGAAGAATCGACACATTTTCTATTTTGTATTGAGCTTAGGGATCCTCCATTATTAAGAGATGATCATTGTGGACATGCAAATGACATGATTAGGTCACGTTCTACTAAGCCCACCATAGAAAATCCAATGCCCCCAAGCCTCCGCAACTCCTAGGTTCAATCCTGCCAAGAAATACACAATTCTAGCAGCCCAGACTGTCAGTGCACTTCATGCCCGGATTATTCGGGTAGATGGTATCTCGCACCTGAAGGTTGAAAAGGCAGGCTGGGCTATCTGAGCAACTATCCAGGCATAGTCAGACTGTTTGGTTTGTGTATGGGCATTCGTCCCGGTAAAGAGGTGGTGACACCCGAGAGGTTAAATTTTTGGCCGAACACCGGATGGATTGTCCGGTCGTCCTGACTGTCCAACCACTAATCTCTACGCTTAATACCTTGGCTACTAGTTTGAAATATCTAGCAGCCGGATTGTTCGGGCACTTTTCGCGTGGACTGTACGTCCGTAAGTTTTCTGCCTCAAAGCGACTAGTTCCATGGGTATATATACCCCTCCACCCCTTCACGGAGGGGGTTGACCACTACACTCATTTGAACCCTAGAACACCCAAGTGCCCCCCCTCTCTTTCTCATACACCAAATCTTAGATCCCTAAGAGACTTGTGAGATTTCTCGAGAGAGATTTCACCAAGTGATAGATCCACTCCCACCTCTTTTGACCAAAGCAATATGTGATTTGAGTAGGTCTTGAGCATTTCCCCCTTGATCTTGGTACTCTTGGAGGTTGGAGACTCCTAGGCAATAGGAGCTTTCCGGTGAGCAATCAACTTGTGATTTACCCTGAAAAGTTTGTGAAGGTTCGGAGGCCGCCTCAAGGGGTCTACTACTAGTGGTTGAGAATCAAATGTTGTTGCAGTATATTTGGTGTGCCTTCATGGTAACACCCACCTCTCCAACGGCGACTAGTTTCTCCAAGGAAGTGAACATGCATTGGGATACATCCTCGTCTCCAAAGTTTCGGTAGCTCTTTACTTGTGGTTACTTTGGTAGACCTTGCACCTGATATATCATATTGTGTTGTTTAGCTTCTACATATTTTTGCTATCATCTTTCCTAGAAACTTGACTCACCTTAGCAATTGTTAGTATCACATTTATATTTTGAGCTTGCTTAAAATTTCTATCTCTCTAATAATATAAGTACTTAAAATTTGTAGTTGTACCTATTCACCCCATCTAGATCAATCTTGATCCTTTCAATTGCTATCGGAGCCTCATGTTTTATTCTATAGCTTAAACACCACAAAGCGAGATGTCCAATGGGGGAGGGGAGGTAGTTCTCGGTACTTTCTCTGAGCTAGGTGACCCAAAGTTAGAAATGAATACCTCCAATCTTCAAGTGTTAATTGATCGAGCAGTAGAGATAAGATTGGTATTGGGAAGCCTCGGTGGTGTCACTACAGCTATGAGGGGTGATTGCACCATTGGTGACCAAGCCCAATGCCCCTTTTACCTCTGCCCTACCTCGGGGATTAATCCAAGTGAATATCCATGGAACTATCCTAAACCATCACCAACAAAACCCAAATATAACTTTCGAGTCCCCCCCCCCCGCTTTGTTTGATGCAAAGGGGTTCTTCTCACTTTGGAAAACTGAGATGCATGATCATATCAAGGGTTCCTCTGATGAGTTGTGGGGGATTGTGGAAAAAGGCTACATCCCCGTAAACCCCAATGATCTCATTCCGTATTACAACAAGAAACTCAACGCCATGACACTCATAAGGAAGGGCATATTCGCAAGTGAAAGAAAATTGTGCCTCAACATCAACTCCACCAAGCAACTATGGGATGCTCCTGTGTTGACCAAGATTGGCACTACAACACTCCAACAAGCAAGATACGAAATGGCAAAAAGTGACATGTACTACTTTATGAGAAAAAGGATGAGTCAAGAGCTCCATGAACGCCTTAACACTCTTGCCTCTGAAATTGAGAGCTTCGAGTGTGAAAAGGCTGATGATGGATTCACCATGACCAACAAATTCCTTGTGGACAAGTTACTTACTGCTCTTGCACCTCACGATGCGAACATGGTTTGGTCCATAAGACGTGAGCATGGGTTCTCAACCATGAATCCATGTGATGTGGTTGCTACCTTCTTGCAATATGATGAGAATAGGCTTGAAGGGAATAAACAACTTGCCATGCAATGAGGAAGTCAAAAATACCAACCTTGCTTTAAAGGCCAAGCATGTCCAAGACGAAGAATCAGTTGATGAAGAAGAAAGTGCTGATGATGAAGAAGAAGTTGACTCGGATGGGTGTCCCTCATATGATGAAATGGTATTATTTGTGAAGAAGTTTAGTCCAGGTGCTTACAAAGGCAAGTTTGGAAAGAAGGAACTAGGATCATGTTACAATTGTGATTCCACAAAGCACTTTGCCAATGATTGCCCATATGAGAACAGAGAAGACTAACCAAGATTTCCCAAGAGGAAATTTGTCAAGAAGTTGTTGCCCAATCCCGTGAATGCCAAACTCAAGAAGAAGGATGGGAAGGCCATGATTGCTCAAGAAGACTCCGACCCCCGTGATGTTGCCGGAGTTGCCATTATAACTCAGGTGAAGCCTTTGAAGCTTGTCAACAAGAAAGATGATGTGGTCATATAAGACTACATGGGTGACCACAAAGGCAACTCCCACATGTGCTTAATGGCTAAGGTGGTTGAGGCTGATGATGAGCAAGATACCTTCCCAAGCAAGTCTGGGGTATCTCCCATTGCAAACCCTCCTCTATTCATTTCTAAAGCCTCTATTGACGTCTATCGTGAGGCGATGGGTGAATGTGACGAGGAGGATCAACATAATAATGCGTTCTTTGGAAAGATGCATAACTTCATGAGGTTCCTCAAAGGAAATAAGCTCACTATGTTTTGTTGTCTCCAAAATCTCATGAGGATGACATTAATGTATACGACAAGCCCAAGATGGACCACAATTTCATGGCAAACATGTACACTCCAATCCCCCAGAACTATGTTGCTACTGATAAGTTCGGATCAGTTTACCATCTCTTGCCAGAGCTGGCCACTATCAGCACTATCTTGAGGCACACTCTTATGCCCAAGTCTGGAGATGAAAAGATGATACGGGGCCATTTCATCAACATGTTGCACCTAGTTGGATGGATTCACCAAGTTCAAAGTGATGAATCTCATTGTCGAGACTATGAAGAGGACAGCTGCAGGCCAGAAGCGCTCATGTGGATTTGCGCCCCACATTCAGATGCTCATCAACTCCAAAGTTGGTAGCAAAGTATATCTACTTGATCGCCCGCACCAACGAGCCCTTTTCATCCCAGGGGCGGAGCCAGAAATTTTCGCCAATGGGTTCATTCATTAACTACTTGTGAAAATTTTGTATGAACTAAGTCCCATTTTGTGACATATCGCAACGACATTATATTAGTCAAAGAAAGCACAATGAATATGAATACGATATCACTTATCACACAAATTTGTTACTTTAAAATTGAAGAGTGCATAACATACCAATCGGATGAAATTATAAAATCACCTGTTTACATATTATAGATAGAGAAGTACCAAAATAAACTTCATATTTCGGATCTAACTTCTCATCTTTGTAAAAACATTGAAGAAAATAACAAGTTAGTTTGGCAAGTTCAAAATAAAAGTGACATCATGTGAAAGAATCATGTAAAGTCACTCACATTTCAGAGTGTCCCTTTTCGATTTTTCGTTGCCTTAAAAAGATCAAACACTGCATCATTACATCTAACGGGTGACCTTGATGTCCCCGCATCATTATCTGGATCAGATAATCGACTTATCTTCTTTGAAAAATATCTTTCCATAGCCTACATCAATCAAAGTCCATGAAAAAGAGAATTAGAAAATTAGGCCAAAAAGTTTCCCGTACTAGGCTACTAGATTTAGATTGGGGATAACATACAGAGAGAAGAGATGTGGAGGTGATCTTACTGCCTCGAATTAAACTGCAGTTGAGCGCTTGTGCGCTTGCTGCTATCGATTTGTAATTGTGCCCTATTGCACTTGCCGTTAGGTGCTGGCGTCGAGGTGAGGACCGAAGCGAAGGGCTAACAGAAAACTGGGCCAGACGGGGGAGAGAGAGGCGAGGCGAGTTGGGAAAGCGACGGGGCGTATGGTTGCCGTCCGTGAATTCCTCGTACATATATTTGTCTTTCTCTTCTTTTTTAAGATGAGATGTCGTACATGTATGGATCTAGTAACGAAGATGCCTGATAGTGGGGTTTTAGGCCTTTTTATTTGTCTAATCATGTGACGATAGCAGCTTTGATGGGGTTAGCTTAATTTTTTATTGGGATCAGACCTAATACGTCGTATATAACATAAACGTAGATAGCAAGTTTTATTGGGTTCATCTGAACCCAATGGTACAACGTTGGCTTCGCTACTGTTTATCCCACCTCTGCTGCAGCACAGGCATATGCTGAGACAATAGCTGCCCTTAGCTCTTCATCTGCTCCATTGCTCAAGACCAAGGCAAATTAAATGACTTCGGGGTTTCGCTCGTTATAGGACTTGACCAAACATCTCATGACACGAGCTGACGACAGCCATGCAACACCTGTATGAAAGTCAGTACCAGTGTTTTCTTCAAGCATCTAAGAGGATCGAGCGAAGTTTGGCTAACCTCATGAAGAATCAAGAGAGCTTAAAGAGGATCGTGGAACCAAGTTCTATACCTTGGACATTAAAGTGACACAGATTCAGACGACTATTGATAAGCCGAAGAAGGATGTAAACGAGGCCAGGATGAGCACTGACAGTGATGGTGACGATGGTCCTACAGTCCTGACCACCACCCAGTTCCAGAAGATGCCCAGATCAGCTACAGTGTCTGCTCCAACTACTGCCCCATCAGTTGCACCCTCAGCACCTTCATTTTCTACCCCTCCAGCTCAGCCGACGTCAGTAGAACTATTCACGAATACACTTATCTTTACTCCATCAACACACACCGAAGCTGCAAGTCAGAGAACTTCATCACCAGCCTTCCGGTTTCCGGTTGTAGATGCTCTTATCCCGTCGTCATTCCACTTCCGCGGTTCCGGACCCCAACGGCACACAGCGTGCCTTCCCCTCCCCCGTTGCCCTCCAACTGCAGCGCGAGAAGCGGCACGGGCTCTTCCTCCTCGTTGCCGGGTACCAATCCACCAGCGAGAAGCTTCTCCTTGTCTTCCCCCCTTTCATCTTCCTCGTCGCGGAGAGACGAAAGCGGCGGAGGGAGCGTCGGGGTCCCCGTCGGCGGCACCGGCACGCAAGCCTGGTAATCCTCCCTCTCGCTCACTCGAATCTGATGCTCTGATCGAGCATTCGCACCACCGCGACGCAGAAACTCACGGCTAGCTGCTGCAGCATGTAGCAGCACATGCCTGCCCCTGTAATTTGCACCTCTGCAACTGAACCGATGCCCATGGCCCCTTCCGAGGTTCCGCGGCACTGCGTCTCAGCTTGTGCTCTCGCTTCCACCTTGATACTTACATTTCGATCTCTGTTGAATTAGGGCTCAAATTTCAGCATCGGCGCACCAAGTAGTCGAGATTTCAGAAGGGAGGCTTCATGCAGGTTTGTGGCGTTCAGTTGAGCTCAGCAACATCTCGCTGGCGAGAATCATGGCCGCCATTTGGTGGATCCTACGAGTGTGCTGGACATAGCTGTTGCATCTCTGGTAAGCCCGATGTCCCATCATGCTTGGTATTATCTCGTGTTTTTTCTTTGTGATTAGCCCTCGACTCCTCAAGGATTTGTGGGGGCAATACCCTGCTCCAGTTTCAGGTCATTTGTGCTGAATCTTAAATTTCTTATTGTAGGGAGTCAAAGACCGTTATGTAGAGTACAATGCTGTCAGGTGCCACGTTCTACTGGAAATGTAGCTCATCTTCAGAAGGAGGTACTCCAGAATGCACTGGATGCTAAATATAGTTGAATATCAATCACTGTGGTGTTTGATTTTAGTTGATATCATAGCAAAAAATAATGTGAAGTGTTGCATTTGTATGTCCTATGTTTTATGTCATGTTGAATGCTACTCCCTCCGCAAACCAATATAAGAGCGTTTAGATCACCACTTTAGTTATCTAAACGCTCTTATATTAGTTTACAGAGGGAGTATGTATGAACGAACCATTCTGAATCGAAGGACAAAAACAAACAGTGTTTCTTCTCATGATGTAGTCTTCTCAAGCAGTATTTATTTTCTGAATCTTCTCATAAGTGTCAGGCATAACATGTTAACCCACTGATAGTATGGACTACTAACATTTTCTTTTATAATCTATTTCAGGACAAATATTCTTGTGTTGATAGGTCAACTTCTTACCTGCACGTGCAAACTCTTAGGAATTTCCCAATTGAAAAACTTTATGGAGAGGTGGTCCTGGTGCGACTTGATTCTGTACTTCTTTTAGATCCTCTAGGACTATCTAGTTGCTCACTAAAAAGGACACTGTCAACTATCAAATACTTGTACAAAGCAGGAGGGAAAGTTCTTCTAGTTACCAGTTGGGATCCAGTCCTCCAATCTGTTAATCCAGTGCTCAAGTCAACCGAATCTTTTGCAGGTTATTTGAAATTCATATTCTAATACGCTTATGCCAAACTTTATACTGATAAGTTGTTAGATATGGTTGCACTCTAGGACCCAAAAACAGTTATTCAGTTTGCAACAGATTGATTCTAACGTCAGTAAGCCAAGGCATCTGACAAAGATTACATGTTTGAACCCAAACCTGTAAATATTATTTTATTTGTAAACCAAAAGTATCTGTACTATTGGAGAAACCGAGTAATAATGCTATTTAGCACCCATGCACTAAATGTCTGGACAACTGCATTTCTCCCTTGTATCTTTTCTCATACTGTTTATGACACTATACTGGCTTAATTTTGTCATGCATTCTGAATCACATATTTTTAAATGCGGCTAACTTATCCAGAATAACTTCTTTTGTTCATTCTTGATAACTGAAAATAATCTGTCATAAATGCTGATCGTCAGACTACATGTCATCGCTTCTTCAAGTAAAGGTCATCCCAGTGAATGGTGTCCCTTGTTTAACATCATGTAAGAAGGAAGAACGGGTGCAGAATGATATTATCTTGTTTGAAAATCTTTTGAACTTCAGGGGAGAAAATGCAAACTGCAATGATTTTTCTCAGAAGCTAGCTTCAGGTGCAGCAATCTTTGTCAATGATTCTTTCTCATTGTCTCATAAGATTCGCGCATCAACGGTTGGCATCACTCGTTTCTGCTACGCATCTCTTGCTGGTTTCCATTTTGAGGAGGAGCTTATGCAATTGCTAAAGATCAATGACACCACAAGGCGCCCATACATTGCAATAGTAATCACTGGTCCTTATTTTATTTTCAGTTCATAGTTTATACATACCTACGGAAACTATTTACAAGGTTAAGACCTGAAAATTGGACTTGTTCAATTCCTTTTTACTAGCATTAGCTCTAGCAATTAACATGTTCAGTCTTGATTTGTCCTTTGTTTTTATTGTCAAGTAAATATGCGGTTTAGTTTTGGTTCTGTCAGAAAAAAGGTACATCTACATAATGAATATATGTTGATTCTACAAAGCGGCATGCATTTTGATGTGTGTTCGAGGAAAAAATGTTGAATCTACCTTCTCTTATCATCCACATTGAATAGCAAAGCTAATCATTCTTTTGATGCCATGACTTGTTAAACACACACACCACACCAACCATTTCTGTTTTTACTATTCTTTATAATGATCAGACTGGGAGGTTGGAATTATCTTGGCCAGCATCCGTATGTATAAACATGTAGCTTAGCTTGCCTATCCAACAGCGGATGATTAGAGCTGCACTTCTGATCTTGTTTTTGTTAGAGTTATAATATAGGTCATGTACCCCTTTGTATTTATCCCGTTGTATAAGGGGTTTCCTGCATATGTTCCACACCTGTACATGTATATATATCGGCCTATGGCCTCATGGGAATACAAGTTGCTTATTCCTAACATGGTATTAGAGCTTTAGGTCTCTTTTTTCGCATGCGCAACTCGTGCTCCGATCCCATCCCGCCGCCGCCGCGTCTTCTCTTCGCTGCTGCGTCTCCCGCCGGCGCCCCTCCCGCCGGCGCCCCTCCCGCCAAGCGTCGCTCCCGCCAGGCGCCGCTCCCGCCGCTCTCGCCCCTCCCGTCAGGCCGGTTCCGCCGCTCCCGCCCCTCCCGCCAGGCCGGCTATGTCAAAATCTGGATGGTACAAGCTAATAGTTGCTTTCCCTATTTCTCGAGTTTTACGGAAGGACTATTTGCTCTATGTATTGTCCTGTTATGTTCATGGTAGATAACAGGCAAGTTTAGAGGGTTTTCTAACATGGTCACTTCAGTTGGTGGTCGAGAATATTGGACTCATGGTGTTTAATAATTAATCACAATTGGTAATCATGCAGAAATGATCCTTGTTCCTAGCAAGTGTATTCCGTTAACTATCTGCAAGCAGGATTAGTACTTTCTACTAGGAACTATTTAATGAGGATCTTTATTTTTGTTTAGCCATATTGATTTCTTGTTGATATTTTTCTGTTTATTGCAGATTGGAGGCAGTAACTTCTTGAGAAAGGCACCTGCACTGCATCTGTTAGCCTCTCAATGCGATGGGTTGTTTCTTGTTGGAAAATTATCATTTCAAATAATGAATGGCCTTGGAATTCCAGTGTCCTCCTGTTTGATAGAAAAAAATGCAACCAAGGAAGTGTTACAACTTATTGAAATAGCTCATAATAGGAACATTCCTATTTATTATCCAACAGACCTGTGGTGTTTGAACAGCAACAATAATGAACAACTGGAAATAT
Source organism: Aegilops tauschii subsp. strangulata (assembly GCF_002575655.3). Classification (NCBI taxonomy): domain Eukaryota; kingdom Viridiplantae; phylum Streptophyta; class Magnoliopsida; order Poales; family Poaceae; genus Aegilops; species Aegilops tauschii. Next base: position 203,051,290 of record NC_053035.3, on the reverse strand, counting down.
TTGACTCAGCTGAACTATTGTCTGGTGAGTATGACTGGGCTTTATTTCCTTGTTTATCTATGTATTTTTGTTCATGTGGTTCCTATTACTCGTGCCATATTTATTGGCAATGGCAACACTAATCATTCTTTAGAATTAACACCCTGTTTGCAATACGACTCTAATTCTTTTTTTGAGCAACTTACTGTCAGAGTATAAGTCTAGCAAATACTACACTAACGGATGAGATTACCCCCCCTCCCCTTGTTGCCAAAGCTGCTACTGGCTTGCTGCATGGCTGCTACCCACAGGACTATGCCCATATAGTTCACGGAATTGAAATAACGTGAATGATTTTTACTGATATCAGTTGCTCAGCTTACTTGCCTTACTACGATAAGATGCATCTTACTTGCTTAGCTTATTTTCAATGACAACTTAACACAAGGGAATGAAGGGATATGTTTCTTAGAAAGTTATTTACATAGGCGAAGGCTACTGTTGTGTCCTCTGTGCAAATGGGCCTCTTGAAACTCGAGATTACCTCTTCTTAACCTGCCCTTTCAGTACAAACTGTTAGCCCAGAATTGGTATTCTCCCTAGCATCAGCTGTGATATGACTGCAGTCCTCACTTCTGCAAGAACTGCTTTTGCCAAGCCTTTCTTCATGGATGTCTTCATCATGGCTGCCTGGTGCATTTTGGAAGCAAAGGAATGAAATTTTTCTAGAACACCAACTCTAGGATTAGTTCCTGGCAGGTCCTTTCCTCTCTTGGCTAAATTCCATTGCTTACTCCCCCTTCTTTTCTTCTGTAAATACTTCTCAGGATCGGTCCACCTCCTCCTTCGACATAGGCATAGTGTCAGTTCAATATGACTCTATTGTTGCTGATATGTTGTTTTTTTATTTCCTTTTGTCAGACTGCTGATGTTTGGCTGTGTGCATCTTAGTTATGCAAAGGCCGGGTGTTGCTCATCATGTTTTATATCCGCTTGGTGCTACACTTTGAGTTAATAAATGCACCCTTTATCGAAAAAGTTGTGTCTATATTAATAAAATTTACTGTCAGGGCCTCACCTACAGTTTTCTGGTCAAAAAACAAATCAGCCGCTGAAATTACCCTGCATCTGCAAACCTGTAAAGTTACACAGTTGACACTTCACCTGATTTGATAGATGATGATGCATGTTCATGGTTCCGTCGTCTATTATTGCTTGGGTATATCTTATTTGGTAAATTCTAGCATTTTTTGCTGCGCTGTAGTTATTTCTCAAAATTGCCTGAAAGGATGACTTCGGTCATTTAAGTGACATACCAGTAGATAATTGAAATAATAATATAACTTTCTGATGTCCATGTATCTTCCAGGCTTAATTTCTTTGGGCTGGACACCAGTTGATATAGGGCCATCGACATTGGAGAGAATTTCTTCTTTGTTGTCATCATACAAGGTTAGAAATGACATTGGTATGAATGTGATGAGGCTCTGTTTAGTGCATAGAAATATTTTTAATTGAAATGTTTAAAACATCTCACAGTTTTTTTAGCATGTCTTGCAGTATTTCATGTTTCTGTTATTAGGAATGCGCACCATTTTAGCTTGGAAAATTGCAACAACAAAAAAACTTACCTGCCACCCCCCCCCCCCCCCCCCAGTGGCAAGCTTTAGCAAGATTGTTGGGCGGGCTAGCCCAAAGAATAGCACATAAATTTTGTTCTTAAGGCCAGTTTTAGTCTCACCCTTCACTGTTTTCTGCTGGCTTGGGCGGGTCCCCACTTTGTTTTTTTTACCATGGGGTCCCCACTTTGTTGGACGCTTTTGTGCATGACGATCACAAAACAGCAGGTGATTGCCTCCCATGAGCACCATCTTGACAAGAATCAACCTGCAAAATATACCCTATTCACAAAAAAAAACCTGCAAAATATACCCCACAACTCCACAAAGTTGCTTTGAAAATCTGACAGGTCACAAGAATAACGCATTACAGACAACAATACACGCTGAGCAACTTGAGAGCTTATGATTGATAAGTGATGATTTATGTTTTCACGTTTACTTGGTATAGTATCAAATAGGACGTATGATTTTTTTTCGAGAAAACGCAAAGACTTTGCGTTTCATTTCATTGAATAGAAAGAGGGGTTAACAGTACAGGCCTCCGATATTACATATGATTGGAGTTCCCTTTTTATTTTCAGTTATCAACTTATGCCTTAATTCTTAGGAAAATCCTTTTATCCCGTCAAGTTCTCACATTAATTTAATTATTTCTCACAGAAGATCCTATGGATCGGTCCTACAAGCTTTGACTTGACAGAAGAATTTTCTGTCGGGGCAACACAGTTGGGTCAGATACTGAACAAAGCAAGTCATAATAGCTGTGACATTATTTTAGTAGGGGGTGCAGCATGCAAGGCAGTAAAAGGAATGTCAGATTCTTCATCACAATATACAGCATCTGAAAATGAATCTATTGTATGGGAATTTCTCAAAGGAAGAATATTGCCTGGTATTGCAGCATTGGATAAAGTAAGTCATGCTCTAGAATTACTATTTCTGTTACTGAGTCCGCTAGTGCACTCAAAATTTTATCAAGATAAAAAATTGTAGAATGATTCGCAGTGCAAGCACATATGTGTGTGCCTATACAATCAATGCATCATGCATGACACAAATCTTGCCACAAGTCCTCAACATTCTAAGACAAAAAGTGTAGCCTGATACCCTGATGCCCCCAGCATGCCGACATATATGTGCATACCTATACAATTAAGCCTCATTTTCAAGTGGTTCTTGGGATTTAACGTTGTAAATATAACAGTATCTTCAAGTTACATTTATGAGAAAATGGAGAGAGTTCCCTGTTTCGAAATTATTCAAGAGCACATTCCAATGTTTGACAGTTGACATGGTCGTTTTTCTGTTATGTAATGCTATGACTCTTGTAAACTTCTAGACCGCTTTACTCTTTACGTGAACGCCACGACACTTATTTTGGGACGGATGGAGCAGTAAATTATAGAAAGGGATTGAAAATCAAAATCCTCTTTACTCCTTTAAGAAAAACTTGAACAACATATAGTTGTATAAGAAATGATGAATATTCACGTAAGAAATAGGGATCTTTGGGGAAAATAATTAACTGGGGTTTTCCGCTTGAGAATTTTTAGCAGCTCGAGGACTTGTAACATGGACCTTACTATGTTACTACATGCTTATTACTTCTTAGCACCATTTAACCAGCTCATTGTTGCAACAACTTTAACAACATGTTCATAAATATATTTGGTAGCAGAAATAATCATCGCCCATTGATGTATTCTGTTCCTATATGCATCAGATCTGTCAGTGTCACAGCCACAGCCATTCTCTTCTTCTCGATTTTTGTTGCATTTGATGACATGCACCTAAGTTTGCATGCAATTTTTACCGTTGTTCTTATTGAATACTTCAGTCAAATGAAGGTCAACATTTCTTAACTACTACCGACAGAATAGTTTTTAAACTGGAACACTGTAAAGTTCCCTTTCTCTAGCCCCGGATTCTTTTTTTTTCATTATTTTTTCCTCTTTTTGCAGAGCTATCCCTATCAGATTCCATGGGATGACGTCTTCTCTGACACCACACAACCATTGTTTGTTGATATAGGAAGTGGTAGGCCTCCCTCCTAGAATATTCAATCTCAAATCATTTTATGTTGCATGATGAACACAGATGGAGACGACCAATCTCAAATCTATAGTTGTGGTTTGTCACACTAGTTTAATGATAGACAACCTTAATGTGGCTGCTCTTACTGGTTCCATCTGTGAAAGTGTCTAGTGCATTGAAGTATTTCAAGCTTTACAGGTCGCATACGGCTATTGCTCTTTCTTGTGCATATAGGGCTTTCTTCAGAAGACTTGAATGCCAGTTTCTCTTCTGTAGTCTGTAAAGATGCGATAAACGTCTTACCTCTGTACGAGGGGACGTGGTTCATGTTTATATGCAGGGGCGCAGATCCCTGTAGCGCATACAAGAGATAGAGTACATCTTGGAGAAGAAGAAAGAGAGAGATAGAGTTAGCCACGGTTAAGCTAGTTATCTAGGCCAACAAACTACCAGAATATCTCCAAGAGATCTACCACGTTACAATGTTGCACTATGCGCTGAACCTGAACCTTATATGTTTAACACCCTCCCATAATCACAACTTTGTTAAGTTGAGATTACGTTTGAATAATTCAAAATTCCTTGTAGGCAATGCCTTGGTGAAGCCATCTGCAACTTGATCTCTGGAATGTACAAACCGGATCTCAAGCTTCCTGCTAGCAACCCTTTCTCGAACAAAGTGGAAGTCAATCTCAATATGTTTTGTTCTTGCATGAAACACAGGGTTTGCAAACAAATAAGTGGCACCAAGATTGTCACACCAAAGACATGGAGCTTGAGTATGTTTTATTCCAAGTTCTCTGAGCATGGACTGAACCCAGATAATTTCTGCTGTTGCATTAGCCAAAGCCTTGTATTCTGCTTCTGTACTTGATCTTGAGACTGTAGCCTGTTTCTTTGCACACCAAGATATTAGGTTAGGTCCAAAGAATACTGCAAAACCACCAGTAGAGCGCCTATCATCAATATCTCCTGCCCAGTCAGAATCAGAGAATGCACTGACAAGAGTTGAAGTAGACTTGGAGAAAGTAAGACCAACATTAACAGTGTCTTTGACATATCTTACTATCCGTTTTGCAGCAGTCCAATGAACTGTAGTGGGAGCATGAAGAAACTGACAAACTTTGTTCACAGCAAAAGAAATATCTGGTCTTGTAAGAGTCAAGTACTGGAGTGCACCAACTAAGCTTCTGTACTTGGTACTATCTTCCTGATTCAGGAGTTCTCCCTCTGTAAGAGAAATCTTTTCAGAACTTGACATTGGTGTTGGTGATGACTTGCATCCCTGTAGCCCAGCTCTTCTTACAAGATCAGTAGCATATTTTTCCTGAGATAGGTGAAGTTCACTTCCTTGTTTCCTTACCTCAATTCCTAGGAAAAAATGCAAGTCTCCTAGATCCTTCAGTGCAAATTCAGCACTAAGATCTTTCAACAGTCCTGTCACTGCTTCATTTGATGAGCTTGTAACAATAATATCGTCAACATAAATGAGCACAAAGATAGATGTGTTGCACTTATTGTAAATGAACAGTGACGTGTCAGACTTGGAAGGAACAAAACCAAGTGCTTGTAATTTTTGACTGAGACGGGAGTACCATGCCCTAGGAGCTTGTTTAAGGCCATACAAAGCTTTATCCAACTTGCAGACATGGAAAGGTGTGTTTTTGTTCTCAAACCCAGGAGGTTGCTTCATATACACTTCCTCTTCCAGAACACCATGAAGGAACGCGTTCTGAACATCTAGCTGTCTGAGACTCCATCCCCTGGAAACAGAAATAGACAAAACAAGACGAATGGTGGCAGCTTTTACAACGGGACTAAAGGTGTCCTCATAGTCTATGCCATACCGTTGCTTAAATCCTTTGGCAACAAGTCTAGCCTTATATCGATCAATAGTTCCATCAGACTTCCTTTTTATTCTGAATACCCACTTGCAATCAATGAGATTTTTACCTTGCCGGAAAGGAACTAGATGCCATGTCTTGTTTTTCTGGAGTGCTCTGTACTCTTCTTCCATAGCTTGCTTCCACTTTGTGTCACCTAATGCCTCATCAAGCGTTTGTGGTTCACCTGTAGAGCAAGCTAAGCCAAACTTAAGTACCTTTTTATAATTGACAGGTTGCAATACCCCTTTTTGTAGACGTGTGCGTGGCATGGATGGTGAAGCAGCAGCAGTTTGCTGCACAGAAGATCCGGGGTCTGCAGCAGAAAAATCCACATCAGTATCCCCCGGTGATCCCGAGGCAGACACTCTGGGATCTGACGAGGAGGCAGGATTTTCTGCGGCTTCAGCGGGTGATGAAGGGGCGCCATCCGCCACAGAAGATCCGCCCGCAGCAGGAGATTCGCTCCCACCAGAAGCGTCATCAGGATCCATGCGAGATCCAGCGCCTGTCGGGTGGTCCACCGCATGGGGCCCCGAGCCGGACGGCCAACGCGGGCGCCGCGCGTAGCACGTGGGCGGATCGGGGAAGCGGCTCGTCAGCTGCCGCATGGGGCCCGGAGATTGGCGCGGGCCATCAGCGCCCGCGGATAGGTCGAAGGCGGGGCGCGCTGCCGAGTCAGGGCGGGCGACCCGAGCGCTGTCGGGCGTGTCGTTGTCAGGCGCAGGTGCAGAGGGCGTCAATCCCGAAGGAGATCGCCTGCAGGACTGGTGCGGCCCGGATCCCGAGGGAGATATGTTCCCCGAGGGCCTGCACATGAAATATGGCTCGTTTGGAGCCGTTTCTTCACCGTTTTCATCACCGTGAGCACCATTGGCTTCACTGTTTTGTCCTGCATCTTCACATAGCTCAAGCAAACTGTTATGAGGATTAGTTTGCATGTGATCATTACAGTTATCTTCCCCAGAGGCACCTACTAGATGTGATGGCAAAAGGAGAATTTCTTGGCGAAGAAGAGCACCGGCGTTTGGATGTAGATCAGCAAAGGGAAACTTTGTCTCGTCAAACACGACATCTCTAGAGATATAGACTCGTCCAGTGGAGACATCAAGGCACTTAACTCCTTTATGTTGAGGGCTATAGCCCAAGAAGACACACTGTTTCGAGCGAAACATAAGTTTGCGATTGTTGTAGGGTCTAAAGGTTTGGCCAACATGCGCACCCAAAGACACGAAGTGATGTATAATCGGGTTTGATGCGAAGGAGCCTTTCTACCGGTGTTTCATGATTAATGACACGACTAGGAAGCATGTTGATGATATGAACAGCGGTAAGAAAAGCCTCATCCCAAAATTTGAGGGGCATGGATGCGCCAGCCAAGAGAGCTAGACCAACCTCAACAATGTGCCTATTTCTTTCGGCAGATCCATTCTGCTGATGAGCATGAGGACAAGAAACTTGGTGAGAGATGCCAAGAGTTTGGAAGAACGAGTTTAATTTTTCATATTCCCCTCCCCAATTGGATTGAACGGCAATGATTTTGCTATTAAACTTTCGTTCAACGAGAGCTTGGAAGTTGTGAAACACTTGAAAGACCTCGGATCTTTTTTTAAGTAAATAGATCCAAGAATACTTGCTATAGTCATCAATGAAGCTAACATAGTAAGTATGCCTACCAACAGAACTTGGACCAGGACCCCAAACATCAGAAAAAATAAGTTGCAACGGTTTGGTAGAAATACTCGTGGAAATTGGATAAGGTAATTGATGGCTTTTAGCCTTTTGACAAGAATCACAAATTGTTTCAACATTATGCTCTCCAACATATGGAAGCTTATTCTTCCTAAGCAATCGTTCAACTAAAGAAAAAGATGCATGCCCTAGTCTATCATGCCACCTTGTCGAGGAGACTTTGGTGACACCATAAGCTTGCTTATTTATTCTTCTAAACTCCGGAATCAATGGGTAAAGCCCGCGAACACATCTACCTCGGTAGAGCACCTTCCTCGTTGCCTGATCCTTGATCAAAAAGAAAAAAGGGTGAAACTCGAGAAAGACATGATTGTCAATGGCAATACGATGAACGGAGAGTAGATTTTTAGATGCACTAGGGACATGAAGGATTTTTCTTATATGAATCTTTCGGTGAGGGGTTTGAAAAACTGAATGACCAACATGTTTAATCCTCATACCTGATCCGCTTGCTGTATGTATCTGGTCTTGGCCGCGGTACTTCTCCCGCATAGTCACCTTTTCAAGTTCACCGGTGATGTGATTTGTAGCGCCACTATCAACATACCAGTTTGTATCAACCCCGTATGAGGCTTCTGCAGCACCAGCGACCTTCTCATCTTGCGAGGATTCTCCTTCATCCTCCTCAAACCGGTACCAGCAATCCCTTGCTGAGTGACCGATCTTGCCGCAGATTTGACACTTGACAGCGTCGGGGTGGCTCCTGGAGTTGTTGTGACGGCCCTTGTTGTTGGTGTAGGAGGGCCGCCCACGAGAGGCGCTGTTGTTGGAGTTGCCGCTGCCGCCGCCGCTGTTCTTTCCCTTGTTGCGCGGAGGGCCACGGTAGCCGCGTGAGCCACCACGACCACCACGAACGGCGGCGTTGGCGGAGCTCTTGAACCCGGCGTTGTTGCCAGCACCATGGAACATAGCAATGCGCTGGTCGAGGTTGCTTACTTGAGGGAACAGATCATCGATCGTGATCGGTTCTTTTCGGGCGTCGAGTGCCGACACCAGCGGCTGGTACTCCATGTCCAGCCCTGCCAGGATGTAGGAGATGACTTCATCGTCATCCAGCGGCTTGCCAGCGGCCGCCGGTTCGTCGGCGAGGGAGTGGATGTGGGCGAAGTAGGCGCCCACCGTTTGCGTGCCCTTCTGCGCATTGGAGAGAGCGATCCTGATGTTGTTGATGCGGGATCGGGACTGGGACGAGAACATGCTCGCCACAGCAGTCCAGAGCTCATGCGCCTTGCGGATCGAAGTCACCTGGATAAGAACTTCTCGAGAGAGATTGATCAATAGATGACCAAGTACCTGCTGATCTTCCCTTACCCAGACTTGGTGTAGAGGGTTCGGGACGGCTTCCTCCTTGCCATCTTTATCCTTGGTGACGAGGAACTTCTCTGGTTCCTTGATGGATCCGTCGACGTAGCCAAACAGGCCAGCGCCGATGAGCTGGGGCATGATCTGAGCACGCCCAGAGGACATAGTTCGTCCTGGTGAGCTTCTCTGTTACCTGACCATGGATGGTGGGTACAGGAGCGACGGCGGAAGACGACATGGTTGGAGCTAGGGTTTGATGGATGCTAGATGTTGTGGAAGAAGGAGGCTCTGATACCATGTAAAGATGCGATAAACGTCTTACCTCTGTACGAGGGGACGTGGTTCATGTTTATATGCAGGGGCGCAGATCCCTGTAGCGCATACAAGAGATAGAGTACATCTTGGAGAAGAAGAAAGAGAGAGATAGAGTTAGCCACGGTTAAGCTAGTTATCTAGGCCAACAAACTACCAGAATATCTCCAAGAGATCTACCACGTTACAATGTTGCACTATGCGCTGAACCTGAACCTTATATGTTTAACATAGTCATCACAAAAAATAGTTCATTCATTTCAATTGTTATTAGTTTGCTGTGTGCTTTGTCAAAGTGTATGTTTGCAAATGTATGCTAGCGTAAATTACCAAGAGATAGAACATTTCTTAGTTTCTTCATAGTTTGTCTATTTTCTCAAATTCCGAGGCCTTGCATCTCTGGTTCTTGCACCCTTCTCAAGTATTCTTAGTGCAGGAAATGGTTTGTTTCTATTCCAAATGGCTAGAAACTGGGAAGGCTTGAATTTTCTTGGGCTTGAGATGAATGAAAAGGTAAAAACTGCCTGTATCCTGTATTGAATTTAGTGATTCAACCTTTTTTTAACTTGTTTTAGCTGTAGCTTGTTGTAAGGTGCCTTCAGGATGTAGCATCAGCTGGGAAAAGAAACTTGTAAGCATCCTGTACATCTACTTTAATTAGTAGAACTATTACTTATTTATTTCCTTTCCCTCGCCCTTTCTGTTCATGCCAGTGATGTCAGTTCCAACAAATAGTTTGCTCATAAAATTACTCCGACAAAGAACAAAGTAACCTTGTTTCTGTGACTCTGTCCACCTTGACTTGAAGCATTCTTTTTCTAATGTGGTTATTATTCTGGACAACTAGTTTGACTAAACTTGTCAATGCATGTAGATTGGACTTGAACTTGTCAATTCATGTAGGATGGTGAAATTTTCCGAGCATCATAATCTGATTGGGACCAGAGCAATTATCTATTATTAGGGAATTATTGACCCATTGGATCTTTTTATATGATGAGATGACAGTGAAATCGGCTTAACCTTAAACAATGTTTCAGAAATCTCACGGAGCTAGATTTTTTCATACGAGATGTCTTGCTTTGTTGTATGCCACAACAAAGATCCAGATTTCGTAACAGATGGTGGATTACATAATCCATGTTAAAAATGTCATGAGAGCTACCCCCTCTGTAAAGAAATATAAGAGTGTTTAGATCACTACTTTAGTAATCTAAACAGTCTTATTTCTTTATAGAGGGAGTACATTTTAGGGAAAATTGTTGCTGTATTGAGTATTGAAGTTCAGATGTCACGCTTAGTAATCTACAAGGGTATGCTTTTGCTTGTCATTTAGTAGTCCTTACATGGAAGTTCTTCTAATAACTGTTTTAACTATTCCAAGCATTTTATGAATTTTACTTTTATTCGTGTAGCTCGTTTTTCTTTTTCATTTTTGTGACTCCTATTTCATCATTACTGATGCCATCGTTTACTTTTGGCAGATATTTTCTATCGACAAATGCAACTTCCACGTTTCGCTCGATAGTTTCAAGTTATCCTGGACAGTTGACACTTGTCTCAATACAGGTATGTTAACTCTTTAGCGTCTCGTCTTTTTGTGTATATCTCAATGGATGCCTTTATCGAAAAATATCTCAATGGATGCTACACTACCTAGTGGATAACCTGCCTTGTTTAAGCTGTGGTCTCTTTTTGCAGTGCCCAAATCCTGACTTCAACAAAGAGCAAAATAGGTGGAGAATGGTACGAAGGATGCTTGTCGAAGCTGTTGCCGATCTTCTTCAGGTCAATGGAAAGGTATACTCTGTGGTCCCCATTTTCCCATTTCAGATGTTGAACATGGTTATGTGTCTGCCGAAGCACGGAAGCAACCAATCTAGTTATTCAAAACTACTCCCTCTGTTCCTAAACTGCTAAAACGTCTTATATTTTAGAAACGGAGGTAGTAGAACACAGTATGATGACCAACATAGGATAGTAACCAATCTAGCAGGACAGTATTAAACACCTCAATAGCATCTCGCATGCACATGTGTTAGGGTGATTATAGCATCAAGCTCAGTCAGAGGGAGAACATTTGGTTGTAGCTTGGGGAAGAAAAAGATGAAGCATAAATTTGCACTTGGTGTTGCAGATCTATTTACAGTCGGACGTGGAGTCTGTCCTGCTTGGAATGAAAGAGCAGTTCATCTCGCACGGCAAGGGCCAGCTCGTGGTGGACAGCGATGGCCGGATGGAGAACCCGTTTGGCGTGGTGTCCGACTGGGAGCGCCATGTCCTGGCTCGCGGAGCTCCAATGTACAGAACTATGCTACGAAAAGTGTGAAAGCTGGAAGGTCCAAGTTGAGATTTCAGACTGCTCTCGTGTAAGAAATCCGAACTGCAATCTTGACAAAGTTCACATCATGAGGGTGAACTCGTGATTCTTCTTTAACCTCTATATTATTTTTTTCAAAAAAGGGGGCTCCCCGGCCTCTGCATCAGAACGATGCATACGGCCACCTTTATAAAAAGCAAATAGGTTCAACAAGGTCTAAAAGTCTCGAAACAAGTAAAGAAAAGCTCACAAAGAGCCAATAAAAAGGCCAAAAAAAGCCACAATCGGCTGGCACAATAAAGATAGGAAAACTAATTGCCTGTCATATTACATGACCGTCATCCAAACCGGTTGAAGATATCCCGTGCTACCATCTTTCACCGGATAGATCCAGCAACCAAACGCACCTGGCCTCCGTCGGAGTGAGTAGCGACCACATATGGATCAACGCAGTGGCCCGGAAGATAACCTGCAAAAAATGAATATTTGATGTTCTGTTAAAGACCAAATCATTTCTGCAGTTTCAGACTGCCCACAATAAAGCACATACTCCTATGCGAATGTGGCTCGCTGTTTCGGACTCTATCCCGTTAAGCCACGTTCCAAATAACGAGCTGATAGAACTCGAAGGAGTAATGTTAAAAGCTATGTGCACCGTCCGCCATAGAACCTTAGCCAACGGGCAATCCAGAAAGAGGTGTTTGATAGTTTCATCCCGATCACAAAAGCTACACCTAGTAGGTCCTGTCCAGTTACGCTTTGCCAGATTGTCTTTAGTTAAGATGACTTGTTTATGTACAAACCACATAAACATTTTAATTTTCAACGAAACCTTGACTTTTCAAACATATTTGAAACTAGGAATGGAGCTAGAATTGATAACATCAAGATACATTGATTTAACTGTAAACTCCCCAGTCCTAGTAAGCTTCCAGCGCAACTTATCGGGCTGTTGAGACAGCTGAACCTCCATCAGTCTACTCACTAAATGGAGCCACGCTTCCCAACGATTGCCGACTAGCGTCCTTCTGAATTGAATATTAAGGGGGACGGACTAAAGTACTGTTGCAACGTAAGCATCGCGTCGTTGAACAATGCTATAGAGAGACGGGTATTGAAGCGCGAGGGGTGTCTCTCCTAGCCAAGTATCCTCCCAGAATCGTGTGTTGGCGCCATTTCCGATAATAAACTTTGTCCTATTGAAAAAGGCTGCTTTAACTCTCATGAGCCCTTTCCAAAAAGGCGAGTCCATCGGCCTCGCTGTCACCTGGGACAATGTTTTGGACTGAAGATACTTAATACGAAGAATCTGCGCCCATGTGGCCTCAGTCTCAACAAATAACTTATACAACCACTTGCTGAGAAGACATCTGTTCTTGACTTCAAGATTTTCAATACCAAGACCCCCTTGGTCTTTTGGTCGACAAATGATATCCCATTTGGCGAGTCTGTATTTTCTTTTTAGCTTATCACTCTGCCAGAAGAAGCGGGATCGATAGAAGTCCAGCTTTTTCCTTCCAACTGGAACCTCGAAAAAAGACAAGAGAAACATAGGCATACTCATGAGAACTGAATTAATAAGAATTAATCGGCCTCCGTATGACATGAGCTTGCCCTTCGAGCAACTCAGTTTCTTCTCAAATCGATCCTCGATGCACTTCCATTCTCTGTTTGTCAGCTTACGATGGTGAATTGGTATACCTAAATACGTAAAAGGTAGAGTCCCCAATTCGCACCCAAGCAATTGCTTATAAGCCTCTTGTTCGTCATTGGCTCTTCCAAAACAGAAGAAATCGCTTTTATGAAAGTTAATTTTTAACCCGGTCAATTGTTCAAATAAGCATAACACCAGCTTCATATTTCTCGCTTTCGCCAAGTCATGCTCCATAAAGATGATCGTATCATCGGCGTACTGTAGGATAGAGACACCTTCATCCACTAGGTGAGGCACCAAACCACCCACCTGACCAGCCTCCTTAACCCTTCCTATTAGAATTGCCAACATATCAACTACAATGTTGAACAAAATAGGAGACATCGGGTCACCTTGTCTCACGCCCTTATGTGTCTGGAAATAATGACCTATGTCGTCATTCACTTTAATTCCAACACTCCCTTTTTGTGTGAAAGATTCTACCTGGCGTCGCCAGGCTTCATCGAAACCTTTCATGCGTAAGGCTTGTTGAAGGAAAGGCCATTTAACTTTATCGTACGCCTTCTCGAAATCCATCTTAAAAACCACTCCATCGAGTTTTTTCTTGTGGATTTCGTGGAGCGTTTCATGAAGGACCACAATCCCTTCTAGGATGTTTCTGTCCGGCATGAAAGCGGTTTGGGAGTGCTGCACCACAGAATGCGCGATCTGCGTGAGCCTATTAGTCCCAACCTTGGTGAAAATTTTGAAACTAACATTAAGAAGACAGATCGGCCTGAACTACTCAATCCTCACAGCCTCTATTTTCTTAGGAAGCAGGGTTATCGTTCCAAAATTCAGGTGAAATAGCTGAAGCTGCCCAGAGAATAAATCATGGAACATCAGTAACAAATCCCCCTTAATAATATGCCAGCACTTTTTATAGAACTCCGCCGGAAATCCATCCGGCCCTGGAGCCTTATTATTTTTCATCTGAGAAATAGCTTCAAACACCTCCTTCTCCCAAAATGGGGCGGTCAAAATGTCATTCTCATCAGCAGCAAGTTGAGGAACATCCTCAATCCTAGACTCATCCAGGGATACACAATTATCCTCCGGAGGCCCAAACAACTGCTTATAGTATTCAGTTATGTAAAGTTTTAGGTTTTCCTGTCCTAGAATCGTCCCTTCGTCTTGTTCAAGCTGAAAGATTTTCTTCTTTCTATGCTTGCCATTAGCGATCATGTGAAAGAATTGAGTGTTTGCGTCCCCCTGGACGATTTTGCAAACCTTAGCCTGCAGCGCCCACTTCAATTCCTCCTCACGGAGAAGCTCTTTCAATCTCATCTCCGCCTCAAGTTTTGCATGAAGCTCCGTGGCTTGAAGAATCGTGGACTCGGCTTTTAGATCCAAGGACTGAATAAGTGTAAGGAGCCTTTCCTTTTCAACCTTATAAATCCCACTAAGATGCTTAGCCCACCTACGCAAGAAACTTCTCAAGTGCCTTATCTTATTCTGCCAACGCTCAACCGTAGTCCTACCTTCTGCATCCTTAGCCCATTCCCTGGCTATCAGATTCAAAAAGCCTTCTCGTTCAAACCATGCCATTTCGAACGAAAAGGAGTTTTTGTTCCCCATGCGAGTGGCCTCACCAGAGTCCACGAGCAGAGGCGTGTGGTCAGAAATACAGTGCGAAAGCGCCTGGACCGTAACCAAAGGAAATTTCTGTTCCCATTCGACGCTCGCAAGGACTCGATCCAGCTTCTCAAACGTCCGATTTGGCAAAGTATTAGCCCAGGTATACTTTCTACCCGAAAGCTCTATCTCTCGCAGATCCAAACTTTCAATAATGGTATTAAACATGAACGACCACCTACCGTTGAAGTTATCATTGTTCTTCGTTGGGGAACGTAGTAATTTCAAAAAAAATCCTACGCACACACAGGATCATGGTGATGCATAGAAACGAAAGGGGAGAGTGTTGTCCACGTACCCTCGTAGACCGTAAGCGGAAGTGTTTTATCAACGCGGTTGATGTAGTCATACGTCTTCACGATCCGACCGATCCAAGTACCGAACGCACGGCACCTCCGAGTTCTGCACACATTCAGCTCGATGACGTCCTCGCCTTCTCGATCCAGCAAGAGGGGCGAAGTAGTAGATGAGTTCCGGCAGCACGACGGCGTGGTGACGGTGTTGGTGAAGAACAATCTCCGCAGGGCTTCGCCTAAGCACTACGAAAACTATGACGGAGGATAAACTAGAGGGGACGGGGTTGCCGGCACACGGCTTGGTGTTTCTTGATGTCTTGGGTGCTAGACCTACCCTCTATTTATATGTTGAGCCTTGGGGTCGAAACTTGGAGTAAAAGCCTCCACAAAGTCGGTTTCACCCGAAAGGCAAGAGTCCTTCTCGGACTCCAGGGCCAGACGCCAGGGTTCCCGGCGTCTGGACCCAGACGCCAGGGACCCTGGCGTCTGGCCCCTGGACTCCGCAAAACTTCCTTTTGCGCTTTCCAAAAACCTCATGGGCTTTCCCCTTTGGCCCAGATAAAGTGTTCTCGTGCCCAAACATTTCGGGAAACATCCGGAACCCCTTCCGATGGATTCCGGAACCTTTCCGGAGATCAAACACTACTATCCACATATCAATCTTTACTTCTGGACCATTCCGGAGTTCCTCGTCATATCCGTGATCTCATCCAAAACTCCGAACAACATTCGGTCACCAATATACATAACTCATAGTACTATATCGTCAACGAACGTTAAGCGTGCGGACCCTACTGGTTCGAGAACTATGTAGACATGACCGAGACACCTCTCTGGTCAATAACCAATAGCGGGACCTGGATGCCCATATTGGCTCCTACATATTCTACGAAGATCTTTATCGGTCAGACCGCATAACAACATACGTTGTTCCCTTTGTCATCTGTATGTTACTTGCCCGAGATTCGATCGTCGGTATCTCAATACCTAGTTCAATCTCGTTACCGGCAAGTCTCTTTACTCGTTCCGTAATACATCATCCCGCAACTAACTCATTAGTTGCAATGCTTGCAAGGCTTATAGTGATGTGCATTACCGAGTGGGCCCAGAGATACCTCTCCGAGAATCGGAGTGACAAATCCTAATCTCGAAATACGCCAACCCAACAAGTACCTTTGGAGACACCTGTAGAGCACCTTTATAATCACCCAGTTACGTTGTGACATTTGGTAGCACACAAAGTGTTCCTCCGGTAAACGGGAGTTGCATAATCTCATAGTCATAGGAACATGTATAAGTCATGAAGAAAGCAATAGCAGAATACTAAACGATCGAGTGCTAAGCTAACGGAATGGGTCAAGTCAATCACATCATTCTCCCGTTAATCAAATGACAACTCATGTCAATGGCTAGGAAACATAACCATCTTTGATCAACGAGCTAGTCAAGTAGAGGCATACTAGTGACACTCTGTTTGTCTATGTATTCACACAAGTATTATGTTTCCGGTTAATACAATTCTAGCATGAATAATAAACATTTATCATGAAATAAAGAAATAAATAATAACTTTATTACTGCCTCTAGGGCATATTTCCTTCATTCTTTTCCTCTCTTCTTCTAATAATGTTGAAATCACCCCCAACCAGGATTGGAAGCTGCTCGGAACCGCAAACTCGAACAAGGTCTGCCAAAAACTCTGGTTTGAGTTCGGGCTGTGCGGCACCATAAACCGCCACTAGAGCCCAATTAAACCCATCGGCCTTCGACTTAACCCGGAACTTAACTGCAAATCTCCCATCACTACACTTCGGACTTACAGCGAATTGCATCTAACTCCAAGTAAGATCCCACCCGATCTTCCTCTCGGAGGCAAGCAATGCCAATCAAAATCGACACCGCCCGATAAAGTACTAAGAAACTGGGGAGAGAAATTATCTCTACCAGTTTCCAAGAGTGCAATAAAATCCAACCTATGCTCGATAGACGCATCTGCAAGAAACCTTCTCTTAGACAAGTCTTTCAGACCTCTGCTATTCCAAAAGATTCCTTTCATATTTCATCATGAATTTTTTTAGTAGTACGAATCCTATCACTCCTACGCACCGCCGACGCAGGATAGATCTTCTGCTTCCACTTGCGTTTAGGCTTGTTTTGATCCTCCACCCGGTCCTCACAACCGGGCTTCGTAGACCTAACTACTGCATCATCAAAGGTATCATCCTCTACCTCTGACTCAGGACGGGATGGTGCAGATCCGCACAAAAATTATCGAGTACCCTGACCCCCAACGCATCTATCTCAGAATCATTCATAGGCCTGACCGCAGCTAAGTTACAAATCATTTCTAAAGCGCGTTCCGCTTCCAAATCCAGAATATCATTTACGGAATTAGAGATTTGACTATCATTTCTCCCTAGTGAAACTCCTAATTGACTTGCATTATTAATAATCTCATTATTAGAAAAATGCAGAATGGAATTAGAGGTGTTGACCGACATACCAGTAGTGGCCTCAATGCCACGAAGCTTGGCCGCCCTCATGGCGCACTGCTGCTGCATGTCATCAACCTCCGGGTGATCCTGGAGACGATGGCTCATCTGTCGCCCCTCAGATACCGGATCCGGAATCCCTCCGTAAGCAATGACCTCCTCCCGGGAAGCGGTCGAAACTAGAAGTGGAGAGCTCCACGGCCCCGTCGTCGTTGCCCTCGAACCGTGGCCCGGGGACGCAGGTGCGCCTGAAGAGGGAAGCGAATGGGCCTCCTGCCCGTGCTCCCCTGCCACCCCGGCCCTCTGGCTAGTGGGAATCGCTGGCACCACCGGAGGCGCAGCCACCCTAGTCGCCAGAGAAGAAAAGGGAGTCGAGGCCACCTGGCCCGGACTCCCTCCCCTAGGCCTAGCCGTCAGCATCGGCTCCGTCGCCGCGAGATGAGAAGAGGGAGCCGAGGCCACCTGCCCCGGGCCCCCTCCCCTAGGCACAGCCATCCTCAATGGCTCTGTCGCCGCTAGAGGAGAAGAAGGAGTCAAAGCCACCTGGCCCGGGCCCCCTCCCCTAGACACAGCCGTCATCAACGGCTCCATCGCCGCCAGAGGAGAAGAAGGAGCCGAGGCCACCTGCCCCGGACTCCCTCCCCTAGTCGCAACTGCCATCGTCGGCTCCGTCGCCTGAGGTGAGGCAACTATCATAGAGGGAGAAAGAGGGGCCACCTGCCCAAACTCCTCCCCCCCTCCCTCGACCAAGGTCGTCACAGGAAGAATCACCTCTGAGCCCCCAAGCGCGGGACTCACAGCAGCATCAAAATCCAGTGCAGGCAGCGAGCGCTCCAACACATCATCGGACTCCACCCGATCGCTCTAGAGTCGGGGAGGAGCAGAAGATGGCTCAAACGACCCAAATCTCAGGGAACTCATTGGCACCAAAGATGATGGTGCCGCCCCGTCCCCGGGCGTCTGAGGAACGGGCGCCGAACCGTTGGACACCTCTCGTCCAGCCTCATCCACTGGCGCCTCCTTAGCGCCCGAACTGTCATCTCCCTCGTGCATGTCAACATCAGTCCCATTGATAGCCTCAACGAAAAGATCGGCATCCTCAAACTCAATCTCAAGGTTTAAAATCTGGCCCCTATATGTCCACTTAACCACATCAGACACAAACTCAATATCCAGAACACTCACCAGCATTCGGGCCACTCCGTGAGCTCGGGTGAAGGCCATATCCACTCTCTCCGTTTTCCCGACCAAGATTCCCAAGCTAGCAACGACTCGAGCATCCTGCATCGGCTTCGAGGGAGCCCCGGAGAAACGTAACCAGACCTGAGTAAGAGGCTTACCCTGTGGCTCAACCCTCTTCCACTCATGGAACTCCAGGATGCACTCTGTGCCAGGCACCTGCACAACCCAAAACTCAGAACCCTGTGCCAATCTTCAACAGAAGGAAAGTCCACCTTAAACATATTGGCCTCGATACTGACAAGCTCCCACTGGAAGTCACCAGGAGCTAACTCCTTGAGCCTCTGCACAATCTGATTCTCAGAGACATCACCTTTGGTAACTTTCACAACCCCAGTGGTCATGCTCTGGGTCTCCTCTGGGATCTCCCTCGCACTAGGAGACTCAAAGAACATCAACTCAGCGCAATACACTCCATAAATAGTAATAGTCGGGATCTGATCACGAAAAATCGGGCATTCCCCCGAAGCATGAGCTGGCTTGCCGCAGGTATCACAGAGCTCCGCCACACACTCAGCAATAAAGTGGCCCTTCTCGCCACAACGATAACAAAGTATCTTCTCTTTCTTACGCGCCCACTTGGACGCTTTATCAGAGTCAGACCTGTCCGCAGCCTCGGCCGAGCCCGTCGCTACGGTCTCAGTCTCGGGTATCTCCGCATTGGCCGGCGCCGTCGCCACCTCCATCGCCTGACCAGACAGTGCGGGCGTCTGTCCGGGGTCCCCCCCCCCCCCACGGAGGCCGTCGGCTCGACGACAACAGGCGGAAGAGGCTGACGGTTACGAAACCGACCCCCTCTACCACCACGATAGCCACGGTATCCACCTCGCTGCCGATGGTTAGGGTCGGACGCCCCCTCAACAAAACCACCCGGAGGACCGTAAAAAGGTCTCTCAGCTGTACCATCGCTCTGCCAAGCATATCCGCGGCCACCACCCGTCGACGAGGAGCCACGGTGCTGGCCATCACCATACGCATTGTATCCATCGTCACCCCATTGTCCCCGGGGCAGTCCACTGTCACCTCCGGCACCCACGTTTTGAGGCGGTGTGCCTGCGTCTGCACCGGCCCAGGCCGCTTTTGCGGCGACCTCGCGATGTAGTGAGGTGGCGCAGCCCGAGGTTGAAGGTCGGGCGCCATTGCCTGGTTCCCTTGGGGCGGCGGCCCCGATCCTTGGGCCGTACCGCCCCGGCCCGCAGCAGCAGCCGTAGCCGAGCCCTGCGCCGGCGGTCGAGGAGCGTAGGTTGCTCCGCCTCGACCCGCCGCTGGCTGCACTACCGGGCCTGCACCGGCGGTCGAGCGCCCAGGTAGCCACCGCCGCGTCCCACAGAGCCATGCACCGCCCCGTCACCCACCGGCGGCCTAGGGCCTGGCATAGCAGGGGCACCACGCCCGGCGCCAACAGCCGGCGGCGGTGCAGCCCCGCCGAGTATTCCAAGAAATCATATACTTCATAGGTTAATTAAAACAGATTTGCTATTTCACATCTAGATGTGAAATAACTATCTCACATCTAAGTTTAGAGTCGTTGGATCATCCGTCTTTAATATTTGTGCAAAACTGATGGTCTGACTGGTGCGCTCGCTTTGAGCCTTGTCTCGCGCGTAGCACATGTCCAGGTTGTTGCTCGTACGAGGTCGGCCCGTTGTCGTGTTTTCTTTTTGTGATATTGGGCTGGCAGGCCATTTTTGTCTATAGTCCAGGCACATTTCTCTCCAGCGCCTCACATCTAGTGTGCCTTAGTTTTTTTCACCGTAGGCTGCATTTCTCTATTTTCTTTTCAAAAGTATGTGCAACGACTCAATTCTAGTTCTTCTCATTTTTGTACACTTTCATTTGACTCTTAGTATTTTTTTTGTTTGTTTCCGTTTTATTTTATTTTTTGTTTTATTTTTTCTATTTCATTATTTGCTTTCAATTATGAACTAGTTTTAAATTCATGTTTTTTTTTGTTTTTTATTTTCTCCTTTTTCCCTTTTCCCTTTCTTCTTAATTTATTTGTTTAAAATTTATGAACTTGTTTTCACTCTGTCATATGTTCACTTTGAATGTCGTGCAAATCCTGATCACGGGTTATTTTTTGTCACGCGCCCTATGTGTCGCGTCGTGTGATTGGTGTCTACATGTTGACATGTTTGTGCATGCGTCTTTTGTTGGGCCGTTTTCGTCGCGCGATCTGGGGTCTCGTTTTGGATTGGTTTGCTAATTCTCATCTAAATGAGAGTTAACAATGTTTCATCTAACTCATATATTGTTAGATGATGCACGTGTTTCTGAGTCGTGCTCGTTATCGTTGCGTCGTGTTTTCTGTTTATCCCTCGTGAAGCAGTGAGGCCTGATATAATGTTCTTTTTAGTGGGTCGTTATTATATTTTGTGTATTGGTTTTTCTCTATGGGCTTAGATTTTTCTAGAGCCATGTGCCTTTTTTCCCTCTTGTTTTTTTTGGTTTGACCGTGTAGCTAGATTTTTTGTTTCAGATTTGCTAAATCCAATCTAGATGAATTTTTAGCTCATATATGTCTATAACTGTCCAATTTGTTTGCCTTAATGTTCGTACAAACCAAAACATGAGCGTCCATGTGAGCTCGTCATTTTTTGTGCGCGTCCTCTTGTCTTGTTTATTTTTTGTCATCATGTTTTGGTCTTTCTTTCCACGTGGGCCCATATATGTCATCATTTAGGGGTTCGACAATGAAACTTATCCCCATCTTCTCACTGACTGACCTTTGATCCCTATAATTTTTGTCCCAGTTGCAAGTTCACCCTCGACTCGCAACTAGGGTCCGATCATTTTTTTGCGCAGTTGCCTGTACATCCTTGACTCGCAATTGGGACCTAACATTCTTTTGTCCCAGTTACAAGTCCACTATCGACTCGCAACTAGGGCTCGACTTTTTTTCCTAGTTGCAAGTCCATCGTCGACTTGTAAATGGGACCTGACATTTTTCTTGTCCCAGTTGCGAGTCCATCGCCGACTCGCAACTGGGGCTCGACCTTTTTTCCTAGTTGCAAGTCCATCATCGACTCGCAACTAGGGCCCGACCTTTCTTTCATCCCAGTTACAACCCCCTCGACTTGTAACTAGGACCTGACTTTTTTTGTCCCAGTTGCAAGTCCACCCTCAACTCGCAACTAGGGGTCCGACTTTTTTGTCCAAGTTGCAAGTCTACCCTCGAGTCGCAACTGGGAGCCGATATTTTTTTTCGGTTGCAATTTCACTGTTGACTCGCAACTGGGGCCGACATTTTTTTCCTCCTAATTACAAGTCCACCATCAACTCGCAACTGAGGTCCGACCTTTTTTTGTTCCAGATGGAAGTCCACCCTCGATTCGAGGCCTAACCTTTTTTGTCCTAGTTCCAGGTGCACTCTTGACTCACAAATAGGGCGAGACTTTTCTTTTGTCCAAGTTACAAGTCGACCCTCGACTCGCAACTCGGGCCCAACCTGTTTTGTCGAAGTTGCAAGTCTGTCTTTGACTTGCAACTGGGGCAAACTTTTTTTGTTCGAGTTGCAAGTCCACCCTCAACTTGCAACTAGGGTCCAACCTTTTCTGTCTGAGTTGCAAGTCCACCCTCGACTCGCAGTTGCAGCCTGATTTTTTTACAACCAGTTGCAAGTCCACTGTCGATTCGCAACTGGGGCCCGACCTTTTTGTGTCTCAGTCGCAAGTCCATCGTTGACTCGCACTGGGGCTCAACATTTTTCTTGTCCTAATTGCAAGTCCAACCTCAACTCACAACTGGGGCCCAACCTTTTTTGTCTCAGTTGCAAGTCTAAACACAACACACAACTAGGGTCTGACCTTTTTTAATCCCAATTGCGAGTCCACCCTCGACTTGCCGCTGTGGGTTCGACTTTTTTTGTCTCAATTGCAAGTCCACCCTCGACAGCAAACAAACCGTAGATGAGACGACTCAAGTAGCTAGGATATGTTTTTTGTTTTGTTTTGTTCATGTTTTCTATTTTTTTATCATTTTTCTTTATTTGTTTTTCTCTCCTTTTAATTTTTCTATTTTCAAAAATTGATCTCATTTTTTATTTTTTCTGATTATTTTTTCTTTTTTCATAAATTCACAAGATTCAATAAATGTTCCAAAATTCATAAATTTGTTCATTGTTCTAAAATTGTTCGTGTTTATCAATTTTAAAAAAAATCAAAATGTGTTCATCTCTGACATGTTTATTGGAATGAAAACTAATATTCTAGCGAGATTATCTCCGTGGTAAGAAGAGAAGAACACGAGCTGTCGTGTAGTGTGGAGTTGTAGTATGACTAGCAACAACAAGAGAAAGGGCCGCGAGTTGCTGCGTAGTGTAGTGTAGTATAGTAGTACAACTAGCAGCAACAACACGAAGGGACGCGAGCTGTCGTTTGTAGTAGTACGACGACTAGTAGCATTAGCAAAGGAGCAGCAACAGCTGTAAGCCTGTTTGTAGTAGTACTAGCAGCAATTAGCAAGGAGCAGCAACAGCGGTAAGCCTGACCCATGCGAACATGCTCTGGGTGGCCCTCTTTTTTTAGTCGTGCTTGGTGATTCTCAAAAACAAAAATGACGCTGGGCTGAACAACAACAAAAATGAAAAACAACAAACAAGTGCTAAAAAATCAACTAAGATGATGTCACATTAGATGTAAGGTATTATCTCACATCTAGATGTGACATAGACAGGCCCTAATTAAAACTATAGAAATCTCATATGTCCAGATCCAGATTCCAAACATACATTCATCAGATCAATCTTCCTAGTAACGTGTTGATCACCTTGCCCCAGTCATCGGCCGGAGAGGCCAATGTCAGACATGGTGGCGACGCTGGACGCCGACCGCCAGACCGCCCACGTGCCAAGGACGCCCTGGTGTGTCTCCATGGCCGCAAGCATGTTGACCGTCACGTACGTCGGGGGAAGCTTCGGCAACGTCGCGCTGCCGTCGAGGTACTGCATCACCTGTTTCATGCTCGGGCGTGCCGCGGGCGACGGGTGGAGGCACGTCAGCCCCAGCCGCAGCACAGTGTCCGCCTCGGCGGCGTCATACCCTGTGCCTAGCTTCGCGTCCACCGCGCGGGTGATGGTGATGGCGCCATTCCGCCAGTGCCCCAGCACCCAGTCCGCCAGCACGAAGCGGTCGTCGTCGCCGTAGACGTCCTCCTCCTCCTCCTCCTCGATGGGCCTCCGGCCGCAGGCGACCTCCAGGAGGAACGCCCCGAAGGCGAACACGTCGGAGAGGGTCGTCGCCTTGCCAGTGCGCACCAGCTCCGGCGCCAGGTACCCCATGGTGCCCACCACATGCGTGGTCTGCGGGTCCGCGCCATGGTCGTACAGTCTCGCCAGGCCGAAGTCGCCGAGCCGCCCGTTCATCTCGCCGTCCAGGAGCACGTTGCTCGCCTTGATGTCCCGGTGGATGACGACCTGCTCCCAGTCCTCGTGCATGTACAGCAGCCCGGAAGCGCCTCTGATGATCCGGAGCCTCTGCGCCCAGTCCAGAGCAGGGCCGTGCCAGTGCAGGTGTTTGTCGAGGCTACTATGTGGCATGTAATCGTATACCAGCAAGAGCTCCCCTCTGCGCCGGCAATAGCCGAGCAGCTGTACGAGGTTGCGGTGCCGGAGCCGGCCGATGCTTACCACCTCCGCGATGAACTCCCTCAACCCCTGCCTCGACTCGTGTGACACCCTCTTCACGGCGACCTCGGTACGGGACCCCGGGAGCACGCCCCTGTACACGCTCCCGAACCCTCCGGTGCCCAGCAGCCGCTTGTCCTTGAACCCGGCGGTGGCGTAGTACAGGTTCTTGAACGCGAACCGGTGCGGCCCGAACTCCACCTCCCAATCCTCGCGCAGCTCCGCGTACCTGAGCCGCCGGCGGAGCAACAAGAGGCCGACGCCGACCGCGGCGAGGACGGCTGCCGTGGTGACGATCGGCAGCGCGACGGCGAGCGTCTTCGACTGGGGCTTGGGGCCAATGCGGGGCAGCGTCGGCAGCTTGGCGTGGTCGAGCGCTGGAGCGGGGCCGTCCAGGCTGAAGCTCCAGCCGAGCACGTAGTGCTTGCACAGCACGATGCTGGACCCCGACGAGAAGCCGACGTGCGCCGTGTCGGCGACGACCATCGAGAGGTCGATCCTTGTGGTCAGGAGCGGCCTCCTGGGCCAGGGCGACCGCGCTGGGGCCAAGGCCACGGTGATCTCCGTCGCCGCAGCGTCGTAGTCCACCCACACCTGCATGGGCTCCCGGCTTGCCAGGCTCAGGTTCCGGAACGCGCCGGTGGCGTCGTCGTAGTAGCCTGCCATGGCAGCCGCCGAGGAGTTGAGGCTGTTGACGTCGACGCCGACGTGGTTGTCGTTCATGTCCGCGAACTCCGGGTTGCGCACCGTGTCAAGCTCGACGGCGAAGACGCGGTTCCGCGCGTCGCCGTTGTCGCTGCCGTTGAACAGTCCGAGGTACTGCGCCGCCATCGCCGAAGACAGGTCCCTGCTGGTCGGCGCGACGAGGAACGCGAACCCGCTCGTGCTCAGGTCGGCGAGCTCCGACACGATGGCGAACACGAAAGTGGTCGAGGAGGAGGACGTCCGGTGGAACCTGAGCGGGGCCGGGTGGAAGGCGTGGGCTAGGTTCAAGTCGGTGTCGTTGGTGAGCAGCAGCAGCCCATCCGGCGTGACGCTTGCTATGCCGTCGAGCGCCAGCCCGGCGGCGGGGAAGCCCTCGTAGGCGAACTCGACGCCGGCCACTGCCACAAGCAGCTGGGCGAGCAGCAGCAACAACAAACTTGCGAGTAGGAAGCATGGTGCCCTCGCGCTGCACGCTTGTCGCGTGGTCACCTCAACTTTGACCGCCGCACTTGTACGCAAGTCACAAGCAACACAAGGATTAGGCGTACTTAATACTTGATGTTGCATAAAGTTTAGTTTAGCCTGGGTTACTGTTGTCTGCAAGGAACCTGCCATTTGTACTGTACCTAGCTAGCAGGGAAAGATGGACACCATGATAGGAGAGCGACCTGCGCGCCATGGCGGCTTGGTTGGCAAGTGGGTGTGAGTACGTGACTGCAACGTGATGCTGACGCACATCTATTTCGCACTAAATTTCGTCAAAATTTTCCTCCTGAATTTTAGGACTGGAAATAATCAACAGAGAGATCCCTTGGCTGGCAAGTGGGTGCCACTGTATTGGATTTGTTGTTTGACAATCGTCTGAATATGATACAAGTCTTCCCGCAAAATAAATTTGTTGATACAAGTCGCAGTCGATTTATTCAACGTTTGCTCTCGCACGATTTGTGCGCCTGGCCCCTGGGCGCTGCCTTTTTCTCCGCCGGCGGCACGGGCAACCTCGTGTTCATTGATAACCACCGGTGTCGTTTCAAAAAAATAACCACCGGTGTGGATTTACACAGGGTCGGGTGTGTCACTGTCCGTCCCTTAAAAAAAAAACACACACACACACACACACAAACTTGCTCCGGAACAGTACGCGAACATGAGCAGGAGCTGGCCAATGGTGGAGGTCGCGGGTGAAGATCATGTATGATGCGCCCTGGAGATTGAATCACCCATGCGCCGCCCCTGTCACTCAAAACCCTTCAAAAAAACAGTTTTGCTAAAGCACATCTAGATGTGCCATAAGTATTGCACATCTAAGTCCTGTGTCATTGATCCTACATTGAGATTCGTGTCGATATTTTCTTTTTTCTCTTTATACTTGATTCACTCATTTAGATGTGCAATAACTAGAGCACATATAGATGTGACCTAGACACACCCAAAAAAAGTTCGGGACTCACAAATTGTCTACCGAAAATCCGTTAACAATCACAAATGAGCGGTTTGCTATCCAAAAAAAAAAAGAAAAGATGTTGCCAGGGATCAGGAGATGTTCATCTAAAAAAAGGATCAGAAGATGTTGTGATCCCTGGCAGCGTGCTCCTATGTTGGTGCCAGGGAGGCAGGGGGCGGCCTTCGTACATCACCTCCCGGAGAGAACAGAGGATGCGCCGACGCTAGTCGCCGAAGACAACGGGTATGAAGCAACGTAGGAGTCGTTGCCCTCGGCGTTCTGCATTAAGGCCGCCGCGGTGAAGCTCCGATACGTCGGCGCCGGCTCGGGCATCGGCACGTCGCCGTCAAGGTACTGCACCACCTGCCGCATCGACGGCCTCGCGGCGGGCGCCGGGTGGGAGCACACCAGGCCCAGCCTGAGCACCGCCGCGGCCTCCTCTCGACATCATAGGCGCCGCAGAGCCGCGGGTCCGCCGTGTCCGTGACGTCTCCGTTGTGCCAGCGCTCCAGCACCCAGTCCGCGAGCACCAGCCGGTTGTCGTCGGCCGCGCCGTGCTGGATGGGTCGCCGGCCGCAGGCCACCTCCAGCACGAACGCTCCGAACGCAAACACGTCCGTGGCCGGCGTGACCCGCCGCGTGCACGCCAGCTCCGGCGCGAGGTAACCCATGGTGCCCACCACGCTGGTAGTCTGCGGGTCGGTGCCTCGGTCGTACAGCTTGGCCAGCCCGAAGTCGCCGAGCCGCGCGCTCATCTCGCCGTCCAGGAGCACGTTGCTCGCCTTGATGTCCCGGTGCACCACCACTTTCTCTCAGTCCTCGTGGAGGTACAGCAAGCCGGACGCGACGCCTCTAATGGCGCTGAGCCTCTGCGCCCAGCCCAGCGGCGTCGCGTTCCGGTCGTACAGCCAATTGTCCAGGCTGCCGTTGGGCATGTAGTCGTAAACCAGGAGGAGCTCGCCTCTACGCCGGCAGTAGCCGAGCAGCTGCACGATCTTGCGGTGCCGGAGGCGGCCGAGGCTGACAACCTCGGTGACGAACTGCTTCATCCCCAGCTTCGCGTCGTCGTGCGACACGACGACCTTCACGGCCACCTCCTTCTTGGACGCCGGGAGCTGGGCTTGCCGTCGACGCCGAGAAGGTGCTTGCCGTCGAAGCCGCCGGTGGCACGGTACAGATCCTTGTACGCGAACCGGTGTGGCCCGAACTCCACCTCCCACTCCTCCCTCAGCTCCGCGTACCGCAACCGCCGCCACACGACCAGGGAGACGCCGGCGACCACCGCGAGCGCGAGGATCGGAGTGGCCACCGGAAGGATGACGTCGCGCGCCTTGGACCGTCGCTTGCTGTCGCCGATGCGGGGCGGCTTGGGGAGGTTTGAGTAGTCGAGCGGCGGCGCTGCCCCGTCCAGCGCGAAGCTCCAGCCAGCACGTAGTGGCGCGTGCGGAACGGCCCCGTCGACGACGAGAGGCCGACGTACGCCGTGCCGTTCAGCACCGGCGAGAGGTCGACGGTGACGGAGATGAGGGGCTTTTTGGGCCTGCGCGCCTCGACGGGCGCGAGGGTCACGTTGAGCACCGTGGATCGGCCGTCGTAGTCCACCCAGACTTGCATGGCATCGCCGCTGATGAGAGTCAGGTTCCTGAAATCGCCGGTGTCGTCGTCGTAGTAGCCTGCAGGTTCGGCCACGACGGATGCCAGGCCGTTCACGTCCACGCCGACGTGGTTACTGCTCATGTCCCGAAACTCCGGGTTGAGGATGGTGTCAAGCTCGACGGCGAAGACGTGGTTGCTCGCGTTGCCGTTGTTCTGGGGGTTGAAGAGGCCGAGGAACTGGCTCGGCGACGCCATGGACAGGTTCTTGGTGGGCGCGATGAAGAAGGCAAGGCCGTTCCCTCCCACCGTGACCAGGTCGGTGAGAATGGGGAACACGAAGGCTGCCGAGAAGGAGCGTGCGACCGTGCCGTTGGTTTCGTGGAAGCGGAGGGGCGTCGGGTGGAAGGCGCTGCCTTTGAGCTGGGACGTGATGTTGGTGAGCGCGAGCTTGCCGTCAGGCTCGACCATGGCCATGCCGTCAAGGTCGAGCTGCGCACCGTCAAAGCCGTTGTAGATGAAGTGCCCGTCACCGCCGGCGAGGAACTGGAAGAGGAGCAACACGAGGAAGGAGACAACGGATACAGGCTGGAGCCGCATCTCGTGTCAATTCTGTGTCGCCTACACAATTCTTTCTTGCTATGTAGCAGCAGTTTTATGGACTTTATAGCACATTTTGTTGCCTTGTTCCCAGGTAGCAAGTCTTTTTCCTCCTTTGAAAAGTGCGATCAAGACAACCAAGCATCCAAGCAGACCTTTAAGATGGAAGTAACTAACACTTTGTTTTTGGTTCTCTCTCTGACACGACACAAGGATAAAGTCAACTGAGTGAGATCACGCTGACACAACACAAGGAAAGAACAAGGAAGGATCAGCAAAACTGTTAATCATTACTCCCTCCGTCCCAAAATATAAGAACGTTTTTGACACTAGCATAATGTAAAAAACGTTCTTATATTTTGGGACGGAGGTAGTATTAACTACAACAGTGACAGCAATGAACCATTCCAGTACACTACAGTCAATGGCGGCTCAACAGGCGAGTCAAACCGAACCTAAAAACAATACACTACATTGATAAGATGTTTCAGTCTCAACCATATTATGGTACTTACTTAGTACTCCCTCCGTTCGGAATTACTTGTCACAAAAATGGATGTATCTACAACTAAAATACATCTAGATACATTCATTTTTTAGACGAGTAATTCGGAACGGAGGGAGTAGTACTGAACATTCATGCGTTAGAGCACGGCCCTAAGCTTCATTTAACTTACCTGTGCTGGGAGCAGATCACCTCCACCGTTTCGGCACGGTTAGCGCAATGGACAAGCTTTACATGAGCTACGTTTCCAAAAACAATGATCGCAGGGATACAGATGGCTTGACCTGCCATGTTGAAACAGCCACAAATGTTCGTCCAGGCGTTTCTACTCATATTGTGCATTACACAATCACCCAGGCTGTTTACCACACAGACCGATGTTAATCAGGACAGCGGTGTAGGCCTCGGCAGCCTCTTGGCAATTTCCTGTCATCAAGTAAAATACACTGTGTTTAACATGATTTTTTACTGATACCTCTAATGGGAACAGCACAACAGTAGGCTGTGGGGGAAGTTGAGCTTCGAAAACATGCCCTGGCCATATAACATGTAATAAAACCGGCATTTTTTCACAAATAAGAAGAACATGACCAATGGTGGTTGGATTAGGAGAGTCTAGATGTTTCGAACAAAAAACCACAAGGTTTTCTCCAAAGAAAAGTAACATCGAAAATATTTCAGAATTCCATCATTTTCAGTTTATGCACACAGGCCAATCAGCATATCAATTAGTACTCCCTAGTGACCTAAAAGCTAAAACGTCTTATAAAAGTTTAGAGAGGGAGTAATAAACATGCATTGATCTTCTGTCACAAGCACTTTTGCGTCACTCAACAAAAAACTGATTTTTCTTCGGTTAAAAAAAAAATTGATGAACAGAGCCAGAGGCGGACCCAGGCCCAGGGCAGCCAAGGCCTGCAACCCTGGATTGTTGTCGGGGGTTGGGTGCGACATATGCCAAAGGATGGCTTATCATGGTGGGAGCGAGTAGAACGTCGCCGGTGCCTGAAAGCGGGATAAGGCGTAGACACAAACGCCGGCGCACTTTACCAGGTTCGGGGCTCTCCTAGAAGATAACACCCCTAGTCCTGCTCTGCGGGGTCTCCGCATGATCACTAAGGCACTAGTGAATACAATGATACTCGTCGAGTTGTTTGCTAGAGGTAGAAGAAAGCAAGGCTAGCCCTCTCCTCTCTCTATGGTGAGTCTAGTTCTAACAGGTTGGGAACCCTTTGCATTGGTGCCCTGGGGGGTTTATATAGGCCTACCCCCAGGGGTACATCGGTAATCTCGCCGGGTGTAGGACACGGCTGTCAGCGTCTCCGGCCTCCGGCTTCTCCGCCGGCTGCTGGGCCCACCGACTGGTATGGTACGGAGCCGACAGGCCGCTCCCGCCGCTCGCGGGTCTTGCCGGGTGCTGATCACTGTAGCCGTGATGCTAATGTTGCAGGCTTGATCGGGGGAGCGTGGCTACAGTCCCGCCGCTTGGCGGGCGATCACTGTAGCCATTCCGTGTCTTGTCTGGTCAACGGCGCACGGGTCCTGAGGGGGGAGTTGGCCGCCTGCTACAACTCGGCCGCCTCCAGGTCCGGCTGGTCCGGCTTCCTCCGCCCTCCGGGCTCCCGCTGCCTGGTAGGGCCCGCCGTCTTCGGGCCGTACCGACAGGCGGTCGTGGGAGCAGGGCTCCGCCTGACAGGGATGATGTCAGGGGTGGAGTGGCAACAGTGCCGCGCCGGGCGGAGATCTCCGCCCGTACGGAGCACTGTGGCCACGCCCGGCCCTGGATCTGGGAGGGATGGGCTACACTGTAGCCACTCCTTGCCTTGTCTTTCTTGATGAGGGTGCAGACTTTGTGGGCACCACGGGCCGACTGCTAGGGGCCGGCTTCTCTGGAAGCCGCCCACTAGGAGTCGGCCGTCTACGGGCAGCCGGCTATTCCTCCAGCCGGCCACCAGAAGGCGGCACTTCGTCTTGATGCCTTGAGGGGCGCAGCAAGCCCCGATGTCTTGAAAGGCTCTGGGTCTCGGGTGAGCCTACCCGTGGCCCATTACTCCGACAGTAGTCCCCGAAGCTGGTGAGGCGCCGCGGCTGAGCAGCCGAGGAGCCTCGGCAGTTTCCTTCTTCGAGGGCTCGCGGTGGAATTTTGCCGAACTTCTGTCGAGCCGCCTGGTGGGAGTCGGCCTTAGCCAGGCGTATTTGTCCAGAACTTCGAATCGCGACGGCGGGAACCAGATGGCTTGTTTGCTAAGCTTCCAGGCCGCCGCCCGTCGTGGGCATGCCACGTGGCGTCGAGCGGCCGGGTCGGCCTGCCAGCCCACGCGCGCGATGGGACGCGCCTGCGGGCGGGGCCCGCCACTACCGGGCCTTGGGACACGAACGGATCTGCTGCGGCCGAGGCGGGCGGTTGAGTTTCCCCGCGGAGTTACTGCGCGCAGTAACTCGCGCGATAAAGGTGGGAGCGTAGGTCGTGGGCACAGTTAATCCCACGATCCCACGCCCGCCCCCTTGGCTTCGTAGCCCGTAGGCCTATAAGTAGGGGGAGGAGGGGGAGCGGCGGAGCACGCGCGCCCCTCCATCCCATTCTTTCCTCCTTCCTCTAGCCGTAGCGCCTCCAAGCCACGCTGAGCGCTGCAGTGGTTCGTCTCCGATGAGCTCATCTGCCAACGCCACGCCCCCCATGGCGCGCTCCAGAGCATGGGACGGCTCCGAAGTTCATGACGACCACATCGACTTTCTCCGCCAGACGCGGCGGCTGTCCGGCAAGGACTACGTGAAGGTCCGCCTCACGCCGAAGAGGGAGATCTCGCCGGCGCCGGAGGAGGGCGAGCGGGTCGTCTTCCGCTCGCACTGCCTGCGCGGCCTCGGCCTGCCGGCGAGCAGCTTCTTCCGGTCCTTCCTCGAGTTCTACAGTCTTCAGCCGCACCACCTCACCCCGAACACGGTGGTGCTGCTGTCCGCCTTCGTCACTTTGTGCGAAGGCTTCCTCGGCGTCCTCCCCACCATCGAGTTTTGGGGGGAGTTCTACACCAAGCTCGGCACCCTCGTCGCGGGCGTGCCGGCTCAATGCGGCGCTTTTATTGCGGTGCGGAGGCCGGCAGCCGAAAATCCGTTTCCTCCCATCACGCTGATCAAGTCGGTGAAGATGTGGCAGCGGTCGTACTTCTACGTGAAGAGCGTCTTCCCGGAGGGCGACTGGGTCAACTTGCCGGCTTACGGAGCCGGCCCGCCGGCTGGGAGGCGGCCCAACTGGTCGTACCGGGCCAAGACACTGTCGCCTTCTGAAGCCGCCGCCATCGCGCGGCTCCGGGTGCTGACACAGTCGGATGGCCTGACCGGGCCCGATTTGCTGTCCGCCTTTGTGGCGCGCCGGGTGCTCCCGCTCCAGGGCCGCCCTCACATGATCTGTCAGATGAGCGGGCATCGGGACCCAAGCCGGCTGTGTACCAAGGAGATGCCTCACGCAGAGGTAGCTCACATGGTGAACTACCTTGCGAACTGCGAGCTCACGGAGGAGTGGCGGTTTGGCAAGGAGCCGTATTCCCGCGCCGACCCCCCGCCTATGGTAGGTTATCTTTCTTTTTCTCTATCTTTTGTTGCCGAGTTCTGCCTGTCCAACCTGACCAACCGGCCTTTGAACAGAGCCCCCTCCTCCAGCCGGCCGTCGGCGCCGCGGGGCCGGAGAGTCAATTCCTCCCCGACCGAGCGGAGAGCGACGTGGATGACCCCGACTTGGGGGCGGCGACCTTGGAGGACGACGCCGAGGGGAGGCGGCGAAGCAGGCGGCTCGAGGCTCGGAGCCAGCCTCGAGGACTGGCCCGACGATGATGCGGGGGAAGTCGCCCCGCGCCACCAACCAGGGTCCGGCCAGCCGGGCGCGAGCTCATCTGCCGCGCCGGATGCCAAAGGTGGTGCGAAAAAACGTAGGGCCGCGCCGAGCTTGTTCGGCAGCCGGCCAAAGAAGCCCAAGGGCTCGGCCGCGGCGACTAAGCGGGATGAAGCAGCCGCGAAGGCCATCCGCTTCCGTAAGGCGGTGAAGGAGCCGCAGCTGGTTTCCGCGTAAGTACCGCCTTCATCTCGCTACTTTCTCCTTCCTTGCTGATCTTGTCTGAGTTTCTTTGCTTTGTTTCCCTTGATCTAGGGCTCCGCTCTCTCTTGAGAAGTCGGCCGCCGCCTCCATCGTGGGGTCAGCGGAGACTTCCACCACCACTCGGCGGATCTATCCGGCCGCCGACCTCCGGGAGGCGACGGAGCGGAACGCGCGGGAAGCGCGCGAGGAGCAGGAAGCCGCCCGCCTAGAGAAAGCGGAAGCAGAGAAGGCGGAGGCCGCCGCCCTGAAGAAACTGGCGGAGGCCGAGGCAGCCGACGCGGCGAAGAAGCAGGCCGAGGAGGCCGCGCGTCGCCAGTCGGCGGTGTTCGTTACTCCCCTGAACTCCGCGCCGCCCCACCGGAGTTCGTGGGCGCAGACTGGGGAAGCCGGCGGCGAGCACCCCGTCATGGAGAGGGACAGCGGCAACGTCGCCATGCCGGACGTCATCGTGCCTCCACCGCCGCCGTCCGGGAACGCGCAAGGCGAGCAGCCGGCGGACCCGCCGGTGCCGCCAGCCGGAGACGAGGTGGTGACGGGCCCGACTCCTGAGGTCCGCACACCGACGCATCACCGACTTGCAAAGGCGGCTTCGACGCCACGCCCGCTGGAGACCGGCGCCGCAAGCTCCTCGATCCCGGACACCGAGGCGACCAGCGCCGCGCCCACTAGGTGGGTGCGGGGAGGCGGGACGGACCCTCTGAACAAGGCGATCCTGGATGTTCAAGCCAAACTCCGCGCCGAGGCCGACGCTATCAAGCACTGCAACAAGACGTTCCTGGAATCGCGAGAGGCCATCCGAGTACGCTTCTTGCTTCTTCGTTTTTAACTCTTGTATTGTTTCGTGGGGGCGCGTCAGCGCACCCACTGGGTGTAGTCCCCGAGTTCCGGGCCGGCTGCTGAGCAAGCGGCTCGGAACTTTAATTAGCAGGCTCTGAGCGCTGATATCCTTGCTGCAGGATTATCATAACCTCCGTGCGGCCGCCTTCAACTCCAATGTCCAGGAGTTGGATCAACGTGTTGTCGACTTATCGGAGAGCCGAAGTAAGTCCTCTTCTTTCTCTGCGGGGGCGCGCTAGCGCACCCGCGGGCTGTAGTCCCCGAGATTCGGGCCGACTGCTGAGAAGTCGGGCCGGATCTCCCCGGCAACTGTTCTTCTTTTCTGCTGGTTACTGACGCCTTTCCCTTCTTCTGCAGAGGCCAACGCCGCCTTCAGCAGCAGCTGGACGAAGCCAACACCGCGCTGCGCGCTAAGGAGGAGTGCGGCAAGCTGGCTGAAGAGCGTGACCGGCTGGTCGCGCAACTAGCGGAGCAGGCGGAGCTTCTCAAGAAGGCCCAGAAGGAGGCGGAGGACAAGGAGACCAGCCTCCTTGCTGAGTTCGCAACCGAACGCTCCGCCTGGACCGACAAGGAGGCGATGCTGTCTTCCGGCTTTCACGAGATTGAAGACATAGTTGATGGTGAGCTTCCCTCTTTTTCCTTCTTTGAGCTACCGGCTGTTGGTCGAGCCGGCCTCTCGTCTCTGACTTTGGCTTTTTGCTTTCTGTTTGGGGCAGACTTCTTCCCTGGTCACTCTGACGCCGCCAATCAGGCCATCGAAGCTAATCGCGAAGGACGGAGGGCGGAAGGTGCACAGATCGCTGCCGACGCCCTCGGACCCTTGGTGAGCAGCTCCTAAGCATAGAGGCCCGTCTTCGGCCAGCTCACCGGATGCTGCGCCGTCCTCAGCGTGTCGCTGCCCAGGCGATCGCCGCCCTGTGGCCGGACATGCCAGCACCGCGCACTCCCAGTCGGACTGCCGACTGGCTAGAGGTGGCGGCCGGCCGTCTTGAGGCCTAGAAGGGCTCCTCGACCCGGGCTGGAGCGCGCCGGGCCTTGGAATTCGTCAAGGCGTGGTACCCTGGGCTAAGTCTAACCCAGCTGGCCACGTTTCGGCTGGAGGCTCAGGAGGAGTTGGCGGTCGTGGAAGATGACCTTGTCAAGCGTGCGGCGGCAATCGCCGAGTACACCGACACCAGCGTCTTCATCCCGGAGCGAGCCGAAAACGGAGCCGAGGCGCCACCAGAATGGTTCGGGCTGAACCCGGAGGACGGCGAGGACTCGGCCGAGGTGATCGACTCCAGCGGCGAGGAAGAAAGCGAGGAGGAGGAGGAAGGCGAAGAGGAGGCGCCAGAGGTCGGAGCGGACGGCCAACCTCAGCTCGACCGCGCCTCCAGCAACGAGCCACGCTCGGGCGAGCCGGCTGCCACCGGAGGCGACCAAGCGGAGACTGACCAGACGGCCGCTCCACCAACCGGCGCCACCGACTCCTCCGGTCCACCGAACCCGTCTGCTGCTCCCTAGGCTGTCAGTTTATCTTTGTTTTACCTGCTTATCAGTCTCGACGAACTTGTTAACTTTGCACAATTCCACCCGCGGGGTGTATTTTAAACTTCTTTTGAATGTCGGCCAAGGGCCTTTTGCTATGTAAATATTTTTGCCGAGTTCTATCTTTCCTTGCTTTCCGCCCTTTTGGCTTTTTCCTTTGCCGCCCTCCCTTAGTTGCCGTCTTGCCAGCCGAACAGCCGCTCTGCGGACTGTGGCTGGGTCAAGTACTTAGCTACTTTCGGGAAGGCAAGTACTTAGCCGATTTAGAACGTTTTAGCAAGTTAAGTAGAAGCCGGCCGGCCGGCTACTCAACAGCCGGTCGTAGAGGCGGGGAGCCGGCTTGAACTATGCACATGCTTTGGGTCCTTAGCCATTTTTCATGTGGGCACCCTTTCTGCCTTTCTCCTGCCCACCAGACAGTCGCTCTGCGAGCTGCGGCCTCTGGCAGGAGACGGCTTAAGTGCCAACACATTACTTGTCCGGCTGCAGGAAGCATTTCATAGTACAAGGCGGCGAGTCCCCGGGCCGACTAATCGGACCCGGTGCCAAGCGGCACAAGGGAAATAACACATTCATAGGCATAATTCTTATCATATAGATAAAAAAGGGCAGTCCCCGAGCTCTTCTCGGGGGACCCGGAGTCTTCGTACTTTAATACAAAAGGTAGCGTGGTACATACTGCATCAACTGTAAAATCTTCGGAGGAGATTTGCATTCCATGGCCGCTCCGTCTCCTTGCCGGAGTCGTCCCTCTTGCGCGCTCGAGGCTTCTGAGCGTCGATCAGGTAGTAGGAGTCGTTGCCCAACACCTTGCTGATGATGAAGGGGCCTTTCCAAGGCGCTGAGAGCTTGTGCTGGCCGGCTGTTCGCTGGATCAGCCGGAGTACAAGGTCTCCCTCTTGGAAGGATCTCGGCTTGACCTTCCGGTTGTAGTATCGGCGCAGGCTCTGCTGGTATATGCTGGACCGGCTGAGTGCCAACAACCGGCCCTCTTCCAGCAGATCGACGCCATCTTGACGTGCTTCCTCTGCCTCCTCTTCGGTGTACATGGTGACTCGAGGGGAGTCGAATTCTATGTCCGTTGGGATGACGGCTTCGACACCGTAGACGAGAAAGAAAGGCGTGAAGCCGGTTGACTTGTTTGGAGTTGTGCGCAGGCTCCAGAGGACAGCCGGCAGCTCATCGAGCCAACAGCCGGCCGAGCGCTCCAGAGGCTCGACCAGTCGGGGCTTGATGCCGGACAAGATGAGGCCGTTTGCTCGCTCTACTTGGCCGTTTGATTGCGGATGGGCAACGGACGCTAAGTCCAGTCGGATGCCCTGCGTCGCGCAGAAATGGGCCAAGGCACCTTTGGCAAAGTTCGTGTCATTGTCGGTGATAATGCTGTGGGTATGCCATACCGGATGGTGATGTCGGAGATGAAAGTCACAGCAGTCGGACCATTC
The DNA here is from genome assembly GCF_002575655.3 of Aegilops tauschii subsp. strangulata. Lineage (NCBI taxonomy): Eukaryota > Viridiplantae > Streptophyta > Magnoliopsida > Poales > Poaceae > Aegilops > Aegilops tauschii. The sequence goes on along the minus strand of NC_053035.3, from coordinate 203,014,365 downwards.
AGCTTCTTGATTGGTTTTGCTTCTATCCACTTGGTGAACTTGTCCACTGCGACAAGCAGATGAGTCATGCCACCTCGTGCTGTTTTGAATGGTCCCACCATGTTCAGGCCTCAGACAGCAAAGGGCCAGGCAATGGGGATAGTCTTGAGTGCAGAAGCCGGCTGATGTGGTTTGGAGCGAAACTTCTGGCACCCTTTGCATTTTTGGACCAAATCTTTGGCGTCTTCTAAAGCAGTCAGCCAGAAGAAACTGTGGCGGAAAGCTTTGGCCACGAGTGCTCTTGAAGCCGCGTGATGACCACACTCGCCTTGATGAATATCTTTGAGGATTGCTTGGCCGTGCTCCGGCTCTACGCAGCGCTGGTAGACACCAGTGACACTGCGCCTCACAAGCTCTCGGTTGACTATGGTGTATGCTGCTGCCCGGCGTTGCACTTGCCGGGCCGAGATCTCATCAGTTGGCAGCTCTTTGTTCACCAGGAAGTTGAGGATGGGCTTGGCCCATGAAGGCGCTGCAATTTCTTCGATTGCTAGGACTGCTACTTGCACGAGGGCGGTTGGGCCGGGAGGCGGCGGGTTGGAGTCAGCTGCCGCTTGCTGAGTCGGTGAAGTCCCCAGGCCGACTGCAGCAGTCCCCGAGCCGGGTTCTGAAGTCCCCGGGCCGGGTGCGGCTGTTGCAGTCCCCGGGTTGCCTGCCGAATTCTTCGTGCCGGCTGCTGGGGTCCTTAAGTCGGATCCGACTGCTTCAGGAGAAGCTGGCACAAAGATGGAATCCGACTCTGGCGATGACTTGACAGACGGCTTGAGAAGGCGTTGTAAGGCGATGCCGGTTGGTATTGCTTGATGGGTGGAACCGATTCGTGCCAAGGCATCTGCTTGCTCATTGTCGTTCCTTGGCACATGGAGAAACTCGCATCCTTCAAAGTATCCACTGAGTTGTTGTACGAGGAAACGGTAGCTCGCCATGTTTGCATCCTTGGCGTCCCAGTCGCCCGACGACTGCTGGACCACCAAATCAGAGTCACCATAGCACAGGATCCGGCGAATGCCGAGTTCCTTGGCAAGCCGGAGCCCGTGAATGAGTGCCTCGTATTCAGCGACGTTGTTGGAGGCGGCAAAATGGATTTGCAGCACGTATCTGAGCTTGTCGCCTTTGGGAGAGGTGAGGACGATGCCGGCTCCCAAACCGGTGCGCATCTTGGAACCATCAAAATGCATCCGCCAATGGGTGGAGCCTGGCGCTGGCGATAGGTACTGGGTTTCGGCCCAGTCGATGAGGAAGTCGGCCAGTGCTTGTGACTTGATGGCGGTGCGATGTTGATAGTAGATGGTGTAGGGGGGCCAAATCTATGGCCCATTTGGCCACTCGGCCTGAAGCATCTCGGCTTCCAATGATCTCGGCAAGCGGAGCCGTGCAGACCACAGTGATTGGGTGCTCTTGAAAATACGGCTTCAATTTCTTGGCGGCAAAGTGCACGCCGTAGCACATCTTCTGATAGTGGGGGTAGTTTTGCTTGGAGGCTGACAGCACTTCACTCAGGTAATACACCGGTCTCTGGACTGGTAGTGCCTTGGCTTCCTCCTTGCGTTCTACCACTATGACTGTGCTGACCACCCGGCTGGTGGCGGCGATGTAGAGGAGCATGGGCTCCTTAGGAGTCGGAGCCGCCAGGACAGGCGGAGTGGTCAGCATCTTCTTGAGCTGGAGAAAAGCTTCGTCCGTCTTGTCGTTCCACTCGAAGAAAGTGGTCTTCTTCATGAGCTGGTACATGGGAAGAGCCTTCTCGCCCAGCCGACTGATGAAGCGGCTGATGGACGCCAAGCAGCCGGTGAATTTCTGCACATCCAGCAGTCGGGTGGGAACTTCCATCCTCTCGATGGCCTTGATTTTCACGGGGTTGCATTCTATGCCGCGCTCTGAGACCAGGAAGCTGAGAAGCTGGCCGGCTGGTACTCCAAAGACGCATTTCTCCGGGTTGAGCTTGATTTGAAATCGGCGCAAGTTCTCAAAGGTCTCCTTGAGGTCTTCCAGCAGCGTTCCACGCTTCTCCGTCTTCACCACGACATCGTCCACATAAACGTGGGCGTTCCTGCCGAGTTGCTTCAGGAGGCACTTCTGCATGCAACGTTGAAACATGATGCCGGCATTCCTCAAGCCAAACGTCATGGTTAAGTAGCAGAAGGCTCCAAACGGTGTGATGAAGGCGGTCTTCAGCCTGTCGGCCGGGTTCAGCTTGATCTGGTGATACCCTGAGTATGTATCCAAGAAACTCAACAGTTCGCATCCGGCTGTGGAGTCTATCACTTGGTCAATTCTCGGCAAAGCAAATGGGTCTTTGGGGCAGGCTTTGTTGAGGCTGGTATAATCAATACACATGCGCCACTGCTTGTTTTTCTTCAGCACAAGGACTGGGTTGGCCAGCCACTCTGGAAAGAACACTTCCATGATGAAGCCGGCTGCCAGCAGCCGGGGCTATCTCTTCTCCAACGACTCCTCTTCTCTTCTGACAGGCGGCGCAAGGGCTGCCTGACTGGCTTGGCATCAGACCGGACATGTAGTTTGTGCTCGACGAAATCCGTCGGAACACCCGGCATGTCTTTGGAAGACCATGCAAAGATATCCCGATTCTCACGGAGGAAATCGACGAGCTCGCCTTCCTATTTGCTGTCAAGGCTCGCACCTATGACAGCGTGCCTCTCCAGGTGCTCCGGGTCCAAGGGTATCTTCTTTGTTTCTTTGACCGGTTTGAACGAGCCCTCGCTTCCGACTCCTTGGGGTTGGGCGGCATTTCCGGCTGCTTGCCTGCCATCGCCACAACCCGGTCAAGGAGCCGCTTCTCGGCCGCGATCACAAGGGACTCAGCCAGCCGGCTGCTATCTGCTGCGCAGGCGGACGACTTCTTGTAATCCCCTGCTATGGTCAGAATTCCCTTGGAACTCAGCATCTTCATCTTGAGGTAAGCATAGTGGGGGACCGCCATGAACTTGGCCAGAGCCGGCCAGCCAAGCAGTGCATGGTATGGGCTCTCAAGGTCCACCACCTCAAACCAGACTGGCTCTCGGCGGAAGTGATCTTTGTCTCCAAAGAGGACGTCTATCTGGATTTTGCCGATTGATGAGCAGGAAAGGCCAGGAACTATGCCATGGAATACAGTTCGGCTGGGCTGAAGTTGCCTTTGTTTGATTCCTAACTTCTCCATGGTATCCTTGTACAGGATGTTGATGCTGCTGCCGCCATCTATCAGAACTCGGGAAAAGCGAGCAGCTCGCCTCTCTGTGGCAAAAGTGGCATCCAGAACCAAGGCATAGGAGCCGGGATTGGGCATTACTTTCGGGTGGTCGGCTCTGCTCCAGCTGATGGGCTTCTCGGACCAATGCATGAACTCGGGGGTCTCTGATGCTACTGCATTTACTTCTTGCTGTCGTTGCCGTCTGCTGTGCTTATCGTCGGCCACGCTGGTGAACACGACATAAGCTCCGTGCTCTTCAGGATACTCGTCTTGTATGGCTCCGACTGGTCGAACTGCCGGCTGCTGGGGTGGAGGAGAAGGCGGCTGCCCAGCAGGCGGAGGCAGAAGGCCGTCACCCTTGGCGATCCTAGTGAGCCAATGGCACTTCCGAGTGGTGTGGTTGGACGGCTTCGCGCCACTGTGAAATTTGTAGGGTGCATCAAGAGTCTGCTCATACGAGAAAGCGGGCAGCCAATTGGGCTTGCCGCCCTTCTGGCGCTTGGATGGAGGCTGCCCCTCTGGCTGCTGGTCTTCGACTGTCGCCACCTGCCGGCTCGTTGAAGCCGGCTGCGTGGCCTTGCGTTTGTTGTCGTTGGGTTGCTGGCGCCGACTGGTGTCACCAGCCGGGGCCCGAGGAGCCGGAGGAGCTACTTTGCCAGATGCATCAACTTGGATCTCCGCCTTCATGGAGGAGTCGGCCGTGGCGTATTTATCTGCTATGATCAACAGCTCGTCGAGGGTCGCCGGCTTGTCGCAGAGAAGCCTGTGCTTGACAAGGGTGCCCTCTCGGTCGGCACCCGGGGCCTTGGACACACAAGGAGAGCTGGCGGGGCTTGGGCGGCCGCTTGTACGTGCTGGTGAAGTTGCGGATGAAGGCTTCGATGAAATCGACCCAGCTGTTGATGCTGCGGGGCTTCAGGTTGTTCAGCCATGTCCGGGCCGTGCCCTGGAGCATGAGCGGAACGTACTTCACGGCAACGCGCTTGTTGCCGTTTGCGATGCTGACGGCTGTGGAGTAGTCGACCAGCCAGTCCTCCGGCTTCACGGAGCCGGTGTATTTGGGCGTGTCTCTTGGGAGCGTGAACCCTTTGGGAAAGGGCTCATCTCGAATGCGGGGCCGAAACAGGGCGGACCCAGCTCATCTTCTTCTTCTAGTGCCAGGGATCGGTTGAGGCGGTCGATCCGGTGGCGGGCATCGTTCTCTCCGACTCCTTCTCGGCGGCCAAGGCGGTCGCCAAGTGTCGGGTGCTCAACAGGCGGCGGGGAGACGCGCCTTTCCCTGCGAGGGGGAGGAGGCGGACAGTCATCCCGTCGTTCCACTGCTCTTGGGCGGCCGTCTTGGTCGCGCTCGATGGTGAGGCGAGTCCGGCTACGGCTGGCAGCCGGCTCCTTGTCTCTTCTTCCGCGGACTCCACCAGTCGGCGTCCGGGATGTCGCGCCTTGATCTCGGCGAGGAGGCAGATCGTCGTTTTGCCGGTTGGGCGCCTCAGTGCGGCAGCCGGCCTTGTGTTGCTCAGCAGCCGCGTTGAGGAGTCGCTGGACGCGCTCCGCCATCTGGCGACGCTTTTCGCCCTCGAACTTGTCCAGCTCTTCTGCTGCCGCCTGGGCGGCTCGTATGTTTTCCGCGGGCGTGGCGTAGACGGGGCGGTCTGCCCCAAACAGGCTGGCAATGGCCACGCCGCGCTGCTGGACCGTGCCGATGCGGCTAGGCCCACCAGGAGCCGGCGTGCCACCCACAGCGCGGTCCATCTCGCGCTGGTAGGCCTCCGATAGGCGTCTCATGTTGGCCAGCTTCTTGGCGCTCTCGACGAGCTGGGCGCGGCGTGCTTCCAGCATCTCGGCGTCGGCGTCTTCTGGAATGGGCGCCGTCAGGTCTCGCAGTGCTGCATCGAGCGGGTCATGAGCACCTCCGCCGGAGTGCTCGTTGTGGCCGATGACAAGCACCTCCGTGACAGTGCTTCCGCCGCTCTCCGCGCGAGGAAGCGGCTCGTCGTAGACCACCACGTTGGTGGGGAACGCGTCAAGTGACGCGGTGTCGGAGTCGGCGAGCATCGGGTCGGTGGAGCCAACGGACTCCAAATCTACAGCAGGCTCGCTGGTGACGTGGAGCTGATCGAGGAGGCTCGCGAGGCGGCTCTCAAGCCATCGGTGCCCGCATCAGACGCGGGCTCGTCGAAGAGGCGAACCTCGCCAACAAGATCGGCGAGGCAGCTCGCCGCGCAGGCGACCTCCGCGCCATGCAGCGCGTCGGCGCAGACTCCGTCTGGCGTGCCGGGCTGGCTGTGCTCGCCAGGGAGGAACAGGGTTCCCGTCCAGAACAGGTCTCCGGACGGCGGTGCACCTCGCCCCACGGTGGGCGCCAAATGTCGGGGGTTGGGTGCGACATATGCCAAAGGATGGCTTATCATGGTGGGAGCGAGTAGAACGTCGCCGATGCCTGGAAGCGGGATGAGGCGTAGACACAAACGCCGACGCACTTTACCCAGGTTCGGGGCTCTCCTAGGAGATAACACCCCTAGTCCTGCTCTGCGGGGTCTCCGCATGATCACTAAGGCACTAGTGAATACAATGATGCTCCTCGAGCTGTTTGCTAGAGGTAGAAGAAAGCAAGGCTAACCCTCTCCTCTCTCTATGGTGAGTCTAGTTCTAACAGGTTGGGAACCCTTTGCATGGGTGCCCTGAGGGGTTTATATAAGCCTACCCCCCAGGGGTACATCGGTAATCTCGCCAGGTGTAGGACACGGCTGTCAGCGTCTCCGGCCTCCGGCTTCTCCGCCGGCTGCTTGGGCCCGCCGACTGGTCTGGTACGGAGCCAACAGGCCGCTCCCGCCGCTCGCGGGTCTTGCCGGCTGCTGATCACTGTAGCCGTGATGCTAATGTCGCAGGCTTGATCGGGGGAGCGTGGCTACACTCCCGCCGCTTGGCGGGCGATCACTGTAGCCATTCCGTGTCTTGTCTGGTTAACGGTGCACGGGTCCTGAGGGGGGAGTTGGCCGCCTGCTAGAACTCGGCCGCCTCCAGGTCCGGCTGGTCCGGCTTCCTCCGCCCTCCGGGCTCCCGCTGCCTGGTAGGGCCCGCCGTCTTCGGGCCGTACCGACAGGCGGTCGTGGGAGCAGGGCTCCGCCTGACAGGGATGATGTCAGGGGTGGAGTGGCAACAGTGCCGCGCCGGGCGGAGATCTCCGCCTGTACGGAGCACTGTGGCCACGCTCGGCCCTGGATCTGGGAGGGATGGGCTACATTGTAGCCACTCCTTGTCTTTCTTGATGAGGGTGCAGACTTTGTGGGCACCACGGGCCGACTGCTAGGGCCCGGCTTCTCTGGAAGCCGCCCACTAGGAGTCGGCCGTCTACGGGCAGCCGGCTATTCCTCCAGCCGGCCACCAGAAGGCGGCACTTCGTCTTGATGCCTTGAGGGGCGCAGCCAGCCCCGATGTCTTGAAAGGCTCTGGGTCTCGGGTGAGCCTACCCGTGGCCCATTACTCCGACAATTGTGACCAAAAGCCCAGCTAATTTTAGGGCAATAAGTGAATGTTTAGAAAATGGGGAAAGGCCCAGCCCGTACCAATCTCTTGTCTAGCCATGGACGTGGCCCAACTCTGGGTACACCCCTGAATAGAGCTTAGGTAAATCTAATGTTTTTGTGACGTTTGTCACCAACTCTCTACGTGCAAAAGCAAATTGCTTGCTGTAATCTAGGATCTTGATACATACCTCGAATAGTTGGTTTATATTATCAGCCGTTTTCGCCGATGTCTCGACGAAAAACATATTGTTCATGTCCGCGTGCTCCTGTGCTTCCTTCAGAGAGCAAAGCATATATGGTTCAAAACCTCCTTATAATTCATTCAGCATCAATATCCCAAGACACATTCTCCCAGAAAAATATGCACACCTGAGAAGACACAGTGCGTTTTTCATGTAGGTCAGCCTTATTTCCAACCAAAGCCATGATCATATCCTGGCTACCGTGTCTCTGAAGTTCCTGAAGAAAGAAAGAAAATGATTCTTTAACAACATCATTAAGAAATGAAAGATGAAGGAGGACAGATCATTCAACTTACTCTAGTAACTGCAAAAGTATTACTCAAGCAGTTGACCCTGAATAAAAAGAGGGTAACAGAACATGTGCAGAATTGAACAGTGATCACTTGGGCTGCCTTTGTCACGACTGACAAGGCTGCTCATTTGCAATTGTTTAGACGAGCTCGCATACTAAACGTAACCTTAGGCATGTTTGGTTGGGGAACCAAATGGATTGGACTGGTGGTATGCTGCTGCATATTTAATTATTTATAATCACTTATACAATGAGATTGGCTATAAGGTTGGCTATTAGATTAGTCCTTTTCTCCACCTTCTCTCTTTCTCTTTTCCTCCATATTTACTATGTTTGCCATGGAGCACATGTAGAGGTGGGCTCTTGCATGAGAGCCGACACCCCTCATTTCTTTCTTCTCTCTCTCTCCTCCACATAGACAAAAGTGGTAACATAAGCAGGCTATAAGACCCTTATTATACTTGCTCTAATGGAAACCTAACAGATTGACTGTTTAGAAAAATGCCATGGCAAAATAAAAATCTGGTATAACAAGTTAGAAGCAGAAAGGTAAATCCAACCAAAATACATAAAAGGACACATTACAAAAGCGTAAGAGTAACTTTGGTAGCTTGTTGCCAAGCAGAGCAGAAGGGAAAAGATGGTATACCTTCACCCAATATTGTGCTTTGTTGAATGATTCTGCACTTGTTATGTCATAGACAACGATTGCAGCACCAGCTCCCCTGTAGTACAGAGGTGCTAATGCAGCATACCTGAAAATTGGTCTGTTGTCATGACTTCTTGTGTGGTAAGAAAAGCATTTTAAATGCTTGCAGATAACATAAATCAGCTAAGCAGAATGTATGTGAAAGTACAAGATGGTACAGTAATTTTATACTAGAAATCAGTGCAAAGATGTACTATAGCCTATAGGGATGATTTAACCACAGAATGTGTACCTCTCCTGGCCAGCAGTGTCCCATATTTCAAACTTCACTGTTGTGGAGTCCTCCAATGCCAATGTTTGTGACAGAAATGATGCACCAATAGTTACCTAAATCCATCGTAGTTAAATAAGATGAAAGAAATACTGTATGTAGAAAGCGACAAGGGAAATCATTCCTAGTGTTCAGAAAGTTGGACAAAATTGGGTAGTTGTTTCACCTTTGATGTGGGATCAAACTGACCACGGACAAAGCGAAGAACAATGCAGCTTTTCCCAACACCAGAATCCCCCAGTAAAACCAACTACACAATAGTGAAAATGGAATCAACAGGCATAGTTTCTTATTTTAATTCAACTTGATGTTAACAAAGGAGATGCCAAATACTGCAAGGACATAAACTTTGAACTAACAACGAACAAATAAATAATCTAAAGAGAATAGCATATAGCAGACCTTCACTTTCAAATTCTTTGAGTCAGTTGCAGAGTTCTCGTTGTTGATATTGCCCAAGCCTCCAGTACTGTTTGCTGAATAAAATGACCATTTATGCATCAGCATGAGAAAAAAAATGTCCGCTTGCAAGTCGAGTCAAATGGAAAGAGTGAATTCTGGACACATATGACGGACCACAGAATGAAACAACCCATAAATATACATAGCAAACACAACTGAAGAGCTAATTAATGTTCAGCCGGAACTTAAGTTCCGATTGTTGATGTTTTATTCGAATTCGAATGCTACATTCAAGCAGCTCTAGCAGAATATTTTTTTAAAGTAGCTATAGCAAATTAACTTAACTTGTCAATACTAGGTGAAAGAATGCTACACTTTAGAACATAAAATAAAAAAGTATGAAATACTCCGAAATCTCCCTAACATCATGTTTTATACAAAATATCTTACAGATTACATGTGGCTCAAAGTGGTAAAATAAACGCCCAAGCATCCTTCTTCACACACTAGTCTTCTTATCCTAAGCATGAGCCTAGATCACAACAAGTACAAGCATATCCCATTTCATGGTACGTTTGACAACTAATTTCCTTCTTTTTAAGAGAAAATTGAAGAGATTCCTTTCTGGGTAATATTAAAAGAAGAAGGTGTAAAGTAGATGGAATCATGAGATTTTATTTCTCGGTTTACTAATGACTGGGGTTGGATGTGGTCTATCAATGGACATCAAGAGACTGGATATAAATTTGCTGGTTGAAGCCAGATTCTATGTTCAAACTTTACATACTATTACAGAACCCAGTGAACCAATATTTGGAACTTGTGATCAAATATCCTAATCCAATCAATCAATATGCCTTCAGGGTTACTAATACAGGTGTCTGATAGACCTTGCCAGACAGGTGCACTTGATGCAATCTTTGACCCCTAGCTCTCGCAGGGGACCCCCAGGCTAAGGCATTTCAAATTGTAGGAGTCAAAGGACATAACCTTGACAAACATCAAATGATCCGAACTCCCAAGAGACGGCTGTACTCGGAAGGTAGCTGACTCAGTGCCCCTCCATCATCATCATGTAGATATTCCTTTTGTAGATAATTTTACCCTTCAGACCCTGACTTATTCTGTTTGGGGGTATATTAATTCTTCTTGTGAGAGAAGCCCTGTAAATACCACTTTTACATGTTGTCATTTGTAATAATTATGGTATCAATCTCACCAAATTTGGTGTTCTTGGAGAACCCGTCACTAGGACATACACATCCCTTTTAAGTAATAAAGCGCCCTTTATCGAAAAAGGACATATACGTCACCCTCACTCCCTCAGGGACTCCTTCGCCAGCTTACATACGTGTATCAATGAGACTAAGGTACTCCCTCCGATCCATACGTGTATTGGAGGGAGTACCAATTTAGGAACCCAAACCTATACATAACCCTATTGTCAAAGACACCAACCCACAAAATGCAGATGCCTACAAATTTTGTGTTATTGCTCCCACAATAGCATGATCCTCAACCGCAATAACTAGTATTTGATCCTACATGTTGGTGAGAAGCAATTCTATATTATCAACATTCTGGATGCAGTGGTAATCCAAAAGCTACCAAAAACAGAACTAGTTGTGAGTATATCTGCCTAGCAATCTAACTCTATTTATCATCGCGGAAATTCATAATTTCGCATCTACATGACCACCTAGTGTTAGTGTACTAATTGCAGCTGAGAACTGACCAACCTAAAAAGATTAAACTTTCCCCAACACAAACTCTAACCTACTCCACGATCATGAATGCAGTCCCTTATGTTATATGGAAGAAAATCTAAGAAATCATATACACACGCTTACCAAATACAGTACGAACCAAACACCTCAACAATTAAGCAACATGCTACCGGGCCGCCGTCGCTAGTCCCCGCCAAGATTTACCCCCAAACAACACCAGCATTGACCTGCCTCCTGAGCCGTTAATAGAAAGGCTAAAATTACCCCCATCTTAATCCATCCCGTAGGGCAACATCCTGACCTGAGATTTCCATACTCCAGCTTCCATATGCAGCGCGACAGAGGAATAAAAAGGATCCAAGGGCCAAGTAGGGAAATTAAGAGGTCGCCTTGGCCTGTTGGCGAGAAGGAGGCCAACCTGGCAGAGACGACGAGCAGCCCATGGCCGGCGTAGTGGCGCCGGAAGCAGATCAAGGCGGCGGTCAGCGGTAGTCGGCCGTCGAAGTGGAGTTCGTTTTTGCTCGCTTGCAACTTTTGGCTGTGCCTGTGCGTCGGTCGCTACCCGTCACGCGCGGTTCAGCCGATGGTGTAGTCAGGCTGCAAGTTTTTCTTTTTATTTATTATGGAATGGCCTTCATGACTAGCTTTATTAACTTAAAATCACACTTACATTATCTGTCAAAAGGCTAAAAAAAAAACTAGAAGATGTATCCGACCACAACATGGGTGGATTACACCTGCCATAATTAGCTACCTCATGGGCAACCATATTAAACTCTCTTATTACAATGCTCAATAGAAACCTTTCCGAAATCTGGTAGTAGACTACGACATTTATTCAAAATCGGTGTTGCCACCATAAAGTAACCCTCATCGTTGTTTAATGCTTCGACCAAAGTAATATTGTCTGATTGGACAACAACCTTGGTGCAACCAAGGCTGAGCACCAACAGCAAGCCTTGCCGAAGAGCTTATACTTTCGCGTATACAACATCTGCCACATGTTTCATTTTTGTTGTATCTACTGCAACAAATGCACCATTATGATCACAGAAAACCGCCCCACATGCTTCACTTTTATCTTCATTGAAAAAATAAGCATCAACATTTAGCGCTACAGCCTCTGACAGAGGGCAATGCTCCAGGTTTACTTGTAGCGCGAACAAAGTTCAGACTAAGAGCATGAATGGTCATCGTTGTTCGAGATATATTTTGGACCTCCTCTCGTCTGACCATCATCCTTCTCTGCCACCATAAATACCAACATGTCGCTGCCACAATCTTAGGTATTACTATGGGACCCTTGTATTGACATTGGAACTTACTCTCGCATAGCATGAACTCAAAGCATTTTTGCTCCCAAGCGATCTACCATTAGCGCCTCAGCTATGATTTCATAAAGTCCCAACTCTTTCCATATCTGCTTGGCCCTTTCAAATAAATAAACCATGCCAGATATCTTCAACGCCTTGTTGACATAGTGGGCATTGACCACTAGGGCCAATGTGACAATTTGAAAGGGTTGACAGGAAAGGTATTGTGTAGTGAAGGCATCGCCACACAAAAAGATTCACTTTTTCTGGCATTTTCAAGTTCCAAATCTTTTTCCATACTGGATGGTTTTGAGAGCTAGATTGTCCCATGTCCACCTTAGGTCATGTTTGCCATTGAGAAGCTTATTGAGGAAAAGTTTTCCTGCCCACATATCCCGAAAGTTTATATGCCACCAGTTCGCGACACACTCCAGATTGTGAAGGACATCGGCAAAGGGAAGATATCGATTGTTGCCACTGCTCCTACTTCTATGTCTGCTTCTGCTAAAGCTCCGAAGATCAAGAAGGCAAAAGTTGAAATCCCTCGTGAAGGAGAATCCTTCACTGTACAAGATTTGTCTTCGCACCCAGCAAGCCCTGGAAAGTCATATCAAGCTCGACCGAAAATTGAAGTTAGAAATGATGACTGAGATTAATCTGCTTCACAATTATTCTCGCCAAGCTCTCTTGTATGAGAAGGAACAAAAGAAGCGCTCTTGGACCCTTCTGCGTAAGCATTACTCTCGCAAACAACTATCTGCCAACGGTATCGAGAAAGAATACGATTATCTGGAGTTGTTTGAAGTTCCTCGCATCCGAAGGCAAACCCAGTGCTTCCTCAGCGTTCCCCCTCCACCGACCTGTTGTTTGTTGAACCAAATGATGATCTTGAAGACACAACAGGAACATTTATCTTCAAGCCAGATGCACCTCGCGCAACTACTCCCGAAGCTGATCCCGAAGCCCATGCTGCGTCTCCAACTCCTACTTCGGCCTCGACCATCGCTCGCTCTGTTTTGCCAAACAGTTCGAGTTCTGATTCTGAGGATTCTTCGGACGAGTAGTTCCTCGCATGCATTCTCTTTCCTTTTTGACACTTGTTGACAAAAAAGGGGAGAAGAACATCGAGTGATAGATAAGCGGGTTATTTGTAGGGTGTTTCCTTACGCCATTTGTTTCTCTGTTGAACTATTTGATTTTGGAACTTAATGCACCGCATGTGGTGTTGGAATATTTGGTCGTCATGTACCGTTAATAACCTCCCTGCAATGCTATTCGCTTCCAATTATCTGTTTGCAGGTGAAATCGAAAGCTTACTTCCTTGCAATAATTATCCTCGATTCTTATCTATCGTGCAGGCAAAGTAAAAGCATTTCAAGGAGGATTGGAAATCATGCTTCTCTAGAAGAGATATTTAACTCCTTGAAACTATATGTGTCTTATGATTATATATTCTATAATGATTCTCTTTCGCTATCTAACCTTGCAGGGAAGTTAGCTTCAGATATAATTTCTTGCGATTCGATAGCGAACTCTCTCTATCTATCTCATAAATTGTTTTTCCTCGCATATCTCCATTATATCATCCTTGTTGCAGGAAAACCTCATCTGAAGCATATCTACTCCGAGCAATATACATGTGATTCCCTTACTCTGATTCTCCTCGAGTATCCAACTTGCAGGGAACTTATATCTCTTGTGGATTCAAACCATGTTCTGAGTGAAGCCTCATGGATTATCCTTCGTCACAAATCATTTCAAAGTATTCACTTTTTCTAACAATTATTTTTCAAAGGTTGTGTGTGACAGGAATTACCTCAAACACTGTCGAGTGCATTGAAAGAGACCACGAATGAGATTATATGTCAATGTCACTAATACGAAGATTCATTTCGCTACCGTCCGATTTATCTCCTATGCATTCTCCAAATTATGCATACCTTCAGGGGGGCGTGTTTTATATTCTTAATTATCTCTCGTCTTTTATTATCCTTCACAATCCATCTCATTCCGTTATCTATCTTTCGATGTGTTCTGTTTTGTCAACAATCGTCCAAAAAGGTGGAGATTGTTGGTGCAATATTTGCCCTCTTGTGTTTTGGAGATTGTTGACAGAAACAGACATGGACTAATTTGTTTCCTAGTGCACACAGAGAGAAATAGTCCATGCAGAACCGAAGAGAATGTTGTCTCCGGTGCCAAGTTCGAGGAACTTCACGAAGAATATTTGTGTTGCAGATACGAATGAGCTACATCTGTCGAAGACATGTAGGCGAGAAGATTGATGTGAAGGAGTTAACCCCTCAAACATTTATTGCTGATGTGAAGCAATTGGTATGGAGATTCTGTCCGAAGAAAGTTGACTGCACCGAATGGAAGTCGAAGACAAAGTGAAGACGTAGTATTCACTTCGTTGTTCTTCTTTCATTTATTCGAGTCATAGGACCTCCGCTATTAAGAGGGGTATAGGTTCTCGAAGCTTAGATCCGTTGTGATGCTTAGCCCAAAACCTATGAGAGACTGAGAGAAATCTCTTTATGTTTCGAATGATTACCTGTCAGCAGTAGACGATGGTCTTCGTGCTGCAGGAGATATCTTTCGAACTGATGAGTTAGCATTACTTGCTCCACAAGGAATGTTACCGTTGTGCTCAATTTTCGACCGTTGGACTCGTGTCGTTCGGCCATTGGCTGCTCCACATGTCCATTTTGGTCTTTTCTTTCAGGGAAGGTTGCGGCTATAAATAGCCAACCCGCTCCAATGTTGCCCGTTGGCTGCTTCGCTTAAGATTTCTGAGAAGATTGATTGAGCATCCCCTCTCCGAGTGATTTGAGTTTAAGATCCACCAAGAGAAAAATCAAGAGCCAAACTTAGACAGTGGTTGAGCATCACAGTAGTTCTGAGTCAAGAGTTCTTGTACCTATTACTCTTGAGAGCTGCTCACTCTCTAGACGGATATGTGTCGGCTCGAGTGTTGAAGAGCCATTGTCTTCACCGAGAAAGATCTTCAGCAACCAAGAGTCATTGTGGATCGCGAAGAGGTCTGTCGAAGGTTTGGAGTCCGCCGACAAGTATTTACCATGAGTAAAATCAACTGGAGTCTGATCAGCTCAGAGTTGAAGGAGAATAGGGCGAAGAGAGTTTATCTTCTGTGTTAAATCACAACCCCTCCAACCAGACGTAGTCCTTTGGCTACCACTGGTTCACTTTACCTTACTTCATTACCTTCAACAGTTTACTTTCGTGCTCTGTGACGATTGTTTATCTGATCAATCATTAACTGTTGCATATTATTCGTTCATGTCACCTTTGTCATTCCCATCTACTATAGTGCGTTGCTCATCTTGTTGCATTCTCATTATTCAATTTAGTCGTCTCAGTCGTATAAATTTCTCTGTGCACTTATCTTGTTAAGATTAGTGTGAATTCCCTGTGTCAATTTCATTCACCTCATCGTTGATCTTTCTTGTGCTTTTCCTTTGTAGTTCTCACTCTGCTTTTCTCTCATGCTTCTGCATCTATTCATATATTGCATTACCATCATCATTTTCAAACATGCGATATCATATGCTCGAACCATTATTGCTTCCTACCTCGATAGTTTTGTTTGTCAATAACGTGCTTGATTAAGTTCTTTTCTACCAAACCTTATTTTCGCTGATGTGCTTGGGATCAGTTCAAAACATTCGCAAGAATTTTTGAATCTCCCATTCACCCCCCTCTGGTCGATATACTCTCGGTCCTAACACTATTCCGTAAAATATGATAATGATATAGGTAGTAAGGGGGAGAATATCATAGGAGAGAGCAATGATAAGGGAACTGTAATAATACCTATTGGGGATATCATATGCTTAGAAGATGAAAGTGAGGGGGAGAAAACTGCCAATACAAATGTAGAAGGTGATAATACATTAATACCTGAAGCGTATGAAAATCTTCCAGGTCAACAAGAGATGGGAACAGAAGATGGGGAAAGGTTGTACCTCAGGAAGTTGATGAAGTTGTGGATCAATCACAAGTACTAGAGGAGGCACCAACAAGTGAAGAAATGGCTCATGATGAGGGTGATCCTGAAGCTACTAAAACCCAAATACCATCCTCTAGTGCTCAAATAAATAATGAACCGATTGCCTTACAAAAGGTTAAAAGAAAAGTAGATGTACCTATTGTTGGGAATCGTTGCATGGAAAACAAAAAAAATTCAACGCACACGCAATGACCTATCCATGGAGATGCATAGCAACGAGGGGAAGAGTGTGTCTATGTACCCTCGTAGACCATAAGCGGAAGCGTTTCACAACGCGGTTGATGTGGTCGAACTTCTTCGCGCTTCAACCGATCAAGTACCGAACGCATGACACCTCCGCGTTCTGCACACGTTCAGCTCGGTGACGTCCCTTGCCTTCTTGATCCAGCAAGACGTCGAGGTAGTAGATGAGTTCCGTCAGCACGACGGCATGGTGATGGTGAAGTGATCTCCACAGGGCTTCTCCTAAGCACTACGAAAATATGACCGCGGGTGTAAACAGTGGAGGGGGGCGCCGCACACGGCTATGCAATTGTCTGGTCTGTGCTAGGCGCCCCCTCCCACATATATATAGGTGGGAGGGAGGGAGGAGCAGCCATAGGAGGCGCCCAAGTAGGAGGAATCCTACTTGGAGTCCCTCCCAAACCGCGCCCCCTGCCATATATAACCGAGGGAGAAGGAAAGAGGGGGAGAGGGAAGGAAGTGGGAATCCTAATCCACGCTTTCCTTTCCCTTCTCCCCTTTCCCTCCCCTCCTTAGGCCGGCCCATATGGGGGGCACCCCAGTCCCTTGTGGCTGGTGTGTTTCCCCTCTTGGCCCATAAGGCCCATATCTTTTGCCGGGGGCGCCCGGAACCCCTTCCGGTGACCCGATAAGTACCCGGTACCCCCCGAAATACTTCCGGTGTCCGAATACCATCGTCCTATATATCAATCTTTACCTCTCGGCCATTTCGAGACTCCTCGTCATGTCCATGATCTCATCCGGGACTCCGAATAACATTCGGTCACCAATTCACATAACTCATATAAGACTATATCGTCATCAAATGTTAAGCGTGCGGACCCTACGGGTTCGAGAACTATGTAGACATGACCGAGACACCTCTCCGGTCAATAACCAATAGTGGAACCTGGATGCCCATATTGGCTCCTACATATTCTACAAAGATCTTTATTGGTTGAACCGACTACTGGGTATGAACCGCCCAGGAGGGGCCGGGTCATACCACTGGCGACTTATCGATGAAGATGGCGGGTCATAGCAAGCCTATTTGACTGCCCAAGACCCAGAGGTGACTTGACGCCCAAGAGGATGAACTGCCATATGTATGACTTGTATTGTAAGGCAAGCTTAGTTAGTCACCGAGCCGGACACGTTGTGTATGAGCCGGCCGGGACTCTGTAAGCCACCGGGCATCAACCTGTGTATATAAAGGGTGACCCGGCGGCAAGTTAAGGGCAAGAAACAAGAGATCGAGAACTAGGTCAAGCGTATTCGCTCCCTGGTAATCGGGACCCAAGCAATACAATCCCAAAACTGGAGTGAGCCTTTACCTCCACCGCGAGGGGCCGAACCAGTATAAACTCTCTGTGTCCTTTGTCCCGATTAACCCCTTTAAGCTAACCTAGTTGCGATGGCTCCACGACTAAGTCCTTTCGCTAGGACATCTGCCGTGTTAAGTCCACGACAGTTGGCGCCCACCGTGGGGCTAGCGCACGGTGGTTTCGAGTTCTTGAAGGGCAACTTCAAAGGGATCAAGGGATACATTGTGGGCCGGATGACCAAGAGTCGTCATGGCAAGCCCTACATCGACGACGCAGGCTGGGGCCCCGAGGCCGACTCAATTGAGTACGGGTACCGGGTCCCCTTCGGCGGAATCCACGTCTTCATCAGCAAGATCGGCGAACCGGGCCCTGAGTCGGACACCTGCACCGACATCATCGAGACGGCTCAGCGTGCACGGCCCGCCAAGTTTCAACCCGCCATGAAGCATGCCTTTGTTGATTTTATCCATGGGGCGGAATTTGAGGAAGGATCTATGTCTGGTGGTGAGACGGCCATCTACTCTGATGGTGAGTCGTCAACCAGTGAGACCAATTCAATGTATCAACTACAAGACAGCCGGCTTGGGGGCTGTTCCGATGGTGACAGTATTCCGGACCCCTATGAGCCGCCGAACAGGGTGGTGATCTTCATGGCCAGTACACAGCCGGCGCTCGGCTCAACAACCGTCGTGGCTATGACCTCCAGCTCAACGGCTGCGGCAATGGCTGGTGCTAGCGGCTCTGTGCGCCCGCCGGCTCAGGTTCTGACAGAGTTGTTGGAGGCTTTGGCAACTTTGATGGGGGTGGAGGTGACCCCAGACACTCAGGAACATCATAAGGTTGATGTGGCGAAGCTATGAGATGATATAGCTCAAGCTAAGGAGGAGCTGGCGGCTGAGAACGCTAGGATGGCTATGGAGCGAGCTGCTTTGGACGCCCAGGCACAACGGATTCAGGCAGACTCTTTCCGGCTCACCCTGGATCAAAACGCTTCAAATAAAATCATGAGAAGGAGGCACTAGAGTCGTTTACCCCCGATTTATGATGCGAGAAACCTCTTCAACACACCTGGCGCAGGGACTAGTGACCCACCAGTGGTAAACTGGGCAGTTGAGGCGCCCGTAACTGGAGCGCCGGTTCAGCCGCGTACGATGGATCTGCCTCGTTTGAGTAATACTCCGCCTCAGCATGTTCCGGCACCGCCTGGTCATTATTCCAACCCTTTGGATAATACGATTGCTACGGCGACACGATTGGCGGCTCTCCCAGTTGAAGGCGAGTCTCTAGCTGCGATAGAGACACGGAGGGCCAGAGAGCTTCTTCAGACAGCACTGGATCAACATGCGGCTTATTCGTACAGCCGTGAAAGGGTTCACTCAACCCCTCGACCAAGCCGGAGTTATAGCCGGCACATTGATTCGCCAGCAGTTTCAAGCAGTGAACATCGTCGTAACCTTGGTGGATCAGGGCAGAGTGCGTCAGGAGGTTGAGTTGGCGGCTCAACTGGCGGCTCAACAACAATCTCCGGTCTATCCATCAACGTCGGTGGAAGAGGGAGTGACCTCTAGAACCTTCGGTGTGCCATGTTTAGTGCCGGCTCTGCGTAATGAGCGCTTACCTAAGGATTTCAAGGGTCCTCGTAAGGTGCCTAATCACACGGCGGATCAGCCCCCAGAGGCTTGGATTGAGAGCTACGAGATGGCTATGGAGATGCTGGATGTTAGTGATGTTGCATGTGCTAAGTATTTCACCATGATGTTGGATGGGCCAGCTCGTACTTGGTTGAAAGGGCTGCCCGCTAACTCCATTAGATCATGGGCGGAGTTGAAAACTCGTTTCATCCAAAATTTTAAAGACACGTGCAAGCAGCCTATGTCGATCCTGGATTTTATTCTTGTGTTCAAGGTGAGGGCGAGTCAACAACCAATTGGGTGCGCCAAATTTCAGCTGTTATACACTCATCGAACAGTATCAATGCCGGTTCAGCAGTCCTGATGTTGGAGAAGAATTGTCGCTTTCTCCCCCTTAAGCAGAAACTGGGGCGACTTAAACGCCACTGCAATGACATGGGAGAGCTCATGGCGGCTCTCGTCAAATATGCCGACTCTGATAGTACCAAAGACCCCGAATCTGATGAGGAGAAGGCGGGTAAGGGGAAGAAGAGTGGCAGTGCGAAGGGACAGCAGCATAACACGGTGGATCACGGGGGCAACGGTAAGCGCAAGGATGAGGGCGGTTTAGACTTTGTGGCCAACACCAATGTGCAGAACAATAATCAGCGTAAGAAGGGAAAGCCGCCCGGCTTGGTGGGCCAAAGTTCAACCTGGAGGCGATGATGAATCAGCCTTGCCCAAAGCATGGTACGCACGAGAAGCTGGCCAATCATTTATGGAAGGATTGCTTCATCATGAGGGAGTATAGAAATTCCAATTTTTTCCAGAACAATCATGGCCCGAATGGCGGTTCAGGATCCGGATCTCATAGGCCTGGCTTTGGTGGCGACGGCTCAAATTCTGGTTTCCAGGGCCAAGGCAATCAAGGTGGTTTTAATCAGCAGTCTGGTCAAGGGAATCAGCAGCAGCAGTCTGGTTATCAGAGTAATCTGAAGCAGTTGAATGGTGGACAGTATCATGTGTTCACCACGAGTTTATGTAAATGAGACCAAAAAATTCATAAAAGGGCAGTAAACACAGTTGAGCCGGCGGTTCCCCGTTTCTTGCGATGGTCTGAACATCCTATTCTTTGGAGCCGTGAGGATCACCCGCCCCGGGTTGACAATCCGGGTCAGTTGGCTTTGGTGGTTGCACCTCAGGTTGGAGGGTACAAGTTCACTAAAGTACTCATGGATGGAGGCAGCAGCATCAATATCCTTTACTATGATACTTTCCGTCGTATGGGCTTGACTGATAA
The DNA here is from genome assembly GCF_002575655.3 of Aegilops tauschii subsp. strangulata. Classification (NCBI taxonomy): domain Eukaryota; kingdom Viridiplantae; phylum Streptophyta; class Magnoliopsida; order Poales; family Poaceae; genus Aegilops; species Aegilops tauschii. The sequence goes on along the minus strand of NC_053035.3, from coordinate 202,994,169 downwards.
GGATCTTAAGCCGTCTAATACTATTTTTCATGGAGTGGTGCCTGGCAAATCGATGTATCCAGTGGGCAAGATAGCTTTGGAGGTGGCTTTTGGTGATGAGCATGATTCCAGAGCGGAGACATTAACATTTGAAGTGGTTAAGATTAAGAGCCCTTATCATGCCTTGTTTGGGCGGCCAGCTTATGCCAAGTTTATGGCAAGGCCTTGTTATGTTTATTTGCAGCTCAAGATGCCGGGTTACAAGGGCACCATCACTGTGCACGACAACAGGAAGGTAGCCTTGGAATGTGAAGAAGGTGATGCCGCTTATGCTAAGAATTGAAATTTTATAAAGATAATGTTGACCCCGCGGATATGACACCTTTGAATAAGCCAACTATAGAGCACGATCCCTTGCTGAAGTTTAAGTCGGCAGACGACACTAAGCTGGTTGACTTTGTTTCTGGCGACTCATCTAAGCAGTTCAGTATCAGTGCTAATTTGGATCCAAAATAGGAAAGTGCGCTCATCAAGTTCATCCGTGAGAACTGGGACATCTTTGCATGGAAGCCTTCAGACATGCCAGGTATACCGAGGGAACTCGCTGAGCACACTCTTAATATTGATCCAAAGTTTAAACCGGTCAAGCAATTCCTTCGTCGCTTCAATGAAAAAAGACGTAAGGCCATTGGTGAAGAAGTGGCCCGGCTCTTGGCAGCAGGGTTTATTGTTGAAGTTTTTCATCCTGAATGGTTGGCTAACCCGATGCTGGTACTTAAGAAGAATGGCACTTGGCGCATGTGCATGGATTATACGGACCTTAATAAGGCCTGCCCGGCTGATCCTTTTGCTCTCCCTCGCATTGATCAGATTATTGATGCTACGGCGGGTTGTGAGCGCTTGAGTTTTTTGGATGCTTATTTTGGGTATCATCAGATCAAGATGGCAGTTAAAGACCAGGACAAGATAGCCTTCATCACTCCTTTTGGAGCCTTCTGTTATGTGTCTATGCCTTTTGGGCTCAAGAGTGCCCAGGCAACTTACCTGCGGTGTGTGCAAAATTGCCTTCATGATCAGATTGAGCGCAATGTTCATGCTTATGTGGATGATATTGTGGTGAAATCAAGGAAGAAAGAGACCTTGATAGATGATTTGAAAGAGACCTTTGACAATCTCCGGGTCTACAAGATGATGCTTAACCCGGCCAAATGTGTCTTTGATGTACTAGCAGGCAAGCTCTTGGGTTTTCTGGTTTCTGAAAGAGGCATTGAGGCTAACCCGGAAAAGATCAAGGCTATTACTTCCTTGGCTAAACCGGCGTGTATCAATGATGTTCAGTGTCTGGCGGGTCGTATTGCGGCCTTAAGCCGGTTCATAAGCCGGTTGGGAGAAAAAGCCATCCCTCTATACCAGATGATGAAGAAAACTGTTCACTTTGTCTGGAGTGATGCTGCTGACAGGTGTTTGAAGCCTTGAAGAAACAGTTAACTGAGCCGCCGGTCCTTGCCACTCCCATTGATAACGAGCCCTTGTTGTTATATGTGGCTGCCAATAGTCGAGCTGTCAGCGTGGCAATTGTTGTGGAGAGGAAGGAATCAAGCAAGGAATATCCGGTGCAACGGCCGGTTTATTACATCAGTGAGGTGCTCATTGAGTCCAAGCAGAGATATCCGCATTGGCAGAAGCTGGTGTATGGGGTGTTCATGGCTAGTCGAAAGCTCGAGCAATATTTTTTGGGTCATCCCATCATTGTGGTTAGTTCTACTCCTTTAGGGGATATTATTCAAAACAGAGAGGCCACAGGTCGGGTAGCCAAGTGGGCCATTGAGCTTGGACCCCATGGTTTGAAATACATGCCTCGCACAGTCATCAAGTCTCAAGCACTTGTGGATTTCATCAATGATTGGAGAGAACTATAGATGCCTGAGGAGAAGCCAGATAGCACATATTGGACTATTCACTTCGAGGGATCCAGGCAGTTGGAAGGCTCAGGGGCTGGAGTTATTTTGACTTCCCCACGAGGTGATAAATTTTGTTATGTTTTAAGATTGATGTTCCCTTGTACTAACAATGCAGCTGAGTATGAAGCCTTACTCCATGGTCTTCAGATGGCTAAGGAGATGAATCTAAGCCGGGTGAGGTGTTTTGGTGACTCACATTTGGTGGCTCAGCAAGTTTCAGGCACTTGGGATTCTAAGGACCCACTCATAGCGGCTTACCGCCGCGAGGTTGATGCTATTGCTGGTCATTTCAAAGGTTATCAAGTGGAACATGTTGATCGCAGGAAAAATGAGGCGGCTGATGCTTTGAGATGGTTAGGGTCCCAGCGTAAGCCGGTGCCACCTAACGTTTTCCTTGATATTCTACATAACCCTTCAGTCAAATTGCCTATAGAGGAAGATCTTGCTATTCCTGACCCCGGAGGCACAATTGGTGGCGGCTCTTCATGCTATTCCTGATTGGACAGTTCCATATTTGGCTTATATGACCCGGGGCGAGTTACTTGAAGATGAAACTTTGGCCAGGCAGATAACCCGCCAGTCTAAGTCAATGACTATTGTTAATGGAGAGTTGCACCGCTGCAGTGTCACAGGGGTGTTTCAACGTTGTGTTTCTCCTGAGGAAGGCCGTGAGATTCTACGAGAGATTCATGAAGGGGATTGTGGTCATCATGTCGGCTCTAAGTCTCTTGTAGCCAAGGCTTTCCGTCATGGGTTTTATTGGCTGACGGCTCATGCTGATGTCGAAGATTTGGTTAGTAAATGTGACGGTTGTCAGAAATTTTCAAGATGAGCTCATGTGCCGGCTCAAGAATTGAGGATGATTCCAATCACTTGGCTGTTTGCAGTCTGTGGGCTTGATATGGTTGGACCTTTCAAAAGGTCCAAGGATAAAAAGACCAACCTTTTGGTGGCGGTTGACAAATTTACAAAGTGGGTTGAGGCAGAGCCAGTCAGTAAGTGTGACGCGGAGACAGCGGTTCAATTCATCAAAAAGGTGATTTTCTGTTGGTTATCCCCACAACATTATAACTAATAATGGCACTAATCTGTCCAAGGGTGCTATGAAAGAATTCTGTCAATGAGAGTATATTTTTCTTGATGCATCATCAGTGGCTCACCCCCAGTCCAATGGCCAAGCTAAAAGAGCCAATCAAGAAATTTTGAGAGGCATCAAGCCCCGGCTTATGGTCCCTTTGCAAAGGATGCCGAGTTGTTGGGTGGAGGAATTACCCTCAGTGTTATGGAGCATCAATACTACCCCCAACAGATCAATGGGTTACACGCCTTTCTTCATGGTTTACGAAGCAGAGGCGGTTCTCCCTAGTGACATCCGTCACGACTCGCCTCGTGTGGCGGCTTATGTCAAATCTGATAATAAAAAAGCACGTCAGGATGCACTTGACCTATTGGATGAGGAGCGTGACCTTGCGGCGGCTCGTTCGGCGATTTACCAGCAAGATCTGCGTCGTTATCACAGCCGCCGGGTTTAAACCAGAACCTTTCAAGAAGGAGATTTGGTGCTCCAGCTTATCCAGGATCAAACTGATATGCACAAGCTATCCCCGCCTTGGGAAGGGCCTTTTGTGGTCAGCAAAAAGCTGAACAATGGATCATACTACCTCATTGATGTTCAAGAGCACAAGGACTCACGCAAATCTGAGGAGGAGACCCGTCGGCCCTGGAACATTGCTCATCTTCGGCCTTATTACACTTGAGCCACCGGCTCTTGTGATGTACATATTTCTATCAATGTATATATTATGATGAATATAATAAAGCCGGCATCCCTGATAATTCAGGGCCTCTGTCGTTTCATTTCTGAGAATATGAGTCTTTATTGTCACTTCATACGATCACTTGGGGGCTTCCTGCTTATTGAGCATAGCTATGACTACCCTCTTGATCCGGCTTGTACGCCATGATTATAAAATTCTTGGGGGCTTCCTACTCATTGAGCATAGCTATGACTACCCTACTATTCCGGCTTATACGCCTGGAATAAAATATTACTTGGGGGCTCATTGTTAATGAACAAGAGCTTTGTTGTCCCTTGTACCAGGTGTATTCACCAAAAATCCGGGTTATCATGCCTTTGTTTGCCTGCCACTCCGACCAGGTAATCCTGGAATGACTCGCCATACTCTTGACAATCAATCTTATACAGACCCTGAATTTGTCAAAGTTAAAATGGTGATTGGTCATGTGAGGTCCGCCTTACGGGTTTGAATTAAGGTTTAACTCAGAGGCTCTGCGACCCTTGAATAGCACTTGATATTGAGGCTTGGCAGCCTATGAACGCCTTGTTCTTTCTTCTTTTTGTTTTCTTTGAACAGTGTTTGAGGTTCATATTTTGTTGCCATATTGCCATATGGTTGGAAATTGATTAGGGCCATGTTGCCTCACGGTTCATATATGAATCTATCCGGAGTTTTGTTAAGTCGCCAATATATGATGATTTTGTGCTCGGAGTTCTGGCTCTAAGCTTTGGATGTTACCCCTTGCTGCATATGGCGTGATAAGCCAGCGGTATGAATAAATTGAAGAGGGCGTTGTGCTCTCATCTTTGGGCTATGACCCTTACTGCACGATGCATGATAAGCCGGCAGTGTGGACAAATATCATAGGTATGGTATTTATTCTGTTATGATTATATGAGGTTTTTGATATACCAGCCCTGATTATGGACTATTTAGTCATCAGTGGTTTCTATATGGGGTATTGTGACCCGCCCTGGGGTAAACCGCCAGGGTACCTGTTATTTGTTTATGTACAGGAAAAATGATAAGCATGATCTGCATAATTGGTGATATTATAAGCATAAGTGGCAGATCTTCGGATAACAGATCGATAGTGCTATGCAAATAAACGTGCACGATGGCACGACAGATCATTGTTGTTGACTAGCCTATTACAAGGCATTTGATGGCCCAAAGGGATAGTGTTTTTGAAGACATAGCATCCGTATGTTATGGCTGGTAAACCGGATCATGAGTTAAGACTTCTACTCTTGGCGGGTTGAAGTCTCCGGATCATCCTGTGCTTCTTCTTCTTCATCTCCTTGATTATCCATTGGCCGGAAGTCAAACGTAGCCCAGTTGATACCGGTCAAAGCTCTAAACACAACTTCATCATCAATAAGGTTGGATGGATCAATGTCAGGAGCGAAGGTGTGCTTACGTGTCGGTGGGATGAGATCCACCTCTTGATGAACCGACGCCTTCATCTTCTTGTTTTCAGCATCATAAGCCGCCTGGTATTGGGATAGATTGGTCCCTTCAGCCAGCTTGCTCGCTAACGGACACATTGCTCTTGCTATTTCTGCAAAGTCATCAGCGCTGAAAGGAGACCCATCTTCTTTTACACTAGGGCAACCATCGGCCAAGTCTTCTGGATCAAGATCTGATTGCCACGCCTTTGCCCGGCTTAAGGCAGTCAAGGCGCCGGCTCTGGCAGATGCTCGCTTTAAATCATTGATCCTTTGGGGCAACACTGATAACTTCTCCAATGTTTCCTTGATGAGGGTGGGCGGATGTTTCTTATGAATAGAAGCAGCAATGGTCTGTTGAGCGCCAGTGTATAGCTGTTCTACAAGAGTATAGACAGCCTTAAGCTTGATGTGCATGTCTGAGCCCGACTTGACGCTCCGGGAGCCTGTATCAGTAAAGTTATTGATAAACCAACAGATGATTATGGTATGCCTGCTGGTGTAAGGGAGTAATTTTCCTACTTACCGAAGATGGATGATGTCATGCTATTGATATGATGCTTTAAACCAGACAACTCGTCAGTCACCGGTTTAAGGGCTGCCTCGGCATCCTCTGCTCTCTTTAATAGAGCTGCCTTCTCGGTCTCCCAACCGGTTTTATCAGCGCTGAAGCTCTGTTTCAACTGCTTAATGTTTTCCAATGCAGTCTTCAGTTCTGATTTGGCCTTGGACGTCTCAGATTGCTGAGTTTTTATATTGGCCCTCAGATCGTTGATTTGCGAATCCTTCTCAGTTAGTTCAGCCTGCGACATGAACAAACATGGAAGGTATTATGATCATGATTATTTTTTGAAGTCCCAAGCACAATACAAGTATTTTCCTTGGCACTTAGGGGCTAATGCCTATTGCTCTTTTCAAGACAAATTTATCTGATGACCTGGGCAAAATGATATGATCCGGTTTATAAAGGCTACATATTGGGATATTGTTTCAGCCATGGTGATAAGTCCCGGTTTATTCATACTGATTAATCCGGCCCTTGGGGGCTACAGATGCAAAGTTGATCACTGCTAATTGAAGGCCCGGCTTAACTTGATAGTTTAAGCCGGCCCTTGGGGCCTACTAGTGATGATGTTAATCTATTTTTGGCTATCTGAGAGTCTACAGTATATTCTATTCTATCATATTCTATAGACTTGGCGGCTGACAGTGATATATTTATGAAGAGGATTGTGCTGGATTACCTCGAAGCGCTCCTTCATCAAGTTGACCAAGCCGGCTTCAAAATCACGGCTGGTGTGAAGGCAGCTCAGATAACCAGAGTGAATCTCTTGAGCGCTAAATTGAGAATAGCCTTCCAAATCAATCTTCCATTTGCCTTTGTCAACAGCAGAGAACTCCTCCTTGGCGCTGTGTTTGGACATGGCGATGGGATTGCCTGGGGCTTGATAAGCCATCCCAGTAATCATTATATCATCAGATTCATGAGTCGGCTGAGCAGGGTTGGGCGGCTGATCATTTTTTGGGTCAGTGTCCATGGCGTCTTGAGTGATGGGGTGATCCTCTGGAGGGGGGCTCATCCATAATAACTTATGATTCTTGATGCAAGGTCTCAGTGGTGGCATATTGTTCCGGTTCAACAGTCTTGGGCTCTTCAGCCGTTTTGTCGATTTTCTCACTGGTGCGCGTCGGTCCTAAACAAACGGTTTTTAACCCCTTTCCGCGACGGCATTTGGAACCATCGCCAAGTGAGTGTCGGCGATAGGGGGGTCCTTCCCACACGACCCAGAAACCCTCGGGGATAAGGAGCCTTGATGCATACAATTGTCCCTATATAACCGTTTCCGATATCTCGAATATCCCAAACGCTTCATCCTTGCTACTTGTTTGTGCTCGCATTGCCATCGCAGTCGGAGTTTTGTGGTTCTGCCTAAAACCAGGCAGATTCCAGGCACGGGAGTTTTCCAGGCAGATTCTACGCACGGGAGTTTTACGATGCCTCGCACATCACAAACAGTTCATGATTATAAACCGTGTATGATGGGTAGACAATCACACACATTTAGTTTTCCCGCACCGTATGTGATAGTATCTGACATCACACACGCTTTGCAAAACGGCAACTATGTGCATGCTTGCACACGTTTCCTCTCTGTGAACCATCTCGGATTATGGTGTATATCGCAAACCTTTGTGTTTTGCCAACCGTGTGTGTCGTAATGACCTGCACAACATAATTTCGCCCTAATTTAATTGCTGCTATTTAAAATTGTACCTAATTTAAACTTGAAAGTAGGCTATAGCTTTATTCATATCCATCAGGTTCAAACAACCAATGCATTATTCGATTCACAGGTACATATGTTTAAGAATTACATAAGCACCAAATAAAGAATGATGTACCAGGGTTCTATACTTGTACTATTACAGATGGTAAAGAAAGAGGCGACAGACATTCCAGTTGCTGAACAAGGTGAAGCGGAATGGCCCTATTGTGCTCTCCTGGATGCAGAAGGCATGCAGGACTCTAGTCCAACCCCTTGTGATGGCCGGCCGCCAATCATGTAGTTTGAGAGGTAATCTTGAGTAAACTGCTTCAGGATCCACTGCAAAAGAAAAAAGATTCAGATATTGTCATCTAACACAACTCATTACGGGCTGTAAAAAGAAGGCTACAGGGTTCTTACTTACCATCCTGCAGTTCAATGTTGTCTTGCATAAAGTGTAAACAAATAGTTCGATTGACATCTTTTGACCCATTTTAATAACAATCTTTATCAGTTTCCTCACTTGATGCTAGTTCATGAATATCTCATTGCCCCATACGCAGAAAGGGTCGAAGTGTGGATCTTTGGCAATGATATATGTACCTAAAAGCACCAAGTTAATATTAGAAGCTAAACAACAATTGAAAAATGATGTAGTACAACACTCCATCCATCCCATTATATAAGATTTTATTACATGTATATCTAGACATCATCAGAACATTAAGGTGACACTCTTCCTTGTTGCTATGTAGCCTGGGATTGCATATTTAGTCATTCAGTACAATGCATGTTGCTAAACAACAATTGAAAAACGAAAAGGCATGTTAACTGCGATATCCTTAACAGCAACCAAATATCGTAATTAATAGTGGTATTGTTGAAACTGTTATTGATGAAATTGAACAGCACGACAAATAGTTGCACATATAGAGCATCACATTGTGAAGAAGTGAAATAAACAAGTCATAAGGACATCTCTAGGCGATCCTTAAAAAGTTAAAGGACTAAAACCCTTAGTGGATAGCCGTGTGGAAGCTACCGAGCCACCGGCGGGTGTGGGTCTCTCGATCTGTAATCTCGGCGACCCACGTCCCCACCGCCGCTGCCGGACCCCGAGGTAGGACTTCGTCGGCTGCCAGGTCCGAGGGAGGACGGGGAAGTCCTCAAACCGGCGTAGGGGTGCGGTGGCGGGCGGATCGGGGGACCGGCGATGGCAGATCGGGCCCGCGGAGGACGACGGGGACACCTCGGCTGCCACCTTGCCGGCGTCGGGCGAAAAGGCCGCGATAAACCTCTTTTTGGCCATTGGCTCCTCGAGCTCCCCGGCACACAGGCAGAGGTTGAGGATGGAGGCACCGGCGATGACGGCGACCTACCAATGGTTTCGAGGGTTGTGTGTGTCTGTGTGAGCGTAGATTTTGGGGTGTGTGTGGAGGGGGGCAAGGTTGTGTTTGAGGAAATACTGCGGCAACTGAAAATTTTACTAGGCGGGAGTAACAAGGCGGGGCTACTGAAAATTTGGATCAAGGGCGAGCAGATATTTTTGAGATTGCGAGGGATGCAGAGGCGGGAGTAAAATGCCGGGGCTAGTGAAAATTTGAATCAAGGGACTGAAGCAGAGCGGGAGTAGCAGACGTCGCACACGGTCCGCACATACTAATCGTGTGCTATCAAACATTAAAACCTTCCATGCGGTAGATATTTTTGAGATTGCGAGGGATGCAGAGGCAGGAGTTTTTGGGGAGTGAGCTAGTGTGCTTGACACGCCGGCTGTAGACTGTAGCCGACGCACCTTCTCGTGTAAGCCATAGGCGTACTATACACCGACGGTGCTCCAAGATATTTTGTACTACATCTCACATGGTTGGTGATAATAAACTGTGTGGATCTACTTGATTTGAATTACAAAATGGGGTCACAGCGGCAATGGATGCTGTTTGAATTGCTAGACCTTTTATCTGCAGTGAAAATGCAACTATATGTGTGTCGTAAAAGAATTGGAATTATTCAGGGTTCGTTTGGACATTTTATACAATAAACTGGTTTTCTAGCCATTTCACGTGCACAATTCAAAATTAAACTACATGCACATGCTCCGGTGCATACAAATTGATTGAAAAATCAAATCTGTGTCCTTCAGTGCATGCTTAGGTCCCATGCAATAAATGGGAATTTATTTTTCAGGGTTCGTTTCACCTTTTTTATACATTAACTGGGGTTTCTAGGCATTTTATGTGCATAATTCAAATTTGAACTACAAGCACATGCTCGAATGCACCAAAGTTGGTTGAAAAATCACATGTGTGTCCTTGGGTGAATTTCTAGGTCCCATGCAAGAGATGGGAATGAATTTCAAACACCAGTGCACTGTTGATTGCCGGCAAAACATTGAGATGCCTAGTTTTTAAATTCTAGTAAATCCAAAACTCGTCTGAAATTCATGAAACTTGGCATGCTACCATGGAGCGGCATCAACATGCCGTGGTAAAAAATTGTCCCATTTGGGGTAGGTTTGGGTATAAGCTTCTCACAAACCAGAGCTTCTCACAACAAGCATGATGGTTTCGATAGGGAACGTACCACCTTTGGGGACGGGACGATATCCGTTGCCTCTTATTGCTTTCAAAAAATTTCTAGTGTCAACATAGAACAACAGGAGTGTTGTGTTTAATCTTGGAATTTTTCGGGGTTTGTTTGGCCTTTTTTATACATTAACTAGGTTTTGTAGGCATTTTATGTGCATATTTCAAATTTGAACTACAAGCACATGTTCCAATGCACCAAAGTTGGTTGAAAAATCACATGTGTGTCCTAGGGTAAATTTCTAGGTCCCATGCAAGAGATTGGAATGAAATTCAAACACCAGGGCACTGTTGATTGCCGGCAAAACGTTGAGATGCCTAGTTTTTAAATTCTAGTAAATCCAAAACTCGTCTGAAATTCATTAAACTTGGCATGCTATCATGGAGCGGCATCAACATGTCGTGGTAAACACCCATTTGGGGCAGGTTTGGGTATATGCTTCTCACAAACCATAGCTTCTCACAACAAGCACGATGGTTTCGATAGGGAATGTACCACCTTTGGGGACGGGACGATATCCGTTGCCTCTTATTGCTTTCAAAAAAATTCTAGTGTCAACATAGAACAACAGGAGTGTTGTGTTTAATCTAGGATTTTTTTGGGGTTCGTTTGGCCTTTTTGATACATTAACTGGGTTTTGTAGGCATTTTACGTGCATATTTCAAATTTGAACTACAAGCACATGCTCTAATGCACCAAAGTTGGTTGAAAAATCACATGTGTGTCCTAGGGTGAATTTCTAGGCCCCATGCAAGAGATTGGAATGAAATTCAAACACCAAGGCACTGTTGATTGCCAGCAAAACGTTGAGATGTCTGGTTTTTAAATTCTAGTAAATCCAAAACTTGTCCGAAATTCATGAAACTTGGCATGCTATCATGGAGCGGCATCAACATGTCGTGGTAAAAAAATTGTCCCATTTGGGGCAAGTTTGGGTATATGCTTCTCACAAACCAGAGCTTCTCAGAACAAGCATGATGGTTTTGATAGGGAACGTAACACCTTTGGGGACGGGACGATATCCATTGCCTCTTATTGCTTTCAAAAAAAAATCTAGTGTCAACATAGAATAACAGGAGTGTTGTGTTTAATCTTGGATTTTTTCAGGGTTCGTTTGGCCTTTTTATACATCAACTGGGTTTTGTAGGCATTTTATGTGCATATTTCAAATTTGAACTACAAGCACATGCTCCAATGCACCAAAGTTGGTTGAAAAATCACATGTGTGTCCTAGGGTGAATTTCTAGGTCCCATGCAAGAGATTGGAATGAAATTCAAACACCAGGGCACTGTTGATTGCCGGCAAAACGTTGAGATGCCTGGTTTTTAAATTCTAGTAAATCCAAAACTCATCTGGAATTCATGAGACTTGGCATGCTATCATGGAGCAGCATCAACATGCCGTGGTAAACAAATTGTCCCATTTGGGGCAGGTTTGGGTATATGGTTGTCACAAACTAGAGCTTTTCACAACAAGCATGATGGTTTCGATAGGGAACGTACCACCTTTGGAGACGAAACGATATCCATTGCCTCTTATTGCTTTCAAAAAAAATTCTAGTGTCAACATAGCATAACAGGAGTGTTGTGTTTAATCTTGGAATTTTTTGGGGTTCGTTTGGCCTTTTTTATACATTAACTGGGTTTTGTAGGCATTTTATGTGCATATTTCAAATTTGAACTACAAGCACATGCACCAATGCACCAAAGTTGGTTGAAAAATCACGTGTGTGTACTAGTGTGAATTTCTAGGTTCCATGCAAGAGATTGGAATGAAATTCAAACACCAGGGCACTGTTGATTGCCGGCAAAACGTTGAGATGCCTGGTTTTTAAATTCTAGTAAACCCAAAACTCGTCTGAAATTCATGAAACTTGGCATGCTATCATGGAGCGGTATCAACATGTCATGGTAAAAAAATTGTCCCATTTGGGGCAGGTTTGGGTATATGCTTCTCACAAACCAGAGCTTCTCACAACAAGCATGATGGTTTCGATAGGGAACATACCACCTTTGGGGACGGGACGATATCCATTGCCTCTTATTGCTTTCAAAAAATTTCTAGTGTCAACATAGAACAACGGGAGTGTTGTGTTTAATCTTGGATTTTTTCGGGGTTTGTTTGGCCTTTTTATACATTAACTGGGTTTTGTAGGCATTTTATGTGCATATTTCAAATTTCAACTACAAGCACATGCTCCAATGCACGAAAGCTGGTTGACAAATCACATGTGTGTCCTAGGGTAAATTTCTAGGTCCCATGCAAGAGATTGGAATGAAATTCAAACACCAGGGCACTGTTGATTGTCGGCGAAACGTTGAGATGCCTGGTTTTTAAATTCTAGTAAATCCAAAACTCGTCTGAAATTCATGAAACTTGGCATGCTATCATGGAGCGGCATCAACATGCCGTGGTAAAAAGTTTGTCCCATTTGGGGCAGGTTTGGGTATATGCTTCTCACAAACCAGAGCTTCTCACAACAAGCATGATGGTTTCGATAGGGAACGTACCACCTTTGGGGACGGGATGATATCCGTTGCCTCTTATTGCTTTCAGAAAATTTTAGTGTCAACATAGAACAACAGGAGTGTTGTGTTTAATCTTGGATTTTTTTGGGGTTCGTTTGGCCTTTTTTATACATTAACTGGGTTTTGTAGGCATTTTATGTGCATATTTCAAATTTGAACTACAAGCACATGCTCCAATGCACCAAAGTTGGTTGAAAAATCACATGTGTGTCCTAGGGTGAATTTCTAGGTCCCATGCAAGAGATTGGAATGAAATCCAAACACCAGGGCACTGTTGATTGCCGGCAAAACGTTGAGATGCTTGGTTTTTAAATTCTAGTAAATCCAAAACTCGTTTGAAATTCATGAAACTTGGCATGCTATCATGGAGCGGCATCAACATGCCGTGGTAATTTTTTGTCCCATTTGGGGCAGGTTTGGGTATAAGCTTCTCACAAACCAGAGCTTCTCACAATAAGCATGATGGTTTCATTAGGGAACGTCCCACCTTTGGGGATGAAACGATATCCATTGCCTCTTATTGCTTTCAAAAATTTTCTAGTGTCAACATAGAACAACAGGAGTGTTGTGTCAATTTTTGTGATTTTTCAGGGTTCGTTTGGACATTTTTATGCATTAATTTGATTTTATAGGCATTTTATGTGCATAATTCAAATTTGAACTACAAGCACATGCTCCAATGCACTAAAGTTGGTTGAAAAATCAAATCTGTGTCCTTGGGTGAATTTCTAGGTCCCATGCAAGAGATGAGAATGAAATTCAAACACCAGGGCACTGTTGATTGCTGGCAAAACGTTGAGATGACTAGTTTTTAAGTTCTAGTAAATCCAAAACTCGTCTAGAATTCATGAAACTTGGCATGCTATCATGGAGCGGCATCAACATGCCGTGGCAAAAAATTGTCCCATTCGGGGCAGGTTCGGGTATATGCTTCTCACAAACCAGAGCTTCTCACAACAAGCATGATGGTTTCGGTTGGGAATGTCCCACCTTTGGGTACGAAACGATATCCATTGCCTCTTATTGCTTTCAAAAAAAATTCTCGTGTCAAGATAGAACAAAAGGAGTGTTGTGTCAATTTTTGGGATTTTTCGGGGTTCGTTTGGATATTTTTATGCATTAACTGAGTTTTCAATGCATTTATGTGCATAATTCAAATTTGAACTACATGCACATGCTGCAGTGCATATAAATTGGTTGAAAAATCAAATCTGTGTCCTTGGGTGCATGCTTAGGTCCCATGCAAGAAATGGGAATGAATTTCAAACACCTGGGCACTGTTGATTGCCGGCAAAACATTGAGATGCCTGGTTTTTAAATTCTAGTAAATCCAAAACTCGTCTGAAATTCATGAAACTTGGCATGCTATCATGGAATGGAACCCGACATGCTGTGGCATTTTTCGTGTCCATTTTGAGAGAAGGCGCACTCGAATAATGACAGCCAACAAAGGCATTTTGAAAAAATAGCTGTCACTTTAATATCTCAAATGTTTGTAGAATTCAAACGGTGTGCGTTCTTTTAACCATTCACATGACGCCACGTGTCTTGGTTTTAATGGCTGTAGGAGGTGCCGTGCGGACAACTGCTTGACCTTGACAAAACGGGAGGCGTGCGAGCGCAGTCCGGTGCGCAGGCTGACCGAGAGCGTGAAAGCTATCCTCCAATGCGCAGGCTCACCGGGAAGCGTGCGAGCTGTACGCTGCATAGGCTCACTGGGAAGCGAGCCCTTTGACTTCCATGGCCGCCCGACTTCCTCTCCATTAATGGCGCCCGAGCCGCTGTTTAATACGGGCGGCCTTATTGTTCGCCTCCCATTCCCCTCCCTCCCGCAGACCTCCACCAACGCCATGGCGCAGAACGATTATCTGCCACTAGTCTTCAAGTTTGGTGAAGTCGACTCCGAGCCGGAGGAGATAGAAAATAAGGAGGAATGGGGCCTCATGGACATGGCTCAGAACGAGCTGGCCGCGGCGGTTGCTGCCCCCGCTCCCGTCCCAGCTCCCATCCCGGCGCCCGCGCCAGTGACCATCCCCGTAGCATTGACGGGCTGGTCGCCGAGCACTATCGCAGAGCTGGAAGCCGCGGGCGTCAGCGAGGTCTCCGCGGACCCGCGCGAGCTCGTGTACATGCCAGCACCAGCGCCCGTGCCCGTGCCCGTGCCCGTGCGCGCGCCTCCACCCACCGTGGCGCCGGCCCCCGTGCGTTTGGCTGCACCCGTCGCGCCTGTGCCCATGCCCGTGCGCGCACCCCCCTCGGCAGCATGGGACGCTGCCGTTGACCGCTACCTCTCACTGGCGCCAGTTGCCGTCCTCCCGCACCCCGCCCGTCGATCGCGCGACGACATGATGTTTGATTTACAAGTGAAGAACATTTTGTGCTGCCTTGAAGACTTCAACAACGGCGTCCCAGAGGACGACAATGACAACGACGGTGCGGCACGCCGCCTCCGCCGCCGCCGGAAATAGTTTTTTGGGGGTTTAATACTGTATCTCGAATTCTCGGTCATATGAATATAAATTCGCAGTGTGACTGAATGAAAGATATGGTTTGAACGAACTTGCATTTTTCTCTCTTAATGTACATACTTATCAAATGATTTTCTTTTAAAAAACATCAATGGTTTTTAAATATAAAACACTCATCACAAACGTTTTAGCTAGAACACCCGGATGCAAACTGACATCTTCCCCAGGAAGCCAAGGGAAAATGTGCCGAGCAGGATTTCTGCATCCCTTCAACGCAAACGGTTGTTTTGCATGACCCGTGTGCAAACACGTACAAACAAATTGGGTAAGATTTGCATATCTGTCATTTTGGGTATGTTGCCATTTGTCAGACTGGAAAGATTGACATTTGTTTATCTAGTAACATTGGCATTGTCAACCTTGTAACACTACGATTTGTCAAAATATGCAGCTAAAAATCACTAGCACTATCTAATTTTTGCAACTAAAATCACTATCACTGTTCATATGGACACCACTAGCAGGCGTGAGTTGATGGACGCATATGCAAATGTACCATTGAGTACATACAACAAGTCATCAGCCCACAACGACAACGAGGATACACGTTGGATTATAGATCATTTCCAACAAAACATTCTAGTAAAGTTTTTCTCACACAACAAATAACAAAGCGATGAAATGAACTTCAGCTCAACCACTCGTCGGCGTTGGAAACGCTTGCTTTGAACCAAAAGTGATTCTCTGGGAAGGGCCAGCTACTGTCAATCTTGAGACCAACGCAGGACTGATCATCCAGGCTGAAGTGGCCTATGTCAGGACCCATATTGGGACGGTAGGGAAGCATAGCAATGTCCGAGGTATAGATACAGTTGCTTCTCATAAATGGTAGTAATGTTGTGTCAACAGTAGCTGGATCGCCTTCCACCATCATTGGATAGTTTTGTCCAAGGAAGAGCGAGTTTCCTCCAAGACTTTCAATACTGAACCAGGGAGAAGGTGTTGGCGCTAGTACACTAGTATCCATCCCGAATACCCTGCAACGGATGTTGGAATAGGTCCGGAGAGTGCGACCATGCGAGACAACACCTGCTTCCTTAGTAACATCAGCAGTGCCCTGTATACAGACAAGAAGAGGTGATCCATCGGAATAAGTTGCCAGGCGCCACTGAGTATATGGGTCTAGCTCGTCCTCATGCTCATGATCATCAGCATCGTCATCTCCCCCTTTGTTATAAAATTTTTCAAGTATAGGTGGTGGAATGTTCACAGGACCTTGGAAACACAAGAAGGTTAATTAATTAGTAAAGGGAAACTAGCTAACCCGCATGCATGTGGATGAAACAATTATAATTACGATGGAAGACAAACGTACCGAAAGCATGATGATTCCATGCAAAAATAGTGCCACGAGTGGTGGCAGCAAACACAAGACCCTCGTATTGAATTGCATCACAGTACTCATCCGTGTACAAAAATTGATTTTTGAGCAATATCCATCGAGGCGTGGAAGTAAGGAAGGCAACAAGCTTGTTGAAGATAGCAACAACTTCATAGTTCAAGTAATCCCAATTGTGGTTGGGAACTCGACAAATTGCTATCTTCCGTAGACGACAGTCACCATGATCGTATTTGAACTCATGTAGAATACCGGTGTACTCAACCTCTGGGCAGTCGTCTGAGATTTTTGGAAGTGGAACCCGGTGACGAGTGTACACATTCACAAGTTCCCACTCGTAGTTGTACCAATATAAACAACCCAATCTCCATTTGCGCCTGCCCAAGCCTTGCCCTCAAGCGATGGCATCTTAACATCATATGTATCATTATCAAGCGGCATCAGCTTGCACAAGGCGAGGCTGCCCTCGTCCCCGCGCCAGTCAGCAGGGTCACGGCGAAGAAGATAGGGGAGATCAAACCGCTCCTGGACCCTTGGGTTCCTTGTAATGATGTTATTAGTTGAGTCGAGAATGGTCTTGAACGAACCTGCCATGCTAGCTGAGGTGATGACGTCGCACCGATCAATGAGTTCCTCCACCGCGTCATCATTCAGATCGGGGCAAGAATAATGGGGTCATTTCTGGCCTGTTCCCTCCATGGAGAAGACGATCGAACAATGGCAGAAGGAAGGGTGAAGGCAAATGGAGGAGGGAGGAAGAGCGTGCGACAACAGTTCCAAATCGAGAGGGAAAGGCGAAGAGGCGGTGGACGGTTGCCACGGTACACGAAGAGGCGCCTGGGGAGCGAACGGTTGCCACAGAGGTCATACACTAATGACAAGGGCCGAGTGAACCGCATGCGTATATCGCACACACCTTGATCTGGCTGACCATTTCTTTTGTGTTGCGTAATCACAAACAGTTCATCCGAGTGAACCATATGCTGTGTATCACACACACCTTCATCTGGCTGCCCGTTTCTTTTGTGTTGCCTAATCACAAACAGTTCATCCGAGTGAACCGTATGCTGTGTATCGCACACGCCTTCATCTGGCTGCCTGTTTCTTTTGTTCTTCCTCATCGCAAATAGTTAATTGAACTAAACTGTATGCCCTTCATCGCACACACAACTAAAACCTAAACCGTGTTTGATGCATCCGTCATCGCAAACGTTTTATACATTTCTGATGGTTTTCATACATCACCATTTGCGATTATTGCATCGCACACAGTTTCGTGTTAGCAGCATCCTACAATAGTGTCTGCTTCTTGCTGGGCATGGCCATAGCGCTGAAAAGGAAGCATGAGACAGAGTTAATATGACAATTAAGTGCATAATTCAAAAGTGGGTAAGATTTAATGTTCTCACCCAGGCACAGGTTTGAAGGCCGGGATTTGAGTCCCACTTGAGTCGCCGGAGGAGGAATGAGATGTTCCCTGATAGTTTGAATCAGACGGGTTAAGAGGTTGTCGAAAAAGACCCGCCTTTGTATAAGATAAGTCAGAAATAGTTGAAACCTCCGGTCGACGTTTGCGAGGTGCTGGGGTGTTCGGTAAGCCGGAGGATAAAACTCCAACACCACTGTTCCGGGTTGTGCGGCGAGCTTCATGTTGCTGCTTCTTCAAAATAAAGTTGGGTTCCAAGTAAGCTAAAGGGTGAGAAAATCTTACTTTCCGGCTTGCTTGTCGGCTTTTCTCTGTTGGCACAGGGTCTGAGCCGGAGGAAAGAGTAATTACCTCTTCATCATCTGCACGGCTGGCCTCCGCATCATCCTGATAATGGTCATTGTCAATAAGAAGTACAAAGAATGAGCCAAGGGAATCAAGTTCTACCTCCGAATCGTCATCATCATCTTTATCATCCAAATTGAATACTTCGGCAGGATTGGTCTTCTTTTTAGCAGGCTTTTTGATAACCTTGCTCTTTGTCCGGGTTTCTTGGCTGGCTTATCCTGCAGCTTTCTAGTCCAAAAAGGTGAATCGGCCTGCAAAGATTAAATGGCTATGAAAAGGCAATTTAAGAGAAGGTATAATTCAATTGTGAAGTTGGTTAAAAGCTTACAGCTGGCGGTTTGTTAAGACGCAGAAAGGATTCAATCCGACTTTGCTGCAGTCTTCCAAGCTCCCATTCAACAGAGTTTTGGTCATATTATTGATGTCTTCGTCAGTCATTTCAATCTGACAGTGGCGTTGAGGATCTTTTAATTCACCGGTGTACTCGCACATTAAGCCAGGCCCGCGGCTTAGAGGCAAGACTCTCCAGGCGACCCAGCATCGAACTAGATCAATTCCGGTCAATCCGTTGGCCATCAAGGCCCGGATCTTTGAAAAAACCGGCATGCACTTCTTCCGCTCTATTGTGCTGATGCAGTCTGGAAGATGATGTCTGTTACTAAGCCGGCTGGCGCGATAACCCGGCAAGGGATTTTCCCCTTCTGGAGAAGTATCTTTGCAATAAAACCAAGTTTGATTCCAGTCTTTAGGATGACTAGGAAGAGTGGCAGCCGGGAAGGTGGCTTCTTTTCGGCGCTGTATCAAAATGCCGCCTAACTCTAGGCTGGACCCGTCTGTGAACTCGTTCTGCCAGTTTAAGTAATAGAACTCTCTGAATAGTTCTACGACGGGCTCCTGTCAAAGGTACACCTCGTAGAATACTTGGAAGTTGCAGATGTTCGAAACGGAGTTGGGTCCGATATCTTGTGGATGGAGCTTGAAAAAATGCAGCACATCGCGGAAGAATCTTGAGCCGGGAGGGCTGAAGCCCCGGTTCATATGATCAACGAAGACAACTACTTCACTATCCTTGGGCTCAGGAGGAGTCTCAGTGCCTGGGACCCTCCAATGGATGACATCCTTTTTGGCCAGGACACTTGTCTGAACATATTCGTTCAAATCTTCCTCGGTGACTAATACGTCTCCAACGTATCTATAATTTATGAAGTATTCATGCTGTTATTTTATCACTCTTGGATGTTTTACAACCATTTTATAGCAACTTTATATCATTTTTTGGGACTAACCTATTGACCCAGTGCCCAGTGCCAGTTGTTGTTTTTTGCTCGTTTTTTACATCGCAGGAAATCAATACCAAATGGAGTCCAAATGCAACGAAACTCCACGGAGATTTTTTATGGACCAGAAGGAACCCAATGGGCAGAGCTGCACCTGGGGGATGCCCCGAGGGGGGCACAACCCACCAGGGCGCGCCAAGCCCACCTGGCGCGCCCAGGTGGGTTGTGCCCACCTCGGTGGCCTCCTACACCCCTTCTTTGCACTATAAACCAAATATTCCAAAACCCTTCGGGGTTACCCGAGATCAGAAGTTCCGGCGTTGCAAGGTCTCTGTATCCGCGAAAACCAATCTAGACCCCGTTCCGGCACCTTGACGGAGGGGGGAATCATCTCCGGTGGCCATCTTCATCATCCCGGCGGCCACCATGATGAGGAGGGAGTCGTCCACCCTCGAGGCTGAGGGTTTGTACCAGTAGCTATGTGATAAATCTCTCTCTCTCTCTCTCTCGTGATCTCTATCATGGGCTTTGTTAATATAGTCGGATCATATGATGTTTCTACCCTCTATACTCTTATTATGATGAATTGAATCTTTACCCTTTGAAGTTTTGTCTTGTCGGATTGAATATTCAGAGATGAGAACACCTGATATATATCTTGCGGTATGAATACTTGAGGTGACAATTGGGGTATCATATTGGTTCACTTGATATGTGTCTTGGCATTCAACTCGCGGATTCCCGCGGTGATATTGGGGTAATCTATGCATAGGGGTTGATGCACGTTTTTCTCCGACGGAAACTTTGGGGTCTCTTTATAGTTGTTTGTGTGGATTGAGTATTATGAATGTGAATTTGCTTTGGTGTTACTCTAGTACGAACTCTAGGATAGATCGAACGGAAAAAATAGCTTTGTGTTATTTTAGTACGAACTCTTGAATAGATCGAACGAAAAGAATAGCTTTGAGGTGATCTCGTGCCCTACAAACAATATCTATCTTTTGTTCTCCGCTAATAGGAACTCGAGAGTTATTCTTTATTACACTTTGAGGGTTAATCATATGATCCAACTATGTTAGCATTGTTGAGAGGTTGCACGAGCGAAAGTACGGACCCTAGGCCTCATTTTCAAGCATTGCAAAACTGTTTTTGTGCCCGTTTACTAATTGCTACTTTGCTGTTTTTATTTATTCAGATTATAAAAATATATTTCTACCATCCATATTACACTTTTATCACCATCTCTTCGCCGAACTAGTGCACCTATACAATTTGCCATTGTATGGGTGTGTTGGGGACACAAGAGATTGTTGCAAGGTCGTTTGAGAGAGACCATCTTCATCCTACACCTCCCACGGATTGATAAACCTTAGGTCATCCACTTGAGGGAAAATTGCTACTGTCCTACAAAACTCCGCGCTTGGAGGCCCAACACGAGTCTACAATAATAAAGTTGCGTAGTAGACATCAAGCTCTTTTCTGGCGCCGTTGCCGGGGAGGTGAGTGCTTGAAGGTATATCTTTAGATCTTGCAATTGAATCTTTTAGTTTCTTGTTTAATCACTAGTTTGGTGTATAAAAGAAAACTACATAAAAAATGGAATATAGGTTGCATCATATTATTAATCATCTTTATAATATCTTTCCTGAAAATGATGGTTCGGAAAATCATGCTCAATTGTTAGAAGAAGAAGTCAATAAAATGTTTGGCACAAAATATTTGAATGATGAGAATGATGGCAATGTTGTTAGTATGAATTCTTTGAATATCCATGATGCTAATGATATGCAAAGCCATAAGCTTGGGGATGCTATATTTGATGAAGATGATAGTTTTAGTCACCCAAGTTTTGATGAGAAAATTTATTATGATGATTGCACACCTCCTATTTATGTTGATTATATGGATGAAAGTGGATTCGGAGATGTCATGACTTTATTTGATGATGAATCCACTATTTTGGAAGAGGTTGCAATTGATTATGACAACAAAGTTGCTATCTATGATGATTATGGTGATGACATGTATGCTATATTGAATAATGATAACCATGAAACTTGTCATCATGATTTTAATTTTGATTCCCATGATAGTTATTTTGTTGAGTTTGCTCCCACTACTATTCATGAGAATAAATTTGCTTATGTGGAGATGTGACGCCCCCGATTTGACCGTACACTAATCATGCACGCAAATGTGTACGATCAAGATCAGGGTCTCACGGGAAGATATCACAACACAACTCTACAACATAAATAAGTCATACAAGCATCATAATTACAAGCCAGGGGCCTCGAGGGCTCGAATACAAGTGCTCGATCATAGACGAGTCAGTGGAAGCAACAATATCTGAGTACAGACATAAGTTAATCAAGTTTGCCTTAAGAAGGCTAGCACAAAAGTAGCAACGATCGAAAAGGAAAGGCCTCCTGCCTGGGACCTCCCAACTACTCCTCGAAGCCGAACTCCACGTAGAATCATCCTCGGGATCTCTAGATCCTGGACTCCAGCATCTGGTTGCGACAATCAGGTATAGAAAGGGGAAAAGAGGGAGAAAAGCAACCGTGAGTACTCATCCAAAGTACTCGCAAGCAAGGAGCTACACTACATATGCATGGGTATATGTGTAAAGGGTCATATCGGTGGACTGAACTGCAGAATGCCAGAATAAGTGGGGGGATAGCTAATCCTGTCGAAGACTATGCTTCTGGCAGCCTCCATCTTGCAGCATGTAGAAGAGAGTAGATTGAAGTCCTCCAAGTAGCATCGTATAGCATAATCCTACTCGGCGATCCCCTCCTCGTCGCCCTGTTAGAGAGCGATCACCGGGTTGTATCTGGCACTTGGAAGGGTGTATTTTATTAAGTATCCGGTTCTAGTTGTCATAAGGTCAAGGTACAACTCTGGGTCGTCCTTTTACCGAGGGACATGGCTATTCGAATAGATAAACTTCCCTAAAGGGGTGCAACACATAACCTTTCATTCACTTCTCGCATTCGATGAAGTTGTATGGTAGAAAGTTATCTGGTAAAATACCAGAAGGGTATGGCTTGTGAAAACCTTCGGGTTCATACGGTTTTTAGGGAAGGTATAGGTTCAATCCATCGGGGCATCTTAGAAACATATACCTCAAACTTCAGGAGTAAACAACACAAGCTCGAAAGGAGAGCATTGTTGACAAAGCATAGGATACAATTTACCAAAGGCATTATGTATCCGAGAAAAGACTCAAAAGTTATTGAATATGAAGGACGTCGTCGGATAAAATCCAACAAGGTTCTGATGGTCCATAAGGGATCTGGTGTGAGCATCGGTACTCAACCAGAAGAAAAAGCATGTAAGGAGATCAGATGATAGAAACAACTGACTACTTCAGAGCTCATTTGCAAAATAATTATGAATTCCAAGACAAGGGATCAGAAGCAATGCTCTGATTAGGGATGGATAAGCTGAATAGCCTTAGGGGTACAAACGACGACGATTTGATTGGTCGAGATCCAGCTCATGTTAAAAATGATGTCTGAGCCGGAAGGATGAATTCTAGGATCTGATTGAGGATTGCGAGCATTCGCAACATATTGAATCAATGGACTCAAAAAGATAATGACAAAGGGTGCCAATAAGATTTCGAGACTGATGGGATTAATCATAATGCTAGTAAGCAAGAATATCAAGAGCAATAGGCTCCTGAGGATTTTCGGAAGATCGAATGGTATTTTGAACACTTTTGTGAAATACTTGAATCAACTGGAGATGAGCGGATACTTGATAAGGGCGAGAAATTATCCGTAGGGGTATTCAGGTGGCAAGGAACTGCAATGCAGTAGGCACAAAATATTCTCGGAACAATAGCGAGAATTTTGGGGTATCTTGTAATAACAAGATCAACTGGGAAACATTGTATGAATGGCGAGGATACGTGGTTATCCATAGGAGTTTATCTATGGAAGGGAATTGCAAAAGCGATGAACACAAGTTCTCGAGTTATCAGCAGAGAGTATCTTCTGGGTCTTCACGTGCAGCAGACGATCATCAGTAATAAGGGGCTCTCCGGGTGAAAGTGATAACGAGATCCTAATGTTAGATTTAGCAAAATTCACTTAACCCGAATAGAAGAGAGATCAGAGTCCCAGAGTATAGACAAGGAGTAAAAGATCCTAATACCACCCAATGGCGACGTGGGCCCGTAAGACACACATCCATGTTAGTAAAAGTTTTTGCAATGTCTAGACTTGACTTCGGCCAAGGAGTTAGAAAGGGGGATTCCTACAGGCAGTCGGCTCTGATACCAACTTGTGACGCCCCCGATTTGACCGTACACTAATCATGCACGCAAATGTGTACGATCAAGATCAGGGTCTCACGGGAAGATATCACAACACAACTCTACAACATAAATAAGTCATACAAGCATCATAATTACAAGCCAGGGGCCTCGAGGGCTCGAATACAAGTGCTCGATCATAGACGAGTCAGCGGAAGCAACAATATCTGAGTACAGACATAAGTTAATCAAGTTTGCCTTAAGAAGGCTAGCACAGAAGTAGCAACGATCGAAAAGGCAAGGCCTCCTGCCCGGGACCTCCTAACTACTCCTCGAAGCCGAACTCCACGTAGAATCATCCTCGGGATCTCTAGCTCCTGGACTCCAGCATCTGGTTGCGACAATCAGGTATAGAAAGGGGAAAAGAGGGAGAAAAGCAACCGTGAGTACTCATCCAAAGTACTCGCAAGCAAGGAGCTACACTACATATGCATGGGTATATGTGTAAAGGGTCATATCGGTGGACTGAACTACAGAATGCCAGAATAAGAGGGGGGATAGCTAATCCTGTCGAAGACTACGCTTCTGGCAGCCTCCATCTTGCAGCATGTAGAAGAGAGTAGATTGAAGTCCTCCAAGTAGCATCGTATAGCATAATCCTACCCGGCGATCCCCTCCTCGTCGCCCTGTTAGAGAGCGATCACCGGGTTGTATCTGGCACTTGGAAGGGTGTATTTTATTAAGTATCCGGTTCTAGTTGTCATAAGGTCAAGGTACAACTCCGGGTCGTCCTTTTACCGAGGGACACGGCTATTCGAATAGATAAACTTCCCTGCAGGGGTGCACCACATAACCCAACACGCTCGATCCCATTTGGCCGGACACACTTTTCTGGGTCATGCCCGGCCTCGGAAGATCAACACGTCGCAGCCCCACCTAGGCTCAACAGAGAGGTCAACACGCCGGTCTAAATCCTATGCGCGCAGGGGTCTGGGCCCATCGCCCATTGCACACCTACACGTTGCGAGGGCGGCCGGAAGCAGACCTAGCCTAGTGGCGTTCCAGTCCAATCCGGCGCGCGCCGCTCCGTCGCTGACGTCAAGAAGAGCTTCGGCTGATACCACGACGTCGAGTGCCCATAACTGTTCCCGCGTAGCTGGTTAGTGCGTATAGACCAAATGGCCAGACTCAGATCAAATACCAAGAACTCGTTAAGCGTGTTATGTTGAAGTAACCGCGGACGCCGTCCAGGGCCAGGCCCACCTCTCACCTAGGCGGTCTCAACCTGCCCTGTCGCTCCGCCATAAAGTAACAGTCGGGGGCCGTCAGGAACCCAGGCCCACCTCTACCGGGATGGAACCACCTGTCCTTTCAGCCCCTCATCAGAATCACTTGCGGGTACTCAACGAGCCGACCCGACTTTAGTCACCACATGTGTCATGTATATAAAGTATATAGTATATACCCGTGATCACCTCCCTAGTGATCACGGCCCGATAGTATAGCATGGCAGACGGACAAGAGTGTAGGGCCACTGATGGAACACTAGCATCCTATACTAAGCAGTAGGGTAGCAGGTAAGGGTAACAACTGTAGCAACAATGATAGGCTATGCAACAAAATAGGATTAACCGAAAGCAGTAACATGCTACACTACTCTAATGCAAGCGGTATAGAGAAGAATAGGCGATATCTGGTGATCAAGGGGGGGGGCTTGCCTGGTTGCTTTGGCAAGGAAGGGTCGTCAACTCCGTAGTCGAACTGGGGTCACCGGCAGTCTCGGGGTCTACCGGAAAGAAGTAACGGAGGGGGAACACAATAAGTAACAAAGCAATCAAAGCATCACAAAGCGTGACATGACAATACGCGGTGCTAGGTGTGCCCTAACGCGGTAGTAGGTGATACCGACGAAGGGGGGAAACATCCGGGAAGGTATTCCCGGTGTTTCGCGTTTTCGGACAGATGAACCGGAGGTGAAATGTTATAGGTTCACTATGCTAGGGACGCGTGGCAGACGAACGGGCTGCGTATCTGGATTCGTCTCGTCGTTCTCAGCAACTTTCATGTACAAAGTATTTTCATCCGAGCTACGGTTTATTTTATATGAATTTTAAAAGATTTAAATTAATTTTAGCATTTATTTAATTAATTTAATACAACATTATCCAGAACAGTGCATGCTGACATCATCATGACGTCAGCAGTCAACAGGGCGTTGACTGGGTCAAACTGACGTGCGGGTCCCGCATGTCATACACTGCTTAGTTTAATTCGGGTTTAGCTAATTAATTACTGTTTAATTAAATTAACTAATTAATTAGATTAATTTAAACAGGATTAATTAACTTAATTAATTAAATAAATTTATTTTTATTTTTTATTATTATATTATTATTTTTTACACCAAATCTTTTTTTCTCTTTTGTTTTTGTCTCTTTTCCTTTTCAGGGAACGGGCCCCATTGGCCAGTGGCACACGGCCAAGCGTCTCTGGCTGTGCGCTCTTGCACAGAGAAGGTGTCGGCAACGAGCGCCTGCACCAGGCGCGGAGGGGGGGCCCAGGGCCACGGCGACCGGAGCCGGCAGTGGTTGCCGGCAGCGGCTAGCGCGTGCGGCCCCCGTGTGGGCGGGCCCAAGGTCGCGGCGGCGCATACGGTTAGGCGGGGAGTGGGAGGTAGGAGGCGCGGCCAGGCCGCGCGAGCGGGATGTGGCCATCGCGCTCGGGGCCGCCGTGGCTGAGTGGAGGGGGGCGACACTAGAGGGTCGTGGCAGGAGGCGGCGACGGCTGGAGACAGGCGCGGCATAAGGGCGGACGGGGAGTGAAGCAGGGGCGGCGAGCGGGGCGGATGCGAGCCACGGCGGGGGAAGGACACGACGGCGAGGCCACGGCGCGGCTGGACACAGCCACGGGCGCGGCCGAGGCAGGGTGAGCGGGTGAGCGTGGTCGCACGGTGGGGGGCACGCGGCCGGTGAGGCCGCAGCAGCGGAGCAGGGGGGCGGCGCGGTGAGCGACGGGTCAGCGCGCGGGCGCGAGGCGGGAGGCCGCGCATGGACGAGGCACGCAGGGGGGAAGAGGAGGACGGACGGCGGCTCACCCCCGTTGCAGGGGAACGCCGGCGAGGCTCGGAGGAGCCGCGGTTGAGGAGGAGGTCGAGGACGGCGCAGTGATGAGGACGAGGCAGCGGGGCGACGTTGGGGCGAGGTGGCGCCGGCGAGGGGGTGGCCGGAGGCGCCGGGCGGCGGCAGCATGGCGAAGGGGTCGGGGCCTTCTGCCCCGATCCAGGCGGGGAAAGGGGAGAGAGGCGTGCGGGGAGCGGGTGGGGGAGTGCGGATCGGGAGAGGTTAGGGTTCGGGGAGTGGGGTGGGGTTATGGAGGGGTTAGGTGGGCCGGCCTGGTTGGATGGCCAGCTGGGCTGAGGCCCAGCGCGCGCGGGGGGGGGGGGGGGGGTTCTTTTCCTCTTTTTTTGTTTGTTCTGCTTTTTTTCTTTTATTATTATTATTCTATTTCTTTTCTGTTTTGGCTAATTGTTTGGGCATCAAATGAGTTTTGTAAAATATGAGAGCTGGCCCACAATTCACAGCCCAATATATCCTACCACCAAAAACTAGTTTGGGGTAAATATCATTTCATATTTCTTTTGTATTAATAAAAGGTTATTAAATAATGTTTTCATCCACAGTTTGAGGTTGTTTAAGTCACTTATCAAATTTCAATAATGTTGTTTACAATTTTATCATAGCCTCTGATTTATCTACTATTTATTGAACATTTTAGTTTTAATATTTGAAAACTTTTATTATTTGCTTGATTTTGAATTTTGAATTATAATCGGTTTCGGACTAACACCAGATTAATAACAGTAATCATGGTGACGTGGCATCGTTAACAGAGGTTTACTGTAGCTTAATTATCCGGGAGAGTAATAAGTTTTCTATGCTTTTGTGTCATGAAAAGAATGCTTTATATGATAGTTATATTGTTGAATTCATTCATGATGCTACTGAAAATTATTATGAGAGAGGAACATATGCTTTTACATATTGCAATAATATCAAGTTTCCTCTCTATGTGTTGAAAATCTTGAAGTTATGCATGTTTTGCCTTCCTATGCTAGTTGATTCTTGTTCCCACAAGTTGTTTGCTCGTAAAATCCCTATGCATAGGAAGTGGGTTATACTTAAATGTGCTAGTCATATGCTTCATGATGCTCTCTTTGTGTTTCAATTCTTATCTTTTATGTGAGCATCATTGAAATCATCATGCCTAGCTAAAAGGCATTAAAGTAAAGCGCTTGTTGGGAGGCAACCCAACACTTTTACCTACTGCTTTTGTGTGTTCACATGATTATGCTACTGTATTGATCATGTTTTATTGCTTTTGTTTCAATAAAGTACCAAGTAAAGCCTTTGGGATCATGTTGGGTGATAGTTGATTTGACCCTGCTGAAAAACAGAAACTTTTGCGCTCACGAAAATAAGTCTCATTTTTAACAGAAGAGTGATTTTGAATTGATTCTTTTTGCAGGAGTTTAATATACAAATTTCTCACGTGGTCCAATTTTTTCATAATTTTTGGGGTAGCAGAAGTATGGTTTGAATATAGATTACTACAGACTGTTCTGTTTTTGACAGGTTCTGTTTTGAATGCATAGTTTGCTTGGTTTCTAGTTTCTATGGCTTATATTGCTCAATATAAATTGTAGAAATGAGATGCTACAGTAGTATTTGTTTGATAACAATTATGAATCTTGTCTTTGGCAGTACCAAAAGTGGAATGGTTTGCTCTTTATCATACTAACCTATCTCACAAAGTTCCGTTAAGTTTTGTGTGATTGAAGTTTTCAAGTTTTGGTGAGATATCGATATGAGGAGAATAAGGAGTGACAAGACCCTAATCTTGGGGATGCCCAAGGCACCCCAAGGTAATATTCAAGGAATATCCAAGCAACTAAGCTTGGGGATGCCCCGGAAGGCATCGCCTCTTCCGTCTCCAACATTATCGGTAACCTCACTTGGAGCTATGTTTTCATTCGTCACATGATATGTGTTTTGCTTGGAGAATCATTTTATTTTGTTAGGATTTGCTTTCTGTTATTTAGAATAATGTTTTGCATCTTTTATTTCAATAAAAGTTTCATTGATAGCCTTTGCCATGCTTATTTTACAAGTCTACATGTAGCTGTTTGAAAACAGAAAGTGTATCGATGTTGCAAAAATTCCCGAGGAAAGTAAGAATGTGATAAAATGTTGAATTTTTTTGCGTAATAAGATCTGATAAATTTTCTACAATGTGGTAGAATTTCATAAGTTTTGGAGTTGAATAAGTATTGATACTCTTGCATTCTTTACAGACTGCACTGTTTTGGCAGATTGCTGTTATGTTTGCATTGTTTGCATATGCTTGCTTGTTTAATGAATCTATTTGAGGATAGGAGTATTAAATATGCAGAGGCATTTAGTATGCAATGCTGAATAATAATTTTAGTGATTTGCTACAATAGAGAATGATAAGGTTTTTGCATTGGTTTATACTAACTTATCTCACGAGTTCTTGTTGAGTTTTGTGTGGATGAAGCTTTTGAGATTTAGGAAAACCGTGATATGAGAAGAATTAAGGAGACACAAAAGTTAAAGCTTGGGGATTCCCAAGGCATCCCAAGATAATATTCAATAAGTCTCAAGCATCTAAGCTTGGGGATGCCCCGGTAGGCATCCCACCTTTCTTCTTCAACAACTATCGGTTAGTATCGATTGCGCCTAAGTTTTTGCTTCTTCACATGAGTTGTGCTATCCATGGAATGTCATTTATTTTGTTTTGCTTGCTGTTTTAATAAAGTACTTAGATCTGAAATTTTTAAATAAGAGAGAGTCCTCAATTAGCTACCTATTTACTTAACTACTCGTTTGATCTTCACTTATATCTTTTTGGAGTAGTTTGTCATTTCCTCCTGTGCTTCACTTATATCCTATGAGTAAATTGTTGAATAAATTGAATGTCATAAAGTTGAAATCATATCATGCCTAGTGGTAGCTTCACATTGGGTTTAGAAAGTGAAATATTTTGAGGCTTGACAATCACAATATTGGTCATACAAGCAATTCACGAATAATTAGTATAAGGAAGAGAACTTTCACATGCAAATACACTATCTTGGAAATCTTTTGTGATTGTGAGCCCCCATCAAAATAGTATATGTCAGAATTGTTGATGTTGGACAAGGAAGACAACATAATTATTTATGTTTGCTCATATTCACATAGAAGTCATATTGTCATAGATCCTTTAACATGTGGTGCTTGCCCCCCATCTTTGCTAGCCAAAAATTCCGCACCAAGTAGAGATACTACTTGTGCATCCAGAAACCCTTAAACCCAAATCTTATTTTCAAGAGTCCACCATACCTACCTATATGCGGTATTTCCGTGCCGTTCTAAGGAAATTTGTATGTGCCATCTCTAATTTTAAAAAATAATTTTCTCTTTTGTGTGCTCGTACCGCTCGCGAGGCGGTGAGGGGTGGCCAATATTTTCCATGCTAGATGCATTACTCTCACGATAAGTGTTTATTCACTTGTCATTGCATGAGAGTAAGGCAAAGGTTTTAGGGATGCCCAAGACTGAAATGAAAATGAATTTACTTTATGTTTTCAAATAATAAACTCCTTGGAAAGTGTTGGTATGGAGGGCACCCGTGGATACGGCTAGCCATGGAAAGTGAAAGTATGGTGGAAAAAGGAATAAACTTTATTTTCTGTTTGGGAACCGCCTATGATATATCTAGCATGGAAAGTGTTGGGAGCTCTAACTCACTTTCGTTAGTGGGAAAAGTATACCTCTCAAAATGTTTTTATCTCTCAATTTTCGCTTTGAGCTCTGTCACCTCTACAAATCCCTACTTCCCTCTGCGAAGGGCCTATCACTTTTATGTATTTACTTTCATGCAAGAGTCAATTTTTTCTCTCTATTCTTTTTATTTTTCTCCTTTGGCAAGCATCATGTGGTGAGGAAAGATCTAGGCACATATGTCCAGTTGAATATGGGCAGCATGAGTTATTATTGTTGACATCACCCTTGAGGTGAATACGTTGGGAGGCAAAATAATAAGCCCCTATCTTTCTATGTGTACGGTTGAAACGTTTTGCTCATGTGTACGTGGTGAGTGTTAGCAATTATAGAAGACTATATGATGGTTGAGTATGTGGAGCTCTTACTTAGACTCCGTTGAATAAGTTGAATTGCAATTGCTTGGTGACTAAGAACATAGGTTGTTGGGTTTCAAGAGTGTTCATTGTTTAAACCTTAACATGTGAATTGGTTGCCACTACAACATGAGAAATTTTATGAGAAAGAATTGTTGTTATGATGCTAGAAAAAGTGATTGAAATTGTCATTGATCAAACTTTTGCACTTTGCTAGCATTCACACTTCATAAATTATTTATTTTATCATTTACCTACTCGAGGAAGAGTAGGAATTAAGCTTGGGGATGCTGATACGTCTCCAACGTATCTATAATTTATGAAGTATTCATGCTGTTATTTTATCGTTCTTGGATGTTTTACAACCATTTTATAGCAACTTTATATCATTTTTTGGGACTAACCTATTGACCCAGTGCCCAGTGCCAGTTGCTCTTTTTTGCTTGTTTTTTACATCGCAGGAAAAATACCAAACTGAGTCAAACGCAATGGAACTCCACGGAGATTTTTTATGGACCAGAAGGAACCCAATGGGCCAGAGCTGCACCTGGGGGGTGCCCCGAGGGGCACAACCCACCAGGGCGCGCCAGACCCACCTGGCACGCCCAGGTGGGTTGTACCCACCTCGGTGGCCTCCTACACCCCTTCTTTGCACTATAAATTCCCAAATATTCTGAAACCCTTCGGGGTTACCTGAGATCAGAAGTCCCGCCGTTGCAAGGTCTCTGTATCCGCAAAAATCAATCTAGACCCCGTTCTGGCACCTTGCTGGAGGGGGGAATCATCTCCGATGTCCATCTTCATCATCTCGGCGACCACCACGATGAGGAGGGAGTAGTCCACCCTCGGGGCTGAGGGGTTGTACCAGTAGCTATGTGATAAATCTCTCTCTCTCGTGATCTCTATCATGGGCTTTGTTAATATAGTCGGATCATATGATGTTTCTACCATCTATACTCTTGTTATGATGAATTGAATCTTTACCCTTTGAAGTTTTATCTTGTCGGATTGAATATTCAGAGATGAGAACACCTGATATATATCTTGCGCTATGAATACTTGAGGTGACAATTGGGGTATCATATTGATTCACTTGATATGTGTCTTGGCATTCAACTCGCGGACTCCCACAGTGATATTAGGGTAATCTATGCATAGGGGTTGATGCACATTTTTCTCCGATGGAAACTTTGGGGTCTCTTTATAGTTGTTTGTGTGGATTGAGTATTATGAATGTGAATTTGCTTTG
Source organism: Aegilops tauschii subsp. strangulata (assembly GCF_002575655.3). NCBI lineage: Eukaryota > Viridiplantae > Streptophyta > Magnoliopsida > Poales > Poaceae > Aegilops > Aegilops tauschii. The sequence goes on along the minus strand of NC_053035.3, from coordinate 202,961,971 downwards.
GTGTTATTCTAGTACGAACTCTAGGATAGATCGAACGGAAAAAATAGCTTTGTGTTATTTTAGTACGAACTCTTGAATAGATCGAACGGGAAGAATAGCTTTGAGGTGATCTCGTGCCCTACAAACAATATCTATCTTTTGTTCTCCACTAATTGGAACTCGGGAGTGATTCTTTATTACACTTTGAGGGTTAATCATATGATCCAACTATGTTAGCATTGTTGAGAGGTTGCACTAGCGAAAGTACGGACCCTAGGCCTCATTTTCAAGCATTGCAAAACCGTTTTTGTGCTCGTTTACTAATTGCTACCTTGTTGTTTTTATTTATTCAGATTATAAAAATATATTTCTACCATCCATATTACACTTTTATCACCATCTCTTCGCCGAACTAGTGCACCTATACAATTTGCCATTGTATGGGTTTGTTAGGGAGACAAGAGATTTCTTGTATTTGGTTGCAGGGTCGTTTGAGAGATACCATCTTCATCCTACACCTCCCATGGATTGATAAACCTTAGGTCATCTACTTGAGGGAAAATTGATATTGTCCTACAAAACTCTGCGCTTGGAGGCCCAACACGAGTCTACAAGAATAAAGTTGCGTAGTAGACATCAGTGACCCGGGAAACGACCCAATTGCAAGCAGTGACAGTTTTGCCCATTTGGAGATTGAAAGCCTAAAAGAAAGAAACATTACTGGTTTAAAACTATACTCTTAAACCAAACCATGGATTCAAAGATAAAGTGCTATAAACGGCTGACAGTGTAAGCCGGAGGGTGAACATTGAAGTACGCAGATATTCATATTGGCGGCTTAAAAGGGGACTAATGGTACCTACCGGAACAAGCAGGCATGGTTAAACCGGAGAGTATTGCCGTGTTATGCAGGCTATGAAGCATGTGATGGCGGTTTAAACAGGGACAATGTTATATGGTGGATCACGGTTTATGGTATAAGCCGCCATGGCAGTTATGATATTTCAAATCTATCAGTGAAATTTTTTCTAAGTGATGGACAAACAGATTTCATAGACTGAAGATATAATTTTGGATCTACAGCGGTTCAGAAAAGGCAATAAATTCTGAAACCTAAGGTGGCGGCAGCAGAAAAAGTTTGGGTGCTCCCATGAGATCTTTAAGGAGAGATGTTATTCTGATGATAAAAATAAATGCTAAACTACTACCGCTCAAGGTTCATGACCTATTCAGATTAAAAGCTGCTTGAGTTGAAGGAAACAACGAAGAACGGTGAAGAACACTGATGAACAAAGGAAACCCTAATGCAGATCTGAGATAAAAAGAGAGGAGCACTTATAGGTGATGAGGAACAGCGGTGGTGCGCCGGAGTTCTCTGGTCTGGTCAGGTCGATGCAGCGGCCTGAGTTGGTGCAGTGGTCGGAGGTCGCGGCGGCGGAGCTCGGGCAACAGAGGAGACGTGGGAGGAAGAAAAAGGCGAGGAGGCAAGGGGGAAATGATAAAGACCCCATCCCTATTTATAAGAGGGTGGATAGAAGGCATGCGCGGGAATCGAGGATGCTGAAATCATCATGTGGCTATATGGATGCCTCGATTTTCGGGATGGTCATTAAGATAAGGATCAGTTAAAGATATTTTGGGCCTCGTGCGAAATTAATGAGAAATGACGCCATGGCGGTTTAAGAAGATTCTGTGAGCTGACGTCATGGCGGGTTACAGCAAGTTTTTGACAAGTCGGGTATTGAAGATTGATACGAACAAGTTCAAATCAACCTGGGGCCTAATGTTGGGGATATAACTACTGGGTATGAACCGCCCAGGAGGGGCCGGGTCATACCACTGGCGACTTATCGATGAAGATGGCGGGTCATAGCAAGCCTATTTGACGGCCCAAGACCCAGAGGCGACTTGAGGCCCAAGAGGATGAGCCGCCATATGTATGACTTGTATTGTAAGGCAAGCTTAGTTAGTCACTGCTACCTCTTGAGCATGCGTTGGTTTTCCCTTGAAGAGGAAAGGGTGATGCAGCAAAGTAGCGTAAGTATTTCCCTCAATTTTGAGAAGGTATCAATCCGGTAGGAGGTTACGCACAAGTCGCCTCATACCTACACAAACAAATAAGAACCTTGCAACCAACGCGATAAAGGGGTTGTCAATCCCTTCACGGCCACTTGCAACAGTGAGATCTGATAGAGATAATAAGATAAATATTTTTGGTATTTTTATGATATAGATTGGAAAGTAAAGATTGCAAAATAAAAGACAGAAGGAATAGTAAATTGATAGGAAGATAATATCATGAAAGATAGACCCGGGGCCCATAGGTTTCACTAGTGGCTTCTCTCAAGATAGCATAATTTACGGTGGGTGAACGAATTACTGTCGAGCAATTGCTAGAAAAGCGCATAGTTATGAGAATATCTAGGCATGATCATGTATATAGGCATCACGTCCGCGACAAGTAGACCGAAACGATTCTGCATCTACTACTATTACTCCACACATCGACCGCTATCCAGCATGCATCTAGAGTATTAAGTTCATAAGAACAGAGTAACGCATTAGGCAAGATGACATGATGTAGAGAGATAAACTCAAGAAATATGATATAAACCCCATCTTTTTATCCTCGATGGCAACAATACAACTGTCACTGGGAAAGGACACCGCAAGATTGAACCCAAAGCTAAGCACTTCTCCCATTGCAAGAAAGATCAATCTAATAGGCCGAACCAAACTGATAATTCGAAGAGACCTGCAAAGATAATTAAATCATGCATAAAAGAATTCAGAGAAGATTCAAATATTGTTCATAGATAATCTTGATCATAAAACCACAATTCATCGGATCTCGACAAACACACTGCAAAAAGAATTACATCGAATAGATCTCCAAGAAGATCGAGGAGAACTTTGTATTGAGATCCAAAGAGAGAGAAGAAGCCATCTAGCTAGTAACTATGGACCCGAAAGTCTGTGGTAAACTACTCACACATCATCGAAGAGGCTATGGTGATGATGTAGAAGCCCTCCGTGATCGATCCCCCCTCCGGCGGAGCGCCGGAAAAGGCCCCAAGATGGGATCTCACGGGTACAGAAGGTTGCGGCAGTGGAAATAGGGTTTCGTGGTGCTCTCGAATGTTTTCAGGGTATATGAGTATATATAGGCGAAAGAAGTAGGTCGATGGAGCCACGAGGGGCCCACGAGGGTGGGGGCGCGCCTCCCTGCCTCCTGGCTTCCTCGTTTCTTTCTTGACCTCCACTCCAAGTCTTTTGGATTGCGTTTGTTCCAAAAATAACTCTCCCGAAGGTTTCATTCCGTTTGGACTCCGTTTGATATTCCTTCTGCGAAACACTGAAATAGGCAAAAAAAACAGCTATTTGCACTGGGCCTTCGGTTAATAGGTTAGTCCCAAAAATAATATAAAAGTGCATAGTAAAGCCCATTAAACATCCAAAACAGATAATATAATAGCATGGAACAATAAAAAATTATAGATACATTGGAGACGTATCAATCACCGAGCCGGACACGTTGTGTATGAGCCGGCCGGGACTCTGTAAGCCACCGGGCATCAACCTGTGTATATAAAGGGGTGACCCGGTGGCAAGTTAAGGGCAAGAAACAAGAGATCGAGAACTAGGTCAAGCATATTCGCTCCCTGGTAATCGAGACCCAAGCAATACAATCCCAGAACTGGAGTAAGCCTTTACCTCCACCACGAGGGACTGAACCAGCACTACTAGGAAAAGGCCTACTAGTGGCGCACCAGTTTTGCCTACTAATGGCGCACTACTGGTGCGCCACTAGTACCACGCCACTAGTATTTTTTACTAATGGCGCACTACCTAGTGCGCCATTAGTATAGGCCACGGTGCGCCATTAGTATGCCTCCCAGGGGGCCATATTTACCCATGTGCTCTGGCTTACTAATGGCGCACTAGTTGATGATGCGCCACTAGTAATGTATTTGGAAAACAAAAAAAAATCCAAATTTACAGAAAACAACCTATAAGGAAAATAATTTAAAAACAAAAAATGAAATAGAATCATATTTTTTATTATAGTAAGAATATTACAATGTCTTTACAAGTATCCAATAAAAGGAAAATTGCAAGGAAAGAAAAGAAAATCCTAAAACTAATCTTCTAGTAATCTTTTCTTCTTTTTCTTCACTTTATCCCTGCAAAATGTAACAAAATAAACAGAAATACAAACAAACTATTTATTACATGTCAATACTGTCATTTTTTTATGCAGAATTAGATATGAGCATATATTTCCAGAATTACATGGTGTGAATATTGTATGAGTAAGATTATAATGGAAATGAATTGCAGAGGACATATGAGGTTCAACACTAATCATCAACAACAAAACCGTGCAAGAAATGATTGATCAGTAAATGGACAACCTTCTTAGAGATTGTCATGCGTTGTCTAATGAATCAACAGGAAATAAGTAACATGCCTTCCAAGACATAATTCACTATTACACATAAATGTATATCCCAAACTGAAGAACACGCTAATATGTAATCATCATTTAGAGATACCAAACTGGAAGACCATTCATTTGGTCGCAAAATGACCTACTTAACTAGTCCTTGACCATCCATCATGCGCAAGAGCAAAGATAAAGATGGGCCTTGCAGCAGCGCCCAGCCCTTGGGACAGTCCATTGCATTACGTGGAACATGCTCAGATTAAGCACTATATCATCACAACTTAACAAAAGTAAATCTGAGACCCATCAAAACTAAAGATTCATCCTACTTGAGGATCGTCACTAATCATGGACACCAAAATCTTCCATTTGCAAGAAATGCTTCATGAGTAAATGCATAACCTTTTGGCATATAAAGCTTACACATTTTTCTGCATCCAGTAGCAATTAGGTAACGAAAACAGTGAGCGGCTTAGATGGGGTACAAATTGAAATAACACTGTCCAGCAGCAAAAGAACCATAGCTAGTAAGTGACCAACACTGTCCACACACGCATCATACAAGACCAAGACCTCATCAGGCCACACCCTAGCGTATGAATAGACCAACATTGTCCACACACGCATCATACAAGACCAAGAGCTCATCGTCGATGTCGTCCATGGATGACTCCTACTCCATCCAAATCAAACAAACAAATGAGAAGGGGCTGAGATACAGAGCTAGCAACCAATTTTTACAGAGAAGTTCTAAAATTTTCTGGGTTCATATATTCAGCATGTTGACAAACAGAGGCAGTGTAGCGCACTAGGCTAGAGCTTAGAGCTATGCATGTACATTGATTGTTATAGCAGTGCAGCGACAACTTGTGGCATCAGATAAATTGAACCAAGCGGGCCAATGGATCAATTTGACGGACAAATTAACCCAAAAGCATGGCATGTACGACATCCATCCATCCAACCAGCAAGCATCAATTAAAGTGCTTATTCATTCATTCATTCATTTATTCATTCAGAAGACATGATGAGATGGATAAAGTGAGCAATCTAACCTAACAATCCGTCCATAAACAGCAGGCAATGGAATTAATTAAGCCCGAATCTGGGCATGGAGATGCAAAAGCACAAGAGAGGAGGAAGAGACCGAGAGGTGCATTCAGATTGAAACTGAACTGAACTGCACAATGGCAAATCAACACCACCAGAAAGAAGAATTGCAATCAATCAAATTGGCAAGCTAGATAAGATGTGCTCACCATGTCCACCTGCAGTAGGCAGAGGAGGAGGGAGCAGCCATGCGTCGTGCACCTGCAGCAGTAGCAGCTCGTCCGGAGCAGCCTGCCCTGCACATAGAACGAACCAATGAGGGGAGGGGAGATGAAGAAGATGGCCTGCAGCCGCACGCACCATGGTCGGGGTCGGAGATCCGTCGCCGGAGATGGCCTGCAGCCGTCGTCCGTCGCCGGAGGTTGAGGCGTCGTACCTCCATGGCTAGGCTAGGCTAGGGTTTCTGGCATCTTCGTCCTGGCTTCTGCCGGCCCTGCATGGATGGTCGCGGCTCAGGTCGACGACGGGACGATGCGCCGGGGATCTGGATCTGGGCGCTCCTCACCTCCCTGGAAGCTCGCCGGAGAAGGCCTTCCCTTCCCTCCCCTCCTCTCCTCTACTGGGAGAGAAGAGGAGAGAAGAGAAGAGAAGGTGAGGTGCGGCGGCGCTGCAGGGAGAGGAGGCCGCCATGACCGGGCTCCTCCTACTGCCATGGTCACCATGGCATCGGGCTAGGGTCTCGGCCCGACCGGGCAGACAGAGGAGAGGATAGGAAGGTCGCCGGTGCGGCGTGGATGGAGCCGGAGGAGAGGCGGGTGGCTGTGTCAGCAGGAAGGGGAGGGGGAGAGAACGTGTACCGGGGGGGGGTGGTTTGCATTCGGTTGAAGTGGTGGCCAAGTTACTAATGGCGCACCGAGTAATGGCGCACCACTCCCTAAAAAACAATTTGAAAAAAAAATTAAAACAAAATTAGTAATGGCGCACCAGGGAAGTGGTGCGCTATTACTAGTTTAACTAGTAATGGCGCACTATCCCCTGATGCGCCATTACTAGTTTTGAAAAAATAAAAAAAATAATTTTTTTTACTAATGGCGCACCAACACATGGTGCGCCATTACTATTTAGTAATGGCGCACCACATGCATAGTGCGCCATTAGTGTCCATATTGGCTACAGCTGTTTTTGTAGTAGTGCAGTATAAACTCTTTGTGTCCTTTGTCCCAATTCACCCCTTTAAGCTAATCTAGTTGCGATGGCTCCATGACTAAGTCCTTTCGCTAGGACATCTGTCGTGTTAAGTCCACGACACTTTGTCCATCGGTATATTACTTGGCCGAGTTCGATCGTCGGTATCTGCATACCTAGTTCAATCTTGTTACCAGCAAGTCTCTTTACTCATTCCGTAATACATCACCTCGTGACTAACTCCTTAGTCGTTTGCTTGCAACCTTATGATGTGTATTATCGAGAGGACCCAGAGATACCTCTCCGATATTCGGAGTGACAAATCCTAATCTCGATCTATGCCAACTCAACAAACACCTTCGGAGATACCTGTAGAGCATCTTTATAATCACCCAGTTATGTTGTGATGTTTGATAGCACACAAGGCATTCCTCCGGTATCCGGGAGTTGCATAATCTCACAGTCGAAGGAATATGTATTTGACATGAAGAAAGCAATAGCAATAAAACTGAACGATCATTATGCTAAGCTAACAGATGGGTCTTGTCCATCACATCATTCTCCTAATGATGTGATCTTGTTATCAAATGACAACACATGTCTATGGTTAGGAAACCTTAACCATCTTTGATCAACGAGCTAGTCTAGCAGAGGCTTACTAGGGACACGGTATTTGTTTATGTATTCACATATGTATTTAGGTTTCCGATCAATACAATTATAGCATGAATAATAAACCTTTATCATGAATAAGGAAATATAAAATAACAACTTTATTATTGCCTCTAGGGCATATTTCCTTCAGTCTCCCTCTTGCACTAGAGTCAATAATCTAGTTCACATCGCCATGTGAATAACACCCATAGTTCACATCGCCATGGGATTAACACCTATAGTTCACATCGCCTTGTGACCAACACCCAAAGGGTTTACTAGCGTCAATAATCTAGTTCACATCGCCATGTGATTAACACCCAAAGAGTAATAAGGTGTGATCATGTTTTGCTTGTGAGAGAAGTTTAGTCAACGGGTCTGTCACATTCAGATCCGTATGTATTTTGCAAATTTCTATGTCTACAATGCTCTCCATGGAGCTACTCTAGCTAATTGCTCCCACGTTCAATATGTATCCAGATTGAGACTTAGAGTCATCTAGATCAGTGTCAAAGCTTGTATCAATGTAACTCTTTACGACGAACTCTTTATCACCTCCATAACCGAGAAATATTTCCTTATCGAGAAATACCGAACGCACGACACCTCCGCGTTCTGCACACGTTCAGCTCGGTGACGTCCCTTGCCTTATTGATCCAGCAAGACGTCGAGGTAGTAGATGAGTTCTGTCAGCACGACGGTATGGTGACGGTGATGGTGAAGTGATCTCTGCAGGGCTTCGCCTAAGCACTACGAAAATATGACTAGGGGTGTAAACAGTGGAGGGGGCGCCGCACACGGCTATGCAATTGTTTGGTCTGTGCTAGGCGCCCCCCTCTGACATCTATATAGGTGGGAGGGAGGGAGGAGCAGACATAGGAGGCGCCCAAGTAGGAGGAATCCTACTTGCAGTCCTTCCCAAACCGCGCCCCCCTGCCATATATAACCGAGGGAGAAGGAAAGAGGGGGGGAGGGAAGGAAGTCGGAATCCTAATCCACACTTTCCTTTCCCTTCTCCCCTTTCCCTCCCCTCCTTAGGCCGGCCCATATGGGGGCTCCCTAGCCCCTTGTGGCTGGTGCGTTTCCCCTCTTGGCCCATAAGGCCCATATCTTTTGCCGGGGGTGCCCGGAACCCCTTCCGGTGACCCGATAAGTACCCGGTACCCCCCGAAATACTTCTGGTGTCCGAATACCATCGTCCTATATATCAATCTTTACCTCTCAGACATTTCGAGACTCCTCGTCATGTTCGTGATCTCATCCGGGACTCCGAACAAAATTCGGTTACCAAATCACATAACTCATATAAGACTATATCATCATCGAACGTTAAGCGTGCGGACCCTACGGGTTCGAGAACTATGTAGACATGACCGAGACACCTCTCCAGTCAATAACCAGTAGTGAACCTGGATGCCCATATTGGCTCCTACATATTCTACGAAGATCTTTATCGGTCGAACCGTTATGACAACATAAGTAATTCCCTTTGTCCATCGGTATGTTACTTGCCCGAGATTCGATCGTCGGTATCTTCATACCTAGTTCAATCTCGTTACTAGCAAGTCTCTTTACTCGTTCCGTAATACATCACCTCGTGACTAACTCCCTAGTCGTTTGCTTGCAAGCTTATGACGTGTATTATCGAGAGGACCCAGAGATACCTCTCCGATATTCGGAGTGACAAATCCTAATCTCGATCTATGCCAACTCAACAAACACCTTCGGAGATACCTGTAGAGCATCTTTATAATCACCCCATTATGTTGTGACGTTTGATAGCACACAAGGCATTCCTCCAGTATCCAGGAGTTGCATAATCTCATAGTCGAAGGAATATGTATTTGACATGAAGAAAGCAATAACAATAAAACTAAATGATCATTATGCTAAGCTAATGGATGGGTCTTGTCCATCACATCATTCTCCTAATGATGTGATCCTGTTATCAAATGACAACACATGTCTATGGTTAGGAAACCTTAACCATCTTTGATCAACGAGCTAGTCTAATAGAGGCTTACTAGGGACACGGTATTTGTTTATGTATTCACATATGTATTTCGGTTTCCGATCAATACAATTATAGCATGAATAATAAACCTTTATCATGAATAAGGAAATATAAAATAACAACTTTATTATTGCCTCTACGGCATATTTCCTTCAGTCTCCCACTTGCACCAGAGTCAATAATCTAGTTCACATCGCCATGTGAATAACACCCATAGTTCACATCGCCATGTGATCAACACCTATAGTTCACATCGCCATGTGACCAACACCCAAAGGGTTTACTAGAGTCAATAATTTAGTTCACATCGCCATGTGATTAACACCCAAAGAGTAATAAGGTGTGATCATGTTTTGCTTGTGAGAGAAGTTTAGTCAACAGGTTTGTCACATTCAGATCCATATGTATTTTGCAAATTTCTATGTCTACAATGCTCTGCATGGAGCTACTCTAGATCAGTGTCCCTACTCTAGCTAATTGCTCTTACATTCAATATGTATCCAGATTGAGACTTAGAGTCATCTAGATCAGTGTCAAAGCTTGCATCGACATAACTTTTTACGACGGACTCTTTATCACCTCCATAACCGAGAAATATCCCCCCCATAGGGAATGACTTTCATTCTCTATCTCTCTTCTTCCATGGTCAGGCTTTGAGTCTTACTCAACTTCACACCTTGTAATACAGGCAAGAACCCCTTCTTGGACTGAACCATTTTGAACTTCTTCAAATCTTATCAAGGTATGTGTTCTGTGAAAGTTCTATTAAGCGTCTTGATCTATACCTATAGATCTCGATGCTCAATATTCAAGCAGCTTCACCGAGGTCTTTCATTGAAAAATTCTTATTCAAGTATCCTTTTATGCTACCCAAAAATTCTATATCAATTCCAATCAATAATATGTCATCCACATATAATATCAGAAATGCTACAGAGCTCCAACTCACTTTCTTGTAAATACAGGCTTCACCGTAAGTCTGTATAAAACCATATGTTTTGATCACCTCATCAAAGCGTATATTCCAACTCCGAGATGCTTGCACCAGTCCATAGATGGATCGCTGGAGCTTGCACACTTTGTCACCACCTTTAGGATCAAAAAAACCTTCTAGTTGCATCATATACAACTCTTCTTTAAGATATCCATTAAGGAATGTAGTTTTGACGTCCATTTGCCAGATTTCATAATAAAAAAATGTGGCAATTGTTAACATGATTCGGACAGACTTAAGCACCGCTACGAGTGAGAAAGTCTCATCGTAGTCAACTCCTTGAACTTGTCAAAAACCTTTTGCGACAAGTCAAGCTTTGTAGATAGTGACATTACTATCATCGTGAGTCTTCTTCTTGAAGACCCATTTATTCTCAATGGTTTGCCGATCATCGGGAAAGTCCACCAAAGTCCACACTTTGTTCTCATACATGGATCCTATTTCAGATTCCATGGCCTCAAGCCATCTGCCGGAATCTGGGCTCATCATAGCTTCTTCATAGTTCGTAGGTTCGCCATGGTCTAGTAACATGACTTCAGGACAGGATTACCGTACCACTCTGGTGCGGATCGTGCTCTGGTCGACCTACGAGGTTCAGTAGTAACTTGATCTGAAGTTTCATGATCATTATCATTTTCTTCGTCTCTAGTTGGTGTAGGCATCACAGGAACGATTTTCTCTGATGTGCTACTCTTCAATTCGAGAGAAGGTACAATTACCTCATCAAGTTCTACTTTCCTCCCACTCACTTCTTTCGAGAGAAACTCCTTCTCTAGAAAGGACCCATTCTTAGCAACAAAGATCTTGCCTTTGGATCTGTGGTAGAAAGTGTACCCAATAGTTTCTTTAGGGTATCCTATGAAGACGCACTTCTCCGATTTGGGTTCGAGCTTATCTGGTTGAAGCCTTTTGACATAAGCATCGCATCCCCAAACTTTAAGAAACGACAGCTTAGGTTTGTTGCCAAACCATAGTTCATACGATGTCGTCTCAACGAATTTAGACGGTGCCCTATTTAACATGAATGCAGCTGTCTCTAATGCATAACCCCAAAATAATAGTGGTAAATCGGTAAGAGACATCATAAAACGTACCATATCTAATAAAGTTCGGTTACGATGTTCGGACACACCATTACGTTGTGGTGTTCCAGGTGGCATGAGTTGTGAAACTATTCCACATTGTTTTCAAATGAAGGCCAAACTCGTAACTCAAATATTTGCCTCCGCGATCAGATCGTAGAAACTTTATTTTCTTGTTACGATGATTCTCCACTTCACTCTAATTTTTTTCGAACTTTCCAAATATTTCAGACTGTTGTTTCATTAAGTAGACATACCCATATCTACTCAAATCATCTGTGAAGGTCGGAAAATAATGATACCCACCGTGTGCTTCAATACTCATCGGACCGCATACATCGGTATGTATTATTTCCAATAAGTCATTAGCCCGCCCCATTGTTTCGGAGAACGGAGTTTTAGTCATCTTGCCCATGAGGCATGGTTCGCAAGTATCAAATGATTCATAATCAAGTGATTCCAAAAGTCCATCTGCATGGAGTTTCTTCATGCGCTTTACAACAATATTGTTGGGGAACGTAGTATTTCAAAAAAATTCCTATGATCACGCAAGATCTATCTAGGAGAAGCATAGCAACAAGCGGGGAGAGTGTGTCCACATACCCTCGTAGACCGAAAGCGAAGCTTTAAGTAACGCGGTTGATGTAGTCGAACGTCTTCACGATCCAACCGATCAAGTACCGAACGCACGGCACCTCCGCGATCTGCACACGTACAGCTCGGTGACGTCCCTCGAACTCTTGATCTAGCTGAGGCCGAGGGAGAGTTTCGTCAACACGACGGCGTGGTGACGGTGATGATGAAGTTACCGGCGCAGGGCTTCGCCTAAGCACTGCAACGATATGACCGAGGTGTGTTTTTGTGGAAGGGGGCACCGCACACGGCTAATAGAAACTTTGGTGTGCCTTTGGGGTGCCCCCCTCCCACGTATATAAAGGGGGAGGGAGGAGGAGGCCGGCCAGGGGGAGGAGGCGCGCCAGGGGGGGCAATCCTACTCCAAGTAGGATTCATCCCCCCTTTTCCTATTCAAACAAGGAGAAGGGGAAAGGAGAGGGAGGAGAGAAGGAAAGTGGGGCCGACCCCCCTAGTCCAATTCGGTTTGGGCTAGGGGGGGGGGCGCCACACCTTGGCCTGCCTCCTCTCTTCCACCAATAGGCCCATGAGGCCCAATAACCCCCCGGGGGGTTCCGGTAACCCCCCGGTACTTCGGAAAATACCCGATACACCTCGGAACTATTCCGGTGTCCGAATATAGTCTTCCAATATATCAATCTTCATGTCTCAACCATTTCGAGACTCCTCGTCATGCCCGTGATCTCATCTGGGACTCCGAACTACCTTCGGTACATCAAAACACATAAACTCATAATATCGATCGTCATCGAAAGTTAAGCGTGCGGACCCTACGGGTTCGAGAACTATGTAGACATGACCGAGACTCATCTCCGGTAAATAACCAATAGCGGAACCTAGATGCTCATATTGGCTCCCACATATTCTACGAATATCTTTATCAGTCAAACCGCATAACAACATACGTTGTTCCCTTTGTCATCGGTATGTTACTTGCCCGAGATTCGATCGTCGATATCACTATACCTAGTTCAATCTCGTTACCAGCAAGTCTATTTACTCATTCCGTAATGCGTCATCCCATAACTAACTCATTAGTTACATTGCTTGCAAGGCTTATAGTGATGTGCATTACCGAGAGGGCCCAGAGGTACCTCTCCGACAATCTGAGTGAAAAATCCTAATCTCGATCTATGCCAACTCAACAAACACCATCGGAGACACCTGTAGAGCATCTTTATAATCATCCAATTACGTTGTGATGTTTGATAGCACATTAAGTGTTCCTCCGGTATTCGGGAGTTGCATAATCTCATAGTCATAAGAACATGTATAAGTCATGAAGAAAGCAATAGCAATAAAACTCAACGATCATAATGCTAAGCTAACGGATGGGTCTTGTCCATCACATCATTCTCTAATGATGTGATCCCATTCATCAAATGACAACACATGTCTATGGTCAGGAAACTTAACCATCTTTGATTAACGAGCTAGTTTAGTAGAGGCATACTAGGGACACTTTGTTTTGTCTATGTATTCACACATGTATCAAGTTTCCGGTTAATACAATTCTAGCATGAATAATAAACATTTATCATGATATAAGGAAATAAAATAATAACTCTATTATTGCCTCTAGGGCATATTTCCTTCAAATATGACCTAAACGGCAATGCCACAAGTATGTTGCACTATCATTATCAACTTTGCATCTTTTGGCATCAATATTATGAATATGTGTATCACTATGATCGAGATTCAATAAACCATTTACATTGGGTGTATGACCATAGAAGGTTTTATTCATGTAAACAGAACAACAATTATTCTCTGACTTAAATGAATAACCGTATTGCAATAAACATGATCCAATCATATTCATGCTCAACGCAAACACCAAAAAACATGTATTTAGGTTCAACACTAATCCCGAAGGTAGAGGGAGTATGCGATGGTGATCTTATCAACCTTGGAATCACTTCCAACAAACATCATCACCTCGCCCTTAACTAGTCTCCGTTCATTTTGCAACTCCTGTTTTGAGTTACTAATCTTAGCAACTGAAACCGGTATCTAATACCCAATCGCTACTATGAACACTAGTAAGGTACACATCAATAACAGTATATCAAATATACCTTTGTTCACTTTGCCATCCTTCTTATTCGCCAAGTATTTGGGGTAGTTCCACTTCGAGTGACCATTTCCTTTGCAGTATAAGCACCTAGTTTCAGGCTCGGGTCCAGCTTTGGGCTTCTTCATGGGAGCGGCAACTTGCTTGCCATTCTTTTGAAGTTCCCTTTCTTTCCCTTAACCTTTTTCTTGAAACTAGTGGTCTTATTAACCATCAACATTTGATGCACTTTCTTGATTTCTACCTTCGCCGATTTTAGCATTGCGAAGAGCTCAGGAATCGTTTTCGTCATCCCTTGCATATTATAGTTTATCACGATGTTCTAGTAGCTTGGTGATGGTGACTAGAGAACTCTGTCAATCACTATCTTATCTGAAGATTAACTCCCACTTGATTCAAGCGATTATAGTACCCAGACATTCTGAGCACATGCTCACTGGCTGAGCTATTCTCCTCCATCTAGTAGGCAAAGTACTTGTCAGAGGTCTCATACCTCTTAACACGGGCATGAGTCTGAAATACCAATTTCAGCTCTTGGAACATCTCATATGCTCTATGGCATTCAAAACATTTTTGAAGTCCCGGTTCTAAGCCGTAAAGCATGGCGCACTAAACTATTAAGTAGTCATCATATCGAGTTTTCCAAACGTTCAAAACATCAACATTTGCTCCTGTAGCGGGCCTTTCACCTAGCGGTGCATCAAGGACATAATTCTTCTGTGCAGCAATGAGGATAATCCTCAAGTTACGAACCCAGTCCATGTAGTTGCTACCATCATATTTCAACTTAGCTTTCTCCAGGAACGCATTAAAATTCAGGGGAATGGTTGTTGGGAATCGTAGCATAATTTTAAAATTTTCCTACGCTCACCAAGATGCATCTATGGAGTATACTAGCAACGAGGGGAAAGGAGTGCATCTACATACCCTTGTAGATCGCGAGCGGAAGCGTTCCAATGAACGTGGATGACGGAGTCGTACTCGCCGTGATCCAAATCACCGATGACCAAGTGCCGAACGGACGGCACCTCCGTGTTCAACACACGTACGGTGCAGCGACGTCTCCTCCTTCTTGATCCAGCAAGGGGGAAGGAGAGGTTGATGGAGATCCAGCAGCACGACGGCGTGGTGGTGGATGTAGCGGGTCTCGGCAGGGCTTCGCCGAGCTTCTGCGAGAGAGAGAGGTGTTGCAGGGGAGGAGGGAGGCGCCCAAGGCTGTCGGTGGCTGCCCTCCCTCCCCCCCTTTATATAGGCCCCCTGGGAGGGGGGGGGCGCCGGCCTGATCCCATCTAGGGTGGGGGGGCGGCGGCCAGAGGGGGGAAGGGGTTGCCTTGCCCCCCAAGGCAAGGGGAAGCCCTCCCACCCTAGGGTTCCCAACCCTAGGCGCATGGGGGGAGGCCCAAGGGGGGCGCCCCAGCCCACTAAGGGCTGGTTCCCTTCCACTTTCAGCCCACGGGGCCCTCCGGGATAGGTGGCCCCACCCGGTGGACCCCCGGGACCCTTCCGGTGGTCCCGGTACAATACCGGTAACCCCCGAAACTTTCCCGGTGGCCGAAACTTGACTTCCTATATATAATTCTTCACCTCCGGACCATTCCGGAACCTCTCGTGACGTCCGGGATCTCATCCGGGACTCCGAACAACTTTCGGGTTTCCGCATACACATATCTCTACAACCCTAGCGTCACCGAACCTTAAGTGTGTAGACCCTACGGGTTCGGGAGACATGCAGACATGACCGAGACGCCTCTCCGGTCAATAACCAACAGCGGGATCTGGATACCCATGTTGGCTCCCACATGTTCCACGATGATCTCATCGGATGAACCACGGTGTCGAGGATTCAATCAATCCCGTATGCAATTCCCTTTGTCAATCGGTATGTTACTTGCCCGAGATTCGATCGTCGGTATCCCAATACCTTGTTCAATCTCATTACCGGCAAGTCTCTTTACTCGTACCGCAATGCATGATCCCGTAACTAACGCCTTAGTCACATAGAGCTCATTATGATGATGCATTACCGAGTGGGCCCAGAGATACCTCTCCGTCACACGGAGTGACAAATCCCAGTCTTGATCCATGCCAACCCAACAGACACTTTCGGAGATACCCGTAGTGCACCTTTATAGTCACCCAGTTACGTTGTGACGTTTGGCACACCCAAAGCACTCCTACGGTATCCGGGAGTTGCACGATCTCATGGTCTAAGGAAAACATACTTGACATTGGAAAAGCTCTAGCAAACGAAACTACACGATCTTTTATGCTATGCTTAGTATTGGGTCTTGTCCATCACATCATTCTCCTAATGATGTGATCCCGTTATCAATGACATCCAATGTCCATAGTCAGGAAATCATGACTATCTGTTGATCAACGAGCTAGTCAACTAGAGGCTTACTAGGGACACGTTGTGGTCTATGTATTCACACATGTATTACGATTTCCGGACAATACAATTATAGCATGAATAATAGACAATTACCATGAACAAAGAAATATAATAATAACCATTTATTATTGCCTCTAGGGCATATTTCCAACAATGGTAGCACAGGCCATTGATCTACAACATAGATATGCAAATACTATCAGGACTAAGTTCATGATAAATTAAGTTCAATTAATCAAATTACTTAAGAACTCCCACTTAAATAGACATCCAAATAGTCATCTAAGTGATACGTGATCCAAATAGACTAACCCATGCCCGATCATCACGTGAGATGGGGTAGTCATCAATGGTGAACATATGTGTGTTGATCATATCTACTGTATGATTCACGTTCGGCCTTTCGGTCTCCAGTGTTCCAAGGCCATGTCTGTACATGCTAGTGTTGGGAAACGTAGCATGCAATTTCAAAAATATTCCTACGCTCACTCAAGATCTATCTAGGAGATGCATAGCAACGAGAGCAGGAGAGTGTGTCCACGTACCCTCGTAGACCGAAATCGGAAGCGTTTGACAACGCGGTTGATGTGGTCGAACTTCTTCTCGTTCCGACCGATCAAGTACCAAACGTACGACACCTCTGAGTTCTGCACACGTTCAGCTCGATGACGTCCCTCGAACTCTTGATCCAGCAAATTGTCGAGGGAGAGTTCCGTCGGCACGACGGTGTGGTGACGGTGATGGTGAAGTGATCCGTGCAGAAGCACTACATGAATATGACCGGAGGCGTAAACTATGGAGGGGGGCGCCACACACGGTTAACAATGTTCGTTGTGTGTTCTGGGCGCCCCCTCCCCACATATATATAGGTGGGAGGGGGAGGGGGACAGCCATGGGGCGCCCCAAGTAGGAGGAATCCTACTTGGGGCCTTGTCCAATTTGCCCCCCCTACCATCTTTTCCGGAGAGGGGAGGAAAGGGAGAGAGAAGGGAAGGAAGGGGGAGGCCGAATTGCCTTCCCTTCCTTCTCTCTTCCCCTTTTACTTTCCCCTTCCTATTCAGCCAGCAAGGGGGGCACAACAGCCCATGTTGGCTGCTGCGTTCCCCTCTTGGCCCAATAGGCCCATATAGTTTGCCGGGGGTAGCCCGGAGCCCCTTCTGGTGACCTGATACGTACCCGGTACCCCCGGAACACTTCCGGTGTCCAAATACTATCGTCCTATATATGAATCTTTACCTCTCGACCATTTCGAGACTCCTCGTCATGTCCGTGATCTCATCCGGGACTCCGAACAATATTCGGTCACCAAATCACATAACTCATATAATACAAAATCGTCATCGAACGTTAAGCGTGTGGACCCTACGGGTTCGAGAACTATGTAGACATGACCGAGACACCTCTCTAGTCAATAACCAACAACGGAACCTAGATGATCATATTGGTTCCTACATATTCTACAAAGATATTTATCGGTCAAACCGTAATGACAACATACGTTATTCCCTTTGTCATCGGTATGTTACTTGCCCGAGATTCGATTGTCAGTATCTTCATACCTAGTTCAATCTCGTTACCGGCAAGTCTCTTTACTCGTTCCGTAATGCATCATCCCATAACTAACTCATTAGTCACATTGCTTGCAAGGCTTATCATGATGTGCATTACCGAGAGGGCCCAGAGATACCTCTCCGATACTCGGAGTGACAAATCCTAATCTCAATCTATGCCAACCCAACAAACACCTTCGGAGATACCTGTAGAGCATATTTATAATCACCCAGTTACGTTGTGATGTTTGATAGCACACAAGGTATTCCTCCGGTATCCGGGAGTTGCATAATCTCATAGTCAAAGGAATATGTATAAGTCATGAAAAAAGCAATAGCAATAAAACTGAACAATCATTATGCTAAGCTAACGGATGGGTCTTGTCCATCACATCATTCTCCTAATGATGTGATCCCGTCCATCAAATGACAACACATGTCTATGGTTAGAAAACTTAACCATCTTTGATTAACGAGCTAGTCTAGTAGAGGCTTACTAGGGACACGATGTTTTGTCTATGTATCCACACATATATCAAGTTTCCGGTTAATACAATTCTAGTATGAATAATAAACATTTATCATGATATAAGGAAATATAAAATAACAACTTTATTATTGCCTCTAGGGCATATTTCCTTCAGTCTCCCACTTGCACTAGAGTCAATAATCTAGTTCACATTGCCCTGTGATTTAACACCAATAGTTCACATCACCATGTGATTAACACCCATAGTTCACATCGCCATGTGACCAACACCCAAAGGGTTTACTAGAGTCAATAACCTAGTTCACATCACCATGTGATTAAAACCCAAAGAGTACTAACGTGTGATCATGTTTTGCTTGTGAGAGAAGTTTAGTCAACGGGTCTGCCACATTCAGATTCGTATGTATTTTGCAAATTTCTATGTCTACAATGCTCTGCATGGAGCTACTCTAGCTAATTGCTCCCACTTTCAATATGTATCCAGATTGAGATTCAGAGTCATCCAGATCGGTGCTAAAGCTTGTATCGATGTAACTCTTTACGATGAACTCTTTATCACCTCCATAACCGAGAAATATTTCATTAGTCCTCTTAGGATAATTTTGACCGTTGTCCAGTGATCTACTCCTGGATCACTATTGTACCCCTTTGCCAAACTCATGGCAAGGTACACAATAGGTCTGCTATACAGCATGGCATACTTTATAGAACCTTTGGCTGAGGCATAGGGAATGACTTTCATTCTCTCTCTATCTTCCGTCGTGGTCGGGTTTTGAGTCTTACTCAACTTCATACCTTACAACTCAGGCAAGAACTCCTTCTTTGACTGATCCATTTTGAACTCCTTCAAAATATTATTAAGGTATGTACTCATCGAAAGTCTTATCAAGCGTCTTGATCTATCTTTATAGATCTTGATGCCCAATATGTAAGTAGCTTCACCGAGGTCTTTCTTTGAACAACTCCTTTCAAACACTCCTTTATGCTTTCCAGAAAATTCTACATCATTTCCGATCAACAATATGTCACTCACATATACTTATCAGAAAGGTTGTAGTGCTCCCACTCACTTTCTTGTAAATACAGGCTTCACCGCAAGTCTGTATGAATCTATATGCTTTGGTCAACTCATCAAAGCCTATATTCCAACTCCTAGATGCTTGCACCAGTCCATAGATGGATTGCTAGAGCTAGCACAATTTGTTAGCACCTTTAGGATTGAGAAAACCTTCTGGTTGCATCATATACAACTCTTCTTTAATAAATCCATTAAGGAATGAAGTTTTGACATCCATTTGCCAGATTTCATAAAATGCGGCAATCGCTAACATGATTCGGACAGACTTTAAGCATTGATACGAGTGAGAAAATCTTATCGTAGTCAACACCTTGAACTTGTCGAAAACCTTTGTGACAATTCGAGCTTTGTAGATAGTAACACTACCATCAGCGTCCATCTTCCTCTTGAAGATCCATTTATTCTCAATGGTTCGCTGACCATCAGGCAAGTCAATCAAAGTCCATACTTTGTTCTCAGACATGGATCCTATCTCAGATTTCATGGCCTCAAGCCATTTATCAGAATCTGGGCTCAGCATCGCTTCCTCATAGTTCATAGGCTCGCCATGGTCTAGTAACATGACTTCCAGAACAGGATTACAGTACCACTCTGGTGCGAAACGTGCTCTAGTTGACCTACGAGGTTCGGTAGTAACTTGATCCGAAGTTTGATGATCATTATCATTAGCTTCCTCACTAGTTGGTGCAGGCATCACGAGAACGGTTTTCTGTGATGAGCTACTTTCCAATTCGAGAGAAGGTACAATTACCTCATCAAGTTCTACTATCCTCCCACTCACTTCTTTCGAGAGAAACTCCTTCTCTAGAAAGGATCCATTCTTAGCAACAAAGATCTTGCCTTCGGATCTGTGATAGAAGGTGTACCCAACAGTTTGTATCCTATGAAGACGCACTTCTCCAATTTGGGTTCGAGTTTATCAGGATGAAGCTTTTTCGCATAAGCATCGCAATCCCAAACTTTAAGAAACGACATCCTAGGTTTCTTGCTAAACCATAGTTCATACGGTGTCATCTCAACGGATTTAGACGGTGCCCTATTTAACGTGAATGCAGCTGTCTCTAATGCATAACCCCAAAACGACAGTGGTAAATTGGTAAGAGACATCATAGATCGCACCATATCTAATAAAGTACGGTTACGATGTTCGGACACACCATTATGCTGTGGTGTTCCACGTAGCATGAGTTGTGAAACTATTCCACATTGTTTTAAATGAAGGCCAAACTCGTAACTCAAATATTCGCCTCCGCGATCAGATCATAGAAACTTTATTTTCTTGTTACGATGATTCTCCACTTCACTCTGAATTCTTTGAACTTTTCAAATGTTTCAAACTTGTGTTTCATCAAGTAGATATACCCATATCTGCTCAAATCATCTGTGAAGGTCAGAAAATAACGATACCCGCCGCGAGCCTCAACACTCATCGGATCGCATACATCGGTATGTATTATTTCCAATAAGTCAGTGGCTCGCTCCATTGTTTCGGAGAACGGAGTTTTAGTCATCTTGCCCATGAGGCATGGTTCGCAAGTATCAAATGATTCATAATCAAGTGATTCCAAAAAACCATCCGTATGGAGTTTCTTCATGCGCTTTACACCAATATGACCTAAACGGCAGTGCCACAAATATGTTGCACTATCATTATCAACTTTGCATCTTTTGGTATCAATATTATGAATATGTGTATCACTACGATCGAGATTCAATAAACCATTTACATTGGGTGTATGACCATAGAAGGTTTTATTCATGTAAATAGAACAACAATTATTTTCTGACTTAAATGAATAACCGTATCGTAATAAACATGATCCAATCATATTCATGCTCAACGCAAACACCAAATAACATTTATTTTGGTCCAACACTGATCTCTAAGGTAGAAGGAGTGTGCGATGGTGATCTTATCAACCTTGGAATTACTTCCAACACACATCGTCACCTCACCCTTAACTAGTCTCTGTCCATTTTGCAATTCCTGTTTTGAGTTACTAATCTTATAGCAACTGAACTGGCATCAAATACCCTGGGGTTACTATGAACACTAGTAAAGTACACATCAATAACATGTATGTCAAATATACCTTTGTTCACTTTGCCATCCTTCTTATCCGCCAAGTATTTGGGGTAGTTCCGCTTCCAGTGACCATTCCCTTTGCAGTAGAAGCACTCAGTTTCAGGCTTAGGTCTGGCTTTGGGTTTCTTCACGGGAGTGGCAACTTGCTTGCCATTCTTTCTTGAAGTTCCCTTTATTTTCCTTTGCCCCTTTTCTTGAAACTAGTGGTCATGTTAACCATCAACACTTGATGCTCTCTCTTGATTTCTACCTTCGCCGATTTTAGCATCGCAAAGAGTTCGGGAATCGTTTTCATCATCCCTTGCATATTATAGTTCATCAAGAAGTTCCAGTAACTTGGTGATAGTGACTGTCAATCACTATCTTATTTGGAAGATTAACTCCCACTTGATTCAAGCGATTGTAGTACTCAGACATTCTGAGCACATGCTCACTGGTTGAGCTATTCTCCTCCATCTTGTAGGCAAAGTACTTGTCAGAGGTCTCATACCTCTTGACTCGGGCATGAGTCTGAAATACCAATTTCAGCTCTTGGAACATCTTATATGCTCCGTGGCATTCAAAATGTTTGAAGTCTCGGTTCTAAGCCGTAAAGCATGGCGCACTAAACTATCAAGTAGTCATCATACCGAGCTTGCCAAAACGTTCATAACGTCTACATCTGCTCCTGCAATAGGTCCGTCACCTAGCGGTGCATCAAGGACATAATTCTTCTGTGCAGCAATGAGGATAATCCTCAGATCACGGACCCAGTCATCATTGCTACTATCATCTTTCAACTTATTTTTCTCTAGGAACATATCAAAAATAAACGGGGAGCTACATCGCAAGCTATTGATCTACAACAAAGATATGCAAATACTATCAGGACTAAGTTCATGATAAATTAAGTCAATTAATCATATTACTTAAGAACTCCCACTTAGATAGACATCCCTCAAGTCATCTAAATGATACGTGATCCAAATCAACTAAACCATGTCCGACAATCACGTGAGATGGAGTAGTCATCAATGGTGAACATGGTGAACATCTCTATGTTGATCATATCTACTATATGATTCACGTTCGACCTTTCGGTCTCCAGTGTTCCAAGGCCATGTCTGTACATGCTAGGCTCGTCAAGTTTAACCCGAGTATTCCGCATGTGCAAAACTGTCTTGCACCCGTTGTATGTGAACGTAGAGCCTATCACACCCGATCATCATGTGGTGTCTCAGCACAAAGAACTTTCGCAACGGTGCATACTCAGGGAGAACACTTATACCTTAAAATTTAGTTAAGGGATCATCTTATAATGCTACCGCCATACTAAGCAAAATAAGATGCATAAAAGATAAACACCACATGCAATCAAAATATGTGACATGATATGGCCATCATCATCTTGTGCCTTTGATCTCCGTCTCCAAAGCACCGTCATGATCCCCATCGTCACCGGCTTGACACCTTGATCTCCATCGTAGCGTCGTGGTCATCTCGCCAACTATTGCTTCTACAACTATCGCTAACGCATAGTGGTAAATAAAAGTAATTACATGGCGTTTGTAGTTCATGCAATAAAGCGACAACCATAAGGCTCCTGCCAGTTGCCGATAACTTTTACAAAACATGATCATCTCATACAACAACGTATATCACATCATGTCTTGACCATATCACATCACAACATGCCCTGCAAAAACAAGTTAGATGTCCTCTACTTTGTTGTTGCAAGTTTTACGTGGCTGCTACGGGCTTCTAGTAAGAACCGTTCTTACCTACGCATCAAAAACACAACGGTGTTTCGTCAAGTTTGTTGTTTTAACCTTCAACAAGGACCGGCCGTAGTCAAATTTGATTCAACTAAAGTTGGAGAAACAGACCTGTCAACCACCTTTATGCAAAACTAGTTGTATGTCTGTCAGTGGAACCGTCTCATGAACGTGGTCATGTAAGGTTGGTCCAGGCCACTTCATCCAACAATACCACCGAATCAAAATAAGACGTTGGTGGTAAGCAATATGACTATCACCGCCCACAACTCTTTGTGTTCTACTCGTGCATATCATTTACGCATAGACCTGGCTCGGATGCCACTGTTGGGAAACGTAGCATGCAATCTCAAAAATATTCCTACGCTCACTCAAGATCTATCTAGGAGATGCATAGCAATGAGAGGGGGAGAGTGTGTCCACGTAGCCTTGTAGACCGAAAGAGGAAGCGTTCGACAACGCGGTTGATGTAGTCGAACTTCTTCTCGTTCCGACCGATCAAGTATTGAACGTACGGCACCTCCGAGTTCTGCACACATTAAGCTCGATGACGTCCCTCGAACTTTTGATCCAGCAAAGTGTCGAGGGAGAGTTCCATCAGCACGACGGCGTGGTGACGGTGATGGTGAAGTGATCCGCGTAGGGCTTCGCCTAAGCACATCGTGAATATGATCGGAGGCGTAAACTGTGGAGGGGGAGCCTCACACGGCTAACAATGTTTGTTGTGTGTTCTAGGCGCCCCCTCCCCACATATATATAGGTGGGAGAGGGAGGGGGACAACCATGGGGCGCCCCAAGTAGGAGGAATCCTACTTGGGGCCTTGTCCAATTCGCCCCCCCCTACCATCTTTTCCGGAGAGGGAAGGAAAGGGGAGGGGGAAGGGAAGGAAGGGGGAGGCCGAATTGCCTTCCCTTCCTTCTCTCTTCCCCTTTTCCTTTCCCCTTCCTATTCGGCCAACAAGGGGGGCACTGCAGCCCATGCTGGCTGTTGTGTTTCCCCTCTTGGCCCAATAGGCCCATATAGTTTGCCGGAGGTAGCCCGGAGCCCCTCCCGGTGACCCGATACGTACCCGGTACCCCCGGAACACTTTTGGTGTCCACATACTATCATCCTATATATGAATCTTTACCTCTCGACCATTTCGAGACTCCTCGTCATGTCTGTTATCTCATCTGGGACTCCGAACGACATTCGGTCACCAAATCACATAACTCATATAATACAAAATTGTCATCGAACGTTAAGCGTGTGGACCCTACGGGTTCGAGAACTATGTAGACATGACAGAGACACCTCTCTGGTCAATAACCAACAGCGGAACCTGGATTCTCATATTGGTTCCTACATATTCTATGAACATCTTTATCGGTCAAACCTTAATGACAACATATGTTATTCCCTTTATCATCGGTACGTTACTTGCCTGAGATTTGATCGTCGGTATCTTCATACCTAGTTCAATCTTGTTACCGGCAATGTCGGCGTTCTGGGAATGGGGGTCCCCAGACTTGCCTGCCTGCGGCCCACGGCGTGGCTTTCCTAGTGGCCCGTATGACCCATCTTCACCAGCAAGTACTCAAGACCCTCGCGAGGGGCCAAGCCTCGCGAGGCGGACGACACAAGACCTCCTCGGGAGCGGCCTCACCAGGCTGGCTGGCGAGGGGCGGAGAGATCAAGGCAAGGGGTACCTCGCGAGGTTTCCCGTGACGTAAGCCATGACGATCTAGGCCAGGCGGGCGCCAGCGATCGCAGCGTCCTCGTTTCCCCTTTGGTGCTAAAGGGGCAAGCGCAGGCGAGGAGTCCCGAGGCATCAGGCAAAGGTTTCCATATCGGTGCAACGAGACCAAGACCAGCAGGACAGCAGGATGGAGGTCACCGTGGAGCCCAAGACGGCGTCACCACCAGAGCCTTTGGCAGGCGAAGACTACTTTTGTCAGGATAAGCTGTACTAGCTGTCCCCCTTCAAACTTGGCCGTTGTGGGATCCCTTCCCGCTCAATATTTGGGAAGAGGACCAGGGCCTCTATAAATAGGACTAGCCACCACAGTAGGAAGGGGATCGGTTCCATTTTCCATCCTCACACCCACAAGTTCACCGAGCACAAGAACACCTCTCCTCAGGAGGCTGTTCTTCTCTTGTACTGTTCATCCTCAGCCCAAGAGGCAATCCACCACCACCACACTGGGGTAGGGTATTACACCACAACGGTGGCCCGAACCAGTATAAATCTTGTGTCCCCGTGTTCTTTGGGTTCGGCGAGCTAGTCCGTTAGATCGTGGAGTGCGAGAGCTTGGGAGAGGAGAGATTTTCGTGCGCACCCCAGTGTTCGAACCTTGAGGGTTTTGCCGGAACCTGAAATCCGACATTTGGCGTGCCAGGTAGGGGTGCACTGAAGCTTTCCTATCGTCGATCCGTGCTTCGCCGCCCCACCACAACCATGTCGGACGCTCGTCGCGCCCACGCTGAGCGCCGGGCCGCCCTTGCCGCCCGCGTTGCCCAGACGGCTCCTGTTGGTGGGCCTCCCCGTCGTTCTCTGTCACCCGCCGCCAGCGCTGCCACCGGCCCGGCTGGAAACGAGCAACAGGCGTCCTCGCTGCACCCCTTGGTGCAGCGGGACGGTCGCACTGCCACTCCGTCGCTGACCCCCGCCGGTTCGTTGTCTCACGCTCGTCGTGCTCCCACTGACGCGCGGGCCGTGCTACTCATGGCGCACGAGCTCCTGCGTTACCGCCCAGTCGACGACCTCTACGAGGACTGGCTGGACCGCATCGCCGAGCTCGTCAGCGCCGCAGGGGGCTCCCCTGCACCGTCCCTCTCGCTGCCTCGTCCACCGCCGGCTACGGGCGACGTAGCTCACGGAGCGCCTCCACCACCTCTGCACCAAGACGGCGCCCTGGCGCCAAGGCGCGCGGCCCCGTGGCGCGACCCGCCGCGCCAAGCACCCGTGCGTGAAGAAAGAAGTTGTCAAGAAGTTCCTCGACCGCAAGAGAACGCTCCACCGCTCCCCGCACCGCCACGTCAGGATCACTTGCCACGGCAGGGCCTTACGCCACTTGCCGTGGCGGCGCGTGGGCACCAAGATCAAGCTCCACCTCCACGGCGGGCCCCGGTGACCACGGCAGGCTGCCACACCTTCACCCCCGAGCTGCGTAGCGTCGCCTGGCCGGGCAAGTTCAAGCCGGATCTGCCTCCTCGCTACGACGGCACCCCGACCCTGCAGAGTTCTTGCAGCTCTACGAGCTGAGCATCGAGGCGGCCAACAGCGACGGGAAAGTCATGGCGAACTGGTTCCCCATGGCGCTCAAGGACGGCGCTCGTTCGTGGCTCCTGAACCTGCCTCCAGGCTCGATCTCCTCCTGGGACGAGATGCGCGACCGCTTCGTCACCAACTTTCAGGGCACTCGCAACCGCCCCCCTGCCGCGGGTGACCTGCGCCGCGTTAAGCAGCAACCAGGAGAGACCCTCCAGAAGTACATCCAACGCTTCAACAACGTCCGCCTCAAGATCCCCAAGGTGATAGACGAGGCCAT
Source organism: Aegilops tauschii subsp. strangulata (assembly GCF_002575655.3). Taxonomy (NCBI): domain Eukaryota; kingdom Viridiplantae; phylum Streptophyta; class Magnoliopsida; order Poales; family Poaceae; genus Aegilops; species Aegilops tauschii. The sequence goes on along the minus strand of NC_053035.3, from coordinate 202,934,972 downwards.
CATCTCGACGTTCTCTGATGGCGTTCGCGACGTCAAGATGAAGGAGGAGCTCACCATCCACGAGGAGCTGTGCACATCCCTGGAGCTGTTCAACCTGGCGACCAAGTGTGCAAGGGCTGAGGAAGGGCGCCTTTCCCTCCTCGAGATCCCAGCTACCGACCCAGAGGAGAAGAAAGCCAAGGCCAAGGACGTGAAGCGCAAGGGAGTGGTCGTGCTCGCGGTGGAGCCGGACACGAAGCGCGGCAGAGACCAGCCTGAGTCATCCAAGAGCAGCTGACCATTCTGCGCCTTCCACAATGTGCACAGCCACAACACCAACGACTGTCAAGAGCTCAAGGCCATTCATGATGGATGCTTCGGTCGACGCCCCGAGCGCAATGACCGGGGCTACGACCGAGGAGGAGGACGTGGCGGAGGATGCTGGGACGACCGTGGCCCGCGCCAGGAGTGGCGTGACCGGCCTCACGAAGACCGTTGGCAGGACCAGCCTCGCGAGGGCGCCTGGAGGGATCAGCTTCGCGAGGACCGCCCTCAGGGCAACGCCGGTCTTCCTCCTCTACCTCCACCACCAAGAAGGAACGATGACCACCATCAGGACGAGGGGGCTGGGGGCTTCCAAGAGCCGCGTGCGATCGCCTGCATCCTGGGCGGAGCTCAAGCCCCAGCCTCTCAACGCATCTTCAAGCAATTTGCTCGTGAGGTGAACGCAGTCCTCCCCAGGCTCGAGGCCACACGCCCGCTCAGGTGGTCCAAGTGCGCCATCACCTTCAGTTCGGCAGATCAGCTCAAGTGCGCGGCAACCGCTGGCGCTCTCCCGATGCTTTGTTCACCGTCATCAGCAACGTACAAGTCACCAAGACCCTCATCGACGGCGGCGCAGGGCTTAACGTCCTATCCGTCGAGATGTTCGACAACCTCCAAGTGTCGTACGATCAGCTTCAGCCTACCAAGCCCTTCTGAGGAGTGACTGACGGCTCCACCACGCCGATAGGGTAGGTCCGCCTTCCCATCACCTTCGGAGAACGCAACAACTACCGCGCCGAGCTCATCGACTTCGACGTCGCCCACATCCGCCTGCCGTACAATGCCATCCTTGGGTACCCAGCACTGGCTAAGTTCATGGCAGTAACTCATCACGGCTACAACGTCCTCAAGATGCCGGGAAGCGGCGGAATCATCACAGTACCCTACGAGGAAAGAGACGCGTTGTGTTCCCTCGAGCGTGCCTTCCAAGCCGCACCAATCGAAGACCCAGACAGCAAGGGCGAGTATCCTTCTGAGGCCAACCCCAAGAAGAAGAAGCAGCTACTCCGCACAGGGCCTCAGGGGAGCGGCGCCTCAAGCGGTGCCGCGACAGGATCGGCACCCACGCCTGGGGCGCCTTCCTCCCTCGCATAGGAAGGCGCGCCCGGCGCCCTCCTCGGGCAGGGCTCGGGGGCTCTCTTCTGGAGGGCCTCAGACCTCGCCAACATCACGAGGGGTGCGCTCGGGCACCACTTGGGGGCGTGCTTCACGGCACGTCTTCCTCGGGAGGACACGGGGCGAGGAGCTCCCATCGCTCAGGAGTTCATTGCCAAGACTACTCAGGAACTGCAAGACGCGAGAGCCATGCGTGGCGACCGCCGCTCGCCAGGCGCAGCTCCCCATCCAGGCGAGGATGCCGGGCTGCGCGTCTGCATCGACGTCCTAGGACTCCACAGGGCCGCGTCTCAAGAGCTCTTCTGGCCTTCGCGTGTGGGACGTTGCGAGGGCCCACCTCATAGCTACGTTCGCGTGCCATTCGGCCTGCCGAGCGTGGTATCTGACTTCCAGCGCAGCCTGCGGAGCATCCTGGTGGCTCAGGAGGCCAGGCACCATGCAGTCCTGGCAGAGATGGAGACGGTCCTCAAGGAACCGCCTGGACCCCCAGAGCCTCCTGAGGCTCAGGGTCTCGGTGGCTCGTGAGGAGCAACCCCTGCGCCATGCATCTTCAGCTGCCCCAACACCCCTTCCACAATGGAACCATGTGACATTTTCCAAGTTCATTTAGCTGGGACCACCCCCAGGGCCGCATCATTCCCAGGCCGCATGGGTCCGTCCCTGCGACATGTATCCCTTTCCTGTGTCTTCAGCTTACTTTGCTGGGGGCGCCCCACGGGCTGCATCATCCCCAAGCCGCTCGGGTCCGACCCAGTGGCATGAATTGTTCGTGCATTTATCTGAGCCAGTTTGCCTCTCATACTTGATCTATATGCAATTACCACCTGCTTAACCGTCACCCACCGTGGGAGCCGCGCGCCGGTCGTCTTTCTTCAGGACCTTTCACATGAGAGGGTTAGGCACGGCGTCTGTGCTTGGGCCCGTCCCTGCAGCGTTGATAAATCCAACGGCTGAGCTCTGTCTGGCGTGCCGGCCCCGTTCACGTCACCTCCTGGGGCCGTTGGTGCTTGGCCTTCTCATGCGATAACCTCAGGAGATTTGTTCGACGCAGGTTGTCTAACCACCTCGCAGGACCAACACAGCAAACAAGAATCAAGACCAGGCGCAACCCGCCTTGAGGTAGGGCCTCGTGAGTCCCGCACTGGCTCACAAGTGCCCAGACACACCTCGTCTAGCCTTGCCGTGCAAGCCACGTGTCAGGGCGGGGTTGTACACGCCCCGGGGGCTCTCCGCAGTAGGGAGTCCCCTCCCATGTACTAGTGGAAGCACCATGCTCCGTGCTGGCCGTCGACACTGCCGAGGAGCGGCTATGCCGATGCAAGTGCGGAAGCGCTATGCTCCGCGCTGGTGATAAACAAGTAAGGGCGGCCCCACGCCCGTATCAACTTCAAGGAGCCCTTGAGCTCAGTGTCCGGCCTCACCGCAATGCCTCCCCTCGGGAGAGCCGTGCAAGGGGGCTGGGCACGGGGGCTGCACCTGGGTCACGCCTAGGCGTACGCCACCCAGCCAGGTCCCCCAGACCTGGTCGTCGCGCGTCCTCCCGAGTCGAGCCTCGGCGAGGACAAAGGTATGAAGGTTGTTTGCACGTCAAGGGGGACTCCTGAGCATCGCGACTCATGAGCCTAACTGGTCGCGTAGCCCCTCACTCCTTGGTCTCGTCCTGGTCTCCGGACGATCCAACGGCGGCTGAGGTATGCGCGCGGCCGGGCCCTGCCGACGTAGAACTTTAGACCTATCCCCGCGTCCCCTTCCTATAAGCTGTTTGCGCGTCAAGGGGGACTCCTGAGCATCGCGACTTGGGAGCCTAACTGGTCACGTAGCCCCTCACCCCTTGGTCTCGTCCTGGTCTCTGGACGACCCAACGGTGGCTGAGGCATGCGCGGGGCCGGGCCCTGCCGACGTAGAACGTAAAGCAAATAGGAAGAAAATCACAAAATCTCAAAGCAAATATTACAAGATATATTGTTCTCCCAAATATCAAACGCAAGTTTAAACGCCTCCACGAGGCATGATGCATGTTGCAGGAGAAAAATAGGAAAGCAGCCACAAGCAGGTCATCCCTGGGCACCGCCATCACCCACAAGGGATGCTCCTTCCTTGGTGGCGTCGCCCTCACCTGTACCGTCGGCCGGGGCTGCAGGATCAGGAGCACCGCTGGTCGAAGGCGCGAGAGCGAAGGCGCGGAACTTCTTCAGCAGGGCCTCCACCTGACCCTTCACGGCTGTGCCAGCGGCCGCACAACGCTGGTCGTCCACAGGCTCCAGCAGCTCGTCAAGGCGGGCAGCGCGATCGCGAAGATGGAGGTGGCTGAAGACACGCGTCAGCGCGGCTGAGGAAAGAACGCAGGCTTCTTCCTCTGCCATGGGACCGATGCTGACCACAACCTCCTCAAGCGCGTCAACCAAGTAGGGAAGCAGCTGAGTGGGGCCGTCCTCGTCGGTGGTCAGCGGCCTCTCCAAGCCCTTCTCGTAGAGTGCCTTCAGTGCCACGCGGGACCTCTCCTCGAAAAGCGCGAAGGCCGCGCAGTCCTCGGCCAGGACCTTCGCTTTGGCGTCAAGATTGGCCTTCTCCGCCTCCACCTTCCGCTCCAGCTCCTCCAGCCGGCTGCGTTCTGCGGCCTGCGTCCTGCGTCCTCGCCAAATCCCCCAGCTCGGCGTCGCGGTCCTTGATGGCGTCCTCCCGGGCCTTCATCTTCTCCTCCTCCGCCTCGCGGCCACGAGCTTCTTCCGCACGCCTGTCACACAGGGCCTTCAGCTCGGCCTCCAGCCCCCGGCAGCGATCCTGGGCGGCTTCGGCATCCTTCAGCGCCGCTTCACGAGCAGCTGCGGCTTGGGCAAAGGCCTGTTTCTCCTTCTTGGAGGTCGCCGCGGCTTGGCTCAGCATCGCTCGAACAGACACGTCAGAATGAAGCTAGCCAGAAACCAGCTCCAGGCGCCCGGCTACCAGGTGGGAGTCGGCGCCCTGGAGATCTTCTCGTAGCTGGGCCATCTCCAAAAGGGCGCGCTCCAAGACATCAGGGGAGGCAGGAGGACCTGGAATCAGCGGTGCAGTCGGAGGAGGAGGAGAAGGTATCGTCACCATTGCCTGGGAGGCTGGGCGCTCCTAGGCCTTGGAGACCTCAGTAGCCGAGCCGGATGCCGGTGCCTCTGGAGCCAGCGGGGCCACGGGGGCTGACTCCTCGCGAGGATTCTTCCCCAGGCCTCGCGAGGACGACCGAGCCGGAGAAACATGGGCGCCAGCGCCGCCCTTCTCCACGGAGGGAGACGCAGCTGGAGCAGGCAGATTGGTCCCGAACAGCACCACCGCCTCCTCCTTCCTCTTCTTCGCCGCAGGTGCCGGCCTGATCGCACGGCGGAGAAGCGTAAAGGTCAAGCAGCAGAAGCAAGAATGAAACAAGGTAGAGCACTTACTGGTCCACCACGGCATAGTCCACCCTCCTCTTGCTAAGCTTGAAGCCCGAGAGCCTCCCAGCCTGGGGCGCGGGCGCACGGACTCTAGGGGCAGAGGAAGGAGCAGCGGATGGCCCAGAAGCAGCCCCAGGCGGTGTCAGAGCAGGAGCGGCGCCTCGGGAGACCAACGCTGACCTCCCCTTCGTCGGAATCGCGGGCGGCTCCCCCCTTCGAAGGTCGTCGGTCTCGTCGTCGTCATCAGGCAGGGTGAGGAGGATGTCGGCCTTGCGCAAGGGGCAAGTCTCCCCCATCCCCTCGGGGGTCGCCCCCCGAGTCGTGCTCCTCGTCGTCCCTTTCTTCCTCATCCTGGCGAGAGTCGCCAGAAGACAAGTCCACCGGCGCCGACGCAGCCGGGGCAGCAGGAGGCGCTGGCAGCACCAGCCCGCGCCCATCGAAGGTTGGCATGGCAGCCGCAACCTGCGCCCCGTCCTTGCGGCGGAACAGGGGAATGAAGGCACTCGGCGGGTATTCCTGGTCGTCCCCGACCAGGAGGCGGAGAGCCGTAGCCAGCTCTTCGTCAGGCAGGGCCTCCGGGCTCAGGCGAAGCTTGTCTTCTTCGCCCCCAAGCCTCCACAAGGGGTGCGTACGTGCCTAAAGCGGGGCCACGCGCAACACCAGGAACTCCCTCAGAAGCATGGCCCCTGTCGCCTTCGCGTTGCCCGGCTTTAGGTCGGCGTTCATCTTCTCCAGCACCGCCGTCGCCCGGTCATCAGTAAGCTTCGCACGAGACCACCCCGCGTCAGACTGGGGCATCTCCATCGGCAGCACCAAGCGTGGGTGGACGCACTTGGCGTCCATCATGACCCACTTGCTCCTGAAGCCGTCGGCCTTCTTCCCGGCCTTTGAGATCGAGTTGGCCTTGCCGACCGCGATGAAGTTGGCGCACCCGGAGGTGCGACCCTCGTTGATGCGGAGGAAGAAAAAGTGGCGCAACAGTGCCACGGATGGCGTCACGCCGAGATACGCCTCGCAGTAGAAGGCGAAGATCGACAGAAGGAGAACAGAGTTGGGATGAAGATGCAGCGCCTGCAGCCCGTAATGGCCAAGGACCTCATAGAAAAAGTCGGAGAAGGGGGGAACCAGCCCCGCGACGACGCTGCTCATGAAGAAGGGGAAGAAGGTGCTTCCCTCGGGCTCCGGCACGGCAGAGCCAGCTCGGAGCTCGGTCTTCCCCCTCTCGTTGCTCTCTGCCGCCGTCAGTAGGCGCGTGACGGCGAGGTTCTTCTCCGATACATTGGGCGCATCCAGAGCCGACTCGTACCAAGCGGGCGGCGAAGAAGCCTTGACCTTCCAGGGCGCCATTGGTCGCTGATTCGGAAGGGGATGGGAGCAGATCTGGAGATTTCAGAAGCAAGGGGCGAGAAAGGGGATCTGGAGCAAGGCGGAAGGAAGCAATGAAGGCAAGCATTGCCCACGCCAGCCTTTTGTCAGTCAGGCAGTTGCCGAGGCAGCGTGGGGAAGCGGAGACGCCCACGTCCAATCAACCGCCACGCGTCGACCAAGGCCGCAGGCTATTAGGGCCCGCGGCGCTCCGCACTTGCCCTTTGTCTTCGCCTCGAAGCCAAGTCCGAGCGCGCCTTGGGCCCGGGGGCTACTGTCGGCGTTCTGGGAATGGGGGTCCCCAGACTTGCCTGCCTGCGGCCCACGGCGTGGCTTTCCTAGTGGCTCGTATGACCCATCTTCACCAGTAAGTACTCAAGACCCTCGCGAGGGGCCAAGCCTCGCGAGGTGGATGACACAAGACCTCCTCGGGAGCGGCCTCACCAGGCTGGCTCGCGAGGGGCGGAGAGATCAAGGCAAGGGGTACCTCGCGAGGTTTCCCATGACGTAAGCCATGACGATCAAGGCCAGGCGGGCGCCAGCGATCGCAGCGTCCTCGTTTCCCCTTTGGTGCTAAAGGGGCAAGCGCAGGCGAGGAGTCCCAAGGCATCAGGCAAAGGTTTCCATATCGGTGCAACGAGACCAAGACCAGCAGGACAGCAGGAAGGAGGTCACCGTGGAGCCCAAGACGGCGTCACCACCAGAGCCTTTGGTAGGCGAAGACTACTTTTGTCAGGATAAGCTGTACTAGTTGTCCCCCTTCAAACTTGGCCGTTGTGGGATCCCTTCCCGCTCAATATTTGGGAAGAGGACCAGGGCCTCTATAAATAGGACTAGCCACCACAGTAGGAAGGGGATCGGTTCCATTTTCCATCCTCACACCCACAAGTTCACCGAGCACAAGAACACCTCTCCTCAGGCGGCTGTTCTTCCCTTGTACTGTTCATCCTCAGCCCAAGAGGCAATCCACCACCACTACACTGGAGTAGGGTATTACACCACAACGGTGGCCAGAACCAGTATAGATCTTGTGTCCCCGTGTTCTTTGGGTTCGGTGAGCTAGTCCGTGAGATCGTGGAGTGCGAGAGCTTGGGAGAGGAGAGATCTTCGTGCGCACCCCAGTGTTCGAACCTTGAGGGTTTTGCCGGAACCCGAAATCCGACATGCAAGTCTCTTTACTCGTTCCGTAATGCATCATCCCGTAACTAACTCATTAGTCTCATTGCTTGCAAGGCTTATCATGATGAGCATTACCGAGCGGGCCTAGAGATACCTCTCCGATACTCGGAGTAACAAATCCGAATCTCGATCTATGCCAACCCAACAAACACCTTCGGAGATACCTGTATAGCATCTTTATAATCACCCAGTTACATTGTGATGTTTGATAGCACACAAGGTATTCCTCCGGTATCCGGCAGTTGCATAATCTCATAGTCAAAGGAATATGTTTAAGTCATGAAGAAAGCAATAGCAATAAAACTGAATGATCATTATGCTAAGCTAACGGATGGGTCTTGTCCATCACATCATTCTCCTAATGATATGATCCCATTCATCAAATGACAACTCATGTCTATGGTTAGTAAACTTAACCCTCTTTGATTAACGAGCTAGTCTAGTAGAGGCTTACTAGGGACACGGTGTTTTGTCTATGTATCCACACATGTATCAAGTTTCCGGTTAATACAATTCTAGTATGAATAAAAAACATTTATCATGATGTAAGGAAATATAAAATAACAACTTTATTATTGCCTCTAGGGCATATTTCCTTCAGGTAGGCTCGTCAAGTTTAACCCAAGTATTCTGCATGTGCAAAACTGTCTTACACCCGTTGTATGTGAACGTAGAGTCTATCATACCCGATCATCACGTGGTGTCTCGAAACGAAAAATTGTAGCAACGGTGCATACTCAGGGAGAACACTTTTACCTTGAAATTTAGTGAAGGGATCATCTTATAATGCTACCGCCGTACTAAGCAAAATAAGATGCATAAAAGATAAACATCAAATGCAATCAAAATATGTGACATGATATGGCCATCATCATCTTGTGCTTTTGATCTCCATCTCCATGCTACCTCTTGAGCATGCGTTGGTTTTCCCTTGAAGAGGAAATGGTGATGCAGCAAAGTAGCGTAAGTATTTCCCTCAGTTTTTGAGAACCCAGGTATCAATCCAATAGGAGACTACACGCAAGTCGCCTAGTACCTGCACAAACAATCAAGAACCTTGCAACCAACGCGATAAAGGGGTTGTCAATCCCTTCACGGCCACTTGCAAAAGTGAGATCTGATAAAGATAATAAGATAAATATTTTTGGTATTTTTGTTGTATAGATTGGAAAGTAAAGATTGCAAAATAAACGGCGGCGGAAATAGCTAGTTGACGGAAAACTAATATGATGTAAAATAGACCCGGGGGCCATAGGTTTCACTAGTGGCTTCTCTCATGATAGTATATATTACGGTGGGTAAACAAATTACTGTCGAGCAATTGATAGAAAAGCGCATAGTTATGAGAATATCTAGGCATGATCATGAACATAGGCATCACGTCCGTGTCAAGTAGACCGAAACGATTCTGCATCTACTACTATTACTCCACATATCGACCGCTATCCAGCATGCATCTAGAGTATTAAGTTCATAAGAACAGAGTAACGCATTAAGCAAGATGACATGATGTAGAGGGATAAACTCAAGCAATATGATATAAACCCCATCTTTTTATCCTCGATGGCAACAATACAATACGTGCCTTGCTGCCCCTACTGTCACTGGGAAAGGACACCGCAAGATTGAACCCAAAGCTAAGCACTTCTCCCATTGCAAGAAAGATCAATCTAGTAGGCCAAACTAAATCGATAATTCGAAGAGACTTGCAAAGATATCAAATCATGCATATAAGAATTCAGAGAAGAATCAAATATTGTTCATAGATAATCTTGATCATAAACCCACAATTCATCGGATCTCGACAAACACACCGCAAAAAGTATTACATCGAATAGATCTCCAAGAACATCGAGGAGAACTTTGTATTGAGAACCAAAGAGAGAGAAGAAGCCATCTAGCTAATAACTATGGACCCGAAGGTCTATGGTAAACTACTCACACATCATCGGAGAGGCTATGGTGTTGATGTAGAAGCCCTCCGTGATCGAATCCCCCTCCGGCAGATCGCTTGAAAAGGCCCCAAGATGGGATCTCACGCGTACAGAAGGTTGCGGCGGTGGAAAAGTGGTTTCATGGCTCTCCTGGATATTTTCAGGGTATAAGAGTATATATAGGCGAAAGAAATAGGTCGGTGGAGCTACGAGGGGCCCATGAGGGTGGGGGCGCGCCTACCCCCCTGGGCGCGCCCTCCTGCCTCGTGGTCGCCTCGTTGCTTCCTTGACTTCCACTCCAAGTCTCCTGGATTGCGTTTGTTCCAAAAAAAGATCCTCACGAAGGTTTCCTTCCGTTTGATATTCCTTTTATGCGAAACACTGAAATAGGCAAAAAAACAGCAATTTGCATTGGGCCTTCGGTTAATAGGTTAGTCCCAAAAATAATATAAAAGAGCATATTAAAGCCCATTAAACATCCAAGACAGATAATATAATAGCATGGAACAATAAAAAAATATAGATACATTGGAGACGTATCAAGCATCCCCAAGCTTAATTCGTGCTCGTCCTCGAGTAGGTAAATGATAAAAACAATTTTTTTGATGCGGAATGCTACCTAACTTAATTTTCAGTGTAATTTTCTTTATTGTGGCATAAATGTTCAGATCCAAAAGATTCAAGACAAAAGTTTAATATTGACATAAAAACAATAATATTTCAAGCGTACTAACTAAGCAATTATGCCTTCTCAAAATAACATGGCCAAAGAAAGTTATCCCTACAAAATCATATAGTCTGGCTATGCTCTATCTTCATCACACAAAGTATTTAACATGCACAACCCCGATGACAAGCCAAGAAATTGTTTCATACTTTTGATGTTCTCAAACTTTTTCAACTTTCACGCAATACATGAGTGTGAGCCATGGACATAGCACTATAGGTGGAATAGATTGGTGGTTGTGGAGAAGACAAAAAGGAGAAGATAGTCTCACATCAACTAGGCGTATCAACGGGCTATGGAGATGCCCATCAATAGATATCAATGTGAGTGAGTAGGGATTGCCATGCAACAGATGCACTTAGAGCTATAAGTGTATGAAAGCTCAAAAAGAAACTAAGTGGGTGTGCATCCAACTCGCTTGCTCACGAAGACCTAGGGCAATTTGAGGAAGCCCATCATTGGAATATACAAGCCAAGTTCTATAATGAAAAATTCCCACTAGTATATGAAAATGATATCATAGAAGACTCTCTATCATGAAGATCATGGTGCTACTTTGAAGCACAAGTGTGGTAAAAGGATAGTAGCATTGTCCCTTCTCTCTTTTTCTCTCATTTTTTTCTTGGGCCTTTTCTCTTTTTTTATGGCCTCTTTTTTTTCTCTTTTTTTTTGTCCGGAGTCTCATCCCGACTTGTGAGGGAATCATAGTCTCCATCATCCTTTCCTCACATAGGATAATGCTTTAATAATGATGATCATCACACTTTTATTTACTTACAACTCGAGAATTACAACTCGATATTTAGAACAAAATATGACTCTATACGAATGCCTCCGGCAGTGTACCGGGATGTGCAATGAATCAAGAGTGACATGTATGAAAGAATTATGAAGGTGGCTTTGCCACAAACACGATGTCAACTACATGATCATGCAAAGCAATATGACAATGATGGAGCGTGTCATAATAAACTGAACGGTGGAAAGTTGCATGGCAATATATCTCGGAATGGCTATGGAAACGCCAAAATAGGTAGGTATGGTGGCTGTTTTGAGGAAGTTATGTGGTGGGCGTATGATACCGGCGAGAGTTGCGCGGTATTAGAGAGGCTAGCAATGGTGGAAGGGTGAGAGTGCGTATAATCCATGGACTCGACATTAGTCATAAAGAACTCACATACTTATTGCAAAAATCTATTAGTTATAGAAACGAAGTACTATGCACATGCCTAGGGGGATATATTGGTAGGAAAAGACCATCGCTCGTCCCCGACCGCCACCCATAAGGAAGACAATCAATAAATAAATCATGCTCCGACTTCATCACATAACGGTTCACCATATGTGCATGCTATGGGAATCACAAACTTTAACACAAGTATCTCTCAAATTCACAATTACCCAACTAGCATGACTCTAATATCACCATCTTCATATCTCAAAACAATCATAAAGAATCAAACTTTTCATAGTATTCAATGCACTTTATATGAAAGTTTTTATCATACCCATCTTGGATGCCTATCATATTAGGACTAAATTCATAACCAAAAGCAAATTACCATGCTGTTCTAAAATACTCTCAAAATAATATAAGTGAATCATGAGAGATCAATAATTTCTATAAAATAAAACCACCACCGTGCTCTAAAAAGATATAAGTGAAGTACATAGAGCAAAATTGTCTAGCTCAAAAGACATAAGTGAAGCACATAGAGTATTCTAATAAATTCCGATTCATGTGTGTCTCTCCAAAAAGGTGTGTACATCAAGGATGATTGTGGTAAACTAAAAATCAAGGACTCAAATCATACAAGACGCTCCAAGCAAAACACATATCATGTGCTGAATAAAAATATAGCCTCAAGTAAAGTTACCGATAGACGAAGACGAAAGAGGGGATGCCTTCCGAGGCATCCCCAAGCTTAGGCTTTTGATTGTCCTTGAATTTTACCTTGGGGTGCCTTGTGAATCCCCAAGCTTAGGCTCTTTCCACTCCTTATTCCGAAATCCATCAAATCTTTACCCAAAAACTTGAAAACTTCACAACACAAAGCTTAAACAGAAAATCTCATGAGCTCCGTTAGTGTGAGAAAACAAACCACCACTTTAAGGTACTGTAATGAACTCATTCTTTATTTATATTGGTGTTAAACCTAATGTATTCCAACTTCTCTATGGTTCATACCCCCCAATACTAGCCATAGATTCATCAAAATAAGCAAACAACACACGAAAAACAGAATCTGTCAAAAACAGAACAGTCTGTAGTAATCTGTATCAAACGTATACTTCTGGAACTCCAAAAATTCTTAAATAAACTGGTGGGCGTGAGGAATTTATCTATTAATCATCTGCAAAAAGAATCAACCTAAAATCACTCTCCAGCAAAACAAGGCAGCTAATCTCGTGAGCGCTAAAGTTTCTGTTTTTTACAGCAAGATCACAAAGACTTCACCCAAGTCTTCCCAAAGGTTCTACTTGGCACAAACACTAATTAAAACATAAAACCACATCTAAACAGAGGCTAGATTAATTGTTTATTACTAAACAGGAACAAAAAGCAAGGAACAAAAATAAAATTGGGTTGCCTCCCAACAAGCGCTATCGTTTAACGCCCCTGGCTAGGCATTGATAATTTTAATGATGCCCACAAGAAAGATAGCAATTGAAACATAAAGAGAGAATCATATAGCATGTGAAAAACACATCTAAGTCTAACATACTTCCTATGCATAGGCATCTTATAGGCAAACAAATTATCAAGGCAAGCAAATCCTAGCATATGCAAAGGAGAAGAAAGAAACAAGATCAATCTCAACAAGAAGAGAGGTAATTTAGTAACATGAAAATTTCTACAACCATATTTTCCTCTCTCATAATAATTACATGTAGAATCATAAGCAAATTCAACAACATATCTATCACATAAAATATTCTCTTTATGAACCACATGCATGCAAAGTTGACACTCTTCCAAAATAGTGGGATTAACATTAACTAAAGTCATGACCTCTCCAAACCCACTTTTATCAAAAAATTCATAAGATTGAATATTCTCCAAATATGTGGGATCTAAAGTTGACACTCTTCCAAACACACTTTCAATAATATTCCAAACATTATTATCAATCTCATATTCACCATGGGGCTTAAATAAATTTTCAAGATTATAAGAAGAATCACCCCAATCATGATCATTGCAACAAGTAGTGTTCATAGCAAAACTAGCATCCCCAAGCTTAGGGTTTTGCATATTATTAGCACAATTGACATCAAGAGAATTTATAGTAAAATCATTGCAATCATGCTTTTTATTCAAGGAGCTTTCGTGAATCTTCATAAATTTCTTCATCACAATTTTCAGATTCACGAATTTCAAGCAAAACCTCATAAAGATAATCTAGTGCACTCAAATCACTGGAAATTGGTTCATCATAATTGGATCTCTTAAAAAGATTAGCAACGGGATGAGGATCCATAAACTTTTAGCAAGCGAAGATGCAAGCAAAAAGAAGGCACATGGTAACATAAGATCAAACAGAAGGAGGGCGAAGAAAAGGCAAAGGTGAAGTGGGGGAGAGGAAAACGAGAGGCGAATGGCAAATAATGTAATGCGAGGGAGAAGAGTTTATGATGGGTACTTGGTATGTCTTGACTTGGTGTAGATCTCCCCGGCAACGGTGCCAGAAATCCTTCTTGCTACCTCTTGAGCATGCGTTGGTTTTCCCTTGAAGAGGAAAGGGTGATGCAGCAAAGTAGCATAAGTATTTCCCTCAGTTTTTGAGAACCAAGGTATCAATCCAGTAGGAGACTACACGCAAGTCGCCTAGTACCTGCACAAACAATCAAGAACCTTGCAACCAACGCGATAAAGGGGTTGTCAATTGAGGGAGTCCCGGATTAGGGGGTCCTCGGACAGCCGGACTATATACTTTAGCCGGACTGTTGGACTATGAAGATACAAGATTGAAGACTTCGTCCCGTGTCCGGATGGGACTCTCCTTGGCGTGGAAGGCAAGCTTGGCAATACGGATATGTAGATCCCCTCCTTTGTAACCGACTCTATGTAACCCTAGCCCCCTCCGGTGTCTATATAAACCGGAGGGTTTAGTCCGTAGGACAACAACAATGATACCATAGTCTAGCTTCTAGGGTTTAGCCTCTTCGATCTTGTGGTAGATCAACTCTTGTAATACTCATATCATCAAGATCAATCAATCAGGAAGTAGGGTATTACCTCCATCGAGAGGGCCCGAACCTGGGTAAACATTGTGTCCCCCACCTCATGCTACCATCCGCCTTAGACGCACAGTTCGGGACCCCTACCTGAGATCCGCCGGTTTTGACACCGACATTGGTGCTTTCATTGAGAGTTCCACTGTGCCGTCACTGTAAGGCTTGATGGCTCCTTCGATCATTAGCAACGACGCAATCCAAGGTGAGGTTTTCCTCCCCGGCCAGATCTTCGTATTCGGCGGCTTCGTACTACGGGCCAACTCGCTTGGCCATCTGGAGCAGATCGAGAGCTACGCCCCTGGCCATCAGGTCAGGTTTGGAAACTTGAACTATACTGCCGACATCCGCGGAGACTTGATCTTCGACGGATTCGAGCCCATGTCAGGTGCGCCGCACAAGCTCTGCCGTCGGACAGTGTTCAGGAGATCGCACCTGCAACCACTCCGGCCCTCAATCCGGAACAAATTGCGCCATCTGAGGACGGGTGGATAGACCCCGCCATGGAGGTCGCGCTCTCAGTGGCGATAGAGCCGAAACTGACTTCACCTCCTATGAGACCCGTGTTGACGAACCGTTGGATTCGTCCCCGGCCATGGGCTCCGAGCCGCTTGCGTCAGTGCCTATCGAATCCGATTGGGCACCGATCATGGAGTTTACCTCCGCGGATATCTTTCAGCACTCGCCCTTTGGCGACGTGCTAAACTCCTTGAGGTCTCTCTCCCTGTCAGGAGACCCTTGGCCGAACTATGTCCGGCTAGAATGGGATGCGGACGACGAAGAAATTCGCTCCCCACCCACCACCCACTTAGTAGCCACTGTCGACGATTTAACCGACATGCTCGACTTCGGCTCCGAAGACATCGACGGTATGGACGACGATGCACGAGACGAACAGGAACCACCGCCCACAGGTCGCTGGACTGCTACCTCATCATATGATATATACATGGTGGATACCCCCAAAGAAGGCGATGGCGATAAGACAACGGAGGATAATCCCTCCAAGAAGCAATCCAAGCACCGACGTCAGCGGCGCCGCTCTAAGTCCCGCCATAGCAAAAGTAGCAATACCGGCACAAGAGACAATAATACTCCGGATAGTGCCGAGGATGACGACAATCCCCTCCATCCAGACCTAGAGCGGGAGGATGAACAAGCTAGCCCTCTGGAACAGGCAGCAGACGGAGAATCGGAGGATGACAATTACATGCCTCTCTCTGAAGACGAGGTGAGCCTCGGCGACGAAGAATTTATCGTGCCTGAGGACCCCGTCGAACAGGAGCGCTTCAAGCGCCGGCTTATAGCAACAGCAAACAGCCTGAAGAAAAAGCAACAACAGCTTCGAGCTGATCAGGATCTGCTAGCAGACAGATGGACTGAAGTCCTTGCGGCCGAGGAATACGAACTCGAACGCTCAACCAAGAGTTACCCAAAGCGCAGGTTGCTATCCCAACTCGAGGAGGAAGCATCGAAACCCACATCACCAGTGTATGATGCGGCTGATCGGCCACCTCGTGGCCGAGACAGAGAGGCATATCAGCCCGAAGTCCAGACCGCACCCCGCCGCCATTCAAACAAAAATACCAAGGCCCGGGGCAACACGCGGGACCTGCGAGACGTATTGGAAAACAAAGCAAAACATGCAAGATCGATCTACGGATCACGGGGGCGCGCCCCAACGCGCGACGATGATCGCCACGCTGGATATACCAAAAGCAAATCCGGCCGGGCCGAATACAGCAGACAAGACTCGTATGAACTGCATCGTGATATAGCCCGGCACAGAGGCGCCGCACACCCCCTATGCTTCACTGATGAAGTAATGGATCATGAATTCCTAGAGGGTTTTAAACCCGTAAAAGTTGAATCATACGATGGTACAACAGACACCGCGGTATGGATCGAGGATTTCCTCCTCCACATCCACATGGCTCGCGGTGATGATCTACATGCCATCAAGTACCTCCCACTAAAACTCAAAGGACCAGCTCGACATTGGCTGAATAGCTTGCCAGCAGACTCCATTGGCAGTTGGGAAGATTTGGAAGATGCATTCCTTGACAACTTCCAGGGCACTTATGTGCGACCACTGGATGTTGATGACTTGAGCCATATAACTCAGTAGCCAGGGGAATCGGCCAGGAAATTCTGGACCCGGTTCCTAACTAAGAAAAACCAAATTGTCGACTGTCCGGATGCAGAGGCCTTAGCGGCATTTAAGCATAACATCCGTGACGACTGGCTGGCCCGGCACCTCGGCCAGTAGAAGCCGAAGTCTATGGCAGCCCTCACGACACCCATGACCCACTTTTGCGTGGGCAAGGATAGCTGGCTGGCTCGAAGCAACAACACATCAAGGAATCCTGGCACTTCAGATGCCAAAGATACTAACGGCAGACCACGTCGTAACAGACACAAGCGCCGCAACAACGGCGATAACACCGAAAACACGGCAGTCAATGCCGGATTCAGTGGCTCCAAATCCGGTCAGCGGAAAAAGCCATTCAAAAGAAGCAATCCGGGCCCGTCCAGTTTGGACCGCATACTCGATCGCTCGTGTCAAATTCACGGCACCCCCGATAAGCCAGCCAATCACACCAACAGAGAATGCTGGGTGTTCAAGCAGGCGGGCAAGTTGAATGCCGAAAACAAGGACAAGGGGCTGCATAGCGACGACGAGGAGGAGCCTCGGCCGTGGAACAAAGGAGGACAGAAGAGATTCCCTCCACAAGTGAAAACAGTGAACATGATATATGCAAACCACATTCCCAAGAGGGAACGGAAGCGTGCACTAAGGGACGTCTATGCGATGGAGCCAGTCGCCCCAAAGTTCAACCCGTGGTCCTCTTGTCCGATCACCTTTGATCGCAGGGACCACCCCACTAGTATCCGTTATGGCGGATCTGCCGCATTGGTCCTTGACCCCATCATTGATGGATTCCACCTCACTCGAGTCCTTATGGACGGTGGCAGCAGCCTGAACCTGCTCTATCAGGATACAGTGCGCAAAATGGGCATAGACCCCTCGAGGATCAAACCCACCAAAACCACCTTTAAAGGTGTAATCCCAGGTGTAGAGGCCTGTTGCACGGGCTCAATCACACTAGAAGTGGTTTTCGGGTCACCGGACAATTTTCGAAGCGAGGAGTTAATCTTCGATATCGTCCCCTTTCGCAGCGGCTATCACGCACTTCTCGGACGAACCGCATTTGCCAGATTCAATGCGGTACCACATTACGCATACCTCAAACTCAAAATGCCAGGACCGCGCGGGGTTATAACAGTTAATGGAAACACAGAGCGCTCGCTCCGCACGGACGAGCACACTGCGGCCCTCGCAGCAGAAGCACAAAGCAGCCTTATTAGGCAAACTACCAATTCGGCGAAAAAGACCCCGAACACCTTCAAGCGAGTCCGGAGTACCCCGCAGGTGGATCGGCAGGCACGTTTGGAGCTTGACTAGCAATTCGGCCTCCGTCCTAGTCCCAGTCAAGTGGTGAAATTCGTGCCATGCGTACATAACTACGCACTCAAGATACCATGGGCACGGGCGGAGGCACCACTACGGCGCGTCCCACAATGTGGCTCAACCGCCCCAGGGGCTGTATACTTTCATCATTTTCTCTCTTTCAGGACTTTACTCTCTGGAATCCCTTTTTGGCAGTCTGATTGATGGACGCATTACGGGAAGGAAATACCAAGGAAGCAAGAAGCTCTGACGTACAAGGGAATCCCCAGGTGGTCTCTGATAACGATCGAAATACCTGTTTTAAATACCCATATGCAGCTTGCCCTTGGATAGGACATGTCAAATAGTCCTACTTTTTGCTTATCGCACTACTTGTATCATACGCTTCGACGTATTATTTAATAACAATGCATAGCGTCAGTCTATTATTGCATTACCCTTTCTTTTTTCCTTGTCTGCTTATTTACGACAGATTGCACCCGTACATTCCGGTACGACCAGTACGCCAGGGGCTTCAGTATACCCCATAATACCGCGTGAGAAGTCCGAACACTTTCGATAGTGCGGCACCCCGAACTTATAGCATTATATGCATCAGCTCCGAATCATGTCTTGGGTCAATAGTTGGGTTTGCCCGGCTCCCATGTTTTGGTACCTTACGTTCCGCAATATCAGATAAGTAGCGCTAGGAGAACTACTGCGATTGTGTCCCGGTTCTTCCGGACAAGCACCTCAGTAGAGAAAGCCGAAAACTGACTGTCATGATGAGGCGAGAGCTGGTCGCTGTTTGAGAGGTCTCAAGTCCTTAAAGACTTTTTCCGCTTCGGGCGAGGAGTCGGCCTTGCCCGACTTAGGCGTATATAGCGCCCCAAATTCGGCCTTTCGAATACTAGGGGCTTCGCCAAAATTTAAAATTGTAGACTTCTATGGCTAAGTGAGAGTGATAAAGCTTTATAGTCCGATTGCCTGGTTCGCTGTGCTGAACACCTCCTTTGAAGGACCCAAAATTGGGATAAAGAGTGCTCAGGTTTATCCCGAACACCCTAGTACTAGTTACATGGGGGCAGAAGCCGACGACTGGCCAACTCTCAGATTTCATAAAAGGCCGCACAGAAGGTAATATTTTAAATTAACAAGTGTGGTATAGCGCAAATGAACTCGTTTCATATTACAGGATCACATGAGTACATTCACTCGAATATTACATCCTTAGCACATTCCTCCGCCACAAGGCGAGCACCCTTCAGGACACTGTCATAATACATTTCGGGGTGGCGATGCTCCTTGCCTTCCGGCGGCCCCTCCTTCACCAGCTTTACGGCGTCCAGCTTCGCCCAGTGCACCTTCGCCCGGGCAAAAGCCCTGCGCGCACCCTCGATGTAGACGGACCGCTTTATGACTTCGAGCCGTGGGTAGGCATTCACAAGCCGCCTCACCAGACCGAAGTAGCTATCAGGCAGGGGCTCGCCAGGCCACATCCGGACTATAAGACCCTTCATGGCCTGTTCGGCCGCCTTGTGGAGCTCGACTAGTTGCTTCAGCTGGTCGCTCAAGGGCATTGGATGTTCGGTCCCATTATACTGAGACCAGAACAACTTCTCCGTCGAGCTCCCCTCCTCAGCCCGGTAGAACTCCGCGGCGTCCGACACACTGCGGGGAAGATCTGCGAACGCTCCTGGAGAGCTCCGAACTCGGGTAAGTAAAAGGAAAGTTTCCTTCACATGCTTGTTTTGCATAATGAATGCCTTACCCGCTGCTATCTTCTTAACTGCCTCAATTTCCTGGAGGGCCTTTTGGGCTTCGGCCTTGGCATGTTGTGCACTTTCGAGGGCCTTCGCAAGCTCGGACTCTTGCGTCTTAGAGACAAGCTCCAAGGACTCGTGTTTTTTGGTGAGAGCCTGGAGCTCTTGCTGCACCTCGCAACCTCGGGCCTCTTGTTTCTCACACTCGGTGCGCTCCTTGGCCGCTTTGTCTTCGGCCTTGGATAGCGCCTTCTTCAGGGCCGCCACTTCGGTCGTGGCCCCTAGCAAAATTCATGACGATCTTATTATTCTAAAACCAAATTTTTCAATATACAGACGGGGTATCGCTTACCTTTGTTCTCTTCGAGCTGCCTCTTGGTAAGGCCGAGCTCTTCCTTGGACCACTCAAGGTCCTGCTTTAGTGGAGCGACCTCCGCAGTACGTGCGGCAGCGGCTAGCACTGAAGCCTGCATATGCACATAGACATATTCTGATTAGACTCCTACGGTTATTATTTGATCCTCTATTCGGCCTTTCTTCGCGAACGTCAAACAGAGCATCAGGGGCTACTGTCTATGCTGTAACATTTTCTTATAATTTGATTACTTACCTCAAAGCCTGTTAGGAGGCTGGCACAGGCTTCAGTCAGTCCGCTTTTGGCGGACTGAACCTTCTCGATCACCGCACTCATGATAGTGCGGTGCTCTTCGTCGATGGAAGCGTCGTGAAGCGCTTCCAGCAAGCTGTCCGATGCCTCTGGATGGACAGAGGCCGTCGGCACAGGCGGCTTGCCCCTCTTAGCGAGGGGTCGCCTGACAGAGTCCGGAACCACTGGAGATTCCGGCATAGTATTCGGCTGGGGGCCGAATTTGCTGCCCCCTCCATCGGAGCCCATGGGAGTCTTGCTCCCCTTGCGCGCAGTGTCCGGAATGTCGCCTTGAGGCGCCTCTAGGACTACCTCCCCTTGGTTCAGTGCCCTTTGAGACAACACCTCGACGTTGTCCGTAGGGCGAGGGGAGGAGGCGGTTGGAAGTGAATCGCTCTTCAGGTCCGACGGGCCGAAAGAATCATCCGACGAAGATACGTCGATGTGGGCTCGGGAGGGGCTACATAATCACGCGCAGCGTGATAGGAAACAGTGCAATAAGACGTACCACGAATTGTTATGGTATCCGGATACTTACGACTTCGCCAGGGGCTTGTCCCTAGGCAACCACTCGTCGTCGCTATAGGCGGCCGTCGTGGAGCAGTCCGGGAGGAGGGTCCTTCCCTTCTTGGACCCTTCGGCCTTCCCGGATGGGGCGGCCTTCCTCTTCTTGTCTCCCCCGGCAGGTGAGGGGGACTTTCCTCTTCCTCCTCCTCGTTTTCGTGGGAGGAGTATGCCTTGGTGTTTTCGAACGATGAGTCTGATATAACCTTGCGCCGGAGACCCTTACGGGTCCCCGTGGCCTTCTTCTTGGCCTTCTTCGCCGGCACCTCGTAAGGCGCCGGAACCAGCATCTCCGTTTGGAGAGCGTCTGCTGGATCTTCGGGCAGGGGGGCTGGACAATCGATCTGCTCCGCTGTCTCTACCCAGTCCTGTTAAAATGGCGTGGAGGCTTAGATCCCGCTCGTGTTTATACTGGGGAAAATAACATCTTATGAGATGTAGAAGACTTACCGGATTGACGGGGCGCTTTGCGCAGAGTCCGCGATCCTCGGTAAGGGGAGGAGGTACCTCGGCGCCCTTGAACAGCACCTTCTAGACGTCCTTGTGCGTCGTGTCGAAGAGCTCTCGCAGCGTCTGGTGCTCGGCCGGGTCGAACTCCCACAAATTGAATGCCCGTCTTTGACACGGGAGGATCCGGCGGAAGAGCATGACTTGGACCACGTTGACGAGCTTGATTTTCTTACTCATCATGTTTTTGACGCAGGTCTGGATTCCGGTCAGCTCCACCGAGGAACCCCAGGATAGGCCCTTCTCTTTCCAGGAGGTGAGCCGCGTGGGGATTCCGGGTCGAAATTCAGGGGCCGCCACCCAGTTGGTGTCGCACGGCTCGGTGATGTAGAACCACCCCGATTGCCACCCCTTTATGGTCTCCACATAGGAGCCTTCGAGCCAGGTGACGTTGGGCATTTTTTCCACCATGGCGCCTCCGCACTCCGCTTGCTGGCCGACCACCACCTTCGGCTTAATGTTGAAGGTCTTCAGCCACAGGCTGAAGTGGGGCTTGATGCGGAGGAGGGCCTCGCACACGACGATGAACACCGAGATATTGAGGATGAAATTGGGGGCCAGATCATGAAAGTCCAGCCCGTAGTAGAACATGAGCCCGCGGACAAACGGGTGGAGAGGAAATCCCAATCCGCGGATGAAGTGGGTAAGTAAAACCACCCTCTCATGGGATTCTGGAGTAGGGACGATCTGCCCCGCGTCTGGCAACCGGTGTGCGATATCCGCGGCCAGATATCCGGCTCTCCGTAGCTTTGTGATGTCCTCCTCTGTAATGGAGGAGACCATCCACTTGCCTCCCGCTCCGGACATGCTTGGAGTGGTTTGAGGAGAAAATGCGAACTTGGGTGCTGGAGCTCGAGTGCGCAAGAATGGATGAGCAGGGAGGAAGAAGGCGTGGGTGAAAAAGAGGAATCCTTGTCCCTTTATAAGGGCGGAAGAAACTATACGCCTCCCCACCTGCCTGGTAAACTCGCTTATTCCCCAAGCGCCGTAATTGATGGCGCGGTTGGGTTACCCACACCCGTATTGATGAGAATCCCCTGATAAGGGGACACGATCTCTGCTTCGACAAGACGTGCCAAGAAAACCGCCTCGCAATATGTGCAGTAGCTGGTTGAGAAAAACGGTTTGAATAATGACCGGGCCGTGGTGTGATGTCATCCTGCCGGATGTGTCAGCAGATTAGATTTGTGGAAATATTATTCTCTCTACGGTGGTACGTGGAATTTGTTTTGCAGAGCCGGACACTATCCTTGTGTTCAAAATCTTCTATGGAATATTCGGAGGAGGAACCCTCCTTGCAATGCCGAAGCCAATTTGCGCGCCGGACTCATCGTCATTGAAGCCTGGTCAGGGGCTACTGAGGGAGTCCCGGATTAGGGGGTCCTCGGACAGCCGGGCTATATACTTTAGCCGGACTGTTGGACTATGAAGATACAAGATTGAAGACTTCGCCCCGTGTCCGGATGGGACTCTCCTTGGCGTGGAAGGCAAGCTTGGCAATACGGATATGTAGATCTCCTCCTTTGTAACCGACTCTGTGTAACCCTGCCCCCTCCGGTGTCTATATAAACCGGAGGGTTTAGTCCGTAGGACAACAACAATGATACCGTAGGCTAGCTTCTAGGGTTTAGCCTCTTAGATCTCGTGGTAGATCAACTCTTGTAATACTCATATCATCAAGATCAATCAAGCAGGAAGTAGGGTATTACCTCCATCGAGAGGGCCCGAACCTGGGTAAACATCGTGTCCCCCGCCTCCTGTTACCATCTGCCTTAGACGCACAGTTCGGGACCCCCTACCCGAGATCCGCCGGTTTTGACACCGACATCAATCCCTTCACGGCCACTTGCAAAAGTGAGATCTGATAAAGATAATAAGATAAATATTTTTGGTATTTTTGTTGTATAGATTGGAAAGTAAAGATTGCAAAATAAACGGCGACAAAAATAGCTAGTTGACGGGAAACTAATATGATGTAAAATTGACCTGGGGGCCATAGGTTTCACTAGTGGCTTCTCTCATGATAGCATATATTACGGTGGGTGAACAAATTACTGCCGAGCAATTGATAGAAAAGCGCATAGTTATGAGAATATCTAGGCATGATCATGAACATAGGCATCACGTCCGTGTCAAGTAGACCAAAACGATTCTGCATCTACTACTATTACTCCACACGTCGACCGCTATCCAGCATGCATCTAGAGTATTAAGTTCATAAGAACAGAGTAACGCATTAAGCAAGATGACATGATGTAGAGGGATAAACTCAAGCAATATGATATAAATCCTCGATGGCAACAATACAATACATGCCTTGCTGCCCCTACTGAACTGGGAAAGGACACCGCAAGATTGAACCCAAAGCTAAGCACTTCTCCCATTGCAAGAAAGATCAATCTAGTAGGCCAAATTAAATCAATAATTCAAAGAGACTTGCAAAGATATCAAATCATGCATATAAGAATTCAGAGAAGAATTAAATATTGTTCATAGATAATCTTGATCATAAACCCACAATTCATCGGATCTCGACAAACACACCGCAAAAAGTATTACATTGAATAGATCTCTAAGAACATCGAGGAGAACTTTGTATTGAGAACCAAAGAGAGAGAAGAAGCCATCTAGCTAATAACTATGGACCCGAAGGTCTGTGGTAAACTACTCACACATCATCGGAGAGGCTATGGTGTTGATGTAGAAGCCCTCCGTGATCGAATCCCCCTCTGGCAGATCGCCGGAAAAAGCCCCAAGATGGGATCTCACGGGTACAGAAGGTTGCGGCGGTGGAAAAGTGGTTTCGTGGCTCTCCTGGATGTTTTCAGGGTATAAGAGTATATATATAGGAGAAAGAAATAGGTCGGTGGAGCTACGACGGGCCCACGAGGGTGGGGGCACGCCTACCCCCCTGGGCGCGCCCTCCTGCCTCGTGGCCACCTCGTTGCTTCCTTGACTTCCACTCCAAGGCTCCTGGATTGCGTTTGTTCCAGAAAAGATCCTCGCGAAGGTTTCGTTCCATTTGGATTCCGTTTGATATTCCTTTTCTATGAAACACTAAAATAGGCAAAAAAACATCAATTTGCACTAGGCCTTCGGTTAATAGGTTAGTCCCAAAAATAATATAAAAGAGCATATTAAAGCCCATTAAACATCCAAAACAGATAATATAATAGCATGGAACAATAATAAATTATAGATACATTGGAGACGTATCACTCCAAAGCATCGTCATGACCTCCATCATCACCGGCTCGACACCTTGATCTCCATCATAGCGTTGTGGTCATCTCGCCAACTATTGCTAATGCATAGCGATGAAGTAAAGCAATTACATGGCGTTTGCATTTTATATAATAAAGAGACAACCATAAGGCTCTTGCCGGTTGTCAATAACTTACAAAACGTGATCATCTCATACAATAACGTATATCACATCATGTCTTGACCATATCACATCACAACATGCCCTGCAAAAACAAGTTAGATGTCCTCTACTTTATTGTTGCAAGTTTTACGTGGCTGCTACGGGCTTCTCGCAAGAACCGTTCTTACCTACGGCAAAAACCACAACGGTGATTCGTCAAGTTTGCTCTTTTAACCTTCTTCAAGGACCGGCCGTAGTCAAATTGGATTCAACTAAAGTAGGAGAAACAGACACCTGCCAACCACCTTTATGCAAAACTAGTTGCAGGTCAGTCGGTGGAACCGGTCTCATGTGCGTGGACATGTAAGGTTGGTCCGGGCCGCTTCATCCCACAGTACCGCCGAATCAAAATAAGACGTTGATGGCAAGAAGTATGACTAACACTGCCCACAACTCTTTGTGTTCTACTTGTGCATATCATCTACGCATAGACCTGGCTCATGATGCCACTGTTGGGAATCGTTGCATGGAAAAAAATCTATGCACACGCAATGATCTATCCATGGAGATGCATAGCAACGAGGGGAAGAGTGTGTCTACGTACCCTCGTAGACCGTAAGCGGAAGCGTTTCACAACGCAGTTGATGTAGTTGAACTTCTTCGCGCTTCAACCGATCAAGTACCGAACGCACGACACCTCCGCGTTCTGCACACGTTCAACTCGGTGACGTCCCTTGTTGATCTAGCAAGACGTCGAGGTAGTAGATGAGTTCCGTAAGCACGACGGCATGGTAACGATGATGGTGAAGTGATCTCCGCAGGGCTTCGCCTAAGCACTATGAAAATATGACCGGTGGTGTAAACAGTGGAGGGGGGCGCCGCACACGGCTATGCAATTGTCTGGTTTGTGCTAGGCGCCCTCCTCCCACATATATATAGGTGGGAGGGAGGGAGGAGCAGCCATAGGAGGCGCCCAAGTAGGAGGAATCCTACTTGGAGTCCCTCCCAAGCCGCGCCCCCTGCCATATATAACCAAGGGAGAAGGAAAGAGGGGGGAGAGGGAAGGAGGTGGGAATCCTAATCCACACTTTCCTTTCCATTCTCCCCTTTCCTTCCCCTCCTTAGGCCGGCCCATATGGGGGGCGCACCAGCCCCTTGTGGCTGGTGCGTTTCCCCTCTTGGCCCATAAGGCCCATATCTTTTGCCGGGGGTGCCCGGAACCCCTTTCGGTGACCTGATAAGTACTCGATACCCCCCGAAACACTTCCGGTGTCCGAATACCATCGTCCTATATCAATCTTTACCTCTAGACCATTTCAAGACTCCTCGTCGTGTCCGTGATCTCATCCGGGGCTCCGAACAACATTCGATCACCAAATCACATAACTCATATAATACTATATCGTCATCGAACATTAAGCGTGCGGACCCTATGAGTTCGAGAACTATGTAGACATGACCGAGACACCTCTTGGGTGAATAACCAATAGCGGAACCTGGATGCCCATATTGACTCCTACATATTTTATGAAGATCTTTATCGGTCGAACCGTTATGACAACATACGTAATTTCCTTTGTCCATCAGTGTGTTACTTGCCCGAGATTCGATCGTCGGTATCTTCATACCTAGTTCAATCTCGTTACCAGCAAGTCTCTTTACTCGTGCTGTAATACATCACCTTGTGACTAACTCCTTAGTCGTTTGCTTGCAAGCTTATGATGTGTATTACCAAGAGGGCCCAGAGATACCTCTTCGATACTCGGAGCGACAAATCCTAAACTCGATCTATGCCAACTCAACAAACACCTTCGGAGATACCTGTAGAGGATCTTTATAATCACCCAGTTACGTTGTGACGTTTGATAGCACACAAGGCATTCCTCCGATACCTGGGAGTTGCATAATCTCATAGTCGAAGGAATATGTATTTGACATGAAGAAAGCAATAACAATAAAGCTGAACGATCATTATGCTAAGCTAACGGATGGGTCTTGTCCATCACATCATTCTCCTAAGGATGTGATCCTGTTATCAAATGACAACACATGTCTATGGTTAGGAAACCTCAAACATCTTTGATCAACGAGCTAGTCTAGTAGAGGCTTACTAGGGACGCGGTATTTGTTTATGTATTCACACATGTATTTTGGTTTCCGATCAATACAATTATAGCATGGATAATAAACCTTTATCATGAATAAGAAAATATAAAATAACAACTTTATTAGTGCCTCTAGGGCATTTTTCCTTCACCTATCTTCTAAAGGATTGTGTAGGATATAAACATGATCTTGCAAAATTTGTTTCGTATGACAAATGTACTTCCTCTTTTAGGAGCTTTATTGCATCCTTGGATTCTACATCGGTACCTAAAGATTGGAAGGATGCAGTGAATGATCCTAAATGGAAGACAACAATGTTGGAGGATATGAGTGCTCTAGAAAAGAATAATACATGTCAATTGGTAGAATGGCCGAAGGGCAAGGAACCAGTCAGATGCAAATGGGTTTATACTATTAAGTATAACCCTGAAGTTAAAATAGAAAGGTATAAAGCTCGGTTGGTGGCCAAAGGCTACACATAGACTCGTGGTGTTGATTATGAGGAAACGTTTGCTCCTGTAGCAGAAATGAATACAATAAGAACTTTGATATCTTGTGCACCTAATCCCGGCGGGAATTTATTTCAGATGGATGTAAAAAATGCATTCTTACATGGAGACCTTCAGGAGGAAATCTATATAATACCACCTGGTTTCAACACGGTACAAACTGAAGGAAAGGCATTAAAACTCCACCGTTCACTATATGGACTAAAACAATCTCATCATGCGTGGTTCGGCCGATTTAGGAAAGCTATGCTGAAATTGGGTTTCAACCAGAGCAATGCTGACCATACTTTATTTTATAAAAGATGTGCTGGAAAATTGACGATATTAATTGTCTATGTTGATGATATTGTTATCACAGGAGATGATGATCAAGGTATTGAAAAACTGAAGCAACATTTGAGGAAGGAGTTTGAAGTCAAGGATCTAGGACAAATGAGGTACTTTCTTGGAACTGAAGTCTCACGAAGCTCAAGAGGTATCTATTTATCTCAAAGAAAATATGTGCTAGATCTATTTTCAGAAACTGGTATGTCCAGGTGTCGTCCAACATTAACACCAATTGAACAAAACCACATATTGACTAGTGAGTCAGGGGAACCTGATGACCGGGAGCAATACCAGAGACTGATGGCCGTTTGATCTATTTATCGCATACTCGTCCAGATATAGCTTTTGCTGTAAGCGTGGTGAGCCAGTTCATGCATAATCCTAAAACTCACCACATGGATGCAGTAAAATGAATCATTCGGTATTTAAAGGGGTGCCCAGGTCGAGGTTTATTGTATAAGTCAAGTGGAAAATTACAAATAGAATGCTATACTAATGTTGATTGGGCCAGCTCATTAGATGATAGAAAGTCTACGTCGGGATACTGTACGTTTGTTGGAGGGAACATAGTTACTTGGCATAGTCAGAAAACAAAAATGTTGTTGCAAGGTCCACTGCAGAAACAAAATTTAGGGCTATGGCTCATGGAGTATGTGAAGTCTTGTGGCTAAAAATCATGCTGATGGAGTTGGGTCTATTCCAGGCAAGACCATTGATGATGTATTGTGATAATAAGGCTGCACTAGATATAGCACATAACCCGGTTCAACATGGTAGAACAAATCACATAGAAATTGACCGACGCTTTATCAAAGAGAAACTTGACCAAGGAATAATATGTATGCATTGTGTGAGCTCTTCAAACCAACTAGCAGATATTTTAACCAATAGTCTCACTAAAAAGTGTTTTATAGCTTATGTAGCAAGATGGGGTAATATGATGTGTTTGCCCCATCTTGAGAGGGAGTGTTGAGTTTAGTTGTAAATTTGTATTTGGTAGGATTGTGTGCTAAAGTGATTATAAATATCAGGAGGACAAGAGTGTAAAAGAAGGGCATAGAGATAAGGAAAGGAAGGGGCGGAGCTCCAGAAGCTGCTCCAGTTTTCTGTGCTCGGGTCCAACCTGATGTGAACTCCTCTCACAAATCCTCTCTCAGATCCTAGTTTATTTACACAAAATTTTGTTTCTTGCTCGAGGGATTCAACACCTACCAAAACATAACAACCGACTTGATTCAATCTCAGGAAACAAAAACAACGAGTACGACTTGTTTTTTGGTGCTGGTGGCTTCTTGTGCAATCGGCAGGTGGACACCAAGGATTCCTTTCAAAGAAAACAAGTCTGTTATGTTCATAGTCGTCCAAGAATACGCTTCTTTGTCAGGTGGCTGCACATGATTGTTAGTTGCGTACAAGACGAATCTCCCATAGATGATGCACGTGAACTTGGTTATCCCCAACCCAAACTGAAACTGATTAATGTTGGGTGGTGATTCCTTTGTTTGCTCAAACAGAACTTCTTCCAAATTATCTCCACCATCTTGACTCACCAACGCCTCATCTATACCCGCTCATCACGAAAATTGTCCCCAAATTTGCAAAATATCACGCACTGATGCCATAAGTTTGTTTGGCCTACAATAAAGTTCACATACGGGAATACCCCGTTTGGGCCGGCCCATGTACGGGCGGCCTGTTTTCCAAAATTTAATTATATTATCTGTCGTTTTTTTCTACTTTAAATAATTTGGGACTTCAAAAAAGTTTCAAAAATTTAAAAAATGAGAATTTAGAAATAAAATGTTCAATAAATCATAAAACGTTTGTGGATTCAAAAAATGTTTTTGATTAAAAATATGTTTGCTTTTCATAAAATGTTTGCAATTCTGAAAAAAAATCAGTAAGTAAAAAAACATAATTTTTTAAAAAAAATCATGCATTAAAAAATATTAATTAAATTGAACAAAATCTTCACCAATTCAAAAAATGTTCATGAATTAAAAAAATATGCTAAAAATACAAAACTTTGTTCGTGAATTATAAAATAGTTTATTGATTCATAAAATGTTCGCTGATTCATAATATGATCATGCATTTCAAAAATAACTTGTCAAATAAAAAAATGTTTGTGAATTTCAAAATTTGTTCTACCAATTTTCAAAAAAAATTCATCGATTCCCAATTAAGAAAAAATGTTTTAAAAATATTTGCAAATAGTATAAATTGTTCATGAATTCAAAAAATGATCGAAAAATTGTAAAACTATTCACGAATTTGAAAAACGTTCATGCTTTCAAATATGTTGACGAGTTTAGAAAAATGTTCATGATTTTACAAAAAATGTTCAGTATTTCAGGAATAAAAATTTGAAAATTTGAAAAAATTAAAAAGAATGAAGAAAAAGGAAGAAAGAAAATAAAAATAAAAATGAAAAATAGAAAACAAAAGAAAACCAAAAAACCTGGTATTTCTAAGTTTTTTTTTTGAAAACATGAACATTTTTAGAATTTATGAACATTCGGTAATCTTAAGCTTTATAGCGCTGCTGTGAAAACAAGGTCAGAATGAATTTTCTAATCACGGAGGGCATTTGGTAACTTATACGAATTAAGTACCAATTTTCTATTCACCTATTTTTCTTAGTTTCTGTGCATAAATGTACGATCCTCAAGATTTTAGGTTCTCAATAATATATCAACTAATGAAGGTAATGGCTCTTTAGTTCGAACGAAGGTAATGGTTGATCCCCGGTGGCCGTGCCACAACGGCAACGCCTCTTCGTTCGTGGCGGGGTTTGTATTCGGCTAAAAAAGCTGATTCAGGTGATGGTGTACCCTCGGTTCAGGATTTGATGACTTTCAATATTGTCATTGTTGTTAGTCTCAATGACGGCGATGGTTAGCAATTGGTGTTGGCTTGGTTTGCGTCAGTCTTCTTTTTTGCGAAGTATATACAGTTATATTTTTTTAAAGGAATGTTTCGATGAGAAAGACATTGATAGTTTATCTGAGTGATGCAGTAAAATATGGCTATTGCCATTGGAGAGTTTTTTTTCTCCCGTTGCAACGCACAGGCAATTTTCCTAGTATTTCTTATGCATGCATGGCTGTGCGTGCATGCATATAAGTGTCATTGTACGTCTACTGGTAATTTCCATCGAGTCTTGTGTATTCTTCTCATTTTCCTGATCAATATGTATATACTTCAAAACATTTGATTTTCAAGCTTGGCGGCACAACGATCATAGCTTCATCTTGAACAATATCAGAATCATATTCGGCCATCCGTGTAGACTTTGGTTTAACAATAGCGTCCATCATTGAAAATTGGGAGCTCCTATACGGCGCTCTTAGGCCTTATACAATACTAGGTGATTAGGGAGGTGCTTAGAAAAATAAACCAGATTTTTTGTAGCACAGATGCCTATTTGTTAATTGTTTTTTGAGATAGCGAACCGCTCATGCCAAGTGGTAGCAGCGGTGCCTATTTGTATAGGAGAAACGCCTAATTAAGCGTCTAACCTGTATAAATAAGCACTGATGCTTAGAAAAACACTAGTTTATTTTCTAAGCACCTCCCGAGCTCCCCTAAGCGTCTTGCACACGCTCGACGTCTAGCGGGCCGGCCCAGCAACCTGCAGAAAAATATACGTGTAGAGAAAATATATCCAACTAATAAATTTGGTTACCCGGGATTCAAACTCAAGTCCAATAGCTGGAAACTTGACGCAACAACCAATGGACCAAGAATAATTGGCTGATTACAATCTGAAAACAGCGCTATTTAACAATCGTTTTAGTATAAAATATTAACATATAGTCTATACATATAAATCATTTCAAAAAATAAAAAAATGAAATTGGAAAAAAACCATAGAGTTGCTATAAAAAAGGTTCGCCTGTAAGAGAAAACAATTCAAAATTTCAAAAAAGCTCGTGGAATTCGAAAAAAAAGTTCACCAAGTACTAAAAAAGTTTCATGAATTTGAAAAAAAGTTCATCGATTTGGTAGAAAAGTTCACAAATTTGGAAAAAAGTGCATCCAGTTTAGAAAAATTCATAGAATTTCAAAAATATTCATTGACTTGAAAAAATTTCATCAAATTTGGAAAAAGTTCATCGCTTTGAAAAAAAGTTCATTGAATTTGAAAAAAAATCAAAAATTCAAAAGATTCGAGAAAATGTTCACGAAAACAAAAAAAAGCTCATAAACTCGAGAAAAGTTCACAAAATTGAAAGCAAAAAGAAAAATAGAAGAAAACCGGCCAAAACAAAAAAACCCAAATAGGCTGGAATCTAGTAAAAAAACTTCGTTATTTAAAGAAGAATAAAAGAAGGAACAAAGTAGCACGAAGCGTATGTTGTCCTGAATGGTTAGCGTGCTCGTACATTGCCTGTGAGGTGCGGGGTTCGAAACTTTACTGTGCACATTTTTTGAAACGTTTTGCTGAAAAAGTAAAAAAAAGAGTATGATGGGCCGGCACAGTGTGGATGGGGCGTGTGTGCCTGTTTGCAGGAATCAAAGAAACGGGCGCTTAAGGCGCCGTTTAGGAAATGCCTAGAAAATTATACGGGGTCATATCACCTTGGCACGGCTTAATGGAATAAAAACCGGCCAAGTGGGCCGGCCCACTACACCGAGGGTGCGGGTTGCTTGTTTTGAGTGCTCCTCCACGAGATTTTCGAATTGATAATGAAGGGGCACCCTTTGCAAAGATCACTTACAACTACTCTGCATGAGCATCAATTGTCATAACCTAGGAGTTTGGATGAGATTTCTTCCTATTCGCACGAGGGATGAACGGATTTGTTTATGCTTTTTTTCGTAGACCATTTTTTTAATGACTAGCACATATGCCCGTGCGTTGCAACGGGAGAGATATTTTGTTTACGACAAGCAACGGAAAAGATAATCGATTGTGTCCAAAAAACGGTCTCCACAACGGTAGGTGACAGAGTAAGGAGTTGCGATCTTCTGGACATGTTTGGCCCATGAAATATTGATAGTGGTGGGGTTGGTAGGCGTGGTGGCGAGCACCCAACTCATGCCTTTTTCTTTCGCGTCCGCCTCCATCTCGGGGTTGTGCATGCCTCCTCATTTGGTGGATGTGTGACGACCATCGGGACACGGTTGCTTCGACCACTCTCCTACGACGGTGTAACTGGATGGATTACTAATTACAACGCATAAATCCTCTTTCACAAGCATAATCAGGCATGAATGTCCCTTAATTACGACGGTTTATTCTCTTTGATTATTTCAGTGCTCACGTTAATTTGTTTTGAAAGCCCGGATAGGTTTAAAAATGTGAACATTTATTTTTCAAAAATTCCACAAAATTTTGGAAAAACACAAACAAAATTAGAAACTGGAATAATTATTGAAATTCAAAAACAATATGTTGAAACCATCAACCTTTTATAAAAACACAACATTATTGATTTTTTCAAAAGGAGAACATTCAGAACAATTTTTAAAAATGTTTTCTTAGACACAAACATTATTTTGTTTTTGAGAACTTTTCACTAAGAAAGGAATATTTTTTAATATGGAACATTTTATAAAATATTGTTTTTATAAATAAATCTCGAAAAATTCTAAAATAGAATCTTTTTTAAATGGCAACATTTTAATTTTTTTGAGGAAATTCCGAAACCAGCTTTTTTTAGTTTCTAATATTTTCGAAAACAGGAATAAAATTTTGTAATGCTGATTTTTTGAATATTTGAACAAAAATTAAATTCTGAATATATATAGTATATTTTTATTTCAAGTAAAATAAAAAATGGGAAAAGGAAAACGAAACACAGGCACAAAATTTTAGTTGAAACGGGCCAGCCCAATCTTGACGACCTGTGCGTACGTTCAACTATTTGTCGCCGCGTGCGGTAAATAATGTCTTTTCAACGCATGGGCAGGATAATTACTGGGTTGGCTTTGTTGGGCTGGAGTGCGCCCGGCCCAATTGCGGAATTCTGGAGAAACTGTTTGTCTTGTCTAGTAGATGCACAAAAATTTAGTACCACCTCGGATACACAAAAATTATTTTTGACGGTCAACGGATGAAAATATTGAAGAAACGCACCTTGCTTTATTAGTAGGAGTAGGTACATATATATATAGATAGATAGATATAGATATAGAGGTATAAATATAGAGGTATAGATATAGATATAGATATAGAGGTATAGATATAGATATATGTATTGAACCATAGGTTGAAATCACGAACCGTTTTCATCACGCATTTGTCTCTTCGAAATTTAGATCCCATATTAACAGGTTTTGATGAACTTTTTTGCTGTCAAAATTATGCTCCCAAAATGAGCAAACATGTGCTTCCAGATTGTAGTAACTTGTGCTCTCAATTGAAATTGGTGCTCCCACAGTCCCATGGAGTGATGCACAACTGTGTTTTTCAAATAAACTAATTTAGGCTTTTCACATGCCTGTGCTCCATCCAGAAGCACGGCCATGCTCCTGATAGTCGAAATCCCCAAAACCTAGGAAAGCAGAAAGACCGAAAAACTGAAAAAACCTGAAAACCGAGGAAAAAGCCTGAAAAGAAAACACCTCGACGGGGTAGCGTCCATTGCGTGACAGGTAAAACTAGTTGCTCCCCGAGCTCGCTCGCTTTCTCTCTCTCTGTCCGTGTTTCCTGCGATTGGTTCCAAAAAAGAAAGTTTTGTTGCTGAATTTTTTTACGACAAAGTTGTACTATAACCGTGTTTATTCCGTCTCGGGCACTGCCCCGCAGTTGCATGGCTGTATCTCGTCACGTGGTGGCCATGCATGGCCCATGACGAGAAAGCCCACATCCATCGTCCATGGCAGATGTGTTGGCAAGACCAGGGGGAGGGCCGGAACAAGCCTGCATGGGCGCATGACCTCCGCCGCATGGCCCAGTGATGCCACGTCTGCATCACACGTCAAACTCCCGCATACACCCAAATACCCAGTCACTCCATTACGAGCTTGATTTTAGCATACGTACATACGACGCTTCGTGGCAAGAGGCAGCTAGCAGCCAGCAGCCGGCGTCCGCAGACCGACCAGCGAGAGACCAGCGGCGGCGGCAAATCGATCGGCCCAAACGGGCTAACGGGCAGGGCAGCCAGCGCGCCCAACACCAAGCTTGGCGGTGGCGCCTCCGACTCTTCCCCTCGGACCTGTCAAAAGGACGCACTCCACGGATGGGGTCCAGGCCGACGAAACGCAGCGCCGCTTGTTGGATTGGATTGGAATTTTCTTTCTCCACCGCATCATCGTTTCTTTTCCATGTTCAGACGTTTCTCTTTTCACAAGGATAATCAACACCATACGTCTCTGCACTCCAGACTGGCTGCAGATCATCCATAATAAAATAAATAAAGTAAAATAAAACAAAACAAAAGGTCGTCGCCATATGTCTGGCTTGCATATTCTGATCTAGTTCACTTGTTTTCCATCGATCATCCATCGATGAAGCGCCACAACAGAATCATCTCTACTCCTAAACGACTTGGTGAATAGTCCGCGCGGTTAATTTTCGCTGGTTTATTTTCGTCATACTCCCACCGCCGTTTTTTTCGTCATCGCACCACCTCTGCCTTACTCGATCGGAAAAAAACCGGTGCAAACAAAACCCCTGGGATCGATCCCTCGTGAAGGTTAACCAGCGACAAAAAAACCTAAACCTATCGCCCGCACCCTCGCGCCCCTGTTGCTCCCTCCTCGATCCCGATCTGGATCGAGGGGACGAGGAGCTCCTGCCTCCCCGACGGCCGGCCTCCTCCTCGCCCCGCCGCTGCGTCCGGCGCCGCCACGACCTCTGGAGCCAGGGAAGCCATGGCCTGAGCTCGGCCTCGAGGTCCCCGCCGCCGTCTCCTGCAGCTTCTGCCCCGCCGCCTCACCGCCCGAGCTCGCCGTCGCACCAACCTCGGCGCCGCGCCGCCGCCGGCTCTGGCGCGGATCTGGGCATGGCAGCGCGAAGTGGCCGTTTCTCTGGCTCGATCTGCTGCTACGGTGTCCAGGCGGCCGGAAGGAGATGGTCGGTGGTTGGAGGAGCTGTAGGCGCGCTGGTCTTTCACGGTGAGGGTTGGCAAGGTGGGCTACTCGGGTCCACTGGTTGGATGGTTAAGGTTACCGGCGAAAGCTGAACTCCGGCAGTGGCCGGAGTTGTCGATGGCGGCACCGGCGGGCCGTTTCCTTGCTGAAGGTATCAATGTTGCAGTCCTCACCTTCCACTGCCCCATGCCTCCCCCTGTGATTCACTCAAAACCTGTTTCGATCTAGCTTGTTTGCTTTGTACTGTATTGCGCAGCAGCCAGACATGCCCATCCGGCCGGAAAGGAATCGGCAAGCTGCAGATTGATCAAGCTAAGTAATTTTCTTATCTTTGTTTGCACGGCCAGATAGCACGCCTTCTTGCTGATTACTTCTTCCCGTACACTCACGTGAAACAACATAGATTCACTAATTGATTTCGGCCAGATGCGCTAATACAGAAAGTTAGCTTGATTAGTTAATCTTCAGCTAGATGAGCGCACACATGTAACGCACAGAATGTGCAAACACGGTAAAATCTATTGGATGGCAATAGGTGTGTGACGCACCTATGTTTTTATTGTTTTGATCTGGTCAAGTTCACACGGGTTCTTATTTTCATAAGGCCAAATGGTGTTCATCAATGCTTTCGATATCTTTCCTCTTTTTGCTATGTATCTTTTCATTGCCCTTCGGATGACTCCCAAATGTTGTATTTCATCTGTCAAAAAGGTGCTTTGCCTGATAATAATTTTTTTGTTATGTTTGTTCAACAGTACACATCAACATTGATTGTGCTAGGCGTGATGGGAACGTGATGCTCGCAGACACTTGTCAAGATGCGGAAGGATGGGGACACAATGGTGGGGAACTTGGATATATGAATGATAGACATGATCAGAATATGCATGCCACATTAGGTTGACATGCAGTGTAACGCCCACGATGCGGCTATATCTCCCACGTGTCGAGGTACGACTTAGAGGCATAACCGCATAGTGGTTTTGTCGCAAGAAGGGTCATCTATACACAATCCCATGTAATGAACAAGAATGGGATAAAGAGTTGGCTTACAATCGCCACTTCACACAATACATAAATATAATTCATACATCATCCAAAATACACACATATAGACCGACTACGGTCAAGATCCAGATAAAAATAAGACAACCCCAAATGCTAGATCCCCGATCGTCCCAACTGGGCTCCACTACTGATCATCAGGAAAAGACACATAGTAACGACCACGTTCCTCGTCGAACTCCCACTTGAGATCGATCCCATCATCTGCATTGGCATCGTCGGCACCTGCAACTGTTTTGGTAGAATCTGTGAGTCACGAGGACTCAGCAATCTCAGACCCGCGAGATCAAGACTATTTAAGCTTATAGGAAAGGATGGTGTAAACAGGTGGAGCTGCAGCGGCAATAAGCATATATGGTGGCTAACATACGCAAAAGAGAGCGAGAAGAGAAGCAACGGAATGGTCGTCATCTAGCAATGATCAAGAAGTGATCCTGAACTCCTACTTACGTCAATCATAACTCAAACCGTGTTCACTTCGCGGACTCCGCCGAGAAGAGACCATCACGGCTACACACAGTTGATGTATTTTAACTGGGTCAAGTGACAAGTTCTCTACAACCGGAGATTAACAAATTCCCATCTGCCTCATAACCGCGGGCACGGCTTTCGAAAGATAATACCCTGCAGGGGTGTCCCAACTTAGCCCATCATAAGCTCTCACGGTCAACGAAGGATAAACCTTCTCCCGGAAAGACCCGATCAGTCTCGGAATCCCGGTTTACAAGACATTTCGACAATGATAAAACAAGACCAGCAAAGCCTCCCGAATGTGCCGACAAATCCCGATAGGAGCTGCACATATCTCGTTCTCAGGGCACACCGGATGAGACATCCTATGAGTAAAACCAGACCTCGAGTTTCCAGGAGGGGGCCCCGCAGTCTACTCAGTTCGGACCAACACTCGAAGGAGCACTGGCCCGGGGGGGGGTTAAAATAAGATGACCCTCGGGCTCGCGAAAACCCGGGGAAAAAGGCGTAGGTGGCAAATGGTAAAAGCAAGGTTGGGCCTTGCTGGAGGAGTTTTATTCAAGGCGAACTGTCAAGGGGGTCCCATAAATCACCCAACCGTGTAAGGAACGCAAACTCAAGGAACATAATACCGGTATAACAGAAACTAGGGCGGCAAGAGTGAAACAAAACACCAGGCATAAGGCCGAGCCTTCCACCCTTTACCAAGTATATGTAGATGCATTAATTAAATAAGAGATATTGTGATATCCCAACATATCCATGTTCCGACATGGAACAAACTTCAACTTCACCTGCAACTAGCAACGCTATAAGAGGGGCTGAGCAAAAGTGGTAACATAGCCAAACAACGGTTTGCTAGGAAAGGATGGTTAGAGGCTGACAT
The DNA here is from genome assembly GCF_002575655.3 of Aegilops tauschii subsp. strangulata. Taxonomy (NCBI): domain Eukaryota; kingdom Viridiplantae; phylum Streptophyta; class Magnoliopsida; order Poales; family Poaceae; genus Aegilops; species Aegilops tauschii. The sequence goes on along the minus strand of NC_053035.3, from coordinate 202,897,000 downwards.
GGCAAAATGGGAGACATGATATAGCAAGTGATAGGTAGCGTAGCATGGCAATAGAGCGAACAACTAGCAAAGCAAAGATAGAAGTGATTTCGAGGGGTGGTCATCTTGCCTGCAAGGTTCTCAGAGCTGTCGAAAGCTTGATCCTCGTAAGCGTACTCAACAGGTTCCTCGTTCACGAACTAGTCTCCCGGCTCTACCCAAGACAAGAACACAAACAAACGGAACCACAATCAACCACGAGAAATGCACAAGCAACATGATGCAAAACATGTATGATATGCAAAAAATGATATGCAATGCATATGCGTGCTCCGAACCACTGGAAAGATGATATGATTTCGGTCGAAATCGATATAAAGATCACTGGAAACGGATGCACGGTTTGCAAATGGCGGGCAAAACAAGAATGACACGAATCTGCGATTAACAGCATGATAGCACTTAAAATGCAACAAGTAACAATGCTACAGCACTCCAACATAGCAACAAGGCATATGACAGTAATCTACAGGAGATGCTTGACAAAAGATGAACACTGAGTTACGGCTAGATCACAACATATCAAGCTCAAACAAGCATCGCAAAAGTGCAAAAGATAACAGGATCACAGACTTAGTGAAAAACTGTACATGGCAGAAAACAGCATCAGGTAGCAATTTTCAGAGCACAAAATCAACATGCTACAGGAAATTAACATAGTAAAACAAGGTATGGCAGTATTCTACTAAATGCATATGACAAAAGTCCCTTACTGACCATAAGCCAAAAAGGACCAGAAGATATGATGGCAAGCATGTAAACATAGCAAGTTTCGTTATCAGGTTTCAGACTTAGCAGAAAACAGAGCATGGCAGAAACTATAATATGAAGGCATGTTGGTGAGCTTGATGCACTCACCACAAAGCAATGCATGACAAAACAAGCACAACTACAGCAACATGGCATGTTTATGAAGCTATCCATGGCAAGAACAAAAGCATAGCATGTATGGATCAACTATAACAAGCTTGGCAAAAATGAATATCATGTTAAGAATCTGCCAGAAATATTTTATAGCCAAATTAGAGCAAGATTGAGTCATGCTATGGCACTCCATAATTGCAAACAAGGGCAGGAATGAATCAATTACAACTATAGATACAAAACATCCTTACTGAACATCACCAAAATATGCATGTATCTCTCCGTAGCATTAAGTTTACATGGCAACAAAATAACAGCAGACAAGGACTTGGAGAAAACACTAAGTCCCTGAAATCAGAAACATTACGCGGCCTAGTTTGCATGCTTGTGCTAGTCACCACAGAGATCACAAAAATACATGGCATATATCCTTGGAAATATGGCATGGCATACAACAAAATATATGTAGAGATCATGCCCATAAGATGCACAGATTTAATGATACAAAAATGACAAATCTCCAAGTTCTGATAAGAACCAGCAGATAACAGCAACTAGCCCTCTTGCAACAGAGATTCAAGATGACCTCTAATGAACATGGTGCAATTGAACAAAATGTAGAGCATCACGAGATGAACAATTTGACATATTACACGCGCGAAACAGAGCTATGCACAAAGAGTTATGCAATGAGGAACATAAACACTTATCATCAAAATCGAAAAACTAAGGGGAAAAAAGGGGTCGGGGAAAGTCAACACTACAGCAACCTCGATCGGATCTGGCCGGGGCAGCCGAGGTCGGGCTCGCCGGCGTCGGCACAGGAAGGGGAAGGAGGCGGCCGGCGTTGGGGAGGCGGAGGACGGCGGGGCCGGCGCCGGAGGAGCGACGGCCGGCGGGGCAGTGCGCGGTCGCCGGGGCCGGCGATGGCGGCCGGCGGCGACGAGCGCGGGCAGGCGGCGAGGCGGCGGCGCGGGCAGGCAGCAGCGCGGGCGCGGAGGCGGGCAGCGGCTCGGGCCCGGGAGGGCCGGGGACGGGCCTGTGGGCCTCGGCGGCGGCGGCGTACGGAGGCGTGCCACGTGGCAGCGGCGTGTGGAGGTGGACGCGTCCGGCTCCGCCCGGACGTGTCCGGCGGCGGAGAGGGACGAGGGTTAGGGTTTGGACTGCGTTTCGTTTTTCGGGAGGCTCACATATAAATAGGTAGAGGGAGATAGGAGACTCCAAATGAGGTGCGGTTGTCGCCCACACGATCGTGATCGAACGACCTAGAGCATGGAAGAGAGTTTGGTGGGTTTTGGGCTGGTTTGAGGGGGGTTTTGCTGCAACACACAAATGGACTTTGCGGATGCCCGGTTAACCGTTGGAGTACCAAACGACCTCCAAATGGAACGAAACTTGACCGGTGGTCTCCGGGTGGTATTTATACTAGGGCCACTTGACAAGCCTCGGTCCATTCCGAGAAAGTTTGACACCCGCTCACGAAAGAAAACAAGAGGGGTGCACCGGAGGAGATAGGAGCGCCGGATTGCAAAACGGACAACGGGGAAAATGCTCGGATGCATGAGACGAACACGTATGCAAATGCAATGCACATGATGACATGATATGAAAATGCATGACATGACGAAATGCAAAACGAAAGACAAAACCCGACCACGGAGGGAATATCATAACACATAGCCGAAAATGGCAAGAGTCGGAGTTACAAATATGGCAGGTTACATGCGGGGTGTTACATGGAGTGGAGAGGAGCCAAGGTAGGGGTGGTGAAGGGAGGCATTGGAAGAACAAAGAAGAAGGTATTTGGCAGGAAATAAGGCAGAAATCAGTTGGGCACATAACGTTTAGCAAAAATGAGCTCACCATTTTCGAGTGTTTACTACATCCTGGTCATCTACAAGTACTACAAGACATCATATGTAACTACAACCTTCCTCTTCAACATGTCGTTTATTTTGCGGGTGTAATGTCTTTAATTTTTGTGGGTAGCATTTATGTTGAAGACAATTCTTTATTCCTTTGTAAGGTTAAATACAAGCATGTTAATTATTGTATGACATAGATTTTGTTTATATATAGTATTTAAACTCAACATGTCGTTTATGAGAGAGAGAGAGATTACCACTCAAATTAGTATTTAATGTAATGAAGGTCAGACTCTTGTCTGGTTTGCAGGAGAGAGGGAGGTGTTGGCCGGGTCATGGTTCAGTTTACTGTGGATTTTCAGTTCTTTTCACCTCATAATTATCTTTATTTATGTGTTAAGTTTTTTTTTCTTTTGGTCCTTTCCATTTGAGGCTTTTTGTGCACCTTGATTTAGTTCTGTTATTTATTTGGTGCCAATGTCTTAGGACAATACTTTCATGCATGTATTATTTCCAGCATTCAAATTTGGAGACCTTTGTTCCACTAGGTTCGCTGCATTCACCTTTAGAATTATCTGACATCCGAAGCTATGTACACGTTCTGCAGAATTAGGAAACCATGCAATGTCCTGTTGTTTGAGGTTGCCCCCATTTGCAACTGGATGTTCTGTGTGTGATGCAAGTTGCATGTTGTGTTCAGCTCAACGAGTTCCAGCGGCTTTGTGACAACAAGCACAGGCGAGCGAACCTGCCGTTGAGGTGGGTCGCACAGCAGAGCAAATGGCAGAGGTGCCCCAAGCACAAGATCTACGTAGACAGAAAGGATGGCTGCACCTTCATTGCTTGAAGATAACTACTGCTTTGTTGGCTTTTCCTAAAATGGCGTACGTTGGAGTCTAAATCGATTGAGTGCCACGGATGAACGCAACAGTATTCGTATAATGAAAGGTATGGAAGGGCAATGACGAGCCTTTTTGTTTTAGCATCCTATCACTTAAGATTGATATGAAAAATATGAACAATGTTTCAGATTTCATCAGCCGAATTTTATGTTCATATGATTGTCCAAATGCGAATACCATGGCAACCTAGGTACTATCAGTAGTCAATGGGAATTAATGTTCAGGCTGAAGGCCACATGTTCTACTTTGTTCTGTACTCTATTTGGCTTTCGTAATCCGATTTTGGCATTAGGTGATTGACCAATATTATATAGTTAATAGAAGCTCAATATGTAATTTAATGTGGTTTTAGGGTCAAATGTCTTCCTGGCCTAAAATTAATAGAACATTTGATTAGCTATGTTTCTATAAACTGTTGGAGGAAAGACATGTATACGTACTGTTTGACTCATAGCCAATAGAAGATAAATGGCTAATCTAGGCTAAGAGTTGTACTGGATCTTCAGTGTGGAACAATACTGTCATTTCTTCTTCTTACTTGCGAGCATTCTTTCTTGTCAACTGATGGTTTCTATAACACCTGTAGTGAAGTTTCTGGACAAATCCAACTACAAATTCTGGGAACGAGTTAAATATTCGACCAATATAACATCCATGCTGAACTAGCTACCTATCCTGCACATGGAACACATCGTCAAGTCAAGCGAGTAAAGAAACTATTTCAAGACATGTTAGTTCACCAATCTCCTGTATTGAGTTGTAGGTTATCATAAGAAGAAGCAATTAGACATTGAATCTTCGCTTCACCAATCCCAGGTATTCATTCACAGGTTGTTTCTCTTGTAATTAAAAAAAGTGCAAATATGATGCTATTATTTGGTTCCTAATATGATGCTTCACAGTCTATGCAGTAGTTATCTTCAAGCAGGCTCATATAAGTAACTCTGCTTTATTGTATAGTTTTTCATGTTTGGAATCAGATTGGGAATACTATTTACTACCCTAAATTAACTTGTAAAGGTTTGGATTAGAAATACAAATTAATTCAGAATGACAAACGATAGTTTCTTTGAACTGGTATTATTGAATTGTATCAAACCAACGATACATATCATAGCTCATGATTGGTATAGCAGATTTCAGACATGATGTTGAATAAAAGTTTACAGTGTATGTTGAGGATGTAGACCTTAGAGTCACCCGCCAGGAGGGGCCGGGTTACTCGTAGGGTCGTTGCCAGAAGCCCGGAGCCAAGGTTCAAGACGATGGGCCAGAGATGGGCTGAGACCCGGATATGGCTTAAGGCCCGTAGTTACAATCATTACTATAGTAGAACTTGTAGTGTAAGGCAAGTATTGTTTAGAGTCCGAGCCGGACACTCTTATGAGCCGGCCGGGACTCTAAGGACTGCTGGGCGTCAGCCTCCCTATATAAAGGGATGACCCGGCAGCGGCTTAAGGGCGACAATAACCTCATCGAGAGCCGGGCATAGCTGTTTAGCTCCCTGGCGATCGTAACCCTAATCAATAACACCTCAAACTGGACGTAGGCTTTTACCTTCACCGTAAGGGGCCGAACCAGTATAACCTTCGTGTTCCTTGTCCCGCATAACCCCTTCAAGCTTCCTAGTTGCGATGGCTCTACGACTAAGTCCTAACACGAGGACATCTGCTGTGACAATTCCACGACAGTTGGCGCCCACCGTGGGGCTAGCGCACGGTGGATTTGAGTTCTTGAAGGGCAGCTTCGAAGGGCTCAAGGGATACGCTGTGGGCCGGATGACCAAGAGTCATCGCGGCAAGCTCTACATCGACGATGCGGACTGGGGCCCCGACGCCGGCTCAATTGAGTACGGGTACTGGGTCCCCTTTGGCGGAATTCATGTCTTCATTGGCAAGATTGGTGAGCCAGGCCCCGAACCGGATCTCCGCGCCGATCTCATCGAAACGGCTCAGCGCGCACGACCCGCCCGGGCCCGGCCTGCCTTAAGGCGCGCTTTTGTGGGATGCATCCATGGAGGGCCGTCTGATCCATCCGGGTCTGGTGATGAGGCGGCCGCCGGCTCTGACGGCGAGTCGGCCACTGATGAATCAAACTCGTTGTACCAACTTCAAGATGGCAGGTTCATGGGCTGTTCCGACGGCGACAGTATTCCGGACCCTTTTGAGCCGCCAAGTCAGGTTGGAGTTTTTATGGCCGGTGCGCAGCCTATTCAGAACCCCGCTGCCGGATCAGGAAACCCGGTGCCTTCCCCGGCTCAGGTGCTGATGGATCTCACGGACAAGATGACGGCCCTGTTAACTGCCACGGTTGACCCGGCAGATCAAGCTCAGCATGATGCGGTGGTGGCACAGTTAAAATTGGATCTGATGAAAGCTAAAGAGGATCTTGCAGCAGAAGGGATCAGGCTGGCTGCGGAGCGGGCGGCTCTCGACGCCCGGACTCAGCTGATTCAGGCGCAGTCCTTCCAACTCACGATGGATCAGAACGCGGCCAGCGAGGTCATGAGAAGGAGGCATCAGAAGGCCCAGTCTCGACTCCCGCCGGTTTACGATCCGCGCAATCTCTTCAACACGCCAGGTGCGGGATCCAGTAACCCGCCAGGGGCCATTGCGCCCGGGTCAGGACCCCTTATTCAGCCACGAGTGATGGGGCCTCCCCAGGTGCCCCCTGCCCCGCCTCAGTATGTGCCAATACCCCCGGGTCATTACGATAACCCGCTGGAGAACATGGTAGCTGCGGCAGCACGACTGGCGGCTCTTCCCGTTGACGGCGATTCTCCGGCGGCCATCAAAACCCGCCGGGTCAGGGAACTCCTTCAAACAGCGCTGGCGCAGCAAGAGGCATACTCCTACAGCCGGGACAGGATCCACTCGACCCCTCGTCCAGGCCAGAGCCCGAGTTACAGCCGGCACATGGTCTCAGCAACCGGCTCAAGTAATGTCCGACGCCATGATCCGCCCCCTGACCATGGCCCGGTTCATAATGGAGCCTTTTACGCAGCAGCCCAAGCACGACAAGAGGCAGAGCAGGTGCCTCAATTGACGGCTTACCAGCCCCCCCGGCGTACCCAACGACTTCCGTTGATGTGGGTATCCCTACCAGGACCGGGGGTGTCCCCTGTTTGGTGCCAGCCATCCGTAATGAACGTCTACCTAAGGACTTCAAGGGCCCTAGGAAGGTGCCTAACTATACAGCTGACTTACAGCCTGCGGCCTGGATTGAGAGTTATGAGTTGGCTATGGAATTGCTAGAGGTCAGCGAGGCGGCCATGGCCAAATATTTCACCATGATGTTAGATGGAACTGCCCGCACATGGTTAAAAGGGCTACCACCGAACTCCATTGGGTCTTGGGCTGAGCTGAAAGCCCGGTTCATTCAAAACTTCAAGGATACCTGTAGGCAGTCTATGTCAATTGTGGATTTGACTAACTGTAAGCAGCATGAGGGTGAATCCACGACCCATTGGGTTCACCGGGTCAAGGAGATCATACATTCATCAGATAAGATGGATGCCGGCTCTGCAGTCTTAATGTTGGAACAGAACTGTCGCTTTGTGCCCCTTAAAATGAAACTCGGGCGGCTTAAACGCGACTGCACGGACATGGGTACACTGATGGCGGCTCTTGTCAAGTACGCCGATTCTGATGGTACCAAGGATCCCCCTTCAGATGATGAAAGGACAGGGAAGGGAAAGAAGAACGGCAATGGCAAGGGTCCTCAGTTTAACCCGGGGAACCAAGGAGGAGGCAAGCGTAAGGCCGATGGCAGCCTAGAGTTTGTAGCCAACACCAACTCTCAAGGCAATAACCAGCGACGCAAGGGGAGGCCCCCTCCCCGAGGCGGCGGGTCAGGACCTTCTCTGGAGCAGCTATTGAATGAACCTTGTCCGAGACACGGCTCTCGAGAGAAGCCAGCGACTCATCTATGGAAGGATTGTGCTATCATGAAGGCCTTTAAAAACTACAATGGCCCGGGTGGCGGTTCAGGTGCCGGCGGCTCAGGCGCCGGCGGCTTTCATGGCCCGGGCGGCGGTTCAAATTCCGGTCCTCAGAACGGTCAAGGGGGCTTTACTCAACAATCTGGTCAGGGCCATCAACAGCAGCAGGGGGGTTATCAGACCAACCCAAAGCAGCTTAGCGGTGGACAGTATCATGTGTTCACCACCAGTTTGTGCAAACGAGATGAGAAGCTTCACAAGAGGGTTGTTAATGCTGTTGAGCCGGCGGTTCCACGTTTCTTACGGTGGTCTGAGCAGCCTATAGTGCGGAGTAGGGAGGATCACCCTCCCCGGGTGGATAACCCGGGCCACTTGGCCTTAGTGGTGGCTCCTCAGGTGGGAGGCTATAAGTTCACAAAGGTACTCATGGATGGAGGCAGCAGCATCAATATCCTCTATTATGAGACTTTCCGTCGTATGGGGCTGGTCGATAAGAACCTCAGCCAATCAAATACTATCTTCCATGGTGTGGTACCCGGTAAGTCGGCTTATCCAGTCGGCAAGATCGAATTGGAAGTGGATTTTGGTGATGAGAACAACTACAGGGTGGAAAAGTTGACCTTTGAGGTGGTAAAGATAAGAAGTCCATACCATGCTATATTCGGACGGCCGGCTTACGCCAAGTTCATGGCACGGCCGTGTTATGTGTACTTACAGCTCAAGATGCCGGGTCACAATGGGACCATTACGGTTCATGGCAGCCGGAAAGTGGCTCTGGAGTGTGAGGAAGGTGATGCGGCTTATGCAGAGTCTGTTTGCGCCACAGAGGAGTTGAAGTTTTATAAAGACAATGTTGACCCAACAGATATGACCTCTCTGAAAAAGCCAACCACGGAGAACGAACCAGCGATGAAATTTAAGTCAGCTGACGAGACTAAGCTTGTTGATTTTGTTCCGGGTGACTCGTCTCAGCAGTTTAGCATCAGTGCAAATCTGGACCCGAAATAGGAAAGCGTGCTCATCGAGTTCATCCGTGAGAATAGGGACATCTTCGCATGGAAACCTTCTGACATGCCAGGTGTACCTAGAGAACTCGCTGAGCACACTCTCAATGTTGATCCAAAATTTAAGCCGGTCAGAGTTCCTTCGACGGTTTAACGAAGAGAGGCGGAAAGCTATTGGTGAAGAAGTAGCCCGGCTCTTGGCGGCCGGGTTCATTGTTGAGGTTTTTCACCCGGAGTGGTTGGCCAACCCGGTGCTCGTACTCAAGAAGAACGGCACCTGGCGGATGTGTGTGGACTACACGGACTTGAACAAGGCGTGTCCGGCTGATCCTTTTGCTCTCCCCCGTATTGATCAAATCATTGATGCTACGGCAGGTTGTGCACGCTTAAGTTTCTTGGATGCTTATTCCGGGTATCATCAGATTAAGATGGCAGTTAAGGACCAGGAGAAGACGGCGTTCATCACTCCCTTTGGAGCCTTCTGCTATGTGTCTATGCCCTTTGGACTCAAGTGTGCACAGGCGACTTACCAGCGTTGTGTACAGAATTGTCTTCATAAACAGATCGGGCGCAATGTTCACGCTTACGTGGACGATATTGTGGTTAAATCCATCAAGGAGGAAACCCTGATAGATGACTTAAGGGAAACCTTCGACAATCTCCGAGTTTACAAGATGATGCTTAACCCGGCCAAGTGTGTTTTTGGTGTTCCTGCAGGCAAACTATTGGGCTTCTTGGTTTCTGACAGAGGCATTGAGGCTAACCCGGAGAAGATCAAGGCCATCACTTCCCTGGCTAAGCCGGCGTGTGTAAATGACGTTCAGCGTTTGGCGGGTCGCATCGCTGCTTTAAGCCGGTTTATAAGCCGTTTGGGTGAGAAGGCTATGCCCTTATATCAGTTGATGAAGAAAACTGACAACTTTGTCTGGAATGATGCAGCTAATACCGCTTTTGAGGATTTGAAAAAGCAACTGGCAGAGCCCCCCGTCCTTGCTGCTCCGGTTGATAAGGAGCCCTTGCTACTGTATGTGGCGGCAAACGCACGAGCCGTCAGCGTGGCTATTGTGGTGGAGCGCAGGGAGGCGGGTAAGGAGCATCCGGTTCAGCGGCCGGTTTATTATGTCAGCGAGGTACTCATTGAGTCCAAGCAGCGGTACCCGCATTGGCAGAAGCTCGTATATGGGGTGTTCATGGCGAGCCGGAAGCTTAAGCATTATTTTCAGGGTCATCCCATCACTGTGGTCAGTTCTGCCCCTCTTGGTGATATTATCCAAAACAGAGAGGCTACAGGGAGAATTGCTAAGTGGGCTATAGAACTTGGACCTCATGGCCTTAAATATGTGCCACGCACTGCTGTTAAGTCTCAGGCCTTGGTGGATTTCATCAATGATTGGACAGAGTCACAAGTACCCGAGCAAAAGCCGGATAACACTTATTGGACTATTCACTTTGATGGGTCCAGGCAGCTGGAGGGCTCGGGGGCTGGTGTTGTCTTGGCTTCCCCTAAAGGTGACAAATTCCATTATGTACTATGGTTGATGTTTCCTTGCACTAACAATGCGGCTGAATACGAGGCTTTGCTCCACGGTCTTCGGGTGGCTAAGGAGATGAGCTTAAGCCGGGTGAGGTGCTTTGGTGACTCAGACTTGGTGGCTCAACAAGTATCAGGCACCTGGGATTCTAAGGATCCTCTAATGGCGGCTTATCGCTGCGAGGTTGATGCCATTGCTGGGCACTTCCAGGGATACCAAGTGGAGCATATTGATCGCAGGAGGAACGAGGCGGCTGATGCGTTAAGCCGGCTAGGCTCTCAGCGAAAGCCGGTGCCGCCTAACACTTTCCTGGATGTCCTGTATAACCCTTCGGTCAAGTTGCCTACAGAGGAGGACTTGGCTATCCCTGACCCGGAGGCGCGACTGGTGGCGGCTCTTCATGTCATACCAGACTGGACAATGCCATATCTGGCTTATATAACCCGGGGAGAATTGCCTAAGGATGAAACTTTGGCCAGGCAAATAACCCGGCGGGCTAAGTCAATGATTGTTATCGACGGTGATTTGCATCATCGCAGTGTTTCAGGGGCATTTCAGCGTTGTATCTCCCCTGAGGAAGGTCAAGAGATCTTGCGCGAGATCCATGAAGGGGATTGTGGCCATCATGCCGGTTCAAAATCTCTTGTGGCCAAGGCTTTCCGTCATGGTTTTTATTGGCTGACGGCTCACGCTGATGCAGAGGACTTGGTCAGTAAATGTGATGGCTGCCAAAGGTTCTCACGACGGGCTCATGTGCCGGCTCAGGAGTTGAGGATGATCCCAATCACTTGGCCCTTTGCGGTCTGGGGGCTTGATATGGTTGGGCCTTTTAAACGGTCCAAGGATAAGAAGACCCACCTCTTGGTGGCAGTTGACAAATTCACAAAGTGGGTGGAGGCTGAGCCAGTTAGCAAGTGCGATGCAGCCACGGCGGTTCAATTTATGAAAAAGGTGATTTTCCGCTTCGGTTTTCCGCACAGCATCATAACTGACAATGGCACCAATCTATCCAAGGGTGCTATGGAAGATTTTTGTCAACGAGAGCATATCCGACTTGATGTTTCCTCAGTGGCTCATCCCCAATCCAATGGTCAGGCTGAGAGAGCTAACCAGGATATTCTGAAGGGCATCAAACCCCGGCTTTTGGTCCCTTTGCAACGGACGCCGGGTTGTTGGGTGGAGGAGTTGCCCTCCTTCTTATGGAGCATCAACACTACTCCTAACAGGTCTACTAGCTTCACGCCTTTCTTCATGGTTTATGGAGCAGAAGCAGTCCTCCCCAACGACATCCGTCACGATTCACCTCGTGTGGCGGCTTATGTTGAGACGGATAATGAACAGGCGCGCCAAGATGCTCTGGACTTGTTGGACGAACAGCGTGATGTGGCAGCAGCCCGTTCAGCGATTTACCAACAAGACCTGCGCCGTTACCATAGCCGCCGGGTCAAATCCCGGGTCTTCCAGGAAGGCGACCTTGTGCTCCGGCTCATCCAGGATCAAACAGATGCACACAAGTTATCCCCACCTTGGGAAGGGCCCTTTGTGGTCAGTAAGAACTTGCACAATGGGTCATATTACCTCATTGATATTCGGGAATATAAAGATTCGTGTAAGTCTGAGGAGGAGACCCGCCGGCCGTGGAACATAGCTCAGCTTCGGCCTTATTACACTTGAGCTGCCGGCTCTCGTGGTATACATATTTGTCTCAGACATGTATATATTATGATAAGCAATAAAGCAGGACCTCTGTCCTTTTCTCTCCTCCAAATATGTGTGTTGTTTTTTACATGCTGACTTAAAGAGGATCCGGCTTATGATCGTATTCGAATCTAGCCGTAAGCAGTAAAATCACTTGGGGGCTTCCTGTTCACACATGGGTCGTATTCGAACCAAAGAGAACATAGCTGTCGATACCCATTTGATTGGCAAAGTGCCGAGCTCATTGGGAGGTTGCCTCTGGTCATATTTGAATCATAGTGTAACCCCTCTGAGAACCGACGTGGATCGTATTCGAATCAGCGTCGTTAAACAATTTTCAGAATCACTTGGGGGCTTCCTGTTCAAACATGGGTCGTATTCGAACCAAAGAGAACATAGCTGTCGATACCCTCTTGATTGGCATCGCCACACCCACTGGGGGCTATATGATCGTATCCGAATCTTAGCTTAACCTCTTTGGACCGAGTTTCTGGTCGTATTCGAACCGGAAGCCCCTAAGTTTTTATATTTTATCACAAGTCTACTCTGATCATGTCAAGTATGTACTGTCGGGTCTCACTTGCCGGCTTAATTTTGGTTTATCTTGGTAGTTGAACATCATGGATGTCATCAAGACAAGTAAATTCGAGTTAAGGTACCAACCGTGCTACCCGGGTTATTTAAACCGGAAGTATGCTTACAGGCTGTTAAGTGTGTTATCACGGCTATGTTCAGAGTATAGTTAAGGATCAGTCTTTTTGGTTCGTATTCCGGGTTATCCATCTCAAACACCTGATTCTCAGGGCGGTAAGCCGCCTTGCGACTTGTGATTTGCCTTTCTATGCAGATACTTAAAGGCACCTTTTAAGGTTGAGAAGGACAAGGGGATAATTACGACCCGGAAGAACACTAAAAGGATAATTTCAAGGGATTTCAGCATTCATTACGTGCACGATGGCACGGCAGAGATAAAATGTTGCGCCTAGTCTATTACAAAATTCCTCAAGTCTCAAGGTTGGAGCGTTGTTTGGTGAACCGCCAGCCGCTTTATGATGCCTGCTGGGTTGAAGTCCCCGGCTCGTTTTCTGCTCCGGTTGATCCCAAGACCTCGAAGGTTGACGACTTCCAGTCGATGCCGCGGAGAGCTTCGAACTGGGCTTCTTCGTCGATTAACCCGGCCGGGTTAATCTCCGGGGCGAAGGTGTGCTGGCGAGCCGGAGGAATCAGATTGATAGCTTCATAGCGAGGGGTTGGAATCCTCTGATTCTCCGCGTTGTATCCCGGCTGATACTTGGTTAAGTCGGTGTCATTCCCGATGATGGTGGCCACCGGGCGCACAGCCTTCACACACGCCGCGAAATCCTTCTGGTCGAACGCTGAGCCGTCTTCTTTCAGGCTGGGGTAGCCCAGGGCGATGTCTGCCGGGTCTAGCTCCGGCAAGAATGCTTTGGCCCGGCTCAGCGCGGCGATTGCTCCGGCTCTTGCGGATGCTCGTCGTAGCTCCTGGATCCGCTGCGGCAGAACTGCGAGCCGGCGCAGGACTTCGGCCAGATGAGTTGGCACCTCATTCGATAGGGCCACCACAGCTAAGGCCCGCTGTGACCCGGTGTAGAGCTGTTCCACCAGGGTGTACACGGCCTTTAACTTGGTGACCACGCTCTGGTTCAGGTTGGCGCTTCTGGAACCTGTTTAACAACATCAGATGACCCGGTGACAAGGATGAATCAGGAGATGTAAACATTCTAACATGGATGAAAACCGGTGAGGCGACTTACCGAAGATGGCGGCTACCATTTGGGACACCTGGCGCTTTAGGCTGGAGAGCTCGACGGTTTTTTCAGCGAGTGCCTTCTCCGCCTGTTCCGCCCGGGTTACCAGTGCGGCTTTCTCCTCAGCCCAGGCCTTCCGCTCAGCATCAAATTCGGTCTTCAGTTTCTCCTGAGCGGCGATGCTGGAGACAAACTTGGCGTTTGCCTTCCGGGTCTCCATCTCTTGTGCTTTCAGCCGGCTCTTAAGATCCGCAAGGTCCGACTCTAATTTTTTGCCAACAGCCTGCATATATTTCCGGGTTATTAGCAGTCATTATATAAGTCCCAAGCGCTTTCCAAGCAAAGACACTTGGCACTTGGGGGCTAATGCATATTGAATGTATCTATCTATGTACTGCCGGTTCACTTGAGTAAGCCGGAATCTAAGTCTACAACATATTCAAGTATAAGTCATAGACTTGGGGGCTAGCATGACAAGGATCACTATGCAGAAAGTAAGAAGACAGCAGAAGGATACCTCCGATTTTTGTTGGATCTGGTTGACCATGGCGATCTCGGCGTCCCGGCTCTTGTGAACTTGGCTGATGTAGCCGGAGACGAGCTCTCCAATGCTCAAGTCGGTGTAGCTGGAGAGGTCCAGATTCACCCGGTGGGGCTGCAGCAACTCCCCCTTCGCGGAGCACTTGGCCAACGCGGTCGGTCTCCCCGGCTCAACGAATTCCGTCCGGGTGATCACCACGTCCGGATCGTCTGCTGGAGGGGTTGAGCCGGAGGCCTCCGGGTTAGCCACCGCTTCGGTCGTTGTCTTGGTAGTCGGGGCAGGGGCTTCAGGCGCCATGTCCATTGGAATGGTGGCTTCGGGGGCGGCGGAAGCCGGGGGTTCTTGAGCCGTCGCTTCCGGGTCAGGCAAGTCTGGCACTCCGGCTGACTTGGTTTTCTTCACCCTCTTGGTGAGCTTTGCTTGAGCACTGAAAGAACAACACAGGTTAGTACAAAGCATATGAGTAAAGACCAGAATGGCATGAGATGATTGTTATTACCCGGGCGCGGTCTTGAAAGTCGGCAGGTTTGACTGCATAGAGTCACCCGAAGAGGGGGAGGTCTCCTGATAATTGGAGTCAGAAGAGTTGAGTGGCTGACGGATAACACCCGCCAACGGATGAAAGGGGTATAAGTGAGAAAAAACCTCAGTGCGACGCTTCCTTGTTGCGTCGGGTAACCCGGCAGAGAGGTCGGTGTCCTTGCGGGCCCGGGTGTGACGCCGGCTCTCGTGAACCTGTTGCTTCAAAAGAAATCGAGGGTCTTGATGAGCTAAAGGATGTGAAAAGCTTACTTTCCGGGTTACCCTTCGGACTTTCAGCTGTGGTAAGGGCTCCGAGCCGGAGGAAAGTGATGTTACCTCTTCAAACCACCGGGTTACTGGTGCCGGTGTCATCCTGTCAATAAGCAAGTGTTGATAAGGCGGGCAGCATCAGACAACATATACATCAAGAATTTAAAAGGTTTAAGGGTTACCTCTGACTCGGAGCTGTCGCTTAACTGCATTAGCTCCGAAGCAGTGGGTCTGCTTCCCTTCTTGCGAGGGGCGGCTTTCTTGGCGGCTTTCTTCGCCTTCCTGGCCTTCTTGGCCGCCTCATGGTCATATTTGACCCGCCAGAATTTGTCATCAGCCTGAGAAATACAGTAATGAATTCTTAAAAAGGTTCAGAGCGAGGTGACATACAAAAGAAGTTGAAAGGTTAAAGTCAGCGGCTTACCGCTGGGGCTGGATTGGTCTTGCAGAACGGGGCTAGCCCGGTCTTTCCACAGTCTGCCAGGCTCTCGTTTAACAGAGCCTTGGTCTCTTCTTCAGCAACGTCTTCTGGAAGATCATTGCGACTGTGCCTCTGCGGGTCATCCTTTCGCCCGGTGTACTCACACATTAAGCCGGGGCGGCGGCTCAATGGGATCACCCGCCATGAGATCCAGACCCGGACTAGATCAATTCCGCTCAGACCGTTGCCTAGCAGGGCCTTGATCTTATTGATCGTTGGAAGCAGAGGCTGGCGTTCCGCGGCAGTCAGTTTATCCGATAGTGGATGAGTCGGCTCCAGGCGCGTTGGGCGAAAGCCGGGCAGCGGATTCTCGTCAGCCGGGGACGAATCTTGGCAGTAGAACCAAGTCATATTCCAGTCCTTAGGGTGGCTCGGCGGCTCTGCGTAAGGGAACAGACAGTCCCTACGTCGCTGGATAGAGATGCCGCCTAACTCTAGACTTGGCCCGTTGGCACACTCATTTTGGCGGTTTAAATAAAACAGCTCTCTGAAGAGCAGCAGGCTCGGCTCTTCTCCAAGATACACTTCACAAAAGACTTGGAAGTTGCAGATGTTTGATATGGAGTTGGGTCCTATATCCTGAGGCCGAAGGTCAAAGAAGTTGAGCACGTCCCGGAAGAATTTTGAGCCGGGCGGTGCGAAGCCCCGGCTCATATGGTCCGCAAAGATCACTACCTCCCCGTCCCTCGGCTGTGGTCTTTCTTCGGACGGATCAGGGGCACGGTAGGACATCACTTCTTTCTTGGGCAGATATCCGGACTTAACGAAGCTGGCCAGGGTCTCGTCAGTGACGTTGGATTTCATCCAGTTGCAAGTGATGGGAGCCTTGGGAGGCATGGTGAAGGTTGGTGGTTTATGATTAAGAGAAAAGTATCCGGGTTAATTATAAGCCGGAGATTTGTTGTTCAAATTAAGGTGGCGGCTTATGAAGGGGACTAATGATATATATATTCAGATACGGTGAGTTATCTAAGCCGGAGGAGCATTCAGAATAAGTTGGTCATCTACGGCTTACCGCAGTTAAGCCGGAGGATTCTACGGAGCATGGTTCTCTTTAAACCGGAAAGTTCTACGGCGCATGTTTTCTTTAAGTCGGAAATATAAGCTGCCAAGATTCAATGGTTGCAGTTTTTACTAAGTGTGGTAAAACAGGTTTCACATACTACCGTAACTTTTTGGGATCAAAATGGTCGGAGCAGAGAAAATTTTCTAGACCTAAAAAACAGAGGCAGGAGAAGTTCTTGAGGTGGAACATGGTTCTTATGCAGTAAAAAGAGGGTTCTTTGCAGGAGAAATGGATCTTAAACATCTACCGCGCCGACTCTATGTAAGGTTAAAGATCAACCGAGTGTGGTGACTAAAAGCTACTGAGGTTTGCGGCAATGGAGATGAACGCGAAGAACACAAGATGAACCCTACAGTAAATCTATCTGACAGGGCAAAGGAGACTCCCCGGAGTTGGAAAGAGCGGAGGTCGTGCCGTGAATCTGGTCCGAATCAGGGTGATGCAGCGGCCGGGTTGACGAAGACCAGGGGCGCGACGGCGGCGGCAGTGGCGGAGCTCGGGCAGAGAAGCGACAGCGCGAGGAGGAAGAAGGAGAGCGTGAGAAGAGAGCGTTGGGCCGGCCTATTTATAAGGCAGAGTCATAAGTGGGCGCGAGATTCAAGGAGACCACGGCGTGGTTATCTCCCCCTCACGACTCCTCGATTTTCGGAACGGCAGTAAAAGAAAAGATCCGTTGCGGATCTGGCGGAGTAAAAAACGGACTTAATGGAGGATGACGTCACAGCGGATTATCCGGAGTCCGGAGGATGACGTCACTCCGGGTTATGGCGTTCACATGAATGGTAAGCCGGGGATTTTTTCTGTCGGTAGAGTTGAAGATTGACACGAGCCGGTTCAAGTCAATCTAGGGCCTAATGTTGAGGATGTAGACCTTAGAGTCACCCGCCAGGAGGGGCCGGGTTACTCGTAGGGTCGTTGCCAGAAGCCCGGAGCCAAGGTTCAAGACGATGGGCCAGAGATGGGCTGAGACCCGGATATGGCTTAAGGCCCGTAGTTACAATCATTACTATAGTAGAACTTGTAGTGTAAGGCAAGTATTGTTTAGAGTCCGAGCCGGACACTCTTATGAGCCGGCCGGGACTCTAAGGACTGCTGGGCGTCAGCCTCCCTATATAAAGGGACGACCCGGCAGCGGCTTAAGGGCGACAATAACCTCATCGAGAGCCGGGCATAGCTGTTTAGCTCCCTGGCGATCGTAACCCTAATCAATAACACCTCAAACTGGACGTAGGCTTTTACCTTCACCATAAGGGGCCGAACCAGTATAACCTTCGTGTTCCTTGTCCCGCATAACCCCTTCAAGCTTCCTAGTTGCGATGGCTCTACGACTAAGTCCTAACACGAGGACATCTGCCGTGACAATTCCACGACAGTGTAGGTACCTCTGATTTCTTAAATGATTATCTGTCAACAAAATTGTTCGATGTTAAGGCAGTGGTTGCTGAGATGAGGTGATTTAAACGTGTAGTTTTGTGTTTTTGTTATAATGATACATGAGATAGGAATGGCGATCCCTACATATTTGAGTTAATCCTTCAAAACAATTCTTAGCCTCTGCTGGTACCAATGATCATTCTGTGCAGGAAAAATTCCCGATATGGTAGAGGACTGACGATTTCCTGACAATGGGGGCCTAATTTAGTATTTGCATGAAGCATCATTGGATTATCCATGGAGAGACAATTTATAATTATCAGAAAGGCACCACCGATGTCCAAGGTAACTATTTTCCTTATAACACTTTTGTGCAGTATCTAGATACTATTTCGACAATATATGTATAAAATAGACAAAGACGACACTTTCTAATGTTCAGCTACATCTGTCTTCCTGCCTGCAGTCGTCTTTGGTGTATGCGTCGTCTTTGTCCGCTTCCTTCACATGCTCTTCGTTGCCACCGATCGACCTTGCGTAGCACCCAACACGCCGTGAGTGAGGAGTTTTCGGCCAAGCACTATAAGAAGGATGATTTTTGCTACCTCAAGAGGTACCTCCCATGTTTTAACCATGCTACCATACTCTCATTTTGATCTACGAGATTATCTTAATTGGTTCAACATTTGATCTAGCAGCATCTGATTTGTATGATGTTTTATTATGTACAGGATTATCCTTAAGTTGTTTTGAGGAGAAAGGGGATGACCAAGATGATTTTCTGCAACCATATTTACATCTTTAGAGCATACTTTGGTCAGGACGTTGGCGGTAGCTACCATGTTGCTTCAACACGATGGAGTAGTGCATGTAGTTCTTGACGATTGTTAGTTGGTTTTTTAAGGAAACAACTGTATTTGATTGTTTGGTCATTCATAGATTTTAATGTCTTGACACTATAATACTAGCTTGTTCAGTAATTTCCCCACATTTTATGAAAGATTTTTAAATAGAACAACGATGTGAACGGGAATCCTCTGAAAAGGAATTTGAGTTCTAGAGAGCTTTGTTGGGTTACCACACCATATTTGTGCATGGAAGTTAAATCATCGGAGTGGGAGTTTGAGGCAACAGTAATGGCAAAACTTGAGCTGCTGACCGAGCCCGCAATTTTGTTATTCTAGGCTTGTTTGGGCTGAAATTTCTCCCAACCATCAAGGAAGTACGACTGGATGTCGTCTTTTTTATCATTGTATAGGTGGATATTTTGGGGCACACGTCATTTTAACACCACTAGGTTTCTGAAGTAGCTGACTATAGTTGTAATGGACATACATTCTTTGAAGAATTAAAGGTATTACTCACTTGATTTAATAGCTCATTTTATGCATATTCAAAATACTGAATGATAGAATGATATGCTGCCCGTGATAGTTGTTTCTTGTTTTATTGGACGTTGGAGCTTTTACTTGTAATTTGATCTACTTATCCACTTTTTATCATGAATAGTATGACCAATGAGGTAGAGGTGAAATGCTCTGTAAATAAAGAGAGCCTAAGATAATTTCCCATACTACAATTTTGTAGAGATGTGGAGAAGGAAAGTGTTACTGTTCTTTCAATAAAGTTTCATGTTCTGAGTCTGCATGGCATGAAATACTCTAATTTTTTTCTTTTAGCTTCTTGAGATGAACAAGTCGCCATGGACAGGTGAGATCGAAAGATGGCACCATGGTCACGAGGAGCGGCGACTGAGAGGAGAGGAAACAAATACCGGCAGCCACGACGGCCCGAGCATTTGGGAGATGGGATGGAGTGGCGGCTGTGGGCCGTGTCGACCTGACCAGTTGCGAGAGCGGTGGCTGCACGGACGCACTCGTGGAGGTGTCGGTATGCACCCTGGTTTTGATCCTGGTAGGATCCTCACTCTGCTCTTGCCTCAAGGGTATTCGTCTACTTCGTGTCGTGCTCTCGAGTTAGGACGATGCACTAATGAATATTTGATTCTTTAACTTCTTCTTTTCATTTCCCTATAAATTAGTATGGTTCTTAGCTGATTGCATGATTAGGATTTAACACCGTATCTTAAGAAAATAAATAATGAATGATCTCTGCTCCAGTTCGGTGGTAGTGGAAGAGAGGCAATCATGGAGGTGACAGACGCAATGGCTTGAGCATGCTGGTAACCACACAACAAATGGTCATCCCAAGTTTGTATGGCTGAGTTCATTGGTTGCTCCAGTATACCTCCCAGACAGTGCTTTAAATCATCAAAGCTTGACGTTGTTCCTTGTCATAGAGGAGGTCAGTATTTCAATTCATCCCTAGGCTCTGTTACTTCTCATTTGCAGATCTTAGGAGTTTGCTCTGTTTCTTGTTGTCCTTTCAATTTCGTTTTTTATCCCCCATGCTTGCAGGATGATTGTACGATATATCTGTCAGTAGAACGAATCATGCTAAAATTTTCTTATATATAAATGATACATGAAACATTCACACAATTGCATCCTTGATCTACTTTTTGGAGCATACACCTTTTTACTTTGAAATACACGACATTTATGAGGTGTAAAATTTCTCACAAGCACCATATATATGTAAAGGGCCTTCAAGACAATCTTATAGATTTTGTCCTATAAATATCGTGTGTGTTTCAGCTACTTAGAAGGAGAGGTGGAGATGATGTATCCAGGGAGATGCCACCACTGCTAGTTGGGGCATCGCTCTTCGCGTGTGTGTTTGTTGCCGATGCTCGCGTGCGGATGGTATGCATGTTTCAGATAGTATTGCATTCAACAATAGATAAGTTTCAATAGATAAGTTTGTGATTCTATGGCAACACACGGGCATTCAACTAGATTTACCTTCCTGGGATTAGGAATAGATCAGAAAGAAGGTGACGTGATATAGGGCATTCAACAATGACATGGAAGCTACATGCAGATTCAAGGGGCAATAAATTGAGAGGTGAATGATGAGGGAAGGTGATGGACAACATGTTCAACGAGAAAGAGCGGCTAGAGGGTTGTGTGGTGTTTCTAAGAATATAGAGAAGAACATACTTGTATTTGTGTTTTGGTTGAACATCGCATGCAATGTGCTCATTTGCGGGGAGAAAAATAAGCATTGTTTACAAGTTCATTTGTTGGCCCGTGGCAACGCACGGGCAATCTTTAAACACTTATTGAGGAACATGCTAAGGATGGAGGAACGGACGTCAAGTTCCAGATGCATATTATTCAGCTCGATTCATTGCTCAGGATAATTCAGAATCTAAAATTTGAAGGTGAGGTAGAGGAATATTGCCTGTCCTGTCCAAAAACAATGCTCGTTTTTTATTCCAGTCTATGTATTTCTTGTGTCTCATAGATTGAGTATTTGAGTTGGAACATAAGTATATTAGTGTCATAGAATTCGCACATATGCTTTATCCACTTGTGATTACTATTTACAAAGCATATATTTATATTTGGATTACAAATTCTCTGTACTTGTTGTCGTACTTTGTGTTTTCTACTGATTGTGGTGCCTCTTGAAGCAAGGAAAGCTAGGAGTCATTAATGATAGGTACGGAAGTTGGTGGACACGTACAAGGATGTGGAGGTGAGCATCATCGTGATGCGGCACAACCTCGGGACGGCGCTGGCCACCCTGAACACGTTCGAAATTTTTGAGAATGGCCAGTCACGGCGTTTGCGTTTGTTAGGCCGCGCGTAGGCGGCGCCAGCTTTAAGAAGCGGTTCCGGTTTGTTTTCGCCATACCTGAGGGCGTCGCTGTCCGGTTTATTTTTGCTGTTCGGATCACCGCAAGGTGAGTCAAATCAATCTCGTACGCCTTAGGCAATGCCCCAACTTTCTTGATATTCGTCGACATGATTCCTCAGTATAAGTCTAGAAAAATATGGTTGTTTGATTGTAAAGAGCAAGAAAAGAAAATAAAATATTTGCATCTTCATGTGCATGTGCATTACATTCGTTTTCATTCTACTGATATTTTTTTTGCAGGAGGAGAAAGCAACATGAAGTTTCTGGGGCGGGTAATGCTCTTCACGTCCATGGTTGAGTTTAATTGATTTTTTTAATGATAAGGGAGGTCATGGATTCGTAGTCGTGGTGCATGTTATGTATTTTTCTGAACTATTTTTCAATATGTTGAATCATGTGAGAGTATTTCCAGTTTCCACACAAATATACAAACTCATCTCCATGCTATATTTTAGGATAGGCTATAGATGCCTATGTTCTTTCATCCAGCCCATGACACAAACTTCTTCCATGTGCCAAATTTGCTCTAAATAATGTTGTCATTGAGAAAATTATTGTGTGTGGCTCTTCCAGCTATACATTTGGTACGATTTGCTCCCGCATGCGTGATGTGGTTATGATTTTCTGGTGCCTATTTTTTTTCAAAGATTAACAATATTTGGAAGATGGTATGGTTTGCCGGACCGGAACTAGAACAAGAACAAGAACGAGAAGGAGCTTAAGTAGGGCCATGTCAGGGTGTCGCTGCAATAGGAAATTGTCGCCAGCACTAAATACCAGGGGAACCAAATTTTTTTCTACAAAGGTAACAAACTTTATGCGTCTAATTGAACTATAAATTATTGCCTATATAGAGGGACCAAATCGAGCAGGCCATAAACAACCTATTCCTGCTTATCTTTGTTTTCTTTGTATTTGTATTATTAATCTTGGTTTCAACTGGCGTGTTGAGTGCAATCTTCCGGGTACAATCCTCAAATATGGGATGTCAGTACTAGCCTTAATTCAACATCTGGATTGGCTTATGATGGCATGGAGTTTCATCGTTTCGGCTGCTCGCGGCGGGGAGTGTGTGGCCGGTGCTTGCGGCAACAGCGGAGTGGCGTGCGCGAGCGCGGTGTAGGCAGTGACCAAAGGCTCATCGGCCGCTGCGAGTACGCCGTTGGCACCAGGTTCATGACATTGTAAAATAAATCTTGATTCAAGATAAATGAAACCTTTCCTATATACAATCAGCTTTTTATTGAAGGTTGCATTTGATGGTTTATTGGCTCTTCTGTGTTTCTAATTAACATTATTAATATTTAGGGTGTAAGAGCTTTTGAATTTAGATGGTAGTCGAAGGAGTGGGCCAGGTACTTCGCAAAAGGTTTAGCTGTTTTTTCTAGAACAGAGATAGAGCATGGGTTACCGACAAGATCCAACACAGAACGTGAAGTAGTGTGACTATGTCCAAGAAGGAAAAAATGCTAGAGGGGGACCAGCCAAAGGGTGAATTTCTTGTGCATACGGTCCTTTTGTTGGCATCCTTGAATGTTTTGAGAAAACATCTAATAAATATGGTTGACATGCTTAAATATGTTTCGAAAAGAAAATCCAAAAAAAATATGAATTACATGGGATAGACCGTATTTGCAAGATGGAATACTCGTGTCACAAATTTGAAGTCAAATTCATAACATAGTTCAAGAAAAAAGACGAATTCGATAGTACACAACATTAGTTGGGCTTTAAATTTGGCCAATTACCACTCGATACTATTTTTGTTTTTCCCAGTTGGGTTTCAAAAGTTACTTGATTTTTGTGACAATCGGTTCCTTTTGTGCCTATCTGCGGACCTTTTCTCAGTTTGTTTTAGATGCAGGTGGGCTACAAACCTATTGCTCTATATACTTACCAATGGCCGCAGTTAACAATTTGGGCCTAATATTGGACATGAACTTAAACAATTTACAGTGTTTTTTCAGGCTGATTGTTGCTATGAAGAATGGAACGGACATGCTATTGTTAAAGAACACTCTCAGAAGTTGGATCTTTCTTTTTGTGCTATTATTGCTCAAATTAAGAGGCTCATTACAAGGAATTGTCAGTTTTTGTGTACCTTGTAATAGTGACACACATGGACGTGTGAATTGAGTGATATTGATACTATTTAATAATGGATGGTATACGTGGCGAGCGGTTTTCTGGTTTAGGAGACACCAAGACTGCCGAGAAAGAAAGAAGCCGAAGAGAGTTTTAGTTTGTCACTATTTGATGAAACCATATGCCATCATGCTTAACATGTATTTTTGAATTAAAATAACAATATGATAAATGTGCATATTTCTATTATTTCATGGCAATACATGGTCATCCGGCTTTTGCCCGTAGCAACGCACGGGCATTCTCCTAGTAGTATTACTTATTCAGTCTCCTAAAACGCTCCTGCGGGATGTGCGCATACGAGCGTTCCCGCTCACGCAGATATTCGTCAATGCTTTTCTTTCAAGTTGAGAAGCTAAATTGCCGGTTACGTCCCTTTCATTGATGACACAGACTCACGGATAATTCAGATAAACAGTGTGTTACAATGTACATGGACAGTCGAACCGCGAGAAAGTCAGACTAATTAAGTCGGAAGAGACAGATTGTGATGGGCTTTTTCGTCCTATGCAACCCCCAGGTTTGGGAGAAAAACTGCAAAATATACTATGTGTGGTTCGGATTTTTTTATTTTTTTTGCAGGAAGTGGTTCGGATATTTGATTGGATAACGTGACGTACACGTTCACCACAAGGGCACAAAGATGCAAGAGAAAAAGAAAACACTGAAATTTGTTGTGACTATACAGACACATATAATATCTTCAAGTGATGTTTCACACCTTCCGCGCATTGAATTTGACATGTACTAGAAAAGAAGACGTGGCAGAAGCTATTGTTAGCTTTGTTATGAAGCAACGAGGCAGATATATAATACTACACGATGAGATGCAACGCACCAGAGACAGCGGATTTTTTGAAGATAATGCCAATTCTTGGTCCTTTGTGCGTAACCTGAGGCGGCTTGTCGTTCTCCTCGCAAGAAACCCAAACCACATTTTCACGTTCCCACGACCAACATCACCTGCTAGATTCATCTCGAAGACCAAGCCGGTGCATCGCGTAACCTCACGCTGCACCTGCAGTTGCACGCCTGGTTGCTTCCACCTCCACATGTGTTATCGACTCCCGGCTAGTGTTGATCCATTCACTGTTCCGTGACCTTTCACTGTTGCGGTCCGCCCATCGATCAGTAGGGGCGTGTTTGGTTGTCCGCATGCAGCCCAACTAAGGCCACGCGGGATATGCGCGGCCTGTTTGGTTGTCTGGGTTGCATGCGGTTTGCGGCCCGCACGGACCTTGAAGCAGCCCGCAGGCTGGCCCGACAGAAACTGCCGAATCGGCAGTTTCTCGCGAGCCTAGCTGGCGCGGCCACGCGTGCGAGACAGTTGCACGCCTCGGGCAGTGCGGGAGACGGAGGGGACGTCTCATAACTTGCCCCCCACTCTTCTGTCACCGCCCAGTCGCACTGTTCCCACCGCTCCCTCTCACCCTCACCGCCCCTCCCTCTCCTCTCCTCCGATGGCTCCGCCTTGCCCACCGTCGCGCCGCCCTCTGACCCCCGTCGACCAGCGCATCGCTAGCATCTAGGAGCGTTGGCTGGTCGGGCTCCAGAACTCGGGGCGGGACCTGGCGGAGGCGCTGCGAGCACCGTCCCCCATCTGCTGCCGGCCACCACCAGCGCCGGCCAATGCGGTGCCGGCCGTTCCGACCGTTCCTGCTCCGCCGCGGATTCCAGACCTCGTGGTCCTGGGCTCGGCGCCGGCGCCGTCGACGGAGCCGCCGCTTGTTGGGACCCCATTGGACAGGCGGGTTTTCTTGACCCCCGTCCAAGGGTTTTCTCCTGTCGGCGGGCCGTCCTCCTCGACCTCCAGCGTGGCGATGAGCACGGGGCCGATGCCGCAGGCCGTCGCCAGGGCCGGCTCCTCCTCTGCTCCGCCACCTCTCTCCTTCCCGCTGGGGTTTTCACCCCGGCCGCGGTTCGCTGCGACTGCGCATGCTCCAGTGAGTCAAACCCCCTCAATGCTTGCTAGTAGATGTAGATTAGGGGTTTAATTCTTAGGCATGTGCTAGTAGTTAGTGGATTCGATAGGATTAGATAGGATTGGAGTAGATCCGATTGGATGCGATCCCAATCGAATCCAATCGGACCGATCTGTTCTTGTTTCGTACAGTGTGTGTCTTAGGATCTGCTACTGGTACTGCTAGTGTATCCTAGGATCTGTGTTCATGCTAGAATCCCAATGGTAGTGTGCTTTGCTAGGATCTGTGTTCATGGCAGGGTCTTGCTAGGATGTGTGTTTATGCAAATGGTATGTTCATGTTCAAGTTAGGATCATGTTCATGTTGCTAACATACATGTTCAAGCTAGGGTTTGTGTTGATTGTTATACGTGCATGTAATAGGACCATTTTAGGATGCTGCCAAATGTGCATGGCTGGACATGGGTGCTATTAACACTTGTTGTTGCTATTTTTAGATGTTTCCATACTTAGGATAGTGCATTGATGAGTGGCAGTTGCAGAAAAGCAGATGCCACTGAATCATTGGCACTTGCTATTGGGCAAGTCCACTGATCAGTGGCATTTGCCCATCAACAAGTGGCATTGATAAGTGGCATTTGCCCTGCTGTTGGGCAAAATGCCACTTATCAATGGCACTTGCTGTTGGGCAAGTCCATTGATTAGTGGCACTGATCAGTGGCATTTTCCTAACAACAAGTGGCATTGATAAGTGACATTTGTCCAAAGAGTTTGTGCACTGATTAGTGGCATTTGCTATTGGGCAAATGTCTCTGATCAGTGCCATTTTGCAAAGAGTTTGTGCATTAATACTTGTCATCTTACCTGACAAGATATTGAAAACTGACTGGGATGTGGTGGCTGGAGGAGCTCAGGTGGTGGCCGGAGCTGAGGGAGCCGAGGATTTCATCCCCACGAACAGGTGGTTCAGAACGGTGGACCTGCCTGGCAGGATCGCCTTCATGAGCCTGCCTCGTTCGAGGGGACGATCTCCGCAGCAGGGCCACGAGGAGGGGGCCCGAGAGCCGTTGCGCTTCTACCAGCAGATCAAGGACAACGAGGACCTCGCCATGCTCGTCATCCCTCGCAAGTTCGTGGAGGTGATGAACACCTGGCTGGTCATCAAGCGGCTCCCGCATGTGGTCAGGCTGTTGGCGAACAAGCGGTGCGTGTTCTGGGTGCAGGTCCAGAACTTCGAGGGGCACATGGTGCTTGGCCGGGGCTGGAACTACTTCTGCCGCCGCCACCGGATCGTCCCCGTCGACCTCGTCGTTGTGCGCATCTCAGGACTCGGACTGAAGGTTCAGATCTACAACCACGACTCCTCAGTCATGTGCAGATTTCGTTGCAGCAGGCACAACTGCGTTGGTGACATCGAGCATGCTATGTAGTTAAGTTAAGTAAGGTGTTAGTGTTGAACTTTTATGGTGTGTGGCAAGATTTATGGGTACTTGTGCTGGGAACTTGTTCATATTTTGGCCAGGAGCAGCACCCTGACGTGGAGCAGGGAAGGAGGACGCCCCTGCTGTTAATCTAGACTTATGCTATGTACTTAAGTAGTTTGCTGTCATTTGTTTGCTTGCTTTGTTTGATTTCATTTGCTTGCTTGCTTTGTTTTGCTGTTGTGCTGATTATGTGGTGGTAAGACCACCACATTTGAATAGGGTGAGAAGAACACAAACGCTGTTTGCAACCAAACAACTGAAGTTTGCATCTGCTCACACCCTAAGCACAAAAAGGGCAACCAAACAGCAGGGGGGTAAGTGCCCCTCCATGTGATGCAGGCAACCAAACAGGTTGCATCTGCTGCATATGAGGCTGCATTTGAGGAACAAGGCTGGCTGAAAATGGACATGCAATGCAACTCTATTGCAAACTGCAACCAAACACGCCCTACTGTAACCCGGTGCAACGGCGCAACGGCACTTCCAAGGGCATATTCGACGATGACCTGTAAATTTCTTCTCCATCTGTTCGCGGAGACCTGTAAATTTCTTCTCCATCTGTTCGCGGAGCTTTTCTATTTTTTAACTCCACTTGATCAAATAGCCTCATACGTATACGTAGAGCGCACACGTTTAAATAGTAACATGCAACACTAGTTCAAATTTAAAAATTTAAATATTACATCTCAACATTGTTCTCCTCTTTAGCCATCCACTGATGCTCAATCAGATCTCTCTTCAGCTGCTTGTAAGTTCGCCGATGATGAATTTATTGATATATTTGAATAAACTCTTCAATGTGGCCAGATTCTGATTTAGAAGTTGGATAGGATCACCCATTTCCCCAAATTCTAGAGCTGCGCAACATCGTCACCTTCATCCTTGACGATCACGTTGTGCATGATCACACAATAGATCATCACATCCCACAAGGTCTTCGGATCCCAATGTTTAGCAGGTCTACAAACAACTGCAAAATGGGCCTGCAAAACTTCAAATGTCCTCTCGACATCCTTTCTAACTACTTGTTTTTGGACAAAGTTAGCCTTTTTCTAGCCAACTGGGTTAGAGATAGTGCTGACAAAGGTAGCCCACGGAGTATATATACCATCAACCAGATAGTAGCCCATATTGCACTCATGTCCATTGACAGTATAGTGACAAGGAGGAGCTTTTCCTTCAGTCAGCCTCGCAAATAACGATGATTGCTGCAAGCACATTGATGTCATTGTGAGACCTGGGCATGCCAAAGAAAGCGTGCCAAATCCAAAAATCATGTGATGCAACTGATTCAAGAATGATGGTGGGCTTCTTAACATAACCCTGATATTGAACTTGTAAAGCCTTCTGGCAGTTCTTCCATTTCCAATGCACGCAGTCAAGAGATCCAAGCAAACCTGGCCACCCTCTTGCTTATGAGATTGCCAAGAGCCTCTCGGTGTCTGCCACAATTAGTTCTCTCGGGTACTGAGGTCCGAACACCTCGACCACGACAGTTGCAAACCTGACCATGACATATCCGCATGTGCTCTCAGACATCCGTGGGCACTCATCCCGCGAATCAGCGAACGTGTCATATGCAAGCATTCGTAGTGCGGCTATGCACTTCTGGTAACCAGAGAAGCCAGTCGTTCCCATGGCGTCCTTCTTCAAGATGAAATAGTCATCATAGGACTGGATGCCATGGTACAAACGACCAGCGAAAATGATCAGCAAAGAGTTCAACTGGGGCAAAGTAGTCGGCCATCAGTGTCAAATGGCTGCACACCCTGTTGCGGTTGAACACTCGATGACCCTTGATCGAGCCCTTGAAATTGAGAACATGCTCCTCCTCATGCTCCGCGTCTTCAAAGACCGCTTGCATCATCGCCGTCTCATCCGAGTTCTCATCCTCGTGAGACGAGCCGTCGGATGACTCAACATAGTGCTCGTATATGTACTCCAAATCAAAATTCATTACTAGAAAGAAGAAGGGAAAACTGTTTTTAGCTCCGGCAATTCATTGAACGGTTTTCGGACATGGTGAGTACAGCAGTAGCGGATGGTACCTGACGGGGCGGTTGGAGGACAGGGGTTGAACGGCGACGGAGAAGAACGGAGTGGAGTCCGGCTAGAACGCCGGAGGTGATAGAGACGTAGAGTTTCGGCAAGGATGTGGCGTGGCGGCTGGGGCGGTGGAGCGACGGCGAAAGCAAGAGAGAAAGAATAAAGACGAAGGGTCCGAAAAGGGTTTTGGATGAGCTAGAGGTGTTGAGAGTCCTACGTATCTGGTGTCCAGACTCCCGCAAAGCTTCACATATTTGTCTTCGATTTATAAAAAAAAATAAGTCTACACAAACCGATACAAATTTGTATTGGCTTCCGTGATTGAACAAAAACGGACGGTTGGCGGTCCGCCTTGGAGATGCCCTAACATAGAGAAACTTGGCGACCGCCGCGCGGGCCGCAACGACGCGAGCACGCGTCTCCGTTGAGGGCGCGCGTCGGGCCGGAGCCGCTGAGTGCGACGCCGCACGAAGCGCACTGGCCGTGTCGATCCTGCCTCATGTCTCTCTTTTTGCGTGCACGAGCACGGCTTTGCTCTTGTTGGTTTCTGGGGAGGGTTTTCCACGCACGAGCCTTGCCCTTGTTTCCACTCGTCGTCACTATCTCAAAGGATGCGGTAGCCTGGTGCCTCTCATAGCCAAGCCATCTCAGCGACCAAAATTTTCCTCCATGCGTCACTCTGTTACTTTCTCCTTCATAAAGAAATATAAGAGCATTTAAATCATTAATATAGTGATCAAAATGATCTTATATTTTTTTACAAAGGGAGTACTTACTGTAGGATATCCCGTGCGTTGCTGCGGAAATCGGTTGATAAAAATTCGGGCTGATAACATTAGAATAAAACTAAAAATACATGTGACTTATATATTTGATCATGTATAGTTATAAAATATTTATTAAATATAAGTAGAATAAATAAATAAATAAATGTATGGTTGAATATTTTGGTGGATTTTCCCCATGCATGCTTGTAATATGAGGCGAACCTTATCCTATTCATAATTGTATAGTAAGGTGACATACTTGCGTGTTGAGATAAATAAGTTAGTACGGATGACTCTCTTAGGTATATAAAATTAGTCAAGGGCTATTTTCTTTTTAACAGAACTAACCCCTTTTCATTTGATCAAACAAAAATATAGCAGTTTTAGAGTTTAATAGGAAAGAGGAAAAAAGAAAATGCAAGTCTAACACACTGCTAGGAAACCCACTGTTTATGCCATGGAACAAATTTTGGGCAGGACCAAAATAAAATTAGCCCTATTACAAACCGTACGACGGTATCAAGTCTTCAGGATAATCCACGTACGGGTAACAGACAACCAAAGCCTAAAGACGCAGTCGCTCTCAAGGATCAGCACCCATGAAAAGATCACACCATTTTCACTCTTTCGATAGGTCTCTTGACACCACAAATCCTCAAGTTCATCGCGTTGGATCGAATCATCTCAGCTCCAATTTTCGATATCTTTGCATGACCCTTCTTTTAAAGACATGCCCAATATATAAAAAAGAGCAAACAGAAGAACAATTTAAAAGGCATCTTGATGATCTTATGCTCAAAGGGTTGCTTGGTTTCAAGAAAGCCAATTAGCCCATGCAATGGTTGCCAGACCCACAGTGTAAAATCTTTCCCAATCAGGCAGGAAAGAGCAACACTAGGTAAAATATTGCCAGCAATTGTTAGGACATAGGTCGGTTCCTAACACTACACCAATCTCTCTAGTTACTAAGCTCCCTTGAATTCCTTGCGTGTGGTGGCTCGGGGCTGAGGATGATTGTTGGGCTGTCAGTGTGTGTCTGTTGCTTATAGTAAAATACTCCTTCCATTTTTTTTACTTCACATATAAATTTTTATCTTAAGTCAAACTCACTGTAAGTTCGAACAAGTTTCCAGAAAAAATATTATTAGAGAAAAAAAATTCCTCAAAAATGGAAGTTTTCAGAAAATTTATTAACATTCACAATAAAAAATCAATATAATTAGATCTATCATGTACTCTTTTTTTGAACCGAAGACCGTAGAACAATAGTTCCACGGTAATTTTCATTCAAAAAAGCATATGTACAGACAGGTAAAAAAGAAGAAAAAAGTACAACACCTCTTAACCAATACCAGTTCTAGGCAAATCTATAATGAATTAAGTTAGGTGCTCTGTGATCCAATCCTTGAATGCATTTCTGTGCTTGGCTTTAACTCTCACAGTAATCAGGTTAAGGTCATTCCTGAGCGGCACTCTCCAAGCCTGAATAGATGGGTTTTGAGCCTTAAAGATTTTGGAATTTCCCTGCATCCATATATGCCAACAACCCATGATGATGATGTTAATAGCAAACTGAGCTGGGAAATGGTTTGACATGAGTGTAATCTCATCAAAAATACTGGTGCCTCTCTTCCTGTTGAGCACAATAGAATCCCAGCATGATAGAGCAAAAGGGCAGTCCCAGAACAAATGAAGACAAGACTCCTCACAATAGCAAGTACAGAGCTCACATTTATAGTTTGGCAGATGAAAAAAAATTCTCTATAGGAGATTCCTGACATTCACCCTGTGATGAAGCATGAGCCACACAAAGATTTTATATCTCAGCATTGTAGCATTTTTCCAAATCCTTTTAAAGATTGGAGAGGTTTGTTCCTGCTTTTGAAGATATTGATACATTTTCATAGAAGAGTATTCATTCTGTCCCCAAGGGTAGCACCATCTGTCCAAGGAATTGTTCAGGTGTGTATGTTCTGTGAGATTGGTTATTTCCTGATACTGTTGATGAGCCTGAATGGATAGGGGGTATGAAAATGTTCAGATATGTCAGGAAAGTTGTTGAGCTGCTGAACTGAGATTTGCTCCTGCCTGCTAAAAGAGAACAGCTCTGGGTATCTATCTTTGAGGATAACACCCTGCCAATTGTCCAGCCAGAATCTTGAAGGGAAACATAGCATGTAATTTCAAAAAAAATCCTACTATCACGTAAGATCTATCTAGGAGATGCATAGCAACAAGAGGGGGAGAGTGTGTCTAGATACCCTTGTAGACCGAAAGCGGAAGCGTTTAACGAGGTTGATGTAGTCGAACGTGTTCTCGATTCAACCGATCAAGTACCAAGCGTACGGCATCTCCGAGTTCTGCACACGTTTAGCTCGATGATGTCTCTCGAACTCTTGATCCAGCAAAGTGTTGAGGGAGAGTTTCGTCAGCACGACGGCGTAGTGACGGTGATGTTGAAGTGATCCGCGCAGGGCTTCGCCTAAGCACTACGACAATATGATCGGAGGAGTAAATGATGGAGGGGGGCGCCGCACACGGCTTGGAACAATGATGTGTGTTGGAGGCGCCCCATGCCCTCGTATATAAAGGAGGGAGAGGGGAGCAGGCCGGCCATAGGGCGCCCCAAGTGGGAGGAGTCCCACTTGGGCTCCTAGTCCAATTCGGCCCCCTTCCTTTTATCGGAGGGGGAAAGGGGGAAGGAGAGGGAGAATGAGAAGGAAAGGGGGGTGCTGCCCTCTCCCCTAGTCCAATTCGGACTCCTCCCTTGGGGGGAGGAGCGCCACCCCTTGTGGGCTGGCCTGCCTCCCTCCTGTGGCCCATATGGCCCATACCTTCCCCCCGGGGGTTCCGACCACCCTTCGGTACCCCGATATGCACCCGATACATTCCGAAACACTTTCGGTGTCCGAATGTTATCATCCAATGTATCAATCTTTACCTCTCGACCATTTCGAGACTCCCCATCATGTCCGTGATCTCATCCGGGACTCCAAACAATCTTCGGTCACCAAAACACATAACTCATAATACAAATCGTCATCGAAAGTTAAGCAGCGTCCGGATCTGATCTATCTACTCGGCAATTCATCCGGTGACTTCACGGTCGCCAAAGTGCGGACCCTATGGGTTCGAGAACTATGTAGACATGACCGAGACACATCTCCGATCAATAACCAACAACGGAACCTGGAATATTGGTTCCTACATATTCTACGAAGATCTTTATCGGTCAAACCGTAATGACAACATACGTCATTCCCTTTTATCATCGGTATGTTACTTGCCCGAGATTCGATCGTCGGTATCTTCATACCTAGTTCAATCTCGTTACTGGCAAGTCTCTTTACTCGTTCCGTAATACATCATCCGTAACTAACTCATTAGTCACATTGCTTGCAAGGCTTATCACGATGTGTATTACCGAGAGGGCCCAGAGATACCTCTCCGATACTCGGAGTGACAAATCCTAATCTCGATCTATGCCAACCCAACAAACACCTTCAGAGATACCTGTAGACCATCTTTATAATCACCCAGTTACGTTGTGATGTTTGATAGCACACAAGGTATTCCTCCGGTATTCGGGAGTTGCATAATCTCATAGTCAAAGGAATATGTATAAGTCATGAAGAAAGCAATAGAAATAAAACTTAATGATCATTATGCTAAGCTAACGGATGGGTCTTGTCCATCACATCATTCTCCTAATGATGTGATCCCGTTCATCAAATGACAACACATGTCCATGGTTAGGAAACTTAACCATCTTTGATTAACGAGCTAGTCTAGTAGAGGATTACTAGGGACACTGTGTTTGTCTATGTATCCACACATGTATCAAGTTTCCGGTTAATACAATTCTAGTATGAATAATAAACATTTATCATGATATAAGGAAATATAAATAACAACTTTATTATTGCCTCTAGGGCATATTTCCTTCAGTCTCCCACTTGCACTAGAGTCAATAATCTAGATTACATTGTAATGATTCTAACACCCATAGAGTCTTGGTGCCGATCATGTTTTGCTCGTGGAAGAGGCTTAGTCAACAGGTCTGCCACATTCAGATTCGTATGTATTTTGCAAATCTCTATGTCTCCCTCCTTGACTTGATCACGGATGAAGTTGAAGCGTCTCTTGATGTGTTTGGTTCTCTTGTGAAATCTGGATTCCTTTGCCAAGGCAATTGCTCCAGTATTGTCACAAAAGATTTTCATTGGACCCGATGCACTAGGTATTACACCTAGATCGGATATGAACTTCTTCATCCAGACTCCTTCATTCGCTGCTTCCGAAGCAGCTATGTACTCCGCTTCACACGTAGATCCCGCCACGACGCTTTGCTTGGAACTGCACCAACTGACAGCTCCATCATTCAATATAAATACGTATCCGGTTTGCGACTTAGAGTCATCCGGATCAGTGTCAAAGCTAGCATCGACGTAACCATTTACGACAAGATCTTCGTCATCTGCATAAACGAGAAACATATCCTTAGTCCTTTTCAGGTACTTCAGGATGTTCTTGACCTCTGTCCAGTGATCCACTCCTGGATTACTTTGGTACCTCCCTGCTAAACTTATAGCAAGACACACATCAGGTCTGGCACACAACATTGCATATATGATAGAACCTATGGCTGAGGCATAGGGAATGACTTTCTTTTTCTCTCTATCTTCTGCACTGGTCAGGCATTGAGTCTGACTCAACTTCACACCTTGTAACACAGGCAAGAACCCTTTCTTTGACTGATCCATTTTGAACCTTTTTCAAAACTTTATCAAGGTATGTGCTTTGTGAAAGTCCAATTAAGCGTCTTGATCTATCTCTATAGATCTTGATGCCCAATATATAAGCAGCTTCACCGAGGTCTTTCATTGAAAAATTCTTATTCAAGTATCCTTTTATGCTATGCAGAAATTCTATATCATTTCCAACCAACAATATGTCATCCACATATAATATTAGAAATGCTACAGAGCTCCCGCTTACTTTCTTGTAAATACAGGCTTCTCCGAAAGTCTGTATAAAATAATATGCTTTGATCACACTATCAAAGCGTATATTCCAACTCCGAGATGCTTGCACCAGTCCATAGATAGATCGCTGGAGATTGCACACTTTGTTAGCACCTTTAGGATTGACAAAACCTTCTGGTTGCATCATATACAACTCTTCTTTGAGATATCCATTAAGGAATGCAGTTTTGACATCCATTTGCTAGATTTCATAATGTGGCAATTGCTAAGATGATTCAGACGGACTTAAGCATCACTACGGGTGAGAAAGTCTCATCGTAGTCAACTCCTTGAACTTGTCAAAAACCTTTTGCAACAAGTCGAGCTATGTAGACAGTAACATTACCATCATCGTCAGTCTTCTTCTTGAAGATCCATGTATTCTCTATGGCTTGCTGATCATCGGGCAAGTCAACCAAAGTCCATACTTTGTTCTCATACATGGATCCTATCTCAGATTTCATGGCCTTAAGCCATTTTGCGGAATCTGGGTTCATCATCACTTCCTCATAGTTCGTTGGTTCGTTATGGTCTAGTAACATGACCTCCAGAACAGGATTACCGTACCACTCTGTTGCGGAACATGCTCTGGTTGACCTATGAGGTTTGGTAGTAATTTGATCCGAAGTTTCATGATCATTATCATTTGCTTCCTCTCTAGTTGGTGTAGGCATCACAGGAGCGGTTCTCTGTGATGAGCTATTTTCCAATTCGAGAGAAGGTACAATTACCTTATCAAGTTCTACTTTCCTCCCACTCACTTCTTTCGAGAGAAACTCCTTCTCTAGAAAGGATCCATTCTTAGCAACAAAGATCTTGCCTTCGGATCTGTGATACAAGGTGTACCCAACAGTTTCTTTTGGGTATCCTATGAAGACGCACTTCTCCGATTTGGGTTCGAGCTTATCAGGCTAAAGCTTTTTCACATAAGCATCGCAGTCCCAAACTTTAAGAAACGACAGCTTAGGTTTCTTGCAAAACCACAGTTCATACGGTGTCGTCTCAACGGATTTAGATGGTAACCTATTGAACGTGAATGCAGCTGTTCTAATGCATAACCCCAAAACGATGGTGGTAAATCGGAAAGAGACATCATAGACCGCACCATATCTAATAAAGCACAATTACGACGTACGGACACAACATTATGTTGTGGTGTTCTAGGTGGTGTGGGTTGTGAAACTATTCCACATTGTTTTAAAAGAAGGCCAAACTTGTAACTCAAATATTCGCTTCCGCGATCAGATCGTAGAAACCTTATTCTCTTGTTACGATGATTCTCCACTTCACTCTGAAATTCTTTGAACTTTTCAAATGTTTCAGACTTGTGTTTCATCAAGTAGATATACTCATATCTGCTCAAATCATCTGTGAAGGTCAGAAAATAACGATACCCGCCGCGAGCCTCAACACTCATTGGACCGCATACATCGGTATGTATTATTTCCAATAAGTCATTAGCTCGCTCCATTGTTCCGGAGAACGGAGTTTTAGTCATCTTGCCCATGAGGCATGGTTCACAAGTATCAAATGATTCATAATCAAGTGATTCCAAAATCCCATCCGCATGGAGTTTCTTCATGCGCTTTACACCAATATGACCTAAACGGCAGTGCCACAAGTATCTTGCACTATCATTATCAACTTTGCATCTTTTGGCATCAATATTATGAATATGTGTATCACTACGATCGAGATTCAATAAACCATTTATATTGAGTGTATGACCATAGAATGTTTTATTCATGTAAACAGAACAACAGTTATTCTTTGACTTAAATGAATAACCGTATTGCAATAAACATGATCCAATCATATTCATGCTCAACGCAAACACCACATAACATTTATTTTAGGTTCAACACTAATCCCGAAGGTAAAGGGAGTGTGCGATGGTGATCTTATCAACCTTGGAATCACTTCCGACACACATCGTCACCTCGCCCTTAACTAGTATTTGTTCATTTTGCAACTCATGTTTCGAGTTACAAATCTTAGCAACTGAACCGGTATCAAATACCCAGGGGCTACTATGAACACTAGTAAAGTACACATCAGTAACATGTATATCAAATATACCTTTGTTCACTTTGCCGTGCTTCTTATCCGCCAAGTTTTTAGGGTAGTTCCGCTTCTAGTGACCAT
The DNA here is from genome assembly GCF_002575655.3 of Aegilops tauschii subsp. strangulata. NCBI lineage: Eukaryota > Viridiplantae > Streptophyta > Magnoliopsida > Poales > Poaceae > Aegilops > Aegilops tauschii. Next base: position 202,859,836 of record NC_053035.3, on the reverse strand, counting down.
TTCCTTTGCAGTAGAAGCACTCAGTTTCAGGTTTGGGTCTAGCTTTGGGCTTCTTCACGGGAGTGGCAACTTGCTTGCCATTCTTCTTGAAGTTCCCTTTCTTTCCCTTGCCTTTTTCTTGAAACTAGTGGTCTTGTTAATCATCAACACTTGATGCTATTTCTTGATTTCTACCTTCGCCGATTTCAGCATCGCGAAGAGCTTGGGAATCATTTTCATTATCCCTTGCATATTGTAGTTCATCATGAAGTTCTAGTAACTTGGTGATAGTGACTAGAGAACTCTGTCAATCACTATCTTATCTGGAAGATTAACTCCCACTTGATTCAAGTGATTGTAGTACTCGGACATTCTGAGCACATGCTCACTGGTTGAGCTATTCTCCTCCATCTTGTAGGCAAAGTACTTGTCAGAGGTCTCATACCTCTCGACTCGGGCATGAGTCTAGAATACCAATTTCAGCTCTTGGAACATCTCATGGCGCACTAAAATATCAAGTAGTCATCATACCGAGCTTGTCATATGTTCATAATGTCTGCATCTGCTCCTGCAATCGGTCTGTCACCTAGCGGTGCATTAAGGACATAATTCTTCTGTGCAGCAATGAAGATAATCCTCAGATCATGGACCCAGTCCGCTTCATTGCTACTATCATATTTCAACTTAGTTTTCTCTAGGAACATATCAAAAACATAGGAGCTACAACGCGAGCTATTAATCTACAACATAATTTGCAAATACTATCAGGACTAAGTTCATGATAAATTAAAGTTCAATTAATCAAATTACTTAAGAACTCCCACTTAGATAGACAACCCTCAAGTCATCTAAATGATACGTGATCCAAATCAACTAAACCATGTCCGATCATCACGTGAGATGGAGTAGTCTTCAATGGTGAACATCTCTATGTTGATCATATCTACTATATGATTCACGTTCGACCTTTCGGTCTCCAGTGTTCCGAGGCCATGTCTGTACATGCTAGGCTCGTCAAGTTTACCCCGAGTATTCCGCATGTGCAAAACTGTCTTGCGCCCGTTGTATGTGAATGTAGAGCTTATCACACCCGATCATCACGTGGTGTCTCAGCACGACGAACTGTCGCAGCGGTGCATACTCAGGGAGAACACTTATACCTTGAGTTTTTTAGTAAGGGGTCATCTTATAATGCTACTGCCGTACTAAGCAAAATAAGATGCATAAAATGTAAACATCATATGCAATCAAAATACGTGACATGATATGGCCACCATCATCTTGTGCTTTTGATCTCCATCTCCAAAGCACCGTCATGATCTCCATCATCACCGGCTTGACACCTTGATCTCCATCGTAGCGTCGTGGTCGTCTCGCCAACTATTGCTTCTACAACTATCGCTAATGCATAGTGATAAAGTAAAGCAATTACATGGCGTTTGCATTTCATACAATAAAGCGACAACCATAAGGCTCATGCCAGTTGCCGATAACTTTTACAAAACATGGTCATCTCATACAATAATGTATATCACATCATGTCTTGACTATATCACATCACAACATGCCCTGCAAAAACAAGTTAGACGTCCTCTACTTTTTTGTTGCATGTTTTACGTGGTTGCTATGAGCTTCTAGTAAGAACCGTTCTTACCTACACATCAAAACCACAACGGTGATTTATCAAGTTTACTGTTTTAACCTTCAACAAGGACCGGCCGCAGTCAAATTCGATTCAACTAAAGTTGGAGAAACAAACACCCGCCAGCCGCCTTTATGCAAAACTAGTTGCATGTCTGTCGGTGGAACCAGTCTCATGAACGTGGTCATGTAAGGTTGGTCCGGGCCGCTTCATCCAACAATACCGCCGAATCAAAATAAGACATTGGTGGTAAGCAGTATGACAATCACCGCCCACAACTCTTTGTGTTCTACTCGTGCATATCATCTACGCATAGACATGGCTCTGATGCAACTGAAGGGAAACATAGCATGTAATTTCAAAAAAATCCTACGATCACGCAAGATCTATCTAGGAGATGCATAGCAACGAGAGGGGGAGAGTGTGTCCAAGTACCCTCGTAGACCTAAAGCGGAAGTGTTAGTTTAACGAGGGGTATGTAGTCGAATGTCTTCTCGATTCAACCGATCAAGTATCGAACGTACGACACCTCCGAGTTCTGCACAAGTTTAGCTCGATGACGTCCCTCGAACTCTTGATGCAGCAAGTGTCGAGGGAGAGTTTCATCAGCACGACGGCGTGGTGACGGTGATGTTGAAGTGATCCGCGTAGGGCTTTGCCTAAGCACTACGACAATATGACCGGAGGAGTAAACAATGGAGGGGGGCGCCGCACACGGCTTGGAACAATGATGGTTTTGGAGGCTGTAAGTGCATCTAGTGCCACCCCTAGTTGGTTTTGGAGTATTGACGACAAACCTGGTTGAGGGACTAATGTGTTTGTGAGAATTGCAGGATAACACAGGTAGTAGTCCCTCATTGATTCGGTTTACCTACCGGGGACGACCCCTAAAAATGTGTGAAGACATTGAAGACAATGGTGGTATGCGAAGATATTCACAACGAAGATTATGACTCGAGAAGACATTTACGTGAGGACTATGGAGTGCGAAGACATAGCTGTTTCGTAGTTTCCTTTTCTTCTTTGTTGAGTCATAGGAACCACCGTACTGTTAAGTGGGGTCCAAGTGAACAAAGTCAGAGTGACTGAAGTGATGCTCAACCAAATCCTAAGTCTTCAAGCGAAGACTATGAGAGCAAATCTTATCCAGAGCTGGATGAGTCAGTTTTACTTGTAGCCCAAGTTAAGCTACCGCGTGTGTTTGAAATCTGACCGTTGGAACACGTGTCAGATCCTTAGTGACCAAGGGTCATTTCGGACAAATCATGTCGGGTTGCCTAGTGGCTATAAATAGCCCACCCCCTACACCATAAATTGGTGGCTGCTCAGAGTTAATGCACGGCTTTTGTCGTTTGAGAGCAACCAACCTCCGAAGCTTTGAGAGAAAGATCCTTGCAAGGACAAAGCCCAAAACACCCAGAGCCAAAGAGTGTTAGGCATCACTGAGGACTGTGAATCCTCCAGCCGGTTAGGCGTCGCGTTCTAAGCATCCAAGAGTCATTGTGGATTGCCGGTGAACGAAGTCTGTGAAGGTTTGGAAGTCTACCTTGAAGACTTACCAGAGTGATTGGGCGAGGACTAAGTGTCCTTAGCTCAAGGGGAATAAGGTGAAGACACGGTCTTCTGAGTTGAATCTCAGCCTCCCTAACCAGACGTACAGTTGTCAGAGCAACTGAAACTGGTCCAACAAATCCTTTGTCTTCACCAAGCAACTGGTTCTATCTCTTCCTTCACTTATTTATAGTTTGTCTTCGTGAAGTCTTTTGCTTGCTTGTCTTATCTGTTTGAGTTCACTGTGTGACGACTATTGTTGTTTGGCTTCATACTATCTTCCATCTTGATCCATACTACCTAGCTGCTAATAGTCTTCGTGCTTTAGCTTCATTACTTGCTTGACTATGGCTTGTCTAGTGTAGTCTACCTTCCGCTGCATGTCAATAGGTTCATTTCTATCGTTTGTCTTTGAAACTCCCATGTTTTGAAGACTTCCATAAAAATCGCCTATTCACCCCCCTCTAGTTGATAACTAGCACTTTCAATTGGTATCAGAGCAAGGTACTCCCTTGTTCTGTGTGATTCGGTTTAACCACCTGGAGTTTTAGCTATGTCGACTGCAGGGATAATCAAAGTCTCCGCTGCGTGCCCTGTCTTTGATGGCACTGATTACCCCTACTCGAAGAATAAGATGCGCATGCGTCTTGAAGCCATTGATGTCGATCTATGGTATGTCGTCAAGAACGGCGTTCCTAAGACTGATGAAGGTGTCACCCTGCTAATGTCAAGAAGTTCGTTCAACTGGATTCTGCTACCAAGAACATCATCTGTGGTCATCTGACCAAAGGACAGTACGACCGTGTGAGTGCTCTGGAAACGTCGAAGCTAGTCTGGGACTGACTCTCCAAGGTCAACGAAGGCGTCTCAACCCAGAGAGATCAAAGGATCAGTGTCCTTCGCAACCTCTTCAACCGCTTCAAGAGAAATGACAATGAGAATGTCCAGCTCATGTTTGATCGCCTCACTGATATCACAAATGAGCTTCATGCTCTCGGCGCCACTGAGATCACCAAGCATGAAATCGTCAAGACACTCCTGAGATCACTTGACAGCTCATTTGACACCCTAGCCCTGATGATTCAAGAACGCCCTGACTTCAAGACACTCGATCCGTCTGACATACTTGAGAGGCTCAACACACATGAGTTTCAGCTATCTGAGAAAAGAGACATCTATGGTCCCAACTATGGCTGAACTCACGCTTTGAAGGCAAAGGTTGTTTCCTCATCTGAAGAAGAATGTGACTGCAGTTCTGGTGATCCTGAAGACATTGGAAAGGAGCTTGCTATGCCTGTGAAGAAGTTCCAGAAATTCACCAAGAAGAAAGGCTTCAAAAAGTCTTCAAGATCCAGCTCAAGAAATGATGAAGCTTCCACTCATGACCACAAGAAGAGAACATGCCACAAGTGCAAGAAACCTGGTCACTACATCTTTGAGTGTCCTGAGTGGGACAATGAGAACAACAACAAGAAGAAGAGCAAGGAATATGATTCTGATGACAAGTAGAAGAAGAAATCATCAAAGTCTTCTTCCAAGTCTTCCTCCAAGTCTTCATCACATAAGAAGAGCTCATCTGGCAAGGCTCGTGCTTTTGTTGGCAAGGAGATGGATTCAGAGGAGGAGTCTGCTTTTGAGGAGGCAGAGGTGGAGTCTGAGGAGGAGTCCGACTCTGGCGTTGCAAGTCTGGCTCTAGCTACAGCCTACGTTGCCAAGTCCATCTTCAACACTGAAGAAAATGGCTCCGTCACCAACGCTGATGCTAATGACAAGGACGACTCCGCTCCCACCTACTGCTTCATGGCACGTGGTGCCAAGGTAAACTCACGCGATGCTTACTTTCAAACATCAAGTGAAGATGACTCTGATTGTGAATCCAAACCCAGCTACAAAACATTTGCTAAAATTGCAACTGAACAACAGAAAGCTATGGAACATATTCAAAAACTGTTAGACAAAAGCGATGACCTGTTGAACGCAGAAATGACCCGATCTCAGTCCTTAATTGAAGACATAAAAAATCTTCATGTTAAGTACGAGGAACTTGAAAGTCGTCATGAAACGCTCTCAACAACTCATGAAAAGCTTTCCTATGATTATCTTCAAAGGAAGCAAGAACTTGAGAAATTAAGAGCAGTTCGTGAAGATCTTCAAAAAGAAAACGAGTCACTTTGCGCTCAACAGATCAGTCCCGCTCAGGAAGGATTTGAACCACCATGTCTAAAATGCCTTGAGCGTGATAACGCTACTTCTGTTGCTGAATGTTCTACTGCTGCTACTGTCACAATATCTTCAACTGCTGATGTGGTAACTAACCCCTCTGCTGAGGATGCCACTACTATTGCTGATGAAAATGCTAGGTTGAAGACATTGCTTGAGTCTGGGATGTACAAAAGTCTCAAAGGGCATCAGACACTATGTGATGTCCTCAAAAAGCAGATTCTGAACCGAAACCCTAGAAAAGAGGGTGTAGGGTTCGAGAGGAAAATGAATGTCGATGGTTCTTACTGGAAGCCTGAGCAGTACCCCAAAACCACATGGGTTGCTGCAAAGGGACCTTCAGTGGACCCATCCACCTTATCTGGCTTCACTTGTGCTAACCCGATTGTCATTGATGAATCCTTTGATGCAAACTATAAACTGTTTAAGAATCAGAATGGTGAAGTGTTTGCCAGGTATATTGGTACTAACTGCAGGAATGGACCACCTATGAAGAAGATCTGGGTGCCCAAAAGGTGTCTTGAGAATCTTCCTGTGAATGTCATCATGACACCACAAGGGAAGAAGACAAACCCCAGACCAAAGGCTTCATACAAACAGAGGACTCACCTGAGTCACCGTAACACCAATGTTTTGCAGAGAAATCATACTCAGACTTATGAATATGAGTGTGTTTCTTCAAACCACTATGTTCATAAAACTAAGAACTTTTCTGCTTATTCATATGAGTATCATTCATCTCTGCAAGGCTATTTGCTAGGGCTCCAAAGCCAAAGTTCTCAAATGCTGCACTTAGACTCATTGCTTCGAAGCCACCCTTGAAAATGTGGGTGGTTAAGAAAACTTAACTCTCTTTTGTAGGGAAAGGTCTCCAGCCGGAAATCAAAGGCGTCCGATGCTATTGCTGGGGACCTAAAACATCTTGTGGGGCGCAAGATAAAATGACCAAATGGTCTTACTATGTATTTTGTTCCTGAATCGCTTGCCAATCATCCTATCAGTCCTAACCTTGATCTGAGCTTTGATAATCCTCTTGTCCGTCAAATGTTTATGCTTCACAATACTCTTGGTGAAGCCTATCCCCCTAACTATACTGTAGGGTATGACACCACATGCTTCAGAATGGATTATGGACAGTGGATGCACTAATCACATGACTGGTGATCGAAGTCTTCTCATGGACTCAACCTTACGTCCATCTAACAAGAGTCACATCACATTTGCTGACACTGGTAAAAGCAAGGTATTGGGTCTAGGTAGAGTTGCAATCTCAAAGGATCAGCACATGGATAAAGTGATGCTTGTTGAATCCCTTGGTTTCAACTTAATGTCTGTCTCAATGCTTTGTGACTTGAACATGATTGTGATCTTTGGAAAATATCGTTGCCTTGTTCTAATGGAATCTGACAAGTCTCTAGTCTTTCAAGGGTACTGGAAAGATGATCTATATATGGTAGATTTCTCAGCAGGACCACAGTTAGCCGTATGTCTTCTAGCAAAAGCTTCAGAGTGCTAGCTCTGGCATCGGAGGCTAGGGCATGCTGGCATGAGGAACCTGTACACTCTCACAAAGAAGAAACACGTCGTAGGCATCGAGGGCGTCAGTTCAAGAAAGATCATCTGTGTGGTGGCTACGAAGCTGGAAAGATGACGAGGGCCAAGCATCCCTCGAAGACAATCATGACGACATCTCAATCCTTCGAGCTACTACACATGGACTTATTTGGTCCTACTCACTACTCTACTCTTACTACAACTGCGTGTCTCTATGGCTTCGTCATTGTTGATGACTATACAAGATATACTTGGGTGCACATAATCCTCTACAAGAATGAAGTGCAGGATGTCTTCAGCCGCTTCGCCAATCATGCCATGACGAACTATGGCATCAAGATCAAGCACATCAGAAGTGACAATGGCATAGAGTTCAAGAACACCAGCCTCGATCTTTACCTTGATACATTAGGCATCACTCATGAGTTCTCTGCTCCATACACACCTCAGCAAAATGGCGTTGTGGAGCGCAATAACAAGACACTCATTGAGATGGCTCGGACGATGCTTGATGAATACAAGACACCAAGGAAGTTCTGGCCTGAAGCCATTGATACTACATGCCATGTCATCAACCGTGTTTATCTTCACAAGCTTCTGAAGAAGACATCCTATGAGCTCCTAACTGGTAAGAAGCCAAATGTCAGTTACTTCAGAGTATTTGGTGCCAGGTGCTGGATCAAGGATCCACATCACACTTCAAAATTTGCACCAAAAGCACATGAAGGTTTTATGATTGGTTACGGAAAGGATTCGCACTCCTACAGAGTCTTCAACCTCTTTCACTATAAAGTGGTTGAAACTGTAGATGTGCGGTTCGATGAGACTAACGGCTCGCAAAGAGAGCACCTGCCAAATGTGTTAGATGAAGTTCCACCTAGTGAATCCATCAAGCTCATGGGAACTGGAGAAATCATACCTTCTGAGGTACAGGTTGAAGAGGAACTTATCATTTCTGCGCCTAATCAACCTGAAGACAATGCTCAGCCTGAAGTCAATGCTCAAAATGAAGACAATGATCAGCAAGAGCAAAATATTTGTCCAGTTCATCCTCGTGTTGCAAATGAAGTACAAATTGAGAAGATAATTGATAGCATCAATGCACCTGGTCCACTCACTCATTCAAGAGCAACACAACTAGCAAATTTCTGTGGGCACTTTGCATTTGTCTCTATATCTGAACCCAAGAAAGTTGCTGAAGCCTTCATGGAACCTAAGTGGATTCAAGCTATGCAAGAAGAGCTTCAATAGTTCGAGCTGAACAATGTGTGGGAATTGGTCAAGCGTCCTGATCCTTGCAAGCATAACATCATAGGCACCAAATGGATATATCGCAACAAGCAAGATGAGCATGGTCAAGTTGCCAGAAACAAGGCTCGTCTTATTGCTCAAGGATACACTCAAGTTGAAGGGTTTGACTTTGATGAAACATTTGCTCCGGTGGCTAGGCTTGAAGCCATTCGCATACTGCTAGCCTATGCCAACCATCACAACATCCTTCTGTATAAACTGGATGTGAAGAGTGCCTTCGTCAATGGCAAGATTGAAGAAGAAGTGTATGTTGCACAACCTCCTGGCTTTGAAGATCCAAAACATCCTGTTATGGTATACAAGCTCAACAAGGCACTGTATGGCCTCAAACAAGCCCCTCGTGCTTCGTAACACACTCAAAGACTTCCTGAAGAGCAAAGGCTTCAAACCTGGTTCCATGGATCCCACTCTCTTCACGAATACATATGATGGAGAACTATTTGTGTGCCAAATCTTTGTGGATGACATTATCTTCGGCTGCACTGACAAGAGATACAGTGATGAGTTTGGACACATGATGCAAGAGCAATATCAGATATCCATGATGGGTGAGCTGAAGTTCTTCCTTGGTCTTCAAATTCTTCAGCAAAGCAACGGCATCTTCATATCTCAAGAGAAATACCTCAAAGACTGCCTGAAGAAGTTTGGAATGCAAGATTGCAAAGGTTACACGACGCCAATGCCAACCAAGAGTCATCTGAGTCCCGACACCAATGGTAAAGAGTTCGATCAAAAGGTATACCGCTCCATGATTGGTTCTTTACTTTATTTATGTGCATCTAGGCCAGATATCATGCTTAGTGTTTGCATGTGTGCCCGATTTCAAGCGGCACCAAAGGAATCGCATCACGTAGCAGTGAAGCGAATTCTTCGATATTTGGATTACACCCCAACACTAGGATTATGGTATCCAAAGGGCTCAGAGTTTGATCTAGTTAGATTCTCGGATGCTGATTATGCTGGTGACAAGGTGGATCGCAAGTCTACATCAGGCACATGTCACTTTCTGGGACGATCACTTGTCTGTTGGTCTTCAAAGAAGCAGAACTGTGTGTCTCTCTCCACTGCTGAATCTGAATACATTACTGCTGGATCTTGCTGCACTCAGCTTCTATGGATGAAGCAACTCTCAAGGACTATGGCATCCATCTGAAGCAAGTACCACTCTACTGTGACAATGGAAGCGCCATCAAGATTGCCAACAACCCTGTTCAGCACTCGAAGACAAATCACATTGAAATTCGTCATCACTTTCTCAGAGATCATGTCATGAAGGAAGATATTGATATCATTCACGTCAACACTGAAGAGCAATTAGCAGATATCTTCACAAAGCCCTTGGATGAGAAAAGGTTTTGCAAGTTGCGGTGTGAGCTAAATATCTTGGAATCCTCAAATGTCCTGTGATTAGGCACACATCCTAGCACTTATGCATATTGATGACTTAGATGTGCAACACGCGAAGTAATGTATATCTTCAATCAATGAAGACATACACTCTAAGTGTGAATACATTAATGTGGAATTTTACTTCGGAGCGCCACGATAATTGTGCGCCGTGTCTGGGTCTAATATTTCCTATATGGTGGGTAATGCCACCACCAAACTTTTGTTTGGAAGTGTTTCATTTGGCGTTACATTTGCAAAGTCTTCACATTTGATTTATCTTCAACATTGATTTGTCTTCATGTTGATCTTCATTTTGTTGATTTGGTCTTACTCAGATATATACATATATTTGTGTTCTGTCCTCTACAACATTCACTTATAGCTATGTCTTCTTGTTTGAATCTTTTGGACTAAGTGAATGTGATCGGACCCTAACCTCTTCTATGCTTCTACCGCAAATTCTATCTATCCAAATCATATGCATTCTATTGAAACCGTCGAATGTCTTCTCTGCGTCCTTGTCAGCAGAAGATACAGAGAAAAAAATTTGAATCTGTTTTAAACGCTATATCCTTATTGCCTGAAACCCAGAGAAACCGGAACGACCACCCGACAGTCCAAGCATGCGTGGGAACATGGAACAACTTCCAATGTGTTGCATGTTTGCCATGTGTCCCTCAGATGTGAACTGCCAGGGGCACCTGCGTAATTGCGCTGTGCTATTCCTCTCCTTATAAATACACATCACATCGCGGTCAAAATCCTTCTTCCACCTCTCCACCTCGCACAAACCCTAGCGCAACCACTAGCTCCGGACGACGCCGGCGACGAAGCGCTTAGCTGTCGCGACCTCACCGACGCCGTCCTCATGCCGGCCGCGGACCTCGTCTCCTCCGCCATCGTCGTAGGTGTCTTCCGTCGCCAAGTTAGGGCACGGAAGATCGAACTGCTCGGCCTCCTCTCTACTCCGTCTAGCAGTTCTTCGCGTGGTAATTAAAGCTTACTTTTACTGCCTTTTTGATCCGATAGATTCATTCTTCTCCACCAAAAGTGGTTTCTGTGCCTACAAATTTGGATCTATCCTGTTCTGCCTCTCATAACATGCCTAGTATATTCACTTATGCTTCACACGTAGTTAGATTCCTCACTTGTACCTATTCTTGGATTCGTACAAATCTGGAACCAACTCTCAACATATAAGTGAATGTCTTCGCGCTATGAGGTCAATGTCTTCAAACCGATTTATCTTCAAAATCTTCTGAGAATGCATATGACCTCTTCCCCTTCCCTCGCATCTCTAATGCTGTCACAGGTACATGTCCGTGGGAGAATCCCTTGATTCTCATACTCTGCATTCATTTGTAGAATTCTTACAGCGTCACATCAATTCTCCCGAAGCCAGTTCTTGTCTGACCAGCAGACGGAAGCCTTTGCAAGTTCTGAAGCCATTCAGTTTGAACTTCATGGCCACTGAAAAGTCAGCAAGAAAGGGCGGCAGACAGCGCCGTGGGATTACATCCAAAGATTTGCCACCTGATCTGTATGAAATGTACAAGACTGACCCGGAAGAAACCTATGGCGAACGCAAGGCTCGAATCCAATGGATTCGCAGATACTGGGCGGAACAATGGTTTCTGTACAGATTTGTGACTGCAGACTATGCTGAGAAGAATGCCATCAAACGACCATGGGGAGATATTCTCTTCAAAAATCTTCCACCCAGGTCTAGAACTGAAGCCATTGCTCAAGGCTTCTATCCTTGCATGGTTCGCGGACCACAGCCAGAGAATGCTGACCCATCTTCTCTGCTATGGTGTCGTGACGACAATCTGTTCAAGGGCAACTACATGTTTGCCAAGGATTCTGCAGTGAAGAACAAGAAGAGTCTCGGATGCAACTTCAATCCAGGTTCTTCTGCTCCTAGGGCTGATGGCACACGTGATGCCAATCCCAATGTCATCGGCCCCTTCGACAACTTTGATGGTTTCCTCTCCTACATCGCCGCTCAGAGGGCCAATGTGGATCAATCTGCGGATGACGCTAATTCTGATGAAGCACCTGCTCCACCCAAGCCACAGAAGCAGAAGAAAACTAAGGCTTCAAGGCCTGTTGCTGCACCAAGCGCTTCGCATGCGAAGCCATTGGCAATTGCTCCTCCTGCATCCACTGTGCAATGTGAAGATCTTTCTCGTGTCTCCAAGAAGACAGAGAAGCCCAAGAAGAAGCCCATCCAAAGTTCTGGTCAAGCACTGACTCCAGCTGCCGTCATGAGGAACGAGAATGAAGCCATTGATCTGTCAAGTGACGAAGATCTTGGCGATGATGCTCTTGAGCTGTTGATAAAGAGCAAGCAAGAGGCGGAAATCTTCAACGATTTGCCCCCTTTTGATGTGGACATCTTGAATAACTTCATTGATGAGTGGTTTGAAAATCCAAGCGTCAGCATCGATGATCTTGAGCTTCCCATTGGCATCAGTGTCTCTTTTCACAGTGCCATTGCAAATGAGCTGGCTTTGGCTCAGAAAATCGTTGAACTGAAGAACAAAATTGACTATGAGAAGGCTCAGTTCAAGAAGCACATGGCCAAGCTCAGCGTGGCTGACGTTCAAAACTTCAAGCAGATGTTGCATGACCTCAGTGGCACGCCAAGTGTTTCCTGACGCCGCTCCAACTGTGAACATCTCTGCGTCTGAAGCCAGAGCTACCGAAGACATTCCGGCTGCATCAGCCGATGATCAACAAGAACCCCGACAAGAAGAAGAGCAAGTTGCCAAACCCCCTACCAATCAAGAAGCTGTTCTCGAGGAGAACGAGTCTGTGCCAGACCCTCCAGCCACACATGTGGAGGTTGAAAATACAGAGGCGGCCACCAACACCAATACTGAAGCCAATGACGTTGTCATGGCTGAGGCTAATGTGGCGCCTGAAGTTAATGTGGCGCCAGAAGTGAACGTTGCACCTGAAGCCATTGTACAACTTGAAGCCCATGTCAATGCTGATGCTCCTGTACCACCTCCAAGGCCTCACACTATTGAGCTGGCATTTGATCGCGGCCAACCTGTCATGGTTCGTTGGCCTATTCTGGTTCCTCCTCCTGCTCCCGGACCTCAATTTGATTATCATGTGGAGCACAGGCCTCAGGTCCAGAGCCAAAACCTAGGCTGCCAAGGTTTCCAGGTACAGCAACTTCACCAGGATCGTTTAATGTGAATGGCTTCATTGCACACAACACCTTCTTTGATAGCACCAAGAACCCATACTCGAAGCCAAGAATTTCATCTAATCGGTTCTGGAGCTATCAGCAGCGCAGTTACTATTCTTGTGTTCTTTACGATCAAGGGCGCATCTTTCCCCATATGCGTCTAGACTGTGAAGCTATTGCTGGCCTGCCCTGCTTGGAAGAAGCACTCGACTGCTTCAGAGATGCCGGCCTACTGAAATTTGTGACCGACAAAGAACATTGGAATAAAGAGCTTCTGCTACAATTCTATGCCACTCTCCACATTCGCGGCTACTACAGGGATCCGAAGACATGGGTCCTTGAGTGGATGACAGTCAATGTACACCACGAAGCCAAAGCTCTTGATATTATTGAGCTCACTGCCTTGCCCACTCCAGGTGAACTCTATGAACCTGGTTGTCAGCTTCACCGCAATGCTTTGGAGAGCATCTTCCAGAAGCCTGAGCCAAACATGAGCCAAATGCTGAGCATGATGAAGCCACTGCCACGCGACGCTGAATATCCAAAGGAATTCTTTGTTGAAGACTAGAGTATCTGCCCCGCACTATTTATCATATCATCAGGTGAACTCTATGGCCTGTCAAAGGACATTCTCCTGCAGCGAAGCTTGAAGGAGCAATGAAGACATTGGTTTTCTATATCTTCAACGGCATCAGCTTCAATGCTCAAGACTTCTTCATCAGGCAATTGGCTGCATCTGGCTCTGATTTATTTGGTCTGAAGTTTTATGCTCCATGGGTAATGCGCCTCATCAACCTTCACTCGGTGTCAACTATCAGCCCTCTGTGCGCAACCACATTATCTTCTTACCACAGGTTGATATGTCTGTCGAAGCCATATACCTAGAGCCTGCCAAGGAGCCAATTTATCTTCACAATGTCGATCATCAAAGTTTCACTCAACCCATTAAAGGAGTTCTTGCTGCAACTCGTGTTTATCCTTTGGCTGGACATACACGTGCACCTCATCGTGCCCATACTGAAGCCACTAAAAGCACAATTGCTCAAAGGCCTCGGAAGCGTTCTCGTGTTCTCAATGACCGAGAGCTTCTCGTCGCCCTGCATCAAAAACAGGATAAGCATCATGACTGGCTGAAACGTCAGATGCAAAGCCTCTTGGTGGATGTTAATCGCATTCGCAACCTTGCCACCAAGAATGCATTTTTCACTCATGAAACCTGTCGGCGGTCGTGGAAGAGTCTGACATTGATGAGCTCTGAAGATGATCTTCAACAAGATGGCTTCACAGAGAGATTCAAATTTGATTCCACTCCTCCCAGAAATGCTATCTTGTGTCGGACTCCCTCACTCGAAGACTCTGACTACTCCTCCTCAGCGGCAACTGTCAATGCAAGAGTCATCGATGATGAAGATGATGCTACTTCGCCAACTACAACGTCGCCGCGTATCGACACTGCACCAAGTTCTTCTGCACGACCGAACCTCAACGACGACCCTGCTGCTTCACCTACTCCTCATGGGGACGAGTAGACGCTCTATGTCTTCAAACCTTTTTTGTCCTTACTGACAAAAGGGGGAGAAGCATATGAGTTGACAGTCTTCAAGCGGGTCTTTATGTGTAACACCCCAGATGTAAAACCTTCCTTATTTTGACAATGTATCAATTTTGGTCTTCATCCAATTCCTTGGGTCTATCATGGTTGGATTCTTTTGGTTGTCTTTGTGTTGTTATTTGTTGCATTGCTATGCCATTTCCTTTTATGTATTGCTTTTGTCATCCATGTTTGCATTATGATCATTTCAAGTGTTGCATTTGTGCTTCTTGTAATGTTGCATTTCATCATGCTCATCATGTGCATTGTGTGTTTCATGCATGATCACCCCTTGCTTCACCCCTCCCCTCCTTCTCTTGCTTCTATTTGGCAAGTGCCATTTTTCACTCCTCCTATAATGTTCATCTCTTCCTCACAATTCTAGCATCATGCCACTCACCTCTCTGCCAAGTTTCACCTAATTTGGAGTTGGTTTGGTTGGGATAAAAATTGCTTCAAGTTGGGACCTAATTCAAACTTGGAATATTTTTCTGCCTTTAAAATTTCCCAAATCAATTTTATTAAATACTAAACAAATTCAGGACCTTGAGAATTTTGTCACATTTCTCAAAATCCTTCCAAATCCCCCTGTGCTTTTCCTTTTGTTTTCTGTCTGAAGAAAAAAAAGGAAAAGGGAAGCAGCAGTCCAGCAGCAGCCACCTGGGCCTCGGCCTCCAGGCCGGCCCAGCTAGCCCCGCACGCCAGGCACAGCACCAGCCCACCAACGCAGCCCCCTTCGCTCGCCCTTCCGTGTGGTGATCCACGCTGGACACCCACGCCGGTCCCGCATGCAGTGACCTCTCCCTACCTTTTTCTTCCTCCTCTCGCCAACTCCCCCTCACGGTAAACCTGCGAGCAGGGGCACATGGCCTCGGTGGCAAGCCACGGGGTCCGCACCCCTTCTATAAGACCCCAACCACGCCCTAGGGTTTCCCCTTCCTCTCCTCCCTCTCCTCCGCGCCGCCGCCACAGGTAAGGGGACACACACGCGTCACTTCCACCGCCGCCCACGCCATGGCCGGCTCGGTCACGACCTCACCGCCGGCCTAACCCTCCTCTGCGGCCTCCCCTCCTTCGTCCAAGCGATCGTGAACACCGCCCTGGTTCCGTCCTGATGCTGATCCGCGGCCGAGAACTCCTTCCACGACGTCCCCTTCTTCCTCTGCATCTCGGACAGAAGATCGCGCCCAAGTTCGTCGACCCGCTGCCGACGCCTCCCTCCATCACCGGCCACGTTTTCTCGTCCTAGGGTAAGGAGGTATACCCGGCTTCCTCCCTTGTCCTTCTCGATGCTGGATGATCCCCGTAGGAGATGCTAGTGTCGCGCTTCCGCCATGATCTCGATGCTCCGACGATCTCTGAATTTTTGGGTGTAGTTGAAGTATTCTGTCTTGTGCGCTCTTGTTCTTGCACACGCACTCCACGCTATGCTAGCGTCCTTGCCAGTTTCCTCGCACGCATGCGCACCCGCATGCCTCGCCCGCAATGCTGCATTCCTGCTCACCATCACCTCAGTTTGGCAGCGCCGAGACAGCCTGAGTCAAGCACTAGCTCGTCCTCGGGCTCCCGCAACCGCAGCTTTGCACACGCATGCTCGAACTCGAGCACAACCCCCTCTCTGCCCCGCGTCGCGTGTCGCCGTACCTACGCCCGCACCCTGACCGCGCGCCCGCGCTCGAACGCAAGGACCCGCCGCCTCGCCGCGTTTCCCTTCCCTGCCACTGCGCGCGACCGCATGCCCGAGCCGAGTCGAGCTCGAGCTTGAGCGCCCCGCCGCTCCTAGCCTGCCGGCGCCCTTGGATCAGCACTGCTGCTCCTTCCCGCACGCCCGCCGCCGCATACGGAGTCCTGCCGTGCCGCCGTTGCTCGCCGGCGATGATGCCATCTCCTCTGTTTCCGTAGAAGAAGCCAAGCCAGGGCACCTAACTGTTTAAGGGCAGCTCGGCCGCACCCTTATCCAGCCACTCGATCCTAGCGCAGTCGTTGATACCTCTCCCACTTACCTTACGGACCCAGGTTCGAATCCCCATCGGGCCAGTTGTGAAGTGCCCAATTTTTACCATTTTGGCCTCTATGACAATGGGACCCCACTCGTCATTCTCTCTGTCCACACACACCCCTCTCCACACCCACACTCCTGCCACCTCAGCACCACGGGCCCTCTCGTCACTGAGAGTGGTTGGCCCAGCCCGTGTTCCATGTTGTTTTAATTTCTTTTGCATATTTACAGGGAATGCCATCATCTTGCATTGGTCATATTTAAATAACCGTGCATCGGATTAAAATGTCTTATATATGTAAAATGCTTAGAATCTCATCTAGGTTCAGAATATGCTGCTTTCATCCATTTTTAAAATGTTTAAATTGCTGTTTGGTTAAATTTGCTCAAATGCCATGTTAAAATGATTTATTTCATAACTAAATAACCGTAGCTCGGATTTTAATAAACTTTATATGTAAATGGGGTGGAAAAATGCATAGATTAACATGGTGCACTTCATTTTGCTGTTTAAGAACATTAAAATTGTGTTTAGGGCAGAACAGTACCAAATCTAAAATATGGACATGAGGATTTTCCGGAATTGTTGTTTGTTGTTCCGGCCTCATTTAAACTTGCCTAAATAGTTAGTTTACTTATGCTTCACCTCTTGCCATGTTAATCAACATTTAATATTGTTGGGTACATAAACGAGAGAGAACTAAATATTTGATGTGGTGTTTCGTTAATATGCAACTCGTTGCATATTGAGCTCCACTTAATTTGTAGTGTTGTTTGTTGCATTTGCCATGCCATGAATCATTAAACGAGACATGCATCATACTTGTTTGTGCATCATGTCATGCTTATGCTTGTGTGTTTACCATGTTGTTTTCTTCTTTCCGGTGTTGCTTCTTCGGGTTAGTTCCGATAACGTCGCGTTTGTGAGGATTTGTTCGACTTCGTCCGTTTGTCTTCTTCATGGACTCGTTCTTCTTCCTTGCGGGATCTCAGGCAAGATGACCATACCCTCGAAATCACTTCTATCTTTGCTTGCTAGTTGTTCGCTCTATTGCTATGTCGCGCTACCTACCACTTGCTATATCATGCCTCCCATATTGCCATGTCAAGCCTCTAACCCACCTTTCCTAGCAAACCGTTGTTTGGCTATGTTACCGCTTTTGCTCAGCCTCTCTTATAGCGTTGCTAGTTGCAGGTGAAGATGAAGTTTGTTCCATGTTGGAACATGGATATGTTGGGATATCACAATATCTCTTATGTTTAATTAATGCATCTATATACTTGGTAAAGGGTGGAAGGCTCGGCCTTATGCCTGGTGTTTTGTTCCACTCTTGCCGCCCTAGTTTTCGTCATACCGGTGTTATGTTCCTTGATTTTGCGTTCCTTACGCGGTTGGGTGATTTATGGGACCCCCTTGACAGTTCGCTTTGAATAAAACTCCTCCAGCAAGGCCCAACCTTGGTTTTACCATTTGCCTACCTAAGCCTTTTTCCCTTGGGTTTCCGGAGCCCAAGGGTCATCTTTTTAACCCCCCCCCCCCCGGCCAGTGCTCCTTTGAGTGTTGGTCCGAAACGAGTAGACTGTGGGGCCACCTCGGGGAAACTTGAGGGCTGGTTTTACTCGTAGGATGTCTCATCCGGTGTGCCCTGAGAACGAGATATGTGCAGCTGCTATCGGGATTTGTCGGCACATCGGGCGGCTTTACTGGTCTTGTTTTACCATTGTCGAAATGTCTTGTAAACCGGGATTCCGAGACTGATCGGGTCTTCCCGGGAGAAGGAATATCCTTCGTTGACCGTGAGAGCTTATAATGGGCTAAGTTGGGACACCCCTGCAGGGTATAATCTTTTGAGAGCCGTGTCCGCGGTTATGTGGCAGATGGGAATTTGTTAATGTCCGGTTGTAGAGAACTTGACACTTGACTTAATTAAAATACATCAACCGTGTGTGTAGCCGTGATGGTCTCTTTTCGGCGGAGTCCGGGAAGTGAACACGGTTTGTGTTATGTATGAACGTAAGTAGTTTCAGGATCGCTTCTTGATCACTTCTAGCTTCCCGACCGATGCGTTGCTTCTCTTCTCGCTCTCATTTGCGTATGTTAGCCACCATATATGCTTAGTGCTTGCTGCAGCTCCACCTCACTACCCCCTTTCCTACCCTTAAGCTTAAATAGTCTTGATCTCGCGGGTGTGAGATTGCTGAATCCTCGTGACTCACAGATTCTACCAAAACAGTTGCAGGTGCCGACGATACCAGTGCAGGTGATGCAACCGAGCTCAAGTGGGAGTTCGACGAGGACCTTGGTCGTTACTATGTTTCGTTTCCCGATGATCAGTAGTGGAGCCCAGTAGTACGATCGGGGATCTAGCATTTGGGGTTGTCTTCTTTTCTTTTGGTTCCGTAGACGGACCTATGTGTGTACTCTGATTGATGTATGATTTATTTATGTATTGTGTGAAGTGGCGATCGTAAGCCAACTCTTTATCCTATTCTTGTTCATTACATGGGATTGTTGAAGATGACCCTTCTTGCGACAAAACCACAATGCGGTTATGCCTCTAAGTCGTGCCTCGGCACGTGGGAGATATAGCCGCATCGTGGGCGTTACAAGTTGGTAATCAGAGCCATCCCCGACATAGGAGCCCCCTGCTTGATCGAATCGCTGGCGTTGTTGAGTCTAGAACAAAAATGTTTGGAGTCTTAGGATTATATATATCGGAGAGTAGGATTCTTTTTACTCCTCAATCCCTTCGTCGCTCTGGTGAGGTCTCCTGACGTAGAAGTTTTGACTCTTTTCTCCTCAAATTTCACTAAAAAAAATTTAGGATCACGCGGGTATCTTGGAATCGTTCCGATGGTTTTGTGACGAGAACATTGTTCTTGGTGCCTCCTGACATTTAGGGGTTGTGGCAGTGTCCCGGGGAGTTGAGCTCCGAGGTGTTGTCGTCACAATTTTATCGTTGCAGTTCTGGAATACCTGAGTTTCGCCGACATCGAAAATCTCTTTTATGCAGTTGTTGGTGAGATCACCTCGACGCCACCCGGTACTGGGGCGAGAGTTCGGGAGTATTGCCATAACTCGTATAACGGATGCTTTTCGAAGGTTGAGGTAAATGATTTCCAAAGGTTTCTTGGTTATGTGTTGAAGGATGGATACAGCTGGATCTAGGTATTGTTAGTTTGGGTGAGATATATTGCGTCCCCTGTATCCCCAACACCAGATTGCATAACCAGAAAGTTTCGGGAGGTTATAAGTGGGAATTCAAGTATCTCGTAGGATATCTTTCCAACACACACATGATACGATATGGGATCTATCATATGTTTGTTTCCGGCTTATTCTGCGAGCCAATCCTTTGTTTTGTTTTAATTTGTGGTATTCGAGTTACTTCGAAGTCAAATGTTGAATCCATACCTTTCCTAAACGGTGTTCTCATATTTCTATGTGAATATTAATCCTTCTTGATCATCGAGGTTGCCATGTTAATTCCTTTTCCAACCGACGTGCTTCTGTTCAAGTGGATCCGATCATTTCAACATTCGCAAGATCACTTCTTAGTTTTCCCAATGTTGTTTGTTTCATCCGTCCCAAATTGTCTTTGTTTTCCCGCCCTCCCACCCTCTTTCTTCAAGGACTCAGATTTCTTAATTAAGTATCCATTTTATTGATGTGAAGTCTCTTCATTCTTTTCCGTAAATGTTCTTATCCGGTGATTCTCAGGAAGATACTAACGGAGCCTTAACTTCATCATAATCATTCTCTTTCTTCTCCGGTGGTTTCAATTCAAGCTTGCGGTGTTGATCATATTCATTTCCTTGTTTCAAATGCTTTCTCATGCCGATGCAGCTCGTAATCATTCAGCTCTCGCTATTCATTTGTTTCGGAGTGTTGAACATATCTCTGAAGATTCGTGTTTCCACTCCGCATCAATTCTAACTATTTCGAGGTTGTTACCTCATTCAAGCCATTTAATTTAACCGGTGCTATCTCCTTTTCAAGTAATCATTTCAACGGTGTTTCTTTTGAGTGGACCCTAACCCACAGGTCTTTTTCCTGGATCTTACCTGACTCTTCTAATTCTTTTCGGAGTTATTCTCAAATTCATTGCAAAGTTTGACGTAAGAATGAATTATCATCAGTAATATGTCTTTCTCCAAGATCTTTCAAATTCTTTTCATTGTTGATTCAACCTTTCTATTCTTCATGGTTCCGGAGTGCCTCAATAATTCATGGTGGTGTTTCTCATCATCATTCTCAACATTTGAAGACCGAAGAAGAATTTTTCCTCCAAATCCTTACCCGTATTTCCAAAGGTTCATAGTTCTAGCTTATGCCATCCTCTCATAATTGTTTTTCGATTGTGAGAATTCTTTTCATACCCATCCGGAGCATTTCATGAGTTGTTTTCGCTTCTTGATCATCCAAAGGCCATCATTTCAGAAGATTTCTTCGTTCTAAGTTTTCAGCCTCGTTCTCCAATTATTCTAAATTGATGTCTCTTCGGTCATCTCCATATTATTCCGGTGCACCGCTCAAGTATTCCCTAGTCAGTTCGTGATCTCTTCGTTCTCATATATTTATATTCCGTCAAGTATCTTTATTCATTTTTCTAATTCTTCCCGGTGAATTGTGCCTTTGCTACTTTCATTTCCAATTCTTACGGTGGTTCGTTCAAGAGTTCTCTTCCTTCGTTATCATATAGATTCATTCGTTCTTTCCAATCCTACCGGTGGTTCGTTGAAGACCTTCCCAAGTTTGCACCATATCTATCTTAATCCTTTCTACGAGAATAAGTAGTATGCCAAATCCGTTGCTTGTCATCAATTTAAATTGGTGAAGGATACGCATAACGTAATTCTTATTATTTTTCATCCAAGTGATCTAATTTCTTCTTTCCAGAGTTGTTCATCATGTCACATTTCTCGGTTCGAGACGCTTCATCTTTTATTTTCCGAAGTTCCAAGTTTTCGGCATTATCTCATCGCGAAGCTCCTTCTAAATCATTGCAAGGATTCACCTTGTGTTTTTCACTTCTGTTTTCTTTCTATCATCCTTTTATTACCGGAGTTCTTCATGGAGTTTCTTCATGGTGGTTCATCAAGGATTTAATTCATTCTCAAAGTGTTCTCAAGATTCTTGTTGGAAGAGCTCAAATATTCTTCTTCCTGCATTCCAAAGTGCAATTCTTTCTATCTTATCTTTTGAGGTGGTGCTATGTCATTATTGACAATTTCCCTTCGTGATTCAAGTTGTCGAGAATGAGATATTTTAAATCCATCATTTTCTCTTCGTTAAGGAGATCGTTTCAACCTATCAATCCCTCCATTGGAGTTATCTTGGTAAAGATTTCACCTAAAGCCTTCCCTAAGGAATGTTGCTAATTATGGTGCTTATTAATGATCCAAGTTTCTCCTTCTCTTCTCGGTGAAAGAGTTTTCATCTCCGTGTTGCTCTCAAGCAATCAATTGTTTTCCATAGTGGCATGTATTCACCTCTAAGTTTTGAGTTGTTTCCATAAGCCCACAACAAGCTTATTCTTACCATTGTTGTTTTTCAAACAACTCCTTTCAATCCTACTTTGTAAGGATGCTCTTTCAAATTCATTTATGGTAGGAGATGTTGGGTTCATTCTTCGTTCTATTCATTCCAACTATCTAACTATCATGCATTGTCTCCGGAGGCCTTGTGATGTTGCTCTCTTCAACCAATCATCTCGTTTTCTCAAGATCGTTATCTTTTCCTTGCTTTTCCGTTCAACAGGAGTGTTGTGCTCTCATTCAAGTTCTTCCAACTTATTAACTTTTGCTTCTCTTTTCTACCGGAGTGCTGCCTGCATTCTTTCGTTCTCATTCCTTGCTTATTCCGTTTCAACCGGAGTGGTTACATGTCCTTCCTTGCCGCTGGAGCTCTTCATTCATGTCTTTGCAACCCCAAGTTTTTTTTCGTAATGTTGCTTGTTCCTCTTGTCTAACG
Organism: Aegilops tauschii subsp. strangulata; assembly: GCF_002575655.3. NCBI lineage: Eukaryota > Viridiplantae > Streptophyta > Magnoliopsida > Poales > Poaceae > Aegilops > Aegilops tauschii. The sequence continues at coordinate 202,837,424 of NC_053035.3, read as the reverse complement.
GAGTGTTCTCAATCTCGTTCATCCCCCTTGTATTCTCTCTTTTAGTTCGTTCAATCTCTCAAGGTTCGTGGTTTCACTCGTTTGTCAAAGAAGCAACTTAGTTTTACCTCTTCTCTTCCTCTTCTATTTCCCTCCGGTGCCATTCCTAGATCTCGGGATGAGATCCTCTTGTAGTGGTGGAGTGTTGTAACACCCCAGATGTAAAACCTTCCTTATTTTGACAATGTATCAATTTTGGTCTTCATCCAATTCCTTGGGTCTATCATGGTTGGATTCTTTTGGTTGTCTTTGTGTTGTTATTTGTTGCATTGCTATGCCATTTCCTTTTATGTATTGCTTTTGTCATCCATGTTTGCATTATGATCATTTCAAGTGTTGCATTTGTGCTTCTTGTAATGTTGCATTTCATCATGCTCATCATGTGCATTGTGTGTTTCATGCATGATCACCCCTTGCTTCACCCCTCCCCTCCTTCTCTTGCTTCTATTTGGCAAGTGCCATTTTTCACTCCTCCTATAATGTTCATCTCTTCCTCACAATTCTAGCATCATGCCACTCACCTCTCTGCCAAGTTTCACCTAATTTGGAGTTGGTTTGGTTGGGATAAAAATTGCTTCAAGTTGGAACCTAATTCAAACTTGGAATATTTTTCTGCCTTTAAAATTTCCCAAATCAATTTTATTAAATACTAAACAAATTCAGGACCTTGAGAATTTTGTCACATTTCTCAAAATCCTTCCAAATCCCCCTGTGCTTTTCCTTTTGTTTTCTGTCTGAAGAAAAAAAAAGGAAAAGGGAAGCAGCAGTCCAGCAGCAGCCACCTGGGCCTCGGCCTCCAGGCCGGCCCAGCTAGCCCCGCACGCCAGGCGCAGCACCAGCCCACCAGCGCAGCCCCCTTCGCTCGCCCTTCCGTGTGGTGATCCACGCTGGACACCCACACCGGTCCCGCATGCAGTGACCTCTCCCCTACCTTTTTCTTCCTCCTCTCGCCACCACCCCCTCACGGTAAACCTACGAGCAGGGGCACGTGGCCTCGGTGGCAAGCCACGGGGTCCGCACCCCTTCTATAAGACCCCAACCACGCCCTAGGGTTTCCCCTTCCTCTCCTCCCTCTCCTCTGCGCCGCCGCCACAGGTAAGGGGACACACACGCGTCGCTTCCACCGCCGCCCACGCCATGGCCGGCTCGGTCACGACCTCACCGCCGGCCTAACCCTCCTCTGCGGCCTCCCCTCCTTCGTCCAAGCAATCGTGCACGCCGCCCTGGTTCCGTCCTGACACTGATCCGCGGCCGAGAAGTCCTTCCACGACGTCCCCTTCTTCCTCTGCATCTCGGACAGAAGATCGCGCCAAGTTCGTCGACCCGCTGCCGACGCCTCCCTCCATCGCTGGCCACATTTTCTCGTCCTAGGGTAAGGAGGTTTACCCGGCTTCCTCCCTTGTCGTTCTCGATGCTGGATGATCCCCGTAGGAGATGCTAGGGTCGCGCTTCCGCCATGATCTCGATGCTCCGACGATCTCTGAATTTTTGGGTGTAGTTGAAGTATTCTGTCTTGCACGCTCTTGTTCTTGCACACGCACTCCACGCTATGCTAGCGTCCTTGCCAGATTCCTCGCACGCACGTGCACCCGCATGCCTCGCCCGCAATGCTGGATTCCTGCTCGCCATCGCCTCAGTTCGGCAGCGCCGAGACGGCCTGAGTCAAGCACTAGCTCGTCCTCGGGCTCCCGCAACCGCAGCTTTGCACACGCATGCTCGAACTCGAGCACAACCCCCTCTCTGCCCCGCATCGCGTGTCGCCGTACCTACGCCCGCACCCTGACCGCGCGCCCGCGCTCGAACGCAAGGACCCGCCGCCTCGCCGCGTTTGCCTTCCCTGCCACTGCGCGCGACCGCATGCCCGAGCCGAGTCGAGCTCGAACTTGAGCGCCCCGCCGCTCCTAGCCTTCCCGCGCCCTTGGATCAGCACTGCTGCTCCTTCCCGCACGCCCGCCGCCGCATACGGAGTCTTGCCGTGCCGTCGTTGCTCGCCGGCGACGATGCCATCTCCTCTGTTTCCTTTGAAGAAGCCAAGCCAGGGCACCTAACTGTTTAAGGGCAGCTCGGCCGCACCCTTATCCAGACCACCCGATCCTAGCGCAGTGGTTGAAACCTCTCCCACTTACCTTACGGACCCAGGTTCGAATCCCCATCGGGCCAGTTGTGAAGTGCCTAATTTTTGCCATTTTGGCCTCTATGACAGTGGGACCCCACTCGTCATTCTCTTCGTCCACACACACCCCTCTCCACACCCACACTCCTGCCACCTCAGCACCACGGGTCCTCTTGTCACTGAGAGTGGTTGGCCCAGCCCGTGTTCCATGTTGTTTTAATTTCTTTTGCATATTTACAGGGAATGCCATCATCTTGCATTGCTCATATTTAAATAACCGTGCATCGGATTAAAATGTTTTATATATGTAAAATGCTTAGAATTTCATCTAGGTTCAGAATATGCTGCTTTCATCCATTTTTAAAATGTTTAAATTGCTGTTTGGTTAAATTTGCTCAAATGCCATGTTAAAATGATTTATTTCATAACTAAATAACCGTAGCTCGGATTTTAATAAACTTTATATGTAAATGGGGTGGAAAAATGCATAGATTAACATGGTGCACTTCATTTTGCTGTTTAAGAACATTAAAATTGTGTTTAGGGCAGAACAGTACCAAATCTAAAATATGGACATGAGGATTTTCCGGAATTGTTGTTTGTTGTTCCGGCCTCATTTAAACTTGCCTAAATAGTTAGTTTACTTATGCTTCACCTCTTGCCATGTTAATCAACATTTAATATTGTTGGGTACATAAACGAGAGAGAACTAAATATTTGATGTGGTGTTTCGTTAATATGCAACTCGTTGCATATTGAGCTCCACTTAATTTGTAGTGTTGTTTGTTGCATTTGCCATGCCATGAATCATTAAACGGGACATGCATCATACTTGTTTGTGCATCATGTCATAGTTATGCTTGTGTGTTTACCATGTTGTTTTCTTCTTTCCAGTGTTGCTTCTTCGGGTTAGTTTCGATAACGTCGCGTTTGTGAGGATTTGTTCGACTTCGTCCGTTTGTCTTCTTCATGGACTCGTTCTTCTTCCTTGCGGGATCTCAGGCAAGATGACCATACCCTCGAAATCACTTCTATATTTGCTTGCTAGTTGTTCGCTCTATTGCTATGTCGCGCTACCTACCACTTGCTATATCATGCCTCCCATATTGCCATGTCAAGCCTCTAACCCACCTTTCCTAGCAAACCGTTGTTTGGCTATGTTACCGCTTTTGCTCAGCCTCTCTTATAGCGTTGCTAGTTGCAGGTGAAGATGAAGTTTGTTCCATGTTGGAACATGGATATGTTGGGATATCACAATATCTCTTATGTTTAATTAATGCATCTATATACTTAGTAAAGGGTGGAAGGCTCGGCCTTATGCCTGGTGTTTTGTTCCACTCTTGCCGCCCTAGTTTCCGTCATACCGGTGTTATGTTCCTTGATTTTGCGTTCCTTACGCGGTTGGGTGATTTATGGGACCCCCTTGACAGTTCGCTTTGAATAAAACTCCTCCAGCAAGGCCCAACCTTGGTTTTACCATTTGCCTACCTAAGCCTTTTTCCCTTGGGTTTCCGGAGCCCGAGGGTCATCTTTTTAACCCCCCGGGCCAGTGCTCCTTCGAGTGTTGGTCCGAAATGAGTAGACTGCGGGGCCACCTCGGGGAAACTTGAGGGCTGGTTTTACTCGTAGGATGTCTCATCCGGTGTGCCCTGAGAACGAGATATGTGCAGCTCCTATCGGGATTTGTCGGCACATCGGGCGGCTTTGCTGGTCTTGTTTTACCATTGTCGAAATGTCTTGTAAACCGGGATTCCGAGACTGATCGGGTCTTCCCGGGAGAAGGAATATCCTTCGTTGACCGTGAGAGCTTATAATGGGCTAAGTTGGGACACCCCTGCAGGGTATAATCTTTCGAGAGCCGTGCCCACGGTTATGTGGCAGATGGGAATTTGTTAATGTCCGGTTGTAGAGAACTTGACACTTGACTTAATTAAAATACATCAACCGTGTGTGTAGCCGTGATGGTCTCTTTTCGGCGGAGTCCGGGAAGTGAACACGGTTTGTGTTATGTATGAACGTAAGTAGTTTCAGGATCGCTTCTTGATCACTTCTAGCTTCTCGACCGATGCGTTGCTTCTCTTCTCGCTCTCATTTGCGTATGTTAGCCACCATATATGCTTAGTGCTTGCTGCAGCTCCACCTCACTACCCCCTTTCCTACCCTTAAGCTTAAATAGTCTTGATCTCGCGGGTGTGAGATTACTGAGTCCTCGTGACTCACAGATTCTACCAAAACAGTTGCAGGTGCCGACGATACCAGTGCAAGTGATGCAACCGAGCTCAAGTGGGAGTTCGACGAGGACCTTGGTCGTTACTATGTTTCGTTTCCCGATGATCAGTAGTGGAGCCCAGTTGGGACGATCGGGGATCTAGCATTTGGGTTGTCTTCTTTTCTTTTGGTTCCGTAGACGGACCTATGTGTGTACTCTGATTGATGTATGATTTATTTATGTATTGTGTGAAGTGGAGATTGTAAGCCAACTCTTTATCCCATTCTTGTTCATTACATGGGATTGTGTGAAGATGACCCTTCTTGCGACAAAACCACAATGCGGTTATGCCTCTAAGTCGTGCCTCGACACGTGGGAGATATAGCCGCATCGTGGGCGTTACATTATGGGTGGTGGCTATACTTTTGCCAAGTGTTTACAACTCTCACTTTTGATACTTTGGTTCTTTGAGTTGTAACACTTAAACTTGATGGTCGGCTGCTCCTTTCTGTCAACTATGTGATGCGATGATAAATTTCGCATGTGCGATGATAAATCCCGCACGAAGTCATTCCGCAGACGTCCATTTTCCATTATGCATGTCATTACCTTCGTTATATCCTTTCATGCATGATGAATTGTCTTCATTAGTTGAAGATGATCTCCACAAGTAAAACCTGCCATGTGCATTTGCATTCGAACGCAAATTACTTATATGCACATCTTCAGGGGGAGCCTTTTGCTACTTATGAAGACAATGTCTTAACCCTTACAATTTCACATACTTTTATCCCAGTTGAAAACTTCAACCAGTTTGTCATCAATCACCAAAAAGGGGGAGATTGTAAGTGCATCTAGTGCCACCCCTAGTTGGTTTTGGAGTATTGACGGCAAACCTGGTTGAGGGACTAATGTGTTTGTGAGAATTGCAGGATAACACAGGTAGTAGTCCCTCATTGTTTCGGTTTACCTACCGAAGATGACCCCTAAAAATGTGTGAAGACATTGAAGACAATGGTGGTATGTGAAGACATTCACAACGAAGATTATGACTCGAGAAGACATTCACGTGAAGACTATGGAGTGCGAAGACATAGCTGTTTCGTAGTTTCCTTTTCTTCTTTGTTGAGTCATAGGAACCACCGTACTGTTAAGTGGGGTCCAAGTGAAAAAAGTCAGAGTGACTGAAGTGATGCTCAACCAAATCCTAAGTCTTCGAGCGAAGACTAAGAGAGCAAATCTTATCCAGAGTTGGATGAGTCAGCTTTACTTGTAGCCCAAGTTAAGCTGCCGCGTGTGTTTGAAATCTGACCGTTGGAACATGTGTCAGTTCCTTAGTGACCCAGGGTCATTTCGGACAAATCAGGTTGGGTTGCCTAGTGGCTATTAATAGCCCACCCCCTACACCATAAATTGGTGGCTGCTCAGACTTAGTGCACGGCTTTTGTCATTTGAGAGCAACCCACCTTCGAAGCTTTGAGAGAAAGATCCTTGCGAGGACAAAGCCCAAAACTCCCAGAACCAAAGAGTGTTAGGCATCACTGAAGTCTTTCTGTCTGCGTGACCTGAAGACTTGTTACACTTGAGGACTGTGAATCCTCCAGCCGGTTAGGCGTCGCGTTCTGAGCATCCAAGAGTCATTGTGGATTGCCGGTGAACGAAGTCTGTGAAGGTTTGGAAGTCTACCTTGAAGACATACAAGAGTGATTGGGCGAGGTCTAAGTGTCCTTAGCTCAAGGGTGGTCTTCTGAGTTGAATCTCAGCCTCCCTAACCAGACGTACAGTTGTCATAGCAACTGGAACTGGTCCAACAAATCCTTTGTCTTCACCAAGAAACTGGTTCTGTCTCTTCCTTCACTTATTTACAGTTTGTCTTCGTGAAGTCTTTTGCTTGGTTGTCTTATCTGTTTGACTTCACTGTGTGACGACTATTGTTGTTTGGCTTCATACTATCTTCCATCTTGATCCATACTACCTAGCTGCTAATAGTCTTCGTGCTTTAGCTTCATTACTTGCTTGACTATGGCTTGCCTAGTGTAGTCTACCTTCCGCTGCATGTCAATAGGTTCATTTCTATCGTTTGTCTTCGAAACTCCCATGTTTTGAAGACTTTCATAAAAATCACCTATTCACCCCCTTCTAGTCGATAACTAGCACTTTTAGAGGCGCCCCTTGCCCCCGTATATAAAGTAGGGAGAGGGGAGGAGGCCGGCCATAGGGCGCCCCAAGTGGGAGGAGTCCCACTGGGGCTCCTAGTCCAATTCGCCCCCCTTCCGTTTATCGGAGGGGGAAAGGGGGAGGAGATGGAGAAGAAGGAAATGGGGGCTCCGCCCCCTCCCCTAGTCCAATTCGAACTGCTCCCTTAGGGGGGGGGGCGCCACGCATTGTGGGCTGACCTGCCTCCCACCTATGGCCCATATGGCCCATATCTTCCCCCGGGTGGTTCCGGTAACCCTCCGTTACTCCGATACAAACCCGATACATTCTGAAACACTTTCGGTGTCCGAATGCTATCATCCAATATATCAATCTTTACCTCTCGACCATTTGAAGACACCTCGTCATGTCCGTGATTGATGTCTACTATGCAACTTTATTCTTGTAGACACGTGTTGGGCCTCCAAGCGTAGAGTTTTGTAGGACAGTAGCAATTTTCCCTCATGTGGATGACCTAAGGTTTATCAATCCGTGAGAGGTGTAGGATGAAGATGGTCTCCCTCAAACGACCCTGCAACCAAATACAAGAAATCTCTTGTGTCCCCAACACACCCAATACAATGGCAAATTGTATAGGTGCACTAGTTCGCCGAAGAGATGGTGATAAAAGTGTAATATTGATGGTAGAAATATATTTTTATAATCTGAATAAATAAAAATAGCAAGGTAGCAAATATTAAACGGGCACAAAAACAGTTTTGCAATGCTTAAAAATGAGGCCTTGGGTCTGTACTTTCGCTAGTGCAGTATGCCAACAGTGCTAATATAATTTGATCATATAACCATCCCTCAAAGTGCGATGAAGAATCACTCCAAAGTTCCTATCTAGCGGAGAACATAAGAATAAATTGTTTGTAGGGTACCAAACCACCTCAAAGCTATTCTTTCCGTTCGATCTATTCAAGAGTCCGTACTAAAATAACACAAAGCCATTCTTTCCGTTCGTTCTATCCTAGAGTTTGTACTAAAATAACACCAAAGCAAATTCATATTCATAATACTCAATCCAACATAAAGAACTTCAAAGAGTGTGCCAAGATTTCTACCGGGGAAACAAAGACAAGAACGTGCATCAACTCCTATGGATAGATTACCCCAATGTCACCTTGGGAATCTGCGAGTTGAGTGCCAAAACATATATCAAGTGAATCAATACGATACCCCATTGTCACCATGAGTATTCAGTTGCAAGACATATATCAAGTGTTCTCAGATCCATAAAAGTATCCAATCCGATAACAACGAAATCTCAAAGGGAAAAACTCAATTCATCACAACAAGATAGAGAGGGGAAAACACCACATGATCCGACTATATTAACAAAGCCCGCGGTACATCAAGATCGTGACATCTCAAGAACACGAGAGAGAGAGAGAGATTAAACACATAGCTACTGGTACAAACCCTCAGCCCCGAGGGTGGACTACTCCCTCCTCATCGTGGTGGCTGCCGGGATGATGAAGATGGCCACCAGAGATGATTCCCCCCTCTGGCAGGGTGCCGGAACGGGGTCTAGATTGGTTTTCGGTGGCTACAGAGCCTTGCGGTGGAGGAACTTCTGATCTAGGTTCACCCCGAAGGGTTTTGGAATATTTGGGAATTTATAGGGCAAAGAGGGGGTGTGGGAGGCCACCGAGGTGGGCACAACCCACCAGGGCGTGCCTGGGGGCCCAGGCGCTCCCTGGTGGGTTGTGCCCCCCTCGGGGCACCCCCAGGTGCAGCTCTGGCCCATTGGGTGTCTTCTGGTCCTTAAAAAATCCACAAAAAGTTTCGCGGTGTTTGGACTCCGTTTGATATTGATTTCCTGCGATGTAAAAAAACATGCAAAAAACAACAACTGGCACTTGGCACTATGTCAATAGGTTAGTCCCAAAAATGATATAAAATGACTATAACATGATTATAAAACATCCAAGAATGATAATATAACAGCATGGAACAATAAAAAAATTATAGATACGTTGGAGACGTATCAGCATCCCCAAGCTTAATTCCTGCTCGTCCTCGAGTAGGTAAATGATAAAAACAGAATTTTTGATGTGGAATGCTGCCTATCATGTCATCTCATATTCTTTTCTTTGTAGCATGGACATTTGGACTTTTATATGGTTCAAAGCAATAGTCTAGTTTTGACATGAGGACTTAAATACTCAAGCATATCAACAAGCAAACAACGTCTTTCAAAATATCAACGCTAAAACAAGTTATCCCTAGCCCATCATGCTCAATCATTGATCCATTCATGAAACACACTCGCATATTAGCTACACCTAATGCTCAAGTACGATCATAGTGCCCCCTAGTTGGTGCTTTATAAGAGAAGATGGAGACTCAAATTAAAAATAAAAATTGCATAAAGTGAAAGAAAGGCCCTTCGCAGAGGGAAGTAGGGATTTGTAGAGGTGCCAGAGCTCAAAGCGAAAATTGAGAGATAAAAACATTTTGAGAGGAATACTTTTCCCACTAACGAAAATGACTTAGAGCTCCCAACACTTTCCATGCTAGATATATCATAGGCGGTTCCCAAACAAAAAGTAAAGTTTATTCCTTTTTCCACCGTACTTTCACTTTCCATGGCTAGCCGTATCCACGGGTGCCCTCCATACCAACACTTTCCAAGGAATTTATTATTTGACAACATAAAGTAAATTCATTTTTCATTTCGGGACTAGGCATTCCTAATACCTTTGCCTTTCTCTCATGCAATGAAAAGTGAATAAACACTTATTATGAGAATAACACATCTAGCATGGAAAATATTGGCCACCCCTCACCGCCTCGCGAGCGGTACGAGCACACAAAAGAGAAATTTATTTTGAAATTAGAGATGGCACATACAAATTTGCTTAGAACGGCGAAAGAATACCGCATATAGGTAGATATAGTGGACTCATGTGGCAAAACCGGTTTAAAGGATTTTGGATGCACAAGTAGTGATCATACTTAGTGGAAAATGAAGGCTAGCAAAGGATTGAGAAGCAACCAACCAAGAAACGAATAATCTCATAAGCGGCATTAAGCATGATTAACACCGAATAATGCACCACAAGTAGGATATAATTTCATTGCATAACTATTGACTTTCGTGCTTGCATAGGGAATCACAAACCTTAACCCCAATATTCTTACTAAAGCATAATTACTCATCAACATGACTCACATATCACATCATCATATCTCAAAACTATTACAAGGAATCAAGTTTATTTTGTCAATGATCTTCATGAATTTTTTATTATATCCTTCTTGGATATCTATCACTTTGGGACTAATTTTCATGTGTTGCTTTTGATAAGCTCAAACAAATATAAGTGAAGATCATGAGCATAATATTTCTTTCTATAAAATTAATTTAAGTGAAGCAAGAGAGAATTTCTTCAAAAATACTAAAGCACACCGTGCTAAAAAATATATAAGTGAAGCACTAAAGCAATTCCATAGAAAAGAGCGTCATTGACGGGATGTAAGTGCCGCTTACCTAGCCTCCCTGGCAACTATTTGAGGATTTTATTTTATTTAAAAACTTTTAGTTCTAAGTATTTTATTAAAACAGCAAGCAAAACAAAATAAAATGACATTCCAAGGATAGAACAACTCATGTGAAGAAGCAAAAACTTAGGCTCAACCGATACTCACCGATAATTGTTGAAAAAGAAAGGTGGGATGCCTACCGGGGCATCCACAAGCTTAGATGCTTGAGACTCCTTGAAATATTATCTTGGGGTGCCTTGGGCATCCCCAAGATTGAGCTTTTGCGTCTCCTTAATTCCTCTCATATCACGGTTTTCCTAAATCTCAAAAGCTTCATCCACACAAAACTCAACAAGAACTCGTGAGATAAGTTAGTATAAACCAATGCAAAAAATCTTATCATTCTTTACTGTAGAAGATCACTAAAATTATTATTCAATATTGCATACTAAATGCCTTTGCATATTTAACACTCCTATCCTCAAAAAGAATCATTAAGGAAGCAAACATATGCAAACAATGCAAACATAACAGCAATCTGCCAAAACAGTACAGTCTGTAAAGAGTGCAAGAGTATCAATACTTCTTTCACTCCAAAACTTATGAAAATTTACCACACTGTACAAAATTTATCAGATCTTATTGTGCAAAAAGTTTGAACATTTTATCACATTCTGACTTTTCTAGGGAATTTTTGCAACAACGATGAACTTTCTGTTTTGAAACAGCAACACATAGACTTGCAAAATAAGCATGGTAAAGGCTATCTTTGGCATTTTTATTGAAAATAAAGATGCAAAACATTATTCTAAATAACAGCAAGAAAATCCTAACAAAATAAACTGACGCTCCAATTAAAACTCATATCATGTGATGAATGAAAACATAGCTTCAAGTGAGGTTACCGATAATGTTAGAGACGAAAGAGGGGATGCCTTCCGGGGCATCCCAAGCTTAGTTGCTCGGATCTTCCTTGAATATTACCTTGGGGGTGCCTTGGGCATCCCCAAGCTTAGGGTCTTGTCACTCCTTATTCTCCTCATATCGATATCTCACCCAAAACTTGAAAACTTCAATCACACAAAACTTAACAGAACTTCATGAGATAGGTTAGTATGATAAAGAGCAAACTATTCACTTTGGTACTGTCAAAGACAAGATTCATAATTGTTTTCAGACAATTCCTACTGTAGCATATCATTTCCACAATTTATATGGAGCAATATAAGCCATAGAAACTAGAAAACAAGCAAACTATGCATTGGAAACAGAATCTGTCAAAAACAGAACAGTCTGTAGTAATCTGTACTCCAACCATACTTCTTCTACTCCAAAAATTCTGAAAAAATTAAGACCACGTGAGAAATTTGTATATTAATTTTCTACAAAAAGAATCAACTCAAAATAACTCTTCTGTTAAAAATGAGAATTATTTTCGTGAGCGCAAAAGTTTCTGTTTTTCAGCAAGATCAAATCAACTATCACCCAACATGATCCCAAAGGCTTTACTTGGCACTTTATTGAAACAAAAGCAATAAAACATGATTACTACAGTATAATAATCATGTGAACACACAAAAACAGTAGGTAAAAGTGTTGGGTTGTCTCCCAACAAGAGCTTTTCTTTAATGCCTTTTAGCTAGGCATGATGATTCCAATGATGCTCGCATAGAAGATAAGAATTGAAACATGAAGAGAGCATCATTAAGCATATGACTAGCACATTTAAGTCTAACCCACTTCCTATGCATAGGGATTTTGTGATCAAACAATTCATGGGAACAAGAATCAACTAGCATAGGAAGGCAAAACAAGTGCAACTTCAAAATTTTCAACACATAGAGAGGAAACCTGATATTATTGAGATATGTAAAAGCATATGTTACTCTCTCATAATAATTTTCAGTAGCATCATGAATAAATTCAACAATATAACTATCATATAAAGCATTCTTTTCATGATACATAAGCATAGAAATTTTGTTACTCTCCACAAGAGCAAATTTATTGTCATAAATAGTAGTGGGAGCAAACTCAACAAAATAACTATCATGGGATTGAAAATTAAAATCATGATGACAAGTTCCATGGTTATCATTATTCTTTGTAGCATACATGTCATCACCATAATCATCATAGATAGCAACTTTGTTGTCATAATCAATTGCAACCTCTTCCAAAATAGTGGATTCATCATCAAATAAAGTCATTACATCTCCGAATCCACTTTCATCAATATAATCATCATAAATAGGAGGTGTGCAATCATCATAATAAATTTTCTCATCAAAACTTGTGGGACTAAAAATATCATCTTCATCAATAGCATCCCCAAGCTTATGGCTTTGCATATCATTAGCATCATGGATATCCAAAGAATTCATACTAACAACATTGCAATCATGCTCATCATTTATATATTTTGTGCCAAACATTTTATTGACTTCTTCTTCTAACAATTGAGCATAATTTTCCGATCCATCATTTTCAAGAAAGATATTATAAATATGATCAATAATATGATGCAACCTCAATTCCATTTTTTATGTAGTTTTCTTTTATAAACCAAACTAGTGATAAAACAAGAAACTAAAAGATTCAATTGCAAGATCTAAAGATATAACTTCACGCACTCACCTCCCCGGCAACGGTGCTAGAAAAGAGCTTGATGTCTACTACACAACTTTATTCTTGTAGACACGTGTTGGGCCTCCAAGCGCAGAGTTTTGGAGGATAGTAGCAATTTTCCCACAAGTGGATGACCTAAGGTTTATCAATCCGTGGGAGGCGTAGGATGAATATGGTCTCTCTCAAACAACCCTGCAATCAAATACAAGAAATCTCTTGTGTCCCCAACACACCCAATACAATGGCAAATTGTATAGGTGCACTAGTTCGGCGAAGAGATGGTGATAAAATTTTAATATGGATGGTAGAAGTATATTTTTATAATCTGAATAAATAAAAACAGCAAGGTAACAAATAGTAAACGGGCACAAAAACGGTATTGCAATGCTTGAAAATGAGGCCTAGGGTCCGTACTTTCACTAGTGCAATCTCTCAACATTGCTAATATAATTGGATCATATAACCATCCCTCAACGTGCGATGAAGAGTCACTCCAAAGTTCCTGTCTAGCAGAGAACATAAGACGAAATTGTTTGCAGGGTACGAAACCACCTCAAAGCTATTCTTTTCGATCAATCTATCCTAGAGTTCGTACTAAAATAACACCAAGCTATTCTTTCCGATCGATCTAACCAAGAGTTCGTACTAAAATAACACCAAAGCAAATTAAGATTCATAATATTCAATCCAACACAAAGAACTTCAAAGAGTGCCCCTAGATTTCTACCGGAGAAAGAAAGACAAGAACGTGCATCAACCCCTATGCATAGATTACCCCAATGTCACCTCGGGAATCCGCGAGTTGAGTGCCAAAACATATATCAAGTGAATCAATACGATACCCCATTGTCACCACGAGTATTCAATTGCAAGACATATATCAAGTGTTCTCAAATCCATAAAAGTATTCAATCCGAAAACAACGAAATCTCAAAGGGAAAACTCAATTCATCAAAAGATAGAGAGGGGAAAACACCATATGATCTGACTATATTAACAAAGCCCGCGATACATCAAGATCGTGACATCTCAAGAACACGAGAGAGAGAGAGAGAGAGAGAGAGAGAGAGAGAGAGAGATTCAACACATAGCTACTGGTACAAACCCTCAGCCCCGAGGGTGGACTACTCCCTCCTCATCGTGCTGGCCGCCGGGATGATGAAGATGGCCACCGGAGATGATTCCCCCCTCCGGCAGGGTGCCGGAACGGGGTCTAGATTAGTTTTCGGTGGCTACAGAGCCTTGCAGCGGTGGAACTTCTGATCTAGGTTCACCCCAAAGGGTTTTGGAATATGTGGGAATTTATAGGGAAAAGAGGGGTGTGGGAGGCCACCGAGGTGGGCGCAACCCACCAGGGCGCCTGGGGGCCCAGGCGCGCCCTAGTGGGTTGTGCCCCCCTCGGGGCACCCCCCCAGGTGCAGCTCTGGCCCATTGGGTGTCTTCTGGTCCATAAAAAATCCACAAAAAGTTTCGCGGTATTTGGACTCCTTTTGATATTGATTTCGTGCGATGTAAAAAACATGCAAAAAACAACAACTGGCACTTGGCACTATGTCAATAGGTTAGTCCCAAAAAATGATATAAAATGATTATAAAACATACAAGAATGATAATATAATAGCATGGAACAATCAAAAATTATATATACGTTTGGAGACGTATCAAGTAGCTGCACTTCCCGCGCACCTTGTCGGCAAGCTGTGCTCCTCTGTAACTTGAGCTCATACACAAAATCAATCCACCAAAGCAGGAGTAGGGTTTTACACTTCACGGTGGCCCGAACTTGGGTAAACTCTGTGTGTTGATTGCTGGATTTACTCTCTGTGTTCGTTGATCCCCATAGTTGAACCGCAAAGGGGCCTTTGCTGGTCCCATAGATTGTCGTACCTCGACACCCACTCAGAAAAAGTTTTCTGCTGGATGACTCTTAGGGGCTGAGAAAGCTCAACCTTCTTCTCAAGAAGAAAGATATGTTAACATCACCAATTTGATTGATAGTATATCCATGTTCGGTACATATGTCAAAAAGCTAAGTGAATTTTTCACAAGGAGGAATTTGTCCATTAAGTGAATCAATCTAGCCAGATCAACAGAACCAATGGTAATATTTCTCCCAATCATATATAAATCCCTGACTTACAAGATTGTACCATGTACTCATTGGAAACCACCAGAGCAGGATCCACCTCCCCCTCCACCTCCAAAACCAGAGTAGATTTATTAACCACATCCGCATAAGATCTGAAGATATTAACATGAGATGCAGAATTCACCTGCACCATCTTTGAATTTGCCGCACTCATGTTTAGCGGGACAAATGTGTCACAAGAGGAGGATTGTTCATAAGGAAAATCTACTTGTCAGGTTGCTCGTTCATTTGAGAATTACCCTCCATAGCCATTTAATTTTCACAATCCAGTTTCTCAATCAGTAAAGAACTGTCCACTTCACTTTCAGAGGACACACACAATATTTGTCCAAAGGCACCATATACAGGATTTTCCTCCACGATAAGACGAGGGGCCAAATTTTTCTAGAACATGAAATTCGGAGTCAGATACGTCATTGCCAGCATCATGACTTTTGCGCAAGGAGTATGGTAAGGATTGACTGCTATGTCTCTAGGCACTCACACAACATTTTCCCCAACACTGATATTTCTTACGAGACTTCCTCGGTTTCATATATTTAGAATTTACAGAAATGACCACCCAAGCAACCTTCAGCAACAATAGGGAACTCAGTCACACTTCTGCAACTCATTTTCGTACATAGAAGACGGGTGGTGTAAAGTGGACACATCAATATCCAAAATTACACCCACCAACCCCCAACAAAAGCGGCATTCCTGTCACACCGTTCGTCTAGACGGATCTTACTAACGTTAACCCAAGCATCTTCCAACACATCAAATAAAGAAGATAATCTAACGACCACGCCATTGGACTTATGTGTCATTCGCTCAATGTAAACAGAGTTTTCAACTTCATGCACATTAGAAACCTCACGACATAGTGATTAGGGGCAATCAAACGAGCAGTATAGTACCAGGTAGATCCAATGTAAATATTGAACCCAAGCTCAACCTCTCTAGTTGTGGCAGCTCCTTCAGTGATAGTGATAGCCACACTGCTAGAACGGTCCTTAATTTGCTTAGCAGAACTATTATTATGAATGCAATAAAATCCCTGACCTCTAAACTGAAAAGTACACATAGCAGCATACATTCCTAGGGAAGAAACTCAGTGCAAATGGCAGATAGATGGACATTCTATTTGCCACGCTCACCGAAAGCTTGCAGGCATTTAGCAGTATAATGACCAACAATATGGTAGATATGACAAAAATTCCCGGTCTTGTCAATTTTGTTGTTGGGTGCAAGAAGATCATGCCCTTTAGGAGGATGATTATTAGTCAAACCAATAAACGTTTGACTTTCTTCTATGGTCGGAATAGCGTTTGTAGCATCCTTCACGAGTATTTAACTATTTATCACATATGCACTCGGGAACGACTTGGAGGCAAGTCTTGTTTGAGATGGTGGCAATTCATTAACCAAATATCTAATGGAGTATGCAACACACATTTGCTTATGTTGGTAGTTCCATCGCGTGAATGGTTAATCACAAGATTTGAAGTAGTGATGTGGCATTAGATAAACGTACGAATGCTAAGGGAATCTCCAACGTGCATCACCAAATGAATGGCATCAAATTATCGCAAATAATCCACAGACAATGGGTTGTGTGTCGGCCATTCAACCATAGACATCAAGTTTTCGCCCTTTCTTCTTTTTCTCTATACCCAAAAGCACTGAAAATAATAAAAGATAAATAACACATTTTTTAATAACCATGTTATGCAAATATTTGAATGCAACAATGATTCATATAATTATTAAAATCTAAATATAAGGTTTTGAAATAAAATAGTTTAAATTTTAATTCAACTTATTCGGACACATGTTCTAATTGTCCATCTAAACGTCCACAGATGCCCAATTAGGTAATTTTGAATGTGTGTATGAGTTGCTCGATTGCGAATCTGATGATGTATTTGGAGAAAATTCTCAAACTTCCCTTGATATAGAATCACCCATCTCTTGAAATTCTAGACCCGGGCGAACTCGCTCACCCTCATCCTCGTCATCCAAAATTATATTGCGCACAATCAAACAAGTTTTCATAATCTCTCACAATATCATGATATATCATCATCACTATTCATGGAGGAAAACAATAAAAAATTGCAAACATACCCAACATGTCCAATTGGTTGTGAATTATATCAAGTGAACGTGTGGCGAGATGATATGATCCTAGGCTCGCGCACACCACAACTAGTTAAATGAATTGGTGTGTGTCACGAGGTCGTGGGCACTAGCACCATTGATAACGATGATGATAAGGTAGTGAGAGTGTGTGATGAAAGTACTTCCTGCTAGTACCAATAGTGGATCAGGACTAGAGTATAGAGCACTTTAGAATTGGAGCGAGGGTAGGTTGTTTGAGATCCTCCATGCTGGAGCTGTCTTTTCTCCACAACCCCCAAATAGCAACAAACCTTTTGAGATTTGTCTTTTGAGGCCCTACTAAAGATGCTCTAAGGGTGGACAAACAAATAGAGTATAACAAAGGGTTTCATGTTCTTTTTTTATGTGATGTGTTGATTCCTGCACAGGTAAAGCATCACTGTAGAACCCCTTAGTAGAGACATCTCCTAAAACACTAAGCTCCCTTGAAAGGGACCCTCCGCGTGTGTCATGAGTTTTGAAGGCACACGGGCCTATGTTGGTGCATGTGGGCTAGACGAGTTGGGTCAGTTACCTGCGACGCGTGCCTTGTGTCTCGCACTTCACCTACCGTTTGATAGATGACCAGCTAAACTCTACCTTTCACTCGTAAAAAAGGTAAACTCCACCATCAAAGTGAAGAATGATTACCCATCCAACATGAAACAAACCAAATTGGAAAAAAATTGTCCAACCGAGAAACACCAAGGTTCGTCATCTCTCTCTCTCTCTACATTCATCCATGAGATATTATTTTACTTTATTATATTTCTGGTGTTTCCCTTTTCATAGACTTGTTGAGTTTCCCTTTTTTCCATTTTATGAAAAATTGTTAACTACATACTCATATTTAGATTGTAACTTTTTATTTACAATAACCTTTTCATGTTCCCCTTTTTTTACATATATTTACACGGTCCATTTTTCAACAAACAGGTGGATATTTCCTTTACAAAATTGCATAAACATTTATAAAAATCTCACGAACAATTCTTAAAATTCATGATTTTTTTTCAAATATGTGATTTTTTTGTAAATACATGAATTCTTTGGATGAATATATTTTTAAAATGGGTGAATTTGTTTTGTAAATACATAATTTTTTGTATGAATATATTTTTTAAATGGGTGAACACTTTTGTATGAAATATATGAAGATGTTTTGAACTAGATGAACATTTTAAAAAGTGTGGAAACTTTTTAATTTTTCACCAACACTTCTTTTAAATTCAACAGACATTTTTCAAAATGTGCAAATATACTTTTTAAATATGTGCATACTTTTTAAAATATACGAGCAGGCTTAAAACCCACGATCATATTTTTAACATGTATGTAAACAATTCTGTAAGTATCTGGACAATATCTGCAATGTACTGTTTAAAATTTCGGAAACATTAGTTATTTCTGAAAAAGGTGAATAAAAAATCAATACAAATGAAAAGAAACAAAAAATTGCCCAACCTACGCTTTTTCTTTTTGGTAGAATTGCCCAACCTACACTAATTGGCCGTCTCAATAAAGATAGCAGGTAGCAGTGTTTTCGGACACTCTAAACGTCCTATAGCTTAATGTGCGCTGCTTGATGCGTGGCTAACTTCTCTGTGGTTAGTAGTTAGTACACGAGTGAATTTTCCCTAAAATACGTGTCATGTGTAACCAACGATGCCTTCTCCTCAAGTCTAAACACCTCCTCCAACAAAAACTGAGTAGACACCACCACAAAGAAAAACATTGAGAGTAACTCCAACGTGACGACCCATTTCGTCCGTCGTCGTCTGTTTAGGTCGTCGCGGACAAAAATAATGGCTCAACGCGCCGACCCATTCTTAAAACGGTGCTTCTCGTCCGCGCGGACCCATTTACGGTCCAAATTTGCGGCTGAAATGCGTCGGCGCGGAGACGAAGCGGACGCGCCGCATGTCCTCTCGGTGTCCACCGCGTCCCCACATGGCGGCCGCCCAACTACCTCCCGCGTCTTTATTAATGACGACCGCCGACCGCGGGCCCACGCGTCAGCGACGGGATCGGACTTTTTTAATCAGAGCGTGCGGTGGGGGGGGGGGGGGGGCGCCCTCATCCTCTTCCAGACGTCCGTCCCCATCTAGCCACCCATGTGCTCCCCCGTCGGCGACAAACCCTTGCCACTATGGGCTTCTTCTCCGACAAGAACAAGGGCAAGGCCCCCGTCGGCCCTTCCCGCGCGCTCCCCCCGCCTCCGCCGACGTCTTCCAGCCGGCCTCGGCAGCGGATTAGCGTCCCAGTGCATTAGGCGAAGTGGCACTGGGAGCACCGCATCCCCCTATTATCCCGACGTCATGTTGCCACATGACTCGCACTTAGATCCGAAGAGGATCCTAGTGCCGGCGGTGCCGCGGTCAGCGCGAGCGCACGCGGAGGAGATGCGACGCCGGCGGCAGCTGCTGGCGTTGGAGCAACGCCTCAACTGCGCCTATGCGCAGACTCTTCCGATTGGGAGGTCTGGTTCACGTTCGAGCACGAGGAGCAGCGTCGGCGTGGCGTCCGCGACGTACGCCCTGGCTCCCCGCCACCGCGCCTCGTCGTGCGCGACGAGGACCAGGAGGCGGAGCTGGCGGCTGCCCTCCATGAAAGCGAGGAGGACGAGCGGCGCAAGGCGGAGGAGGAGGAGGCGGCATACCAGGAGCGCATGACGAAGGCCATGGACTCTCTGTTGTCAGAGACTGCGTCGTGCCGCCGTCCCCCATCAAGGCTGAGCCGGCGCCGACCCCCATCAAGCCGAGTACTACTCATGGTACGGGGTGGTGCGCGGGTGGGTCAGCGCGCCACCGATCTGGTTTTGGGCGACGCCGGCGCTGGAGCAGCTCTACCTGGAGCAATGGCGGCAGCAAAGGATGGCGGAGGAGCTCCGCGAGGACGAGTGGCTCGAGCGGCTGGAACGCGACGCGGAGGAGGAGCGCCGCGAGGCAGAGGAGAAGGAGTGCCTTGCCCGCGGTGGGCCAGCCCAGCCCGCGGTGGACGTTGCCACAGCCTGGGCGACGACGTTCCCCTGGACTGGCCCGGCACCGACGCTCATCGATCTCACCGGCACCGACGATGACGAGAACACCTAGGCAGCGCACCTCCTCCTAGTTTTTAGTTTTATTAATGTTTTAACTTAATGTAAAAGTTGACTCATGGACTCTCGCTGGTCTTTATGGCCGGCATTAATATTTAATTAATGTTTATTATTTTTAAAATGTTTACGATGTTTCTTTTTCACGACCTCAAAAAATGGGTCGGATCAACATTAGACGCAAGTGCCGACCCAAATACGAAAGCGAATATGAGTGTTCGCTGGATTGATCCAAATAGAGAAAAAGCGAACAAAATCGCTGTCCGTTTTGGTCGGCCGGTTGAAGTTGCTCTAAAATCATACCGTATAATAACATAGTTAAAGTCCGTAACCCATAAACAAAGAACAGTGCGGCAAAGCACGCGATCAAAACACATCAAGCCAAACAACGATACGTGGGAAATGCTGCCGTAGCAAGTAGTACTAGTAGAACTAGAAGCAGTAGTGGCATCATAGTTGACCCGCTGATTGTGAGATAAGACAGGGCTCCATAGCATAGCAAGGCGCGTCCTGCGCAAAGACTGCAGGTGATGGTGATGCGATCATGCGAATCCAAACCACATGCAGCTGGCGGGCGGTGATGAATATGATGGCTTGCAATGGAAAGCACTGACCACCAAACCCTGCACCAGAGAGCGGGGGAAAGGGATGGCTCAGAGGAGAATGCCACGGCACGGGCACGGGCACGGGCACATAGGCAGGCGCACATCCTCGCTGGCGTAGGGGAGGGGGAGCACCGGAAAGGGGGAAGGAATAATGGAAAGGCTGATACTGCTTGTCTCCATGCACCCCCACCTCACGCGGAGGTTTCCTTGAAGTGGCAACAACTAAAGAAGGCCACGCATGTGAGAAAAGTCGAGTCCCAGTGTACCACTGCCCCATTGCACGCACGAGCAGCAACAGTCCAAGGGAAGTTGTGTTGTCTGCTTCCCTCGTGTCCTTTTCGTAGATTCCCTGGTCAGTGCAGTGTAGGGGATCCCCATGCTTTCATCATCATGAGGATGAGAAATGGGGTGCGTTGTACGTACGGCTAAAGGAAAAGGGTAAAGGGAATGCCGGAAAAGGAGAGGATTTTGGCAGAGGGAACTCACGAGGGGACGGGAAACAAAGGAGTAAAAACGGAACGTCTTTTCTTGCGTGAAAGGAGTCATGTCCTTCTGTTTCTTTTCACGGGAGTTTCCACGGTTCGTACCATCCAGCTCCGCGGGAGCTATTTCTATTGTCAATTTACTTCCTTTCTGTATTGTGAGGAGTCATTTCTTTATCGTTTGTTTTGTTGATCGAGTTTTATTTGCCGTTTGTCCAAGTTAGTAGACATCCCATCAATCTGTTAATGTGTTTTCGCCTCGCGTGGATAATGGCGGTGTGACTATCAAACCATCGTCTCTAAGATGTTGGCCGGGACACGCAAGTATTGAGCACACAAAACTGGTGGGAAGGAATAACTCACCTGAGATGGAGCCCCCAAGTTGAAGACATAAGTAACCTAAGCCCATGGTTCCCTCGGCCCGCCGCCGCCCATGAACCCGTCGCCTCGAATGGATCCACCAGCACCCATGGATCCGTTGCCTCCAAAGCTACCGCCCTTCCTGTCGACACCATCGACCTCACTCTCTTGGTGACGACGGAGAGAGAGAAACGAGAGAGAGAGGGCTAGGGTTTTGGTAGTGCTAGGGATTGGCAGAGAAAGGGGAATGAGAGAATGAGGTGAGAGCTAGAGATTTACCCCCGCTGCGTCCGAGGTGAGGAGTTGATACGTCTATTTTCGCACGCGCGGGAAACAACGGAGTAAAAATGGGACGTCTTTTTTGCGTAAAGGAGTGAGTGATGTCCTTCTGCTTCTTTTCACGCCTGTTTACTCGGTTCCTGTGAGCCCCAGCAATCACACGAGAACACACATCCGCCGTCTCCCCCCTCCCAAAGATCAGGGTTCCTCTGCCTCCCACCGGTGCCACCCGCCTCATCTCCGATGGCCTAAGGGCCATGGGGACGCGGTGGATCCTGACCCTTGCCGGCGGAAGGCTCCAGTTTTAGATGTTTTTTAGAAGTTTTGTTCGGATTTGTGTCTTACTCAGGAAGACAAGACGGCGAGGGCACCCTGAAGATGGAATAATGTTCTCCCTGCCTAGCCCCCGTTCAGGTGGTGCGTCTTGCATCGTCGGTGGGCGTGTGAAGGTGTCTCCGGTGGATCTGTCTTTGGTGGATCTGCTCGGATTTGTTCGTCGTTCGTCTACGTTCGTGTGTCTTCAGGTTGGATCCTTCTGATCTACGCTACTCTTCATTGGCGGCGGTTGTGTTCTGGTGCATTGGTCCTATAGGGCCTTAGTACGACGACTTCCCGACTGTCTACCGCAACAAGTTTTGCCGAGCTCTAGCGAGGGAGGGGCGATGACATGGGTGCACCTTCGGCTCGCTTCAGTGCTTGTAGTCATGGCTAGATGGTCTACGGGTCTGGATGTAATTTTTATTATTTCTCATGTTCGTTGTATTGCCATGATTGAAGATGAATAGATTGAAATTTTTCTTGCAAAAAATGAAGGAGCTATTTTGTTGTTAATTTACCTTTTTCTGTATTGTGAAGAGTCATTTCTTTGGTTGACCGAGTTTCACTTGCCAGTTGTCTAACAAGTCGATGTTAGAAGTCATCTCACCAATCTGCTAATGTCTTTTCGGCTTGGCATGGAGTATGGCGGGTGCGACTATTGACCAATCTATCTTTAAGATGTTGACTGGGGCATGACTTCATGTCCGAGGTGAAATCATTTATCTCGACCTTTATTGGTCGGGCTCAGCGGCGACGAACTTGTGTGGTTACCTTATTAAATGGGTTGTCTACTTGCCATTATACTCGTCTTCATTGGTTGGTCTCAGAAACCAGGATGAAAATTCTTGACCACGCCATCTTCGCTAGACGTGGTGATGGTGGCACAAGGACCTTTATCAATTTTTGAAGGCGTTGTTGTGTAAGAAGTCAACATTTTTTCAACAAAGGATGTTTTTATTGACTCAAAATGTAGCACCATGTGGATACAAAACATAATGCGTGACACCCGACCTCTCCATAGTTATGATGAACACAACCTATTGTTGTAGTGGGTTTCAACCCTATTTGAGGTCCCACCTCTATCCTACATGGAGTGAAACCCAGGCAGTCGATCGACACAAGTCAAGGCACTGAACAATAGTCCAAGCAATTCCCCGTGGATCCAAGTAGACTGCTTCGACAACGGAATTCCAAGCAAGGCTTCATGGTCAACAAGTCAAAGGAGGAAGACCTGAAACTATTTATAGCATCCCTAAAAATATTTATTTTCCCTAAAACCATAAAACCCCGAAACAAGAACTGCCATCCATGGAGATGCTCGGCAATGCTAGAAAAGAACAAAAAGCACCGTCAGCTACAAGGAACATTGTGAAAGTGCTAGTTATCGACTAGAGGGGGGTGAATAGGCGATTTTTATGAAAGTCTTCAAAACACGATGGTTTTGAAGACAAACAATAGAAATGAACCTATTGATATGCAGCAGAAGGTAGACTACACTAGACGGGCCATAGTCAAGTAAGCAATATAGTGAAAGTACGAAGACTATCAGCAGCTAAGTAGTATGGATCAGGATGGAAGACAGTATGAAGCCAAACAGCAAACAATCTTGACACAGTGAAGACAATCAGATCATGCAAACAGGCAATGACTTCACAAAGACAAACTGTAATGTAAAAGGAAGTGGAGGATCGAACCAGTTGCTTGGTGAATACAAGGATTTGGTAGACCAGTTCCAGTTACTGTGACAATTGTACGTCTGGTTAGGGAGGCTGAGATTTAACTCAGAAGATCGCGTCTTCACCTTATTCCCCTTGAGCTAAGGACACCTAGTTCTCGTCCAATCACTCTGGTAAGTCTTCAAGGTAGACTTCCAAACCTTCATAGACTTCGTTCACTGGCAATCCACAATGGCTCTTGGATGCTCAGAACGCGACGCCGAACTGGCTGGAGGATTCACAGTCCTCAAGTGTAACAAGTCTTCAGGTCACGCGGACAGAAAGACTTCAGTGATGCCTAACACTCTTTGTCTCGGGGTGTTTTGGGCTATGTCCTCGCAAGGATCTCTGTCTCAAATGCTTCGGAGGTGGGTTGCTCTCAAACGACAAAAGTCATGCATTAACTCTGAGCAGCCACCAATTTATGGTATAGAGGGTGGGCTATTTATAGCCAGGAGGCAACCCGATCTGAATTGTCCGAAATGACCCTGGGTCACTAAGTAACCGACACGTGTCCAACGGTCGGATTTCAAACACACGCGGCAGCTTGACTTGGGCTACAAGTAAAGCTGACTCATCCAGCTCTGGATAAGATTTGCTCTCATTGTCTTCGCTAGAAGACATAGGATTTGGTTGAGCATCACTTCAGTCACTCTGACTTTGTTCACTGGGACCCCACTTAACAGTACGGTGGTTCCTATGACTCAACAAAGAAGAAAAGGAAACTACGAAACAACTATGTCTTCGCACTCCATAGTCTTCATATGAATGTCTTCTCATGTCATAATCTTCATCGTGAATGTCTTCACGAACCACCATTGTCTTCAATGTCTTCACACATTTTTAGGGGTCATCTCTGGTAGGTAAACCGAATCAGTAAGGGACTACTACCTGTGTTATCCTGCAATTCTCACAAACACATTAGTCCCTCAACCAAGTTTTTCGTCAATACTCCAAAACCAACTAGGGGTGGCACTAGATGCACTTACAATCTCCCCCTTTTTGGTGATTGATGACAAACCGGTTGAAGTTTTCAACAGGGATAAAAATATGTGGGAGTTAAGGATAAAAGCATTGTCTTCATAAGTTGCAAAAGGCTCCCCCCTGAAGATGTGCATATAAGTAGTTTGCTTTTGAATGCAAATGCACATGGCAGGTTTTACTTTGTGGAGATCCTCTTCAAATTACGAAGACAATTCATCATGCATATAAAGAGATAACGAAGATAAGGACATGCATAATGAAAAATGGATGTCTGCGGAATGGCTTCATGCGGGATTTATCATTGCATCACAAGGTAGCAGAAAAAGTAGCAGGCGACCATCGAGTTTAAGTGTTACAACTCACAAACCAAATTGTTTCAAAAGACGAGAGTTGTAAAGACTTAGCAAAAAATAATGCAACCACCCATAAGGACCCGCTTGAAGACTATCAACTCATATGCTTCTCCCCCTTTTGTCAATAATGACCAAAAAGGTTTGAAGACATAGAGTATCTACTCGTTCCCAGTTGGAGTAGATGATGGAGCAGGGTCATCGTTGGAGTTTGGTGGTGCAGACGGGCCTGACGCAGAATCCAGATGCAGTGCAGCCATGGTCGGTGAAGTGGCGTCGTCTTCTTCATGGACGACTCTCGCAACAACAGTTGCAGCCAAAGACGAATGTTCAGAATCGTCAATAGACAGAATGCGACGCCAACTTGCATTTAGTGGAGGCCTAGAGTCAAACTTGAAGTTCTCTGTGAAGCCATCTTCGCAAAGATCGTCTTCAGGACAGAGCATTGTGAGGCTCTTCCAGGACCGCCGACAGGCTTCATGAGCAACAAATGAGTTCTTGGTGGCCAAGTTACATATGCGATTGACATGCACCAAGAGACTCTGCATCTGACGCTTCAGCCAGTCATGATGCTTATCCTGCTTCTGATGCAATGCCACAAGAAGCTCTCGGTCATTGAGTACACGAGAACGCTTCTGAGGCCTTTGGGCAATTGTACTTGCAGTGGCTTCAGTGTTAGCACGGTGTGGCACTCTCATGTTTCCAGCCAGAGGATAAGTGGGGGTTGCAGCATTGGGGACAAGGATTCCTTCAATTGGTTGCGAGAAGCTTTGATATTCAGCATTCTGAAGATGTAGGGGCTTCTTGGCAGGCTCGGGGTAGATGGCTTCAATCGACAGATCAACTTAGGCAGAAAAACGTTGTGGTTGCGTGCTGAAGGCTGATAGTCAATGGTGGAATGAAGCTTAATCAGGCGCATCACCCATGGAGCATAGAACTTCAGGCCAAACAGATCAATTCCAGAAGCAGCAAGTTATCTGATGAAGAAATCCCGAGTGTTGAATCTGATGCCATTGGTGATATAGAATACCAAGGTCTTCATGGCTCCTTCAAGTTTAGCTTCAGAAGAATGTCCCTTGATCGGCCATAGAGTACGCCTTATACTGTGCGTGGTAAGTACTTGAGGTCCTTCACAAAGAACTCCTTTGGGTATTCAGCGTCTTGAGGCAATGGCTTCATCATGCTAAGCATCTGGCTCATGTTTGGCTCAGGCCTCTGAAAGATACTCTACAGTTCATCCCTATGAAGCTGACAAC
The DNA here is from genome assembly GCF_002575655.3 of Aegilops tauschii subsp. strangulata. Taxonomy (NCBI): domain Eukaryota; kingdom Viridiplantae; phylum Streptophyta; class Magnoliopsida; order Poales; family Poaceae; genus Aegilops; species Aegilops tauschii. Next base: position 202,811,013 of record NC_053035.3, on the reverse strand, counting down.
CAGGTTCGTATAACTCACCTGGAATGGGCAGGGAAGTAAGCTCGATGATGTCTTGAGCTTTGGCTTGGTGATGTACATCACCTGTCATCCACTCAAGGACCCAAGTCTTCGGATCCCTCTTGTAGCCGCGAATATGGAGGGTGGCATAGAACTGCAGCAGAAGCTCTTCATTCCAGTGTTCTTTGTTAGTCACAAAAGGCAGAAGACCAACATCCCTGAAGCAGTCAAGAGCTTCTTCTAGACATGGCAGCCCGGCTATAGCTTCACAATCAAGACGCATGTGTGGAAAGATCTGCTCTTGCTTGTACAGGATGCATGAGTAGTAGCTTCGCTGCTGATGGCTCCAGAATCTATCTGAGGAGATCTTTGGCTTCGTGTAAGGGTTCTTGGCACTGTCAAAGAAAGTATTGTGCTCTCTGAAGCTGTGCACGCTGAAAGAACCTTGTGTAGTTACAACACTTGGAAGCCTTGGCAGCCTAGGCTTGGCTTCTGAACTTAAGGCCTCTGCTGCACATGGTAATCATATTGTGGCCCGGGAGCAGTGGGTGGAATCATAACAGGCCATCTGACTGTGACAAGCTGACCTTCACAATTTACTGCCTATTCCATGGTGTGAGGCCTTGGAGGAGGAACAGCGCCATCCGAGACGATTGGCGTCAAGGTGACTTCAGCATTCACATTAGCTTCAGGCTCCACATTGTCTTCAGCCATGACTGAGTCATTAGCTTCAGTGGCGTTGTTCGTGGTAGCCTCAGGGTGTTCAACCTCCATCCGTTCAAGGACTGGAGGGTCGGGCACAATCAGATTCTCCTCGAGAATGACTTGATCACTTGCTGGGGGTGTGGCAACTCTTTCTTCTTCTCTTTCTCCTTTGTCTTCATCGGCTGATGCAGCCGGAATGTCTTCAGCAGTCTTGGCTTCAGACTCTGAGGCAGTCGCAGAAGGAGTGGCTTCAGAAAATACCTAACGTGCTACTGAGCTAGTGTGTTGCGCTTCTCCTTCTGAAATGGTGGACATGGAGACCTGTGGTCGGAGGCCCTTGCGAAGCCTGCGGAACGCTGGCAACGCCCTTGGAGAAGGAGCGGTCTTTTCCATGTAGTCTTCATCATCAGGGACTGAAGACATAACTCGAGCAGGGGGAGTACGTGGTGTCTCATCTTGTACTGGGGTGTCTTGTTGTTGGCACTCGACCCATGAGTCATGTTGAGCAATTGACGTCAATGGACGACCAATGCTAATGAGTTCACTGCTCGTGTGAGCAGGCGATGATACCGATTGGGGCTCGAGCTGAGGAAGGACTACATCATCATCTACATTGTCTTCGTGACCAATGTCTTCAGCTGCGATGGTGTCAGCAGCTGGTATTTCTTCACTTGCATGAGCCTCTGTGGAAGCAGGCTCATGAATCACTAGACGACGCTCTTGGTTGGTTGAGGCAGGAAGAGCGACTGAGATGGGTTCAACATTGAGGGGCTCTGTGGTAGCAGCATGCTTTTTCTTTGAAGACCTTGAAGCTTGGTCTTCAACTTCTTCTTGGAGGGAGCATCATCAGAAGATTCCTTGTGCTTCCTCTTTCTGGCTTCGGCCTCGGCTTGCCGTGTCTTCTTCATCTCCGAAGCTGCTGAGGGAACCTTTGGCTTCGAGCCTGTCATGCTGGCAGGGAAGACAATGCTTGGTACTTCCTGCCGTTGACCTTCAGATTGGGCCGCGGCAGACTTCTTCTTTTATTTGGCAGCCATACTGGGGTAGATGCCAAGACGGCCAAGAGCCTTTCGCTTTTCAGCTTCATTGTGGGCTTGGACACACTTCTGCGTATAGTACTTCATGCGCTCGCGTGAGCCTTTGGCTTCATCACGCTTCTTGTGGAATTCTTCCTTAAGATCATGCAACATCTTCTTGAAGATTTGAACATCAGCCACACTGAGCTTGGCCATGTTCTTCTTGAAATGCGCCTTCTCATGATCGATCTTGTTCTTGAGCTCGACGGTTTTCTGAGCCAAGGCCAATTCATTAGCAATGGCTCCCTGAAACGTGACGCTTATGTCCACGGGCAGCTGAAGGTCATCAATACTGATGCTCTGGTCATCAAACCATTCATTGATGACATTATTCAGAATATCAACATCAAAGAGGGGCAGATCATTGAAGATCTCCACCTCCTTCTTGCTCTTAATTAGCATCTCAAGAGCTTCATCACCAAGATCTTCATCACTTGATAGATCAATGATGTCTTCTTCGTTGCGCAGTACAGCAGCAAGAGTCAGTTCATGCCCAGAAATCTTCTTGGGCTTCTTGGTCTTCTTGGAGACACGAGACAAATCTCAGACTGCACACTGGGTTCAGGAGGTACAGTCTTCAACGGCTTCACAGTTGAAGCAGTTGGTGCAGCAGAGGGCTTTGAAGCTTTTGTCTTCCTCTTCTTCTGCTTCGGTGGTGGAGGAGCATCTTCGGAGTCTGTGTCATCAGCTGATTTGATCTACTGTGGCCCTCTGAGCAGCAATGTGAGAGAGGAGCCCATCGAAGCAAGTGAAGGGCCTGATGACGTTGGGATTGGCATCGCGAGTGCCATCCTGTCTTGGAGCAGATGGACCAGGGTTGAAGTTGAGTCCAAGATCCCTCTTGTTCTTTGCAGCTGACTCCTTTGCGAACTGGTAGTTGCGCTTGAACATATTGTCGTCACAACACCATAATAAGGATGATGGGTCGGCATTCTCAGGCTTCGGTCCTCAGACCATGCACGGATAGAAACCTTGAGCAATAGCTTCAGGCTTCGACTTTGGCTGGAGATTCTTGTACAGAATATCGCCCCATGGGCGATTGATGGTGTTCTTTTCAGCATATTCAGCAGTGACGAAGTTGTACTTGAACCACTGTTCTGCCCAATATCTTCCAATCCATTGGATTCGGGTCTTGCGCTGATTGTAGTTTTCCTCAGGATCAGTCTTGTACATCCCATACAGATCCGGAGGCAGATCGAGAGTAGTATTGCCTCGGTGCTGCCTGCCACCTTTCCTAGCAGACTTCTCTGTGGCCATGATATTCAAGCAGATAGGCTTCAGAACGGTGAAAGGCTTCCGTCTACTGGTTAGACAAGAACTGGCTTCGGGAGAGTGAATATGATGCTGTAAGAACTCTGCAAATGAATGCAGACTATGAGAACCAAGGGATTTCCCCACAGACATGTACCTGTGATAGCATTAGAGAGGCGAGGGAAGGGGAAGAGGTCATATGCATTCTTAGAAGATTTTGAAGATAAATCAGTTTGAAGACATTGACCTCATAGAGCGAAGACATTCACTTATTTGAAGAGAGTTGGTTCCAGATTTGTACGAATCCATGAATAAGTACAAGTGAGGAATCTAACTAGTTATGAAGCATAAGTGAATATCATTTGCATGATATGAAATGCAGACATAGACAGATCCATATTTGGAAGTATAGAAACCACTTTTGGTTGAAGTGGATGGATTTGACGGATCAAAAAGACAGTAAAAAGTTAGATTTAATTACCGTTGACGAACTGCTAGACGAGGCAGAGAAAGAAGCCGAGAAGTTCAATCTCCCGCGCCCTAACTTGGCGGCGGAAGACACCTACGGCGGCGGCGGAGAGGACGAGGTCCACGGCCAGCGCGAGGACGACATCAAAGAAGTCGCGGCAGCTAAGCGCTTCGTCTCCGGCGTCGACGTGAGGCGCTAGGGTTTGAGCAAGGTGGCGAGGTGGAAGAAAGGATAGTGACTGCGCGGGGTGAGTATTTGTAAGGAAGAGAGCTGCACAACGTAATTATGTAGGTGCCCCTGGCGGTTCACATCGGATGGACACGTGGCGTGCATGCAACTCATTGAAAGTTGTTCCATGTTCCCGCGCAGTCACTATCCTTTCTTCCATATATATCAAAAGACTAAACCAACATTGCGAAGATAAACCATGAAGATAAATCAATGTTGAAGACAAGCCAAATGCGAAGTTAATGCAATCATGACGCTAAAAGAAAATCTTCGAGAAAGTTTGGTGGTGGCATTGCCCACCGTATAGGAAGTATTAGACCCAGACACCGCACACAATTATCATGGTGCTCTGAAGTCAAATTCTACGTTAATGTATTCACACTTAGAGCGTATGTCTTTAGTGATTGAAGATATACGTTACTTTGTGTGTTGCACATCTAAGTCATCAACATGCATAAGCGTTAGGATGTGTGTCCAATTACAGGACATTTGAGGATTCTAGGATATTTAGCTCACACCGCAACTTGCAAAACCTTTTCTCATCCAAGGGCTTTGTGAAGATATCTGCCAATTGCTCTTCAGTGTTGACGTGAATGATATCAATATCTTCCTTCATGACATGATCTCCGAGAAAGTGATGACGGATCTGAATGTGCTTTGTCTTCGAGTGTTGAACTGGGTTGTTGGCAATCTTGATGGCGCTTTCATTGTCGCGGTAGAGTGGCACATGCTTCAGGTGGATGCCATAGTCCTTGAGAGTTTGCTTCATCCATAGAAGCTGAGCGCAGCAAGATCCAACAACAATGTATTCAGACTCAGCAGTGGAGAGGGATACACAGTTCTGCTTCTTTGAAGACCAACAGACAATAGATCGTCCAAGAAAGTGACATGTTCCTGATGTGGACTTGCCATCAACCTTGTCACCAGCATAATCAACATCTGAGAATCCAACTAGATCAAACTATGAGCCCTTTGGATACCATAATCCTAGTGTTGGGTGTAAGCCAAATATCAAAGAATTCGCTTCACTGCTAAGTGATGCGATTCCTTTGGTGCCGCTTGGAATCGGGCACACATGCAAGCGCTAAGCATTATATCTAGCCTAGATGCACATAAATAGAGTAAAGAACCAATCATGGAGCGGTATACCTTTTGATCGAACTCTTTACCAATGTTGTCGGGACCCAATTGACCTTTGGTTGGCATTGGCGTCGTGTACCCTTTGTAGTCTTGCATTCCAAACTTCTTCAGGCAATCTTTGAGATATTTTTCTTGTGAAATGAAGATGCCATTGCTCTGCTAACGGATTTGAAGACTGAGGAAGAATTCCAGCTCTCCCATCATGGACATCTGATATTGCTCTTGCATCATATGCCCAAACTCATCACTGTATCTCTTGTCAGTGTAGCCGAAGATAATGTCATCCACGTAGATTTGGCATACAAACAGTTCACCATCATATGTCTTCGTGAATAGAGTGGGATCTGGAGAACCAGGTTTGAAGCCTTTGCTCTTCAGGAAGTCTTTGAGTGTGTCATACCAGGCTCGAGGTGCTTGTTTGAGGCTATATAGTGCCTTGTTGAGCTTGTATACTATGTCAGGATGCTTTGGGTCTTCAAAACCAGGTGGTTGTGCAACATACACTTCTTCAATTTTGCCGTTGAGAAAGACACTTTTTACATCCATTTCATACAGAATAATGTTGTTGTGGTTGGCATAGGCTAGCAGAATCTGAATAGCTTCAAGCTTAGCCACAGGAGCAAATGTTTCATCGAAGTCAATCCCTTCAACTTGAGTGTAACCTTGAGCAACGACGAGCCTTGTTTCTGACGACTTGACCATGCTCATCTTGTTTTTTGCGATATATCCATTTGGTGCCAATGATATTGTGCTTGCGAGGATCAGGATGCTTCACTAGCTCCCAAACATTGTTCAGCTCGAATTGTTGAAGCTCTTCTTGCATAGCTTGAATCCATTCAGGTTCCATGAAGGCTTCATCAACTTTCTTGGGTTCAGATATAGAGACAAATGCGAAGTGCCCATAGAAATTTGCTAGTTGTGTTGCTCTTGAACGAGTGAGTGGACCAGGTGCATTGATGCAATCAATTATCTTCTCAATCTGTACTTCATTTGCAACATGAGGATGAACTGGATGAAGATTTTGCCCTTGCTGATCATTGTCTTCATCTTCAGTATTGGCTTCAGGCTGAGCAGTGCCTTCGGGTTGATTAGGTGCATAAATGATGATTTCCTCTTCAGCCTGTGCCTCTGAAGGTATGATTTCTCTAGTACCCATAAGCTTGATAGATTCACTTGGTGAGGCTTCATCTAGCACATTTGGCTGGTGCTCTCTTTGCGAGCCGTTAGTCTCATTGAACTGCACATCCACAGTTTCAACCACTTTATAGTGAAAGAGGTAGAAGACTCTGTAGGAGTGCGAATCCTTTCCATAGCCAAGCATAAAACCTTCATGTGATTTCGGTGCAAATTTTGAAGTGTGATGCAGATCCTTGATCCAGCACCTAGCACCAAATACTCTGAAGTAGCTGACGTTTGGCTTCTTACCAGTCAGGAGCTCATATGATGTCTTCTTTAGAAGCTTGTGAAGATAAACACGGTTGATGACGTGGCATGTAGTATCAATGGCTTCAGGCTAGAACTTCCTTGGTGTCTTGTACTCATCAAGCATCGTCCGTGCCATCTCAATGAGAGTTCCGTTCTTGCGCTCCATGATGCCATTCTGCTGAGGTGTATAAGGTGCTGAGAACTCATGTGTGATTCCCAATGTATCAAGATAGGTGTCGAGGCCGGTGTTCTTGAATTCTGTGCTGTTGTCACTTCTGATGTGCTTGATCTTGATGCCATAGTTGGTCATGGCACGATTGGCGAATCGTTTGAAGACATCCTGCACTTCATTCTTGTAGAGAATTATGTGCACCCATGTATATCTCGAGTAATCATCAACAATGACGAAGCCATAGAGGAAAGAAGTGGTAGTAAGGGTAGAGTAGTGAGTAGGGCCAAATAAGTCCATGTGAAGCAGCTCGAAGGGACGTGTCGTCGTCATGATTGTCTTCGAGGGATGCTTGGCCCGAGTCATCTTTCCAGCTTCGCAGGCACCACATAGATGATCCTTCTTGAACTTGATGCCCTCGATGCCTACGACATGCTTCTTCGCGAGAGTATACAGGTTCCTCATGCCGGCATGCCCTAGCCTCTGATGCCAGAGCCAACACTCTGAAGCTTTTGCTAGAAGACATACGGCCAACTGTGGTCTTGCTGAGAAATCTACCATGTACAGATCATCCTTTCTGTACCCTTCAAAGAATAGAGATTTATCAGATTCCATAAGCACAAGGCAACGATATTTTCCAAATATCACAATCATGTTCAGATCACAAAGCATTGAGACAGACAGTAAGTTGAAACCGAGGGATTCAACAAGCATCACTTTATCCATGTGCTGATCCTTTGAGATTGCAACTCTACCTAGGCCCAATACCTTGCTTTTACCAGTGTCAGCAAATGTGATGTGACTTTTGTCAGATGGACGTAGGGTTGAATCCATAAGTAGACTTCGATCACCTATCATGTGGTTAGTGCATCCACTGTCCATAATCCACTCAGAAGCCTTTGGTGTCGTACCCTACAGTGCAGTTAGGGGGATAGGCTTCACCGAGGGAAATGTGAAGCATAAACGTTTGACGAACTAGCATATTATGAAAGTTCAGATCCTGGTTAGGGTAGATAGGATGTCTGTCAAGAAATCCCGGGATGAAATACAAAGTAAGACCATTCAGACATTTTATCTTGCGTCCCACAAGATGTTTTAGGTCCCCAGCATAAGCATCAGAAGCCTTTGATTTCCGGTTGGAGACCTTTCCCTGCAAAAGAGAGTTAATTTTTCTTAACCACCCACATCTTCAGGGGTGGCTTAGAAACAATGAGTCTAAGTGCAACATCTGAGAACTTCGGCTTTGGAGCCCTAGCAAATAGCCTTGCAGGAGGTGAATAATACTCATAAGAATAAGCAGAAAACTTCTTGGTCTTATGAACATAGCAGTTTGATGAAACACGCTCATATTCATAAGTCTGAGTATGGTTTCCCTGCAAAGCATTGGCGTTAGGGTGACTCTGGTGAGTCCTTTGTCTGTATGAAGCCTTTGGACCATATGAAGCCTTTGGTCTGGGGTTTGTCTTCTTCCCAGGTGGTGTCATGATGACATTCATAGGAAGCTTCTCAAGACAAATTTTGGGCACCCAGACCTTCTTCAAAGGTGGTCCATTCCTGCAGTTAGTACCAATATACCTAGCAAACACTTCACCATTCTGATTCTTAAACAGTTTATAGTTTGCATCAAAGGATTCATCAATGATAATTGGGTTAGCACAAGTGAAGCCAGATAAGGTAGATGGATCCACTGAAGGTCCCTTTGCAGCAAACCCATGTGGTTTTGGGGTACTGCTCAGACTTCCAGTATGAACCATCAACGTTCATTTTCCTCTCGAACCCAACACCCTCTTTCCTAGGGTTTCAGTTCAGAATCTGTTTCTTGAGGACATCACATAGTGTCTGATGCCCTTTGAGACTTTTGTACATTCTTGTTTCAAGCAATGTCTTCAACCTGACATTATCATCAGCAATAGTAGTGGTATGCTCAGTAGAGGGCTTAGGTACCACATCAGCAGTTGAAGATATTGCAACAGTAGCAGCAGTAGAACATTCAACAACAGAGACAACATTATCACGCTCAAGACATTTTAGACATGGTGGCTCAAAACCTTCCTGACCAGAACTGATCTGCTGAGCGCGGAGTGACTCGTTCTCCTTTTGAAGATTTTCACGAGTCGCTCTCAAGTTCTCAAGTTCTTGCTTCCTTTGAAGATAATCATAGGAAAGCTTCTCATGAGTAGTTGAGAGTGTTTCATGACGACTTTCAAGTTCCTCGTACTTAGCGTGAAGATTTTTGATATCTTCAATTAAGGACTGAGTTCGAGTCATTTCCGCATCCAACAGGTCATCGCTTTTGTCTATCAAATTTTGAATATGTTCCATAGCAGTTTGTTGTTCAGTTGCAATTTTAGAAAGTGTTTTGTAGCTAGGTTTAGATTCACATTCAGAGTCATCTTCACTGGATGTTTGAAAGTAAGCATCGCGTGAGTTTACCTTGGCACCACGTGCCATGAAGTAGTTGTTGGAAATATGCCCTAGAGGCAATAATAAAATGGTTATTATTGTATTTCCTTGTTCATGATAATTGTCTGTTGTTCATGCTATAATTGTATTAACTGGAAACCGTAATACATGTGTGAATACGTAGACCACAACATGTCCCTAGTAAGCCTCTAGTTGACTAGCTCGTTGATCAATAGATGGTTATGGTTTCCTGACCATGGACATTGGATGTCATTGATAACGTGATCACATCATTAGGAGAATGATGTGATGGACAAGACCCAATCCTAAGCATAGCACAAAATCGTGTAGTTCGTTTGCTAGAGCTTTTCCAATGTCAAGTATCATTTCCTTAGACCATGAGATTGTGCAAATCATGGATACCGTAGGAATGCTTTGGGTGTACCAAACGTCACAACGTAACTGGGTGGCTATAAAGGTGCACTACAGGTATCTCCGAAAGTGTCTGTTGGGTTGGCACGAATCGAGACTGGGATTTGTCACTCCGTATGACGGAGAGGTATCTCTAGGCCCACTCGGTAATGCATCATCATAATGAGCTCAATGTGACTAAGGATTTAGCAACGGGATCATGCGTTACGGTACGAGTAAAGTGACTTGCCAGTAACGAGATTGAACAAGGTATTGGGATACCGACGATCGAATCTCGGGCAAGTAACGTACCGATTGACAAAGGGAATTGTATACGGGATTGATTGAATCCTCGACATCGTGGTTCATCCGATGAGATCATCGTGGAACATGTGGGAGCCAACATGGGTATCCAGATCCTGCTGTTGGTTATTGACCGGAGAGTCGTCTCGGTCATGTCTGCATGTCTCCCGAACCCGTAGGGTCTACACACTTAATTTTTTGTGACGCTATTGTTGTAGAGATATTAGTATGCGGTTAATCGAAAGTTGTTCGGAGTCCCGGATGAGATCCCGGACGTCACGAGGAGTTCCGGAATGGTCCGGAGGTAAAGATTTATATATGGGAAGTCCTATTTTGGCCACCGGAAAATGTTCGGGATTTTTCGGTATTGTACCGGGAAGGTTCTAGAAGGTTCTGAAGTGGGGCTCACCTGCATGGGGGGACCCACATGAACGTGGGTAGTGGGGGCAAGGCCCCACACCCCTGGTCAAGGCGCACCAAGATCCCACCTTAAAAGGAATATGATCATATCCCGAAGGGATAAGATCAAGATCCCTAAAAAAGGGGGATAACAATCGGTGTGGAAGGGAAATGATGGGATTTCTTTCCCCCACCTTTGCCAACGCCCCAATGGACTTGGAGGGCAAGAAACCAGCCCCCTCCACCCCTATATATAGTGGGGAGGCGCATGGGAGCAGCACCCCAAGCCCTGGCGCCTCCCTCCCTCCCGTGACACCTCTTCCTCCCCGCTTGCGCTTGGCGAAGCCCTGCCGGGATCCAGCTACTTCCACCACCATGCCGTCGTGCTGCTGGATCTCCATCAACTTCTCCTCCCCCCTTGCTGGATCAAGAAGGAGGAGACATCCCCGCTCCGTACGTGTGTTGAACGCGGAGGTGCCGTCCGTTCGGCGCTAGGATCATCGGTGATTTGGATCACGACGAGTACGACTCCATCAACCCCGTTCTCTTGAACGCCTCCGCTCGCGATCTACAAGGGTATGTAGATGCACTCCTCCCCTCTCATTGCTAGCATCTCCTAGATTGATCTTGGTGACACGTAGGAATTTTTTTGAATTTCTGCTACGTTCCCCAACAGTGGCATCATGAGCCAGGTTTATGCGTAGATTATATGCACGAGTAGAACACAAAGTAGTTGTGGGCGACGATTTGTTCAATTTGCTTACCGTTACTAGTCTTATCTTGATTTGGCGGCATTGTGGGATGAAGCGGCCCGGACCGACCTTACACGTACTCTTATGTGAGACAGGTTCCACCGACTGACATGCACTTGATGCATAAGGTGGCTAGCGGGTGTCTGTCTCTCCCACTTAAGTCGGATCGGATTCGATGAAAAGGGTCCTTATGAAGTGTAAATAGCAATTGGCATATCACCATTGTGGCTTTTGCATAGGTAAGAAACGTTCTTGCTAGAAACCCATAGCAGCCACGTAAAACATGCAACAACAATTAGAGGACGTCTAACTTGTTTTTGCAGGGTATGTTATGTGATGTGATATGGCCAAAAGGATGTGATGAATGATATATGTGATGTATGAGATTGATCATGTTCTTGTAATAGGAATCACGACTTGCATGTCGATGAGTATGACAACCGGCAGGAGCCATAGGAGTTGTCTTAATTTATTGTATGACCTGCGTGTCAATGAAAAATGCCATGTAATTACTTTACTTTATTGCTAACCGTTAGCCATAGTAGTAGAAGTAATAGTTGGCGAGACAACTTCATGAAGACACGATGATGGAGATCATGGTGTCATGCCGGTGACGAAGGTGATCATGCCACGCCTCGAAGATGGAGATCAAAAGGCGCAAGATGATATTGGCCATATCATGTCACTTTATGATTTGCATGTGATGTTTGTCATGTTTACATATTATTTGCTTAGAACGACGGTAGTATAAATAAGATGATCCCTCACTAAAATTTCAAGAGATGTGTTCCCCCTAACTGTGCACCGTTGCGAAGGTTCGTTGTTTCGAAGCACCACGTGATGATCGGGTGTGATAGATTCTAAACGTTCGCATACAACGGGTGTTGACGAGCCTAGCATGTACAGACGTGGCCTCGGAACACAAGCAAAACACTTAGGTTGACTTGACGAGCCTAGCATGTACAGACATGGCCTCGGAACACAAGAGACCGAAAGGTCGAACATGAGTCGTATAGTAGATACGATCAACATGGAGATGTTCACCGATGATGACTAGTCCGTCTCACGTGATGATCGGACACGGCCTAGTCGATTCGGATCATGTATCACTTAGATGACTAGAGGGATGTCTATCTAAGTGGGAGTTCATTAAATAATCATATGGACTTAATTATCATGAACATAGTCAAAAGGTCTTTGCAAATAATGTCGTAGCTTACGCTTTAGTTCTACTAAGATATGTTCCTAGAGAAAATTTAGTTGAAAGTTGATAGTAGCAATTATACGGACTGGGCCCGTAAACTGAGGATTGTCCTCATTGCTGCACAGAAGGCTTATGTCCTTAATGCACCGCTCGGTGTGCTGAACCTCGAGCGTCGTTTGTGGATGTTGCGAACATCTGACATACACGTTTTGATGACTACGTGATAGTTCAGTGCATAATGTTGAACGGTTTAGAATTGAGGCATTGAAGACATTTTGAAACGTCGCGGAACATATGAGATGTTCCAAGAGCTGAAATTGGGATTTTAGGCTCGTGCCCATGTCAAGAGTATGAGACCTCTGACAAGTTTCTTAAGCCTGCAAACTAAGGGACAAAAGCTCAATCGTTGAGCATGTGCTCAGATTGTCTGAGTACTACAAGCACTTGAATCGAGTGGGAGTTAATCTTCCAGATGAGATAGTGATGGTTCTCCATAGTCACTACCACCAAGCTATTAGAGCTTTGTGATGAACTATAACATATCAGGGATAGACATGATGATCCTTGAGCAACTCACGATGTTTGACACAGCGAAAGTAGAAATCAAGAAGGAGCATCAATTGTTGATGGTTAGTAAAACCACTAGTTTCTAGAAGGGCAAGGGCAAGAAGGGATACTTCATGAAACGGCAAATCAGTTGCTGCTCTAGTGAAGAAACCCAAGGTTGAACCCAAACCCGAGACTAAGTGGTTCTGAAATGAGGGGAACGGTCACTGAAGCAGAACTACCCTAGATACTTCATAGATGAGAAGGCTGGCAAGGTCGACAGAAGTATATTGGATATACATTATATTAATGTGTACTTTAATAGTACTCCTAGTAGCACCAGGGTATTAGATACCGGTTCGGTTGCTAAGTGTTAGTAACTCGAAATAAAAGCTGCGGAATAAACGGAGACTAGCTAAAGGTGAGATGACGATATGTGTTGGAAGTGTTTCCAAGGTTGATGTGATCAAGCATCGCATGCTCCCTCTACCATCGAGATTGGGGTTAAACCTGAATAATTATTATTTGGTGTTTGCGTTGAGCATAGACATGATTGGATTATGTTTATCACAATACGGTTATTCATTAAAGGAGAATAATGGTTACTCCGTCTATTTGAATAATACCTTCAATGGTCTTGCACCTAAAATGAATGGTTTATTGAATCTCGATCGTAGTGATACACATGTTCAGGCCAAAAGATATAAGATAGTAATGATAGTACCACATACTTGTGGCACTGCCACTTGAGTCATATTGGTATAAAACGCATGAAGAAGCTCCATGTTGATGGATCTTTGGACTCACTCGTTTTTGAAAAGATTGAGACATGCGAACCATGTCTATTAGTATATATGCATGAAGAAAGTCCATACAGATGGATCATTTGGACTCACTTGATTTTGAATCACTTGAGACATGCAAATCATACCACATGGGCAAGATGACTGAAAGGCCTCATTTTCAGTAAGATGGAACAAGAGAGCAACTTGTTGGAAGTAATACATTTGATGTGTGCAGTCCAATGAGTGCTGACGCACGCAGTGGATATCGTTATGTTCTTACTTCACAGATGATTTGAGTAGATGCTGAGAATATTTACTTGATGAAACACAAGTCTGAATTATTGAAAGGTTCAAGTAATTTCAGAGTGAAGTTCAAGATCGTCGTGATAAGAGGATAAAATGTCTGTGATATGATCATAGAGATGAATATCTGAGTTACGAGTTTGGCACACAATTAAGAAATTGTGGAAATTGTTTCACGACTAATACCGCCTGGAACACCATATTGTGATGGTGTGTCCGAACATCATAACTGCACCCTATTGGATATGGTGCATACCATGATGTCTCTTATCGAATTACAACTATCGTTTATGGGTTAGGCATTAGAGACAACCGCATTCACTTTAAATAGGGCACCACGCAATTCCGTTGAGACGACACCGTATGAACTATGGTTTAGAGAAACCTAAGCTGTCGTTTCTTAAAAGTTTGGGGCCGCGACGCTTATGTGAAAAAGTTTCAGGCTGATAAGCTCAAACCCAAAGCGGATAAATGCATCTTCATAGAATACCCAAAATAGTTGGGTATACCTCCTATTTCAGATCTAGAAGCAAAATTGATTGTTTCTAGAAACGGGTCCTTTCTCGAGGAAAAGTTTCTCTCGAAAGAATTGAGTGGGAGGATGGTGGAGACTTGATGAGGTCATTGAACCGTCACTTCAACTAATGTGTAGCAGGGCACAGGAAGTTGTTGCTGTGGCACCTACACCAACTGAAGTGGAAGCTTATGATAGTGATCATGAAACTTCAGATCAAGTCACTACCAAACCTCATAGGACGACAAGGATGCGTACTACTTCAGAGTGGTACGTAATCCTGTCTTGGAAGTCATGTTGCTAGACAACAATGAACCTACGAGCTATGGAGAAGCGATGGTGGGCCCGGATTCCGACGAATGGCTCGAGGCCATAAAATCCGAGAGGATCCATGTATGAAAACAAAGTATAGACTTTGAAAGAACTACTTGATGGTCGTAAGGCTGTTGGGTACAGATGGATTTTAAAGGGAAGACAGACAATGATGGTAAGTGTCACCATTAAGAAAGCTCGACTTGTCGTTAAGATGTTTTCCGGCAAGTTCAAGGAGTTGACTGCGATGAGACTTTCTCACTCGTAGCGATGCTAAGAGTCTGTTAGAATTATATTAGCAGTTACTGCATTATTTATGAAATCTTGCGGATAGGATGTCAAAACATTGTTTCCTCGATGATTTTCTTGAGGAAAGGTTGTATGTGATAGAACCAGAAGGTTTTGTCAATCCTGAAAGATGCTAACAAGTGTGCAAAGCTCCAGCAATCCTTCTAAGGATTGGAGTAAGCATCTCGGAGTTGGAATGAACGCTTTGATGAGATGATCAAAGATTTTGGGTTTATACAAAGTTCATGAGAAACTTGTATTTCCAAAGAAGTGAGTGGGAGCACTATAGAATTTTTGATGAGTATATGTTGTTAACATATTGTTGATCAGAAATGATGTAGAATTTCTGGAAAGCATCCAGGGTTATTTGAAAAGTGTTTTTAATGGAAAACCTGGATTAAGCTACTTGAACATTGAGCATCAAGATCTATAAGGATAGATCAAAAACGCTTAATAGTACTTTCAAATGAATACATGCCGTGACAAGATTTTGAAGGAGTTCAAAATAGATCAGCAAAGAAGGAGTTCTTGGCTGTGTTACAAGGTGTGAGTATTGAGTAAGACTCAAGACCTGACCAGGGCAGAAGAAAGAGAAAGGACGAAGGTCGTCCCCTATGCTTTAGACGTAGGCTCTACAATATGCTATGCTGTGTACCGCACCTGAAGTGTGCCTTGCCATGAGTTAGTCAAGGGGTACAATAGTGATCCAGGAAGGGATCACATGACAGCGGTCGAACTTATCCTTAGTATCTAGTGGACTAAGGAATTTTCTCGATTATGGAGGTGGAAGGGGGTTCGTCGTAAAGGGTTACGTCGATGCAAACTTTGACACTAATCCGGATGACTCTGAGTAGTGAACCGGATTCGTATAGTAGAGCAGTTATTTGGAATAGCTCCAAGTAGCGCGTGGTAGCTGCATCTACAAGATGACATAGAGATTTGTAAAGCACACACGGATCTGAATGTTGCAGACCCGTTGACTAAAACCTCTCTCGTAAGCATAACATGATCAAACCCTAGAACTCATTGAGTGTTAATCACATGGTGATGTGAACTAGATTATTGACTCTAGTAAACTCTTGGGTATTAGTCACATGGCGATGTGAACTTTGAGTGTTAATCACATGGTGATGTGAACTAGATTATTGACTCTAGTGCAAGTGGGAGACTGTTGGAAATATGCCCTAGAGGCAATAATAAAATGGTTATTATTGTATTTCCTTGTTCATGATAATTGTCTGTTGTTCATGCTATAATTGTATTAACTGGAAGCCGTAATACATGTGTGAATACATAGACCACAACATGTCCCTAGTAAGCCTCTAGTTGACTAGCTCGTTGATCAATAGATGGTTATGGTTTCCTGACCATGGACATTGGATGTCATTGATAACGGGATCACATCATTAGGAGAATGATGTGATGGACAAGACCCAATCCTAAGCATAGCACAAGATCGTGTAGTTCGTTTGCTAGAGCTTTTCTAATGTCAAGTATCATTTCCTTAGACCATGAGATTGTGCAACTCCCGGATACCGTAGGAATTCTTTGGGTGTACCAAACGTCACAACGTAACTGGGTGGCTATAAAGGTGCACTACAGGTATCTCCGAAAGTGTCTGTTGGGTTGGCACGAATCGAGACTGGGATTTGTCACTCCGTATGACGGAGAGGTATCTCTGGGCCCACTCGGTAATGCATCATCATAATGAGCTCAATGTGACTAAGGAGTTAGCCACGGGATCATGCGTTACGGTACGAGTAAAGTGACTTGCCGGTAACGAGATTGAACAAGGTATTGGGATACCGACGATCGAATCTCGGGCAAGTAACGTACCGATTGACAAAGGGAATTGTATACGGGATTGATTGAATCCTCGACATCGTGGTTCATCCGATGAGATCATCGTGGAACATGTGGGAGCCAACATGGGTATCCAGATCCCGCTGTTGGTTATTGACCGGAGAGTCGTCTCGGTCATGTCTGCATGTCTCCCGAACCCGTAGGGTCTACACACTTAAGGTTCGGTGACGCTAGAGTTGTAGAGATATTAGTATGCGGTTAACCGAAAGTTGTTCGGAGTCCCGGATGAGATCCCGGATGTCACGAGGAGTTCCGGAATGGTCCGGAGGTAAAGATTTATATATGGGAAGTCCTATTTTGGCCACCGGAAAATGTTCGGGATTTTTCGGTATTGTACCGGGAAGGTTCTAGAAGGTTCTGAAGTGGGGCCCACCTGCATGGGGGGACCCACATGAACGTGGGTAGTGGGGGAAAGGCCCCACACCCCTGGTCAAGGCGCACCAAGATCCCACCTTAAAAGGAATATGATCATATCCCGAAGGGATAAGATCAAGATCCCTAAAAAAGGGGGATAACAATCGGTGGGGAAGGGAAATGATGGGATTTCTTTCCCCCACCTTTGCCAACGCCCCAATGGACTTGGAGGGCAAGAAACCAGCCCCTCCACCCCTATATATAGTGGGGAGGTGCATGGGAGCAGCACCCCAAGCCCTGGCGCCTCCCTCCCTCCCGTGACACCTCTTCCTCCCCGCTTGCGCTTGGCGAAGCCCTGCCGGGATCCCGCTACTTCCACCACCACGCCGTCGTGCTGCTGGATCTCCATCAACTTCTCCTCCCCCCTTGCTGGATCAAGAAGGAGGAGACGTCCCCGCTCCGTACGTGTGTTGAACGCGGAGGTGCCGTCCGTTCGGCGCTAGGATCATCGTTGATTTGGATCACGACGAGTACGACTCCATCAACCCCGTTCTCTTGAACGCTCCCGCTCGCGATCTACAAGGGTATGTAGATGCACTCCTCCCCTCTCGTTGCTAGCATCTCCTAGATTGATCTTGGTGACACATAGGAATTTTTTTGAATTTCTGCTACGTTCCCAATAGTAGTAGGTAGGAGCAGAGTCATCCTCATCATCATCATCAGTGTTGGGGATGAGGCCATTGTATTCGGTGTTGAAGATGGACTTGGCGACATACGCTGAAGCCAGAGCCAGGCTATCCATGCCTGAATTGGAGTCCTCTTCACACTCCACCTCCGCCTCCTCAGAAGCAGACTCCTCCTCTGAATCCATCTCCTTTCCAACAAATGCACGAGCCTTGCTCGATGAGCTCTTCTTGTGAGATGAAGACTTTGAGGATTTCTTCTTCTTCTTTTCATCAGAATCATATTCCTTGCTCTTCTTCTTCTTCTTCTTCTTCTTGGTCTCATTGTCCCATTGAGGACACTCAGAGATGTAGTGACCAGGTTTCTTACACTTGTGGCATGTTCTCTTCTTGTGGTCACGAGTAGAAGCTTCATCATTTCTTGAGCTGGATCTTGAAGACTTTCTGAAACCTTTCTTCTTGGAGAACTCCTGGAACTTCTTCACGAGCATAGACAACTCCTTTCCAATGTCATAAGGATCCCCAGAACTGCAGCCAGATTCTTCTTCGGATGAGTAAACAACCTGTGCCTTCAAAGCGCGAGTTCGGCCATAGTTGGGGCCATAGATGTCTCTCTTCTCAGATAACTGGAACTCATGTGCATTGAGCCTCTCAAGTATGTCAGACGGATCGAGAGTCTTGAAGTCAGGACGTTCTTGAATCATCAGGGCCAGGGTGTCGAATGAGCTGTCAAGTGACCTCAGAAGCTTCTTGACGATTTCGTGCTTGGTGATCTCAGTGGTACCAAGTGCTCTAAGCTCATTTGTGATATCAGTGAGGTGATCAAACGTGAGCTGGACATTCTCATTGTCGTTTCTCCAGAAGCGGTTGAAAAGGTTGCGAAGAACATCAATCCTTGAGTCTCTCTGAGTTGAGACGCCTTCGTTGACCTTGGAGAGCCAGTCCCAGACTAGCTTCACAGTTTCCAGTGCACTGAGACGGCCGTACTGTCCTTTGGTCAGATGACCACAGATGATGTTCTTGGCAGTTGAATCCAGTTGAATGAACCTCTTGACATCAGCAGTGGTGACACCTTCACTGACCTTGGGAACGCCATTCTTGATGACATACCTGAGGTCGATGTCAATGGCTTCAAGATGCATACGCATCTTATTCTTCCAGTAGGGGTAATCAGTGGCATCGAAGACAGGGCACGCAGCGAAGACCTTGATTATCACTGCAGTCGACATAGCTAAAACTCCAGGTGGTTAAACCGAATCACATAGAACAAGGGAGCACCTTGCTCTGATACCAATTGAAAGTGCTACTTATCGACTAGAGGGGGGTGAATAGGCGATTTTTATGAAAGTCTTCAAAACACGAGGGTTTTGAAGACAAACAGTAGAAATGAACCTATTGATATGCACCGGAAGGTAGACTACACTAGATGGGCCATAGTCAAGTAAGCAATGTAGTGAAAGTACGAAGACTATCAGCAACTATGTAGTATGGATCAGGATGGAAGATAGTATGAAGCCAAACAACAAACAATCTTCACACAGTGAAGCCAATCAGATCATGCAAACAGGCAATGACTTCACAAAGACAAACTGTAATGTAGAAGGAAGTGGAGGATAGAACCAGTTGCATGGTGAAGACAAGGATTTGGTAGACCAGTTCCAGTTGCTGTGACAACTGTACGTCTAGTTAGGGAGGCTGAGATTTAACTCAGAAGACCGCGTCTTCACCTTATTCCCCTTGAGCTAAGGACACCTAGTCCTCGCCCAATCACTACTTCCAAACCTTCACAGGATTCATTCACTGGCAATCCACAATAGCTCTTGGATGCTCAGAATGCAATGCCTAATCGGCTGGAGGATTCACAGTCCTCAAGTGTAACAAGTCTTCAGGTCACGCGGACAGAAAGACTTCAGTGATGCCTAACACTCTTTGGCTCTGGGTGTTTTGGGCTATGTCCTCGCAAGGATCTCTCTCTCAAATGCTTCGGAGGTGGGTTGCTCTCAAACGACAAAAGCCGTGCACTAACTCTGAGCAGCCACCAATTTATTGTGTAGGGGGTGGGCTATTTATAGCCAGGAGGGACCCGACCTGAATTGTCCGAAATGACCCTGGGTCACTAAGGAACCGACACGTGTCCAACGGTCGGATTTCAAACACACACGACAGCTTGACTTGGGCTACAAGTAAAGCTGACTCATCCAGCTCTGGATAAGATTTTCTCTCATTGTCTTCGCTCGAAGACATAGGATTTTGTTGAGCATCACTTCAGTCACTCTGACTTTGTTCATTGGGACCCCACTTAACAGTACGGTGGTTCCTATTTTTGGGGAACGTAGTATTTCAAATTTTTTGCCTACGATCACGCAAGATCTATCTAGGAGAAGCATAGCAACGAGCGGGGAGAGTGTGTCTACGTACCCTCGTAGACTGAAAGCGGAAGCGTTTAGTAACGCGGTTGATGTAGTCGAACGTCTTCGCGATCCAACCGATCCATGTACCGAACGTACGGTACCTCCGCAATCAGCACACGTTCAGCTCGGTGACGTCCCTCGAACTCTTGATCCAGTTGAGGCCGAGGGAGAGTTCCGTCAGCATGACGGCGTGGCGACGGTGATGATGAAGTTACCGGCGCAGGGCTTCGCCTAAGTACTACGACGATATAACCGAGGTGTGTAACTATGGAGGGCGGCACTGCACACGGCTAAAAGATCAACTTGTGTGTCTTTGGGGTGCCCCTGCCTCCGTATATAAAGGAGGGAGAGGGAGAGGCAGCCGGCCCTAGGGGAGCGCCAAGGTGTGGAGTCCTACTAGGACTCCCTAGTCCTAGTAGAATTCCACCTCCCACACGGAGTAGGAAAGGGGGAAGGGAGAAGGAGAAGGAAAGGGGGTGCCGACCCCCTTCTCCTAGTCCTAACCGGCCTCTTTCCCAAGGGGGGGGGGGCGCACCAGCCCCTTGTGGGCTGGTGTGCTTCCTTCTTATTGCCTATAAGGCCCATAACTTCTCCCGGGGGGTTCCGGTAACCTCCCGGTACTCTAGAAAAATGCCCGAATCACTTGGAACCATTCTGATGTCCAAATGCAACCTTCCAATATATGACTCTTTACCTCTCGACCATTTCGAGACTCCTCGTCATGTCCATGATCACATCCGGGACTCCAAACAAACTTCGGCTCATCAAATCACATAACTCATAATACAAATCGTCATCAAACGTTAAGCGTGCGGACCCTACGGGTTCGAGAACTTTGTAGACATGACCGAGACATATCTCCGGTCAATAACCAATAGCGGAACCTAGATGCTCATATTGGCTCCGACATATTTTATGAAGATCTTTATCGGTCAAACCGCATAACAACATACGTTGTTTCCTTTGTCATCGGTATGTTACTTGCCTGAGATTCGATCGTCAGTATCATCATACCTAGTTCAACCTCGTTACCGGCAAGTCTCTTTACTCATTCTGTAATACTTCATCCTGCAACTAACTCATTAGTCACATTGCTTGCAAGGCTTATAGTGATGAGCATTACCGAGAGGGCCCAAAGATACCTCTTCGAAACATGGAGTGACAAATCCTAATCTCGATCTATGCCAACCCAACAAATACCTTCGGAGACACCTGTAGAGCATCTTTATAATCACCCATTTACGTTGTGACGTTTGATAGCACACAAAGTGTCCCTCCCGTATTCGAGAGTTGCATAATCTCATAGTCTGAGGAACATGTATAAGTCATGAAGAAAGCTGTAGCAATGAAATTGTAACGATCATAATGCTAAGCTAACGAATGGGTCTTGTTCATCACATCATTCTCCTAATGATGTGATCCCGTTCATCAAATTAAAACACATGTCTATGGTCAGGAAACATAACCATCTTTGATAAACGAGCTAGTCAAGTAGAGGCATACTAGGGACACTTATGTTTTGTCTATGTATTCACACATGTACTAAGTTTCCGGTTAATACAATTCTAGCATGAACAATACACATTTATCATGAAATAAGGTAATAAATAATAACTTTATTATTGCCTCTAGGGCATATTTCCTTCTGTCTCCCATTTGCACTAGAGTCAATAATCTAGTTCACATCGCCATGTGATTTGACACCAATAGTTCACATCGTCATGTGATTTAACACTCTATAGTTCACATCGCCATGTGACCAATACCCAAAAGGTTTACTAGAGTAAATAATCTAGTTCACATCACCATGTGATTAACACCCAAAGAGTACTAAGGTGTGATCATGTTTTGCTTGTGAGAGAAGTTTAGTCAACGGGTCTGCCACATTCAGATTCGTATGTATTTTGCAAACTTCTATGTCTACAATGCTCTGCACGGAGCTACTCTAGCTACTTGCTCCCACTTTCAATATGTATCCAGATTGAGACTTAGAGTCATCTGGATCAGTGTGAAAGCTTGCATCGCTATAACCCTTTATGACGAACCTTTTTGTCACTTCCATAACCGAGAAACATATCCTTATTCCACTAAGGATAATTTTGACCACTGTCCAGTGATCTACTCCTGGATCACTATTGTACCCTCTTGCCAAACTCATGGCGAGGTACACAATAGGTCTGGTACACAGCATGGCATACTTTATAGAACCTATGACTGAGGAATAGGGAATGACTTTTCATTCTCTTTCTATTTTCTACCGTGGTCGGGCTTTGACTCTTTACTCAACTTCACACCTTGCAACACAGGGAAGAACTCCTTCTTTGACTGTTCCATTTTGAACTACTTCAAAATCATGTCAAGGTATGTACTCATTGAAAAACTTATAAAGCGTCTTGACTTATCTCTATAGATCTTGATGCTCAATATGTAAGCAGCTTCACCGAGGTCTTTTTTTGAAAAACTCCTTTCAAACACTCCTTTATGCTTTCCAGAAAATTCTACATTATTTCCGATCAACAATATGTCATTCACATATACTTATAAGAAATGTTGTAGTGCTCCCACTCACTTTCTTGTAAATACAGGCTTCACCGCAAGTCTGTATAAAACTATATGCTTTGATCAACTCATCAAAGCGTATATTCCAACTCCGAGATGCTTGCACCAGTCCACAGATGGATCGCTGGAGCTTGCACACTTTGTTAGCACATTTAGAATTGACAAAACCTTCTTGTTGTATCATATACAACTCTTCTTTAAGAAATCCATTAAGGAATGTAGTTTTGACATCCATTTGCCAGATTTCATAAATTTGGCAATTGCTAACATGATTCGGACAGACTTAAGCAACGCTAGGAGTGAGAAAATCTCATCGTAGTCAACACCTTGAACTTGTTGAAAACTATTTGCGACAATTTGAGCTTTGTAGATAGTAAAACTACTATCAGCGTCCGTCTTCCTCTTGAAGATCCATTTATTCTCTATTGCTTGCCGATCATCGGGCAAGTCAACCAAAGTCCATACTTTGTTCTCATCACTACAAAAAAAGACACATCCGTGACATTTTGGGCCGAACGAATTTTTTTCCTGTCATACATATGACACTTCTATGACAATAATTGTGACAAAACCCGGTATCATCATAGATGTGGTGGGCTCCTACTTCTATGACAAAAAATCATGACAGAAAATGGGCTTTTCGTCCTGGGCGGGCCGGAGATGCAGCTGCATGACATTCTTTGGGCTGTCCATGACGGAAAAAACCGTGGTAGAAGCGAGGGCGAGGAAAATTTCGGGGAGTTCCCGGTTACGGTGGGAGGTCGGGGGCCGAGCGATGCGCGTTTCTCTCGTACTCGTACGCGCATGTGTGCGAGGCGTTGGCTCTAGCTGAACCCAAGCGAGGTGTTGGGCTCTAACTGAACCCGAGCGATTGCACTGTAGGCTACACGTTACTGAACCCGAGCAATCGATCGATGGCTGTTAACTGAACCCGATCGAGCGATTCCTTCGCTACTACTGCTAACTGAAGCCGATCGATGCTGCCTCTGGGATGAACAGTGAGCGTTGCAGGGAGGGGGGGGGGTTGGATGAACAGTGAGCGGTGGCGTTGCCTCTGGATGAACAGGACCCTGTGGTGTGGAGGGCTGGATGAACAGTAGACGGTGGAGGGGTGCCCGTGGAGGGGTGGTTGAACAGGACCCCGTGGTGTGGAGGGCTGGATGAACAGTAGACGGTGGAGGGGTGCCCATGGAGGGGTGGTTGAACAGTAGCCGGTGGAGTAGCGCGCGGTGGAGGCTGGATGAACAGGAGCCCGTGGAGGCTGGAGGAGGTCGACGGTAGCCCGTGGAGGCTGGAGGAGGTCGACGGTGGAGATGAACAGTATCCCGTGGAGTCCCGTTTTGCGGTACGCCACACCCCTCCCGATGAACAGGACCCCCGTTTCGACCGTAGGAGGTCCGTTTCGTCCGTTTTTCGGTACGCCAGACCCCTCCCGATGAACAGGATCCCGTTTTGAACGTGGCCGGTCGAACACAAGGCCGTTTCCTCCGTTCTGCGGTATGCCAGGCCTTGTTTCCATCGCCTGTTCTGTCCAAGCCCTCCCGATGAACACGACCACGCATTCCGTTCCGACCCAGCCAGTTGGCTCCCACGCGTTCCGTTGCCTCCCGATGAACACGACGCATTCCGTTGCCTCCCCATGAACACGACGCATTCCGTTGCCTCCCCATGAACACGACGACGCTGTTTCTCCGTTCCGACCCAGCCATGTCAACGAGCCCTCGCCGTACGTATGCGCGAGTAGGCATTCAAGACCCCGCCCGTATGTACACATATGTGGCCGTATTTTCTTTCTTGCACCCTGGCCGCTGTATGTACGTGTACATGCTAAGTGCGCGCCTCTACATCCACCAGTATATATGTACATACACGTTCGCGACCAGAATGACAACGCTACGTACGCTTCGACCAGGTGGGTCCCGACTGTCAGGCACTTCCTTGCGTGCAAAGATGTAGCTGGTGGGTCCCAGCAGTCGGGGGGGCGAATCGTTTTGTTCTTTTTTTGCCCGGACACACTTCCTTGCGTGCGAAGGTGTAGCTGGTGGGTCCCAGCAGTCAGGGGGGAAACTTTTTTTCGCGAAATACGATGGCCCGTCCGGTGGGTCCCCGCTGTCAGGTGGAGGAATAATTATTTTGCGTGTAATAAGGAGGCACTTCCTTGCTGCGGCCGTGGACCTAGCTGTCAGCGTCTCCACGCACAGTACTCTTCCGATGGAAGTCGGTCGTTGACCACATTGACCACGCCGCGCCAAGAGCACCACGGCGGTGGACAACGGCGAGGCCTAGGAAGGGGACGACACGTAGGCAGGGAAGACTCGGCAGTTCTTTCCCACGCGGAGGGGAGTACGACTGTACAAGGGTTTACTGGTTCGTCTGCCGTCGCTGGAGAATAACAGCAGGTGTGGGTGAGTAGAGGGATGGCTAGGCCAGCGATGGGAGTATGGTGGGGCGGTGAGGCCTGCGCGGTAGCACAGCCGGCTGCGGGGAGGAGGCAGCAGGCAGTCCCGCCGGCGCTTGTTTGAGCGGCTGGAGCAGGAAGTGCAGAGATTGAAGAAGCACGACGGCCGTTGGATGGACATCCAACAGTCAGTGCTTGTGCGTCAACCTTTTTTTAGGAAAGCCTCTAATCTGTGGAAAACAACATACAACCCATCTGCCATTATTTCTAATAATTTACAGCCCATTTGCTAATTCTTAAGGATTTTTTGGAGCCCATATTCTTTTTGTTAGCATTACAGCCCATATTGTGGCCACGGTTAAAAAATTATACGAAATTTTGCATATTTCGGTGCGGTCCGAACTGTTTAATCCCGAAAGTTCGACTCACATTCAAACTGATTTAAAAAATAAATGTATATCAATATAAAATCCAACAAATTTTCCACACATAAAAATTAATGTAATTTAAAATCTTGAAATGAAAAAAAAGATATTTGAAACTAATTGCCGGTATGATGTGTTTTAAAAATGTACATCCCATTTCTCATTACTGATGGGCCATTTTCTCGGCCAGCCGAATGAAAGCTCTCCTTGTCTTGAAAGATTTGCAGCCCAACAGGCCTGACAAAGCGTCTTTCTTGGCAAATCACAAAAAAACTAGGCTGTGGCCGTGGACCCAGCTGTCAGCCTCTCCACGTACAGTACTCTTCCGATGGAAGTCGTTCCTTGACCACGTTGACCACGCCGCACGGAGAGCACCACAGCGGTGGACGACGGCGAGGCCTAGGAAGGGGACGACGCGGAGCCGGGGAAGACGCGGCAGTGGAAGCCCGTGCGGAGAGGAGTACGAGGGCTCACTGGTTCGGCTGCGGTGTGAGGCTACCGTCGCCGCAGGGCCTGGCCAGCGGTGGGAATAGTAGGCCTCTGGGGCAGCACAGCCGGCCACGGGAGGCAGGAGCATGCGGCACAACCGGCGCTGCTTTGGGCGGCTGGAGCAAGAAGACCAGAGGTTGAAGAAGCACTACGGCCGTTGGATGGACATCGTACGGTCACTAGAGCTAGAATCGTTCATATTGACTAAGTTGACAAAGCCCTTCGTCCCCATCAACTTAGTAGGCCCACAAGTCAGCCTCCCACCAAGGCGGGTCCCAGCTAGCCGGGGGAGTATTCATTTTTTTGTGCATAATAAGGAGGCACTTCCGGTGGGTCCGAGCTGACAGCGGGGGGAACGTTTTTTTCGTGAAATACGGTGGTCCGTCCGGTGGGTCCCAGCTGTCAGGGGGAAACAATTTTTTTCGCAAAATACTAGTGGCCCGTCCGGTGGGTCCCCGCTGTCAGGTGGAGGAATAATCATTTTCTGCGTAATAAGGAGGCACTTCCTTGCGGCTGCCGTGGACCCAGTTGTCAGCCTCTCCACGTATAGTACTCTTCCGATGGAAGTCGGTCGTTGACCACATTGACCACGCCACGCCGAGAGCACCACGGCAGTGGACGACGGCGAGGCCTAGGAAGGGGACGACGCGGAGCCGGGCAAGACGCGATAGTGGATGCCCACGCGGAGAGGAGTACGAGCGTTCACTGGTTCGGCTGTGGTGTGAGACTGCCGTCGCCGCAGAATAACAGGGGGTGTGGGTGAGTGGAGGGATGGCCTGGCCAGTGGTGGGAGTAGTATGGGGGCGGTGTGGCCTCCGCGGTAGCACAGCCGGCCACGGGAGGCAGGAGCAGGCGGCACGACCGGCGCTGCTTTGGGCGGCTGGAGCAAGAAGACCAGAGGTTGAAGAAGCACTATGGCCGTTGGATGGACGTCATACGGTCACTAGAGTATTGACTAAGTTGACAAAGCCCTCTGTCCCTGTCAACTTAGTAGGCCCACAAGTCAGCCCAACAATATGGTGGGTCCCAGCTAGCAGGGGGGTATTCATTTTTTTGGGCGTAATAAGGAGGCACTTCCTTGCGTGCGAAGATATAGCTGGTGGGTCCGACCTGTCAGCGGGGGGAAGGTTTTTTTCGCGAAATACAGAGGCCCTTCCTGTGGGTCCTAGCTGTCAGGTGGAGGAATCATTATTTTGCGCGTAATAAGGAGGCATTTCCTTGCGTGCGGCCATGGACCCAGCTATCAGCCTCTCCACGTACAGTCCACTTCCGATGGATGTCGTTCATTGACCACGTTGACCAGGCCGCGCCGAGAGCACCAGGGCGGTGGACGACGGCGAGGCCTAGGAAGGGAACGACACGGAGCCAGGGAATACTCGGCAGTTGTTTCCCACGCGGAGGAGTACGAGGGTTTATTGGTTCGTCTGCCGTCGCCGGAGAATAACAGCATGTGTGGGTGAGTAGAGGGATGGCTAGGCCAGCGATGGGAGTACGGTGGGGCCGTGAGGACTGCGCGGCAGCATAGCCGGCCGCGGGAGGAGGGAGCAGGCAGTCCCGCCGGCGCTTGTTTGAGCGGCTAGAGCATGAAGAGCAGAGATTGAAGAAGCACGACAGCCTTTGGATGGACATCCAACAGTCACTGCTCTCATGTGTTGACTAAGTTGACAGGGCGTTGCGTGTGCGTCAACCTTTTTTTTATGAAAGGATACGCGTCAACCTGTAGTAGGTGCACAAGTCAGCCTCAAATCTGTGGAAAACAGCATACAGCCCATCTGCCATTATTTCTAATAAAGTACAGCCCATTTGCTAATTCTTAAGAATTTTTTTGGAGCCCATCTTCTTTTTGTTAGCATTACACCCCATATTGTGGCCACGGTTAAAAAGTATACAAAATTTTGCATATTTCGGTGCGGTCAACTGTTTTTAATCCAGAAATATCGATTCACATTCAAACTATTTTGAAAAATAATTTATATAAATATAAAATCCAAATAATTGTCCACGCATAAAAATCAATGGAATTTAAGATCTTGTAATGAAAAAAAATTGAAACTAATTCCTAGTTTGATGTGTTTTAAAAATGTACAGCCCATTTCTGGGCAAACCGAATGAAACTCTCCTCGTCTTGAAAGATTTGCAGCCCAGCAGGGCCGATAAAGCAAGTAGGCCTTGTTTGGGTATTTCTTTTTAAAAAATAGAACTGGGCTAGCCATTTTCAGCAAGAAAAAAACACAACTGGGCTCATGATGTGGTAAACATAAATAAAACCCTGGCTAGACGGGCCACAGCCCCCGCACAACCCCGTTGTTACCCTGATCCGTCGCTAAAACTAGTATAAATAACAACTGCTTGTTCCCCAAAAAAACTGCGCGACTTGCTGGGTCCTTGGTGTCAGCCGCTCGTAGTGTAATTCTCTCGTTTATTGACTACGTTGACAATGGCGTGAGCCCCAGATGTCCAAATATTAGGAGGAACCATATTTTTGGGCTTGTACTATAGAGGCACTTGCTTGCGTACTGCCATGACGCTGGTGGGTCCCTACTGACATCCTCTCCACGTAATCTCCTTGTTCCTCTCGGTTGTTGACGACGTTGACAATGCAAGAGGGCGGCGCACCGCGCACGGCGAGCGAACCAAGACCGCAAGGCGGAGGACGACGGCGAGGCCTCGGACGGAACGAACATGAGCCTTTGAAGATGCGCCGGTCCAGTCGCAGGCGGAGGGGAGTACGAGGGTTGACCGGTTCGGGCGCAGGTGCGTGTTGGGGCTGACGTCGCCGGAGAATAACAGGACGTGTGGGGGAATAGAGGGAGGGACTGGCCAACGTTGGAGGGTACATACGGTAGGCCGGCGGAGGCACAGCCAGCCATGGGAGGCGGGAGCAGGCGGAGCCGACGGGGTGGTTTGGTTTGGGCGGCTGGAGGAAGAAGAAGACAAGAGATAGAAGATACACGACAGATGTTGGATGTCAATCCAACGGCTGGTAGGCAGAATCGTTTGTTGACTGGCTAGTAAGTCGACACCACCTTGGATAGGATATTTCCTCGCGGGTCCCAAATGCCAGAATCCAAATCTGTAACGGTCATGCAGCCTTTCCTATGAAAATTTACAGCCCATTTGATGTGCTAGTTCGAAATAAGTTTGTGGGTGCTGGTGGGGGCTAATCACTTGGCTTCTGTAATGCACAGTGAGCTCCAGCAGCCGGCGAGAGTGATGTTATTTCCCTTGGTTGGGATTTGTTACAATATTTCACTCCAAATTAAACGAATGGCAAGCCATTTGCCTTGTTTCAAAGAAAATATGACAGTCACAGCCGAGTTGAAAAGGGCAGGAACATCTAACTCCAGCTTACAAACTGTACAAAAGCACGAGGGTTAATTGTTCATCAGGTTTACAAAAAAACCAGATTGAAAAGGGCAACAACATCTAACTCCAGCAATGTTTTCGGTAGTCACAGTCAAATGGATCGGTCAGGTCCATAGAATGAACATCCCGGGTCGTAAAATTTACTGGATTATGACCACAATATGTTGTAAATAGAAGCCCGACACGTTCAGAAGCTCTTTTGCCCACCTGAAACTCCTTTTTTTGCTCTTCGGCATACCAATCCGTCAAAACCATGCTGCTGATAAACTTAAGCCTGATGGACAATAGTAACCTCGCATTCAGCAGGAAGAATGTGACAAATCTTGTGTTTGCACGGTTGGCTACATATCGTTCCAGCGTTATTGTCTTCAATCGAATCTCATGAGAAGTGAGAAAATCCTGATGCTTACGAATCCACCGATTGGTTATAACTTTCTTACCCCGTCCTGTTGCCTAAATAGCCATGAAGATTGAAAATAGTTAAGGTCTAAAAGAAGAGTGTCGAAAGAGCAACAGCTGAACGGTTAATTCTAGTACACTATATGCGGGCTTCCAATGTGCGTGAAATTATCACCTTTATATACAACTTCTCCAGACATGGAAAGCATTGCAGCAAGCCAATAATCTTGTTCAGATCAAAACTATTCATTTGGATATATAAGATCTTGACAGAATCTAGCACCATTGATAGGCCATCCATGGAGAAACTCTTCATTGAGCATAGAACATAATATTAGTACAAAATGTGTACTCCAAGATGATATATAAATTATGCGCAGAAATTTAAAATGCAGCTTATGGTTACAAGTGTAGATGATAATATAAAGTACCAGAAGAACTGTGGAGCCAAACACCATATTGAAATGAGCACAGAGATCATGTATTACACCCAAGGTCTCCAGTTTAGGCGCAGAGAGGACGGTTATTTGCAACGGTGAATACCTAGAATCAAGGATCAACCTTTGAAGTGAAGGAGCATCTTGGATGATGAGCTGCCTTCCGTCAAAAGAAATTCCAATTCTTACAAGGTTAGGTGACTTTATTTGGAGACAACCGATTCTAACTGTGAAAACAAGCACCAAGCACTCCAGCGCAGGGCAACTGGAGTGGATGATGCTGTGCAATGAGGCCTCCGATATATGAACCCGCACAAGTGAAAGTTTCTTGAGAAATGGGAGTCGAAGGTTTAGTACCAGATTGTCTGGTAGGTAGCATAGCGCAAAGGTGGCAGTGTGGAGAGAGGACGAAAACCGCGAGATGGACATCGGTGCTGAGGGCACAAGTTCATGGCGTTCGGTATGTGGTATGTGATTTCCAGGGGAATAGTAGAACTCAAGCAGCTGTAGTTCTGTGAATTCAGGGGATTTCAGCCAGGCGTCCACCGTGCAGGGCATGGTATGCTCGCTCAGGTAGCATGACGGGATGCAGAGGCTTTGAACGGAGCCCTGTGGGAGGAGATGATGGCTCTGGGGATTTCAAAATCATTGAAGAGAGATAGCTGACGACAGTCGAGATTAAGGGCACGACACGCCATAGAGGGCGCCACCGAATTAAGAGGACTTGGGTGAGGCAGCAATCCTTGGTGGGGAGAAGCGAGATGATCTCCCCAAGGACGGCGTCCGGGAGATCACTGATGCGGTCCACCCGAGATTCTACGGGTTCCTGGGATCCGGTGGGGGCGGGGTCGCCGCTTCTCCCCGCGCTGCCGGGTGCGAGATCTACAACAGGCGTCACCGCTGGCGGGAGCCTCATCTTCTTGGTGCTGGGGTCAGCCGACTCCATTTTCCTCGAGGGCGTCGCGTCGCGCTCACGGATTTGAGCAGAGTAACGAATGACGAGCTTAGTTGTAGTGCGAGCGAAGAAGGGGAGCTTGGGGTTTTCTGTAGGAGTGAGGAAGAAGGGGAGCTCGGGTTTTCTATAGGAGTGAGGTGAGGAATTTGGGGGTACGAGTGGAGCGAGCTGACGTGAGGTGGGTGGGAGCGAGGAGGAAGAAGAGCACCCAGGTTATTTTGGGGGGGGGGGGGGGCGGTGTGCTGGGTGTGGGTAGCGCCTCTCATTCAGTAAATATATGGGCTTTTGAATTGATTTTACTATTTACTAGTGTGGATGAGCTGTTTTGTCTTGGGCCCAGAGAAACAATTACTACTAGTACAGTGGAGACACTCTACAGCTACCCAGAAAAACAATTACTACTAGTACAGTGGAGACACTGTACCGCTTCTGGCTCCTCCTAGGTCATTGAAACGTCTCCCTCTACTGAATGCCGTTATTCTTTTGTTCACCGACATGCGGGCCATGCAGCGCGCGAGCCCAAATGCCATCCACCAAATTAGAAGGCAGTATGCAGGCGGAGAGTCACCCCGGTCGTAGCGCGGCAGTAACGAGCCGCCGTATCACAAAACCCCACCTCCCCGCAGTCTAAGTTTGACGGACGAAGCAACCATCATTTCACTCTTCGCTGAATCCCCTTCTCCCTCACCGTCTTCAAGAAAGGCAACACTCGCATCTGCCACTGTTCTTCTCTCCGAACGAAGGGAAGGTAAGCGGATCCGTGATGTTGGTATATTTTCGTTTAGAGAAAAAAAAAGAACTTTTGCAAAGCAGTAACCGATCCTCACTCTCTTTTTTGTTTCATTGTCATTGCGATTGTGTTTTCCTTTCAGTGGTCTCCTAGTATTCGTCAGTTTCATGATGGACCAGGGAGAACCAGGCAAAGATCTACCGATATTGGAGCAGACGCGGGAGGCTGATCCCCACGAGACAGAGAGCTCCAAGAAGATGGAGGCAACCACCGAGCCGACCCCAGATACGCTCACGGCCACTACTGAGATGGTCAACGCCCCGTTTGAGGTTACAGCCCCCGTGGCACTGCAGGAGCAGTTTTCCCCCTTCGAGGATGTGTCCCCCCCCCCCCCCCCCGCTGAGCTGCCCAAGGTGATTTCCTTCTTTGCCGATCTCGATTGTGGTTTTTCATCTAAGTATGTGGTGATTTTTTTAGAAAAGGAAGTATGTGGTGATTAATAATGCAAAATTTTATTAGCTTCGATGCCATGCTATACATAGTGGTTTAAATAACTTGTGTTTCTTATACTGAAAAGTAATTCAGAATTTGTTTCTGTTTCAATTAGAGCCCTGATGCAGACAAGGATTGTGTGGTTGTACATGTGACTCGCTATGAGGCGGACGACCTGAATATACGCACTGGGAAAACAGAGTTCTTAGGCTGTTCGATCCTGGAAGCCATTTGCGGTTATACCAATGAAGAGTTGTATTCCAGCCTCACTGTTGTCAGGCGTGTTGTCCAGGGTGTACTGAAGCACAAGAAGTTCAAAGCTACTCCTTCGTTTGTGAGGCATACTGTTCTTGTCAAGCTTACGCAGGAAGATGACGTGGCATGCCTCCACAAACAAGTTTATCAGTGGAAAGGCCACAAGGTTGTCTTCATGAAGGTTCACAGGATTGAGCTGCTGCGGGACGTCCTCGATGATGTTCATGGCAAGGTCCGTCTTGTGTCCAGCCCAAATTAGATCGAGGCATGAAATAGTTGCCCCAGCTAGTGTTTAATAGTAGTTTGGATTGTGTCTAATTATCCGAACCTTGCCTATTATCGACCCCTCTGGGGCTAGTACTATGTTTGAATCCGTCTATGGGAACTGCTGCTACTTTTGTGTGCCCGTGAATCATGTGAGAACCATCGTAATTGTTGCCGAAACAGATGCGTCCTCACTAGTTTTTTCATGAATATGGCATGGTAAGACATAAGTTGTCATGGTTTATCATACGAGCAGTGTGTGTTTTGATGAAATAGAGCACTCGTTCGAGAAACGTGCGCCGACGTATACATAAGTACTTGTAAACACTGTTGGTGCTACCCCACTTGTAAGCAGTTGTGCAAAACACGGCACATTGGCTCAGCTCGCTTCAACACTAGGCTATCGACCAGCTAACAATCAACAATCTGCTGTCTGACATATAAGCAACTATGTATCTTGTTGCAGTGGTTCATGCAGTTAATTGAGGCCACAATGTAATAAATTCCAAACGTTCACACGCTAGTCCAGCGCTCATGTGGAACACTCACATTAAACTCGTCTTCATAAAAAACTTGAAAAGCATAAGTTAAGCAATTTTATACATCTCAATGATTCATAGAACATAACAAACATATACTAGTTCACAGCAAAAGACAAAGTTGTGAGAAGGTTTACAAATCAGGTAAAAACATGCAAGGCTGCTCTGAGCAAAGGGCCTCCCGGCAGGCTTAAATTTCCTCGAGTTCACTCTGGTTTTTTCTTGTTGCCACCATCCAGGGTTAGGTTCTCTCATTCCAGAATAACCAATTATAATTGTGGTCTCAGCTGGAATGCTGAACTGAACCATGCAGTGTACTGACCAGCTGAAATGCTTGTGCATTCCACTAAATTTAAGCACGGCTATTTGCAGAAATAAGCAGACCACAATGCCTCTTGTCCGCGCACCTGTCCAAAAAACCACCGTGTAGCCGTGCCAGCTAGTCCTCGGTCCATGGATGAACTGGTAGAAAGTGCATTTTGGACTAGGATGCAGTTGTTTTCGCTCGTCCCTGCACTGCAATCACAAAGTAAAACGTACGAATCAGCTTCTTTTAGATTACGTTGGTCATTCTACCTTAGTTACTACCAATGTAGGGATACCTTGAAGACGGGAGGTTAGACGACGGCAACGAGGGATAGCCATCTCATTTTGCGCAGTTGTACTAAAACTGAGGTGTGTGCTTTTGATTGCGCGGATAGAAACGATACGGAGACAGACATCCCGAAACGATATGGAGACAGACATCCCTGTTTGCGCAAATACGAAATACGGTTATTTAAACAGTGACAGATATTACTACTTTCCCCCGTTTCCTCTTAGAACCAAGTCCTAGATTCGTGCTACAGCTTTCCCACTTTCTTCCCTGTTTGAACCAACACTTTGAGTTGACTGTATGAACTAGCTTTACTTCTAATAATAGTAGAAGTCTAGGTGGCTTTGGAACAGCGGACGGAAGTAGAAAATGATCCACACGAAGGGGGCTGGGGCAGTAGAGCAAGGCAGGTTTCGAAGGAATATATACCCGAGGGTCGTCGGCATGTGGCAAAGACGGCGTCGGGAGGCCGCATCTTGGCCACAATACCGCAGGGAGGAAGAAGGGGTCGGAGGCCCTCCCGAGCCGGCGCTCTCTCGGAGAGAACGGCACGGCCGCCGATCGGGACGCGCGGGCAGCCGTTGGTCTCCTCCCTCGCCGCCGACGACAGCGTGAACGATGCACCTACACCCCTGCCCCGGTCGAGGTTGTCCGGCCGGATTTGTGACCAGCCGTGAGCTGAGAGAGAGTGTGGCCACCTATGTGTTGCTTAGATCTGGAGAGCATGAGAGAGTGAACGAGAGGAACCCTAGTAAAGCAAGCGCTAAGGCTCTTGCTTTTATATACAGTGGAGTGATTTTGTTGTACCAGCTTCAGAAAAATGCGCTCCTACGTGTACCCGCGAGTGGGTGTGAGAGAAGTAGTGCGTGCGTGCACCGCTTCTCTTCGTGAGAGTACAATATACTATGCCCAAAGAACGTTCGCCGCAAGAGTAATAGTATAAGTGTGTGAAGTGTGAGCTAAAATAAAATGTGTGCGCCGTCTTTTGTTTTTTAGAAGTTCTGAGGGTAGGGTGTGAAGAGCACATATGTGCATGACGTCTACCTGCAGATAGACGGTGGGTGCGACGTGCGAGTCTGCGAGAGGACTCGGGAGAGTCGTGACTCATGAGGGTGCGTGTGCGTGAGAGAGAGGGGGGCACGTATCAATGCAATGCATGTGTCCATAAATCATTATCCGACAAACGTTCGCCACAAGCCTTTTCCTGACGAACACCGTAAGAACCGTTAGATCGGCATCCGACAGTGTTAATTTTGCCATGTCATTTAACAGAACAGCTACTCCTCCTACACACAAATCTTCCACGTGAGTGTTAGCAACTGCCGTATGCTCCCTCCGTTCCGAAATGCAGTGCATATAGCTTTATTGAAAATTCGAACCTCGCAAACTTTTACCAAGTTTTCGTGTACCAAATTGCACATGTAGAATACCATGTATATATCATTTCATTCATCTTCGAGGGGTAACTATAAAGATGGGTGATGAGTCTACAAAGAAAGACCATCGTATCACCCGCAGCAATTTCAAGCATCCTTTAGTGTCGAGGAATATCATAGGAACTCTATATGATATGATTTTTATAGGATTTTTTCCTTTAGAGCCAATTGGTTCATAGGAATAGATTCATATACTCCACATTTCAAAGGAATAAACATGATATCATTTCTATAGCTTTAGAGCCACTTGGTTCATATGAATGGATTCCTATACTCCCTTAATTTCAAAGGAAAATAAACATTAGCGTATATTCAATAGAAAAGTTCCTATGATATGAACCAAATTACATCTCTTTTCTAATCCCTCCTCATAGGAATTGAGATACATGTCATCTCTAGATTCAATAGAAAAGTTCCTATGATGTGAACCAAATGACATCTCTTTTTCAATCCCTACTCATAGGAATTGAGATGCTCCATGTCATCTCTTTCCCTACAACTTCCATGTATACATCTTCTATTCCTAAATAGATAGTACAACCCACTAGTAGCTTTTTTCCAAAACATGCAACTATGGCACAAGAACTATATAGTGTGCCAATAACTTTGAAAGATGGTCGCTGGATGAAGCTAACCCGACAGTGCAGAGATAGGCAAATCCGAGCACTACTGGCCGTTGGATATCATCAACATTCTACCAGATCTGCCACATGTACAATTTAGAAGACTCCATGGTTGAACTTAAGCATAATGCACAAACCTCAAAACACAAGCACTTCTCCTTTGTTCTAGAATCTTCTGTATCATAATCGATTATTATTTTCTAAATGAATTGCCATTATTTGTTTTTTACTTTATGATTTACAATGCACAACCCCATGAATCTTAACATTTTTATAAAACTAATTGATTTTGAATGAGATGAACTATAAGAACTAAACGAACATCTACATCATGCATATATGACTCAAAGCTTTACATGCTATAGTGTGTATTTATTCATAATTTGGTTTCAAAATCTCATGCGTTCAATACATGTGTACCTTACTAGTTTTGAGTAGAGTAGCAAATTTCACAAGGCCCCGGGTATATCAAAATGCAGGGCCCATGCATCATTGCCTTTCGGTCGAATCTACGTCCACAATTTTTTGTACGTACTATATCTCCACTGGTCCCCGAACCCAAAATGCTGCCTCATTCCCGTAAAACCAAGCGGCCCACACATATTTAAGGCGTCGATTCGAACCCGTTTACTACGACGTGGCCCCGCACGCCGTAGTACTCCTACAAACCCTACCGCCGCACTCATCATCGGTTTTCTTCAAGAGGACGAGGGAGAAGCCGATTTGTAGTGGAGGCGCTTTAAAAAAGGATCTGTAGTGGAGACCCCTACCCTAGGGTGCCCTAGGTAGCTGCCGCACACATCATTGTTTTCTCTTTTCTTTATGCTCTTGCGCCCTAGAGTGAAATGATGGTTGCTTCGTCCGTCCAGCTTAATGCTGTAGCGACCAGACCTCAAATGGCCTGTGCTGCTGTGCACCAGTGTCATCCCTGGATCAGTAATGCTGACACGCACAGTACAAATGGAGGATTTATAACAGAGTAGCAATCACACACTTATTACATCGAATATCTCCGAAGAGATTAAGTATGATAAACATGGCTTAAGGCCATCTAAACGATAACAGCGGAAGACTTGGAAGATAAGTGAGTCCATCAACTCCAGCGGCATCACTGAGTATAAGACCACGACCTAAGGCACCTTACTCGTCGTCTGAAAAGTCTGCTACATGAAACGTTGCAGCCCGAAAACGGGTCAGCACATGGAATATGCTGGCAATGTAACACATAGAGAACAATGAACAATGATAATGCTATACTATATGCATATATGGCTGGTGGAAAGCTCTATGGTTACAGTTTTTGCGAAAAGCCAATTTTATCCTACTACAAAGGAATAAATTTTTTTACTATCATGGTGGTTGAAACATTGAGAAGGTACCTCCAACTCAATCCCAATTAAGTGTCATCATTAACCCAACAAAATTAATTAAAAGTATCACGGTGATGAGATTCAAATGATAATCCAGGTACTAGATACTCAAGTTGTCCATAACCGGGGACACGGCTAATCATGATCAGTTTGTACACTCTGCAGAGGTTTGTGCACTTTTCCCCACAAGACTCGATCGCCTCCGCTTGATTCTCGCACTGCATGATGTTTGAGAAACGGATGACCGAGACACAGTCTTTCAGAAACAGTCACTCTCTACTCTGGATGGACCGGTACACCTACTTTCCCCTACATCTGCTAGTCCACCTCTTCAAGAGATCCTGTAACCTACTCAGCTATGCTAGAGCCCATAATAGCTTGCGGCTGCACACGGAAGTTTCTAGCATGAAAATCTTATGATCCCTTTGAGCCTGGGTGGCGGACCTTATACATACAGACAACACTGGGTTCTCCAGGTGTCTCAATCCACCCAGATGTGAGTTTTAGTTGCCACCTTAAGTTGAACCATTTATTAAACACTCACATCTGTCATGAATATCTCTCAAACCCAATCCACGTCTACGCATAGCATGGCGATAATAAAAGCAACGTAGAAGTAACTCCCGAGGGTTTGATAGAAAAACAGGTAATAGGTACTACCTCAACTACTCCCCAATACCCACAGTTTATTAGATCCTAATCATGCAATGTGTTTGAGGAAATAGATCTAATGCAATAAGACTGGGTATGAACGGGGTATGATCAAAGTGTTACTTGCCTTGCTGATGATCCGCGAAAACTAACGAGTCGAAGTAACAAGCGGCACACTCCGGGTACTCTATCGCAACAAACAAGCATACAATCAGTACTCATCTAATGCACAGGTAAAACTCGAATGAAAGATTCAACCAGAAAGTTCAACTTAAGAACTCCGGTTTGCAAAAAGAATCAACTCGAAAGAAGCAACGAAAGTCGAACGGCGGAAGAAAGAAACTTCGTTTGCTAATCTGGATCTAGGTCAAATTTTACTGTTGCAAAAACTTGTTTGAGTAGATTAAACGGAAAGAGAATTTCGAGACGAAACTCTAGGCGCTTGAATCACCTGATTCCGATAAACGAGCGAAAAGTTAAACAGATTCAAAAATTCGATCAGAAATCGAATCTGAGAAAATAACGAGAAAATCCAACGAAAAGAAAAATGGACGAACGGTTAAATAACGGACGTTCGTTAACAGAGAAAAACCGATGAACGTGTTCGTTAAAACGAACGGTTCGGTAAACGCTCGCGTAATAAGAAAACCGAAAAAAAACCGATCTAGGGTTTTTTTTAAACAAAAGGTTTTTTTTCTTCAGAAAACCGGTCAACACGACGAACGGCGGCGGCAGTACCTCGACGGGCTCGCTCCGGCGAGGGGCTCCGGCGGGCGGGGTCGGCGGCGGGGGTGCGGGGCTAGGGGCGGCGGCGAGGGGCTCCGGCTCGGGGCTCCCGGCGGCGAGGCGGCGAGGCAAAAGGCGGGCGGCGGCGGGGCTAGATGCGGCGGCGGCGGCGGCTCCTCCGGCGATGGTGGCGGCGAAAACGGAGAGGGGGCGGGGTATATATGGAGGGGGGGGGCGAGGGCGGCTTGGGGGAGGGGCAACCGAGGCGGCGGCGGCGTCGTGGCTCGGCCGGACTCCGGCGGCCGTGCGGGAAGAGGAAACCGGCGA
This sequence comes from Aegilops tauschii subsp. strangulata, assembly GCF_002575655.3. Taxonomy (NCBI): domain Eukaryota; kingdom Viridiplantae; phylum Streptophyta; class Magnoliopsida; order Poales; family Poaceae; genus Aegilops; species Aegilops tauschii. The sequence continues at coordinate 202,771,986 of NC_053035.3, read as the reverse complement.
GGCGGGCCGTCGGCTGGGCCTTTGGCCCAGTCGGCGCGCGGGCGCGCGTTTTTTTTTTAAATTCCGCGAAGAAAAATGCGTAGAAAAATAAATAAAACTCAGAAAAATATGAAATAAATTTTCTCCGTCTAGTTAGAAAATCTAGAATAGGGTGAACATTTTTAAAATCAAAAATAAACATTTTTGAAAACATGCATATTTTTAAATGCAATAAAAATTGCAAATAAAATCCAATAAATTCCAAAATAATGTTTTTAACATTTTTCCTCCAGTATTTCAATTGTTTTGGAGAATTCATATTTTCTCCTCTCGTTCATCTTAAAAATGAAATATTTTTCCGGAGAGAAAAATAATTAAAATCCCAATCCTCGTTTGAAAAAAAATCAAATAAGAAAATTTGAGAAAATCCCCAACTCTCTCCGAGGGTCCTTGAGTTGCTTAGGATTTATTGAGGATTTGTCAAAATGCAGTAAAACATGATATGCAATGATGATCTACGTATAACATTCCAAATTGAAAATTTGGGATGTTACAAACCTACCCCCCTTAAGATGAATCTCGCCCTCGAGATTCGGGTTGGCTAGAAAACAGGTGGGAGTGGTTTTTCCGTAGATCTTCCTCTCGCTCCCAGGTGGCCTCATCTTCGGTGTGGTGACTCCACTGAACTTTGCAAAACTTGATAACCTTGCTGCGGGTAACTCGGCTGGCATACTCGAGAATCTTAACTGGCTTCTCCTCATAGGTCAAATCACTTTCCAACTGAATCGCTTCCAGTGGCACAGTATCTCTCAGTGGTATCCCAGCCATCTCTGCGTGGCACTTCTTCAACTGCGAAACATGAAATACATCATGTACTCCAGACAATCCTTCGGGCAATTCCAACTTATAGGCAACTTCTCCCATACGTTCCAACACTCTGTATGGTCCAATAAAACGAGGCGCTAACTTTCCCTTAACTCCAAAGCGCTTCACTCCTCGAAGTGGTGATACTCGAAGATACACTCTGTCTCCGACTTCATGAACTGTCTCCTTTCGTTTAGAATCAGCATAACTCTTCTGCCTGGATTGGGCTACCTTGAGCCTATCGCGAATCAACTTCACCTTCTGTTCAGACTCCTTAATCAAATCTGGTCCAAACAACTGACGGTCTCCAACTTCGTCCCATAACAACGGTGTTCTACACCTTCTTCCGTACAAAGCTTCGAAAGGGGCCATCTTCAAACTGGTTTGATAACTGTTGTTATAAGAAAACTCCGCATATGGCAAATTGTCGTCCCAACTTGATCCATAATCTAGCGCACAAGCTCTCAACATGTCCTCCAAAATCTGGTTGACTCTTTCAGTCTGTCCATCTGTCTGCGGGTGAAATGCTGTACTAAATTCCAGCCTGGTTCCCAATGTTTCATGCAACTGCTCCCAAAACTTCGAGGTAAATTGGGTTCCTCTGTCTGATACAATGGTCCTCAGAACTCCATGCAAACACACTATCCTGGTCATGTATATCTTTGCCAACTTAGCACTGGTGTAAGTGGTCTTTACTGGAATGAAATGAGCCACTTTCGTCAAATGATCGACTATAACCCATATCGAGTCATAGCCTGAATGGGTCCTGGGTAATCCTGTGATAAAATCCATGCCTATTTTATCCCACTTCCATTCGGGTATCGGCAATGGCTGTAACAATCCTGCTGGCTTCTGATGCTCTGCCTTCACTCTATGACATACATCACAAACTGCTACATACTCCGCAATATCCTTCTTCATTCTGGTCCACCAGAAAATATTCTTCAAATCCAAATACATCTTGGTATTCCCTGGGTGAATCGAGTATGGTGAATCATGGGCTTCTTGCAAAATCAACTTCCTGATCTCCGGATCATTTGGTACATATACACGGTCTTCAAACCATAAGGTATCGTGCTCATCCTCACGAAATCCCTTGGCTTTTCCTGTGCTCATCTTCTCCTTTATCTCTTCAATCTCCTTGTCTGCCTTCTGAGCTTCTCTGATCTTTTCCATCAAGATAGACTGAATCTCCAATGTCGCTAAATAGCCTCTAGGGACTATCTCCAAACATAGCTCACGTAGGTCCTCGGCTAACTCCTGAGGTAACTCTCCTGTAATGATGTTGTTGACATGACTCTTGCGGCTCAACGCGTCTGCTACTACGTTAGCCTTTCCGGGGTGATAATGGAATCTCATATCATAGTCTTTGATGAGCTCCAACCATCTCCTCTGTCTGAGGTTTAACTCCTTCTGCGTGAAAATGTACTTCAAACTCTTGTGATCCGTGTACACCTCACAATGGTTTCCGATGAGAAAATGTCTCCATGTCTTCAATGCATGCACCACGGCTGCTAACTCCAAATCATGCATAGCATAATTCTTCTCATGGGGTTTCAGTTGTCGTGAAGCATACGAAACAACTCTTCCTTCCTGCATAAGCACTGCTCCAAGTCCTCGACGAGAATCGTCGCAATAAACTTCATAGTCCTTGCATTGATCTGGCAGAATCAACACTGGTGATGTAAACAACCGTTTCTTCAACTCTTGGAAACTAGCTTCACATGCCTCAGTCCAATTAAACTTGGTGTCCTTCTTCAATAGCTCAGTCATGGGCTTAGCAATCCTTGAGAAATTTTCGATAAATCTCCGGTAGTATCCTGCAAGTCCAAGAAAACTCCGGATTTCTCCAACTGTCGTGGGTGATTCCCAACTTGTCACTGTGTCAACCTTGGCAGGGTCTACTGCTATTCCTTCTCCAGAAATAACATGTCCAAGGAATCCAACTTCCTTCAACCAAAACTCACATTTGCTGAACTTGGCGTATAACTGATGTTCTCTGAGCTTCTCAAGTACCAATCGCAAATGCTCCTCATGCTCCTCTTCATCCTTGGAAAAGATTAAAATATCATCAATGAACACCACGACAAACTTATCCAAAAACTCCATAAACACTTTGTTCATCAGGTTCATGAAATAGGCAGGTGCGTTAGTCAGTCCAAATGACATAACGGTATACTCATACAATCCATATCTGGTGGTAAAAGCCGTCTTGGGTATATCCTGCTCTCGAATCTTTAACTGATGGTATCCCGATCGTAGATCGATCTTGGAAAATACTTTAGCTCCTTGCAGGCGGTCAAACAAATCATTGATCATTGGCAGTGGGTACTTGTTTTTGATGGTCACTTCATTCAATCCTCGGTAATCAACAACCATCCTTAGTGATCCATCTTTCTTCTCTACTAGAAGTACTGGTGATCCCCAAGGTGACGAACTTGGGCGAATATAGCCTTTATCCAGTAACTCCTTGATCTGCTTCTTAATTTCCTCCAAATCCTTTGCGGGCATCCTGTACGGTCTCTTAGATATTGTCCCTGTGCCTGGCAAAAGTTCAATCAAAAACTCAATGTCTCTATCCGGTGGCATGCCTGGCAACTCTTCTGGAAATACATCCGGATAGTCCTTCACCACTCGTACTTCCTCCTGTACAACTCCTGATAAGGAATTCACTTGAGTCCTCTTCGGCATATGCCGGGATACATACTTGATCCTTTTTCCTTCCGGGGTGGTAAGCAAAATCGTCTTGTTGGCACAATCGATGTTTCCTCCATACAACGATAGCCAATCCATTCCCAAAATCACATCCAAACCTTGCGATTCCAAAACAATGAGGTCTGTGGGGAAAACATGCCTTCCAATGGCCAACGGTATCTTAAAACATCCTTGGGTGGCCATATATTCTGCTCCTGGCGAGGTTACTAACATGGGGGTTTTGAGAACTTGGGTGGACATCTTAAACTTGTTTACGAATCCCCTTGATATGTATGAATGCGATGCACCAGTATCGAAAAGAACAGTTGCAGTAAATGACTTAACCAAAAACTTACCTATTACTGCATCAGGCTGAGCTTCAATCTCCTCCACGCTCAGGTGGTTCACATGTCCTTTGTTGAACGGGTTCGGCTTCTTCCCAGAGCTTCCATTGCCGTTTCCATTTTGGACTTCGGGACAATCAGTTGCATAATGTCCCGTCTTCTGGCACTTGAAACAAGTAATGTGACTTAGATCTCTCTTGGTTGGGGTAGATGGGTTGGTGCGGTTCTGTCCGTTTCCTCCTCCATTCCCATTACCATTCTTGGAGCCATTATGGTTGTGCGAACTACCTCCTCCATGGGTATGCTGAAATTGTCCTCCTGGCTTCGGGGTAAAACGTGGCTTCTGCTGGGCTCCAGAATTGTACTTCCCTTGTCCATACTTCCTCTTGCGGTTTTCAATCTGTTGTTGTTTCCCTTCTATCATGAGAGCTCTATCTACCAGCTCCTGTTAGTTGTTGAAGGTTGCTACCATCAACTGCATACTCAGCTCGTCATTCAATCCTTCCAGAAATTTCTCCTGCTTGGCAGCATCCGTAGCAACGTCATCTGGTGCATAACGTGCTAACTTACTGAAATCTTCCACATACTGGCCTACGGTGCGTCCTCCTTGGCGTAGGTTGCGAAACTCACGCTTCTTCATAGCCATAGCTCCTGCTGAAACATGAGCTGTACGGAAAGCTTGCTGAAACTGGTCCCATGTGACAGTGTCTATGGGGTGCGTGGCTGTATAATTCTCCCACCATGATGCTGCGGGTCCATCAAGCTGATGTGCGGCAAAACGTACTCTTTCCGCATCTGTGCATCCTGCAGTGGTCAACTCCCTTCCAACTTTGCGGAGCCAATCATCTTCTACAATCGGCTCGGTGCTACTAGAAAACACCGGCGGGTTTAGCCTTAAGAAACGGGCTAAGTGATCAACAGGTGGTGGTGGCGGTGGGTTGTTGTTGTTGTTGCCTTGGTTCTGAACTAACACTTGCATCAGGGCATTCTGTTGCTGAATCAACTGGGTGATCTCTGGCGGGAAAACAAATCCGGTGTCGCGTCTCGGAGGCATCTGGTAGGTTTAGAAAGGATGAGAATTAAGAATAGAATGAGGTCTAGAGAGAAAACACTACCCATATGCTCATGAGACAAATTCAATCAATATCACTCAATCAATCCAAACAAGGCAAAACAATCGATCTAACTTGCGTTACAAGGTGCTCGAGCTAAACTATTAAATGGGGGAAAACTACTACTGATATGGTGGTCTACTAGAAATTCTGATCCGTTGAAGACTCCATGATGTCTGCTCCAGCTTCATCAATCCATTCATCTTCACTTGGTTCCGAGTCAGTGTCATCGATGATGATGTAGTTATCCGGACAAGTGCATTCATCGACTTCTGGTTTTGGCACTGGATTTCCCACGAATGCTCCAATCTTATTCTCCAGGTCGTCAATCTTCCCTACTAGTGCGTTGATTTCCTCCAGATAGTCTTCGCGTGTAGCCCTGAGTTCTTCTTGGAGTTCCTTGATCTTCGTGAATGCCTTCTTCAGTTCTTCCTTGTCCGTGCATATCTGGTTCTCCTGGCGTCGAATATGTTGGTTCTGCTCCTGGATGAAAGCTGCAATTGATCCATCCTTCTTGGTCTTGATCATCTCCCATTGTGCGTCTCGACGTCCACAAATTTGATAAATTGTATCCTTAAGCTCCTGGTGATAGACTTCTCCAATGCGTCCCATGGCGATGTGTGCGGCCATGCTCTTCCCTAAACTCCAAGTTGGTGCTTCGAAAACCATTCTTATGGGTTCCGTAATTGGCGCAAACGTCCTTCCTGGAATGATAACTTGAATCTTCCAGCTCTCCTCTTCAGGTAATGTAGCGTTGTAGGTTCCGGTGATGCTTGGTATTCCTATGTTCAAGTACTTGGTGACTTCCTTCAAGTGTCGACCAAACGGCATGTCTTCGTCGGGTTGCATGAAGTTGCTCCTTGCATTCGCCATTCCTAAAATAGTAGAAGTGGAGAGGGGTCAGAAATGAGAAGAGAGAAGTTTTTGTAGGGCTTAAGCTTAGTGGTCGTGTCCTATAGTCAGCGTGTGCTCTGATACCAACTTTGTAGCGACCAGACCTCAAATGGCCTGTGCTGCTGTGCACCAGTGTCATCCCTGGATCAGTAATGCTGACACGCACAGTACAAATGGAGGATTTATAACAGAGTAGCAATCACACACTTATTACATCGAATATCTCCGAAGAGATTAAGTATGATAAACATGGCTTAAGGCCATCTAAACGATAACAACGGAAGACTTGGAAGATAAGTGAGTCCATCAACTCCAGCGGCATCACTGAGTATAAGACCACGACCTAAGGCACCTTACTCGTCGTCTGAAAAGTCTGCAACATGAAACGTTGCAGCCCGAAAACGGGTCAGCACATGGAATATGCTGGCAATGTAACACATAGAGAACAATGAACAATGATAATGCTATACTATATGCATATATGGCTGGTGGAAAGCTCTATGGTTACAGTTTTTGCGAAAAGCCAATTTTATCCTACTACAAAGGAATAAATTTTTTTACTATCATGGTGGTTGAAACATTGAGAAGGTACCTCCAACTCAATCCCAATTAAGTGTCATCATTAACCCAACAAAATTAATTAAAAGTATCACGGTGATGAGATTCAAATGATAATCCAGGTACTAGATACTCAAGTTGTCCATAACCGGGGACACGGCTAATCATGATCAGTTTGTACACTCTGCAGAGGTTTGTGCACTTTTCCCCACAAGACTCGATCGCCTCCGCTTGATTCTCGCACTGCATGATGTTTGAGAAACGGATGACCGAGACACAGTCTTTCAGAAACAGTCACTCTCTACTCTGGATGGACCGGTACACCTACTTTCCCCTACATCTGCTAGTCCACCTCTTCAAGAGATCCTGTAACCTACTCAGCTATGCTAGAGCCCATAATAGCTTGCGGCTGCACACGGAAGTTTCTAGCATGAAAATCTTATGATCCCTTTGAGCCTGGGTGGCGGACCTTATACATACAGACAACACTGGGTTCTCCAGGTGTCTCAATCCACCCAGATGTGAGTTTTAGTTGCCACCTTAAGTTGAACCATTTATTAAACACTCACATCTGTCATGAATATCTCTCAAACCCAATCCACGTCTACGCATAGCATGGCGATAATAAAAGCAACGTAGAAGTAACTCCCGAGGGTTTGATAGAAAAACAGGTAATAGGTACTACCTCAACTACTCCCCAATACCCACAGTTTATTAGATCCTAATCATGCAATGTGTTTGAGGAAATAGATCTAATGCAATAAGACTGGGTATGAACGGGGTATGATCAAAGTGTTACTTGCCTTGCTGATGATCCGCGAAAACTAACGAGTCGAAGTAACAAGCGGCACACTCCGGGTACTCTATCGCAACAAACAAGCATACAATCAGTACTCATCTAATGCACAGGTAAAACTCGAATGAAAGATTCAACCAGAAAGTTCAACTTAAGAACTCCGGTTTGCAAAAAGAATCAACTCGAAAGAAGCAACGAAAGTCGAACGGCGGAAGAAAGAAACTTCGTTTGCTAATCTGGATCTAGGTCAAATTTTACTGTTGCAAAAACTTGTTTGAGTAGATTAAACGGAAAGAGAATTTCGAGACGAAACTCTAGGCGCTTGAATCACCTGATTCCGATAAACGAGCGAAAAGTTAAACAGATTCGAAAATTCGATCAGAAATCGAATCTGAGAAAATAACGAGAAAATCCAACGAAAAGAAAAACGGACGAACGGTTAAATAACGGACGTTCGTTAACAGAGAAAAACCGATGAACGTGTTCGTTAAAACGAACGGTTCGGTAAACGCTCGCGTAATAAGAAAACCGAAAAAACCGATCTAGGGTTTTTTTTAAACAAAAGGTTTTTTTTTCAGAAAACCGGTCAACACGACGAACGGCGGCGGCAGTACCTCGACGGGCTCGCTCCGGCGAGGGGCTCCGGCGGGCGAGGTCGGCGGCGGGGGTGCGGGGCTCGGGGCGGCGGCTCCGGCGGCGAGGGGCTCCGGCTCGGGGCTCCCGGCGGCGAGGCGGCGAGGCAAAAGGCGGGCGGCGGCGGGGCTAGATGCGGCGGCGGCGGCGGCTCCTCCGGTGATGGTGGCGGCGAAAACGGAGAGGGGGCGGGGTACATATGGAGGGGGGGCGAGGGCGGCTTGGGGGAGGGGCAACCGAGGCGGCGGCGGCGTCGTGGCTCGGCCGGACTCCGGCGGCCGTGCGGGAAGAGGAAACCGGCGAGGCGGGCCGTCGGCTGGGCCTTTGGCCCAGTCGGCGCGCGGGCGCGCGTTTTTTTTAAAAATTCCGCAAAGAAAAATGCGTAGAAAAATAAATAAAACTCAGAAAAATATGAAATAAATTTTCCCCGTCTAGTTAGAAAATCTAGAATAGGGTGAACATTTTTAAAATAAAAAACAAACATTTTTGAAAACATGCATATTTTTGAATGCAATAAAAATTGCAAATAAATTCCAATAAATTCCAAAATAATGTTTTTAACATTTTTCGTCCTGTATTTCAATTGTTTTGGAGAAGTCATATTTTCTCCTCTCGTTCATCTTAAAAATGAAATATTTTTCCGGAGAGAAAAATAATTAAAATCCCAATCCTCGTTTGAAAAAAAATCAAATAAGAAAATTTGAGAAAATCCCCAACTCTCTCCGAGGGTCCTTGAGTTGCTTAGGATTTATCGAGGATTTGTCAAAATGCAATAAAACATGATATGCAATGATGATCTATGTATAACATTCCAAATTGAAAATTTGGGATGTTACAAATGCGGGAAAGGTGGGGCTTTGTGATTTGGCCCCTCATCGCTCATTTTCTACTACTGCGGCGCTACGACCGGGGTGCCTCCAATTCCAACCGCTGCTCCGAACTGTAATTTGGTGCATCGCACGTGGAACAAGACGGTGCATGAGCCACATGTCGCCAAAGGGGTCCTGTTAAGTGTGTCGCCATTTTGTGTGCAGACTGACCCTGCTTGAGTTGCTACGCCAACACGACAGGAGCAGCCTACCACTTGGTTTTGCTCCTTGGTGAATCCCGACTATATTGATCTAAAAAGATACATGCTGAACTACCCTCTCCGTCTCAGTTTTTTTTAGTTTTTAGGCGTCTCGGTTTATAGGGTTTGCACATAGTTCTAGGTCATCCATTTGACTAACTAAATATGAGTTACTATGTCACAAAAAGTATATCATTGGATTCTTAAGCGGATGTAGTTGTATTCAAAAGCCGAGGGCGGGGCTTTTCCTGCGCGGTAGGCGGGGCAATTCCGCCTAGTCGGTTCGACAGAGACGCGAGAAGACGAGGGAGTAGGCTGCTGCAAACGTAGGGCTGTGTGATTTGACAGCGAGTTACTGCTGGACAGGTGGGGCCCCGTGATTTGACTTGCCATTATCATTTTAACTGCGGCGCTACGACCGGCGTGTGTCTCCCGATTCTTGACCACCTCCATACAGGTGCCTCTCCCAATGCTCCACCATGTAGTAGAGGCTGGCTCTTGCATGAGAGCCCACTTCTCCACTTTTTCCTTGCCTCTCTTTCCTCCACATATGCAAAAATGCCATGTAAAGCGCACTATTGTACTTACTTTTACTTGCTCCTACAGGTGCTTAAGCTTGCCACATAGGCATAAAGTCTGATGTGGCAAGTTAATCAAGAAGAGAGAGACTAGTTTGGTGACCCAAGGAAGAAACGGTGCTAAGCGCGTGTACCTAGGTGAAAAGACAATTTTGAGTCTATAGCTAATTAAATGAAGCAAACTTAGCAACAACATTTCATTGGAAGAGGTCACTCCTTGGCAAATGCAATAAATACTAGTACTCCCTGTGTCCCATAATATAAGAACGTTTTTGGCACTACACTAGTGTAAAAAACGTTCTTATATTATGGGACGGAAAAGTACGAAGAAAGAGATAGAGAGGAGTAAAAAATACACTTATAGCCAACCTTGTTATAGTATGAGTGACTAAGTGATGACTATGTATGACATGCCAACATCAGATAGCCTAACACACCGTGTTAAATCTCCAAGGGCGCGACCGCGCGAGTGACGCGACGGTCGTGGTAGGCGCGACCATGATACGGGCTGCTGGCAGCCCTTGGATCTGAGATCAAACGGTCGCATGCTAAGTTGCTGAAAATTTGCAGAATAACCCTCCAGGATAGGATATTCACCCATAGGTCTAGAATCACGCCATGCAACCGTTCGATCTCAGATCCAAGGGCTCTCGGAAGCCCGTATCATGGGAGAATGGAAAGCTACTATCCTGCCGTTCGCACGCTGGCAGTTCACTCCTACTCGTCCCCGCACGTCCTTCAATACTACGGCGGTTCGCTCCTAGTCGTCCCGTCCATTCACATTACGGCAGTTCCACTAATCCTAACCCTCCTCCCAAATCCATGGCGTCCCAAATCTCCACGATCGGCAGTGAGTACAAGGTTAGAACCATCACCGGCGATGAGTTCGACGTCATCTACACCCGTTCTTCCGCGACGGTGAAAGGATGCCTTTCTCGTTTCAGACGCATGTTTGAAAACTCAGATGATGAGTGGGTCGCTGGGCTAGATGTTGAGTACACCACAGTTCTGGGACGAGAGAAGGATCTAAAGGACGAAGAGAGGAAGAAGCCCGCCGTGATCCAGGTTTGCGTACATAATGTTTACTTGGTCTACCACATATGCCATGCTGACGTTGAGTGCCAGGATTTTAAGAATTTCCTCAAGGACAAAACAGTGAAATTCGTTACTGTAGACTTTAAGAACGATAAAGAAGTCCTGGGTCGGATAGGCCTCGTTGTAGGCAACCCCTTCGACCTCCAGAAGAATTGGCTGGTGCCCTCTCGTCAGCCTTCAATGCTGACCCTGGCAGGAGCCATGGTTCATCCTTCGTATCGTAAACTGGAGAAACCTCATTACACGTTTCATCCTCATGCATGGCAGCGGAATGTACTAGATATAGACCACATCCACTATGCTGCAATGTATGGCTACCTTTGTTTCAATATCTATAAGGGTTGGATGAAGAGCAACAGCCAAGTGTGCGGTTCAAGCAAAGAAGTATCGGCCAAGAGGAAGAGGGACAAGGACGAAGTCGAGGACGTGGACGAGGACTCCGAGTAAGGTGGCAGTGTCGTTGCTCATGGTGGTTCTAAACTTCTAATGCAGTGTCTACCGGATTAGTTGCATAGTTTAATTTCAGGTGTGCTTTGTTTAATTTGAGGGGTGTGTTGTGCTGAGCCCCCAGCAGAACTATGTTTTGTTTCTTCTCGTTACTTTAACTCTTCAGTATGTACATACTACTAGTATTTCTTTAATATAATTTAGCACCCCAATTAAGCACGTACTAGCTTTTTTAATAGTACTATATGCATAATTTGGCGACGAGCGCTCTCTATATGTACCACCTTTTTTTTAATTTCAATTTTTGCTCCATCGCACAATCCATCGATAGTACTACTGTACAAAAGTATACATTTTTTAAAAGGCTAGAGTACTGTTCATCACATATATAGCCAGTTAAATTCTCAACCTAGAATGACGTGCATGCCATGTAGTAAACCGATACGGAGGAAGTATAGTAAAAATGAGGTGATTTTACCGAGCGATCGGCGGGGGAGCATGGCCTGTCATGCGGTCCCACGTGTCATGATGTACCAAGGCGATGCGCGTGTCCCTCTTGAGGCAGAAGCAATACTACGTGGTTTGAGATGATGGCAAACCGAAGTGTGAAATAATGGTTGCTTCATCCGTCTGGGAAGGTGCGGCATTGTGATTTGACGTCTCATTGCTCATTACTACTACTGGGCCGGTACGAGTGGGGTGCGTCCCCCTGCTGTTCTGCACTGTTATTTGGTGCTTGACATGTCGACCCGGTTGCTATATGTCCCACGTGTCGGCGACAGGAAGTATAGAATTCATGAAAGGGAGCGTCGACGGAGGAGTATACTACAGAATTCATGAAAGGGAGCGACTTAGTTTTGGAAAAATCTGTTTTTACGGAGTACGTACCCACTAGGGTTTATAGGGCTCATCTAAAAAACATTCGTTTTTCCGTTTGATAAGTCTCAATTCTACTATACTAGTAGTAGTACCATTACATGTTGGATTTCGAGGTGCGTTAGATCACCCGACGCAAGCAGTGTCAAGAGGAAACTAACCAATGCATGTACAAGTTCATGGAAATTTAGTGGTCATTCATGCATTCGTTCTAATTAATGCCTCGGTAAACATAACTTCTTGAGAAAAACGGGCGTACTAATTACTTGTGCAAACTACGAAATTAATTCGACCACTCACCGTCTACCTTGGTTGGAGAGATTTTGAAATTGAGCCATAAACTAGAAAGGAGGGAGTAGTAACTTTTGTCTCGATTACTATTTGTGGCCTTGTATAGATGCAAAATGTATTTTTTATAGTGGCCTTGTATAAGTAAATGGAGGGAGTACTAACCAAAGTACGTAGTAGGGACGAGGAGTAAACGGAGGGAGTAGTAAAATTTTCTCCTCGTGCTGCGAGCCACCGCGCGCGTGGGCGAGGGAGCGGGCGTAAAGGCGTACAGTAGTAGTAGTAGTACTACTACTACTCGTAGGCAAGCTTCACCTCATCCTGCGAGCCACCGCGCCCGTGGGCGGGGGAGACGGCGTACTAAGCAAGCTTCTCCTCGTTCTGCGAGTTGACGGGACACATCAAAAGTACTCCAGTGTATAGAGCCTTTCCTCTAACGTAGGCCCCACATGGTTTGCCTCTTTTTTTAATTTAACATAACGCGTCAAGTCGCAATTTGTTTGTTCACCCGTGGTAGACGATCCTCCCTCCACCAAGTGGACAACCAGTACACGTGCCAAATTACCATGTGGGCTGCCTTTTTCGTACAGAAATGAGCTCCACCGTGTACCCGCGCGGGTGTGGTTGGGAAAGAGACGGGAGTACGTGCGCCGTGCGTGCACCTCTTCTCTTCGTGCACGTCCCCCACCTACGTGTGGGTGTGTGCGAGAGATACAAACCTAGACATAATGCGCCGTCCATCCCCATGCCTCCGCCCAGTCCGACCACCAGTCACCACCACGCGCCACTCCTCCTCACCTTATCTCTCATCTTTCTCCCTCCATTTTTATATACAAGGGGCCACTATCAAAATTACAATTTGCAGATATACAAGGCCACTAACACTAATCGATGCAATATTAATGGTGTTTGCCTCGTGGTACTAGCAAAGGAGGACATTAATTATCCCTTGCATGCATGCGGGAGTTTGTAAAAAAATGCATCTTGATGTTCCGTGCAATGCACGGGCATCTTGCTAGTCCATGAAAACAACACATGGCAAAATTCCACGGCGAACGAGGGATTTGAATCTGTTGGGAGGGGCTGTTTGGATCTTGCCTGGGGTAGCCGAAATATTGGCGACCCTTTTGTCCACCGGTGCCTTTGCCACTGATGAACGAGGAATGGCTCGGGTGCTCATGCTGTCATGCATCCTCCAGCGCGCACGTTGGAGACGAGCTCGCACGAGCTGTGTTTTTTTGTCCCACAACACCGCCCGAGCCGCCCGCAGACCGACCAGCGACCCGCAAATTACGCCATCCAACCGTAGCCGCACACATTATGACAACAACTCAACCAACCGGACGAAATTCACGCAAACACGTAGACAAACTGATATTTCATATAAACAACGACGGAAATCATATAAAATACCGGATTTTCATACAAACATGACGGATTTCATTACATTCAAATGAACTACGCGGTGCTAGTTCTGGACAGCACAGGTATATAATACCTGGCCTAAATGGTCGCCCGCCGATCGATTTGTGTTCTTCATGTCCGGCAGCACGATCACCGGACTGCCGGGAGCCCCGGAGGTATATGCTCCAGCCCAAAGGACGACTCGCTTCCCCACTGCCCAACTGATATCATTGGCTGGTGCCGAAGATGATGGTGGCCGGCACCGGTTCGAGTTCATCACCGGCCACTACTTCTCCATGGCCGGCACCGGCTCAAGTTCATCCTAACATTCCCCTCTTCCGTGGAGCCCATGCGGGGTCGACGAAGGTCCTCGCAACAAAAGGATCCGGCAAGACACCTGTTGTGTACGCCGGCGTCGCCTCCGCGGTGGCCTTCATGGGACCCAAGCGGCGGCGGCCTCCCGTGTTCTACTTCTCCTCGATGATGGCGGCGGACGCGGAGGCGCTGGCCACCGACTCGTCGCTCTCCGCGCACCCGGCTTCTGTCGCTGCTTGCATGGCGTGGCCGCCGGCATGGGAGTCTCGGCCACAGAAACGGGAGACGCGGTACGAGGCGGCAGCGTGGACGGCAGCAACGACGCCCGTGCGCCGCTCCTCGTCGAGCTGGCCTGGAGCGGCGAGTTGCTGAACCGCGCGCCGGCTTGGGGCGGCAACTGGCTCCGTCTGGCGAGGGGAGGGAGGTGGATCAGCGAGCTGCATAGCTCGTATCCGGCGGGCTACCCAGCCGGCTTGGATGCAGAATAACTACTCTTCGTAAGCCATTGTAAGAGTGGACAAAATGGTGGAGGAGATAGGGGAGCGGCGGAGGTGTGCGGTTCTTGGCCGACGTTTGGCCTCGTTTAAATGGGAGATTAAATAGACGGCGGACGGGAGGAGCTCGGCGGCGTTGCGTTTAACGCTGGCCCGGTCATGAACGGACGTGTGTCCAGCGTGGGTTTCTCGGCTTCCACACAAGCGGGTTTCATGGAGGCGCTTGAATGAGGCACGGAGGCGTGTTCAGCCGGGCATGCCACGAGTGGCGCCCTCGACTCTGACCTAGGACACCGCGTCGTTCTTCCACTGACGTGTGGGCTCTTTGGGTGCATGGCCTGCATGTCAGTGACCCAACGCAGGCAGCGCACAACAGAGGAACCTTTGGTGGGCCAGGGCGGTCAGAAGCGGGCATTTCATAAACCGATGATTGTTCATTGAGTGTGACGTCATCTTTTTCATGTAGATAAGCCTACTATGTTGATAGCCCGTTCGATGCGTTGTGATTCATAAAGACCGCTGCAAACATCAATGTTCTGCTTATCACATATAAGATTGATTAATACCCGTAACAATCCATGTCCTTAACAAAGGGTGCATGCACGTATAGGTTGAGCGTGTGTCTTGCGTCGTGTGCTGTGTGCATGCAGGCGTGCGAGTGTTGCGTGCGTGCAAGGGTACGTTTCAGTGTTGCATGCATGGGTGCGTACGTGCGTGTGTTCGTGAGTGCATGTGTACGTGTCAGTGTTGCACGCCAGCATGCGTGCGTGTGTACGTGTCAGTGTTGCACGCCTACATGCGTGCGTGCATGTGTACGTGCGGGGTGAGGCTACACGTCAGTCGACTGACTTTTTCATCTCTGGTCATTAGATTTTCCGCCGTTGGATATGAAATCAAGGGCCTCCAGTTTATCATCAAACTCCACCCCCCTGAGCCGCCAGCCACCATCGGCCGAACCGCCAGCCCCTGCCGCCCGCGGCCGGCCCGCCCTCCCCGAAACCACTCCCCACCGCCGGTCCGCCGCACCGGCCATCCCTCTAGCTCCCCCCCCCCCGCCGAGCTTTTTCTTCGGGGATCCCCACCCCACCGCCCAATGAACGCCCCCCAACCGCCGGTGACTGCCAACCAGAGGTCTCACGACTTCGAATACCCACAGACCACTAATATATTACCATTTCTGTCCTTCATATACGCGCTGGCGGGTAGGCCCTATGGTAATGTGCGCTGCTGAATGTGGACCGTTTGACTGGTCAATTGATCGTGTTATCAACAAATTACGGAGCTGTATGGTGAGCCAGTGACCGTATGATCACCCTAAAATGTACTCCTATTTTATTAACATAGTACAGACTCAAACTACCATTTCTTTCTTTCATATACGGGCTGACAGGTGGGCCCCACGGTTACGCGCCCCGATGGTGCAACACTAGTTGCGCCGCGTGGAACGTTTGACTGGTCAATTGATTGTGTCATCAACAAAATACGGAGTTGTACGGGTGAGCCAGTGACCGTATAATCATGATATGTATTTGTTTAACACGGTATAGACACAAGGGCTCATATATACGCGCAAGCACTCACCGCTATAAGCACACACACGCGAACCCTACCCCTATGAGCACCTTCGAGAGAGTGGGCCAGCATATATGATCTTGAGATTTTATGAAGTCACCATAGGTGCCTCATAGTCGAGTGGAACGTCTCCTCCCACTGAACGTGCATCGCCGGAAAATACTGAAATTAACACAAGATAAATGCGAGCACCGGGACTTTAACCTTGGTAGGCTCGAGAAACCACTGTCCTCTAACCATCCAACCACATGTTGGTTAGCACGACAAAATGTATGTGGTGACCGTGATGAGCTTACTCTGAAGTCCAGTGACCATATCGTGCTTTCGCTTCAAATACAATGACCGTAAGTGTCGTCAACAAAATACGGAGCACGCATCAAATGCAAAGTCCGTCAGTGTCATCAACAAAATATGGAGACGTATCGTGAGCTAGATACCGTTGTACTATTGTATATGCTTATTTTCTTAGTGGCCGATTGCGTGTGTGGTGTGGTGGGCACATCATTTCTAGTTGTGGTGGGTCAACATGAAGACTCATGGGTCGGTTCCATCCTGCGCCACATATAGGTTGGACCGAGACGTGTTATACGAAAACCCATGTGGAGGACTTGGCGTACAACACGAAGCTACCAGAGTCGCGGAGGACTCTATCCCCACTGGTGATAAGCCGACTATATATGATTTGTAACCCTAGGCCCTTAGTATGTTATACAAGCTTGGGGGCTAGTTCGTCGATAGTATACACACATGCACAATGCCTGGTATTCACGTGTACTTTGTACACACCCCTATCACTAATATACAGTACCAGGAGTAGGCTCTTTCTTCAACTGCAAGGGTCCGATCCGAACTAGGGTAAAACTTTGCCTCGTATTACCATCCAGCCTAACAGCCAGGGATATCCTACCAAATGATATGATGAAATCATATCTGCCAGCTACTAAGAGAGAGGTGTGTCGGGGGGGGGGCAATGTGTGCGAGAGAGGCCTAAAGATAATGTGCGTGCGGGAGACACGTAGGCACATATATGTGCGTATAGAGGGCTAGTATAGACCGTGCATGTGTATATATGCATGTGAGAGAAATGGTGTTTTCCAACTGAGATTAGTGAAAAGAGTGGTACATAGTAGTCAGAAAGAGAGAGAGAGAGAAACAGAGAGAGCATGTGCGTGAGACACCCCGACACTCTGAGAGAGATTGTGAGCATGTGTGAAAGAGAAATGCCGATGCATATAAAGTGTGTGCACTTATGCGTTAGATAGAGAGATATATAACGCGTTTGTGAGAACGGGGCGAGGCATAGTGCATCTACGTGTAAAAGGCGGTTCTACGCATTAAATTAAAATATAAATGGCATTATTATTTTTGGATGAGATCATGAATTTTGCAAATTGCGTATGGACGAAAATCGGTCTATCAGACACCCATACTCTATTGAATTCTAGCATGTGCATGTGTTTATTTCATATTATCGATCCATAGAGTGAGAGCGGTTTGAAATACAGGTAATGGATGCTTTTGCAATTCATATATAAACATTAATTAGTGCACTCCATGTTGTTAGTGTGAAGCACTTTATACATTTGTCACTTGCATGGATACATTCCAAATTGCTAGCTACGAAATAGAATACATGTCGAATTCAACATAAAGGGGGTTTCGAAGATTCGAATTCATAGGAAGTGCATTCATCTATTTGAACCCGAGATAATGGCATTTGTAAATCAGATGTAAAAGGGGGCATCAATCTTTGTTGTGAGTTTGAACATGCTATATATATTCATACGCATATCTAACTTTTTTTTTGCAACCAAGGAGATTATATCTGGAATCATGCATGAACTGAGGTAAATTGCACATTTTTTAATATATACTCATGTACAATGTATATTCAAATGTACCCCCTCCATTCCAAAATAATCGTAGCTTTAGGATTTTCAAGAGTAAAGATTTGTGAAGTTTGATAAATCCTGAAAGATCAATTCAAGAGAACCGAAAACGTTAATGCTACTGCTCCCAAATATTGAACGAAGCGCCAAATAGGCCTCTGGTCACCCGAAACCGCGCGAGACTAATGTTTTGGTGGTAGGAAATTACTATCCTGACTCTGGCCCGTGTAGCCTATCGGCCCGATGTCCAAAGGTCTAAACTGGGGTAGGTTTGTAACTTCACCAAGACGCCAGTCTCAACCGCCTACGAGAAGCATTCATACGCCGTGGGCGCCTACCCATGCGCTCGGCCGAAATCTATCCCGCCGACATTTGGGACACCTGACATGACTGTCCTACCCCCAACCCGCAATATGTCCGAAATTTTAGATGGGGGCAAAGTTTGTAACTTTCCCCAAATTTCAAACAAGCGCGTCTCAAACCGAAACATTGTTCCCCCTTAGTTCCCCGCCTCCCTCCATTTCCCCATTCATACTCCGTGGGCGCGAAAACGCCCTCTACACCAGCCGCGAAACCCCAGCCTCCTCCGTCCTCCACCCCATAGCAGCCAATCCACCGCCGCCCTCCTCCATCACGCCGGAGCCGGTACCCCGACGTCGTCGTCCAACGCAACCGCAACCGCAACGCCCTCAAGGACTTAGCAGCTGAAGCCGAGGCAGAGCTGCCTCCACGACGCCGGCGCCGACGTGCATCGTACCAGAACCACTCCGACCACGCCGTCCTGCGGCTCCACTATCGCAACCGTCCACCGCACTGGAGCTGTTCCCGCTACGCCGTCGTTCGCCGCCTCGGATCTGCTTCCCCGCAGCCGACAGATGGCCACCGCACCACACTCAACAACTTGGCCATGGGTTCGTCCAAGGCTGCACTGTCCTCCACAACTTCTGGTTTCCGGCGAACAACACGAAGATCGTCGGAAAAACAGAAGGAGGACACAACACTGCCAGCAGAAAGAGGTACTCCTCTTCCCTTATTCGTGCAAATCTTATGTCTCCGCTCACACCGTATTCATCCCACGAAAGAAACTAGTTGAGCGCTTCTTACTACATCTTCTTCGTGATACTAAATGCACAAGGTTTCCTCCCTTTTACTATTTTCACCTTTGCTAGAGGTCAGTAGCCCGCCTGGATTTCAATTCAGGGTCAGTCGAACCGCAATTAAAAGAAGCAGCACCCGCTTAGGCGCGTGGAGCACCTAGTCCGCCTGTTCCCCGGGGAAGCGGCGCATCGGTGTCTATCATAGGGGTGTGGGGCGCAGGAGCTGCTTGCACCCGATCTGGAGGTCGGGGGGCGGTGCCAAGCACGGCGGTGCGGTGAGGTCGAGGGGAGGGCGCAGGCAGGGGAGGAATACTGGGCCGGTGGTCGCTGGCGTTTCGAGGAAGATCGTCAACACTGACTGGCTGGAGGTAGATGAAGGCGATCTGCCCGTTCTTTGTACATCGGACGGTGCAGAAAAAATGGACTGACCTATTTGCTTTCAGTCGACTGTTATTTTCATAGAATCCTGTAGTAATTTAGTGTTCCATGCATGTTGTAGAGCTATCATATGTCTCCCGTCATTTATTTCTCACCGACCTGCTATCTGCTACCTTTACACTGTACTAATTGTGCACACACTTCACCCATACTCACACTATTGTTTTTTTATGCATGGGTATTTCAGACTCTGACGCAGTGTTGATGAATGCAGAAAAGAAAAGACAGAAGTCGCTCCAGTGTAATTCGAAGATAAGCACTAAGCGTTTCAGCGCTCTAATGGGTGCAGTGTCAGCAGTTGGAGACAATAAACGTAGCTCCGCAGTTGATGACTCAATTGCCACACACAACCATCCCAGGTGCTTGCTTTAACTTCGCGCTGTCAAATGTGGTTGCATGTTGCATATGGTGTCTAGCTTGTATTGCTTCCAATTTGGTTAAATTGCATCTGCTTACTTTACACATTATACCTTTGATAATGACATGACTTCCTGTTTTTGATACATACTACATATGTCTATTAACCATGTTCGTACATCAAACTAATGCTCTTTTGTATACCTCGTCAATCACTTATGATGAGACAGTCACCCGAGTGGGTTACTGTGAGACGCCCTACTCGTTTAAAGAGTGCAGTGTCATCCTCCCCACATGATTCTGAAGAAACAGCAAGGCTAAATGAAGATAGTCAACGTAGCTCTCTAGTTGATCACCGCAATTCCCCCACACCACCATCGCAGGTGCTTGCTCTTACTTGGCAGTGTGATATGTGGTTGCATGTTGCATATGGTGTCTACCTTGTAATGCTTCTAATTAGGGTAAATTGCATCTGCTTAGTTAACACATTATACCTGTGAATATGACATGCCTTCCTATTTTTGGTACATACTACGTCTTTCTATTAACCATGTTCTTACATCAAACTACTTTTCTTGTGTATCCCTCATCAATGCTCCTAATTTGTTAAATTGCATCTCCTTAGCTTACACATTATACATGTGAATATGACACGCCTTCCTGTTTTTGTTACATACTACATCTGCCTATCACACCATGTTCTTACATCAAACTACTGTTCTTGTGTATCCTGCGTCTATCGCTTATGATGAGACAGTCACACACGTGGGTTAATATGAGACGCAATACTCTTATAAAGAATGCAATTTCATCCTCTCCACATGATTCTCAAGAAACAACAAGCCTAAATGAAGATATTGAACGTAGCTCTGTACCTGAAGACCGCACTTCCCCTACACCAACATCACAGGTGCTTACTCTAACTTCGCAGTGTGATATGTGGTTGCATGTTGCATATGGTGTCTAGCTTGTAATGCTTCTAATTAGGGTAAATTGCATCTGCTTAGTTTACACACTATACCTGTGAATATGACATGCCTTCCTATTTTTGGTACACACTACATCTATGTGTTAACCTTGTTCTTACATGAAACTACCTCTCTTCTGTATCCTGCATCAATCACTTACGATGAGTCACCTCTATTCGTTGCATATTGCATATTATTTCTAGCCTGTTGCCATGTATTGCTTTTAATTTGGTCAAATACATTTGTTAGGGCACCCTTTTAATTTGGCAGAGTGATATTGGTTTCATCTTTCATATGGTTTCTAGCTTGCATCGATTCTAACAAGTTCAAGCACCTTGTGCTTAGTTTACACTTTATACATCATACATGTCAATATGTCACGCCGTCCTGTTTTTCATACATATTCCATCCTCCTATCATGCGGCTGCCTTACATGAAAGTAGTGTTCGTCAGTATCATGCATCAATGATTTCTGAAGAGCAAATTTTATTCCTTTTTCTTGTGGGTTTGACTTGACAAGGCAAAATCAAGAAAGAGGAAGGAAAAGAGTAAGGAAGGCGATGATGGTGGTCCTCTGCAGCAACGTAAACGGAGCATCTGTACCGATTCTCCTTGTACTGATAGTGCATTACAAGGTCCAAGTCTCCGCTCCCCTACTCCACCATCCAAGGTGCTTGCTCTAACTTGGCAGTGTGATATCTGGTTGCATGTTGCATATGGTGTCTAGCTCGTATTGCTCCTAATTAGTGTAAACTGCATCTGCTTAGCTTACACATGATACATGTGAATATGACACGCTTTCCTGTTTTTGGTACATACTATATCTGTCTATCACACCATGTTCTTACATGAAACTACTCTTCTTGTGTATCCTGCATTAGTCACTTATGATGGGACACCTTTAAGTTGGCAGTGTGATATTGGTTTGCGTCTTGAATATGATTTCTAGCATGTATTGCTTCTAGTTTGATGAACGCCACCTATGATGAGACAGTTTTAACTTGGCAGAGTGATATTGATTGCACCTTCCATATGGTGTCTTGCAGTGTTTCTAATTTGTTGAAGTGCCTTCTTCTTAGTTACCACATCATAGGTGTGAATATGTCAAGCCGTCCATTTTTCGTACATATTCTATCCTCGTATCATGACTTTGCCTTTCATCAGAGTAGTGTTCGTCAGTATCATGCATGAATGAGTTCTGAAGAGCGAATGATATTCCTTTTTCTTGTCGGTATGACCTCACAATGCAAAATCAATAAAGCTGAAGGAAATTGGCAAGGCATTGGATGATGGTGGTCCTTCCGAGCAACTGAAATGGAGGTTCTCTACAGATTCTACTCCGCCATCCTCCCAACAAGATTCGCAAGACAACGCAAGGCTAGACAATCAACGTAGCCGTGTAGATGATGAGCACATCTCCCCTACTCCACCATCACAGGTGCTTGCTCTAACTTGGCACTATTATATGTGGTTGCATGTTGCGTATGATGTCTAGCTTGTATTGCTTCTAACTTGGTTGAATTGCATCTGCTTACTTTACACATAATGCCTGTGAATATGACATGTGTTCTTGTTTCTACATCAGACTACTATTCTTGCATATCCCGCATCAGTCACTTATGATAAGGCACCTTTAAGTCGCCACTGTGATATTGGTTGTGTCTTGCATATGATTTCTAGCATGTACTGCTTCTAATTTGTTGAAACGCCATACAGTTTGAACTTGGCAGAGTGATATTGGTTGCATCTTTCATATGGTGTCTAGCTTGCAGTGCTTCTAATTTGTTGAAATGCCTTCTGCTTAGTTACCACATCATAGGTGTGAATATGTCACACCATCCTGTTTTTCATACATATTCCATCCTTGCATCATGTGTTTGCCTTTCATCCGAGTAGTGTTCGTCAGTATCATGCATGAATGAGTTCTGAAGAGCGAATTTTATTCATTTTTCTTATCGGTTTGACTTCACAATGCAAAATCATTACAGCTGAAGGAAATTAGTCCGGCAGTGGATGATGGTGGTCCTTCGGAGCAACTCAAACAGGGGGTCTCTATAGATTCTACTCCGCCATCCTCCCAACAAGATTCGCAAGACAACACAAGGCTGGACAGTCAACGTAGCTGTGTAGATGATGAGCACATCTCCCCTACTCCACCATCACAGGTGCTTGCTCTAACTTGACACTATTATATGTGGTTGCATGTTGCGTATGATGTCTAGCTTGTATTGCTTCTAACTTGAATTGCATCTGCTTACTTTACACATAATGCCTGTGAATATGACACGTGTTCCTGTTTCTAGAACATACGTGTACATGATGAGCACATCTCCCCTACTCCACCATCACAGGTGCTTGCTCTTACTTGGAACTGTTATACGTGGTTGCGTTTTCCGTATGATGTCTAGTTTGTATTGCTTCTGATTATGTTGAATTGCATCTGCGTAGCTTACAACTTATACCTGCAACGATCACTTACCCATAAGACACATTTAACTTGGGACTGTGATGTAGGTTGCATCTTGCATTGTCTTCTAGCTTGTACTGCTTCTAATTTCTTGAAATGGCACTTACGACGAGACACTTTTTACCTGATAGAGTGATATTGGTTGCATGTTCATATGGTGCCTAGCTTTCATTTCTTCTAATTTTGTTGAAATGCCTTCCGCTTACTGTTTTTTCATACATATTCCATCCTCCTATCGTACGTGTGAATATGAAACGCTGTCTTTTTTTGTATATATTCCATCCTCCTATCCTGCGCTTGCCTTACATCAATGTAGTGTTCGTCTGTATCATGCATCAACCAGTTATGCAGAGCTAATTTTATTCATCTTCTTGTGGTTTTGACTTCATAAGGCAATATCAGAAAATAGGAAGGAAAAGAGTAAGTTAGGGGATGTTGGTGGTCCTCCGCACCGACGCAAACAGAGACTCTCTAGATTTGCCACTGCTACTGCTAATGAAGTTGAAGTCCCAAGTCTACATGATGAGTTCATCTCCCGTACTCCACCATCGCAGGTGCTTGCTCTAAGTTGACAGTTTGATAATTGGTTTCATGTTGCATATGTTGTCTAGCCTGTATTTCTTCTATTTTGATTAAATTGCACCTACTGAGTTTATACGTTATACATGTGCATATGACATGGCTTTCTGTGTCTAGAATACACTGCATTTATCTATCATACCATGTTCTTACATCAAAGTACTGCTGTTGTGTATCCCGCATTAGTCACTCATGATTGGACGCTTTTAACATGGCAGTTTGATAGTGGTTGCATCTTGCATTGATTTCTACGTTGTACTGCTTCTAATTTTTCGAATTGCCACTTATGACAAGACACTTTTAACTTGGCAGAGTAATATTGGTTGCATCTTTCATATGGTGTCTAGCTTGCATTACTTCTATTTTCTTGAAAATCCTTCTGCTTAGTTTGCACATCGTAGCTGTGAATATGTCATGCCGTCCTATTTTTCTTACATATTCCATCCTCATACGGTTGTCTTACATCAAAGTATTGCTTGTCTGTATCATGCATCAATGAGTTCTGAAGAGTGATTTTATTGTTTTGTGTTGTGGGTACAGCTTGACATGGCAAAGTCAATAAAGAGCAAGGAAAATAATATAGTAGGGAGTACTTGTTACTCATCGGGTGAAATGGAGAAGTTTCTGCCGTCGAGATTCTGCTGGTACTTATAGTGCAGTAGAAGGTCCAAGTCCACCGGCTGAATCTACAAACACAGTATCACCTGCTCCACCAGCTGCAGCATCCGCTTCAACTGTACCAGCATCTCAACCAGTTACTCGTTCGTTTGCTCCGGAACTGGCCAGTTCCCAAGCTGCCTTCACACCTAACACTACTTCCGAAGCACTGCTGACACAACAGGACTTGGCAAGATCAGATGAACCTCATGAGCATCAACACCAAGACGGTACCTGACCGAGTCAAGTTGCAGTTGCATGCTCCTTTATATGTACTCTCACAGTTTGATGTACACTAACACTTTCCATATTCGTTGTTGAACTAGCACCACGGCACAAGCGGAAACAGACATCAGGGATAATGCTTGACAGATTAACAAAATCTAAAGGAGGAAGAATGGAGATCCATTTTGAGGCAGGTTTAAAAAGGCCACGTGATGCTACAGAGTCAGCCAAGTTAGTATCAGAGGCAGCCGTTGCCGTTAGGTGTCATGCACGTATCCTCCCAACGTGGATCCAGTACAGGAATGAGAAAGACAATACCCAGTTTAACACATTCCTTGACCATTTATCCGTAAGTAATATTATTCATCGCAATTAGTAATATTGTCTTGCTCTGTCCCATACTTTCTAGCTTCCTCCTAATAAGACTCACATTCTTTTTTCAACAGATGAGGTTCAAGTTGGATCCGAAAGATGATGCAACTAAACAAGCATGCACTCATGTTTTTCAGTCTGCTCTGCGACAGTATTGGTACCACCTTAGAAAATCTCACTTTGAAGGCAAGGCTAACAATGAAATCTCCCAAACATCTCCAGTGGAATATATTACAGATGAAGACTGGACAGCCCTCGTTAAACACTGGTCTGATCCAAAGTATCAGGTAGGCTATATGTATTTGATCAGACCACATATTGAACTTGTATTTATGTATGTGCCTTACAAGTGTATCTTCTTCTAGGCTAACTGTTTGAAGAACAAAACCAACCGTTCTAAAGTGAAATTCCAACAGACAACAGGATCTCGTAGCTATATTGCACACTGCGAGGCTCTTGTAAATAGCTGCTACTTCCTTCTTTTTTTTGTGCCATATTATCGTATCTATATTGACTTGTTCCAAATACAGAGGAAAGCCCGTGCGGACCAAAAAGAACCTGAACCGAATGCAGTGCAAATCTTCAAGGATTGCCACACCAGCAAGATGAAGGGCATGAGCACACCAGTTCAAGCCGCTGTTGTAAGTCCTTACTCCTCCTGCCTTGAACTGATTGGTACTGTGATGTGTTCATTTAACTACTTGGTTTGCAGCCAATGTCAGTTACTCTATTCACTTTTATTCACAGTTGTCTTAACGTATCATTTCACCTTACATGGTTTAAAAGACATGAAGGATCTTCTTTTGGTCTTGATTTGTAATCTAGTTGTTATGTTCACGTGCGCACACAATGGTAAAATAGCTTGTTTGTTTTATATCTGTTTGCCCATGATATGAATGATGTCATACTATGTTCATCCTACTTTAAACCATGTCTCTTTATCCTTAGATGTCAATGAATGTGAGGAAATAGACAATACAGTAGGCATGCTACATGGACATATGTTCTGAAAGTGATTTTATTATGTTGTTGGCACTACAATACATGCTAATGTATTACAGTAGTTCACCAAAATAAGTTATGTATAAATGTTTAACCTACTTTGTTTGTTTTTGTCTCATTAGTAACTTATCTGGTACACTAATCTACAAGTTCAAACTTTCAGGAAGCTATGGAACAAATGATGGAACAGCCACAACCACCTGAAGGTGACGAGGCTACTACAGGCACAATGTCACCTCTTGCTGTAGTGCGTCAGTATCTCTCCACTAACAGTGCAAAAAGCACCTTCCTGCGTAATTCTGGGTTGGTTGTCAAGGTAACCTCGTCCAAATCGCCCACTGAACAAAATCTTCCTGCTAGACAGAGTGATATATCTGTGCTCCAGACACAAGTCCAATCCCTAATGGACGTTGTTTCGGAAACAAGAATAGTGGTTGAGAAATGTCGTCAAGATATGAATGGTTTTGAAACCAGACTATCATACATTCGCTTCGTTGTTCAAGAGCAATGGTGGAAAAAAGGTGGAGATCGTGCTGCTCCATCAGATTCTACAGCCTGAAACATTAGCACTCAGGTCAAATGATTTGTGCTTCTATACATCTGATGGTGCTTTTATCTGGAAGGACTGTAAACTTTATGCCAACAGGCCTTTTGTTGTATGGTTGGAATTTATTTTGTTGTGATACAACATTTATGATGCTGCCTCAGGCTGCAGTAATTACGACGCTATTTTTGTATAGTGTAGGCTTATCTTAGTAATGTATTTGGCCAAAAGCTTCGTAGGAGCCCAACATGCCAACATTCATTGGGCCCATTCCAATTGGGCTAAAAACGATTACGGGCCGAAATTAGCATGTAGCCCACTAAAAATATCTGGGCCTAAATCAGCATAAGCTTCCATATTTTTCTGGTAGGCCTGTGCCCATAGTGGGCCTTTAACATGCCTAAACATAATTTGGGCCCTCAGTAAAAATAGGCCGTTTACAGGTGTAAATATCTCGAGCCCATAAAAAACATGGGCCTTTAATAGACCAAAAGTGAGATTGGGCCCTGATTGTGCCAAATAACCCACTGGACTTAGCAGGCCAAAATGGTGGCCCATTTACGATGCGGATCTTTGACAGGCCGAAATTCGGACGGGCCGTAAATGCGCCGACCTAATACACGAGCCTTTAACAGGCCGGAACTTCGGTCGGGCTAGATTATCGTCATTTTTATATGGGCCATTAATGGGCCCGATATGACGTTGGGCCACATATGGCCCATGGTTTACGTCCGGCGTTAACAGGCCGAAAATGACAACAGGCCGAAAGTGGCCCAAAGCTATAGTGGGCCTCTAACAGGCCGAATGTCAGACATGGCCGAATATGACCCAAATACTTCACGGTCGTTTATGGGCCGAAAGTTTTGATGGCCTGTAAATGGGCCCAAATGAAGCCGGACCTTTAACAGGCCGGAAATACACCGGGCCGTAATTCGGCCCAATTACTTAGCGACTGTTAACGGGCCAGAAGTGACCATCGGCCGCGTTGATGACAAGTTTAGGACAGGCCGTTGACGGGCCGATTTGACAGAGAATGTTGGGCCTTTAGCTGGGCCGGCCCATTATGGTCTGCAGAATCTTGTGGGCCTTTAGCTGGGCCGGCCCATTGCAGTCCGCAAAATCTTGTGGGCCTTTAGCTGGGCTGGCCCATTATGGTCTGCAAAATCGTGTGGGCCTTTAGCTGGGCCGGCCCATTGTGGTCCGCTAAATTTTGTGGGCCTTTAGCTGGGCTGGGCCATTATGGTCCACTAAATCTTATGGGCCTTCAGTTGGGCCGGCCCATTTAAACTTTGTGGGCCACTTTTGGGCCGGTCCATGTGTCAACATATCATAGGCCCATCTCTACCGTTGGATGAGTGACACCTGTGCCAACGCGGAGCTGACGCGTGGATCCGTCAGCCAATGAGAATTTTACACATGGAAAATCGGCATTGGTGTTAACGGGTTATCGGATCCAAAATCCGACCCGATAGCTTAACGGCGTTCCGTTACGGTGGATGCCACGTGTCGGTCACCCTTGATGAAAGCACTTCTGTGACGCGCAATTTATCATCATGGAAGTGGACACTTCCGTGATGACAATTTTGGCAATGTCATGGAACACTTCTACGATAGCACAGGTATGACTATCTTGACTCTGTCATAAATTTGTCATGGATGTACATGCATGACAGAAAATGCGACCTACTGTGACAAACACGTATCATCACAGAAGTGTATTGTTTTTGTAGTGCATACATGGATCCCATCTCAGATTTCATGGCTTCAAGCCATTTCGCGGAATCTGGGCTCATCATCGCTTCCTCATAGTTTGTAGGTTCGTCATGGTCAAGTAACATGACCTCACAAACAGGATTACTGTACCACTCTACTGCGAACCTTACTCTGGTTGACCTAAGAGGTTCGTTAGTAACTTGATTTGAAGTTTCATGATCATCATCATTAACTTCCTCACTAATTGGTGTAGGTATCACTGGAACTGATTTGTGTGATGAACCATTTTCAAATTCGGGAGAAGGTACAACTACCTCATCAAGTTCTACTTTCCTCTCACTCACTTCTTTCAAGATAAACTCCTTCTCTAGAAAGGATCCATTCTTAGCAATGAATATATTGCCTTCGGATCTGTGATAGAAGGTGTACCCAACAGTCTCCTTTGGGTATCCTATGAAGACACATTTCTCCGATTTGGGTTCGAGCTTATCAGGCTGAAGCTTTTTCACATAAGCATCGCATCCCCAAACTTTAAGAAACGACAGCTTAGGTTTCTTGCCAAACCACAGTTCATACGGTGTCGTCTCAACGGATTTAGACGGTGCCCTATTTAACGTGAATGCAGCTGTCTCTAATGCATAACCCCAAAACGATAGTGGTAAATCAGTAAGAACATCATAGATCGCACCATATCTAATAAAGTACGATTACGACGTTCGGACACACCATTTCGCTGTGGTGTTCCAGGTGGCGTGAGGTGCGAAACTATTCTGCACTGTTTCAAATGAAGACCAAACTCATAACTCAAATATTCACCTCCACAATCAGATCGTAGAAACTTTATTTTCTTGTTACGATGATTTTCCACTTCACTCTGAAATTCTTTGAACTTTTCAAATGTTGCAGACTTATGTTTCATCAAGTAGATATATCCATATCTGCTCAAATCATCTGTGAAGGTCAGAAATTAACGATACATGCCGCGAGCCTCAACACTCATCGGACCACATACATCAATATGTATTATTTCCAACAAGTATGTTGCTCGCTCCATTGTTCCGGAGAACGGAGTCTTTGATAAGGATCAACGTGATGATCCGTAGAATTTTGCCCGATCTTTCACGGCGAATCAACAAATAACTACTCTTCCAATCACGCGATGAGCGCAACCTGAAGAAGAAGAACGAATCCAGCAAGCAACATGATGGTGATGAACACGCCTCAAACCTCAGCCTGATAATTCTTGATGCACACAAGAACCTTCACGAAACTTTATTCAATCTGGATATGCGGCGGCGCCGTCCCCGGAGGGATGCTTCACCCCGAGACACAACTCAAAAACTAAAACTCCCCCTAATCCTTAGAAGTTGGGTCCTTTATATAGGAGGCCAGAAACCAAGTCGGTTTGACAAGCCCAAACCGAAACACATAAATAAATATCCTAATTGGCCCATAACATGGCCTGGAAAAAAAAATAACTAAAAATGCAATCGACCGAATTACCATGGTTCGTTGACCCCCTTGGCACACCTCTAACTTGGTGGAGTCCTGAAGTTGGGCTTCACCTCCTTCTTCATAGGAACAATAGGAGGTACTGGAATGCCCTCATCATCCTCCCCCCCTCGAAAAGGCGTTGTCCTCAACGCTGGAGGGTCTTCTCTAATGGGTGGCGTCAAAACAGCAACATCGCCACGCTTCGTCGCCATCTGCAAGTCTCGGCGGCCTGCCATACCACCTCCTCCAGCTCGGCTAGCTGGACTTGTCACAGCAGTGGGCGCCTCCTTCCGTCGCCACAGAAGCCTGGACTTAGGCGCCACCACCTTCTTCTTCTCCACTCTCAGTGAAGCTCGTCGTTGCTGAACGTGGACCTTCTTTGCACAACCGTACAAAACAGGGGAAATACCTGGGCCACACAATTGACGAACACATCCATCTTTGCCTGTGTGCATACACACAATTGCTCCAACAAATCTCCGCATAGCTGATCCAACAAACATGCGGTCTACTACCCGCTCCCCCATATGCAACGAGACACGTGCAACACAACTATCATCGGTCTGAACGCCTTTGTCGACAAGAACCGGAAGTGTATGACTAGCTGCAACATTCATCATTTCACCACTAAGAGGTCTGACATCAACCGGCTTGTCACCAACAGGCACAACTGGCTTGTCATATACAGGCACAACTGAAGCAATATTAGTACTGACACTCCTCGCATCATGCTCCTCTTTCTGAAGCTGATATATCCTCTGTTGTGGTTTGTCCTTGTGCGTTTTCTCCTTGCGCACCACAAACACCACATCAGACTTGATATGATCATCTGTCATAGGCTTCAACATCCGTTGTTTGCCATCATGCAAAAACGTATATGTATTTGCTCTCCCAGCATGGATAACATTGTGATCATACTGCCATGGACGCCCAAGTAGCAATCGACACACCTCCAATGGCAACACATCGCACTCCACCTCATCAGCGTACTCACCAACTGTAAATGGCACACACACCTTGTGTGTAACCTTCAGCATACCACGACTATTCAACTACTCTAGATGCTTAGGTTCAGGAATACGTCAAGTGGATAAACCCAAAGATGCCACCATTGCCTTGCTTATGCCATTGGTACAACTACCACCATCGATAATCAACTTACATGCTTTTCCCTTGATCATGCACTGCGCCTAAAACAAATTCCAACGCTGGCCTCTATCAACTGTCATGCAAGTATCACCATGTACCCGCTTGAATTGCATATTCAGCCCACTCAGTGGCACAACTTCATTCACCACATCCGAGTCAACATCAGCCTTCTTCTCTTGTGAAGGAGTCATGCTCGTCGTTGCCTTGTTGACAACAACCTCCGAAACAAACATTGTGTCCTC
Organism: Aegilops tauschii subsp. strangulata; assembly: GCF_002575655.3. Lineage (NCBI taxonomy): Eukaryota > Viridiplantae > Streptophyta > Magnoliopsida > Poales > Poaceae > Aegilops > Aegilops tauschii. The sequence continues at coordinate 202,740,781 of NC_053035.3, read as the reverse complement.
AGAAACTTTCCTCTCAGCTTGCTTTGCCTCATCCAACCGAACGGTCATGGTGAACTATTCTCCTGAAAATGATCAGAATTGGCCTCAAAACAAACCCGTCGTCGTGGCATAAAACCTCGTCGCAGTGGACTCATGGCAGGCAAATCACTCATATCAGTCTGCCATATAGGTCGCAATGAATTCGCCGCAGGAAAATCGTCCCCTTTACGCTCAAAGGTGAGGAAACGTGTGACGTTACGGATGGCTCATAGTAGCGCCCGTAGCCATCCAAATAGGTGTACATCCTCGCCTAATCCTGACACAAAGACTTCAGCTTAAAAACCTGAAAATGGTCACACACCAGGTCGAGTGACTGTAGATAAAAGTAGTAGCAGTTGGCTCTTCGGTAGGGGAACTGAATGAGAGACAATGTCTATGGTCGATCGGCAGACAACAGCAGCAGCAGTCTCACGTACAAATTTTTGTGTGTCGTTGATAGCTCCGCTCACGTATATACCAAACAAATACAGGTATGTACCAAATTAAATGGTACGATCCCAACAAAGAAAAATTGACACAGAAATAGCAAGACCAATCGGATCAGCACTTTCCTTAATTTTCCTTTGCCGAAGATGAAAGAAATCTTTTTAGGACTCGCGTGATTGCAACCAATCTAATCTGCAGATATATCTTTCTTCCGTATTGACGCTTACCAAGGAAAGAATCCCTGTACATGATGTCAATCTTGATGCATTTTTTTGTTTTTGCTAGCATGAAGACCAATCAAAGCAGGAGTACTCCACGATCAAGTCTAGCACGTACCAACCAAAACTGATTCCCAGCTGATCGAACCCTAGGCCGGCTCGACTACAGGAAGCTGCCGACTAGCCACCCCAATCAGCGCCAACCCTCAGCAAAACTGGACGGAGAAGAACCCTAGATGGCGCCCGCTAAGGTCTGCTTCCTCCAATCCGAAACCAACGAACAAACCAAAGGATCGATCTTCTTAGCTTCAACAAACCAGCAGACCAATCACAGTTAGAAACTCGCCGTGATAAACCCAGAAATCTGATACCACATGATAATGGGTCACCGTGACGATCCGTAGAATTTTTCTCGATCTTTCACGGTGAATCAACAAATAGCTAATCTTCCAATCACGCGATGAACGCAACCTGAAGAACAGGTACGAATCCAGCAAGCAACGTGATGATGATCAACACGCCTCAAACCTCAGCCTGATAATTCTTGATGCACACAAGAACCTTCACGTAACTTTATTCAATCTGGATATGCGGCGGCGCCGTCCCCGGAGGGATGCTTCACCCCGAGACACAACTCAAAAACTAAAACTCCCCCTAAACCTTAGAAGTTGGGTCCTTTATATAGGAGGCCAGAAACCAAGTCGGTTGGAAAGGCCCAAACCGAAACACATAAATAAATATCCTAATTGGCCCATAACATGGCCTGGCAAAAATAAATAAGTAAAATTGCAATCGACCGAATTACCATGGTTCGGTGATCCCCTTGGCACACCTCTAACTTCGTGGAGTCTTGAAGTTGGGCTTCACCTCCTTCTTCATAGGAACAATAGGAGGTACTGGAATGCCCTCATCAGTCTTAGTAATCTTGCCCATGAGGCATGGTTCGCAAGCATCAAGTGATTCATAATCAAGTGATTCCAAAAGTCCATCAGCATGGAGTTTCTTCATGTGCTTTACACCAATATGACCTAAACGGCAGTGCCACAAATATGTTGCACTATCATTATCAACTTTGCATCTTTTGGCATCAATATTATGAATATGTGTATCACCAGGATCGAGATTCAATAAACCATTCACCTTGGGTGTATGACCACAGAAGGTTTTATTCATGTAAACAGAATAACAATTATTCTTTGACTTAAATGAATAACTGTATTGCAATAAACATGATCCAATCATATTATGCTCAACGCAAACACCAAATAACATTTATTTTAGGTTCAACACTGATAACCCACAAGTATAGGGGATCAATTGTAGCCTTTTTCGATAAGTAAGAGTGTCGAACCCAACGAGGAGCTAAAGGTAGAACAAATATTCCCTCAAGTTCTATCGACCACCGATACAACTCTACGCACGCTTAACGTTCGCTTTACCTAGAACAAGTATGAAACTAGAAGTACTTTGTAGGTGTTTTTGGATAGGTTTGCCAGATAATAAAGAGCGCATAAATAAAAAGTAGGGGCTGTTTAGGTAAAGACACAATAAAGTCAGTATAGCGAGTGTGGAAAAGTGGTGGTAGGAGTTGCGAAATTGTCCCTAAGCAATTGACTACTTTACTAGACCGATAGCAAGTTTTATGTGGGAGAGGCCACTGCTAGCATGTCGTCCCTGACTTGGAATTCTATGCACTTATGATTGGAACTATTAGCAAGCATCCGCAACTACTAATATTCATTAAGGTAAAACCCAACCATAGCATTAAGATATATTGGCCCCCCTTCAATCCCGAATACATCAATTTCTATGCTAGGTTGAAGCTTCTGTCACTCTTGCCCTCCAATACATAGTCCTATCAACATACAACTAACCCTGTGGTGTGATCCACGCGCACGCTCATATGATGGGCACCAAAGGACAGCAACATAACCACAAGCAAATTAAACCAATCATAGCAATTCACCAATCACCGATAGGACAACGAAAATCTACTCAGACATCATAGGATGGCAACACATCATTGGATAATAATATGAAGCATAAAGCACCATGTTCAAGTAGAGGGTACAGCGGGTTGCGGGAGAGTGGACCGCTGTAGATAGATGGGGGAAGGTGATGGAGATGTTGGTGAAGATGGCAGAGGTGTTGCTGTAGATTGCGGTGATGATGATGGCCCCGGTGGCACTCCGGCGCCACCGGAAGCGAGGGGGAGAGAGCCCCCTCCTTCTCCTTCTTCCTCGACCTTCTCCCTAGGTGGGAGAAGGGTTCTCCCTCTGGTCCTTGGTGTTCATGGCGTGGGAGGGACAAGAGCCCCTCCGAGATTGGATCTGTCTCTCTGTCTCTCTCTGTTTCTGCGTTCTGGATTCTGCCCTTTCACGGTTTCTTTTATAACCGGAGATCCGTAATTCCAATTGGATTGAAACCTTCGCCACGATTCCCCCCCCCCCGAAAATTAGCTTTCTTGCGGCAAAAGAAGAGCACCAACCGCCTTACGGGGTGCCCACGAGGGTCAGGGCGCGCCCCCTGCCTCGTGGCCCCCTCGTGCACTGTCTCGGGTTGATTCTTCTTCCCAGATATCACAAATATTCCAAAAATATTCTCCGTCCGTTTTTATCCCGTTTGGACTCCGTTTGATATGGGGTTTCTGCGAAACATAAAACATACAACAAACAGGAACTCGCACTGGGCACTGGATCAATATGTTAGTTCCAAAAATAGTATAAAAAGTTGCCAAAAGTATATGAAAGTTGTATAATATTGGCATGGAACAATAAAAAATTATAGATACGACGGAGACGTATCAGCATCCCCAAGCTTAATTCCTGCTCGTCCTCGAGTAGGTAAATGATAAAAAAGATAATTTTTGATGTGGAATGCTACCTAGCATAATCTTGATCACATAATCTAATTATGGCATGAATATTAAGACACGAGTGATTCAAAGAAATAGTCTATCATTTGACATTAAGACAATAATAATTCAAGCATACTAATAAAGCAATCATGTCTTTTCAAAATAACATGGCCAAAGAAAGTTATCCCTACAAAATCATATAGTCTGGCTATGCTTCATCTTCATCACAGAAAATATTCACATCATGCACAACCCCGATGACAAGCCGAGCAATTGGTTCATACTTTTTAACGTGCTTCAGCCTTTTCAACCCTCACGCAATACATGAGCACAAGCCATGGACATAGCACTATGGGTGGAATAGAATATGATGATGGAGGTTGTGTGGAGAAGACAAAAAAAAGAGAAAGTCTCACATCGACGTGGCTAATCAATGGGCTATGGAGATGCCCATGAATTGATGTCAATGTGAGGAGTAGGGATTGCCATGCAACGGACGCACTAAGAGCTATAAGTGTATGAAAGCTCAAACTGGAAACTAAGTGGGTGTGCATCCAACTTGCTTGCTCAAGAAGACCTCGGGCATTTGAGGAAGCCTATCATTGGAATATACAAGCCAAGTTCTATAATGAAAATTCCCACTAGTATATAAAAGTGATAACTCAAGAGACTCTCTATATGAAGAACATGGTGCTACTTTGAAGCACAAGTGTGGTAAAAGGATAGTAACATTGCCCCTTTTTCTTTTTTCCATTTTTTTATTTTTTTATTTAGGCTTCTTTGGCCTCTTTTTTTATTGGGGCAATGCTCTAATAATGATGATTGTCACACTTTTATTTACATACAACTCAATATTACAACTCGATACTAGAGCAAAGATATGACTCTATATGAATGCCTCTGACAGTGTACCAGGATGTGCAATGATCTAGCGTAGCAATGACATCAAAAAACGGGCAGGCCATGAAAATATCATGCTAGCTATCTTACAACCATCAAAGCAATATGACAATAAATGCTCAAGTCATGTATATGACGATGATGGAAGTTGCATGGCAATATATCTCGGAATGGTATGGAAATGCCATCATAGGTAGGTATGGTGGCTGTTTTGAGGAAGATATAATGAGGCTTATGTGTGATAGAGCGTATCGTATCATGGGGTTTGGATGTACCGGCGAAATTTGCACCAACTCTCGAGGTGAGAAAGGGCAATGCACGGTACCGAAGAGGCTAGCAATGATGGAAGGGTGAGAGTGCGTATAATCCATGGACTCACATTAGTCATAAATAACTCATATACTTATTGCAAAAGTTTATTAGCCCTCGAAGAAAAGTACTACTACGCATGCCCCTAGGGGGATAGATTGGTAGGAAAAGACCATCGCTCGTCCCCGACTGCCACTCATAAGGAAGAAAATCAATAAATACCTCATGCTCCAACTTCGTTACATAACGGTTCACCATACGTGCATGCTACGGGAATCAAAAACTTCAACACAAGTATTTATACAATCCACAAGTACCCACTAGCATGACTCTAATATCACCATCTTTATATCGCAAAACTATTGCAAGGGAGCAAACATATCATATACAGTGATCTACAAGTTCTATGTAGGATTTTATGACTAACCATGTGAATGACCAGTTCCTGTCAACTCTCTAAATAGATATAAGTGAAGTAAGAGAGTTTAATTCTTTCTACAAAAGAAATGCCCACTCTCTAACAAATATAAGTGAAGCAAAAGAGCATTCTACAAATGGCGGTTTTCTATGTGTAGGGAAACAGGCAATCCAAACTTCAAATGATATAAGCGAAGCACATGAAGTATTCTATAAAGCCATACTCAAAAGATATAAGTGAAGTGCAATGAGCATTCTATAAATCAACCATGGACTATCTCATACCAGCATGGTGCATAAAATAAAAACTAAATGCAAAAGACGCTCCAAGATCTGCACATATCACATGAATGAAACGAATCCGAAAACATACCGATATTTGTCGAAGAAAGATGGGATGCCTTCCGGGGCATCCCCAAGCTTAGACGCTTGAGTCTCCTTGAATATTTACTTGGGGTGCGTTGGGCATCCCCAAGCTTGAGCTCTTGCCTCTCCTCCTTTTCCTCATATCAAGACCTCCTCGATCTTCGAACACTTCATCCACACAAAACTTCAACAGAAAACTCGGTAAGATCCGTTAGTATAATAAAGAAAATCGCCACTCTAAGTACTGTTGCAAACCAATTCATATTGTTTTTCATGGTAGCTACTTTAATATAACTTTTCCATGGCTTAATCCACTGATAGAAATTGATAGTTTCATCAAAACAAGCAAACTATGCATCAAAAACAGAATCTGTCTTAAACAGGACAGTCTGTAATAATCTGAACATTCACCATACTTGTGGTACTCCAAAAATTCTGCAAAAATTAGGAAAAATAAAAAATTTGTATATAAAGAAAGTGCAAAAATAATCAGAACCGTTTCACATTTCAGTAAAAAATGTAAAATCGCGCACTACAGCCAAAGTTTCTGTCCTGCACCGCACAAACCAACAAGCATTGTAAACATTCTTAAGGCAAACCATTGCACATTATTTTTATTATGCAATGGAATTGTACAAGGGGATAATTATTTTTGTTGAAAAGTTGTTTTAATCAAGGGTCACAAAGTTTCCATGGGCATGAACAAAGTTCAAGGCTAGCTCCCATTTTAACAATGCTCATCTTTCTCACTTTCGCTTTTCTTTTTGAAAAAGTTTTAGGTTCCCCTATATATATATATTTTGTTTTTAAACTTTATAAAAGCACTCAACAGAAATAAATGACTCTCTAAAACTTCCGGGTTGTCTCCCTAGCAGCGCTTTCTTTAAAGCCATTAAGCTAGGCATATAGTGCTCAAGTAATGGATCCACCTGGATCCCAAGGTATATCAAAGCCAATTTTAATTAACAATGATTTGTAATTTAGTAGTGAGCAAAAAGTAACATATATCATGCAACAACGAAGTCTAACTCTCTTCCTATGCATCGGCATGTCATAAAGGAACAATTCATGCACACAAAGTAAAGGTCAATGCATAGTATAAACAGTTTCTTGCAATTTTATCATGTTGGAAACATAGAGAGGCGGAGATGTAGTTCCTCTCTCATAATAATTGCAAGTAGGAGCAGCAAGCACATGCATATTATATCTATCAAAATCATCATGTGTAATAGTAAAATGCAACCCATCAATATAATCCTTAATAAGGGCAAACATCTCCGATATAGTGTAGTCGGGAGAATTCAAAAAGATAATAGGACTATCATGCGTGGGTGCAATATCAACAATTTCATGTTTAACATAAGGAACTATAGCAAGTTCATCTCCATAAGCATAATTCATATTGGCATCTTGGCCACAAGCATAGCAAGCATCATCAAAAAGGGATATTCCGAAAGAATCAACGGGATCATAACGATCATGATAGCAATCATCCTTCGGTAAGCACGAAGGGAAGTTAAACAATGTATGAGTTGAAGAGTTACTCTCATTAGAAGGTGGGCATGGGTGATCAATCCGCTCTTCCTCTTTTTGTTCTTCGCTCTCCTCCTTATTTTTTTCATCCAATGAGCTCACAGTTTCATCAATTTATTCTTCCATAGACTCCTGCAAAATATTAGTCTCTTCTTAGACATCGGAGGAGTCCTCAATATATGGTTTAACATAGGTATTAGAAGCATAATTATCACAACAATATTCAAGTATGGCAAAATTTTCAGATTTGTAAAGAGTAGCATCATACTTTTCAATCAAAGAAGCAATTTCATAAGCACCTTTAAAAGCAACAAATTCTTCAATTTGTTGAACATCATAGTAATTATAAACACCCTTAGCATGCGAAGATATGATTCCATTATCACTAAACTCACATTGGTAGGGAAGGTGTTTCTTAGGGTTTTCAGAACAACAAGTAACATCATATATTTCACATAAATTCCAAGCATAGCATTGCAAACGATGAATTTGATCCAGTAAAAGTTTTCCTTTTTGAGATAAGCGGTGTCGCACATAACAAGCATGCTCATCTAAATATTTTCCCTCAACTAAGCTAGTTGGGGTTTCAGCACGAGCACAAAGGGATCGAAGATGATCCAAGTAAAAAGCTTCAGGAGTGTGATACATTTTGAGTGGTTCTTCAACTATTGGTTCAGTAGGTACAACTAATTTTTTGGTATTTTGCATTTCCTACACATAACTAAAGATAGAAAACAACTAAGAACAAGAAATAAAAATTACTTAGTGGTAAAGCAAACAAGCACACACGAGAATATCCACCCCACGCTATTGCTCCCCGGCAACGGCGCCAGAAAAAGGTGTTGATAACCCACAAGTATAGGGGATCAATTGTAGCCTCTTTCGATAAGTAAGAGTGTCGAACCCAACGAGGTGCTAAAGGTAGAACAAATATTCCCTCAAGTTCTATTGACCACCGATACAACTCTACGCATGCTTAACGTTCGCTTTACCTAGAACAAGTATGAAACTAGAAGTACTTTGTAGGTGGTTTTGGATAGGTTTGCAAGATAATAAAGAGAGCGTAAATAAAAAGTAGGGGCTGTTTAGGTAAAGACACAATAAAGTTAGTATAGCGAGTGTGGAAAAGTGGTGGTAGGAGTTGCGAAATTGTCCCTAAGCAATTGACTACTTTACTAGACCGATAGCAAGTTTTATGTGGGAGAGGCCACTGCTACCATGTCATCCCTAACTTGGAATTCTATGCACTTATGATTGGAACTATTAGCAAGCATCCGAAACTACTAACGTTCATTAAGGTAAAACCCAACCATAGCATTAAGATATATTGGTCCCCCTTCAATCCCGTATGCATCAATTTCTATGCTAGGTTGAAGTTTCTGTCACTCTTGCCCTCCCATACATAGTCCTATCAACATACAACTAACCCTATGGTGTGATCCACGCGTGCGCTCATATGATGGGCACCAAAGGACAGCAACATAACCACACGCAAATTAATCAAATCATAGCAATTCACCAATCACCGATAGGACAACAAAAATCTACTCAGACATCGTAGGATGGCAACACATCATTGGATAATAATATGAAGCATAAAGCACCATGTTCAAGTAGAGGGTACAACGGGTTGCGGGAGAGTGGACCGCTGTAGATAGATGGGGGAAGGTGATGGAGATGTTGGTGAAGATGGTGGAGGTGTTGGTGTAGATTGCGGTGATGATGATGGCTCCCGGTGGCACTCCGGCGCCACCAGAAGCGAGGGGGAGAGAGCCCCCCTCCTTCTCCTTCTTCCTCGGCCTTCTCCCTAGGTGGGAGAAGGGTTCTCCCTCTGGTCCTTGGCCTTCATGGCTTGGGAGGGGCGAGAGCACCTCCGAGATTGGATCCGTCTCTCTGTTTCTGCGTTCTGGATTCCGCCCTTTCACCATTTTTTTATAACCAGAGATCCGTAACTCCGATTGGATTGAAACCTTCGCCTCAATTTTTTTCTTCTGAAAATTAGCTTTCTTGTGGCAAAAGAAGAGCAACAACCGCCTTACGGGGTACCCACGAGGGTCAGGGGCGCGCCTGCCCCCCTGGGGCGCCCCCTGCCTCGTGGCCCCCTCGGGCATCGTTTCGCGTTGAATCTTCTTCCCAGATATCACAAATATTCCAAAAATATTCTCCATCCGTTTTTATCCCATTTGGACTATGTTTGATATGGGGTTTCTGTGAAACATAAAACATGCAACAAATAGGAACTGGCACTGGGCACTGAATCAATATGTAAGTCCCAAAAATAGTATAAAATTTGCCAAAAGTATATGAAAGTTGTATAATATTGGCATGGAACAATCAAAAATTATAGATATGACGGAGACGTATCAAACTCTAATCCCGAAGGTAAAGGGAGCGTGCGATGGTGATCTTATCAACCTTGGATTCACTTCCAACACACATGGTCACCTTGCCCTCAACTAGTCTTTGTTCATTTTGTAACTCCTGTTTCGAGTTACTAATCATAGCAACTGAACCAGTATCAAATACCCTGGGGCTACTATGAACACTAGTAAAGTACACATCAATAACATGTATATCATATATACTTTTGTTCACTTTTCCATCCTTCTTATCCGCAAAGTATTTGGGGCAGTTCCGCTTTCAGTGACCATTTCCTTCGTAGTAGAAGCACTCAGTTTCATGCTTGGGTCTAGCTTTGGGATTTTTCATGGGAGTGGCAACTTGCTTGCCATTCTTCTTGAAGTTCCCTTTCTTTCCCTTTCCCTTTTACTTGAAACTAGTGGTCTTGTCAACCATCAACATTTGATGCTTTTCTTGATTTCTACCTTCGTTGATTTCAGCATCACGAAGAGCTCGGGAATCCTTTTCGTCATCCCTTGCATATTATAGTTCATCACGAAGTTCTAGTAACTTGGTGATAGTGACTAGAGAACTCTGTCAATTACTATTTTATCTGGAAGATTAACTCCCACTTGATTCAAGTGATTGTAGTACTAAGACAATCTGAGCACATGCTCACTGGTTGAGCTATTCTCCACCATCTTGTAGGCAAAGTACTTGTCAGAGGTCTCATACCTCTCGACTCGGGCATGAGTCTGAAATACCAATTTCAGCTCTTGGAACATCTTATATGCTCCATGGCGTTCAAAACGTTTTTGAAGTCCGGTTCTAAGCCGTAAAGCATGGTGCACTAAACTATCAAGTAGTTATCATACCGAGCTTGCCAAACGTTCATATCGTCTGCATTTGCTCCTGCAATAGGTCCGTCACCTAGCGGTGCATCAAGGACATAACTCTTCTGTGTAGCAATGAGGATAATCCTCAGATCACGGACCTAGTCCGCATCATTGCTACTATCATCTTTCAACATAGTTTTTCTCTAGGAACATATCAAAAATAAACGGGGAGCTACATCGCGCGCTATAGATCCACAACATAGTTATTTAAATACTATCAGGACTAAAATCCTGATAAATTAAAGTTCAATTAATCATATTACTTAAGAACTCCCACTTAGATAGACATCCCTCTAATCATCTAATTGATCACGTGATCCATATCAACTAAACCATGTCCGATCATCACGTGAGATGGAGTAGTTTTCAATGGTGAACATCACTATGTTGATCATATCTACTATATGATTCACGCTCGACCTTTCGGTCTCACTGTTCCGAGGACATATCTGCATATGCTAGGCTCGTCAAGTTTAACCCGAGTATTCTGCGTGTGTAAAACTGGCTTGCACCCGTTGTATGTGAACGTAGAGCTTATCACACCCGATCATCACGTGGTGTCTCGGCACGACGAACTGTAGCAATGGTGCATACTCAGGGAGAACACTTATACCTTGAAATTTAGTGAGCGATCATCTTATAATGCTACCGCCGTACTAAGAAAAATAAGATGCATAAAGGATAAACATCACATGCAATCAATATAAGTGATATGATATGGCCATCATCATCTTATGCCTTTGATCTCCATCTCCAAAGCACCGTCATGATCACCATCATCACCGGCTTGACACCTTGATCTCCATCGAAGCGTCGTTGTCGTCTCGCCAACTATTGCTTCTACGACTATCGCTACCGCTTAGTGATAAAGTAAAGCAATTACATGGTGATTGCATTTCATACAATAAAGCGACAACCATATGGCTCCTGCCAGTTGCCGATAACTCTGTTACAAAACATGATCATCTCATACAACAATTTATATCACATCATGTCTTGACCATATCACATCACAGCAAGCCCTGCACAAACAAGTTAGACGTCCTCTACTTTGTTGTTGCAAGTTTTACGTGGCTGCTACGGGATTCTAGCAAGAACTGTTCTTACATACGCATCAAAACCACAACGATTTTTCGTCAAGTGTGTTGTTTTAACCTTCAACAAGGACCGGGCGTAGTCAAACTCGATTCAACTAAAGTTGGAGAAACAGACACCCGCTAGAGACTTGTGTGCGAAGCACGTCGGTAGAACCACTCTCATGAACGCGGTCATGTAATGTCGGTCCGGGCCACTTCATCGAACAATGCCGCCGAATCAAAGTAAGATGTTGCTGGTAAGCAATATGACTATTATCGCCCACAACTCTTTGCGTTCTACTCATGCATATAGCATCTACGCATAGACCTGGCTCGGATGCCACTGTTGGGGAACGTAGTATTTCAATTTTTTTTGCCTACGATCACTCAAGTATCTAGGAGAAGCATAGCAACGAGCGGGGAGAGTGTGTCTACGTAACCTCGTAGACCAAAATTGGAAGCGTTTAGTAACGCGGTTGATGTAGTCGAACGTCTTCGCGATCCAACCGATCCAAGTACCGAACGTATGGCACCTCCGCGATCTGCACACGTTCATCTCAGTGACGTCCCTTGAACTCTTGATCCAGTTGAGGCCGAGGGAGAGTTCTGTCAGCACGACGGCGTGGCGATGGTGATGATGAAGTTACCGGCGTAGGGCTTCGCCTAAGCACTACGACGATATAATCGAGGTGTGTAACTGTGGAGGGGGGCACCGCACATGGCTAAAATATCAACTTGTGTGTCTTTGGGGTGCCCCTGCCTCCGTATATAAAGGAGGGAGAGGGAGAGGCAGCCGACCCTAGCGGGCGCGCCAAGGTGTGGACTCCTACTAGGACTCCCTAGTCCTAGTAGGATTCCACCTCCCACACGGAGTAGGAAAGGGGGAAGGGAGAAGGAGAAGGAAAGGGGGGAGGCCCCCTTATCCTAGTCCTAATCGGCCTCCTACCTAAGGGGGGGCGCACCAGCCCGTTGTGGGCTGGTGTGCTTCCTTCTTATGGCCCATAAGGTCCATAACTTTTCCCGGGGGGTTCCGGTAACCTCCCGGTACTCCGGAAAAATGCCAGAATCACTCGGAACCATTCTGATGTCCAAATGCAACCTTCCAATATATGAATCTTTACCTCTCGAGCATTTCGAGACTCGTCGTCATGTCCGTGATCTCATCCGGGACTCTGAACAAACTTCGGTCCATAAAATCACATAACTCATAATACAAATCGTCATCGAACGTTAAGTGTGCAGACCCTACGGGTTCGAGAACTATGTAGACATGACCGAGACACATCTCCGGTTAATAACCAATAGCGGAACCTGGATGCTCATATTGGCTCCTACATATTCTACGAAGATCTTTATCGGTCAAACCGCATAACAACATACGTTGTTCCCTTTGTCATTGGTATGTTACTTGCCCGAGATTCGATCGTCAGTATCATCATACCTAGTTCAATCTCGTTACCGGCAAGTCTCTTTACTCGTTCCACAATACTTCATCCCGCAACTAACTCATTAGTCACATTGCTGGCAAGGCTTATAGTGATGAGCATTGCCGAGAGGGCCCAGAGATACCTCTCCGAAACACGGAGTGACAAATCCTAATCTCGATCTATGCCAACCCAACAAATACCTTCGGAGACACCTGTACAACATCTTTATAATCACCCATTTATGTTGTGACATTTGATAGCACACAAAGTGTTCCTCCGGTATCCGGGAGTTGCATAATCTCATAGTGTGAGGAACATGTATAAGTCATGAAGAAAGCAGTAGCAATGAAACTGTAACGATCATAATGCTAAGCTAACGAATGGGTCTTGTCCATCACATCATTCTCCTAATGATGTGATCCCGTTCATCAAATGACAACACATGTCTACGGTTAGGAAACATAACCATCTTTGATAAACGAGCTAGTCAAGTAGAGGCATACTAGGGACACTTATGTTTTGTCTATGTATTCACACATGTACTAAGTTTCCGGTTAATACAATTCTAGCATGAATAATAAACATTTATCACGAAATAAGGAAATAAATAATAACGTTATTATTGCCTCTTGGGCATATTTCCTTCACCTATGACTCAACAAAGAAGAAAAGGAAACTACGAAACAACTATGTCTTCGCACTCCATAGTCTTCATATGAATGTCTTCTCATGTCATAATCTTCATCGTGAATGTCTTCACGAACCACCATTGTCTTCAATATCTTCACACATTTTTAGGGGTCATCTCTGGTAGGTAAACCGAATCAGTAAGGGACTACTACCTGTGTTATCCTGCAATTCTCACAAACACATTAGTCCCTCAACCAAGTTTGTCGTCAATACTCCAAAACCAACTAGGGGTGGCACAAGATGCACTTACAATCTCCCCCTTTTTGGTGATTGATGACAAACCGGTTGAAGTCAAAGGAGGAAGACCTGAAACTATTTATAGCATCCCTAAAAATATTTGTTTTCCCTAAAACCATAAAACCCAAAAACAAGAACTGCCATCCATGGAGATGCTCGGCAATGCTAGAAAAGAACAAAAAACACCGTCAGCTACGAGGAACATTGTGAAAGTGCTATTTATCGACTAGAGGGGGGTGAATAGGCGGGTTTTTTGAAAGTCTTCAAAACTTGAGGGTTTTGAAGACAAACAGTAGAAATGAACCTATTGATATGCAGCGGAAGGTAGACTACACTAGACGGACCATAGTCAAGTAAGCAATGAAGTGAAAGTACGAAGACTATCAGCAGCTAGGTAGTATGGATCAGGATGGAAGACAGTATGAAGCCAAACAGCAAACAATCTTGACACAGTGAAGACAATCAGATCATGCAAATAGGCCATGACTTCACAAAGACAAACTGTAATGTAAAAGGAAGTGGAGGATAGAACAAGTTGCTTGGTGAAGACAAGGATTTGGTAGACCAGTTCCAGTTGCTGTGACAACTGTACATCTGGTTAGGGAGGCTGAGATTTAACTCAGAAGACCGCCTCTTCACCTTATTCCCCTTGAGCTAAGGACACCTAGTCCTTGCCCAATCACTCTGGTAAGTCTTCAAGGTAGTCTTTCAAACCTTCATAGACTTCGTTCACTGGCAATCCACAATGGCTCTTGGATGCTCAGAACGCGACGCCTAACCGGCTGGAGGATTTGCAGTCCTCAAGTGTAACAAGTCTTCAGGTCACGCGGACAAAAAGACTTCAGTGATGCTTAACACTCTTTGTCTCTGTGTTTTGGGCTATGTCCACGCAAGGATCTCTCTCTCAAATGCTTCGGAGGTGGGTTGCTCTCAAACGACAAAAGTCGTGCACTAACTCTGAGCAGCCACCAATTTATGGTGTAGAGGGTGGGCTATTTATAGCCAGGAGGGAACCCGACCTGAATTGTCCGAAATGACCCTGGGTCGCTACGTAACCGACACGTGTCCAACGGTCGGATTTCAAACACACGCGGCAGCTTGACTTGGGCTACAAGTGAAGCTGACTCATCCAGCTCTGGAGAAGATTTGCTCTCATTGTCTTCGCTCGAAGACATAGGATTTGGTTGAGCATCACTTCAGTCACTCTGACTTTGTTCACTAGGACCCCACTCAACAGTACGGTGGTTCCTATGACTCAACAAAGAAGAAAAGGAAACTACGAAACAACTATGTCTTCGCACTCCATAGTCTTCATATGAATGTCTTCTCATGTCTTAATCTTCATCGTGAATGTCTTCACGAACCACCATTGTCTTGAATGTCTTCACACATTTTTAGGGGTCATCTCTGGTAGGTAAACCGAATCAGTAAGGGACTACTACCTGTGTTATCCTGGAATTCTCACAAACACATTAGTCCCTCAACCAAGTTTTTCGTCAATACTCCAAAACCAACTAGGGGTGGCACTAGATGCACTTACAATCTCCCCTCTTTTTGGTGATTGATGACAAACCGGTTGAAGTTTTCAACAGGGATAAAAATATGTGAGAGTTAAGGATAAAAGCATTGTCTTCATAAGTTGCAAAAGGCTCCCCCTGAAGATGTGCATATAAGTAGTTTGCTTTTGAATGCAAATGCACATGGCAGGTTTTACTTTGTGGAGATCCTCTTCAAATTATGAAGACAATTCATCATGCATATAAAGAGATAACGAAGATAATGACATGCATAATGAAAAATGGACGTCTGCGGAATGGCTTCATGCGGGATTTGTCATTGCATCACAAGGTAGCAGAAAAAGTAGCAGGCGACCATCGAGTTTAAGTGTTACAACTCAAAAACATAGCTACTGGTACATAACCTCAGCCTCAAGGGTGAACTACTCCCTCCTCGTCATGGAGTCTTCTATGATTGCTAATACTCAAAGCATATGTTTAGAACAAATAGCATCCATAGAACACAGAGAAAGATATGGGCCTAATGTTTCGCCTCCCAACTTATTTATCATAGAGATAACTGTCAACGATAATAATTCATGATCAAATATATTTGAATGGCCATATGTGCCTGGATCTTTTCCCACCACATGATGCTTTCCAACTAAAGAATAGGTTGGAATAAGAAATTGACTCACCAAAAAAGTTAACAAAAAAGTAAAAGATAAGCCCTTCGCAGAGGGAAGCATGGATTTGAGAGGTGCGAGATGTTCCATGTCAATGTCACGAGTAGGGTATTTTTGACTGGTGTGCTTTTCCTATCAACGTCACGAGTAAGGTATTCAATATCTTCCATGCTAAACACATTCTACATCTTCAAAATTAGAAGTAATGTTAATTTCAAGAAGGAGAGGTAGAAGGCGACTTTTGTACCTAAACGGGTGTGGATCCAATAACAAGTTCGGAGTATTTGTCAGACGAGTAGCCCACCGCTGCAATTTCGGTGCTGAAATGACATTGATTCTTGTTGGACCTTCTTGATCAACTACAAGTAATCTCTCAAGTGAAGGTGTGACCACAATGACCATACCATGGTACACATTTTGTGATGTCTTGTTGCAGCACCAGCAACACACATAAATAGTCTGGAGAGTCATGGAGGTGATGTGGAAGCTACTCAACCCATTGATCACTTGAAGATGAAGGTACTCGAGTGCAGTACAGCTGTGGAGTAGGCGCTCGATGTCACCATTTGGTAGGAAGACGACGACGAGTTTGAGGTGCTTCAGTCATGGTAGAATAAGAGCGGGCGCGTCATTAAAGGGGGAGGGCAGTTCATGACCTTGGCGACGCGCAACATGGGAGCGAGGCGGAGCGCGGACATTGGCAGCGAGCGCATATGCCCATCATCAAAAGTGAGATCCTCGAGCTGACCTAGGGTGGGGGATCGGAACCACTCGTCAAGCTTGGCTCGGTCCTTGCCGTTGGAAAGGAACTTGCCCATTCTAAGGCCCTGATTCGGCCATGGTGATTGCCGAGGATCTGGGAGAACGCATCCAACCTTTTGCAATAGCCATGGCAGAGCTCGTGGGTGTCGATGAGGTCGAGAGGGGTAGAGTGCCATAGGGGGCGCCACCGCCGAGAAAGGACGGTTGTCCGCATCCCATATTTGATTGGGAGGAGGGAGACGATGACTATCAACATATCATCGGGGAGGCTGCTGATGAAGTCTAGGCCTGCTGGAGTGCCTTGCAGTTCTTGCTCGACCTGCCTCCGCTTGTTGACAGCCCCGTTCTCCACCTCTGGAGTCTCCTCGTCAGCGGCGCTTTCTGATAGAAGTGGGAGTACAAAGAATATTTAGTTAAAACAGGGCAATAGATAAGTGTATTGGTAACCAGAAGTTAGTAGGTAGGAATAGAGTAAGAAAATGGAATAACAGTTGGTTGCTTAAATACCACACAATTCCTTTGATATTGCTGGGTAAGTCAACATGCAGATACTTGAAAAGAACACTTACTTCAAACAAAGTCTGGACGGATGATATCGTTGGGGAAGTGTCGGAGGGATGAACCCCGGGCAAGCAACGGAACCCGCATCCTTTTGAAAAACAATGGGGCCAGCATCGCCCCTCAAGCCGGCTCGTGCTTGGCCGGGTCGCTCAACTCGGCCAAGCCCCTCGACCCGGCCCAACTCTCCAAACCCGGCCGAACCCCTCAACTCGGTCCCAACAACCAGCTCAAGACAGCCGGACCCGACACGTCAAGACTTCTCCAACAAGCCAGCTCCACCCTTGGCGCGTTCCTCAACCTGACCACGGGTCAGCTCCCGTCCCATCCAGCCGTACGATGGGACGAGTCTCCATCTACCAATGACCGAGGCAACAGTGCCCCGCCCATGCCTCTGGTCAGCCGGGGCATGGCAACAGTACCCCACCTACCCACTGACCAGGGCCGGCGTGGCAACAGTGCAACCATCGTCACCAATGACGCCAGCAAGCGGCGACCTGACGGAGCGCCACTGTAGCCGACTCAATCCGGCCACTCCCTGACGATCGACAAGACGGCCAACAGTGCCCCCGTACCCGGCGGGCCCCGCACCCAGAGAACCCGGCGAGCCCTGACCCCCGGCGGGTCCCAGCGCCGGCTTCCCGGACAATGACAATCCAGCCCCACGACCTTGTAACATTACCCTTGTACCCCTGGGGGGTTGACCTATAAAATCCGCCCAGGAGCCCTCATGTATGGGGCGATCAGATCATCAGTAGCGCACACACACCACAAGGAGAAGCAGCCTGAGCCTTGGTCTGTCTTCCTCCTTCCTCCATACAGCTCAAGGAGCGACCCTGTACTGACATACATCAACTACACTCGGCAGGACTAGGGGTGTTATCTCTCCGGAGAGCCCCGAACCTGGGTATGTCTTGCGTCCCGCGCTCGCTTATGCCGACCTCGCCTCTGGAACCCACCAGTGCCCTCGAGCCTCCTCCGATGTTTAGCTATCCCTTGGCATCTGTCGTGCGCCCACCACGACAGTTGGCGCCCACTGTGGGGCAGCTCGAGGTCCTGGCCGGGAGCATGCTCCAGACGGGGATCCTCTCCGACTACGACGAGACCGTCACGCTGGCGGACAACGTCATCGACGCACTCGCCGCCTCCTTCGCTGCGCTGCGCATCTCCAATGCGCTTATGGCCGACGAGTACCCCAGTGAGGTACTTGACTTTTCTGACTTCCCCCTCTCCCTCGGCGGCAGCGCTCCCGTCAGGGCAATGTACCTCTGCGTGGAGGTCTTCGTCACTGACACCGGTGCCTCCTCCTCGTCAAGCGCGGCGAGGAAGGTCGCCGAAGCCAAGGCCGCAGTGGATCGGGCCGGTGACAGTGTCCTGGACTAGGGGGTACTCAACACGTTGTCTCCCGAGCAGGTGTATCGGGCCGAGGACCCCCATGGCGGTTTACTCATGGGCCACTTCGGACAGCCCATGCCGCGTACAAGGAGGATTCCACAAGACTTGGCGCCCAAGACAAGGACTCCTCTAAACCCTAGGCCTCCGGTGTGTTATATAAACCGGGGCCAGGCTAGTCAATAAGACATCTTATATTCATTAGATCAATCTCGTGGTAGATACATGTACTCTATACTACACCCCATATGAATATAATCAAAAGCAGGACGTAGGGTTTTACCTCCATTAAGAGGGCCCGAACCTGGGTAAAATCCCGTGTCCATGTTACCATTGCTCCAAGACGCCTAGCTTAGGACCCCTACTACGAGATACGCCGGATATAGAACCGACATTGGTGCTTTCATTGAGAGCCTGCTGGCGGTCGCCACAGTGCGATGGGAATTCGGATCGTCTCCGGCGCGATCTACGCATCGGAGCCGAGCTTTATGGTCGATGTTGGCATCTTTTGTCGCCGGCTCGACTGGTCACCTTGTCTTAACCGAGGATTGTGCCCTGCCTCCAATCATCATGTTTGGACGAGGGCCTTCATCAACATCAACTCCGATCTCTATCAAGATCATGGAGGAATCATCCATGGAGCTCGGGGGCTCGACGTCAGCATAGCCCTCAGGCGACCGTGCTGTTTTTCCGAACAGCGAACTTGTATCCGCTACCACCACCTCCTCGAGCATCGCTTTGATGATTCCTTCGGCGGAATTGTGCGGAATTGAGTCTACAACAACACTGTGAAATTTTGTCGAGTTCCGATGGAGGAATCTCCGGCAATCTGCGATATACCGGAGCCCTGTCTAATCTGGACGGGAATCTGGACGAGTTTAGGACGTGGTCTCCGGAGCCAAGCTCGGAGGTCCTTTGGAAGATCCAATCGTTCATCTGCTGCGGAATTCCCATATCTACCACCCCTCAAAATTTTAGCTCGATCCGACGGATCAAACTCCAGGAACCTTCCGATGAGTGGACCAATTTTCTGATCTGTTTTCTGCGCGAATACGGATCCGACCCGAATTCATGTTTCTTTATGAACGTGGTATTGGACAACCTTTTTAAAGGAATTTTCTTCTAGGGTATTGTGCGTTGTTCTTAACACGTGCCCATAAAATTTTAAGCCTTCTCTGAGGTACTCTTCACCATCACGCTGGTGTCAATCCAGTCCGGTAACATTGCTCCACGGCTGCCGACCTGCGCTAGACACGTCGTCGCTTTGTTGAGCCGAGCTCATCTTCTTTGGATCATCATCTCGGCGAGCCGAAAAAGAGTTCGGCATCGCAAAGGATAAATCATCACCAACAACGCCGCCCCACGGATTACACGGAACGGGCACACCGGCATTGCCGTTCGGTCACTTCATCAATCCGGCTTTGACCACGACACAAGTTATGACCAGCGTCGGCATGACTGCACTATTGCTTCTTCAAGCCGATGTCCAACACGCCGAACTGCTTCAACACCTCGGCTGACATGGAAGCTGCAACATCTCCTTACCTACCCGCTCCATTACCTCGGCTAGACTGGGGGCTTCACCATCTCTTAATCAACCTACTCCGGAGACTTCGACGTCACCCGCCGACCAGCTTCATCACATTAGCTGGACCGGGGACTTTGCCTCGGCAAGCCAACCTTTGCCAACATCACCATGCTGCCGCTCCATCGCTCATCAGGCAATGGGTGTGCGGATCAAGTCCCAATTTTGGAGTAACCTTTTTTCAGATTGCTACAACAGATAAACCAGGTGCTATTAATCCTAGTAATTTTTTCTTACCTGGGTTTATTTTTCAGAAAAATTATTACACTGGTTTGTTCTATCATCTGTACACAGGTCTGTCCAATGATGGCCGCATTAATGATGGTTGCGTGATGGTTCGGTCCGTTTCCCGTCTGCAGTTCGGCAAACGCCGCATCTAGAGCCCGGACCGCCCTGCAAATTCAGGCTTTGTCACGCCTTCATTGCGTCACGCCGACGCCCTGCATCGACATTGGCTTCGGCACCAGGCCACATCTCTTTAAATAAATTATTTTTGCGTAAAGAAATTATGCAAGGATTATATATATATATATATATATAATTTTTTGGACCGCACTGTTTTATGTGTGCAGGTAATCGATTGTGACTGCGTTACGCGGTCACTTCGGCATCACCAGCCCTACATTAGACTTCGGCATCCGCCGATCACAGCTTCGCCATGTTAACTAGACCGAGAACTTCATCTCGCCACATCGACCACGTAGTGTCGTCGCTTCGTCAAACTGACGTCCACCATGCCAAACAGGTCGACTGGCGTGGGGGCTTCATTCTCACCTTGCCGACCAACTCCACCAGCTCGGCTAGACTGGGGGTTCGCCTTACCATATCGGCCGATCCGTGTCACTACTCCGGAGTGCCGAACTCCTTGCTCGGACACCTCGGGCTTGGGGGCTGGGACCTCGGCCATGCCGAGGACTGCGATCCTTGTCAGATCTGTCACAGATCAATGGGCGTCTTTGTCCCACCACAAGCCCGAATCGCGTCATCAACACCGAGCACATTAACCAGCTAAGTCGCTTTCATGCTCAAAGACTTTCAGTTTTAAATTTTGTTCGGTTCGACCAAGCATTATACTTTTTTGGCAAAAAGTTGTTTGTGAAAAACTTCCTTGTCAAAACTTTGTTTGTGACACGCAAATTCAAATACCCCGTTTACTTGGGGCTTCCTTTATGAAGCCTTTCCTCTTGCATATGATTATACTTGTATGGGTTCATTCCTTGTTCGTGTATTACGCCACAATATGCACCATGTTGACTTAAGTGTTCCGCAAGCTGGGTTGCCTTGCTCCTGTGTTTACCCCTATGTTCCCGATTGTTCGGCTAGGGAGTAAAGGGAGCACCTCTGCGATTGTCACGATCGGGTCATCCGAGCTCGGACCTCAGACTTGGTGAAGCCGAAAGCTAGTGCTCTTATTGTTTTCAATCATGGTCGGCACACAACGGAACTCAGGAGTACAAAAAATCTATTGCACAAGTCTCATAGTAACAATGAGCAACCGAAGAAAGGTATCGGTGGGGGTACTATTTTCTTTGAAGATGCTTCTTACAGTTCATCAGTAATATAGCATAAGTTCCCTGAGCGCGCTTTGTCTATTACAGCCTTATGGCCCGATTGCCTGGTTATCGGAAACACCGTCGATATTCTCGACAGATGGAGTACATAACACTTTTCGGCCCTTGACCGAAGAGGTAGAAGCCGACGGTCGGCTAAGACGCGTTTAAAGTTCGGGTGAACACATATATGATATAAGTACTTTGGTACATACAATCATTATACATAAAATTCTTTTACCCAAGTCACTTGGGGGCTCTTAAATTAGTATGAGCCGTCTTATAGTAAATGTGTTTTCTTCTTGGTCGTTGCAAAGTCTTTTTCTATCGCTCCTTTTTCGACTCGAGTGTATGGTCAAGAGCCGGATAGCCTGTCTTCTCTCTAAAAGCCGCTCGAGTTTAGTTCGCTAAACTGGCCTTGGAGAAGTACCGCTCCTTCGGGATAAGGAGCTTGAAGGCGTAGGCTGTCCCACTTGAAGTCTTGAGGTCAGATGTGTCATGTTAAAGCACGACAGAAGCACAATTTCTTTTTTTAAAAATACCAATTTTCGGATTGGCACCAAAATCTCGGCTTAGTCCGGATGTCAAGCTTTTACATAAGTTTTTGGCTTTTCGAGCCTATGGCTCTTTTAAACTATTGGTGTGTTTCCAGCATAAGTCTCATAGTGAAACGCCGGACACCTTTAGAGATTCTGCAAAAACATTCTCGGATATTGCTATATATGCATCGGTTTCAAATTGTGTCTTTGGTCAATAGTTGGGTTGCCCGGCTCCTGTGCTTGCCTCCTACGTTCCGCTTTGTTCGGCTAGGTGTGCAAAGGGAGAACCACTGCGATTGTGCTTCCATCTCGCATGGTTAAGCACCTCAGTGGAGAAAGCCGAAAACTGACTGTCACAATAAGCGTAAACTGGCCAGCGATCCGATGACTGTGTTAAATGACGGGCCGTTCATAACATTGGCCGAAGTGTTTACGGCTTGACCTCAGCTATCGCCGAACACTAACCAGGGGCTAGTAGCTGGCCTCCCAACTTTAAGCTCCTATTACTAAGTGAAAGTTATAAAGCCCGCATATCTGATTGCCTCGTTTCCGCTAACACAACCGCCTTCGGGCACCGAGACGTCGGCTAAGGGTTGTTTGTTATTATGCAAACACCCTGAGTAGCATCTACAAAGGGGTGGAAGCCGACCATGGGCCACTTTCAACTGATTAGCGGTCGCAACGGAGTCAAAATAAACATATCATCGGCATTTGTATTTAATATACAAGGGCCGCCTTCCGTAATCATCGTTATAAAGCCATAAATATGCATCAATTTCACTTAAGATTTCGGCCAAGCTGGGTTGCCTGGCTCCTGTGATTACGCCTACGTTCCCGATTGTTCGGCTAGGGGGTAAAGGGAGCACCTCTGTGATTGTTACTTCCGAGTCATTCGTGTTAGTACCTCAGACTGGGAGAAGCCGAAAGCTAGCCATCTTAAAGAATATAATTGGTCGGCAACGACGGAAGCGAAAAATTTGGTCCATTAAAACCACAGAGTTCAGGAACTTTTCCCACAACTAAATCCTCAATATTTTCCTCCCACATTGATCGGAGTTGAGGTTTCATGATCATAATCAACATGAAAGCCTGGGAAAACAAACCTATAATGGAACTATTTTTCCCAGAAGATGTCTTATAACATATCTCTTCGTGTACCTTTGTTTATAAAACCATATGGCCGGATTGCCTTGTTTGTCGTAAAACTTTGCCCTTGTAAAGGCTTTATAAAGTAGGACAAACACTTCCCAGCTACTGGCCGAGGAGGTTGACGCTGATGGTCGGTCAACAAAGTTTTGTACAATTCGGATCCAAGCATTAATTATGTAAAGTGCTTGGATACATAGAATCATTACACATAAAAATTGCGAGTAAAATCCATTTACTACAATCCATCTTTTAAACCCCTTGGGGCCTACCTTGGCGAGCTCGGATTTTGATCAGCTCTAAGCTCCTTTAAGAGATCTTTATTCTCTTTCCGAGAAGTTTGTGTTAAACACAACAAAATTTGGTGTCAAACGGATATCGATCCTTAATTCGGCCACCCGTGCCCACATTAAGGCTCGGGGGCTAATGGGCATCGCGCTCATTATTTATAAATATTAAAGGGGCACATCGATCCCCTGATCTGGTGTTGCCACCCGACCAGTGTATCGGGGGCTACTGGATTGCTTATTCAATGCAGAGAATTCAAAGTGCTCAGTGTTCGGCATGACCGAACTACGGACAAGCGCGTCTTCGGACAACAATAAGTACCATCTGGGACTTATCCTGCATCAAGCTAATATATCACGGCAACTTCTCACGACCCTCTCTCAGGAGCCCGTCCGCCGATCATTATTACTTCTAATATATTACACTGCGTTTCTATTCCTACGTATGCTGCCGAGCTAGGAGTTGATCCTCAGGACGATTTTGCAAATCGACCTGAGTCTCAGGGGCTACCAGGATCAGTAGTTTTATGTTTTCCTTCAGGTGCATCTCGAGTTTAGACCGACACACACCTTGAGGGCTACTAGACATACATATACTGGGTATATATCTCGGCAGAGAGTAAATTGCACCAATAAAAAATATACACAAAAATCAGCCCGCGGTCGGGGTGGTGCACCACCTCAGAAGTAGTCCGGCATAAAGCTCGGGCGCCAGTGGCTGGCTCCATAGAGGGCATTTCCAGCATTAAGCTCGGCTGAATTCGTTCAATCTTTTAAAAGACCGAGGTAGTTTATGACACCTCGGACGCTGGCCATCGTTGGAGCTCGGATATAGTACAGCGTTGGAGCCCGGATATAGTCTGGCGTTGGTGCTCGGCTGCAAAGGATGTCAGGAAGGCAGTCCGTCATTGGAGCTCGGATGCAAGAGGACACCGCCGCACGGGAACAACTTCAAACCCGAGGTGTGGCGTAAAAAATAATAATAAGGCATTGATAAAGGCCGAGAACTTAAAGGGGCTCCTTGGATACCCGACGTGTAAACTCTTCGGATTTACTTCGGTGATCCTCAATATCGAAGATGAGAAGATTTGTTGAACTAGTTTTCAAGACCGACGACCGAAGATGAAGAACAGTTCGGAAGAATCGAGGAGCGTCCCCAACTTGAAGACCAGTTCAGGGGGCTACTGACGGTGTCCTGGACTAGTGGGTACTCAACACGTCGTCTCCCGAACAGGTGTATCGGGCCGAGGACCCCCATGGCGGTTTACTCATGGACCACTTCGGACAGCCCATGCCGCGTACAAGGAGGATTCCACAAGACTTGGCGCCCAAGACAAGGACTCCTCTAAACCCTAGGCCTTCGGTGTGTTATATAAACCAAGGCCAGGCTAGTCAATAAGACGTCTTATATTCATTAGATCAATCTCGTGGTAGATACATGTACTCTGTACTACACCCCATATGAATATAATCAAAAGCAGGACGTAGGGTTTTACCTCCATCAAGAGGGCCCGAACCTGGGTAAAATCCCGTGTCCATGTTACCATTGCTCCAAGACGCCTAGCTTAGGACCCCTACTACGAGATACGCCGGATATAGAACAGACAGCCGGCTCGCCCAACCCGTTGCGCGCCACGATGCAGAGCCTCCGCGTTCCCATCGGCACCGACATCGACGCCTCCAACATCGCCGAGGCCCGGACTCGGCCCGACGAGGACCGCCAACGCCTGCTGGACCTCACCAAGACGCTCGCCGCCATGCAGCGTCGCCTCGACTCCGCTCAGCTGGAGCGCAACGCCGCTTACGGCTCCACGCCTACCGTGGCCGAGCCAAGACGGGTCACTGATGTGCGAGCCCGGGGTGGCGTGAATGGTCGCGCCTTCGGCGCCCTCCCCCCGTCTACGAGACTCCAGTGAAGAACATGTGTGCCGCCCAGGCAGTCGCGGTCGGCCTGGATCAGCTCGAAGGCGATGAGCTGAAGGACCGCCTGAAGCGGGTGCACGACCTCCTCGACGCGACCAACGCGCAGCAAGACCACCTCAACCAACTCGCCAAGTCGGCGGGATCCGGCTCTGCCCGCATCGGCGGGCCCGGCGATCAGCAGAACATGGTGTCCTCACCACCCGACGAGGCGCACTCCGGCCGCACCCGGACCCGGCGCAACCCTGCCCCGATGACTGCCGGCGGCTTGGGCATCGAGCCGACCCTGGAAGACCGGCGCAGACTCGACGCTCCCCTGCAACCCGGCCGGCGTCCGACCTCAGTCGACCCGGCCCCTCGCGGCGCGGTCGCCAGCCGGTCGGGCCCGCGCGCCATCAACGACACCGACGCCCACCACCGCCTCGACCGACTCGCTCTCTCCTTGGAGGTGGAGGAGAGCGGCGCCGTCGGACCGGCGTGCTTCGGCCCACACATCTGGGACGAGCCCTTCCCCAAAGGGTTCACGCTCCCCTGCGAAATCCCCAAGTACTACGGCACCGTGAAGCCGGAGGTCTGGCTCACCGACTACACCACCGCCATCGGCATCACCGGCGGTAACCGCCGTCTCACCGTGCGCTATGCGCCGCTCATGCTCTAGGGATCGGCCCGCACATGGTTGAATAGTCTGCCGGTGGGCAGCATCAACGCGTGGGTCGATTTCGAGCAAGCCTTCATGTGCAACTTCACCGAGACCTACCGGCGACCCAGCCGTCCCAGCCAGCTCCCCATGTGCATACAGGGGCCGGCGGAAACCGGCCGAGAGTACCTCGCGCGCTAGACCGAGCTCCGGAACAGCTGCGAGGGCGTCCACGAAGTCCAAGCGATCCAGTACTTCGTCAACGGGTGCCGAGACGACACCCTCCTCAAACACAAGCTCCTACGCTCCGAGCCGACCACCATGGCCGCGCCCATGGTGACGGCGGACAAGTACGCCAACGCGGACTCCGCCATGGAGATCTAGGTGGCGCTGGATGAAGCCGGCAAAGCAAAGCTGGTTCCCCCTCCGAAGCCGGCCGACGAAGGAAGCCGGCAGTAGCACAACCAGCAGAACAACAAGCGCAAGGCCGACCAGCCGGCCCAGCGCTACGACAACTGGCTCGTCGCGGCGGCCGAGCAGGCGCCCGCGATCGACCTAGCTGCCAAGCGCCGGCAGACCGGCAAGGCGATGTGGCAACCCGCCATGAGCTTCAAAGAGATGCTCGACGCTCCCTGCAAGCACCACAGCGGCGCGAGGCCGTCCACGCACACGCTTCGGCAGTACGCCATCACCAAGCGCATCATGAGGGGCGAGATCCCGCCTCCTCCGGCCCCGGCTCCTGGAGCGGGCAGCCGCCTCCACCCCCTCTGCCGCCTCCGGCTGGCGGCGCAATGCGCGACGACGTCTACCTGGCCCAGAACGCGACTTATGTCGTCTTCACCAGCCTCGGCGAGGACAAGCGCAGCGAGTGCCTCCTTCGGCAGGAGAAGAACACCGTCATCCCGTCCAAGCCGGAATACATGCACTGGTCGGAGCGCCCGGTCACCTGGACTCGGGAGGACCACCCGGCCGTCATGCCGAACCCGGGTGGTTATGCCCTCATCCTCAACCCCGCCATCGTCACACCTCGACGCACGTGCAAGTTCTCCCTGGTTCTCATCGACGGCAGCAGCAACATCAACATCGTCTACCGCGACACCATGACCAAGCTTGGCCTCAAGGCCAAAGACCTGGAGCCGACCCGGATGATCTTCCACGGCATCGTTCTCGGCCTCTCCTGCTCTCCGATCGACCGGATCCCGCTCGACGTCCTGTTCGGCGATAGCAACCACTTCCGACATGAGCCGATCTGGTTCGAGGTGGTGGACCTGTCTAGCGCATACCACGCGCTGCTAGGCCGGCCCGCGCTCGCCAAGTTTATGGCGGTCCCCACTACGGCTACCTGAAGATGAAGCTGCCAGGTCCGAAGGGCCTCATCACCATCACCGGCGACTACCGCAAGTCCCTGGAGTGCGCCCGTGACGGCGCCAAACTGGCCGAGTCCCTAGTCATAGCCGAGGAGCAGCACCAGCTTGACCGGATCGTCGCCCTGGCCATTGAGACGTCGGCCGTGCCAATCTCTGCCGAGGAGCCGGCCGACGAGGCCTCGTTCAAGCCCTCCAAGGAGACCAAGAAAGTGAAGCTGAACCCGGAAGACCCCAGCTGCAGCAAGTACGTTGTCGTAGGCACCCGCCTCGACAGCAAATAGGAAGGCGAGCTCGTCGACTTCCTCCGTGAGAATCGGGATATCTTTGCATGGACCCCAAAGGACATGCTGGGTATCCCGAGGAAGTACACCGAGTACAAACTCCCCGTCCACAAGGATGCCAAGCCTGTCCGCCAACCCCTACGACGTTTCTCCGAAGAGAAGAGAAGGACCATCAGTGAAGAGGTCGCCAAGCTTTTGGCGGCCGGCTTCATCATGAAAGTGTTTCACCCCGAGTGGTTGGCCAACCCAGTCCTCGTTCTGAAGAAAAACAAGACCTTGCGCATGTGTATCGACTACACTAGCCTGAACAAGGCCTGCCCCAACGATCCGTTTTCCCTCCCGCGGGTCGACCAAGTCATCGACTCCACTGCCGGGTGTGAGCTCCTGTCCTTCCTGGATGCTTACTCTGGCTATCACTAGATCGAGCTGGACCCGGCCGCCCTGAAGACGTCCTTCATCACGCCATTTGGGGCGTATTGCTACATCACCATGTCGTTCGGCCTGAAGAACGCTGGAGCCACCTTCCAGCGCTGCATGGAGAAATGCTTGCTACCGCAACTCGGCCGCAACATCCACGTTTACGTGGACGACATCATGGTGAAGACCAAGCAGCACCTCATGCTCCTTGACGACCTAAGGGAAACCTTCGCCAACCTGCGCGAGTACAAAGTCAAGCTAAACCCGGAGAAGTGTGTTTTCGGCGTCCTGGCTGGAAAGCTACCCGGCTTCCTCGTCTCGGAGCGCGGGATTGAGGCAAACCCGGAGAAGATCGAGGCCATCGAGCGCATGCGCAAGCCAGCTCGGCTGCACGATGTCCAGAAGTTCACCGGCTGCTTGGCCTCGGTCACCCGGTTTCTCGGCCGACTGGGCGAGAGGGCCTTGCCCCTGTATCAGCTGATGAAGAAGACGACGCCGTTCGAATGGAACGACCAGGCGGACGAGGCTTAGCGGTTCCTGACGCGTTGCAATCGCCTCGGCCTCCTGCTTTGCCCTAAGCCACAGAACCGGCTTCGGGTGTTGGCCGGAAAGCGCGCAAGGCCAGAGCACCAGCGCGCCACGAACACTAAGTCAAGGACCGCCGGGTTACCCAACCCGGCCACACCACTTTAAGTTGCCATACGACCGGCTGCTCGCCAACCGGCTTCGCCTGATTGCCGCCAGCCGGCCCAGTGGGTGTTTCGCTCACGCTCAACGTTTCAAACGCCTAAGTACTGCACGCTCCTCTTAAAGGCCAAACCCCTTGTCACGGAACGAAGCCTCGGCCGTCAAACTCGCGGGGGGGGGGGGGGGGGGACCCAAGGGGGGAAAGTCGCAAGAAAATGGCTCAATAGACGAAAAGTAAAAGCGTAGGCATCCACGAAATTCATACATACCGCCGGGTCGATCAACCCGGCCCCGCCACTTTAAGTTACCGCACGACCGACTGCTCACTAACCGGCTTTTCCGGATTGCCGCCAGCCGGCCCGGTGGGTGTTTCGCTCGTGCTCAATGTTTTGAACGCCTAAGTACTGCATGATCCTGTCAAAGGCCAAACCCCTTGTCACGGACCAGAGCCTTGGCCGTCAGACTCGCGGGAGGGAAGCCCAAGACGGAAAAGTCACAAGAAAACAGCTCAAAGAACGAAAAGCAAAAAGCGCAAACATTCACAGAACTTATACAACACTCGAAGGACAGGCCCAAGGCCAGAGTTCGTTACACCCGGATATCCCCAGTGGGTGGGTGGACCGGCTACCTAATAGAAATTTTTGCTAAGATAAAAACAGGCAGCCTCAGGCATCCCCCTCGATGGCCTCCGGGTTCGCCGAGGTGCCGGTGTCTCCCTCCTCGGCGCCCGTGTCGCGGTAGATGGCCGTCTCCTCAGAGCTGCCCTTCGGGTCGTCCAGAAGCAGGCTGTAGTCATCGACAGGCACGACTCCGCCATCCTCCGCCCGCTCCGGCCGGAACTCGTCATGGAAGGCGAACCCGACGATGTAGCTGGCCCGAGCAGCGATCCGTCCGGCCTCCGCTTGCAGTTGGCTCTCCGAGCCGGCTCGCTGGCCCAGCAACGCGTCCAACGACAGGTCCGGATGCCAAGACATGGCAAACCTGAGCGCCATCTCAGCGCCGGCACGAGCGACGGAAACGCGCCAGTCGTGGAGACGCTCCGGACCCGCCTCCAACCACCACGCCAGCCGCGTGAAGCTACTCGGCACGACGGAACCCGTCCAGAGGGCCGCCGTCATCGCCGCGCCGGCCTGAGAAAGCCGCCCCATCTGGTCGCCCAAGACACGCAAACGAGCCTCGCCGGGGGTCATGATCTCCGGGAAGGTCCAAGCCACCTGCGGGTCGGTCCCAGAGCCAACGACTCCCTGGGGGTTCCGCTGAAAGCGGACGGCTTCCTCCTCCAGCTCGAGTGTCTCCAGGAAGGCCCCTGTCAAGAAAAAGAACAAGTCAAAACAGTCACCAAGGGAAAGAAGCCGGGACCCCAACCCGGCGCAACCCAAAGGAAAGCACTTACTAGAGAAGGACTCTTCCAGGTGCTGCGCTTCGAGCAACATACCGTGCCGCTCCAGGGCAAGGGTGCGGTCGCGTTCCTGAAGCGACTTCTCCAGCTCGGCGACCTTGGCAAGGGCTGCCTTCAGCTTGGTGTCTTTGGCCTCGGTCGTCTTCTCGGCCTCCTCGCAGCGATGGGTTTCCCCCTGACGGGTCTCCTCCGCCGCGGCCACCAGCGCTTTTAAGCGCTCCACCTCGGCCTGGAGTTGGCCCTTATCATCGGCCAGCTTGCCGCGTTGCTGGTCGACCTCGGCAAGGGCCTGCTGCACCTCCACAACCTTGGCGGCTTCCGCCTTGAGGCGTTCCACCTCGGCCTCGAGGCGGCTCTTGTCGCCCGACAGGTGCTCCCGCAGCCGGCTGGCTTCGTCGAGCGCCTGCCGTGCTCCCGCCGCCTCCGCCTTCACCACCTCGGCCCCAAGCCGGCCGGCGTCGGCGACTAGCCGGTCGTAATGGAAGCCGGCTCGAAACAGCCGGGACTTCCGAGCCAGCACCTCAGCTTTAAAAGGAAGACTCAGAAACAAAAAACCAATTTAAGATTCGACCCAACTGCTACGTAATTGGCCCGAATCTCGGGGGCTACACCCAGTGGGTGCGCTAGCGCACCCCCACTAAAAAAGAGCACACAAGAAAAGTACCCGCCGGGACGCGGAGCTCCTCCTCCTTCATGGCGAGCTGCTCCTTGAGCCGCCGGTGCGTCTCCAGGAGCCGGTTGAAGACGCTAACCCGGTAGGAGTCTAGTTGCTGCAAGAAGCAATGATCAACACAAGACAACGTTTTAAGATTCGACCCAACTGCTACGCAATTGGCCTGAATCTCGGGGCCTACACCCAGTGGGTGCGCTAGCGCGCCCCCACATGGAAGAAGCAACCAAAAGGAAAAAACAGAAGGCAAGGGAAAACTTACAAACACGGCGCGCTCAAGCTCCCGTGTCTGCTCCACCTCGGCCTGGGCGAAGGCCTGGATCAGGTCCGTCCGCCCTCGCAGGCGCTGGGTCATGGCGGCCATCGCCATCTCCTCCTGGGTCAGAGGCCCAAAGAAGACCTCGCTGGTCCCGCTCCGCGTCGGGTGCGACCCGACGGCCCGGCGACCCCTGGCCTTAGCACCAGGGCGTGCTCTCCGCTGGCCGCCTCCCCGGCGGCCGGCACCTTCTCCGGCAACCACTCAGGCACCGTCGCCGGTTCGGTCTGCGGCTCCACCACCAGCGACGCCTCGCTCGTCGGCACCTGAGGCGCCCCATCCGGCGCCGTCCGTGGTGTCTCCTCCAAGACGGCGTCACCGCCGCATCCGTCGGCCCCCGTCCGCTCGACCACATCGGTCCGTGGCGGGGTGTCGTCCCCGACGACCACGACCTCCCGGTCGAGGTCCATCACATCCGCACGGAGACCGTCGCCGCCGCCACCATCCCCGCCAGCATCTCCGGCCCCGCCGGCTCCTCGCCGGCTCGCGCCCACGTTGCCGCGGTGCTAACCCAGGCCTGGGTCGACGCTGCCTCTAGCTCCGCCTCGGCCCGGTTCCGGTCCCGCCAGGCCAGGCCTTCGGTGTCGGCCGGGTCCAGACCAAGGTAAGGATCCGCCCGCTCCTCCTCCTCGTCCCAATCGACCGTGCCGAACCGGCTCCTCCGAAACGCGGCGCCCTCATTGGACGCGGTGTCCGCCGCCGCCAGCGCCAGCGAGATCGGCGACCTGAAACCCTAGACAGAGTAAATAACGCAAGAGCCAAGCAGAGCCGCTCGGCCGCTCGGATGCAAGCAAGAGAGGAACTCACCCCGGCACCACCGGAACGGCAGGCCTCGCCGCCCTCTCCTGCGGAGCACCACGCCTCCTCTTGGCATTCAGCTTCGGGCCTCCGGCCGGGTTCGCCGCGCACTTCACTGCCGGGCCCGCGGCGGGACGTTGTCCTTCCCGTGCGGACGGCTCGCCACCGGCGGCCCCCGGGATGACCCGGCTCCGGCCGCTCCGCCGCCTCCTCCACCAACACCGGCCGCATCACTACATCAACGACTCACGTCAGCACCCCCAACACCGCCCCGCGCCTGGCAATTTAAGAAATACAGAAGATGAAACTTACCCGCGCGGTGCCCTGCGCCGACGTCGGCGGCCGCCTCCTCCCCTCCGCCGTGGGCCGCAGGCTCCTCCGAGTCAGCCCGCACCACCTGCGTCGGCGCTCGGTCGTAAGGATGTCAGATGGCGTTCAGAAGCACCTCCCGCGTCACGACGGGATGAACGAGAAGATGGGCGACAGCAAAGTACGAAGACCAAGGACTCACCATCGGTGCCGGGTTCGCATGACTGTACGGGGGCTTCCCGAACTCCCAGTCGTCCCGCAGGTTGGCCTTGGAGATGCCGTTGACCCGACGCGCGACCTGGTCCGCCCTCAGCCGCAAGTTCGCCATGTAGTTGGGGTCCTGAAGGCCGGTCATCTGATCGATGAGACGGCTGCGCCGTTGCAGCGGCCGCAGTCGGCGGACGATGAAGGCGGCGATGAGGTCGGTGCCGGTGAGCCCTTCCCGCTCCTTCATCTCTGACACCCGCTGGTAGAGGTTGAGCACCTCCTGCGACGGGTGCCTGGGGTAGTAACCCCAGTTCTGCTTCGCCCACGGCGGTGAGTTGACGAACGGCGGCAAATTGATACGGTCCGCGCCGAGATTGCGAACGTAGAAGAAGGAATTCTGCCATTTCTTGGCAGAATCCTTCAGCGGCATCTTGGGGCAGTCAGCGCCTGACCGCTTGGAGATGATTGCGGCCCCGTAGTCAGACATCTCTCCGGCCCTCGGCCCCTGCTGCTTCAAAGAAAAAAAGTGCACCCAGAGGTCGATAGATGGCTCGACCCCCAGGTACCCCTCGCAGAGGGTAACGAAGCCCGAAAGCTGCACGATGGCGCCCGCGTCAAGATGATGGGGCTGGAGCTCGAAGAACTCCAGGAAGTCACAGAAGAAGGTGCTTGCGGGGAGTCCGAACCCGCGCTTGAAGTGCGGGAAGAAGACCATGCGCTCCGTGCCCTCGGGCCGCGGCTCCCACTCACCCTGCGGCAGGCGCGCGGCGACCTCCGTCTCCCCCGGCAGGCGCCTGGTGGTGCGAAGATAGGCGATGTCGTCAAGAGTGATGGTCGAGCCCATCCACGAGCCCGATGGCAGCGCCATCGATGAAGGTGTAGAGGAAAAAAGGGAGGAAGATGGCGACGAAGCTCTTCTCGAAGCAACGGGCGTCGCAGTGCGCGGCGGTCGCAAGAAGCAGAGGAAGGAAGAAGAAGGCAGAGGAGCGCGAGCGAGAATGATTTTCGCCGCACCCTCCTCGCCCTAATTTATAAGCAACGGTTTGAAACTTGGGGGAGTGGGATCGTTTTCGCTCACCTTTCCCACTTCCCCGCAATAACTACGCACGTACGTGCGCAATAACTGCCTCGAGAATGGCAACCGACTTGCAGACGTTGCAATAAATCCGCGCGGGTGGGCCGAGGGCGCACGGCGCAGGCCCCAGCGCGTCGCCCTGTCCTGTCGCGCGCGTGGCCTGTCAGGCCCCTCCAGCTTTCGGGCGCCACGTGGCGTCCGCGCGAAGCCCAAAAGATTGCCCCAAGAATCGGCGGACTCCTCGGTTTCCCGCCATTGCTGGGATGCCGCGATCCGGCTTCCGGAAGCCGGCACGCAGTGGGTGTTGCCAGACCCGGCGGCCACCAAAATTCGCCTCGGCAAGAGGGGCAAACTGCGAAGGCCCTCCCATCTGAAGGCGGTGGACCTTCACAGCTTCAGGGACTACTGTCGGGGTGATGAACCACGGGCAGGCAACGGAACCCGATCCTTTTCAAAAAGAACGGGGCCAGCATCGCCCTTCAACCCGACTCGTGCTTGGCCGGGTCGCTCAACCCGGCCAAGCCCCTCGACCTGGCCCAACTCTCCAAACCCGGCTGAACCCCTCAACTAGGTCCCAACAACCAGCTCAAGACAGCCAAACCCGGCACGTCAAGACTTCTCCAACAAGCCAGCTCCACCGTTAGCGCGTTCCTCAACCCGGCCATGGGTCAGCTCCCGTCCCATCCCAGCCGTACGATAGGACGAGTATCCATCTACTGATACCGAGGCAACAGTGCCCCGCCCATGCCTCTGGTTAGCCGGGGCGTGGCAACAGTGCCCCACCTACCCGCTGACCAGGGCCGGTGTGGCAATAGTGCAACCATCATCACCAATGAAGCCGGCAAGCGGCGACCTGACGGAGCGCCATTGTAGCCGACTCAACCCGGCCACTCCCTGACGATCGACAAGACGGCCAACAGTGCCCCCGTACCCGGCGGGCCCCGCGCCCGGAGAACCCGACCAGCCATGACCCACGGCGGGTCCCAGCGCTGGCTTCCCGGACAATTACAATCCGGCCCCATGGCCTTGTAACATTACCCTTGTACCCCTGGGGGGTTGACCTATAAACCCCCCAGGAGCCCTCATGCACGGGGCGATCAGATCATCAGTAGCACACACACACACACCACAAGGAGAAGCAGCATGAGCCTTGGTCTGTCTTCCTCCTTCCTCCATACAGCTCAAGGAGCGACCCTGTACTGACATATATCAACTACACTCGGCAGGACTAGGGGTGTTATCTCTCCGGAGAGCCCCGAACCTGGGTATGTCTTGCGTCCCGCGCTCGCTCATGCCGACCTCGCCTCTGGAGCCCACCAGTGCCCTCGAGCCTCCTCCTATCTTTAGCCATCCCTTGGCATCTGCCGTGCGCAGTACATAAAACTTAGAAATTTCTATCCAAAGGCCTGTGGCAAAATAGGTGTGACCACCTTCATCAAGTCTTACAGAAGCAACGATTGTAAATCCATGGTTTGTGTTCAGGATGACATCCTTGCAGTCTTGATTTATATGAAGGGCAAGATTGTGTACTACAAATATTGTTGCATAGCAAGGGACGTGCTGCAAAAAATGGTAGGATTGTTAAAGAATATGGTAACATGCAAATATGGGTGAAATTGAAAGAACTCTACAACAGTTGAAATCAAAGGACAAAAATCTATAATTAAATAGATAGGGTAACCATGATGTCATGGAAGTATGAGAGTAATTGAAAGAACAATACATCATTAATTTGCCTAATATATAAAGAAGAGGGAAAAAAATCCCCTTTAACATATATGCTACATGTGGCACCTTTTATCCAAATGTAGCAATATATAGTATATGTTCAGGAAAGTAGGCCATGCCAACCGATTTAGGGTGAGATTGAACATACCGCATGTATCCTCAAGTCATCTGGTACGGTGAGATGGAACTCCATGGATGTCTGGCTGAGACCGCAAAGTCCTGATATGTCCGCGCGCTGTACACTCTATGAATGAAAGAAAATCCTCAAATTAGCTCGAATAAAAATGAATTCACGGCGATTTCGGCCTGGTGAGTAAAGGAGGCAGATGAACTAGGATAAGAGATGAGACAATATCTCATTAAATTAGTTACCTTGTTGTCAATGAGAAAAAACCCTTAATACAGCAGATTCCCCAATCGAGCGGAGCTGGGTCGACCGCGAGCAGTGTCGAGAAAGTCGATGGCGATAGGCGACGGCAAGCGAAAGTGGCGAAATTCGGCGAGGTTTGCCCGCAGCCTGGCGGCGGCGACAGTTGTCGAGCTAAGTGGTTGTCGCGGCGATAGGTGGTGCCATGCAGAGTCGTGGAGGAGCTTGTGCAGGTGTGAATGGGGACCAGAGGGGGTGGCGGGCGGGGTGAGGGTTTTTGTGATGTGGGGGTAAACATCGAAGATTGATACTATAATAATATGGGACAATGAAAAATTATAGATACGTTGGAGACATATTAATCCCCAAGCTTAATTGATGCTTGTCCTCGAGTAGGTAAATGATAAAAACAAATTTTTTTATGTTGAATGCTACCTAGCATGTGTATCATGTAATGTCTTTTAGATGATGATAAACGATGAAGTAATGAAAGTGCTAGTTATTGACTAGAGGGGGGTGAATAGGCGATTTTTATGAAAGTCTTCAGAACACGGGGGCTTTGAAGACAAATAGTAGATATGAGCCTATTGATATCCAGCGGAGACTACACTAGACAAGCCATAGTCAAGTAAGCAATGAAGTGAAAGCACGAAGAATATTAGCAGCTAGGTAGTATAGATCAGGATGGAAGATAGTATGAAGCCAAACAACAATAGTCGTCATGTAGTGAAGTCAATCAGATCAAGCAAGCAGGCAAACACTTCACGAAGAAAAAATGGAAGTTAAGAGAGGTAAGAGATAGAACCAGTTGCTTGGTGAGGACAGGGATTTGTTGGACCAGTTCCAGTTGCTGTGACAACTGTACGTCTGGTTAGGGAGGCTGAGATTTAACTCAGAAGACCGCGTCTTCACCTTATTCCCCTTGAGCTAAGGACACTTAGTCCTTGCCCAATCACTCTGGTAAGTCTTCAAGGTAGACTTCCAAACCTTCACAGACTTCGTTCACCGGCGATCCACAATGACTCTTGGATGCTCAGAACGCGACGCCTAACCGGCTGGAGGATTCACAGTCCTCAAGTGTAACAAGTCTTCAGCTCACGTGGGCAGAAAGACTTCAGTGATGCCTAACACTCTTTGGCCTGGGTGTTTTGGACTTTGTCCTTGCAAGGATCTCTCTCTCAAATGCTTCGGAGGTGGGTTGCTCTCAAACGACAAAAGCCGTGCACTAACTCTGAGCAGCCACTAATTTATGGTGTAGGGGGGTGGGCTATTTATAGCCAGGAGGCAACCCGACCTGATTTGTCCAAAATGACCCTGGGTCACTAAGGAACTGACACGTGTCCAACGGTTAGATTTCCAACACACGTGGCAGCTTGACTTGGGCTACAAGTAAAGCTGACTCATCCAACTCTGGATAAGATTTGCTCTCATTGTCTTCGCTCGAAGACATAGGATTTGGTTGAGCATCACTTTAGTCACTCTGACTTTGTTCACTTGGACCCCACTTAACAGTGCGGTGGTTCCTATGACTCAACAAAGAAGAAAAGGAAACTACAAAACAACTATGTCTTTGCACTCCATAGTCTTCACGTGAATGTCTTCTCGAGTCATGATCTTCATTGTGAATATCTTCACAGACCCCCATTGTCTTCAATGTCTTCACACATTTTTAGGGGTCATCTCTGGTAGGTAAACCGAATCAATGAGGGACTACTACCTGTGTTATCCTGCAATTCTCACAAACACATTCGTCCCTCAACCAAGTTTGTCGTCAATACTCCAAAACCAACTAGGGGTGGCACTAGATGCAGTTACTTTTTCATGAATATAAGAAACATAATAATTAGTTTTTTAAAATATGTGATCCTTAATGAATGCTATCCTTGCTCATTTTATCATGTTAGCATGGCATGACTCCGCCTTCACTACATAAATATAAATCATGAGCACCCTGGTGTCAAACCAGGCAATTGGATCGTACTTCTAACGCGCTTCAGCATTTTCACGCAATACATGAGCATGAGCAATGGATATAGCACTATAGCGGGAATAGAATATAGTGGTAGAGATCAATAAGGGAAGTCAAAAAGGAAGAAAGTTTCGCATCAACTCGTCGGATCAACGAGCAATGGAGAGGCCCATCAATGAAGATAATGAAATTAATGATAAGAAATTGTCCCACTCATGGTTTAAGCTTATGGATGATTATACAAAATTTCTATGCATGACTAAACTTTGTTTTTAGAAATGTTCTAGACTCTGCTGCAAGTGGTACCTTTATGGAAATCACATTGGGAGAAGCTACAAAACTCCTTGATAATATAATGGCAAATTACTCTCAATAGCACACCGAACAAGCTCCAACTGGTAAGAAGGTAAATTCTGTCGAAGAAATTACTAGTTTGAGTGATAAAATGGATGCTCGTATGAAAATGGTTGCTATTAAAAATGCTCATGTTGATCCTAGTGATGTTCCATTATCTACATTGATTGAGAAAAATAATGATTTGGGAGACTGTTGGAAATATGCCCTAGAGGCAATAATAAAATGGTTATTATTGTATTCCTTGTTCATGATAATTGTCTATTGTTCATGCTATAATTGTATTAACTGGAAACCGTAATACATGTGTGAATACATAGACCACAATATGTCCCTAGTGAGCCTCTAGTTGACTAGCTCGTTGATCAATAGATGGTTATGGTTTCCTGACCATGGACATTGGATGTCATTGATAACGGGATCACATCATTAGGAGAATGATGTGATGGACAAGACCCAATCCTAAGCATAGCACAAGACCGTGTAGTTCGTTTGCTAAGAGCTTTTCTAATGTCAAGTATCATTTCCTTAGACCATGAGATTGTGCAACTCCCGAATACCGTAGGAATGCTTTGGGTGCACCAAACGTCACAGCGTAACTGGGTGGCTACAAAGGTACACTACATGTATCTCCGAAAGTGTCTGTTGGGTTGGCACGAATCGAGACTGGGATTTGTCACTCCGTATGACGGAGAGGTATCTCTGGGCCCACTCTGTAATGCATCATCATAATGAGCTCAATGTGACTAAGTAGTTAGTCACGGGATCATGCATTACGGAACGAGTAAAGTGACTTGCCGGTAACGAGATTGAACAAGGTATTGGGATACCGACGATCGAATCTCGGGCAAGTAACATACCGATTGACAAAGGGAATTGCATACGGGATTGATTGAATCCCCGACATCGTGGTTCATCCGATGATATCATCGTGGAACGTGTGGGAGCCAATATGGGTATCCAGATCCCGCTATTGGTTATTGGCCGGAGAGGTGTCTCGGTCATGTCTGCATGGTTCCCGAACCCGTAGGGTCTACACACTTAAGGTTCAGTGACGCTAGAGTTGTTATGGGAAATAGTATGTGGTTACCGAAGGTTTTTCGGAGTCCCGGATGAGATCCCGGACGTCACGAGGAGTTCCGGAATGGTCCGGAGGTGAAGATCGGTATATTGGACGAAGGGTATTTGAGTCCGGAAGTGTTCCGGGGGTACCAGGCTATGGCCAGCATGTCTGAAAGGGGTTTCGGAGGCCCCGCCAAGCGTTTGGGGGCCTTATGGGCCAAGGGGAAGGGGCAAGCCAGCCCACTAAGGGGCTGTGCGCCCCTCCCAACCCCTCTCACGTAACCAGGAGAGGTGGGGGCGCCTCCCCTAGGGCAGCCGCCCCTCCTGGCTTGGGGGGCAAGTCTCCTAGGGGTGGGGGCGCCCAAAACCCATCTATGGTTTCCCCTTGGCCGCCGCCCCCATCTACCCTCCTCCTATAAATAGTGGGGGTGGGAGGGCTGCCATATACCCTTGCCTGGCGCAGCCCCTCCCTCCTCCAACTCTTCCTTCTCCTCCGTAGCGCTTGGCGAAGCCCTGCAGGAATACCACAAGCTCCCCCACCACGCCGTCGTGCTGCCGGAGTTCTCCCTCAACTTCTCCTCTCCCCTTGCTGGATCAAGAAGGAGGAGACGTCCCCGGGCTGTACGTGTGTTAAACGCGGAGGCGCCGTCCGTTCGGCACTAGATCGGATCTACAGCGATTTGAATCGCCGCGAGTACGACTCCATCAACCGCGTTCTTGTAACGCTTCCGCTTAGCGATCTTCAAGGGTATGAAGATGCACTCCCTCTCTCTCGTTGCTAGCATCTCCTAGATTGATCTTGGTGATACGTAGGAAATTTTTTGAATTATTGCTACGTTACCCAACAATGGCATCATGAGCTAGGTCTATGCGTAGATTCTATGCACGAGTAGAACACAAAGTAGTTGTGGGCGATGATTTGTTCAATTTGCTTAGCGTTACAAGTCTTATCTTGATTCGGCGGCATTGTGGGATGAAGCAGCCCGGACCGACCTTACACGTACTCTTACGTGAGACAGGTTCCACCGACTGACATGCAATAGTTGCATAAGGTGGCTAGCGGGTGTCTGTCTCTCCCACTTTAGTCGGATCGGATTCGATGAAAAGGGTCCTTATGAAGGGTAAACAGAAATTGGCATATCACGTTGTGGTTTTGGCATAGGTAAGAAATGTTCTTGCTAGAAACCTATAGCAGCCACGTAAAATTTTTGCAACAACAATTAGAGGACGTCTAACTTGTTCTTGCAGCATGTGTCGTGTGATGTGATATGGCCAAAGGATGTGATGAATGAAATATATGTGATGTATGAGATTGATCATGTTCTTGTAATAGGAATCACGACTTGCATGTCGATGAGTATGACAACCGGCAGGAGCCATAGGAGTTGTCTTAATTTATTGTATGAACTACGTTTCATTGAATAACGCTATGTAATTACTTTACTTTATTGCTAAACCGTTAGCCATAGTAGTAGAAGTAATAGTTGGCGAGACAACTTCATGAAGACACGATGATGGAGATCATGGTGTCATGCCGGTGACGATGATGATCATGGCGCCCCGAAGATGGAGATCAAAAGGAGCAAAATGATATTGGCCATATCATGTCACTATTTGATTGCATGTGATGTTTATCATGTTTTTACATTTATTTGCTTAGAACGATGGTAGCATAAATAAGATGATCCCTCGCTAAAATTTCAAGAAAGTGTTCCCCCTAACTATGCACCGTTGCGAAGGTTCGTTGTTCCAAAGCACCACGTGATGATCGGGTGTGATAGGTTCTAACGTTCGCATACAATGGGTGTAAGCCAGATTTACACACGCAATACACTTAGGTTGACTTGACGAGCCTAGCATGTACAGACATGGCCTCGGAACACGGGAGACCGAAAGGTCGAACATGAGTCGTATAGAAGATACGATCAACATGAAGATGTTCACCGATGATGACTAGTCCGTCTCACGTGATGATCGGACACGGCCTAGTTGACTCGGATCATGTATCACTTAGATGACTAGAGGGATGTCTATCTGAGTGGGAGTTCATTAAATAATTTGATTAGATGAACTTAATTATCATGAACATAGTCAAAAGGTCTTTGCAAATTATGTCATATATTACGCTTTAGTTCTACTGTTTAAGATATGTTCCTAGAGAAAATTTAGTTGAAAGTTGATAGTAGCTATTATGCGGACTTGGTCCGTAAACTGAGGATTGTCCTCATTGTTGCGCAGAAGGATTATGTCCTTAATGCACCGCTCAGTGTGCTGAACCTCGAGCATTGTCTGTGGATGTTGCGAACATCTGACATACACGTTTTGATGACTACGTGATAGTTCAGTGTGTAATGTTAAACGGTTTATAATTGAGGCACCGAAGACATTTTGAAATGTTGCAGAACATATGAGATGTTCCAAAGACTGAAATTGGGATTTCAGACTAGTGCCCACGTCAAGAGGTATGAGACCTCTGACAAGTTTCTTAAGCCTGCAAACTAAGGGAAAAAACGCAATCGTTGAGCATGTGATCAGATTGTCTGAGTACTACAATCGCTTGAATCGAGTGGAAGTTAATCTTCCAGATGAGATAGTGATGGTTCTCCATAGTCACTGCCACCAAGCTACTAGAGCTTCGTGATGAA
The DNA here is from genome assembly GCF_002575655.3 of Aegilops tauschii subsp. strangulata. Classification (NCBI taxonomy): domain Eukaryota; kingdom Viridiplantae; phylum Streptophyta; class Magnoliopsida; order Poales; family Poaceae; genus Aegilops; species Aegilops tauschii. The sequence goes on along the minus strand of NC_053035.3, from coordinate 202,698,841 downwards.
CTATAACATATCAGGGATAGATATGATGATCCTTGAGCTATTCGCGATGTTTGACACCGCGAAAGTAGAAATCAAGTAGGAGCATCAATTGTTGATGGTCAGTAAAACCACTAGTTTCTAGAAGGGCAAGGGCAAGAAGTGATACTTCATGAAACAGCAAATCAGTTGCTGCTCTAGTGAAGAAACCCAAGGTTGAACCCAAACCCGAGACTAAGTGCTTCTGAAATGAGGGGAACGGTCACTGAAGCAGGACTACCCTAGATACTTCATAGATGAGAAGGCTGGCAAGGTCGACAGAAGTATATTGGATATACATTATATTAATGTGTACTTTAATAGTACTCCTAGTAGCACCAGGGTATTAGATACCGGTTCGGTTGCTAAGTGTTGGTAACTCGAAATAAAAGGCTACAGAATAAACGGAGACTAGCCAAAGGTGAGATGACGATATGTGTTGGAAGTGTTTCCAAGGTTGATGTGATCAAACATCGTACGCTCCCTCTACCATCGGGATTGGTGCTAAACCTAAATAATTGTTATTTGGTGTTTGCGTTGAGCATAGACATGATTGGATTATGTTTATCGCAATACAGTTATTCATTTAAGGAGAATAATGGTTACTCTGTTTATTTGAATAATACCTTCAATGGTCTTGCACCTAAAATGAATGGTTTATTGAATCTCGATCGTAGTGATACACATGTTCATGCTAAAACATATAAGATAGTAATGACAGTACCACCTACTTGTGGCACTGCCATTTGAGTCATATCGGTATATACGCATGAAGAAACTCCATGCAGATGGATCGTTTGGACTCTCTTGATTTTGAATCACTTGAGACATGCAAATCATACCACATAGGCAAGATGACTTAAAGGCCTCGTTTTCAGTGAGATGGAACAAGAAAGCAACTTGTTGGAAGTAATACATTTTGATGTGTGCAGTCCAATGAGTGCTGTGGCACGCAGTGGATATCGTTATGTTCTTACTTCACAGATGATTTGAGTATATGCTGAGTATATTTACTTGATGAAACACAAGTCTAAATTATTGAAAGGTTCAAGTAATTTCAGAGTGAAGTTGAAGATCGTCGTGACAAGAGGATAAAATGTCTATGATATTATGATAGAGATAACACTACAGGAAACAACTACTTTGCCGTCTGCCATGGCGGACGGCAAAGGCTCGAAAGGCGGACGGCAAAGACCTTTGCCGTCAGCCGCGGACGGCAAAAGGCTCCGGCAAAGAAGGCTACGGTAAACAGCTGCTTTGCCGTCTGCTTCCTGGCGGCGGACGGCAAAGGCTCTTTGCCGTCTGCGGCGGACGGCAAAGAGGGCGGACGGCAATATTTGCGCTGTCAGTCCGTTAAGTGGCTAACGGCAGACCTTTGCCGTCCGCCGCAGACGGCAAAGAGCCTTTGGTCTTTGCCGTCCGCCTTATGGTGTCATCTACACGTCACTAGATGGCAGGTTCTTTGCCGTCTGCCACTGATGGCAAAGTGCAGGTTCTTTGCCGTCTGCCACGGACGGCAAAGTCTTTGCCGTCTGCCACTGTAGGCAAACTGACCAAATGGGTCAGCTCCCAGGAAGCACAGTTGGCTGCCACGTGGCTTCTTTGCCGTCCGCGGCAGACGGCAAAGGCTCTTTGCCGTCGGTGGCAGACGGCAAAGAGCCTGCATATTGTCTGTTTTTTCTGTTTTTTATTAAATCCCACAATTTGCAGCACATATCACATATATAAGTTTCATATCTAGCACATATCCAACACATATCTAGCACATAAGTTTCATATCACATATCACATCAGTTTCATCCATACACATTGTTCATACATAAGGAAGTTCCATCCATACACATTGTTCCATCCATATATATATTACAATGCAAAGTGTCATGAAGATAGCAAGCTAGATACAATGCAAAGTTTCATCAAAGGAAAAGCAAGCACTCCATCATAGCAAGCTAGCTTCCATCAAGTGAATGAAATCTGCAAAATGGTAAATAAGAAAGTTAGAAATAGGTGACTAGAACAAGAAGAAGACTAGAACAAGAAGTATATGTCATTTATGAGCTAACTTAGGTGAAATGGATCATATATGAGCTAACTAAGTTGAAATGGGTTGTTTATGAGCTAACTTAGTTGAAATGGATCATTTATGAGCTAACTTAGTTGAAATGGGTCGTTTATGAGCTAACTAAGGTGAAGGGCATCGTTTTTGAGCTAAGTAAGGTGAAATGGGTCATTTTGGAGCTAACCTAGTTGAAATGGATCGTTTTTGAGCTAACTTAGTTGAAATGGATCGTTTTTGAGGTAACTAAGGTGAAATGGATCGTTTTTAGCTCACTTAGGTCAAATGGATCGTTTTTGAGCTAACTTAGTTGAAATGGATAGTTTTTGAGCTAACTTTGTTGAAATGGATCATTTTTGAGCTAATTTAGTTGAAATGGATCGTTTTTTAGCTAACTTAGGTGAAATGGATCATTTATGAGCTAATTTAGTTGAAATGGATCTTTTTGAGCTAACTTAGGTGAAATGGGTCGTTTATGAGCTAACCTAGGTGAAATGGGTCGTTTATGAGCTAAACTAGGTGAAATGGGTCGTTTATGAGCTAACCTAGGTGAAATGGGTCGTTTATGAGTTAACCTAGGTGAAATGGGTCGTTTATGAGCTAATTATGCAATTTTTGACATAAGTAAGCTAAGTACATATCCTTTTAGAGCTAACTTAGGTAAAATGGATGGTTTATGAGGTCAGTAAGCTTATTAAGTCATTTTGGAGGAAAAGAAGCTAACTCTAGGTCATTATGGTAAGCATATTGGAGGAAGTAAAGCTAAGTCTAGGTCTTTATGCATTTGTTAAGCAAAACACTAGAGAAACTTACCGTGATCAGGGAGGTGTAGGAGCGGGCTGGCTAGTGCCGGTAGCTGGAGAAGGATCATGCGATGCGTTTCTGGAGTTAAGCTGCACCAAAGATCATTTCCAATGTCTCGTTAGCATTATGACACTCAAATGTTAAGACTAGCAAGTAATGTCCATTCAAATTAAACTCACCGTGGTCCCAGGAGCAATCACTGGCATCGGCGGAGCGGTCTGACCGGTCTTCTCGCACACAGACTGCACATTTGGTTTTGACGACTCAGTCATACTAGTTAGTAATGAGACAAACACTACATGAATGTTTTGGCTAATCTGCAGAAGAAACTTACCACAAGGAGCTCGTACATGGCCCTTGCCTGCATGTCATTCCGTGCCCTCTCCTCCTCCATCATCTTTGACGTCCTCTCCTCCAACTCCCGCTGCCTCTCCGCCGCCTCCGCCAGAAGTTTCTCCGTTCTATCTCTCTCACTCTGTATAGCAGCCTGCAACACCACTCACATGACCATTTGTAATCATTGATGGAAGCGCACACAATGTAATGGAGAAAGATAGCTGAGTACGTATCACTAACCTTGATGGCGAGTTGCACTGGACGTTCACGAGGCCTTATCTCAGGAGCGGAGCTCGACTGGCGCGCCTTGATCTCCGGGAGAGTGCTAGGACAACGGATAAGTCCATCTCCAATGGCTATGGAGCCATGGGACCTCCCGCCACCAGATATCATCACCAGCTCTGGATCAATGGGACCCTGGCTCGGGTTAAAGTCCTCCCCTTTCCTCGCCTTCCCCTCATCTCTATATCTCACGAGCTTGTTGTGGGAGGAGATGTTGGTGAAGTTGTTTGCATCATCGAGGTCAGACTGAGAGAAAGCCTTGACTTTCTTGTAAGAGCCAGTGTGGGCCATGGCATACAGGTCGTACACCTCTGGCACCTTATCCGCCTTATTGTGGCGTGCCTGAAAGAGAGAAACAATGAAAATTAGTAATTAAAGGGCTCAAGCTAGCATGATGAATGAATTGCATGAATCATGAAGCAAACCACATACCCAGTTGCGCCCGAACTGATATAAGTTGGAGCTGCCTTGATGGTGTGGCACACCTTCCATTTGGGCACGTTTGTCCTTGGCCTGGTTGTGGAGGGCTAGCCATTCTTGTGAGCACCACTCATCGACCAACACCTCCCAACAATCCATCCGATCCGCACACCATCTCGGAGGCGCCTAAGTTAGCAAATAGAAACCTGAGCGCTACGGCTATGAATTACTAAATGAAGGAACTTAAGTAGAAGGCCTTAAGAATTACCTTCATGTACTGCTCCTTACTTAGGAACTTATCGCGGCACGCCGGCTTGGGCTTCTTGATACCACGCAAGGCGTAGTAGTCTCGAACAGCCTGCACCCGAGCCTCGTGCCGTAAGTTCTGGAGTAGGCGCTTGCAGACGTTCTGGATAACATTTGCGCACTCCTCCTCGTATCCCTCCTCACACCTGTAGAATGTCTGCAATCAAATGAGACAATATTGATTAGTACAATTAATAACTAGCTAGTTGAAGATTTTGAAATGTGTAAAGGAGAAATTACCCAGAACGTCCTGATCACCATGTCTGCCCTCGTGTCGCACACGACACCGTCGATAATGACATCCGGCGGGGCCGGGGCAGCCACGTAGTGCTCCCAGCTCAACCCAAGCTCTGGAAGCCGACCCTCACCAGGCAACGTGACAAACCCCGGGAAGTTTTGCCGGCAAAGAACTCCAAGGACGGAGTTGGGCCGGCGGACACTATGATGGTGGTCCCAACCCCTGCAGCATGACAAGGCCAACACATTAGTTATTTGAAGAAACGTGAATGCAGAAGGTACAAAAATATTAAATGCACTTACGTACCTCTCCCCATCAGGGAAGATCAACCACCTCTGCTCGCGGGTCGCCGGCACGGACGGGAGCCGTGTAGCACCACGCTGGTAGACGGTGCCACCCTCCTCCTCAAGATCAGTTGGCTCCCCGCCATCATCAGCATGGCCACTCGGCTCCTCGGGCTGATCCGGCCAGGTACCCCATCCGGACGTGTGCTCCTCCGGGGTCTCGTGGGCCGAACTCTCGTGGGCCGAAGGCCAGTCGACCCGAGGCTCGTGGGCCCAAGACCCGTGGACCGGAGGCTCGTGGACCGGAGTCCGTGTAGCCTCCTCCTCGGACGAGTCCACCCTAGCAGTCACGTGCTCGGGTGAAACAGCTGGGGGTGGCGGCGAGGAAGGCTCCCTAGCAGTCACCCTACCTCCTCTCCCGCGACCACGTGCCCCACCTCCTCTCTTCCTACCTCGTCCCCTGCTGGGCACCGCGGTGGACGAAGAAGGGCCCGGCGGTGTGGACATACTGTCCAGCAACGCTCGGCGAAGAGGTACGTCTGGAGTCGAAGACCTCAGACCACGCGCCGAGGAAGAAGGGGCCTTGGCGCGCTCCCGACCAGCGCCCACCATCTTTCAACACCTGCCATGACAAACAGTAAACGAAATTAGTACAACATAAAAAAAGACCGACATGAATAATAATATGTGTATCACTTAAGTGTATCATCATCAAGTACAACATTAAAAAATTTAATACCTGACACTACTAATAATCTCGATCAGTATCATCAATAAATGCATAATCATCATCATCATCACTATAATCAATGACGGGCTCATAGGGTTCAGTGGCATCAACATGTGCAAGGCCACCTTGACGTAATCGGTCAAGCAATGACAGGTCATCCGCAGCAGTAACCTCTTCTTGTTCCGGCTCTTCTTGTTCCTCCTCTGGGGTGATGTCGGATTCACTGTCACTGTCTACTTCAATGTTTTGGGGTGAAGTATAGCGGTTCTTGAAACGCTTTTTGGAAAGACGTGTCTCTTGGAAGAATTCTCCTTCATATGTGTCTGGGTTAATGTGAGGTTCATAATCCTCTTCCTTTGGGGGAGATAGTCTAGCACGTGGCGGCACTTCATAAACGACATCCCAACCTTTCAGATTTGGATTAGTTTGGCAGGCCCACGGTAGATAGAATACTTGGGTCGCCTGTTGAGCCGTAATATAGACATCAGGAACATCTAAATGGGTGCTTTGGTTGATTTCAACTAGCCCTATATGTTCATGAGTTCTTCTAGTCTCCTTCGGCTGAAACCAATAACATTTGAAGACTACGACATTCGGTGGGTTTTCACCATAGAATAGAAGTTCATAAATTGCTTCAACTCTCCCATAATACTCGGTACCTCCTTCGCCGATAGCAGATACACAACAATTTGTAGACTTTCGGTCGGCCATAGATAGCTCTTTGCCATAGGTACGAAAGCGATACCCGTTGATGTCGTATTTGCCAAATGAACGGACCTTATAGTCAAAACCATTAGCGACTTGTCTCAATTCGGCGTCCATAGACTCTGAATTAGCCTACAAGTTTAATATGAAAGGATTGTTGCATTACGCACAAATTAGCGAATGAAACCGGGATAGCCGCCTACAAATTAGCCTACAAGTCTAATAGAAATTACCGTTTGTTTGAACCAAGAGATGAAACCGGGATAGCCGCCACCTTGCTTTGCGAGAAGCTCATACTCTTCGACAGAATCCTTTTGGATCACCGCTCCATACGAGAATAAGGTGACGTATCGACTGTATGAAATATCCAGGAATAAGAGCAGTTCAAAGGAAATAGAAGTTGCGAAACTATGTACCGAGAACTTACTCGATGTACGGCCGCACTTCTATCAGGTTGTTGAAGATATACAACGAAATGGTCCGCCATTGTTCGTTATCCAAAGATACTGGATTTGAAACACTGGCTGGTGCGAGATTCCCTTTGAATAGGCTGAGGTTGGATCCACCCTTTTTAGGGTCGTCAGCATTGTACCGAGGCTTCGGATTATGCAAATGACGATTTTTGGCTTCGTAGTGTGCTGTCACGAAGTTTGCCGCCTCCTCAGTGATGAATGCCTCAGCCATCGATGCTTCAATTCTACGTTTATTTTTACATTTTTGTCGAAGCGTCTTCTGCATCCTCTCAGTTGGGTAGCACCAACGATTTTGCACGGCCCCCCCCAATCTTGCCTCGGTCGGGAGATGCAAAATCAAATGTTGCATTGGATTAAAGAAGCCCGGTGGAAAGATCTTCTCTAACTTGCAGATCAACTCCGGCACCAACTCTTCCATTTCTTCTAGCACGCTAGGCGATAGTTCTTTCGCACAAAGAACACGGAAGAAATAGCTGAGTTCTGCCAGTACTAGCCATTCATCCTCAGGGATGAAGCCACGCAACATCACCGGCATTACCCGCTCAATCCATATGTGCCAATCATGACTCTTGAGACCAAATATCTTCAATTTATCAAGACTGGCTCCCCTCTGTAGATTCGCTGCATACCCATCGGGGAACATCAACTGCATTTTCACCCACAAGATAATTTCCCTCATAGCCGGCCTTCCAAGATTGAACCATGCCTTTGGCTTCGTCCAGTTCTGCTTTCCTTTCGGTTCTTTCATGTTTTGTAACGGCCTATCACATAGCGCCTCCAGATCGACTCTAGCCTTAGTATTATCCTTTGACTTCCCATCTATGCCGAACAATGTACCAAAAAGTGCCTCGGCGATATTCTTCTCAGTGTGCATCACGTTGATGTTGTGTGGGCAAAGGAGGTCTTTGAAGTAAGGCAGATCCCATAAGCATGTTTTGTGAGTCCAGGCGTGCTTAGAATTATACCCCTTGAAGTACCCTGGACGCTCGGGATCTGGCTCGAAAGCGTTTAACTGATCCAGGGTCTGTTGGCCTGTCAATGCATGTGGTGCAGAGTTTTTGACAACTCTACCTCTGATGAAGTTCTTCTTGTCTTTCCTGAACTTATGGCGAGGATTCAGGAACTCTCTATGCATGTCGAAGCAAGAAAACTTGCGACCGGCCTGAAGCCAACGAAACTCAAGAGCTCCCTTGCATGTGGGGCACGGGAACCTTCCATGCACACACCAGCCAACGAATAGCGCATACGCCGGCAAGTCATGCGTCGAGTACATGTACCAGACACGCATTATGAAGTTCCGTTTGCTATAAGCATCGTATGTCTTGAACCCATTATCCCAGGCTTCTTGCAATTCGTCCTTAAGCGGTTGCATGTACACATTCATATTTTTCCCCGGATAGTTGGGCCCTGGAATTATCAACGTCAGGAAAATGTTCTTTCTTTGCATAATCTGTCCGGGGGGGAGATTGAGTGGAAAGACAAATACGGGCCAACAACTGTATTGGGCTGCCATCATACCAAACACACTGAACCCATCCGTGCTGATGCCGACTCGAGGATGCCTCGGATCTGCCGCTTTGTCACCATGTAATTCATCAAACTTTTTCCACGCAACACCATCCGATGTGTGTACAATCATCAGATTCCCATCTGCATCTAGTTCGGTTCTTTTGCCCGTTTTGTGCCATGTCATCTGTCTGGCCGTGTCTTCGACCATGAAAAGACGTTGAAGTCTTGGTACGATTGGCATATACCGAAGAACACTAACGGGGATTTTGGTCTGTGTCTTCTCACCCATACCGTTGTCTACCACAACATACCTGGAAGACTTGCAAATGGGACAACAGTTCAAGTCCGCATAGTCAAGCCTAAACAAGACACATCCTTTCTCACAGGCATGTATCGTATCATAGGGCATCTTCAGTGCACGGAGGATTTTGTCCGACTGGTACAGGTTTGCAGGCATTACATGGCCTTTGGGTAGAAAGCGTCCAAATACTGTCATCATTGCATCGTAGCATTCTCTGCCCAAGTTGAACTGAGCCTTCAGAGCCATTACTTGTGAGATGGCATCCAACTGACAAAGCTCAGTGTGCTCATGGAGCAGATGTTTTGAAGACTCCAACATTTCATTGAAGGCCTTTGCAGATTCCTCCATCTCCTCGTCCGAATCCCGAGCATCATCAAAGTCTTGCACCATGTTTTCCATACCGGTACCATGCTCGTCGGTGCGACGACGATCCACCTCAGCTCGGTCACGTTGGCCAGACTCACCATGAAATGTCCACACCGTATAATCGGGCGTAAAACCACTCTTCTGCAGGTGTTTGCCCATTTCAGCCTCTGTCCTCTTTTCCCAATTGCCGCACCGTAAACAGGGGCACCAGGTTTTCCTCTGGCCATTTGCAAATGCGGCTCGCACAAACCCCTTGGTTTTTGTGAACCATTCAGTGCTCCATTTGTTCTGACCAGTGTGACCGGTGTACATCCACGCACGATCACTCATCTTGACTTTCAGAGCTACTAGACACACAACAAATATATATATACAATTCACCATGTATGTATTCATCAGTTGATCCACTTTGTCAATTTTATTACGTCCATGCAACCTACACTCTAATAGGTTATGATAGGTCCTAATCCCACCCGAGTATGTTTAGATTGGGTTCATTTTCCCATGCTATGCCCCGGATCCTACGCAAAATTTCGGCAGCACCTCCCCGCTGTTCTCCTGATACACGTCTCTGCAATAAACAGAGAGGATGTGTACCCGGAGAACAACAGGGGAGGCACTGACGAAATTTATGCGTCGGATCCGGAGCAAAGCATATGGGAAAACGAACCCAATCTAAACATACTCGGGCTGTCCATGGATAGCGTTGGACAATTCGAAAGAATCAAGGTTATAAATATGCAAATGCATGCATATTTATAACGATGACGCTTTCGAACGGGAGACACATATTGGTTACGCATACTGATGATTCAAGACACATATATATCTAGCTATCAAGTTTCATCGGAATAGATCAAATAATTAATGGGGGAGGAGGACATGTCATTTGTGCTCACCCACGAACGAAGGGGCAGAGCTCGTCAAACGCACGGCGAGGTCGTCGAACACCAAACCTCGCAGCGATGAAACAACTGCACATTTAAAACTACCCGATCAACACAATTATATATGATGTTTTTCATAACAAAATCGAAAGATATATGACCTAACTAATAATTCACAAATATATGACCCCGTCGGCTTCTGGAAGGCCAAAGAACACCTTTTCGGGGTCGGGGTCTCGGGGTCGGGGTGTCGGGTCGGGGTGCCGGGTCGGGGTCGGGGTGCCGTGTCGGTGTCGGGGTCAGGGTGTCGGGTCAGGCTCGGGGTCGGGGTGTCGGGGTCGGGGTCGAGGTCGGGGTCGGGGTCTCGGGGTCGGGGTGTCGGGGTGTCGGGGGTGTCGTGTCGGGGGTCGGGGTGTCGTGTCGGTCTCGGGGTGCCGTGTCGGGGTCGGGGTGTCGTGTCGGTCTCGGGGTGCCGTGTCGGGGTCGGGGTCTCGGGGTCGGGGTGTCGGGTCGGGGTGCCGGGTCGGGGTCGGGGTGCCGTGTCGGTGTCGGGGTCGGGGTGTCGGGTCAGGCTCGGGGTCGGGGTGTCGGGGTCGGGGTCGGGGTCTCGGGGTCGGGGTGTCGGGGGTGTCGTGTCGGGGGTCGGGGTGTCGTGTCGGTGTCGGGGGTCGGGGTGCCGGGTCGGGGTCGGGGTGCCGTGTCGGTGTCGGGGTCGGGGTGTCGGGTCAGGCTCGGGGTCGGGGTGTCGGGGTCGGGGTCGGGGTCGGGTTCTCGGGGTCGGGGTGTCGGGGGTGTCGTGTCGGGGGTCGGGGTGTCGTGTAGGTGTCGGGGTGCCGTGTCGGGGTGCCGTGTCGGTGTCGGGGTGCCGTGTCGGGGTCGGGGTGCTGTTTCGGGGTCGGGGCTTCGGGGTGTCTCCTCCTCCTCCTCCTCCTCTTCTTCTTCTTCTTCTTCTTCTTCTTCTTCTTCTTCTTTCTCATCCTCCTCCTCCTCCTCCTCCTCCTCTTCTTCTTCTTCTTCTTCTTCTTCTTCTTCTTCTTCTTCTTCTTCTTCTTCTTCTTCTTCTTCTTCTTCTTCTTCTTCTTCTTCTTCTTCTTCTCCTCCTCCTCCTCCTCCTCCTCCTCCTCCTCCTCCTCCTCCTCCTCCTCCTCCTCTTCTTCTTCTTCTTCTTCTTCTTCTTCTTCTTCTTCTTCTTCTTCTTCTTCTTCTTCTTCTTCTTCTTCTTCTTCTTCTTCTTCTTCTTCTTCTTCTTCTTCTTCTTCTTCTTCTTCTTCTTCTTCTTCTTCTTCTTCTTCTTCTTCTTTCTCCTCCTCCTCCTCCTCCTCCTCCTCCTCCTCCTCCTCCTCCTCCTCCTCCTCTCTTCTTCTTCTTCTTCTCTTCTCTTCCTCTCCTTCTCCTTCTCCTTCTCCTCCTCCTCCTCCTCCTCCTCCTCCTCCTCTCTTCTTCTTCTTCTTCTTCCCCCTTCTACTTAACTAAACCTAAACTAACCTAAACTAATTAAAACTAAACTATTTAAACTAATTAAACCTAAACTTAAACAGAAAAAAAAACAAAAAAAAGAAAAAAACAGAAAAAAAACAAAAAAACAGAAAAACGGGAGGAGGGGCTCACTGTGGGGGAGGGCCGGGGCGGGGCCGGCGACGAGGGCCGGGGCGGGGCCGACGGAGGGCCGGGCGGGGCCGAGCGACGGGGGCGGGGGGCCGGGGCGGGGGCAGTGCGGCGGGGGGCCGGCGGCGGGGGGCCGGGCGGCGGCAGTGAGGAGGCGGGCCGGGGGGCGCGGGGCGGCGGGGGCCGGGGCGGGCCGGCTGGGGCGGGGTCGGCGGGGGCGTGGGGGCTTGGGGCGCGGGAGGGCGTGCGGGGGGGCGGCGGGGGGCGGGGGCGACGGGGGGGGTGGCGGGGGCGTTGGGGCGGGGGCGGGGAGCGGGCGGCGGGGGGCGGGTCGGGTGCGCGTCTGCGCGCGTGCGGGCGGCCGGCGGCGGCAGCGGGGTGGGAGGAGAAGGGCGAGGCGAGGACGAAGTGAGTAACGGGCGGGGGGTACCTGCCGTTAGGCAAGTGCCCTCTTTGCCGTCCGCCAGCCTTTGCCGTCCGCCTTTCTGCCTCTTTGCCGTCCGCTAGCGGACGGCAAAGAGGTGGGCCGTTAGGATTTTTTTCAAACGAGCGGGGGGGTGGGGGCCACCACACTCTTTGCCGTCCGCCAGCGGACGACAAAGATTCTTTGCCGTCCGCTGGCAGACGGCAAAGACCTGGCAGATGGCAAAGAGCTTCTTTGCCGTCAGCCTTTTCTTTGCCGTCTGTTTGTGTGTAGCTGATGGCAAAGAGCTTCTTTGCCGTCAGCTAGCAGACGGCAAAGATCTGGCAGATGGCAAATTAGCTGATTCCAGTAGTGTAAATATCTGAGTTACGAGTTTGGTACACAATTAAGACATTGTGGAAATTGTTTCATGACTAATACCGCCTGGAACACCATAGTGTGATGGTGTGTCCGAACATCATAGCTGCACCCTATTGGATATGGTGCATACCATGATGTCTCTTATCGAATTACCACTATCGTTTATGGGTTAGGCATTAGAGACAACCGCATTCACTTTAAATAGGGCACCACGCAATTCCTTTGAGACGACACCGTATGAACTATGGTTTAGAGAAACCTAAGCTATCGTTTCTTAAGAGTTTGGGGCTGCGATGCTTATGTGAGAAAGTTTCAGGCTGATAAGCTCGAACCCAAAGCGGATAAATGCATCTTCATAGGACACCCAAAAACAGTTGGGTATACCTCCTGTCTCAGATCTGGAAGCAAAAGGTATTGTTTCTAGAATCGGGTCCTTTCTCGAGGAAAAGTTTCTCTCGAAAGAATTGAGTGGGAGGAGACTTGATGAGGTTATTGAACCGTCACTTCAACTAGTGTGTAGCAGGGCACAGGAAGTTGTTCCTGTGGCACCTACACCAATTGAAGTGGAAACTTATGATAGTGATCATGAAACTTCGGATCAAGTCACTACCAAACCTCGTAGGTCGACAAGGATGCGTACTACTTCAGAGTGGTACGTAATCCTGTCTTGGAAGTCATGTTGCTAGACAACAATGAACCTACGAGCCATGGAGAAAGCGATGGTGGGCCCGGATTCCGACGAATGGCTCGAGGCCATAAAATCCGAGAGGATCCATGTATGAAAACAAAGTATAGACTTTGGAAGAACTACTTGATGGTCGTAAGGCTGTTGGGTACAGATGGATTTTAAAAAGGGAAGACAGACAATGTTGGTAAGTATCACCATTAAGAAAGCTCGACTTGTCGTTAAGATGTTTTCCGACAAGTTCAAGGAGTTGACTACGATGAGACTTTCTCACTCGTAGCGATGCTAAGAGTCTGTTGGAATTATATTAGCAGTTACTGCATTATTTATGAAATCTTGCAGATAGGATGTCAAAACATTGTTTCCTCGACGATTTTCTTGAGGAAAGGTTGTATGTGATACAACCAGAAGGTTTTGTCAATCCTGAAAGATGCTAACAAGTATGCAAAGCTCCAGCAATCTTCTAAGGACTGGAGTAAGCATCTCGGAGTTGGAATATACACTTTGATGAGATGATCAAAGATTTTGGGTTTATGCAAAGTTTATGAGAAACTTGTATTTCCAAAGAAGTGAGTGGGAGCACTATAGAATTTCTGATGAGTATATGTTGTTGACATATTGTTGATCAGACATGATGCAGAATTTCTGGAAAGCATACAAGGTTATTTGAAAAGTGTTTTTCAATGAAAACCTGGACTAAGCTACTTGAACATTGAGCATCAAGATATATAAGGATAGATAAAAAACGCCTTAATAGTACTTTCAAATGAATACATACCGTGACAAGATTTTGAAGGAGTTCAAAATAGATCAGCAAAGAAGGAGTTCTTGGCTGTGTTACAAGGTGTGAGTACTTGAGTAAGAATCAAGACCTGACCACGGCAGAAGAGAGAGAAAGGACGAAGGTCGTCCCCTATGCTTTAGACGTAGGCTCTACAGTATGCTATGCTGTGTACCGCACCTGAAGTGTGCCTTGCCATGAATTAGTCAAGGGGTACAAGAGTGATCCAGGAATGGATCACATGACAACGGTCGAACTTATCCTTTGTAACTAGTGGACTAGGGAATTTTCTCGGACTATGGAGGTGGTAAAAGAGTTCGTCGTAAAGGGTTACGTCGATGCAAACTTTGACACTAATCCGGATGACTCTGAGTAGTAAACCGGATTCGTATAGTAGAGCAGTTATTTGGAATAGCTCCAAGTAGCGCGTGGTAGCTGCATCTACAAGATGACATAGAGATTTGTAAAGCACACACGGATCTGAAAGGTTCAGACCCGTTGACTAATAACCTCTCTCACAAGCGAGATATGATCAAACCCCATGGGTGTTGGATTCATTACAATCACATAGTGATGTGAACTAGATTATTGACTCTAGTGCAAGTGGGAGACTGTTGGAAATATGCCCTAGAGGCAATAATAAAATGGTTATTATTGTATTTCCTTGTTCATGATAATTGTCTATTGTTCATGCTATAATTGTATTAACTGGAAACCGTAATACATGTGTGAATACATAGACCACAATATGTCCCTAGTGAGCCTCTAGTTGACTTGCTCGTTGATCAATAGATGGTTATGGTTTCCTGACCATGGACATTGAATGTCATTGATAATGGGATCACATCATTTGGAGAATGATGTGATGGACAAGACCCAATCCTAAGCATAGCACAAGATCGTGTAGTTCATTTGCTAAGAGCTTTTCTAATGTCAAGTATCATTTCCTTAGAGCATGAGATTGTGCAATTCCCGGATACCGTAGGAATGCTTTGGGTGTACCAAACATCACAACGTAACTGGGTGGCTATAAAGGTACACTACATGTATCTCCAAAAGTGTCTGTTGGGTTGGCACGAATCGAGACTGGGATTTGTCACTCCGTATGATGAAGAGGTATCTCTGGGCCCACTCGGTAATGCATCATCATAATGAGCTCAATGTGACTAAGTAGTTAGTCACGGGATCATGCATGACGGAACGAGTAAAGTGACTTGCCGGTAACGAGATTGAACGAGGTATTGGGATACCGACGATCGAATCTCGGGCAAGTAACATACCGATTGACAAAGGGAATTGCAAACGGGATTGATTGAATCCCCGACATCGTGGTTCATCCGATGATATCATCGTGGAACGTGTGGGAGCCAATATGGGTATCCAGATCCCGCTATTGGTTATTGGCCGGAGAGGTGTCTCGGTCATGTCTGCATGGTTCCCGAACCCGTAGGGTCTACACACTTAAGGTTCAGTGACGCTAGAGTTGTTATGGGAAATAGTATGTGGTTACCGAAGGTTGTTCGGAGTCTCGGATGAGATCCCGGACGTCACGAGGAGTTCCGGAATGGTCCGGAGGTGAAGATCGGTATATTAGACGAAGGGTATTGGAGTCCGGAAGTGTTCCGGGAGTACCAGGCTATGGCCAGCATGTCCGAAAGGGGTTTCGGAGGCCCGGCAAGCGTTTGGGGGCCTTATGGGCCAAGGGGAAGGGGCAAGCCAGCCCACTAAGGGGCTGTGCGCCCCTCCCAACCCCTCTCACGTAACCAGGAGAGGTGGGGGCGCCTCCCCTAGGGCATCCGCCCCTCCTGGCTTGGGGGGCAAGTCTCCTAGGGGTGGGGGCGCCCAAAACCCATCTAGGGTTTCCCCTTGGCCGCCGCCCCCCTCTACCCTCCTCCTATAAATAGTGGGGGTGGGAGGGCTGCCATATACCCTTGCCTGGCGCAGCCCCTCCCTCCTCCAACTCTTCCTTCTCCTCCGTAGTGCTTGGCGAAGCCCTGCAGGAATACCACAAGCTCCACCACCACGCCGTCGTGCTGCCGGAGTTCTCCCTCAACTTCTCCTCTCCCCTTGCTGGATCAAGAAGGAGGAGACGTCCCCGGGCTGTACCTGTGTTGAACGCGGAGGCGCCGTCCGTTCGGCGCTAGATCGGATCTACAACGATTTGAATCGCCGCGAGTACGACTCCATCAACCGCGTTCTTGTAACGCTTCCGCTTAGCGATCTTCAAGGGTATGAAGATGCACTCCCTCTCTCTCGTTGCTAGCATCTCCTAGATTGATCTTGGTGATACGTAGGAATTTTTTTGAATTATTGCTGTGTTACCCAACAGTTGATGTGAATTTTGTCTCTACAAATAATTTCAACAACAATGCTTATAGAGGAAATTTTAATCATAGACCGTATCCCAGAAATTCCTCTAATAATTATGGTAATTCCCATGTAAATTATTATTATTATTATTATAGTATACCTACTGATCTTGAGTGCAATATTAAAGAATTCATTAATTCTCAAAATATTTTAATGCCAGGGTAGAAGTAAAATTGAATAAAGTTGTTGATATGGCTAGAAACATGGATATAATTGTTCACGATGTGGAAACTCTTAAATCTAAAATTTTGCCACCTAATCATGATATTAATGAGTCTATTAAGGCTATCTATGTCTCCATTAATGAAAGTAAAGAGAGAACTGCTAGATTGAGAGCTAAGCAAGAATTCCTAAAAAAGGCTATTCCACGTGATTTCTACTGTAATCATGATGAAGATATTAAAATGATTGGTGTATCACCCATTGAATCTTTGTTTATTAATATAAAACTTGATGAAAAGAGGACTGCAGATGAGTCAACTTTAGCTAGAAGCCGTCCCAATTATTCGGAGGGTGATGATCTTAATGATAAAAATAATAGAAGTGGGTTTGGAGAGGTCAAGACTTTGACTAGTGATGTGCCCACTAATTTGGATTATAAGGACTTTAGTTATGATAGTTGTGTTTTAATTTAGTGTATTTCCTTGTTGCAATCCATGATAAATTCATCCAATGCTTATGAACAAAATAAAACTTTTACTAAACATATTGTAGAGGCTATGATGAAAGCTTATGAAGAAAAGCTAGAGTTCGAGGTTTCAATACCTAGAAAATTGTATGATGAATGATAACCTACTATTAAAGTAAAGATTAAAGATTATGAATGTAATGCTCCATGTGATTTAGGTGCTAGCGTTTCTACTATACCAAAATCCTTATGTGATGTGCTAGGCCTTGTTGATATGGATGAATGTTCCCTTAATTTGCATTTAGCTGATTCCACTATCAAGAAACCTTTGGGTAGAATAAATTATGTGATTATTATTGATTATAGAAATTATGTGCCCACTGATTTTGTTGTGCTTGATATTGAATTCAATCCGTCTCGTCCTATAATACTTGGTAGGCCTTTCCTACGAACCTTAGGTGCTATTATTGATATGAAAGAAGGAAACATAAGGTTCCAATTTCCATTAAGAAAGGGATGGAACACTTACCTAGAAAAAGAATTAAGCCACCATATAAATCTATTATGAGGGCCACCTATGGGATTAAAACTAAGGATAATAACACTTGAAACTATGCATTACGCCTAGCTAGGGGCGTAAAACAATAGCGCTTGTTGGGAGGCAACCCAATAGTTATCTTATTTTTCTTGTTTTATTTTCCGTTTTTGATTGTAAACACAATTATGCTACTCTTATGATTGTGTTTTTATGTTTGAATTAGTGTTTGTGCCAAGTAAAGCCTTTGGGATGATTTGGTTGATAGTCGACTTGATTCTGTGAAAAAACAGAAACTTTGGATCATAGTACTGGAATTTTAAGTATTCACTGGAATGTGTTAAAATTTTGAAGGTTTTACAAATTTCCCACATTTTCCTAATTTTCAGATTTTTGGAGTTACAGAAGTATTGCATTTGTTCAGATCATTACATACTGTTCTAATTTTGACAGATTATGTTTTTGTTACATAGTTTGCTTGTTTTAATGGTGCTATGGATGATATCGGGGGGTATGAGCCATGGAGACGTTAGAATATAGTAGGTATTATGCAATAATAAAATATAACTGGGTTGATAATTGTACCTAAAGTTTATGATTTGCTTTTTATACTAACGGATCTCATGAGATTTCTGTTGACTTTTGTTTGCTGAAGTTTTCAAGTTTTGGGTGAGATCACGATGGATGAAGGAATAAGGAGTGACAAGACCCTAAGATTTGGGATGCCCAAGGATCCCTAAGGTAATATTTAAGGAGAACCAAGCATCTAAGCTTGGGGATGCCCCGATGGCATCCCCTCTTTCGTCTACAATCCATCGGTATACTACTTGAAGCTATATTTTTATTCATCACATGATATGAGTTTTGCTTGGAGCGTCTTGTATGATAGTAGGCTTTGCTTTGTTTGCTTTTTAGTTTGCCAAAATCATTGTTTGCTGCACACACCTTTTGAGAGGGACACACATTTATTAGCGATTTGTTAAAATACAGTATGTGCTTCACTTATAGCTTTTGAGCTAGGCAGTTGCTCTAGTACTTCACTTATATCTTTTAGAGCACGACGGTGGTTATATTTTAAAGAAATAGCTGTACTCTCATGCTTCACTTATACCCTGTGAGAGTCTAATAAATAGTAATGGCAATATGCACATGTTATGAAATTGGTCCTGATATGATAGGTATTCAAGAGGGATATAATAGAAACTTCCATGTAGATCTCTGAATATGATAAGTTTGATTGCTTGCAATAGTTTTGTGATATTGAGATGGTAATATGTGGGAGGTACTAGTGAATAATTGTGGTTTAGTAAGAATATTGGTGTTAAGGTTTGTGATTCCTGAAGCATGCATGTATAGTCTCTAGTTATGCTATGAAGTTGGAGCATGATTTATTATTGAGTGTCTTCCTTATGAGTGGCGGCCGGGGACGAGCGATGGTCTTTTCCTACCAATCTATCCCCCTTGGGGTATGCGTAGTAGTACTTTGCTTCGAGGGTAATAGGATTTCACAATAAGTATGTGAGTTCTTTAAGACTAATGTGAGTCCATGGATTATACACACTCTTACCTCACCACAATTTGCTAGCCTCTTCGGTACCGTGCGTTGCCCTCTCTCACCTCGAGAGTTGGTGCAAACTTCAACGGTGCATGCAAACCCTGTGATATGATACTCTCTATCACACATAAGCCTCCTTATATCTTCCTCAAAACAGCCACCATACCTACCTATCATGGCATTTCCGTAGCCATTCCAAGATATATTGCCATGCAAATTGCACCGTTCCCTTATTACGACAAACACCTTCATTGTCATATTGCTTTGCATGTAGTATTTGTGGCTCAGCCACCGTTCATCATTATCATACATGTTACGCTAGCATCATTGCAAATCCTGGTACACTGCCAAAGGCATTCATATAAAGTCATATTGTTCTAGTATAGAGTTGTAAGTAAATAGGGATAATTGGTTTTATGCCCCTCGTTGGATCACACTCGGCTGGTTTACCCCTAATTTCCAAAAATACGCGTTCCTGCCCAAACCACTTTCTCGTCTTATGCTTTTGCCCTTTGGCCGTTTGACCAACATTTTGAAAACTTCTTAAAAAATTCATACTAACTCAGAAAAATCACATAAGATATCAAAATGTTCAGAAAAACATCACCTATATGTGCATGCCATTTGCATTCATGACAAAAGTGTTGGGAAGTACCCATCACCTATATGAGCTAAAATTGAGATGGGGACTTTCCAACACTTTTCTCATTAATTCAAATTTCATGCACATATAGGTGATGTTTTCCTGAACATTTGGATATTTTATTTGAATTTTTCTGAGTTAGTACGAATTTGTTATGAAGTTTTCAAAATGGCTGTCAAACAGTCAAAGGGCAAAAGCATAAGATGAGGAAAGTGGTTTGGGCAGGAACACATGTTTTCGAAAACTAGGGGTAAACCAGCCGAGTGTGATCCAACTAGGGGTATAAAACCAATTATCCCAAGTAAATAAGAGTGTGATGATCATCATTACTAGAGCATTGTCCAAGTGAGGAAAGGATGATGGGGAATATGATTCCCACACAAGTTGGGATCAGGAACCGGACGAAAAATAAAAAAAGAGAAAAAAGAGAGGCCAAGAAGCCCAACAAAAAATGAGAGAAGGGGCAATGTTATTATCCTGTTCCACACTTGTGCTTCAGAGTAGCACCATATTTTTCATATAGAGAGTCTCCTATGTCGTAACTTTCATATACTAGTGGGAATTTTTGAATATATAACTTGGCTTGTATATTTCGATGATGGGCTTCCTCAAATGCCCGAGGTCTTCATGAGCAAGCAAGCTGGCTGCACACCCACTTAATTTTCATGTTGAACTTTCATACACTTATAGCTCTTAGTGAATCAGTTGCATGGCAACCGCTACGCCTCGCATTGGCAACAAATCTGGGCATCCCCATGGCCCATTGATTAGTTGTGTCAATGTGAGACTATCTTCGTTTTTTTACTTCCCCTTATTGATCTCTATCACTGCATTCTAATCCACCTATAGTGTTATATCCATGGCTCACGCTAATGTATTGCATGGGAGTTGAAAAAGCTGAAGCATGTTAAAAAGTTTGAACCAATTGTGCAGCTTGTCATTGGGGTTGTACATGATTAATACTTCATGTTAGGAAGATCGATCATGACAAGATTATATGATTTTGTAGGGATAGCATTCTTTAGCATTTTTATTTTGAAAGGCATGATTGTTTGTTGGTATTCTTGAGTACTGATGTCTTTATATCAAATTATAGACTACTGCTTTGAATCACTCAGATCTTCATATTCATGCCCTAAAAGGAAGATTGCATGATAAACATGTTATGTAGCATTCCACATCAAAAATTCTATTATTATCATTTACCTACTCGAGGACGAGCAGGAATTGAGCTTGGCGATGCTTGATACGTCTCCAATGTATCTATAACTTTTGATCGTATCGCGGAGAACATAAGAAGAAATTGTTGTAGGTGGTAAACCAACTCAAAGTTATCCTTTCCGATTAATCTATTGAGCTATTACTATAAGTGTCACAAACAACCCTAGAGTTCGTACTGAAATAACACCGTATGATACGCATCAATCAACTCTAATGTCACCTATATACTCCAATGTCACCACAAGTATCCGTGAGTCAATTATACGATATGCATCAAAGAGCTTCAGATTCATAATATTCAATCCAACATAAAGAACTTCAAAGAGTGCCCCAAAGTTCCTATCGGAGTAAGTAGGATGAAAACGTCTATCAACACATATGCATAGATTAACCCAATGTCACCTCGGGAATCCGCAAGTTGATTACCAAAACATACATCAAGTGACTCAATAGAATACCCCATTGTCATCACGGGTATCCACATGCAAGACATACATCTAGTGTTCTCAAATCCAAAGTATTCAATCCAACATAACGAAACCTCAAAGGGATAGACTCAATTCATCACAACAAGGTAGAGAGGGAAGAACACCATATGATCCATCTATATTAACAAAGCTCATGATACATCAAGATCGTGCCGAATCAGGAACACGAGGGTGAGAGAGAGAGATCAAACACGTAGCTACTGGTACATACCTTGCCCCAAGGGTGAACTACTCCCGCCTCATCATGGAGACTGCCGGGATGATGAAGATGGCCACTTGTGATGATTTTCCCCTCCGGCAAGGTGCCAGAAAAGGCCTTCAGATAGGATCTCGTCGGAACAGAGGCTTGCGGTGGCGGAGTCGAAGTTCTAGGTTAATTTCTGGGGGTTTCGCTATTTATAAGAATTTTCAGAGTTAGAATCACGCGAAACAAAATTATGAAGGGCCCATAAGGTATCCCGGTGCGGCCACCACCCTGGGAACGTTGGGTTGCCTTGTCACCTCCTCGTGGGTCTTCTGATCCTCCCGCGAAGCTTCGGGGGTCTCATATATTCCAAAAAATCGTCAAAAAGTTTTGTCACATTTGGACTTCGTTTGGTATGGATTTTTAGAAAAGCCAAAAACAAGCAGAAAACAGTAACTGCACTGGGCACTAGTTTAATAGGTTAGTTCCATAACAATCATATAAAAGTGTACCAAAACCATATAAAATTGTTGTAATCATGGCATGAATACTTCATAAATTATAGATATGTTGGAGACGTATCAGCATCGCCAAGCTTAATTCCTGCTCATCCTCGAGTAGGTAAATGATAAAAGAAATAATTTATGAAGTGTGAATGCTAGCATAGTGCACAAGTTTGATCAATTTCAATTACTTTTTCTAGCATCATAAATAGCAACTCTTTCTCGTAAAACTCATCATTATAAAGTAGCAATCAATTCACATGTTATGGTTCGAACAATGCATTCTCTTAAAACTTAACAACCTATGTTATTAGTTACCAAACAATTTCAATGCATGTTATTTTAAACAAAGCCTAAATAAGGGTTCCACATACTCACCATCATTTAGTCTTCTATGATCGCTAATACTCAAAGAATATTTTTAGAACAAATAGCATCCATCGAACACAGAGAAAGATAGGGGCTTACTGTTTTGCCTCCCAACTCATTTATCATAGAGATAATTGTCAACGGTAATAATTCATAACTTCCCCTCAACCATTCAAACACAAGCCATGGCTAGCCGAATTCACGGGTGCCCTCCAAACTTTCAACTTTCCAAGGTGAACTTTTGTTTTATTATATTTTTCTTTAGTTTTATATTTAAGGGATTGGGCATCCCAATTACTAACCTCTCTCGTGCAAGGCAAGTGAATAAACACTCATCATGAGAATAACCCGCTTAGGATGGAAGATACTGACCGTGCCGCCGCTGTTCATGCTGTTATATTATCAATCTTGGATGTTTTATAATCATTTTATATCATTTTTTGGTACTAACCTATTGACATAGTGCCAAGTGCCAGTTGCTGTTTTCTGCATGTTTTTACATCGCAAGAAATCAATACCAAACAGAGTCCAAATGCAACGAAACTTTACGGAGATTTTAATGGACCAGAAGACACCTAATGGGCCAAGGCTGCGTCGGGGGGGGGGGGTGCTCCGACGGGAGCACAACCCACCAGGGCGCGCTAGGAGGCCCAGGCGTGCCCTGGTGGGTTGTGCCCATCTCGGATGCCCCCGGACCGCCTCTTTGCTCTATAAATACCCCAATATTCCAGAAACCCTAGGGAGTCGACCAAAATCAATTCCAACCGCCGCAGAGTCCAGAACCACCAGATCCAATCTAGACACCATCACAGAGGGGTTCACCACTTCCATTGGCGCCTCTCCGATAATGCGTGAGTAGTTCTTTGTAGACCTTCGGGTCCGTAGTTAGTAGGTAGATGGCTTCCTCTCTATCGTTTGATTCTCAATACAATGGTCTCTTGGAGATCCATATGATGTAACACTTTTTGCGGTGTGTTGTTGGGACCGGATGAACTTTGAGTTTATGATCAGATCTATCTTTTTATATCCATGAAATTTATTTGAGTTTCTTTGATCTCTTATATGCATGATTGCTTATAGCCTCGTATTTCTTCTCCGATATTTGGGTTTTATTTCGCCAACTTGATCTATTTATCTTGCAATGGGAAGAGGTGCTTTGTAGTGGGTTCGATCTTACGGTGCTTGATCCCAGTGACAGAAGGGGAACCGACACGTATGTATCGTTGCTACTAAGGATAAAACGATGGGGTCTATCTCTACATAGATAGATCTTATCTACATCATGTCATTGTTCTTATTGCATTACTCCATTTCTCCATGAACTTAATACACTAGATGCATGCTGGATAGCGGTCGATGTGTGGAGTAATAGTAGTAGATGCAGGCGGGAGTCGATCTACTAATCTTGGACGTGATGCCTATATAATGATCATTGCTTGGATATCGTCATGATTATTTGAAGTTCTATCAATTGCCCAACAGTAATTTGTTTACCCACCGTTTGCTATTTTTCTCGAGAGAAGCCACTAGTGAAACCTACGCCCCCGGGTCTCTTTCTAATATATTTGCCTTCGTGATCTATTTTATTTGCCTTTTATTTTCAGCTCTATTAAACCAAAAATACAAAAATACCTTGCTGCATTTTATTCTTATTTATTTGGCATTCGATCTATCAATATTTACAACTTTCTCCCGTCCACGTGCCAATTTCTGGCGCCGCTACCCGAAAGGGATTGACAACCCCTTCTACACGTCGGGTTGCGAGTGTTTGTTATTTGTGTGCAGGTGCTATTTACATTGTGTTGCTTGTTCTCCTACAGGTTCGATAACCTTGGTTTCATATCTGAGGGAAATACCTACCGCTACTGTGCTGCATCATCCCTTCCTCTTTGGGGAAATACCGACGTAGCTTCAAGCCGCCATCAAAAGGAATTTCTGGCACCGTTGCCGTGGAGGATCTTCAACATATACCAGGTTCCTAATCCCAAATCTCATCTCCTCGCAATTTACATTATTTGCTATTTTCCTCTCATTTTCAGCTCCCCCACTTCACAAAATTTGCCGTTTTATTCGCCCTCTTTTTCATTCACCTTTTTTTCGTTTGATCTTTTGTTTGCTTGTGTGACCATGTGTCTTCTATTTGCTTGCATCTTCGCTTGCTAAAAATCTGTTGATATGGATCCTCATCCACTAGCTAATCTTTTTAAGAGATCTAATTATGTTGAACTAGTTGCTAGTGATTTGAGTGCACTTGATTATCTTTATGGAGTTCTGCTTGAGATTTTTGAATCTGAAAATTGTGACGAAGTGTTAAACGAAGAAATTTATGAAGTGATTCTGCAACATATTTCCTTTGTATTTGTATAGGTTTTATTAAATAGTCTATATCATATCATACAGACAATAGTCTCATCATATCATACACACACAAATAGTCTCATCAAATCATGTCATCATCATAATCATCATCCAACACAAATGATGTCTCTCGTCATCATCTCGAAATACCGATACAAGTTATGACATGTCTCAAATTCTTGCAACTACATCATCATCCATTCAAACAATGATATGGAAGAGAAGAGCTATCACAATGAGTGAGAGCGGAATTATGCAGTACATGAGGCGCCGGTTCTGATTCCTCTCTCTCGCGCTAGCGTGAACCTCAAGTAACTAGCTTTTGCATCTTGTCTGCTATCGAACCCTTTATGGCTGCCGCCTGAGAACCGCTGCACTTGGGCCTGACACTCGGGCCACTCATCATACACCCCCGTAACCCTCCCTATCTACACAACATAGCACTTCTTCGCCATCAAGTATCTATGTACCTGTTAGAGATGCATCTTCATCAAGCGAATCAACAATAATATGCAACATAATATACTTGAGCAACACGAAAAGAAAGAGTTAGCAAATAGATGCAACATATAGTAAACATAATTAATCAACGTAGGTTCATCGTACCCAAACTAATTACCTAGAGGTACGTAGGTCATCGTACCCAAACTAACAAACTAGTGTTACGCAAGTTCAGCAGGGACCGTTGACATCACAAAGTTTCATTGCTATAGAAAGTACAAGTTCAACCTATACATCATCATCGGCGTCGTCAATCACTGGAAGTTCCATCCATCCAGATCCTGGAAGATGCACCCTAGATTTGTGAACGACGTCAGGTCCAAACGTTTTAGGCCTATGTGAGTTCGGACGTCAGCTCACGATATAGGGCCGTGGTTGAATATCCCCTTCTCTTCGATGACTTCTTTCATGATGATCGTTGCAATGTCTTTCTGGATGTCAAAGAAGTCATCTCTGAGTTTATAATCCTGTTCTTCTCCTAAGGATTCTACCCATTTGTGGATATGATCATCGTTTCTGCTTGTCATGCAAAGGTGCTGGTGATCCCTTCTAAACTCCTTCATGAGATGGAGGAGGTAGAATCCATCATTCTTTCTTGTTGTCAATTGATGGATGCAGCAGAACTTGGTTTTATGCGAGAAACCCGGCCTACTCTTCCTTTGCTTCCTGGTCTCGATGTGGCCACCCCTCATGCTGAAGCCGTGGAGAGCATCATCCAGAATATCCATTATGTGGGTGTAGTCCTTCTTCTCATAGTTTCTGGATGATTCTAAATACACAGAGTGGGAGACTCGCGGGAAAAGAACGATAAGGATGGCGCGCCCATTGCTGCCAGGAAAAACACCTCAAATTATTCTCCATATGAGCGAAGGACTGATTGAAATGTACAAAAGGACTGTCCGGCAATGACTTACATTGGATGGTAAGGTAGGAGAACCGTTTCCTTGTCCTTATTCGTTATCATGAAGTATTCGATGTACTCCCTAGCAGCTTTACGTTCAAAAGCGCCGAGACTCAAGAAGGAATCATGCATGTAGTATGGATCCGCCACCGATATTTGCGAGATTAGTTCTCTCCTGATGACAAAGTTCATATGTAGTGCAAAAAGGCGAACGATCGTAAAATCGAGCCGCCTCATGAGAAACATACCAAAATGTGATCAAACGCAGGAAGAACACCTCCGCGGGCAGTGTGTCGACGTAGCACTTCCCCTCAGGCACACTGATAGAGGCGAGGGTGTCCCGATCTTTCGATGAGATGATAACTATCGATTTGGTGGAGCCGACTTTGACGATTCGACTACAAACGTGCACGACGTTGCGTCTTAGCAATCGCTAAACCAATCTCCCGAGGTTACTGACGATGCTGGAAGCACAATCAGCCTGACCATGAAGGTCTATTCCTGCACGCAATCGAAGAACAAGCAAGAATATGATAATGCAATCTGAATATTACGAATATAGATGAAGTATTGATAAAGGTGGGGATCCGAAAGCGGTCTTGGTCTGGTCGTTGGACACAAACGAAGTACACGAAGTTGCAATGGCTAAATTTTAACTAAACAAATCCCAAGGAAAAAGCTACTAGATGGATCTACTTATATAGGAGCAAGGGGTGGCGGCCAAGGAGGTGGGAGGACGTCCCAAGGCAGCCTAGAACCAACCCTAGGTCGTACAAGGCTCATGGGTCCAAGTGAAGGTGATGCAACACCTTTGGACTTGTTGTTTGACTCAGATTCTGATCTAGCATCAGATTGTTTCGTCCATATCTCAACGCTCCGGAAGAATTTAAAGGTGAATCCAATTGGGTTGGAAAGAGGACGAAATCTAATTTCCAACAAAAAAATAATCACCCAATTTGGAGTCCGTATGAAAAAGTTGTTGGCATTTTGAGTCAGGTATGTCTGTGCAGTCCGAATCTGAATCCAAAACGTGAGAGACTTGGACTATATCTTCTCTTGGTCCAAAAGTGACGTGAGAGGACTTTTTGAACATAACCTAAACTTCTCCTTTTTCCTTATCTTCATATGTGGATTATATAGATGTCCCATACACCTGCAATTAGACAAAACACAAAAGTGTGTGAAGTATTTTTGTTCTGGATAACATAAATAGATTATTGAATAGTTTGCACTAGAGATCACCTGACAAATATGCATGTATGCAATATTTTTGGTCGTATCCAAGGTAGTCATCCTCCCATTCTTGAAAACAAAGCCGTCCTCGGCGTTGCTTAATCTGAAATCTGGCTAACAAAAGAGACAAGGTGTACACGTTGTATATGTATATGTCATCCGTTTTTACTGATCTCATTTGGTGCACATGTGACACAGTTATACAAGAGCACCCTTCAAAAGTCGTGAAATGTAAAGCCAATATATTTCCACAAGAAGTCAAAGGCATGAAAATATTGCAACTCAGTTTGCACATATAAGTGAAGCTCTTATTCATATCAAAAGATTGACAATGCTTATCATTGAACCATCCCAACATTGATGAACCATCACCAAGATTAGAAGTCATATCAAAATGATTAAACATTGGCACAATTATTTTCAAACATATTCAATCCAAATCTGATTTATTCCCTGATTCACTTGATTCTTTTGCATCGATAGTTAATTGAATGGGTTCACTCAAAATTGTTTGATCACATGGCAAAGTCAAATCATCAACGTAGTCCTCTAAAGTAGCTGGTGTGATCAAAGTAGTCGGTAGATCACCGCATGGTGCACTTAAATTGACAAGACATTCATCATACTCATGTGGACGTGGAAGATTAGTAGTTTTGTCATTGCCTCTTATGATCAACTCAGATGATCTAGGCACTCTCGGTGATGATGTGTCACATGGTGGAGGTGACGTAGTCCTCACAACAACGGATGTGGTTGTCATAGTATGCCTAGTAGTTGAAGGGACAGCCGTATCAACTCTTGGAATGTGCATCTCACGCTTGTTGTCCTTGTGGGCAACATGTCGTTTTATTTCCTGTTCAGCTTTGCAAGCAAGATGAAACAAATGGTCCATAGGATAACACTCTTCATGAATTAGTATCTCCTGAATGTCACGATTTAATCCTCCCCAAAATCTATCCATAAAACTTCTTCACTTTCTTCTAAAGAGGAATGCAGCAAGGTAGTTTGTAAAGTATCATAATATTTCGTTACGGTGTCACTACCGTGTTTTAAATGTTGCAACTTTGTAATCATGTCACGAGTATAATAAGCGGGAACGAACGTATGTCGCATGGCAAGTTTCAAATCATCCCAAGTAGTAGGTATATCATTAGGGTGTAACCGACAATATTCACTCCACCAAACTACAGCATAACCCGTGAAAGAACCAACCGCAACCTTAACTTTTTACGTACATCAAAATTATTCGAAGCAAATATATTATTTATGTCAAACTCCCATTCAATATATAAAGCAGGTCTAAAATGGCCATTAAATGGTGGTATAGAAACATTAACCTGATCATGTGCATTTGGATGTTTGTGCACCTCTTGTGACGGTTGTGGTATTTGCATAGGTGATGGCACGTCTCCCACGATCGACAAACCCCATGAATTGACTCTAGATCCTGTCATGATTAGTAGAAACAAGAAACAAAATTCAAGAATAATGTTCCTATGAACTACTAGGATGTGGTGGTAAAGCGCTCACAGTAAAGCAAATATCAATATCTTACAAGTTCTTACCAAGTAGCAGGTGGTGACAGGCAACCAACGGTGTCAAATAACTTTGAAGATTGTGTAAAGCGATTGCCAGGGGAACGTACGTATACACAGTGCAGAAATATGTGGAGCTGGGTTGGCTATATATATGGTAGCAAAATATTAGCAATAATCAATTCAGAGATGCAATGTTGAATAAACGCTCAACGACGGTACTGTGCAGGTCCTAGGCTAGACCAGACTAGAGACGCGAGCCTGGAACACTAATGAGGTCTCTACGTAGCACAACTAGCATCAATGAAGGATAGTAAGTAGCTCTGGACAGCAAGATATAAGTGAACATCACAACGGCAGTAAAGATAATGATGAAAAACAACTGCCAAGCAGGATATACAACAACTCTCTCTCCAACTTTCCTCTTGAAAAGTTTGAGCCAATTTTCTGATAACTTTTTTCAAAGAATGCTACTAACTCAAGCTTTCCAATGCAAAAAGAATCACTCAATTCTGAATTGATATGAGGAGTCAAAGAATTCTAAAACTGGCCTGCAAAACTGGAATAAGCTGTGTCCGCGAACTTCGGAGGGCAAAAAGACCTATTTAGAAGACGATTTTGAGGTGTTAAATATTGAACTAACCTCTGCAACTATTTAGATGCGGCTCGTCGCTAGCTTTCATTTGAGTACTCGCGGAGCCAAAACGGACTTCATATGAGGAAGTTATGCCTGTTTTACTGAACAGTGCACAAAACAGATTCCAATCTGAATTCAACTACGAGATTGAGTCTAGATAGATCCGAATTTTGTTTTTTTCTTCTCTCTTATTTTTTTCCTCACACTTTTTCTTTTCTTTTTATTTCTCTCTTTTTTTTCTCTGTCTTTTTTTCTTTTTTTTCTCTATCTTTTTTTTCTCTCCCTCTTTCCAAGACAAACTAGATAAGATGCATATTGGATCAAGCGAAGATGTGAACGACCTCAACTATGATTGTGACAATGAACTATGGGTAGCACGTGGCGGAAATTCATGGATGGTGTGGTGGACAGCGGAAGGGATAACGATGCAGCGGCGACGTGACTAATGTGAACAGAACTCGAAACTCTAAACGAACTAGACACTAAGACCAGCAACTCGACACGACGATGCAACCGATAATTCAATAATGCAAACAATGAAAAGAAAATTGCAAATGCTCAGACTGGCTTGGACAAAAGGATGAATAGATCTAACTTTTTTGTGGCTTTTTCTTGGACAATAGGTAAGAAAATAAATCTAATCTAGGGGAAACTGGAAATTCTCACCGAGCAACCTGAAAACTGATACCACTTGATAGAGGCGAGGGTGTCCCGATCTTTCGATGAGATGATAACTATCGATTTGGTGGAGCCGACTTTGACGATCCTACTACAAACGTGCACAACGTTGCGCCTTAGCAATCGCTAAACCAATCTCCCGAGGTTACTGACGATGCTGGAAGCACAATCAGCCTGACCACGAAGGTCTATTCCTGCACGCAATCGAAGAACAAGCAAGAATATGATAATGCAATCTGAATATTACGAATATAGATGAAGTATTGATAAAGGTGGGGATCCGAAAGCGGTCTTGGTCTGGTCGTTGGACACAAACGAAGTACACGAAGTTGCAATGGCTAAATTTTAACTAAACAAATCCCAAGGAAAAAGCTACTAGATGGATCTACTTATATAGGAGCAAGGGGTGGCGGCCAAGGAGGTGGGAGGACGTCCCAAGGCAGCCTAGAACCAACCCTAGGTCGTACAAGGCTCACGGGTCCAAGTGAAGGTGATGCAACACCTTTGGACTTGTTGTTTGACTCAGATTCTGATCTAGCATCAGATTGTTTCGTCCATATCTCAACGCTCCGGAAGAATTTAAAGGTGAATCCAATTGGGTTGGAAAGAGGACGAAATCTAATTTCCAACAAAAAAATAATCACCCAATTTGGAGTCCGTATGAAAAAGTTGTTGGCGTTTTGAGTCAGGTATGTCTGTGTAGTCCGAATCTGAATCCAAAACGTGAGAGACTTGGACTATACCTTCTCTTGGCCCAAAAGCGACGTGAGAGGACTTTTTGAACAGAACCTAAACTTCTCCTTTTGCCTTATCTTCATATGTGGATTGTACAAATGTCCCATACACCTGCAATTAGACAAAAGACAAAAGTGTGTGAAGTATTTTTGTTCTGGATAACATAAATAGATTATTGAATAGTTTGCACTAGAGATCACCTGACAAATATGCATGTATGCAATATTTTTGGTCGTATCCGAGGTAGTCATGTCCTCATCACACACGAACCGCGTAAAGCGGATATCCTGGATCCTCCAAGGCGAGAAGGCTTTTCTTAGTCGACAGGACTTGGTCGTGCAGTCTCCTGAGATCCCCTAATATGCCCTCTAGCAGTTTTGGCAGTAGGATCGGCTCGCTCGCGACATGGAACATTGCCGCACCTTTGACCGGCACATGGTCTGCAAAATCAATCGACGGAGCCGACTGGTTGCTAGAAGCTTTGGCCTGTTTGTAGGCAGCAGAGCCTCTCTTCGGCGGTCTCTTCCTCTCCTTTTTCCTGGGTTGACCTTCCAGACCCTTCCTTACCCCTGCCACCAGTGTTGTCGGGCAAAGCACTGTATGACCCTCGGCTAGTTGACCCTGCGTTGAGGCGGCATCTGGAGGCATGTCCTGTGAGAATTGCATGAAGAGAGACTTCTTGCAATCAACCCTAGGACGTTCCTGCCCAGGCACATCATCTATCTCCTCATCCTCATGCTCATAGCCCGAGTCATATGGCTGACTCATCATTTCTCCGGCGTCATAGGCGCCGGTACTGAGGAACCGAAGAGGGTCCTCCTCCCCCATATCATCATCCATTTCTTGTTCCACAGGGGCGAGTAGATCATCCATTATTGGACCCCCTTCCTTGCGTCGTTCGCCGCTCTCAACCGGCACGAGATCAGGCGCTGGTAATTGCATAGGAGGGGTGGTGTTTATACCTTGCTGATGTGATTTTCTCGTTGGTGTGCTCTCGGTCGCCTCCCACGAAGAAGATTCTCCAGCCACAACAGCATCCAACCCTTGCATTGTCCAAGCCAGATCGGGGGTCTCATCATCCTCTCCCCCGAGCCATACTGGAGGAGCCAAATCCT
This sequence comes from Aegilops tauschii subsp. strangulata, assembly GCF_002575655.3. Classification (NCBI taxonomy): domain Eukaryota; kingdom Viridiplantae; phylum Streptophyta; class Magnoliopsida; order Poales; family Poaceae; genus Aegilops; species Aegilops tauschii. The sequence continues at coordinate 202,667,085 of NC_053035.3, read as the reverse complement.
CGTGGCCCGCTTTGACACTCGCCAAGGAAACCCTGAAGGTGCCAACGGGGATTAGCTGGCCCTGGAACAAGCGTTCCTTGGGCTTTTGTATCGTCGCGGTTCCCACATCCACCTTCTGGCCGTTGATCATCTATAGTACGGTGCATGGGGTTTCGTCAGCCTTTAAAGACATGTGTGCAGCGTCAGACATCCGAAAGGCAAATGAAGCAGAAGATTATAGATATGTTGGTGCCACGCGTAATTACTGTGAGGGCATTGAGGGAGTCCTAGATTACGGGGTCCTCGGGCGTCCGGGCAATGTGATATTGGCTGGATTGGTGGGCCGTGAAGATACAAGATCAAGGACCTTCCCCCGTGTCCGGATGGGACTCTCCTTGATGTGGAAGGCAAACTTGGTGTTCGGATATGAAGATTCCTTTCTCTGTAAACCAACTCTATACAACCCTAGCCCCCTCCGGTGTCTATATAAACCAAAGGGGTTAGTCCGTAGAGGCGATCATAATCAGACAGGCTAGCCATCTAGGGTTTAGCCATTATGATCTCGAGGTAGATCAACTCTTGTAACCCCTATACTCATCATAGTCAATCAAGCAGGAAGTAGGGTTTTACCTCCATTAAGAGGGCCCGAACCTAGGTAAACATTGTGTCCCCCGTCTCTTGTTACCTTCGATCCTCAAACGCACTGTTCGGGACGCCCTACCCAAGATCTGCCGGTTTTGACACCGACATTGGTGCTTTCATTGACAGTTCCTCCGTGTTGTCGATAGAAGGATTGATGGCTCGCCTTGTCATCAACCACAAAATCACCTCTGGAAGAGCCCTAGTTCCTCGATAGACCCTCCGGATCGGCAATTTCACCATAGGTGCCTGCCCGACCATTAAGCCCAAGGCGGTCCCCCGGATTGCCAAAAATCATCTCCGCATCAACCCCGAAAACGTCGATAAGATGGATCCGGCAGATATCTCGTCTTTAAACGAATTGCTAGATCACATCGCTGCCCTGGGGGTTGCAACGGATGACAATCTGATTGGCTTAAACCCGATCAGAGGGAAATCAAGTCCCCACCAGTCACCCACCTGGTGACTGTCGTGGAAGAGCAAGTTGAGGATACTGCTCCTCCTATGCTAAAAACAAGCTATGTTCGGATCTCCGAGCCCCACAAGCCGGACACTCATCTTTGAGAAGAGATCATCTGTCCTCCGAGCATGGAATCAGGCGTCGAACCTAAGAACCCCCAGGACACTCCGGATCTTGGGCCAACGACCTTAGAAAATTTTCAAAATCGGGATTCCGCGGCGGGTCAGGGCTCGGATTTAAGCCCACCCGCCCACCACAATCAATACTCTCCAAGCAATTCCCGGTCCCTCGGACATATGTGACTTAATGTACATACGACGAAAACCCGAGGAAGCAGTCCACCACTTTTGGGCTAGATTCCTACTTCTTAAAAACAAGATCAAAGATTGCTACGACAACGATGCGGTATTAGTCTTTTGCTGCAACTGTATGGACGAGGGGATCCTCAATGCCCTTAATCGGCGCCGCATACTGCACTTTGCAGATTTGGCACACATAGTATAGAAGTACTGCGCAATGGAAAGCGCGTGGAAAGCCCAGACAGCTCGGTGGGAACCACCGGCCTTTAAGCCACCCACCGGCCGGGCAAAAAGGAAGCACCCTTACGGGGCACCTGATCATTACTTCACGGAAAGGAAAATTAAGCCCTTACCGGGACATAGAACTATCCTTAATGAATGGCTCGACAAGCCCTGTCAGATACACGTGATGCCAAATTCTGAACCAACTCATACCCTCCGGGCATGTTGGATACTCCGGCAGGTGGCTAAAAGCGGTGAGGCTATCCTCACCAACACTACCCCGGCAATGCACTCCCCCGATGATAACGACCTCAATGTGTTTACGGTCTTAGAGACCCTTTCTTCAAGCAATCGGCGTAAAAGGGAGCTCCGCGACCTCGCCGAAATCAATCACGTAGCCGCAATAAATCCTTGGAACGATATGGCGATAACCCTCAACGCCGATGACAAGCCAAGGGCCCGATCAGTCCGAGCGCCAGCTGCTTTGGTTCTAAACCCAATTGTAGATGGCTTTCGCCTCACTAAAGTGCTCATGGACGGCGACAGCGGACTGAACCTCATCTATGAGGACACTCTCAATAAAATGCAAATAGACAAGAGCCGCATCGAGCAGAGCAGCACAACCTTTCGAGGTATCATCCCCAGCCGAGAAGCACGGTGTGTTCGGGAAAAATAAAACTTGATGTGGTATTCGACACGCCTGAGAACTATAGGTCCGAAGAATTAATCTTCCAGGTGGCACCTTTCAACAGCGGATATCCTGCCCTGTTAGGGCGAGATGCATTCACACGCTTTCAAGCCATACCTCATTACGAGTACATGAAGCTCAAAATGCCTGGGCCAAACGGTGTTATCACTATCGCCAGTGATCCAGACATAGCACTATGCGCCGACAACAAAACCGCATCCCTGGCCCTCGAGGCACTGTCCGAAGCCTTGGCGGCCGAGGAGCTCACCGCTCTGCATTCCACAGTGGATAGAGATGACGTAATTATAGATAAAAGGCCTAAATCCACTTCTTTTAAGCCAGCAGACGAGATAGTCAAATTTCAAGTTCACCCAACGGACCCCAAGAAGACAGCTTCCATTGGGTCACAGCTGGATCCGATGGTGGACGCCGCATTGCACGCGTTCTTGCGCGAGAATTGGGACATCTTCGCCTGGCACCCTTCTGATATGCCAGGAGTCCCGCGCGCGCTAGCCGAACATAGTCTCAGTATACTAAAGGGATACAAACCAGTCAAGCAAACGCTGCGACGATTTTTCGAACCCAAACGACAAGCTATGGGTGAGCAGCTAGACAAGCTACTCGAAGCCGGGTTTATCAGAGAGATCAAACATCCGGACTGGCTAGCAAACCTGGTCATGGTGCCGAAGAAGGACAAATCCTGGCGCTTGTGTGTTGACTTCAAGGACCTTAATAAAGCCTGTCCTAAGGATCCCTTCCCACTACCTCGCATCGACCAGATTATTGATGCAACCGCAGGACACGACTCACTGTGCTTCCTCGATGCATACTCCGGATACCATCAAATCAAAATGAAGGAATCCGACCAAGCCACAACGACATTCATCATCCCATACGGGCCCTTCTGCTTCAACACCATGCCTTTCGGGCTCAAAAACGTCGGCGCCACATACCAACGCATGATTCAAACGTGCCTGGAAAAGCAAATCGGCAAGACAGTTGAGGCATATGTAGATGATGTAGTCATCAAAACTAAGCATGTCGAGTCATTGGTGGACGACTTACGCCTTACATTCGACAACCTCCGAAGGTATGACATACGGCTCAATAAAAGTGCGTTTTCGGTGTTCCCGCCGGAAAACTGCTTGGGTTCATTGTTTCCAATGGAGGAATCAAAGCAAACCCAGTGAAAATCCCAGCCCTGTCACAGTTGGCTACACCAACCGACCTCAAGCAGGTCCAGAAATTAGTAGGGTGTGTGGCAGCTTTGAGCCGCTTTATCTCCAGATTAGGAGAAAAGGCACTGCCATTGTATCGCCTGCTCCGACGCACCGACCACTTTGCATGGACGGATGCAGCAACAGCCGGACTGGAAGAAATAAAAGCTTTGTTAGCAAGGAACCCAATCCCGGCCGCACCAAACGTCGGCGAACCCATGTTACTATACATATCTGCAACGCACCAGGTGGTGAGTGCGGTGCTCGTCGTTGAATGAGAGGAAGAGGGACGTAAATTCCCACTTCAAAAACCAGTATACTATGTATCGACGGTCCTCACACCATGCAAATCCTGATACCCACATTATCGAAAGATAGCGTATGCGGTCTTCATGGCATCCTAGAAGCTGCGGCACTACTTTCAAGAGTGTTCGATCATGGTGGCTTCCGAAGTACCACTTGATGATATCATAAACAACCGGGACGCCACCGGCCGGATTGCCAAATGGGCCATTGAGCTCTTACCGTTTGAAATAACATATAAGCCACGCCGAGCCATTAAATCTTAGGTGTTGGCTGACTTCGTCGCCGAATGGACAGAGGCCGAACTCCCTAAAGAGTATGACACATATTCCAACTAGGTGATGCACTTCGACGGTTCTAAAATCCTAGCCGGGCTTGGGGCTGGTGTCGTCCTGACATCCCCCATAGGAGAAATAGTCCGTTATGTGCTCCAAATACTGTATACAGACTCCAATAACGCAGCTGAATATGAGGCCCTACTGCAGGGTCTCCGGATGGCTGTTTCTATGGGCATACAACGCCTTGAGGTGCGAGGGGATTCAAACCTAGCAATATCCCAATTAAACGGAGAATTCGATGCAAAAGATCCAATGATGGCAGCTTACCGCAATGCCGTGCTCAAAATATCAGCTCGGTTCAAGGGGCTTGAGTTCCATCACATGGCTCGAGACAGTAACCAAGCAGCGGACATCCTTGCTCGAATGGGCGCTAAACGCGACCCCGTTCCACCCAACACCTTTGTGGAGCGGCTATTCAAGCCATCCGTAGTATGGCAGGACGAGAGCAGAACCACCAGTCCGGCGCCGAGCACGCCCCCAGATGCCGAACACGATTAAGATATCATCGAGGGCGAGGGCGTAGAACCAACACCTTCCGCCCATTTAATCATGGCAGTAATCGCCCCATGGACCGAACCCTTCCTGGCCTACCTTAATAGGCGGGAGCTCCTTGAGGACCAGAATGAGGCTCGTTGCATCGTTCAACGCTTGAAAGCCTACAAGGTTCATGAAGGAGAGCTCTACAAGAAAGTACTATCGGAGTCCTTCAAAGATGTATCTCCGAAGAAGAGGGGCGGCAGCTCTTGGCCGAAATCCATGCTGGTCTTTGCAGCCATAATGCCGCAGCTCGGGCCCTTGTAAGTAAGGCCTTCCGTACTGGTTTTTTCTGGCCTACGGCCCGAGCAGATGCACAAGACCTAGTCCAACGTTGTGTAGGATGCCAGCTTTTCGCCAATCAAAGCCATATGCCGCCTACCGCCCTACGAACAATCCTCATTACTTGGCCTTTTGCGGTCTGGGGGCTTGACATGGTCGGACGCCTTAAAGGGGGAAGCCATAAGAAAAAATACCTGCTGGTCATGGTAGATAAATTCACTAAGTGGATAGAGGCCAAACCTGTTAAAACGGCTGAAGCCGGACCAGTGATAGATTTCATATTCGGTGTTGTACACCGTTATGGTATCCCACACAGCATTATCACCGATAGCGGCTCTAACTTTACAGCCGACGAGGTAAAAACTTGGTGTGATAATCTGGGCATCAAGCTCGATTACGCCTCCGTGTATCACCCTCAAACAAACGGTCAAGTCGAACGGGCTAATGGCCTGATAATGAGCGGCATTAAACCCAGACTAGTGTGATCCTTAAAGGAGTCAGATAAACACTGGGTTGAGGAGATCCACTTCGTACTCTGGGGGGCTGCGGACCACACCCAATCACACGACCGGATACACACCGTTCTTCATGGTGTACAGCGCAGAGGCCGTCTTGCCCTGCGATATTATTCATGACTCACCTCGAGTGCGCATGTACGAAGAGAGAGAGGCCGAGATCGATCGGCAAGATGACTTAGATGGCCTGGAGGAGGAGCGCTATGTCGCAAAAGCTCGTTCAGCGTTCTACCAACAACAAGCTTGAATATACCAAAGCAGAGAAGTGCGGGCCAAGACTTATAATGTCGGTGAACTCGTTCTATGCCTACCAGAGAAGAAAAAGGACAAGCTCAAGGCCAAATGGGAGGGTCGCTTCATTATAGATGAAGTTCTCACTGGAGGAGCCTATCGCCTTCGTAATGCATCGGATAATCGCTTAGAGCCGAACCCATGGAACGCTGCCAGACTCCAAAGATTCTACGCCTAAGTCCGGACTAATTGTTCATTACCTTTTTCTATTTTTTCTTTCTTCTTTTTGTTTTTATATTACTTCTCGCTCGTGTTCAGATAAACCGCACACTTAAGGGGTATACATCCTTAAATGTACATACCCCACAATACCTGGGGGCTTCTTTTCACAGAAGCTTATTATTATTATTTTTCGAGCATCAAGCTCACCGCACATATGTGTTGTCTTCTCATATATGTCTTTTCTTCGCCATTATATGCACCTTTATGACTTAAGTTTTTGCCAAGCTGGGTTGCCTGGCTCCTGTGCTTATGCCCTACGTTCCCGCTTGTTCGGCTAGGGCATAAAGGGAGCACCTCTACAATTGTTACAGCCGGGTTATTCGGACGTGTACCTCGGACGGGTGAAGCCGAAAGCTAGCATTCTTAAGGGAATAATTGGTCGGCGGAAAAAAGATGAACTACCCTCGTTGCAATATAAGCCCCCAAAAATAGTGTGTACTATGATTTTTCGCATCACAGCTTAGGCATGCACAACAGCGCATGCTGGTCCAGGGAGAGGAACCCTTAACAGAACTATTCTCTCTGGAAGATGTTTCTTACGATCAAATGTAATATAACATGACTCCCCGAATACAACTTGTCTGTTTAAGCAACCATGACCGGACTGCCTGGTTTCCGAACATACTTTGGTGTTTACCGACGGTATAGTATTCGGAAGCACTCCAAACCTCGGGTTTCGGAGGTTGAAGCAGAAGGTCTGCCATGACAATAGTTTTACAATTCGGCTAAAGATAAGTTTGCCGATAACAGTACATTGCTACTTGGACTCAAAAACTTCTTCCTCCTCTAGACCATCACTACTGCAGGATCGTCCAAACATGACACTACGATCAGAGACCCTTCGACGAAACTGTGTGCGATGCCATAATCGCAAACGGTGGTGTAAAAAAACCATCAAAAAAGGTGCAAACATTTGCGATGACAGATGCATCAAACACGGTTCAGAATTTAGTTGCGTGTGCGATGCAGGGCATACGATTCAACTCAATTGCCTGTTTGGGATGAGGAGGAACAAAATAAACGGGCAGCCAGATGAAGGCGTGTACGATATACAGTATACGGTTCACTGGGATGACTGTGTGTGATTAGGCAACACAATGGAAACGGTTCAACTGAACGAGATGTGTGTGATACGCGGCAAACAGGTCCGTAATCAGAAATGTGTGCGAAGACCAATAATTACACAGACGATTGCTGCTAATAAGCCGTGTGAATTTCTCTATCTATAGTAGAATAACATGTATATATATATATATAACTGAAATAAGCATCCAATTACATAAGTGACTATACAAATCATTCGCACACACCTCAATAAACAATTGCATGCATTCTAAAGTAGGAGAAATGATCGTCTAGTCATCTACTTCTTGTGACGCTCCTGCCACTGCTATGTGGCTCGATCCCTCATCTGGGTCAGGAAGAAGACAGTTCCTCATGTCAACGATCCGCCTGTACATCTCGTAGCTTGTGTACGCGTCCATGGCCGCATACTTGACATGTTGTTCGACTAGTCTCTCATGCCACACACTGTGTCAGGCGTTCTTGTCCTTATTGCTCTCTTCCTTCATCTTTGCATACTAGGAGTCGATGATGGCCAAGGCGAGGTCAACCAGGGAGTTCAGTTTGTTTTTGTCGCTGCCCTAGACCTTGTAGTGGTGCTGGATGTTGACAAGATTCGGGCATTTCAAGTCCAAAACCTTGAGCGCTTTTAGATCGTTGGTGGTGTCCACCGTAGCGAAACTATAGTCGGAGTTGTTGATAAACCTGGAGAAACACTCGCAAGGACTTGTGGCAAGGTGGTAGTGGTAGACGAGGACGTCATGTCGCACGCACAACTGGGCGACGACAACCTTCTGATCGTGCCCGGCACGACCGATGGTGTACTCGAGGTCAAAGCCGACCACTCGGTACTTGTCCTCGGCAAGGAACTGCTCCATAGTTTGGATGGAGCTCTCCACCGAGACCGGATCATTCATGTACAGCACTGAGAGGGTCTTCCCCCTCACATCGGTGTCCACTACGTGATGTGTGGTGAACTACCCGCCGTTGTCGTCGTCAGCCGTTTGGAGCGTCATTGGAGCCACGGGGAGCGTCATCGGAACCGCTGGATGTCCTCTCTGTATGTGTCCTCGTGGGTGTGCTTATTGTGTCGTGTGAGACAAGAGATGAAGGTAAATGGCTGCAGGAATAAAGGGGACCGGGCGGCATGGATTCTCGGCGTGTCTGCATGGCAGTTTTTGCAGCGGGTAACTACATCGTCGCGCCGCGCCCAACGCAACCGCTTGCACACGAACGTGCGTGATCGTGCGCCAGCCCCAAACACTGGCAGCGCATGTGGAGGGACGAGGGTAGAGCACCCGGAGGGACACGAGAGCAGAGCGCGCGCGGCAGGACGCAGAGCGCGCCGTGGCTGCCTGAACCGCAAGCAACCACACGCATAGAGCAGTTGAACACGCAGGTAATGGTCGCCTACAAGCCGGCCGACAGTTGCATCGCCGCATAGAGAGCAGCCGTGTGCTACCACCTCCGTCTAGTCTATAGTCTCCTTTATATTCTGTGCCATACTTTGCCCTCAAATTTAACCAACAAAAAGTTAATGCATGTTTTAAAAAATATATAATTGGAAACTATGTTCAAATACAAATCCAACTATATAATCTTTGGCGACATGCATTCGTATTTTATTAGTTAAATCGTACTTATAAACTAGGACGGTGGTATAGTAGGTAATTAAATCGCAAATGTTTTTTTATTAACCGTATGTGTATGTAGCCTTTCGTCCTCCTCTCGCACGTCTTGTCACCCCGCTACCGCAGACGGCTTACAGCGCAAGCTTGCGCAGCGCGCGGGGGCGTTCTTTTGGCCAAACGGTGGCGCCAATGAATCGTCGGTGAGCCCGTTTGCGTCGAAGGGATGCACAAATCCTGCGCTGCTCTCACTTTGTATACGGGTGTTCAATCTAAAACGTTTGCGATCAAGAGCTGCAGAAATCCTGCTCGGCACATTTTCTCTTGGCTTCCTGGGGAAGCTGTCGGTTTGCATACGGGTGTTCTAACTAAAACATTTGCGATGAGTGTTTTATATTTAAAAAGCGAATTAAACTTCGGCTTGGGCGCCATTAATGGAGAGGATGCGACCAAGGCGGGAGGCCATGGATGTCAAAGGGCCCGCTTCACAGTGAGCCTGCGCAACGTACAGCTCGCACGCTTCCTGGTGAGCCTGCGCATTTGAGGACAGCTTGCACGCCTCCCGGTCAGCCTGCACACCAGACGACGCTCACACGCCTCCCGTTCAGTCAAGGTCAAGCAGCTGTCCGCAAGGCACCTCCTACAGCCATTAAAACCAAGACATGTGGCGTAACGTGAATGGTTAACATAACGCACACGGTTTGAATTATACAAACGTTTGAGATATTAAAGTGGCAGCTATTTTTTCAAAATGCCTTTGTTGGCTGTGATTATTCGAGTGCGGCTTCTATCAAAATGGACACGAAAAATACCACAGCATGTCGGGTGCCATTCCATGATAATGCCAAGTTTCATGAATTTCAGACGACTTTTGAATTTACTAGAATTTAAAAATAAGGTACTCAACGTTTTGCCGGCAATCAACGGTGCCCTGGTGTTTGAAATTCATTCCCATTTCTTGCATGTGACCTAAGCATGCACCCAAGGACACAGATTTGATTTTCAACCAATTTATATGCACTGGATCATGTGCATGTACTTCAAATTTGAATTATGCACATAAATGCATTGAAAACTCAGTTAATGCATAAAAGTGTCCAAACGAACCCCGAAAAATCACAAAAATTCACACAACACTTCTGTTGTTCTTTGTTGACACGAGAAAAAATTTAAAAGCAATAAGAGGCAATGGATATCATTTCGTCCCCAAAGGTGGGACGTTCCCTGCCGAAACCATCATGCTAGTTGTGAGAAGCTCTGGTTTGTGAGAAGCATATACCCAAACCTGCCCCAAATGGGACAAAATTTTGTACCACGACATGTTGATGCCGCTCCATGATAGCATGCCAAGTTTGATGAATTTTAGACGAGTTTTGGATTTACTAGAATTTAAAAACCAGGCATCTCAATGTTTTGCAGGCAATCATCTGTGTCCTGGTGTTCATTCCCATTTCTTGCATGGGACCTAAGCATGCACCCAAGGACACAAATTTGATTTTCAACCAATTTATATGCACTAGAGCATGTGCATGTAGTTCAAATTTGAATTATGCACATAAATGCATTGAAAACTCAGTTAATGCATAAAAGTGTCCAAACGAACCCCGAAAAATCACAAAAATTCACACAACACTCCTGTTGTTCTATGTTGACACGAAAAAAAATTTGAAAGCAATAAGAGGCAATGGATATCGTTTCGTCCCCAAGGTGGGACGTTCCCTACCGAAACCATCATGCTTCTTGTGAGAAGCTCTGGTTTGTGAGAAGCATATACCGAAACCTGCCCCAAATGGGACAAAATTTGTACCACGACATGTTGATGCCGCTCCATGATAGCATGCCAAGTTTCATGAATTTCAGACGAGTTTTGGATTTACTACAATTTAAAAACCAGGCATCTCAATGTTTTGCCGACAATCAACGGTGCCCTGGTGTTTGAAATTCATTCCCATTTCTTGCATGGGACCTAAGCATGCACCCAAGGACACAGATTTGATTTTTCAACCAATTTATATGCACTGGAGCATGTGCATGTAGTTCAAATTTGGATTATGCACATAAATGCATTAAAAACTCAGTTAATGCATAAAAATGTCCAAACGAACCCCGAAAAATCACAAAAATTCACACAACACTCCTGTTGTTCTATGTTGACACGATAAAAAATTTGAAAGCAATAAGAGGCAATGGATATCGTTTCGTCCCCAAAGGTGGGACGTTCCCTACCGAAAACCATCATGCTTGTTGTGAGAAGCTCCGGTTTGTGAGACGCATATACCCAAACCTGCCCCAAATGGGACAAAAATTTTACCACAGCATGTTGATGCCGCTCCATGATAGCATGCCAAGTTCCATGAATTTCAGACAAGTTTTGGATTTACTAGAATTTAAAAACCAGGCATCTCAATGTTTTGCCGGCAATCAACGGTGCCCTGGTGTTTGAAATTCATTCCCATTTCTTGCATGGGAACTAAGCATGCACCCAAGGACACATATTTGATTTTTCAACAAATTTATATGCACTGGAGCTTGTGCTTGTAGTTACAATTTGAATTATGCACATAAATGCATTGGAAACTCAGTTAATGCATAAAAATGTCCAAACGAACCCCAAAAAATCACAAAAATTCGCACAACACTCCGGTTCTTCTATGTTGACACGAGAAATTTTTGAAACTAATAAGAGGCAATGGATATCATTTCGTCCCCAAAGGTGGGACGTTCCCTATCGAAAACAATCATGCTTGTTGTGAGAAGCTTCGGTTTGTGAAAAGCATATACCCAAACCTGCCCCAAATGGGACAAAATTTGTACCATGGCATGTTGATGCCGCTCCATGTTAGCATGCCAAGCTTCATGAATTTCAGACCAGTTTTCGATTTACTAGAATTTAAAAACCAGGCATCTCAATGTTTTGCAGGCAATCATCTGTGTCCTGGTGTTCATTCCCATTTCTTGCATGGGACCTAAGCATGCACCCAAGGACACAAATTTGATTTTCAACCAACTTATATGCACTAGAGCATGTGCATGTAGTTCAAATTTGAATTATGCACATAAATGCATTGAAAACTCAGTTAATGCATAAAAGTGTCCAAACGAACCCCGAAAAATCACAAAAATTCACACAACACTCCTGTTGTTCTATGTTGACACGAGAAAAAAATTTGAAAGCAATAAGAGGCAATGGATATCGTTTCGTCCCCAAGGTGGGACGTTCCCTACCGAAACCATCATGCTTCTTGTGAGAAGCTCTGGTTTGTGAGAAGCATATACCGAAACCTGCCCCAAATGGGACAAAATTTGTACCACGACATGTTGATGCCGCTCCATGATAGCATGCCAAGTTTCATGAATTTCAGACGAATTTTGGATTTACTAGAATTTAAAAACCAGGCATCTCAATGTTTTGCCGACAATCAACGGTGCCCTGGAGTTTGAAATTCATTCCCATTTCTTGCATGGGACCTAAGCATGCACCCAAGGACACAGATTTGATTTTTCAACCAATTTATATGCACTGGAGCATGTGCATGTAGTTCAAATTTGGATTATGCACATAAATGCATTGAAAACTCAGTTAATGCATAAAAATGTCCAAACGAACCCCGAAAAATCACAAAAATTCACACAAGACTCCTGTTGTTCTATGTTGACACGATAAAAAATTTGAAAGCAATAAGAGGCAATGGATATCGTTTTTTCCCCAAAGGTGGGACGTTCCCTACCGAAAACCATCATGCTTGTTGTGAGAAGCTCCGGTTTCTGAGAAGCATATACCCAAACCTGCTCCAAATGGGACAAAATTTTTATCACAGCATGTTGATGCCGCTCCATGATAGCATGCCAAGTTCCATGAATTTCAGACGAGTTTTGGATTTACTAGAATTTAAAAACCAGGCATCTCAATGTTTTGCCGGCAATCAACGGTGCCCTGGTTTTGAAATTCATTCCCATTTCTTGCATGGGACCTAAGCATGCACCCAAGGACACATATTTGATTTTTCAACAAATTTATATGCACTGGAGCTTGTGCATGTAGTTAAAATTTGAATTATTCACATAAATGCATTGGAAACTCAGTTAATGCATAAAAATGTCCAAACGAACCCCAAAAAATCACAAAAATTCACACAACACTCCGGTTCTTCTATGGTGACACGAGAAAATTTTTGAAAGTAATAAGAGGCAATGGATATCATTTCGTCCCCAAAGGTGGGACGTTCCCTATCGAAAACAATCATGCTTGTTGTGAGAAGTTCCGGTTTGTGAAAAGCATATACCCAAACCTGCCCCAAATGGGACAAAATTTGTACCATGGCATGTTGATGCCGCTCCATGATAGCATGCCAAGCTTCATGAATTTCAGACCAGTTTTGGATTTACTAGAATTTAAAAACCAGGCATCTCAATGTTTTGCCGGCAATAAACGGTGCCCTAGTGTTTGAAATTCATTCCCATTTCTTGCATGCCACCTAAGCATGCACCCAAGGACACAGATTTTATTTTTCAACAAATTTATATGCATTGGAGCATGTGCATGTAGTTCAAATTCGAATTATGCACATAAATTCATTGAAAACTCAGTTAATGCATAAAAATGTCCAAACGAACCCCAAAAAATCACAAAAATTCACACAACACTCCTGTTGTTCTATGTTGACACGAGAAAACATTCGAAAGCAATAAGAGGGAACAGATATTGTTTCATCCCCAAAGGTGCGACATTCCCTACCGAAAACCATCATGCTTGTTTTGAGAAGCTCCGGTTTGTGAGAAGCATATACCCAAACCTGCCCCAAATGGGACAAAAAATCTACCACGACATGTTGATGCTGCTCCATGATAGCATGCCAAGTTTCATGAATTTCCGACGAGTTTTGGATTTACTAGAATTTAAAAACCAGGCATCTCAATGTTTTGCCGGTAATCAACGGTGCCCTGGTGTTTGAAATTCATTCCCATTTCTTGCATGGGACCTAAGCACGCACCCAAGGACACATATTTGATTTTTCAACCAATTTATATGCACTGGAGCATGTCAATGTAGTTCAAATTGAATTATGCACGTAAATGCATTGAAAACTCAATTAATGTGTAAAAATTTCCAAATGAACCCCGAAAAATCACAAAAATTCACACAACACTTCTGTTGTTCTATGTTGACATGAGAAAAAATTTGAAAGCAATAAGAGGCAATGGATATCGTTTCGTCCCCAAAGGTGGGACGTTCCCTACCGAAAACAATCATCCTTGTTGCGAGAAAGCTCCGGTTTGTGAGAAGCATATACCCAAACCTGCCCCAAATGGGACAACATTTTTACCACGGCATGTTGATGCCGCTCCATGATAGCATCCCAAGTTTCATGAATTTCCGATGAGTTTTGGTTTTACTAGAATTTAAAAACCAGGCATCTCAATGTTTTGCCGGCAATCAACGGTGCCCTGGTGTTTGAAATTCATTCCCATTTCTTGCATGGGAGCTAAGCACGCACCCAAGGACACATATTTGATTTTCAACCAATTTATATGCATTGGAGCATGTGCATGTAGTTCAAATTGAATTATGCACATAAATGCATTGAAAACTCAATTAATGCATAAAAATTTCCAAATGAACCCCAAAAAATCACAAAAATTCACACAACACTTCTGTTGTTCTATGTTGACATGAGAAAATTTTGAAAGCAATAAGAGGCAATGGATATCGTTTCGTCCCCAAAGGTGGGACGTTCCCTACCGAAAATCATCATGCTTGTTGTGAGAAGCTCCGGTTTGTGAGAAGCATATACCCAAACCTGCCCCAAATGGGACAAAATTTTTACCACGGCATGTTGATGCCGCTCCATGATAGCATCCCAAGTTTCATGAATTTCAGACGAGTTTTGGTTTTACTAGAATTTAAAAATCAGGCATCTCAATGTTTTGCCGGCAATCAACGGTGCCCTGGTGTTTGAAATTCATTCCCATTTCTTGCATGGGACCTAAGCACGCACCCAAGGACACATATTTGATTTTTCAACCAATTTATATGCACTGGAGCATGTGCATGTAGTTCAAATTGAATTATGCACATAAATGCATTGAAAACTCAATTAATTCGTACAAATTTCCAAATGAACCCCAAAAATCACAAAAATTCACACAACACTTATGTTGTTCTATGTTGACATGAGAAAAGTTTTAAAGCAATAAGAGGCAATGGATATCGTTTCGTCCCCAAAGGTGGGACGTTCCCTACCGAAAACCAGCATTCTTGTTGTGAGAAGCTCCGGTTTGTGAGAAGCATATACCCAAACCTGCCCCAAATGGGACAAAAATTTTACCATGGCATGTTGATGCCGCTCCATGTGAGCATCCCAAGTTTCATGAATTTCAGAAGAGTTTTGGTTTTACTAGAATTTAAAAACCAAGCATCTCAATGTTTTGCCGGCAATCAACGGTGCCCTGGTGTTCGAAATTCATTCCCATTTCTTGCATGGGACCTAACCACGCACCCAAGGACACATATTTGATTTTTCAAGCAATTTATATGCACTAGAGCATGTGCATGTAGTTCAAATTGAATTATGCACATAAATGCATTGAAAACTCAATTAATGCATACCAATTTCCAAATGAACCCCGAAAAATCACAAAAATTCACACAACACTTCTGTTGTTCTATGTTGACATGAGAAAAATTTGAAAGCAATAAGAGGCAATGGATATCGTTTCGTCCCCAAAGGTGGGACGTTCCCTACCGAAAACCATCATGCTTGTTGTGAGAAGCATATACCCAAACCTGCCCCAAATGGGACAAAATTTTTACCACGACATGTTGATGCCGCTCCATGATAGCATCCCAAGTTTCATGAATTTCAGACCAGTTTTGGTTTTACTAGAATTTAAAAACCAGGCATCTCAATGTTTTGCCGACAATCAACGGTGCCCTTGTGTTTGAAATTCATTCCCATTTCTTGCATGGGACCTAAGCACGCACCCAAGGACACATATTTGATTTTCTACCAATTTATATGCACTGGAGCATGTGCATGTAGTTCAAATTTGAATTGTGCACATAAATGCATTGAAAACTCAGTTAATGCATAAAAATGTCCAAACGAACCCCGAAAATTCACAAAAAATCACCCAAGGACACATATTTGATTTTCCAACCAATTTATATGTTGTCCATTGCCGCTGTGACCCCATTATATAATTCAAATCAAGATGAAATATCAAGTAGATCACACAGAGTTTATTATCAGCAACCGTGTGAGATGCAACACAAAATATCCTGGAGCACCGTCGGTGTATAGTACGCCTATGGCTTACGCGAGAAGGTGCATCGGCTACAGTCCACAGCCGACATCTCAAGCACACTAGCTCGCTCCCCAAATATCATTTCACTGTTCAATCATCGCTGGTGAAAGATGGGCACGTGGACCCACGTCGAATCTGCGAGAGCCCACTCCGGCGAGAGCGCGGCCGCAGCCGCCATGCGCATGCTAACAAGGTGCATGAGCGCGGCCACAATCTACGACCAGGCGGCAAATCCAGCCCAAACGGCCGATGTTGCTTCTCAGGTGGCGGCAGCAACATCTGCCTCGGGGATAGCAACTGGCGAGAGCGGCACAACAGCTGTCCGTTCTGCAGCGGCGGCCTTAGCCCTGATGGTGGCCGCCCACGACCATGTCGAGGCCGCCCACGCCCAGCTCCTGGCGGTCACCGCACAAATCGAACGAAGCTTCTCGGACAACGGTCGGCAACCCAAGGCCGAAGAGCTCGCAATCGCCGAGAGCAGTCGAGCAGCCGTCCGTTCCTCCGCCGCATACCTTGTGACGACGGAGCCCGTCCAATCCCAGATCGTGTCCGCTCACGCCCAGCTTGTGGCGGCCTTTTTCCAAAGAGATGGCGGACGCGGATTGCGAGATGCTTGCCGAGTATGGTGTGATGGATGCCATGGAGCCCCTTCCCCAGGAGACCGTCGGGCGCGAGCTGGACATGGAGGCGGCAGCAGGGGAGATCGACGAGCACCAGCCGTAGTAGTACTGTTTGTTTTGTTTAATTAAGAGCGTCGATCTTTAGTTTGTTAGAGTAATGTTTAGGTCAGCTAGCTCTATTTAGTTGTTGAACTTGCTCGATTAAGAAGTGTGGGTGTGCTGTAGTCTCCTTTGTGTGCCCAAATTATGCAATGAAGTGGATGACCACTATAACCATGGAAATTCGAACCAAAACTTTTGACGTTCAAACTCATCACACACGGTGAAGCTACCTGAATCGTTTGTGATGTCCACATATCGTACACAGTTCTGAATAAGGGACCGTGTCTGTTGACACTTTGTGCGCCAGTTTTTTGGCTGAAGCGATACCAAATTTTCGGCTTCCGCAGAAATATCTACCTCCCCGCCCCTCCCCCTTACCAAAAGCCACATTTCCCCCTCTTTCCACCTTCCTTTCCAAGTTGAAACCTTGACTCCTTGCTTGCAGCACCGCCTCCTCGTCGGCGACCCTCCTTCACGCTGCTCGGCCTCGTCTATCCAGGCAGGTAATCCACACCCGACCCCCATCCTCCTCCTCCTTCCACATCCCACATGCCCCGACCGCCGGCGCGAGCGCGACACCTTCCACCCAAATCACTGACCCCTCCAACAAATAAGCGCCGACCTAAGCTATGCTGCACACAGTATAGCCAGGATCTTAAGGAGCATTTGGCAGCGGAGAAGCAAATCGCGGCCGCACGCGCGGATGAGGTCGCGAATGCTGCCATTCGTGCCGACCCCCAGATCTTGGAGGAGCACCTTTCCATTTGCTAGCTGCGCCGGTTAAGCATGCTCGGTTTACCCGTTGCGTGTGCTGCTCCTGCCTTTCCTTCACAAATTGTAGTGAATTGTGCTATCTAATTTTACCATGCAATCTGTTGCTCTAGTGTAGATGTTCTATATGTCGTGCAGTGTGGTGCTCACTTATTAACTGTTTTGTTAATTAGTTGTCATCTTCAGTTAACTGTTTGGTTCAATTCTGCAAATGTGATGTTCAATTCTTTAGGCTGGAATTTTTTATTGTCTTCCATGTGAGAAATAAATCAAATTTATCTTTACAAAATACATGAGAAACGAATACAATTGATATATTTCCAAGTTGTCAAGCATGCTTGGTTTGGTTATACATTGCGCAATGTGGTGCTCAGTTAACGTTTGGTTCATTTGTGTTGTGGTGTTTAGTTAACTGTTTGGTTCAATTCGGCAATGCGATGTTCAATAGTTGTTGGTGCATTCTGTTATTGTATACCATGTGAGGAATAAATTGAATTTGGCTGTAGTAAATACATGAGAAACAAATACAATTGCTACAATTGGCTGTAGTTAACTGTTTGGTTAACTGTCTGATCTTCTATTAGGAGTATGTTATATTGTGCAATGTGGTGCTCAGTTAATGTTTGGTTCATTTCTTGTGGTGTTTAGTTAAGTGCTTGGTTCAATTCTGCAATGCGATGTCCAATTGTCGTGGGTAGAATTTTGTATTTTTGTGCATGTGAGGAATAAATCGATTTGGCTGCACTTAATACATGAGAAACATATACAAGTGCTATATTTCCTAGTTCTTAATCATGCTTGGTTTGGGTAAATGGATTTTCTGTGTGGCTTGAATTAATCTGATGAATCTGCAATGTGCTTATTTTTCATCAACATATTTTACTGATAGCATGCGAACCCTTACTTAACCTGATGACTAACTACCTTATATGTGTTGCAGGGAAACAATGGGAAGCACTGAGGTTTACAATCGAGGTTAGCATGTGCATGGTCCATTCTCTAATAGCACATTATTGTGCAATTGCAGGAACCATTCTAATATTTTGGTTTTTAACAATTTGCTCTTGCACATGTAGGTCCCGCTGTCAGATGTTTTGACCCACTGTTCGACCCTTTTTGCATACGGGGAAATGAGTTGTCCGTGAATATCAATCAAATCAAGAAACTCAGAAAGATTGTTAGGATAAATAAATTAGTGACAAAAAACAACAAGATCTTTGTCTGCACAATGAAGAAGACATCAGTTCACTACAAGATGGTACTAACTATTATACCTTGCCTTTTTTTATTCCTTTGCCCCATTTCCAATATAGAGAAGATATTTATGCACATCCTTGTTTTCAGGCCTTTCCAAAGCAGTTCACCGATGATTACCTCTCAAACCACCTCTATGGTCAGGAGGCGAGGAAGGTTTTCATACAACACCCACGGTTCAATATTGAACTGTTCCTGAAGAGGACGAAGGACAGATGTTCAATCATCCACAGGCACTGGCCTAAAGTTGCAAAGACCTTCAACATGAATGAAGGCTCAATATTCACCTTCCGCTTCAGCAGTTTTCCAGATGAGATGCATCTGTCTATATACCGTCTATGATGCTAATTTCGAAAGGTTCTACATGTTGCATGTGGAACTTGCTGCTGGTGCAGTTGTGTAATGGGGTAGCTGAGTGCTGAAGCTATATCCTGTTGTACTCTGATGTATTTCAATTATGAAATTCTGCTTCCTTAATATGGAAATGAAATATTTTATGTGCTTAATATGAATGTCAATTAGATTAATAAATGGATTATTAATAATAGGGCAATTAGCCTGCTAATGGCGAATTAGCTTGCTAATTGGGTTTTGCTATTGCAAACGGTTATTGAAAAAATACCGTCGGCGATGACCTCAAGCAATGCTCACAGTTTCTAGGAATAACCGTGTTGGATCAATGAACAATCACACACAACTTTCTCTTGAAAACTGTTTGCGTTAGGCCACCTTGCAAAAACGTTTACCACATAAAAATTGTGTGTGATGGACAACCTTTGCCACACAGTTTCTTCTACGGACCATGTGTGATGCATTGAATAACGCAAATGATTTAACGGGAAAAATTGTGTGTGATGTACCTGTGAACGGAAACGTTTTCCTTGGAGCGACTGTGTGGGATGTACATACGAACGGAAACGTTTAGCAGGGACTGACTGTGTGGGATGTACTTGCGACCAGAAACTATTTCCGTATAATTGTATTTTTTCGCTCTACTGTACGTATTTCCGTATTTCAGCGCTTGCCGGTCGCACACGATCTCATTTTGCCGAGCCTGTGTGCCAGGAGGGCATATCCCCGACGGTTTCTGGGTCATGTGGGAAGGACCCCCCTATCGCCCACACTCACTTGGCGACGGTTCCAAATGTCGTCGCGGAAAGGGGTTAAAACCGTTTGTTTAGGAACGACGCGCACGAGTGCATCTAACATGTTGTCTAGTTTACAATCCTGTTGTGAAAATTTGGTGGCTATCTTTACTTGGTCATACACCAAGCTAACAAGAATTTCCTGTCCATCTGGTCCCCGAGGCCTGACCCGGGCCATATGATTCGGATCAAGTCCGGTGTACCGCGTTTTCACCATAGCCCAGGCTTCTCGTGCGCCTTCTCGGCATGCTGATATCTTCCATAGCCCAAAGCAGCGACGAGCTCCCTTGAATAAATTCACGAGTTCCTCCATACTTCCCGGAGGAGAATCGGCTGGCCATAAAGCCTTAGCAATGCTCCTCATTGCCTTCCGGGCTCGCTCATGTACTCTGGACAGCACTTGTAGCAGATCACCTTGAAATCCGGACACCTCTCCTTCGGGCCGCCCAGTCAGCACACCTACAGAGACAAACTTGTTAAAATTTTCCATCAGGGGACCGTACGAAAGTAAGGTTCAAGAGCATACTGAATATGCCGCCTTTTAGCTTTCTGTTCTCCTTCAAGGCATCCGCCAGTTGGGCTCGTATATCCTTCAACTCTTCGGCTAGCTGGGTGTTTGCATCTTGTAGTTTGTTCTTCTCATTAATGGTCTGTGTTAATACACGTTGACCAGCGGCTTCTTGCCCTTCAGCACGCTCTTTGTCCACCCGAGCGGCCCTTAACATCTCGTCGAACCGGTCTGACGATACTATCATCGCGTACAAACACAATGCATAGTTAGAATCATTGTGGGCACGGAATAATATTCTCCGGATACTATTGTGCTCACCATCAGGTGGCCTCTTGGGTTTCTTCAACTTTTCAAGTTCGGCGGTGGCGACAATTAGCTTCATTCGGCATTCTTCCAGCTCCTTGGATAATGTGTTATTCTTCTCCGTGAGTACCTGAGGGTGTAACGACCCTTAAATCAGTTGGGCTAACTGCTTCAAGGCTCGGGGGCTACTGGCATATGATTATTAAATCTACACAATAGTTTTACCCGCATATCCTTTGAAAGCTGGTGAGTGGCTCCAGCAAGCCCATCCCGAGTAGCTCGGATGTATGTATCTGCTGAGCTGAAGTCATTGAATGCCTCTTCTGTGAAGTTTGGGTCGGGCATAGCTGCCCTCTGGCACCGATGGTTCATTGCACTCTCCAGATCAGAGTTGGTGACGGATACATTATCCGAATCCTCGGGGAGAGGACAATCCGGCATTGCTCCCGTATCAACTCTAGTCCTTGGGGCAGGGTCCGGGGTCGGATTGGTTGATGCATGGCCAGCGAGGTCTCCGGACATAGTCCGGTGAATACTCTTCCTGAAAATGTGGCACAGTAGGAAACGTCATAATTCGGTATATCTGCCAAGGGTATGTTAAAAACCATACCTCTATGGTGAAAGCTCGGCAGTATTGCCATCCGCCTTTCTTTTCGAAGACCCGCCCTACACAGGCGCCGCTCTCTTAAGGGACGCCTCAGATATGGCGTGGCGAGACGAACGCCGCTCCTTTGGAGCACGAGACAGTGCGGTGGGTGAGGCAAAATGAGAAAACTCTTTTGGAGGAGACGTCTCCTGGCACTTACATGGGAGGAGGGGAGAAGGCTGGGGTAATCGGCTATGATGGCCACCTCCGTGCCGTTGTAGCTCGCCTGATAAAAGACCCCCTCCTTAAGCTCTATAAATATATCCGGATCTTATTCAAATCCGGGATCAAGGTCTCTAACATGGTCCTCTGGCCGCGGAGCGGGACTATGGATCCCCGGGACGACCTTTCTCCATTCCTGTTAAAAATAGTCGGATTAAGTTCAGCTAAGTACGACTCAGGAGGAGGATTGAATAAGGCTACTGATCGAAGGCTCACCCAGCTAGCAGGGTTGTACATGGAAAGAACTTCTCGGCATTTAAGGCGAGTAAAATCTTCTTTCTCCCCTTTGTAAACATCGGCCAACATGGCAGCCAAGGCGGCAAAGTTGTCTGGACCCTTGCGCCCGCAGTGTGATGCATCATCCTCCCCGCTATAGTGCCACATGGGGAGTCCTCTGGATTGAAGTGGCTGAATGCCTCACGTTATCGAAATCGCCATTACCTCAATTATGGATAGTCCGGATTGGGCGAGTATCTTTATCTTGATCATCAACTTCTTAATCTCCGCACAATCTTCCTCTTCTAGGCTTCGGGGGTGCCAACTGTTGTGCTTCTTTAACGGAGCATTGGAAAATTCAGGTAGGTCCCATCGGATTGGGTCTGGAAGAACAACGTCTTCAATATAAAACCATTCTGAGGGCCACTCTTCGAATGCCTTCTTCGGAGTGCCGGACAGGTATCCTGTCCCGGCTACGCGCCATACTTCGGCACCGCCCACATCGAACATGGATCCCTTTTGGGAGCGGGGGACGAGGCAGAAAAGTTTCCTCCATAACTCAAAATGGGCCTCGCAGCCTAGGAACAGCTCACAAAGAGCAAAGAAGCCCGCAATGTGCAGAACGGAGCCCGGCGTGAGATTGTGCAGCTGGAGACCGCAGTACTCCAGGAGACCTCGGAGGAAAGGGTGCATTGGAAATCCAACGCCTCTTAATAGGAAGGAAACGAAGCATACTCGCTCCCCTTCAGAAGGATTGAGGAAATTTTCCGCCAGGGCTTCGCCATTTATGGAAGTTAATCTCACTCGAAGGGGAACCAGGTCTGCGGGACGAAGATATCCTTGCGTCTGGAGCTTGGTCAGCTGGGCGTGGGAGACCGAGCAGCTATCCTAGTCACCTTTTTGAGGGCCGTGAGGGCGTGAGGAAGAACTGGGGGCGCTGGCCATGTTTGTGTGGTTCTCTGTGGCCAGCTCCAAGGATTTTCGCCTGGTTTGGAATGGTATCTAAGATCCAATCTCCTTAAATAGACGCCTTCCCTATGTCTTCAGGGTGTTATATGTAAAAACACTTGGACCCTTCGTATTTGTCTGACACGTGGAAGCCGAGGCGATGCTAGCGCAGAAGTCAAAGAATATGATATTTAATGTGAAGCCGAAGCTGTCCGGAGTATCATGGAGGGCCCACCTAACAGAACCGAAGATATAAAAGCCCGATACTATGTCGAATACAGTTCTTTTGTTCAAATTGCTTTGGAATATTCGGAGGAGGAACCCGCCTTGCAATGCCGAAGACAATCTGCACGCCAGACACGTCGTCATTGAAGCCTGGTTCGGGGGCTACTGAGGGAGTCCTGGATTAGGGGGTCCTCAGGCGTCCGGGCTATGTGAACATAGTCTCAATATACTGAAGGGATACAAACCAGTCAAGCAAACGCGCGGCGATTTGCCGAACCCGAACGACAAGCTATGGGTGAGGAGCTAGCCAAGCTACTCGAAGCCGGGTTTATCAGAGAGATCAAACATCCGGACTGGCTGGCAAACCTGGTCATGGTGCCGAAGAAGGATAAATCCTGGCGCTTGTGTGTTAACTTCAAGGACCTTAATAAAGCATGCCCTAAGGATCCCTTCCCACTACCTCGCATCGACCAGATTATTGATGCAACCGCAGGACACGACTCGCTGTGCTTCCACGACACATACTCTGGATACCATCAAATCAAAATGAAGGAATCCGACCAAGCCGCAATGGCATTCATCACCCGATACGACCCCTTCTGCTTCAACACCATGCCTTTCGGGCTCAAAAGCGCCGGCGCCATATACCAACGCATGATTCAAACATGCGTGGAAAAGCAAATCGGCAAGATAGTTGAGGCATATGTAGATGATGTAGTCATCAAAACTAAGCATGTCGAGTCATTGGTGGACAACTTACGCCTTACATTCGACAACCTCCGAAGGTATGACATACGGCTCAATCCGGAAAAGTGTGTCTTCGGCGTTCCCGCCGGAAAACTGCTTGGGTTCATTGTTTCCAATAGAGGAATCGAAGCAAACCCAGCCAAAATCCGAGCCCAGTCACAGTTGGCTACACCAACAGACCTCAAGCAGGTCCAAAAACTAGCAGGGTGCGTGGCAGCTTTGAGCCACTTTATCTGCAGATTAGGAGAAAAGGCACTGCCATTGTATCGCCTGCTCCGACGCACCGACCACTTTACATGGACGGACACATCATCATTGAAGCCTGGTTCGGGGGCTACTGAGGGAGTCCTGGATTAGGGGGACCTCAGGCGTCGAGCTCAGCCAAAGTCGAAGCCCTGCCTCACGTGCCAGAGATGGAGGACGGGCTGCTATGAGCGGGTGCGGGACCTTGTGCGGTACTGGTAGTAGTTGCTGGTGTACGATGGTCATCGAGTTGCTCCTGACAAAGCTGGGCATCGAAAAGTCTTCTTTCCCTTTGTTTGGGTTTTTTTGTCCAGTGGACAATAGCCGAAAGCAAGGCATTAACTGAAGATACCAATTCTACATTGCAGGCAGCTATTTCTCCCTCTACTGCCGCTTTGACCAACTCAGATTTCATGACTTCTTGGTTCTCAGCTGCCGCTTTGACCAACTCAGGTTTCATGACTTCTTGGGTCTCAACTGCTCTTTTGTCGACCGTAAGTGCCACCTTCTCATCGATGTTCACCTGACTGAACTTCCTTCTTTCCCTTCTGGCCTCCGGGTCCTCATGGCAGTAGTACTTCCATGTGGCGCCATCTCTGACGCTGTGCACACGTCCATTCTGCCGCCGTTGGTCCTCAGGAAGTCCCTTTAGTATGTTCAAGGCCTGGTTGAGAGGGGTGTCCCACTTGGGCCTCACCAACGACTGAGACGACGTGTCGCTTTTGGCCATAAGCTTGTGTTGATCTTTCTGCAAAAGGAACGTTGACCATTTAGAAATGTTACTACAATGTGTAGTCGAATTGATCAGAAGCTAATATAAGGTGGTAATTACCATTATTCTCATCATCTTCCTCTTGGGCTCGTCCATGTAGAAAACCTTTTTTTCTTTCTCCCACTTGTACCGAGCATTGATGAAGCCATGATCCAGCGGGTCGGTGAACTCCGCCAAGGGGTCTGGGATGCCATGGGCTTCACGTTCGGCATCCTCCTTATCCCATAAGGGTTTCTTGCCAATGTAACCACAGCTTTCGAGGCAGTGGTTCCCAGTGTTCCATAGCTGAAGCTCCATGAATTTCTCGGACATAAGCTTGGCATCTTCGGTAGCGCAAGTTTCCTTGAATTTTTCGTAGCCCTCTTTTGAAAGTGTGGGATTTTCCACAAAAATCTTGCAGTAGCGTTCATTCTTGTGAATCGATCGTTTCACCATGACTTTCTAGGCGGACAATGCGTCGCTGAACTTCCCCATGGCGGCATTGTTTATGTTCTTCATACCATCATCTTCCCACGGCTCTTTGGTGTCATCTCGGCCGGGGAAATGGTATCTCTCGTGCAACTTCTTTCGGAGGAGGTGCTCCATATTTTCTGGTTTAGCCTCCTTGTTGTTTATGCTCGCGATCTCCCGTAGGATGCATCTGAGTTGGTTGTTGTAGTTCTTGCGAGCTTCATCCGGTGCTAGTGACTCAAATTTCTCGGGGTGCACCTCTGTGACCAATAGTCAACCGGTGTCGAGCTTCTTAGGACGTTGTGTCGTCGTACTCTTCTTCTTTGGCCCCGGAATTGGTGCCGGTGTCGGTGCCATCGGTGCCAGTGGTGTTCTCGGTGTCGGGGTCGGTGGCAGTAGCACCGTTCGCTATCTCAAGGGGGCCCTCCAAACCTTGTCCAGCCTGACTACACAAAAAGTCGAGGTAATCGTGTTCATGTTGTAAGGGATCGTCGACCTCATGATGATCAGAAGCCCCGGCTTCGTCGTTGTTCGACATGTTTCGTACGTACGGGTAAGTTTGCTTGTTTAATTCTCAAACAAAAATAAAATGAATAATGACATAAAAAGGCCTATGGTTTGCCGGAATGTCGTGTCATTCCCGTCCCGGCAATTCTCAGGCACTTGATATGTGCTACTTCTTGAGCTTGCGTTGATTTTTCCCTTGAAGAGGAAAGGGTGATGCAACAAAGTAGAGACAAGTATTTGTCGGATCACGGGTTCCGGCCAAACCCTCAAGGTTCGAACACTGGGGTGCGCACGAAGATCTCTCCTCTCCCAGGCTCTCGCACTCCATGATCTAGCGGACTAACTCGCCGAACCCAAAGAACACAGAGACACAAGATTTATACCGGTTTGGGCCACCGATGTGGTGTAATACCCTACTCCAGTGTGTGTGGTGGATTGCCTCTTAGGCTGGGGATGAACGGTACAAGTGGAAGAACAGCCTCTTGTGCTGGTGAGTGATAGGACGGACTGGATCCGATCCAAGATGAGATGCTTCCTATGGTGGTGGCTAGTTCTATTTATAGAGGCCCGGGTCCTCTTCCCAAATATTGAGCGGGAAGGGATCCCACAACGGCCAAGTTTGAAGGGGGACAGTTAGTACAGCTTATCCTGACTAAAGGTGGTCTTCGCCTGCCAAAGGCTTTGGTGGTGATGCCGTCTTGGGCTCCACGGTGTCCTCCGTCCTATCGTCCTGCTGGTCTTGGTCTTGTTGCACCGATATGGAAACCTTTGCCTGATGCCTCGGGACTCCACGCCTATGCTTGCTCTTTAGCACCAAAGAGGAAACAAGGACACTGCGCGCGCGGGGTGCCCGCCTGGCGCCCTCCTGGTGTGGTCGTCATGGCTTGTGTCACTGGATCCTCGCGAGGTTCGCCTTGCCTTGATCTCTCCGCCCCTCGCGAGCCAGCCTGGTGAGGCCGCTCCTAAGGAGGTCTTGCGTCGTCCGCCTCGCGAGGCTTGGCCCCTCGCGAGGGTCTTGAGTGTTTGTTGGTGAAGACGGGCTGTACGGGCCCGCTGGTAGAGCCACGCCGTGGGCCGCAGGCAGGCAAGTCTGGGGACCCCCGTTCCCAAAACGCCGACAGTAGCCCCGGGCCCAAGGTGCGCTCGGGCTTGGCTTCGAGGCGAAGCCAAAGGGCAAGCACGGAGCGCCTCGGGCCCCAACAGTCTGCGGCCTTGGTCGACGCGTGGCGATTGATTGGACGTGGGCGTCTCCGTCTCCCCACGCTGCCCCGGCAACTGCCCGACTTGACAAGTCCCTGCTGCATGCAAAAAGGGTTATCATTACCTGCAATCGTGGGGGTCGCCGGTTGGCCTTCTCTTGCTATAAATGAGGAGGGGGCGCAGAGCCCCCATCGCTCATCCCTTCCTGCTCTGGTCGCTTCTTCTTCCTTGCTCCATTGCTAGCAGCGGCATCTATGGCGCCTGTGAAGAGGTTCTCGGCAACTGAGAATGGGAAGGATCGCCAGGAGGGGCCTGGCTCTCCGCTGCCCAAGCGTGGGCGCGGCCGTCCCCGCAAGCATACCGCGACCCCCGTCGTGGCCTCCCGCGGCCGTGGCGGCGCCTCTCCGCATGGCGGAACTCGCCCGCGCCGTGGCAGCCCCATCGATGGAAGGAGGCGCGCAGCAGTCGCGCGGCCTCCCCGACTGCGCTTTCACTCGGCGGAAGCGCTGCCGGAGTTCATCGTGTGGTCGGAGAACCTGGCCAGTACCTGGCTTCAACTCCCGCGCTTCTTTGTTGACGTGCTGCCAGCCGAGGGTCCAGGCGGGCTCTGGCTGCAGGCGGACGGCTGCTGCAGCAAGGCTTCGTGGGTCGCGGTGGAGATCTCCGCCGCGGGGAACGTGGCCCTGGCCTGCGGTTGGCAGACGTTCGCCCGCGCTCGCAGCCTGGGCAGGCGGTGCACTCTCCATCTCAAGTACGACGGTGATGCGACCCTCTTCGTGAGGGTGTTTGGGGAAGATGGTCGCCGCGTCGGGTGCTGCCCCGAGGACAATGACGGCGATGAGGTGCTCGGCCTTGGCGACGGCCGTGACAAGGATGGGGGCGAGCCCGCCCTTGGTGCCCGCCGCAGGTCGCCCAGCTACGGCGGCTCTCCCTCCGACGACAGTTCCAGCAGCGGCGGCTACGACCAGCTTCCACGCCGCCACGCCCGCATCGAGGGCCGCAGCGGGTCGTCCCGTAGCCGCCCCCCAGTGAAGCGCGAAGAGGAGTCTGGCTGAGTCCAGCAGAGCGCCATGGGCCCATCCTCGCGAGCTGCTGTGGGCGCACGCGCCGCTTTTGTTGCGTCCTTCCTTTCTTTCCTGCATTGAGAGAGAGACAAGTATGGGGCCCCACGGGGGCGTGCAACAAACTATGATTTCCCAGTTGTTATGTTGTGCTTATTATTCCTGAGTCGTGTCATGATTTCAATGTTTTATATATGCACGTAGGAATAACTTAGCTTGATGCGCTTGAAGTAGTATCTGCGTGCCTCACGAGGCTTCCGCGGCTTGAGAGGTGTCCGGGGGCTGCACAAATTCGTTAGAACATTCTTATTCTCCGAGCCCTGATCGTCGGCGCAGCTGGCCACGACCCAGCGCTTCCCATCGCGGTACCTGAGGGGAACGGATCGAGAGAGGCGCGTGAGTTTGTGAGGTCGAGTGAGGGTGCCTCACGAAGAACAGGGAAAACGCCTCGCGAAGAACGGGAAAAACGCTCACAAGGTCCAGCCCCCTCGCGAGGCATGCGAGGGAGAGTACAGGCAAAAACGAGGAACTGAAAGTGGAAAAAGGTGGCACAATTGAACCAGATCGGCAAGCAACACCACACGGGAAATTTCGATCAGAGAAGAGCAAGCCAACTACGGAAAGCAAATGAAAAGCCGCGTCCGGCACCTAGTCTATTCTTCTTGTCTTCTCACCAGCGCGGAGCTAAGTGCTGGCACTAAAACGTGGGAGGGAGCCCCAGAGGCCCGAGGGCGCCTCTCCTGAGACTCCGGGGCGTGTACAGCCGCACTCATTATTACATGAGAGTGTCACGAGCGGAGACCTTCACAGGCACTGGGCCTTCTTCACAGGCGCTGGGCCTTTCTTCATGGGTAGAACTTCCGGAGGTGCTGGATGTTCCAGGCGTTCTGGATGGGGATCCCGTCCTGTGTCTCCAGGCGCGCGGCGCCATGCCTGGAGACATGGGCGACCCGAAACGGGCCCTCCCACATGGGTGAGAGCTTGTGCAGCCCTTCCTTGGAGAGCACCCGCCTCAGGACGAGATCACCAACCTCGAGCATCCTGGAGCGGACGCTGCTGCAGTGGTACCGCCGCAGCACCTGCTGGTACCTCGCAGCTCGGAGCGAGGCTTCACGGCGGCGTTCCTCCCCTAGCACGAGATCCATCCCCCGCATGGCGTCCTGATGCGTTTCATCGAACGCCAGGACCCGCGCGAAGCGATGCCTGACCTTGTGTGGGAGAACCGCTTCTGCTCCGTAGACGAGAAAGAACGGTGTCTCGCCTATAGGCTTGGTGGCGGTGGTGCGGATGGACCACAACATAGACTGGAGCTCATCGTACCAGCCCCTGCCGCAGGCCTCGAGCTTCTTCTTGAAGGTCCCGGTCTTGAGGCCCCACAAGACCTCCACGTTGGCGCGTTCGGCTTGGACATTCCTCCTGGGGTGTGCCACGAAAGCGTAGGAGATCTGCGTTCCAAGGTTAGCACAATATGTTTTGAAAAAATTGCTAGTGAACTGTGAGCCGTTGTCAGTGATGATGCGGTTGGGGACTCCAAAGCGGCTTACGAGGCCCATGATAAACTTAATCGCTGACCCGGCTGGGATGGTACGGACTGTCGGATCACGGGTTCCGGCAAAACCCTCAAGGTTCGAACATTGGGGTGCGCACGAAGATCTCCCCCAACTGATCCACGTCCTAGCTTCGCTAAGATCTCAAGGGCTAACTCGACGAACTCGCAACACAAGGGACACAAGATTTATACTGGTTCGGGCCACCGTTGTGGTGTAATACCCTACTCCAGTGTGGTGGTGGATTGCCTCTTGGGCTGAGGATGAACAGTACAAGGGGAAGAACAGCCTCCTGAGGTGAGGTGTTCTTGTGCTTGGTGAACTTGTGTGGTTGAGGATGATCTAAGTGACCCGTCCCCGTCTATGGTGGTGGCTAGTCCTATTTATAGAGGCCCTGGTCCTCTCCCCAAATATTGAGCGGGAAGGGAGCCAACAACGGCCAATTTGAAAGGGGACAGCTAGTACAGCTTATCCTGACAAAAGCAGTCTTCGCCTGCAAAAGGCTCTGGTGGTGACGCCGCCTTGGGCTCCATGGTGACCTATGTCTTGCCGTCCTGCTGGTCTTGGTCTCGTTGCACTGATATGGAAACCTTTGCTTGACGCCTCCGTACTCCGTGCTTGAGCTTGCCTTCTTAGCACCAAAGAGGAAACAAGTACACTGTGCGCGCTGGCGCCCGCCTAGTCTCGATCGTCATGGCTCACGTCACGAGAACCTCGCGAGGTTTGCCTTGCCTTGATCTCTCCGCCCCTCATGAGCCAACCTGGTGAGGCCGCTCCCGAAGGGGTCTTGCGCCGTCCGCCTCGCGAGGGTCTTGAGTGCTTGTCGGTGAAGATGGGCCATACGGGCCCGCTCGCAGAGCCATGCCGTGGGCCGCAGGCAGGCAAGTCTGGGGACCCCCGTTCCCAGAACGCCGACAGTAGGCCCCGGGCCCAAGGCACACTCGGGCTTGGCTTCGAGGCGAAGCCAAAGGTCAATTGCGGAGCGCTGCGGGCCCCAATAGCCCGCGGCCTTGGTCGACGTGTGGCGGTTGATTGGACGTGGGCGTCTTCGCTTCCCCATGCTGCCTCGGCAATTGCCCGACTTGACAAAAGGCTGGCGTGGATAGCGCTTGTCTTCACTGCTTCCCTTCACCTTGCTCAGATCCCCTTTCTTGCGCCCTGCCTGCGAAATCCCTAGATCTTCTTCCATCCCCCATCGCATCCGCGACTAATGGTGCCGCGTAAGGTCAAGCCCTCCTCGTCGCCGGCTTGGTACGAACCAGCGCTCGACGCGCCCAACGTCTCGGAGAAGAGCCTCGCCGCCACGTGCTTGCTGACGGCGGGGGAAAGCAACGACAGGGGGAAGACGGGGCTCCGGGTTGCCTCCGACGCGTCGGAGCCTGAGGGGAGTACTTTTTCCCCTTCTTCACGAGTAGCATCGCCGCGGGGCTGGTTCCCCCCTTTTCTGACTTCTTCTATGAGGTCCTCGACCACTACGGGCTGCAAGCTCTGCATCTTCATCCCAACTCCATCCTTCTCTTGTCCATCTTCGCCTACTATTGCGAGGCGTACCTCGGTGTGATGCCGTCCGTATCTCTTTTGCGCCACTTCTTCTTCCTCCGCGTTAAGGAGGGTCACACCTCCGGGTGTGCCAACTTTATCGCGGCCGGCAAGGCCAACTCAATCTCGAAGACGGGGAAGAAAGCCGAAGGCTTCCGGAGCAAGTGGGCCATGATGGACGCTAAATGTGTCCACCCACGCCTGACGCTGCCGACGAAGATGCCCCAGTCCGACAAGGGGTGGTCCTGCGCGAAGCTCGCCGACGAGCGGGCGACGTTGGTGCTGGACCAGACGAAGACCAACCTGAAGCCGGGCAACGCAAAGGCAGCGAAGGTGACAGGGGCCATGCTCCTGAGGGAATTCTTGATGCTGCGCGTGGCCCCGCTTCAAGCCCGTACGCGCCCCTTGTGGGAGCTTGGGGACCAAGAGGACAAGGTTCGCCTGAGCCCGAAGGCCTTGTCCGACGGTGAGCTGGCCGCGGTTCTCCGCCTCCTGGTTGGGGACGACCATGAGTACCCGCCGAGCATCTTCACCCCTTGTTTTGCCGTGAGGACGGGGCGCGGGTCGTGGCTTCCCGGCCGACTTTTGACAGACGCGGGCTAGTGCCGCCGGCGCCTACCGGGGCCCCTGTGGTGCCGAAGCCGGTGGAGCTGTCTTCTGACGAGTCCCACGGGGAGGAAGAGGGGGAGGAGGAAGACTCGGAGGTGACCCTCGAAGAGACGGGGGAGACCTCCCCCTTGAGCAAGGCTAACATCCTCCGCGCCCTGCCAGATGATGCCGAGGCCAACGCCCGCCAGGAGAAGGGGGAGCTGCCCGTCATCCCGGCAAGGGGCAGGTCATCGTTGGTCTCCCAAGATGTTGCTCCCGCCTTGGTGCCGTCTGGGCTGCTTCCGGCCCCTCTGCTGCGCCGTTTTCTGCTCCCGGAGTCTGCGCGCCCACACCTCAGGCCTCGAAGCTCTCAGACTTGAAGCTCACCAAGCGGAGGGTGGACTATGCTGTGGTGGACCAGTAAGTGCTTGAGCTTTGTCTTGTTCTTGCTTATACTGCTGTCTCCTGACGCCCGTCCTTGGTTGACCAGGCCGTCGCCTTCGGCGAAGAAGAGGAAGGAGGGTGCATTGCCCACGCCTGGGACTGAACCATCTGCAGTGGCCGCACTCCCCTCTGTGAAGAAAGGAGACGACAACTCTCGTACCTCTCCGGCCCTATTACCCTCACGAAGCCTGGAGGGGCATCGTTCGGAGGGGTCAGCCCCCGAGGCCGCGCTGGCTCCGGAGGTGCCGATGTCCGGTTCGGCTGCTGAGGTCCCGGAGGCTCAGGAGCCCTTGATCTCCCCAGCCCTGGCGACGACGTCGCCTCCTCCTCCCGCTGCGCCATTACTCCCAGGTTCTTCTGCCTCCTCTGCTGTCTTGGAGCGTGCCTTTCCAGAGATGACTCAGCTGCGGGAAGATCTCCTGGGCGCGGATCCGCGCCTGGTAGCCGGGCGCCTGGAGCTGGCCTTCAGCTGGCTTCAGTCTGATGCAGCAGCACGAGCGACGCTGAGCCAGGCCGCGACGACCTTCGAGAAGGAGAAACAGGCTGCCGCTCAAGCTGCGCCCGATCATGAGGCAGCGCTGAAGGACGCCGAAGCCGCCCATGACCGCTGCCGGGTGCTGGAGGATGAGCTGAAGAGTCTGCGCGATGAGCACGCAGAAGAAGCTCGTGGCCTCCAGGCGAAGGAGGAGGAGATGAGGGCCCGGGAGGACGCCATCAAGAACCGCGACGCCGAGCTAGGGAAGTTGGCGAAGGTGCAGGCCGCCGAACGCAGCCGGCTGGAGGAGCTGGAGCGGAAGGTGGGGGCGAAGGCGGTCGAGCTTGACACCAAGGCGAAGGTCCTGGCTGAGGACCGTGCGGCCTTCATGCTTCTCGAGAAGAGGTCCCGCGTCGTGCTGAAAGCACTTTACGAGAAGGGCCTGGAAAAGCCGTTGACCACCGACGAGGATGGCCCTGCTCAGCTGCTTCCCTACCTGGTTGCCGCGCTTGAGGAGGTTGTGAGCGGCATCGGTCCTATGGCCGAGGCGGAAGCCCGCGTTCTTTCCTCAGCTGGACTGACGTGTGTCTTCAGTCACCTCCATCTTCGCGATCCAACTGCTTGCCTGGACGAGCTGCTGGAGCCTGTGGACGAGGAGCGTTGTGCGGCTGCTGCCGCAGCCGTGAAGGGCCAGGTGGAGGCCCTGCTGAAGAAGTTCCGTGGCATCGCTCTCGCGCCTTCGACCGGCCGTGCCACCGGTCCTGCGGCTCCTGTTAGCGGTGCAGGCAAAAGTGATGCCACCAAGGGAGGAGCACCTTCTGTGGGCGATGGCGGTGTCCAGGGGTGACCTGCTTGCAGCAGCTTTCCTGTTTTACTCCTGCAACATGCATCGTGCCTCGTGCAGGCGTTTAAACTTGTGCTTGACGTTTTAGAGAACAACATGTCTTGTAATATTTGTTTTGAGATTTTGCGATTTTCTTCCTATTCGCTTTATGTTCTGCGTCGGCAGAGCCCGGCCCCGCGCATACCTCAACCGCCGTTGGGCCGACCGGAGACCAGGACGGAACCAAGGAGTGAGGGGCTACGTGACCAGTTAGGCTCCTAAGTCGCGATGCTCAGGAGTCCCCCTTGACGCGCAAACAGCTTATAGGAAGGAGATGCAAGGATAGGATTAGCGTTCTACGTCGGCGGAGCCCGGCCCCGCGCATACCTCAACCGCCGTTGGGCCGACCGAAGACCAGGACGGACCCAAGGAGTGAGGGGCTACGTGACCAGTTAGGCTCCTGGGTCGCGATGCTCAGGAGTCCACCTTGACGCGCAAACAGCTTATAGGAAGGAGATGCGAGGATATGATTAGCGTTCTACGTCGGCGGAGCCCGGCCCCGCGCATACCTCAGCCGCTGTTGGGCCGACCGGAGACCAGGACGGACCCAAGGAGTGAGGGGCTACGTGACCAGTTAGGCTCCTGAGTCGCGATGCTCAGGAGTCCCCATTGACGCACAAACAACTTATAGGAAGGAGACGCGAGGATAGGATTAGCGTTCTACGTCGGCGGAGCCCGGCCCCGCGCATACCTCAACCGCCGTTGGGCCGACCGGGGACCAGGACAGACCCAAGGAGTGAGGGGCTACGTGACCAGTTAGGCTCCTGAGTCGCGATGCTCAGGAGTCCCCCTTGACGTGCAAACACCCTTCATACCTTTGCCCTCGCCGAGGCTCGAAAGGGGCGCACGACGATCGGGTCCGGGGGACCCGATTGGGTGGCGTATGCTTGGGCGTGACCCGAGCGCAGCCCCCGTGCCTAGCCCCCTAGCGCGACTCTCCCGAGGGGAGGTGTTGCGATGAGGCCAGACACCGAGCTCAGGGGCTCCCTGAGGTTGATGCGGCCGTGGGGCCGCCCTTAGTTGTTTATCACCAGCGCGGAGCATAGCGCTTCCACACTTGCGCGGGCATAGCCGCTCCTCGGCAGTGTTGACGGCCAGCGCGGAGCATGGTGCCTCCACTGGTACGTGGGAGGGGACTCCCTACTGTGGAGAGCCCCCGGGGCGTGTACAGCCCCGCCCTGACACGTGGCTTGCACGGCAGGGCTAGACGAGGTGTGTCTGGGCACTCGTGAGTCAGCGCGGGACTCACGAGGCCCCACCTCAAGGCGGGTTGAGCCTAGTCTTGGTTTTTGTTTGCTGCGCTGGACCTGCGAGGTGGTCAGACAACCTGCGCCAAACGAATCTCATGAGGTTATCGCGTGAGAAGGCCAAGCACCAACGGCCCCAGGAGGTGACTTGAACGGGGCCGGCCCGCCAGGCAAAGCTCAGCCGTTGGATTTATCGATGCTGCACGGACGGGCCCGAGCACAGACGCCGTGCTTAACCTACGCACGCGAAGGATCCTGAAGAAAGACGGCCTGCGCGCGGCTCCCATGGTGGGTGACGATTAAGCATGGAAAGCATATTGGCTTAAGCAAATGCAGGGAAGATACATGCCACTGGGCCAGGCCCGAGCGGATTGGGGATGTTGCAGCCCGAGGGGCGCCCCCAGCAAGGTAAGCTAAAGACATGAAAAGGGTACATGCCACAGGGACGGACCCACGTGACCTGGGAATGATGCTCCGCGGGGGGCGCTCCCAACTAAATAAACTTGGAAAATGTCACCTGATTCTGTTGATGAAGGGATGTTGGGGCAGCTGAAGGTACGCGGCGAAGGGGTCGCTCCTCACGAGCCACCGGGGCCCTGAGCCTCGAGAGGCTCTGGGGGTCCAGGCGGTTCCCTAAGGACCATCTCCGTCATGACGGCGTGGTGCCTGGCCTCTTGAGTTGCCAGGGCGTGCCGCAAGTTGCGCTGATAGGCGGACGCCACGCTCGGCAGGCCAAAAGGCATGCGGACGTAGCTGTGCGGTGGGCCCTCGTAGCGTCCCACGCGCGAAGGCCAGAAGGGCTCCTGAGACGCGACTCTGCTGAGCCTTGGGATGTGGATGCAGACACGCAACCCGGCATCCTCGCCTGGATGGGAGGCTGCGCCAGGTGAACGGCGATTGCCGCGCATGGCCCTCGCATCCTGCAGTTCCTGAGTGGTCTTGGTAATGAACTCCTGAGCGCTGGGCGCTCCTCGTCTTGTGTCCTCCTCAGGGTGATGTGCCACAAAGCACGCCTCCAGATGGTGCCCGAGCGCCTCCCTTGTGATGTTGGCAAGGTCTGAGGCACTCCAGAAGAGAGCCCCCGAGCCCTGCCCGAGAAGGGCGCCGGGCGCGCTTTCCTATGCGATGGAGGGAGGCGCCCCAGGTGCGGGCGCTGATCCAGACGTGGCGCCGCTTGCCTGAGGCCCTGCGCGGAGCAGCTGCTTCTTCTTCTTGGGGGTGGCCTGAGGAGGGCACTCGCCCTTGCTGTCGGGGTCGTCGATTGCTGCAGCTTGGAAGGCACGCTCGAGGGAGCACACCGCGTCTCTTTCTTCGCATGGGACTGTGATGATTCCGCCGCTTCCTGGCATCTTGAGGACATTGTAGCCGTGACGGGTCACCGCCATGAACTTAGCCAGGGCTGGGTACCCGAGGATCGCATTATATGGCAGGCAGATGTGGGCGACGTCGAAGTCGATGAGCTTGGAATGGTAGTTGTCGTGCTGTCCGAAGGTGACGGGAAGGTAGACCTGCCCGATCAGGGTAGTGGAGCCGTCGGTCACTCCTGAGAAAGGCTTGGTGGGCTGAAGCTGATCATACGGCACTTGGAGGTTGTCGAACGTGTCGACGGGCAGGACGTTGAGCCCCGCACCGCCATCGATGAGGGTCTTGGTGACTTGCACGTTGCTGATGACTGGTGAACAAAGCATCGGGAGGGCACCAGCGGTAGCCGCGCACTTGAGCTGATCTGCTGGGCTGAAAGTGATGGCGCACTTGGACCATCTGAGCGGGCGCGTGGCCTCGAGCTTGGGGAGGACTGCATTCACTTCACGAGCAAACTGTTTGAAGATACGCTGCGAGGCTGGGGCTTGAGCTCCGCCCAAGATGCAGGCGATAGCACACGGCTCCTGGAAGCCCCCAGCCCCCTCGTCTTGATGGTGGCCGTCATTCCTTCTTGGTGGTGGCGGTAGTGGAGGAAGACCGGCGTTGCCCTGAGGACGATCCTCATGAGGTTGATCCCTCCAGGCGCCCTCGCGAGGCTGATCCTGCCAGCGGTCTACACGAGGCCGGTCGCGCCACTCCTAGCACGGGCCACGGTCATCCCAGCGTCCGCCACCACGTCCTCCTCCTCGGCCGTAGCCCCGGTCGCTGCGCTCGAGGCGTCGAACGAAGCGTCCTTCTTGAATGGCTCTGAGCTCTTGACAGCCGCTGGTGTTGTGGCTATGCAGGTTGTGGAATGCGCAGAACGGTCGGCTGCTCTTGGATGACTCGGGCTGGTCTCTGCCGCGCTTAGTATCTGGCTCCGCCGCGAGCACGGCTGCTCCCTTGCGCTTCACGTCCTTGGCCTTGGCTTTCTTCTCCTCCGGGTCCGTAGCCGGGAGCTCGAGAAGGGAGAGGCGCCCCTCCTCAACTCTTGCGCACTTCGTCGCCAGGTTGAACAGCTCCAGAGATGTGCACAGCTCCTCGTGGATGGCGAGCTCCTCCATCTCGACGTCGCGGACGCCATCAGAGAATGCGGAGATGATGGCCTCGTCCGTCACCTTGGGGATCTTGAGGAGAACGTTGTTGAAGCGTTGTATGTACTTCTGGAGGGTCTCTCGTGGTTGTTGGTTGACGCGGCATAGGTCACCCGCAGCTGGTAGGCGGTCGCGAGTGCCCTGGAAGTTGGCAACGAAACGGTCGCACATCTCGTTCCAGGAGGAGATCGAGCCTGGAGGCAAGTTCAGGAGCCAGGAGCGGGCACCATCCTTGAGAGCCATGGGGAACCAGTTCGCCATGACTTTCTTATTGCCGTTGGCCGCCTCGATGCTCAGCTCATAGAGCTGCAGGAACTCCGCGGGGTCGGGGGTGCCGTCGTAGCGAGGAGGCAGATCCGGCTCGAACTTGCCCGGCCAGGCGACGCTACGCAGATCAGTGGTGAAGGCGTGGGCAGCCTGCCATGGTCGCCGGGACTCGGTGCTGGTGGGGAACTTGTCCTTGACGGGGTCCGCGCACCGCCACCGCAGGTTGCACGCGGTCTTGCCGTGGCGCCGCAGGGAGCGCAGGGGCGTTTTCTCGTGGCCGAGGGACTTCTTGGTAGCTCTTTCTTCTTGGGCGGGCGCCGGACGCGGCAAGTCGCGCCGTGCGGCCGCACGCCTTGGCGCCAAGACTCCGTCTTGGGGCAGAGGTGGTGGAGGCGCTCCATGGGCCACGCCGCCTGCGGCTGGCAGAGGGCGAGGCAGCGAGAGGGACGGTGCAGGTGAGCCCCCTGTGGCGCTGACAAGCTCGGCGATGCGATCGAGCCAGTCCTCGTAGAGGTCGTTGACGGGGCGGTAGCGCAGGAGCTCGCGCGCCATGCACAGCGCGGCCTGCGCGTCCACGGGAGCGCGACGAGCGTGGGATGACGAACCGGCCGGGGTCAGCGATGGAGTGGTGGTGCAGCCATCCCGCCGCACCGAGGGGTGCAGCGAGGATGCTTGCTGCTTGTTCCCTGCCGGGCCGGTGGCGGCGTTGGCGGCAGGCGACGAAGAACAACGGGGTGGCCCGCCGACGGGAGCCGTCTGAGCAACACGGGCGGCGAGGGAAGCCCGGCGCTCGGCGCGAGCGCGGCGTGCGTCCGCCATGGAGACGACGAAGCAACGGGACGTGGAGCGACGAAAGGGAAGCTTCGGCGCACCCCTACCTGGCGCGCCAAATGTCGGATCACGGGTTCCGGCAAAACCCTCAAGGTTCGAACATTGGGGTGCGCATGAAGATCTCCCCCAATCAATCCACGTCCTAGCGTCGCTAAGATCTCAAGGGCTAACTCAAGGAACTCGCAACACAAGGGACACAAGATTTATACTGGTCCGGGCCACCATTGTGGTGTAATACCCTACTCCAGTGTGGTGGTGGTGGATTGCCTCTTGGGCTGAGGATGAACAGTACAAGGGAAGAACAGCCTCCTGAGGCGAGGTGTTCTTGTGCTTGGTGAACTTGTGTGGTTGAGGATGATCTGAGTGATCCGTCCCCGTCTATGGTGGTGGCTAGTCCTATTTATAGAGGCCCTGGTCCTCTCCCCAAATATTGAGCGGGAAGGGAGCCAACAACGGCCAATTTGAAAGGGGACAGCTAGTACAACTTATGCTGACAAAAGCAGTCTTCGCCTGCAAAAGGCTCTGGTGGTGACGTCGCCTTGGGCTCCATGGTGACCTCCATCTTGTCGTCCTGCTGGTCTTGGTCTCGTTGCACTGATATGGAAACCTTTGCTTGACCCCTCGGTACTCCGCGCCTGAGCTTGCCTTCTTAGCACCAAAGAGGAAACAAGTACACTGTGCGCACTGGCGCCCGCTTGGCGCCTGCCTGGTCTCGGTCATCATGGCTCACGTCACGAGAACCTCGCGAGGTTTGCCTTGCCTTGATCTCTCCGCCCCTCGCGAGCCAACCTGGTGAGGTGCTCCCGAAGAGGTCTTGCACCATCCGCCTCGCGAGGCTTGGCCCCTCACGAGGGTCTTGAGTGCTTGTCGGCGAAGATGGGCCGTACGGGCCCGCTCGCAGAGCCACGCCGTGGGCCGCAGGCAGGCAAGTCTGGGGACCCCCGTTCCCAGAACGCCGACACGTACAGCTTCCACTTCTGCCCATTTGGTGAACTTGTCGATGGCGACGTAGAGGTAGCGGTAGCCCCCAGGCACTCGAGGAAACGGGCCCAAGATATCCAACCCCCAGACCGCGAATGGCCATGAGAGCGGGGTGGTCTGGAGGCCCTGAGCCGGCTGATGGATCTGCTTGGTGTGGAATTGGCAGGCCTCGCAGGATTTCACCAGCTCGGCCGCGACGTTGAGCGTCGTGAGCCAGTAGAACCCGCTGCGGAAGGCCTTGCCAACCAGGTTGCGTGACGACGAGTGGTGCCCGCAGTCTCCGCCATGTATGTCAGCCAGCAACTCATTTCCCTACTCCCTGGAGATGCATCACAGGGAAACGTCATTTGGTCGCTTCCTGTAGTGCTCACCGTCCCAAATGCAATACGCCGTAGCCTGCCGGGCCACACGCTCCGCGTCCTCTTCGTTCTCCAGCAACATGCCTTGCGTCAAGTATGCCTTGAACTCTTCGATCCAGCACCCCTCCTGAGGCTCGAGTGCCAGGAGCAGACGTGCTCCCGAGGTTGGACCATAGGTGGGGGCTCCTGAAGTTGGCGGTGAGGGGAGCTCCTCCCGAAGCGGTGCGGGCTTAGCGGTCGGTGGGACCGCTGAGGGCTTGAAGAGACTCTCTTCAAAGACGTGTGGCTCTTGGGGCTGACGCTCTCTTGGAAATCTCATTAGCTTCCTTGTTCGTGCTACGGGAACGTGCTGCAGCTCCAGTCCCAGGAATTGCTTCTCCATCTTGCATACCTCCGTGAGGTATGCTTCCATGTGCTCGTCCCTGGGCTCATATACCTTGTTGGAGAAGTTGATGAGGAGCTGAGAGTCACCCCTGATGGTAAGGCGCTTCACTCCCAGGGCTGCCGCAGCCTTGATACCGGTGATCAACCCCTCGTACTCATTGATGTTGTTGGAGACCTTCTCACCCTGCTGGAAGCAGAGCTGCACTACGTAGTAGAGCTTGTCCTGGGTGGGCGAGATAAGCACCGCTCCAGCTCCCGCGCCCTGGCGCGCGAACGCGCCATCGAAGTACATGACCCAGCCGTCCAGTGCCTCGCTCGCTGGAGAGAGAGATTGGTTCTCGCCTGCTTCGGGCTCCGGGACGTCAGTCCATTCTGCCACAAAATCGGCAAGCGCAGCCCCCTTGATGACCCTGGTTGTGCTGAATTCCAAGTCAAATGCTTGCAGCTCTATGTTCCATTCAGCGACTCTTCCCATAGCATTGGGACTCCTGAGCACTCTCTCCAGCGGGAAAGCTGAGACGACATTGATGGGATGACCCTGGAAGTAGTGGCGCAGCTTGCGCGAGGCCACCAGGAGCGCGAGCAAGAGCTTCGATGGCATGGGGTATCGTGCTCTCGCATCCCGTAGCACTGCGCTGACGAAGTATACTGGGTGCTCAATGAGGGAGGGAGAGCTGCCGGAGCCTTCGGTTCCTATGGCTGGAGGTACCTCTTTGGGGTCTTCGGTTTCAGGGGCCTCGTGGCCTGCCGAAACAGCCGCTGCTTCGGGAGCATCGTCTTGATACTGCGCTGCCTCGTCCGGCCTGGTGGCTCCGCTTGGCGGGACCTTGACCTGGCGCTTCTCTCTGATGGCCACCAGCGCTGCGCTGGCGGAGTGGGGTGTGGCAGACAGGTCGAGCACCAAGGTTTCGAGCGGACGAGGTGCTACCATCACCGGTGGGCTAGTCAAATATCTCTCGAGGTCTTGAAATGCCAGGTCGGCCTCGGGGGTCCATTCAAACGGGCCTTTCTTCTTCATCAGCTTGAAGAATGGCAAGGCGCGCTCCCCCAGCTTGGAGATGAAGCGCCCCATCGAGGTCACGCAGCCGGCAAGCTTCTGCATCTTCTTGAGGGTTTGTGGTGGGCTTATGTCTTCAATCGCCTTGATCTTCTTTGGGTTGGCCTCGATCCCCCTGTGTGACACGAGGAAACCTAGCAGCTTGCCTGAAGGGACACCAAACACACACTTCTCTGGGTTGAGCCGCAAGTCCACCTGGCGCAGGCTCGCGAAGGTTTCCTCCAGGTCCTGAATCAAAGTTCTTGCTTCCCGAGACTTCACCACGATGTCGTCGACATAAGCCTCGGTGTTTCTCCCGAGCTGCCGTCCCAAGGTGATGTGCATCAGCCGCTGAAAGGTCGCTCTTGCGTTGCGCAGTCCGAACGGCATGCAAGTGTAGCAGTACACCCCGCACGGGGTCAGGAAGGCCGTCTTCTCCACGTCCTCCACCGCCATCTTGATCTGGTGATAGCCTGAGAACGCATCCAAGAAACAAA
The DNA here is from genome assembly GCF_002575655.3 of Aegilops tauschii subsp. strangulata. NCBI lineage: Eukaryota > Viridiplantae > Streptophyta > Magnoliopsida > Poales > Poaceae > Aegilops > Aegilops tauschii. The sequence continues at coordinate 202,625,585 of NC_053035.3, read as the reverse complement.
GCAGGTCGCACTCTGCGGTGGAGTCAACGATCTGGTCAATGTGCGGCAGCGGGAATGGGTCTTGAGGGCAGGCCTTGTTGAGGTTGGTGAAGTCGACACATATCCTCTCCTTTCCTCCTTTCTTTGGCACGACGACAGGGTTCACCAGCCACTCTGGGTACCGGATCTCACGAATGACACCCGTTGCCTCTAGCTTGCGGGTTTCCTGGATGATGAAAGCATGTTTCTCCGTGGACTGTCGCCACGCCCTCTGCTTCACAGGGCGCACGTTGGGGCACACCTTAAGATGATTCTCAATTACTCCTCTCGGGACTCCAACTAGCTGCTTGGGCTCCCAGGCGAACACCTCCTTGTTCGCTCGCACGAAGTCCACCAACTCCCTTTCTTGATCTGGGGCGAGATCGGCGCCTATAGTAAAGGTTGCGCCCGAGGCCCCATCCTCGTCAACTGGTATTTGCTTCGTTTTGGCTTGGCCTTGGGTGAATTGCTGCTTCTTCTTGGTCGGCGCAGCCTCCTTGGCTCCATGCCTGGTCTTGTCTGCCGGACAGGCCGCCGCCGTGGCCCCGAAAGCGAGCTTGAGGGTCGCCAAGGCTTCCTTGGTGTCCCCAGCCACGGTGAGGACGCCCTTGCTCCCCGGCATGTTCATGAGGTTGTAGGCAGGATGAGTGGCCGCCATGAATTGGGCCAGCGCCGGGTACCCGAGGATGGCGTTGTACGGGAGGCCGATGCGGGTGATGTCGAAGTTGATCAGCTCGGTGCGGTAGTTGTCGCGAGTGCCGAAGGTCACGGGAAGACGGATCTGCCCCAGGGGGTTGGAAGAGCCGCCGCCGACCCCGGAGAAGGGCTTCCTGGGGCGGAGCCGCTCAAGTGGTACGTGAAGGAGGCTAAACGCCTCCAATGAGAGCACGTTGAGGCCGTCGCCGCCGTCGATGAGGGTCTTGGTGACGACAACGCTGCAGATAGTGGGCGTGCAGAGCATGGGGATCACGCCCGAGCCGATGGTGGTGACTGGATGATCCTCTGGATTGAAGGTCGGGTTGGCCTTGGGCGCCGCCCAACCCGGGGGAGCCCCTGCCGCGAGGCGACGGCGCTGATTCGGCGAAAGAACGGCTTGGCGTGACGATTCGAGGGCGGCGCTTGCGAGCCGCCGAGGAGGGCCGTGACGACCGGGGGTGCCGGTCCCCCGAAGCGCGTGATGAAGAGGTCGCGCCGCTCCCCCCATGAGGCCACAGAAGATAACGACAGATGAAGGAACCAAGCGCGCGACACGCCGGTGAGGGCCATGGGGAGCCAGTTAGCCATGACCTTATCATCGCCGCTAGCCTCAGAACGGCCTCCTCGTATGCTAGCAGGAAGGCCACCAGATCTGCCGCACCGTCGTAGCGGAGCGGCATCTCCGGCCTGCACTGGGGCAGCCGCTGCACCCGCCGCAGGGCGGGGGTGAAGGCTCGGTGCCCCACGATGCCGCCGTGGGGGCCTGCCGATCCTGTCGGAGAAGTGGAGCCGTCCGTGAGAGCTGGTCGGGGAAATGAAGCTGTCGGGGTAGGCGAGCTTCGGTGCACCCCTACCTGGCGCGCCAAATGTCGGATCACGGGTTCCAGCAAAACCCTCAAGGTTCGAACACTGGGGTGCGCACGAAGATCTCTCCTCTCCCAAGCTCTCGCACTCCACGATCTAGCGGACCAACTCGCCGAACCCAAAGAACACACACACAAGATTTATACTGGTTCGGGCCACCGATGTGGTGTAATACCCTACTCCAGTGTGTGTGGTGGATTGCCTCTTGGGCTGGGGATGAACAGTACAAGGGGAAGAACAGCCTCCTGAGGAGAGGTGTTCTTGTGCTAGTGAGTGATAGGATGGACTAGATCCGATCCAAGATGAGATGCTTCCTATGGTGGTGGCTAGTTCTATTTATAGAGGCACGGGTCCTCTTCCCAAATATTGAGCGGGAAGGGATCCCACAACAACCAAGTTTGAAGGGGGACAGCTAGTACAGCTTATCCTGACTAAAGGTGGTCTTCGCCTGCCAAAGGCTCTGGTGGTGACGCCGTCTTGGGCTCAACGGTGACCTCCGTCCTACAGTCCTGCTGGTCTTGGTCTCGTTGCACCGATATGGAAACCTTTCCCTGATGCCTCTGGACTCCACGCATGCGCTTGCCTCTTTAGCACCAAAGAGGAAACAAGGACACTGCGTGTGCGGGGCGCCCGCATGGTGTGGTCGTCATGGCTTGCGTCACTGGATCCTCGCGAGGTTCGCCTTGCCTTGATCTCTCTGCCCCTCGCGAGCCAGCCTGGTGAGGCCGCTCCTGACGAGGTCTTGCGTCGTCCGCCTCGCGAGGCTTGGCCCCTCGCGAGGGTCTTGAGTGTTTGTTGGTGAAGACGGGCCGTACGGGCCCGCTGGTAGAGCCATGCCGTGGGCCGCAGGCAGGCAAGTCTAGGGACCCCCGTTCCCAGAACGCCGATAGTATTTCCCTCAGTTAAGAACCAAGGTATCAATCCAGTGGGAGGAAGACACAAGTCTACAATAGATGCACCTGCACAAACTCACAAACACTTGCCACTACTGCAGGATGGTCCAAACGCGACACTACGATCAGAGACCCTTCGACGAAACTGTGTGCGATGCCATAGTCGCAAACGGTGGTGTAAAAATAACCGTCAAAAAAGGTGCAAAACGTTTGCGATGACGGATGCATCAAACACGGTTCAGATTTTTAGTTGTGTGTGCGATGCAGGGCATACAGTTCAGTTCAATTAACTGTTTGGGATGAGGAGGAACAAAAGAACGGGCAACCAGATGAAGGCGTGTGCGATATACAACATACGGTTCACTAGGATGAACTGCGTGTGATTAGGCAACATAATGGAAACGGTTCAACTGAACAAGATGTGTGTGATACGCGGCAAATAGGTCCGTAATCAGAAATGTGTGCGAAGACCAATAATAACAGAGACGATTGCTGCTATAAGCCGTGTGATTTTCTCTGTCTACAGTAGAATAACATGTAGATATATAACTGGAATAAACATCCAATTACATAAGTGACTATACAGATCATTTGCACACACCTCAATAAACAATTGCATGCATTCTAAAGTAGGAGAAACGATCGTCTAGTCATCTACTTCTTGTGACGCTCCCGCCACAGCTCTGTGGATTGATCCCTCATCTAGGGTAGGAAGAAGACACTTCCTCATGTCAACGATCCGCCTGTACATCTCGTAGCTTGTGTACGCGTCCATGGCCGCGTACTCGACATGTTATACATCCAGTCTCTCATGCCACACACTGTGCCAGGCGTTCTTGTCCTTATTGCTCTCATTCTTCATCTTCATGTAGTAGGGTTCGATGATGGCCGAGGCAAGGTCAACCACGGAGTTCAGTTTGTTTTTGTCACTGCCCCAGACCTTGTAGTGGTGCTGGATGTTGACAAGATTCGGGCATTTCAAGTCCGAAACATTAAGCGCTTTTAGATCGTTGGTGGTGTCCACCGTAGCGAAACTGTAGTCGGAGCTGTTGGTAAACCTGGAGAAACACTCGCAAGGCCTTGTGGCAAGGTGGTAGTGGTAGACGTGGACGTCATGTCGCACGCACAACTGGGCGACGACAACCTTCCGATCGTGCCCGGCACGACCGATGGTGTACTCGAGGTCGAAGCCGACCGCTCGGAACTTGTCCTCGGCAAGGACCTGCTCCATAGTTTGGATGAAGCTCTCCACCAAGACTGGATCATTCCTGTCCACCACCGAGAGGGCCTTCCCCCTCACGTGGGTGTCCACTATGTGATGCATGGTGAACCGCCCGCCGTTGTCGTCGTCGGCCGCTAGGAGCGCCATTGGAGCCATGGGGAGCGCCATTGGAACCGCTGGATGTCCTCTCTGTATGTGTCGTCGTGGGTGTGCTTATTGTGTCATGTGACACGAGAGATATAAGGTAAATGGCCGCAGGAATAAATGGGGGCCGGGCGGCTTGGATTCTCTGCGTGTCCGCATGGCCATTTTTGCAGCGGGTAACTGCATCGTCGCGCCACGCCCGGCGCAACCCCATGCAGACGAACGTGCGTGATCGTGCGCCGGCCCCAAACACTGGCAGCGCGCGTGGAGGGACGAGGGCAGAGCACCCGGAGGGACGCGAGAGCAGAGCGTGCGCCGCGGCCGCCTGAACCGCAAGCAACCACACGCATAGAGCAGTTGAACACGCAGGAAATGGTCGCCTACAAGCCGGCCGACAGTTGCTTCGCTGCATAGAGAGCGGCCGTGTGCTACCACCTCTGTCTAGTCTATAGTCCCCTTTATATTCTGTGCCATACTTTGGCCTCAAATTTAACCAACAAAATGTTAATGCATGTTATAAAAAGTATATAATTGGAAACTATGTTCAAATATGAATCCAACTATATAATCTTTGGCGACATGCATTCGTATTGTATTAGTTAAATCATACTCATAAACCAGGACGGGGGTATAGTAGGTAATTAAATCGCAAACGTTTTTTATTAACCGTATGTGTACGTGGCCTTTCGTCCTCCTCTTGCACGTCTTGTCACCCCGCTGCCGCAGACGGCTTACAGCGCAAGCTTGCGCAGCGCGCGGGGGCGTTCTTTTGGCCAATAATTGGCGCCAATGGATCATCGATGAGCCCGTTCCCGCGCAACCTCGCAGGTTCCCGCGCAAGCATCCTGCCAGACTCGATGAAATCCCCTAAAATCCCAATGCTTACCGGCCTGCTATAAAAACCCTCACGGCCGGCGAGTCCTGCGTCGCATTTTCCCCTCCCTCCCTGTAGCTTATCTCGTCTGCTTCTCCCACAATCGCCAATGGCACCGGTCTGTCGTCGTCGCTCTGCCACTCCGCCGTCATCAGAGGACAGCTCCAGCTGGGAGGCTACACCGCGGCGGCGGCGCAGTCCCCGACGTAGTGTAGTGCGCGTGGCGTCCCTGTTGGGTGTGCGCGGAACACCCACCACACGCTGTGCCGCCGATGCCCGTCGGCAGCTGTTGCCGGCCGCCGTTGCCGCCACACCACCATCGAAAGCCGGGGCCATCGCCCGCTCCGCTGCCGCGGCCCGAAGGCGGGAGGTGGCCGTCGTGGCCGCCACCCCACAACCGGCCAACGTGGCCATCACCCGCTCCACCACCGTGGCCCGAAGGAGGGAGGTGGTGGTTGTGGCCACCACCCCATCATCGGCTGCCGTGGCCGCCAGCCCACCGTCGACCGCCGGGGTCATCACCCGCTCCGCCAAGGCGGGAGGCGGAGGTGGATGTCACGTGCGTCAGCGACCTTGCGCACTACCCCGAGTTCCTGCGGGAGGACGAGGAGCGCCTCGTCGAGCACGCAAAAAGCCTTACCGCCGCCGTCGCCGCTGCACATGCCGCCTCAGAGGCGAGGAATCAGGAGATCTACGAGGAGAAGCACCGCTTCGAGAGGGGTCGTCTGGAGCAGCAGAGGGCATTCGAGGTGAGCGTCGCTGAAGCTGCAACAGCGGCAGGCACGGTATTGCAGTTGCCCAGCTCGTCGGTAGGCTCCTCCTCCTCCACCTCTTACTGAGCGCGCTCGGCAGAGGAGAGGCAGCAGGAAGTAGTACAAAGCCCCTCCGCAGTAGTAGTAGTAGTAGTAGTAGTACAGTAGTATTTAGGGGCTATTTTGTTGAGTTCATGTGACTATAGATGTGGTGGAACTGTACAACGTACTTAAAATTAGCTAATATATATAGTTGAACTAACTATTTCAGTACGTGGTTGGCAACAATTGGGGGAAAGTTTGGTCGGTTCAGCTGTCGAGTTGAACTGTTTGTATAAATTAAGAACAACTGCTTAATCTATGAATGAAATCTATTCTTAATTACTGAATTTTAGTTGCAAAAATGAGATACTACTAGTGATTTTTAGCTTCATATTTTGACAAATCGCAGTGTTACAAGGTTGACAAATGGCAATGCTACTAGATCAACAAATGTCAATCTTTCCAGTTTGACAAATGGCAACATACCCAATATGACAGATGCAAATCTTACCAAATTGTTTGTAAGTGGTTGCACACGGGTCATCCAAAAGAACCGTTTGCGTTGAAGAGATGCACAAATCCCGCTCTCACTTTGCATCATGTTGTCCCGGGGTCGACGGGCGGGGCGCGGGAGGACGGCAGTTGGCGGCGTTGAGAGGTAGCGTTCGACGGCGGCGTCCCATGCTGCTGAGGGGGGTGCGCGCACGGAGAGGAAGGCGGGCGGCCATGGAAGTCAAAGGGCTCACTTCCCAGTGAGCCTGCGCAGCGTACAACTCGCACGCTTCCTGGTGAGCCTGCGCATTCGAGGACAGCTTGCACGCCTCTCGGTCAGCCTGCACACCGGACTACGCTCGCACGCATCCCGTTCAGTCAAGGTCAAGCAGCTATCCGCATGGCACATCCTACAGCCATTAAAACCAAGACACGTGGCATCACGTGAATGGTTAACAGAACGCACATGGTTTGAATTATACGAACGTTTGTGATATTAAATTGGCAGCTATTTTTTCAAAATGCCTTTGTTGGCTGTGATTATTCGAGTGTGCCTTCTATCAAAATGGACACGAAAAATACCACAACATGCCGGGTGCCATTCCATGATAGCATGCCAAGTTTCATGAATTTCAGACGAGTTTTGGATTTACTAGAATTTAAAAATAAGTATCTCAACGTTTTGCCGGCAATCAACGGTGCCCTGGTGTTTGAAATTCATTCCCATTCCTTGCATGGGACCTAAGCATGCACCCAAGGACACATATTTGATTTTTCAACCAATTTATATGCACTGGAGCATGTGCACATAGTTCAAATTTGAATTATGCACATAAATGCATTGAAAACTCAGTTAATGCATAAAAATGTCCAAACGAACCCCGAAAAATCACAAAAATTGACACAACACTCCTTTTGTTCTATGTTGACACGAGAAAAAAATTTGAAAGCAATAAGAGGCAATGGATATCGTTTTCGTCCCCAAAGGTGGGATGTTCCCTACCGAAAGCATCATGCTTGTTGTGAGAAGCTCTGGTTTGTGAGAAGCATATACCCAAACCTGCCCCAAATGGGGCAAAAAATTTACCATGGCATGTTGATGCCGCTCTATGATAGCATGCCAAGTTTCATGAATTTTAGACGAGTTTTGGATTTACTAGAATTAAAAAACCAGGTATCTCAGTGTTTGCGGCCGAGTGACGGTGGCAGGGTGTTTGACATTCATTCCCATTTCTTGCATGGGACCTAAGCATGCAACCAAGGACAGATATTTGAATTTTCAACTAATTTATATGCATTAGAGCATGTGCCTATAGTTCAAATTTAAATTATGCACACGAATACATAGAAAACTCAGTTAATGTATAAAAATGTCCCAAGCGAACCCCGAAAAATCCCAAAAATTGACACAACACTCCTATTGTTCTATGTTGACACTAGAAAATTTTGGAATCGAGAAGAGGCAACAGATATCGTTTCGTCTAGAAAGGTGAAACGTTCCCTACCGGAACCATCACACTTGTTGTGAGAAGCTCTGGTTTATGAGAAGCTTATACCCAAACCTGCCCCAAATGGGAGAAATTTTTTACCACGGCATGTTGATGCCGCTCCATGAATGCCAAGTTTCATGAATTTCGGACGAATTTTGACTGGAATTACAAAAGCAAGTATGTCGACGTTTGCCGGAGAGCCATGGCGCCGTGGTGTTCGAACTTCATCCCCATTTCTTGCATGGGACATAAGCATAAGCCCATGGACACATATATGATTTTACAACCCATGTTGGTGCACCGGAGCATGTGACCCCATTATGTAATTCAAATCAAGCTGAAAAATCAAGTAGATCGCACACAGTTTATTATCACCAACCGTGTGAGATGCAGCACAAAATATCCTGGAGCACCGTCGGTGTATATATAGTACGCCTATGGCTGACGCGAGAAGGTGCGTCGGCTACAGTCCACAGCCGGCGTCTCAAGCACACTAGCTCGCTCCCCAAATATCATTTCACTGTTCAATCGTTGCCGGTGAAAGATGGGCACGTGGACCCGCGTCGTGAGGGCAACTTCGGTGGCCCACTCTGGCGAGAGCGTGGCCGCAGCCGCCATGCACCTGCTAACAAGGTGCATGAGCGCGGCCGCAATCTGCGACCGGGCCGCCAAGGCAGCCCAAACGGCCGTTGTTGCTTCTCAGGTGGCGGCAGCAACATCTGCCTCGGGGATAGCAACTGGCGAGAGCGGCACAGCATCTGACCATTCTGCAGCGGCGGCCTTAGCCCTGATGGAGGCCTCCCACGACCATGTCGAGGCTGCCCACACCGAGCACGTGGCGGTCACCGCACAAATCGAACGAAGCTTCTCCGACGACGGTCGGTAACCCACGGCCGAAGAGTTGGCAATCGCCGAGAGCGTTTGAGCAGCCGCCCGTTCCTCCGCCGCATACCTTGCGACGACGGAGCCCGTCCAAGCCCAGATTGTGGCCACCCACGCCCAGCTCGTGGTGGACTTTCCAAAGAGATGGCGGACGCAGATGGCGAGATGCTTGCCGAGTATGGTGTGATGGATGCCATGGAGCCCCTTCCCCAGGACACCGTCGGGCGCGACCTGGACAAGGAGGTGGCGGCGTAGATCGACGAGCACCAGCCGTAGTACTAGTACTCTTTGTTTTGTTTAATTAAGAGCGGTGGTCTTTAATTTTTTACAGTAATGTTTAGGTCAGCTAGCTCTGTTTAATTGCTGAACTTGCTCGATTAGGAAGTGTGGGTGTGCTGTAGTTTCCTTTGTGTACCCTAATTATGCAATGACGTGGATGACCACTGTAACCATGGAAATTCGAACCAAAATTTTTGACGTTCAAACTCATCACACATGGGGTAAGCTATCTGAATCGTTTGTGATGTTCACATATCTTACACAGTTCTGAATAAGGGACCGTGTATGATGACACTTTCCCCGCCAGTTTTTTTGCTGAAGCGATTCCAAATATTCGGCTTCCGCGGAAATATCTACCTCCCCACCCCCTCCTCCTTACCAAAAGCCACATTTCCCCTGTTTCCGCCTTCCATTCCGAGTTGAAACCTTCACTCCTTGATTGCAGCGCCGCCTCCTCGCCGGTGACCCTCCTTCACGCTGCTCGGCCTCGTCTATCCAGGCAGGTAATCCACACCTGACCCCCATCCTCCTCCTCCTTCCACATCCCACATGCCCCGACCGCCGGCGCGAGCACGACACCTTCCACCCAAATCACCGACCCCTCCACCAAATAAGCGCCGCCCTAAGCCATGGTGCACGCAGTTTAGCCAGGATCTCAAGGAGCATTTGGCAGTGGAGAAGCAAATCGCTGTCGCACCCGCGGATGAGGTCGCGATGGCTGCCATTCATGCCGAACCCAGATCTTGGAGGAGCACCTTGCCATTTGCTAGCTACGCCGGTTAAGAATGTCGGTTTACCCGTCGCGTGTGCTGCTCCTGCCTTTCCTTCACAAATTGTAGTGAATTGTGCTATCTAATTTTACCATGCAATTTGTTGCTCTAGTGTATATGTTCTATATGTCGTGCAGTGTGGTGCTCACTTATTAACTATTTTGTTAATTAGTTGTTGTCTTCAGTTAACTACTTGGTTCAATTCTGCAAATGTGAAGTTCAATTCTTCAGGCTGCAATTTTGTATTGTCTTCCATGTGAGAAATAAATCGAATTTATCTTTACAAAATACATGAGAAATGAATACAATTGCTATATTTCCAAGTTGTCAAGCATGCTTGGTTTGGTTATACATTGTGCAATGTGGTGCTCAGTTAATGTTTGGTTCATTTGTGTTGTGGTGTTTAGTTAACTGTTTGGTTCAATTTTGCAATGCGATGTTCAATAGTTGTAACATCCCAAATTTTCAATTTGGAATGTTATACATTAGATCATCATTGCATAGCATATTTTATTGCATTTTGGCAAATCCTCGATAAATCCTAAGCAACTCAAGGACCCTCGGAGAGAGTTGGGGATTTTCCCGGTTTTTCATATTTGTTTTTTATCAAATAATAAAACGAGGATTTTTGGTTTTAATTATTTTTCTCTCCGAAAATATTTTACATTAAAATAAATGAGAGGAGAAAATATGACTTCTCCAAAATAATTGAAATATTGGAGGAAAAATATTAAAATCGAATATTGGATTTTATTCGGATTTTATTTGCAATTTTAATTGCATTTAAAAATTTGCACGTTTTCAAAACTGCATTTTTGGGTCAAAAAAATGTTCAACTCGTTCTAAATATTTTAATTAGACGGGGAAAATTTGTTTTAACAATTTTGGATTTTTATTTATTTTTCTGCGATTTTTTTTAGGTTCGGTGAATATTAAAAAAAAAACCCGCGCCCGACTGGGTTGAGGCCCAGCCGAGCCAGGCCGGCCCGCTCGCGTCGTCTCCTACCCCAGCACGTCGCCGCCGCCGCCCGAGTCCCGCTCGGAGACGCCGCCCGCCGCCGCCTTGCCCCCTCCTCCACGCCACCCCTCCCCCTCCTTATATACCCCAAGCCCCGCCTCCTCTCCTCTCCCCGCCGCCCCCCCAACACGCACCTGCCGCCGCCCCACAGCCGTGCGCCGCCGCCCGCCGCCTCCCGCCGAGCCCCGCCGCCGCCCGAGCCTCGCCCGAGCCCCGCCGGAGCTGCCCGCCGAGGTAGCCGAAGCCCCCGCCGCCGAGTCCGGTTTTTTTTAAAAAACCGATACGGTTTATTTATTTATTTATTTTCCTCTAAACCCTAGTTTTTGGTTTTTTTTCAGATCGGTTTATTTTTTTGGTTTTATTACTTAGTGAACGTTCACCGACCCGTTCGTTTTAACGAACGTGTTCGTCGGATTGTCGCTGTTAACGAACGTCCGTTCGTTTAACTGTTCGCCAGTTTTTCTTTTTCGTCGGAATTTTCTGCGATTATTCCAGATCGTGATTTCCGATCAGAACTTCGTTTTCGTTTAACTTTTCGCTCGTTTATCGGAATCAGGTGATTCAAGCGCCTAGAGTTTCGTCTCGAAATTCTCTTTCCGTTTAACCTACTCAAACAAGTTTTTGCTACTGTAAAATTTGACCTAGATCCAGATTAGTAAACGAAGCTTGTTTCTTTCGCCGTTTGACTTTCGTTGCTTCGTTCGATTTGATTCTTTTTGCCAACCGGAGTTCTTAAGTTGAACTTTCTGGTTAGATCTTTATTTGAGTTTTACTTGTGCATTAGATGAGTACTTATTGTTTGCTTGTTTGTTTGTGATAGAGTACCCGGAGTGCGCCGCTTTTTACTTCGAATCTCTAAGTTTCGCGGATCATCAGCAAGGCAAGTAACACTTTGATCATACTCTTCCATACCCAGTTTTATTGCATTAGATCAATCCTCAAACATTGCATGGTTAGGATCTAATTAAATTGTGGGTATTGGGAAGTAGATGAGGTAGTTCCTATTACCTGTTTTATTATCAAACCCTTGGGAGTTACTTCTACATTTGCTATTATATTGCTATGCTATGCTTGTAGACGTGGATTGGGTTTGAGAGATATTCACGACAGATGTGAGATTGTTAACTAATGGTTTACTTAAGGTGGCAACTAAAACTCACATCTGGGTGGATTGAGGCACCTGGAGAACCCAGTGCTGCCTGTATTTTTGGATATCCCGGAGTACCCGTGTGATCATCCTATGGACCGCCACCCAGGCTCAAAGGGATCATGAGATTATTCATGCTAGAAACTTCCGTGTGCAGCCACAAGCTATTATGGGCTATAGCATATTTGATTAAGTTGTGTGAGCTCTTGAAGAGGTAGACTAGCAGATGTAGGGGATGTAGGTGGCACGGTCTACCCAGAGTAGAGAGTTTACGCTTCTGAAAGACTGTGTCTCGGTCATCCATTTCTCAAACATCATGCAGTGCGAGAATCAAGCGGAGGCGATCGAGTCTTGTGGGGAAAAGTGCACAAACCTCTGCAGAGTGTACAAACTAATCATGGTTAGCCGTGTCCCCGGTTATGGACAACTTGAGTATCTAGTACCTGGATTATCATGTGAATCTCATCACCATGTTACTTTAATTAATTTTGTTGGGTTAATGATGATACTTAATTGGGATTGAGTTGGAGGTACCTTCTCAATGTTTCACAACCACGATGATAGTTAAATAAAATTTATTCCTTTGCAGTAGGGAAAAACTGGCTTTTCGCAAAAACTGTAACCATAGAGCTTTCCACCAGCCATATATGCATGTAGTATAACATTATTATGTTCATTATTCTCTATGTGTTACATTGCCAGCATATTCCATGTGCTGACCCGTTTTCGGGCTGCAACGTTTTATGTTGCAGACTTTTCAGACGACGAGTAAGGTGCCTTAGGTCGTGGTCTTATACTCAGCGATGTCGTTGGAGTTGATGGACTCACTTATCTTCCAAGCCTTCCGCTGTTATCGTATTTAGATGGCCTTAAGCCATATTTATCATACTTATTCTCTTTTGAGATATTCGTTGTAATAAGTGTGTGATTGCTACTCTGTTATAAATCCTCCATTTGTACTGTGCGTGTCAGCGTTACTGATCCAGGGATGACACTGGTGCACAGCAGCACAGACTGTTTGAGGTCTGGTCGCTACAATTGCTATATTTCCAAGTTGTTAAGCATGCTTGGTTTGGTTAACTGTCTGATCTTCTATTAGGAGTATGTTATATTGTGCAACGTGGTGCTCAGTTAATATTTGGTTCATTTGTTGTGGTGTTTACTTAACTACATGGTTCAATTCTGCAATGCGATGTCCAACTGTTGTTGCTGCATTCTGTTATTGTATACCATGTGAGAAGTAAGTCAAATTTCGCTGTACTAAATACATGAGAAACAAATACAATGACTATATTTCCAAGTTGTTAAGCATGCTTGGTTTGGTTAACTATCTGATATTCTATTAGGAGTATGTTATATTGTGCAATGTGGTGCTCAGTTAACGTTTGGTTCATTTGTTGTGGTGTTTAGTTAATTGCTTGGTTCAATTTTGCAATGCGATGTTCAATTGTCGTGGCTGCATTCTGTTATTGTATACCATGTGAGGAATAAATCGAATTTGGCTGCACTTAATACATGAGAAACATATACAAGTGATATATTTCCTAGTTCTTAATCATGCTTGGTTTGGATAAATGGGATTTCCATGTGGCTTGAATTAATCTAATGAATATGCAATGTGCTTATTTTTCATCAACATATTTTACTGATAGCATGCGAACCCTTACTTAACCTGATGACTAACTACCTTATATGTGTTGCGGGTAAACAATGGGAAGCACTGAGGTTTACAATCAAGGTTAGCACGTGCATGGTCCATTGTCTAATAGCACATTATTGTGAAATTGCAGGAACCATTCTAATATTTAGGTTTTTAACAATTTGGTCTTGCACATGTAAGTCTCGCTGTCAGAGGTTTTAACCCACTGTTCGACCCTTTTTGCATATGAGGAAATGAGTTATCCATGAATATCAATCAAATCAAGAAACTCAGAAAGATTGTTAGGATAAAGAAATTAGCGACAAAAAACAACAAGATCTTTGTCTGCACAATGAAGAAGACATCTGTTCACTACAAGATGGTACTAACTATTATACCTTGCCTTTTTTTATTTCTTTGCCCCATTTCCAATATAGAGAAGATATTTACGCACATCCTCGTTTTCAGGCCTTTCCAAAGCAGTTCACTGATGATTACCTCTCAAACCACCTCTATGGTCAGGAGGCGAGGAAGGTTTTCATACAACACACATGGTTCAATATTGAAGTGTTCTTGAAGAGGACGAAGGACGGACGGTCAATCATTCACAGGCACTTGCCTAAAGTTGCAAAGACCTTCAACATGAATGAAGGCTCAATATTCGCCTTCCGCTTCAGCAGTTTTCCAGATGAGATGCATCTGTCTATATACCGTCTATGATGCTAATTTCGAAAGGCTCTACATGTTGCATGTGAAACTAGGTGCTGGTGCAGTTGTGTAATGGGGTAGCTGAGTGCTGAAGCTATATCATGTTGTACTCTGATGTATTTCAATTATGAAATTCTGCTTCCTTAATATGGAAATGAAATATTTTATGTGCTTAATATGAATGTCAATTAGATTAATAAATGGATTATTAATAATAGGGCAATTAGCCTGCTAATGGCGAATTAGCTTGCTAATTGGGTTTTGCTATTGCAAACGGTTATTGAAAAAATACCGTCGGCGATGACCTCATGCAATGCTCACAGTTTCTAGGAATAACCGTGTTGGATCAATGAACAATCACACACAACTTTCTCTTGAAAACTGTTTGCGTTAGGCCACCTTGCAAAAACGTTTACCACATAAAAATTGTGTGTGATGGACAACCTTTGCCACACAGTTTCTTCTACGGACCGTGTGTGATGCATTGAATAACGCAAACGATTTAACGGGAAAAATTGTGTGTGATGTACCTGTGAACGGAAACGTTTTCCTTGGAGCGACTGTGTGGGATGTACATACGAAGGGAAACGTTTAGCAGGGACTGACTGTGTGGGATGTACTTGCGACCGGAAACAATTTCGCCTGTATAATTGTATTTTTAGCTCTACTGTACGTATTTCCGTATTTGAGCGCTCGCCGGTCGCACACGACCTCATTTTGCCGAGCGTGTGTGCCAAGAGGGCATATCCCCGACAGTTTCTGGGTCGTGTGGGAAGGACCCCCCTATCGCCCACACTCACTAGGCGACGGTTCCAAATGCCGTCGCGGAAAGGGGTTCAAAACCGTTTGTATAGCACCGACGCGTACTATTGTGCACACAACTCAAAAAATGGGTTGCCAATCCCTTCACTATCACTAGCAAGAGTGAGATCTGATAGAGATAGGTATAAATGATAAGTAAAAATATAAAGCTAAATAAATTGCAGCAAGGTATTTTTGGATTTTTGGTTTTATAGATCTGAAAATAATATGGTAAAAATAGACCCGGGGGCCATAGGTTTGACTAGAGGCTTCTCTCTTGAAGAAAGCATACAGTGGGTGAACAAATTACTGTTGAGCAATTGATAGAAAAGAGCATAGTTATGACAATATCTAAGGCAATGATCATGAATATAGGCATCACGTCCGTGACAAGTAGACCGAAACGATTCTACATCTACTAATATTACTCCCACATCGACCGCTATCCAGCATGCATCTAGTGTATCAAGTTAACAAGAACGGAGTAATGCCTTAAGCAAGATGACATGATGTAGAGGGATAGATCCAAGCAATATGGTAAAAACCGCATCTTTTTATCCTTAATGGCAACAATACAATACGTGCTTGCTACCCCTTCTGTCACAGGGTGTGGACACAGCAAGATTGAACCCAAATCAAAACACCTCTCCCATTGCAAGATAGATCAACCTAGTTGGCCAAACCAAATAAATATATCGGAGAGAAATACAAAGCTATCTTAATCATGCATAAAAGAGTTTAGAGAAGACTCAAATAATATTCATAGATAATCTGATCATAAACACACAATTAATCGGATCTCAACAAACGCACCGCAAAACAAGATTACATAGAATATATCGCCAAGAACATCAAGGAGAACATTCTATTGAAGACCAAAGAGAGAGGAGAAGCCATATAGCTACTAGCTATGGACCCTTAGGTCCGTGGTAAACTACTCACGCATCATCCGCAGGGCAGCAAGGTTGGTGTAGAGGCCCTCTGTGATCGAATCGCCCTCCGACAGAGTGCCAGAAAATGCGCCAAGATGGGATCCCACGAGAAAACAAGCTTGCGGCGGCAGAAAAGGATTTTTGCTGTGCCCCTGGTGTAAGGGGAATATTTGGGTATTTATAGAGCTGGAATTAGGGTTACGGGGCTACGAGGGGCCCACAAGCTGCAGGGTGCCCCTGGGGCACGCCCTGTGAGCTTGTGGCTCACTCCTGGCTCTACTGGCCTTCTCCTGAAGCATTGATACGTCCATTTTGCATCATGCTTTTATATTGATATTTATTGCATTATGGGCTGTTATTACACATTATGTCACAATACCTGTGCCTATTCTCTCTTATTTTACAAGGTTTACATGAAGAGGGAGAATGCCGGCAGCTGGAATTCTGGGCTGGAAAAGGAGCAAATATTAGAGACCTATTCTGCGCAACTCCAAAAGTCCTGAAACTTCACGGAAGCAGTTTTTGGAATTAATAAAAAATATTGAGTGAAGAAAGTACCAGAGGGGGCCCACACCCTGGCCACGAGGGTGGGGGCGCGCCCCCCTGCCTCGTGGGCCCCCTCGCAGGCCTCCGATGCCCATCTTTGGCTATATGGTGTCTTCTACCCTGAAAAAATCATAAGCAACCTTGCGGGATGAAACACCGCCGCCACGAGGCGGAACCTTGGCGGAACCAATCTAGGGCTCCGGTAGAGCTGTTCAGCCGGGGAAACTTCCCTCCAGGAGGGGGGAACCATCACCATCGTCATCACCAATGATCCTCTGATCGGGAGGGGGTCAATCTCCATCCACATCTTCACCAGCACCATCTCCTCTAAAACCCTAGTTCATCTCTTGTATCCAATCTTTGTATCCAAACCTCAGATTGGTACCTGTGGGTTACTAGTAGTGTTGATTACTCCTTGTAGTTGATGCTAGTTGGTTTATTTGGTGGAAGATTATATGTTCAGATCCATTATGCATATTAATACCCCTCTGATTATGAACATGAATATCTTTGTGAGTAGTTATGTTTGTTCCTGAGGAAATGGGAGAAGTCTTGCTATAAGTAGTCATCTGAATTTGGTATTCGTTCGATATTTTGATGAGATGTATGTTGTCTTTCCTCTAGTGGTGTTATGTGAACGTCGACTACATGACACTTCACCATTGTTTGGGCCTAGAGGAAGGCATTGGGAAGTAATAAGTAGATGATGGGTTGCTAGAGTGACAGAAGCTTAAACCCTAGTTTATGCGTTGCTTCATAAGGGGCTGATTTGGATCCATATGTTTCATGCTATGGTTAGGTTTACCTTAATACTTCTTTTGTAGTTACGGATGCTTGCAATAGGGGTTAATCATAAGTGGTATGCTTGTCCAAGTAAGGGCAGCGCCCAAGCACCGGTCCACCCACATATCAAATTATCAAAGTAACGAACGCGAATCATATGAGCGTGATGAAAACTAGCTTGACGATAATTCCCATGTGTCCTCGGGAGCGCTTTTCTCCATATAAGAGTTTGTCCAGGCTTGTCCTTTGCTACAAAAAGGATTGGGCCATCTTGCTGCACCTTGTTTACTTTCATTACTTGTTACCCGTTACAAATTACCTTATCACAAAACTATCTGTTACCGATAATTCCGGTGCTTGCAGAGAATACCTTACTGAAAACCGCTTGTCATTTCCTTCTGCTCCTCGTTGGGTTGGACACTCTTACTTACCGAAAGGACTACAATAGATCCCCTATACTTGTGGGTCATCAAGACTCTTTTCTGGCACCGTTGCCGGGGAGTGAAGCGCCTTTGGTAGGTGGAATTTGGTAAGGAAAATTTTATATAGTGTGCTGAAATTTACTGTCACTTCTTACTATGGAACATAATCCTTTGAGGGGCTTGTTCGGGGTACCATCACCCTATCCAATAGAGCAAAGAGTTGCTCCTCAACCTGCTGAACCTACTGAAAATGTTTACTTTGAAATTCCGTCGGGTATGGTAGAGAAACTGCTAGCTAATCCTTTTACAGGAGATGGAACATTGCATCCCGATTTACACCTAATCTATGTGGATGAAGTCTGTGGATTATTTAAGCTTGCAGATATGCCCGAGGATGTTATCAAGAAGAAGGTATTCCCTTTATCTTTGAAGGGAGAGGCATTGACATGGTATAGGCTTGTGATGATATGGGATCATGGAACTAAAATCGATTGAAATTGGAATTTCATCAGAAGTTTTATCCTATGCATCTTGTTCATCGTGATCATAATTATATATATAATTTTGGCCTCGCGAAGGATAAAGCATCGCTCAAGCTTGGGGGAGGCTTAAGTCAATGTTATATTCATGCCCCAATCATGAGCTCTCAAGAGAAATGATTATTCAAAAAATTTATGCTCGGCTTTCTCTCAATAATCGCTCCATGCTCGATACTTCTTGACTGGCTCTTTTATGATGAAGACTATTGAATTCAAATGGGATTTATTGGAAAGAATTAAACGTAACTCTAACAATTGGGACCTCGACGAAGGTAAGGAGTCAGGTATAACACCTAAGTTTGATTGTGTTAAATCTTTTATGGATACCGATGCTTTCTGTGAATTTAGCACTAAATATGGACTTGACTCTGAGATAGTAGCTTCTTTTTGTGAATCATTTGCTACTCATGTTGATCTCCCTAAGGAGAAGTGGTTTAAATATAATCCTCCCATTGAAGTAAAAGTAGTCTCACCTATTAAAGTTGAAGAAAAGAATATCACTTATAATGATCCTATTGTTCCTACTGCTTATGTTGAGAAACCACCTTTCCCTGTTAGAATCAAGGATCATGCTAAAGCTTCAAATGTAGTCAACAAAAGTAATATTAGGACACCCAAACCCCTGAACAAATTAGAGTTGAACCTAATATTGCTATGGTTAAAGATCTCTTGGCTGAAAATATTGATGGGCATGTTATTTATTTCTGTGAGGAAACTGCTAGACTTGCTAAACTTGATGCTAAAGATAAACATAGACCTGTTGTAGGCATGCCTATTATTTTTGTTAAAATAGGAGATCATTGTTATCATGGCTTATGTGATATGGGTGCTAGTGCTAGTGCAATACCTCATTCTTTATACGAAGAAATTATGCATGATATTGCGCCCGCTGAGTTAGAAGGTATTGATGTTACAATTAAGCTTGCCAATAGAGATACTATATCACCGATTGGGATTGTTAGAGATGTTGAAGTCTTGTGTGGGAAGGTTAAATATCCTGCTGATTTTCTTGTTCTTGGTTCCCCACAAGATAGCTTTTGTCCCATTATATTTGGTAGACCCTTCTTGAACACTGTTAATGCTAGGATAGACTGCGAAAAGGATGTCGTTACTATTGGTTTAGGGGATATGACTCATGAGTTTAATTTTGATAAATTTCGTAGACAACCCCGTGATGAGGAATTGCCTAGTAAGGATGAAATTATTGGTTTTGCTTCTTTTGTCGTGCCTCCTAACGATCCTTTAGAGCAATATTTGCTCGACCATGAAAATGATATGTTTATGAATGAAAGAAGGGAAATAGATGAAGTATTCTTTAAACAGGGACCTATTCTGAAACACAACTTGCCTGTTGAAATCCAAGGGGATCCTCCTCCACCCAAGGGTGATCCCGTGTTTGAGCTTAAACCATTACCTGATACTCTTAAATATGCTTATCTTGATGAAAAGAATATATATCCTGTTATTATTAGTGCTAACCTTTCAGAGAAGGAGGAAGAGAAATTATTGAAAACTCTGAAGAAGCACCGTGCTGCTATTGGATATACTCTTGATGATCTTAAGGGCATTAGTCCCACTCTATGTCAACACAAAATAAATTTGGAGAAAGATGCCAAACCAGTTATTGATCACCAACGATGGCTAAATCCTGAGATGAAAGAAGTGCTAAGAAAGGAAATATTAAAGCTCCTTGAGGCAGGTATAATTTATCCCGTTGCTGATAGTCAGTGGGTAAGTCCTGTCCATTGTGTCCCTAAGAAGGGAGGTATTACTGTCGTTCCTAATGATAAAGATGAATTGATCCCGCAAAAAATTATTACAGGTTATAGGATGGTAATTGATTTCCGCAAATTAAATAAAGCTACTAAAAAAGATAATTACCCCTTGCCTTTTATTGATCAAATGCTAGAAAGATTGTCCAAACATACACATTTTTGCTTTCTAGATGGTTACTCTGGCTTCTCTCAAATACCTGTGTTAGCTGAGGATCAAGAAAAGACCACTTTTACTTGCCCTTTCGGTACTTTTGCTTATAGACGTATGCCTTTTGGTTTATGTAATGCACCTACTACCTTTGAAAGATGCATGATGGTTGTATTCTCTGACTTTTGTGAAAAGATTTGTGAGATTTTCATGGATGATTTCTCCGTTTATGGATCCTCTTTTGATGATTGCTTGAGCAACCTTGATCGAGTTTTGCAGAGATGTGAAGAAACTAATCTTGTCTTAAATTGGGAGAAATGCCACTTTATGGTTAATGAAGGCATTGTCTTGGGGCATAAAATTTCTGAAAGAGGTATTGAAGTTGATAAAGCTAAAGTTGATGCTATTGAAAAGATGCCATGTCCCAAGGACATCAAAGGTATAAGAAGTTTTCTTGGTCATGCCGGTTTTTATAGGAGGTTCATTAAGGACTTCTCAAAAATTTCTCAGCCTCTGACTAATCTATTACAAAAAGATATACCTTTTGTCTTTGATGATGATTGTGTAGAAGCATTTGAAATACTTAAGAAAGCTTTGATTTCTGCACCTATCGTTCAGCCACCTGATTGGAATTTACCCTTCGAAATTATGTGTGATGCTAGCGATTATGCTGTAGGTGCTGTCCTAGGACAAAGAGTTGATAAGAAGCTAAATGTTATCCAATATGCTAGTAAAACTCTGGATGGTGCCCAGAGAAATTATGCTACTACTGAAAAAGAATTTTTAGCAGTTGTATTTGCTTGTGATAAGTTCAGACCTTATATTGTTGATTCTAAAGTAACTATTCACACTGATCATGCTGCTATTAAATATCTTATGGAAAAGAAAGATGCTAAACCTAGACTAATTAGATGGGTTCTCCTACTACAAGAATTTGATTTGCATGTTATTGATAGAAAGGGAGCTGAGAACCCCGTTGCAGACGACTTGTCTAGGTTAGAGAATGTTCTTGATGACCCACTCCCTATTAATGATAGCTTTCCTGATGAACAATTAGCTGTCAGAAATGCTTCTTGTACCGCCTAGTTTTACATACCAGCAAAAGAAAAAGTTTTTCTATGATTTGAGACATTACTTCTGGGATGACCCACACCTTTATAAAGGAGTAGATGGTGTTATTAGGCGTTGTATACCTAAGCATGAACAGGAACAAATCCTACGCAAGTGCCACTCCGAGGCTTATGGAGGGCACCACGCTGGAGATAGAACTGCACGTAAGGTATTGCAATCCGGTTTTTATTGGCCTACTCTCTTTAAGGATGCTTGTAAGTTTGTCTTGTCCTGTGATGAGTGTCAAAGAATCGGTAATATTAGTAGACGTCAAGAAATGCCCATGAATTATTCACTTGTTATTGAACCATTAGATGTTTGGGGCTTTGATTATATGGGACCGTTTCCTTCCGCTAATGGGTATACACATATTTTAGTTGTTGTTGATTACGTTACTAAGTGGGTAGAAGCTATTCCAACTAGTAGTGCTGATCATAACACCTCTATTAAGATGCTTAAAGAAGTTATTTTTCCGAGGTCTGGAGTCCCTAGATATTTAATGACTGATGGTGGTTCACATTTTGTTCATGGTTCCTTTCGTAAAATGCTTGCTAAGTATGATGTTAATCATAGAATTGCATCTCCATATCACCCACAATCTAGTTGGCCAAGTAGAATTGAGTAATAGAGAGCTCAAATTAATTTGCAAAAGACTCTTAATAGATCTAGAAAGAATTGGTCCAAGAAACTTGATGATGCATTATGGGCCTATAGAACTGCATATAAAAATCCTATGGGTATGTCTCCATATAAAATGGTTCATGGAAAGGCATGTCACTTACCTCTCAAACTAGAACATAAGGCATATGGGGCTATTAAAGAGCTCAATTATGATTTCAAACCTGCCGGTGAGAAGAGGCTTTTTGACATTAGCTCACTTCATGAATGGAGAACCCAGGCCTATGAGAATGCCAAATTGTTTAAGGAAAAAGTTAGAAGATGGCATGACAAAAGGATACAAAAGCGTGAGTTTAATGTAGGTGATTATGTGTTGCTATTCAACTCTCGTTTAAGATTTTTTGCAGGAAAACTTCTCTCTAAATGGGAAGGTCCTTACGTTATCGAGGAGGTCTATCATTCCGGTGCCATAAAGATCAACAACTCCGAAGGCACAAATCCAAAGGTGGTGAACGGTCAAAGAATCAAACATTATATCTCAGGTAATCCTATAAATGTTGAAACTAATGTTATTGAAACCGTAACCCCGGAGGAATACATAAGGGACACTTTCCAGAACATTTCAGACTCCGAAAAGGAATAGGTACGTGGTACGGTGAGTAAACCGACTCCAAAACAGTTCTAATGGCAATTTTTCTCCGTTTTGGAATATTTAAGAAAATAGGAAAATAAGAAGTAGTCCGTGAAGGACACGAGGCTTCCACGAGGGTGGGAGGCGCGCCCCCTGCCTCGTGGGCACCTCGTGCGCTCTCCGGACTCCGTTTTCTTGCACGATACTTCTTTTGGTCGGTAAAAATTCATTATATAATCTCCAGAAGGTTTTGACTCTCGTATCATGCAAATATCCTCTGTTTTCGTTTTGAGCTGTTTTCTGCCAGAGTTGTCAAGGCCAGGCATCATGTCGTTTCCCCCCGCCTCCAACAACGAGGGCAACGATGCTTGGCTAATGAAGATGGAGCTGAAGAGAGAAGAACCCGGGGAGATAATCGAGGATGAAGGAATCAAGAAAGCCAAGGAGGATCAAGCTCCGGCAGCAGAAGAAGACATCCTTCCATCTCTCTTTACCCCCACTAAGATTGAAGCCTTCAAGATGATTGAGTTAGCTCGTATACAAAACAAGTATCTCACATGAGAAAATATTTTGGTTGAAGGATCATATCATCGCACCCAAAGGCATTATCCGCAAATTGGAGGATCTCCTACGCTCAATGTGCGACTACCCATCATCACCACCACCCTCCTCATCAGCAAAAGAGATATAATCACATGGGTATGGGCACTCCCCTTGGCAACTGCCAAGCTTGGGGGAGGTGCCACGGTATCGTATCACCATCACACTCCTATCTTTATCGTTTTTCTTAGTTCGATCCTTTTGGTAATATCTTGATCGAGTAGAATAAGTTTAGTATGATCTAGTTGTGAGTTTTGCTTTATGACCCCTCTGTGTAATCGAGTCCATGAGCTATTTAATAAAGATTAGTGTTGAGTCAAGGGCTTGGTTATCTTGCTATGATCTTGAGTGAATAAAATAAAAAGAAAGAATAAAAAGAAACAAAGAGATCATATTGATCTTATGAAGAGTAATGACTTCACATATAAAGAGTATGATGCATAAAAGTTGTTGAAAGTTGACAAACATAGCTTTGGTCATCGTTGCAATTAATAGGAAGTAATAAAGAAAGAGAGGTTCCACATATAAATATACTATCTTGTACATCTTTTATGACTGTGAGCACTCATTAAAATATGACATGCTAAAGAGTTGACGTTGGACAAGGAAGACAACCTAATGGGTTATGTTTTCTTATATCCGAAATAAAGTATATTGTCATGGATCATCCAACATGTTGAGCTTGCCTTTCTCCCTCATGCTAGCCAATTCTTTGCACCAAGTAGAGATACTACTTGTGCTTCCGAATATCCTTAAAACCAGTTTTGCCATGAGAGTCCACCATACCTACCTATGGGTTGAGTAAGATCCTTCAAGTAAGTTGTCATCGGTGCATGCAATAAAAATTGCTCTCTAAATATGTATGATTTATTAGTGTGGAGAAATAAGCTTTATACGATCTTGTGATGTGGAAGAAATAAAAGCGACGAACTTCATAATAAAGGTCCATATCACAAGTGGCAGTATAAAGTGACGTTCTTTTGCATTAAGATTTCGTGCATCCAACCATGAAAGCGCATGACAACCTCTGCTTCCCTCTGCGAAGGGTCTATCTTTTACTTTTGTCTTATTCCTTATGCAAGAGTCATGGTGATCTTCACCTTTCCTTTTTATATTTTTGTCCTTTGGCAAGCACATTGTGTTGGAAAGATCCTGATATATATATATATATATCCAATTGGATGTAAGTTAGCATGAATTATTATTGTTGACATTACCCTTGAGGTAAAAGGTTGGGAGGCAACACTGTAAGCCCCTATCTTTCTTTGTGTCCGATTAAAACTCCATACCCATAAGTACTGCGTGAGTGCTAGCAATTGTGAAAGACTAAATGATAGTTGAGTATGTGGACTTGCTGAAAAGGTCTTATATTGACTCTTTCGGATGTTATGATAAATTGCAATTGCTTCAATGACTGAGATTATAGTTTGTTGGTCTTCAATGAAGTTTCTGATTCATACTTGACATTGTGAATAGATTATTACTTGAGCATAAGAAATCATATGACAATATCCATATATGTTGCTGTTATAAGAATGATCATGATGCCCTCATGTCCGTATTTTATTTTATCGACACCTCTATCTCTAAACATGTGGACATATTTATCATTATCGGCTTCCGCTTGAGGACAAGCAAGGTCTAAGCTTGGGGGAGTTGATACGTCCATTTTGCATCATGCTTTTATATCGATATATATAGCATTATGGGCTGTTATTACATGTTATGTCACAATACTTATGCCTATTCTCTCTTATTTTACAAGGTTTACATGAAGAGGGAGAATGCCGGCAGCTGGAATTCTAGGCTGGAAAAGGAGCAAATATTAGAGACCTATTTTGCGCAACTCCAAAAGTCCTGAAACTTCACGGAAGCAGTTTTTGGATTTAATAAAAAATACTGAGTGAAGAAAGTACCAGAGGGGGCCCACACCCTGGCCACGAGGGTGGGGGGCGCGCCCTACCCCCTGGGCGCGCCCCTGCCTCGTGTACCCCCTAGTAGGCCTCTGGTGCCCATCTTTGGATATATGGTGTCTTCTACCCTGGAAAAAATCATAAGCAACCTTGCGGGACGAAACACCGCCGCCACGAGGCGGAACCTTGGCGGAACCAATCTAGGGATCCGACAGAGCTGTTCTGCCGGGGAAACTTCCCACCAGGAGGGGGAAATCATCACCATTGTCATCACCAATGATCCTCTCATCGGGAGGGGGTCAATCTCCATCAACATCTTCACCAGCAGCATCTCCTCTAAAATCCTAGTTCATCTCTTTTATCCAATCTTTGTATCCAAATCTCGGATTGGTACCTGTGGGTTACTAGTAGTGTTGATTACTCCTTGTAGTTGATGCTAGTTGGTTTATTTGGTGGAAGATCATATGTTCAGATCCATTATGCATATTAATACCTCTCTGATTCTGAACATGAATATGCTTTGTGAGTGGTTAAGTTTGTTCCTGAGGACATGGGAGAAGTCTTGCTATAAGTAGTCATGTGAATTTGGTATTCGTTCGATATTTTGATGAGATGTATGTTGTCTTTCCTCTAATGGTGTTATGTGAACGTCGACTACATGACACTTCACCATTGTTTGGGCCTAGAGGAAGGCATTGGGAAGTAATAAGTAGATGATGGGTTGCTAGAGTGACAGAAGCTTAAACCCTAGTTTATGCGTTGCTTCGTAAGGGGCTGATTTGGATCCATATGTTTCATGCTATGGTTAGGTTTACCTTAATACTTCTTTTGTAGTTGCGGATGCTTGCAATAAGGGTTAATCATAAGTGGGATGCATGTCCAAGTAAAGGCAGCGCCCAAACACCGGTCCACCCACATATCAAATTATCAAATTAACGAACGCGAATCATATGAGCGTGATGAAAACTAGCTTGACGATAATTCCCATGTGTCCTCGGGAGCGGTTTTCTCCATATAACAGTTTGTCCAGGCTTGTCCTTTGCTACAAAAAGGATTGGGCCATCTTGCTGCACCTTGTTTACTTTCATTACTTGTTACCCATCACAAATTACCTTATCACAAAACTATCTGTTACTGATAATTTCAGTGCTTGCAGAGAATACCTTAGTGAAAACCGCTTGTCATTTCCTTCTGCTCCTCGTTGGGTTCGACACTCTTACTTATCGAAAGGACTACGATAGATCCCCTATACTTGAGGGTCATCAAGCATCTTGGTTGTCTTCTGGTCCAATAAAAATCCTTAAAAAGTTTCGTTCCGTTTGGTATTGATTTTCTGTAAAAGACAAAAACAAGGAAAAAATAGCAACTGGCATTGGGCACTAGGTTAATAGGTTAGCCCCCAAAAATGATATAGAATAGTATATTAATGCATATAAAACAACCAAGATGGACAATATAATAGCATGGAACAATAAAAACTTATTGATACATTGGAGACGTATCAAGCATCCTCAAGCTTAATTCCTGCTCGTCCTCGAGTAGGTAAATGATAAAAACAGAATTTTTGATGTGGGATGCTACCTAACATGTTTATCGAGTAATCTTCTTACTGTGCATGAATATTCAGATCCATAAGATCCAAAACAAAAGTTTAATGTTGACATAAAAACAATAATACTTGATCTATACTAATAAAGCAATCATGCATGGTTTTTCAAAATATCATGGCTAAAGAAAGTTATCCCTACAAAATCATATAGTCTTGTCATGCTCTATCTTCATCACACAAAGTATTTTTATCATGCACAACCCCAATGACAAGCCAAGCAGTTGTTTCATACTTTTGATGTTCTAAAGCTTTTTCAACTTTCATGCAATACATGAGCGTGAGCCATGGATATAGCACTATGGGTGGAATAGAAGGTGGTAGTAGAAAAAAAGGAGAAAGAAATTCTCACACCAACTAGGCAAATTAATAGTATATGGAGATGCCCATCAATTGATGTTGGTGCAAGTGAGTAGGGATTGCCATGCAACAGATGCACTAGAGCTATAAGTGCATGAAAGCTCAAAAGAAAACTAAGTGGGTGTACATCCAACTTGCTTGCTCACGAAGACCTAGGGCAATTTGAGGAAGCCCATCATTGGAATATACAAGCCAAGTTCTATAATGAAAAATTACCACTAGTAGTATATGAAAGTGTCAACATAGGAGACTCTCTATCATGAAGAACATGGTGCTACTTTGAAGCACAAGTGTGGAAAAGGATAGTAACATTGCCCCTTCTCTCTTTCTCTCTCTTTTTTTCCTTTTTTTTCTTTTGGGCTCTTTGGCCTATTTTTTATTTTTATTTTATTTGGGCTCTTTGGCCTCTTTTTATTTTAAGTCCGGAGTCTCATCCCGACTTGTGGGAGAATCATAGCCTCCATCATCCTTTCCTCACATGGGACAATGCTCTAATAATGATGATCATCACACTTTTATTTACTTACAACTCAAGAATTACAACTCGATACTAGAACAAAGATATGACTCTATATGAATTCTGGTGTACCGGGATGTGCAATGATCTAGCGTGATATGTGTAAAAAATATGAACGGTGGCCAAGCCACAAATACTATACCAACTACATGATCATGCAAAGCAATATGACAATGATGGTATGTGTAATAATAAACGGAACAGTGGAAGTTGCATGGAAATATATCTTGGAATGGCTATGGAAATGCCATAATAGGTAGGTATGGTGGCTGTTTTGAGGAACGGTATAAGGTGGGTTAATGCACCGGTGAAATTTGCACGATACTAGAGTGGCTAGCAAAGGTGGAAAGATGAGAGTGCGTATAATCCATGGACTCAACATTAGTCATAAAGAACTCACATACTTATTGCAAAAATTTATAGCCATCAAAACAAAGTACTAATATGCATGCTCCTAGGGGGATAGATTGGTAGGAAAAAAACCATCGCTCGTCCCCGACCGCCACTCATAAGGAGAACAATCAAAAATAAATCATGCTCCAACTTCATCACATAACATAGAACCATACGTGCATGCTTCGGGAATCACAAACTTTAACACAAGTATTTCTATCAACCCACAATTACCAACTAGCATGACTCTAATATCATGATCTTTATGTCCCAAAACAATTGCAATGAATCAAACTTCTCATATATTCAATGATCTACATGAAAGTTTTTATTATACCCCTCTTGAATACCCATCATATTAGGACTAAATTCATAACCTAAGCAAATTGCCATACTATTTTGAAGACACTCAAAATAATATAAGTGAAGCATGAGAGTTCAACAATTTCTACAAAATAAAACCACCACCGCGCTCTAAAAAGATATAAGTGAAGCACTAGAGCAACTGTGTAGCTCAAAAGATATAAGTGAAGCACATAGAGTATTCTAATAAATTTATGGTTGATGTGTGTCCCTCTCAAAAGGTGTCTACAGCAAGGATGATTGTGGCAAACTAAAAAGCAAAGCCTCAAATAATACAAGACGCTCCAAGAAAAACACGTATCATGTGGTGAATAAAAATATAGCCTCAAGTAATTTTACTGACGGAATGAAGACAAAAGAGGGGATGCCATCCGGGGCATCCCCAAGCTTAGATGCTTGGTTGTCCTTGAATATTACCTTGGGGTTCCTTGGGCATCCCCATGCTTAGGCTCTTGCCACTCCTTATTCTGTAGTCCATCAAAACTTTACTCAAAACTTGAAAACTTCACAACACAAAACACAACGGAAAACTCGTGAGATCCGTTCGTGAAACAAAGAAAATAGCCACTTTTAGGTACTATTGTAAACTCATTCCAATTTTATATTGGTGTTATATCTACTGTATTCTAACTTCTCCATGCTTCATACCCCCTGATACTACCCATAGATTCATCAAAATAAGCAAACAACACAATAAAAACATAATCTGTCAAAAACAGAACAACTGTAGTAATCTGGACTTTAGCCAAACTTCTGTAACTCCAGAAATTCTGAAAAATTAGGAGAACAGAGGAAATTTGTATATCAATCTTGTGTAAAAAATCATAATTTTATCACGTTCCAGTGAATTTTAACAATTCTGCTACTGGACAAAAAAAGTTTCCGTTTTTCAGCAAAATCAAATCAACTATCACCATAGATCATCTCAAAGGTGGTCTTACTTATCTAACACACTAATTAAAACACTAAAACAAAATAATTACAGAAGTAATATTTTGCATTTATTCAAGATCAGAAGAAAAAACAAAAAACACAAAATAAAGTTGGGTTGCCACCCAACAAGCGTTATTGTTTAACGCCCCTAGCTAGCACTACTGCAGGATGCTGCTAACGTGACACTACGATCAGAGACCCTTCGGCAAAACTGTGTGCGATGCAATAATCGCAAACCATGGTGTAAAAAAGCCGTCAAAAAAGGTGGAAAACACTTGCGATGACGGATGCATCAAACACGGTTCGGATTTTGGTTGCGTGTGCGATGCAGGGCATACGGTTCAGTTCAATGAACTGTTTGCGATGAGGAAGAAGAACAGAAACGGGCAGCCAGATGAAGGCATGTGCGATATACGGCATACAGTTCACTCGGATTAACTGTTTGTGATGAGGAGGAACAACAGAAACGGGCAGCTAGATAAAGGTGTGTGTGATTGAGGGCATACACTTTAGAAGGATTAACTATTTGCGATTAGGCAACATAACAGAAACGGTCAGCCACATCAAAGTGTCTGCGATTGATGGCATACACTTCACACGGATGAACTGTTTGCGATTAGCCACAACAACTAGAAATAGTTAGACAGATCAACGTGTGTGCGCTAGACGGGCACACATTCTAATTAAAAGAAGCGTGCGCGATGGTAATAACGAGCGCGCACGGTTCTTGGAACAAGATGTGTGCTGACATTGCCTATTGCGGTGCACCCTATGGTGCTAACGCCATGTACGCGGCCGAGAAAGCGTGCCCACGTTACGCCTTCCGGGAATAGTGCCGCACTTAGAACCATCAATAAATTTCTAGCCTGCATCCCGTGACATTCCAAATTACGGCCACGCGTTATTTAATTGCAAACCTGTTCACACCGATCAAAACCTAAATGGTTTCACACTTAGGAGCGTATTAGTACTCGTTTATAAATACTACTATTCCAAGATGACTGCACATTCCTCCTCAACTCCTCATCCACAAAAACAAACAAGTCATTAATCATTGTTCCCTTGGGTCTGCCATGGCTAGCGTGAGTTATGGGTTGAGAGATTGCCACCAGGGACAGGCGAGCATTGAAGCGGAAGGACGAGTGATGTCCCTCCTCATCGCGAAAGCAGCCGGCATGTCCCGCCGTGTGGCCGTAGCAGCACAGAGGTCCCGCCGTGCCGCCGAAGCAGCTCGAAGGTCCCGCCACGCCATCCATGCAGCAGACTGGTCCGGCCGCGCCGCGGAAGCAGAAGAGATGTCCCGCCGTGCCGCGAATGCAGCAGAGATGTCCTCCCGCGCCGCGGCGGCCTGGGAAAATGTCTCGCGGGCAGGCGAGGACTCTTACAGGTGCATGCATGCGATCGTCCATAGCCAGATGGATCAGATATCCGGCTGGGCGAGGTTGCAGGACGACATGAAAGCCTCTTTTGAACAGGCTACCGGCGTCATCCGGCAACTAAATGAGAGCAATGCAAAGCTCCTGGCCGAGCGCGACCTGCTTAGGGCGAAGATCGTCGGAAGTGCGGAGCAACAGGAGGAGACCACTGCCTTGTTGAAGAGGACCGGCGTGAAGGAAATATGCCCTAGAGGCAATAATAAAGTTATTATTTATTTCCTTATATCATGATAAATGTTTATTATTCATGCTAGAATTGTATTAACCGGAAACATAATACATGTGTGAATACATAGACAAACAGAGTGTCACTAGTATGCCTCTACTTGACTAGCTCGTTGATCAAAGATGGTTATGTTTCCTAGCCATAGACATGAGTTGTTATTTGATTAACGGGATCACATCATTAGGAGAATGATGTGATTGACTTGACCCATTCCGTTAGCTTAGCACTCGATCGTTTAGTATGTTGCTATTGCTTTCTTCATGACTTATACATGTTCCTATGACTATGAGATTATGCAACTCCCGTTTACCGGAGGAACACTTTGTGTGCTACCAAACGTCACAACGTAACTGGGTGATTATAAAGGTGCTCTACAGGTGTCTCCGAAGGTACTTGTTGGGTTGGCGTATTTCGAGATTAGGATTTGTCACTCCGATTGTCGGAGAGGTATCTCAATGCCCACTCAGTAATACACATCAGTATAAGCCTTGCAAGCATTGTGACTAATGAGTTAGTTGCGGGATGATGTATTACGGAACGAGTAAAGAGACTTGCCGGTAACGAGATTGAACTAGGTATCGAGATACCGACCATCGAATCTCGGGCAAGTAACATACCGATGACAAAGGGAACAATGTATGTTGTTATGCGGTCTGACCGATAAAGATCTTCGTAGAATATGTGGGAACCAATATGAGCATCTAGGTTCCGCTATTGGTTATTGACCGGAGAGGTGTCTCGGTCATGTCTACATAGTTCTTGAACCCGTAGGGTCCGCACGCTTAACGTTACGATGACAGTTATATTATGAGTTTATATGTTTTGATGTACCGAAGGTTGTTCGGAGTCCCGGATGTGATCACGGACATGACGAGGAGTCTCAAAATGGTCGAGACATAAAGATTGATATATTGGAAGCCTATGTTTGGACATCGGAAGTGTTCCGGGTGAAATCGGGATTTTTCCGAAGTACCGGGAGGTTACCGGAACCCCCCGGTAACTTAATGGGCCTTAGTGGGCCTAGGTGGAAGAGAGGAGAGGAGGCCAGGGCAGGGCCGCGCGCCCTTCCCCCCAGTACGAATAGGACAAGGAGAGGGGGGCGGCGCCCCCCCTTCCTTCCTCCCCTCCACCTTTTCCCCCTTCCTCTCCTAGTCCAACATGGAAAGGGGGGGAGTCCTACTCCCGGTAGGAGTAGGACTCCTCCTGGCGCGCCTCTCCTCCCTTAGCCGGCGGCCTCCCCCTTGCTCCTTTATATACGGGGGCAGGGGGGCACCTCTCTACACACAATTGATCAACGATCTTTTAGCCGTGTGCGGTGCCCCCCTCCACCATATTACACCTCGATAATATCGTAGCGGTGCTTAGGCGAAGCTCTGCGTCGGTAGAACATCATCATCGTCACCACGCCGTCGTGCTGACGAAACTCTCCCTCAACACTCGGCTGGATCGAAGTTCGAGGGACGTCATCGAGCTGAACGTGTGCTGAACTCGGAGGTGCCGTGCGTTCGGTACTTGATCAGTCGGATCGTGAAGACGTACGACTACATCAACCGCGTTGTGTTAACGCTTCCGCTATCGGTCTACGTGGGTACGTGGACAACACTCTCCCCTCTCGTTGCTATGCATCACCATGATCTTGCGTGTGCGTAGAATTTTTTTGAAATTACTACGTTCCCCAACAGGCGTCATCGTCGAGAAATTTATGGACGAGAATGCCATGCTGCGCATCGAGCGTAGAAGGCTGGTGGAGGAATCCGCGGATGCTGTCAAGCAGCATCTTGAGGATAAGAAAGAGCTCATCGCCGCTCACCGCTGAGACTAGTTCCCGCGGCCTGCAGCAACGCATCAAGAATGTAGAGATCAGCGAGCCAGATCGTTGTCTTCCTTCTTCTTTTGCCCTTGCGTATTTCGGGCGTTGCCGCATGTGGCTTTTTCTAATTGTG
The DNA here is from genome assembly GCF_002575655.3 of Aegilops tauschii subsp. strangulata. Classification (NCBI taxonomy): domain Eukaryota; kingdom Viridiplantae; phylum Streptophyta; class Magnoliopsida; order Poales; family Poaceae; genus Aegilops; species Aegilops tauschii. The sequence continues at coordinate 202,593,060 of NC_053035.3, read as the reverse complement.
TTCCTAAATATGTAAGACAATTATTATCCACCATCATCGTCCTTATATTCATCATGCTTGCTATAAGTCGTAGTCGATGCTATATAGGTCCGTCGGATCTTACATCAAGATCCGTGCAAAAATTTCTTTTCAGATTTTCATTTTTCTCTCTTAAATCTCATTCCAGTGAGACATAGCCACGCCATGAAACAGGAGCTCGGGCGCCACTAATGGAGACGTTGGGAGGGAGGTGCGCGGCGGATAGAGGTCAAAGGGCTTTCCTCCCGATGAGCACAAGCAGGGGTCTGATCGCACGCCTTCCGTACTCAAATAGCTACCCCGCACGGCACCTCCTAGCCAATAAAAAAGGGGACGCGTGGCGGCACGTAATTGGTAAGTAGAACGCCCACGGTTTCAATAATACTTGTGTTTCCGATTTGTGACGTGACAGCACTTGTTCCAAAATGACTTTGTTGATTGTTAATGTGTGCACCTTCGCAAATCGGACAGAAAAATTACCACAGCATGTTCATGCCATGTCATGACACCATGCCAAGCTCCATGATTTTCAGGCATGTTTTGGATTTACAGGAATAAAAAAACCAAGTTTCTCAATATTTCCTGCCGAGCCATGATGCCCAGATGTTTGAATTTCATTCCCATTTCTTGCATGGGACCTAGAAATTCACCCAAGGACACACATGTGATTTTTGAACCAACTTTGGGGCACTTGAGCATGTGCTTGTAGTTCAAATTTGAATTATGCAAATTAAATGACCAGAAATTCAATTAATGTATAAAAATGCCAAACGAACCCGGAATAATTCCAAAATTTAGCACAATACTTCTATTTGGTCTAATCTGCCTGTGTAAAAAAATTAAGGCGGGAGAATGAAGTGTACGTATGTCGTTTCGCACACGGAGGTGACATGTTCCCTCTCGGAACCACGAGCCTTCTTGAGAGAAGTTCCGGTTTGCAAGAAGCTTATACCAAAGCTTGTCCCAATTCGGCCAAAAAAATTACCGCAGCATGTTGGTGCCATGTCATGACACCATGCCAAGTTTCATGATTTTCAGGCGTGTTTTGGATTTACATGAATTAAATAACCAAGTTTCTCAATCATTCCGGCTGAGCCACACGCCCAGATGTTTGAATTTCATTCCCATTTCTTGTATGGGACCTAGAAATTCACCCAAGGACACACATGTGATTTTTCAACCAACTTTATTGCACAAGAGCTTGTGCTTGTAGTTAAAATTTGAATTATGCACATTAAATGCCTAGAAATTAAATTAATGTATAAAAAAGGCCAAACGAACCCGGAATAATTCCAAAATTTAGCACGATACTTCTATTTGGTCTAATCTGCCTGTGTAAAAAATTTTGCCACGGCATCTTGATGCCGCTCCATGATAGCATGCCAAGTTTCATGAATTTCGCATGAGTTTGGATTTACTAGAATTTCAAAACAAGGTATGTCAATGTTTTGCCGGCAGTCAATAGTGCCCTGGTGTAGGATTCCCATTTCTTGCATGGGACCTAAGTATGCACCAAAGGACAAAGATTTGATTTTTCAACCAATTTATATGCACTGGAGCATGTGCATGTATTTCAAATTTGAATTATGCACATAAAATGCCTAGAAAACAGAGTTAATGTATAAAAATGTCCAAGCGAACCCCGAAAAAATCCAAAACTTAACAAAACACTCCTGTTGTTCTATGTTGACACTAGAAATTTTTTGAAAGCAATAAGAGGCAACGGATATCGTTTCGTCACCAAAGGTGGCACGTTCCCTACCGAAACCATCAGGCTTGTTGTGAGAAGCTCTAGTTTGTGAGAAGCTTATACCCAAATCTGCCCCAAATGGGACAAAAAATTTACCACGACATGTTGATGCCGCTCCATGATACCATGCCAAGTTTTATGAATTTCAGACGAGTTTTGGATTTACTAGAATTTAAAAACCAGGTATCTCAACATTTTGCCGGCAATCAACAGTGCCCTGGTATTTGAAATTCATTCCCATTTCTTGCATGGGACCTAAGCATGCACCCAAGGACACAGATTTGATTTTTCAACCAACTTATATGCACTGGAGCATGTGCATATGTATTTCAAATTTGAATTATGCACATAAAATGCCTAGAAAACCCAATTAATATATAAAAATGTCCAAACGAACCCCGAAAAATTCCAAAACTTAATACAACACTCCTGTTGTTCTATGTTGACATTAGAAATTTTTTGAAAGCAATAAGAGGCAATGGATATCGTCTCGTCCCCAAAGGTGGCACGTTCCCTACCGAAACCATCAGGCTTGTTGTGAGAAGCTCTGGTTTGTGAGAAGCTTATACCCAAACCTTCCCCAAATGGGACAAAAATTTACTACGGCATGTTGATGCCGCTCCATGATAGCATACCAAGTTTCATGAATTTCAAAAGAGTTTAAAAACCAGGTATCCCAACGTTTGCGGCCGAGTGACGGTGGCAGGGTGTTTGACATTCATTCCCATTTCTTGCATGGGACGTAAGCATGCAACCAAGGACACGGATTTGAATTTTCAACCAATTTATATGCATTAGAGCATGTGCATGTAGTTTAAATTTGAATTATGCACATAAATGCATTGAAAACTCAATTAATGTATAAAAATATCCAAACAAACCCCAAAAAATCCCAAACATTAACACAAAACTCCTGTTGTTCTATGTGACACTAGGAAAATAATTGAAATCAAGAAGAGGCAATGGATATCGTTTCATCCAGAAAGTTGAAACGTTCCCTACCGAAACCATCACACTTGTTGTGAGAAGCTTATACCCAAACCTGTCCCAAATGGGACAATTTTTTTACCACGACATGTTGATGCCGCTCCATGATAGCATGCCAAGTTTCATGAATTTCGGACGACTTTTGCATTTACTAGAATTACAAAAGCAAGTACGTCGATGTTTGCCGGAGAGCCACAGTGTCGTGGTGTTTTAAATTCATCCCCATTTCTTGCATGGGACATAAGCATAAACCCATGGACACATATATGATTTTACAACCCATGTTGGTGCACCGGAGCATGTGCATGTAGTTTAATTTTGAATTGCGCACCTGAAATGAATAGAAAACCAATTTAATGTATAAAATGTCCAAACGAACCTTGAATTATTCCAATTCTTTTTCGACACACATATAGTTGCATGTTCACTGCAGATAAAAGTTCTAGTAATTCAAACACTGTCCATTGCCGCTGTGACCCCATTATGTAATTCAAATCAAGATGAAAAATCAAGTAGATCCCACACAGTTTATTATCACCGACGGTGTGAGATGCAGGACAAAATATCCTGGAGCACCGTCGGTGTATAGTACGCCTATGGCTTACGCGAGAAGGTGTGTCGGCTATAGTCCATAGCCGGCGTGTCAAGCACACAAGCTCGCTCCCCAAATACTCCCGCCTCTACATCCCTCGCAATCTCGAAAATATTACTGCCTCATAATCTCGAAAATATCTACTGCCTGGAAGGTTTTAATGTTTGATAGCACACGATTAGTATGTGCAGACCATGTGCGATGTCTCTTACTCCTGTTCTACTTCAGTCCCTTGATTCAAATTTTTAGTAGCCCCGGCATTTTACTCCCGCCTCTGCATCCCTCGTAATCTAAAAAATATCTGCCTCCCTTGATCCAAATTTTCAGTAGCCCTGCCTTGTTATCCCGCCTAGTAAAATTTTCAGTTGCCGCAGTATTTCTTCAAAGACCACCTTGCCCCCCTCCACACACACCACACACTCCCCAAAACCTCCGCTCACATAGACACACACCGCCCCCGAAACCATTTGTAGGTCGCCGCCATCGCCGCCTCCTCCATCCTCAACCTCTGCCTGTGTGCCTGGGAGCTCGAGGAGCCAATGGCCAAAAAGAGGTTTATCGCGGCCATTTCGCCCGACGCCGGCGAGGTGGCCGCCAAGGTGTCCACGTCGTCCTCTGCGGACTCGATCCACCGTCGCTGGTCCCATGATCCGCCCGACGCCGCGCCCCTACGCCGGTTCGAGGACTTCCCCGTTCTCCCTCGAACCCAGCAGTCGACGAGGTCCTACCTTGGGGTCCGGCAGCGACGGTGGGGGACGTGGGTCGCCGAGATTACAGATCGGGAGACCCACACCCGCCGGTGGCTCGGTAGCTTCCACACGGCCGAGCTCGCGACCATGGAGTACGACCGCTGGCAGGTCCGCTACCACGGCGCGGCGGCCAGGCTCAGTTTCCGCTTCGGCACATGTCCGGTCGACCTCGTTCCGCTGGAGCCAGGGGTGGTGAGCTCGGCTATGGTGCGGGAGGACCACGAGGCATGGGAGCGCCTCGAGGCCGAGGTCGCCGACGAGGCCTACATGCAAGAGCTCCACCGGCAGCACCCGGAGCTCATGGAGGTGGAGTAGGCGATCTTTGCTGGCGCGGAGGGCGGCGAGGTTATCGCGCTCTCCACCGATGATGAGGTCGAAGGCGGTGAGGACGGCGGCACGGAGGGCGGCGAGGTTATCGTGCTCTCCTCCGATGACGAGGTCGAAGGCGGCAAGGACGGCGGCGCGGAGGGCGTCGAGGTGGGCCCCGAGGACGAGGAGATCGACATCGACGAGTGGAGGAGTGGCTTCCGCAACGACCCCGACGACGGCACTGGCCCGGACCCGGCTCGCGGGACACCGTACATGACGAGGAAGGATTGGCTCGACCTCTACTTCGACCGAAAGTAGTTTAACTTAGTTTAAATTTATGTTTTATGTTCGGTTATGCAAAACTATCTATGTTTATGTTTGAATGCATGCTACTTTCGATTGAACCTGCTTTGAACTTGACCAAATTGAAGTTTACAACGTTAAGTTTAGGGGATCGACTAGAAAAGGCCAAAAATTTCTGGAGTATATATATATCCACTAAGAGTTTTAGTCCTTTAACTTTTAAAGGATTGGCTAGAGATGGCCTTATGACTTATTTATTTTAGTTCTTCATAGTGTGATGCTTTATATGTGCAACTATTTGCCGTGCAGTAAAATTTCATCAATAACAGTTTCAACAAATACCACTATGAATTACGATATTTGGTTGTTGTTAAGGATATTGCAGTTAACATGCCTTTTCTATTTTTTTAACAATAACTAGTGTACTTTAGACACGCACAATAACAGTTTACTGACTATTTGCTTGTTTTTAAATGTTATGCCTGATACAGTTAACACACCTTCCCACTTCTTGTTTTGCTTAACTAGCGTGCTTAAGCCTGCACATTGAAGCTACATAGCAACATGCATTGTACAGAATGACTAAATATGCAATCCCAGGCTACATAGCAACAAGGAAGAGTGTTACCTTAATGTTCTGATGATTTCTGGATATACTTGTAATAAAATATTATATAATGGTATGGAGGGAGTGTTGTACTACATCATTTTTCAATTGTTGTTTAGCTTCTAATATTAACTTGGTGCTTTTAGGTACATATGTCATTGCCAAAGATCCACACTTCGACCCTTTCTGCGTATGGGGCAATGAGATATTCATGAACCAACATCAAGTGAGGAAATTGATAAAGATTGTTATTAAAATGGGTCAAAAGATGTCAATCGAACTATTTGTTTACACTTTATGCAAGACAACAGTGAACTGCAGGATGGTAACTAAGAACCATGTAGCCTTCTTTTTACTGCCCGTAATGAGTTGTGTTAGATGACAATGTCTGAATCTTTTTTCCTTTATAGTGGATCCTGAAGCAGTTTACTCAAGATTACCTCTCAAACTACATGATTGGCAGCCGGTCATCACAAGGGTTTGGACTAGAGTCGTGCGTGCCTTCTGCATCCAGGAGAGCATAATAGGGCCATTCCGCTTCACCTTGTTCAGCAACCAGAATGTTTGTCGCCTCTTTCTTTTCCATCTGTAATAGTACAAGTATAGAACCCTGGTTCATCATTCTTTATTTGGTGCTTATGTAATTGTTAAACAAATGTACCTGTGAATCAAATAATGCATTGCTTGTTTCAACCTGATGGATATGAATAAAGCTATAGCCTACTTTCGAGTTTAAATTAGGTACAATTTTAAATAGCAGCAATTAAATTAGGGCAAAATTACGGTGTGCAGGTCATTACAGCGCACACAGTTAATAAAGCACAGCGTGTGCGATATACATCATAATTCGACACGGTTCACGGAGAGGAAACATGTGTAACAGTGCACATAGTTGTCGTTTGCAAAGCATGTGTGATGTCAGACACTATCACATACGATGCGGGAAAACAAAATGTATGTGATTGTCTACTTATCGTACACGGTTTATAATCATGAACTGTTTGTGATGTGCCAGGCATCGTAACCGTAGAGCCAGTTTGGTACGTGCCTGGAAAACTCCCGTGCCTAGACTCTGCCTGGTTTTAGGTAAAACCACAAAACTCCGACTGTGATGGCAATACGAGCACAAACGAGTAGCAAGGATGAAACGTTCGGGATATTCGAGATATCGGAAACGATTATATAGGGACAACTATATGCATCAAGGCTCCCTATCCCTGACGGTTTCTGGGTCGTGTGGGAATGACCCCCCTATCGCCCACACTCACTTGGCGACAGTTCCAAATGCCATCGCGGAAAGGGGTTAAAAACTGTTTGTATAGCACCGACGCATACTAGTGTAGGTATAATGCATAGATATACGTATTGTCATCTTTGGTTGCAATCCATAAGTAGCCCTCATAATAGATTCATAGGCAACATAATTTTCTTTCTTGTAAAGTTTTCCATGCCTTTCCTTAACAGAAATCGGAATCTAATGTTTCCTTCTTTCATATCAATAAATTCACCAATCATTGTAAGGAAAGGTCTACCAAGTATAATAGGGCATGAAGGATTGCAGTCTATATCAAGCACAATAAAATCTATGGGCACATAATTCCTATTTGCAACAATAAGAACATCATTAATCCTTCCCATAGGTTTCTTAATAGTGGAGTCCGCTAGATGCAAATTTAAAGAACAATAATCAAGTTTATGCAAACCTGTCATATCACATAGAGTTTTTGGAATAGTGGAAACACTAGCACGCAAATCACACAACGCATTGCACTCATAATCTTTAATATTAATTTTGATAGTAGGTTCCCATTCATCACAAAGCTTTCTAGGGATTAAAACTTCCAACTCAAGTTTTTCTTCAAAAGATTTCATCATAGCATCAACAATATGTTTAGTAAAAACTTTATTTTGATTATAAGAATGAGGTGAATTAAGCATGGATTGCAACAAGGAAATACAATCAATCAAAGAACAATCATCATAATTAAATTCCTTGAAATCCAAAACAGTGGGTTCATCGCTACTTAAAGATCTTCACCCACCAAATTATTGGGACGCCTTCAAGCTAAAGTTGACTCATCTCCTGTCCCTTCTTTATCAAGTTTTATATTAGTAAACAAAGATTCAATAGAAGTCACACCAATCACTATAAGATCTTCATCATTATTATCATGAAAACTAGAAGAACATGCTTTTTCTAGCCAATCTCTCTTAGCGGTTCTCTCTCTACTTTCATTAATAGAAATTTTAATAGCTTTCACAGGCTCATTAATAATAATATTGGGTGGCATAGATCTAATCTTAAAAGAATCAATCTCTTGAGAAATTCTATCCACGTTTCTAGCCAAATCGTCAATCTTAAGCAATTTTTTCTTCTACCATAGCATTGAAAATGTTTTGAGAATTAATGAAATCTTTAATATTATTCTCAAGATCAAAGGTTATCTTATTATAATTTCCATAATAATTGTTGTAGGAATTACCATAATTATTAGAGGAATTACTAGGAAACGACCTAGGATTAAAATTGCCCCTATATGCGTTATTACCAAAATTGTTCCTACAAACAAAATTCACATCCATAGATTCATTATTATTGTCAATCAAACTGTACAAAGGCATATCATTAGGATCAATAGGAGCACTCTTACTAGCAATCAATTTTGTAAGTTCATCCATCTTTCCACTCAAAGTATTAATTCCTTCAATCGCATGCACTTTTTTACTAGTAGAAGATATTTCGGTATGCCATTGAGGGTAATTTGCCATAATATTATCTAGGAGTTTAGTAGCTTCTCCTAATGTGATTTCCATAATAGTACCTCCGACAACGGAATCTAAAAGATTTCAAGATGCCAAATTCAATCCAGCATAAATTTTTTGTATGATCATCCATAAACTTAAACCATGAGTATGGCAATTTCTTATCATCAATTTCGTCCTATCCCAAGATTGTGCAACATGTTCATGATCAAGTTGCTTGAAATTCATTATATCATTCCTAAGGGAGATGATCTTATCGGGAGGAAAAACACTTGAAAATAAAAGCATCTTTACACTTATTCCATGAATCAATACTATTTTTAGGCAAAGAAGAAAACCAAGTTTTAGCACGATCTCATTGTGAGAACGGAAATAGCTTCAATTTAACAATATCATTATCCACATCTTTTTTCTTTTGCATATCACACAACTCAACGAAAGTATTTAGATGGGATGCAACATCTTCATTAGGACTACCAGAAAATTGTTCTTTCATAACAGGATTCAACAAAGCGGCATTAATTTCATAAGATTCCGTACTAGTGGAGAGAGCAATCGGAGTACTAATAAAATCATTATTATTACTGTGGGGAAAATCACACAACTTGGTATTCTCTTGAGACATCGTGACAAAGCAAGCAATCTAGCACACAAGCAAACAGAAAGCAAACAAAAAGACGAACGGGAAGAAGGCGAATAAAAAGGCAAAAAAATTGTGTTTTTCTGAAAATGTTTGAGAAGTGGGGGAGAGGAAAACGAGAGGAAAATGGCAAATAATGTAAGTGCAAGAGATGAGAGTTTATGATAGGTACTTGGTAGACTTGATATAGAACCTCCCCGGCAACGGCGCTAGAAATTCTTCCTGCTACTTCTTGAGCTTGCGTTAATTTTCCCTTGAAGAGGAAAGGGTGATGCAACAAAGTAGAGATAAGTATTTCCCTCCGTTAAGAACCAAGGTAGCAATCCAGTAGGAGGAACACACAAGTCTCCAATAGATACACCTGCACAAACTAACGAACACTTGCACACAACGCGAAAAAGGGGTTGCCAATCCCTTCTTGGTCACTAGAAAGAGTGAGATCTGATAGAGATAGGTATAAAAGATAACAAAAAGATAAAGTAAATAAATTGCAGCAAGGTATTTTTGGATTTTTGGTTTTATAGATCTGAAAAAATATGGTAAAAATAGACCCGGGGGGGGGGCATAGGTTTCATTAGAGGCTTCTCTCTTGAAGAAAGCATACGGTGCGTGAACAAATTACTGTTGAGCAACTGATACAAAAGCGCGTAGTTATGATGACATCTAAGGCAATGGTCATGAATATAGGCATCACGTCCATGACAAGTAGACCGAAATGGTTCTGCATCTACTACTATTACTCCACACATCGACCACTATCCAGCATGCATCTAGTGTATTAAGTTAACAAGAATGGAGTAACGCCTTAAGCAAGATGACATGATGTAGAGGGATAGATCCAAGCAATATGGTAAAAAAAACCATCTTTTTATCCTTAATGGCAACAATACAATACGTGCCTCGCTACCCCTTCTGTCACTGGGTGAGGACACCACAAGATTGAACCCAAAACAAAGCACCTCTTCCATTGCAAGATAGATCAATCTAGTTGGCCAAACCAAGTCAATAGATCGGAGAGAAATACAAAGCTATCTTAATCATGCATAAAAGAGCTCAGAGAAGACTCAAATAATATTCAAAGATAATCTGATCATAAACCCACAATTCATCGGATCTCAACAAACGCACCGCAAAAGAAGATTACATCGAACAGATCTCCAAGAACATTGAGGAGAACATTGTATTGAAGATCAAAGAGAGATAAGAAGCCATCTAGCTAGTAGCTATGGACCCTTAGGTCCGTGGTAAACTACTCACGCATCATCGGAAGGGCAGCAAGGTTGGTGTAGAGGCCCTCCGTGATTGAATCCCCCTTCGGCAGAGTGCCAGAAAGGGCCCCAAGATGGGATCTCACGAGAACAGAAGCTTGCGTTGCGGCAGAAAAGTATTTTTAGTGTGCCCCTGGTGTACAGGGAATATTTGGGTATTTATAGAGCTGGAATTGGGGTTAGGGGCCTACGAGGGGCCACAAGCTTGTAGGGTGCCCCCGTGGGGCACGCCCTGTGAGCTTGTGACCCACTCTTGGCTCTCATGTCCTCCTCCCAAAGCTTCGTGGTTGTCTTCTGGTCGAAGAAAGTTTCTCAAAAAGTTTCATTCCGTTTGGACACCGTTTTCTATTGATTTTCTATAAAAGACAAAAACAAGGGGAAAATAGCAACTCGCACTGGGCACTAGGTTAATAGGTTAGTCCCAAAAAAAGATATAAAATAGCATATTAATGCATATAAAACATCCAAGATGGATAATATAATAGCATGGAACAATCAAAAATTATAGATACATTGGAGACGTATCAAAATGTCCTACTCTCTACCATAGGTCACGCCGAAATTCGTCGGAAATTTCGGCATGACCTTTGCTAAAAAGTGGACATATCAAGCGCTTGAAATTCGCGGGAACGGAAATGAATCAACATTCCAAAAAAACATGTCCACTTCAAATTTGCATATAACAGGAAGAAAGATATAGAACTTGAAGAAAAATGCAAGATAGCTAGTGGAGTGCAAGAACTCATTTTTCTTCAAAATATTTGAAACTTAATTCAGCACTTGTCAAATTTGGTACTAAATTCAGCACTTGACAAATTTCATATAGGGTTCATATAAACTAGAGCACTAGCACACTCCAAATTTGAATTCTAGGAATTTGTTGAATTTGAACCAGGGGTTCACACTCCAAATTTTAGTAATAGGAAGTTTTAATCCTAGGGTTCAAAATAGCTATTGTCCTAATCTGATTCCTAGGTAAATTTTGTACCCTAGAATAGTGATAATACCGAAACCCTAAATCCCCAATTACCGAAACCCTAAATTCCTAGGTAATTTTCTATCCTAATGGTTAATTTGACCTAAATTCCTAGAAAAAAATCATATTGCTTATCCCTAAATCACTATGCATAGTACTACTAATCCTAGGCTTCGTTCATACATAATAATTCAGCACTTGTCAAAAAAATTCCTACTGCTTTATCCCTAATTCCTACTACAGAGAAAGAGAGGAAGTGAGAGAGGAGGGGTAAGTGGGGGACTTATAGTTGGGGTGTCGGTCGCAAAGCACGAGGCAGAGGCAACGACGGCGTCGAGGAGGAGGTAGAGGCGACATCGGCGTTGAGGAGGAGGCAGAGGCGATGGCGAGGAGGAGGTAGTGCGGGCAGCGATCAGCGTCGAGGAGGAGGCAGTGCGGGCGGCGGGCGGCGGCGAGGAGGAGGCAGTGCGGGTGGCGGTCGGCATCAGCAGCGATCGGTGGCGGCAGTGGGCTATGTTAGAATTGGAGATAGGGGATATGGGGGAGGAATGAGAGGGAGGCCTGCACGGGCGGTGGTTATTCCGAAATAGCAGTAGCGAGGGTCCTGTACCCACGCTATAGCTAACTTACCTATAGCGTGGGTGTGTGCTACCTCTTGAGCACTGCGTTGGTTTTCCCTTGAAGAGGAAAGGGTGATGCAGTAAAGTAGCGTAAGTATTTCCCTCAGTTTTTGAGAACCAAGGTATCAATCCAATAGGAGGCCACGCTCAAGTCCCTCGCACCTACACAAACAAATAAAAACCTCGCAACCAACGTAATAAAGGGGTTGTCAATCCCTTCACGGTCACTTACGAAAGTGAGATCTGATCGATATGATAAGATAAGATTTTTGGTATTTTTATAATAAAGATACAAAGTAAAATAAAAGGCAATAAAAAATAGCTAAGTGTTGGAAGATTAATATGATGGAAAATAGACACGGGGCCATAGGTTTCACTAGTGGCTTCTCTCAAGAGCATAAGTATTACGGTGGGTGAACAAATTACTGTTGAGCAATTGATAGAATTGAGCATAGTTATGAGAATATCTAGGTATGATGATGTATATAGGCATCATGTCCGTGACAAGTAGACCGACTCCTGCCTGCATCATCTACTATTACTCCACACATCGACCGCTATCCAGCATGCATCTAGAGTATTAAGTTCCAAAGAACAGAGTAATGCTTTAAGTAAGATGACATGATGTAGAGGGATAAACTCATGCAATATGATATAAACCCCATGTTGTTATCCTCGATGGCAACAATACACACTAGTAGAAAAAGGACCTAATGTGAGACACATTAGTCCCGGTTTGATTTTGGCCCGGTACTAATGGTACCATTAGTGCCGGTTCGAACGGCTATGCATTAATGCTGGTTTGTGTTGAACCTTTAGTACCGGTTCGTGCCATGAACCGGTACTAAAGGGGTGGTGGCAGGCTGGCGTCAGGTCGGGGCCCCACGATCACCTTTAGTACCGGTTCGTGGCACAAACCGGTACTAAAGGGCTAACCTTTAGTACTGGTTCGTGCCATGAACCGGGACTAAAGGGGACTGACCTATAGTCCCGGTTGGAGACACAAACCGGGACTATAGGCAATTTTCAAACTCTACCCCCCCCCCCCCCCCCCCCCCGTGTATCGCCATTTCAGTTTTGAAAAAATCAAAAGAAAATGATAAAAACTTCAAAAAATAAAATCCTTCGAGAGGTAGTTATATTACTACATCTACTAGTAAGGAAAATTTGAAAACTTCAATTTGGACATGTTTTGCAAAAAGTGTAGGGAAAATGTAAAACGGCTATAACTTTTGCATACGATGTCAGAAAAAAACGTATAATATATCAAAAAATTCAGCACGAAAATCCGCATACGATTTTGACTGCCTAGGGCCTGTTTGCAATTTTTTAGAATCCTCAAATTCCAAAAGAAAAAAAGATATGCTCAAATTTCAGTTTGTTTGGTTAAATCTGGTCAAACTATGGTCAAACTACTTATTCAAGAAGTATTAATGTTACTACATAATTATTCAAGAATATTAGTGTTACTAAATAATTATTTCAATTTTTTGAATTTTGGTTAAATCTGGTCAAACTATGGTCAAACTATGGTCAAACTATGGTCAAACTGTGGTCAAACTTATTCAAAAAAATTTAGTGTTACTAAATAATTACTGTTTTTTAGAATAATAGTTTCAAACTCAAACGGTGAAACGTGTGACCTAATGCTCAAGGTAAACTGCTGAGGGTTAATAGGATTGTCAGCTTACATTTGTCAGGAAAACAACAAGTGCAGACTTGGAAAGTAGAGGGAATAGAACTCCGAAGTTAAGCGTGCTCAGGCTGGGGGAGTGAGAGGATAGGTGACCGGCCGGGAAGTTAGACGATTTGGAATGAGTGATCCACACTTGAGTAGTTAAGAGGGGTGATTAGAGACTAAATCATCAAATAATTTAGAAAATTGAAAATCGAAAAAAAATTCAAATTTTTTTTCCAAAATTTTAAGAATTTTTTTAAAAAAAAACCTTTAGTACCGGTTGGTAACACCAACCGGTACTAAAGGTCCCCCATACCACAGCGCGAGCTCACGCCACGTGGTGGGCCTTTAGTGGCGGTTCGTGCCGAACCGGTACTAAAGGGGGGGCCTTTAGTCTCCACTGTTTAGTGCCGGTTGCAGAACCGGCACTAAAGGCCCTTAAGAACCGGTGATAAAGCTTTGTTTTCTACTAGTGACAATACGTGCCTTGCTTCCCCTACTGTCACCGGGAAAGGACACCGCAAGATTGAACCCAAAGCTAAGCACTTCTCCCATTGCAAGAAAGATCAATCTAGTAGGCCAAACCAAACTGATAATTCGAAGAGACTTGCAAAGATAACCAATCATACATAAAAGAATTCAAAGAAGATTCAAATATTGTTCATAGATAAACTTGATCATAAACCCACAATTCACCGGTCTCAACAAACACACCGCAAAAGAAGATTACATCGAATAGATCTCCACGAGAATTGTGGAGAACTTTGTATTGAGATCCAAAGAGAGAGAAGAAGCCATCTAGCTAATAACTATGGACCCGAAGGTCTGAGGTAAACTACTCACACATCATCGGAGAGTCTATGGTGTTGATGTAGAAGCCCTCCGTGATCAATGCCCCCTCTGGCAGGACGCCAGAAAAGGCCCCAAGATGGGATCTCACAGGTACAGAAGGTTGCGATGGTCGAATTAGGTTTTCTTGGATGCTTCTATTGGTTTGGGGGTACGTAGGTATATATAGGAGGAAGAAGTACGTCGGTGGAGCAACGTGGGCCCCACGAGGGTGGAGGGCGCGCCCAGGGGGTAGGCGCGCCCCCTGCCTCGTGCTCTCCTGGTTGATTTCTTTACGTAGATTCCAAGTCCTCTGGATCACGTTTGTTCCGAAAATCACGTTCCCGAAGGTTTCATTCCGTTTGGACTCCGTTTGATATTCTTTTTCTGCGAAACTCTGAAATAGGCAAAAAACAACAATTTGGGCTAGGCCTCCGGTTAATAGGTTAGTCCCAAAAATAATATAAAAGTGTATAACAAAGCCCATTAATCATCCAAAATAGAATATAATAGAGCATGAAGCATCAAAAATTATAGATACGTTGGAGACGTATCAAGCATCCCCAAGCTTAATTCCTGCTCGTCCTTGAGTAGGTAAATGATAAAAACAGAATTTTTGATGTGGAATGCTACTTGGCATACTTTTTAATATAACCCTCTTAATTGTGGTATGAATATTCAGATCCGAAAGTTTCAAGATAAAAGTTTAATGTTGACATAAAAGTAATAATACTTCAAGCATACTAACTAAGCAATTATGTCTTCTCAAAATAACATCGCCAAAGAAAGTTCATCCCTACAAAATCATATAGTTTAGTCATGCTCCATTTTCGTCACACAAGAATGCTCTCATCATGCACAACCCCGATGACAAGCCAAGCAATTGTTTCATACTTTAGTAATCTCAAACTTTTTCAACCTTCACGCAATACATGAGCGTGAGCCATGGATATAGCACTATGGGTGGAATAGAATATAATGATGGGGGTTATGTGGAGAAGACAAAAAAGGAGAAAGTCTCACATCAACGCGGCTAATCAACGGGCTATGGAGATGCCCATTGATTGATGTTAATGCAAGGAGTAGGGATTGCCATGCAACGGGTGCACTAGAGCTATAAATGCATAAAAGCTCAACAAAAGAAACTAAGTGGGTGTGCATCCAACTTGCTTGCTCACGAAGACCTAGGGCATTTGAGGAAGCCCATTGTTGGCATATACAAGCCAAGTTCTATAATGAAAACTTCCCACTAGTATATGAAAGTGACAAAACAAGAGACCTCTCTATCATCAAGATCATTGTAACGCCCCGAGACCGACGCTCCAGATGCGCTCCATGTTTTGCGTGTCAGCTCTATTATCTATTTGTTTGTTGCTTTCATCATCGCATCATTCGCATTGCATCGGCGCTCTGTTGCCGTCATTGTTTTCAAAACTTGCATCCGCTCATACTTGCCGCGTCCCCCCTTGCTTTCGTTGACCGTTTCGAGACCTACCACACTTGCAACGTTGCTCCTCGTTTTCTCTCTTGTCTTCTCCGGGGCCTTTTGTCAGACACTTTGTCTTTGTCGACCCCGCTCAGACCACCCCTCGCGCGCGTCCGAAAATTGTCCCGAACCCGACCCGGGTTGTTGTTACCATTGGGTCCGGATCATCCCCAAACATCTACAAAACATCACCGTTTTGTTTGTTGGACGCTCTAGCCTACTTATTATCGACCGCCCGATTACGATCGGACGGATAGCGTTAAACCCCTACCCTAATCCCCTACCTATATAATAGTCCAACCCTAGCCTAAACCTATTCCCCTCTTTGCGCCGCCACCCACTCACCCTGTTCCTCGGGATGCTTCCCCGACCAACCACCTTGCGATCCATTCCACCCAACCAGATCGCACCGACTGCCTCCCTCGTTTTCAGCATCGAACCAGCCTCCAGATCCCCTCGCCCTCCACCTCGCTCAATCCAGCGCCTCCCTATCCTCTCCATCGCCTCCTCCCCGCGTCCAGCCGCTGAGCCCATCTAGATGCCGCCGCTGCTCCTGTCCCTGAGCCACTGGAGCACCGCCCCACTTCTGCCTCCCCGTTCGAACGCCCATGGCCTTGTGCCCCTGCTGTCCTAGCAACAGCAGCAACAACCTCACCGGAGTCGCCACCGGGGCTTCAGCCATGCCCGTGCCCTCCTCCACGCGCTGCCCCGCCGGGCATCTCCTGCAGCCGAGTCCCTCTCCCCGGCGCCCGCGTCGCCAAGTACCTCGACCAGCCGGAGCTTCTTCCAGCCTCGCGCGCCCGAGCCCCCGAGCTCCTCTGGTCGCGCACGAGCTCCGTGACCCCGACGGCCACTTCATCAGTCTCGTCGCCGCCGTTGACTCGCAGGCCAGCACCTTGCCTCCTCCTGCCGACGCCCTCCGCCACCCAGGCGAGCCCCCGTCACGCCCTCTCGTTCCTCCATTTTCCTCCTCTCTGCATCTCAGCTCTCTCTCTGTTTATGAGCACAGGAGGTGTGGAGCATCGCGTCGTCGTCCTCGGTCGTTGCCGCCCGCCGTTGTTCTTCACCGGATCCGGCATCACGTCCCCTGATCCGCTCCCTCCGCCGACGAGCATCCACCAGGCCACCCCGGCCAGCCTTCGACCACCTCCAGGTCACGCCGTCGGGCCTCCCTCGCGCCCTCTCTTCCTTTCCCTTCCCCCTCTCTCTGTCTCACCTCTCTCTGTCTCTCTTCGTCAGGGACAGGAACCAGACGAGCCCAGCTGCGGCCTCGCCAGAGAGCTCCCCCGCGCCCGTTCCATCGCGCCGCGCCTGTCCAGCCTTTGCTCGAGCTCGTCGTCCCCTGCGCCTCAAGTTCCTCCTGCCGGAGCCCCAAGTCCGCCTCTGCCCTGCGCCAAGTCCTGCGCCCCTGCTTCGTCTCGCTGCGGGAGGAGCAGAGAGCCAGCGCCAAGCCCTCCCTGCGTTGACCCGTTCAAGCGCCAGCATGGCCAGCCTCCTGGGCCGCAAGCACGCCCGAGGCCCAGATCTGCGCCGATTGGGCCACCTCCTCTTAGCTGGGCTTGGCCCATGGGTGAGCTCCCCACAGCTCCTCTCTGTTGGCCCAACATGCACCAGATTCGGCCTGCCATGTTTTTTTCTGCTCTGGACGAATTTCTCTATTATCCAGAGAATTACAGTTTTACAGAAAACCCCCTGTTCTTCATGCATTTAATAACTAATAAACCGTGCATCGGATTAAAATGATTTAAACATGTAAAATGCTTAGAAATTTGTGTAGTTTAATAATATGCCACTTTCACCCATGTTAAAATTGTTTAAAATGCTGTTTGATTAAATTTGCTCACATAACATGCTAAATGCTTTAATTCATAACTAAATAACCGTAGCTCGGATTTAAATAAACTTTATATGTAAATGGGGTAGAAAAATGCATAGATTAACATGGTGCACTTTATTTTGCTGTTTAACAACATTAAAATTTGTTTTTAGGGCAGAACAGTACCAAATCAAAATATGCACATGAGGATTTTCCGAAATTGTTGTTTGTTATTTCCGGCCTCATTTAAACTTGCCTAAATAGGTAGTTCCCTTATGCTTCACCTCTTGCCATGGTTAACAACATTTAATATTGTTGGGCACATAAACAAGAGCGAACAAAATAACTGGAATGTGGTGTTTCGTCAATTTGCTACTCGTTGCATATTGAGCTCCACTTAATTTGTAGTGTTGTTTGTTGCACTTTGCCATGCCATGCCATGCCTCATTAAACTGGACATGCATCATACTTGATTGTGCATCATGCCATGTTTCTGTGATGGTTGTTTACTATGTTGTTTGTTTCTTTCCGGGTCGCTTCTCTCGTTAGCTTCGGTTTCGTTCCAGGGTTGTGAGGATTCGTTCGACTACACCCGTTTGTCTTCTTCATGGACTCGTTCTTCTTCCTTGCGGGATCTCAGGCAAGATGACCATACCCTCGAAATCACTTCTATCTTTGCTTTGCTAGTTGTTCGCTCTATCGCTATGCCGCGCTACCTACCACTTGCTATACCATGCCTCCCATACTGCCATATCAGCCTCTAACCTTTTCACCCGTCCTAGCAAACCATTGTTTGGCTATGTTACCGCTTTGCTCAGCCCCTCTTATAGTGTTGCTAGCTGCAGGTGAAGATGAAGATTGCTCCATGTTGGATTATGTTCATGTTGGGATATCACAATATCTCTTATCTTAATTAATTCATGTATATACTTGGTAAAGGGTGGAAGGCTCGGCCTTATGCCTGGTGTTTTGTTCCACTCTTGCCGCCCTAGTTTCTATCATACCGGTGTTATGTTCCTTGATTTTGCGTTCCTTACGCGGTTGGGTGATTTATGGGACCCCCTTGACAGTTCGCCTTGAATAAAACTCCTCCAGCAAGGCCCAACCTTGGTTTTACCATTGGCCTACCTATGCCTTTTTCCCTTGGGTTCTGCAGACTCAAGGGTCATCTTTATTTACCCCCCGGGCCAGTTCTCCTTCGAGTGCTGGTCCAAATCGAGCGATGTCCGGCGCCCCCTGGGCAACCAGGGTCTATGCCAACCCGACGTCTGGCTCATCCGGTGTGCCCTGAGAACGAGATATGTGCAGCTCCTATCGGGATTTGTCAGCACAGCGGGCGGCTTTGCTGGTCTTGTTTTACCATTATCAAAATGTCTTGTAAACCGGGATTCCGAGACTGATCGGGTCTTCCCGGGAGAAGGTTTATCCTTCGTTGACCGTGAGAGCTTATAATGGGCTAAGTTGGGACACCCCTGCAAGGTATTATCTTTCGGAAGCGTGCCCGCGGTTATGTGGCAGATGGGAATTTGTTAACGTCCGGTTGTAGAGAACTTGACACTTGACCTTAATTAAAACGCATCAACCGTGTGTGTAGCCGTGATGGTCTCTTCTCGGCGGAGTCCGGGAGGTGAACACGGTTTCTGGGTTATGTTTGACGTAAGTAGGAGTTCAGGATCACTTCTTGATCATTGCTAGTTCACGACCGTTCCGTTGCTTCTCTTCTCGCTCTTATTTGCGTATGTTAGCCACCATATATGCTAGTGCTTGCTGCAGCTCCACCTCATTACCCCATCCTTTCCATTAAGCTTAAATAGTCTTGATCTCGCGGGTGTGAGATTGCTGAGTCCTCGTGACTCGCAGATACTTCCAAAACAGCTGCAGGTGCCGATGATACCAGTGCAGGGGACGCAACTGAGCTCAAGTGGGAGCTCGATGAAGATCTTGTTCGTTGTGTTGTTTCTTTTCATGTTGATCAGTAGTGGTGCCCAGTTGGGACGATCAGGGATCTAGCAGTTGGGTTGTCTTATTTTATTTTGGTTCCGTAGTCGGACCTATGTGTGGATTTTGGATGATGTATGATTTATATTTATGTATTGTGTGAAGTGGCGATTGTAAGCCAATTCTTTATCCCATTCTTGTTCATTACATGGGATTGTGTGAAGATGACCCTTCTTGCGACAAAACCACAATGCGGTTATGCCTCTAAGTCGTGCCTCGACACGTGGGAGATATAGCCGCATCGTGGGTGTTACAATCATGGTGCTACTTTGAAGCACAAGTGTGGAAAAAAAGGATAGTAGCATTCTCCCTTTTTATTTTCTTTTTTTTGGGCCTCCTTTTTTTATTTGGCCTTTCTCTTTTTTTGGGACAATGCTCTATGAATGATGATCATCACACCTCTATTTATTTACAACTCAATGATTACAACTCGATACTAGAACAAAGTATGACTCTATATGAATGCCTGCGGCGGTATACCGGGATAGGCAATGAATAAAGAGTGACATGTATGAAAAATTATGAATGGTGGCTTTGCCACAAATACGATGTCAACTACATGATCATGCAAAGCAATATGACAATGATGAACGTGTCATGATAAACGGAACAGTGGAAAGTTGCATGGCAATATATCTCGGAATGGCTATGGAAATGCCATAATAGGTAGGTATGGTGGCTGTTTTGACGAAGATATAAGGAGGTTTATGTCTGACAGAGCGTATCATATCACGGGGTTTGGATGCACCGGCGAAGTTTGCACAGACTCTCTATGTGAGAAAGGGCAATGCACGGTACCGAAGAGGTTAGCAATGATGGAAGGGTAAGAGTGTGTATAATCCACGGACTCAACATTAGTCATAAAGAACTCACATACTTATTGCAAAAATCTACAAGTCATCAAAAACCAAGCACTAAGCGCATGCTCCTAGGGGGATAGATTGGTAGGAAAAGACCATCGCTCGTCCCCGACCGCCACTCATAAGGAAAACAATCAAAGAACACCTCATGTTTCAAATTTGTTACATAACGTTTACCATACGTGCATGCTACGGGACTTGCAAACTTCAACACAAGTATTTCTAAATTTCACAACTACTCAACTAGCACAACTTTAATATCACTACCTCCATATCTCAAAACAATCATCAAGCATCAAACTTCTCTTAGTATTCAGCACACTCATAAGAAAGTTTTTACTAGTCTTGAATACTTAGCATCTTAGGATTAATTTCCCTATTTATGCAAATAACCATGCTGTTTAATACTCTCAAAATAATATAAGTGAAGAATGAGAGAATAATAGTTTCTATAAAACAAAACCACCGCCGTGCTCTAAAATACATAAGTGAAGCACTAGAGCAAAAACTATATAGCTCAAAAGATATAAGCGAAGCGCATAGAGTGTTCTAATAAATTCCGAATCATGTGTGTCTCTCTCAAAAGGTGTGTACGGCAAAGATGATTGTGGTAAACTAAAAAGCAAAGACTCAAATCATACAAGACGCTCCAAGCAAAACACACATCATGTGGTGAATTAAAATATATCTCCAAGTAAAGTTACCGATGGAAGTAGACGAAAGAGGGGATGCCTTCCGGGGCATCCCCAAGATTTGGCTTTTTGGTGTCCTTAGATTATCTTGGGGTGCCATGGGAATCCCGAAGCTTAGGCTCTTGCCACTCCTTGTTCCATAATCCATCAAAACTTTTACCCAAACCTTGAAAACTTCACAACACAAAACTTAACAGAAAATCTCGTGAGCTCCGTTAGCGAAAGAAAGCAAAACACCACTTCAAGGTACTGTAATGAACTCATTATTTATTTATATTGGTGTTAAACCTACTGTATTCCATCTTCTCTATGGTTTATAAACTATTTTACTGGCCATAGATTCATCAAAATAAGCAAACAACACACGAAAAACAGAATCTGTCAAAAATAGAACAGTTTGTAGTAATCTGTAACTAATGCAAACTTCTGGAACTCCAAAAAATCTATCAAAATAGGACGACCTAGAAATTTGTTTATTGATCTGCTGCAATTGGAATCAATATTTTATCACGTTCTGGTGATTTTTAATAATTGTTTTCGTGAACAGAAAGTTTCTGGAATTTTCAGCAAGATCAAATAACTATCATCCAAGAAGATCCTATAGGTTTAACTTGGCACAAACACTAATTAAAACATAAAAACAAATCTAACCAGAGGCTAGATCAAAGATTTATTCCTAAACAGAAGCAAAAAAGCAAAAAACTAAAAATAAAATTGGGTTGCCTCCCAACAAGCGCTATCGTTTAACGCCCCTAGCTAGGCATAAAAGCAAGGATAGATCTAGGTATTGCCATAATAATAGGATAGATCACGAAAACTCATTTCATATTCTCTATGTTCAGCAGCAAGTTTTCTTTGAGGCAAGCAAAAGTAATCAAAAGGGCTAAATTTAATGGGACAAGAGTTCCCAAGATCAATTTTGGGAGGTATAGGTTCCTCCTTCGGCCCTTCGTATTGCACAACCAATTCATCATTATAAGCATTCTTCTGACAGAACTTTGTGAGCCTATACTCGAGAGAATATCCTAGCTCATTATTTCGGATAGCAAAATCATTATTAAGTTCAGAAATTCTATCAACTAGAACATTGGTAGGAACCCTTTTTCTAAGGTTTTCATTAAAAGCAACATAGTCTAGAGATTGAAAACGCATTATTTCCTCTTGATCAAAGAGGATTGCCTCTATTGGAGGACGGCCAGCGTCCACCCTATAGTGCGCAAAGATTTCTTTGGCCTCTTTTATTATAAATCTGAATTCATGAGCCAAGAAAATAGTAGCGGCACGCTTAACAGAAGAATGCTCAATATTAGAAAATTCTAAGAAAATCCTTTGTATGCAAGGATGCATGTGCATAAATTGTCTTTCAAGTTCAACCACAAGCATGGCGATAGCGTCCGCAAGACTACTAGCTCTATGGAGAATAGAACTACCCATAGATGGCAAAGCACCGGCACAAGTAAAGAAATATTGAATAACCCCTTTTCCAATGATATTGCCGCTACCGATTCAGAATTTTTTTGTATGTAAGATAGGGGGTTCTTCAGCAAGAGCATCAGAATTTTGCATGTTATTATTATTGTCCATATCGACAATAATTTCCCCAATTTCAGACATAACGGCAGAAAATACAAGGAGCAAGCGAAAGAGGCGAACGGAGAGAGGGCGAATAAAACGGCAAGGGTGAAGTGGGGGAGAGGAAAACGAGAGGCAAATGGCAAATAATGTAATGTGGGAGATAAGAGTTTGTGATGGGTACTTGGTATGTTGACTTTTGTGTAGACTCCCCGGCAACGGCGCCAGAAATCCTTCTTGCTACCTCTTGAGCACTGCATTGGTTTTCCCTTGAAGAGGAAAGGGTGATGCAGTAAAGTAGCGTAAGTATTTCCCTCAGTTTTTGAGAACCAAGGTATCAATCTAGTAGGAGGCCACGCTCAAGTCCCTCGCACCTACACAAACAGATAAAAACCTCGCAACCAACGCAATAAAGGGGTTGTCAATCCCTTCACGGTCACTTATGAAAGTGAGATCTGATAGATATGATAAGATAATATTTTTGGTATTTTTATAATAAAGATGCAAAGTAAAATAAAAGGCAATAAAAAATAGCTAGGTGTTGGAAGATTAATATGATGGAAAATAGACCCGGGGCCATAGGTTTCACTAGTGGCTTCTCTCAAGAGCATAAGTATTACGGTGGGTGAACAAATTACTGTTGAGCAATTGATAGAATTGAGCATAGTTATGAGAATATCTAGGTATGATCATGTATATAGGCATCACGTCCGTGACAAGTAGACCGACTCCTGCCTGCATCTACTACTATTACTCCACACATCGAGCGCTATCCAGCATGCATCTAGAGTATTAAGTTCAAAAGAACAGAGTAATGCTTTAAGTAAGATGACATGATGTAGAGGGATAAACTCATGCAATATGATATAAACCCCATCTTGTTATCCTCGATGGAAACAATACGTGCCTTGTTGCCCCTGCTGTCACTGGGAATGGACACCGCAAGATTGAACCCAAAGCTAAGCACTTCTCCCATTGCAAGAAGGATCAATCTAGTAGGCCAAACCAAACTGATAATTCGAAGAGACTTGCAAAGATAACCAATCAGACATAAAAGAATTCAGAGAAGATTCAAATATTGTTCATAGATAAACTTGATCATAAACCCACAATTCATCGGTCTCAACAAACACACCGCAAAAGAAGATTACATCGAATAGATCTCCACGAGAATCGTGGAGAACTTTGTATTGAGATCCAAAGAGAGAGAGAAGAAGCCATCTAGCTAATAACTATGGACCCGAAGGTCTGAGGTAAACTACTCACACATCATCGGAGAGGCCATGGTGTTGATGTAGAAGCCCTCCGTGATCAATGCCCCCTCCGGCAGGACGCCGGAAAAGGCCCCAAGATGGGATCTCACGGGTACAGAGGGTTGCAGCGGTGGAATTAGGTTTTCGTGGATGCTTCTGTTGGTTTGGGGGTACGTAGGTATATATAGGAGGAAGAAGTACATCGGTGGAGCAGCGTGGGCCCCACGAGGGTGGAGGGTGTGCCCAGGGGGTAGGCGCCCCCCCCTGCCTCGTGCTCTCCTGGTTGATTTCTTGACGTAGACTCCAAGTCCTCTGGATCACGTTTGTTCCGAAAATCACGTTCCCGAAGGTTTCATTCCGTTTGGACTCCGTTTGATATTCTTTTTCTGCGAAACTCTGAAATAGGCAAAAAAACAACAATTTGGGCTTGGCCTCCGGTTAATAGGTTAGTCCCAAAAATAATATAGAAGTGTATAACAAAGCCCATTAATCATCCAAAACAGAATATAATATAGCATGAAGCAATCAAAAATTATAGATACGTTGGAGACGTATCAGTGTGCCAAAATGCAGTACTGCTACATGAGCTATGTGCAGCGCGTTTTCGGAAACCCCGCGCGATAGCTAACTTAGCTATAGCATGTGTCCAAGACCCTCGCTGGTGCTAGTTTGATTTATAGATTTCCCTCTCCATTCTTTCCTTTTTGTTTGTTTCTGTTTTTCAATTTCTGAAATGTACTTTTATTTTATTCTATTTTTACAACAATAAAATTTTCTTTTCCTTTCTCTTTCTCATTTCTTTCCTTTTTATTTTTCTGTTTAAATTTTTAGCTGTGACACCCCCGATTTGACCGTACACTAATCATGCACGCAAATGTGTACGATCAAGGTCAGGAACTCACGGGAAGATATCACAACAGAACTCTAAAACATAAATAAGTCATACAAGCATCATAATACAAGCCAGGGGCCTCGAGGGCTCGAATACAAGTGCTCGATCATAGACGAGTCAGCGGAAGCAACAATATCTGAGTACAGACATAAGTTAAACAAGTTTGCCTTAAGAAGGCTAGCACAAACTGGGATACAGATCGAACGAGGCGCAGGCCTCCTGCTTGGGATCCTCCTAACTAATCCTGGTCGTCGTCAGCGGGCTGCACGTAGTAGTAGGCTCCTCAAGTGCCATAGGAGTCGTCGTCGATGGTGGCGTCTGGCTCCTGGACTCCAGCATCTGGTTGCGACAACCAGGTAGAAAGGAAAGGGGGAAAAGAGGGAGAAAAGCAACCGTGATTACTCATCCAAAGTACTCGCAAGCAAGGAGCTACACTACATATGCATGGGTATATGTGTAAAGGGCCATATCAGTGGACTGAACTTCAGAATGCCAGAATAAGAGGGGGATAGCTAATCCTGTCGAAGACTACGCTTCTGGCCATCTCCATCTTGCAGCATGTAGAAGAGAGTAGATTGAAGTCCTCCAAGTAGCATCGCATAGCATAATCCTACCCGGCGATCCCCTCCTCGTCGCCCTGTTAGAGAGCGATCACCAGGTTGTATCTGGCACTTGTAAGGGTGTATTTTATTAAGTATCCGGTTCTAGTTGTCATAAGGTCAAGGTACAACTCCGGGTGTCCTTTTACCGAGGGACATGGCTATTCGAATAGATAAACTTCCCTGCAGGGGTGCACCACATAACCCAACACGCTCGATCCCATTTGGCCGGACACACTTTCCTGGGTGATGCCCGGGCTCGTAAGATCAACACGTCGCAGCCCCACCTAGGCACAACAGAGAGGTCAGCACGCCGGTCTAAATCCTATGCGCGCAGGGGTCTGGGCCCATCGCCCATTGCACACCTGCACGTTGCATACGCGGCCGGAAGCAGACCTAGCCTAGTGGCGTTCCAGTCCAATCCGGCGTGCGCCGCGCGGTCGCTGACGTCACGAAGGCTTCGGCTGATACCACGACGTCGAGTCCCCATAACTGTTCCCGCGTAGCTGGTTAGTGCGTATAGACCAAATGGTCAAACTCAGATCAAATACCAAGAACTTGTTAAGCGTGTTATGTCGAAGTAACCGCGGACGCCGTCCAGGGCCAGGCCCACCTCTCGCCTAGGTGGTCTCAACCTGCCCTGTCGCTCCGCCACAAAGATCCACTTGCGGGTACTCCTACGAGCCGACCCGACTTTAGTCACCACAGGTGTCATGTATAGAGTATATAAGTATATACCCGTGATCACTGCCCAAGTGATCACGGCTCGATAGTATAGCACAGCAGACGGACAAGAATGTAGGGCCACTGATGGAAAACTAGCATCCTATACTAAGCATGTAGGATTGCAGGTAAAGGTAACAACAGTAGAAGCAAGGACAGGCTACACATCAGGAAAGGATTAACGGAAAGCAGTAACATGCTACACTACTCTAATGCAAGCAGTATAGAGAAGAATAGGCGATATCTGGTGATCAAGGGGGGCTTGCCTGGTTGCTCTGGCAAGTAGGAGGGGTCGTCAACTCCGTAGTCGAACTGGGCAGCAGCAGCGTCGGTCTCGTAGTCTACCGGAGAGAAGAGGGGGGAAGAAACAGTAAATAGAATGCAAACATAAGCATGACGATGCGTGACATGACAATGATCGGTGCTATGTGTGTCCTAACGCGGCAGTAGGTGGTACCGGCGAAGGGGGGGGCATCCGGGAAAGTATTCCCGATGTTTCGCGTTTTCGGACAGACGGACCGGAGGGGGAAAGTTCCATGTTCGCAATGCTAGGAACGTGTGGCTGACAAACGGACTACGTATTCGGATTCGTCTCGTCGTTCTGAGCAACTTTCATGTACAAAGTTTTTCCATCCGAGCTACGGTTTATTTTATATTAAATTTGAAAGATTTAAATCATTTTTAGAATGTAATAAATTAATTTAATTTGAAATTTAATTAATGCATCAGCATGACGTCAGCATGACGTCAGCAGTCAACGTTGACCGTTGACCTGGTCAACCTGACAGGTGGGTCCCACCTGTCAGGGACTGTTAGCTAATTAACAGTAGTTAATTAGGTTAATTAGTTATTAGGTTAATTAATCTTAATTAGTTAATATTAACAGGATTAATTAAGTTAATTAATTATCTTTATTATTTATTTATTTATTTTTATTAATTTAATTAATTTTTTTAAATCATTTTTTTACGTTCTGTGGACGGGGCCCATATGTCATAGGCCCATAGGGGCCTATCGGGTTCGGGCGCTTGGGTGCGGGTGTGGGTCACGGAGCGGGCGCAGAACCCGGGCGACGGTGAGCGAGCGGGGGACGCGGGTCACGGCGCCGAGTGTGGGCGAGGCGGGGCGGTGAGCACGACGAGGCACTGGGCGCGGCCAGCAATCCCAGGAGCGCGGGCGACGACGAGCCTGGGCGAGGGGGAGAGACCCAACGAGGCAGGGCGGAGTGCGGTGGCCGAGCGCGGCCACGGCGGGCGCGCGTGGTCGCAGGGGGAGCCGGGGGAGGGGGTGCGCCGCCCGCAGAGACGGCACCGCGCGGTGAGCGCGGACGGGATGAGGGAGCAGCGGGACGGTGCGGCGACGAGCGTGGTTGTGGCCGCGCCGGCGCGCGCATGCACGACTGCGCGAGGAGCTGACGCGGGCAGGGGGAGAGAGGAGGAGAGGCCGGGGCCTCACCGGCGGTCGTGGGGACAAGGCAGTGGGGCGCGAGGGAGAGACGAGGACGACGGCGTCGGTGGTGAAGCAGGCCAGCGGGGGAGTGCTCCGGCGACGACGTCCAGGCGCGTGGCGCGGCTCGATCCGTCGGCTTCGGGGTCGGTGACGAGGCGAGGCGCCGGCGTCAAGGAGTGGGGCGGCGCGGTCGCCGGGGAGAGATGGCGGGGTCGGGACGAGGCCGACGGGGGGACGCGGGGCGTCGGGGCGAGCGAGGCGACGGGGTCGTCGGGGCGGCGTCGCCCCGATTGGATCGGGGGAGTGGGGGGGAAGAGAGAGCGAGAGGGGGTGGGGGAGTGGGGGGTGGATCGGGCTAGGGTTTGCTGGGGGGTGGATAAGGGGAGAGTGGGGGTAGGCCTGCCAGCTGGGCCTTTGCCCAGTTGGGCTGGCAGCTGGGCCACAGTTGGCCCAGTGGGGGGGGCTTCTCTTTTCTTTTCTTCTGTTTTCTGTTTTGCATTTCTTTTATTTATTTCTCTTTTCTGTTTTATTTTATTTTAAATTATCTAGGCATTTTATAAAAATATGTTTATTACACCATATTTACTTATCCAAAATATGGCACCTCCCGAACATTTTGTTTTAAATTTTGAAAAACTTGTATTGTTGACATTAATTGAATTTAAATTATGAAACGGTTTTGAATCATCGCACGGTTAACAACAGTAACCAAAGTGACGTGGCATGATTAGCGTGGGATTACTGCAGCATGATTATCCGGGCGTTACAAATCTCCTCCACTACAAGAAATCTCGTCCCGAGATTTAGGAGGTAGAAGGAAAAAGGGCGGGGTATTCATCACGCAGGCGATCCTCGCGTTCCCAGGTGGCTTCATCCTCAGAATGGTGCGACCACTGGACTTTGAGGAACTTGATCGCCTTCTGACGTGTGCGGCGTTCAGCTTGGTCGAGAATGCGGACCGGATGCTCCTTATAGGAGAGGTCCTGCTGCAATTCGAGCACTTCATGATCCACTGCTCGGATTGGGTCCTTGAAGCAACGGCAGAGCTGTGACACATGGAACACATCGTGAACCTGAGAAAGGTTCGGCGGAAGCTCCAGTTGGTATGCCACTTTTCCACGCCTTTCGAGAATAGTGAATGGGCCAATATATCGAGGAGCTAGTTTGCCCTTGATTCCAAAGCGGTGAGCACCCTTCATTGGTGTGACTCGAAGATAAGCCTTTT
This sequence comes from Aegilops tauschii subsp. strangulata, assembly GCF_002575655.3. NCBI lineage: Eukaryota > Viridiplantae > Streptophyta > Magnoliopsida > Poales > Poaceae > Aegilops > Aegilops tauschii. The sequence continues at coordinate 202,564,407 of NC_053035.3, read as the reverse complement.
CGCCAGGTTGATAGACCATGTCTTTATGATGACGGTCATACTGACTCTTCTGACGTGACTGAGCAGTCTTGAGATTCTGACGAATAATGCGGACTTGTTCTTCGGCATGTTGGATAATATCCGGACCAAAGAGTGGACGTTCCCCAGTTTCTGACCAGTTCAGAGGGGTTCGGCACTTTCGTCCATATAACACTTCGAAGGGGGGCCATCTTTAGACTAGCTTGATAGCTATTATTATAAGAGAACTCAGCATACGGGAGAGATTCCTCCCATTTCTTGCCGAAGGAAATAACACAAGCTCGAAGCATGTCTTCGAGAACTTGGTTGACGCGTTCAACTTGCCCTTGCGATTGAGGATGAAACGCAGTACTGAATGACAGATGAGTTCCCATAGCTTCTTGGAAACTTGCCCAGAATCTTGAAGTGAATAAGCTGCCATGGTCTGAGCTGATAACCAATGGAATACCGTGGAGTGAAACAATCCTGGACATATAGAGCGTTGCCAACTGACTAGCAGTGATCGTTTCCTTGACCGCCATAAAATGTGCAACTTTGGAAAGCCGGTCAATGACGACAAGAATAGCATCATTACCTTTCTGTGATTTGGGAAATCCAGTGAGGAAGTCCATCTCAACATGGTGCCATTTCCATTCAGGAATAGAGATAGGTTGCAGAGTTCCAGCAGGCCTTTGATGTTCTGCTTTGATACGACGGCAAACGTCACACTCAGCAACATAACGAGCAATGTCTTGCTTCATATTAGACCACCAGAATCTCTGACGGATGTCTTGGTACATCTTTGTACTACCAGGATGGATACATAGAGGCGTATCATGAGCTTCTTTCATAACTTCCTGTGTCATATCCAGGTTTTTCTTTGCACATGGCACCACTAGGTGGCCCTTGAAGTATAAAGTGCCATCTTCAGCAATAGTGAAGAATGAGGGCTTTCCTTCTGCGAGGTAGCGCTTAATCTTGTGGGCTTCAGAGTCATATCCCTGTATTCTCTTGATGGAGTCCAAGAGATCTGGTTCGACGGCCAGGGTATTGAGGGAACCCTGGGAAACAACACGGAGGTTCATCTTGCGAAACTCCTTAGGAGGGGGAGCGAGTGCACCCGGAGGAACAATATGGAGGTTCAGCTTCCTGAATTCTTCAACAAGGGAGGGCTAAACTTTGTGAACCTGGAGGTGGTTGCAGTAAGACTTGCGGCTCAAGGCATCAGCCATTACATTAGCCTTGCCCGGCGTATAGGAAATACCCAAGTCAAAGTCTGCAACAAGCTCCATCCATCTCTGCTGACGGAGGTTCAGGTCTGGCTGAGTAAACAGATACTTCAGACTTTGGTGGTCAGTGAAGATCTCGCAACGATTACCAAGAAGGTAATGTCGCCACTGCTTCAGCGCATGAATGACAGCAGCAAGTTCGAGGTTGTGAACTTGGTAGTTCTCTTCATGAGGGCGCAATTGCCGAGAGGCATAAGCAGTCACTTTGCGGTCTTGCATTAGGACACAACCTAATCCTTGACGGGAAGCGTCGCAGTAAATGACGAAGTCCTTCTTAGTATCAGGTGGAGCTAGAACTGGGGCAGAAGTCAACTTGTCTTTGAGTGCCTGGAAACTTTCCTGATATTTGTCTGTCCATTGGAACTTGGCGCCCTTATGCAACAGGTTAGTCAGAGGCCTGGCGATCTTGGAGAAGTTCTCGACGAATCGACGACAATAGCTGGCGAGACCGAGAAAACTTCTGACTTGCTTAACGTTCTTGGGAGGAGTCCAATCAAGGATAGCCTGGACTCGTTCAGGGTTGACGGCAATACCATCCTTAGAGATGACATGCCCAAGATAGGTTACTTCGGGTAGCCAGAATTCACATTTAGAGAACTTGGCATATAGTTGATGCTCTTGTAGCTTTTCCAGCACAAGACGAAGATGTTTAGCATGTTCCTCTTTGTTTTTGGAAAATACCAGGATATCATCCAGATAAACCACGACAAACTTGTCGAGGTAATCCGTGAATATATAGTTCATCAAACGAGAGAAGGTGGCTGGAGCATTGGTTAAACCGAAAGACATGACGGTGTACTCGTATGAACCATATCGAGTCACGAAGGCAGTCTTTGGGATATCCTCTTCACGAACACGGATCTGGTGGTAACCAAACCTCAAGTCGAGCTTAGAGAACACTGATGAACCCGCCAGTTGATCATATAGATCATTGATCCGAGGAAGAGGGTATTTATTCTGAATGGTAGCTTGGTTTATAGGACGGTAGTCTTGAACTAATCAGTTTGTCCCATCCTTCTTATTGACAAAGAGAGAAGGTGCTCCCCAAGGAGAGCAACTTGGGCGAATGAATCCTTTGCGAAGAGATTTGTCGATTTCCTCCTTAAGCTCAAGGAGTTCATGCGGCGGCATTTTGTAGGGTCGCTTGGCTATAGGAGTGGTGCCTGGTTTCAAGTCGATGATGAATTCGACAGCTCTAGCAGGGGGAATCCCTGGAAGTTCTTCAGGGAAGACGTCGAGGAATTCACGCACGATGGGAATGTTTTCAATGCCCTCGAGTGGTGCGGCGTTCAATGCATTCAATGCATAGAGCCTGGCCTCGGCATTTTGCACCAGATGAGCTTGGTAAGCAACTATTTCATCTGAAGGGTGAAGTAGATGAACGGTCTTAGTGGCGCAAACTATAGAAGCAGTATGCGCTTTCAACCAATCCATCCCCAAAATGAGGTCGATGTTAGACGACTTCAGGATAATGGGAGAGGCATAGAATTCCATCCCTTCGATTTCCACGGGGACATCGATGCCAACCAGGGAGGTTTGACACTGTCCCACGGGGGTTTTGACCAATACCGAGGTGTTCATCTCCTCACATTTAACGTCGTGCTTGTATGCAAAATCTTCTGACATGAATGAATGCGATGCACCTGTATCAAATAAAACAGATGCTGGTACTGAATTTACGAGGAGTGTACCCATCACAGTAGCAGGCTGGTCTTGAGCTTCGTTGAGATCAACGTGGTTGGCATGAACACGACCATAAGACTTGGCCTTGTTGCTGCGGGGCTGGTTGCTTCCATGGCCAGTTGCTGGAAGGGCCAGTTGATTCTGGTTCTGGTTGCATTCTCTAGCATGGTGTCCTGGTTGACCACACCTAAAGCACAAGCCATTATTGGGAGTGGGAACATGAGCTTGGGATGGTGGAGCTGGAAGTCTTGACTGCCTAGATGGTGGTGGAGGCAGACGAGGTGCAGCATAGGTTGGCCTTGGGGCAGATGCATTTGAACGGTACATGCTGTTCGGGATCCATATCTTACGCTTCTGTGAGGGCGGGCCCGAAGATGAGCCCGTGTCACGGTTGCGCCTGTGAGAGCTCTGGTATTCCTGCAGACCAGTTTCGACATTGATGGCCTTGTTCACCAAGGTGGCGAAATCAGCAAAGTCATGCACTAGAAGTGCGAGATTGATGTCAGCTTGAAGGCCATCACGGAACTTCTCATGTCTGCGTGCATCAGTTGAAATGTCCTCTTCAGCATAGCGAGACAAGTCCAGAAACTCCCGCTGATAAGCTTCAACAGTTTTGTTGCCTTGGGTGAGGTTGCGGAACTCATGCTTCTTCCGGTCCATGACTCCCTGAGGAATGAAGCGGGCACGGAAAGCAGCTTGGAAGTCTGGCCAGGTGATGATTGTTCCAGCTGGCAGAGTATGCCTGTGGCTGTCCCACCATTGAGTTGTGGGTCCCTTCAGGAAGAAGGAAGCAAAGGTGACATAGCTGGCAGGGGCTACATCGGCCGACTCCATCTCATAGGTGATGTCACGGAGCCAGTCATCAGCATCCAGAGGCTGAGTTGAGCTGCGGTACACAGTTGGGTTGATGCGCATGAAATCCTGCAGAGTTACTGGGGTTGGTTGCTGGTCCATATTGGGGCGAGGAAACTGAGCCATCATATTTTCCATGAATTGGCAGTTCAGTTCGAACTATTGGATCATACCAGCCATGTACTCAGGTGGTGGTGGGGCACTTCCACCACTACCACGACCACCTGGTCTAACCATCCTGCTAATATATAACAGGGGTAGTTCAGCATTGAGAAATTTGCAAAGACAAGAATCATTCATGATGAAACATGCATAATGAAAGGAGCACGATAGCTACTACATAGTAGTCGGCATAACTTACAAAAGGGGTCATGCATAGAGTTCAGTACATAGACTAAAACAACATAGGCGGCACACAGGCCCGCGACGAATGCATCTAACACTACAAGCAAGCCTACATCAGTCCCAAGAGGTACTGTGGAGGTAGGTGTAGCCTGAAAGCTGGTAGTGTCGCATCGGGAACTCCACGTCAGCAACCTGGGGTCCGCGAATACTCTGGTGCAGAACCTGACGCTCAGGTGGCAGAAGGGGTCCAAGTGCGGGAGAGTGGCCTCCCACATCTGGCCAGCCGACACCCTGGGGCATCACAGTCCTGGCTAGGTAGATCGCAGAACGGGGCAGCTCCCTAGATCGGACAAAGGGGTGCAACAGCGTCAGAGCACGGTAAAGGTGCTGACGGGTGGTGTACAACTCATGCCGAAGAGCTCGGTTAGCTTGATCCAGCCCATCAGCATGCAGAACCAGGTTCTGATGGTAGAAGGGCTCTCGGGTGACAGTGGAGTAGGCAGCAGTATAGTATCCCTCCGCACCAACATCAGATGCGATAGCAATGTGCCTGAAAGGGGAGGTGTCCAACTCCCGATACTCTCCACGAAGACGTGTCAGAGCAGCATAAGCAGCATCGTGGACAGCCATATTGATGGTCACTCCAACACCATGAGCGGTGTGCAGCACAGTAGTGGAGTCATACTCCCGCGAGTAGAGGTGGACGATGGCACGGTACTGCTCCTGGTTAAAGTCCTGGTACTCCTCGTAGACGGTGTACTCAGGGTGCCAGCGATAACCCAGATAGGTCATCATCTCAGCTAGCACAGCAGGTGATCCCGAGGCACCAATGGCCGTCGTGTGGCGCACGACCTGCCTCGTGGGTTCCATCTGAAAGCAAAGATATTTTAAAGGAGTCAAATGACAGTGTGTGAATTGTTCAAAATACTATTCTAAGAAATAACTATGGCTTATCCAACTTTGGGGTGAATGCGGTCACGGGATCCTAGTGTTAGAGTTAGTAAATTCGTTTAACCCGAGTAGAAGAGAGTTCATAGTCCCAGAGTAAAGGTCGAGGAGTAAAAGATCCTAGTACCACCCAATGGCGACGTGGGCCCGTAAGACACACAACCATGTTAGTAAAAGTTTTGTAATGTCTAGACTCGACTTCGGCCAAGGAGTGTGGAAAGGGGGATTCCTACAGGCAGTCGGCTCTGATACCAACTTGTGACACCCCCGATTTGGCCGTACACTAATCATGCACGCAAATGTGTACGATCAAGGTCAGGGACTCACAGGAAGATATCACAACACAACTCTAAAACATAAATAAGTCATACAAGCATCATAATACAAGCCAGGGGCCTCGAGGGCTCGAATACAAGTGCTCGATCGTAGACGAGTCAGCGGAAGCAACAATATCTGAGTACAGACATAAGTTAAACAAGTTTGCCTTAAGAAGGCTAGCACAAACTGGGATACAGATCGAACGAGGCGCAGGCCTCCTGCCTGGGATCCTTCTAACTACTCCTGGTCGTCGTCAGCGGGCTGCACGTAGTAGCAGGCTCCTCCAGTGCCGTAGGAGTCGTCGTCGACGGTGGCGTCTGGCTCCTGGACTCCAGCATCTGGTTGCGACAACCAGGTAGAAAGGAAAGGGGGAAAAGAGAGAGAAAAGCAACCGTGAGTACTCATCCAAAGTACTCGCAAGCAAGGAGCTACACCACATATGCATGGGTATATGTGTAAAGGGCCATATGAGTGGACTGAACTGCAGAATGCCAGAATAAGAGGGGGATAGCTAATCCTGTCGAAGACTACGCTTCTGGCCATCTCCATCTTGCAGCATGTAGAAGAGAGTAGATTGAAGTCCTCCAAGTAGCATCGCATAGCATAATCCTACCCGGCGATCCCCTCCTCGTCGCCCTGTTAGAGAGCGATCACCGGGTTGTATCTGGCACTTGTAAGGGTGTATTTTATTAAGTATCCAGTTCTAGTTGTCATAAGGTCAAGGTACAACTCCAGGTCGTCCTTTTACCGAGGGACACGGCTATTCGAATAGATAAACTTCCCTGCAGGCGTGCACCACATAACCCAACACGCTCGATCCCATTTGGCCGGACACACTTTCCTGGGTCATGCCCGGCCTCGTAAGATCAACACGTCGTAGCCCCACCTAGGCACAACAGAGAGGTCAGCACGCCGGTCTAAATCCTATGCGCGCAGGGGTCTGGGCCCATCGCCCATTGCACACCTGCACGTTGCGTACGCGGCCGGAAGCAGACCTAGCCTAGTGGCGTTCCAGTCCAATCCGGCGCGCGCCGCACGGTCGCTGACGTCACGAAGGCTTCGGCTGATACCACGCGTCGAGTGCCCATAACTGTTCCCCCGTAGCTGGTTAGTGCGTATAGACCAAATGGCCAGACTCAGATCAAATACCAAGAACTCATTAAGCGTGTTATGTCGAAGTAACCGCGGATGCCGTCCCGGGCCAGGCCCACCTCTCACCTAAGTGGTCTCAACCTACCCTGTCGCTCCGCCACAAAGATCCACTTGCGTGTACTCCTACGAGCCGACCTGACTTTAGTCACCACAGGTGTCATGTATAGAGTATATAAGTATATACCCGTGATCACCGCCCAAGTGATCACGGCCCGATAGTATAGCACAGCAGACGGACAAGAATGTAGGGCCACTGATGGAAAACTAGCATCCTATACTAAGCATGTAGGATTGCAGGTAAAGGTAACAACAGTAGAAGCAAGGACAGGCTATACATTAGGATAGGATTAATGGAAAGCAGTAACATGCTACACTACTCTAATGCAAGCAGTATAGAGAAGAATAGGCGATATCTGGTGATCAAGGGGGGGCTTGCCTGGTTGCTCTGGCAAGTAGGAGGGGTCGTCAACTCCGTAGTCGAACTGGGCAGCAGCAGCGTCGGTCTCGTAGTCTACCGGAGAGAAGAGGGGGGGGGGGGAAGAAACAGTAAATACAATGCAAACATAAGCATGACGATGCGTGACATGACAATGAGCGGTGCTAGGTGTGTCCTAACGCGGCAGTAGGTGGTACCGGCGAAGGGGGGGGGACATCCGGGAAAGTATTCCCGATGTTTCGCGTTTTCGGACACACGGACCGGAGGGGGAAAGTTCCATGTTCGCTATGCTAGGAACGTGTGGCTGACAAACGGACTACGTATTCGGATTCATCTCGTTGTTCTGAGCAACTTTCATGTACAAAGTTTTTCCATCCGAGCTACGGTTTATTTTATATTAAATTTTAAAGATTTAAATCATTTTTAGAATTTAATAAATTAATTTAATTCGAAATTTAATTAATGCATCAGCATGACGTCAGAAGTTGACCGTTGACCTGGTCAACCTGACAGGTGGGTCCCACCTGTCAGGGACTGTTAGCTAATTAACAGTAGTTAATTAGGTTCATTAGTTATTAGGTTAATTAATCTTAATTAGTTAATATTAACATGATTAATTAAGTTAATTAATTATCTTAATTAATTATCTTCATTATTTATTTATTTATTTATTTTTATTAATTTAATTAATTTTTTTAAATCATTTTTTACGTTCTGTGGGCGGGGCCCATATGTCATAGGCCCCTATGGGCCTATCGGGTTCGGGCGCTCGGGTGCGGGTGTGGGTCACGGAGCGGGCGCAGAACCCGGGCGACGGTGAGCGAGCGGGGGACGCGGGTCACGGCGCCGAGTGTGGGCGAGGCGGGGCGGTGAGCACGACGGGGCACTGGGCGCGGCCAGCAATCCCAGGAGCGCGGGCGACGACGAGCCTGGGCGAGGGGGAGAGACCCGACGAGGCAGGGCGGAGTGCGGTGGCCGAGCGCGGCCACGGCAGGCGCGCGTGGTCGCAGGGGGAGCCGGGGGAGGGGGTGCGCCACCCGCAGCGACGGCACCGCGCGGTGAGCGCGGACGGGACGAGGGAGCAGCTGGACGGTGCGGCGACGAGCGTGGTTGTGGCCGCGCCGGCGCGCGCGTGCACGACTGCGCGTGGAGCTGACGCGGGCAGGGGGAGAGAGGAGGAGAGGCCGGGGCCTCACCGGCGGTCGTGGGGACAAGGCAGTGGGGCGCGAGGGAGAGACGGGGACGACGGCGTCGGTGGTGAAGCAGGCCGGCGGGGGAGCGCTCCGGCGACGGCGTCCAGGCGCGTGGCGCGGCTCGATCCGTCGGCTTCGGGGTCGGTGACGAGGCGAGGCGCCGGCGTCAAGGAGTGGGGCGGCGCGGTCGCCGGGGAGAGGTGGCGGGGTCGGGACAAGGCCGACGGGGGGGGGGGGGGGCGCGGGGCGTCGGGGGCGAGCGGGGCGACGGGGTCGTCGGGGCGGCGTCGCCCCGATTGGATCGGGGGAGTGGGGGGAGAGAGAGCGAGAGGGGGTGGGGGAGTGGGGGGGTGGATCGGGCTAGGGTTTGCTGGGGGTGGATAAGGGGAGAGTGGGGGTGGGCCGGCCGGCTGGGCCTTTGCCCAGTTGGGCTGGCCAGCTGGGCCACAGTTGGCCCAGTGGGGGGGGCTTCTCTTTTCTTTTCTTCTGTTTTCTGTTTTGCATTTCTTTTATTTATTTCTCTTTTCTGTTTTATTTTATTTTAAATTATCTAGGCATTTTATAAAAATGTGTTTATTACACCATATTTACTTATCCAAAATATGGCACCTCCCGAACATTTTGTTTTAAATTTTGAAAAACTTTTATTGTTGACATTAATTGAATTTAAATTATGAAACGGTTTTGAATCATCGCACGGTTAACAACAGTAACCAAAGTGACGTGGCATGATTAGCGTGGGATTACTGTAGCATGATTATCCGGGTGTTACAGTAGCGTGAGAATAACAATTAGTGTTGGTTTTCTAGGAATAACACGCTCTCATGAGTACCTCCGAAAATGACTCGCAGTCAACGGGAACAACATATATTACATCATTTGATCGATAACGGTTCATTTTACCGATAATGGTTTCTCAGCGTCGACATTTTTGTTTTTGAGTGAGCTTCTTTCCTTTCTTGTTAGCTATCGAATAATTGAGCCCCTCGTTTTGACTTTTCCTTTTCCAGGGAGTACGATCTTTTTTCGGTAATGTAGTCTTGATTCTTCTTTTGACATACGCTTCATTGTCATAGTCATCTTCCCTCATAGGGTTGCCGTACTGGTCGTAGTCTTCGTCATCGGTGACTCCATCCATTTCGAGGATGCTCCTTTTGCCTCTCCTCATGACAACACGGCTCGGATTGCTCTGGTCGGTTAGGAAGAAGCATTTTGTCACGTGCTTGGTGTGTACACATGGCTCATTTTTGGCGATGACGTTCATGGTACCGCTCTTGGTGTCGGGTATGGACATGGTAGTGAAAAACCAGTTTTTTCTTTGGACGGACATAGCCTATATGACACGGAACATCATCGCACTATGCAGTCAAGAGAAGTCACTCCCAGATCTCTTCGACCCTTCCATAGAATCTTTCAGTTGCGCTGTTGTTGCCAGTCATTCGTTCCATCATCATCCCTGAGTTCTGGTAATCATTGTTTATATCTTTGGCCTCCGTGTAGAACGTGTATCCGTTGATATCGTACGCCTGATAGGTCGCGAGGTTTGGCGTGGAACCATGTGCTAAGGCATATATGAGAAATTCGTCAGTAGAGCCCTCTTCGGGGGGTTAGCAAGAACATGTTTTTGAACCAAGTCAAGGAAGTGAGGTTGTGCTCTCTAATAACTTCGGTGTCCGTCCTGCACAGCCCCCGGTCATAGGTATTTCTTTGTGATGGTTTCTTCGTGTAGTGTCACGAACGGATCTACCACGTCTAGGTGCTGTAGCACTACTAAGTTTGCTATGTCAACGCCGTTGTGTCAATTCGAGTGGTCCACATGCAGTTCCCTCCGGCCGTTGGTGTGACCTTCACCTCCGAGCCTCCCAAGGTGCTTGTTGACGGGCAAACGAACAACAGGGTCTCCGACGCCTAGATAATTCTCGCAGAAGGAGATGCACTATTGGGTAAGAAAGCCCTGGACGATGCTTCCATCCGGATGGGACATGTTACGAATGAATCCTTTGATGACACCATTCATCCTCTTGAATGGCATCATGCTGTGCAGGAATGACGGCCCGAGGTCGATGATGTCGTCCACAATGTGGACACACAGATGCACAATGACGTCAAAGAACACGGGTGGGAAGTACATCTCAAGCTCATTTAGTATGACAACGATCTCTTCCTGTAGTCTTCGGAGTTGCTTCACACTGATTGACTTTCGAGAGATAACATCAAAAAAGTTGCAGAGACCAGTAAGCGTGTCACAGACATGCTGGTCCATTATCCCTCTAATGGCAACAGGAAGTATCTACATCATCATCACATGGCAGTCATGAGACTTCATCCTGCTGAATGTTTTCTTCTTCGTGTCTAGAAATTTGCTTATATTCCCACAGTAACCGGAGCTAACTTTGATTCGGTAAGGAACTTGAAGAATTGATCCATCTCCTTCAGACTTAAGATGAAGCAAGAAGGGGGCAATATTTCTCTTCTTTCTTGTTGAATTTTTTGTCCCTGTTCCCCGCCTCTGTCTCTGTCTCCGTGTCCTCCGACGAATTTTTATGGGGTATGTGAAGAACTGCCCTGATTTTCAAATCTTCTAAGTGTTTTCTTGCCTTCAGCCCAACCTTGGTCTTGTACGCCTTGTTCATCAGTGTCCCAACCAATCTCTCAAGGACATTCTTCATGATATGTCTTGACCGGTGTTTTCCATAACGTGTATAACTCCTCTTTGAGTAGCCCCAGATACAGATTAATATTATTTCCCGATTGTTTCAGCCCTTGAATCAGCATGCTCATGTTTATGTACTTTGTCTTCATGCACAACCAGGGGGAGGTTGTACATCCATACAAACACGGGCCATGTGCTATGGTTGGTGTTCTGGTTGCCATACGGATTCATGCCATCTGTACTCACGCCAAGCACAACGTTCCTTGCATCTCCAGCGAAATATTGATATTCGGCATTGAACGCTCTCCACTGGTTTGCATCAGCGAGGTGTCTCAGCTTCGGATCATCTCCATCATCGGGCTTTTTACTCTACGTGTGCCAACGCATTAGCTTTGCTTCCGTAGGATCTACAAAATAACACTGCAGACGGGGAGTGATCTGTAAGTATCATACAAGTTTGTAAGGATATTTCTTTCGAGCCTTGTATCGAGAAGCATTGCACACCGGACAGCAGGTTTTTTCCGCGTCCTCCATGCGATAAATGATGCAATCATTCAGGCATGCGTGCTATCTAATGAGCGGCAGATCAAGAGGGCAAACAATTTTCTTGGCCTCCTCGATACTAGTAGGACACAGGTTACCTGCAGGTAGAACCTTCTTTCAATTTGTTTTTAGCTCTTTAGAAGTTCCAGCGTGAAATTCAAGCGGGTCACCTCTGGATCACAACCATCATACAATGGACTCTTCGGGTCTACCTCCAGTTTCTCAAGCTTGAATTCCTCTCTAGAAGTAGCTCTGTCGCTAGTCACCTTCTTGCAAAGCAGGTCTCAAACATGAGGGTCTCGCATGATTGAACTTGGTATTGAAGAAGGCTGCGGCGTGTCCACGGCTTCTCCGTCATGTCCAACCTCTTCTTCGCCTCCATGTCCATGTCCCTCTTCTCCGCCGCCATTATCGGTCATATCTTCATCTGGCCCAATGTCATCATTTGCTGCCCCATCGACGTCATCATCTCCACTTATCCATCGAGTATAGCCATCCATGAAACCATGCATGAGCAGGTGCACTTTCAAACGCCCTCCCTTAAAGGGGTCGAGCAAGACTCCTCCTTTGCATCTTCGACATGGACATAAAATCTCCTTTCGGTTATTTTCATACATGTCGTGCACCGCGGATCGCAACCATCTTTCCACCATCATTCCACTGACCTTCATGATCGCCTGCGCGGTATACTTAATAAGCAAAAGGATTATAAACGCATTCATGCATGCATGCATCAAAGTCATACAAAAATTTGGCATGACCTTCCATAAAAAAAGGACATATATAGTTTGCCCGAAATTGGCCGAAACAGAAATAAATTGACATTTCGGCAAAACATAAGCAACTCTCATGTCACACACAATTCGTTAAACAAACATATAGGCGGCAGCTTATACCACAAGCACAATTTCCATTATATTGTCCAATTCGGTCATTTGCACACATATTTTCCATTAATTCTTCCAAACCACAATTTTTACTCACCTAGCTATTTCGAGAGAGAAGCACGGTGACTAGATGGCTTTATTTCACTAAAGAATAGATCTAGTTGGGGAGTTGATAGGTTCCACTTACTAAATGGATAGATCTGGCTAGTTGGGCAAGGAAATGGCTAGCTCTAACTAGTGGAGGGAGGAGAGAAAAGTGAGGAATCTAAGAGAGAAAAGGGGCGCATTAATGGAGATGGTGGGGGCATTAAAGTAGAGAGAAGCGAGCTAGGAGAAGGAAGAGAGAATAAAGCTAGGTAGAAGTAACGGGGGAGAAGAAAGTGAGTGAGAAAGTGAGGGGAGAGGAAGGGGAGGGGGAGAGGTGGATTGGGGCAGGTGCCTGCTGCGCCTTAGCAGCAGCGCGGGTCCTGGACAGGCGCTACTGCCAAGTGCAGTAGCAGTAGCTCGTGATACGTCCATTTTGCATCATGCTTTTATATTGATATTTATTGGATTATGGGCTGTTATTACACATTATAGCACAATACTTATGCCTTTTCTCTCTTATTTTACAAGGTTGACATGAAGAGGGAGAATGCCGGCAGCTGGAATTCTGGACTGGAAAAGGAGCAAATTTTGGAGACCTATTCTGCACAACTCCAAAAGTCCTGAAACTTCACGGAGGGTCATTTTGGAATTAATAAAAATATTGGGTGAAGAAAGCACCAGAGGGGGGCCACCAGCCATCCACAAGGGTGGAGGGCGTGCCCTACCCCCTGGGCGTGCCCACTACATTGTGGCCCCCCTGGCAGGCCTCCTGTGACGCCCCCGATTTGACCGTACACTAATCATGCACACAAATGTGTACGATCAAGATCAGGGACTCACGGGAAGATATCACAACAAAACTCTAAAACATAAATAAGTCATACAAGCATCATAATACAAGCCAGGGGCCTCGAGGGCTCGAATACAAGTGCTCGATCACAGACGAGTCAGCAGAAGCAACAATATCTGGGTACAGACATAAGTTAAACAAGTTTTCCTTAAGAAGGCTAGCACAAAAGTAGCAACGATCGAAAACACAAGGCCTCCTGCCTGGGACCTCCTAACTACTCCTCGAAGCCGAACTCCACGTAGACTCTTCCTCGGGATCTCTAGCTCCTGGACTCCAGCATCTGGTTGCGTCAATCAGGTATAGAAAGGGGAAAAGAGGGAGAAAAGCAACCGTGAGTACTCGTCCAAAGTACTCGCAAGTAAGGAGCTACACTACATATGCATGGGTATATGTGTAAAGGGCCATATCAGTGGACTGAACTGCAGAATGCCAGAATAAGGGGGGATAGCTAGTCCTGTCGAAGACTACGCTTCTGGCCACCTCCATCTTGCAGCATGTAGAAGAGAGTAGATGGTAAGTTCACCAAGTAGCATTGTATAGCATAATCCTACCCGGCGATCCCCTCCTCGTCGCCCTGTTAGAGAGCAATCACCGGGTTATATCTGGCACTTGGAAGGGTGTGTTTTATTAAGTATCCAGTTCTAGTTGTCATAAGGTCAAGGTACAACTCCGGGTCGCCCTTTTACCGAGGGACACGGCTATTCGAATAGATAAACTTCCCTGCAGGGGTGCACCACATAACCCAACACGCTCGGTCCCATTTGGCCGGACACACTTTTCTGGGTCATGCCCGGCCTCGTAAGATCAACACGTCGCAGCCCCACCTAGGCTCAACAGAGAGGTCAGCACGCCGGTCTAAACCCTATGCGCGCAGGGGTCTGGGCCCATCGCCCTATGCACACCTGCACGTTGCGTACGCGGCCGGAAGCAGACCTAGCCCCCTTAATACAAGCGCGAGCTTACGGTCCAATGCGGCGCGCGCCACTCAGTCGCTGACGTCAAAAGAGCTTCGGCTGATACCACGACGCCGGGATACCCATAACTACTCCCGCGTAGATGGTTAGTGCATATAGACCAAATGGCCAGACTCAGATCAAATACCAAGATCTCGTTAAGCGTGTTATTTATCCGCGAACGCCGACCAGGGCCAGGCCCACTTCTCTCCTAGGTGGTCTCAACCTGCCCTGTCGCTCCGCCATAAAGTAACAGTCGGGGGCCGTCAGGAACCCAGGCCCACCTCTACCGGGGTGGAGCCACCTGTCCTTTCAGCCCCCTCATCAGAATCACTTGCAGGTACCCCTCGAGCCGACCCGACTTTAGTCACCACATGTGTCATGTATATAATGTGTATAGTATATACCCGTGATCACCTCCCGAAGTGATCACGGCCCAGTAGTATAGCAAGGCAAACGGACAAGAGTGTAGGGCCACTGATGGAACACTAGCATCCTATACTAAGCAGTAGGATAACATGTAAGGGTAACAATTGTAGCAACAATGACAGGCTATGCAGCAGAATAGGATTAACCGAAAGCAGTAACATGCTACACTACTCTAATGCAAGCAGTATAGAGAAGAATAGGCGATATCTGGTGATCAGGGGGGGGGGGGGCTTGCCTGGTTGCTCAGACAAGGAGGGTCGTCATCGACATAGTCGATCACAGGGGCAACATCGGTCTCGGGGTCTACCGGACAGAAGAGGGGGAAGAAACTATAAATATAAAGCAAACATAGCATCACAAAGCATAACATGGCAATATGTTGTGCCGGGTGTGACCTAACGTATGGCTACACGATAAAGGTGAGGAGGGAATTCAACCGGGAATGTTTTCCCTGTTCCGGACCTGTGTCGGACAGGTGACCGGAGGGGGAATGTTCCATGTTCAGCATGCTAGGGGCATGTGACAGATGAACGGACCGCGGATTCGGATTCGTCTCGTCGTTCTGAGCAACTTTCATGTAGAAAACATTTTCATCCGAATTACGGTTTATTTTCTATGAATTTTCAAAGTTTTAAAATATTTTCTGGATTTATTTCAATTAAATTAAATAGAAAGATAAAAAACAAAAGGGCTGGGTGCACCTGGTGCAGTGCACCCATCAGTGCACAGAGGCTGATCAGTGGGCTCCATTGACTGCCCAGCCAGCAGTCAACGTTGACCCGTTGACTGGTCAACAGGGCCAGGGGGTCCCACACGTCAGTGTCTTAACAATTCTAATTTGATTTTCTTTAATCTAATCAATGGGAGGCCCCACATGTCATTTGCTGTAGACTAGTTTAGTACTAATCTAATCCTAGGCTAACCTAATACACACACGCACACACACAGACCGCACACACATATAACGCACGCACACACACGCAGGGAGCTGACGGCGCCATCGGCCAGGGCCGTGGCCAAGGCCAGCAGCCGCGGCGGGCGGGGCATCGGCGGGCGCGGCCAGCGGCGGCCGGAGGTGGGCGCTGCCAGGCGGCGGCGCGCGGGGCTGCAGGCGGGGCCAGGGAGCGGAGCTCCAGGCGCCGCGGCGCTGCGGACGGGAGCTGGCGAGCGGCGGGCGCAGCGGCGGCGATGGGCGCCGGCGACTGCAGCAGGGGCGGCGAGCAGTGCGGGGCTCGGCGAAGCGGGCAGCAGCAGGCGGCAGGAAGAGGCGGCAGCAGCGGGGCGATGCGGGCGAGTAGTGGGCGCGGTGGTCGCGACCAGAGGCGTGCGGGAGCACGAGCTCCGACGGCCTCACGCACGGGCACGGTGGTTATGGTAGGGAAACTAGGGGTCAAGTAGAGAGGGGATCTGCAACGGTGCTCACAGTGGTGCAGACGAGCAGCTCGATAGCGATGGGGGGTGGTCGTAGTGGTACAGATCGACGAGATGCAGCGGCGGCGGCCGAAGCTGGAGAAGATGCTCGATCCCGTAGCTCGGTGAGGTCCAGCTCGAATCCATGCGCGTAGAGAACGAAGTCAAGGGTGGCGCAGCTCCTCGACATCTCTACGCGACTCGGGGTGGCTCCTGGGCGCGAAGACGGAGACGGCGTGGCGTCGTCTATGCTCGGGTCTGCGTGAGGAGGAAGAAGGTGGCGCGAGGGAGAAGGGAAAGAGGGTTAGGGTTCCAGGGGGGAGAAGGGGGCGCCGGGGTCGGCTAAAATAGGCGGGATGGGGCGCCGATGGTTGCCACCGCGGCCATGGCGCCGTGGATGGCCGCCACGGCACCTTCTGCTTCTGTAGTGGGAGGAAGGGGAAAACTGGGGGTGTTGGGCTGGGCTGTGCAGGCCTGCTAGATAGATGGGCCGGGTGGCCCAAGGGAGGGGGCTTTGTTTTATTTCTGTTTGCTTTTCTTTTATTTTCTTTTTACATGTTTATTTAATTCCCACAATACTTTAGTTAGTTAAAATACAAAAGTAGTTTCTAAATTATTTTACTATTTATACCTCTGCCACAAAAAGTTCTAGTCCTAAATAAAATAGTTTACTAATTTATAAAATAAGAAAAGGCATCTAACTAATTGTTTTAGCTACTGTTTTCATTAATTTTGAGCACTTAAAACATTTTATAAAAATTTGGTTTCTGCACCAACAATACTTATGAATTATTTACCACAGTTGCACATTTTAGATTTGACATTTGAAAACTTTTATTGTTTGACCATATTTTAAACTTGAATTTCGAATCGGTTAGAATCAACCTGGGACCTAGCAACAGTAAAAGCGATGACATGGCATCATTAGCAAAGATTACTGTAGCTTAATTATCCGGGCGTTACACCTCCGGTGCCCATCTTCTGCTATATGGTGTGCTTTGACCTGGAAAAAAATCAGAAGGAAGCTTTCGGGACGAAGCGCCGCCGTATCGAGGCGGAACATGGGCAGAACCAATCTAGGGCTCCGGCGGTGCTGTTCTGCCGGGGAAACTTCCCTTCGGGAGGGGGAAATCGAAGCCATCGTCATCACCAACGATCCTCTCATCGAGAGGGGGTCAATCTCCATCAACGTCTTCACCAGCGCCATCTCCTCTCAAACCCTAGATTGGTACCTGTGGGTTGCTAGTATTGTTGATTACTCCTTGTAGTTGATGCTAGTTGGTTTATTCGGTGGAAGATCATATGTTCAGATCCTTAATGATAATTAATACTCCTCCGATTATGAACATGAATATGCTTTGTGAGTAGTTATGTTTGTTCCTAAGGACATGGGAGAAGTCTTGTTATAAGTAATCATGTGAATTTGGTATTCGTTTGATATTTTATGAGATGTATGTTGTCTTTCCTCTAGTGGTGTTATGTGAACGTCAACTACATGACACTTCACCATGATTTGGGCCTAGGGGAAGGCATTGGGAAGTAATAAGTAGATGATGGGTTGCTAGAGTGACAGAAGCTTAAACCCTAGTTTATGTGTTGCTTCGTAAGGGGCGGATTTGGATCCTTATGTTTCATGCTATGGTTAGATTTATCTCAATTCTTCTTTCGTAGTTGCGGATGCTTGCGACAGGGGTTAATCACAAGTGGGAGGCTTGTCCAAGGAAGGACAACACCCAAGCACTAGTCCACCCACATATCAAATTTTCAAAGTAACGAACGCGAATCATATGAGCATGATGAAAACTAGCTTGACAGTAATTCTCATGTGTCCTCGGGAGCGCTTTGCATTATATAAGAGTTTGTCTAGGCTTTTCCTTTGCTACAAAAAGGATTGGGCCACCTTGCTGCACCTTAGTTACTTTTGTTACTTGTTACCCATTATGAATTATCTTATCACAAAACTATCTGTTACCGATAATTTCAGTGCTTGTAGAGAATACATTGCTCAAAACCGCTTGTCATTTCCTTCTACTCCTCGTTGGGTTCGACAATCTTACTTAAAGGACTACGATAGATCCCCTATACTTGTGGGTCATCATCTTGGCAAAACAAGACACGCTGCTGCTAAGTGGGGCCCACCAGGTTGCACAGTGCAAGAATAGTTGTAGCGGTGGGCTATGGACACGCGCTTCTGCTAAATATTTAGCAGTAGCGCAGTGGCAAAAACACGCGCTGCTACCATACGTACCCTGGTGGGTACTGCGGGTACCACTTACGAGCAGCGCCTTGCAGCCAACCCGCGCTACTGGTAACTATATACAGTAGCGCTCTTTAGTGTCCCTCGCTACTAGTAATTAGCAGTAGCCCCCTCATCTGACGCGCGCTACTGCTTAGCCTCTACCTATAAGCTTTTCCCTAGTAGTGCGTGATGATTTCAATGATGCTCGCATAAAAGTAAAGAATTTATACATAATGGGAGAATCATGGAACATATGACTAGCACATTTAAGCCTAACCTACTTCCTATGCATAGGAATTTTGTGAGCAAACAATTCATGGGAAGAAGAATCAACTAGCATAGGAAGGCAAAACACGCATAACTTCAAGATTTTAACCACATAGAGAAGAAACTTGATGTTGTTGAAATATATATGTAAGCATAAATTCCCCTCTCATAATAATTTTCAGTATCTCTCAAGCTTGGGGAGGCTTAAGTCAATGTTATATTCATGCCCCAATCATGAGCTCTCAAGAGAAATTATTATTCAGAATTTTTATGCTCGGCTTTCTCGTAATGATCAATGCATGATCGATACTTCTTGTACTGGTTCTTCTATGAAGAAGACTATTGAATTCAAATGTGATTTATTGGAAAGAATTAAACACTACTCTGAAGATTGGGAACTCGACGAAGGTAATGAGTCAGGTATAAACCTTAAGTTTGATTGTGTTAAATCTTTCATGGATACCAATGCTTTTCGTGAATTTAGCACTAAATTAAATATGGACTTGAATCTGAGATAGTAGCTTCTTTCTGTGAATCATTTGCTACTCATTTTGATCTCCCTAGAGAGAACTGGTTTAAATATCCTCCTCCCATTGAAGTAAAAGTAGTAGAAACTATTAAAGTTGAAGAAGAAACTATTACTTATAATGTTGATCCTGTTGTTCCTACTGCTTATATTGAGAAACCACCTTTTCCTCTTAGAATCAAGGAACATGCTAAAGCTTCAACTGTGGTTCGTAAGAGTTATACTAGAACACCAACACCCCCTGAACAAATTAAAGTTGAACCTAGTATTGCTATGGTTAAAGATCTCTTGGTTGATAATATTGATGAGCATGCTATTTATTTCTGTGGTGAAGCTTCTAGAATTGCTAAACCCGATATCAAAGATAAACATAGACCTGTTGTTGGCATGCCTGTTGTTTCTGTTAAAATAGGAGATCATTGTTATCATGGCTTATGTGATGTGGGTGCTAGTGTGGGTGCAATTCCTTTGACCTTATATCAAGAAATTATGAACGATATTGCACCTGCTGAGATAGAAGATATTGATGTTACTATTAAGCTTGCCAATGGAGATAATATATCACCAATTGGGATTGTTAGAGATGTTGAAGTCTTGTGTGGGAAAATTAAATACCCTATTGATTTTCTTGTTCTTGGTTCCCACAAGATGATTTTTTGTCCCATTATATTTGGTAGACCTTTCTTGAATACTGCTAACGCTAAGATAGACTATGAAAAGGAAATTCTTACTGTAAGTTTTGGGGATATGTCTCATGATTTTAATTTCTCTATATTTCGTACACAACCCCATGATAAAGAATTGCCTAGTAAGGATGAAATTATTGGTCTTGCTTCTATTGCCGTGCCTCCTACTGATCCTTTAGAATAAAATTTGCTAGATCATGAAAATGATATATTTATGAATAAAAGAAAGGAATTAGATGAAATATTCTTTAATCAAGGGCCTGTTCTGAAACACAATTTGCATGTTGAAATCCTTGGAGATCCTCCTCCACCCAAGGGTGATCCCGTGTTTGAGCTTAAACAATTACCTGATACTTTGAAATATGCTTATCTTGATGAAAAGAAGATATATCCAATTATTATTAGTACTAACCTTTCAGAGCATGAAGAAAAGAGATTATTGAAAACTCTGAAAAAGCACAGTGCCGCTATTGGATATACTCTTGATGATCTTAAGGGCATTAGTCCCACTCTATGTCAGCACAAAATTAATCTGGAGCCTGATGCTAAACAAGTTGTTGATCATCAACGACGGTTAAATCCCAGGATGAAAGAAGTGGGAAGAAATGAAATATTAAAGCTTTTGGTGGCAGGTATAATTATCCTATTGCTGATAGTAGATGGGCAAGTCCCGTTCATTGTGTCCGTAAGAAGGGAGGTATTACTGTTGTTCCTAATGATAAGAATGAATTGATCCCTCAAAGAATTGTTACTGGTTATAGAATGGTAATTGATTTCTACAAATTGAACATAGCTACTAGAAAAGATCATTACCCTCTACCTTCTATTGATCAAATGCTAGAAATACTATACAAACATGCACAGTTTTTGCTTTCTAGATAGTTATTTTGGTTTCTCTCAAATACCCGTGTTAAAAGAGGACCAAGAAAAGACCACTTTTACTTGCCCTTTCGATACTTTTGCTTATAGACGTATGCCTTTTGGTTTATGCAATGCACCTGCTACCTTTCAAAGATGTATGTCTGCTATATTCTCTGACTTTTTTGGAAAGATTGTTGAGGTTTCATGGATGATTTCTCCGTTTACGGAACTTCTTTTGATGATTGCTTAAGCAACCTTGATCGAGTTTTGCAGAGATGTGAAGTAACTAATCTTGTCTTGAATTGGGAGAAGTGCCACTTTATGGTTAATGAAGGTATTGTCTTGGGGCATAAAATTTCAGAAAGAGGTATTGAAATTGATAAAGCTAAAGTAGATGCTATTGAAAATATGTTGTGTCCTAAAGATATCAAAGGTATAAGAAGTTTCCTTGGTCATGTTGGTTTCTATAGGAGGTTTATTAAAGACTTCTCTAAAATTTCTAGCCCTCTCACTAATCTCTTGCAAAAAGATGTTCCTTTTGTTTTTGATGATGATTGTGTAGAAGCATTTGAAATACTTAAGAAAGCCTTGATTTCTGCACCTATTGTTCAACCAGCTGATTGGAATTTACCCTTTGAAATTATGTGTGATGCTAGTGACTATGTTGTTGGTGTTGTTCTAGGACAAAGAGTTGATAAGAAATTGAATGTTATGCATTATGCTAGTAAACTCTAGACTGTGCCCAGAGAAATTATGCTACTACTGAAAAAGAATTTCTAGCAGTTGTATTTGCTTGTGATAAGTTCATATCTTATATTGTTGATTCCAAAGTAACTGTTTACACTGATCATGCTGCTGTTAAATATCTTATGGAAAAGAAAGATGCTAAACCTAGACTTATTAGATGGGTTCTCTTGCTACAAGAATTTGATTTGCATATTATTGATAGAAAGGGAGCTGAGAATCCCGTTGAAGCTAACTTGTCTAGGTTAGGAAATGTTCTTGATGACCCACTGCCTATTGATGATACTTTTCCTGATGAGCATTTAGCTGTCATAAATGCTTCTCGTAATACTCCATGGTATGCTGATTATGCTAATTACATTGTTGCTAAATTTATACCACCTAGTTTCACATACCAGCAAAAGAAAAAGGTTTTCTATGATTTAAGGCATTACTTTTGGGATGACCCACACCTTTATAAAGAAGGAGTAGAAGGTGTTATTAGACGTTGTGTACCAGAGCATGAACAGGAACAGATCCTACGCAACTGCCACTCCGAGGCTTACGGAGGACACCATGGTGGAGATAGAACTGCACACAAGGTATTGCAATCCGGTTTTTATTGGCCTACTCTCTTCAAGGATGCTCGTAAGTTTGTCTTGTCTTGTGATGAATGCCCGAGAATTGGTAATATTAGTAGATGTCAGGAAATGCCTATGAATTATTCACTTGTTATTGAACCATTTGATGTTTGGGGCTTTGATTGTATGGGACCTTTTCCCTCCTCTAATGGGTATACACATATTTTATTTCTTGTTGATTATGTTACTAAGTGGGTAGAAGCTATTCAAACTAGTAGTGCTAATCATAACACCTCTATTAAGATGCTTAAAAAAGTTATTTTCCCAAGGTTTGGAGTCCCTAGATATTTAATGACTGATGGTGGTTCACATTTTATTCATGGTGCTTTTCGTAAATTGCTTGCTAAATATGATGTTAACCGTAGAATTGCATCTCCATATCATCCTCAGTCTAGTGGTCAAGTAGAATTGATCAATAGAGAGATTAAATTGATTTTGCAAAAGACTGTTAAAAGGATCGAGAAGAGGTGTCTAGAGGGGGGGTGATTAGACCCTCAACAAAAAAGGTAGCAATTTTTAATTTCTTTAAGTTAAGGTGGAGTTTTAGCACAAGTTTAAACATTCACAATACATTTCAAGCAAGCATGGCAAGAGTATATGAGCAGCGGAAAGTAAAGCATTCAACTTGCATGAAAGTAAAGGGATGGGATTGGAGTGTGCAAACGCAATTGGAGACACAGAGATTTTTGGCGTGGTTCCGATAGGTGGTGCTATCGTACATCCACGTTGGTGGAGACTTCAACCCAAGAAGGGTAATGGCTGTGCGAGTCCACGGAGGGCTCCACCCACAAAGGGTCCACGAAGAAGCAACTTTGTATATCCCACCATGGCCATCGCCCACGAAGCACTTGCCTCACTTGGGTAGATCTTCACGAAGTAGGCGATCTCCTTGCCCTTACAAACTCCTTGGTTCAACTCCACAATCTTGATGGAGGCTCCCAAGTGACACCTAACCAATCAAGGAGACACCACTCTCCAAAAGGTAATAGATGGTGTGTTCATGATGAACTCCCTCTTGTGCTTCAAATGATAGTCTCCCCAACACTCAACTCTTTTTCACAGATTTGGATATGATGGAAATATGATTTGAGTGGAAAGCAACTTGGGGAAGGCTAGAGATCAAGATTCTTGTGGTTGGATTGGAATATCTTGGTCTCAACACATGAGTAGGTGGTTCTCTCTCAGAAAATGAATGCTGGAAGTGTAGGCACGTTCTGATGGCTCTCTCCGTGAATGGAGGAAGGGTGGAGGGGTATATATAGCCTCCGCACAAAATCTAGCCGTTACACACATTTACCAAACTCGGTGGGACCGAATAGTGAAACTCGGTCAGACCGATTCAGTTCAAAATGTGAATGTTAGAGTTTTCGGTGGGACCGACATGATCAACTCGGTGGGACCGATGTGCTAGGGTTAGGGTAAAACATAAACTCGGTTAGACCGATTACACAAACTCGGTTAGACCGATTACACAAACTCGGTGAGACCGATTTTGGTAATAAGCAAACAGAGAGTTCGTCAAGCAAACTCGGTGGGACCGAAATAATTGCAACGGGCAACAGAGAGTTTGCAAGCCCATCTCGGTGAGTTCGAGATCCCATCGGTGAGTCTGAACTGATTAGGGTTTCTGGCAGTGGCTATGTCAAGTGAACTCGGTGGCGCCGGATGGATCAAATCGGTTGGGCCGAGTTTGACTTTAGGTTTAGGACATATGTGGAAATGAGAAAGTGGTTGAGGGCTTTGGATCATATCACTAAGCATTTTGAGTAAGCAAGCCATTAAGCAACACCTCATCCCCTTTTAATAGTATTGGCTTTTCCTATGGACTCAATGTGATCTTGGATCACTAAGATGAAAATGAAGAGTCTTGAGCTTTTGCCAGTCTTTGTCCTTAGCTTCTTGAAGGGGTTCCACATCCTCTTGTCCATGCCATGCCTTTGTTGAACTTTCTGAAATATACTAGATAAAAATATTAGTCCAACAAGAGATATGTTGACATTAATTACCAAAAATCACCCAGGGGGCATTTGTGCTTTCTATCTCCCCCTTTTTGGTAATTGTTGACAACATACATCAAAGCTTCAGATAAAGATATGAAGAACAACAAGTAAAGCTTTGGAAAGACATGTTAGTATGTGTTATGATTGTTTGGTTCTGTTTTCTTGTTTTGCTCAGATTCTCTTTTCCCTATCCTCTCCCATTATCCAATATAAGATTCAGGGGTAGCAAGACACTTACGGGAAGGAAATCTTCGAATTCAATGCTTATCTTTACTCTTTGGGGACATGTCTATATCCAATAGAGTACTAAATACTCACTCACTACATGTCATCCCATTGAAAGCATCAACAAGGGGTGCACAAGGGCTAGAAATGTACTTGTTCAAGTGATATTCATTGAAAATTTCAAACATCTCATTTTTCCAAGCATGAAAGACCTCTCCATCAAGTATAGGCACTCTGTGTCTAAAACTCCCCATCGTAGACTCATCCATCTTCCACCAATGGTGATTAAACCAAAGCAATGGAGACCTAAGCTCTGATACCAATTGAAAGGATCGAGAAGAGGTGTCTAGAGGGGTGGTGATTAGACCCTCAACAAAGAAAGGTAGCAGTTTTTATTTTTTTTAAGTTAAGGTGGAGTTTTAGCACAAGTTTAAACATCCACAATACATTTCAAGCAAGCATGGCAAGAGTATATGAGAAGCGGAAAGTAAAGCATGCAACTTGCAAGAAAGTAAAGGGATGAGATTGGAGTGTGCAAATGCAATTGGAGACACGGAGATTTTTGGCGTGGTTCCGATAGGTGGTGCTATCGTACATCCACGTTGGTGGAGACTTCAGCCCACGAAGGGTAACGACTGCACGAGTCCACGGAGGGCTCCATCCACGAAGGGTCCACGAAGAAGCAACCTTGTCTATCCCACCATGGCCATCGCCCAAGAAAGACTTGCCTCACTTGGGTAGATCTTCACGAAGTAGGTGATCTCCTTGCCCTTACAAACTCCTTGGTTCAACTCCACAATCTTGATGGAGGCTCCCAAGTAACACCTAACCAATCTAGGAGACACCACTCTCCAAAAGGTAATAGATGGTGTGTTGATGATGAACTCCTTGCTCTTGTGCTTCAAATGAAAGTCTCCCCAACACTCAACTCTCTCACACAGATTTGGATATGGTGGAAAGATGATTTGAGTGGAAAGCAACTTGGGGAAGGCTAGTGATCAAGATTCTTGTGGTTGGATTGGAATATCTTGGTCACAACACATGAGTAGGTGGTTCTCTCTCAGAAAATGAATGATGGAAGTGTTGGCACGTTCTGATGTCTCTCTCCACGAATGGAGGAAGGGTGGAGGGATATATATAGCCTCCACACAAAATCTAGCCGTTACACACAATTTACTAAACTTGGTGGGACCGAATAGTGGAACTCGGTCAGACCGATTCAGTTCAAAATGTGAACGTTAGAGTTTTCGGTGGGACCGACATGATCAACTCGGTGGGACCGATGTGCTAGGGTTAGGGTAAAACCTAAACTTGGTTTGCCCGATTACACAAACTCGGTGAGACCGATTTTGGTATTAAGCAAACAGAGAGTTGGTCAAGCAAACTCGATGGGACCGAAATAATTGCAACGGGCAGCAAAGAGTTTGCAAGCCCATCTCGGTGAGACCGAGATCCCATCAGTGAGACCGAACTGATTAGGGTTTCTGGTAGTGGCTATGTCAAGTGAACTCGGTGGCGCCGGATGGATCAAATAGGTGGGGCCGAGTTTGACTTTAGGTTTAGGACATATGTGGAAATGAGAAAGTGGTTGAGGGCTTTGGAGCATATCACTAAGCACTTTTAGTAAGCAAGCCATTAAGCAACACCTCATCCCCTTTTAATAGTATTGGCTTTTCCTATGGACTCAATGTGATTTTGGGTCACTAAGATGAAAATGAAGAGTCTTGAGCTTTTGCCCATCTTTGTCCTTAGCTTCTTGAAGGGGTTCCACATCTTCTTGTCCATGCCATGCCTTTGTTGAACTTTCTGAAATATACTAGATAAAAATATTAGTCCAACAAGAGACATGTTGACATTAATTACCAAAATCACCCAGGAAGAACTTGTGCTTTCAATCTCCCCCTTTTTGGTAATTGATTACAACATACATCAAAGCTTGAGATAAATATATGAAGAATAACAAGTAAAGCTTTGGAAAGACATGTTAGTATGTGTTATGATTGTTTTGTTCTGTTTGTCTTGTTTTGCTCAGATTCTCTTTTCCCTATCCTCTCCCATTATCCAATATAAGATTCTGGGGGAGCAAGACACTTACGGGAAGGAAATCTTCGAATTCATTGCATATCTTTACTCTTTGGGGACATGTCTATATCCAATAGAGTACTGAGTACTCACTCAATACATGTCATCCCATTGAAAGGATCAACAAGGGGTGCACAAGGGCTAGAAATGTACTTGTTCAAGTGATATTCATTGAAAATCTCAAGCATCTCATTTTTCCAAGCATGAAAGAACTCTCCATCAAGTATAGGCACTCTATGTCTAAAACTCCCTATCGTAGACTCATCCGTCTTTCTCCAATGGTGATTAAACAAAAGCTATGGAAACCAAAGCTCTGATACGAATTGAAAGGATCAATAAGAGATGTCTAGAGGGGGGTGATTAGACCCTCAACAAAGAAAGGTAGCAGTTTTAATTTCTTTAAGTTAAGGTGGAGTTTTAGCACAAGTTTAAACACTCACAATACATTTCAAGCAAGCATGGCAAGAGTATATGAGCAGCAGAAAGTAAAGCATGCTACTTGCAAGAAAGTAAAGGGATGAGATTGGAGTGTGCAAATGCAATTGGAGACAGGGAGATTTTTGGCGTGGTTCCGATAGGTGGTGGTATCGTACATCCATGTTGGTGGAAACTTCTACCCATGAAGGATAACGGCTGCGCGAGTCCACGGAGGGCTCCACCCACGAAGGGTCCAAGAAGAAGCAACCTTGTCTATCCCACCATGGCCATCGCCCACGAAGGACTTGCATCACTTGGGTAGATTTTCACGAAGTAGGCGATCTCCTTGCCCTTACAAACTCCTTGGTTCAACTGCACAATATTGACGGAGGCTCCCTACTGACACCTAACCAATCTAGGAGACACCACTCTCCAAAAGGTAATAGATGGTGTGTTGATGATGAACTCCTTGCTCTTGTGCTTCAAATGATAGTCTCCCCAACACTCAACTCTCTCCTTGTAGAGCACG
Organism: Aegilops tauschii subsp. strangulata; assembly: GCF_002575655.3. NCBI lineage: Eukaryota > Viridiplantae > Streptophyta > Magnoliopsida > Poales > Poaceae > Aegilops > Aegilops tauschii. Next base: position 202,537,186 of record NC_053035.3, on the reverse strand, counting down.
TGCTTCCAGTTTCTCCAAGCATCGCTAGCCATCTTCAGTGCAGCTTGTTCCACCTGCATTCTCCACTGCTCTGGAATGTTGAAGTGATCAATCATCTCCCGGACTATCCTTCGCCGTGTTTCTATGTCAGCCTTCCGAAACCCTGGCGGATTAATGTTGAGCCTTGCCCTGCCAACAAATCCACACACAATCTGAACCTCATGCGTGCTTTATCTGGTTTAGTTGGAGCCCAGGACTTTAAATCAATCTCGGTTACTTCATATACACCTTTAGGCTGGTGTGTGGTCTTCCTTGGAGCGTTCCTCTGTGTCCTGACCGGAAGGGTAATTGCTGCAGCTCTATCCCATTCAAGACTACTTGATCCCTCACAATCTGCTGAAGACCTAGGGTTGTCCGAATCAGATGAAGATACATGGCCTGAATGAGTGTTGTCGCTGCTACTTAGCATCTACGGAGAACACATGCGAAACTCAGGAAAGGAGGATAAGCATAAAACCAACAACTTGGTATCAAGCTTTCTAAACATGCCATGCAATAATTTAGAAAATGTACGGCTAATTTGTTAAGTTTGTGTGACTCGGGCACCCGCAATCTGTAAATAGGCAGTAACTTATTGGAACAAATACAGCTTATATGTAGTAAGGAAGGTAAATAATGAAATTATATACGCTCTCCGTTATTTTATAGCCAATTTGGGAACATACGGAATGAAATTGGAAGAGGGATTGCGAGGAAACTGCGATGGAGAGCAGTAACTTACAGGCTTCTTAATGCAAACTCGGCCGGACCACAGGAGAGGCGAGGGTTACTGCATCGATATGCTCGAGGGTGATTAGCGAGAAAACGAATACAGCGAGGCGCGGGCCGCCGCGCCTTGGGAACGGCAGTGGAGGTAGGCTTGACGCTGAAGAGTGGGTACACGACCGGGGTGAGCACGGCGGTGCTGGAGAGGGTTCTGCTGTGGATCTGGGGGATGGGGGAGCTGGCGAAGGAGATTGGGTGAACTAGTTGAGTGAAACGCGGGCGGACGGTAGGGGTTGTTGGCGGCCTAGGTGAAAAGGGTAAAAAATATCCCCGGTCGCCGCGCGCGCGGAAAGGCCTATGCAAACGGTTGCCTCTAAGCGCTCATGTGCACAAACAGAATAATTTCATTTGAAATGAAGACGTACTAATTTTGAAATGAAGATGTGAGTTCATCGTTTCGCCTCTAAATTTTTTGCACGTAAACCAATCACAATTTTACCACGGATTTGATTTGCTGGCGCATTTCAGGTCTCGTGTGCTATATGTAAGACATTTTTTGGCATTTACCGTGCATGTTGGCATATAAATCAATTCCTAGCCGGACCGCATTTCCTGTCGAAAGGGATGAGTATTGCCGTTCGATCTGGAAGCATCCAACAGTGCAGACGTACGATCCGTGGGGTTTGGGTTCTGGCCAATCAGAACGCACGACTCAGATCGCGCGCGCAGTGGGGGGGGCATTGGCCATGGTTTGGTAGGCACACGGCTTTCGTGTGTGAACCGTGTGCTATTTGAAAACATTTTTTTGGGAGGGCTATTTGAAAACATGTACATGTCTTGTCGAAAGGGATGAGGATCCGTTCGATCAAGGAGTATCCAACGGTGCAGACGTACGATCGTGGGGTTTGGGTTCTGGCGAATCAGAACGCACGACTCAGATCGCGCGCGTGGCAGAGGGGTGGGGGGTGCATCGGCCACGGTTTAGTGGACACACAGCTTTCGTGAGTGAACCGTGTGCTCTTTGAAAACATTTACATTACCTAACATCATATTTTTGTTCAAATGAAAACATGAGTTCATCGTTTCGCCTCCAATTTTTTCCACGGTAAGAAATCATGAGTATAGTGGAGAGTGTCATATACTAGTATCATGAATATACAGTACATATGATACTAGTGTATGATACTACCTTTAATTAATTATAGCGCATAGTGTAATACATAGAGTATAGTATCATATATAGATCATATTTATTGCCATGCATGACACAAATTAGCATCACATTTAACATGATACGGTATCTACCTACTATATGTTACTCTAACCCTCTTTATATATATTTAATTCTTTGCCACATCAGCATACTTGCTATTTCCGAGTGCATGACATCGTCGGCTATGATACCACCACTACGGCAATGCTAATATAGTGGGAAGTATCATATACTATATATATATAGTATCATGCATATGATACTAGTGTATGATACTATGTACGTGCCTTCATAGTGCATATATAGTATCATAGAGTAGTACTAACTCCCTCTGTAAACTAATATAAGAGCGTTTAGATTACTAAATAGTGACCTAAACGCTCTTATATTAGTTTACGGAGGGAGTATATATCATAGATGACCGTATTTATGGCCATGCATGACACAAAGTAGTATAGCATTTATTATATATATATACATATATGTTACGGTATCTACCTATGTTACTGCTTCTTTGCCACATCATCATATTTTCTACTCCCGGGTGCATGATACCGGCTATGATACCCCCACTATGGCCACCCTAATAAGGCTGGTCGTAATATGGGAGTATCAAGCGGTATGATGGATGCCAACTAGACTTTTTGGATGATGTGGCACATAGTTAAATAATAAAAGAGAGGGTGTGTGGTATCATATCATGATACCATATCATATTAAATGTTGTACTACTTTGTGTCATGCATGGTAACTAATAATGAACCTAAGATACTAAGGGGTTGTTTGGATTGTGACTATCTTTGCCATATATTGCCAGACGATTTTTGCCACACTTGCCTTACTTGAGTTGCTCAAATTGTTAGCCACACTTTGGCTTGCCTAAGAGAATTTTGCCACACTTTTTCTGTCTATGACATGTGGGGTTCACTGCTCATTAAAATATTCTTGCCTTAGTTGTGGCTTGAACCAAACACCTACCTAACATGGTCAAACTTGGCTAAGGTGAGGTGTGGCGAAGTGTGGCTGGGAATCAAACAGCCCCTAACTTATGATAGTATGCATGCGCGCATTACAGAGGTATTGCCGATCATATACTAGTATCATGCATATATACTCCTTCCTTTCCGGTTTATAGGCTTATCTCAAAATTTTAGTTTTTCCATTTTATAAGGCTCAATTTGGTTGTTCCCCATCACATGTCCAGATTCCAAGGTGCATTAAATCATTGCATGCAAGTATTAATAGAAAGTTGACCAATGCATGTACTTTATATATGCATGCATGTATTGCAATTAATACATTGGAAAACATAAATTTTTGAGGATAACAAAAGCATTAATTGGGTGTTTCTGCAAACTACAAAAAGTATTCCACCACTCACCATCTACCTTGGTTGGTGAGATTTTTGAATTGAGCCCTATAAGGCTGGTTGTAATGGGGAGTATCATATATACTAGTAGTATCATGCATATATATGATAGTGTAGCTAGGATACTACTTCCTTAATGCATAGTATCATAAGTTAACATCTTAGGTTGCCTTACTAATTGTCATGCATCACACAAAGTAATAGTACAACATTTAATATGACACGGTATCATGATATGATACCGCATCCTCTCTTGTGTGCCACATCATCCAAAAAGTCTAGTTGGCATGCATGATACCGCTTATGATAATACCATTACAACCAGCCTAAACCGGAAAGGAGGGAGTATGAGACTAGCCAGAATGGAGAGTAGTACACTAGTAACATACACATATCCCTAGACTATATATGTTACTACCTTCATAGTGGGTAGTAACATAAGTGTAGTGTCATGCAAAGCTTCATTTCTTAGGTTACAGACTCATATTGCATTGGGACATGTGATGCTACAATAACTAGCTAAGTTACTGAAACTATCTCTCTCCTCATTAACTTATTGCCACATAAGCAAGTTTGCTGAGTTGGAGTCGGTGTTACTGCTGAAGTTACTCCCACTGTGGCTAGTCTGATACTGCTAGCTAGTCGTCTATGATATACTAGCTACCTCACTAATAGCATGGTTAATAATACAACCAAGGGTCAGCTATAAGAAGTTGCCATGTCATATACAGCCAACCTCTTAGCGGGCATGTACAACAATAAATTTTATATACGTACTAGTTTATCAATAGTTGGCCCACCTTACATCCTCACAAAGTGTCTTGGGTCTCGTGTTGCAGCTGGCTCTACTAACCAAGAGCCCGCTTCTCTTCTCTTTCCTCCCACTAATAAGCACATATATATTATTCTATTCCTTATAGCCAGACTACCCACAGTGGGAGTAACATAGGTAGTAACATCACACATATCTAGATAAAATAGATGATGTGGCAAGCAATAAATGAAGAAATGGAGGAAAGTGGATATGTGTGATGTTACTACCTATGTTACTCCCACTGTGGGTATAGTCTTACTATAGTATGAGATTACCCACAATGGGAGTAACATAGGTAGTAACATCACACATATCTAGATAAAGTAGATGATGTGGCAAGCAATAAATGAAGAAGGGATAATTAGATTTATGCCCCTAGTTGTGTCCCACTCGTCTGTTTTACCCCTAATACCCAAAAGTCACCGGTTCTGTCCAAATCACTTTGCTCCTCTTATGCTTTTGCCCTTTGACCGTTTGACCGTCAGTTTGAAAACTTCATAACTAATTCATACTAAATCTGAAAAATGCAAATAAGATACCAAAATGTTCAGAAAAACATCACCTATATGTCAGTGTCATTTGCATTCATGAAAAAAGTGTTGGAAAGTGCCCATCCGAGTTTTAGCTCTTATGCTACCACCATGAATAGTAAAATCTAAAAAAGTTCAAAAAAATCAAAAATAATTTGGTGGCAAAGAATGACAAATGTTTTAAGTGCCTGCTAAGTTTCATCAGGGAATAACATTTGTGGGTGCCGCGGCAAAAAAACAATCAGCACACCAAAATATATTATTTTTTGCCACGACTTCCACGAATGTTGTTCCCTAATGAAACTTGGCAAGCACTTAGAACACTTGTCGTTCTTTGCCACCATATTTTTTTGAATTTTTTTGAATTTTTTAGAGTTTACTATTCATGGTGGTATCAAAAGAGCTAAAACTCGGATGTGCACTTTCCAACACTTTTTCCATGAATGCAAATGACACTGACATATAGGTGATGTTTTTCTGAACATTTTGGTATCTTATTTGCATTTTTTTGATTTTGTATGAATTAGTTATGAAGTTTTCAAACTGACGGTCAAACGGTCAAAGGGCAAAAGCATAAGAGGATCAAAGTGACTTGGACAGAACCGGTGACTTTTGGGAATTAGGGGTAAAACAGACGAGTGGGACACAACTAGGGGCATAAATCTAATTATCCCAATGAAGAGAGAGAGGAAAGTAGTAACATAGCTAGTTACTAGTAGTATGAGTAACATCACATGTACATATCAAGGCAAGATGTGTCTATAGCCTAATAAATGAAGTGTTGCATGTTACCACACATATATGTTACTCCCCACTATAGAGGTAGTAACATAGACTAGTAACACCTGGGCATGTTACTAGTCTATGTTACTACCCATTGTGGCTAGTCTGAGTAACATCACACATCTCAAGGCAAGATGAGTCTATAGCCTAATAGACGAAGTGTGGCATGTTACTACACATATGTTACTCCCCACTATAGAGGTAGTAACATAGACTAGTAACATTCTATGTTACTACCCATTGTGGCTAGTCTTATGTCACTCTATTATGTACTTACTTGCTCTAATGCATAATATCATAGAGTAGCTAGTATCATATGTAGTACTTTATTTATATTGTCATGCACACATAGTAGCATAACATTTATTATGATACGGTTTCATTATATGATACTTAACCCTCTCTTTCTTCATTTAATTAATTCTATGACAGCTCATCAAAATTGCCTAGTTGGCATGCATGATACTAGCTATGATACCCCCTTACTATTAGCCTAGCAAAGGTGTACAAATCATTTGTACGTCGCTTTGTGAGTTTTCATCCGTTTGTTTGAGAAGCAGGGAGAAGTTTCAAACATTTCGGCCGCGAGGTGCGGCCACTGGCGTAGGCCTAGTTGGTATTTTAATTACAGAAAATTCAGATGGAGTTCGGACATCATGAAAATCGATGTGTGACTGTGGCATGCTCTCACGACCCCGTGGAAAAAAATTGGTAAACTTTGGCACAACTTTTGATGACCGCTCCTTCCAAACCGGAGCATCTCACATGAACGATCATGGTTTTCCAAAAGGAGACATGTCAATTCAAACTCCTGTGGCTGGTGACTTCATCGTTTGGCCTCATAAAAATTTCCACAATACGCAATCCCCATTATACCATGGGTTTGATTTTCTGGCGCATTTCAGGTATCGTTAGCTATATTTAAGACATTTTTTAGATTAACGTGCATTTTGTGCATAAAAATAAAATTACAACCGGAACTGCATGTGCTGTCAAAAGGGCTGAGGATCGTCGCTTGATCTGGGAGCATCCAATGGTGCAGATGTACGATTCGTGAGGTTTGGGTTCTGGCCAATCGGAAAGCACGACTCAGATCATGGGCGGGGTGGCGGGGTTTGGTCGGCACACGGCTTTCATCAACGAACCGTGTGCTATTCGCAAACCAGATTGCATATTTTTGTTCACACATACTGTAGCGAGATCGATTGAGTGTGCTACCTCTATGATATAATAATAATAATAATAATAATAATAATAATAATAATAACAAAAGTTCATGTTCATTGCGTGAGCTAACAGCATATCAAGGTCAACATATTAACGATTCTTCCATCAACAGAAAACCGGGCATAACTCACAAATTCAGTACACACGACAGTTCTAAATTGAATGAATTAAGTTGCAGGGTAGGCATAAAGACTTGTCTCATGGCTTAGTTCCCATGTACATGGGGGAACTGGGATCATTAAGTTGACCCCGAATGAACTTGGTTTTTTTTATGATTTTACGCTGCTCTGTTGCACGGGTGTGTGATTCCTTGGTTGACAACTCATCAAATTCATCGTACTCGTCCTCATCGGCAACATCGTCGACACCCAGTGCCCTTCCCTTCCCATGCATCGCTAAATGGCCGTTCTTATGCAAGGGGTCTTCCACAAAGAAAATCTGGGTAGCATCGCTCGCAAGAATGAATGGGTCCGTGTGATATGCCATTGTTGTCCTGTTAACACAGGTCTTCCTGTACTCATCAATCCTTACCTGACCTAGAGGGATCCATGCGCACCTGAATAATGCCACCTTAACTTTCACATAGTCAAGCTCCCAAATCTCTTTGATGGTTCCATAGTATACCCTTTTATCAGCTTCATTTACAGTCATGCATTCTTTTCTTACAGAGCTGTTCTGATACGAGGTCTTCTTATCACGTTCCTCAGTGTAGAACGTGTATCCATTTATGTCCTATGCTTGGTACGTCAACACCGTAGGTGATGGTTTTTGTGCTAACCACGTAGCAATGTCATCGATGGATCCTTGTGCCAAACGATTCTTCAGCCATTCGGCGTACTTCTTAGTGTGCTCCTTCATCTCCACTTCTGATGAAGGCACCATTGGTAAGAAGCTTTGGCGTATCTCGGCGAAGTGTTCTTTGGCATAAGCGATGAGAACTGGGTTGTTAAGCAGTACCGTCAAATGGGCTTTCTCTGCCAATTCTCTGGGTGCAGCCATTTGCGTACCAGCAAGGACCGGCTTACCTTTCAGCCTTCCCTCGTGGCGAGAGAGGGGTAAACCTATAGGTCTTTGTTTCATGTATTCGGTGCAAAAATAAACCACCTCCTCCGCGGTATAACCATGTAGGATGCTTGCCTCTTGATGGTTTCGGTTCCGACAAAAGCGCTTCAGTATTCCCATGAACCGCTCGAAGGGATACTTGTTGCGAAGAAACACAGGACCACAATACTTTATCTCATCGACAAGGTGCACAATGAGATGGACCATGACATCAAAGAATGACAGTGGGAAAACATCTCTAGGTTGGACAATATTCTTGCAATATCATCTTGCATATGATCCAACTCTTCAGGATCTACAACTTTCTGCCATAGTTGGTTGAAGAAATTACAGAGGTCAATGAGTGTGTTTCTTATATCTTTGTCCATCAGATTCTTGATGGCCACCGGGAGGATTTGTGTCAACATTACATGGCAATCATTTGACTTCATGTGTCCCAACTTCATTTTACTTGAGCTCACATCCACGAGACTTCTGATGTTTGCGCAGTAGGAAGAGGGTGTCTTAACTGACAGCAAATAGGTGAAGAACTATGTTGCTTCTTTTGTACTAAAATTGTAACTCTGGCGAGCGTTGATGAATTTGTCATCATCTTCTGCTTCACTCTTGCGTTGTGATTGATCAGCAATCATATCGAGCCGTGAACCGTCACCATCCTTTCTTTGACCTTTAATCTTGAGCAGAGTACCAAGGATGCTTTCACATACGTTTTTCTCTACGTGCATGACATCGATGCAGTGACGTACACGTAGAATCTCCCAGTAAGGTAATTTTCAGAACACCGATTTCTTCTTAAACACTTGATCCTTGGGTGTTAGTTTCACCGTCAAAGGGTGGTTCTTGCCAAGCACAAAATTAATTTTTTTAGCCATGTTGTGGACCACCTCCCCTTCGTAGGGTCTTGGGCCCTCAGCTGCCTCTGCCGTAGCATCAAATTCAGCTTTCATCTTTCGGTATGGATGATTTTTTCGTAAGAACCTACGATGACGCAAACCACTGTTTTGCACGAGTTGGGAAGTCTTCTGCTAGCTGTCCTATCCATGCATGTGACACACCCAACATCTCCCCTTGTTTTCTGCCCCGATGTGTTGCCTAATGCCGGCATATCTTGAATGGTGTGCACCAGCATCGCATGTAGATCGAAAATCTCCTTTCTGTTAGCATCATAAAATTTTACAGCAGGCGCATCTGTCCACACTGTTAGCAGTTCTTCTACCAGTAGCTGAAAGTAAATGTCGATGTCATTTCCAGGTTGCTTCGGGCCTTGGATAATCATTGACATCATAATGTATTTTTTCTTCATACACAACCAAGGAGCTAGGTTATATATGCACAGAAGCACCGGCCATGTGCTGTGATTGGTGCTCATATCTCCAAAAGGATTCATCCCGTCAGTACACTCCCCGAGCCTTATACTTCTAGGATCCTTGGCAAAATTTTCAAACTTTTTGTCGATTAATTCCCACTGAGCCCCATCTTTCGGGTGCCTCATAAACCTATCCGCAATTCGCTCATCATGATGCCACCGCAACCTCTTTGCCTCTCTAGGGTTTGCAAACAAATGCCCCAACCTTGGAATTAAAGGCAAGTACCAAACAACCTTGAACGGGATTCCTGTCTTGATCTCGTCGTCCAATTTGTACTTGTCCTTTGCTCTCCTATGCTTGTATCGTGCATGCTTGCATGTGGGACATGCACGAAAATCTTTGTACTCACCGCGGTACAATATACAATCATTCACACAAGCGTGTATCTTCCGTACTTCAAGTTCCAATGGGCAAACAATTTTCTTCGCTTCATTCGTGCTTCTGGGGAGCACATTATCTTCCGGAAGAATATCTTTGAAAATACCTAAGATCTCTGTGAAGCCCTTGCTTGATAGACCGTTTGCTGCTTTAAATCTGAGAAGCGCCAGGGTGGCACTCAAGCTGGAATATTTCTTTTTGCAACCTAGATACAATTCTTTCTTGGAGTCCGCATCAATGGTTGGCAGATCCTTGTACCCAATCATATCCTTTTCTGGGCCCTCGAAATCTGCAATCATAGCAGCAAAATCTGGCATATCAAGATCTTCGTCATCTGTGTGGATGTCTTGGTTTTCCAGTGGGCGTTTCGGCTTTCCAGTGTTCCATTGGTAGCTTGACGCCTCTGCCCCGATGTTAGATTCAACATCCATGTGACACTGGTCGGGGTTTGGCATCTTGCTGCCCTGGGTATCTTCATCCATGACCTCCTCTTCACCGTGTCTGGTCCAACGTGTATATCCATCCAAGACTCCCCTAGAGACTAAGTGCATCTAGACATCTGCAACTTCATCTGACTCTGTATTGGCACAATCAGTACATGGACACAGGATGTAATCCGCATCACTAATTCTCCAGTTTGTACTTTCAGCCAAATTCATGAACTCTGTCACGCCAGTGATAAAATCTGCGGTTTTCCGATTCTTCATACATCGAGATCGTTCCATCTGTAGCAGACGAATGGTAATTAAAAACAGAACAACAACATTAATACACGGATTAACTGCTGCCCAGAGATGCGTGCATAAATCACAAGGTTTTATTTTGATAATTACTGAGGGCGCTCCATGTTGTTATCCAGATGTGCAATGACAAAAATTAATGGCCAGTCAATTTACACGCAGAGTACTAGTACAACACTACACTTAGGAATTGAATACCTTAATTAAGCCACTCACGAAAATAATACCTTAATTAATTAGCCGCGCAGCGACCTCCTCCCAGTAGACAGACAAGCGCGATGCGGCGGCACGCCGAGACAGCAGGGTCGAGGAACAAAGCTTAGTGCGGCCGCCGCCTAAAGTTCGACCTCCACTATCCCGCCATCGACCGCGATGGATGTGCTCGAATCACGCCGCCGCCGACCTCGATGGTTGAGCTCCTCCTATCTCCCGCCGTAGACCGAGGATTGACCTCCTATGACACCGCCACCGCCCACCGACCGAGGATTGACCTCTTCTCTGGTAGCCGCTGCCTAGGCCGCCGCCGCCATCTCTATATGCAGAGCGGCTATTTTTTTACGGATATCCGCGGAGCGGCTGTTTACACGGTATCTTACCGTAACTCAATTATATGGACAGGGTAGTACATCACATACGGTTATGTAACGACAACCGTGTCTAACCTACGTTGTCTTATCACACGGTTTGGTGCGGAAATCATGTGTGACGTTGTAATACCTAACACAAACGACTTGTACAAACAGTGTGCCGTATACAAAATATATATAGTGCCATTAGTAGTTCCCGACCGTTAGCTTATCTCCACAGTTTCCCCATTTCCCCCAAATCCCTACATAGCCTCCAAATTCCCTCGCGTGGCGCTGACATTGGGGGAATGCGAACGAGTGGTGCTGATGGTTTCGGTGCAGCTGCTCCTGCTTGTATCGCCGCCACGACGGCGGTCGCCGCCGAGCACTTGCCTAAGGTCATTAGAAGGTAGGTGTACTACGGATCCGAATCGTCCTGTCAGGTTCCAATCTATCCCGATCTTTTTTAGCATGTCCAAAGTATAGATCCTTGTTGAATCCGTCCTAAATGACCCCCCCCTCAAGATAGGGATCTGCCGCCAGATCCGGAGCTTGACTCCAGACTCCCGCAACACGAGTTTGACTCCGAGTTTTGCGCCACCGAGAAGTACCAAAAGCTGAGTTGTGTGCACGGGCACACTCCCGCTCGACGTGTATGCATGGAGGGATTCGACATTGGCAGGCGGTTTCTCAGTTGCCCCTTAGAGGTTAGTGCTAATTAATTTCATCATTTTACTTCAGTTAATGCCACCGCTCATCCAGAATACTATTTAACATTGGCAGGGATATGAGGCTTGTGCCTTTGTTAACTGGCTGGATGAAGAATGGCATGGCAGGGCTCGGAGTGTTATCACCAAGCTCGCAGAAGATAACGTAAAGCTGAAGAAGAAACTAGCTGATCTGGAATGTACAATCAGTACGATGAAGCAAGAAAGAATCAATCACAGGCAACAGATGAAAGCAAGGGACAAGAAGGAACTAGCATGTGTAGTTGTGGTTGTCGCATTAGCCATGTTCTATGTGCTGTTTGCAATGATGATTAGGGGTTTTGTTTGACAGTATTGCTAAAGCACATCTAGATGTGCTCTAAGTAATGCACATCTAGGTCCTGTGCCATTCATATTACGCGAAGATTCATGCAGATATTTTTCTTTTTCTTTCTAGTTTGATTATTACTGGCTTTATCAATAAGAAGAGCTCAACGTATTGCTTGCCAACTGTCCTACTCTGTTCGTACCGGTGCATAATTCCAAAACTCGTTCCTTGTGTTTTGTCCTGAAAATGGAAACCAGCCAAATAGCCAATAGGAGTGCTGCGCAACCCCGGGAATTTGGAGCGACTGGGTACAAATAATTGCGGTTGATTATATCAGCGGTTAGATAATACGTCAACCCCCGCTTCAATTGGCAGTTCCTCTTCTCCGCATACCCCGCTTAAGTGTCCACCATCTTCATCGTCACCGGCAGGCCGCGCTACACACTGGCACACACTCTGCAGCCATGTCGAGCGATAGCGAGGACGACAGTTCGGCCAGCAGTCTGGCGCCCGATGATAGGTCAACATCGGAATCATCCCGCTCGTCTTCCATGAGTCCGACGTCGAGCCCAGACCTCGATTATATCCGGTTCATGGAAGGGACGCCGCCTCCGGAGTCGTCAGACGACAACCAGACAGACGAGGAGCCATCGGAGGACGAAGAAGAGGACGACGATGATGAGGAGGAGGAATGGTCGAACGAGGAGGAGGACGACGACGACAGCAACGACGGCGACGGCGATGAAAAGCCAACGGTCAGCGGGAAGAAGCGTCCTCGCCAAGACGATGTCGCGGGGCCATCCAACAAGAACAACAACAAGAAGAAGAAGGACTAAATTAAGCAGACTGTATATATCTCGATTTATCCTGTCAATCTCATTGCAGACGGTTAGTAATATGTATTCGACAGAGATCTTCTACATTAACGCCAACAGGTTGGTTTGTTGAACTGTGTGCCCTGACGAGCACACAATTCACAAAAAAAGACCATATGGGCTGTCTATAATGATCGCACACAATTCTGATTACCGACCTGTTTGCCGGGTATCACACACATCTTGTTACGCCGAATCGTTTGTGTTCACCTCACTCAACGCAAATGGTTCACCGGAGTGAACTGTATGACATATATCACACACACCTTGATCTAGCCGTTACACCCAATTTACCAAACTCGCTGGGACCGAATAGTGAAACTCGGACAGACTGATTCAGTTCAAAATGTGAACGTTAGAGTTTTCGGTGGGACCGACATGATCAACTCGGTGGGACCGATGGGTTAGGGTAAAACCTAAACTCGGTTTGACCGACTACACAGACTCGGTGAGACCGATTTTGGTATTAAGCAAACAGAGAGTTGATCAAGCAAACTCGGTGGGACCGATTGCTTATCTCGGTGGGACCGAAATAATTGCAACGGGCAACAAAGAGTTTGCAAGCCCATCTCGGTGAGACCGAGATCCCATCAGTGAGACCGGACTGATTAGGGTTTCTGGTAGTGGCTATGTCAGGTGAACTCGATGGCGCCGGATGGATCAAATCGGTGGGGCCGAGTTTGACTTTAGGTTTAGGACATATGTGGAAATGAGAAAGTGGTTGAGGGCTTTGGAGCATATCACTAAGCACTTTGAGTAAGCAAGCCATTAAGGAACACCTCATCCCCTTTTAATAGATCCCCTTCTAATAGTAACGGCTTTTCCTATGGACTCAATGTGATCTTGGATCACTAAAATGAAAATGAAGAGTCTTGACCTTTCGCCAATCTTTGTCCTTAGCTTCTTGAAGGGGTTCCACATCCTCTTGTCCATGCCACGCCTTTGTTGAACTTTCTGAAATATGCTAGATAAAAATATTAGTCCAACAAGAGATATGTTGACATTAATTACCAAAATCACCCAGGAAGCACTTGTGCTTTCAATCTCCCCCTTTTTGGTAATTGAGGACAACATACATCAAAGCTTCAGAAAAAGATATGAAGAATAACAAGTAAAGCTTTGGAAAGACATGTTAGTATGTATAATGATTGTTTTGTTCTGTTTTTCTTGTTTTGCTCAGATTCTCTTTTCCCTATCCTCTCCCATTATCCAATATAAGATTCAGGGGGTGCAAGACACTAACAGGAAGGAAATCTTCGAATTCATTGCATATCTTACTCTTTGGGGACATGTCTATATCCAATAAAATACGAAGTACTCACTCACTACATGTCATCCCATTGAAAGGATCAACAAGGGGTGCACAAGGGCTAGAAATGTACTTGTTCAAGTGATATTCGTTGAAAATATCAAGCATCTCATTTTTCCAAGAATGAAAGAACTCTCCATCGAGTATAGGCACCCTATGTCTAAAACTCCCCATCGTAGACTCATCCATCTTCCTCCAATGGTGATTAAACCAAAGCAATGGAGACCAAAGCTCTGATACCAATTGAAAGGATCGAGAAGAGGTGTCTAGAGGGGGGTGATTAGACCCTCAACAAAGAAAGGTTGCAGTTTTTAATTTCTTTAAGTTAAGGTGGAGTTTAGCACAAGTTTAAACATTCACAATACATTTCAAGCAAGCATGGCAAGAGTATATGAGCAGTGGAAAGTAAACATGCAACTTGCAAGAAAGTAAAGGGATGAGATTGGAGTGTGCAAATGCAATTGGAGACACAGAGATTTTTGGCGTGATTCCGATAGGTGGTGCTATCGTACATCTACGTTGGTGGAGACTTCAACCCACGAAGGGTAATGGCTGCGCGAATCCACAGAAGGCTCCACCCACGAAGGGTCCACGAAGAAGCAACCTTGTCTATCCCACCATGGCCATCGCCCACGAAAGACTTGCCTCACTTGGGTTGATCTTCACGAAGTAGGCGATCTCCTTACCCTTACAAACTCCTTGGTTCAACTCCACAATCTTGACGGAGGCTCCCAACTGACACCTAACCAATCTAGGAGACACCACTCTCCAAAAGGCAATAGATGGTGTGTTGATGATGAACTCCTTGGTCTTGTGCTTCAAATGATAGTCTCTCCAACACTCAACAATCTCACAGAGATTTGGATATGGTGGAAAGATGATTTGAGTGGAAAGCAACTTGGGGAAGGCTAGAGATCAAGATTCTTGTGGTTGGATTGGAATATCTTGGTCTCAACACATGAGTAGGAGGTTCTCTCTCAGAAAATGAATGATGGAAGTGTAGGCACGTTCTGATGTCTCTCTCCACGAATGGAGGAAGGGTGGAGGGGTATATATAGCCTCCACACAAAATCTAGCCGTTACACACAATTTACCAAACTTGGTGGGACCAAATAGTGAAACTCGGTCAGACCGATTCAGTTCAAAAAGTCAACGTTAGAGTTTTCGGTGGGATCGACATGATCAACTTGGTGGGACCGATGTGCTAGGGTTAGGGCAAAACCTAAACTCGGTTTGACCGATTTTGGTATTAAGCAAACAGAGAGTTGGTCATGCAAACTCGATGGGACCGATTGCTTATCTCGGTGGGACCAAAATAATTGCAATGGGCAACAAAGAGTTTGCAAGCCCATCTCAGTGAGACTGAGATCCGACCGGTGAGACCGAACTGATTAGGGTTTCTGGCAGTGGCTATGTCAAGTGAACTCGGTGGCGCCGGATGGATCAAATCGGTGGGGCCGAGTTTGACTTTAGGTTTAGAAGATATGTGGAATTGAGAAAGTGGTTGAGGGCTTTCGAGCGTATCACTAAGCACTTTGAGTAAGCAAGCCATTAAGCAACACCTCATCCCCTTTTAATAGTATTGGCTTTTCCTGTGGACTCAATGTGATCTTGGATCACTAAAAGAAAATGAAGAGTCTTGAATTTTTGCCAATCTTTGTCCTTAGCTTCTTGAAGGGGTTCCACATCCTCTTGTCCATGCCACGCCTTTGTTGAACTTTCTGAAATATGCTAGAATTTTTTTAGTCCAACAAGAGATATGTTGACATTAATTACCAAAATCACCCAGGGAGCACTTGTGCTTTCAATCTCCCCCTTTTTGGTAATTGATGACAACATACATCAAAGCTTCAGATAAAGATATGAAGAATAACAAGTAAAGCTTTGGAATGACATGTTAGTATGTGTTATGATTGTTTTGTTCTATTTTTCTTGTTTTGCTCAGATTCTCTTTTCCCTATCCTCTCCCATTATCCAATATAAGATTCAGGGGGAGCAAGACACTTGCGGGAAGGAAATCTTATAATTCATTGCCTATCTTTACTCTTTGGAGACATGTCTATATCCAATAGAGTACTAAGTACTCACTACATGTCATCCCATTGAAAGGATCAACAAGGGGTTCACAAGGGCTAGAAATGTACTTATTCAAGTGATAAAAATCTCAAGCATCTCATTTTTCCAAGCATGAAAGAACTCTCCATCAAGTATAGGCACTCTATGTCTAAAACTCCCCATCGTAGACTCATCCATCTTCCTCCAATGGTGATTAAACCAAAGCAATGAAGACCAAAGCTCTGATACCAATTGAAAGGATCAAGAAGACGTGTCTAGAGGGGGGTGATTAGACACTCAACAAAGAAAGGTTGCAGTTTTTAATTTCTTTAAGTTAAGGTGGATTTTAGCACAAGTTTAAACATTCACAATACATTTCAAGCAAGCATGGCAAGAGTATATGAGCAGCGGAAAGTAAAGCATGCAACTTGCAAGAAAGTAAAGGGATGCGATTGGAGTGTGCAAATGCAAATGGAGACAGGGAGATTTTTGGCGCGGTTCCGATAGGTGGTGCTATCGTACATCCACGTTGGTGGAGACTTCAACCCACGAAGGGTAACGGCTGCGCGAGTCCACGGAGGGCTCCACCCACGAAGAGTCCACGAAGAGGCAACCTTGTCTATCCCACCATGGCCATCGCCCACGAAGGACTTGCCTCACTTGGGTAGATCTTCACGAAGTAGGCGATCTCCTTGCCCTTACAAACTCCTTGGTTCAACTCCACAACCTTGACGGAGGCGCCCAACTGACACATAACCAATCTAGGAGACACCACTCTCCAAAAGGTAATAGATGGTGTGTTGATGATGAATTCCTTGCTCTTGTGCTTCAAATGATAGTCTCCCCAACACTCAACTCTCTCACACAGATTTGGATATGGTGGAAAGATGATTTGAGTGGAAAGCAACTTGGGGAAGGCTAGAGATCAAGATTCTTGTCGTTAGATTGGAATATCTTGGTCTCAACACATGAGTAGGTCGTTCTCTCTCAGAAAATGAATGCTGGAAGCGTAGGCACGTTCTGATCTCTCTCTCCACGAATGGAGGAAGGGTGGAGGGGTATATATAGCCTCCACACAAAATCTAGCCGTTACACACAATTTACCAAACTCGATGGGACCGAATAGTGAAACTCGGTCAGACCGATTCAATTCAAAATGTGAATGTTAGAGTTTTCTGTGGGACCGACATGATCAACTCGGTGGGACCGATGTGCTAGGGTTAGGGTAAAACCTAAACTCGGTTTGACCGATTACA
This sequence comes from Aegilops tauschii subsp. strangulata, assembly GCF_002575655.3. Classification (NCBI taxonomy): domain Eukaryota; kingdom Viridiplantae; phylum Streptophyta; class Magnoliopsida; order Poales; family Poaceae; genus Aegilops; species Aegilops tauschii. Next base: position 202,519,863 of record NC_053035.3, on the reverse strand, counting down.
CAAACTCGGTGAGACTGATTTTGGTAATAAGCAAACAGAGAGTTGGTCAAGCAAACTCGGTGGGACCGATTGCTTATCTCTATGGGATTGAAATAATTGCAACAGGCAACAGTGAGTTTGCAAGCCCATCTCGGTTAGACTGAGCTCCCATCGGTGAGAACGAACCGAGTAGGGTTTCCGGCAGCGGTTATGTCAAGTGAACTCGGTGGCGCCGGATGGATCAAATCGGTGGGGCCGAGTTTGACTTTAGGTTTAGGACATATGTGGAAATGAGAAAGTGGTTGAGGGCTTTGGAGCATATCACTAAGCACTTTGAGTAAGCAAGCCATTAAGCAACACCACATCCCCTTTTAATAGTATTGGCTTTTCCTATGGACTCAATGTGATCTTGGATCACTAAAATGAAAATGAATAGTCTTGAGCTTTTGCCAATCTTTGTCCTTAGCTTCTTGAAGGGGTTCCACATCCTCTTGTCCATGCCACGCCTTTGTTGAACTTTCTGAAATATACTAGAATTTTTTTTAGTCCAGCAAGAGATATGTTGACATTAATTACCAAAATCACCCAGGGAGCACTTGTGCTTTCAATCTCCCCCTTTTTGGTAATTGATGACAACATACATCAAAGCTTCAGATAAAGATATGAAGAATAACAAGTAAAGCTTTCGAAAGACATGTTAGTATGTGTTATGACTGTTTTGTTCTGTTTTTCTTGTTTTGCTCAGATTCTCTTTTCCCTATCCTCTCCCATTATCCAGTATAAGATTCAGGGGGAGCAAGACACTTACGGGAAGGAAATCTTCGAATTTATTACATATCTTTACTCTTTGGGGACATGTCTATATCCAATAGAGTACTAAGTACTCACTTACTACATATCATCCCATTAAAAGGATCAACAAGGGGTGCACAAGGGCTAGAAATGTACTTATTCAAGTGATATTCATTGAAAATCTCAAGCATCTCATTTTTCCAAGCATGAAAGAACTCTCCATCAAATATAGGCACTCTATGCCTAAAACTCCCCATCGTAGACTCATCCATCTTCGTCCAATGGTGATTAAACCAAAGCAATGGAGACCAAAGCTCTGATACCAATTGAAAGGATCAAGAAGAGGTGTCTTGGGGGGTGATTAGACCCTCAACAAAGAAAGGTAGCAATTTTTAATTTCTTTAAGTTAAGGTGGAGTTTTAGCACAAGTTTAAACATTCACAATACATTTCAAGCAAGCATGGCAAGAGTTTATGAGCAGCGGAAAGTAAAGCATGCAACTTGCAAGAAAGTAAAGGGATGAGATTGGAGTGTGCAAATGCAATTGGAGACACGGAGATTTTTGGCGTGGTTCCGATAGGTGGTGCTATCGTACATCCACGTTGGTGGAGACTTCAACGCACGAAGGGTAACGGCTGCGCGAGTCCACGGAAGGCTCCACCCACGAAGGGTCCACGAAGAAGCAACCTTGTCTATCCCACCATGGCCATCGCCCACGAAGGACTTGCCTCACTTGGGTAGATCTTCACGAAGTAGGCGATCTCCTTGCCCTTACAAACTCCTTGGTTCAACTCCACAATCTTGACGGAGGCTCCCAACTGACACCTAACCAATCTAGGAGACACCACTCTCCAAAAGGTAATAGATGGTGTGTTGATGATGAACTCCTTGCTCTTGTGTTTCAAATGATAGTCTCTCCAACACTCAACAATCTCACACAGATTTGGATATGGTGGAAAGATAATTTGAGTGGAAAGCAACTTGGGGAAGGCTAGAGATCAAGATTCTTGTGGTTGGATTGGAATATCTTGGTCTCAACACATGAGTAGGTGGTTCTCTCTCAGAAAATGAATGATGGAAGTGTAGGCACGTTCTAATGTCTCTCTCCACGAATGGAGGAAGGGTGGAGGGGTATATATAGCCTCCACACAAAATCTAGCCGTTACACACAATTACCAAACTCGGTGGGACCGAATAGTGAAACTCGGTCAGACCGATTCAGTTCAAAATGTGAATGTTAGAGTTTTCAGTGGGACCGACATGATCTCGGTGGGACCGATGTGCTAGGGTCAGGGTAAAACCTAAACTCGGTTTGACCGATTACACAAACTCGGTGAGACCGATTTTGGTATTAAGCAACCAGAGAGTTGGTCAAGCAAACTCGGTGGGACCGATTGCTTATCTCGGTGGGACCAAAATAATTGCAATGGGCAACAAAGAGTTTGCAAGCCCATCTCGGTGAGACCAAGATCTGATCAGTGAGACCGAACTGATTAGGGTTTCTGGCAGTGGCTATGTCAAGTGAACTCGGTGGCGCCGGATGGATCAAATCGGTGGGGCCGAGTTTGAATTTAGCTTTAGAACATATGTGGAAATGAGAAAGTGGTTGAGGGATTTCGAGCGTATCACTAAGCACTTTGAGTAAGCAAGCCATTAAGCAACACCTCATCACCTTTTAATAGTATTGGCTTTTCCTGTGGACTCAATGTGATCTTGGATCACTAAAATGAAAATGAAGAGTCTTGAGCTTTTGCCACTCTTTGTCCTTAGCTTCTTGAAGGGGTTCCACATCCTCTTGTCCATGCCACGCCTTTGTTGAACTTTCTGAAATATACTACAAAATTTTTAGTCCAACAAGAGATATGTTGACATTAATTACCAAAATCACCCAGGGAGCACTTGTGCTTTCAATCTCCCCCTTTTTGGTAATTGATGACAACATACATCAAAGCTTCAGATAAAGATATGAAGAATAACAAGTAAAGCTTTGGAAAGACATGTTAGTATGTGTTATGATTGTTTTGTTCTGTTTTTCTTGTTTTGCTCAGATTCTCTTTTCCCTATCCTCTCCGATTATCCAATATAAGATTCAGGGGAGCAAGACACTTGCGGGAAGGAAATATTTGAATTCATTGCATATATTTACTCTTTGGCGACATGTCTATATCCAATAGAGTACTAAGTACTCACTCACTACATGTCATCCCATTGAAAGGATCAACAAGGGGTGCACAAGGGCTGGAAATGTACTTGTTCAAGTGATATTCATTGAAAATCTCAAGCATCTCATTTTTCCAAGCATGAAAGAACTCTCCATCAAGTATAGGCACTCTATGTCTAAAACTCCCCATCGTAGACTCATCCATCTTCCTCCAATGGTGATTAAACCAAAGCAATGAAGACCAAAGCTCTGATACCAATTGAAAGGATCGATAAGACCTGTCTAGAGGGGGGGGGTGATTAGACACTCAACGAATAAAGTTAGCAGTTTTTAATTTCTTTAAGTTAAGGTGGAGTTTTAGCACAAGTTTAAACATTCACAATACATTTCAAGCAAGCATGGCAAGAGTATATGAGCAGAGGAAAGTAAAGCATGCAACTTGCAACAAAGTAAGGGATGAGATTGGAGTGTGCAAATGCAAATGGAGACAAGGAGATTTTTGGCATGGTTCCGATAGGTGGTGCTATCGTACATCCATGTTGGTGGAGACTTTAACCCACGAAGGGTAACGGCTGCGCGAGTCCACGGAGGGCTCCACCCACGAAGGGTCCACGAAGAGGCAACCTTGTCTATCCCACCATGGCCATCGCCCACGAAAGACTTGCCTCACTTGGGTAGATCTTCACGAAGTAGGCGATCTCCTTGCCGTTACAAACTCCTTGGTTCAACTCCACAATCTTGACGGAGGCTCCCAACTGACACCTAACCAATCTAGGAGACACCACTCTCCAAAAGGTAATAGATGGTGTGTTGATGATGAATTCCTTGCTCTTGTTCTACAAATGATAGTCTCCCCAACACTCAAGTCTCTCACAGAGATTTGGATATGGTGGAAAGATGATTTGAGTGGAAAGCAACTTGGGGAAGGCTAGAGATTAAGATTCTTGTGGTTGGATTGGAATATCTAGGTCTCAACACATGAGTAGGTCATTCTCTCTCAGAAAATGAATGCTGGAAGTGTAGGCACGTTCTGATGTCTCTCTCCACGAATGGAGGAAGGGTGGAGGGGTATATATAGCTGTAACACCCCGCATGTAACTTGTCATATTTGTAACTCCGACTCTTGCCATTTCCGGCTATGTGTATGATATTCCCTCCATGGTCGGGTTTTGTCTTTCATTTTGCATTTTGTCATGTCATGCATTTTCATATCATGTCATCATGTGCATTGCATTTGCATACGTGTTCGTCTCTTGCATCCGAACATTTTCCCCGTTGTCCGTTTTGCAATCCGGCGCTCCTATCTCCTCCGGTGCACCCCTCTTGTTTTATTTTGTGAGCAGGTGTCAAACATTCTCGGAATGGACCGAGGCTTGTCAAGTGGCCTTATTATACCACCCGGAGACCACCGGTCAAGTTTCGTTCCATTTGGAGGTCGTTTGGTACTCCAACGGTTAACCGGGCATCCGCAATGTCCATTTGAGTGTCCAGCAAAACCCTCCTCAAAAACCAGCCCAAAACCCACCAAACTCTCTTCCATGCTCTAGGTCGTTCGATCACGATCGTGTGGGCGAAAACCGCACCTCATTTGGAGCCTCCTAGATCCCTCTACCTATTTAAATGCATCTCTCCCGAAATACAAACACAGTCCAACCCTAACCCTCGTCCCTCTCCGTTGCCGGACACGTCCGGGCGGAGCCGGACGCGTCCACCGCCGCCGCCCCGATGTATCGCGCGCCGCCATGTCATCAGCCCCACCGCCGCCGGCCCGGCGAGCCCGAGGAGGGCTCGCCCGAGCCCGCATCGCCGCCGCCTGCCCGCGCCTTCGCCTCCTGCCCGCTACGCCGCGGCTCCCCGCCGGCCGGCGCCACCCGCCGCCCTGCCGCGGCCGGACCCGCCGCCGGTCCTCGCCGCCGGCAACGCACCGCACCGCCGCCGTCGCGCCCGAGGCGTCGCGCCGCCCGGCGCCGTGCTCCGTCGTCCTCCGGCCTCGCCTCCTCCTCTGCCACGGGTGGCCGCCGCCCCTCTCCCTCCTTCCTCTCCGGCGAGGGCTCCGACCACCGCGCGCCCGAACCCTACCGAGCCTCGATCGGATCTGGTGGTACTGTAGCGTTGACTTCCCCGACCCCCATATTTTTCCAAGTCTTTGTATTTTCTCAGCATGTGCCCATCTTCGTCAGTGCATAACTCCTCGCATGTAGCTCCGTTTTGCACGTGTAATATGTAAAATTGTTTGTCTCGTGATGCTTTTCATTTTGTTCAATTGCACCATGTTTATTAGAGGCCATATTGATGCCCAAATCTCTGTTGCAAGAGGGCTAGTTGCTGTTATCTTCTGGTTCTTAGCAGAACTTGGAGATTTGTCATTTTCGTATCATTTATTCTGTGCATCTTATGAGCATGAGCTCTACATGTGTTTTGTTGTATGCCATGCCATCTTTCCAAGGGTGTATGCCATGTATTTTTTTGATCTGTGTGGTGACTAGCACAAGCATGCAAAGTAGGCTCCGTAATATTTCTGATTTCAGGGACTTTGTGATTTCTCTAAGTCTTTGTCTGCTGTTATTTTGTTGCCATGTAAACTTGATGCTACAGAGAGATCCATGTATATTTTGGAGATGTTCAGTAAGGATGTTTGGTAGCTATAGTTGTAGTTGATCCATTCCTGCCCTTGTTTGCAATTATGGAGTGCCATAGCATGACTCAACCTTGCTCTACTTTTGCTATAAAATATTTCTGGCAGATTCTTAACATGATATGCAATTTTGCCAAGCTTATTGTAGTTGATCCATTCATGCTATGCTATTGTTCTTGCCATGGATAGCTTCATAAACATGCCATATTGCTGTAGGTATGCTTGTTTTATCATGCAATGCTTTGCGGTGAGTGCATCAAGCTCACCAACATGCCTACATATTATCATTTCTGCCATGCTCTGTTTTCTGCCAAGTCTGGAACCTGATAACGGAACTTGCTATGTTCACATGCTTGCCATTATATCGTCTGGTCCTTTTTTGGCTTATGGTCAGTAAGGGACCTTTGTCATATGCATTTAGTAGAACACTGCCATGCCTTGTTTTGCTATGTTAAGTTCCTGTAGCATGTTGTTTTCGTGCTCTGAACATTGCTACCTGATGCTGTTTTCTGCCATGTCCAGTTTTTCACCAAGTCTGATCCTGTTATCTTTTGCACTTTTGCGATGCTTGTTTGAGCTTGATATGTTGTGAACTAGCCGTAGCTCACTGTTCATCTTTTGTCAAGCATCTCCTGTAGATTACTGTCATATGCTTTGTTGCTATGTTGCAGTGCTGTAGCATTGTTACTTGTTGCATTTTAAGTGCTATCATGCTGTTAATCGCAGATTCGTGTCATTCTTGTTTTGCTTGCCATTTGCAAACCGTGCATCCGTTTCCGGTGATCTTTATATCGATTTCGACCAAAATCATCTCATCTTTCCAGTGGCATGCTTGGTTTGCCAAGTTACTGCCATATTCATCATTTTCCTTCCGGAGCACGCATATGCATCGCATATCATATCTCGCATATCATACATGTTTTGCATCATGTTGCTCGTACATTTCTCGTGATTGATTGTGGCTCCGTTTGCTTGTGTTCTTGTCTTGGGTAGAGCCGGGAGACGAGTTCGTGAGAACCTTGCAGGCAAGATGACCACCCCTCGAAATCACTTCTATCTTTGTTTTGCTAGTTGTTCGCTCTATTGCCATGCTGCGCTACCTATCACTTGCTTTATCATGTCTCCCATATTGCCATGTCAGCCTCTAACCATCCTTTCCTAGCAAACCGTTGTTTGGATAAGTTACCGCTTTTGCTCAGCCCTTCTTATAGCGTTGCTAGTTGCAGGTGAAGTTGAAGTTTGTTCCATGTCGGAACATGGATATGTTGGGATATCACAATATCTCTTATTTAATTAATGCATCTATATATTTTTGGTAAAGGGTGGAAGGCTCGGCCTTATGCCTGGTGTTTTGTTCCACTCTTGCCGACCTAGTTTCTGATATACCGGGATTATGTTCCTTGAGTTTGCGTTCCTTACGCGGTCGGGTGATTTATGGGACCCCCTTGACAGTTTGCCTTGAATAAAGCTCCTCCAGCAAGGCCCAACCTTGGTTTTACCATTTGCCACCTAGCCTTTTCCCCCGGGTTTTCTAGAGCCCGAGGGTCATCTTTATTTTAAACCCCCGGGCCAGTGTTCCTCTGAGTGCTGGTCCAAACTAGAGCCCTTTGCAGCGCCACCTTGGGGAAACTCGAGGATTGGTTTTAGTTGTATGGACTGCTCATCCGGTGTGCCCTGAGAACGAGATATGTGCAGCTCCTATCGGGATTTGTCGGCACATTCGGGCGGCTTTGCTGGTCTTGTTTTACCATTGTCGAAATGTCTTGTAAACCGGGATTCCGAGACTGATCGGGTCTTTCCGGGAGAAGGTTTATCCTTCGTTGACCGTGAGAGCTTATGATGGGCTAAGTTGGGACACCCCTGCAGGGTAATATCTTTCGAAAGCCGTGCCCGCGGTTATGAGGCAGATGGGAATTGGTTAATGTCCGGTTGTAGAGAACTTGTCATTTGAGCCAATTAAAATACATCAACTGCGTGTGTAGCCGTGATGGTCTCTTCTCGGCGGAGTCCGGGAAGTTAACACAGTCTGAGTTATGTATGACGTAAGTAGGAGTTCAGGATCACTTCTTGGTCATTGCTAGATGACGACCGCTCCGTTGCTTCTCTTCTCGCTCTCTTTTGCGTATGTTAGCCACCATATATGCTTATTGCCGCTGCAGCCCCACCTCATTACACCATCCTTTTCCTATAAGCTTAAATAGTCTTGATCTCGCGGGCGTGAGATTGCTGAGTCCTCGTGACTCACAGATTCTACCAAAACAGTTGCAGGTGCCGACGATGCCAGTGCAGATGATGGGGTCGATCTCAAGTGGGAGTTCGACGAGGAACGTGGTCGTTACTATGTGTCTTTTCCTGATGATCAGTAGTGGAGCCCAGTTGGGACGATCGGGGATCTAGCATTTGGGGTTGTCTTATTTTCATCTGGATTTTGACCGTAGTCGGTCTATGTTTGTATTTTGGATGATGTTTGAATAATATTTATGTATTGTGTGAAGTGGCGATTGTAAGCCAACTCTTTATCCCATTGTTGTTCATTACATGGGATTGTGTAAAGATGACCCTTCTTGCGACAAAACCACTATGCGGTTATGCCTCTAAGTCGTGCCTCGACACGTGGGAGATATAGCCGCATCGTGGGCGTTACAAGTTGGTAATCAGAGCCATCCCCGACTTAGGAGCCCCCTGCTTGATCGAATCACTGGCGTTGTTGCGTCTAGAATAAAAAATGTTTTGAGTCTTAGGATTATATATATCGGAGAGTAGGATTCTTTTTACTCCTCGGTCCCTTCGTCGCTCTGGTGAGGTCTCCTGACGTAGAAGTTTTGACTATTCTCTCCTCAAATTTCACTAAAATTTTTTTTAGGATCACACGGGTATCTTGGAATCGTTCCGATGGTTTTGTGACGAGAACATTGTTTTTGGTGCCTCCTGACATTTAGGGGTTGTGGCAGTGTCCCGGGGAGTTGAGCTCCGAGGTGTTGTCGTCACAATTTTATCGTTGCAGTTCTGGAATACCTGAGTTTCGCCGACATCGAAATCACTTTTATGCAGTTGTTGGTGAGATCACCTCGACGCCACCCAGTACTGGGGCGGGAGTTCGGGAGTATTGCCATAACTTGTATAACGGATGCTTTTCGAAGGTTGAGGTAAACGATTTCCGAAGGTTTCTTGGTTATGTGTTGACGGATGGATACAGCTGGATCTAGGGATTGCTAGTTTGGGTGATATATTTTGTGTCCCCTGTATCCCCTACACCAGATTGCATAACCAGAAAGTTTCGGGAGTTTATAAGTGGGAATTCAAGTAGCCTTAGGATATCTTTCCGACAGATGCATGATATGAGACTGGGGTTCAACGTCTAGTGGTCCGCCTGTACACGGTTGATCTTATAGTGGTCTCGTAGTGTCTTAAAGAGTCCATGGCTATGCCGACTCGGGGACACTTCATATGTCATGTGCACAGCCTTGTACATGATGGTGCTGTACGATTGAGCCCGTGTGGGCCCCACCACGAAAACTTCGGACGAAATCTCTATCATATGTTTGTTCCGGCTTATTCTGCAAGCCAATACTTTGTTTTGTTTTCATTTGTGGTATTCGAGTTACTTCGAAGTCATATGTTGATTCCATATCTTTTTCAAGTGGCTTCTCAACTTATGGAACTGTGATGATTTACTATGGAATTCATTCGTTCATCTTCGTTCAAATGTTTATTGTGAAGACTATATGTTGCAATTTCTATCCGTTGATTCTACTTATCTAGTTGTCTATCAAGATGCTAACGGATGTCACCCTCTTCAGGATGGCTCCGCCAACGCGTCAGAATCCGGATCGCAATGAAGGGAGTCAAGCGAACCCTCCGCCACCACCTCCACCTCCGGAGGCTTGGCAAGCTATCATGGCAGCCACCAACGCCAATGCTCAGATGATTCTGCAACTCTTGCAAGAACATACTCAAGGGCAAGGCAATCAAGCTCAAGGCAACAATCAGCTTCACTTTGCCACTCTCAACCAGTTTCTCGCAAATCAGCCCAAGTCTTTCAGCTACTGTGCCGAAGCCACGGATGCCGATGATTGGCTCGTGGACATCAACAAGCATTTTGAATGTAGCAATGTCAGGCCTGAGGACTATGTCAAGTTCTCTTCTTTTCAGCTCAAGGACCAAGCTGCTGATTGGTTTCAACAATACAAAGATTCCAGAGGAGGTCGTGTGATCACTTGGACTGACTTCTGTCGGGACTTCAAAGCGCACCACATTCCACAAAGTGTTGTTGAGAGCAAGCGTGAGGAGTTCCGCAATCTCAAGCAAGGCAACATGTCTGTGTATCAATACAACATCCAGTTTCAGAAACTTGCTCGCTTCGCTAAACAAGACGTTCCTGATGAAAAGAGCATGATCTATCACTTCAGAGGTGGCCTTAAAGAGGATCTGCACTTAGCTCTCGTTCTTGTTGAGCCTACTCAGTTTGATCAATTCTATAATATGGCTCTGAAGCAAGAGGCTGCTCAGCTCAAGTGTGAGGCTTCTAAGAAAAGAGTCAGGGACGCAGTTCAGTCTTGTTCTTCCTCACTTGTGGCAGCTAAGCAACAGAAGTTCTGGTTGCCTCCTCCTCCTCCGTTTCGTCAGCCTTACCAGCAGAAGAACAAAGGTGGCCATGGTTCTTCCAACTCTTCCAACTCTGGCTATCAGAACAAGTCTCAGAATCAAGCTCCAAAGTCCAATGCTCCTTATCACCGTCCACTCTTAGAGGTGACTTGCAACAAGTGTCAGTAGAAAGGTCACTATGCTAACAAGTGCTTCAACCAAAGGCGTCTGCCTCCTCCTCCTCCTGTCAGATCTTCCAGCAATGCAGTGGTCAAGCATAATCCAAAGTCTGCAAAGGTGAACATGATGAATGCAGCTCAAGCGGAGGAATCTACTGATGTGATAATGGGTAATCTTCCTGTTAATGATATTCCTGCAAAAGTTCTTTTTGATACTGGTGCATCGCATTCTTTCATTTCTAGACCTTTTGTGGCTATGCATGATCTGGTTACTGAAGTTTTGTCGAGTCCTCTGTCTATTGTTTCTCCAGCTCGACAACTGACTTCTCGAGCATTCGTTCGGGATTCCGCAATCAAGATGGGCGACTATGAATTTCTATCTTCTCCTATTGTTCTTGGTGACTCGGATATTGATCTAATTCTCGGGATGGACTGGCTTTCTAAGCACAAGGCTCAACTTGATTGTGCTGCCAGGGAAATTCAATTGACACACTCTTCTGAGGATGTGATTATTTATGCCGCTCGTGATGAAACCATTAGGTTATTTTCTCTCAATGAGAAGGGCGAATTGAATGCCATCTCTCAAATTCCAGTCGTTTGTGAGTATCAAGATGTCTTTCCAGAAGAGCTTCCGGGTATGCCTCTTCATCAGCCAGTTGAGTTCGTTATCGAACTAGAGCCTGGTACTGAACCCGTTTGCAAGCGTCCATACAAGCTTGGACCCAACAAGCTGAAGGAATTGAAGAAACAACTCGATGAACAAGAGCGTCTGGGTTTGATCAGACCGAGTTCTTCTCCATGGGGTTGTGGTGTTCTTTTTGTCAAGAAGAAGGATGGCACGGACCGACTTTGTGTCGACTACCGTCCATTGAACAAGTATCCACTTCCCAACATCAATGAGCTATTAGAGCAACTCAAAGGTGCTAAAGTATTCTCGAAGCTTGACCTTCGTATGGGTTATCATCAGATTCGCATTCGTGAAGAAGATATTCCCAAGACAGCATTCAGAACAAGCTTTGGTTCTTATGAATATACTGTCGTGTCTTTCGGCCTTGTCAATGCTCCTCCAGTGTTCTCTCGGATGATGAATTTCATCTTCAACCCCTATACCAATGAATTCGTCCTGGTGTATCTCGATGATATCTTGGTCTTCTCCAAGAATAAGAAGGACCATGCCAAACATTTGCGATTGGTGCTCGACAAGCTCAGAGAGTATCAATTCTATGCGAAGTTCTCTAAATGTGAGTTTTGGCTTGATGAAATTATTTTCCTTGGTCACATCATCTCTGCCAAGGGCATCGCTGTTAACCCCGAGAAGGTGTCCGCAATTGTGAATTGGGAACCTCCTCAGAATGTCAAGCAGCTCCGCAGTTTTCTTGGTCTTGCAAGCTATTGCCGAAGATTCGTTGAAAATTTCTCCAAGATTGCAAAGCCTCTTTCCAACCTCCTCCAGAAGCATGTGAAGTATGTCTGGTCTCCTGAGTGTGACGTTGCTTTCAACACTCTCAAAGAGAAACTTGTCACAGATCCTGTCTTGACTCCTCCTGATGAATCCAAGCCGTTTGAAGTTTTCTGTGATGCTTCTCTCCAAGGTCTCGGTGCTGTGTTAATGCAAGAGAAGAAAGTTGTGGCCTATACCTCTCATCAGTTAAAGCCCAACGAGAAGAACTACCCCACTCACGATCTTGAGTTGGCGGCAGCTGTCCATGCATTGATAACGTGGAGACATCTCTTGTTGGGAAGACAAGTGGACATTTTCACCGATCACAAGAGTCTCAAGTACATCTTCACTCAGCCCAACCTCAACCTCAGGCAGACTCGATGGGTCGAAATGATTCAAGAGTACAATCTGAGTATTGAATATACTCCAGGCAAGGCCAATGTCATTGCAGATGCTTTAAGCAGGAAGGCTTATTGCAACAGCTTAATTCTCAAGCCTTTCCAACCGGATCTTTGTGAAGCTTTCCGCAAGCTGAATCTCCAAGTTGTTCCTCAAGGCTTTCTTGCCAACCTCATAGTATCTCCTACTTTGGAAGATCAAATCCGTGAGGCACAACTCCTTGATGCCATGGTGAAGAAGGTGAAACGTGGTATCGACAAGGGTCTTTCCAAATACAAGTGCTATCGCATTGATGACAGAAACACTTTATTCTTCGAGGACCGGATTGTGGTTCCTAAAGGTGATCTAAGGAAAGTCATAATGAACGAGGCGCACAATTCTCTCCTTTCCATTCATCCTGGAAGTACGAAGATGTATCATGACCTCAAGCAGTCATATTGGTGGACTCGAATGAAGCGAGAGATTGCTCAATTCGTGAATGAATGTGATGTCTTCCAAAGAGTGAAAGCAGAACACCAACGACCAGCTGGTCTCCTTCAACCGCTTGCTATCCCAGAATGGAAGTTTGATCATATCGAAATGGACTTCGTGACTGGTTTTCCAAAGTCCAAGCGTGGAAATGATGCTATCTTCGTTGTCATCGACAAGCTTTCTAAAGTGGCTCATTTCCTTCCTATCAAAGAATCCATCACAGCAGCTCAGCTGGCAGGGCTTTACACCTCCAGAATTGTTTCCTTGCACGGCATTCCACAATTGATTTATTCAGATCGTGGAAGCATCTTCACCTCTAAGTTCTGGGACTCCTTCCAGAAGGCCATGGGCACAAACATTCGCTTCAGCACAGCTTTCCATCCTCAAACTAGTGGCCAAGTCGAGCGAGTCAATCAAATTCTTGAAGATATGCTCAGGGCTTGTGTCATTTCCTTTGGCATGAAATGGGAAGATTGTCTTCCATATGCTGAATTCTCCTACAACAACAGCTTCCAAGCAAGTTCGGGCAAGGCCCCATTCGAGATTCTCTATGGCAGAAAGTGTCGTACTCCTCTCAATTGGTCAGAGACTGGTGAACGCCAACTTCTTGGCTATGACTTAATCACTGAAGCTGAAGAAATGTGTAAAGTCATCCGTGATAATCTCAAAGCCGCGCAATCGCGCCAGAAGAGTTACTATGATAGTAAGCATCGTGATTTGGCTTTCGAGATCGGAGACCATGTCTACCTCCGCGTCTCTCCAATGAAAGGCACTCGTCGCTTCGGTATCAAAGGGAAGCTTGCCCCTAGATATGTGGGTCCTTTCAAGATCATTGGTAAAAGAGGCGACCTCGCCTATCAACTTGAGCTTCCTTCCAACTTCGCGAACGTGCACGATGTGTTCCACATGTCACAGCTCCGCAAGTGCTTCAAGACGCCTAGGCGCACTATCAACTTCGAAGAGATTGACCTCCAAGAAGATTTATCTTATCATGAGCACCCCGTTGCTATTCTTGAAGAAACTGAGCGCAAGACTCGCAACAAGTCCATCAAATTCCTGAAAGTGAAGTGGTCGCACCATTCCGACTGGGAAGCCACCTGGGAACGTGAGGACCATCTCCGTTCCGAATATCCGGAGTTCTTTCAGTCCTAGATCTCGGGACGAGATCCTCTCGTAGTGGTGGAGTGTTGTAACACCCCGCATGTAACTTGCCATATTTGTAACTCCGACTCTTGCCATTTCTGGCTATGTGTAAGATATTCCCTCCGTGGTCGGGTTTTGTCTTTCGTTTTGCATTTTGTCATGTCATGCATTTTCATATCATGTCATCATGTGCATTGCATTTGCATACGTGTTCGTGTCTTGCATCCGAACATTTTCCCCGTTGTCCGTTTTGCAATCCGGCGCTCTTATCTCCTCCGGTGCACCCCTCTTGTTTTCTTTCATGAGCGGGTGTCAAACATTCTCGGAATGGACCGAGGCTTGTCAAGTGGCCTTATTATACCACCCGGAGACCACCGGTCAAGTTTCATTCCATTTGGAGGTCGTTTGGTACTCCAACGGTTAACCGGGCATCCGCAATGTCCATTTGAGTGTCCAGCAAAAAACCCCTCAAAAACCAGCCCAAAACCCACCAAACTCTCTTCCATGCTCTTGGCCGTTCGATCACGATCGTGTGGGCGAAAACCGCACCTCATTTGGAGCCTCCTAGATCCCTCTACCTATTTAAATGCATCTCTACCGAAATACATTTCAAGCAAGCATGGCAAGAGTATATGAGCAGAGGAAAGTGAAGCTTGCAACTTGCAAGAAAGTAAGGGATGAGATTGGAGTGTGCAAATGCAAATGGAGACAGGGAGATTTTTGGCGTGGTTCCGATAGGTGGTGCTATCGTACATCCACGTTGGTGGAGACTTTAACCCACGAAGGGTAATGGCTGCGCGAGTCCACGGAGGGCTCCACCCACGAAGGGTAACGGCTACGCGAGTCCCCGGAGGGCTCCACCCACGAAGGGTCCACGAAGAGCCAACCTTGTCTATCCCACCATGGCCATCACCCACGAAGGACTTGCCTCACTTGGGTAGATCTTCACGAAGTAGGCGATCTCCTTGCCCTTACAAACTCCTTGGTTCAACTCCACAATCTTGACGGAGGCTCCCAACTGACACCTAACCAATCTAGGAGACACCACTCTCCAAAAGGTAATAGATGGTGTGTTGATGATGAATTCCTTGCTCTTGTGCTTCAAATGATAGTCTCCCCAACACACAAGTCTCTCACAGAGATTTGGATATGGTGGAAAGATGATTTGAGTGGAAAGCAACTTGGGGAAGGCTAGAGATCAAGATTCTTGTGGTTGGATTGGAATATCTTGGTCTCAACACATGAGTAGGTCGTTCTCTCTCAGAAAATGAATGCTGGAAGTGTAGGCACGTTCTGATGTCTCTCTCCACGAATGGAGGAAGGGTGGAGGGGTATATATAGCCTCCACACAAAATCTAGCCGTTACACACAATTTACCAAACTCGATGGGACCGAATAGTGAAACTCGGTCAGACCGATTCAATTCAAAATGTGAATGTTAGAGTTTTCTGTGGGACCGACATGATCAACTCGGTGGGACCGATTTGCTAGGGTTAGGGTAAAACCTAAACTCGGTTTGACCGATTACACAAACTCGGTGAGACTGATTTTGGTAATAAGCAAACAGAGAGTTGGTCAAGCAAACTCGGTGGGACCGATTGCTTATCTCTATGGGACTGAAATAATTGCAATAGGAAACAGTGAGTTTGCAAGCCCATCTCGGTGAGACTGAGCTCCCATCGGTGAGAACGAACTGATTAGGGTTTCCGGCAGTGGCTATGTCAAGTGAACTCGGTGGCGCCGGATGGATCAAATCGGTGGGGCCAAGTTTGACTTTAGGTTTTGGACATATGTGGAAATGAGAAAGTGGTTGATGGCTTTGGAGCATATCACTAAGTACTTTGAGTATGCAAGCCATTAAGCAACACCTCATCCCCTTTTAATAGTATTGGCTTTTCCTATGGACTCAATGTGATCTTGGATCACTAAAATGAAAATGAAGAGTCTTGAGCTTTTGCCAATCTTTGTCCTTAGCTTCTTGAAGGGGTTCCACATCCTCTTGATTATGCCACGCCTTTGTTGAACTTTCTGAAATATACTAGATAAAAATATTAGTCCAACAAGAGATATGTTGACACTAATTACCAAAAGCTTATTGGGCAATGAAAGAGCTCAATTATGATTTCAAACTTGTCGGTGAGAAGAGGTTATTTGAAATAAGCTCGCTTGATGAATGGAGAACCCAAGCCTATGAGAATGCCAAGTTGTTAAAAGAAAAAAGTTAAAAGATGGCATGACAAAAGGATACAAAATCGGGAGTTCAATGTAGGTGATCATGTTTTGCTATGAAACTCTCGTTTAAGATTTTTTGCAGGAAAGCTTCTCTCTAAATGGGAAGGTCCTTACATTATCGAGGAGGTCTATCGTTCCGATGCCATCAAAATCAACAACACCGAAGGCACAAATCCGAAGGTGGTAAACGGTCAAAGAATCAAACATTGTATCTCAGGTTCTCCCATAAATGTTGAAACCAATATAATTAATACCATAACACTGGAGAAGTACATAAGGGATACTTTCTAGAATGTTTCAGACTCTGAAAAGGAATAGATATGTGGTACGGTATGTAAACTGACTCCAAAATAGTTCTAATAGGAATTTTTCTCCGTTTTGGAATATTTAAAAAATTAGGAAAATTAAAAGTAGTCCGAAAGAGACACGAGGAGACCACAAGGGTGGAGGGCGCGCCTGATGTCTACTACGCAACTTTATTCTTGTAGACACGTGTTGGGCCTCCAAGCGCAAAGTTTTGTAGGACAGTAACAATTTTCCCTCAAGTGGATGACCTAAGGTTTATCAATCGGTCAGAGGTGTAGGATGAAGATGGTCTCTCTCAAACGACCCTGCAACAAAATACAAGAAATCTCTTGTGTCCCCAACACACCCAATACAATGGCAAATTATATAGGCGCACTAGTTCGACGAAGAGATGGTGATAATAGTGTAATATGGATGGTAGAAATATATTTTGATAATCTTAATAAATAAAAACAGCAAGGTAGAAAATAGTAAACGGGCACAAAACCGGTATTGCAATGCTTGAAAATGAGGCCTAGGGTCCGTACTTTCACTAGTGCAACTTCTCAACAATGCTAATATAATTGGATCATATAACCACCCCTCAAAGTGAGATGAAGAAACACACCAAAGTTCCTATCTAGTGGAGAACATAAGAATAAATTGTTTGTAGGGTACAAAACCACCTCAAAGCTATTCTTTCCGTTCGATCTATTCAAGAGTTCGTACTAAAATAACACAAAGCTATTCTTTCCGTTTGATCTATCCTGGAGTTCGTACTAAAATAACACCAAAGCAAATTCATATTCATAATACTCAATCCAACACAAAGAACTTCAAAGAGTGCCCCAATATTTCTACCGGGGAAACAATGACAAGAACGTGCATCAACCCCTATGCATAGATTACCCCAATGTTACCTCGGGAATCCGCGAGTTGAGTGCCAAAACATATATCAAGTGAATCAATACGATACCCCATTGTCACCACGAGTATTCACTTGCAAGACATATATCAAGTGTTCTCTAATTCATAAAAGTATTCAATCCGATAACAACAAAATCTCAAAGGGAAAAACTCAATTCATCACAACAAGATAGAGAGGGGAAAACACCATATGATCCGACTATATTAACAAAGCCCGCAATACATCAAGATCATGGCATCCCAAGAACACGAGAGAGAGAGAGAGAGATTAAACACATAGCTACTGGTACAAACCCTCGGCCCTGAGGGTGGACTACTCCCTCCTCATCATGGTGGCCGCCGGGATGATGAAGATGGCCACCGGTGATGATCTCCTCATCCGGCAGGGTGCCAGAAAGTGTCTAGATTGGTTTCTCGTGGCTATAGAGCCTTGCGGCAGTGGAACTTCTGATCTAGGTTAACCCCCGAGGGTTTTGGAATTTTTGTGAATTTATAGGGTAAAGAGGGGGTGCGGGAGGCCACCGAGGTGGGCACAACCCACCTGGGCGCACCTGGGCCCCCATTGGATGTCTTCTGGTCCATAAAAAATCCACACAAATTTTCGCAGTGTTTGGACTCCGTTTGATATTGATTTCCTGTGATGTGAAAAACAAGCAAAAAACAACAACTGGCACTGGGTCAATAGGTTAGTCCCAAAAATGATATAAAGTTGCTATAAAATGATTGTAAAACATCCAAGAATGTTAATATATTAGCATGCATACTTAATAAATTATAGATATGTTGGAGACATATCAGCATCCCCAAGCTTAATTCCTACTCGTCCTCGAGTAGGTAAATGATAAACGAAATAATTTATGAAGTGTGAATGCTAGCAAAGTGCATAAGTTTGATCAATGATAATTTCAATCACTTTTCCTAGCATCATAACAACAATTCTTTCTTATAAATCTTCTCATGTTAAAGTAGCAACCAATTCACATGTTAAGTTTCAAACAATGAATTCTCTTGAAACTCAACAACCTATGTTCTCAGTCACCAAGCAATTGTAATTCAACTTATTCAGTCCAACATGACCCGATACGTATGGGAGTGCGAGGCCAGGGTTCTGTAGTGTGGGTAAAGTGCGCTACCTCTGCAGAGTGTATTCAATCTATCGATAGCCGCGTCCTCGGTCATGGGCACAAGTTCGTAGTAGGTCACACTATCGGGTCTTGGTCGAAATGGAGGATAAACCTGCTAATAACTTGTGTGATAATTAAAATGTGTGTAACATCCCAAATTTCCAATTTGGTATGTTATACATAGATCATCATTGCATATCATGTTTTATTGCATTTTGACAAATCCTCGATAAATCCTAAGCAACTCAAGGACCCTCGGAGAGAGTTGGGGATTTTCTCGAATTTTCATATTCGATTTTTCAAACGAGGATTGGGATTTTAATTATTTTTCTCTCCGGAAAACTATTTCATTCTTAAAATAAATGAGAGGAGAAAATATGACTTCTCCAAAACAATTGAAATACTGGAGGAAAAATGTTAAGATCATTATTTGAAATTTATTTGTAATTTTTATTGCATTTAAAAATATGCATGCTTTCAAAATATTTATTTTTGATTTTAAAAATGTTCACCCTATTCTAGATTTTCTAACTAGACGGGAAAAATTTATTTCATATTTTTCTGATTTTTATTTATGTTTCTACGCATTTTTCTTCGCGGGACTTATTTAAAAAAAAAAGAACGCCCGCGCGCCGACTGGGCCAAAGGCCCAGCCGACGGCCCAACCCCGCCGCCCGTCGTCTCCGTCCCGGAGACGGGATCGCCGCCGGTGTCCGCCCCGGCTACGCTGCCGCCCGGCTTGGCCCCTCCTCCAAGCACCCCCCCCTCGCCTCCTCTCTCTCACCCGCCGCCGCCCGCCCCGCACCCGCCGCCGCCGCTGCCGCGCGCCCCGCCCCGCCGCGCCGCCTAGCGCCGCCGCCGCTCGCTGAGCCCCGCGCCGCCGCCGCCTTGCGCCGCCGCCGCCGCCCCCGAGCCCGAGCCCCGCCGCCCTCGCCGCCCCTCGCCGGAGCCCCGCCGGAGCTCTACCAAAAAAAACCCTTCGTTTTAAAAAAAAACCCTAGATCGGTTTTTTCTTCGGTCTTCTTATTTTACGAGCGTTCACCGAACCGTTCGTTTCAACGAACGCGTTCGTCGGTTTTTCTCTGTTAACGAACGTCCGTTCTTTAACCGTTCGTCCGTTTTTCTTTTTCGGCGGATTTTTCTCGTTATTTTCTCAGATTCGATTTCTGATCGAATCTTCGTTTCTGTTTAACTTCTCGCTTGTTTATCGGAAGCATGTGATTCAAGTGCCTAGAGTTTCGTCTCGAAATTCTCTTTCCGTTTAACCTACTCAAACAAGTTTTTGCTACAGTAAAATTTGACCTAGATCTAGATTAGCAAACGAAGTTTCTTTCTTCCGCCGTTTGACTTTCGTTGCTTCTTTCGAGTTGATTCTTTTTGCAAACCGGAGTTCTTAAGTTGAACTTTCTGGTTGGATCTTTCATTCGAGTTTTACCTGTGCATTAGTTGAGTACTGATTGTATGCTTGTTTGTTTGCGATAGAGTACCCGGAGTGTGCCGCTTGTTACTTCGAATCGCTAGGTTTTGTGGATCATCAGCAAGGCAAGTAACACTTTGATCATACCCCGTTCATACCCAGTTTTATTGCATTAGATCTATTCCTTCAAACACATTGCATGATTAGGATCTAATAAACTGTGGGTATTGGGAAGTAGTTGAGGTAGTACCTATTACCTGTTTCTCTATCAAACCCTTGGGAGTTACTTCTACGTTGCTTTTATTATTGCCATGCTATGCTCGTAGACGTGGATTGGGTTTGAGTGAAATTCATGACAGATGTGAGATTGTTAATTAATGGTTTACTTAAGGTGGCAACTTAAACTCACATCTGGGTGGATTGAGGTACCTGGGTATTCCAGGATTGCCTGTTTTTCTTTTGGACCGCCACCCAGGTTCAAAGGGATCATGAGATTTTTCATGCTAGAAACTTCTGTGTGCAGCCACAAGCTATTATGGGCTCTAGCATAGTTGATTAAGTTGTGTGAACTCTTACAGTGGTAGACTAGCAGATGTAGGGGAAAGTAGGTGTAACGGTCTACCCATACGTAAGGTGCAAACACTTCTGAAAGACTGTGTCTTGGTCATCCGCTACTCAAACACCATGTAGTGCGAGTAATCCTACGGAGGAGATCAAGTCTTGTGGGAAAAGTGCACAAACCTCTGCAGAGTGTACAAACTGATCATGATTAGCCGTGTCCCCGGTTATGGACAACTTGAGTATCTAGTACTTGGATTATCATGTGAATCTCAACACTATGTTACTTTTAATTAATTTTGTTGGGTTATTGATGACTTTTTAATTGGGATTGAGATGCTGTCAACCATCTCAATGTTTCACAACCACCATGATAGTTAAATAAAATTTATTCCTTTGAAGTAGGATAAAATTTGCTTTTCGCAAAAATGTAACCATAGAGCTTTCCACCAGCCACATATGCATGTAGTATAGCATTATTATTGTTCATTGCTCTCTATGTGTTACATTGCCAGCATATTCTATGTGCTGACCCGTTTTCGGGCTGCAACGTTTCATGTTGCAGACTTTTCAGACGACGAGTAAGGTGCCTTAGGTCGTGGTCTTATACTCAGTGATGCCGCTGGAGTTGATGGACTCACTTATCTTCCTAGTCTTCCGCTGTTATCGTTATTAGATGGCCTTAAGCCATGTTTATTATACTTAGTCTCTATGGAGATATCCGATGTAATAAGTGTGTGATTGCTACTCTGTTATAAATCCTCCATTTGTACTGTGCGTGTCAGCATTACTGATCCAGGGATGACACTGGTGCACAGCAGCACAGGCCATTTGAGGTCTGGTCGCTACAATGTGATAAATCATGTGATGACTTGAACTATGGGAAAATCCTGAGAAGTCACGATGATGTGTTGATACGACCCCGAGACGAGGTCTCGCTAAGTCATGTGTGTGCTCCGAGGAGCCGTGGCAGAGTAAGTGATTGTTGCATAAGGTTAATACAACATGTCCTCACGGAAGGTAACTGGTAGTCTATTTGCAGCATAGTTTCATGATGCCATGCCATGTTTTTATATGCTATGCTTTGCTGTTGTTATGTTAGAGGTAAGTCTGATATGCCATGCTAGTAGATGTTGTGCTGTTATTCATGCTTAGTTTGATTTATGATTCAAGTTAATATCATGCCATGCTTAGAAGTTGTGTTGAAGTAGACTGTTGCATATGCTTGGTTCTTGCTTTGTCATCTGTTTGTTTGGATGCTATGTATTTCTCCATCTTCATCGTCCGACAGCACTATGGGTTGGGGTTCGACTGCTGGAGGTGTGGCTGAAATCGATCCAAGCAAATGTTGCTGGTTGATCCGTAAAAGAGCCTTGTCGAGGGTGATGATGTTTGGCCTGGGCCACAACATAGGCTGAGAGGGTAGCACTAGTTCGGATGGCGTTGGGTGAGCGGCTTGGGATGCATTACGAGCCTCACGATAAGCTTCCTTGACAGCTCGTACCGCATCATTGTCCAGGGTTCTAAATTTAGCAAGCGTCTTAGAAATCATCATCCCCTGGGCAGTGATATATTGCACCAGGCGAGCGATTGCGGGGTCATCTCCTTGGGTAGTGGGAGAAGGCTGAATTCCTGCTTCGGCCACAATGGGGAAAAAGCAGAACTCCCTCCTTTGTGCTACTTGCGGAAACTTGGTTCGGAGGTATAGGATGGCTTCCACAGCAACGGCCTGAATGGCTAAATCAGCGGCAGGCATGGCTCTACCCTGAAAAACCAAAGGTTGGTCATCTACTGCGGGACCTGGCCGATGCACACTCTTGCATCATAGCGATGAAGGTGAGGTACGGGTGTCGACTGGAACACCGGGTAATCGGGGCTAGCCTTACAGCCAAAGGCTTTGGTGAGCATCTCAGCAAGAAGGGGTGGAAAGCCAAGGTGGTTGACGGCAAAGGTGTGGGTGTAAAACTTGGGAGCTTTGAGGGTGCTAGCCATGGCTGGGGTGTTACTAGCTAGGCTTCTCTGCAGGGCCATGGCTGATTGAGGAGTGATCGATACGGCTAGCGGGAACGGGGTTTTATAGGCAGCTATGATGGACATGCCCGCATGGTGTGGCCCCTTTCCCTTAATGGCGAAGGGAAAGCGGTGCAGCCGACCTGAAAAGATAGTGTTGCTATTCAATCCACGGATAACTAGGCGGGGACAGCGGGGTGAGGACATGTCGGTCCTGACTGCGCCACCTGTTGATTAACAGTGGTCATGCCGGATGCTAGGGATGGGTCAAATCCCTTAGGGTCATTACGGGTCAGCGGTAGGCATCGCTCGGCCCCCGACCACCCACCGTAATCGGGAACTCCCCCGATATTTTCCTCGCCCTCGCTTCTACCATGGTTTTTTCCATCATGGACGGCCCAAGGAATGTCATGCAGCTGCGTCTGCGGCCCGCCTAGGATGAAAAGCCCATTTTATGTCATGATTTTTTGTCATAGAAGTAGGAGCCCACCACATCTATGATGATACCGGGTTTTGTCACAATTATCGTCATAGAAGTGTCATAAGAATGACAGAAAAAAATTCGTTCGGCCCAAGATGTCACGGATGGGTCTTTTTTTTGTAGTGCCGATGGCGGTTCGTAGTCGTTCCACGCTCGGGCATTGAAGTTTGCAACTATTTTAGATTGGAATATACTACTCCTCCGGTGCTAGTAGTAGAGCAGAGTCCTACTCCAGTACTACTCTACTCAAGCAAGTTAGGGCATAGTAGTAGGTACTATAGGGAGTACCAGTACTGTGATCACTCAAGCAAGTTGTCTGGCATCGATATGACCCTACGCTGCTGGTATGTGTCTCGTAAGTCAAGCGGCGTGCTGTAGTCATCATCACCTGTCCACTTCCCGCAGCACATATTCGCTTCTCCATCTTTATCCGCACATAATCTCGTCCAATCTTCCATCCCCACTAAGGCGCCCCCCCTCGCCCGAAACCCAAGCACTAACAATGGCAGAACCGAGCAGCATCCGCAGAAAGAGTGTTTGGAATTCGCTCCTCACAAAGATAATCAAGCTCATCGTTTTGCGTCTGGACAATCTCAGTACCATGCCGCTCGCCGCGTGCTCGTCGGGGCTGTACCGTTTACTCAGAGCCCTCAGGCCGGAGCTTTTTAAGCCAGCTCCTTGCTTGCTGATGCCGCCTGATCTTCAGAAACGGTGTGCCACGTAGCATAACCATCATAGGGTGGCGAGCATCAACCCCCTTGACTGCGATCCGATCCCCGTCACCCTCAACTACATTAACGGTATGTACTAGGTCGGCATGAACACGTCTTGGATGGTGCTCCTTGACGGTCACGGCAGCTGGATGCTCGTGGAGGTCTACACCCGGTGATTGATCCCCCTTCCTTCGATTAACACTGCACTGCTTTGGCACCGCGGCCTAGAATACCCAGAATCTTACAGTAGCCAACATGACACCAAGTTTGATTTGCTTAAGGTTGTAATCTGCGAAGTGCCCACAAGATCTGCGAATTATAAAGACTTCAGGCTAATTCGTTCTTCAACCGCGGTCTCGCCTATCTGACAGGTCACTGCGGTAAGTGGATAAATCTGCACGTCCATCGCAGGATCATACATCCTCCATGGCTCTCTGATGCCATTGAACACAAGGGCTTCATTTACGCTGTCGACTCCTTCTATGGCTGGACGTATTGTTGGCCTACTCCAGTCATCGCTACAAACGGCTGTTATAGTAGTATGTTACTTTCCTATGATATCATGATGGCTTGCTTATATTACTGTCAACATTTACTGGAAAAAATCATGCTCATAACATGATGTTCTTAAGATTGACTACATTAAGAGCCCTTTTTTATTTGACTCCAACTTGATATGATGTTTTAGGCCGCCTGGTGTCCCTACCCTTCCTAATCCCAGAACATTTCAAAGAAAAGCGGCATGGCAGTTGCAGGTGGTTCCTGGCTCGATCAGACGACGGTGAACAGTTGATGATCGTTCGCACGTACCGGGCGTGTTGTTTCGTGTAATACAATCACAGTCACTGCAAGGTCTTTGAGCAGGATCCCAGCTTCTCTGGGCCTTCAGGAATTTTTGACTGGAGGCTGGTAAGTAGCCTTGGTACACGCTCTCTGTTTCTCAGACTGAATTATCCGATTAACCAGGAGATGACCGACAGCAAGGATCATGATGGCAGCGCGGTTTCGTTCATCAGTCAAAACTGTGTGTACACAGCATACCATGCATCTTTGCATGCACCATACCCTGATATGTGCCGCCACACTCTGCAGCCCAAATTGGGGAGAGGGTCACAAGTATCAGACTTTGACCTGCTGGCTGGAGTTTCCCCCGTCAGGCACCCATCTGGTTCAAGCCGTCAGCCAATCTCCATAGCTTAATAAATAGTAACATCTAACTGAGCCAGTTAGTTAGATGCGTACACTTGGTGTAGTAGGATCTTATTTAGTTTGATGCATACACTTGTTCTTTTTTGGTAACCCTTTTGTAATGATGGCTGATGTATGGTTTGGAAGAGAGAGCCGCATCTTTACTCTTCTGGCCTGCTTACTGCTTCTGTTGCACCCCCAGCCCTGGTTGCTACTGCTGCTGTTTTCAATGTACAATTAGTAGTATATTTCGTCTATTGGTTGAATAAATGTGTTGTTAGAACGACAAACACAATGTTTTGGAAGTCGTTGCACGGTCCGATCCTTTAGTGCCCTGTACCGTACGTAGCTCATACTATTTTTGGTACGGAACACATTTTCCACTTGTTGATAACATGCAGCCCACTGATGAAGGCCCAATAGAGGAGCCCATAATTAATTGGAAGGGAGGCTCTCACATGAATCCGTCCCAGGTACATGCTCATGGTCCCCTAAACATAAATAAATAAATAAAGCTAAATGCTCATGCACCAGTTCTTTAAAGAGAAAAGTATGTTTTTGGTCCCTCAACTTCTCAAAAAGTATAGACTTGGTCCCTCAAGATTTTCTGGTATACATTTGGTCCCTCAAGTCTCAAAATCGGATAGGTTTGGTCCTAAACCAGATTTTGAGCACGTTGAACGGGTTTGACCGCCACAAAACCACGCGATGAACAGTAAATTTGAAAAAAAAAAATTAAAAAAATCTGAATTTTTTGTCGCACCATGCCCATGTAAGCATATTGGACCCCAAAGAACTTTAGAATTATTTTATTTTGTTTTAATTTTTTTTTCGAATTTACTATTCATTAGGCAGATATTTTTGTTTTTTTACCAGGAGCTCCACGAGTGCCGAAAGAGCATGAAATTTTGTTTGCTTGTTGCGCATGTAAGCATATTCGACCCCCAAAAATTTCAGATTTTTTTTGAAATTTTTTTAATTTACTGTTCATCGGCGGTTTTTTGGCGGTCAAAACCGGTCAATGTGCTCAAAATCCGGTTTAGGACCAAACTTCTCCAGTTTTGAGACGTAAGGGACCAAATGTATACCAAAAAATCTTGAGGGACCAAGTCTATACTTTGTGGGAACTTGAGGGACCAAAAACATACTTTTCTCTTCTTTAAATTCACGATTTAACAGGAGGATATTATTTCCTATGATAGTGTCGTTACATTCAGTCGATATTATTCTTAGGCAAAGATAGCGACCAGTCTTCTATCTCCCACCATTTTCTTCCTGCAACCAGCGGACCCATGCAAATCGTAGTCAATGTCGTAAATAGTTTCGGTCCATTTTTATTTTTCAATAAGAATGTCCAACCCAACCCAGCACATTGGCGACAGCACTTTATCCTCCGCCTTGGTGCGCTCGCCGCGGCGCCGCCGTCCGGCCCTGTCAACATAGTGAATCGGGAGAGAACTGTAGTTGTGAGTATGACAGTACGGACAAACCAGGTCCACTCCCGAACACAAGCAAGCGCCTCTTTTACTACTCAGATGCACCCCTCCTTTTTTTACTCTAATCCACCCTGCTGATATGTGGGACCCACATCATTTTCAACGTATAGTCAATTAACGACAGAATTACACAACTTTTTTTGAGTAGTAATTCGAAGGGGCAGGCTATAAACTAGGCTGTGCGGTCACTGTGGCCCGTTTAACAACATGACCAGCCCAGCAGGTTTTTCTTTGGAAAAATAGGTAGCCCAGTATTTCTTTTTGAAGAATACCCAAGCTAGGCCTATTTGTTTTCTCCGACTTACTGGGCTGCAAATCATTCAAGACGAGCAGGGTTGCATTCTGGCCTGGCCAAGGAGTATGGTCAGTGTCTGTTAAAAGTAATATAAAAGGGGTTTAAAATTCCAAAAAAATTTATAGCAAATGGAAATTAGTTTCTTTTTTTCTTCACTGAAATTTTATATTTCATTGGAATTAACATGACATAGTAGTAATTTATTTTTAAATTTGTTTTAGTATGGCTACTAATTTTTGGATTAAGAATATTTTGTTCCCCAACAAAAATTTGCGAATTTTCAAAATTTTGCACATATTTAGTTCATTTTTTAGCCCTGGTGCTGACGAGAAAATGGGCAGCAATTCTAAAAATGGAAAATGGACTACAATAAATTCCATATGAATTAGAAAATGAGTAAAAATTATAAAAATAATAGCAAATGGGTTGTACACGCCACAGGTTTCGAGGCTGACTTGTTTACGCAAGGCTTTGTTAGTCAACACATGATTCTAGCAGCAGTGACTATTGGATGTCCATCCAACGGCCGACGTGCTTCTTCAATCTCGAATCTTCCTACTCCAGCCACCTAAACTAGCGCCGGCGGGACTGCCTGCTCCCTCCTCTTGTGGCCCGTTGTGATGCCGCGCAGGCTTCACTGGCACACCCTACTCCCTCTGCTGGCCTGGCCGCACGCAATAAACTACCTCCTTATTACGCGAAAAAAATGATTCCTCCCACTGACATCTGGGGCGCACCGGTTAGGAGGCTGACCTGTGGGCCTACTAAGTTGACGCGTACGCAGGATTCTAGCAGCAGTGACTCTTGGATTTGAATCGAGCGGTCCTACTGCTTCTTCAATCGCTGCTCTTCTTGCACCGGCCGCCCAAACCAGCGCCGGCGAGACCGCCTGCTCCTGCCTCCAGTGGCCGGCTGTGCTGCCGTTGAGGCCTCACCGCCCCCTACTACTCCCATCGCTGGCCAGGCCCTACGGCGACGGCAGCCTCACACCGCAGCCGAACCAGTGAACCTTCGTACTCCTCTCTGCGTGGGCATCCACTACCGCATATTCCCCGGCTCCGCGTCGTCCCCTTCCTAGGCCTCACCGTCGTCCACCGCCCTGGTGCTCTCGGCGCGGCGTGGTCCAGGAACGACTTCCATCGGAAGAGTACTGTACATGGAGAGGCTGACAGCTGGGTCCACGGCCGCAGCAAGGAAGTGCCTCCTTATTACACGAAAAATAATGATTCCTCCACCTGACAGCGGGGACCCACCGGACGGGCCACCGTATTGCAAAAAAAACATTTCCCTCCTGACTTCTAGGACCCACCAGCTACATCTTCGCACGCAAGTAAGTGCGTCCATATTACGGGAAAAAATGATTCGCCCCCTGACTGCTAGGACCCACCAGCTACATCTTCGCACGCAAGGAAGTGCCTGACAGTCGGGACCCACCTGGTCGAAGCGTATGTAACGTTGTCATTCTGGTCGCGAACGTCTACGTACATACTGGTCGATCGGTCGCTTTGCAACGATGAACCGTGGCTGAGTAAGTAGTGGCACATGTCATAGTAGAGCCCCCCACGTAGCAGTTCAGGCTGTCCCGTCTAAACTGTGTGCACGTACATACAGCCACATGCCAAAAAATACGGCCACGTACGTACATACGGGCGGGTCTCGAACGCCTACTCGCGCATCGTACGGCCAGGGCTCGTGTACATGGCTGGGTCGGAACAGAGAAACTGCGTCGTCGTCGTGTTCATGGGAAGGCAACGGAATGTGCCGTGTTCATCGGGAGGCAACGGAACGCGTGCTATTTATCGGGAGCCAACCGGCTTGGACGAAACGGCCGATGGAAATGAGGCCTGGCGTACCGCAGAACGGAGGAAACGGCCTTGTGTTCGACCGGCCACGGTCGAAACAGGGCCCTGTTAATCGGGAGGGGTTTGGCGTACCGCAAAACGGAGGAAACAGAATTGTGTTGGAGCGCTACGGTCGAAACGGGGGTCCTGATCATCGGGAGGGGTGTGGCGTACCGCAAAACGGGACTCCACGGGATACTGTTCATCTCCACCGTCGACCTCCTCCAGCCTATACGGGCTCTTGTTCATCCACCGTCGACCTCCTCCAGCCTCCACCTGCGACTGTTCATCCATGGGCTCCTGTTCATCCAGCCTCCACCGCGCCCTCCTCCACCGGCTACTGTTCAACTAGCCCTCTCCACGGTTTTCTGTTCAACCACCCCTCCATGGGCTACTATTCATCTAACCCTCCACCAGCTACTATTCAACCAGCCCTCCACGAGGTCGTCCTGTTCATCCAGCCCTCCACCGGCTCGATCGATCGGGGTCCTGTTCATCCAGCGGCAACGGCCTCTACTGCCACGGGGTCCTTTTCATCCAACCCCCCATCGGGAACTGTTCATCCAAACCCCCTAACAACGCTCACTGTTCATCCAGAGGCAGCATCGATCGGCTTCAGTTAGCACCAGTAGCGAAGGAATCACTCGGGTTCAGTTAACAGCAAGGGATCGATCGATCACTCGGGTTCAGTAACGCGTAGCCTGCAGTGCAATCGCTCGGGTTCAATTAGAGCCCAACGCCTCGCTCGAGTTCAGTTAGAGCGCAACGCCTCGCACACACGCGCGTATGTATGAGAGAAATGCGCATCGCTCGGCCCCGGACCACCGACGTAACCAGGAACTCCCCCAATATTTTCCTTGCCCTCGATTCTACCACGGTTTTTTCGTCATGGACGGCCCAAAGAATGTCATGCAGCTGCGTCTCCGGCTCGCCCGGGACGAAAAACCCATTTTCTGTCATGATTTTTTGTCATAGAAGTAGGAGCCCACCACATCTATGATGATACCGGGTTTTGTCACCATTATCATCATAGAAGTGTCATAAGCATGTCTTTTTTGTAGTGCCTTCATCTCTTTTAAACGATGTAAGGTGAAATGATACGTTAAGACAACTGTGTATAAAAGTGAACAGAGTAACTGGCACTGGCTGCAAACCAAGCAGTTAAATGAACACATCACAGTACCAATCAGTTCAAAGGCAGGAGGAGTAAGGACTTACAACAGTGGCTTGAACTGGTGTGCTCACGCCCTTCATCTTGCTGGTGTGGCAATCCTTGAAGATTTGCACTGCATTCGGTTCTGGTTCTTTTTGGTCCGCACGGGTTTTCCTTTGTATTTGGAACAAGTCAATATAGATATGATAATATGGCACAGAAAAAAGAAGGAACTAGCAGCTATTTACAAGAGCCTCGCAGTGTGCAATATAGCTACGAGATCTTGTTGTCTGTTGGAATTTCACTTTAGAACGGTTGGTGTTGTTCTTCAAACAGTTAGCCTAGAAGAAGATACACCTGTAAGGCACATGCATAAATACAAGTTCAATATGTGGTCTGATCAAATACATATACCCTACCTGATACTTTGGATCAGACCAGTGTTTAACAAGAGTTGTCCAGTCTTCATCTGTAATATATTCCACTGGAGATGTTTGGGCGATTTCATTGTTAGCCTTGCCTCCAAAGTGAGATTTTCTAAGGTGGGACCGATACTGTCGCAGAGCAGACTGAAAAACATGAGTGCATGCTTGTTTAGTTGCATCATCTTTCGGATCCAACTTGAACCTCATCTATTGAAAAAAGAATGTGAGTGTTATTAGGAGGAAGCTAGAAAATATGGCACAGAGCAAGACAATATTACAAATTGCGATGAATAACATTACTTACGGATAAATGGTCAAGGAAGGTGTTAAACTGGGTATTGTCTTTCTCATTCCTGTACTGGATCGACGTTGGGATGTGAGGGAGTCCTGGACTAAGGGGTCCTCGGGCGTCCGGCCTGTTGGACATGGGCCGGACGGATGGGCTGTGAAGATACAAAGACCTAAGACTCTACCCGTGTCCGGATGGGACTCTCCTTGGTGTGGAAGGCAAGCTTGGTGACCAAATATGAAGATTCCTTTCTCTGTAACGACTTTGTACAACCCTAGTCCCCTCTGGTGTCTATATAAACCAGAGGGCTTAGTCCGGAAAGAGATAGAGAATCATAGTCATACAGGCTAGACTTCTAGGGTTTTAGCCATTACGATCTCGTGGTAGATCAACTATTGTAATACTCATATTCATCGAGATCAATCAAGCAGGAAGTAGGATATTACCTCCATAGAGAGGGCCCGAACCTGGGTAAACATTGTGTCCCCTGTCTCCTGTTACCATCGACCTTAGACGCACAGTTCCGGACCCCCTACCCGAGATCCGCCGGTTTTGACACCGACGTTGGTGCTTTCATTGAGAGTTCCATTGTGCCGTTGTCAAAAGGTATTGATGGCCCCTTCAATCATCTGCAATGATGCTGTCCAAGGAGAAGTCTTCCTCCCCGGACAGATCTTCGTCTTCGGCGGCTTCGCACTGCGGGCCAACTCGCTTGGCCATCTGGAGCAGATCGACAGCTACGCCCCTGGCCGTCAGGTCAGATTCGGGAGCTTGAGCTACGTCGTGGATATCCGTGGAGACTTGATCTTCGACGGATTCGAGACCCCGGCAGCCGCTCCCCACCACCACGATGAACATGACCTAATTCTGTCATCGGACCATACCCAGGAAATAACACCTGTAACCTCTCTGGCCATAGATCCGGAGCAGATCGCCCCATCCGAAGACGGGAAGCTCAACCCCGCCATGGATGCCGCAGTACCAGCGGCATTAGAGCCGCACATAGACCCAGTCTCGAGTGGAATCCGTGTCACCGGAACCTCGGACTCGTTTCCGGCTATAAGTTCCGAACCATGTGCGTTCGCGTATGTCGAGCAGGATCGGTCATCGATCACCGAATTCAGCGCTGCGGACATCTTTCGGCACTCGCCTTTAGGCGGCGTGCTGAACTCATTAAAAAAATCTATCCTTAGCGGGGAACTCACAGCCGAACTATATCCGGTTCGAACTGGAGGCTGATGACGGGGAATTTCGCTTCCCACCCGCCACCCACTACATAGCCACTGTCGAGGACTTAACCGACACGCTCGATTACGGCTCCGAAGACATCGACGGTATGGACGACGATGCAGATGAGGAGCATGGCCAAAACCCGCCGTTTACCGGATGCTGGACAGCCACTTTTTCGTACGACGTATACATGGTAGACACACCTGAAGAGAACAAGGGCGATAACAAGAAGGATCCAGTTGAGGATAAACCTCCTGAGATACCACCAAAGCGCCGGCGTCAACGGCGCTGCTCAAAATCACGCCGTAGCAAATATAGAAACACTGGCATAGGCGAAGATAACACTCCAGACGGTGCCGAAGATAATGAAGACCCCGTTGAAGCAACTTCCGAACAGGAAGAACGGGAAGATGGGCAAGTTAGCCCTGATGAACAGGCCGTAAACGAAGACTCGAAGGACAGTAATTATCTTCCGCTCTTCGAGGAGGAGGCGAGCCTCAGCAACGAGGATTTTATCGTGTCTAAGGAACCTCTCGAGCAGGAGCGCTTTAAGCGCCAGCTAATAGCCACCGCAAGGATCCTGAAAAAGAAGCATCAACAGCTTCAAGCTGATCAAGATCTGCTAAACGATAGATGGACTGATGTCCTGGCAGCCGAGGAATACGGCCTCAAGCGCCCAGCCAAAAGCTACCCGAAGTGTAAATTGCTACCTCAGTTCGACGATGAGGCACGGGAGCCCGTACCATCATTGCGCAATGCGGCTGACCGACCACCACGCGGCCGGGACAAAGCGGCAACTCAAGCCGAACACCAGCCCGTTCCACCTCACCGTAAAGGCAGAGATAAAACAGCTCGGGGACATACCTATGACCTGCGGCAGAAATTGGACAATAGAGTAGGACATACTAGATCGATCTACGGATCGCGAGGACATGCCCCGACACGTGACGACGGCTACCTATTCATACGTGACAAGCCTAGTCATGCCCGGGCCGAAAACCGCAGACGGACTCCATCGGAGCCACGTCACGATGTGGCCCGATATAGAGGTGCCGCACACCCTCTTTGCTTCACTGACGAAGTAATGGACCATGAATTCCCGGAAGGGTTTAAACCCATAAACATCGAATCATACAATGGGACAACAGACCCCGCGGTATGGATTGAGGATTTTCTTCTCCATATTCATATGTCCCGTGGTGATGATCTCCACGCCATCAAATATCTCCCATTAAAACTCAAGGGACCAGCTCGGTACTGTTGAACAGTCTGCCCGAAAAATCCATTTGCAGCGGGGAAGACTTGGAAGAAGCCTTCCTTGACAACTTCCAAGGAACATACGTCCGACCTCCGGATGCAGATGACTTAAGTCATATAGTCCAACAGCCCGGAGAGTCAGCCAGGAAATTCTGGACTAGGTTCTTAACTAAAAAGAACCAGATATCGACTGTCCGAATGCCGAAGCCCTTGCGGCCTATAAACATAGCATCCGCGACGAGTGGCTCACCCGACATCTCCGGCAGGAAAAGCCGAAGTCCATGGCAGCCCTTACGACACTTATGACCCGCTTCTGTGCGGGCGAAGACAGTTGGCTAGCCCGTTGCGATAATAATGCAAGCGAACATGGCACCTCTGAAGCCAAGGATAGCAACGGCAAGCCCCGACGCAACAGATATAAGCGTCGAAACAATGGCAATCATGCCGATGATACGGCGGTCAACGTCGGATTCAGTGGCTCCAAGTCCGGTCAGCGGAAGAAGCCATACAATAAGAACAATTCGGGCTCATCGAGCCTAGACCGCATACTCGATCGTCCATGCCACATACACGGCACCCCAGAAAAACCAGCCAACCACACCAAACAGAGATTGTTGGGTTTTCAAACAGGCCGGCAAGTTAAATGCCGAGAACAAGGAGAAGGGGTCGCAAAGCGAGGACGATGACGAGGAGCCTCGGCCACCGAACATAGGGGGACAGAAGAAGTTTCCCCCTTAGGTCAAAACAGTGAACATGATATACGCTACCCACATCCCCAAGAGGGAACGCAAGCGCTCACTCAGGGACGTCTATGCGATGGAGCCGGTCGCCCCAAAATTCAATCCATGGTCTTCCTGTCCAATCACCTTTGATCGCAGAGACCATCCGACCAGTATCCGTCATGGCAGGTCAGCCGCACTGGTCCTCGATCCAATCATCGATGGATTCCACCTCACATGGGTCCTGATGGACGGTGGCAGCAGCCTCAACCTGCTCTATCAGGATACAGCGTGCAAAAAGGCAATTAATCCATCACGGATCAAGCCCTCAAAGACTACCTTTAAAGGAGTCATACCAGGTGTAGAGGCCCGCTGCATAGGCTCAATCACACTAGAGGTTGTCTTCGGATCTCCGGACAACTTCCGAAGCGAAGAGTTAATCTTCGATATCATCCCCTTTCGCAGCGGCTATCACGCACTGCTTGGACGAACCGCATTTGGTTGATTCAACGCGGTGCCACACTATGCTTATCTCAAGCTCAAGATGCCCGGACCACGCGGCGTCATAACAATTAATGGAAACACGGAATGCTCCATCCGCACCGAGGAGCACACAACTGCCTTAGCAGCAGAAGTACAGAGCGGCATTTTCAAGTAGAACCTTAATTCGGCGGCTGAGCTCCCGGACACTGTCAAGAGAGTCCGGACAATTCTGCAGCAGGACAACTCGGCTCGTCAAGAGCTCGACTAGCAATTCGGCCTCCATCCCAGCCCCGATCAAGTGGCGGCATTCATGTCGCGCGTACATAACTACGTACTTAATACCATGGGCATAGACGGAGGCATAACTAGCTTGTGATCCACAATACGGCTCGACCGCCCCCGGACACACATACTTTCACTGTTTCCTTTTTCTCTTTTTCACAGGCCTTCCTTGATGGCCTGATCACAGGTCCTTTAGAAGGATAAATGCACCAAGACGGCGGTAAGCATGGACCTATAGTGGAATTTCTAGGTGGTCTCTTTAATGATCACTCTACCTGTTTTCAGGACCCACATGCAGCTCTCCCTTGGTTGTGGCATACTAAATAGCCTTTTGCTTATCGCACTATTTGTATGGAAGCGCTTTGACTTATTACCAAATTATAATGGAAACAGTTTGCGGCCCAAATTCTACGGCTCTAGCTTACAACCCTTTATTCTTTTCCTTTTTTGATAACTTTATCAAATAGCACCCGTACACTTTGGTACGTTTCAATTTGCTAGGGGCTTCATAGCGCCCCGCAATACAGCAACAAAGTCCGAACACTTGTTATAGTATAGTTCGGCACCCCGAATTTAGCACTATATGCATCGGCTCCGAATCATGTCTTTGGTCAATAGTTGGGTTGCCCGGCTCCTGTGCTTACTACCTTACGTTCCGCTATATCGGCTAGGGTAGGTAAGGGAGAACTACTGCGATTGTGTCCTGGTTTATCCGGATGAGCACCTCAGTAGAGAAAGCCGAAAACTAACTGTCATGATGCGGCGAGAGCCGGTCAGCTCTTCGGAGGTCTCAAATCGTTAGAGATTTTTTCCGCATTACGCGAGGGATCGGTACTTACCCGATCAGGTGTTTAGAGCATCCTAGTTCGGATACTAGGGGCTGCGCCTATATTTTTATGGTCAAACTCCTATGGCTAAGTGAGGGTGATAAAGCGGCATAGTCCGATTGCCTGGTTCGTTGCTCTAAACACCTCCTTCAAGGACCAAACCATTGGATCGAAAGTGTTTAGATTACATCCCGAACACCCCCGTACTACCTACGTGGGGGCAGAAGCCGACGACTGGCCAACTCTCAGATTTCGCACAACACGGCCGCACAGGAGGTGAATTTTTTTAAATAACAAACATTATATTACATAACGACTTTGTTTCATCATACAAGGCAGAGACAACATGAATATATTCATTCAAAGATAATGTCTTGCGCACATTGCGTCGCCACAATGCGAGACCCCTCCAGGACGTCCTCAAAATATTGCTCGGGCGTGCGGTGCTCCTTGCCCTTAGGCGGCCCCTCAGTCACAAGCTTGACGGCGTCCATCTTCACCCACCACACCTTGACACGGGCGAAGGCCATGCGCGTACCCTTGATGCAGACCGACCGCTTGACGATATCCAGCCGAGGGCAGGCATCTACCAGCCGCTTCACGAGACCGAAGTAGCTGGTGGGTATAGCTTCGGCAGGCCACAGCCGGATCATTAAATCCTTCATGGCCAGTTCGGGCACCCTATGCAGCTCGACCAACTGTTTTAGCTGATCGGTGAAGGGCACTGGATGTTCTAGCGCAAGGTATTGCGACCAGAACAGCTTCTCCATTGAGCTCCCTTCTTCGGCTCGGAAGAACTCCGCAGCGCCTGACACACTACGCGGCAGATCCGCAAACGCCCCTGGAGAACTCCGAATCCGGGTTAGTAAGAAATACTTCTTCTTCACATACTTGCTTTGCATACTAAACACCTTACGCGCCGTGATCTTCTTGGCCTCCTGGATCTCTTGGAGGGCGCCCTGGGCTTCAACCCGGGCCTCTTACACACTTTGGCGAGCCTTGGCCAGTTCGGTCTCTCGAACCGAAACATCGCACTCCAAGGTCTCGCATTTTTTCACAGCATCCTGGAGCTCTTGCTGGACCTCATTAAGCCTGGCCTTGAGCTTCTTACGGGCGGCTTGTTCCTTGGCAGCTTTTTCCTCGGCTTCGGCCAGGGCCTTTTTAAGGGACTCGACCTCGGTCGCCGCTCCTACACATATCATGACACTACGGTCAATACAGATCATTTATTCTTTCCGAATATACAGCAAGCCACCGCATACCATGCTTTTCCTCCAGCAGCCGTTTCACAAGACCGAGCTCTTCTTCGGCCCGCTCCAGACTCTGCTTTAGTCTGGAGACCTCAGCAGCATGAGAGGTTGCGGCTAGCAACGACGCCTTCACATTCACACAAGACATATTTAGTTAGTTTCCTGCGAAAATAACTTGATCCTCTGTCCGGCTTTTCTTTCCGAACACCGGACAGTTTCTCAGGGGCTACTATCTATACTATGACTTTTTCTTTTGTGTCGCTTACCTCAAAACCTGGCAGCAGACTGGTTCATGCTTCGGTCAGTCCGCTCTTGACGGAATGAACCATCTCGACCACCGTACCCATAAGGGAACGGTGTTCCTCCACAATGGACGCGCCTCATAGCGCTTCCAGCAGAGTATCTGGTTCCTCTGGTTGGACAGAGGTCACCGGTGGGGTAGGCACACCTCCTTCTCTCAAAGGAGGCTGCTCTCCGGATTCCGAAGCCGTATAGGTCTCCGGAACCGTCTTCGGCTGGGGGCCGAATTGAACATGGCCCCCATCGCCAGTCCCCATGGGGATATGCTCTCCCATGTGTCCGGTTGCCGAGGTTTCGCCCTCTAGCGCCACCCTGACAGCCTCCTGAACCTTCCTGGCCTGGGAAGGTCCTCTCGGATAGCACCTCGTCGTCACCCTTGGCCTTGGGAGAGTGAGCGGCCAGCAGTGACTCGCTGGCCATCGCCCTTGAATCTAACGAACCTCTTGATGAGGATCGCAGGGAGCTGTCGTGGGCCGGACTGCAATAGCGTAATCGAACATATTAATATCATGAAGAAGAGAAGCCGGATACATGGACGTGCACGGATCTTTAGTACTTATGATGCGGCCAGGGGCTTGCTTCGGGGGGGTCGCTCTGGGCTGCTGTCGACGTCCCACGCGGGGTTATCCGGCGCCTTGTAGGGTGCCGGAACCAGCATCTTCGCCAGGAGTGGGATGACTGGTTCCTCGGGCAGCGGAGCCGGACATCGAATCCGCTTCGCTTTCTCTGTCCATGCCTGAAAAAATAAAAAGTGAAGTTTTAGACATCTTTGCTAAACAAGCCAGTGAAAGGATGCGTCTTAAAATGGGAAAAACTTACCGGACTGGCAGGACGGGCTAGGGCATGCCC
Source organism: Aegilops tauschii subsp. strangulata (assembly GCF_002575655.3). Classification (NCBI taxonomy): domain Eukaryota; kingdom Viridiplantae; phylum Streptophyta; class Magnoliopsida; order Poales; family Poaceae; genus Aegilops; species Aegilops tauschii. Next base: position 202,482,448 of record NC_053035.3, on the reverse strand, counting down.
GCGGTCCTCGGTCATCACAGGAGGCATCTCCTTGCCGGTGAAGAGCACCTTCCAGATGTCCTCATGCGTAGTTCCGAAGAACTGTTGCAGAGTCTGGTGCTTGGCCGGATCAAACTCCCATAAATGGCAAGTCCGGCTTTGGCATGGAAGGATCCGGCGAACTAGCATCACCTGGATCACGTTGACGAGCTTGACGTTCTTGTCCACCATGCTCTGAATGCGCGTTTGCAGCACCATTAGCTCGTCTGACGAAGACCAGTCCAGACCCTTGTTTAGCCAGGAGGTGAGCCGCATTGGGGCACCGGACTTGAATTCGGGAGCCGCGGCCCAAGTGGCGTCGCGAGGCTCTGTGATATAAAACCACAGCTTCTACCACTCCTTGACAGTCTCCACGAAGGTACCTTTGGGCCATGTGACGTTGGGCATCTTGCTCACCATGGCACTTCCGCACTCCGCGTGCTGGCCATCCACCACCTTCGGCTTCACGTTCAAGATCTTGAGCCATAGTCCAAAGTGGGGAGGAATGCGGAGGAAGGCCTCGCACACGACAATGAATGCTGAGATGTTGAGGAAGGAGTTTGGGGCTAGATCATGGAAATCTAGCCCATAATAGAACATGTGTCCACGGACGAAAGGGTGGAGAGGAAACCCTAACCCGCGGACGAAATGGGGGATGAACACCACCCTCTCGTTGGGCTTCCGGGTGGGGACGACTTGTCCCTTGGCCGGAAGCCGGTGAGCGATTTCCTTCGCCAGATACCCGGCCTCCCGAAGCTCGGTGATGTCCTTCTCCTTGATGGAGGAGGCCATCCACTTGCCTTGCCCTCCAGATCCAGACATGGCTGAGTGCTTTCTCGAAGCGAAAAAGATGAAGACTTGGGCGCTGGAGCTCGAGAATGGAAGGGCAGAGAAAGAGAACGCGTGGGTGAAGAAGGGGAATCCTTATCTCCTTATAAAGGCAGTGAATATCAAACGCCTCCCCACTCGCCTTAAAACTCGCCTATTCCCAAGGGCTGTGCAAACGGCACGGTTGGATTACCCACGCCCGTATGGATGAGAATCCCGCAATAAGGGGACACGATCTTTGCTTCGACAAGACGTGCCAATGAAAACCGCGTCTCAAAACGTGGAACGGCAGACGAAAACGGTTCAAAATAATGACCAGGCGGATGTGATGTCACATTACAAAAAGTTGTCAGCGGATTGGACTCGTGAAATATTATACTCTCTGCAGTTGTATGTGTGGTACTTGTGTTGCAGATCCGGACACTTTTGTTGCATCCGAAGACTATCTTGGAGTATTTGGAAAGGGGAACCCATCTTGCAATGTCGAAGACAATCTGCGTGCCGGACACCTCGTCATTGAAGCCTGGTTCAGGGGCTACTGAGGGAGTCTTGGACTAAGGGGTCCTCAGGCGTCCGGCCTATTGGACATGGGCCGGACTGATGGGCTGTGGAGATACAAAGACCGAAGACTCTACCCGTGTCTAGATGGGACTCTCCTTGGCATGGAAGGCAAGCTTGGCGACCAAATATGAAGATTCCTTTCTCTGTAACCTACTTTGTACAACCCTAGTCCCCTCCGGTGTCTATATAAACCGGAGGGCTTAGTCCGGAAAGAGATAGAGAATCATACAGGCTAGACTTCTAGGGTTTTAGCCATTACGATCTCGTGGTAGATCAACTCGTGTAATACTCATATTGATCGAGATCAATCAAGCAGGAAGTAGGGTATTACCTCCATAGAGAGGGCCCGAACCTGGGTAAACATTGTGTCCCCTGTCTCCTGTTACCATCGACCTTAGACGCACAGTTCGGGACCCCCTACCCGAGATCCGCCGGTTTTGACACCGACAGGAGGATACGTGCATGACACCTAACGGCTGCCTCTGATACTAACTTGGCTGACTCTGTAGCATCACGTGGCATTTTTAAACCTGCCTCAAAATGGATCTCCGTTCTTCCTCCTTTAGATTTTGTTAATTTGTCGAGCATTATCCCTGATGTCTGTTTCCGCTTGCGCCGTGGTGCTAGTTCAACAACGAATATGGAAAGTGTTAGTGCACATCAAACTGTGAGAGTACATATGAAGGAGCATGCAACTGCAACTTGACTCGGTCAGGTACCGTCTTGGTGTTGATGCTCATGAGGTTCATCTGATCTTTGCCAAGTCCTGTTGTGTCAGCAGTGCTTCAGAAGTAGTGTTAGGTGTGAAGGCAGCTTGGGAACTGGCCAGTTCCAGAGCAAACGAACGAGTAACTCGTTGAGATGCTGGTACAGTTGAAGCGGATGCTGTAGCTGGTGGAGCAGGTGATACTGTGTTTGTAGATGTAGCCGGTGGACTTGGACCTTCTACTGCACTATAAGTACCAGTAGAATCTCGAGGGTAGATCCTTTTCCGTTTCACCCGACGAGTGACACCATTCCCTGCTATATTGTTTTCCTTGCTCTTTTCTGACTTTGCCATGTCAAGCCGTACCCACAACACAAAAGAATAAAATCGCTCTTCATAAATCATTGATGCATGATACAGACAAGCAATACTTTGATGTAAGACAACCGTATGAGGATGGAACATGTAAGAAAAACAAGACGGCGTGACATATTCACAGCTACGATGTGTAAACTAAGCAGAAGGATTTTCAAGAAAATAGAAGTAATGCAAGCTAGACACCATATGAAAGATGCAACCAATATCACTCTGCCAAGTTAAAAGTATCTTGTCATAAGTGGCATTTCGAAAAATTAGAAGTAGTACAACATAGAAATCAATGCAAGATGCAACCACTATCAAACTGCCATGTGAAAAGCGTCCAATCATGAGTGACTGATGCGGGATACACAACAGCAGTACTTTGATGTAAGAACATGGTATGATTGATAGATGTAGTGTATTCTAGACACAGATAGGCATGTCATATGCACATGTATAACATATAAACTCAGCAGGTGCAATTTAATCAAAATAGAAGAAATGCAGGCTAGACAACATATGCAACATGAAACCAATTATCACACTGTCAACTTAGAGCAAGCACCTGCGATGGTGGAGTACGGGAGATGAACTCATCATGTCGACTTAGGAATTCAACTTCATTAGCAGTAGCAGTGGCAAATCTAGAGAGTCTCTGTTCGCGTCGGTCCGGAGGACCACCAACATCCCCTAACTTACTCTTTTCCTTCCTATTTTCTGATATTTCCTTATGAAGTCAAAACCAAAAGAAGATGAATAAAATTAGCTCTGCATAACTGGTTGATGCATGATACAGACGAACACTACTTTGATGTAAGGCAAGCGCAGGATAGGAGGATGGAATATATACAAAAAAAGACAGCATTGCATATTCAGATGTATGATAGGAGGATGGAATATGTATGAAAAACAATAAGCAAAAGGTATTTCAAAAAAATTAGATGAAATGAAAGCTAGGCACCATATGAACATGCAACCAATATCACTCTATAAGGTAAAAAGTGTCTCGTCATAAGTGCCATTTCAAGAAATTAGAAGCAGTACAAGCTAGAAGACAATGCAAGATGCAACCTACATCACACTCCCAACTTAAAAGTGTCTTATGGGTAAGTGGTCGTTGCAGGTATAAGTTGTAAGCTACGCAGATGCAATTCAACAAAATCAGAAGCAATACAAACTAGACATCATACAGAACACGCAACCACATATAACAGTTCCAAGTTAGAGCAAGCACCTGTGATGGTGGAGTAGGGGTGATGTGTTCATCATCTACACGTATGTTCTAGAAACAGGAACATGTGTCATATTCATAGGCATTATGTGTAAAGTAAGCAGATGCAATTCAACAAAGTTAGAAGCAATAGAAGCTAGACATCATACGCAACATGCAACCACATATAATAGTGCCAATTTAGAGCAAGCACCTGTGATGGTGGAGTAGGGGAGATGTGCTCATCATCTACACAACTACGTTGACTCTCCAGCCTTGTGTTATCTTGCGAATCTTGTTGGGAGGATGGTGGAGTAGAATCTGTAGAGACCCTCTATTTGAGTTGCTCCGAAGGACCACTATCATCCACTGCCGGACTAATTTTCTTCAGCTGTATTGATTTTGCATTGTGAAGTCAAACCGATAAGAAAAAGGAACAAAATTCGCTCTTCAGAACTCATTCATGCAGGATACTGACGAACGCTACTCGGTTGAAAGGCAAACACATGATACGAGGATGGAATATGTACGAAAAACAGGACGGCGTGACATATTCACACCTATGATGTGGTAACTAAGGAGAAGACACTTCAACAAATTAGAAGCACTGCAAGCTAGACACCATATGGAAGGTGCAATCAATATCACTCTGCCAAGTTAAAACTGTCTCGTCATAGGTGTCTTTCATCCAACTAGAAGCACTACATGCTAGAAATCATATTCAAGATGCAAACCAATATCACACTGCCAACTTAAAGGTGTCCCATCAGAAGTGACTGATGCAGGATACACAAGAATAGTTGTTTCATGTAAGAACATGGTGTGATAGACAGATATAGTATGTACCAAAAACAGGAAAGCTTGTCATATTCACACGTATCATGTGTAAGCTAAGCAGAGGCAGTTTACACTAATTAGGAGCAATACAAGCTAGACACCATATGCAACATGCAACTAGATATCACACTGCCAAGTTAGAGAAAGCCCCTTGGATGCTGGAGTAGGGGAGTGAAGACTTGGAACTTGTAATGCACTAACAGTCGACGTAATGACCCTAAGGGATTTGACCCATCCCTGGCATCCGGCATGGCCACAGTTAATCAACAGGTGGCGCAGTCGGGACCGACATGTCCTCACCCCGCTGTCCCCGCCTAGTTATCCGTGGATTTAATAGCAACACTATCTTTTCCGGTCGGCCGCACCGCTTTCCCTTCGCCATTAAGGGAAAGGGGCCACACCATGCGGGCATGTCCTGCATAGCTGCCTATAAAACTCCCTTCCCGCTGGCCGTATCGATCACTCCTCAATCAGCCATGTCCCTGCAGAGAAGCCTAGCTAGTAACACCCCAGCCATGGCTAGCACCCTCAAAGCTCCCAAGTTTTACACCCGCACCTTTGCCATCAACCACCCTGGCTTTCCACCCCTTCTTGCTGAGATGCTCACCAAAGCCTTTGGCTGTAAGGCTAGCCCCGATTACCAGGTGTTCCAGTCGACACCCGTCCCTCACCTTCATCGCTATGATGCAAGAGTGCGCATCGGCCCAGGTCCCGCAGTAGATGACCAGCCTTTGGTTTTTCAGGGTAGAGCCATGCCTAACGCTGATTTAGCCATTCAGGCCGCTGCCGTGGAAGCCATCCTATACCTCCGAACCAAGTTTCCGCAAGTAGCACAAAGGAGGGAGTTCTGGTTTTCCCCACTGTGGCCGAAGCAGGAATTCAGCCTTCTCCCACTACACAAGGAGATGACCCCGCAATCGCTCGCCTGGTGCAATATATCACTGCCCAGGGGATGATGATTTCTAAGATGCTTGCCGAATTTAGAACCCTGGACAACGATGCGGTACGAGTTGTCAAGGAAGCTTATCGTGAGGCTCGTAAATTTGCATCCCAAGCCGCTCACCCAACGCCATCCGAACCAGGGCTACCCTCTCAGCCTGTGTTGTGGCCCAGGCCAAACATCATCACCCTCGACAAGGCTCTTTTACGGATCCACCAGCAACATTTGCTTGGATCGATTTCAGCCACACCTCCAGCAGTCGAACCCCAACCCATAGTGTTGTCGGACGATGAAGATGGAGAAATACATAGCATCCAAACAAACAGTTGACAAAGCAAGAACCAAGCATATGCAACAGTCTACTTCATCACAACTTCTAAGCATGGCATGATATTAACTTGAATCATAAATCAAACTAAGCAAGAATAACAGCACAACATCTACTAGCATGGCATATTAGACTTACTTCTAACATAACAACAGCAAAGCATAGCATATCAAAACATGGCATGGCATCATGAAACTATGATGGAAATAGACTACCAGTTACCTTCCATGAAGACATGTTGTATTAACCTTATGCAACAATCACTTACTCTGCCACCGCTCCTCGGAGCACACACATGACTTACCGAGACCTCGTCTCGGGGTCATATCGACACATCAACGTGACTTCTCAGGATTTTCCCATAGTTCAAGTCATCACATGATTTATCACATTTTAATTATCACACAAGTTATTAGCAGGTTTATCCTCCATTTCAGCCAAGACCCGATAGTGTGACCTACTACGAACTTGTGCCCATGACCGAGGACACGGCTATCGATAGATTGAATACACTCTGCAGAGGTAGCGCACTTTACCCACACTACAGAACCCTGGCCTCGCACTCCCATACGTGCGGACCACAGCGTTCCGACAAAACTGAGCTACTGCCATGACACTCTCCCGGCCACTCCAACCAACACCCCCTTGGGGTTCAGTCCTGGGTGGCCCCGTGTCTACAAAAGACACCAGCGGCCACCGTCGTGGCAAAACGGTCCCAAACGGGGACAACGTACCATAAAAACAAAAATGAGCACACAAGGTTATGTCCGCCTACCTGATCAGGGTAGCGCGTGCCCATAACCTTCCCTCGTGGGAGGCATCGGCGAGAGGCATGCCAATAGACCCAGCTAGGACCTCCCCATAAGATAAATGTTGTTGCACCGGAGAAAGCTCGATTTGGGTGGCACTATGATATCCCAGTGATGACGGAGGAGGTTTGTTATTAAGTCATATTATTAACTTCTCCATCATCAATCATCACGCGAGCATTATTAACATGAATGCAACAAATAACATGCAACATACCGATGCAGTAACAAAACATCAAGCATTTCAAAAGAACCATGATAGCATGCGAAACATGGCAATACCAAGTACTAGCAAACTTATCAGTGCAACAGAATTATCATAACATCGATACTACTAACATGAAACTAAACTAGACAGATGCATGATATTATTAGTAACAACATCAGACTAGCATGGCAACTTATTTAATGAAAACTCAAGCATGCACGGCAGATAACAAAATTATTTAGCATGACTGAAATAACAGGAGATGAAACAGACTGGAAATTACGGTAACTAAATACACACACAAGGTGCAAGAAAAGTCAACATGCAAGTTCGGGGCTCATGATAAGAGGTTGGCTTGCCTGGGGTTGAGAAATACTCTGGGAAAAGTGCGGAGCGATCGCGGAAAGATTTGCCGGAAACAGTTCTCTCTCGGCGGGGGCTGTTTACGTGCAAGGGCAAAGTGGTCATTTTCAGAATGTCAAAACCTGTTGAAAGTGTGACCAACAGAACGGGCTCGACGAGACAAAGAAGTGAGCTTTGGAATCACCTCATTTGGAATTGGGAGTAAAAAGATACGATCGTTTAAAGCCCAGGGGCTAATTTGCAAAAATAACTTCTACAAACAGGTCCCTGGCAGTTTAAACAGAACGCGACTTTCTCAGAAATACGCTTTCTAGAGAGGAAAGTGCATTCTGGCCCAAAAAAGAAGAAGAGTGCGCCTTCTTTAAGCGAAGACGTAATCCTGGGGACTGTGCCTCCACTTATCCAGCATGGCAAAGGCGGGGTCAACGGCTGAGGGGCTGACGTCTGGGGTCCGCGGGGCCTACGGCCAGCTGGCAGGACGACGCGGTCGTCTTCTTCTCCATCGCACACGCCCGCGAGGCAGAGGGAGGCCGCCAGCGTCGGGCGACAATTGCCAGCGCCACAGAGGGCCTCCGGCGACGCTTCGCCTACCGACGAGCTCAGTGCGGAGAGCTGCGTCGGCCTGAGCCAGTGGCGCACGCCGAAGAGGATGGGGTCGGGCAGGGTTTGCGCGGTGGCGGACGGCGGCTACAGGAGGAGTTGGGGACGAGGCCACCGATGATCTGGCAAAGAGAAAAGGGGGCTAGGAGGCTCGCCGGACTACGGGAGCTCTCCTGGTGGTGGAGGAGCCGAGGGGAAAGCACGAGGTCGTCGGATTCGAGATGGACAGAGGGGGCGGCCACGGCGATTGGGAGGGGTCAGAGAGGAGCTCTGGGCTCGGGGAGAGGCTCTAGGAGGCGTTGAGGACTGCGAGGTGGTCGAGGGTTCTACTTATAGCCGCGGGGAGAGCTCGAGGGGGAGGGGCAAGGTGACATGCGGCTCGGCTACGTGTCCGTGCGCCGGCGATGCGCAAATGCGGCCAAGGGTCACGGGGAGCGGCGGGAAGGCGACGAGGGGGACGCGGACGAGCGCCAGAGGGTCACGGAGTTGAGCAGTGCTTGCGGACGAGAGGAGGAAGATGACAGAGGCGAGGAAGAAGACTATGGCCACGACACTCACTGTTCGATCTTTGGTATGGCTCGTCGGAGAAGAAAACGAAGGGGGAAATGGGTCCAGGCGCACGGAGACGATAAAGCTGAGTTGGTTGACAAGCTTGGGCGACCCAGAGCCAGCCGGAGCTGCGCTACTGTGGCCAATAGTGCGCAGACCACCGATTTGGCTGGCAATGCCCGTGGTCACCACGGACAACACACGCTCTGGTCGCCTACTTCACGCCAAACATTGTCATCAGTGGAGTCCTTCCAAGGCTCATTAAATAAGAGGTGATGGCACGAGCAGAAGGGTAGTGAGCAGAGGGAACCAAGCTCGACAAGTTTGCTGTTGCAAACTTGGCCATGTTCTAGAGACTAAACCAGAGAGGTTAAGTGGCAAGCTTGATGTCTAGGAGGCTTAGGGTAGCAAGGACTACGGTCCTGGAAAGGTTGAGATCATTTGGACAAGTATTTAGCATAGTTGCAGTGCAACTACCAAATCTGGTCCAAAAAACAAATGAGGAAGAAGCACTCACTAGGAGTGTTGGATTGAGCTAAAACTTGGCAAAGCTCCATGATTTGGTCATGTTTAGATGCTGCAAAAAGATCATACCAAATGGAGTTGCCAAATTGGTACTTGTTTCACAAGCATCACATCTGACCAGAAACTTTGGAAAAATCCAGGAAAATATTGGCTACTTGAACTGAGCCAAAATTTGTTGGAGATAGGTTATATGGATAGGAGAAGGCTTAGGAATATTTTCAGCCATAATGGAGCAAGATAAAATAGACTTGCTTCACAAACTGAAACTTTGGACATAATCAAAGAATTGCTCCTATGCTCACATAGTTCAATGGAATAAACTGAATTTAGGTGGAGACTAATGATTTGAGATACTTGAGAAGATGGAAAAGTTTCATCCCATTTGAAAACTCTATGAAGGTACTTCCTTCACAAGCATGCCATCTGGTCAGAAACTTTGAAAAATTGCACAAAGAGCTAGGATGAATGGATTGAGCTCATATTTGGTATACTTGGGTGATTTATCAAGGTTAATCACCCTACCAAATTGCAGCTCAATTGGAATTAGGAATAAAGCACTTCCTTTACAAAAATTTCAGAGAGGGCAGAAACTTGCATTGGATCATGTGCTCAAAATATGATCTTTGGAGCATGGGTTTGGATGGAAATGGTCAAGATATAGCAAGTGCAAGCTCCACAAATTATTTGGGAATTTTCCTTGCTATAAAAATGGTAGCTCCTTTGGAAAATGACAGAAATGCAATATTGGCTTAAAATAGGAAAAGGCAATTTTCCTTATTTAATTAGGGCCAATATGTTTGCCAGAGCTAGGATTAGGCATAAATATCAACTCCACCAATTCACATGAATTTAGGAGATGGCTAGCTATGCCTTTGGATTTTATTCCTCAAAAAGGCAAGAAAAGGAATAAATCATAATTCAAAAATATTGCATGGGACTTGGCAATATTTTTGCATATCCAAGGATTAGGAGGATAGGAGGGTCTCTCGGAACAAATGGGATGATCAATAGATCAAGGAAAATGATGGCTCCTCTGTAATCACAAAGGCCACATTCAAATTCCAAAAATTTGGAATTAGGGTTTGAGAGGATTTGAGATGACGCAAAAGAGGTCTTGCCCACTGACAAAGACATGAGCAAGGTTTTGAAAGGTTGGAAATGACAAAATTTCTCAGAGTCATCCAGCAAACTCAGGAGAAAGATTTTGAAAAGAGTGCCAGGAAGGAATAATAGCTCAAAAATTGATAACCCAATTTTGGGGCTATTACACCAAACTAGTGCGATCATTACTTCCTAAAGTTGAAACTCTTCAAAACCCACTTTCATCAATATAATCATCATAAATAGGAGGCATGCTTTCATCATAATAAATTTGCACATCAAAACTTGGGGGACAAAAAATATCATCTTCATCAAACATAGCATCCCCAACCTTGTAGCTTTGCATATCATTAGCATCATGGATATTCAAAGAATTCATACTAACAACATTGCAAACATGCTCATCATTCAAATATTTTGTGCCAAATATTTTATTGACTTCTTCTTCTAACAATAGAGCACAATTTTCCGATCCATCATTTTCAAGAAAGATATTATAAAGATGATCAATAATATGATGCAACCTCAATTCCATCTTTTTTGTAGTTTTCTTTTATAAACCAAACTAGTGATAAAACAATAAACTAAAACATTCAATTGCAATATCTCAAGATATACCTTCAAGCACTCACCTCCCCGGCAATGGCGCTAGAAAAGAGCTTGATGTCTACTATGCAACTTTATTCTTGTAGACACGTATTGGGCCTCCAAGCGCAGTGTTTTGTAGGACAGTAGCAATTTTCCCTCAAGTGGATGACCTAAGGTTTATCAATCCGTGAGAGGTGTAGGATGAAGATGGTCTCTCTCAAATGACCCTGCAACCAAATACAAGAAATCTCTTGTGTCCCCGACACAGCCAATACAATGGCAAATTGTATAGGTGCACTAGTTCGGCGAAGAGATGGTGATAAAAGTGTAATATGGATGGTATAAATATATTTCTATAATCTGAATAAATTAAAACAGCAAGGTAACAAATAGTAAACGGGCACAAAAGCAGTATTGCAATGCTTGAAAATGAGGCCTAGGGTCTGTACTTTCACTAGTGCAACCTCTCAACAATGCTAATATAATTGGATCATATAACCACCCCTCAAAGTGCGATGAAGAATCACTCCAAAGTTCCTATCTAGCGGAGAACATAAGAATAAATTGTTTGTAGGGTATGAAACCACCTCAAAGTTATTCTTCCATTCGATCTATTCAAGAGTTCGTACTAAAATAACACAAAGCTATTCTTCCCGTTCGATCTATCCTAGAGTTCGTAGTAAAAGAACACCAAAGAAAATTCATATTCATAATACTCAATCCAACACAAAGAACTTCAAAGAGTGCCCCAAGATTTCTACTAGAGAAAGAAAGACAAGAACGTGCATCAACCCCTATGCATAGATTACCCCAATGTCACCTCGGGAATCCGCGAGTTGAGTGCCAAAACATATATCAAGTGAATCAATACGATACCCCATTGTCACCACGAGTATTCAATTGCAATACATATATAAAGTGTTCTCAAATCCATAAAAGTATTCAATCCGATAACAACAAAATCTCAAAGGAAAAAAACTCAGTTCATCACAACAAGATAGAGAGGAGAAAACACCATATGATCCGGCTATATTAACAAAGCCCGCGATACATCAAGATCATGACATCTCAAGAACACGAGAGAAAGAGAGATTAAACACATAGCTACTAGTACAAACCCTCAGCCCCAAGGGTGGACTACTCCCTCCTCATCATGGTGAAGATGGCCACCGGTAATGATCTCCCCCTCCGGCAGGGTGCCGGAAAGGGTCTAGATTGGTTTCTCGTGGCTACAGAGCCTTGCGGCGGCGGAACTTCTGATCTAGGTTAACCCCCGAGGGTTTTGGATTTTTTTTTGAATTTATAGGGTAAAGAGGGGGTGCGGGAGGCCACCGAGGTGGGCACAACCCACCTGGGCGCGCCTGTGCCCCCAGGCGCGCCCTGGTGGGTTCTGCCCCCCTCGAGGCCCACCCAGGTGCTGCTCTGGCCCATTGGATGTCTTCTGGTCCATAAAAAATCCACAAAAAGTTTCACGGTGTTTGGACTCCGTTTGATATTGATTTCCTATGATGTAAAAAACAAGCAAAAAACAGCAATTGGCACTGGGTACTGGTTCAATATGTTAGTCCCAAAAAATGATATAAAGTTGCTATAAAATGATTGTAAAACATCCAAGAATGATAATATATTAGCATGAATCCTTCATAAATTATGGATACGTTGGAGATGTATCAGCGCCCTACCCCCTGGGCGCACCCCCTGCCTTGTGGCCACCTCGTGTGCCCTCCAGACTCCGTTTTCTTGCACAATACTTCTTTTGATCGGTAAAAATTTATTATATAATCTCCCGAAGGTTTTAACCACCATACCATGGCAAAATCCCCTGTTTTCATTTTGAGTTGTTTCTGTAGCAGATTTGGAGCAAGATGTCTTCACAAGAGTCGATCGGAGAGAGTCGTGTCTCTCATCCGACACCGGGGCCAAGAGAAAGCAGCGAAGCTGACCACTTCGGGCAATCAACGGAGGAAGAGATGGAGGCTGACTTGAAAAGAGTGGATGCCATGGAGGAGGATCAAGAAGTTACCTCTTGTCTTCAAACTGGATTCATGCTGGAGGAACTTCAAAGCACAACAATTCCAAATTCGGTCATTCCTCCCAATGCTAGATTTCTCTGTTATGAAAATATGAAAAAGAGTGTTGTTTTTTCCCCGCGGCTATGAAACATCTATGGGTGATTGGAGCTCTAGCCGTCATGGGTAAACTTCGCATGGAAATAATGGATCTTAAGCAGCAAAATAATAAGCTCGAGGAGGAGAATCGCATCCTAAGCGGCATCCTCGCCAAGAATATCACATCACCACCTCCGAAGAAAGAGACCTAAATACATGGGTATGGGCACTCCCCTTGGCAACTGCCAAGCTTGGGGAAGGTACCTCGGTATCATATCATCATCACACCTTTACTTTTAGCATTTTTCTTAGTTCGATCCTTTTGGTTATATTTTGATCTAGTAGAATAAAGTTTTTTAGTATGATCTAGCTTTGAGTTTTGTCTCGATATCTATCTATGTAATCGAGTCCGTGAGTTATATAATAAAGAGTAGTTTTGAGTTGAGGACTTTGCTTTCTTGCTATGATCTTGAGGAAATAAAATAAGAGAAAGAATAAAAAGATCATATATTGATCTTATGGAGAGTAATGACTTCACATATAAAGAGTATGATGAATAAAAGTTGTTGAGAGTTGACAAACATAGTTTTGGTCATTGTTGCAATTAATAGGAAGTAATAAAGAAAGAGAGGCTTCACATATAAATACAATACCTTGGACATCTTTTGTAATTGTGAGCACTCATGTAAATATGACATGCAAAAAAGTTGACGTTGGACAAGGAAGACAACATAATGGGTTATGTTTTCCAATATCCGAATAGAAATTATATTGTCATGGATCCTCCAACATGTTGAGCTTGCTTTTCCCTCTTATGCTAGCCAAATCCCTTGCACCAAGTAGAGATACTACTTGTGCATCTAAATATCTCTTAAACCAGTTTTGCCATGAGAGTCCACCACACCTACCTATGGATTGAGTAAGATCCTTCAAGTAAGTTGTCATCGGTGCAAGCAATAAAAATTGCTCTCTAAATATGTATGATCTATTAGTGTGAAGAAAATAAACTTTATACGAACTTGTGATATGTAATAAATAAAAGCGACGGACTACATACTAAAGTTCTTTATCACAAGAGGCAATATAAGTGACGTTCTTTTGCATTAAGATTTTGTGCATCCAACCATAAAAGTGCATGACAACCTCTGCTTCCCTCTGCGAAGGGCCTGCCTTTTACTTTTATCTTCTACCCTTATGCAAGAGTCATGGTGATCTTCACCTTTCCTTTTTACACTTTTTTCCTTTTGGCAAGCACTATGTGTTGGAGAAAGATCCAGATATATATATCCACTCAGATGTAGGTTATCATCAAGTATTATTGTTGACATTACCCTTGAGGTAAAAGGTTGGGAGGCGAAACTATAGGCCCCTATCTTTAACTGTGTCCGACTGAGGCTTTGAACCCATAAGTATCGCGTGAGTGTTAGCAATTGGGAAAGACTAAATGATAGTTGATTATGTGGACTTGCTAAAAAGCTCTTGAATTGACTCTTTTTGATGTTATGGTAAATTGCAATTGCTTCAATGAATGAGACCATAGTCTGTTAGTTTTCAATTAAGGTTTTGATTCATAGTTTACCTTGTGAATGAATTCTTACTTTGGCATAAGAAATTATACGACAATATATGTTGATGTTCTAACGATGATCATGATGCCCTCGTGTCCGTATTTTATTTTATCGACACCTCTACCTCTAAACATGTGGACATATTTTTTGATTTCGGCTTTCACTTGAGGACAAGCGAGGTCTAAGCTTGGGTGAGTTGATACGTCCATTTTGCATCATGCTTTTATATCGATATTTATTGCATTATGGCTGTTATTACACATTATAGCACAATACTTATGTGTTTTCTCTCTTATTTTACAAGGTTTGCATGAAGAGGGAGAATGCCGGCAGCTAAAATTCTGGACTGGAAAAGGAGCAAATATTAGAGACCTATTCTGCACATCTCCAAAAGTCCTGAAACTTCATGGAGAGTCATTTTGGAATTAATAAAAAATATTGGGCGAAGAAAGCACCAGAGGGGGGCCACCAGCCATCCACAAGGGTGGAGGGCGCGCCCCCTACCTTGTGGGGCCCCTGGCAGGCCTCTGGTGCCCATCTTCTGCTATATGGTGTGCTTTGACCTGGAAAATATCAGAAGGAAGCTTTCGGGACGAAGTGCCGCCGTCTCGAGGCGGAACTTGGGCAGAACCAATCTAGGGCTCCGGCGGAGCTGTTCTGCCGGGGAAACTTCCCCCCGAGAGGGGGAAATCGAAGCCGTCGTCATCACCAATGATCCTGTCATCGAGAGGGGGTCAATCTCCATCAACATCTTCACCAGCACCATCTCCTCTCAAACCCTAGTTCATCTCTTGTATCCGATCTTTGTCTCAAAACCTTAGATTGGTACCTGTGGGTTGCTAGTAGTGTTGATTACTCCTTGTAGTTGATGCTAGTTGGTTTATTCGGTGGAAGATCATATGTTCAGATCCTTAATGATAATTAATACTCCTCTGATTATGAACATGAATATGCTTTGTGAGTAGTTACGTTTGTTCCTGTGGACATGGGATAAGTCTTGTTATAAGTAATCATGTGAATTTGGTGTTCGTTCGATATTTTGATGAGATGTATGTTGTCTTTCCTCTAGTGGTGTTATGTGAACGTCGACTAGATGACACTTCACCATGATTTGGGACTAGGGCACGACATTGGGAAGTAATAAGTAGATGATGGGTTGCTAGAGTGACAGAAGCTTAAACCCTAGCTTATGTGTTGCTTCGTAAGGGGCTGATTTGGATCCATATGTTTCATGCTATGGTTAGATTTATCGTAATTCTTCTTTCGTAGTTGAGGATGCTTGCGAGAGGGGTTAATCTTAAGTGGGAGGCTTGTACAAGGAAGGACAATACCCAAGCACCGGTCCACCCACATATCAAATTATCAAAGTAACGAACGCGAATCATATGAGCATGATAGAAACTAGCTTGACAGTAATTCTCATGTGTCCTCGGGAGTGCTTTGCATTATATAAGAGTTCGTGCAGGCTTGTCCTTTGCTACAAAAAGGATTGGGCCACCTTGCTGCACCTTAGTTACTTTTTTTACATGTTGCCCGTTACGAATTATCTTATCATGAAACTATCTGTTACCGACAATTTCAGTGCTTGCAGAGAATACCTTGCTGAAAACCGCTTTTCATTTCCTTCTACTACTCGTTGGGTTCGGCACTCTTACTTATCAAAAGGACTAAAATAGATCCCCTATACTTGTGGGTCATCATCTCGGCAAAACAAGACACGCTGCTGCTAAGTGGGGCCAACCAAGTTGCACAGTGCAAGAATAGTTGTAGCGGTGGGCTATGGACACGCGCTTCTGCTAAATATTTAACAGTAGCGCAGTGGCAAAAACACGCGCTGCTACCATACGTACCCTGGTGGGTACTGTGGGTACCACTTACGAGCAGCGCCTTGTGGCCAACCCGCGCTACTGGTAAGTATATACAGTAGCGCTCTTTAGTGTCCCTCGCTACTGGTAATTAGCAGTAGCCCCCTCATCTGACACGCGCTACTGCTAAGGCTCTACCTATAAGCTTTTCCCTAGTAGTGCATGATGATTTCGATGATGCTTGCATACAAGTAAAGAATATAGACATAATGGGAGAATCATGAAACATATGACTAACACATTTAAGTCTAACCTACTTCCTATGCATAGGAATTTTGTGAGCAAACAATTCATGGGAATAAGAATCAACTAGCATAGGAAGGCAAAACACGCATAACTTCAAGATTTTAACCACATAGAGATGAAACTTGATGTTGTTGAAATATATATATAAGCATAACTTCCCCTCTCATAATAATTTTCAGCATCGCTCAAGCTTGGGGAGGCTTAAGTCAATGTTATATTCATGCCCCAATCATGAGCTCTCAAGAGAAATTATTATTCAGATTTTTTACGCTCGGCTTTCTCGTAATGATCAATCCATGCTCGATACTTCTTGTACTGGTTCTTCTATGAAGAAGACTATTGAATTCAAATGCGATTTATTGGAAAGAATTAAACGCAACTCTGAAGATTGGGAACTCGACGAAGGTAATGAGTCAGGTATAAACCTTAAGTTTGATTGTGTTAAACCTTTCATGGATACCAATGTTTTTCGTGAATTTAGCACTAAATATGGACTTGACTCTGAGATACTAGCTTCTTTCTGTGAATAATTTGCTACTCATGTTGATCTCCCTAGAGAGAAGTGGTTTAAATATCATCCTCCCATTGAAGTAAAAGTAGTAGAACCTATTAAAGTTGAAGAAGAAACTATTACTTATAATGTTGATCCTGTTGTTCCTACTGCTTATATTGAGAAACCACCTTTTCCTGTTAGAATCAATGAACATGCTAAAGCTTCAACTATGGTTCGTAAGAGTTATACTAGAACACCTACACCCCGTGAACAAATTAAAGTTGAACCTAGTATTGCTATGGTTAAAGATCTCTTGGTTGATAATATTGATGAGCATGTTATTTATTTCTGTGGTGAAGCTGCTAGAATTGCTAAACCCGATATCAAAGATAAACATAGACCTGTTGTTCATGCCTGTTGTTTCTGTTAAAATAGGAGATCATTGTTATCATGGCTGAATATCTAGTCATAGATGAAATTTTGTAGGAGGACTATTTATTGAGGCATTTATTTTGTGATAATCATACCTTCCATGAAAATACTAAAAAGGAAGTTCCCCCTATACATATCATCCAACAAATTTTCAATGGAATTAATCAACAATATTCTTGGGTAGTAAAGAGAAACCAACAAGGGTTTGAGGAAGGTTGCTTCGATAATGCTAAAATGATGGTTAATGATGTATTCCCCATTATTTTTGAAAAGCATCCTGATGAACCCATACACAATGATGCAGAAACTAAGGGTGATAACACTTGAAACTATGCGTTATGCCTAGTTAGGGCGTAAAACAATAGCACTTGTTGGGAGGCAACTGATAACCCACAAGTATAGGGGATTGCAACAATTTTCGAGGGTATAGTTTTCAACCCAAATTTATTGATTTGACACAAGGGGAGCCAAAGAATATTCTTAAGTATTAGCAGCTGAGTTGTCAATTCAACCACACCTGAAAGACTTAATATCTACAGCAAAGTGTGTAGTAGCAAAGTAGTATGGAAGTAAAAGTAACGGTGGCAAAAGTAACAGTAGCAGTTTTGTAGCAATTGTAGCAGTGGCAACTGCAAAGTAACTGAGCAAAGATGAATATGTGAAAAGCTCGTAGGCAATGGATCAATGATGTATAACTATGTCGGATGGCATTCATCATGCAACAGTTATAACCTAGGGTGACACAGAACTAGCTCCAATTCATCAATATAATGTAGGCATGTACTCCTAATATAGTCATACGTGCTTATGGAAAAGAACTTGCATGACATTGTTTATCCTACCCTCCCGTGGCAGCGAGGTCCTAATGGAAACTCAGGGATATTAAGGCCTCCTTTTAATAGAGAACCGGACAAAAGTATTAGCACTTACTGAATACCTGAACTCCTCATACTACGATATTCACCAGAAAGAATCCCAATTATTGTCACCTGGGGTATGCGGATCATAACTCGTAATAGGTTTGTACAACTTGCAAGATCGGATCAAGAACACAAATATATTCATGAAAACATAAACGGTTCTGATCTGATTTCATGGTACTCCAGCCCTAGTGACAAGCATTAAGCATAGCAAAGTCATAGCAACATCAATCTCGGAACACAGTGGATACTATTGATCAAACACTAACAAAACTAAATCGATTACATGATAAATCTCATCCCACCCATCACCGTCCAGCAAGACTTCAATGGAATTACTCACGCACGGCGGTGAGCATCATGAAATTGGTGATGGAGGATGGTTGATGATGACGACTGCGACGATTCCCTTCTCCGGAGCCCCGAAAGCACTCCAGATCTGCCCTCCCGATGAAGAACAGGAGGCGGCGGCGGCTCCGTATCATAAAACGTGATGAATCCTTCTCTCTGATTTTTTCTCCCCGAACGTGAATATATGGAGTTGGAGTTGAGGTCGGTGGAGGTCCAGGGGACCCACAAGGCAGGGGGCGCGCCCTAGGGGGGTGGGCACGCCCTCCACCCTTGTGGACAGTAGGTGGGTCCCCCTCGGTTGATTCTTTCACCAATATTTTTTATTTATTCCAAAAATATTCTCTGTGGATTTTCAGGTCATACCGAGAAATTTTATTTCTGCACAAAAATAACACGAAGGCAATTCTGCTGAAAACAGCGTCAGTCCGGGTTACTTCCATTCAAATCATGCAAATTAGAGTCCAAAACAAGGGCAAGAGACTCTGGAAAAGTAGATACGATGGAGACGTATCAGCAACCCAATAGTATCTTAGTTTTTCTTGTTCTTTTCCTGTTTTTTGGTGTGCACACAATTATGCTACTGTTATGGTTGTGTTTTTGTGTTTAAATTAATGTTTGTGCCAAGTAAAGCCTTTGGGATGATTTGGATGATAGTTGCTTTGATTCTGTGAGAAAACAGAAACTTTTGCGCCCAGTAATAGAACTATCTAAATTCACTAGAGCGCGATAAAATTCTACATTCTTTACACATGATTGATATAAAAAAGTTCCCATGTTTTCCTAATTTTTCAAAAAAATTGGAGACACAGAAGTATGGCCATTGTCCGCATTATTACATATTGTTCTATTTTTGACAAATTTTGTTTTTGTTGCATTGTTTGCTTGTTTTGAAGAATCTATGGATTGTATCTGGGGGTATAAGCCATGGTGAAGTTAGAATACAATAGGTAGTATGCAATAATGAAATATGAATGGGTTTACAACAGTACCTAAAGTGGTGATTTGCTTGTTATACTAACGAATCTCACGAGTTTTCTGTTGAGTCTTGTGTGCTAAAGTTTTAAAGTATTGAGTGAGATCACGATGGATGAAGGAATAAGGAGTGGCAAGATCCTAAGCTTGGGAATTCACGAGACACCCCAAGGTAATATTCAAGGACTGCCAAGCATATAAGCTTGGGGATGCACCGGATGGCATCCCCTCTTTCTTCTCCCAACTATCGGTATATTACTTGGAGCTATATTTCTATTCATCACATGATATGGGTTTTGCTTGGAGCGTCGTGTATTATATGAGTCTTTGCTTTGTTTTATTTTTAGTTTATCACAATCATCCTTGTTGGACACACCTTTTTGAGAGGGACACACATTATTCGTGATTTGTTAGAATACTCTATGTGCTTCACTTATATCTTTTGAGCTAAGCAGTTGCTCTAGTGCTTCACTTATATGTTTTAGAGCACGGCGGTGGTTATATTTTAAAGAAATAGTTGCACTCTCATGCTTCACTTGCAATAGTAATGGCAATTAGCATGGGTTGTGAATTTGGTCCTAATATGATAGGTATTCTAAAGGGATATAATAAAAACTTTCATGTGGATCACTGAGTATGATTCCTTGCTATAGTTTTGCAACATAAAGATGGTAATATGTGGGAGGTACCAGTGTATGATTGTGGTTTAGTAAGAATATCGGTGTTAAGGTTTGTGATTCACGAAGCATGCACGTATAGTCTCTCATTACGCTATGAAGTTGGAGCATGATTTATTATTGATTGTCTTCCGTATGAGTGGCGGTCAGGGACAAGCAATGATATTTTCCTACCAATCTATCCCCTAGGGGCATGCGTAGTAGTACTTTGCTTAGAGGGCTAATAAACTTTTGCAATAATTATGTGAGTTCTTTATGACTAATGTGAGTCCATGGATTATACGCACGCTCACCTTTTCGCAATTTGCTAGCCTCTTCGGTACCGTGGATTGCCCTTTCTCACCTCGAGATTTGGTGAAAACTTTGCTGGTGCATCCAAACCCCGTGATATGATACGCTCTATCACACATAAGCCTCCTTATATCTTCCTCAAAACAGCCACCATACCTACCTATTATGGCATTTTCATAGCCATTCGAGATATATTGCGGTGCAACTTCCATCGTTCCATTTTCTATGACACACATCATCATTGTCATATTGCTTTGCATGATCATATAGCTGACATAGTATTTGTGACTTAGCCACCGTTCATCATTTTTATGCATGTTACACTAGATCATTGCACATCCTGGTACACCGCCACAGGCATTCATATAGTCATATTTTGTTCTAGTATCGAGTTGTAATTTCGAGTTGTAAGTAAATAGAAGTGTGATGATCATCATTATTCATTATTAGAGCATTGTCCCAAGGGAGGAAAGGATGATGGAGACTATGATTCCCCCACAAGTCGGGATGAGGAATCGGATGAAAAAAGAGAGGCCAAAAAGAGCCCAACAAAAAAGGGGGGATGAGAGAAAAAGAGAGAAGGGGCAATGTTACTATCCTTTCCACACTTGTGCTTCAAAGTAGCACCATGTTGTTTATATAGAGAGTCTCCTATCCTTTCATTTTCATATAACTAGTGGGAATTTTTCATTATAGAACTTGACTTGTATATTCCAATGATGGCTTCCTCAAATGCCCGAGGTCTTCATGAGCAAGCAAGTTGGATGCACACCCACTTAGTTTTATTTTTGAGCTTTCATACTGATGAGGGCATCAATACTATTTAACACCCACAGCCCCTGCTGCTATACATACTGGACCAATTACTAGAGCTCGTGCACGCCAATTAAATTACCAGGTACTTTCGTTTCTTGGTAATGATTCTAATGTTCATGAGAATATGATGTTGCCTAAATTGGATACATTTGTTTTGCTTACAAATGAAGGGCCTAGCTTGGACAAGAAGAATGAACATTGGAGCAAGAACAAGCATGGAGATGATGGCATGCGCAAGGGGAACAAGAACGGAGCTTCAAGTGATGATTTCAGGACTTTGAAGCAACCATAATGAGTGCATAAAGGCTTGGATGAAATATACAAGATGCCACTTCCCAAACTTCATCCAGAGGCTATTATAGGTGCTGCGTCACCTTATTATTGGGCCAGGCCCATGTAATTTCGAAATACTTAAGTATAGGTTGTTTTTAGAGTCCGTATGTGTGGGGAAACAAGAGTTAGGGTTGGTTTCGGACCCCTCCTCCAAGGGGTCACGAAATTCCCCCCTCTTCCTCCATATATACAGCCCTTAGGGTGTCGTTTAGACTTTGGGTTTTGTTTAGATTAAAGTTTGCCATAGCTGCAACTTTGCGTACTTCGTTTGTGTTCAACGACCAGACCAAGACGTCACAGAACCCCACTTTCATCAATAAAGCTTTCCTCTTTAATTCGCGATATCTAGATTGCAATCTCAGTTTCTTGCTTGTTCTTCGTTTGCTCGCAGGAAATAGACCCTCGTGGTCAGGTTGATCGTGCTCCCCGGCATGGTCAATAGCCCTCGGAAGTTGGTTTAGCGATATCTAAGGTGCGACGTCTTCGCACATCCCTAGTCGGATCATCAAGGTCTACTCCCATAGAAAACGATAACTATCTCATCGAAACATCGGGACACCTTCACCTCTATCAAGTGGTATCAGATTTCCAGGTTGCTCGGTGAGATTTTACTGTTTTTTGTACTTTAGATCGAGTATGTTCTTCATATCTACAGTCCACGAAAAATCCAAAAAAATTAGGGTTAGTTCATCATATCCAAGCCATTGCATAATCTTTTCTGTATTTGCTTTGTTGAATTTGTGGTTGCATCGTCGTGTCTAGTTGCTGGTCTTAGTGTCTAGTCTTTTAGCGTTTCGAGTTCTGGTCACAAGTTGTCATGCCTCCACCGCACCATCTTCGTCCCTGCCATATACCACCACCACACCAGATACAGCACCGCTGCCATATACCACCACCCCACCATATACATCGTCGCTGCCATATATCCACCACCAATCTGAGCCCACATATACCACCATCCTATACCATAACCAATCCGAGTCCACATATACCACCGTCCTATACCATAACCAATCCAAGTTCTTTTCATATTAGGTTTGTTTTCAAGATCCATCTATATTCAGATTCGTGTTTCCTTGCCTGAGTAGGTTTCGAAAAGAAAAAGTCTGGAGACCCCCGGGCAATTTTTAGGCCAAAATTTCAGCAGCTGGAAATATTTGTTCCCTATCCTGTTTTTTAGGCTTTTCTGAGTCTTTTGAGACACTTGCCATCATAGTGATTTTTTGTCGCAATTTTGGTCGTCGCTGGCCTGATTTCCGAAAAAAAGTCAAAAAAATTCTTGCCTATCCTATTATTTTGAGTAAGAGTTTTGAGACACTCGCCATTATAGTGATTTTCGCCACAAAAAAAGAGCACAAAAAAATTAGAGTGTGCTTTTCCCTTGTTTACGTGCTGCGCTGTGATTTTGTTAGTGTTCTAGGCTCGCATCTCTAGTACGGTCTAGCCTAGGACCAGCACAGTACCATCCTTGAGCGTTTATTCAACTTAGCATCTCTATATTGATTATTCCTGACCCTTTTATCTACCATATTATAAGCCTTCCCAGCTCCACATATATCTGGGTCCTGCGTTTGACTCTCCTTGGTAATCGCTCTATCCAAGCTTTGAGAGTTTTGACTACAACGGTTGCCGATCACTACCTGGTGCTGGGTAAGAACTTGTAAGAATTTGAGATTTGCTTGACGGATTTGTGACACCCCACCACCACCACTTTCTAGTAGTCTATAGGATTGTATTCTTGTGTGTTTCTATTGCTGTTAACCATGGCAGGATCACAAGCCGATGAGATTGACTGGGAGAACATGATGAAGAAGGAGCTTCATGATAAATTTCAGGAAATGTTAGGTCAACAGGTGGAAGACGTGATGGCCAGCTTGGGAAAGGCACTAGAAAGGACTAATGACATTGAGAAGACAATTGACACCAAGTTGGACGCCAAGTTCGATAAAGTACTCGCACTTCTACCACAACCACCACCCGCATCTGTTGCACCATTGCAACAACATCAACAACCACCATGTAGCGATCCAGCAGGGCGAGCGCAGCGTGTTCCTCTCGAGCCAGGACAAACTTCTGGTGTCGCTGCTACTGTTGTTGATGCTTCTATAGCTCCTGCTGCCCCTGTAGCGGAGGAGGACTATTACGAGGATGAGGTTGATCAAAATCAGAACTACGTGCAACCACCAACACCACCACCACCAGGTCGTCCTCATGCTTATAATTGCAACGGTAGGGCTGCAACACCACCCGAGGTACGAGATTATGACCATATTCCTAAACCAAAATTGAATATTCCTTCGTTTGAGGGTAGATACATTCCTGATGTATATCTTACTTGGGAGTTAGAAACTGAACAACGTTTCACATGCTTACAATATCATGACGATAGGCGTGTTGCTGCTGCTGTTTGTGAATTCACTAGTTTTGCTTCTGTTTGGAGGTCTGAACATTGTAGATTACATCATGATAATATCCCTACTACTTGGGCTGCTTTGAAAACTCCTATGCATACTCGTTGCGTTCAACCATATTATCAACGTGAATTACTTCAAATACTGCACGTTTCAGACAAGGAAAAAATCATGTAGAGGAGTATTATCAGGAATTACAAACTGGCATGATTAGATGTGGTATTGTTGAGGATAATGAAGCTATGCTTGCACGTTTTATGGGTGGATTAAATAGAGAGATTTAGACCATTTTAGAGTATAAGGAGTATAACAATATCACTCTTTTACTCCATATTGCTTGTAAAGCTGAACGTGAAGTGCAGGATCGACAGGCATTGGCACAGACTAATTTTTCTGCAGGTCGACCTTCATCATGGACACCGCGTGCATCTTCTACTTCGACACGTTCTGCTGCATCGGCACCTCCGTCAGCTGCCACCTCTAGCCGTGATACAAGAAAGTAGGCACTACCACCACTATCTGCCAAGAACACACCTACCGAGCCTGCACAAAGCTCTTCTTCATCCAGGGCATCAACAGGGCACACACATGATATTATTTGTCGTCGTTGTAAGGGTAGAGGTCATTATGCGAGAGAATGCAAATCTCCGTGTGTTATGATTGCTACCGAGGATGGTGGGTATGAGTCCGCTAGTGACTATGATGAGGAGACTTTGGCTCTTATTACAAGTGAAGAACACGATGGAGATGATTCTAATCATGAGATGCAATACATGGCTGCTGAAGATGCTGACAGGTATGAAAGTTTAGTTGCTCAACGTGGTTTGAGTGTGTAGGTCACACAAGCTGAGAAAAATCAGAGGCATAATTTGTCCCATACAAAGGGAGTTGTGAAGGAATGTTTTGTTCGTGTCATCATAGATGTGGAAGCCACAACAACTTGGCTAGCATGGAGATGGCGGAGAAGCTATCTCTCACCACAAGACCACATCCACATCCTTACTACCCAATAGTTCAACAACAATGGCAAGCTTACACGTACTATTTGTGTGCATTTTAGTATCTCTGCATATGCTGCTTATGTTGATTGTGATGTGGTACCCATGCAAGCATGTTCCTTTTTACTTGGTAGACCATGGCAATTTGATAAAAATTATGTACACCATGGTATAAACAATCAGTGTCCTCTTGTTCACAAGGATAAACATATTACTTTGCTTCATATGTCTCCTGATTCCATTTTGAAAGATGATATTAATAGAGCTAATAAAGCAAAACAGGAGAAAAATAAGAGTGAAAATCAGATTGTGGCAAAAGAAGTTGAGCAACAAATGAAGCATAATAATAAACCATCTAGTGTTGCTTCTGAAATTAAATTTAAAAGTGCATGTTTACTTGCCACCAAATCTGGTATTGATGATCTAGAATTCAGCAAATCTGTTTGCTATGCATTTGTGTGCAAAGAGGCATTATTTTCATTTGAGGATGTGCCTTCCTCTTTGCCTCCTGCTATCACTAACATTTTGCAGGAGTTCGCTGACGTCTTTCTACAAGACGTGCCACTGGAATTACCGCCTATTCGCGGGATTGAGCATCAGATTGACTTAATTCCCGGTGCTTTGCTGCCAAACCATGCGTCATACCATACCAATCTAGAGGAGGCAAAGGAGATTATGCGTCAAGTACAGGAGCTGCTCGACAAAGGTTATATACGCGAATCTCTTAGTCCTTCTGCTATTCCTATTATACTAGTGCCAAAAAAGGATGGTACATCATGTATGTGTGTTGATTATAGAGGCATTAATAATATTACTATTCATTATCGTCATCCTATTCCTAGGCTGGATGATATGCTTGATGAATTGAGTGGCTCTACAATATTCTCCAAAGTTGATTTGCGTAGTGGATACCATCAAATTTTTATGAAATTTGGGATGAATGGAAAACAACATTTAAAACTAAGTTTGGATTATATGAGTGGTTAGTCATGCCTTTTGGGTTAACTACTGCACCTAGTACTTTCATGAGATTAATGAACGAAGTTTTACGTGCTTTCATTGGACGATTTGTGGTAGTCTATTTTGATGATATACTGATTTATAGCAGATTTTTGGAAGAACATTTGGAACATTTATGTGATGTTTTTGTTGCTCTACGTGATGCATGTTTGTTTGGTACCTTGGGAAGTGCACCTTTTGCACCGACCGAGTATCTTTTCTTGGCTATGTTGTTACTCCACAGGGAATTGAAGTTGATAAAGACAATATTGAAGCTATTAAGAGTTGGCTGCAGCCCAAAACGGTCACACAAGTGAGGAGTTCTCTTGGACTCGCTGGTTTCTATAGGCGTTTTGTGAGAGATTTCAGCACCATTGCTGCACCTCTCAATGAGCTTACAAAGAAGGATGTGCCTTTTGTTTGGGGTACCGCTCAGGAAGAAGCCTTCACAGTATTAAAAGATAAGTTGACACACGCTCCTTTACTCCAACTTCCTTATTTAATAAGACTTTTGAGATTGAATGTGGTGGTAGTGGAATTGGATTGGGAGGTGTGTTATTACAAAATGGTAAACCTGTTGCATACTTTTCTAAAAAATTGAGTGGGCCTAGTCTGAACTATTCTACTTATGATAAGGAATTATATGCTCTTGTTCGGACTTTAGAAACATGGCAACATTATTTATGGCCCAAAGAATTTGTTATACATTCTGATCATGAATCTTTGAAACGTATTAAAAGTCAAGCAAAACTGAACCGTAGACATGCTAAATGGGTTAATTCGTCGAGACTTTTCCTTATGTCATAAAACATAAGAAGGCAAAAGAAAATCTTATTGCTGATGCATTGTCTCGTCGCTATACTATGCTTTCACAACTTGACTTTCAAATATTTGGTTTGGAGACCATCAAAGATCAATATGCGCATGATGCTGCATTTAAAGATGTATTGCAGAATTCTAAAGAAGGGAGAACATGTAACAAGTTTACCATTAATGATGGATTTGTGTTTCGTGCTAACAAGCTATGCATTCCAGCTATCTCCGTCCGTCTTTTGTTGTTGCAGGAGGTGCATGGAGGAGGATTAATGGGACACTTTGGCATGAAGAAGATGGAGGGCGTACTTACACATTTATTTTGTCCAAAGATGAGATGGGATGTTGAGCGTTTTGTTGCTCGCTGCAGTACATGTCAAAAAGCTAAGTCACGACTTAATACTCATGGTTTATATATGCCTTTGCCTGTGCCTAGTGTTCCTTGGGAGGATATATCTATGGATTTTGTTTTAGGATTACCTTAAACAAAGAAGTGGAGGGATAGCATATTTGTTGTCGTGGATAGATTTTCAAAAATGGCACACTTCATACCATGTCATAAAAGCGATGTTGCTGCTAATGTTGTTGATTTGTTCTTTCATGAAAATATTCGCTTGCATGGTGTGCCAAATACTATTGTTTCAGATCGTGATACTGAATTTCTTAGCCACTTCTGGAGATGTTTATGGGCTAAGTTGGGGACTAAACTGCTTTTTAGTATTACATGTCACCCCCAAACTAATGGATAAACTGAAGTAGTCAATAGAACATTGCCTAATATGCTCAGGGCTGTTTTGAAGAATAACAAGAAAATGTGGGAAGAATGCTTGCCTCATATTGAATTTGCTTATAATCGTTCGCTGCATTCTACTACTAAGATGCGCCCTTTTGAAATTGTGTATGGTTTCCTACCTCATGCACCTATTGATTTGTTGCCTCTTCCATCTTCGGAGGAGGTTAATTTTGATGCTAAACAATGTGCTGAATTAATCTTAAAATGCATGAGTTAACTAAGGAAAACATTGAGCGTATGAATGCTAAATATAAACTTGCTGGAAATAAAGGTAGGAAACATGTTGTCTTTGCACCGGAAGATCTTGTTTGGTTACATTTGCATAAGGATAGGTTTCCTGATTTGCGCAAATCAAAGCTAATGCCACGTGTTGATGATCCTTTAAAGGTGTGAGAGAAAATAGATGATAATGCATATAACCTTGAGCTGCCCGCGGATTTTGGGGTTAGTCCCACTTTTAACATTGCTGATTTGAAGCCTTATTTGGGTGAGGAAGATGAGCTTCCGTCAAGGACGACTTCACTTCAAGAAGGGGAGTATGATGAGGACATCAATACCATTGTTACACCAACAGCCACTGCTGCTATACATATTGGACAAATTACTAGAGCTCGTGCACGCCAATTAAATTACCAGGTACTTTCGTTTCTTGGTAATGATTCTAATGTGCATGAGAATATGATGCTGCCTAAATTGGATAAATTTGTTTCGCTTGCAAATGAAGGGCCTAGCTTGGACAAGAAGGATGAACATTGGAGCAAGAACAAGCATGGAGATGGTGGCATGCGCAAGGAGAACAAGAATGGAGTTTCAAGTGATGATTTCAGGACTTTGAAGCCACCATAATGAGTGCATGAAGGTGATACGTCCACTTTGCATCATGCTTTTATGTTGATATTTATTGCATTTTGGTTGTTATTACACATTATGGTACAATACTTATGCCTTTTCTCTCTTATTTTACAAGGTTTACACAAAGAGGGAGAATGCTGGCAACTGGAATTCTAGACCGGAAAGGAGCAACTCTGAGAGACCTATTCTGCACAACTCCAAAATTTTACGTAGAATTATTTTGGAATATATATAAAATATTGGGCAAATAAAATACCAGAGGGGACCCACCAGGTGGCAACAAGCCTGGGGGCGTGCCCCTAGGGCTTGTGGGCCCCCTGGAAGGTCTTCGCTGCCCATCTTCTGCTATATGGAGGGTTTTGACCTGGAAAAAAATCATAAGGAAGCTTTCAGGAGAAGCGCCGCCGTCTCAAGGCGGAACCTGGGCAGAAGCAATCTAGGGCTCCGGCGGAACTGTTCTGCCGGGAAAACTTCCCTCCAAGTGGGGGAAATCGAAGCCATCATCATCACCAATGATCCTCTCATCGAGGGGGTCAATCTCCATCAACATCTTCACCAACACCATCTCCTCTCAAACCCTAGTTCATCTCTTGTATCCGATCTTTGTCTCAAAACCACAGATTGGTACATGTGGGTTGCTAGTAGTGTTGATTACTCCTTGTAGTTGATGCTTGTTGGTTTATTCTGTGGAAGATCATATGTTCAGATCCTTAATGATATTTATTACCCCTTTGATTATGAACATGAATATACTTTGTGAGTAGTTACGTTTGTTCCTGAGGACATGGGACAAGTCTTGTTATAAGTAATCTTGTGAATTTGGTATTCGTTCGATATTTTGATGAGATGTATGTTGTCTTTCCTCTAGTAGTGTTATGTGAACGTTGACTACATGACACTTCACCATGATTTAGGCCAAGGGGAAGGCATTGGGAAGTAATAAGTAGATGATGGGTTGCTAGAGTGGCAGAAGCTTAAACCCTAGTTTATGCGTTGCTTCAGGGGCTGATTGGGATCCACATGTTTCATGCTATGGTTAGATTTATCTTAATTCTTCTTCCATAGTTGCAGATGCTTGCGAGAGGGGTTAATCATAAGTGGGAGGCTTGTCCAAGTAAGGACAGCACCCAAGCACCGGTCCACCGACAAATCAAATTATCAAAGTAACGAATGTGAATCATATGAGCATGATGAAAACTAGCTTGACAAGAATTCCCATGTGTCCTCGGGAGCGCTTCGCTTTACATAACAGTTTGTCCAGGCTTGTCCTTTGCTACAAAAAGGATTGGGCCACCTTGCTGCACCTTTGGTACATTTGTTACTTGTTACCCGTTACGAATTATCTTATCACAAAACTATCTGTTACCGATAATTTCAGTGCTTGCAGAGAATACCTTGCTGAAAACTGCTTATGATTTCCTTCTGCTCCTTGTTGGGTTCACACACTTACTTATCGAA
The DNA here is from genome assembly GCF_002575655.3 of Aegilops tauschii subsp. strangulata. Classification (NCBI taxonomy): domain Eukaryota; kingdom Viridiplantae; phylum Streptophyta; class Magnoliopsida; order Poales; family Poaceae; genus Aegilops; species Aegilops tauschii. The sequence goes on along the minus strand of NC_053035.3, from coordinate 202,452,521 downwards.
AGGACTACGATAGATCCCCTATACTTGTGGGTCATCAAGACTCTTTTTTGGCGCCCTTGCCGGGGAGTTTAGCACCTTTGGTATGTTTAATTTGGTAAGGAAAAATTTATATATTGTGCTAAAATTTACTCTCGCTTGTTGCTATGGAAAATAATACTTTGAGGGGCTTGTTCGGGGTATCTTCACCCCGACTGGAAGAGCAAAGAGTTGCCCCTCAACCTACTGAACCTACTAAAAATAACTTTGTGAAATTCCTTCGGGTATGATAGAGAAACTGATAGCTAATCCTTATGCCGGAGATGGAACATTACATCCTGATATGCATCTAATCTATGTGGATAAAGTTTGTGGATTATTTAAGCTTGTAGGTTAGCCCGAGGATGAAGTCAAGTAGAAGGTATTCCCTTTATATTTGAAGGAGAAGACATTGACATGGTATAGGCTATGCGATAATATTGTGACTTGGAATTACAACCGACTGAAACTGGAATTTCATCAGAAATTTTATCCTATGCATACAGTTCATCGTGATCGGAATTATATTTATAATTTTTGGCCTCGTGAAGGAGAAAGAATCGCTCAAGCTTGGGCGAGGATTAAGTTAATGCTATGTTCATGCACAATCATGAGGTCTCAAGAGAAATTACTATTCAGAATTTTTATGCTCGGCTTTCTCGTAATGATCAATCCATGCTCGATACTTCTTGTCCTAGTTCTTTTATGAAGAAGACTATTGAATTCAAGTGGGATTTATTGGAAAGAATTAAATGCAACTCTCAAGATTGGGAACTCGACGAAGGTAAGGAGTCGGGTATAAACCTCAAGTTTGATTGTGTTAAATCTTTTATGGATAATGATGATTTTCGTGAACTTAGCACTCAATATGGACTTGACTTTGAGATAGTAGCTTCTTTCTGTGAATCATTTGCTACTCATGTTGATCTCCCTAACGAGAAGTGGTTTAAATATCATCCTCCCATTGAAGTGAAAATGGTAGAACCTATTAAAGCTGAAGAGGAAATTATTACTTATATTGTTGATCCTACTGTTCCTACTGCTTATATTGAGAAACCACCTTCTTTTTAAAATAAAGGAACATGCTAAAGCTTCAGCTGTGGTTCGTAAGAGTTATACTAGACCACCTACACCTCCTGAAAAAATTAAATTTGAATCTAGTATTGCTATGCTTAAAGATCTCTTGGTCGATAATATTGATGGGCATGTTATTGATTTCTGTGATGAAGCTGCTAGAATTGCTAGACCCGATGATAAAGATAAACATAGACTTGTTGTTGGCATGTCTGTTGTTTCTGTTAAAATAGGAGATCATTGCTATCATGGCATATGTGATTTGGGTGCTAGTGTGAGTGCAATTCCTTTACTTTATATCAAGAAATTATGACTGATATTGCACCTGCAGAAATAGAAGATACTGATGTCACTATTAAGCTTGCCAATAGAGATACTATATCACCAATTGGGATTGTTAGAGATGTTGAAGTCTTGTGTGGGAAAATAAAATACCCTAATGAGATTCTAGTTCTTGGTTCCCCAAAAATGATTTTTGTCCCATTATTTTTGGTAGACCTTTCTTGAACACTGTTAATGCCAAAATAGATTGTGAGAAAGAAACTGTTACTATAAGTTCTGGGGATGTGTCGCATGAGTTTAACTTCTCTCGTAATGATCTATCCATGCTCGATACTTCTTGTGCTGGTTCTTTTATGAAGAAGACTATTGAATTCAAACGAGATTTACTAGAAAGAATTAAACGCAAGTCTAAAGATTGGGAACTCGAAGGAGGTAAGGAGTCAGGCATAAACCTCAAGTTTGATTGTGTTCAATCTTTTATGGATACCAATGCTTTTCGTGAACTGGGCACTAAATATGGACTTAACTCTGAGATAGTAGCTTCTTTCTGTGAATCATTTGCTACCCATGTTGATCTCCCTAAGGAGAAGTGGTTTAAATATCATCCTCCCATTGAAGTGAAAATGGTAGAACCTATTAAAGCTGAAGAGGAAATTATTACTTATATTGTTGATCCTACTGTTCCTACTGCTTATATTGAGAAACCACCTTCTTTTTAAAATAAAGGAACATGCTAAAGCTTCAACTCTGGTTCGTATGAGTTATACTAGACCACATACACCTCCTGAAAAAACTAAATTTGAATCTAGTATTGCTATGATTAAAGATCTCTTGGTCGATAATATTGATGGGCATGTTATTGATTTCTGTGATGAAGCTGCTAGAATTGCTAGACCCGATGATAAAGATAAACATAGACTTGTTGTTGGCATGTCTGTTGTTTCTGTTAAAATAGGAGATCATTGCTATCATGGCATATGTGATTTGGGTGCTAGTGTGAGTGCAATTCCTTTACTTTATATCAAGAAATTATGACTGATATTGCACCTGCAGAAATAGAAGATACTGATGTCACTATTAAGCTTGCCAATAGAGATACTATATCACCAATTGGGATTGTTAGAGATGTTGAAGTCTTGTGTGGGAAAATAAAATACCCTAATGAGTTTCTAGTTCTTGGTTCCCCAAAGATGATTTTTGTCCCATTATTTTTGGTAGACCTTTCTTGAACACTGTTAATGCCAAAATAGAGTATGAGAAAGAAACTACTACTGTAAGTTTTGGGGATGTGTCGCATGAGTTTAACTTCTCTAAATTTTATAGACAACCCCATGATAAAGAATTGCCTCGCGAAGATGAAATTATTGGTCTTGCTTCTATTGTTGTGCCTCCTACTGATTCTTTAGAACAATATTTGCTAGACCATGAAAATGACATGTTCATGAATGAAAGAAAGGAATTAGATGAGATTTTTCTTTAAACAGATGCCTCTTTTTAGACACAATTTGCCTGTTGAAACTCTTGGAGATCCACTACCACCCAAGAGTGATCCTGTGTTCGATCTTAAACAATTACCTGATACTCTGAAATATGCTTATCTTGATCAGAAAAAGATATATCCTATTATTATTAGTGCTAATCTTTCAGAGCATCAAGAAAAGAAATTATTGAAAACGTTGAAGAAGCACCGTGCAGCTATTGGATATACCCTGGATGATCTTAAGGGCATTAGTCCCACGCTATGTCAGCACAAAATTAATATGGAACCCGATGCTAAACTAGTTGTTGATCACCAGCGCCGGTTGGATCCTAAAATTAAAGATGTGGTAATAAATGAAATACTAAAGCTTCTGGAAGCATGTATAATTTATCCTGTTGCTCATAGTAGATGGGTAAGTCTTGTTCATTGTGTCCCCAAGAAGTGTATTACCGTTGTTCCTAATGATAAAAATGAATTGATTCCACAAAGAATTGTCACATGTTATAGAATAGTTATTGTTTTTAGAAAGTTGAATAAAGCTACTAGGAAAGATCATTATCCTTTACCTTTTATTGATCAAATGCTAAAAAGACTATCCAAACATACACACTTTTGCTTTCTAGATGGTTATTCTGGTTTTTCTCAAATACCCGTGTCACAAGAGGATTAAGAAAAAACTACTTTCACTTGCCCTTTTGGTACATTTGCTTATAGACATATGCCTTTTGGTTTATGTAATGCACCTGCTACTTTTCAAAGATATATGACTGCTATATTCTCTAACTTTTGTGAAAAGATTGTTGAGGTTTTCATGGATGATTTCTCCGTTTACGGAACTTCTTTTGATGATTTCTTAAGCAACCTCGATTGAGTTTTGCAGAGATGTGAAGAAACTAACCTTGTCTTGAATTAGCAGAAGTGCCACTTTATGGTTAATGAAGGTATTGTCTTGGGGCATAAATTCTCCGAAAGAGGTATTGAATTTGATAAAGCTAAACTTGATGCTATTGAAAAGATGCCGTGTCCTAAAGATATCAATGGTATAAGAAGTTTACTTGGCCATGTTGGTTTCTATAGGAGATTTATTAATGACTTCTCTAAAGTTTCTAGGCCTCTCACTAATCTCTTACAAAAAGATGTTCCATTTGTTTTTGACGATGATTGTGTAGAAGCATTTGAAATACTTAAGAAAGCCTTGATTTCTGCACCTATTGTTCAACCACCTGATTGGAACCTACCCTATGAAATTAGGTGTGATGCTAGTGATTATGTTGTTGGTGCTATTCTAGGACAAAGAGTTGATAAGAAATTAAATGTTATCCATTATGCTAGTAAAACTCTAGACAATGCTCAATGAAATTATGCTACTACTGAAAAATAATTTTTAGCAATTGTCTTTGCTTGTGATAAGTTTAGATCTTCATAAGCTATTATTGTTGACATTACCCTTCAGGTAAAAGGTTGGGAGGCGAAACCATAAGCCTCTATCTTTCTCTATGTCCGACTGAAACTTTGATCTCATAAGTATCACGTGAGTGTTAGCAATTATGAAAGACTAAATGATAGTTGAGTATGTGAACTTGCTAAAAAGCTCTTACATTGACTCTTTCCTACGTTGTGATAAATTGCAATTGCTCCAATGACTGAAAATAGTTTGTTAGTTTTCAAGAAAATTCTTGTTCCATACTTTACCTTGTAAATGAATTGTTACTTTGGCATAAGAAATTATATGACAAAGTATGTTGCTGTTCTAAAGATGATCATGATGCCTTCATCTCCATATTTTATTTTATCGACACCTCTGTCTCTAAACATGTGGGCATGATTATCAATTTTGGTTTCCGCTTGAGGACAGGCGAGGTCTAAGCTTGGGGGAGTTGATAGGTCCATTTTGTATCATGCTTTTATATTGATATTTATTGCATTATGGGTTATTATTACACATTATGGTACAATACTTATGCCTTTTCTCTCTTATTTTACCAGGTTTACACAAAGAGTGAGAATGCCGGCAGCAGGAATTCTGGACCAAAAAGGAGCAAATCTGACAGACCTATTCTACACAACTGCAAAAGTCCTGAAAATTTACGGAGAATTATTTTGGAATGTAAAAAAAATATTGGGTGAAGAAAATATCAGAGAGGACCCACCAGGTGGCCACAAGCCAGGGGGTGCGCCCTGCCCCCCTTGGCGTGCCCCTAGGGCTTGTGGGCCCCCTGGCAGGTCTCCGGTGCCCATCTTCTGCTATATGGAGGGTTTTGACTTGGAAAAAAATCATAAGGAAGCTTTCGGGACGAAGCGCCGCCGTCTCAAGGTGGAAACTGGGCAGAAGCAATCTAGGGCCCCGGTAGAGCTGTTCTGTCGTGGAAACTTCCCTCTGGGAGGGGGAAATCAAAGCCATCTTCATCACGAACGATCCTCTCAACATCTTCACTAGCACCATCTCCTCTCAAACCCTAGTTCATCTCTTCTATCCGATGTTTGTCTCAAAACCTCAGATTGGTACCAGTGAGTTGCTAGTAGTGTTGATTACTCCTTGTAGTTGATGCTAGTTGGTTTATTCGGTGGAAGATCATATATTCAGATCCTTAATGATATTTATTACCCCTCTGATTATGAACATGAATATTCTTTGTGAGTAGTTATGTTTGTTCCTGAGGACATGGGAGAAGTCTTGTTATAAGTAATCATGTGAATTTGGTATTCGTTCGATATTTTGATAAGATGTATGTTGTCTTTCCTCTAGTGGTGTTATGTGAATGTCGACTACACGACACTTCACCATGATTTGGGCCTAGGGGAAGGCATTGGGAAGTAATAAGTAGATGATGGGTTGCTAGAGTGACAGAAGCTTAAACCCTAGTTTATGCGTTGCTTCGTAAGGGGCTGATTTGGATCCACATGTTTCGTGCTATGGTTAGATTTATCTTAATTCTTCTTCCATAGTTGCGGATGTTTGCGAGAGGGGTTAATCATAAGTGGGAGGCTTGTCCAAGTAAGGACATCAAGCAAGCATTGGTCCACCCACATATCAAATTATCAAAGTAACGAATGCGAATCACATGAGCATGATGAAAACTAGCTTGACAATAATTCCCATGTGTCCTTGGGAGCGCTTTGCTATATATAAGAGTTTGTCCAGGCTTATCCTTTGCTACAAAAAGGATTGTGACACCTTGCTGCACCTTTTCTACATTTGTTACTTGTTACCCATTACGAATTATCTTATCACAAAACTATCTGTTACCGATAATTTCAGTGCTTGCAGAGAATACCTTGCTGAAAACCGCTTGTCATTTCCTTCTGCTCCTCGTTGGGTTTGACACTCTTACTTATCGAAAGGACTATGATAGATCCCCTATACTTTTGGGTCATCAAGACTCTTTTTTGGCGCCGTTACCGAGGAGTGAAGCGCCTTTGGTAAGTGGAATTTGGTAAGGAAATATTTATATAGTGTACTGAAATTTACTGTCACTTGTTGGTATGGAAAATAATCCTTTGAGGGGATTGTTCGAGGTATCTTCACCCCGACCGGAAGAGCAAAGATTTTACCCTCAACCAACTGAAACTACTAAAAATATTTATTATAAAATTCCTTCGGGTATGATAGAGAAACTGCTAGCTAACCCTTAAGCATGAGATGGAACATTATATCCGGATATGCATCTAATCTATGTGGATGAAGTTTGTGGATTATTTAAGCTTGCAGGTTTTACCGAGGATGAAGTCAAGAAGAAGGTCTTCCCTTTATCTTTGAAGGATAAGGCAATTACATGGCATAGGCTATGTGATGATATTGGGACTTGGAATTACAACTGACTGAAATTGGAATTTCATCAGAAGTTTTATCCTATGCATCTAGTTCATCATGATCGGAATTATATTTATAATTTTTGGCCTCGTAAAGGAGAAAGTATCGCTCAATCTTGGGGCAGGCTTAAGTGAATGTCATATTCATGCCCCAATCATGAGCTCTCAAGGGAAATTATTATTCAGAATTTTTATTGTCGGCTTTCTCGTAATGATCTATCCATGCTCGATACTTCTTGTGCTGGTTCTTTTACGAAGAAGACTATTGAATTCAAATGAGATTTACTGGAAATAGTTAAACGCAAGTCTGAAGATTGGCAACTCGAAGAAGGTAAGGAGTCACGCATAAACCTCAAGTTTGATTGTGTTAAATCTTTTATGGATACCAATGCTTTTCGTGAACTGGGTACTAAATATGGACTTAACTCTGAGATAGTAGCTTCTTTCTGTGAATCATTTGCTACTCATGTTGATCTCCCTAAGGAGAAGTGGTTTAAATATCATCCTCCCATTGAAGTGAAAAGGGTAGAACCTATTAAAGCTGAATAGGAAATTATTACTTATATTGTTGATCCTATTGTTCCTACTGCTTATATTGAGAAACCACCTTATTTTTAAAATAAAGGAACATGCTAAAGCTTCAGCTGTGGTTCGTAGGAGTTATACTAGACCACCTACACCTCCTGAACAAATTAAATTTGAATCTAGTATTGCTATGGTTAAAGATCTCTTGGTCGATAATATTGACGGGCATGTTATTGATTTCTGTGATGAAGCTGCTAGAATTGCTAGACCCAGTGATAAAGATAAACATAAACTTGTTGTTGGCATGTCTGTTGTTTCTGTCAAAATAGGAGATCATTGTTATCATGGCTTATGTGATTTGCGTGCTAGTGTGAGTGCAATTCCCTTTATATCAAGAAATTATGACTGATATTGCACCTGCTGAAATAGAAGATATTGATGTCACTATTAACCTTGCCAATAGAGATACTATATCACCAATTGGGATTGTTAGAGATGTTGAAGTCTTGTGTGGGAAAATAAAATACCCTACTGATTTTCTAGTTCTTGGTTCCCCACAAGATGATTTTTGTCCCATTATTTTTGGTAGACCTTTCTTGAACACTGTTAATGCCAAAATAGATTGTGAGGAAGCAGTTACTGTAAGTTTTTCGATTGTGTCTCATGAGTTTAATTTCTCCAAAATTCGTAGACAACCGCATGATAAAGAATTGCCTCGTAAAGATGAAATTATTGGTCTTGCTTCTATTGTTGTGCCTCCTACTAATCCTTTAGAACAATATTTGCTAGAGCATGAAAACGACATGTACATGAATGAAAGAAAGGAATTGGATGAGATTTTCTTTAAACAGATGCATGTTTTGAAACACAATTTGCCTGTTGAAACTCTTGGAGATCCTCTACCACCCAAGAGTGATCGTGTGTTCAATCTTAAACAATTACTTGGTACTCTGAAATATGCTTATCTTGATGAGAAAAAGATATATCTTGTTATTATTAGTGTTAACCTTTCAGAGCATGAAGAAAAGAAATTATTGAAAACTCTGAAGAAGCATCGTGCATCTATTGGATATACCCTGGATGATCTTAAGGGTATTAGTCCCACGTTATGTCAGCACAAAATTAATATGGAACCCGATGCTAAAGCGGTTGTGGATCACCAGCGATGGTTGAATCCTAAAATGAAACTAAAGCTTCTGGAAGTTCATTGTGTCCCCATGAAGGGAGGTATACCACTGTTCCTAATGCTAAAAATGAATTGATTCCACAAAGAATTGTAACAGGTTAAAGAATGGTTATTGATTTTAGAAAGTTGAACAAAGCTACTAGGAAATATCATTATCCTCTACCTTTTATTAATACACTACTGGAATTTGCTTATTTGCCGTGTGCCTATTCTTTGCCGTCAGCTGGTGGACGGCAAAGAAGGTCTTTGCCGTCAGCTTCAAAAAACAGACGGCAAAGAGCTGGCTGATGGCAAAGAATGTCTTTGCTATCAGCCAGTTCTTTGTCGTCTGCTGGCGGACGGCAAAGAATGTTTGCCATCAGCGGGCGGATGACAAAGAGGGAGGTGGGCCCCACTAACGAGCTGTTCAGAAAAAACCTAACGGCCACCTCTTTGTCGTCCGCTAGCGGACGGCAAAGAGCAAGAAAGAGGATGGCAAAGGGGGGCGGACGGCAAACAGATAACCTAACTAACGGCTCCCCCACCCCCTCCCTCCCTCTCTCTCTTTCTGTCCTCTCTCCCCGACGAGACCACCGCCAACCGCCGCCGCCACCAGCCACCTGCCGCCGCCCCGACCACCCGCCGCCCCCTTGCCCCGTCGCCCCACCACCCGCCGCCGCCCCCTCGCCCCTCGCCCCGTCGCCCCACACCCCTCCCCTACGGCGCCCCGACGTCCATCGCACCCCTGCCGCCCCTTCCACGCCGGCCAGCAGCGCCACGGCCGTCCAGCTGCCCCGCCCCTCCCCTGCGTGGTCGTCCCCGCCCCGTCCCGCCGCGGCCTCCCCCTCCACCGGGCCGCCGCCGCCCCCACCCGCCACGGCCTCCCCCTCCACCGGGCCGCCGCCGGCCCTCCCCGCCCCGTCGCCACCCTGCCTCGCTGCCGCCCCGTCGTCGCCCCGTACACATCCCGTTGCCGCCCCCACAGTGAGCCCCTGCCCCTGTTTCATTTTATGTTTTTCCTATTTTTCTTTTCTGTTTAGTTTAGGTTATTTAGTTTAAGTTTTTTCAGTTTAGTTAGTTTAGGTTATTTAGTTTAAATAGTTTTGGTTTAATTAGTTTAGGTTATTTACGTTAGTTTTTTTATTTAGGTTTAGTTTTAGGTTTAATGAAAAAAGAAGAAGAAAAGTAGAATAAGTAGAAAGGGGGAGGAAGAAGAAGAAGAAGAAGAATAAGAATAAGAAGAAGAAGAAGAAGAAGAAGAAGAAGAAGAATAAGAAGAAGAAGAAGAAGAAGAAGAAGAAGAAGAGGAGGCGGAGGAGGAGAAGAAAGAAGAAGAAGAAGAAGAAGAAGAAGAAGAAGAAGAAGAAGAAGAAGAAGAAGAAGAAGAAGAAGAAGAAGAAGAAGAAGAAGAAGAAGAAGAAGAAAGAGGAGAGGAGGAGGAGAAGAAGAAGAAGAAGAAGAAGAAAGAGGAGAGGAGGAGAAGAAGAAGAGAAGAAGAAAAGGAAAAAAGAGACCCCGACCCCTGACACCCGATTGACACCCTGACACCTCGGCACGACACCCCGACCCCGACCCCCGGCCCCCGACACCACACCCCGACCTCGACCCCCGACCAACCGACACCCTGACAACACACCCCGACCCCAACCCCGAGCCCGACACCCTGACACCCTGGCCCGACCCCGACACGACACCCCGGCACGACACCCCGACCCCGACACCCTGACACCGCACCCCGACCCCGACCCCGACCACGGACACCCCGACACCTGACACCCCAACCACCGACACCCTGACACCACACCCACCCTTACCCCCGACCCCGACACCCTAACACCACACCCCGACCCCGACCCTGAAACCCTGACACCCCGACCCCGACACGACACCCCGACACGACACCCCGACCCCGACACACTGACACCCCGACACCACACACCGACCCCATATATATTTGTGTTGATCGGGTGTATTTTTATTATGGTCATGATTATGATACACTTAAATTATATACATATTATTATGTTCATGTCAGGTATCCAAATTTTTTATGTTGTACTAATTTCGTTTACTTTTTGTCATTGCAGGTGTTGACAGGATGGTGGGCAAGGGTCCAGAGCGCCCCGATCCTCCTGCGAGCGCTACAGGGAGGGGTGGTTCCATTATTGCACCCCTGCCCCTTCGGAGAGCGTTGGTAGACAGTATGCAGACAACTGCGGCGAGCGCTTTCTGCGGCTGGGAGAGGTCGGGGGAGGACGAAGAAGCCTGCTAGAGGTGGACGTGGCAGCGGGAGACGTAGGAAGGCTGTTACGCCTTCCTCGCCGCCACCCTCAGCTGATTCACCCGACCACAGGAGTGCTCCGTCTGACATGGACCCGTCTCGGACTCCGGTCCATGAGCCTGCGGTCGCTGATCCTTCCCCCCACCAGACTCGGGTCACCGATCCTTCGCCCCACGTGAGTCCGGTCCCAGAGTCTTTGTCTCAGAAGACGCCGGTCACGGGGTCTTCGTCCCAGAAGACTCCAGTCACGGGGTCTTCGGCCCAGAAGACTCCGGTCACGGAGTCTTCGGCCCACGAGACTCCGGAGGCTAGTGGCCCGGAGGATGGTAGCAAGGACACCTTTTCAGATGATAGCTACAGCGACGACGAGCTGGTTGAGAAGGGTAAGAAGGTCTACAAGCGCGGCGCTACAAAGCTCCCGCCCGTGCCGATGACCCCCAACCAGAGGTGGTTGATTGCGCCTAAAGGGTTGAAGTAAGTGCATTTACTATTTTTTAACCTTTTGCCTTCATGTTCCTTCAAATTAATATCTAATGTGTTGGCCTTGTCATACTGCAGGGGCTGGGTACGCCGCCCTGGTGCCCGTAGGACCAACCAGGTCCTTGGTGTGCTTTGCCGGCAACACTTCCCTGGGTGGCTCACGTTGCCCGGTGAGGGTCAGGTTCCACAGCTCGCACTGACCTGGGAGCTGTACTCGGTTGCCCAGACCCCGCCAGAGGAGAGGGTCGACGGTGTCTTGTGCAAGACGGTGGCCGACATTGTGTTCCATCGGTTTTGGGTAATTTCTCCTTTACGGAATTAAAAATCAGCACTACCTAGTGATTGTACTAATCAGTGTTGCCTTGTTTGACTGCAGACCTTCTACAGGGTTTCAGAGGGAGAGCAGGAGGCCGCGTCTATGGTTGTCGAAAATGAGTGCAAGCGCCTACTTCAGAACTTAAGGCACAAGGCTCGGGTGCATTTTCTTCCGAATAATTAGCTAGGTAAGCTCAAAAATGGCATTTGCACTACCTAGCTAATTATGCCATAGAGTTAGGTAAAAAATGGCATAATTAGCTAGGTAAGCTCAAAAATGGCATTTTCTTCTTATGTAGCCTATTTAGTCCATTTATGACATAATTTAGCCTATTTAGTCCACAAATGACAGAATAAGATGAAGAAAATCCAGGAAGAGGAAGAAAAGAAGGAATATGAAGAAAAGAAGAAGAAGAAGAAGAAAAAGAAGAGAAGAAGAAGAAGAAGTAGTTCTTCTTCTAGTTTTCTTCATCTTCTCCAAAATGAAATTAGCTCTAAATGGCATAATATGCTTAGTTCATTCAAAAATGGCACAATTAGCTAGGTTAGCTCCATTTTACCTAAGTATGCTTACTTCTTCTTCTTCATTTTCTTCTTCTTCTTCTTCATTTTCTTCTTCTTCTTCTAATTCTAACTTTCTTGTTTCCATTTTGAAGATTTAATTCACTATATGGAAGCTTGCATGGATGGAGTGCTTGTTTCCCTTATCTTTTTTTTCGTTTGTATCGATGAAAAACATGGAACTTGTTATATGGATGCATGGAACAATGTGTTGGATGAACATTGTGATATGTAATATGTATATATGGATGGAATTATGTTTATTATGTATATATGTATGTTGTGATGGAGATAGATATGTATATGTATGTATGTGTGTTGGATACATCATATATGTGTATCTGTGTGTTCCTGTGAACAAAATATATATATATATATATATATATATATATATATATATATATCTGTGTGTGAATTCCTGTGAAATTAAATGGATTCAAACAACAACAGGGGATATATAACCTCTTCGCCGTCCGCTAGCAGATGGCAAAGAGGACACGTGGCAGCTACCTGTGAAACCTGGGAACATTGGCTGCCTATTTGGTCACTTTACCATCCGCCAGCGGACGGCAAAGATTCAAATCACTTTGCCGTCTGCCAGCAGATGGCATAGCTGGCCACGTGGCAGCTTCACAGTACTGCCTAGCTGAGCTCTTTGTCATCCGCCAGCGGACGACAAAGTGATTTGAATCTTTGCCGTCCGCTGGCGGACGGCAAAGAGCGCCGTTGACCCTCTAATGGCTCTCACACCACCGCACTACCGTCCGTTCTCTTTGTCGTCTACTGGCATCGGATGGCGGACGACACAATCCTTTACCGTCCGTTTCTGAAAAGCGGACGGCAAAGAAGGCCTTTGTTGGCACCCTTTCGTCCGGACATTTTGTCGTCTGCTGGCGGACGGCAAAGAGGTTTGCCGTCCGTGAACCATGCCTTTGTCGCCCGCCATGGCGGACAGCACAGAAGCTGATTCCAGTAGTGATAAATGCTTGAAAGACTATCCAAACATACACACTTTTGCTTTCTAGATGGTTATTCTCGTTTTTCTCAAATACCTGTGTCACAAGAGGATAAAAAAACTACTTTCACTTGCCCTTTTGGTACCTTTGCTTATAGACGTATGCCTTTTGGTTTATGTAATGCACCTGCTACTTTTCAAAGATGTATGACTGCTATATTCTCTGACTTTTGTGAAAAGATTGTTGAAGTTTTCAGGGATGATTTCTTTGTTTACGGAACTTCTTTTGATGATTGCTTAAGCAACCTTGATCGAGTTTTGCAGAAATGTGAAGAAACTAATCTTGTCTTGAATTGGGAGAAGTGTCACTTTATGGTTAATGAAGGTATTGTCTTGGGGCATAAAATCTCCGAAAGAGGTATTGAAGTTGATAAAGCTAAAGTTGATGCTATTGAAAAGATGTAATGTCCTAAAGATATCAAAGGTATAAGAAGTTTCCTTGGTCATATTGGTTTCTATGGAGATTTATTAAAGACTTCTGTAAAATTTCTAGGCCTCTCACTAATCTGTTGCAAAAAGATGTTCCATTTGTTTTTGATGATGATTGTGTAGAAGCATTTGAAATACTTAAGAAAGCCTTGATTTCTGAACCTATTGTTCAACCACCTGATTGAACCTACCCTTTGAAATTATGTGTGATGCTAGTGATTATGTTGTTGGTGCTTTTCTAGGACAAAGAGTTGATAGATTGAATGTTATCTATTATGCTAGTAAAACTCTGGACAGTGCTCAAAGAAATTCTGCTACTACTAAAAATAATTTTAGCAGTTGTCTTCGTTTAGTTCATAAGACTCAAATAATAACAATCATGCATATTATTTGAGTCTTCTTTGAACTCTTTTATGCCTGATTGTTATTGCTTTGTATTTCTCTCCGATCTATCCGTTTGGTTTGGCCAACTAGATTTATTTATCTTGCAATGGGATAGGTGCTTTGTGATGGGTTCGATGTTGCGTTGCTCAATCCCAGTGATAGAAAGGGGCATGACACGTACTTGTCTCGTTGCCATTAAGTATAAAAAGATGGGGTTTATTCATTTTGATTGGATTTACTTTGTCTACATCATGTCATCTTGCTTAAGGCATTACTCCATTCTTTATGAACTTAATACTCTAGATGCATGCTGGATAGCGGTCGATGTGTGGAGTAATAGTATTAGATGCAGGCAGGAGGCGGTCTGCTTGTTTCGTACGTGATACCTATATACAGGATCATTTCCTTGAATATCGTCATTATTATTTGCTTTTCTATCAATTGCCCAAAAGTAATTTGTTTACCCACCATATGCTATTTTCAAGAGAGAAACCTCTAGTGAAAATATGGCCCCTGGGTATATTTTAATCATATATTAAAATCCATAAATACCTTACTATAATTTATTTACTTTTATTTTATTTTGTGTTTTTGTTTATCTATCTATCACTATGATATTTGATCCTTGCAATTAACCGCCAAGGGATTGATAACCCCTTGTTTGCGTTGGGTGCAAGTATTTGTTATTTTGTGTGTAGGTACTGCTAACGAGGTGTTGCGTGGTTCTCCTATTGGATTGATAACCTTGGTTCTTAACTGAGGAAATACTTATCTCTACTGTATTGCATCATCATCTCCTCTTTGAGAAAATCCCAACACAACTCACAAGTAGCAGACGCCAAATAGATTCTGAAGATTATAAAAAATATCATTATCTTCCCAATCATTATTATCACAATAAGTAATAGGCATAACAAAATTATCCTCAGTAGTTCCTTCGAACACTATGCCATAGGACCAAAAAACAATATCATCATCAAGTGTATCTTCTTCTACAATTATTTTTGATTCATTCTCATGAGGCAAAACAATAATAGGGAGAGATACCTTTTTACCTTTGCTTCTCCTTCTTTTCTTATTCTTCTTCTTCACCACATTATGTGTAGGTTCAATCAATTTTTCCGAGCTTCTTATTGAAGAGATTGGTTGGGTAGGAAGCTCCTTCTCGTCACCTCTTTCATCATTAGAAACAATAGGAGGGAATTGGGAAATCTCTTCTCTTTCATTAGTATTCTCTTCATATTCCATTGGTTTTCCCGTCTTCATATAATTGGAAAGATAAACATTCTCATTGCAGTTTACCACACAATACATATAAATTTCCTTTATATTAAATTCAAGAGCTTTCATGAGAATGAATCCTTCAAGCCAATTACTTGTATCTGCTACTTCTTCGTACCCCAAAAATAGACTAAGTTCATTATAATGCTCAAGGGTGATCCTATCATCACAATATTTGTACACAATTCAATAATAAAAATGTATGCATTGAAAATTAAAATGGCCACTTCATTGCAAATTTCACAAGTAATGGGAAGAAGGAACATAATTCTCTAGCCTACTCATCTAGCATCTTAATCAACCATTGGGTTCTTTGATATTTATACGTCTTACAAAATCTATCATCCCTTATTGGCATGTTTTCACAAGATCTATGCTCACCACAATAATTGACATCCTTATAAGAAACCCTTTTTCACAGATTTTATCATGACTAGTGAAATCATCATTAGTATCATGGATATTCATAGCAAACATACTAACAACATTGCAATCATGCTTATCATTCAAGGATTTAATGCCACACATTTTATTGAATTATTCTTCTAAAACTTTGGCACAATTTTCTGATCCATCATTTTCAAGAAACACATCATAAAGATAAAGAACTTGATGCAACTTCAATTCCATTTTTTTGTAATTTTCTTTTGTAAAACCAAACTAGTGAAAAACAAGAAACTAAAAGATTCGATTAAAAGATCTAAAGATATACCTTCAAGCACTCACCTCCCTGGCAACGGCACCAGAAAAATATCTTGATGTCTACTACACAACTTATTATTGTAGACTCGTGTTGGGCCACCAAGCACAGAGTTTTGTAGGACAATAGTAAATTTCCCTCAAGTGGAGGACGTAAGGTTTATCAATCTACGAGAAGCGTAGGATGAAGTTGGTCTCTCTCAAACAACCCTGCAATCAAATACAAGAAATCTTTTGTGTCCCCTACACACCCAATGCAATGGTAAATAGTATAGCTGCACTAGTTCAGCGAAGAGATGGTGATACAAGTGTAGTATGGATAGTAGATATAGGTTTTTCTAATCTGAAAATATAAAAACAGTAAGGTAGCAAATGATAAAATGGAGCACAAATGACATATCAATGCTTGAAAAATAGGCCTAGGGTTCATACTTTCACTAGTGCAATCTCTCAACAATGCTAACATAACTGAATCATATAACCATCCCTCAATGTGCGACAAAAAATCACTCCAAAGTTCTTATAAATAGGGAGAACATAAGAAGAAATTGTTGTGGTAGTAAACCACCTCAAAGTTATCCTTTCCGATCACTCTATTGAGCTATTCCTATACGTGTCACAAATAGCCCTAGAGTTCGTACTAAAATAACACTATATGATACGCATCAATCAACTCTAATGTCACCTAGATACTCCAATGTCACCACAAGTATCCGTGAGTCAATTATACGATATGCATCAAACAACTTCAGATTCATAATATTCAATCCAACACAAAGAACTTCAAAGTGTGCCCCAAAGTTTCTATCGTAGAAAGTAGGATGAAAACATGTATCAACCCCTGATGTCTACTACGCAACTTTATTCTCGTAGACACGTGTTGGGCCTCCAAGCACAGAGTTATGTAGGACAGTAGCAATTTTCCCTCAAGTGGATGACCTAAGGTTTATCAATCCGTGAGAGGTGTAGGATGAAGATGGTCTCTCTCAAACGACCCTGCAACCAAATACAAGAAATCTCTTGTGTCCCCAACACACCCAATACAATGGCAAATTGTATAGGTGCACTATTTCGGCGAAGAGATGGTGATAAAAGTGTAATATGGATGGTAGATATTGATTTTTGTGATAGGAACAATAAAAAACAACAAGGTAGCATGTAACAAAAGTGAGCACAAATGGCATTGCAATGCTTGAAAATGAGGCTTAGGGTCCATACTTTCACTAGTGCAACCTCTCAACAATGCTAATATAATTAGATCATATAACCACCCCTCAAAGTGCGATGAAGAATCACTCCAAAGTTCCTATCTAGCGGAGAACATAAGAATAAATTGTTTGTAGGGTACGAAACCACCTCAAAGCTATTCTTTCAGTTCAATCTATTCAAGAGTTTGTACTAAATTAACACAAAGCTATTCTTTCTGTTCGATCTATCCTAGAGTTCGTACTAAAAGAACACCAAAGAAAATTCATATTCATAATACTCAATCCAACACAAAGAACTTCAAAGAGTGCCCAAGATTTCTACCGGAGAAACAAAGACAAGAACATGCATCAACCCCTATGCATAGATTACCCCAATGTCACCTCGGGAATCCACGAGTTGAGTGCCAAAACATATATCAAGTGAATCAATACGATACCACATTGTCACCACGAGTATTCAATTGCAAGACATATATCAAGTGTTCTCAAATCCATAAAATTATTCAATTCGATAACAAAGAAATCTCAAAGGAAAAAACTCAATTCATCACAACAAGATAGAGAGGGGAAAACACCTTATGATCTGACTATATTAACAAAGCCCGCGATACATCAAGATCGTGACATCTCAAGAGCACGAGAGAGAGAGAGAGAGAGATTAAACACATAGCTACTGGTACAAACCCTAAGTCCCGAGGGTGGACTACTCCCTCCTCATCATGGTGGCCGCCGGGATGATGAAGATGGCCACCGAAGATGATTACCCCCTCAGGCAGGGTGCCGGAACGGGTTCTAGATTGGTTTTCGGTGGCTATAGAGCCTTGCGGCTGCGGAACTTTTGATCTAGGTTAACCCCGAGGGTTTTCGGAATTTTTGGGAATTTATAGGGTAAAGAGTGGGTGCGGGAGGCCACCGAGGTGGGCACAGCCCACATGGGTGCGCCTGGGCCCCCAGGCGCGCCCTGGTGAGTTGTGCCCCTCAGGGCACCCCCCAAGTGCTGCTCTGGCCCATCCTGGGTGTTCTGGTCCATAAAAAATCTCCAAAAGTTTCGCGGTGTTTGGACTCCGTTTGATATTGGTTTCCTGCGGTGTAAAAAACAAGCAAAAAACAGCAACTGGCACTAGGCACTGGGTCAATAGGTTAGTCCCAAAAAATGATATAAACTTGCTATAAAATGATTGTGAAACACCCAAGAATGATAATATAACAGCATGAATACTTCATAAATTATAGATACATTGGAGACGTATCAGCATCCCCAAGCTTAATTCCTACCCGTCCTCGAGTAGGTAAATGATAAAAGAAATAATTTATGAAGTGTGAATGCTAGCAAAGTGCATAAGTTTGATGAATGAGAATTTCAATCACTTTTCCTAATATCATAACAGCAATTATTTCTTATGAAACTTCTGATGTTAAAGTAGCAATCAATTCACATGTTAAGGTTCAAACAATGAATTCTTTTGAAACTCGGCAACCTATGTTCCCAGTCACCAAGCAATTGCAATTCAACTTATTCAACAGAGTCTAAGTAAGACCTCCACATACTCAACCATCATATAGTCTTCTATGATTGCTAACACTCACCGCATACACATGAGCAAAACGTTTCAACCGGACACACAAAAAGATAGGGGCTTATTATTTTGCCTCCCAACGTATTCACCTCAACGGTGATGTCAACAATAATAACTCATGCCACCAATATTCAACTGGACATATGTGCCTAGATCTTTCCTCACCACATGATGCTTGCCAAAAGAGAAAACTAAAAAGGAATAGAGAGAAGAACTTTGACTCTTGCATGAAAGTAAATACATAAAAGTAAAGGATAGGCCCTTCGCAGAGGGAAGTAGAGGTTGCCATGCGCTTATTTGTTTGTATGCTCAACCCCTTAGTGCAAAAGAACGTCACGTTATATTGCCCCTTATGATAGCAACCTTTATTATGCAGTCCGTCGCTTCTATTACTTTGCCATCACAAGTTCGTACAACGCTCAATTTTCTCTTACACTAAATGATCTAACATTTTTAGAAGCAATTTTTGTTGCCTTATGGCACCGATGACAACTTACTTGAAGGATCTTGCTCAATCGTTGGGTAGGTATGGTGGACTCTTGAAAATAAGATTTTGGTTTAAGGGTTTTTGGATGCACAAGTAGTATCTCTACTTGGTGCGGAATTTTTGGCTAGCAAAGATGGGGTGCAAGCACCACATGTTGAAGGATCTATGAAAATATAACTTCTATGTGAATATGTGTAACGCCCGGATAATCATGCTACAGTAATCTCACGCTAATCTTGCCACGTCACCTCCGTTACTGTTGCTAACCTCGCAGCATTTCGAAACGGAGTCAAATTCAAATTTAAAATTAAATCAAACGATAAAAGTTTTCAAACGTCAAAACAAAAATGTTCGGTGGGTGCCAAGTAATACACTGGTAATTATTGTGGAGAAAACTCCTTTTTAGAAAATGCCTAAGTATTTTAAAATGGATTAAAAGGTGAAAGAAAATAAATAAAAGAAAATGCAGAACAAAACAGAAAAAAAGGGAAACAACCCCCCCCCCCCCCCCGGTTGGGTCTCGGCCCAGCTGGCCACTGGGCAAGCCAAGCCGGCCCACCCCCCTGCTGCCCCTGGCCTATTAGGCCCCCGCCCGACCAAACCGTAACCTACCCCGTCGCCCCACTCTTCCCCCCCCCCACGTCGTTCCCCCACTCCCCTCCGTCCCGATCTGGACGCCGCCGCCCCGGCCCTGTCGCCTCCCCCGCCCCCGCGCCAGGACGCCGCCGCCTCGCCGGAGCGCTCTCCCCCGCCGGACTGCCTCCCCAACGCCGCCGTCCCCGCCATCCCCCTCGACCCCACTGCCGTGACCCTGCATACCCACGGTGAGGCCACCGGCCTCCGTCACCCGCCCCCTCTCCTCTCGGTCACCGCCGCCCCGCTCGCACTCCGGCGCGCCCAGACGCGCCCTCACCGTGCCTGGCCATGCACCGCGCTCACTGTCGCGCCCTCACCCCGTCTCTGCCTCGCTTCGCCCGCGCCTTGTTCGACCTCGCCTCGCGCCGCGCGCCCCCCCTTTCCCCCGTGCGCCCCGCGCCCGAGCTCCGGAAGGGCTCGCGTCCGCCGCGCTCCTCGTCGAGCCCCGCCTCCCCTGGCCCTGGCCGCCGGCGCCGGCGTGCGCCGTGCGCGCCCAGCGCCCCTCGTCTCGCGCCCGTTCGGGCGCCCCGCCCCGTTGCTCGCCCGTAACCGCTAAGGCCCCCCTGGCCCAATGACAAACGGGCCCCAGCGCCCCAGAACGGTTTTATTAAAATAAAATAATAAATAAAATAAATTAATAATAATAATAATAAGAATAAATTATTTAATAAAAATAATAAATAAAATAAAAATAATAAATAAAATAAATTAATAATAATAATAATAAGAATAAATTAATTAATAAAAATAATAAATAAAATAAAAATAAAAATAAAATAATAAATAAAATAAATTAATAATAATAATAAGAATAAATTAATTAATAAATAAAATAAAAATAAAATAATAAATAAAATAATAAATAAAATAATAAATAAAATAAATTAATAATAAGAATAAATTAATTAATAAAAATTAGTAAATAAATAAATAAAGAAAATAAAAGTAAAAATAATTTTAATTAATTAATTAATTAATTAACTAAATTAATTAATTAAGTTAATTAATCCTGTTTGAATTAATTAAGCAGTAATTATTTAGCTAAACACTAATTAACCTAAACAGTGAATGACAGGTGGGTCCCACTGGACCCACATGTCAGTTTGACTTAGTCAACCCCTGTTGACTGCTGATGTCAGCATGACATCATGCTGATGTCATAAATCCAAATTTCGAATTAAATTAAATAATTAATTAAATTCCAGAAATTAATAAAATCTTTAGAAAATCATATCTTTTATTCCGTAACTCGGATTAAAATATTTTCAACATGAAAGTTGCTCAGAACGACGAGACGAATCCGAATGCGCAGTCCGTTCGTCCACCACACCTCCCTAACCTATCGAACTAGCAACTTTCCCCCTCTGGTCCGTCTGTCCGAAAACGCGAAACATCGGGAATACTTTCCCGGATGTTCCCCCCCTTCGCCGGTACCACCTACTGTCGCGTTAGGACACACCTCGCACTGTTCATTGTCATGTCACGCATCGTCATGCTTATGTTTGCATTGTATTTACTGTTTCTTCCCCCCTCTTCTCTCCGGTAGACTACGAGACCGACACTGCTGCTGCCCAGTTCGACTACGGAGTTGACGACCCCTCCTACTTGCCAGAGCAACCAGGCAAGCCCCCCCTTGATCACCAGATATCACCTATTCTTCTCTATACTGCTTGCATTAGAGTAGTGTAGCATGTTACTGCTTTCCGATATCCTATCCTGATGCATAGCCTATCCTTGCTACTACTGTTGTTACCTTTACCTGCAATCCTACATGCTTAGTATAGGATGCTAGATTTCCATCAGTGGCCCTACATTCTTGTCCGTCTGCTGTGCTATACTATCGGGCCGTGATCACCTGGGCGGTGATCGCGGGTATATACTTGTATACTATATACATGACACATGTGACGACTAAAGTCGGGTCGGCTCGTAGGAGTACCCGCAAGTGGATCTTTGTGGCGGAGCGACAGGGCAGGTTGAGACCGCCTAGGTGAGAGGTGGGCCTGGCCCTGGTCGGCGTTCGCGGATACTTAACACGCTTAACGAGATCTTGGTATTTGATCTGAGTCTGGCCATTTGGTCTATACGCACTAGCCATCTATGCGGGAGTAGTTATGGGTATCCCGGCGTCGTGGTATCAGCCGAAGCCTTCTTGACGTCAGCGACTGAGTGGCGCGCGCCGGATTGGACTGGAACGCCACTAGGCTAGGTCTGCTTCCGGCCGCGTACGCAACGTGCAGGTGTGCATAGGGCGATGGGCCCAGACCCCTGCGCGCATAGGGTTAGACCGGCGTGCTGACCTCTCTGTTGTGCTTAGGTGGGGCTGCGACGCGTTGATTTTACGAGGCCGGGCATGACCCAGAAAAGTGTGTCCGGCCAAATGGGATCGAGCGTGTTGGGTTATGTGGTGCACCCCTGCAGGGAAGTTTATCTATTCGAATAGCCGTGTCCCTCGGTAAAAGGACGACCCGGAGTTGTACCTTGACCTTATGACAACTAGAACCGGATACTGAATAAAACACACCCTTCCAAGTGCCAGATACAACCCGGTGATCGCTCTCTAACAGGGCGACGAGGAGGGGATCGCCGGTTAGGATTATGCTATGCGATGCTACTTGGAGGACTTCAATCTACTCTCTTCTACATGCTGCATGATGGAGATGGCCAGAAGCGTAGTCTTCGACAGGACTAGCTATCCCCCTTTTATTCTGGCAATCTGCAGTTCAGTCCACTGATATGCCCCTTTACACACATACCCATGCATATGTAGTGTAGCTCCTTGCTTGCGAGTACTTTGGATGAGTACTCACGGTTGCTTCTCCCCCTCTTTTCCCCTTTTCCTTTCTATCTGGTTGTCGCAATCAGATGTTGGGGTCCAGGAGCCAGACGCCACCGTTGACGATGACACCTACGACACTGGAGGTGCCTACTACTACGTGTAGGCCGCTGACGACGACCAGGAGTAGTTAGGAGGATCCCAGGCAGGAGGCCTACGCCTCGTTCGATCTGTATCCCAGTTTGTGCTAGCCTTCTTAAGGCAAACTTGTTTAACTTATGTCTGTACTCAGATATTGTTGCTTCCGCTGACTCGTCTGTGATCGAGCACTTGTATTCGAGCCCTCGAGGCCCCTGGCTTGTATTATGATGCTTGTCTGACTTATTTATGTTTTAGAGTTGTGTTGTGATATCTTCCCGTGAGTCCCTGATCTTGATCGTACACATTTGCGTGCATGATTAGTGTACGGTCAAATCGGGGGCGTCACAATATGAACAAACATAAACCATTACGTTGTCTTCCTTGTCCAACGTCAACAATTTTGGCATATAATATTTTGATGGGGGCTCACAATCACAAAAGATTTCCAGGATAGTGTATTTGCTTGTGAAAGTTCTCTTCCTTTTACTATTTATTCGTGAATTGCTAGTATGGCCAATATTGTGATTGTCAAGCCTCAAAAGATTTCACTTCTAAACCCAATGTGAAGCTACCACTAGGCATGATATGATTTCGACTTCATGACATTCAATTTATTCAACAATTTACTCATAGGATATAAGTGAAGCACAAGAGTGAATGACAAGCTACTCCAAAAAGATATAAATGAAGATCATGAGCATAATATTTCTTTCTCTCAAATTAATTTAAGTGAAGCAAGAGATAATTTCTTCAAAAAATACTAAAGCACACCGTGTTCAAAAAGATTTAAGTGAAGCACCAGAGCAATTCCATAGAAAAAGAGCTTCGTTGACGGGATGTGAATGCCGCTTACCTAGCCTCCCTGGCAACTATTTGAGGACTGTATTTCATTTAAAAAAATTCAGATCTAAGTACTTTATTAAAACAGCAAGCAAAACAAAATAAAATGACATTCCAACAATAGCACAACTCATGTGGGGAAGCAAAAACTTAGGCTCAACCGATACTAACCGACAATTGTTGATGAAGAAAGGTGGGATGCCTACCGGGGCATCCCCAAGCTTAGATGCTTGAGACTTCTTGAAATATTATCTTGGGGTGCCTTGGGCATCCCCAAGCTTGAGCTTTTGTGTCTCCTTAATTCCTTTTATATCACGGTTTTCCTAAATCTCAAAAGCTTCATCCACACAAAACTCAACAAGAACTCGTGAGGTAAGTTAGTATAAACCACTGCAAAAACCTTATCATTATCTACTGTAGCAAATCACTAAAATTATTATTCAACATTGCATACTAAATGCCTCTGCATATTTAATACTCCTATCCTCAAATAGAATCATTAAACAAGCAAACATATGCAAACAATGCAAACATAACAGCAATCTGCCAAAACAGTACAGTCTGTAAAGAATGCAAGAGTATCAATACTTATTCAACTCCAAACATTATTAAATTATACCACACTGTAGAAAATTTATCAGAGCTTATTATGCAAAAAGTTTCAACATTTTATCACATTCTGACTTTTCTAGGGAATTTTTGCAACAACGGTAAACTTTCTGTTTTCAAACAGCAACATGTAGACTTGCAAAATAAGCATGGTAAAGGCTATCCTTGACATTCTTATTTAAAAGAAATATGCAAAACATTATTCTAAGTAACATAAAGCAAATCCTAACAACATAAAATGATGCTCCAAGCAAAACTCATATCATGTGACGAATAAAAATATAGCTCCAAGTGAGGTTACCAATAATGTTGGAGACGAAAGAGGGGATGCCTTCCGGGGCATCCCCAAGCTTAGTTGCTTGGATCTTCCTTGAATATTACCTTGGGGTGCCCTGGGCATCCCCAAGCTTAGGTTCTTTTCACTCCTTATTATCCTCATATCGATATCTCATCCAAAACTTGAAAACTTCAATCACACAAAACTTAACGGAACTTCGTGAGATAGGTTAGTATGATAAAGAGCAAACCATTCCACTTTTGGTACTGTAAAAGACAAGATTCATAATTGTTCTCACACAATGCCTACTGTATCATATCATTCCTACAATTTATATTGAGCAATATAAGCCATAGAAACTAGAAACAAGCAAACGATGCATTGAAAACAGAATCTGTCAAAACAGAACAGTCTGTAATGATCTGGATAACTACCATACTTCTGCTACTCCAAAAATTATGAAAAATTAGGACCAAGTGAGAAATTTGTATATTAAACTTATTAAAAAAGAATCAACCCAAAATCACTCTTCTGTTAAAAATGAGAATTAATTTCATGAGCGCAAAAGTTTCTGTTTTTCAGCAAGATCAAATCAACTATCACCCAACATGATCCCAAAGGCTTTACTTGGCACTTTATTGAAACAAAAGCTATAAAACATGATTACTACAGTAGCCTAATCATGTGAACACACAAAAACAATAGTTAAAAGTGTTGGGTTGTCTCCCAACAAGCGCTTTTCTTTAATGCCTTTTAGCTAGGCATGATGATTTCAATGATGCTCGCATAAAAGATAAGGATTGAAACATAACAAGAGCATCATGAATCACATGGCAAGCACATTTAAGTCTAACCCACTTCCTATGCACAGGAATTTTGTGAGCAGACAACTTATGGGAACAAGAATAAACTAGCATAGGAAGGCAAAACAAGCATAACTTCAAAACTTTCAACACATAGAGAGGAAACTTGATATTATTGCAATTCCTACAAGCATAAGTTCCTCCCTCATAATAATTTTCAGTAGCATCATGAAGAAATTCAACAATATAACCATCACATAAAGCATTCTTTTCATAACACAAAAGCATAGAAAAATTATTACTCTCCACATAAGTAAATTTCTTCTCATCAGTAGTAGTGGGAGCAAACTCAACAAAATAACTATCATGTGATTGAAAATTAAAATCATGATGACAAGTTTCATGGTTATCATTATTATTTATAGCATACATGTCATCACTATAATCACCATAAATAGCAACTTTGTTCTCATAGTCAATTGAAGCCTCGTCGAAAATGGTGCATTCATCACTAAATAAAGTCATGACCTCTCCAAATCCGCTTTCATCATTATAATCATCATAAATAGGAGGCATGCAATCAGTATAACCAATTCGCACATCAAATCTTGGGGGACTAAAAATATCATCTTTATCAAACATAGCATCCCCAAGCTTGTGGCTTTGCATATCATTAGCATCATGGATATACAAACAATTCATACTAACAACATTGCAATCATGCTCATCATTCAAATATTTTGTGCCAAACATTTTATTGACTTATTCTTCTAACAATTGAGCACAATTTTTTGATCCATCATTTTCAAGAAAGATATTATAAAGATGATCAATAATATGATGCAACCTCAATTCCATTTTTGTAGTTTTCTTTTACAAAACAAACTAGTGATAAAACAAGAAACTAAAAGATTCAATTGCAAGATCTAAAGATATACCTTCATGCACTCACCTCCCCGGCAACGACGCCAGAAAAGAGCCAGATGTCTACTACGCAACTTTATTCCTATAGACACGTGTTGGGCCTCCAAGCGCAAAGTTTTGTAGGACAGTAGCAATTTTCCCTCAAGTGGATGACCTAAGGTTTATCAATCCCTGAGAGGTGTAGGATAAAGATGGTCTCTCACAAACGACCCTGCAACCAAATACAAGAAATCTCTTGTGTCCCCAGCACACCCAATACAATGGCAAATTTTATAGGTGCACTAGTTCGGCGAAGAGATGGTGATAAAAGTGTAATATGGATGGTAGACATTGATTTTTGTGATAGGAACAATAAAAAACAGCAAGGTAGCAGGTAACAAAAGTGAGCACAAACGGTATTGCAATGCTTGAAAATGAGGCCTAGCGTCCGTACTTTCACTAGTGCAACCTCTCAACAATGATAATATAATTGGATCATATAACCACCCCTCAAAGTGCGATGAAGAATCACTCCAAAGTTCCTATCTAGCGGAGAACATAAGAATAAATTGTTTGTAGGGTATGAAACCACCTCAAAGCTATTCTTTCCATTCGATCTATTCAAGAGTTCGTACTAAAATAACACAAAGCTATTCTTTCTGTTCGATCTATCCTAGAGTTCATACTAAAATAACACCAAAGCAAATTCATATTCATAATACTCAATCCAACACAAAGAACTTCAAAGAGTGCCCCAAGATTTCTACCGGAGAAACAAAGACAGGAACGTGCATCAACCCCTATGCATAGATTACCCCAGTGTCACCTCGGGAATCCGCGAGTTGAGTGCAAAAACATATATCAAGTGAATCAATACGATACCTGATAACCCACAAGTATAAGGGATCGTAACAGTTTTCGAGGGTAGAGTATTCAACCCAAATTTATTGATTCGACACAAGGGGAGCCAAAGAATATTCTCAAGTATTAGCAGTTTAGTTGCCAATTCAACCACACCTGGAAAACTTAATATCGGCAGCAAAGTATTTAGTAGCAAAGTAATATGGAAGTAACGGTAACGGTGGCAAAGGTAACAATAGCAGTTTTGTATTAATCGTAACAGTGGCAACGGTAAAGTAACTAAGCAAAGATCAATATGTGAAAAGCTCGTAGGCATTGGATCGGTGATGGATAATTATGTCGGATGTGATTATTCATGCAATAGTTATAACATAGGGTGACACAGAACTAGCTCCAATTCATCAATGTAATGTAGGCATGTATTCCGAATATAGTCATACGTGCTTATGGAAAAGAACTTGCATGACATCTTTTGTCCTACCCTCCCGTGGCAGTGAGGCCCTATTGGAAACTAAGGGATATTAAGGCCTCCTTTTAATAGAGTACCGGACCAAAGCATTAACACATAGTGAATACATGAACTCCTCAAACTACGGTCATCACCGGGAGTGGTCCCGATTATTGTCACTTCGGGGTTGCCGGATCATAACACATAGTAGGTGACTATTGACTTGCAAGATAGGATCAAGAACTCACATATATTCGTGTAAACATAATAGGTTTAGATCTGAAATCATGGCACTCGGGCCCTAGTGACAAGCATTACGCATAGCAAAGTCATAGCAACATCGATCTCAGAACATAGTGGATACTAGGGATCAAACCCTAACAAAACTAACTCGATTACATGATAAATCTCATCCAACCCATCACCGTCTAGCAAGCCTACGATGGAATTACTCGCGCATGGCGGTGAGCATCATGAAATTGGTGATGGAGGAAGGTTGATGATGACGACGGCGACGGATTCCCCTTTTCGGAGCCCCGAACGGACTCCAGATCAGCCCTCCCGAGAGAGTTTAGGGATTGGCGGCGGCTCTGTATCGTAAAACACAATGAATCCTTCTCTCTGATTTTTTTCCTCCCCGAACGTGAATATATAGAGTTGGAGTTGAGGTCGGTGGAGCACCAGGGGGCCCACGAGGCAGGGGGTGCACCCCCACCCTCGTGTACAGGGTGTGGGCCCCCTGGCGTTGATTCTTTCGCTAGTATTTTTTATTAATTCCAAAGATATTCTCCGTGAAGTTTTAGGACATTCTGAGAACTTTTATTTCTGCACAAAGATAACACCATGGCAATTCTGCTGAAAAGAGCGTCAGTCCGGGTTAGCTCCATTCAAATCATGCAAGTTAGAGTCCAAAACAAGGGCAAAAGTGTTTGGAAAAGTAGATACGATGGAGACGTATCAATACCCCATTGTCACCATGAGTATTCACTTGCAAGACATATATCAAGTTTCTCAAATCCATAAAAGTATTCAATCCGATAACAACGATAACTCAACGGGAAAAACTCAATTCATCACAACAAGATAGAGAGGGGAAAACACCATATGATCCAACTATATTAACAAAGCCCGCGATACATCAAGATCGTGACATCTCAAGAACACGAGAGTGAGAGAGAGAGAGAGAGAGATCAAACCCACAGCTACTTGTACATACCCTCAACCCCGACGGTGAACTACTCCCTCCTCATCATGGAGACCGCCAGGATGATGAAGATGGCCTTCGGTGATGATTCCCCCCTCCTATAGGGTGCAGAGAAAGGCCTCCAAATGGGATCTCTTTGGAACAGAGGATTACGGCGGTGGTGTCGAAGTTCTAGGTTTATTTGTGGGGGTTTCCCTATTTATAAGAATTTTCAGAGTTGGAATCACGTGAAACAGAGTTATGAGGGGCCCACAAGGTACCAGGCGCGGCCACCCCCTGGGCGTCGGGTTGCCTTGTCACCTCCTCGTGGGCCTTCTGATCCTCCCATGAAGCTTCGGGGGTCTCTTATGTTAAAAAAATCGTCAAAAAGTTTCGCCGCGTTTGGACTTTGTTTGGTATGGATTTTCTGAAAAGCCAAAAACAAGCAGAAAATAGCAACTAGCACTGGGCACTAGGTTAATAGGTCAGTTCTATAAAAATCATATAAAAGTGCACCAAAACCATATAAAATTGTTGTAAACATGGCATGAATTCATAAATTATAGATACATTGGAGACGTATCACCCAACAGTAATTTGTTCACCCACCGTATGCTATGTGCTCGAGAGAGAAGCCTCTAGTGAAAACTATGGCCCATCGGGTCTACTTTTATCATATATAAAATCCAAAAATATCTTGCTGCAATTTTATTTCTTTTGTTTTATTTTGCAATTTTATTTTCTACTTACCACTATCAAAATTAATCCTTGCAAGTAACACGTTCAAGGGGATTGACGACCCTCTTGTCCCCGTTGGGTGCAAGTATTTGCTTTTGTGTGTGTAGGTGCTGTTCACGAGACTTTGCGTGATTCTCCTACTGGATTGATGCCTTGGTTCTCACTGAGGGAAATAGTAGTCTCTACTGTGCTGGATCTCCTCTCCTCTTCAGGGAAAATCCCAACGCAACTCACAAGTAGCACCCTTTTGTCATTGGGTGAGGACACCGCAAGTCTAAACCCATTACGAAGCACCTCTCCCACTGAAGATAAATCAATCTAGTTGGCCAAACCAAATTGATAGATCAGAGAGAAATACGAAGCTGTAACAATCATGCATAATAAAGTTCAGAAAAGACTCAATAACTTTCAATGAATAATCTGATCATAAACCCATAATTCATCGGATCCCAACAAACACACCGCAAAAGAAGATTACATCGGATAGAACTCCAAGAAGATCAAGGAGAAAATTTTATTAAAGATCAAAGAGAGAGAAGAAGCCATCTAGCTACTAGCTATGGACCCGTAGGTCTGTGGTGAACTACTCACGCATCATCGCAAGGTAACAAGGATGATGTAGAAGCCCTCCGTGATCGATCCCCTCTTCGACAGAGTACCAGAAAAGGCCTCCAGATGGGATTGTTGAGGAACAGAATCTTGCGGCGGCGGAAAAAGTGTTTTGGGTGGCTCTCTGGGGGTTTCCCAATATTTGAGAATTTATAGAAGTGGAATTAGGTCAGAAGGAGCCACGTGGGGCCCAGAAGGCATCAGTGTGTGCCTAACCCCCCAAGGCATGCCCTATTGCCTTGTCGTCTTGTCGTTTGTCATTTGGTCTCCTCCTGAAGCTTCTAGGGTCTCTTTTGTCCATAGAAAGTCGCCAAAAAGTATCATAGCGTTTGGACTCCGTTTGGTACTAATTTTTTGGAAAACCAAAAACAAGTAGAAAACAACAACTGGCACTAGGCACTGGGTTAATAGGTTAGTTCCCAAAAATGATATAAAATTGCATAATAAAGCATATAAAGCATCCAAGATTGATAATATAATAGCATGAAACAATCAAAACTTATAGATACATTGGAGACATATCAAGGATCTTTCAACCGCTTGTTCTTGCAATTGCCTTGGAACATTATGAAATGTGCATTTAATTTGTATGATATATGTGACAACGTTCATGATCTGTTTAATCTTTGGATACCAAAGTTTAACAAAATCGAGAAAAACATGGTTATGGTTGTCGTGGTTATAAATCTGACAATAGTATATGGGTGTGTATGGAGGAGCGTAGAGGCTAGTGGTTGAACAGATGGGTGAACACACAGGGGATGTTTTTTACCCAGGTTAGACCCTCGCGGATGAGGTACTACCTTACTTCTGTCGTGTTGTTTCCTTCATGTGAATAAGTGTTACAAGTATGTGACTGAATAAGAGAGAGAGAGAGAGAGAGAGAGATCCCCCTCGCTAGATACTCACACTTAGCCTTATATTGGGATGGCATTTACCAGGTTTACAATGGCTGGGTGTGTTATGAGATAATTAATACTGAGTGGAAACTGCCTTTTAATTATGCACTAAAAACTCCAACTTGACGGCTTATAAATATTATTTCGATCCCCTTGTGTCGAATCAATAAATTTGGGTGAAATACTACCCACGAAGATTGTTCCGATCTCCTAGACTTGTGGGTCATCAATGTCCCTGAAAGAATCATTATGTGATCTAAAAACTTGTTCCAGCTAAATTGTGAACCATAGAAAAGTGCTTGCATAAACCTTTAACATAATTAGAAATTCTAACTAGCACATCACTCGAGTGTCAATCATAATAGCACTAAGTTTCAATTGCTCACTTATTTTCATATTGAAGTTTGTTTGTTTAACGAGAAAATTATGGAATTCATCTAAACATTGATTTGGAGATTTATTATAGGGAATATCACCCTCATCAAATTTACAAAGAGAATTTACCTCTACTACCTGTGTCGAAATGTTGAGTCCATCTATTTCTTCAATAGGTCGCATATTCTTAACATCTTCATATTTAGTACCCTTTTCCTTGGCTTCTTGCATATCTTCTGGACTGAGGAATAGAATACCTATTTTCTTCGGAGTTGGCTTAGGGGGTGGTTCGGGAAGTGTCCAATCATAGGCATTTCTCAATAAGTTATTTAATAATTCCTAGGCCTATTCGATAGTCATTTCCCTCATAACACAACTATCTTGCTAGTCCCTAGATGCATCTATTAATCCATTATAGAAAATATCAAGGATTTCATTTTTCTTAAGGAGGTGATCAGGCAAAGCATTATGTAATTTGTAGGATCGAAAGTATGTCTAGAGGGGGTGATTAGACTATTTTACCAAATAAAATCTATCATTTTCCTAATTTTAGTTATGGGCAGACTTTAGCGATGATGACAAGTCAAGCAATTAACCTACAGATGCAATTCTATGAGTATAGCAACAGAATGTAAAATATTGCATATGAAGGTAAAGGGAAGGGTTTGGAGAAGGCAAACACAATGGGGACACGAAGATTTTTGCATGGTTCCGATAGGTGGTGCTATCGTACGTCCATGATAATGGAGACTTCAACCCACGAAGGGTAACGGCTACGCGAGTCCATGGAGGGCTCCACCTACAAAGGGTCCACGGAGAAGCAACCTTGTCTATCCCACCATGGCCATCGCCCACGAAGGACTTGCCTCACTTGGGTAGATCTTCATGAAGTAGGTGATATCCTTGCCCTTACAAACTTCTTGGTTCAACTCCACATCATGACGGAGGCTCCCAAGCGACACCTAACCAATCTAGGAGACACCACTCTCCAAAAGGTAATAGATGGTGTGCTGATGATGAACTCCTTGCTCTTGTGCTCCAAATGATAGTCTCCCCAACACTCAACCCTCACTCACAGATTTGGCTATGGTGGAAGAAGGATTTGAGTGGAAAGCAACTTGGGGAAAGCTAGAAATCAACGTTCAAATGGTAGGAATGGAAACACTTGATCTCAACACATGAGTAGGTGGTTCTCTCTCAAAAAATGAATGGTGGGAGTGTAGGCATATTCTCATGACTCTCCAATATGGGGAAGGAGGGTTATATATAGCCTCCACACAAAATCCAACTATTACACACTTTTGACCCATCTCGGTGGCACCGATCAGAAAACTCGGTGGCACCGATCTGTATAAAAATATGAACATTAGGAATATTGGTGGGACCAACGGGAACAACTTGGTGGGACTGATGTGCAAGGGCTTAGGGAAAACCTCATCTTGGTGGCGCCGATCGCATCATCTCGGTAGACCAAAGTGAAGCAACAAGGCAACAAAGAATCAGTCAGGTCATCTTGGTGAGACCGATTGCAACATCTCAGTGGGACCGCAATGATTGCAACAAGCAACATAGAGCTGGCAAGGCCATCTCAGTGGGACTGAGATCCATATCGGTGGAACCGAATTGTTAGGGTTTTGGCAGTGGCTAAGTCCATATGAACTCGGTGGCTCCGGATAGGAAATTTCGGTGGGGCCGAGTTGGAATGTAGGGCCTGGACATATTTGGATGGAGAAAGTGGTTGAGGTTTTTGGAGCAATATCACTAAGCACTTTGACCAAAAAGATCATTAAGCAACACCTCATCACCTTTTAATAGTATTGGCTTTCCTATGGACTCAATGTGATCTTGGATCACTTAAACAAAAATGTAGAGTCTTGAGCTTTTACCAATCCTTGTCCTTAGCATTTTGACGGGTCCACATCTCTAGTCTATTCCATGCCTATCATTGAACATCGTGAAATATTTATCTTGAATGGACATTAGTTCAATGAGATATATGTTGTTATGAATTACCAAAACCACCCGGTGTGCTTTAGTATTCTTGAAGAAATTCTCTCTTGCTTCACTTAAATTAATTTGAGAGAAAGAAATATTTTTCTCATGATCTTCATTTATATATTTTTGGAGTAGCTTGTCATTTACTCTTGTGCTTCACTTATATCCTATAAGTAAATTGTTGAATAAATTGAATGTGATGAAGTTGAAATCATATCATGCCTAGTGGTAGCTTCACGTTGGGTTTAGAAAGTGAAATATTTTGAGGCTTGACAATCACAATATTGGTCATACAAGCAATTCACGAATAAATAGTATAAGGAAGAGAAATTTCACATGCAAATACACTATCTTGGAAATCTTTTGTGATTGTGAGCCCCCATCAAAATATTATGCCAAAATTGTTGACGTTGGACAAGGAAGACAACGTAATGGTTTATGTTTGTTCATATTCACATAGAAGTTATATTGTCATAGATCCTTCAACATGTGGAGCTTGCCCCCCATCTTTGCTAGCCAAAATTCCGCACCAAGTAGAGATACTACTTGTGCATCCAAAAAACCCTTAAACCCAAATCTTATTTTCAAGAGTCCACCATACCTACCTAAGAATTGAGCAAGATCTTTCAAGTAAGTTGTCATCGATGCAATAAGGCAATAAATATTGCTTCTAAAAGTGTTAGATCATTTAGTGTAAGAGAAAATTGAGCGTTGTACGAACTTGTGATGGTAAAGAAAAAAAGCGACAGACTGCATAATAAAGGTTGCTATCATAAGGGGCAATATAACGTGGCGTTCTTTTGCACTAAGGGGTTAGGCATACAAACAAATAAGCGCATGGCAACCTCTGCTTCCCTCTGCGAAGGGCCTATCTTTTACTTTTATGTATTTACTTTCATGCAAGAATCAAAGTTCTTCTCTCTATTCCTTTTTATTGCTCTCTTTTGGCAAGCATCATGTGGTGAGGAAAGATCTAGGCACATATGTCCAGTTGAATATGGGTGGCATGAGTTATTATTGTTGACATCACCCTTGAGGTGAATACGTGGGGAGGCGGAAAAATAAGCCCCTATCTTTCTATGTGTCCGGTTGAAACGTTTTGCTCATGTGTATGCGGTGAGTGTTAGCAATCATAGAAGACTATATGATGGTTGAGTATGTGGAGGTCTTACTTAGACTCTGTTGAATAAGTTGAATTACAATTGCTTGGCGACTGAGAACATAGGTTGTTGAGTTTCAAAAGAATTCATTGTTTGAACTTTAACATGCGAATTGGTTGCTACTTTAACATGAGATGTTTCATTAGAAAGAATTGTTGTTATGATGCTAGGAAAAGTGATTGAAATTATCATTGATCAAACTTGTGCACTTTGCTAGCATTCACACTTCATAAATTATATCTTTTATCATTTACCTACTCGAGGACGAGTAGGAATTAAACTTGGGGATGCTGATACGTCTCCAATGTATCTATAATTTATGAAGTATTCATGCTATTATATTATCATCCTTGGGTGGTTTACAATCATTTTATAGCAACTTTATATCATTTTTTGGGACTAACCTATTGACCCAGTGCCTAGTGCCAGTTGTTGTTTTTTTCTTATTTTTTACATCGCAGGAAATCAATATCAAACGGAGTCCAAACACCGCAAAACTTTTTGGAGATTTTTTATGGACCAGAACACCAAGGATGGGCCAGAGCAGCACCTGGGGGTGCCCCGAGGGGGGCACAACCCACTAGGGCGCGCCTGGAGGCCCAGGCGCGCCCAGGTGGGTTGTGCACACCTCGGTGGCCTCCCACACCCCCTCTTTGCCCTATAAAGTCCCAAATATTCCGAAAACCCTCAGGTTAAACCTAGATTAGAAGTTCCGCCGCCGCAAGGCTCTGTAGCCACCGAAAACCAATCTAGACCCTTTCCAGCACCCTGTCGGAGGAGGGAATCATCACCGGTGGCCATCTTCATCATCCCTACGGCCACCACGATGAGGAGGGAGTAGTCGACCCTCGGGGCTGAGGGTTTGTACTAGTAGCTATGTGTTTAATCTCTCTCTCTCTCTCTCTCTAGTGTTCTTGAGATGTCACGATCTTGATGTATCACGGGCTTTGTTAATATAGTCGGATCATATGGTGTTTTCCCCTCTCTATCTTGTTGTGATGAATTGAGTTTTTCCCTATGAGATTTCGTTGTTATCGGATTGAATACTTTTATGGATTTGAGAACACTTGATATATGTCTTGCAATTTAATACTCGTGGTGAAAATGGGGTATCATATTGATTCCCTTGATATATGTTTTGGCACTCAACTCGCGGATTCCCGAGGTGACATTGGGGTAATCTATGCATAGGGGTTGATGCACGTTCTTGTGTTTGTTTCTCCGGTAGAAATCTTGGGGCACTCTTTGATGTTCTTTGTGTTGGATTGAGTATTATGAATATGAATTTTCTTTGGTGTTATTTTAGTATGAACCCTAGGATAGATCAAACGGAAAGAATAGCTTTGTGTTATTTTAGTACGGACTCTTGAATAGATCGAACGGAAAGAATAGCTTTGAGGTGGTTTCGTACCCTACAAACAATTTATTCTTATGTTCTCCGCCAGATAGGAACTTTGGAGTGATTCTTCGTCGCACTTTGAGGGATGATTATATGATCCAATAATATTAGCATTGTTGAGAGATTGCACTAGTGAAAGTACGAACCCTAGACCTTGTTTCTAAGCATTGCAATACCGTTTTGTGCCCGTTTACTATTTGCTTCCTTGCCGTTTTTATTTATTCAGATTATAAAAATATATTTCTACCATAAATACTACACTTTTATGACCATCTCTTCGCTGAACTAGTGCACCTATACAATTCCATTGTATTGGGTGTGTTGGGGACACAAGAGATTTCTTGTATTTGGTTGCAGGGTTGTTTGAGGGAGACCATCTTCATCCTACGCCTCCCATGGATTGATAAACCTTAGGTCATCCACTTGAGGGAAAATTGCTACTGTCCTACAAAACTCTGCGCTTGGAGGCCCAACACGAGTCTACAAGAATAAAGTTGTGTAGTAGACATCAGAGCGCACAAAATGATATGAGTGAAATTATATGCATGCATCACGAAAAATATAAGTGAATGATCATACATAAATAATGATAGAGATAAGCATTAAGCACCACATGAAGTATAGTATGATCAATCACACATAATGAACGTAGTTTCTATACATATTCTCCCCTTTTGGCAAAAAGTACCAAAAAGTTCGAATAAGCATAGGACTACGCGGCTCTCTAGGCATGATCCTTGGTAGCTCCTGAAGGTGACTTCTGGCTGGTGGCTCCGGTGTGCATAGATGGCGTGGAGAGAAGAGCGTTCGCAAAAGCTTCGTCTGACGTCGGCTGGACAGGTGGAGTGGAGACTGGAGGTGGCATTGTAGCAGTAGCAGCAGGTGCAGAGTGAGTGGTCCTCGTGTCTGCAACTGGCACAACTGAAGATCTGGGTGCCCTGGGTACTATCTGAAACCTGTCAGTCGATGGTCTATCATCTCCACTGTCAGTGTCATCTCTGAGCTTCTCCACTATAGATTGTACCTCAGTAATCTTGACATCAAGATTATACATCTTGTCCTCAACTATCCGCTCTAAGCTTTCCTGGTTCTTGGCTAGGTTGGCCAGACTTTTCTCAATTCGCAGTGTTGCTTCAAGCAGATATGCCATTTGATCATTCTTTGTCTTGAGGTTGGCTATGGGAGCACTGGGTGCAGATGCCTCTTGTGCTGCTCTTGCTTTTGCCGCTACCTGGATTTCCTCACGAGCTTGAGAAGACGTGGGATGTGAAGAGTCCATCACTACAATGTTGTCCTCAAATTAAACTCAGGCTGCAGTGGAAGATGCTCACGATCAAGTAGATAAGTGCTCATTCCAACCTTGGAGTTGATGAGCAACTGGATATGAGGAGCAAATCCACATACCTCTTCAGATCAGTTGCGGTTCTCTTGATTGTCTCAAATATCAGGCTCATGACTTTGAATTTCTGTGGGGTGTCAAACTGATGTAGCAAGTATCATAAGCCATGAGAACTCTAGTAATCTCCTCATAAAAAGTATAACCTTCAGGAATACCTTCTAATATCTTACTTCTAACAAGAGTACTAGGGGTAGCAGGTGATTCATAATTTTTTCAGTAATTTTAGATTCTTTAGCTTTAGCAATATGAGCATCTAATAATTGACCAAGTGGCATAGTTTTATTAAGTAGAGTAGAAGCATCATCATTAATATCATCAAAGTAGAATCATTATCTATTACTTTCGACATATCAGATTGAATAGCAGGTGGTGGAGTCACAAGTTAACTCATAACAGAAGGTGAATCAAGTATAGAGCTAGTTGGCATTTCCTTACCTGTCCTCATTCTAGAGGGCATGATATTGGTCTTGGAGTCACTCAAATTCTTCATAGTGGATATAAATTGTGAAGGAAATATGCCCTAGAGGCAATAATAAAGTTGTTATTTTATATTTCCTTATATCATGATAAATTTTTATTATTCATGCTAGAATCGTATTAACCAGAAACTTGATACATGTGTGGACACATAGACAAAACACTGTGTCCCTAGTGAGCCTCTTCTTGACTAGCTCGTCAATCAAAGATGGTTAAGTTTCCTAACCATAGACATGTGTTGTCATTTGATGAACGGGATCACATCATTAGGAGAATGATGTGATGGACAAGACCCATTCATTAGCTTAGCATACTGATCATTCAGTTTTATTGCTATTGCTTTCTTCATGTCATATACATATTCCTTTGACTATGAGATTATGCAAATCCCGGATACCGGAGGAATACCTTCTGTGCTATCAAATGTCACAACGTAACTGGGTGATTATAAAGATGCTCTACAGGTATCTCCGAAAGTGTTTGTTGGCTCGGCATAGATCGAGATTAGGATTTGTCACTCCGAGTATCGGAGAGGTATCTCCGGGCCTTCTCGGTAGTGCACATAATAATAAGCCTTGCAAGCAATGTGACTAATGAGTTAGTTGTGGGATGATGAATTACGGAACGAGTAAAAAGACTCGCTGGTAACGAGATTGAACTAGGTATGAAGATACTGACAATCGAATCTCGGGCAAGTAACATACCGATGACAAATAGAATAACGTATGTTGTCATTACGGTACAACCGATAAAGATCTTCGTAGAATATGTGGGAACCAATATGAGCATCCACGTTCCGCTGTTGGTTATTGACCGGAGAGATGTCTCGGTCATGTCTACATAGTTCTCGAACCCGTAGGGTCCGCACGCTTAACGTTCGATGATGATTTTGTATTATATGAGTTATGTGATTTGGTGACCGAATGTTGTTCGGAGTCCCGGATGAGATCACGGACATGACGAGGAGTCTCGAAATGGTCGAGAGGTAAAGATTCATATATAGTACGATAGTATTTGGACATCGAAAGTGTTCCGAGGGTACCGGGTACGTATCGGTGTCGGTGTACAAAAGTAGGGGCTCTCCTTTTTGACCCCTTTACTTGTGCACGGGCAGTCAGAGCCGCGGCCACGACCGCACTGAGTGGGGCAGGGAAGGTGGCCAGAGCACAAGGCAAACAAAGCAACGCCAAGACCCAAAAACACTGAAGAGCAAAAGGGCGAGGTGGACTCCCCCGGCAAAGCCCTTGCTGGGGCGGTCTCCGTGGCCCCGGCAAGAGCCTTGCCGGGGCAGCTTGCCCAACACCAGAAGAGTGAGCCACCCTTGAGCCTAAGAGTCCCAAGCGCTGCCAACAACTACATTGGGTCCAAGGCTCGGGAGGCACATCTATGACGGCATGCAGATCTTCGTCAAGATCATAAACACACGAGATCAGATGAGGACTAGAAGACGATGACCCTCGGCGGCTCCTAGCTGAGGAAATCCACGAGACCCCCAGCGAGCACCTTGCCGGGGACGACCGTGATGCCATGGCAAGACCCTTGTCGGGGGGCATCAACGGGGCAACAGCTAGGCCCTCGCCTGCCAGGACACCACCGCCGTCCCCATGCAGCTGCCAGCTCAACCAGCTGGACAGGCAGCTGCGTGGCGATGAGCAGCCTCTACACCGACCCAGCAAGCACCTGTGTAGTGACATGCAGATCTTCATGAAGGCTCCACCACCGCGCCAGCCCAGCAGCCAGCCAACGTGGCGCCACGACGCCTCGTCAGCTCGGACGCGTGTTGAAGCCAGGCGAGGCAGCGACAGCTGGGACGTGCTTCCTTGCCGTCCCCGATAAAGCGAGAGGGGCACGTCGGCAGCGCATTAAATGCGTTTGTCCGACGGTGCCAGAGGATAGACTCATCCACTGTACACCTTTCCACCTCCTGTGTGCCACTGTGGCAACCCCTTTTTGTCTATAAAAGGAGGCCCGAGGCGACCAGGAGAAGGATTCGGATCCTTTGGGCAAGTCACACCTCGTAGCTAGCTCAAGAACACAAGAACACTCAAATACATCCACCAAAGCAGGACTAGGGTATTACGCACCTCCGCGGCCCGAACCTGGGTAAACGATCTGTGTGCTTCCTATCAGACCCGTTCTTTGCACAACCCCGCGCCCGCCAACCGTGGAAGGGATCCTAGTGATTCCATAGGTGTCGATTTCCCCCGACAACTTTGGCACGCGAGGTAGGGGGCGCAGTTGTGAAAATCCGGTCTAGCGGTTAGCCTAGCAGTTCTTCATCGCCATGGCTCCTAAGAATAAGATGATCACGGTGATCGGTTCATCCGGAGCCGGACGGCCCGTACCGGTGCGGGCGAGCAGCGGGCCGGTCGCGGACAGAACCCGAGGCGTGGCCCGCGAGCACCAACATCGCTCTGGCAGTCGGAGCCAGGCGAGCGGCATCGTTCGTGCACAAGACGACGAGCCGCACGTCGCTGGACCTGAGGACGGAGCCGGGCCCCCCGCAGGCGGCGGGGGGCCCTCCAGAGGTGGCGTCGTGCCACCTATGGGTGGCGCAACAACATCCAGGATGCCTGCGCCGGCGCCCACGATGCGCTCTTTCCAGGGTGCGCGCGACGAGCAGCGCCGCCATGCTGAGGACCCCGGGCGCCGCCGTGGTAAGAGCCCCGTGCATCACTCGCGGGACGGAGGGAGCCAACATGCCCGCCTAAGTGCTGGCGGAAATGGCATACAACCGCAGGGCCGTGATGGAGCTCCTTTTAACGTGGTTAGGAGTCGGAGCATGCCACGGTCCACGCAGCTTTCGCCGCCGCCCACACCGGCGGAAGCTTTGGCGCGCGCGCACTTGCTCCTCGACTTCCCTCCTGCTGCGGAAAAGCTCGACGAGTGGAGAGCCACCATCCGGAGCCTCATCGGTGTCGCCAACCAAGATGAACCGCGACCAGCGGGGCCCTCGGGCCGACGCTCTGTCGAGCCACCGCATGCCAGCGGTGGAAGGACCGGGGGTGCTGCAGCCACGGTGCACTCTCCTCC
The DNA here is from genome assembly GCF_002575655.3 of Aegilops tauschii subsp. strangulata. Taxonomy (NCBI): domain Eukaryota; kingdom Viridiplantae; phylum Streptophyta; class Magnoliopsida; order Poales; family Poaceae; genus Aegilops; species Aegilops tauschii. The sequence goes on along the minus strand of NC_053035.3, from coordinate 202,411,892 downwards.
TCCACGCCAGCCACCACGGGTGTCGATCCGTCGTGATGACGCTTGCGATAACATTTCCATAGTGTCGTCCGACCCAACATTTCCATAGCGTCGTCCGACCCACGGACCCACCACGACCAGCGCCAAGTTCTTCGGGAGCGAGCCCATGAAGACGCTCGAACCACCATCGAGCGCCGGCACGATACAAGCCACCAATCAGATAGGTGGGCGGGACCCACTATGGACCACCCAGCACCGGGAGGCTCCGGCGGCCTACCTTACGAGGTGGGTTGCCCAGCCTTTACCCGTGAGCTACGGCAGTTCCAGTGGCCGTCCCACCGCACATTCAAGCCTGACGTCAGTGAAAAGTACAACGACAAGACCCATCCGTCAGAGTTCCTCAGCATCTACACCATCGCGATGCAAGCCGCTGGAGCTCGTGACGATAAGGTGCTTGCCAATTACTTCCTGTTGGCCATGAAACCCAACATCATGTCTTGGTTGATGCACTTGCCAGCGGATTCCATTTCTTCTTGGTCGGATCTGTGTCATGATTTAGTTGGTGCCTTCACTAGGAGCCACCAAGCTCATGGCCAGGCGAGTGATTTGCATATCATTCCCTAGAAGGAAGGTGAAAGCCTGCGCAAGTACATACAGAGGTTCAGCCGAGTGCAATACAACATCCCAGATGTTCATCCCGCTGTCGTGATCAGCGCATTCCATCAGAATGTGCGCAACCGCAAGATGCGCGAAGAGCTGGCGATGAACAAGGTCAAGGATGTGGCCGAACTTTATGTTCTGGCCGATAGATGCGCCCGAGCTGACGAGGGAAGGAAGTACCCCGGCGAGGACGCCGGCGCGGAAACCAACTCGAGGACGAAGATACCGCCGCCCCGACAAAGAAGGGTCGGCGCCGCAACAGGAAACGCAAGGACAAGACCGTGCTTGCCGTCTAGGATCCGAGGACACGAACGTTGTTTGCTGAAAAGCAAAAAGCTGAGTATGAGAGGTGGGATAAGGAGAAGGGCCAGGATGGTGCCGAGGGATCCGGCAAGAAGCGTGGCGGCCAAGGAGGTCGCCGCGGCAAGGATAACCAGCAAGAGAGGCCCACTTGGGACCGCGACAAGAAGCAGGAAGGCGATGATCATGACGAAGACGACGAGTCCGGCGAGCATGAGTTCCAGAAGGCTATAGAGGCCATGTGCGTCAATGGTGGAGCCTCGCTACATACCTCTCACCGCCAACTCAAGCAGTGGGCGCGTGAGATCACAGCAGCAGAGCCATCATTCGGCGCTCAGAAGCCACTGAAGTGGTCCAACACGGCTATCATCTTCGACACCGAGGACCACCCTGATCGCACAACTGCGGTCGGGTCTTTGCCATTGTTGGTTTCACCAACGATACGCAACCTCAAGGTGAACAAGATGCTACTCGACGGCGGGGCCGGTCTGAACTTGATCTCGCCCGTTGTGATCAAGAGGCTGCAAATTCCTGATGGAGACCACGAGGAGACAGGCACGTTTCAAGGGGTCAATCCGGGAAGGAGTCAGCCGAAAGGCAAGGTCACGCTGCCTGTGATGTTTAGAGGCGAATTCAACTACAGGACGGAGAGGATTGCCTTCGATGTAGCCAAGATCCTCTTGCCCTACAATGGGATCCTCGGCCGCCCGGCACTAGCCAAGTTTATGGCGGCATCGCATTACGCCTACAACACGCTGAAGATGCCTGGCCCGATGACCATCATCACCGTCCCCTACAACAAGAAGGACGCGCTAATCTGCGCCGACCTACTCTACGGGGAAGCAGTTGCAGCGACTGTCGCCAAGGCACTTGCTCCTGCCGCTGAAGCCCCGGGAGGGAAGAAGAAGACCGGCAAGACCTATCGCACCCACTCCGGCATGCGCACCTCTTCGGAGTGTTGTGCCGCCGTCGAGGACGTGCCAGAGAGCTCCACCGGCAAGAGCAAGAAATCCAGAGCTGCACCACCAAAGACCAAGAAGGTGTCTGTCAAGGAGGATTGCACGGGAGGGGCTTTCACCATAAGCTCCACCCTCGACAGCAAATAGGAAAGCGCGCTCATCACTTTCCTGCAGGCGAATGTTGATGTGTTTGCATGGCAAGCATCCGACATCCCCGACGTTCCCAGGGAAGTGATTGAGCACCATCTTGCTGTCTCTCCCCATGCGCGACCCATCAAGCAGAAGGTCAGGAAGCAGGCTTTGGAACGGCAGGAGTTCATCACAGAGGAGATCAGGAAGTTGGAAGCGGCAGGGTTGGTGAGAGGAGTGCTCCATCCGACGTGGTTGGTCAATCCGGTGGTGGTGCGCAAGGCAAACGGGAAGTGGAGGCTGTGTATTGACTACACACATATCAATAAGGCTTGTCCTAAGGATCCTTTCCCGTTGTCGCGCATCGACCATATTATTGACTCCACTGCCGAGTGTGATCTGTTGTCATTCCTTGACGCCTACTCAGGCTACCACCAGATCTTCATGACAAGACAAGACAAAGAGAAGACAACATTCATCACCCCATGTGGTACGTATTGCTTTTTACGGATGCCTTTCGGGTTGAAGAGTGTTGGCTCAACGTTAGCAAGGACAGTCCAAATTGGTTTTGAGCCCCGCTACATAGAAATATGGAAGCTTACATGGATGACATAGTGGTCAAAACCAAGGACAGGGAACACTTGTACAAGACTTAGAAGAGACATTTGCAAACCTGCACAAGATCAACCTCAAGTTGAACCCTGAGAAGTGTGTCTTCGGCGTTCCGTCTGGCAAGCTTCTCGGGTTCTTTCTGTCACAGCGTGGGATTGAGGCAAACCCGGACAAGATCAAGGCTATCGTGAAAATTGAGGCGCCCAAGCGGATCAAAGATGTGCGTCGACTCACTGGCTGCGTAGCAGATTCATCTCCAAGTCTGCCGAGCGCGCCCTTCCCTTTTTCAAAATCTTGAAAAAGGCGGGACCAATGGAATGGACCCCAGAGGCTGAAGTAGCGCTACAGGATTTGAAGAAATACCTCTCCTCTACGCCGATACTAGTTGCACCTAAACCACAAGAGCCATTGCTGCTATACCTAGCGGCAACAAACCAAGTGGTCAGCGCCGCGCTAGTGGCACAGAGGGAGGTTGATGAAGAGGCAGTGGCAATGACAGGGCCTGGCGCCGGCAAGGCGGGCCCCCCGGCAGAGCGTGGTGCCATCAGGACGGGGTCCGCACAGCCAAATGAAGTGGTGCAGAAGAAGATGATGATGCAGCACCCGGTCTACTTCGTCAGCTCCCTCTTGCAGGGGGCTAGCTCGAGGTATTCCGGTGTGCAGAAATTGCTCTTCGGCCTCCTCATGGCCTAGAAGAAGCTGCGTCATTACTTCCAAGCCCAGGAAGTCACCATCGTCACCCGCCTCCCGTTGCAACGAATATTGCATAACCCAGACGCAACCGGGAGTATCGTGGAGTGGGCCTTGGAGCTGTCGAGCTTTGGTTTGAAGTTTGAAAGTACTTCGACAATCCAGAGCAGAGTCTTGGCGGAGTTCATTGCGGAATGGACCTCAACGCGTGACAAAGAGATCCAGGAGACCACTCTCCCCGGCAAGGAGGCAAGTCGCGACTGGATCATGTACTTTGACAGGGCTTTCTCGCTGCAAGGCACCGGTGCTGGTGTGCTGCTTGTCGCACCCACCGGAGAGCACCTCAAGTATGTGATCCAGATGCACTTTCCTAGGGAGATGTCCACAAACAACACTGCTGAATACGAGGGGCTGCTTGCCGGTCTCAGGATCGCGGCAGACCTCGGGATTAAGAAGCTCATCGTCAGGGGTGATTCACAGCTAGTCGTCAGGGAGGTCAACAAAGATTGTCAGAGCCCATTGATGGAGGCCTACGTAGATGAGGTGAGGAAGCTGGAAGAGCGCTTTGACGGTATACAAGCGGAGCATGTTACCCGAGTGGAGAACGACATCGCCGATTACCCGTCGAAGCGCGCTGCGTTCAAGCTACCTGTGGAACCAGGTACTTTTGTGCTCCGGTTAACTCAGCCATCCGTTGAACCATCAACAGAGCAGAACAAGCGGAGGAAATCAGGCCCCGGCAAGTACTTTCCCGCCGAGCCCCCTAGGGCCGCCGGCAAGGATGTTGCCATGACTGAGCCTGCCGGGGGGCAACTGACTGCGGCGGGGCGTCAAGCCCTGGCCATAGAGACGACCGCTCCCATGGCCGAAGAAATGCCTTTAGTCCTTGTCGTCGAGCCCCAGGCTCCGGCATGGGCACAACATACCGTCCGATTCCTCCAAACAGGGAGCTTCCTGAGGAGCAGGAAGAAGTGAAGAAAGTAGCCCGTCGGTCTGCTATGTATCAGTTCGTCGATGATGTCCTGTACAGGAAAAGATCGAACGGTGTGAAGTTGAAGTGCATTCCCCGGGAGGAAGGATTGGAGCTGTTGGCGGAGATACACGGAGGCATATGTGGCTCCCACATAGGGTCGAGGGCCCTTGCCGGCAAGGCGTACCGGCAAGGTTTCTTCTGGCCCACTGCCCTCCAGGATGCAACGGCACTAGTAACCAAGTGTGAAGCGTGTCAGTCCCATTCGAAGAAGCTTCATCAAACAGCTCAAGCCCTTCAAACAATTCCTCTCTCCTGGCCATTTTTCGGTCTGGGGGCTCGACATACTGGGCCCTTTCCCCCGTGCTATCGGGGGCTTTGAGTACTTGTACGTTGCAATCGACAAGTTCACAAAGTGGCCGGAGGTGGAGGCAGTGAGGAAGGTGACAGCATAGTCAGCCGTCAAGTTCTTCAAGGGCTAGTCTGCCGTTTTGGTGTGCCAAACAGAGTCATCACTGACAATGGCACGCAGTTCACAAGCCACACCTTCATGTAGTACATCCAAGACCTCGGCAGCAAGGTCTGTTTCGCTTCCGTGGCACACCCACGGAGCAACGGCCAAGCGGAGAGGGCAAATGATGAAATACTGCGAGGCCTGAGGACCAAGACTTTTGACAGGCTGCACCAGAGCGGAAGGCGCTGGATTGATGAGTTGCCGGCGGTTCTTTGGTCGATCAGAACGACGCCAAATCGAGCCACCGGCCAGACACCCTTTGCCCTGGTATACGGGGCAGAAGCAGTTCTCCCCACGGAACTCACATACAGGTCACCTCGAGTGCTCTCTTATGACGAGCTTGAGCAAGAGAAATTGCGGCAAGATGATGCAACGCTCCTCGAGGAAGATCGTCTTTGGGCGGGTGTGAGAGCAGCACGCTACTAGCAAGCCTTGTGCCGCTACCATAGCCGCAAGGTTCATGCCCGAAGCTTTGAGGAAGGCGACCTTGTTCTTCGGCGTGTTCAATCGGCCAAGAATTCCAACAAGTTGACACCGAAGTGGGAAGGCCCTTATCGGGTAATACGAGTCACCAGGCCCGGCGCAGTCCGCCTGGAGACCGAAGATGCTATTCCAGTGAGCAACTCCTGGAACATTGAACATCTTCGCAAGTTTTACCCAAGGCGCGGTTACCGCCCCCCCCCCCCGGCAAACCACCTTTTGTACAAGCCTTGCCGGCAAGGCATGTAACCCTCTATACAAGGCCAGGCGCAGACCCTGAGCATAAATAAATGAATCGCTAGCGCCCTAAGTTTTAGCATGCATGCTAGGTTAAGTCTCTCCCTCGGTTAGGGTTGATAGTGCTTAGCGGCGACTAACCCCTAGCATAGAGGTCGAGTGCGCGTCTCTCTGTTCCTTTCCGTCCTCTTTGGTTCGCAGGGTACATGGACGTTTTTGCTGAGCTATTTGGAAGAAAGAGGACAAGTCGGCGCTCCGACCCCGGCAAGCCGAGATTGCCGGGGGCTGCAACCACAAGGATCCAACCCCGGCAAGCCAAGGTTGCCGGGGGCTGCAGATCCCTTATTATGCACTTCCGTATGAAGTTGGGACGTATGAAACCTTGTTTTGCTCCTAAACCACCGTGCTCCCCCTTCTCTTGCGCCCAGGTCCCTGGGTCAGAGTCGGGTCGTAGTCGCGGTGGCAAGGAAATAAACGAAGGGCCTAACTCTACTTCGCCCCTACCTCCGGCAAGAGCGTGAGAATGGTCGGCTAAAGTAAAGGGACGGCAAGGCCAGTTGCCGGGCGACTGTGTTTACCTTAAAAATAACAAGGATTCATTCCTTGGCATGGGCCTCGCTCACGCACAAAGAACCCGGCAAGCACCCTTTTTCATTAAAAACATCCCATACAGGTAGAACTCATACGGAATAAAAAAAACATGAGCAAGGGGATTACAAGTCTTAAAATTAACAAGTGCCCGCAGGCTTACAAACTAAAAAGAGATAAGATGCCCGTAATCCCTTTCTTGTCCCTCTCTTCAGAAGGTGGAACAAGATAGCGGGAGGGCAAAAAGAGCGCCTAGGCGAGGTGCGAGCAGCAGAAGGCACCAAGAGGACATCCCGATGCCAGGAGGGAAGCTGGAAGATGAGGCAGCGGGCCGGCAATACGCGATGAAGGCGTCGGTGCCCGCGTACTCCGACTTGACGGCTGCCACCCGCCTTCTTCGCCTTCCCCGACCCTCCTACGCCAGCCGCCCAAGGAGTTGATGGGGAACCCACCGATCGAGAGCTTGACGAGGAAGGCACTACAGGAATTAGCTACTTTGTCGTCTCCCACGGCAGACGGCAAAGGCAAGGATAGCGGACGGCAAAGGCCTTTGCCGTCTGCCGCGGACGGCAAAAGGCTCCGGCAAAGTAGGCATCGGTAAAGAGCTTCTTTGCGGTCTGCTTTCTGAAGCGGACGGAAAAGGGGCCTTTGCCATCAGCGGCTGACGGCAAGAAAGCCGACGACAATAAATGTGATGTTAGTCCGTTAGGCGGCTAACGACAGCCTTTGCCGTCTGCCGCTGACGGCAAAGAGCATCCGGTCTTTGCCGTCTGTCGAATGACGTCAGCTGGACGTCACTGCGAGACAAGCCTTTGCCGTCTGCTGCTGTAGGCAAATGTGGGCATTCTTTTCTGTCTGCCACTGTAGGCAAAGCCTTTGCCGTCCGCCGTTGTAGGCAAACTGACCAAATGGGTCAGCTCCCAGGGAGCACAGGTGGCCGCCGCGTGGCTTCTTTGCCGTCCACGGCAGACGGCAAAGGAGCCTTTGCCATCAGGGGCTGACGGCAAAGGTGCCTCTTTTTTCTGTTTTTTTAAATCCAACAATTTTCACAGCTAATATATGACATATATATATATTTCACAGGGTTATTTAACAGCAAACATATGACATATCCAGCACAGAAGTTTCATCGTGCATACATATATAGTTCCATCCATTCATACATAGCAAGTTGCACATACACATTGTTCCATCCATACATATTACAATGCAAAGTTTCATCAAGATAGCAAGTTCCATCATAGCAAGCTAGAAGAATACTAGAGGAGAATGAAAGAAAAAACAAGCACTCCATCATAGCAAGCTAGCTTCCGTGAAGTGAATGAAATCTGCAAAATGGCAAATAAGAAAGTTAGAAAAAGGTGACTAGAAGAAGAAGTATATGCCATTTATGAGCTAACTTAGGTGAAAAGGATCATTTATGAGCTAACTTAGTTGAAATGGATCGTTTATGAGCTAACCTAGGTGAAATAGATCGTTTATTAGCTAACTTAGGTATAATGCATCATTTTAGAGCTAACCTAGGTAAGATGGGTCATTTTGGAGCTAACCTAGGTGACATGGATCGTTTTTTAGCTATGTTAGGTGAAATGGATCGTTTATGAGCTAACCAAGGTGAAATAGATCGTTTATGATGTAACTTATGTAAAATGCATCATTTTAGAGCTAACCTAGGTGTGATGGGTCATTTTGGAGCTAAACTAGGTAAAATGGATCGTTTGTGAGCTAACCTAGGTGAAATGGATCGTTTATGAGCTAATCTAGGTAAAATGGGTCATTTTAGAGCTAACTTGGGTAAAATGCATCATTTTGGAGCTAACCTAGGTAAGATGGGTCATTTTGGAGCTAACCTAGGTAAAATGGGTCATTTTAGAGCTAACATAGGTAAAATGGATCATATTGGACCTAGTCTAGGTAAAAATGGGTCATTTTAGAGCTAACTTGGGTAAAATGGATCATTTATGAGCTAACTAAGGTATAATGGGTCATTTTAGAGCCAACTTAGGTAAACTGGATTGTTTATGAGCTAACTAATCTAATTATGCCATTTTTGACATAAGTAAGCTAAGTACATGTCATTATTGAGCAAACCTAGTTAACTAAGCATATTAGAGCTGACTTAGGTCATTTTGGAGGAAACAAATCTAAGTATAGATCTTTTTAGAGCTAACTTAGGTAAAATGGATGGTTTTGGAGGTCAGTAAGCTTATTAAGTCATTTTGGAGGAAAAGAAGCTAACTCTAGGTCATTGTGGTAAGCATATTGGAGGAAATAAGGCTAAGTCTAGGTCTTTATGCATTTGTTAAGCAAAACACAAGAGAAACTTACCATGATCATGGAGGTGTAGGAGCGGGCTGGCTCGTGCCGGTAGCTCGAGAAGGATCGTGCGATGCTTGTCTGGAGTTACGCTGCACCAAAGATCATTTCCAATGTCTCGTTAGCATGATGACACTCAAATGTTAAGACTAGCAAGTAATGTCCATTCAAATTAAACTCACCGTGGTCCCAGGAGCAATCACTGGCATCGGCGGAGCGGTCTGACCGGTCTTCTCGCACACCGACTGCACATTCGGTTTTGACAACTCAGTCATACTAGTTAGTAATGAGACAAACACTACATGAATGTTTTAGCTAATCTGCAGAAGAAACTTACCACAAGGAGCTCGTACATGGCCCTTGCCTGCATGTCATTCCGTACCCTGTCCTCCTCCAACATCGTTGTCGTCCTCTCCTCCAACTCCCGCTGCCTCTCCGCCGCCTCCGCCAGAAGTTTCTCCGTTCTATCTCTCTCACACTGTATAGAAGCCTGCAACACCACTCCTCGTTACCATTTGTAATCATTGATGGAAGCACAGACAATGTAATGGAGAAAGATAGCTAAGTACGTATAACTAACCTTGATGGCGATTTGGACTGGCCATTCACGAGGCCTTATCTCAGGAGCGGAGCTCGACTGGCGCGCCTTGATCTCCGGGAGAGTGCTAGGACAACGGATAAGTCCATCTCCAATGGCTATGGAGCCATGGGACCTCCCGCCACCAGATATCATCACCAGCTCTGGATCAATGGGACCCTGGCCCTGGTTAAAGTCCTCCCCTTTCCTCGCCTTCCCCTCATCTCTATATTTCACGAGCTTGTCGTGGGAGGAGATGTTGGTGAAGTTGTTTGCATCATCGAGGTCAGACGGAGAGAATGCCTTGACTTTCTTGAAGGAGGCAGTGTGGGCCATGGCATACAGGTCATACACCTCTGGCACCCTATCCGCCTTATTGTAGCGTGCCTGAAAGAGAGAAACAAAGTAAATTAGTAATTAAAGGGCTCAAGATAGCATGATGAATGAATTGCATGAATCATGAAGCAAACCACATACCTAGTTCTGCCCGAACTAATATAAGTTGGAGCTGCCTTGATGGTGTGGCACACCTTCCATTTGGGCACGTTTGTCCTTGGCCGCGTTGTGGACGGCTAGCCATTCTTTTGAGCACCACTCATTGACCAACACCTCCCAACAATCCATCCGATCCGCACACCATCTCGGAGGCGCCTAAGGTAGCAAATAGAAACTTGAGCGCTACGGCTATGAATTACTAAATGAAGGAAGTAAGTACAAGGCCTTAAGAATTACCTTCATGTACTGCTCCTTACTCAGGAACTTACCGCGGCACGCCGTCTTGGGCTTCTTAACACGCAAGGCGTAGTAGCCTCGAACAGCCAACACCCGAGCCTCGTGCCGTAAGTTCTGTAGTAGGCGCTTGCAGACGTTCTCGATAACATTTGCCGCCGCCTCCTTGTATCCCTCCTCACACATGTACAATGTCTGCAATCAAATGAGACAATATTGATTAGTACAATTAATAACTAGCTAGTTGAAGATTTTTAAATGTGTAAGGAGAAATTACCTAGAACTTTCTGATCACCACGTCTGCCCTCGTGTTGCACAAGACACCGTCGATAATCTCACCCGGCGGGGCCGGGGCAGCCAAGTAGTGCTCCCAGCTCAATCCAAGCTCTGGAAGCCAACCCTCACCAGGCAACGTGACAAACCCCAGGAAGTTTTGCTGGCAAAGCACTCCAAGGACGGAGTTGGGCCGGCGGACACTATGATGGTGGTCCCAACCCCTACAGCATGAGAAGGCCAACACATTAGATATTTGAAGAAACGTGAATGCAGAAGGTACAAAAAGATTAAATGCACTTACCTCTCCCCATCAGGGAAAATCAACCACCTCTGCTCGCGGGTCGCCGGCACGGACGGGAGCCTTGTACAACCACGCTGGTAGACGGTGCCCCCCTCCTCCTCAATATCAGTCGGCTTCCCGCCGTCATCAGCATGGCCACTCGGCCCCTCAGGCTCATCCGGCCAGGTACCCCATCTAGACGTGTGCTCCTCCGGGGTCTCGTGGGCCGAAGGCCCGTCGACCCAAGGCTCGTGGGCAGAAGGCCGGTCGACCCGAGGCTCGTGGGCTGAAGGCTCGTGGACCGGAGTCCGTGTAGCCTCCTCCTCGGACGAGTCCACCCTAGCAGTCACGTGCTCGGGTGAAACAACTGGGGGTGGCGGCGAGGAAGGCGCCCTAGCAATCACCCTACCTCCTCTCCCGCGACCACGTGCTCCAACTCCTCTCATATTCCCTCCCTTACCTCGTCCCCTGCTGGGCACCGCTATCGACGAAGAATGGCCCGGCGGTGTCGCCATACTGTCCAGCAACGCTCGGCGGAGAGGTGCGTGTGGAATGGAAGACCTCCCACCACGCGCCGACAAAGAAGGGGCCTCGGAGCGCTCCCGACAAGCGCCCACCATCTTTCAACACCTGCCATGACAAAGAGTAAACGAAATTAGTACAACATTAAAAAATACCGACATGAATAATAATATGTATATCACTTAAGTGTATCATCATCAAGTACAACATAAAAAAATTGAATACCTGACACTACTAATAATCTCGATCACTATCATCAATAAATGCATAATCATCATCATCACTATAATCAATGACGGGCTCATAGGGTTCAGTGGCATCAACATGTGGAAGGCCACCTTGACGTAATCGGTCAAGCATTGACAGGTCATCCGCAACAGTAACCTCTTCTTGTTCCGGCTCTTCTTGTTCCTCCTCTGGGTTGATGTCGGATTCACTGTTGCTGTCTACTTCAATGTTTTGGGGTGAAGTATAGCGGTTCTTGAAACGCTTTTTGGAAAGACGTGTCTCTTGGAATAATTCTCCTTCATATGTGTCTGGGTTAATGTGAGGTTCATAATCCTCTTCCTTTGGGGGAGATAGTCTAGCACGTGGCGGCACTTCATAAACGACATCCCAACCTTTCAGATTTGGATTAGTTTGGCAGGCCCACGGTAGATAGAATACTTGGGTCGCCTGTTGAGCCGTAATATAGACATCAGGAACATCTAAATGGGTGCTTTGTTTGATTTCAACTAGCCCTATATGTTCATGAGTCCTTCTAGTCTCCTTCGGCTGAAACCAATAACATTTGAAGAGTACGACATTCGGTGGGTTGTCACCATAGAATAGAAGTTCATAAATTGCTTCAACTCTCCCATAATACTCGGTACCTCCTTCGCCGATAGTAGATACACAACAATTTGTAGACTTTCGGTCGGCCATAGATAGCTCTTTGCCATAGGTACGAAATGGTGAAATTACCGTTTGTTTGAACCAAGAGATGAAACCGGGATAACCGCCTCCTTGCTTTGCGAGAAGCTCATACTCTTCGACGGAATCCTTTTGGATGACCGCTCCATACGAGAATATGGCGACGTATCGACTGTATGAAATATCCAGGAATAAGAGCAGTTCAAAGGAAATAGAAGTTGCAAAACAATGTACTGAGAACTTACTCGATGTACGGCCGCACTTCTGTCAGGTTGTTGAGGATATACAACGTAATGGTCCGCCATTCTTTGTTATCCAAAGATACTGGTTTCGAACCACTAGCTGGTGCGAGATTCCCTTTGAATAGGCTGAGGTTGGATCCACCCTTTTCAGGTTCGTCAGCATTGTACCGAGGCTTCGGATTATGCAAATGACGATTTTTGGCTTCGTAGTGTGCTGTCACGAAGTTTGCCGCCTCCTCAGTGATGAATGCCTCAGCCATCGATGCTTCAATTCTACGTTTATTTTTACAATTTTTTCGAAGCATCTTCTGCATCCTCTCAGTTGTGTAGCACCAACGATTTTGCACGGCCCCCCCAATCTTGCCTCGGTCGGGAGATGCAAAATCAAATGCTGCATTGGATTAAAGAAGCCCGGTGGAAATATCTTCTCTAACTTGCAGATCAACTCCGGCGCCAACTCTTCCATTTTTTCTAGTACGCTAGGCGATAGTTCTTTCGCACAAAGAACACGGAAGAAATAGCTGAGTTCTGCCAGTACTAGCCATTCATCCTCAGGGATGAAGCCACGCAACATTACCGGCATTACCCGCTCAATCCATATGTGCCAATCATGACTCTTGAGACCAAATATCTTCAATTTATCAAGACTCGCTCCCCTCTTTAGATTCGCTGCATACCCATCGGGGAACATCAACTGCATTTTCACCCACAAGAAAATTTCCCTCATAGCTGGCCTTCCAAGATTGAACCATGCCTTTGGCTTCATCCAATTCTGCTTTCCTTTCGGTTCTTTCATGTTTTGTAACGGCCTATCACATAGTGCCTCCAGATCGACTCTAGCCTTAGTATTATCCTTTGACTTCCCATCTATGCCGAACAATGTACCAAAAAGTGCCTCGGCGATATTCTTCTCAGTGTGCATCACGTCGATGTTGTGTGGGCAAAGGAGGTCTTTGAAGTAAGGCAGATCCCATAAGCATGTCTTGTGAGTCCAGGCGTGCTTAGAATTATACCCCTTGAAGTACCCTGGACGCTCTGGATCTGGCTTGAGAGCGTTTAACTGATCCAGGGTCTGTTGGCCTGTCAACGTAGGTGGTGCAGAGTTTTTGACAACTCTACCTCTGATGAAGTTCTTCTTGTCTTTCCTGAACTTATGGCGAGGATCGAGGAACTGTCTATGCATGTCGAAGCAAGAAAACTTGCAACCGGCCTGAAGCCAACGAAACTCAAGAGCTCCCTTGCATGTGGGGCACGGGAACCTTCCATGCACACACCAGCCAACGAATAGCGCATACGCCGGCAAGTCATGCGTCGAGTACATGTACCAGACACGCATTATGAAGTTCCGTTTGCTATAGGCGTCGTATGTCTTGAACCCATTATCCTAGACTTCTTGCAATTCATCCTTAAGCGGCTGCATGTACACATTCATATTTTTCCCCGGATAGTTGGGCCCTGGAATTATCAACGTCAGGAAAATGTTCTTTCTTTGCATAATCTGTCCGGGGGGGAGATTGAGTGGGAAGACAAATACGGGCAACCAACTGTATTGGGCTGCCGTCAGACCAAACGCACTGAACCCATCCATGCTGATGCCGACTCGAGGATGCCTCGGATCTGCCGCTTTGTCAGCATGTAATTCATCAAACTTTTTCCACGCAACACCATCCGATGTGTGTACGATCATCAGATTCCCATCTGCATCTACTTCGGTTCTTTTGCCCGTTTTGTGCCATGTCATCTGTCTGGCCGTCTCTTCGACCATGAAAAGACGTTGAAGTCTTGGTACGATTGGCATATACCGAAGAACACTAACGGGGATTTTGGTCTGTGTCTTCTCACCCATACCATTGTCTACCACAACATACCTGGAAGACTTGCAAATGGGACAATAGTTCAAGTCCGCATAGTCAAGCCTAAATAAGACACATCCTTTCTCACAGGCATGTATCTTCTCATAGGGCATCTTCAGTGCACGGAGGATTTTGTCTGACTGGTACAGGTTTGCAGGCATTACATGGCCTTTGGGTAGAAAGCGTCCAAATACTGTCATCATTGCGTCGTAGCATTCTCTGCCCAAGTTGAACTGAGCCTTCAGAGCCATTACTTGTGAGATGGCATCCAACTGACAAAGCTTAGTGTGCTCATCGAGCGGACGTTTTGAAGACTCCGACATTTCATTGAAGGCCTTTGCAGATTCCTCCATCTCCTCGTCCGAATCCCGAGCATCATCGAAGTCTTGCACCATGTTTTCCATCCCGGTACCATGCTCGTCGGTGCGACGATGATCCACCTCAGCTCGGTCACGTTGGGCAGACTCACCATGATATGTCCACACCGTATAATCGGGCGTAAAACCACTCTTCTGCAGGTGTTTGCCCATTTCAGCCTCTGTCCTCTTTTCCCAATTGCCGCACCGTAAACAGGGGCACCAGGTTTTCCTCTGGCCATTTGCAAATGCGGCTTGCACAAACCCCTTGGTTTTTGTGAACCGTTCAGTGCTCCATTTGTTCTAACCAGTGTGAACGGTGTACATCCACGCACGATCACTCATCTTGACTTTCAGAGCTACTGGACACACACAAAATGTATATATTCATCAGTTGATCTACTTTGTCAATTTTATTACGTCCATGCAACCTACACTCTAATAGGTAATGATAGGTCCTAATCCCACCCGAGTATGTGTAGATTGGGTTCATTTTCCCATGCTATGCTCCGGATCCAACGCAAAATTTCGGCAGCACCTCCCCGCTGTTCTCCTGATACACGTCTCTGCAATAAACAGAGAGGATGTGTACCCGGAGAACAACAGGGGAGGGACTGACGAAATTTATGCGTCGTACCCGGAGCAAAGCATATGGGAAAATGAACCCAATCTACACATACTCGGGCTGTCCATGGATAGCGTTGGACAATTCGAAAGAATCACGGTTATAAATATGAAATGCATGCATATTTATAACTATAACGCTTTCGAATGGGAGACACATATTGGTTACACATACTGATGATTCAAGACAGATATATAGCTAGCTATCAAGTTTCATCGGCACGAACACCGGAACAGAGCAAATAATTAAGGGGGGGAGGACATGTCATTTGTGCTCACCCACGAACGAAGGGGCAGAGCTCGTGAAACACACGGGGAGGTCGTCGAACACCAAACCTCGCAGCGATGAAACAACTGCACATTTAAATCTAACCGATCAACACAGTTATATATGATGTTTTTCATAACAAAATCGAAAAATATATGACCTAACTCATAATTCACAAATATATGACCCCGTCGGCCTCTGGAAGGCCAAACAACACCTTTTCGGGAGGTATCGGGGGTCGGGGTGTCGTGTCGGTGTCGGCGTGCCGTGTCGGGGTCGGGGTGCTGTTTCGGGGTCGGGGTGTCGTGTCGGGGTCGATCGGGGTGTCGGGGTGTGGTGTCGGCGTCGGGGTGTCGGGGTCAGGGGGTCAGGGGGTCGGGGTGTCGGGGTGTGGTGTCGGGGTCAGGGTGTCGAGGTCAGGGGGTCAGGGGGTCAGGGGGTCGGGGTGCTGTTTCGGTGTCCGGGTGTCGTGTCGGGGTCGGGGTGTCGGGGTGTGGTGTCAGGGTCGGGGTGTCGGGGAGTCGGGGTGTGGTGTCGGGGTCAGGGTGTCAGGGTCAGGGGGTCAAGGGGTCGGGGTGTCATGTCGGGGCCGGGGTGTCGGGGTCGGGGAGTTTCCTTCTATCCTTCTTCTTCTTTCCTTTCTTCTTCTTCTTCTTTCCTTCTCTTCTTCTTCCCCTTCTACATATTCTTCTTTTCTTCTTCTTCTTTTTTCATCTTTTTCTACTTCTTTTAATAATATAACTAATTATCTAAAACCTAACACTAACACTAACACATACACTAACACTAACACATATCTAGACCTAAATCTAACACTAGCACTAAATCTAACACTAGCACTAACACATATCTAGACCTAAATCCAACACAAACAATTAAACAGCAAAAAGAAGAAAAAACTGGAAAAAAATAACTCACCGGAGCTCGGGGGGTGGCGGTGGCGACGGGGGCGGCGGGCGGCAGGGTGGCGGTGGCGACGGGGATGGCAGGGCTCCGGGGCGGTGGAGCTCCGGGGCGGTGTAGCTCAGGGGGAGCCGGCAGGGAGGCGAGGCCAATGGGGCGGCGGTGGCGCCGGGGTGGTGGGCGGGTGGTGGGGGCGGCGGGGCGGCGGGGCAGTGGGACGGTCGGGCGGCGACGTGGTGGGGCGCCGGGGCGGCGGGATGGTGGGGCGACGGGGCGTCGGCGGGTGGGGGCGGCGGGGTGGTGGGGCGACGGGGCAGGCTGCGGCGGGTGGCGGATGCGGTGGCGGGGGCGGCTGCGGGTGCTGGGGGCGGCGCCGGGTGGTGGGGGCGGCGCCGGGCGGCGGGGGCGGCGGGGGGTCGATCTGGTCGTGGAGAGAAATAGAGAGGAAAGGGGGTGGGGGGCTCGGACGTTAGTTAGGTTAGTGAAGTTAGGTCTTTGCCGTCTGCCGTTCTTTGTCGTCCGCTATTTTTCTCTCTTTGCCGTCCGCTAGCAGACGGCAAAGAGGGGGTGCCGTTAAATTTTATCTAATCAGCTCGTAAGTGGGGCCACCTATCTCTTTGCCGTCAGCCAGCTGACGGCAAAGAACTGGCTGATGGCAAAATCCTTCTTTGCCATCAGCCAGTTCTTTGTCGTCCGTTTTTTGTAAGCGGACGGCAAAGACCTTCTTTGCCGTCCGCTAGCAGACGGCAAAGAACTGGCAGACGGCAAATATGCTAATTCCAGTAGTGAGGCCCTCGGCAGGGCACGTGGCCGAGGGAGGGGCGGCGCGGTCAGTGGTAGTCGAGGTCGGCATCCTGCCGCTCGACGCCCTCGTCGTCGCTGCCGCTGTCCTCCTCATCACTCCCGCTTGAGGAGGAATCTTCATCGTCGGAGGAGCTCTCCATGCAGAACTTTAGGCGAGTTCCAAGATCTCCAAGGACCTTGACGGAGAGCAGGTCGTTCTCCATTAATTTGAAGTAGAGAACGAGCCACGCTGTCAGGCTGTGGACACGAGCGAACGTCTTCCATCCGCGACGGAGGTACATGACGTGGGGAGCGGGGAAGTCGACGTCGACCCGCGTGCCGCCGTTCCCGAGCCCCTCATGTGCAGCCTGAGGGTCTCGGGCGGATCGAGCTCCATCTCCCGAGCAAAAGGGGTAGGGAGACGAAAACGACGGCGCGGCGGCCGGCACAGCCTGATGAAGAACTCGCGAGGCTGGTCCCTAACGTGTCCCTCCATTGGAAGAGGCATCGCCGGCGGAGGCAAGGCCGGTGCGCCGCCCCGTCCCCCTCTTCCCCGAGTGCCACGACGACCTCGGCCTCGCCCCCTCCCCATTCCTCTCGTGGCCGGCTCCGCCACCGCGAGCTCTTGGGGAGGGGGGCGCTGTCGAGCAGCGACCCTCGCCGCCACCGTTGAAGGGCCGGCGCCTCCTCTCGCCATGGCAGATGGAGGTAAGGAGCCAAAGTGAATGGAGACGGATGATGAAAGGATGTGGGATGCCATCCCCCTCCCCCTTCTTATAAAGGGGCGGGGTCGGGACTCGGCCGCCCCGCTCGACCAATCCAGCCATCGGGGGCGCAGGGAATTGGGACCGACCCGCTGCCCCAATCAGCGACGGCCCGGTTTCCCGCCTCCACCGCCTGCCACCTGCATGGGGGACACGTGGCGAGCAAGCAGAATCGAGGGGACGGGTGAGGCGACCGTTCCCTGCCCCGTGATCGTGGGGCGCAGACGCCTTGAAGACCACGACCCGAGTCCACTCAGTAAATGAGCCGCGCCTCTGCGCCTCCCTCTTTTTATGGGGAAGGTGTGAGCCGCCTCTTTACCATGATGTGCCGCATGCACGTGGGAACCGCCCCACGCATGACCCCTACGTCACGCACGACCCTCCACGTCGCGCGTTCAACGCGGGTCGTGGAGAAGCACAGCGGATGAAAAGTTACCACGGTAAAATCCGCCCCACCTGCCCGCGGACCGTTCTGGGCTTGGCCCAACAACGCGTCGCGCTTATGTGTGGCCCAGGCCCGGGGGCTCCTGTCGGTGTACAAAAGTAGGGGCTCTCCTTTTTGACCCCTTTACTTGTGCACGGGATGTCAGAGCCGTGCCCACGACCGCATTGAGCAGGGCAGGGAAGGAGGCCGGAGCACAAGGCAAACAAAGCAACGCCAAGACCCAGAAACACTGAAGAGCAAAAGGGCGAGGTGGACTCCCCCGACAAGGCCCTTGCCGGGGCGGTCTCCGCGGCCCCGGCAAGAGCCTTGCCAGGGCAGCTTGCCCAACACCAGCAGAGCGAGCCACCCTTGAGCCTAAGAGTCCCAAGCACTGCCAACAACTACATTGGGACCAAGGCTCGGGAGGCACCTCTGTGACGGCATGCAGATCTTCGTCAAGATCATGAACACACGAGATCAGATGAGGACTAGAAGACGACGACCCTCAGCGGCTCCTAGCTGAGGAAATCCACAAGACCCCCGGGACGACCGCGACGCCACGGCAAGACCCTTGCCGGGCCCGCGGCAAGGCCCTTGCCGGGGACATCAGCGGGGCAACAGCCAAGGCCACGCCTGCCAGGACACCATCGCCATCCCCATGCAGCTGCTAGCTCAACCAGCTGGGCAAGCACCTGCGTGGCGACGAGCGGCCTCTACACCGACCCAGCAAGCACCTGCGTGGTGACATGCATATCTTCATGAAGGCTCCACCATCGCGCCAGCCCAGCAGCCAGCCAACGTGGCGCCACGACGCCTCGTCAGCTCGGTCGCGTGTCGAAGCCAAGCGAGGCAGCGACAGCTGGGACGTGCTTCCTTGCCGTCCCCGATAAAGCGAGAGGGGCACGTCGGCAGCGCATTAAATGCGTTTGTCCGACGGTGCCAGAGGATAGACTCATCCACTGTACACCTTTCCACCTCCTGTGTGCCACTGTGGCAACCCCTTTTTGTCTATAAAACGAGGCCCGAGGCGACTAGGAGAAGGATTCGGATCCTTTGTGCAAGTCACACCCCGTAGCTAGCTCAAGAACACAAGAACACTCAAATACATCCACCAAAGCAGGACTAGGGTATTACGCACCTCCGTGGCCCGAACCTGGGTAAACGATCTGTGTGCTTCCTGTCAGACCCGCTCTTTGCACAACCACACGCCCGCCAACCGTAGAAGCGATCCCAGTGATTCCATAGGTGTTGATTTCCCCCGACAATCGACAATCGGGTCATCGGAAGTGGTTCGGGGCAACCCCCGGCAAGCTATATGGGCTTAATGGGCCTTGGGAGGGACATACCAGCACACAGGGGGCTGGTGCACCCCTCCACTAGGCCGGCCAGCCCTAGGGAAGGCAAGGGAGCAGGGCTAGCCCCTCTTTCCTTCCCCTTCTCAAGGGAGAAAGGAAAGGGGGGGCACCTCCTCCTTCCTTCTCCTAGTGCCAAAACAAGGAAGGGGGCCGAATTGGGGTGGGAGCCCAAGTAGGACTCGGCCTACTTGGGCGGCCCCCTGGCTGCCTCTTCCCCCCTTGATATGTCTCCAACGTATCTATAATTTTTTTTATTGTTCTATGATATTATATTATCTATTTTGGATGTTTAATGGGCTTTAATATACCTTTTTATATTATTTTTGGGACTAACCTATTAACCCAGTGCAAATTGCTGTTTTTTTGCCTATTTCAGTGTTTTGCAGAAAAAGGAATATCAAACGGAATCCAAACAGAACGAAACCTTCGCGAGGATCTTTTTTGAAACAAATGGAATCCAGGAGACTTGGAGTGGACGTCACGGAAGCAACGAGGCGGCCACGAGGCAAGAGGGCGCGCCCAAGGGGGTAACCGCGCCCCCCACCCCCGTGGGCCCTCGTAGCTCCACTGACCTACTTCTTTCGCCTATATATACTCTTATACCCTGAAAACATCCAGGAGAGCCACGAAACCACTTTTCCACCGCCGCAACCTTCTGTACCCATAAGATCCCATCTTGGGGCCTTTTCCGGCACTCCGCCGGAGGGGGATTCGATCACGGAGAGCTTCTACATCAACACCATAGCCTCTCCGATGATATGTGCGTAGTTTACCACAGACCTTCGGGTCCGTAGTTATTAGCTAGAAGGCTTCTTCTCTCTTTTTGGATCTCAATACAAAGTTCCCCTCGATCGTCTTGGAGATCTATTCGATGTAATTCTTTTTGTGGTGTGTTTGCCGAGTTCTGATGAATTGTGTGTTTATGATCAAGATTGTCTATGAACAATATTTGATTCTTCTCTGAATTCTTATATGCATGATTTGATATCTTTGCAAGTCTCTTCGAATTATCGGTTTAGTTTCGCCTACTAGATTGATCTTTCTTGCAATGGGAGAAGTGCTTAGCTTTGGGTTCAATCTTGCGGTGTCCTTTCCCAGTGATAGTAGGGGCAGCAAGGCACATATTGTATTGTTTCCATCGAGGATAAAAAGATGGGGTTTATATCATATTGCTTGATTTTATCCCTCTACATCATGTCATCTTGCGTAATGCGTTGCTCTGTTGTTACGAACTTAATACTCTAGATGCATGCTGGATAGCGGTCGATGTGTGGAGTAATAGTAGTAGATGCAGAATCGTTTCGGTCTACTTGTCACGGACGTGATGCCTATGTTCATGATCATGCCTAGATATTCTCATAACTATGCACTTTTCTATCAATTGCTCGGCAGTAATTTGTTCACCCACCGTAATATATGCTATCTTGAGAGAAGCCACAAGTGAAACCTATGGCCCCCGGGTCTACTTTACATCATATAAGTTTCGGATCTATAATTCTAGTTTACTATTTATTTTGCAATCTTTACTTTTCAATCTATACAACAAAAATACCAAAAATATTTATCTTATTATCTTTATCAGATCCCACTTTTGCAAGTGGCCGTGAAGGGATTGACAACCCCTTTATCGCGTTGGTTGCAAGGTTCTTTATTGTTTGTGCAGGTAGTAGGCAATTTGCGTGTAGTCTCCTACTGGATTGATACCTTGGTTCTCAAAAACTGAGGGAAATACTTACGCTACTTTGCTGCATCACCCTTTCCTCTTCAAGGGAAAACCAACGCATGCTCAAGAGGTAGCACCCCTCCACCCTATATGTATATATATATATATGTGTGTGTGTGTGGGGGGGGGGAAGGGGGCGCCTAGAGGACACACAAACATCTGTTAGCTGTGTGCAGCGCTCCATTCCACAGATTACGCCTCTGGTCATATTGTCGTAGTGCTTAGGCGAAGCCTTGCGCGGATCACTTCACCATCACCGTCACCACGCCGTCATGCTGACGGAACTCTCACTCGACACTTTTCTGGATCAAGAGTTCGAGGGACGTCATCGAGATGAACGTGTGCAGAACTCGTAGGTGTCGTACGTTCGGTGCTTGATCGGTTGGAACGAGAAGAAGTTCGACTACATCAACCGCGTTATCAAATGCTTCCGCTTTCGGTCTACGAGGGTACGTGGACACACTCTCCCCCTCTTGTTGCTATGCATCTCCTAGATAGATCTTGCGCGAGCATAGGAATTTTTTTAATTGCTTGCTACGTTTCCCAACAGTGGCATCCGAGCCAGGTTTATGCGTAGATGATATGCGCGAGTAGAACACAAAGAGTTGTGGGCGGTGATCGTCATACTGCTTACCACCAATGTCTTATTATGATTCGGCAGTATTGTTGGATGAAGCGTCCCGGACCAACCTTACATGACCACGTTCATGAGATCGGTTCCACCGACAGACATGCAACTAGTTTTGCATAAAGGTGGCTGGCGGGTGTCTGTTTCTCCAACTTTAGTTGAATCGAATTTGACTGCGGCCGGTCCTTGTTGAAGGTTAAAACAGAAAACTTGATAAATCACCATTGTGGTTTTGATGCGTAGGTAAGAACGATTCTTACTAGAAGCTCGTAGCAGCCACGTAAAACTTGCAACAACAAAGTAGAGGACGACTAACTTGTTTTTGCAGGGCATGTTGTGATGTGATATGGTCAAGACATGATGTGATATACATTATTGTATCAGATGATTATGTTTTGTCAAAGTTATCGGCAACCGGCAGGAGCCTTACGGTTGTCGCTTTATTGTATGAAATGCAAACGCCATGTAATTACTTACTTTATCACTATGCATTAGCGATAGTTGTAGAAGCAATAGTTGGCGAGACGACCACGACGCTATGATGGAGATCAAGGTGTCAAGCCGGTGACAATGGAGATCATGACGGTGCTTTGGAGATGGAGATCAAAGGCACAAGATGATGCTGGCCATATCATGTCACATATTTTGATTGCATGTGATGTTTATCTTTTATGCATCTTATTTTGCTTAGCACGGCGGTAGCATTATAAGATGATCCCTTACAAAAATTTCAAGGTATAAGTCTTCTCCCTGAGTATGCACCCTTGCGAAAGTTCTTCGTGCTGAGACACCACGTGATGATCGGGTTGCGAAAGTTCACATACAACGGGTGCAAGACAGTTTTGCACATGTGGAATACTCGGGTTAAACTTGACGAGCCTAGCATGTACAGACATGGCCTCGGAACAATGGAGACCGAAAGGTCGAACGTGAATCATATAGTAGATATGATCAACATAGAGATGTTCACCACTGAAGACTACTCCATATAACATGATGATCGGACAAGGTTTAGTTGATTTGGTTCACGTGATCATTTAGATGACTCGAGGGATGTCTATCTAAGTGGGAGTTCTTAAGTAATATGATTAATTGAACTTTAATTTATCATGAACTTAGTCCTGATAGTATTTGCAAATTATGTTGTAGATCAATAGCTCGCGTTGTAGCTCCCCTATGTTTTGGATATGTTCCTAGAGAAAACTAAGTTGAAAGTTGATAGTAGCAATGATGCGGACTGGGTCCGTGATCTGAGGATTATACTCATTGCTGCATAGAAAAATTATGTCCTTGATGCACCGGTAGGTGACAGATCTATTGCAGGAGCAGATGCAGACATTATGAACATTTGGCAAGCTCGATATGATGACTACTTGATAGTTTAGTGCGCCATGCTTTACGGCTTAGAACCGGGACTTCAAAAATGTTTTGAACACCACAGAGCATATGAGATGTTCCAAGAGTTGAAATTGGTATTTCAGACTCATGCCCATGTCGAGAGGTATGAGACCTCTGACAAATACTTTGCCTACAAGATGGAGGAGAATAGCTCAACTAGTGAGCATGTATTCAGAATGTCTGAGTAATACAATCGCTTGAATCAAGTGGGAGTTAATCTTCCAGATAAGATAGTGATTGACAGTGTTCTCTAGTCACTATCACCAAGCTACTAGAACTTCGTGATGAACTATAATATGCAAGGGATGACGAAAATGATTCCCAAGCTCTTCGCGATACTGAAATCGGCGAAGGTAGAAATCAAGAAAGAGCATCAAGTGTTGTTGGTTGACAAGACCACTAGTTTCAAGTAAAAGGGCAAGGGAAAGAATGAAAAATGACAAGCAAGTTGCCACTCCCATGAAGAAGCCCAAAGCTAGATCTAAGCCTGAAACTGAGTGCTTCTGCTGCAAAGGGAATGGTCACTGGAAGTGGAACTACCCCAAATACTTGGCGGATAAGAAGGATGGCAATGCGAACAAAGGTAAATTTGATATACAGATTATTGATGTGTACCTTACTAGTGTTTGTAGTAGCCCCTGGGTATTTGATACGGGTTCAGTTGCTAAGGTTAGTAACTCGAAACAAGAGTTGCGGAATGAACAGAGACTAGTTAAGGGCGGGGTGACGATGTGTGTTAGAAGTGATTCCAAGGTTGAACCTAAAATAAATGTTATTTGGTGTTTGCGTTAAGCATGAACATGATTAGATCATGTTTATTGCAATACGGTTATTCATTTAAGTCAGAGAATAATTGTTGTTCTGTTTACATGAATAAAACCTTCTATGGTCATACACCCAAGGTGAATGGTTTATTGAATCTCGATCGTAGTGATACACATATTCATAATATTGATGCCAAAAGATGCAAAGTCGATAATGATAGTGCAACCTATTTGTAGCACTGCCATTTAGGTCATATTGGTGTAAAGCGCATGAAGAAACTCCATGCGGATGGACTTTTGGAATCACTTGATTATGAATCATTTGATGCTTGCGAACCATGCCTCATGGGCAAGATGACTAAGACTCCGTTCTCTGGAACAATGGAGCGAGCCACTAACTTATTGGAAATAATACATTCCGATGTATGTGGTCCAATGAGTGTTGAGGTTCGCAGCGGGTATCGTTATTTTTTGACCTTCACAGATGATTTGAGCAGATATGGGTATATCTACTTTATGAAACACAAGTCTAAAACATTTGAAAAGTTCAAAGAATTTCATAATGAAGTGAAGAATCATCGTAACAAGAAAATAAAGTTTCTACGATCTGATCGCGGAGGCGAATATTTGAGTTACGAGTTTGGCTTTCATTTAAAACAATGTGGAATAGTTTCACAACTCACGCCACCTGGAACACCACAGCATAATGGTGTGTCCGAACGTCGTAACCGTACTTTATTAGATATGGTGTAATCTATGATGTCTCTTACCAATTTACCACTATCGTTTTGGGCTTATGCATTAGAGACAGCTGCATTCACGTTAAATAGGGCACCATCTAAATCCGTTGAGATGACACCATATGAACTATGGTTTGGCAAGAAACCTAAGCTGTCGTTTCTCAAAGTTTGGGGTTGCGATGCTTATGTGAAAAAGCTTCATCCTGATAAGCTCGAACCCAAATCGGAGAAGTGCGCCTTCATAGGATACCCAAAAAACTGTTGGGTACACCTTCTATCATAGATACGAAGGCAAGTTTTTTGTTGCTAAGATTGGATCCTTTCTAGTGAAGGAGTTTCTCTCGAAAGAAGTGAGTGGGAGGAAAGTAGAACTTTGTGACGCCCCCGATTCAATCGTACACTAATCATGCACACAAACGTGTACGATTAAGATCAGGGACTCACGGGAAGTTATCACAACACAACTCTAAAAACATAAATAAGTCATACAAGCACCATAATACAAGCCAAGGGCCTCGAGGGCTCGAATACAAGTGCTCGATCATAGACGAGTCAGTGGAAGCAACAATATCTGAGTACGGACATAAGTAAACAAGTCTGCCTTAAGAAGTCTAGCACAAACTGGGATACAGATCAAAATGACATCTGAGCCGGAAAGATAATTTAAAAGGATCAACCGATGATTGCTGGCACTCGCACTCGTGTTGAATCAATAGGATCAAAAAGACGGCGTCAAAGGAGACTAATGAATATAGCCAGACATATGGGAAGCATCCATAATGCAAGCAGACAAGTATTTGCAGAGCAAAAAGCTGCTAAGGATTTTCGGAGGATCAAATAGTATTTCGAAGACTTTTGTGAAATACATAAATCAACTGGGAAAGAACGGATACTCGATAAGTGCGAGAAATTATTCGTAGGGGTATTCCGGTGGCAAAGAACTGCAGGGCAGTAGGCACAAAGTATTCTCAAAACAATAGAGAGAATTTCGGGGGTATCTTGTAATAACAAGATCAACGGGGAATGATTGTATGAATGGCAAGTGTATGCAGTTTTCATAGGGGTCGACGGTGGAAGGAAATCGCAAATGCGATGGCACAAAGACTCGAGAGAACATCGTAGAGTAACTTCGGAATCTTTTAGCGCAGCAGGATCTCATCTGAAGTGAGGGGCTCTCCGGGAGAAAGTATTTTCGAGAACATAAAGTTAGTTTTGTTTTTAGCAAAATCATTTAACCCGAATAGAAGAGAGCTCAGATTCCCAGAGTATAGACGAGGAATAAAAGATCCTAATACCACCCAATGGCGACGTGGGCCCGTAAGCCACACAGCCATGTTAGTAAAACAGTTTTCACTGACTAGACTCAACTTCAGCCAAGGAGTTTGGAAGGGGATTCCTACAGGCAGTCGGCTCTAATACCAACTTGTGACGCCCCCGATTCAATCGTACACTAATCATGCACGCAAACGTGTATGATTAAGATCAGGGACTCACGGGAAGATATCACAACACAACTCTAAAAACATAAATAAGTCATACAAGCATCATAATACAAGCGAGGGGCCTCGAGGGCTCGAATACAAGTGCTCGATCATAAACGAGTCAGCGGAAGCAACAATATCTGAGTACGGACATAAGTAAACAAGTCTGCCTTAAGAAGCCTAGCACAAACTGGGATACAGATCGAAAGAGGCACAGGCCTCCTGCCTGGGATCCTCCTAAACTACTCCTGGTCGTCGTCAGCAGCCTGCACGTAGTAGTAGGCACCTCCAAAGTAGTAGGAGTCGTCATCGACGGTGGCGTCAAGCTACTAGGCTCCAGCATCTGGTTGCGACAACCAGGTAGAATGGAAAGGGGAAAAGGAGGGAGAAAAGCAACTGTGAGTACTCATCCAAAGTACTCGCAAGCAAGGATCTACACTACATATGCATGGGTATATGTGTAAAGGGGCCATATCGGTGGACTGAACTACAGAAGGCCAGAATAAGAGGGGGATAGCTAGTCCTGTCGAAGACTACGCTTCTGGCAACCTCCATCTTGTAGCATGTAGAAGAGAGTAGATGGTAAGTTCACCAAGTAGCATCGCATAGCATAAACCTACCCGGTGATCCCCTCCTGGTCGCCCTGTTAGAGAGCGATCACCGGGTTATATCTGGCACTTGGAAGGGTGTGTTTTATTAAGTATCTAGTTCTAATTGTCATAAGGTCAAGGTACAACTCCAAGTCGTCCTGTTACCGAAGATCACGGCTACTCGAATAGATAAACTTCCCTGCAGGGGTGCACCACATTACCCAACACGCTCGATCCCATTTGGCTGGACACACTTTCCTGGGTCATGCCCGGCCTCAGAAGATCAACATGTCGCAGCCCTACCTAGGCACAACAGAGAGGTCAGCACGCCGGTCTAAATCCTATGGCGCAGGGGTCTGGGCCCATCGCTCATTGCACACCTGCATGTTGCGAGGGCGGCCGGAAGCAGACCTAGCCCCCTTAATATAAGAGCAGGCTTACGGTCCAATCCGGCGCGCGCCGCTCAGTCGCTGACGTCAAGAAGGCTTCGGCTGATACCACGACGTCGAGTGCCCATAACTGTTCCTGCGTAGTTGGTTAGTGCATATAGGCCAGTGGCCAGACTCAGATGAAATACCAAGATCTCGTTAAGCATGCTATTTTAAATATCCGTGAACGCCGACCAGGGCCAGGCCCACCTCTCTCCTAGGTGGCCTCAACCTGCCCTGTCGCTCCGCCACAAAGTAACAGTCGGGGGCCATCGGGAACCCAGGCCCACCTCTAGCGGGATGTAGCCACCTGCCCCTTCAGCCCCCATCTAAAAACAGTATCATAAGTAATGTAACAGTATAAAGTATATAGCATATGCCCGTGATCACCTCCCGAGTGATCACGGCCCAGTAGTATAGCATGGCAGACGGACAAGAATGTAGGGCCACTGATGGAATACTAGCATCCTATACTAAGCATTTAGGATTGCAGGTAAGGGTAACAACTGTAGCAACAATGACAGGCTATGCAGCAGAATAGGATTAACCGAAAGCAGTAACATGCTACACTACTCTAATGCAAGCAGTAGAGAGAAGGAATAGACGATATCTGGTGAACAAGGGGGGGCTTGCCTGGTTGCTCAGACAAGAAGGAGGGGTCATCGGTAACGTAGTCGACCATAGGGGCATCAGCATCGTCCCGGGGTCTACCGAAGAGAAGAGGGGGGAGAAACAGTCAATACATAGCAAGCAAGTGCATAACAGGCAGGCAGAGCTAGACGTGTTCTAACACGGTGCTACGTGATACCGGTGAAGGGAGAAGTCAACCGGGAATGTTTTCCCGGTTCCGGACCTGTGTCAGAGAGGTGACCGGAGGGGGGAAAGTTCCATGTTCAGATAGTTAGAGGCATCTGACATGTAAACGGGCCGCGTGTTCGGATTCGTCTCGTCGTTCTGAGCAACTTTCATCTATAATACTTTTTCATCCAAGTTACGGTTTATTTTCTATGATATATCAAAGTTTTAGGCATTTTTGAAATTTATTTAATTATTTAATTGAACATTATCCAGAACAGTGAAAGGTGATGTCAGCATGACATCACCATGACGTCAGCAGGTAAAACCCAGCTGAACAGAGTCAAACCTGGCCTGTGGGTCCAGCGGGACCCACCTGTCATCCTCTGTTTAGGTAAATTAGAGTTTAGCTAATCCAATTACTGTTTAATTAAACTAACTAATTAATTAGGTTAATTAAATAGGATTGATTAACTTAATTGATTCACTAATTAATTAATTTAATTAATTATTAATTTTATTAATTCATTTTTATTTTCTTTTTCTTTTTCTTTTAAAACGTTTTGTGGGCTGGGCCCCTCTGGTCAGTGGCCCGAAGGGGCCATAGCAGGCGACGGGCAAGCGGGCGTGGGTGCGTGGGCGCCAGCCCGTTAGGCCGCTTGCCCAGGCCAGGGGTGGGATTGGCGGGGCGTCGCCGGCCATCGCAACGCGCGGGCGGCTGGCCGGCAGCAGCGACTGAGGCGGGGCGAGTGGAGCAGGGGCGCGGCAGGCGTTGGCGCGCGCGCAGCGGCGGCGAGCGGCCAGAGAGGGCGGATGCGGGCGGCGCGGCAGGGGCGAAGGCGGCCGATGCAAGGAGTGGTGCGGGCGGCGGTGTAGTGCAGCAGCAGCAGGAGAACACAAGCGGGGGGAAGAGAGCGCGGCGCCCGGCGACAGCACCAGGGCGTGCGCGCGAGGCGGGATGCTGGGTGGCTGCGGTGAGCGCGGCTGGTGCAGACGCGCGCGCGAAGGAAGGAGAGCGCGGCCGAGCGCGGGTGGAGTGGAGGCAGGGGAAGCAGAGAGCAGCAGCAGGGGCCGTCGAGGCCGCAGGCGAGTGTGGGGGCGGGACGGCGTGCACGGCGACGTCCGACACGGGAGAAGGGGAGTGCGAGGAGAGGGAGGTGCTCACGGCGGGGCCGTAGGGTACTGGCAGCGGGCTCGGGGAGGTCCTGCGAGGAAGAGGCGGTGGGGCGGCGTCGGCGAGGTGGCACGAGAGACGGCGAGCGGCGACGGGGCGCAGCGTGGCTTGGGGAGGCCGTCGGGGAGGAGGTCGAGGACGTCCGGCGTGGGGAGGAGATGGGGAGGTGACGGCGGAGACGGGCGACGCCGGCGATGGGGCGCTGGGACGAGGCGGCGGGGTCCGGGCACGCCGGGGCACGATCCAGATCCAGGCGGGGGGGATTGTGGGGATCGTGGGGGAGGGGTTCGGTTAGGTCACGGGGTGAGGGGGCCATATAGCTCAAGGCTGGGCCGGTCTGGTTGGATGGCCAGCTGGGCTAAGGCCCAGCGCGTGGGGGGGGGCCTTTTTGTTTAGCTTTGTTTTATTTCTTTTCTTTTTTATTTATCCTTTCCTGTTTTATTTTAGTTGCATTTTATTTTAGTAAAATATACACTTAGTATCAAAATTAGTATTTCAACTTAGTCCATAGTCACAAAAAGTCTAGACCCCAAATAACTTAGTTTGACATTTTATTAATTATAAAAGGTATTTAAATAATCATTTTTGCTTCTGTTTTACTTAATATAGTGCACTTATATACTTTACAGAAGTGTGGTTTTCTTCACCAATATTTAGTATGGAATATTTGCCACAACCCGAACAGTTTTGTTTTATTGTTTGAAAACTTTTATGGTTTAGTTTTACTTTAAAATTTGAAATTGGAACTGGGTTTCGAACTGACGCGAGTTTATCAACGGTAATCGAGGTGACGTGGCATCATTAGCAGAGGTTCACTGTAGTTTAACTATCCGGGCGTCACAAACTTGATGAGGTAATTGTACCTTCTCTCGAATTGGAAAATAGCTCATCACATAAATCAATTCTAGTGATGTCTACTCCATCTAGAGAGGAAGCTAATGATAATGATCATGAAACTTCAGATCAAGTTACTACCGAACCTCGTAGGTCAACCAGAGCATGTTCCGCACCTGAATGGTATGGTAATCCTGTTCGGGAAGTCATGTTACTAGACCATGACGAACCTATGAACTATGAGGAAGCGATGATGAGCCCAGATTCTGCAAAATGGCTTGAGGCCATGAAATCTGAGATGGGATCCATGTATGAGAACAAAGTGTGGACTTTGGTGGACTTGCCCAATGATCGGCAGGCCATTGAGAAGAAATGGATCTTCAAGAGAAAGACGGACATTGATGGTAGTGTTACTATCTACAAAGCTTGACTTGTTGCAAAAGGTTTTCGACAAGTTCAAGGTGTTGACTAGGATGAGATTTCTCACTCGTAGCGATGCTTAAGTCTGTCCGAATCATGTTAGCAATTGCCGCATTTTATGAAATCTGGCAAATGGACGTCAAAACTGCATTCTAATGAATTTCTTAAAGAAGAGTTGTATATGATGCAACCAGAAGGTTGTGCTGATCCTAAAGGTGCTAACAAAGTGTGCAAGCTCCAGCAATCCATTCATGGACTGGTGCAAGCATCTCGGAGTTGGAATATACGCTTTGATGAGGTGATCAAAGCATATGGTTTTATACAGACTTTTGGAGAAGCCTGTATTTACAAGAAAGTGAGTGGGAGCTCTGTAGCATTTCTAATATTATATGTAGATGTCATAATATTGATTGGAAATGATATAGAATTAGCTTAGCATATTGATCGTTAGCTTAGCATATTGATCATTCAGTTTTATTGCTAATGCTTTCTTCATGTCATATACATATTCCTTTGACTATGAGATTATGCAACTCCCGGATACCAGAGGAATACCTTGTCTGCTATCAAACGTCACAACGTAACTGGGTGATTATAAAGATGCTCTACAGGTATCTTCGAAGGTGTTTGTTGGGTTGGCATAGATGGAGATTAGGATTTGTCACTCCGAGTATCGGAGAGGTATCTCTGGGCCCTCTCGGTAATGCACATCATAATAAGCCTTGCAAGCAATGTGACTAATGAGTTAGTTGCGGGATGATGTATTACGTAACGAGTAAAGAGACTTGCCGGTAATGAGATTGAACTAGGTATGAAGATACCGACGATCGAATCTCGGGCAAGTAACATACCGATGACAAAGGGAATAACGTATGTGTTCATTACGGTACGACCGATAAAGATCTTCATAGAATATGTGGGAACCAATATGGGCATCCAGGTTCCGCTGTTGGTTATTGACCGGAGAGGTGTCTCGGTCATGTCTACATAGTTCTCGAACCTGCAGGGTCCGCACGCTTAATGTTCGATGACGATTTTGTATTACATGAGTTATGTGATTTGGTGACCGAATGTTGTTCTGGGTCCCGGATGAGATCACGGACATGACGAGGAGTCTCAAAATGGTCGAGAGGTAAATATTCATATATAGGACTATAGTATTTGGACACCGAAAGTGTTCCGGGGGTATCGGGTACGTATCGGGTCACTGGAACGGGTTTCGGGCAACCCTCGGCAAGCTATATGGGCTTAATGGGCCTAGGGAGGGACAGACCAACCCACACGGGCTGGTGCGCCCCTCCACCAGGCCGGCAAGCCCTAGGGAAGGCAAGGGAGGAGGGCTAGCCCCTCTTTCCTTCCCCTTCTCAAGGGAGAAAGGAAAGGGAGGGCGCCACCTCCTCCTTCCTTCTCCTAGTGCCAAAACAAGGAAGGGGGGCCGAATTGGGGTGGGAGCCCAAGTAGGACTCGGCGTACTTGGACGCCTGATACGTCTCCAACGTATCGAATTTTGCTAACGCTTTTCCTCTTGTTTTGGACTCTAATTTGCATGATTTGAATGAAACTAACCCCGGACTGACGCTATTTTCAGCAGAACTACCATGGCATTGTTTTTGTGCAGAAATAAAAGTTCTCAGAATGGAACGAAACTTTGCAAGGATTTTTTATATAATAAACTAGAAATTTTGGAGCCAAGACCCACCGGAGGGGCCACCTGGGTGGGCACAACCCACCAGGGCACCCCCCTCCTGGCGTGCCCAGGTGGGTTGTCCCCACCCGGTGGCCCCGCAGACCCTGAAACCGACGCTATAAAATCCTATTTTTCCAGAAAAATTAGGGTGAAAGAATTATCGACATCCACGAGACGAAGCCACCGTCACCTCCTGTTCTTCATCGGGAGGCCAAATCTGGAGCCCGTTTGGGGCTCCGTAGAGGGGGATCTTCGTTCTTCGTCATCACCAACCCTTCTCCATCGCCAATTCCATGATGCTCCCCACCGGGAGTGAGTAATTCCTTCGTAGGCTCGCTGGTCCGTGAAGAGTTGCATGAGATTCATCATGTAATCGAGTTAGTTTTGTTAGGTCTAGATCCCTAGTATCCACTATGTTCTAAGATTGATGTTGCTATGACTTTGCCATGCTTAATGCTTGTCACTTTGGGCCCGGGTGCCATGAACTCAGATCTAAACATTTTATGTTATCACAATTATATCCATGTTCTAGATCCGATCTTGCGAGTTATAGTCACCTATTACGTGTTATGATCCGGCAACCCCGGAGTGACAATAGTCGGGACCACTCCCGGTGATGACCGTAGTTTGAGGATTTCATGTATTCACTATGTGTTAATGCTTTGTTCTGGTTCTATATTATAAGGAGGCCTTAATATCCCTTAGTTTCCAATATGGACCCCGCTGCCACGGGACGGTAGGACAAAAGATGTCATGCAAGTTCTTTCCATAAGCACGTATGACTATTTACGGAATACACACTGGTACACGTCGGTCCTAAACTAATGGTTTTTAACCCCTTTCCGCAACGGCATTTGGAACCGTCGCCAAGTGAGTGTGGGCGATAGGGGGGTCCTTCCCACACGGCCCAGAAATATAGCGATCCGACCTCAAACGGTCAAATCTCTGTGCATAAGTGTCATCCCTCGATCGGTAATGCTGACACACACAGTACTTGAAGGATTTATAATAGAGTGCAATCACACACTTATTACATCGAATGTCTCAAAAGAGAACTTATAACAATAATATGGCTTAAGGCCATCTAAATAAGATAACTGCAGAAGCATCGAAGGGAAATGAGTTCATCAACTCCAACGGCATAGCTGAGTGCACGACAACGACCTAGCGCACCTTACTCTTCGTCTGAAAAGTCTGCAACATAAGACGTTGCAGCCCGAAAATGGGTCAGCACATGGAATATGATGGCAAAATAACACTGTAGAGCAATGAACAAGATAACAGCTATATCTACATGCATATATGGCTGGTGGAGGCTCTATGGTTAACATTTTTGCGTAAAGCCAATTTTTCCCTACTACAAAGGAATATATTTTATATAACTACAAAGTTGGTTGAAAACATTGAGAATGGAAACCCCATCTCAATCCCAAATTAATAATCAATAACCCAACAAATTATTTAAGTAAAGTGCTGAGATCATCATAATAATTCAAGCACCAGATACTCAAGATGTCCATACCCGGGGACACGGCTAACCATGATTAGTTTGTACAATCTGTAGAGGTTTGCGCACTTTTCCCCACAAGACTCGGTCTCTTCCATTGGATTTCTCGCACTACATGGTGTTTGAGAAATGGATGACCGAGACACAGTCTTTCAGAAGCATTAACTCTTTCGACGGGTAAACCGTACCACCTATATCCCCTACATCTGCTAGTTTACCACTGAAAGAGGTCACACAACATACTCCACTATGCCAGAGCCCATAATGGCTTGTGGCTACACACGGAAGTTTTAGCATGAATAATCTTATGATCCCTTTGAGCCTGGGTGGCGAACCATAGGATGATCACACGGATTCCCCGGGATCTCCTTGGACAACACTGGATTCCCCAGGTGCCCACAAACAATCCATCCAGATGTGTATTAAAGTAGCCACCTTAAGTAATCCCTTAGTTCATAATAATCTCTCACATCTGTCATGAATCACTCAAACCAAACCACGTCTACGAGCATAGCATATCAGTGTAAGCATAACGTAGAAGTAACTCCCAAGGTTTGAGATAAAGGACAATAGGTTCTACCTCATCATCTACTTCCCAATACCCACATGTTGAACAGTTCCTACTCATGCAATGTTTGAGGGTTGAAACTAATCCATAAAACTGGGTAATAAAGGGTTATGATCAAAGTGTTACTTGCCTTGCTGACGATCTGCAAACCCTAGAGACTCGTAGTAGCGCGCTTCGCACTCCGGAAACTCTATCGCAAACAAACAATAGCATACATGAGCACTCAAGCATAGATACAAGGGTAAAACTCAAATAAAAAGTTCCAACTGAAAGTTCAACTGAAGAGCTTCGATTCGCAAAAAGAATCAATTGAATCGGAGCTACGAAACTCAAACTACGATCAATAGAAGTTCGAAATCAAATCTGCTTGAAACCAAATTTTAAATTTGTAAAAACCATGTTCAAGTTGATTAACTGGAAAGAGAGGTTCAAGACAAATATTTTGGCGTTGGTTTCACTGGATTTGGAAGAACGGTTAAAATGTCGCGAGGGTTTGAAGATCAGGGGCTAATCTACGATAAAAATAATCGCGGATAGGTCCCTGGCCAAAAATAAAATAAAAAGAAAAACGCTATCGAACGAACGTTCGCTAACAGAGACAAACGAACGAAAACGTTCGCGAACAGAGACGTTCGGGTGAATGTTCGCTAAATAGAGCCGATCGGAAAAACCGAGAAAACCCTAACCCTAAAATAAAACCGATCTAGATCTAAAACCGAAAAAAAACGGCGGCGGTTTTGTCGATTTTACCGGTTCAACAAAGAAAACCGGCGGCGGCGAGATCCAGCGAGTCTGACGGGTGGCGGCGGCGGCGCGGCAACGGCGAGGCGGGGCGGCGTCGCGGGTGGCAGCGCGGCAGCGGGGCGGCGGTGAGGAGCGGCGGCGGGCGGCGGCGGCGGCGGCAAGAGGGGGCGGCTGCGGCGCGGCATGGTGGGGAGGAGAGGGGGCGGCTTGGAGGAGGGGCAAAGGCGGCGGGGAGCCGGAGTCCGGCTCGAACTGGGAGTCCGGCGGCGGCGCGGCTCCCGCCCGGGGAAGGCGGCGGCCCGGCTCTGCTGGGCCTTTGGCCCAGTCAGGCTTAATTTTTTTTTAAAATAAATTCCGCCGAAGAAAAATCCTAATAAAAAATATTAAAAAAATTCTAAAAATGCCTAAAAATAATTTTCATGGTCTAAATAAAATTTTTAGAACAAAGTGAGCATTTTTCTAGCCAAAAAATGCAATTTTAAAATAATGCATATTATTCTAATTCGAATAAAATCTCAAATAAAATACAAATAAAATCATTATTTGATTTTAAAAAATTTCCTCCAATATTCCTCTCTTTTTGAAGAAGTCATATTATCTTCTCTCTTTTATTTTTAATATTAGAAATATTCGAAGAGAAAAATATTAAAACCAAATTGATCCTCTTTTCAAATTTTAGAAAATTCAAATATGAAAATAATTGAAATCTCCAACTCTCTCCTTGGGTCCTTGAGTTGCTTAAGATTTCTAGGATCACAACAAAATGCAAATAAAATATCATATGCATATGATGACCTATGTATAATATCCAATTGAAAATTGGGATGTTACAAGAAACCGTCGGGGATAGGGAGCCTTGATGCATACAGTTGTCATTATATAACCGTTTCCGATATCTCGAATATCCCAAACGCTTCATCCTTGCTACTCGTTTGTGCTCGCATTGCCATCGCAGTCGGAGTTTTTGTGGTTCTGCCTAAAACCAGGTAGATTCCAGGCACGAGAGTTTTCCAGGCAGATTCTAGGCACATGAGTTTTACGATGCCCGGCACATCACAAACAGTTCATGATTATAAACCGTGTACGATGGGTAGACAATCACACACATTTAGTTTTCCTGCCCCGTATGTGATAGTGTCTGACATCACACACGCTTTGCAAATGGCAACTGTGTGCATGCTTGCACACGTTTCCTCTCTGTGAACCGTCTCGGATTATGGCGTATATCGCAAACGTTTGTGTTTTACCAAACGTGTGTGCCGTAATGACCTGCACAACATAATTTCGCCCTAATTTAATTGATGCTATTTAAAATTGTACCTAATTTAAACTTTTATTCATATCCATCAGGTTCAAACAACCAATGCATTATTCGATTCACAGGTACATATGTTTAAGAATTACATAAGCACCAAATAAAGAATGATGTACCAGGGTTCTATACTTGTACTATTACAAATGGTAAAGAAAGAGGCGATAGACATTCCAGTTGCTGAACAAGGTGAAGCGGAATGGCCCTATTGTGCTCTCTTGGATGCAGAAGGCATGCAGGACTCTAGTCCAACCCTTGTGATGGCCGGCCGCCAATCATGTAGTTTGAGAGGTAATCTTGAGTAAATTGCTTCAGGATCCACTGCAAAAGAAAACAGATTCAGATATTGTCATCTAACACAACTCATTACGGGCAGTAAAAAGAAGGCTACAGGATTCTTACTTACCATCCTACAGTTCACTGTTGTCTTAAATAAAGTGTAAACAAATAGTTTGATTGACATCTTTTGACCCATTTTAATAACAATCTTTATCAGTTTCCTCACTTGATGCTGGTTCATGAATATCTCATTGCCCCATACGCAGAAAGGGTCGAAGTGTGGATCTTTGGCAATGATATATGTACCAAAAAGCACCAAGTTAATATTAGAAGCTAAACAACAATTGAAAAATGATGTAGTACAACACTCCATCCATCCCATTATATAAGATTTTATTACATGTATATCTAGACATCATCAGAACATTAAGGTAACACTCTTCCTTGTTGCTATGTAGCCTGGGATTGCATATTTAGACATTCAGTACAATGCATGTTGCTAAACAACAATTGAAAAATGAAAAGGCATGTTAACTGCAATATCCTTAACAGCAACGAAATATCGTAATTCATAGTGGTATTGTTGAAACTGTTATTGATGAAACTGAACTGCACGGCAAATAGTTGCACATATAGAGCATCACATTGTGAAGAACTGACATAAACAAGTCATAAGGACATCTCTAAGCGATCCTTAAAAAGTTAAAGGACTAAAACCCCTAGTGGATATATATATATATACACTCCAGCAATTTTTGGCCTTTTCTAGTCGATCCCCTAAACTTAAGGTTGTAAACATCAATTTGATCAAGTTCAAAGCAGGTTCAACCGAAAGTAGCATGCATTCAAACATAAACATAGATAGTTTTGCATAACCGAACATAAAACATAAATTTAAACTAAGCTAAACTACTTTCAGTCAAAGTAGAGGGCGAGCCAATCCTTCCTCGTCATGTACGGTGTGCCGCAAGCCGGGTCCGGGCCAGTACCGTCGTCGGGGTCGTTGGAGAAGGCACTCCTCCACTCGTCAACGTCGATCTCCTCGTCCTCGGGGCCCATCTCGACGCCCTCCGCGCCGCCGCCGCCTTTGACCTCGTCATAAGAGGAGAGCACGATAACCTCGCCGCCCTCCGCGCCACCGTCCTCGCCGCCTTCGACCTCGTCATCGGAGGAGAGCGTGATAACCTTCCCGCCCTCTGCGCCGGCAAAGATCGCCCGCTCCCGCCTCCACGAGCTCCGGGTGCAGCCGGCGGAGCTCTTGCATGTAGGCCTCGTCGGCGGCCTCGGCCTCGAGGCGCTCTCACGCCTCGCGGTCCTCCTGCGCCATAGCCGAGCTCACCACCCCTGGCTCCAGCGGAACGAGGTGGACCGGACGTGTGCCGAAGGGGAAATTGAGCCTAGCCGTCGCGCCGTGGTAGCGGACCTGCCAGCGGTCGTACTCCATGGCCGCGAGCTCGGCCGTGTGGAAGCTACCGAGCCACCGGCGGGTGTGGGTCTCTTGATCTGTAATCTCGGTGACCCACGTCCTGCACCGCCGCTGCCGGACCCCGAGGTAGGACTTCTTCGGCTGCCTGGTCCGAGGGAGGACGGGGAAGTCCTCGAACCGGCGTAGGGGCTCGGCGGCGGGCGGATCGAGGGAACAGCAATGGTGGATCGGGCCCGCGGAGGACGAGGGGACACCTCAGCGGCTACCTTGCCGGCGTCAGGCGAAAAGGCCGTGATAAACCTCTTTTTGGCCATTGGCTCCTCGAGCTCCCCGGCACACAAGCAGAGGTTGAGGATGGAGGCACCGGCGATGGCGGCGACCTACCAATGGTTTCGAGGGTTGTGTGTGTCTGTGTGAGCAGAGGTTTTGGGGTGTGTGTGGAGGGAGGCAAGGTTGTGTTTGAGGAAATACTGCGGCAACTGAAAATTTTACTAGGCGGGAGTAACAAGGCGGGGGTACTGAAAATTTGGATCAAGGGCGAGCAGATATTTTTGAGATTGCGAGGGATGCAGAGGCGGGAGTAAAATGTCGGGGCTACAGAAAATTTGAAGCAAGGGACTGAAGTAGAGCGTGAGTAACAGACATCGCACACGGTCCGCACATACTAATCGTGTGCTATCAAACATTAAAACCTTCCAGGCGGTAGATATTTTCGAGAATGCTAGTGAGCTTGACACACCGGCTGTGGACTGTAGCCGACGCACCTTCTTGCATAAGCCATAGGCGTACTATACACCCACGGTGCTCCAAGATTTTTGTACTGCATCCCTAAAAAAAGATATTTTGTACTACATCTCACACGGTTGGTGATAATAAACTGTGTGGGATCTACTTGATTTGAATTACAAAATGGGGTCACAGTGGCAATGGACGCTGTTTGAATTGCTAGACCTTTTATCTGCAGTGAACATGCAACTATATGTGTGTTATAAAAGAATTGGAATTATTCAGGGTTCGTTTGGACATTTTATACATTAAACTGGTTTTCTAGCCATTTCACATGCACAATTCAAAATTAAACTACATGCACATGCTCTGGTGCATACAAATTGGTTGAAAAATCAAATTTGTGTCCTTCAGTGCATGCTTAGGTCCCATGCAAGAAATGGGAATGAATTTTTCGGGGTTCGTTTAGCCTTTTTTATACATTAACTGGGTTTTCTAGGCATTTTATGTGCATAATTCAAATTTGAACTACAAGCACATGCTCCAATGCACCAAAGTTGGTTCAAAAATCACATGTGTGTCCTTGGGTGAATTTCAGGGTCCCATGCAAGAGATGGGAATGAATTTCAAACACCAGGGCACTGTTGATTGCCGGCAAAACGTTGAGATACCTAGTTTTTAAATTCTAGTAAATCCAAAACTCGTCTGAAATTCATGAAACTGGGCATGTTATCATGGAGTGGCATCAACATGCCGTGGTGAAAATTTTGTCCCATTTGGGGCAGGTTTGGGTATAAGCTTCTCACAAACCAGAGCTTCTCACAACAAGCATGATGGTTTCGATAGGGACCATACCACCTTTGGGGACGGGACGATATCCGTTGCCTATTATTGCTTTCAAAAAAATTCTAGTGTTAACATAGAACAATAGGAGTGTTGTGTTTAATATCGGAATTTTTCGGGGTTCGTTTGGCCGTTTTTATACACTAACTAGGTTTTCTAGGCATTTTATGTGCATAATTCAAATTTGAACTACAAGCACATGCTCCAATGCACTAAAGTTGGTTGAAAAATCACATGTGTGTCCTTGGGTGAATTTCTAGGTCCGATGCAAGAGATGGGAATGAAATTCAAACACGAGGGCACTGTTGATTGCCGGCAAAACGTTGAGATGCCTGGTTTTTAAATTCTAGTAAATCCAAAACTCGCTGAAATTCAGGAAACTTGGCATGCTATCATGGAGCGGCATCAACATGTCGTGGTAAAAAAATGTCCCATTTGGGGCAGGTTCGGGTATAAGCTTCTCACAAACCAGAGCTTCTCACAACAAGCATGATGGTTTCGATAGGGAACGTCCCACCTTTGGGGACGAAACGATATCCATTGCCTCTTATTGCTTTCAAATTTTTTGTCGTGTCAACATAGAACAACAGGAGTGTTGTGTCAATTTTTTGGTGTTCGTTAGGACATTTTTATGCATTAACTGAGTTTTCAATGCATTTATGTGCATAATTCAAATTTGAACTACATGCACATGCTCTAGTGCATATAAATTGGTTGAAAAATCAAATCTGTGTCCTTGGGTGCATGCTTAGGTCCCATGCAAGAAATGGGAATGAATTTCAAACACCAGGGCACCGTTGATTGCCGGCAAAACATTGAGATGCATGGTTTTTAAAATCTAGTAGATCCAAAACTCATCTGAAATTCATGAAACTTGGCATGCTGTCGTGGAGCGGCATAAACATACCATGGTAAAAATTTGTCCCATTTGGGGCAGGTTTGGGTATATGCTTCTCACAAACCAGAGCTTCTCACAACAAGCCTGATGGTTTCGGTAGGGAACGTACGTCCTACCTTTGGGGACAAAACGATATCCATTGCCTCTTATTGCTTTCAAAAAAATTCTCATGTCAACATAGAACAACAGGAGTGTTGTGTCAATTTTTGGGATTTTTCGGGATTCGTTTTGACATTGTTATGCATTAACAGAGTTTTCCATGCATTTTATGTGCATAATTCAAATTTGAACTACATGCACATGCTCCAGTGCATATAAATTGGTTGAAAAATCACATGTGTGACCTTGGGGGCATGCTTAGGTCCCATGCAAGAGATGGGAATGAATTTCAAATACCAGGGCACTGTTTATTGCCGGCAAAATGTTGAGATACCTGGTTTTTAAATTCTAGTAAATCCAAAACTCGTCTGAAACTCATGATCTCGGGTTCTGGCAAAACCCTTAAGGTTCGAACTCTGGGGTGCGCGCGAAGATCTCCCCGTCGCAGAAAACGCCCTCTCGCGCTTCGCGGTCTCTAGGCTAGCTCGACGAACTCACAACACAAGGGACACAAGATTTATAGTGGTTCGGGCCACCGTTGTGGTGTAATACCCTACTCCAGTGTGGTGGTGGTGGATTGCCTCTTGGGCTGAGGATGAACATTACAAGGGGAAGAACAGCCTCCTGAGGAGAGGTGTTCTTGTGCTTCGTGAACTTATGTGGGTGATGATGATCGGAATCCGTCCGTTCCTATGGTGGTGGCTAGTCCTATTTATGGAGGCCCCGGTCCTCTTCCCAAATATTGAGCAGGA
Organism: Aegilops tauschii subsp. strangulata; assembly: GCF_002575655.3. Classification (NCBI taxonomy): domain Eukaryota; kingdom Viridiplantae; phylum Streptophyta; class Magnoliopsida; order Poales; family Poaceae; genus Aegilops; species Aegilops tauschii. The sequence goes on along the minus strand of NC_053035.3, from coordinate 202,370,774 downwards.
AGGGATCCCACAACGGCCAATTTGAAAGGGGACAACTAGTACAGCTTATCCTGACAAAAGTAGTCTTCGCCTGCCAAAGGCTCTCGTGGTGACGCCGTCTTGGGCTCCACGGTGACCTCCGTCCTGCCGTCCTACTGGCCTTGTTCTTGTTGCACCGATAGGGAAACATTTGCTTGACGCCTCAGTACTCCTCGCCTGCGCTTGCTGATACGTCCAGTTTGCATCATGCTTTTATATCGATATTTATTGCATTATGGGCTGTTATTACACATTATGTCACAATAGTTATGCCTATTCTCTCTTATTTTACAAGGATTACATGAAGTGGGAGAATGCCGGCAGCTGGAATTCTGGGCTGGAAAAGGAGCAAATATTAGAGACCTATTCTACGCAACTCCAAAAGTCCTGAAACTCCACGGAAGTCATTTTTGGAAATAAAAAATATACTGAGCGACGAAAATACCAGAGGGGGCCCACACCCTGGCCACGAGGGTGGGGGCGCGCCCTACCCCCTGGGCGCGCCCCCCTGCCTCGTCGGCCCCCTGGTGGCCCTCCGGTGCCCATCTTCTGCTATATGAAGTCTTTCGTCCGAGAAAAAATCATAAGCAAGCTTTCGGGACGAGACTCCGCCGCCACGAAGTAGTTGAACCTATTAAAGTTGAAGAAAAGGCTATCACTTATAATGATCCTATTGTTCCTACTGCTAATGTTGAGAAACCACCTTTCCCTGTTAGGATAAAGGTCATGCTAAAGCTTCAACTGTGGTTCGTAAAAGCAATATTAGAACTTATACACCTCCTTAGCAAGTTAAAGTTGAACCTAATATTGCTATTGTTAAAGATCTCTTTTCTGATAATATCGATGGGCATGTTATTTACTTCTGTGATGAAACTGCTAGAATTGCTAAACCTGGTGCAAAAGATAAACATAGACCTGTGGTAGGCATGCCTGTTATTTCTGTTAAAATAGGTAATCATTGTTATCATGGCTTATGTGATATGGGTGCTAGTGCTAGTGCAATACCTATTTCCTTATACAAGGAAATTATGCATGATATTGCACCAGCTAAGTTGGAAGATATCGATGTTACCATTAAGCTTGCCAATAGAGATACTATTTCACCAATTGGGATTGTAAGAGATGTTGAGGTCTTGTGTGGGAAAGCTAAATATCCTGCTGATTTTCTTGTTCTTGGTTCCCCACAAGATAGCTTTTGTCCCATTATATTTGGTAGACCCTTCTTGAACACTGTTAATGCTAAGATAGACTGCGAAAAGGATGTTGTTACTATTGGCTTGGATGATATGTCTGATGACTTCAATTTCTCTAAATTTTGTAGACAACCTCGTGATGAGGAATTGCCTAGTAAAGATGAAATAATTGGTCTTGCTTCTATTGTTGTACCTCCTAGAGATCCTTTAGAACAATATTTGCTAGACCATGAAAATGATATGTTTATGAATGAAAGAAGGGAAATAGATGAAGTATTCTTTAAACAGGGACCTATTCTGAAACACAATTTACCTGTGGAAATCCTAGGGGATCCTCCTCCACCCAAGGGTGATCCCATGTTTGAACTTAAACCATTACCTGATACTCTTAAATATGCATATCTAGATGAAAAGAAGATATATCCTGTTATTATTAGTGCTAACCTTTCAAAGCATGAGGAAGAGAAATTATTGAAAACTCTGAAGAAGCACCGTGTTGCTATTGGATATACTCTTGATGATCTTAAGGGCATTAGTCCCACTCTATGTCAACACAAAATAAATTTGGAGAAAGATGCCAAACCATTTATTGATCATCAATGACGGCTGAATCCTAAGATGAAAGAAGTGGTGAGAAAGGAAATACTAAAGCTCCTTGAGGCAGGTATAATTTATCCCGTTGCTGATAGTCAGTGGGTAAGTCATGTCCATTGTGTCCCTAAGAAGGGAGGTATTACTGTCGTTCCTAATGATAAAGATGAATTGATTCCGCAAAGAATTATTACAGGTTAAAGGATGGTAATTGATTTCCGCAAATTAAATGAGGCTACTAAAAAATATCATTACCCCTTACCTTTTATTGATCAGATGCTAGAAACATTATCCAAACATACACATTTTTGCTTTCTAGATGGTTACTCTCGTTTCTCTCAAATACCTCTGTCAGCTGATGATCAAGCAAAGACCACTTTTACTTGCCCTTTCGGTACTTTTGCTTATAGACGTATGGCTTTTGGTTTATGTAATGCACCTGCTACCTTTCAAAGATGCATGATGGCTATATTCTCTGATTTTTGTGAAAAGATATGTGAGGTTTTCATGGACGATTTCTCCGTTTATGGCTCCTCTTTTGATGATTGCTTGAGCAACCTTGATCGAGTTTTGCAGAGATGTGAAGAAACTAATCTTGTCTTGAATTGGGAGAAGTGCCACTTTATGGTTAATGAAGGCATTGTCTTGGGGCATAAAATTTCTAAAAGAGGTATTGAAGTTGATAAAGCTAAAGTTGATGCTATTGCAAAGATGCCGTGTCCTAAGGACATCAAAGGTATAAGAAGTTTCCTTGGTCATGCTGGTTTTTATAGGAGGTTCATTAAGGACTTCTCAAAAATTTCTCGGCCTCTGACTAATCTATTACAAAAAGATGTACCATTTGTCTTTGATGATGATTGTGTAGAAGCATTTGAAATACTTAAGAAAGCATTGATTTCTGCACCTATCGTTCAGCCACCTGATTGGAATTTACCTTTTGAAATTATGTGTGATGCTAGCGAATATGTTGTAGGTGCTGTTCTAGGGCAAAGAGTTGATAAGAAATTAATTGTTATTCAATATGCTAGTAAAACTCTAAAAAATGCCCAGAGAAATTATGCCACGACTGAAAAAGAATTCTTAGCAGTTGTATTTTCTTGTGGTAAGTTCAGACCTTATATTGTTGATTCTTAAGTAACTATTCACACTGATCATGCTGCTATTAAATATCTTATGGAAAATAAAGATGCTAAACCTAGACTTATTAGATGGGTTCTCTTGCTACAAGAATTTGATTTGCATATTTGATAGAAAGGGAGCTGAGAACCCCGTTGCAAACAACTTGTCTAGGTTAGAAAATGTTCTTGATGACCCACTACCTATAGATGATAGCTTTCCTGATGAACAATTGAATGTCATAAATGCTTCTCGTACTGCTCCATGGTATGCTGATTATGCTAATTACATTGTTGCTAAATTTATACCACCTAATTTCACATACCAGCAAAAGAAAAAGTTTTTCTATGATTTAAGGCATTACTTCTGGGATGACCCACATCTTTATAAAGAAGGAGTAGATGGTGTTATTAGGCATTGTGTACCTGAGCATGAATAGGAACAGATCCTATGCAAGTGTCACTCCGAGGCTTATGGAGGGCACCACGCTGGAGATAGAACTGCACATAAGGTATTGCAATCCGGTTTTTATTGGCCTACTCTCTTCAAGGATGCTCGTAAGTTTTTCTTATCTTGTGATGAATGTCAAAGAATTGGTAATATTAGTAGACGTCAGGAAATGCCTATGAATTATTCACTTGTTATTGAACCATTTGACGTTTGGGGCTTTGATTATATGGGACCTTTTCCTTCCACTAATGGGTATACACATATTTTAGTTGTTGTTGATTACGTTACTAAGTGAGTAGAAGCTATTCCAACTAGTAGTGCTGATCATAACACTTCTATTAAGATGCTTAAATAAGTTATTTTTCCGAGGTTTGGAGTCCCTAGATATTTAATGACTGATGGTGGTTCACATTTCTTTCATGGTGCTTTTCATAAAATGCTTGCTAAGTATGATGTTAATCATAGAATTGCATATCCTTATCACCCACAATCTAGTGGTCAAGTAGAATTGAGTAATAGAGAGCTCAAATTAATTTTGCAAAAGACTGTTAATAGATCTTGAGAGAATTGGCCCAAGAAACTTGATGATGCATTATGGGCCTATAGAACTGCATATAGAAATCCTATGGGTATGTCTCTGTATAAAATGGTTTATGGAAAAGCATGTCATTTACCTCTCGAACTAGAACATAAGGCATATTGGGCCATTAAAGAGCTCAACTATGATTTCAAACATGCCGGTGAGAAGAGGCTATTTGACATAAGCTCACTTGATGAATGGAGAACTCAGGCCTATGAGAATGCCAAGTTGTTTAAAGAAAGAGTTAAAAGATGGCATGACAAAAGGATACAAAAGCGTGAGTTTAATGTAGGTGATTATATTTTGCTGTTCAACTCTCATTTAAGATTTTTTGCAGGAAAGCTTCTCTCTAAATGGGAAGGTCCTTACGTTATCGAGGAGGTCTATCGTTCCAGTGCTATAAAAATCAACAACTTCGAAGGCACAAATCCAAAGGTGGTGAACGGTCAAAGAATCAAACATTATATCTCAGGTAATCCCATAAATGTTGAAACCAATATTATTGAAACCGTAACCCCGGAGGAATACATAAGAGACACTTTCTAGAATGTTTCAGACTCCGAAAAGGAATAGGTATGTGGTATGGTAAGTAAACCGACTCCAAAACAGTTCTAATAGCAAATTTTCTCCGTTTTGGAATATTTAGAAAAATAGGAAAATAAGAAGCAGTCCGGGATGGACACGAGGCCTCCACGAGGGTGGAGGGCGCGCCCTACCCCCTGGGCGCGCCCCCTACCTCGTGGGCACCTCGTGTGCTCTCAGGGCTCCGTTTTCTTGCATGATACTTCTTTCGGTCGGTAAAAAATCATTATATAATCTCCCGAAGGTTTTGTCTCCTGTATCACGCAAATATCCTCTGTTTTCGTTCCGAGCTGTTTTTTCGACAGATCTAGATCACCATGACATCTCCAAGCGCCCCCAAGGACAAGTTCTTTGAGAAGGTCATCAACCCCTACCTCGCGGAGGTGCTGCAACACCCTCAAACCATTGAGATGCGTGATGGGTTGCTGCACATCCGCGATGTTGATGGACCAAGGAGGACAGAAAACGTGGAGACGAGACTCGAAGCAATGGAGCTACAAGTTTTCAAGTGCCAGGGGATGGTGGAACGCGGACTCAACGCCAACCATATGATGATTGCGGAGTTCACCAACAACCACAAGCTGGATGCCAAGAACATTGGGGAGACCATCTTCAAGCTTCATGAGAAGATTAAGCACCTCCAAGCCCAAATCTATGACCTGTAAAACCAAAACTGTGAGTATGAATATAGATTCAAGAGGATGAGTTTGGCTGCAGATTTGAGGATTCCGGAGATTCGATCATCCTTCTATGATGGTGAGCCTATACCTTGGAAGATGGACGACAAGCCTACATCATCAACAACTCCATCACCTTCGCCAGCAAAGGAGATATAATCACATGGGTATGAGCACTCCCCTTGGCAACTGCCAAGCTTGGGGGAGGTGCCCCGGTATCGTATCACCATCACACTCCTATCTTTACCATTTTCCTTAGTTCGATCATTTTGGTAATATCTTGATCTAGTAGAATAAAGTTTTTGGTATGATCTAGTTTTGAGTTTTGCTTTATGATCCTTCTATGTAATCGAGTCCGTGAGCTATATAATAAAGATTAGTGTTGAGTCAAGGGATTGATTATCTTGCTATGATCTTGAGGGAATAAAAGGAAAAGAAAGAATAAAAAGAAATAAAAAGAGATCATATTGATCTTATGGAGAGTAATGACTTCACATATAAAGAGTCTGATGATTAAAAGTTGTTGAGAGTTGACAAACATAGTTTTGGTCATTGTTGCAATTAATAGGAAGTAATAAAGAAAGAGAGGTTTCACATATAAATATACTATCTTGGACATCTTTTATGATTGTGAGCACTCATTAAAATATGACATGCTAAAGAGTTGATGTTGGACAACGAAGACAACGTAATGGGTCATGTTTTCTTATATCTGAGATAAAGTATATTGTCATGGATCATCCAACATGTTGAGTTTGCCTTTCTCCCTCATGCTAGCCAATTCTTTGCACCAAGTAGAGAAACTACTTGTGCTTCCAAACACCCTTAAACCTAGTTTTGCCATGAGAGTCCACCATATCTACCTATGGATTGAGTAAGATCCTTCAAGTAAGTTGTCATTGGTGCAAGCAATAAAAATTGCTCTCTAAATATGTATGATTGATTAGTGTGGAGGAAATAAGCTTTATACAATCTTGTGATGTGGAAGAAATAAAAGCGACGGACTGCATAATAAAGGTCCATATCACAAGTGGCAATATAAAGTGACGTTCTTTCGCATTAAGATTTTGTGCATCCAACCCTGAAAGCGCATGACAACCTCTGCTTCCCTCTGCGAAGGGCCTATCTTTTACTTTTATCTTCTACCTTATGCAAGAGTCATGGTGATCTTCACCTTTCCATTTTACATTTTATCCTTTGGCAAGCACAGTGTGTTGGAAAGATCCTGATATATATATCCAATTGGATGTAAGTTAGCATGAACTATTATTATTGACATTACCCTTGAGGTAAAAGGTTGGGAGGTGAAACTATAAGCCCCTATCTTTCTCTGTGTCCGATTAAAACTCTGCAACCATAAGTATTGCGTGAGTGTTAGCAATTGTGAAAGACTAAATGATAGTTGAGTATGTGGACTTGCTGAAAATCTCTTACATTGACTCTTTCCAATGTTATGATAAATTGCAATTACCTCAATGACTGAGATTATCGTTTGTTAGTTCTCAATAAAGTTTCTGATTCATACTTTGCATTGTGAATAGATTATTACTTGAGCATAAGAAATCATATGACAATATCCATATATGTTGCTGTTATAAGAATGATCATGATGCCCTCATGTCCGTATTTTATTTTATCGACACCTCTATCTCTAAACATGTGGACATATTTATCGTTATCGGCTTCCGCTTGAGGACAAGCGAGGTCTAAGCTTGGGGGAGTTGATACGTCCATTTTGCATCATGCTTTTATATCGATATTTATTGCATTATGGGTTGTTATTACACATTATGTCACAATACTTATGCCTATTCTCTCTTATTTTACAAGGATTACATGAAGTGGGAGAATGCCGGTAGCTGCAATTCTGGGCTGGAAAAGGAGCAAATATTAGAGACCTATTCTACGCAACTCCAAAAGTCCTGAAACTCCACGGAAGTCATTTTTGGAAATAATAAAAAATACTGAGCAAAGAAAATACCTGAGGGGGCCCACACCCTAGCCACGAGGGTGGGGACGCGCCCTACCCCCCTGGGCGCGCCCCCCTGCCTCGTGGGCCCCCTGGTGGCCCTCCGGTGCCCATCTTCTACTATATGAAGTCTTTCGTCCGAGAAAAAATCATAAGCAAGCTTTCGGGACGAGACTCCGCCGCCACGAGGAGGAACCTTGGCGGAACCAATCTAGGGCTTTGGCGGAGCTGTTCTGCCGAGGACACTTCCCTTCGGGAGGGGGAAATCAGCGCCATCATCATCGCCAACGCTCCTCTCATCGGGAGGGCGCCAATCTCCATCAACATCTTCACCAGCACCATCTCCTCTAAAACCCTAGTTCATCTCTTGTATCCAATATTTGTCTCCAAGTCTGGGATTGGTACCTGTAGGTTGCTAGTAGTGTTGATTACTCCTTGTAGTTGATGCTAGTCGATTTATTTGGTGGAAGATCATATTTTCAGATCCATTATGCATATTAATACCCTTCTTATTATGAACATGAATATGCTTTGTGAGTAGTTACGTTTGTTCCTGAGGACATGGGAGAAGTCTTGCTATTAGTAGTCATGTGAATTTGGTATTCATTCGATATTTTGATGAGATGTATGTTGTCTCTCCTCTAGTGGTGTTATGTGAACGTCGACTACATGACACTTCACCATTGTTTGGGACTAGAGGAAGGCATTGGGAAGTAATAAGTAGATGATGGGTTGCTAGAGTGATAGAAGCTTAAACCCTAGTTTATGCGTTGCTTCATAAGGGGCTGATTTGGATCCATATGTTTCATGCTATGGTTAGGTTTACCTTAATACTTCTTTTGTAGTTGTGGATGCTTGCAATAGGAGTTAATCATAAGTGGGATGTTTGTCCAAGTAAGGACAGCACCCAAGCACCGGTCCACCCACATATCAAATTATCAAAGTACCGAACGCGAATCATATGAACGTGATGAAAACTAGCTTGACGATAATTCTCATGTGTCCTTGGGAGCGCTTTTCTCTATATAAGAGTTTGTCCAGGCTTGTCCTTTGCTATAAAAAGGATTGGGCCACCTTGCTGCACCTTATTTGCTTTCATTACTTGTTACTTGTTACATATTACCTTATCACAAAACTATCTGTTACCAATAATTTTAGTGCTTGCAGAGAATACCTTGTTGAAAACCGCTTATCATTTCCTTCTGCTCCTCGTTGGGTTCGACAGTCTTACTTATCGAAAGGACTACGATAGATCCCCTATACTTGTGGGTCATCACTTGCCCCTTGCACCAAAGAGGAAACAAGGACATTGTGCGCACTGGCGCCCGCCTGGCGCCTGCCTGGTCTCGATCGTCATGGCTTACGTCACTGGAACCTCGCGAGGTTTTGTCTTGCCTTGATCTCTCCGCCCCTCGCGAGCCAGCCTGGCGAGGCCGGTACCGAGGAGGTCTTGTGTCGTCCACCTCGCGAGGCTTGGCCCCTCGCGAGGGTCTTGAAAGCTTGTTGGTGAAGATGGGTCGTACGGGCCCGCTCGCAGAGCCACGGGGTGGGCCGCAGGCAGGCAAGTCTGGGGACACCCGTTCCCAGAACACCGACAGCAGCCCCCGAGCCCAAGGCGCGCTCGAACTTGGCTTCGAGGCGAAGCCAAAGGGCAAGTGCGGAGCACCACTGGCCCCAATAGCCTGCAACCTTGGTCGACGCGTGGCGGTTGATTGGACGTGGGCGTCTCCGCTTCCCCACGCTGCCTCGGCAACTGCCCGACTGTCAAAAGGCTGGCACAGACAGCGCTTTCCTTCACTGCTTCCTTTCGCCTTGCTCAGATCCCCTTTCTTGTGCCCTGCTTCCGAAATCTCCAGATCTGCTTCCATCTTTTACCGCATCGGCGACCAATGGCGCCTCGCAAGGCCAAGTCTACCTCGTCGCTGGCTTGGTATGTGCCAGCTCTCGACGCGCCCAACGTCTCGGAGAAGAACCTCGCCGCCACGCGCTTGCTGACGGCGGGGGAAAGCAACGAGAGGGGGAAGACGGAGCTCCGGGTTGCCTCCGACGAGCCGGAGCCCGAGGGGAGCACCTTCTTCCCCTTCTTCACGAGCAGCGTCGTTGCAGGGCTAGTTCCCCCCTTCTCTGACTTCTTCTATGAGGTCCTCCGCCACTATGGGCTGCAGGTGAGATCCACGAAGGAGATTGTGGTCACCACGCCGGTTCAAAATCTCTGGTAGCCAAGGCGTTTCGTCACGGTTTCTATTGGTTGACAGCTCATGCTGATGCCGAGGACTTGGTCAAAAGATGTGATGGCTGTCAAAAATTCTCAAGGCGCGCTCATGTACCGGCTCAAGAATTGAGGATGATTCCAATCACCTGGCCGTTTGCAACTTGGGGGCTGGATATGGTTGGGCCCTTTAAGTGATCCAAGGACAAGAAGACCCATCTTTTGGTGGCAGTTGATAAATTCACCAAGTGGGTGGAGGCAGAGCCAGTCAGTAAGTGTGATGCAGCTACGACGGTTCAATTCATCAAGAAGGTGATCTTCCGGTTTGGCTTTCCACACAGCATCATAACTGATAATGGTACCAATTTATCCAAAGGTGCTATGAAGGAGTTCTGTCAACGTGAGCACATCCGGCTTGACGTGTCGTCGGTGGCTCACCCCTAGTCCAATGGTCAAGCGGAGAGGGCCAACCAAGAGATCTTGAGAGGCATCAAACCCCGGCTTATGGTTCGTTTGCAACGGACGTCGGGTTGTTGGGTTGAGGAGTTACCTTCTGTGTTATGGAGCATGAATACCACACCCAATAGATCGACGGGGTACACACCATTCTTCATGGTCTATGGAGCGGAGGCGGTGCTCCCAAGTGATATCCGTCATGATTCGCCTCATGTGGCGGCTTATGTTGAAGCTGACAATGAGAAGGCACGGCAGGAAGCGCTTGACCTGTTAGATGAGGAACGTGACATGGCAGCAGCCCGTTCGGCGATTTATCAGCAAGATCTACGTCGCTATCACAGCCGCCGGGTTAGAACCAGAACCTTTCAAGAAGGCGATTTGGTGCACCGACTCATCCAGGATCAGACAGATATGCACAAGTTATCCCCACCTTGGGAAGGACCTTTTGTGGTCAGCAAGAATCTGCACAACGGGTCATACTACCTTATAGATGTTCGAGAGTGCAAGGACTCACGTAAATCGGAGGAGGAGACCCACCGGCCGTGGAATATTGCTCATCTTCGGCCCTACTATACTTGAGCCATAGGCTCTACTTATGTACATATTATGACAATGTATATATTATGATAAATATAATAAACCGGAACCTCAGCTAAAGCGGGGTATCTGTTGTTTTTCTTATATCATGTGTGGTTATATGGGGGCTTCTATTCATAAAGCGGCGTCCGGTTTACCCCTTGATTCAGCTTGTTAAAGCTTTATATAAAGATCACTTGGGGGCTTGGTCGTATTCGAACCATAGTCACACCTCTTGATCCGTGCAAAGCCATAAAATCACTTGGGGGCTTGGTCGTATTCAAACCATAGTCACACCTCTTGATCGGCTCAAACGCCAAAATTACTTCAGGGCCAAAGAGTGTTGTAAAAGGAGCAACTCAAACATAGGCACCCACTGAGCACAGCTCAAAATGTTACTTGGGGATTCTTTGCTGTCGCAATGAACAAAGAATCTACACTTGTAATAGGGTATCAAGCCATGGCTTGGAAGCCTGGTGTATACACCTAAAACCCCGGGTTAGCCTGCCTATTTAAGTAAGTCACTCCGCCCAGGTAAACCTGGTATGACCCTTCGAACTTTGACAAGTTACTCTAAAATAAGACCCTGAACTTGTCAAGTTCAAACGATGATTGGTTAAGGATTGAGGACCATCTTAAAAGGCTTTGTGAAATGGTTTAACTCAGTGGCCTGGCAGCCCATGAAAAGCCTCGAATTTGGGGCCTGGCAGCCCATGAAAAGCCTCGAATTTGGGGCCTGGCAGCCCGTGAAACGCCTCGACTACAAGTTTTTCATTTGCTTTTTGCCAAAATTTTCTCTTAAGACTTATGATGTTTTTTGCTAAACTGGTGTTCATCAACCTGGCTAGGCCGTCAACTACAAGTTTTCAGTACATAGTCACTTATAACTCGGAGTTTCTTAACCCGGTCTGGCTTCGATTCAAAGTCGCGAGCATTAAATAAACCGGTGTTTATTATAGCCCGGAACGGTTTTATCGTAAGCCGGCATAATATAACAGGAGTTATTGATACTCCGGATTAGGGTTATTACCCTCATTACAATAGTTGGTCAGCCAACATTATGACCCAAGGTCACAGGTATCAATTATTTTTCATATTTGATCATCTTTTTTCAGCTTCGGTTATACACCTTAGCTATATATCTGGGCATCATGACCCGTCCGGCGGTACACCGCCAGGGCACTATCTACTTCTTGTGTGCAGGAATAGCTTGAGTAAATCGCTATGGGTTATGAGCATAATATGTCTTAAAGCATGGTGGATTAACAAATGTCAGGCACACATAAATATGCACGAAGGCATACCAGACCAAGTGTTTTAACTAGCCTATTACAAGGCGTTTTAGTGCCCAAATGGATAATTGTTTCACAATAAGCATTGCAACATGTAGAAGACTAAACCGGCCTCCGGATCATGAGTCGTCACCAGCTTGGCCTGACGGCTGCGGATCGTCTTGCACCGGTTCAACTCCCTCCTCTCTACCCAGTGGCTGGAAGTCAACAGTTGCCCAGTTGATCCCAGTTAGGGCTTGGAATACAGCTTCATCGCTTATAAGCGTGCACGGTTCAATGTCAGGGGCATAAGTGTGCTTACGGATTGGTGGGATAAGATTTTGCGCTTCTGGAATTGGTGCAGCAACCTGTCTGTTCTTATCATCATAACTCGCCTGGTAATACGAGAGATCCGCCTCTTCAGCCAGTTGACAAGCCAGTGGACGTACTTCCCGGTTTATGGCTCGGAGATCATCATTGCCAAATTCTGATCCATCTTCTTTCAAGCTAGGATAGCCTTTGGCCACTTCCGCTGGATCAAGATCAGGTACCCATGCTTTTGCCCGGGTTAGTGCGGTCAGAGCGCCCGCTCTTGGAGCAGACTTTTTTAGCTCTTCTACCCGGGCAGGAAGCATAGATAACCTTTCTAGGGTTTCCTTGATTAAAGTGGGGGGAGGCTTATTGTGTGAAGCGGTATAGATGATCCGCTGCGCACTGATATACAACTGCTCTATCAGAGTATAGGCAGCCTTCAGCTTCTTTTGTACATCAGAGCCCAAATGGCTAATGCGAGTTCCTGCATCATTGTAAACATTAATAAACCGGCAACACATGGGACGATATGTTGAAAGTATAAGGAAAAGATGTTTACCAAACACAGCAGCAGTCATGGCATGAATCTGCCGCTTTACGCTAGTCAGTTCATCCACCACCGGTTTAAGAGCTGCTTCTGCGTCTTCGGCCCTTTTTCGCAAAGCGGATTTTTCTGTCTCCCAATCCGCCTGCTCCTTGTTGAAGCTCTCTTTCAGTTTTTCCATAGCGTCTAAAGCGCTGGTCAACTCTTCCTTGGCCTTGGAGGTTTCGGCTTGCTGAGAATTGATGTTCTCTTGCAGATCAACTCTTTGAGCTTCCTTCTTGCTCAGCTCAGCCTATAAAGAGACAGATATATAATGAGTTGATAGTACATATGAAGTACCAAGCACATAACAAGTTATGCCCTTGATACTTGGGGGCTAATGCATATTTGCTCCTTATCAGAAATTTCTACAAGTCCCAAGCACAATACAAGTATTAATCTTGGCACTTGGGGGCTAATGTGTGTTTGCTCATAACTGCTGATATGGGAATTCTTCAACAGTCCCGGTTCATCTTTATAAAGTTAAACCATCACTTAGGGGCTACACCAGTGAAAAAGATGCAGTGTTGCAAATATCAAGTTATTACTAAGTCCCGGTTTAGATTGGTATCATAAACCGTCACTTGGGGGCTACTGGAGTTGATATTTGAAAATGGACATAAGAGACATAGTTGTATGGTTACCTCATATCGCTCCTTCATCAGATTTACTAAATCGGCTTCATAATCATGACTGGTGTACAGATGGTTCAAGAAGCCAGAGTGAATATCTTGGGCGTTGAGATGAGCGTAGCTGGACAAATCGGTGCTCCATTTACCCTTGCCCATAGCAGAAAGTTCATCCTTGGCGCTACGTTTGGATAAAGCGACCGGGTTGCCAGGGGCAGTGTAGCTGACACCGGTAATCGTAGCATCATCCTCTTTATCATCAGTAGCCTTCACGGGAGTTGGCGGATTGTCAGTGTCCTTCTCTGGCCGGTTTATCATCAGGTCGAGCCGGGCTGGACGGATTTTCAGCATGGCTTGTGGTGTCAATTTCTACTTGTTCAGTAAATAAGTCCTGGTCTTGAGGCGGCGGATCATTGAGCATGGCATCAGCATCGGTTTCTTTCGGATCTGGAGTTTTTTCCGGTTCAACAACCGTATTATCATCAGCCAGTTTATTCAACCGAGCCTTCTTGCTGGGCTTGGGTTTGGCACTGAGGAAAATAAACATGAAGAAAAGTACAGTATGCAAAAATAATACATCAAGGATAAAAGCAGGTGCATAACTTACCCAGGAACTGTCTTGAGGGGCGGAAGCTTTGTGCCCAATGACTCGCCAGAAGATGAGTGGGAAGTGCCCTCATAATTTGAATCAGATGGATTAAGAGGCTGTCGGAAACAACCCGCCTTGGGGCAAGAAGTGTCAAGAGTATAAGAGACCTCTGCTCGGCGTTTCCGAACCGGAGTGTTCGGTAAACCGGCGGAGGTAACTACCTGGCCGTTGTGCCGGGTCGTACGGCGAGCTTCGTGTTGTTGTGTCTTCAAAAGAAAGTTTGGGTCCAAGTAAGCAAGGGGGTGAGAAAAATTTTACTTTCCGGTGTGCCCGACAGATTTTCGATGTTGGCAGAGGATCTGAATCGGAGGAAAGAATGATTACCTCTACGTCATCAGCTTGACTGCCTTCAGCGTCGTCCTGATAATAGTCATTGTCAATGAGGTGTACGAAAAATGAACCAAGAGAGTCAAGTTCTACCTCTGTTTCCGGGTTACCCACATCATCATCAGCATTTGGCTCGGAGGATGAAGTGGTCCTTTTCTTGGCAGGTTTCTTAACAACTTTGGTCTTCGGGCGAAACGGCTTGGCCGGTTTGTCCTATGGTTTTGCCGGTTTATCCTGTGGCAGTTTTTTATTCCAGAACGGATCATCACCCTGTCAAAAATAGACAAACTTTCAGAGAATATTTGGAAAGAAGCAACTTACGACAAAAAGGGTATATGGTTCTTACAGCTGGCGGTTTGTTGGAGGTGCAGAAAGGACTTAGTCCGGTCTGGCCGCAGACGGCCTCCGGTTCATTCAACATTTTCTTGACAGCCTCGGTAACTTCAGCCTCTGTTAGCTGAATATTAATATGTCATTGAGGATCGGTCAAACTTCCTGTGTACTCACACATCAAACCGGGGCGCCGGCTTAAGGGCAGAATGCTCCAGCTTATCCAACAACGAGCAAAATCAACACCTGTTAAACCGTTCGCCATGAAGGCTCTAAGCTTTGACAGTTGTGGGGCATAGTTGGCCCTTTCTTTTGCCGTCAACCTTTGAGGAAAGGGATGTGTGTTGCTAAGGCGGTGAGGGCGGTAACCCGGCAAGGGGTTTTCATTAGTTGGAGATGTATCTTTGCAGTAAAACCAAGTCTGGTTCCACTCTTTGGGGTGACTGTGAAGCTTGGCATGAGGGAAAGTGACTTCCTTCCTTTTCTGAACCGCCATTCCGCCTAATTCAGTATTGGGTCCATCTGTGAACTCTGTGCGGCAGTTTAAGTGAAAGAAATCTCTAAACAATTCAACTATAGGGTGAATGGATAAAAGGCAGGCGCGAGAATCGAGGAGCGCGAAAAATGGGATATGTGACAGCTCTGTTGCCTCGATTGTCGGAGGCCCATTAATGAAGGTGGGTCATGCACAGTTCTTAATAACAGATGACGTCATGGCGATTTATCATGGTCCTGGAAAGTGACGTCATGGCGGTTTACAAGATTTCTGTGAAGATGATGATGCGTTGAGGATTGACATGAACCAGTTCAAATCAATCTGGGGCCTAATGTCAGGGATATTACTACTGGGCGTAAACCGGCCAGGAGAGGCCGGGTTAACCCCATAATGGTTCATTATATCTGAAGCCCATGAAGACAAAGACAGTGACGCTTTATGAAGGCCCAGGGCCCAGAGTCGGTTTAAAGCCTGTAGACATAAACCGGTATTAGTATGTAGACTTGTGTTGTAAGAAAGAAAGAGCAGAGACCGAGCCGGACACGTTTATGAGCCGGCCTCGGGATTCTGTAAACCGACGGGCGTCAACCCATGTATATAAGGGGACGACCCGACGGCGGTTCAAGAATAACAGACAACAACTCGAGACTCAGGCAAAGCGTATTCGCTCCCTAGTCATCGAAACCCTAGCAATTCCACAACAACTGGATTAGGCTTTTACCTTCACCGCAAGGGGCCGAACCAGTATAAACTCTCTGTGTCCCTTGTCCGCTTTAACCCCTTTAAGCTAACCCATAGCAATGGCTCCACGACTAAGTCCTTTCCTTAGGACATCTGCCGTGACAAAACCACGACAGGTTGTCTCCCAACAAGCGCTTTTAATTTATGCCTTTTAGCTAGGCATGATGAATTTAACGATGCTCGCATAAAAGAAAAGAATTGAAACATAAAGCGAGCATCAAGAATCATAATTTCCTCTCTCATAATAATTTTCAGTAGCATCATGAATAGATTCATCAATATAACCATCACATAAAGCATTCTCTTCAGGATCCACAAGCATAGAAAATTTATTACTCTCCACATAAGCAATTTTATTCTCATTCAGAATAGTGGGAGTATCATATGAGACTTGAATACTAAAAATTGTTCCCACATTAAAAGAGTAATGATCAGTAAAAGGATATTCAAAATTATGGCAATAATTATCACTACTTTTTATAACATAAGTATCTGTAGCGATCTGACCTCAGACGGTCAAATCTCTGTGCATAAGTGTCATCCCTGGATCGGTAATGCTGACACACACAATACTCGAAGGATTTATAACAGAGTGCAATCACACACTTATTACATCGAATGTCTCAAAAGAGTGCATTGTGGAGTAGTTATTAGATGATGGGTTGCGAGAGTGATAGAAGCTTAAACCCTAGTTTATGCGCTATTCCATAAGGGGCCGATTGGATCCAAAAGTTTAATGCTATGGTTAGAGTTTATTCTTAATACTTTTCTCATAGTTGCGGATGCTTGCAAGGGGGTTAATCATAAGTAGGAGGTTTGTTCAAGTAAGAACAGCACCTAAGCACCGATCCACCCGCATATCAAATTATCAAAGTAGCGAACACAAATCGAACCAACATGATGAACGTGGCTAGATGAAATTCATGTGTACCCTCAAGAATGCTTTGCTTATTATAAAATAATGTTTTGGCATGTCGTTTGCCTCAAAAG
Source organism: Aegilops tauschii subsp. strangulata (assembly GCF_002575655.3). Classification (NCBI taxonomy): domain Eukaryota; kingdom Viridiplantae; phylum Streptophyta; class Magnoliopsida; order Poales; family Poaceae; genus Aegilops; species Aegilops tauschii. The sequence goes on along the minus strand of NC_053035.3, from coordinate 202,354,029 downwards.
GATTGGGCTACCTTGCTGCACTTTTGCTACTATTATCGTTACTTGCTCGTTACAAATTATCCTGCTATCAAACTACTCGCTACTTATAATTTCAGTGCCTGCAGACATTACCTTGCTGAAAACCACTTGTCATTTCCTTCTGCTCCTCGTTGGGTTCGGCACTCTTACTTATCGACAGGACTACGATTGATCCACTATACTTGTGGGTCATCAGTTGGTATGCTCTTTTTTTGGCCTCGTTGGCAATTTGTATGATAAGGTGTAGTTAGAAACCTTATGTTTTAATGCATCTCCTGGAGATCTGGCTTGTAGACTCAGGGTATCTCCAATGCTGACTCGCACACTGGACATCACATCTGTTCGCGGATCAGTGGGGGTCAGTCTGTGGACATTGATGCGGGAGTCGGCCATCCAAAGCTAGTCGCATACATTGCAAGCCGGATTTCAACTAACCGGATGAATTGCATGCAAACCAAATGATTTGCATATAAACCGGGCGAAAACATTTACATTTCGGACATATTTCAACTAAACTATAGCGGACAACGCTAAAACTAGTCTGTCACCGACCGCGGTGAATCTCCACTCCCACAACATGTCTTCCCCTTGTCCGGCAACTCACTCGTCGGACTGACGTGAGCCTCGGAGGGATATGCTTCAACGGAAGGGGAAGATTAGCCTCCCTTTGCCACCGTGAAGCACAAATTAAAGTTGTTTTTTAGGCACGGGAAGATGGTCACCTTGGTCTACCCCCCTCCCTCCCCCCTCACCGGGCAAGTCACCGGTTGTACCAACCCGCGACGCGACGGCGGTGGCCTTCCTAAGATCCAAGTGGTGGATGCCTCCCATGATCTACTTTTCCTCATTGTCCACGATGGCCAAGGAAGTGCCGACCTCCGCGAACATGCCTTCTCACTCCCCTTGCCTAACGCGTTGCCGCCATTGCTCGCGGCGGATTTGCCGGAAGACGATGTTGGCTAGCCTGGACATCCAAAATTTCAATTTGTTGGGAGAGAGTGTTTGGCGGCGGATTTGTAATATGTCAATCTTGGTTTTCCTTGTTTTATACTTTGTTTAAAAATTGATAAGTGTTGTTGTGTGCATTACGATGATGCAAGTCATAAGGTTTAGGGAACCCCCCCCCCTCGTACCCCCTCGCGTCGCCTCCCATGGGCTACGTGATAACCCACAAGTATAGGGGATCGTTTGTAGCCTTTTTCGATAAATAAGAGTGTCGAACCCAACGAGGAGCTAAAGGTAGAACAAATATTCCCTCAAGTTCTATCGACCACCGATACAACTCTACGCACACTTGACGTTTGCTTTAGCGAAAACAAGTATGAAACTATTTTGTAGGTGTGATGCTAGAACTACTTTGCAAGAATAAAACTAGAAGTACCTTGCAGGATAATAAAAGTTAGGTGTTTAGTAAAAGGGTTTGTGTCAACAAGTAAGTTATTTGTCCCTAGGCAATCGATAACAAGTACTGGTAATCATTCTTGTAATTTTATATGAGGGAGAGGCATGAGCTAACATACTTTCTCTACTTGGATCATATGCACTTATGATTGGCCCCTAGCAAGCATCCACAACTGCTAAAGATCATTAAGGTTGTGAAACCCAACCATAGCATTATGTATCAAGTCCTCTTTACTCCCATACGTCATACCCCACTTACTCCGGTTTAAGCTTCTGTCACTCTTGCAACCCACCATAAGCGAACCATGAACATATTGCAACACCCTATAGCGGGGGCCCCTCACGTTTGCGCGAGAACGGAGGGCACTGTAGGACAACACAATAACTAAAATATACAATCATACCAACCAAGATCACGATTAACCCACAGGACAAAACGAATCTACTCAAACATCATAGAATAGCCAAATATCATTGGGAAATAATATATGGAGTTGAGCACCATGTTTAAGTAGAGATTACAGCGGGGAGAAGGGGTGTTACACCGCTGCATAGAGGGGGAGAGAGTTGGTGTTAACGGTAGCAAGATTGTTGATGTAGATCGCCGTCCCGGTCGTTGCCCCGGCGACACTCCGGCGCCACCGGAAGCGAGGGGAAGAGAGCCCCCCCTCCTTATTCTTCTTCCTTGGCCTCCCCCTAGATGGGAGGAGAGTTCCCCCTCTGGTCCTTGGCCTCCATGGCGACGGAGGGGAGGGAGCCCCTCTGAGATTGGATCTCCCTCTCTGTTCTCTTCTGTTTCGCGCTCCCCTGATCTGGCCGAAAATCGTTTCTTATATTCCGGGAGATCCGTAACTCCGATTGTGCTGAGATTTTAACACGATTTTTTCCCAGATATAAGCTTCTTTGCGCCCGAAGTAGAGCTCCAACTGACGTACAAGGTGAGCACAACCCACCACCACGAGCCAGACTCCACTGGCGCGCCCTGGTGTCTTGTGGGCTGTGTGGGCCTCCGTTTGCGGTGATTCCAACTCCCAAAAATCACATATATTCCAAAATAATTCTCTGTAAAATTTTATTGCATTTGGACTTCGTTCGATATGGATTTTCTACGACACAAAAAACATGCAAAAAAACAGGAACTGGCACTAGGCACTGGATCAATAGGTTAGTCCAATAAATCATATAAAAAGTTTCCAAAAATATGTGAAAGTTGTATAATATTTGCATGAAACAATCAAAAATTATAGATACGACGGAGACATATCAGCATCCCCAAGCTTAATTCCTTCTCGTCCTCGAGTAAGTAAATGATAAAAAAAGATAATTTTTGATGTGGAATGCTACCTAGCATAAACTTGATCATATGTCTAGTCATGGCATGAATATTAAGACATAAGTGATTCAAAGCAATAGTCTATAATTTGACATAAATACATCAATAATCAGGCATCCCAACAAACAATCATGTCTTTCAGAATATCAATGCTAAAGAAAGCTATCCCTACAAAATCATATAGTCTTGTCATGCTCTGTCTTCTTAACGCAAAGTATTTATCATGCACAACCCCGATGACAAGCCGGGCAATTGGTTCATACTTTTTAAAGCGCTCCAGCTTTTTCAACCCTCACGCAATACATGAGTGCAAGCCATGGATATAGCACTACAGGTGGAATAGAGTATGATGATGGGGGTAAATATAGACAAGACAAAAAAGTAAGAAAGTCTCACACCGACGCGGCTAACCAACTGGCTATGGAGATGCCCATCAATCGATATCAATGCGAGGAGTAGGGATTGCCATGCAACGAATGCACTAAGAGCTATAAGTGTATGAAAGCTCAATATGAAAACTAAGTGGGTGTGCATCTAATCATATAATGAAAGATTCCCAGTAGTTTATGAAAGTGACAACATATGAGACTCTCCATATGAAAAACATGGTGCTACTTTGAAGCACAAGTGTGGTAAAGGATACTAGAAATGCCCCTTCTCTCTTTGTTTATTTTTTTTATTTTTTTCTTTCTTTTTTCCTTTTTCTTTTTCTTTCTTTTTTCTTTTTTCTTTCTTTTTTTCTTTTTTTCTTTTTCTTTTTTCCCCTCATTGTCCGGAGTCTCATCCCAACTTGTGGGGGAATCATAGTCTCCATCATCCTTTCCTCACTGGGGCACTGCTCTAAAAATGAATAATGATGATCATCACACTTCTATTTACTTATAACTCAAAGGAAATAAAAATTACAACTTGATACCTATGACAAAGTATGACTCTATATTAATGCCTCTGGCATGTACCAAGATGTGCAATGATCTAGCATAACATGTATGAAAAATGATGAACGTTGGCTGAGCCACAACTACTATGTCAGCTATATGATCATGCAACGCAATATGACAATGAATTCTCAAGTCATCAAACGGAAGCGGTGGAAGTTGGATGGCAATATATCTCGGAATGGCTATGGAAAAGACATAATAGGTAGGTATGGTGGCTGTTTTGAGGAAGATATAATAAGGCTGATGTGTGACAGAGCATATCATAACACAGGGTTTGGATGCACCGGCGAAGTTTGCACCGACTCTCGAGGTGAGAAAGGGCAATGCACGGTACCGTAGAGGCTGGCAAACTGCGAAAAGGTAAGAGTGCGTATATTCCATGGACTCACATTAGTCATAAAAACTCATATACTTATTGCAAAAGTTTATTAGCCATCGAAGCAAAGTACTAATACGCATGCCCCTAGGGGGATAGATTGGTAGGAAAGACCATCGCTCGTCCCCGACCGCCACTCATAAGGAAGACAATCAATAATAAATCATGCTCCAACTTCATAGCATAACGAGAGACTATACGTGCATGCTTCGGGAATCACAAACCTTAACATCAATATTCTTACTAAACACAACCGTTTACTAGTACCTCCCCCATATTATCATCTCTATATCACAAAACTATTGCAAGGAATCAAACATATCATATTCAGTGATCCATAAGTTTTATGCAGGATTTTATGACTAACCATGCAATTGACCAATTCCTGTTGACTCTCTAAATAGATATAAGTGAAGCACGAGAGTTTAATTCTTTCTATAAAAGATCACTAACAAATATAAGTGAAGCAAAAGAGCATTCTTCAAATAACGGTTTTCTATGTGAAGAGAAACAGGCAATCCAAACTTCAAATGATATAAGTGAAGCACATGAAGCATTGTATAAAGCCGTACTCAAAATATATGAGTGAAGTGCAATGAGCATTCTATAAATCAATCATGGACTATCTAATACCAGCATGGTGCGTAAAAGAAAAGTGAAAAATAAACACAAAAGACGCTCCAAGATTTACATATATCACATGAATGAAACGAGAACGAAAACATACCGATACTTGTTGAGGAAAGATGGGATGCCTTCTGGGACATCCCCAAGCTTAGACGCTTGAGTCTCCTTGAATATTTACCTGGGGTGCCTTGGGCATGCCCAAGCTTGAGCTCTTGCCTCTCCTCCTTATAAGTGCATCTAGTGCCACCCCTAGTTGGTTTTGGAGTATTGGCGACAAACCTGGTTGAGGGACTAATGTGTTTGTGAGAATTGCAGTATAACACAGGTAGTAGTCCCTCATTAATTCGGTTTACCTACCAGAGATGATCCCTAAAAATGTATGAAGACATTGAAGACAATGGTGGTATGTGAAGACAATCACATCGAAGCTTATGACTCGAGAAGACATTCACGAGAAGATTATGAAGTGCGAAGACATAGTTGTTTCTTAGTTTCCTTTTCTTCTTTGTTGAGTCATAGGAACCACCGTACTGTTAAGTGGGGTCCAAGTGAACAAAGTCAGAGTGACTGAAGTGATGCTCAACCAAATCCTATGTCTTCGAGCGAAGACAATGAGAGCAAATCTAATCCAGAGCTGGATGAGTCAGCTTTACTTGTAGCCCAAGTCAAGCTGCCGCGTGTGTTTGAAATCTGACTATTGGAACACGTGTCAGTTCCTTAGTGACCCAGGGTCATCTCGGACAAATCAGGTTGGGTTGCCTAGTGGCTATAAATAGCCCACCCCCTACACCATAAATTGGTGGCTGCTCAGAGTTAGTGCACGGCTTTTGTCATTTGAGAGCAACCCACCTCGAAGCTTTTGAGAGAGAGAAATCCTTGCGAGGACAAAGCCCAAAACACCCAGAGCCAAAGAGTGTTAGGCATCACTGAAGTCTTTCTGTCCGCGTGACCTGAAGACTTGTTAGACTTGAGGACTGTGAATCCTCCAGCCGGTTAGGCGTCGCGTTCTGAGCATCCAAGAGTCATTGTGGATTGCCGGTGAACGAAGTCTGTGAAGGTTCGGAAATCTACCTTGAAGACTTACCAGAGTGATTGGGTGAGGACTGGGTGTCCTTAGCTCAAGGGGAATAAGGTGAAGACGTGGTCTTCTAAGTTGAATCTGAGCCTCCCTAACCAGATGTATAGTTGTCACAGCAACTGGAACTGGTCCACCAAATCTTTGTCCCCACCAAGAGACTGGTTATATCTTCTCTGCCTTTACTTACAGTTTGTCTTCATGAAGTCATTGCATGCTTACACTATCTGTTTGACTTCACTATATAACTACTTATTCTGATTGGCTTCATAATATCTTCCATCCTGATCATTACTACCTAGCTGCTATTAGTCTTCATGCTTTCACTTCTTTGAATACTTGACTATGGCTTGCCTAGTCTAGTCTACCTTCCGCTGCATGTTAATAGGTTCGTTTCTATTGTTTGTCTTCGAAACTTCCATGTTTTGAAGACTTTCATAAAAATCGCCTATTCACTCCCCTCTAGTTGATAACTAGCACTTTCAATTGGTATCAGAGCAAGGTACTCCCTTGTTTTGTGTGATTTGGTTTAACCACCTGGAGTTTTAGCTATGTCGACTGCAGGGATAATCAAAGTCTCCGTTGCGTGCCCTGTCTTCGATGGCACTGATTACCCCTACTGGAAGAATAAGATGCACATGCATTGATGTCGATCTATGGTATGTCGTCAAGAATGGCGTTCCCAAGACTGGTGAAGCTGTCACCCCTGCTGATGTCAAGAAGTTCGTTCAACTGGATTCTACTGCGAAGAACATCATCTGCGATCATCTGACCAAAGGAAAGTATGGTCGTGTGAGCGCTCTGGAAACTTCGAAGCTAGTCTGGGACTGGCTCTCCAAGGTCAACGAAGGCGTCTCAACCCAGAGAGATCAAAGGATTAGTGTTCTTCGGAACCTCTTCAACCGCTTTAAGAGAAACGACAATGAGAATGTCCAACTCACGTTTGATCGCCTCACTGACATCACAAATGAACTTCATGCTCTCGGCGCCACTGAGATCACCAAGCATGAAATCGTCAAGACACTCCTGAGATCACTTGACAGCTCGTTTGACACCCTAGCCCTGATGATTCAAGAACGCCCTGACTTCAAGACACACGATCCGTCTGACATACTGGAGAGGCTCAACACACATGAGTTTCAGCTACCTGAGAAAAGAGACATCTATGGTCCCAACTATGGCCAAACTCGCGCTTTGAAGGCAAAGGCTGTTTCCTCGTCTAAAGAAGAATCTGACTGCAGTTCTGGTGATCCTGAAGACATTGGAAAGGAGCTTGCTATGCTTGTGAAGAAGTTCCAGAAGTTCACCAAGAAGAAAGGCTTCCGAAAGTCTTCACGATCCAGCTCAAGAAATGATGAAGCTTCTACTCATGACCACAAGAAGAGAACATGCCACAAGTGCAAGAAACCTGGTCACTACATCTCTGAGTGTCCACAGTGGCACAATGAAAACAAGCAGAAGAAAAAGAGCAAGGAATATGATTCTGATGACAAGAAGAAGAAGAAATCCTCAAAGTCTTCTTCCAAATCTTCATCGAAGTCTTCATCACACAAGAAGAGCTCATCTGGCAAGGCTCGTGATTTTGTTGGCAAGGAGATGGATTCAGAGGAGGAGTCTGCTTCTGAGGAGGCGGAGGTGGAGTCTGAGGAGGAGTCCGACTCTGGCATTGCAAGTCTGGCCCTAGCTACAGCCTACGTTGCCAAGTCCATCTTCAACACTGAAGACAATGGCTCCGTCACCAACGCTGATGCTAATGACAAGGACGACTCCGCTCCCACCTACTGCTTCATGGCACGTGGTGCCAAGGGAAAGGTCTCCAGCCGGAAATCAAAGGCATCCGATGCTTTTGCTGGGGACCTAAAACATCTTTTAGGGCGCAAGATAAAATGCCCAAATGGTCTTACTATGTATTTTGTTCCTGAATCGCTTGCCAATCATCCTATCAGTCCTAACCTTGATCTGAGCTTTGATAATCCTGTTGTGCGTCAAATGTTTATGCTTCACAATAATCTTGGTGAAGTTTATCCCCCTGACTGTACTGTAGGGTATGACACCTCATGCTTCAGAATGGATTATGGACAGCGGATGCACTAATCATATGACTGGTGATCGAAGTCTTCTCATGGACTCAACCTTACGTCCATCTGACAAGTGTCACATCACATTTGCTGACACTGGTAAAAGCAAGGTATTGGGTCTAGGTAGAGTTGCAATCTCAAAGGATCGGGACATGGATAAAGTGATGCTTGTTGAATCCCTTGGTTTCAACTTAATGTCTGTCTCAATGCTTTGTGACTTGAACATGATTGTGATATTTCGAAAATATCGTTGCCTTGTACTAATGGAATCTGACAAGTCTCTAGTCTTTGAAGGGTATCGAAAAGATGATTTGTACATGGTAGATTTCTCAGCAGGACCACAGCTGGCCGTATGTCTTCTAGCAAAGGCTTCAGAGTGCTGGCTCTGGCATCGGAGGCTAGGACATGCAGGCATGAGGAATCTATACACTCTCGCGAAGAAGAAACATGTCATAGGCATCGAGGGCGTAAAGTTTAAGAAGGATCACTTATGCGGTGCCTGCGAAGCTGGAAAGATGACGAGGGCCAAGCACCCCTCGAAGACAATCATGACAACATCTCAACCCTTCGAGCTGCTACATGGACTTATTTGGCCCTACTCACAACTCTACTCTCAATACTACTACTTGTCTCTATGGCTTCGTCATTGTTGATGATTATTCAAGATATACGTGGGTGCATATAATCCTCTACAAGACTGAAGTGCAATATGTCTTCAAACGCTTCGCCAACCGTGCCATGAATAACTATGGCGTCAAGATCAAGCATATCAGAAGTGACAACGGCACAGAGTTTAAGAACACCGGCCTCGACCTTTACCTTGATACATTGGGCATCACTCATGAGTTCTCCGCTCCGTACACTTCTCGGCAGAATGGCATCGTGGAGCGCAAGAACCGAACCCTCATTGAGATGGCTCGGACGATGCTTGATGAATACAAGACTCCAAGAAAGTTCTAGCCCGAAGCCATTGATACTGCATGCCATGTCATCAACCGTGTTTATCTTCACAAGCTTCTGAAGAAGACATCCTATGAACTCCTGACTGAGAGCACCTGCCAAATGTGCTAGATGAAGATCCACCTAGTGAATCCATCAAGCTCATGGGAACTGGAGAGATCATACCTTCTGAGGCACAGGCTGAAGAGGAACTCATCATTTCTGCACCTAATCAACCTGAAGCCAATGCTCAGCCTGAAGACAATCCTCCAAATGATGACAATGATCAGCAAGAGCAAAATCTTCGTCCAGTTCATCCTCGTGTTGCAAATGAAGTACAGACTGAGAAGATAATTGATAGCATCAATGCACCAGGTCCACTCACTCGTTCAAGAGCAACACAGCTAGCAAATTTCTGTGGGCACTTTGCATTTGTCTCAATATCAGATCCCAAGAAAGTTGGTGAAGCCTTCATGGAACCTGAATGGATTCAAGCTATGCAAGAAGAGCTTCAACAATTCAAGTTGAACAATGTATGGGAACTAGTCAAGCGTCCTGACCCTCGCAAGCACAACATAATAGGCACCAAATGGATATATCGCAACAAGCAAGATGAGCAGGGTCAAGTTGTCAGAAACAAGGCTCGTCTCGTTGCTCACTCAAGTTGAAGGGATTGACTTCGATGAAACGTTTGCTCCTGTGGCTAGGCTTGAAGCCATTCGCATACTGCTAGCCTACGCAAATCATCACAACATCCTTCTGTATCAAATGGATGTGAAGAGTGCTTTCCTCAATGGCAAGATTGAAGAAGAAGTGTATGTTGCACAACCACCTGGCTTTGAAGATCCAAAACATCTTGATATGGTATACAAGCTTAGCAAGGCATTGTATGGCCTCAAACAAGCCCCTCGTGCTTGGTATGACACACTCAAAGACTTCCTGAAGAGCAAAGGCTTCAAACTTGGTTCCCTGGATCCCACACTCTTCACGAAGACATATGATGGTGAACTGTTTGTGTGCCAAATATATGTGGATGACATTATCTTCGGCTGCACTAACCAGAAATACAGTGATGAGTTTGGACACATGATGCAAGAGCAATATCAGATGTCCATGATGGATGAGCTGAAGTTCTTCCTTGGTCTTCAAATTCGTCAGCAGAGCAACGGCATCTTCATATCTCAAGAGAAATACCTCAAAGACTGCCTGAAGAAGTTTGGAATGCAAGACTGCAAAGGTTACACAACGCCAATGCCAACCAAAAGTCATCTGGGTCCTAACGCCAATGGTAAAGAGTTCGATCAAAAGGTATACCGCTCCATGATTGGTTCTTTACTTTATTCATGTGCATCTAGGCCAGATATCATGCTTAGTGTTTGCATTGTGCCCGATTCCAAGCGGCACCAAAGGAATCGCATCACTTAGCTGTGAAGCGAATTCTTCGATATTTGGCTTACACCTCAACACTAGGATTATGGTATCCAAAGGGCTCAGAGTTTGATCTAGTCGGATTCTCAGATGCTGATTATGCTGGTGACAAGGTAGATCGCAAGTCTACATCAGGCACATGTCACTTTCTGGGACGATCACTTGTCTGTTGGTCTTCAAAGAAGCAAAACTGTGTGTCTCTCTCCACTGCTGAATCTGAATACATTGCTGCTGAATCTTGCTGCGCTCAGCTTCTATGGATGAAGCAAACACTCAAGGACTATGGCATCCATCTGAAGCAAGTACCACTCTACTGCGACAATGAAAGCGCCATCAAGATTGCCAACAACCCAGTTCAGCACTCGAAGACAAAGCACATTGAAATTCGTCATCACTTTCTCAGAGATCATGTCATGAAGGAAGATATTGATATCATTCACGTCAACACTGAAGAGCAATTGGCAGATATCTTCACAAAGCCCTTGGATGAGAAAAGGTTTTGCAAGTTGCGGTGTGAGCTAAATATCTTGGAATCCTCGAATGTCCTGTGACTAGGCACACATCCTAACACTTATGCATGTTGATGACTTAGATGTGCAACACACAAAGTAATGTATATCTTCAATCAATGAAGACTTACACTCTGAGTGTGAATATATTAATGCGGAATTTGACTTCGGAGCACCACGATAATTGTGCGCCGTGTCTGGGTATAATACTTCCTATACGGTGGGTAACGCCACCACCAAACCTTTGTTCGAAGTGTTTCTCTTGGCGTTACATTTGCAAAGTCTTCGCATTCAATTTGTCTTCAACATTGATTTAAGTTCATGATTATCTTCACAATGCTGATTTGGTCTTACTAAGATATATACATATATTTGTGTTCTGTCCTCTACAGCATTCACTTATAGCTATGTCTTCTCGTTTGAATCTTTTGAACTAAGTGAATGTGATCGGACCCTAACCTCCTCTATGCTTCTTCCTCAAATTCTATCTATCCAAATCATATGCATTCTATTGAAACCGTCGAATGTCTTCCCTGCGTCCTTGTCAGCAGAAGATACAGAGACAAACATTGAATCTGTTTTAAATGCTCAATCCTTATTGCCTGAAACCCGGAGAAGCCGGAACGACCACCCGACAGTCCAGGCGTGCGTGGGAACATGGAACAACTTCCAATGTGTTGCATGTTCGCCACGTGTCCCTCAGATGTGAACCGCCAGGGGCACCTGCGTAATTGCGTTGTGTTGTCCCTCTCTCTATAAATGCACATCACATCACAGTCAAAATCTTTCTTCCACCTCTCCACCTCGACAAACCCTAGCACCACCGCTAGCTCTTGACGACGCCGGCGACGAAGCGCTTAGCTGCCGTGACCTCACCGACGCCGTCCTCACGCCAGCCGCGGACCTCGTCTTCTCCGCTGCCACCGTAGGTGTCTTCCGTCGCCAAGTTAGGGCACGGAAGATCGAACTGCTCGGCCTCCTCTCTACTCCGTCTAGCAGTTCTTCGTGTGGTAATTAAAACTCACCTTTTTTACTGTCTTTTTGATCCAATAGATTCATCTTTCTTCACCAAAAGTGGTTTTTGCGGCCACAAATTTGGATCTATCCTGTTCTGTATCTCATAATATGCCTAGTATATTCACTTATGCTTCACACATAGTTAGATTCCTCACTTGTACCTATTCTTGGATTCATACAAATCTGGAACCAACTCCCAACATATAAGTGAATGTCTTCGCGCTATGAGGTCAATGTCTTCAAAACTAATTTATCTTCAAAATCTTTTGAGAATGCATATGACCTCTTCCCCTTCCCTCACATCTCTAATGCTGTCACAGGTACATGTCCATGGGAGAATCCCTTGGTTCTCATAGTCTAGATTCATTTGCAGAGTTCTTACAGCATCACATCAATTCTCCCGAAGCTAGTTCTTGTCTGACCAGCAGACGGAAGACTTTCACAGCTTTGAAGCCATTCAGTCTGAACTTCATGGCCACAGAAAAGTCTGCAAGGAAGGGCGGCAGACAGCGCCGTGGGGACACATCAAGGGATTTGCCACCAGATCTCTATGATCTGTACAAGACTGATCCATAAGAGGATTACAATCAGCGCAAAACTCGAATCCAGTGGATTCGAAGATATTGGGCCGAGCAATGGTTCAAATACAAGTTCGTGACCCAGGAGTATGCTGAGAAAAATGCCATCAAGTGTCCTTGGGGTGATATTCTCTTTCGAAATCTTCAACCCAAGAACAGAGCTAAAGCTATTGCTCAGGGTTTCTACCCCTGTATGGTTCGTGGACCACAACCTGCCAATGTCGACCCATCATCATTGCTATGGTGTCGTGACGATAATCTTTTCAAGCGCAATTTTCAGACTGCAAAGGCATCGGCCAAAGAGAACAAGAAATCACTGGGAATAGACTTCAACCCCGGTCCTTCTACTCCTTGGGCTGATGGCACACGTGATGCCAATCCCAATGTCATCGGCCCCTTCAACAACTTTGATGATCTCCTCTCCTACATCGCCGCTCAGAGAGCCACAGTGGATCAGTCTGGAGATGAAGCTGATTCTGATGAAGCTCCTGCTCCCCCGAAGCCTCAAAAGCAAAAGAAACCCAAGGCTTCAAAGCCCTCCACTACACCAAGAGCTTCGCATGCGAAGCCTCTGGCCACTGCTCCTCCTACACCAAGTGTGCACTCTGAAGATCTTTCTCGCATCTCCAATACTGAGAAGAAGAAGAAGCCCATGCAGATTACTGGTCAAGCACTGACCCCAGCTGCCGTTCTGAGGAATGAGAACGAAGGCATTGATCTGTCAAGTGATGACGACCTTGGCGACGATGCTCTCGAGCTGCTGATAAAGAGCAAGCAAGAGGCGGAAATCTTCAACGATCTTCCCCTTTTCGATGTGGACATCCTGAACAAGTTCATTGATGAGTGGTTTGACAGCCCAAACCTCAGTTTTGATGATCTTCAGCTCCCAATTGGCCTCAGCGTTTCCTTCCATGGAGCCATTGCTCCTGAGCTGGCTCTAGCTCAGAGAATTGTTGAACTGAAGAACAAAATTGACTACGAAAAAGCCCAGTTCAAGAAGCATATGGCCAAGCTCAATGTGACTGTATGTCCAAAACTTCAAGCAAATGATGCATGAGCTCAAGGAGGCGTTTCACAAGAAACGTGACGAAGCTAGAGGTTCACGAGAGCGCATGAAACTCCTTGCTGCCAAATGTGTTCAAGCTTACAATGAAGCCGAGAAGCACAAGGCACTTGGGCGTCCTGGCATCGACCCCAAGATGGCTGCCAAGAAGAAGAAGCCTGTTGTGGCCCCAGCTAAAGCATCTAGGTGGGAAGAACCTCGCATTGTCTTCCCCGCCAGTATGACAGGCGTGAAGCCAAAGGTCCCCACAGTAGCTTCAGAACTCAAGAAAACAAGGACAGCTGAAGCCGAAGCCAGAAAGCGCAAGTCCAAGAACACCACTGACGATGCTCCACCGACCAACAAGAGAAAGACAAAGAAGAAAGATCGGGCTACTCCCACAGAGCCCCTTGTCGTCGAGCCAATCTCAGTTGCTCGTCCTGCATCCACACACCAAGAGCATCGTTTGATAGTTCACGAGCCTGCTACCACAGAGGCTCCTGAAGCTCAAGAAGATCCAGTTGTTGACCACACTACAGCTGAAGACATTGGTCCCCAAGACAATGTAGATGATGATGAAGTCCTTCCTCAGATCGAGCACAAAATGGTATCATCGCCTGTTCTAACGAACAGCGAACTCATCAGCATTGGTCGTCCTTTGACGCCAATTGCTCAGGATGATTCATGGGCTAATCACCCTCAAGACCCCCCCCCCCCCCCCCCCGTGAAGAAGAATCACCAAGTACTCCCCCAACTCAAGTAACCACTCCGGTGCTTGATGACGACGACTTTGAGGCCCAGCCAACTCCCTCTCCACAAAGCGTCGCCCGTTTTTCACAGGCTTCGTAAAGGACCAAGGGCTCAAGTCACTCTTTCGAGTGTTCCAGAAGGAGAAGAGCACCACCACTCAGTATCACGCCAAGTGTTTCCTGAAGCCACTCCAACTGTGAACGTCTCAGAGTCTGAAGCCAAAGCTGCTGAAGACATTCTGGCTGCATCAGCCGATGAACAAGAGGAACCCCGTCAAGAAGAAGAACTTGTTGCTACACCCCCATCCAACCAAGAAGTTGTTCTCGAGGAGAACGTGTCCGACCCTCCAGCTACTCAAGTGGAGCTTGATAACATTGAGGCGGCCACCAACACCAATACTGAAGCCAATGACGTTGTCATGGCTGAAGCAAATGTGGCGCCTGAAGTTAATGAGCCTGAAGCTTCCAATGCACCTGAAGCCATTATACCACTTGCAGCTCACGTCAATGCCGATGCTCATGTACCGCCTCCAAGGCCACACACTATCGAGCTGGCATTTGATCGCGGCCAACCTGTCATGGTTCGCTGGCCCATTATGGTTCCTCCTCCTACTCCCGGACCTCAATTTGACTATCATGTGGAGCACAGGCCTCAGGTCCAGAAGCCAAAACCGAGGCTGCCAAGGTTTCCAGGTACTGCATCTTCACCAGGATCTTTCAATGTGAATGGCTTCATTGCACACAACACCTTCTTTGACAGCGATAAGAACCCATACTCAAGGCCAAGAATTTCATCTGATCGGTTCTGGAGCTATCAGCAACGCAGTTATTACTCTTGTGTTCTTTATGATCAAGGGCGCATCTTTCCCCATATGTGTCTAGACTGCGAAGCTATTACTGGCCTGCCCTGCCTAGAAGAAGCCCTTGATTGTTTCCGAGATGCTAGTCTGCTGCAATTTGTGACTGATAAAGAGCACTGGAACGAAGAGCTTCTGCTACAATTCTATGCTACCCTCCACATTCGCGGCTACAACAGGGATCCGAAGACATGGATCCTTGAGTGGATGATAGGCAATGTACATCACGAAGCCAAAGCTCTTGATATTATTGAGCTCACTGGCCTGCCCACTCCAGGTGAACTCTTTGAACCTGGTTGTCAGCTTCACCGCAATGCCTTGGAGAGCATCTTCCAGAAGCCTGAGCCCAACATGAGCCAAATGCTGAGCATGATGAAGCCACTGCCACACGACGCTGAATATCCAAGGGAATTATTTGTTGAGAACCTCGAGTATCTACCCTGCACTAGTTATCATATTATCAGGCGAACTCTGTGGCCTATCAAGGGACATTCTCCTGTAGCAAAGCTTGAAGGAGCAATGAAGACATTGGCTTTCTATATCTTCAATGGCATCAGCTTCAATGCTCAAGACTTCTTCATCAGGCAATTGGTTGCATCTGGCTCTGATCTCTTTGGTCTAAAGTTCTACGCTCCATGGGTTATGCACCTTATCAAGCTTCACTCTACTATCAACTATCAGCCGTCTGCGCGCAACCATCTGATATTCTTGCCAGAGGTTGATCTGTCTGTCGAAGCCATCTACCCAGAGCCTGCCAAGGAGCCAATTTATCTTCACAATGTCGATCACAAAAGCTTCACTCAGCCCATTGAAGGAGTTCTGGCTGCCACACGTGTTTATCCTTTGGCTGGCAATACACGTGCACCTCATCGTGCCCATACTGAAGCCACTGAAAGCACAATTTCTCAAAGGCCTCGGAAGCGTTCTCGTGTTCTCAACGACCGAGAGCATCTCGTCGCCCTGCATCAAAAACAGGATAAGCATCACGACTGGCTGAAGCGTCAGATGCAAAGCCTCTTGTTGGATGTCAATCGCATTCGCAACCTTGCCACCAAGAATGCTTTTGTCACTCATGAAACCTGTCGGAGGTCGTGGAAGAGTCTGACATTGCTCAGTGCTGAAGCTAATCTTCAAGACAATGGCTTCACAGAGAGATTCAAATTTGACTCCACTCCTCCCAGGAATGCTGTCTTGAATCGGACTCCCTCACTTGAAGACTCTGACTATTCGTCCTCAGCTGCAACTGTTAATGCCAGAGTCATTGATGACGAAGATGATGCTACATCACCACCTCCAACTTCGGCGCATATCGACACTACACCAAGTTCTTCTGCACCACCGAACCTCAACGACGACCCTGCTGCTTCACCTACTCCTCATGGGAATGAGTAGAGGCTCTATGTCTTCAAACCTTTTTGGTCCTTACTGACAAAAGGGGGAGAAGCGTATGAGTTGATAGTCTTCAAGTGGGTCCATATGGGTGGTTGCTATACTTTTGCCAAGTGCTTACAACTCTCTCTTTTGATACTTCTGGTTCTTTGAGTTGTAACACTTAAACTTGATGGTCGTCTGCTACTTTCTCTGCTATTCTGTGATGCGACGATAAATTCCGCATGTGCGGTGATAAATCCCGCATGAAGTCATATTGCAGACGTCCATTTTTCATTATGCATGTCATTATCTTCGTTTTATCTTCACATGCATGATGAATTGTCTTCATAAGTTGTAGAGGATCTCCACAAGTACAACCTGCCATGTGCATTTGCATTCCAAAAGCAAAATACTTATATGCACATCTTCAGGGGGAGCCTTTCACTACTTACAAAGACAATGTCTTGATTCCTTACAATTTCACATACTTTTATCCCCATTGAAAACTTCAACCAGTTTGTCATCAATCACCAAAAAGGGGGAGATAGTAAGTGCATCTAGTGCCACCCCTAGTTGGTTTTGGAGTATTGACGACAAACCTTGTTGAGGGACTAATGTGTTTGTGAGAATTGCAGTATAACACAGGTAGTAGTCCCTCATTAATTCGGTTTACCTACCGGAGATGTCCCCTAAAAATGTATGAAGACATTGAAGACAATGGTGGTATGTGAAGACAATCACATCAAAGCTTATGACTCGAGAAGACATTCACGAGAAGATTATGAAGTGCGAAGACATAGTTGTTTCTTAGTTTCCTTTTCTTCTTTGTTGAGTCATAGGAACCACCGTACTGTTAAGTGGGATCCAAGTGAACAAAGTCAGAGTGACTAAAGTGATGCTCAACCAAATCCTATGTCTTCGAGCGAAGACAATGAGAGCAAATCTTATCCAGAGCTGGATGAGTCAGCTTTACTTGTAGCCCAAGTCAAGCTGTCGCGTGTGTTTGAAATCTGACCGTTGGAACACGTGTCAGTTCCTTAGTGACCCGGGGTCATTTCGCACAAATCAGGTCGGGTTGCCTAGTGGCTATAAATAGCCCACCCCCTACACCATAAATTGGTGGCTGCTCAGAGTTAGTGCACGGCTTTTGTCGTTTGAGTGCAACCCACCTCGAAGCTTTTGAGAGAGAGAAATCCTTGCGAGGACAAAGCCCAAAACACCCAGAGCCAAAGAGTGTTAGGCATCACTGAAGTCTTTCTGTCCACGTGACCTCAATACTTGTTACACTTGAGGACTGTGAATCCTCCAGCCGGTTAGGCGTCGCGTTCTAAGCATCCAAGAGTCATTGTGGATCGCTGGTGAACGAAGTCTGTGAAGGTTCGGAAGTCTACCTTGAAGACTTACCAGAGTGATTGGGTGAGGACTGGGTGTCCTTAGCTCAAGTGGAATAAGGTGAAGACGTGGTCTTCTGAGTTGAATCTCAGCCTCCCTAACCAGAGGTACAGTTGTCATAGCAACTGGAACTGGTCCAACAAATCTTTGTCCTCACCAAGAGACTGGTTGTATCTTCTCTCTCCTTACTTACAGTTTGTCTTCGTGAAGTCATTGCCTGCTTACACTATCTATTTGACTTCACTGTATAACTACTTGTTCTGATTGGCTTCAGACTATCTTCCATCCTGATCATTACTACCTAGCTGCTATTAGTCTTCATGCTTTCACTTCTTTGAATACTTGACTATGGCTTGCCTAGTGTAGTCTACCTTCCGCTGCATGTTAATAGGTTCGTTTCTATTGTTTGTCTTCGAAACTTCCATGTTTTGAAGACTTTCATAAAAATCGCCTATTCACCCCCCCTATAGTCGATAACTAGCACTTTCACTCCTTCTCCTCATATCGAGACCTCCTCGATCATTGATCATTTCATCCACACAAAACTCAACAGAAAGCTCGGTAAGATCCGTTAGTATAATAAAGCAAATCACTACTCTAAGATTTGTTGCAAACCAATTAATATTTTGTTTTTTCATTGTAGCTACTGTAATATAACTTTTCCATGGCTTATACCACCGATAGAATCGATAGTTTCATCAAAACAAGCAAAACAATGCATCAAAAACAGAATCTGTCTTAAACAGGATACTCTGTAGCAATCTGAACATCTACCATACTTCTATTACTCCAACAATTCTGACAAATTAGGAAAACGTAAAAAAATTGTATATCAAGACTTTGCAAAAAGTTTTAGAAATGTTTGACGTTCCAGTAAAGAATGAAAATACACGCGCTACAGCCAAAGTTTCTGTTTCTGCACTGCAGATACCAACAAGCAATCTAATGATCCTAAAGGCAAATCTTGGCACATTATTTTTATAATAGAATGGAATTGTACAAGGGGATAATTATTTTTGTGATAAAATTCATGAAAAATTCTACATTGTTTCGATGAGCATGAACACAAGTGTTCAAGGTCGACCCTCACTTCCGCAATGCATAAACTTTCAATCGCTTCTCTTTTTGAAAACAAATTAAGCTCCCCTCTATATTTTTTTGTTTTTAAACTTTAGAAAATCACTCAACAAAAAAATGACTCTCTAAAATTTCCGGGTTGTCTCCCTGGCAGTGCTTTCTTTAAATCCATTAAGCTAGGCATAAGAAGTAATGAATCCACCCGGATCCCAAGGTATATCAAAGCTAATTTTAATTAACAATGATTTGGTATTTAGTAGTGAGCACAAAGCAACATAAATCAAGCAATGACGAAGTCTACCTCTTTTCCTATGCATCGGCATGTCATACAAGAACAATTCATGCACATCAAGTAAAGGCCAATGCATAGTATAAACAGTTTCTTGCAATTTTTTCGTGTTGGAAACATAGAGAGGTGGAGATATAGTTCCTCTCTCATAATAATTGAAAGTAGGAGCAGCAAGAACATGCATATTACATTCATCAAAATTATCATGTGCAACGGTAAAAGGCAACCCATCAATGTAATCCTTAATAAGTGCAAACTTCTTCGATATAGTGTAGTTGGGAGAATTCAAAAAGATAACAGGACTATCATGTGTGGGTGCAATAGCAACAATGTCATTCTTAACATAAGGAACTATAGCAAGTTCATCTCCATAAGCATAATTTAAATTGGCATCATGGCCACAAGCATAGCAAGCATCAAGTTCATCAAAAAGGGATATTTCAAAAGAGTCAACGGGATCATAGCAATTATCATAGCATTCATCCTTCGGTAAAAGCGAAGGGAAATTAAACAATGTATGAGTTGAAGAGTTACTCTCATTAGAAGGTGGGCACGGGTGATCAATCCGCTCTTCCTCCGCTTGTTCTTCGCTCTCCTCATCATCTTTTTCATCCAATGAGCTCACAGTTTCATCAATTCCTTCTTCCATAGACTCATGCAAAATATTAATCTCTTCTTGGACAGCGGAGACTCTCCCAATAAATTTATCAATATCGGAATTGTATTTGTAATTATCATAGCAATATTTAAGGATGGCAAAAATTTCAGGTCTATAAACATCATCATCAAAAGCTTCATACTTTTCAAACAAAAGATTCAATTTCATAAGCACCCTTAAAAGCAACAAATTCTTCTATTCTTTGCACATCATAGTAATCATATATACCTCTAGCATAAGAAGCCAAGGTTTCATTATCATTAAGTTTGCATGAAAAGGGAAGATGTGGAGCATTCATCCTAGAGCAACAAGTATAATCATATCTCTGGCATAAACTCCAAGCATACCAATGCAACATATAAATTTGATCCCATAATAGTTTCCCTTTTTGTGTCAAGTGATAATCCCTAAAGTATTCACGTTGATCCAACGTTACTCCCATTATCAAGTTGAATGGGGTTTTCTCAGGATTCTCAAAGTAGTGCATAATATTTTTCACATAACGAGCATCGAGGGTTTTAGGAGGTTCCCCATCTCCATGAGTAGCAACTACCACTAATTTTTTTGGTGTTTTGCGTTCCATATCCATAACTAAAGATAGAGAACAACTTAGAACAGAAAATAAAAACTACTTAGTGATAAAGCAAACAAGCACACACGAGAATATTCACCCCACGCTATTGCTCCCCGGCAACGGCGCCAGAAAAAGGTCTTGATAACCCACAAGTATAGGGGATCGTTTGTAGCCTTTTTCGATAAATAAGAGTGTCGAACCCAACGAGGAGCTAAAGGTAGAACATATACTGAGTAGTTGGACACAACTAATGGCATAAATGATATAAACCCAAGAAAAAATCGCTTTCCGTTGCCGTCGTTCAGCTCAGTATATGTACCACTAGACATCCAGTGCTTGTGTTTTGTTGAGCACCTGTGCTTGTTTCTATACCAAAGGGGGTCCGCCCGCTCCCGACCCACTAGGGTTCCTTCGCTGCCGCCGGCTCCCTAGCTCCTTCCCTCCGCCGCCAGCCGTCGGCCGTGCGCGGCCCGTCCCGTCCCCCCTCCCTCCCTCCCCTCCCTCCCCGAGGCGCTCCCGCGGGCGCCCCCGAGAGGTTCCCTAGCGCCGCCTCCCCCGCCCCCTCGCCTTGCCCCTGTCCCTCGTCGCCGCTGGGGGCGTCGCCAGCCGAAGGCCGCATGGCGCTGGCTGTGGCGGGGCTGCTCCCTCCCGCGCACAGATGGGGGCCGTCGCGGGACGCCCCTCCTATGCTCGATGGTGACAGCCGTCGGGCCGACCCTGCTTCAGCCTACCACCTCCTCCTGGCGTTTTGGTGGCTGGCGGCGCCGCCTCCTTCCTCTCCGGTGCAGCGGTGGGGATCCGGCGCCCTGGTTCGTGCTGGTGGCAGATTTGGCCCCCGGCCCAGATCTGGACGGTGTGGTGATTGGCGGTGGCAGTGGCGACCGGCGGCTGCGTTTAGGTGGTGGCGCTGCAGTTGGAGTCCGTCTCTCCGGTGGGGTGGTGGGGCTCTGAAGGAAATATGCCCTAGAGGCAATAATAAAGTTATTATTTATTTCCTCATATCATGATAAATGTTTATTATTCATGCTAGAATTGTATTAACCGGAAACATAATACATGTGTGAACACATAGACAAACATAGTGTCACTAGTATGCCTCTACTTGAATAGCTCGTTAATCGAAGATGGTTGAGTTTCCTAGCCATGGACATGAGTAGTCATTTGATTAACGGGATCACATCATTAGGAGAATGATGTGATTGGCTTGACCCATTCCGTTAGCTTAGCACTTGATCGTTTAGTATGTTGCTATTGCTTTCTTCATGACTTATACGTGTTCCTATGACTATGAGATTATGCAACTCCCGTTTACCAGAGGAACACTTTGTGTGCTACCAAATGTCACAACGTAACTGGGTGATTATAAAGGTGCTCTACAGGTATCTCCGAAGGTACTTGTTGAGTTGGCGTATTTCGAGATTAGGATCTGTCACTCCGATTGTCGGAGAGGTATCTCTGGGCCCTCTCGGTAATGCACATCACTATAAGCCTTGCAAGCAATGTGACTAATGAGTTAGTTGCGGGATGATGCATTACATAACAAGTAAAGAGACTTGCCGGTAACGAGATTGAACTAGGTATTGAGATACCGACGATCAAATCTCGGGCAAGTAACATACCGATGACAAAGGGAACAACGTATGTTGTTATGCGGTTTGACCGATAAAGATCTTCGTAGAATATGTGGGAGCCAATATGAGCATCCAGGTTCCGCTATTGGTTATTGACCAGAGACGTGTCTTGGTCATGTCTACATAGTTCTCGAACCCGTAGGGTCCGCACGCTTAAAGTTTGGTGACGATCGGTATTATGAGTTTTTGTGTTTTGATGTACCGAAGGTAGTTCAGAGTCCCGGATATGATCACGGACATGACGAGGAGTCTCGAAATGGTCGAGACGTAAAGATCGATATATTGTATGACTATGTTCGGACACCGGAAGTGTTTCGGGAGGTTTCGGGCATTTACCGGAGTACCGGGGGGTTACCGGAACCCTCCGGGGAGTATATTGGGCCTAATGGGCCTTAGTGGGAGAAGAGGAGGGGCGGCCAGGGCAGCCGCGCGCCCCCTCCCCCTCTAGTCCGAATTCGACAAGGAGGGGGGCGGCGCCCCCCTTTTTCCTTCTCCTCCTCTCTCCCTTCCTTCCCTTCTCCTACTCCAACAAGGAAAGGAGGAGTCCTACTCCCGGTGGGAGTAGGACTCCCCCCTTGGCGCCCCTCCTTGGCCGGCCGCCTATCCCCCCTTGCTCCTTTATATACCGGGGCAGGGGGGCACCTCTAGACACACAAGTTGATCTGTTGATCTCTCCCAGCCGTGTGCGGTGCCCCCCTCCACCATATTCCACCTCGGTCATATCGTAGCGGTGCTTAGGCGAAGCCCTGCATCGGTAGCAACATCATCGTCGTCATCACGCCGTCGTGCTAATGGAACTCTCACGTGAAGCTCTGCTGGATCGGAGTTCGCGGGACGTCATCGAGCTGAACGTGTGCTGAACTCGGAGGTGTCGTACGTTCGGTACTTGGATCGGTCGGATCGTGAAGACGTACAACTACATCAACTGCGTTGTGCTAACGCTTCCGCTTTCGGTCTACGAGGGTACTTGGACAACACTCTCCCCTCTCGTTGCTATGCATCACCATGATCTTGCATGTGCGTAGGAATTTTTTTGAAATTACTACGTTCCCCAACAGTGGCATCCGAGCCTGGTTTTATGC
Organism: Aegilops tauschii subsp. strangulata; assembly: GCF_002575655.3. NCBI lineage: Eukaryota > Viridiplantae > Streptophyta > Magnoliopsida > Poales > Poaceae > Aegilops > Aegilops tauschii. The sequence continues at coordinate 202,330,987 of NC_053035.3, read as the reverse complement.
ATAGATGTTATATGCACGAGTAGAACACAAGTGAGTTGTGGGCGATACAAGTCATACTGCTTACCAGCATGTCATACTTTGGTTCGGTGGTATTGTTGGATGAAGCGGCCCGGACCGATATTACGCGTACGCTTACGCGAGACTGGTTCTACCGATGTGCTTTGCACATAGGTGGCTGGCGGGTGTCAGTTTCTCCAACTTTAGTTGAACCGAGTGTGGCTACGCCCGGTCCTTGAGAAGGTTAAAACAGCACTAACTTGACAAACTATCATTGTGGTTTTGATGCGTAGGTAAGAACGGTTCTTGCTCAGCCCGTAGCAGCCACGTAAAACTTGCAACAACAAAGTAGAGGACGTCTAACTTGTTTTTGCAGGGCATGTTGTGATGTGATATGGTCAAGGCATGATGCTATATTTTATTGTATGAGATGATCATGTTTTGTAACCGAGTTATCGGCAACTGGCAGGAGCCATATGGTTGTCGCTTTATTGTATGCAATGAAATCGCCCTGTAATTGCTTTACTTTATCACTAAGCGGCAGCGATAGTCGTAGAAGCAATAGTTGGCGAGACGACAACGATGCTATGATGGAGATCAAGGTGTCGCGCCGGTGACGATGGTGATCATGACGGTGCTCCGAAGATGGAGATCACAAGCACAAGATAATGATGGCCATATCATATCACTTATATTGATTGCATGTGATGTTTATCCTTTACGCATCTTATTTTGCTTTGATTGACGGTAGCATTATAAGATGATCTCTCACTAAATTTCAAGATAAAAGTGTTCTCCCTGAGTATGCACCGTTGCCAAAGTTCATCGTGCCGAGACACCACGTGATGATCGGGTGTGATAAGCTCTACGTTCATCTACAACGGGTGCAAGCCAGTTTTGCACACGTAGAATACTCGAGTTAAACTTGACGAGCCTAGCATATGCAGATATGGCCTCGGAACACTGAGACCGAAAGGTCGAGCGTGAATCGTATAGCAGATATGATCAACATAGTGATGTTCACCATTGAAAACTACTCCATCTCACGTGATGATCGGACATGGTTTAGTTGATTTGGATCACGTGATCACTTAGATGATTAGAGGGATGTCCATCTATGTGGGAGTTCTTAAGTAATACGATTAATTGAACTTAAATTTATCATGAACTTAGTACCTGATAGTATTTTGCTTGTCTATGTTGTTGTAGATAGATAGCCCGTGCTGTTGTTCCGTTGAATTTTAATGCGTTCCTTGAGAAAGCAAAGTTGAAAGATGATGGTAGCAATTACACGGACTGGGTCCGTAACTTGAGGATTATCATCATTGCTACACAGAAGAATTACGTCTTGGAAGCACCGCTGGGTGCCAGGCCTGCTGCAGATGCAACTGACGACGTTAAGAACGTTTGGCAGAGCAAAGCTAATGACTACTCGATAGTTCAGTGTGCCATGCTTTACGGCTTAGAACCGGGACTTCAACGACGTTTTGAACGTCATGGAGCATATGAGATGTTCCAGGAGTTGAAGTTAATATTTCAAGGAAATGCCCGGATTGAGAGATATGAAGTCTCCAATAAGTTCTACAGCTGCAAGATGGAGGAGAATAGTTCTGTCAGTGAACATATACTCAAAATGTCTGGGTATAACAATCACTTGATTCAACTCGGAGTTAATCTTCCGGATGATAGTGTCATTGATAGAATTCTTCAATCACTGCCACCAAGCTACAAGAGCTTCGTGATGAACTATAATATGCAAGGGATGGATAAGACAATTCCCGAGCTCTTGGCAATGCTAAAGGCTGCGGAGGTAGAAATCATGAAGGAGCATCAAGTGTTGATGGTCAACAAGACCACCAGTTTCAAGAAAAATGGTAAAGGGAAGAAGAAGGGGAACTTCAAGAAGAACGGCAAACAAGTTGTTGCTCAAGAGAAGAAACCCAAGTCTGGACCTAAGCCTGAGACTGAGTGCTTCTACTGCAAGAAAACTGGTCACTGGAAGCGGAACTGCCCCAAGTATTTGGCGGATAAGAAGGATGGCAAGGTGAACAAAGGTATATGTGATATGCATGTTATTGATGTGTACCTTACTAGAGCTCGCAGTAGCACCTGGGTATTTGATACTGGTTATGTTGCTAATATTTGCAACTCGAAACAGGGACTACGGATTAAGCGAAGACTGGCTAAGGACGAGGTGACGATGCGCGTGGGAAATGGTTCCAAAGTCGATGTGATCGCCGTCGGCACGCTACCTCTACATCTACCTTCGGGATTAGTGTTAGACCTAAATAATTGTTATTTGGTGCCAGCGTTGAGCATGAACATTATATCTAGATCTTGTTTAATGCGAGACGGTTATTCATTTAAATCTGAGAATAATGGTTGTTCTATTTATATGAGTAATATATTTTATGGTCATGCACCCTTGAAGAGTGGTCTATTTTTGTTGAATCTCGATAGTAGTGATACACATATTCATAATGTTGAAGCTAAAAGATGCAGAGTTGATAATGATAGTGTAACTTATTTGTGGCACTGCCGTTTGGGTCATATTGGTGTAAAGCACATGAAGAAACTCCATGCTGATGGACTTTTGGAATCACTTGATTATGAATCACTTGGTACTTGCGAACCATGCCTTATGGGAAAGATGACTAAAACGCCATTCTCCGGAACAATTGAGCGAGCAACAGATTTGTTGGAGATCATACATACTGATGTATGTGGTCCGATGAATATTGGGGCTCGCGGCGGGTATCGTTATTTTCTCACCTTCACAGATGATTTGAGCAGATATGGGTATATCTACTTAATGAAACATAAGTCTGAAACATTTGAAAAGTTCAAAGAATTTCAGAGTGAAGTGGAAAATCATCGTAACAAGAAAATAAAGTTTCTACGATCTGATCGTGGAGGAGAATATTTGAGTTACGAGTTTGGTCTACATTTGAAACAATGCGGAATAGTTTCGCAACTCACGCCACCCGGAACACCACAGCGTAATGGTGTGTCCGAACGTCGTAATCGTACTTTACTAGATATGGTGCGATCTATGATGTCTCTTACTAATTTACCGCTATCGTTTTGGGGTTATACTTTAGAGACGGCTGCATTCACGTTAAATAGGGCACCATCGAAATCCGTTGAGACGACGCCTTATGAACTGTGGTTTGGCAAGAAACCAAAGTTGTCGTTTCTTAAAGTTTGGGGTTGCGATGCTTATGTGAAAAAACTTCAACCTGATAAGCTCAAACCCAAATTGGAGAAATGTGTCTTCATAGGATACCCAAAGGAAACTGTTGGGTACACCTTCTATCACAGATCCGAAGGTAAGACATTCGTTGCTAAGAATGGATCCTTTCTAGAGAAGGAGTTTCTCTCGAAAGAAGTGAGCGGGAGGAAAGTAGAACTGGATGAGGTAACTGTACCTGCTCCCTTATTGGAAAGTAGTTCATCACAGAAATCTGTTTCTGTGACTCCTACACCAATTAGTGAGGAAGCTAATGATGATGATCATATAACTTCAGATCAAGTTACTACCGAACCTCGTAGGTCAACCAGAGTAAGATCCGCACCAAAGTGGTACGGTAATCCTATTCTGGAGGTCATGTTACTTGACCAAGGCGAACCTACGAACTATGAAGAAGCGATGGTGAGCCCAGATTCAGCAAAATGGCTTGAGGCCATGAAATCTGAGATGGGATCCATGTATGAGAACAAAGTGTGGACTTTGGTTGACTTGCCCGATGATCGGCAAGCCGTAGAGAATAAATGGATCTTCAAGAAGAAGATTGACGCTGACGGTAATGTTACTGTCTATAAAGCTCGACTTGTTGCAAAAGGTTTTCGACAAGTTCAAGGAGTTGACTACGATGAGACTTTCTCACCCATAGCGATGCTTAAGTCTGTCCGAATCATGTTAGCAATTGCCGCATTTTATGATTATGAAATTTGGCAAATGGATGTCAAAACTGCATTCCTGAATGGATTTCTGGAAGAAGAGTTGTATATGATGCAACCTGAAGGTTTTGTCGATCCAAAGGGAGCTAACAAAGTGTGCAAGCTCCAGCGATCCATTTATGGACTGGTGCAAGCCTCTCGGAGTTGGAATAAACGTTTTGATAGTGTGATCAAAGCATATGGTTTTATACAGACTTTTGGAGAAGCCTGTATTTACAAGAAAGTGAGTGGGAGCTCTGTAGAATTTCTAATATTATATGTGGATGACATGTTACTGATTGGAAATGATATAGAATTTATGGATAGCATAAAAGGATACTTGAATAAGAGTTTTTCAATGAAAGACCTCGGTGAAGCTGCTTACATATTGGGCATCAAGATCTATAGAGATAGATCAAGACGCTTGATAGGACTTTCTTAAAGCACATACCTTGACAAAGTTTTGAAAAAGTTCAAAATGGATCAAGCAAAGAAAGGGTTCTTGCTTGTGTTACAAGGTGTGAAGTTGAGTCAGACTCAATGCCCGACCATTGCAGAAGATAGAGAGAAAATGAAAGATGTTCCCTATGCTTCAGCCATAGGCTCTATCATGTATGCAATGCTGTGTACCAGACCTGATGTGTGCCTTGCTATTAGCTTAGCAGGGAGGTACCAAAGTAATCCAGGAGTGGATCACTGGACAGCGGTCAAGAACATCCTGAAATACCTGAAAAGGACTAAGGATATGTTTCTCGTTTATGGAGGTAACAAAGAGCTAGTCGTAAATGGTTACGTCGATGCACGCTTTGACACTGATCCGGACGATTCTAAATCGCAAACCGGATACGTGTTTACATTGAACGGTGGAGCTATCAGTTGGTGCAGTTCTAAACAAAGCGTCGTGGCGGGATCTACGTGTGAAGCGGAGTACATAGCTGCTTCGGAAGCAGCAAATGAAGGAGTCTGGATGAAGGAGTTCATATCCGATCTAGGTGTCATACCTAAGTGCATCGGGTCCAATGAAAATCTTTTGTGACAATACTGGTGCAATTCCCTTGGCAAAGGAATCCAGATTTCACAAGAGAACCAAGCACATCAAGAGACGCTTCAATTCCATCCGGGACCAAGTCCAGGTGGGAGACATAGAGATTTTCAAGATACATACGGATCTGAATGTTGCAGACCCGTTGACTAAGCCTCATCCACGAGCAAAACATGATCAGCACCAAAACTCCATGGGTGTTAGAATCATTACTGTGTAATCTAGATTATTGACTCTAGTGCAAGTGGCAGACTGAAGGAAATATGCCCTAGAGGCAATAATAAAGTTATTATTTATTTCCTCATATCATGATAAATGTTTATTATTCATGCTTGAATTGTATTAACCGGAAACGTAAAACATGTGTGAATACATAGACAAACATAGTGTCACTAGTATGCCTCTACTTGACTAGCTCGTTAATCGAAGATGGTTGAGTTTCCTAGCCATGGACATGAGTTGTCATTTGATTAACGGGATCACATCATTAGGAGAATGATGTGATTGACTTGACCCATTCCGTTAGCTTAGCACTTGATCGTTTAGTATGTTGCTATTGCTTTCTTCATGACTTATACATGTTCCTATGACTATGAGATTATGCAACTCCCGTCTACCAGAGGAACACTTTGTGTGCTACCAAACGTCACAACGTAACTGGGTGATTATAAAGGTGCTCTACAGGTGTCTCCGAAGGTACTTGTTGAGTTGGCGTATTTCGAGATTAGGATTTGTCACTCCGATTGTCGGAGAGGTATCTCTGGGCCCTCTCAGTAATGCACATCACTATAAGCCTTGCAAGCAATGTGACTAATGAGTTAGTTGCAGGATGATGCATTACATAACGAGTAAAGAGACTTGCCGGTAACGAGATTGAACTAGGTATTGAGATACGACGATCGAATCTCGGGCAAGTAACATACCGATGACAAAGGGAACAACGTATGTTGTTATGCGGTTTGACCGATAAAGATCTTCATAGAATATGTGGGAACCCATATGAGCATCCAGGTTCCGTTATTGGTTATTGACCAGAGACGTGTCTTGGTCATGTCTACATAGTTCTCGAACCCGTAGGGTCCGCACGCTTAAAGTTTGGTGACGATCGGTATTATGAGTTTTTGTGTTTTGATGTACCGAAGGTAGTTCGGAGTCCCGGATATGATCACGGACATGACGAGGAGTCTCGAAATGGTCGAGACGTAAAGATCGATATATTGTATGACTATGTTCGGACACTGGAAGTGTTTCGAGAGGTTTCGGACATTTACCGGAGTACCGGGGGGTTATCGGAACCCCCCAGGGAGTATATTGGGCCTAATGGGCCTTAGTGGGAGAAGAGGAGGGGCGGCCAGGGAAGCCGCGCGCCCCCTCCCCCTCTAGCCCGAATTGGACAAGGAGGGGGGCGGCGCCCCTATAAGGGTATTTTTATCCCTTAGTTGGTTTTGGTGATTGATGACAATGCTTTTGCGGACTAATCATGTGCATCGAATATTTCAGATATATTGACTAGGCACAAGATGTTTGGGTTCCCCTCGAAGGCTATAGAAGATGGCGTTTCTCTTCGTTTCTTTTCGGTGGTATTGAGTCGTAGGGAAGCCGTACTATTAAGAGGGGGTCCGCGTTGGAAAGGTTGGGTGGACTCATCACGTACACATCTTCCTTTGCACCTCCTTTCCTCTAGCCTTTGGTGCATCCGATGTTTTCCTTGTCTACGCAAATATTGCTCTTGCTTGCCGAACTAGGCGTGCGGTAGTACTGCTCGTTAGAGCGGTAGTACCGCAGGACCTCGCGGTAGTACCGCCCGCTGGTGCGGTAGTACCGTAAGGACCCTCGGTAGTACCGCTTCTAGTAAGCAGTAGTACCGTGGTCCCTGCTTAGTTCCGCAAGTACGCGGCAGTAAGGGGCGGATGTACTTTTTTACATCCGCACCTCGCGCGGTAGTACCGCGGCTAGCTTACGGTACTACTGCGTCGGGTTTTTGCACCGATTCCAACTCTGCGGAAGTAGCCACGATGTAATTTTTTATATCCGTGCCTTCCCATCTCTGGACAGCCCCTGCCTTGCCGTAGTACCACAAGGGGGAGCGGTAGTACCGTGCCAGCAGTACTACCGCCCTGTACTTTAGTGCATTTGTGGCTGTTCTGGTCTCTGTTGCGTGGGCGGTAGTACCGCGGGGCCCTGCGGTAGTACCGCGCCCCTGGTGTGGTAGTACCGCGCTGCGCAGGCTGAGTTGGTGGATAACGGTTGGATTTGTTCCTCCACTATATAAGGGGTGTCTTACTCCTCTAGTTGACTACCTCTTCCACCTCCAAGCTCCATTGTTGCTCCAAGCTCCATTTTCGCCCGATCTCCTTCCCTAGCCAATCAAACTTGTTGATTCTCTAGGGATTGGTTGAGAAGGCCCCGATCTACACTTCCACCGAGAGATATTTGAATCCCCCCACTAATCCCTTGTGGATCTTGTTATTCTTGGGTGTTTGAGCACCCTAGACGGTTGAGGTCACCGCGGAGCCATAGTCCATTGTGGTGAAGCTTCGTGGTATCGTTGGGAGCCTCCAATTAAGTTGTGGAGATTGCCCCAACCTTGTTTGTAAAGGTTCGGTCGCCGCCTCCAAGGGCACCAATAGTGGAATCACTGCATCTCGCATTGTGTGAGGGCGTGAGGACAATACGGTGGCCCTAGTGGCTTTTTGGGGAGCATTGTGCCTCCACACCGCTCCAACAGAGACGTACTTCCTCTCAAAGGGAAGGAACTTCAGTAACACATCCTCGTCTTCACCGGCTCCACTCTTGGTTATCTCGTGCCTTTACTTGTGCAAGCTTATTTGTGTTTTATCTCTTGCTTGCATGTATGCTTATTGTTGTTGCATCATATAGGTTGCTCACCTAGTTGCATATCTAGACAACCTACTTTGATGCAAAGTTTAAATTGCTAAAGAAAAGCTAAAAATTGTTAGTTGCCTATTCACCCCCCCCCCTCTAGTCAACTATATCGATCCTTTCAATTGGTATCAGAGCCTCGTCTCTTTATTAAGGACTTTACCGTTCGAAGAGTATGGTTGACGTCGTAGACGGTGTGGAGGAGCACTCCGGTGTGAATCCGGTCTCGTCTACGGGAGATGGGGGTACCGCGGTCTCTCGTGAGGAATTCAATGTGGCGTTGGACACATTGAAAACCTCCATGACGACCGAGGTCGAAAGCATGTTTAATAAATTCTTAGAAGGGCTTAAACTTTCCACCGCACCGTTGAAAGTGGGTGATCCCGCCAACAAGGTGACGGATGCTACCTCCGACAAGGGGGAAGCTACTAGCGAGAAAGCCCCTTCTTCTAGTGGTAAAAATGGCACCGGCATCTTTGCCCATGTGGAACCTCCACTTGTCTATGGTGGACCGCTTCCTTCCACTCATTTGAATCATGCCGGCCCGGCCCCTAAGATTGAGAAGAATGTAGAATTTGATTCTTGGGTCTATCGTTTTAAGCGTCATTTAAATCATGTGAACACTAATCTTTGGAGAATCATTGAAGAAGGTTTCTATCCGCATGACCGAAGTAACTTCACTCCTAGAGAAGTCGTGGATCATCAATTCAATGAGCATGCTCTCTTCATCATCCAAGAAGAAATCCCACTCGAAGATCTTCCTCATCTCCGGCCCTACACCGTGGCCAAAGATTCTTGGCTCCAAGTGGTTTCCCTCTATCGGGGAAGCGCAAGCATCCAACGCTCCAACTATGAAGTGGTGCAAGATGAAGCCGATGAGTTTGCTATGAAAGAAGATGAAGAACCTCGTGAGCTTTATCGGAGAGTAACCAAACTCGCGGTCTCTCTCCGAGATCATGGAAGTAAGGACACGGATGACAATTGGATCAAGCGCAAATTCCTCAAGGCAATGATGCCCTACCACAAAGCCATGTCCTCTGTCATTCGTCAAAGGCCGAACTTCCACACCTTGTCCTCAAGTGAAGTGTTGGATGAGTTCGTTGCTATGAGCATCTTGGACAAGACCGCCGACAATGCGGTTCTTTGCTCTCAAAGAGTAAAGAAGCCCCACCTTATTCTAAAGGCCAAGGTTAGTATGGAGGAAGAGGATGAAGAGGAAGAAGAGGAGAGCAACCTCGAAGATACGAACTATGCCTATCATGAACACATGGCTCTTGCTTCAAGGCAATTTTGGAGCAAGAAGAACTCAAGGCCAAACTTCAACAAGAACAATTCAAGTGGCGCAAAGGGCAAGCAACGAGTGAGGACTTGCTTCAATTGTGGCAATGTGAGTCACTCTGTTGCGGAGTGCCCTTACGAGAAGAGGGAAGACAATGGTGGCAAGCTCATCCGGAAGGACAAGGCCAAGTCGAGCCCCAACAAGAGCAACTTCACCAAGAAGACTCCTCCCAAGGCATTGGTGGTACAAGAAGAGTACAATCAGGATGATAACGATGATGAAGATGGTGAGTCAGCTGCCATGGCCTCCGTTGCCATTGCGATGACTCCACGGATGTCTCTCTTCGACTCGCCCAATGAGAACATCACCGCCAAGTGCCTCATGGCTAAAGCCACCAACAAGGTAACCCCCAACATCAAAACTACCATCATTAATCATCCTTCTTCGACGGATAGCTTTGATGAACATGAGGGGACAAATGTGGAGGAGAATGAGTTTGAGACCTTTATGGGTAAACTCAAGGGTAAATCCAAGAAGCACTTCGTTACTCTCTTGGAACAACTTGGTGAAGCCAATGACATGATTGAGGCTCACGAAGATACCATCTCTAAGATGGAGGGGCATAGCCGTGACTATGCCGATGAGATTTCGGATCTTTCCAATGCTCTTGACGAAGAGCGTGGTCTTCGTTTGGCTCTTGAGGAGTCATACAACAATGATCATGCTAAGTTAAAGAAAGATCTTGATCATGCTCTTGTTGTTTCTCGTGTGCTAAACTCCGAGAAGGCAAAGCTTGAGGTTGATCTTGCTAGACTCAAAGAGGAGTTTGACATTCTCGACAAGGCTCACAAAGTCTTGAAGGGTGTTCATGCTAGCCTCAAGGAGTCTCATGATCAACTCCAAGTGAAGCTAACTAAGGAGAAAGCCACCTTTCCTCATATGGTGTTAATTGATAATGCAAACGCTACTAACCCTTGTTGTGAGCATGTGCATATTGTTGAGGAGAATGCTAAGTTGAAGGAGCAACTTGAGAAAGGCCTTGTGTTATGCGTACAAGGTGAGAAGAACCTCAACGACCTTTTGAGCAATCAAAAGGAAGTTGTGGCCAAGGAGGGGATTGGGTTCGCACCCAATCCCAAGAACAAGAAGAAGAATGATAAGACCAAACGACCTCCTCCTCTCAAGCAAAATTTTGTGAAGGAGGGAGAGGGTGCTTCCAAGGAGAAGAAGAACAATGCGAAGGGTGGCGGTGTCAAGAAGGGCTATGACACCCCTTCCAACAAAGCAGGCGACTTTAATCCTTCTTATGTGTTATGGCGTGCTAGTGATGGGCATGTTTATGCCAAATTTGTTGGTTCTCCTCATGAGTATATTGAATGGTCTATTTGGGTTCCTAAGACCCTTGTTACTAACATCAAAGGACCCATTACAAAATGGGTACCTAAAACCAAGCATTGATCTCTTGTAGGTGTTTGCTTCCGCTGGGGGATCATGGTTGCTCGATAGTGGATCTACAAATCATATGACCGGAAGCAAGGACTTGGTGGTGGACGTGCACAAGGTTCCATCTATGCCCACTAATGTCGAGTGGGGTGATGCCTCATCTTCTAAGGTATTGGAACTCGGCAAAGTTGTCATTTCTCATGATCTCACGATTGAGAAGGTCATGCTTGTTGAGTCCCTTGCATACAATTTACTTTCCGTTCGTCAACTTGCAATCATGGGCTTTGCCACTTTCTTTGATATTGATACCGTGGCCCTCTTGTGGAGCAAGACTCTTAAAGTAGCCTTTGTTGGGCATGTCGAGAACGGTCTCTATGTGATTAACTTTTCGGAGCGACCCACTAAGACCGCGACATGCCTAATGGCTAAAGTTCACGTGGGATGGCTTTGGCATCGCCGTTTAGCCCATGCCAACTATATGTTGATGACATTATCTTTGGTTCCCCTAACAAAGCTTTCAATGAGGAATTTGCCGCACTCATGACCTCAAAGTTCAAGATGTCTTCCATGGGAGAGTTGAAGTTCTTTCTCGGTTTCGAAGTAAAGCAAAGAAGAGAAGGAACCTTCATCAACCAAGCCAAATACACTCAAGACATGCTCAAGAGATTCAAGCTAAGTGATGTCAAGCCGGCGTCCACTCCAATGCCCACCAAGTGCCAACTTGACATCGATCCCAATGGTGAAGCGGTGGATCAAAAGGTATATCTCTCCATGATTGGTTCCTTGCTTTACCTTTGTGCATCTAGACCGGATATCATGTTGAGTGTGGGAATTTGTGCACGGTTTCAAGCCGCACCTAAGGAAAGCCACTTTGTGGCGGTCAAGCGAATCTTTCGATATTTGGCTCATACCCCAAACTTTGGCTTATGGTACCCAAGAGGAGCAAACTTCAAGCTTGTAGGATATTCAGACTCCGATTGGGCGGGAGACAAAGTGGATAGGAAGTCCACTTCCGGAGGGTGCCAATTCCTTGGTTGCTCTTTGGTAAGTTGGTCTTCGAAAAAGCAAAGTTGTGTGTCTCTCTCGTCCACCGAAGCGGAGTATGTGGCGGCTAGGAGTTGTTGTGCACAACTCTTATGGATGAGGCAAACTTTAAAGGATTACGGTGTCATTTGTGAAAAAGTGCCCCTTTGGTGTGATAATGAAAGTGCCATCAAGATTTCTCTCAACCCCGTGCAACACTTCAAGACGAAGCATATTGAGATTCGGTATCACTTCATCCGAGATCACATTAGGCGAGGGGAGATCGAGCTCAACTACGTCAACACCCATGATAACCTTGCAGATATTTTCACGAAGCCTTTGGATGAAGCAAGATTTCGCGAGTTAAGGCATGAGCTAAATATCATTGATTCGAGCAATGTTGCTTGAACCCTTGCACACCCCACCACACTCAACTTGTTGTCTAATCTAGGTGTAGGCATGGACATAGGGGGAGTGTTGTTCTCTCAATGAACTCTCCCTCCCCCATTATGCATAAAGTGATCAACTCTTTCACATTAGCCATTTTTTATGGTACTTGTGCTTCAAAGACGAGTTTTGGTCATGGGCCCAAGGATAATTCTTCGCGGTGCCATACCAATTGACTCAAACATAGTTGGCTCCGGCCACCGCCCTCTCCTTGGAGAGTTTGTGTCTCATTTTTGGTCTGTGTTGTCTCTTGCCTCTCTTCCTTCGTGCCGAGCTTGTGCTTGTGGTGTTCAGTGTGTTAGCTCTTTGGTGTGGTCTCTCGCTTGAAGGTTCCGTGCTTCGGTGTCCTCTCTTTTGGTTGAAACTATCTTTTCTTGAGCTCACGGTACTACCGCGGCCTGCCATAGTACTACCGCAAAGGGGGGCGCGCGGTACTTCCGCACCCAGCACGGCAGTAATTTTTCACTGCCGCCTGGAAGAGCGGTACTACGGCCTCGGTGCGGTACTTCCGCCCGGGCGGTACTACCGCAATGACGTGCGGTACTACCGCGTAAGGAGCACACGGTACTTCCGCACCCAGCGCGGCAGTAATTTTTTACTGCCGCCTGGAAGAGCGGTACTACGGCCTAGGTGCGGTACTTCTGCCCGGGCGGTACTACCGCAATGACGTGCGGTACTACCGCGTGAGGAGCGCACGGTACTACCGCACCCAGCGCGGCAGTAATTTTTTACTGCCGCCTGGGGGAGCGTTACTATAGTCACGGTGCGGTACTTCTGCCCGGGGCGGTAGTACCGCGATGACGTGCGGTACTACCGTGCGGTCGAGGGTGTTTGGGGGTTAAACATGGGCAAGGGGAGTTCTAACTCCCCCATACCCATTCGTCTCTCTCCCCACTCCGTCTCTCTCTCTCTCTCAAGAACGGTGCCGGAGGTCCTCGCCGGATCTCCGTCTCCGGCCGCTCTCCTCGGATTCCGACCGGTGGGATCGTTCCCCACCACTCCCTCTTGCCATGGAACAAGGTTTAGCCCCAATCCCTCCTTTTTTCTTGTTCGTCTTGTTGTTTTTAGGTTTTGGGGAGATGCAAGTTGTTCTTGAGATTTTAGGCCAAGTCTATGCAAGAGTAGGATGTAGGAGAGTAGTTTTGTGTAGTGATGGTACTTGCTATAGTTGTCCCGTGATTGATTTGATCGACCGTAGTACCGTGTGTTGACACGGTTGTGCTCAGATCTCCATGGTTGTTTCAGACCTGCACCGCGCGGTACTACCGCACGTCCGGTACTACCGCCCTGCTGGTGCGGTACTACCGCACGTCCGGTACTACCGCTCCTTGGAGCGGTACTACCGCACGTGGCGCAACACACGTTACTACCGTTGTCTCAAATCCCTCTTGTGGCACTTCTCACGTGCCATGTCTACTTGTTTCTCCTGCTTTGTTGTGGTCTTTGCATTGATCCTTCTCGTGTTTCGTGCGTGTTTGTTTTGTGGTGTGTGTTTAGGTGGTGGCTCAGGTGCTCCGGCTTGCCGCTCCAATCCAAGCCGTGACACGGGATCCAAGCGTATGCGCAACACAGAGGAAGCAGAGGGCTATAATGCCCCCCAACGCAGAACCAAGACCACTACCACCAAAGAGAAGGAACCCGCCAAGGGTATGGATGAGATACCGCTTGCTGAGTTCATCTCTCGGAGGAAGATCAATCCGTATGGAAACCCTCGTGCTAACTTTCGAGGGAATGATCTATTCTGGACCAAGCAGCAGAATCTCATTTATCTGGATGTCATCAAGGCCAAGCAAAATACCCATGTGGAGGTGAAGTGGATCAACATGCATCACATGCGCAAAGAGGCGCACTGGGAATACTTTGGTGAGGCTTTGGACCTAGTGGAGCAATTTGGCATTGAGCATATCATCTCATTCCACAAAGACTATGATCCTGAGATCCTTGCTCAGTTCTTTGCCTCGGTGTATTTTCATCCCAATGAGGAAAGGACCATGACTTGGATGACCAATGGTCGGCAGCTGACTGCTACTTGGAAGGAATTCATGACCTTGCTTGGGGTTCCGGATGAGGGGCTCACCACACCCCAAGGTGTTCGCCCTCATGCCAATCCCGAGTCTGCCAACAAGAACAAGCTCATGCCCTACTATGTGGAGAAGAGGCTCTCCAATGGCAAGTCATCTTGGGTACTCAACTCCTTTCTTGACATCATGCACCGGATCTTCCGCAACACTCTCTTCCCACGCATTGGGGACAAGGACAAGGTGCATGCCTATCTGGTGGATATGATGCTCCTGTGTGAAGATGCTCGCAACTCTCAGACACTGCCACTTGATGTTTCACATATCATGTGGCATGAGCTTCGGTTTGCGGTCTACAACCGCAAGGTCCCCATCTATGGACCTTATTTGTTTCAGTTGATCTCGGCTACTTGGGAGCGGCTCTACCCTCAGGATGAGTTTGAGGCCCCTGGTTGGATCCGGCATGAGCCCATCAACCTCCGTATCAAGCCTCAGTGGGCCAACACTACCTCTCGTGCTGATACTGCGGCTGCCATGGACGTGGATGCAGATGAGGATGAGGAGGAGGCAGCAGACGAGGACAGCTCTGAGGGTTACATCCCTCCCACCTCTGAGCCTTCTTGGGCTAAGCGACTGAAGAACAAGATGAAGATGTTGTTCTGTATGCAAGCAAAGGGGCAGTACCAGACCCATGTGGCTTCCAAGGAGACTCGCCACCACGACAAGCGGATTTTCAGGACCTTTGGCGAGAACATATCTAGTGGGTCAGAGGTGAACATCACCCCAGAGGCAGAATGGCTGTACAAGCAGGGTTATCGGTGGACCGAGTCTGAGGAGGAGTCCGTCCCAGCTGCAGAGTCTGACGAGGAGCGTGCAAGTGACTACTCCGCTTGAGCCACCACTATTGATGTAGGTGTCCTCTCTGCCTTTTTGGCGTCTCGATGCCAAAGGGGGAGAGAGTGTAGGATTTGCGAGTTGTGTCGTGTTTGGGTCAGTTGAACTTCGTTTATTTCGTTTGCTTTGGTTTGTGCTCATGAGACCTTCTATCATATGGTGTAAGACATATGCACTCTATCGTACTGTAGTGAACTTATTGTATCTTGTGCTTATTACATTTTGCTCCTGTCTATCTTGCTTAGCTTTAGCCTTATTGCAAGATTTGCCATGTCCATAAAATATAGGGGGAGTGTTGATCCTAGTATGTGTGCCGTGCAGTCCAAAGCACTCATCGAGATAGCACACATCTAGGGGGAGCCCGTCTATATTTTAGAGACTTGGGGTTTGCCCTTGCTCTTTGCGTTATACCCTCGTGCAAATCCCGTGTTGTCATCAATCCACCAAAAAGGGGGAGATTGTAAGGGCATTTTTATCCCTTAGTTGGTTTTAGTGATTGATGATAATGCTTTTGCGGACTAATCATGTGCATCGAATATTTCAGATATATTGACTAGGCACAAGATGTTTGGGTTCCCCTCGAAGGCTATAGAAGACGGCGTTTCTCTTCATTTATTTTCGGTGGTATTGAGTCGTAGGGAAGCCGTACTATTAAGAGGGGTTCCGCGTTGGAAAGGTTGGGTGGACTCATCACGTACACATCTTCTTTGCACCTCCTTTCCTCTAGCCTTTGGAGCATCCGATGTTTTCCCTGTCTATGCAAATATTGCTCTTGCTTGCCGAACTAGGGCGTGCGGTAGTACTGCTCGTTAGAGCGGTAGTACCGCAGGACCTTGCGGTAGTACCGCCCGCTGGTGCGGTAGTACCGCAAGGACCCACGGTAGTACCGCTTCTAGTAAGCGGTAGTACCGTGGTCCCTGCTTAGTTCCGCAAGTACGCGGCACTAAGGGGCGGATGTAGTTTTTTACATCCGCACCTCGCGCGGTAGTACCGCGGCTGGCTTACGGTACTACCGCGTCGGGTTTTTGCATCGACTCCAACTCTGCGGAAGTAGCCACGGATGTAATTTTTTATATCCGTCCTTCCCATCTCTGGACAGCCCCTGCCTTGCGGTAGTACCGCAAGGGGGAGCGGTAGTACCGCGCCAGCAGTACTACCGCCCTGTACTTTAGTGCATTTGTGGCTGTTCTGGTCTCTGCTGCGTGGGCGGTAGTACCGCGGGGCCCTGCGGTAGTACCGCGCCCCTGGTGTGGTAGTACCGCGCTGCGCAGGCTGAGTTGGTGGATAACGGTTGGATTTGTTCCTCCACTATATAAGGGGTGTCTTCCTCCTCTAGTTGACTACCTCTTCCACCTCCAAGCTCCATTGTTGCTCCAAGCTCCATTTTCGCCCGATCTCCTTCCCTAGCCAATCAAACTTGTTGATTCTCTAGGGATTGGTTGAGAAGGCCCCGATCTACACTTCCACCGAGAGATATTTGAATCCCCCCACTAATCCCTTGTGGATCTTGTTACTCTTGGGTGTTTGAGCACCCTAGACGGTTAAGGTCACCGTGGAGCCATGGTCCATTGTGGTGAAGCTTCGTGGTATCGTTGGGAGCCTCCAATTAAGTTGTGGAGATTGCCCCAACCTTGTTTGTAAAGGTTCGGTCGCCGCCTCCAAGGGCACCAACAGTGGAATCACTGCATCTCGCATTGTGTGAGGGCGTGAGGAGAATACGGTGGCCCTAGTGGCTTCTTGGGGAGCATTGTGCCTCCACACCGCTCCAACGGAGACGTACTTCCTCTCAAAGGGAAGGAACTTCGGTAACACATCCTCGTCGTCACCGGCTCCACTCTTGGTTATCTCGTGCCTTTACTTGTGCAAGCTTATTTGTGTTTTATCTCTTGCTTGCGTGTATGCTTATTGTTGTTGCATCATATAGGTTGCTCACCTAGTTGCATATCTAGACAACCTACTTTGATGCAAAGTTTAAATTGGTAAAGAAAAGCTAAAATTGTTAGTTGCCTATTCACCCCCCTCTAGTCAACTATATCGATCCTTTCAGCCCCCCTTTTTCCTTCTCCTCCTCTCTCCCTTCCTTCCCTTCTCCTACTCCAACAAGGAAAGGAGGAGTCCTACTCCTTGGCGCGCCCTCCTTGGCCGGCCGCCTCTCCCCCCTTGCTCCTTTATATACGGGGGCAGGGGGCACCTCTAGACACACAAGTTGATATGCTGATCTCTCCCAGCCGTGTGCGGTGCCCCCCTCCACCATATTCCACCTCGGTCATATCGTAGCAGTGCTTAGGCGAAGCCCTGCGTCGGTAGCAACATCATCACTATCATCACACCGTCGTGCTGACGGAACTCTCCCGTGAAGCTCTGTTGGATCGAAGTTCGCGGGACGTCATCGAGCTGAACGTGTGCTGAACTCGGAGGTGCCGTACGTTCGGTACTTGGATCGGTCGGATCGTGAAGACGTACGACTACATCAACCGCGTTGTGCTAACGCTTCCGCTTTCGGTCTACGAGGGTACGTGGACAACACTCTCCCCTCTCGTTGCTATGCATCACCATGATCTTGCATGTGTGTAGGAATTTTTTTGAAATTACTACATTCCCCAACAGGCTCCGGCTGGACCTGGCCAGGGCGCGGTGGCGCTGGTGTTGTTGTGGTGGTGGTGGTGCGTGTCCGCCTTGCCGACGTTTGGTGGGCGGGCGGCGCGGGTTGGGGCATCGGCCCGACGTGTCTGTTGCTCCGGCTGTGGGCGGCGGCAGCGGGGTGGCTCGGCTCTCCCGGTGTGGAGGCTTCCATTCGCCGTGCCGGCATCACGGCAGCTCGGCGGGCTGGCTGGGACAGCGGCTGGTTTTTTGGCGTCGGCTCGTATGTAGGCGGCCCGTTTCGACCTTCAGTCTTCTCCTCGTCGTCTGGTTGCTCCCTTCGTCGGAGGTTCGGCCCTCCCCCAACAATGGTACATCGCTCGTCTCGCGCTTGGCAGCAGGACCGGCCTCGTCTCGCGCCCGGCAACCGGACCGACCTCGTCTCGCGCCCGGCAGCAGGACCGTGCTCGTCTCGCGCCCGACAGAAGGACCGACCTCGTCTCGCGCCCGGCAGCAGGACCGTGCTCGTCTCGCGCCCGGCAGCAGGACCGACCTCGTCTCGCACCCGATGCCCCGGATGGGTCGATGGAGGCCAGTTTTGGCCGACCTATTGGGTTTCGGAGTTGGGGGCCGCCCAGGGGTGCGAAAGGCGGGCCCTTTCTGCCCGTATCTTTGGTTGGGGTTGCGGTGGGTCTCGAGCGAGGTGGTATCAAGGTCTGGGATGCCGGGGCGGCGGCCCTGGTGGTGGTTCCGTGGTGCTCATGGGCGGAGCCCGTTGTTAGGTGCTGCCCATTGGCCATGGTCGTGTGGACGGCGTGGTCGCTGGGGTGTGGCGTCTGGTGGTGGTGAGTGTTGGCCGGGGTGAAAACCTGATCTATCTTCGGACAGACCGGCGGCGGCGAAGCTCGTTCCCTTCTTGAAGGCGTCGTCGCGGCTCTCATTGCCCGTCGTGTTGCTCCAGGGGAAACTCTGATCCTCGGATCGGGCGGTGGCGGCACTCTGGTATTGTAACCTTCCTGAAGGCGCCGCCTTGGAGCACATGATTCGTCATATGCGGCTTCATCTCTTCGCGGTGGCATGCTCATGGTTGAGGACTCCGGTTGCTCTTGTAGTACTAGGGGTAGTGTTGCTGCGCTTAGCGCCTCCGTATCCTGCCTTGGGATGTGTGCGTGTGTTGTCATGGAGTGTGTTTGTATCTAAGTTGTGATTGATCGGTGCTTTATATATAATGCAGGGCGAAAGCCTTTTTTTATGTACCACTAGAGATGGGTACAAAACACAGGGGTGTATGTCCCGTCCGTGTGTTGGCGGTTGGAACTTGTGTTGAACCTTTTCCCCCTTGTCCTTCGTGCATGGTTGCACCCTTTTGTATACGGCAGGACCAGACCAAGGTCCCCTTGGTGAATTTCTACTACTTGGTAGTACGGCGAAGGTTTATCTGAAACGCTTCTTTTTATTTAAATCGCGTCCGTCGCGAAAGTGAGCGTGCCTTGAGTTTCAAATAAGCTCCATAGAATAGAATGCGTGTGTCGCCGTGTCCGTGTCGACTGCCAGCTTGGATGGAATCAGCAGCAGGACACACACTGCAAGATCGATCGGCCTGGACAGCCCGGCCACCGTGACCCAACACACGTTCGAAAACACGAACACGCACCTCGAGAGGCGCCGCACGCCCCGTCTCGCGCCCAGCACTGCACTGCCGCGCAACAGTCCTAGCTGCTGTGACTGCGAGCGTGTACGAGCGGATGAGATAGCACGCTCACGCTTCGATACCGAACCCTGTCACATTATATCGCGCGATGGATGGATGGACACCTACGTACAAAGTACAGTACGTGCCGGAAATCACTGTTTAGTTTGGCTAATTTTAATTAATTAATTATTTATATCGCGTAAAGTACGCCTACGTACAAAACACAGTACATTCCGTCACCAAATCACTGTTTAGTTTGGCTACTAATTCACATTATTTTAGGGCAATTGATGCATGTACAAAGTACACACAATATGTACTCTACCGGAAATCACTGTTTGATTAACACCCGGTTCCGCGGTTAAAAGACCCATTGACACCCCAGATCCGCACAGGAGCTCACCGACCTGCCATGATTAATTAGGTGACGGAATGATTAGCCAGCATCAACGGTTGGACGGACCCCATCCATAAACGGCGCGCTGCGTCAGCACAAACAGTGACCCAGGTTCAGAATTCTGATGTCGACGACGATGAACGATTGAGCCAACGGATGCTGTGTGCCGACATAGGTTCCCACCAGCAAAACTATGTTTGCGTTCCCAAATCTCCAGTACTGCTCCTATGTTGATTTTGGACACGGATGACAATGACACAAACGGGTGCTTAATAGTGTGTGCGCTTTCACACACGTATCCCTGACGGGGATGACAATGGCATCATGGAGTAGTTGAATTGGAGCATCGCAGAGGGCTCGCTTACGATCGACCACCCAATGTTTGATTGAGCCAAATCTATCTCCTTAAAAAAAAAATCTATTCGTGTTTTTTTTAACATAATCTATTCGTGTGTTGGAATGCCGTGTGTTGTCTCATTGTGTGTCCGAGATCGACCGGTTTCCTACACATGTCGTACGCCCTTGAGCCACTTGTACAACTATCAATCTCAGAAGCTCCTAGGCACAGGCTTGTTTCAGAAACTCGCAGCCGCAAACCAGCACATAGAAAAACACCATCCCTACTAGCAAATCCGCCTACAAGCACTAGAATACTCCACGGTGGCGCTGTCAGATGAAACACACGTATGGTTAAAATAACTTGAACATCCCTGTCACTGAACTCCACAGAGAAGAGACCAACGTCGCCACTGCGTAGCTTGATACCACGCAAGAACATGACAGGGCGGATCAGCGCTAAACAATGGACAGAGATATGATTAATTAGCCACACCATCTCACGCTAGCACCGCATATAAAATAAAACACGCCGTGACAGTGCCGCAAGCAAACATCCAAGACGTCCTCGTCTCACGCTAATCGATTACCGCACTGACGACCCGAACCATCGAGATAAAACAAACCCTTGGGGCCGAAGAAAGAAGGGCGACGCAAGAGGCGCCGTCTCGAACCCTCCGGAAGACGAAAATGGCATTGCCATTGCCACTGATCAACGTCGATGACCTCACAGGCAACAGCGACGCGCCACCAGTTCACGGAACCGTTAATGGAGCACCGATTCATGGCGGCCATGACAACAACGACTGTAATAATTAACGAGTGCAGGGCCAAAATTGTTAGAATTAATGGGCTAGGCCCATAGCAATTTCTGAAATCTCAAAGCCCATGTGTAAAATGGCAAGTGGTGGTGCTAAGTTTAGTCCCACCTTGGAAGTTGAAGAAGAGTTGGACCTCTTTATATAGTGGGTTCTCTCCACCACTTTAAGTGGTGTGTGAGAAGAGAAAGGGAAAACCACACGCGCGCGTTCGCTCCCCTCGCCTGGCCGGGGCGGGGCGGGGCGGGGATACATGCGACATGCGCGTGAATGGTCCGCCGAAATCCGGTCCTTCTCCTTGCATTTTTATGTCTTGGCAGACAAGTTTTTGATTTCTTGTCCGGTAAGTATACGAATTAGAAACCGAGTCGGTTTGGGATTGTGGTCGCGACACAATACCGCCTCTGGTCCTAATATATATACAGCTACCGGCTGCGGCCAGAGACACACCAAAAACACCTAGGGTTTTGCCTCATCTCACAACTTGCGCCGCCATCGTAGTCTACTCCATCCCAAACGCCGGCGTGCATCGGCACGTGGGAGAGCAGGTCTCCGGAACCGTTCGTCTTTGCGATCCTGCACCGGGAGAGGACGAATTAGGTTTTTGGGAAGCGCTGTGCGCGACTGCTCAAATTCGTCATCACGGGTCGTCTTCCGTCCAAGTCGGGCGGTGCTACTCATCGTCGTATTCATCGCCGTCAGCAGCAGATCGTTGCCAACATCGTCATCAACACTGTCGCACCCATAATAGCTAACGATCAGTACGTCCAACATCCTCTGTTCATGTCTGTTTCTACAGCTATTGTTACGTGTTTGCTGCTGTTATGCATGTCTTGCTGTTCTTCTAGTTTGCTAGATTATTGCATGCTAGTATCTCTTCTAGTCATGAATTATTTACTGGAATTAATCATGAACTTGCCTAATATTCCAACAATCCAAAAACCTAATTATAGGCAATTTCCTGAGTTAACTATGGCTGGATTTGCTGATGCACTGAGGCCGGATAAGTTTACCGGTGTGCACTTTAAGAGGTGGCAGGTGAAGACCACGCTCTGGCTTACTGCTCTGAAAGTTTTCCACGCTAGTGTTGGTGCTCCAGAGGGAATAACCGACGAAGATCGGAGAAAATTCCAGGAAGCCAATACTATGTTTGTGGGATGCATTCTGAGTGTTCTTGCTGACCGTCTGTGTGATGTGTACATGCACATAAACGACGGAAAAATTCTGTGGGATGCATTGAATGCAAAATTCGGTGCAACAGATGCAGGCAGTGAACTGTACATCATGGAGAGTTTTCATGACTACAAGATGGTGAATAACCGTTCTGTGGTTGAACAAGCTCATGAGATACAGTGCATTGTGAAGGAACTTGAACTCCTTAGATGTGTTCTACCCGACAAATTCGTGGCTGGGTGCATGATTGCAAAGTTGCCTCCTTCATGAAGGAATTTCGCCACAACTCTGAAGCATAAGAGACAGGAGATATCAGTTGAAAATCTGATTGCATCTCTTGATGTTGAAGAAAAAGCTCGGGCTAAAGATACCACTGAAAAAGGAGGTGAGGTTCAGCCTACTGCTAACATGGTGCAGAGGTACCCACAGAACAAGAACAAAGGGAAGAACAAACCTGTTTTCAACAAGCCTACCAAGACTACTACCTTCAAGAAGAAGAAGTTCAACAAGGCTGAGCTAGAGTGCTACGCCTGTGGGAAGCCTGGACACTTTTCCAAGGAATGCCCTGAACGTGCAGACCGCAGAGGGAAAACAAGCTCCAAGACTGTCAACATGGTGACCGCTAGCAATACTGATGGGTATGGTAATTTACCTATTGTGCTTTCAGTATTTCAATCATCTTCGTGGTGGATTGATTCGGGTGCTAACGTTCATGTGTGTGCTGACATCTCCCTGTTTACTTCTTATCAGGTCGCAAGGGATTCTTCCGTCCTAATGGGGAATGGGTCACATGCTTCTGTTCATGGCATTGGCACGGTGGATCTGAAGTTTACTTCGGGAAAGATCGTGCAACTAAGGAACGTGCAGCATGTCCCTACTATGAACAAGAATCTAGTTAGCGGCTCCCTTCTATGTCGAGATGGATTTAAGGTAGTTTTAGAGTCCAATAAAGTAATCGTGTCAAGATTTGGACAATTTAAAGGCTATGAGTGCGGAGGCTTGTTCCGATTTTCTCTTTTAGATTTTTGCAATAAGTCAATAAACCAAATTTGTGCTAGTGTTAATGATGATGCAAGTATTTGGCACTCTCATTTATGTCATATTAATTTTGGTTTAATGTCTCGGCTGTCCAGCATGAGTTTAATTCCGAACTTCACAGTTGCCAAAGGTTCTAAGTGCCATAGTTGTGTGCAATCTAAGCAACCTCGAAAGCCTCATAAGGCTGCCGAGGAGAGAAACTTGGCACCTCTAGAACTCATACATTCTGATCTTTGTGAGATGAATGGTGTGTTGACAAAAGGTGGAAAGAGATATTTCATGACTTTGATTGATGATGCGACTAGATTTTGCTATGTTTATTTGTTGCAAACTAAAGATGAAGCATTAGACTACTTTAAAATCTATAAAGCTGAAGTTGAAAATCAACTAGAGAGAAAGATCAAGCGTCTTAGGTCCGATCGTGGTGGAGAGTATTTTCCAAAAGTTTTTGATGAATTTTGTGAGGAACATGGTATTATTCATGAGAGGACGCCTCCCTATTCACCTCAATCAAATGGAGTGGCCGAGAGGAAAAACCGCACATTGACTGACTTGGTGAATGCCATGTTAGACACTGCTGGTTTATCTAAGGCATGGTGGGGGGAGGCTCTATTGACTTCATGTCATGTCCTGAATAGAGTTCCCAACAATAATAAAGAGAAAACCCCTTATGAGGAGTGGGTTGGGAGAAAACCATCACTTTCTTATTTGCGCACTTGGGGATGTTTGGCAAAGGTCAATATTCCTATTCCTAAGAAACGCAAACTTGGACCAAAGACAGTGGATTGTGTCTTTCTAGGGTATGCTCAACGGAGCATTGCTTATAGGTTTTTAGTGGTAAAATCTGAAGTACCTGATATGCATGTTGATACTATAATGGAATCTCGTGATGCAACATTTTTTGAGAACATATTTCCTATGAAAGATATGCATAGCATTGCTAGATTTTCTTCTAAGATAATTCCTGAATCTAGTACAACTGATGAATATTTCGAACAATCACATGAGCAAGTCCTTGAGAAGGATAACAATGAAGTTCCTAGAAGGAACAAGAGACAAAGGGTTGCAAAATCCTTTGGTGATGATTTCATTGTATACCTTGTGGACGACACACCCAAGACGATTGCAGAAGCATATGCATCTCCGGATGTAGATGATTGGAAAGAAGCTGTTCATAATGAGATGGACTCAATTCTTTCTAATGGAACTTGGGAACTAACTGATAGACCATATGGTTGTAAACCTGTGGGCTGTAAGTGGGTGTTCAAAAAGAAGCTGAAGCCTGATGGTACTATTGATAAGTACAAGGCGCGGCTAGTGGCCAAGG
This sequence comes from Aegilops tauschii subsp. strangulata, assembly GCF_002575655.3. Classification (NCBI taxonomy): domain Eukaryota; kingdom Viridiplantae; phylum Streptophyta; class Magnoliopsida; order Poales; family Poaceae; genus Aegilops; species Aegilops tauschii. The sequence goes on along the minus strand of NC_053035.3, from coordinate 202,306,660 downwards.
GCTACACTCAGAAAGAAGGCGAAGATTACTTTGACACCTATTCACCCGTTGCTAGAATGACCACCATTCGAGTGTTACTTTCCTTGGCTGCCTCTTATGGTCTTATCATTCATCAAATGGATGTAAAGACAGTTTTTCTCAATGGAGAGTTGGAAGAGGAGATCTATATGGATCAGCCTGACGGGTTTGTGGTAAAGGGTGAAGAGAGAAAGGTGTGCAAGTTGTTAAAATCTTTGTATGGTCTGAAACAGGCACCTAGCAATGGCATGAGAAGTTTGAAAGAACTCTGACTTCTACAGGATTTGTCATTAACGAGGCTGATAGGTGTGTTTACTATCGCCATGGTGGGGGCAATAGTGTCATATTATGTTTGTATGTGGACGACATACTGATCTTTGGTACAAACATTAATGCAATTAATGAGGTCAAGTCTTTTCTATCAAAAAGTTTTGACATGAAAGATCTGGGAGAAGCCGATGTAATTCTAAACATCAAACTTATTAAGGATGAGAGTGGGATTACATTAACGCAATCTCACTATGTTGAGAAGGTCTTGAACCGATTCGGTTTTATGGATAGCAAGCCTTCTCCAACACCTTATGATCCCAGCGTGACACTCAGAAAGAACAAGAAAGAAACGAGAGATCAATTAAGATACTCTCAAATTGTCAGTTCACTCATGTACTTAGCTAGCACTACAAGACCAGATATCTCTTTTGCTGTGAGCAAACTGAGTAGGTTCATGTCCAACCCGGGTGATGATCATTGGCATGCACTAGAAAGGGTCTTGTGCTATCTGAGAGGTACTATGAGTTACGGAATTACTTATTCAGGGCATCCTGCTGTGCTAGAAGGATATAGTGATTCAAATTGGATCTCCGATGTTGATGTACTTTACGCAACAAGTGGGTATGTATTTACTCATGGTGGTGGCGCAGTGTCATGGAGGTCTTGCAAGCAAACCATATTGACGAGGTCAACTATGGAAGCAGAATTAACTGCTTTGGACACAGCTACTGTTGAGGCAGAATGGCTGCGTGAGCTCTTGATGGACTTGCCGGTTGTTGAAAAACCTGTACCGGCTATTCTTATGAATTGTGATAACCAAACGGTTATCGCTAAAGTGAACAATTCTAAAGATAATGCAAAGTCATCAAGACACGTGAAAAGACGTTTGAAGTCTGTCAGGAAGTTGAGAAACTCCGGAGTAATAACTGTTACGTATATACAAACAGACAAAAACCTGGCAGATCCCTTTACAAAGGGACTATCACGAAATGTGATAGATATTGCATCGAGGGAGATGGGTATGAGACCCATAGATGTTACACCATAGTAGTAACCCAACCTTTGTGATCGGAGATCCCGTGAATTAGGATCTGGGAAGAACAAGCTATTGGTTAACTGAGGAGAGTAATAACTTATGATCGTCTCCAAGTGAAGATGCAAAACTCTCAGAGCTGTAAGGCTCAGATCTGTAAGGCAGGTTGGCAACATGCCTTAATGTGGTTCTATTGGCTATAATTAGCAAAGATGCTGTCCTACAGAGCAGTCTTGAAAGAACACACCTATATGAGTTCTGACTGTAAACGTCGTAGTCTATGAGATTTGGGTGATCTCTAGTAAGCTCACGAAGAGACCAGGGAGTATGACGTATAAGCTCCAAACCGCGGGGTAGCCTACTGGCGGTCAGGTACTGGTTAAGACTTTGAGTGAAACCTGTTCACACAAAACTAGCAATTCAAGGCATAGTCCATTGTCAAGTTGTGAATGGATGTAGCTTAAAGTTCTAGGCAGAAGTTCAACTTAACAGTCTCTGCTGAAACACTGGTATATTAAACAAGTGATGAGAGAAGGCAAATCTCTAAATGGGTATTTGAGATCTGGTGGGGGATTGTTAGAATTAATGGGCTAGGCCCATAGCAATTTCTGAAATCTCAAAGCCCATGTGTAAAATGGCAAGTGGTGGTGCTAAGTTTAGTCCCACCTTGGAAGTTGAAGAAGAGTTGGACCTCTTTATATAGTGGGTTCTCTCCACCACTCTAAGTGGTGTGTGAGAAGAGAAAGGGAAAACCACACGCGCGCGCTCGCTCGCCTCGCCTCGCCGGGCCGGGGCGAGGCGTACATGCGACATGCGCGTGAATGGTCCGCCGAAATCCGTCCGTCTCCTTGCAGGAACGCAGCTTCCTTTTGCCGTTTTATTTTTATGTCTTGCATACAAGTTTTTGATTTCTTGTCCGGTAAGTATACGAATTAGAAACCGAGTCGGTTTGGGATTGTGGTCGCGACACAATACCGCCTCTGGTCCTAATATATATACAGCTACCGGCTGCGGCCAGAGACACACCGAAAAACACCTAGGGTTTTGCCTCATCTCACAACTTGCGCCGCCATCGTAGTCTACTCCATCCCAAACGCCGGCGTGCATCGGCGCGTGGGAGAGCAGGTCTCCGAAACCGTTCGTCTTTGCAATCCTGCACCGGGAGAGGACGAATTAGGTTTTTGGGAAGCGCTATGCGCGACTGCTCAAATTCGTCATCACGGGTCGTCTTCCGTCCAAGTCGGGCGGTGCTACTCATCGTCGTATTCATCGCCGTCAGCAGCAGATCGTTGCCAACATCGTCATCAACACTGTCGCACCCATAATAGCCAACGATCAGTACGTCCAACATCCTCTGTTCATGTCTATTTCTACAGCTATTGTTACGTGTTTGCTGCTGTTATGCATGTCTTGCTGTTCTTCTAGTTTGCTAGATTATTGCATGCTAGTATCTCTTCTAGTCATGAATTATTTACTAGAATTAATCATGAACTTGCCTAATATTCCAACAAAAATTTGTCGGATGGATCGTGGAACATTACATTAACATCGCGGGACGGGATCGCTGTCGCCATTTACATGTCTGCTAATTCTCGGTGCGCTAAGCTACGTAACTACCAGCTGCTAGCTAGGCTAATGGTACCGCGCGCTAAGCCCAGGCCGTGCTTCTCTGGTTTGATAACTGATGCTGCGGCGGCGAGCCTGGGCTTCGCGTCGTGCTCGTCGGCTCGTGGCGTGGCGTGGCGTGGCTGCTCACATGACGGAGCAGGCGTTGGGGTTCTCGTCGCTGAACATCTGGGGCGCGTGGGCGGGGTACGTCGCGTAGGGCGGCGGGTACTGGGGCCCGGCGTTCGGGTAGAAGCCGGGGTTCGGCGGCGGGGCGGCGGGGCCGTAGTAGCCGACGGGCGCCGGGGTGTACGGCATGTAGCCGTACTGTGGGGGCATCTGGTACATGCTCGGGTCCGCCATGGGCATCGGCGCCACGGACGCCGCGGACTTGTCCTTCTTGTCCTCGCCGCCGCCACCGCCGTCCTTCTTCTTTTCGCCGCCCTCGCCAGCGCCCTTGTCCTTCTTCTTCTCCCCGTCGTCTTTCTTGTCGCCGTCCTTCTTGCCGGGGGTGACCACCTCCACCGGCCGACTGAGCTTGTCCCTGAGGTAGCCCGGCAGGGCGGCTGCGTCCATGGTGCCAGTCACCTTCACCAGGTCCTTGGCAGCGTCCACCGTCACTTCCTTCACTCCTGCGTAGAACAAAACAAGAGAAGAAGGAAGGTGTCAGTCAGTTTCCAGCAAGATTCAACTGAATGATTCCTTCTTCCAGGCCGGAATGAATCTGCGGCCAAAAAGAAGAAACAGAAAACCGACCTTTGATCTTGTTGACGCGCCGCTTGATGCGGTCGATGCAGCCGTCGCAGTGCAGCCTGATCTTGAGCGTCACCGTCTCCTGATAGAATCAAGGAAAAAGGGCAAGATGAATTTGAGACCAAATCTTCATTTAGAGCACCTGCAGGCTGCAAGTAACTAACTACTCCATATAACAGAGTCGTCGAGCCAGGGACGGACCTCTTTGGGCTCCTTTGGTTTCTTCTCCTCCTCCTTGGGCTTGTCGGCGGTTTCCACTTTTTTCTCTTTTTTCTCAGCACCGGCACCGGCACCGCCCTTCTCCTTGTCTGCTGCCTTGCTCTTCTCTTTCTCCGGCTTATCGCCGGCGTCGGGCTTCTTGTCCTTGTCTTTCTCCTTGTTGTCCTTGTTGGGCGAGGCGGCTCCGGCGGAGACGATTTGAACGGGCTTCTTGGTCCTGGCCTCGATGCGCTCTTTGATCTCCGCCGCGTCCGCGGCGCCGGTGACGACCACCTTGTTGGCCGCCGTGTCAGTCTTAACCGACTCCACGCCTACGGAGAAGCAAAGGCAAACGGTCAGAAATCAGTCGTAGCACAAAGAATGGAACCGTAAGGAGGCGGAGACCAAGTGAATGAAAGGAAGAGGCAGGCGTACCAGGGGCGTTCTTGATGGCCCGCTTAACCTTGGTGGCGCAGCCGGCGCAATGCAAGTCGACCTTGAGCACGATGGGCTGGGCCGCCGCCGCGGCGTCCTTCTTCTGGTCGCCGCCGTCTGCCTTGCCCGGCTTCTCCTTCTTGTCCTCGCCCATGGCGTACGTAGCGGTGGCTTGGCTTCTTGTCTCTCCGCCGAGCTCCGGGGAAGGGAGGTAGTTAGTGCGTGCGTGGGCGCGTGGGTTGGAGGAGAGGAGCAGGTGGTGCTTGGAATGAAGGAGCAGGAGAGGTGGGGTGGGGGCGGTGTTAAATAGAGTACTACGGGAGGAGGGAGTAGAGTAGTACCGTACAAGTGCAACAAGTTGTGTGAGGTGGGTGGGCGGAGTGAGGAAGGGCGAAGAGTTTGAGTGGCAATGGCGGCCGGGTCTGGATCGGTGGGAAACGGGTCCGGTCGGGTGTAGACCCGGGTAGAAGGTTGCTGACTGGGACTGCTGACCCGGCTGAGACTGGCTGAATGGCCGGTCAATGCGTGGCTCTTCCTCTTCGTCTTCCTGGCTGCTTCGTTGCGTTGCATGCATACTACGATTTCCACGTGGCCCTTGATGACTAGGAACGGAGCGAACCGTAGACTAAACTAGGACGGAGCGTAATTCAGCCTGCCATGCGCATTGTGTTTGATTTCTCCGGAGAGAGAGACGACGCTGATGCTGCTTCCTGCGAACCTGCCGGGTCTACATATCTGCGTGCTGTGCTGTGCTGTTGGAGTGAGGAGGTGATTGCAACGGTGGAAAAGTAGGTCTCCGTTCTCTAGCAGTCCATAGTTGAACCGTAGTCACTGTAGGAGCGGTTTGGATTCTGCGAGTCACTGGCAGGCACCGTTTCCTACGCCGTGCAAAAACCCAAAAAAGTAGGTGCCGTCTTTTACTGCAAACCCGTGGCTGTTTGAGGTGGACACATACAAATACTACTGCTGGGTGCCGAGCAGGTGGCGGCCCGTTGCTTGCTTCACCTCGCATGCAGGCGGAATCGGGGCAGCCAAGCCAAGCGGCGTCGATCCGGGAGGAGGCTAGCTTCCGGGGTCCACGTGTGCACACTCCTCGCCCTCGTCGCTGGACACTCTGGGAACCAAAAATTTCAAATGCTTTGCCCCGAGTGTTTTGAATTCCGAACGCGAGCAGTGACGCTAAGTGGGCCCGCAGTGGACGAATGATGGGCTGCATGGGTCTACCACGTGGCCCGCTTTATTATAGGTGGTGGCTTCGGCTTTGGGTGCATCCGCGTAGTTCCTTCCCGCTCGCGCTGCTCGCTTTGACCAAATGTTGGGCTGCCGCTCGCTGGGTTGGTTTCACTCATGCTGTGTGCGTGATTGGAGAAATGAGCGTGCTTCAGTGCTCCCGAGGCTTACCCTTTTCGGGCTCGGGCTCTGGAGAAACCTGGGCCAGGCTTGATTCAGTCTTGAAGAAGAAAGAGAGGGAAACCCTCGTTTACTGTAACACACACACATGATCTCGGGAGCTCTTATATGTCGCCAATTCAAGCCAGCGCGGGGTCCTGCGTGCCTGATGATACCCAGCGGAGCTAATGTGTGTTGAACACCCCGAAACTTGAGAACTGTGAAAAAGAGAGACAAGTGTAGTAGCGAACCGACGAACCATACCGGATACTGTAGCGACCGCACCATGTACTGTGGCTAAATTTTGGACTAGGTACTGAAGTAATTGTTTGAAACTCCAAAATCTTTTTAACAAAACGCGAACATTTTTTCAAAAGCACGAAGAAATTTTGGAAATTTTAAAAAAATCCACAATAGAGAATTTCAAAAACCACAAACATTCTTTGAAAAGCACAAATAATTTTGGAAAGTTCAACAAAAATTCTAAAACAGTAAAATTGAAAAAACACAAACATTCTATGAAAAGCGCGAACAAATTTTGCAAAATTCGTCAAAATTTCCAAAACACAAAATTTGAAAAACCACAAACATTATTTGAAAAGCACGAACAAATTTTGGAAAATTCAACAAAATTTCCAAAACAGTAAATTTGAAAAACCACGAATATTCTTTGAAAAGCACGAGCAAAATTTGGAAAATCCAAACAATTTTAGAAACAGTAAATTTAATAAACCACTTTTTTTCTAAAAGCGTCACCAAAATTTTGAAATTTCAGGAAAAATGAAAACAGAAAAATTGGAAAACCATGAACATTTTAAGAAAAGAAAAAGTTTTTTCTTAAAAAAAATTGAACACATTCTGTAAACTCGAACAATATTTGAAACTGCTACCATGATTTGAATTCCTGTAATTTTTTACCAGGAACATTTTATGAAATTCTGAAGACATCATTAAACCGGGAACATTTTTTGTATTTGTCGACAAATTTTGAAAAACATGAACTTCTTCAAAATTTCCAAACAAACTTTTTAAACCACAGACATTTTGGGAAACATAAATTATTTTTGAAATTGTAATTTCTTAGATATCGGAATGTTTTTTTAAATTCTGGACGACATTTTGAATATGCGAACATTTTTTTAAATTCCCAAAAAATTATTGAAAACACGAGCATTTTTTAGTTTGTGAGAAAAAGTGATAACAGGGACAATTTTGGCATTTTTTAATTTTATTTAAAAATACAAATATTTTTGGAAATTTCTGAAACATTTTTTAAAATATGAGCATTTTTTGAATTTATTAAAAAAATAAAAACACAAACAATTTTTGAGATTTTACACATTTTTATGAGCACGGGCATTTTTTGAAAATTTAGAAAAAAAATTGAGAAAGAAAATAAAATTGAAAAAAAAAGAAATGAGAAGCGAAAATGTAAAAGAGAAAAAAAGAAACAAAAAATGAAAAAGGAATAGAAAAGAAAAAATAAAGAAGGAGAGGGAAACGGGCTAAATTGTAGCTTAATTTGTTGGTTGTTCGTGTTTACTTTCTGTTGTCCAGTTTTACAAAGTAGGGTGAGAAGAATTATTGGGCCGCATGCATACAAAGATGAACGGAGGAGTACAATAAAGTGAAAATAACCAAAAATACTAGCTTGATAGCTGTCAGCACATATCATCCTCCTATGATTGCTTGCTTACACTTACCCACTTCGCTCATGATGCCGAACGCCGAAAAGTATCATATATGTGCCAATAAACTGAATGCTATATATCGTCCATTCCTCTTTCATAATGCATCTTCAACAACACAATGAACATGTGAATTCCGTCAGGCTTACCATACTATAGACATATTTGATTGATTCCATAAAAGCAAATAGAATTACTTAGTGTAGTAAGAAAGGAGAACATGTTGGAGCATGCGTTTTGTTACCCCTTCCACCTGACAAATTGTGATTGAAACTGGGATTCGGAGGAATGCAGATACTAATTAGTCAAACTCTCTCTGAACCATTGCGTCAGCATACAACATAGACCAAGGAGCGAAGTATATTTAGTGTAATGGTTAATGCCTATCATGTATGTTATAGTTTCAAACTGAGTGACCAATTTGAAAGGAATTCGTGGGATAATGCCCTTATACATGTCTATCATGTATCATAGGATTTCTTTTTTTAATCATAATCAAAGAAAGGCAAAAAGTCAACTTACATCTAGAAATTTATCCAAGGTATAAGTAATCCAAATAGTTTTGAGTGTCTAGTCAATATTTTCACAAGCAATGTGATTTTACACTAAAAATTATGAGCATTCTCAAAAGAATTAGAAAAACAAAACTAAGCAAGGGCTAGTTATTTAGTAACATGTTAACTGAGTAGAGCATAGTCTAATGGGATTTATCCTGAAGATTAATATAAGAAAAACACAATGGCATTAGACATAAACAGAAGCATAAGATGTTTGTTCTTAAAAACTGAACAATAAATGAGAAGGATGACATAATTGCATAATGGCTAGCTTAGCATATATAAGCTAACAAAATATAGATGTTTATTTAGTTTGAGCTATAAACAGAGAATATAAGCAAAACCATTAGTTGCATATATTCGAGTCTTCACTTCATAGGACGTGTGAGCTAACATGTGGACCGGAATCCTCAACTTTCTCAAATAGTAGCCTAAATGTGCACATAAATGAATATCCTCACCTCATACTTAATATTAAAAAGAGATAAACATCAGATGGCCATGAAAACAGATGCTCGAAGAAAATGGAAGTTATTCTTGAGAAAAGCCTCCTATTACCAATCAAACATACAAATGTAAAGCCTTTGAATAGGTAGAAAAATTATTCTGATATAATCACCACAAAATTTGCCAATACCATAAACAGTACTACCATAGTTTGCCCATGGACTTTCACTAGCGTAATATTTGACGATCTTTTTAAGATGATACAACTATTATGTTAGCCAAGCAACCTCTGTTTGCTAGCTGTAAACTATCAGTACTTATTCCACAAGGGATAAGCATCAAATTCAACCTATGTGCATGCCTTCTTTTTGAGGAAAACTGCGTATTTAAATGTATATCCTACAAAATCTAAAATTTAGCGAATTCCGAAGCTGGCCAAAAATTACTTGCACCAAAACACATAGGAAGTTGGGTTACAGGTTGCAGTGAGAAAAAAAACTATATGTGGTCGATAGGAGGAACAGGTTACCAGAGTTGAAGTCGGGGACGCAGCCATCGCGATATAGTGGAGGCGGTCGTCAAGGTGGAAGTGGCGGAGGCAAGGCGTTGGTGTTAGGGAGTCAAGGAGACGACCGAGGCAAGGTTGGCGAGGTCGGAAAATCGAAGGGGGTCGACGGAGGGTGCCAGGTGTTGGAGGGTGGTGAGGCTGCCGAGTTCATGGCACTGGCTCCGCGGTCAGTTGGGAGAGGCATTGGCAGAGAGAGCATGATGGTAAGGTCAGGTGTGAGGATGACATGATGCCACATAGCCCATCCCAAGAAATCCATGTCGGCGGCTGCTGGTGAAGGAAATATGCAATAGAGGCAATATTAAAGTTGTTACTTATATTTCCTTATATCATGATAAATGTTTATTATTCATGCTAGAATTGTATTAACCGGAAACTTGATACATGTGTGGATATATAGACAAAACACCGTGTCCCTAGTAAGCCTCTACTAGACTAGCTCGTTGATCAAAGATGGTTAAGTTTCCTAACCATAGATATGTGTTGTCATTTGATTAACGGGATCACATCATTAGGAGAATGATGTGATTGACGAGACCCATCCGTTAGCTTAGCATAACGATCGTTTAGTTTTATTGCTATTGCTTTCTTCATGACTTATACATGTTCCTCTGACTATAAGATTATGCAACTCCCGAATACCGGAGGAACACCTTGTGTGCTATCAAACATCACAACGTAACTGGGTGATTATAAAGATGCTCTATCGGTGTCTCCGAAGGTGTTTGTTGGGTTGGCATAGATCAAGACTAGGATTTGTCACTCCGTGTATCAGAGAGGTATCTCTAGGCCCTCTCGGTAATGCACATCACTATAAGCCTTGCAAGCAATGTGACTAATGAGTTAGTTACGGGATGATGCATTACGGAAAGAGTAAAGAGACTTGCCGGTAACAAGATTGAACTAGGTATGATGATACCGACGATCGAATCTCGGGCAAGTAACATACTGATGACAAAGGGAACAACGTATGTTGTTATGCGGTTTGACCGATAAAGATCTTCGTAGAATATGTAGGAGCCAATATGAGCATCCAGGTTCTGCTATTGGTTATTGACCAGAGATGTGTCTCGGTCATGTCTACATAGTTCTCGAACCCGTAGGGTCCGCACGCTTAACGTTCGATGACGATTTGTATTATGAGTTATGTGATTTGATGAACCGAAGTTTGTTTGGACTGCCGGATGAGATCACGAACATGACGAGGAGTCTCGAAATGGTCGAGACATAAATATTGATATATTGGAAGGTTATATTTGGACATCGGAATGGTTCCGGGATGTTCGGGCATTTTTCCGGAGTACCGGGAGGTTACCGGAACCCCCCGGGGAGTTAATTGGACTTCATGGGCCCTAGTGGAGAGAGGAGGCAGCGGCCAGGTGGAGGCGCCCCCCCCCAAGCCCAAACCGAATTGGACTAGGGTTGGGGGGCGGCCCCCCTTTCCTTCTCCCCTCTTCTCCCTTCCCTCCTTCTCCTAGTTGGAATAGGAAAGGGGGGGTCGAATCCTACTTGGACCGGAAGTCCAAGTAGGACTCCCCCCTTGTCGCGCCCCCTCTAGGGCCGGCCTCCTGTTCCCCCCTCCTTTATATACGTGGGAGGGGGCACCCCAAAGACACACAAAAGTTTCTCTTAGCCGTGTGTGGTGCCCCCCTCCACAGTTACACACCTCGGTCATATCGTCATAGTGCTTAGGCGAAGCCCTGCGCCGGTAACTTCATCATCACCGTTGCCACGCCGTCGTGCTGACAGAACGCTCCCTCATCCTCAATTGGATCAAGAGCTCGAGGGACGTCATCGTGCTGAATGTGTGCTGAACACGGAGGTGCCGTACGTTCGGTGCTTGGATCGGTTGAATCGCGAAGACGTTCGACTACATCAACCGTGTTACTAAACACTTCCGCTTTCGGTCTACGAGGGTACGTGGACACACTCTCCCCGCTCGTTGCTATGCTTCTCCGAGATAGATCTTGCATGATCGTAGGAATTTTTTTGAAATACTACGTTCCCCAACAGCTGGCTCCATAGCCACCAGGGTACGCGCGGTGGAGTGGGCGAGGTCGGGGGCATGTGGTGCTGTGCTGCCATGGGAAGAGGCGGTGCGTCGTTCGACGGTCATGGGAGAGTCAACGCTTCTGATGCATATGGAGGGGTGGATCTGAACCAGGAGGAAGAAGAGAAGGGGACGGGGTTGTGCCAGACGGGTGCGAGAGGATAAAGCGATAGGGTGGGACATGAGCAGCTTATGGAGTCCATGAGAAACATCTAGTCTAGTGTAAATTAATGAAAAAATTAGCAGGCTATAGCAAAATAGCGCCACCTTTAAAATACATCAATGACATGCTATTAGTGAGACATTATACACTAATTTATTTTGCGAAGCATTGCTCAGAATGCTATAGCGTGCTATTTTTCAGAACACACTACAAAACTGGGAGTGAACTGTGTTCAAAATCAAGAGTGAACCAGAGAAAAAAATCGGACACACATGTTGCTCATGTACCGATTTATTTAGTGAGGCATTTATTAGAATGCTATAGCATATGCTATTAGTGGTGCTACATCGTGCTACTTTTTTCTAGCGGCCTAAACACAATACAAAATAAGAAGTGAAATGTGTTAAAAAATCAAGAGTGAACGGGACACACATGTCACTCATAGAAGAGCTCAAGGCTAGCACTCCAAACTCACCAGAGGGCCGAAGCTCAGCCGCTTTAATTCTCTTATATATATATATATATATATATATATATATATATATATATATATATATATATATATATATATATATATAAGTGATTGTCCAGTATACATGCCATGCATAGAAGATTATCGTTGTGTTTCCAGTAAATATTGACATGCTTTTTAAACCTTCGGCAGTGATGATTTTCACTTGATGCATTTGATTATCAAATAATATGTTGAAACTTCTCTTTTTGTATGCATTGATGTAGTTGAAGATTGTTAGCAAAAACCTTTCTTAAACATCTTCACTAATTTTTAGACTCATCAAAAGTGTTTGCATCAGAGAGCAAGTGCCACTTTCCTAACGGGATGTGAGTGCCACTTTCCTAACCTCCCCGACAACGGCGCCAGAAAAGAGCTTGATTTCTACTATACAACCTTCTTCTTGTAAACGTTGTTGGGCCTCAAGTGCAGAGGTTTGTAGGACAGTAGCAAATTTCCCTCAAGTGGATGACCTAAGGTTTATCAATCTGTGGGAGGCGTAGGATGAAGATGGTCTCTCTCAAGCAAACCTGCAACCAAATAACAAAGAGTCTCTTGTGTCTCCAACACACCCAATACAATGGTAAATTGTATAGGTGCACTAGTTCGGCGAAGAGATGGTGATACAAGTGCAATATGGATGGTAGATATAGGTTCTTGTAATCTGAAATTATAAAAATAGCAAGGTAACAAGTAATAAAAGTGAGCGAAAACGGTATTGCAATGCTTTGAGACAAGGCCTAGGGTTCATACTTTCACTAGTGCAAGTTCTCTCAACAATAATAACATAATCGGATCATATAACTATCCCTCAACATGCAAGAAAGAGTCACTCCAAAGTCACTAATAGCGGAGAACAAACGAAGAGATTATTGTAGGGTACAAAACCACCTCAAAGTTATCCTTTCTGATCGATCTATTCAAGAGTCTGCAGAAAAATAACATGAAGCTATTCTTTCCGTTCGATCTATCCTAGAGTTCGTACTAGAATAACACCTTAAGACACAAATCAACCAAAACCCTAATGTCACCTAGATACTCCAATGTCACCTCAAGTATCCGTGAGTATGATTATACGATATGCATCACACAATCTCAGATTCATCTATTCAACCAACACAAAGAACTTCAAAGAGTGCCCCAAAGTTTCTACCGAAGAGTCAAGACGAAAACATGTGCCAACCCCTATGCATAAGTTCACAAGGTCATTGAGCCCGCAAGTTGATCACCAAAACATACATCAAGTAGATCATGTGAATATCCCATTGTCACCACAGATAAGCACATTCAAGACATACATCAAGTGTTCTCAAATCCTTAAAGACTCAATCCGATAAGATAACTTCAAAGGGAAAACTCAATCCATTACAAGAGAGTAGAGGGGGAGAAACATCATAAGATCCAACTATAATAGCAAAGCTCGCGGTACATCATGATCGTGCCAAATCAAGAACACAAGAGAGATCAAACACATAGCTACTAGTACATATTGTTAAGGCATGTATCTCTTGAAGTAGTTTTGGTGATTGATGACAACGCTTTTATGGACTAATTGTGTGCGTTGAGTATTTCAGAGATTCATCCTTTGGCACGAGACGATTCCTTCCCCTCGGAGTTTTAAGCAAAGACGGTGTAGCTCCTTCGTTTCAGTTTTGGTGGACTTGTCTCGTAGGAGTCACCGTACTATCAAGAGGGGATCCGCATTGGGTAGGCTAGGGTGGAATCATCACGTACACATCCCCCTTGCACCCACAGAGTCTTCCCACTTCGTTGGAGGGTCCCTCGTTGCCTTCTATTTGAAATCTGGTCCCAGCGGTAGTACCGCGTACCACAGCGGTAGTACCGCGTGGAACTCTGAGCCGTAGTACCGCTGTTGTTCCGCGCTCCTACCACCTCGACTCGAGGGTGTCGCTCCTCGTGTCGGGTTTTGCAGCACTGGCAGCGGCAGTAGACGCGGTAGTGCCGCGCGTGAGCGGTAGTACCGCCCTGAGCACCGCTGTAGTACCGCCCTGAGCACCGCTGTAGTACCGCCCTGGGTCCAGAACCTGCTCCGCCTCTGGCTTTCCTCAGTCTGCGCGGCAGTACCGCAAGGGGGAGCGGTAGTACCGCTGTCTGATACGTCTCCAACGTATCTATAATTTTTTATTGTTCCATGCTATATTATATTCTATTTTGGATGTTTAATAGGCTTTATTATACACTTCTATATTATTTTTGGGACTAACTTATTAACCGGAGGCCCAGCCCAGATTGTTGTTTTTTGCCTATTTCAGTGTTACGAAGGAAAAGGGTATCAAACGGAGTCCAAACGGAATGAAACCTTCGGGAACATGATTTTCGGAACAAACGTGATCCAGAGGACTTGGAGTCTACGTAAAGCAATCAACGAGGAGGGCACGAGGCAAGGGGGCGCGCCTACCCCCCTGAGCGCGCCCTCCACCCTCGTGGGCCCCTCGTTGCTCCGCCGACGTACTTCTTCCTCCTATATATACCCATATACCCTGGAAACACCATATACGGAGCCAAAACCCTATTTCCACCGCCGCAACCTTTTGTACCCGTGAGATCCCATCTTGGGGCCTTTTTCGGCGCTCCGCCTGAGGGGGCATTGATCACGGAGGGCTTCTACATCAACACCATAGCCTCTCCGATGATGTGTGAGTAGTTTACCTCAGACCTTCGGGTCCATAGTTATTAGCTAGATGGCTTCTTCTCTCTCTTTGGATCTCAATACAAAGTTCTCCTCGATCTTCTTGGAGATCTATTCGATGTAATCTTCTTTTGCGGTGTGTTTGTCGAGATCCGATGAATTGTGGGTTTATGATCAAGTTTATCTATGAACAATATTTGAATCTCCTCTGAATTCTTTTATGTATGATTGGTTATCTTTGCAAGTCTCTTCAAATTATCAGTTTGGTTTGGCCTACTAGATTGGTCTTTCTTGGAATGGGGGAAGTGCTTAGCTTTGTGTTCAATCTTGTGGTGCTCAATCCCAGTGACAGAAAGGGAAACGACACATATTGTATTGTTGCCATCAAGGATAAAAAGATGGGGTTTATATCATATTGCATGAGTTTATCCCTCTACATCATATCTTCTTACTTAAAGCATTACTCTGTTCTTATGAACTTAATACTCTAGATGCATGCTGGATAGCGGTCGATGTGTGGAGTAATAGTAGTAGATGCAGAATCGTTTCGGTCTACTTGTCGCGGACGTGATGCCTATATACATGATCATACTGGATTGCTCGACAGTAATTCGTTTACCCACCGTAATACTTATGCTCTTGAGAGAAGCCACTAGTGAAACCTATGACCCCTTGGTCTATTTTCCATCATATTAATCTCCCGTCAACAAGCTATTTCTGGCGTCGTTTATTTTTGCAATCTTTACTTTTACTCTTTATCATAAAAATACCAAAAATATTATCTTATCATATCTATCAGATCTCACTCTCGTAAGTGACCGTGAAGGGATTGACAACCCCTTTATCGCGTTGGTTGCGAGGTTCTTATTTGTTTGTGTAGGTGCGTGGGACTCGCGCGTGGTCTCCTACTGGATTGATACCTTGGTTCTCAAAAACTGAGGGAAATACTTACGCTACTTTACTGCATCACCCTTTCCTCTTCAAGGGAAAACCAACACAGTGCTCAAGAGGTAGCACTGTCCACAGCTATAGTACTACTGAGCCCAGCGGTAGTACCGCTCTGTGCGGGGCTGAGTGGGGGTAACGGTTGGATGGTTCTCCCCCTATAAAAGGAGGTCTTCTTCTCCAAGTGGACTCACCTCTTCCCCCCCCCCCCAAGCTCCATTGTTGCTCCGAAGCTCATTTTCGCCCGATCTCTCTCCCTAGCCAATCAAACTTGTTGATTCTTTAGGGATTGGTTGAGAAGGCCCAGATCTACACTTCCACCAAGAGAAATTTGATTCCCCCACTAATCCCTTGCGGATCTTGTTACTCTTGGGTGTTTGAGCACCCTAGACGGTTGAGGTCACCTCAGAGCCACATTCCATTGTGGTGAAGCTCCGTGGTATCTTTGGGAGCCTCCAATTAAGTTGTGGAGATTGCCCCAACCTTGTTTGTAAAGGTTTGGTCGCCGCCTTCAAGGGCACCAATAGTGGAATCACGGCATCTCGCATTGTGTGAGGGCGTGAGGAGAATACGGTGGCCCTATTGGCTTCTTGGGGAGCATTGTGCCTCCACACCGCTCCAACGGAGACGTACTTCCCCTCAAAAGGAAGGAACTTCGGTAACACATCCTCGTCTTCACCGGCTCCACTCTTGGTTATCTCGTGCCTTTACTTGTGCAAGCTTATTTGTGTTATATCTCTTGCTTGCTTGTGTGCTTGTTGTTGTTGCATTATATAGGTTTCTCACCTAGTTGCATATCTAGACAACCTACTTTGTTGCAAAGTTTAAATTGGTAAAGAAAAGCTAAAATTGTTAGTTGCCTATTCACCCCCCTCTAGTCAACTATATTGATACTTTCAATTGGTATCAGAGCCTCGTCTCTTTATTAAGGACTTTGCCGTCCGAAGAGTATGGTTGACTCCATAGACGGTGAGGAGGAGCACCCCGGTGTGATTCCGTCCTCGTCTACGGCCGATGGGGAAACCTGGGTCTCACGCAAAGAGTTCAATGTGGCTTTGGACACATTGAAAACTTCCATGACGGCCGAGGTCAAAGGCATGCTCAAGAACTTTCTTGATGGTCTCAAATTATCCACCGCACCGTTGGAAGTGGTCGATCCCACTAACAAGGTGACGGATGCTAACTCCAACAAGGGGGAAGCTACTAGTGAGAAAGTTCCTTTGTCTAGTGGTAGAAATGGGAGTGGCATCTTTGCCCATGTGGGACCTCCTCTTACTTACGGAGGACCCATTCCCTCCACTCATTTAAATCATGCCGGCCCACCTCCTAAGATTGTGAAAAATGAGGATTTTGACGTTTGGGTTTATCGCTTTAAACGTCATTTAAATCATGTTAATACTAATCTTTGGAGAATCATTGAGCAAGGTTTCTATCCGCATGATCCAAGCAACTTCACTCCTAGAGAAGCCGCGGATCATCAATTCAACGAGAATGCTCTCTTCATCATCCAAGATGCAATTCCATCCGAAGACCTTGCACATCTCCGACCCTTCACCATGGCCAAGGAAGCATGGCACCATGTTGTCTCCCTTTACAAGGGAAGCGCAAGCATTAAACGTTCCAACTATGAAGTGGTGCAAGATGAAGCCGATGAGTTTGCAATCAATGAAGATGAAGAACCCCGTGAGCTTTACAGGAGGCTAACCACTCTCGCGGTCTTACTACGAGATCACGGGAGCAAGGATACGGATGAAAATTGGATCAAGCGCAAGTTCCTCAAGGTCATGATGCCTTACCACAAGGCCATGTCCTCCGTCATCCGTCAAAGGCCGGACTTCCACACCTTGTCCTCAAGTGAAGTATTGGATGAGTTTGTGGCAATGAGGATCTTGGACAAGACCGCCGACAATGCGGTGTTGCGTTCTCAAAGAGCTAAGAAGCCCAACCTTGCTTTGAAGGCCAAAGTGAGTGTGGAAGAAGAGGATGAAGAGGAAGAAGAGGAGAGCAACCCCGAAGATACAAAATATGCTTATCATGAGCACATGGCTCTCGCTTCAAGGAAATTTTGGAGCAAGAAGAACACAAGGCCCAACTTCAACAAGAACAACTCAAGTGGCTCGAAGAGCAAGCAACGTGTGAGGACTTTCTATAATTGTGGCAATGTGAGCCACTTTGTTGCGGAATGCCCATGTGAGAAGAGGGGAGACAATGGTGGCAAGCTCATCCGAAAAGACAAGGCCAAGTCTTTCCCCAACAAGAGCAACTTCACCAAGAAGACTCCTCCCAAGGGGTTGGTGGCTCAAGAAGAGTACAATGAGGATGATGATGATGAAGACGGTGAGTCGGTTGCCATGGCCTCCGTTGCCATTGCGACAACTCCAAGGGTGTCTCTCTTCGACTCACCCAATGAGAACATCACCGCCAAGTGCCTCATGGCCAAAGCCACCAATAAGGTAACCCCCAACATCAAAACTACCATCATTACTAATCCTTCTTTGACGGATTGCATTGATGAAAATGAGGGGTCTAATGGGGAGGAAAATGAATTTGAGTCTTTTATGAGTAAGCTAAAGGGTAAATCCAAGAAGCACTTTGTTGCTCTCTTGGAACAACTTGGTGAAGCCAATGACATGATTGAGGCTCACGAAGAAACCATCTCTAAGATGGAGGGGCATAGTCGTGACTATGCTGATGAGATATCAGATCTCTCTAATGCTCTTGAGGAAGAGCGTGGTCATCGTCTGGCTCTTGAGGAGTCATACAACGATGATCATGCTAAATTAAAGAAAGATCTTGATCATGCTCTTGTTGTTTCTCGAGTGCTAAATTCCGAGAAAGCCAAACTTGGGTTTGATCTTGCTAGACTCAAGGAGGAGTTTGATATACTTGACAAGGTCCACAAGGCCTTGAAAGGTGTCCATGCTAGCCTCAAGGAGTCTCATGATCAACTCCAAGTGAAGCTAACCAAGGAGAAAGCCACTTTTCCTCACATGGTTTTAATTAATAATGCAAATGCTACTAACCCTTGTTGTGAGCATGTGCATCTTGTTGAGGAGAATGCAAAGTTGAAGAAACAACTTGAGAAAGGCCTTGTGTCGTGCATACAAGGTGAGAATAACCTCAACAACCTTTTGAGCAATCAAAAGGAAGTTGTGGCCAAGGAAGGAATTGGGTTCGCACCCAAGTCCAATAACAAGAAGAAGAATGACAAGGCCAAACGACCTCCTCCTCTCAAGCAAACTTTTGTGAGGGAGGGAGAGGGTGCTTCTAAGGAGAAGAAGAAGAACAATGGGAAGGGTGGGGATGCCAGGAAGGGGAATGCTACCCCTTCCAACAACGCCGGCGACTTTAACCCTTCTTATGTGTTATGCCGTGCTAGTGATGGACATGTTTATGCTAAATTTGTTGGTTCTCCTTATGAGTACATTGAGTGGTCTATTTGGGTTCCTAAGACCCTTGTTACTAACATCAAAGGACCCATTACAAAATGGGTACCTAAAACCAAGCATTGATCTCTTGTAGGTGTTTGCTCTGGTGGAGGATCATGGTTGCTCGATAGTGGAGCCACAAATCATATGACCGTAAGCAAAGACTTGGTGGTGGACGTGCACAAGATCTCATCTATGTCCACCAATGTCGAGTAGGTGATACCTCGTCTTCTAAGGTATTGGGACTTTGCAAGGTTGTCATTTCTCATGATCTCATGATCGAGAAGGTCATGCTTGTTGAGTCCCTCGCATACAATTTACTTTCCGTTCGTCAACTTGCACTCATGGGTTTCGCTACTTTCTTTGATATTGATACCGTGGCCCTCTTGTGGAGCAAGAAGTAGCCTTTGTTGGACATGTCGAGAACGGTCTCTATGTGATTAACTTCTCGGAGCGACCCACTAAGACCGCGACATGCCTAATGGCTAAAGTTGACGTGGGACGGCTTTGGCATCGCCGGTTAGCCCATGTCAATATGAGATCTTTGCAAAGTCTTCTCAAGGGAGACCATGTCCGTGGACTAACAAATGTTAGTTTTGCTAAAGATCATGCTTGCAGTGCTTGTATCGAAGGAAAGCTACATGAAAAGGCTCACCCTCCCACGACTATCATTTACTTGAAGAGGCCTTTAGACCTCCTTCACTTGGATCTCTTTGGGCCTCCATCCTTTGATAGTATTGGGAGTAGAAAGTATTGCTTGGTGATTGTGGATGATTATTCAAGGTACACTTGGGTATATTTCTTCAAGAGGAAGAGGGAGACCCAACAAACCGTCATTGACTTTGCAAATGAAGCCCAACGTCAACACAATGCAAAGATCTTGACAATAAGAAGTGACAACAGCACCGAGTTCAAGAACTACACCTTGGATGAGTTTCTTAGTGATGAGGGGATCAAGCATCAATATTCCGCACCTTACACCCCTCAACAAAACGGTGTTGCGGAGAGGAAGAACCGGACGTTGATGGATGCGGCAAGGACCATGATGGCGGAGTTCAAGTCTCCATACAACTTTTGGGCCGAAGCCATCAACACCGCGTGTCATGCATCCAATCGGCTCTACCTCCGCAAGGGCTTGAACAAGACTCCATATGAGATACTCACCGGTAACAAGCCCAACCTCAAGTATTTTCGGGTGTTTGCGTGTAAGTGCTTCATTCTCAAGAAAGGTGTTCGGTTGTCTAAATTTGAGGCTAGAGCTTATGAGGGCATATTTGTTGGTTATGCTACAAACTCTCATGCTTACCGTGTCCTCAATAAATCCACAGGGCTTATTGAGGAGACGTGTAACATGGAGTTTGATGAGAATAACGGCTCCCAAGTGGAGCAAAGTGGTACTTGTGATGTAGGTGATGGAATTCCTCCCCAAGCCATAAGAAGAATGGGTGTTGGTCATATCCTACCCATTGAGGAACCCCTTATGGCCGAAGGAGAAGGACAATGTTCCACTCAAGTGGAACCATCACCAACCCAAGACCCACACGCTTCTGAAGAACAAAGTGAAGGCCCTCAACCAAATGAACAAGATCAAGGGCAAGATGAACCTCAAGATGGTGGTGAACCACCAAGTGATGCCCAAGGTCAAGTTCGCCCCTCCGAGCAAGTTCAAGATCAAGAGCAAGCTCAAGATCAAGAACAAGCTCAAGACGACGCTCAAGATGATCAAGTTTCCGCTCCTCAACTCACCTCTGAGGAGGAATTGGAGCGTCGTGCCACCCAGATTGCATCCAAGCTCTCTACCAAGGGTCATCTCATGAAGAATGTGCTTGGAAGCATTCACAAGGGGGTAAGCACTCGTAGACAATTGGCAAACTATTGTGAACATCACGCGTTTGTCTCTTGTGTTGAACCCCAAAAGGTCTATGAGGTGCTCGAAGATCCGGATTGGCGCAATGCCATGCATGAAGAACTCAACAACTTCAAGTACAACAAGGTGTGGAGATTGGTGCCTGATACGTCCATTTTGCATCATGCTTTTATATCGATATTTATTGCATTATGGGCTGTTATTACACGTTATGTCACAGTACTTATGCCTATTCTCTCTTATTTTACAAGGTTAACATAAGGCGGGAGAATGCCGGCAGCTGGAATTCTGGGCTGGAAAAGGAGCAAATATTGGAGACCTATTCTGCACAACTCCAAAAGTCCTGAAACTCCACGAAAGTTATTTTTGGAAATAATAAAAAATATTGAGCGGAAGAAGTACGTCAGAGGGGGCCCCACCTGGCCACGAGGGTGGGGGCGCGCCCTACCCCCCCCCCCGGCGCGCCCCCTGCCTCGTGGGCCCCCTGTTGGCCCTCCGGTGGCCATCTTCTGCTATATGAAGTCTTTCGTCCAAAGAAAAATCATAAGCAACCTTTCGGGGCGAGACTCCGCCGCCACGAGGCGGAACCTTGGCGGAACCAATCTAGGGCTCCGGCAGAGCTGTTCTGCCGGGGACACTTCCCTCCGGGAGGGGGAAATCATCGCCATCGTCATCACCAATGCTCCTCTCATCGGGAGAGGGCAATCTCCATCAACATCTCCATCAGCACCATCTCCTCTCAAAACCCTAGTTCATCTCTTGTATCCAATTCTTGTCTCTAAGTCCAGGATTGGTACCTGTAGGTTGCTAGTAGTGTTGATTACTCCTTGTAGTTGATACTAGTTGGTTTATTTGGTGGAAGATCATATGTTCAGATCCTATATGCATATTAATACCCCTCTGATTATGAACATGAATATGCTTTGTGAGTAGTTACGTTTGTTCCTGAGGACATGGGAGAAGTCTTGCTATTAGTAGTCATGTGAATTTGGTATTCGTTCAATATTTTGATGAGATGTATGTTGTCTATCCTCTAGTGGTGTTATGTGAACGTCGACTACATAACACTTCACCATTATTTGGGCCTAGAGGAAGGCATTGGGAAGTAATAAGTAGATGATGGGTTGCTAGAGTGACAGAAGCTTAAACCCTAGTTTATGCGTTGCTTCGTAAGGGGCTGATTTGGATCCATATGTTTCATGCTATGATTAGGTTTACCTTAATACTTTTGTTGTAGTTGCGGATGCTTGCAATAGAGGTTAATCATAAGTGGTATGCTTGTCCAAGTAAGGGCAGCACCCAAGCACCGGTCCACCCACATGTCAAATTATCAAAGTACCGAACGCGAATCATATGAACGTGATGAAAACTAGCTCGACGATAGTTCCCATGTGTCCTCGGGAGCGCTTTGTTTCTATATAAGAGTTTGTCCAGGCTTGTCCTTTGCTACAAAAAGGATTGGTCCACCTTGCTGCACTTTATTTACTTTTGTTACTTGTTGCTCGTTACAAATTATCCTATCACAAAACTATCTGTTACCTATTATTTCAATGCTTGCAGAGAATACCTTGCTGAAAACCGCTTATCATTTCCTTCTGCTCCTCGTTGGGTTCGACACTCTTACTTATCTAAAGGACTACGATAGATCCCCTATACTTGTGGGTCATCAAGACTCTTTTTTTGGCGCCGTTGCCGGGGAGTGAAGCGCCTTTGGTAGGTGGAATTTGGTAATGAAAAATTTATATAGTGTGCTGAAATTTACTGTCACTTGTTACTATGGAAAGTAATCCTCTGAGGGGCTTGTTCGGGGTATCTTCACCCCGACAAGTAGAGCAAAGAGTTGCTCCTCAACCTACTGAACCTACTGAAAATGAAGATGTCCACTTTGAGATTCCTTCGGGTATGTTAGAAAAACTGCTAGCTAATCCTTTTGCAAGAGATGGAACAAAGCATCCTAATGAGCACCTAATATATGTGGATGAAGTTTGTGGATTATTTAAGCTTGCAGGTATACCTGGTGATGTTATTAAGAGGAAGGTCTTCCCTTTATCTTTTAAGGGAGATGCATCGACATGGTATAGGCTATGTGATGATACGGGATCATGGAACTACAAACGATTGAAATTGGAATTTCATCAGAAATTTTATCCTATGCATCTTGTTCATCGTGATCGCAATTATATATATAATTTTTGGCCTCGCGAAGGAGAAAGCATCGCTCAAGCTTGGGGGAGGCTTAAATCAATGTTATATTCATGCCCCAATCATGAGCTCCCAAGAGAAATAATTATTCAAAGTTTTTATGCTCAGCTTTCTGAAAACAATCGCACCATGCTCGATACTTCTTGTGCTGGCTCTTTTATGATGAAGACTATTGAATTCAAATCGGATTTATTGGATAGAATTAAACGCAACTCTGAAGATTGGGACCTCGACGAAGGTAAGGAGTCAGGTATGAAACCTAAGTTTGATTGTATTAAATCTTTTATGGATACCGATGTTTTCTGTAAGTTTAGCACTAAATATGGACTTGACTCTGAGATAGTAGCCTCTTTCTGTGAATCTTTTGCTGCTTATGTTGATCTCCCTAAGGAGAAGTGATTTAAATATCATCCTCCCATAGAAGTAAAAGTAGCTGCACCTATTAAAGTTGAAGAAAAGACTATCACTTATAATGATCCTATTGTTCCTACTTCTTATGTTGAGAAACCACCTTTCCCTGTTAGGATAAAGGATCATGCTAAAGCTTCAACTGTGGTTTGTAAAAGCAATATTAGAACTTATACACCTCCTGAGCAAGTTAAAGTTGAACCTAATGTTGCTATTGTTAAAGATCTCTTAGCTGATAATATTGATGGGCATGTTATTTATTTCTGCGGTAAACTGCTAGAATTGCCAAACCTTGTGCTAAAGATAAACATAAACCTGTGGTAGGCATGCCTGTTATTTCTGTTAAAATAGGAGATCATTGTTATCATGGCTTGTGTGATATTGTAACACCCCAAAAAATTTATTTGGTTTTATTAACTTCCTTTTTATGGGAAGGAGGTTATTTAATTTTTTTTAAACCTCTCCTTCTCAAAACCTTTAAGGCAAGTATTTTATGTGTTTTTCTCAACATTTACTTTGGTCTTGAGGGCTTTTCATTTAGTGTTGACTCAACACAAATATTTTCTTTGGGAAAGTTTGTGAAATCCTTTCTTTTAGAAATAACCATATGACTTATGAATTGATTCTTCCTCATTCAAAAAAAAATATTCTTGCCATGACCTAGGTTGAAAATTTTCTTCCAAAACCCCTCCCTCCACTTTGGGTCAAGCCAAATATCCAATCCCAGCAAGTTCAACCCATTTTTGATTTTTACTCTATTTATTTTATCCTCAAAAAATTTCTGTCATTTATTTTGAACCTTGGTGATTTACAAAGGAACCACCAGATCCCTTTTGAGTTTTGGTTCCAAACAAACTCCTCTGACTAGTCCTTAGTACCCTCAACCTAGATCCATCAAGATCCACTGGTCCACAGTTCAAATTTTTCAAATTCTGCTTGCTGCAAGTTTGGACCAGATTTGCCATTTTTGGTGAAATTCATTATCTTTCTTCCCCAAAAATTCTGAGAAAAATCATGCGGCCTCCAGATGCATCAAGAGACCTCTCCACCAAAGATCAACTCCAGAAAAAATTTCCACGTGCTTGAAACATTTCGTCGAACAGCTGGAGTGCACTGTTTCTGTCAAAATTCAGAAAATTCAGAGTTCAGTGTTTCAGTTCAGTCGTTTTCGTCAGTCGACAGCGTCAATCTCGCCAGTACTCTCGTTGGCTCGTTGCTCCCTGCTCCTCCTTCTTATCCACTGCGCCGCACGGTCACATGGACGGTTGCGAGCGTCGGCGGTGAGCTGGCAGAGGTGCATCGCCTCCGTGAGCGGCGGCAGCAGCACTTGTTGCGGCTGCCAGAGAGGCGCAGCGAGGGACAGCGCCGTCCAGCACCGCCCACACCACCAGAAGCCTACGCGTGGCCGTCTTCTTCCCCGTGCGTGCTGCAGCATAGTCGCCGTGGCCTAAGAGGCGCAGAGCATGCTCCCTGTCGCCGACAGGCCCGTGAGGCCGTTCCGTCGAAGACTTGGAGTATCGCCCAAGTCTGGCCAATTTTAGCTACGGGATGAAGCCAGTGATCCAATCCGCAGCTGCCCCGACCCCTAAACCCCCATTCGACCACTGCCTCGCCGTAATCATCGCCGGAGTTATCCCGTTCGTGGCAACCGCCTCGGACCGGCTATAAAAAGGAGCCTCGAGCTCGCCTTCGACCCAGCACCACTCCTACATCTCACCAGAGCCACGCCTAGCCACTAGGGAGACCTCGGGGAGGCCTTCTTCCCCGACTCCGGCCGCCCCGATCCGCTTCGGGCTCCGGCACGATTCCCTCTGGTGAGACCACCCCCGCCTCCCTAACCGTGCCAGTCGCCTCCTAGTACACCCACTCCTCTAACCCGAGCCTCAATTTGACATCTGCAGCCCTCCCCGGCGAGATCCACCACCGCCCGAACCACCGTCCGCCGGAGTGGAGGCCGCCGTCGACGTGGTGCTCGCCGACGACCAACTCCACCACCCACAGACGCGGGAGAGCACCGTGAGTCCGTAGGTACCATCCACTCCCCCTACCTCGCCGTGGATCGCCGCCGGCGACCACCGCGGCCCTCGGGCGTCGGGGGCTCTGTTTTGATTTTTAAACCTGACGGGTGGGACCCCCTCGTCAGCCTCTCTCTCTGATTCGAACCGTTTTCTGAAAGCGCCTTCGGGCAAAGTACGCCTTCTGTTTTTATAAACTAGCCCCTGGAAACTTTCTGTTTCATCACAGATTAGTCCCTGGACTAAAACCTTTATAACTTTTAAAAAAAAGATGATTTTGAGTTGATTCTTTTTCTGTCATCTTTATTTTTCTGTCTAGTTTTTTATCATATTTAATTGAAAAATATTTGGAACAACTTTTATGCACATTCGGTATTTACGTTAGTATGCGATTTCTTTATACCGTAGATACCGGAGGAGGTGACGGAACCGCGAACTTCGCCGAGCTAGACTCCGACTACTCCGAACTAGGCAAGCATGTTTGAACCTTTGATATGATGAGTGTTTTGCATGTTTGCTTGAATAGTTAGTTCATGGCATGTTTATATGAACATCAGTGAGTGTTATATTGCATGCAAGGCAACTACCAGTATGCTTCGAAACTTGATGTGATCATTTGATGGGAGATAACATGATCATGTGGTGACATGGAAGGTGGTAAGATGGTATTGTTGAAGCATGCCAGTCTTATGTCAACCGTTAAACTCTAGTGTTAACGTGGGTCAAGCCACGTTATCGTCCGTCCCCTTTTCGTGCTGCCACATGTTTTCTGCAAAGAATACGGTTTAGTAAGTTGCAAACCTCTTTCCTCGTACACACCAAATAGAGGGGCCGTGATGAGGGTTCCATGGCCCTGGATTAAAGCCCGTCATCCGGTCAGGGGGCATGGGTGTTTCCGGTTGGGACCGAGAGGGGGGCACCCCTTAGAGCGCGTGATATAAATTTGATCCCATGCTACTCGAGGTTGTGGCCTCCCCGTCTTAAAGTTTTTCTTGAACGTTGCCTAGGGTGATTCCTGGCAGTGGAATGTGGAATGGGTGTGTACTGGTTAGATGTGTTTCTCCTAAAATACCGTAAACGGAACTAGTCCTTTGTGACTACTGAAATCCGTTGGTTGTGGTTAAAGAGTACAAACTCTGCAGAGTCAAAACCCATCCGAGTAACCGTGTCCATGGTCAAGGATCTTGGTCAACATATCCATATCAGTATCAGTATCAGTCTCAACGTCCGTCTCAGCGTCAGTCTCTGTGTCAGTCTCAGTGAAAATCCCCGGTGAATAAACATGAATGGTAAACCTGGCTGAATGTTATTCCTGCGGATGGACTAACCAGTTTATTATTACGTACATGAGTGTTTCCTTGAGATGATTTAAATTCATGAGCTACTTGAATTCAATATAAGCCCTTTATGTGATGTCGCTCAAACGTCCGACTGTGGCACTCTTGTTATTTACTTTTGATATAAGCCCTTTATGTGATGTCGCTCAGACGTCCGACTGTGGCACTCTTGTTATTTACTTTTGATATAAGCCCTTTATGTGATGTCGCTCAGACGTCCGACTGTGGCACTCTTGTTATTTACTTTTGATATAAGCCCTTTATGTGATGTCGCTCAGACGTCCGACTGTGGCACTCTTGTTATTTACTTTCGATATAAGCCCTTTATGTGATGTCGCTCAGACGTCTGACTGTGGCACTCTTGTTATTTACTTTGATATAAGCCTTTATGTGATGTCGCTTAGACGTCCGACTGTGGCACGCACTGTCATTTATATTTCAATATGAGCCCTTTATGTGGTGTCGCTCTAACGCCCGACTGCGGCATTGTTAATTTATTTTTACCTTTCGAGGCGTCGCTTCAGACACCCGATCGGTCTTCAGCTATTTTATTGGGATTTCGGGAGGACTACCGCCTAACTTCCTTTTTATTTATCATGCAGTGCAATTTATTATCTGAGTGCGCATTACTAATCTGCTCATGTGCATCATGTTTGCATTTGTTATATCTTATGTCCAAACTGTCTTGCGAGTACATTCAAAGTACTCACCTGGCTTGTTGATTTGGCCAGATGTTGACGAAGGCGATCTTATGGATGAAGAGTTCGATAGCGAGTCCGACGCCTAGAGGAGTCCCAGTCAGTCCCATGTGATCCTGGAATTGGTCACATGTATTATATACGCTTCCGCTACCCAGAATAAAAGCCATCGAGCCTCACTCCGACGCTTGATGAGTTGTAAGATTTAGGAGTCATGTCACCCACTTCACTGTGACATATCCACCACCACTTTTATTACGAGTCAGTAGTTATGCCACCATACTCCTTGTGTCATATCCGCCCTTATGTATTATATCGGCGTGCTTGTAATAAATTGTTGAGCAACCTCAGCTCAACCTTGTATAATATTTAGTACTTCTCGATTTCTGTATCAAGGATTTGTCCACCAGTAAGAAGGATTCTTCTATACTGGCCCAATATAAGGGTCGGTTTCTCAATAAATGTTTTATTGAAAAACCGGTCCTGACAGATATGGGTGCTAGTGTTAGTGCAATACCTTATGACTTATACAAAGAAATTATGCATGATATTGCATCTGCTGAGATAGAAGATATTGATGTCACAATTAAACTTGCCAATAGAGATACTATTTCACCAATGGGAATTGTAAGAGATGTTGAAGTCTTGTGTGGGAAAACTAAATATCCTGCTGATTTTCTTGTTCTTGGTTCCCCACAAGGTAGCTTTTGTCCCATTATATTTGGTAGACCCTTCTTGAACACCGTCAATGCTAGGATAGACTGCGAAAAGGATGTTGTTACTATAGGCTTGGGTGATATGTCTCATGAGTTTAATTTCTCTAAATTTAGTAGACAACACCGTGAAGGAG
This sequence comes from Aegilops tauschii subsp. strangulata, assembly GCF_002575655.3. NCBI lineage: Eukaryota > Viridiplantae > Streptophyta > Magnoliopsida > Poales > Poaceae > Aegilops > Aegilops tauschii. Next base: position 202,278,575 of record NC_053035.3, on the reverse strand, counting down.
AATTGCTTAGTAAGGATGAAATTATTGGTCTTGCTTCTATTGCCGTACCTCCTAGTGATCCTTTAGAACAATATTTGCTAGACCATGAAAATGATATGTTTAAGAATGAAAGAAGGGAAAGAGATGAAGTATTCTTTAAAAAGGAACCTATCTTGAAACACAATTTGCCTGTTGAAATCCTAGGGGATCCTCCTCCACCCAAGGGTGATCCCGTGTTTGAGCTTAAACCGTTGCCTGATAATCTTAAATATGCTTATCTTGATGAGAAAAAGATATATCCTGTTATTATTAGTGCTAACCTTTCAGAGCATGAAGAAGAGAGATTATTGAAAACTCTGAGGAAGCACCGTGCTGCTATTGTATATACTCTTGATGATCTTAAGGGCATTAGTCCCACCCTATGTCAACATAAAATAAATTTGGAGGAAGATGCCAAACCAGTTCGTGATCATCAACGACGGCTGAATCCTAAGATGAAGGAAGTGGTAAGAAAGGAAATACTAAAGCTCCTTGAGGCAGGTATAATTTATCCCGTTGCTGATAGTCAGTGGGTAAGTCTTGTCTATTGCGTTCCTAAGAAAGGAGGTATTACCGTCGTTCCTAATGATAAAGATGAATTGATTCCGCAAAGAATTATTACAGGTTATAGGATGGTAATTGATTTCCGCAAATTAAATAAGGCTACTAAAAAAGATCATTACCCCTTACCTTTTATCGATCAAATGCTAGAAAGATTATCCAAACATACACATTTTTGCTTTCTAGATGGTTATTCTGGTTTCTCTCAAATACCTGTCTCAGCCAATGATCAATCAAAGCCTACTTTTACTTGCGCTTTTGGTACTTTTTCTTATAGACATATGCCTTTTGGTTTATGTAATGCACCTGCTACCTTTCAAAGATGCATGATGGCTATATTCTCTGACTTTTGTGAAAAGATTTGTGAGGTTTTCATGGACGATTTCTCCGTTTATGGATCCTCTTTTGATGATTGCTTGAGCAACCTTAATCGAGTTTTGCAGAGATGTGAAGAAACTAATCTTGTCTTGAATTGGGAAAAGTGCCACTTTATGGTTAACGAAGGTATTGTCTTGGGGCATAAAGTTTCTGAAAGAGGTATTGAAGTTGATAAAGCCAAGGTTGATGCTATTGAGAAGATGCCATGTCCCAGGGACATCAAAGGTATAAGAAGTTTCCTTGTTCACGTCGGTGTTTATAGGAGGTTCATTAAGGACTTCTCAAAAATCTCTCGGCCTCTGACTAATTTATTACAAAAAGATATACCATTTGTTTTTTATGATGATTGTGTAGAAGCATTTGAAATCCTTAAGAAAGCATTGATCTTTGCACCTATTGTTCAGCCACCTGATTGGAATTTACCCTTTGAAATTATGTGTGATGCTAGTGATTATGCTGTAGGTGCTGTTCTAGGGCAAAGAGTTGATAAGAAATTAAATGTTATTCAATATGCTAGTAAAACTCTAGACAATGCTCAAAGAAATTATGCTACTACTGAAAAGGAATTCTTAGCAGTTATATTTGCTTGTGATAAGTTCAGACCTTATATTGTTGATTCTAAAGTAATTATTCACACGGATCATGCTGCTATTAAATATCTTATGGAAAAGAAAGATAATAAACCTAGACTTATTAGATGGGTTCTCCTGCTACAAGAATTTGATTTGCATATTGTTGATAGAAAGGGAGCTGAGAACCCCGTTGCAGACAACTTGTCTAGGTTAGAGAATGTTCTTGATGACACACTACCTATTGATGATAGCTTTCCTGGAGCAATTAAATGTCATAAATGCTTCTCGTACTGCTCCATGGTATGCTGACTATGCTAATTACATTGTTGCTAAATTTATACCACCTAGTTTCACATACCAGCAAAAGAAAAAGTTCTTCTATGATTTGAGATATTACTTTTGGGATGACCCACATCTTTATAAAGAAGGAGTAGATGGTGTTATTAGACGTTGTGTACCTGAGCATGAACAGGAACAAATCCTACGCAAGTGTCACTCCGAGGCATATGGAGGACACCATGCTGGAGACAGAACTGCACATAAGGTATTGCAATCCGGTTTCTATTGGCCTACTCTCTTCAAGGATGCCCGTAAGTTTGTCCTGTCTTGTGATGAGTGTCAAAGAATTGGTAATATTAGTAGACGTCAAGAAATGCCTATGAACTATTCAGTTGTTATTGAACCATTTGATGTTTGGGACTTTGATTATATGGGACCTTTTCCTGCCTCTAATGGATATACACATATTTTAGTTGTTGTTGATTACGTTACTAAGTGGGTAGAAGCTATTCCAACTAGTAGTGCTGATCATAACACTTCTATTAAAATGCTCAAAGAAGTTATTTTTCCGAGGTTTGGAGTCCCTAGATATTTAATGACTGATGGTGGTTCACACTTTATTCATGGTGCTTTTCGTAAAATGCTTGCTAAATATGATGTTAATCATAGAATTGCATCTCCTTATCACCCACAGTCTAGTGGTCAAGTAGAATTGAGTAATAGAGAGCTCAAATTGATTTTGCAAAAGACTGTTAATAGATCTAGAAAGAATTGGTCCAAGAAACTCGATGATGCATTATGGGCCTATAGAACCGCATATAAAAATCCTATGGGTATGTCTCCGTATAAAATGGTTTATGGAAAAGCATGTCACTTACCTCTTGAACTAGAACATAAGGCATATTGGGCTATTAAAGAGCTCAATTATGATTTCAAACTTGCCGGTGAGAAGAGGTTATTTGATATTAGCTCACTTGATGAATGGAGAACCCAAGCTTATGAAAATGCCAAGTTGTTTAAAGAAAAAGTTAAAAGATGTCATGACAAAAGGATACAAAAGCGTGAGTTTAATGTAGGTGATTATGTATTGCTATACAACTCTCGTTTAAGATTTTTTGCAGGAAAACTTCTCTCTAAATGGGAAGGCCCTTACATTATCGAGGAGGTCTATCATTCCGGTGCCATAAAAATCAACAACTTCGAAGGCACAAACCCAAAGGTGGTGAACGGTCAAAGAATCAAACATTATATCTCAGGTAATCCTATAAATGTTGAAACCAATGTTATTGAAACCGTAACCCCGGAGGAATACATAAGGGAGACTTTCCGGAACGTTTCAGACTCCGAAAAGGAATAGGTATGTGGTACGGTAAGTAAACCAACTCCAAAACAGTTCTAATGGAAATTTTTCTCCTTTTTGGAATATTCAGAAAAATAGAAAAATAAGAAGTAGTCCGGGAAGGACACGAGGGCTCCACGAGGGTGGAGGGCGCGCCCTACCCCCCAGGGCGCGCCCCCTACCTCGTGGGCACCTCGTGTGCTCCCCGGACTCCATTTTCTTGCACGTTACGTATTTTGGTCGGTAAAAATTCATTATATAACCTCCCGAAGGTTTTGACTCCTGTATCACGCAAATACCCTCTGTTCTTGTTTCGAGCTGTTGCTGCTGCAGATTAGAGTAAGATGTCTTCTCAAGAGTCAGTCGGGGAGAGTCGGGTGTCTCATCCGGCATCGAGACCAAGGACAAAGAGCGATGCTGACCACTTTGGGCCAGCAACGGAGGAAGAGATGGAGGCTGATTTGATGAGGATAGATGCCATGGAGGATCAAGAAGTCACTTCTCGCTTCCGAGCTGGATTCACGATGGGGGAACTACAGAGATCAGCTATTCCAAACTCGGTTATCCCTTCCAATGTTAGATTTCTTTCTTATGAAAATATGAAGATGAGTGTCACTTGTTCTCCCGCAGCTATGCAACACCCTTGGGTGCAAGGAGCCTTAGCCGTTACAGGAAAGCTTCGTAAGGAAATAATGGACCTCAAGCAGCAAGTCAATAAGCTCGAGGAGGAGAATCGTATCCTGAGGGGCATCATCGCCAAGAATATTACACCATCACCGAAGAAGGAGGTATAATCCCATGGGTATGGGCACTCCCCTTGGCAACTGCCAAGCTTGGGGGAGATGCCCCGGTATCGTATCACCATCACACTCCTATCTTTACCGTTTTTCTTAGTTCGATCCTTTTAGTAGTATCTTGATCTAGTAGAATAAAGTTTTGGTATGATCTAGTTTTGAGTTTTGCTTTATGATCTCTCTTTGTAATCGAGTCCGTGAGCTATATATAATAAAGATTAGTGTTGAGTCAAGGGCTTGATTATCTTGCTATGATCTTGAGTGAATAAAAGAAAAGAGAAAAGAATAAAAAGGAATAAAAATATCATATTGATCTTATTGAGAGTAATGACTTCACATAGAAAGAGTATGATGATTAAAAATTGTTGGGAGTTGGCAAACATAGCTTTGGTCATCGTTGCAATTAATAGGAAGTAATAAGGAAAGAGAGGTTTCACATATAAATATACTATCTTGGACATCTTTTATGATTGGGAGCACTCATTAAAATATGACATGCTAAAGAGTTGATGTTGGACAAGGAAGACAACGTAATGGGTTATGTTTTCTTATATCTGAGATAAAGTATATTGTCATGGATCATCCAACATGTTGAGCTTGCCTTTCCCCCTCATGCTAGCCAAATTATTTGCACCAAGTAGAGATACTACTTGTGTTTCCAAATACCCTTAAACCAGTTTTGCCATGAGAGTCCACCATACCTACCTATGGATTGAGTAAGATCCTTCACGTAAGTTGTCATGGTGCAAGCAATAAAATTTCTCTCTAAATATGTATGATTGATTGGTGTGGAGGAAATAAGCTTTATACGATCTTGTGATGTGGAAGAAATAAAAGCGACAGACTGCATAATAAAGGTTCATATCACAAGGGGCAATATAAAGTGACGTTCTTTCACATTAAGATTTTGTGCATCCAACCTTGAAAGCGCATGGCAACCTCTGCTTCCCTCTGCGAAGGGCCTATCTTTTACTATTATCTTTTACCTTATGCAAGAGTCATGGTGATCTTCACCTTCCCTTTTTTATATTTTATCCTTTGGCAAGCACAGGGTGTTGGAAAGATCCTGATAGATATATCTAATTGGATGTGGGTTAGCATGAACCATTATTGTTGACATTACCCCTGAGGTAAAAGGTTGGGAGGCGAAACTATAAGCCCCTATCTTTCTCGGTGTCCGATTAAAACTCCGTAACCACAAGTATTGCGTGAGTGTTAGCAATTATGAAAGACTAAATGATAGTTGAGTATGTGGACTTGCTAGAAAGTTCTGACATAGACTCTTTCTGATGTTATGATAAATTGCAATTGCTTCAATGACCGAGATTATAGTTTGTTGGTTCTCAATAAAGTTTCTGATTCATACTTTGCATTGTGAATAGATTATTACTTGAGCATAAGAAATCATATGACAATATCCATATATGTTGCTGTTAAGAGAATAATCATGATGCCCTCATGTCCGTATTTTATTTTATCGACACCGATACCTCTAAACATGTGGACATATTTATCGTTATCGGCTTTCGCTTGAGGACAAGCAAGGTCTAAGCTTGGGGGAGTTGATACGTCCATTTTGCATCATGCTTTTATATCGATATTTATTGCATTGGGCTGTTATTACACGTTATGTCACAGTACTTATGCCTATTCTCTCTTATTTTACAAGGTTTACATAAGGAGGGAGAATGCCGGCAGCTAGAATTCTGGGCTGGAAAAGGAGCAAATATTGGAGACCTATTCTGCACAAATCCAAAAGTCCTGAAACTCCACGAAAGTTATTTTTGGAAATAATAAAAAATATTGAGCGGAAGAAGTACGTCAGAGGGGGCCCCACCTGGCCACGAGGGTGGGGGCGCGCCCCCTGCCTCGTGGGCCCCCTGTTGGCCCTCCGGTGGCCATCTTCTGCTATATGAAGTCTTTCGTCCGAAGAAAAATCATAAGCAACCTTTTGGGATGAGACTCCGCCGCCACGAGGCGGAACCTTGGCGGAACCAATCTAGGGCTCCGGCAGAGCTGTTTTGCCGGGGACACTTCCCTCCGGGAGGGGGAAATCATCGCCATCGTCATCACCAACGCTCCTCTCATCGGGAGAGGGCAATCTCCATCAACATCTTCATCAGCACCATCTCCTCTCAAAACCCTAGTTCATCTCTTGTATCCAATTCTTGTCTCTAAGTCCGGGATTGGTACCTGTAGGTTGCTAATAGTGTTGATTACTCCTTGTAGTTGATACTAGTTGGTTTATTTGGTGGAAGATCATATGTTCAGATCCTATATGCATATTAATACCCCTCTGATTATGAACATGAATATGCTTTGTGAGTAGTTACGTTTGTTCCTGAGGACATGGGAGAAGTCTTGCTATTAGTAGTCATGTGAATTTGGTATTCGTTCGATATTTTGATGAGATGTATGTTGTCTATCCTCTAGTGGTGTTATGAGAACGTCGACTACATAACACTTCACCATTATTTGGGCCTAGAGGAAGGCATTGGGAAGTAATAAGTAGATGATGGGTTGCTAGAGTGACAGAAGCTTAAACCCTAGTTTATGAGTTGCTTCGTAAGGGGCTGATTTGGATCCATATGTTTCATGCTATGGTTAGGTTTACCTTAATACTTTTGTTGTAGTTGCGGATGCTTGCAATAGAGGTTAATCATAAGTGGGATGCTTGTCCAAGTAAGGGCAGCACCCAAGCACCGGTCCACCCACATATCAAATTATCAAAGTACCGAACGCGAATCATATGAACGTGATGAAAACTAGCTCGACGATAGTTCCCATGTGTCCTCGGGAGCGCTTTTTTTCTATATAAGAGTTTGTCCAGGCTTGTCCTTGGCTACAAAAATGATTGGGCCACCTTGCTGCACTTTATTTACTTTTGCTACTTGTTGCTCGTTACAAATTATCCTATCACAAAACTATCTGTTACCTATTATTTCAGTGCTTGCAGAGAATACCTTGCTGAAAACCGCTTATCATTTCCTTCTGCTCCTCGTTGGGTTCAACACTCTTACTTATCGAAAGGACTATGATAGATCCCCTATAGTTGTGGGTCATCAGTGCCAAGGCCAACGTGGAACCACAGTGTCATTGGAACCAAGTGGATATTCAAGAACAAGCAAGATGCTCATGGGACCATCGTTCGCAACAAGGCAAGATTGGTAGCACAAGGCTACTCCCAAGTCGAGGGTATCGACTACGGTGAAACCTTTGCTCCCGTTGCTCGCCTTGAATCCATTCGTTTGTTGATTGCTTATGCTTCTCATCATAACTTTAAGTTGCAACAAATGGATGTGAAGAGTGCTTTTCTTAATGGTCCTATTAATGAGTTGGTGTATGTCAAACAACCCCTCGGGTTCGAGGATCCCTACTTCCCCGATCATGTGTATCAACTCGATAAGGCACTCTATGGCCTTAAACAAGCCCCACGTGCGTGGTATGACCACCTTACCGAGTTGTTGCAAGATCGTGGATTTGAAGTTGGGAAAATCGACCCCACTCTTTTTACTAAGAAGGTCAAAGGGGAGTTGTTTGTGTGCCAACTATATGTTGATGATATTATCTTTGGTTCCCCTAACAAAGCTTTCAATGAGGAATTTGCCGCTCTCATGACCTCTAAGTTCAAGATGTCTTCGATGGGAGAGTTGAAGTTCTTCCTCGGATTCGAAGTCAAACAAAGAAGAGAAGGAACCTTCATCAACCAAGCCAAATACACTCAAGACATGCTAAAGAGATTCAAGCTAAGTGATGTCAAGCCGGCTTCCACTCCAATGCCCACCAAATGCCAACTTGACATTGATCCCAATGGTAAAGCGGTGGATCAAAAGGTATATCGCTCCATGATTGGCTCCTTGCTTTACCTTTGTGCATCTAGACCGGATATCATGTTGAGTGTGGGAATTTGTGCACGGTTTCAAGCCACACCTAAGGAAAGCCACTTTGTGGCGGTCAAACGAATCTTTTGATATTTGGCTCATACCCCAAACTTTGGCTTATGGTACCCAAGAGGAGCAAACTTCAAGCTTGCAGGATATTCGGACTCGGATTGGGCGGGAGACAAAGTGGATAGGAAGTCCACTTCCGGAGGGTGCCAATTCCTTGGTTGCTCTTTGGTAAGTTGGTCCTCTAAGAAGCAAAGTTGTGTGTCTCTCTCGTCCACCTAAGCGGAGTATGTGGTGGCCGGTAGTTGTTGTGCACAACTTCTATGGATGAGGCAAACTTTAAAGGATTATGGTGTCATTTGTGACAAAGTGCCTCTTTGGTGTGACAATGAAAGTGCCATCAAGATTTCTCTCAACCCGGTGCAACACTTCAAGACGAACGAAGCATATTGAGATTCGATATCACTTCATCCGGGATCATATTAGGCGAGGGGAGATCAAACTCAACTATGTCAACACCCATGATAACCTTGCAGATATCTTCACGAAGCCCTTGGATGAAGCAAGATTTTGCGAGTTAAGGCATGAGCTAAATATCATTGATTAAAGCAATGTGACTTGAACCCTTGCACACCCCACCATACTCATCTAGATGTCTTGTTTAGGTGTAGGCATGGACATAGGGGGAGTGTTGTTCTCTCAATGAACTCTCCCTCCCCCATTATGCATAAATTGATCAACTCTTTCACATTAGCCATTTTTATGGTACTTGTGCTTCAAAGGTGAGTTTTGGTCATGGGCCCAAGGTTAAAATCTTCGCGGTGCCATACCTATTGACTCAAACATAGGTGGCCTCGGCCACCGCCCTCTCTTGGAGAGGTGTGTGTTTGTGTTTCCTCTCGTTGGTGTTTTTGTTGCCTTTGTGTTTGTTCTCTAGTTGTGTTGGTTTTCCGTCTTGAGCTAAGTCACCATTTTTGTCTAGTCTTTGAGTCGTGGCTGGGCGGTACTGCCGCTGGAAGTGCGCGGTACTACCGCTTGTAAGTCATAAGCTGTACTACCGCTTTGAAGCGGTACTGCCGCTTATGAGTCATAAGGTGTACTACCGCGCACCCGAGCGGTACTACCGCTACGGGGCGGGGCCAAGGGGTTAAGTCGGGGCAAGGGGGAGTTTTCCTCTCCCCCACACCCATTCGAACTGCCCCCTCGTCCTTCTCCTTGCGCCAACACCGACTCGCCGCGGGTGGGCTCCGGCGGCTCTCCGTCTCCGGGCCGTCCCTCTCCTTTTCCTTTGGTGGAATCGATCCCCACCCCGTCCTCTTGCCATGGATGCCGGTATTGCCCCCTTTCCCCTTCTCTTTGTGCCTAGGTTCCAGATCTAGTCTTTAGGGGCAATAGTTGTTGCATTTCTCGATTTTTGGCTAAATCAAGGCTTGAGTAGGATGGAGAAGGCGTCTAGACTGTTTGGATTGATATTTGGTAGGAGTATTTTTGAATTTGGCATCCCGGTAGTGTCGGATCTGTCCACGACAGTAGGGAACCGCCGTTCCCCCGCCTGGAGCGGTACTACTGCTCTCCCGTAGCGATACTACCGTTCCAGTGGTACTGCCGCTCATCGACAGCGGTACTACCGCTGGATATCCACTTCCCTAATACTAGTACCTAATTTCGATCCTTGGTGTTTGCTCGGTGGCTTATGCTCTTTCTTTCGTGTTGCTTCTTGTGTCCGTGTGTTTGGCTCCAGGTGATGGCCCTTCTGAGCAGCATCTCCGCCATGTTAACCCTGGGCGTTCAACTTCTAAGCGCTACCGCACTTATGAGACAGCGGCTGCATCCTCAAGTGCTCTCCTCCTGCTCAGAACAAGAAGACTATTGCACACAAGCCGAAGCCCAGGGGCAAGACTATGACAGAGATGAACGCCAAGGAATTCTGGACAAGGCGTCGGCGCAACCCCTATGCGGAAGATCAAGAGCCCACTTTGGTCAACCGCCCGTTCTGGAACCGCTTCCAGTATGCCATCTACTTTGATGTGATCAAATCCAAGAAGAATCTCTATGTTGATGTTCGCACCATCGACATTGAATTTATGGAGAAGGATCCTGACTACTTTGGTGAAGCCCTTCAGACGTGTTCTCAGCTGAACATCCTCAGGATCATGCGGTTCAACAAGGACTTTGATGCAGAGTTGGTGGCTCAGTTTTATGCCACAGTCCATCTTGGAACAGACGAGGAAAGGACTCTGACTTGGATGACAAATGGCAAGCTGCTTTCTGTCAAGTGGAAGGCCTTCATGAAGTTGATTGGCGTTGAAGATCAAGGTCTGGAGAACCCACTTGGTTTTCGCCCTCACCGCAATGTTACTTCCACTCACAAGCAATCCCTTTGGCCATACTGTGTCCGTGTGTTTGTGTTTCCTCGTGACTCAGAAGGAAACCTTTGAGCTGCCCGTGACTCAGAAGGAAACCTTTGAGCTGCCTGCCTATCTGGACATACTTCATCGCATCTTCCGTGAAACTCTCTTCCCGCGCATTGGGAACTTGGATCAGGTTCACTCCTTTCTCGTGGACATGCTTCTTTTCTGCCAGCATGAGAAGGAAGAAAACACTGGAGAATCCTTGGATATCTCTGATGTAATGTGGTCTGAACTAGTCTCCACCATTTCTGAGCGCAAGTGCCCGATCTATGGTCCCTTCATCATGTTGCTCATTGAGAAGGCTTGGGCGCAAGTCTTTCCTAACATTGTTCTGGAGACTGGTGAGTTAATCTCTCATGAGATCAAGCGTCTGAGAAAGAAGGACAACTGGAGCACCCCCGCTCCTAAGTCTGGGATTTCATCTGGAGCTGCTGAGATGGAGGCCGATGTCGAGGATGATGCTGACGATGATGCAGATTATGAGCCCTCTGGAGGGGAGCCCTCACGGGCAAAGAAGATCAAGCGCAAGATGAAGAAACTATTCTGCATGGAGTCTCATGGACATTATTTGGCTCATGTTTCTGAGAAGAAGGCCAGGAGCCGTCACAAGGAGCTCATGCGTCAGTTGGGTGCAACTGTTGCCAGCGGATCTGAGGGAAAGATCACTGATGAGGAGGACTGGGTTCAGCAACATTGCTAGTGGACCGTTTCTGACACCGAGCAGTTTCCTACTGATGATGGCACTGCAGACGATCCCGCTGGGATGTGATGATGGAGTCCCTCAGTTTGCTATCTCCTGGAGCTGTAGCAGCGCTCTTTGCCTTTTTGGTGTCTCGATGCCAAAGGGGGAGAGAGCCTAGGGATTTGTCGTTGTCTGTTGCGAGTGTGTGTGTGACTTGTTTGCCTTGCTTTGTTTTTCTTTCTCGTGTCGTTTGCTCTGGTTGGGTTTGGTTTGTGCCTGTGTGACCTGGTACTCTATCATATGGTGTGAGACATATGCTACCTTATCCGTTTATTATCTAGTTTATCGAGTACCTTAGTAGTATGTGAGCTGCTTACTTATCCTGTTATATTTACTCACTCCTACTCTACTGCTTCCTTTATATATATGTATCATTTCCTGTTGCATTTGCTGTCAGACTCTAAAATATAGGGGGAGTGGTGATCCTAATGTGTGTGCCTCGCATTCCAAAGGCACCTCTAATTAGGTGCACTCATTCAGGGGGAGCCCCGTCTATATTTTGGAGTTTTGGATTTCATTTACTTTAGTGTATTACCTTTGTGCAAATCCCGTGTTGTCATCAATCCACCAAAAAGGGGGAGATTGTTAAGGCATGTCTCTCTTTAAGTAGTTTTGGTGATTGATGACAACGCTTTTACGGACTAATCGTGTGCGTTGAGTATTTCAGAGATTCATCCTTTGGCATAAGACGATTCCTTCCCCTTGGAGTTTTAAGCGAAGACGGTGTAGCTCCTTCGTTTTAGTTTTGGTGGACTTGTCTCGTAGGAGTCACCGTACTATCAAGAGGGGATCCGCATTGGATAGGCTAGGGTGGAATCATCACATACACATCCCCTTGCACCCACAGAGTCTTCCCGCTGATACGTCTCCGTCGTATCTATAATTTTTGATTGTTGCATGCCAATATTATACAACTTTCACATACTTTTGGGAACTTTTTATACTATTTTTGGGACTAACATATTGATCCAGTGCCCAGTGCCAGTGCCAGTTCCTGTTTGTTGCATGTTTTTTGTTTCGCAGAAAATCCATATCAAACGGAGTCCAAACGGGATAAAAACTGACAGATATTTTTTTTGGAATATTTACGAATTTTGGGAAGTGGAATCATCGCGAGACGATGCCCGAGGGGGGCACGAGGCAGGGGGGCGCGCCCCTGACCCTCGTGGACACCCCATAAGGCGGTTGGAGCCCTTCTTTCGCCGCAAGAAAGCTAATATCCGGATAAAAATCGTGTTCAAATTTCAATCCAATCGGAGTTACGAATCTCCGGTTATAAAAGAAACGGTGAAAGGGCAGAATCCAGAACACAGAAACAGAGAGAGGCAGAGAGACAGATCCAATCTCGGAGGGGATCTCGCCCCTCCCACACCATGGAGACCATGGACCAGAGGGGAAACCCTTCTCCCATCTAGGGAGAAGGTCAAGGAAGAAGAAGAAGGAGGGGGGCTCTCTCCCCCTCGCTTCCGGTGGCGCCGGAACGCCGCCGGGGCCATCATCATCACCGCAATCTACACCAACACCTCCATCATCTTAACCAACATCTCCATCACCTTCCCCCATCTATCTACAGCGGTCCACTCTCCCTCAACCTGCTGTACCCTCTACTTGAACATGGTGCTTTATGCTTCATATTATTATCCAATGATGTGTTGCCATCCTATGATGTCTGAGTAGATTTTCGTTGTCCTATCGGTAATTGATGAATTGCTATGATTGGTTTAATTTGCTTGTGGTTATGTTGCTGTCCTTTGGTGCCCATCATATGAGCGCGCGCGTGGATCACACCATAGGGTTAGTTGTATGTTGATAGGACTATGTATTGGAGGGCAAGAGTGACAGAAGCTTCAACCTAGCATAGAAATTGATGCATACGGGATTGAAGGAGAACCAATATATCTTAATGCTATGGTTGGGTTTTACCTTAATGAACGTTAGTAGTTGTGGATGCTTGCTAATGGTTCCAATCATAAGTGCATAGAATTCCAAGTCAGGAATGACATGCTAGCAGTGGCCTCTCCCACATAAAACTTGCTATCGGTCTAGTAAAGTAGTCAATTGCTTAGGGACAATTTCGCAACTCCTACCACCACTTTTCCACGCTCGCTATACTAACTTTATTGCTTCTTTATCTAAACAGCCCCTACTTTTTATTTACGCGCTCTTTATTATCTTGCAAACTTATCCAACAACACCTACAAAGTACTTCTAGTTTCATACTTGTTCTAGGTAAAGCGAACGTTAAGCGTTTGTAGAGTTGTCTCGGTGGTCGATAGAACTTGAGGGAATATTTGTTCTACCTTTAGCTCCTCGTTGGGTTCAACACTCTTACTTACCGAAAGAGGCTACAATTGATCCCCTATACTAGTGGGTTATCAAGACCTTTTTCTGGCGCCGTTGCCGGGGAGCAATAGCGTGGGGTGAATATTCTCGTGTGTGCTTGTTTGCTTTATCACTAAGTAATTTTTAGTTGTTGTTCTTAGTTGTTTTCTATCTTTAGTTATGGGTAGGAAATGCAAAATACCAAAAAAAATAGTTGTACCTACTGAACCAATGGTTGAAGAACCACTCAAAATCTATCACACTCCTGAAGCTTCTTACTTGGATCATCTTCGATCCCTTTGTGCTCGTGCTGAAACCCCAACTAGCTTAGTTGAGGGCAAATCTTTAGATGAGCATGCTTGTTATGTGCGACATCGCTTATCTCAAAAAGGGAAACTTTTACTAGATCAAATTCATCATTTGCAATGCTATGCTTGGAATTTATGTGAAATATATGATTTTACTTGTTGTTCTGAAGACCCTAAGAAACACCTTCCCTACCAATGTGAGTTTAGTGATAATGGAATCGTATCTTCGTATGCTAAGGGTGTTTATAATTACTATGATGTTCAACAAATTGAAGAATTTGTTGCTTTTAAGGGTGCTTATGAAATTGCTTCTTTGATTGGAAAGTATGATGCTACTCTTTACAAATCTGAAAATTTTGCCATACTTAAATATTGTTATGATAATTATGCTTCTAATGCCTATGTTAAATCATATATTGAGGACTCCTCCGCTGTCCAAGAAGAGACTAATATTTTGCAGGAGTCTATGGAAGAAGAAATTGGTGAAACTATGAGCTCATTGGATGAAAAAGATGAGGAGGAGAGCGAAGAACAAAAGGAGGAAGAGCGGATTGATCACCCGTTCCCACCTTCTAATGAGAGTAACTCTTCAACTCATACATTGTTTAATTTCCCTTCGTGCTTACCGAAGGATGAATGCTATGATGTTGTTATGACCCCATTGATTCTTTTGAAATATCCCTATTTGATGATGCTTGCTATGCTTGTGGCCAAGATGCCAATATTAATTATGCTTATGGAGATGAATTTGCTATATTTCGTTATGTTAAACATGAAATTGTTGCTATTGCACCCACACATGATAGTCCTATTATCTTTTTGAATTCTCCAAACTACACTATGTCGGAGAAGTTTGTGCTTATTAAGGATTATATTGATGGGTTGCCTTTTACTACTACACATGATGATTTTGATGAGTATAATATGCATGTGCTTGCTGCTCCTACTTGCAATTATTATGAGAGAGGAACTACATCTCCACCTCTCTATGTTTCCAACACGATAAAATTGCAAGAAACTGCTTATACTATGCATTGGCCTTTACTAGGTGTGCATGAATTGTTCTTTTATGACATGCGGATGCATAGGAAGAGAGTTAGACTTCATCATTACTTGATATATGTTGCTTTGTGCTCACTACTGAATTCTAAATCATTGTTGATTCAAATTGGCTTTGATATACCTTGGGATCTGGGTGGATCCATTACTTGAGCACTATATGCCTAGCTTAATGGCTTTAAAGAAAGCGCTGCCAGGGAGACAACCCGGAAGTTTTAGAGAGTCATTTATTTCTGCTGAGTGCTTTCATATAGTTTAAAAACAAAAAATAAAGAGGGGAACCCAAAACTTTTTCAAAAAGGAAAGTGGAAGTGAGAGAGACAAGCATTGTTGAAGTGGGGGAGCTCCTTGAACTTTGTTCATGCTCATGGGAACTTTGTGAATCTTGATTACATAAACTTTTCAAGAAAAATGATTATCCCCTTGTACAATTCCATTGTATTATAAAAATAATGTGCCAAGATTTGCCTTTAGGATGTTTATATTGCTTGTTGGTTTGTGCGGTGCAGGACAGAAACTTTGGCTGTAGTGCGCGATTTTACATTTTTTACTGGAACGTCAAACGGTTCTGAAACTTTTTGCACTGCCTTTATATAAAAATTATTTATTTTTACTAATTTTGGTAGAATGTTTGGAGTACCAGAAGTATGGTGAATGTTCATATTACTACAGACTATCCTGTTTAAGACAGATTCTATTTTTGATGCATAGTTTGCTTGTTTTGATGAAACTATCGATTCCTATCAGTGGATTAAGCCATGGAAAAGTTATATTAAAGTAGCTATAATGCAAAAACGAAATATGTATTGGTTTGAAACAGTACTTAGAGTAGTGATTTGCTTTATTATACTAACGGATCTTACCGAGTTTTCTGTTGAGTTTTGTGTGGATGAAGTGTTCAAAGATCGAGGATGCCTCGATATGAGGATAAGGAGGAGAGGCAAGAGCTCAAGCTTGGGGATGCCAAAGGCACCCCAAGTAAATATTCAAGGAGACTCAAGCGTCTAAGCTTGGGGATGCCTCGGAAGGCATCCCATCTTTCTTCAACAAGTATCGGTATGTTTTCGGATTCGTTTCGTTCATGCGATATGTGCAAATCTTGGAGCGTCTTTTGCATCTAGTTTTCACTTTTCTTTTATGCACCATGCTGGTATGAGATAGTCCATGATTGATTTATAGGATGCTCTTTGCACTTCACTTACATCTTTTGAGTATGGCTTTATAGAATGCTTCATGTGCTTCACTTATATCATTTGAAGTTGGGATTGCCTGTTTCTCTTCACATAGAAAACCGCCATTTGTAGAATGCTCTTTTGCTTCACTTATATTTGTTAGAGCGTGGGCATATCTTTTGTATAAATAATTAAACTCTCTTGCTTCACTTATATCTATTTAGAGAGATGACAGGAACTGGTCATTCACATGGTTAGTCATAAAATCCTACATAAAACTTGTAGATCACTGAATATGATATGTTTGACTCCTTGCAATAGTTTTGCGATATAAAGGTGGTGATATTAGAGTCGTGCTAGTTGAGTAATTGTGAAATTGAGAAATACTTGTGTTGAGGTTTGCAAGTCCCGTAGCATGCACGTATGGTAAACGTTGTGTGACAAATTTGAAGCATGGGGTGTTCTTTGAGTGCTTTCCTTATGAGCAGCGGTCGGGGACGAGCGATGGTCTTTTCCTACCAATCTATCCCACTAGGGGCATGCGTAGTAGTACTTTGCTTCGAGGGCTAATAAACTTTTGCAACAAGTATATGAGTTCTTTATGACTAATGTGAGTCCATGGATTATACACACTCTCACCCTTCCATCATTGCTAGCCTCTTCGGTACCATGCATTGCCCTTTCTCACTTTGAGAGTTGGTGCAAACTTCACCTGTGCATCCAAACCCCATGATACGATACGCTCTATCACACATAAGCCTCCTTATATCTTCCTCAAAACAGCCACCATACCTACCTATCATGGCATTTCCATAGCCATTCCGAGATATATTGCCATGCAACTTCCATCATCATCATATACATGACTTGAGCATTTATTGTCATATTGCTTTGCATGATCGTAAGATAGCTAGCATGATGTTTTCATGGCTTGTCCGTTTTTGATGTCATTGCTACGCTAGATCATTGCACATCCCGGTACACTGCCGGAGGCATTCATATAGAGTCATACTTTGTTCTAGACATCGAGTTGTAATATTGAGTTGTAAGTAAATAAAAGTGTGATGATCATCATTATTAGAACATTGTCCCATGTGAGGTTATCAAAATAAAAGAGGCTAAAGAAGCCCAAATAAAAAAAGAGGCCAAAGAAGCCCACCAAAAAATGAGAGAAAAAGAGAGAAGGGACAGTGTTACTATCCTTTTTCCACACTTGTGCTTCAAAGTAGCACCGTGATCTTCATGATAGAGAGTCTCCTATGTTGTCACTTTCATATACTAGTGGGAATTTTTCATTATAGAACTTGGCTTGTATATTCCAATGATGGGCTTCCTCAAAATGCCCTAGGTCTTCATGAGCAAGCAAGTTGGATGCACACCCACTTAGTTTCCAGTTTGAGCTTTCATACACTTATAGCTCTTAGTGCATCCGTTGCATGGCAATCCCTACTCCTCACATTGACATCAATTGATGGGCATCTCCATAGCCCGTTGATTAGCCGAGTCGATGTGAGACTTTCTCCTTTTTTGTCTTCTCACACAAACCTCCATCATCATATTCTATTTCACCCATAGTGCTATATCCATGGCTTGCGCTCATGTATTGCGTGAGGGTTGAAAAGGCTGAAGCGCGTTAAAAAGTATGAACCAATTGCTCGGCTTGTCATCGGGGTTGTGCATGATGGGAGCATTTTGTGTGACAAAAATGAAGCATGGCCAAACTATATGATTTTGTAGGGATGAGCTTTCTTTGGCTATGTTATTTTGATAAGACATAATTGCTTGGTTAGTATGCTTCAAGTATTATTGTATTAATGTCAAATGTTAGACTATTGCTTTGAATCACTCGTGTCTTAACATTCATGCCATGATTAGATTACATGATCAAGATTATGATAGGTAGCATTCCACATCAAAAATTATCTTTTTTTATCATTTACCTACTCGAGGACGAGCAGGAATTAAGCTTGGGGATGCTGATACGTCTCCATCGTATCTATAATTTTTGATTGTTCCATGCCAATGTTATACAACTTTCACATACTTTTGGCAACTTTTTATACTATTTTTGGGACTAACATATTGATCCAGTGCCCAGTGTCAGTTCCTGTTTGTTGCATGTTTTTTGTTTCGCAGAAAATCCATATCAAACGGAGTCCAAACGGGATAAAAACTGACGGAGATTTTTTTTGGAATATTTATGAATTTTGGGAAGTGGAATCATCGCGAGACGATGCCCGAGGGGGCCACGAGGTAGGGGGGCACGCCCTTGACCCTCGTGGACACCTCGTAAGGCGGTTGGAGCCCTTCTTTCGCCGCAAGAAAGCTAATATCCAGATAAAAATCGTGTTCAAATTTCAATCCAATCGGAGTTACGGATCTCCGGTTATAAAAGAAATGGTGAAAGGGCAGAATCCAGAACGCAGAAACAGAGAGAGACAGAGAGACATATCCAATCTCGGAGGGGCTCTCGCCCCTCCCACACCATGGAGACCATGGACCAGAGGGGAAACCCTTCTCCCATCTAGGGAGAAGGTCAAGAAAGAAGAAGAAGGAGGGGGGCTCTCTCCCCCTCGCTTCCGGTGGCGCCAGAACGCCGCCGGGGCCATCATCATCACAACGATCTACACCAACACCTCCATCATCTTCACCAACATCTCCATCACCTTCCCCCATCTATCTACAGCGGTCCACTCTCCCTCAACCCGCTGTACCCTCTACTTGAACATGGTGCTTTATGCTTCATATTATTATCCAATGATGTGTTGCCATCCTATGATGTCTGAGTAGATTTTCATTGTCCTATCGGTAATTGATGAATTGCTATGATTGATTTAATTTTCTTGTGGTTATGTTGTTGTCCTTTGGTGCCCATCATATGAGCGCGCGCGTGGATCACACCATAGGGTTAGTTGTATGTTGATAGGACTATGTATTGGAGGGCAAGAGTGACAGAAGCTTCAGCCTAGCATAGAAATTGATTCATACGGGATTGAAGGGGACCAATATATCTTAATGCTATGGTTGGGTTTTACCTTAATGAATGTTAGTAGTTGCGGATGCTTGCTAATAGTTCCAATCATAAGTGCATAGAATTCCAAGTCAGGGATGACATGCTAGCAGTGGCCTCTCCCACATAAAACTTGCTATCGGTCTAGTAAAGTAGTCAATTTCTTAGGGACAATTTCGCAACTCCTACCACCACTTTTCCACACTCGCTATACTAACTTTATTGCTTCTTTATCTAAACAGCCCCTACTTTTTATTTACGCGCTCTTTATTATCTTGCAAACTTATCCAACAACACCTACAAAGTACTTCTAGTTTCATACTTGTTCTAGGTAAAGCGAACGTTAAGCGTGCGTAGAGTTGTATCGATGGTCGATAGAACTTGAGGGAATATTTGTTCTACCTTTAGCTCCTCGTTGGGTTTGACACTCTTACTTATCGAAAGAGGCTACAATTGATCCCCTATACTTGTGGATTATCACCGGCTTCATTGGAGGGTCCCTCGTTGCCTTCTATTTGAAATCTGGTCCCAGTGGTAGTACCGCGTACCACAGTAGTAGTACCGCTCAAGAGCTACAAGCGGTAGTACCGCTCCTCAGTGGTAGTACCGCCTGGAACTCTGAGCCGTAGTACCGCTGTTGTTCCGCGCTCCTACCGCCTCGACTCGAGGGTGTCGCTCCTCGTGTCGGGTTTTGCGGCACTGGCAGCGGTAGTGCCGCTCGTGAGCGGTAGTGCCACCCTGACCACCGCTGTAGTACCGCCCTGGGTCCAGAACCTGCTCCGCCTCTGGCTTTCCTCAGTCTGCGCGGCAGTACTGCGAGGGGGAGCGGTAGTACCGCTGTCCACAGCTGTAGTACCGCTGAGCCCAGCGGTAGTACCGCTTTGTGCGGGGCTGAGCGGGGGTAACGGTTGGATGGTTCTCCCCCTATAAAAGGAGGTCTTCTTCTCCAAGTGGACTCACCTCTTTCCCCCCCAAGCTCCATTGTTGCTCTAAAGCTCATTTTCGCCCGATCTCTCCCCTAGCCAATTAAACTTGTTGATTCTTTAGGGATTGGTTGAGGAGGCCCAGATCTACACTTCCACCAAGAGAAATTTGATTCCCCCCACTAATCCCTTGTGGATCTTGTTACTCTTGGGTGTTTGAGCACCCTAGACGGTTGAGGTCACCTCAGAGCCAAATTCCATTGTGGTGAAGCTCCGTGGTATCGCTGGGAGCCTCCAATTAAGTTGTGGAGATTGCCCCAACCTTGTTTGTAAAGGTTCGGTCGCCGCCTTCAAGGGCACCAATAGTGGAATCACGGCATCTCACATTGTGTGAGGGCGTGAGGAGAATATGGTGGCCCTAGTGGCTTCTTGGGGAGCATTGTGCCTCCACACCGCTCCAATGGAGACGTACTTCCCCTCAAAAGAAAGGAACTTCGGTAACACATCCTCGTCTTCACCGGCTCCACTCTTGGTTATCTCGTGCCTTTACTTGTGCAAGCTTATTTGTGTTATATCTCTTGCTTGCTTGTGTGCTTGTTGTTGTTGCATTATATAGGTTGCTCACCTAGTTGCATATCTAGACAACCTACTTTGTTGCAAAGTTTAAATTGGTAAAGAAAAGCTAAAATTGTTAGTTGCCTATTCATCCTCCCCCTCTAGTCAACTATATCGATCCTTTCACATACCCTTAGCCCCGAGGGTGAACTACTCCCTCCTCATCATGGAGAGCACCGGGATGATGAAGATGGCCACCGGTGATGGATCCCCCCTCCGGCAGGGTGCCGGAATAGGGTCCCGATTGGTTTTTGGTGGTTACAGAGGCTTGCGGCGGCGGAACTCCCGATCTAGGTTATTTTCTAGGGGTTTCTGTATTTATAGGAATTTTTGGCATCGGTCTCACGTTAGGGGGGGGGTCTCCGAGTCGTCCACGAGATAGGGGGGCGCGCCCAAGGGGTAGGGCGCGCCCTCCACCCTCGTGGATGGCTCGGGACTCTTCTGGCCCAACTCTTTTACTCCGGGGCTTCTTTTGGTCCATAAAAAATCATCAAAATTTGGCACGTCAATTGGACTCCATTTGGTATTCCTTTTCTGTAAAACTCAAAAACAAGGAAAAAACAGAAACTGGCACTGGGCTCTAGGTTAATAGGTTAGTCCCAAAAATCATATAAAATAGCATATAAATGCATATAAAACATCTAAGATGGATAATATAATAGCATGGAACAATAAAAAATTATAGATAAGTTGGAGACGTATCAAGCATCCCCAAGCTTAATTCCTGCTCGTCCTCAAGTAGGTAAATGATAAAAATGGAATTTTTGACGTGGAATGCTACCTAACATATTTTTCAATGTAATTTCCTTTATTGTGGCATGAATGTTCATATCCGAAAGATTCAAGACGAAAGTTTAATATTGACATAAAAATAATAATACTTCAAGCATACTAACCAAGCAATTATGTCTTCTCAAAATAACATAGCCAAAGAAAGCTCATCCCTACAAAATCATATAGTTTGGCTACGCTCCATCTTCGTCACATAAAATGCTCCAATCATGCACAACCTCGGTTTCAGCCAAGCAATTGTTTCATACTTTAGTATTCTCAAACTTTTTCAACTTTCACGCAATATATGAGCGTGAGCCATGGACATAGCACTATAGGTGGAATAGAATGGTGGTTGTGTAGAAGACAAAAAAGGGGAAGATAGTCTCACATCAACTAGGCGTATCAATGGGCTATGGAGATGCCCATCAATAGATATCAATGTGAGTGAGTAGGGATTGCCATGCAACGGATGCACTAGAGCTATAAGTGTATGAAAGCTCAACAAAAGAAACTAAGTGGGTGTGCATCCAACTTGTTTGCTCACGAAGACCTAGGGCAATTTGAGGAAGCCGATCATTGGAATATACAAGCCAAGTTCTATAATGAAAAATTCCCACTAGTATATGAAAGTGACAACATAAGAGACTCCATCATGAAGATCACGGTGCTACTTTGAAGCACAAGTGTGGAAAAAGGATAGTAACATTGTCCCTTCTCTCTTTTTCTCTCATCATTTTTTATTTGGGCCTTTCTCCTTTATTTTTTTATGGCCTCTTTTTTTCGTCCGGAGTCTCATCCCGACTTTTGGGGGAATCATACTCTTCATCATCCTTTCCTCACATGGGACAATGCTCTAATAATGAAGATCATCACACTTTTATTTACTTACAACTCAAGAATTACAACTCGATACTTAGAACAAAACATGACTCTATGTGAATGCCTCCGGCGGTGTACCGGGATGTGCGATGAATCAAGAGTGACATGTATGAAAAAATAATGAATGGTGGCTTTACCACAAATACGATGTCAACTACATGATCATGCAAAGCAATATGACAATGATGGAGCGTGTCATAATAAACGGAACGGTGGAAAGTTGCATGGCAATATATCTCGGAATGGCTATGGAGATGCCATAATAGGTAGGTACGGTGGCTGTTTTGAGGATGATAAATGGTGGGTGTAAGGTACCGGCGAAAGTTGCGCGGCACAAGAGAGGCTAGCAATGGTGGAAGGGTGAGAGTGCGTATAATCCATGGACTCAACATTAGTCATAAAGAACTCACATACTTATTGCAAAAATCTACAAGTCATCAAAACCAAGCACTACGCACATGCTCCTAGGGGAAGGGTTGGTAGGAGTTAACCATCGCACGATACGGACCTCCACACATAAGGAAGGCAATCAAAGAAACACCTCATGATTCAAATTTGTCACACAACGGTTACCATACGTGCATGCTACGGGACTTGCAAACCTCAACACAAGTATTTATCAATTTCACAATTACTCAACTAGCACGACTCTAATATCACCATCTTCATATCTCAAAACAATCATCAAGTATCAAACTTCTCATAGTATTCAATGCACTCTATATGAAAGTTTTTATTATACCCATCTTGGATGCCCATCATATTAGGACTAAATTCATAACCTAAGCAAATTACCATGCTATTAAGAGACTCTCAAAATAATATAAGTGAATCATGGGAGTTCATCAATTTCTTCAAAAATAAAACTACCATCATGCTCTAAAAAGATATAAGTGAAGCACTAGAGCAAACGACAAACTACTCCAAAAGATATAAGTGAAGATCAATGAGTAGTCGAATAATTATGTAACTATGTGAAGACGCTCTAACATCTAAGAATTTCAGATATTGGGATATTATTCAAACAACAAGCAAAGCAAAATAAAATGACATTCTAAGAATAGCACAACTCATGTGAAGAAGCAAAAACTTAGGCTCAACCGATACTAACCGATAATTGTTGAAGAATAAAGGTGGGATGCCTACCGGGGCATCCCCAAGCTTAGATGCTTGAGACTTCTTGAAATATTATCTTGGGGTGCCTTGGGCATCCCCAAGCTTGAGCTTTTGTGTCTCCTTAATTCCTCTCATATCAACGTTTCCCTACTTCTTAAAAACTTCATCCACACAAAACTCAACAAGAACTCGCGAGATAAGTTAGTATAAACCAATGCAAAAACTTTATCATTCTCTATTGTAGCAAATCACAAAAATTATTATTCAACATTGCATACTAAATGCCTCTGCATATTTAATATTCCTATCCTCAAATAGAATCATTAAACAAGCAAACATATGCAAACAATGCAAACATAACAGCAATCTGCCAAAACAGTACATTCTGTAAAGAATGCAAGAGTATCAATACTTCCCTAACTCCAAAAATTATGAAAATTTACCACACTGTAGAAAATTTGTCAGAGCTTACTGTGCAAAAAGTTTCAACATTTTATCATATTCTGACTTTTCTAGGGAATTTTTGCAACAACGATAAACTTTCTGTTACAGCAACTCATATACTTGCAAAATAAGCATGGGAAAGGCTACCCTGGACATTTTTATTGAAAATAAAGATGCAAAACATTATTCTAAATAATAGAAAGCAAATCCTAACAAAATAAATTGACGCTCCAAGTAAAACACATATCATGTGGTGAATAAAAATATAGCTCCGAGTAAAGTTACCGATGAACGAAGACAAAAGAGGGGATGCCATCCGGGGCATCCCCAAGCTTAGGCTCTTGGTTGTCCTTGAATATTACCTTGGGGTGCCTTGGGCATCCCAAGCTTAGGCTCTTGACACTCCTTATTCCATAGTCCATCGAATCTTTACCCAAAACTTGAAAACTTCACAACACAAAACTCAACAGAAAACTCGTAAGCTCCGTTAGTATAAGAAAATAAAACCACCACTTAGGTACTGTTGTGAACTCATTCTAAATTCATATTGGTGTAATATCTAATGTATTCCAACTTCTCTATGGTTCATACCCTCCGATACTACTCATAGATTCATCAAAATAAGCAAACAACACATAGAAAACAGAATCTGTCAATAACAGAACAGTCTGTAGTAATCTGTAACTCTCGAATACTTCTGTAACTCCAAAAATTCTGAAATAAATTGGTGGATGTGAGGAATTTGTCTATTAATCTTATTCAAAAATAATCGACTTAAAAGCACTCTTTTGTAAAAAATGACAGCTAATCTCGTGAGCACAAAGTTTCTGTTTTTTACAGCAAGATCACATTAACTTTCACCCAAGTCTTCCCAAAGGTTCTACATGGCACTTTATTGAAACAAAGCTATAAAACATGATTACTACAGTAGCTTAATCATGTGGACACATAACAACAGTAGGGGTAAATATTGGGTTGTCTCCCAACAAGCGCTTCTCTTTAATGCCTTTTTAGCTAGGCATAATGATTTCAATGATGCTCACATAAAAGATAAGAATTGAAACATAACGGGAGCATCAGGAATAATATGACTAGAACATTTAAGTCTAACCCACTTCCTATGCATAGGTATTTTGTGAGAAAACAACTTATGGGAACAAGAATCAACTAGCATAGGAAAGCAAAACAAGCATAGCTTCAAGATTTTCAACCCATAGAGAGGAAACTTGATATTATTGCAATTCCTACAAGCATATGTTCCTCCCTCATAATAACTTTCAGTAGCATCATGAATGAATTCAACAATATAACTATCACATAAAGCACTATTTTCATGATGCACAAGCATATAATTTTTATTACTCTCCACATAAGCAAATTTCTTCTCATGAATAGTAGTGGGAGCAAACTCAACGAAATACCTATCATGTGATACTTTATTCACATAATCAATTTGAGCATTAGAATCATGATGAAAAGTTTCATGGATATCATTACTCTTTACAGCATAAATTTCATCACAATAATCATCATAGATAGGAGGCATGCTATCATCATAATATATTTTCTCATCCAAACTCGGGGTACTAAAAGTATCATCTTCATCAAACATAGCAACCCCAAGCTTGTAGCTTTGCATATCATTAGCATCATGGATATTCAAGGAATTCATAACAACATTGCAATCATGCTCATCATTCAAAGATTTAGTGCCAAACATTTTAATGCATTCTTCCTCTAGCAATTGATTACAATTATCGGAATCCTTATTTTCATGGAAGACATTAAAAAGATGTAGCATATGAGGCGCCCTCAATTCCATTTTTTGTAGTTTTATTTTATAGACTAACTAGTGATAAAACAAGAAACTAAAAGATTCAATTGCAAGATCTAAAAATATACCTTCAAGCACTCACCTCCCCGGCAACGGCGCCAGAAATGAGCTTCATTGACGGGATATGAGTGCCACTTTCCTAACCTCCCCGGCAACGGCACCAGAAAAGAGCTTGATTTCTACTACACAACCTTCTTCTTGTAGACGTTGTTGGGCCTCCAAGTGCAGAGGTTTATAGGACAGTAGCAAAATTTCCTCAAGTGGATGACCTAAGGTTTATCAATCCGTGGGAGGCGTAGGATGAAGATGGTCTCTCTCAAGCAACCCTGCAACCAAATAACAAAGAGTTTCTTGTGTCCCCAACACACCCGATACAATGGTAAATTGTATAGGTGCACTAGTTCGGCGAAGAGATGGTGATACAAGTGCAATATGGATGGTAGATATAGGTTTTTGTAAGATGAAATTATAAAAATAGCAAGGTAACAAGTAATAAAAGTGAGCGAAAACGGTATTGCAATGCTTCTAAACAAGGCCTAGGGTTCATACTTTCACCAGTGCAAGTTCTCTCAACAATAATAACATAATTGGATCATATACTATCCCTCAACATGCAAGAAAGAGTCACTCCAAAGTCACTAATAGCGGAGAACAAACGAAGAGACTATTGTAGGGTACGAAACCACCTCAAAGTTATCCTTTCTGATCGATCTATTCAAGAGTCCATAGTAAAATAACATGAAGCTATTCTTTCCGTTCGATCTATCCTAGAGTCCGTACTAGAATAACACCTTAAGACACAAATCAACCAAAACCCTAATGTCACCTAGATACTCCAATGTCACCTCAAGTATCCGTGGGTATGCTTATACAATATGCATCACACAATCTCAGATTCATCTATTCAACCAACACAAAGAACTTCAAAGAGTGCCCCAAAGTTTCTACCGGAGAGTCAAGACGAAAACGTGTGCCAACCCCTATGCATAAGTTCACAAGGTCACTGAACCCGCAAGTTGATCACCAAAACATACATCAAGTAGATCACGTGAATATCCCATTGTCACCACAGATAAGCACATGCAAGACATACATCAAGTGTTCTCAAATCCTTAAAGACTCAATCCGATAAGATAACTTCAAAGGGAAAACTCAATCCATTACAAGAGAGTAGAGGGGGAGAAACATCATAAGATCCAACTATAATAGCAAAGCTCGCGGTACATCAAGATCGTGCCAAATCAAGAACACGAGAGAGAGAGAGAGAGCGATCAAACACATAGCTACTGGTACATACCCTCAGCCCCGAGGTGAACTACTCCCTCCTCGTCATGCAGAGCGTCAGGATGATGAAGATGGACACCGGTGATGGATCCCCCCTCCGGCAGGGTGCCGAAACAGGGTCCCGATTGGTTTTTGGTGGCTACAGAGGCTTGCGGTGGCGGAACTCCCGATCTAGGTTATTTTCTGGGGGGTTCTATATTTATAGGAATTTTTGGCGCCGGTCTCATGTCAGGGGGGGTCTCCGAGTCATCCACGAGATAGGGGGCGCGCCCAGGGGGGTAGGGCACGCCCTCCACCATCGTGGATGGCTCGGGACTCTTCTGGCCCAACTCTTTTACTCCGGGGGCTTCTTTTGGTCCATAAAAAATCATCAAAAATTGGCATGTCAATTGGACTCCGTTTGGTATTCCTTTTCTGTAAAACTCAAAAACAAGGAAAAAAACAGAAAACTGGCACTGGGCTCTAGGTTAATAGGTTAGTCCCAAAAATCATATAAAATAGCATATAAATGCATATAAAACATCTAAGATGGATAATATAATAGCATGGAACAATAAAAAATTATAGATACGTTGCAGACATATCAGTGACAGACCTATTGCAGGAGCTGATGCAGACGTTATGAACTTTTGACAAGCTCGGTATGATGACTACTTGATAGTTTAGTGCGCCATACTTTACGGCTTAGAACCGGGACTTCAAAAACATTTTGAACGCCACGGAGCATATGAGATGTTCCAAGAGCTGAAATTGGTATTTCAGACTCATGCCCGTGTTAAGAGGTATGAGACCTCTGACAAGTACTTTGCCTACAAGATGGAAAAGAATACCTCAGCTAGTGAGCATGTGCTCAGAATGTCTGAGTGCTACAATCACTTGAATCAAGTGGGAGTTAATCTTCCAGATAAGATAGTGATTGACAGAGTTCTCTAGTCACTATCACCAAGTTACTAGAACTTCGTGATGAACTATAATATGCAAGGGATAACAGAAACGATTCCCAAGCTCTTCGCGATGCTGAAATCGGCGAAGGTAGAAATCAAGAAAAACGATCAAGTGTTGATGGTTGACAAGACCACTAGTTTCAAGTAAAAGGGCAAGGGAAAGAAAGGGGACTTCAAGAAGAATGGCAAGCAAGTTGCCACTCCCGTGAAGAAGCCCAAAGCTAGACCTAAGCCTGAAACTGAGTGCTTCTACTGCAAAGGAATGATCACTGGAAGCGGAACTACCCCAAATATTTGGCGGATAAGAAGGATGACAAAGTGAAAGGTATATTTGATATACATGTTATTGATGTGTACCTTACTAATACTCGTAGTAGCGCCTGGGTATTTGATACTGGTTCTGTTGCTCATATTTGCAACTCGAAACAGGGGCTACGGATTAAACGAAGATTGGCAAAGGACGAGGTGACGATGCGCGTGGGAAATGGTTCCAAAGTCGATGTGATCGCGGTCGGCACGCTACCTCTACATCTACCGTCGGGATTAGTTTTAGACCTGAATAATTGTTATTTGGTGCTAGCGTTGAGCATGAACATTATATCTGGATCTTGTTTAATGCGAGACGGTTATTCATTTAAATCAGAGAATAATGGTTGTTCTATTTATATGAGTAATATCTTTTATGGTCATGCACCCTTGAAGAGTGGTCTGTTTTTGTTGAATCTCGATAATAGTGATACACATATTCATAATATTGAAGCCAAAAGATGCAAGGTTAATAATGATAGTGAAACTTATTTGTGGCACTGCCGTTTGGGTCATATTGGTGTAAAGCGCATGAAGAAACTCCATGCTGATGGACTTTTGGAATCACTTGATTATGAATCAGTTGATGCTTGCGAACCATGCCTCATGGGCAAGATGACTAAGACTCGGTTCTCCGGAACAATGGAGCGAGCAACTGACTTATTGAAAATAATACATACTGATGTATGTGGTCCGATGAGTGTCGAGGCTCACGGCGGGTATCGTAATTTTCTGACCTTCATAGATGATTTAAGCAAATATGGGTATATCTACTTAATGAAACATAAGTCTGAAACATTTGAAAAGTTCAAAGAATTTCAGAGTGAAGTGGAAAATCATCGTAACAAGAAAATAAAGTTTCTACGATCTGATCGTGGAGGTGAATATTTGAGTTATGAGTTTGGTCTTCATTTGAAACAATGCGGAATAGTTTCGCAACTCACGCCACCTAGAACACCACAGCATAATGGTGTGTCCGAACGTCGTAACCGCACTTTATTACATATGGTGCGATCTATGATGTCTCTTACTGATTTACCGCTATCATTTTGGGGTTATGCTTTAGAGACGGCTGCATTCATGTTAAATAGGGCACCATCTAAATCCATTGAGACGACACCATATGAACTGTGGTTTGGCAAGAAACCCAAGTTGTCGTTTCTTAAAGTTTGGGGCTGCGATGCTTATGTGAAAAAACTTCAACCTGATAAGCTCGAACCCAAATCGGAGAAATGCGTCTTCATAGGATACCCAAAGGAGACTGTTGGGTACACCTTCTATCACAGATGCGAAGGCAAGATCTTTGTTGCTAAGAATGGATCCTTTCTAGAGAAGGAGTTTCTCTCGAGAGAAGTGAGTGGGAGGAAAGCAGAACTTGATGAGGTAATTGTACCTTCTCTCGAATTGGAAAGTAGCTCATCATAGAGAACCGTTCCCGTGATGCCTACACCAACTAGAGAGGAAGCTAATGATAATGATCATGAAACTTCAGATCAAGTTACTACCAAACCTCGTAGGTGAACCAGAGCATGTTGCGCACCAGAGTGGTACGATACTCCTGTCCTGGAAGTCATGTTACTAGACCATGACGAACCTATGAACTATGAGGATGTTGGGGAACGCAGTAATTTCAAAAATTTCCTACGCACACGCAAGATCTATGTGATGCATAGCAACGAGCGGGAGAGTGTTGTCTATGTACCCCCGTAGACCGTAAGCGGAAGCGTCAAGTGACACGGTTGATGTAGTTGAACGTCTTCGCGATCCAACCGATCCTAGTACCGAAAGTATGGCACCTCCGCGATCTGCACACGTTCAGCTCGGTGACGTCCCCCGAACTCGTGATCCAGCTGAGGTCGAGGGAGAGTTCCGTCAGCACGACAGCGTGGTGACGGTGTTGACGAAGTTACCGACGCAGGGCTTCGCCTAAGCACTACAACGATATGACCGAGGTGGAAATCTGTGGAGGGGGGCACCGCACACGGCTAAACAATGTCAACTTGTGTGTTCTAGGGTGCCCCCTGCCCCCGTATATAAAGGAGGAAGGGGGAGGCCGGCTGGCCCTATGGCGCGCCAAGGAGGGGAGGAATCCTCCTCCTAGTAGGAGTAGGATTCCTCCTTTCCTAGTCCTACTAGGAGGGGTAAGGAAGGAGTGGGAGAGGGAAAGGAAAAGGGGGGCACCGCCCCCCTCCTAGTCCAATTCGGACTCAAGGGGAAGGGGGCGCACGACCTGCCCTGGCCGCCCCCCTCTCTCTCCACTAAGGCCCATCTAGGCCCACTAGTTCCCCGGGGGGGTTCCGGTAACCCTCCGGCACTCCGGTTTTATCCGAAATCACCCGGAACACTTCCGGTGTCCGAATATAGCCGTCCAATATATCAATCTTTATGTCTCAACCATTTCTAGACTCCTCGTCATGTCCGTGATCACATCTGGGACTCCGAACTACCTTCGGTACATCAAAACACATAAACTCATAATAGTGATCGTCATCGAACGTTAAGCGTGCGGACCCTACGGGTTCGAGAACTATGTAGACATGACCGAGACACATCTCCGGTCAATAACCAATAGTGGAACCTGGATGCTCATATTGGCCCCCACATATTCTATGAAGATCATTATCGGTCAAACCGCATAACAACATACGTTGTTCCTTTTGTCATCGGTATGTTACTTGCCCGAGATTCGATCGTCAGTATCTCAATACCTAGTTCAATCTCGTTACCGGCAAGTCTCTTTACTCGTTCCATAATGCATCATCCTATAACCAACTCATTAGTCACATTGCTTGCAAGGCTTATAGTGATGTGCATTACCGAGAGGGCCCAGAGATACCTCTCCGACAATCGGAGTGACAAATCCTAATCTCGATCTATGCCAACTCAACAAACACCATCGGAGACACCTGTAGAGCATCTTTATAATCACCCAGTTACGTTGTGACGTTTGATAGCACACAAAGTGTTCCTCCGGTATTCGGGAGTTGCATAATCTCATAGTCATAGGAACATGTATAAGTCATGAAGAAAGCAATAGCAACATACTAAACGATCAAGTGCTAAGCTAACAGAATGGGTCAAGTCAATCACATCATTCTCTAATGATGTGATCCCGTTCATCAAATGACAACTCATGTCTATGGCTAGGAAACTTAACCATCTTTGATTAACGAGCTAGTCAAGTAGAGGCATACTAGTGACACTCTGTTTGTCTATGTATACACACATGTACTAAGTTTCTGGTTAATACAATTCTAGCATGAATAATAAACATTTATCATGATATAAGGAAATATAAATAACAACTTTATTATTGCCTCTAGGGCATATTTCCTTCAGTCTCCCACTTGCACTAGAGTCAATAATCAAGATTACACAGTAATGATTCTAACACCCATGGAGTCTTGGTGTTGATCATGTTTTGCTCGTGAGAGAGGCTTAGTCAACGGGTCTGCTACATTCAGATCCGTATGTATCTTGCAAATATCTATGTCTCCCTCCTTGACTTGATTGCGGATGGAATTGAAGCATCTCTTGATGTGCTTGGTTCTAAATCTAGATTCCTTTGCCAAGGCAATTGCACCAGTATTGTCACAAAAGATTTTCATTGGACCCGATGCACTAGGCATGACACCTAGATCGGATATGAACTCCTTCATCCAGACTCCTTCATTTGCTGCTTCCGAAGCAGCTATGTACTCCACTTCACACGTAGATCCCGCCACGACGCTTTGCTTAGAACTGCACCAACTGACAGCTTCACCGTTCAATATAAATACGTATTCGGTTTGTGACTTAGAGTCATCTGGATCAGTGTCAAAGCTTGCATCGACGTAACCATTTATGACGAGCTCTTTGTCACCTCCATAAACGAGAAACATATCCTTAGTCCTTTTCAGGTATTTCAGGATGTTCTTGACCGCTGTCCAGTGATCCACTCCTGGATTACTTTGGTACCACCCTGCTAAACTAATATCAAGGCACACATCAGGTCTGGTACACAACATTGCATACATGATAGAGCCTATGGCTGAAGCATAGGGAACAACTTCCATTTTCTCTCTATCTTCTGAAGTGGTCGGGCATTGAGTCTGACTCAACTTCACACCTTGTAACACAGGCAAGAACCCTTTCTTTGCTTGATCCATTTTGAACTTCTTCAAAACTTTATCAAGGTATGTGCTTTGTGAAAGTCCAATTAAGCGTCTCGATCTATCTCTGTAGATCTTGATGCCCAATATATAAGCAGCTTCACCGAGGTCTTTCATTGAAAAACTCTTGTTCAAGTATCCTTTTATGCTATCCAGAAATTCTATATCATTTCCAATCAACAATATGTCATCCACATATAATATTAGAAATGCTACAGAGCTCCCACTCACTTTCTTGTAAATACAAGCTTCTCCAAAAGTCTGTATAAAACCATATGCTTTGATCACACTATCAAAGCGCTTATTCCAACTCCGAGATGCTTGCACCAGTCCATAAATGGATCACTGGAGCTTGCACACTTTGTTAACATCCTTTGGATCGATAAAACCTTCAGGTTGCATCATATACAACTCTTCTTCCAGAAATCCATTTAGGAATGCAGTCTTTACATCCATTTGCCAAATTTCATAATCATAAAATATAGCAATTGCTAACATGATTCAGACAGACTTAAGGATCGCTACGGGAGAGAAGGTCTCATCGTAGTCAACTCCTTGAACTTGTCAAAAACCTTTCGCAACAAGTCGAGCTTTGTAGACAGTAACATTACCGTCAGCGTCAGTCTTATTCTTGAAGATCCATTTATTCTCGATGGCTTGCCGATCATCGGGCAAGTCAACCAAAGTCCACACTTTGTTCTCATACATGGATCCCATCTCAGATTGCATGGCCTCAAGCCGTTTCGCGGAATCACGGCTCATCATCGCTTCCTCATAGTTCATAGGTTTGTCATGGTCAAGTAACATGACCTCCGGAACAGGATTACCGTACCACTCTGGTGCGGATCTTACTCTGGTTGACCTACGTGAAGGAAATATGCCCTAGAGGCAATAATAAAGTTGTTATTATATTTCCTTATATCATGATAAATGTTTATTATTCATGCTAGAATTGTATTAACCGGAAACTTGATACATGTGTGGATACATAGACAAAACACCGTGTCCCTAGTAAGCCTCTACTAGACTAGCTCGTTGATCAAAGATGGTTAAGTTTCCTAACCATAGACATGTGTTGTCATTTGATTAACGGGATCACATCATTAGGAGAATGATGTGATTGACATGACCCATCCGTTAGCTTAGCATAACGATCATTTAGTTTTATTGCTATTTCTTTCTTCATGACTTATACATGTTCCTCTGACTATGAGATTATACAACTCCCGAATACCGGAGGAACACCTTGTGTGCTATCAAACGTCACAACGTAACTGGGTGATTATAAAGATGCTCTACAGGTGTCTCCGAAGGTGTTTGTTGGGTTGGCATAGATCAAGATTAGGATTTGTCACTCCGTGTATCGGAGAGGTATCTCTGGGCCCTCTCGGTAATGCACATCACTATAAGCCTTGCAAGCAATGTGACTAATGAGTTCGTTACGGGATGATGCATTACGGAACGAGTAAAGAGACTTGCCAGTAACAAGATTGAACTAGGTATGATGATACCGACGATCGAATCTCGGGCAAGTAACATACTGATGACAAAGGGAACAACGTATGTTGTTATGCGGTTTGACCGATAAAGATCTTCGTAGAATATGTAGGAGCCAATATGAGCATCCAGGTT
Source organism: Aegilops tauschii subsp. strangulata (assembly GCF_002575655.3). Classification (NCBI taxonomy): domain Eukaryota; kingdom Viridiplantae; phylum Streptophyta; class Magnoliopsida; order Poales; family Poaceae; genus Aegilops; species Aegilops tauschii. Next base: position 202,244,821 of record NC_053035.3, on the reverse strand, counting down.
CCACTATTGGTTATTGACTAGAGATGTGTCTCGGTCATGTCTACATAGTTCTCGAACCCGTAGGGTCCGCACGCTTAACGTTTGATAACGATTTGTATTATGAGTTATGTGATTTGATCAACCGGCGTTTGTTCAGAGTGCCGGATGAGATCACAGACATGACGAGGAGTCTCGAAATGGCCGAGACATAAAGATTGATATATTGGAAGGTTACATTTGGACATCAGAATGGTTCCGGGATGTTCGGGCATTTTTCCGGAGTACCGGGAGGTTACCGGAACCCCCCGGGGAGTTAATGGGCCTTCATGGGCCCTAGTGGAGAGAGGAGGCAGCGGCCAGGTGGAGGCGCGCCCCAAGCCCAAACCGAATTGGACTAGGGTTGGGGGGCCCTTTCCTTCTCCCCTCTTCTCCCTTCCCTCCTTCTCCTAGTTGGAATAGGAAAGGGGGGGGGGGCGAATCCTACTGCGACCGGGAGTCCAAGTAGGACTCCTCCCCTTGGCGCGCCCCCTCTAGGGCCGGCCTCCTCTTCCCCCTCCTTTATATATGTGGGAGGGGGGCACCCCAAAGACACACAAAAGTTTCTCTTAGCCGTGTGCAGTGCCCCCCTCCACAGTTACACTCCTCGGTCATATCGTCGTAGTGCTTGGGCGAAGCCCTGCGCCGGTAAATTCATCATCACCGTCACCACGCCGTCGTGCTGACAGAACTCTCCCTCGTCCTCAACTGGATCAAGAGCTCGAGGGACGTCATCGTGCTGAACGTGTGCTGAACACGGAGGTGCCGTACGTTCGGTGCTTGGATCGGTTGAATCGCGAAGACGTTCGACTACATCAACCGTGTTACTAAACACTTCCGCTTTCGGTCTACGAGGGTACGTGGACACACTCTCCCCGCTCGTTGCTATGCTTCTCCTAGATAGATCTTGCGTGATCGTAGGATTTTTTTTGAAATACTATGTTCCCCAACAGCTGGCTCCATAGCCACCAGGGTACGCGTGCGTTGGAGTGGGCGAGGTCGGGGGCATGTGGTGCTGTGCTGCCATGGGAAGAGGCGGTGCGTCGTTCGACGGTCATGGGAGAGTCAACGCTTCTGATGCATATGGATGGGTGGATCTGAACCAGGAGGAAGAAGAGAAGGAGACGCGGTTGTGCCAGACGGATGCGAGAGGATAAAGCGACAGGGTGGGACATGGGCAGTTTATGGAGTCCATGAGAAACATCTAGTCTAGTGTAAATTAATGAAAAAATTAGCAGGCTATAGCAAAATAGCGCCACCTTTAAAATACATCAATGACATGCTATTAGTGAGACATTATACACTAATTTATTTTGCGAAGCATTGCTCAGAATGCTATAGCGTGCTATTTTTCAGAACACACTACAAAACTGGGAGTGAACTGTGTTCAAAATCAAGAGTGAACCAGAGAAAAAAATCGGACACACATGTTGCTCATGTACACCGATTTATTTAGTGAGGCATTTATTATAATGCTATAACATATGCTATTAGTGGTGCTACATCGTGCTGCTTTTTCTAGCGGCCTAAACACAATACAAAATAAGAAGTGAAATGTGTTAAAAAATCAAGAGTGAACGGGACACACATGTCACTCATAGAAGAGCTCAAGGCTAGCACTCCAAACTCACCAGAGGGCCGAAGCTCAGCCGCTTTAATTCTCTTATATATATAAGTGATTGTCCAGTATGCATGCCATGCATAAAAGATTATCGTTGTGTTTCCAGTAAATATTGACATGCTTTTTAAACCTTCGACAGTGATGATTTTCACTTGATGCATTTGATTATCAAATAATATGTTGAAACTTCCTTTTTTATGCATTGATGTAGTTATAGATTGTTAGCAAAAACCTTTCTTAAACATCTTCACTAATTTTTAGACTCATCAAAAGTGTTTGCATCAGAGAGCAAGTACATGATGTGTAGCATTCACGAGCAAAATTTATATTTGTCATCATCTTCATAGGATGGACATGACTAAGTTTGAAGATGCTAACACGTCTCTAACATATCCATAATTTTATATGTTTCATTCCTATTATCTTTTAATCATAATGTTTAAAAAATATATTCTAATTAAGTGTCAAGCGACAATTCTTATTTTTAGTTGTTTTTTGAATTCCAGATAATACCAAAGGTGTACGAAGAAAATAAAAAAAACATTTGGAGGTAAATTGAAGCCAGCAGAGAACCCGCTGGCAAAGCTAGGCCATGGTAGTCCCACAACGCCTAGGTGCATTGCCTAGGCACCCTGGACCATGGACACCTACGTACACTAGGTATCCCCGACGTCCTCCTTATAGACCTTTTTTTTGCGTTATCATTTCACGTTTCGAGGCGATCTTTGTTTTCAACCGTGACCCGGTACTACCAAAGGACGAGCTTCGGAGGCAATGCGGTCGCTTTGGGTGACACAACAGACCAGGACGGTCCTTAACCCGTCGCGGTCATCCCGAACTGACATCTACAGGGTGCGTCGCCTCCATTCCCGTATCCACGGCCTCCTGCCCTCGTCGCCGAGCGGTGCATGATCCGTCAGCACCCTGGGTAGCTGGGAGAGGGTGAGAGATTGAAATGGGAAATGGGTGAAGTGGCGATGGAGGTAGTGGACTAAGCCTTACAACGTTGAGTTTGTTCGGAAGGCCGTGGTTGATGTGGCATGCTCCAATGCTTTAAGATATGTGCTTGTTATCTGACGATCAATAAGTTATTTGCTCGAGATTGTCAAAAATCAAATGTCAGTTCCATAAACTTTAGAGAGAATATGACGGTTTTGGTTGTGTGGAACTTGATACTCACATCAACCTAGCCCCGGAAGAATTGTAAAACAAATCTTAAAATTTCTCATGCCCGTTTCTCCGCGCTCTCCCGTCGGTTCCTGTCTCTCCCTCCATTTTCCGCTTCGTTCCTAGGGTTTTCTCCCCCTCCTCCTCCCAATTCTGCGCCCCCGCTCGCGCGATCCCCACCGCGATGGTCTCCAGCGCCCGTAGTTCCGGCGGCATGGCTCACTCGGCTTCCAACAGCGCCGGAAGCGCAGGTTCCCCCTCCGGCGGCATCGGGCCCGGCAATGGGGTTGCGGCGGCGGCCGCCACGACCTCGGCGTCAGCGTCCACGCCGGCCAGCGGGAGCACCGTTGCCCGCCGCCTCAATGATCTCGAAATTCAGGGAGATGACGCGCCATCGTCGCAGCCCGCCGCTAGGTTCGTGAAATCTGCTGTCGTGTTGCTGCTTAAGCTGAGTTGCTCACCACCTTCTTTGCCCGGGGACTGTGTACCGCAACCTTAGCACTGGGTCGGTATAGAGTAATTTTGCGATCTGAGATGCGGATTTTGGTCTCGTGAGCTGTACTATGTAGAGCTGCATTTCGCTGTCCACTAGATTCAGTCGATGCATACTTCCTGCAGCATGTCTTGGTTTGAATTGGTGCGCATTGGCTACTGAAGAGGGTGTTAGGAAGATGCGACGGTGAACTACTGGACTTCATCGGATTGTTATGATTGCTTTGCATTCCATTGTTAAAAAACAGGCGATTGCTAACTGTTGTTTGAGTCACAGCATGCTCTGAAGTCCATTGCCTTAGAGCTTTTATGGATGAGTTCATATTTTGCTTGGGACTTCCATGCTTCAAGCTATTGGATGTATCTTAGTGTTAGATGTGTTTCCTGTCAAGGAGTAGATAAGTAGTGTGATAACAAGCTGTGCTGCTTATCCTTTATACGGGTACACTTGCTGACCATCGAAATGTTGCGAGGTAGCGATATCGTCTATGTGTAATTGCATAGAGTGCTCCTTAGGACAAAAGTGGAACGTCACTCAGACTATCAGAGTTGGTGGCAGGTTTTGTGCTTTGGATTTGTCTATAATCTAAGCTGTTCCCTGTTGGCTTCCTTAAATTAGACGTCTTCTCTATTTTCTTTCTTGAGATTGGACTTTTTCACTTATTCTTAATTGATTAAAAATTAGCAGAATTAAAAGATTTTACAGCGGTTCTGCTTTGTCATTGCAATACATTATTTTGTACGTAATTTTAGTATTTTACTTATTTTATCTTAAAATCTACAAGTAGCTGTGCACTTTTGACAGATAGCTGTATGGTATTTGCAATGCAGCAAGAAGAAAAAGAAAGGAACACGCGTAGTAGGTCCCGACAAAGGTAACCGTGGATTGCGCCAATTCAGTATGAAAGGTGAGTTGAATACTCTTCTTTCCTCTAGTACCTCTGCGATAGTCATCTTCTCATCATCATGTAAGCATACTGATTCATAGGGCGCATGCAGAATACATATGACATACTGTTCACTCCATTTTCTGATGTAAAAGCATAATTGATATTTTCTCTGTTTGGTTCATTGTTAATTTGTTATTAAGGAAACCAGTTTATTGGGTCATATCTGACCAAATATAGTGTTAAAAGTTCTCATGAAGTGTTTCATTTGGTCCTTTTCAGTCTGTGAGAAAGTTGAAGGCAAAGGGAGAACAACCTACAATGAGGTGTTTGTTTTTTGTTTCTTTCTATGCAGCAACTTATCTTGTTTTAGCATAATTGATGTGTGGATATATATAATATACAAATGTACATCCACACTTTTAAAAAGGTAACCACAGATATCTGAACCACTATTATGTGATTATGGATCCTCGTCATGCTATAGGCTTGTGTTAGTTTGTTCACCAAAGTCTATAGACATCAATTGTCACTCATCTTATTATTCTAACCAATTCCTTTTCCGGTTATGGGTTACATGATGATACGGTTCGGAGGCACCCTTAGCTTGTGTATCACACAGACGTACACAGTAAAAGGATACAACAGAGTCTGCTGAACTACCAATGCTGGAAGAAGCATTGCTAGATGTTTAATCTCTGAGTTAACATTTCTGTTTGTCTAGTAAAAGAAAAAAAGTGAATCTGTTCTGACTCAAATTTATTGTGTCAACATGATTAAAGCTTTGTACACATGAACCTTACTGGTTTTGCTCATTTGAGTTGAGCATACTATGTTGACTTGTCACAAAATGTGGAAAATCCGCGTTATGCCGATCTGTTCCTTTTACTTTGTATAAGACAAAAGCTATTTAAAAGGACATTCCTCTGTTCATCTTTGATTGATGGGATTGAATCTATCCATTTTGTTCATATTGTTTTGCTAACATGTAAAGTTCAGTCCAACATGCCTTGCAACATTTTCCCCCTGTTTGTTCATAAAACGAAGCGTCTGTAACAAATCGGTTTTGTCTTAGTTAGTAAGAGGCAGAGCTCCTGCCGGTTTCTCGAGAAAGGAAAGAAACTGAAGAACCAATTGTGTTATGTGCACCTCAATAATTTAGTAAAGCAAAAATCAAGCCTACAGTGTGTTAGAATCCTGAACATCAGGCTCAGGAGAAGAGGCAGCCTGTCGTACTTGTATTCCTCTGTTACTCTTTGGATTCTGTCAAGATTGGAGAGACTACAGCCCTGTTTCCTTGATGTGTATTCACAATGTGTGTTAACTGCAAACTTCAATTACCATTTTTAGAAGAAAATACTCTTTGCTAATGTAGTATGATTCTACCACTGCCATGTTTTCCTGTTTGCATTGCAGTTTAGCTATTGCTTATACGATGTAAGGCCTGTCTTTTTCAGGTGGCAGACGAACTTGTAGCTGAGTTTGCAGATCCAAATAGTAATATTGGGTCACCAGATCCTGATAATCCCAACACAGTTAAGAAATATGGCTACTCCTTCTGGTCAGTTATTTGTTATGTGCAATGTACTGATTGTATGTAAAATTCAGCAACAATATGATGAGAAAAATATACGAAGAAGGGTTTACGATGCACTAAACGTCCTGATGGCTATGGATATTATATCTAAAGATAAAAAGGAAATTCAGTGGAAGGGCTTACCCCGAACAAGTTTGAGTGATATTGATAAATTGAAGGTAAGTTTGTCCCTAATCATGTACCTAACAACTGTTCTACCTATCTTCTGGTTGTTTCCTTCATAAGTTCCCTAATCACGTAACTGTTCTACCTTTTGGTTGTTTCCTTCATAAGTTCATGTGCATTTTACAGACTGAGGTCATTGGGCTGAAAGGTAGAATTGACAAGAAAAGTGCATATCTGCAGGAATTACAAGACCAAGTAAGGACATATGGCATTTTTACGTGAACTGATAATTTGAATTATTCTGTAATCCCCAGTCTTTAAAGTTATGACAAGGAAATTGGTTTCATACATCTTCTAGATCACTTGTTATTTTTGTAGACATATTGATGTTCTGTGATGGTGAATGTTTCAGTTTTTTCACCCTATATAGTGAAATATTCATCCATATCAATAGGGAATCCCTTCGTGTACACTTCTGTGCCACAGCATCGGTGCAGAATTAGGAGAACAGCTAATCTTCAATTCAGCCTTTATGGTGCATGCTTAATTGATCGATGCAATGTTCAACTGCTGTATGTGTGCTAGATTTATTGTAGGGCTGAATGCTTCACTTAGCAAGCATGTATCTGTTTTAAAGTTATCATAGTGCTATACTGGCTTATTTTAAAGTTGTGGTATGCCAGAAGTTTGTTATTTCTTGTCTGATATCAGAAGATTGGAGTATATTGTACGGAAAGGTATCATTAATATCTATGTGTTAACCATGTATTTTTCTTCTACTTTTCTGTATTTAAGTATGTGGGCCTCCAAAATTTGGTAGAGCGAAATGAGCAGCTATATGGTTCGGGAGATGCTCCATCTGGCGGAGTGGCCCTGCCATTCATATTGGTTCAGGTAAGCAAAATTGTATCCTGTAATTGATATGTGGGCTTAAAATGAAGTTAATCATGTCATTATACTCAAATGCTAAAGCTGATGATCTAGCTAACTTGTGTTGCTATTGTACATTTTAAGTCACTTTGGAGCTTATTGTGCTTAGCAGAATTTTGATTTTCTGTGAACTCGAACAAGAAACTCTCTGCTTCCCTTTTGGAGCTGTGGGCATGCTTTGTTCATTCACATTGCTACCTCAAGTTGTGCGCACTTGACTTTCGTGGCATCTGTTTGGTTCTCTACCACAATGGTGGCATGTTACACTTTCGTACCTCTAGGCAGTTGACATATGTTTTTTTTTCTGGCCATAGTCTGCCTAAACTGCGGTATACAATTTCTTTACCACACAAGATGTGGCTTACCACATTTTACTAAATTAGATTTGGCAAAGTGAGGTTGTCAACCAAATTCATCCATGCAAGTTATAACCCTTTCTAGTCCTAGTTTTTTCTCCACCACGAACATTCAAAGGAGCATCCCTTTTTTCGAGGTTTGGACTTGGATTATCATAATTGAGGAACCTGCAGCAAAGGAGGTGAATTCTGAGTAGGGTTAAGTGTTAACCAGTCAATACCATTTGATTCATGGATTATCAATGGGTTGTGGGTGCTATAGTAAATTCTTGCAATGGAATTTTTGCTGTTCTTTTGCATGGACTGCATAGGTATTAATAATGCAAGGTGGAGCAAAGTTCTAACCTTGAGAACAAACAAATAGAAAGAAAACGAAATCCACTCAGATTTTATATTAAGTTCCTAGCTTCCGGTCGAGGCCTGTAACTTTCACCCAGCCAGTTTTTAGGGCTTTTATTACACGACCATCTGGACAACAGCTCCACGTTCTGTTCTCATAATCCTGATTCTATATTTGGGTGTGGCCAAAATGGACCTGTGGCCAACAGAACTACATATTCATAATTGTAGGAGCAGTATTGCATTGTAAGTGTACATTCTTAGATGGCTATGAATTGATTCTTTTTTGTTGAGTTATTAATTTAAGCATGTGAACCATCGTGTCAACCCTTGTGGTTCTGCATTTGTCTTTTCTTGCACCGATTATATGTCCCACAAAATGCTTTCCCAACTCCAGTATGTATATGCTACCAGCATTTATTTTCATGGCGGTGAGTGACAAGGACCTCTTTTTGTTGTGCAAACAGACACGTCCTCATGCAACTGTCGAAGTGGAGATATCAGAAGATATGCAGTTGGTGCATTTTGATTTCAATAGGTAAAAGACTAACTCTACAATGTGTTCCTTGACATGATGAATCTTGCTAAGTGATCTAATCATCTAACAATTTAGTAATAAGTGACATTTCTTATAATTTTCTGCCCTAAATTTTCTTAGATTTAACATGTCCACTTTCCCAGTTAAATGGGGTGTCTGTTGCTAAGCACAAATCTGATCTTATTTTGCATTCTTTCTGTACGTAGATTTCATAAGTTTCTTGACATACCTTTTCTGCTGGACACGCATCTCTAATTATTTCTGTATAATAGCTTGGATAAAAACTCTAAATAAGGGTCCCTCTTTTTTGTAAAGGGAAGTGTAACTTTTCAGTTGTATGATCATCCATTCTAAATAATGATCCATTAGTTGGAAATCAATGTCTGTTGATTCCCTTGACCACTTGAGGAACCTGTGGTGTCCAATCTGGTCGCAAACGAAACACTCAGCAGTACCACTGGTCTCTTTGATTCGCAAGATTCTAAAAACGCAGGAATAGGAAAAACACGGATTGCATTGTCATGCCTATTTAGATCTTACAGCATTTTTGTCTTGTTTAATTGGATCACAGTTAAAACAAATAATTTTTTTCAAAAGGTTTGAGTGGATGCATAGTTATTATGAAATGTAATGTACAGTAATCTTTAAGAAAAATTCCTATAGGATTTAATCCTACTAATCAGACAAGTGACATAGAAAAATTCGTTAGGATTCTTATGAAAATCCTTGAATAGGCCTTAGCTTGTTATTTCTTTTTTCTGAGATGGTAGCTTGCTAGTATTTCTTAAGCAAGTGTTTTATGTACTCGACATGGTGAGCCCACAGCATCAATGAATTATGCAGAATCATTTGAGATCATGTCTTGTGAACTCATAACTGCACAAGAAAACCCTTCGGCAACCATGTCTGACATGTATGTTTCTGAAAATGCAGCACTCCGTTTGAGTTGCACGATGATTCCTTTGTATTGAAAGCAATGGGGTTCTCTGGTAAAGAAGAAACTGATGGTACAGTGGCTCTGGTTGCAAATGCGGTTGAATGCTCAAGTGCATCAAATGTTTACGGGCATCGATCACCACAACCTGCAAGGCCAAATGGAATTAGGCCACGAACCTCACCTCCTATTCCAGGGATACTGAAAGGGCGTGTCAAGCATGAACACTAGGCACTAAAATGGGTTGTTAATGTTTTGAGAGCTACTTGGATTTATACTCCCTTGGCTTCTGTAACTTAAGATGTAAAAAGGCTTGTAAATTATGTCCATGGGGAAATGTGATGTTCTAATTTAGCTTTGCAGCCGATGGTAGGCTGATCGGCATGTGAAGCTCCAGGCCTGATTTTAACTTTTAGCTCAATTCTTTTTGTTCCTTTTTTGATTTAGAGAAACGAACTTGGTTTGGTCCAATGTAACTGTAGCATTTTATCTTCTCAAAACTAGTCAGCATCTTAGTTAGGATGGACACTCGAGTAAATTGCATGTATATCATACTGTTATGTATCGGGGGAAGTTAAATATGTCACAAAGATACGAAAAGACTCCTCTTTGGCGTACTGGTGTGTTATATGTTTGTAGTTCCGTGACAGATACACGTATGTGGCCACACGCCCTCTCCCCGTGTGAGAAAATTTGACAGGATTGGATATTGTTTATCTTGTGCAGTATTGTTGACGATCGATTCAGAGTCGCTTTTACGATTGAGTGAAGGGTCATGAAGAACTATAGAGAGATGAGTGGTGCATGAAGAAATCTTGTCACACGGTGGTTTTAGTAGGTTGAGGCTCTTTGATGATAATAGCTCTATGTCATGCTTGTAGATATATTGATGAACGAGAGAATACAAAGTTGGAGCCCGAGCACCGGGTAGCTCGTTATCACGAGCTTAAGTTGGTCACAACTGCAGAAACATATACCCTGTTCTGATCTCTACATATTGCACCAACCGCTCCAAGCTGAAGCTGATTACCCTGCACAACACCATCAACATTGATCTTTGACAAACCATTCTGAAGGGCCTTCCATTGTGTAATACTGTTGCACATAGTTCTAGTTGCCGAGGCTTGTGGTTTAGCGAGAACCTGAAGATTCGATATGCATGACAAGACAAATTGATTAGTGGCTTGAGGGCTCTAATAATTGGTTCAATATGTATAACATCGGGGGCTGTGGGTGTAACAATGGTATTGATATCCTCATCATCCCCCCTTATGGAAATGAAGTCGTCCTCGACGAAAGCTCATCTTTCTCACCCAAATAAGACTTCAAGGAGGTAGATAAAGCCAGACGTCGTTTCCTCTGGGCACAAGACGAAGCAGCAACCGGAGGAAAGTGCAAGGTCGCATGGAGCGCGGTCACTACGCCGGAACCCCACGGAGGCCTCGGTATCCATGATCTGGACAAATTCGCGCGCGCCCTCCGTCTGCGCTGGCTCTGGCTCTCCTGGACCCATCCAGAGTGGCCATGGGTCGGCACGGGCACACCATGCAACCTGCAGGACTGAGCCCTGTTCGCTGCCAACACGGTGGTCACCATCGGGGACGGCAAGACGGTGTCTTTCTGGTCAAGTCCCTGGCTAGACGGCAGGCCACTCCGGCTGGACTACCCTACCCTGTTCGCCCGCTCCATCCGCAAGAACAGGTCCGTCCGGGACGCGCTGCTCGACGGGCGGTGGATCCTTGATCTCCGCCACGGGGAAACCAGCAGCATCGCGCCATCTGTGCTCCAGCTTGCAAGGGCAATTCGGAGAGCTGGCATCATCATCAACAATGACCTCAGCGACACAATCCGCTGGACTGCTGGCACCTCCGGGCACTATTCCGCCCGCTCCGCCTACGCGGCACAATTCCAGGAGCCAATGGCACCCTTCCCCTCCAAGGACGTCTGGCGAATCTGGGCACCTGGGAAGCTCAAGATGTTCCTCTGGATGCTCCACCTGGACAGACTGTGGTGCAACGATCGCCTGCAGCGGCGTGGCTGGGAGAATAGCTACTTCTGCCAACTCTGCTTGCGAAATTTGGAGTCCTCCTCCCACCTGTTCTGGGACTGCCCGATTGCCATCCAGGCTTGGACAATGGCGACGTCTTGGCGGGGCTGCCACTCTCTGGCACACGCTACCTGGAGCTCCGGAACGACGACGACGGAAAGAGTGAGACTGATCACGGATGCGGCAAGGCCAACAGACAGGAAGGGCACCAGATCCATTCTTGCGCTCATTGCCTGGCACATATGGCTTGAGCGTAACGCATGCACCTTCCGCGGTGAGACGCCGTGCTCTCGCTCCATCATCGAAGCGTGCCGCCGTGACATGGAACAATGGAGAATCGCAGGAGCAGCCTGCATAGAGCACCCCTTCGGGGATGTGCCGTGAGAGATATCCCCATTCCATCAGTGCCAGCATAGCCACTAGGCTGGCCAACTGTACCTTTTCTATCTCACCCCACTGATCACTTGATCAAACGTGTTCCCGCCCTCTCTCTGCTAATGAAATCAATGCCAGCTATGGCTGGATCTTTCAAAAAAAAAAGACTTCAAATCTACAATATTAAAAGTGGGACTAACCCTAAAATCTGCGGGCCGCTCAAGTTTATATGCATTATCATTTATTTTCTCTAACATCTTAAAAGGACCATCAACACGTGGCATTAGCTTTGACCGGCGCAAATCAGGGAACCTTTCCTTACGCAAATGTAACAAGATCTCCAGGTGCAAAGACACCACATTTTGTACCCTTATCTGCAGCAAGTTTATATTTAGCATTCATGCGCTCAATATTTTCTTTAGTTAACTCATGCATTTTTAAGATCAATTCAGCACGTTGTTTAGCATCAAAATTAACCTTCTCCGAAGATGGAAGAGGCAACAAATAAATGGGTGCATGAGGTAGGAAACCATAACAATCTCAAAAGGGCACATCTTAGTAGTAGAATGCAGCTAACGATTATAAGCAAATTCAATAAGAGGCAAGCATTCTTCCCACATTTTAAGGTTATTCTTCAAAACAACTCTAAGCATAATAGACAATGTTCTATTGACTACTTCAGTTTGTCCGTCAGTTTGGGGGTGACATTTAATACTAAAAAGCAGTTTAGTCCCCAACTTAGCTCATAAACATTTTTAAAAGTGGCTAAAAACTTAGTATCACAATCTAAAACAATAGTATTTGGCACACCATGCAAGCGAATAATTTCACGAAAGAACAAATCAGCAGCATTAGCATCATCATCGCTTTTATGACATGGTATAAAGTGTGCCATTTTCTAGAATCTATCCACGTCAAAAAATATGCTATCCCTCCTCTTCTTTGTTCAAGGTAAACCTAAAACAAAGTCCATAGATATATCCTCTCATCGAACACTAGGTACAGGCAAAGGCATATATAAACCATGAGGATTGAGTCGTGACTTACCTTTTTGACATGTAGTGCAGCAAGCAACAAAACGCTCAACATCCTGTCTCATCTTTGGCCAAAAGAAATGTGTACCAAGTACGTCCTCCGTCTTCTTCACGCCAAAGTGTCCCATTAACCCTCCTCCATGCGCCTCCTGCAACAACAAAAGACGAACGGAGCTAGTTGGAATGCATAGCTTGTTAGCATGGAAGACAAATCCATCATTAATGACGAACTTGTTCCATGTTCTTCCTTCTTTACAATTCTGCACTACATCTCTAAAATCTGCATCATGCACATATTGATCTTTGATGGTCTCCAAACCAAATATTTTAAAGTCAAGTTGTGAAAGCATAGTATAACAACGAGACAGTGCATCGACAATAACATTTTCTTTACCCTTCTTGTTATTTATGACATAAGGGAAAGTCTCAATGAATTCAACCCATTTAGCATGTCTACGGTTCAGTTGACTTTTAATATGTTTCAAAGATTCATGATCAGAATGTATAACAAATTCTTTGGGCCATAAATAAGGTTGTCATGTTTCTAAAGTCCGAACAAGAGCATATAATTCCTTATCATAAGTAGAATAGTCAGACTAGGCCCACTCAATTTTTTAGAAAAGTATGCAACAGGTTTACTATCTTGTAATAACACACCTCCTAATCCAATTCCACTAGCATCACATTCAAACTCAAAAGTCATATTAAAATCAGGAAGTTGGAGTAAAGGAGCATGTGTCAACTTATCTTTCAATACCGTGAATGCTTCTTCCTGTGCGGCAACCCAAACAAAAGGCACATCCTTCTTGTAAGCTCATTGAGAGGCGCAACAATGATGTTGAAATCTCTCACAAAATGCCTATAGAAACCAGCGAGGCCCAGAAAACTCCTCACTTGTGTGGCCGTTTTGGGCTGCGGCCAACTCTCAATAGCTTCAATCTTGGCTTTATCAATTTCAATTCCCTGTGGAGTAACAACACAACCAAGAAAAGATACTCGGTCGGTGCAAAAGGTGCACTTCCCAAGGTTACCAAACAAACGTGCATCACGTAGAGCAATAAAAACAACACGTAAATGTTTCAAATGTTCCTCCAAAGATCTGCTATAGATCAATATATCATCGAAGTAAACTACCACAAATCATCCAATGAAAGCACGTAAAACTTCGTTCATTAATCTCATGAAAGTACTAGGTGCATTAGTTAACCCAAAAGGCATGACTAACCACTCACATAATCCAAACTTAGTTTTAAATGTTTTTTCCATTCATCTCCCAATTTCATACGGATTTGATGGTATCCACTACGCAAATCAACTTTGAAGAATATTGTTGAGCCACTCAATTCATCAAGCATATCATCTAGCCTAGGAATAGGATGACGATAACGAATAATAATATTATTAATGCCTCTACAATCAACACACATACGTGATGTATCATCCTTTTTAGGCACTGATATAATAGGAACAACACAAGGACTAAGAGATTCACGTATATAACCTTTGTCGAGCAGATCCTGTAATTGACGCATAATCTCCTTCGTCTCATCTGGATTGGTACGGTATGGTGCACGGTTTGGCAGTGAATCACCGGGAATTAAGTCAATCTGATGCTTAATCCCTCGAATAGGTGGTAATCCCGATGGCACGTCTTGTGGAAAGACGTCAGCGAACTCCTGCAAAATGTTAGTGACACCAGGAGGTAAAGAGGAAGGCACGTCCTCGAATGAAATTAATGCCTCTTTGCACACGAAAGCATAGCATACAGATTTGCAGAAATCTAGATCATCAATATCAGATTTGGTGGCAAGTAAACATCCACTTTTTAATTTAATTTCAGAAGCAACACTAGATGGTTTATTATTAGGCGTCGTTTGTTGTTCCAATTCTTTTGCCACAATTTGATTTTCACTCTTATTTTGCTCCTGTTTTGCTTACTAGCTCAATTAATATCATCTTTCAAAATGGAATCAGGAGACATAGGAAGCAAAGTAATATGTTTATCCTTACGAACAAGAGTATAATGATTGTTTCTACCATGGTGTACAGAATTTTTATCGAATTGCCATGGTCTATCAAGTAATAAGGAACATGCTTGCATGGGTACCATATCACAATCAACATAATCAGCATATGTAGCGATACTAAAATGCACACGAACCGTACGTGTTACCTTAACCTTGCCGATGTTGTTGAACCATTGGATGTAGTAAGGATGCGGATGTGGTCCGGTGGTGAGAGACAACTTCTCCACAATCTCCATGCTAGCCAAGTTGTTGCAACTCCCTCCATCAATAATGATGCGGACAGAACGTTCCTTCACAACTCCGTTTGTATGGAACAAATTGTGCCTCTGATTTGGCTCAACTTGCGTTACCTGCACACTCAAAACACGTTGAGCAACTAAACTTTCATACCTGTCAGTGTCTTCAGCAGCCATGTATTGCGTCTCTTGTTCAGAATCATGTCCTCCCTGCTCTTTACTAGCAATAAGAGCCAAAGTCTCCTCATCATAGTCACTAGCGGACTCATACCCACCATCCTCAATAACAATCATCACACGCGGGGATGGAAATTTGCTTGCATAGTGACCTCCACCCTTGCAACGACGACATATAACATCATGTGTTTGCCCTATTGATGCCATGGATGAAGAAGAGCTCTGTGCGGCACCAGAAGGTGGTGTTGGGAAACGTAACATGCAATTTCAAAAAAATTCCTACGTCCACGCAAGATCTATCTAGGAGATGCATAGCAACGAGAGGGGGAGAGTGTGTCCACGTACCCTCGTAGACCGAAAGCGGAAGCGTTTGACAACGCGGTTGATGTAGTCGAACTTCTTCTCGTTCCGACCGATCAAGCACCGAACGTACGGCACCTCCGAGTTCTGCACACGTTCAGCTCGATGACGTCCCTCCAACTCTTGATCCAGCAAAGTGTCGAGGGAGAGTTTCGTCAGCACGATGGCGTGGTGACGGTGATAGTGAAGTGATCCGCGCAGGGCTTCGCCTAAGCACTACGAAGATATGACCGGAGGCGTAAACTGTGGAGGGGCGCGCCGCACACGGCTAACAATTGTTGGTGTGTGTTCTAGCGGTGCCCCCCTCATATATATGTTGGGGAACGTAGTAATTTCAAAAAATTTCCTACACACACGCAAGATCATGGTGATGCATAGCAACGAGAGGGGAGAGTGTCGTCTACGTACCCTCGTAGACCGTAAGCGGAAGCGCTATAACAACGCGGTTGATGTAGTCGTACGTCTTCACGATCGACCGATCCTCAGCACCGAACGTACGACACCTCCGTGTTCAGCACACGTTCAGCTCGGTGACGTCCCGCGAACTCACGACCCAATAGAGCTTCCGGGAAGAGCTTCGTCACCACGACGGCGTGGTGACGGTGATGATGATGCTACCGACGCAGGGCTTCGCCTAAGCACCGCTACGATATTACCGAGGTGGATTATGGTGGAGGGGGGCACCGCACACGGCTAAGAGATCAATGATCAATTGTTGTGTCTTGGGGTGCCCCCCTGCCCCCGTATATAAAGGAGCTAGGGGGGAGGAGGCTGGCCAGGAGGAGGGCGTGCCAAGGGGGGAGTCCTACTCCCACCGGGAGTAGGACTCCTCCTTTCCTAGTAGGAGTAGGAGAAGGGAAGGAAGGGAGAGAGGAAGAGAAGGAAAAAGGGGGGCGTTGAGGGAGTCCTGGATTAGGGGGTCCTCGGATAGTCGGACTATATACTTTGGCCGGACTGTTGGACTATGAAGATACAAGATTGAAGACTTCATCCCGTGTCCGGGTGAGACTCTCCTTTGCATGGAAGGCAAGCTTGGCAGTTCGGATATGTAGATCTCCTCCCTTGTAACCGACTCTGTGTAACCCTAGCCCCCTCCGGTGTCTATATAAACCGGAGGGTTTAGTCCGTAGGACAAGAACAATGGTAATCATAGGCTAGCTTCTAGGGTTTAGCCTCTACGATCTCGTGGTAGATCAACTCTTGTAATACTCATATCATCAAGATCAATCAAGCAGGAAGTAGGGTATTACCTCCATCGAGAGGGCCCGAACCTGGGTAAACATTGTGTCCCCCGCCTCCTGTTACCATCCGCCTTAGACGCACAGTTCGGGACCCCCTATCCGAGATCCGCCGGTTTTGACACCGACATTGGTGCTTTCATTGAGAGTTCTACTGTGCCGTCACGATAAAGGCTTGATGGCTCCTTCGATCATCGGCAACGATGCGATCCAGGGTGAGGTTTTTCTCCCTGGACAGATCTTCGTATTCGGCGGCTTCGAATGCGGGCCAACTCGCTTGGCCATCTGGAGCAGATCGAGAGCTACGCCCCTGGCCATCAGGTCAGGTTTGGAAGCTTGAACTATACTGCCGACATCCGCGGAGACTTGATCTTCGACGGATTCGAACCCATGTCAGGTGCGCCGCACAGTCACGATGAGCATGACTTAGCTCTGCCGTTGGACGGTGTTCGGGAGATCACACCTGTAGCTACTCTGGCCCTCAAGCCGGAGCAGATCGTGCCGTCCGAGGACGGGTGGATAGACCCCGCCACGGAGGCCGCACACTCAGCGGCGATAGAGCCGAATACTGACTTCACCTCCTATGAGACCTGTATTGCCGGACCCTTGGATTCGTCCCCGGCCACGGGCTCCGAACCGCCTGCGTCCGTGCCCATCGAATCTGATTGGGCACCGATCATGGAGTTTACCTCCGCGGATATTTTTCAGCGCTCGCCCTTGGGCTACATGCTAGATTCATTGAGGTCTCTCTCCTTGCCAGGAGACCCTCGGCCGAACTATGTCCGGCTCGAGTGGGAAATAGGCGACGAAGAAATTCGTTCCCCACCCACCACCCACTTAATAGCCACTGTCGACGACTTAACCGACATGCTTGATTTCGACTCCGAAGACATCGATGGTATGGACGACGATGTAGGAGAGGAACAGGGACCACCGCCCACAGGGCGCTGGACAGCCACTTCATCACACGATATATACATGGTGGATACACCCAAAGAAAATAACGACGAGGAATGGGAGGAAGCAGCGAAGGATAGCTCCCTCGAGAAGCAACCAAAGCGACGACGTAGGCGCCGCTCCAAATCCTGCCTCGGCAAAAACAGCGATAACAGTGCAAGAAAGAATAATACCCCGGTCGACCCCAAAGGAAACGGCGACCACATGGACCCAGCGATGGAGCAGGATGAGCCAGTGGACGGCGAACATAGTACGGAGCCGCTGTCCGACCACGGCGACGCCGAGGGTAAAGCTCATCAACCTGTCTCCGGAAACGAGAACAGTCCGGACGATGATGCACACATCATCCCGGAAAGGCACTTGGAACAAGAGAACCTCCATAGAAGGCTTATTGCCACCGCGAGGAGTTTGAAGAAGCAGAAGCAAAGGCTTAAGGCCGCGCAGAATACGCTCAACAACAAATGGAATAAAGTGCTTGACACGGAAGAAAAGTACGGCGACAGTCGCCACACAAAGAGCTATCCAAAGCGCAAGCTGTTGCCTGAATTCGACGACGAGGCTTTAGAGCCCACTCAGCCGAAAAATAAAACGGCCGATCAGCCGGACCGACCACCCCGTGGCCGCGACAGGGCGGCTAACGATGTCGCACACAAGTCAGCACACGATTTACGTGAGGACCTACACAAAAAAGCCGGTATGACCAGGTCCATCTACGGATCTAGGAAGCGCGTTCCGGCACAGAATCATTGCCGCCCAAATGACTATATTGACCGAATAACAGTTCGGAATCAAAACCGAACACTACAGCCGTCAGAATACCATGACACATACAAATACAGGGGTGCCGCGCACCCCCTATGCTTCACCGACGAGGTGCTGGATCATGAATTTCCAGAAGGATTCAAACCCGTGAACATAGAGGCATATGACGGAACGACAGACCCTGGGGTCTGGATTGAGGACTTTATCCTTCACATCCACATGGCTCGCGGAGATGATCTCCACGCCATCAAATACCTGCCCCTCAAGTTGAAAGGACCAGCTTGGCACTGGTTGAAAAGCCTCCCCGAAAACTCAATTGGAAGTTGGGAAGAGCTTGAGGACGCTTTTAGGGCTAATTTTCAAGGGACCTATGTCCGACCTCCGGATGCAGACGATTTAAGTCATATAATTCAACAGCCCGGAGAGTCAGCGAGAAAGCTTTGGAACAGATTTCTCATTAAGAAGAATCAGATCGTCGACTGCCCGGATGCCGAAGCCTTAGCGGCTTTCAAACACAGTGTCCGGGACGAATGGCTCGCCAGACACCTCGGCCAGGAAAAACCGAGGACAATGGCAGCCCTAACAAGCCTTATGACCCGCTTTTGCGCGGGCGAAGACAGTTGGCTGGCCCGTAGCGGCACCAGCGACCCAGGCACATCCGAAGTCAGGGATGGCAATGGGAAACCACGACGCAATAAAAGCAAGCGTCGAAACAATGAAGACAGCCCAGACAACACGGTGGTAAACGCCGGATTCAGGGGGTCTCGACCCGGTCAATGGAAAAAGCCATTTAAAGGCAGCAAAGATGGACCATCCAGCCTAAACAAGATTCTAGACAGATTATGTCAGATTCATGGCACCTCCGACAAACCTGCAAATCACACCAACAGAGAATGTTGGGTCTTCAAGCAGGCCGGCAAGCTAAACGCCGAACACAAGGGGAGGGAGACACCAAGTGAAGACGAGCATGAGCCTCGCCAGCCGAACACTGGGGGACAGAAAAAATTCCCACCAGAGGTCAAAACAGTGAACATGATTTACGCAACTCACATACCAAAGAGGAAGAGCAAACGCGCACTCCGAGACGTATGCGCCGGGGAGCCCGTCACCCCCAAGTCCAACCCTTGGTCGGCCTGCCCGATCACTTTTGATCGCAGGGATCACCCGACTAGTATCCGGCGCGGAGGATCAGCTGCCTTGGTGCTAGACCCAATAATTGACGGATACCATCTCACCCGAGTCCTTATGGACGGCGGCAGTAGTCTTAGTCTGATATATCAGGACACCGTCCGCAAAATGGGGATAGACCCGACAAGAATCAGCCAAAGCAATACTACCTTTAAAGGAGTAATACCAGGCCCAGAGGCCCGCTGCACGGGCTCTATAGTACTAGAGGTTGTATTCGGTTCTCCCGACAACTTCCGGAGCGAAGAATTAACCTTCGACATCGCTCCATTCCGAAGCGGCTATCACGCACTACTCGGAAGAACGGCCTTCGCTCGTTTTAATGCAGTACCGCATTACGCTTATATTGAGCTTAAGATGCCCGGTCCACGTGGCATCATCATAGTTAGCGGAAACACAGAGCGCTCCTTACGTGCGAAGGAATGTGTGGCGGCTCTAGCAGCCGAACACTGAACGACCTCTCCAACCAGAATAAATGATCGGTCATCAAGACCGTGGACACGGTTCGACGAGTCTGGCGCACCACTAGCTATAACAGATCAGATAAACCTGAGATTGGGTAGATGGATATACCCCCATAGGTGGTGCTAGGGGCTTCCCGCATGTCAAAAGGGATACAGTTCGGCTTGACCCTATTTAGATTGCATTTTAATGGTTCATTAAGAATAACCAATTTTTCGCACGAAGACTTTTACATGGGTTTTTTCCTCTTTTACAGATGATAATCATGATACACCCTTCCAGGATACGGCACAACGGATACACAGGCGCAGACGTGCAGCAGGGCCCTGCTTAAAGGTTTGTTTTTAGATTAAGACCCTGCGTAAACCTTTTTTACTGTCTCTTGTTGCTTCACACCCTCCGGATAGTCAACACAACCGAGAGGGATGATGGCGTTATTGACATTTCGTCACGTCAGACTAATGCACGTACCTGGAAATTCAGGGTTTATTATCGAGGGCGTTACTCAGCCCAGCATATGTTGTAAAGTCCGAATACCTTAGGGAGTGTTCGGCGTCGCGAGTTTGGCCTTATATGCATCAGCTCCGAATCATGTCTTTGGTCAATAGTTGGGTTTGCCCGGCTCCCGTGTTTTGCTACCTTACGTTCCGCTCTATCGGCTAAGGTGGCACCGGGAGAACTGCTGCGATTGTGCCCTGGTTCATCTGGATGAGCACCTCAGCAGAGAAAGCCGAAAACTGACTGTCATGATAAAGCGCGAGACTGGTCAACCACTCGATGACTCATCAGAATCTTCGCGATTCCTCCTCATTAACGAAGGACCGGTTTCCCGGTCATGTATGTACGCGCACCGTATTCGGATGAGCGCGGAAGTACCAGGGGCTATATAGTAGCCCCGCCGTCAAACTCCTATGGCTAAGTGAAAGTGTTAAAGCTATATAGTCCGATTGCCTTGTTCGCCGCGCTATCACCTCCTTAATGGACCAAGACGTTGGATCAAGTGTGAATACACGCTTTTCCGAACACCCCCATTATGTGCGTGGGGGCTGAAGCCGATGACTGCAAACTTTCAGGTTATCTACATACATAAACGGCCGCACAGGAGGCATCATAATACTTTCGGGCAAAAGTATAAATACAGCCTTTATAATCCAAATAGCATTGTTTTTACAATTGGGACACATGTCACTCGAACATGATACTCTTCGAGCACTGAGCCTCTATTAAACGAGCGCCTTCTAGGACTTCTTCAAAATAGTGCTCAGCCGGGACCTGGCCTACGGCCGGACCTCGGGTCGCAATAGCGGTGGCCTCCATCTCTGCCCAGTATGTCTTAACACGGGCAAGAGCCATCCGCGCACCCTCTATGCATGCCGACCTCTTTATAGCGTCGATATGCGGCACAACACCAAGGAATCGTTGCACTAAACCAAAATAACTATTCGGCCTTGGTCCCTCCGGCCAAAGATGATCCACGACAGACCTCATGGCAAGTCCGGACAACCTATGGAGCTCGGCCCACTCGGCCATTTGTTCATTTAACAACAGCGGACGCGTTGGAGTACTGAACTGCGACCAGAACAATCTTTCCACTTCATGATCTTTCTGATCTTTGAAAAACTCAGTCGCATTAGTAGCACTCATTGCCAAGTTCGAGTACGCGTCTGCAGCACTCCATAATTGATCCAGAGGGGCATACTTCGGGTCTCCGAACTTCGTCCGCAACAAAAAGGGCTTCCCAGCCGTGATATCTCCGGCTTGACGGAGCTCCTCCTTCGCCACTCTGATTTTAGAACGGGTTTCCTTCGCTGCTTCCATGGCTTTTTTCAGGTCAGCCGCTTTCGCTTGGCTTTCCTTTTCAAGAAGCTCATATCGGTCAGTGGCATCTTTCAGCTCAACAACCATCTTGGCTATTTTATCTTCGCTCTGGCGATGAGCAGCCTGTTCGGCTCTTAACTCTTCGACCGCCTTTAGGGCGGCCACATCACTTCTCCTGGCTTGTTCCTTAGCTCGGGCAAGTTCCGCCCGAAGGGTCTCCACGGCGGCAGCTCCATCTGCAGTCACAACATATTATAGATACTAGCATCATGCTCCTCTTAATATTTGTTGACCACACGAAAATACATACCCTGTGCCTCGTCAAGCCGCTTGTTCACAAGCACGATGTCGGCATCTGCCGCATCAAGTTGCCGCCTCAGTTCGGCAAACTCACCAGTCCGGCCAGCCACCGGACCATCAGCCGCCTGCACATAAAAGCAGCGTGATCATTACCTGGGACTATGATCCTCTATTTGCCGCCTCTGGACAGCAACCAGAGTCTCAGGGGCTACCATCTGTATAGGGCACACCTAGCGTGTGCGGTACTATCAAAAAATATATATATTACTTTGCGTACCTCAAAGCCTCTTAGCAGGCTTGTAAAAGCTTCATGCAACTCACTTTTGGCGGATGAAATCCTCTCAACCACCGTACCCATTAAGGTACGATGCGCCTCTGAGATAGCCGGTTGCTCCAGAAGACCCATCAGTGCGTCCTGTTGTGCACCAGACAGTCCCGGATTCTTTCTGTTGCTCTCCTTAGGAGCCGAATACTCCGGACTTCAGGTGGCCGAAGGGTTACCTTTTGGCCTTGGCGGATCAGGAGAAATCCTCCGTGACGACACCTCAGGGTCGTCCGCCCCATGAGGCGAGGAGACAAGGGGAGGCATTTCGCTCTCCATCATCTCCGGAAGAAGATCCCCCGAAGACGAACTCCGTCGAGAAGGGCTACGAGCCGGACTGCAAGATATATGTCTCGGTTATTGTCCTCGGAGATAAAGCAGGATATATTTACCAAAGTACTCCTTGTTCACTCACAGCTCGGTGGAGGGTTGTCCCCCTTGCGGGCACTGTGCGTTATGGATGCCCCCCGGGGCAGGGCCCCCTGGCGAAGGTTTCTTCCCTTGTTTGGAAACCCTCGTTTCCAAGTCTTCAAAGGCGGTGCTTTTCCTTCCTTGGGGAGAGGGGATTCTAGATTCTTCTCCCCGATTATCCTCTTTCACGGAGACACTAATTCCCCCGGTTTCGATGAGTAATGCGCGAGGCCCACTTTCGGCTTCTTTATTCCTCCCTTCATCTTCCCTCGATGGCACTTGATAAGGTGCGTGCTCAAGCATCCTGGATAGTACAGGATCCGGTGAGCCTTCGGGAAGGGGGGCCGAACACCTGATCATCTTCGCCTTTCTTATCCATTCCTGGCCAAGAGCTATTTTTTCAAAATGATGTTGTGACAAATAAAAAGACAACATGTTCGGCCGCAGAATTACTTACGTGGGTATCTGGACGGTTGCAGTTGAGACCCGCATCCTCGGTGGTGTCCGGACACTTTATTCATGATCCGAAGAACAATCCATACATCTCTTCGAGCGTCACGTCGAAGAATTGCTGAATAGTTCGTGGTCCTTCTGGGTTGAACTCCCACATACGGAGAGATCGACGTTGGCATGGCAGGACCCGACGAACTAGCATAACTTGCATTACCTTGACAAGACTAACATCTCTCTTGAGGAGATCTCGGATGCGACTTTGCAATGTTAGCACGTCATTAACTGGCCCCCAGTCCAGCCCCTTGTTGACCCATGACGCCAGTTGTGGCGGGGGGCCCGAACGGAAGGCGGGGGCAGCTACCAACTTAGTACTTCGGGGAGCTGTGATGTAAAACCACTCCCGCTGCCATAAGTTGGACATCTCCGGGAAGGAACCCTTTGGCCATGGAGCATCGGCGCCTTTGCTTATTATGGCGCCTCCGCATTCTGCGTGTCGCCCATCGATCATCTTCGGCTTCACATTGAAGGTCTTGAGCCATAAGCCGAAGTGTGGGGTGATGCGGAGGAAGGCCTCACACACGACGATATACGACGAGATGTGAAGGATAGAATCTGGAGCTAGATCATGAAAATCGAGCCCGTAATAGAACATAAGCCCTCTAACAAAGGGATCAAGACTAAAGCCTAGCCCTCGGAGGAAGTGGGAAATAAATACGACACTCTCATTGGGTTCGGGAGTGGGGATGACCTGCCCTTGAGCAAGCAGCCTATGCGAGATTTCAGCGGTCAGATACCTGGCTTCTCTTAGCTTCTTGATGTCCTCCTCTGTGATAGAGGAGGCCATCCACCGGCCTTGAAGGTTGGATCCGGACATGATTGAAGGTCCGAAGCACTTAGCCTGAGCCTTGGGTGTTGGAACTCAAGGTGGGGGAAGGGAAGGATCGAGCGCGAGAAGAAAAGGACAGGCCTTGGCCCCTTTATAAAGAGGGCGAATATCAAGCGTCCTCCGCGTAGCCGTTTGGAACTTGCCTAATCGAGGAGTCGTACTAACAAGCATGATTGGGTTACCCACACCCGTATTGATGAGAATCCCGTGATAAGGGGACACGATCTCTACTTCGACAAGACGTGCCAATAAAACCGCCTCGCAACACGTGCAGTGGCAGGCTGGGAAAAACGGTTCATAATAACCGAATCACGGCAGGATGTCACGTCATGAAAAGTTGTCAGCAGATTCGATTTGTGGAGTATTATACTCTCTACGGTGGCATGTGGAATTTGTTTTGCAGAGCCGGACACGATCCTTGTGTTCAAAATCTTCTATGGAGTATTCGGAGGAGGAAACCGCCTTGCAATGCCGAAGACAATCTGCACGCCGGACTCATCGTCATTGAAGCCTGGTTCAGGGGCTACTGAGGGAGTCCTGGATTAGGGGGTCCTCGGATAGTCGGACTATATACTTTGGCCGGACTGTTGGACTATGAAGATACAAGATTGAAGACTTCGCCCCGTGTCCGGGTGAGACTCTCCTTTGCGTGGAAGGGAAGCTTGGCAGTTCGGATATGTAGATCTCCTCCCTTGTAACCGACTCTGTGTAACCCTAGCCCCCTCTGGTGTCTATATAAACCGGAGGGTTTAGTCCGTAGGACAAGAACAATGATAATCATAGGCTAGCATCTAGGGTTTAGCCTCTACGATCTCGTGGTAGATCAACTCTTGTAATACTCATATCATCAAGATTAATCAAGCAGGAAGTAGGGTATTACCTCCATCGAGAGGGCCTGAACCTGGGTAAACATTGTGTCCCCCGCCTCCTGTTACCATCCGCCTTAGACGCACAGTTCGGGACCCCCTATCCGAGATCCGCCGGTTTTGACACCGACAGGCGCCGCCCCCCTCCTTGTCCAATTCAGACTAGAGGGGGAGTGGGCGCGCGGCCGCCCTGGCCGCCCCTCCTCTTCTCCCACCAAGGCCCATTAGGCCCAATATACTCCCCGGGGGGTTCCGGTAACCCCCGGTACCGGTATATGCCCGAAACCTCCCGAAACACTTCCGGTGTCCGAACATAGTCGTCCAATATATCGATCTTTACGTCTCGACCATTTCGAGACTCCTCGTCATGTCCGTGATCATATCCGGGACTCCGAACTACCTTCGTACATCAAAACAAAAACTCATAATAACGATCGTCATAGAACTTTAAGCGTGCGGACCCTACGGGTTCGAGAACTATGTAGACATGACCGAGACACGTCTCCGGTCAATAACCAATAGCGGAACCTGGATGCTCATATTGGTTTCGACATATTCTATGAAGATATTTATCGATTAAACCGCATAACAACATACGTTGTTCCCTTTGTCATCGGTATGTTACTTACTCGAGATTCGATCGTCGGTATCTTAATACCTAGCTCAATCTCGTTAACGACAAGTCTCTTTACTCGTTCCGTAATGCATCATCACGCAACTAACTCATTAGTCACATTGCTTGCAAGGCTTATAGTGATGTGCGTTACCGAGAGGGCCCAGAGATACCTCTCTGACAATCAGAGTGACAAGCTAATCTTGATCTATGCCAACTCAACAAGTACCATCGGAGACACCTGTAGAGCACCTTTATAATCACCCAGTTACGTTGTGACGTTTGGTAGCACACAAAGTGTTCCTCCGGTATTCGGGAGTTGCATAATCTCATAGTCATAGGAACATGTATAAGTCATGAAGAAAGCAATAGCAATATACTAAACGATCAAGTGCTAAGCTAACGGAATGGGTCAAGTCAATCACATCATTCTCTAATGATGTGATCCCGTTAATCAAATGATAACTCATGTCTATGGCTAGGAAACTTAACCATCTTTGATTCAACGAGCTAGTTAAGTAGAGGCATACTAGTGACACTCTGTTTGTCTATATATTCACACATGTACTAAGTGTCCGGTTAATACAATTCTAGCATGAATAATAAACATTTATCATGATATAAGGAAATATAAATAACAACTTTATTATTGCCTCTAGGGCATATTTCCTTCAGTCTCCCACTTGCACTAGAGTCAATAATCTAGTTCACATCGCCATGTGATTTAACACCAATAGTTCACATCACCATGTGATTAATATCCATAGTTCACATCGCCATGTGGCCAACACTCAAAGGGTCTACTAGAGTCAGTAATCTAGTTCACATCGCCATGTGATTAACACCCAAAGAGTACTAAGGTGTGATCATGTTTTGCTTGTGAGAGAAGTTTAGTCAACGGGTCTGCCAAATTCAGATCCGTATGTATTTTGCAAATTTCTATGTCTACAATGCTCTGCACGGAGCTACTTTAGCTAATTGCTCCCACTTTCAATATGTATCCAGATTGAGACTTAGAGTCATCTGGATCTGTGTCAAAACTTGCATCAACGTAACCCTTTACGACGAACCTTTTGTCACCTCCATAATCGAGAAACATATCCTTATTCCACTAAGGATAATTTTGACCGCTGTTCAGTGATCTACTCCTAGATCACTATTGTACTCCCTTGCCAAACTCAGTGTAGGGTATACAATAGATCTGGTACACATCATGGCATACTTTATAGAACCTGAGGCATAGGGAATGACTTTCATTCTCTTTCTATCTTCTGCCGTGGTCGGGCTTTGAGTCTTACCCAATTTCACACCTTGTAACACAGGCAAGAACTCTTTGTTTGACTGTTCCATTTTGAACTACTTCAAAATCTTGTCAAGGTATGTACTCATTGAAAAAACTTATCAAACATCTTGATCTATCTCTAAAGATCTTGATGCTCAATATGTAAGCAGCTTCACCGAGGTCTTTCTTTGAAAAACTCCTTTCAAAAACTCCTTTATGCTTTCCAGAAAATTCTACATTATTTTCGGTCAACAATATGTCATTCACATATATTCATCAGAAATGCTGTAGTGCTCCCACTCACTTTCTTGTAAATACAGACTTCACCGCAAGTCTGTATAAAACTATATGCTTTGATCAACTCATCAAAGCGTATATTCCAACTCCGAGATGCTTGCACCAGTCCATAGATGGATCGCTGGAGCTTGCACATTTTGTTAGCACCTTTAGGATTGACAAAACCTTCTGGTTGCATCATATACAACTCTTCTTTAAGAAACCCATTAAGGAATGTAGTTTTGACATCCATTTGCCAGATTTCATAAAATGTGGCAATTTGCTAACATGATTTGGACAGACTTAAGCATCGCTACGAGTGAGAAAATCTCATCGTAGTCAACACCTTGAACTTTGTCAAAACCTTTTTCGACAAGTCTATCTTTGTAGATAGTAACACTACTATCAGCATCCGTCTTCCTCTTGAAGATACATTTATTTTCTATGGCTTGCCGATCATCGGGCAAGTAAACCAAAGTCCACACTTTGTTCTCATACATGGATCCCATCTCAGATTTCATGGCCTTAAGCCATTTCGCAGAATCTGGGCTCATCATTGCTTCCTCATAGTTCATAGGTTCGTCATGGTCAAGTAACATGACCTCCAGAACAGGATTACCGTACCACTCTGGTGCGGATCTCACTCTGGTTGACCTACGAGGTTCGGTAGTAACTTGATCTGAAGTTACATGATCATCATCATTAGCTTCCTCACTAATTGGTGTAGGAGTCACAGGAACAGATTTCTGTGATGAACTACTTTCCAATAAGGGAGCGGGTACAGTTACCTCATCAAGTTCTACTTTCCTCCCACTCACTTCTTTCGAGAGAAACTCCTTCTCTAGAAAGGATCCATTCTTAGCAACGAATGTCTTGCCTTCAGATCTGTGATAGAAGGTGTACCCAACTGTCTCCTTTGGGTATCCTATGAAGACACATTTCTCCGATTTGGGTTTGAGCTTATCAGGATGAAACCTTTTTCACATAAGCATTGCAACCCCAAACTTTAAGAAACGACAACTTGAGTTTCTTGCCAAACCACAGTTCATAAGGTGTCGTCTCAACAGATTTAGATGGTGCCCTATTTAACGTGAATGCAGCTGTCTCTAATGCACAACCCCAAAACGATAGTGGTAAATTGGTAAGAGAAATCATAGATTGCACCATATCTAATAAAGTACGGTTACGATGTTCGGACACACCATTATGCCGTGGTGTTCCAGGTGGCGTGAGTTGCGAAACTATTCCGCATTGTTTCAAATGAAGACCAAACTCGTAACTCAAATATTCTCCTCCACGATCAGATCGTAGAAACTTTATTTTCTTGTTACGATGATTTTCCACTTCACTCTGAAATTATTTGAATTTTTCAAATGTTTCAGATTTATGTTTCATCAAGTAGATATACCCATATCTGCTCAAATCATCTGTGAAGGTCAAAAAATAACGATACCTGCCGCGAGCCTCAACACTCATCGGACTGCATACATCAGTATGTATTATTTCCAACAAGTATGTTGCTCGCTCCATTGTTCCGGAGAACGGAGTCTTAGTCATCTTGCCCATAAGGCATGGTTCGCAAGCATCAAGTGATTCCAAAATCCCATCAACATGGAGTTTCTTCATGCGCTTTACACCAATATGACCTAAACGGCAGTGCTACAAATAAGTTGCACTATCATTATTAACTTTGCATCTTTTGGCTTCAATATTATGAATATGTGTATCACTACGATCGAGATCCAACAAACCATTTTCATTGGGTGTATAACCATAGAAGGTTTTATTCATGTAAACAGAACAACAATTATTCTCTAACTTAAATGAATAACCGTATTGCAATAAACATGATCAAAACATATTCATGCTCAACGCAAACACCAAATAACACTTATTTAGGTTCAACACTAATCCCGAAAGTATAGGGAGTGTGTGATGATGATCATATCAATATTGGAACTACTTCCAACACACATCGTCACCTCGCCCTTAACTAGTTTCTATTCATTCTGCAACTCTCGTTTCGAGTTACTACTCTCAGCAACTGAACCAGCATCAACTGCCGAGGGGTTGCTATAAACACTAGTAAAGTACACATCAATAACATGTATATCCAATATACCTTTGTTCACTTTGCCATCCTTCTTATCTGCCAAGTATCTAGGAAAGTTCCACTTCCAGTGACCATTTCCTTTGTAGTAGAAGCACTCAGTTTCAGGCTTGGGTCTAGCTTTGGGCTTCATCACGGGAGCAGCAACTTGCTTGCCGTTCTTTTTGAAGTTCCCCTTCTTCCCTTTGCCCTTTTCTTGAAACTAGTGGTCTTGTCAACCATCAATACTTGATGCTTTTCCTGATTTCTACCTTCGTCGATTTTCAGCATCACGAAGAGCTTGGGAATCGTTTCCGTTATCCCTTGCATATTATAGTTCATCACGAAGTTCTAGTAACTTGGTGATAGTGACTAGAGAACTCTGTCAAACACTGTCTTATCTGGAAGATTAACTCCCACTTGATTCAAGTGATTTTAGTACTCAGACATTCTGAGCACATGCTCACTAGCTGAGCTATTCTCCTCCATCTTGTAGGCAAAGTACTTGTCAAAGGTCTCATACCTTTCGACATGGGCATGAGTCTGAAATACTAATTTCAACTCTTGGAACATCTCATATGCTCCGTGGCGTTTCAAAACGTCTTTGAAGCCCCGAGTCTAAGGCATAAAACATGGTGTACTAAAATATCAAGTAGTCATCATATCGAGCTTGCCAAATGTTCATAACGTCTGCATTTGCTCCTGCAATCGGTCTGTCACCTAGCGGTGCATCAAGGACATAATTCTTCTGTGCAGCAATGAGGATAATCCTCAGATCATGGATCCAATCCACATCATTGCTACTAACATCTTTCAACTTAGTTTTCTCTAGGAACATATCAAAAATAAAACAGGGGAGCTAAACGCGAGCTATTGATCTACAACATAGATATGCTAATACTACCAGGACTAAGTTTATGATAAATTAAAGTTCAATTAATCATATTACTTAAGAACTCACACTTAGATAGACATCCCTCTAATCATCTAAGTGATCACGTGATCCATAAACTAAACCATGTCCGATCATCACGTGAGATGGAGTAGTTTTCAATGGTGAACATCACTATGTTGATCATATCTACTATATGATTCACGCTCGACCTTTCAGTCTCAGTGTTCCGAGGCCATATCTGCATATGCTAGGCTCGTCAAGTTTAACCTGAGTATTCTGCATGTGCAAAACTGGCTTGCACCCGTTGTATAAGGACGTTGAGCTTATCACACCCGATCATCACGTGGTGTCTCGGCACGACGAACTTTGGCAACGGTGCATACTCAGGGAGAACACTTGTACCTTGAATTTTTTTAGTGAGAGATCATCTTATAATGCTACCGTCAAACAAAGCAGAATAAGATGCATAAAGGATAAACATCACATGCAATCAATATTAGTGATATGATATGGCCATCATCATCTTGTGCCTTTGATCTCCATCTCCAAAGCACCGTCATGATCACCATCGTCACCGGCGCGACACCTTGATCTCCATCGTAGCATCGTTGTCGTCTCGCCAACTATTGCTTCTACAACTATCGCTACCGCTTAGTGATAAAGTAAAGCAATTACAGGGTGATTGCATTGCATACAATAAAGCGACAACCATATGGCTCCTGCCAGTTGCCGATAACTCCATTACAAAACATGATCATCTCATACAATAAATATAGCATCATGCCTTACCATATCACATCACAACATGCCCTGCAAAAACAAGTTAGACGTCCTCTAGTTTGTTGTTGCAAGTTTTACGTGGCTGCTACGGGCTGAGCAAGAACCGTTCTTACCTACGCATCAAACCACAACGATATTTCGTCAAGTTAGTGTTGTTTCAACCTTCACAAGGACCGGGCGTAGCCACACTCGGTTCAACTAAAGTTGGAGAAACTGACACCCGCCAGCCACCTGTGTGCAAAGCACGTCGGTAGAACCAGTCTCGCGTAAGCGTATGCGTAATGTCGGTCCAGGTCGCTTCATCCAACAATACCGCCGAACCAAAGTATGACATGCTAGTAAGCATTATGACTTGTATCGCCCACAACTCACTTGTGTTCTACTCATGCATATAACATCTACGCATAAACCTGGCTCGGATGCCACTGTTGGGGAACGTAGTAATTTTAAAAAAATTCTACGCACACGCAAGATCATGGTGATGCATAGCAACGAGAGGGGAGAGTGTCGTCTACGTACCCTCATAGACCGTATGCGGAAGCGTTATAAAAACGCGGTTGATGTAGTCGTACGTGTTCACAATCGACCGATCCTCAGCACCGAACGTACGACACCTCCGCGTTCAGCACACGTTCAGCTCGGTGACGTCCCGCAAACTCACGATCCAATAGAGCTTCCAGGAAGAGCTTCGTCAGCACGACGACGTGGTGACAGTGATGATGATGCTACCGACGCAGGGCTTCGCCTAAGCACCACTACGATATTACCGAGGTGGATTATGGTGGAGGGGGGCACCGCACACGACTAAGAGATCAATGATCAATTGTTGTGTCTTGGGGTGCCCCCTGCCCCCGTATATAAAGGAGCCAGGGGGAGGCGGCCAGCCAGGAGGAGGGCGCGCCAAGGGGGGAGTCCTACTCCCACCGGGAGTAGGACTCCTCCTTTCCTAGTAGGAGTAGGAGAAGGGAAGGAAGGGAGAGAGGAAGAGAAGGAAAAAGGGGGGCGCCGCCCCCTCCTTGTCCAATTTGGACTAGAGGGGGAGGGTGCGCGTGGCTGCCCTGGCTGCCCCTCCTCTTCTCCCACCAAGGCCCATTAGGCCCAATATACTCCCCGGGGGGTTCCGGTAACCCCCCGGTACTCCGGTATATGCCCGAAACACTTCCGGTGTCCGAACATAGTCGTCCAATATATCGATCTTTATGTCTCGACCATTTCGAGACTCCTCGTCATGTCCGTGATCATATCCGGGACTCCGAACTACCTTCAGTACATCAAAATAAAAACTCATAATCCCGATCATCACAGAACTTTAAGCGTGCGGACCCTACGGGTTCGAGAACTATGTAGACATGACCGAGACACGTCTCCGGTCAATAACCAATAGCGGAACCTGGATGCTCATATTGGTTCCTACATATTCTATGAAGATCTTTATCGGTCAAACCGCATAACAACATACGTTGTTCCCCTTGTCATCGGTATGTTACTTACCCGAGATACGATCGTCGGTATCTTAATACCTAGCTCAATCTCGTTACCGGCAAGTCTCTTTACTCGTTCCATAATGCATCATACCGCAACTAACTCATTAGTCACATTGCTTGCAAGGCTTATAGTGATGTGCATTACCGAGAGGGCCCAGAGATACCTCTCCGACAATCGGAGTGACAAATCCTAATCTTGATCTATGCCAACTCAACAAGTGCCATCGGAGACACATGTAGAGCACCTTTATAATCACCCAGTTGCGTTGTGACGTTTGGTAGCACACAAAGTGTTCCTCCGGTATTCGGGAGTTGCATAATCTCATAGTCATAGGAACATGTATAAGTCATGAAGAAAGCAATAGCAATATACTAAACGATCAAGTGCTAAGCTAACGGAATGGGTCAAGTCAATCACATCATTCTCTAATGATGTGATCCCGTTAATCAAATGACAACTCATGTCTATGGCTAGGAAACTTAACCATCTTTCATTCAACGAGCTAGTCAAGTAGAGGCATACTAGTGACACTCTATTTGTCTATGTATTCACACATGTATTATGTTTCCGGTTAATACAATTCTAGCATGAATAATAAACATTTATCATGATATAAGGAAATATAAATAACAACTTTACTATTGCCTCTAGGGCATATTTCCTTCAATATATAGGTTGGAGGGGAGGAGAGGCAGCCAAGGGGGCGCCCCAAGAAGGGGGAATCCTATTCCCTTTTTCCTTTCCTCCTTCCCCTTTCCTTCTTCAATATGGCCAGCCCATATGGGGGGGGGGGGCACCAGCCCCTTTGTGGCTGGTGTGTTTCCCCTCTTGGCCCATAAGGCCCATATCTTTTGCCGGGGGTGCCTGGAACCCCTTCCGGTGACCCGATAAGTACCCGGTGCTTCCCGGAACACTTCCGGTGTCCGAATACACTCGTCCTATGTATCAATCTTTACCTCTCGACCATTTCAAGACTCCTCGTCATGTCCGTGATCTCATCCGGGACTTCGAACAACATTCGGTCACCAAATCACATAACTCATATAATAAAAAATTGTCATCGAACGTTAAGCGTGCGGACCCAACGGGTTCAAGAACTATGTAGACATGACCGAGACACCTCTCCGGTCAATAACCAACAGGGGAACCTGGATGCTCATATTGGCTCCTACATATTCTACAAAGATCTTTATCGGTCATACCGTAATGACAACATGCGCTATTCCCTTTGTCATCGGTATGTTACTTGCCCGAGATTCGATCGTCGGTATCTTCATACCTAGTTCAATCTCATTACCGGCAAGTCTCTTTACTCATTCCGTAATACATCATCCCGCAACTAACTCATTAGTCACATTGCTTGCAAGGCTTATTATGATGTGTATTACCGAGAGGGCCCAGAGATACCTCTCCGATACTCGGAGTGACAAATCCTAATCTCGATCTATGCCAACGCAACAAACACCTTTGGAGATACCTTTAGAGCATCTTTATAATGACCCAGTTACGTTGTGACATTTGATAGCACACAAGGTATTCCTCCGGTATCCGGGAGTTGCATAATCTCATAGTCAAAGGAATATGTATATGTCATGAAGAAAGAATTGCAATAAAACTGAACGATCAATATGCTATGCTAACAGATGGGTCTTGTCCATCACATCATTCTCTTAATGATGTGATCCCGTTCATGAAATGACAACACATGTCTATGGTTAGGAAACTTAACCATCTTTGATTAACGAGCTAGTCTAGTAGAGGCTTACTAGGGACACGGTGTTTTGTCTATGTATCCACACATGTATCATGTTTCCGGTTTAATACAATTCTAGCATGAATAATAAACATTTATCATGATATAAGGAAATATAAAATAACAACTTTATTATGGCCTCCAGGGCATATTTCCTTCAGTCTCCCACTTGCACTAGAGTCAATAATCTAGTTCACATCGCCATGTGATTTAACACCAATAGTTCACATCTTTATGTGATTAACACCCATAGTTCACATCGCCATGTGACCAATACCCAAAGGGTTTACTAGAGTCAATAATCTAGTTCACATTGCTATGTGATTAACACCCAAAGAGTACTAAGGTGTGATCATGTTTTGCTTGTGAGAGAAGTTTAGTCAACGGGTCTGACACATTCAGATCCGTATGTATTTTGCAAATTTCTATGTCTACAATGCTCTGCATGGAGCTACTCTAACTAATTGCTCCCACTTTCAATACGTATCCAGATTGAGACTTAGAGTCATGTAGATCAGTGTCAAAGCTTGCATTGACGTAACTCTTTACGACGAACTCTTTATCACCTCCATAACCGAGAAACATTTCCTTAGTCCTCTAAGGATAATTTTGACCGCTGTCTTGTGATCTACTCCTGGATCACTATTGTACCCCCTTGCCAAACTCATAGCAAGGCACACAACAGGTCTGGTACACAGCATGGCATACTTTATAGAACCTATTACTGAGGCATAGGGAATGACTTTCATTCTCTTTCTATCTTCTCCCGTGGTCAGGCTTTGAGTCTTACTCAACTTCACACTTTACAATACAGGTCTAGAACTCCTTCTTTGACTGATCCATTTTGAACTCCTTCAAAATCTTGTCAAGGTGTGTGCTTCGTGAAAGTCCTATTAAGCGTCTCGATCTATCTCTATAGATCTTGATGCCCAATACATAAGTAGCTTTACCGAGGTCTTTTATTGAAAAATTCTTATTCAAGTATCCTTTTATGCTATCCAGGAATTCTATATCATTTCCAATCAACAATATGTCATCCACATATAATATCAGAAATGCTACACAGCTCCCACTCACTTTCTTGTAAATATAGACTTCACCATAAGTCTGTATAATACCATATGCATTGATCACCTCATCAAAGTGTATATTCCAACTCCGAGATGCTTGCACCAGTCCATAAATGGATCACTGGAGCTTGCACACTTTGTTAGCACCTTTAGGATCGACAAAACCTTCAGGTTGCATCATATACAACTCTTCTTTAAGAAATCCATTAAGGAATGCAGTTTTGACGTCCATTTGCCAGATTTCATAATCATAAAATGCGGCAATTGCTAACATGATTCGGACAGACTTAAGCATCGCTACGGGTGACAAAGTCTCATCGTAGTCAACTCCTTGAACTTGTCGAAAACCTTTCACAACAAGTCGAGCTTTATAGACAGTAACATTACCACCAGCGCCAGTCTTCTTCTTGAAGATCCATTTATTCTCTATGGCTTGCCGATCATTGGGCAAGTCAACCAAAGTCCATACTTTGTTGTCATACATGGATCCCATCTCAGATTTCATGGCCTCAAGCCATTTTTCGGAATCTGGGCTCATCATCGCTTCCTCATAGTTCGTAGGTTCGTCATGGTCTAGTAACATGACTTCCAGAACAGGATTACCGTACCACTCTGGTGCGGAACGTGCTCTGGTTGACCTACGAGGTTCGGTAGTAACTTGGTCTGAAGTTTCATGATCATTAGCTTCCTCTCTAGTTGATGTAGGCATCACGGGAATGATTTTATGTGATGAGCTACTTTCCAATTCGAGAGAAGGTACAATTACCTCATCAACTTCTACTTTCCTCCCACTCACTTCTTTCGAGAGAAACTCCTTCTCTAGAAAGGATCCATTCTTAGCAACAAAGATCTTGCCTTCGGATCTGTGATAGAAGGTGTACCCAATAGTTTCTTTTGGGTATCCTATGAAGACACACTTCTTCGATTTGGGTTTGAGCTTATCAGACTGAAGCTTTTTCCCATAAGCATCATAACCCCAAACTTTAAGAAACGACAGCTTAGGTTTCTTGCCAAACCACAGTTCATACAGTGTCGTGTCAACGGATTTAGACGGTGCCCTATTTAAAGTGAATGCAGCTGTCTCTAATGCATAACCCCAAATCGATAGTGGTTAATCAGTAAGAGACATCATAGATCACACCATATCTAATAAAGTACGGTTACAACGTTCGGACACACCATTACGCTGTGGTGTTCCAGGTGGTGTGAGTTGTGAAACTATTTCACATTGTTTTAAATGAAGGTCGAACTCGTAACTCAAATATTCGCCTCCGCGATCAGATCGTAGCAACTTTATTTTCTTGTTACGATGATTCTCCACTTCACTCTGAAATTCTTTGAACTTTTCAAATGTTTCAGATTTGTTTTTCATCAAGTAGATATACCCATATCTTCTCAAATCATCTGTGAAGGTCAGAAAATAACGATACCCACCGCGAGCCTCAACACTCATCAGACTGCATACATCGTTATGTATTATTTCCAATAAGTCATTAGCCCGCTCCATTGTTCCGAAGAACGGAGTTTTAGTCATCTTGCCCATGAGGCATGGTTCGCAAGTATCAAATGATTTATAATCAAGTGATTCCGAAAGCCCATCTGCATGGAGTTTCTTCATGCGCTTTACACCAATATGACCTAAACGGCAGTGCCACAAATATGTTGCACTATCATTATCAACTTTGCATCTTTTGGCATCAATATTATGAATATGTGTATCACTACGATCGAGATTCAGTAAACCATTTACATTGGGTCTATGACCATAAAAGGTTTTATTCATGTAAACAGAACAACAATTATTCTCTGACTTAAATGAATAACCGTATTGGAATAAACATGATCCAATCATATTCATGCTCAATGCAAACACAAAATAACATTTATTTAGGTCCAACACTAATCCCGAAGGTAGAGGGAGTGTGCGATGGTGATCTTATCAATCTTGGAATCACTTCCAACACACATCGTCACCTCGCCCTTAACTAGTCTTTGTTCATTTTGCAACTCATGTTTCGAGTTACTAATCTTAGCAACCGAACCGGTATCAAATACCCTGGGGTTACTATGAACACTAGTAAAGTACACATCAATAACATGTATATCAAATATACCTTTGTTCACTTTGCCATCCTTCTTATCCGCCAAGTATTTGGGGTAGTTCCGCTTCCGGTGACCATTCCCTTTGCAGTAGAAGCACTCAGTTTCAGGCTTAGGTCTAGCTTTGGGCTTCTTCATGGGAGTGGCAACTTGCTTGTCATTCTTCCTGAAGTTCCCTTTATTTCCCTTTGCCCTCTTCTTGAAACTAGTGGTCTTGTTAACCATCAACAATTGATGTTGTTTCTTGATTTCTACGTTCATCGATTTCAACATCACGAAGAGCTCGGGAATTGTTTTCGTCATCCCTTGCATAATATAGTTCATCAGGAAGTTCCAGTAACTTGGTGATAGTGACTAGAGAACTTTGTCAATCACTATCTTATCTGGAAGATTAACTCCCACTTGATTCAAGCGATTGTAGTACTTAGACATTCTGAGCACATGCTCACTTGTTGAGCTATTCTCCTCCATTTTGTAGGCAAAGTACTTGTCAGAGGTTTCATACCTCTTGACTCGGGCATGAGTCTGAAATACCAATTCCAGCTCTTGGAACATCTCATATGCTCCATGGCGTTCAAAATGTTTTTGAAGTCCCGGTTCTAAGCCGTAAAGCATGACGCACTAAACTATCAAGTAGTCATCATATCGAGCTTGTCAAACGTTCATAATGTCTACATCTGCTCCTGCAATAGGTCTGTCACCTAGCGGTGCATCAAGGACATAATTTTTCTGTGCATCAATGAGGATAATCCTCAGATCACGGACGTAATCCGCATCATTGCTACTATCATCTTTCAACTTATTTTTCTCTAGGAACATATCAAAAATAAACGGGAGCTACATTGCGAGCTATTGATCTACAACATAATTTGCAAATACTATTAGGACTAAGTTCATGATAAATTAAAGTTCAATTAATCAAATTACTTAAGAACTCCCACTTAGATAGACATCCCTGAAGTCATCTAAATGATACGTGATCCAAATCAACTAAACCATGTCCGATCATCATGTGAGATGGAGTAGTCATCAATGGTGAACATCTCTATGTTGATCATATCTACTATATGATTCACGTTTGAGATTTCGGTCTCCAGTGTTCCGAGGCCATGTCTGTACATGCTAGGCTCGTCAAGTTTAACCCGAGTATTCCGCATGTGCAAAACTGTCTTGCACCCGTTGTATGTGAACGTAGAGCCTATCACACCCGATCATCACGTGGTATCTCAGCACGAAGAAGTTTCGCAATGGTGCATACGCAGGGAGAACACTTATACCTTGAAATTTAGTTAAGGGATCATCATATAATGCTATCGTCGTACTAAGCAAAATAAGATGCATATAAAAGATAAACATCACATGCAATCAAAATATGTGACATGATATGGCCATCATCATCTTGTGCTTTTGATCTCCATCTCCAAAGCACCGTCATGATCTCCATTGTCACCGGCTTGACACCTTGATCTCCATCGTAGCCTCGTGGTCGTCTCGCCAACTATTGCTTCTACAACTATCGCTAACGCATAGCGATAAAGTAAAGCAATTACATGGCGTTTGCATTTCATACAATAAAGCGACAACCATAAGGCTCCTGCCAGTTGCCGATAACTTTTACAAAACATGATCATCTCATACAACAATTTATATCACATCATGTCTTGACAATATCACATCACAACATGCCATGCAAAAACAAGTTAGACGTCCTCTACTTTGTTGTTGCAAGTTTTACGTGGCTGCTACGGGCTTCCAGTAAGAACCGTTCTTGCCTACGCATCAAAATCACAACGGTGTTTCGTCAAGTTTGCTGTTTTAACCCTCGACAAGGACCGACCGTAGTCAAATTCGATTCAACTAAAGTTGAAGAAACAGACACCCGCCAGCCACCTTTATGCAAAACTAGTTGCATGTCTGTCGGTGGAACCGTTCTCATGAACGTGGTCATGTAAGGTTGGTCCGGGCCGCTTCATCCAACAATACCGCCGAATCAAAATAAGACATTGGTAGTAAGCAGTATGACTATCACCGCCCACAACTCTTTGTGTTCTACTCGTGCATATCATCTACGCATAGACCTGGCTCGGATACCACAGTTGGGAAACGTAGCACGCAATTTCAAAAAATTTCCTACGTCCACGCAAGATCTATCTAGGATATGCATAGCAACGAGAGGGGGAGAGTGTGTCCATGTACCCTCGTAGACCGAAAGCGGAAGCGTTTGACAACGCGGTTGATGTAGTCGAACTTCTTCTCGTTCCGACCGATCAAGCACCGAACGTACGACACCTCCGAGTTCTGCACACGTTCAGCTCGATGACGTCCCTCGAACTCTTGATCCAACAAAGTGTCGAGGGAGAGTTCGATCAGCACAATGGCATGGTGACGGTGATGGTGAAGTGATCCACGCAGGGCTTCGCCTAAGCACTACGAAGATATGACACGGCTAACAATTGTTGGTGTGTGTTCTAGCGGTGCCCCCCTCATATATATAGGTTGGAGGGGAGGAGAGGCAGCCAAGGGGGCACCCCAAGTAGGAGGAATCCTACTCGGGCACGTCCCAATTCGGCCTCCCCCCTTTCCTATTCCTATTCGGAGTAGGAAGGGAGGAGGGGGAAGGGGGAATCCTATTCCCTTTTTCCTTTCCGCCTTCCCCTTTCCTTCTCCAATTTGGCCAGCCCATATGGGGGGGGGGGGCGCACCAGCCCCTTTGTGGCTGGTGTGTTTCCCCTCTTGGCCCATAAGGCCCATATCTTTTGCCGGGGGTGCCCGAAACCCCTTTCGGTGACCCGATAAGTACCCGGTGCTTCCCGGAACACTTACGGTGTCCGAATACCATCGTCCTATATATCAATCTTTACCTCTCGACCATTTCGAGACTCCTCGTCATGTCCGTAATCTCATCCGGGACTCTGAACAATATTCGGTCACCAAATCACATAACTCATATAATAACAAATCGTCATCGAACGTTAAGCGCGCGGACCCTACGGGTTCGAGAACTATGTAAACATGACCGAGACACCTCTCCGGTCAATAACCAATAGCAGAACCTGGATGCTCATATTGGCTCCTACATATTCTACGAAGATCTTTATCGGTCGTACCGTAATGACGACATACGTTATTCCCTTTGTCATCAGTATGTTACTTGCACGAGATTCGATCGTCGGTATCTTCATACCTAGTTCAATCTCGTTACCGGCAAGTCTCTTTACTCGTTCCGTAATACATCATCCCGCAACTAACTCATTAGTCACATTGCTTGCAAGGCTTATTATGATGTGTATTACCGAGAGGGCCCAGAGATACCTCTCCGATACTCGGAGTGACAAATCCTAATCTCGATCTACGCCAACCCAACAAACACCTTCGGAGATACCTGTAGAGCATCTTTATAATCACCCAGTTACGTTGTGACGTTTGATAGCACACAAGGTATTCCTCCGGTATCCGGGAGTTGCATAATCTCATAGTCAAAGGAATATGTAT
The DNA here is from genome assembly GCF_002575655.3 of Aegilops tauschii subsp. strangulata. Taxonomy (NCBI): domain Eukaryota; kingdom Viridiplantae; phylum Streptophyta; class Magnoliopsida; order Poales; family Poaceae; genus Aegilops; species Aegilops tauschii. Next base: position 202,204,089 of record NC_053035.3, on the reverse strand, counting down.
ATGTCATGAAGAAAACAATAGCAATAAAACTGAACGATCAATATGCTATGCTAACGGATGGGTCTTGTCCATCACATGATTCTCCTAATGATGTGATCCCGTTCATCAAATGACAACACATGTCTATGGTTAGGAAAGTTAACCATCTTTGATTAACGAGCTAGTCTAGTAGACGCTTACTAGGGACACGGTGTTTTGTCTATGTATCCACACATGTATCATGTTTCCGGTTTAATACAATTCTAGCATGAATAATAAACATTTACCATGATATAAGGAAATATAAAATAACAACTTTATTATTGCCTCTAGGGCATATTTCCTTCAGGTGGTGGTGGCTGTTTTCTCGTATCCCGGTTGGAGTTGGCGGATGAAGTAGGCGGTGCTGCAGCAGGACGTGTGGAAGTAGAAGATGTATGTGGTGTCCATGATGAAGGTCAACCTGGAGAAAAGTTAGTCCGCGCAAATGCCTGTCGATCCTGCACTTCGCGTTCAGCTTTGCAAGCAAGATGGAATAAACGAGTGATATTGTTATACTCCTTGTACTCTAAAATGGTATGAATCTCTCTATTTAACCCACCCATAAAACGTGCAAGCATAACTTTATTATCCTCAACAATACCACATCTAATCGTGCCAGTTTGTAATTCCTGATAATATTCCTCTATAGAATTTTTCCTTGTCATAAACGCTACATTTTTGAAGTAATTCACACTGATAATATGGTGGAACCCAACGAGTACGCATAGCATTTTTTAAAGCAGGCCAAGTAGTTGGAATATTATCATGATATAATCTGAATGTTCAGACCACCAAACAGAAGCAAAACTAGTAAATTCACAAACAACAACAACAACACGTCTATCCTCAGGATACACTACAAAAAAAATACACTTCCGTGATGATACGTGCTTGTCACAGTAGGTCACGTTTTCTGTCATGCATGTACATCCATGACAATTTTATGACAGAATCAAGATAGTCATACCTGTGTTGTCGTAGAATTGTTCCATGACATTACCAAAATTATCATCACGGATGTGTCCACTTCCATGACGATAAATCGCGCGTCACAGAAGTACTTTCGTCAAGGGTGACCGACACGTGGCATCCACCGTAACGGAACGCCGTTAAGCTATCGGGTCCGGTTTTGGATCCGATAACCCGTTAACAGCCCCGACCAATGGGGATTTTCCACGTGTAAAATCATCATTGGCTGGAGGAAACACGTGTCGGCTCACCGTTGGGACAGATGTCATCCACTCATTGGACCCAAAGCGCCTATGATACGTCAACACATGGCACGGCCCAACAGAGGCCCATTCGTGTGAAAAGGCCGACCCGTTTGACTTGGTCAAAATGTGGTGGGCCGGCCCACGGCAAGCCTGTTAACGGCCTGTTCGCATATAGCCCATTTACAGCCCGCTAACCCAGGGCCCGTTTACGGCCTATCCGAATTACGCCCAGTAGCGTCATTTGGGCCGTCCAATATAATTCCAGCCCGTTTTAACTTCCGGCCCATGTATGGCCCATGATGTCTTTCGGCCCATATGAGGCCCTTAGTAACCCTCGGCCCCTTAACGGCCTGTGGTAAAACTGGCCCATAACGAATAGTGTATCACTTTATACCCATTAATGGCCCATTATTCCGTTGGGCCGTTTCCAGCCCGTGTTATCTTTCGGCCTTCTCAGGGCCCATTTATTCTTGGGCTCATTTCCAGCATTCGGTTACTTACGGCCCGTTACTGTCATTTTCTACTTGTGGGCCAAATTCAGCCCATGGTTACAGTTGGCCCGTTTGTGGCCCGTTAATACGTTGGGCTGTTTTCATGTAAAAAAACCCGTTGGGCTGTTTTCATAGAGTTATCAAATACGGCCTATTAATGGCCCGTTATTGTCCATGAATAGTACAGCTCATGATTTGCGAAATGATGATACGCCCCGTAGAAGGCCCATGGATCCTACGGCCCGTAAAAGGCCCATGAATCGTACGGCCCGTAGAAGGCCCATGGATCCTACGGCCCGTATAGAAGTCAAATGGATCCTACGGCCCGTAGAAGGCCCATGGATCGTACGACCCGCAGGAGGCCCATGGTTACAACAGTCCGTGTGTTGCCATGATTATTTTGGCCTAGTTTCCAAAAATAGGTTATTGTGGCCACTAGAAAAACACAGAAAAAGAACTGCAGTGACTACAAGCAAACAACTAAACAAGACAATTAGAAATAAATAAGCAAGCAATTAACGCTAGCCTATTACCGCTATTACACATATTACATCCACTGGGCATCAAAGTTCACCACCAGTGCAAATATAGGGAACAAAGCAGCATATTACATACACTGGCCGTCAAAATTGGCCACCAGTGCAAATAAACGTGGCAGCAAAACAAGAGCATAACTGAAACAACTTCAGAAGAGCTCAAGAAACGTGGTATCCACCATGCTGGCAATAAGCTTAGCAAGCTTATTAGCTTTGTCCTGTTTGGCGCTAAAATCCTCCAACGCTTGCTGTTGCACCAGAAAGTATGCATCTGAATGCTCCAAGGACTTTCGCAGTCCTTCCGCTTCTTGTTGCAGCACAGCTGATCGATGTCTTTCAGCTTGTAGTTGAGACTCAAGAAACCGAACTGATTCAGACAGTGAGTTTGAATAGCTTGTGCAAGCGGTAGTGGCCAGTAACTCGAACACTAAACCAAGACAGGACTTTGGGGTTGTCTCACTATCATCGAGATAGTCTTCCTTAGCTGTTTTATCAGCTTTGTTGGAGACCAACAAGGATGTGTCACTATCCTGAACCTTATCTGCATTACTTCCTTTACCATTGCTTAATAAGGCACTCTTCCCCAATATTGTGCCAGCATTCTAAAAGAAGAAACAAGCAGACACATAACAGGTTTAGCATGTACTAGTATATGAAACTCATTTCGGTGAACCAGTTCATTAGTAAGGTGGACAGGATTAAACTACCAAGTCTTCTATTGCCAAGTACTAGTACATAATAAAAGCATCAAACAAACATATATCTATGTCCTATGGTCACTGCATTGTCTTGCCAAATCAAAATAGAGACACGGTTCAAATCATATCAGTTCAAGACAAAGCAGGAGTGAAAGAATACAAAGCGTGGGAAACTACATGGCACAACAAGATTTCAGATGGGTACCACGGGTCTACATGTACAACAACACTATTTGCTCTGTTGTGATGCTAGTAATGTGCATGATATGAGAAGTCAACTGTATACACAATTGACTTTAAAATCAACAGAGCTATTGATAAGAGCAAGCCTGTTAAAGAAACATGCGTGAACATACCTGCTGTGCCATTGGAGTTTCGATTGGATCCTTCAATTTAAAAATAAGTTTGTATGAGTAAATACAGTGATACAAGAGCAAAGCAGTATGCACGATAGCAATAATAGTTAAAAAAGGCACGCCTAAGCGAGCGCTTAAGCGCGCCTAGGCTCTAGGCGTTGGCGAAATGCATTGCGCATAACTATGCTTAATCTGTGTATAACTGCGCATAAGCATGCGCTTTGGTCAGTAAAGCGCAAGGCGGTGGCAAAACGCACAATTAACGCCTACCGCTTTTTGGAACTATGATAGCAATGGAATCTTAAATTAGAACAGTTGTTCTTCAGGTTTAGGCACTTGTTCTACATGAACAGAGTACAGTAAGACGCAAGAATATAGTACTTAAAAAATAGAAAATGAGCTCATAGACCTTACCACATTCTTGGTTCGGGACCAGTACAGAACAAGGCGTTCCCAGTCATCGTCCAATAAATGTGTCTCAGGAGAACGTAAGGGAATTTGATGAGTTTCTTTGCCGGTGAAGTACGTTTTCTTCAGGTAAATCTGATACTGCCACCAAGCATTTTTGAAGATAGCAGAGGTATTAGCACAGGTTACCTCATCCCGAGTTTCCAAATCGGTCCTTCTCTATAGAGAAAAATGGGAAAATTTGCTGTATTATAACCATCTTGGAGGTAGGATGTATGGGACAAAGCAAAGTAATTGCCATGAATAATATTACTTACACATAACTCTTGGACAAACACCTGCAACTGGCATTTTCCTTCCTCTTCAGTATAATATTTCCAAGATGGGAAGATACGCACATACGATTTAACAACATCAAATACGATAGATGCTAAACTACGACTAGCTGGTTCTGCTTCCTCCACAGGAATAGGCATACTAACTGGTGGAGTTGGGGTTCGCCGTGGTAGTACTGGCCCTTTGGGCACTGGAGCTGCCTTACTAACTGCTCTTGTTTGGGAGCTCTGTGGTGGAGATGGTGCTGTGTCAACATGAACTGGGTTACTATCTGCTGGGGTTGGGGTTAGATTGGGTGAAGCTGGTTCTCTGTCCATCGCAGTAGGGGTACAATCTGCGAGAGTTTGGGTTATGTGTGGTAGGGCTGGTTCTCGTGCATGTACAACCGGGGTGCTATCTCCACCAAGAGGTAGCACTGTTTTATTTGAAGACCGTGTTTTTAGTCCGCTAGATGCTGGCATCACCCGCTCCAATTCAAATGGCTGATAAACAGGAAACATAGTTGAATGTACAGACATTGTATGAGAGACAGATGCAATAGATAGTGTGGAAAAAAGAGGACATGAAATAGTTGACATGTATATTGTTTAACTAAAACGGATAGCATGACATAATTTCACATATATGATGTCTATCTAAACTGGATAACATAGCATAACATAATTCAAAGGTATGATGAATAACTAAAACGCCGTGCCAAGTTAGAGCATACACCTCTGTGGGGGAATAGGACCGGTCATCTATCTCTGAATCCATCTCTGAGGAGCTATCGGGACCCAACAAGAGATCTGTTTCTACAGGTAGCACTGTCTGCTCTAAAGGCCTTGTTTTCACTCCAAAATTTTCAATCTCCCACCCAAATGGCTGATTCACAGGAAGAGTAGTTTAATGTACAAACATTGTCGACAAATGGAAATGTAATGAAGAAAAGGATGGGCAAGATATCATTCAAATATATGATGCCTAGTTAAACAGGATGGCAGTGCACATTTCACATATATTATGGCTGGCTAAAAGACATGAGACTGCATAATTCCCATATATGATATAGAAACTAAACAGGTGGCGATAGAACATGTCTAAACTAAGCAGGTGACATATATGATGTCAAAAGTAGGCACTGAAAGGCAACATATGCATGATATGACTAACATCATCATGCCAAGGTAGAGCAAACACCTTGGGGGGTAAATAGGAGTGGTCAGCGGCGTCTGAATCCGCTTCAGAATAGATATCTTCCTCTGGATTATAATCTGGAGAGGGGTGGGGAGGGTTTTCCATTGAACCCACCATGGAGCGATGTCTGCATGACATTGTGTTGCCGCGCAAAACTCTTTTCTTTTTCTCTACATGTTCAGCATGACTGTGTACAATATCTGACATGCATACGAAAAAAATATGGTGAGATTATGTAAGGAGAGCATGCAGAAATTTAGAGTGATGGTAACAACCAGTGGATGGATCCAAAAATAATGATAGCAGGCTGATGATTGCTTTAATTTAATAAAAAGACAGATGATGATTGCTTTACTATTTGTTTCCCACCCAAGATGAACAACATAGGCATACCCTAGGTGAACCAGATATTAGACAGAGATACTATTCATTGCTTCCTCGATATGTGCCCCACAACTAATTCAGAACTCAAGTTTGAACATTAATTTGGACCTGACTTGGAGTCCAAGAGGTGAACAGGACGATAAAGTAGCAGGTAATTTTAAGCAATGCATAACATAAACAGAATCAAAAGAGTGCGACCTCTCTTGTGGACCCGCGTACTCCTCAGGTTCATCTGCTGAGTCGATGATGGTGATGCCGTTGCGGTGGGTGCCGGCGGCAGGGAAGGAGATCTGAGGCGGCGAAAGACGGTCAGGAGTCGTGATGTCTCGTTTGGTGGATGTTTCTGTCGATGGAGCAGCTCAGGTGAGGTGGACGCCGTCGCGGCAGCAGCAGGACAAACCACACAAAGTTCCCTTCGACACCTACCTGTAACTGAAGTAATTCTGTAAGGGCTCATTTGGCTTGCATGATTCTGAAAACGCAGAGATAGGAAAAACACCGGAATAGGATAGGAATGCACATGGTAAATAGAGCATTTGTAAACACAAGATTTCTGTCAACTTGGGTGTTTGGTTTACAGGAATTGGAAGAGCAGATGAATGCAAAGAAACATGGCCAAAATAAAGTGAAACCATATGAAAGCGTGTACAGTTAGAATGTTATTCTGCCACTAATGCACTTTGTCTTGTTTTCATGCATAGGATTTTGAAAAGTAGGTCTAGGTGGATGTTTTGCTTCATTCCTTTCAACAAAATGCATGAATAATTGAATAGTAGAGTGCCATTGGAAAATTCCCTATTGCTATGTTTTTCCGTCGAACCAAAATAGCCCTAATGGATCGACATGAATGTATAGTAATAAGTGATGCAACAAGTGTACAACCTCTTTGCCGTAGCCGTGTCGACCTCAGCATCATTGGGTTGGTCACTAAAGCAGTTGAGGCAGAGGTGGCTGTCGGAGGTGTGGAGGAAGATCTGAGGAATCTGTAGACGGCATCCAGGGCACTGCTCTGTTGTGATGGATCGTTTTGTCGTTGGAGCAGCCCCGGTGAGCCGTAAGACGTCAAGGCTGAAGCAGCACAAGACAGACATCGTCAATCTCAAGTGGGATTCTAATAGCATCTACAATAGATGATGTAAAATAGATGTAAAATTTACATCACCAAAAACCACCTGACTACAACAGATGAGGTAAAAACTGTTGACTCTGAACTTAACTGTCAAAACTGAAATTTACTATGGAATCTGAATGTTACTGTCGAAACTAAACGCAATGGTAGCAGAGAGGCACTTGACATGTAATTTAGGGAGGGCCTACAGTTCATCTTCAACCTGCACCCCCTGAGCCGCCAGCCACCACCGGACGAACCGCCGGCCCCAGCGCCGCCTCGCCGCCCCGAAACAACTCCCCACCGCCGGTCCGCCGCCGCCCTGGCCAGCCCTATAGGCCCCCCGCTCCCCACCCTGAACCCTAAGATAGATAGTGGGGTACCTCTTCGGCGAGCCCCCGTCCCCGCTGCAGGTGGTTCTTCCTTAACTCCGGCGAGCCCCCCCACCCCCTAAAAATCGACTGACCCAAAAGTCGATTCAGTCGACTGAAGTGTAGCTAAATCGGAGCAGAGTAGCAGCACGAGCGAGGGGGAGAGCAGCAGCAGCAGCGCGAGCGAGCGAGCGAGAGCCGAAGCAGCAGCAGCTGGGCGAGCGAGCGATCGAGCGAGAGCCGGAGCAGCAGCAGCAGCATTGCGAGCGAGAGCCGGAGCAGCAGGTCCGGCTGGTATGGCCGCCGCCGCCGAAGGGGCCTCGCACTGGGGGAGAGACGCCATGGAGATGTCGCCCGCGGCGCCGGCTTCAAGGTAGCCGCTCCATAGGGGTGCGGGATGGAGCACCGTCGGCGCCGGGAGGTCGAGCTAAGGAGAAGGTGCGATGCGATGAGTGTACAACCTCTTTGGTGGCGCTGAGTAGGCCTCGGCTTCGTCCGAGGAGTCAGTGAGGATGCTGCAGTTCCGGTGGAGCAGGTTAAGGCGGCGCTGTGGGGATGGAGCAGCCGCGATAGACGAGGCGATCGTCAGAGCAGCTCCTTGGAGGTGGAGGACGGGGCGGCTGAACCGGCTGGACGACGGATCCTCATCCGGGGAGGTGGACGAGGGACGTCGAGCTGTTGCGGTGGACGACGTCGTCGGGGAAGAGGCTCCGGCTGGGCAGCGGTGAGGTGGCGGATGGAGGAGGGTCGGGTTTCGCGGCTGGAGCAGAGAGGTTATGGCGGCCTGGGATTTCGAATGGCAAAAAGGAGGCGATGGGAGGGGGTGAACCGTGACTTAGGAACACGCTTGTCCAAAATGCAGGGTGTGTTACAAAAGTATCCCCCACCGATTTGAACTAGCGGCCCTTTCGGCTCAGGGTTAGAAGGAGGATTTCGCATGTCGGGATTTGGCAGCTGAAGGGAGTTTTCGCGCGCGTTGTAATTTCGGGATAGCAAGGTGCGGGTTGTGAAGGCGCCAGTTTTGGGAGCACGATATCTGAATTTTCGGGATATAACAAGGCGCGGGTTGAATTTTAGGGACAAGCCTAACGTGTAATATTGTACTTGTACGTACCAAATCAATTCGCACTTCCCTCAACAAAAAAGAAAACGAAAAAAATAAAACTATTCACACCACACAAAGAGAGAGTCTTGCCCCGTTTTACTATAAAAATGCTATTCAAAGCGTATGAATCCATGTTATGTCCAATTAATTTTTTTCGCTTGGTGTATAATGCATGTAACCTACTCATACCAACATTTTAGTGCATTCCAAATGTCTATACTACCGCTGCAATTCGAACTGAATTTGAATTCGTTTCTCTATTTCAATAAGAATCTACAATCATGATTGTTGCCAACTTCAACCATCATTCGTCTATTACCTTAATAACACACCACATGATTACTATAGAGATAGATATGAACTATGTGTACTACATGAACTCGAATTCTATTTTTTGAATACACTTGATGTTGATTCCAAATAATAGTACATTTGATGTACTAACTATATATTCATAATCTAAACCATGTTCCATACGTGTACACTGTGTTTATCACACATAGTATAGTGCCCCGCCTCCAACATTATGACAAGTATTTAGACCTGAGCTGCAAAAGCCACACATTAGCCCAAATTATGATCAATGTTCTATATATTATACGTAGTACTAGCAAGATGCCCATGCGTTCCACAGAACATCAACATGATCAAGGGGAGCCTAGTTTGAAAATATGGAGAGGGGTGTGGGTATCTTTTTTCAAAATTGCCATAGTGCCCTTCCTATCCGTCAGATATAAATCGGACGGCCTATATTGCAGGATGGCAGGCACACCATCATCAACAACTCCGTTTTTATAAGAGTAGAGATAAAATATATTATATGTAGTATAACATGTTCATAACCACACCATGTGTATCACCGTTATATATATTCACACATGCGTCGGTTTAAAACACTATGATAAATTCTTCAAATATCCGAATTCGCTTTTTATAATGAAGTATGATCTCTATTCGTCTTTTACACCCACACAATCCTCTTATCTTTGTAGCTAGCTAGCGCTAACTTTCTCTTGTGCATGCACACCCCCGCATCCCTCTCCCCTCCCTCAGCATTCTCTAGCTCCATCGCGCAAATTCGTCTTTTCACTTTAGGTCGTTCACCCACGGTGTGTGTAGCCCCCCCAGCTCCTTCTTTACGGCACACATCGATCGATATGCCTCTCTAGCCAGGTGTGCCTAGCACAAAACACAAGCTTCCCCTCTTCTCTTATCACCGTCCATGCCTCACTCCCACCACTCTTTTCATCGATCTCGTACTCGCACACTCCTCCCCCTCGATATAGTATGACTCTCGCACCACCTCCTAGATGCATCCCTCTCTCTCTATCCTTCTCCCCGTGCCTCATTTGCTTCTAACACACACATGCATGTATACCGATCGATCTCCCAACATATACCTAGGTCGACTTTAACTATTCCCCCCCATCGATCGACGTACCTCACAAGTTATGTCTCTCATTTCTCTGACAAAGGACGATTGATCTTCCTATGTAGTTATGTCTGCTTACCACAGCCATATCGCCCCCTCATCATTCGTGCATGCCTCCTGACCCGTCTCTCACACGCACGTGCACAGACAGGCAGCCATCCCCTCTCTTATTGATATTGCAGGCGTGCTCTCCGGTTGCTAGCAAGCCTATCCCACCATTTGTTAGAAGCAACTCCACTACCACCCCCTCCAACACTCTAGCTCTGTCTCTCTCCCAACCTTATTCCTCTCCTACACATATGCATGGATGCCGATCGATCTCCCTTAATACATGAGGTAGATCGATCTCCCTTAATACATGAGGTAGGCCTCTCTCCTCCTCCACACATATACCAGCCATTGTACCTCTATAGTTAATTAGGCCTCCCTTCCCACCCCCACCACACACCGATAGTCGAGCGCTGTAGGTAGGTATCCATGCCACAGAGACAAACTGCACCTGTCCCCTCTCACGTTCCAGTAGGCTAGCCACTCTATATCTTTGACATGGGCACACACAAATTCGATGGCACTCTTTATCGATCGCGCGCGCGCACACACACACACACATCATCCCTCTCTTCGATTCTATGGACACCTCAAGCCGATGATACCTCCACTCTCTTCTCGTGGATCGCCCCCTCTATATATATGATATATCCATGACTCTATTTCACACACATTGCATATGTTACATTTTTTGATTGACCCCACCCCCCTAAAGAAAACTCTCACGAACCCACACACTATATCTCTCTACGTTTATATCTCTCTCACACAACCCCACGTAGGTGGTGTACGTATACAAGAAGAGAATAGGTGCACCATGCACGTACTCACGCTTCGTGCCCAGCCACACCCGCGTGGGTACACGGTGGAGCTCATTTCTGTACGAAATGGCAACCCACGTGCTAATTTGAACGCGTGTAGCGGTTGTTTACCTACAGAGGTCGTGTACCACGTGTGCACGAAACAAAGTTCGACTTGATGCGGTGGCGCGTTATTTTTAAATAAAGTTATATCGCTCAATGGCACGTACACAAAATATAAAACGATTTTTATGGAGAAAAAGGTAGTCCGCTCCACTATATACAATGGAGCCTGCCTGCCTGGTTTGTCTCTCTTCAGAGTATCTCACACAAGGCAGCGGTGGCCTCTCTCTCTCTCTCTCTCTCTCTCTCTCTCACCGTTGGTCACTGATCTGGCCGCATCCCGTCCGCCGGCGGAAAGGGAGGAAGTGCATCGTTTCTCTGTTCGACGGCGCCGAGGCAGCACGTCCCAATCTGCGGTACACGCCATTCTCTCTGACCAAGCTCCGGCGTGGTAGGGCCTACGCCACCTGCTCGCTGCCGCAGTATGGGTAGATTCCGCCCGCCGCCGCTCACCTAGTTACATCCTGACGACCTCCAGGTATCCCCTCCGGCCTTGCTCCACTGCCTGTCTTCCCACGTCGCTGCATGTGGATCTTCCATAGTTCTTTGCCCAAAATGTAGCTCGTCCGGCGTACTTTCCATATTGCAATCTCGTCCTCACACCGTTTTAGACAAACACAACTGTGTTGTTATCTTCCCTTAGGACAAGGAATATGCTTCTTTTTTGTCGTCGCATGTGTCATCAACTGTTGTTGGCCAGTAATTGTTTCCTTTCTACCTCTTTTTTGCAAACAGGGCTATCCATTTCACCTCGTTGCTATTGCGACCTTTTGGTGAACTGCACAAATCACTTTTTCCTTAAGAGTGTTTTGTGCAGTTCTACCAAAATGTCACACGGGCAACGTCTCTACATTTCAGTGCGACTGCACAAAGGGAGATTGGTTTTGCTCTATCCTCCTCATCCAACTCTGAGCCTAATCTTCTCCAACTAGTTAGTCTTAAGAGAGACTGCAAAGGTGACCGACTTCTATTTGTGTGTTTATTGTTTCATCAGCAGTCCTCTATTATCGTAATCACACTTAATATCTTTGGAACAGGGACGGTCAGCTCTATTTTAGTGGAACTGCACAAAATGATCGGAATTTTGCATGCTCCAGGTAGCTACTTTTTTCCCAACATGCCTTGTTGATTTAGACAGAGCTGGGGGGGCGTTGCTGCCAACGAAAGCATGGATCAATTTTAATTTAACACCTTCTCACAACTTTGTCTTCAGTTTTGATGTAAATATTAGCTCTGATTAGCAAGGAAGTTAGTTTTTTATTGTTTCCAAAAGAGCATCGATGGCAATACACACGAAACAAAAGCTGAAAGCTCACACCATTGTACAATTTCATGTCGCTGGAAAATTATTTGTATCGTACATCAATTATGTAAACAAATGCTGGAAGCTTGATAGCATTGCCAGAAGCCTCTTCCGCATCCGGGTCCATGTGCCATGCACAAAATTATACTCCTTCGTTCCTAAATATTTGTCTTTTTACAATTTTCAAATGGGCATATTTTAGAGTGTAGATTCACTCATTTTGCTTCGTATGTGTACTCCCTCCATTCCTAAATATTTGTCTTTCTAGAGATTTCAACAAGTGACTACATCGGAGCAAAATGAGTGAATCTACACTCTAAAATATGTATATATACATCCGTATGTAGTAGTCCATTTGAATCTCTAAAAAGATAAATATTTGAGTAGTCACTCGTTGAAATCTCTAGAAAGACAAATACTCCGGAGTATATTTAAGAACCGAGGGGGTAGTGCACAGCCACATGGGAGACTCAGACCGGTTGTTGCGTCGCATTAATAGTGAGTAATGAGCAGTCAAATCATAAGCCCCACCTTTCCCACTATAAGTTGCTCGGAAGAAGCAACCATCAATATGCTCTTCTTTGAATCCGCTCATACTACTCCATCCGTCACTGTTTATAGAGCGCGCTTCAGAAAAAGAGAAAATCTCTGGGACCAAGGCGACTAGCGATCGGCCTTAAAAATAGCATTGGTAGTTATAGCACGACATCTATTACTAGAGGAAATAATGCGTACACACATGCATGCAGTGCTTCCACCCCGGGTACACACATGCATGCACTTACTCCACTCCGTAGTACTACATCGAGAGAAAATTGCGGTTACCACGCCCTAATTAATTGAGCATTAAACCAAACGCGTCTAAAGTCTCTCTGGTGGTGGAAATGCATTGAGAGAAATGCATCATAATGAAGCGCGCCCTGTAAACTGTGACGGAGGTAGGAGTAGTATGAAGGTGCAAAACCAAGTACGCATATGGCCAGTCGGTCAATGCACCTCCTCTTGGCATATCACTGACATGTGGGACCAGAGTGTGAGCAAACCGATCTCAATTGACGGCAAAATGGCCAACCCACCATTCCTTGAGAGAGACGAGGAGCGAGAACACACAGACGGGCTTGCACGGAGGCCAAGATATATTCGAGCATGGTTGATCGATATCATCATTACATGTTGGGCTGCCGTTTTCCGCCCTTCTCCGGAATAAATGTGTACTTTATCAGAGATTAAAAAAAAGAGTACAGAGGCTCCACCATGCGGTTCTAGTAGTAGTACTACTCGTACTACTAAACCTTGCGCTTGGCTCTTCGCCTCTTCGTGAAGTCAAACAATGATGGTACTCCCCATGTTTGGTACTACAGTATATGCCTCTGGCAATATGACACCGAATGAACTGATGCATGTCCACCGCCTGGGCGAGGGTACGTTGCATTAGTCAAAAGGCATCTTGTCCTGCAAGCTTCTCCTCGTTCTGCGAGTTGACGGGACACACCAACAAGTAGTGTTAGTCCATACTCCCTCCTTTCCAGTTAATATGGCTTAATCTTTTTTGTGGGTAATGAGAGAGCTTTATTCATATATAAGCATTCTTAGGATGATCAGCCAAGACACTGGTCACTAGGAAGCGAGGTACACCGAAAAAAAAGAAGTAGGAAGCGAGGTGTTTCATCAAGCCAGCTCTCGGCCACATTCAAAGTGCAGCAAGCATGGTTCGCACAAAGATGCACCGCAAGGTTTGCTGACCTGTTTACATGCTGAATAACAAAAAAAAGAGGAAATATTACCGAGCGCTCCTATTTGTAACAGGATATGACCAAGAATTAAGCGAGAATTGTGGCGAATGTTCCATCCAATCAACTTCCATTATCACATGCGAGAACCCTCGAAGAGAACCAAATGTGTTGAAGATTGCTTTATCACATTTTAAAAATATAATAAGAGTGCAGACGCTCCTCCATCCGGTTCCTAGTACTAGTATAGTACATACCTCTATAGACTATAGTAGTAGTACTAGTACTAGTAAACTTTGCGCTTGGCTGTTCGCCTCTTCGGGAAGTGTAACAATAATAGTACTAGTATAGTGTATGCTTCTGGCAATCTGACGCCGAATTAACTGTTGCACGTCCACCGCCTGAGCGAAGGAGAGCTTGCATTAGTCAAAAGTTTCTACTTGTCCTGCGAGCCACCGCGCGCAAGCTTCTCCCGTCCTGCAAGCTTCTCCTCGTTCGGCAAGTTGATGGGACACAGCAAAGTAATGCTAGTCCATACTGCCTCCTCTCCGGTTAATATGGCTTAATTTCAAACGAGATAAATACACTGTCTGTCACTGTATATTTGTAAAAATACGGTCAGTGGACTTCATAATACGCTCATTGTGCTCAATATATATATTTTCTGGTGTTTATACGGTCACTAGCTCACCCTGGCTGAGTATGTGTGTGCATGCACGTGTAGGTTGAGCACTTGAGCATGACCGTGTGTGTTCCGTCGTGTGCTCGGACATGCATGCATTAGGGCGTCGAACGCGTGTTTGCGTCCATGTGTACGTGTGACTGTTGCATACATGTAGGGGGAGTACGTGTAGGGGCCACTAAAGGAGCAGTCAAATCACACAGTAAGTTAGTCAGAAGAAGCAACCATCATTTCACTCTTCAATGACACGTATGCAATATAAAATGGTAGATATTGAGAGAAAAAGAAAACCACTATATATACACTAGCAGGAGCCTAAGCTACAAGCCTGCTTGCTTGGGTTGCTCTCTTCACAAGCATAGAACGACGGTGGCCACACCGCTGGTCGCATATCCGGCCTGATCCCGCAGCTGGGGGAAGGGAACAATGTTCTGCGTAGACGCGGTCGACATCGGCGAGGGAGAAAATCCACAGTCGGTGCATCCCAATCGGGGGTCACCGCGGTATGGGCCGATGCCGCGTCCCAACCGCCCTTCTAGCTACAGCCCGACGTCCCAGGTAGTCCATCTTCCTTTTGGAGCCGGCTTGCTCCACTACCGCAGCTCCCCACGTAGCTCCATCTCCATGTCGATCTTTCTCTACTTCTACCGGCTTCTACTTGTGATGAGTTTATGTCTCATGAACTAGTGCCAGTACTATTATTCTAATCACACTTCTTCAATATCTTTGCCATCAGGGATGCCCAGTTTGATTTTAGTGGAACTGCACAAAAGCATCGTATGATCCGAGGGTGCCAGCCGTCTTTCCTTTGACATGTTCTACATGGACAGGAAATTAAATCCTGTTTAGGGTTTAGGGTTTAGGTCGTAGTGACCCCATCAGTAGTTTTTCTTTCGTACACGCTCTCACAACTTTTGTCTTTAGTTGTGAAGTAAATATTGGCTATGATCTGTGAATCATTGAGATGCATCAGCATGCGTGTTAGTTTTCCTTTGTATTTGATGGAATGTTGTAACGGGGCAACCTTGGAGTAGGAATGAAAATGGAGTGGAAAGTTTCCGTTTTTCCAGAGAAAAAATGGAAACGGAGAGAAACCAATGTTCCGTTTCATTGGATCGCGCCATTGAGCAAAACCAACGTTTAAATCACATCTGTCGCGTTCGTGTCTCACCCTCCTCCACGGCTCGACCCCACACGGTCGCTCGACATGCCACTCACCACAAACCGAGTATACGATAACTTTCCCGCCTGCTTGTCGATGGATCGCGCCATGGAGTACTAGTACTACTGGAAGAGATTGACGAGTTGGGGGAGGACAACTAGCTGTAGCATGGACTCCCAAGAACTTTTTACATGCATGTTGTGGTCGGCTATTGCGACCTTTGAACGCGGAGCAGTCGCGTGCACTAGGAAGCGGCGCGGGCGACGCTCTCTCGGCCGGCGCGCCGCTTCAATGCCGGCGCCAGTGAGAGGTCGCGTCCGCTCTGGCCGGGCATGAATGCGGCACTAACTGTTTCGGGCGGGAAGCACGCGCGGGTGATGAAGAGGGTTCGGGTTGGTCAGGAGCGGCCGTGGCAGCGGTCCGGACACCCGCAAACAAGAGATGTTGTACGTTAATATTGCCGCGTATATAATTAACAACGTAAATAATGTGCTAGTTGGACAAATATGATTGGAGATGGAGATGGAAATGGAATTTTACGTAAACACGGATATGCATGTCTATGTCTATGTGTGTGTGCGCAACGACTCTCGCGACCTGGAAGCGGGGGCGTGTTTTTGATCGAGTTTTCTTTCTTGGTACGTTAGAAAATTGTCCGCCAGTTTTTGTTTCTTTTTTCCGGGAACGCGCGTATTTTATTTAAAATCACTGCTATGGAGAGATTGTTTTACTCCATTATAGCCTCTTGTTTGATAGAGTTTCTTGCGTCTCGCTCTCTCACCCTCTCCATATGAAAACAAGATGACAGTGTCCACACTATCTCTCTCCTCACCGGTGGTCACAGATCTGGCCGAATCCCGTCCGCTGTGGGAGGTGAGGAGGTGCAGCATTGACGTTGTCGCCGCCGGTGATGGAGGAAGCCGATGTGCACCGTCCTCTCGGAGCCGGCGCTGGCGCGGACGAAGGTCCTCCGCGCCCTTGTTCACTGCCGTCGTGTGGGTAGATCCTGCCCGCCCGCCTAAGCGACATCTCGCCCACCTGAGGTGTAACTTCTTCTACTGGTCCAGCTCCCCAGGTCGCTGCATGCGGGTTTTCTTCTATGCGACTACTCCCCAGCTCCTCATGTATAGTAGCTAGGGTTCGTCGGCTGGTCCAACATCACCTACTATTATAGAGGAAATGCCACTCGAAAAGTTGTCCTGATTTATGCCTCGGTGGAGGTATACATGTTGTTTCGACAAAAAGTACATGGTGGTTGTGCGGTCATTGTCCATATGCTCCTATTGCTGCTGCTAATCTAATACTATCACTGGTTAAATGAAGAAATGCTTTTTTCTCGGGTATCCTGGTTTAGTTCCCATCAAGATAATCACGATGCTTCTGTTTGTTGGTGTACTTTTCATAATTCTTATTGACAATTGAGATGTCGTTGTTAATCTTGTAAAACAAAGTAACAACACTATATCCCTTTTTTATATTTTTGGAAACAGCGATGCGTATCTCCATACACGGGCATGTCTTCCTCAATTTTAGTGGAACTGCACAAAATTGGATGGCCATTGTTGTTCTGCCGCACTATCCTCTGCCACGTGGTTCTTCCTTCCTCGAGCTTGACTATTGAGAAGAAACAGACCACAGTGAGGATTTGTCGAACTTCATAGGTGCCTCACCCAAACTTGATGCCAAATGGATGATGCATCACCACGATGACCTATCGATGCTCATGGTTGCGCCTCATGGTTGCGTCAGCTGGTGAAGCTGATCGATTTTCAATGAAAAACAAGCTGTCTTCCGTCAATGCTCTTTGCTTGTTACCCACAAAGATGATATCCTTCGTTAGTTCACCTTGGTTGCGTTGGAGACGCAGTCGTCTTTCACGTTGGTACAATTTTATCACACAATTGGCTGTGAACCAAATGTTTCCTCGAAGAAGGATCGACGTTGGTACTAAGAGCATAAGTTTTGTATTGATTTCTAAGCCTTCTCACAACTTTGTCTCCAGCTCCCCTGTAATTTTATTTGTCCAGCTATTAACTTTGATTAAAAAAATGGTGTGGACTAAAAACCCGGATGGACGTAGTAGCCCTCCATTTTTATTTACTCCGCATATTAGATTTGACTGAAGTCATACTTTGTAAAGTTTGACCAAGTTTAGGCTGAACACAACAAACCATAATTATTAGAGAGGGCAAACTGTACATACTCTCAAACCTTTCCGATAATTGAAATTAAAATTCTTTATTTGTACACACTCTCACACGTTTCCGATAATTTGGCGCATGTGTGGTTGTTCACTTAAGGGAGGGTAGTGTACCGCACGTGAAGGACAGGAAGTGCGACCAGGACGCGTGGATCGTTAGTTCATCAGAAGTACTCCCTCCGTTCCTAAATATTTTTCTTTCAAGTGGTTTGCAATGGACTATCACATACGGATGTATATAGACATTTTTTACACTGTAGATTCACTCATTTTGCTCCGTATGTAGTCATTTGTTGAAATCTCTAGAAAGACAAATATTTAGGAACAGAGGGAGTAGTAGCTTTCTTCACTGGTACGTTAAATAAAGAGTTTCGTTTCGTACTTACACAATTTAAAAAGATTGTTATGGAGAGAATAAGAAAACCACTCCACTATATATTAGTCGTATACACGAGTACTATATGGACGCAACTTCATTGACTTTAGTGCACCTGCCTTTGGGTTTATGACAGGTGGGCCCAAAACGTGGCTGGTCCACCTGTCATACAGCCAAAAGCAGGTGCAGTTAAGGCACCGGAGCTCAGTCCGTACTATAGTATATATATAAGCTGGAGCCTCAGCGCTTGTTCACTAGGGTTTGCACTCTCCACACTCTCGCCGCACTATATATATATATACACACACACACGCTGGAGGCTCAGCGTTCCTTTGCTAGGGTTTGCTATATTCACTGTCTCTCACCCTCTTCACCAAATCTAAACAAGACTGCGTTGTGGCCTCTGTCTCTCTCACCCCCCTCACAGCTGGCGAAGGAGGTGTCCGGATCCCGTCGCACCGGGAAGGGGAGGAGCTGCAGCGTTCACTCTATCGCCTTCGGCGAGGGAGGCAATCCACTGCCGGCTGCGCTTTTCTCTTTCACCCAGCGCATGTGCGGGAGGGCCACCGACCCCTTCTTCCCCGCTGCCGTACGTAGTGTGGGCAGATCCGACCTCCCGCCGCACGCCTTGCCACATCCCGACGACCCTAAGGTATAAGTTTCTTTGAAACCGTCATTGGTCTAGCTGCATGCTGATCTTTTTCAATTCTGTAGTCGAATCTAGGTCTTGGTTCAAAGAGGAAAGAAGGGTGCGGTGGGGTGGAGCATGAATCTAGGACGTGGTTCAATGAGGAAAGGAGGGAGGGAAAGTAGTATAGACTAGCTATCCAGCCACTTTGTTGGTTGAAAAGGGAAAAAGGGGGTAACCCAGTACACACATCTGTAAGGAACCGAACTCTCTGTTGAAAAGGGAAAGAAACTGTGGGGGGGGGGTCGGGTAGTTTGTGCAGGACTAGATCTGCTGCCCTCACATCGGAAAAAGTTTCAAAGAGAACAAATATGGGACCAACGCAGATATGCTGCTTGGCTACATACTCTGCATCACCCATTTATACGTGTGGACGCACATGGTGCTGGCATGTCCCATGTCCCATCCACATGATCGTGCGGTGTGTTTTGAGATGTTGTGCTACTTGTATTGGTACTGTTTTAAATAAATGTTGAATTGAAGCTATTGTATTTTAAGCAATGCCACTCTCAGAATTAACTAGTGAACTATTTTAAGAGAATTTCTCTGTTAATATGAATCAATGCAACCGTTTTAGAAATGCTACTGTCCTATACTTTGTTTTCCATCAAGATAAGGTAGATGCTTCTTTTTGTGGCCGCATGTTTCATCCTCCTTTATTGGTAGTAATTGTTTCCTTTTTTGCCTCTGTTAAATCAGGGATATCTATTCAACTTGTTGCTGTAGCAAACTTAAATGTCACACTGGCGACTTTACTTGATTTCAGAGTAACTGCACAAAACGAGATTGGATTTCCTATTCGTGTTGGCAGATTCGTACGTGATCTTGTGTGCGTCATGACAGGTTGGTACTTGCCTTCATCCACATGATCATGCAGTGTGTTTTGAGATCTCCCCTGGAACTGTTTATGCTTTTTGTTAATCTAATGGCGCTGGTAAAATTAAGCAATGCCACTCTCGGAATTAACTACCGAATCTTATTTCAAAACTGCAACACTTGTTAGGGATTGGCGGGATTACCATTTTTGTGGCTGCATGTTTCATTCTCCTTTATTGGCCAGTAATTGATTCCTTCTTTGCCTCTGTTAAAACAGGGATATCTATTCAACTTGTTGCTATTGCGACATTTTGCTTCGCTTAATTTTGGTGGAACTGCACAAAATGAGACCGGATTTCCATATATGTGTTGAGATCTCTCTGAGGTCTTCCTCACTAGTTGTTTCAAATCTTGGTCTTGAAAGGTCAGTACCGACTTTCCTCAGAATTAACTACTGAATCTTAGTTCAAAACTGCAACACTTGTTAGGGATCGGCGGGAGTACCATTTCTGTTGGGGATCGGCTGGAGTACATATTTAAGAAATGCATTGTTCAGATAATGTCTCTGTTATTATATATCAGTTACAGTGTTTTACAAATGGTACTATCCTGCTTTGTAGTTCTTTCTACATGTTTAACCAAGGTATTGTTAAGATAATGTCTCTGTTAAAATGAATCAGTCGCATTGTTTTAGGAATGATACTTTTCAGCTTTGTCGTTCTTTATACATGTTGAAACAAGGCATTATTAAGATAATGTCTCAGTTAATATGAATGAATCACACTGATTGAGAATTGCTACTCTCCTGCTTTGTTTCCCATTAAGATAAGGTACATCAGTAGATGTTTTTCTTCTGGGAGTACAAGTCATCAACCGTTATTTTTCAGTAATTGTTTCCCTTATACCTTTTGTTGCTTACAGGGATATCAAAATTAAAGCTCGGTTTTATTCCGACTTTGATTTTAGTTGAACTGCACAAAAGGAGCCAATGTGTCTAAGGCAAACTGCTGTATTAGTGGGTTCAGTTGGTCTTACCACTTTGCAGAAAGAAGCAGTCACTATTTGCGCTACATTACACAAGGAATGATCGAGAAGCTTTACAGAGTATTAGTAGACGCTGGTGACATGACTAGTCTGCAGAGAGCATAGGAAACTCTACAACACGTGGAGTGCACTGGGCAAAAAGTGCCCAAACAAGTACAGGAAGCCATGACAGGACTCCAAATCTGTCAATGTCATTCTAAGCAACAATGATGGGGCATCTCGGTATGGTAATCTGTTTACCGTACTTTCAGTTTGTTAGTCCACCGATTGGTGGGTTGACACTGGGCCAGTATTCATGTGTGTGCTGCTGTGTCTTTGTTTTCTTGCAGCATATAAATACGATATCCATAGGGATGCTCAGCTTGATTTTAGTGGAACTGCACAGAATGTCCAGATGGTTTGTGTCCTCCATAATACTTCATCATGCACAATACATCGAATGGTTCTCTAATCATTCGTCGTCACCTTGAGCCACCGGACTATATGTTTGAATGGTGCTGCCAGCGTCGGCCATTAAGAAGGGTAAGAAGAAAGACAAAAAGAGAGATGGCTGCTTTACTTGTGGTTCGGAGGAACACTGGGCAAACAAGTGCCCAAACAAGTACCAAGAAGCCAAGACAGGACTCCAAGTCTGTCAATGTCACTCTAAGCAACAATGATGGGGCATCTGGGTATGGTAATCTATTTACCGTACTTTCAGTTTGTTAGTCCACCGATTGGTGGGTTGACACTGGGGCCAATATTCATGTGTGTGCTGATGTGTCTTTGTTTTCTGGCAGCATATAAAAACGAAATCCACAGGGATGCTCAGCTTGATTTTAGTGGAACTGCACAAAATGTTCAGATGGTTCGTGTCCTCCATAATACTTCATCACGCACAATACATCGAATGGTTCTCTAATCATTCGTCGTCACCTTGAGCCACCAGACTATCAAATGACAAACTGATGACAAACCCTGCCCATTCCACAATCATAGGCATTACATATTTTGAATGGGAAAAGCTTGTCAAAGTTGACATTAGTTTAATATACTGGAATTGGAAAACCTTGTCAATTTTTGCTCATTGATGTTAGCCAGAAGACATGCATTTGATATTTTTGAGTGGGACGCCCTTTGCTGTGAGCAACGTCGATCGTTTTTTCCTATTCCTGTCTTCAGTTCAGAAGTAAATATTTACTCTACTGAGATGCATAGTCACATGAATGTTGACTTATGTAAGATATTTTAAGAGTTTGTTCTGAATATTGTCTATGTAATGTCAGGCCTTGTGTTTGATTGCAAAGTTGAGCTTGGAATGTTCTGGCATGCGGCATCACGAGCTGTTCACCGTGCCTCGAGAATAATGCTTCGTATTATTTTGCATGTCGATCTAATGCCAGTGATTTGCTTGTTAGGAAGATCATCCTCTTCTATTGTTTCCGTTCTTAAGAAGTTCATCGTCTTATGTTTCATTCATAGCCTATACGACAAGTCGGGTAGGTTAGACGTGAAACCATATGATCTTCCGAGCAACTCATCATCTTAGGCCGTGATTGGATCGTCGTTTTCCAACCAAAACCGCTTGTAAAACTGACGCTTGTAAATAAAAGCAGATGGTCTCGGGCGAAGCGCTTGGTTGGTCGATTTCGACTAGTAAAATATACACCGGTCTCTCAAATTACACGCGTAACCCGCCGGTTTTACTTATAGACCTCGGGCCCTCGGTTTCATTACGCCTGTATTTTACGCGTTGTTTCCGATGACGAGTAAATTACACTTGTATCTTAATATAGGTGTGAAATAAACCAGAGCTCCCAAGTGTGGCCTTACCGTTTCATGCCGTCTCAGTCTCTCGAAGGTGCTCATAGGTGTCCGATGATCCTGGCTTCCTGAATGAGCAGCGGGCGCTGTATCAGATCATCCGTAGGGCCCGCGAGGCCCTCTCCATCGTCCTTCGAGTTGTTGCGCTCACCGTGGTGCCGAGCATTGTTAACATGGTCAATGAACATGAGGATTCAGGAGATTACTTTATTTTGACTGGATGACAGTAGGGACCCACTAGGGCCATAGCCGTACGTACGCAAGTGCCTCCTTATTATGTACAACTATATTTTTTTGCTTCCTCCTGGTTTCCTGACATCACGGTCCCACACCATTGTCAACCTATGTAGTCAATATAAATGAGAGAATTGCACAAGGTGCAGCCGACAGCTGGGACCAAGCAGCTCGAGCAGCATTTGTGTTTTTGAGGCGTGAGCACTGCAGAGTTTTTCTTGGCGATGTTTTCGTTGTTGTTCAGAGGAAAGCAGGGTATTAACTGGGCGGGCTATGGCCTGTCTAGCCTAGGACAGATATCCAGCCCAGATATTAATTTTTTTCAAGATGAAAATGGCTAGCCCAGCTATACGTTTTTTTGAGGAATACCCAGGCAAGGTCAACTTGTTATTCTCCGCCCCGCTGGGCTGCAAATCTTTCCTAGGAGGGATGCATTAGGCTTAACAGGGAAATGGGCTTTAAAAAATAATAAATAGGATGTAATTATAAAAACTGGGCAGTAACTATAAAAAATGCACCAAGCACGAAATTAGTTTATAAAATATTATTTATGGATTTTAAAAATCTTAATTTTTAATTGTTGCGCGCGCAATGTTTTGTTAGATTTTTACGCAATACAAATTTATATTTAATCTGACTAGAAATTTCGGGATAATAATATTTCGGATCCCATCAAAATGTGGGAAATTTTATTGAATTCTGTCTTGAACGGTTGGTTGAAATTATTAATCGTTGTCCTAGCTAGAAAATGGGTTGTACTTTTAACAAACTGTAAATGGGCCGTAGTAAATTTCATTAGAATTCAAAAATGGGATGTACATTCTTACAAATCGCAAATGGGCTATAAGTTCTCTGCCACACACTTGTGGGCCTACTAAGTTGACGCGTCCCCTAAAAAAAGAAGTTGACGCGTATGCAAGGCTTTGTCAACTTATTATAGTCAACACACGGTTCTAGCAGCATTGGCCGTTGGATGTCCATCCAACGGATGCCGTGCTTCTTCTTCAATCTCGGATATTCTAGCTTCACCCGCCCAGAAAATGATTCCTCCCCCTGACATCTGGGGCGCACCGTTTCGGAAGCTGACCTGTGGGCCTACTAAGTTGACGCGTACCAAGGGCTTTGTCAACTTAGTCAATATGAATGATTCTAGCTGCAGTGACCGTACGATGTCCATCCAACGGCCGTAGTGCTTCTTCAACCTCTGGTCTTCTTGCTCCAGCCGCCCAAAGCAGTACCGGTCGTGCCGCCTGCTCCTGCCTCCCGTGGCCGGCTGTGCTGCCGTGGAGGCCTCACCGCCCCTACTACTCCCACCGCTGGCCAGGCCATCCCTCCACTCACCCACACCCCCTATTATTCTGCGACGACGGCAACCTCACACCGCAGCCGAACCAGTGAACCGTCGTACTCCTCTTCACGCGGGCTTCCACTGCCGCGTCTTCCCCGGCTCCGCGTTGTCCCCTTCCTAGGCCTCGCCGTCGTCCACCGCCCTGGTGCTCTTGGCGCGGCGTGGTCAACGTGGTCAAGAAATGGCTTCCATCGGACGTGGACTGTACGTGGAGAGGCTGACAGCTGGGTCCACGGCCGCAGCAAGGAAGTGCCTCCTTATTACGCGTAAAATAATTATTCCTCCACCTGACAGCGGGGACCCACCGGACGGGCCATCGTATTTCGCAAAAAAATGTTACCGCCGCTGACAGCTCGGACCCACCAGCTATATCTTCACACGCAAGGAAGTGCATCCTTATTACGCACAAAAAAATGAACACTCCCCCTGTTAGCTGGGACCCAGTATAGTGGCAGGCTGATTGTGGGCCTACTAAGTTGACGGGGACGGAGGGCTTTGTCAACTTAGTCAATATGCACGATTCTAGCTCTAGTGACCGTACGATGTCCAACCAACGGCCGTAGTGCTTCTTCAACCTCTGGTCTTCTTGCTCCCGCCGCCCAAACCAGCGCCGGTCGTGCCTCGTGCTCCTGCCTCCCGTGGCCGGTTGTGCTGCCGCGGAGGCCTCACCACCCCTACTACTCCCACCGCTGGCCAGACCATCCCTCCACTCACCCACACCCCCTGTTATTCTGCGGCGACGGCAGCCTCACACCGCAGCCGAACCAGTGAACCCTCGTACTCCTCTCCGCGCGGGCTTCCACTACCGCGTCTTCCCCAGCTCCGCGTCGTCCCGTTCCTAGGCCTCGCCGTCATCCACCGCCCTGGTGCTCTCGGCGCGGCGTGGTCAACGTGGTCAAGGAACGACTTCCATCGGACACGGACTGTACGTGGAGAGGCTGATAGCTGGGTCCACGGCCGCAGCAAGGAAGTGCCTCCTTATTACGCGCAAAATAATTATTCCTCCACCTGACAGTGGGGACCCACCGAACGGGCCACCGTATTTCATGAAAAAAACATTTCCCACTGACTGCTGGGACCCACCAGCTACATCTTTGCATGCAAGGAAGTGCATCCGGGCAAAAAAAATGATTCGCCCCCTGACTGCTGGGACCTACCAGCTACATCTTCGCACGCAAGGAAATGCCTGACAGTCGGGACCCACCTGGTCGAAGCGTACGTAGCGTTGTCATTCTGGTCGCGAACGTGTACGTACATACTGGTCGATGTAGAGGCGCGCACGTGTCGTAGTAGAGGCGCGCACGTAGCATGTACACGCACGTACAACGACCAGTGTGCAAGAAAGAAAATACGGTCACGTACGTACATACGGGCAGGGTCTCGAACGCCTACTCGCGCATATGTACGGCCAGGGCTCGTGTACATGGCTGGGTCGGAACGGAGAGCCAACCGGCTGGGTCGGAACAGAATGCGTCGTCGTGTTCATCGGGAGGGCTTGGACGGAACAGCCGATGGAAGCGAGGCCTGGCGTACCGCAGAACGGAGGAAACGTCCTTGTGTTCGACCAGCCACGGTCGAAACGGGATCCTGTTCATCGGGAGGGGTCTGGCGTACCGCAAAACGGAGGAAACGGACCTCCTACGGTCGAAACGGGGGTCCTGTTGATCGGGAGGGGTGTGGCGTGCCGCAAAACGGAGGAAACTGACTTGTGTTGGAGCGCTACGGTCGAAACGGGGGTCCTGTTCATCAGGAGGGGTGTGGCGTACCGCAAAACGTGACTCCATGGGATACTGTTCATCTCCACCGTCGACCCCCTCCAGCCTCCACGGGCTACTGTTCATCCACCGTCGACCTCCTCCAGCCTCCACCTGCGACTGTTCATCTACGGGCTCCTGTTCATCTAGCCTCCACCGCGCGCTAGTCCACCAGCTACTGTTCAACCAGCCCTCTCCACGGGATCTTGTTCAACCACCCCTCCATGGGCTACTGTTCATCCAGCCCTCCACCGTGTATTGTTCATCCATCCCTCCACGAGGTGGTCCTGTTCATCCAGCCCTCTACAGGGTCCTGTTCATCCAGCCCCAACCGGCTCGATCGATGGGGTCCTGTTCATCCAGAGGCAACACCACGGGGTCCTGTTATCCACCCCCACCGGGAACCGTTCATCCAAACCCCCCAAGCAACGCTCACTCTTCATCCAGATGCAGCATCGATTGGCTTCAGTTAGTAGCAGTAGCGAAGGAATCGCTCGATCGGGTTCAGTTAACAGCCATCGATCGATCGCTCGGGTTCAGTAACGCGTAGCCTGCAGTGCAATCGCTTGGGTTCAGTTAGAGCCCAACACCTCGCACCCACGCGCGTGCATGTACGAGATAAACGTGTATCGCTCGGCCCCGACCACCCACCGTAACCGGGAACACCCCGATATTTTCCTCGCCCTCGCTTCTACCAGGGTTTTTTCCGTCATGGACGACCCAAAGAATGTCATGCAGCTGCGTCTCCGGCCCGCACAGGACGAAAAGCCCATTTTCTGTCATGATTTTTTGTCATAGAAGTAGGACCCCACCACATCTATGATGATACCGGGTTTTGTCACAATTATCGTCATAGAAGTGTCATAAGTATGACAGAATTTTTTTTCGTTCGGCCCAAAATGTCACGGATGCGTCTTTTTTTTGTAGTGATATTGTAAGCATGTGAAACATTGTTCAGTTTCTAACTCCCAAGTAAGATAGACATCAGGGATGTATCGACCCTCAAATGATGGAATGTTCAATTTCAATTTAGGAACATGGTCATAATCGGTGGTGCAGCCCTACCGTTGCGATTATAGGCATGAGGACGACCTGGTGGTGGTGCTAGTGGTTGCACATAGTTATGATCTCATCCTCGTAATCGGCCTCGTAAACGTCCTCCTCATTGGCAGCAGCAGGAGGCACAGAAGCATTGTTGTTGTTGTTGTTGTCGCTGTTGCAGAGGTGCGACAGGTGCAACCGGTGGTGGTTGTGGAATACACGCGAGCAATTCATTATACTTGTTATCGAGCTTTGTTTCGAACATCTTCTCAGTGCGATCTATCTTCTCCATGGCCTCTTCAAAACTGTTTAGCGCATCTTGCACCTGTCCACTAATCATTTGCTGAAATTTATCATGTAGCTGTTTGTGCGTCATGTTCTTCCAGTCAGTCTCGTCGGCTTATGATCCTGCCATGGTTAGCAGCAATAGAAACACACAAGAATATGATCCTTCAGACTACTAGGAAGTGGTGGTGGTGTGTCACAAATCCGTCAAGCGAATCTCAAAGTCTTACCAGTTCTTACCAAGCAGTAGGCGGTGATCGGCAACCGTTGTAGTCAAAACTCTCAAAAGCTTGGATATAGCGATTGCCAGGTGGTGTCAAATGCACGACATAGATGTATGTGGAGCTGGGATGGCTTATAATATGGTAGCAGAAAGGTCAGCAATAATCAATTCAGAGATGCAACGTTGAATAAACGCTCAACGATGGTCCTATGCTGGTCCTAGACTAGACCGTACTAGAGATGCGAGCCTAGAACACTAACAAAATCATGGCACTATACGTAAAACAAGGGAAGAGCACACTCTGAATCTTTTTTTTCTTTCCACCATTTTTTGGCACTTTTTTCCTCTCTTTTTTTCCTCCGCAACAATTTTTTCGAAAAAGTCTACAAATGGTCAAAAAATTGCATAGCCAGAATTTTCCAGACTTAGTTTCTTTTTTGAGTTTGGAACTATTTTTCTTCTACGGGTGGCACGAAAGTTGGGGAGTCCGACTTGGTCACGACTCGTAGTATGTCATGATCTTGAAATCGAAAACAAAGCAACACATACTGGACTCGGACTAGGACTATGGCGGAGATTGGCGAATTTGTGATGGAGGTGGACTCGGATTAGCGTGATGGCGGCGGATATGTGGTATATGGCAGCGGCGATGACGATGGTGGTATATGGCAGCGGTGACGACGATGGTGGTATATGGCAGCGCTGGTGACGATGGTGGTATATGACAGCGCTGGTGATGATGGTGCGACAGCGGCGTGACTACGTGAACAGAACTCGAAACTCTAATAAAGGACTAGACACTAAGACCAGCAACTTGACACGACGATGCAACCGCAAATTCAACAAAGCAAAACTCTAAAAAGAATATGCAAAGGCTCAGATTGGTTTGGATATGATGAACTAACCCTAATTTTTTTGGCTTTTTCGTGGACTATAGGTATGAAGAACATACTCGACCTAAACTACGAAAACTGGAAAATCTCATCAAGCAACCTGGAAATCTGATACCACTTGATAGAGGCGAAGGTGTCCCGATGTTTCGATGAGATAGCTATCGTTTTCTGTGGGAGTCGACTTTGACGATCCGACTACGAATGTACGAAGACGTCGCGCCTTAGCAATCACTAAACCAACTTTCGAGGGGTTATTGACCACGCCAGAGTACGATCAACCTGACCACGGGGGTCTATTTCCTGCGAGCAAACGAAGAACAAGCAAGAAACTGAGATTGCAACCTGGATATTTCAAATATAAGAGGAAAACTCTATTGATGAAAGTGGGGTTCTGTGACGTCTTGGTATGGTCGTTGAACACAAACGAAGTACGTGAGTTGCAACTATAGCAAACTTTAATCTAAACAAAACTCAAAGTTTAAACGACGCCCTAAGGGTTGTATATATGGAGGAATAGGGGGGAATTTCGTGACCCCTTGGAGGAGGGGTCTGAAACCAACCCTAATTCTATTTCCCCACACATACGGACTCTAAAAACAACCTAGAAAGTTGTATTCCGAAATTACATGGGCCTGACCCAAAAATAAGGTGGCGCAGCACCTAAAATAAGCTATGGATGAAATTTATGAAAGGGCATATGTATATTTCGTCCATGTCCTTGTATGTTATCAAGGAGGCTTCAAAGTGCTGAACTCTGCACTAGAAACGCCGTTCTGGTTCCCTTCGCGCGTGCCTTCATCTCCATGCTTGATCCTGCTCCAGTGTTCATCTCTCTTTTCCATGCTAAGCCCTTCATTAGTAATCAACACAAATGTATCTAAGTTAGGCAGCATCATATTCTCATTAACATTAGAATTGTTACCAAGAAACGAAAGTACCTGGTAATTCAATTGGCGTGCGCGAGGAATAATAATTGGTCCAGTATGTATAACATCAGGGGTTGTGGGTGTAACAATGGTATTAATGTCCTCATCATGCTGCCATATCATCCCCCTCCTCTCTTTTATCTTGTTGTTACGTTGGCAGTAGAGGAGGCTAGAGGAGTGTGGAACCTGCTCTTCATTGCTTTTTAGCTCTTATTTTCCTTAGATTTTTATTCCCCTAGCGGTATAGGCGAGGTGGCATCTGTGATGATGCATTGGAATAAGGTCTCTCCGGCCTCTCCATACCTCAATGCCATCAAATTCAGCGTCAATGAAGGGCCTGCAAGAGTAGGTGTTGTCAGATTAGTTAGTTCTTTTCGACTCTTGACAGTTGGTGTGTCTATGAAGGAAAGAAATTGGTTGTTTGGTTTTGCCACTTCGATCTCTTCATTCGTTTTGTTACAACAAGTTCTAGGTTCTAAACCCTGGGAATTGGTGGTGAAGAATTGTGAGACTGCACTGCATGGGGTGCTGCCCCAACTGATGTTTTTTGAACACCTACAAATGCCATCTCCACACAAGGCTTTGAAGACCGCAATAGCAAGTCATTGCGAACAATGAGATCTAGTAGTTGTTTGTATCCCTTACTATCTGTTTATTGTATTTTCCAAGCTCCGGCGGATGGCGAGCAAGCAAAGAAAGAAGATGACCAATATGTTTTTTAATGTAATTTCATTTTTTTACAGGCCGTTTGGTATCTTGTTTGTCCTTCGTTTGTATTGTCTACTATTTTCCTTGATAAATATCATATATGAGGTGCCCTTTGGGTGTCTTTTCTAAAGAAGGTATACCCGAGGTCCCACCTCAATTCTACGTGGAACTCCACATGGACGGTTAACAAAAGACAATGACAGTCAACACAAGTGAAGGTCAACAAAAGTCCAAACAAGCCACCATGGGTCCAATCAAGTCATCGCAGTCAGCAAAAGTTCAAAACAAATCTTCATGATCATCAATAGGTTAAAGGATAAAGAGCACCTAAAAGAACAAGTGAAAGGAGCAAAGAAACCAAAGCCAAGTAAGAAAGCCTTTACGTGGTGAAGAGAATTTCCCCTTCATGGGCCATAACTCCCCTCCTACGATTTTATTTAATAATATGGCTGCATGCATCGATTGATGCAGAGGCCAGGGGTTATCCTTCTTTTCCAAAAAAAAAACTAGAGGCTCATAGGCCAATGAATAAATTACCTAGTTCTACTCTCCCACCTTCTTCTTTCCAGGGTAACTTTGGTCATTTGTCAAGGATCCCTAGTCATATAACGCACCCCATGCAGTGGTGGACCTAGAATCGCACGCTTGGGGTGTCACAGTTCAAAGTTTACACTAAACATCATCATAATCTCAACAAATAGTCTAAAAATAGCAACAACTTGATGGATATTTAGTGTTAAGTATATAGTAGCAAAATTTATTTTACAACTTTGGAGGGAGTGCCAGGCACCCACGGCACCCCCACTAGATTCGCCACTGCCCCCATGAGCATGTAAATCGTTCACTCTCTAGTTAAATAAACTCCAGAGGAGAATCTCCCCCTCCTTAAGAGTTGAGGCTCGACCGGAGGCTGAGAGTCATGCTCCGAGAAACTTAGGGCGTGTTCGGAAGCCCTCCATGGCCAGAAAATCTTCAACTCCGACGCCACAAATCTAGGACCAGCTTCTCGCAGTCGATCCCGGATTGAGCGATCTGTTCGGCGTCACGACTTCTCGCTCGGACGAGGTAGCGAGCTTGAAGCCCATAAAATCACCCCTTTGTGGCCCATCAGGAGCAGGCTAAGCAATCCAAAAGGTTTGGAAAAGATGGGCTGGGCCATAGGCCTGGTGGGGGAGGGACTGCCCGCGACGACCTGGAGCGAATCGGTACGTGATGCTTTGGTCGAATGAGTCACTTGGCGGTGGCAGGGCAACATAATTCTCTTCAACTCCAGCTTCCTCGTTTTTGTGGAGCTCGATTTTTCTCACTCCACCGCTCCTGCAAATTTGCACTGCACCGTTCGCCCGCTTCTTTTTTGAATAACCAGGAGTTGACCCGTTCGGGTCTGCTCCGGGCTTGGAGGTAAGGATTTGAGAAGCCAATGGGCTACCGAACACGCTCTTAGTATGGCTCAAACTACGGGAAGCCGTGAGACTTTGAAAAAAGTAACACTCTAATTGTTTGGTGCGCCGAGCATCACTCTCAATAACTCTGCTCATAGGGCGTATGTTGTGCTTCGATGAGCCAATCTATTTAAAAAAATATCGTTGTGTCACTTTATCGGTGCACAAGGACCTTCTCTATCGTATACACCCTCTCCTATTCAACCATACCTGGGAGCTCGCACGACTGTAGATTTTTTTTTTTTTTTTTTGTGGGTAGTCGAGAGAAATATTTCTGCTGAGGCATAACATGCGCCATACAGTAAGCAACACACACACATTGGACATTCCTGAACAATACATAGCTATACAGTCACTGGCCTGTCAAGAGGAGTGAATTAATACTAGTGAAATTACGCACACAAAAATCGACAGACAAAACGAGAAATGCACCAACACCATGCCGTGTACGCGTGCAGCAACAAGCTAGCAGCGAAAGCTCTTTCCCACCAAGTCGCGGCCCCAGTCGCGGCATGTACGATAATGTCATCCATCTACGTGTCTCTCTGTGGTCAGTAGGAGAACTGCAGGTTGCTGATGAAGGACTGGCCGAAACCCCAGTTGGGCGGCACGACGTTCGGGAAGACGATGGTCTGGCCGCCGGTGGTCGTGACGCCGAAGGTGAGCTGCTGCCCGGCAAGCCCCGCGAGCGACTGCCAGTTTGAGCCCCAGTTCCTGCTCATGGGCACCTCGCCGGTGGTGGCGCTCTTCACCCAGACCGCCTTCACCGAACCGCTCCCGGCGACGTTGGTGACGAGCACCAGCTCAAAGTAGTTCTTCCCGTTGATGGTGAAGCGCACCCCGCCCTGCTTCACGCACGACACGCGCTGGTAGAGCACCGGGATGATGCCGGCCTGGTAGATGCCAATCTGGAGCCATGCTGGCTGGGCCATGTCGAAGTGCGCACGCGGCGGGTTGCACCAGCCCCCGTTGTCGCTGGGGAGCGCGTAGTTGGCCGGGCAAAGGTTGGTGGTCGTGACTGTGACGGAGGCGCCCTGCCGGCAGTTCCGCGGGTCGGACTGGGAGTCGCATGCAATCTGGAAGCACTGCCCGCACGACGCGCCGTCGCTGAACATCGCGGAGCTCAGCGCCGCTGTGTTCGTGCCGTACCCCGTACTGTAGAGGTTACCGTACCCGCACGCGCCGCCTGCAGACACATACGAACGCAGCGCACACATCAAGAGCAAGCACCATTAGATGCAGTTCAGCATTAACTGGACGACCGAACATCCGGGTACACCTGCACGGATCATTAGGTTACGTACCCATGGTGCCGGAGGCGTCGCTGCCTCCGTAGAACGTGGCCGATCCCGTGGACCAGCCCGCGTAGGTCGGCGCGACGAGAAGCGTCGTGACAATCACGACGAAAGCGGCTAGAGATTTGGACGCCTCCATTGTCATGGAGCCTCAGCAGAAACGAAGCTAATTAATCAACGAGGTGGTGAAGGTGACAAGCAATTATGTGTGCTCCTGCTTTGCTTACTGGCGTAGTTCTTATATAGGAACTGTGTATGTGTGAAAACGAAAGCATCAGGAAACTGAATCGCACGCAGGGCACGTGAGGTGGTGCAGCTACAGTTGCGCATCGATCAGATCGATGATGCCCGCGCGGCTATCTCGCGAGGCTTTTAAATTGCAGTAACATGGTCAAGGCTTTTCTTTTTTACGAAGATTCTGATCTGCATTAACTTGCATCCGATGCATGTCACTGTCCGCCGCTCGTAGTGTTACATATCTTCCGATGGAGGATCCGATCGAGTGAAATGGACGGTTATAAACAAGCTGAATCCCGTAGCGAATGATCCGTGGCGATTGTTTATGTTTATCATATCGGAAGGTTGACATGAGAGTTGCACTATTAACTTATTGAGTGGGCCGGCCGGAGACGCCCGGTCGATCAGCCAGACTTCCTGTGCGTATCCCAGATCCAACGAATCCACACTCTCTCGCGACCAGATTGAATGTACCGGGGCAGCGTCGACGCTGAACCTCAAATAGCCTTCAAACGTTGCACCGAGCTCTTCGGATGCATTTTGTCATCTAACTTCGATTCGTATTTGTCGGTGGACGTGTCCATCCGTTCACTTTTGCCGCAAATCGGAAGCAAACCAAGGGCATTGCGGAAGTCCGGATCTCATCATGTATGCGTCCGACAAGCGGTCCTATCCAGAATCCCTCCCGCGTGCCCGCTACCGCTCCAACCGTCCTTTCGGAAAAAGGAACCGCGTTCTTGCCGGTCCAGAGCGGACACGACCGCTTTGCAGCATGTGGGGCATTGAAGGTGCATGCCGGCCGAGAGCGTTGGCAGCGCCTATTCGTTCATGATGCTTTTGCTCGCTCACTCCCCGCGTTCAATGCCAGCTCAGAGTGACATGATCGGACAGAGCGACGTGACGGCTTTCTACTGCATTGAAACCGATTGTCCGTCCGTACGCCTACCCGGCATATAACATGCGCGACGATCGAGAAACCATCTGTTCACGCCCGCATTCAAACTGTCGTTTGGCCTGACCGGCACCCGCTACATAAACACGGTTGCGCACATCGCAAATGCACCACCTCTGCTTCTCCTTCCTCCTCCGTCCATGAAACCCAGCGGTGCAATGACGGCGACCAGCAGCGTGCTGTGGAGCACAAGCACGAGATGACGGCCCATGCAAACGTCTGGCAGGCCCGGCGCGCACGACGCATTGAGGCCGTACTGCCTTCAAGCTTGTCGGAGGAGACCGCAAAGGACAAGGACCGAGTGATGGACGGAGGAGACCGATAACACGCCCGCGTCATTTGCCGACTTCACCATGGCGCAGGCGCACTACGAGGTAGTCATGGCGGAGGAGGAGCAACCAGCGCAGCTTGTGCCGCCGGTCTCCGTGTTCCGGATGTTACAGGAGGAGTAACGATACAACATGTGGCTCCTCAAGCACCACCGGCTCACAGAGGGACAAATCACTGACGAACAGGCGAACAGGGATGTCGTCGTAGCCATGGTCGCGGACAATATGGCCTTCCTGGATGAGCGGCGGCCGTTGTACCAGTCCATGTGTAGCGCATGTGACATCCACCGCGAGTGAGGGCGGCTGCATGTCCTACGGCCAAAGAGTGACGTCCTGTTTGCAGAAATTGAGGTGGAGGTGGACACAGAGGCGGCACAGGCGACCACGGGAACGTTGTAGTGTACTCAACATCTAGCTCGGTGACTTTGAACCCATCGTCGGTAATCATTCAAACGCTGTACTCGGTGGAGGTCTTAGAGATTTGGGAGTCCATGAATTTTAAAGCGGTGTGAGGGGGAATGGAAATGTTGTGCTACGTGTGAGACGAAGGAAACGAGGGTTCTTCGAGCGAACTAAGATAAAAAAGAGGCTACAACATGTGGAGGACGAATCAATGGGAGCTGGAGTGGAGCCTTGGCATGGTGCAAGGTGAATGTGAAACGATTAGTGTGTGATGCGGATTGGATGTAAATTAAACGAGAGAGTGAACAGTTCTGTTCTCTGTGAGACCCATCGGATGCTATGTCTACTATGTCGGCTTCGCACGCCTCTCGAGAACATGTTTTTTTTTTCTGTTTTCACTCAACATGGTTAAGTCGGGTCACAATGCAAAGTGCCCAAAAAATCCACGCAGGCTACTAAACACCACATTAGCATATACCATTTGATAGTACTAAATCTTCTTATGAATGCTTCCAAGGATGGATCATTCACATAGGTGATGAGATAGGATTGAAGAGGCGGAGATAGTGGGTAAAGTTATATATGAGACACGATTCATATTGAACCACAAGACTATGTATGTCCCCATTGCAACACACAAACAACTAGCTAGTAAATACTAATTTGATGGACAAACTTAAATTCATTTTGTATGTAGACATATTAATAATAAATTAACAAGTAACTTTGATAATTGTATATAAAATAGCATGCGTCCATTAGAGCAAGGTTAGTAGTAGAGCCAAGTGTCGGCTATATATAGTTGCCATGTCATCTATAGCCAACATGTATAATAGCTAGCTACAAGAAGTACTACTTTGTTAATACATGGCTCAACTCACACTTGATGGCATGCAAGACACACAAGGTAGCGTAGCACCTTCGTGTAAGTATCCCAATAGTTATCGTTCCCAGTGAAGAGCATAGGAGAGTACTGTGAGTGGTGTTTCGGTCACACACAAGTTATGATCGATTTTGTGTGAAGTAACTATTCCTTGAAAAAAACATATTGGAGTCATGAAAGAGTTGAATCTAAATGGTTGTTATCTGCAATAGAGAGGTTAGGCACGGAGAAACTTTGGATCATGGTGTACAAAAGTTGGGTAGAAACCTTGACTTTAAGGTGCCTTCCTCTCGTGGGTTCGATAACTCGGGGTCACCTCTAGGGAAAAGGCGAGAATCCTTTCTGCTCTTTTACTGGATCACTAAAGGGACTGATCAACGGTGCTCTTCGGAAGCTCAGAAAGTTTTTCGATTACTTTTTGAGTCGTAGGAACATCCGTACTATTAAGAGGGCTTACAAAGTTTAAGGAGATGGGAAACACAGTCATATTCCATATTCATTTTCCACATTTATATCATGATCACCGGAAGGGTTTTTCACCAAAGATGTGACCCTCTCCTTTTGGTTCGGGTGTAGGGGTGCGCGCTCCTCTCTGATCAGTCCAGGTGCCCGAGGTCTTGGACCCCCGCGTGCCCGGTCATTGTGCTTGCCCGACACCTGTTATGTCTGGGTGCCTGGTGATTTTGTCCCCCGGGGGCCCGGGCTAGGGTGCAAAGTCTCTGCATAATCCGGGTACCTGGACCCCTTTTGTCTGGGTACCCGATGTTGCGGCAGTGCAACGGTAACATCTCCCATTGAGGGTATAAAAGCCCCCTTCTTCCACCTCCTAACCCTAATCTCTTCTAGCTTTCCCTCTCCATTTCCAGACATGAAAAGCTTGATATCTCCAATTCTCCATCCCCATCCACCCAAACTCTCCAATATCTCGGGGATAGGAGGAGATTCACCCGATCTACATTCCTACCAAACCATTTTGCGCTCCCCGGCTCTTACATCTTCATCAACTTGTTACTCTTGTGTGTTTGAGCATCCAAAGGAGGGAACTTCAGAACACATTATCGTCTCCATCGACTCCACTTGCGGTTATTTCAGTCCTTTACTTCGTGCTAGCTATTATCTCGTGTCTACTCTTGCTAGCACATGTTTCTTGTTAAGCTTGTCATATAGGTTGTCCCCTAGTTACATATCCAGACTGTTGGGGATCGTAGCAGAATTTTAAAATTTTCCTACGCTCACCAAGATCCATCTATGGAGTATACTAGCAACGAGGGGAAAGGAGTGCATCTACATACCCTTGTAGATCGCGAGCGGAAGCGTTCCAATGAACGAGGTTGATGGAGTCGTACTCGCTGTGATCCAAATCACCGATGACCGAGTGCCGAACGGACGGCACCTCCGCGTTCAACACACGTACGGAGCAGCGACGTCTCCTCCTTCTTGATCCAGCAAGGGGGAAGGAGAGGTTGATGGAGATCCAGCAGCACGACGGCGTGGTGGTGGATGTAGCGGGATCTCGGCAGGGCTTCACCGAGCTTCTACGAGAGGGAGAGGTGTTGCAGGGGAGGAGGGAGGCGCCAAAGGCTGTAGTACTACTGCCCTCCCTCCCCCCTTTTATATAGGCCCCCCTGGGAGGGGGGGCGCCGGCCAGGAACCCATCTGGATGGGGGGGCGGCGGCCAGGGAGGAGACTTGCCCCCCAAGGCAAGTGGGGCGCCCCCCCCACCCTAGGGTTTCCAACCCTAGGCGCAGGGGGGAGGCCCATGGGGGGCGCCCCAGCCCACTAAGGGCTGGTTCCCTTCCCACTTCAGCCCATGGGGCCCTCCGGGATAGGTGGCCCCACCCGATGGACCCCCGGGACCCTTCCGGTGGTCCCGGTACAATACAAGTGACCCCCGAAAGTTTCCCGGTGGCCGAAACTTGACTTCCTATATACAATTCTTCACCTCCGGACCATTCCGGAACTCCTCGTGACGTCCGGGATCTCATCCGGGACTCCGAACAACTTTCGGGTTTCCGCATACTCATATCTCTACAACCCTAGCGTCACCGAACCTTAAGTGTGTAGACCCTACGGGTTCGGGAGACATGCAGACATGACCGAGACGCCTCTCCGGTCAATAACCAACAGCGGGATCTGGATACCCATGTTGGCTCCCACATGTTCCACGATGATCTCATCGGATGAACCACGATGTCGAGGATTCAATCAATCCCGTATACGATTCCCTTTGTCAATCGGTATGTTACTTGCCCGAGATTCGATCGTCGGTATCCCAATACCTTGTTCAATCTCGTTACCGGCAAGTCTCTTTACTCGTACCGCAATGCATGATCCCGTGACTAACTCCTTAGTCACATTGAGCTCATGATGATGATGCATTACCGAGTGGGCCCAGAGATACCTCTCCGTCATACGGAGTGACAAATCCCAGTCTTGATCCGTGCCAACCCAACAGACACTTTCGGAGATACCCGTAGTGTACCTTTATAGTCACCCAGTTACGTTGTGATGTTTGGCACACTCAAAGTACTCCTACGGTATCCGGGAATTGCACGATCTCATGGTCTAAGGAGAAGATACTTGACATTGGAAAAGCTCTAGCAAACGAACTACACGATCTTTGAGCTATGCTTAGGATTGGGTCTTGTCCATCACATCATTCTCCTAATGATGTGATCCCGTTATCAATGACATCCAATGTCCATAGTCAGGAAACCATGACTATCTGTTGATCAACGAGCTAGTCAACTAGAGGCTTACTAGGGACACGTTGTGGTCTATGTATTCACACATGCATTACGATTTCCGGATAACACAATTATAGCATGAACAATAGACAATTACCATGAACAAAAAAATATAATAATAACCATTTATTATTGCCTCTAGGGCATATTTCCAACAGTCTCCCACTTGCACTAGAGTCAATAATCTAGTTACATTGTGATGAATCGAACACCCATTGCGTCCTGGTGTTGATCATGTTTTGCTCTAGGGAGAGGTTTAGTCAACGGATCTGCTACATTCAGGTCCGTATGCACTTTACAAATAGCTATGTCTCCATTTTGAACACTTTCACGAATGGAGTTGAAGCGACACTTGATATGCCTGGTCTTCCTGTGAAACCTGGGCTCCTTCGCAAGGGCAATAGCTCCAGTGTTGTCACAGAAGAGAGTCATCGGGCCCGACGCATTGGGAATCACCCCTAGATCGGTAATGAACTCCTTCATCCAGACTGCTTCCTGTGCTGCCTCCGAGGCTGCCATGTACTCCGCTTCACATGTAGATCCCGCCACGACGCTTTGCTTGCAACTGCACCAGCTTACTGCTCCTCCATTCAAAATATACACGTATCCGGTTTGTGACTTCGAGTCATCCAGATCTGTGTCGAAGCTAGCGTCGACGTAACCCTTTACGACGAGCTCTTCGTCACCTCCATAAATGAGAAACATATCCTTAGTCCTCTTCAGGTACTTTAGGATATTCTTGACCGCTGTCCAGTGTTCCATGCCGGGATTACTTTGGTACCTTCTTACCAAACTTACGGCAAGGTTTACATCAGGTCTGGTACACAGCATGGCATACATAATAGACCCTATGGCCGAGGCATAGGGGATGACACTCATCTTTTCTCTATCTTCTGCCGTGGTCGGGCATTGAGCCGTGCTCAATTGCACACCTTGCAATACAGGCAAGAACCCCTTCTTGGACTGATCCATATTGAACTTCTTCAATATCTTGTCAAGGTACGTACTTTGTGAAAGACCAATGAGGCGTCTTGATCTATCTCTATAGATCTTGATGCCTAATATATAAGCAGCTTCTCCAAGGTCCTTCATTGAAAAACACTTATTCAAATAGGCCTTTATACTTTCCAAGAATTCTATATCATTTCCCATCTATAGTATGTCATCCACATATAATATGAGAAATGCTACAGAGCTCCCACTCACTTTCTTGTAAACACAGGCTTCTCCATAAGTCTGTGTATACCCAAACGCTTTGATCATCTCATCAAAGCGAATGTTCCAACTCCGAGATGCTTGCACCAGCCCATAGATTGAGCGCGCTGGAGCTTGCATACTTTGTTAACATTCTTAGGATCGACAAAACCTTCCGGCTGAATCATATACAATTCTTCCTTAAGGAAGCCATTAAGGAATGCCGTTTTGACGTCCATCTGCCATATCTCATAATCATAGTATGCGGCAATTGCTAACATGATTCGGACGGACTTCAGCTTCGCTACGGGTGAGAAAGTCTCGTCGTAGTCAACCCCTTGAACTTGTCGATAACCCTTAGCGACAAGTCGAGCCTTATAGATGGTCACATTACCATCCGCGTCTGTCTTCTTAAAGATCCATTTGTTTTCTATGGCTCGCCGATCATCGGGCAAGTCAGTCAAAGTCCATACTTCGTTTTCATACATGGATCCTATCTCG
This sequence comes from Aegilops tauschii subsp. strangulata, assembly GCF_002575655.3. Lineage (NCBI taxonomy): Eukaryota > Viridiplantae > Streptophyta > Magnoliopsida > Poales > Poaceae > Aegilops > Aegilops tauschii. Next base: position 202,164,284 of record NC_053035.3, on the reverse strand, counting down.
GATTTCATGGCTTCTAGCCATTTGTCGGAATACGGGCCCGCCATCGCTTCTTCGTAGTTCAAAGGTTCACCGTTGTCTAACAACATGATTTCCAGGACAGGGTTGCCGTACCACTCTGGTGCGGAACGTGTCCTTGTGGACCTACGAAGTTCAGCAGTAACTTGATCTGAAGCTTCATGATCATCATCATTAACTTCCTCCCCAGTCGGTGTAGGCACCACAGGAACATCTTCCAGCGCTGCGCTACTTTCCGGTTCGGAAGGGGTGACTATCACCTCATCAAGTTCCACTTTCCTCCCACTCAATTCTTTCGAGAGAAACTCTTTCCCCAGAAAGGACCCGTTCTTGGCAACGAAGATCTTGCCTTCGGATCTGAGGTAGAAGGTATACCCAATAGTTTCCTTAGGGTATCCTATGAAGACGCATTTCTCCGACTTGGGTTCGAGCTTTTCAGGTTGAAGTTTCTTGACATAAGCATCGCATCCCCAAACTTTTAGAAACGACAGCTTAGGTTTCTTCCCAAACCATAATTCATACGGCGTCGTCTCAACGGATTTCGACGGAGCCCTATTTAAAGTGAATGCGGCAGTCTCTAAAGCATAGCCCCAAAATGAGAGCGGTAAATCGGTAAGAGACATCATAGATCGCACCATATCCAATAGAGTGCGATTACGACGTTCGGACACACCGTTTCGCTGAGGTGTTCCAGGCGGCGTGAGTTGTGAAATGATTCCACATTTCCTTAAGTGCGCACCAAATTTGTGATTTAAATATTCTCCACCACGATCTGATCGTAAGAATTTTATTTTCATGTCACGTTGATTCTCAACCTCACTCTAAAATTCCTTGAACTTTTCAAAGGTTTCAGACTTGTGTTTCATTAGGTAGACATACCCATATCTACTTAAGTCATCAGTGAGAGTGAGAACATAACGATATCCTCCGCGAGCCTCAACACTCATTGGACCGCACACATCGGTATGTATAATTTCCAATAAGTTGGTTGCTCGCTCCATTGTTCCGGAGAACGGAGTCTTGGTCATCTTACCCATGAGGCATGGTTCGCACATGTCAAATGATTCGTAATCAAGAGACTCCAAAAGTCCATCTGCATGGAGCTTCTTCATGCGCTTGACAACAATGTGACCAAGGCGGCAGTGCCACAAGTATGTGGGACTATCGTTATCAACTTTACATCTTTTGGTATTCACACTATGAATATGTGTAACATCACGTTCGAGATTCATCAAGAATAAACCATTGACCAGCGGGGCATGACCATAAAACATATCTCTCAAATAAATAGAACAACCATTATTTTCGGATTTAAATGAGTAGCCATCTCGAATTAAACGAGATCCAGATACAATGTTCATGCTCAAAGCTGGCACTAAATAACAATTATTGAGGTTTAAAACTAATCCCGTAGGTAGATGCAGAGGTAGCGTGCCGACGGGGATCACATCGACCTTGGAACCATTCCCGACGCGCATCGTCACCTCGTCCTTTGCCAGTCTCCGTTTATTCCGCAGTTCCTGTTTTGAGTTAAAATTTGAGCAACCGCACCGGTATCAAATACCCAGGAGCTACTACGAGTACTGGTAAGGTACACATCAATTACATGTATATCACATATACCTTTGGTGTTGCCGGCCTTCTTGTCCGCTAAGTATTTGGGGCAGTTCCGCTTCCAGTGACCACTTCCCTTGCAATAAAAGCACTCAGTCTCAGGCATGGGTCCATTCTTTGACTTCTTCCCGGCAACTGGCTTACCGGGCGCGGCAACTCCCTTGCCGTCCTTCTTGAAGTTCTTCTTACCCTTGCCCTTCTTGAACTTAGTGGTTTTATTCACCATCAACACTTGATGTTCTTTTCTGATCTCCACCTCTGCTGATTTCAGCATCGAATATACCTCAGGAATGGTCTTTTCCATCCCCTACATATTGAAGTTCATCACAAAGCTCTTGTAGCTTGGTGGAAGCGACTGAAGGATTCTGTCAATGACCGCGTCATCCGGGAGATTAACTCCCAGCTGAGACAAGCGGTTGTGTAACCCAGACATTCTGAGTATGTGCTCACTAACAGAACTATTTTCCTCCATTTTACAGCTGAAGAACTTGTCGGAGACTTCATATCTCTCGACCCGGGCATGAGCTTGGAAAACCATTTTCAGCTCTTCGAACATCTCGTATGCTCCATGTTTCTCAAAATGCTTTTGGAGACCCGGTTCTAAGCTGTAAAGCATGCCGCACTGAACGAGGGAGTAATCATCAGCACGTGATTGCCAAGCGTTCATAACGTCTTGGTTCTCTTGGATTGGTGCTTCACCTAGCGGTGCTTCTAGGACATAATCTTTCTTGGCAGCTATGAGGATGATCCTCAGGTTCCGGACCCAGTCCGTATAGTTACTGCCATCATCTTTCAGCTTGGTTTTCTCTAGGAACGCGTTGAAGTTGAGGACAACGTGGGCCATTTGATCTACAAGACATATTGTAAAGATTTTAGACTAAGTTCATGATAATTAAGTTCATATAATCAAATTATTCAATGAACTCCCACTCAGATAGACATCCCTCTAGTCATCTAAGTGAAACATGATCCGACTTAACTAGGCCGTGTTCGATCATCACGTGAGACGGACTAGTCAAGATCGGTGAACATCTCCATGTTGATCGTATCTTCTATACGACTCATGCTCGACCTTTCGGTCCTCCGTGTTCCGAGGCCATGTCTGTACATGCTAGGCTCGTCAAGTCGACCTAAGTGTATTGCGTGTGTCCCGAGGCCATGTCTGTAGATGCTAGGCTCGTCAACACACGTTGTATGCGAACGTTAGAATCTATCACAGCCGATCATCACGTGGTGCTTCGAAACAACGATCCTTCGCAACGGTGCACAGTTAGGGAGAACACTTTCTTGAAATTATTATAAGGGATCATCTTACTTACTACCGTCGTTCTAAGCAAATAAGATGCAAAACATGATAAACATCACATGCAATCAAATAGTGACATGATATGGCCAATATCATTTTGCTCCTTTGATCTCCATCTTCGGGGCACCATGATCATCTTCGTCACCGGCATGACACCATGATCTCCATCATTGTGTCTTCATGAAGTTGCCACGCCAACGATTACTTCTACTTCTATGGCTAACGCGTTTAGCAATAAAGTAAAGTAATTTACATGGCGTTATTCAATGACACGCAGGTCATACAAAATAATAAAGACAACTCCTATGGCTCCTGCCGGTTGTCATACTTATCGACATGCAAGTCGTGATTCCTATTACAAGAATATGATCAATCTCATACATCACATATATCATTCATCACATCTTCTGGCCATATCACATCACATAGCACATGCTGCAAAAACAAGTTAGACGTCCTCTAATTGTTGTTGCAAGTTTTTACGTGGCTTGAATAGGTTTCTAGCAAGAATGTTTCTTACCTACGTAAAACCACAACGTGATGTGCCAATTTCTATTTACCCTTCATAAGGACCCTTTTCATCGAATCCGTTCCGACTAAAGTGGGAGAGACAGACACCCGCTAGCCACCTTATGCAACTAGTGCATGTCAGTCGGTGGAACCTGTCTCACGTAAGCGTACGTGTAAGGTCGGTCCGGGCCGCTTCATCTCACTATACCGCCGAAACAAGATAAGACTAGTAGCGGCAAGAAGAATTGGCAACATCTACGCCCACAACTGCTTTGTGTTCTACTCGTGCATAGTAACTACGCATAGGCCTGGCTCATGATGCCACTGTTGGGCATCGTAGCAGAATTTTAAAATTTTCCTACGCTCACCAAGATCCATCTATGGAGTATACTAGCAACGAGGGGAAAGGAGTGCATCTACATACCCTTGTAGATCGCGAGCGGAAGCGTTCCAATGAACGAGGTTGATGGAGTCGTACTCGCCGTGATCCAAATCACCGATGATCGAGTGCCGAACGGACGGCACCTCCGCGTTCAACACACGTACGGAGCAGCGACGTCTCCTCTTTCTTGATCCAGCAAGGGGGAAGGAGAGGTTGATGGAGATCCAGCAGCACGACGGCGTGGTGGTGGATGTAGCGGGATCTCGGCAGGGCTTCGCCGAGCTTCTGCGAGAGGGAGAGGTGTTGCAGGGGAGGAGGGAGGCACCAAAGGCTGTAGTACTACTGCCCTCCCTCCCCCCTTTATATAGGCCCCCCCTGTGAGGGGGGGGGGGCGCCGGCCAGGAACCCATCTGGATGGGGGGCGGCGGCCAGGGAGGAGACTTGCCCCCCAAGGCAAGTGGGGCACCCCCCCCACCCTAGGGTTTCCAACCCTAGGTGCAGGGGGGAGGCCCATGGGGGGCGCCCCAGCCCACTAAGGGCTGGTTCCCTTCCCACTTCAGCCCATGGGGCCCTCCGGGATAGGTGGCCCCACCCGGTGGACCCCCGGGACCCTTCCGGTGGTCCCGGTACAATACCGGTGACCCCCGAAACTTTCCCGGTGGCCGAAACTTGACTTCCTATATATAATTCTTCACCTCCGGACCATTCCGGAACTCCTCGTGACGTCTGGGATCTCATCCGGGACTCCAAACAACTTTCGGGTTTCCGCATACTCATATCTCTACAACCCCGCGTCACCGAACCTTAAGTGTGTAGAGCCTACGGGTTCGGGAGACATGCAGACATGACCGAGACGCCTCTCCGGTCAATAACCAACAGCGGGATCTGGATACCCATGTTGGCTCCCACATGTTCCACGATGATCTCATCGGATGAACCACGATGTCGAGGATTCAATCAATCCCGTATACGATTCCCTTTGTCAATCGGTATGTTACTTGCCCGAGATTCGATCGTCGGTATCCCAATACCTTGTTCAATCTCGTTACCGGCAAGTCTCTTTACTCGTACCGCAATGCATGATCCCGTGACTAACTCCTTAGTCACATTGAGCTCATGATGATGATGCATTACCGAGTGGGCCCAGAGATACCTCTCCGTCATACGGAGTGACAAATCCCAGTCTTGATCCGTGCCAACCCAACAGACACTTTCGGAGATACCCGTAGTGTACCTTTATAGTCATCCAGTTACGTTGTGACGTTTGGCACACCCAAAGTACTCCTACGGTATCCGGGAGTTGCACGATCTCATGGTCTAAGGAGAAGATACTTGACATTGGAAAAGCTCTAGCAAACGAACTACACGATCTTTGAGCTATGCTTAGGATTGGGTCTTGTCCATCACATCATTCTCCTAATGATGTGTCCCGTTATCAATGACATCCAATGTCCATAGTCAGGAAACCATGACTATCTGTTGATCAACGAGCTAGTCAACTAGAGGCTTACTAGGGACACGTTGTGGTCTATGTATTCACACATGCATTACGATTTCCGGATAACACAATTATAGCATGAACAATAGACAATTACCATGAACAAAAAAATATAATAATAACCATTTATTATTGCCTCTAGGGCATATTTCCAACACAGACAACCTATTTATTATTGGGCCTCAAATTTGCAGAAGAGTTAAAAAATGTTAGTCGCTTATTCACCCCCTCTAGTCGACCATACCGATCCTTTCAGCTGCTCCACCGCTCACTAGTGTCTGGCAACGATTAGTTCTGGACGACGAAGCGCCGCCGGATTGCTGACACCGTATGCGTGTTGGGGATCGTAGCAGAAATTTAAAATTTTCTACGTATCACCAAGATGAATCTATGGAGTCATCTAGCAACGAGAGAGAGGGGAGTGCATCTACATACCCTTGTAGATCACGCGCGGAAGCGTTCAAGAGAACGGGGTTGATGGAGTCGTAGTCGTCGTGATCCAAATCACCGATGATCCTAGCGCTGAACGGACGGCACCTCCGCGTTCAACACACGTACGGAGCGGGGACGTCTCCTCCTTCTTGATCTAGCAAGGGGGGAGGAGAAGTTGATGGAGATCCAGCAGCACGACGGCGTGGTGGTGGAAGTAGCGGGATCCCGGCAGGGCTTCGCCAAGCGCAAGCGGGGAGGAAGAGGTGTCACGGGAGGGAGGGAGGCGCCAGGGATTGGGGTGCTGCTCCCATGCGCCTCCCCACTATATATAGGGGTGGAGGGGGCTGGTTTCTTGCCCTACAAGTCCATTGGGGAGTTGGCAAAGGTGGGGGAAAGAAATCCCACCATTTTCTTTTCCCACCGATTGTTATCCCCCTTTTTTAGGGATCTTGATCTGATCCCTTCGGGATATGATCTTATTCCTTCTAAGGTGGGATCTTGGTGCGCCTTGACCAGGGGTGTGGGGCCTTGCCCCCACTACCCACGTTCATGTGGGTCCCCCATGCAGATGGGCCCCACTTTGGAACCTTCTAGAACCTTCCCGGTACAATACCGAAAAATCTCAAACATTTTCCGGTGGCCAAAATAGGACTTCCCATATATAAATCTTTACCTCCGGACCATTCCGGAACTCCTCGTGACGTCCGGGATCTCATCCGGGACTCCCAACAACTTTCAGTTAACCGCATACTAATATCTCTACTACTCCAGCGTCACCGAACCTTAAGTGTGTAGACCCTACGGGTTCGGGAGACATACAGACATGACCGAGACGACTCTCCGGTCAATAACCAACAACGGGATCTGGATACCCATGTTGGCTCCCACATGTTCCACGATGATCTCATCGGATGAACCACGATGTCGAGGATTCAATCAATCCCGTATACAATTCCCTTTGTCAATCGGTACGTTACTTGCCCGAGATTCGATCGTCGGTATCCCAATACCTTGTTCAATCTCGTTACCGGCAAGTCACTTTACTCGTACCGTAATGCATGATCCCGTGACCAAACACTTGGTCACATTGAGCTCATTATGATGATGCATTACCGAGTGGGCCCAGAGATACCTGTCCGTCATACGGAGTGACAAATCCCAGTCTCGATTCGTGCCAACCCAACAAACACTTTCGGAGATACCCGTAGTGCACCTTTATAGCCACCCAGTTACGTTGTGACGTTTGGCACACCCAAAGCACTCCTATGGTATCCGGGAGTTGCACAATCTCATGGTCTAAGGAAATGATACTTGACATTTGGAAAAGCTCTAGCAAACGAACTACACGATCATGTGCTATGCTTAGGATTGGGTCTTGTCCATCACATCATTCTCCTAATGATGTGATCTCGTTATCAATGACATCCAATGTCCATAGTCAGGAAACCATGACTATCTGTTGATCAACGAGCTAGTCAACTAGAGGCTCACTAGGGACATGTTGTGGTCTATGTATTCACACATGTATTACGATTTCCGGATAACACAATTATAGCATGAACAATAGATAATTATCATGAACAAGGAAATATAATAATAACCATTTTATTATTTCCTCTAGGGCATATTTTCAACAGTCTCCCACTTGCACTAGAGTCAATAATCTAGTTACATTGTGATGAATCGAACACCCATAGAGTTCTGGTGTTGATCATGTTTTGCTCTAGGGAGAGGTTTAGTCAACGGATCTGCTACATTCAGGTCCGTATGTACTTTACAAATATCTATGTCTCCATTTTGAACACTTTCACGAATGGAGTTGAAGCGACGCTTGATATGCCTGGTCTTCCTGTGAAACCTGGGCTCCTTGGCAAGGGCAATAGCTCCAGTGTTGTCACAGAAGAGTTGTCACAGAAGAGAGTCATCGGGCCCGACACATTGGGAATAACTCCTAGGTCGGTAATGAACTCCTTCACCCAGATTGCTTCTTGTGGTGCCTCTGAGGCCGCCATGTATTCCGCTTCACATGTAGATCCCGCCACAATGCTTTGCTTGCAACTGCACCAGCTTACTGCCCCACCATTCAAAATATACACGTATCCGGTTTGTGACTTAGAGTCATCCAGATCTGTGTCGAAGCTAGCATCGACGTAACCCTTTACGACGAGCTCTTCGTCACCTCCATAAATGAGAAACATATCCTTAGTCCTCTTCAGGTACTTCAGGATATTCTTGACCGCTGTCCAGTGTTCCATGCCGGGATTACTTTGGTACCTTCCTACCAAACTTACGGCAAGGTTTACATCAGGTCTGGTACACAGCATGGCATACATAATAGACCCTATGGCCGAGGCATAGGGGACGACACTCATCTTTTCTCTATCTTCTGCCATGGTCGGGCATTGAGCCGTGCTCAATTGCACACCTTGCAATACAGGCAAGAACCCCTTCTTGGACTGATCCATATTGAACTTCTTCAATATCTTGTCAAGGTACGTACTTTGTGAAAGACCAATGAGGCGTCTTGATCTATCTCTATAGATCTTGATGCCTAATATATAATCAGCTTCTCCAAGGTCCTTCATTGAAAAACACTTCTTCAAGTAGGCCTTTATGCTTCCCAAGAATTATATATCATTTCCCATCAACAGTATGTCATCCACATATAATATGAGAAATGCTACAGAGCTCCCACTCACTTTCTTGTAAACACAGGCTTCTCCATAAGTCTGCGTAAAGCCAAACGCTTTGATCATCTCATCAAATCGAATGTTCCAACTCCGAGATGCTTGCACCAGCCCATAGATGGAGCACTGGAGCTTGCATACCTTGTTAGCATTCTTAGGATCGACAAAACCTTCCGGCTGCATCATATACAATTCTTCCTTAAGAAAGCCGTTAAGGAATGCCGTTTTGACGTCCATTTGCCATATCTCATAATCATAGTATGCGGCAATTGCTAACATGATTCGGACGGACTTCAGCTTCGCTACGGGTGAGAAAGTCTCATCGTAGTCAACCCCTTGAACTTGTCGATAACCCTTAGCGACAAGTCAAGCTTTATAGATGGTAACATTACCATCCACGTCTGTCTTCTTCTTAAAGATCCATTTGTTTTCTATGGCTCGCCGATCATCTGGCAAGTCTGTCAAAGTCCACACTTTGTTTTCATACATGGATCCTATCTCGGATTGCATGGCTTCAAGCCATTTGTCGGAATCTGGGCCCGCCATTGCTTCTTCATAGTTCGAAGGTTCACCGTTGTCTACAACATGATTTCCAAGACAGGGTTGCCGTACCACTCTGGCGCGGAACATGTCCTTGTGGACCTACGAAGTTCAGTAGGAGCTTGATGCGAAGTACCTTGATCATCATCATCATTAACTTCCTCTCTAGTCGGTGCAGGCACCACAGGAACATCTTCCTGAGCTGCGCTACTTTCCGGTTCAAGAGGTAGTACTTCATCAAGTTCCACTTTCCTCCCACTTACTTCTTTCGAGAGAAACTCTTTCTCCAGAAAGGACCCGTTCTTGGCAACAAAGATCTTGCCTTCGGATCTGAGGTAGAAGGTATACCCAATGGTTTCCTTAGGGTATCCTATGAAGTCGCATTTTTCCGACTTGGGTTCGAGCTTTTCAGGTTGAAGTTTCTTGACATAAGCATCGCATCCCCAAACTTTTAGAAACGACAGCTTAGGTTTCTTCCCAAACCATAATTCATACGGTGTCATCTCAACGGATTTCGACGGAGCCCTATTTAAAGTGAATGCGACAGTCTCTAAAGCATAGCCCCAAAATGAGAGTGGTAGATCGGTAAGAGACATCATAGATCGCACCATATCCAATAGAGTGCGATTACGACGTTTGGACACACCATTTCGCTGAGGTGTTCCAGGCGGCATGAGTTGTGAAACTATTCCACATTTCCTTAAGTGTGTGCCAAATTCGTGACTCAAATATTCCCCTCCACGATCTGATCGTAAGAACTTTATTTTCCTGTCACGTTGATTCTCAACCTCACTGTGAAATTCCTTGAACTTTTCAAAGGTCTCAGACTTGTGTTTCATTAGGTAGACATACCCATATCTACTCAAGTCATCAGTGAGAGTGAGAACATAACGATAGCCACCGCGAGCCTCAACACTCATTGGACCGCACACATCAGTATGTATGATTTCCAATAAGTTGGTTGCTCGCTCCATTGTTCCGGAGAACGGAGTCTTGGTCATCTTACCCATGAGGCATGGTTCGCACGTGTCAAATGATTCGTAATCAAGAGACTCCAAAAGTCCATCTGCATGGAGCTTGCTGATGCGTTTGACACCAATGTGACCAAGACGGCAGTGCCACAAGTATGTGGGACTATCATTATCAACCTTACATCTTTTGGTATTCACACTATGAATATGTGTAACACTACGTTCGAGATTCATTAAGAATAAACCATTAACCAGCGGGGCATGACCATAAAACATATCTCTCATATAAATAGAACAAACATTATTCTCGGATTTAAATGAGTAGCCATCTCGAATTAAATGAGATCCTGATACAATGTTCATGCTCAAAGCTGGCACTAAATAACAATCATTGAGGTTTAAAACTATCCCCGTAGGTAAATGTAGAGGTAGCGTGCCGACGGCGATCACATCGACCTTGGAACCATTCCCGACGCGCATCGTCACCTCGTCCTTTGCCAGTCTCCGTTTATTCCGCAGCTCCTGCTTTGAGTTACAAATATGAGCAACGGCACCGGTATCAAATACCCAGGAGCTACTACGAGTGCTGGTAAGGTACACATCAATAACATGTATATCACATATACCTTTGGTGTTGCTGGCCTTCTTGTCTGCTAAGTACTTGGGGCAGTTCCGCTTCCAGTGACCACTTCCCTTGCAATAAAAGCACTCACTCTCAGGCTTGGGTCCATTCTTTGGCTTCTTCCCGGCAACTTGCTTACCGGGCGCGGCAACTCCCTTGCCGTCCTTCTTGAAGTTCTTCTTACCCTTGCCTTTCTTGAACTTAGTGGTTTTATTCACCATCAACACTTGATGTTCCTTTTTGATCTCCACCTCCGCTGATTTCAGCATTGAATATACCTCAGGAATGGTCTTTTCCATTCCCTGCATATTGAAGTTCATCAAAAAGCTCTTGTAGCTCGGTGGAAGCGACTGAAGGATTCTGTCAATGACCGCGTCATCCAAGAGATTAACTCCCAGCTGAGTCAAGCGGTTGTGTAACCCAGACATTTGGAGTATGTGCTCACTGACAGAACTATTTTCCTCCATCTTACAAGTGAAGAACTTGTCGGACACTTCATATCTCTTGACCCGGGCATGAGCTTGGAAAACCATTTTCAGCTCTTCGAACATCTCATATGCTCCGTGTTGCTCAAAACGCTTTTGGAGCCCCGGTTCTAAGCTGTAAAGCATGCCGCACTGAACGAGGGAGTAATCATCAGCACGCTGCTGCCAAGCGTTCATAACGTCTTGGTTCTCTGGGATGGGTGCATCACCTAGCGGTGCTTCTAGGACATTATCTTTCTTGGCAGCAATGAGGATGATCCTCAGGTTCTGGACCCAGTCCATATAGTTGCTGCCATCATCTTTCAGTTTGTTTTTCTCTAGGAACGCGTTGAAGTTGAGGGCAACATTAGCGTGGGCCATTTGATCTACAAGACATATTGTAAAGATTTTAGACTAAGTTCATGATAATTAAGTTCATCTAATCAAACTATTCAATGAACTCCCACTCAGATAGACATCCCTCTAGTCATCTAAGTGAAACATGATCCGAGTCAACTAGGCCGTGTTCGATCATCACGTGAGACGGACTAGTCAACATCGGTGAACATCTTCATGTTGATCGTATCTTCTATACGACTCATGCTCGACCTTTCGGTCTTCCGTGTTCCGAGGCCATGTCTGTACGTGCTAGGCTTGTCAAGTCAACCTAAGTGTATTGCGTGTGTAAATATGGCTTACACCCGTTGTATTCGAATGTTAGAATCTATCACACCCGATCATCACGTGGTGCTTCGAAACAACGAACCTTCGCAATGGTGCACAATTAGGGGGAACACTTTCTTGAAATTATTGCGAGGGATCATCTTATTTAAGCTACCGTCGTTCTAAGCAAATAAGATGTAAAACATGATAAACATCACATGCAATCAAATAGTGACATGATATGGCCAGTATCATATTGCTCCTTTGATCTCCATCTTCGGGGCGCCATGATCATCTTCGTCACCGGCATGACACCATGATCTCCATCATCATGATCTCCATCATCGTGTCTTCATGAAGTTGTCACGCCAACGATTACTTCTACTTCTATGGCTAACATGTTTAGCAATAAAGTAAAGTAATTTACATGGCGTTATTCAATGACACGCAGGTCATACAAAAAATAAAGACAACTCCTATGGCTCCTGCCGGTTGTCATACTCATCGACAAGAAAGTCGTGATTCCTATTACAAGAACATGATCAATCTCATACATCACATATATATCATTCATCACATCCTTTTGGCCATATCACATCACAAGGCATATGCTGCAAAAACAAGTTAGACGTCCTCTAATTGTTGTTGCATGTTTTTACGTGGCTTCTATAGGTTTCTAGCAAGAACGTTTCTTACCTACGTAAAACCACAACGTGATATGCCAACTTCTATTTACCCTTCATAAGGACCCTTTTCATCGAATCCGATTCGACTAAAGTGGGAGAGACAGACACCCGCTAGCCACCTTATGCAACTAGTGCATGTCAGTCGGTGGAACCTGTCTCACGTAAGCGTACGTATAAGGTCGGTCCGGGCCGCTTCATCCCACGATGCCGCCGAAACAAGATAAGACTAGTAGTGGCAAGAAAATTGACAACATCTACGCCCACAACAAGTTTGTGTTCTACTCGTGCATAGAAACTACGCATAGACCTAGCTCATGATGCCACTGTTGGGGATCGCAGCAGAAATTTAAAATTTTCTACGTATCACCAAGATCAATCTATGGAGTCATCTAGCAACGAGAGAGAGGGGAGTGCATCTACATACCCTTGTAGATCGCGCACGGAAGCGTTCAAGAGAACGGGGTTGATGGAGTCGTACTCGTCGTGATCCAAATCACCGATGGTCCTAGCGCCGAACGGACGGCACCTCCACGTTCAACACACGTACGGAGCGGGGACGTCTCCTCCTTCTTGATCCAGCAAGGGGGAGGAGAAGTTGATGGAGATCCAGCAGCACGACGGCGTGGTGGTGGAAGTAGCGGGATCCCGGCAGGGCTTCGCCAAGCGCAAGCGGGGAGGAAGAGGTATCATGGGAGGGAGGGAGGCGCCAGGGCTTGGGGTGCTGCTCCCATGCACCTCCCCACTATATATAGGGGTGGAGGGGGCTGGTTTATTGCCCTCTAAGTCCATTGGGGCGTTGGCAAAGGTGGGGGAAAGAAATCCCATCATTTCCCTTCCCCACCGATTGTTATCCCCCTTTTTTAGGGATCTTCATCTTATCCCTTCGGCATATGATCTTAGTCCTTCTAAGGTGGGATCTTGGTGCGCCTTGACCGGGGGTGTGGGGCCTTGCCCCCACTACCCACGTTCATGTGGGTCCCCCATGCAGGTGGGCCCCACTTCGGAACCTTCTACAACCTTCCCGGTACAATACCGAAAAATCCCGAACATTTTCCGGTGGCCAAAATAGGACTTCCCATATATAAATCTTTACCTCCGGACCATTCCGGAACTCCTCGTGACGTCCGGGATCTCATCCGGGACTCCGAACAACTTTCGGTTAACCACATACTAATATCTCTACAACTCTAGCGTCACCGAACCTTAAGTGTGTGGACCCTACGGGTTCGGGAGACATGCAGACATGACCGAGACGACTCTCCGGTCAATAACCAACAGCGGGATCTGGATACCCATGTTGGCTCCCACATGTTCCACGATGATATCATCAGATGAACCACGATGTCGAGGATTCAATCAATCCCGTATGCAATTCCCTTTGTCAATCGGTACGTTACTTGCCCGAGATTCGATCGTCGGTATCCCAATACCTTGTTCAATCTCGTTACCGGCAAGTCACTTTACTCGTACCGTAATGCATGATCCCGTGACCAAACACTTGGTCACATTGATCTCATTATGATGATGCATTACCGAGTGGGCCCAGAGATACCTCTCCGTCATACGGAGTGACAAATCCCAGTCTCGATTCGTGCCAACCCAACAGACACTTTCGGAGATACCTGTAGTGCACCTTTATAGCCACCCAGTTACGTTGTGACGTTTGGCACACCCAAAGCACTCCTATGGTATCCGGGAGTTGCACAATCTCATGGTCTAAGGAAATGATACTTGACATTTGGAAAAGCTCTAGCAAACGAACTACACGATCTTGTGCTATGCTTAGGATTGGGTCTTGTCCATCACATCATTCTCCTAATGATGTGATCCCGTTATCAATGACATCCAATGTCCATAGTCAGGAAACCATGACTATTTGTTGATCAACGAGCTAGTCAACTAGAGGCTCACTAGGGACATGTTGTGGTCTATGTATTCACACATGTATTACGATTTCCGGATAACACAATTATAGCATGAACAATAGACAATTATCATGAACACGGAAATATAATAATAACCATTTTATTATTGCCTCTAGGGCATATTTTCAACAATGCGTGTAACCCGGTGGAGAGATCGTGCTTTCGATCTTTGTTTGAGGGAGAAATTCTCGCGGTTGGGAGGTTGTAAATCCTAGTTGCGGGAATCTGCACCAACGATCTTCACCAACTCTACTTCCGCTGCACTCCGAGTTGGTAATGGTCAGATCTAACCTTATATGCATCTTCATAGTGGTCCTTGTCTTGTACGTAGGACAGAATGTTTTATTTTCTACTGTGCTACCCAACAACAAGACGGTTAAGAACGACAAGATATGAGCAAAGAAACCAATTATCCATTCGCATGGCTAGTGTCGGGGTAGACAAACAGGGGTGTTCATTTCCCCTGACTTGTGCACGGACGGAAAGCCTCCGCCCCGATGGCCAGGGCTTGCCGGGGGAAATGGCTATCGCAATATAGCTAGACCCATGAAGCACTGGCCCAAGTCACATCCAATACCAACATGTAACACAAAGCTAAACCAGAGAAGCCGCTCTTCGTGAGATCAAGGATAGCATTAAGAGGAGCAAGACAACAAGATATCACCTTGGGAAGGGCTCCCTTGCCAGGCAGGTGAGCCCGGCCAGGACGAGGCCGCCCTGGGAACAAGTCCAAGATTGCCTCGGCAGGCCTGCCAGGGCCACCAATACCAAACCCTCGCCAAGGCACCACCGCTCCACCGCACCAAGCCACCAGTCACTTATCGATGCGGTGTCAAGCCCCCCAGGCGATTAAGTGGCAGTCATTAAGCACATGGCAACTTGCTGGGAGATGAATCATACCCATTAGACACCCGTCCAGGGGCGTGTCAAGATCATAAGCAAAAGATGGCTAAGCGATGACATAAGCTTGCCGGGGATGCACCCCGCATGACACCTAAGGTAGCATTTATGGCATTTTGTCCTAAGTGATAGAGTTAGGTATGATAGCATTGTTGGCTATCTAATCATAAGATAATGTCTGTTTTGCCATTGTGGTTACCCCTTGAGCTATAAAAGGAGGTCCAAGGCGACCTAGAGAAGGATTCAGACTCATACACACTTGTACTCGTGTAGTAGCTCTCCCCGAGGCCACCCTACCGGGCTTGAGCGCTGCGTGTCATAGTGTTCCTCCATTCAATCCACCAAAGCAGGAGTAGGGTTTTACGCTTCACAGCGGCCTAAACCTGGGTAAAAATCCGAGTGTCATCATCATCGTGCTGCCTCATGGCCTTCGCTATTTGTGTAACATGATCTCCCCCTTGCCGGACAACAAGGGGCTAGTGGCCCCATAGGTGATCGTGTCCACCCCACGACATCTTTGGCGCGCCAGGTAGGGGGAGAGGCGCTTGTGTGAATCTGAGGTTGTGACCAGCGCATCGATCTTCGTCGTCACTTTCTTCGTCCATGGCTTCGAAGAAGAGGAGCAGTGCTGCTCCCTGGCTCCTTCTTTCCGAGACGCCATCACGCATCTCCACCACGGCGACGGCGGCGTCGAGAGCATGGGATGTCGGGCCCATGGGTGGCACGGCTGGCACGAACCGTGAGACCATCGTGCCATCGGTGGTCAGAAAAGGAGGCGGACGAGGTAGCAGCGCCCTCCTTCTCGCGATCCTCGATCAAGCGCACACATCCTAGGAGGTGCCGCTCAGTCTGACGGGCGAAAGAACGGTGCATTTATGGCCTCCCTTTCCCTCCTTCCTCACCAATGGTCAGGTTGCACGGTGGCGTTGCCGCCGGCGTTGATGAGCCTGCATGAAAGCTCGGTCCTACATTTGTCCCGCCAAGGGTAAATCCTGAGTTGAATGCTGGAGCGAATCCGTCGGTTGGTACCCCCGGCAAGCAAACCGCGGCAAGGCCCTGTGCACCAACGTGTCTGTCACACTGGTCGATAATGGGCCCTTGGAAGGAAGGGAGAGAGGGGAGGGCCCCATTTTTCTTTTGTTCACGATGTTTCGTCAATTGCAAATGTTTGCGTTGCCCCCTCGGCTCGTACCGAGGTTAAGCATGTGACTAACGAACCGCCAGGTTCCTCCATTTCGTCCCTTTCCCGTTTTCTCCCTCTTTTCAGGGTGAAAGAGGAATTAAATACGTAATTTCGCCGGAAGACGCAAGGAGGGGGGCGACCAAGGGTGGAGAAAGGGATGATGTGCATAAGCAAGTATGCACCCCGACAGAAGGAGAGCGTGGACAAAAGCTAACTTGAAATGCTTATGAACTCTCCCTAGAGCTTGCATTCGCGCATCCCCCGAACAACCAAGGTTTCGTATGGCAAGACCTCTCCATGATGGAACCTTACCGTATTTGTTTGTGCCCTTTCTTTGTTTCGAGTCTGCTCAACGAGGCAGGTGGTTGCATCAAAGATTGTTAAGGAAAAACTCACCGACAGCGTGTCCTCGCCAACTGAATGCTAAGGACCCGCTCCTCAAAGCAATCGCGGCAGCATGCTGTTGGCGGGCAACCAAAGTATGCAAGGAAACCAACCATACGAATACCGGTGGAGAAACGAAGGGGATAGCATGCGCTTGCATACAAACATCAGTTCAGCAAGCATTAAAACGAAAATAGTGCGGAACTTAATATGGGATGCATGTTGTGTCTTAGTACAGGGCAACACGATAACAAGGGTGGCCTAAGGCTTGGTCCGGCGACCTCCCTGGACTCTTGGGACGGAAAGGACCCTATCTGCAAGGGGGTTGGCCTTCTCCGTGACGACAGAGATGTCGGCACCTGGCGGCAACTTCTTGAAGCCATCGGAAAGGTCGAGGTTCGGGTGGAAGAAGGCGAGATTGCTCAAAACTAGAAAAAGGGCGTCGCGAGCAAGCTTCCGGGATTCGTCGGCGAAGCAGGCGACCCTGTCGTCTTCATACATCTTCAACCCCTCGATCAGGCCTTCAAAGAAGAGTGTCAGCTTGACACTTGGAACTTCATGCTTGCCGGTAGAGAAAGCCCAGCTCTTCATATCCATGTTGGCAATCTGAGTAGTGAGGCGCTCGGCAATATCAACCATGCTCCTAATCTAGAGGTCGCACTGCTGAATTTGGTTCTCCAGCTTGTCTTCTGTGTCTTTTTGGAGAGTTCTCGCCTTGGTTAAATCCGTCATCAGCAGCTTCTCACGGCAACCGGCAGATTCCAGCTCCTGCTCTAGAGAGGCAAGCCTGCTTTCATACTAGAGATGGCGCCGTTGGTAGTATCAAGGTCCTGGCTCTTCGAGGAAAGCTGTGATTGCACGCCCTCCAGCGTGGCCTCTGCTTTCCGTGGTTCCTCTTTGAGGGACTCGATCTCCTTGCTACTCCCGGCAAGTTCCTCTGTCAGCTTGCTGAAAGAAATATGCCCTAGAGGCAATAATAAAGTTGTTATTTATATTTCCTTATATCATGATAAATATCTATTATTCATGCTAGAATTGTATTAACCAGAAACTTGATACATGTGTGGATACATAGACAATATAGTGTCCCTAGTAAAGCCTCTACTAGACTAGCTCATTAATCAAAGATGGTTAAGTTTCCTAACCATAGACATGTGTTGTCATTTGATGAACGGGATCACATCATTAGGAGAATGATGTGATGGACAAGACCCATCCGTTAGCTTAGCATAATGATCATTAAGCTTTATTGCTATTGCTTTCTTCATGACTTATACATGTTCCTTTGACTATGAGATTATGCAACTCCCGAATACCGGAGGAATACCTTGTGTGCTATCAAACGTCACAACGTAAATGGGTGATTATAAAGATGCTCTACAGGTATCTCCGAAGGTGTTTTGTTGGGTTGGCATAGATTGAGATTAGGATTTGTCACTCCGAGTATCGGAGAGGTATCTCTGGGCCCTCTCGGTAATGCACATCATGATAAGCCTTGCAAGCAATGTGACTAATGAGTTAGTTACGGGATGATGCATTACGGAACGAGTAAAGAGACTTGCCGGTAACGAGATTGAACTAGGTATGATGATACCGACGATCGAATCTCGGGCAAGTAACATACCGATGACAAAGGGAATAACGTATGTTGTCATAACGGTTCGACCGATAAAGATCTTCGTAGAATATGTGGGAGCCAATATGAGCATCCAGGTTCCGCTATTGGTTATTGACCGGAGAGGTGTCTCAGTCATGTCTACATAGTTCTCGAACCCGCAGGGTCTGCACTTTTAACGTTCGATGACGATTTGTATTATGAGTTATGTGTTTTGGTGACCGAAGTTTGTTCGGAGTCCCAGATGAGATCACGGACATGACGAGGAGTCTCGAAATGGTCGAGAGGTAAATATTGATATATTGGACGATAGTATTCGGACATCAGAATGGTTCCGCAGCGTTTCAGATATTTATCGGAGTACCGGGAGGTTACCGGAACCCCCCGGGGAAAGTATTGGGCCTCATGGGCCATAGGGGGAGAGAGAGGGCAGCCCACAAGGGGGTGGCACCCCCCAAGGGGAGTCCGAATAGGACAAGGGGAGGGGGCGCGGCCCCCCTTCCTTCTCCCTCTCCTCTCCTTCCCCCTTTCCCCTCCGTTAGAAGGAGGGGGGCCGAATAGGACTTGGAGTCCTAGTCGGTTTCCCGCCCCCATGGCCCGCCCCCTAGGGCCGGCGGCCTCCTCCCCTCCTCCTTTATATACGGGGGTAGGGGGCACCCCAAAGCACATCAATTGTTCTTTTAGCCGTGTGCGGTGCCCCCCTCCACAGTTTACTCCTCCGGTCATATTGTCGTAGTGCTTAGGCGAAGCCCTGCGCGGATCACATCACCATCACCTTCACCATGCCGTCGTGCTGAAGAAACTCTCCCTCGACACTTTGATGGATCAAGAGTTCTAGGGACGTCATTGAGCTGAATGTGTGCAGAACTTAGAAGTGCCGTACGTTCGGTGCTTGACCGGTTGAATCAAGAAGACGTTTGACTACATCAACCGCATTAAGCTAACGCTTCCGCTTTCGGTCTATGTGGGTACGTGGACACACTCTCCCCATCTCGTTGCTATGCATCTCCTAGATAGATCTCGCGTGACCGTAGGAAATTTTTGAAATTGCATGCTATGTTCCCCAACACTTGCTTACTTGGTTTTCAAGATCAGCCTTGGCGGCAGATACGGTAGCTAGCTCGTCGACAACTTTCTATAATTGGGCAGAGGATTCAAGGGTGAGCGTGTTGAGAGTGTCCTTGTGCTTATCCGCCAAATCCTTGGTGCGCTGCTGGACAAGGGCTTCCAGCTCCTCATCCTTGTCGCGGAGAGTAGCTTCGAGCGTTCCTTCCCAGGCAGACATATCTTTCTCCTTAGTGTTTAGGAGCACCTCGCACTCCACCAACCGGGTGGGCCTCCCGGGCAGCAAGGTCTTCCTTGGCCATGGTCAGCACCTCCTCTTGCCGCATGAGGGAATGGGACCTCTTCTTGCACCACTCGCACAGTTCGTTACCTTTATCCCTCAGCTTCTGGTCCATAAAGTCAACAGAGTTGCACTGCTCCTTAACTGCTTGCCACTTGAGGCTATACCTGTTCTGCACATCCTTGAACCCTGCTGCCATGGATTCCAGGAAATCTAAATCCTTGGCGCTATCAGCAGAATTGCCAGCTTCTTCAACTCTCTGAGACAACGGTGCTAGTATGCATCTGATTTCTTCATCAAAATCCGCGCCCGCTGAAACAGATGAGCCAGGAGTGGCCGGCCCGGGTTGAGCAAGGATTAGTGCTAGTTTGCTTGGGGAAGATTGCAGAGCTGCTGCCTGAGGATAGTTCATGGGAAGGGGTTCCATAGATTGGAGAGGAGCCTTCTCCTTGACAACAGTTTCCGGGCCAGATATGATGTCGGGGTTTTTCTCTGCTTCTTTCAAGAATTCCTGAATATCCTCGACAGTCTGCTCATGGCCTTCCGCGGCAGAAATCCTGGCTGCTTCCTCGGCAACACTTTTCCCAATGTTGGCCACCTCTTCCAAGAGCTCGGGTTCCTCAATTGACGAGTCTGCAGACGAAGTCAAATAGATGGGGTAATGAGAAGCCAGACACTTCTACATCAGAACCATGAGAATAAGGAATTCCAGCGAGTAGAAGTCAAGACAAGTGGGTTACCTGGTGGTGGCTGCTGGAAGGAAACGTCTCCTTTCCCGGCAACATTGGTTGCCGGTGCGCGATCTACGACCACCTCTTCGGTGGCAGTGATCTCGCCGTGAGCGGACCCCTCGGTGGAGGCCCTTGCCGGAGACTCCTTTGCTTGTATTTCAACCAACGGGGACCCTTGGAAACTAGACCCCTCCTGGTGGGCTCAGCCTCGTTGACTCTCCCCCAACTCTTTGCCGAGGATCGAGGGATGCTCCTCTACATCTCCACGAGCTGGCAAATGTGCCCCATGCCTTCTCGCCGGGGGCTGGGCTGGGGGCTAGGCATGGGATCCCTTGCATTATTCCCCGCCAGACCCGCACTTGTCGAAAGAACTGGTACCACCGCGTGCTTGGTCCGTTTGGCCCGCTGAGCAAGGGGTTCTTCATCCCTGCCAAATCAACAAGTCAAGATTAAAATTAAGAGTCGAGTGAAGAATACTACAACAAAAAGCTTGGTCGTCCTGCTTACTCTGGGTCCCTGAGCATGCCGCTCCGCTCACAGGACGCGAGTGGAGGAGTTGGTCTGCTGCTTTTCAGAGTCGGAGGAGCAGAACTTCCCGACAACAATGAACTCGTCGGTGGGGCCGAGACCTCTGGCAGGATCGAGCTTGGCGAAGAAGTTGGACTTGACTGGGAGCTAGGATCGACCCCCGTGACTGCCCGTCGCTTGGCGGGCGGAGTCTTGGCCTGAGAAAGGCGAAGGGATTGGCAGTGTTCCACTTCTTGCTTGTCGCCCTTGGTGGCTGTCTTCTTCACCCTTTTTGTGACCCGCGAGGAATAGGAGCCACTGCCTCCTAGCTAACCCGCTTACGAAGGTGCCAACCTGGCTCTGGGGCTTGAGGACCCATTTCGAGCCCTTCCTCCTCCACCTCGGGTTGCCTTGCCTCCTCAACCTCGCCCTCTTCTTGGACCCCTACCGCCGTGGCTTGGGAAGTCCCGGCCCCGGCAGGGTCAAGTCTGGCAGCCTCCTCCACAGCACGCTCTTCACTCCCTTCATTAGCAGAGCCCTCGCCTCAGGATCCTCCTCCTCTCCGGGCCCCATTCCCCCGGTGTCCTAGAGCTCTCTGTCTTTTGCAATCCTGGTTGCAATAAATGCTGCCTCTGCCCTGGAAGTGCGCTTGACAAGGTCGTCCTCCACCCTGGAGGCCCTCTCTTCCAAACTAGAGACCCATTCAATCTCGTCATCCAGGGGAGGCAGTCCCCAATCAGCTTTGACCCCGAAGGCATTGCAATCAGGCATCCATTTCAGGATTTGGTCTAGGGCAGAGTTAAGGTGCAGGGGAACAACCTTTGTCGGTAGATGGAATGCCCCAAGGTTGCCAAACAGCTGTTCACACAACCATCCATGGCCATACACTGACAGGTTGTTGGCGGGGCCTGGGTACAGTCGCATCCTGTCGGTAGAGTTCTTATATTCCCAAGCAAACCTGTCCCTTTTCTGCAACGACGCAATGCAGCGCCGGAGAAAGTCATCCCCCACATGTTCAACGGTTAGCCCGGCACCTTTGAGGCGGGCGATCCTATTCAGCGCCGGGCGGAGCCTATCATCGGTGAGGCCCAACTTGCTCCAGTCGCTTCCGCGTGTGACGCATCCAGTCCGCGCCACGCAGAACTCAGGGGCCTCTTTGTCCTGGATCTAGCACCAGTCCGCCCTCCATTCCTCCCACTTTCCTTGCTGATGGCTAGGGAGATAGTCCCATTCTTCCTTCTTGCCCCGAGGAATCCAGCTTATGTTTCCTGAGCGGTGAGATCTATCTTCTATCTATGGGATGAAGAAGTGCCTGAACAAATCCACATTGGGGGGGACTCCAACAAAATTCTTGCACAAGTGGGCGAAGATTGCATGCACGCCATTGCATTGGGCGTAAAGTCCAGGAGATGAAAACCGTACACCATCATCATAGCGCAAAAGAAGTCAGAAAAAGGGGAAGAGAGACTGCAAAGAAACTACACACAGAAGAAGCGATACGAATCTGATGGAATTGTGTTCCCATCCGGCAGAATCACGGGCGCTCTGTGCCCCTTCATGGTTGCCCTTCCCCGCATATAGGCATACCTCGGGATCAAGGTGTTGCTATCCAGATGTGTGAGGGATAAAACCAAGTTCTCCCGTCGCCGCTTGTCCAGCTCCTCTGCCTTTTTCCTCCTCTCCTCCGCCGCGACATCTTTGGCGGGCGACCGCTTGCTTCCCCTTCACGGCGCCCGTCTTCCGCCCCATCTCTTGACTAGCAGGAGAAGCAGAAGATCCAACAAAGCTTTGGGGGTGGATAATGGCGGCAAAGGTGGTTTCTTGGCTTGAGGAGGAAGATGAAGGGAGAAGAAATGGATGCGAATGAGAAGTGCCCCTTTGCGCTGCCTTTTTATTGGGAACGTGCGGGGGGGGGGGGGGGCGCTGGCTCTTCACTATCTGTTGCGTGAAGTTACCATTTTTGCAGGCACATTACCCACTAAACGGCTACTGTTCCATGACCCCACGACCCACGGTAATTACGCGGAGTGGACGTGGGATTGACCGGTCATCATGACGAAAACTGCATGGACAGCACTTCTTCGACGCGTGTCCGTGGACTGTTTGGGTCCTAACCCGACGTGCCCAGCGACACGTCTGGCTCAGGGCCGGGGGCTTCTGTCGGGGTACACAAATAGGGGTGTTCATTTCCCCTGACTTGTCCATGGACGGAAAGCCACCGCCCCGATGGCCAGGGCTTGCCGGGGGAAATGGCTGTCGCAATATAGCTGGACCCATCAAGCACTGGCCCAAGTCACATCCAGTACCAACATGTAACGCAAAGCTAAAGCAGAGAAGCCACTCTTCCTGAGATCAAGGAGAGCATTAAGAGGAGTAAGACAACAAGATATCACCTTGGGAAGGGCTCCCTTGGCGGGCAGGAGAGCCCGGCCAGGTCGAGGCCGCCCCGGGAACAAGTCCAAGATTGCCCCGGCAGGCCTGCCGAGGCCGCCAATACCAAACCCTCGCCAAGGCACCACCACTCCGCCGCTCCACTGCACCACAACACCAATCACTTATCGATGTTGTGTCAAGGCCCCAGATGATTAAGTGGTAGTCATTAAGCACGCGACAGTTTGCTGGGAGACGGATCACACCCATTGGACACCCGTCCAATGGCGTGTCAAGATGTTAAGCAAAAGATGGCTAAGCGGCGACATAAGCTTGCCAGGGATGCACCCCCGCATGAAACCTAAGGTAACATTTATGGCATTTTGTCCTAAGTGCCAAAGTTAGGTATGATAGCATTGTTGGCTATCTAATTATAAGATAATGTATGTTTTGCCACTATGGTTACCCCTTGAGCTATAAAAGGAGGTCCAAGGCGACCTAGATAAGGATTCAGACTCTTACACACTTGTACTCGCGTAGTAGCTCTCGCCGAGGCCACCCTGTCGGGCTTGAGCGTTGCGTGTCATAGTGTTTCTCCATTCAATCCACCAAAGCAGGAGTAGGGTTTTACGCTTCATAACGGCCTGAACCTGGGTAAAAATCAGAATTTCATCGTCGTCGTGCTGCCTAATGGCCTCCGCTCTTTGTGTAACGCGATCTCACCCTTGCCAGACCACAAGGGGCCAGTGGCCCCTTAGATGATCATGTCCACCCGCGACAGCTAGCGACATTAATTCGTGGTTTCATTGCG
This sequence comes from Aegilops tauschii subsp. strangulata, assembly GCF_002575655.3. NCBI lineage: Eukaryota > Viridiplantae > Streptophyta > Magnoliopsida > Poales > Poaceae > Aegilops > Aegilops tauschii. The sequence continues at coordinate 202,140,123 of NC_053035.3, read as the reverse complement.
TGTGACACATGTTCTATTTTATCACGTCTAACCAATGATAAAATCAATAGCAACGAGTGAAAACAAGACACGTTGGTCTGAGCTTTGAGGCGGTGGCCTAACTTGGCTCCACTCTTGGGCTCCCTTAATGATCGCGACCGAGGCTAACCAGGCTATGGAACCTGTCGGGGACAACTGCATAGAGTGGGCGCGCGTGTAATGACTGACTTGGCTGCACACGTGGATGCCTTTTGCCACCGCCACCCCTATTTTCACCGTGCACAGCGGACAGTCACATGATGGGATGGATAAAGCCCCTCGTAGCTATCCGCACCACACCCCCGGGGCTGAACATCACTAAGCGACACCAAACATGAGCAACAAATAAACAACATCTCATTGCGTGCCAGACATGTTCTATTTTTCACATCTGACCATGGCAAACACAGGAGCGACGAACTAAAACAACATGCATTGGTTTGAGCTCTGAGGCGATGATACATATTGAACTATCAAGCACAAACTACTAGCTAACCACGATGATTACACCTCGACACAGATAAAGAGCATCTAACAACAATGCTCATAAACCAGACCAACACCTTCTATAACCGGAACCTAGGCTGCATCCCATCGTGAAAAGGATCTCATTTGCCTGACTGCAAGAAAACAACCCTTGCCAAGCCTTCCTCGACAACTATCTGCCATCGCCAGTGATTTTTTAGGCCCCTATTCTCCTACCGTGGCCTCTTCACTTTGTTTGTGGCTATAATCTTCTCTGTAATGACCGATGACTTGTACAACAGTGCAGCTTCCCATGCATCCCATCGAAGGAAAAGCTTGGATCCCAGCTACACAGATAGAACAAGCAGACAAGATAAATCAATCAACCATTCTAAAAAGCAAAAAGGCCATATGATCTCCACCATAAGAATTAGATTTTCCATCGATAGTCCAAACCAGAGCTACAACAATAAGACAACTTTGGGCAGTGAAGTAATGGCTTCTTTCACAACGTGATTCATACACAGCTAGAAACAGAACCCACTGGTTCCCACCAAGGGAATATCTGACCCAGACCCGTAATGTAGTTGTTCCTCCAAAACGAAGGAATGCCGCAGAATGTTGCATTGCCCTCTCCTCTCGTTCACAAATTACATCACCTCTTCCTATCTGTACTGCGCCAGCGACTGCTATTCTCCGTCGATCCGCGTTGCTGATTGTTCCTCTCACGCACCGCATCGCCAGCTGCTCATCTCCCACGATCCATGTTGTTGACTGCTCCTCTCCCTCATACCCTCCTCTCTCAATTGCGTCACGATGGACGAGTGGTTGCGGCCTACGGGTCTTGAAGCTGTGTGGTGGGCTCTGGGCTACTGATGACCCACAAGTATAGGGGATCAATCGTAGTCCTCTCGATATGTAAGAGTGTCGAACCCAATGAGGAGCAGAAGGAAATGACAAGCAATTTTCAGCAAGGTATTTTCTGCAGGCACTGAAAGTATCGGTAACAGATAATTTGGTAGTAAGATAATCCGTAACGTGTAACAACTAACAAGTGTACCAAAGGTGCGGCAAGGTGGCTCAATCCTTTTTGTAGCAAATGATAAGCCTGGACAAACTCTTATATCAAGCAAAGCGCCCCCGAGGACACATGGAAATTATCGCAAGTTAGTTTTCATCATGCTCTTATGTTCTTGGGTGCACCGGTGCTTTCCTTACTTGGACAAGCCTCCCACTTATGATTAACCCCTCTCGCAAGCCTCTGCAACTATGAAAGAAGAATTAAGATAAATCTAACCATAGCATGAAACATGTGGATCCCAATCAACCCCTTACGAAGCAACACATAAACTAGGGTTTAAGCTTCTGTCACTCTAGCAACCCATCATCTACTTGCTACTTCCCAATATCTTACCCTAGGCCCAAATCATGGTGTGAAGTGTCATGTAGTCGACGTTCACATAACACCACTAGAGGAAAGACAACATACATCTCATCAAAATATGGAACAAATACAAAATTCACATGATTACTTATAACAAGACTTCTCCCATGTCCTCAGGAACGAACGTAACTACTCACAAAGCATGCTCATGTTCAAGATCATAGGGGTATTGAATATCAATAAGGATCTGGACATATGATCTTCCACCAAATAAACCAACTAGCATCAACTACGAAGCGTAATCAACACTACTAGCAACCCCCAGGTACCAATTTGAGGTTCTAAGGCATAGATTGAATACAAGAGATGAACTAGGGTTTGAGAGGAGATGGTGCTGGTGAAGATGTTGATGAAGATTGACCCTCCCTCGATGAGAGGATCGTTGGTGATGTGATGGCTTGGATTTCCCCCTCCCAGAGGGAAGTTTCCCCAGCAGAATAGGTTCGTCGGAGCCCTAGATTGCTTCTGCCCAGGTTTCGCCTCGAGACGGCGGCACTTCGTCCCGAAAGCTTTCTTAGGATTTGTTTTCTAGGTCAAAACCTTTCATATAGCAGAAGATGGACACCGGGGGCTGGCCAGGGGGCACGCCCTTGGCGTAGGGCGTGCTCCCCAGGCTTGTGGCCACCTGGTGGGTCCCCTTTTGTTGTTTCTTCGACCGATATTTTTATATATATTCCAAAACAATTCTTTGTAAAGTTTCAGGACATTTGGAGTTGTGCAGAATAGGTCTCAGATTTGCACCTTTCCGGTCCAGAATTCCAGCTGCCGGTATTCTCCCTCTTCATGTAAACCTTGTAAAAAAAGAGAAAAGGCATAATAATTTTGTCATAAAGTGAAATAATAGTCCATAATGCAATAAATATCAACATAAAAACATGATGCAAAATGGACGTATCCACTCCCCCAAGCTTAGACCTCGCTTGTCCTCAAGAGAAAACCGAAATTGATAATCATGACCACATGTTTAGAGATAGAAATGTTGATAAAATAAAATACGTACATGAGAGCATCATGATCATCTTTAGAACAACAATATATTGTGATATAACTTCTTATGCCAAAGCAGTAATTCGTTCACAAGGTAAAGTATAGACCAATAAACTTTATTGAGAACTAACAAACTATGATCTTGGTCATTGAAGCAATTGCAATTTATCATAACATCGGAAGGAGTCAACGTAAGAGCTTTTATTTAGCAAGTTCACATACTCAACCATCTTTTAGTCTTTCATAATTGCTAACACTCACGCGATACTTATGAGATCAAAGCTTCAATCGGACACATAGGAAGATAGGGGCTTATAGTTTTGCCTCCCAACCATTTACCTCTAGGGTAACATCAAGAAAAATAACTCATGATCACCTACATCCGAGTGGATATGTATGTCTAGATCTTTCTCCAACACATAGTGCTTGCCAAAAAGAGAAAATATAAAAGGAAGGGTGAAAATCACCATGAATCTTGCATAAAGGTAGAAAGTGAAATAAAAGATAGGCCATTCGCAAATGGAAGCGGAGGTTATCATGCAATTTTTGGTTGGATGCACGAAATCTTAATGCAAAAGAACGTCACTTTATATTGCCGCTTGTGATAAAACCTTTATTATGCAGTCTGTCATTTTTATTTCTTCTCCATCACAAGTTCGTATAAAGTTTATTTTACTCACACTAAAAGATCATACATATTTAGAGGGCAATTTTTATTGCTTGCACCGATGACAACTTACTTGAAGGGCCTTACTCAATCCATAGGTAGATATAGTGGACTCTCATGGCAAAACTGGGTTAAAGGTTGTTGGATGCACAGGTAGTGTCTCTACTTAGTGCAGAATTTTTGGCTAGCATAGGATGAGAAGCAAGCTCAATATGTTGGAGGATCCATGACAATATAACTTCTATTCGGATATAAGGGAACATAACACATTATGTTGTCTTCCTTGTGTAACATCAACTTATTAGCATATAATATTTTAATGAATGCTCACAATCACAAAAGATGTCCAAGATAGTGTATTTATATGTGAAACCTCTCTTTCTTTATAACTTCCTACTAATTGCAACAATGACCAATACTATTTTTGTCAATCCTCAACAAATTGCATGCATCATACTTCTTATATGTGAAGTCATCACTCTCCATAAGATTATACATGATCTTTTTATTTCTTTTATTCTTTTTATTTTCCAAGATCAAAGCAAGAAGGCAAAGCCCTCAACTCAAAACTAATCTTTATTATATAACTCTCACACTCAATTACATAGATAGAACTCAAAGCAAAACTCAAAGAATAGATCATACTAAAACTTTTATTCTACTAGATCGAGATTTAACCAAAAAGATCGAACTAAGATAAACGATAAAGATAAAGATGTGATGGTGATATGACATCAGGGCACCTCCCCCAAGCTTGGCACAAGCCAAGGGGGCTGCCCATACCCATGTACTCAAGTATCCTTCTTCGGAGGTGGTGGTGCGATGTTCTTGGCAATGATGCCCCTCAGGATGCGATTTTCCTCCTCAAGCCTATTGACTTGCTGTTTGAGATCCATAGTCTCCTTACATAGCTTTCCGGTGATAGTTAAAGCACCGTCCACCCATGGATGCATCCTTGCTGCAGAGGAAGAAGCAACACTCTTTTTCAAGTTATTGTAAGATATAAATTTAGCACCGGGTGGTTTGACCGAATTTGGGAGGACCGAGTCATCAAGTTCCACAAGCGGGGCTCTAGGTTGAGGGAGAGAAGTGACTTCTTGATCCTCTTCCATGGCATCCACACTTTTTTGGTCGGCTTCCATATCTTCCTCTGCCGACCACGTAAAGGGATTAGCTTCGCTATATGCTCTTGGATCCAGTGTTGGGTGAGAGACCCGACTCTCCCTGACTCTCCCCGACTGACTCTTGTGAAGACATCTTACTCTAAATCTGCTGCCGAAATAGCTCGAAACAAGAACAAAAAATATTGCCGTGGTACCGTGGTCAAAACCTTTGGGAAATTATATAATGAATTTTTACCATGTAAAACAAGTATTCTGGGAGAAAATGGAGTCCGAAGAGCGCACGAGCTGGCCACAAGCTTGGGAGGCGCGCCCAGGGGGTAGGGCGCGCCCCCAGGCTTGTCGCTTGCTCGTGCACTTTTCAGACTACTTTCTATTTTCCTATTTTTTTAATATTCCAAAACAGAGTAAAATTGCTTTTAGAAAACTTTTGGAGTCGGTTTACTTACCGTATCACATATCTATTCCTTTTCAGGGTTCTGGAGCATTCTAGAAAGTTTCCCTTATGTACTCCTTCGGTGTTATGGTATGGATAATATTAGTTCCAACATTTATGGGCATACCTAAGATATAATGTTTGATTCTTTTCCCATTCACCACCTTCGAGGTATTGCCCTCGACATTGTTGATCCTGATGGCACCGGAATGATAAACTTCTTCAATAATGTAAGGACCTTCCCATTTGGAGAGAAGTTTTCCTGCCAAAATCTTAGACGAGAATTGTATAGCAAGACTTGGTCACCTACATTAAATTCTCGCTTTTTATTCTTTGGTCATGCCATCTTTTAACCTTTTCTTTAAACAACTTGGCATTTTCATAGGTTTGGGTTCTCCATTCATCAAGTGAGCTAATGTCAAATAACCTCTTTTCAACGGCAAGTTTGAAGTCATAGTTGAGTTCTTTTATTGCCCAATAAGCTTTATGTTCTAATTCTATAGGTAGGTGACATGTTTTTCCATAAACCATTTTATATGGAGACATACCCATAGGGTTTTTATAAGCAGTTCTATAAGCCCATAATGCATCATCAAGTTTCTTAGACCAATTCTTTCTAGATCTATTAATAGTCTTTTGCAAGATCAATTTTATTTCTCTATTACTTAATTCTACCTGACCACTAGACTGAGGATGGTATGGAGATGCAATTATATGGTTAACATCATACTTAGCAAGCAATTTACGGAAAGCACCATGAATAAAATGTGAACCACCATCAGTCATTAAATATCTAGGGACTCCAAACCTCGGGAAAATAACATCTTTACGCATTTTAATAGAAGTGTTATGATCAACACTACTAGTTGGAATAGCTTCTACCCACTTAGTAACGTAATCAACAACAACTAAAATATCTGTATACCCATTAGAGGAAGGAAAAGGTCCCATATAATCAAATCCCCAAACATCAAATGGTTCAATAACAAGTGAATAATTCATAGGCATTTCTTGACGTCTACTAATGTTACCAATTCTTTGACATTCATCACAAGACAAGACAAACTTACGGGCATCTTTGAAAAGATTAGGCCAATAAAAACCTGATTGTAATACCTTGTGTGCAGTTTTGTCTCCAGCGTGGTGTCCTCCGTAAGCCTCGGAGTGACACTTGCGTAGGATTTGTTCCTGTTCATGCTCAGGTACACAATGTCTAATAACACCATCTACTCCTTCTTTATAAAGGAGTGAGTCATCCCAGAAGTAATGTCTTAAATTATAGAAAAACTTTTTCTTTTGTTGGTATGTGAAACTAGTTGGTATAAATTTAGCAACAATATAATTGGCATAATCAACATACCAAGGAATATTACGAGAAGCATTTATGATAGCCAGTTGTTCATCAGGAAAGCTATCATCAATAGGTATTAGGTCGTCAAGAATATTTTCTAGCCTATGGGGTTCTCAGCTCCTTTTCTATCAGTAATATGTAAATCAAATTCTTGTAGTAAGAGAACCCATCTAATAAGTCTAGGTTTAGCTTCTTTCTTTTCCATAAGGTATTTAATAGCAGTATGATCAGTGTGAACAATTACTTTAGAATCAACTATGTAAGATCTGAATTTGTCACAAGCAAACACAACTGCTAAAAATTCTTTTTTAGTTGTAGCATAATTTCTTTGAGCATTGTCTAGAGTTTTACTAGCATAATAGATAACATTTAATTTCTTATCCACTCTTTGTCCTAGAACAGCACCAACAGCATAATCACTTGCATTGCACATAATTTCAAAGGGTAGGTTCCAATCAAGTGGTTGAACAATAGGTGTAGAGATTAAGGCTTTCTTAAGTATTTCAAATGCTTCTACACAATCGTCATAAAAAACAAATGAAACATCTTTTTGCAAAAGATTAGTGAGATGCCTAGAAATTTTAGAGAAGTCTTTAATAAATGTCCTATATAAACTGTAATGACCAAGGAAACTTCTTATACCTTTGATATCTTTAGGACACGACATTTTTTCAATTGCATCAACTTTAGCTTTATCGATTTCAATACCTCTTTCGGAGATTTTATGCCCCAAGACAATACCTTCATTAACCATAAAGTAGCACTTCTCCCAATTCATGACAAGATTAGTTTCTTCACATCTCTGTAAAACTCGATAAAGGTTGCTTAAGCAATCATCAAAAGAAGTTCTGTATACGGAAAAATGATCCATGAAAACCTCAACAATCTTTTAACAAAAGTCAGAGAATATAGCAGTCATACATCTTTGAAAGGTAGCAGGTGCATTGCATAAACTAAAAGGCATACGTCTATAAGCAAAAGTACCAAAAGGGCATATAAAAGTATTTTTTCTTGATCCTCTTGTGATACAGGTATTTGGGAAAAACCAGAGTATCCATCTAGAAATAAGAAATGTGTATGTTTTGATAGTCTTTCTAGCATTTGATCAATAAAAGGTAGAGGATAATGATCTTTCCTAGTAGCATTGTTTAATTTTCTAAAATCAATTACCATTCTATAACCTGTGATAATTCTGTGGGATAAGTTCATTTTATCATTAGGAACAACAGTAATACCTCCCTTTTTAGGGACACAATGAACAAGACTTACCCATCTACTATCAGCTATAGGATAGATTATACTTCCTTCTAGAAGATTTAATATTTCATTTCTTACCACTTCTTTCATCTTTGGATTTAACCGCCACTGGTGATGAACAACTGGTTTAGCATCAGGTTCCCTATTAATTTATGCTGACATACAGTGGGACTAATGCCCTTAATATCATCAAGAGTATATGCAATAGGCATGGTGCTTCCTTAGAGTTTTCAATAATCTCTTTTCTTCATGCTCTGAAAGGTTAGCACTAACAATAACAGGATATATCTTCTTCTCATCGAGATAAGCATATTTCAGAGTATCAGGTAATTGTTTGAGCTCAAACACAGGATCGCTCTTGGGTGGAAGAGGATCTCCAAGGGTTTCAACAGGTAAATTGTGTTACAAAACGGGCATTTGTTTAAAGAGTATCTTATGTATTTCGTTTCTTTCATTCATATGCATGTCATTTTCATGGTTTAGCAAATATTGTTCTAAAGGATCAGTAGAGGGACATCAATGGAAGCAAGACCAATAATTTCATCCTTACTAAGTAATTCTTTATCACGAGGTTGTCTATGAAATTTAGAGAAATTAAACTCATGAGACACATCACCAAAACTTACACTAACAGTATTTAAGAAAGGTCTACCAAATATAATGGGACAAAAATCATCTTGTGGGGAACTAAGAACTAGAAAATCAGTAGGGTATTTTATTTCCCACACAAGACTTCAACATCTCTAACAATCCCAGGTGGTGTGATAGTATCTCTATTGGCAAGCTTATTAGTAACATCAATGTCTACTATCTCAGCAGGTGCAATATCATTCATAATTTCTTGATATAAGTAAATGGGATAGCACTCACACTAGCACCCAGATCACATAAGCCATGATAACAATGATCTCCTATTTTAACAGAGACAACGGGCGTGCCAATGATAGGTCTCGGTCGTATCTACTTTTCCTAACGCTTTTGCTCTTGGTTTGGACTCTAATTTGCATGATTTGGATGAAACTAACCCGGACTGACGCTGTTTTCAGCAGAACTACCATGGTGTTGTTTTTGTGCAGAAATAAAAGTTCTCGGAATGGAACGAAACTTTTTGGAGATTTATTTTACAATAAAAGAAAAATACTGGAGCCAAGAACCACCGGAGGCGCCCCTGGGTCAGCACAACCCACCAGGGCGCCCCCCCTCTAGGCGTGCCCAGGTGAGTTGTGCCCACCTGGTGGCCCCGCAGACCCTGATTCCGACTCCATAAATACCTATATTTGGAGAGAAAAATCAAGGAGGAAGAATTACCGCGTTTTCACGAGACAGAGCCGCCGCCACCTCCTGTTCTTCATCCGGAGGCCGGATCTAGAGTCTGTTTGGGGCTCCGGAGAGGGGGGTCTTCCATCTTCGTCATCACCAACCCTCCTTCATCGCCAATTCCATGATGATCCCCACCGGGAGTGAGTAATTCCTTCGCCGGCTTGCTAGTCGGTGAGGAGTTGGATGAGATTCATCATGTAATCGAGTTACTTTTGTTAGGGCTTGATCCCTAATATCCATTATGTTCTGAGATTGATGTTGTTATGACTTTGCCATGCTTAATGCTTGTCACTTTGGGCCCGGGTGCCATGATTTCAGATCCAAACCATTTATGTTTTTACCATTATATATATGTTCTAGATCCGATTTTGCAAGTCATATTCACCTATTACATGCTATGATCCGTAAACCCCGGGGTGACAATAATCGGGATACTTTTCGGTGATGACCGTAGTTTGATGAGTTCATGTATTCACTATGTGTTAATGCTTTATTCCGGTTCTCTATTAAAAGTATACCTTAATATCCCATAGTTTCCTTATGGACCCCGCTGCCACGGGAGGGTAGGACAAAAGATGTCAATGCAAATTCTTTCCATAAGCATGTATGACTATTTACGAAATACGTGCCTACATTATATTTATGAACTGGAGCTAGTTTTGTATCGCCCTAGGTTGTGACTGTTAAATGATGAATATCATCCAACGAAATCACCGATCCAATCCCTACGACTTTTCCATATAATGTTCTTGCTAAGTTACTACTGCTGTTGCTGCTGTTACACTTGCTACAAAATCATTGCTATCACTGTTACCGTTACTGCTACTATTACCATTCCTATCAAAAGTATCATATTACTGTGCTACTGATCATATTGCTGCAGATATTTAATCTCCAGGTGTGGTTGAATTGACAACTCAAATACTAATACTTACAAATATTCTTTGGCTCCCCTTGTGTCGAATCTATAAATTTGGGTTGAATACTCTACCCTCAAAAACTGTTGCGATCCCCTATACTTGTGGGTTATCAAGACCTTTTTCTGGCGCCATTGCCGGGGAGCATAGCTATATTTGTTGAGTCACTTGGTATTATTATCTATTTATCACTATGAAGAATCTGAAGGATACCAAGACTAAGATTTTTTTTCTCTAAGACGAGGGGAGGTATGGAACTGCCATCTAGCTCTGCACTTGACTCACCTTCTATTTTGAGTAAACTTGCAACACCACCGCATGCTATTAATCCTGATATGTTGCAAGTTATTCATGATGCTTATGATGATGCTAGTACCTTGCTTGATGATAATATGCCACTAGGTGAATTTCTTGATGAACAAATTGCTAGAGCTAAAGATATTGAGAATGCTGAAACTGATGAAATTATTGAAACTGGTGAAGTACTAGAAACTGAAAATCTTGAAACACCTATTAGACCTAGCTCTCCTAGATATGAATTACGTAAGGTACCTGAAGGTTATGTTATGGATGAGGAGATAGCTAGAGATTTTCTTGCTTGCAATGATAGAGATGATCTTAAGAAATTATTATGCAAACTAAAGGAGAAATCTCTGAATGCTAGAATGAAATGTGATCCTAAGTTTGCTACTTCACCTATCTTTGTTGACAATAAGGATTATGAATTCTCTATCAACCCAGAGTTAATTACTTTAGTTGAATCTGATCCTTTCCATGGTTAGGAAACTGAAACTGTAGTGGCACATCTTACTAAGTTAAATGATATAGCCACCCTTTTTGCTCATGATGAAAAAATTCGCTACTATTGTATTCTCAAATTATTTCATTCGCATTAAAGGGTGATGCTAAGATATGGTACAATACTCTTGCTCCTGGTTGTGTGCGTAGTCCCCAGGATATGATCTATTTCTTTGAAAAATACTTTCCTGCTTATAAGAAACAAGCTGCCTTACAGGAAATATTTTACTTTGTGCAAATTGAAGAAGAGAGTCTCCCACAAGCTTGGAGGAGGCTTTTCCAATTGCTCAATGCTTTGCATGATCATCCTCTTAGGAAAAATGAAATACTTGATATCTTCTATAATGGACTAACCGATGCTTCTAGGGACTTCCTAGATAGTTGTGTTGGTTGTGTTTTCAGGGAACGGACTGTTGAACAAGCTGAGGAATTATTGAATAATATATTGAAATTTTTTGATGATTGGACTCTTCCTGAACCACCGCCTAAGCCCACTCCAAAGAAGAGGGGTATCTTATATCTCAGTCCCGAAGATATGCAAGAGGCAAAGGAAAGTATGAAGGAAAAAGGTATTAAAGCAGAGGATGTTAAAAATTTACCTCCTATTGAAGAAATACATGGACTTGACACGCCACCACCAAAGGTGGTAGAGGTAAACTCTGTAATGAAATTTGATGAAAGTGATATCCCCTACAATAAACATCCTAGTTAATGCCTTTATGAGTTTGACAACTACATTAGAAAACAAGATCACTTCAATGAAAATGTTATGAACCAATTGAAATACAATTCTAATATGATTGCTAGCTTGAGTGACTTTTTGTTTAGAATATCTAATGATGTAAGAGGTGTAGGAAAACATGCTTCTATGGTCCAAAATCAGCTAGAATAAGTTGCTAAATCTCAAAGAGAGTTGCTTGATGAAATGAATAATAATATGAATGATCATGCTATTAGAGTAGTAACTAGAGGAGGTAGAATGACTCAGAAACCACTTTATCCTGAGGGACACCCTAAAAGAATTGAAAAAGACTCTCAAAGAATTAATACTGATGAACCTAGTTCTTCTAAAAAAAAGAAGAAAAAGAAAAATGATAGGACTTTGCATACCTCTAGTTAACCTAAAATAGAAAAACCTCCTGAAAATAATAATGATGTTTCTATTTCTGATGCTGAAACTCAATATGGTAATGAGCATTCACCTAGTAATAATGAAAAAGATAATGATGATGTTCATGAAGACACTCAACCAGACAATGCTAAAGAACCCGATAATGATGTTGAAATAGAACCAACTGTTGATCTTGATAACCCACAACCTAAAAATAAAAGATATGATAAAAGAGACTTTGTTGCTAGAAAACATGGAAGAGAAAGAAAACCATGGGTTCAAAAACCCATGCCCTTTCCACCTAAACCATCTAAGAAAAAAGATGATGAAGAATTTGAACGCTTTGCTGAAATGCTTAGGCTAGTCTTTTTGCGCACTCGCTTGACTAATATTTTAAAGATGGCCCCTTATGCAAAATACATGAAAGACACCATCACTAATAAGAGAAAAAAACTGAAGCTGAAATCTCCACCATGCTTGCTAATTATTCTTTTAAGGATGGAGTACCTAAAAAACTTGGAGACCCAGGAATACCAACTATACCTTGCTCCATGAAAAGAAATCATGTAAAAACTGCTTTGTGTGATTTAGGAGCTGGTGTTAGTGTTATGACTTTCTCCTTATATAAAAGACTTGATTTGAATAAACTCACACCTACTGAAATATCTTTGCAAATGGCTGACAAATCGACTGCCATACCTATCGGTATTTGTGAGCATGTGCCCGTTGTTGTTGCAAATGTTACTATCTTAACTGACTTTTTTATACGTGAGATGCCCGAGGACGACAACATGTCAACTATCCTTGGTAGACCCTTCTTGAATACTGCAGGGGCTGTTATTGATTGCAATAAAAGCAAGGTCACTTTTCATATCAATGGTATTGAGCATACGGTGCACTTTCCGAAGAAACAGTTCCAAGTGAATGGTATTAATGTTATTGAAAAATCTCCGACACTCACTATTGGAAGTTTTCAACTACCTCTACCTACTGCCAAAAACAAATATGAAATGTTTATTGTTGGGGATATGCACACCCCCGTTGAGGTAACTTAGTGTTTTAGGAAAATTCTTCGATTTCATGCTAATCGAAGGTGGTTGTTAATAAGACTTGATCAACCTTATTAATGGATCATTTTTTAGAGGTATGAAGTTGATGAATTTAGTAAGCACAACCTTCTGCTCTCACCTTTTGTTTTCTGTTTTTCTTAGTTAAATAAAATAAAATGCCATTTCTTGTGTGTTTTATGAATTTTCCGTGCAATTTAAAAAATGACCCAAAAATAAAAGTTCGCAGAATGCCCTGAAAATTCAATACAATTTTTTCTGATTATTTATGAAATTTTGGTGCAGATAACATCAGAGGGGGGTGCACCTGGTACCCACAAGACACCAGGGCGCGCTAGCAGCCCCAGGCGCGCCCTGGTGGGTTGTGGTCCCCATGTGGGGCCCCTCACTTATCTCTTTCGTCCATGTCATCTTCTACCTCCAGAAAAAAATCACCATTGCTCTCTCTCTCTTGTGTTCTTGCTGTCAAACCAGCGGATTTCGATCTCTTTGCTCAAAGCTCCATTTCTGGGACTGTTTTGGGGGATTGCTACTTGGTATGTGACTCCTCCATTTCTCCAATTAGTTTTTGCTTTAGTGGTTTATATTTTGAATAATTAGCTACTCTTGGTGCTGCTTTAGATGAGCCTGCATGTTGAATTCTTAGAGTTCCAAGTAGTTTCAATGCTTAATATGGCCTCTATGCATCCTTATGAGTAGTTGCTTTCAATATTGTGAAGTTTTGTTGACAAAGTTTTGTGTCCCAATTTTTTTCAGAAATCGTTCGCAAATAAAATGCAATTCCTTAGGAGTTCTTCAAGGAAGAGGTCCATGGAGGCATCATCTAGTAGTGGATCGATACGTCGATCTTATGTTGAACCAAGTGCAAGTTCAATAAGGGATGCCACTATCAAATCATGCTTATGGCCGTGTGACGAGTTCATGGTGAGTGCAGGTATTAAAGAAGAATTTGAGCAATATGTTCACAACGCCGAGCTCGGTCCCTACATTGAAGATAAGTGCATCCAACATCTTAGCCTCACAGAAATGTTTACTGAAGAATTTGAATTTCATCCTCGTGAGTCTAGAGTTTCGTTTAAACTTTATGACCGTCCATTTACCTTGCCTCTAGAAGTGATTTGTGGTAAAATTCCATTTTGGGGTTCGCTGGACGAGCCACCAAGATCTGAGTATGAGTGATTTTTTATTAATATTTGTTATGGTGAGGATAGAGGAGTGACACAAGGTAGAATAAAAAGTATGCATTTCTCATCAATTCAATACTTTGCACAGTTTAATGGCAAATGCATCATAGACAAGCAAGATTGTTGTACACTATGTGCTCCTGACTTGAGCCTCATACACTGCTCTCACCGGTATTAACCGATATAACCTTGGAGTGATTGCTGCACGCAGATTGCAACACAACGCTGGTAGTGGTTATTTTTATGGTGGGATTTATGCTTCTCGTTTGGCTAAAGAGGTTGGTGTTACACCTCTGTCTTATGACCCCATCTTGCCTACTCAGTACTTAGACTTTGATGCCATGAAACGTCATAAGTTCGTTAAGGGCAAAATCAATGATTATACTTATAACTTGAGGTTTAATAAAGAAACCATTGTGCATACTGTTTTGCCTGCACCTGCTCTCTTTGATTATCACAGGAAGGGGAGATATTATGTTTTTGAGAACGAGGCCCGCGCGCACAATGCGGAGGTCGCAGTTGCTTGGTGGGTTGAGGAGGTTGCACCAAGAGCCTCTGTGAGCTACCACTCTGACTATTATGCAGGCCGCGGATGGTGATTACCAAGTTGTGCCAAAATCCTAAGCTTGGGGGGAGTATGTATTTCCACCGACATCACATTCATGTTCACACATTTCATTCCAGTTGTCGGTGTTCACACTTTTTCATTGTATTATCCATGCTAGATTTATTTTCTCGCTTTCTTCTTGTGTGTTTGAAAAACTTTGAGAAAATCCAAAAAAAGTTTCTGGCTTCTTTTCATTTTTCTTTCTAACTTAGTCAGTTTTAGTATTAAAAAGAAAACCCAAAAAGATTTCCTTGTTCTTCTTTTGCTTGTTGGGAGCTCTCCCGTGTAAATAGTTTTTCTCGTTTTTGTTTTTTCTTTCTCTTTAATTTGCTTTCTTCAAGAAAAACTAAAAAACTCCACAAACATTTCAGTGTGTTTCTCTGAAATTCTTTTCTTTTTATTGAGTCATACCAAAGAGAAGACCACGATGAAAATGTTGAGTGGCTCTCTTTTGCACTATTGTTTGGCTAACGAAGAGCCCATATTACCTTGTCTTCTCCTTCTGAATAAAATGTTTGCAGATTCCAGCTTAATCCACGGCACTCTTGCACTATTATTATTTTCATATCATTCGGTCGTGCAAGTGAAAGGCAATAATTATGATATTTGATGAACCGGCTGTGGCAGAGAGAAACAGGTATGAACTCAACTTGTTCTGTTTTTTGTAAATATGTTTAAGCTAGTATCCATGATTCAACATATTATGATCAAACATGTTTGCAATGAAAATTAGAGATTATAGTTTCTCATGCCATGTTTAAGTAGCTAGGAGTGGATAATGATTTATCTTGGATGTCAACATCCATTAAAATGATTGTGATGTAGTATGATGACATGGTATCCTCATCTGAATGTTTCAAGTGGCTTGGCTTGGCTTGGCACATGTTCACGCATGTAGTTGAACATTACCAACATAGCCTCTACGATATTATGTTCATGGTGTCCATATCTGTTGGAACGTTGCATGTGAAACAAAAAAAATCTACGCACATGCAACATCTATCCATGGACATGCATAGCTACGAGAGGGGGAGAGCATCTTCATAACCTTGAAGATCGCTAAGCAGAAGCATATATCAACGCAGTTGATGTAATCGTACACCTTTGCGATCCGTCCCGATCAAGTACCGAACATATGGCACCTCCGCGTTCAGCACATGTTCATCTCGATGACGTCCACACCTTCTTGATCCAGCAAGAGGAGCGAAGTACTAGATGAGTTCCGGCGGCACGACGACGTGGTGACGGTGTTGGTGAAGAACAATCTCCGCAGGGCTTCGCCAAGCACAACGGAAACCATGACGGAGGATAAACTAGAGGGCAGGGTTGCCGGCACATGGCCTGGTCAATCTTGATGTGTTCCGGGTGCTAGCCCTGCCCCTCTATTTATATGTTGAGCCCTAGGGTCGTAACATGGAGAAAGAGCCTCCTCAAAGTCGGTTTTGCCCCTAAGGAAGAGTCCTTCTCAGACTTCCAGTACCAGACGCCATAGTCCTTGGCGTCTAGCCCAGATGCCATGGGCCTCGGCATCTGGCCCAGGGCCAGACGCCAGCGTCTCCGACGTTTGGTCCCTGGCCTCTGCAAAACTTCCTTTTGCACCGACCTAAAGCCCCGTGGGCCTTACGCCTTGGCCTAACCATATCATCCTATATATCAATCTTTACCTTCGGACCATTCCGGAGCTTCTCTTCATGTCAGTGATCTCATCCGGGACTCCGAACAACATTCGGTCACCAACATACATAACTCATATAATACTATATCGTCAACGAACGTTAAGCGTGCGGACCCTACGGGTTCGAGCATGATGTAGACATGACCGAGACGCTTCTCCAGTCAATAACCAATAGCGTGACATGCATGCCCATATTGGTTCCTACATATTCTACGAAGATCTTTATCGGCCGAACCTTTATGACAACATACGTAGTTCCCTTTGTCTGTCAGTATGTTACTTGCCCGAGATTCGATTGTCGGTATCTCTATACCTAGTTCAATCTCGTTACCGGCAAGTCTCTTTACTCGTTCCGTAATACATCATCCTGTAACTAACTCCTTAGTCACTATGCTTGCAAGCTTCTTGTGATGTTGTATTACCGTGAGGGCCCAGAGATACCTCTTCGTCATACGGAGTGACAAATCCCAGTCTGGATCCATGCCAACTCAACAGAAACCTTCGGAGATGCCTGTAGAGCACCTTTATGATCACCCAGTTACGTTGTGACGTTTGATGGCACACAAGGCATTCTCCGGAGTCCGGGAGTTACATGATCTCATGGTCGAAGAAACATGTATTTGACATTAAGAAAGCAGTAGCAATAAATTGAACGATCATATGCCATGCTAACGGTTGGGTCTTGTCCATCACATCATTCTCCTAATGATGTGATCTTGTTATCAAATGACAACTCATGTCTAGGGTTAGGAAACTTTAACCATCTTTTGATCAACGAGTTAGTCTAGTAGAGGCTCACTAGGGACACGGTATTTGTTTATGTATCCACACATGTATTTAAGTTTCCGGTCAATACAATTCTAGCATGAATAATAAACCTTTAGCATGAATAAGGAAATATAATAATAACAACTTTATTATTGCTTCAAGGGCATATTTCCATGAGTCTCCCACTTGCACTAGAGTCAATAATCTAGTTCACATTGCCATGTAATTAATACCCATAGCTCACATCGCCATGTGACTAACACCCAAAGAGTTTACTAGAGTCAATAATCTAGTTCACATGCCATGTGATTAACACTCAAAGAGTACTAAGGTGTGATCATGTTTTGCTTGCGAGAAAAATTGTCAATGGGTCTGCCACATTCAGAGCCGTATGTCTTTTGCAAATTTCTATGTCTACAATGATCTGCATGTATCCACTGTAGCTAATTTCTCCCACGTTCAATACGTATCCAAATTGAGACTCAGAGTCATCCGGATCAGTGTCAAAGCTTGCATCGACGTAACCCTTTATGACGAACTCTTTATCACCTCCATAACCGAGAAACATTTCCTTAGTCCTCTTTAGGTATCTAAGGATAATTTTGACCGTTGTCCAGTGATCTACTCCTGGATCACTATTGTACCCCCTTGCCAGACTCATGGCAAGGCACACAATAGGTTTGGTACACAGCATGGCATACTTTATAGAACCTACGGCAGAGGCATAGGGAATGACTTTCGTTCTCTCTCTATCTTCTGCCGTGGTCGCGGTTTGAGTCTTACTCAACTTCACTCCTTACAATACAGGCAAGAACTCCTTCTTTGACTGATCCACTTTGAACTCTTTCAAAATCTTTTTAAGGTATGTACTCATTAAAAGTCTTATCAAGCGTCTTCATCTATTTCTATACATCTTGATGCCCAATATGTAAGCAGCTTCACTGAGATCTTTCATTGAAAAATTCTTATTCAAATATCCATTTATGCTATCCAGAATTTCTATATCATTTGCAATCACCATATGTCATCCACATATAATATCAGAAATGCTAGAGAGCTCCCACTCACTTTCTTGTAAATACAGGCTTCATCGTAAGTCTGTATAAAACCAAATGCTTTGATCACCTCATCAAAGCATATATTCCAACTCCAAGATGCTTGCACCAGTCCATAGATGGAACACTGGAGCTTGCACACTTTGTTAGCACCTTTAGGATCGACAAAAAACTTCCGGTTGCACCATATACAACTCTTCCGTAAGAAACCCGTTAAGGAATGCAGTTTTGACATCCATTTGCTAGATTTCGTAATCATAAAATGTGGCAATTGCTAACATGATTCGGATAGACTTAATCATTGTTGTGGGTGAGAAAGTCTCATTGTAGTAAACCTCTTGAACTTTTCGAAAACCTTTTGCGACAAGTCGAGCTTTGTAGACAGTGATATTACCATCAGCGTCCGTCTTCTTCTTAAAAATCCATTTATTCTCAATGGCTTGCAGATCATCAGGCAAGTCCACGAAAGTCCACACTTTGTTCTCATACATGGATCTTATCTCAGATTTCATGGCCTCAAGCCATTTTTTGGAATCTGGGCTTGTCGTAGCTTCTTCATAGTTCGTAGGTTCGCCATTGTCCAACAACATGACTTCCAGGACAGGATTGCCGCACCACTCTGGTGTGGAGCGTGTTATGGTCGACCTACGAGGTCCAGTAGTAACTTGATCTGAAGTTTCATGATCATCATCATTTGCTTCCTCCCTGGTTGGTGTAGGCATCACGGGAACAACTTTCTCTGATGTACTACTTTCCAATTTTGAGAGAAGGTACAATTACCTCATCAAGTTCTACTTCCCTCCTACTCACTTCTTTCGAGAGAAACTTCTTCTCTAGAAAGGACCCATTCTTAGCAACAAAGATCTTGCCTTCGGATCTATGGTGGAAGGTATACCCAATAGTTTCTTTCGGGTATCCTATGAAGACACACTTCTCCGCTTTGGGTTCGAGCTTATCAGGCTAAAGCCTTTTGACATAAGCATCGTATCCCCAAACTTTAAGAAACGACAGCTTAGGTTTCTTGCCAAACCATAGTTCACACGGTGTCGTCTCAACGGATTTAGACGGTGCCCTATTTAACGTGAATGCAGTTGTCTTTAATGCATAACCCCAAAACGACAGTGGCAAATTGGTAAGAGACGCCATAGAACGCATCGTATCTAATAAAGTACGGTTACGACGTTCGGACACACCATTATGCTGTGGTGTTCCAGGTGGCGTGAGTTGTGAAACCATTCCACATTGTTTTAAATGAAGGCCAAACTTGTAACTCAAATATTCATGTCGGTGCAACAAACCCTGGGTCCGTTGCCCAGACTGTGCACAGGCACGGGAGCAAGATTACAACACCAAGGTTAGGCCAAGGTACAGGAGATCGAGATCTTCAAAGGACCAGCATGCAGATCAAGAGGACCAAGACCAAGCCAGAGAAGTAAGAAACCACCAGGAGAAAAGCCTCCCTTGCCGGGCAGGCGAGCCTGGCAAGGACGGGGCCGCCCTGGAAGGAAACCCCCAAGACATCCCGGCAGGGCCTGCCGGGACTCACGGAGGTAGGGCCACCTCAGTATGCTACTTCACCCCGACGCACGTCGTCGATCGATGCAGTGTCAAGCCGCAAAGTGACTAAGTGGCAGCCATTCGCCACATGGCGGCCTCTTTCTACAGGAAATACCTACAGACGACACCCGTCCTGCGACGTGTCGAGCGAGTAGGCGCAAAGCTGGCAAAATAGCCCAGTAAGGCTTGCCGGGCAAACAACGATGTGACGTTGAGCGGCGCATTTAATGCGCTCTGTCAGCCTGCAGAGTTAGGTATGATAGCATTGTTTGCTATCTTATCAGTGCATAATGACTGATTTGCCATTGTGGTGACCCCTTAATCTATAACAGGAGGCTCGTGGCAATCGTAGAGAGGGTTAGAAGGTTGGACACCCACACATTCATATGCGCGTAGCCACTATCGCCCCAAGGCTACCCTCCCGGGCAAGTGTACTACGCTCCACCACCATTCTTCCACCATCAATCCACCAAAGCAGGAGTAGGATTTTACGCCTCGCGGCGGCCTGAACCTGGGTAAAACTGCCCGTGTGATCTCTGCTGTGCTGCCCCATGGTCTTCTACTCTTTGTGCAACGTGACATCCCCCCGCCAAACCAGCAAGGGTAGGGGGATCACTTGCGCGAACCTGAAAGCGTGAGCAGCGCGTCATCTTCATTGCCATCTTCGTCTTCGACGCCGCCATCGACTATGGCACCCAGGAAGAAACCCGGTGCTTCAGCTCACCCGTCCACCTCGAAGGCTCCGCCGCCCGCGGCCAACAACACCGCGGGGGATGCGGAGGCGCACGAGGATGTGGACGCTGCTGGGGATGTGGTCGGAGCAGGCGGCACCGTCACCACTTCCCCCGCAGCCGAAGCAGGGGCAGGAGACATCGGAGGAGAGCAGCATCAGCAACATCTCGACGGCCATGCTCCACGAGGTATGGGTGAAGCGATTATTCCATCTACGCCCCTTCCTCTCACCGATGGGCGCAGCCGCAGCGATGGTGCTCGGTCCGGGGCGAATCACCGCCCTCCGGCCGCCCCCACCATGGGAGCGATCGCAGCACGGGCGCCTCCCCCGGGGCAAGATGACCAGGTCGCTGCGCCCAGCGGAGCCGCTGGCCCTCAAGCGCCTTCACCACGTCACCATGACATCCAAATGGCCGCCTCGCAACAACGTGGACGTGGTGATGTTGCTGCTGGCACCGTCTGAAGCCGAGCGACTGTGCGGTCCACGTCATCATCACCCATGCCAAGTACTGCTACGGAGGCCATGGAGTGGCCTAGCTCCTGCTAAGGTTTCTACCAGCGGCCGAACAGATGGACGAGTGGCGTGCCACCATCACGAGTCTGCTCGGTTTCGCCGAGGCTGGGGGCTCACAATGAGCTGGCCCGCCACGGCCTCCCCAAGCGACGATGACGGCTCGCGCTGCTGGTCATACGGAAGGGGCCACCCCCACGGTACAGTCCCCGCCACGACAACCAGCGCGAGCGCGGTAGAATCAGGAACCTGACAATGTCTTGATGGCCTCTTCTGACCCTCGAGCATGTCCAGGCCAACGGCGAGCCCCGGAGGACCGGCGAAGGGGAGACGCGCGTGTCATCATTGAGCGACGCTGCGACAACCACCGACGGACCGATGGGTGCGATGGTCCCGACGTTGACGAGCCTGCACTCGAGGTTGGGTGCCCTGCCTTTACCCGTGAGCTGCGGCAAGCCCGTTGGCCGTCTGTTCACACGTTCAAGCTAGAGATACCCGAGAAGTATGATGGGAGGCTAAATCCGGCAGAGTTTGTGAGTATCTACACCATCGCTGTTCAAGCTGCCGGGGGAAGAGATGAGAAGGTGTTTGCCAAGTACTTCCCTTTGGCACTCAAGTCCAATGTGAGGTCTTGGCTGATGCACCTACCGAAGAACTCCATTTCGTCATGGGCCGACCTGTGCCATGAGTTCATTGGCGCCTTCACCAGCGGCCATCAAGAACCAGGGCGGCCCAGTGACTTGTAGCTTCTCCTACAGAAGGAAGGAGAGACTCTCTGGAAGTACTTGCAGAGGTTCAGCAGAGTCCACGGGAACATCCCGAATATCCATCCAGCGGCTGTGATAGCTGCCTTCCAATCAATGTGCGCAATCGCCAGATTCGTTCCAAGATGAACGTGCGGTTGCCCAAGACTCTGAAGGAGCTTTAGACCTAGGTGGACAAGTGTGCACGGATGGAGGAGGGAAGGAAACTACCCGGAGAGGCGGATTGCATCAACGTCGATACAGAGGATGACGCCGAATCCACCAGTCAGAAGAAGAACAAGAAGCGCGGCAAGAGGCGCAAGGATAAGGCAGTGATGGCTATCGAAGGATTGGGTACACCTAGTACCGGCAAGAAGGCTAAAGCCGAAGCCCCTGGCAAGGAAGCTCCCGTGTGCGCTGACAGCCGGGAGGCTGCAGCTGCCGAGAAGGCCGGGAAAGGCGATGGGTTGTACTGCAAGATTCATACCAAGGGTTACGATCTTCAAGAGTGTCATCAGGTTGAACAGCCTGTCAAGAGGCAGAGAGCAGAATATGAGAAGTGTGATAGGGAAAAAGGTCTGAATGCCGCTGGCGGAAAGGGCCGAGGCGGTGAAGTAAATCGCCTCGGCAAATCCTTCTGGAACCAAGGAAAACCCGCCAGGGGTCGAGAGAAGGAAGTTTGCAATGATGAGAGTGATGGAGGAGATGAAGAGGAAACCAGTGAGCAGGAATTCCAGAAGGCCACCGATGCCCTGTGCATTGTCGGGGGTGCATGTTTGCACTCCTGTCACCGCCAACTTAAACAGTGGGCACGAGAAGTCAATGTCGTGGAGCCAGTGGCAACTTCACGGAAACCACTCAAATGGTCACACATGCCCATCATCTTTGATGAGGAGGACCATCCTAACCGCACCACCGCAGTAGGATGCCTATCGTTGTTGGTCTCCCCAACAATCCGTAACCTCCAGGTCACAAAGATGTTGGTTGATGGCGGGGCTGGGTTGAATCTGATATCCCCACATGTTCTTAGCAGGCTTCAGATAACAAAGGAAGAGCTCAAGGCTATTGGCACGTTCAAGGAGTTAATCCCGGCAGAAGCCGTCCTAAGGGAAAGATCACGTTGCCAATAACATTTGGAGGAGAGTTGAACTACCAGACTGAGAAGATTGTGTTTGATGTGGTTGATCTCCCCCTACCGTACAATGGAATTCTTGGGCGCCCTGCCCTGGCCAAGTTCATGGCGGCATCTGATGTCTGCTAGACTACGTCGGTATTTTCCCAAAGAGGAAGGGATGATGCAACACAGCAACGATAGGTATTTCCCCCAGTGATGAGACCAAGGTTATCGAACCAGTAGGAGAACCAAGAAACACTACATAAATAGCAACTGCACACAAATAACAAATACTCGCAACCCGACGTGTTAAAGTGGTTGTCAATCCCTTTCGGGCAACGGCGCCAGAACTTGGCAAACGGACGTGAGAAAGTTGTAATAATTTGATAGATCGAACGCCAAATAAAATAAAGTGCATCAAAGTATTTTTGTATTCTTGGTTTAATAGATCTGAAAATAAAAGCAAAGGCAAATAGATCGCAAAGGCAAATATAATAAAGAAGAGACCCGGGGCCGTAGGTTTCACTAGTGGCTTCTCTCGAGAAAAATAACAAACGATGGGTGAACAAATTACTGTTGGGCAATTGATAGAACTTCTAATAATCATGAAGATATCCAGGCAATGATCATTATATGGGCATCACGTCCAAGATTAGTAGACCAACTCCTGCCTGTATCTACTACTATTACTCCACACATCGACCGCTATCCAGCATGCATCTAGTGTATTAAGTTCATGAAAAAACGGAGTAATGCAATAAGAACGATGACATGATGAAGACAAGATCTATTTATGTAGAAATAGACCCCATCTTGTTATCCTTAATGGCAACGATACATATGTGTCGGTTCCCCTTCTGTCACTGGGATCAAGCACCATAAGATCGAACCCATCACAAAGCACCTCTTCCCATTGCAAGATAAATAGATCAAGTTGGCCAAACAAAACCCAAATATCGGAGAAGAAATACGAGGCTATAAGCAATCATGCATATAAGAGGTCGAAGAAGATTCAAATAACTTTAATGGATAAAAAGATAGATCTGATCATAAACTCAAAGTTCATCGGATCCCAACAAACACACCGCAAAAAGAGTTACATCGTATGGATCTCCAAGAGACCATTGTATTGAGAATCAAAAGAGAGAGAGAGGAAGCCATCTAGCTACTAACTACGGACCGGTAGGTCTATAAAGAACTACTCACGCATCATCGGAGAGGCACCAATGGGCATGATGAACCCCTCCGTGATGGTGTCTAGATTGGATCTGTGGTTTACGGAACTTGCGGCACCTGGAATTGATTTTCGTTGACTCCCCTAGGGTTTCTGGAATATTGGGGTATTTATAGAGCAAAGAGGCGGTGCAGGAGGCCACCGAGGTGGGCACAACCCACCTGGGCGCGCCTAGGCCTCCAGGCACGCCCTGGTGGGTTGTGCCCCCCTCGGGGCACCCCCCAGGTGCTTCTCCGGCCCACTAGATGTCTTCTGATAAAAAATCCACAAAAAGTTTCGCTGCGTTTGGACTCCGTTTGATATTGATTTCCTGCGATGTAAAAAACATGCAGAAAATAACAACTGGCACTAGGCACTATGTCAATAGGTTAGTACCAAAAAATGATATAAAATGACTATAAAATGATTGTAAAACATCCAAGAATGATAATATAACAGCATGGAACAATCACAAATTATAGATACGTTGGAGACGTATCAGCATCCCCAAGCTTAATTCCTGCTCGTCCTCGAGTAGGTAAATGATAAAAACAAATTTTTTGATGTGGAATGCTGCCTAACATATTCATCACATAATCTTTTCTTTGTAGCATGGAAATTTGGACTTTTATATGGTTCAAAGCAATAGTCTAGTTTTGACACGAGACTTAAATACTCAAGCATATCAACAAGCAACCATGTCCTTCAAAATATCAATGCTAAAATAAGTTATCCCTAGCCCATTATGCTCAATCATTGATCCATTCATGAAACACACTCGCATATTAGCTACACCCAATGCTCAAGTACGATCATAGTGCCCCTTAGTTGGTGCTTTATAAGACAAGATGGAGACTCAAATTTAAAATAAAAATTGCATAAAGTAAAATAAAGGCCCTTCGTAGAGAGAACTAGGGATTTGTAGAGGTGCCAGAGCTCAAAGCGAAAAAGATAGAGATAAAAACATTTTGGGAGGCATGCTTTTCCTGTCAACGAGAATGATCAAGAAGTTCCAAATACTTTCCATGCTAGATATATCATAGGCGGTTCCCACAGAAATTAAAGTTTATTCCTTTTTCCACCATACTTTCACTTTCCATGGCTAACCATATCCACGGGTGCCTTCCATACCAACGCTTTCCAAGGAATTTATTATTTGACAACATAAAGTAAATTCAGTTTTCATTTCAGGACTTGGCATCCCTTATACCTTTGCCTTACTCTCGCGCAATGACAAGTGAATAAACACTCATCGTGAGAATAACATATCTAGCATGGAAATATATTAGCCACCCCCTACCGTTTCATGAGCGGTATGAGCACACAAAAGAGAAATTTATTTTGAAAATTAGAGATGGCACATGCAAATTTGCTTAGAACGGCACGAAAATACCGCATATAGGTAGGTATAGTGGACTCATATGGCAAAACTGGTTTAAAGGATTTTGGATGCACAAGTAGTGATCATACTTAGTACAAATGAGGGCTAGCAAAAAGATTGAGAAGCGACCAACCAAGAAACGAAAAAACTCATAAGCAAGCATTAAGCATAATTAACACCGAATAATGCACCACAAGTAGTATGTAATTTCATTGCATAACTATTGACTTTCGTGCTTGCATAGGGAATCACAAACCTTAACACCAATATTCTTACTAAAGCATAATTACTCATCAACATGACTCACATATCAGATCATCATATCTCAAAACTATTACAAGGAATCAAGTTTATTTTGTCCAATGATCTTCGTGAATGTTTTTATTAATCCTTCTTGGATATCTATCACTTTGGGACTAATTTTCATGTGTTGCTTTTGATAAGCTCAAACAAATATAAGTGAAGATCATGAGCATAATATTTCTTTCTCTCAAATTAATTTAAGTGAAGAAAGAGAGAATTTCTTAAAAAAATTACTAACTCTCAAATAAATCTAAGTGAAGCATGAGAGAATTTCTTCAAAAATAACAAAGCACACCGTGCTCAAAAAGATATAAGTGAAGCACTAGAGCAATTCCATAGCTCATA
The DNA here is from genome assembly GCF_002575655.3 of Aegilops tauschii subsp. strangulata. Classification (NCBI taxonomy): domain Eukaryota; kingdom Viridiplantae; phylum Streptophyta; class Magnoliopsida; order Poales; family Poaceae; genus Aegilops; species Aegilops tauschii. Next base: position 202,113,976 of record NC_053035.3, on the reverse strand, counting down.
AAGATTTAAGTGAAGCATAGAGAGCAATTCTAACAAGTCATGGAATAATTTTGGCTCTCTCAAATAGGTGTGTCCAGCAAGGATTCAAGACTTAATATAAAAAGAAAAACAAGCAAAGACTCATATCATACAATACGCTCCAAGCAAAACTCATAGTATGTGACGAATAAAAATATAGTTCCGAGTAAAATACCGATGGTTGTTAGAAGAAAGAGGGGATGCCACTCGGGCATCCCCAAGCTTAGTTGCTTGCTTCTCTTTGGATAATATCTTGGGATGCCATGGGCATCCCCAAGCTTAGGCTCTTCTTACTCCTTATTCCTTCATCCATCGTAACATCACCCAAAACTTGAAAACTTCAATCACACAAAACTCAACAAAACCTTCGTGAGATCCGTTAGTATAAGAAAGCAAATCACTACTATAAGTATTGTAGAAAACCAATTCTTATTTGATTCTTGCATTATATATACTGTATTCCAACTTTTCTATGGCAAAAACTCTTCAACGAAAACCATAGAATCATCAAAACAAGCACACAACGCAAAGAAAACAGAATCTGTCAAAAACAGAACAGTCTGTAGCAATCTGAAAACTTTGAATACTTCTGTAACTCCAAACATTCTGCAAAATTAGGACAACGTGGGCAATTTGTATATCAATCTTATGTGAAAAATTCATAACAAAAGCATATTTCTGTGATTTATTAAAATTATTTTTCTGAGCGCAAAAGTTTCTGTTTTTGAACAAGATCAAATCAACTATCACCCAACAAGATCCTAAAGGTCCTAAAGGCTTTGCTTGGCACAAACACTAATTAAAACACAAAAAACACAATCATAACAGTAGCATAATTGTGCAAACACTCAAGAACATAAAGCAAAAAGGAAAAATAAATTTTATTCATTGGGTTGCCTCCCAACAAGTGCTATCATTTTACGCCCCTAGCTAGGCATAAAGCAAGGATCTATGTATTGTCATCTTTGGTTCTAGATCCATAAGATGCCCTCATAATTGATTCATATAGTGGCCTAATTCTTGTTCTAGGGAAGTGTTCCATACCCTTCCTTAGTGGAAATTGAAATTTAATATTGTCTTCTTTCATATCAATCACGGCATCAATAGTACGTAAAAATGGTCTACCAAGAATAATTGGACAAGACGGATTGCAATCAATATCAAGAACAATATGGGCACATAATTCCTATTTGCAAGAATGAGAACATCATTAATTCTTCCCATAGGCTTTTTAATAGTAGAATCCGCCAAGTGCAAATTTAAAGAACATTCTTCAATATCGGTTAGACCAAGCACATCACATAAAGATTTCGGAATTGTAGAAACACTAGCACCCAAGTCACATAAATAAAAGAACTCATAATTTTTAATCTTGACTTTGATAGTAGGTTCCCACTCATCATGTAATTTTTTAGGAATTGAAACTTCTAATTCCAACTTTTCTTCCAAAGCTTTCATCAAAGCATCAACAATATGTTTAGTAAAAGCTTTATTTTGTTCATAAGCATGGGGTGAATTCATCATGGATTGCAACAAAGAAATACAATCAATCAAAGAGCAACTATCATAATTAAAGTATTTATAATCCAAAAGAGTGGGCACATCACTAGTTAAAGTCTTGACCTCTTCAAACCCACTTTTATCAATTTTCTCAAAAAGATTTTCACCCTCCGAATTATCGGGACGCCTTCTAGATGAAGTTGACTATTCTCCAGTCCCTTTATCATCAATTTTAATTTTACTAAACAAGGAATCAATAGAAGAAAGACCAAACATTTAAAGATCTTCATCACTTTTACGAAAGCAATCACTAGAAAACGCTTTTTCTAAAAATTCTCTTCTAGCTCTAAGCATAGTGGTTCTTTTCTTACTTTCATCCATAGAAACATAAAGAGCTTAATTGATTCCTCATCCTTAGGCACAAAAAATTTCATCTTCCGATTTTCCACATCATGAGAAATTCTATCAACACTTCTAGACAAATCATCAATCTTATTCAACATTTCTTCCATTGTAGTATTGAAACTTTTTGAGTATTGATAAATTCTTTAATATTATTCTCAAGATCAGAGGTGTTCCTACTATTATTTCAAGATGGATTACCATAGGAATTACCGTAATTATTAGACAAATTACCAGTAAAAGGCCTAGGATTAAAATTACCTCTATAAGCAATGTTATTGAAATTATTTCAAGAGATAAAATTCACATCTATGGCATCAATATTTTGCTCAATCAAAGTAGACAAAGGCACATCATTAAAATCAATATGAGCACTTTTATTAGGAACCAATTTCATAAGAGCATCAACTTTTTCACTCAAAGAAGAAATTTCTTCAACTGAATTAACTTTTTTACTAGTAGGAGCTCTTTCGGTATGCCATTGCGAATAATTTGCCATGATATTATCAAGAAATTTGGTGGCTTCACCCAAAGTAATTTCTATAAAAGTACCACCCGCCGCGGAATCTAAAAGATTACGAGAAACAAAATTCAACCCCGCATAAAAAATTTGTATGATCATCCAAAGATCTAACCATGAGTTGGGCAATTCCTTAGCATCAATTTCATCCTTTCCCAAGATTGTGCAACATGCTCATGTTCAAGTTGCTTGAAATTCATGATTTGGGTTCTAAGGAAATAATTTTTGCGGGCGGAAAATACTTAGTAATAAAGGCATCCTTGCACTTATTCCAAGAATCGATACTACTGCGAGGCAAAGAAGAAGACCAAATTTTTGCACGATCTCGCAAAGAAAACGGAAATAATTTCAACTTCACAACATCATTGTCCACATCTTTTTTTCTTTTGAATATTGCATAATTCCACGAATGTGTTAAGATGGGACGCGGCATCCTCACTACAAAAAAAAAGACACATCCGTGACATTTTGGGCCGAACGAAAAAAAATCTGTCATGCTTATGACACTTCTATGACGATAATTGTGACAAAATCTGGCATCATCATAGATGTGGTGGGCTCCTACTTCTATGACAAAAAGTCATGATAGAAAATGGGCTTTTCGTCCTGGGCGGGCCGGAGACGCAGCTGCATGACATTCTTTGGGCCGTCCATGACGGAAAAAACTGTGGTAGAAGCGAGGGCGAGGAAAATATCGGGGAGTTCCCGGTTACGGTGGGTGGTCGAGGCCGAGCGATGCGCGTTTCTCTCGTACACGTACGCGCGTGGGTGCGAGGCGTTGGGCTCTAACTGAACCCAAGCGAGGTGTTCGCCTACTGAACCCGAGCGATTGCACTGCAGGCTACGTGTTACGGAACCCGAGCGATCGATCGATCTGGCTGTTAACTGAACCCGATCGAGCGATTCCTTTGCTACTGCTGCAAACTGAAGCCGATTGAACCTATTGCCTCTTAATGAACAGTGAGCGTTGTTGGGGGTTGGATGAACAGTTCCTGGTGGGGGTTGGATGAACAGGACCCCGTGGTAGTAGAGGCAGTTGCCGCTAGATGAACAGGACCCCGATCGAGCCGGTTGGGGTGGATGAACAGGACCCCGTGGAGGGATGGATGGATAGCAGCCGGTGGAGGGCTGGTTGAACAGTAGTCGGTGGAGGGCTAGACAAACAGTAGCCCGTGGAGGGGTGGTTGAACAGGGCCCTGTGGAGAGGGCTGGTTGAACAGTAGCCGGTGGAGGAGCGGTGGAGGGGATATACAGGAGCCCGTGGATGAACAGTAGCTGGTGGAGGCAAGAGGGAGACGTCGTGGATGAACAGTCGCAGGTGGAGGCTGGAGGAGGTCGACGGTGGATGAAAAGTAGCCCGTGGAGGCTTGAGCGAGCCAGTAGATGGTGGATGAACAGTAGCCCGTGGAGTCCCGTTTTGCAGTACGCCACAACCCTCCCAATGAAGAGGACCCCCGTTCCGACCGTAGGAGGTCGAAGAGAAGTCCATTTCCTCCGTTTTGCGGTACGCCACACCCCTCCCAATCAACAGGACCCCATTTTGACCGTAGGCACTCGAACACAAGTCCGTTTCCTCCATTTTGCGGTACACCAGACCCCTCCCGGTGAACAGGATCCTGTTTCGACCGTAGGCGGTCGAACACAAGGCCGTTTCCTCCGTTCTGCAGTACGCTAGGCCTCGTTTCGGCTGTTCCGTCCAAGCCGGTTGGCTCCCGATGAACACGACGCATCCCTTTGCCTCCCTATGAACACGACACAGTTTCTACGTTCCGACCCAGCCGGTTGGTTGCCGATGAACAGGACGCCGTTGCTGCCTTTCCATGTACACGAGCCCTGGTCGTACGTATGTGCGAGTAGGCGTTTGAGACCCCGCCCATATGTACGTACGTGGCTGTATATACTTTCTTGCACCCTGGCTGTACGTACATGTACACGATATTGACTGGACTGCGTGACATGCTACGTCCGCGCCTCTACTACGACCGTGCCCTTCCTTACTCGGCCACGGTTCATCGCTGCAGCCTGCAGACAGACCGATCGACCAGTATGTACTTACGCGTTCGCGACCAGAATGACAACTCTACGTACGCTTCGACCAGGTGGGTCCCGACTGTCAGGAAGGATAGGGAGGCACTTCCTTGCATGCGAAGTTATTGCTGGTGGGTCCCAGCTGTCAGGGGGAGAATCATTTTTTTGCCCGTAATATGGACGCACTCCCTTGCATGCGAAGATGTAGCTGGTGGGTCCCAGCAGTCACGGGGGAAACTTTTTTTCGCGAAATACGATGGCCCGTCCGGTGGGTCCCTGCTGTCAGTTGGAGGAATCATTATTTTACGCGTAATAAGGTTGCACTTCCTTGCTGTGGCCGTGGACCCAGCTGTCAGCCTCTCCACGTACAGTACTCTTCCGATGGAAGTCGTTCCTTGACCACATTGACCACACCACGCCGAGAGCACCAAGGCGGTGGACGGTGGTGAGTCTTAGGAAGGGGACGACGCGGAGCCGGGGAAGACGCGGCAGCGGATGCCCACGCGGAGAGGAGTACGATGGTTGACAGGTTCGGCTGCGGTGAGAGGCTGTCGTCGCCGCAGAATAACAGGGGATGTGGGTGAGTAGAGGGATGGCCTAGCCAGCGGTGGGAGTAGTAGGGGGTGGTGAGGCCTCCGCGGCAGCACGGCCGGCCACGGGAGGCAGGAGCAGGCGGCACGACCGACGCTGGTTTGGGCGGCTGGAGCAAGAAGACCAGAGGTTGAAGAAGCACTACGGTCGTTGGACGGACATCGTACGGTCACTGGAGCTAGAATCGTTCATATTGACTATGTTGACAAATCCCTTCGTCTGTGTCAACTTAGTAAGCCCACAAGTCAGCCTCCCACTATGGTGGGTCCCAGCTAGCAGGGGGAGTATTCATTTTTTGTGCGTAATAAGGAGGCACTTCCTTGCATGTGAAGATATAGTTAGTGGGTCCAAGTTGTCAGTGGGAGGAAAGTTTTTTCGCGAAATACAGAGGTGGGTCCCAGCTGTCAGTGGAGGAATCATTATTTTGCGCATAATAAGGAGGCACTTGCTTGTGTGGGTCCCTACTGTCAGCCTCTCCACTTACATCGCTCTTTCGATGGTTGTTGTTTGTTGACCATGTTGACCACGCCGCGCAGAGAGCACAAACGAGATGGATGAGGGCGACGCCCAGGAAGGGAATGACCCGGAGCGGGCGAAGCGGGCGAAGCCACAGCAGCGGAAGCCCACGCTGAGGGGAGTACGAGCACTGACTGGTCGGTCGCAGGGTAAGGCTGACATCGCCAGAAAATAACAGGATGTGCGGGTGGGTAGAGGGATGGCCAGGCGGCAGCACAGCCGGCTATGGGAGGAGGGAGCAGGCAGTCCCGCCGGCGCTGGTTTGGGCGGCTGGAGCAGGAAGATCAGAGATTGAAGAAGCACGACGGCCGTTGGATGGACACCCAGCAGTCACTGCTCTGTGTTGACTAAGTTGACAAAGCCTTGCGTACGCGTCAAAATATTTTTTTGGATAGCGTTATCGTCAACCTAGTAGGCCCAGAAGTCAGCCTCCAAATCTGTGGAAAACAACATACTTCCCATTAGCCATTATTTTCAATAATTTACAGCCCATTTGCTAATTCTTAAAGATATTTTGAAGCCGATATTCATTTTATTAGCATTACAGACCATATTCTGGGCACTGCTAAAAAATTCAATGAAATTTTGCATATTTTGGTGGGGTCCGAACTCTTCTAATCACAAAATTTTGAGTCACGTTAAAAATAATTTTTAAAAATTATATCAAAATAAAATTCAAAAACAATTCTCCGCAAAAAATGAATGAGATTTAAAATCTTGACTAGCAAGATGCCCGTGCGTTGCACGGAACATCAAGATGCATTTGTATGAGTAGTTTATCTTGTGGGAGAAAAGGATGAACGAGGGAAAGCCTTATCTGCAAATGTGGAGAGGAGTGCGGGTAAATTGTCATAGTTTCCTTCCTATCCGTTAGATATAGATCGGACGACCTATATTGCAGGATGGCAGGCACACCATCATCACCAACTCTGCTTTTTATAAGAGTAGAGAAATCCAGAAAAAACGGTATTTGAATGTAATTGCCAGTAGGCTTTGGTTTAAAAATTTACAGCCCATTTCTTACAACTTATAGCCCATTTTCTGGGGAAGCCTATTTCTTACTACTTACATCCCTCCTTATCTTGAAAGATTTGCAGCCCAGCCGGGCTGAGAAAAGCAAGTAGGCCTCAGTTGGGTATTCTCCAAAAAAAAGAACTGGGCTAGCCATTTTCAAAAAGAAAAAAGATATCAACTGGGCTCGTCATGTGCTTAAATAAAAGCGTAAGCGTGGGCTAGACGGGCCACAGCCCCCGCACAGCGTGCAGTTGAGCTCCGTCTCTAAAACTAAAAAACAATTGGGCGAGCTGCTGGGTCCCTGGTGTTATCCCCTCGTTGTGTAATTTTATCATTTATTGACTACATTGACAATGGCGTGGGACCTAGTTGTCAAACAATTAGGAGGAAGTATTTTTTGGCTTGTAATAACGAGGCACTTGCTTGCATAATGCAATGACCCTGGTGGGTCCCTATTGTCAACCCCTCCATGTATAGTCATCTCTTGATTCCTCTCGGTTGTTGACCATGTTGACAACGCTAGACGACGGCTGGCACAGCGAGCGAACCAAGGCGGAGAACGACGGCGAGGCCTCGGACGGGAACGAACAAGAGCTGTGGAAGATGCGGCAGTGTAGTGGCAGGCGGAGGGGAGTACGATGGCAACAACATGTAACTCAAGCTTACATACGGTACAAAAAGCCCAAGGATTAATTGTCCATCAAATATAGACAAAACCCAGATTGAACATGGCAATAACATCTAACCCAACCACTCTTTTTGGCAGTTACAAACCAATGGAACGGTCTGATCCATAAAATCAACATCATGTGCAAAAAAATTATTGGAGGATGACTACAATTTGTTGTAAATAGTAGCCGAGCATGTTTAGAAGCCCATTTGTCCACCTGAAACTTCTTTTTTTGCTGTTCAACGTGTCCGTCCATGAGAAATCTCTTGTTGTAAAACTTAAGCCTCATGGACAATAGTAACCTCGCATTCAACAGGAAGAATGTGACAAAGCTTATGTTTTCCTGGTTGGATGCATATCCTTCCATCGTTATTGTCCTCAAACGAATGTCATGAGAACTGATTAAATCCTGGTGCTTATTACGCCACCGATTGGTTATACGTTTTTCTCCATGTGTTAGCAGTGCCTAAGTAGACATGAAGACTGAAAACAGTTAAGGTCTGATAAAAGAGTATGTCAAAAGAGCGACATTTGAACGGTTAATTCTAGTACAATATATACGGGCTTTCAATGTGCATGAAATCATCAATATATAAATTCTCCAGAGATCGAAAGCATCGCAGCATGCCAATAATTATGTTCAAATCAAAATGAAACATTCCGATATATAAGATCTTGATAGAATCCAGCAGCATTGATAGGCTATCCATGGACGAACTCTTCATTGAGCATATAACATAATATTAGTACCCAAAGTGTACTCCAAGATGATATAAAACTTGTGCGCACAAATGAAAAATGCAGCTTATGATTACAAATGTGTAGATGATAATATACAGTACCTAAAAAAGTGAGGAGCCAAACACCAACTTCCTGTGATCATTAAACGGATCACTAATTACACCCAAGGTCGCTAGTTTGGGCGTAGAGACGACAGTTATTTGTGAAGGTTTATAACAATCATTAAGGAGCAACCTTTGAAGTGAAGGGGCATCTTCGATGATGAGCTGCTGGCCTCCAAAACAAATTCCAGTTCTTTTAAGGTGAGGCGACTTTATTTGGAGACAACTGATAGGGATTTCTATTCCCAAAACAATCAGCAAGCGCTCCAAGGCAGGGCAACTGGAGTGGATGATGTTGTGCAGTGAGGCCTCCGACAGATAAACCACCACAAGCGAAAGGTTTTTTTATTAGTGGGAGTCGAAGCATTTGTACCAGATCATCTGGTAGATGGCACCGGGCGAAGGTGGTGGTGTGGAGAGAGGAGGAAAACCACGAGATGGACAACGGTGGTGTGGGCAAAAAATCTTGGTGTTCGGTTCGTGGTATGAAACTTTCATGGTAATTGTAGAACTCAAACTGCTGGAGTTTTTCGAATTCAGGGATGTCAGCCAAGCCTCCACCGTGCAGGGTATGGACAGCAGGTAGCGTGTCGAGATGCAGAGGTGTTGAACGGGGCCCTGCTGGTGAGAGGAGACGATGGCTCTGAGGAGATCAAATTCAGGAAGGACAGATATATGACGACAGTCGACATTGAGGGGCGCGGTGCGCCATAGAGAGCACCACCAAGTTGAGAGGACTTGTGTGCGGCAGCAATCCTTGGTGGGGAGAAGCGAGATGATCTCCCCAAGGATGTCGTCTGGGAGATCGCTGATGCGGTCCACCGGAGATTCTATGGGTTCCTCAGATCCGGGTGGGGGGGGGGGGCTCGCCACTTCTCCCCGCGCTGCCTGGTGCGGGATCTACAATCGGCGTCGCCGCTGGCGGGAGCCTCATCTTCTTCGCGCTGGGCCCGGCCGACTCCATTTTCCTTGCGGGCATCGCGCCAAGCTCACGGGTTTGAGCAGAGTAGCCAGAGACAAGCCTAGTGGCAGTGCGAGTGGGGAAGAAGGAGGGCTGGGGTTTTCTGTAGGAGTGGAAGAAGAGGAGCAGGCGTTTTCTGTACGAGTGAGGAAGAAGGTGAGCGGGGGGTTTTTGTACGAGTGAGGAAGATGGGGAGCAGGGGGAATTGGGGGGCGACGGGAGCGGGAGAGTCCAGCGAGCTGCAGTATAAGTGGAAGCGAGGAGGAAGGAGGGTTATTTTTGGGATCGCCCCCTCCTTAAGAAATATGGGCCTCCCTACGCACGCATTAATTTCCTGGGCATGCTTCTTTCTGCTGAATGTTGCGTCCACTTTGAGCATGTTGGCAACACCAGAGCTAGCTTGATGGCTCATCTTGCAATTTACGCTGACACATTGCAGCAAACAAAGGAGGCAATAGAGATCACTCAACATCAGGCCATTTTGTGCAGTTCCACTTAAATCATCTTCATTGTCCTGAATGTGAAAAGATCAGAAAGCGATGTACTTAAACTGTGTCGCAAAACAGTAGCACATATCAATAGCTCGGCATGACAAAACACGATTATCTGGACGAAGGGGATACTAATCTGCGTGAGGAAGATTATGCATAACTTTATAGGTGGTTAGTTGATTTCCACCTTGGGATTTCCTATGATGGCACGGAGGAAATTTCTATCCAATCGATGAGCGCAATTCCTTCCGTGTGGCTGTAGAAAATTTGTCCGACTAAGCCCAATATCTTTTTTTGTGCAGTTCCACTAAAATAATGCACCGCTGTTTGCACGATCCCTACTCGCCGGCCAGGCCATCAATGACTCGGTCCCTTTTATCTTGCGTTGACGGCACGACTGCAGTGCTTGTTTGCTCCTCCACACATGACAGGCTCGTTCCACACTGCAAACAGCAAGTCAGCGTACGAATAAGCTTATTTCATCTTGCGTTAGTCATTCTACCTAGTTACGGATGTAGGAATACCTGGAGCACCGTGAGGTCAGCTGACAGCAGGTTCCACTAAAATTGAGGTTTGTGCTTCCGTTTGCACAAATAGACACCATATGGAGATAGACAACCCTGTTTGCACCAATATGTAACAGGGTTATTTATGCAGTGTCATTTTTTACAGCGGCATGTGATTAACAGCAGCATCTCATATGTTATCAACGGCATTACAGTGACAGTATGAAAAAGTGCCATTAACTAAGAAGTTCCATCACATCAAATCAACACTGTTACTAGATTAATGGGGGCTTACATTAACATGCATAACAATTGCATTATGACTATGTGATGACAGATTGGGAGTAGCACTTGATCAGTACATACGTGCACGGTTACACTACTAGGGAAAACCTTATACACAGAATCTTACCAGTAGCGCGGGACAAAAACATGCGCTACTACTACTTACCACTAGCGCGTGGCAAACAAACGATCTGCAGCTAAGTTTATAGCAGTAGCGCGTCTCAGGGAACAAGCGCTACAACTACAATTCCCCTACTATTCTCGCCAGGCTACCAATAGTAATATCAAGCTTAAGCAAAGCACGCTGCTGCTATGGTTGTTGTAGTAGCATGTTTTACGCAGAAACCCCTACTACTAGTGAAAGGAAAATAAAATGAAAAACATATAGAAAAGTAAATGAAAATGAAAGAAATAGAAAAAGGGGAAGGAAAAAAAGAAAATGTGAAGGAAAACAAATGAAAAAGGAAAATAAAGGAGAAAGGCGTAGCAGCAGCGTGTTTTCAGGACATGCGCTATAGCTAACTTAGCAGTAGCATGTTTTGTCAGCCAGCGCTATAGCATATTAGCTATAGCTAATGTAGCAGTAGCGCTTTTACTGGAACGCGCTACTGCTATTTTTGACTTAACCGCACACTTCTTCTTCCCCACGGCCACTTCCCCCAAATCGAACTCATATGCTCTCGCCGCCATCGTCGCCCTGCATCGCCGTCGGCCGCCGTGCGCTCTCCCGTCGCCCTCCGCACACCCTCGACGCCGCCCCCGACCCCGACCTCGACGCCGCCCCCGACCCCGACCTCGACGCCGCCCTACAACGCCACCCTCCGCCGCGCGCCCGAGCCCCGACCCCGAACTCGATGCCGCCTGCCCCTCCCTCGGCCGCTCCCTAACTCCGCTGGCACCCGAGGTGAGCACGCCTACACCTCCTCCTCCTCCCCTACCTCTGCCTACCTAGGGTTCATCAAATTTTAGAGTGCATCAAATTAGTTAGGGTTCATTAATTAGATGCTAATTAGGACAGTAGTTCCTAGGTAGGGTTCATCTAATTAGTTAGTACTTGTAGATGCTTAAGAACTAGGGCAGTAGTGTTTAATAGAATTAGTAAGAAAATTAATAGAACTAGTTGAACTAGTTTATTTTTAGTAAGAACTAGTTGAATTAATAGAACTAGGGTATTTTTAGTAAGAAAATTAATAGAACTAGTTTATTTTTAGTAAGAACTAGTTTATTTTTATTTATAGTAAGTGTTTAGTTGAATTAATAGAACTAGTTTATTTTTAGTAAGAAAATTTATCTTTAGTTGTTATTTTTTAGTTAAAGCAATTATTCCCGCATCGATGTCGACGATGCCTATCCCGCATCCTCGTCGTCGACTCGGCGGAGGACACCTGCTTGACCAGAGGGGCCATGTCCAGGACTGGGCTCCCTCGGGCTGGTACTGGGAGGTGCTACCTACCGGGGGCGCAACTTTGTGAGGAGCCAGGCCGTCGTTGACCCGAACCTTCTTTGGTGGCGGTCGCGTGGGCCGGTGACGGTTGAGAGGCTTGAGGACCCCGCGGAGGTGGTACGCCACCGTGTCAGCGAGGAGGACGAGCACGTCCGTCGCAACATGGTTGCGTTGGAGGGCAGGTTCTCCAATACCTGGCAGGTTCTTCAGGGATCTCACTGGAGCTATGATCCTGTGATGGTTCCTTCTCTTTGGGTGTCCACCGCCCGCGCCGATACCCGTCGTTCGCTAGGGTTTTAGTTGTATTAGTGATGTTATATGTATGATACTATTCGAGATGTATTAGTGATAATATTCGACGATGTACAGACGCAAGAGATGATTTAGTTTTGCTTATTGAATGCATGCTAATTTGAATACTTATTTATTTTACATTTTGGTTTTGCTTATTGAACGCTCAAATTTGAGAAGTACTCCTATTTTGAATGCTCAAATTGGACCCCACTATGCAAGGCGTATGCATTTGATTAGTTGATAGCTTATAGGGTTTTTGTTTTTGCAGAAATCAAGGAGCCCCTCCATCATCCCCGCCGTCGTCCCCGTCACCTACCCCCTCCAACCTCGAGGTGAGACCAGCCAAATATCCATGTCAATATGAGTCCTATAAGATATTTTGAAATGGTTTTGCTCATATTTTCAACCATTGAAATGCAATGAGCATCAAGTTTGAATGCTCATATAATGTAGATAAAAACATGTATATCTTGTGTTGCTCAAATAGGATATGTGCTTGCCCAAGTGGCCGGTCATGTTTGCAGGTTACACCTCCGAGTGGCCTATGTTTTGCCGGAGTGTTGATTAATTTCCGTTCCGGCAAATTTCAGGCGCTCGATATGTACTTTCTTAGAAAAGGTCATGCCGGATTTTTCTGTGAATTTTGGCATGACTTGTGCTAGAATATGTAGGAAATATCGAGTGGCCTGGATTTTCTAGAAAGATAATTAAACGATATTTCGGGTTGACTTTAAGTCTGTCGAGGCTCCACCATATATGAGATAGGATGAAGAATCCCGACTGTTGTCGTGGGGGTCGTTTCTCCTTCTTCTCCTTGTGCTAGACCTTTGTTATGCACTAGGGGAAGGAGGAGTAACGACCATCACCGACAGTCGCAAATGTCAGAGAGGAATCAATGAGAGAGAGTCTCCACCATATATGAGAGGACGAAGAATCCCGACTGTTGACGTGGGGGTCGCTTCTCCTTCGTTCCCGTGTGCTAGAAATTTTGGTGTAATGCACTCGGGGATGAACGGAGGAGCGACCATCACCGACAGTCGAATATATACACCACGTGAGCTGAGAGTTTTCAAGAAAAGACTTGGCAGACCGATAGTCAACCCGTGATGAATAATAATGATCTAATTTATTTTTTGTAGTACATATTTTTAATTGTACAAGTTTAATCTTTGAATTATATGAACCTAGGAAATGTTATCATCGGACGACGAAAGTCTCCCGGGGGAGTGCGATTGGTGCAATGACGACCGGGGTCTGTGCGACAGGCCTCACCTGGACGAAAGTTCGCGCTTTAGCATTAAGCTCCATGAGACCTTCGATGTTGAAATGGTATGCAACGACGACAAGTTCTTTTTCGTAATTAAGCACGACTTCAACTACTTCAACGTGTAATTTTCGTCTTTTACAATTCGACTAGCTTATCCCATGCCATGCAAGACGCTATGTCTTGGAGAGGCTGGATTTTGAAGATCATGAAAGTATGGAAACAAAGAAAATTCACCTAAGGACCCATCATGGTATGGATTTTGAAGTAAATATGTACAATTCTGAGAGCGTAACCCATTTTGGTTGCACGAATTGGGAAGCACTTTGCAAGATGTATGGTTTTTATGAGGGTATGCTTGTCACCATGGATCTTGGTGATCCTGACATCGCTGAAGACAATTTGGACATTTGGGTCCTTGTTGATACGCTTGCAATTCTACCGCTATGTGAGTTTCTCAAACAGTTATTAAGTAATTTATATTGCTTATTTCAAAATAGTTGACAGCTTATTTCCATTGACAGCTTATTTTCATTCCTCAAAGAATGTGCGGAAGATGGTAGAATGAACCTACTACACCGATGGCTCAGAATTAACTTATCAGGAGAAAAATCATCTGATCGCATTTTGTACTGATCTTGAGAATTACAATATCTATTATCAAACTCCTGCACATTATGGTCAATACGTGCCACTAGTGCACGTGTTGAACTACGGTAACATCCATGGAGATGCCATGGTAAGATTTTTTTTACTATTACGACATCCGTGCATCTTTTGCATAAATTCTTCTAAAACTGAACTACATTGCTAACTACGAAGTTATTACTATGTTTTTTAACAGAAAATCCCGAAGGATTGTGTGCCTCATCTGATGTTTCAGAATGGTCGCCTTGATGTTTTGAACATACAGCCAGGTCATCCTACGAATCACACATGTCCATATCGGATTTCTAAAACCGGTGAAGACATGACAATCATAGAATGGAAAAAATGTATGGTCAGTCGTAGGGAGGTTCTTGGAAGCAACATTGTGCGAAGGTCAAGAATTGGAGACATGATAATCTCCATTCTCCATAATGGAGAGTCAGGGCCTATCTTGTTTTATGCTATTTTACCTAAGAGAAGGTAGTAGGTCCTATGAGAGAGAAGTAGGTCCTAAGTACAATGTGTTATTATGTGGTACAATGTGTTAGAGTTGATGATGAGGAGGAGGAGTTGTGATTATGACTAATGACCAACTTGCTATATGATGTCTCATTGATGAAAATGAAGATCATGAGGAGGTGTTATATGGCAATGATGTATTATGATGATAAGTTGCTAATGATATGGTGATGATGATTATGATGATAGTTATTATATCATTGGGTGAAAGAACCGCGGATTAGTTTCAAGTGGATGTACATCCACTTGCAACTAGTCCACGGTTCTTTCACCCAGTGATGTAATAACTCATTATGATGTAAAAACAATCTCTAAATTGCTGTTGTATGAAAACTTGTATAAAGGTGTATGAATACAACATGAAATAAAAATACGGAATAGTAGTAGTAGCGCGGGCCGCGAGAGGCGCTACTAGTAATCACCAGTAGCGCCCATTACAGGAAGCGCTTCTACTTAGTCGATATAGCAGTAGCGTGGGTCGACCCATGCTACTGCTAACCTTTAGCTGTAGCGCCTTACTAGTAGCGCTGCCACCCGCGCTACTGGTAGGCCTAAAACCCACGCTACTGCTAGGCTTTTCCCTAGTAGTGTTAACAGGAACGATCGTTCTAACGAAGGGTGATACGGAAAGGAGAAAAACATCGTCGTGTCAACCACTGTGCAATTAAATTTTGTGCAGTTCAACGGAGATGCAGCTATGTTACCGGTGTCAGAGTTTAGTGTAACGGCCCAAAACACTCTTTATGAGAAATAAAGTAAGACAGAAGCATTTCATAAAACAGTGGTGGCATTTATTCATTTTATAAATGGCAATAGATTGACATCAGCATTACTTAACAGCGACATCACATTAACAGTGGCATTGATTCATTTTACCTGTGATGTTAGATTAACAGCAGCAGTAAGGGCATAGGGACAGGGGAGGCACAAGCACGTTTTACATCCACAGAGGCATAAAGTGCTGAGGCAGAGGTGTTGCCGAGTGCGGCAAACATGCAAAGCGTGTCTGGATTTGTGCATTTTTTGTTCTGGCCAGTGACCTTTCCTATGTGACCACAAGAAATCTAGACATGCTCATTCTCGGTTGCATTGTCGACCCAACACCCCCCACTTTCTATCCTTTTTCGACCAAGAGACCAGCCAGGCCAGCATCTTTATTTCCCTTTCCAACCAAGAGATTAGTTTGTTAGCCAGTATCTGCAGTACCTTTTTTCCTCTAATAGTAAAAATTTAGGTGGTGTTCGAGTGTTCGACAAGCCGACGGAGCTAGTTACATGCAAAGATTTATAATACTAGAAGAATATCCACATGCAGGATGCAGCGACATGGGGAGCAATCCTAACTTGATGAAAAAAAGGGATGCGGTGACATGGGGAGCTGGCCCATTAGAACAAGGCCGGTTCTAAAAAAGGTTACACCTGCGGTCGGCGGGATGTGGCGAGGAAGTCGGCGGGATCTGCCAACTCGACGGGGGGGAGCAAGGGTGAGGAGGACCTCCCACGCCGACGCCAGGTCAGAGAAGATGGCGCGTGTTGGCTTCCTCCCTCGCCACCGGCGACCACCAGCAGAAGGTATCCGGCCGGATCTGTGTCAATCGGAGAGGAGAGAGAGAGAGAGAGAGAGAGAGAGAGAGAGAGAGAGAGAGTGGACACCACGGTCTTGTTTAGATCTCGAGAGGGTGAGAGAGTGAGAAGAAGAGAACAACTCTAGCAAGCAAGTCCCGAAGTGGACTACTAGAGTAGTAATTGTTTTTCCCTCCGCAGCGATCATTTTAAATTGAATACGCGTGCATCCAT
This sequence comes from Aegilops tauschii subsp. strangulata, assembly GCF_002575655.3. Classification (NCBI taxonomy): domain Eukaryota; kingdom Viridiplantae; phylum Streptophyta; class Magnoliopsida; order Poales; family Poaceae; genus Aegilops; species Aegilops tauschii. Next base: position 202,097,667 of record NC_053035.3, on the reverse strand, counting down.
ATATTTTTCATTTAATGTACCAGTAAAAAGATACTCGATCAATAACCGCGCTACCGCGTTCAGGTCGCACTTGGTATTGCTGACATTTGGTCCCAGACCCCACATTAAGTGGACGACTAGATGTCTCAAATTGTCACGTTACCTGCCTTTTCGTGTGCAAAGGCGCTCAACCGTGAGTGTACCCGGGCGTGTGCGTGAGAGGACAGTGAAGTCCGATTTATAAACCTTGAGGTTGTTGAGCTAGTCAGAAACAAACCCTCACCTTTAAATCCTTGAAGTTTGTACCCTGTCCTCTGTAATCCCGGACATTTTTAACCTTAAGGGCGTGTGTGGTTCAAGGGGTTTTAACGGGGATTAACAGGGATTGTGGGGGATTAAGTCATGTACAAGCCAAATTCCCCTCCATTCCTCTCCAAACCCCTTGGGAGGAGGTTGAACCGAACAAGGCCTAAGACTACAATGGGAGTAACTTAATTCCATACGGTATCATAGTATGATACTCAACCCTCTCTCTCTCTCTTCATTTAATTCTACGCCACCTCATCAAATTTGCCTACTAGTTGGCATGCATGATACTACTTATGATACTTCCATTACAACCAGCCTGGTAGGATTAATATACCTAATCTAAATGGTCGCTGCCCGATCTCTTTGTCCTCCTCCAGCATCCGGCTGAAGAAGAATCGTGCAAGACACCGACTGTATTTGCTGGCGTTGCCTCAGCGGTGGCCTTCATGGGATACAATCGGCGGCGGCCTCCCATGTTCTACTTCTCCTCGATGATGGCGGCGGGCGGGGACGTGCTGGTCGTCACCTCGTCGACATCCGTGTAGCCGCGTCACCTCGTCGACATCTGTTGTGGCTTCTTTCGCTGCCTGCATGGCACGGCTACGCGCGCGTCGACGACGGATGGCGCAGTCACAGACACGGGAGGCGTTGTACGACGCAGCAGCGTCGAGGGCAGCGACGATGCTCGTGCTCCCCGACAAGCCGGCATGGAGCAAGTCGGCACTCTTCCTCGACCTGTATTGGAGCGGCCAGCTGTGGAACCACGCGCTGGCTTAGTGCGGCAACTGCCTCCGACAGGCTAGGCGAGGTAGGTGGAGCAGCGAGCAGCCTCGCTCATAACTGTCGAGCTCGGCGGGCCACCCAAACGGCTTTTATGCCGGAGAACTACTCTTCCTGCTCGTCGGATGCCACCGAAAGAGTGGACAAAATGGTCGAAGGAGGAGCTTGGCCAGCGTCCTACTCCTTAAAGGACGTGTGTGGCCGTAGTGGGTTTCTTGCATTCCACGCGGGTTTAAATGTAGGTTTTTGAATGCGGCGAGGAGGCAGGTAGAGCTGGGAGTGCAGCGGGCGGCGCCCTAGGCCGGCGCGCCACTTCAAATGGCGGACGTAGTGAGAGGTCGCGTCCGCCCTGACCCCCTTGACCGTGGACCATGATGGTGTACGTCACCTTGTGTCCAGATCTGAGATGCCATGTGTACTAGATGAATGACTCCAAGTTCGACCACCGTGATGCTAGGTGCGAGCCGAGGAACACTGTTGGAGACACCCCCCTCATAATTTTCCTATTCTTGCGTTTTAAGTTCCTACAAAGAGAGTACTTGCTCTAAATGATGTGCCGCTGCAAGAGCCGCCTATATTAGTTAACCATGCTCTAAAAAGGTGGACCAGCTTTGGCTATAGTATACTGTACTAGGTTAGTAGGTGACCTTGCGCTTGGCTCTTCGCCTCTTCCAGAAGTCGAACAATAATGACGGTACTATAGTAGTACTACTTCTTGCAATGTAACACCAAATGAACTGCTGCATGTCCACCTCTTGTAAGTAAAAGTTTCTCCTCGTGCTGCGAGCCACCGTGCACGTGTTGGCGATGGCAGAGGGAGAAGGCGTAGTAAGCAAGCTTCTCGTCATTCTGCGAGTTGACGGGACACATCAAAGTTATTTAGTACTCTCTTCAAAAAGGGCCTACCATGTCCATGGCTACCATCCCGTGCTCCGTCATTGAGTACATGCACTATTCACGTGCCATCGAGGAGAAAAAATATTGCGTAGTACTAGGTGCCATCGAAGTGCACGACTCACTTACGCACTGCTTATCTCCATTTTCTTGCATGACACGTGCACCTTGATGCTAGATGTCCCGCGTGTTGGCAAAAGGATGAACAAAGCTCACGTAAAAAAAGAGTGGAAGAACATAGATTCCCAACGACCGAGAAGGAGCAAGGAACCTCGCGGTGGAGCGTCTGCACTCATAATATTTTATATTATTTAGCGATATAAAATCAACCAAATCTCTCGTCTAGCTGGTTCGCGCGTTTTCCCCTATTTTTGCCGCCTGCCCACCTATAGAACCGCCTCGTGATGGCTAATTCCTCACCAAACACCTAGGGAGGCGGTTGAACCGAACAAGTCTAACTTGTTTTTAGTGGGTATATTGACGTGGCATCGAAAGGGTGTGATAGCTGACTCTGGCAAAATAATTGACTACCACGTTGGCATACATGGCTACCATCCCGTGCTCCGTCATTCAGTGCGTGCACGATTCATGTTCCATTGAGAAAATAACGTTGCGTACGTGGCATCGAATATAATAATTTAATTTATAAAAAAACTTGCCACCGCGTCATGATCGAACTTTGATTCTTCCACGCGTGGTTCCCATGAACAACTACTACACTCGTCAAATTATCTGGTGAGCTGCCTCTTCGTACGGAAATGAGCTCACCGTGTACACGTGTGTGAGTATTAGGGAAAGAGGCAAAGAGTACCTGCGTCGGTCCCTGCACCTCTTCTCTTCGTGCTCGTATTCCTTTTTTCGAGTGATTCGTGCACGTACTCCACCTACGTTCATGACCGTTGGTGAGTCTCTCCTACTATACTTAACTCATTTTTCTTGCATGACACGTGGACCTGGATGCTGGATGTCCCACGTGTCGGTAAAACTTAGAAGAACGCTTTCCAACGACCGAGAAGGAGCAAGAAACCTCGCGGTGGAGCGTCTGGACTCTTTAATATTTTTATTCGGCGATATAAAATCTCCCCAATCTTCTCCATAGTAGACCGGAAGAGTCCGAAACACGGCAGCCCAGTGTAGTTACATCATACATGGCCAACTGTCGGGTGGTTGGTGCGACATATGCCAAGGGATGGCTTATCATTGTGGGAGCCAATAAAACGTCGCCGGTGCCTGGAAACGGGATGAGGCGAAGACATGCACGCCGGCGAATCTTACCCAGGTTCGGGGCTCTTCGAGGAGATAACACCCCTAGTCCTGCTCTGCAGGGTCTCCGCATGATCACTAGATCGATGAAAGGTCGCTACAATCGCTCCTAGAGCTGTTGAGATCAAGGGAGAAGAAGAACAAGGCTAGCTCTTGCTTCTCTCTATCTATGGTGTGTGTGCTATGCTTAGGAGGCAACTCTATGCTCAGAGGCCAACTATGCTTGGCAGCGAACCCTTTGCATGGGTGCTCCAGGGGGGTTTATATAGGCCTACCCCCCGGGGGTACAATGGTAACCCGACTGGGAGCTGGTCCCAGCCGTCAGTGTCTACGCTCGCCGGCTCCTCCGCCGGCTGCTGGGTCCCGCCGGCTGGTGGGTCCTGCCGGCTGCCGGCTACTTGGTCGACAGGCCGGCCCCACCGCCTAGGGTCTTGTCGGCGGCTGCTTACTATAGCCTCGCCTGTGATGACGAGGGCTTCGTCGAGGTAAGCGTGGCTACGGTGGGCCGCCTCGGGGGCTATCACTGTAGCCTTACCTCGTCTTGTCTCCTTAATGGGGCTCCTGCTTCGAGGAAGGGAGTAGCCGGCTTCTGGAGGCCGGCTATGCTCTTGGCCGACTGGGAAAGGCCGGGCCGCCTTCACGCCTCTCTCTGGCTGAAGGGGCCCGCAGTCCTTGGGCCGTACAGGAGTTGGTCGTGGATGACGTCGAGGCTAGCATGGCTACAGTGCCGAGCTGCACTGGAGACGGCCGTCCCGTACGGCCTCCTGTAGCCATGCCCGCCTCGGGCTTCGGGGGTAGTGGGCCGCACTGTGGCCACACCCCGCCGTGTCGCCGTTATGTGGGAACAGCTTTGGTGGTTGTGGTCTCGGCCGGCTGCTAGGAGCCGGCGTCCTTCTTGGCCGGCTTCTTGGAGTCGGCCACCCCGTAGTCGTCCTGGGGAGAGGTTGCTCGAGGCTGGGTCGCCTTCCGGGAGTCGGCTTCAGAGGTAGCCGGCCAGGGAAGGCGGCCCAAATGCTTGGAGTGCTTGAAGGCCCAAAGGCCTGATAATTTTTCTGAAGAACCAGGGGTAGTCGGTTGGGCTACCCGTGGCCATTTACTCCGACAGTAGTCCCCGAAGCTGATTGGGCTTCGAGGTGGAGTAGGGGTTGAGAAGGTCGATCAGCTTCCCATCTTGACAAGCCGGCAGCTGGGAGCCGGCCTTGGTCAGGCGCGCCGCCTGAGTCGAAATCTTCTGGAGTCGGAGGGCGGGAGCCCGCCGGCACGTCCTCCGGGCCACGGGCCGGCCACGGGCCGTTGGCGAAGCACGTGGCTGGAAAGCCTGCCAGCCCACGCGCGTGACGGGACGTCGCCGCAGGGAGGGGGCCCGCCACGTCTGCGCCCCTGCCCAGGCGCGGATCCTTTGTATCCCGAAACCGCCCGCACGTTCCGTGCGGCAGTTTCGGCTCGCATTTATGCGCAATAATCGCGAGACGTGGGGGAGTGGGCGTAGTTAATCCCACGTCTCCCCCCACGTTCGGCCTCTTTGGCCTCGTGAGGCTATAAGTAGGGGGAGCTGGAGGGCGGCAGGCCCTCGCACGCTCCTCCTACTTCCACCGTCTTCTTCGCTCGCCCGTTCTCGCGACAGCGCCTCGCCGCCGCGCTCTTCCACCGCACGCTCCTCCGCCGCCGTGCTAGCTTTCGCCATGCCTCCCACCGTAGAGCAGCTTGGCGGGGATTGGGACGGCTCCATCGTCCATGACGACCACGTCGACTTCCTCCACGACACGCGGCGGCTGCCCAGCGCGGACAAAGTGGAGGTCCGCCTCGCGCCGGCGAAGGAAATCTCGCCGAGGCCGCAGGAGGGCGAGCGGGTGGTCTTCCGCTCGCACTTCTTGCGCGGCTTCGGCCTGCCAGTGAGCGCCTTCTTCCGCTCCTGGCTCGAATTCTATCAGCTCCAGCCGCACCATCTCACCCCCAACACGGTGGTGCTGCTGTCTGCCTTCGTCACCCTGTGCGAGGGCTATCTCGGCGTCCTCCCCACCCTTGAGCTCTGGGGGGAGCTTTTCCAGTCGAAGCTGGGCACGCGCAGCAAGGGCGTGCCGGCTCATACTGTCGCCTTCATCGCGTCGCGGAGATCGGGCGCCGACAACCCCTTCCCCGTCATCACGCTGATCCAATCGGTGAAGAAGTGGCAGAAGTCGTACTTCTACGTGCGGAACATCGCTCCACGGGGCGACTACATCAACCTGCTGGCTTACGCAGCCGGCCCACAGGCGGGCAGGCTGCCCCAGTGGTCCTTCCGGGCTGTGACGCTGTCGCAGGCGGGAAACGCCGCCATCGCCCGACTGCGGGTGATGGTCCAGTCGGAGGGCCTGACGGGGCCCGACCTCCTGGCCGCGTTCGTCACGCGCCGGGTTCTTCCGCTCCAGAGCCGGCCTCATCTGATCTGTCAGAGGAGCGGCCAGCTCGATCTGAGCCGAATGTGCACCAAGGAGATGCCGCGCCATGAGGTCGCCTACATGGTGAACTACCTTGCAAACTGCCAACTTACTAAAGAGCGGCAGTTCGGCAAGGAGCCATATAGCCGAGCCAATCCTCCGCCTACGGTATGCTCCCCTTGTCTCTTTTTCTCTCTCTCTCAGCCTTGTTGCCGAGCATCTCTTGGCCGACTCTGACTTAGTCGGCTTGTTCTTCGACAGAGCCCTCTGCTTCGGCCGGCCAGCGGGTCAGACGCGGAGCGCCGCTTCGTCCCCGACCGGACCGAACACGACCTGGAGGACCCCGACCTGGGGGCGGTCCATATGGACGACGCCGTCGAGCCGGGCGGTGGCCAAGCCGGCGGCGAAGCAGGCGGCTCCGGGTTCACTGCTACCTTCGACGACTGGCCGGACGAGGATGAAGCCGAAGCCGTCCCGCGCCGCCAGCCGGCATCTGGACGCGGCACGGGCTCCTCCGCCGCGCAGCCTGCTCGGGGTGGAGGGCAGAAGCGTCGCACCGCCCAGGGTCTATACGGCAGCCGAACGAAGAAGCCCAGGGGCGGGGCGGCAGCCACCAGGCGGGAAGAGGCGGCCGCGAAGGCGGCTCGTTTCCGCAAAGTGGTGAAGCAACCGCAAACCGTGTCGGCGTAAGTCCGAATCTTTCTTTGTGTATTCTCTTTCTTTCTTTGGTGGTTCTTGAACTCTCGTCCTTTTCTTCGACGATCAGAGCTCCGTTGTCACTTGAGCGGGCGGCTGCCGGCTCCGTCGTCGAGTCGCCAAGGGGCTCTGGGAGCACCACCCGCCGCGTGGACCCCCACGCCGACCTCAAGGAGGCGAAGGAAAGGAACGCGCGGGAGGCGCGGGAGGAGCAGGAGGCACGGGAGGCGGAGGCACGGAAGGCAGCCGCCGCCCAGGCGGCACGGGAGGAGGAGGCGGCAAAGGCACTCGCCAAGGCCGCAGCCAGGGCCCAGGCGGAGGCTGAGGCCGCGGCGGCGGCTTTGATGGTCACCCCCCTGCGCGTCATGGCGCTTGGGGACGTGGAGCCCTCGCCAGGGGGAGCCAGCGGCTCCCAGCCGGGGCTGGGAGGAAGCGACGACGACGTCATCATTTTGGAGAAGGGGCCGGAGCCGACCCCGCCAACTGGGGTGGCCCAAGGCGGCCGGCCTGATTCGCCGCCTGCACAGTCGGCGGAGGGCGAGCCGGCCGCGAGGCGGAGGTGGCGGTCCGGATTCCGCCAAGCAGGCGTGCGGGGTAGGCCGCGTCGGAGCCGTAGAAGGCCGCGTCGGAGCCGCAGCCGGCCGTAGGCTCCAGCTCGTCGGCCCGAGATGCGGAGGCGGCCAGCGCTACCTCGGGGTGGACACCAGGCGGAGGGACGGCCGTGGTGAACGTGGCTGCGCAAGACGTCCGGACCCGGCTCCAAAGCCAAGCCGCGGCGCTGAGGCAGTTCACCGATGAATTCCTCGCAACGCGGGCGGCCATCCGGGTTAGTATTCCCATCTTGTTTCTTCTTGAACTTGATTTCTTCCCTTGATCTTGATTTCTTCCGTGGGGGCGCGTCAGCGCACCCACTGGGTGTAGTCCCCGAGTTCCGAGTCGGCTGCTGAGCAGGCGGCTTGGAACTTCTTGGAGATTTTGCCTTTGCTGTTTTTGTTCTTACTTTGGTCTTCTGTCCATCTTGCAGGACTACCACAACCTTCGAGCGGCCGCCTTCAACTCCCAGGCTCGGGAGCTGACTCAGAAGACCGCCGACCTTACTGAGAGCCGAGGTACGTGACTTGATCTTTATCTCATGTGGGGGCGCGTCAGCGCACCCACTGGGTGTAGTCCCCGAGATTCGGGCCGACTGCTGAGCAGTCGGGTCGGATCTTCCTTGATGACTTCTTACTTTTCTTCTTCTTCTTCCGTTTCTGCAGCGGCCAACGCCAGTCTGAGGGCACAGCTGGGGGAGTCCCAGACTGCTCTTCGTGCCAAGGATGCCGAGCTTGCCGGCTTGGTGCAGGAGCGCGACCGCCTGGTCAAGAAGCTGGCCGACCAGGAGGAAGGCCACAAGGCGGCGCTGAAGGCTGCGCAGGATCGCGAAGCCACCCTCCAGGCCGAGTTCGAGACGGAGGCGGCCGGCTGGGCAGAGGCCAGGCAGACTCTGGTCTCCGGCTATGGCCAGATCGAGGATCTGGTTGACGGTAAGCCGTCTACCTCTTCGTCCTTTCTTGCCATCTGCCACTTTGGCTTGTTTTCTGATTTTGGTGTTCTTTTCTTCCTTTCTTCTTCTTCGCGCAGAGTATTTCCCTGGCTATTCGACTGCCGCCAACCAGGCCATCGAGGCCCGTTGCCAAGCGAAAAGGCAGGCCGGCTTTGAGATCTCGCCAACCGCCGGCCGCTCGCTGGAGGAACAGCTCCTGGCGATCCAGGCTCGCATCTAGCCGGCTCACCGGCTGCTCCGCCGGCTTCAGCGTGCTGGGGCGCAGGTCTTGGCCGCCCTCTGGCCCGGCCAAGTGGTCCCTCGCACCCCCAGTCGGACTGCCGACTGGCTGGAGGTGGCAGTCGGCCGCTTCGAGGCTTGGAAGGCCTCGGCGGCTCGCTCCGGCGCCAGGCGGGCGCTGGAGTTCGTCAAGGCCTGGTATCCCGGCCTGAGCCTGGACCAGCTGGCTACCTGGCGGCAGCAAGCCGACACGGAGCTGGAGCCGGCGCGGCCGGCCATCATTCGGCGGGCTTCGGCGATCGCCGACTACACCGACACCAACGTCTTCGCTCCCGTGGTGGACGACAATGGAGTCGCCCAGCCGGAGGAGTGGTTCGAGCTGGACCCGGCGTACGGCGAAGACTCGGCGGAGGAGATCGACTCCAGCGACGAGGGTGAAGAAGAGGAGGAGGAAGGTGAAGACACCGAGCCGGCTGGTGGAGCAGCCGGCCAGCCTCAGCCTGACCGCACCTCCAGCACCACGTCGCGTGCGAGTGCGTCGCCTGCCGTAGGTGGTGGCCAAGCCGAGACCCGCTAGGCGGCCACTCCTTCAGCCGGCGAGGCCGCCTTCACCGACCAGCTCGGCCTTCATGTCGCGCCCCGTCTGCCGCCTTTTGCTTTTCTGCTTTGTTACTCTTTAGAACAATGTTTGGTTAAATTCGCACAATTCCACCCACTGGGTGTATTCGAACTTATGTCAGTTGCCGGCCTGTTGGCGGCTTTTATGTATATAACTTATGCATTCGGCCTTTTCCTTGTGCTTTGCTCTTTGTCCTTCTGCTTTTTCCTTTGCCGCCCTCCCTTGGTTGCCGCCTCCCCAATCAAACAGTTGCTCTGCAATCTGTAGCCGGGGAGTGCCTGGCCGATTGGGGAAGGGAAGTACTTTGGCTCTGCTGGACTAAAGCTAAGTTTTTTAGGAAGCCGGCAGGCATATTTGGAGGCCGTCTCTTTGCTATATAGGTTAGTTGTTCCTTAGCCATTTTTCGTGTGGGCGTCCTTTCTGTCTTCTCTCTTGCTAGTCGGACAGTCAGTTCTTTGAGCTGCGACTTTCAACAAGAGAGGACTTGGGAGCCGGCGCACTACTTTTCTGACTTTAGGAAAAACTTTCGATATAGCTCAAGGCGGCCAGTCCCCGGGCCGACTAGTCGAACCCGGTGCCGGACAAAAATTCAAAATGTAATAATACATTCATGGATATGACACTCGTCATTCATAGATAAATAAAAGGCAGTCCCCGAGTACTGTTCGGGGGGCCTGTTGGTTTGTACTTAATACAAAAGGGGTAGCGTGATACATACTGCTTTTCAGCTGTAAAATCGTCTTAGGAGGTTTGCGTTCCATGGTCGCTCCGACTCCTTGCCGGAGTCGTCTCTCTTGCGTGCTCTTGGTTTTTGCGCGTCGATCAAGTAGTAGGAGTCGTTGCCGAGTGCCTTGCTGACGACGAAGGGGCCTTCCCAAGGGGCCGAGAGCTTGTGCTGGCCGGTTGTTCGCTGGATCAGCCGGAGCACAAGGTCGCCCTCTTGGAAGGATCTTGGCTTGACCTTGCGGTTGTAGTAGCGGCGCAGGCCTTGCTGGTAGATGGCGGACCGGCTGAGGGCTAACAGCCGGCCTTCTTCCAGTAGGTCGACGCCGTCTTCTCTTGCTTCTTTCGCTTCCTCCTCCGTGTACATGGTGATCCGAGGCGAGTCGAACTCGATGTCTGTTGGGATGACAGCCTCGGCACCGTACACGAGGAAGAATGGAGTGAAGCCGGTTGACTTGTTGGGTGTAGTGCGCAGACTCCAGAGGACAGCCGGCAGCTCTTCGAGCCAGCAGCCGGCCGATCGCTCCAGTGGTACAACCAGTCGGGGCTTGATGCCGGAGAGGATGAGTCCATTTGCTCGCTCGACCTGGCCGTTTGACTGCGGGTGGGCAACGGACGCTAAGTCCAGTCGGATGCCCTGCGTCGCGCAGAAACGTGCCAGTGCTCCTTTGGCGAAGCTCGTGCCGTTGTCGGTGATGATGCTGTGCGGCACGCCGTACCGAGTGGTGATGTCGGTGATGAATGTTATGGCAGTCGGCCCATTGAGTTTCTTGATTGGCTTTGCTTCAATCCACTTTGTGAACTTGTCCACAGCAACAAGTAGATGTGTCAGGCCGCCGCGGGCTGTTTTGAAAGGGCCCACCATGTCCAGTCCCCAGACGGCAAAAGGCCAAGTAAGGGGAATGGTCTTGAGGGCAGAAGCCGGCAGGTGTTGCTTGGAACTAAAAACTTGGCATCCTCTGCAGCTCTTGACTATATCTTTAGCATCCTCCAAGGCAGTCGGCCAGAAGAAACCATGGCGGAAGGCCTTGGCCACAAGGGATCTTGAGGCTGCGTGGTGGCCGCATTCGCCTTGGTGGATGTCTTTGAGGATTGCCACTCCTTTTTCTGGCTCGACACAACGCTGGAAGACTCCAGTGACGCTGCGCTTCACAAGCTCTCTGTTGATTATTGTATATGCTGCGGCTCGTCGTTGCACTAGTCTTGCTGAGATCTCATCAGCCGGCAGCTCTCTGCTGACTAGGAACTTGAGGATGGGCTGGGCCCATGAGGGAGCTGTGACTTCTTCTTCTGTTAATGTAGCCACCATGACTCGGGTGGGTGGGTTGGGTGTTGAATTGGAGTCGGCCACCGCTTCTTGTGTCGCTGCAGTCCCCGGGCCGACTGCTGCAGTCCCCGGGCCGACTGCTGCAGTCCCCGAGCCGGGTTCTGAAGTCCCCGGGCCGGGTGCGACTACGGCAGTCCCCGGGCCAGTCGTCGAAGTCCCCGTGCCGCCTGCGGGATTTCTCCAGTCGGATCCGGCTGTTTCTGGCGTAGGCGGTACGAAGATGGAATCCGACTCTGGAGACGGCTTGATGGACGGCCTGAGGAGGCGCTGGAGGGAGACGCCAGTCGGTATGGCTTGTCGGGTGGAGCCGATCCGTGCTAGGGCATCTGCTTGGTCGTTGTCGGCCCTTGGCACGTGAAGGAACTCGCACCCTTCGAAGTATCCGCTCATCTGTTGGACGAGGAAACGGTAGCTCGTCATGTTCGCGTCCTTGGCGTCCCAGTCGCCAGATGATTGCTGGACCACCAAGTCTGAGTCGCCGTAGCACAGGATCCGGCGTATGCCGAGTTCTTTGGCTAGCCGGAGCCCATGTACGAGCGCCTCGTACTCGGCGACGTTGTTGGAGGCGGCGAAGTGGACCTGCAGCGTGTACTTGAGCTTGTCGCCTTTGGGAGAGGTGAGGACAATGCCGGCTCCCAAGCCGGTGCGCATCTTGGACCCGTCAAAGTGCATCCGCCAATGGGTAGAGTCGGGAGCCGGCGGTAAGTACCGGGTCTCGGCCCAGTCGACGAGGAAGTCGGCCAATGCTTGCGACTTGATGACGGTGCGGGGTTGATAGAAAATCGTGTAGGGCGCCAAGGCAATGGCCCATTTGGCCACCCGACCGGATGCATCCCGGCTGCCTATGATCTCGGCGAGCGGGGCGGTGCACACGACCGTGATGGGGTGCTCTTGGAAGTAGGGCTTCAATTTCTTGGCAGCGAAGTACACCCCATAGCACATCTTTTGGTAGTGCGGGTAGTTTTGCTTTGAGCTGGATAGTACTTCGCTGAGATAGTAGACCGGCCTCTGGACTAGCTGGGCTCGGCCTTCCTCCGGGCGCTGGACCACAACAACAGTACTGACGACTCGGCTTGTCGCGGCGATGTAGAGGAGCATGGGCTCCTTCTCAGTCGGCGCAGCCAAGACAGGCGGAGTGGTCAGCATTTTCTTCAACTCATGGAAGGCTTGGTCGGCTTGATCATTCCACTCAAAGTGAGTGGACTTCTTCATGAGTCGGTACAGGGGGAGGTCCTTCTCTCCTAGTCGGCTGATAAAACGGTTCAGGGAGGCTAAGCAGCCAGTGAACTTCTGCACATCTCGCAGCTTGGTGGGAATCTCCATCCTCTCGATGGCCCTGATCTTGACGGGGTTGCACTCAATGCCGCGTTCGGAGACTAGGAAGCCTAGCAGCTGGCCGGCTGGCACTCCGAACACGCACTTCTCGGGGTTGAGCTTGATCTGGAATCGGCGCAAGTTGGCGAATGTTTCTTTCAGGTCTTCCAGCAAGGTACCGCGCTTCTCTGTCTTCACCACAATGTCGTCTACATAGACGTGGGCATTTCTGCCGAGTTGTTTCAAGAGACATTTCTGCATGCAACGCTGAAAAGTGGCACCGGCATTTCTCAAGCCGAATGTCATTGTCAGGTAGCAGAAAGCTCCAAAGGGTGTGATGAAGGCAGTCTTCAGGCGGTCAGCCGGGTCCAACTTGATCTGATGATACCCTGAGTATGCATCCAAAAAACTTAACAGCTCACATCCGGCTGTGGAGTCTATCACTTGGTCAATCCGTGGCAGGGCAAACGGATCCTTTGGGCAGGCCTTGTTCAGACTAGTGTAGTCTATACACATATGCCACTTGTTATTCTTCTTCAGAACCAGAACTGGGTTGGCAAGCCACTCTGGAAAGAACACTTCCATGATAAAGCCGGCGGCAAGGAGCTGGGCTATCTCTTCTCCCACAATTCTTCGCTTCTCTTCTGACAGTCGGCGGAGGGGTTGCTTGACCGGCTTCGCATCAGCTCGGACATGTAATTTGTGCTCGGCGAAATCCTTCGGAACACCCGGCATGTCCTTTGGGGACCATGCAAAGATGTCTCGATTCTCACGGAGGAAGTCGACGAGCTCGCCTTCCTATTTACTGTCCAAGTTCGCCCCAATCACAGCGAACCTCTCCGGGTTCTCCGGGTCCAGAGGTATCTTCTTCGTCTCTTTGGCAGGCTGGAAGGAGCCCTGCGCATCACAATCCTTGGGGTTGGGGGACAAGGCCGACTGCTTGCCGGCCATGGCCACAACCCGCTCCAACATCTTCTTCTCTTCTGCCACCACGAGGGACTCGGCCAGCCGGCTACTGGCCATGGCGCACTTGATGGACTTCTTGTAGTCGCCGGCTACCGTGATGATCCCCTTCGAGCTCGGCATCTTCATCTTCAGGTAGGCGTAGTGGGGCACAGCCATGAACTTGGCCAAAGCAGGCCGGCCAAGTAGTGCATGATAGGGGCTCTCCAAATTCACTACCTCGAACCATATTGCTTCCCGGCGAAAATGATCTTTGTCTCCGAAGAGAACATCCATTTTGATCTTGCCGATTGGAGAGCAAGATAGGCCGGGTACGATACCATGGAAGACGGTGCGGCTCGGCATGAGCTGCTTCGCTTTGATATTCAGCTTCTCCATGGTATCGCGGTACAGTATGTTGATACTGCTTCCGCCGTCTATCAGGACGCGGGAAAATCTGGCAGCTCGCTTCTCCGTCACGAGGGTGACGTCCAAGACCATTGCATAGGAGCCAGGCGAAGGCATCACCTCTGGGTGGTCGGCCTGGCTCCAGCTGATCGGCTTCTCTGACCAGTGCATGAACTCGGGGGCGCTGGTGGCGACTGCGTTTACTTCTTGATGCTGTCGGCGTCGGCTGCGCTTGTTGTCGGCTTGACTGGTGAAGACGACGTAGGCGGCGTGCTCTTCGGGAAATTCGTCTTGGATGGCGCCGACTGCCGGCCGAGCCGCCGGCTGCTGGGGGGCTGGAGGCGGCTGGCCGGGAGGCGGAGGCGACAACATTCCCTCACCCTTGGTGATGCGGGTGAGCCAGTGGCATTTCCGTGTTGTGTGGTTGGATGGCTTCGCGCCGCTGTGGAACTTGCAAGGGGCGTCGAGTGCTTGCTCGTAGGAGAAAGACGGCTGCCAGAGCGGCCGGCCACCCTTCTTCTTGGGAGCGGGCCGCTCTTCGGGCTGTTCGTCTTCAACTGTGGCCACCTGCCGATTGGAGGAAGTCGGCATGGGGCCCTTGCGCTTGTGTCGTTCTGGTAGGGGCGCCGATTAGGGTCGCCAGCCGGCGTCTTGGGAGCCGGAGCAATTACTTTCCCCGAGGTGTCCACTCGGAGCTCGGTCTTCATTGAGGATTCGGCGGTGGCGTACATGTCGGCGATGACCAGCAACTCATCGAGGGTAGCCGGCTCGTCGCAGAGGAGTCGGTGCTTGAGAAGGGTGCCCTCTCGGCACCCGGTGGTGAAGTACTCGATGGCCTGGACCTCGTGCACTCCCTCGCAGGAGTTGCGGAGCTCGGCCCATCGCGTGAGGTAGTCGCGGGTCAACTCGTTGGGCCCTTGGACGCAGAGGGAGAGCTGGCGAGGCTTGGGAGGCCGCTTGTAGGTGCTGGTGAAGTTACGGACGAAGACTTCGGTGAAGTCCAGCCAACTGTTGATGCTGTAGGGCTTGAGGCTATTGAGCCATGTGCGTGCCGTGCTGCAGCATGAGGGGGACATACTTCACGGCGACGCGCCGATTGCCGTTGGCTATGCTGACGGCCGTGGAGTAGTCGATGAGCCAATCTTCCGGCTTCACCGAGCCGTTGTACTTGGGCGTGTCTCTAGGGAGCGAGAACCCTTTGGGGAAGGGCTCGTCGCGGATGCGGGGGCCAAAGCATGGCGGGCCGACATCGTCTTCTTCTTCTAACGCCAAGGATCGAGCAAGGCGGTCGATCCTGTGGCGGGCGTCACTCTCGCCGACTCCTTCTCGGCGGCCGAGTCGGTCGCCAAGAGTCGGATGTGTGATGGGCGGCGGAGTGAGGCGTCTTTCTCTTCGAGGCGGGGGGGAGACAGGTTTCCTTGGTGCTCTACTGCTCGAGGGCGGCCCTCCGCGTCGCGCTCGATGGTGATGCAAGCCCGGCTGCGGCTGGCAGCCTGCTCCTTGTCTTTCTTCTGGCGCGCGCCGCTCGCGGTCGGCGAGCGGGACGTCGCGGCGTGCTCCCTGCGCGGGGGATGACTATCAGCATGGGCGCCGGCTTCGTGCCGTTCCGCAGCCGCGTCGATCAGCTGCTGGATCTGTCTTGTCATGTAGGGGAGCTCATCGGCTCCCATCCCATTGAGCTCCTCTGCAGCCGCCTGAGCGGCTCGCAGATTCTCGAGCGGGGTGGCGTAGACGGGGCGATCTGCGCCCAGCATGCTGGCAACGGCCGCGCCGCGCTTCTGGACGAAGCCGGCTCGGCTCGGGCCGCTAGGCGGCGGCGTGCCGAAGGCGGCGCGGTCGACTTCGCGCTGGTGGGCCTCGGTGAGACGTCTCATCGAGGCTATCTTCTGGCCCTCCGCGATGAGGGCAAGGCGGCGTGCCTCCAGGGTCTCGGCGTCGGCGTCGGCCGGGATGGGGACGGAGAGGTCGTGCATCGCCGCTCGCTGAGGGTCGCGGGCATTCTCGCCCGAGTTGGAGACGTGGCTGATGACCAGCACTTCGGTGACAGCGCTGCTGCCGCTGTCAGCTCGAGGGAGGGGGTCGTCGAAGACCACCACGTCGGAGGGATAGGCGTCAAGCGACGCGGTGTCGGAGTCGATGAGCATCGGGTCGGTGGAGCCGACCGACTCCACATCTGCAGCAGGCTCGCTGGAGACGTGAAGCTGGTCGAGGAGGCTGACGAGGCGGCTCTCGGGGTAGTCGGTGCCTACGTCGGACGCAGGCTCGTCGGAGATGCGAGTCTCGCCGAGCAGATCGGTGAGGCAGCTCGCTGCGCAAGCATCATCGACGCCTTGCAGCGCGTCAAGGCAAACGCCATCGGGCGCAGCAGGCTGGCTGCGCTCGCGGGGGAGGAAGAGGGTTCCCGTCCAGAACAGGTCTCCGGACGACGGTGCACCTGGCCCCACGGTGGGCGCCAAATGTCGGGTGGTTGCTGCGACATATGCCAAGGGATGGCTTATCATTGTGGGAGCCAATAAAACGTCGCCGGTGCCTGGAAACGGGATGCGGCGAAGACATGCACGCTGGTGAATCTTACCCAGGTTCGGGGCTCTCCGAGGAGATAACACCCCTAGTCCTGCTCTGCGGGGTCTCCGCATGATCACTAGATCAATGAAAGGTAGCTACAATCGCTCCTAGAGCTGTTGAGATCAAGGGAGAAGAAAAACAAGGCTAGCTCTTGCTTCTCTCTATCTATGGTGTGTGTGCTATGCTTAGGAGGCAACTCTATGCTCAGAGGCCAACTATGCTTGGCAGCGAACCCTTTGCATGGGTGCTCCGGGGGGTTTATATAGGCCTACCCCCCGGGGGTACAATGGTAACCCGACTGGGAGCTGGTCCCAGCCGTCAGTGTCTACGCTCGCCGGCTCCTCCGCCGGCTGCTGGGTCCCGCCGGCTGGTGGGTCCTGCCGGCTGCCGGCTACTTGGTCGACAGGCCGGCCCCATCGCCTAGGGTCTTGTCGGCGGCTGCTTACTGTAGCCTCGCCTGTGATGACGAGGGCTTTGTCGAGGTAAGCGTGGCTACGGTGGGCCGCCTCGGGGGCTATCACTGTAGCCTTACCTCGTCTTGTCTCCTTAATGGGGCTCCTGCTTCGAGGAAGGGAGTAGCCGGCTTCTGGAGGCCGGCTATGCTCTTGGCCGACTGGGAAAGGCCGGGCCGCCTTCACGCCTCTCTCTGGCTGAAGGGGCCCGCAGTCCTTGGGCCGTACAGGAGTTGGTCGTGGATGACGTCGAGGCTAGCATGGCTACAGTGCCGAGCTGCACTGGAGACGGCCGTCCCGTACGGCCTCCTGTAGCCATGCCCGCCTCGGGCTTCGGGGGTAGTGGGCCGCCCTGTGGCCACACCCCGTCGTGTCGCCGTTATGTGGGAACAGCTTTGGTGGTTGTGGTCTCGGCCGGCTGCTAGGAGCCGGCGTCCTTCTTGGCCGGCTTCTTGGAGTCGGCCACCCCGTAGTCGTCCTGGGGAGAGGTTGCTCGAGGCTGGGTCGCCTTCCGGGAGTCGGCTTCAGAGGTAGCCGGCCAGGGAAGGTGGCCCAAATGCTTGGAGTGCTTGAAGGCCCAAAGGCCTGATAATTTTTCTGAAGAACCAGGGGTAGTCGGTTGGGCTACCCGTGGCCATTTACTCCGACACCAACCCACGCTATCACCAGTATTTCTTGGCCTCCGTGCGACGCCTAGCTCTAGTAATCCACCAGCCCATATCGCTTCTCGCTCCTCGTCTCTCTCAAAGTGCGGCTGGCTGGCGTTTTTGCCGTCTGTTGAGGTCGGTTAACTCATCACATGTTAGCGACATGCCAAGAGCATTCTAAAAAAATTATTGTACTCTATTGTTATGCCAAGAAGAGGAAGCGCTTTGACCGACGGACCAAACGAGACAGGCGTGCCATGTAGTGAGTGGGTCCAGTTTGTCGTTTTGAACTTGTTTGGTGTAGTAGTAACACTTGGTTTTGACTATTGATAAGATTTTATATAGGGCCTAATGTATTCTTCGAGGTTGCCTTCGACTATTGATAAGATTTTATATAATTTGAAAATTATATCATTCGAAGATCCTTTCATGTTCCGTTTCAAAAAAAGATCCTTTCACGTACGAATTTGACGGTATGCTTTGAGCAAGTTGCATGTCCTATACTGCTCCTGTTTGGATACTCTAACTTAGCTAGAGGTTACACTAACTCATGACTAACCCTGAACTAACTCTAGCCAAAGAGGTGTTTGGATGACAGGGTTAGATTGACAATAAATGCACTTGATGGATAGAAAAAAGTGGATTTTAAGTGGGCCCCATGATAACGAGCTCCAATTAGCACCACTTGGCTGGCGGGATAGAGACAGAAAAGTGATTTTTCAGTGGGCCCAATGAGAACTATCTCCAATTAGCACCTCTTGGGTGGGATAGTTTTTTTGGTGGGTTTGGTGCAACTTGCTCCAATTTAACCCTCATGTTTGGATACTTTAGGGCTATTTGAGCCCCAACTAGCTCAAAATAACTCTAACCCATGGATCCAAACAGGGCCAAAGTTAGTCTCAGAAAACGCATTAAGCCCTATATACATGGACAGACGGAGTACATGATACTAGCAAACGCTTACCATTAGTAGTAGTTCATTGGTTGGTTTTGATTTTTGATTCAGTTGTTGTGCTGCTACCGTCCAATATTCGCGTGTGGTTGTTTCTAGAATAAAAAAAGGAGGTAGTAGTACTTACTGTGGGAAGGTGAAGTGATGGTTGCTTCGCCCGAGCAACTTATTACTCTGGGAATATTGGAGTACCAGCGAATTCAACAAAGAGAGAAATGATGGTTGCTTCGTCTGAGCAACTTACCGTGGCGAAGGTGGGGCTCTGTGATTTGACTGCTCACTAGTCATTATTACTACGACGCAACAACCGGGGTGAATCTTTCCCTACAGTTGTGCACTCAATATTGCTGCATGGTAGGTGGAGCCGTATGAAGGATGTCCCACATGTCGGCGAAACGAAGTTGAATTGTTTCTGGCATTGCTATCAATCCTTCAGGATTTGTTTATATGTACGCATAATTTTCCAGCATAATGAAATTGTACTGTGATGCTATGAAGGTTTCAACTTTGGTTCCCGCAGGAAAAAAAGGTTTCAACTTAGGATTCATGTGTCCTCTTGCCTCAAGATTGTCTAGTTACAACATTCCATCAAATACAAATGAAACTACCATGGCTGCTAATGCATCTCAATGGTTCGCAGATCAACGCCAATATTCACATCACAACTGAAGACAAAGTTGTGAGAAGGTGTGCAAATAAAGAAAAATATATAATTGATCGATGCTGTTCATAGGCATGGCTCCATTTCTTGGGCACAGTGTTCATTGGTTGGCAGCTAGTTTCACCCAGATCTGTAGCTAAAAAAGAGGTGTATGGAGGACATCACAATCCGATCATTTTGTGCAGCTCCACTAAAATCGAGCTGATGATCCATGTTTGCAAAGATATTCAGTCAGTGTGATTACAATAATAGTGGAACTAGATGATGAAACATAACACACACAAATAGAAGCCGATCACCTCTGTGATCTCTCTTTAGGACTAACTACTTGTTGGAGAAGATTAGGCACGGAGTTGGATGAGGAGGATAGCAAAACCAATCTCCCTTTCAACAGTCCCACAGAAATGTAAAAACATTGCCCGTGTGACATTTTAGTGGAACTGCACAAAACACTCTTAGGCGTTGTTTGGATAGGGCGTATGTACAGAATCTGTTCTCTATAAACCAGGAAAACGGTTCAACAGACTAAAATCTTGTTTGGCTACGATCACTAATCCACGTATATAGGAAACTTGGTTCTGCAAAACCCTGGATTTCAGGTTTGTGGGAAATCTACTATTATCCTTTTTCAAAAATCGTGATCGCTATATACGTGATCGTAACTGCTTCCCCCTCCGACGGCTCATTTCCCAATAGCTTCGTGGCGCCATTTTTGCGTTTTTTGCCGCTCACCTCCAGCCCCGACATGGCTGCCGTCAGGGTGGCCGGCGTCGAGCATTCCCATGAGATCTGCACTACCTGGTGATGCGCCCGGACGGCCAGCGTCTGAGGGGCGGCGGACCTGCGAATCAACTCGACCCGAGCAGAACCTATGTGGTGCCGAGAGGGATGCTCTGGACGTCCGGCATCGAGGCA
The DNA here is from genome assembly GCF_002575655.3 of Aegilops tauschii subsp. strangulata. Lineage (NCBI taxonomy): Eukaryota > Viridiplantae > Streptophyta > Magnoliopsida > Poales > Poaceae > Aegilops > Aegilops tauschii. Next base: position 202,078,042 of record NC_053035.3, on the reverse strand, counting down.
CGGCGGACCTGCCGGATGAGCTCGAGGGGCAGTCCTCCCCTCGCAGATCCTATGCGGGGCCGACAAGGGATGTTCCTGGACAGCCAGCGTCAAGGGGCAGTGGACCTGCGGGATGAACTCAAGGAGCAGCTCCCCAAGCAGAGCCTATGCGGGCCGACGAAGGCCCTCCTGTACGGCAAGCGCCGAGGGGCGGCAGACTGCAGGATGAGCGCCAGCAGCAGCTCTCCTGGTTCAGAGCCTATGGGCGACTAGGGAAGCCTCTCTGCGCGAACTCGTCGAGGCCGTCCCGTTGGGAGGAGTGCACCGGCATCGCAAAACAAGGGGAGGAGTGCACCGGCGTCTACGGGCTGAGAACGAACTACAGAAGAAGAATCACAGGTGGAGCTTGCGAAGCCATCAGCAATGGCCAAAATTGGGGTTAGTAAGAGAGAGAAGGTCACGGAAGGAAGCTAATCGTTATCTATCCAAACAAGGAAATACACAAGCCAGTTTTACCCTTTTCCAAACCCAAACGTGTTATTGTGTAAATCAGTAATCCAAAAATCAATTAGCAAAACTGATTTTGCTAAAATCCTGGTACAAACTCGTTTTCCATATACCGCCTCTTATCCAAACAGCCCCTTAAGAAAAAAGTGATTTGTTCAGTTCACCAAAAGGTCGCAATAGCAACGAGGTGAAATGGATAGCCCTGTTTGCAGAAGGAGGTAGAAAGGAAACAATTACTGCCTAATAACACGAGTTGAAGACACATACACCGACAAAAAAGAAGGATATTCCATGTAATAAGGGAAAGATAGAAGCATGGTGGTTTATCAAAAATGGTTTGAGGACGAGATTGCAAGATGGAAAGTACGCCGGCCGAGATACGTTTTAAGCAAACAACTAAAGAAGATCTACATGCGGGATTTTCCACATGCAGCAACGTGGGAAGATGGGCAGTGGAGCAAGGCTGGAGGAAGCTGTACCTAAGGGTTGTTGGGATGTAACTAGGAGGGCGCCGGCGGCTGGGATCTGCCCATACTGCGGCAGCGAGCAAGTGGCGAAGGCCCTACCGCGTCGGAGCTTGTTCAGAGAGAACCCGGCCGTAGATCGGGACGTGCTGCCTCAACGTCGTCGAACAGAGAAACGATGCACATCCTCCCTTTCCGCCGTGGACGGGATGCGGCCAGATCAGTGACCAACGATGAGAGAGAGAGGCCACCGCCGCCTTGTGTGAGATGGTGTGACGAGAGACAAACCCCAGCAGGCAGGCTCCATTGTATATAGTGGAGCGGATTTTTCTTTTTTCCCGATGACAATCATTTTATATTCTGTACGTGCCACTGAGGAATATAACTTTATTTAATACTAACGCGTCAAGTTAAACTTTGTTCCGTCTACGCGTGGTACACGACCCTCCTTCAAGTAACAACCGTTACACGCATCAAATTATCACGTGGGCTACCTTTTCGTACAGAAATGAACTCCGCCGTGTACCCGCGCGGGTGTGGCCGGGAACGAGACGTGAGCACGTGCGTCGTGGGTGCACCTCTTCTTTAGGTGCAAGTACATACGTGGGTGGGTGTGAGAGAGATGGTTTGGGCGAAACAGAGGCAATGTGTCGATGATATCTCAAACAAAAAAATGTAATATATGCAATGTGTGTGAAACAGAGTCATGGATATATCATAAGGGAGCGATCCACGAGAAGAGAGTGGAGGGATCATCGGCGTGAGATATCGATAGAATCGAAAATAGGGATGAAGTGTGTGGGTGAGCGATCGATAAAGAGTGCCATCGAATTTGTGTTTGCCTGCGTCAAAGATACAGGGCGGCTGGCCTACTGGAATGTGAGAGGGCAGAGGTGCAGTTTTTCTCTGCGGCATGGATACCTACCTACAACATTTGACTATCGGTGTGTGTGGGGGGGGCAGAGACCTAACTATAGAGAGGTAGATCGACTAGTATATGTGTGGAGAAGGAGAGAGACCTAGAAATGTATTGAGGGAGATCGATCGGCATCCATGCATATGTGTAGCAGAGGAATAAGGTTGGGAGAAAGACAAAGGTAGAGTGTCGGAGGGTTGGTGGGTTGGTGGTGGAGTTGCTTCTCACAAATGGTGGGAGAGGCCTGCTAGACAAACGGAGCGTACGAGTGCAATATCAATAAGAGAGGGCCAGGGATGTCTGCCTGTCTATGCACGTGCGTGTGAGAGACGGGTCGGGAGGTATGCAAGGATGATGAGGCGGGACGATATGGTTGTGGTAAGCAGACGTAACTACATAGGAAGATCAATCATCATGTGTCTGAGAAAGGGAGAGACATAACTAGTGAGGTAAGTCGATCGGTGCATGGGGAAAAAGAATTGGAGTCGACCAGGCTATATGTAGGGAGATCGGTATGTATACATGCATGTGTTAGAAGCAAATAAGGTTCGGAGAGACGGACAGGGGGAGAGGGGTGCGGCTAGGAGGTGGTGTGAGAGAAGCCTACTATGTCGAGGGGGGAGGAGTGTGCGAGTATGAGATCGATGAAAAGAGGGGCGGGAGTGTGCACCTGCGTGGAACCGTATTGGACATAGGGGGCATGGACGGTGAGAAGAGAAGAGGGGAAGTGTGTATTTGTGGTAGGCACACTTGGCTAGAGAGGTATATCGACCGGTGTGTGCCGGAAAGAAGGAGCCGGGGGGCCTACACACACCGTGGGTGAACGACCTAAAGAGAAATAACGAATGTGCGTTGTGGAGGGGACGCTGAGGGAGGGTGAGAGGGGGCGGGCGTGTGCATGCATGATAGAAAGTTAGCGCTAGCTAGCTACAAAGAGAAGAGGACCGTGAAGGTGTAAAAGACGAACAGAGATCATAATTCATTATTAAAAAGTGGATTCAGATATTTGAAGAAGATATCATAATGTAGAACATTAATTATAATTTGGGATAATGTGTGGCTTTTTCTGCTGAGGGCTAAATACTTGTCATAATGTAGGGGCGGGGCACTATACTTTGTGTGATAAACACGGTGTACGTATGGAACATGGTTTAGATTATGAATATCTAGTTAGTACATCAAATGTACTATTATTTGGAATCAACATCAAGTGTATTCAAAAATTTTAATTCGAGTTCATATAGTACACATAGTTCATATCTATCTCTATAGTAATCATGTGGTGTGTTGTTAAGGTAATACATGAATGATGGTTTAAGTTGGCAACAATGATGATTGTAGATTCTTATTCAAATAGAGAAATGAATTCAAATTTAGTTCGAATTGCAGCGGTAGTATAAACATTTGGGATGCACTAAAATGTTGGTATGAATAGGTTACATGCATTATACAGCCAGCGAAAAAATTTAATTGGACATAACATGGATTCATAGCTTTGAATAGCATTTGTATAGTAACACGGGACAAGACTCTCTCTTTGTGTGGTGTGAATAGTTTTATTTTTCGTTTTTTCGTTGAGGGAAGTGCGAATTGATTTGGTACGTACAATATAACACATTAGGCTTGTCCCTAAAATTCAACCCGCGCCTTGTTATATCCCGAAAATTTAGATATCGTGCTCCCAAAACCCGGGCCTTGCTATCCCGAAATTACAACGCGCGCGAAAACTCCCTCCAGCTGCCAAATCCCGACACGCAAAATCCCCCTTCTAACCCTGAGCCGAAAGGGCCGTTAGTTCAAATCGCTGGGGGTACTTTTGTAACACACCCTACATTTTGGAGAAGCGCGTCCCTAATTCATGGTTCCCCCCTCCCATCGCCTCCTTTTCGCCATTCAAAATTCCAGGCCGCCATAACCTCTCTGCTCTAGCCGCGAAACCACACCCTCCTTCGTCCGCCACCCCACCGCTGCCCAGCCGGAGCCTCTTCTCCGACGAAGTCATCCACCGCAACAGCTCGACATCCCTCATCCACCTCCCCAGATGAGGATCCATCATCCATCTCGTCGTCCCGCTGGTTCAGCCGCCCCGTCCTCCACCTCCAAGGAGCTGCTCCGATGATCGCCTCGTGTATCGTGGCTGCTCCATCCCCATAGCGCCGCCTTAACCTGGTCCACCAGAACTGCAGCATCCTCTCCGACTCCTCAGACGAAGCCGAGGCCTACTCGGCGCCACCAAAGAGTTTGTACACTCCTCGCATTGCACCTTCTCCTTAACTCAACCTCCCGGCACCGACGGTCCTCCATCCCGCACCCCCATGGCGCGGCTACCTCGAAGCCGGTGCCGCGGGCGACATCTCCACGGTGGCTCTCCCCCAGTGCAATGCCCCTTCAGCGATGGCGTCCATACCAACCGGATCTGTTGCTGCTGCTCCGGCCCTCGCTCGCTCGCGCTGCTATTCTGCTCTCCCACGCGCTCGTGCTGCTACTTTGCTCTTGCTCTCGCTCGCACTGCTGATGCTGGTACACGGGCTGCTGCTGCTACACGAGTTGCTGCTCTGGCTCTAGTTCGCACTGCTCCTCCAGGCGCTGCTGCTCCAGCTGCTATCTGCTACCGTGTTCCCCGTCGATCGCCTGCTAATTTAGATCACTGTTTCTCTACTACTAGTGCTCGAGCGGCCTAAACTACATGTGAAGTGCCTCTGTGCTACCAGTGCATTCAGTTTTGACAGTAACATTCAGATTCCACAGTAAATTTCAATTTCGACAATTAAGTCTAGAGTCAACAGTTGTAGTTAGGTGTTTTTTGGTGATGTAAATTTTACATCTATCACTTTTTGGTAATGTATTTTACATCATCTATTGGGATGCTATTAGAATCCCACTTGAGATTAACGATGTTTGTCTTGTATTGCTTCAGCCTCGATGTCTTACGGCTCGCCGGAGCTACTCCAACGACGGAGCCATCCATCACAACAGAGCAGTGCCTTGGACACCGTCCACAGATTCCTCAAATCTTCCTCCACACCTCTGACAGCCACCTCTGCCTCAACTTCTTCAGCGACCAACCCAATGATGCCGAGGTCGACACTGCTACAGCAAAGAGGTTGTGCACTTGTCGCATCACTTATTACTCTACATTCATGTCGATCCATTAGGGTTATTTTGGTTCAAAGGAAAAACTGAAGGAAAAACATAGCAATAGGAAATTTTCCTATGGCACTCTACTATTCAATTATTCATGTATTTTGTTGAAAGGAATGGAGCAAAACATCCACCTGGACCTACTTTTCAAAATCCTATGCATGAAAACAAGACCAAGTGCATTAGTGGCAGAATAACATTCTAACTGTACACGCTTTCATATGGTTTCACTTTATTTGGCCATGTTTGTTTGGATTCCTCTTCTCTTCCAATTCCTCTGAACCAAACACCCAAGTTGACAGAAATCCTGTGTTTACAAATGCTTCATTTCCCATGTGCATTCCTATCCTATTCCGGTGTTTTCCCTATCCCTGCGTTTTTAGAATCCTGCAAGCCAAAGGAGCCCTTAAAGAATTACTTCAGTTACAGGTAGGCATCGAAGAAAACTTTGTGTGGTTTGTCCTGCTCCTGCCGCGACGTCGTCCACCTCACCTGAGCTGCTCCATTGATAGAAGCATCCACCAAACCAGACATCACGACCCTGACCGTCTTTCGCTGCCTCAGATCTCCTTCCCTGCCACCGGCACCCAGCGCAACGGCATCACCATCATCGACTCAGCAGATGAACCTGAGGAGTACAGGGGTTCACAAGAGAGGTCGCACTCTTTTGTTTCTGCTTATGTTATGCACTACTTAATATTACCTGCTACTTTATCATCATGTTCACCTCTTAGACTCCAAGTCAGTTCCAAATTAATGTTCAAACTTGAGTTTTAAAATTAGTTGTGGGGCACATATCGAGGCAGCAATGAATAGTATGTCTGTCTATTATCTGGTCACCTAAGGTATGCCTATGTTGTTCACCTCGGGTGGAAAAAAAATAGTAAATCAATCATCATCTGTCTTTTTATTAAATTAAAGCCATCATCAGCCTGCTATCATTATTTTTAGATCCATCCACTGGTTGTTACCATCACTCTAGATTCATGCATGCTCTCCTTACATGATCTCACTATATTTTTTCATATGCATGTTAGATATTGTACACAGTCATGCTAAACATGTAGAGAAAAAGAGAAGAGTTTTGCGCGGAATGTCATGCAGACATCGCTCCATGGTGGGTTCAATGGAAAACCCTCCCCCCCTCTACAGATTGTAATCCAGAGGAAGATATCTGTTCCGAGGTGGATTCAGACGCAGCTGACCACTCCTATTTACCCCCCAAGGTGTTTGCTCTAACTTGTCATGATGATGTTAGTCATATCATGCATATGTTGCCTTGCAGTGCCTACTTTCGACATCATATATGTCATCTGCTTAGTTTAGACATGTTATGTAATGCCACCTGTTTAGTTTCTATATCATATATGAGAATTATGCAGTCTTATCTCTTTTAGCCAGCCATAATATATGTGAAATATGCAATGCCATCCTGTTTAATCAGACATCGTATATTTGAATGATATCTTTCCCATCCTTTTCTTCATTACATTTCCATTTGTCGACAATGTTTGTACATTAAACTACTCTTCCTGTGAATCAGCCATTTGAGTGGGTGATGGAAAAATCTGGAGTGAAAGCAAGGTCTTCAGAGCACACAGTGCTACCTGTCGAAGTAGATCTCTTGTTGGGTCCTGATAGCTCCTCAAAGATGGATTCAGAGACAGATGACCAGTCCTATTCCCCCGCCGAGGTGTATGCTCTAACTTGGCACGGTTATACTGCTCATATCATGCATATGGTGTCTTGCATTGCATAGTTTAGACATCACATACACAATATTCAACACCATGTTCTTAGTTCAGACATCATACATGCGAATGCCCTCTGCTTAGCATATAAATCACATATGTGAATTAAATCATGCGATCCTGATTACTCAGATAACATGTATGTGAATTTTGTCATGCGAACCTGTTTACTAAAGACATCATATAATTATCTCATGTCATCTGTTTAGTTAGTCATCATATCTTTGAATTATGTCATCCTATGCTATCCAGTTTAGATAGACATCATATGTGAGAAATTATGTCATGCTATCCATTTTAGTTAAACAATATACATGTCAACTATTTCATGCCCTCTTTTTTCCACACTATCTATTCCATCTGTCTCTCATACAATGTCTGTACATTCAACTATGTTTCCTGTTTATCAGCCGTTTGAATTGGAGCGGGTGCTGGCAGTATCTAGCGGAGTAAAAACACGGTCTTCAAATAAAACAGTGCTACCTCTTGGTGGAGATAGCATCCCGGTTGTACATGCACGAGAACCAGCCCTACCACACGTAACCCAGACTCTTGCAGATTGTACCCCTACTGCGATGGACAGAGAACCAACTTCACCCAATATAACCCCAACCCCATCAGATAGTAACCCAGTCCATGTTGACACAGCACCATCTCCACCACATAGCTCCCAAACAAGAGCAGGTAGTAAGGCAGCTCCAATGCCCAAAGTGCCAGTACTACCACGGCGAACCCCAACTCCACCAGTTAGTACACCTATTCCTGCGGAGGAAGCACAACCAGCCATTCATAGTTTAGCATCTATCGCATTTGATGTTGTTAAATCCTATGTGCATATCTTCCCATCATGGAAATATTATACTGAAGATCAAGGAAAATGCCAGTTGCAGGTGTTTGTCCAGGAGTTATGTGTAAGTAATGTTATTCATGGCAATTACTTTGCTTTGTCCCATACATTCTACCTCCATGATGGTTATAACACAACAATTTTTCCCATTTTTCTCTATAGAGAAGGACCGATTTGGAAACTCAGGATGAGGTAACCTGTGCTAATACCTTTGCTATCTTCAAGAATGCTTGGTGGTAGTATCGGAATTACCTGAAGAAAACGTACTTCACTGGAAAAGAAACTCATCAAATTCCCTTATGTTCTCCTGAGACACATTTACTGGACGATGACTGGGAACTCCTTGTTCTATACTGGTCCCGAACCAAGAATGTGGTAAGGCCTATGAGATCATTTTTTATTTTTAAGTACTATATGCTTGCGTCTTACTGTACTCTATTCATGTAGAACAAGTGCTTAAACCTGAAGAACAACTGTTATCATTTAAGATTCCATTGCTATCGTGCATAATTCTTTGCTCTTGTATCACTGTATTTACTCATACAAACTTATTTTTAAATTGAAGGATCCAATTGAAACTCCAATGGCACAATAGGTATGTTTACAAATGTTTCTTTAACAGGTTTGCTCTTATAAATAGCTCTGTTGATTTCAATTTCAATTGTGTATACAGTTGACTTCTCATATCATGCACATTACTAGCATCACAACAAAGCCAATAGTGTTGTTGTACATGTAGACCCGTGGTACCCATCTGAAATCTTGTTGTGCCGTGTAGTTTCCCACGCTTTGTATTCTTTCAGTGCTGCTTTGCCTTGAACTGATATGATTTGAACCGTGTCTCTATTTTGATTTGGCAAGACAATGCAGTGACCATAGGACATAGATATATGTTTGTTTGATGCTTTTATAATGTACTACTTGGCAATAGAAGACTTGGTAGTTTACTCTTGTTCACCTTACTAATGAACTGGTTCACCGAAATGAGTTTCATATACTAGTACATGCTAAACATGTTATGTGTCTGCTTGTTTCTTCTTTTAGAATGCTGATAGAATATTGGGGAAGAGTGCCTTATTAAGCAATGGTAAAGGAAGTAATGCAGATAAAGTTCAGGATAGTGAGACATCCTTGTTGGTCTCCAACAAAGCTGATAACATAGCTAAGTAAAACTATCTTGAAGACAGTGAGACAACCCCAAAGTCCTGTCTTGGTTTAGTGTTTGAGTTACTGGCCATTATCGCTGGCACAAGCTTTCAAACTCACTGTTTGAATCAGTTCGGTTTCTTGAGTCTCAACTACAAGCTGAAAGACATCGATCAGCTGTGCTGCGACAAGAAGCGGAAGGACTGCGGAAGTCCCTGGAGCATTCAGATGCATACTTTCTGGTGCAACAGCAAGCGTTGGAGGATTTTAGCGCCAAACAGGACAAAGCTAATAAGCTTGCTAAGCTTATTGCCAGCATGGTGGATACCCAGGATAAGGTTTGTTGAGCTCTTCTGAAGTTGTTTCGGTTATGGACTTGTTTTGCTGCCGCGTTTATTTGCACTGGTGGCCAATTTAGACGGCCAGTGTATGTAATATGCTGCTTTGTTCCCTATATTTGCACTGGTGGCGAACTTTGATGCCCAGTGTATGTAATATGTGTAATAGCCGTAATAGCCTAGCATTAGTTGCTTGCTTATTTATTTCCTTATTGTCTTGTTTAGTTGTTTTCTTGTAGTCACTGCAGTTCTTTTTCTGCGTTTTTCTAGTGGCCACAATAACCTATTTTTTGTAACTAGGCCACAATAACCATGGCAACACACGGACTGTTGTAACCATGGGCCTCCTACGAGCCGTAGAATCCATGGGCCTTCTACGGGCCGTAAGATCCATGGGCCTTCTACGGGCCGTATGATCCATGGGCCGTAGGATCCATGGGCCTTCTACGGGCCGTATAATCATTTCGCCAAACATGGGCCATACTATTCGTGGACCATAACAGGCCGTTAATAGGCCGTATTTGATACGCTATGAAAACAGCCCAACGGGTTAACGGGCCATAAAAGGGCCGACTGTAACCACGGGCTGAATTTGGCCCACAAACGGAACAGGCCAGTAACGGACTGTAACTAACCGAATTCTAGAAGTGAGCCCAAGAATAAATGGGCCCTTAGAAGGCCGAAAGTTAACACAGGCTGGAAACGGCCGACGGAATAATGGGCCATTAATGGGTATAAAGCAATACACTGTTCATTATGGGCCAGTTTCATCTCGGGCCTTTAATGGGCCTAGAGTTACAAAGGGCCTCCTATGGGCCGAAAGACGTCATAGGCCATACATGGGCCGGAAGTTACAATAGGCTGGAATCATATTGGACGGCCCAGATGACGCTACTGGTCCAAATTCCGGTAGGCCGTGACGGGCTATGAGTTAGCGGGCTGTCAATGGGCTATATGCGAATAGGCCATTAACATGTTTTCCGTGGGCCGGCCTGCTACCTTTTGACCAAGTCAAACGGGCTGGCCTTTTCACTGGAATGGGCCTCTGTTGGGCCATGCCACGTGTCGACGTATCATAGGCGCCTTCGGTCCAATGAGTGGATTACATCTGTCCCAACAGTGAGCCGACACATGGTTCCTCTGGCCATTGATAATTTTACACGTGGAAAATCGCCATTGGTCCGAGATGTTAACGGGTTATCGGATCCAAACCGGAACCCGATAGCTTAACGACGACCCGTTATGGTGGATGCCACGTGTCGGTCACCCTTGACGAAAGCACTTCTATGACGCGCGATTTATCGTCATGGAAGTGGACACTTCCGTGATGATAATTTTGGTAATGTCATGGAACACTTCTACGACAGCACAGGTATGACTATCTTGATTCTGTCATAAAATCGTCATGGATGTACATGCATGACAGAAAACGTGACCTACTATCACAAACACGTATCATCACGGAAGTGTGTGTTTTTTGTAGTGCCTCATTAGGAGTACCGGCAAATTGATCCTTCATAACGAGATTCAACAAAGCAGTATTAATATCACAAGTCTCCACACTAGTGGCGGGAGGAGCAATCGGAGTGCTAAGAAAATCATTGTTGTTAGTATTTGAGAAATCACACAACTTGGTGTTCTCTTGAGTCATTCTGACTATGCAACAAGATTGCACTAAAAACAGATCTGACGAAAAAAATGGCGAACGAAAAATAGGGCGAATAAGACAGCAAATTTATGTGAAGTGGGGGAGAGGAAAACGAGAGGCAAATGGAAAATAATGTAAATTGCAAGGAGATGAGATTTGTGATTAGGAACCTGGTAGACGTTGATGATGTCTCCCCGGTAACGGCGCCAGAAATTCCTTTTGATGTCGGCTAGACTACGTCGGTATTTCCCCAAAGAGGAAGGGATGATGCAACACAGCAACGGTAGGTATTTCCCTCATTGATGAGAACAAGGTTATCGAACCAGTAGGAGAACCAAGCAACACTATGTAAACAGCACCTGCACTCAAATAACAAATACTCACAAGCCGACGTATTAAAGGGGTTGTCAATCCCTTTCGGGCAACGATGCCAGAAATTGGCAAACGGGCGTGAGAAGATCAAACGCCAAATAAAATAAAGTGCAGCAAAGTATTTTTCTATTTTTGGTTTAATAGATCTGAAAATAAAAGCAAAGGAAAATAGATCGCAAAGGCAAATATAATATAGAAGAGACCTGGGGACCGTAGGTTTCACTAGTGGCTTCTCTCGAGAAAAATAACAAACGGTGGGTAAACAAATTACTATTGGGCAATTGATAGAACTTCAAATAATCATGAAGATATCCAGGTATTGATCATTATATAGGCATCACGTCCAAGATTAGTAGACCGACTCTTGCCTGCATCTACTACTATTACTCCACTCATCGACCGCTATCCAGCATGCATCTAGTGTGTTAAGTTCATGGAAAAATGGAGTAATGCAATAAGAACGATGACATGATGTAGACAAGATCTATTTATGTAGAAATAGACCCCATCTTGTTATCCTTAATGGCAATGATACATACGTGTCAGTTCCCCTTCTGTCACTGGGATCAAGCACCGTATGACCGAACCCATCACATGGCACCTCTTCCCATTGCAAGATAAATAGATCAAGTTGGCCAAACAAAACCCAAATATTGGAGAAGAAATACGAGGCTATAAGCAATCATGCATACAAGAGATCAAAGAAGACTCAAATAACTTTCATGGATAAAAAGATAGATCTGATCATAAACTCAAAGTTCATCGGATCCCAACAAACACGCCGCAAAAAGAGTTACATCATATGGATCTCCAAGAGACCATTGTATTGAGAATCAAAAGAGAGAGAGGAAGCCATCTAGCTACTAACTACGAACCCGTAGGTCTACAAAGAACTACTCACGCATCATCGGAGAGGCACCAATGGGCATGATGAACCCCTCCGTGATGGTGTCTAGATTGGATCTGTGGTTTCTGGAACTTGCGGCGGCTGGAACTGATTTTTGTCGACTCCCCTAGGTTTTCTGGAATATTGGGGTATTTATAGAGCAAAGAGGCGGTGTGGGAGGCCACCTAGGTGGGCACAACCCACCTGGGCGCGCCTGGGCCTCCAGGCGTGCCCTGATGGTTTGTGCCCCCCTCGGGGCACCCCCAGGTGCTTCTCCAGCCCACTGGATGTCTTCTGGTCCAAAAAAATCCACAAAAAGTTTCGCTGTGTTTGGACTCTGTTTGATATTAATTTCCTGCGATGTAAAAAACATGCAGAAAATAGCAACTGGCACTGGGCACTATGTCAATAGGTTAGTACCAAAAAATGATATAAAATGATTGTAAAACATCCAAGAATGATGATATAACAACATGGAAGAATCAGAAATTATAGATACGTTGGAGACGTATCAGCATCCCACTATGCCTACAACACCCTGAAGATGCCAGGCCCAATGGGCGTCATTTCCATCCCATTAGATAAGAAGGACGCGATGATATGTGTGGACAAGATGTATCGGGACGCCGTTGCGGCAGAGGCCGCCGAAGCAGCGGTGCCCACTAAGGAAAGTAAGGGAAACAAGAAGGATTGTAGGGACTCTGGCAAGGAATCCGGGAAGCGTGCCCCTACCGATTGCACGACACCCGTTGATGACGTGCCGGAGTGTTCCAACAGCAAGAGGGCCAAGACTTCTGCACCCCATGTGAAAAAGGTCCCGACAGGGCTGGCTGGCATTGATGGTACCTTTACTATCAACGCCAACCTTGATGGCAAATAGGAAAGCGCACTCTTTGCCTTCCTGCGGGCGAATGTCGATGTGTTTGCCTGGCAACCATCTGATATCCCCGGTGTTCCCAGGGAGGTAATCAAGCACCACCTTGCTGTCTACCCACATGCCCGACCCGTCAAGCAGAAGGTGCGGAAGCAGGCCTTGGAGTAGAAGCAGTTCATTGCCAATGAGATTAAGAAGCTTGAGGCAGCTGGTTTCGTCAAAGGAGTACTGCATCGGACATGGTTGGCGTACCCAGTGGTTGTGCGCAAGGCCAACGGGAAATGGAGGTTGTGCATTGATTTCATAGATCTCAACAAGGCTTGCCCGAAAGACCCATTTCCCTTGCCGCGCATCGATCAGATTGTGGATTCCACTTCAGGCTGTGATTTGCTCTCCTTTCTGGATACATATTCTAGATATCATCAAATCTTCATGTCCAAAGAAGACGAAGAGAAGACCTCGTTCATCACCCCATGTGGTATGTACTGTTTTATCCGCATGCCATTTGGACTAAAGAGTGCAGGGTCTACTTTTGCAAGGGCAGTCCAGATTGGTTTTGAGCCACAGCTACACAGAAACATAGAGGCTTATATGGAAGATATTGTGGTCAAGACCAAAGACAGAGCAACCCTTATCCCGGACCTGGAGGAGACATTTGCTAATCTGCGGAAGATCAACTTGAAGCTCAACCCGGAGAAGTGTGTGTTTGGCGTTCCCTTCGGCAACCTACTTGGGTTCTTTGTATCCCATCAAGGGATCGAAGCCAACCCTGACAAGATCAAAGCTATCAAGCAGATCCAGGCGCCAAGCATAGTTAAGGATGTGAGGCATCTGACGGGGTGCGTTGCCGCGCTAAGCAGATTCATCTCCAAGTCTGCCGAGCGCGCCCTGCCGTTCTTCAAAATCTTGAAGAAGGCAGGACCCATGAAGTGGACCCCAGAAGCAGATGCGTCCATGCAAGAGTTGAAGGCCTACATGTCCTCTATGCCCATGTTGGTTGCCCCCAAACCACAAGAGCTGTCGCTGCTATACTTGGCGGCAACCAATCAAGTGGTTAGTGCGGCCTTAGTGGCACAACGGGAAGTGGATGGAGCAGAGAGTGAGCAAGGCCCGGCAGAGCCAAATGAGGATCGGGATAGAAATGAGCACGACAGCGAGGGCAACCCCAAGGACACGGCAAAGAAGAAAGTGGTGCGGCACCCAGTGTACTTCGTCATTTCCCTACTACAAGGAGCTAGGTCGAGGTACTCTGGTGTGCAAAAATTGATCTTTGGTCTCGTCATGGCCTCAAGGAAACTGCGCCACTACTTCCAAGCCCATGAGATCACGGTTGTCACTCGCTTCCCATTGCAAAAGGATACTCCAAAACCCTGAGGCTACCGGCATAATAGTGGAGTGGGCTTTGGAGTTATCCAGTTCCGGTCTGAAGTTTGAGAGCACGTCAACAATTCAGAGCAGGGCATTGGCAGATTTTATTGCAGAATGGATGCCAACGCCTGATGAGGAAGTGCTAGAAATAGTTATCCCCGGCAAGGAAGCACCCCAGGAATGGATCATGTATTTCGATGGTGCCTTTTCCCTACAAGGAGCAGGGGCTGGCGTGCTTCTCGTTGCCCCCTCCGGGGAGCACTTGAAGTACTTCGTCTAGATGCACTTTGCCCGGGAAGAGGCAACCAACAATACAGCAGAGTATGAAGGGCTCCTTGCCGGGCTTAGGATTGCAGCAGAGTTGGGAATCAAGAAGCTGATCATTCGAGGAGATTCACAGCTTGTGGTGAGACAAGTCAACAAGGATTACCAAAGTCCATTGATGGAGGCATACGTTGAGGAAGTGAGAAGATTGGAGGAGCGCTTTGACAGATTGCAAACAGAGCACGTACCCCGTGCGGAAAACAGCATAGCTGATCATCTGTCAAAGTGTGCTGCACAGAAGCTTCCTGTGGAACTAGGAACTTTTGTTCTCCATCTTACTCAGCCCTCCGTATCCCTAGCAACAATGGCCCAGAAAAGGAGAAAAATGGACTCCGGTAAGCCTTTCCCGGTAGAGCCTCCCGGGGCTCCTGGTAGGGACCCTGCCAGAAACAACTCCTCATCGCTTGCGGGACCACACCCTCCAGCCGGGCCTATGGTCCCTGCAAACGAGGAACGTGCCCCCGCAGCTGAGGAGGTGCCGCTAGTCCTTGTTGCTGAGCCACAGGCTCCAACTTGGGCAAGGCACATAGTCTGTTTCCTCCAAACCGGAGAACTTCCCGATGACCAAGATGAGGCTGAAAGAGTAGCCCGGAGGGCCAGTATGTATCAATGGTGTGAAATTGAAGTGCATCTGCCAGGAAGAAGGAAAGGAATTGCTGGCTGAGATACACAAAGGCATGTGCGGCTCCCACATTGGATCAAGGGCGTTAGTTGGGAAAGCATTCCGGCAAGGATTCTATTGGCCCACAGCCCTCCAAGATGCGGTTGAGCTCGTCACGAAGTGTGAAGCCTTCCAGTTCCATTCCAAGAACATCCACCTGCCTGCACAAGCTCTTCAGACAATCCCTTTGTCATGGTCGTTTTCGGTCTGGGGGCTCGATATCCTCGGCCTTTTCCCCCGAGCTACCGGGGGCTTTGAATTCTTGTTCGTTGATATCAACAAGTTTACAAAGTGGCCGGAAGTAGCTTCCCTGAGAAAGGTGACTGCTCAGTCAGCTATCAAGTTCTTGAAAGAATTGGTGTGCTGTTTTGTAGTCCCGGCAAGGATTATTACCGACAACGGCACCCAATTCACGAGTCGCGCCTTCATGCAATATGTTCATGCCCTTGGAAGCAAGATCTCATTTGCCTCTGTCGCACATCCCAGAAGCAATGGGCAAGCTGAGAGGGCGAACGCTGAAGTGCTGCAAGGACTCAAGAGAAGAACCTTTGATACGCTACAGAAGCACGGCAGGCGGTGGATCGATGAGTTGCCAGTAGTTCTCTGGTCCCTCCGAACGACACCAAATTGAGCTACCGGGCAGACTCCCTTCTCCCTAGTCTATGGGGCAGAAGTAGTTATCCCCACGGAACTCATTTACGGGTCACCTCGAGTGCTTGCCTATGATGAAGTAGTGCAAGATCAGCACAGGCGTGAATACGCTGTGCTACTCGAGCAGAACCACCTCCGGGCTGCTACGCGTGTTGCATGCTATCAGTAAGCCCTGCGTCTCTATCACAGCCGCAGGGTTCATGCCCAGTGTTTTGAGGAAGGCGACCTTGTCCTTAGGCGCATTCAGTCCGCCAAGGGTACAAACAAGTTGACGCCAAAGTGGGAAGGCCCTTACCGGGTAGTTCGAGTCTCCAGACCTAACGCAATCCGTCTGGAGACCGGAGATGGCATTCAATTGCAAAACTCATGGAATATTGAGCATCTCGGCAAGTTCTACCCGTAAGGTGCGACTGTCAGGCCCTGCCTGGCAACCACCCTGTTGTACAGGCCTTGCCTCAGTTGCATGTAACCCCTTGTACAAAGCCAGGCGCAGACCCTGAGCAACAGAGAAATAAACGAAGCGCTGGGGGGGCCGACAGAGTTGCATGCATGCATAAGCATTTCAAGAGCATTGCATAAGCATTCCATGAGCATTGCATATGCATATAGATAATGTCGCATCTTGCATCATTCCCATCTGCATAAGACTGCAGGTTCCTGCCGTGAGCTTGCCCTCTACAGGGAGTTGGGAAGATGGACCAGCGCTGCGACCTCCGGCAAGCCAAACAGATAAGTTCTACCTCTTGTCCATAAGTGTTCTGTAAGCTGAAACTTGTGCATTAGAAAACATCGCCGCTCTTTGAAACTTAGGTGCTCCCATCCCTGGACTTGAACGTTGCTTCAGCCAGGATGGTCGCAGTGGCCTTTGGTGAAAAGAGATTGGCGGGGGGCTGGTCCCTTTATTTTTTGCTCGGTAGGCTAAGTTCTCCGGCAACAAAATAAAAGGGTACCGGCTGGATAGCCTGCTGGGGAAAACTCGTTTTTTTAAATAAAGAGGCATTCCACCTCTGTATGTACATATATGCACAAGTTCCTGGCAAGGTAAATCTTTTTCATTAATATGCTAGTTATTCAAGTACAAACCTTACAGAATACAAACATGGGCTCGAGAGATTACATTATTTGAACTAAAATTTGGCAAATGCCTACAGGTTTAAGATTGAAAAAAGATAAGTGCCCCATAATGCCCTTTCTTGTCCCGCTCCTCCTAGGAACGGCGGTAGAAGGCGAAGGGGGCGAAAAGAGTGCCTGAGCAGAAGCCCAACCTAACCCCGTCAGGCTCCAGGAGAGGTAGCCTGGCGGGGGCAGGAGGACGTCGGCGAACACGTCGATGGAGAGCATGGCGGAGGCGGCCCGTCAACCACCGCCACCAGGGCCAGCAGGACACGGCAGGGCTAACGGAGCTGCAGCCCGAGAGGAAGCCTGCCAGGGTCGAGCTGGAAGGCTGCTGGAGGAAGCCGGAAGGCACCATCCCCACCTCTGCATCCAACTCCCCGGCAAATCGCATGCTGGGAAGAAGATGCAGATGCAGATGATGGAGCTACCGCCTGATGAAGATGGTGCGAGCGATGCTCAGCTGGAGTCAGAGTCGTCGCCCTCCCGCCCGTTGTCGTCGTCATCGCTGTCGCTATCCTCCTCGTCACTCTTGCTCGAGGAGGAGCTTTCACTACAAAAAAATGCACTTCCATGATGATACGTGTTTGTCACAATAGGTCGCATTTTTTGTCATGCATGTACATCCATGAAAAATTTATGACAGAATCAAGATAGTCATACCTGTGCTGTCGTAGAAGTGTTCCATGACATTACAAAAATTATCATCACGGAAGTGTCCACTTCCATGACGATAAATCGCGAGTCACAGAAGTGCTTTCGTCAAGGGTGACCGACACGTGGCATCCACCGTAACGGAACGCCGTTAAGCTATCGGGTCGGGTTTTGGATCCGATGACCCGTTAACAGCCCCGACCAATGGGGATTTTCCACGTGTAAAATCATCATTGGCTGGAGGAAACACGTGTCAGCTCATCGTTGGGACAGATGTCATCCACTCATTGGACAGAAGGCGCCTATGATACATCAACACGTGGCACGGCCCAACAGAGGCCCATTCCTGTGAAAAGGCCGGCCCGTTTGACTTGGTCAAAAGGTGGCGGGCCGGCCCATGGAAAGCCTGTTAACGGCCTGTTCGCATATAGCCCATTTACAGCCTGCTAACCCAAGGCCCGTTACGCCCTATCCGAATTAGGCCCAGTAGCGTCATCTGGGCCATCCAATATGATTCCAGCCCGTTTTCACTTCTGGCTCATGTATGGCCCATGACGTCTTTCGGCCCATATGAGGCCCTATGTAACTCTTGGCCTATTAACGGCCCGTGGTGAAACTGGCCCATAATGAACAGTGTATCACTTTACACCCATTAACGGCCCGTGGTGAAACTGGCCCGTAATGAACAGTGTATCACTTTATACCCATTAACGGCCCGTTATTCCGTTGGGCCGTTTCCAGCCCATGTTATCTTTCGGCCTTCTCAGAGCCCATTTATTCTTGGGCTCATTTCCAGCATTCGTTTACTTACGGCCCGTTACTGTCATTTTCTGCTTGTGGGCCAAATTCAGCCCGTGGTTACAGTCGGCCCATTTGTGGTCCGTTAATACGTTGGGCCATTTTCATAGCGTCATCAAATACGGCCTATTAACGATGGCCCGTTATGGTCGGCCCATGAACGGACGATTCCAACTCTAGCCCGTTTACGGCCATAATGCGGCCTGTTATTGGCCCATGTTTGGCCAATCAATCATACGGCATGTATAAGGCCCACTGATGATACGGCCCGTAGAAGGCCCATTGTTTCTACGGCCCGTAGAAGGCCCATTGTTTCTACGGCCCGTAGAAGGCCTACTGTTTCTACGGCCCGTAGAAGGCCCACTGTTTCCACGGCCCGTAGGAGGCCTAGTGTCACTACAGTAAATATTAGCCCATGGTTATTGTGGCCTAGTTTTAAAAAAAAGGTTATTGCAGCCACTAGCAAACCGTGGAAAAAGAACTGCACTGACTACAAGCAAACAAATAAACAAGACAACAAGGAAATAAATAAGCAAGCAACTTATGCTAGGCTATCACGGCTATTACAACATATTACATCCACTGGGCATCAAAGTTCGCCACCAGTGATCATAAAGCACAACGAAGAAGCAGATTACAAAAACTGGGCACCATTGCAGCGTAACAAAATAATACTGAACCGAGACCACTTCCAAGACAGTTCAAGAAAGGTTAGCCTTGCGGGGGAACTGCTGCGCAAGCTGCTGAGCAAGGCTGTGAGACCGGCCTAGCATGTCGGTCATAGCTTCCAGGTGTAGCTGTTTAGCGATGAGGTTCTCATTGGTGTTCTCTGCATTCTTTCTTAGAGATAGGACTTCAAGTCGAAGTTGAGTTGCAGAATGCCTTTCTGCTAGAACTTGGGACTGAAGAAGTCGAACTGATTCAGACAACGAATTCTGTGAGCTTGTCTGACTGTTAGTCTCAAGTAACTTGAACACTGCATCAAGACAAGACTTTGGGGTTGTCTCGCTATCTTCAAGATGTTTTGCCTTCTTTGCTGCAATATATGTTGGGTTTGCCTCACAGCCTTCAGCAGACTTGTGCATGCCATCAGGCATATCACCCTGAAACAAAGCAGAGAGATGACAGGTTTTGCACGTGTATAAACAAAGATGATAACTGTTCTGTCAATTCTATCCAATTTCAAATTAGAAAATAAAGAGTAAGTTCAAAATATCAATAGCATAATTTGGCATTGTTCATAATGCGGGGAGCTTCACCACACTACTGGATTACCATGTCAACATAACAAGCATAGATGAAGGGCAAAGAAAATCATTGTATCTATTTTGGATAATGTGCATGGCATGTTGTTCATATCATCAGCCACATCAGTAAGATAAAACAGGAGATGACAAGGTGCAAACGTGGGCTGCTTCACCACCCACTGGATTATAGATCCACAAAAACAAGCATACATATAGGGAGTATTAAGTAATGTGCATGATATGAATAAGGAATTTGGTTTTACAAGTAAAACTTAGAACTTACGGTTCTTACGAACATGCATTTTGGTATAAACAGCAAACTAAACAGCAGTAAACGATAGGGAGTATGAGCAAATTAAACAGCAGTTGAGGATAAAGGCTTTAGAAGGACTGACTTACATTAACAGTTAACACCGGCTTTATAATGCCCTTCTCCATGTCAAGGGAAGGATAATTCAAGAATTTCAGCACAGAATCTTCTTCATAAGCATTGCCTGTACTCTACATTTTGTAGAGAGTAATTATAGATATGATAATACTGGAATGGATAGAGGATAATGAAGATAAGATGCAGATTGATGCTACATAATCAACTACCAATCCCTGGAAGTACAAGCATTACAGGACAAAATGTACTGACAAGAGCAATGGGCTACACTTCTGCACTGGCATTGTCTGTGTATTCTACTTGTTGGTAAGATTAAATATAGATCTGATCTTTTTTAGTAAATGGTGGGCGAGGGAGATAAGATGCAGAATGCTACGGAATGAACCAATCCCTCTTCCCATAATACAAGAGTGTTTTGAACACTGGTGTACTGTACAAAACGTTCTTATATTATGGGACGGAGGGAGCAGCTGTTTATGTAAGTATAGTGATAGACCACGTTCAGTCCTTACAAGAGGACTGTAGAGCTAAACCTCTTCAAAAGCATTGGGTTGATTCTAAATTTATGTAAGAGTCCATACGGATCTTATAATGTCCACCAAATGGACGATTACGAGGCTAACATGTGCAGTGATGCTACATAATCAAACAGATATGAAAGTAAGTATGGTCATACAGGGCAAGAGGTACTCACAAGAGCAATGCAGTGTGCAGTATAGTTGCGAGATTCTGTGGTCCCTTGAGAACGAATGTTCTTCTGCTAACAGTTTTCGTACAAGTGAGACATTAAGGCAAATGCAGAAATGTAGTTCAAATTGTGATGTGATATCATAGACAGTACCTTACCCTGCAGCCGAGACCAATGTGTAACAAGATTATTCCAGTCACCGTCGGATAAATGTAGCACCGGAGACTTTACAGAAATTTCGTTCAGAGGCTTGCCATCGAAGTGCGCTTGCCTCAGGTAGGAATGATACTTCATCAACGAGTGCTTGAAAAGCGCAACCAACCCTTGCTCGTCATCACAATCCAGTTTGCTCCTCGCCTATTTAAAAGAATGAAATCTTGTGTCTTCTGTCAGCAGAAACATATGCAATAATGACCATGAATAACATTAGTACATTACTTACGCGTAAGTTGCGGAGGAAGACTGGAAATTGTTCTGTGTCTGCAGTATAATCTTTCCATGAAGGAAAGATGCACACAAAGTTCCTGACTACAACATAAGCTTCGTCTTCTAAACTGGGAAGAAATGGAACAGGGGTCCTATTTGCTGCAATTGGGGCTCTCTCTGGTTCGAAAAGGGATTTGGCAACTGGATTTGGTGTACTCTTTGCTGGAATGGGGGTTTTGCATCGTACAGCTGGTGCTATGTCAATTGGCATAATCATACTGTTTGCTGCAGTTGGGGTCTGCTAAGTTGGGGCATCAGAAATGATCAGTGTAGTAGGGCTAGAGTCTGCTAGAGTTGGGGTATTTTGTGGGTCAGGTGATATTGCAACTACACCTAATGGGCTATTTGATTTATCAGGTGCCACTACCTTTTCCAAATACTTTGCTTGTGCTCCTCCACGATCAGCAATCACCCTCTTCCGTTTGAACGTCTGATACACAAGAACATCATTTGAATGGATAAATATGGTATGATGACAGATGAAATATGTACTGAAAATGGATAGGCAGGGCGTATTCACATACACGATGTGTAAACTAAGCTAATGGCAGTTCAACAAAGTAGAAGCAATGCAAAGCATCAGTTGCAAGATATGTGCGAGCAATGTAACCTTGGAAAGTTAGAGCAAGTACCTTGATGGGTGAATAAGATAGGGCATCTTCCTATGACTCCTCCACTAGGGAGCTACATTGACTTAGGTCTCCCTCTAGCTCAGAATCACTGTTAGGATCATATTCTGAGCATGAATCTGTAGGTGGAGAGCGTTTGATTGCATTGCATCTAGACTTGTTTCAGTCCCTTAATGCCAAGTTTGACAGCCATGGCATTGTTCTGTTTATTCTTTTCATGCGCGCAAGCTCATAATCATTATGATGCTGTTCAGAATTTGAGATTCATGAAAACATAAAAAGTAGTCAGATTATCTATGGAATGCATTGCGGATTCAACTCGGAGAGTGTCTCCCTATAAACCCCTGCATATGCAAAGTTGTAGCGACCCGACCCGAATGGATCAAGTCTCTGTGTTTAAGTGTCATCCCTGGATCGGTATGCTGACACACACAGTACTCGAGGATTTATAACAGAGGTAAATCACATGTATAAAATAACATAAATACCATTACCTCAATCCAAATAGCGGAAGTAACAAGGTTGTGGATTCCCATCAACACCAACGGCAAAGTTGAGTGTAGAAATCGTAACCCTAACGTATCTCTTACTCGTCGTAAGATATCCTGCAACATGAAACGTTGCAGCCCGAAAACGGGTCAGTACATTGAATGTACTGGCAAATTCACACCATAGAGAAATGATGAACAAAGGCTATCACTACATGCATATATGGCTGGTGGAAAAGCTCTATGGTTATAATGTTTTTGCGAAAAGCCAGTTTTTCCCTACTGCAAAGGAATAAATTTTATTTAACTATCATGGTGGTTGTGAAACATTGAGATGGTTGACAGCATCTCAATCCCAATTAAGTATCATCATTAACCCAACAATATTAATTAAAAGTAACATGATGATGAGATCAACGGGATAATCCAAGAACTAGATACTCAAGATGTCCATAACCGGGGACACGGCTAATCATGATCAGTTTGTACACTCTGCAGAGGTTTGTGCACTTTTCCCACAAGACTCGATCGCCTCCGCTTGATTCTCGCACTGCATGATGTTTGAGAAACGGATGACCGAGACACAGTCTTTCAGAAACAGTCACTCTCTACTCTGGATGGACCGGTACACCTACTTTCCCCTACATCTGCTAGTCCACCTCTTCAAGAGATCCTGTAACCTACTCAGCTATGCTAGAGCCCATAATAGCTTGCGGCTGCACACGGAAGTTTCTAGCATGAATAATCTTATGATCCCTTTGAGCCTGGTTGGCGGTCCTTATACAAACAGACAACACTGGGTTCTCCAGGTGTCTCAATCCACCCAGATGTGAGTTTTAGTTGCCACCTTAAGTTAAACCATTATTAAACACTCACATCTGTCATGAATATCTCTCAAAACCCAATCCACGTCTACGAGCATAGCATGGCAATAATAAAAGCAACGTAGAGGTAACTCCCAAGGGTTTGATAAGAAAACAGGTAATAGGTACTACCTCAACTACTTCCCAATACCCACAATTTAATTAGATCCTAATCATGCAATGTGTTTGAGGGAATAGATCTAATGCAATAAAACTGGGTATGAACGGGGTATGATCAAAGTGTTACTTGCCTGCAATGTTGATGAAGATGATTCGCACTCAAACTCTTGATAAATCTACTCGTCACACTCCGGTCAATCTATCGCAAGCAAGCAATAGTAACCACACATAAGCAATCACTCAAAAGATCGAGAAGAACGAAGAAGACGATTCGGGAAACATCAAAACCAAGCAAATAACTCTTGCAACATAAAACAATTTCTAACAGTACCAAAATTATATGAATTTGGCCTTATCAGAAAGTTTAGGTCAAGAGCTTCGATTTTCAAAAAGAATCAACTCAAACGGAGTTACGGAACTTAAGTTATGAACAAAAGAAGTTTGAATACAAATCTATTTGAATTCAAATTTTAAAACTTTCAAAAACATGTTTAAGTTGTTTTACTAGATAGAGGAGATCATAACGAAGACGTGGGCGCTGGTTTCGTTGGATTTGGACAAACGAGTAAAAAGTTATGGATGTTTGAAAAGCAGGGGTTAATCTGCAAAAAATATATTTACGGATAGGTCCCCTACGTAAAACTAACAGAAAAAGAAAAGGACTAAATAACGAACGTTCGTTTTCTAACCCTAACCAGCGAACGTTCACTAAATAACTAAAAAGAAAAAAACGGGTTTTAAAACAGAAAACCGAAAAAAAAACCTAAACCCTAAACGAAATAAACCGGGCCTGGCGGTTTACCGGATCAGCGGTTCGGGCAAGAAAACCGAACGGCGACGGTGGGCTTCGGCGCGGCGGCTCGGCTCCGGCGAGGTGGCTTCGGGGCTCGGCTGCGACGGGCGGAGGCACGGGGAGGCGCGGCGCGATGCGGCGGTGGCGGCGGTGGTGACGGCAGTGGCCGAGGGCGACGGAGGAGCGCGGGGCGAGGCGGCGGATCTCGCCGGCGGCGGCGGCGGCTATGCGGGAGCGGCGGCGGCGGGGCGGAGAGAGAGAGGGGGGGCCTGGGGCGGCGCTATTTAAGGGGGGAAGGGGCGGCTCCAAGGCGTGGAGGAGGGGCAAGAGAGAGGCGGCGGAGGGAGTCCGGCCGGGGCACGGCGGCGGCGATGCGTGCGGGTGCGGGAGAGCTCGGGGACGAGCTGCGCTGGGCCTGGCTGGGCCGTGGCCTAGCTTCGGCTGGGCCGGCCCAGTTCGCGGGCAAAGTTTTTTTTTTAAAAAAACATTTCTCAGACAAAATAAAAACGAAATAACTAAAAATGTTATATAGGCATATAATATATCAAAATTTTCAGAAAAAGATTTCCTACAACGTGGACATTTTTGTAAATTCAAATAAAATCCACACAAATTTTAATAAATCAAACAGTGGTGCTGCCTTATCAAAATCCAATAAAAATCATTTTAAAAATACCAAAATGATTTAAAATTTATTTTTCTCCAATTTTCTGATGTAGGGAATCATTTTACCCTAATTTCTGTATACTTTATTTTTGGAGAAAAATAATTTGAATAAAACTCAAATAACTCCAATATTGAAAAATAATTTCAATGGGACTTTGAATAAATCCTTTGAAACTCCCAACTCATATTTCATTTGTTTTGAAGAAGTCATTTTATCTTCTCTCGTGAAAATCATTGAGTTGCATAAAGTTTCAAAATTGGAAATATTCTCAAATGAAATTCAAATATTTTCAACACCCCTTTTCATTTAAATAAATGGAAGAAGTCATGTCATCTTCTCTCCAGGGTTTTGTGGTGAAAACAATTTGAATTCATGGAGATCATAAAAGCAAAATGAATGTTTTGGGAAAGTCCTTTTATTCCCTCTCATTTAACTTTCAAAAGATTTCGAATTCCACTCACTTTCAGTCAATCAATCAAACAATCAATCCAATCTATCTGTTTATTATAACATTCCAAAATTTAGAATTTTGGGATGTTACAAAAGTTCACCTCCCCAACCGTGCTGACCAGACCACACACAGAAATACAAACCTCTTATGTCTCTATAACAGGCAGGCACACATTTCAAAACTGAAGTAGGAACATTAGAATCATATGAAATTCGTATTTGAACAAATAAACTAAGCAATTATGAGTGGCATAATGTTTAGCTTCAAGGGTGGAGTGTTGGTAGTGCGACACAAAGCAAGTAGGCAGATTGTATTCCATGTAAAAGATCAAAACCTATGTAAAAGCTGGAAATGACACTTTCTTTCTATACAATGCAGTGTTCGTTACCCACACATGATGGAAGAGATCACATAGAGAAATACTATTCACTCATGTCTACGATTCCAGTATTTAGAAACAGGGTGGTCCACCCTAAAAGAATATTGTCAACAAATATGACAAGGCAAGCATAGATGTAGTGAATCAAGCATTTACTTGTGAGCTTACTAGGACAAGTATGCAGAATTGTAACTGCAGTAAGAGACCGTCCAAAATCTGAATGAAGAAGTTTGTCTAGCACTTACTGTTTGCAACTAATCGACGTGAATAATTGGATATTATATCGAATGAGTTAGAAAGACAAGTAAAATTGTCAACAAACCTGGCTTGCAGTAGTAATCTGGGTCAATGTCACTACGGCCAACAATCCAAAATGACTAGTTTCTGTTCCGAGGGCCGGAATTTTGAAAACCCTGTGAACTTTAGAGGTACTAAAGATTACCGAAATACATCTGAACCATTAAGTGTAGGTAGCACTGAGCACACAACAAACCCTAATGACAGTCCTGCCTAATGAGCAATGAATCAATTAGAAAATGGGTGATGAGGAGTGGCTACTGAGTGTTGAGGACGTATCTCAGGATAAATCGGGTTGGCTTGGTGGGTGCTGCACGCCTGAGCCCTGAACGGACTGGGAAGGTAGGCACGGCGGCGCACCCGGGCAGCGGTGACGCTGTTGGGCGAGCGGCTCCCGGCCTCCTGTTAGTCCGGCGTCTCCTCCTAGAGTCATGCCGTCCGGGGACGGCAAGTCGCCGGCGAGGCAGGCGGCTGGGGGCGAGTAGAGATCGGAAGCGCGCAGCAGAACAGAGGGGAATCGGGGCCTGGGACGACCCAAAATCCCAGGGTGGGCCGGCCCACCGTGGGCACCCTGTAGAGAACACACCCGAGCGGCGAACATGCATTTTCGAAACTAATTTAGGAACATTTAGCTGACCAATTAAACAACTTTGTTTTCATAATATCAAATTCGTATTTGAACAACTAAGCTTGTTTAGCTTGATGGGTGGAGTAGTGTTATTATGACATGAAGCACGTATTCTGATCGTATAGTGATCATAAAAGGGGGAAACTCTAAGCATATTTTTTTAGCAAAAGAGGGTTTCCCCTCCGATTTCTATTAAAGAAACCACCACGGAACCAACATGATCAATTAAACCCTAAGCATGATCAATTAAACCGTGTTATGGCTGTGCCATGGCAGATTTGAAGCTGCAAACCGGAGAAATGATATTTAGCATCCATTGTTTGCTTTGAACTAAGAACTAAATTCTAAGAGCTGAAAAGAAAGTAGAGTAACCAAGTTAAGATCTATTTTCTGGTTGAGATCAAAAAGTTGAGGAGATATGAAGTACCACCTCTCTTGCGGCACCGTGTAGGCATCGGGGGTGCGATGGCTGTCGGTGGCGTTGAAGCAGATCTGCGACGGTAGACGGGTGCATCGGGGGATAAGTCCCGTTGCGGTGGAAGAGAAGGTCGTGTGAGCGGCCCCGGCAAAGAGGACGACGGCGCCGATGAAGCGAGAGGACGCGATGCAAGGCTATTGGTCCATCGCCGTGGATGAGAAACGTCCATCTCTAGCAGTGGACGACGCGGTCTTGGTAGGCGCTCCGGCATGGTGGAGGACGGTGGCGATGGATGTGGTGGAGGACGGCGGCGATGGATGGGGTGGCGGACGGAGGCTGGTGTGGGGATGGGGTGTTCTAGCGCGGACGGTGTATGAATGGGAAAATGGAGGGAGAAGTACGGGGAACCATGTTTTTGGGATGCGCCTGTCTGAAATATGGGAAAGTTATGAACTTAGCCCCCGTTTAAAATTTGGACGTCTCGTTGGTTGGGCATAGGACGGTAATCTCGCATCTCGCCAATATTTGCCCAGAGCGATTTCGGGCGAGGAGAGGGTGGTTGGCGCCCATGGTTGGCGCCCATGGTGTATGAACAGGGCTGACTGGTAGGGCGGTTGTGTCACGTCTGAGTGAAGTTACAAACCTGCCCCTATTGAAAATATTTGCCTACATCGATTTCGGCCGAGTCGAGTTTGTTTTGCCGCCCACCGTGTATGAATGGGGAATGGAGGGAGAAACAGCGGTCTTTCGGACGAGCTCGAATCAAATGAGTTTTGCCGCCCATGTTTGACGCCCACCGTGTTGGAATGGGCTCAGAGGCGGTCATGTCACGTCTAATTGAAGTTACTAACCTACCCCTATTTAGAGCAGTGGAAATCGGGCCGACGGATTGTCCGTGTAATGGGTAGACAGTAATTTCCATCTCCCAAACACTTGGCTTCGGGCAGCCGATGTGGGAGTGGACATTTTGCTGCTTCTTTCGAATTTTGGGACAATAAGCATCCACGTTTACCCTGGCAACTAAATTCGAATCCATTTTGTATTCCTATATGAATCTTTATAAATCATTCTATGTGTTTTTATATATCTTCAAAAGGACGACAAAGATGTATTCCACTGTCATATATGAATATGGTTTACAAGTGCCGATACTCAAATTCAGAAACTAGAATCCAGTTTAAGGTGAATTCGAATATTTGGAACACTTCATGTCCAACTCAAATGTCACACGCAGCATAATGTGTACTCCCATTTAGATATGTACACAAGAGATGTATCAAGATTCAAATACCGAGTCAATCAACCAAGAATGTACAGAACTAACAGACATATAAACACTTATAGAGTATATGGATCAATAATATCAACTAACATACATAAGCCAGGCCGCTGTACTTTTTTTGGCTACAACAACATCCTTTTTTTAGCTAGCATCTTGGCCCTTTCCAATGCGTGCCACTTATGGTCCATCTATACTACTACTATTGCTGAATGCACATTCAGCCCGATTGGCATATTTGTAGGTCTGGCACAGCAATCCAAATGAAATGTCTCCGAGTCTTATCAATTGATACAGACTTGTGCTCAAATAAAATTACAAACCAAAAAACAAAAAAAAACAATTATTACATGATCTCTAAAACAAATGGTTTGATTGATTACATGAATAGACAACACAAAGGTTATTCAACTATGGAAAGAACATTTCACCTATGATTTACCAAGTAGGAATTTAATTTCCTTTTTTCCTTCAGGACCTTAACAATCTGGTCAGTCTCAGCTTGCTTCGTTTTGAAATCCACCAAATATTTAATGGTTGTCTTGAGTACTGCTTGTGATTGTGCTGTTTGCTTCCTCAACATGTCAACTTCATCTCTAAGTGCAGAAGCAGAATCTCTTTCTACCACTAGTTTAGCCTCTAGAGCATCAGCAGTTGGCAATTCATAATGCACGATTGGGCCGGTGCCACTGCTGTGGGATGATGCAATGTCCATGGGGACCTCGCTCTTTGATCTTGGGCTAACCTATTTTGCCATTAAAGTTCCGATTGGATTCAGAAAAGTTGAAGTTAGCAAAACATCTCAACTGGGAGTTATAACAGCAAACCAGTTAAACAAACAAGGAATTAAAGAGTTTCAATTGGATGCTGAAAAGTAGTTATTAACATCATTGTAACCCGCTGTTGTAGCAGCAAAGCAGTTAAACAAACAAGTAGATATTTAAGTTAAGGCAAACAGGTAATTCTTAACAGTAAGTATCAAACACATAGATAGGCACAGTCTACAATATGATTAACAGGCTATGCCATTATGTAATCAGTAGCAAACTAAATTAAGCCAAGCAATGTAATTGAACAATTTTGCAATAAGTGGCTAACTAAAATTCCGAGAAGCAGGTAACTGAACTTATGCTAGTTCTTTGTACAGGCACACTGCAACTTTTTTTTCGCTTACAAGGTTGTATGAAGGAGTCCATGGCATCAATTGCTTGGATACGCAGTCCCAATACTTCTTTCTTCCCACACTGCATGGGTAAGTCGAATGGTTAATCTGGTAAGATGGTGCGTCCTTGATATGTTATATGAGGACGTGTAGTCAGACTAGTTGTAGCCAAACACATCACACTGGCTTTTACTGTATATTTCATGTGATTACTTTTGGCATATCAAGATCTAAGCAATCTACAATAGGATGAAAAGACTGGCATCCTTCACATTATTGGCGAACTCAGTTTATAGAAACAAGCAATTCAACCATTCTGTGGGTAAATCAAAAGCGCCACTGGAATATTTTTCACTATCCAATCATACACGCAAAAAGGGGCGACGCCACCATAGGGGCTAGTATGGGCGGCCCCCTCAGGTGGCTGGAAAGTGTGCACCTAGTTTGAGTCATCCAGGTTGGCCCATGCTAGTTTTGTTCGTCCCAACGCACGAGCAGGCAATGTAAAAAATGAAGAAAAATGTTTCAATTTGGATGGGCCAATAACATAAGTGCAAGGCAGGCCCTATAGTAGGCTCGCGGCCCAAACGAGCGCCTCCCATATCGATCAACAGCAGGAAAAATCCCAATTCATTCGCTCCAGCCTCCAGTCTGGTTCGCTCCTAACCTAGCTGCCGCTGGACAGACCGACACAGCACTTCCTCGCGCCCTCGTTGGAGGGCGGTCGCCGGGCTTCAAGCGAACAGAAGGAAAAGAAGATGAAGATCCAACCCTGGGTGTAGCCTGCGTGGGAGGCAGCAACGGCAGCACGTGCATGGCATCGAGCTTGCGCAAACAGACAGTCGCAACTTGCAAGAGTAGCATGCGCAACAAGCAGGTACATCACATCCCTGATTATATCTAATTCAACTCTTCAATTTCTGGCCAATAGTTAAACCTGACGATGTTGTAAAACTGCTTGTATGTAGGGAATCTATGAGAAAATGAAACCAATTTAACTTATTTTATAACTCCCCCAATCAATACTGAACTGACTGAATCTGATGTATCTAATCAAGTTTCCGGTGCAAACATACAAGCTCATGTTGTTCTTGAGCCTGAAGTGTGTAATGAACAGACTGCTAATGAAGGATTTGATGCAAACATTTTACATGCTCCTGGTGATGAACATATAGTGTCTAATGAGGGATCTGATGCAAGCATTTTGCAAGCTCATTGAAGGATTTAGTGTCTAATGATGATCTACTATGTTGAGAGAGACAGAGATTTGCAGGCATTGATGACAAGCAAATTATAGTGCATTTTCATAGCTTGAGGAAATGCCGAGGCCATCTACCAGAAAGTCCCCGTATCATGACAACATAGCATAAATACTTTTCTAATCTGTTGTTTGAAACTATTGCCATACTTGTCCAGGATAGATATATTGATATGCAGTTTGCGCACTGGTTATACGTGCAATTACACTTTGATATTTTCAGCCTAAGAACGAATAATTCAAGCAGGTACAGACCATGTTTGTAGTCCTTGTACACCATGTTGCATTTTGTGTTTTTTGGTGCTTGCATCATTTAGTGTTTATAATCTGAACTACTTTGGATCATTAGCTGGTTTTCAAAGTGCATGTAGCTTCACATTTCTCAAGTTATGTTGATTTCCGGAGTGCAAGTGCCTTCGTATTTTTTAAGTTAAATGTTTGCCCCTGGTAACTTGAATTCGTGGATCAGCCACTGCACACAAATCATACACGAATGCTAGTACGAATTAAATGAAATGCAGGGACTTACGCTAGCTCGTTGTACAGGCTCACTGCAGCTCTGCTTGCGCTTGGGATGTTCCATGTACAAGTCCATGTTACCACTTGCTTGGATGTGCAGGCCTTGTGCTCCTTGCATCCCCCTCTGCATTTTTGACACGGCGAATGGTTGATCAAATAAGAGGAATCGACCTTGATGTTGTACCGGAGGACAGATACTTACAAGATTATACGAGTGTGCAGGATGTGTACCAGATCCCGTAGCGCCGTCATGCTTCACTAAAAAATGGATTTGCTTGTTTCAGATGATATCTCCAGAAGAAATAAGAGTTAAAGTCAGAGTTGCATAGGCGTGTAAGCTAAGAGAGCAGTGAAAGGATATCCAAACATCGTCGGAACAGTGCACAAGGGAGTGATGTGTGGATACCTAGTTCGGGCCGGCATTTGGGCATGCTCGCCTAGCTAGAGTGCGGGTCACTTCAGAGCCGTTGAGGGTGATGCGCTGGCGTTGGCTGGCCGCGCACGGATGCAGATCTTGAGTGGCAGCGGAGCGCTACAATGCAGTGGACGAGACCGTTGGTGAAGCCCCAACGGCCTCGGGGGGGCGTAGGTGCGACGATGTGCTCGGTGAAGTAGCCTCGGTGAGCTGGGAGACGGCGTCGGTGAAGCGCACCTGATGCGGTGGAACTCGGTGTCTATGAGGCACGTCGGTTGCGGCGGCCGACGTTCTCGGTGGACCACCCTGTGTGGTGGACGAGGGCGTAGATGAGGTAGCTCCGGTGCGGTGGTGAAGCACGACCGTCGTCTTCGTCGTCGTCGTCCGGCATAGAGGTGGGGAACGGTGGGGAAAGAGACGAGACAAGGGGCGATTCGAGGGTTGGTGGCGAATTAGGGATTTGAGCAATCTGGGCGCGGAAGGGGACGGTGGAGAAGAGAGATTTTGCAGGGCTGGAATTGGGGCCGCCAGATATTTCAATCCGAAACATGGAAGCGCGAACTTATATTGTCGTTGTCCTTTTTTTGGGGGGGGGCGTGGGTGGCTGGGTGCTACGCGTCCGTCCGACACACGCGACCACCCCGACAGGACTATGCTTCGGTGCCTTAAGGCACCTGCCTTTGTGTCCATGACATGTGGGCCCAACAGGTGGCTGGCCCACATGTCAGTGACCCAAAGGCAGTTTCCTTTAAGGCACCGAAGCAGCGTCCACCCCGACACGACCCTTGCCTGCCTGGTGCGCCTACATTTGAGAATGCAAACGAATCTTCTTTCATTTGCAAACGAATCTGTATGTATTACCATGCCCGTGTTTTCCTTGCAATAATTAGTCATTCGAAACGAGATACTCCATCCGTTCACTTTTGTAAGTCGTTTCAGACAACTTAAAAAGAATTGTTTTGTACATTGTCTGAAATGTCTTCAAGGTCTTATAAAAGTGAACAGAGGGAGTACTATAAATTAATTAATGAGGAGTTATTTGAAAAAAAATCGAAACGGTACCCACGCTAACGTGGATTAGAGTGTGTGTCACATAATTAGTTATTTGAATTAGAGTGTGTGTCACGTAGTTAGTTATTTGAATTAGAGTGTGTGTCACGTAGCGGTCTCCAATTCTAACGTGGATTTCGCATTTCACTGTATCCACGCTACTTTTTTAATACAAATTCATATGTATATGATGAACACCATGGTAGTGAGAAAACTTTTGGATGGATTCAAACATATGACCTACAAAATAGCACAACAAACTGAGTCAATGTCAACTTTTTGAAACTTAGTATGGCACGAATTCGAAATAATTACCCGTATGCCTGGTCCTCGGTTCAAATCTTACAATGTACACCGAATTGAAACATCGATATTAAGTCTCGTACTATGTACATTCAAATGTTGTTTTTAGCCCCCCCCCCCCCGCACAAACGCTACATACTTCCTGTATCGGTCAATCTCCCTCTCCTAACCACCTTAGGAAGCTATCGGTTTCCAACACATGTTCATTCTTTCTCTCCATGTTTCGATCTCTAAGTCTCTCAACTACACAACCCCTTTTTCCACTCTGTTACCAAATGTATTTACCTCACACACCCGCCATTGCACCCCATGCCGAGCTCTCTCTCTCCCCCCCCCCTCTCCCTCTCACCCTCTCGCGCTAAATACATGCATTGCCTATCTAGCCCCCCCAACCTCCCGTGCGCACGCACGCACGTTGTATATCTAGGTCACTCCCTCGAGACTGTCTCACTCTTTCTTCCGCACGGCGGGCCACACTCGCTCAATCTCGCTCTCTTTATCTGAGTCTCGTTTAACCTCGTTTTCTTTCACACACAAATGATATATCTCCCTGTTCGGGCCTCGATCGACACACTCTATACTCTCTCACACAGATTGTCTATCTAGGTCAGTCCATACAAGCCGCGGCCACTCTTTCGACCTCATGGTGGGCCACGCTCACTCAATCTCTCTCTCTCTCTCTCTCCGTATGTCTCGATTGACCTGGCTCTTTCTCGGACAAAAATGATATACCACCATGTTTGAGCCCAATTCGACCTATTCACATTGTATACTCTCTCACGCACATCGTCTATCTAGGTCACTCTCTCCAACCCGTCTCACTCTTTCAATCGCACGGCAACCCTATGTGATCGGTTGACCTTGCTTCCTCCCACGCACAAAATATATCTACACGTCTGTGACTGGATCATCTCTCTAGCTCTATCTTACAGCCCTCACCCTTGCCAAAAAGCTCAATCGGACAATATCTCTCCAGAGCATATATATTTGTTCAATGAATGTCGGACCACACTCACTTTGTCTCTCTATCTATATGTCTCTCGATTGACCTCGCTTTCTCACACCATATCTTCCACGCGTTGAAGCTACTACCTCTCCATCCCTCGCAAAGCCGGAGCTATTTACATTGCGAGGGGCACTCCAACCTTGGATTAATTTGTGTAGGCATTTATTCCGGTCGGTTTAGATTATATTTTCATAGCATTCGGCCCACAACTACTCCAAACACCGTTGCAACCCACGCAACTCCCCTAGTTGATTTCCCTCTGGCTCGGTCATCGCTCTCTCGCACGTCCTTTCTCGCCTTCAACGTCGCACCATGGTATTATTTAAAAAACTATGTTGTTCTCTTTAATTATTATAAATAAGCTACAAAACTACACACCGATAGTCCACTTGGAATGGAATAAATTTCGCCCCACAAATTAAAGTGCTACAAACTACACACCGAGGGGCCCACATGTCATGAAACAAATTTGGACCCATATACAAATTAAAAAAATAAAGGACGAGGATCGAACATGCGACCGGGCCTTCAAGCCGCACGCCAATAGGCAACATACGTGGAATAGCAATGTTTGTTGTACCCCCTTTGTTCACATAATGTTTTTATATTACCATAGCCTAATTAATGGATAACATGTAATATTATTTATAGTACTATTCGCCTTCACTTACTGGTGGGTTCCATGTGTGCTCTCTCTCTCCTCCCCTTCTGCGTTTAGACGCACGGGCAAACAGGAAGAACTCGCGGGCGATGTTGCCGTTGACCATATCTGGACGCGTTTCACAAGTCACGGCACCAGTTTCACGTACTAGCAGCACTAGTCAGTGTGTACGTGCAATGCACGTTAATTTGGAAGTATATTAAGTGCATGCGGATATTAACTACTAGGATATTATTTGCGTGTTGTCATGTGATTAGCACTATTTTTGGCATGAAATTAACTGCATGCTAAACGTATTGAGCGCTCGACGTTGAAGCAGTCTAGGTCGTTGGATGACAAGGAATACATGTGGCTTGATGACGTTTTATATTTAATTTGATACGGCTCTAGCAGAACATTCAATCGATCAAACCATACATTTCGTTCAGTCTGACTCCGACTTTAAATTATACGACGATCGATATAAAATAAACGGAAATGATAAACGTGCGGATTTTAAGCATGACAATCCAAACGTTTTTCATGGCAAATTTAGATTACGCAGCGGCTGCGGGGGCGTCTCGCGGTGGGAAGCGGCTCCTCTGCCGTGCTCTGCGTGTCGCCGGGCCACTGACCGACGGCGGCGTCTTGCACCATTGTTGGCGTACTCCTGGACGCTGGCCTAGCTTCAACGAAGGCCAAAATGTTCTGGACTTCGGAGCGAGTCAACTGGCGGGAGGAGGTGACTGGCGTTGGTGCAAGGAAGTGGTCGACGGCGGCCATCCATGCCGCTGAGGGGGGCACTGGCACCCGCGCGGGGACAGGCGCTGTCAACGGCGCGGCGGAGACATTCGTGTGCACGGGCACCGGCACGGGCGCGCACGTCAGTGCACGCGCAGGCGCATGCGCTGGCAGGTGCACGGGCACCGGCATGGGCGTGCGCGTCAGTGCACGCGCAGGCGCATGCGCTGGCAGGTGCACGGGCGCGTGAAAGTCGGCGGGGACCTCGTGGAACCCCGTGGGATCAAGCTCGGCCACAATGTGCGGCTCCCAGCCCATCAATGCCACGGGGATGGGCGTTGGCGCAGTCAAGGCGATAGGAGCCGGAACGGGAGCGGGGACACGCGCGGCGTCTTCCCGCAAGGCCAGTTCAAGCTCATCCCAAAGCGCCTTATGTTCTTGAGACTCCGGCAGGGTGTCTTCCTCAGGAAACTGGAACACTAAGGGCAGACCATCGTGATGCGGCATGGCGTACGTTTAGGTCAGGCTAGTTGGAGGTAGACGACAGGAGAATCGGAGAGAAAGAGAGAGGATTGTAGCGATACCGGGTAGTGTGGGGTTGATTTCAAACTGCAGCGCCGGCGACATTAAAAGTGGGAGCAGTTGGGACGACGGTGGGCGGCGGAGCCTAGTCAAAGGGCTCGCCTCCCGGTGAGCCTGCACAGCGGTCTGCTCACACGCCTCCCTGACAGCCGGCGCAGCGGTCTGCTCGCACGCCTCCCGTCGACTCACACGCTTGCTCGGACGGCACCTGCCGATGAGAAGCGGGGACTCGTGGCGGCACGTAAACACCCACGTTTTCAATAGTGAAAGTGTTCGCCTTAACGTGACCGGTCTTTGTTCCAAAATACCTTGGCTCTTCATTTGTGCAACTTGTCATAAGCAGCTTGTCTCAAATTGAAGAAAAAACTTACGAAGTAATATTTGTGCCATATCACGTGACCATGCTTAGTTTCAAGAATTTATGCTCACTTTTGGATTTTCTGAAATTTAAGATCGAGGATTCAAAACAATATCATAACCTGCATCATGTAATAAATTTTCAAGTCGTACATCTGTCCTGTTGTATTTCTTAAGAAATGATTTGGTCAAACATTTTGCTTAGTTAGACTTTAGACAAGTTATATATGCAGAGTAAAAGGATAATCCCTCCGTACCAGTGCATTGCCTGATATATTAACTCAAGTACTAGGCACGTGCAAACGGGCTCAATTCTGTGCTCATCCTGGTGTAGTAGTTGTAGTAGTACTAGGCAATGCAGTTGACGGGTGACCTTGACGAGCGGCGACCGAGGGAATTGAACCGTGCTCGACACGGTAGGTAACGTTGTCTAGTTACTAAAGCATCCCTCCGTTGCTCATCGGTAGTCATTATGGACCGGGGACATGAGGGGAATTTCCTAGGGCTGGAATTCTGGCCGCCAGATATTTCGACTTGAAACGCTGAGGCTCGACTTGAAACGTTGGGGTTGCCTAATGTGCGTACCACGCACGCCACCGAAGGACACGAGCCCGGTTTTTTTAGGATCAACACGAGCCAAGGTCTGGCTGGTACGCTGTTGGGTCCTACCATTCGAGAATACGAAAGGAACCTTTTAAATTGCCAAACGAATCTATGTGTATTACAATACCCGTATTTTCCTTGCAAATACTAATCTCAACGTGGTAATTGATTTATGACGAGTTGTTGAATTCGAGTGAGTTTGTGATATAGTGATCTCAACATGGATTTCACATTTCATGGTATCCCTAGTAAGTTTTCCAATGCAAATTCAAATTTAAAAGATGAACAATATGGAGGTGAGAAAACTTTGTATGTATCAAGCATATGACCACACACACACACACACACAGAGACACACACGCACGAACACAACAACAATCCAATAAGTATAGTGCATCTATTTTTCCAAACCATGCATGTATGACACGAATTTAAAAATACTCCTTCTGTTCCTAAATATTAGTCTTTTAGAGAGTTCAACAAGTGACTACATACGGAGCAAAATGAGTGAATCTAGACTCTAAAATATGTCTATATACATCCGTATGTGCCAGTCCATTTGAAGCCTCTAAAAAGACTAATATTTAGGAACGAAGGGAGTAAAATGTAAGACATCCATGGTCCTCAGTTCAATATTTAAAATGAACATGAAACTGAAACATGAATATTAAGTCTAGTAATACAGTACATGCAAATGTTGTGTTTAGGCGGAGCTATGATTGTCGGGGGTCAACCCCTCGACCTTAGATAAAATTGTGGAGCTCTGTTTAGGGTTGTTTAGATTATATTTGTCCCCACCCTCCCAACCACCGATTGGTTGTGCACCCCCACCCCTCCTTCCCGGGAGAATATCATGTGCCCCCATACCTTAGATGCTATATGCTGATACGAGTTGCTTGGAGCTTGTAGATCTGAGATATAGCAGCTCACATGATGTGTCTTAATATTTTTGCAGGAAACCTGGATGAGTTTGAGAATTGCACACAATTTGTACAAAAACTACTTAGATGCCCTTTGATCCCATATCCAATGACCTCGAAGCTCGTATCACCGTACCATCTAAGATGAAGGAGGACATCATATTCTCTTGTATGTAAGAATATCATGTGCTACCACACCTTAGATGCTTTGGTGATACAAGCTCTTCGGAGGCGTTGGATTTGTGACCCAACACCTCCTCGGTGGTTCGAATGGTTTTTTGCAGAACAGCCCCAAAAGAGTTCGGCCACTGCTTACAAGCACAAAGACTGCTCAGATGCCATTGGATCTCAGATCAAACGACCTCCAAGCTCGTATCACCGTAGCATCCAAGCTGTGATAGCACCTTATGTTTTCTCGCACGGGAGAGTATGAGGTGCTCCCGCACCGTAGATTCTATGGTGATACGAGTTCACTGAGATCTAACGGCCCATAGTAGGAGGTTTGAATGTTTTTGCAATATACGACTGATAGAGTTTGGGAAATGCGCAGAAAGTACAAGTACTACGCTTGTGCCATCTGATCACTTGTCATACGGCCTAGATGCTCATATCACCGTAGCGGGTAATTAAGCTATGGGGAGCACCTAATATGTGCACCGGGGAGCCGTTGGATCGAAGATGCAGCGGCACACACGAGGCCTGAATGTTTTATTTGCAAAAAAAACCTTTGGAGAGTTTGGAAATTGCGCATAATTACAAAGACTACTCCCAAGCCATTGGATCTCACTTCCAACGGTGTAAAAACTCGTATCACCATAGTATCTAAGCTGCGGGGTGGATGTGATATTCTATGCCGCTGTCATTTTTGTTCGTAAACTTGCAAAATACATGTAACTCGTGCCGTTACTTGTCTAACCGCGCAAAGTGTTTGTTCAAAAAAACCATCCTACACTGAAATATCGGAACAACACACGGGGGTCCCACTTGTCATTAATCAAATTTGGACCTAAAACTAACAAATCTGAAAGACAAGATTCAAACTGGCAACCTGGACTACAAAGCGTAAGTCGATAGCCTGAAAAAACGAACGGTTGTTGGCTTTGTCCCATAACTTGATTTTATACAGTACTTGTGTTGAGTAGAGTAGAGGGAGTGCCTCGTCAACACGTGCATGACCGTTGTCTCACTTACTGGTGGGTCCCAGGTCTGCGATCTCAATCTCTCTTCTCTCCATCGTCTAACCTTTGCACAGGCACACACGAAGAGCGGCGCTAGCTTGCCGTGGTGTTATTACAACTAAAAAAAGCTTGGAAAATAGAAGAATCGCCTAGAACAAGAGATGTTGTGGCCGGTCGAGACGGAGCTAACCACATCTATCCTTCGCGCCACGTTTGCATGATGAAGCTGTGTGGCTAGTGGGGTGTTTTCGACCGACTGGCTGGGTCCCGAGGTCGAACCATAGGTACTACGTCTGATACAGTATATTTTTACACGCACATTCTTCCTCCGTGCCGAGACGTTGCACACCCTACCGCGCGGTTTCGGGGTCCTCCCGGGTGGTGCACGCATATATTCTTCCTGACATGGGACGCCCTACCGCGTGTTTTCTGGGTCCTCCTCGGTCGTAGCGCCGAAGCAAGTAAATGAGTCGTCAAATCACGAAAGACCACCTTTCCCGCCGAGTACATCAGTGAAGCACGGTGGCTAGCTAGTTGGGCTAGTTCGACCGATTAGCTAGGCCGCCGCCACATTTGTTTTTTCACCCCTTTTTTATTTACTTGCCGGCAGGTAAATTTAAACATCCACCGCGGCGTTGCTCTTGGGTGCGGCAGGATTTTTAATTTTTTGATTGACGGGAGCAGGCGCGGCAGGATTTTTAATTTTTTGATTGACGGGAGCAGGCGCAGCAGCAATTAGTCACGATGACTCCGCCTGTAAAAACCCACTGCTCCCTGATGTGAGAAGTCGCCGACTGGTGTTTTACCGTGGTGAAAACCAAAAGATTCCCCGCTCCCTCCGCCTTCCTGTAGATTGCATTGCCATTCAGCCGTTTCGCCCCCTTTGCTTCCTCTCCCCATTGCTTCTACCTGGTGCCATGGCGGCGCAGCAGATCACGGAGTCCGAGGTGAGGCGCCTGACACAGGAGCTCCATGTCAAGGATGCGGAGCTCAGGGCCAAGGACGTGGAGCTCCGTGAGCTCAAGGAGGAGAGGAGTGCCATGCTCCTCCGTTATGTGCGGGAGTTCACGGAGCTTCAAAAGCGGCAGGTGTCCACCACAAAGATGTTCGAGGCGTCGGCGGCGTTGCTGCAGAAAGCGGGAGATACGATAGGCCGTCAGGGGAGCCGGCTGGAGCGCGAGCGGGCCGATCGTGACGAGGTCCAGGATCGCCTCTGCCACTTGGTGAACCAAGTTGCCACGCACGTGTTGCGGCTGCGCGATGCCTACCGTCGTGCCAGCGCGACGATGCCGGTCGTCGGTCTAACCCGTTCGACCACCGGTCGACTTCAACGAGTTGCGGCTTCTGACCTGGTCTCCTTCTTCACCTATATCTCCAAGGAGCTGAGCCGTCTCCGCACGATGGTGGGGGCTGAGCTGGACAAGGAGGGGTTGCGGGCTGTCGTCGCCATTGTCGGGCGAATCCTTTCAGGGCTCCGTCACCGGAATCCATTCGTGCCATTGGACGCCGTCTTTGACGAGCTGGCTCCCGTCGACCGGGAGCGGGCTCTGCGGGTGGTTGCACCCTGCATCACCAACGTCGTGCGCCTCGAGAAGCAGAGGGACTTCGGTGGTGTTTAGGCGCCCTCTGCATGGGCATGTCCATGTCTCGGCACAACATGACCGTTGGATGAAACTCAGACAGTGCAGATCAGTCACTGTAGCACAAAGCGTGTGGGTGTGTTTGGTTGCATTCTCATCTCAATATAGTTGTTTCCTCTTCGTGTATTTTTTTCAACCTACTAGTGTGGACTCATGCACCCTTCATGCACTCTGCCAAACACCCAAAAGTGGGTCGAGAAGGGAACTTTTGCTCCCATCCCGTGCACCCTTCATACACCCTTCCTAACACTATTCGTGCTTCATATGGTTCATGTTTCGTGGAGTACTGTAGCACCGTACTCTCCGTGCGCTGTGGACCTAGTTCTGTTAACATTGATCTCACCGTTCATTCTCGACCGGACAGTCAAAAAAGCGGTACTATGTTACATATAGGAGTAGTTGACATGCGCACAACATCATTTGTTATCCTCATATCTTACTACACTAGCAACAAGATTGTGTAGTACTGACGTATGAACCACTGCACATGCCTAGTAGTAGGAGCATTGTGTATGTTCAAGTGGCTGCCATGTTTCGCACTCCTCCGTCGTAAGAGTGGAAACGCTTGCTGTAATCATTTTTTTTCAGAAAAACAGTGGACACGCTCTACCGTGCGGATCCTCCTCCAGCCATGCACTAAATTACTCACTTTCGCCGACGTGTGGGACAGCCAGCACCTGGGTCCACCAGCCATGCACTAAATTACTCCGTAGTAGAGTGACGGTAGACTACCCCGATCGAACCGCCGCAGTAATGCCCAATGAGCTGTCAAATCACAAAACCCCCTCCTTTCCAGCAGTAAGTTGGACAGACGAAGCAACCATCATTTCACTCTTCTCTCTCAGCTTCCTCTCTTGAAGAAAACCCCCACTCGCTTCGCTTCTCCCTCATCTCGTTCCTCCTTTCACTCTTCTCTCTCAGCATCCTCTCTTGGATGGACGCCGGAGCACCGGCCGACGTGATGTTTATGGCTCTGGCCAAAACCGTCGAGGCTCATGGTACGAAGAAGCGCAAGCACCCCACCGAGACTACCGCAGACAAGCTCAAAGCCATCGCCCTGTCCAAGCCCCCCTCTCCGGGATCCCTCATTAAGCAAGTCCAGGTAATGTCTCTTGTTGACGATCTTTTTCTCGATCTTGATCGTGTTTTTTCATCTAACACGCAGTACTAGTACTGGTAGTACAACTTTCTGGGTGATCTTGCATGTGATTTTAGTGTGCCAAATGATGGTTCTAAATTCCTCTTTTGACCAAAACATGTGAGAGGTTGACACTGATTTCTTATAGATTACTTTCAACTACTCCCTCTGTCCCAAATTTCTTGTCTTAGATTTGTCTAGATACGGATGTATCTAATACTAAAATGTGACTTGATACATCCGTATCTAGACAAATCTAAGACAAGAATTTTGGGACGGAGGGAGTACTTTATGAACATCAATGCTACCTTTTAAGAGGGTATATTTGCCTCAGTAACTTGTGTTATGGATATTGCATGTAATCCCTCTGCTCTCATGCCTTTGAACACATCTTCTAGTGTCTTTGTTCACTCATTTCTGTGCGTATATGTAGTCATATATGGAGTATAATATCGAAAATCATCTTATATTTCTGAACGGAGGTAGTAATAAAATATGGTTTCTGTTTGAATTAGAACCAGGTCCGCGGTGGAGATGAAGTTCTCAAAGTCATGCCGTGTGAACTGGAAGACCTGATGATGAGTTCTATTGCTGAACTATCCAGCTGTTGTGTCCTTGTCGCCACGTGACCTGAACTAGTGTTTTCCTGTAGCATTGTTGTCAGGCGTGTTCTCGAGGCTGTACTTGACCACAACAATGTCCTGGCTGTGCCTTCGATTACGAAGGGTGTGGTTCTTGTAAAGCTTCCCAACAAATCTGATGGGGCCTGTCTTCATCATCATGTTTATGAGTGGAAAGACCACTCTGTTAGGTTCTCCAAGGTTGACAAGATGGTGATGGTGCATGTAGACATCTCACACGAAGTCCATGGCCTAGTCAGTTATGCGGGGTTCATCCCGTAGGTCGGTGGCAAGAAATAGTCTGCAGAGTTTAGTTAGTGCAACTTTGCTTGTCTGTAGTAAGTACTATTGTTCAGTACTTGATTTGTGTTTGTGCACCCTGTATTTTTATTAGTACTGCCGCTTTTGGTGTGTGAACGGTCTATGTTAATGGCTATGTTAATGTCTGTCCACTCAACTCAGTCTGTATATTTTGAAGTATCCAGATCATATTTTTTGTGAGGACGGTTTATCAATTATGGTTACACTTCAATATATGTATGCATTGCAGGGTTTATCGCACCCACCAGGATTTCCAGTCCCATGGATGTTCGGTCCATACGATTTGTCACGACCTTTGGACTGTCCTGCTTGTGGGAGTAGGCGGGGCCCCTGCATGCCACGCGTAGTTGGACGATCAATCTTCTGTTTAGTACTTCAACATAGTGATTTCCTGGTAAGGATTCACTCGTGTCACATCAAGTAAATATTATTGATTTACTGTCTAAATCGTATTGATTTAATGTCATGTTTTCTTTCTTTTCCTGCAATTTTACGATGCAGGTTTTGCCAAGTGACATTCATCACAGAATAAACCGTTTGGTTTGCTCTACGATGGCTATTTTTGCAGGTTTCACTTCTTATGTCGTGTCAGTAATGAAGGCACTGTCCATCACTTATATTACTGGAAAAAAATTGGATCAGTCTGTTGTCTGAGTACAAGCTGAATCCCTATGATGAACTGCGGTTTGGTTTAACAAAAACGCCACAATTAGTCCTTCTCGCGTTTAAAAGAAATGAAGAAAAAAACTGGA
This sequence comes from Aegilops tauschii subsp. strangulata, assembly GCF_002575655.3. Lineage (NCBI taxonomy): Eukaryota > Viridiplantae > Streptophyta > Magnoliopsida > Poales > Poaceae > Aegilops > Aegilops tauschii. The sequence continues at coordinate 202,034,578 of NC_053035.3, read as the reverse complement.
TCACGGTCATGGATCCTAGTCAAGTTAGAAAGCTGATCATAGCAGACCAGACACGATCGCCGCTATCTCGCACAGATCGAGCACCGGCAGTTGCTCTAGCACTGACAGCGGCAGCAGCTCAGTCTGATCCAGCTGAGGATTGGGCACCGACCGCGTCAGCGGATCAGTCTGATCTACTGGAGGATCAGGCATCGACACCGGCACCTGCTCCGACACCGGCACCAGTTCTACAAGGAGCACCATCTCCGGCAGCAGCAGCGGCTTCGGCACCTGCACCAACACTTGCACTTGCATCTGCTCCGGCCCGTGCAGTTGCACCGGCAACAGACTGGGCTGCAGTTCTCACTTCATATTACCAATGTCCTTACAAAAACCGACATGTCCACCTTCTTGGTAAGCATTGGCCGCCCAAGTGCTTCGTTCTTTTTTCTTTCCATGTTGTTTCACATGATTCACTGTGTTGATCTAACTGTTTGGGTATGTCTTCTTGTTTGCAAACAGAGAATTCCTAGAGCAACAAGGGAGTCGTTCAACAATCCGGGCGACCGCGGCCAAGTTTCTCTTACCATGCGCAGCCTTGGTGTGAATGAACCTGCTCAATATACCGTAAGTACAAAGGATGGTTGCATGATGATTGATGCTAAAGGATGGTCAAGGTTCAAATCTAAATCATATCTTGTGGTAGGGGATGATGTCAAAATCGAACTTTCTCGGCAAGGAGAGCTGGTCCAAATCAACTTTGAAATTCTTCAGTAGCAGCACGCAACTACCGAACTGATCTATCCTCCGAGAGATTTTGATGTAATAATTTGGGATGGTGAAACAAGTGTCCTGTGTATATAAGTAGTACGACAGTATTATTTATCACATGGTATATCGTTGATAGAATTGCAACTCTAATTGCTGGTTAGGAACTGTCGTTCGATTTCATTCCAACAGCTGCCGTGCTTTATTCAATTTTCTGTATTCGCCTTGCGACAGCATCTAAAACCAGCGCCGTACCGATCGCTTGCAATATGAAAAGCGCTGAGGTAGAACACATGAGCCCCCCAGACATGCAGGGTCGGCCTGCGGCCCAAAGTCCAGAACCGTGAGCCTATCTGAGTATTATATTCTCAGCTGAACCCCCATAAAAAAAGTTGAACCCCCATAATGCCCGTGCGTTGCAGAGGGAGTATATTTCTCGGCAAGGTGAGCCTGTGATATAAAAGATTTGTATATTTCTTTACAGAGGGGGTATCTCTCTGTCAAAAAATATATTTATGTGTAACTAGTTACTCCTGTCTTTCTACTTCCTTTCGCTGATATGTGGGGCAACCGGCAACGGGGTCCACGTGCCATATGCACAAATTAGAGTGCACAACTTCACGGTAGACACACCCCGGTCGTAGCGCAGCAGTAATGCCCAATGAGCCATCAAATCACAACCCCCCCTTTCCAGCTTTAGCAGTAAGCTGGACGGACGAAGCGGCAATATTTCACTGGGCCTGAATCCCCTTCTCCCTCGCCTGCTTGTTCAGAGAAAACCCCCTCTCAGCGATTGCATAGGGTTTTCTCATGGAGAACCATGTATGAATTCTTCATCCATCCCCGATAAATCCAAGTCCCTTGGTCGCAGGTAATCCTAGGATGGCAGCCGCCGCCGTTGATGCATTTTTCTTCCTACTGAATCTAGTGTGTTTCATTTGCAGTGCCCAAAGTGCGAGGACCCTACAGGTTTCTGCGCCCTCGGTGAGACGCCACACTTGTTCCTTCTCATCCTAACACAGCATTTTGAAACACGCACAGTATGTACCTAGAATCCTCTTTTCTATCCGAGAGGGTGGGGTTTTTTTGAACATGATGTGTTCTCATATTATTTTTCCTGCAGTGTATCAGTTGCTTTGCCAGAACACATGTACTCAAGATGCTCGGCATTGCCATAACTGAATACACTAGTTTAACGGTCACAGTGAAGACAAGCCATGGATATAAGTTCCGAGTTGGGTTCATGAACCAAGAAGATCGCTGCTTTTTTTATGGCCGAACTTGGATAAACTTTCTCAAGTGTTACGGACTGAAAGTTAGCGCACGAATGTTGATGGAAATAGCAGAACCTGGTCTCATCTTCACTGCGATCTTCCACCCCGACATCGTTCCAATTGTTCATCCATGTTAGTTTTGTATCTGGTTCTTGCTTGTTGCCTCGATTACTTCTTAATCCACCTATTCTGTCTAACTAATCACAATTTAACTTTAGAAGTAGCAACGAATCTCTCACGAAGATGCTACTTCTAACTAATATTTTCTTATAATTGGTGGCACGTGTAGGTTTTTTCAGAGTTAAGCAGTCTGCTCGTTTGTTACTCTGTAATAACTCGGCTGTTACTAATGGCACTGAAGTTGGCTGGATCGACATCCACAAGTTCCTACACTTTATTGATTGTCTTGAGGTCCTTGTGGGGCGTTTCAATGGTGGAAGGCCACATGGGATATGTGTGCCACTGCTGCACTCGTTGAACAGGTCCAACTGTGTCGAGAAACTTATGGTATGAGCTGTTTTCTGTTATATATGTTGTTCATAAACTATTGCTTATACACAGTTTTACAGCTGTGATCTTCTTGAAATAGGAACTGCCGAGTTCTATTGTTCCTATACAGATGCCTGACCATGGTCGGGTCAGACTTGCGCTTGGTCACAACATGATATTTATGTCGACCTACTCAATTCCCCTTGGAGGTGAAAAGATACTTATTCATGGGTGGTCTCAAATAATGAAGGCCCGTCATCTTGGAGAATAGGACAGAAGATTATGTTCATGCTTTTCCATGGCTCTAAAGCGAATATCCTGTTTATTGACCACGTTGCTTTCAGCTTTGGTTGTTAAGTGCCCCTGCTGGTTTCAGTTAAGGTTGTTAAGTACTCCTGCTGCTTTTATAGTCTGTCGTGTTTCTTCAGTCATGTCTTCCTCCAGCCGCCAAAACCAAACCAGCGCCAGCGGGGCCGCCTACTTCCGCCTCCCACGGCTGGCTGCGCCTCAGCGCACGCATTGCCGCCCCACCGTCTCCTAAATCGTTAACGCCGACGTCCTCCGCGCGCTTTGGTGCGCTCGCCGCAGCGCCGCCCTCTCGCGTTGTCAACATGGTCAACAAACAACAGGAATCGGCAGAAGTACGTGGAGAGGATGGCAGTAGGGGCCCACCACGTCAGCGTATGGAAAAATAAAATGCTTCCTCCTAGTGTTTTCCTGACATCTGGGACCCACGACATTGTGAGCGTATAGTCAATAGACAAGAGAACAGCACAAGATCGGCTGACACCTGGGACGTAGCTACTTGAGCAGTATTTTTTTTGTTTGGTATTGTTGAGACGGAGCAGGGTTTGAACTGGGCTGGGGCCCGTCTAGCCCAGGCTTATATTTTATGTTCACCATGTGACCAGCCCAGCTATTTTTTCTTTGTGAAAATGAGTCCAGTTTATTTTTTCTGAAGAATACCCAATCCAGGCCTACTTATTTTTCTACGCCCTGATGGGCTACAACTCTTTCAAGACGCCTACAAATCTTGAAAGTAATATGAAATGGGTTGTAAATATAAAAACAGATGACAATTTGGCAATTACTTTATAATTTCTGAATTTTTTCACATTTTCAGATTCCTATTTCACTGGGCATTAACCTAATTTAAATATATCTTCAAAGTACTTTAAATCTGGCTCGACATTTCGGTATTAAAATAGTTTGGAACCCACAGAAATATGCGAAATTGGCCCTAGCCAACCAAAAAAAGGACTGCAATAAATTGCGTAAGAAGTTGCCATGAGCTATATATAAATTATTAAAAAAAGAGGGAGTGGTCTGACTTGTGGGCCTGTTTAGTTGACGCGTATGCAAGATTTTTTTAGTTATTATATACGTCAACAAATGATTCTAGCAGACGTAACCGTTGGATGTCAATCCAACGGCCGTCGTGTTTCTTCAATCTCTGATCTTCTTGCTCCAGCCGCCAAAGCAGCGCCGGCGGGACCGCCTACTCCCGCCTCCCGTGGCCGGTTGTGCTGCCGCGTAGGCCTCAGCGCCCCCTACTACTCCCACCGCTGGCCAGGGCATCCCTCTACTCACCCACACCCCCAGTTATTCTGCGGCGATGGCAGCCTCACACCGCAGCCGAACCGGTGAACCCTCGTACTCCTCTCCGCGTGGGCTTCCACTGCCGCATCTTCCCCGGCTCCGCGTAGTCCCCTTCCTAGGCCTCGCCATTGTCCACCGCCATGGTGCTCTCGGCGCGGCGTGGTCAATGACCGACTTCCATCGGAAGAGTACTGTACATGGAGAGGCTGACAGCTGGGTCCACGGCAGCCGCAAGGAAGTGCCTCCTTATTACGTGGAAAATAATTATTCCTCCACCTGACAGCAGGGACCCACCGGACGGGCCACCAGTATTTCACAAAAAAAACGTTTCCCCCTGACTGCTGGGACCCACAGGACGGGCCACCATATTTCGTGAAAAAAACGTTCCCCCCGCTGTCAGCTCGGACCCACCGGAAGTGCCTCCTTATTACGCACAAAAAAATGAATACCCCCTGCTAGCTGGGACACACCTTGGTGGGAGGCTGACTTGTGGGCCTACTAAGTTGACTGGGACGGAGGCCTTTGTCAACTTTAGTCAATATATGAACGATTCTAGCTCCAGGGACCGTACGATGTCCATCCAACGGCCGTAGTGCTTCTTCAACCTCTGGTCTTCTTGCTCCAGCCGCCCAAAGCAGCGCCGGTCGTGCCGCCTGCTCCTGCCGCCCGTGGCCGGCTGTGATGCCGCGGAGGCCTCACCGCCCCTACTACTCCCACCGCTGGCCAGGCCATCCCTCTACGCACCCACACCCCCTGTTATTCTGCGGCGACGGCAGCCTCACACCGCACCCGAACGAGTGAACCCTCATACTCCTCTACGTGTGGGCATCCACTGCCGCGTCTTCCCCGGCTCCGTGTCGTCCCCTTCCTAGGTGTAATGCCCATGATGCGGCTATATCTCCCACGTGTCGAGGCATGACTTAGAGGCATAACCGCATTGTGGTATTGTCGCAAGAAGGGTTATCTTCACACAATCCCATGTAATGAACAAGAATGGGATAACGAGATTTGGCTTACAATCGCCACTTCACACAATACATAAATTAATTCATACATCATCCAAAATCCACACATAGACCGACTACAGTCAAATCCAAATGAAAGGAAGATAACCCCAAAAGCTAGATCCCCGATCGTCCCAACTGGGCTCCACTACTGATCATCAGGAAACGAAACATAGTAACGACCACGTTCCTCGTCAAACTCCCACTTGAGCTCGGTTGCGTCACCTGCACTGGTATCGTCGACACCTGCAACTGTTTTGGTAGAATCTGTGAGTCACGAGGACTCGGCAATCTCACACCCGCGAGATCAAGACTATTTAAGCTTATAGGAAAGGATGGGGTAATGAGGTGGAGCTGCAGCAAGCAATAAGCATAGATGGTGGCTAACATACGCAAATGAGGGCGAGAAGAGAAGCAACGCAACGGTCGCGAAGCTAGAAATGATCAAGAAGTGATCCTGAAACTACTTACGTTCATGCATAACTCAAACCGTGTTCACTTCCCGGACTCCGCCGAGAAGAGACCATCACGGCTACACACACGGTTGATGTATTTTAATTAAGTCAAGTGTCAAGTTCTCTACAACCGGACATTAACAAATTCCCATCTGCCTCATAACCGCGGGCATGGCTTTCGAAAGATAATACCCTTCAGGGGTGTCCCAACTTAGCCCATTATAAGCTCTCACGGTCAACGAAGGATAAACCTTCTCCCGGGAAGACCCGATCAGTCTCGGAATCCCGGTTTACAAGACATTTCGACAATGGTAAAACAAGACTAGCAAAGCCGCCCGAATGTGCCGACAAATCCCAATAGGAGCTGCACATATCTCGTTCTCAGGGCACACCGGATTGTCCAAGCTTCCTATAGGCGAGCCCAGAGTTGCCCCTGGTGGCCACCGGCGACTGGCGGGTTGGACCAACACTCAGAGGAGCACTGGCCCGGGGGTTTAAAATAAAGATGACCCTCGGGCTCGCGAAAACCCGAGGGAAGAAGGCTTAGGTAGGCAAATGTAAAACCAAGGTTGGGCCTTGCTGGAGGAGTTTTATTCAAGGTGAACTGTCAAGGGGGTCCCATAAATCACCCAACCGCGTAAGGAACGCAAACTCAAGGAACATAATACCGGTATGACGGAAACTAGGGCGGCAAGAGTGGAACAAAACACCAGGCATAAGGCCGAGCCTTCCACCCTTTACCAAATATATAGATGCATTAATTAAATAAGAGATATAGTGATATGCCAAAATATCCATGTTCCAACATGGAACCCACTTCAACTTCACCTGCAACTAGCAACGCTATAAGAAGGGCTGAGCAAAAACGGTAACTTAGCCAAACAACGGTTTGCTAGGAAAAGATGGTTAGAGGCTTGACATGGAAATATGGGAGGCATGATATAGCAAGTGGTAGGTAGCGCAGCATGGCAATAGAGCGAACAACTAGCAAAGCAAATATAGAAGTGATTTCGAGGGTATGGTCATCTTGCCTGCAAGGTTCTCAGAGTTGTCGAAAGCTTGATCCTCGTAAGCGTACTCAACAGGTTCCTCGTTCACGAAATCGTCTCCCGGCTCTACCCACAGCAAGAACACAAGCAAAGGAACCACAATCAATCACGGGAAATGCACAAGCAACATGATGCACTACATGCATGATATGCGAGATATGATATGCGATGCGTATGCGTGCTCCGAAAGAAAAAGGATGAACAAGGCAGCAACTTGTCAAACCAAGTATGCCACTGGAAATATGAGATGATTTCGGTCGAAATCGATATAAAGATCACCGGAAACGGATGCACGGTTTGCAAATGGCAAGCAAAACAAGAATGACACGATTCTGCGATTAACAGCATGATAGCACTTAGAATACATCAAGTAACTATGCTACAGCACCCCAACATAGCAACAAAGCATATGGCAGTGATCTAGAGGAGATGCTTGACAAAAGATGAACACTGAGCTACGGCTAGATCACACCATAACAGGTTCAAACAAGCATGGCAAAAGTGCAAAAGATATCAGCTTCACAGACTTGGTGAAAATACTGAACATGGCTGAAACAGCATCAGGTAGCAATGTTCAGAGCAAGCAATCAACATGCTAAAGGAACTTATCATAGCAAAACAAGGCATGGCATGAATCTACTATATACATAGAACAAAAGTCCCTTACTGACCATGAGCCAAAAAGGCACAGAAGATATGATGGCACCCATGTAAACATAGCAAGTTTCGTTAACAGGTTTCAGACAGCAGAAAACAGAGCATGGCATTAACAGAATTATGAAAGCATCTTTGTGAGCTCTATTCACTCATCACAAAGCAATGCATGACAAAACAAGCATACCTAAAGCAAGAAGACATATTCATGAAGCTATCCATGGCAAGATCAAGTTCATAGCATGTATGGATCAACTACAACAACCTTGGCAAAATTGAATAGCATGTTAACATTCTACCAGGAACATTTTATAGCAAAAGTAGAGCAAGATTGAGAGATGCTAGGGCACTCCACAATTGCAAACAGGGGCATGTATGGATAGAGCATAACCATATGTTCAAAACATTCTTAATGAAGTATCTCAAAATAATCATGGATCTCACGGTAGCCACATGGATACATGGCAACAAAATAACAGCAGGAAAAGACTTGGCAAAATCCTAAGTCCCTGAAAACAGAAACATCACGAAGCCTAGTTTGCATGCTTGTGCTAGTCACCACATAGATCACACAAATACATGGCATACACCTCTGTAAATATGGCATGGCATAAATCAAAACACCTGTAGAGCTCATGCCCATAAGATGCACACATCAAATGCAACAAAAATAACAAAACACCAAGTTCTGATAAGTACCAGCAGTAAACATCATATAGCACACTTGCACTAGAGATTTGGGCATCAAGGTGGCCTCAAACGAGCATGGCACAATGGAACAAAATGAAGAGCATCTCGTGACGAACATTCCGATATATCATGCGCATGAAACGGAGCAGTATGCAATGAGATATGATGTGATGAACATAGCAACATAATGTGATAATTACGGGACTTGGCAGAAATATCACCTCCCGAAACAGATCTAGGGTTCGGGGCACGGACGCCGAGGTTCGCCGTGTCGGATCGGGTCAACGGAGTTGGTGCCAGAGAGGAAGGAGATGGCCGGAGCTCGGGGAGGGGGCGGCGAAGGCGCGGGAGCGCGGCGCCGGCGGGCGGCTCCGGTGCGGAACGGCGGGGCGGAGCACGACGTCGCCCGGCGGCGTTGGGCGCGCGGTGGCCGGCGAGGGATCCGGCGAGGCACCGGCGATGCGGGGCGCAGGCGACGCAGGCGACGCAGGGAAGGCGACGAGGCGGCGGGGACGCGCGAGGGCGCGGGGACACGGCGGCGTGGCGCGGGCTCGCGCGGGCCGGATCTGGGCCCCGCGGGCCGCGCGGTGGTGGGAGGCGGCGGCGACAGGTGGCGAGGCACGGTTGGACGCGGGCGGCGGCGGCGCTGACGTGGCGGCGGGGGATTGGCCGGAGTGAGGTGGCGTTGGTCGTGTCCGGCGCCGGGCGGACACGTCCGGCGGCGCGGAGGAGCGGGGCTAGGGTTTGATCTGCGCGAAAATTCTGGAGGAAGCACTTATTTATAGGTAGAGGGAGCTAGGAGACTCCAAATGGAGTGCGGTTTTCGCCCACACGATCGTGATCGAACGACCGAGAGCATGGAGGGGGCTTAGATGGGTTATTGGGCTGTTTGGAGTGGGGTTTGGCTGCAACACACAAAAGGCCTTTGCGGTTACCCGGTTAACCGTTGGAGCGTCAAACGACCTCCAAATGGAACGAAACTTGATAGGTGGTCTACCGGTGGTGTACCAAGGCCACTTGGCAAGACTCGGTCCATTCCGAGAACGTTTAACACCCGCCCATGAAAACAGACAAGAGGGGGGTGTGCCGGTGCATGTGGGAGTGTCGGATTGCAAAACGGACAACGGGGAAAATGCTTGGATGCATGAGACGAACACGTATGCAAATGAGATGCGCATGATGACATGATATGAGATGCATGACATGAACAAAATGCAAAACGAAAGACAAAAACCCAACCACGGAGGGAATATCATAACACATAGCCGAAAATGGCAAGAGTTGGAGTTGCAAATATGGAAAGTTACATCCGGGGTGTTACACTAGGCCTCGCCGTCGTCCACCGCCCTGGTGCTCTCGGCGCGGCGTGGTCAACGTGGTCAAGGAATGGCTTCCATCGGACGTGGACTGTATGTGGAGAGGCTGACAGCTGGGTCCACGGCCGCATCAAGGTAGTGCCTCCTTATTACGCGCAAAATAATTATTCCTCCACCTGACAGCGGGGACCCACCGGACGGGCCACCGTATTTCGTGAAAAAAACGTTTCCCCTAACTGCTAGGACCCACCAGCTACATCTTCACACGCAAGGAAGTGCGTCCGAAAAAAACGATTCGCCCCCCTGACTGCTGGGACCCACCAGCTACATCTTCGCACGCAAGGAAGTGCGTCTGGGCAAAAAAAACATAATGCTTCCCCCCTGACTGCTGGGACCCAGCATCTACACCTTCGCACGCAAGGAAGTGCGTCCGGGCAAAAAAACGATTCGCCCCCCTGACTGCTGGGACCCACCAGCTACATCTTCGCAGGCAAGGAAGTGCCTGACAGTCGGGACCCACCTGGTCGAAGCGTACGTAGCGTTGTCATTCTGGTTGCGAACGTGTGCGTACATATATACTGGTCGATGTAGAGGCGCGCACGTGTCGTAGTAGAGGCGCGTACGTGTCGTAGTAGAGGCGCGCACGTAGCATGTACACGTACGTACAGCGGCCAGGGTGCAAGAAAGAAAATACGGCCATGTACGTACATACGGGCAGGGTCTCGAACGCCTACTCGCGCATACGTACGGCTAGGGCTCGTGTACATGGCTGGGTCGGAACGGAGAAATAGCGTCGTCGTCGTGTTCATGGGGAGGCAATGGAATGCGTCGTGTTCATGGGGAGGCAACGAAATGCGTCGTGTTCATCGGGAGGCAACACAACGCATGGGAGCCAACCGGCTGGGTCGGAACAAAATGCGTGGTCGTGTTCATCGGGAGGGCTTGGACGGAACAGGCGATGGAAACGAGGCCTGGCGTACCGCAAAACGGAGGAAATGGCCTTGTGTTCGACCGGCCACGTTCGAAACGGGATCCTGTTCATCGGGAGGGGTCTGGCGTACTGCAAAACGGAGGAAACGGACCTCCTACGATCGAAACGGGGGTCCTGTTGATCGGGAGGGGTGTGGCGTACCGCAAAATGGAGGAAACAGACTTGTGTTGGAGCGCTACGGTCGAAACGGGGGTCCTGTTGATCGGGAGGGGTGTGGCGTACCGCAAAACGGGACTCCACGGGATACTGTTCATCTCCACCGTCGACCTCCTCCAGCCTCCACGGGCTACCGTCGACCTCCTCCAGCCTCCACGGGCTCCTGTTCATCCAGCCTCCACCGCGCGCTACTCCACCGGCTACTGTTCAACCACCCCTCCACCGTCTACTGTTCATCCAGCCCTCCACACCACGGGGTCCTGTTCAACCACCCCTCCATAGGCACCCCTCTACCGTCTACTGTTCATCCAGCCCTCCACACCACGGGGTCCTGTTCAACCACCCCTCCACGGGCACCCCTCCACCGTCTACTGTTCATCCAACCCTCCACACCACGGGGTCCTGTTCATCCAGAGGCAACGCCACCGCTCACTGTTCATCCAACCCCCCCCCCCCCGCAACGCTCACTGTTCATCCAATCGATCGTCTTCAGTTAGGAGCAGTAGGGAAGGAATCGCTCGATCGGGTTCAGTTAACAGCCATCGATCGATCGCTCGGGTTCAGTAACGCGTAGCCTGCAGTGCAATCGCTCGGGTTCAGTTAGAGCCCAACACCTCGCTCGGGTTAAGTTAGAGCCAACGCCTCGCACACACGCGCGTATGTGTACGAGAGAAACGCGCATCGCTCGGCCCCCGACCTCCCACTGTAACCGGGAACTCCCCGAAATTTTCCTCCCCCTCGCTTCTACCACGGTTTTTTCAGTCATGGACGGCCCGAAGAATGTCATGCAGCTGCGTCTCCGGCCCGCCCAGGACGAGAAGCCCATTTTCTGTCATGATTTTTTGTCATAAAAGTAGGAGCCCACCACATCTATGATGATACCGGGTTTTGTCACAATTATCGTCATAGAAGTGTCATATGTATGACAGAAAAAAAAATCGTTCGGCCCAAAATGTCACGGATGTGTCTTTTTTTTGTAGTGTTTCGTCATCGGTAGAGCTCTCCGCGCAGCACCCTAAGCGAGCTCATGAGCGCCCAAAGATCTTGACAGAGAGCAGGCCGCTCTCCATTAATTTAAACTGGAGAACGTGCCCTTCCGACAAGCTATGGGCATGAGCAAAGGTCTTCCAACCACGACAAAGGTACATGACATGGGGAGCTGGGAAATCAACATCCACCCACATGCCGCCATTCCCACAGCCCCTCATGTGCAACCTCAGAGCGCGTGGCTGTTCAAGCTCCATTTCCTGTGCAAATGGAGTAGGGAGACGAAGGTGGCCACACGGAGGTTTGTACAGCCTGATGATGAACTCTCGAGGCTGGTCTCCGACGTGACCTTCCATCAGAGGAAGAGCCGCCGGTGGAGGCGCGGCCAAAGCACCGCCCCGTCCTCCTCTCCCTCGAGCACCACAGCGACCTCGGCCTCGCCCCCTCCCTCCTCCTCTCAAGGAGGGTTCCACTACCGCGGGGTCCATAGGAGGGGGGATGCGCTGTCGAGTAGAAGCCCTCGTCACCGCCGCTGGAATACCACCACGCCCTCGTCCTCTCACCATGGCGAGTGAAGAAAGATTACAGAGGGACAAGAAGAAGCATGTGTGTACGGAAATGCACCACTCCTGCCCCCTCTTATAGAAGGATGCGGCAGGGGGCTAGCCTCTCGCTCAGGGAGTGGCCGCCCCGCTCCTCCAATGCGGCCTCCCTGCTCCTCCAGTGGCTCAGGGAATCAGGACCGACCCTCTGCTCCAACCAGTGGCGCCTGATTTTCTACCATGACACTCACCCCCGCGCTCTCTGCATACATCACCTACCCCTCCTAATGCATGGAGTACACATGGCGGGTGCGCACGAAGCAGGGGGCAAGTGGGATGGCAGTTTCCACCCCGTGATCGTGGGGCGTGGGCATCCTGCAGGCCACGATCTGAGTTTTTCCGTAATGTTGCACACGACACGCGGAAAAACCGAAAACTGGCCCGGGCTCAAGATTAATGAAGAAGCAAAGAAGACCTCAAGGGGCCAGCCTCTTCCGCACCCCTGCCTATGCACTTCTTAGGGCCTACCCCGACAATGCTCGGTAGCACGTTCGGGGCAGTCCCGGTGGCTTCTGTCGGTGCAACAAACCCTGGGTCCGTTACCCAGACTGTGCACAAGCATGGGAGCAAGATTACAGCACCAAGGTCAGGCCAAGGTATAGGAGATCGAGATCTTCAAAGGACCAGCATGCAGATCAAGAGGACCAAGACCAAGCGAGAGAAGTAAGAAACCACCAGGAGAAAAGCCTCCCTTGCCGGGCAGGCGAGCTTGGCGAGGACGGGGCCGCCCCCGGAAGGAAACCCCCAAGACATCTCGGCAGGGCCTGCCGGGACTCACGGAGGCAGGGCCACCTCACTACGCTACTTCACCTCAACGCACGTCATCGATCGATGCGGTGTCAAGCGGCAAAGTGACTAAGTGGCAGCCATTCGCCACATGGCGGCCTCTTTCTACAGGAAATACCTACAGACGACACTCGTCCTGCGACGTGTCAAACGAGCAGGCGCGAAGCTGGCAAAATAGCCCGGTAAGGCTTGCCGGGCAAACAACGATGTGACGTTGAGCGGCGCATTTAATGCGCTCTGTCAGCGTGCATAGTTAGGTATGATAGCACTGTTTTCTATCTTATCAGTGCATAATGACTGATTTGCCATTGTGGTGACCCCTTAATCTATAAAAGAGGCCCGTGGCAACTGTAGAGAGGGTTAGAAGTTTAGACACCCACACATTCATACGCGCGTAGCCACTATCGCCCCAAGGCTACCCTACCGGGCAAGTGTACTACGCTCCACCACCATTCTTCCACCATCAATCCACCAAAGCAGGAGTAGGGTTTTACGCCTCGCGGCGGCCCGAACCTGGGTAAAACTTCTCGTGTGATCTCTGTCGTGCTGCCCCACGCTCTTCTGCTCTTTGTGTAACGTGTCATCCCCCCCGCCGAACCAGCATGGGACCTTTGGTCCCATAGGTGGCTGTGGTTTCCCGCGACAATTCGCCTCCGCGATCAGATCGTAGAAACTTTATTTAAATGTTACGATGATTCTCCACTTCACTCTGAAATTCTTTGAACTTTTCAAACATTTAAGAATTGTGTTTCATCAAGTAGATATACCCATACCAACTCAAATCATCTGTGACAGTGAGAAAATAACGATACACGCCGCATGCTTTAACACTCATCGGACAGCATACATCGGTATGTATTATTTCCAATAAGTCATTAGCTCGCTCCATTGTCCCGGAGAACGGAGTTTTAGTCATCTTGCCCATGAGGCATGGTTCGCAAGTATCAAATGATTCATAATCAAGTGATTCCAAAAGTCAATCTGCATGGAGTTTCTTCATGCGTTTTACACCAATATGACTTAAACGGCAGTGCCACAAGTATGTTGCACTATCATTATCAACTTTGAATCTTTTGGCATCAATATTATGGATATGTGTATCACTACGATCGAGATTCAATAAACCATTCACATTGGGTGTATGACCATAGAAGGTTTTATTCATGTAAACAGGACAACAATTATTCTGTGACTTAGATGAATAACCGTATTGCAATAAACATGATCTAATCATGTTCATGCTCAACGTAAACACCAAATAACATTTATTTAGGCTCAACACCAATCCTGAAGGTAGAGGGAGTGTGCGACAGTGATCATATAAATCTTGGAAACACTTCCAACACACATCGTCACCTCACACTTAACTAGTCTCCATCTATTCTGCAACTCCTATTTCGAGTTACTAATCTTAGCAACTGAACCGGTATCAAATACCCAGGGGCTACTACGAGCAGCAGTAAGGTACACATCAATAACATGTATATCAAATATACCTTTGTTTACTTTGCCATCCTTCTTATCTGCCAAGTATTTGAGGCAGTTCCACTTCCAGTGACCATTTTCTTTGAAGTAGAAGCACTCGGTTTGAGGCTTGGGTCTAGCTTTGGACTTCTTCACGGGAGCGTCAACTTGCTTGTTGTTATTCTTGAAGTTTCCTTTCTTTTCCTTGCCCTTTTTCTTAAAACTGGTGGTCTTGTTAACCATCAACAGTTGATGCTCTTTCTTGATTTTTTACCTCCGCCGATTTCAGCATCGCAGAGAGCTTGGGAATTGTTTTCGTCATCCCTTGCATATTATAGTTCATCACGAATCTCTAATAGCTTGGTGATAGTGACTGGAGAATTATGTCAATCACTATCTTATCTGGAAGATTAACTCCCACTTGATTCAAGCGATTGTAGTACCCACAGATTCTGAGCACATGCTCACTCATGTTTGATTGAACTACGTCGGTATTTCCCCAAAGAGGAAGGGATGATGCAGCACAGCAACGGTAGGTATTTCCCTCGGTGATGAGATAAAGGTTATCGAACCAGTAGGAGAACCACGCAACACCACATAAATAGCTCCTCCACACAAAGAACAAATACTTGCAACCCGACGTAAGAGAGGGGTTGTCCATCCCTCATGGGTAAAAAGATAGGTAAAATTGTAGTAGATTGGATAAATAGATCTCGCAGGAACGCGAGATAAAATAAATAGATAAAAATTGCAGCAAGGTATTTTTGGATTAATAGATCTGAAAATAAAAGCGAAAAAATAGATCTCAAAGGCAAATATGATAAAGAAGAGACCCGGGGGCCGTAGATTTCACTAGTGGCTTCTCTCTAGAAAAATAGCATACGGTGGGTAAACAAATTACTGTTGGGCAATTGATAGAACTTCAAATAATCATGACGATATCCAAGCAATGATCATTATATAGGCATCACATCCAAGATTAGTAGACCGACTCCTGCCTGCATCTACTACTATTACTCCACACATCGACCGCTATCCAACATGCATCTAGTGCATTAAGTTCATGGAAAAACAGAGTAATGCAATAAGAATGATGACATGATGTAGACAAGATCTATTTATGTAGAAATAGACCCCATCTTGTTATCCTTAATGGCAACAATACATACATGTCGGTTCCCCTTCTGTCACTGGGATCAAGCACCGTAAGATCGAACCCATCACAAAGCACCTCTTCCCATGGCAAGAAAAATCGATCTAGTTGGCCTAACTAAACCAAAGATTCGAAGAAGAAATACGAGGCTATAAGTAATCATGCATATAAGAGATCAAAAGACTCAAATAACTTTCATGGATAAAAAGATAGATCTGACCATAAACTCAAAGTTCATCGGATCCCAACAAACACACCGCAAAAAGAGTTACATCAAATAGATCTCCAAGAGACCATTGTATTGAGAATCAAACGAGAGAGAGGAAGCCATCTAGCTACTAACTACTGACTCGTAGGTCTACAATGAACTACTCATGCATCATCGGAGAGGCACCAATGAGGATGATGAACCCCTCCGTGATGGTGTCTACATTGGATCTGGTGGTTCTAGAACTTGCGGCGACTGGAACTGATTTTCATCGACTCCCCTAGGGTTTCTTGAATATTGGGGTATATATAGAGCAAAGAGGCAGTGCGGGAGGCCACCGAGGTGGGCACAACCCACCTGGGCGGGCATGGGCCCCCAGGCGCGCCCTGGTGGGTTGTGCTCCCCTCAGAGCACCCCCTCAGGTACTTTCTTGGCCCAACAGGTGTCTTCCGGTCTAGAAAATCCACAAAAAGTTTCGCTGCATTTGGACTCCGTTTGATATTGATTTCCTGCGATGTAAAAAACAAGTAAAAACACCAATTGGCACACTGCACTATGTCAATAGGTTAGTCCCAAAAAATGATATAAAATTGCTATAAAATGATTGTAAAACATCCAAGAATGATAATATAACAGCATGGAACAATCAAAAATTATAGATACGTTGGAAACGTATCCCTCACTGGCTGAGATATTCTCCTCCATCTTGTAAGCAAAGTACTTGCACTGGTACGCGTCGGTGCTATACAAACGGTTTTTAACCCCTTTCCGCGACGGCATTTGGAACCGTCGCCTAGTGAGTGACGACGATACGGAGACCCTTCCCACACGACCCAGAAACCATCGGGGATAGGGAGCCTTGATGCATACAGTTGTCCCTATATAACCGTTTCCGATATCTCGAATATCCCAAATGCTTCATCCTTGCTACTCGTTTGTGCTCGCATTGCCATCGCAGTCGGAGTTTTGTGGTTTTACCTAAAACCAGGCAGATTCTAGGCACGGGAGTTTTCCAGGCAGATTCTAGGCACGGGAGTGTTACGATGCCTGGCACATCACAAATAGTTCATGATTATAAACCGTGTACGATAGGTAGAAAATCACACACATTTAGTTTTCCCGCACCGTATGTGATGGTGTCTGACGTCACACACGCTTTGCAAATGGCAACTGTGTGCATTGTTACACACGTTTCCTCTCCGTGAACCGTGTCGGATTATGACGTATATCGCACATGATGTGCCTTATTAACCGTGTGCGTCGTAATGACCTGCACACCATAATTTTGCCCTAATTTAATTGCTACTATTTAAAATGTACCTAATTTAAACTTGAAAGTAGGCTATAGATTTATTCATATCCATCAGGTTCAAACAACCAATGCATTATTCGATTCACAGGTACATATGTTTAAGAAATACATAAGCACCAAATAAAGAATGATGAATCAGGGTTCTATACTTGTACTATTGCAGATGGTAAAGAAAGAGGCGACAGACATTCCGGTTGCTGAACAAGGTGAAGCGGAATGGCCCTATTGTGCTCTCCTAGATGCAGAAGGCATGCAGGACTCTAGTCCAACCCCTTGTGATGGCCGGCCGCCAATCATGTAGTTTGAGAGGTAATCTTGAGTAAGCTGTTTCAGGATCCACTGCAAAAGAAAAAAGATTCATACATTGTCATCTAATACAACTCATTACGGGCAGTAAAAAGAAGGCTACAGGGTTCTTACTTACCATCTTGCAGTTCACTGTTGTCTTGCATAAAGTGTAAACAAATAGTTCGATTGACGTCTTTTGACCCATTTTAATAACAATCTCTATCAGTTTCCTCCCTTGATGTTGGTTCATGAATATCTCATTGCCCCATATGCAGAAAGGGTCGAAGTGTGGATCTTTGGCAATGATATATGTACCTAAAAGCACCAAGTTAATATTAGAAGCTAAACAACAATTGAAAAATGATGTAGTACAACACTCCCTCCATCCCATTATATAAGATTTTATTACATGTATATCTAGACATCATCAGAACATTAAGGTAACACTCTTCCTTGTTGCTATGTAGCCTGGGATTGCATATTTAGTCATTCAGTACAATGCATGTTGCTATGTAGCCTCAGATATATTAAATATGGCTCTAGTTAACCTACTGATAAATGGGTTATAGATATATTCAGTGAAATGTCCAATTCGACGATTAATCCCTTATCAGTCCCCGGGCTATATGGTACCAGCTACCGATATCCTTAATAGTGAGTACATATAAGCAATGCGATGAAACTAACCTCGATGGAAAACAACATTGTTATTGTCATGTATGAGTACATATAAAGGCATGTTAAGCACAACAGGATAAACATCAACCAAATATATCCATGGTAGACAACATAATCTACAAATGATAGCTTGAGTGTCCAGGCTTAAGCACGCCAATTAAGCAAAACAAGAAGTGGAAAGGTGTGTTAACTGCATCAGGCATAACATTTAAAAACATGCAAATAGTCATTCAAACTGGTATTGTGCGGGTTTAAAGTACACTAGTTATTGTTAAAAAACGAAAAGGCATGTTAACTGCAATATCCTTAACAGCAACCAAATATCATAATTCATAGTGGTATTGTTGAAACCGTTATTGATGAATTTGAACTGCACGGCAAATAGTTGCACATATAGAGCATCACATTGTGAAGAACTGAAATAAACAAGTCATAAGGCCATCTCTAGCCGATCCTTTAAAAGTTAAAGGACTAAAACCCTTAGTGGATATATATATACTCCAGCAATTTTTGGCCTTTTCTAGTCGATCCCCTAAACTTAACGTTGTAAGCTTCAATTTGATCAAGTTCAAAGCAGGTTCAACCTAAAGTAGCATGCATTCGAACATAAACATAGATAGTTTTGCATAACCGAACATAAAACATAAATTTAAACTAAGCTAAACTACTTTCGGTCGAAGTAGAGGTCGAGCCAATCCTTCCTCGTCATGTACGGTGTGCCGCGAGCCGGGTCCGGGCCGGTGCCGTCGTCGGGGTCGTTGGGGAAGACACTCCTCCACTCATCGACATCGATCTACTCATCCTCGGGGCCCACCTCGACGCCCTCCGTGCCGCCGCCTTTGACCTCGTCATCGGAGGAGAGCGCGATAACCTCGCCGCCCTCCGCGCCGCCGTCCTCGCCGCCTTCGACCTCGTCATCGGAGGAGAGCGCGATAACCTCGCCGCCCTCCGCGCCGGCAAAGATCGCCCGCTCCGCCTCCACGAGCGCCGGGTGCCGCCGGCGGAGCTCTTGCATGTAGGCCGTCGGTGGCCTCGGCCTTGAGGTGCTCCCACGCGTCGTGGTCCTCCCGCGCCATAGCCGAGCTCACCACCCCTGGCTCCGGCGGAACGAGGTCGACCGGACGTGTGCCGAAGGAGAAATTGAGCCTAGCCGCCGCGCCGTGGTAGTGAACCTACCAGCGGTCATACTCCATGGCCGTGAGCTCGGCCGTGTGGAAGCTACCGAGCCATCAGCGGGTGTGGGTCTCCCAGTCTGTAATCTCGGGGACCCACGTCCCCCACCGCCGCTACCGGACCCCAAGGTAGGACCTCGTCGGCTGTCGGGTCCGAGGGAGGACGGGGAAGTCCTCGAACCGGTGTAGGGGCGCGGCGGCGGGTGGATCGGGGGACCGGTGACGGCGGATCGATCCCGCGGAGGACGACGGGGACACCTCAGCGGCCACCTCGCCGGAGTCAATCGAAAAGGTCGCGATAAACCTCTTTTTGGCCATTGGCTCCTCGAGCTCCCCGACACACAGGCAGAGGTTGAGGATGGAGGCGCCGGCGATGGCGGCGACCTGCCAATGGTTTCGAGGCTGGTGTGTGTCTGTGTGAGCAGAGGTTTTGGGGAGTGTGTGGTGTGTCTGGAGGGGGGCGGGGGGAGCAAGGTGGTGTTTGAGGAAATACGGCGGCAAATGAAAATTTTACTAGGCGGGAGTAACAAGGCAGGGCTACTAAAAATTTGGATCAAGGGCGAGCAGATATTTTTGAGATTGCGAGGGATGCAGAGGCGGGAGTAAAATGCCGGGGCTACTGAAAATTTGCATCAAGGGACTGAAGCAGAGCGGGAGTAACAGACATCGCACATGGTCCACACATACTAATCGTGTGCTATCAAACATTAAAACCTTCCAGGCGGTAGATATTTTCGAGATTACGAGGCAGTAATATTTTCGAGATAGCGAGGGATGCAGAGGCGGGAGTATTTGGGGAGCGAGCTAGTGTGCTTGACACACCGGCTGTGGACTGTAGCCGACACACCTTCTCGCGTAAGCCATAGGCGTACTATACACCGACGGTGCTCCAGGATATTTTGTACTACATCTCACACGGTTGGTGATAATAAACTGTGTGGGATCTACTTGATTTTTCATCTTGATTTGAATTGCATAATGGGGTCACATCGGCAATGGATGGTGTTTGAATTGCTAGACCTTTTATCTGCAGTGCACATGCAACTATATGTGTGTCATAAAAGAATTGGCATCATTCAGGGTTCGTTTGGACATTTTGTACATTAAACTGGTTTTCTAGCCATTTCAGGTGCACAATTCAAAATTAAACTACATGCACATGCTCCGGTGCATATAAATTGGTTGAAAAATCAAATATGTGTCCTTGGGTGCATGCTTAGGTCCCATGCAAGAAATGGGAATTAATTTCAAACACGAGGGCACTGTTGATTGCCGGCAAAACGTTGAGATACCTGGTTTTTAAATTCTAGTAAATCCAAAACTCGTCTGAAATTCATGAAACTTGGCATGGTATCATGGAGCGCATCAACATGCCGTGGTAAAAAAATTGACCCATTTGGGGCAGGTTTGGGTATAAGCTTCTCACAAACCAGAGCTTCTCACAACAAGCCTGATGGTTTCGTTACGGAATGTGCCACCTTTGGGGACGAAACGATATCCGTTGCCTCTTATTGCTTTCCAAAATTTTCTAGTGTCAACATAGAACAACAGGAGTGTTGTGTTAAGTTTTGGACATTTTTATACATTAACTGGGTTTTCTGGTCATTTTATGTGCATAATTCAAATTTGAAATACATGCACATGCTCCAGTGCATATAAATTGGTTGAAAAATCAAATATGTGTCCTTGGGTGCATGCTTAGGTCCCATGCAAGAAATGGGAATGAATTTCAAACACCAGGGCACTGTTGATTGCCAGCAAAACGTTGAGATACCTGGTTTTTAAATTCTAATAAATCCAAAACTCGTCTGAAATTCATGAAACTTGGCATGGTATCATGGAGCGGCACCCGACATGTCGTGGTAAAATAATTCCCATTTGGGGCAGGTTTGGGTATAAGCTTCTCACAAACCAGAGCTTCTCACAACAAGCCTGATGGTTTCGATAGGGAACGTGCCATCTTTGGGGACGAAACGATATCCGTTGCCTCTTATTGCTTTCCAAAATTTTCTAGTGTCAACATAGAACAACAAGAGTGTTGTGTTAACTTTTGGAATTTTTCAGGGTTCGTTTGGACATTTTTATACATTAACTGGGTTTTCTAGGCATTTTATGTATATAATTCAAATTTGAAATACATGCACATGCTCCAGTGCATATAAATTGGTTGAAAAATGAAATATGTGTCCTTGGGTGCATGCTTAGGTCCCATGCAAGAAATGGTAATGAATTTCAAACACCAGGGCACTCTTGATTGCTGACAAAATGTTGAGATACCTGGTTTTTAAATTCTAGTAAATCCAAAACTCGTCTGAAATTTATGAAAATTGGCATGCTATCATGGAATAGCACCCGACATGCTGTGGTATTTTTCATGTCCATTTTGACAGAAGGCGCACTCGAATAACATCCAACAAAGGCATTTTGAAAAAAACTGCCACTTCAATATCTCAAACGTTTGTATAATTAAAACCGTGTGCGTTCTGTTAACCATTCACGTGATGCCACGTGTCTTGGTTTTAATGGCTATAGGAGGTGCCGTGCGGACAGCTGCTTGACTGAATGAGAGGCGTGCGAGGGCAGTACGATGCGCAGGCTCACCATGAAGCGTGCAAGCTGTTCAACGCAGGATCTGTGCATCTCTTCAACGCAAACGGTTCAGATTACGGTATGCAAATTAAAGCCAGACTTCAGCGCTAAGCCAAGAGACACTGCGATTTGTCAAAATATGCAGCTAAAAATCAATAGCACTATCTAATTTTTGCAACTAAAATTCAGTAATTAAGCATAGATTTCATTCATAGATTAAGCAGTCGTTCTCACCGGGAAGCAAGACAGCCTTGGACCGCCGCTCGCCTCGCTCCCACTGGTCAGTATTAATGGCGCAGTCGAGCCATTAATGTTTATAACGATAATCACATTGAATGCCTAGATCTGCATCTCTCAAATATTACTTTGAACTCCTACTGAGGGACCTTACCGGAGATTACACTTGCCAGGTTCTTTCTTGCCAGAGCAAAGGTGATGAGGGTACTGAGGTTGAACACGCATTTAATTAGGAAAGATGAATGGTATGTTGATCAGAGCCGGCAGGTACTGCAAAATGGACGAGGCTCTAAAAAAGCTAAACTTCGTATTGGAAGAGCATATGGCAAAGCAATTGGAAGTCATTGTGTCAAACCCATACATGACTTGCCAGCGGCTGATCCCCTTTCAGAAATGACGATGTTTGCAATGTTTGAATTTATGCGTTGTAATCTTTGAATTTGAACCTTGCAATATTAATGGTATTTGTTATATAACATAATTGGATGTTTTGTCTAATCGATACATGGGCATCCTGATGCAATGTTTGAATTTGGGCGCACTCTGCCAGCGGTTGGGCGTGCGCACGATCACGTCGGGGGCCCCATATGCATGCGGTTGCGCCGCGCGCGTTGCCACGCGATGTAGTTACGTGCGGCACGATGGAGTTACGCACTGCAAATTAGAACTGCCATCAGGGCATGCCGATATTCCTGGTCGTCCGGCTTCCCCTTTAATTCCCATGGCCATTATAACCTTAGTCTCTTCAACCATTCGATCGCACCCCACAACACAACAAGCACACCCACGACGACACATAGAGAGGGGATGTCTAGCGGTGCTCCAATGGAGTTCGGCGAGCATAGAGTGGAGACCCATGCGAGGGAGACGGATCTCTCGGTAGTGTACACCATCGACCCGGCCATGGTGGACGACTACATCAACAGAGTTGCTTGCTTGAGACAAGTACAAGGTGGTCGGCATCGACCACCAGTACACCGTCGGTCGTCCCGGCATAGATCAGAAGGTTGTCGTCGCCCAGTTGTGCGTGCGCCATCATGTCCTCATCTACCACTACTACATGGCCACAGAGCCTTGCGACCGTTTCAACAGGTTTGTCAACAGCACCGACTACAAGTTCGCCACGGTGGAAACCACCAACGATGTAAAAGCGCTCAGGGTTACGAGCTTGGCCTGCAAGAACCTTGTCGAAATCCGTGAGCACTATAGGGTCTGGGGCAGCATGAAGAAGGACTCCCTAGTTGAACTTGCCTCGACCATCATCGACCCCTACTACGAATAGATGAAGCAGGATGCCTAGAGAACAAGTCCCGTATCCTGGCACAGGGCCTGGATGCGGCAACTGGATGAACCTCACCTCAGGTTCGCGGCCAAGAGCGTGTACACATGCTACGAGATGCACAGGCGGATCGTTGACATGAGGAAGTGCCTCGTTACCTAGATCGACGAGCCCGGATCGAGCCACAAGCAGAGCAAGCGTCACAAGAAGTAGATGATGATCAGATGATCGTTTATGCTAGTTAATCATGCATTTAATATATAGTTTACTTTATTGGTGTGTGGAAATGCCATGTGTGTAGTAGCCACCTATGTAATTATGCATGTAATAGTTTACTTTGGTGTGTGCAAATGCCATGGTTGTAGTAGCCACCTATGTAAGTGGATGTTTAATTTGGTTATTCAACCATGTCCTTATAAGTGTGTGTATATATATGTTATTGTTCTGTATGCAATCCCATCGCACAACACACACACGTCATATTAGCAGCAACCGTCTGTGTTATTATCGGTCTTCGCACACATTTCTGATTACAGACCTGTTTGTCGCGTATCACACACATCTTGTCATATTCAACCGTTTCTGTTCTCTTGTCTCAACACAAATAGTTCATCCGAGTGAACTGCATGCCATATATCGCACACACCTTGATCTGGCTGACCGTTTCTTTTGTGTTGCCTAATCACAAACAGTTCATCCGAGTGACTCGTATGATGTATATCGCACACACCTTCATCTAGCTGCCCGTTTCTTTTGTTCCTCCTCATCGCAAACAGTTAATTGAACTGAACAGTATGCCCTGCATCGCACACGCAACTAAAATCTGAACCGTGTTTGATGCATCCGTCATCACAAACGTTTTTCACCTTTTTGACGGGTTTTTTACACCATCGTTTGCGATTATTGCATCGCACACAGTTTTGTCGAAGGGTCTCTAATCATAGTGTCACGTTAGCAGCATCCTCTAGTAGTGTTGTCAGAGGTCTCATACCTCTCAACACGGGCATGAGCCTGAAATACCAATTTTATCTCTTGAAACATCTCATATATTCCATGGCATTCAAAACGTCTTTGGAGCCCCGATTCTAAGCCGTAAAACATGGCGCACTAAACTATCAAGTAGTCATCAAATCAAGCTTGCCAAACATTCATAACATATGCATCAGCTCCTGCAACAGGTCTGTCACCTAGCGGTGCATCAAGGACATAATTCTTCTATGCAGCAATGAGGATAATCCTCAAATCACGTACCTAGTCCGCATTATTGCTACCATCATCTTTCAACTTAGTTTTCTCTAGGATATCAAAAATAGGGGAGCTACAACGCGAGCTATTGATCTACAACTTAGTACAACATAATTTGCAAATGCTATCAGGACTAAGTTCATGATAAATTAAGTTCAATTAATCAAATTACTAATGAACTCCCACTTAAATAAACATCCCTCAAGTTATCTAAGTGATTCATGATCCAAATCAACTAACCCATTTTCGATCATCACGTGAGATCGGGTAGTCGTCAATGGTGAACATCTCTATGTTGACCATATCTACTATAGACTCACGTTCGACCTTTCGGTCTCTAGTGTTCCGAGACCATGTCTGTACATGCTAGGCTCGTCAAGTTTAACCCAAGTATTTTGCATGTGCAAAACTGTCTTACACCTGTTGTATGTGAACGTAGAGTCTATCACACCTGATCATCACGAGGTGCTTCGAAACGACGAACTTTGGCGATGGTGCATACTCGGGGAGAACACTTTATCTTGAAATTTAGTGAAGGGATCATCTTATAATGCTACTGCCGTTCTAAGAAAAATAAGATGCATGAAGGATAAACATCACATGCAGTCAAAATATGTGACATGATATGGCCATCATCATCTTGTGCTTTTGATCTCCATCTCCAAAGCACCGTCATGATCTCCATCGTCACCGGCTCGACACCTTGATCTCCATCGTTGCGTCGGAGTCATCTCGCCAAGTATTGCTTCTACAACTATTGCTAACGCATAGTGATAAAGTAAAGCAATTACATGGCGCTTGCACTTCGTACAATAATTAAGAGACAACCCTAAGGCTCCCGCCGGTTGTCGATATAACGAAACATGATCATCTCATACAACAACGTGTATCACATCACGTCTTGACCATATCACATCACAACATGCCCTGCAAAAACAAGTTAGACGTCCTCTACTTGGTTGTTGCAAGTTTTACGTGGCTGCTACGGGCTTCTAGTAAGAACCGTTCTTACCTACGCAAAAACCACAACGGTGATTTATCAAGTTTGCTATTTTAACCTTCTTCAAGGACCGGCCGTAGTCAAATTCGGTTCAATTAAAGTAAGTGAAACAGACACGCGCCAGCCACCTTTATGCAAAACAAGTTGCATGTTAGTCGGTGGAACCGGTCTCATGTACGTGGACATGTAAGGCTGGTCCGGGCCACTTCATCCCACAATGCCGCCGAATCAAAATAAGACATTGGTGGTAAGTAGTATGACCATCACCGCCCACAACTCCTTTGTGTTCTACTCATGCATATCATCTATGGATAGACCTGGCTCATGATGCCACTGTTGGGGAATGTTGCATGTAAAATTAAAAAAATTCTACGCACACGCAATATCTATCCATGGAGATGCATAGCTACGAGAGGGGGGAGCATCTTCATACCCTTGAAGATCGCTAAGCGAAAGCGTTTATCAACGCGGTTGATGTAGTCATACACCTTCGCGATCCGTCCCGATCAAGTATTGAACATACGACACCTCCGTGTTCAGCACACGTTCAGCTCGATGACGTCCTCGCCTTCTTGATCTAGCAAGAGCGGCGAAGTAGTAGATGCGATCTGGCAGTGATGCGGAGCATCCCACGGTCATCCCCATGGACCTACCTATGTCTCCTACAACACCACTTGGACCAATGACAAGAGCTCGAGCAAAGGCTATCGAAGATAAGGTGAACTCGCTCCTCTCTGAACTACCACTTTCTACATATGAGACATGGCTACAACCTCAAGCGGAGACCCTATGTGTGATCAGGTACTTGGAGGAAAGCCACGGGATAGCTACACCCAACGGACAAGACGGCGAGGACACCAAGTACAAGGAACAAGAAGAAGAGCTGCCAGCAAATCCCCAACCACTGGACGACCGACACCTCTCGGATGTCCAACGCCTGAAGCTTCAGTCAGCCTGGCAAGCCCAGCGAACGCTACAGTGGCCAGACGACCGACGCGCACCGGACGACCGACACCTCCCAGCGCCCGGATGACCGTGACCGCCAGTCCAGAACCAAAACGTCAGAAGTATCGTGGCCACCGGACGATCGACGCCTTGGACGTCTGACCCCGACCGAACATCCGACGCCACCTGATCAGAACCGAAATGTCGGACTTCCAACAAGTACCGGACGTCCGAGCCCCTTTGAGACGCCGGACGACCGGTAGCTGTCGGACGTCCGACACCTGTGCGTGCACCGCGTGTTGGGCCGAAGCCCACTTACCTTTCGTGACACTAGACTATATATACTCCTCCTTCTCCCTCTTATTAGGGTCAGCAATGGTATAGCTCATTTGAGAGATAGAGCTTTGCTCATCCACTTGATCCCCTTCTCCATCGGAGTTCACGACCTCTACGGAGAAGATCCCCCAAGTGGATTCAAGACCTCTCATGGGAAGACCCTTCAAGACCTCCTCACGGAGAAGAACTTGCTACTTGTATAGTCCTTTGTTGATCATGGATCATGTATCTCTTTGTGTTTCGAGGATCTAGCACATGTGTAATCGAATCTTGTTGGTTTGAGTGATTTATCTCCTCGTGTTTTCCCCGTTTTCTTCACGTTCATCACGGGATCCGCTCCAAACGTGAAAGATCGGGCATCTAGGGTTCTACCCTACATCATCTTGGATCAGAGCCAGCTTGCTCATGATCTTGGTATCATGAGCCACGTTGATCATGATTTTGGTGCCCTCCCACTTTGTTTTCTAGCCTAATTTTGTTGATTTCGTCCTAATCTCGAAAATCCCCACAAAAATAGCCCCCAATTTTTTTTGTGATTTGTTGGTGTGATGAAGTTTTGTTGGATTTTATCCGTGGATTTGCTTTGCCTCGAGTGGATCTAGCTTTTCCCCATCTCCATCCACAAAAACTCCCAAATTCGACCAATTTTGCCACCTCCAGCTCGAAAATTTGAGTTCATCCCGTGCCTGAAATCGCCCAGGCACCGGACGTCCGACAGCGACCGAACGTCTGACGAGTACCTGTCGTCCGACCACCACTAGACGTCTGATGTTCCCTGACGAAACTGAAATTTTGCACCCGAAAATTTTCAGCCACCGCCCACACTTCTGCATTGCCACTCCATTACCACTTCCGCATACGCACTGGCATACCACCACCGCTTTCCGCAACCACCATCGCTTACCCATCACACACATCGACAAATTTTGACACTTTTGGTCTTTGAGAACTTGAGTTGCGGTTTCCGTTTCCTAACATTTTTCGGCTACTTAGGGACGGTTCGACTTCGACATCACCGCCGCTCATCTTCGTCATCGATATCGACCTTGTCATCACATTGACACCTCAACCATAAGCAAGGACGGTAACCTCGACGACACTTCATGTACTCCTTGCCATTACATTGATAACCCCATAGCCCATTTTTGCGTATCTTTCCTATCGAGACTAGTAATTTGAGTATTGCCGGCAACTTTACTTGTGCACATTAGTGATCATTGCATATATCATCATATTGGTGTCCATATCTTGGTATCACCTCTTGTGTCACAAGGTTGTCATAGCTTATACAAAATTTCTAGCTTGGTTCATGAATTTTTGCATAAGTGGCCATCAAAAGAGCTCAAAAGAGAAAGAGCCAAACAAGCTTTTAAGCAAACGAAAAGGATAAAAAAAGAGCTTTTAAGCAAGAACCATAGCATCATACTACATTAAGATTGTCATACTCGATCATCTTGGATCATACCACCGAAACATCATACATATCGCATACTTTGGATAGAAGTTGTTGCATTTTTGCTTAGTAGGTTGTGCACAAGTCTCGTATCCGCCTATTGTACAATCGTACTAGCGTCTCTCTAGTGTTGTGCAACAAGAGCATTTTCCGTGGATTCCACATTTTTAGCTCATTTTTGGTTGCACGACCCCATTTATCCGTCCGTGTGTGTGTTTCCGTGTGCCACATATTGCTATTGGTCTACTTGTTGCATTTGCAAATTGCGAATCTTTTTCAACATTATTGAGTCTTACTAACTCTTCACATCAAATTTTGTAACACCATCCTCACCAAGCTCCACCAAAGGCTTTATTTGTGTAGGTGTGAGAACCAACAAGAATTGGTACCAATTGTGCTATTTCCTTGTTACACTATTGAGTGATCATTGATCCATCTTCAACTTCGTTCAAGGTACATTTGGTATAGTTCTTCTCTTTCTCCCACTCACATATTTGCTTGAAATGATGGATAGGCCAAGTACTTCTACCAACCCACTCTTCATCGAGCAAGATGACGACCCAAACACCTACGTCACCAAGAACCACCTCTTCGGTGCACAATGAGCTTTACATCAAGAACAACAAGCATTGAGTGACCGCATCGACAATCTCGCCACTGACTTGCGCCTCTCCGAGCAACGTACAAGAGACTACTTCAACAACAAGCTCGATGAACAAAAACAAGAGAACAAAGCAAGAATGGACGAGATTCGTGCCTTGTTGGTCAGCCGCTCTTCTACCACTTTGTCATCTTCAAGACGGAGCCGCTCGAGTCGACACTCCGACGACACCATCTCTGGCTCAAGTACACCGACATCGAACACTCTTCGACGGGCCACGCGCCAAGACCATCAAGCAAACCGCAATCTTCTACACGGCACCGATCCTCAAGAGCAACTTCTAGCGCAAGAACATCGACATCGTCAAAATCAAGCTACCTTTGCGCAAGCACAAGAACGGCAACGCTTACGCCAACAAGAGGAAGAGCGCGCACGCCAACATCAAGAGGAGCAAGATGTCGAAGCTCTCCGACTGCGTGAAGCACAAGCCCTTGAGGCGGAACGCACCCTCCTCAACACCAATCATGTCGTCGTTGCACGCACTCGACATACGTGCGAGCAATAAGAAGCACTTCGCGATGAAGTTCAAGAGAGGATCTATCAAGCACGCTTGCACCAAAAAGTTCCACAAGCTCCTCCTCAAGCTAGTCATGAACAACAAGCGCAACAAGAACCACAAGTTCGCCAAGAGCAACATGACAATGGGAATCCTCTATGCCAAGAGCAACTTCAAGTTGACAACCCTCCATGTCAAGGACGTCATCACCCTTCACGCCAACACAACGAAGAACAATGCTATGGCAAGCTCAAGTTCACCATGCCTAAGTTCACCGGAAGCAATGATCCAGAAGAGTACCTTTCATGGGCATTGAAGGTTCACAAAATCTTCCGTTTGCACAACTATGAAGAAGAGAAGAAGATCGCCATGGCATCCCTTGAGTTCCAAGACTATGTCCTCATTTGGTGGGAGCAAGTCATTGAGCGCCGCGAGGCAAGAGGTGAACCACCCATCACAACTTGGGCGCAAATGAAGGATGTCATGCGAGCACATTTTGTGCCAACCTACTACAACCGCGACCTCTTCAAGAAACTCCAACTCCTCAAGCAAGGAACAAAGAGCATTGAAGAGTACTACAAGGAAATGGCAATTGCCATGATAAGAGCCAATGTCACGAAAGATGATGAGCAAACGATGGCACGTTTCTTGAATGGACTCAATCATCCTATCAAGAAGATCACCGACTTCCAGCCCTACTCCAACCTCATCGAGCTCGTGCATCAAGCTACAAAGGCGGAACGTCAAGTGCAAGATGACTTCAAGTACGCCAAGTTTTCTTCAGAGACCTACGGCTCCTCCTACAACCATGATTCAATGACTACACCAACTTCTACCTCCACCAAACCTTCTCCAAGCAACGGCGACAAGTCAAGTTACAAGAAAACTTCGACATCTTCAAGTCGTCCTCCTACTTCAAGCAACTTCAAGCCGAGAGCTTCATCATCATCTAATCCAACCGATGAGACCATCAAGACAAGTTTAATCAAGTGTTTCACATGCGGCGGCCGAGGCCACAAGTCCTTTGAATGTACCAACAAGCGCACCATGATCCTCAATGATGACGGAACCTATGACTCCATGAGTGAATAGGAAATGGAAGCTCTTGAGCAAGTGGCCATGCATCGTCAAGTGAACGAAGATTAAGATGATCAAGTCTTTTGTGACGAAGATTCGAGCCCCTCTCTCGTTGTCTCCAAGGTCTTGACACTTCAACATCATCAAGACGAAGACCAAAGATGCCATATCTTCCACACCAAGGTGGGAATCAATGGATGGTCTGTGAAGGTCATCATCGACGGAGGGAGTTGCCATAACTTTGCAAGTGAAGAACTATGCTCCAAGCTCCAATTGGTCAAGATGAAGCACCCGCATCCCTACAAGGTCCAATGGCTTAGCGACTCCGGCACTATTCAAGTCGAGCACATGGTTCAAGTCTCCTTCAAAATCAGAGCATACGAAGACACTTTGGAGTGTGATGTTGTTCCTATGTACGTTTGCCACCTCCTACTTGGACGACCTTGGCAATTTGACTGTGGCGTCATCCATAATGGGTGAACCAATCACTATATCTTCAAGATGAAAGGGAAGGAGTACGTGCTACGACCTATGTCTCCAAGCCAAGTGATCGCTGACAAGCAAGCTACCAACCATCATGGAGAGAAAAGCGAGAGAGTGAACCACCAAAAAGAGAGTGAGTGCCACAAGCCAAAATTGAGTGCCTCCACAATGAGCGACAAGAAAAATCTAGTCCTTTTTGCCACCAAAAGTGAGATGAGAGAAGTGTGTGAGAACCCATCAAGTGTTATGCAATACGTCATCTTGTGCAAGGATGAGGCACCTAAAACTAACACCTCTCACAATCTACCTTTAGTGTTATCTTCTCTATTGCAGGAATTCCAAGATGTATTCCCCGACGAACTACCTCCGGGTCTACCTCCTCTTCGAGGCATCGAACACCGCATCGACCTCATCCCCGGAGCACCTCTTCTTAACAAGGTTCCCTACCGTGTCAACCCCGAGGAAACCAAGGAGATCCAACGGCAAGTACAACAACTCATCGACAATGGCCATGTACGAGAAAGCTTGAGCCCATGTGTCGTCCCGGTAATCCTTGTTCCCAAGAAAGATGGTACATATCGCATGTGTTCCGATTGTCGTCCTATCAATGCTATCACGGTTAGATATCGTTACCCATTCCACGCTTAGACGACATGCTAGATGAACTTAGCGGAGCAACAATTTTCTCTAAGATTGATCTTAAAAGTGGATAATCAAATACGCATCCAAGAAGGTGATGAATGGAAAACCGCTTTCAAAACCAAGTTTGGCTTGTATGAAAGGTTGGTCATGCCAATGGGTTTATCCGAAGCACCCAGTACTTTCATGCGAGTGATGCATTTTGGTCTTCGCCCATACATTGGCGTATTTGTTGTGGTCTATTTCGACGATATTCTTATCTTTAGCAAATCTCTCAAACATCATGTCACCCATCTTAGAACCGTCTTGCAAACCCTTAGAAAAGAGCGTCTTTGTGCTAATATGGACAAATGCCTTTTTGGGGTTGATAAGCTTGTTTTCTTGGGTTTCGTTGTGTCTTCTAAGGGTGTTCATGTAGATGAATCTAAGATCAATGCTATTAAAACTTGGCCTCAACCAACTAACTTGCAACAAGTGTGAAGTTTCCTTGGCCTAGCCGGCTTCTATCGTAGATTCGTTAAGGACTTTAGCACCATTGCATCCCCTTTGCATGCTTTGAGTAAGAAGAATGCACCATTTATTTGGGGACCATCCCAAGATACCGCATTCAATAAGCTTAAGAATTTGCTTACGCATGCTCCCGTTCTCGCTTTGCTAAATTTTGACAAAACTTTTGAAGTTCATTGCGATGCTAGTGGCAACGGTATAGGAGGTGTGTTAATGCAAAAGAAGCGCCCCATAGCTTACTTTAGTGAGAAACTTTCCGGAGCGCAACTCGATTATCCCATCTATGACAAAGAGTTTTATGCCTTAGTGCGAGTTTTGCGAGAGTGGGAACATTATCTTCGCCCTCGTGAATTTGTCATCCATATCTACCATGAAACTCTAAAGTACCTTAAGGGTCAAACCAAATTGAACAAGCGTCATGCTAAGTGGAGTGAATTCATAGTCTTTTCCTTATGTCATCAAGTACATTAAGGGCAAAGAGAATGTTGTAGCGGATGCGCTTTCCCGCAAATGCATGCTTGTTACTAAACTTGAATTGAATGTCATTGGCTTTGAGCACATAAAAGACTTGTATGTGCATGATCCTACTTTTGCTATTCCACATGCCAAATGTTGGACACATACATCTTGGGAACACTATTACCTCAAGGATGATTATCTTATGAGAGCTAACAAACTATGTATCCCCGAGTCTTCTCTTTGTTTGTTAATTTTGTAAGAGGCTCATGGAGGAGGACTAATGGGACACTTTGGACGTGACAAGACATTCGACACGCTCTCCAAGAACTACTTTTGGCCCAAGATGTTCCGCGACATCTCACGCTTCACCAACCCATGCTCGACATGTCGCAAAGCTAAGTCAAAAGCTCAATCTCATGGTCTCCATATGCCACTTCCAATTCCATATCACCCATGGGAAGATATTAGTATGGACTTTGTGCTTGGTTTGCCCAGAACTAGAAATGGCAAAGATTCCGTGTTTGTTGTTGTGGACCAATTCTCTAAGATGGCTCATTTCATCCCATGCAACAAGATAGACGATGCTTCACATGTTGCAAATCTATTTTGTATGGAAATCTTGTGTCTACATGGAGTGCCAAAGACAATTGCCTCGGACCGCGATGTCAAGTTTCTAAGCTACTTTTGGAAGACTCTATGCGCCAACCTCGGAATCAAGCTTTTGTTCTCTTCGGCATACCATCCTCAAACCGACGGCCAAACGGAGGTCACGAACCGAATGCTCTCCACTCTACTGCGCGTGTTGATTAAGAAGAACATCAAGGAGTGGGAGGAGTGTCTACCCATCGCCGAGTATGCCTACAATCGAGCATGACACTCTACTACCGGCAAGTCCCTTTCGAGGTCGTCTACGGCTTCAACCCGTTGTCCCCATTGGACATTCTACCTCTTCCACTACAAGAGCGCATCAACATGGATGCGAGTGCACGAGTGAGCTACCTCAAGAAGATGCATGAAGATACAATGCACACCATCAAGCACCAAGTACAACGACTCGCGACCAAGCTCAACATCAACAAGCAACCCATGATATTCGACGTTGGAGGTCTCGTGTGGCTACACCTTCGCAAGGACCGCTTCCCCAACGAACGCAAGTCCAAGCTTCTTCCTCGAGCCGACGGACCCATCAAGGTGCTAGCATGCTACAAC
The DNA here is from genome assembly GCF_002575655.3 of Aegilops tauschii subsp. strangulata. NCBI lineage: Eukaryota > Viridiplantae > Streptophyta > Magnoliopsida > Poales > Poaceae > Aegilops > Aegilops tauschii. The sequence goes on along the minus strand of NC_053035.3, from coordinate 202,000,889 downwards.
AACAATGCTTACAAGATCAATCTCCCGCGCGACAAGTACAACGTGAGCGACGTCTTCAACATCAAGGATCTCTCTCCCTACCATGGTGATGAGGCTTTCGATCCGAGGTCGGATCTTTCCCAAGGGGGGAGATGATGCGGAGCATCCCATAGTCATCCCCATGGACCTATCTACGTCTCCTACAACACCACTTGGACCAATAACAAGAGCTCGAGCAAAGGCTATCGAAGATAAGGTGAACTCGCTCCTCTCCGAACTACCACTTTCTACATATGAGACATGGCTACTACCTCAAGCGGAGACCCTATGTGTGATCAGGTACTTGGAGGAAAGCCACGGGACAGCTACACCCAATGGACAAGACGGCGAGGACACCAAGTACAAGGAACAAGAAGAAGAGCTACCAGGAAATCCCCAGCCACCGGATGACCGACACCTCTCGGACGTCCGACGCCTGAAGCTTCAGCCAGCCCGGCAAGCCCCAGCCAGCGAATGCTATAGCGGCGGACGACTGACGCGCATCGGATGGCCGACACCTGCCAGCGCCCGGACGATCGAGCCACACCGGACGACCGTGACCGCCAGTCCAGAACCAAAACATTGGAAGTATGGTGGCCACCAGACGACCGACGCTTCGGACGTCCGACCCCGACCGGACGTCCGGCGCCGCCTGATCAGAGCCAAAACATCGGACTTCCAACAAGTACCGAACGTCCGAGCCCCTTCGAGACACCAGACGACCGGTAGCTATCGGACGTTTGACACCTGTGCGTGCACCGTGTGTTGGGCCGAAGCCCACTTACCCTTTCGTGACACTAGACTACATATACTCCTCCTTCTCCCTCTTATTAGGGTCAGCAATGCTTTAGCTCATTTGAGAGAGAGCTTTGCTCATCCACTTGATCCCCTTCTCCATCGGAGTTCACGACCTCTACGGAGAAGATCCCCCAAGTGGATTCAAGACCCCTCACGGGAAGACCCTTCAAGACCTCCTCACGGAGAAGAACTTGCTACTTGTATCATCCTTTGTTGATCGTGGATCATGTATCTCTTTGTGTTTCGTGGATCTAGCACATGTGTAATGGAATCTTGTTGGTTTGAGTGATTTCTCTCCTCGTGTTTTCCCCCGTTTTCTTCGTGTTCATCGCGGGATCCGCTCCAAATGTGAAAGATCGAGCATCTAGGGTTCTACCCTACATCAAGCAGCACGACGGCGTGGTGACAGTGTTGGTGAAGAACAATCTTCGCAGGGCTTCGCCAAGCACAACGAAAACCATGACGGAGGATAAACTAGAGGGGCGGGGTTGCCGGCACACGGCTTGGTCAATCTTGATGTGTTCCGGGTGCTAGCCATGCCCCTCGATTTATATGTTGAGCCCTGGGGTCGTAACTTGGAGAAAGAGCCTCCTCAAAGTCGGTTTTGCCTGCAAGGAAGAGTCCTTCTTGGACTTCCAGGACCAGACTCCACAGTCCTTGGTGTCTGGCCCAGACACCATGGGCTCCGCAAAACTTCCTTTTGCACCGACCTGAAGCCCCGTGTGCCTTACCCCTTGGCCTAACCATATCATCCTATATATCAATCTTTACCTCCGGAGCTCCTCGTCATGTCCGTGATCTCATCCAGTACTCTGAACAACATTTGGTCACCAACATACATAACTCATATAATACTATATCGTCAATGAACGTTAAGCGTGCGGACCCTACGGGTCCGAGAATGATGTAGACATGACCGAGACGCTTCTCCGAACAATAACCAATAGCGGGATCTGGATGCCCATATTGGTTCCTACATATTCTATGAAGATCTTTATCGGTCGAACCTTTATGACAACATACGTAGTTCCCTTTGTCTGTCGGAATGTTACTTATCCAATGTTCGATTGTCGGTATTTCTATACCTAGTTCAATCTCGTTACCGGCAAGTCTCTTTACTCATTCTGCAATACATCATCCTGTAACTAACTCCTTAGTCACTATGCTTGCAAGCTTCTTGTGATGATGTATTACCGAGAGGGCCCAGAGATACCTCTCCATCATACGGAGTGACAAATCCCATTCTCGATCCATGCCAACTCAACAGACACCTTCGGAGATACCTGTAGAGCACCTTTATGATAACCCAGTTACGTTGTGACGTTTGATGGCACACAAGGCATTCCTCCGTAGTCTGGGAGTTGCATGATCTCATGGTCGAAGAAACATGTATTTGACATTAAGAAAGTAGTAGCAATAAACTGAACGATCATATGCCATGCTAACGGTTGGGTCTTGTCCATCACATCATTCTGCTAATGATGTGATCCCGTTATCAAATGACAACTCATGTCTATGGTTAGGAAACCTTAACCATCTTTTGATCAACGAGCTAGTCTAGTAGAGGCTCACTAGGGACACGGTATTTGTTTATGTATCCACACATGTATTTAAGTTTCCGGTCAATATAATTCTAGCATGAATAATAAACCTTTATCATGAATAAGGAAATATAATAATAACTTTATTATTGCCTCTAGGTCATATTTCCATCAATATCCTACTAATGCTAGTAGTCAATGTTCATTATGCATAATGCATGTTTATGACCGTTTTCGCTCTCTAGCTGGCCGCTTGTCAACCTAACGCTTTTTTCTCTTGTTTTGGACTCTAATTTGCATGATTTGAATGAAACTAACCCGGACTGACGCTATTATCAACAGAACTACCATGGTGTTGTTTTTGTGCAGAAATAAAGTTCTCAGAATGGAACGAAACTTTTTGGAGGTTTATCTTACAATAAAAAGAAAAATGCTAGAGGCAAGAACCACCGGAGGGGGCCCTTGGGTGAGCACAACCCACCAGCCCCCCCCCTCCATGCATGCCCAGGTGGGTTGTGCCCACCTGGTGGCCCCGCGGACCCTGATTCCGACTCCATAAATACCTATATTTGGAGAGAGAAAATCAGGGAGGAAGAATTATCACGTTTTCACGAGATGGAGCCGATGCCACCTCCTGTTCTTCATCGGGAGGCTAGATCGGGAGTCTGTTTGGGGCTCCAGAGAGGGGGATCTTCGATCTTCGTCATCACCAACCCTCCTTCATCACCAATTCCATGATGCTCCCCAACAGGAGTGAGTAATTTCTTCGTAGGCTCGCAGGTCGGTGAGGAGTTGGATGAGATTCACCATGTAATCGAGTCAGTTTTGTTAGGGCTTGATCCCTAGTTTCCATTATGTTTTGAGATTGATGTTCTTATGACTTTGCCATGCTTAATGCTTGTCACTTTGGGCCCGGGTGCCATGATTTCAGATCAGAACCGTTTATGTTTTCACCATTATATCTATGTTCTAGATCCGATCTTGCAAGTCATATTCACCTATTACGTGTTATGATCCGTAAACCCCGAGGTGACATTAATCGGGATACTTTCCGGCGATGACCGTAGTTTGAGGAGTTCATGTATTCACTATGTGTTAATGCTTTGTTCCAATTCTCTATTAAAAGGAGGCCTTAATATCCCTTAGTTTCCTTATGGACCCTGAGGGAGTCCTGGATTAAGGGGTCCTCGGGTGTCCGGGCTATGCAACATGGGCCGGACTGATGGGCCATGAAGATACAAGGTAGAAGACCTTTTCCCGTGTCCGGATGGGACTCTCCTTTGCGTGGATGGCGTGATTGACGTCCGGATGCATAGTTTCCTTCATGTGTAAACCGACTCTGTACAACCCTAGGCCCTCCCGTGTCTATATAAACCGGAGGGGTTAGTCCGTACAGGCCATCAAAATTCACATAGGCTAGACATCTAGGGTTTAGCCATTACGATCTCTAGGTAGATCAACTCTTGTAACCCCTATAATCATCAAAGTCAATCAAGCAGGAAGTAGGGTTTTACCTCCATTAAGAGGGCCCGAACCTGGGTAAACATCGTGTCCCCTTTGTCTCCTGTTACCTTCGATCCTCGGACGCATAGTTCGGGACCCCCTACCCGAGATCGACCGGTTTTGACACCGACATTGGTTCTTTCATTTGAAGTTCCTTTGTGTTGTCGATGGAAGGATCGATGGCTCGCCTCGTCATCAACGACAACATCACCTCTGGAAGGGCCCTAGCTCCAGGACAGGTCCTCCAGCTCGGCGGTTTTACCGTGGGCGCCTACTTGGCCGTTAAGCCAAGGGCAGACCCCACAATTGCCAAACACCATCTCTGCATCGGCCTCGAACACTCCGAAAAGATGGATCTGGCAGAGGTCTCGACCCTGAACGAGCTGCTAGATCGCATCGCCGCCCTGGGGTCGCAATAGACTATGATCGGATTGGGCTTAAACCCGATCAGAGGGAAATCAAGTCCCCGCCGATCACCCATATGGTAGCGGTCGTTGAGGAACAAGTCGAGACTACTTCTCCCCCTAAGTTAAGAACCAACTATGTTCAGATTTCTGAGCCCTTCGAGCCGGATACCCATCTTCGGGAAGAGATCACATGTCCTCCGAACATAGAATCAGGCGTTGAGCCCAAAAATCACCAGGACCCTCCTGATCCTGGACTAGTGACCTCGGAGATTCTTCAAACTCCGGATCCAATAGTGGGCCAGGGTTCGGATTTCAGCCCACCCACCCACCACAAGCAATATTCCCAAGCAATTCAGGTACTCCAAACGTATGTGACCTACTGTATGTATGACAGCAACCTCAGGAAACGATCCATCACTTCTGGGCCAGGTTCCTCCTTGTTAAAAACAAGATTAAAGATTGCTGCGACGACGACGCAGTTTTAGTTTTTTGCCGCAACTGTACGGACGAGGGAATCCTCAATGCCCTCAACCGCCGCCACATACTGCATTTTGCAGATTTGGCACACATAGTACAGAAGTACTACGCAATGGAAAGCGCTTGGAAAGCCCAGACAACCCGGTGGGAACCTCCTGCCTTTAAGCAGCCCACCGGATGGGCAAAAAGGATGCACCCTTACGGGGCACCCGATCATGATCCTATTGACAAGAAAATCAAGCCCTTCACGGGGCATAGAACTGTCCTTGACGAATTGCTCGACAAACCCTGTCAGATAAACACGACGTTGAATACCGAACCAACACATAGCCTTCGGGCATGTTGGGTACTCCGGCAGGTGGCTAAGAGCAACGAGGCCATCCTCACCAGCACTACCTCAGAGAAGTACTCTTCGGAGGATGATGACCTCAATGTCTTTACGGACTTCGAGACCTTTTCTTCAAATAATCGGCGCACAAGGCCGCTCCGCGACCTCGCTGAAGTCAACCAAGTAGCTGCAATAAATCCTTGGATCGATACGGCAATAACTTTTACTGCCAATGATGAACCAAGGGCCCGATCAGTCCGAGCACCAGCCGCTTTGGTCTTAAACCCAATTGTGGATGGCTTTTGGCTCACCAAAGTGCTCATGGATGGCGGCAGCAGACTGAACCTCATCTACGAAGACACGCTCGATAAAATGCAAATGGACAAGAGTCGCATCGAGCAAAGCAGTACAACCTTCCGAGGTATTATCCCCAGTCGAGAAGCACGATGCTCGGGCAAAATTAACCTTGATGTAGTATTCGGCACGCCGGAGAACTATAGGTCCGAAGAGTTGCTCTTCCACGTGGCACCTTTCAATAGCGGACATCACGCCCTGTTGGGGTGAGACGCATTCACACGCTTTCAAGCCATTCCCCATTACGGGTACATGAAGCTCACAATGTCAGGGCCCAACGGAGTTATCACTATCACCAGTGATCTGGATATAGCACTCCCCGCCGAAAACAAAACTGCATCCCTGGCCCTCGAGGCACTATCCGAGGCCCTCGTGGCCGAGGAGCTAACCACTCTGCGTTCCACAGTGGACAGAGACGACGTAATCCTCGATAAGAGACCTAAGTTCACTTCTTTCATGTCAGCAGACGAAATAGTCAAATTTCAAGTCCACCCGACGGATCCCAACAAGACAGCCTCCATTGGAGCACAGCTGGATCCGACGGTCGATGCCGCCTTACGTGCGTTCTTGCGCGAAAATTGGGACATCTTTGCTTGGCATCCTTCGGATATGCCAGGAATCCCACTCAGACTGGCTGAGCATAGCCTCAACATAATAAAGGGGTTCAAACCAGTCAAGCAAACGCTGCGGCGATTTTCCGAACCCAGACGACAAGCTATGGGGGAGGAGCTAGCCAAACTTCTTGAAGCCGGGTTCATCAGAGAGATCAAACACCCAGACTTGCTAGCAAACCTGGTCATGGTGCCGAAAAAGGATAAATCCTGGCGCCTTTGTGTCAATTTCAAAGACCTCAATAAGGCCTGCCCTAAGGACCCCTTCCCGCTGCCCCGCATTGACCAAATCATTGATGCGACTGCCGGACACGATTCACTGTGTTTCCTTGACGCATACTCCGGATACCATCAAATTAAGATGAAGGAGTCCGACCAGCCCGTAACAGCATTAATTACCGCGTATGGGCCTTTCTGCTTCAACACTATGCCGTTCGGACTCAAAAACGTTGGCGCCACTTACCAATGCATGATTCAAACATGTCTGGAAAAACAAATTGGCAAGACAGTGGAGGCATACGTAGATGATGTAGTCATCAAGACTAAACATGTCGAATCATTGGTGGACGATCTATGCCTCACATTCGACAACCTCCGAACATATGACATACGGGTCAATCCAGAAAAATGTGTCTTCGGCGCTCCAGCCGGGAAACTACTCGGGTTCATTGTTTCCAATAGAGGAATCGAAGCAAACCCAGCCAAAATCCGAGCCCTGCCACAATTGGCAATACCAACAGACCTAAAGGAGGTCCAAAAACTAGCTGGGTGCGTGGCACCTTTGAGCCGCTTTATCTCCAGATTGGCAGAAAAGGCACTGCCACTTTATCGATTGCTCCGACGCGCCGACCACTTTGAATGGACGGATGCGGCTACAGCCGGATTGGAAGAAATAAAAACTTTGTTAGCAAGCAACCCAATCCTTGCTGCACCAAGTGTCGGCGAACCTATGCTGCTCTACATATCTGCAACTCACCAGGTGGTGAGCGCGGTACTCGTCGTCGAACAAGAGGAAGAGGGACATAAATTCCCACTCCAAAAACCAGTATACTATGTATCGGCGGTCCTTACACCGTGCAAATATCGATACCCACACTATCAAAAGATAGCGTATGCGGTCTTCATGGCATCCCGGAAGCTGCGGCACTACTTTCAAGAGTGTTCGATCACGGTGGCATCCGAAGTACCACTCAATGACATCATAAATAATCGGGACGCCACCGGTCGCATAGCCAAATGGGCCATCAAACTCTTACCATTTGAAATAGCATACAAGCCACGCCGAGCTATTAAATCTCAGGTGTTGGCCGACTTCGTCGCCGAATGGACGGAAGCAGAACTCCCTAAAGAATAGAACACATGCTCCAACTAGGTAATGTACTTCGACGGCTCTAAAATGTTAGCCGGATTGGGAGCCGGTGTCATCTTAACTTCCCCTACAGGGTACACAGTCCTCTATGTATTACAAATAATGTATACGGACTTCAACAACGCAGTGGAATACGAGGCACTACTGCACGGTCTCCGAATGGCTGTTTCCATGGGCATTCAACGCCTAGAGGTGCATGGGGATTCGAACCGTGTAGTATCCCAAGTAAATGGAGAATTCAATGCAAAAGATCCAAAGATGGCAGCATACGGAAACGACGTACTCAAAATATCAGCTCGATTTGAGGGGCTCGAATTCCACCATGTTGCTTGAGACAGCAATCAGGCAGCGGACATCCTTGCTCGAATGGGCGCTAAACGCGACCCTGTCTTGCCTAACACCTTTATGGAAAGGCTTTTCAAGCCATCCGTAGTATGGCAGGACGAGAGCGGAAATACTAGTCCGGCGCTGATCACACCCCCGGAGGCCAAACACGACTCTGATATCATCGGGGTCTCGGGCACCGAAACGATGCCTTCCGCCCATGAAATCATGGCTGTAATTGCTCCATGCACCGAACCCTTCTTAGCCTACCTTAATAGGCAGGAGCTCCCTGATGACCAGAATGAGGCCCGTCGCATAGTTTGACGCTCTAAAGCCTACAAAAGTTCATGAAGGAGATCTCTACAAGAAAAGTACTACTGGAGTTCTTAAAAGATGTATCTCCGAAGAGGAGGGACGGCAGCTCTTGGCCGAAATACATGCTGGTCTTGGTGTCCATCACGCCGCAGCTCGGGCCCTCGTAAGTAAGGCCTTCTGTACAGGTTTCTTTTGGCTAACAGCCCGAGCAGATGCACAGGCCCTTGTACAGCGTTGTGTCAGATGCCAGCTTCTCGCCAATGAAAGTCATATGCCGCCCACTGCCCTTAGAACAATCCCCATTACTTGGCCATTCGCGGTCTGGGGGCTAGATATGGTCGGACCCCTTAAAGGGGGAAGCCATAAGAAGAAATATTTGCTGGTTATGGTGGATAAATTCACTAAGTGGATAGAGGCCAAACCAGTAAATACGACTGAAGCTGGGCCGGTGATTGACTTTATATCCGGCGTTGTACACCGTTATGGTGTCCCGCACAGCATCATCACTGACAACGGTTCTAACTTCACAGCCGATGAGGTAAAAAATTGGTGTGCTAACCTGGGCATCAAGCTCGATTACGCCTCCGTATATCACCCTCAAACAAACGGTCAGGTCGAACGGGCTAATGGCCTAATAATGAGCGGCATCAGACCCAGACTAGTGCGATCCCTACGGGAGTCAGATAAACACTGGGTCAAGGAACTCGATTTCGTACTCTGGGGACTGCGGACCATGCCCAATCACACGACACACACCCTTTTTCATGGTGTACGGCGCAGAGGTTGTCTTGCCCTCTGACATTATTCATGACTCACCTCGAGTACACATGTATGAAGAGAGAGAAGCCGAGCTCGATCAACAAGACGACCTAGATGTCCTAGAGGAGGAGCGCGATGTTGCAAAAGCCTGTTCCGCATTCTATCAACAACAGGCTCGGAGATATCAAAGTAGGGAAGTTCGGGCAAAGACTTATAATGTCGGTGAGCTCGTTTTACGCCTCTCGGAGAAGAAAAAGGACAAGCTCAAACCAAAATGGGAGGGTCCCTTCATTATAGATGAAGTTCTCACTAGAGGAGCCTACCGCCTTCGCAATGCATCGGATAATCGCTTAGAGCCGAATCCATGGAACGCTGCTCGGGTCCGAAGATTCTACGCATAAGTTCGGCCATACTTCTTTTTCGTTCCTTTTTTCTCCTCTTCATTTAGTTTTTGTTTCCTCGTTTTTATACGATTTCCAGGATGTGTCCAGATAACCCGAACACTTGAGGGGTAAAACATCCTAAAATGTATACACCCCACCATGACTAGGGGCATCTTTCACCGAAGCTTATTATTCTTCCGAGCTTGGAGCTCACAATGTATATGTCGTTTGCTCATATGCACCCCTTTTTGCCATCATATGCACCTCTATGACTTAAGTTTTTGCCAAGCTGGGTTGCCTTGCTCCTGTGTTTATGCCCTACGTTCCCGATTGTTCGGCTAGGGCGTAAAGGGAGCACCTCTGCTATAGTTACAAACGGGTCATCCGGACATGTACCTCAGATGGGTGAAGCCGAAAGCTAGCGTTCTTAAGAGAATAATTGGTCAGCAATCAAACAACAGATTGTTACATTCTTGTAACCACTCTAACACTGCGGGACAGTTTTTCCGTATTATGGACCAAAGCCCTGGCACGCACAATTACTGCATGCCAACCCAAGGAAAGGAACCCTTAACGGAACTATTCTCCTTGGAAGATGTTTCTTACATATGTAATATAACATACATCATGAACTAAAAAAATTTGTCTGTTCGAACACAATGACTGGGTTGCCTGGTTTCTGGACATAGTGAATGTTTCTTTTCATTCCAAATAGTATCTGGAAACACTCCACCATTTTGGTTGGATGTTAAAGCCGAAAGCCTGCGATGACAAACTTTTCACATGTTCGGATAAAGGTACAGGTTGATCATAACATACTCTAATACATTCAATCATATACCTATTCCTTATCTATTCCATCTATAAGACTGTCTAACCTATAGTCTTCCTGCGAATACTTCGCAGCTATCATTACCTGGTCATACACCAAACTCACTGGAATCTCTTTCCCATCTGGTCCCTGTGTTCCCACTCGGGCCATATGATTTGGATCTAGCTTGGGGAAGCGTGTTTTCACCATGGCCCAGGCTTCTCATGCGCCTTCACGGCAGGCGGATGTCTTCCATAGCTCAAACCGGCGCTGGGCACCTTTGAACAGGTTCGCCAAGCCCTCCATACTATCTGGAGGGGTATCGGACGGCCATAAGGCCTTGATCATACTCTTCATGGCTTTTTGGGCCCTAGCATGTACCACAGACAGCTCCTTCAGCACGTCACCTTGGAATCTGAATACTTCTCCTTCCGGTCGACCAGTTAACAGGCCTGCAGCAATAGAGTCATGACGTTCTGAATTATGGACTAAAACATGAGCCCCTAGGGTGGTCCTAAATAAGAAAGGAAGACACACCGAATATGCCGCCCTTCAGCTTCTCGTTTTCTTTCTGCGCGGCTGATAACTGAGCCTTAAGCTCTCTATCTCTTCGAATTGTTTGTCTTTTTCCTCCTCATGTTTTTTCTTCCCGGATGCGCTCATTGCGGTCTTTTTCATTTCCGCCAGTTCGACGGTGACAACATTCAGCTGCGTTTGGTCTGTTTTCAGCTCCTGGACTAGCGTAGTGTTCTCTTTAAGGACCTGCAGGGTGTATCGATCCTTAAATCGGTTTGCCTCACCGCTTCAAGTCTCGGGGGCTACTGGCATATGACTATTCAAAATTGCATAGATGTTTACCTGTATGTCCTTTGAGAACAACTGAGTGACTCCGGCAAGTCCGTCTCGAGCAGCTCGGATATATGCATCCACCGTGCTGAGTGCGGTAAACTCTTGCTCGAAAAAGGCCGGAGCGCGCATGGCTTCCTTCAGTCCATGGTGATTCATCATGCTCTCCACTTCGGAATTCATGACAGATACGTCATCCGAATCCTCATGAGGATTCGAAACTGGCATTGCATCGGTTCTCGTCCTAGTTGACGAGTCCGGCACTGGATTGGCGGACATTCGGCTAACAGGGCGTTTTCCCACCATCTGCCGCGTGTTTCTCCTAAAATCAAAGATAAAAAGGAGACTTTAAACAATCCGGACTCATGCCTAGGCATTTATTAAGCGGACATACCTCTTGGAAGATTGTGAGGTTTCTGCAGCGCTCCCGGTCCCCTTTCATTTTGAACGGCTGCCCTGCGTAGGGGCCGCCCTTGAGGAGGTACGGTCTGCCGAGCGTTGATCCTGTTAAAGTCCGGAATAGTATAATGAGCAAAAGTGCAGATAAGGGTTTCTTTTAAAGAGCTCTCCGAATACTCACGATGCAGAAGGGATAAAGGCGGGGGTAGTCAGCGGTGATAGCCACTTCCAAGCCGTCAAGGCTCGCTTGATAAAATACCCCATCATCGGACTCTATGTATATGTCCGGATCCTCGCAAAAGCCAGGGTCTCCTTCGCGGCTATGATCCTCTGGCTGTGGAGCAGGACAGTGGACGTCCTCGGTCATCTTCCTCCATGACTATTTATGGCAACAAAGGGCAAATTTGATTAGCATACCGTGACAGCAATAAAACGACACGGATAACCGAGGTCTTACCCATTCAATAGGGTTGTACATGGAGTAGCCTTCCTGGCAGTTTAAGCGGAGGAAATCTTCTTTCTCACCCTTATGCAGATCGGCCAAGATTGTGGCCAGTTCGGCTGGGGTATCCGGACCCTTCCGTTTGTAACGGGACGCGTCATCTTCTCCATTGTAACACCATAAGGGAGTTACTCTGGATTGGAGAGGCTGGACGCCCCTCTTTATTGCAATAGCCATGACCTCGACTATCGAGAGCTTGGTGTGGGCTAGCAACCTGACCTTGCTGACCAACCTCTTTATCTCCGCACTGTCTTCTTCCTTGGGACTTCGGGGACGCCAGTTAAGGCGCTTCTTTAAAGGGGCACAGGAAAATTCAGCAAGGCCACGTCGGACTGGGTCCGGCAGTGGGACGTCGTCCATGTAGAACCATTCCGAAGACCACTGTGGGTATACCTCTTTGGGAGTTCCAATGAGGTATCTGGATCCGGCTATGCGCCATACTTCGTGTCGGTGTACAAAAGTAGGGGCTCTCCTTTCGAACCTTTACTTGTGCACGGGCAGTCAGAGCCACGCGCCACGGCTGCACTTGGCAAGGCAGGGGAGGTGAAACCGAAGCCCAAGACAGCCAGAGCAACGCCAAGGCCAAGACCACAAAGAGCAGAGAGACGAAGCAGGTTCCCCCGGCAAGACCCTTGCCGGGGCAGCCTCCGCGGCCCCGGCAAGGCCCTTGCCGGGGCGGCTCATCCAACACCAGCGGAGCGCACCACCCTTGAGCCCACGGTCTCCAACACCATCAACCACGTTGGGCCAAGGCTCAGGAGGCACCTCCATGGTGGCATGCAGATCTTTGTGAAGACAAGGAACACTCAAGATCAGATAAGGATTGGAAGACGACGGCCCTCGGCAAGATCCTTGCCGAGGAAAACCACAAGACCCCCGGCAAGACCCTTGCCGGGGACAACTGCGCGCCGCGGCAAGACCCTTGTCGGGTCCCCCGGCAAGGCCCTTACCAAGGACGCCAGCAGGGCCACTGCCAGGTCTGCACCAGCCAAGTCTCCACAGCCGTTCGCATGCAGCTGCCAGCCCGACCAGTTGGGCAGGCAACTGCGTGGCAACATGCAGCTTCCAGGCCAACTCAGCACACGCCTGCGTGGCAGCATGCAGATCTTCGTGAAGGCTCCACCACCGCGCCACCTCAGTTGCCTGCCTGCCTACATGGCGCCGCATGCATCGCTGGACAGGGCGCGTGTCGAAGCAAGGAGGAGCGGCGACGGACGGGACGGGCCTCGTTCCCGTCCCCGATAAAGCAAGGGGGCACCTAAGCGATGCATTAAATGCATCCTGTCCTGTAATACGAGCGATAAGCTCATAGCACTATAGGCCTTTCCACCTCCTGTGTGCCACTGTGGCAGCCCCTTTCGACTATAAAAGGAGGCCCATGGCATACTGGAGGGGGATTCGGCTCTTTTGAACCACGCAGCCACCGCAGCTAGTTCAAGAGCTCAAGAACTCTCTGAAATACAGCCACCAAAGCAGGACTAGGGTATTACGCATCCTCGCGGCCCGAACATGGGTAAATAATCCTTGTGCTGAATGTTGATCCTGCTCTTCTCACAACCCTGTGTCCCGGCAACCGTAGTAGCGATTCTTGTGATCCCATAGGTGTCGTTTCCCACCGACATCTTTGGCGCGCCAGGTAGGGGGCGCAATTGTGAGAATCTGGTCTAGTATAGCACGTTCTGCATCGACATGGCTTCTAGAGGAGAAAACGGCGCAGCCTGCGAGCACGAAGGACACCAGCGCGGCGACAGAAGAAACGCTAAGTCATTCAGAGCCTTGAGCTATTTCCTTTTGTATATAAGGTTATCGTCCTCAGAGATCCTGCCTATGTATGGAAAACCTGCACGCAAAGGAGGCCTCCCGTGATTGGCAACGCCCTTGTTCTGTTTCGAGTCCGCTCGACAGCTCAAGCAGCCACGTCGAGAGTGGCGGGGTAGCCTTCCGCACCTGGCAACGCTCTCGATTCTGACTCGAGTCAAGCTCGACAGTTCGGGCGGCCGCATTAAGGGCGGTAAGGTGGTTCGCCTGGCAGCAAGCACACCCGGCAGGCCACTGGGGACCCGTCCCCAAGATGCCGCCCTGGGTTTACGCGTCGGCAGGCCTACCTAGTTACATAGGGTGGACATACAAAGGAAAATCGAACAGGAAAATAACATGCGTAATGTCGAAAGTACTACAGAGTTATATTACATCAAATTGTTGCCGCGGTTCTAACTAAAGATAGAAATTGTCTTGGTCATGAACCTACAGCGGCGGTAAGAAACGGGGTGCCTAATCCCGGCGCTGGCCCTCCACCCTTTGAATTCCGTCGATGAGGCTACTTGATAAGCTCCCTGAGCGGCGCGAGGTCAGTACCCTCCGGCAAGCTCTCTAGCGCGACGTCGAAGTCAAGTGTGGGGTTCCAGTACGCCACCTTGGTGAGGACCTTGGTCATGGCGCCCCGACAGAGCCTTCGGTTCTCGTCGGCCAAAGAGGCCGCCATGTTGGAATGGAACTTCTCCAGGGCCCCGAGAACACCCTTGAAGAACATAGTCAGCTTGGCATTGGTGGTCCCGCTGCGCTCCGGGGCATACCTCGCGTTTGGCATCCCCATGGCGGCCAGCTGCGCGGTGATCCTGCCGGCGACATCCTCGAGACGGCCGACCCAGCGGTTGTGACCGGCCACAACGTCTTGGTGGTTGACGGCCTCGTTCTTCCGCAGCTGCTTCTCTGTCTCGAGGTTCTGGGTCAGGGTCCCCTTCCGGGCCTTGGCCTCCGACAGCGTCCTCTCAAGACCCTCCAGCTTCAACCTGAGGTCCTTGATGGAGTTATTGGCCTCGGAGAGCTCCCCGGCCCTGCTGTCGGCCGCGCCCTGCGCCTCCGTCAGGGCGCCGTTGAGCGTGTCTTTCTCCTGGGACAGCTTAAGGGCCTGCTCCTTCAGCCCGTCCCGCTCCACCTCTAGCTCCTTCACCTTGTCAGCGTGAACCAGAGCCTGGGCATCGAGCGTCTCCTTGTGCCTCTGCTCCAGCTCGCAAGTCCGCTACAAGACGAGCTTCCCCACCTCTTCATCCTTGCCGTGGAGCATGGCGGCAAGCTTCTCCTCGAGCGCGGCAAGGTCCTCCTCCTGGGAGTTCAGCGCGGCCTCGTGCTGGGTCCGGGCGGCCTCGGCGGCGGCGGCCAAGTTCTCCGCCGTCTCTTGGGCCTTCTCGATGTCGGCCAGCTTCATGGTGAGCTCCACATCACGCTTGGCCAGCTTGCCCTGGGCGACCTTCAGTTCCTCGCGAGCCTGGCGGAACCAGTCCTGCGTCTCGATGACACACTTCTGGAGGTCCGCCTCCGCCTTCTCCGCCACCGCCATCCTGGATTTAGCTTTGTCCAGGCGGGCACGGTGGAGCGCCTGGAGCTTCCGGAAGCTGGAGCCCATGGCCTGGAGCAGCCGCTCCTCCTGGGAGCCGTCGCCACCAACGCTCGGCTCATCGACGACCCCGAGCCCGGCGGCGGCAAGCACTTCGTCGTCGAACACTTCTCCCTCGATGGGGGCCCTGGTGCTCGATGTGCCTGGAAGGTGGACGAAGAGGTCGTCGCTCACCTTCAGGTACTTGCCGGAGCCAGAGGCAGCGGAGGAGGAAGGCTGGTCATCGACCACCTCCTCCTCGGCAGCGGCCGTGTTGGTCCCTCCGGCAGGCCCCTTGCCGGCCTCCCCGGCAGGCCCCTTGGCGGCGTCCTCCGCGGCGCCCCTGGCGTTTTCCTCGGCGGCGATCTTCTCAGCCTCCGCTGCGGCGTTCTTGGCGACGTACTCAATAACAGTGTCCAGGTCCTCCCGGTCCGCTGAGGGAGGATCTGGATGTCAAGAAGAGGGTGAGGTGAAGCCAAGACCAAGAGTCATAAAAAAAGAAAAAAAAAAGGAGAAAGAATAGGGCGTAAGGCCAGGAACATACCAGCGCCGGGCTGGGAAGCAGAAGCCCCCTCCCCGCCAGCATTTGGCGCCGAGGTGAAGCCACCAGCGCCCAAGTTCTCCTCCTCCTCCTCCATGTGCGTGGGCTCGGTACTTGGCGCTCTTGCTGGGGACGCCCCTCGGGGCGGCGTGGTTGATGGGGGCGGCGTGTTGGGAGTAGCCCTCTGTCGCTCCTCCTGCTGCTGCTCTCCTCCTGCATACGCGGCAAGGTCAGCGCAAGGCATTGTACCCCTGACACATGTCGACGAGGGGTGAGTGATGAACTTACGCTGGGGGCTGCTGTCAGGGCTGCTCAACACTACTAGTGGCGCCCTTGAAGCACCAGCTGAGGGCTGGCCGCCCGCCAAGGCCTTGGCCCTCTTCACTCTCTGGGCCAGCGTCTCCGCATCCCTGCAAGGATGAAAACTAGTCAAGACATGCGGCACGGACTGAGGAAACAGAGATGGCGAAAAGGAGCAAGTTGCTTACTCGGCATTCATCTCCTCCTCTGTTGGCTTGCTCTTCCTCCTTGGGCTGAGGGACCCGTAGTCAAAGTTGACCTCCGTGCCGGTGTCTGCCGGAGGAGGGGAAGAAGGTGGAGTCAAGCTATGCATGGTCGAAGAGGAGGCAGTTGCCTTCTTCTTCGCCACTGCGGCCTTTGCCAGCTTCCTTGCCGCCGCACCCCGGGTTTGGCGTGCGGACCCTTCCTGGGCCCGCTGCGGTGGGACGGCTTTGCCGGGCCGGACCGGCTCGCCGGAGATGGCCCGCCGCAGAACTCGCCCACCTCCCGTGGCCAGAGGGTCGACGGCCACGACCTCCTCCTCCTCCTCCGACGACGACGACTCGTCGGCCGCATCTTCAACAAGAGGAGCCCCGGTGCCAGCGCTGCTGGCCTCCCCAGTGGCCTCCACCCATCGGGCGAGCTCCTCCTCCTCCGCGGCCGCCGCGGCTTTGTCCTCCACGCCACCAGCGCTGCCGGCCTCCTCGACAAGTTGTGCCTCCATCGCCCTGGCAGCGATGTAGTCCAACTCCGCCTGGGTGGTGTCCCGGATGAGCCGCGGCTCGTCGGTGACGTACCCCTCGTGCAGGGCGTCGAAGAACTGCCACGCCTGGATATCCTCCGGTTCGACCCAGCTCGGGTCAGGGCCATGCGCGTTGTAGTCCGGCATCATGGCAATGATGCAGTCCGACGCGAGTTACTGCTCAGCGGCGGCCCTCGCAACCTTGCCGGTCTGATCGACCTCACCGTTACGGCCCACATCGACCTGGAAAAGCTGCTGGCAGAAGTGGGCATGCCCCATCACTATGAAATTGTGGTCGAGGCCGGGGCGAAGCCGCATGATGTCAGCGGCGTTCGTGAAGAGCCAGGCCGGCCTCCCCTTGTTGTGCAGTGGAGCGATCCGGCGGCGTATGAAGTCCGCCCCGACCATCTCAAGGGTGAGACCGGCCTCGGTGAGCCGAAGGATCCTAGTGGTGGCGATTGTGAGCTTCTCGTCGTCGGCATCGACGTCGCTCCAATCGCTTCTGCGGACCGGCGGCGCCCGGCGAACTTCGCAGAACACCGGCGGGTCCTTCTCTTCGATCCAGCACCACCGGGGCCGCCACTCCTCCCACCTCTCCTTCATGGCGCCATCCGGGTACGCTCCCTTGGACCTTGGGATCCAGGTGATGCAACCGGAGATGGTGCCCCCCGTTTGGATCTAAGGGAAGAAGTAGTGGCGGAAAAGCGTCGTGTTGGGGTGCACCCCGGCGAAACCTTCGCAAAGGTGTGCGAAAAGGGCCATGCATGCCACAACATTTGGGGTAA
This sequence comes from Aegilops tauschii subsp. strangulata, assembly GCF_002575655.3. NCBI lineage: Eukaryota > Viridiplantae > Streptophyta > Magnoliopsida > Poales > Poaceae > Aegilops > Aegilops tauschii. The sequence continues at coordinate 201,983,424 of NC_053035.3, read as the reverse complement.
AATCCAAGAGGCAGAAGCCAAAGGTGTGCATGATGTCGCTAAAGAAATCGGAGAAGGGAGGACAAAGCCCGCAGGAGAAATAGTCGACAAAGAAAGGGTACCGATTTGGGGCAGCCTCGGCGCAGTTGGCGGGGATGACGCGCGTGGCTGGGTGCCCCGTCTTCTCTCCCCCCATCTTCACCCCCCACAGGGGCTTGAAGGCTTCCCGGAGCTCGAACACATCAACTGTCGAGGGGAAGTAGGCGGACTGCGTCCGCTGCACCGCCAGCGCACTCTCCGGCGGCTCCGTCGCTCCGGCATCCTTGGCCACTCCCTTGCCCTTGGTGGATTTGGGCGCCATGGTGGCTGGGGGAGGGGGGCAAGAAACATAGGGTGGCGGGAACGCAACGGCGGTGACAAGAGCGAAGCTTAGGGAAGAAGAGGAAGACGAACGGAGGCTTCCGAGATTGGGATTGCGCGGAGGGTAAAGGAACAGTGCGCCCACGGTTATCCCTTTTTATGGGGAAGGTGCGGGTCGCGCTGCCCATTTACTGCGATGTGACGCATGCGTGCGGGAACTGCCCCGCGCATGACCCCCACGTCACGCACGACCCTCCACGTCACGCGCGGGTCGTGGGAAAAAAGTTTTACCACGGTAAAAACCGTCCCGCCTGCCCGCGCACCGTTTTGGGCCTGGCCCAACAACGTGTCGCGCTTATGTGTGGCCCAGGCCCGGGGGCTCCTGTCGGTGTACAAAAGTAGGGGCTCTCCTTTTGACCCCTTTACTTGTGCACGGGCAGTCGGAGCCATGCGCCACAGCCGCACTTGGCAAGGCAGGGGAGGTTAACCGAGGTGAAACCAAAGCCCAAGACAGCCAGAGCAACGCCAAGGCCAAGACCACAAAGAGCAGAGAGACGAAGCAGGTTCCCCCAGCAAGACCGTTGCCGGGGCAGCCTTCACGGCCCCAGCAAGGCCCTTGCCGGGGCGGCTCGTCCAACACCAGCGGAGCGCACCACCCTTGAGCCCACGGTCTCCAACACCATCAACCACGTTGGGCCAGGGCTCAGGAGGCACCTCCATGGTGGCATGCAGATCTTTGTGAAGACAAGGAACACTCTATTGGAAGACGACGGCCCTCGGCAAGATCCTTGCCGAGGAAAACCACAAGACCCCCGGCAAGACCCTTGCCGGGGACAACTGCGCGCCGCGGCAAGACCCTTGCCGGGTCCCCCGGTAAGGCCCTTGCCAAGGACGCCAGCAGGGCCATTGCCAGGTCCGCACCAGCCAAGTCTCCACCGCCGTTCGCATGCAGCTGCCAGCCCGACCAGTTGCCTGCCTGCCTACATTGCGCCGCATGCATCGCTGGCTAGGGCGCGTGTCGAAGCAAGGAGGAGCGGCGACGGACGGGATGCGCCTCGTTCCCGTCCGCGATAAAGCAAGGGGACACCTAAGCGATGCATTAAATGCATCCTGTCCTGTAATACGAGCGATAAGCTCATAGCACTATAGGCCTTTCCACCTCCTGTGTGCCACTGTGGCAGCCCCTTTCGACTATAAAAGGAGGCCCATGGCATACTGGAGGGGGATTCGGCTCTTTTGAACCATGCAGCCACCGCAGCTAGTTCAAGAGCTCAAGAACTCTCTGAAATACAGCCACCAAAGCTGGACTAGGGTATTACGCATCCTCGCGGCCCGAACCTGGGTAAACGATCCTTGTGCTGACTGTTTATCCTGCTCTTCTCACAACCCTGCGCCCCGGCAACCGTAGTAGGGATTCTTGTGATCCCATAGGTGTCGTTTCCCACCGACACTTTGGCGCCGTCCACTTCAAATATGGAGCCTCCTCAATGGCGGGGGACGAATCAAAAGAATTTCCTCCATAGTTCAAAATGGGCCTCAATGCCTAAGAACGGTTCGCGGAGGGCAACGAAACCTAAGATGTGTAGAATCGAACCTGGGGTAAGGTTGTGCAGTTGGATGCCGTAAAATTCCAGTAAGCCCCTGAGGAAGGGATGGATTGGAAATCCTAGGCCCGCAATAAGAATGGGACGAAGCACACCCTCTCCTCCTTGTTGGGGTTGGGGAAATTCTCAGCCATCACATCGTCACCGATTGAGGCCAATCCCGCTCTAATGGAGACTAGATCCGTGAGGGGAAGATAGCCCTGCGTCTGGAGTCGACTCAGCTGAAGATGAGGCACTAAAGAACTCTGCCAATCACCCTCTCGAGGTCCATGGGGGCACGAAGAGGAGCCTGGAGCACTGGCCATGTTGGAAGGCCTTGTTCGTAGCTAATCTTGACGGTTTTTCCATTGCGCGATGTAGATGCCATTTGGGGATCTAAGTCTCCTTATATATATGTCGTCCGAGCGTGGTGAGGGGCTTATTTGCAAAAGATCACGAACCGTTCGTATTCATTCGGCGCACGGAAATCGAGGCGACCACAGAAAAGAATCATAAAGGCAGCACATCGAGGTCAGAGCCAGACTGTCGTCAATCCGAAGTATAAATGAAGAACCCGCCTTGCAAAGCCGAAGACATAAGCCGGATACTACATCGTCATTGAAGGCAAGTTCAGGGGCTACTGAGGGAGTCCTGGATTAAGGGGTCCTCAGGTATCCGGGCTATGCAACATGGGCCGGACTGATTGGCCGTGAAGATACAAGGTAGAAGACCTTTTCCCGTGTCTGGATGGGACTCACCTTTGCGTGGATGGCGCGATTGAGTCTGGATGCATAGTTTCCTTCCTGTGTAAACCGACTCTGTACAACCCTAGGCCCTTCCGTGTCTATATAAACCGGAGGGGTTAGTCCGTAGAGGCCATCAAAATTCACATAGGCTAGACATCTAGGGTTTAGCCATTACAATCTCGGGGTAGATCAACTCTTGTAACCCCTATACTCGTCAAAGTCAATCAAGCAGGAAGTAGGGTTTTACCTCCATTAAGAGGGCCCGAACCTGGGTAAACATCGTGTCCCCTTTGTCTCCTGTTACCTTCGATCCTCAGACGCACTGTTCGGGACCCCCTACCCGAGATCGGCCGGTTTTGACACCGACAGACCCCGCTGCCGCGGGAGGGTAGGAAAAAAGATGCCATGCAAGTTCTTTCCATAAGCATGTATGACTATTTACGGAATACATGCCTACATTATATTTATGAACTGGAGCTAGTTTTGTATCGCCCTAGGTTATGACTGTTAAATGATGAATATCATCCAACAAAATCACCGATCCAATGCCTACGACTTTTCCACATGTTGTTATTGCTAAGTTACTACTATTGTTGCTACTGTTACACTTGCTACAAAATCATGCTATCACTGTTTGCTATATCATATTATTGTGCTATTGATCATATTGCCACAGATATTTAATCTCCAGGTTTGGTTGAATTGACAACTCAACTGCTAATACTTACAAATATTCTTTCGCTCCCTGATACGTCTCCAACTTATCTATAATTTTTTATTGTTCCATGCTTTTATATTATCATTCTTGGATGTTTTACAATCGTTTTATAATAATTTTACATCATTTTTTGGTACTAACCTATTGACATAGTGCCCAGTGCCAGTTGTTGTTTTCTGCATGTTTTTTACATCGCAGGAAATCAATACCAAACGGAGTCCAAACGCAGTGAAACTTTTTGTGGATTTTTTTGGACCAGAAGACATCTAGTGGGCCAAAGAAGTACCGAAGAGGGAGCCCGAGGTGAGCACAAGACACCAGGGCGCGCCTGTAGGCCCAGGCGCGCCCTGGTGGGTTGTGCCCACCTCGGTGGCCTCCCACACCGCCTCTTTGCTCTGTAAATACCCCAATATTTCAGAAACCCTAGGGGAGTCAACGAAAATCAATTCCAGCCGCCGCAAGTTCCAGAAACACCAGATCCAATCTAAACACCATCACGGAGGGGTTCATCATGCCCATTGGTGCCTCTCTGATGCGTGAGTAGTTCATTGTAGACCTACGAGTCCGTAGTTAGTAGCTAGATGGCTTCATCTCTCTCTTTTGATTCTCAATACAATGGTCTCTTGGAGATCTATTTGATGTAACTCTTTTTGCGGTGTGTTTGTTGGGATTCGATGAACTTTTAGTTTATGATCAGATCTATGTTTTTATCCATGAAAGTTATTTGAGTCTTCTTTGATCTCTTATATGCATGATTGCTTATAGCCTCGTATTTCTTCTCCGATATTTGGGTTTTGTTTGGCCAACTTGATCTATTTATCTTGCAATGGGAAGAGGTACTTTGTGATGGGTTCGATCTTACGGTGCTTGATCCCAGTGACAGAAGGGGAAACGACACGTATGTATTGTTGCTATTAAGAATAACAAGATTGGGTCTATTTTTACATAAATAGATCTTGTCTACATCATGTCATCGTTCTTATTGCATTACTCCATTTTTCCATGAACTTAATACACTAGATGCATGCTGGATAGCGGTCGATGTGTGGAGTAATAGTAGTAGATGCAGGCAGGAGTCGGTCTACTAATCTTGGACGTGATGCCTATATAATGATCATTGCTTGGATATCGTCATGATTATTTGAAGTTCTATCAATTTCCCAATAGTAGCTCGTCTACCCACCGTTTGCTATTTTTCTCGAGAGAAGCCACTAGTGAAATCTACGGGCCCCGGGTCTTTTCTTTATTATATTTGCCTTTGCGATCTACTTTTATTTGCTTTTATTTTTAGATCTATTAATCCAAATTATTCAATCTATTACAACTTTCTCCCGCCTACTTGCCAATTTCTGGCGACGTTGCCGAAAGGGATTGACAACCCCTTTAATACGTTGGGTTGCAAGTATTTATTATTTGTGTGCGGGTGTTGTTCACGTAGTGTTGCGTGGTTCTCCTACTGGTTCGATAACCTTGGTCTCATCACTGAGGGAAATACCTACCGTTGATGTGCTACATCATCCCTTCCTCTTTGGGGAAATACCGACGTAGTTCAAGCCTCATCAAAAGAAATTTCTAGCGCCGTTGCCGGGGAAGGATTGAAATCCCCGTTAATACGTCGGGTTGCGAGTATTTGTTATTTGTGTGCAGGTGTTGTTCACGTAGTGTTGCGTGGTTCTCCTACTGGTTCGATAACCTTGGTCTCATCACTGAGGGAAATACCTACCGTTGTTGTGCTGCATCATCCCTTCCTGTTTGGGGAAATACCGACGTACTTCATGCCGCATCACAAGGAATTTCTGGCGCCGTTGCTGGGGAGACATCATCAACATCTACGAGGATCCTAATCACAAATCTCATCTCCTTGCAATTTACATTATTTGCCATTTGTCTCTCGTTTTCCTCTCCCCCACTTCACAAAAATTTACCATTTTATTCGCCCTCTTTTTTGTTCGTCGTTTTCTCATCAGATCGATTTTTGAGATCAATCTTGTTGCATAGTCACAATGACTCAAGAGAACACCAAGTTGTGTGATTTCTTCAATACCAACAACAATGATTTTATTAGCACTCCGATTGCTCCTCTCGCCACTAGTGCGGAGTCTTGTGATACTAATATCGCTTTGCTGAATCTTGTTATGAAAGATCAATTTTCCGGCACTCCTAATGAGGATGCCGCGTCCCATCTTAACACATTCATGGAGTTATGCGATATGCAAAAGAAAAAAGATGTGGACAATGATGTTGTGAAGTTGAAATTCCGTTTTCTTTGCGAGATCGTACAAAAATTTGGTTTTCTTCTTTGCCTCGCAATAGTATCAATTCTTGGGAAAGTGCAATGATGCTTTTATTACTAAATATTTTCCGGCCTCAAAAATTATTTCCCTTAGAACCCAGATCATGAATTTCAAGCAACTTGAACATGAGCATGTTGCACAATCTTAGGAAAGGATGAAATTGATGCTAAGGAATTGCCCAACTCATGGGTTAAATCTTTGGATGATCATACAAAAAATTTATGCAGGGTTGAATTTTGTTTCTCGTAATCTCTTATATTCCACCGCGGGTGGTACTTTTATGGAAATTACTTTGGGTGAACCCACCAAATTTCTTGATAATATTATGGCAAATTATTCTCAATGGCATACCGAAAGAGCTGCTACTATTAAAAAAGTTAATTCGGTTGAAGAAATTTCTTCTTTGAGTCAAAAGGTTGATGCTCTTATGAAATTGATAGCTAATAAAAATGCTCCTATTGATTTTAATGATGTGCCTTTGTCTACTTTGATTGAGCAAAATAGTGATGCCATAGATGTGAATTTTATTTCACGAAACAATTTCAATAACAATGCTTATAGAGGTAATTTTAATCCTAGGCCTTTTCCTAGTAATTCCTCTAATAATTATGGTAATTCCTATGGTAATCCTTCTTATAATAATAATAATAGGAACACCTCTGATCTTGAGAATAATATTACAGAATTTATCAGTACTCAAAAAGTTTTCAATGCTACAATAGAAGAAAAGATGAATAAGATTAATGATTTATCTAGAAGTATTGATAGAATTTCTCATGATGTAGAAAATCTCAAGATGAAAATTTTTGTGCCTAAGGTTGAGGAATCAATTAAAGCTCTTTATGTTTCTATGGATGAAAGTAAGAAAAGAACCGCTATGCTTAGAGCTAGAAGAGAATTTTTAGAAAAAGTGTTTTCTAGTGATTGTTTTCATAAAAGTGATGAAGATCTTAAAATGATTGGTGTTTCTCCTATTGCTTCTTTGTTTAGTAAAATTAAGATGAAAAAGGGACTGAAGAAGAGTCAACTTTAGCTAGAAGGCGTCTCGATAATTCGGAGGGTGAAAATCTTGTTGAGAAAATTGATAAAAGTGGGTTTGAAGAGGTCAAGACTTTAACTAGTGATGTGCCCACTCTTTTGGATTACAAAGACTTTAATTATGACAGTTGTTCTTTGATTGAGTGTATTTCTTTGTTGCAATCCATGATAAATTCACCCCATGCTTATGAACAAAATAAAGCTTTTATTAAACATATTGTTGATGCTATGATGAAAGCTTTGGAAGAAAAGTTGGAATTAGAAGTTTCAGTTCCTAGAAAATTACATGATGAGTGGGAACCTACTATCAAAGTCAAGATTAAAAACTATGAGTGTTTTGCTTTATGCGACTTGGGTGCTATTATTTCTACAATTCCGAAATCTTTATGTGATGTGCTTGGTCTTACCGATATTGAAGAATGTTCTTTGAATTTGCACTTGGCGGATCTACTATTAAAAAGCCTATGGGAAGAATTAATGTTCACTGGTACAGCGAGGTGCTATACAAACGGTTTTTAACCCCTTTCTGCGACGGCATTTGGAACCGTCGCCTAGTGAGTGACGGCGATAGGGTCGTCCTTCCCACACGACCCAGAAACCATGGGGGATATGCCCTCCTGGCACACACGCTCGACAAAATGAGGTCGTGTGCGACCGGCGAGCGCTCAAATACGGAAATACATATAGTAGACCTAAAAAAATACAATTATACAGGCGAAATTGTTTCCGGTCGCAAGTACATCCCACACAGTCAGTCCCCGCTAAACGTTTCCGTTTGTATGTACATCCCACACAGTCGCTCCAAGGAAAACGTTTCCGTTCACAGGTAAATCACACACAATTTTCCCCGTTAAATAGTTTGTGATAGCGTTGCCATTGCAAACGGTATTAACAATTTTATCGTTTGCGTTATTGAATGCACCACACACGGTGCGTAGAAGAAACTGTGTGGCAAAGGTTGTCCATCACACACAGTTTTTATGTGGTAAGCGTTTACGCCAGGTGGCCAAACGCAAACAGTTTTCGAAAGGATGTCATGTGTGATTGTTCATTAATCTAACACGGTTTATTCCTAGAAACTGTGTGCGTTAATGAATGCATCACACACGGTGTTTTCTCAATAACCGTTTGCAATAGAAAACCCCAATTAGCAGGCTAATTATCTGATTATTAATAATCCATTTATTAATCTAATTGACATTTCATATTAAGCACACAATATATTTCATTTTCATAATTGAAATACATCAGAGTACAACATCATATAGCTTCAGCACTCAGCTACCCCATTACACAACTACACCAGCACCAAGTTTCACATGCAACATCTACAACCTTTTGAAATTAGCATCACAGACGGTACATAGACAGATGTATCTCATCTGGAAAACTGCTGAAGCAGAAGGCGAATATTGAGCCTTCATTGATGTTGAAGGTCTTTGTAAGTTTACGCCAGTGCATGTGGATGATTGACCGTCCATCCTTCATCCTCTTCAGGAACACTTCAATATTGAATCGTGGGTGTTGTATGAATACCTTCCTCGCCTCCTGACCATACAGGTGGTTTGAGAGGTAATCATTAGTGAACTACTTTGGAAAGGCCTGAAAACAAGGATGTGCATAAATATCGTCTCTATATTGGAAATGGGGCAAAGGAATAAAAAAGGCAAGGTATAATAGTTTGTACCATCCTATAGTGAACTGATGTCTTCTTCATTGTCCAGACAAAGATCTTGTTGTTTTTTGTCGCTAATTTCTTTATCCTAACAATCTTTCTGAGTTTCTTGACTTGACTGATATTCATGGACAACTCATTTCCCCATATGCAAAAAGGGTCAAACGGTGGGTCAAAACCTCTGGCAGCAGGACCTACATGTGCAAGACCGAATTGTTAAAAACATAAATATTAGAATGGTTCCTGCAATTGCACAATAATGTGCTATTAGACAACGGACCGTGCACGTGCTAACCTCGATTGTAAACCTCAGTGCTTCCCATTGTTTCCCTGCAACACATATAAGGTAGTTAGTCATCAGGTTAAGTAAGGGTTCGCATGCTATCAGTAAAATATGTTGATGAAAAATAAGCACATTGCAGATTCATCAGATTAATTCAAGCCACATGGAAAACCCATTTATCCAAACCAAGCATGATTAAGAACTAGGAAATATAGCACTTGTATATGTTTCTCATGTATTAAGTGCGGCCAAATTCAATTTATTCCTCACATGCACAACAATACAAAATTCTACCCACGACAATTGGACATCGCATTGTAGAATTGAACCAAGCAGTTAACTAAACACCACAACACATGAACCAAACATTAACTGAGCACCACATTGCACAATATAACATAATCCTAATAGAAGATCTTACAGTTAACCAAACCAAGCATGCTTAACAACTTGGAAATATAGCAATTGTATTTGTTTCTCATGTATTTACTACAGCAAAATTCAATTTATTCCTCACATGGTATACAATAACAGAATGCACCCACAACTATTGAACATCGCATTGCAGAATTGAACCAAACAGTTAACTAAACACCACAACACAAATGAACCAAACGTTAACTGAGCACCACATTGCACAATGTACAACGAAACCAAGCATGCTTGACAACTTGGAAATATAGCAATTGTATTCGTTTCTCATGTATTTTGTAAAGATAAATTCGATTTATTTTTCACATGAAAGACAATACAAAATTGCAGCCTGAAGAATTGAACATCACATTTGCAGAATTGAACCAAACAGTTAACTGAAGACGACAACTAAATAACAAAACAGTTAATAAGTGAGCACCACACTGCACGACATATAGAACATATACACTAGAGCAATAGATTGCATGGTAAAATTATATAGCACAATTCACTAGAATTTGTGAAGGAAAGGCAGGAGCAGCACACGCAACGGGTAAACCGAGCATGCTTAACCGACGTAGCTAGCAAATGGCAAGGTGCTCCTCCAAGATCTGGTGGTCGGCACGAATGGTAGCCATCTCGACCTCATCCGCGCGTGCAGCCGCGATTTGCTTCTCCGCTGCCAAATGCTCCTTGAGATCCTGGCTATACTGCGTGCACCATGGCTTAGGGCGGCGCCTATTTGGTGGAGGGGTCGGTGATTTTGGTGGAAGGTGTTGCGCTCGCACCGGCGGTCGGGGCATGTGGGATGTGGAAGGAGGAGGAGGATGGGGGTCAGGTGTGGATTACCCGCCTGGATAGACGAGGCAGAGCAGCCTGAAGGAGGGTCGCCGGCGAGGAGGCAGCGCTGCAAGCAAGGAGTGAAGGTTTCATCTTGGAAAGGAAGGCGGAAACAGGGGAAATGTGGCTTTTGGTAAGGGGGAGGCGGCGGGGAGGTAGATACTTCCGCATAAGTCGAAATTTTGGAATCGCTTCAGCGAAAAAACCAGCGCGCAAAGTGTCATCAGACACGGTCCCTTATTTAGAACTGTGTACGATATGTCAACATCACAAACGATTCAGATAGCTTAACCCATGTGTGATGAGTTTGAACGTAAAAAATTTTGGCTTGAATTTCCTTGGTTACAGTGGTCATCCACGTCTGTGCATAATTTCGGTACACAAAGAAGACTATAGCACACCCACACTTCTTAATCGAGCAAGTTCAGCAATTAAACAGAGCTAGCTGACCTAAACATTACTCTAACATATTAAAGACCGGCACTCTTAATTAAACAAAACAAAGAGTACTACTACGGCTGGTGCTCGTTGATCTCCGTCGCCGCCTCCATGTCCAGCTCGCGCCCGACGTTCTCCTGGGGAAGGGGCTCCATGGCATCAATTGCACCATACTTGGCAAGCATCTCGCCATCCATGTCTGACATATCTTTGGAATAGGCCACCACGAGCTGGGCGTGGGCGGCCGCGATCTGGGCTTTGGCGGCTCCGTCATGGCAAGGTAAGCCGTGCAGGAACAACGGCGGCACGAACTCTCTCGGTGATTGCCAACTCTTCGGCCGTGGGTTGCCGACCGTTGTCGGAGAAGCGTCATTCGATTTGTGCGGTGATCGCCATGAGCTGGGCGTGGACGGCCTCGACATGGTCGTGGGCGGCCTCCATCAGGGCTAAGGCCGCCGCTACGGAACGGACAGCTGATGTGCCGCTCTCGCCAGTTGCTATCCCTGAGGCAGATGTTGCTGCCGCCGCCTGAGAAGCAACAGCGGCCGTTTGGACTGCCTTGGCCGCCCGGACGCAGATTGCGGTCGCCCTCACGAAGCTTGTTAGCTCGCACCTGGCGGCTGCGGCCGCGCTCTCGCCGTAGTGGGCCGCCGAAGTTTCCCTCACGACGCGGGTCCACTTCCCCATCTTTCACCAGTGACTATTGAATAGTGAAATGATATTTGAGGAGCGGGCTAGTGTGCTTGACACCCCGACGGTGCTCCAAGATATTTTGTGCTGCAACTCACACGGTTGGTGATAATAAACTGTGTGCGATCTACTTGATTTTTCGTCTTGATTTGAATTACATAATGGGGTCACAGCTACAAAGGATGGTGTTTGAATTGCTAGAACTTTTATTTGCAATGAACATGCAACTATAGGTGTGTCGTCAAAAAAATTGGAATTATCCAGGGTTCGTTTGGATGTTTTTATACATTAACTTGGTTTTGTAGGCATTTCAGGTGCATAATTCAGATTTGAACGACATGCACATGCTCCAGTGCATATAAACGGGTTGAAAAGTCAAATTTGTGTCCTTGGTTGCATGCTTAGGTCCCATGCAAGAAATGGGAATGAATGTCAAACACCCTGCCACTGTCACTCGGCCGCAAACATTGAGATATGGTTTTTAAATTCTAGTAAATCCAAAATTCGTCTGAAATTCATGAAACTTGGCATGCTATCATGGAGCGGCATCAACATGTCGTGGTAAAAATTTTGTCCCATTTGGGGCAGGTTTGGGTATAAGCTTCTCCCAAACCAGAGCTTCTCACAACAAGCGTGATGGTTTCGGTAGGCAACGTGCCACCTTTGGGGACGAAACGATATTCGTTGCCTCTTACTTCTTCCAAAAAAATTCTAGTGTCAACATAGAACAACAGGGGTGTTGTGTTTAATTTTGGAATTTTTCGGGGTTTGTTTGGACATTTTTATACATTAACAGGGTTTTATAGGCATTTTGTGTGCATAATTCAAATTTGAACTACATGCACATGCATGCTCCAATTGTAACATCCCAAAATTCTAAATTTTGGAATGTTATATTAAATAAATAGTTTGATTGATTGTTTGATTGTGGTGTGGATGCTTGTGTGAAATTGAGTGAAATTTGAAACTTTTTGAAAGTTAAATGAGAGGGAATAAAAGGACTTTCCCAAACTTTCACCTTTCTTTTATGATCCCCATGAATTCAAATTCTTTTCAAATACAAAACCCTAGAGAGAAGATGACATGACTTCTTCCATTTAAAATGAAAAGGGTTTTTGAAAAAATTATTTGAATTTCATTTGGAAATATTCCAAATTCAGAAATTTTATGCAACTCAATGATTTTCACGAGAGAAGATAAAATGACTTCTTCAAAGCATATGAAATACGAGTTGGGAGTTTAAAAGAATCAAATTTAAAGTCCCTTTGGAATTATTTTCAATTTGGAGTTTTTTGGTTTTTATTCAAATTATTTTTCTCCAAAAATAAAATATATGGAAAATAGGGTAAAATGATTCCCTACAGTAGAAAAATGGAGAGAAATAAATTTGAAATCATTTTGGTATTTAAAATATTTTATTTGGTTTTTAAATGAAACAGTAGCACTGTTTGCTTTATTTAAATTTTCGTGGATTTTATTTGACGCCATAAAATGTTCATGTTGTAGAAAATCTTTTTCTGAAAATTTTGATATATAATATGCTTATATTATAATTCTATTTCTTTCTGTTTTATTCTTTTGTCTGTCTTCATTTTTTTTTAACTTCTTCTCCCGAACTGGGCCGGCCCAGCCGAGCTGGCCCAGGCCCAAGTCGTCGCGCCGCCTTCCTCCTCCCGTGCGCGACCCGGACTCGCCGGAGTCCGAGCGCGCCATGCCGCTGGCCGCCCCTTTCCCCAAGGAAACCGCCGCCCCTGGCCCCTCTATAAGGCCGGCCCCGACCCCTCTCTCTCCTCCTCGCATCGCGTCGTCGCCGCCCCCGCACTCGCGCCGCCGCCGCACTTCGCATCTCGCCGCCGCCGCGCCGTGCCGTCATAGCCCCGCCGCACCACCCCGCCTCGCCGCTGCCGCCGCCGCCGGCAGATCCGCGCCGACCGCCGAACCGGTATATACCGAACCCAACCCGGTTTTCGTTTTAGGGTTTTATTTTTTAACTGGTTTATTTCTTTAGGTCAGTTTAAATAGAGAGCGTTTGTTCGTTTAGATCTGTTAGTGAACGTTTTCGTTCGTTAGTCTCTGTTAGCAAACGTTCGTTCGTTAAATTTTTCTTTTTCTGTTTATTTTCGGCCAGGGACCTATCTGCGATAAGTTTTCATTCACATTAGTCCCTGATCTTTAAACCTTCATAACTTTTTGCTCGTTTATCCAAATCCAACGAAACTAACGCTCACTGCTTCATTATGATCCCCTCTATCCAGATAATCAACTTGAACATGTTTTTTAAAATTTAAAATTTGATTTCAAACAGATTTGAATTTGAATTTCTTTTGTGCATAACTTAAGTTTTATAACTCCGATTTAATTGATTCTCTTTGCTAATTGAAGCTCTTGACCTAAACTTTCTGATAAGACCAAATCCACCCAATTTTGGTACTGTTAGAAATTGTTTTCTGTTGCAAGAGTTAATTGCTTGTTTTCGAAGTTTTCCGAGATCTTTTCTTCGATTCTTTTGCATGAGTGCTTATGTATGTAATTGCTTGCTTACGATAGATTGATCGGAGTGTGACGAGTAGAACTACCCGAATTATGAGTGCGATGAATCTTCATCAACAGTACAAGGCAAGTTCACACTTTGATCATATCCCTTTATTACCCAGTTTTTATGAATTAGTTTCAATCCTCAAACACTGCATGGTTAGGATTTTGACAACATCTGGGTATTGGGAAGTAGTTGATGAGGTAGGAACCTATTGTCTTACATCAAACCCCGGGAATATACGTTATGCTCATACTGCTTTGCTATGCTCGTAGACGTGGATTGGTATGTGACATTCATGAAAGTTGCGAGAGTATTATTATTTAAGGGTTTAACTTAAGGTGGCTACTTTAATACACATCTGGGTGGATTGGTTGTGGGCACCTGGGGAATCCAGTGTTGTCCTAGGAGATCCCGGGGAACTCGTGTGATCATCCTATGGTTTGCCACCCAGGCTCAAAGGGATCATAAGATTATTCATGCTGGAAACTTCCATGTGCAGCCACAAGCCATTATGGGCTCTGGCATAGTTGAGTAAGTTGTGGGAATCCTTTCCATGATGGGCTAGCAGATGTAGGGGATTGTAGGTGTACCGGCCCAACTCTCGGTTAAGGGGACCTCTTCTGAAAGACTGTGTCTCGATCATCCGTTTCTCAAACATCATGTAGTGCGAGGAATTCAACGGAAGAGATCGAGTCTTGTGGGGAAAAGTGCGCAAACCTCTGTAGAGTGTACAAACTAATCATGATTAGCCGTGTCCCCGGTTATGGACATCTTGAGTATCTGGTACTTGAATTATTAATTTGATCTCATCATTTTACTTAATTAATTTTGTTGGGTTATAATTATTATTTTGGGATTGAGTTGGGGTTACCTTCTCAATAATTTCAACAAACTTTCTAGTTAAATAAATCATATTCCTTTGTTGTAGGGAAAACTTGGCTTTATGCAAAATTAAACTTAGAGCCTCCACCAGCCAAATATGCATGTAGTGATAGCCATTATTCATCATTGCTCTATGGTGTGAATTTGCCAGTACATTCAATGTACTGACCTACATGGCTGCAATGTCTTATGTTGCAGGATTCTTACGACGAGTAAGTGATACGTTAGGGTTACGATGTCTACACTCAACTTTGCCGTTGGTGCTGTTGGGACTCCACAACCTTGTTGCTACTTGTGCTATATGGATTGAGGTAATAGTATTTACGTTACTCTATACATGTGGTTTACCTCTGTTATAAATCCTCGAGTATTGTGTGTGTCAGCATACCGATCCAGGGATGACACTTAAGCACAGAGACTTCGATCCATTCGGGCCGGGTCGCTACAAGATGGTATCAGAGCACATGTTGACTGTAGGACGTGACCCCTAGAAACTAGCAAGCCCATAGGAAATGATTTCTCTAAAACCTTATCTTTTCAAAAAGAGATCCCTTAACTCTCATCTTTTCTAAAGCTTTACCAAGTATTTTCCTCTCATCTCAAATAGTTAGACTATGCCCTTTACCCTTTTGACCACACGAAGATTCGACTGATGAGGCCACTCCAAGAAGTACAAGATATCAGACAACTACACCACTTCAGAATGAAGAGGATTTTACCATGCATTATAATAATGGAAACTACAACGGGTGAAGACTCCGAAGACTAGGAGAATTTGAAGGCTCTGAAGAATTTCTTTGTTTGTATGACCTAGGAAGGCTACCCTTATGGAATTTGTCAGACTATTGAAGCCGTCAATACCCGAGATCAAGGTGTGTCGGAGAAAGACCGGAACATGGAGTGTAAAAACTCATAGTTTTTTCAAGAAAACCCTAAGGCAGGAGATATCAACTATGGAATGATAGCTCATGGCAATGACAATGGCAGAAACACGGCTATCCATGATGTTATCATTCGCTTATGCTATTGTCACCGGGCTAAGTTAAGTGTGCTTTTCTTCGGAAGGATTGGATGGTAGAAGGCTAATGGAGCACCTATCAGCAAAAAAACGAAGTTTTAACCTTAGCTGGTGTATCACCAGGATTTGGAGTATTACACCAAGAAGTTTAGGGTGGACCTTTAGGAAGCCGTATGTAAGGAAGCAGTTTGTGAAGAACTCAGGACCCAGAAGCTGATAGTAGCCAAGCTGGAGGAGCAACACCTCGAGATACCGGAGATTCGTCAGGAACTAAAGGACAGTAGGACCAAGGTTCATGCCAAGGATGTTGAAACCCAGAAGTGTGGAACGCAACTCTAGAAATATTAAAGGACGTCACGAGAGACTTCGCATCAACAGAGATGATTTGGCAAAAGAACTTGAGAAGGACAAGCACGATCGGAAGAAGCCATCGGAGACATGAGCAAGACTTGAAGAGTTTGGCGACTTTGAAGATTTATTGACCTTCAGAAGACCAAACCCCTGTTATATGCCTATGTTAGATGCGACGATTGTGAGCTGTCATTTGTTTGATGTTTTTTCGACAGCCACAAATAAAATATGTCTCTTCAAAACAATTGTTTGTATTGTGTGTATCCCTCCCTATCTCTCTTATCTCAACCCAAAACCCTTGGAACCAATAGAGGATGAATGGAGATGACCTCATATATTCTGGACCGATGACTCCATTGGAGACGGACCGATGGATTCAGAACATGGAAGATCACATGAAGAATAACACTATAGCCAGAAAGGATATGCCCCAGCATGCTCTTCAGTGCTTGGAAAGAGGTGCTGCTACTTGGTGGAGGATGTACCAAACCATCAATGGATGGCAAGGAGTAACCACTTGGGAAGAATTTAAGTTGACACTGCTAAAGTCTTGGCTTGTGTCCCCGAAATTGAAGCCTTATGGAAATAATATGAAGAAACCTTGTGCATGCAAGCTTTGTGGAGAAATAGGACACAACCATAAAGAACACAGGGATGAATGCCCTCATTGTGAAGAAATTCACCCAGCTGATGAGTGCACAACTAGGCAGATTACTTGTTTCTTGTGTGAAGGGACTACCCACTACCCTGCTTAGTGTCACATTTACCCCATGGTACAAAGAACCATCCAGCAGAAGAAAGAAGCAATGAAAGGAGCCCTCATGGAAATTTTAGAAGAACCTGTGATGAAGGAAGAGGTGGAGGACACACCCGAAGGAGGCCTAATTAAACCCTGCACCAAGTCTTGCTATTCATGTGGAGAAGAAGGACACATCTCCCAGAATTGTCCGAAGGAGGATCTAGTAGAATTCCCAACAGAGGAAGTAGAGTATGACCCATAGGAAATAGAAGCCCTGATTGGCACGGAAAAGTCCAGGAAGCGAAATAGATTGGATTCCAGGAAGGACCTGAGACATATCACCTGTTTCAGGTGCAAGGAGTCAGGGCACTACTTCAGCGGTTGCCCAAAAAGGAAGCCGAGGACCAAAGGAGACTTTGTAATCACAAGGAAACCTTGAGACTTGTCAGAAGTAATATGTCTCCGCTGTAATGAAGCAGGGCACTTTGCCAGAGATTGTCCCAATGAGAAGGAGGCTTGTGCTAAGTAGTTGAGTTGCAACGAAAAAAATGTAGTAGTAGTAGTAGTAGTGGGAACAATTCTTTTATATTGAGGTGTTGAGTTGAGGTATGTAATGGAAATGCAGGAGATTGTAATAAATTTGAGAATCAATAAAGTTAGCATCATTGGTACTGATTTGGATTTTATGAGTTGTTACTCTATGGAGAAAGATTTTGACCATTTTCGAGGATATGAGAAATATGGTCTATAGAAGAATTTGTGCATTTCAAGGGTGGTAGTACCTTGTGAGGACACTTGAACCCTGGAAAGATAATGATATTCCACGGAGTGGACTTCGGACAAAATAAGTATGAGTTTTGTCTCGATATGTGGGATACCCCAAGAATATGAAGAGATGAATTACTATTGGATATAAAGGAGGTATAATGTTGGTAATATGGAGCAATTGTAACTCCATGATGAGTCTAAGCAATCGTGTCTTAGTTTGGTACAAATAGAAGGAGGGGAGACAATACCATTGGATGGAATTAAGAATGCTAGGAAGCTGGATGTTGGAATAATGATCAGTTGCCCCGATGATGAGTTCAAGGTTTACAAGTGATGAGATGGGCCATAACTCACAGGCTCCAGGACCTGCCAAGAAGCAAGCACACTCTTGCTGAAGGGAAAAAACCCTGGAAGAAGTTGCGACTTTATCGACAGATAATCTCATAGGAGTTTACGCAAAACCTGAGTTGTGAAGGAACGATAGATGTTTGTTTGGCTTGCAGAATCCATGGATTTATCCGAACTTAGTTCATCGACAAGAGAAATTCTGCAATGCTTGTGAGGATGACCGAGTGTTAGAATGCGAGATTCGCTAAACCATATACAAGGTAATGATTTGGGTGCGGGATGGATTGATCACCGTACCTACTTACTCTTATTATTTGCCTCTGTTGTATGGGATGGTAAATCTGAGTGACTTGCCCATAGTAGAGCGACGACGATGACAACCTTGTTTGAACCTTAGAATGGTATGACAATTTTCCCCCTTGTACAAGGCAGTTGTTGCCAATGGTAGGATATACGGTGAGGTTCAACCCAGACCCGTTTTCTGTAGGGACCCAGTCAAATTGTTTGATGACCACCATGAGATATCGATAGTTGTTTAGTACTGGCGCCACACCCATCAGCTAAGAGGGCCCAGTCACAGAGGTACCCTACCAAGATGAAAGGACAAAGGAATCGAGGAAAGTTATGCCACTACCGGAAGAGCCCAGAGAAGGAATTTACCCGAGGATCTGAGAAGACCGACACTGTCAAGAACAAGGATGGAGTACATGAGTTTTGATGGAACTGTAACCGTACTTCTAAGGGTGGTAGCACCCCATACCAAACCTAACCTATTTCTTGCTAGCCTCTCCGAATCTCGAGGGCGAGATTCATTTTAAGGGTGGTAGGTTTGTAACATCCCAAAATTCTAAATTTTAGAATGTTATATTAAATAAATAGTTTGATTGATTGTTTGATTGTGGTGTGGATGCTTGTGTGAAATTGAGTGAAATTTGAAACTTTTTGAAAGTTAAATGAGAGGGAATAAAAGGACTTTCCCAAACTTTCACCTTTCTTTTATGATCCCCATGAATTCAATTTTTTTTCAAACACAAAACCCTAGAGAGAAGATGACATGACTTCTTCCATTTAAAATGAAAAGGGTTTTTGAAAAAAATATTTGAATTTCATTTGGAAATATTTCAAATTCGGAACCTTTATGCAACTCAATGATTTTCATGAGAGAAGATAAATTGACTTCTTCAAAGCATATGAAATATGAGTTGGGAGTTTAAAAGAATCAAATTTAAAGTCCCTTTGAAATTATTTTTAATTTGGAGTTATTTGGTTTTTATTCAAATTATTTTTCTCCAAAAATAAAATATATGAAAAATAGGGTAAAATGATTCCCTACAGTAGAAAAATGGAGAGAAATAAATTTGAAATTATTTTGGTATTTTAAAATATTTTATTTGGTTTTTAAATGAACCAGTAGCACTGTTTGCTTTATTTAAATTTTCGCGGATTTTATTTGACGCCATAAAAATGTTCATGTTGTAGAAAATCTTTTCCTGAAAATTTTGATATATAATATGCCTATATTATATTTTTATTTCTTTATGTTTTATTCTTTTGTCTGTCTGCATTTTTTTTAAACTTCTTCTCCCGAACTGGGCCGGCCTAGCCGAGCCAGCCCAGGCCCAAGTCGTCGCGCCGCCTTCCTCCTCCCGTGCGCGACCCGGACTCGCCGGAGTCCGAGCGCGCCACGCCGCCGGCCGCCCCTTTCCCCAAGGAAGCCGCCGCCCCTGGCCCCTTTATAAGGCCGGCCCCGACCCCTCTCTCTCCTCCTCGCACCGCGTCGTCGCCGCCGCCACACTTCGCATCTCGCCGTCGCCGCAGTCGCCGCGCTGCGTCGCCGTAGCCCCGCTGCACCACCCCGCCTCGCCGCTGCCGCCGCCAACCGTCGCCGCCGCCGGTCGATCCGCCGATCCGCGCTAACCGCCGAACCGGCATAAACCGAACCCGACCCGGTTTTCGTTTTAGGTTTTTATTTTTTAACCGGTTTATTTCTTTAGGTTAGTTTAAATAGAGAACATTTGTTCGTTTAGATCTGTTAGTGAACGTTTTCGTTCGTTAGTCTCTGTTAACTAACGTTCGTTTGTTAGATATTCCTTTTTCTGTTTATTTTCGGCCAAGGACCTATCCGTGATAAGTTTTCTTTCACATTAGTCCCTAATCTTTAAACCTTCGTAACTTTTTGCTCGTTTATCCAAATCCAACGAAACCAACGCCCACTTCTTCGTTATGATCCCCTCTATCCAGATAATCAACTTGAACATGTTTTTGAAAATTTAAAATTTGATTCCAAACAGATTTGAATTTGAATTTCTTTTGTATTATAACTCCGATTTAATTGATTCTTTTTGATAATTGAAGCTCTTGACCTAAACTTTTTGATAAGACCAAATCCACCCATTTTTGGTACTGTTAGAAATTGTTTTCTGTTGCAAGAGTTAATTGCTTGTTTTCGAAGTTTTCCGAGATCTTTTCTTTGATTCTTTTGCATGAGTGCTTATGTATGTAACTGCTTGCTTACGATAGATTGATCAGAGTGTTACGAGTAGAACTACCCGAATTACGAGTGCGACGAATCTTCATCAACAGTACAAGGCAAGTTCACACTTTGATCATATCCCTTTATTACCCAGTTTTTATGCATTAGTTTCAATCCTCAAACACTGCATGGTTAGGATTTTGACAACATGTGGGTATTGGGAAGTACTTGATGAGGTAGGAACCTATTGTCTTACATCAAACCCCGGGTATATACGTTATGCTCATACCGCCTTGCTATGCTCGTAGACGTGGATTGGTATGTGAGATTCATGAAAGTTGCGAGAGTATTATTATTTAAGGGTTTAACTTAAGGTGGCTACTTTAATACACATCTGGGTGGATTGGTTGTGGGCACCTGGGGAATCCAGTGTTGTCCTAGGAGATCCCGAGGAACCCGTGTGATCATCCTATGGTTTGCCACCCAGGCTCAAGGGGATCATAAGATTATTCATGCTGGAAACTTCCGTGTGCAGCCACAAGCAATTATGGGCTCTGGCATAGTTGAGTAAGTTGTGGGAATCCTTTCCATGATGGGCTAGCAGATGTAGGGGATTGTAGGTGTACAGGCCCAACTATCGGTTAAGGGGACCTCTTCTGAAAGACTGTGTCTCGATCATCCGTTTCTCAAACATCATCTAGTGCGAGAAATTCAACGGAGGAGATCGAGTCTTGTGGGGAAAAGTGCGCAAACCTCTGTAGAGTGTACAAACTAATCATGATTAGCCGTGTCCCCGGTTATGGACATCTTGAGTATCTGGTACTTGAATTATTAATTTGATCTCATCATTTTACTTAATTAATTTTGTTGGGTTATAATTATTATTTTGGGATTGAGTTGGGGTTACCTTCTCAATAATTTCAACAAACTTTGTAGTTAAATAAAATATATTCCTTTGTTGTAGGGAAAAATTGGCTTTATGAAAAATTAAACTTAGAGCCTCCACCAGCCAAATATGCATGTAGTGATAGCCATTATTCATCATTGCTCTATGGTGTGAATTTGCCAGTACATTCAATGTACTGACCTACATGGCTGCAACGTCTCATGTTGCGGGATTCTACGACGAGTAAGTGATACATTAGGGTTACGATGTCTACACTCAACTTTGTCGTTGGTGTTGTTGGGACTCCACAACCTTGTTGTTACTTCCGCTATATGGATTGAGGTAATAGTATTTTCGTTACTCTACACATGTGATTTACCTCTGTTATAAATCCTCGAGTACTGTGTGTGTCAGCATACCGATCCAGGGATGACACTTAAGCACAGAGACTGCGATCCATTCGGGTCGGGTCGCTACACTAGTGCATATAAATTGGTTGAAAAATCAAATCTGTGTCCTTCGGTGCATGCTTAGGTCCCATGCAAGAAATATGAATGAATTTCAAACACCCTGCCACCGTCACTCGGCCGCAAACATTGAGATACTTGGTTTTTAAATTCTAGTAAATCCAAAACTCGTCTAAAATTCATGAAACTTGGCATGCTATCATGGAGCGGCATCAACATGCCGTGGTAAATTTTTTGTCCCATTTGGGGCAGGTTTGGGTATAAGCGTCTCACAAACCAGAGCTTCTCACAACAAGCGTGATGGTTTCGGTAGGGAACGTGCCACCTTTGGGGACGAAATGATATTCATTGCCTCTGATTGCATTCAAAAAATTTCTAGTGTCAACATAGAACAACATGAGTGTTGTGTTTAATTTTTGAATTTTTTGGGGTTCGTTTGGACATTTTTATACATTGACTTGGTTTTGTAGGCATTTCAGGTGCATAATTCAAATTTGAACTACATGCACATGCTCCAGTGCATATAAACTGGTTGAAAAAATCAAATATGTGTCCTTGGTTGCATGCTTAGGTCTCATGCAAGAAATGGAAATGAATTTCAAACACCCTACCACCGTCACTCGGCCGCAAACATTGAAATACTTGGTTTTTAAATTCTAGTAAATCCAAAACTCGTCTGAAATTCATCAAACTTGGCATGCTATCATGGAGCGGCATCAACATGCCGTGGTAAATTTTTTGTCCCATTTGGGGCAGGTTTGGGTATAAGCGTCTCACAAACCAGAGCTTCTCACAACAAGCATGATGGTTTCGGCAGGGAACGTGCCACCTTTGGGGACGAAACGATATTCGTTGCCTCTTATTGCTTTCAAAAATTTTCTAGTGTCAACATAGAACAACAGGAGTGTTGTGTTTAATTTTGGAATTTTTCGGGATTCGTTTGGACATTTTTATACATTAACTTGGTTTTGTAGGCATTTCAGGTGCATAATTCAAATTTGAACTACATGCACATGCTCCAGTGCATATAAACTGGTTGAAAAATCAAATCTGTGTCCTTAGTTGCATGCTTAGGTCCCATGCAAGAAATGGGAATGAATTTCAAACACCCTGCCACCGTCATTCGGCCGCAAACATTGAGATACTTGGTTTTTAAATTCTAGTAAATCCAAAACTCCTGTGAAATTCATGAAACTTGACATGCTATCATGGAGCGGCATCAACATGCCGTGGTAAAATTTTTGTCCCATTTGGGGCAGGTTTGGGTATAAGCTTCTCACAAACCAGGGCTTCTCACAACAAGCGTGATGGTTTCGGTAGGGAACGTGCCACCTTTGGGGACGAAACGATATCCGTTGCCTCTTATTGTTTTCAAAAAAATTCTTGTGTCAACATAGAACAACAAGAGTGTTGTGTTTAATTTTGGAAATTCTCGGGGTTCATTTGGACATTTTTATACATTAACTTGGTTTTCTAGGCATTTTATGTGCATAATTCAAATTTGAACTACATGCACATGCTCCAGTGCATATAAATTGTGTGTGTTCTGTTAACCATTCACGTGACGCCACGCCTCACTCTTTTAATGGCTAGGAGGTGCCGTGCGGACAGGTGCTTGAATGCTTGACTAAACGGGAGGCGTGCGAGCTGTACTCCAATGCGGAGGCTCACCGGGAAGTGTGCGAATTGTACGCCGCGCAGGCTCAGCGGAAAGCGAGCCCTTTGACTTCCATGTCCGCCCGCCTTGCTCGCATCCTCTCCATTAATGGCGCCCAAGCCGCAGTTTAATACGGTTTTTAAATATAAAACACTCATCGCAAACGTTTTAGTTAGAACACCCATATATAAAACCGACAACCTCCCTAGGAAGCCAAGGGAAAATGTGCCTAGCAGGATTTGTGCAGCTCTTGATCGCAAACCTTTTAGTTAGAACACCCGTATGCAAACCGACAGCTTCCCCAGGAAGCCAAGAGAAAATGTGTCGAGCAAGATTTCTGCGGCTCTTGATCGCAAACGTTTTAATAGAACACTCGTATGCAAAGTGAGAGCTATGGTCTTCCCCCTTAAGTCGAGGGAAAATTCGCAGCGCAGGATTTGTGCATCCCTTCAATGCAACGGTTGTTTTGGATGACCCGTGTGCAACCACGTACAAACAATTTGGTAAGATTTGCATCTGTCATATTGGGTATCTTGCCATTTGTCAAACTGGAAAGATTCACATTTGTTGACCTAGTAACATTGCCATTTGTCAATCCTTGTAACACTGTGATTTGTCAAAATATGCAGCTAAAAATGACTAGCACTATCTAATTTTTGCAACTAAAATTCAGTAATTAAGCATAGATTAAGCAATCGTTCTTAATTTATACAAACAGTTAAACTCGACAGTTGAACTGACCAAACTTTTGCCCAATTGTTGCCAACCACGTACTGAAATAGCTAGTTCAACTATATATACTAGCTAATTTTAAGTACATTGTACAGTTCCACCACACATCTATAGTCAGATGAACTGAACAAAATAGCCCCTAAATACTACTACTACGGAGGGGCTTTGTGCTACTTCCAGCAGCCTCTCCTTTGCCGAGCGCGCTCAGTAAGAGGAAGAGGAGGAGGAGGAGCCCACCGACGAGCTGGACAAATGCAATACGGTGCCTGCCGCTGCTGCATGTTCAGCGATGCTCGCCAACTCGAACGCCCACTGCCGCTCCAGACGATCCCTCTCGAAGCGGCCGGACTGCTCGTAGATCTCCTGATTCCTCGCCTCTGCGTCGGCATGTGCTGCAGCCATAGTTGCGGTAAGGCTCTTTGCATGCTCGACGAGGTGCTCCTCCTCCTCCTGCACGAACTCGATGTAGCGCACAAGGTCGCTGACGCACGTGCAGGCCTCCACCTCTGCCTCCCTTCTTCGGGCGGCGGTGGCGGAGCGGGTGATGATCCCGGTGGTCGACGGTGGGCTGGCGGCCACGATGGCCATCTCCCACCTTCGGGCGCGGTGGCGGAGCGGGTGATGGCCGGCAGTGGGGTGGCGGCCACGACGGCCACCTCCCGCCTTCGGGCCGTGGTGGCGAAGTGGGTGATGGCCGACAGTGGGGTGGCGGCCACGACGGCCACCTCCCGCCTACGGGCCACGGTGGCGGAGCGGGCGATGGCCCTGGCTTTCAACGGTGGTGTGGCGGCAACGGCGGCCGGCAACAGCTGCTTACGGGCAGCGGCGGCGGAGTGTGTGGTGGGTGTTTTGCGCACACCCAACAGGGACGCCACGCACACTACACTACGCCGGGGACTGAGCCGCCGCCGCGGTGTAGCCTCCCAGCTGGAGTTGTCCTCTGATGACGGCGGAGTGGCTGAGCGACGACGACGAACTGGTGCCATTGGCGACTGTGGGAGAAGCAGATGAGATAAGCTACAGGGAGGGAGGGGAAAATGCGACGCAGGACTCGCCGGCCGTGAGGGTTTATATAGCAGGCTGGTAAGCATTGGGATTTTGGGGGATTTCACCAAGTCGGGCGGGAAGCTTGCGCGGGAACCTGCGAGGTTGCGCGGGAACGGGCTCACCGACGATTCATTGGCGCCACTTCGAGCCACCGTTTGGCCAAAAGAACGCCCCCGCGCGCTGCGCAAGCTTGCGCTGTAAGCCGTCTGCGGCAGAGGGGTGACAAGACGTGCGAGAGGAGGACGAAAGGACACGTACACATACGGTTAATACAAAAAAATGTTTGCGATTTAATTACGTACTATACACCCGTCCTGGTTTATAAGTAGGATTTAACTAATAAAATACGAATGCATGTCGCCAAAGATTATATCGTTGGATTCGTATTTGAACGTAGTTTCCAGCTATACAATTTTTGTAACATGCATTAACACTTTTTTGGTTAAATTTGAGGTTATATACCAGCAAGCGTTTGCCCGTAACACACACGTCTTATTCCATCACAAACAGCTCGGATGGATCAACTGTATGTCACGTATCGCACACACAACTCTAATCTAATTCGTGCTTGATGTCTCCGACATCGCTCGCACAATTCGTCTTATTTGCCACGTATCACTGTGTCGGCCTCTGCTCGCGTCCCTCGGCAAGCTCTGCTCGCCGTTAGGCGCCGCAGCGCGTTGTGCTCGCCGTTAAGCGCCGCGGCGCGCTCTGCTCGCATCCATCGGCGTGCTGGGCTTGTGGACAGCTTTTCCTTGCGTGTTTAACTGCTATATGCATATATATATATGGTTGCTCGACGTTGAGGCAACCGCGGAGCGCTCTGCTCGCGTCCCCCCGCGCGCGCTCTGCCAGCGGTTGGGCGTGCACACAATCACGTCGGGGGCCCCATATGCATGCGGTTGCACCGCGCGCGCTGCCGCGCAATGTAGTTACGTGCGGCATGATGGAGTTACGCGCTGCAAATTAGAACTGCCATCAGGGCCTGCCGATATTCCTGGCCGTCCGGCTTCCCCTTTAATTCCCACGACCATTATAACCTTAGTCTCTTCAACCTTCCGATCGCGCCCCACAACACAACAAGCACACCCACGACGACACATAGAGAGGGGGTGTCTAGCGGCGCTCCAATGGAGTTCGGTGAGCATAGGGTGGAGACCCACGCGAGGGAGACGGATCTCTTGGTGGTGTAAACCATCGACCCGGTCGTGGTGGACGACTACATCAACAACGTTGAGCAGTTGCTTGCTCGAGACAAGTACAAGGTGGTCGGCATCGACCTCCAGTACACCACCGGTCATCCCGGCATAGATTAGAAGGTTGCCGTCGCCAAGTTGTGCGTGCGCCATCATGTCCTCATCTACCACTACTACATGGCCACAGAGCCTTGCGAACGTTTCAACAGGTTTGTCAATAGCACCGACTACAAGTTCGCCATGGTGGAAACCACCGACGATGTAAAAGTGCTCAGTGTTACGGGCTTGGCCTGCAAGAACCTTGTCGAAATCCATGACCACTACAGGGTCTGGGGCAGCACGAAGAAGGATTCCCTGGTCGAACTCGCCTCGGCCATCATCGACCCCTACTACGAAAAGATGAAGCAGGATGCCCAGAGAACAAGTCCCGTATCCTAGCACAGGGCCTGGATGCGGCAACTGGATGAACCTCACCTCAGGTTCGCGGCCAAGAGCGTGTACCATTCTACGAGATGCACAGGCGGATCGTTGACATGAGGAAGTGCCTCGTTACCCAAATCGACGAGCCCGGATCGAGCCATAAGCAGAGCAAGCGTCACAAGAAGTAGATGATGATCAGATGATCGTTTATGCTAGTTAATCATGCATGTAATATATAGTTTACTTTATTGGTGTGTGAAAATGTCATGCGTGTAGTAGCCACCTATGTAATTATGCATGTAATAGTTTACTTTGGTGTGTGCAAATGCCATGGTTGTAGTAGCCACCTATGTAAGTGGATGTTTAATTTGGTTATGCAACCATGTCCTTATAAGAGTGTGTGTGTGTGTGTGTATGTTGTTGTTCTGTATGCAATCCCATCGCACAACACACACGTCTTATTAGCAGCAACCGTCTTTGTTATTATCGGTCTTCGCATACATTTCTGATTATAGACATGTTTGCCGCGTATCACACACATCTTGTTATATTGAACCGTTTATGTTCTCTTGTCTCTACACAAATAGTTCATCCGAGTGAACCGCTTGCCATATATCGCACACACCTTGATCTAGCTGACCGTTTCTTTTGTGTTGCCTAATCACAAACAGTTCATCCGAGTGAACCGTATGTTGTATATCGCACACACCTTCATCTGGCTGCCCGTTTCTTTTGTTCCTCCTCATCGCAAATAGTTAATTGAACTGAACCGTATGCCCTGCATGGCACACGCAACTAAAATCTGAACCGTGTTTGATGCATCCTCCATCGCAAACGTTTTGCACCTTTTTTGATGGGTTTTTTACACCATCGTTTGCGATTATTGCATCGCACACAGTTTCATCGAAGGGTCTCTGATCGTAGTGTCACGTTAGCAGCATCCTACAGTAGTGGTTGTTCTCATTCTTGCAAATAGGAACTATGTGCCCATAGATTTTATTTTTCTTGATATTGATTGAAATCCGTCTTGTCCAATTATTCTTGGTAAACCGTTTTTACGTACTATTGGTGCCGCGATTGATATGAAAGAAGGCAATATTAATTTTCAATTTACACTAAGGCAGGGTATGGAACACTTCCCTAGAACAAGAATTAGGCCACCATATGAATCAATCATGAGGGCATCTTATGGATCTAGAAATAAAGATGACAATACTTAGATCTTTGCTTTATGCCTAGCTAGGGGTGTAAAATGATAGTGCTTGTTGGGAGGCAACCCAACTTGTATCTTTTTGCTTTTTGCTTTTCTTGATGTTTTTAATAAAATACCCAATTATGCCTCTGGTTAGAAGTGTTTTAGTGGTTTAAATTAGTGTTTGTGCCAAGCAAAGCCTTTGGGATCATGTTGGGTGATAGTTGATTTGATCTTGTTGAAAAATAGAAACTTTTGCGCTCAGAAAGATAATTTTAGTAAATCACAGAAACGTGCTTTTGCTCTGAATTTTTCACACAAGATTGATATACAAATTGCACACGTTGTCATAGTTTTTCAGAATTTTTGGAGTTACATAAGTATTCGAAGTTTCCTGATTGCTACAGATTGTTCTATTTTTGACAGATTCTGTTTTCTTTGCGTTGTGTGCTTGTTTTGATGATTCTGTGGTTTTCTTTGAACAGCTTTTGCCATAGAAAAGTTGGAATACAGTATATATAATGCAAAAATAAAATATGAATGGGTTTGCAACAGTACTTATAGTAGTGATTTGCCTTCTTATACTAACGGATCTCATGAAGGTTTTGTTGAGTTTTCTGTGATTGAAGTTTTCAAGTTTTGGGTGATATTACGATGGATGAAGGAATAAGGAGTAAGAAGAGCCTAAGCTTGGTGATGCCCATGGCATCTCAAGCTATTATCCAAAGAGAAGCAAGCAACTAAGTTTGGGGATGCCCGAGTGGCATCCCCTCTTTTTTCTAACGACCATCGGTATTTTACTCGGAGCTATATTTTTATTCGTCACATATTATGAGTTTTGCTTGGAGCGTCTTGTATGATATGAGTCTTTGCTTGTTTTGCTTTTTATTTTAAGTCTTGAATCCTTGCTGGACACACCTATTTGAGAGAGCCAAAATTATGCTATGACTTGTTAGAATTGCTCTGTATGCTTCACTTAAATCTTTATGAGCTATGGAATTGCTCTAGTGCTTCACTTATATCTTTTTGAGCATGGTGTGCTTTGTTATTTTTGAAGAAATGCTCTCATGCTTCACTTAGATATATTTGGGAGTTAGTAAATTTTTTAAGAAATTCTCTCTTGCTTCACTTAGATTTATTTGAGAGAAAGAAATATTATGATCATGATCTTCACTTATATTTGTTTGAGCTTATTAAAAAGGCAACATATGAAACTAGTTCCAAAGTGATAGATATCCAAGGAGGATATAATAAAAACTTTCATGAAGATCATTGGACAAAATAAAGTTGATTCTTTGTAATAGTTTTGAGATATGATGATGTGATATGTGAGTCATGTTGATGAGTAATTGTGCTTTAGTAAGAATATTGGTGTTAAGGTTTGTGATTCCCTATGCGAGTACGAAAGTCAATAGTTATGCAATGAAATTACATCCTACTTGTGGTGCATTATTCAGTGTTAATTATGTTCAGTGCTCGCTTATGAGACTTTCTGTTTCTTGGTTGGTCGCTTCTCAATCTTTTGCTAGCCTTCATTTGCACTAAGTATGATCACTACTTGTGCATCCAAAATCCTTTAAACCAGTTTTGCCATATGAGTCCACTATACCTACCTACATGCAGTATTTCCGTGTCGTTCTAAGAAAATTTGCATGTGCCATCTCTAATTTTTCAAAATAAACTTCTCTTTTGTGTGCTCGTACCGCTCATGAAACGGTAGGGGGTGGCTAATATATTTCCATGCTAGATGTGTTATTCTCACGATGAGTGTTTATTCACTTGTCATTGCATGAGAGTATGGCAAAGGTATTAGGGATGCCCAGTCCCGAAATGAAAAATGAATTTACTTTATGTTGTCGAATAATAAATTCCTTGGAAAGTGTTGGTATGGAAGGCACCCGTGGATACGGATAGCCATGGAAAGTGAAAGTATGGTGGAAAAAGGAATAAACTTTATTTTCTGTTTGGGAACCGCCTATGATATATCTAGCATGGAAAGTATTGGGAACTACTCGGTCATTTTCGTTGATAGGAAAAGCATGCCTCCCAAAATGTTTTTATCTATCTTTTTCGCTTTGAGCTCTGGCACCTCTACAAATCCCTACTTCCCTCTGCGAAGGGCCTTTCTTTTACTTTATGCAATTTTTATTTTTACTTGAGTCTCTATCTTCTCTTATAAAGCACCAACTAAGGGGCACTATGATCGTACTTGAGCAGTGGGTGTAGCTAATATGCGAGTGTGTTTCATGAATGGATCAATGATTGAGCACAATGGGCTAGGGATAACTTGCTTTAGTGTTGATATTTTGAAAGACATGGTTGCTTGTTGATATGCTTGAGTATTAAAGTCCTCATGTCAAAACTAGACTATTGCTTTGAACCAAATAATAGTCCAAATGTCCATGCTACAAAGAAAAGATTATGTGATGAACATGTTAGGCAGCATTCCACATCAAAAATTCTGTTTTTATCATTTACCTACTCGAGGACGAGCAGGATTTAAGCTTGGTGATGCTGATACGTCTCCAACGTATCTATAATTTTTGATTGTTCCATGCTGTTATATTATCATTCTTGGATGTTTTACAATCATTTTATAATCATTTTATATCATTTTTTGGTACTAACCTATTGACATAGTGCCCAGTGCCAGTTGTTGTTTTCTGCATGTTTTTTACATCGCAGGAAATCAATACCGAACGAAGTCCAAACGCAGCAAAACTTTTTGCGGATTTTTTTGGACCAGAAGACATCTAGTGGGCCAAAGAAGTACCGAAGAGGGAGCCCGAGGTGAGCACAAGACACCAGGGCGCGCCTAGAGGCCCAGGCGCGCCCTGGTGGGTTGTGCCCACCTCGATAGCCTCCCGCACCGCCTCTTTGCTCTATAAATACCCCAATATTCCAGAAACCCTAGGGGATTCGACGAAAATTAATTCCAGCCGTCGCAAGTTCCAGAAACACCAGATCCAATCTAGACACCATCACGGAGGGGTTCATCATGCCCATTGGTGCCTCTCCGATGATGCGTGAGTAGTTCATTGTAGACCTACGGGTTCGTAATTTGTAGCTAGATGGCTTCCTCTCTCTCTCTCTCTCTCTCTCTCTCTCTCTTGTGATTCTCAATACAATGGTCTCTTGGAGATCTATTTGATGTAACTCTTTTTGCGGTGTGTTTGTTGGGATCCGATGAGCTTTGAGTTTATGATTAGATCTATGTTTTTATCCATGAAAGTTATTTGAGTCTTCTTTGATCTCTTATATGCATGATTGCTTATAGCCTCGTATTCCTTCTCCGATATTTGGGTCTTGTTTGGCCAACTTGATCTATTTATCTTGCAATGGGAAGAGGTGCTTTGTGATGGGTTCAATATTACGGTGCTTGATCCCAGTGACAGAAGGGGAAATGACACGTATGTATCATTGCTATTAAGGATAACAAGATGGGGTCTATTTCTACATAAATAGATCTTGTCTACATCATGTCGTCGTTCTTATTGCATTACTCCATTTTTCCATGAACTTAATACACTAGATGCATGTTGGATAGCGGTCGATGTGTGGAGTAATAGTAGTAGATGCAGGCAGGAGTCGGTCTACTAATCTTGGAAGTGATGCCTATATAATGATCATTGCCTGGATATTGTCATGATTATTTGAAGTTCTATCAATTGCCCAACAGTAATTCGTTTACCCACCATTTGCTATTTTTCTCGAGAGAAGCCACTAGTTAAATCTACGGCCCCCAGGTCTCTTCTTTATTATATTTGCCTTTGCGATCTATTTTTATTTGCTTTTATTTTAAGATCTATTAATCCAAAAATACAAAAATACTTTGCTACACTTTATTTTATTCGCGATCTATTTATTCAATCTATTACAACTTTCTCCCGTCTACTTGCCAATTTCTGGCGTCGTTGCCCGAAAGGGATTGACAACCCCTTTAATATGTCGGGTTGCGAGTATTTGTTATTTGTGTGCAGGTGTTGTTCACATAGTGTTGCGTGGTTCTCCTACTGGTTCGATAACCATGGTCTCATCACTGAGGGAAATACCTACCGTTGTTGTGATGCATCATCCCTTCCTCTTTGCGGAAATACCGACGTAGTTCAAGCCGCATTAAAAGGAATTTCTGGCGCCGTTGCCGGGGAGGGATTGACAACCCCTTTAATACGTCGGGTTGTGAGTATTTGTTATTTGTGTGCAGGTGCTGTTCATGTAGTGTTGCGTGGTTCTCCTACTGGTTTGATAACCTTGGTCTCATCACTAAGGGAAATACCTACCGTTGTTGTGATGCATCATCCCTTCCTCTTTGGGGAAATACCAATGTAGTTCAAGCCGCATCACTCCCCTTGTGTTGAATCTATAAATTTGGGTTGAATACTCTACCGTGTAAAACTATTGCGATCCCCTTTACTTGTGGGTTATCAGCCAACAACAAGTCTATGTTTATCTTTTTCATCGGGTTTAGCAATTCTAATGGCTTCATCACAGAAATAAATAACATGCACATCAATATTATCAGCCAAGAGATCTTTAACCATAGAAATGCTAGGTTCAACTTTAATTTGTTCATAGGGTGTAGGTGTTCTTGTATAACTCTTGCGAACCACAGCTGAAGCTTTAGCATGTTCTTTTATCCTAACAGGAAAAGGTGGTTTCTCAATGTAAGCAGCAGGAATAACTAGATCAACATTATAAGTAGTGGTTTCTTCTCTAGCTTCAATGGGTTCTACTATTTTTACTTCAATGGAAGGATGATATTTAAACCACTTCTCCTTAGGAAGATCAACATGAGTAGCAAATGATTCACAGAAAGAAGCTACTATCTCAGAGTCAAGTCCATATTTAGTGCTAAAGTTCTGAAAAGCATCGGTATCCATAAAAGTTTTAACGCAATCAAATTCGAGCTTTATACCTGACTCCTTACCTTCATCGAGTACTCAATCTTCAAAGTTGCGTTTAATTCTTTCCAAGAGATCCCATTTGAATTCAATATTATTCTTTATAAAAGAACCAGTGCAGGAAGTATCGAGCATGGATTGATCATTACGAGAAAGCCGAGCATAAAATTTCTGAATAATAATTTCTCTTGAGAGCTCATGATTGGGGCATGAATATAACATTGAATTAAGCCTCCCCCAAGCTTGAGCGATACTTTCTCCTTCACAAGGCCAAAAATTATATATATAATTCCGATCACGATGAACTAGATCCATAGGATAAAACTTCTGATGAAATTTCAATTTCAATCGGTTGTAATTCCAAGACCCAATATCATCACATAGCCTATACCATGTCAATGCCTTTACCTTCAAAGATAAAGGGATGACCTTCTTCTTGACTTCATCTACGGGTAAACCTGCAAGCTCAAATAATCCACAAACTTGATCCACATAGATTAGATGCATATCAGGATGTAGTGTTCCATCTCCTGCATAAGGATTAGCTAGCAGTTTCTCTATCATACCCGAAGGAATTTCATAATAAATATTTTCAGTAGGTTGAGGAGCAACTCTTTGTTCTTCCGGGTGAGGTGAAGATACTCCGAACAAGCCCCTCAAAGGATTATTGTCCATAGTGACAAGTGACAATAAATTTCAGCATGTAATATAGATTTTTCCTTACCAAATTCCACTCGCCAAAGGTGCTTCAATCCCCGGCAACAACGCCGGAAAAGAGTCTTGATGACCCACAAATATAGGGGATCAATCGTAGTCCTTTGGATAAGTAAGAGTGTCGAACCCAACAAGGAGCGGAAGGAAATGACAAGTGGTTTTCAGCAAGGTATTTTCTACAGGCACTGAAAGTATCGATAACAGATAATTTGGTAGTAAGATAATTCGTAACGGGTAACAAGTAACAAGTGTAGCAAAGGTGCAGCAAGGTGGCTCAATCCTTTTGTAGCAAAGGATAAGCCTGGACGAACTCTTATATAAAGTAAAGCGCTCCCGAGGACACATGGGAATTGTCGTCAAGTTAGTTTTCATCATGCTCATATGATTCGCGTTCCTTACTTTGATAATTTGTTATGTGGGTGGACCGTTGCTTGGGTGATGTCCTTACTTGGACAATCCTCCCACTTATGATTAACCCATCTCGCAAGCATCCGCAACTACGAAAGAAGAATTAAGATAAATCTAACCATAGCATGAAACATGTGGATCCAAATCTGCCCCTTACGAAGCAACACATAAACTAGGGTTTAAGCTTATGTAACTCTAGCATCCCATCATCTACTTGCTACTTCCCAAATGCCTTCCCCTAGGCCCAAATCATGTGAAGTGTCATGTAGTCGTAAGGATCTGAACATATGATCTTCCACCAAATAAACCAACTAGCATCAACTACGAAGAGTAATCAACACTACTAGCAACCCACAGGTACCAATCTGAGGTTCTAAGGCAAAGATTGAATACAAGAGGTGAACTAGGGTTTCAAAGGAGATGGTGATGGTGAAGATGTTGATGAAGATTAACCCTCCCTTGATGAGAGGATCGTTGGTGATGACGATGGCTTGGATTTCCCCCTCCCGGAGGGAAGTTTCCCTGGAAGAATAGCTCCGCCGGAGCCTTAGATTGCTTCTGCCCAGATTCCGCCTCGAGACGGCGGCGCTTCGTCCCGAAACCTTCCTTATGATTTTTTCTAGGTCAAAACCTTTCATATAGCATAAGATGGACACCGGGGGCTGGCCAGGGGCCCACAAGCTCAGGGGGCGCGCCCTGGGGGGTAGGGTGCGCCCCCCGGACTTGTGGCCACCTGATGGGTTCCCTTTTGTTGTTTCTTCACCCGATATTTTTTATATATTCCACAACAATTCTCCGTAAAGTTTCAGGACATTTGGAGTTGTGAATAATAGGTATCTCGGATGTGCTCCTTTCTGGTCCAGAATTCCAGCTGCCGGCATTCCCCCTCTTCATGTAAACCTTGTAAAATAAGAGAGAAAAGACATAAGAATTGTATCATAAAGTGAAATAAAATCCATAATGCAATAAATATCAACATGAAAACATGATGCAAAATGGATGTATCAACTACTCCAGCAGACGAGCGGCTACTTTGGCGGCGACAATTAGTGGCTACTAGTTGAGTCAAGCCCCGTGCAAGCACAACTGACTAGTGAAAAATTGTCTGATTTTGATTCCGTCCGTGAAAGATGATTTCTTTCTATTCTGTATGGCAACATATTCTACTACCTTAATGTGTGTTAAAGATGTAGAAATCTATGTGTGAAAGGTAATCTCACCATTTCATCTCTTCAACCTAACATATAAATAGAACCATTCCATTCTACCTAAGAGCATCTTCAATAGGTGCCATCTAATAGGGCCTAACTGCTTTTTACATCATCAAGGGGCAAAAACGGTGCTCCAATAGATGCCTGATATGTATAATATTTCACTCCAAATTTATAACACCTCCCACAAACAACACTAAGTGTTGCAAATTTGGAACACTTGGGCCTTTGGAGCAAAACAATTTTGGTCACGCGCTAGTCGCCAACTGTCGGGGATATACCCCACGGTATAACCCGGCCTAAAGTATGACCCGGCCGAGACTTGGCGACTCACTGGTGACCCGACCGAACTTGGCGACTCACTGGTGACCCGGCCGAGCTTGGCGACTCAGTGGTGACCCAGTAGGCGGGTCAGGCGAATGACAAGGCCGAAGGCCTAGAAGGCGGCTCGTGAGAAGACTGACTCAAGGTATAGTATCCGGTGGGTCAGCTTGAGAGGAAAGGCAAAAGGAATATTTCCCTTACAAGGGAAGCAAGATCTGGACTAGGATTCCACTTGTAAATAAGAAAAGAGACTAGTCCTAATCCTACAAGGACTCTACATGTAAGCCACCCCTTCAACTTATGTAAGGAGGGGCAGGGCACCCCAAGAGGGACAAGTTTAAGAGAGACAGACAAGTCTTAGACAAGATCAAAGTAGATGCTCTCAAGATAGAAGTAGCGAAACACCGCCCTTGTAACCGAGATCATCATCATCATCAATATCAATGAAGCAGGATGTAGGCTTTTACCTCCACCGCGAGGGGACGAACCTGGGTAAAATATCGTGTCTCTCGATTTCGTCCAACCCCGTTCAAGCTACTACCTAGTTACGATGGCCTCACGACGAAGTCCTCACACTAGGACATCTGTTGTGTTCTTGGAGGGAGCTTTTCAGGGATCGAGAAACTTGCGGTTGAAGAAGAGCCGGTATGGAGCAATCGCGCAGGATAACCCGGTATGGGACAACTTTGGGTGGAGCCGGCAATTTCACTGTTTTATAAATCAGAATTGTGATTAACTTTGGAATTAAGGTTTGAGTTCAACAGAAATTAGGGTTGCATCTATGTGCATCGTCACACGTGACCGGGCGGTCCGTCGTGGCTGAATCACTTTCCGTTACACCGCTGTTAGAAGCCAAGTGCAAAAGGGGTTCCATCCGTACGTATCAAAATCATCAAGTTGCGGTTGTTTTTGTCTGATTCGCAAGTTTGCCGCCGCCTCGTACAGGAGTCGCCGAGACCGTCAAATTGTCCGAAACCTTTTTGTTGATTAGACACAATTCAAATTCCTGAAGGCGTCAACCGGTACTATTACTGCTACCCCCCAGCACGGAAACCAAAAGCAACAACGTCGGAGGCTGTGAATCAAGCATCAAACCCAATGGTTTCAAATACTAGTGTACCTTCGACTAGTACATCACCTGAAGCCAAATCGGTTTTTCTTTTGTCAACTCTGATTACTACATGCATACAATGAATCGATCTCTTTTTCCTTGGTATTCACATGCTAAACTCACGTACTCCTCCCCTGCCGCAAGCTACCACGGCCTCGGGCCCGACCTCGTGTCGCCTGCCGCCGTCTTGGCCTTGTGCCACTTCAGCCGCGCTCCGCCACAAGTCGCCGTTGTCGGCTCACCTCTGCTCTGAGCCGCTGTCGCAGCCACGGCTAGCCGCCACCAAGCCGCCTACACCCAGAGCCGCCTCACCTCTGCCGTTGTGGCCGCAGGCTCTCCTGAGTCTTGATGTCTACTACGCAACTTTATTCTTGTAGACTTGTGCTGGGCCTCCAAGCGTAGAGTTTTGTAGTACAGTAGCATTTTTTTCTCAAGTGAATGACCTAAGATTTATCAATCCGTGGGAGGCGTAGGATGAAGATGGTCTCGCTCAAACAACCCTGCAACCAAATAACAAAGAGTCTCTTGTGTCCCCAACACACCAAATACAATGGTAATTTGTATAAGTGCACTAGTTCGGCAAAGAGATGATGATACAAGTGTAATATGGATAGTAGATATTGGTTTTTATAATAAGAACAATAAAAAACAGCAAGGTAGCAATTGATAAAACGGATCACAAACGGTATTGCAATGCTTGAAAATGAGGCCCAGGGTCCGTAATTTTGCTAGTGCGATCTCTCAACAATGCTAATATAATTGGATCACATAACCATCCCTCAACATGTGATGAAGAATCACTCCAAAGTTCCTATCTAGCGGAGAACATAAGAAGAAATTGTTTGTAGCTATTCTTTCCGGACGATTTATCCAAGAGTTCGTACTAAAATAACACCAAGTTATTCTTTCCGATCGATCTATCAAGAGTTTGTACTAAAATAATGTCAAAACAAATTCAGATTCATAATACTCAATCCAACACAAAGAACCTCAAAGAGTGCCCCAAGATTCCTAGTGAAGAAATAAGGACGAAAATATGCATCAACCCCTATGCATAGATTACCCCAATGTCACCTCGGGAATCCGCGAGTTGAGTGCCAAAACATATATCGAGTGAAACAATATAATACCCCATTATCACCACGGGTATTCATATGCAAGACATATATCAAGTGCTCTCAAATCCATTAAAGTATTCATTCCGATAAAACGAAATCTCAAGGGAAAACTCAATTCATCACAACAAGATAGAGAGGGGAAAACAACATATGATCCAACTATATTGACAAAGCCCGCGATGCGTTAAGATCGTGCCATCTCAAGAACACGAGAGAGAGAGAGAGAGATATTAAACACATAGCTATTGGTACAAACCCTCAGCCCCGAGGGTGGACTACTCCCTCCTCATCACGGTGGCTGCCGGGATGACGAAGATGGACACCGGTGATGATTTCCCCCTCCGGCGGAGTGCCGGAATGGGGTTTAGATTGGTTTTTCATGGCTACAGAGGCTTACGGTGGTAGAACTTCTGATCTAGGGTTATTTCTGGATGTTTCTGTATTTATAGGAATTTTTGGCGTCAGTTTCACGCGAAGATGGGCCTCGAGGTGGGCACACCCCACCTGGGCGCGCCTGGGCCTCCTGGCCTGCCCATGTGTCTTGTGCTCACCTCCTTCACCTTTTGGTCCTCCCACAAAGCTTCTAGTGCCTTTTTGTTCCAAAAAAATCATCAAAAAAGTCTCATTGCATTTGGAGAACTTTTATTTCTGCACAAAAAACACCACGGTAGTTCTGCTGAAAACAGCGCCAATCCAGGTTAGTTCCATGCAAATCATACCAAAACCATATAAAATTGTTGTAAACATGGCATGCATACTTCATAAATTATAGATACGCTGGAGACGTATCAAGCTTCCCTTCTGCCGCACCGCGAGTCCGCCGTTCCGCCATAGTTGGCCGCGACGTGCAAAAACCGTGTTGCTTAGTTGGGTGCACGACAATGGAGATTGACAGTTTAAGAGAGGCATTTGACCGAGTTGTTGAAAAGCGTGTGTTATCTTATACTTAAGTTCAGTAAGCTATTGGTCAGATAGTGAATGAAGTTGAGCAAGCAATATTGAAGATGCAGATGATGAATACAGATACCACAGACAGTTATGACCACTCATCCAACCTTGCAGAACTGAAGGACAAGCTAAACGAAATGGTGCCATTGATCCAACTTGAAGGATGTCGGAAGGAATTGAATGTTGCCCTGAGCAAATATCTCATGCTTCTAGAGAAGTATTTTAATCCAGATATTGCGAAAAAGATGTATGTGTTGAGTATCGTGATTATTAGGAAAGCTAGGATAGCGTAGGATATTATTCTACCTTGCCTTGTACTCCAAGATGATCATGTACTCCTTTATATATGCCCACGAGGCTCAAGCAATACAATGAACAACGATTCCACCAATCCCTCTCCCCCCTTCTAACATGGTATCAGTTTCCGGGTTCTAAACCCGTGCGCCGCCCCTGGGGCGGTCGGCCTCCATGACCGCCGCCGGGGGCCGCGCCGCCCGTACCTAGGGTTCGTCCGCCGGTCAGGTTGACCAGCTGCCCTAGAGAGTCTTTTTCCCGAGCTCTTGCTCCCGGGTTTTTTTCGCTCTCTCGCCGGTCGTTTTGATCGGCGTTTTTCTTTCTGGTTTTCTGATCTATGCTTGATCGGTTTGCGTCGCCCGCCGCCGCCGTCGACCATCGTGCGCCTCTACTCGGACGCCGGTGCGACCGGCCGGCCTCTTCACCGACCCGGTGGCCTCGGGCGACAGGCGGCCCCAACGGCCGTCGTCCGTAAATCTGCCCGCCCGTCGCCCCGACCCGGCAGCCTTGTGCGACAGGCGGCCCCTCACGACCGTCGTCCGCGCGTCGGCCTGCTCGTCGACCTACGCCGGCCGTTACCGCCCTATCCCTGAGTTCTGCGCGCCCCTCCACCGATCGAGCAACGGGCTGCCGCTGCGTCGCCCCATCGGGCCGCAGCGCCACCGCCCCGTGGTTCTCCCCGTGGCTGCACCGATCAGCGCCGCCGCTGCGTCGCCCCTTCGGGTCGTAGCGCCGCGGCACGTGGTCCTCGTCGCCACCCTGAGGCTGTTCCCGTGGTTGCACCACATCGCGCGCTGCCGCTGCGTCGCCCCTTCGGGCCGTAGTGCCGCGGCCCGCGGTCAACCGCCGCACCGAGGCCGTCCGCTCCAGGCTGTCTCCGAGGTTGCACCGACCCTCGCGTTGCCGCTGCGTCGCCCCGTCGGGCCGTAGCGAGCGTGGCACGCGATCCCTGCAGCCGCCCTGAGGTCTTCTCCGCCGTCGCCCCGACCTGCCCGCCGCCGTTGCGTCGCCTCTTCGGGCCGTAGCGCTGCGGCCCGCGGTCCACCGCCGTCCACACGCGTTGACTTTCACGTGATATGCGCCGCGCCGCCTCCCTTGACGCGGGAACGTCACCGTCCGCGCCGGTCTTCGTCATGTTGTCGGGTTCATTATCACCTACTTCGAGCACCGCCGCCGCGCTCCTTCTCTAGCCACCGCCACCGCCTCCTTAGGCCGCCGCTGCTCTGGCAACTACCTCGACACCGGCGACCCCCGACTCGACAACGACCATGGCGTTCTTCGCACGGCTACCTCAACTACGGCTACATCACCTACGCTCTCGGCTACCTCGACAAACGACACAAAGGGCTACCACCTTGCTTGAGCAACCTCGTCGGTTTCCACTCCAGCCACGACTCCGGATGCATCGGCCGTTACGACTGTGGGGGGTTTTCGTCGGCTTCCCTTCGGATTATTCTCCAGTCTCACTGTCTGCATCGCTACCATTGTGACTGCGCGGAGATGTTG
This sequence comes from Aegilops tauschii subsp. strangulata, assembly GCF_002575655.3. Lineage (NCBI taxonomy): Eukaryota > Viridiplantae > Streptophyta > Magnoliopsida > Poales > Poaceae > Aegilops > Aegilops tauschii. The sequence goes on along the minus strand of NC_053035.3, from coordinate 201,943,119 downwards.
AGTGTCGTGATTATTAGGAAAGCTAGGATAGCGTAGGATATTATTCTACCTTGCCTTATACTCCAAAATGATCATGTACTCCTATATATATGCCCACAAGGCTCAAGCAATACAATGAACAACGATTCCACCAATCCCTCTCTCCCCTTCTAACAGTATGGAATCCTTGAAGCGATGCAAGCAAGAAACCTTGAGCCTGCGCTCAGTTGGGCTGCTAAGAACCATGATCACTTGTTCCACAATAACTCAATGCTTGAGATAAATGCCAGGCTCTCACATGTTTACACATGCGTTGGGAAATCAAGGGAACAGTACACAGTCCAGAAACATCTGATATTGTTTTCAATGTGTGAGGCCACACCAAGTGGAGCAAAACGCGGTAGGCACGGCGCAGGCCAGGAGTAGGCACTCAACTTCGTCAGTCACAAAGCACAAGTGCAGTGGTCAGAGACACCAGGCGGTGACATAACTAGCCGTCCCATTTCAAAAATCCTAGTACTGTTTTCATCTATAATTGCCTCGAATGCAGAACACAAAATCATCAGGTGATATTTGTCCAGTCTATTTTATTAGCATATATTAAATTTTTTTAGAACAATTGCTTTGACCTGTAATATTTTTACGCAGGACAATTTTTTATTAAAAAAGCGGTGTGGCGTTATACCGCATATACGGAGCTCACGCCAATACCATCATGCGACAAACGTCCATCCATGCCGCACTGTCTGATGGACACGCGAGCAAGCCGCCATCCCTGCGGCCCGGTCTACGTCGATTCGCTGGGACCGCGCCTGCTCGCATGAGTTGCTCAACGGACGTGCGCAAGCCGCCGTCCCTGTGGCCTGGTCTACATCGACTCGCCGGGACCGCGCCTTCTCGCATGAGCTACTCAATGAACACGCGCAAACCGCCGCCCCGCGGTCCGGAATACATCAACACGCCGGAACCACACCCGGCAGCACGAGCTGCTTAATGAGCGCATGCAAGTCGCCGCTCCTGCGACCCGGTCTATTTTAACAACTGTGGAGCAAATCATAATATATTATCAGCCTCCGCCTGCACCGGATGGCTCAATGGATAGGCACACAAGTCGCCGCCACTGCGGTTTAGTCCACTTCAACAACCATTCCGGATGACCTTTGGTCGGGTTACCGACACAATTCATACGGGATCATTTATAACCCACCACGGTCGACCTTAGCCTTCCGTGGATTCACATCGCGTTATCAATGCCAAGTATATACAATGAGTGTTGCGAAGATCATCAACTCGCCACTTCGCCTCCAGCTTCAACACATTCCGGCGTTCCGCTGTTCAACTGTATGCCGGTTTATATTACGGTCAAGTATGGAGAATCTCAAACCAACTCCTTGAGTCGTCTTAAGACTCTGGGGCTACATACACAAGACTTGGCAAATTTGGGCGCTTTCACAACTTCAAGAACCCCGAGTCATTGTAGGGAAGACAACCTATACTCGGGGACTGCTGCCAATTTGGTGAAAATTCAAAAATCGTCAGAAAAATTCCGGCTCAAAAAGTGCCAGGCAATAAGAAAAGTTTATGGCTCAAAAGAAAGATTTTGGGTTATCAGAAAAGGTTCCGGCTCAATATCCGGTTCAAGAGAAATTTATCTCTCACAAAGTTTTTAGCTCTCAATATCCGGCTCAACATTCGGTTCAAGAGAAATCCATCTCTCGCAAGTTCGAGTTCTCAGAAAAAATTAAAGGTTGTCAAAGAGGACTAGCTACCAAGATGCGCGGTTCAAACATGGGTATCCTGCCATATTGGCTTATCATATTATGATCAACGTAATAAAGCCGGCATCCCCCAAACTCGGGGCCTCTGTCGTTTCATCTCATATTTACAGGGCATGAGTCTTTATTAATTGATCATAAGGTCACTTGGGGCTTCCAACTCACCGAGTTTAGCTATCTTACCCTCTTGACCGGCAAATAAACGCCACAAATGGGTTAAACCTGCCTGTTTGCAAGATGCTACTCCAACAGGTGACCCGCCGTACTCTTGACAGTCAATCTATTATGACCCTGAACTAGTAAAGGTTAAAATAGCGGCTTTTGTCACATGAGAGCCGGCTTACAGAAAGCGAGGATAAACTCACCTATCTGCTTGCCACTACTCCAATATGTGACCCGCCGTACTCTTAACAGTCAATCTCTATGACCCTGAACTAGTCAGGGTTAAAACGACGGATTATGTCACGTGAGAGCCGGCTTACGGGAAGAAAGGCTATCACGCCAAGCTTCACTGAAGCAAGACTCGAGCCTCGAAAGCCGGTCTTTTATACCCTATTATCATACACATACATCATCATACATTGCATCATACATCATAGATTGCATCATCATACCACGCATCATATATGCATGGACATACTGGTTTATGTTACAGGAGCCGGTTTTCAAATCGGGTTATATTATTCAAATTTTAAAAAGCCAACATGGCTGGATTTTCATTATGGTTATCATAACCAATATTTGATGATTGAGGTTTTCAAAACCGCTTCAGAGAAATGGCTATTATTTCCTCGTCTAAAAATACCAGCTTACAGCAAGGAGCATGGTTCAATATTGATATGCAAAGCATTCAGTAACATCATCCAGATGGTGGATATGATTTTATTCTACAATGAAAGGAATAATCCCGAGTCGCTGCAGGCACATGACCCGACACTTGGGGGCTACAGTATTCAAATCACGATTATATCAAGTATGCAAGTCCCATGTCACTGCAAGCATGCACCACGACACTTGGGGGCTAATGCAAGATTATTTTTTCAAATCATCACATCGTCAACAGACCCGGTTATCTCAGGGAGATGAGCCGGCCTTCTATCATTTTCTAAGTCCCAGCCCAATATTGTCTTACTGAGCGGCCCTTGGGGGCTACACATTGCTTCTCAAGTCTACATAATCAGATCTACAAAATCCCTGCTCATTACTGCATAATGACCCGGCCCTTGGGGGCTACACTGGCTGGAAAAATTTATGAGCATAACACAATTACAAGTCCCAGGTTGCCGCAGGCAAGACAACCTGGCACTTGGGGGCTACACATACCGGATTTCTCCGAAGTTGCAACATTTATAGTGAAGCAAGTCTTAAGCTATCACTATGTTCCCCTCTTAAGACTTGGGGGCTACATGTGACATGCATATAAGGGAGGTACACCTTCAAGTTCTCAGTTTTGAGCAACCCAGCTATATTCTTAGTGGAGGAATTTGCAAAATTGATCTCCTCCAAGCTATTCATAGAAAGGCCCGGAGAGCCGACTCAACGATTGGAAGGTATATTTACAGAAGCAAGCACCAAGTCATCACAAGGTATAAGGACTTGGCCTGAAGAACTCAGAAAGATCAATTATATGACCCGACGTCTATAACAATCATGACCCGGTATGATCAATTTCTATAACTTGGCAATTTTTCGGCGAATTGCAACTCGACAAGCTCTACATCCTCAAGTCGTTTGAAAATCAGATGAATATCTTGAGTCCAATATTTTTGTCAAGCCAGAGCATTGGAAGCCGATTCAAATGGATTATTTTTCCAACATTTTTCTGCAAGAAGCCAATGTCAGCAAATTGACTTTGAAGCTGGCCTACTGCTATAACAAAGAGACCCGGCTATAACAAAGAGACCCGGACCTTACGAGGGATTCCCATGAATATAACGAAGAGACGGGATATGGAATAAACTCAAGAATTGCGCGACCCGGCAAACATTGACTCGGTCAAGTGTTTTCACAGAGAAATGACAAGGACTTAAGAATGAACAGATGCCGACTCAGAAGAACCTTCGACCCAGCGCACAACCTGTCAAATTTGTTCTTGTTTTTATTTTTCAGGATAAGTTTAACATGGATAAATCCAAATTAAACAGGGGGCTAATGTCGGGGATATACCCCGCGGTATAACCCGACCTGAAGTATGACCCGACCGAGACTTGGCGACTCACCGGTGACTCGGTCGAACTTGGCGACTCACTGGTGACCCGGCCGAACTTGGCGACTCAGTGGTGACCTGGTAGGCGGGTCAGACGAATGACAAGGCCCAAGGCCTAGAAGGCGGCTCGTGAGAAGACCGACTCAAGGTATAGTATCCGATGGGCCGGCTTGAGAGGAAAGGCATAAGGAATATTTCCCTTACAAGGAAAGCAAGATCTGGACTAGGATTCCACTTGTAAATAAGAAAATAGACTAGTTCCAATCCTACGAGGACTCTACATGTAAGCCACCCCTTCAACTTGTATAAGGAGGGCCAGGGCACCCCAAGAGGGACAAGTTTGAGAGAGACAGACAAGTCTTAGACACGATCAAAGTAGATGCTCTCGAGATAGAAGTAGCGAAACACCGCCCTTGTAACTGAGATCATCATCATCATCATCAATATCAATGAAGCAGGATGTAGGCTTTTACCTCCACCTCGAGGGGCCGAACCTGGGTAAAATATCGTGTCTCTCGATTCCGTCCAACCCCGTTCAAGCTACTACCTAGTTGCGATGGTCTCACGACGAAGTCCTCACACTAGGACATCTGCCGTGACAAAACCACGATACCAACCATCACATTGAAAATTCCCGCATCGCGTCGCATCCTCGCCTGACCGTCGCCGAAAGCCCATGGATGATCCCCGACCCTGTAGCCGCCGACGTTGCCCCAAGACTCCTTGCCATGACCGCATCACCCTCTCTCGTTGTTCCCCTCGTCGTCATGTACCCCTACTCGGCACGGTGGTTGTGCGCCCCATGACCCACTGCCACCGCCGGGAAGGGGCCACCGACGCGGAAGAAGGCCGCCGCAACCAATCAACGAGGCGGTGTGCACGAAGGATCCGGCTTCGCCCCAGACAAAGAAGACGAAGTTCGTCGCCGCCATGGCCCCGCTTCGTCTCCTACTGCGGTCGCTTCGTCGCCAACGACTGTTGCTGCTCTTTTGCACCCCCCAACCACCTCTGACCATGGAGGACGAGCCGTCGATGCTCGCCACCGGCGTCTGCAACATGTTCAACAAAGTGTCGGAGAGATACGAAAATTCCCTTGTTTTCCATTTTTTTGTCATTTTGAGATGAATGTAACGATGAGGCGCATATGCACTTATATTACATTTTGTGTCTGCATTTCTAGTGTTGATGATGATACATTCTTGAACGTCACAAATATTGGGAATGAAAATTTTGTCCCTTAAGAATTTCCCGCCCAAGATATTGATACGTTGTTAATGTTTTTAGAAAATGTTCTAATTAGTCATAGTTCGTATATTGGTGTACATAATGCATTTGAAGACAATAAAACTCTTCGTGCAACTGCCCTTTTTTACTTTTATATTTATCAGGACATTCATCAGAGCAATAGTGCCTTATTTTAGGACATCTATTGGAGTTAAAAGTCTTTGATGTTGTTAAAAAATGTATTGTGTAATTTAGTCCACCCATCTTGTGGTGCCCTGTTATATGACATCCATTGAAAATGCTTTAATTTTTTCTTGGTAATACGTGCCTCATTCATATCACAAAGATCATAATACAAGTCAAGTACACACTGACCTAATAAAATCAAAAGACAACAAAATGCTAGTCTTTGCACAAAGGAACATCAGTCAAAAATTCTTTTTACAATGAAGACCGAAGAATCCCCTGAATTTGACGCCATCGCCTCTGGCACGACGACAACAACCATCAAAGGTAAAAATAACGGATCATCTCCTTACCCGAGCTCGACGGGGCTGCATCGCTGATATGCGGTTTTGCGGACCTCCAAGGTGGCTCACCAAGGATGAAATTGATACCGTTGAACGAATCCGACCGGCGCAACACCCCAGACAGGCCATCCAACTCCAGGTCTGGCACCCCCGCACCACTAAGGCGCCAGAGGAGGAAACCATACATGTCATCCACTAACCATGAACCCAACACACGATCCATCATCTTTCAGATGCCGTTAATGCAGTCCACAATCTGCATCCACCCCTGGACTACTTTCCAAGCTCCGCGCCGACGCTGGAGCAAATGTTGTCGCAACGATGAAGCCTGAGGCCACAGGTCAATGCCGCCGCCGCCACGCCGTCCTTGAACGGACTCATTTTTAATCCATCCCCAACAAAAGGACCCATTGCCTCGTCGGGGAAGGATCTAAAGATACTTTATACACGCTACCATCGCCGCCACCGAAGCGAACACGATGGCGACCTAGAAACCTAACTTACTAGAGCCTAAAAATGATTCACATGCGTGGATCCGACTACCCCCTCACCATCGATGACCAAAGTTGTCGGCGGAGGGGAGCCGCCAAAGGACGGCGACAGAGAAGGGTCTTGTGGCGATAAGGCAAGATCGACCTTCCTTTGTTTAAGAGGAAGAAAGAAAAGCTGCAAGAAAATACTTACCTTTGTTTCTTGAAAATGCTCTAATTGCCCTTATGAAACACACATTTAGCAAATTAAAACTGACCCATTCTATTGAAATAGAAGTATAGAACCATGCCATTCCATTTCACGAACCAAACAGACCTTACAGGAGTAGCGTATACAAATTTTGATAGTGGCTTGTGAATTCGTGGCAAAGACTAGCGGCGGCCCAATCTCTAGGGTTCTTTTGTAGCTTTTGTTTCCCTCGTTCCTCTCGCGGAGTCGCCGTCTAGGGTTTCCGCTTCCTCCCCCATCCACTCCCTCACCGCCATGGACTTTGACGAGTACGACTACTTGGAGAAGGCAGTCGAGCCCTCCGTTCCTTCAACCAACGGCGGGGGTGAGAAGGACCGCAGCTCGCGCCGCCGCTCCTCCACCGCCGGCGGCGGCGGTCGCGACCAAGAGGAGCGCGGATCGAAGCGTCCTCGCTCGGGAGAAGACCGCGAGCGGCACCGCAGCGGCCGTGAGCACCGCGACCGGGAAGACGGGAAGGAGAAGGTCGACCGGGAGAAGGTTAGGGAGAAGGACGAGGGCCGCGACCGCGAGAAGGTTAGGGAGAAGGACGGGGGCCGCAGCCGCGAGAAGGTTAGGGAGAAGGATGAGAGCCGCGACCCTGAGAAGGTTAGGGAGAAGGAAGAGGGCCGGGACCGAGAGAAAGTTAGGGAGAAGGATGGCAGCCGCGACCGTGAGAAGGTTAGGGAAAAGGAGCGGGAGGGCAGGGACAAGCTAATGGAGAGGGAAAATGGGAGGGAACGGAGGAGCCGTAGCCGCTCAGAGCGCCGCCGCGGGGAGGAGGAGGAGATGGTGAGGGAGCTCCAGCGGGAGCGTGAACGCAGCGACCGCCACCGTGACTACAGAGACCGTGATTTCAGGTACAAACTTGTGAATTCCCCTAGAACTATCGCTCTTGGAATGTCGAGGTTAATTTTCTAGGCAGAAATGCTTTGGCTCTGTTTGGAACACAGCAAATTTTCCGAGATCACCGTAGGATTTAAATGGTGTGCTGTGAAATTCCTCTGACATACTCTGATTTTTTTGTTCCAGACAATGAGCGTATTTTATCCATGTGAGATTTTTTTTACTCATATTTGTTTGTGTTAGATAAAAGATTATGTGGTGTAATGAGCGGAGATGATTCAGTGCTCTTGATTTGTCTTTTTCTTCTTCTGCAGAAGCCTAGTAGTTTATGCTAACTCTGTTATACATACAGATGGAACATAGTAACCTTACAGTGCACAAATCTCCAGTGATTCTGTAGCTGCTAAATGTTTCCTGTAGTGTACACTTCTTATCCTCTAGGTTTGTTAGGTTTAAATATTGAACATTAATATGGGACTCACAGATACAAAGTGCTAGAGCTTTCTTCAGATGGTTTCAGCAATGAGTCTGACTCGTGATATCAGGTCATGAATTTGTAACATTTTTCTTGTGAAATATTGACAACTTGGAATGGGCTGCTAATGCCTTGGGCTCTCTAAGATAGTTAAATATTTTTCGCATGGGGATTTCTGACTAGTAATGACAATGCCGTCTGGGTTTACAATTTCTATTTGTTGCTACTTGATGTTTGTTATGCTGCTCTCTCTTTTGCTGAAGCTACTTATTTTTGTGTGTGCAGGCGTAAGAAAGATGATGGTACAGAACCAGAAGTTGACCCAGAAAGAGATCAAAGGACTGTATTTGCCTTCCAGGTTAGCCTCACAAGCAAAAATATCATGTTGCTGTTTTTTCATTAAGTTAATGTTGTCAGCATTACTGCAGCTATCGTTGAAGGCAGATGAAAGGGATGTCTATGAGTTCTTCTCAAGAGCAGGGAAGGTGATGCAAATTATCTACACCACATTGCATTCTAATTTGAAAACTTTTCCTTCTCACAGGAGTATGATGCTGTGGATTTCTATTGCTGTGTTTTAGTGAATTCGAACTGTTCTGTTCTCAAGCTGATGAATGGAACTTTATTAATGTTATACTGAACTAGTGACTGACTTTTGGAATATCAATGTTCACATGGTGAAACTGTCCTGCATAAAGATAACTCGTTCTTTAGTAAACACCTCCTATTTTGTGCTTCTGCTTAAGTAATGAACCATGTCTTGCAAGCATGTGATTATCATTTGTTAGCAGTAATTTGCAGTAGTCATTGATCCTTTACTTGCACAGTAAGCTTTCTAGCATAAATTTGGTTTAGTTATCTGAGTCTTTTTTCTCTGTGTAGGTTCGTGATGTCCGCCTTATCATGGACCGAAACTCGCGGCGTTCCAAAGGAGTTGGGTTAGTTCCAACACCTGTTTGTTGTGATGTATATTCAAACCCTGAATGGTTTTGCAAGAATATAGATATCTTGTTCAGAACTATTTCGCCTGCAGATGATTGAACCAACAACATATTTAAATTTTGGTTTCCTACCATATATAGTCAAATCGCGAATGCTTATCAAGCTCCCTGCCAGTAACATGCACAACTCCAGAAAATAAGTCAGTATGCACGGCACTAGAAAAGGGGAAAATGGAGCTGAGCATATATAATCACCATTCAGTTGGTTGAGATTGATGGTGCTCTGAGATGCAATCATCATGTAGTATATTTTATTGTTTGTTCCTACCATGTTTGCACAAGTTAGGGTTGCTTCCAAACTGATGATACACTGCATATTACATATGTAGTTACTAGGACTTTGACAGTACCCTTTGCCTAAATTTTTTTTTTGGAAATTAGGGATGCATTATGATAATATATATTTTCTAGGAAATATAGCTGTTTGGTATCTGTTTTTGTTGCTTGCCAATTAGAATTTAGATCTTGTCATATAATTTGTTTTCCATCTGTCTCTGGCTGTATGATTATATGAGCATTTTTCTGAAGTTCATATTTGATTTTTTTTCCTTGGGGAACATTTTTCATCAGTTTGTCATACTCAACAGGATTGCACACTGAAATATTTGTAGTTTGGTCTACCTGCTGGGATTATCGGCACTTTACAAGTAAGATGGAATATAGATCATTCTGATGCTGTCAGCAATCTAGGGCAGTTTGATTCCAGAGTATTTGACAAAAACTTGGTGCAGGTTCTTAGGATAATACGGGGGCAACCAAGAACCAAGTTCGAAAATTGCCTACTCACAAAAATTGATCAAAATTTCCAAAATACTCTGAAGCTTATGAAAAATTCTAACATATATAGCTCATTTAAGGTCTACTTTCTATGACAGGTAAAATATCTTTCGTTGAATACTCTAATATCTGTAGTAATGATCTGCCTAAATTGACAGGTACATCGAGTTCTATGATGTCATGTCTGTTCCAATGGCAATTGCTCTGACTGGTCAGCCGCTTCTAGGGCAAGCAGTAATGGTTAAGCCATCAGAGGCCGAAAAGAACTTAGCTCAGTCAAATGCGACATCTGGTGGAGCAGCTTCAGGTGGAGCAAGAAAGCTGTATGTTGGCAACCTTCATTCCAATATCACCGAGGACCAATTGAGACAGGTCAACCACCTAGTCTTCTTGTATTTAATGCTAATAGTATTATTATTCACTTCCTGTATTTTGTTCATTTAAATAATGTTCTGCAGAGGCAGATAAGAAAAAGAAAGTTGTATCAATAGAATACTAGAATCAGTAAGCAATTCTCGCATCATTTTCCTCTAATCCGTTATATGTACAAAGTGCTTCATCTTAATAAAGTTATTTACTTGATTAATTAGTAGTTAGACTAAATAATAATGTCATGGAAAGTGCCCTAAGGCCCCAATATATTTGTAAACATCTCTCAAATGTTGACATATATATTTTTGGAATTGGCTCAGCCCCTTCCCATTTACAAACATAACAGAAATACAACAGTCTGAAGAGGTTGAAGAAAGGGAAAAGGAAGAATGAGTTCAACGCACTGACAGGAAATCCACCATCCGTGACCGCAGTTGAATCATGCGCCGCGGGGCGAAAACCTGTCTGCACAACACACTAACCTAAGCAGTTCCAACAAAACATAGTTAAGACCATTAGTACACAGGCTTATCAACCACACCAAGTGGTGAACACAGTTTTCGAAAGGAGTTTTAGGCCATTTAAGTTCAAACTCTGTTACGACAGTGCCAAATGGCCCAGCTAACAGCCGCGAATCCTTGTATAAACCTTCTCATGCCCAGGTAAAAAAGAATAAATCCAAGAGAAGTATTGATACATATTGTTAGGGCAAAGATTAGTGCCCGAAACAGCACGCACTGCTCTCCAGAGCACTCTTGCATGTGGACACAAAAAGAATAAATGCTGGGAAGTATCCTGTTCTTTGCAGAAAGAACACCTGGGATTGCCAGGCCAGTTTCTGCTACTAATACCATCTGTGGCCAGCAAAGCATCTTGTGATAGCCACCTACTGAAGATTTGTTTTTTGAAGGGAACTTCAGAATTCCAAATCCATCCATAATCACAACCTGCTAGAGAGCTTTCCAGCCAGACAGATTGCGTGGAGAATTTGCTACTAGATCCCAAAGACCAGTAAATGACATCAGGATTAGTAGATAAATTCAAATTTCTCACAATCCCTCACCTTACTCTACTCTGCTAAAAGCTCAGGAGAGAGCCACCTACTGAAGAAGGTGCTAACATCCTCATTGAAACTTTCCTGCACAGTACAGTCAGAATAGTTGTAAACACCAAACATTTGGGGATACTGTTCACACAAAGGTGTCAAGTTTTCCAACTGATGTGTTCAACTCTGTTATTAATACCCTTAATTGCATATTAGCAGAGGTTTATATACTTGGACCAATAAGAAGGCTTATATATTTACCAATAAGCAGGCTCACCCTACTTTACAGAAGCTGGACAGGATTCTTATGTCCTGTGATTGGGAAAGTTTATTTCTTTTGGTTAATGGCAGAAAGTTAACTAAAAATACTTGGGGGTAATTGTAACATTGGCCACTTCCCTATGAAGTACTTGGGGGTAACTGTTGATGATGTGGTTTTGCCATTCCCTGACCTTTTGGCTAATTGTAACATTGGCCACTTTTCTATGAAGTACTTGGGGATAACTGTGCTGCATTAAGGAATAGTGACTGGGAATTCATTGTCAACAAATTCCTGTTGAGATGTGATGCCTGGGATGGGAATACTGTAACTATGGCTGGGAGGACTGTACTTCTCAATGCTGCTCTTACTAGTATTGAATGGTGCATATATTTGTTTTTTTTCTCAACTGTGCCTCAAAATTTGAAAATCCCCACCAACAACACAAGGGGTATCAGTGCCATTACAGAATTGAGCCATCTCAGTCAGAAATTCTATGTTAAACTCAGCATGAGCAGTGCTATACACATTCTATAAAGCCCGTTTAACTTTCCTTTCTAACAGGATATAATTTCCAATTTTTTATTTTTTCACACCACACAAAAAGACCACCAGATGGAATCCTTTCCCAGGAAAAACTATCATTAAAATCAACTTTCCTGAAATAACTGGCTAGGAAAATTTTCTTCATAGTTTCTTTCAAACATAAGAAATCAAGGGAATGATCACCAACAAGACCAGAGAGGCAGGAAGTCATTCCCTTCTTGCCTGCCCCACTGTAATTCCAAAATAGCCCCATCATTTTTTATTAGGATGTGTTTTCTGTTGCCTTGTATTTCTGCCAGGAGGATGGGCAGCATTAGCCAGCATATCCTGTTGCATAGCAATGTATTTCTGATTTCTAGTCAAAGGTCTAGAAATCACAAAATTACTTTTATTTCTTTTCCTCCCAGATTTCACGACAGTAAAATTATCCTCATCTACAATCTTATCAGATCCCCAACTCATATCTACAGGAGTTTCCTTCCCTTACCATTTATAATAAACATCCCATTCCCATTTCATCCACAGAATCCATGCCAATACGCAAGTAGCATTAGCCCTAGTTTTCCCCCCAATTCTCTAAGCACATCCACACAGGCAATGCAATGTTGACATCTAGACCACTGCTTGGGCTTGAAGCACCGTGCAGGGCTACCGCGGAGCCGGCGTGCCTAAAAGTACTCTTCATCTTGCGCAAAGCAATTTCTGTTAAGACACGCTGATCGTCTGAAATAAACTAAAGAAAAATGATGGTCTAACCCATTGTTACTCACTTGAAGTGAGATTTATTTCAAGGTGTTAAAGAAAGAGTCGGACCTGCTGTGGAATCGTTCTTTAATCTCTACTCACTGCCACCATATGATATACCTGTAGAATTTCTGTTGTGGTTCCTTGCAGAATAGGTCTCCAAATCCACTTTCTGAATTATGTTTTATATTAAATTCACGTAGTCTGTTATAACGAGTTTGCTTTTTCAGGTCTTTGAACCATTTGGGCAAGTGGAGCTTGTCCAGCTGCCTGTAGATCCACTCACTGGGCTATGCAAAGGTTTTGGTTTCATTCAGGTAAGTAGCGATATATTGACATATTCTCGTGCAGCTCTTCTCTTGGATATATATATTCCCATTAAGCTGCTGCCAGGACTCTTAATTTCTCATTGATACTTGCATCATGCAGTTTGCACGGCTTGAAGATGCAAAAGCTGCTCAGAGTTTAAATGGCCAACTTGATATTGCTGGGAGAGTAATAAAGGTAACTTATTGATATGTGCTGTGTTGCTCCCGAAAGAGTTTTAAGACATACTCAGCTGACAATTTGTATTATTTCAACCAGGTCTCAGCTGTTACTGATCAGGGTGGTGTGCAACTTGGCACAACTACTGGAGATTTAGATGATGATGAAGGTGGAGGCTTGGTGGGTTTCTTGTTTCCACACTACAAACTTTATTCCTGCGGGCTTTCGTGTCTTTTCTTGTTTTCTTTTCTGTTCGTACTTCCCCAAAAGGCAGGGTTATATATGGGACTTGTATGATGGGGCTTCTCTTATCTCTGACTTGTTTTTTCCTTCCCCAATAGGTAGTGTCATATAGGAAATTCGTTATTTTTGCAGATGGTTTCAACCTTGCAGAGAATATTCTTCTCAGTCATTTGTACGAAGGGACATATGGTACATATTTGTGCCTTGGTCACTTCACTTGCTCATTCTCCAGTGGCCACTTAGTTCATGTGGGGAGGTCGAGAGACTTTGTGTAGCTAAATTCGTTTGTAGGTAGCCCCTTCAGTGAATATAGTCACTTCACGTGCTTATTCTCTTGTCCACTAAGCCTACAACTCAAAATTCAGGTGGGGAGGTTGAGAGGCTTTGTGTTATTCGTTAGTAGGTAGCCCCTTCAGTGAATATAATAAAATATTTTGAGATACTGATGTCATTTTTTTTGTCATACCACTGTCATGAGCAAATGCAACCTTGCTAAGCATTATGTTGGGTAGCAAGTCTGATCTATTAGTACTGTATTTCATGAGATTGGTCCTTGAAAATGGCGAGGGTGTCCCTTCTCAGTTCTCTACTTTAACCTGTAGTTTCTTTTGAAAACTTCTTTTTTTATAATACTAGCGTGAAGCATCTTCTGATTTTCTTGATTTGGTCTATTTCTTAAATTGTATTGCTTCTGTTTTTGCTGTATCCTTGGCTATAAATGCTGCTTAGTGGCTCTGATATCTGGATGTACTATTATGCTCTTATCACCTATTATGCTTTCCTGTCAAATATTATGTGTATTCATTGTGTACTCAACTTATGCAGGCATTAAATGCAAGCTCTAGAGCCCTTCTGATGCGGAAATTGGACCGCAGTGGCACTGCAACCAGGTACTGCTACTGTGTTAGTTTTTGCTCTGTGCTTCTATGAATGTGGTGGCAGATAATGCACAGCTATTATATGTATACATATATATTGGTTGAAACATACATCTGAGCTTTATTTGAAGATATTAATCTCAACAAAATCTTTTCCCTATCTGAGATGGTCCTTTTGCTGGCTGTAGCTGTTGTCCCGCATGATAATGAACGATGAATAGCATGTCAGGGGAACGATTGTTTGTGCACCAAATGTTATTTTACTTGTAGCATTTGATTGTTAGTTTATGCCACTATGGTTTTGGGCAGAATCATCCTATGTACGGTTTATAGGATCTTGCACTTCATGTCCTTTAATCTTATTTTTGTGTCTGCAGCTTAACTGGTGGCATTGGTGCTCCTGGATTGAACACTTCTGTTGGATTGCCCGCTGCTGCATCAATGCTTGGTGCTCCTCTGACAGCTGCTTCTCTTCTTGTACAGCCTGTTGGAGCAATTCCAGGGGCACCTCTTCCTATCATCTCTCAATCTGCTGATATTGGTACACCTACTGAATTCCTATTGCTGAAGAACATGTTTGACCCAGCAGTGGAGGTATCTCATCTTTTCATATTTTTTCGTTCATCTCTATTTGTCTATTTTATAGGTGCTTGCCCGTCTTTGTTCAGCTGGTTAAAATTATTATTATTCTTTGTGCCAATTGTTACTTTCTTTCACTTGTATTATTACTTCCTGTTTACATTTGAGTTTCTGACTAACCTGATTGAAAATTTTCTTTTCCTTGCAGACGGATCCTGATTTTGATTTGGATATTAGAGATGATGTGCAAGACGAATGTTCGAAGTTTGGTGTAGTGAAGCATATTTTTGTTGACAAGTAAGTCGTTTGTTTTTTAAACCCTGATGGTATGCCCTTTTATTTCAACTTGTTATCCACACATGTTATCAATGGTTGTTATAAGCAAGGATAACAAAGTTGGCAGTAACCAACTTGGTATGGACTTGTAAAATGTATTGGTTTTTAAGGAGCTGGTTCATACTGAATACTACCAGAAAGAATGTTTCACACATACTAGTAGTGCTGTCCTGACTTGCATCCACTTTTAACATCCCCTCACTGTTTGGTACAGGCATACCGCCGGCTTTGTGTACCTGCATTTTGATAGCGCAACAGCAGCAGCAAGTGCGCAACGATCACTTCACGGCCGATGGTTTGCTGGAAAGATGATTACGGCAACCTTTATGGTAGCACATCTTATCTTCTACTCCCTCCGTTCACTTTTATAAGATGTTTTGGAAATTTCAATATGGACTACATACGGACTGAAATGAGTGAATAAACACACCAAAACACATCTATATACATCCGATTCAGAAAAAAGTTCGAACATCTTATATTTGTGAATGGAGGGTGTATTTGTGTACTATGCTCTTGTCGCTCATTTGGGTTAAAATGTTGTTTTCTTTTCCAGACAGCACAACAGTATGAAATGAAGTTCCCAGACCGCGCAGCTATGGAATGAAATTCACAAAGCAGACCAGTTATATCTGGTGATGGACCTAGGGCTGTTAAACGGTTCCAATTGAAGTTGTGAAGTCTTGAGTGTAGTAACCCTGTTAGTTATTGTTTCTTGTAACATTATGAAGACTAGAGGCATGTTTGGGCAGTTGCATCTTTTGTGATAATTGGAGATTTCTTCATTTTCTTTGTAGCAGTATATGGAAATGCTGGATTTTTTCCTATGCCATATAAAAAAGGTGATGTATAACATGGTTAAAGCATTTGAGTATTCCTTTTATGTTCTAATGATAACTAAGATAATTTGGGGACCCTGAACCGATGAAAAAAAGTGGATCCTCCCCTATCTACTCTCTATCTATGGTCCATGGCCTATTAGAAGTACGAGGTGTTATCCTTACTGACAGAAAAAGATTGTGTTCAAGTTAGGCCCTGTTTGATTCATAAGTTCTAAGACTTTTTTTAGTCCCAATTAAAAAGTCCCTAGTTTCTAAAAAGTCCTTGTTTGTTTTCAGGGATTAAAGGGACTATATTATCTTTAGTATACAGAAAAATAACAACCAAACAACACTATGGGTGGCGGGCCAATAGGTGCAGCGAGGGGTATTGTTGGAAAAGTCTTAAAAATGACTCTTCTTGAGAGTCTTCTTCATTTAGTTTCAAAAAACAACTTTTAGTCTCTAATAGTCCCTCCTGTTTGGTTAAAAAGTCTCTAAAAAAGACTTTTTCTAGTCCCTACATCAAAAAGTCTCTAGAAACAAACACCCCCTTAGATTACTTCGTCCGTCTGAACTAAGAAATACGAAAAGCGCATGTACGGCACTGTTGTTATAAAGTGCATGCAGCTCTTTCCCACCTCAGACGTCGGTTCCTTGTTTTTTTCCTCCTGAAAATGTCATATTGTCGTCAATTGGCATAATTTTTGGAGGGAAAACGTTTAATATCCACCGGTTGGAAACAGCGAAATGTAAGCCCTGTCCAGCGATCGACATGCGTCCATGGTCCCACACGCTGCTTAGCATTTGCCTTACCCCCCAACCCCACGCAGGAAGCCACGACCACACATTTTTCCTGCCGCATCGTCGTCTTCTCCTTCCTCTAGATCAGGCCAACATCAGCCACCGCTGTCGTAAACTTTGCTCCCCGTTCGTTGTTGCTCTGCCCGCTGATGCAGAGCAAAAAGGGAACGACCACTGCTCGCCGCTATTTTTCTGGTATAGGGAGTGATGTGGGGTGTGTGTGTGTGAATCGAAACTAAAAAAAATTGCAGCCCACGACCCCTTATAAACGACCTCCTTGACAATTATCTTTGTGTATGGATCATCCATATATACAACTAACATATTTAATCAGGAAATACATGTTATCAATTAGGGGCATTTTTTTAAAGAAACGTCTAATTAGTAAATTAACAGAGATCCTCTTACATGCTTAATTAATAGGCTGTTAGGTTGTAATCCAGAGAAAAGAATGAACCAGCTGCGAGGGATATTGTATGTCGACGTACCTTTCAAACGGAGCTTTAGATCATGAACAAATGGAGCCTTAGATCATGAACACATACACGACGGACTCAATGACATACGGCTCAATAGAGCGGTTAAGACCATGGAGAAGCTGGAAGCAACTTGGTCCTTGCGGGGTCTCCTAGCGCCACCAGGGCCGGCAAACGGAAGCAGTGCCTGGTGGTTGGTTGCCGGGCGGGTGGGATTGGAGGTGCAGCGAGCCATTGAGTGGCGGCAAGAAACCCTAGCTCCTAGCGATGGGAGATCGATTTTGGATTAGATCAACGTACAGAGTTCGAAACAATCAAACTTGTAGGCCTCCTGCTCACCGGTGGTCAGAATGGGCAGATGGGCCACTATTTGGGCTTGGCTTGCATGGTCTACTGATTAAACATTACTTTTGGGCTGAATTGCTAATTAAGTTGTAATTATCTCTGGCCAATTAGCGCATATAACATAAGATACTAGTACTATGGCCCGTGAGACATTGAGGGGGGCCGATCGTTGGGGGGTGTCTAGCCCCTGCTCGCCCCCCTGTCTCCGCCCCTGGATGCAACGGGGCCGCGTGGTGCTACAATGGGAGCGCTCGCCACCGCTCGCCGGAGCCGCAATGGAACGCTAGCCGGTGCTACAATGGAGCGGGCTTTGCTGTCGGCGGCGCGACAAGTCGAGTACGACGACGCTACAATGGAGCGGGCGCTGCTTCCGGCGGCGTGACGACGGATCTGCAATGGAGCGGGCGCTGCTGCCATCTAGACGCGACAGGTCAAGGACGACAGGGCTGCTGTCGGAGGCGCTATGGAGTGGGCGGCGGCGGCGGTTGTGCTGCGAGGAGGGCCACCTTCGTGCTCACACGTCCGAGTGTTGCAGCGACACGGGGACGAAGCAGCAGTGGCACTCAGCGAGGCGTTGACCAAATCTGACGGCCATGTTGCGTCCAGATCACAATGATCGGACGACTCACGAGGCGGTTTAAGTTTCACACTTATTAGCCGACTGATTGGTAGTAGTCGAGGGTGCTCTAAAGCTACTTGCTAGAGCACTGACATTTTTCCCTCTTGTTGCTCTTCCTGCTCGCACAGCCATCGCAGCACCGCCTTTGACCACTTTTGGCTAATCACCGGTCCCCGTCAACGACTCTATTGATGCCGCCTTCGTGTTCCACTCCATCGGTAGTTAGATCCCGTGATTTTAGTGTTTGTTGCGCCTTCTCTGCCTATGATGGCCTGTCACCAGCACCTCTTCCATCATGTCAGCGACGAGTCAGACAGAGGTGTCACCCCCATGGCTCCGCGTGTAGACGCCAGCCTTTCCCCACCGGTTGCATCTCCTGTGGCTTTGACGCCTGCCGCCACCACTTACACCAGCACCTCATCCACCCTGCTAGCGATGAGTTCGACCCAGAGGTGGAAAACCCTATGCCTCCTCCCCCGTGTGCAGGCATCACCCGCCCGCTGGTGCTGCAACAGTTCAATCGAAGAAACCACCCTGCATGTCACCCGCCCTCCTTCGTCCTGACATCGGGTGAAACTAGGGCGCCTTCCCAGTCCTACATCGGACTAGAAACGGCCTTGAGGTAAAAAAACCCCATTCTTTGTCTTGTATTTGGGTTTTGTTTGATTGAATGTGAGGTGACTGTTGCTACTCCCGTAGGAATTGTTGGATTTCCCCAAAAAGGAAGGGTGATGTAGCACAACAACAGAAAGTATTTCCCTCAGTTAAGAACTAACTTTTAATCAAACCAGTAGGAGTCTACAAGCTAGCAAGATAAGCAGCACCTACACACAAACAAAATAAATTCTTGCATCCAAGTTGGAAAGGGGGTTGTCAATCCCCTCGTCTTGCTAGTTGCAGGGTTAAAAGCAAATAGTGATATATAATGATATGGCAAAATAGTAAAAGTAAATAAAAGAGCAATTGAGCAACACAAGTATTAGTAGAGAATGGACCCGGGGCCATAAGTTCACTAGTGAAATCTCTCTCGAAAGCAGGCAGTGGTATGGTACAAATTACTGCCGGGCAATTGATAGATAAGCATAATTCATAACTATGATCATTCATGGCATAATCTTGTATAGGCTTAATGTCCGTAACAATTAGACCATAATCCAACTGCATCTACTAGTATTACTCCACCCCAAAACCACTATCGAGCATTGCTACTTCTTGAGCTTGCGTTGATTTTTCCCTTGAAGAGGAAAGGGTCATGCAGCAAAGTAGAGATACGTATTTCCCTCAGTTAAGAACCAAGGTATCAATCCAGTAGGAGGCACAAGCAAGTCTCCAATCTATGCACCTGCACAAACTAACAAACACTTGCACACAACGCGAAAAAGGGGCTGTCAATCCTTTCACGGTCACGAACAAGAGTGAGATCTAATAGAGATAGGTATAAAAGATAAATAAAAGAGCAAACTAAAGTAAATATAAATAAAGTGCAACAAAGTATTTTTTGGGTTTTTTGGTTTATAGATCTGAAAATATATGATGGAAAATAGACCCGGGGGCCATAGTTTCACTAGAGGCTTCTCTCTTGAAGATAGCATACGGTGGGTAAACAAATTACTGTTGAGCAATTGATAGAAAAGCGCAAAGTTATGACGATATCTAAGGCAATGATCATGAATATAGGTATCACGTCCGTGACAAGTAGGCCGACTCCTGCCTGCATCTACTACTATTACTCTACACATCGACCGCTATCCAACATGCATCTAGAGTATTAAGTTCATAAGAACGAAGTAACGCCTTAAATAAGATGACATGATGTAGAGGGATAAACTCAAGCAATATGACATAAACCCCATATTTTTATCCTTGATGGCAACAATACAATACGTGCCTCGCTACCCCTTCTGTCACTGGGTGAGGACACCGCAAGATCGAACCCAAAACTAAGCACCTCTCCCATTGCAAGAAAAACCAATCTAGTTGGCCAAACCAAACCGATAGTTCGAAGAGAAATACAAAGATATTTAATGCATAAAAGAGTTCTGAGAAGACTCAAATAATATTTATAGATAATCTGATCATAAATCCACAATTCATCGGATCTCGACAAACACACCGCAAAATAATATTACATCATATCTCGACAAACTAAAAACCAAAGACTCATATCATACAAGATGCTCCAAGCAAAAACATATCATGTGATGAATAAAAATATAGCCTCAAGTAAATTTCCCGATGGATTGAAGACGAAAGAGGGGATGCCATCCAGGGCATCCCCAAGCTTAGATGCTTGGTTGTCCTTGAATATTACCTTGGGGTGCCTTGGGCATCCCCAAGATTAGCCTATTGCCACTCCTTATTCCTTGTCCATCAAATCTTTACCCAAAACTTGAAAACTTTACAACACAAAACTCATAAGATCCGTTAGTATAATGAAATAAATCACCACTTTTGGTACAGTTGTGAACTCATTCTAAATTTATATTGGTCTTATATATACTATATTCCAACTTCTCCATGGTTCATACCCCTCGATACTACCCATAGATTCATCAAAATAAGCAAACAACACATAGAAGACAGAATCTGTCAAAAACAGAACAATTTGTAGTAATCTGGAAACTTCGTATACTTATGTAACTCAAAAAATTCTAAAAAATTAGGAAAATTTGGGAAATTTGTATATCAATCTTGTGTAAAAAATTTAGATCAAAAACACGTTTATGTGATTTTCTAAAATTCTGGCAATGAGCGCAAAAGTTTCTGTTTTTCAGCAAGATCAAATCAACTGTCATCGTAGACCATCCCAAAGGTCTTACTTGGCTCAAACACTAAGTAAAACACCAAAACACAATTATTACAGAGGTAATAATGTGTATTTATTAAAAAAGAACCAAAAACAAAAAAAAACATAAAAATAAAGGGTTGCCTCCCAACAAGCGCTATTGTTTAACGCCCCTAGCTAGACATAAAACATAGATCTAGGTATTGTCATCTTTGGTATGCAATCCATAAGTAGCCATCATAATAGATTCATATGGCAACTTAATTTTCTTTCTTGGAAAGTGTTCCATGCCCTTCCTTAACGGAAATTGAAATATAATGTTTCCTTCTTCCATATCAATAATTGGACCAATCGTTCTAAGGAAAGGTCTACCAAGAATAATAGGACATGTAGGATTGCAATCTATATCAAGCACAATAAAATCTACGGGCACACAATTTCTATTTGCAACAATAAGAACATCATTAATCCTTCCCATAGGTTTCTTACTAGTGGAATCCGCTAGATGCAAATTCAAAGAACAATCATCAAGTTTATGGAAACCTAGCACATCACATAAAGTTTTTGGAATAGTGGAAACGCTAGTGCCCAAATCACACAAAGCATTGTACTCATAATCTTTAATTTTAATCTTAATAGTATTTTCCCACTCATCATAAAGCTTTCTAGGGATAGAAACTTCTAACTCAAGTTTTTCTTCAAAAGATTTCATCATAGCATCAACGATATGTTTGGTATAAGCTTTATTTTGATTGTAAGCATGAGGTGAATTTAACATGGATTGCAACAAGGAAATACAATCTATCAAAGAACAATTATCATAATTAAAGTCCGTGAAATCCAAAAGAGTGGGTTCATCGCTACTTAAAATTTTGACCTCTCCAATCCCACTTTTATCAGTTTTTCATTAAGATCTTTGAACTCCAAATATTGGGACGCCTTCTACCTAAAGTTGACTCGTCTCCAGTCCCATCTTTATCAAGATTTATATTAGCAAACAAAGATTCAATAGGAGTCACACCAATCACCTTAAGATCTTCATCATTATTTTCAAAGACTCCGGCTTAGCGGCCATCTTATTTACCAAAGTGGTTTTATTATCAGAGATTTGGCCTACTAAATTTTCAATATGAGCAAATTGAGATTTAAGGCCATATATTTCCTTAGTAACATCATCAAGCTCTTTATTAATATATTCCATCATAGTTTTTTGTTCTTTAAGTTCGTTCCTAAAGAAACTATTATGCTCAAATTGTAAGGACATAAAACTTTTTGCATTATTTTCAATTTCTTCCAACTTCCTATAGTAAGGATCAATGTTCTTGGGTTGAGCCATAAGGGCAAGCAAACAATCTAGCACACAAGCAAACAAAAAGCAAACGAAAAGATGAACAAAAGAAGGGTGAATAAAAAATAAAATATCTTTGTGTTTTTTGAAAATGTTTTAGAAGTGGGGGGAGAGGAAAACGAGAGGCAAATGGCAAATAATCTAAGTGCAAGAGATGATAATTTATGATAGGTACTTGGTAGGCTTAATGTAGAACCTCCCCGGCAATGGTGCCAAAAATTCTTCTTGCTACTTCTTGAGCTTGCGTTGATTTTTCCCTTGAAGACGAAAGGGTGATGCAGCAAAGTAGAGATAAGTATTCCCTCAGTTAAGAACCAAGGTATCAATCCAGTAGGAGGCACAAGCAAGTCTCCAATCTATGCACCTGCACAAACTAACAAACACTTGCACACAACGCGAAAAAGGGGTTGTCAATCCCTTCACGGTCACGAACAAGAGTGAGATCTAATAGAGATAGGTATAAAAGATAAATAAAAGAGCAAACTAAAGTAAATATAAATAAAGTGCAGCAAAGTATTTTTAGGTTTTTTGGTTTATAGATCTGAAAATATATGATGGAAAATAGACCCGGGGGCCATAGGTTTCACTAGAGGCTTCTCTCTTAAAGATAGCATACGGTGGGTAAACAAATTACTGTTGAGCAATTGATAGAAAAGCACAAAGTTATGACGATATCTAAGGCATTGATCATGAATATAGCATCACGTCCGTGACAAGCAGACCGACTCCTGCCTGCATCTACTACTATTACTCCACACATCGACCGCTATCCAGCATGCATCTAGACTATTAAGTTCATAAGAACGAAGTAACGCCTTAAGTAAGATGACATGATGTAGAGGGATAAACACAAGCAATATGATATAAACCCCATATTTTTATCCTTGATGGCAACAATACAATACGTGCCTCGCTACCCCTTCTGTCACTGGGTGAGGACACCACAAGATTGAACCCAAAACTAAGCACCTCTCCCATTGCAAGAAAAACCAATCGAGTTGCCCAAACCAAACCAGTAGTTCGAAGAGAAATACAAAGATATCTTAATCATGCATAAAAGAGTTCAGAGAAGACTCAAATAATATTCATAGATAATCTGATCATAAATACACAATTCATGGATCTCAACAAACGCACCGTAAAAGAGTATTACATCGAATAGATCTCCAAGAACATCGAGGAGAACATTGTATTGAAGATCAAAGAGAGAGGAGAAGACATCTAGCTACTAGCTATGGATCCGCAGGTCTGTGGTAAACTACTCACGCATCATCAGAAGGGCAGCAAGGTTGATGTAGAGGCCCTCCGTGATCGAATCTCCCTGCGACAGATCGCCGGAAAAGGCCCCAAGATGGGATCTCACGGGTACAGAGGCTTGCGGCGGTGGAAAAGTATTTTGGTGGACGCTTCCGATGTTTGGGGAATATTTTTGAATTTATAGAGGTGGAACTAGGGTTGGAGGACACCCAAGGGGCCCACAAGCCCTCAGGGCGCGCCCCCCTAGGGCACACCCTGGAGGCTTGTGGCCTCCTCGGGACTCTTCTGGCCCTATCTCCAAGTCACGTAGGTGTCTTCTGGTCCAAGAAAAATCATCGTAAAGTTTTATTCCATTTGGACTCCGTTTGATATTCCTTTTCTGTAAAACTCAAAAACAAGGAAAAAACAGAAACTGGCACTGGGCTCTAGGTTAATAGGTTAGTCCCAAAATAATATTAAATAGCATATTAATGCATCTAAAACATCCAAAACAGACAATATAATAGCATGGAACAATAAAAAATTATAGATACGTTGGAGACGTATCAAGCATGCATCTCAATGTATTAACTTTAATGAAAAATAGAGTAACACAACAAGCAAGCATGATGTAGACAAAAAGAAACCTAGCAATAAGATCAACCTCTGTCGTTTTATCCTTGGTAGCAACAACACATCACATGCCTTCTCCTCATTCTATCACGGGGATATAGATTACCATGAGGTTGAACCCACTACTATGCACCATTGCCTCTGAAGAATCACCCATTTATCTTGGCCAGAGAAGACAAATAACTTGGAAATCATACATAGCTACTCAATCATACAAAAAGAAACTCGAAAAGATTCAATAGTTATATTCAACAAACAATATGATGACAAATCCACAAATCATCGGATCCCAACAAACAAACCACAAGAATTACATCGGATTGATCTCGAAGGAGATCATTGGATTGTAGATCAAAGAGAGAGAGAGAGAGAGAGGAAGCAATATAGATATTACTATGGACCCGTAGGTCCTAAAGGAACTACTCACAAATCATCATGGAGGCAGCAAGGTTGATGAAGAGGCCTCCCGTGATGGCTTCCCCCTCCGGTAGAGCATTGGAACAAGGTTCCAGATGGGATCACTTTGGAACCGAGGCTTGCGGTGATGATAAAATTCTTTCGGCTTTGCTTCCGAGGGTTTCGGGAATTGTAGGATTTATATAGGTGGAAGAACTAGGTCAAACGGAGGCTCAGGGGCCCCACATGGGCAGGTGGCGTGGCCACCTCCCCCAGGCCGCGCCACATGTCCATGCGGCTACCTCGTGGGTCCCCTCTACCTTTCCCGAAGCTTCTAGGATCCTTCATTGCACAGAAAAAATGGGTAAAAATTGGCATCATATTTGGACCTTCCTAGATATGTATTTTCTACGAAACTAAAAACAAGCAAAAAAAAGGATCTGGCACTGAGCACTAAATTAATAAGTTAGTCCAGAAAATAATATGAAATGATATAAAAAGCATATAAAAGTGACAATATAATAGCATTTAACAATAAAAAAATATAGATACATTGGAGACGTATCACATCCCCAAGCTTAATTCTCGCTCGTCCTCGAGTAGGTAAATGATAAACAAAGACTTTTTGATGTGGAGTGCTACCTAACATGTGATATGGGGTGAAACCCCAATTGGTGATTTTGGTCCCGATGTTCATGAATTGGAAGTGGATTCGAGGAGGAACACGAAGAACACGAGGGGAAAACATGGAGAAATCAAGGGGAAAACACTCTATTGGACAAGATTCACTCCAAGTACTACTCAAATTACGAGCAATACAAGAGGGGCATCAAGATGCAAGAACAACAAGGGAAATAAATATAGAAGGTAGCTCATCCAAATCTCATGGAGAGAAGGGTCTTGAATCCATGTGTGGATATTCCCTAAGAAGGGGTCTTGAATCCCTAAGGGTCTTTTCCAATGGAGGTCTTGAACTCTAATGGAGCGTCACTCTCTCTCAAGAGGAGTCCCACAAGGGGAGATACATGAGCTAAGATTTAGTGTAGTTATAATCTTAGCTATCCCAGAAATGAGGAGGGGGAGGTATATTTATAGCCTAAGTCATGAAGGGGTAAGTGAGGGGCAAAAGGGGAAGAGATACAAGGGCTTTGCCCAAATCTGCGCACAGGCACGACGGATGTCCGGGTCTTCATGAGGCTTTTGTGTGTGCAGGTGCTGAAGACGGGAATTTGCATGGTTCTCCTATTGGTTCGATAACCTTGGTTCTCACTGAGGGAAATACTTATCTCTACTGTACTGCATCTCCCCCCTCTTTGGGGAAAATCCCAACGCAGTTTACAAGTAGTAGCTCCAGCTTTGGGATGTGTAGGCCAACACCGTGCACCGCGGAGCTTGTCCTTGGTGTCCCCAGCTCCTACTTAGGGATGAGTAGGCGTATCACCGGATTGGCGCAGATGCTCCCTCTGCCGCCACCACTGTCGCCTCCTCCTCCAGGCTTAGAGCATCGCGCTAGAATCTGGTCGTCCTTGTTAAGGCTAAGCTGCACGCGGTATGCGGCTAGGACATCGGCGAAGGTACGCCCTTCCAGAAAGTGTAACGCTCATTGATGTTGTTGCGCGACACTGGGTAGGGGCTATAGTGGTGCTGGATGTGGGCGGAATTATCATCGGAGAGGATCTGCGGCCACCGCCAACTACTTCGCGTAGTCCGGATTCGTCTGCTCCTCCGGCGGCAGGCCTTGTCGGAAAGCGCGTATTGCACGAGAGATGGCCGGCGTGCCGGCAGTAGGGACTAATACGTCTTTGACATATCTATATTTTTTATTGTTTCATGCTATTATCATACCACTTTTACATATTTTTGGCAACAGTTTATATTATTATTCTAGACTAACCTATTAATCTAGTACCCAGTGCCAATTCCTGTCTTTTTGCATGTTTTTGGTTTCGCAGAAAATCCATATCTAGGAAGGTCCAAACACGATGAAAAAATATATATTTTGGAATATATCTGATTTCTAGGTGCAAGAATCAACGCAGGACGAGGCCCGTGAGCTCCACAGGCCCAGGGGCACGCCCCCTCTAGGGTGTGGGGCCCAGGCTTATGGGCAAAGCATAATTCGGTTCAACCTCTCCTTAGGGTGCAAGGAATATTATTATGAAAAAAATTGTGTTAAAATTTCAGCCTGGTCAGAGTTATGGATCTTCGGCTATTTAAGAAATGGTGTTCGGCCAGAAAACAGTCGCGAAACAGAGAAGAAAACTGAGGGAGATCCAATCTTGGAAGGGATCCCGCCCTCCGGGTGCCTTGGAGGCTAACACTACAGGAATCAGGAACTTTGCCGTCTGCCATGGCTGACGGCAAAGGCATGCCTGGCGGACGGCAAAGGCCTTTGCCGTAAGCCAACAGATGACAACATGTCCGGCTGAACAAACTACGACAAAGGGCACTTTGCCGTCTGCTGGCGGACGACAAAGATGCAATGGTCTTTGCCGTCCGCCAGCAGACGACAAAGGACCTGGACGGCACATGTGGCAGCTTAGGGCCGTTAAGGGGTTAACGGCGTGCTTTGCCTTCTGCTGGCACACGACAAAGACCTTTGCATCTTTGCCGTCTGCCAGCAGACGACAAAGTACCCAAATATGCCAGCCCAGATGCCACCCCAGGTAGCTGCCACGTGGCACGCTACAAAGATGCAAAGGTCTTTGCCGTCTGCCAGCAGACGACAAAGCAACCATATAGGCCAGCCCAGTGCCCCCCAGGTTGCACAGGTAGCTGCCACGTGGCAGCTTTGCCGTTTGCTGGCTGATGGCAAAGCTCTTTGCCGTCTGCCAACAGATGGCAAAGAGCCTGTAGAGCCCCTGTTTTTTCTGTTTTCTTAAATTCATTCAATTTCACAAAATTTCACATATATACATACACACACACACATTTGAAAATACTTTCAACAAGCATAACAACACATATACATACCAAATCATATCCCTGCCATATGGATATGATCATCCAACACATATACATACCAAATCAAAAGTCCATATGCAACATATATAGCTAGCCAACATATCCAACAATAAGCATACAATGGTTACATATATAGGTAGCAAGTTTCACATTATTCATCCTGCAAAATCAAAACAAAAAGGAAGCACAAGGAGAAGAGTAGACTCCATCAACGCAAGCTTCCTCATCTAAAGCAAATCTGCAAATTGGGAAAGAAGAAAGTTAGAAGAAGAAGAAGACTAGCTAGAAGAAGAAGAAGAATTTTTCTTCTCTTTCTTTTTCTCCTCTCCTCTTCTTTATCTTCTTCTTCTTCTTCTTCTTCTTCTTCTTCTTCTTCTTCTTCTTCTTCTTCTTCTTCTTCTTCTTCTTCTTCTAACTAAGGTAGGTAAAAATGCCATTTTTTAGCTAAGCTAGGTAAAAATGCTAAGTGTAGGTCATATTAGAGCTAAGCAAGGTAAATATGTCATTTTGGATCTTAGTAAGGTTATTATGTCATTTTCGAGGAAAATAAGCTAAGTCTATGTCATTTTGGAGGTAACAAAGATTATCATGCCATTTTTGACCTAAGTATGCTAAGTATGTCATAAATGAACTGAAGAAGCTAAGTATAGGTCATTTTGAGCTAACCTAGGTAGTTATGCCATTTTGACCTAAGTAAGCTAATTATGTCATAAATGAACTAGGTAAGCTAAGTATAGATCATTATTGACCTATCCTAGGTAGTTATGACATTTTTAGCTAACTAAGCATATTAAGTCATTTAGGAGGAAAAATGCTAAGTATAGGTCATTTTACACCTATCCTAGGTAAAGTATAGGTCAGCTAAGCTTATTATGTCAATTTGGAGAAAAATAAGGTAAGTATAGGTCATTTTTGTGCTAACCTAGGTGATGATGCCATTTTTGAGCCAACTTACTTAAGTATAGCTCATTTTTTTATCCAACTTAGGTAATTATGCCATTTAGGAGGAAAATAAGCTAAGTATGCATTTGTTAAGCAAAACACTAGAGAAAACTTACCCTCATCACAACAAATGCGATGAAGATCGCAACTAAGGTAACAATTGATCCAACGGCATAATGATACCAAGCCTCATTATCAATGGCATATTTTCTAATCTTCTTAATCTTCAAGCGCATTGCATCCATCTTCAAGCGCATTGCATCCATCTTCATCTTGTGATCATCAATGACATCGACAACATACAACTCCAATGTCGTCTTCTCTTCTTCAATTCTTTTAATTTTTTCTTTCAAATACTCATATTCTTTTTAACTAAATTTAACTTCTTGACAAGAGGGTCGGTTGCAATTTCCGGTTCACATACCTCCTAGATTAAAATATCTCTATGTCAATTTGATGGCCATAATTGTCATAAATGCGAAATGCAACAAGTAGTTATAAAAGAGAATTTACCACACCCGAATCATAAAGCGGGCGAGGGCCGACGGGGACGAATATCAAGACCATGGCACTATGTATAACAAACAAGCATACAGAGTAAGAAAATTATACAAGTAACTATATAAATCATACAATCATACAAGTAACTATATAAATCAAGTACAACATAAAAAAATTGAATACCTAATAATAAACTAGATCGTCGGGTTCAATAAATGCTCCGGGATCAATAAATGCATCATCATCATCACTATCAGTAATGACATGCTCATCATCATCATTAATAAATGCATCATCATGTGGAAGGCCACCTTTACGTAATCGGTCAAGCATTGACAGGTCATCCGCATCAGTAACCTCTTCTAGTTCAGGTTCTTCTTGTTCCGGCTCAGGGGTGAAGTCGGGTTCACTGTCGCTGTCTACTTCAATGTTCTGGGGTGAGGTAGAGCGGTTCTTGAAACGTTTTTTTGGAAAGACGTGTTTCTTGGAAGAATTCTCCTTCATATGTGTCTGGGTTAATGTGAGGTTCATAATCCTCTTCATTGGGTGGAGGTGGTCTAACACGTGGCGGCACTTCATAAACGACATCCCAACCATTGAGATTTGGATCGCTTTGACATGCCCATGGTAGATAGAAAACTTGGGTTGCCTGTTGAGCCATAATATAGACATCGGGAACATCCAAATGGGTGCTTTGTTTGATTTCCACTAGCCCTATATGTTCATGAGTCCTTCTAGTCTTGTTGAGGATATAGACCTTAGAGTCACCCGCCAGGAGGGGCCGGGTTACTCTATGGTCGTTGCCAGAAGCCCGGGGCCAAGCTTGAAGACGATGGGCCGGAGATGGGCTTAAGACCCGGATATGGCTTAAGGCCCGTAGTTACAATCATTATTATGGTAGAACTTGTAGTGTACGGCAAGTATAGTTGAGAGTCCGAGCCGGACACTCTTATGAGCCGGCCGGGACTCTGAGAGCCGCAGGGCGTCAGCCTCCTTATATAAAGGGACGACCCGACAGCGGTTTAGGGACAAGAACAATCTCATCGAGAGCCGGGCATAGCATTTAGCTCCCTGGTGATCGTAACCCTAATCAATACCACCTCAAACTGGACGTAGGCTTTTACCTTCACCGTAAGGGGCCGAACCAGTATAAACCCTCGTGTTCCTTGTCCCGCATTAACCCCTTCAAGCTTCCTAGCTGCGATGGCTCCACGACTAAGTCCTAGCTCGAGGACATCTGCCGTGACAATTCCACGACAGTTGGCGCCCACCGTGGGGCGAGCGCACGGTGGATTTGAGTTCTTGAAGGGCAGCTTCGAAGGGCTCAAGGGATACGCTGTGGGCCGGATGACCAAGAGTCGTCGCGGCAAGCTCTACATCGACGATGCAAACTGGGGCCCCGACGCCGGCTCAATTGAGTACGGGTACCGGGTCCCCTTCGGCGGAATTCATGTTTTCATTGGCAAGATTGGTGAGCTGGGCCCTGAGCCGGGTCTCTGCGCTGATCTCATCAAGACGACTCAGCTTGCGCGACCCGCCCGGGCCCGGCCTGCCTTAAAGCACGCTTTTGTGGGATGCATCCATGGAGGGCCCTCTGATCCGTCTGGGTCTGGGGATGAGGCGGCCGCCGGCTCTGACGGTGAGTCGGCCACCGATGAGTCAAACTCGCTGTACCAACTTCAAGATGGCAGGCTCATGGGTTCAGATGGTGACAGTATTCCGGACCTATTTGAGCCGCCAAGTCAGGTTGGAGTTTTTATGGCTGGTGCGCAGCCTGTTCAGAGCCCCGCTGCTGGAGTAGGAAACCCGGTGCCTTCTCCGGCTCAGGTGCTAATGGATCTCACGGACAAGATGACGGCCCTGCTAACCGCCACGGTTGACCCGGCAGATCAAGCTCAGCACGATGCAGAGGTGGCACAGTTAAAATTGGATCTGATGAAAGCTAAGGAGGATCTTGCAGCGGAAGGGATCAGGCTGGCTGCGGAGAGGGCGGCTCTCGATGCCCAAACTCAGCTGATCCAGGCGCAGTCTTTCCAACTCACGATGGATCAGAACGTGGCCAATGAGGTCCTGAGAAGGAGGCATCAAAAGGCCCAGTCTCGACTCCCTTCGGTTTACGATCCACGCAACCTCTTCAACACGCCAGGTGCAGGGTCTAGTAACCCGCCAGGGGTCATAGTGCCCGGGTCCGGAACCCCTGTTCAGCCACAGGTGATGGGACCTCCCCAGGTGCCCCCTGCCCCGCCTCAGTACGTGCCAATACCCTCGGGTCATTATAATAACCCACTGGAGAACATGGTCGCTGCGGCAGCACGGCTGGCGGCTCTCCCAGTTGACGGCGACTCCCCGACGGCTATTGAAACCCGCCAGGTTAGGGAACTCCTTCAGACAGCACTGGCGCAGCAAGAGGCGTATTCCTACAGCCGGGACAGGATCCACTCGACCCCTCGTCCAGGCCAGAGCCCGAGTTACAGCAGGCACATGGTCTCAGTGACCGGCTCAAGTAACGACCGACGCCATGACCCGACTCCTGGCCATGGCCCGGCTTATAATGGAGCCTTTTACGCGGCAGGCCAGGACAAAGCGCGGCAAGAGGCGGAGCAAGTGCCTCAATTGACGGCTTACCAGACCCCCCGGCTTATCCAACGACTTTCGTCGACGTGGGTATCCCTACCAGGACCGGGGGTGTCCCTTGTTTAGTACCGGCTATCCGCAATGAGCGTCTGCCCAAGGACTTCAAAGGCCCTAGGAAGGTGCCTAATTACACAGCAGACTTACAGCCTGCAGCCTGGATCGAGAGTTATGAGATGGCCATGGAGCTACTGGAGGTCAGTGAGGCGGCCATGGCTAAGTACTTCACCATGATGTTGGATGGGACTGCCCGCACTTGGTTGAAAGGGCTACCACCGAACTCCATCGGATCTTGGGCTGAGCTGAAAGCCCGGTTCATCCAAAACTTCAAGGATACCTGTAGGCAGTCTATGTCAATTGTGGATTTGACTAACTGTAAGCAGCAGGAGGGTGAATCCACGACTCATTGGGTTCGCCGGGTCAAGGAGATCATACATTCATCAGATAAGATGGATGCCGGCTCTGCAGTCTTAATGTTGGAACAGAATTGTCGCTTCGTGCCCCTGAAGATGAAACTCGGGCGGCTTAAGCGCGACTGCAGTGACATGGGCACACTAATGGCGGCTCTTGTCAAGTACGCCGATTCTGATGGTACCAAGGATCCCCCTTCAGATGATGAAAGGGCAGGGAAGGGAAAGAAGAATGGCAATGGCAAGGGTCCCCAGCATAACCTGGGGAACCAAGGAGGAGGCAAGCGCAAGGCCGATGGCAGCCTAGAGTTTGTAGCCAACGCCAGCTCACAAGGTAATAACCAGCGACGCAAGGGGAGACCCCCTCCCCGCGGCGGCGGGTCAGGTCCGACGCTGGAGCAGCTGTTGAATGAGCCTTGCCCAAGGCATGGTTCTAGAGAGAAGCCAGCGACTCATCTGTGGAAGGATTGTGCAATCATGAAGGCCTTCAAGAATTACAATGGCCCGGGCGGCGGCTCAGGCGCCGGCGGCTTTCATGGCCCGGGAGGCGGCTCAAATTCTGGTCCTCAGAATGGCCAAGGAGGCTTTAATCAACAGTCTGGCCAGGGTCATCAACAACAGCAGGGAGGTTATCAGACCAATCCAAAACAGCTTAGCGGTGGACAGTATCATGTGTTTACCACCAGCCTGTGTAAGCGAGATCAGAAGCTTCATAAGAGGGCAGTAAATGCTGTTGAGCCGGCAGTCCCACGCTACTTGCGGCGGTCTGAGCAGCCTATAGTGTGGAGTAGGGAGGATCACCCTCCCCGGGTGGATAACCCGGGCCACTTGGCCTTAGTGGTGGCTCCTCAAGTGGGAGGATATAAGTTCACAAAGGTGCTCATGGATGGAGGCAACATCATCAACATCCTCTATTATGAGACTTTTCGCCGTATGGGGTTGGTTGATAAGAACCTCAGCCAGTCAAACACTATCTTCCATGGTGTAGTACCTGGTAAGTCGGCTTATCCAGTCGGCAAGATCGAATTGGAAGTGGCCTTTGGTGATGAGAACAACTACAGGGTGGAGAAATTGACCTTTGAGGTGGTCAAGATAAGAAGTCCATACCATGCTATATTTGGATGGCCGGCTTACGCCAAGTTCATGGCACGACCGTGTTATGTGTACTTACAGCTCAAGATGCCGGGTCACAATGGGACTATTATGGTTCACGGCAGCCGGAAAGTAGCTCTGGAGTGTGAGGAAGGCGATGCGGCTTATGCAGAATCTGTTTGTGCTACAGAGGAGTTGAAGTTTTACAAAGACAATGTTGACCCAACAGATATGACCTCTCTGAAAAAGCCAACCACAGAACAAGAGCCGGCAATGAAATTTAAATCAGCTGATGAGACTAAACTTGTTGATTTTGTTCCAGGTGACTCATCTCAGCAGTTTAGCATCAGTGCAAATCTGGATCCAAAATAGGAAAGCGCGCTCATCGAGTTCATCCATGAGAATAGGGACATCTTCGCGTGGAAACCTTCTGACATGCCAGGTGTACCTAGAGAACTCGCTGAGCATACTCTCAATGTTGATCCGAAATTTAATCCGGTCAGACAGTTCCTTCGGCGGTTTAATGAGGAAAGGCGGAAAGCTATTGGTGAAGAAGTAGCCCGGCTCTTGGCGGCCGGGTTTATCGTTGAAGTTTTTTACCCAGAGTGGTTAGCTAACCCGGTGCTCGTACTCAAGAAGAACGGCACCTGGCGGATGTGTGTGGACTACACGGACTTGAACAAGGCGTGTCCGGCTGATCCTTTTGCCCTCCCCCGTATTGATCAAATCATTGATGCTACGACGGGTTGTGCACGTTTAAGTTTCTTGGATGCTTATTCCAGTTATCATCAGATTAAGATGGCAGTTAAGGACCAGGAGAAGACGGCGTTCATCACTCCCTTTGGAGCCTTCTGCTATGTGTCTAGGCCCTTTGGACTCAAGTGTGCACAGGCGACTTACCAGCGTTGTGTACAGAACTGTCTTCATAAGCAAATTGGGCGCAATGTTCATGCTTATGTGGACGACATCGTGGTTAAGTCCATAAAAGAGGAAACCCTGATAGATGATTTAAGGGAAACCTTTGATAATCTCCTGGTCTACAAGATGATGCTTAACCCGACCAAGTGTGTCTTTGGTGTTCCTGCAGGCAAACTCTTGGGTTTCTTGGTTTCTGACAGAGGCATTGAGGCTAACCCGGAGAAGATCAAGGCCATCACCTCCCTGGCTAAGCCGGCGTGTATAAATGACGTTCAGCGCTTGGCGGGTCGCATCGCTGCTTTAAGCCGGTTTATAAGCCGTTTGGGTGAAAAGGCCATGCCCTTATATCAGTTGATGAAGAAAACTGATAACTTTGTCTGGAATAATGCAGCTAATACCGCCTTTGAGGATTTGAAGAAGCAGCTGGCAGAGCCCCCAGTCCTTGATGCTCCGGTTGATAAGGAGCCCTTGCTACTGTATGTGGCTGCAAACGCACGAGCCGTCAGTGTGGCTATTGTGGTGGAACGCAAGGAGGAGGGTAAGGAGCATCCGGTTCAGCGGCCGGTTTATTATGTCAGCGAAGTGCTCATTGAGTCCAAGCAGCGGTACCCGCATTGGCAGAAGCTGGTATATGGTGTGTTCATGGCAAGCCGGAAACTTAAGCATTATTTTCAGGGTCATCCCATCACTGTGGTCAGTTCTGCCCCCCTTGGTGATATCATTCAAAACAGAGAGGCCACAGGGAGAATTGCTAAGTGGGCTATAGAACTTGGACCTCATGGTCTCAAATACGTGCCACGCACTGCTGTTAAGTCTCAGGCCTTGGTGGATTTCATTAATGATTGGACAGAGTCACAAGTGCCCGAGCAAAAGCCGGATAACACGTATTGGACTATTCATTTCGATGGGTCCAGGCAGTTGGAGGGCTCAGGGGCTGGCGTTGTATTGGCGTCCCCTAAAGGTGACAAGTTCCATTATGTGCTACAGTTGATGTTTCCTTGCACTAACAACGCGGCTGAGTATGAGGCCCTGCTCCACGGTCTTCGGATGGCTAAGGAGATGAGCTTGAGCCGGGTAAGGTGCTTTGGTGCCTCAGACTTGGTGGCTCAACAAGTATCAGGCAAGTGGGATTCTAAGGATCCTCTCATGGCGGCTTATCGCCGCGAG
Organism: Aegilops tauschii subsp. strangulata; assembly: GCF_002575655.3. NCBI lineage: Eukaryota > Viridiplantae > Streptophyta > Magnoliopsida > Poales > Poaceae > Aegilops > Aegilops tauschii. Next base: position 201,908,016 of record NC_053035.3, on the reverse strand, counting down.
GTTGATGCCATTGCTGGGCACTTTCAGGGCTACCAAGTGGAGCACATTGATCGCAGGAAGAACGAGGCGGCTGATGCTCTAAGCCGGCTGGGCTCTCAGCGAAAGCTGGTGCCGCCTAACACTTTCCTGGACGTCCTGTATAACCCTTCGGTTAAGTTTCCTACAGAGGAAGACTTGGCTATCCCTGACCCGGAGGCACGACTGGTGGCGGCTCTTCATGTCATACCAGACTGGACAATGCCATATCTGGCTTATATAACCCGGGGAGTGTTGCCCGAGGATGAAACTTTGGCCAGGAAAATAACCCGGCGGGCTAAGTCAACGATCGTTATCGATGGCGAGTTGCATCATCGCAGTGTTACAGGAGCATTTCAGCGTTGTGTCTCCCCTGAGGAAGGTCAAGAGATCTTGCGTGAGATCCATGAAGGGGATTGTGGCCATCATGCCAGCTCAAAGTCCCTTGTGGCCAAAGCTTTCCGTCATGGTTTTTATTGGTTGACGGCTCATGCTGATGCAGAGGACTTGGTCAGTAAATGTGATGGTTGCCAGAGGTTCTCACGACGGGCTCATGTGCCGGCTCAGGAATTGAGGATGATCCCAATCACTTGGCCCTTTGCGGTCTGGGGGCTTGATATGGTTGGGCCTTTTAAAAGGTCCAAGGGTAAGAAGACCCACCTCTTGGTGGCAGTTGATAAATTCACAAAGTGGGTGGAAGCTGAGCCAGTTAGCAAGTGCGATGCAGCCACGACGGTTCAATTTATGAAAAAGGTGATTTTCCGCTTTGGCTTTCCGCACAGCATTATAACTGACAATGGCACCAATCTCTCCAAAGGCGCCATGGAAGAGTTTTGTCAGCGAGAGCATATCCGACTTGATGTTTCTTCAGTGGCTCATCCTCAATCCAATGGTCAAGCTGAGAGAGCTAATCAGGAGATTCTGAAGGGCATCAAGCCCCGGCTTTTGGTCCCTTTGCAACGGACGCCGGGTTGTTGGGTGGAGGAGTTGCCCTCCGTGTTATGGAGCATCAACACTACTCCTAATAGGTCTATAGGCTTCACGCCTTTCTTCATGGTTTATGGAGCAGAAGCAGTCCTCCCCAGTGACATCCGTCACGACTCACCTCGCGTGGCGGCTTATGTGGAGACGGATAATGAACAGGCGTGCCAAGATGCTCTTGACTTGTTGGATGAACAACGTGATGTGGCGGCAGCCCGTTCAGCGATTTACCAACAAGACCTGCGCCGTTATCATAGCCGCCGGGTCAAATCCCGGGTCTTCCAGGAAGGCGACCTTGTGCTCCGGCTCATCCAGGATCAAACAGATGCACACAAGTTATCCCCACCTTGGGAAGGGCCCTTTGTGGTCAGCAAGAACTTGCACAACGGGTCATATTACCTCATTGACATTCGGGAGCACAAAGATTCACGTAAGTCGGAGGAAGAGACCCGTCGGCCGTGGAACATAGCTCAGCTTCGGCCTTGCTACACTTGAGCCACCGGCTCTCGTGGTGTACATATTTCTCTCAGCCATGTATATATTATGATAAGCAATAAAGCAGGACTTCTGTCCTTTTTTCTCCTCCAAATATGCACGTGTTGTTTACATGATGACTTAAAGGAGGATCCGGCTTATGATCGTATTCGAATCTAGCCATAAGCAGTAAAGTCACTTGGGGGCTTCCTGTTCAAACATGGGTCGTATTCGAACCAAAGAGAACATAGCTGTCGATACCCATTTGATTGGCAAAGTGCCAAGCTCATTGGGAGGTTACCTTTGGTCATATTTGAATCATAGTTTAACCCCTCTGAGAACCGACGTGGATCGTATTCGAATCAGCGTCGTTAAACAATTCTAAAAATCACTTGGGGCTTCCTGTTCAAACATGGGTCGTATTCGAACCAAAGAGAACATAGCTGTCGGTACCCTCTTGATTGGCATCGCCACACCCACTGGGGGCTATATGATCGTATCCGAATCTTGGCTTAACCCCTTTGGGCCGGGTCTCTGGTCGTATTCGAACCGGAAGCCCCTAAGATCTTCTGCTTTATCACAAGTTTACTCTGATTATGTCAAGGTGTGCACGGCCGGGTCTCACTTTGCCGGCTTAACTTTGGTTTACAGTGTTCGTTGAACATCATGGGTGTCATCAAGGCAAGTAAATCGGAGTTAACTTACCAACCTTGTTACCCGGGTTATCTAAACCGGAAGTACGCTTACAGGCTGATAAAGTGTGTTATTACGGCTGTATTCAGGATACTATTGAAGACAAGTCCTTTTGATTCATATTCTGGGTTATCTAAAAATTATGATTCTCAGGACGGTAAGACGCCCCGAGACTTGTGATTTGCTTTTCTATACAGGATAATTAAAGGCAACTTTTGGAGGTTAAGAAAAACAAAGGATTGATTATGACCCGGAGAATTATCAAAGAGACATCTTCAAAAGACTTTCGCATTCAATACGTGCACGATGGCACGGCAGAGATGAACTGTTGCACCTACTCTATTACAAAATTCATCAAGTCTAAAAAGGGTGGAGCTTTGCTTGGTAAACCGCCAGCTGAGTCACGATGCCCGCCGAGTTGAAGTCTCCGGCTCGTTCCTATCCTCTCCTCCGGCTGATCCCAAGACCTCGAAGGTTGATGACTTCCAGTCGATGTCGCTGAGAGCTTCGAATTGGGCTTCCTCGTCAATTAACCCGGCCGGGTCAATCTCCGGGGCGAAAGTGTGCTGACGAGCCGGCGGGATCAAGTTGAGGGCTTCATAGCGAGGGGTTGGAATCCTCTGATTCTCCGCATCATAGCCCGGCTGGTACTTGGTCAGATCTGTGTCGTTCCCGATAAGGGTGGCCACCGGGCGTACAGCCTTCACGCACGCTGCGAAGTCCTTCTGGTCGAAAGCTGAGCCGTCCTCCTTCAGGCTTGGATAGCCAAGGGCGATGTCCGCCGGGTCTAACTCCGGCAGGAATGCCTTGGCCCGGCTCAGCGCGGCGATCGCTCCGGCTCTCGCAGAGGCCCGTCGCAGCTCTTGGATCCGCTGAGGCAGAACGACGAGCCGGCGCAGGACTTCTGCCAGGTGAGTTGGCACCTCGTTGGATAGGGCCACCACAGCTAAGGCGCGCTGTGACCCGGTGTAGAGCTGCTCCACCAGGGTGTACACGGCCTTTAGCTTGGTGACCACGCTCTGGTTAAGGTTGGCACTTCTGGGGCCTGTTTAACAGAATCAGATAAGTTGGCGACAAGGATGAATCATGAGATATAAACATTCTAACATGGATGGCAGCCGGCGAGGCGACTTACCGAAGATGGCGGCCACCATTTGGGAAACCTGGCGCTTTAGGCCGGAGAGCTCGGCGGTCTTCTCAGAGAGAGCCTTCTCCGCCTGTTCCGCCCGGGTCACCAGTGCGGCCTTCTCTTCGGCCCAGGCTTTTCGCTCAGCATCAAACTCGGTCTTCAACTTTTCTTGAGTGGCGATGCTGGATACAAACTTGGCGTTTGCCTTCCGGGTCTCCATCTCCTGCATCTTCAGCCGACTCTTGAGATCCGCAAGGTCCGCCTCTAGCTTCTTGCCAACAGCCTGTATAAATTTCCGGGTTATTAACAGTTACTATATAAGTCCCAAGCGTTTTCCAAGCAAAGACACTTGGCACTTGGGGGCTAATGCATATTGAATGTATCTATCTACATACTGCCGGCTCAATTGAGTAAGCCAGAACCTAAGTCTACAACATATTCAATCATAAGTCGTCGACTTGGGGGCTAGCATGGCAAAGGTAACTATGCAGTAAGTAAGAAGACAGAAGAAGGATACCTCAGATTTTTGTTGGATCTGGTTTACCATGGCGACCTCTGCGTCCCGACTCTTGTGTACTTGGCTGATGTAGCCAGAGACGAGCTCTCCAATGCTCAAGTTGGCGTAGTCGGAGAGGTCCAGGTTCACCCGGTGGGGCTGCAGCAACTCCCCCTTAGCGGAGCACTTGGCCAGCACGGTCGGTCTCCCCGTGTAACGCCCACGATGCGGCTATATCTCCCACGTGTCGAGGCACGACTTAGAGGCATAACCGCATAGTGGTTTTGTCGCAAGAAGGGTCATCTTCACACAATCCCATGTAATGAACAAGAATGGGATAAAGAGTTGGCTTACAATCGCCACTTCACACAATACATACATATTATGCATACATCATCCAAAATACAAGCATATAGACCGACTACGGTCAAAATCCAGATGAAAATAAGACAAACCCAAATGCTAGATCCCCGATCGTCCCAACTGGGCTCCACTACTGATCATCAGGAAAAGCCACATAGTAACGACCACGTTCCTCGTCGAACTCCCACTTGAGATCGACGCCATCATCTGCACTGGCATCGTCGGCACCTGCAACTGTTTTGGAAGTATCTGTGAGTCACGGGGACTCAGCAATCTCACACCCGCGAGATCAAGACTATTTAAGCTTAAAAGGGGGAATGGTGCAAAGAGGTGGAGCTGCAGCGGCAAAAGCATATATGGTAGCTAACTTGCGCAAATGAGAGCGAGAAGAGAAGCAAAGGAACGGACGTCATCTAGAAATGACCAAGAAGAGGTCCTGAACACCTACTTACGTCATACATAACTCAGACCGTGTTCACTTCCCGGACTCCGCCGAGAAGAGACCATCACGGCTACACACGCACTTGGTGTATTTTAATTGGGTCAAGTGACAAGTTATCTACAACCGGACATTAGCAAATTCTCATCTGCCTCATAACCGTGGGCACGGCTTTCGAAAGATAATACCCTGCAGGGGTGTCCCAACTTAGCCCATCATAAGCTCTCACGGTCAACGAAGGATAAACCTTCTCCCGGAAAAACCCGACCAGTCTCGGAATCCCGGTTTACAAGACATCTCGACAATGGTAAAACAAGACCAGCAAAGCCGCCCGAATGTGCCGACAAATCCCGATAGGAGCTGCACATATCTCGTTCTCAGGGCACACCGGATTGTCCAAGCTTCCGATAGGCCAGCCCAGAGTTGCCCCTGGTGGCCACCGGCGACTGACAGTTTGGACCAATACTCAGAGGAGCACTGGCCCGGGGGTTTAAAATAAAGATGACCCTCGGGCTCTAGAAAACCCGGGGAAAAAAGGTATAGGTCGCAAATGGTAAAACCAAGGTTGGGCCTTGCTGGAGGAGTTTTATTCAAGGCGAACTGTCAAGGGGGTCCCATAAATCACCCGACCGCGTAAGGAACGCAAACTCAAGGAATATAATCCCGGTATAACAATAGCTAGGGTGGCAAGAGTGGAACAAAACACCAGGCATAAGGCCGAGCCTTCCACCCTTTACCAAAAATATAGATGCATTAATTAAATAAGAGATATTGTGATATCCCAACATATCCATGTTCCGATATGGAACAAACTTCAACTTCACCTGCAACTAGCAACGCTATAAGAGGGGCTGAGCAAAAGCGGTAACATAGCCAAACAACGGTTTGCTAGGAAAGGATGGTTAGGGCTGACATGGCTAAAATGGGAGACATGGTATAGCAAGTGATAGGTAGCGAGCATGGCAATAGAGCGAGCAACTAGCATAGCAAAGATAGAAGTGATTTCGAGGGGTGGTCATCTTGCCTGCAAGATTCTCAGAGTTGTCGAAAGCTTGATCCTCGTAAGCGTACTCGACAGGTTCCTCGTTCACGAACTCGTCTACCCAAGACAAGAACACAAACAAACGGAACCACAATCAACAACGAGAAATGCGCAAGCAACATGATGCAAAACATGTATGATATGCAAGATATGATATGCGATGCGTATGCGTGCTCCGGAAGGAAAATGATGAATATGGCAGTAACTTGGCAAACCAAGCATGCCACTGGAAAGATGAGATGATTTCGGTCGAAATCGATATAAAGATCACCGGAATCGGATGCACGGTTTGCAAATGGCAAGCAAAACAAGAATGACACTAATCTGCGATATACAGCAAGATAGCACTTAAAATACAACATGTAACAATGCTAAAGCACCCCAACATAGCAACAAAGCATATGGCAGTAATCTACAGGAGATGCTTGACAAAAGATAAACACTGAGCTACGGCTAGTTCACAACATATCAAGCTCAAACAAGCATGACAAAAGTGCAAAAGATTACAGGTTCACAGACTTAGTGAAAAACTGGACATGGCAGAAATCAGCATCAGGTAGCAATGTTCAGAGCACGAAATCAACATGCTACAGGAACTTCACATAGCAAAACAAGGCACGGTAGTATTCTACTATATGCACATGACAAAAGTCCCTTAGTGACCGTAAGCCAAAAAGGACCAGAAGATATGATGGCAAGCATGTAAACATAGCAAGTTTCGTTATCAGGTTTCAGACTTAGCAGAAAACAGAGCATGGCAGAAATAATAATATGTAGGCCTCTTTGTGAGCTTGATGCACTCACTACAGAGCAATGCCTGACAAACTAAGCATACCTACAGCAAGATGGCATGTTTAAGAAGCTATACATGGCAAGAACAAATTCATAGGATATATGGATCAACTACAATAAGCTTGGAAAAATTGCATATCATGTTAACAATCTGCCAGAAATATTTTATAGCAAAAGTAGAGCAAAATTGAGTCATGCTATGGCACTCTAAAATTACAAACAATTGCAGGAATGGATCAATTACAACTATATATACAAAACATCCTTACTGAACATCTCCAAAATATGCATGGATCTCTCTGTAGCATCAAGTTTACATGGCAACAAAATTACAGCAGACAAAGACAGAGAAATCACTAAGTCTCTGAAATCAGAAATATTACGGGGCCTACTTTGCATGCTTGTGCTAGTTACCACAAAGATCACAAAAATACATGGACTATACCACTGGAAAGATGGCATGGCATACTTCAAAACACATGTAGAGCTCATGCTCAAAAGATGCACAGAATAAATGATACAAAAATGACAAATCTCCAAGTTCTGATAAGAACCAGAGATTAACAGCAACTAGCCCTCTTCCAACGAAGATTTGGGCATCAAGATGACCTCGAATGAAAATGGTGCAATTGAACAAAATGTAGAGCATCACGAGTCCAACAATTTGACATATTACACGCGCAAATCGGAGCTACATGCACGAAGTTATAGCATCGGGAACAAATGCATATGCTGATAAGTTTTAGGGACTTGGAAGAATTAGAGGGGGATTCGAGAGAAGTCAACGGGAGGGGTACTGTACCAGATCGGATCGGGCTCCCGAGCTGAGCTCGAGCTCGACCGACGGCGGGTCGACGGCGGGACCCGGCACCGGCGGCGGGCGGCGCTAGGCGGGGGAGGAGAGGAGGAGGCGCGGCGGAGGAGGCGGTTGCCGGAGGCGCGGCGGCGGCGATGGAGACCGGCGGCGGCGGCGCACTGGCCGGCGGCGGGGAAGGCGCGCGGGACGAGGCGCTCGGCCAGCGGCGGCGGCGGCGGGCGGGCCGCGCGGGCCGGCGGCGGCGGAGGAGAGAGAGGCGGGTGAGGTGGCGCGCGCCGATTGGCTGCGGCTGGTGCGTCCGGCCGGCGGCGGACGTGTCCGGCGCGGCGCGAGGAGAGGGTTAGGGTTTCGACTGCAAATGTATTTCGGGATGCCCACCTATAAATAGGTAGAGGGAGTTAGGAGACTCCAAATGAGGTGCGGTTTTCGCCCACATGATCGTGATCGAACGACCTAGAGCATGGAAGAGAGTTTGGTGGGCTTTGGACTGGTTTTGGAGGGGTTTTTTGCTGGACAATCAAATGAACTTTGCGGATGCCCGGTTAACCGTTGGAGTACCAAACGACCTCCGAATGGAACGAAACTTGACCGGTAGTCTCCGGGTGGTATATTAAGACCACTTGACAAGCCTCGGTCCATTCCGAGAAAGTTTGACACATGCACACGAAAGAAAACAAGAGGGGTGCACCGGAGGAGATAGGAGCGCCGGATTGGAAAACGGACAACGGGGAAAATGCTCGGATGCATGAGACGAACACGTATGCGAATGCAATGCACATGATGACATGATATGAAAATGCATGACATGAAAAAATACAAAAACGAAAGACAAAACCCGACAACGGAGGGAAAAACATATCACATAGCCGGAAATGGCAAGAGTCGGAGTTACAAATATGGCAAGTTACATGCGGGGTGTTACACCCCGGCTCAACAAACTCCGTCCGGGTGATTACCACGTCCGGGTCGTCTGCTGGTGGAGCTGAGCCGGAGACTTCCGGGTTAACTGAAGTTTCTGTGGTGGCCTTGGTAGTTGGGGCAGTGGCCTCAGGTGCCATGTCCTTTGGAGTGGTGGCTTCGGGGGCGGAGGCAGCTAGCGGTTCTTGAGCCGTCACCTCCGGTTTAGGTAAATCCGGCACTCCGGCTGAACTGGTCTTCTTCGCTCTCTTGGTGAGCTTTGCCTGGGCACTGAAAGGACAGAAACATTCAGCACAAAGAAAGTAAGTACAGATAAATATAATATGGGATGGTTGTCATTACCCGGGCGCGGTCTTGAAAGTCGGAAGGCTCGGCTGCATAGAGTCGCCCGAAGAAGGGGAGGTCTCCTGATAATTGGAGTCAGAGGAATTGAGTGGCTGACGGATAACACCCGCCAACGGATGAAAAGGGTACAAGTGGGAAAAAACCTCAGTTCGGCGCTTCCTTGTTGCGTCGGGTAACCCGGCGGAGAGGTCGGTGTCCTTGTTGGTCCGGGTGTGACGCCGGCTTTCATGAACCTGTCGCTTCAAAATAAATTGAGGGTCTTGATAAGCTAAAGGATGTGAAAAGCTTACTTTCCGGGTTACCCTTCGGACTTTCAGCTGGGGCAAGGGCTCCGAGTCGGAGGAAAGTGACGTTACCTCTTCAACCACCGGGTTACTGGCGCCGGTGTCATCCTGTCAATGAGCAAGTGTTGATAAGGCAAACAGCAACAAATAACAAATACAGCAAGAATTTAAAGGCTTAGGGGTTACCTCTGACTCGGAGCTGTCGCTTAATTGCATCTGCTCCGAAGCAGTAGGCCTGCTTCCTTTTTTGCGAGGGGCGGCTTTCTTGGCGGCTTTCTTTGCCTTCCTGGCCTTCTTGGCCGCCTCATGGTCATATTTGACCCGCCAGAACTTATCATCAGCCTGAAAAATACAATGGTGAATTCTTACAACGGTTCAGATGAAAGTTATATGCAGAAGAGGATAATAAGTTAAAGTCAGCGGCTTACCGCTGGGGCTGGGTTGATCTTGCAGAAGGGGGCTAACCCGGTCCTTCCGCAGTCTGCCAGGCTCTCGTTTAAAAGAGCCTTCGTCATCTCTTCTGCAACGTCTTCTGGGAGATCATTGCGGCTGTGTCTCTGAGGGTCATCCTTTCGTCCTGTGTACTCACACATTAAGCCGGGGCGGCGGCTTAATGGGATCACCCGCCATGAGATCCAGACCCGGACCAGGTCGATTCCGTTCAGACCATTGCCCAGGAGAGCCTTGATCTTGTTGATAGTTGGGAGCAGAGGCTGGCGCTCCGCTTGAGTCAGTTTGTCCGACAGTGGGTGAGTCGGCTCTAGGCGTGTTGGGCGAAAGCCGGGCAGCGGGCTTTCATCAGCCGGGGACGTATCTTGGCAGTAGAACCAAGTCATGTTCCAATCCTTTGGGTGGCTCGGTGGCTCTGCGTAAGGGAAAAGACAGTCCCTACACCGCTGGATGGAGATGCCACCTAACTCCAGACTTGGTCCATTGGCACACTCATTCTGACGGTTTAAGTAAAACAGCTCTCTGAAGAGCAGCAGACTAGGCTCTTCTCCAAGGTAAACCTCGCAGAAGACTTGGAAATTGCAGATGTTGGACACTGAGTTGGGTCCTATATCTTGGGGCCGCAAGTCGAAGAAGTTGAGCACGTCCCTAAAAAACTTTGAGCCGGGCGGTGCGAAGCCCCGACTCATGTGATCCGCAAAAATCACTACCTCCCCATCCTTTGGCTGTGGCCTCTCTTCTGACGGGTCAGGGGCACGGTAGGACATGAGGTCTTTCTTGGGCAGATATCCCGACTTAACAAAATCAGCTAGGGTCTCGTTGGTCACGTTGGACCTCATCCAGTTGCAAGTAATGGGAGCTTTGGGAGGCATGGTGAAAGTCGGCAGTCTATGACAGAAAGGAAAAAATGTCCGGGTTAATTATAAGCCGGAGATCTACAATTCAAAACTAAGGTGGCGGCTTATGAAGGGGACTAATGGTATATACTCAAGTACAGTGGGTTATTTAAGCCGCAGGGGCATTCGGAATAAATTGATTATCTACGGCCTTATCACAGTTAAGCCGGAGGATTCTACGAAGCATGGTTTCCTTTAAGCCGGAAGATTCTACGTCGCGTGGTTTCTTTAAACCGGAATTGTAAGCCGCCAAGATTCAATGGTTGCAGTTTTTACTAAGTGTGGTAAAACAGGTTTCACATATTGCAGTAACTTTTTTGGATCAAAATGGTCGGGCAAAAGAAAAAATTTCTAGACCTAGAAACAGCAGTGAGGGAGTTCTTGGGTTCGAACAAAGTCCTTATGCAGTACAAGGAAGGCTACTTGCGTGTGAATGGATCTTAAACAACCACCGCACTAGTTCTATGCAGGACTAAGATCAAGCAGGGGCAGTAACTAGGAGAACTACCGAAACTTGCGGGCAATGGTGACGAACACGAAGAACGTGGATGAACCCTACTGCAGATCTGCTCTACGGGGTAGTGAGGACTTACCGGAGCTGAAAAGGTGCGGGGGTCGCCACTGTTTGTCTGGTCCGAGTCAGGGTGATGCAGCGGCCAAGGTTGATGAAGACCGGAGGCGAGACGACGGCGGCGGAGTGCGAGCTCAGGCAGAGAGGCAGCGGCGCGAGGAGGAAGAAGAGTGGCAGAGAAGCCCGTCGGGCCGGCCTATTTATAAGGCGAGCTCATAAAGCGGGCGCGAGAATCAAGGAGACCGTGGCGTGGTTATCTCCCCCCACGACGCCTCGATTTTCGGGATGACAGTAAAAGCAAAGATCCGTTGCGGATCTGGCGGAGTAAAAAACGGGCTTAATGGAAGATGACGTCATGGCGGATTATCCGGAGTCCAGAGGATGACGTTACACCGGGTTATGGCCTTCACATAAATGGTAAGCCGGAGATTTTTTCTGTCGAAGAATTGAAAGATTGACATGAGCCGGCTCAAATCAATCTGGGGCCTAATGTTGAGGATATAGACCTTAGAGTCACCCGCCAGGAGGGGCCGGGTTACTCTATGGTCGTTGCCAGAAGCCCGGGGCCAAGCTTGAAGACGATGGGCCGGAGATGGGCTTAAGACCCGGATATGGCTTAAGGCCCGTAGTTACAATCATTATTATGGTAGAACTTGTAGTGTACGGCAAGTATAGTTGAGAGTCCGAGCCGGACACTCTTATGAGCCGCCCGGGACTCTGAGAGCCGCAGGGCGTCAGCCTCCTTATATAAAGGGACGACTCGGCAGCGGTTTAGGGACAAGAACAATCTCATCGAGAGCCGGGCATAGCATTTAGCTCCCTGGTGATCGTAACCCTAATCAATACCACCTCAAACTGGACGTAGGCTTTTACCTTCACCGTAAGGGGCCGAACCAGTATAAACCCTCGTGTTCCTTGTCCCGCATTAACCCCTTCAAGCTTCCTAGCTGCGATGGCTCCACGACTAAGTCCTAGCTCGAGGACATCTGCCGTGACAATTCCACGACAAGTCTCCTTCGGCTGGAACCAATAACATTTGAAGACTACGACATTTGGTGGGTTTGCACCATAGAATTGAGGTTCATAAATTGCTTCAACTCTTCCATAATACTCGGTATCTCCTTTGCCGATAGCAGAGACACAACAATTTGTAGACTTTCGGTCGGCCATAGATAGCTCTTTGCCATAGGTACGAAAGCGATACCCGTTGCTGTCGTATTTGTCAAATGAATGGACCTTAAAGTCAAAACCATTAGCGACTTGTCTCAATTCGGCGTCCATAAACTCTGAATTAGCCTACAAGTTTAATACGAAAGGAATTGTTGCATTAGCCACAAATTAGATGAAGAAATGAAATGATCTAATGGAGATTACCGTTTGTTTGAAGCAAGAGATGAAACTGGAATAGCCGCCTCCATGCTTTGCCAGAAGCTCATACTCTTCGACGGAATCCTTTTGGATCACCGCTCCATACGAGAATTTGGCGACGTATCGACTGTATCAAATTTATCCGGGAATAAGAGCAGTTCAAAGGAATTAGAAGTTGTGAAAAATGTACCGAGAACTTACTCGATGTACGGCCGCACTTTTGTTAGGTTGTTGAAGATATACAATGAAATGGTCTGCCATTCTTTGAAATCCAACGTTAAGGAATTAGAAGCACCGGCTAGTGCCAGATCCCCTTTGAATAGGCTGAGGTTGGATCCACCCTTTTTAGGGTCGCCAGCATTGTACCGAGGCTTCGGATTATGCCAATGATGATTTTTGGCTTCGTAGTGTGCTGTCACGAAGTTTGCCGCCTCCTCAGTAATGAACGCCTCGACCATCGATGCTTCAATTCTATGTTTATTTTTACATTTTGCTCGAAGCGTCCTCTGCATCCTCTCAGTTGCATAGCACCAACGATTTTGCACGCCCCCCAATCTTGCCTCAGTTGGGAGATGCAAAATCAAGTGCTGCATTGGATTAAAGAAGCCCGGAGGAAAGATCTTCTCTAACTTGTAGATCAACTCCTACGCCAACTCTTCCATTTCTTCTAGCAGGCCAGGCGATAATTCTTTCGCACAAAGAACACAGAAGAAATAGCTCACCTCTGCCAGTACTAGCCATTCATCTTCAGGGATGAAGCCACGCAACATCACCGACATTACCCGCTCAATCCATATGTGCCAATCATGACTCTTGAGACCAAATATCTTCAATTTATCAAGACTCGCTCCCCTCTTTAGATTCGCTGCATACCGATCAGGGAAAATCAACTGCTTTCTCATAGTTGGCCCTCGAAGATTGAACCATGCCTTTGGCTTTGTTCAGTTCTGCTTCCTTTCGGTGGTTGCATGTTTTGTAACGGTCTATGACATAGCGCCTCCTGATCGACTCTAGCCTTAGTATTATCCTTTGACTTCCCATCTATGCCGAACAATGTACCGAAAAGTGCCTTGGCGATATTCTTCTCAGTGTGCATCACGTCGATGTTGTGTGGGCAAAGGAGGTCTTTGAAGTAAGGCAGATCCCACAAGCATGTCTTGTGAGTCCAAGCGTGTTCCGAATTATACCCCTTGAAATACCCTGGACGCTCTGGATCTGGCTCGAGAGCGTTTAACTGATCCAGGGTCTCTTGGCCTGTCAACGGAGGTGGTGCAGAGTTTTTGACAACTCTACCTTTGATGAAGTTCTGCTTGTCTTTCCTGAACTTATGGCGAGGATCCAGGAACTGTCTATGTAAGTCGAAGCAAGAAAACTTGTGACCGGCCTGAAGCCAACGAAACTGAAGAGCTCCCTTGCATGTGGGGCACGGGAACCTTCCATGCACACACCAGCCAACGAATAGCGCATACGCCGGCAAGTCATGCGTCGAGTACATGTACCAGACACGCATTATGAAGTTCCGTTTGCTAAAGGCGTCGTATTCTTGAACCCATTATCCCAGGCTTCTTGCAATTCGTCCTTCAGCGGCTGCATGTACACATTCATATTCTTCCCCAGATAGTTGGGCCCTGGAATTATCAATGTCAGGAAAATGTTCTTTCTTTGCATAATCTGTCCGGGGGGGGGGGGGGAGATTGAGTGGAATGACAAATACGAGCCAACAACTGTATTGGGCTGCCGTCAGACCAAACACACTGAACCCATCCATGCTGATGGCGACTCGAGGATGACTTGGATCTGCCGCTTTGTCATCATGTAATGCATCGAAATGCTTCCACGCTTCACCGTCCGATGTGTGCACCATCATCAACTTCCCATCTGCATCTAGTTGGGTTCTTTTGCCCGTTTTGTGCCATGTCATCTCTCTGGCTGTCTCTTCGACCATGAAAATACGTTGAAGTCTTGGTACGATTGGAATATACCGAAGAACATTAACGGGGATTTTGGTCTGCGTCTTCTCACCCATACCGTTATCTACCACAACATACCCGGATGACTTGCAAATGGGACAATAGTTCAAGTTTGCATACTGAAGCCTAAATAAGGCACATCCTTTCTCACAGGCATGTATCTTCTCATAGGGCATCTTAAGAGAACGGAGGATTTTGTCTAACTGGTACAGGTTTGCAGGTAGTACATGGCCTTTGGGTAGAAAACGTCCAAATAATGTCACCATCGCGTCGTAGCATTCTCTGCCCATGTTGAATTGAGCCTTCAGAGCCATTATTTGTGAGATGGCATCCAGCTGACAAAGCTCAGTGTGCTCGTGGAGAGGACGTTTTGAAGACTCCAACATTTCATTGAAGGCCTGTGTAGATTCCTCCATCTCATCGTCCGAGTCCCAAGCATCATCAAAGTCTTGCACCATGTCTTCCATCCCGGTACCATGCTCGTCGGTGCGACGAAGAAGCACCTCAGCTCTGGCACGTTGGTCAGACTCGCCATGAAATGTCCACACCGTATAATCTGGCGTAAAACCCCTCTTCTGCAGGTGTTTGCCCATTTCATCCTCTGTCCTCTTGTGCCAATTGTTGCACCCGGCACAGGGGCACCAGGTTGTCCTCTGGCCATTTGCAAATGCGGCTCTCAGAAACCCCTTGGTTGTTGTTAACCATTCAATGGTCATGTCTTTCTGACTAGTGTGACCGGTGTACATCCATGCACGATCACTCATCTTGCCTAGCTACTGGACACATAAGAAATATATATATAAATCAGCATGTATATATTCATCAGTTAATGGAGTTTGTCACGTTTATTACGTCCATGCAACCTAGACGCTAATAGGTAAAGATAGGTCCTAATCCCACCCGAGTATGTGTAGATGGGGTTCGTTTTCCCATGCTCTGCTCCGGATCCAACGCAAAATTTTGTCAGCACCTCCCCGCTGTTCTCCTAATACACATCTCGGCAATAAGCAGAGAGGATGTGTACCCGGAGAACAACAGGGAGGCACTGACGAAATTCTGCATCGGATCCGGAGCAGAGCATATGGGAAAACGAACCCAATCTACACATACTCGGGCTGTCCATGGATAAGTTGGACAATTCGAAAGAATCACGGTTATAAATATGCAAATGCATGCATATTTATAGATGTAACCCTTTAAAACGGGAGACACATAGTGGTCACGCATACTGATGATTGAAGACACCTATAGCTAGCAAGTTTCATCGGCACGAAGACCGGAACAGAGCAAATGAAGGGGGGAGGAGGAGATGTCATTTTTGCTCACCAACGAACGCAGGGGCGGAGCTCGTCGAACACTAGACCCTCGCAGCGACGAAAAAACTGCACATTTAAATCGAAAGATGAGTAACATTGCAATATTGTTTTTTCGTCAACCTAACTAAATATTTACAACAGGACGAGCGGGTTAGGGGGTTCCTCGTTGTCGATGGAACCCTAAATAGCAAGTATCATAGGTGCGAGATACATGTGGCGCTCGGCGTTGAACACTAGATCCACATCCCACAAGTGACGCTGACGCCCGACGTCCCACGCGTAGCAATAGTTCTGAGGGCCGATGACGGTCAAACACCTTGGTGAATTTGTCTGGCAGCCTCGCGATGAGGATTAAAGCCAAGTTTCGAAACTGCAAACAACCAAACCGACTTGAGTCAGTTTGGGTGTTTCAAGTTTCAACACTTGGCTTTTAATTGTCACCGCAGAGGCTGCAAGACAAATTCGCATAGGTGTTCGATCGCCATCGACCCCGAGAACCGTTGTTGTGGGACACCGGACGCCGGCATCACTTGTGGGACGTGGATGTAGTGTTCGACACCGACGGACACATGTATCTCGCACTGACGGTACTTGCTATTTAGGGTTCCATCGATGTTCAGGAACCCCCTAACCCGCTCGTCCCTGGGTGCCCTCTGGTATGGAGACACATGGTCGACGGGTCAGCACTCGGACCGGGGGATTCTCGGCATGGGCGACGGCGTTGGGACCGGCGGGAGGTGGGACCCACTGGCTCCACCATCTATCCCCTCGGTGACCGGCGATCCACGACCCTCTTCCTTTTTTCCTTTTCCATCTTCTTCTACTTATTCTTCCTTTTTTCAACTTTCTTCTTCTAATTATCTAAACGTAAACCTAGCACTAACCTAAGCCTATTAATAACACCTAAACCTAAACAGCAAAGAACAGTAGAAAAAAACAAAAAAAGTTCACCTTGGCTCCGGCGGTGGTGGAGGAGGCGCACGGCGCCGGGGCGGCGGGGGCCGTGGGGGTCGGGGGCGGCGGAGCAGGGCGGCTCGGGCACGGGGGCGGCGGCGCGGGTGAGGTGAGGGGGGAGAGAGAGAGGGGTGGGGCGCGGGCGCTAGCCCCTAGGTCACAGCTCTTTGCCTTCTGCTACCAGACGACAAAGAGCCTAGCTAGTGGGGTGGGGCCGGGGGGAAATAGCCGTTAAAACGACCACTTTCTGTTCTCGTTAGTGGGCCACCCACCCTCTTTGCCGTCTGCTAGCAGACGGCAAAGAAGGTCTTTGCTGTCAGCTCTTTCTTTGCCCTCAGTTTTCTGTAAGCTGATGGCAAAGACCTTCTTTGCCGTCAGCTGGCTGACGACAAAGATCCTGATTCCAGTAGTGTAAGGACCAGAGGGGGAAACCTTCTCTCATCTAGGGGGAAATCCAAGCAAGAAGAAGAAGAAGGAGGGGGCCTCTCTCCCAGTGGCGCCGGAGCATCGCCGAGGGAACCATCATGACGGCGATCTACTCCAACAACTTCACCGCCGTAATCACCATCTTTCTCCCTCTCCGAGCAGTGGTGTATCCTCTCTCACCCCTCCATAATCTCTACTTGAACATGGTGCTCTATGTTATATATTATTATCCAATGGTTTGTTGCACCTCTATTATGTTCGAGTAGTTTCTTTTTGTTCTATGGGCTAATTGTGGTACGGTATGGTAGATATGAGTTGCTTGTTATTATGGTGTTCTCCTATGGTCCCGTTGTGTCGTGCAAGCATGTGGGATCCACGATGTAGGGTGGTGCAATATGTTAATCATTTTCTTATAGTGGGTTGCAGGAATGACTAGAAGCTTAAACCCGAGTTCGTGAGTTGTTGCATATGGGATGAAAGGGGAATTTTAACTTAATGCTACGGTTGGGTTTTACCTTAATGAATCTTTATTAGTTGCGGATGCTTGCTAGAGTTCCAATCATAAGAACATGTGATCCAAGTACGAACAATATGTTAGCTTAACCCTCTCCCTCATATGTATGATAAGTATCACTATCGTGTCATATTCAATTGCCTAGGGACAATAATTTTCTCATTATTTTCCAAAACTCTCTTCTTTATTGTACTTTTATTAATCAACAACCAACTCTTTATTATCATGCGAAGCTATCTTTTTATTCTCACAAAGCAATTTTATTTCTTGTTCTAGGTAAAGCGAAAGTTAGTGTGCATAGAGTTGTATGAGTGGTCGGTAGAACTTCAGAGAATATTAATGATGAAAATATGCCCTAGAGGCAATAATAAAGTTGTTATTATTATATTTCCTTATTCATGATAAAATTTTATTATCCATGCTAGAATTGTATTGACCGGAAACTTAAATACATGTGTGAATACATAAAGAAATATGGTGTCCCTAGTGAGCCTCTACTAGACTAGCTCGTTGGTCAAAGATGGTTAAGGTTTCCTAACCATAGACATGAGTTATCATTTGATAATGGGATCACATCATTAGGAGAATGATGTGATGGACAAGACCCATCCGTTATCTTAGCATATGATCGTTCAGTTTATTGCTACTGCTTTCTTAATGTCAAATACATATTCCTTCAACCATGAGATCATGAAACTCCCGGATACCATAGGAATGCCTTGTGTGCTATCAAATGTCACAATGTAACTGGGTCATCATAAATATGCTCTACAGGTATCTCCGAAGGTGTTTGTTAAGTTGGCATGGATCGAGATTGGGATTTGTCACTCCGTGTATCGGAGAGGTATCTCTGGGCCCTCTCGGTAATACAACATCACAAGAAGCTTGCAAGCAAAGTGAGTAAAGGAGTTAGTTACAAGATTATGTATTACAGAATGAGTAAAGAGACTTGCCGCTAACGAGATTGAACTAGGTATGAAGATACCGACGATCCAATCTCAGGCAAGTAACATACCCACAGACAAAGGAAATTACGTATGTTGTCATAAAGGTTTGACCGCTAAAGATCTTTGTGGAATATGTAGGAACCAATATGGGCATCTAGGTCCCGCTATTGGTTATTGACCGAAGAGGCGTCTCGGTCATGTCTACATCATTCTCGAACCCGTAGGGTCCGCACGCTTAACGTTCGTTGATGATATAGTATTATATGAGTTATGTGAGGTTGTGACCGAATGTTGTTCGGAGTCCCGGATGAGATCACAGACATGACGAGGAGCTTCGGAATGGTCTGGAGGTAAAGATTGATATATAGGATGATGCTATTTGGTCACCGGAAAGGTTTCAGGATGTACCGGGTATTCATCGGAGAGCCACCGGTAAGTGGTGGGCCTTATGGGCCAAAGGGGGGGAAGCACACCAGCCCACAAGGGGGCTGGCACACCCCTCCACCCCTACCCATTCACCAAGGAGGGAGGAAAGGAAGGGGGAGGCGCCCCTAAGGCAGCCAGCCCCCCTTTCCTCCCCCATGTCCATATATGGAAGGGGGGGGGGGGTCGGCTAGGCAGGCCTCTAGGGCAGCCGCCGGCCAATTGGGGGCGCCCTAGGGCTGCCTCCTCTCCCCCTCCACCTATATATATGAGAGGAGGTAGAGGGGCAACACACACCACGATTCCCTAGCCGTGTGCGGCGCCCGTCTCCCTCTAGTTCATCCTCAGTCATATTTTCGTAGTGCTTGGCGAAGCCCTGCAGAGATAGTTGCATCACAACCGTCACCACGCCATCATGTTGCCGGAACTCATCTACTACTTCACCCGTCTTGCTGGATCAAGATGGCGAGGACGTCATCGAGCTGAACATGTGCTGAACGCGGAGGTGCCGTACGATTGGTACTTGATCGGTTGGATCTGAAGGTGTTCGACTGCATCAACCGCATTGATAAACGCTTCCGCTTAACGGTCTACGAGGGTACGTAGACACACTCTCCCCTCTCGTAGCTATGCATCTCCATGGATAGATCTTGCATGTGCGTAGATATTTTTTTTGTTTTCCATGCAACATTCCCCATGAGTGGCATCATGAGCTAGGTCTATGCGTAGATGATATGCACGAGTAGAACACAAAGAAGTTGTGGGCGGTGATGGTCATACTGCTTACCACCAACGTCTTATTTTGATTCAGCGGTATTGTGGGATGAAGCGGCCCGGACCAACCTTACATGTCCACGTGTATGAGACCGATCCCACCGACTGACATGCAACTTGTTTTGCATAAAGTGGTTGGCGGGTGTCTGTTTCTCCTACTTTAGTTGAATCGAATTTGTCTACGGCCGGTGCTTGAAGAAGGTTAAAACAGCAAACTTGATAATCACCGTTGTGGTTTTGCGTAGGTAAGAGCGGTTCTTGCTAGTTGCCCATAGCAGCCACGTAAAACTTGCAACAACAAAGTAGAGGACGTCTAACTTGTTTTTGTAGGGTATGTTGTGATGTGATATGGTCAAGACGTGATGTGATATACGATGTTGTATGAGATGATCATGTTTTGTAATATCGACAACCGGAAGGAGACTTAGGGTTGTCTCTTAATTATTGTATGAAATGCAAGCGCCATGTAATTGCTTTACTTTATCGCTATGCGTTAGCAATAGTTGTAGAAGCAATAGTTGGCGAGATGACCCCGACGCAACGATGCAGATCAAGGTGTCGAGCCGGTGACGATGGAGATCATGAAGATGCTTTGGAGATGAAGATCAAAACTACAAGATGATGATGGCCATATCATGTTACATACTTTGGTTGCATGTGATGTTTATCCTTTATGCATCTTATTTTGCTTAGAACGACGGTAGAATTATAAGACGATCCCTTCACTAAATTTTAATATAAAAGTGTTCTCCCCGAGTATGCACCATTGCTAAAGTTCGTCGCTTCGAAGCACCTCGTGATGATCGGGTGTGATAGACTCTACGTTCACATACAACAGGTGTAAGCCAGTTTTGCACAAGCAGAATACTTGGGGTAAACTTGACGAGCCTTGGCGAGCCTAGCATGTACAGACATGGTCTCGGAACACTAGAGACAGAAAGATCGAGCATGAGTCATACAGTAGATATGATCAACATAGAGATGTTCACGATTGATGACTACCCAATCTCACGTGATGATCGGACATGGGTTAGTTGATTTAGATCATGTATCACTAAGATAAATTAAGGATGTTAATTTAAGTGGGAGATCATTAGTAATTTGATTAATTGAACTTAATTTATCATGAACTTAGTCTTAATAGTTTTGCAAATCTATGTTGTAGATCAATGGCCCGTGCTACCGTTCCCCTAAATTTTAATACGTTCCTAGAGAAAGCTAAGTTGAAAGATGATGGCAGCAACTACACGGACTCGGTCCGTAACCTGAGGATTGTTCTCATTTCTGCACAGAAGAATTATGTCCTTGATGCACCGCTAGGTGACAAACCCGCTCCCACTAATCTAGACGTTGTGAACGCCTGGCAAACGTGGAATGATGACTACTCGATAGTTCAGTGTGCCATGCTTTACAACTTAGAACCGGGGCTCCAAAAGTGTTTTGAGCACCACGGAGTGATACGTCTCCAACGTATCTACAATTTTTGATTGTTCCATGCTATTATATTATCTGTTTTGGATGTTTTATATGCATTAATATGCTATTTTATATTATTTTTGGGACTAACCTATTAACCTAGAGCCCAGTGCCAGTTTCTGTTTTTTCCTTGTTTTTGAGTTTCACAAAAAAGGAATACCAAACGAAGTCCAAACGGAATAAAACCTTCGCGATGATTTTTCTTGGACCTGAAGACACCACAGAGACTTGGAGATCAAGTCGGAAGAGCCACGAGGTGGCCACAAGGGGGGAGGGCGCACCCAGGGGGTAGGGCGCGCCCCCTGCCTTGTGGGCCCCTTGTGACTCCCCTGACCTAATTCTTGGGCCTATATATTCACATATATTCCCAAACCACCAAAAGTATCTACGAAAACACTTTTCCACTGCCGCAACCTTCTGTTCCCGTGAGATCCCATCTAGGGGCCTTTTCCGGCATCCTGCCGGAGGGGGATTCGATCATGGAGGGCTTCTGATACGTCCATTTTGCATCATGCTTTTATATCGATATTTATTGCATTATGGGCTGTTATTACACATTATGTCACAATACTTATGCCTTTTCTCTCTTATTTAACAAGGTTTACATGAAGATGGAGAATGCCGGCAGCTGGAATCCTGGAGGCGGAATCTTGGCGGAACCAATCTAGGGCTCCGACGGAGCTGTTCTGCCGGGGAAACATCCCTCCGGGAGGGGGAAATCGTCACCATCATCATCACCATCGATCCTCTCATCGGGAGGGGGTCAATCTCCATCAACATCTTCACCAGCACCATCTCCTCTCAAACCCTAGTTCATATCTTGTATCCGATCTTTGTCTCAAAACCTCAGATTGGTACCTGTGGGTTGCTAGTAGTGTTGATTACTCCTTGTAGTTGATGCTAGTTAGTTTATTCGGTGGAAGATTATATGTTCAGATCCTTTATGCACGTTAATACCCCTCTGATTATGAACATGAATATGATTTGTGAGTAGTTACGTTTGTTCATGAGGACATGGGAGAAGTCTTGTTATAAGTAGTCATGTGAATTTGGTATTCGTTCGATATTTTGATGAGATGTATGTTGTCTTTCCTCTAGTGGTGTTATGTGAATGTCGACTACATGACACTTCACCATTATTTGGGCCTAGGGGAAGGCATTGGGAAGTAATAAGTAGATGATGGGTTGCTAGAGTGACAGAAGCTTAAACCCTAGTTTATGCATTGCTTCGTAAGGGGCTGATTTGGATCCATATGTTTCATGCTATGGTTAGGTTTACCTTAATTCTTCTTTCGTAGTTGCGGATGCTTGCGAGATGGGTTAATCATAAGTGGGATGCTTGTACAAGGAAGGGTAGTACCCAAGCACCGGTTCACCGACATATCAAATTATCAAAGTAACGAACGCGAATCATATGAGCATGACGAAAACTAGCTTGACGATAATTCCCATGTGTCCTCGGGAGCGCTTTCCTTTATATAAGAGTTTGTCTAGGCTTGTCCTTTTCTACAAAAAGGATTGGGCCACCTTGCTGCACCTTGTTTACTTTTGTTACTTGTTACCCGTTACGAATTACCTTATCATAAAACTATCTGTTACCGATAATTTCAGTGCTTGTAGAGAATACCTTAGTGAAAACTGCTTGTCATTTCCTTCTGCTCCTCGTTGGGTTCGACACTCTTACTTATCGAAAGGACTAGGATAGATCCCCTATACTTGTGGGTCATCAAGACTCTTTTCTGGCGCCGTTGCCGGGGAGTGAAGTGCCTTTGGTAGGTGGAATTTGGTAAGGAAAAATTTATATAGTTTGCTGAAATTTACTTTCACTTGTTACTATGGAAAATAATCCTTTGAGGGGCTTGTTCAGGGTATCTTCACCCCGACCAGTAGAGCAAAGAGTTTCTCCTCAACCTACTAAACCTACTGAAAATGTTTACTTTGAAATTCCTTCGGGTACGATAGAGAAACTGCTAGCTAATCCTTTTACACGAGATGGAATATTACATCCCGATATGCACCTAATCTATGTGGATGAAGTTTGTGGATTATTTAAGCTTGCAGGTATGCCCGAGGATGTTATCAAGAAGAAGGTCTTCCTTTATCTTTGAAGGGAAAGGCATTGACATGGTTTAGGCTATGCAATGATATTGGATCATAGAACTACAACCGATTGAAATTGGAATTTCATCAGAAGTTTTACCCTATGCATCTGGTTCATCGTGATCGTAATTATATATATAATTTTTGGCCTCACAAAGGAGAAAGTATCGCTCAAGCTTGGGGGAGGCTTAAGTCAATGTTATATTCATGCCCCAATCATGAGCTCTCTAGAGAAATTATTATTCAAAATTTTTATGCTCGGCTTTCTCTCAATAATCGGTCCATGCTCGATACTTCTTGTACTGGTTCTTTTATGATGAAGACTATTGAATTCAAATGGGATTTATTGGAAAGAATTAAACACAACTCTGAAGATTGGGGACTCGACGAAGGTAAGGAGTCAGGTATAGCACCTAAGTTTGATTGTGTTAAATCTTTTGTGGATACCGATGCTTTTCATGAATTTAGCACTAAATATGGACTTGACTCTGAGATAGTAGCTTCTTTCTGTGAATCATTTGCTACTCATGTTGATCTCCCTAAGGATAAGTGGTTTAAATATCATCCTCCCATTGAAGTAAAAGTAGTTGAACCTATTAAAGTTGAAGAAAAGACTATCACTAATGTTGATCCTATTGTTCCTACCACTTATATTGAGGAACCATATTTCCCTGTTAGAATAAAGGGTCATGCTAAAGCTTCAACTATGGTTCGTAAGAGTAATGCTAGAACACCTACACCCCCTGAGCAAATTAAAGTTGAACCTAGTATTGCTATGGTTAAAGATCTCTTGGTCGATAATATTGATGGGCATGTTATTTACTTCTGTAATGAAGCTGCTAGAATTTCATTTAGACCTGATACTAAAAATAAACATAGACCTGTTGTAGGCATGCCTGTTGTTTCTGTTAAAATAGGAGATCATTGCTATCATGGTTTATGTGATATGGGTGCTAGTGCGAGTGCAATACCTCATTCCTTATACAAAGAAATTATGCATGATATTGCACCTGCTGAAATAGAAGGTATTGATGTTACAATTAAACTTACCAATAGAGATACTATTGCGCCAACTGGGATTGTTAGTGTGACGCCCCTAACTCGACCGTACACTAATCATGCACGCAAATGTGTACGACCAAGATCAGGGACTCACGGGAAGATATCACAACACAACTCTAGACACAAATCAAAATAATACAAGCTTTATATTACAAGCCAGGGGCCTCGAGGGCTCAAATACATAGTTTGATACACAAGAGTCAGTGGAAGCAACAATATTTGAGAACAGACATAAGTTAAACAAGGATTGCCTTAAGAAGGCTAGCACGAACATCAACAACGATCGAAGAGGCAAGGCCTCTTGCCTGGGACCTCCTAACTACTCCTGATCTTCGGTGGCCTCCATGTAGTTGTATCCGTCGGTGGTGCCATCTGGCTCCAGGGAACCACCATCTGGTTGCATCAACCGGAAAGAAGAAAGAAGGGGGAAAGGGGGTAGCAAAGAAACCGTGAGTACTCATCCAAAGTACTCGCAAGCATCATATCCATACTAAGTATGCATTGGTATCAAATGGAAGGGCTATATCTGTGGACTGAACTGCAGAATGCCAGAATACAGGGGAAGGCCTAGCCTATCAAAGACTAGCATCTTCAAGCAGCTCCAAGCCTCTTGCAGCACGTAGAAGAGTAAAGAATAGCAGTTTATAATTAACAAGCATGTTGTAACAATAACGCCCAGAGATCCTTCCTCGTATCCCTGCGAGAAAGCAATCTCGGAGCCACATATCCATCTCATGTCTCAAGTGTCCATTTCTAGTTATATAAGATCAGGATACAAGTCTGAACGTCCACTACCATGGACACAGTATTCGAATATATATCTTCCCTGCAGGGGTGCACCACGTTACCCAACACGCTCGATCACTCTGGCCGGACACACCTTTCTAGGGTCAATGCTCGGCCTCGGAAGATCAACACGTCGCAGCCCGACCTAGGCTCAGCAGAGAGGTCCCCGCCAGTCTACATCCTAAGTGCCCCGGGGTCTTGGGACCATCGCCTGTTGCACTCCGGGTCATTGCGAGCAGGGTGGATACCAGCACCTCCTCGGATGGCCAGCACGATCCGACCGTGCCGCAATGCTGAACTGGACGTCTGACAAAGCTTCGGCTGATACTGCGACATCGAGGCCCATATATATTCTCGCGCGGTGGTTAGTGCGTAAAGGCCAAAGACCATCTCAGAACAAATACCCAAACCTGTTAGTGCATTGGGGGCTCGCGGAGACGAGCAGAGACTCACGATAATGTGACCCCGTCGCCTCGTCTCATGGACTTACGACAAGGGCCCAGAATGCCCGGCCGTGCCACGTAGAAAACTCGCGGGTGATCAACGGGCCCGCCCGAGTTTCACATCAACTCGCGGGCACCCCTCAGGGCCGACCCGACTTCAACAATGGTCTCAAGTAAAGTCCGTGTAACCGTGTGTCCAAACATCAAGGTGAAAACCCGAGGAATCACCCCCAGTGAATTCCACTCGATGTAATCATCAAGGTGAACGTAAGAGGAACCACCCTCGAGGTTCACACTTGAGGGGTTGCACGACAGAGCCGTATCGGGAGTGGTGAAGGAGGAACCACCCTCATTGACCACGACCAAATAGCTACACTACAGAGTTGTCATCGGGAGTGCGTTGTGAGGCCTCACCCTCGGCACTCGATAGTAGCTCTGTAGAGTCGAGCAACAAAAGGGGCGTGATGTGATGTGAGGTGTCGGGCTCTGGTCGTCAATCACGTTGATTGAGTGATCGATGATGAAGCAGGGGCAACAAGGACAAGGTGGGGGTCACAGATGGATCACTAACCAACCTATACTAAGCAGTTTAGGATAAGCAGTTAAGGTACAACAGCAGGTACAAAAGCAGGCTATGCATCAGAATATGAGCAATCAATTACAGTAGCAAAATCTAATGCAAGCATGAGAGAATGGAATGGGCGATATCGGGATGATCAAAGGGGGGGCTTGCCTGGTTGCTCAGACAAGAAGGAGGGGTCGTCGGTGACGTAGTCGACCACAGGGGCATCAGTAGCGGTCTCGGGGTCTAGCGGAGAGAAGAGGGGGAAGAAACAGTAAATACAGAGCAAACAAGGCATAACATGGCAATACACAACGCTAGGAGTGCTCTAACGTGGCACTACATGATACAGGTGAAAGGGGAAAACATCCGAGAAAGTTTTCCCCAAGTTTGGCATTTTCGGACAGACAAACCGGAGGGGGAAGGTTTGACGTTTTCTATGCTAGGGACGTGTGACAGATGAACGGAAAGTGTATTCTGATTCGTCTCGTGGTTCTGAGCAACTTTCATGTAGAAAGTTTTTCAATCCGAGCTACGGTTTAAATTCTATGATTTTCCGAAGTTTTAAACGTTTTCTAGAATTTCTGAAATTCTACCAAGTCTTAGAATCTGTTTATTGACTAGCCAATTTGTGAGGGTTATAATGGGTTATTCATAGCTCAAATGGGGATGATTCCTATAGATGATTTACTATACTCCAAGAGTACTACCAATCAATGCCATCTGATGGCATGAAGAGTGCATGTAGCTAGTCCAAAAACAGCCCCAAACTAGCTTAGTTAGCAATCTGTTTCTTCAGTTTTCTCTATTAACAGAAGATGCACTTTTGTCATTGTTGTAGCAATTAATCCATGCACCTAATGGACTTGTTCCAGTGAGATGAAATGGAGTTGGTCAAGTGTACAAACTATTCCCATCATTTTTATTTATTTTTGAAGTGATTTGCTATCTGTTTGGTTGATGCAAAAAGTGCTAGTCAGTGAGCAGCAGCAGTACAAAGCTAGCTACTGCTACAGTAACTGAATGTTACTGTAGCAGCGTTGCACTAGTAGCAGCAGGCAGCGAGCAACGCAACAACTAGTGGCAGCAGCCGCATGCAGAAGCAACGCAACAGCTAGCGACAGCGGCCGCATGCAGAAGCAACGCATCAGCGGGCGAGGGCGTCCGCTGCGGCGAGGCGAGGCGCGGGCCGGGGGCTACTCGGGCGGGCGACGTGTCTGGGAAGAAGCAGAGCAAGGCGCGAGCGCGCCGGAGTAGGTGCGGCAGTGGTCGGCCGTGAGCGCAGCGGAGCTGCACGATAGGCAACAACTGCAGCGGCGGGGCGGATGGCAGCAGCAGGCCACCGGAGCAGCAGCAGCGGAGCGGTGGGCGGGGCGGCCAGTGGCGCGAGGCTGCTGCAGCAGGGCGGCGAGCAGCGCGGGGGCTCGGGCATGACCGGCGCGGGGACTAGGCGGCTGCGGCGAACGGCAGCTCGAACGAGCTTCGGTCGTGCGGCCACAAGCTTGGGAACGACGGCTACGCCGACGAAATCGAGAGGGGGAAGGAGGGAAATGGCGGAGGGGCTCACTGCCGTTGGCAAGAAGGCCCGGGGACGTCGGAGGAACATGAGTTGGCGCGCATCGACGCGATGGTGCTCCGTGCTCGTGGTCGGAGCAGGAGAAGACAACGACGATGGCGAGCTGCGGGGACGATCTGGCTCATCCCGGTGCTTGGAGTGGACGCGGAGGCCGAAGGTGAGGAAGACGACGCGGTGACGAGCGTACATGGCCTCCCTGCTTGATTTGATGCACGTAGGCGAAGGAGACAGCGGCGGTGAAGCTCACGGACATCCCCCCATGCCCCGGGGAGCACGGTGGCCACGAGATCGACGGATCCATGGAGATGCGTGGTTCGGCTTCGAGCGTGGGAGCAGAGATCGAGACGAGGGGGGAATTGGGGGAGCTAGGGTTCGACGGAGGCCACGGGGTGGCCTTATCCGCCGCGAGGGATCGCCGGATGGCCGACGCGTGCCTAACGGCGCCATGGACGACATGCAGGCGTCCGCCCCGCCTCTGATGAACATGAAACGAAGGAGCCGGTGTGGGCTGGGCCGCCTATTGCCAGCAGGCCATAAGTGCACCGCAGCACTACTCATTTTTCCTTTTCCTCTTCTGTTTATCTGTTTCTCCTCTATTTTGCATTTAGTTTAAGTAGCAAATGATTTTTGGTGAACAAGAAACTTGGCACATAACTCAAGCACATTATTTCTAGGAGCCACAAAAAGTTTGAGACCAAAAGGAGTTGTCTAACCATTTTTAGAAATTGAAAAGGCCAATTTTAAATGTTGGCAGACCACTAAATAAATTTCCAGGGGCACTTGGGAATCCAAAAGAGGTTGATTCCAACATGACAAATAACCAGAAATTATTTGCCACACTTTGAACATTTTAGCTTTCATGTTTGAAAACTTTGAGTTTTGGACTTCAATTTGAATTTGAAACTTGAACCGGTTTCGAACCAACGCGAGTTTATCAACAATAATCATGGTGACATGGCATCATTACCAGAGGATTACTGTAGCTTAATTATCCGGGCGTCACAATTCTCCTACACTACAAGAAATCTCGTCCCGAGATTCAAGGGGTGAAGTAAGGGGGAAAGACTCGAGAAGGACGGAGCTCAACAGAAGATTGGTACCTGGGGGCTATCTCAGTGAACGTGGCATAGATGCATCTCTCGAGTTGAAATTTAAGAAAGACGTCGAGAGCAAGAATAAGGAGTTGCAATAAGAATCTTCAACTGGGTAGGCAATCGTTCGTTGCCTGAAATAGAGGGTGAATGGGGTTCAGAGCAATGGGAATAAGTATTGCATCTGATACCAGAATAGATCACTAGGAATGTGGCTCGTGAATTACATACGAAGCCAAGTGCGAGGGATAACTTAGAAAAAAGGATGTATAGGAGTGTCAGGTTTCGATCCTGTGGAACTGTGAGTTATGGGCCCACTATCTGGGTTAAAAGCAGGAAGACGCTAATCATTTTGCACGGTCAAGATAGCAAGGCAGGTCAGAGGATAGCCTGTCAATTATGTTGGCAACAACGTTGGTACCAAGGGCGAGGGACGAAGAGAACCATTTTCCTACTCGCAAGGCGAAGCGGACCAATAGGCAAAGTTCTCGTCCATCGGTGGCTACCGGAATGTCATCAACAATAGTAACAAGGTCTTACTGAAGGAGTTTGTACACCGAGGTGTATACATAAGCAGGGAATTATCACTGCTCAGATATGTTAGGTTACAAGAAAGGTTAAACAAAACAATGGAAAGGAAAGTGTAGAGTCGAATCAGTTATCGGTGTTCTCGAGTGTCTATCAACTCGGAACCCGTGAAAATTTGAATCGGCGAGAAATAATAGTTGATGAAGAACTCATATGAAGTTACGTAGTTCCATGATATTCTCGAGGTACCAGAGGGTAAAACTCGAAGGTAGATCAAAGTAGAGGTTGGACATGTGAAATGATCTGCAGAAGTCAAGTACTTGAACTTGTCCAAGAAATGGGATCAAAGAAGAACAATCATGGTCGGAACCACGGTTGCAAAGGACCAAACGAAGATACAAGATGAACTTATCACAAGGGGGTTATTATTATAAAAAGAAGCTTCCATGATAAGTTCCACATCGGGTCCATGGGCATGAACACAAAGGTTCAAGGTCGACTTCCACTTCTCTAATGTACAACTTTCCATTCACTTCTCGCATTCGAAGAAGTTGTAGCGTTGAAATTTTTCCTGACGAAAAGCCAGTAGAGTATAACCTGTATAACTTCGAATTCACATGGATTTAGGGAAGACATAGATTCAACCCATAGGGGCATCTTAGGAACATATACCACAAACTTCACGAGTAAAATAACTCAAGCCCGGAAGCAGAGTATGGTTGACAAGAGCGGGGATACAATTTACCAAAGGCATTATGTATCCGAGGAAAGGCTCACAAGGTTACTGAATGTGAAGGACGTTGTCGGATAAAACCCAACAAATGATCCGGTAGTCCACGAGGGATCTGATGTGAGCATCGGTACTCAACCAGAAGAAGAACGAATGTAAGGATATCAAATTATAGAAACAACTGACTAATTCAAAGCTCGAATGCAAAGGAATTATGATTTCCAAAACGGGGGATCAGAAGAAGAGGCTCTAACCAAAGACAATTAAGTAGAATAGACATAGATCAACAATCAATCAAGGTTTGATTTGTCGAACACCAGCTCATGTCTGGGGTGATGTCTGAGCCGAAAAGAAGAATTCTAATTAGGACTGATGATCGCGAGCATTCACAAACAAATCAAATCAAATGCTTGAAATTACGATGACAAAGGATGCTAATGAGTATTGCTAGACATATGGAAGTAACCATATTGCAAGCAGATAAGTATTTGCAGAGCAATAGTTGGAGAGGATTACCGAGAGATCGGATAGTACTTCAAAGTATCTTGTGAATGACTTGATCAACTAGGAATCAACAAATCCTCGAAAAGTGTGAGGAATTATTCATAGGGGTATTCATGCGGCAAGGAACTGCAGGGCAGTAAGCATAAAGGATTCTCGGAATACCGAGAGTATTTCAGGACATCTTGTAATAGCAAGAGCAATTGGGGATGAAGGTATGAATGACAATGTAGGTAGTTACTCATAAGGATTTATCGGTGGTAGGGATTGCAACGACGAAGGGTACAAGGGTCTCGGGAAAACATCGGAGAGTATTTTCAGAATCGTCTGGTGCACCAAGCAATCATCTGGAGTGAGGGGCTCTCCAGGAGAAAGAATTTACGAGAACCTAGAGTTAGAGTTAACAAAATCATTTAACCCGAATAGAAGAGAGGTCAGAGTCCCAGAGTATAGACAAGGAATAAAAGATCCTAATACCACCCAATGGTGACGTGGGCACGTAAGCCACACAGCCATGTTAGTAAATTAGTTTTTCAAAGACTAGACTCAACTTCGGCCAAGGAGTTGGAAAGGGGGATCCTACAGGCAGTCGGCTCTGATACTAACTTGTGACGCCCCCGACTCAACCGTACACTAATCATGCACGCAAATGTGTACGACCAAGATCAGGGACTCACGGGAAGATATCACAATACAACTCTAGACACAAATCAAAATAATACAAGCTTTATATTACAAGCCAGGGGCCTCGAGGGCTCGAATACATAGCTCGATACACAAGAGTCAGCGGAAGCAACAATATCTGAGAACAGACATAAGTTAAACAAGGATTGCCTTAAGAAGGCTAGCACGAACATCAACAACGATCGAAGAAGCAAGGCCTCCTGCCTGGGACCTCCTAACTACTCCTGACCTTCGGCGGCCTCCATGTAGTTGTATCCGTCGGCGGTGGCATCTGGCTCCAGGGAACCACCATCTGGTTGCATGAACCGGAAAGAAGAAAGAAGGGGAAAAGGGGGTAGCAAAGCAACCGTGAGTACTCATCCAAAGTACTCGCAAGCATCAGATCCATACTAAGTATGCATTGGTATCAAATGGAAGGCATGTATCTGTGGACTGAACTGCAGAATGCCAGAATAGAGGGGAAGGCCTAGCCGATCAAAGACTAGCATCTTCAAGCAGCTCCAAGCCTCTTGCGGTACGTAGAAGAGTAAAGAATAGCAGTTTATAATTAACAAGCATGTTGTAACAATAACGCCCAGAGATCCTTCCTCGTCTCCCTGCGAGAAGCAATCTCGGAGCCACATATCCATCTCATGTCTCAAGTATCCATTTTTAGTTATATAAGATCAGGATACAACTCTGAATGTCCATTACCGTGGACACGGTATTCGAATATATATCTTCCCTGCAAGGGTGCACCACATTACCCAACACGCTCGATCACTCTGGCCGGACACACCTTTCTAGGGTCAATGCCCGGCCTCGGAAGATCAACACGTCGCAGCCCAACCTAGGCTCAGCAGAGAGGTCCCTGCCGGTCTACATCATAAGTGCCCCGGGGTCTTGGGCCCATCGCCCGTTGCACTCCGGGTCATTGCGAGCAGGGTGGATACCAGCACCTCCTCGGATGGCCAGCACGAACCGACCGTGCCGCAATGCTGAACTGGACGTCTGACAAAGCTTCGGCTGATACTGCGACGTCGAGGCCCATATCTATTCTCGCATGGTGGTTAGTGCGTAAAGGCCAAAGGTCAACTCAGAACAAACACCCAAACCTGTTAGTGCATTGGGGGCTTGCGGAGACGAGTAGAGACTCACAATAATGTGACCCCGTTGCCCCGTCTCATGGACTTACGGCAAGGGCCCAGAATGCCCGGCCGTGCCACGTAGAAAACTCGTGGGTGCTCAACGGGCCCGCCTGACTTTCACATCAACTCGCGGGCACCCCTCAGGGCCGACCCGACTTCAACAATGGTCTCAAGTAAAGTCCGTGTAACCGTGTGTCCAAACATCAAGGGGAAAACCCGAGGAATCACCCCCAGTGAAGTCCACTCGATGTAATCATCAAGGTGAACGTAAGAGGAACCACCCTCGAGGTTCACATTTGAGGGGTTGCCCGACAGAGCCGTATCGGGAGTGGTGAAGGAGGAACCACCCTCATTGACCACGACCAAATAGCTACACTACAGAGTTGTCATCGGGAGTGCGTTGTGAGGCCTCACCCTCGGCACTCGATAGTAGCTCTGTAGAGTCGAGCAACAAAAGGGGCGTGATGTGATGTGAGGTGTCGGGCTCTGGTCGTCGATCATGTTGATCGAGTCGTTGATGATGAAGCAGGGGCAACAAGGACATGGTGGGGGTCACAGATGGATCACTAACCAACCTATACTAAGCAGTTTAGGATAAGCAGGTAAGGTACAAAAGCAGGCTATGCATCAAAATAGGAGCAATCAATTACAGTAGCAAAATCTAATGCAAGCATGAGAGAATGGAATGGGCGATATCGGGATGATCAAAGGGGGGCTTGCCTGGTTGCTCAGACAAGAAGGAGGGGTCATTGGTGACGTAGTCGATCACAGGGGCATCAGTAGCGGTCTCGGGGTCTACCGGAGAGAAGAGGGGGAAGAAACAGTAAATACAGAGCAAACAAGGCAAAACATGGCAATACACAGCGCTAAGAGTGTTCTAACGCGGCACTACACGATACAGGTGAAAGGGGAAAACATCCGGGAAAGTTTTCCCGAAGTTTGGCATTTTCGGACAGACGAACCAGAGGGGGAAGGTTTTATGTTTTCTATGATAGGGAGGCGTGACAGATGAACGGAGAGCGTATTCCGATTCGTCTCGTCGTTCTGAGCAACTTTCATGTAGAAAGTTTTTCAATCCGAGCTACGGTTTACATTCTATGATTTTCCGAAGTTTTAAATGTTTTCTAGAATTTCTGAAATTCTACCAAGTCTTAGCATCTGTTTATTGACTAGCCAACTTGTGAGGGTTATAATGGGTTATTCATAGCTCAAATGGGGATGATTCCTATAGATGATTTACTCTACTCCAAGAGTACTACCAATCCATGCCATCTGATGGCATGAAGAGTGCACGTAGCTAGTCCAAAAACAGCCCCAAACTAGCTTAGTTAGCAATCTGTTTCTTCAGTTTTCTCTATTAACAGAAGATGCACTTTTGTCATGGTTGTAGCAATTAATCCATGCACCTAATGGACTTGTTCCAGTGAGATGAAATGGAATTGGTCAAGTGTACAAAATTTTCCCATCATTTTTATTTGTTTTCGAAGTGATTTGCTATCTGTTTTGTTGATGCAAAAAGTGCTAGTCAACGAGCAACGCAGCAGCTAGCGGCAGCGGCCGCATGCAGAAGCAACGCAGCAGCTAGCGACAGCGGCCGCATGCAGAAGCAACGCAGCAGCGCGCGAGTGCGTCCGCTGCGGCGAGGCGAGGCGCGGGCCGGGGGCTACTCGGGCGGGCGACACGGCTGGGGAGAAGCAGAGCGAGGCGCGAGCGCGCCGGAGTAGGTGCGGCAGCGGTCGGCCGTGAGCGCAATAGAGCCGCACGGCAGGCAGCAACTGCAGCGGCGGGGCGGATGGCAGCAGCAGGCCACCGGAGCAGCAGCGGAGCGGCGGGCAGTGGCGCGAGGCTACTGCAGCTGGGTGGCGAGCAGCGCGGGGGCTCGGGCGTGGCCGGCGTGGGGACTAGGCGGCTACGGCGAACGGCAGCTCGAACGAGCTTCGGTCGTGCGGCCACAAGCTTGGGAACGATGGCTATGGCAACGAAATCGAGAGGGGGAAGGAGGGGAATGACGGAGGGGCTCACTGCCGTTGGCGAGAAGGCCCCGGGACGCCGGAGGAACACGAGGTGGCGCGCATCGAAGCGATGGTGCTCGTGGTCGGAGCAGGAGAAGACAACGATGAAGGCGAGCTGCGGGGACGATCCGGCTCATCCCGGTGCTTGGAGAGGACGCGGAGGCCGAAGGTGAGGAAGACGACGCGGTGACGAGTGTACAGGGCCTCCCTACTCGATTTGATGCACGTAGGTGAAAGAGACGGCGGCGGTGAAGTTCACGGACATCCCCCCAAGCGCCGGGGAGCACGGTGGCCACGTGATCGACGGATCCATGGAGATGCGTGGTTCGGCCTCGAGCATGGGAGGAGAGATCGAGATTAGGGGGAATTGGGGGAGCTAGGGTTCGACGAAGGCCACGGGGTGGCCTTATCCGGCGCGAGGGATCACCGGATGGCCGACGCGTGCCCAACGGCGCCATGGACGGCGTGCAAGCGTCCACCCCGCCTTTGATGAACAGGGAAAGGAAGGAGCCGGTGTGGGCTGGGCGGCCTATTGCCAGCAGGCCATAAGTGCACCGCAGCACTACTCATTTTTCCTTTTCCTCTTCTGTTTATTTGTTTCTCCTCTGTTTTGCATTTAGTTTAAGTAGTAAATGAATTTTGGTGAACAAGAAACTTGGCACATAACTCAAGCACATTATTTCCAGGAGTCACAAAAAGTTTGAGACCAAAAGGAGTTGTCTAACCATTTTTAGAAATTGAAAAGGCCAATTTTAAATGTTGGCAGACCACTAAATAAATTTCCAGGGGCACTTGGGAATCCAAAAGAGGTTGGTTCCAACATGACAAATAACCAGAGATTATTTGCCACACTTTGAACATTTTAGCTTTCATGTTTGAAAACTTTGAGTTTTGGACTTTAATTTGAATTTGAAATTTGAACCGGTTTTGAACCAACGCGAGTTTATCAACAGTAATCATGGTGACATGGCATCATTACCAGAGGATTACTGTAGCTTAATTATCCGGGCGTCACAGTTAGAGATGTTGAAGTCTTGTGTGGGAAAGTTAAATATCCTACTGATTTTCTTGTTCTTGGTTCCCCATAAGATGACTTTTGTCCCATTATATTTGGTAGACCCTTCTTGGATACTGTTAATGCTAGGATAGACTGCGAAAATGATATTGTTACAGTTGGTTTAGGGGATATGTCTCATTATTTTAATTTCGCTAAATTTCGTAGGCAACCCCATGATAAAGAATTGCCTAGTAAAGATGAAATTATTGGTCTTGCTTCTATTGCCGTGCCTCCTAATGATCCTTTAGAACAATATTTGCTAGACCATGAAAATGATATGTTTATGAATGAAAGAAGGGAAATAGATGAAGTATTCTTTAAACAGGGACCCATTTTGAAACACAACTTGCCTGTTGAAATTTTAGATGATCCTCCTCCACCCAAGGGTGATCCCATGTTTGAGCTTAAACCATCACCTGATACTCTTAAATATGCTTATCTTGATGAAAAGAAGATATATCCTATTATTATTAGTGCTAACCTTTCAGAGCAGGAAGAAGAGAAATTATTGAAAACTCTGAAGAAGCACCGTGCTGCTATTGGATATACTCTTGATGATCTTAAGGGCATTAGTCCCACTCCATGCAACACAAAATAAAACTAGAGAAAGATGCTAAACCGGTTGTTGAGCACAACCGACGGTAAAATCCTAAGATGAAAGAAGTGGTAAGAAATGAAATACTAAAGCTTCTGGAGGCAGGTATAATTTATCTTGTTGCTAATAGTCAGTAAGTAAGTCCTGTCCATTGTGTCCCTAAGAGGGAGGTATTACTGTTGTTCCTAATGATAAAGATGAATTGATCCCACAAAGAATTTTTACAGGTTATAGAATGGTAATTGATTTCCACAAATTGAATAAGGCTACTAGAAAAGATCATTACCCTTTACCTTTTATTGATCAAATGCTAGAAAGATTATCCAAACATACACATTTTTGCTTTCTAGACAGTTATTCTGGTTTCTCACAAATATCTGTGTCAAAAGAGGATCAGGAAAAGACCACTTTTACTTGCCCTTTCGGTACCTTTGCTTATAGACGTATGCTTTTTGGTTTATGTAATGCACCTGCTACCTTTCAAAGATGTATGACTGCTATATTCTCTGACTTTTGTGAAAAGATTGTTGAGGTTTTCATGGATGATTTCTCCGTATATGGAACTTCTTTTGATGATTGCTTAAGCAACCTTGATCGAGTTTCGCAGAGATGTGAAGAAACTAATCTCGTATTGAATTGGGAGAAGTGCCACTTTATGGTTAATGAAGGTATTGTCTTGGGGCATAAAATTTCTGAAAGAGGTATTGAAGTTGATAAAGCTGAAGTTGATGCTATTGAAAAGATGCCGTGTCCTAAGGACAATAAAGGTATAAGAAGTTTCCTAGGTCATGCCGGTTTTTATAGGAGGTTCATTAAAGACTTCTAAAAAATTTCTAGGCCTTTGACTAATCTCTTACAAAAAGATGTTCCTTTTGTCTTTGATGATGATTGTGTTGAAGCATTTGAAATACTTAAGAAATCCTTGATTTCTGCACCTATTGTCCAGCCACTGATTGGAATTTACCCTTTGAAATTATGTGTGATGCTAGTGATTATGCTGTAGGTGCTGTTCTAGGACAAAGAGTTGATAAGAAATTAAATGTTATCCAATATGCTAGTAAGACTCTAGACAGTGCCTAGAGAAATTATGCTACTACTGAAAAATAATTTTTAGCAGTTGTATTTGCTTGTGATAAGTTTAGACCTTATATTGTTGATTCTAAAGTAACTGTTCAAACTGATCATGCTGCTATTAAATATCTTATGGAAAAGAAAGATGCTAAACCTAGACTTATTAGATGGGTTCTCTTGCTACAAGAATTTGATTTGCATATTATTGATAGAAAGGGAGCTGGGAACCCCGTTGCAGACAACTTATCTAGGTTAGAGAATGTTCTTAATGACCCACTACCTATTGATGATAGCTTTCTTGATGAACAATTAGCTGTCATAAATGCTTCTCGTACTGCTCCATGGTATGCTGATTATGCTAATTACATTGTTGCTAAATTTATACCACCTAGTTTCACATACCAGCAAAAGAAAAAGTTTTTCTATGATTTAAGACATTACTTCTGGGATGACCCACACCTTTATAAAGAAGGAGTAGATGGTGTTATTAGACATTGTGTACCTGAGCATGAACAGGAACAGGTCCTACGCAAGTGTCACTCCAAGGCTTATGGAGGACACCACGTTGGAGATAGAACTGCACATAAGGTATTGCAATCCAGTTTTTATTGGCCTACTCTTTTCAAAGATGCCCGTAGGTTTGTCTTGTCTTGTGATGAATGTCAAAGAATTGGTAATATTAGTAGACGTCAAGAAATGCCTACGAACTATTCACTTGTTATTGAACCATTTGATGTTTGGGGCTTTGATTATATGGGACCGTTTCCTTCCTCTAATGGGTATACACATATTTTAGTTGCTGTTGATTACATTACTAAGTGGGTAGAAGCTATTCCAACTAGTAGTGCTGATCATAACACCTCTATTAAGATGCTTAAAGAAGTTATTTTTCCGAGGTTTAGAGTCCCTAGATACTTAATGACTGATGGTGGTTCACATTTTATTCATGGTGCTTTTCGTAAAATGCTTGCTAAGTATGATGTTAATCATAGAATTGCATCTCCATACCACCCACACTCTAGTGGTCAAGTAGAACTGAGTAATAGAGAGATTAAATTAATTTTGCAAAAGACTATTAATAGATCTAGAAAGAATTGGTCCAAGAAACTTGATGATGCATTATGGGCCTATAGAACTGCATATAAAAATCCTATGGGTATGTCTCCGTATAAAATGGTTTATGGAAAAGCATGTCACTTACCTCTCGAACTAGAAAATAAGGCATATTGGGCCATTAAAGAGCTCAATTATGATTTCAAACTTGCCGGTGAGAAGAGACTATTTGACATTAGCTCACTTGATGAGTGGAGAACCCAGGCCTATGAGAATGCCAAACTGTTTAAAGAAAAAGTTAAAAGATGGCATGACAAAAGGATACAAAAGCGTGAGTTTAATGTAGGTGATTATGTTTTGTTATACAACTCTCATTTAAGATTTTTTGCAGGAAAACTCCTCTCTAAATGGGAAGGTCCTTATGTTTTCGAGGAGGTCTATCGTTCCGGCACCATAAAAATCAATACCTTCGAAGGCACAAATCCAAAGGTGGTGAACGGTCAAAGAATCAAACATTATATCTCTGGTAATCCCATAAACGTTGAAACCAATGTTATTGACACCGTAACCCTGGAGGAGTACATAAGGGACACTTTCCAGAACGTTTCAGACTCCGAAAAGGAATAGGTATGTGGTACGGTAAGTAAACCGACTCCAAAACAGTTCTAATAGCAATTTTTCTCCATTTTGGAATATTTAAGAAAATAGGAAAATAAGAAGTAGTCCGAACGGGACACGAGGCATCCACGAGGGTGGAGGGCGCGCCCCTTGCCTCGTGGGCACCTCGTGTGCCCTTCGGACTCCGTTTTCTTGCACGATACTTCTTTTGGTCAGTAAAAATTCATTATATAATCTCCCGAAGGTTTTGACCACCGTACCACGACACAACCCTCTGTTTTTGTTTTGAGTTGTTTCTACCACAGATTAGAGCAAGATGTCATCTCAAGACTCCGATGGAAAGAGCTATGTATCACACCTCATTGCTAACCCAAAGACCTATGGGGACTTATCTCCTTATGGTCGAACTACGGATGATGAGGAGGATGCTCATTTGATGAGGATCGATGATTTAAGTTCGGAGGAGGAGGATGTTCCTCTACCTCAACCTAGGGATATGCACGTGAAGTTCAAGAACTCTAGTCTCCCTAAGAGGTCTAACCGGTCTAATAACCGATCTATTCCTTCTCGTTTTCGGCAGAAAAGCAAAGGAGATTTATGTGATAAGATCTTGAAGCTGGAGTTGGAGGCCGATGATTTAAAGGAGGAAATTGCTCTCCTCAACTACAATATGAAAAAGCTGAAGGCACAATTGTCATCAACAATTCCATCATCACCACCTCCGAAGATAGAGACATAAATACATGGGTATGGGCACTCCCCTTGGCAACTGCCAAGCTCGGGGGAGGTGCCCTGGTATCGTATCACCATCACACTTCTATCTTTACCGTTTTTCTTAGTTTGATCCTTTTGGTTATATCTTGATCTAGTAGAATAAAGTTTAGTATGATCTAGCTTTTAGTTTTTGTGTTGATCCTTATCTATGTAATCGAGTTCGTGAGCTATTGTAACGCCCCAGATCCGATGCACCAGGTGTCTTCCAGTTATTCGTCGTTGTTGCCATGTCGTTTGCTTGCGTGTTGCATTTTGCCATGTCATCATCTGCATGTTTTTCAAACTTGCATCCGTCCGGGTCCTCCCAGTTCTCTCTGCTGTCCGTTCTGAGCACAGACACACTCGCACGCGCCCCGGCACCTCCGAAATATTATTTTATAAGTGGCATAAAAATGTTCTCGGAATGGGAGGTAACTTGGCGTGCGGTCTTATTATAGTGTAGGTAGACCGCCTGTCAAGTTTCGTCGCATTCGGAGTTCATTTGATAGCCCAACCGTTATACATACAACCGCAATATAGTCGGTTTAATCGTCGGACGTTTTCGGTCTCCGGAAACATTTGCCGGGCTGCATTTCTTCCCTCTCATCTCAGCCCAACCTCCTCTTCACAGCCCACTAGGCCCAAACCTAACCCCCCTCCGACCGGAGCCGTCGGATCGCGATCGGAGGGCTCCGAAAGCCTCCAGATCACCCCAAACCCTACCCCTGCCTATAAAAGGAGACCCCCCTTCCAAATCTGGACACTCCTTCTTCCCCTCCTTGTTTTCCGTGCCTCCAACCCGCAACCGCCACCTCCACCTTCCAGCCGCCGCCGCCCACATCAAATTCCGCGCCGGGCCTCCCCTTCGCCGCCACTTGGCGCCGCCTGAGCGGCTAGCGCCGCCGCAGCCGCCCCTCTCCTCCAACCCGCGCATGCCACGCGTCCCCCCTGTCCTCCCGCGCCGCCGCGGCCCTGCGGGCCCATCCGCGGCCCGCCCCGGGCCGATCTGGGCCCGGAGGAGCACGCGCGCCCCGCCGCCTGGATCCCCGCTCCCGCAACCACTCGAGGGGAGGAGCCCCTCGATCCAGCGCCGCCGCCTAGCGCCGCCGTCCATCCCCGCCGCCGGCCGCCTCCCTCGCCGCGTTGCAGCCCCGCCGCCGGCGACCAGATGAGTGCCGCCCTCGTCTTCCTCTCTCTCTTCCCCCTCGCTAACCGCCCCATCGGCCTCTTCTTTCGCAGGAGCTCGCCGCCGCCGCTCGGATCTTGTCGCCGGAGCCCGGCAACCTCGCCTGAGGCCAGATCCGGCGCCCCCGCGCCCAGACCCTTCCATTCCGCCGGCCTCCCCCGGATCCGGTGAGCTTCCCTGCCATCGCCAACCTTGGCCTCCTCGCCGGCGACCTGCTCCGCCTCCTGCTCGGGACCGCGCGCCCGAGTGCGTTGACCGCGTGGGCCACGTGGTCCCCGCAAGCCGCATCAGCCCCGGCCCGTGTCGCCTCTCCTCCGGCCCAACCGCCTCCTCTGCACCAACTGGCCCAAGTGGCCCAAGGTGAGCGAGCCCACCTAAGTCCCAGCCCGTGCGTCTTGTAACTATTCTGCGCTCATCTTTTTTTTGACTGTCTGGAATTCATACATCATGTGCTCATGTTTGAACTGCTGTAACTTTGTGCATGTGTGTCCGTTTTGTGCGTGTAAGATATAGAAATGTTCATCATGAGATGCTCTTCATTTTGTTCCATTGTGCGATGCTTGTTTGAGTTCATATTGATGCCCTAATCATCGTTGCAAGAGTGCTATATGCTGTTAACTGCTGTCTGTTATCAGAACTTGATGATTTGTCTTTTTCATTGCATCTGGTGTGTGCATCTTATGAGCATGAGCTTTACATGAGTTTTGAACTACATCATGCCATCTTTACAGTGGTGCTAGTCTTGTATTTTTAGAATCTCTGTGGTGACTAGGACAAGCATGCAAAGTAGCCTCCATGATGTTGCTGGTTTCTGTGACTTGGTCATTTCTGCCAAGTCTGAGTCATTCATATTGTGATGCCATGTAAACCTGATGCTACAAGTCATTCTATGCATGAGATGGAGATGTTCACTAACAATGTTTTATTATAAATGTTATGCTCTATCCATCCATACCCTTGGTTGCATTTATAGCCTGCTGTAGCTTGTTGCAAACTTGCTCTCAATTTGCTAAATAATGTTGCTGTCAGCCTGTTAACATTAAGTCCAGTTTTTGCCATGTGTTTTTATAGCGATCCATGCACCCTATGGACTTGCTCTTGCCCTGCTTTGCTTAATAATTAGGCCATCTTACTGATGGTTACCTTGTCATGCCATGTATTGCTCTGTGGTGAGTGGTTCAAGCTCACCAACATGCCTACTTATTGTATTTCTGCCATGTCCAGTGATTTCTGCCAAGTCTGTGAAACTGTTATTATTTGCAATCTTGCCATGTCCTTTTGAGCATGTTCTATTGATTTCTGAAGATAGCTCAGTGTTCATGTTTTGTCATACTCTAACTGTACATCATGTCCATGCCTTTTTCTCTCATGTTAGGATGCTGTAGCCTATTGTTTTGATGCTTGCAAGATGCCAAGTTGCTGTTTTTGACAGATTGTTGTTATATCTTGTTTGGAGTGTATGTGTTGCACCGTTGCTCCGTTTTGAGCATGCTCTATATGAAACTTGCTTAGTATTGCATGTACTTTCATATTATCATGTTGCATCCTTGTTTTGGGTGTGTTTGCTTGATGTTAGAATGCATTTTGCATCAATGCCATACTTAACTTGTTTTGCTCATATCTTATAGGCCGTAGCTCCGAATCTAATGAACTTTATATGTAACTTGACTAGAATTTCGTGTAGATCATTTTGGTGCATCTTAAATTGATTTTTAACAACTTGAACATAAAGTTTATTCAGTTCTGGACCAATTTCGAAATTTGCATATGGGGACTTACCGGAATGGTTATATGTTGTTTCCGGCCTCATTTAAACTTGCTTTGATGTGTTGTTCTTGTATGCATCATCTCTTGCCATGAGTAGCTTCATGTAGCCTTGTCATGCATCATACTTGGTTGAGCATCATGCCATGTTCATGTGTGGTGTGTTTACCATGTTGTGTGCTTCTTCTCGATAGTTCCCGTTTCGTTGCGATCGTGAGGATTCGTTCGTCTACGCTTGGTTCGTCTTCGTGGCTTCATCTTCTTCATGGACTCGTCCTTCTTCCTAGCGGGATTTCAGGCAAGATGACCGTCACCTTGGATCTCATTACTATCATTGCTATGCTAGTTGCTTCGTTCTATCGCTATGCTGCGCTACCTATTCACTTACTCTTCAAGCCTCCAAAATTGCCATGAACCTCTAACCTTTGTCACCCTTCCTGGCAAACCGTTGTTTGGCTATGTTACCGCTTTGCTCATCCCCTCTTATAGCGTTGCTA
Source organism: Aegilops tauschii subsp. strangulata (assembly GCF_002575655.3). Taxonomy (NCBI): domain Eukaryota; kingdom Viridiplantae; phylum Streptophyta; class Magnoliopsida; order Poales; family Poaceae; genus Aegilops; species Aegilops tauschii. Next base: position 201,865,347 of record NC_053035.3, on the reverse strand, counting down.
GTTGCAGGTGAAGATGAAGATTGCTCCATGTTGGATTATGTTTATGTTGGGATATCACAATATCTCTTATTTAATTAATGCATCTATATACTTGGTAAAGGGTGGAAGGCTTGCCCTTATGCCTGGTGTTTTGTTCCACTCTTGCCGCCCTAGTTTCCGTCATACCGGTGTTATGTTCCTTGATTTTGCGTCCCTTACGCGGTTGGGTGATTTATGGGACCCCCTTGACAGTTCACTTTGAATAAAACTCTTCCAGCAAGGCCCAACCTTGGTTTTACATTTGCCTCACCTAGCCTTTTTCCCTTGGGAGTCGCGCTTTTGAGGGTCATCTTTATTTACCCCCCGGGCCAGTGCTCCTTCGAGTGTTCGTCCAACCTGTCAGCCGCCGGTGGCCACCAGGGGCAACTCCGAGCTGGCCTACCGGAAGCTTGGACAATCCGGTGTGCCCTGAGAGCGAGATATGTGCAGCTCCTATCAGGATTTGTCGGCACATTCGGGCGGCTTTGCTGGTCTTGTTTTACCATTGTCGAAATGTCTTGTAACCGGGATTCCGAGACTGATCGGGTCTTCCCGGGAGAAGGAATATCCTTCGTTGACCGTGAGAGCTTATAATGGGCTAAGTTGGGACACTCCTGCAGGGTATAAACTTTCGAGAGCCGTGCCCGCGGTTATGTGGCAGATGGGAATTTGTTAATATCCGGTTGTAGAGAACTTGGCACTTGACTTAATTTAAAACGCATCAACCGCGTGTGTAGCCGTGATGGTCTCTTCTCGGCGGAGTCCGGGAATTGAACACGGTTTCTGGGTTATGTTTGACGTAAGTAGGAGTTCAGGATCACTTCTTGATCATTGCTAGTTTCACGACCGTTCCGTTGCTTCTCTTCTCGCTCTTATTTGCGTATGTTAGCCACCATACATGCTTAGTCGCTGCTGCAACCTCACCACTTTACCCCCTTCCTTACCCATTATGCTTTGCTAGTCTTGATACCCATGGTAATGGGATTGCTAAGTCCTCGTGGCTCACAGATTACTACAACAACAGTTGCAGGTACAGGTTTTGCGATGATCATGACGCGAGAGCGATGTTTCTAGTTTTGGAGTTCTTCTTCTGCTTCTTCTTCGATCAGGGGATAGGTTCCAGGTCGGCAGCCTGGGCTAGCAGGGTGGATGTCGTTTGAGTTTCTTTTTGTGTTTCATCCGTAGTCGGATGTTGTTCTTATGTATGATGTATTGATGTATTCTTGCGGCATTTGTATGCCTTGTATGTATCCCCATCTATTATGTAATGTTGATGTAATGATATCCACCTTGCAAAAGCGTGTCGATAGGCGGTTCTATCCTTGGTGGGACCTTCGAGTCTCTTTAGGATAGTATCGCATCTTGGGGCGTGACAAGTTGGTATGAGAGCCTCAAGCGACCCTAGGTGCCCCCCCTTGATTGATCGTGTAGTTGGCCGTTGCCGAGTCTAGAAGAAAACTGTTTCGGAGTCTAGTTATATCGGAGAGTAAGTATTCTTTTTACTCCTCAGTCCCTTCGTCGCTCTAGTGAGAAATCTTGACGTAGATGTTTTGAATTACTCCTCTTCCCCTTCAAATTTTTTTAGGATATCGCGGTTAGTTTTCGTTCATTGTCCATCCCCTTTTCAATCCGGCGCATTTCTCTTCGAGTGTTTTCGATCCTCGTCACCTTTTGCAAGATCAATCCTCAGCTCTTTCTGTCTGAAGTTGTCTTTCTTTTTCCCACCCGCCCACCCTTTTTCTTCTCAGAACCGGAGTCCGTAATCGAGTATCCATCCTACTCGTGCGAAGCCTTTGCATTATTTCAACCGGTGTTTTCTCTTCACGCTATTCGTTGGTTCTCCCTTCCAAGTTGCCTTTGTTTTCCCGCCCTCCCACCCTCTTCTTCCCGGAGTCTGAGTCTCTTTTGAGCATCAATTTTCATTCGTACGGAGCTTCTTCAGTCTTTCCTCAATTATTTCAACCGGTGAATTCTTGTCAAGTTCATCATTGATTCGTCTTGTTTTCTTCTCCGCTGGACTCAATTCAAGTTTTTCGGGTTGATCATATTCTTTTCCTTGGATCAAGTGTTTTCCTTGCTCGTTCGCCTCCCGCCAGTTTATCCTTCCGGAGTGCTCAAGACATCTCAGGAGATGCGGCTGTGTTTGAATTAATTCGAGGTTGTCACCTCATTCAAATATTTCAATTGTTCCGGTGCATCATCTATCTCTGCAATAATCTTTTTCAACGGTGTTTTCTTTTTAGTGGGCCCTAACCCACAGGTCTTTCCCAGGATCTTACCTGACTCTTCTAAGTTTCCCGGAGTTATTCTCAAATTCTTTCGAAGTTGACGTAAGAATGAATTTCATCAGCCAGATGCCTTTCCAAGATCGATTCCAAGTTATTTTCATTGTTGGCTCAACCTCTTCGCTTTTCATTCTCCCGGAGTATCTCAACAATTTTGGTGTTCTTTCTCGTCGTCATTCTCAACATTTGAAGACCAAAGAAGTGTTTCTCTTAAATCTTGTCCGTTCTCCCGAAGATTCATGTCGCTAGCTTGATGCTATCCGCTCATATTGTTTCTAGTCGTGCAATTCTTTTCATCCATCCGGAGTATTTCAGGAGCTGTTTTCTCTCTTGATCATCTGAAGGCCATCTTTTCAGAAGATTTTCTTCGTCCTAAGTTTTCAGATTCGTTCTCCAATTATTCTATATTCGTGCCCCTTCGTTCGTTTACATATTCTTCCGGTGCTTCGCTCAAGTATGCTCCAATCAGCTCGCGATCTCTTCTTTCAACTGCATCTTGATTCCCTCAAGTATATTCGTGCTTTTCCTATTTTTTCCCGGTGAGTCATTCTCCTTCGTCATTCAATTTTGAATTCCTACGGTGGCTCGTTCAAGATTCTTTCTGTTGTTATCATATCAATTCATTCGTTCTTTCCAAATCCTACCGGTGGTTCATGAAGACTTTCTCAAGTTTTGCGCTATATCCCCCCTTAATCTTTCCAACGAGAATAAGTAGTATGCAAATCCATTGTTTCTCATCAATTTAATTGGTGGAGGATAAGCATAACGTAATCCTTATTTTCTTTCTTCAAGTGGTTTTATCTCTTCTTTTCGGAGATTGTTCATCTTATCACATTCTCGGTTCAAAGTGTTTTCATCTTTTCTTTTCCGGAGTTCCAAGCTTCCTCGGCCATCTCGTCGGAACCTCCATCGGAATCATTGCAAGGCTTTACCCTTATTATTTTCATACCTCAATTCCGTCTCATCATCCTTTTGTTACAGGAGTTCTTCACGGTGGCTCGTCATGATTTAATTCATTCTTCAAGTGTTCATCAAGATTCTTGTTCAAGGATTTCTAGTATCTTTTCTTCTTGCGTCTTGAGGTGCAATTAATTCTCCGTATTCTTGTGAAGTGGAGTTTTGCATTTCTTCGTTCCTCTCAGCTATTCAATCTTTTCCGCTTGTGGTTGGTTATCACCTCATAATTTTGAGATGTTATCCATAAGTCCACAACAAACTTATTCTTTTGTTGTTGAATTTCCAACAACTCCATTCAATGTTTCCTTCTAAGGATACTCTCTATTTCATTCATGGTAAAAGTTGTCATCTTCTTCCCCGTTCTTCTCATTCCACTCTTTCAAGTCTTCCGAAGGTTTTGTGTTGTTCCTCAAGTCAAGTATCGTTCCATTTCTCAAGTTCATGTTCTATTCTTTCCTTGTTCACCCGGAGTGCTACATAAATTCCTTCGTTATTATTCCTTTTCTATCTTGTCCTAACCGGAGTGGTTTGAAATTCAACCTTATTCCTTGAGCTTTTGCTTCTTGTCTCATTCAACATTCCTCTTTCCTACTCGAGTGTTCTTGACTTTGTTCATCCTGTTTTGTTCTTATTTCACCTCATCCCTTTTTCCTTCCCTCTCGGTCCTAAGATCTCGGGACGAGATCTCTTGTTAGTGGAGGAGTGTTGTAGCGCCCCGGATCCGATGCACCAGGTGTCTTCCAGTTATTCGTCGTTGTTGCCATGTCGTTTGCTTGCGTGTTGTATTTTGCCATGTCATCATCTGCATGTTTTTCAAACTTGCATCCGTCCGGGTCCTCCCAGTTCTCTCCGTTGTCCGTTCTGAGCACAGACACACTCGCACGTTCCCCGGCACCTCCAAAATATTATTTTATAAGTGGCATAAAAATGTTCTCGGAATGGGAGGTAACTTGGCGTGCGGTCTTATTATAGTGTAGGTAGATCGCCTGTCAAGTTTCGTCGCATTCGGAGTTCATTTGATAGCCCAACCGTTATACATACAGCCGCAATATAGTCGGTTTAATCGTCGGACGTTTTCGGTCTCCGGAAACATTTGCCGGGCTGCATTTCTTCCCTTTCATCTCAGCCCAACCTCCTCTTCACAGCCCACTAGGCCCAAACCTAACCCCCCTCCGACCGGAGTCGTCGGATCGCGATCGGAGGGCTCCGAAAGCCTCCAGATCACCCCAAACCCTACCCCTGCCTATAAAAGGAGACCCCCCTTCCAAATCTGGACACTCCTTCTTCCCCTCCTTGTTTTCCGTGCCTCCAACCCGCAACCGCCACCTCCACCTTCCAGCCGCCGCCGCCCCCATCAAATTCCGCACCGGGCCTCCCCTTCGCCGCCACTTGGCGCCGCCTGAGCGGCTAGCGCCGCCGCAGTCGCCCCTCTCCTCCAACCCGCGCATGCCACGCGTCCCCCCTGTCCTCCCGCGCCGCCGCGGCCCTGCGGGCCCATCCGCGGCCCGCCCCGGGCCGATCTGGGCCCGGAGGAGCACGCGCGCCCCGCCGCCTGGATCCCCGCTCCCGCTACCACTCGAGGGGAGGAGCCCCTCGATCTAGCGCCGCCGCCTAGCGCCGCCGTCCATCCCCGCCGCCGGCCGCCTCCCTCGCCGCCTTGCAGCCCCACCGCCGGCGACCAGATGAGTGCCGCCCTCGCCTTCCTCTCTCTCTCTCCCCCCTCGCTAACCGCCCCATCGGCCTCTTCTTTCGCAGGAGCTCGCCGCCGCCGCTCGGATCTTGTCGCCGGAGCCCGGCAACCTCGCCTGAGGCCAGATCCGGTGCCCCCGCGCCCAGACCCTTCCATTCCGCCGACCTCCCCACGGATCCGGCGAGCTTCCCTGCCGTCGCCGACCTTGGCCTCCTCGCCGGCGCCCTGCTCTGCCTCCTGCTCGGGACCGCGCGCCCGAGCGCGTTGACCGCGTGGGCCACGTGGGCCCCGCAAGCCGCATCAGCCCCGGCCCGTGTCGCCTCTCCTCCGGCCCAACCGCCTCCTCTGCACCAACTGGCCCAAGTGGCCCAAGGTAAGCGAGCCCACCTAAGTCCCCGCCCGTGCGTCTTGTAACTATTCTGCGCTCATCTTTTTTTTGCAGAGGTCTGGAATTCATACATCATGTGCTCATGTTTGAACTGCTGTAACTTTGTGCATGTATGTCCGTTTTGGGCGTGTAAGATATAGAAATGTTCATCATGAGATGCTCTTCATTTTGTTCCATTGTGCCATGCTTGTTTGAGTTCATATTGATGCCCTAATCATCGTTGCAAGAGTGCTATATGCTGTTAACTGCTGTCTATTATCAGAACTTGATGATTTGTCTTTTTCATTGCATCTGGTGTGTGCATCTTATGAGCATGAGCTTTACATGAGTTTTGAACTACATCATGCCATCTTTACAGTGGTGCTAGTCTTGTATTTGTAGGATCTCTGTGGTGACTAGCAAAAGCATGCAAAGTAGCCTCCATGATGTTGCTGGTTTCTGTGACGGTCATTTCTGCCAAGTCTGAGTCTGTCATGTTGTGATGCCATGTAAACCTGATGCTACAAGTCATTCTATGCATGATATGGAGATGTTCACTAAAGATGTTTTGTTATACATGTTATTCTCTATCCATCCATGCCCTTGGTTGCATTTATAGCCTGCTGTAGCTTGTTGCAAACTTGCTCTCAAATTGCTAAATAATGTTGGTGTCAGCCTGCTAACATTAAGTCCAGTTTTTGCCATGTGTTTTGATAGTGAGCCATGCACCCTATGGACTTGCTCTTGCCATGCTTTGCTTCATAATTAGGCTATCTTACTGCTGGTTACCTTTTCATGCCATGTATTGCTTTGTGGTGAGTGGTTCAATCTCACCAACATGCCTACTTATTGTTATTTCTGCCATGTCCAGTGATTTCTGCCAAGTCTGTGAAACTGTTATTATTTGCAATCTTGCCATGTCCTTTTGAGCATGTTCTATTGATTTCTGGAGATAGCTCAGTGTTCATGTTTTGTCATGATCTAACTGTACATCATGTCCATGCCTTTTTCTCTCATGTTAGGATGGTGTAGCATATTGTTTTGATGCTTGCAAGATGCCTAGTTGCTGTTTTGGACAGATTGTTGTTATATCTTGTTTGGAGTGTGTGTTGCACCGTTGCTCCGTTTTGAGCATGCTCTATATGAAACTTGTCGGGGATATACCCCGTGGTATGACCCGGCCAGACTTGGCATTTCGCTGATGACCCGGCGGAGGACTAGCGACTCATGGGTCTGGCGGATCATTGGTGAGACAGCTCATGAACCAGACGACTCATGGATGGCCCCGACGGCGGGTCAGATAGAAGACAAGGCCCAAGGCCCAGAAGGCTGGCTCACGTTTATGATGGGCCGGCTTAAGAAGAAAGGGATGACGAATATTTCCTTTACGAGGAAGCAAGAACCGGACTTGTAATTAACTTGTAAGAGAAGATAGACTAGTCCTAGTCTTACTAGGACTCTGCATGTAACCCGCCCCTCTAACTTATATAAGGAGGGGCAGGGCACCCCAAAGAGGACAAGCAACAAGAAATAATCTCTAGGGCTAAACACCGAGAGCCGGAGCCGGCGACTCTCCCGTGATCATAATGAGACCTAGCCTCAAACAGCATGTAGGGTTGTTACCGGATGATGTTTCCCGGGGCCCGAAGCTGTCTAAACCCTTGTCTTGTGCGTTGATCCGCCCTGCGTCTCTCATCCCAATCAACCCCTCTCAAGCTACTACATAGATGCGCTGGCCTCACGACTAAGTCCTCATGCTAAGGACATCTGCCGTGACAATTCCACGACAGTTGGCACCCACCGTGGAGCTCGCGCACGGTGGTGTTGAGTTCTTGAAGGGATCTCTTTCAGGGATCGAGAGATTCACGGCTTTTACAGTAAAGGGGAGCTAGTCTGCAAGAAATCTACGTGGGCTATGTTTTTTATCAGCAGTCTAAGTCAGATATGAGCAATTACTGGGCGGGTTAAATTTGCTGTTCAACTTTGAATCTGGGATCACGAGATTTGGGTTCAAAAAAGAAATCAACCGTCGTTCGTCTGGATGAGCGATCAAATAAAAAAGTCGTCGAGACCGGCGTTTTCCGCTACAACCTATTTGGCCGAGTCGTCAAGTTCCAAGCGATAACTGCTGTCAAGTCGGAATTGTCAAGTCGTGCGTCCTCGAGTTGTCCAAGGACTAGGGTCCAGTTTTGTCTCAATTGGATTGCTGATCCCACCAGCTGCCGTAGGTTACATCAACCAAGGCAAGGCTAAGCTGAGATCCCAAGACAGTTCAATGTTTTAGCAAGTCACGAGGGGATTTGACTAATTGGTGCTACTTCCCGTTACCTGAAGGGAGTCAAAGACGGTCAAGAGCCGGCCGGTCTTTCTCTGTTTCCAACTCGGGTTGGCGCCGCCTACCACTGCTCGGCTCCGCGCACACGGGTGTGAGCACACAGCGGTCCGACTCGCATCTACTGCTACTGCCTCAAAGCCGCCAATGTTGTGGTCAACGTACAACCGCCAGCACCGGCTCGCCATCCGAGCGCTCGCGAGCGCCGGCCCCGCCTTTTCCTACTACGCCCGGTCGCCTCAAGTCGGCAAGGACTGAGTCGCCCGCGTACTGCAGGCCGCGAGTTGTCTCGCCAGTGTGACATTGCTGAACCGCCATGGCCTCATCCCGTCTCAGCTACGACCCGGTTCCGCTGCCCTGAGCCATCATCGGTGCCCGCGTCCGCGGCCTTGCTTCGGCCCTGGGCCGCCGTCAACGTACTGACGAAGAACCACCCTCACCGTCATTGCTGCAGGATTCGAAGCTGCTGTTCTCTTATAACATCACCACCAAATCGTCGCCTATGCCAGGATGAACCGTCGCCGCTGGCAAGTCACCATCAAACACAGTATAATTTTTGGCAGTGGCAGACAAAAGAAACAGCACAAGGGGGGTCACATCAGCACCTGTGACTCTGGACAACCGCTCAACATGTTTATTAGCACAATTAGTACTAGTTGTTTGTACACTTGGTGCGGTTTCCAAGAAAGACCAGCATCCATCACGTGGAGGATTTGGCATCTACTGGAATTAGACCTCCAAGGAAGCTCTCACGTGATTACAAGGGATAAGTCATCACATCAAAAATCAAATGACAACCTGCGGCCGTCTGATACTGTTCAACATTATTTAATGCCAGCGTCAGTATTCATCGGATAAAAAAAAATTATCAGGACGACTATTAAAAAAAGGGGTGGTATTATACCATGGAGGCACGTTCGGCTGTGCCACGCAGCTTAATGGACACGCGTATCGCGGTCCCGTTTACATCAAACGCGCCAGCCGACTCGCCCGTCCGCACCGCCTTACAACGCCACGGACAACTCGCTTGTCCGCGCCAGCTTACAAACGTCGCGGCCGACTCACCCGTCCGCACCGGTTTACCACGCCGCGGCCGGTTCACCCGTGAGCGACTTCAACCTCACCTAGCAATCATCAATTTCATGGCGGATTATTTCCGGCCTGGCACATCAGGTGATATCCATCTAAAATATATTTTATTGGTACATATTAATTTTTTGTCAAAGAGCAGTTTATCTTTGTCTTGGTCTGCAATACTGTTGATGCAGGACAATTGTTCACTACATCAAAACGACGTGGTTAACTCGCCCGTCCGCGCTGGTTTACAACACCACGGCCGGTTCATCTGTTTGAGCCACCTTAATGCTGAGGTCATCTTTTCCATCCGCCTCTCGTGGCCTGGTCTACATCAACACGCCAGGCCGCACTTGTCTGGATGAGTTGTTTATTGATTATGAGCAAGTCACTACTTGGGAAGCCCGGTTTTCTTCCAACAAACTGGAGGCAAATTATCATATATTATCAGCCGTCATCTGCACTGGATGGTTCAATAGGCAGGCGCACGAGTCGCCGCCACTACAGTTTGGTTAACTTCGAACAACCAGTTGGAAGGAGCCATTGGCCGAGTTGTTGACACGGCTCATATGGGATCATTTATAACCCGCCGCAGTCACTTCAACCTTCTGTGGGTTCACATCGCGCTATCAATGCGCTGATGATATACACCTTCTGCTCTGGTACAATATGGAGAATCTCAAGCCAACTCCTCGAATCGTCTTGAGACTCGGGGGCTACAATGACATGACTCGGCAAAATTGGCCGGTGTTAGTGAATTCAAGAACTCCGGGTCATTGAAGGGAAGGTAACCCGGTTCCGGAGGCTACCACTATATTGGTGAAAAATTTAAAAGGCCGTCAGAAAATTTCCGGTTTAAAAAGAAGGATTCCGGTTTAAAATCCGGTTCAAGAGACATCTCTCTCCAACAAAACACTGAAGCTCTTAATATCCGGTTTAAAAACCGGTTCAAGGGAAATTTGTTTACCACAAGGCTTTGAAGCTCTCAGATCCGGTTCAAATCCGGCTCAAGGTAAATTTATTTCTCACAAAGTTTTGAAGCTTTCACATCCGGTTTAAACTTCCGGTTCAAAAAGAATTAATCTCTCGCAAGATCGAGTTCTCAAAAAAATTAAAGGTTGCCAAAGAACTGCCATGATGCGCGGTTCAAACTTGGGTATCCTGCTTTACGGCTTATCTTATTATGATCACTTGGGGGCTTCCTGCTCATCGAGCATAGCTATCAGTACCCTTTTGATCGGCGCAATGCCAAAACTTATATGGTCACTTGGGGGCTTCCTGTTCAAACATAGGTCGTATTCGAACCAAAGAGAACATAGCTGTCATACCCTTTTGATCGGCACACTGCCGAGCTCATTGGGGAGTTTCTTGGTCATATTTGAACCATAGCTCAACCCCCTTTGGGAACCGACGTGGATCGTATTCGAATCAGCGTCGTTAAACAACTCTTAAGGTCATTTGGGGGCTTCCTGTTCAAACATAGGTCGTATCGAACCAAAGAGAACATAGCTGTCGGTACCCTCTTGATCGGCAACGCCAAAGCCACTGGGGGCTATATGATCGTATTCGAATCTTAGCTTAACCCCTTTGGGACGGTTTTCTGATCGTATTCGAATCAGAAGCCTCAAGATTTTTTGAAGTTTCTTTTTGCAAATAATTTTTGGGATTTTATTTGAAGCTCTTTTGAACACATCTAAAGTGTATATGAGTGGTTTCTATTTAAACCCGCTTGATTTTTGATGATAAGTCGCCAGCTTATGACAATCATCATCTATGTGGAAGCATTGGCTTCTAAGGATTGGGTTATCACCCTTACTGCACAGGTCATTAAAACCGGCAGTACAAATTCAATATCACAGTGATTATATGAGAGATATTATGACCCGCCCTGCGGTAAACCGCCAAGGGTTCTTGTGATCTACTTGTGTGCAGGGTAAGACTACATTTGGGTGGTTACCCGCCCTGGCTCTTGACGTTAAGTCGCCAGGGCATATGTTGTTTAAACTCTGTGCAGGATTTGCAGAACTATGACTTATATAAATGCTTCAGTCCAAGCTCATCACTGAAATTAGTGTTTCAAAAGGGTTATCAATTATTGATTTTCTCAAGGGATATAGGCCACCGGATTATAAAAATTCCGGCTTACAATGGAGGCGTAATAAATCGCCATCGGCCAAGAGCCGCGGGTATTTAAACTCCGGATTTACTTGTCAACAGATAAGGTATTTGAAATCTTTAAATAGCCAAACTTGGCTGGATTTTCATTATGATTTGAATGATTGAGGTTTTCAAACCGGGTTAGTCAAATCTTTAATAGCCATGGCTGGATTTCTATTGTGATTATCAATAACCAGTGTTGTGATTGAGGTTTTCAAAGTCGCGTTAGCGCAACGGCTATTATTTTTATCAATGGATATGATTTATTCTACAATGAAAGGAATAGTCCCGAGTCGCTGCAGGCTTACAACCCGGCACTTGGGGGCTACATTATTCAAATTGATATTACATCAAATATGCAAGTCCCATGTCACTGCCAGCATGCACCATGGCACTTGGGGGCTAATGCAAAGTCATTTTTTTTGCTCAACTTATTGAAGACCAGACTCATCACATTCTAAATGAGCCGGCCCTTAGGGGCTACCAATTGCTCTTGTCGAAAATTCGAGGTACACAAGCCTTAATCCATTATATTGAAAGATCCACTATTCAGTTGGTAGAGTACAAAGCTCTTAACCTTGTGGACGTGGGTTCAAGCCCCATGGTGGAGATTACATCATATACTGTTATTATTAATGATCATATTTACAAAGTCCCTGCTCATTATTGCATAATGACCCGGCCCTTGGGGGATACGCTGGTTGAAGTTTATATGAGCATAAGGCAATTACAAGTCCCAGGTTGCTGCAAGCATGACAACCCGGCACTTGGGGGCTACATAATATGGAATATTCAGTTGTTACTAGTGACTGAGATGAACAATATGGATTTCTTCAAAGTGGCAGCATTTATATTGAAGCAAGTCTTAAGCCATCACTTTGTTTTGCTCAAGACTTGGGGGCTACAGGTATTATATTATTATCGAAGAAATATTTTCAAATTCTTTGTTGTGAGCAAACCAGATTGACCCGGCATCACCAATCATTATGACCCTGTGTCTACAACCCGGCATCATCAATAATCATGAACCGGCGTTGGCAACAATCATGACCCAGAATTATCAGCTTTTATAACCCGACGATGGTGGTAATCATAAACCGGCAAGTTTTACATCTTCAAGCCGGCTGGATATCAGTTGAATATTTCAGAGACTAATATTTTTGTCAGTCAGAGCATTGAAGGCCAATTCAAATGGATTCTTTATTTATAAGAGCCAATATCAGCAAATGGGTTATGAAGCTGGCCTATTGACCTGGATATTCCAGGAGAAAATGTCAAGGACTCAAGGATGATCAGGTGCCGGTTTACAAGAATATTTAACCCGGAGCACAACCTGTCAAATTTGTTCTTGTGTTTATGTTGCAGGATCAGTTTAACATGGATAAATCCAAATTAAACTGGGGGCTAATGTCGGGGATATACCCCGTGGTATGACCCGGCCGGAAGTATGACCCGGCCGGACTTGGCATTTCGCTGATGACCCGGCGGAGAAATAGCGACTCATGGGTCTGGCGGATCATTGGTCAGACAGCTCATGAACCAGACGACTCATGGATGGCCCCGACGGCGGGTCAGATAGAAGACAAGGCCCAAGGCCCAGAAGGCCGGCTCACGTTTATGATGGGCCGGCTTAAGAAGAAAGGGATGACGAATATTTCCTTTACGAGGAAGCAAGACCCGGACTTGTAATTAACTTGTAAGAGAAGATAGACTAGTCCTAGTCCTACTAGGACTCCGCATGTAACCCGCCCCTCTAACTTATATAAGGAGGGGCAGGGCACCCCAAAGAGGACAAGCAACAAGAAATAATCTCTAGGGCTAAACACCGAGAGCCGGAGCCGGCGACTCTCCCGTGATCATAATGAGACCTAGCCTCAAACAGCATGTAGGGTTGTTACCGGATGATGTTTCCCGGGGCCCGAAGTTGTCTAAACCCTTGTCTTGTGCGTTGATCCGCCCTGCGTCTCTCATCCCAATCAACCCCTCTCAAGCTACTACATAGATGCGCTGGCCTCACGACTAAGTCCTCATGCTAAGGACATCTGCCGTGACAATTCCACGACAAAACTTGCTTAGTATTGCATGTAGTTTCATATTATCATGTTGCATCCTTGTTTTGGGTGTGTTTTCTTGACGTTAGAATGCATTTTGCATCTATGCCATGCTTAACTTGTTTTGCTCATATCTTCTAGGCCGTAGCTCCGAATCTAATGAACTTTATATGTAACTTGACTAGAATTTCGTGTAGATCATTTTGGTACATCTTAACTTGCTGTTTAACAACTTGAACATAAAGTTTAGTCAGTTCTGGACCAATTTCGAAATTTGCATATGGGGACTTACCGGAATGGTTATATGTTGTTTCCGGCCTCATTTAAACTTGCTTTGATGTGTTGTTCTTGTATGCATCATCTCTTGCCATGACTAACTTCATGTAGCCTTGTCATGCATCATACTTGGTTGAGCATCATGCCTTGTTCATGTGTGGTGTGTTTACCATGTTGTGTGCTTCTTCTCGATAGTTCCCGTTTCGTTGCGATCGTGAGGATTCGTTCGTCTACGCTTGGTTTGTCTTCGTGGCTTCATCTTCTTCATGGACTCGTTCTTCTTCCTAGCGGGATTTCAGGCAAGATGACCGTCACCTTGGATCTCATTACTATCATTGCTATGCTAGTTGCTTCGTTCTATCGCTATGCTGCTCTACCTATTCACTTGCTCTTCAAGCCTCCCAAATTGCCATGAACCTCTAACCTTTGTCACCCTTCCTGGCAAACCGTTGTTTGGCTATGTTACCACTTTGCTCAGCCCCTCTTATAGCGTTGCTAGTTGCAGGTGAAGATGAAGATTGCTCCATGTTGGATTATGTTTATGTTGGGATATCACAATATCTCTTATTTAATTAATGCATCTATATACTTGGTAAAGGGTGGAAGGCTCGGCCTTATGCCTGGTGTTTTGTTCCACTCTTGCCGCCCTAGTTTCCGTCATACCGGTGTTATGTTCCTTGATTTTGCGTCCCTTACGCGGTTGGGTGATTTATGGGACCCCCTTGACAATTCGCTTTGAATAAAACTCTTCCACCAAGGCACAACCTTGGTTTTACATTTGCCTCACCTAGCCTTTTTCCCTTGGGAGTCACGCTCTCGAGGGTCGTCTTTATTTACCCCCCCGGGCCAGTGCTCCTTCGAGTGTTGGTCCAACCTGTCAGCCGCCGGTGGCCACCAGGGGCAACTCTGGGCTAGCCTACCGGAAGCTTGGACAATCCGGTGTGCCCTGAGAACGAGATATGTGCAGCTCCTATCAGGATTTGTCGGCACATTCGGGCGGCTTTGCTGGTCTTGTTTTACCATTGTCGAAATGTCTTGTAACCGGGATTCCGAGATTGATCGGGTCTTCCCGGGAGAAGGAATATCCTTCGTTGACCGCGAGAGCTTATAATGGGCTAAGTTGGGACACCCAGGGTATAAACGTTCGAGAGCCGTGCCCGCGGTTATGTGGCAGATGGGAATTTGTTAATATCCGGTTGTAGAGAACTTGACACTTGACTTAATTTAAAACGCATCAACCGCGTGTGTAGCCGTGATGGTCTCTTCTCGGCGGAGTCCGGGAAGTGAACACGGTTTTTGGGTTATGTTTGACATAAGTAGGAGTTCAGGATCACTTCTTGATCATTGCTAGTTTCACGACCGTTCCGTTGCTTCTCTTCTCGCTCTTATTTGCGTATGTTAGCCACCATACATGCTTAGTCGCTGCTGCAACCTCACCACTTTACCCCCTTCCTTACCCATTAAGCTTTGCAAGTCTGGATACCCATGGTAATGGGATTGCTGAGTCCTCGTGGCTTACAGATTACTACAACAACAGTTGCAGGTACAGGTTTTGCGATGATCATGACGCGAGAGCGATGTTTCTTGTTTTGGAGTTCTTCTTCTGCTTCTTCTTTGATCAGGGGATAGGTTCCAGGTCGGCAGCCTGGGCTAGCAGGGTGGATGTCGTTTGAGTTTCTGTTTGTGTTTCATCCGTAGTCGGATGTTGATCTTATGTATGATGTATTGAGGTATTCTTGCGGCATTTGTATGCCTTGTATGTATCCCCATCTATTATGTAATGTTGATGTAATGATATCCACCTTTCAAAAGCGTGTCGATATGCGGTTCTATCCTTGGTGGGACCTTCGAGTCTCTTTAGGATAGTATCGCATCTTGGGGCGTGACAGCTATATATTAAGAAAGATTAGTCTTGAGTCGAGGGCTTAGTTATCTTGCTATGATCTTGAGGGAAAAAAAGAAAAAAAGGGGAAAGAATAAAAATAAATAAAGAGATCATATTGATCTTATGGAGAGTAATGACTTCACATATAAAGAGTATGATGAATAAAAGTTGTTGAGAGTTGACAAACATAGTTTTGGTCATCGTTGCAATTAATAGGAAGTAATAAAGAAAGAGAGGTTTTCACATATAAATATACTATCTTGGACATCTTTTATGACTGTGAGCACTCATTAAAATATGACATGCTAAAAAGTTGATGTTGGACAAAGAAGACAACGTAATGTGCTATGTTTTCTTATATCCGAAATAAATTATATTGTCATGGATCATCCAACATGTTGAGCTTGCCTTTCCCCCTCATGCTAGCCAAATTCTCTGCACCAAGTAGAGATACTACTTGTGCTTCCAAATATCCTTAAACCCAGTTTTTCCATGAGAGAACACCATATCTACCTATGGATTGAGTAAGATCCTTGAAGTAAGTTGTCATTGCTGCAAGCAATAAAAATTGCTCTCTAAATATGTATGATCTATTAGTGTGGAGAAAATAAGCTTTATACGAGCTTGTGATATGGAAGAAATAAAAGCGACGGACTGCATAATAAAGGTCCCTATCACAAGTGGCAATATAAAGTGATGTTCTTTTGCATTAAGATTTTGTGCATCCAACCATAAAAGCACATGACAACCTCTGCTTCCCTCTGCGAAGGGCCTATCTTTTATTTTTGTCTTATACCTTATACAAGAGTCATGGTGATCTTCACCTTTCCTTTTTACACTTTATCCTTTGGCAAGCACTATGTGTTGGAAGATCCTAATATATATATCCAATTGGATGTAGGTTTTCATAAAGCATTATTGTTGACATTACCCTTGAGGTAAAAGGTTGGGAGGCAAAACTATAAGCCCCTATCTTTCTCTGTGTCTGATTAAAACTTCATACCCATAAGTATTGCGTGAGTGTTAGCAATTGTGAAAGACTAAATGATAGTTGAGTATGTGGACTTGCTGAAAAGCTCTTATATTGACTCTTTCCGATGTTATGATAAATTGCAATTGCTTCAATGACTGAAATTATAGTTTGTTAGTTTTCAATGAAGTTTCTGATTCATACTTTACATTGTGAATTGATTGTTACTTTAGCATAAGAAATCATATGACAATATATATGTTGTTGTTTCAAGAATGATCATGATGCCCTCAAGTCCATATTTTATTTTATCAACACGTCTATCTCTAAACATGTGGATATATTTTTCGATATCAGCTTCCGCTTGAGGACAAGCGAGGTCTAAGCTTGGGGGAGTTGATACGTCCATTTTGCATCATGCTTTTATATTGATATTTATTGCATGATGGGCTGTTATTACACATTATGTCACAATACTTATGCCTTTTCTCTCTTATTTTACAAGGTTTACATGAAGAGGGAGAATGCCGGCAGCTGGAATTCTGGACTGGAAAAGGAGCAAATATTAGAGACCTATTCTGCACAACTCCAAAAGTCCTGAAACTCCACGAAAGTCAGTTAAGGAATATATTAAAAATATTGGGCGAAGAAAGCACCAGAGGGGGGCCACCCACTGTCCACGAGGGTGGAGGGCGCGCCCTACCCCCTGGGCCCGCCCCCTGCCTCGTGGGCCACCCGGAAGCCCCCCAATGCCCATCTTCTGGTATAAAGTGTCTTTTGCCCTGAAAAAAAAAATCATAAGGAAGCTTTCCGGACGAAGCGCCGCCGTCTCGAGGCGGAACCTTGGCGGAACCAATCTAGGGCTCCGGCGGAGCTGTTCTGCCAGGGAAACATCCCTCCGGGAGGGGGAAATCGTCACCATCGTCATCACCATCGATCCTCTCATCGGGAGGGGGTCAATCTCCATCAACATCTTCACCAACACCATCTCCTCTAAACCCCTAGTTCATCTCTTGTATCCGATCTTTGTCTCAAAACCTCAGATTGGTACCTGTGGCTTGCTAGTAGTGTTGATTACTCCTTGTAGTTGATGCTAGTTGGTTTATTCGGTGGAAGATTATATGTTCAGATCCTTTATGCACATTAATACCCCTCTGAATATGAACATGAATATGATTTGTGAGTAGTTACGTTTGTTCCTGAGGACATGGGAGAAGTCTTGTTATAAGTAGTCATGTGAATTTGGTATTCGTTCGATATTTTGATGAGATGTATGTTGTCTTTCCTCTAGTGGTGTTATATGAACGTCGACTACATGACACTTCACCATTATTTGGGCCTAGGGGAAGGCATTGGGAAATAATAAGTAGATGATGGGTTGCTAGAGTGACAGAAGCTTAAACCCTAGTTTATGCGTTGCTTCATAAGGGGCTGATTTGGATCCATATGTTTCATGCTATGGTTAGGTTTACCTTAATTCTTCTTTCGTAGTCGCGGATGCTTGCGAGAGGGGTTAATCATAAGTGGGATGCTTCTCCATGGAAGGGCAGTACCCAAGCACCGGTCCACCCACATATCAAATTATCAAAGTAACGAACGCGAATCATATGAGCATGATGAAAACTAGCTTGACGATAATTCCCATGTGTCCTAGGAGGCGCTTTCCTTTATATAAGAGTTTGTCCAGGCTTGTCATTTTCTACAAAAAGGATTGGGCCACCTTGCTGCACCTTGTTTACTTTTGTTACTTGTTACCCGTTACGAATTACCTTGTCACAAAACTATCTGATACCGATAATTTCAATGCTTGCAGAGAATACCTTACTGAAAACTGCTTGTCATTTCCTTCTGCTCCTCGTTGGGTTCGACACTCTTACTTATCGAAAGGACTACGATAGATCCCCTATACTTGTGGGTCATTAGCTTCTACATCAACTCTATTGCCCTTCCGATGAAGCGTGAGTAGTTTACCTCAGACCTATGGGTCCATAGCTAGTAGCTAGATGGCTTCTTCTCTCTCTTTGATTCTCAATACCATGTTCTCCTCGATGTTCTTGGAGATATATCCGATGTTATCTTCTTTTGCGGTGTGTTTGCCGAGATCCGATGAATTGGGGATTTATGATCAGCTTATCTATGAATATTATTTGAATCTTCTCTGAATTCTTTTATGCATGATTTGGTATCTTTGTAATTCTCTTCGAACTATCGGTTTGTTTTGGCCAATTAGATTGGTTTTTCTTGCAATGGGAGAAGTGCTTAGCTTTGGGTTCAATCTTGCGGTGTCCTTTCCCAGTGATAGTAGGGGCAGCAAGGCATGCGTTGTATTGTTGCCATCGAGGATAAAAAGATGGGGTTTACATCATATTGCTTGAGTTTATTCCTCTACATCATGTCATCTTACTTAATGCGTTACTCTGTTCTTCATGAACTTAATACTCTAGATGCAGATAGGAGTCGGTCGTTGTGTGGAGTAATAGTAGTAGATGCAGAATCGTTTTGGTCTACTTGACACGGACGTGATGCCTATATTTCATAATCATTCCCTTAGATATCGTCATAACTTTGCACTTTTCTATCAATTTCTCGACAGTAATTTGTTCACCCACCGTATTATTTGCTCCTGCAATCGGTGTGTCACCTAGCGGTGCATCAAGGACATAATTCTTCTGTGCAGCAATGAGGATAATCCTCAGATCACGGACCAAGTCCGCATCATTGCTACTAACATCTTTCAACATAGTATTCTCTAGGAACATATCAAAATAAAACAGGGGAGCTAAACGCGAGCTATTGATCTACAACATAGATATGCTAATACTACCACGACTAAGTTCATGATAAATTAAAGTTCAATTAATCATATTACTTAAGAACTCCCACTTAGATAGACATCCCTCTAATCATCTAAGTGATCACGTGATCCAAATCAACTAAACCATGTCCGATCATCACGTGAGATGGAGTAGTTTTCAATGGTGAACATCACTATGTTGATCATATCTACTATATGATTCACGCTCGACCTTTCGGTCTCAGTGTTCCGAGGCCATATCTGCATATGCTAGGCTCGTCAAGTTTAACCCGAGTATTCTGCGTGTGCAAAAACTGGCTTGCACCCGTTGTAGATGAACGTAGAGCTTATCACACCCGATCATCACGTGGTGTCTTGGCACGACGAACTTTGGAAACGGTGCATACTCAGGGAGAACACTTTTATCTTGAAATTTAGTGAGAGATCATCTTATAATGCTACCGTCAATCAAAGCAAAATAAGATGCATAAAGGATAAACATCACATGATAAGTGATATGATATGGCCATCATCATCTTGTGCTTGTGATCTCCATCTCCAAAGCACCGTCATGATCACCATCGTCACCGGCGCGACACCTTGATCTCCATCGTAGTATCATTGCGTCTCGCCAACTATTGCTTCTACGACTATCGCTACCGCTTAGTGATAAAGTAAAGCATTACAGGGCAATTGCATTGCATACAATAAAGCGACAACCATATGGCTCCTGCCAGTTGCCGATAACTCGGTTACAAAACATGATCATCTAATACAATAAAATATAGCATCATGCCTTGACCATATCACATCACAACATGCCCTGCAAAAACAAATTAGACGTCCTCTACTTTGTTGTTGCAAGTTTTACGTGGCTGCTACGGGCTGAGCAAGAACCGTTCTTACCTACGCATCAAAACCACAATGATAGTTCGTCAAGTTTGTGCTGTTTTAACCTTCTCAAGGACCGGGCGTAGCCACACTCGGTTCAACTAAAGTTGGAGAAACTGACACCCGCCAGCCACCTGTGTGCAAAGCACATCGGTAGAACCAGTCTCGCGTAAGCGTACGCGTAATGTCGGTCCGGGCAGCTTCATCCAACAATACCGCCAAACAAAAGTATGACATGCTGGTAAGCAGTATGACTTGTATCGCCCACAACTCACTTGTGTTCTACTCGTGCATATAACATCTACGCATAAAACCAGGCTCGGATGCCATTGTTGGGGAACGTAGTAATTTCAAAAAACTTCCTACGCACACACAGGATCATGGTGATGCAGAGAACCGAGAGGGGAGAGAGTGTGTCCACGTACCCTCGTAGACCGAAAGCGGAAGAGTTAGCACAACGCGGTTGATGTAGTCGTACGTCTTCACGATCCGACCGATCCGAGTACCGAACGTACGGCACCTCCGAGTTCAGCACACGTTCAACTCGATGACGTCCCTCAAACTCTGATCCAGCCGAGCTTTGAGGGAGAGTTCCGTCAGCACGATGGCGTGGTGACGGTGTTGATGATGCTACCGATGCAGGGCTTCGCCTAAGCACCGCTACGATATGATTGAGGTGGAATATGGTGGAGGGGGCACCGCACACGGCTAAAAGATCAAGAGATCAATTGTTGTGTCTAGAGGTGCCCCCTGCCCCCGTATATCAAGGAGGGAGGGAGAGGCCGGCCCTAGAGGGGGCGCGCCAAGTGTGGGGAGTCCTACTAGGACTCCCAAGTCCTAGTAGGATTCCCCTTTCCTTTCCGGAGTAGGAGAGAAGGAAAGAGGGGGAGAGGGAGAAGGAAAAGGGGGCTGCACCCCTTGTCCAATTCGGACCAGAGGGGGGGCGCGTGCCTCTTTCCTTTTGGCCTCTCTCCTCTATTCCCGTATGGCCCAATAAGGCCCAATACTTCTCCCGGTGAATTCCCGTAACTCCCGGTACTCCGAAAATACCCGAATCACTCAGAACCTATCCGATGTCCGAATATAGTCATCTAATATATCGATCTTTACGTCTCGACCATTTCGAGACTCCTCGTCATGTCCCCGATCTCATCCGGGACTCCGAACTACCTTCGGTACATCAAAACTCATAAACTCATAATACAAATCGTCACAGAACTTTAAGCGTGCGGACCCTACGGGTTCGAGAACTATGTAGACATGACCGAGACACGTCTCCGGTCAATAACCAATAGCGGAACCTGGATGCTCATATTGGCTCCTACATATTCTATGAAGATCTTTATCGGTCAAACCGCATAACAACATACGTTGTTCCCTTTGTCATCGGTATGTTACTTGCCCGAGATTCGATCGTCGGTATCTCAATACCTAGTTCAATCTCGTTACCGGCAAGTCTCTTTACTCGTTCCATAATGCACCATCCCGCAACTAACTCATTAGTCACATTGCTTGCAAGGCTTATAGTGATGTGCATTACCGAGAGGGCTGTGACGCCCCCGATTTGACCGTACACTAATCATGCACGCAAATGTGTACGATCAAGATCAGGGACTCACGGGAAGATATCACAACACAACTCTACCACATAAATAAGTCATACAAGCATCATAATACAAGCCAGGGGCCTCGAGGGCTCGAATACAATTGCTCGATCATAGACGAGTCAGCGGAAGCAACAATATCTGAGTACAGACATAAGTTAAACAAGTTTTCCTTAAGAAGGCTAGCACAAAAGTAGCAACGATCGAAAAGGCAAGGCCTCCTGCCTGGGACCTCCTAACTCCTTCTCGAAGCCGAACTCCATGTAGAATCATCCTCGGGATCTCTAGCTCCTAGACTCCAGCATCTGGTTGCGACAACCAGGTATAGAAAGGGGAATAGAGGGAGAAAAGCAACCGTGAGTACTCATCCAAAGTACTCGCAAGCAAGGAGCTACACTACATATGCATGGGTATATGTGTAAAGGGGCATATCAGTGGACTGAACTGCAGAATGCCAGAATAAGAGGGGGATAGCTAGTCCTGTCGAAGACTATGCTTCTGGCCATCTCCATCTTGCAGCATGTAGAAGAGAGTAGATTGAAGTCCTCCAAGTAGCATCGCATAGCATAATCCTACCCGGCGATCCCCTCCTCGTCGCCCTGTTAGAGAGCGATCACCGGGTTGTATCTGGCACTTGGAAGGGTGTATTTTATTAAGTATCCAGTTCTAGTTGTCATAAGGTCAAGGTACAACTCCGGGTCGTCCTTTTACCGAGGGACACGGCTATTCGAATAGATAAACTTCCCTACAGGGGTGCACCACATAACCCAACATGCTCGATCCCATTTGGCCGGACACACTTTCCTGGGTCATGCCCGGCCTCGTAAGATCAACACGTCGCAGCCCCACCTAGGCTCAACAGAGAGGTCAGCACGCCAGTCTAAACCCTATGCGCGCAGGGGTCTGGGCCCATCGCCCATTGCACACCTGCATGTTGCGTACGCGGCCGGAAGCAGACCTAGCCCCCTTAATACAAGCGTGAGCTTACGGTCCAATGCGGCGCGCGCCACTCAGTTGCTGACGTCAAAAAGAGCTTCGGCTGATACCACGACGCCGGGATACCCATAACTACTCCCGCGTAGATGGTTAGTGCGTATAGACCAAATGGCCAGACTCAGATCAAATACCCAGAACTCGTTAAGCGTGTTATTTGAAGTAACCGCGAACGCCGACCAGGGCCAGGCCCACCTCTTTCCTGGGTGGTCTCAACCTGCCCTGTCGCTCCGCCACAAAGTAACAGTCGGGGGCCGTCAGGAACCCAGGCCCACCTCTACCGGGATGGAGCCACCTGTCCTTTCAGCCCCCTCATCAGAATCACTTGCGGGTACTCCTCAAGCCGACCCGACTTTAGTCACCACATGTGTCATGTATATAAAGTATATAGTATATACCCGTGATCACCTCCCAAAGTGATCACGGCCCAGTAGTATAGCATGGCAGACGGACAAGAGTGTAGGGCCACTGATGGAACACTAGCATCCTATACTAAGCAGTAGGATGGCAGGTAAGGGTAACAACTGTAGCAACATTGACAGACTATGCAGCAGAATAGGATTAACGAAAGTAGTAACATGCTACACTACTCTAATGCAAGCAGTAGAGAAAAGAATAGGCGATATCTGGTGATCAAGGGGGGCTTGACTGGTTGCTCTGGCAAGTAGGAGGGGTCGTCAACTCCGTAGTCGAACTGGGCAGCAGCAGCGTCGGTCTCGTAGTCTACCGGAGAGAAGAGGGGGGAAGAAACAGTAAATACAATGCAAACATAAGCATGACGATGCGTGACATGACAATGAGCGGTACTAGGTGTGCCCTAACGCGGCAGTAGGTGGTACGGGCGAAGGGGGAAACATCCGGGAAAGTATTCCCGATGTTTCGCATTTTCGGACAGATGAACCGGAGGGGAAAAGTTGCGAGTTCGATATGTTAGGGATGTGTGGAGGACGAACGGACTACGTATTCGGATTCGTCTCGTCGTTCTGAGCAACTTTCATGTACAAAGTTTTTCCATCCGAGCTACGGTTTATTTTATATTAAATTTTAAAGATTTAAATCATTTTTAGAATTTAATAAATTAATTTAATTCGAAATTTAATTAATGCATCAGCATGACGTCAGCAGTCAACGTTGACCGTTGACCTGGTCAACCTGACAGGTGGGTCCCACCTGTCAGGGGCTGTTAGCTAATTAACAGTAGTTAATTAGTTATTAGTTTAATTAATCTTAATTAGTTAATATTAACAGGATTAATTATCTTAATTAATTATCTTTATTATTTATTTATTATTTATTATTATTATTATTATTATTTTATTATTATTTTTCATTCATTTCATTTTTTTAACATTCTCGGCGTGGGCCCCGTTTGGCAGTGGCCCAAAGGGGCCTATCGGGCGCGGGTACTAGCGGGCAGTGGGCGCCCGGGCGTGCGCCCGTGGCCTCCCAGTGGGGCGTCGGCCACCACGACGGATCTGAGCGGGGTGGCACAGGCTGGAGGTGGGGGCGCGACCGGGCCGGTGCGGGGCCGCACGGCGATGCGGTGGCGGCACGACGCGGACGCGCGGCGAGCGGCACCTGTAGCGGAGCAGCAGCAGCGGGGTACACAGCGGAGGGAGAGCGGCGGCAGGGGGCTGCCAAGACGCGGCCATGGCAGGAGAGCACGGGAGGCGTCGGGGCGTGGCCAGTGACGTGTAGGGGGAGGCCGGTGCGCGAACCGGGCGCGGGGAGTGAGAGGCGACGGTGCGGGCGAGGCCATGGCGAGCGCGGCCCCGGAGCGAGGCAGGGCGCGGGAGCGGCGTCGTAGCACGCGACGAGCGGCAACGGCGCGAGGCGGCAGCGAGGCCACGGCTGGGTAGCGTGGCCGCAGATGCGATGCGGGGCGACGACGCAGGGCAGAGAGGGGAAGAGGGGGCTCACGGCGCGGTGCAGGGATCGGGGCAATGGTGCTCGTGGTGGGGGACGGGGACGACGGCGTCGACGTAGACGGGGAGGAAGACCGGCGATGGCGGCCTCCGGCGAGGTAGCGATCCGGGCGGCGTCGGTGGCGAGCGCCGAGGCGCAGTCGTGCTCGGCACGGCAAGGGGCGTCGTCAAGGGAGAGGGGACGGGGGCGCGAGGCAGAGGGCAGGGGCCGGCGAGGCGGCTCCGGGCGAGGGCTGGGGCGACTGCGTCAGGGGCGGGGCGTGCGCCCGATCCAGATCGCGCGGGGAGGGGAGAAAGGGATCGTGGGGGGGGGGGGGGCGACTGGGTAGTGGGGACGAGTGGGGAGGGAACCTGCTAGGGTTCCGGTCACCCAGGGGGTTAAGGGAGCGATGGGGGGCGGCTGGGCCTGTGGGCTGGTGGGGTGGATGCCCAGTTGGGCCAAACGGCCGAAGGGGAGGGGGAAGGCCCGGGGTTTTCTTTCTTTCCTTTTTCTTTGTTTTCTTTTTTATTTATCCTTTTCGATTTATTATAGTTTCTATTTATTTTAGTTTTAATAAAATATAAAAGTGGCACCTAACTTAGTGTTACAAATTGTGCCTTTGCCACTATTAATTTAGCTCTTCAAAATAAAATGGTTTGTAATAGTTTATTCTTTTTAAAAGCATTTAAGTAATTGTTTAGCCCCTGTTTTAATTAATTTCTTGCATCTAAACATTTATCAAAATGTGGTTTCTCCACCACAATCACCCATGATTTATTTTCTAAATTTTGAACAATTTAGTTTTCAGTTTTTAGTTTAGTTTTCTTTATTTGAAAACTTTTATTCTTTGCCTATATTTTAAATTTTAACTTGAATCGTTTTTGAACTAACTCGAGTTTATCAACAGTAACCGAGGTGACGTGGCACCATTAGTAGAGGTTTACTGTAGCTTGATTATCCGGGCGTCACAAGGGCCTGGAGATACCTCTCCGACAATCGGAGTGACAAATCCTAATCTCGAAATACGCCAACTCAACAAGTACCTTCGGAGACACCTGTAGAGCACCTTTATAATCACCCAGTTACATTGTGACGTTTGGTAGCACACAAAATGTTCCTCCGGTAAACGGGAGTTGCATAATCTCATAGTCATAGGAACATATATGAGTCAAAAGCAATAGCAACATACTAAACGATCAAGTGCTAAGCTAACGGAATGGGTCAAGTCAATCACATCATTCTCCTAATGATGTGACCCCGTTAATCAAATGACAACTCATGTCTATGGTTAGGAAACTCAACCATCTTTGATTAACGAGCTAGTCAAGTAGAGGCATAGTAGTGAAACTATGTTTGTCTATGTATTCACACATGTATTATGTTTCCAGTTAATACAATTCTATCATGAATAATAAACATTTATCATGAAATAAGGAAATAAATAATAACTTTATTATTTCCTCTAGGGCATATTTCCTTCAGTCTCCCACTTGCACTAGAGTCAATAATCTAGTTCACATCGCCATGTGATTTAACATCAATAGTTCACATCTTTATGTGGTTAACACCCATAGTTCACATCGATATGTGACCAACACCCAAATGGTTTACTAGAGTCAGTAATCTAGTTCACATCGCTATGTGATTAACACCCAAAGAGTACTAAGGTGTGATCATGTTTTGCTTGTGAGATAATTTTAGTCAACGGGTCTGTCACATTCAGATCCATAAGTATTTTGCAAATTTCTATGTCTACAATGCTCTGCACGGAGCTACTCTAGCTAATAGCTCCCACTTTCAATATGTATCCAGATTGAGACTTAGAGTCATCTGGATCTGTGTCAAAACTTGCATCGACGTAACCCTTTACGACGAACCTTTTGTCACTTCCATAATCGAGAAACATATCCTTATTCCACTAAGGATGATTTTGACCGTTGTCTAGTGATCTACTCCTAGATCACTATTGTACTCCCTTGCCAAACTCAGTGGTAGGGTATACAATAGATCTGGTACACAGCATTATACTTGATAGAACCTATGGCTGAGGCATAGGGAATGACTTTCATTCTCTTTCTATCTTCTGCTGTGGTCGGGTTTTGAGTCTTTACTGAACTTCACACCTTTGCATCATAGGAAAGAACTCCTTCTTTGACTGTTCCATCTTGAATTAATTCAAAATCATGTCAAGGTGCATACTCATTGAAAATCTTATCAAGTGTCTTGATCTATCTCTATAGATCTTGATGCTCAATATGTAAGCAGCTTCACCGAGGTCTTTCTTTGAAGAACTCCTTTCAAATACTCCTTTATGCTTTCCAGAAAATTCTACATCATTTCTGATCAACAATATGTCATTTACATATACTTATCAGAAAGGCTGTAGTGCTCCCACTCACTTTCTTGTAAATACAGGCTTCACCGCAAGTCTATATAAAACTATATGCTTTAATCAACTCATCAAAGAGTATATTCCAATTCTGAGATGCTTGCACCAGTCCATAGATGGATCGCTGGAGCTTGCACATTTTGTTAGCACCTTTAGGATCGGCAAAAACTTCTGGTTGCATCATATACAACTCTTCTTTAAGAAATCCATTAAGGAATGTAGTTTTGACATCCATTTGCCAGATTTCATAAAATGTGGCAATTTGCTAACATGATTCGGACAGACTTAAGCATCGCTACGAGTGAGAAAATCTCATCGTATTCAACACCTTGAACTTTGTCAGAAACCTTTTTCGACAAGTCTAGCTTTGTAGATAGTAACACTACTATCAGCGTCCATCTTCCTCTTGAAGATCCATTTATTTTCTATGGTCTGCTGATCATCGGGCAAGTCAACCAAAGTCCATACTTTGTTCTCATACATGGATCCCATCTCTGATTTCATGGCCTCAAGCCATTTCGTGGAATCTGGGCTCATCATCGCTTCCTCATAGTTCGTAGGTTCGTCATGGTCAAGTAACATGACCTCCAGAACAGGACTACCGTACCACTCTAGTGCGGATCTCACTCTGGTTGACCTATGAGGTTCGGTAGTAACTTGGTCTGAAGTTACATGATCATCATCATTAGCTTCCTCTCTAATTGGTGTAGGAGTCACAGGAACAGATTTCTGTGATGAACTACTTTCCAATAAGGGAGCAGGTACAGTTACCTCATCAAGTTCTACTTTCCTCCCACTCACTTCTTTTGAGAGAAACTTCTTCTCTAGAAAGGATCCATTCTTAGCAACGAATGTCTTGCCTTCAGATCTGTGATAGAAGGTGTACGCAACTGTCTCCTTTGGGTATCCTATGAAGACACATTTCTCCGATTTGGGTTTGAGCTTATCAGGATAAAACTTTTTCATATAAGCATCGCAACCCCAAACTTTAAGAAACGACAACTTTGGTTTCTTGCCAAACCACAGTTCATATGGTGTCGTCTCAACGGATTTAGATGGTGCCCTATTTAACGTGAATGCAGCTGTCTCTAATGCATAACCCCAAAACGATAGTGGTAAATCGGTAAGAGACATCATAGATTGCACTATATCCAATAAAGTACGGTTATGACATTCGGACACACCATTATGCTGTGGTGTTCCAGGTGGCACGAATTTGTGAAAGTATTCCACATTGTTTTAATTGAAGACCAAACTCGTAACCCAAATATTCGTCTCCGCGATCAGATCATAGAAACTTTATTTTCTTGTCACGATGATTTTCCACTTCACTATGAAATTCTTTGAACTTTTCAAATGTTTCAGACTTATGTTTCATCAAGTAGATATACCCATATCTGCTCAAATCATCTGCGAGGGTCAGAAAATAACGATACCCGCCGCGAGCCTCAACACTCATCGAACCATATACATTAGTATGTATTATTTCCAACAAGTTTGTTTCTAGCTCCATTGTTCCGGAGAACGGAGTCTTAGTCATCTTGCCCATGAGGCATGGTTCGCAAGCATCAAGTGATTCATAATCAAGTGATTCCAAAATCCCATCAGCATGGAGTTTCTTCATGCGCTTTACACCAATATGACCTAAACGACAGTGCCACAAATAAGTTGCACTATCATTATTAACTTTGCATCTTTTGGCTTCAATATTATGAATATGTGTATCACTATGATCGAGATCCAACAAACTATTTTTCATTGGGTGTATGACCATCGAAGGTTGTATTCATGTAAACAGAATAACAATTATTCTCTGATTTTAAATGAATAAACGTATTGCAATAAACATGATTAAATCTTATTCATGCTTAACGCAAACACCAAATAACATTTATTTAGGTTCAACACTAATCATGAAAGTATAGGTAGTGTGTGACGATGATCATATCAATCTTGGAACCACTTCCAACACACATCGTCACTTCCCCTTTAACTAGTCTCTGTTCATTCTGCAACTCCCGTTTCAAGTTACTTCTCTTAGCAACTGAACCAGTATCAAATACCGAGGGGTTGCTATAAACACTAGTAAAGTATACATCAATAACATGTATATCAAATAAAGCTTGTTCACTTTGCCATCCTTCTTATCCGCCAAATACTTGGGGTAGTTCCGCTTCCAGTGACCAGTCCCTTTGCAGTAGAAGCACTTAGTCTCAGGCTTAGGTCCAGACTTGGGCTTCTTCACTTGAGCAGCAACTTGCTTGCCGTTCTTCTTGAAGTTCCCCTTCTTCCCTTTGCCCTTTTTCTTGAAACTAGTGGTCTTGTCAACCATCAACACTTGATGCTTTTCTTGATTTCTACCTTCGTCGATTTCAGCATCACGAAGAGCTTGGGAATCATTTCCGTTATCCGTTGCATATTATAGTTCATCACGAAGTTCTAGTAACTTGGTGATAGTGACTAGAGAACTTTGTCAATTACTATCTTATCTGGAAGATTAACTCCCACTTGATTCAAGCAATTGTAGTACTCAGACAATCTGAGCACATGCTCACTGGTTGAGCTATTCTCCTCCATCTTGTAGGCAAAGTACTGTCAGAGGTCTCAAACCTCTCGACACGGGCATGAGTATGAAATACCAATTTCAACTCTTGGAACATCTTATATGCTCCGTGGAGTTCAAAACATTTTTGAAGTCCCGGTTCTAGGCCATAAAGCATGGTGCACTAAACTATCAAGTAGTCATCATACCGAGCTTTGTCAAACGTTCATAACGCCTGCATTTGCTCCTGCAATCGGTCTGTCACCTAGCGGTGCATCAAGGACATAATTATTCTATGTAGCAGTGATGATAATCCTTAGATCACGGACCAAGTCCACATCATTGCTACTAACATCTTTCAACATAGTATTCTCTAGGAACATATCAAAATAAAACAGGGGAGCTAAACGCGAGCTATTGATCTACAACATAGATATGCTAATACTACCACGACTAAGTTCATGATAAATTAAAGTTCAATTAATCATATTACTTAAGAACTCCCACTTAGATAGACATCCCTCTAATCATCTAAGTGATCACGTGATCCAAATCAACTAAAGCATGTCTGATCATCACGTGAGATGGAGTATTTTTCAATGGTGAACATCACTATGTTGATCATATCTACTATATGATTAACGCTCGACCTTTCGGTCTCAGTGCTCCGAGGCCATATCTGCATATGCTAGGCTCGTCAAGTTTTACCCGAGTATTCTGCATGTGCAAAAACTGGCTTGCACCCATTATAGATGAACGTAGAGCTTATCACACCCGATCATCACGTGGTGTCTTAGCACGACAAACTTTGGCAACGATGCATACTCAGGGAGAACACTTTTATCTTGAAATTTAGTGAAAGATCATCTTATAATGCTACCGTCAATCAAAGCAAAATAAGATGCATAAAGGATAAACATCACATGCAATCAATATAAGTGATATGATATGGCCATCATCATCTTGTGCTTGTGATCTCCATCTCCGAAGCGCCGTCATGATCACCATCGTCACCGGCCCGACACCTTGATCTCCATCGTAGCATCGTTGTCGTCTCGCCAACTATTGCTTCTACGACTATCGCTACCGCTTAGTGATAAAGTAAAGCATTACAGGGCGATTGCATTGCATACAATAAAGCGACAACCATATGGCTCCTGCCAGTTGCCGATAACTCGGTTACAAAACATGATTATCTCATACAATAAAATATAGCATCATGCCTTGACCATATCACATCACAACATGCCCTGCAAAAACAAGTTAGACGTCCTCTACTTTGTTGTTGCAAGTTTTACGTGGCTGCTACGGGCTGAGCAAGAACCGTTCTTACCTACGCATCAAAACCACAACGATAGTTCGTCAAGTTAGTGCTGATTTAACCTTCTCAAGGACCGGGCGTGGCCACACTCGGTTCAACTAAAGTTGGAGAAACTGACACCCGCCAGCCACCTGTGTGCAAAGCACGTTGGTAGAACCAGTCTCGCGTAAGCGTACGCGTAATGTCGGTCCGGGCCGCTTCATCCAACAATACCGCCGAACCAAAGTATGACATGCTGGTAAGCAGTTTGACTTGTATCGCCCACAACTCACTTGTGTTCTACTCGTGCATATAACATCTACGCATAAAACCAGGCTCGGATGCCACTGTTGGGGAACGTAGTAATTTCAAAAAATTTCCTACGCACACAAAGGATCATGGTGATGCATAGCAACGAGAGGGGAGAGAGTGTGTCCACGTACCCTCGTAGACCGAAAGCGGAAGCGTTAGCACAACACGGTTGATGTGGTCGTACGTCTTCACGGTCCGACCGATCCGAGTACCGAACGTACGGCACCTCCGAGTTCAGCACACGTTCAACTTGATGACGTCCCTCGAACTCCGATCCAGCCAAGCTTTGAGGGAGAGTTCCGTCAGCACGACGGCATGGTGATGGTGATGATGATGCTACCGATGCAGGGTTTCGCCTAAGCACCGCTACGATATGATCGAGGTGGAATATGGTGGAGGGGGGCACCGCACACGGCTAAGAGATAAAGAGATCAATCGTTGTGTCTAGAGGTGCCCCCTGCCCCCGTATATAAAGGAGGGAGGGAGAGGTCGGCCCTAGAGGGGGCGCGCCAAGTGTGGGGAGTCCTACTAGGACTCCCAAGTCCTAGTAGGATTCCCCTTGCCTTTCCGGAGTAGGAGAGAAGGAAAGAGGGGGAGAGGGAGAAGGAAAAGGGGGCTGCACCCCTTGTCCAATTCGGACCAGAGGGGGGGGGGGGTGCGCGCCTCCTTCCTTTTGGCCTCTCTCCTCTATTCCCGTATGGCCCAATAAGGCCCAATACTTCTCCCGGTGATTTCCCGTAACTCCCGGTACTGCGAAAATACCCGAATCACTCGGAACCTTTCCGATGTCCGAATATAGTCGTCCAATATATCAATCTTTACGTCTCGACCATTTCGAGACTCCTCTACATGTCCCCGATCTCATCCGGGACTCCGAACTACCTTCGGTACATCAAAACTCATAATACAAATCGTCACAGAACTTTAAGCGTGAGGACCCTACGGGTTCGAGAACTATGTAGACATGACCGAGACACGTCTCCAGTCAATAACGAATAGCGAAACCTGGATGCTCATATTGGCTCCTATATATTCTATGAAGATCTTTATCGGTCAAACCGCATAACAACATACGTTGTTCCCTTTGTCATCGGTATGTTACTTGCCCGAGATTCGATTGTCGGTATCTCAATACCTAGTTCAATCTCGTTACCGGCAAGTCTCTTTACTCGTTCCGTAATGCATCATCCCGCAACTAACTCATTAGTCACATTGCTTGCAAGGCTTATAGTGATGTGCATTACCGAGAGGGCCCAGAGATACCTCTCCGACAATCGGAGTGACAAATCCTAATCTCGAAATACGCCAACTCAACAAGTACCTTCGGAGACACCTGTAGAGCACCTTTATAATCACCCAGTTACATTGTGACATTTGGTAGCACACAAAATGTTCCTCCGGTAAACGGGAGTTGCATAATCTCATAGTCACAGGAACATGTATGAGTCATGAAGAAAGCAATAGCAACATACTAAACGATCAAGTGCTAAGCTAACGGAATGGGTCAAGTCAATCACATCATTCTCCTAATGATGTGACCCCGTTAATCAAATGACAACTCATGTTTATGGTTAGGAAACTCAACCATCTTTGATTAACGAGCTAGTCAAGTAGAGGCATAGTAGTGACACTATGTTTGTCTATCTATTCACACATGTATTATGTTTCCGGTTAATACAATTCTAGCATGAATAATAAACATTTATCATGAAATAAGGAAATAAATAATAACTTTATTATTGCCTCTAGGGCATATTTCCTTCAATCTCTGTTTTGCTGCATCACCCTTTCGTCTTGAAGGGGAAACCAACACAAGCTCAAGAAGTAGCATGAAAAATTTCTGGCGCCGCTGCCGGGGAGATCGACGCCAAATCAAGATGTACCAAGTACCCATCATAAACTCTCATCTCTTGCATTACATTATTCACCATTTGCCTCTCATTTTCCTCGCCCCCACTTGTAAAATGATTTTTGACAAGATTTGGCTTTTCTTCGCCCTCTTCCATTCGACTTCTTCGTTCGCTTTTTGTGTGCTCGTGTGTTAGATTGCTTGCTTTGTTAGGATGGCTCAAGAGAATACCAAATTGTGAGACTTCTCCAATACTAATAACAATGCTTTTATTAGTACTCTGATTGCTCCCGCTACTAGTGCGGAATCTTATGAAATTAATGCCGCTTCGCTGAATCTTGTTATGAAAGATCAATATTCCGGCCTTCCTAGTGAAGATGCCGCATCCCATCTGAATAATTTCATTGAGTTGTGTGATATGCAAAAGAAAAAAAGATGTGGATAATGATATGGTTAAATTGAAGCTATTTCCGTTCTCACTTCGAGATCGTGCTAAAAGTTGGTTTTCATCTTTGCCTAAAAATAGTATTGATTCATGGAATAAGTGTAAAGATGCTTTTATTTCCAAGTATTTTACTCCCGCTAAGATCATCCCCCTTAGGAACGATATTATGAATTTTAAGCAACTTGATCATGAACATGTTGCACAATCTTGGGAGAGGATGACATTGATGATACGAAATTACCCTACTCATGGTTTGAATTTGTGGATGATTATACAAATTTTTTATGCCTAATTGAATTTTGCTTCTAGAAATCTTTTAGATTCGGCCAAGGGAGGTACTTTTATGGAAATTACTTTGGGAGAAGCTACTAAACTCCTAGATAATATTATGGTTAATTATTCTCAATGGCACACCGAAAGATCTTCCACTAGTAAAAAAGTGCATGCGATTGAAGAGATTAATGTTTTGAGTGGAAAGATGGATGAACTTATGAAATTATGTTCTAGCAAGAGTGCTTATATTGATCCTAATGATATGCCCTTTGTCTACTTTGATAGAAAATAATAATGAATCTATGGATGTGAATTTTGTTGGTAGGACCAATTTTGGTAATAACGCGTATAGAGGTAATTTTAATCTTAGGCCGTTTCCTAGTAATTCCTCTAACAATCATGGTAATTCCTACAACAATTCTTACGGAAATTATAATAAGATGCCCTCTGATTTTGAGAATAGCGTTTCCAC
The DNA here is from genome assembly GCF_002575655.3 of Aegilops tauschii subsp. strangulata. Classification (NCBI taxonomy): domain Eukaryota; kingdom Viridiplantae; phylum Streptophyta; class Magnoliopsida; order Poales; family Poaceae; genus Aegilops; species Aegilops tauschii. The sequence goes on along the minus strand of NC_053035.3, from coordinate 201,831,516 downwards.
TATTCCAAAAACTTTATGTGATGTGCTAGGTTTCCGTGAATTTGATGATTGTTCTTTAAATTTGCATCTTGCGGATTCCACTATTAAGAAACCTATGGGAAGGATTAATGATGTTCTTATTGTTTTAAATAGGAATTATGTGCCCGTAGATTTCATTGTGCTTGATATAGATTGCAATCCTACATGTCCTATTATTCTTGGTAGACCTTTCCTTAGAACGATTGGTGCAATTATTGATATGAAAAAGGAAACATTATATTTCAATTTCCGTTAAGGAAGGGCATGGAACACTTTCCAAGAAAGAAAATTAAGTTTCCATATGAATCTATTATGATGGCTACTTATGGATTGCATACCAAAGATGACAATATCTAGATCTATTTGTGTTTTTATGCCTAGCTAAGAGCGTTCAACAATAGTGCTTGTTGGGAGGCAACCCAATTTTATTTTTGTTCTTTGCTTTTTGCTTCTGCTTTTCAATAAATAATTCATATAGCCTATAGTTAGATGTGGTTTTGTGTTTTAATTAGTGTTTGTGCCAAGTAAGACCTTTGGGATGGCTTACGATGATAGTTGATTTGATCTTGCTGAAAAATAGAAACTTTTACGCTCAGAAAAACAATTCTCATTTTTAACATAAGTGTGATAAAATACTGATTTGTTTTGCAGAAGATTAATAAACAAATTGCTTAGGTTGTCCTAATTTTTCAGATTTTTTGGAGTTACAAAAGTATTCGAGAGTTACAGATTACTACAGACTATTCTGTTTTTGAGAGATTCTGTTTTCTATGTGTTGTTTGCCTATTTTGATGAATCTATGGGTAGTATGGGAGGTATGAACCATGGAAAAGTTGGAATATAGTAGATATTACACCACTATAAATAAATAATGAGTTCACAACAGTACCAAAAGTGGTGATTTATTTTCTTATACTAACGATGCTTATGAGTTTTTCTGTTGAGTTTTGTGTTGTGAAGTTTTCAAGTTTTGGGTAAGGATTTGATGGACTATGGAATAAGGAGTGGTAAGAGCCTAAGCTTGGGGATGCCCAAGGCAACCCAAGGTAATATTCAAGGACAACCAAGAGCCTAAGCTTGGGGATGCCCCGGAAGGCGTCCCCTCTTTCATCTTCATCTATTGGTAACTTTACTCGAGGCTATATTTTTATTCACCACATGATATGTGTTTTGCTTGGAGCGTCTTGTATGATATGAGTCTTTGCTTTTTAGTTTGCCAAAATCATCCTTGCTGTACACACCTTTTGAGAGGGACATGCATGAATCGTGATTTATTAGAATACTCTATGTGCTTCACTTATATCTTTTGAGCTAGGCAATTTTGCTCTAGTGCTTCACTTATATCTTTTTAGAGCACGACGGTGGTTTTATTTTATAGAAATTATTGAACTCTCATGCTTCACTTATATTATTTTGAGAGTCTCTAAACTGCATGGTAATTTGCTTTGGTTATAAATTTAGTCCTAATATGATAGACATCTAAGAGGGGTATAATAAAAACTTTCATATAAAGTGCATTGAATACTATGAGATGTTTGATTCCATATGATTGTTTCAATGACTAATTGATTTTTGCAATAAGTATGTGAGTTCTTTATGACTAATGTTGACTCCATGGATTATACGCACTCTCACCCTTCCACCATGTAACATCCCAAATTTTCAATTTGGATGTTATACATAGATCATCATATGCATATCATATTTTTATTTGCATTTTAGTTGTGATCCTAGAAATCTTAAGCAACTCAAGGACCCACGGAGAGAGTTGGAGGTTTCACCAAATTTTCCTATTTGAATTTATTTTCAAATTTGAAAAGAGGCTCAATTTGATTTTAATATTTTCTCTCCAATTATTTCCAACAATAAAAAAATAAATGAGAGAAGATAATATGACTTCTTCAAACAGAGGAGAAATATTGGAGAAGAAATTTTAAAAATCAAATTAATTTTTATTTGTATTTGTATTTTATATTTTATTTGAATTAGAGAAAAACTTGCATTTTTGAAAATTGCATTTTAGTCCAGAAAAATGTTCATCTTGTCATAAATATTAGGGTTCGACGGCGAAAATTGTTTCTGGAATTTTTAGATTCCTTTTTATATTTTTTAGGATTTTTGTTCGCGGCGAAATTTATTTTGAAAAAAAAATCCTGGGTCGGCCCAGCCGAGCGTCGCCGCCTTCCTCGCGCGCGCGCCGCCGCGTGACCGAGCCGGACTCCGGCTGGTAGTCTGCCTCGCCGCTGCCCCGCTTGCCCCTCCCACAAGCCGGACTCTCCCCCGCTTTATATGCCGCCGCCACTGCCCCCTCTCCCTCCACCAAACCCGCAGCCCCGCCGCCGCAGCCGAGCCACCGCGCCGCCGCCCGCGTGGCCCCACCCCGCAGCCCCGCCGACACGCCGATTCGCCGGAGCCGCCGCAACCGCGGCCGTCCGGATCCGCCGCCGGTTTTTTTGTCGAAAACCGTCGAACCGGTAGAAACCGTGAAAACCCGCCCCGGTTTTTTTTCGGTTATTCGTTTAGATCGGTTTTACTTTTTTTAGGGTTCGCTAGTTAGCGAACGTTCACCCGTTTCTCTCTGTTAGCGAACATGTTCGTTCGTTAGTTTCTGTTAATGAACGTTCGTTCGTTAGGTTTTTCTTTTTAGTTTTATTTTCGGCCAGGGACCTATCCGCAAATACTTTTCTTACAGATTAGTCCCTAAACTTCAAACCCTCGTTACTTTTTGCTGGTTTGTCCAAATCCAGTGAAACCAATGCCAAAATCTCCGTCTTGTTCCCCTCTATCCAGAAAATCAACTTGAACATGGTTTTGACAATTTAAAATTTGGTTTCAAGCAGATTTGTTTTCGAACTTCTTTTGATCGTAGTTTGTGTTTCGTAGCTCCGATTCGTTTGATTCTTTTTGCAAATTGAAGCTCTTCTCTTGAACTTTATGTTTCGAACTTTTCTCTTGGTTTTACCTTGAAGTCTTATGCTTGAGTGCTTATGTATGCTATTGTTTGTTCACGATAGAGTTTCCGGAGTGCGAGGCTTGCTACTACGAATCTCTAGGGTTTTCCGATCGTCAACAAGGCAAGTAACACTTTGATCATATCCCTTATTACCCAGTTTTTATGCATTAGTTTCAACCCTCAAACATTGCATGAGTAGGATTTGATTAACATGTGGGTATTGGGAAGTAGTTGATGAGGTAGCACCTATTGTCCTATATCAAACCCTGGGTGTTTACTACGTTATGCTTATACTGCTATGCTCCTAGACGTGGTTTGGTTTTGAGAGAATTCATGGAAGATCTGAGAGATTATTGTTAACTAAGGTTTAACTTAAGGTGGCTACTTTAATACACATCTGGGTGGATTGGTTTGTGGGCACCTGGGGAATCCAGTGTTGTCCAAGGAGATCCCGGGGTACCCATGTGACCATCCTATGGTTCACCACCCAGGCTCAAAGGGATCATTATGTGATTCATGCTGGAAACTTTCGTGTGCATCCACAAGCCATTATGGTCTCTGGCATAGTTGGGTATGTTGTGTGACCTCTTACAGTGGTAGACTAGCAGATGTAGGGGATGTAGGTGGTACTGTCTACCCGTCATAACGAGCTAACGCTTCTGAAAGACTGTGTCTCGGTCATCCGTTTCTCAAACATCATGCAGTGCGAGAAATTTAACGGAGGAGATCCAGTCTTGTGGGGAAAAGTGCGCAAACCTCTGCAGAGTGTACAAACTAATCATGGTTAGCCGTGTCCCCGGTTATGGACATCTTGAGTATCTGGTGCTTGAATTATTATGTTGATCTCATCACTCTACTTAATTAATTTTGTCGGGTCGTTAACTTTTAATTGGGATTGAGTTGGGGTTACCTTCTCAATGTTTTCAACCAACTTTGTAGTTAAATAAAAATATATTCCTTCGTTGTAGGGAAAAATTAGCTTTATGCAAATGATAACCATAGAGTCTCCACCAGCCATATATGCATGTAGTGATAGCTGTTATTTGTTCATTGCTCTATAGTGTTATCTTGCCAGCATATTCGATGTGCTGGCCTATACAGGCTGCAACGTATTATGTTGCAGAGTTTCAGACGAAGAGTAAGGTGCGCTAGGTCGTTGTCATGCACTCAGTTTTGCCGTGGAGTTGGATGGACTCTTCTAAGTTTGAAGCTTCCACTGTTATCTTATTTAGATGGCCTTCAGCCATATTATTGTATTAAGTTCTCTTTTGAGACATTCGATGTAATAAGTGTGTGATTGAACTCTGTTATAAATCCTTGAGTACTGTGTGTGTCAGCAATACCGATCCAGGGATGACACTTAAGCACAGAGACTTGACCGTCTGAGGTCGGGTCGCTACAAGATGGTATCAGAGCACACACTGGCTGTAGGACACGACCATTAGGACAAGCCACAAGATACTCTTCTCTACTCATTTCTGACTCTTCTCCATTTTCTACTCTATAGATGGCGGACCCAAGGAACAAGTTCACTCAACCAGATGATGACACCCCTTTTGGACGACACTTGAGGGAAGTCACTAGGTACCTGAGCATCGGAATACCAAGTTTCACCGGGACCTACACGGCCACTCTACCTGAAGAAGAGCGCTGGATGATTCGAGTTCATGTTCCAGGAAGGACGATCGCACCAGTTATTGAGCCCATAGAGTTTTCTTTTGATGCACCAACCTGGAGTCTAGGAAAGAGCATGGCCGCCCACATTGCCATGGGGCGCGTCGGCGAGGTGTACAATAAGGAGCTTAAGGACACCATTTACCAGATATGTGGACGCCGAGATGAGGAATGGGGGATGATTTGCACTAGGAAGGATAGATCCATTGCAGCCTACATCCAGGAGTTAAATCAGCACATTCGTCGCCAGGAGAACCAGATGTGCACCAGCATGGTAGACATGAAGAAGGTGATGAGCCAGAACATGGAGCTAGAAGAGGAACTCAAGTCTACACGCGATGGATATAAAGAAGAAATTGCAGTACTACTAGAGAAGAATGGAGACCTAAAGAAGAAGCTAGGAATATTCATGGGAGATCCCAAACCCAAGGAGGACAACCACCCTGAAGACTACATCATAATCGACAACACCGACTCCGACCCCGATAGTGATGATGATTATGAAGACGAAGCTGGAGCAGATATCATGGAGTCTTCCACCGATCAAAATTTCTAGTCGACCACCAAATTATTAGTAGTATTCCCCCATGTATATAGTAATAGTCTGAGCCTTTTGTAATGGTAGCTTAGATCGATTGTATGATCTTGTTTGAATTGAATGGTGTGAAATGAATGTGTTTGTCACATGTGCATGTGCATATGGGTAGTGAATTTCCCTTTAGACCTCACTCTATTCTGTTCTCACCCCTCTAAACCTATCAGATGCCTCCGAGATGTGACCCCGGATTTGTCTTCCCACCGGAGCTCACTCAGTTGATCCAACAGCAGAATGCCTTGATGCAGCTGCTAGTCCAGAACCAAGGCAACAACAACAACAACCCACCGCCACCACCTCCAGTTGACAACTTAGCCCGTTTTCTGAGGTTGGATCCGCCGGTGTTCTCTAGTAGCACCGAGCCGGTTGTTGCTGATGACTGGCTCCGCAAGATTGGAAGGGAGCTGACCACCGCAGGTTGCACAGATGCCGAGAAGGTGCGTTTTGCCGCACACCAACTGGATGGACCCGCAGCCTCATGGGGGGAGAACTATACAACCACTTTCGCCGTGGCTAATGTCACTTGGGATCAGTTTCAGCATGCTTTCCGCACTGCACATGTGTCAGCTGGAGCCATGAGTATGAAGAAGTGTGAGTTTCGCAACTTACGCCAGGTGTCGTGGATTTGTCACGGCAGATGTCCTATTGTGAGGACTTGGTCGTGAGGCCAACACATCTATGTGGTAGCTTGAGAGGGGTTGATCGGAATCGAGAGACGCAACGTAAGACAAGGGTTTAGACAGCTTCGGGCCCCGGGAAACATCATCCGGTAATAACCCTACATGCTGTTTGTGGCTAAGTCTCATTATCATCACGAGGGAGTCGCCGTAAACCGGCTCTCCTAGTTGTGTCTAACCTTAACGATTATTTTCTTCCTCTCCTCTTGGGGTGCCCTGCCCCTCCTTATATAAGTTGAAGGGGCGGGTTACATGTAGAGTCCAACTCGGACTTAAGACTTAACTATTCTGACTTCTCTTCACGGGCTTCTCTCCATGGGCTTCTTAACATTTTGGCCTTATTAACCCCAGGCGACTCTGTCACAGTCTGACTTAAACATCTGGCTTAAACAATCTGCCGGCTTAATATCTTGCTTAACTGTCTGGCTTAACTGTCTGCCGGCTTACCATGCTTAAGTGTCGTCGCCGGCTTACCATGCTTAATTGCCTGTCAGCTTACCCTGCTTAACTATCCGTCAGCTTACCCTGCTTAACTGTCTCCGCCGGCTTACCCAGCTTAAACAATCTGCCGGGTCACCAATGAAACACCAAGTCCCAACCGGGTCATATCTCCGGCCGGGTCATACCGCGGGGTATATCCCCAACATTAGCCCCTAGTTTAATTTGGATTCATCCATGTTAAACTGATCCTGTAAACAAAACACAAGAACAATTTTAACAGGTTATGCTCCGGGTTAAATATTCTTGTAAGCCGGCACCTGATCATCCTTAACTCCTTGTTATTTCCTTCTTCGAAAATCCGAGTCAATAAGCCAACTTCATAATCAATTTGCTGACGTTGGTTTCTCACAGAGAAAGATCGTGAAGAATAATTCATTTGACTCATCTCCCAATGCTTAAAAATATTGGTCTTGAAATACTCATGCGACCTTCAACCGGCTTAAAGACGGAAAAACTTGCCGGGTTATAAATAGATGATGCCAAGTCATAATTGTTGCTGATGCCGAGTCAAAACTGAAATTTTTGAAGATTTATCTCCCTCATATCCATATTACCTGTAGCCCCCAAGTCTTAAGAGGAGAACATAGTGATAGCTTAAGGCTTGTTTCAATATAAATGTTGCAGCCTTGAAGAAATCCAGATTGTTCATCCCAGTCACTAGTCAAAACTGAATATTCCACATATGTAGTCCCCAAGTGCTGGGTTGTTATGCTTGCAGCAACCTGGGACTTGTAATTGCCTGATGCCCATAAAAACTTCCACCAGTGTAGCCCCCAAGGGCTGGATCATTATGCAATAATGAGCAAGGACTTTATATATAATTCATTGAAAATAACATCATATGATGTACCCCACCATCGGGCTTGAACCCACGTCCATAAGGTTAAGATCCTTATACTCTACCAACTGAGTAGCGGACCTTTCAATTAATGGATTAAGACTTGTGTACCTTGAATTTTTGACAGGAGCAATTGGTAGCCCCCAAGGGCCGGGTCATTACAATGTGATGAGTCGGGTCTTCAATAAAGTGAGCAAAAAATGACTTTGCATTAGTCCCCAAGTGCCATGGTGCATGCTGGCAGTGACATGGGGCTTGTATATTTGATGTAATCTCAATTTGAATAATGTAGCCCCCAAGTGCCGGGTCATAAGCCTGCAGCGACTCGGGACTACTCCTTGCACTGTAGAACAAATTATATCCATTGATAAAATAATAGCCATTGCGCTGAAGTGACTTTGAAAACCTCAATCATAATATTGGTTATTGATAACCATAATAAAAATCCAGCCATGTTGGCTATTAAAGATTTGAATAATATAACCCAATGATTTATAAGCGCATGATTCCAATGGCGCAATCCAAATATATACTGGCGACTTTATAGTCGAAAGCCAGGCCGGGTTAATAAATATTGGATATTATCTTATCTCATACTGGCGACTTATGGTCAAAAGCCAGGCCGGGTTAATGAACACCGGTTAATGTCATATATGACTCATAAGGCATTATAAGTCTGATTGGTTTGCAACCGTGTATTACTTTGTCACAGAAGAAAGAAAATCAAAAAAGAGTTCAAAACAACACAACAAAAAACCAAGGCTTTCATAGGCCGCCAAGCCAAAATATCTTCTTCAATGAAACTAGCATTAGCCACTGGAAGGTACGCGCTTTCGGTGAGCCAGCCCTCATTTACCCAATCGACATTTTAACCCAGATAAGTTTAGTTCTTATTTAAAGATAGACTTATCGGGAGTACGCGGGGTTAGAGAAGCATCGTGCATCCCAGGCCGATTTATCCAAGTTTCAAGGAAGGCGGCTTTATCAGCCTGAGCTTCTCCTTGCTATCCGTAAGCCGTGCCCTCTCATGACAAACTGGCGTTTTAACCTTAACGAGTTCAGGGTCTTTTAAAAGATTGATTGTTAAGAGTTCGGCGGGTCAATCAGGATTACCTGATGGAGAAGCATCTGGCATACAGGTAGGATAACCCGGGGTTTTAGGTGAATACACCTGGCTTCCAAGCCTGGCTTTTAAGCCTATTACAAGGGTTATACAAACTCTTTGTTCTTTAGAACAAGGAGCCCCCAAGCAATATTTTTGAGCTGTGCTCAGCGGGTACCTATGTTTGAGTTGTGCCTTTGCAACAAATTCTCTTTGGTCCCTTTAATTTTTCCTGAGAACTCGAACTTTTGCGAGAGATAATATTCTTCTTGAGCCGGAATTTTAACCCGGATATTTGAGAGCTTCAGAGCTTTGTAGGAGATATATTTCCCTTGAACCGGATTGTAAACCGGATATTGAGAGCTTCAGTAAGACTGACGTCCCTTGAGCCAGATTTTAAACCGGATATTTGAGAGCTTCAACGCTTTATGGGAGAGAGATGTCTCTTGAACCGGATTTTGAACCGGAATCCTTCCTGATGACCCGGAAACTTCTTCATTGAGCCAGGATTTTGTAATTGTCATATACTTTTTAAGCCAGAAATTTTCTGACGGCCTTTAAATTTTCATCAATATATCAGTAGCCTCCGGGACCAGGTTATCTTTACCTCCATCGTCCTGGGGTTCTCAAATTTTCTGAAACTGGCAAGATTTGCTGAGTCATGTCATCGTAGCCCCCGAGTCTTAAGACGACTTGAGGAGTTGTCTTGAGATTCTCCGTATTTGACCATAGCAGAAGGTATATATCATTGGTGTTGATAATGCGATGTGAATCCACAAAAGGTTGAGGTGACTGCGGCGGGTTATAAATGATCCCGTATGAGCCGTGTCAGCAACTCGGCCAATGGTTCCTCCCAACTGGCTGTTTGAAGTTAACCAAACTGTAGTGGCGGCGACTTGTGCACATGTCCATTGAGCCATCCAGCGCAGACGGTGGCTGATGATAATTTGCCTCCAATTTTTTGGAAGAAAACCGGGCTACCCAAGTAGTGACTTTCTCATACTCAATAAACAGCTCATGCAGACAGGTGCGGCCCGGTGTGTTGATGTAGACCAGACCGCAAGGGCGGCAGCGTAAGCACTTCCGTTGAGCACGGCAGCACAGATAAATGTTAGTGCAAAATGATGATGCTATGCACCCCATATCCGCGATATAACTCCACTTCGGCGGTGAATAATTGTCCTGATGTATTTGGATGACAGATGATCTTGTTGTCTCTGCCATGATCATGGAACAAAAAATATTAAAGGGAAAATAGTTGTTCTCGGAGGAATTTTAAGGTACATTGAAAAAAATAAATAAGGTGGATAGCACCTGATATTTTCCTGGGACGTCGAGCCAGCCGTGTATGTCGTTGGTTTTCGAACTGGTCCGAATTTTACTGCTTCCACAATTTTTTCAGCACCTGACCACTTTGACTTTTCTTCTGTTGTTTCCATCAGCGTAGGTGCGTAGGAAGGGAGCAGCCTGCAGGGCCAGGGCGGCCGGTTTAGCACCTGTTGGCTGGCACAGGGCATTTCACCGGAGGCCTGAGGCGACGGGGAGGAGCCAGCGCAGTGGCTGATCTCGGAAGCGGGCAGGGCGCCTCGAGGTGGCTCGGAACGAAGCGACGCAAGGTGACCTGCGGGGTAGTGGCCTGCGGAAGTGAAGAGGCCGGGGCGACTCATCGGGCGCGCCGGCCGGCGGCTCAACGCGATGAAGTAGGGCAGCACGGTGTTGACGCAACGCTGGGGAAGCGACGCAGAGAGACGACTCGTAGCAAGGCGGGCCCGCAGCGGCGCTAATACCTTTGGAGGCGGCCGGTGATTCGGCGGAGCGAAGCGGGAGGCCGGGCCGGCGGGTCCTTCACTATCAAGGCGGCTCATGGCAGATCCCCGGGCGCAACGGCAACAGCGAGGCGGGTCGCAGTCACACGCCGGAGGCACCGGCTTGAGGCCGCGTCTGCAGGGGTCCCGGCAATGGCGGGTTAAGACGCGGGAGTTGTGGGGCCGCAGGCAGCCCGTCAGCAACAGCTTGAAAGCGGGGCCGCAGAGGCGAAGTGGAGGTGCCCCGGCAACGAACGGCTCGGGGCCGGCGACGGCTCAAGGCGGGACCGACTCGGAGGGAGATGATGAAGTCCGGCGGGGGAGATAGCGACTTGGCACAGTGAGCCGGCACGGGGAGGAGACGAGGCGTGACGCAGCTGCGGTGGCGTGAGGCAGTGCATGGGCCACGGCGGCTCAGCAGCGATGGGGCGGACCCACTCAGAGACAAGGAGAGGCCACGGCGGCTCCGCGAGGTGAAACCATTGTGATGGCTTGGAGGCGAGGCCGGTGAGACATGTCGGTGGCTGAGGAAACAACAGCGGCTCAGCACATCACGAGGTGGTAGTGGGCGGCAGCGACTTGGCCGTGATGACTCGGAGCAACCACTCCAGGAGGCGGCTCATGGCGAGGGTACGGAGGTGGCCGGGCGGCTCATTGCAACAGAGGCGACCGGGCGGCCCAAGGCGGAGCTACTCACGGCACGGCCGGAGAGGCGCTGGTGGTTCGAACAACGAGGGCGCGACAGCTGTGACCGACCCAGAGGTGATGGGAGGCTGTGGCGGCCCGCCGAAGGCGGCGCAAGGCCGCGCGGAGGCGAAGAGCACTGCGGCGGCTCGGTCATCGCAGAAAACAGAGCGCGGTCTGGGTGGCTCAAGGCCTGCATAGGCGACTCGCAGCTCGCGGCGGAGACCAAGGCCGTGGAGTCAATGCGGCTCTGGATGTAGGTGGTTTGGTGGCGGTCGGCAGTTGAGGCATGCTGTTGACTTGGGGTAGCTGAAGCAGGGAAGTTCAACGGCGACTCTCCAGCGGCAGCCTGACGCAGAACGGTCCGGAGGGCGACCGGGCAGCTCACGGCGTTGTGCGGAAGTGAAGGCCAAGGCGACAGCAAAGGCGGACGACCGTGAGGCCGTGTGGGCGGCTGCAGAGCAGCGGCGGAGGCGGCTCATCTCCGGCGGAGGCAGGACGACCGTGGCCTTGGCAGCAACGACGGACGCCGGCGGCTTTATCGTACGACCACGGGGACCGGGCACGGCAATGGAGGTGGCTACTCGAGCCCGGCCACAGCAGAGACGACGAGACACCGGGGCGGCTCGGAGGCACCGGCGACTTGGATGGCCGCGTGGCGGTTCTTAATGGATATGATTTGTAGCGGCGGCTCAAGGCCGCAGTGGCATGGCGGCTCACGGAAGGGTGAGACGGCGGCGGAGACACGAGGCGCCGGGCGGCCCAACGAGGCAGTTTAGGCAGGCGGCGGCTCGGCTCTGCTACGGCTAAGGGGGGGGGCACTCGCGGCACGGTAGAAGAGGTGCCGGCGAGTCGAAGGGCGCGACAGCGACGACCGGCTCAGAGGCGATGGGAGGCCGTAGCGGCTCGGAACAGGCGGGCGGCTCGATGCGAGGGCGCAGGTGACGGACGAGTCCGGGTCATGGCCGGCTCTGTTTCCGAGTAGTGGGATGTTTACAAGTGGAGGCGACCGCAGCTCGGAGTAGTCGAGCGCAACCGCAGCGGAGACGGGCAGCCGCTGGAGAGACGGCCAGCAGCAGGAGGCGGCTCTGGGCGACGAGGCGGAGCCACGCTTCGATTGACAAATCCACGTCCACCTCCTCCAAGGCGTGGCCCTTTCCTGTATTTTTTTAGAAGTACGTCAGCACCTGGTTGATTTGATTCGGCGGAGCCACGACGGCTCAATGGTGGAATCCGGGGGTAAGGAAGAGCAGGCATGGCCGTCGAATCTGAGTCCAGCGGTAGTTAGGGACTGATTCCGGGTCATTGACTGTTCGTGTTGCTTTTGGTTTGACTGTAATTTGACGGATTACTCATCCGATGGCAGTGGCTCAATACCAACCCTAATTTCTTTCGAACCTTAACTGGATCTTCATCCGAAAAATTGCAAACTTCTCAATCCCTCGAGAGATCCCTCCAAGAACTCAACACCACCGTTGCCGGCCCCACGGTGGGCGTCAACTGTCGTGGATTTGTCACGGCAGATGTCCTAGTGTGAGGACTTAGTCGTGAGGCCAACGCATCTATGTGGTAGCTTGAGAGGGATTGATCGGAATCGAGAGACGCAACGTAAGACAAGGGTTTAGACAGCTTCGGTCCCCGGGAAACATCATCCGGTAATAACCCTACATGTTGTTTGTGGCTAAGTCTCATTATCATCACGAGGGAGTCGCCGTAAACCGGCTCTCCTAGTTGTGTCTAACCTTAACGATTATTTCCTTCCTCTCCTCTTGGGGTGCCCTGCCCCTCCTTATATTAGTTGAAGGGGCGGGTTACATGTAGAGTCCAACTTGGACTTAAGACTTAACTATTCTGACTTCTCTTCACGGGCTTCTCTCCATGGGCTTATTAACGTTTTGGGCTTATTAACGTTTTAGGCTTATTAACCCCAGGTGACTCTGTCACAGTCCGACTTAAAAATCTGGCTTAAACAATCTGCCGGCTTAATATCTTGCTTATCTATCTCGCTTAACTGTCTGGCTTAATTGTCTTTCTTAACTATCTGCCGGCTTACCATGCTTAAGTGTCGTCGCAGGCTTACCATGCTTAACTGTCTGTCAGCTTATCCTGCTTAACTGTCCGTCAGCTTACCCTGCTTAATTGTCTCCGCCGGCTTACCCAACTTAAACAATCTGCCGGGTCACCAATGAAACACCAAGTCCCGACCGGGTCATATCTCCGGCCGGGTCATACCGCGGGGTATATCCCCGACACCAGGGAAATCATACTGTGGCACAATACGTGGATGAGTTTAGTAAGTTAGCTCGTTATGCCCCAGATGATGTGGCCACAGATGCCGCGAAGCAGGAGAAGTTTATGGAAGGGCTGAATGATGAGCTGAGTATGCAGTTGATGGTGGCAACATTCACTAACTACCAGGAGTTGGTAGACAGGGTCCTCATGATTGAAGGCAAGCAGCAGCAGATAGAGAGCCGCAAAAGGAAGTATGGACAGGGGAAGTACAACTCTGGAGCTCAGCAGAAGCCTCGTTTTACCCCAAACTCAGGAGGACATACCCATCATAACCATGGAGGCCATACTCATAATGGAGGAAGTTCACATAACCATAGTGGCCCCAAGAATGGAAATTGGAATGGAGGAAACAATGATCAGAACCGTTCCAACCCAGCAACACCCGCCAAGAAGGATCTGAGTCACGTTACCTGTTACAAGTGCGGGAAGACTGGACACTACGCCAATGATTGTTCTGAGTTGAAGAATGGCAATGGAAATGGAAGCTCTGGAAAGAAGCCCAATCCTTTCACCAGACGTCAGGTGAACCACATCAACGTGGAGGAAGTTGAAGAACAGCCTGACACAGTGATTGGTAAGTTTTTAATTAAGTCATTTACCTCTCTAGTGCCGCGCAACTTTTGCCAGTACCATACACCCACCATATACCTTCCTCAAAACAGCCACCATACCTACCTATAATGGCATTTCCATAGCCATTCCGAGATATATTGCCATGCAACTTTCCACCGTTCCGTTTATTATGACATGCTTCATCATAGTCATATTGCTTTGCATGATCATGTAGTTGACATCGTATTTGTGGCAAAGACACCGTTCATAATTCTTTGATACATGTCACTCTTGATTCATTGCACATCCCGGTACACCGCCGGAGGCATTCATATAGAGTCATATTTTATTCTAAGTACCGAGTTGTAATTGTTGAGTTGTAAGTAAATAAAAGTGTGATGATCCTAATTATTAGAGCATTGTCCCATGTGAGGAAAGGATGATGGAGACTATGATTCCCCCAAAAGTCGGGGTGAGACTCCGGACGAAAAAAAAGATGCCAAAAAAATGAGAGAAGGCCCAAAAAATGAGAGAAAAGAGAGAAGGGGCAATGTTACTATCCTTTTACCACACTTGTGCTTCAAAGTAGCACCGTGATCTTCATGATAGAGAGTCTCCTATGTTGTCACTTTCATATACTAGTGGGAATTTTTCATTATAGAACTTGGCTTGTATATTCCAATGATGGGCTTCCTCAAACTGCCCTTGGTCTTCGTGAGCAAGCAAGTTGGATGCACACCCACTTAGTTTCTTTTTGAGCTTTCATAAACTTATAGCTCTAGTGCATCCGTTACATGGCAATCCCTACTCACTCATATTGATATCTATTGATGGGCATCTACATAGCCCGTTGATACGCCTAGTTGATGTGAGACTATCTCCTTCTTTTTGTCTTCTCCACAACCACCATATTCTATTCCACCTATAGTGCTATGTCCATGGCTCACGCTCATGTATTGCGTGAAAGTTGAAAATATTGAGAACATCAAAAGTATGAAACAATTGCTTGGCTTGTCATCGGGGTTGTGCATGATTTGAATATTTTGTGTGATGAAGATGGAGCATAGCCAAACTATATGATTTTGTAGGGATAAGTTTTCTTTGGCCATGTTATTTTGAGAAGACATAATTGCCTTGTTAGTATGCTTGAAGTATTATTGTTTTTATGTCAATATTAAACTTTTGTTTTGAATATTATGGATTTGAACATTCATGCCACAATAAAGAAAAATTACATGGATAAATATGTTAGGTAGCATTCCACATAAATAAATCTTATTTTATCAATTACCTACTCGAGGACGAACAAGAATTAAGCTTGGGGATGCTTGATACGTCTCCAACGTATCTATAATTTTTGATTGTTCCATGCTATTATAATATCTGTTTTGGATGTTTTATATACATTAATATGCTATTTTATATTATTTTTGGGGCTAACCTATTAACCTAGAGCCCAGTGCCAGTTTTCGTTTTTTCTCTTGTTTTTGTGTTTCGCAGAAAAGGAATACCAAATGGAGTCCAAACGGAATAAAACCTTCGCGATGATTTTTCTTGGACCAGAAGACACCCCAGAGACTTGGAGATCAAGTCGGAAGAGCCACGAGGCGGCCACAAGGGGGAGGGCGCGCCCCTACCTTGTTGGCCCCTCGTCACTCCCCTGACCTAATTCTTCGGCCTATATATTCACATATTTTCCCAAACCACCAGAAGTATCCACAAAAACACTTTTCCACCGCCGCAACCTTCTGTTCCCATGAGATCCCATCTATGGGCCTTTTCCGGCATCCTACCGGAGGGGGATTCGATCACGGAGGGCTTCTACATCAACTCTTTTTCCCTTCCGATGAAGCGTGAGTATTTTACCTCACACCTACGGGTCCATAGCTAGTAGCTAGACGACTTCTTCTCTCTCTTTGATTCTCAATACCATGTTCTCCTCGATGTTCTTGGAGATCTATCCGATGTAATCTTCTTTTGCGGTGTGTTTGTCGAGATCTGGTGAATTGTGGATTTATGATCAGGTTATCTATGAATATTATTTGAATCTTCTCTGAATTCTTTTATGCATGATTTGGTATCTTTGTAATTCTCTTCGAACTATCGGTTTGGTTTGCCCAACTAGATTGGTTTTTCTTGCTTTGGGAGAAGTGCTTAGCTTTGGGTTCAATCTTGCGGTGTCCTTTCCCAGTGACAGTAGGGGCTACAAGGCACATATTGAATTGTTGCCATCGACGATAAAAATGTGGGGTTTACATCATATTGCTTAGTTTATTCCTCTACATCATGTCATCTTATCTTAATGTGTTACTCTGTTCTTCATGAACTTAATACTCTAGATGCAGGTAGGAGTCGGTCGATGTGTGGAGTAATAGTAGTAGATGCAGGATCGTTTCGGTCTACTTGACACAGACGTGATGCCTATATTTCATAATCATTACCTTAGATATCGTCATAACTTTGCGCTTTTCTATCAATTGCTCGACACTAATTTGTTCACCCACCGTATTATTTGCTATCTTGAGAGAAGCCTCTAGTGAAAGCTATGCCCCCCGGGTCTATTTTCCATCACATAAGTTTCCGATCTACTATTTTCCATCATATTAGTTTCCGATCTACTATTTTGCAATCTTTTACTTTCCGATCTATAAACCAAAAAACCCAAAAATATTTACTTTATCGTTTGTTTAGTTTCATCTATCTCTATTAGATCTCACTTTTGCAAGTAACCGTGAAGGGATTGACAATCCCTTTATCGCGTTGGGTGCAAGTTGTTTGATTGTTTGTGCAGGTATTGGTGATTTGTGCATTGTCTCCTACTGGATTGATACCTTGGTTCTCAAACTGAGGGAAATACTTATCTCTACTTTGCTTCATCACCCTTTCCTCTTCAAGGGAAAAACCAACGCAAGATCAAGAAGTAGCACGGAGCATATGAGATGTTCCAAGAGCTAAAATTGATATTTCAAGCAAATGCCCGGGTTTGGAGATATGAAGTCTCCAACAAGTTCTATAGCTGTAAGATGAAGGAGAACAGTTCTGTCAGTGAACACATACTTAGAATGTCTGGGTACCACAACCACTTGACTCAGCTGGGAATTGAGCTCCCAGATGAGTGTGTTATTGATAGAGTTCTTCAATCACTGCCACCAAGCTATAAAGGCTCTGTGATTAACTATAATATGCAAGGGATGACGAAAACGATTCCCGAGCTCTTCGCGATGCTGAAATTGGCGGAGGTAGAAATCAAGAAAAAGCATCAAGTGTTGATCGTTAACAAGACCACCAGTTTCAAGAAAAAGAGAAAGGGGAAGAAAGGGAACTTCAAGAAGAATGGCAAGCAAGTTGCCGCTCCCGTAAAGAAGCCCAAAGCTGGACCCAAGCCTGAGACTGAGTGCTTCTACTGCAAGGGTAATGGTCACTGGAAGCGGAACTGCCCCAAATATTTGGCGGATAAGAAGGATGGCAAAGTGAACAAAGGTATATTTGATATACAAGTTATTGATGTTTTCCTTACTAATGCTCGTAGCAGCGCCGATGTATTTGATACTGGTTTGATTTATCATATTTGTAACTCGAAACAAGAGTTCCGGAATAAACGAAGATTGGCTAAGGACGAGGTGAGGGTGCACGTCGGGAATGGTTCCAAGGTCGATGTGATCGCCGTCAGCATGCTACCTCTACATCTACTTTCGGGATTAGTTTTAGACCTCAATAATTGTTATTTGCTGCCAACGTTGAGCATGAACACTATATCTGGATCTTGTTTATAGTGAGACGGTTATTCATTTAAGTCAAAGAATAATGATTGTTCTATTTATATGAGTAATATATTTTATGGTCATGCACCTTTGATGAATGGTCTATTCTTATTGAATCTTGATCGTAGTGATACACATATTCATAATATTGATGCCAAAAGATGCAAAGTTGATAATGATAGTGCAACATACTTGTGGCACTGCCGTTTAGGTCATATTGGTGTAAATCACATGAAGAAACTCCATGCGGATGGACTTTTGGAATCACTTTATTATGGATCATTTGATACTTGAGAACCATGCCTCATGGGCAAGATGACTAAAACTCCGTTCTCCGAAACAATGGAGCGAGCTAATGACTTATTGGAAATAATACATACCGATGTATGCGGTCCGATGAGTGTTGAGTCATGTGGCGGGTATCGTTATTTTCTAACCTTTACATATGATTTGAGTAGGTATGGGTATATCTACTTAATGAAACACAAATCTGAAACATTTGAAAAGTTCAAAGAATTTCAGAGTGTTGTAGAGAATCATCGTAACAAGAAAATAAAGTTTCTACTATCTGATCGTGGAGGTGAATATTTGAGTTACGAGTTTGGCCTTCATTTAAAACATTTGGAATTATTTCGCAACTCACGCCACCTGGAACACCACAGTGTAATGGTGTGTCTGAATGTCGTAACCATACTTTATTAGATATGGTGCGTTCTATGATGTCTCTTACCGATTTGCCTTCATCGTTTTGGGGTTATGCATTAGAGACAGCCGCATTCATGTTAAATAGGGCACCGTCTTAATCCGTTGAGACGACACCGTATGAACTATGGTTTGGAAAGAAACCTAAGCTGCCATTTCTTAAAGTTTGGGGATGCGATGCTTATGTCAAGAGGCTTCAACCTGATAAGCTCGAACCCAAATCGGAGAAGTGCGCCTTCATAGGATACCCTAAGGAAACTTTTGGGCATCCGCTCGCCGACAGGCTGAAGCTGCGGAGGAAGTGCGAGCGGAACATGACCCGCTCGCCTCCTTGCGGCACCGGCGAGATTTCCTTCTCCGGCGGCATGCGCACCTTGACGAAGCCCGTGCCGGGCAGTCGACGTGTGGCCCGGAGGAAGGTGAGGTAGTCGTCGATCACCACCGAGCCATCCCAGTCCCCTCCCTTCTCGCGTGCCATGGAATCCAAGCGGGATCAAGCGAGAAGCTTGGGGCGAAGGAGCCTAACGGCGGCAAGCTGCGGCGGCGCCTCGGCGGAGCACAGAAGTGTGGCAGCAGCAAGGGGAGGAAGAAGATGAAAATGGCGAAGGGAGAGGAGGGCGCGCGTGCTCCGCCGCTCCCCCTCCTCCCCCTACTTATAGCCCTTGGGCTACGAAGCCGAGGGGGCGGGACATGGGATCGTGGGATTAACTGAGCCCACGACCCCACGACCCCACGATTATTACGCGAGTTACTGCGTGCAGTAACTCCGCGCGGAATCGCAACTGTTTGCCTCGACCGCGGCGGATCCGCCCGCGCGCCGAGGCCCGGTAGTGGCGGCCCCAGCCTGCTATCGTGTCCCGTCATGCGCATGGGTTGGTAGGCTGGCCCGGCTGGCTGGCGCCGGGTGGCGTGCTTACAGCGGGCGGCGGGCCTAGAGGCTTAGCAAGCACGCCACCTGGTTCCCGCCTTAGCATTTCGAAATCATCACACGAAGCCGCCTGGTCACGTTCGACTCCCAACAGGCGGTGCACAAGGAGACGGACGAAGCACTCAGCAAGAACACTCGGAGAAGGAAACTGCTGAGGCCTCTCGACTTATCAGCCGCGACGCCTCACCAGCTTCGGGGACTACTATCGGAGTAATGGGCCACGGGAAGCCTAACCCGAGTCCCTGAGCATTTCAAGACATTGGGCCGACTGCGCCCCTCAAGCATCAAGGATGAAGCGCCGCCTTCTGGGGGCCGGCTGGCTCAAGCGGCTAGCTGCCAGAAGACAGCCAAGCTCCAAGAGACGGCCCGAAGACGGGCCGACTCCTAGCAGGCGGCCTCCAGAGAGGCCGGCTCCTAGCAGGCGGCCCACAACGCCTTCAAAGCCTGTGCCCCCATTAAGAAGACAAGACAGGATGTGGCTACAGTGCAGCCCATCACCCCCGTATCAAAGGCAAGGCGCGACCACAGTGCCCCGTACAGGCGGAGATCTTCACACGGCGTGGCACTGTTGCCACTCCACCCTCGACGTCATCCCTGACAGGTGGAACCCTGTTCCCACGACGGCCTGTCAGTACGGCCTGCAGACGGTAGGCCCTACCAGGCAGCGAGAGCCCGGAAGGCGGGTGAGCCTGGCCAGTCAGACTCGAGGGAGGCCGGCCTCTTGCAGACGGCCTACTCTTCCCTCGGAGTCCGCGCGCCATTAACCAGACGAGACACAGTGTGGCTACAGTGATCTCCCACCAGACGGCGGGACTGTAGCCACGCCTCCCCCGACCAAGCATGCGTCATTACCGTTGCGGCTACAGTAACAAGCAGCCGGCCAGACCCGCAAGCGGTGGAGGCAGCCTGTCGGCTGCATACCGGACCAGTCGGCAAGGCCCACCAGGCGGCGGGCCCCAGCAGCCGGCGGAGAAGCCGGCGACCAGAGACATTGACAACCGGGTCCTATACTTGGCCAGATTACCATTGTACCCTTGGGGGGTAGGCCTATATAAACCCCCCAGGGCACCCATGCAAAGGGTTCCCAAGCGGTTAGACCTAGACTCACACATAGAAAGAGGAGAGAGCAAGCCCTGCCTTCTTCTACCTCTAGCAAACAGCTCGAGGAGCACCATTGTACTCACTAGTGCCTTAGTGATCATGCGGAGACCCCGCAGAGCAGGACTAGGGGTGTTATCTCCGAGGAGAGACACGAACCTGGGTAAAGTGTGCCGTCGTTCGTGTCTACACCTCATCCTGCTTCCAGGCACCGGCGACGTTCTACTCGCTCCCACCATTATAAGCCATCCTTTGGCATATGTCGCACCCAACCCCCGACAACGACGAACCTATGAACTATGAAGAAGCTATGATGAGCCGAGATTCTGATAAATGGCTTGAGCCCATGAAATCTGAGATATGATCCATGTATGAGAACAAAGTGTGGACTTTGGTGGACTTGCCCGATGACCGGCAAGCCATTGAGAATAAATGGATCTTCAAGAAGAAGGCATACGCTGATGGTAATGTCACTGTCTACAAAGCTCGACTTGTCACAAAAGGTTTTTGACAAGTTCAAGGGGTTGACTATGATGAGACTTTCTCACCCGTAGCGATGCTTAAGTCTATCCGAATCATGTTAGCAATTGCCGCATTTTATGATTATGAAATTTGGCAAATGGACATCAAAACTGCATTCCTTAATGAATTTCTTAAAGAAGAGTTGTATATGATGCAACTAGAAGTTTTTGTCGATCCTAAAGGTGCTCACAAAGTGTGCAAGGTCCATCGATCCATCTATGGACTGGTGCAAGCATCTCGGAGTTGGAATATACGCTTTGATGATGTGATCAAAGCATATGGTTTTATACAAACTTATGGTGAAGCCTGTATTTACAAGAAAGTGAGTGGGAGCTCTATAGCATTTCTTATATTATATGTGGATGACATATTGTTGATTGGAAATGATATAGAATTTCTAGATAGCATAAAAGGATACTTGAATAAGATTTTTTCAATGGAAGACCTCGGTGAAGCTACTTACATATTGAGCATCAAGATCTATAGGGATAGATCGAGACGCTTAATAGGACTTTCACAAAGCACATACCTTGGCAAAATTTTGAAGAAGTTCAAAATGGATCAGTCAAAGAAAGGGTTCTTGCCTGAGTTACAAGGTGTGAAGTTGAGTAAGACTCAAAGCCCGACCATGGCAGAAGATAGAGAGAGAATGAAAGTCATTCCCTTCAGCCATAGGTTCTATAAAGTATGCCATGCTGTGTAGCAGACCTGTGTGCCTTGCCATGAGTTTGGCAAGGGGGTACAATAGTGATCGAGGTGTGGATCACTGGACAACAGTCAAAATTATCCTTAGTGTAAGTGCATCTAGTGCCACCCCTAGTTGGTTTTGGAGTATTGACGACAAATTTCGTTGAGGGACTAATGTGTTTGTGAGAATTGCAGGATAACACAGGTAGTAGTCCCTTATTGATTTGGTTTTCTGCCAGAGATGACCCCTAAAAATGTGTGAAGACATTGAAGACAATGGTGGTTCGTGAAGACATTCGCGATGAAGATAATGACATGTGAAGACATTCACTTGAAGACTATGGAGTGCGAAGACATAGTTGTATTGTAGTTTCCTATTCTTCTTTATTGAGTCATAGGAACCACCGTACTTTTAGGTGGGGTCCAAGTGAACAAAGTTAGAGTGACTGATGTGATGCTGAACCAAAATCCTATGTCTTCGAGTGAAGACAATGAGAGCAAATCCTATCCATAGTTGGATGAGTTAGCTTTGCTTGTAGTCCAAGCCAAGTTGTCGCGTGTGTTTGAAATCCGACCGTTGGACATGTGTCGGTTCCTTAGTGACCCAGGGTCATTTCGGACATATCATGCCGGGTTGCCTCTTGGCTATAAATAGCCCACCCCCTACACCATAAATTGGTGGCTGCTCATAGTTAGTGCACGACTTTTGTCGTTTGAGAGCAACCCACCTCTGAAGCCTTTGAGAGAGATCCTTGCGAGGACAAAGCCCAAAACACCCAGAGCCAAAGAGTGTTAGCAAACACTGAAGTCTTTCTATCCACGTGACCTGAAGACTTGTTACACTTGAGGACTGTGAAACCTCCAGCCGGTTAGGCATCACGTTCTGAGCATCCAAGAGCCATTGTGGATCGCCGGCGAACGAAGTCTGTGAAGGTTTGGAAGTCTACCTTGAAGACATACGAGAGTGATTGGGCGAAGACTGGGTGTCCTTAGCTTGAGGGGAATAAGGTGAAGATGCAGTCTTCTGAGTTCAATCTCAACCTCCCTAACCAAACGTACAGTTGTCACAGCAACTGGAACTGGTCTACCAAATCCTTGTCTTCACCAAGCAACTGGTTCTATCCCCTACTTCCTTTACTTTTCAGTTTGTCTTCATGAAGTCATTGCTTGCTTGTCTGATCTAATTGACTTCACTTTGTGAAGACTGTTACCTGTTTGGCTTCATACCATCTTCCATTCCGATCCATACTACCTAGCTGCTGATAGTCATTGTACTTTCACAATATTGCTTGCTTGACTATGGCTTGTCTAGTGTAGTCTATCTTCCGCTGCATATCAATAGGTTCATTTCATATGTTTGTCTTCAAAGACCTCATGCTTTGAGGACTTTCATAAAAATCGCCTATTCACCCCCTCTAGTCGATAACTTGCACTTTCACTTAGTTATCTAAGAGGACTAAGGAAATGTTTCTCAGTTATGGAGGTGATAAAGAGTTCATCGTAAAGGGTTACGTCGATGCAAGTGTTGACACCGATTTGGATGACTCCGAGTCTTAATCTAGATACATATTGAAAGTGGGAGCAATTAGCTAGAGTAGCTCCATGCAGAGCATTTAGACATAGAAATTTACAAAATACATACGTATCTAAATATGGCAGACCTGTTGACTAAACCTCTCTCACAAGCAAAACATGATCACACCCTAGTAAACTCTTTGGGTGTTAGTCACATGGCAATGTGAACTATGGGTGTTAATCACATGACGATGTGAACTAGATTATTGACTCTAGTGCAAGTGGGAGACTGATGGAAATATGTCGTAGAGTCAATAATAAAGTTGTTATTATTATATTTCCTTATTCATGATAAAGGTTTATTATTCATGCTAGAATTGTATTGACCGAAAAGTTAAATACATGTGTGAATTCATAAACAAATACCGTGTCCCTAGTGAGCCTCTACTAGACTAGCTCGTTGATCAAATATGGTTAATGTTTCCTAACCATAGACATGAGTTGTCATTTGATAGCGGGATAACATCATTAGGAGAATGATGTGATGGACAAGACCCATCCGTTAGCTTAGCATATGATCGTTCAGTTTATTGCTACTGCTTTCTTAATGTCAAATACATATTCCTTCGACCATGAGATCATGCAACTCCTGGATACCAGAGTAATGCCTTGTGTGCTATCAAACATCACAATGTAACTGGGTGATCATAAAGATGCTCTACAGGTATCTCCGAAGTTGTCTGTTGAGTTGGCATGGATCGAGATTGGGATTTGTCACTCCATGTATCGGAGAGGTATCTCTGGGCCTCCCGGTTATACAACATCACAAGAAGCTTGCAAGCTAGGTGAGTAAAGGAGTTTGTTACAAGATAATGTATTACATAACGAGTAAAGAGCCTTGCCGGTAACGAGATTGAACTAGGTATGAAGATACCGACGATCGAATCTCGGGCCAATAGACTTACGAGAGTGATTGGGCGAGGACTGGGTGTCCTTGGCTCAAGGGGAATAAGGTGAAGACGCGGTCTTCTGAGTTTAGTCTCAGCCTCCCTAACCAGACGTATAGTTGTCACAGCAACTAGAACTCGTCTACCAAATCCTTGTCTTCACCAAGCAACTGGTTCTATCCCCTACTTCCTTTACTTTTCAGTTTGTCTTCATGAAGTCATTGCTTACTTGTCTGATCTAATTGACTTCATTGTGTGAAGACTATTACCTGTTTGACTTCATACCGTCTTCCATTCCGATCCATACTACCTAGCTGCTGATAGTCTTTGTACTTTCACAATATTGCTTGCTTGACTATGGCTTGTCTAGTGTAGTCTATCTTCCGCTGCATATCAATAGGTTCATTTCATCTGTTTGTCTTCAAAGACCTCGTGCTTTGAGGACTTCCATAAAAATGGCCTATTCACCCCGCCTCTAGTCGATAACTAGCACTTTCATTTGGTATCAGAGCAAGGTGCTCCCTTTTTCTGTGTGATTCGGTTTAACCACCTGGAGTTTTAGCTATGTTGAATGCATGGATAATCAAGGCTCCGCTGCATGCCCAGTCTTCGATGACACTAATTACCCCTACTGGAGGAATAAGATGCGCATGCACCTTGAAGATATTGATGTTGACCTCTGGTATGTCATCAAGAAAGGCGTTCCCAAGGTCGGTGAAGGTGTCACTGCTGCTGATGTCAAGAGCTTCGCTCAACTGGACTCGACCACCAAGAACATCATCCGTGATCATCTGACCAAAGGACAGTATGGCCGTGCGAGTGCACTGGAAACTGCAAAGCTAGTTTGGGACTGGCTGTCCAAGGTCAACGAAGGTGTCTCAACTCAAAGAGACTCAAGGATTGATGTTCTTCGCAATCTCTTCAACTGCTTCAAGATAAACGACAATGAGAATGTCCAGCTCACATTTGATCGCCTCACTGATATCACAAATGAGCTTCGTGCTCTTGGCGCCACTGAGGTCACCAAGCACGAAATCGTGAAGAAGCTTCTGAGATCACTTGACAACTCATTTGACACCCTAGCCCTAATGATATAGGAACGCCCTGACTTCAAAGATCTCGATCTGTCTGACATACTTTAGAGGCTCAACACACATGAGTTCCAGCTATCCGAGAAGAGAGACATCTATGGCCCCAACTATGGCCGAACTCGTGCTCTGAAGGCAAAGGCCGTTTCCTCATCTAGTTCCAATGATCTTGAAGACATTGGAAAGGAGCTAGCTATGCTCGTGAAGAAGTTCCAGAAGTTCTCCAAAAAGAATTACTTCGGAAAGTCTTCAAGATCTAGCTCAAGAAATGATGAGGCTTCCTCTCGTGACCACAAGAAGAGAACATGCCACAAATGCAAGAAGCCAGGCCACTACATCTCTGAGTGTCCTCAATGGGACAAGGAATCTAAGAAGAAGAAGAAGAGCAAGGAATATGATTCTGATGACAAGAAGAAGAAGAAATCCTCAAAGTCTTCTTCAAAGTCTTCATCAAAGTCTTCATCTCATAAGAAGAGCTCATCCAGCAAGGCTCGTGCATTCGTTCGCAAGGAAATGGATTCAGAGGAGGAGTCTGCTTCTGAGGAGGCAGAGGTGGAGTCTGAGGAGGAGTTTGATTCAGGCGTGGCAAGCCTGGCTCTAGCTTCGGCATTCGTCGCCAAGTCCATCTTCAACACTAAAGATAACGGTCACGTCGCCAACACTGAAGCCGATGATGAGGACGACTCTGCTCCGACCTACTGCTTCATGGCACGAGGTGCTAAGGTAAACTCACGTGATGCTTACTTTCAAACATCCAGTGAAGATGACTCTGAATGTGAATCCAAACCTAGCTACAAGACTCTGGCTAAAATTGCAACTGAACAACAAACTGCTATGGAACATATTCAAAAGTTGCTAGAAAAAAGTGATGACTCGTTGGACGCGGAAATGAATCGAACTCAGTCCTTAATTGAAGACATTAAAAATCTTCATGTTAAGTACGAGGAACTTGAAAGTCATCACGAAATACTCTCCGCTACTCATGAGAAGGTTTCCTATGATTATCTTCAAAGGAAGCAAGAACTTGAGAATCTGAGAGCGTCTCATAAAGATCTTCAAAAAGAGAACGGTTCACTTTGCGCTCAATAGATCAGTTCCGTGCAAGAAGACTTTCTGCCACCATGTTTAAAATGTCTTGAGCATGATAATGTTGTCTCTATTGCTGAATGTTCTACTGCTGCTAATGTTGCAATATCTTCAACTACTGATGTGGTGACTAACCCCTCATCTTTTGCTAATGAGAATGCTAGGTTGAAGACATTTCTTGAAACTGGCATGTACAAAAGCCTCAAAGGGCATCAGAAACTATGTGATGTCCTCAAGAAATAGATTTTGAATCGAAACCATAGGAAAGCGGGTGTTGGGTTCGAGAGGAAAATGAATGTCGATGGTTCGTACTGGAAGCCTGAGCAGTACCCCAAAACCACATGGGTTGCTGCGAAGGGCCCTTCAGTGGACCCATCTACCTTATCTGGCTTCACTTGTGCTAACCCCATTATCATTGATGAATCCTTTGACGCCAATTATAAGCTGTTTAAGAATCAAAATGGTGAAATGGTTGCCAGGTTTATTGGTACTAACTACATGAATGGACCACCTTTGAAGAAGATCTGGGTGCCCAAAAGTTGTCTTGAGAAGCTTCCTGCGAATGTCATCATGACACCACCTGGGAAGAAGACAAACCCCAGACCAAAGGCTTCATATGGTGCAAAGGCTTCATACAGACAAAGGACCTCACAAGGTACCCTAACGTCAATGTTTTGCAGGGAAACCATACTCAGACTTATGAATATGAGCGCTTTTCCTCAAACCGCTATGTTCATAAAACAAAGAACTTTTATGCCTATTCTTATGAGTATTATTCACCTCCTGCAAGGCTATTTGCTAGGGCTCCAAAGCCAAAGTTCTCAGATGCTGCACTTAGACTCATTGCTTCTAAGCCACCCCTGAAGATTTGGGTGGTTAAGAAGAATTAACTTTCTTTTGCAGGGAAAGGTCTCCAGCCGGAAATCAAAGGCTTCAAGCGCTAATGCCCGGGACCTAAAACATCTTGTGGGACGCAATATAAAGTGCCAAAATAGTCTTACTACGTATTTCGTCCCATGATTTCTTGACAAACACCCTATCTACCCTAACAAGGATATGAAGTTTGATAGTATGCTTGTTCGTCAAATGTTTATGCTTCACACTTCTCTTTGTGAAGCCTATCCCCCTAACTGCACTGTAGGGTACGGCTCCGAAGGATATTGAATGGATTATGGAGAGTGGATGCACTAACCACATGGCTGGTGATCGAAGTATTCTTATGGATT
The DNA here is from genome assembly GCF_002575655.3 of Aegilops tauschii subsp. strangulata. Classification (NCBI taxonomy): domain Eukaryota; kingdom Viridiplantae; phylum Streptophyta; class Magnoliopsida; order Poales; family Poaceae; genus Aegilops; species Aegilops tauschii. Next base: position 201,804,265 of record NC_053035.3, on the reverse strand, counting down.
CAACCCTACGTCTGTCTGACAAGAGTCAGACACTGGTAAAAGCAAGGTATTGGGCCTAGGTAGAGTTGCAATCTCAAAGGATCAGCACATGGATAAAGTGATGCTTGTTGAATCCCTTAGTTTCAACTTAATGTTTGTCTCAATGCTTTGTGACATTTGGAAAATATCGTTGCCTTGTGCTTATGGAATCTGACAAATCTCTAGTCTTCGAAGGGTATCGAAGAGACGATTTGTATATGGTAGATTTCTCTGCACGACCACAACTGGCCGTATGTCTTCTAGCAAAAGCTTCAGAGTGTTGGCTCTGGCATCGGAGGCTAGGGCATGCGGGCATGAGGAACTTGCACATTCTTGTGAAGAAGAAGCATATCATAGGCATCGAGGGTGTCAAGTTCAAGAAGGATCATCTGTGTGGTGCCTGTGAAGGCGGGAAGATGACAAGGGCAAAGCATCCCTCAAAGACAATCATGACGACAACACGCTCCTTCGAGCTACTTCACAGGGACTTATTTGGCCCTACTCATTAGTCTACCCTTACTACCACTACCTGCCTCTATGGCTTTGTTATTGTTGATGATTACTCAAGATACACATGGGTGCACATAATTATCTACAAGACTGAAGTGCAGGATGTCTTCAGACGATTCGCCAATCGTGACATGACCAACTATGGCATCAAGATCAAGCACATCAGAAGTGACAATGGCACAGAGTTCAAGAACACCGGCCTCGACACTTATCTTGATACATTGGGCATCACACATGAGTTCTATGCTCCATACACACCTCAGCATAATGGCATCGTGGAGCACAAGAACAGAACCCTCATTGAGATGGGACGTATGATGCTTGATGAGTACAAGACTCCAAGAAAATTCTGGTCTGAAGCCATTGATACTACTTGCCACATCATCAACCATGTTTATCTTCATAAGTTCCTAAAGAAGACATCCTATGAGCTCTTGACTGGTAAGAAGCCAAATGTCAGCTATTTCAGAGTCTTTGGTGCTAGGTGTTGGATCAAGGATCCACATCACACTTCAAAATTTGCACCGAAAGCACATGAAGGTTTTATGCTTGGTTACGGAAAGGATTCACACTCCTACAAAGTCTTCAACCTCTTTCACTATAAAGTGGTTGAAACTGTGGATGTGTGGTTCGATGAGACTAATGGCTCGCAAAGAGAGCACGTGCCAAATGTGCTAGATGAAGCTACACCAAGTGAATCTATCAACCTAATGGGTACTTGAGAGATCATACCTACCGAGGAACAGGCTGAAGAGGAAATCATCATTTCTACACCTAATCAGCATGAAGACATTGCTCAACCTGAAGCCAATGCTGAAGATGAAGACAATGATCAGCAAGGGCAAAATCTTCGTCCAGTACATCCTCGTGTTGCAAATGAAGTCTAGATTGAGAAGATAATTGATAGTATCAATGCACCTGGTCCACTCACTCGTTCAAGAGCAACATAGCTAGCAAATTTCTGTGGGCACTTTGCATGTGTCTCTACATCTGAACCCAAGAAAGTTGATGAAGCCTTCATGGAACCTGAATGGATTCAAGCCATGCAACAAGAGCTTCAACAGTTTGAGCCGAATAATGTATGGGAGCTAGTAAAGCGTCCTGATCCTCGCAAGCACAATATCATCGGCACCAAATGGATCTATCGCAACAAACAAGATGAACATGGTCAAGTGGTCAGAAACAAGGCTCGTCTCATTGCTCAAGGTTACACACAAGTGGAAGGGATTGACTTCGATGAAACCTTTGCTCCTGTGGCTAGGCTTGAAGTCATTCGCATACTGCTAGCTTATGCTAACCACAACAACATTCTTCTGTACCAAATGGATGTAAAGAGTGCCTTCCTCAACGGCAAAATAGAAGAAGTGTATGTTGCACAACCGCCTGGTTTTGAAGACCCAAAGCATCCTGAAATGGTGTACAAGCTCAACAAGGCACTGTATGGCCTCAAACAAGCACCTCGTGCTTGGTATGAGACACTCAAAGACTTCCTAAAGAGCAAAGGCTTCAAACCTGGTTCTCTAGATCCCACTCTCTTCATGAAGACATATGATGGTGAACTGTTTGTATGCCAAATCTATGTGGATGCCATTATCTTCGGCTGCACTGACAAGAGATACAGTGATGAGTTTGGGCATATAATGCAAGAACAATGTCAGATGTCCATGATGGGTGAGCTGAAGTTCTTCCTTGGTCTTCAAATCCGTCAGCAGAGAAATGGCATCTTCATATCACAATAGAAGTACCTCAAAGATTGCCCGAAGAAGTTTCGAATGCAAGACTACAAAGGGTACACGACGCCAATGCCAACCAAAGGCCAATTGGGCCCCGACGACAATGGTAAAGAGTTCGATCAAAAGGTATACTGCTCAATGATTGGTTCTTTACTTTACTTATGTGCATCTAGGCCTGATATAATGCTTAACATTTGCATGTGTGCCCGTTTCCAAGCGGCACCAAAGGAATTGCATCACTTAGCAGTGAAGCGAATTCTTCGATATATGGCTCACACCCCAACACTAGGATTATGGTATCCAAAGGGCTCAGAGTTTGATCTAGTTGGATTCTCAGATGCTGATTATGCTGGTGACAAGGTTGATCGCAAGTCCACATCAGGCACATGTCACTTTCTTGTACGATCTCTTGTTTGTTGGTCTTCAAAGAAGCAGAACTGTGTATCATTCTCCACTGCAGAATCTGAATACATTGCTATCGGATCTTGCTGCGCTCAGCTTCTCTGGATGAAGCAAACTCTCAAGGACTATGGCTTCAACATGAAGCATGTGCCACTCTACTGCGACAATGAGAGCGCCATCAAGATTGCTCACAACCCAGTTCAGCACTCAAAGACAAAGCACATTCAAATCCATCATCATTTTCTCAGGGATCATGTGTTGAAGGAAGACATTGATATCATGCACGTCAACACTGAAGAGCAATTGGCAGATATATTCACAAAGCCCTTGGACGAGAAAAGGTTTTGCAAGCTGCGGTGTGAGCTAAATATCTTAGAATCCTCAAATGTCCTGTGAATGGACACACATCCTAACGCTTATGCATGTTGATGACTTAGATGTGCAACACATGAAGTAACGTATATCTTCAATTCATGAAGACTTACCCTCTAAGTGCGAATACATTAATGTGGAATTTGACTTCGGAGCGCCACGATAATTGTGCATCGTGTCTGGGTCCAATAGTTCCTATACGGTGGGTAATGCCACCACCAAACTTTCTCGAAGATTTTCATTTGGCGTCATGATTGCATTATCTTCATATTTGGTTTGTCTTCAACATTGATTTGACTTCAAATTTTATCTCCGCTATGCTGATTTGGTCTTTTCTGATATATGTGTGTGTGTGTGTGTGTGTGTGTGTGTGTGTGTGTGTTTTGTCCTCTACAACATTCACTTATAGTTATGTCTTCAAACTTGCCATTTTCTGAACTAAGTGAATGTGATCGGACCCTAACCCCTTCTATGCTTCTTCCTCATATTCTTTCTGTCTAGTCATATGCATTCTGTTGACACGTGTCGAATGTCTTCACTGCGTCCTTGTCAGCTGAAGATACAGAGACACACATTTAAAACTGTTTTTAATGCCATATCTCTTTTGCCTGAATACCGGAGAAGCCGGAACGACCACCCGACAAACCAGGCGCGTGTGGGAACATGGATCAACTCTCAATAAGTTGCATGCACGCCACGTGTCCACCAGATGTGAACCGCCAGGGGCACCTGCGTAATTGTGCAGCGCAGCCCTTCACCTTATAAATACTCACCCGCACGGTCATTATCTCCTATGCCACCTCGCCATCTCGCTCAAACCCTAGTGCCACCGGTAGCTCAAGTCGACGCCGGAGACGAAGCGCTTAGCTGCCGCGACCTCTTCGACGCTGTCTCCACGCCGACCGCGGACCTCGTCTTCTCCGCCGCCGCCGTAGGTGTCTTCCGCTGTCAAGTTAGGGCTCAGGAGATTGGACTGTTCGGCATCCGTTCCGCCTCGTCTAGCAGTTCTTCGAGCGGTAAATAAACTCGCTTGTTTACCGTTTTTTCGATCTGTTGAATCCGTCCACTTCACCTAAAAGTGGTTTTCAAACTTCCAAATATAGATCTTTCTGTTTCTGCATCTCATAACTTGCAAGTATATTCACTTATGCCTCACAACTAGTTAGATTCCTCACTTGTACTTATTCATGGATTCGTACCCATCTGGAACCAACTCACTTCAAATAAGTGAATGTCTTCGCACTATGAGGTCAACGTCTTCAAACTGATTTATCTTCAAAATCTTCTGAGAATGCATGTGACCTCTTCCCCTTCCCTTGCATCTCTAATGTTGTCACAGTTACATGTCCATGGGAGAATCCCTTGGTTCTCATAGTCTGCATTCATTTGCAGAATACTTATAGCATCACATTGAATCTCCTGAAGCTAGTTCTTGTCTGACCAGTCGTCGGAAGCCATTCAATGTATTGAAGCCTTTCAGTCTGAGTATAATGGCAACTGAAAAATTTGCAAGGAAGGGTGGCAGGCAATGCCGTGGCAATACTGCCTTGGATCTGCCTCCAGATCTCTATGAACTATTCAAATCTGATCCTGAAGAAAACTACAATTAGCGCAAGTCCAGAATCTAATGGATCAGAAGATATTGGGCAGAGCAATGGTTCAAGTATAACTTCGTCACTCCTGAGTATGCTAAGAAGAATGCTATCAAGCGCCCGTGGGGCGATATTCTTTACAAGAAACTGCAACCTCAGACGAAGCCTGAAGCTATTGCTCAAGGTTTCTATCCTTGCATGGTCCAAGGACCTCAAACCGACAATGCCGACCCATCATCTCTTCGATGGTGTCGTGACGATGATCTATTCAAGCGCAACTATCAATTTGCAAAGGAGTCTGCTGCTAAGAACAAAAAGGCATTCAGACTCAACTTCAACCCCGGTCCATCTGCTCCAAGGCCTGATGGCACTCGTGAAGCTAATCCAAATGTCATCGGCCCCTTCAATGGCTTCGATGGGCTTCTCTCCCATATCGTAGCTCAAAGGGCCACAGTTGATCAATCTGCTGATGACGCAGACTCTGAGGATGCTCCTGTGCCCCCCAAGCAGAAGAAGAAGACAAAAGCTTCAAAGCCCGCTACTGCTCCTAAAGCTTCTACAATGAAGCCATTGAAAACCGCACCTCCTGAATCCAGTGTGCAGTCTGAAGATCTATCTCGCGTCTCCAAGAAGACCAAAAAGCCCATGAAGATTTCTAGGCATGGCCTTACTCCTGCTGCCATTCTGCGCAATGAGGACAACACCATTGATCTGTCAAGTGATGAAGATCTCACAGATGATGCTCCGGAAATGTTGATCAAGAGCAAACAAAAGGCTGAGATCTTCCAAGATCTTCCTCTGTTTGATGCTGATATACTCAATAACTTCATAGGTGAATGGTTTGAAGACCAAAGCATCAACATTGATGATCTGCAGCTGCCAGTGGACATCAACGTCACATTTCAAGGAGCCATTGCCAATGAACTTGCCATAGCTCAGAAAATTGTTGAGCTGAAAAACAAGATTGACTATGAGAAGGCAGAGTTCAAGAATCACATGGCCAAGCTCAGTGTTGCTGATGTGCAAAACTCCAAGCAAATGATGAATCACCTCAAGGCCCAGTTCAACAAAAAGCGTGAAGAAGGCAAAGTCTCACGTGAGCGCATGAAGTATTATGCGCAGAAGTGTGTGCAAGCACGCAATGAGGCTGTGAAGAGAAAGGCACTTGGGCATCCTGGCATCGACCCCAAGATGGCTGCCAAGAAGAAGAAGAAGTATGCTGAAGCTAAACCAGAAGCTTCAAGGTAGGGCCAACCAAGCATTGTCTTCCTTGCCAACATGACTGGCTCGAAGCCAAAGGTCCCCTCAGCAGCTTCAGAGCAAAAGAAGACAAGGCAAGCTGAGGCTGAAGCCAGGAAGAGGAAGCATCATGACACCTCTTATGCTGCTCCATCCAAGAAAAAGTTGAAGACAAAGGCTTCCAAGTCTTCAAGAAGAGAGCATGCTGCTACCCAAGAGCCCCTGAATGTTGAACCAATCTCTGTTGCTCTACCTACCTCCACCAACCGTGAGCACCTCCTTGTGATCCATGAGCCTGCTTCCACAGAGGCTCTAGAAAGTGAAGAGATTCCAGCTGCCGACTCCAACGTAGCTGAAGACATTGGTCATGAGGACCGTGTTGAAGATGATGAAGTCCTTCCTCAGCTTGAGCCCAAATCGGTATCATCGCCTGCTCTTACGAGCAGTGAACTCATAAGCATTGGCCGTCCCTTGACACCAACTGCTCAAGATGATTTATGGGCTGAGAAACGACCAAACACCCCCCCTTAATGATGATGATGGGATCCCCCATACTCCACCAGCTTAAGTCACCACTCCGGTGCTTGATGATGATTACATGGAACAGAGCACTCCCTCACTAAAGGTGCCGTCCGCATTTCGCACGCTTCGCAAAGGCCTCAGGCCCCAAGTCTCCATGTCAAGCATTCCAGAAGAGGATGTGCTGCAGCAAACCAGCTCAGTAGCACGTCAAATGTTCCCTGAAGCCATCCCTTCTGCGTCTGCTCATGAGTCTGTAGCCAAAGCTGCTGAAGACATTCCGGCTGCATCAGCCGATGAAGGAAAAGAAGAAGAAAGAGATGTTATTCCCCTTGCTAGTGATCCAGTCGTCCATTAAGAGAATATGATCGTGCCAGATCCTCCAGTCGTTGAAGATATGGAGGTTGAAACCAATGAGGCTGCCACCACTGAAGCCAATGATGTAGTCATGGCTGAAGACAGTGTGGAGCCCGAATCCAATGCCACCCCTAAAGACAATATCCAGCTAACCACCTCTGACGTAGCCATTCCTCCACCAAGGCCTCACACAATGGAACGCGTTTACAACCGTGGTGGTGAGATTGTGACTGTCAGATGGCCTATTGTGGTTCCACCCACTGCTCCCGGCCCTCAATATGATTATCATGTGGAGCAAAGTCCTCAAACTCAGAAGGCAAAGCCAAGATTGCCAAGGCTTCCCAGTGCTGCAACAACCCAAGGCTCCTTTAGTGTGCTCAGCTTCAGAGAGCACACCACATTCTTCGACAGCGCCAAGAACCCCTACAAGAAGCCCAAGATCTCCTCTGACAGGTTTTGGAGCCATCAGCAACGAAGCTACTACTCATGCATTCTATACAACCAAGACCAGATTTTTCCACATAAGCGTCTGGATTGTGATGCCATTGCTGGGCTGCCATGCCTTGAAGAGGCTCTTGACTGCTTCAGAGATGTTGGGCTGCTGCCATTTTTAACTGACAAAGAGCACTGGTACAAAGAGCTTCTGCTGTAGTTTTATGCCACATTGCACATCCGAGGCTACAACAGGGATCCAAAGACTTGGATCCTTGAGTGGATGACAGGTGACGTCCATCATGAAGCCAAAGATCAGGACATCATTGAGCTGACTTCCCTGCCCACTCCTGTGAGTTGTTTGAACCAGGTTGTCAGCTTCATCAAAATGAACTGCAAAGCATCTTTCAGAAGCCAGAGCCAAATATGAGCCAGATGTTAAGCATGATGAAGCCTTTGCCCCATGACGCTGAATACCCCAAGGAGTTCTTTGTCAAGGACCATGAGTACTTTCCCCGCACAATATATCACATTCTGAGGCGTACTCTATGGCCTATCAAAGGCAACTCTTCTGATGCCAAACTCGAAGGCGCCATGAAGACATTGGTCTTCTATATCATCAATGGCATCAAATTCAATATGCAAGATTTCTTTATCCGCCAGCTTGCAGCTTCTGGCATTGATCTCTTTGGACTAAAGTTCTATGCTCCCTGGGTTATGCGCTTGATTAAGCTTCATTCCACTATCAACTATCAACCTTCAACTCGCAACCATGTTGTATTGTTGCGTGATGTTGACATGTCTCATGAAGCCATCTACCCCGAGCCTGCTAAGAAGCCACTCCACTTGCAAAATGCAGAACATCACAGCTTCACTCAGCCAATTGAAGGCATTCTTGTGCCGAATTCTGCTACTCCTACTTATCCTCTGGCTGGCAACTTGCGTCTGCCACATCGTGCCAACACTGAAGCCACAACCAGTACAATTGCTCAAAGGCCTCAGAAGTGTCCCCGTGTCCTGAACGACCGAGAGCTTCTTGTATCCCTACATCAGAAACATGATAGGCATCATGACTGGCTGAAGCACCAAATGCAGAGTCTTCTGGTTGATGTCAATCACATTTGCAATTTGGCAACCAAGAATTCATTCAATGCACATGAAGCCTGTCGGCGGTCCTGTAAGAGCCTCACACTGCTCTGCTCTAAAGATGATCTTCACGAAGATGGCTTCACAGAGAAATTTAGTTTGATTCCAGGCCTCCACAGTCTGCAAGTTGGCGTCCAACACCGTCTATTGAAGATTCTGATTTTTCATCTTCGGCCGCAAGTATTGTTGCGAGAGTCGTCGATGAAGAAGACGACGCCACTTCACCCGCAATGGCTTCCTGCACCACGACTCTGCATCAGCCCCTCTGCACCACCCAACTCCAACATCGACCTTTCTGCTCCAACATCTTCTCCAACTGGGAACAAGTAGATCCTCTATGTCTTCAAACCTTTTTGGTCCTTACTGACAAAAGGGGGAGAAGCATATGAGGTTGATAGTCTTCAAGCGGGTCCATATGGGGTGGTTGCCTTATTTTTTGCTAAGTTCTTACAACTCTCGTTTTGAAACTATTTGGCTCTTGAGTTGTAACACTTAAACTTAATGGTCCTCTGCTACTTTTGCTGCTACTTTGTGATGCGATGATAAATTCCGCGTGAAGTCATTCTGCAGATGCCCATTTCTCATTATGCATTTCATTATCTTCATTATACCTATGTATGCATGATGAGTTGTGTTCGTGAGTTTAAGAGGATTTCCACAAAGTAAAACCTGCCATGTGCATTTGCATTCAAAAGCAAACTACTTATATGCACATCTTCAGGGGGAGCCTTTTACAACTTATGAAGACAATGACTTTGATCTTTAACTTTCACATACTTTTATCCCCGTTGAAAACTTCAACCAGTTTGTCATCAATCACCAAAAGGGGGAGATTGTAAGTGCGTCTAGTGCCACCCCTAGTTGGTTTTGGAGTATTGACGACAAACTTGGTTGAGGGACTAATGTGTTTGTGAGAATTGCAGGATAACACAGATAGTAGTCCCTTATTGATTCGTTTTTCCTACCAGAGATGACCCCTAAAAATGTGTGAAGACATTGAAGACAATGGTGGTTCGTGAAGACATTCATGATGAAGATAATGACATGTGAAGACATTCACTTGAAGACTATGGAGTGCGAAGACATAGTTGTTTCGTAGTTTCTTTTTCTTCTTATTGAGTCATAGGAACCACCGTACTGTTAAGTGGGGTCCAAGTGAACAAAGTCAGAGTGACTGATGTGATGCTCAACCAAAATCCTATGTCTTCGAGCAAAGACAATGAGAGCAAATCTTATCCAAAGTTGGATGAGTCAGCTTTGCTTGTAGCCAAAGCCAAGCTGTCGCGTGTGTTTGAAATCCGACCGTTGGACACGTGTCGGTTCCTTAGTGACCCAGGGTCATTTCGGACATATCATGTCGAGTTGCCTCCTGGCTATAAATAGCCCACCCCTACACCATAAATTGGTGGCTGCTCAGAGTTAGTGCACGACTTTTGTCGTTTGAGAGCAACCCACCTCCGAAGCCTTTGAGAGAGAGATCCTTGCGAGGACAAAGCCCAAAACACCCAGAGCCAAAGAGTGTTAGGCATCACTGAAGTCTTTCTGTCCGCGTAACCTGAAGACTTGTTACACTTGAGGACCGTGAATCCTCCAGCCGGTTAGGTGTCACGTTCTGAGCATCCAAGAGCCATTGTGGATCGCCGGTGAACAAAGTCGGTGAAAGTTTGGAAGTCTACCTTGAAGACTTACGAGAGTGATTGGGCGAGGACTGGGTGTCCTTAGCTCAAGGGGAATAAGGTGAAGACACGGTCTTCTGAGTTCAATCTCAGCCTCCCTAACCAGACATACAGTTGTCACAGCAACTGGAACTGGTCTACCAAATCCTTGTCTTCACCAAGCAACTGGTTCTATCCCCTACTTCCTTTACTTTTCAGTTTGTCTTCATGAAGTCATCACTTGCTTGTCTGATCTAATTGACTTCACTGTGTGAAGATTATTACATGTTTGGCTTCATACCATCTTCCATTCCGATCCATACTATCTAGCTGCTGATAGTGTTTGTACTTTCACAATATTGCTTGCTTGACTATGGCTTGTCTAGTGTAGTCTATCTTCCGCTGCATATCAATAGGCTCATTTCATCTGTTTGTCTTCAAAGACCTCATGCTTTGAGGACTTTCATAAAAATCGCCTATTCACCCCCCTCTAGTCGATAACTTGCACTTTCACTTAGTTATCTAAGAGGACTAAGGAAATGTTTCTCGGTTATGGAGGTGATAAAGAGTTCGTCGTAAAGGGTTACGTCGATGCAAGCGTTGACACCGATTTGGATGACTCCGTGTCTTCATCTAGATACATATTGAAAGTGGGAGCATTTAGCTAGAGTAGCTCCATGTAGAGCATTTAGACATAGAAATTTGCAAAATACATACGTAACTAAATATGGCAGACCTGTTGACTAAATCTCTCTCACAAGCGAAACATGATCACACCCTAGTAAACTCTTTGGGTGTTATTCACATGGCAATGTGAACTATGGGTGTTAATCACATGACGATGTGAACTAGATTATTGACTCTAGTGCAAGTGGGAGACTGATGGAAATATGCTGTAGAGTTAATAATAAAGTTGTTATTATTATATTTCCTTATTCATGATAAAGGTTTATTATTCATGCTAGAATTGTATTGACCGAAAACTTAAATACATGTGTGAATTCATAAACAAATACCGTGTCCCTAGTGAGCCTCTACTGACTAGCTCATTGATCAAAGATGGTTAATGTTTCCTAACCATAGACATGAGTTGTCATTTGATAACGGGATAACATCATTAGGAGAATGATGTGATGGACAAGACCCATCCGTTAGCTTAGCATATGATCGTTTAGTTTATTGCTACTGCTTTCTTAATGTCAAATACATATTCCTTCGACCATGAGATCATGCAACTCCCGGATACCAGAGTAATGCCTTGTGTGCTATCAAACATCACAACATAACTGGGTGGTCATAAAGATGCTCTACAGATATCTCCGAAGTTGTCTGTTGAGTTGGCATGGATCGAGATTGGGATTTGTCACTCCGTGTATCGGAGAGGTATCTCTGGGCCTCTCGGTTATACAACATCACAAGAAGCTTGCAAGCAAGGTGAGTAAAGGAGTTTGTTACAAGATAATGTATTACAGAACGAGTAAAGAGCCTTGCCGGTAACGATATTGAACTAGGTATGAAGATATCGATGATCGAATCTCGGGCAAATAACATACTGACAAACAAAGGGAATTACGTATGTTGTCATAAATGTTTGACCGGTATAGATCTTCATGGAATATGTAGGAACCAATATGGGCATCCAGGTCCTGCTATTGGTTATTGGCCGGAGAGGCGTCTCGGTCATGTCTACATCATTCTCGAACCCGTAGGGTCCGCACGCTTAATGTTCATTGATGATATAGTATTATATGAGTTATGTGAGTTGGTGAACGAATGTCGTTCGGAGTCCCGGATGAGAACACGGACATGAGGAGGAGCTCCGGAATGGTCCAGATATAAAGATTGATATATAGGACGATGCTATTTGGTCACCGGAAAGGTTTCGGGATGTACCGGGTATTCATCGGAGTGCCAGAAGGGGTTCCGGGAGGACACCGGTAAGTGGTGGGCCTTATGGGCCAAAGGGGGGAAGCACACCTGCCCACAAGGGGGCTGGCACGCCCCTCCACCCCTACCCATTCACCAAGGAGGGAGGAAAGGAAGGGGGAGGCGCCCCTAAGGCAGCCAACCCCCCTTTCCTCCCCCATGTCCATATATGGATGGGGGGCGGCTAGGCAGGCCTCTAGGGCAGCCGCCGACCAATTGGGGTGCCCTAGGGCTGCCTCCTCTCCCTCTCCACGATTCCCTAGCTGTGTGCGGCACCCGTCTCCTTCTAGTTCATCCTCGGTCATATTTTCGTAGTGCTCGGCGAAGCCCTGCGGATGTAGTTGCATCACCACCGTCACCATGCCGTCATGTTGCCGGAACTCATCTATTACTTCACCCGTCTTGCTGGATCAAGAAGGCGAGGACGTCATCGAGCTGAACATGTGCTGAACGCGGAGGTGTCGTACGTTCCTTACTTGTCGGTTGGATCGTGAAGGTGTTTGACTACATCAACCACGTTGATAAACGCTTTCGCTTAACAGTCTAGGAGGGTACGTATACACACTCTCCCCTCTCATAGCTATGCATCTCCATGGATAGATCTTGCGTGTGCATAATTTTTTTTGTTTTCCATGCAACGTTCCCCATCAATTAATTCTACCTTTAGCTCCTCTTTGGATTCAACACTGTTATTTATCGAAGGGCTACAACTAACCCGCTATACTTGTGGCTTACCAAGACCTTTTTTGGCACCGTTGCGGGGGAGCAATAGCGTGGGGCGAGTATTCTCATGTGCGCTTGTTGGCTTTATCTCTAAGTAATTTTAATTTTCTGTTCTAATTTGTTTTCTATCTTTAGTTATGGGTATGGAGCACGAAACACCAAAAAGTTAGTTTTACTTGCTACTCATCGAGATGCAGAACCTTCTAAAACCCTCGATGCTGGTTACGTGTCGAACATCGAATATTTCTTTTATAATCATGATAAATCCCCATTCAACATGATAATGGGATACACTTTGAATCAACATGAATAGTTTAGGGATTATCGACTCAAAAAAGGGAAACACTTATGGATCAAATAAAAAAGTTACCTTGGTATGCTTGGAATATGTGCTTAATGTATGATTATACTTGTTGCTCTAGGATGGAGGCTCCACACCTTCCCTTCAAATGTTAATTTAATGATAATGAAACCTTGGCTTCTTATGCTAATGGTGCACTTGCTTATTATGATGTGGAGCAAATCGAAGAAATTGCCGCTTTCAATGGTGCTTATGAAATTGCTTCTTTGCTTGAAAAGTATGAAAAGTGTGATGGTGCTATTTACAAATCTGAAAATCTTCCCATACTTAAATATTGCTATGAGAACTATGAATACAATGCTCATATTAATGAATTTATTGAGATGCAAAATGATCTTAGCCTTAATCAAAACTACCAATTGGTTGAATCTCCCCGGGAGGCGACTCCTAGGCGACTGCTAACCCTCCCCCGCTAGAGGCCACTACGGCCCCGGTAGCCACCTCCCTCACCTTTTGGTGATCGCTTCGATCCCTGTAATCTTCTCTAGTGCCTTAGTTCTTGGTGTTTTGGGTGGTCTGGCTCACCGTGGCCCCTTTCGCCCACAACTTCGCCTGTGGCAAGGAGTTCCAGGCAAGCGTGAGGAGCAAGTTTGGTCACCCGATGGTCTTCTTGCCGGGCTTCCATCAGAAATAATTCACCATGGTGGTATGTTTTTGTTGTGCCACGTTCAAGCTTGATGTACAAACGATGAGTGTTGCTCTGTAGGCCACCTTTGGCGGTTATCCCCAAGGCTTTAAGGTTTGTCTCCTCAAAGATTGCTCCTTTAGGTTCTCGATTGCCTCAAAATCTATGGGTTTTTGTATTTACAATGCTGGTAGAGTTGCCGAGATGGATTTTGAGATGATTTTTAGCCTCTGGCTAATTGGGGGCCTAACTGGCATTGAGAGGAGTCCTTGTTCTATGGAGAACTTGATGCTGAATGGATCGTAGTTGGCCGCAATGGCAAATCCATTTTTCCTTGCTCCGGTGATCGTTGGAATTCTTGCTTGCCGGTGAGAGAAACCGGATTAGTCTTCCAAAGGTTGTCACATGATATTCAATGCGGCCGTGATCCTGGTCTGTCACAAGTTAATGAGAGGATTAATATCGATCTAATGTGCCTGAATCAGGGTGACAGGGGAGTGACACTGAGTTAACTGTTGGTCATCCTAGGGTTGACCGGTCTTGCTATGCATGTGGCAAGGTACGACACTTCGCCCAGTTCGGCCCGAAATCCTGGCTCACTGGGCTATAGCCTTTTATTCCTTTCACTTCATTCCCTAGCCCAAAGAGCGTGCTTGGGCTCCAGGCGAGGTGGATAGTTGGTTTCAGCCGAGTGGGACGGCCCAATGGACTCATCAGGTTTCCTCTTTAAAGGAGTTAGTCATGTTTTTTTTAAATTTCCAGCCGAGACCACAGCCAGACTCCTCGCATTCCTATGCTCTTACCAACTTTGCTCTTTCCTGGTTGAGCTCGTCGCCATTAGATTATACAAAACTCTCTGCAACCAAAGAGCTTCAATCAACTGCTACATTGGCAATGGCCAACTTTCCGATTGATCCGCTGCCCTTTGTCCCGCATGGTTTTCAGATTCAACACATCAAACGGCTGACAGGGGTTTCCAGGGTGGTGATACCGCATTGCCCCGGGCGGCACGAAGACTGGGCCATCGCCACCACCCATCCACTCCCATACGAGGTACACTTACCAAATGTGCATGATGTTCCTGAGGACTTCTTACATCATGACCTGGTAGCTCAAATGGGATTTCGAGAAATACAGCCGTGCCTGTTTGGGGAGGCTTTTGTCCAGTTCACACATGCTAGAGACAGGTTGATCAGAGAGAGTCCACATGCATTTGGGGATGTTTTTATTTCTTTCACCAAGCATAATGAAGGGAAAAACTGGGGGAGAGTTCATTTCAATAGGTTTGCTGGCTCTGATTGTTGGAGTTCCCTTTGACCACTGTAACACAGAGGATATTGCAGCTGCTATTGCTAGATTTGGCAGACTCATCAACTGGGAAAAGGAGGATGCTAGAGTTACTGAACTCATTGATATGCCCAAGAGCATAAGACGGTCTGAAGGGGAAACTTTCGAGGAGGAGTCTTTGACTAGATCAGTGGAAATTCTTTTGGAGAAGATGCTGGGAGGTGGGCCACGTGATGAAGTGCAACCCACCAAATAAAGTTTTAAACACTAAACTAAAGTATTACAACATATTTTTGTAGTATAAGAATTATTGTGCACATTACAAAAACAAAAGGTGTACATTTTGATTATTTGCAACTAGCCTAAATTTAAAGCTCAATAGACCTATTTTTTTAAACTACAATTAAAATAAGAAAAAGGTATAATGCCCCGTTACAAATGCAGTGGTTACAAATTTTTCAAAGTGCAATTAAAGTAGATTAAACGAACAATTGTAGAGAAAAGGGTTGATAAATCAATAAATCAAGTATAGATGTATTTTTTTACTAGAATCACAAAAAAAGCAGTCAATTCACCTAGTCCATAAGTTGACTAAATATGCATGCGAAAAAAATATTGTGTAATTAGGTGAGGGCTATATGTTTAATATAGAGTTGTTCTTTTTTTGCGGGGTAATATAGAATTGTTCTCTCATACAAAGTTTAGTAAGGACAATGCTTGTCACGTTCACCTAGTCCATAAGTTGATTAGACCAAAAGCTAAGGAACCAAGAGAGTATATAATCCATGATCATTAAACTATTTTGCTATTCTGAGTCGACTAAGAAATAACTATATAAGGTGATTGATAACAACTATTTGTGAGTCACCGATGGGATCCATTTGATCAGGTGTCAGGATTTGTGCAAGCGAGAAAGTGATGAGAAAATCTATTTCTAGGTGGATATAGTCACTTTCTAATTAACCACTAATGAATTTTAAAAACTCAAAAACACTAACGCCCACACGTGTGGCAACATTGCAACTCGCCCACACGCCTGGATCACCGTCTAGTTAAGTTTGCACGAATCTTGACACACCGAGGCAGTTTTCGCGTGCCACGTAGGACAAGACCGGTGTGTGGGCGTTGGAGTGGTTGCCCACACGCCCCATAGTAAGCGGTTGCCAGCTGCGTTGTGTGGGCGAACTAGTTTCTGCCCGCACAACCACCACCTAGTTTACGCGCGTGTGGGCGAATTGCTTTTCGCCCACACGACAGTCATACGTTGTTGGATGGCAACTGCAGTTGCGTGTACATGGCAACTAGGTAAACACACATGACAACTATGATTCATTTGCTAGACGGCAACTGCAGTTGCGCCTATGTGGCAATCAGGTAAACATACATGGCAACTGTGATTAACCACACATGGCAACTAGGTAAACACACGTGACAACTATTGTTTGACCATATGTGGCAAGTAGTTAATCACACACGACAACTATGGTTTGATTACACGTGGCAACTATCATAAATTAGACATGACAACTATAGTTAACCAAAACAGAGAGAGTTGCCATGCTTTTACAACCATATTTGCCATCCCGGATAACTACATATGCCATCCCGGATGACAACTAAACCGTCATCCCGCGAGTACCTATTATAGCTGCGCCAGGACGTGTGGGCACATTTACTTCGTGCCACACGCGCGAGGTGGGGATGGGTAGTACTTGTTGGGCGTGTGGCACAAAGTAGCTGCGCCCATACGTATGGGCAATTCTACTGTTCGCTCACACACAGCCCGTGTGGACTGCCCCCTGCTCATGCCACACATGGTGTGTGGGCGAATGCCTATTATGCCACACGTGTGGTGGATATCGGTGTCCTAAAAACTAGTAACAAATTAAAATATTCATACAGATCTGAAAGATTGTTAGTCTGTTAAGGACCAAGGGCCTATAGTCATACGTACAACTTTTCTAAAATATTCAAAGAATGTTTGAATTTTGAGAAAAGTCTACAACATGCATGCATTGTGTGATATTCTCCTTCTTTTGCTTGGAGCATTGTAAAATGAGTAATTTTTCGAAACAGTAGAAAATAACTAAATTAAGCAACAAGAAGAAACACCGACGAGGAAGCGAAGTTACGCATCGTCGTGCGCCGCCTCCCCACCTATTGACCAATCAAATTAACCCTCTGTGTAAAACCTTGTAACTCGTTTGTACGTGTAGCATTACTCCCTAGCAATAATGCTAAACATACAAAGAGTTACACGCAATTACACGCTGACTATAATTTTTTTCATCTACTAACCAATCACAAACTTGCCCCCCTGATTTTCAGGAGGGATGGGCCGCCTCCCCACCTACTGACCAATCAAATTAACCCTCTTTGTAAAACATTGTAACTCGTTTGTACGTGTAGCATTACTCCCTAGCAATAATGCTAAACATACAAAGAGTTACACGCAATTACACGCTGACTAGGATTTTTTCATCTACTAACCAATCACAAACTTGCCCCCCTGATTTTCAGGAGGGGTGGGCCGCCTCCCCACCTATTGACCAATAAAATTAACCCTCTTTGTAAAACCTTGTAACTCGTTTGTACGTGTAGCATTACTCCCTAGCAATAATGCTAAACATACAAAGAGTTACACGCAATTACACGCTGACTAGGATTTTTTTCATCTACTAACCAATCACAAACTTGCCCCCCTGATTTTCAGGAGGGGTGGGCCGCCTCCCCACCGATTAACCAATCAAATTAACCCTCTTTGTAAAACCTTGTAACTCGTTTCTATGTGTACCATTACTCCCTAGTAATAATGCTAAACATACAAAGAGTTACACGCAATTACACGCTAACTAGGATTTTTTCATCTACTAACCAATCACAAACTTGCCCCCCTGATTTTTAGGAGGGGTGGGCCGCCTCCCCACCTATTGACCAATCAAATTAACCCTCTTTGTAAAACCTTGTAACTCGTTTGTACGTGTAGCATTACTCCCTAGCAATAATGCTAAACATACAAAGAGTTACACGCAATTACACGCTGACTAGGATTTTTTCATCTACTAACCAATCACAAACTTGCCCCCCTGATTCTCAGGAGGGGTGGGCCGCCTCCCCACCTATTTACCAATAAAATTAACCCTCTTTGTAAAACCTTGTAACTCGTTTGTACATGTAGCATTACTCCCTAGCAATAATGCTAAACATACAAAGAGTTATACGCAATTACACGCTGACTAGGATTTTTTTCATCTACTAACCAATCACAAACTTGCCCCCCTGATTTTCAGGAGGGGTGGGCCGCCTCCCCACCGATTAACCAATCAAATTAACCCTCTTTGTAAAACCTTGTAACTCGTTTGTATGTGTAGCATTACTCCTAGCAATAATGCTAAACATACAAAGAGTTACACGCAATTACACGCTGACTAGGATTTTTTTCATCTACTAACCAATCACAAACTTGCCCCCCTGATTTTTAGGAGGGGTGGGCCGCCTCCCCACCTATTGACCAATCAAATTAACCCTCTTTGTAAAACCTTGTAACTCGTTTGTACGTGTAGCATTACTCCCTAGCAATAATGCTAAACATACAAAGAGTTACACGCAATTACACGCTGACTAGGATTTTTTCATCTACTAACCAATCACAAACTTGCCCCCCTGATTTTCAGGAGGGGTGGGCCGCCTCCCCACCTATTGACCAATAAAATTAACCCTCTTTGTAAAACCTTGTAACTCGTTTGTACGTGTAGCATTACTCCCTAGCAATAATGCTAAACATACAAAGAGTTACACGCAATTACACGCTGACTAGGATTTTTTTCATCTACTAACCAATCACAAACTTGCCCCCCTGATTTTCAGGAGGGGTGGGCCGCCTCCCCACCGATTAACCAATCAAATTAACCCTCTTTGTAAAACCTTGTAACTCGTTTGTAGGTGTAGCATTACTCCCTAGCAATAATGCTAAACATACAAAGAGTTACACGCAATTACACACTGACTAGGATTTTTTTCATCTACTAACCAGTCACAAACTTGCCCCCCTGATTTTTAGGAGGGCTGGGCCGCCTCCCCACCTATTGACCAATCAAATTAACCCTCTTTGTAAAACCTTGTAACTCGTTTGTACGTGTAACATTACTCCCTAGCAATAATGCTAAACATACAAAGAGTTATACGCAATTACACGCTGACTAGGATTTTTTTCATCTACTAACCAATCACAAACTTGCCCCCTGATTTTCAGGAGGGGTGGGCCGCCTCCCCACCTATTGACCAATCAAATTAACCCTCTTTGTAAAACCTTATAACTCGTTTGTACATGTAGCATTACTCCCTAGCAATAATGCTAAACATACAAAGAGTTACACGCTGAGTAGGATTTTTTTTCATCTACTAACCAATCACAAACTTGCCCCCTGATTTTCAGGAGGGGTGGGCCGCCTCCCCAGCTATTGACCAATCAAATTAACCCTCTTTGTAAAACCTTGTAACTCGTTTGTACGTGTAGGATTACTCCCTAGCAATAATGCTAAACATACAAAGAGTTACACGCAATTACACACTGACTAGGATTTTTTTCATCTACTAACCAATCACAAACTTGCCCCCCCTGATTTTCAGGAGGGGTGGGCCACCTCCCCACCTATTGACCATTCAAATTAACCCTCTTTGTAAAACCTTGTAACTCATTTGTACGTGTAGCATTACTCCATCGCCTAGCTAGGAGATATCCATCCTGGCCACGAAGTCAGGTATCCATGCAGCTTCGTCAAAATTGCGAGCACGCACAAAGCACCCATTAATCTGGCCACGAAGAAGTGCACCGTGTGTGGTGGACGTATGGTGATGTCTCAATAGTCGAACTGCTTGTAGGTGGTGAACGCCTGGCCGAACTTCCACCAAGCCGGCATGACGTTTTCAAAGGGCAAATACTGCCCGCCGGTGGTCGTCACGGCGAAGCTCAGCGCCTGGCCGGCAAGCCTGGAGAGGCACTGCCAGTTGGCACCCCAGTTCCTGGACATCTGGATCCACCCCGTGTTGGAGCCCTTGATGGACGCCATGGCCACCGATCCGCTGCCGGCGACGTTGGTGATGAGCACGAGCTCGAAGTAGTTGAAGCCGGCGATGATGAACCTGACCCCGCCCTGGCGCCAGCACTTGACACGCTGGTAGAGAACCGGCACAATGCCGGCGCGGTAGATGTCGATCTTCTCCCAAGCTGGCTGCGACATGTCAAAGTGCCGCCGCGGCGTGTTGCACCAGCCGCCGTTGTCGCTGGGGAGGGCCTAGTTGGGCGGGCAGAGGTTGGTGGCCGAGACGGTGACGGCGGTGCCGGGCTTGCACCACCGCGTCTTGCTGGTGTCGCAGATGATGAGGTAGCTCTGCCCGCACGACGCGCCATTGTTGAACAACGTCGTGCTGAGTGCTGCGTTGTCGACCCCGTACCCCTGGTCATGCAGGTTGTTATACCCGCATGCGCCACCTGATGATTGATCGATTAGAGAAGAGGACTGTCAGTTGGGCGAGCGCACACCCACGCACGCATTGTCAGCCACACATGACATGAGCGTACGTTCGCTAACCTGTGATTGGGAAATGCTAGCTAGGTGGCTTACCCATTGTGCTGGAGGCGTCGTTCCCGCCGTAGAACGTGGCGTGCGCCGGAGACCAGTCGGCCGCGGCGAGCGCAAGGCACGCCGCGAGGACGGTGCCGAAAACCAGCGAGGGCTTAGCCATGTCCATGGCAATGTACGTTGCCCATGATCGATCGAGCACGAGAGAAGGACAAAAACTTGTGGTTCGAGCTAACGGTGAGGTGACGATGATGGTGTTGCGCAAAGCCAGTGCGCTTAAATAGAGGACGAGGTGAAAGCTAATTGGATGGGAGGAAGTTACTTAACGGCCAAAGAGAACTCTCACAAAAGTTAGCTAGCTATTTGTTATGCTCTCTGGGATCGTTGACTTTGGCGTTTGGAATTAATCGTGCAGACTAGCCACAATGGGTAGTAACATGCCTATGTTACTAGAATATGTTACTACCTCTATAGTGGAGAGTAACATATGTATGGTAACATGCAACACTTCATTTATTAAGCTATAGACTCATCTTGCCTTGATACGTGTGATGTTACTCATACTACTAGTAACTAGCTATGTTACCACATGCCTCTCTTTCTTCATTTATTGCTTGCCACATCATCTATTTTATCTAGATATGTGTAATGTTACTACCTATGTTACTCCCATTGTGGGTAGTCTGATGGATCAGGCCATTGTTAATTAGGTTAAGTTATACTACTATATAGTTATATCCTTCCATTCTATCTGACCTTGTGATATGCATGATTAATCGATTAGAAAGATTCTCAAGGCCACGAACTGGAATCAGCTCTCAGTTTCCACACCGGTTCACACATTAATCTGTCCACTGCATGTTGTGTATGACTTGGAAGGTTGGGCAGCCGAATCCTCAGAAACAATTACCAATTGATTAATTCTGTAATGTTCTCGATGTGTTTTTGTAAGGATATAGAGTATCACTCTGTTATAAAATGTGTGTTGATTAGTTGAACTTTATTCAAGATTGCCCTTAATAGTGGATAGATAATTCGTTAACCGGCCGGAGTAGTGGCCGGATAGATCATCATATTCAGAAGACGCCGACCGACGCTAACGTGCCAGTTGTAACTCCATGTTGATCTGCAAATTAGAAACGAAGGAGCTATTGCTTAATTATGTACTGTTATTATTTAGAGCAGAAGATGTTATGTCTTTTGGAATTTCGATGGGTTTTGGAAATTAATGTGAACTCTTAATATGACTTGTACAGTTCTTTACGGACTTCAAATTTAATGCCGACGTTCTTAATTCTTGACCTTGCTATCTGGAAGTAAGATAAAAAACTAATATGTCATCTCATCAAAATTGTATTATTGGCACGCATGATACTAGCTATGATACCCCCACTGTAGGAGGTCTTTGTATTGAACGAAGGGGCTTGGAATTTGATCCCAGTTAATTTATGTGCCAAGGTATCAGATTTTCTTTCAAGTCGTTATGTGCTGTACGTGGATTATGTGGTAACATATTACATGAATGTGTTGTAATTAATGAATTTGTGTTAAACTGAGAGCGGCTAAACCGCCGCGGGAGTGTTGTTAACATTGTCAAAAGATAAGTTTTGTTTGTTAATAGTTAGCCCTCCAAAAAGAAACCCTAGCCACCACAAATTCTAGCATTGCGGGGCCGAGGAGAGGGGATTATTGTCTTTCGTCTTTTGTGCAGTAGGTTTTTGTCTCGCGATGATGTCGCTCTAGGTGATGGTGGTGTCATCTCGAATAAAAGTCCTTGAGTTTTAATCCCGTCTCGATGATGATTACTGCGACATTGTAGAGATGCCTAGAAGTTGTCGTCCCTGTTGTTCTTCATGGGTGATGGGGTTGGTTGTTTGTGTTGTCCATCGGCGTGGCTCCATGTGCATCGTTGACGGCAATCGTGAGCAAGATTGCCACCTTGGTCTGACTATACACCACGGATGTCTGCCTAGATCAGGGACATGTCCCAAGTCGATTGCTAGTAGTGGTTCCTGGTAGAACGTGCCAACTCCATAGCGCATGCAAACTCGTACTAACGAATCCTGACAATGTGCGATATGCAACATTTCTTTTGTCTCATGTTATACGTTTTCGAGTTTAAGGTGGATACTTGTCGGCTTGTTGGTATCTCGTCATTTCTTCTAAACCGTGATACATATTCTCGAACCGGATCAACGCTTAACCCAAGTCGTATGACTATGTGTAAGGGCATTTCCTGCCTTAAGTGTTTTGGTGTTGATGACAATGCAATTTGCGGAGTAACCGTGTGTCTAAGCTACACAGGTTTACTTATGTGGCACAAGACGGTTAGGCAACCCCTCCGGACGGGAAAATCGAAGACAGATTTTCCGACACTTTTATTTCTTTGGTCGTAAGAAATACATACTATTAAGGAGTCCGCATCGGAAGGTACTGGGTGAATCAAAGCACGTACACACTCATATTGCACCCCATACTTCCTTCCGTTTGAGAGAGAGAGCTCTCATTTCTAACAAATTGCAGCTTTTTACTCACTCGCGGTTGTACCGGCTACAGTAGCGGTTATACCGACCTGGCCAGTACTTCTGGTGCAACCACCACCAGAGGGGTGATTCCCTCTGGTGGTAGTACTCCAGACAGTGGTGAAGTGGTAGTACCGCTTTCCCACTAGTGGTTGTTGAGGGAGTCCTAGATTAAGGGGTCCTCGGGCGTCCGGCCTATGTGATGTGGGCCGGACTGATGGGCCATGAAGATACAAGATAGAAGACTTCCTCCCGTGTCCGGATGGGACTCTCCTTTGCGTGGATGGCAAGCTTGGCATTTGGATATGAAGATTCCTTCCTCTGTAAAACAACTCTATACAACCCTAGGCCCCTCCGGTGTCTATATAAACCGGAGGGTTTAGTCCGTAGAGAGGATCATAACCATACAGACTAGACATCTAGGGTTTAGCCATTACGATCTTGTGGTAGATTAACTCTTGTAATCCTCATATTCATCAAGATCAATCAAGCAGGAAGTAGGGTATTACCTCCATCAAGAGGGCCCGAACCTGGGTAAACATCGTGTCCCCCGTCTCCTGTTACCATCAACCTTAGACGCACAGTTCGGGACCCCCTACTCGAGATCCGCCGGTTTTGACACCGACATTGGTGCTTTCATTGAGAGTTCCGCTGTGACGTCGAAGACAGGATTGATGGCTCACCTTGTTATCAAGGACAGTATCACCTCCGGAAGAGCCCTATCCTCAGGCCAAACCCTCCGGCTGGGCGGCTTTACCATGACTGCCCGTTCGGCTGTCAAGCCAATGATGACTTCTCAGGTCATCGAAAATCATCTCTGTATTGACTCCGAGTACCCCAAGCAGATGGATCCGGCGGAGTTGTCATCTTTAAACAAACTCCTGGATCGCATTGCCGCCATGGGGGTCGCTACAAACTATGATCAGATTGGGCTTAAACCCGATCAGAGAGAAATCAAATCTCCGCCGATCACCCATCAGATAGCGGTCGTGGAGGAGCAAAACAACAACTCTTCCCCTATGTTGAAGACGAGTTATGTTCGGATTTCCGAGCTCGAAGAGCTGGATACCTGTCTGCGGGACAACACTCCCGGCCCTCCGAACCTAGAATCGGGCGTTGAGCCTGGAAGATCATTTAACATCCCGGAGCCCGAACTAATAAGATCGGAAGTTTTTCAAGCTCCGGACCCCAAATTGGGTCAGGCTTCGGATTTAAAGCCACCCACCCACCACAAGCAATATTCACCGAGCAATTCCGGTCCTCCGGATATATGCGACCTCATGTACGCACGACAGCAGTCCCAGGAAACAGTCCATCAATTTTGGGCCAGATTCCTTCTTGTCAAAGACAAGATTAAAGATTGCCGCGACGAGGACGTGATTTCAGTATTCTGCAATAATTGCACGGACGAAGGAATCCTCAACGCCATCAACCGCCGTCGCGTATTACACTTCGCTGACTTGGGAACCATAGTACAGAAGTACTATGCAATGGAAAGCACCTGGAAAACTCAGACAACTCGCTGGGAACCACCGGTCTCCGCTCAACCCATCTGGCGGGCAAAAAGGATGCACCCTCGCGGGGCACCCGACCCCATAGTGAAGAAAACTAAGACCATTACGGGACGCGGAATTGTTCTGGAGGGATGGCTCGATAGGCCATGCAAAATACACACAACACCGGATACCGTACCAACCCACAGCCTTAGAGCATGTTGGATACTCCAACAGGTGGCCAAGAGCGGCGAGGATATCCTCACCAAAAACACCTCAGAGCAACGCCCCCCGGAGAACGACGACCCCAGAGTATTGACGGTCTTTGAGACTTTCGCTTCGAACAATCGGCGCAAGAGGGCACTCCGCGACCTCGCCGAAGTCTGCCAAGCCGCAGCAATAAACCCCTGGAACGACACGGCCATAACTTTCAATGCGAGTGACGAACCAAAATTCCGGTCAGTCCAGGCACCAACCGCCTTGGTCCTCAATCCAATTATGGATGGCTTTCGGCTCACTAAAGTGCTCATGGATGGCGGCAGCGGGCTAAACCTCATCTACGAGGACACGCTCAATAAAATGGAAATAGACAGGAGCCGCATCGAGCAAAGTAATACGACCTTCCAAGGAATCATTCCCAGCCGGGAGGCGCGATGCGCGGGAAAAATCACACTCGACGTGGTATTCAGCACGCCGGAGAACTATCGGTCCGAAGAGATAACCTTCCAGGTGGCCCCTTTCAACTGTGGATATCACGCCCTGTTGGGGCGAGATGCATTCATGCGCTTCCAAGCTATACCTCATTACGGGTACATGAAGCTCAAGATGCCCGGGCCCAACGGTATAATCACTGTCGTTAGTGATCCGGACATAGCCCTCCGCGCCGAAAACAAAACCGCATCCCTGGCCCTCGAGGCACTGTCCGAGGCCCTCGCGGCTGAAGAGTTAACCGCACTACGCTCCACGGTGGATAGGGACGACGTAATCCTTGACAAGCGGCCCAAATCCACCTCCTTCAAACCAGCAGACAAAATAGTGAAATTTCAAGTCCACCCAATGGACCCCAAGAAGACAACTTCCATTGGGGCACAGCTGGACCCAACGGTCGACGCTGCACTACGAGCGTTCCTGCGCGAGAACTGGGACATATTCGCCTGGCACCCTTCTGATATGCCAGGGTTCCCATGCAGGTTGGCCGAACACAGCCTCAATATATTGAAGGGATATAAGCCGGTCAAGCAAACACTGCGGCGCTTTTCCGAACCCAAACGACAAGCTATGGGGGAGGAGCTAGCCAAGCTAATCGAGGCCAGATTCATCAGAGAAATAAAACACCCGGACTGGCTAGCAAACCTGGTGATGGTGCCAAAGAAGAATAAATCCTGGCGCCTGTGCGTCGATTTCAAAGACCTCAACAAGGCCTGCCCCAAGGATCCCTTCCCCCTCCCCCGCATCAATCAGATTATTGATGCTACTGCAGGACACGACTCACTGTGTTTCCTCGACGCATACTCCGGATACCATCAAATCAAAATGAAGGAGTCCGATCAAGCCACAACGCCATTCATTACCCCATACGGGCCTTTCTGCTTCAACACTATGCCCTTTGGGCTTAAAAACGCCGGCGCCACCTACCAACGCATGATTCAAACATGCCTGGAGAAACAAATCGGCAAGACAGTTGAAGCATATGTGGATGACATCGTCATCAAGACTAGGCACGTCGAGTCATTAATGGACGACTTGCGTCTCACATTCGACAACCTCCGTACATATGACATCAAGCTCAATCCGGAAAAGTGTGTTTTCGGCGTTCTTGCTGGAAAACTATTGGGCTTCAATGTTTCCAATAGAGGAATTGAGGCAAATCCAGCCAAAATCAGAGCTTTGTCACAATTGGCTACACCAACAGACCTTAAACAGGTCCAAAAACTAGTCGCATGCGTGACAGCTTTAAGCCGCTTTATCTCCAGACTAGGAGAAAAAGCATTGCCACTTTATCACCTTCTCCGACGCACCGACCACTTCGAGTGGACGGATGCGGCAACGGCCGGACTAGAAGAAATAAAGGCTCTTTTAGCGAGCAACCCAATACTGGCGGCACCGAACGTCGGTGAACCGATGTTATTATACATCTCTGCAACACACCAGCTGGTGAGCGCGGTGCTCGTCGTTGAGCGAGAGGAGGGCAGACACAAATTCCCGTTTCTGAAACCGGTGTACTACGTATCCACTATCCTCACACCATGCAAATCCCGATACCCTCATTACCAAAAAATAGCATATGCGATCTTCATGGCATCCCGGAAGCTACGACACTACTTCCAAGAGTGCTCGATCACGGTGGCTTCCGGAGTACCACTCAGTGACATAATAGACAACCGCGACGCTACGGGCCGGATTGCCAAGTGGGCCATTGAGCTCCTGCCATTCAACATAACATAGAAACCATGCCGAGCCATTAAATCCCAAGTATTGGCCGACTTCATCACCGAATGGACAGAGGCCGAACTCCCTAAAGGTACGGTACATATTCTAACTGGGTCATGCACTTCGATGGCTCTAAAATGCTGGCCGGCTTAGGAGCGGGTGTTGTCCTAAAATCCCCCACCAGAGACACAGTCCAGTACATACTCCAAATATTATGCACAGACTCCAACAATGCAGCCGAATACGAGGCCTTATTGCACGCTTTTCGAATGGCTGCCTCCATGGGCATACAATGCCTGGAGGTGCGTGGGGATTCAAATCTCGCAATATCCCAAATAAATGGGGACTTTGATGCCAAAGATCTGAAGATGGCGGCCTATTGTAACGCTATACTCAAAATATCAGCTTGGTTCGAGGGACTCGAGTTTCATCACGTGCTCTAGAAAGTAATCAAGCGGCGGATGTCCTTGCTCGCATTGGCGCCAAGCGTGACCCCGTCCCGCCTAACATCTTTCTGGAAAGGCTCTTCATGCCATCCGTGGTGTGGCAGGGTGAGAGCAGCAACACCAGTCTGGATCCGCTTGTACCCCCAGATTCCGTACACAATACAGATATCATCGGAGGCTCAGGCACCGAAATAACACCATCGGCCCATCTAATAATGGCAGGAATTGCCCCATGTACCGAACCCTTCTTGGCCTACCTTAATAGGCGAGAGCTCCCTGAGGATCAGAATGAGGCTCGCTCCATTGTTCGGCGCTCGAAAGCCTACAAGGTCCATGACGGAGAGCTCTACAAGAAAAGCGCTACCGGAGTCCTTCAAAGATGTATCTCCGAAGAAGAGGGACGGCAGCTTCTGGCCGAAATCCACGCTGGTCTCGGCGGTCACCACGCCGCGGCTCGGGCCCTTGTAAGTAAAGCCTTCCGTACAGGTTTCTTTGGGCCGACGGCCCGAGCAGATGCACAGGACCTTGTCCAACGTTGTGTCGGGTGCCAGCTTTTCGCCAACCAAAGCCATATGCCGCCTAACGCTCTACAAACAATCCCCATTACTTGGCCTTTCGTGGTCTGGGGGCTGGATATGGTTGGACCCCTTAAATGAGGAAGCCATAAGAAAAAATATCTGCTGGTCATGGTAGATAAATTCACCAAGTGGATAGAGGCCAAACCAGTTAAAACGGCTAAAGCCGGACCAGTGATAGACTTTATTTCCGGTGTCGTGCACCGTTATGGTGTCCCACACAACATCATCACTGATAACGACTGATGAAGTGAAAACCTGGTGTGCTAATCTGAGCATTAAATTCGATTACGACTCCGTCTATCACCCACAAACAAATGGTCAAGTTGAAGGAGCTAATGGTCTTATCATGAGCGGCATTAAGCCTAGACTAGTGTGGTCTTTGAAAGAATCAGACAAGCACTGGGTTGAGGAGCTCGACTCCGTACTCTGGGGGCTGCGGACCACGCCCAATCACACTACCGGATACACACCATTCTTCATGGTGTATGGCGCAGAGGCCGTTTTGCCCTGGGACATCATTCATGACTCACCTCGAGTGCGCATGTATGAAGAGAGAGAGGTTGAGCTTGATCGGCAGGACAGTCTAGGTGCCCTAGAGGAGGAACACGACGTTGCAAAAGCCCATTCTACATTCTACCAACAAAAGGCTCGCAGATACCAAAGCAGAGAAGTGCGGGCCAAGACTTATAATGTTGGTGAACTCATTCTACGCTTGCCAAAAAAGAAAAAGGACAAACTCAAGCCCAAGTGGGAGGGTCCCTTCATCATAGATGAAGTTCTC
The DNA here is from genome assembly GCF_002575655.3 of Aegilops tauschii subsp. strangulata. Taxonomy (NCBI): domain Eukaryota; kingdom Viridiplantae; phylum Streptophyta; class Magnoliopsida; order Poales; family Poaceae; genus Aegilops; species Aegilops tauschii. The sequence continues at coordinate 201,775,536 of NC_053035.3, read as the reverse complement.
ACTGGAGGACCGTACCACCTGCGTGATGCATCGGACAATCGCTTAGAGCCAAACCTGTGGAATGCTGCCAGACTCCGAAGATTCTACGCCTAGAGACATACTCTTTGTTCGTCTTCTTCTCCCTTTGTTTCCATTTTTCTCTCTTTAATTTTTTCTCTAGCTCTATAGCTCTTGTGTGGCCAAACCGCATGACGTACACATCCTTAAATGTATACGCTCATAATACCTGGGGGCTTCTTTTACAGAAGCTTATTATTATTTTCCGAGCATCAAGCTCACCACATATGTGTCCTTTCCTCATATGTACCTTTTCTTCGCCATTATATGCACCGTTATGACTTAAGTTTTTGCCAAGCTGGGTTGCCTGGTTCCTGTGCTTATGCCCTACGTTCCCGGGCATAAAGGGAGCACCTCTGCGATTGTTACAGCCGGGTCATCCAGACGTGTACCTCAGGCTGGGTGAAGCCGAAAGCTAGCGTTCTTAAGGGAATATTTGGTCGGTGGACTAAAGACGTTATACCCTAATTACAATGTGAACCTCCAGATATTACGTATACTGCGATTTTTCAATCACAGTTTGGGCATGCATACTAACGCATGTTCACCCAGGGAAAGGAACCCTTAACAGAACTATTCTCCCTGGAAGATGTTTCTTACAATTAACATGTAATATGACATAGCTAGCCGGATACAACTTGTCTGTTCAAGCAACTATGACCCGTATGCCTGGTTTCCACGCATACCCCAGTCTATATGGCCGATCCGGTATTCGGAAACACTCCGCACCTTCGGGTCCAGAGGTCGAAGCGAAAAGGTCTGCCATGAAAATCGTTTTACAATCCGGCTAGGGAGAAATTTGTCAATTGAAGTACATAGTCACTTGGACTGAAAAACTTCTTCCTCTATGCCGTGTAACAGGCTGTCTAGCTTACAATCTTGTTGGGAAAACTTGGCGGCTATCTTTACTTGGTCATATACCAAGCTAATTGGAATTTCTTGTCCATCTGACCCCCGAGGTCCGACCCGGGCCATATGATTCGAATAAGGCTTGGTGTACCGTGTTTTCACCATGGCCGAGGCCTCTCGCGCACCTTCTCGGCAGGCCGATATTTTCCATAATCGAAAGCGCCGCCGAGCTCCTTGGAATAGCTTCACAAGCTCCTCCATACTTCCTGGAGGGGAGGCGGATGGCCACAAAGCCTTAGCAACGCTCCACATTGCTTGCTGAGCTCGCTCGTGCACCTGGGACAGCTCTTGCAGCAGATCGCCTTGAGATCCGGACACTTCCTCTTCGGGACGGCCAGTCAGCATACCTGTAGACATAAATCTGTCAGCTCATTTCTTTGCCGAACACGGAGGTAAGTTCAAAAACATACTGAATATGCCGCCTCGTAGCCTCCTATTTTCCTTTACGGCGTCCGCTAGCTGGGCTCGTACATCTTTTGGCTCTTCGCCTAGCAGGATGTTGGAATCCTGCAGCTTGTTCTTATCATCTCTGACCCGTGTCAATACACGTTCGCCTGCGGCCAGTTGCCTTCCGGCCTGTTGTTTACCCGCCTGCGCGACCTTCAGTTCCTCTTTCAGTTGATCTACTGATCCTGTCATCAGAAACATAACAGTATTAACATTACTGGTACATGATTATACTTTTTATGGATGGAGGGGCACATTACCAGCCGGTGCCTCCTTGGACTTTTCCAGTTCGGCGGTAGCAACAGCTAGCTGAGTCCGGCACTTTTCCAACTCATGAGACAACATGTTCTTCTTCTCTGTGAGTACCTGATTATACAACGATCCTTAAATCAGTTGTTTCAACTATTTCAAGTCTTGGGGGCTACTGGTACATGCTTACTAGATTTGTACAATGCATACTTACCCGCATATCTTTCAAATACTGGTCAGTGCCTCCGGTAAGCCCATCCCGAGCAGCTCGGATGTGTCAAATGTGGGGTTCCGGCAAACCCTTAAGGTTCGAACACTGGGGTGCGCGCGAAGTCTTTCCCTCCTACCGATCTACGCTCTAGCTCGGTAAGATCTCGCGGACGAACTCGATGAACTCGCAACACAGAAAGACACGAGGTTTATACTAGTTCGGGCCACCGTTGTGGTGTAATACCCTACTCCAGTGTGGTGGTGGTGGACTGCCTCTTGGGCTGATGATGAACAGTACAAGGGAAGAACTGCCTCCTGAGGTTGAGGTGTTCTTGTGGCTAGGCTCTCGATCGGATTGGATCAAGCTAAGATGAGCTTGCCTCTATGATGGTGGCTAGTCCTATTTATAGAGGCCCTGGTCCTCTTCCCAAATATCGAGCGGGAATGGAGCCAACAACGGCGGGCAAATTTGAAGGGGGGCAGCTAGTAAAAGCTATCCTGACAAAAGTGGTCTTCGCCTGTGAAAAGCTCTGGGGTGACGCCGTCTTGGGCTCCACGATGACCTCCGCCTTGCCGTCCTCCTGGTCTTGGTCTCGTTGCATCAATATAGCAACCTTTGCCTGATGCCTCGGTACTCCTCACCTGCGCTGGCCTCCTTAGAACCAAAGAGGAAACTAGGACGCTGCGCGCGCTGGCGCCTGCCTGGCACCCGCCTGGCGCCGTGCGTCATGGCTCACGTCACGAGGGCCTCGTGAGGTTTGCCCCGCCTTGATATCTCCACCCCTCGTGAGCCTGCCTAACCTGGCCACTCCAGAGGAGGTCTTGTGTCGTCCGCCTCGCGAGGCTTGGACCCTCGCGAGGGTCTTGGATGCCTTGTTGATGAGGATGGGCCATACGGCCTGCTAGCTTGGCCACGCTGTGGGCCGTAGGCAGGCAAGTCTGGGGACCCCCGTTCCCAGAACGCCGACAGTAGCCCCCGGGCCCAAGGTGCGCTCGGGCTTGGCTTCGCGACGAAGCCAAGGGTCAATTCGGAGCACCGCGGGCCCCAAAAGCCTGCGTCCCCGGTTGACGCGTGGCGGTTGATTGGACGTGGGGTCTCCGCTTCCCCACGCTGCCTCGGCAACTGCACGACTTGACAAGTCCCTACGACATGCAAGGAAAACCATCATTACCTCCGATCGTGGGAGACGCCGGTTGGCCTTCTCTTGCTATAAATGGGGAGGTGGGGCGAAGCACCCGTCGCCCATCTCTTCCTCGCTTGCTTGCATCTTTGCTCCATTGCTTGCAGTGCCACCGATGGCGCCACGAAGGAAGTTCTCTGCCGCCGAGAAGGTAAAGGCCCCTCGCAAGGGCCCTAGTTCCGCGGCGCCCAAGCGCAGCCGCGGCCGTCCGCGCAAGCACACCGCGACCCCCGCCATGGCCCACCGTCGAGGTGCCGCCACGGCACGCGCGGGGGGGGGGGGTCGTCCCATCCATGGTGGTCCAACTAATGACGGGAGGCGCGTGATGGTGGCGCGGCCTCCCCGCCCGCGCTTCCATTCGGCGGAGGTGTCGCCGGAGTTCGTCGTCTGGTCGGAGAACCCGGCTGGCAACTGGCTCCAACTTCCGCGCTTCTTCGCCGGCGAACTGCCGGCCTCTGATCCGAGCGGACTCTGGCTGCAGGAGGATGGCTGCTATAGCAAGGCCTCTTGGGTTGCGGTCGAGACTTCCGCCGCGGGCAACATAGCCCTGGCCCGTGGCTGGCAGACATTCGCCCGCGCGCGCGGCCTGGGCAGGCGGTGCACCCTCCACTTCAGGTACGATGCTGGATCGACCCTCTACGTGAGGGTGTTTGGGGAAGATGGTCATCGCGCCGGGTGCTGCCCCGAGGCGAACGACGGCGAGGAGGTGCTTGGCCTTGGTGACGGTCACGACGAGGATGAGGGTGAGCCTGCCCTCGGTGGCGACCGCGTCTCTTCCAGCTACGGCGGCTCTTCCTCCGGTGACAGCTCCAGCAGCGGTGGCTACGACCAGCCGCCGCGCCACCGCGCCCGCTTCGAAGGAGGCAGCAGGTCATCTCGTCGTCGCGCCTCTGTAAAGCGCGAGGAGGGGTCTGGCTAGGCTCGGGGCGTCGCTAAGGGCCTGCCTCCGCGGATTGCTGCAACGCTGCTTTTGTTTAGCTTTTTCCTTTTTTCCTGCATCAGAAAACGAAACCAGTATGGGTCCAGAGGGGCGTGTATCGAACCGTGGTTCTTTGGTTAATGCACTGTGCGTGTTATTCCCATGCCGTGTTGTTATTTTGCGCAAAGATAACTTAACCTGGCGCATTTGGGACGCCCTTTCCCTCGCGAGGTGTCTGCGTTTGCTCAGAGACTGTAAAAAAATTCGTTAGGGGGTGCGCTAGAGGATTTGCCGTCCACCCAAGCCATGACTTGGCGCCTTGTATCGCGGTACCCGAGGAGCACGGATTAGGAGAGATGTGCCAGCTTCCAGGCTCGAACGAGGGTGGCTCGCGAGAAGGCAGAGAGAAGAAAAATGCTCGCGAGGGCACCTGCCTAGCCCCCTCGCGAGGTATGCGAGAGAGAGAACATGAGCAAACCAGAGCTGAAAAATGCGGTAAAAGGATAGGGAACCAAATCAGCAACGAGTACCAAGAGCAACTCCGATTAAGGAAAAGCGAGCCAACTACGGAAAGCTAATGAAAAGCCGCGTCCGACACCTAATCTAGTCTTCAAGTCTTCTCACCAGCGCGGAGCTAAGTGCTGTCCACTAGGCGTGGGAGGGAGCCCCAGGGCCTCAGGCCGGCGCTCCTGAGACTCCGGGGCGTGTACAACCCCACTCATTATTACGTGAGAGTGTCACGGGCGGCGATTCTTCACAGGCACCGGGCCTTCTTCACAGGCTCTGGGCCTTGCTTCTCAGGCTCTGGGCCTTGCTTCATGGATAGAACTTCCGGAGGTGCTGGATGTTCCAGGCGTTCTGGATGGGTATCCCGTCCTACGTCTCCAGGCGCGCTGCACCCGGCCTGGAGACATGGACGACCCTGAACGGGCCCTCCCACATGGGCGAAAGCTTGTGCAGCCCTTCTCTGGAGAGGACCCACCTCAGGACGAGGTCGCCACCTCGAGCGTCCTGGAGCGGATGTTGCGGCAGTGGTACCGCCGCAGCGCTTGTTGGTACCTTGCCGCCCTCAATGCGGCTTCACGTCGGCGTTCCTCCCCCAGCACAAGATCCATCCCCCGCATGGCGTCCTGTTGCATTTCGTCGAACGCCAGGACCCGCGCGGAGCGATGCCTACCTCGTGAGGGAGGACTGCTTCGGCTCCGTAGACGAGGAAGAACGGAGATCGTCGTGCCAACCCCTACTGCAAGCCTCCAGCTTCTTCTTGAAGGTCCTGGTCTTGAGGCCCCTCAGGACCTCTGCGTTGGCGCGCTCAGCCTGACCATTGCTCCTGGGGTGGGCCATCGAAGCGTAGCAGATCTGCGTTCCAAGGTTAGCACAGTAGGTTTTGAAGAGGTTACTAGTAAACTGCGAGCCGTTATCTGTGATGATGCGGTTGGGGACCCCGAAGCGGCTCACGAGGCCCTTGATGAACTTGACAGCAGAGCCGGCTGGAATGGTACGGACGACTTCCACTTCCGCCCACTTGGTGAACTTGTCGATGGCGACGTAGAGATAGCGGTAGCCCCCTGGCGCCCGTGGGAACGGGCCTAAGATGTCCAGCCCCCAGACTGCGAACGGCCACGTGAGAGGGATGGTTTGGAGGCCCTGGGCAGGCTGATGGATTTGCTTGGCATGGAATTGGCAAGCTTCGCAGGACTTCACCAGCTCGGCTGCGTCATTGAGCGCTGTGGGCCAATAGAATCTACTGCGGAACACCTTGCCGACGAGGGTCCATGATGACGAGTGATGCCCACAGTCCCCGCCATGTATGTCAATCAGCAGCTCCCTTCCTTGATCGCTGGAGATGCAGCGCAACGTGACATTGCTCGGCCGTTTCCTGTACAACTCGCCGTCTTGAATGCAGTATGCCGTGGCTTGCCGGGCCACGCGCTCCGCGTCCTCTTCCTTCTCCGGCAGCGTCCCGTGCATCAGGTACTCTTTGAATTCCTTGGTCCAGCACTCCTCCTGGGGCTCGAGCGCCAAGAGCAGCCGTGCTCCTCAGGTCGGGCCACAGGCTGGGGCTCCCATGACCGGGGGCTGTGGGAGCTCCTCCCGAGGCTGAGTCGTGCTTGAAAGAGGTGGCGTAGCTGACGGCTTGAAGAGCCGCTCTTCGAAGACGCCGGGCTCTTGCGGTTGCCGCTTGGATGCTCTCCTGGCGATGTCGCCGGCTTCCTTGTTGGTGTCCCGGGGCACGTGCTGCAACTCCAGGCCCGAGAACTGCTTTTCCATCTTGCGCACCTCCGCAAGGTAGGCCTCCATGTGCTCGTCCTTCGGCTCGTACGCCTTGTTGGAGAAGTTGACGAGGAGCTGCGAGTCGCCTTTGACGGTGAGGCGCTTCACCCCTAGAGCCGCCGCAGCCTTCAGGCCAGCTATGAGGCCTTCGTATTCCGTGATATTGTTGGAGACCTTCTCACCGTGCTGGAAGCAGAGTTGCATGGCGTAGTAGAGCTTGTCCGGAGTGGGCGAGATGAGCACTGCTCCAGCCCCCGCGCCCTGGTGCGCGAAGGCGCCATCAAAATACATGACCCAGCCGTTTGGTGCCTCGCTTCCTGGGGAGGTGGACCGGTCTTCTCCTTCCTCAAGAGCTGGGGCATCTGTCCATTCTGCCACAACATCGGCGAGCGCGGCTCCCTTGATGACCCTGGTAGTGCTGAACTCCAACTGGAATGCTTGCAGCTTGATGTTCCATTCAGCGACCCTTCCGGCTGAGTTAGGGCTCCTAAGTACCATCTCCAATGGGTAAGCTGAGACGACCTTGATGGGGTGGCCCTGGAAGTAGTGCCGCAGCTTGCGCGAGGCCACTAAGAGTGCGAGCAGGAGCTTTTGCGGCATGGGGTAGCGCGCCCTCGCGTCCCGCAGTACGGTGCTGACGAAGTACACCGGGTGCTCGACAAGGGCTGGCATACTGTCGAGGCTCTAGTCCTACGGAGATTGTGGCATATTCTGAGGTGGTGGGTTTCCTGAGACCTCACCGTCCTTAGGAGCTTCTGTGATGTTGCCCTGCTGAGCTTGGTCTTCCGTCGCTGATGGCTTTGCTGCGCCTTCCTGACCCTGCGCTGCATCAGCTCTGGCTTGGCGCGGCACACCCTTGTCTTGGCGCTCCTCTTGAACCGCCACCAGCGCTGCGCTGGCGGAGTACGGGGTGGCGGCAAGATAGAGTACCAGAGGCTCGAGAGGCCGCGGTGCCACCATCACCGGGGGGCTGGTGAGGTATTTCTTGAGGTCTTGGAAGGCCCGGTCGGCCTCCGGGGTCCACTCGAACGGGCCCTTCTTCTTCATGACCTTAAAGAAGGGTAAGGCGCGCTCGCCTAGATTGGAGATGAATCGCCCTAACGCGGTCACCCGCCCTGCTAGCTTCTGCATCTCCTTGAGGGTCTGCGGCGGGCTCATGTCTTCGATGGCCTTGATCTTCTCTGGGTTTGCCTCGATCCCTCTGTGGGATACGAGGAACCCTAGTAGCTTACCGGAAGGGACGCCAAACACGCAGTTCTCCGGGTTAAGCCTCAAGTTCACTTGGCGCAAGCTCTCGAAGGTCTCCTCCAAGTCTTGAATCAATGTCCTCGCCTCGCGAGATTTGACCACTATGTCGTCGACGTAAGCCTCTGTGTTCCTCCCGAGCTGCCGCCCCAGGGCAATATGCATCAACCGCTGGAAGGTGGCGCCTGCGTTGCGCAGCCCGAAGGGCATACAGGTGTAGCAGTACACCCCACATGGTGTTAGGAAAGTTGTCTTCTCCACATCTTCCACCGCCATCTTGATCTGATGATACCCTGAGAACGCGTCCAGGAAGCACAGCATGTCGCACTCGGCGGTGGAGTCAACGATTTGGTCGATGCGCGGGAGCGGGAACGGATCTTGGGGGCAGTCTTTGTTGAGGTTGGTGAATTCGACGCACATCAACTCCTTCCCGCCTTTCTTTGGCACTACGACAGGGTTTGCCAGCCATTCAGGATATCGAACTTCCCGGATGGCGCCTGCCGCCTCCAGCTTGCGTGTCTCTTGGACGATGAAGGCCTGCTTCTCAGTGGACTGCCGTCTGGCTCGCTGCTTCATGGGGCGTATGTTGGGGCATACCCTTAGATTATGCTTGATCACCTCTCTCGGGACCCCTACCAGCTGATTGGGCTCCCACGCGAATATTTCCTTGTTCGCGCGCAAGAACCTCACCAAGGCCTCTTCTTGTCCCAGGTCAAGGCCGGCTCCTATGGTGAAGGTGGCCCCCGAAGACTCGTCCTCGTTGACCGGCACCTGCTTGGTTTCCGCCTTGTCTTGGGTGAACAACTGCTTCTTCTTGGTAGGCGCGGCCTCCTTGGCCTCGTGGGTATCGGCGCCGGCCGGCTGTGCCGCCGCCGCGGTCTTGAAGGCGAGCCTAAGCACCATCACGGCCTCCTTAGTGTCCCCCTTGACGGTGAGGACACCCTTGCTTCCTGGCATCTTCATGAGGTTGTAGGCCGGATGAGTCGCCGCCATGAACAGAGCTGGGTACCCGAGGATGGCGTTGTATGGGAGACCGATGCGGGCGATGTCGAAGGCCACCAGCTCAGTGCGGTAGTTCTCGCGTGTGCCGAAGGTGACAGGGAGGCGGATCTGCCCCAGAGAGTGGGCAGCTCCACCACCCACTCCCGAAAAAGGCTTGCTGAGGTTGAGCCGCTCGGGCGGCACGTGGAGGAGGCTGAAGGCTTCTACGGAGAGCAAGTTGAGGCCGGCACCGCCATCAATAAGGGTCTTGGTGATGGCCACGTTGCAGATGGTGGGCGTGCAGAGCATTGGGAGCACGCCGGAGTCGGCGGTGGAGTCGGGGTTGTCTTCCGAGCTGAAGGTGAGGTCGGCCTCCGGCGCAGCCCAACCCGGCGGAGCCCCCGGGCGCTTGGAGGCTGCCCCAATCTGACGGAAGAAAGGTTTGACATGGCGATCTAAAGGCGGTGCTTGAGAGCCACCCAGCAGTACTGCGACTGCGTGGTGCACCGGCACCGCGTAGCACGCGGTGAAGAGGTTGCGGAGTTCCCCCCAGGACGCCACCGTGGATCCCGGGAGGTTGAGCAGCCAGGCGCGCGGCTCGCCGGCGAGGGCCATGGGGAACCAGTTGGCCATGATTTTGTCATCGCCTTCGGCCTCGTGGATGGCCTCCTCGTACGCCTGCAGGAACGGCGCCGGGTCTGCCGCGCTGTCGTAACGCGGCGGCATCTCCGGCTTGAACTTGGTTGGCCACTGCATTCGCCGCAGGGCGGGGGCCAGGGCTCGGTACCCAGACTCCCTGATACTGGTGTTGGCCACAGAGGTGGGTGGCGGGGCACCTGCCATGAGAGCGAAGCGCGGCGGCACGGGGCGCATGTTGGTGGAGAGGAGCTCCGGCACACCCCTACCTGGCGCGCCAAATGTCAGATGTGGGGTTCCAGCAAACCCTTAAGGTTTGAACACTGGGGTGCGCGCGAAGTCTTTCCCTGCTACCGATCTACGCTCTAGCTCGCTAAGATCTCGCGGACGAACTCGACGAACTCGCAACACAGAAAGACATGAGGTCTATACTGGTTCAGGCCACCGTTGTGGTGTAATACCCTACTCCAGTGTGGTGGTGGTGGATTGCCTCTTGGGCTGATGATGAACAGTACCAGGGAAGAACTGCTTCCTGAGGTTGAGGTGTTCTTGTGGCTAGGCTCTCGATCGGATTGGATCAAGCTAAGATGAGCTTGCCTCTACGATGGTGGCTAGTCCTATTTATAGAGGCCCTGGTCCTCTTCCCAAATATCGAGCGAGAAGGGAGCCAACAACGGCGGCCAAATTTGAAGGGGGGCAGCTAGTACAAGCTATCCTGACAAAAGTGGTCTTCGCCTGCGAAAAGCTCTGGGGTGACACCGTCTTGGGCTCCACGATGACCTCCGTCTTGCCGTCCTCCTGGTCTTGGTCTCGTTGCACCAATATAGCAAGCTTTGCCTGATGCCTCGGTACTCCTCGCCAGCGCTGGCCTCCATAGCACCAAAGAGGAAACTAGGACGCTGCGCGCGCTGGCGCCTGCCTGGCGCCCGCCTGGCGCCGTGCGTCATGGCTCACGTCACGAGGGCCTTGTGATGTTTGCCCCGCCTGGATATCTCTTCCCTTCGTGAGCCTGCCTAACTAGGCCACTCCAGAGGAGGTCTTGCGTCGTCCGCCTCGCGAGGCTTGGACCCTCGCGAGGGTCTTGGATGCCTTGTTGATGAGATGGGCCGTACGGCCTGCTAGCTTGGCCACGTTGTGGGCCGCAAGCAGGCAAGTCTGGGGACCCCTGTTCCCAGAATGCCGACAGGATGTACGCATCAGCCAAGCTGAAGGCGTCGAACGCCTCTTTAGTAAAGCCGGGGTCGCGAAGTGCGGCCCTCCGGCGCCGATGATGCATGGCACTCTCTACTTCAGAGTTCGTGACGGATACGTTATCCGAATCCTCTCAAGGAGGACAATCCGACGTTATTCCTGTGTCTACCCCCGCCCTAGGAGCAGGGTCTAGAACCTGATTGGTGGGGGCGCGACCGGCAGGCCCCTCGGACACGGTCCGACGAACGCTCTTCCTAATAAAACACACCCGACTATGTCATTGTTCTATGTGACTGTTACAGGGCATATTTAAAGCCATACCTCTTTGATGAAGGTTCGGCCATGTTGTCATTTGCCTTTCTCTTCGAAGACCCACCTGGCGCAGGCACCGTTCTCTTCTAAGATGCCTCTGGTGCAATATGACGCATCGAGCGCCTCCCCTTTGGAGCACAAGACAGCGCGGCGGGTGAGGCATAATGAGGAAGCTCCTTCGGAGGAAATGTCTCCTGGTTACTTACATATGAGGCAGGAAGGAGGCCGGGATAATTGGCCGTGATGGCCACTTCTGGGCCATCATAGCTCGGCTAGTAGAAGACCCCCTCTTTGAGCTCTACAAATATGTCCGGATCTGTGGAATCCGGGATCGAGGTCCCGGTTATGGTTCTCCGGTTGTGGAGCGGGGCTATGGATCCCCGCGTTAACCCTCCGCCATTCCTATTAATGGACATGTTAATGTCGATTAAACATGACTCGGTGAGAAGATTGAATAAAGTGGTGGGATTAAAACTCACCCAGCTAGGAGGATTGTACATGGAAAATCCCTCTTGATGCGTAAGACGAGTGAATTCCTCTTTCCCCCCTTTATACAGATCGGCCAGTATTGTGGCCAGGGCAGTGAGGGAATCCGGACCCATTCGTCCGCAGCGTGAGGTGTCATCTTCTCCATTGTAGTGCCACATAGGGAGCCCCCTGAATTGGAGCGGCTGAACACCTCGCGCTATGGAAGTTGCCATTACCTCGATTATTAATAATCCGGTCTGGGCAAGTGTCCTTATCTTGCCCATCAACTGCTGGACTTCTGCGCTGTCTTCCTCCTCGAGGCTCCGAGGACGCCAGCTGTGGCGTTTCTTCAACGGAGCGCTGGAAAATTCGGGAAGGCCCATTCAGACTGGGTCGGGGAGAGCTACATCTTCAATATAAAACCACTCCGAGGGCTAGTCTTCGGATGCCTTCTTCGGCGTGCTGGACAAGTATCCGGTCCCGGCTATGTGCCATATCTCGGCGCCGCCCACCTCGAATACGGATCCCTTTTGGGTATGAGGGACGAGGCAGAAAAGTTTCCTCCATAGATCAAAGTGGGCCTCGCAGCCCAGGAATAGCTCGCAAAGAGCGACAAAACCCGCGATATGCAGGATGGAGGCTGGAGTGAGGTTGTGCAGTTGGAGGCCGTAGTACTCCACGAGACCTCGGAGGAAAGGGTGGATTGGAAGCCCGCCGCCTCTTATTAAGAAGGATATGAAGCACACTTGCTCTCCCCTGGTTGGATTGGAGAAATTTTCCACCAGGGCTTCGCCTGTGAAAGTGGTTAATCTTGCCCGGATGGGGACTTGATCCGCGGGGGGAAGGAATCCCTACGTTTAAAGCTTACTCAGCTGGTCGTGGGATACTGAACATTTCTCCCTATCGCCTTTTTCGGAGCCATGGGGCGGGAGGAAGAACTAGGAATGCTAGCCATGCTGGAATGGTTTCTCCTAGCAAGCTCTAAGGATTCTCCGCCTGGTGTGAGATGGCATCTGAGATCCAATCTACTTAAATATACGCCTTTCTTACATGGCCAGGGTGTTATGTCCAAAAATACTCTGACCTTTTGTGTTCGCTTGACACGTGGAAGCCGAAGCAATGGAGGCGCAGAAGCCAAGGGGTCTAACATTAAATGGAAAGCCGAGTATGACTCTTCGGATCAGACGCTTTGAAGTATTCGGAGGAAGAACCCGCCTTGCAATGTCGAAGACTATCAGCGTGCCGGACACATCGTCATTGAAGCCTGGTTCGGGGGCTACTGAGGGAGTCCTGGATTAAGGGGTTCTCGACCGTCCGGCCTACGTGACGTGGGCCGGACTGATGGGACATGAAGATACAAGATAGAAGACTTCCTCCCGTGTCCGGATGGGACTCTCCTTTGCATGGATGGCAAGCTTGGCGTTCGGATATGAAGATTCCTTCCTCTGTAAACTGACTTTGTACAACCCTAGGCCCCTCCGATGTCTATGTAAACCGGAGGGTTTAGTCCGTAGAGAGGATCATAACCATACATGCTAGACATCTAGGGTTTAGCCATTACGATCTCGTGGTAGATCAACTCTTGTAATCCTCATATTCATCAAGATCAATCAAGCAGGAAGTAGGGTATTAACTCCATCAAGAGGGCCCGAACCTGGGTAAACATCGTGTCCCCTGTCTCCTGTTACCATCAACCTTAGATGCACAGTTCGGGACCCCCTACCCGAGATCCACTGGTTTTGGCACCGACAGTTTGTACCTGTCGGTGTCAAAACCCGCGGATCTCAGGTAGGGGGTCCCGAACTGTGCGTCTAAGGCGGATGGTAACAGGAGGCGGGGGACACAATGTTTACCCAGGTTCGGGCCCTCTCGATGGAGGTAATACCCTACTTCCTGCTTGATTGATCTTGATGATATGAGTATTACAAGAGTTGATCTACCACGAGATCGTAGAGGCTAAACCCTAGAAGCTAGCCTCTGATTATGATTGTTGTTGTCCTACGGACTAAACCCACCGGTTCATATAGGCACCGGAGGGGGCTAGGGTTACACAGAGTCGATTACAAGGGAAGAGATCTACATATCCGAATTGCCAAGCTTGCCTTCCACGCAAAGGAGAGTCCCACCCGGACACGGGACGAAGTCTTCAATCTTGTATCTTCATAGTCCAACAGTCCGGCCAAAGGATATAGTCCGGCTGTCCGAGGACCCCCTAATCCAGGACTCCCTCAGTAGCCCCCGAACCAGGCTTCAATGACGATGAGTCCGGCACGCAGATTGTCTTCAGCATTGCAAGGCGGGTTCTTCTCCAAATTCTGAGTACCTATCGAGTAGTGTCCGGCTTCCCATCAATGTTGCATTCTTTGGCTTCTGCGGCCAATAATGGCTATCCCCCACGTGTCGAGCGAATGCGAGAAGTCGGGGCATTTTTACACTTGCCACCCTAACCATGTAAATAAATCGTCTATTTAAAGAGACCTGGATCCTCAAATCCAGATCACACCATCCTCCCCTAGCGAGTATCCATCGGAGCGCGCCAAGAAAAGCCCATCCCATCATGGCCGGTCACCGCAGCTCCTCCTCTCGCTCTCGTAGCCATAAGCCAAGCAATTGGAAGAAGTGTTCCATCCCCCACAACCAATTGGTAGAGTTACAGACCCAGGGATTTCTCCCTCCAGCGTATATGGTCCTCGTTCTAGTCGGACTCGCCACCTATAATGGCGGGGAGTAGGCGGAGAGCTTTCCCAACCCTTCCATGGGGGAGCGGGTATGCCTTATCCCTTACTTATTAAGGGGGCTTGGATTTCCAATCCATCCATTCCTCCGCGGGCTCCTGGAGTTATATGGCCTCCAACTGCATAACTTTACTCCCGCCTCCATATTACACATCGCTGGCTACGTCGCCCCTTGCGAGCTGTTTTTGGGCTGCGAAGCTCATTTCGAGCTATGGAAGAGGCTATTCTGCCTCGTACCCCGTACACAGGAGGGGTCAATATATCAAGTGGGCGGAGCCGAGATATGGCGCATCACCGGGACCAGATACTTGTCCGGTACTCCGAAGAAGACGTCCGAAGACTGGCCTTCGGAGTGGTTTTATATGGAGGACGTCCCCCTTCCGGAACCTATTCGGATGGGTCTTCCTGAGTTCAACAACGCTCCCTTGAGAAAACGCCGCAGCTGGCGCCCTCGGAGCCCCCAGGAGGAAGATAACGGAGAAGTCCTTTACCTGATGAGCCGAATAAACACGCTAGCCAAATCAGGATTGACAATAATCGAGGTTATGTCGATATGCATAATGTGGGGGGTGCAGCCACTTCAATATCGGGGACAACCCATGTGGCACTTCAATGGAGAAGATGATGCTACCCGCTGTGGTCGTAAGGGACCGGACTCCATCGCTGCTCTTGCGAAAATACTGTCCGATTTATATAAAGGAGAGGAAGAGGAGTTCATCCGCATTAAGCCACGGGACGGATTCTCCATGTACAACCCCCCAAGCTGGGTGAGCTGTTACTTTTTACTCCAAATATTCCCGCATTCTTCGTCATAAGTATTTACCTTGCTATTTCATAGCAGGAACTGCGAAAAGCTGTGAGGGAGGTCCAAACCCGCCTCCACAACCAGAGGACCCTGACCGGGCCCTCGACCCCGGACTCGAAGAAGATCCGGACACATCTGTGGAGCTTATTGACAGGACGTTCTATCAATTAAGCTGCGACTGTGCCCTGGTGGCCATCATAGCCGATTATCCAGGACTACTCCCTGCATCGCATGTAAGTAAAACCGGAGTCCCAACTTCCGAGAAGGATCCCTTTTTTTGCACTTCACCTACCGCACACATATGGTGTCTTACAGGGAAGGCCCTCGGGACGCCATGCCGAACCCGCAGTGACTCACCAACAAGGGGCACCGAAGCCGGGTAGGCTTAAAAGGAAGGCGGTCAGGACTGAGACGCCATCGTAGAGGTATGAAAAAGAACCCCGCTCCGTGGTTGTCGTCTTTTAAAATATAATAACGTCCATGTTTCCTAGTAGGAAAAATGCTCGCCGGACCATATCCGGAGAGCCTGCCGGCCACGCCTCCACCAGCCGGGCTCCAGAGCCGGACTTAGAGGCGGACGCTAACATGGGGCCAACCCCGAATGTTCCTCCTACAGAGGATGCGGATAGGCTGTCCGCTACCAATTCCGAAGTGGAAAGTGCCATGAATCATAGGCGTCGCCGGGCCGTACTCCGCGACGCTTGTTTCTCCCAAGAGGCGTTCGATGCCTTCAACTCAGGAGACGCGTACATCCTAGCTGCTCAAAATGGTCTTGCCAGAGCGACGGACCAGTATGTAAAGGATATACGGGTAAGAAAAATCTGATAATTATGTATATCAGTAGCCCCTGAGACTTGAAACAGTTGACACAACTGTTTTAAGGATCATTATTTGTGTAGGTTCTTACGGAGAAGAATACCCAGTTGTCATGAGAGCTGGAAGAGTGCAAAGCCCAGCTACGGGCCGCAGTTGCCGCAATGAAGGAGTCCGAGAAGGACCCCTCTAGTAACACTTGTCTCTATCAAAAGTAATGACATGTATCGGTTAGTATGTGGCATGCATGCAAATCTAACAATAGATTCTACAGATGATCCCGGAATGAATCCGGAGGTCGTGCGAGGGGATGAGCAACATGCTCAACGATAGTTAAAGGCTGGCGGGAGAAGAATGATCTCCAAGATGCCAATATCCGGCTGGGTGTTGAACTGAAAGATGTTCGGGCCCAACTTGCTGACTCCGTAAATGAGAATAAGAGGCTTCGACGCGGCATTTTTAGTAAGTGCTTGAACGAACCTGTATAGAGTTCGGCAAAGAAACCGGCTAACAGAGTTATATCTGTAGGTATGCTGACGGGTCGTCCCGCAGAGGAAATGCCTGGGTCTGCGGGTGATCTTCTGCCAGAGCTCTCACAACTGCACGAACAAGTTCGGCAGGTGATGCAGGGCATTGCCCAAGCCTTGTGGCCATGCGCCTCCCTGCCAGGAGGCATGGGGGAGCTTGTAGAGAAGCTCAAGGGAGCGCGGCGGCGCTTCCGATTATGGAAGATATCAGCCTGCCGACAAGGTGCAAGGGAAGCCTGGGCCATGGTGAAGACGCGATATACCAAGGCTGA
The DNA here is from genome assembly GCF_002575655.3 of Aegilops tauschii subsp. strangulata. Taxonomy (NCBI): domain Eukaryota; kingdom Viridiplantae; phylum Streptophyta; class Magnoliopsida; order Poales; family Poaceae; genus Aegilops; species Aegilops tauschii. The sequence continues at coordinate 201,759,305 of NC_053035.3, read as the reverse complement.
CTCGAACCACATGGCCGAGGTCGGACCTGTGGGGTATGATGGGAAAGAGATCCCCGTCAGTTTGGTGTATGACCAGGTAAAATTAGCCGCAAAGTATTCCCAATAGGATTGTAGGCTAGACAGCTTGTTGGATGGTATAGAAGAAGAATTTAGTCACTCTAAGTGACTGTGTACTTCAAGTGACATATATTGTCCCTAGCCGGATTGTAAATCATTTGTCATGGCGGACCTTTTTGCTTCGACCTCCGGACCCGACAGTCCGGAGTGTATCCGAATACCCGCTCAGTTATATAAAAACCGGGGTACGCGTGGAAACCAGGCGTAGGGGTCATAAGTGTTTGAACAGACAAGTACCGAACTAGCTATGTTATATTACATGGATAGTAAGAAACAACTTCCAGGGAGAATAGTTCCGTTAAGGGTTCCTTTCCCTGGGTACGTATGCATTAATGTGCATGTCCGAACTGCGAAAAGAGACGCAGGATATAAACATCTGGGGGCATGTATTACAATAAATAAAAGTCATCTTTTGTTCACCGACCGAATATTCCCTTAAGAACGCTAGCTTTCGGCTTCGCCCAGTCTGAGGTACACATCCGGCTGACCCGGCAGTAACAATCGCAGAGGTGCTCCCCTTATGCCCTAGCCAAATTAATGGGAACATAGGGCATAAACACAACAGCCAGGCAACCCAGCTTGGCCAAAACTTAAGTCATATCGATGCATATAATGGCGAAAAAGGTACATGTGGAGAAGTAACACATGTGTGGGGCATAGAGCCCAGAAAATAGTTATATTAAGCTTCTGTATAAGAAGCCCCCAGGTATAATGAGCACGGCTAGCGCGTCAAGATTGTGTAGTCACGACACATTTTAATCTTTTAAGGCCGTGAAGAAAACAAAAGGGAAGAAAGAAAGAGAGAAAAGACAGATAACGAATATATAAAAAATTGACGGAGGTAAGGAGACGAACACATAGTCCGGCACTAGGCGTAGAACCTTCGGAGTCTGGCTGCGTTCCATGGGTTAGCCTCGAGTCGATTGTCCGATGCATCCCGCAGACGGTACGCTCCACCGGTCAGAACCTTGTCAATAACGAAGGGACCTTCCCATTTGGGCTTGACCTTGTTCTTTTTCTTCTCCGGTAGGCGTAGAACGAGTTCGCCAACGTTATAAGTTTTGGCCCGTACTTCTCTGCTTTGATTTCGTCGAGCCTGTTGCTGATAGAATGCGGAACGGGCTTTTGCCACGTCACGCTCCTCCTCCAGGGCGTCCAAACTGTCCTGCCGATCAAGCTCGGCTTCTTTCTCTTCGTACATGCGCACTCGAGGTGAGTCATGAATTATGTCGCAGGGCAGTACCGCCTCTGTGCCGTACACCATAAAGAACGGTGTGTATCTGGTAGTGCGATTTGGCGTGGTCCGCAGCCCCCATAGTACGGAGTCGAGCTCCTCTACTCAGTGCGTATCTGATTCCTTCAAGGATTGCACTAATCTGGGTTTGATGCCGCTCATGATAAGACTATTTGCTCGCTCGACTTGACCGTTAGTTTGCGGGTGATAGACAGAAGCATAATCGAGCTTAATGCCCATGTTGCTGAACCAAATTTTTACCTCGTCGGCTGTAAAGTTCGAGCCGTTATCGGTGATGATGCTGTGGGGGACGCCGTAATGGTGTACAACCCCGGATATGAAGTCTATCACTGGTCGGACTCGGCCGTTTTAACTGGTTTGGCTTATATCCATTTGGTGAATTTATCCACCATGACCAATAAGTATTTTTTCTTATGGCTTCCCCCTTTGAGGGGTCCGACCATATCAAACCCCCAGACCGCAAAGGGCCAAGTAATGGGGATTGTTTGGAGAGCGGTAGGCGGCATATGGCTTTGGTTTGCAAAAAGCTGGCACCCAACGCAACGTTGAACGAGGTCCTGTGCGTCTGCTCGGGCCGTCGACCAGTAGAAACCTGTATGGAAGGCCTTGCTTACAAGGGCCCGAGCTGCGGCATGGTGGCCGCCAAGTCCATCATGAATTTCTGCCAAAAGTTGTCGTCCTTCCTCTTCGGAGATGCACCTTTGAAGGACTCCGGTAGCGCTTTTCTTATAAAGCTCTCCCTCGTGGACCTTGTAGGCTTTAGACCGCCGCACAATGCAACGTGCCTCGTTTGGGTCCTCAGGGAGTTCTTGCCTAGTTAGGTAGGCCAAGAAGGGTTCTATCCACGGGGCGATGACAACCATAATCACGTGGGCCGAAGGCGTTGTTTCGGTGGCAGAGCCTCCGATTACGTTAGAATGTTCGGTATCTGGTGTTGTGTCCGGGTCCGGACTGTTGTTGCCGGTCTCTCCTTCCCATGCCACGAATGGCTTAAACAGCCTTTCCAAGAGGATATTAGGTGGGACGGGGTCGCGCTTAGCGCCGATGCGGGCGAGGATATCTGCCGCTTGATTGTTTTCCCGGACCACATGGTGGAATTCAAGCCCCTCGAATCGAGCTAACATTTTGAGGACGACATTGTGGTAAGCCGCCATTTTTGGGTCCTTGGCGTCAAAGTCTCCATTTATTTGAGATATTGCGAGGTTCGAATCCCCACGCACCTCTAGGCGTTGAATGCCATGGAGACTGCTATCCGGAGACCATGCAACAGGGCCTCATATTCTGCTGCATTGTTGGAGTCTGTGTATAATATTTGGAGTACGTATTGGACTGTATCTCCGGTGGGGGATGTCAGGATGACGCCTGCCCCCAAACCAGCCAGGATCTTTGAACCGTCAGAGTGCATGATCCAATTGGAGTACGCGCCATACTCTTCAGGGAGTTCGGCTTCCGTCCATTCGGCGACGAAATCGGCCAGTACTTGCGACTTAATGGCCTGCCGTGGTTTATATGTTATGTCGACTGGGAGGAGCTCGATAGCCGATTTAGCAATGCGGCCCGTGGCATCGCGGTTATTTATCATGTCGTTGAGTGGTACTTCCGAGGCCACCGTAATTGAACACTCTTGAAAGTAGTGTCGTGATTTCCGGGATTCCATGAAGACCGCGTATGCTATCTTTTGATAATGTGGGTACCGTGATTTGCATGGAGTGAGGACAATGGATACATAGTATACCGGCTTTTGAAGCGGGAACTTATGTCCGTCTGTCTCTCGTTCGACGACGAGCACCGCGCTTACAACTTGATGTGTTGCCGCTATATATAACAGCATTGCTTCGCCAACATTTGGCGCGGCCAAGATTGGGTTGGTGGCCAAAATGGCTTTTATTTCTTCCAATCCGGCCGTGGCCACATCCGTCCACTCGAAGTGTTCGGTACGTCGAAGAAGGCGATAAAGGGGTAGTGCCTTTTCTCCTAATCGGGAGATAAAGCGGCTTAGGGCAGCCACGCATCCAGTTAATTTCTGGATTTGCTTGAGGTCTGTTGGGATAGCCAGCTGTGACAGGGCTCGGATTTTAGCCGGATTTGCTTCGATTCCTCTACTGGAGACGATGAAGCCCAAGAGTTTTCCGGCGGGCACGCCGAAAACGCATTTTTCCGGATTGAGCTTGATGTCATATGTTCGGAGATTGTCGAACGTGAGCCTCGAGTCGTCTATTAAGGATTCGACGTGTTTGGTTTTGATGACCACATCGTCTACGTATGCCTCCACTGTTTTGCCAATTTGTGTTTCCAGGCATGTCTGAATCATGCGTTGATAGGTTGCACCGGCGTTTTTGAGCCCGAAAGGCATGGTGTTGAAACAGAAGGGGCCGTATGGAGTGATAAATGCCGTTGTGGCTTGATCGGACTCTGCCATCTTAATTTGATGGTATCCGGAGTATGTGTCGAGGAAACACAATGAGTCGTGTCCTGCGGTAGCGTCGATAATTTGATCGATGCGAGGGAGGCGGAAGGGATCCCTGGGACAAGCCTTGTTAAGGTCCTTGAAATCGACACATAGGCGCCAGGATTTGTCCTTCTTTGTTACCATCACCAGGTTTGCTAGCCAGTCCGGATGTTTTATTTCTCTAATGAATCCTGCCTCAAGTAACTTGGGTAGCTCCTCTCCCATGGCTTGTCGCTTAGGATCAGAGAAACGCCGAAGAGTTTGCTTGACCGGCTTGAACCCCTTTAGAATGTTAAGGCTATGCTCGGCCAGCCTGCGTGGGATTCCTGGCATGTCTGAATGATGCCAGGCAAAGATGTCCCAATTCTCGCGCAAGAACTCCCGTAGTGCAGCGTCTACTGTGGGGTTTAACTGTGCCTCGATGGATGCTGTTTTTGTGGGTCCGTTGGATGGACCTGGAATTTGACTATTTCATCCATTGGTTTAAAAGAGGTGGACTTGGATCTTTTGTCGAGTATCACGTCGTCCCTGTCCACTATGGAGCGCAGCGCAGTTAGTTCTTCGGTCGCGAGGGCTTCGGATAACGCCTCGAGGGCTAGTGCGGCGGTTTTATTTTCGGCGCGGAGTGCTATGTCCGGATCACTAGCTAGAGTGATGATTCCATTGGGCCCGGGCATTTTGAGCTTCATGTACCCGTAATGGGGTATAGCTTGGAAGATCATGAATGCCTCCCGCCCTAAAAGGGCGTGGTATCCGCTACTGAACGGGGCCACTTGGAATATGATTTCTTCAGACCTATAATTCTCCGGCGTGCCGAATACCACATCTAGTGTTATTTTTCCCGCACAGCATGCCTCCCGACTAGGGATGATTCCTCTGAAGGTCGTGCTGCTTTGCTCAATGCGGCTCCTGTCTATTTCCATTTTGCTAAGAGTTTCTTCATAGATGAGGTTTAATCCGCTGCCGCCGTCCATGAGCACTTTAGTAAACCTGAAGCCGTCCATGATTGGACTAAGGACCAAGGCGGCTGGTGCTCGGGCTATTCGGAATTACGGTTCGTCACTGGCATTGATGGTTATGGCCCTGTCGTTCCATGGATTTATTGCTGCCACGTGGCAGACTTCGGCAAGGCTGCGGAGTGCTCGCTTGCGCCTATTATTTGAGGCGAATGTCTCGAAGACTGTCAATACTGTATTGTTATTGTCCATGGGATGGTGCTCTGCGGTATTGTTGATGAGGAGATCCTCACCGCTCTTGGCCACCTGCCGGAGTATACAACATGCTCTATGGCTATGTGTTGGCGTGGTATCCGGTGTACTATGAATTTTGCATGGCCCATTGAGCCATCCCTCCAATATAGTTCCACGCCCTGTAGTGGGCTTTGGTTTCTTTGTAATTGGATCGGGTGACTTACGAGAGTACACCCTTTTAGTTCGGACGGGGGGTTTAGTGAGAGCCGGAGGATCCCAGAATTTTGTTTGGGTTTTCCAGGCGCTTTCCATCGCACAGTACTTCTGTACTATGGCCGCCAAGTCAGCGAAGTGTGCTATGTCACGGTGACTTATGGCGTTGAGGATTCCCTTTTCCTTGCAATTTTTGCAAAAGAATGAAATTGCGGCTTCCTCACGACAGTCCTTGACCTTGCTCATTACAAGGAGGAATCTGGCCCAATAGTGATGTATTGTCCCTTGGGGCTCTTGTCTAATGTGGGAAAGATCACTTATATCTGGGTGGGTGGGTAGATTTAAGTCCGAACCCTGACCCGATCTGAGACCCAGGGGCGGAGGAGTTTCTGATCTTAGAAGTTCGTGCTCTAGGATGTTGCCCAATAGGTCTGGCCCGCTGTCTGATTCTAGGTTCAAAGCTTGGGCCATGTCCCCCCGTAGACGGGTATCCGGCTCGGAGAGCTCGGGAATCCGGACATAGTTCGTCCTCAGGATAGAGGAAGAATAGCTGCATTGTTCCTCCACCACCGCTATCTGATGGGTGACAGGCGGAGAATTAATCTCCCTTTGGTCGGGTTTAAGCCCGATCCGATCATAGTCCGTAGCGACTCCCAGGGCGGCGATGTGATCCAAGAGCTCGTTCAAGGAAGAGAGCTCCATTGGATCCATCTGCTCGGTGAATCCCGAGTCGACGTGGAGGCTGTTTTTGATGACCCGAGAAGTCATCGTCGGCGCAGCGGCCGAACGGGCGGTCATGATGAAGCCGCCTAGTCGGAGAGTTTGGCCTACAGCTAGGGCTCCCCCAGAGGTGATGTTGTCCTTGACAACGAGACGAGCCATCAAGCCTTATGATGACGGCATAGTGGAATTCTCAATGAAAGCACCAATGTCGGTGTCAAAACCGGCGGATCTCGGGTAGGGGGTCCCGAACTGTGCGTCTAAGGCGGATGGTAACAGGAGGCGGGGGACACAATGTTTACCCAGGTTCGGGCCCTCTCGATGGAGGTAATACCCTACTTCCTGCTTGATTGATCTTGATGATATGAGTATTACAAGAGTTGATCTACCACGAGATCGTAGAGGCTAAACCCTAGAAGCTAGCCTATGATTATGATTGTTGTTGTCCTACGGACTAAACCCTCTGGTTTATATAGACACCGGAGGGGGCTAGGGTTACACAGAGTCGGTTACAAGGGAAGAGATCTACATATCCGAATTGCCAAGCTTGCCTTCCACGCAAAGGAGAGTCCCACCCGGACACGGGACGAAGTCTTCAATCTTGTATCTTCATAGTCCAACAGTCCGGCCAAAGGATATAGTCCGGCTGTCCGAGGACCCCCTAATCCAGGACTCCCTCAGTACCGTCGGGGACTTAGTCACCACCTGAGTGCTACACACGGTGGTTGTACCGGGCCAACTACTGGAACTGGGTGGTTCCATTCTATTGGTGGTGCGGTAGCTGGAGATGGCGGACCGGTTATCCCGGATGGCACTTGCACCCCGGTACAACTGGTGGTCTTCGAGCGGTTCTACCACTCTAGACTTAGCCACCACCAAGGCGCGGGTCTAGCGGTTATACTGGTCCTAGTACAGGCTCTTGTACCACTCGCGGGTGACACTGTGATGTACTCGATGCGGTACTAGGCAGTACTTGCCAGGTTGTTCCTGCTGAGTCTGACTCAGTGGTACATCCCGTGGAGCCAGCGGTTGGGCCGCTAGGTACTCTGCAGTTGGGGAACCCGCAAAAACAAGTTGTACTGGTCCCTGGACTGGTTGTTCCGGCTTTGTGTAAAAATGTGCATAACGGTTGGACTTGGGAGACCCTATAAAAGGTGGTGGTTCTTCCACCTCCCAGCTACCTCTTGCCTTTCCTCTCTCCTCCATTAATGTCCTTCATGCTTTCTTGCCCGGTCTCCTTTTCTAACTAACCAAACTGACGGGCAGCATGTGTCGAACACGCGTGTGACACCGTGGACGGATGATGTCCTTTTTTCTAGTTCGGGGATGGGGCATGAGGGTGAGGACCTACACTACTGAACTATGCGAAATGGACACGATGATTTACCCAGGTTCGGGCCATTGTGATTATGACGTTGGAAGAACGATCATATTGAATCGAACCAAACTTGTTAGTCATGAATTGAATTAATATCGTCTATAATCAATTGTAATAACATAGAGTGTTAACGTGTGGTTTTGCTCCTGAGACCATGAGAGTATCGTAGTCACTCATCGGAAAGTTTGACAAGGGACTAGATAGCTCGAGACTGGGATTTGCTCCTCCGAAGATGGATAGGTATTCTTAGGGCCCTCTTTGTGTGACAGTATCCATCATTGTCTGGCCAGACATGGGTGACTACATCACTAGGATGCCGAAAAACGACAAAGAGAAAGAAGAACAAAACCGGTAACGAGGATAAAAATATAGTGAGGATGTGATGACTCAGGAGGATACCGATGCATCCCAGTTTTGTGAAGTATCGCGAAGCAAAGGGAACATCACATTATAACTAAAGGTTCACTCGAATATCATTCATTTGCTGATAGGGATCGATATGGACGTCTGCGGTCCTGCTGTTGGTCATTGAACAAACGGGTTCGTTCATGTCTATGAGTTACCGAACCGACGGGGTCATAAGCTTAAGGCAATCATGATCTGTTGAGTATTAGTAGGACGGGAGTGATGAGAATATATTTGTGGAATTATTTCATTATATTTGGAATAGTTCCGAGAGGGTGCGAAAGCGTTTCGAGGTCACCTGAAGGGTTTCAGAGTTTATCGGGCAATACCGGGTATTCCCGATAATTAATATATAGGTGGAAAATGTTTCCGGTGAAGTTAAATTATATAAAAGGGTCTACTAATAATTTGAAGGCTTTTATATTAATTTAAATATCAAGGGGCCTTAAAAGGCCAAGAGGTGGAGGAAGAACTAGGCCACCAAGGCCCAAGAGGGGGATGCGTCTCCTTCCCATAGTGGGAGGCTGAATTGGGGTGGGGAAGGACTCCCCTTCCCCCTTTGGCCGGCGAAAGGGGAGGGGAGTCCTTCCCCTCCTCTTGGCTGCCCCCTCTCCCCTCCAACCTATATATACATGACGTGTTGGCACTTTTCTACACACAAGTTTTGGAGCCGCATCTAGTTCATCTAGCCCTAGTTCTACTTAGTCCTAGTTGACTAATTAGACCTTGGTCTAGTTCCTCTAGTCCTCATAATTAGAATCCCAATGTGGTTCTAATCTCCTAACTATAATTCTCCGGCGATGATTAGCTCCGGATAGCGAAGCGCTGCCAGATCGTGCAGGTTGCATGCTTGCAACCAAGTAGAGAGGCCGTGCTTTCAGTCTTCAGTTCGAGGGACTGTTCGTGGGTGGTTCATGGGATCAGTCATCCATGGTTCAAGGGACTCCAAGTACAATCTACACCGACACACTCTTCTTCCGCTACAACTCGGTGACGATAACGATCGTGATCCCAACCCGTTATGCATCTTCATATTGATCTTGGGTGTGCGTACGCGTGGAATTTTTCTACTATGTTTCCCAACAGTGGCATCATGAAAAGTTATATGAGTAGGTGCAAGTTGCGATCTAGATCACATGTGGATGTGAGGGTTGATGTTCTTGCTATGCTTCCCTTGAGTATTGCTTCAGTTCAGTTCATTGACAGTATGATGTAGCTTTGTTACAAGGTTATGAAAATCGATCGGCTTTGGCTGTCGACGATCTGGTAATAGTTCCTTGGGCTTCATAATAGTCGAGAATAGTGAACCATTGCGTACACAAGAGGGTGCTGAAGATGGATTATCTTCTAGGGGGTCATGCGTACGTATTTGACGAAGTTTAGTGTGGGGCTAGAGATTTTTTGTTAAGTCTCTTGTTTCACACACCCTGAAACTTAATAGCGCCTATGTTGTGGACATATGTAGTCAGTATTATTTGTTAAAACTAGTTAACCACGTAATTAAAATTTGCTAAAACCGATTTTAGGACGTCTAACTTGGTTTTGTAGAGTATGCATATGATGTGGTATAGCCTTCGTCATGATAATGAGTTTATGGATGAGATGGTTATATGCAGTAATGTAAAGTGGCATGCGTGTCACGGCATGATGAATGGGGCCACGAGATTGCCACATTAATGTAAATATCGTAGAGATAGCCTACAGGTTATAGGTTACGATGGCAAACGCACATGGAGGAACCCCAACGAGGAGAAGGTGTACTAGGCGCGGGACAAGGAGCTATAGTTTTGTGCCACGACTGAATTTGTGAATTTGGTGCCACGACAACGTTTTCTAAAACAATTGGCTTGGCAACATTTTCTGAAATTGGCGCCATGACAGTGTTTTTCTAACGATTGCTGCGACAACAAAATATTGGCCATTGCGATGCTTCAATAGAAGATTGAAGATGCTCACGGTGGATTCCCAGCGCCCAGGGCTATACCGTATCATGCTTTTACGAATTGCCTGATATGTTTATCCCTTTGTTGTTTGCACCCTTTGATTGCACAGTAGTCAATTATTAGAGTGATTTGTCATAGTAAATATCAAGTTAAAAGGTGCTCTTCCCAGTGTTGCAACCGTCTACGACATTCTAGCATCATGGAGTGTGTTATGTCCACGTGAGTATAAATGAGATGAGAGGTGTAAGACGGAGATGGTCAGATCACGCATGCAGATTTTTGAAAAGGGGCGCTTTATTACTTAAAAGGTTTAAGCATTACACCCGGCCTCTGCATAACTAAGATGCACACGGCCAAACAAAGTCCTCTGCAAGAACGAAAAATAGAAAGGCAGAATACAAAGATAGGAGTCTGTATAACGCCTAAAGCGGAGGTGGGCCAATCCTATGATCATGTTGCCACCCATGTTGGATAAAAGTATCCCTCGCCGTATCCTCCAATCATGTACACACCTCCGTAAATAGGTCTCGATTCTCGTAAATAGGACCATAAACGAAGAGTCCTGGTACATCTGTAGATAACCTGCATTAGAGAAGTACTTTTATCATTAAAAACCTTATCATTTCTACATAGCCAAAGCGACCAAATAATGGCAAGCGCTCCCACCCTAAGAAGAGTTCTAAACCTGTGATCAATCCCATGTAACCAGTTGCCAAATACATTGGCAACACTACAAGGAAGATACAAGCTAGAAGCTATCTGGATGACTGACCATATAGACCGAGCCAATTTGCATTGGAAGAATAAATGTTTATTCTCTCATCATGATGACAAAAAACACGTCGTGTACTTCCATGCCAATTCCTCTTGATAAGGTTATCTTTAGTAAGAATGACTCCGCAACGAAGATACCATGCAAATATTTTATTCTTAAGAGGTATCTTCATCTTCCAGATCTTCTTCTTCTTATTATCAACTGGCACATCAGACTGGATTAACGCTCTATACATAGACTCCACTGAGAATTGTCCATTCCCATGTAGGTTCCATCGAAATACATCAGACCCATGTGACAATTGCACCATGGACAACCGTTGAAGCATGATGTACCACGATTGGAGTCTGAGTCCAATTAAATCTCTTTTGAAAGTCACATTTGGCGGAAATGATTCCATTACAATGGCAATAGTATCACCCTTGTGACGCACAATGTTGTATAGAGCCGGATATTATTCCCAGAGTGTGGCATTTCCTAGCCACTTGTCCTCCCAGAATCTAACTTCTGAGCTGTCCTTAATCGAGAAGGATCCATAGGAGAAGAAATATTTCTTCGTAGCCATTGGACCCGCCCAAAAGTGAGAATCCCCAGGCTTCCAGTATACTTGGGATACCGCCTTGGAGCCCACATATTTCCTCCTCAGGAGGGTTTGCCATACACCATTTTCGGTCAGTAATTTAAACAACCATTTGCCGAGGAGGGCCCTATTCTTAACCTCAAGGTCACGAATGCCCAACCCGCCTTGGTCTTTGGGACAGAAAACCACACTCCATTTAGCCAGTCGATATTTCTTTCGCTCGCTATCTCCTTGCCAAAAGAATCTTGATCAAAAATAATCCAATCTATGTAAAACTCCTTTTGGCAACTGGAAGAAGGAAATCATATATAGTACCATATTACTTAGTACTGAGTTTATGAGGACCAATCTTCCACCCAGAGACAACAGTTTACCTTTCCAACTGCTAAGTCTTTTTTGCAGCCTCTCCTCGACATGTTTCCATTCAACATTTGTGAGTCTCTGATAATGAATCGGTATCCCCAAATATGTGATCAGAAACTGGCCCAACCCACATCCGAACAGGTCAGCATCCAGGTGGGCCTCGTCTTGAGCCTTGCCAAAACAAAACAATTCACTTTTATGAAAGTTGATCTTCAGACCGGAAAGTTGCTCGAATGCTGATAAAATTAATTTTAGATTTCTCGCTTTCTCGAGGTCATGATCCATAAAGAGAATCATATCGTCGGCGTATTGAAGTATAGAGAGACCACCATCAACTAGATGACTTACTACCCCATCAATTTTGCCATCAACCTAGGCACGCTCAATCATGACTGCTAGCATATCCGCCACTATATTGAATAGCATGGGCGATACGGAGTCACCTTGTCACAATCCCTTCTTTGTTTGGAAATAGTGTCCAACGTCATCATTGACCTTAATGGCAACACTACCTCCAGAAACGAAGCTATGGACCATAGCGCACCACTCTGCAGAAAATCCTTTCATTCTGAGAGTCTGTTGAAGAAATGGCCATTTGACTTTTCCATACGCTTTTTCAAAGTCTATTTTGAGTACCGCCCCATTCAACTTTTTCCGATGTAATTCATGGACCGTTTCATGAAGGATAACAACTCCATCTAGGATGTTTCTTCCTTGCATAAAAGCAGTCTGTGAAGGACGAATCACATGTTCAGCAACCGAATTTAGCCTAATAGTCGCAAACTTCGTGAATATTTTAAAACTAACATTAAGGAGGCAAATAGGTCTATATTGTTGTACCCTTTCAGCCTCATTCACCTTAGGTAATAAAATAATCTCATCAAAGTTTAAGCGAAACAATTCCAGATGGCCAACATGTAGGTCGCTAAACAAAAGTAGGAGATCAGGCTTGATGACTTCCCAGAAGTTCTGAAAGTACTCAGCGGGAAAACCATCTGGACCCGGGGCTTTGTTGTGCTCCATTAGGAAAATAGCCTTTATAACTTCCTCCTCGTAGTATGGGGATGTTAGAAGGCCGTTTTCCTCATCAGAGACCTAGGGGATGTCATCCGTTCGGGACTCATCCATTGAGAAGTTACCTTCCTCTGGGGCTCCGAACAAATTTTTATAATAATTAGTGATATAAGATTTAAGTTGCTCATGCCCCTCAATCGTGCCCTCATCCTGTTGTAGGGAATGAATAATTTTCTTTCGATGCCTGCCATTGGCGACTCCATGGAAAAATCTAGTATTCGAATCACATTTCAGGATAAATTGAGAGTTACTATGTTGGTACCATTTGAGTTCCTCCTCACATAGCATGCTAGCTATCTGTGCATTCGAATGACTCTTGATCTCGATTTTATGCTCAGATAGAGGTCTAACCCCTGCCAAAGCTTATAATTCATCAATGATAGACAAAAGACGAAGCTTCTCCTTTTTGAGGATACCCGCAGTGTGCCTAGCCCAACCACTAAGGAACTTACGTAATGCATGCATTTTGTTGTTCCATTTGTGTATTGGGGTAAGCCCGGCAACCGGTTTATCCCACACCTTCTTGACCATGTCATGGAATCCACCCCGATGCAACCAACCTAGTTTGAACTTGAACTTGCGTCTATGTTGCGGTCGTGGCAATCCAGTAGTTAAAAGGATGGGTGTGTGGTCTGAGATAGCCTCTATACGAGGTATAGTGCGTACAAAAACCATAGGGAATCTGGATTCCTAGTTGGTATCCATTAATACATGATCTAGTTTATCATATGTCGGTTCTGGAAGACTGTTCTCCCAAGTGAACTGTCTTCTAATCATGGAAACCTCTCACAAATCTAGACTGTCTATGACAACGTTGAAAAGGAAAGGCAAATGATTATCAAACCTACCTCGACTTTTCTCATTTGGAAATCGTAGCAAATTAAAATCCCCACCGATAAGAATAGGGTAGGGATTCTCCTTCGCCAAATTAACCAATTCACGGAGAAAATCGGCCTTGAACTCATCCTGGGCTACTCCATACACAGCGACGAGGGTCCATGTGAAGTTGTCGGCTTTGTTCCGGGTATGGTGTTTAATGTGAAACTCACCATTCGAACTAGCCAACACATCCATAGTCCCTGTGTTTATGCCAAGTAAAATGCCCACAGAACAACCTCGAGGTGGCCGAGAAATCCAAGTATAGTCTATCCCGCCAGAAAGATGGTTAAGAAGACTTATTGAGAAATCACGTCTCCCCATTTCTGATAAATCACGTATGCAGATAGCACTCGATTATCTTCAAGTTCTAGCAGAATCGTTCTAAGATCGGGGCACAAAGCATCAAAAGATTAACAAGAGTCATATAGTGATATGATCAACAATAGTTTGCCTACCGGTCAAAATTCTCGTCATCGGTGATGTCCACATCAATGACTGGGAACTAGATTTGGATCTTGAATCACTCACTATTAATTATGAGAGATATTAATTTAGGTGGGAGTGCACTTTATATTAAAATTTGTTTAAATACTAGTGCAACATTAATTATGAATAATGTATAAATGAATTTTGTGTCTATCGTTGTAGATCAATGGCTCGCAATATGTTCAACTTAGCCCGTATGTTAGAGAAAGAAAAATTGGCTGCTAATGGTGGAAACTATGTGGATTGGATCCGGAACCTAAGATTTGTTCTCGGGAGAGCTAAGAAGGAGTATGTGCTGGATCAGTACCTTGGTGATGCTCCTGCAAAGGATGCAACATCATAAGATGTTATTGCTTACGCTGCTCGTAGTGATGACTATAATTTAGTCCAACGCCTCATGTTAACTTGTATGGATCTTGAACTACAGAAGTGTTTTAAAAGACTACTACACGATTTATAATTGGGTCACTGGAAGTTCTGTAGATGCAGTAGGCAAGGACCGAGTGTTTTGAATTAACCAAGTGTCGGATTTCAGGCTCCGCAAACCCTTCATAGATTCAAACTCTGGGTGCGTGTGAAGAACTCAACCTCCCCAGTCTGCCTACTCGCCAATCTCACGTCCTAGCTTGATGAACTGGAAGGAAAGGCGACAAGGCAGTTTACCCAGGTTTGGGCCACCTTGCGGTGTAAAACCGTACTCCTGCTTTGTGGTGGATTGGCCTCGAGGGGCTGAGGATGAACTAGTACAGTGGAAGAACAACCTCAGGAGGTGTGTTCTTGAGCTGGTGGGGGTGAGGATGATCTGAATGATCCGTCCCCCTCTATGGTGGTGGTCAGGTCCTATTTATAGTGGCCTTGGTCCTCTTCCCAAATGAAGGCGGGAAGGGATCCCACAATGGCCAAATTCGAAGGGAGACAACTAGTACATCTTATCCTGACAAAAGTAGTCTTGGCCTGCAAAGCCTCTGGTCATGAAGCCATGGTGGGCTCGGCGATGACCTCCGTCCTGCTGTCCTGGCGGTCTTGGTCTTGTTGCATGGGAATGGAAACCTTTGGCTGATATCTCGGGACTCCGCGCCTGCGCTTGCCTCTTTAGCATCAAAGAGGAAACTGCTGCACTGCGCCCGCTGGCGCCCGCCTGGCCTTGGTCGTCATGGCTCACGTCATCTGAACCACGTGAGGTGAGGCTTGCATAGAAATCTCCGCTCCTCAAGAGCTAGCCTGGGGGGGGGGCTGCTCCTACCGAAGGTCTTGGTGTCGTCCGCCTCGCGAGGCTTGGCCCCTCGCAATGATCTTTAGTTGTTGCTGCCAAAGGTGGGCCGTACCAGGCCGTTGATGGAGCCACGCCATGGGCCGCAGGCAGGCAAGTCTAGGTACCCCCGTTCCCAGAACACCGACAGTAGCCCCCCGGCCCAAGGTGCGCTCGGACTTGGCTTTGAGGCGAAGCCAAAGGGCAAGTGCGGAGCGCCGTAGGCCCTAAGGACTTGGTCGACGCGTGGCGATTGATGGGACATGGGCGTCTCTGCTTCCCCACGCTGCCTCAGCAACCATTCGACTTGACAAGAGCCTACTGCATGCAGAGAAAGATCATCATTGCATGGGATCATGGAGGCCGGCGGTTGGCCTCCCACCGGTTATAAATGAGGAGAGGGGCAGAGCCCCTTGCTCATCTCCATCTTCTCACCGCCCGCTCTTCCTTCTTCTTCCTTGTCTCCCCGTCTTGCCATAGCATCCATGGCGCCGACGAGGAGGTTCTCCGCCGCCGAAAAGGGGAAGGCCCCCAAGGAGGGGCCGGGTTCGCCACTGCCCACGAGAGGCCGCGGCCGCCCCCGCAAGTATGTTGTGACCCCGGCGGTGGCTCCTCGGGGCGCGGACGCACCTCTACGGGGGCCGGCGTCACTTTGGGCAGCCGCCGCACTGCCTCCTCTTGCGGTGGGAGCCATCGAGGACGGGGCATCCCCTATGATGAGGGGAGGCGTGTCGTGGTCGCCCGGCCTCCTCGGTCGCGCTTCCACTGCGTGGACGCGTTCCCGGAGTTTGTCGTGTGGTCGGAGAGGCCTGCTGGCACCTGGCTCCCGCTCTCGCGCTTCTTCACGGGTGAGCTGCCACCCATGGGTCTTGACGGCCTCTAGCTGCAGGCTGACGGCTGCTACAGCAAGGCCTCATGGGTCGGGGTCGAGGTTACCTCCACAGGCAACGTGTCCTTGACCCGCGGTTGGCAGACGTTTGCCCGTGCGCGGGGCCTGAGCGGTAGGTGCACCCTCTACTTCAGGTACAACGGCCTTGCGACTCTCTATGTGAGGGTGTTATGGGAAGACGGCCGCTGTACGGGGTGCTGCCCAGAAGACGACAACGACGACGAAGAGCTTGCCCTTGGCGACGGCCGCGACGATGATGAGAGTGAGCTTGCCCTTGGCCACGGCCGCGCCTCTTCCTGTAGCGGCGGCTCCTACTCCGGCGAGAGCACCAGCAGCGGCGGCTACGACCAACCACCCCGCTGCTGGGCTTGGATCGAAGAAGGCGACAAGCCGTCTCCCCGGCGTGCTCCCGTGAAGCGGGAGGAAGACTCGGGCTGAGCTCGGGCACCGCTGGAGCCTGGCATCGGGAGCTGCCGCAGTCGTACGACCCGCTTTTGTTTAACCTTTCCTTTCTCCTGCATTTGAAAAGAGTAGAGGGCCCCGCTGGGGTGTGTAATGAACCAAGGCACTTATGCCACTATGCTATGTTTATTATTTTGATATTGTGCCATGATACCCATGTTCCGAGCAGGTGTGGTTAGGGTAACTTAGCTTGATATGCTTGCGGTAGTTTCCCACCTCGCGAGGGTGCGCCTTTCCAGCAGCATCTGGTGAAGTTCTCTTCCTGACAAATCAGGACCCATCGGGCCTCAGGAGACCTTGTACAGCTGTAGGGTTATTAGAAAGCTTGACGGGGCATCTCATCCTTCCTCACACAAGCCCCCAGGCGTGTGTTGGTTGTGGCTAGCACAGCGCATCGCACTGCCTGGAGGCATGGACTTAGGAGGGTGCGCATGCCCATGAGCTCATTCGAGAGCGTCTCGCGAGGATTAAGGAAGCCGAAGCTCTAGGGAAACGAGGCTTCGGTGAGGTGTGTTTGCGGTGCGGGCGAGCCCAAGCGTACACACCTGCCTAGCCTGGAGACTAGACTGGAGAGGCGATCTGTTGTAGGGTGGAACCCTATGCGGCCGATCTTTCACGAAAGGAGCGGATCCCAACTAAGAACAAGAAGAACACGAGGGGAAACACGAGGGAAAGTGCAAGAGAATCACTCAAACCAACAAGATACCGTCACATATATGCTAGATCCTTGAAACACGAGAGGAGATACAACATCCATGATCAACAAAGGACGATACAAAGGGTAACCGGTTCTTCTCCGAGAGGAGGTCTTTATGGCGCCACCCAAGAGGGGGTCTTGAATACAAGGGGGATCTTCTCCGTTGAGGGGCCGTGGTCTCTCTCAAGGAGTAGATCCGTATGGATGAGCGAGGCTCTATCTCACAAATGAGCTATCACAACGCTAACCCTAGCTAGGAGGAGGGAGAGGTCTATTTATAGTCGTAGTACAAAAAGGGGCCAAAGTGAAGGGGTACATGGGCCTCATCCCGCAACTGGACAGAGCCAGGGGCCCGACGTCCGTAAGGTATCGATCGCCCGGAGGCTCGTGGATGTCCGGTCGTCCGGATATCCTCGGATTTCCGTAAATTATGTTCTGTTGGCATGGCGACGGTCGTCCAGAGAGGTTCGGTCGTCCGGGCCTGGGAGATGTCGGACGTCCGGTCCTAGACGGACGTCCGGCTGCTGTAGCATTCGTTGGCCTGGTTTCCTTGGGATGGCGTGACCTTCAGGGGCCAGACGTCCAGTCTGGGCCGGTCGTCCCGTCGCTGTAGCTTCCGTGGCAGCTCTTCTTCTTGTCCTTCGCACTTGGTGTCCTCGCCGTCTTGTCCGTTGGATGTAAATGTTCCGTGGCTTTCCTCCCAGTACTTGATCACACATAGTGTTTCCGCTTGAGGTAGCAACCATGTCTCATGTATAGAAAGTGGTAGTTCGGAAAGGAGCGAGTTCACCTTCTCTTCGATAGCCTTTGCTCGGGCTCTTGCCATAGGTCCAAGTGGTGTCGTGGGAGACGTAGGTAGGTCCATGGGGATGACCTTGGGATGCTCCGCATCATCTCCCCTCCCTTGGGAAAGATCCGACCTCGGATCAAAATCTTCATCACCATGGTAGGGCGAAAGATATTTGACGTTGAAGACGTCGCTCACGTTGTACTTGTCGTGCATGATGTCGATCTTGTAAGCATTGTTGTTGTAGCGTGCTAGCACCTTCAAGGGTCCATCGGCTCGTGGTAGAAGTTTGGACTTGCGTTCATTCGGGAAGCGTTCCTTGCGAAGGTGTAGCCACACAAGATCTCCGATGTTGAATATCATGGGTTGCTTGTTGACGTTGAGCTTGGTCGCGAGTCGTTGTACTTGGCGCTCGATGGTGTGCCTTGTATCATCATGCATTTTCTTGAGATAGTTCACTCGGGCACTCGGGTCCATGTTGATGCGCTCTTGTAGTGGTAGAGGAAGAATGTCCAATGGGGACAACGGGTTGAAGCCGTAGACGACCTCGAAGGGGGACTTGTCGGTAGTCGAATGTCTTGCACGGTTGTAGGCGTACTCGGCGATAGGTAGGCACTCCTCCCACTCCTTGATGTTCTTCTTTATCAACACACGTACTAGAGTGGAGAGCGTATGGTTCGTCACCTCCGTTTGGTCGTCGGTTTGTGGATGGTATGTCGTGGAGAATAATAGCTTGATTCCGAGCTTGGCACATAAGGTCTTCCAAAAGTAACTCAAGAATTTGACGTCGCGATCCGAGACAATCGTCTTTGGCACTCCATGTAGGCGCAAGATTTCTATACAAAAAAGATTTGCAATATGTGAAGCATCATCTATCTTGTTGCATGGTATGAAATGTGCCATCTTAGAGAATCGGTCCACAACAACAAAGACGGAATCCTTCCCATAACTAGTTCTAGGCAAACCAAGCACAAAATCCATGCTAATATCTTCCCATGGTTGGTACGGGATTGGAAGAGGCATATAGAGGCCATGAGATTGGGCTTTAGACTTAGCTTTGCGACATCTAGAGCATCGATTGGTGAAGCGGTTGAAGTCGCAGAACATCTTGGGCCAAAAATAGTTCTTGGAGAGCGTAGCAAATGTCTTGTCGCGTCCAAAGTGTCCCATTAGTCCTCCTCCATGAGATTCCTGCAAAAGCAACAAACGAAGAGAAGGCTCGGGAATGCATAGTTTGTTAGCTCTCATAAGATAATCGTCTTTGAGGTAATAGCGTTCCCAAGATGGATGCGTCAAACACTTGGCATGCAGAATAGCAAAAGTAGGATCATTCGCATACAAGTCTTTTATGTGCTCAAAGCCTATGACATTCAATTCAAGTTTAGTAACAAGCATGCATATACGGGAAAGCGCATCCGCCACAACATTTTCTTTGCCTTTTATGTATTTGATGACATAACGAAAAGACTTAAAGTCACTCCACTTAGCATGACGCTTGTGCAACTTAGTTTGACCCTTAAGATACTTAAGCGTTTCATGATTGGTATGAATGATAAATTCATGAGGGCGAAGATAATGTTCCCATTCATGCAAAACTCGCACTAAAGCATAAAGCTCTTTATCATAGATGGGGTAATTGAGTTGCGCTCCCGAAAGTTTTTCGCTAAAATAAGCAATTGGGCGCTTCTCTTGTGTTAACACACCTCCTATGCCATTACCACTAGTATCGCAATGAATTTCAAAAGGTTTGTCAAAGTTGGGTAATGCAAGCACGGGAGCATGAGTAAGCAAATTCTTAAGCTCATTGAAAGCGGTGTCTTGGGATGTTCCCCAAACAAACGGTGCAGTTTTCTTACTCAAAGCATGCAAAGGTGAAGCAATTGTGCTAAAATCCTTCATGGATCTATGGTAGAAACCGGCTAAACCAAGAAAACTACGCACTTGTTGCAAGTTGGTTGGTTGGGGCCAAGTTTTAATAGCATTGATCTTAGATGCATCAACACGAACACCCTTAGAAGACACAACAAAACCCAAGAAAACAAGTTTATCAACTCCAAAAAGGCATTTGTCCATGTTAGCATAGAGACGCTCTTTTCGAAGAGTTTGCAACACGGTTCGAATGTGGGTGACATGATCTTTCAGAGATTTGCTAAAAACAAGGATATCGTCGAAGTAGACCACGACGAACTCACCAATGTAAGGGAGAAACACATAATGCATAAGACGCATGAAAGTACCGGGTGCTTCCGATAAACCCATAGGCATAACTAACCACTCATACAAACCAAACTTTGTTTTGAAAGCGGTTTTCCATTCATCATCCTCTTGTATGCGTATTTGATAGTAATCACTTTTTAGATCAATTTTGGAAAAATAGTGGCACCGCTAAGTTCATCTAGCATGTCATCAAGGCATGGAATGGGGTGCCTATAGCGAACGGTGATAGCATTGATAGGTCTACAATCGGAACACATGCGAATGCTACCGTCTCTTTTTGGCACAAGAATGACCGGTACGGCACAAGGACTCAAACTTTCATGCACATGTCCATGATCTATGAGATGCTTTACTTGCCTGTGTATTTCTTTGGTTTCTTCGGGGTTGACATGATATGGTGCCTTGTTAGGAAGGGGTGCTCCGGGGATGAGATCGATTCGGTGCTCAATGCCTCGTAGTGGAGGTAGACCCGGAGGTAGCTCGTCGGGGAAAACATCTTGGAATTCCTGCAATAGAGAAGATAACACTAGAGGTAGATTGTGAGAGGTGTTAGTTTTTGGTGCCTCGTCCTTGCACAAGAGGACATAGTGCAAAACAATTGATGGGTTCTCACACACTTCTCTTATCTCACGTTTGGTGGCAAATATAACTAAGTTTCTCTTGTCGCTCATCGTGGAGGCACTCAATTTTGGCTTGTGGCGCTCACTCTCTTTTTGGTGGTTCGCTCTCTCACTATTCTCTCCATGATGTGTGGCTTGCTTGTCGGCGATCACTTGGCTTGGAGACATAGGTCATAGCACATACTCCTTCCCTTTCATCTTGAAGCTATAGTGATTTGTACACCCGTTGTGGATGACACCTCGGTCGAATTGCCATGGTCGTCCAAGAAGGAGGTGGCAAACGGTCATAGGAACAACATCACACTCCAAAGTGTCCTCGTATGGTCCGATCTTGAAGGAGACTTGTACCCTATGCTTGACTTGGAGAGTGACATTGTTGCTTAGCCATTGAACTTTGTAGGGGTGCGGGTGCTTCGTGTTGACCAATTGGAGCTTGGAGCATAGTTCTTCACTTGCTAGGTTATGGCAACTCCCTCCATTGATGATGACCTTGACAGACCTTCCATTGATGCCGGCCTTGGTGTGGAAGATATGGCATCTTTGGTCTTCATCTTGTTGATGTTGAAGAGTCAATACCTTGGAGACAACGAGAGCGGGGCTCGAATCTTCATCACAAAAGACTTGATCATCTTCATCGTTGTTCACTTGCCGGTGCATGGTCACTTGCTCAAGGGCTTCCATTTCTTCTTCACTCATAGAGTCATAGGTTCCGTCGTCGTTGAGGATCATGGTGCACTTGTTTGTACATTCAAAGGACTTGTGGCCTCATCCGCCGCATGTGAAGCATTTGAAGGAGCTTGTCTTGATGGTCTCATCGGTTGGGGTAGATGATGATGAAGCTCTCGGCTTGACGTTGCTTGTAGTAGGAAGACGACTTGAGGTTGTCGAAGTTTTCTTGTAACTTGACTTGTCGTCGTTGCTTGTAGATGGCTTGGTTGAGGTAGAAGGTGTTGGAGTCGTTGAAGCTTGGTTGTTGGAGAAGCCGTAGGACTTGGATGAAAACTTGGCGTATTTGAAGTCATCTTGCACTTGACGTTCCGCTTTGGTAGCTTGATTGTGACGCCCCCGGGTCGACCGTACACTAATCATACACGCAAATGTGTACGATCGAGATCAGGGACTCACGGGAAGATATCACAACACAACTCTAGACACAAATAAAACAATACAAGCTTTATATTACAAGCCAGGGGCCTCGAGGGCTCGAATACATAGCTCGATACACAAGCGTCAGCGGAAGCAACAATATCTGAGTACAGACATAAGTTAAACAAGGATGCCTTAAGAAGGCTAGGACAAAAGCAACACGATCGAAGAGGCAAGGCCTCCTGCCTGGGACCTCCTAACTACTCCTGGTCGTCGGTGGTCTCCAAGTAGTAGTACGCACTCTCTAGGTAGTAGTAGTAGTCGACTGGGGTGGCATCTCGCTCCTGGGATCAACCATCTGGTTGCAACAATCAAAAAGAAGAAAGAAGGGGGGAAAGGGGGAGCAATGCAACCATGAGTACTCATCCAAAGTACTCGCAAACATCAGATCTAAACTAAGTATGCATTGGTATCAAATGGAAGGGTTGTGTCTGTGGATTGAACTGCAGAAAGCCAGAATAGAGGGGAAGGCCTAGCCTATCGAAGACTAGCATCTTCAAGCAGCTCCAACCATCTTGCAGCATGTAGAAGAGTAAAGAATAGCAGATTATAAATAACAAGCATGTTGTAGTATTAAGGCCCAGAGATCCTTCCTCGACTCCCTGCGAGAAAGCAATCCCGGAGCCACATATCCATCACATATCAAGTATCCATTTCTAGTTGTATAAGATGAGATATAAGTCTGAACGTCCATTACCGTGGACACGGTATTCGAATATATATCTTCCCTGCGGGGGTGCACCACGTTACCCAACACGCTCGATCACTCTGGCCGGACACACTTTCCTGGGTCATGCCCGGCCTCAGAAGATCAACACGTCGCAGCCTTACCTAGGCTCAGCAGAGAGGTCCTCGCCGGTCTACATCCTAAGCACTCCGGGGTCAGGGCCCATCGCCCATTGCACTCCCGGTCGTTGCGAGCAGGGTGAATACCAGCACCGCCTCGGATGGCCAGCCTGATCCGACCGTGCCACAATGCTGAACTGGACGTCTGACAAAGCTTCGGCTGATACTGCGACGTCGAGGCCCATAACTATTCTCGCGTGGTGGTTAGTGCATAAAGGCCAGAGGCCAACTCGGAACAAATACCCAAACCTGTTAGTGCATTAACAATTAAAGTAGTGGCGGCTGCCGGGACAAGTCCGGAGCTATCACCCCTCCTGGGTGATACCGCTAAACAGCCAGCCGCCACCGTCACATCGCACGGGTGCTCTCCGGGCCCGCCCGGCTTTCACAACGGTCTCAAGTAAAGTCAAGGTAACCGTGTGTCCAGACATCAAGGGGAAAACCTGAGGAATCACCCCCGGTGGATTCCACTCGATGTAATCATCAAGGTGAACTTAAGAGGAACCACCCTCGAGGTTCACACTTGAGGTGTTGCACGACACAGCCGTATCAAGAATGGTGAAGGAGGAACCACCCTCGATGACCACGACCGAATAGCTACACTACACAGATGTCATCAGGTGTGATGTATCAGGTTCCACCCTCGGCACTCTATGGTAACTCTACAGAGTCGAGCAACAAAAAGGGGCATGATGTGATGCGAGGTGTCGGGCTCTGGTCGTCGATCACGTTGATCGAGTCGTCGATGATGAAGTAGGGCAACAAGGACAAGGTCGGGGTCACTTGATGGATCACTAACCAACCTATACTAAGCAGTTTAGGATAAGCAGGTAAGGTACAACAGCAGGTACAAATGCAGGCTATGCATCAGATAGGAGCAATCAATTACAGTAGCAAAATCTAATGCAAGCATGAGAGAATGGAATGGGCGATATCAGGATGATCAAAGGGGGGCTTGTCTGGAAGCTCCGCTGAAAGGGAAGAAGGGTCGTCGTCGACGTACTCGATCACAGGGGCATCAGCAGCGGTCTCGGGGTCTACCGGAGAGAAGAGGGGGAAGAAACAGTAAATATAAGGCACACAGATGCATGACATGACAATAAGCAGCACTAGGCGTGTTCTAACGCAGTACTAAGCGATACCGGCGTAGGGGAATAACATCCGGGAAAGTTTTCTCGGAGTTAAGCATTTTCGAACAAACGAACCAGAGGGGAAAGTTTCGATGTTCGCTATGCTATGGGCACGTGACAGATGAACAGAGAGCGTATTCTGACCCGTCTCGTCGTTCTGAGCAACTTTCATGTATAAAACCTTTTCATCCGAGTTACAGATTATTTTCTATGAATTTTCAAAGATTTAAACATATTCTAAAATTAATATTAAATCTAAAATGGGGTTATTGCATCAGCATGATGTCATCATGACATCAGCAGTCAACAGAGTTGACCAAAGTCAACACTGACATGTGGGGCCGTTCTGTCATAGACTAACAACTAATTAACAATTTTAATTAACTAATCAAGTTAATTAGGTAAACTAAACAAATTTAATTAAGTCAATTAATTACCTAA
The DNA here is from genome assembly GCF_002575655.3 of Aegilops tauschii subsp. strangulata. NCBI lineage: Eukaryota > Viridiplantae > Streptophyta > Magnoliopsida > Poales > Poaceae > Aegilops > Aegilops tauschii. Next base: position 201,734,994 of record NC_053035.3, on the reverse strand, counting down.
TTAATTAATTAATTAACAATTTGATTATTTTTATTTTTAAATTACATTTTCTTTTTTGTTTTTTTAATATTTCTAACAAGACAGGGGCGTGGGCCCCATCTGTCATCCCCCCAGGGGGGCATAGCGGGTGCTGGGCGTCGGATGTGGGCGCTTGGGCACCAGCTCGCTTGGGCACACGTGCAGGGGCGCCGTAGCGGCCACAGCGGAGGCTGGCGGCGCTGGCCGGCGGCCAGGGGCTAGCTAGGACGACCGTCGGCGCGGGGCAAACGGCGGACGGGCGCAGCCAGTGATGAGCGCGCGTGCGACGCGGTGTGTGGGGCGGAATGGCAGGCGGCTATGCAGCGTTAGAGGGCGCGGGCGGCGCGGGGATGCACGGGAGCGCGGGCCGGGCGACGGGGAGCGTGAGTGCACGAGGGGAGGGCGTGGGTGATCGCGGCGAGCGGCAACAACAGGTCCGCGGGCGCGCACGGCGGTGATAGGAGGAAGGAGGAGACGGAGGGTCCTCATGTTCGGTGCTGGGAAGAGGGGCGGTGTGGCTCGGGGTGGTCCGGCGAGGGAGAGGACGAAGCGGACGACGGCGACGGGGACGAGGAAGTCCGGTGACGGCGCGTTCGTGGATGAGGCGGCGAGGCCCAGAGCGACAATGTCGAGGTGGCGGTGCGCCGGCTCGGGGTCGGGGAGGCGACGGGTGTCGGCGGTCAGCGACGGCGGCGTCGGGGCGCCGGAGACGGTGCGGTGTCGAGGCGAGCGGCAGGGGTTGGGGCATGGCCCGATCCAGATCCCGAATCGGGGGGAGGAGAGGAGCGTGGGTGCGTGGGGGAAGTGGGGGGGGATATGGTGGTTAGGGTTCGGGGGTGTGGCCTAATAGGCCAGGGGTAGCGGGGGTGGGCCGCGTGGGTCGCCAGTTGGCCCGGTTGGCCAGTCGGTCTCCTTTTGTTATGTTTTTTTGTTTGTCTGTTTCCTCCTTTTCTTTTATTTACTTTTGCCTTTTGTTTGAATTGAAATTTAAATCCGAATTTGATTGAATCATCGCGGGGTTAACAACAGGAATCGCGATGACGTGGCATCATTATCATGAGATTACTGTAGCATAATTATCCGGGCGTTACAATTCTCCTCCACTACAAGAAATCTCGTCCCGAGATTAGGAGGTAGAAGGAAACAAATCGGGGTATTCATCACGCAGGCGATCCTCGCGTTTGCAAGTGGCTTCGTCTTCAGAGTGATGCGACCACTGGACCTTGAGGAACTTGATGGCCTTCTGACGTGTGCGGCGTCCAGTTTGGTCGAGAATGCGGATCGGATGCTGTTTATAGGAGAGGTCCTGTTGCAACTCGAGCACTTCATGATCCACTGCTCGGATTGGGTCCTTGAAGCAGCGGCGAAGTTGTGACACGTGGAACACATCGTGAACCTGAGAAAGGTTTGGCGGTAGTTCCAACTGGTATGCCACTTTTCCACGCCTTTCAAGAATAGTGAATGGACCAATATAGCAAGGAGCTAGCTTGCCCTTGAGCCTGAAGCGGTGTGCACCCTTCATTGGTGTAACTCGAAGATAAGCCTTTTCGCCAGGTTGATAGACCATGTCTTTGTGATGACGGTCATACTGACTTTTCTGACGCGACTGAGCAGTCTTGAGATTCTCGCGAATGATGTGGACTTGTTCCTCAATGTGTTGGATAATATCCGGGCCGAAGAGTCGACGTTCCCCAGTTTCTGACCAGTTCAGAGGGATTCGGCACTTTCGTCCATATAACACTTCGAAGGGGGCCATCTTCAGACTAGCCTGATAGCTATTGTTGTAGGAGAACTCAGCATACGGTAGAGATTCCTCCCATTTCTTGCCAAAGGAAATGACACAAGCTCGAAGCATGTCTTCGAGAACTTGGTTGACACGTTCAACTTGTCCCTGCGACTGAGGGTGAAAAGCAGTGCTGAAAGACAGATGAGTTCCCATAGCTTCTTGGAAACTTGCCCAAAATCTTGAAGTGAATAAGCTGCCACGGTCTGAGCTGATAACCGATGGAATATCATGGAGCGAAACAATTCTGGACATGTAGAGGGTTGCCAACTGACTAGTAGTTATGGTTTCTTTGATGGCCAGAAAATGTGCAACTTTGGAAAGCCGGTCAATGACGACAAGTATAGCATCATTACCTTTCTGCAATTTGGGAAATCCAGTGACGAAGTCCATTTCAACATGGTCCCATTTTCATTCAGGAATAGAGATAGGTTGTAGAGTTCCAGCGGGCCTTTGATGTTCTTCTTTGATACGATGGCAAACGTCACATTCAGCAATAACGAGTAATGTATTGCTTCATATTTGACCACCAGAATCTCTGACGAATGTCTTGGTACATCTTGGTACTACCGGGATGTATAGACAATGGAGTGTCATGAGCTTCTTCCATAACTTTCTTAGTCATATCCAGGTTTTTCTCCTTACACGGCACGACTAGGCGGCCTTTGAAGTACAAAGTGCCATCATCACAACAGTCAAGAATGAGGGCTTTCCTTCTGCGAGGTAGCGTTTAATCTTCTCAACTTGAGAGTCATATCCCTGCATTCTCTTGATGGAGTCCAAGAGATCTGGTTCGATAGCCAGGGTATTGAGGGAACCCTGGGAAACAACGCGGAGGTTCATCTTGCGGAATTCTGGAGGAGGGGGTGCGAGTGCACCAGGAGGAACGATATGGAGGTTCAACTTTCTGAATTCTTCAACAAGCGAGGGCTGAACTTTTCGAACCTCGGGGTGATTGCAATATGACGGCTCAAAGCATCAACCATTACATTAGCCTTGCCTGGTGTATAGGAAATACCATAGTCATAGTCTGTAATTGATTCCATACATCATTGTTGATGGAGATCTAGATCTAGCTGAGTAAATAGTTACTTTAGATTTTGATGATCGATGAAGATCTCGCAATGATTACCAAGAAGGAAATCTCGCCACAACTTTAGTGCAAACTTAACTACAACAAGTTCAAGGTCATGGACTGGGTAGCTCTTTTGGAAAGGTATCTTGGAATTCACAAACAACTGGAGCGTTTTCAATTCTCACAAGAGGAGAAGCATTTAACGCATCCAAGGAATAAATCCATGCTTCGGCATTTCAAACAAGATGCTTATTATCTCACTCAAAGGAGGTAGTAGATACATAGTTTTAGTGGCGCAAATGGTAGAAGCGGTATTTGTTTTCAATCATTCCATTCCCAGAATGAGCAATATTGGAAGACTTCAAAACAATGGGGGAAACATGAAATTCCAATCCTTCAATTTCAACGGGGACGTTGTGACTAACCATGGCGGTTCGACATTGGCCCGCGAAATGCAGCTTGGAATTCCGGCCAAGTGTTGGCAGTTCCAATAGGTAAGGAATGCCTGTGGCTGTCCCACCATGGAGCAGCGAGACCTTTTAGGTATTAAGCCGTGAAGGTGACATAGTTGGCAGGGGCTATATCAGTAGACTCCAACTCGAGGCGATGTCACTGAGCCAGTCATCAGCATCAAGGGATGAGTTGAGATACGGTAGATGACAGGGTTGATATGCGCAAAGTATTGCGGCGCTACTCGGGTTGGCTGCTGATTCAAATTGGGACACGGAAACTGACCCATGACTCCTTGCATGAACTGGCGATTCAGCTCAACTGCTGAATCATTCCGGCCATGTATTCGGGCGACCATGACCAGCGGGTCTAACCATCCTGCTTAAATGCAACAGGGGGAAGTTCAGCAAAGGTTGGTGCAAGTGTATGGAGTCAGTCATGATGTATCTTGGACAACGAGCAAAGGCGAAGTATGTACAATGCAGTAGTCATTAAGGACATACTGGTACATATACTCATATACTAGGCCAATTACACGATGTTCGTATGAGCTCGGATAAGAGAAACACCCTAGACATATTAGGCGACACGCATGCACGCGACGGAGGGAGACCACAACGGGACATAGCAAAGGCAACATCAATGTCAGGGAAAACCTCTAGAGCAAGGAATTTGAAAGTGACAATGCAGGGTGCCCTCGATAAGAGGATCCTACGACCAATGAACATTGTGAAGCAGATCTTGGCCCTCAATTCAAGGAAGGGGTAACACAAACCTCTGGGTGGATGTGATCACGAGATCCTAATGTTAGAGTTATCAAAATCATTTAACCCGAATAGAAGAGAGGTCAGATTCCCAGAGTATAGACGAGGAATAAAAGATCCTAATACCACCCGATGGCGATGTGGGCCCGTAAGCCACACAGCCATGTTAGTAAAACTGTTTTTGAAAGACTAGACTCAACTTCGGCCAAGGAGTTGGAAAGGGGGATTCTACAGACAGTCGGCTCTGATACCAACTTGTGACGCCCCCGGGTCGACCGTACACTAATCATACACGCAAATGTGTACGATCGAGATCAGGGACTCACGGGAAGATATTACAACACAACTCTAGACACAAATATAACATACAAGCTTTATATTACAAGCCAGGAGCCTCGAGGGCTCGAATATATAGCTCGATACACAAGCGTCAGCGGAAGCAACAATATCTGAGTACAGACATAAGTTAAACAAGGATGCCTTAAGAAGGCTAGGACAAAAGAAACACAATCGAAGAGGCAAGGCCTCCTGCCTGGGACCTCTTAACTACTCCTGGTCGTCGGCGGTCTCCAAGTAGTAGTAGGCACCCTCTGGGTAGTAGTAGTAGTAGTCGACTGGGGTGGCATCTTGCTCCTGGGATCCACCATCTGGTTGCAACAACCAGAAAGAAGAAAGAAGGGGGGAAGGGAGAGAAAAGAAACCGTGAGTACTCATCCAAAGTACTCGCAAGCATCAGATCTAAACTAAGTATGCATTGGTATCAAATGGAAGGGTTGTGTTTGTGGACTGAACTGCAGAAAGCCAGAATAGAGGGGAAGGCCTAGCCTATCGAAGACTAGCATCTTCAAGCAGCTCCAAGCATCTTGCAGCATGTAGAAGAGTAAAGAATAGCCGTTTATAATTAACAAGCATGTTGTAGTATTAAGGCCCAGAGATCCTTCCTTGACTCCCTACGAGAAAGCAATCCCGGAGCCACATATCCATCACATATCAAGTATCCATTTCTAGTTGTATAAGATCATGATATAAGTCTGAACGTCCATTACCATGGACGCGGTATTCGAATATATATCTTCCCTGCAGGGGTGCACCACGTTACCCAAGACGCTCGATCGCTATGGCCGGACACACTTTCCTGGGTCATGCCCGGCCTCGGAAGATCAACACGTCACAGCCCAACCTAGGCTCAACAGAGAGGTCCCTTCCAGTCTACATCAAGCACTCCGGGGTCTGGGCCCATCGCCCGTTGCACTCCGGGTCGTTGCGAGCAGGGTGAATACCAGCACCACCTCGGATGGCCAGCATGATCCGACCGTGCCACAATACTGAACTGGACGTCTGACAAAGCTTCAGCTGATACTGCGATGTAAAGGCCCATAACTATTCTCGCATGGTGGTTAGTGCGCAAAGGCCAGAGGCTAACTCAGAACAAATGCCCAAACCTGTTAACAATTAAAGTAGTGACTGCTGTCGGGACAAGTCCGGAGCTATCACCCCTCCTGGGTGATACCGCTAAACAGCTACGCGCCACCGTCACATCACACGGGTGCTCTCCGGGCCTGCCCGGCTTTCACAACTGTCTCAAGTAAAGTCAAGGTAACCGTGTGTCCAGACATCAAGGGGAAAACCCGAGGAATCACCCCCGGTGGATTCCACTCGATGTAATCATCAAGGTGAACATAAGAGGAACCACCCTCGAGGTTCACACTTGAGGTGTTGCACGACAGAGCCATATCAGGAATGGTGAAGGAGGAACGACCCTCGATGACCACGACCGAATAGCTACACTACAGAGATCTCATCAGGAGTGATGTATGAGGTTCCACCCTCGGCGCTCTATGGTAACTCTGCAGAGTCGAGCAACAAAAGGGGCGTGATGTGATGTGAGGTGTCGGGCTCTGGTCGTCGATCACGTTGATCGAGTCATCGATGATGAAGCAGGGCCAACAAGGACAATGTCGGGGTCACTTGATGGATCACTAACCAACCTATACTAAGCAGTTTAGGATAAGCAGGTAAGGTACAACAGCAGGTACAAATGCAGGCTATGCATCAGATAGGAGCAATCAATTACAGTAGCAAAATCTAATGCAAGCATGAGAGAATGGAATGGGCGATATCAGGATGATCAAAGGGGGGCTTGCCTGGAAGCTCCGTTGAAAGGGAAGAAGGGTCGTCGTCGACGTAGTCGATCACAGGGGCATCAGCAGCTGTCTCGGGGTCTACCAGAGAGAAGAGGGGGAAGAAATAGTAAATATAAGGCACACAGATGCTTGACATGATAATAGGCAGCACTAGGCGTGTTCTAACGCAGTACTAGCGATACCGGCGAAGTGGAATAACATCGGGGAAAGTTTTCCCGGAGTTAGGCATTTTCGAACAGATGAACCGGAGGGGAAAAGTTCGATGTTCGCTATGCTAGGGGCATGTGACAGATGAACGGAGAGCGTAGTCCGATTTGTCTCGTCGTTCTGAGCAACTTTCATGTATAATTTTTTTTCATCCAAGTTACGGATTATTTTCTATGAATTTTCAAAGATTTAAACATATTCTAAAATTAATATTAAATCTAAAATGGGGTTATTGGATCAGCATGATGTCATCATGACATCAACAGTCAACAGAGTTGATGAAAGTCAACACTGACATGTGGGGTCGTTCTGTCATAGACTAACAACTAATTAACAATTTTTAATTAACTAATCAAGTTAATTAGGTAAACTAAATAGACAATTTGATTATTTTTATTTTTAAATTACATTTTCTTTTTTGTTTTATTATCATTTCTAACAAGACAGGGGCGTGGGCCCCATCTGTCATCTGCCCAGGGGGCCATAGTGGGTGATGGGCGTCGGATGCGGGCGCTTGGGCGCCAGCCCGCTTGGGCACACATCCAGGGGCGTGGCAGCGGCCACAGCAGAGGCTGGCGGCGCTGGCCGGCGGCCAGGGGCTAGCTAGGACGGCCGTTGGAGCGGGGCAAACGGTGCACGGGCGCAACCGGTGATGAGCGCGTGCGTGATGCGGTGCGTGGGGCAGAGCGACGGGCAGCGGTGCAGCGTGAGAGGGCGCGGGCGACGCGGGGATGCACAGGAGCGCGGGCCGGGCGACGGGGAGCGTGATCGCACGAGGGGAGGGCGCGGGTGACCGCGGCGAGCGGCGACAGCCAGGTTCGTGTGCACGTCGGTGATAGGAGGAAGTGGGAGACGGGGGGGGGGGGGTCCTCACGTTTGGTGCTGGGAAGAGCGGCGGCGTGGCTCGGGGTGGTCGGGCAAGGGAGAGGACGAGGCGGACGACAGCGACGGGGACGAGTAAGTCCGGCGACGTCGCAGTCCCGGACGAGGCGGCGAGGCCCAGAGCGACGATGTCGAGGTGGCAGTGCGCCGGCTCGGGGTCGGGGAGGCGACGGGTGTTGGCGGTCAGCGACGGCGGCGTCGGGGCGCCGGAGACGGTGCGGTGTCGGGGCGAGCGGTGAGGGTCGGGGCGTGACTCGATCCAGATCCCGAATCGGGGGGAGGCGAGGACCGTGGGTGAGTGGGGGGGAAGTGGGGGGGTCTGGTGGTTAGGGTTCGGGGGTGTGGCCTAATAGGCCAGGGGTAGCAGGGTGGGCCGCGTGGGTGGCCAGTTGGCCCAGTTGGCCAGTCGGTCTCCTTTTGTTATGTTTTTTGTTTGTTTCCTCCTTTTCTTTTATTTACTTTTGCCTTTTGTTTAAATTGAAATTTGAATCTGAATTTGATTGAATCATCGCGGGGTTAACAACAGGAATCGCGATGACGTGGCATCATTAGCATGAGATTATTGTAGCAGAATTATCCGGGCGTTACATTGATGCACTAGCTCGATGAAGTTCGAGTATGGTTGGAAGTCGGCGATCTTCTTGATAAGATGATTGAGTCCATTCAAGAAACGTGCCATAATTTGCTCATCATCTTCCGTGACATTGGCTCGTATGATGGCAATCTCCATTTCCTTGTAGTACTCTTCAACGCTCTTGGTTCCTTGCTTGAGGAGTTGGAGTTTCTTGAAGAGGTTGCGGTTGTAGTAGGTAGGCATGAAGCGTGCTCTCATGATATCCTTCATTTGCGCCCAAGTAGTGATGGGTGGTTCACCTCTTGCCGCTCGGCGCTCAATGACTTGTTCCCACCAAATGAGGACGTAGTCTTGGAACTCAAGGGATGCCATCGCTATCTTCTTCTCTTCTTCATAGTTGTGCAAGCGAAAGATCTTGTCGACTTCCAATGCCCATGATATGTACTCTTCGGGGTCATTGCTTCCAGAAAACTTGGGCATGGTGAACTTTAGCTTACCGTAGCGTTGCTCTTCAGTGTGTTGGGGTCGAGGATGATGACGCCCATGTCGTTGAGGATTGACAAACTCATGTTGCTCTTGGCGAGGAGGGTTGTCTACCTCATGTTGCTCTTGTCTTGGAGGATTTCCATTGTATTCATGTTCTTGGCGAACTTAAGGTTCTTCTCTAGCTTGAGGAGGCGCTTGTCGATCTTGACGAGGAGCTTGACGATGCACACGTGATTGATAAATCCGCTCATGAACTTTATCATGAAGCGCTTCTCGATGCTCACGAGCTTGTCGGCCTTGGTTGGCTACGGCTCGACTTGAATCACGAAGGGCACGTTGCGCCTCAAGTGCTTGAGCTTCACGTAGTTGTTGTTCTTGGCATTGTGCCTCAGCATTTTGTGCATCTTGGTGTTGTCGTGCTCGCTCCTCTTCTTCTCATTGTCGTTGCCGTTATTGTGCTTGCGCAAATGTAGCTTGGTTTTGACGATGTCGATGTTCTTGTGCGCGAGCTTGCTCTTGAGAGTCGGTGTCTTGTAGAGGATTGCGGTTGGCGTGACGGTCTTGTCGCGTGGCTCGTCGAAGAGTGTTCGATGTCGGAGTACTTGAGCTGGAGATAGTATCGTCGGCGTGTCGACTCGAGTGGCTCCTTCTTGAGTAGGACGAAGTGGTAGAAGAGCGGTTGACCAACAAGGCATGAATCTCGTCCATTCTTGCATTGTTCTTGTGCTTTTGTTCGTCGATCTTGTTGTCGAAGTAGTCTCTTATACGTTGCTCAAAGAGTCGCAAGTCGGTGGCGAGGTTGTCGATGCGGTCGCTCATTACTAGTTGCTCTTCATGCAAGGCTCGTTGCGTTCCAAATAGGTGTAGCTTGGTGACGTAGTTGTTCGGATCGCCGTCTTACTCAAGGAAGAGTGGGTTGGTAGAAGTACTTGGCCTATCCATCATTTCAAGCAAATATGTGAGTGGGAGAAAGAGAAGTACTTATACCAAATGTACCTTGACCGATGTTGAAGGTGGATCAATGATCACTCCAATGTGTAACAAGGAAATAGCACAATTGGTACCAATTCTTGTCGGTTTCTCACACCTACACAAGTAAAAGCTTATGGTGGAGCTCGGTTAGGATGGTGGCACAAAATTGGATGCAATTGCTAGTGAGACTCAATAATGTTGGAAAAGATTCGCAAATTTGCAAATGCAACAAGTAGACCAATAGCAAGATAAGGTACACGGAAACGCACACACAAATAGATAAGTGGGGTCGTGCAACCAAGGAATGAGCCAAAATGTGGAATCCACGAAAATGCTCTTGTTGCACAACACTAGAGAGACGCTAGCACGATTGCACAATAGGCGGATACGAACTTGTGCACAACCTACTAAGCAAAATTGCAACGACTTCTATCCCAAGTATGCTATTTGTATGGTATTCCGATGATATGATCCAAGATGATCGAATATGACAATCTTAATGTTGTATGATGCTATGGTTCTTGCTTATAAGCTCTTTTCTTATCTTTCCATTTTGCTTAAAAGCTTGTTTGGCTCTTTCTCGTTGGAGCTCTTTTCTCATGCAATGCTTCACGAACCAAGATAGCAATTGAGTATATGCGATGACAACTTTGTGACACAAGAGATGATACCAAGATATGCACCATGATGATATGGTATGTATGCTATGGGAAGTATGATCACTAATGTGCAGAAGTCACGTTGCCGGCAATACTCAAAGGCTAGTCTCGAAGGGTAAGGTACGCAAAAATGGTCTATGGTGGTTATCAATGCAATGGCAAGAATGTATGATGATATCACGATAGCAAGATGAGTTTACCGTTGATGTTGGTAAGTAAGCAAGAACGGTTGACGGTGTTGATGAGGAGTCCGTGGCGAAGATGAGTGGCGGTGATGTCGATGTCGAACCGTACCTAGATAGCCGAAACACAATAGGACATGGGAACTGCAACTCAAATTCGCAAAGACCAAAATGTGTCAAAATCGTGTTGAAAGAGGTAGCGGAAAAGCTATGGTGGTGCTATGCGGAAGTGGAGGAGGTATTGGAATGCGTATGCGGAAGTGGGGCGGTGGCTGAAAATTTTCGGGCGAAAAAGTTCAGTTTCGTCAGGGATCAACGGACGTCCGTAGGGTAGCGGTCTTCCGGTTGTCGGACGTCCGGAGGCTGTCGGATGTCCGGTGTCTATTCGATCTCGGCCACGGGATGAACTACTAGGGTTCGTCGTGGAGAAGTCAAAAACCGTCAAATCCGGGCGATTTTGTGGATGGAAATGGTGGAGATTATGGGGGGAAGCGATATCCACTCAGAGAAAAGCAAATCCATGGATCAAATCCAACAAAACTTCATCACACCAACAAATCGCAAAAAAGAATTGGGGCTATTTTTGTGGGGAATTTTCGAATTTGGGACAAAATCAACAAAATCAAGCTAGAAAACAAAGAGAGGGGGCTCCGAAATCGTGATCAATGTGGCTCATGATACCAAGATGATGTAGGGTGGAACCCTATGCGGCCGATCTTTCACGAAAGGAGCGGATCCCAACTAAGAACAAGAAGAACACGACGGGAAACATGAGGGAAAGCACAATAGAATCACTCAAACCAACAAGATACGGTCACACATATGCTAGATCCTCGAAACACGAGAGGAGATACAAGATCCACGATCAACAAAGGACGATACAAAGGGTAACCGGTTCTACTCTGAGAGGAGGTCTTGATGGGGCCACCCAAGAGGGGGTCTTGAATCCAAGGGGGATCTTCTCCGTAGAGGGGTCGCGGTCTCTCTCAAGAAGTAGATCCATATGGATGAGTGAGGCTCTATCTCACAAATGAGCTATCACAACGCTAACCCTAGCTAGGACGAGTGAGAGGTCTATTTATAGTCGTAGTACAAAAGGGGCCAAAGTGAAGGGTACATGGGCCTCAGCCCGCAACTGGACACAGCCAGGGGCCGGATGTCCGTAAGGTATCGGTCGTCCGGAGGCTCGTGGACGTCCGGTCGTCCGGAGATCCTCGGATTTCCGTAAATTACGTTCTGTTGGCGTGGCGACGGTCGCCCGGAGAGGTTCGGTCGTCCGGGGCCTGGGAGAAGTCGGACGTCCGGTCCTGGGCGGACGTCCGGCCGCTGTAGCATTCGTTGGCCTGGTTTCCTTGGGCTGGCATGACCTTTAGGGGCCGTACGTCCGGTCTGGGCCGGTCGTCCGGTCGTTGTAGCTTCCGTGGCAGCTCTTCTTCTTGTCCTTCGCACTTGGTGTCCTCGCCGTCTTGTCCGTTGGATTTAAATGTTCCGTGGCTTTCCTCCCAGTACCTAATCACACATTGTGTTTCCGCTTGAGGTAGCAACCATGTCTCATGTATAGAAAGTGGTAGTTCAGAAAGGAGCGAGTTCACCTTATCTTCGATAGCCTTTGCTCGGGCTCTTGTCATAGGTCCAAGTGGTGTCGTGGGAGACGTAGGTAGGTCCATGGGGATGACCTTGGGATGCTCTGCATCACGATCGAAGCAAGAGTAGAGAAAATTCCAACTTTGGCAAACGAGAAACGCAAAAAAATTGAAATTCCATTAAGAAGTTGCAAACTAGCTACAGAAAGCAAGCAAAAGAACTGCTACGTCCGGCACGTAGACTAGTCTTCTCACTAGCGCGGAGCTAAGTGCTGCCACTAGGATGTGGGTGGGAGCCCCCGTGAGGCTCGCGGGCGGTACTCAGGAGATTCCGGGGCGTGTACAGCCTCAACTCATTATTACGTGAAAGTGTCACGAGCGGAGACCTTCACGGGCACGGGGCCTTGCTTCATGGGTAGAACTTCCGAAGGTGCTGGATGTTCCAGGCGTTCTGGATGGGGATCCCGTCCCGTGTCTCCAGGCGCGCGGCGCTAGAGCTGGAGACACGGGCGATCCTGAACGGGCCCTCCCGCATGGGCGAGAGCTTATGCAGCCCTTCCCATAGAGAGCACCCGCCTTAGGACGAGATCACCCACCTCGAGCGTCCTGGAGCGGACGCTGCGGCAGTGGTACCGCCGCAGCGCCTGTTGATACCTTGCCGCTTGGAGCGAGGCTTGGCGGTGGCGTTCCTCCCCAGCACGAGGTCCATCCCCCACGTGGCGTCCTGTCGTGCCTCATCAAATCCCAAGACCCATTAGAGAAATGCTTGACCTCGTGTGGGAGAACCGCTTCAGCTCCGTAGATGAGGAAGAACGGAGTCTCGCCTGTCAGCTTGGTTGAAGTGGTGCGGATAGACCACAACACGGACTGGAGCCCATCGAGCCATCCCCTGCCGCAAGCCTCGAGCTTCTTCTTGAAGGTTCTCGCCTTGAGGCCTCTCAGGACCTCTGCATTGGCACGCTCGGCCTAGCCGTTGCTCCTGGGGTGTGCCACCGAAGTGTAGCATATCTACGTTCCAAGGTTAGTACAGTATGTTTTGAAAAGGTTGCTGGTGAACTGCGAGCCGTTGTCGGTGATGATGCAATTAGGAACCTCGAACCGGCTCACGAGGCCCTTGATGAACTTGACGGCCGAGCCGGCCGGAATGGTACGGACGGCCTCCACCTCCGCCCACTTGGTAAACTTGTCAATGGTGACATAGAGGTAGCGGTAGCCCCCGGGCGCTCAAGGGAATGGCCCCAAGATGTCCAGCCCCCAGACTGCGAACGACCATGAGAGCGGGATGGTCTGGAGTTCCTGAGCAGGCTGATGGATCTGCTAGGCATGGAACTAGCAGGCTTCACAAGATCTTAGCAGCTCGGTGGCATCATTTTGCGCCATGGGCCAGTAGAACCCGCTGCGGACGCCTTGCCCACGAGGGTGCGCCATGAGGAGTGATGCCTGCAGTCCCCACCATGTATGTCGGCCAGTAGTTCACATCCCTGCTCCTTGGAGATGCACCATAAAGAAACGTCGTTTGAACATCTCCGATAGAGCTCACCGTCCCGGATGCAGTATCTAGTGGCCTGGCAAGCCACGTGCTCCGCGTCTTCATCCTTCTTTGGCAGGGTGCCCTGAAGCAGGTACGTCTTGAACTCCTCTATCCAGCACCCCTCCCGAGGCTCGAGTGCGAGGAGGAGGCGGGCTCCGAAGGTTGGGCCACAAGCTGGGGCGCCCGACGGGGGAGCCTGGGGGAGATCCTCCTGGGGTGGTGCCGACTCTGTAGAGGGGGGAGCTGCCGACGGCTTGAAGAGTCAATCCTCGAAGACGCCAGGCTCCTGAGGCAAACATCGAGATGCCCTCTTTGCGATGTCGTCCGCCTCCTTGTTCGTGCCGTGTGGCACGTGCTGCAATTCCAGGCCCAAGAATTGTTTCTCAATATTTCGTGCTTCCTCATGGTATGCCTCCATGTGCTTGTCCTTTGGCTTGTACTCTTTGTTGGAGAAGTTGACGAGGAGCTGCAAGTCACCCCTGATTGTGAGGCGCCTGAACCCCAGAGCCATGGTGCCTTTGAGTCCGGCGATCAAGCCCTTGTACTCCGCAATGTTTTTGGAGACCTTCTCGCTGTGCTAGAAGCAGAGCTGCAGGGTGTAGTAGAGCTTGTCCTTGGTGGGCGAAATGAGCACTGCTCCAGCCCTCGCGCCCTGGCGTGCAAACGCACCATCGAAGTACATGACCCATCCATCTGGTGCCTCACCTCTGGGCAGGAGAGAGCGGTCCTCACATACTTCACGGTGGGGGACGTCAGTCCATTCTGCCACGAAATCTGCGAGGGTCGCACCTTTGATGACTTTGGTGGTGCTGAACTCCAGCTGGAACACTTGTAGCTGGATGTTCCACTCTGCGACCCTTCCCGCGGCGTTGGGGCTCCGGAGCACCCTCTCCAGTGGGTAAGCTGAGACAACCTTGATGGGGTGGCCCTGGAAGTAGTGGTGCAGCTTCCGGGAGGCGACGAGGAGCGCGAGCAAGAGCTTTTGCGGCATGGGATAGCGTGCTCGCGCCTCACATAGCACCGTGCTAACGAAGTACACCGGGTGCTCGATGAGGGAGGTGGCATCGGTGAGGTCTTGCACCTCCTGAGTCTGTGGGCCCTCAGGGGCCTTGTCGTCCGTCATGGCAGTCGTGTCCTCAGGAGCACCGTCCTCAGGAGCTCCACTCCCGGGGGGTGGCCGAGGTCTCAGGAGCGTCATTGACTGGCGAGGCGGCCGGGGCCTTAGGAGCGCCATCCTGAGACCGCGGCGCCCCATTCGGTGACGAGGTGCTCCGCCATGAGCCCTTGGTCGGGCACTCCTCCCTCATCGCCACCAGCGCTGCGCTGGCAGAGTGAGGCGTGGCGGCTAGGTAGAGCACCAAGGGCTCAAGGGGACATGGTGCTACCATCACCGGAGGGCTGGTGAGGTACCTCTTGAGGTCTTGGAAGGCCGCGTCAGCCTCCGGAGTCCACTCGAATGGTTCTTTCTTTTTCTTCAGCTTGAAGAATGGGAGGGCGTGTTCTCCCAACTTGGAAATGAAGCGCCGCAGCGAGGTCACATAGCCCGCCAGCTTCTGCATCTCCTTAAGGGTCTGTGGCGGGCTCATCCTTTCTATGGCCTTGACTTTCTCCGGGTTAGCCTCGATCCCCTTGTGCGACACCAGGAAACCCAGCAACTTGCTGGAGGGGACGCCAAACACACATTTCTCCGGATTGAGTCGTGGATCCACCTTGCGCAGGCTGGCAAATGTTTCTTCCAGGTATTCAATAAGGGTACTTGCCTCCCGAGACTTCACCACTATGTCGTCGACGTAGGCCTCGGCGTTCCTCCCGAGCTGCTGGCCCAGAGCGATGTGCATCAGCCACTGGAAGGTTGCTCCGGCATTACACAGCCCAAACGGCATGCAAGTGTAGCAGTACACCCCGCAAGGGGTCAAGAAATCGGTCTTCTCAACATCCTGCACTACCATCTTGATTTAGTGATAGCCCGAAAAGGCGTCCATGAAACACAACAGATTGCACTCGGCGGTGGAGTCGACGATCTGGCCGATGCGTGGAAGCGGAAAGGGGTCTTGAGGGCAAGCCTTGTTGAGGTTGGTGAAATCGATGCACATGCGCTCCTTCCCGCCTTTCTTGGGCAATAACTGGGTTTGCCAGCCATTCCAGGTACCGCACCTCCTGGATAACACTAGCCTCCTACAGCTTGCGAGGTCTCTTGGACGATGAACGACTGCTTCTCCATGGACTGCCGGCGCGCCTTCTGTTTCATCCGATGCGCGTTAGGGCGCATCCTCAGGTGATGCTCGATTATTCCCCCAGATCCTTGGGCTCCCAGGCGAACACTTCCTTGTTCGTGCGTAAGAAGCTGACCAACGCCTTTTCTTGATCTGGGGGGAGGCCGGCGTGTATGGTGAAGGTGGCGCTCGATGCCCCGTCTTCATCAACCGGCACCTGCTTCGTCTCGGCACGATCTTGGGAGAACAATTGCTTCTTCTTTGTTGGCGCAGCCCCCGGAGCATCCGGGGCCCCTTCCTCGCTTGGCCGTGCGGCTGCCATGGCCCTGAAGGCGAGCTTGTGGGCCAATAGCGCGTCCTTGGTGTCGCATGCTACGGTGAGGACGCCGCTGCTTCCCAGCATCTTCATGAGATTGTAGGTAGGGTGAGTTGCTGCCATGAACTTGGCCATCGCAGGGTACCCAAGGATGGCGTTGTACGGGAGGCCGATGCGGGCGATGTCGAAGTTGATGAGCTCGGTGCGGTAGTTGTCGCGGGTGCCAAAGGTGACGGGGAGGCGGATCTGCCCTAGGGGGTAGGTGGAGCCCTCGACGACTCCGGAGAAGGGCTTGGTGGGGCGGAGCCGGCCATGGGGTACATGAAGCAAGTCGAATGCTTCCGCGGAAAGCACATTGAGGCCGGCTCCACCATCGATGAGGGTCTAGGTGACCGCCATGTTGCAGATGGTGGGGGTGCAGAGCATCGGGAGCGCGCCGGCGCCTGCGGGAGTCGCAGGGTGGTCCCCCGAGTCAAAGGTGAGGTCAGCCTTAGGCGCCACCCAGCCCGGAGGAGATCCCCGCTGCACGTGGGTGGCGCCCACGTGGCGAAAGAATTGCTTGAAGTGGTGGTCCGAGGGCGGCGCCTGTGAAACGAGGAGGGTTGCGACGGCGTGGGGCGCCGGTGCCGCGAAGCGCGCAATGCAGAGGCCACGCAGCTCCTCCCAGGAGGCCACTGAAGACTCTGACAAACAGAGAAGCCAGGCACGCGGCGCGCCCGCGAGGGCCATGGGAAGCCAGTTTGCCATGACCTTGTCATCGCCGCCGGCTGCCAAAACTGCCTCCTCGTATGCGTGGAGAAAACCTGCCGGGTCCGCCACGCCGTCGAATCGGGGCGGCAGCTCCGGCCTGAACTTGGGTGGCCACTGCACCTGCCGCAGGGCGGGGGTGAAAGCTCGGAGGCCCACGGCTCCCCCGAAAGCACGCGTCGGTCCGGTCGACCGAGCAGCGCCTGCCATGAGAGCTGAATGGTGGAGCGCAACGGACGGAGAGGCGGATCTTCGACGCACCCCTACCTGGCGCGCCAAATGTCGGATTTTGGGCTCCACAAACCCTTGATAGATTCAAACTCTGGGGTGCGTGCGAAGAACTCAACCTCCCGGTCTGCCTACTTGCAAATCTCACGGCCTAGCTCGATGAACTAGAAGGAAAGGGGACAAGGCAGTTTACCCAGGTTCGGGGCACCTTGCAGTGTAAAACCCTACTCCTGCTTTGTGGTGGATTGGCCTCAAGGGGCTGAGGATGAACTAGTACATTGGAAGAACAACCTCAGGAGGTGTGTTCTGGAGCTGGTGGGGGTGAGGATGATCTGAATGATCTGTCCCCCTCTATGGTGGTCGCCAGGTCCTATTTATAGTGGCCTTGGTTCTCTTCCCAAATGAAGGCAGGGAGGGATCCCACAATGGCCAAATTCGAAGGGAGACAACTAGTACATCTTATCCTGACAAAAGTAGTCTTCGCCTACAAAGCTTCTAGTCGTGATGCCGTGGTGGGCTCGGCGATGACCTCTGTCCTGCCGTCATGGCGGTCTTGCTCTTGTTGCATGGGAATGGAAACCTTTGGCTGATTCCCCGGGACTCCGCGCCTGCGCTTGCCTCTTTAGCACCAAAGAGGAAACTGCTGCACTGCGCCCGCTATCGCTCGCCTGTCCTTGGTCGTCATGGCTCACGTCATCTGAACCTCGCGAGGTGAGGCTTGCATAGAAATCTCCGCTCCTCAGCAGCCAGCCTAGGGGGGTTGCTCCTTCTGGAGGTCTTGGTGTCGTCCGCCTAGCGAGGCTTGGCCCCTCGCGAGGGTCTTGAGTTGTTGGTGCCGAAGGTGGGCCGTACCAGTCCGTTGATGGAGCCATGTCGTGGGCCGCAGGGAGGCAAGTCTGGGTACCCCCATTCCCAGAATGCCGACACCAAGGCCTTTATTGAATGCAATATGAAAGAGGGTTCCTCAATGAGAGAACATATAGTAAAGCTTGTTGGCTATGTTGATAGACTGGCTTCTCTGGAATTGCAATTCCTCCAACACTCGATGCAGATATTGTGCTTGCTTCACTCCCCCATCTTACGATGGTTTTATCATGAATTACAACA
Source organism: Aegilops tauschii subsp. strangulata (assembly GCF_002575655.3). NCBI lineage: Eukaryota > Viridiplantae > Streptophyta > Magnoliopsida > Poales > Poaceae > Aegilops > Aegilops tauschii. Next base: position 201,717,073 of record NC_053035.3, on the reverse strand, counting down.
TGAATGGGATGGAGAAAAGTGCAAATGAGTTGTTTGCTATGCTCAAAACTGCGGAAGCTGGAATGCGTATGAACAAAATAGTGTTGATGGTCAATAAGACCGCCAGTTTCAAGAAGAAGGGCAAGTCCAAGAAGAAGAAATCTACTGAAGCTGGTAAGGCTGAGTCTCAGAAGAAGAACAAGGGCGGAGCCTCTAAAGATACTAAATGTTTCTACTGCAAGAAGAAGGGACACTGGAAGCGTAACTGCAAGAAGTATTTGAAGGATAAGAAGAACGGATAAAGGTATAATCTTCATACAAAGTTAATGTTATTCTACTTGTGAAATCCTATATGTCATGCGTATTTGATACTGATCGGTTGCTCATGTTTTGCAAACTGATGCAGGGACTACAGAGAACTCACAAGGATTGAAGAAATGAAGTCATGATACAAGTCAGGAATGGTGATGGGATCGCTGCTAGAGACCGTCAAAGTTATGTCTTTAGTTTATCTTCAAGATTTATCTTAGAACTAAAATAATAGTTATTTTGCTTTGGAATTATGTAATGCATTATCCTATGGGTTATGAGATGGATATTCTTATAAGTTTTAAACAATAGTTGTTCGAATTATTATGAGAATATGTTTTTGATTAAACCTGTATTTGTGAAGGTTTATTCGTGATGAATCTTGAAGCTTGTGATCTATAACATTAAAGCTAAACGTCTTGAGAAGACTAATAAAACCTCTTGAGTGTGGCACTGTTTGGTTGTATCGGATAATTAATCTTCATAGAGATGAAGCATAATAATCTTTTATTTGAATTGACTGAATACATCATGATGTATAAAATTCAATGGATAAAATAGGGCGTGGTGAATATTTATACTTCATTGATGTCATGAGTAAATATTATTTACTCGATATAACATAAGGACTAGAATATGTGAAATAGTTCAAAGAAATTCAGATTGAAGATGTAATATCATTATGAAAAAAAAATCAAAGACTCTTCTTCAATGAAGAAATATATCTAAAGTCATAAGTTTACCAAGCAATTGAATAATTGTGGAATTATTATTACCTATCTGCTCTTATAATTTTTTTGGGGATTTATAAATGGAATAGCATAATATTCACTAAAGAGATGCATCATCTAAAAGTCTCATAAATGCTATAAAGAGTTATTGAATAGTTTTATACAAAAGCTTCATTGTAAGTTTTGTGTTCCTCTCACTAAATTGAAAGGACAAGAGTGTTTGTGAAAATAATGATTATTTTACACAAAAGGTTTTCTCGTTAAAAGATTAAGTGGGAGGATGATACAACTTGCTGAGATTATGGAATCTCGAGCTCAAGTTAAAACAAGACTAAATCAGAAACCTTCTCGAGTATTTTTGTTCGTAAAACTGTGAAACGAATCTACTATATTAGATGTAGGAGCTTCAATTAATCTAACAAAATGCAAAGGTCAAGAAAGATTATCGATTCTACTGAATATCTCATCTTAGAAGAAGATTAAACCCTGCGCACTATGAGGAAGCAGTGATGGCGCCCAGCTAGAGAGGTATTACTGAAACCATTGAAATCCAAAATGAAGTCCATATACAAGGAACAAGTTTTAAACTTAATGAAACCTTCAAAAGGTGTATAAATGGATCTTTTATTATTCATGGATAGTGATCCCAAAAAACAAAAGTTTACAAAAGAGTTATGTAGGAATGGAAGAGTTGATCTTGTCAAATATTCTTGTTAGTAGCAACACTAAAAGTATAAATGGATTACAATGGCAAGTGTTGTATATTATTGAAATATAACAAATGAGTAACAAAACTATTTTTAAAGGGATTTCACACAGGATGTATATAAGATACAACCAAAAGGTTCTGTAAAGAATACCAGAATGATATAAATATTTCAAGCCATGAGTATGATTTGCAATAAAGTATCAAGTAGCTGGAATTTGATAAATTAATTGGAGAACAATGTAATCCTTATCAAGAAACTTGTGGATACAAGAAGTTCAGTGGGAGCTCTATGGCATTTTTCCATATGTATAACATATCACTTGATCATAAATAATATAAAGTATATTAGCACAAATGATTAAAAGCATGTATCTAAAAGGGACTTAGGATTATTAGATGAAAATCCATATTGACACATTGAAACATATGATTATGCTAAGGAATGTACAATGACAAAGTTTTAAGGAAGTTTAAAAGGAGAAAATGTTTTCTCAGAATGTCACATAGCATAACAGTGTGTAGAAATTGATAGTTGATGAGCATGTGTGGATGAATAGAGTTCAATTTGATTCAAAGATTGAATTCCCCATGTGTGCTATCAAGTGTACAAAGCCATGTGTCTCGTATGAACTAATCATTAGTAGTAAGTACCATAGTGATCCTAGAGAGGTTCACTAGGGTGATTAGTTAAAGATTAAGTACCTCAGTTGGATGGAAGTTTTACTTTTTGTCCTTAGAGGAGATGAAGAAAGTGTTGTAAATAGTTACGCAAATTATTTATTGTAAAGGTTACACAAGACAACTTCATGACTGTTATAAATAAACTATCGGGCTATAAATTTTGAAATAGTTTTAGAGAATGAACATAATTGTGGATATTATAAATGATATAGATTGAGGCTTGAGAAGTTTTCGATAGAATATAATCTAGATCAATAAAAGTTTATTGATAGACTATGGTGTAGTTCCAAATTGACTATATGAAGATATAGTAAATGGACTACATGGAGATATAGTGTTACTATAAAATGGAATATATAGAAATATAGTATTACCATTAATGTAACATAAGAATTACATCGAAAAACCCAAATATTAATAAACAAATAACATTAGGATTTGAAGAATACCAGATCAGTGACTGATACGTCTCCAACGTATCTATAACTTTTGATTGTTCCATCCTATTATATTATCAATCTTGGATGTTTTATATACACTTTCAAGCAATTATATATCATTTTTGGGGACTAACCTATTAACTTAGTATCCAGTGCCAGTTGTTGTTTTTTGCTTGTTTTTTGTTTCGCAGAATATCGGTACCAAGCAAAGTCCAAATGCCAAGAAACATTTTGGAGATTTTTTTCTGGACAAAAGAGACACTAGAAGCTTCGAGATAAGACCAGAGGATGAAGTGTGGGCCCATGAGGCACCAGGGCGCACCCAGAGGGGTAGGCACACCCTAGTGGCTTGTGGGGCCCACGAGGCTCCGTTTGACCTAACTCTGCCTCTAGAAATTCTCTGAAATCGTGAAACCAACAGAGAAGTCCACAAAATACTTTTTCCGCTGCCGCAAGTCCCAAAACCACGAGATCCCATCCGGAGGCCTTTTCCGGCACTCTGCTGAAGGGGGATTCGATCATGGAGGGGCTCTACATCATCCTTGCTGCCCCTCCGATGATCCCTCAGTAGTTTACCACGGACCTATGGGTCCATAGTTAGTAGCTAGGTGGCTTGTTCTCTCTATTTGATCTTCAATACAATATTCTCCTCGGTGTTCTTGGAGATCCATTCGATGTAATGACTTTTTGTGGTGTGTTTGTTGGGATCTGGTGAATTGTGAGTTTATGATCAGATCTATCCATGAATATTATTTGAGTTTTCTCTGAACTCTTTTATGCATGATTGCCATAGCTTCGTATTTCTTCTCCGATCTATTGTGGTTTGGCCAACTAGATTGATTTATCTTGCCATGGGAAGAGGTGCTTTGTAATGGGTTCGATCTTACATTGCCCAATCCCAGTGACAGAAATGGACATGACTCGTATGTATCATTTCTATTAAGGGTAAAAAGATGGGGTTTATTCATACATGAGTTTATCTTGTCTACATCATGTCATCTTGCTTAAGGCGTTACTCCGTTTTCCATGAACTCAATACACTAGATGCATGCTGGATAGCGGTCGATGTGTGGAGTAATAGTAGTAGATGCAGAATCGTTTCAGTCTACTTGTCTCGGACATGATGTCTATATATGATCATTGCCTTGGATATCGTCATAATTATTTGCTTTTCTATCAACTGCCCAACAACAATTTGTTTACCCACCGTATGCTATTTTCAAGAGAGAAGCCTCTAGTGAAAAGTATGGCCCCCGGGTCTATCTTTTATCATATATTAAAACTAAAAATATCTTGCTGCAATCTTATTTTATTTATTTTATTTTGTATTTTTGTCTATCTATCAAAAATTATACAATTTAACCTTGCTCGTAACCGTCAAGGGCTTGACAACCCCTTGTCCGCGTTGGGTTGCAAGTATTTGTTGTTTATGTGCAGGTGCTGTTAACGAGTCGTTGCTTGGTTCTCCTACTGTATTTGATAACCTTGGTTTCATAACTGAGGGAAATACTTATCTCTACTGTACGGCATCATCCTCTCCTCTTCGGGGAAATCCCAACGCAACTCTCAAATAGCAGGAAGAATTTATGGCGCCGTTGTCGGGAGACATCATCAACAACTATCAAGTACCTACGCATAAACTTTCATCTCCTTGCATTTACATTAGTTGCCATTTGCCTCTCATTTTCATCACCCCACTTCTAAAAGGTTTTTTACAAAATACAAAAATATTTCCCGTTTTCCTTTTTCTTGTTTGCTTCTTTGCTTGCTTGTTATCTTGTTTGCGTAGTCATGATGTCTCAAGAAAATACAAAATTGTGTGATTTTTTCAATACTAATAACAATGATTTTATTACTACGATTGCTCCTCCCGCTGCTAGTGCAGAAACTTGTGATATTAATGTCGGTTTGCTAAATCGTGTTATGAAAGAACAATTTTCTAGTAGTCCTAATGAAGATGTTGCATCCCATCTTAACACTTCCGTAGTATTGTGTGACATGCAAAAGAAAAAAGATGTGGATAATTATATTGTGAAATTAAAATTATTCCCATTCTCATTGCGGCATCGTGCAAAAATTTGGTTTTCATCTTTGCCATGAAATAGTATTGATTATTGGGATAGATGCAAAGATGCTTTTATTACTAAATATTTTCCTCTCGCAAAAAATTATTTCCCTTGGAAATCAAATAATGAATTTCAAGCAACTTGAGAATGAACATGTTGCCCAATCTTGGGAAAGGATGAAATTAATGATAATAAATTGCCATACTCATGGTTTAAATTTGTGGATGATCATACAAAAATTTATTCGGGATTAAATTTTGTTTCTAGAAATCTTGTAGATTCCACCGTGGGTGGTACTTTTATGAATATTACATTGGGTGAAGCTACTAAATTGCTTGATAACATTATGCCAAATTATTCACAATGGCATACTAAAAGAGCTCCTACTAGTAAAAAAGTGAATTATGTTGAAGTAATTAGTACTTTGAGTGATAAAGTTGATGCGCTTATGAAACTAGTGTTGGGGAACGCAGTATTTCAAAAAATTTCCTACGATCACGCAAGATCTATCTAGGTGATGCATAGCAACAAGACGGGAGAATGTGTCCATGTACCCTCGTAGACCGAAAGCGTAAGCGTTTAGTAACGCGGTTGATGTAGTCGAACGTCTTCGCGATTCAAACGATCCAAGTACCGAACGTACGGCACCTCCGTGTTCAGCACACATTTAGCACGATGACATCCCTCGAGCTCTTGATCCAGTTGAGGATGAGGGAGAGTTCCGTCAGCACGATGGCATGGCGACAGTGATGATGAAGTTACCGGCGCAGGGTTCGCCTAAGCACTACGACGATATGACCGAGGTGGTAAACTGTGGAGGGGGCCACCTCACACGGCTAAGACAATTGATCTTCTGTGTTCTAGGGTGCCCTTGCCTCCGTATATAAAGGAGGAGAGGGGGGCCGGCTGGCCCCTGTAGGGCGCGCCAAGAGAGAGAATTTCTACTAGGACTCCAAGTCCTAGTAGGATTCCACTTGGTGGAAGGGGGAAGAAGGAAGGGAGAGGGAGAGGGAAAGCGGGGCCACGTCCCCTCCCCTAGTCCTATTCGGACTCCCAAGGGGGGCCACGCCACCTCCTCGTGGCCTGCCCTCTCTCCCCTAAGGCCCATGAAGGCCCATTAGTTCCCCGGGGGGTTCCGGTAACCCTTCCGGCACTCCGATAATTACCCGGTACCTCCCGAAACTCATCCGGTGTCCGAATAACATCGTCCAATATATCATTCTTTATGTCTCAGCCATTTCGAGACTCCTCGTCATGTCCGTGATCTCATCTGGGACTCCGAACAAATTTCGGTCATCAAATCACATAACTCATAATACAAATCGTCATTGAACGTTAAGCGTGCGGACCCTACAGGTTTGAGAACTATGTAGACATGACTGAGACACATCTCCGTCCAATAACCAATAGCGGAACCTATATTCTCATATTGGCTCCTACATATTCTATGAAGATCTTTATCGGTCAAACCACATACAACATACGTTGTTCCCTTTGTCATCGGTATGTTACTTGCCCGAGATTCGATCGTCGGTATCATCATACCTAGTTCAATCTCGTTACCGGCAAGTCTCTTTACTCGTTCTGTAATGCATTATCCCGTAACTAACTCATTAGTCACATTGCTTGCAGGGGTTATAGTGATGTGCATTACCGAGAGGGCCCAGAGATACCTCTCCGATACATGAAGTGACAAATCCTATTCTTGATCTATGCCAACCCAACAAACACCATCGGAGACACCTGTAGAGCATCTTTATAATCACCCAGTTACGTTGCGATGTTTGATAGCACACAAGGTGTTCCTCCGGTATTCGGGAGTTGCATAATCTCATAGTCAGAGGAACATGTATAAGTCATGAAGAAAGCAATAACAATAAAACTAAATGATCATTATGCTAAGCTAATGGATGGGTCTTGTCCATCACATCATTCTCTAATGATGTGATCCCGTTCATCAAATGACAACACATGTCCATGGCTAGGAAACTTAACCATCTTTGATTAACGAGCTAGTCAAGTAGAGGCATTCTAGGGACACTCTGTTTGTCTATGTATTCACACATGTACTAAGTTTCCGGTTAATACAATTCTAGCATGAATAATAAACATTTATCATGATATAAGGAAATATAAATAACAACTTTATTATTGCCGCTAGGGCATATTTCCTTCAACTAGTTGCTAGTAAAAATGCTCCTATTGATCCTAATCATTTGCCTTTGTCCACCTTGATTGAGCAAAATAATGATCCTGTAGATGTGAATTTTGTCTGGCGAAACAATTTTAATAGCAATGTTTATAGAGGTAATTTTAATCCTAGGTCGTTTCCTGGAAATTCCTCTAATAATTATGGCAATTCCTATGGTAATTCATATAATAATAATAATAATCATAATCATAATCATAATCATAATCATAATAACAAATAGTAATAATAATAGGATGCCCACTCATCTTGAAAGTAATATTAAAGAATTTATCAATGCTCAAAAAGTTTTCAACACTACGATAGAAGAAAAATTGAGTAAACTTGATGATATGTCTAGGAGTATAGATAGAATTATTCATGATGTGGAAAATCTTAAAGCTAAAATTTTGCCACCCAAGATTGATATTAATGAGTCAATTAAAGCTTTATATGTCTCTATGGATGAGAGTAAGAAAGGAACCACTATGCTAAGAGCTAAACGAGAATTTTTTAGAGAAAGCGTTTCCACCCGATTTTTTTCGTAGTAATGATGAAGATGTTAAAATGATTGGTGTTTCTTCTATTGAATACTTTTTTAGTAATGTTAAAATTTATGAAAAGGGGACTGAATAAGAGTCAACTTTAGCTAGAAGGCATCCCCATAATTCGGAGGGTGAAAATCTTGATGAAAAAAAGATAAAGGTGGGTTTGGAGAGGTAAAAACTTTAACTAGTGATGTGCCCACTCTCTTGGATTACAATTACTCTAATAATGATAGTTGTTCTTTGATTTAATGCATTCCTTTGTTGCAATCCATGTTAAATTCACCCAGCGCTTATGAGTAAAAAGGCTTTTACTAAACATATTGTAGAAGCAATGATGAAAGCTTTAGAACAAAAGCTAGAATTAGAGAATTCAATTCATAGAAAATTATATGATGAATGGGAACCTACCACTAAAGTTAAAATTAAAAATTATGAGTGCAATGCTTTATGTGATTCGGGTGCTAGTTTTTCCACAATTCCAAAATCTCTATGTGATGTTTTAGGTTTTACCAATATGGATGAATTTTCTCTTAATTTGCACTTGGCGGATTCTACTATTAAAAAGCCTTTAGGTAGAATTAATGATGTTCTTATTCTTGCAAATAGGAACTATGTGCCCGTTGATTTTATTGTACTTGATCTTGATTGCAATCCGTCTTGCCCCATAATACTTGGTAGACCGTTCTTATGAACTATAGGTGTCGTTATTCACATGAAAGATGGGAATATTAAATTTCAGTTTTCATTAAAGAAGGGTATGGAATACTTCCCTAGAACTAGAATTAAGTCACCACATGAGTTAATCATGAGGGCCACCTATGGAACTAAAACAAAAGATGACAACACTTGAAACTATGCATTATGCCTAGCTAGGGGCATAAAACAATAACGCTAGTTGGGAGGCAACCCAATAGTTACCTTTTAATTTTTTGTTTCTTGTCTGTTTATTTTAATAAGCACACAATTATGCTAATTTTATGATTTTGCTTTTTTGTTTTAATTAGTGTTTGTGCCAAGTAAAACCTTTAGGATGGTTTGGATGATAGTTGACTCGATTCTGTGAAAAAACAAAAACTTTTACGCCCAGTTCTGGAATTGTGTAAATTCACAGAAGCATGCTTTTACTCTGAATTTTTTTACACATACTTGATATACAAGTTTCCCACGTTGTCCTAATTTTTCAGAATTCTTGGAGTTACAGAAGTATTGTCAATGTTCACATTACTACGGACTGTTCTATTTTTGACAGATTCTGTTTTCGTTGCATTGTGTGCTTATTTTGATGAATCTATGGATTGTATCCGGAGATATAAGCCATGGTAAAGTTAGAATACCGTAGGTATAGTGCAATAACAAAATATGAATGGGTTTGCAACAGTACATAAAGTGGTGATTTGCTTTATTATACTAACAGATCTCACGAAGGTTTTGTTAAGTTTTGTGTGATCGAAGTTTTCAAGTTTTGGGTGAGATCATGATGGATGAAGGAATAAGGAGGGGAAAGAGCCTAAGCTTGGGGATGCCTGAGGCACGCCAATGTAATATTCAAGAACTCCCAAGCAACTAAGCTTGGGGATGCCTTCCGGGGCATCCCCTCTTTCTTCTAACGATCATTGGTAATTTTACTTGGAGCTATATATTTATTCGTCACATATCATGAGTTTTGCTTGGAGTGTCTTGTATCATATGAGACTTCGCTTTGTTTTCTTTTTAGTTTGTCACAATCATCCTTGTTGAACACACCTATTTGAGAGAGCCACACGTTTATCATGATTAGAATACTCTATGTGCTTCACTTAAATCTTTTGAGCTATGTAGTTGCTCTAGTGCTTCACTTATATCTTTTTGAGCACGACGGTGGTTATATTCAAGAAATACACTCTCATGCTTCACTTATATTATTTTGAGAGTCGATTAGATTAAATTTTGGAGAAATATTTGCACTCTCATGCTTCACTTATATTATTTTGATAGTTCATAAGATTAAATTTTGAAGAAATGTTTGCACTCTCATGCTTCACTTATATCTTTTGAGAGTTTATAATAGCAAAGGTGATTTGCACAAGATATGAATTTGGTCCCAAAGTGATGGATATCCAAGAGGGATATAATAAAAACTTTCATATAGATCATTGGATATGATAAACTTGATTCCTTGCAATAGTTTTGCGATATGGAGATAGTAATATGTGAGTCATGTTGGTGAGTAATTATGCTTTAGTAAGAATATTGGTGTTAAGGTTTGTGATTCCCTATGCATGCACATAAAGTCAATAGTTATGCAACGAAGTTATATCCTACTTATGGTGCATTATTCAGTGTTAGTTATTTTCAATGCATGCTTATGACCGTTTTTGCTTTTTGGTTGGTCACTTCTCAATCTATTTGCTAGCCTTCATTTGTCTAAGCGGGAATGCTGCTTGTGCATCCGACTCCTTAAACCCCAAGTTGTGCCAAATCAGTCCACCATACCTACCTATATGCGGTATTTACATGCCGTTCCAAGTAAATTTGCATGTGCCAACTCTAATTTTTCAAAATGAATTTCCGTTTTGTGTGCCCGTGCCGCTCATGAAGAGGCAGGGGGTGGGCAATATTTTCCATGCTAAGTATTTTATTCTCACGATGAGTATTTATTCACTTGTCATTGCACGAGGGTGTAGCATGTAATAGGGATGCCCAGTCCTAAAATGAAAAAAATGATAATAATAAATTCCTTGGAAAGTATTCGTATGGAGGGCACCTGTGGATACGGCTAGCCATGGATTTTGAAAACTGGTGGAAAGGAAATAAACTTTTTTCGGTTTGGGAACTGCCTATAATTTGTCTAGCATGGAAGATATTGGGAATCTTGGTCGTTTTCATTGACAGGAAAAGCATGCCTCTCAAAATAATTTTATCTCTAATTTAAGCCTTGAGCTCTGGCACCTCTCCAAATCTCTGCTTCCCTCTGCGAAGGGCCTGTCTATTTACTTTTATGCAATTTTTATTTTTAATTTGAGTCTCCATCTTCTCTTATAAATCACCAACAAGGGACCACTATTGTCATACTTTTGCATTGGATGTAGCTAATGCTGAGTGTGTTTCATGAATGGATCAACGATTGAGCATAATGTTGAGTGCATTGATATTTGAAAGACCTGGTTGCTTGTTAGTATGCTTGAGTATTGATGTCTTCATGTCAAGTTATCGACTATTTCTTTGAATCATTCAAGTCCAAATATCCATGCTACAAAATAAAACAATATATGATGAATATGTTTGGTAGCATACCACACGAAAAATTATGTTTTGATCATTTACCTGCTCGAGGACGAGCAGGAATTAAGCTTGGGGATGATTGATATGTCTCCAACATATCTATAATTTTTTATTGTTCCATGCTATTATATTATCAATCTTGGATGTTTTATATACACTTTCAAGCAATTATATATCATTTTTTGGGACTAACCTATTAACTTAGTGCCCAATGCCAGTTGCTGTTTTTTGCTTGTTTTCCGTTTCGCAGAATATCAGTACCAAACAAAGTCCAAATGCCATGAAACATTTTGGAGATTTTTTCTAGAAAAAAGAGACACTAGAAGCTTCAGGAGAAGACTAGAGGATGAAGCATGGGCCCATGAGGCACTGATACGTCCATTTTGCATCATGCTTTTATGTTGGTATTTATTGCATTATGGGCTGTTATTACACATTATATCACAATACTTATGTCTTTTCTCTCTTATTTTATAAGGTTTACATGAAGAGGGAGAATGCCGGCAGTTTGAATTTTGGGCTAGAAAAGGAGCAAATATTAGAGACCTAATCTGCACAACTCCAAAAGTCCTGAAACTTCACGGAGCATGTTTTTGGAATATATAAAAAATATTGAGCGAAGAAAGTACCAGGGGGGCCACCAGCCGGCCACAAGGGTAGAGGGCGCGTCGTACCCCTTCTGGGCGCGCCCCCGACCTTAAAAGCCTCCGGTGCCCATCTTCCGCTCTATGGTGTCTTTTACCCTGGAAAAAATTAGAGAGAAGCTTTCGGGATGAAGCGCCGCCTTCTCGAGGTGGAACCTGGGAAGAACCAATCAAGGGCTCCGGCAGAGCTGTTCTGCCAGGGAAACATCCCTCCGGGAGGGGGAAATCATCGCCATCGTCATCACCATCGATCCTCTCATTGAGAGGGGGTCAATCTCCATCGACATCTTCACCAGCACCATCTCCTCTCAAACCCTACTTCATCTCTTGTATTCGATCTTGGTCCCAAAACCTCAGATTGGTACCTGTGGGTTGCTAGTAGTGTTGATTACTCCTTGTAGTTGATGCTAGTTGGTTTATCCGGTGGAAGATTATATTTTAAGATCCTTAATGATAATTAATACTCCTCTGATTATGATTATGAATATGCTTCGTGAGTAGTTATGTTTGTTCCCGAGGACATGGGAGAAGTCTTGTTATAAGTAATCACGTGAATTTGGTATTCGTTTTATATTTTGATGAGATGTATGTTGTCTTTCCTCTAGTGGTGTTATGTGAACGTCGACTACATGACACTTCACCATTATTTGGGCCTAGGGGAAGGCATTGGGAAGTAATAAGTAGATGATGGGTTGCTAGAGTGACAGAAGCATAAACCCTAGTTTATGCGTTGTTTCGTAAGGGGCTAATCTGGATCCATATGTTTCATGCTATGGTTAGGTTTACCTTAATTCTTCTTTCGTAGTAGCGGATGCTTGCGAGAGGGGTCAATCATAAGTGGGAGGCTTGTCCAAGGAAGGGCAGCACCCAAGCACCGGTCCATCCACATAACAAATTATCAAAGTAACGAACGCGGATCATATGAGCATGATGAAAACTAGCTTGACAATAATTCCCATGTGTCCTCGGGAGCGCTTTGCTTTATATAAGAGTTCGTCCAGGCTTGTCCTTTGCTACAAAAAGGATTGGGCCACCTTGCTGCACCTTGTTTACTTCTGTTGCTTGTTACCCGTTACAATTTATCCCATCACAAAACTATCTGTTACCGATAATTTCAGTGCTTGCAAAGAATACCTTGCTGAAAACCACTTATCATTTCCTCCTGCTCCTCGTTGGGTTCGACACTCTTACTTCTCGAAAGGACTATGATAGATCCCCTATACTTGTGGGTCATCAAGACTCTTTTTTGGCACCGTTGCCGGGGAGTGAAGCGCCTTTGGTAAGTGGAAATTGGTCAGGAAACATTTATATAGTGTGCTGAAATTTCTTGTCACTTGTTACTATGGAAAATAATCCTTTGAGGGGTTTGTTTGGGGTATCTTCACCTCGATCGAAACCACCATTAGCTACCCATCAACCTACTGCACTTACTGAAAATATTATTATGAAATTCCTTCGGGTATGATAGAGAAACTGCTAGCTAATCCTTATGCAGGAGATGGAACATTGCATCGCGATGTGCACCTAATCTATGTGGTTGAAGTTTGTGGATTATTTAAGCTTGCAAGTATGACCGAGGATGTTTTCAAGAAGAAAGTCTTCCCTTTATGTTTGAAGGGAAAGGCATTGACATGGTACAAGCTATTGGATGATATTGGATCATGGGACTACAACCGATTGAAATTGGAATTTCATCAGAAGTTTTATCCTATGCATCTACTTCATCGTGATCGGAATTATATATATAATTTTTGGCCTCATAAAGGAGAAAGTATCGCTCAAGCTTGGGGGAGGCTTAAGTCAATGTTATATTCATGCCCCAATCATGAGCTCTCAATAGAGATGATTATTAAAAAAAATTATGCTCGGCTTTCTCATAATGATCGATCCATGCTCGATACTTCTTGCATTGGTTCCTATATGAAGAAGGATATTGAATTCAAATGGGATTTATTGGAAAGAATTAAATGCAACTCTGAAGATTGGGATCTCGACGAAGGTAAGGAGTCAGGTATAAACCTTAAGTTCGAGTGTTAAATCTTTTATGGATACCGATGCTTTTCGTGATTTTAGCACTAAATATGGACTTGACTCTGAGATAGTAGCTTCTTTCTGTGAATCATTTGATACTCATGTCGATCTCCCTAAGGAGAAGTGGTTTAAATATCATCCTCCCATTGAAGTTAAAGTAGTTGAACCTATTAAAGTTGAAGAAGAAACTATTACTTATAATGTTGATCCTATTGTTCCTACTGCTTATATTGAGAAACCACCTTTCCCTGTTAGAATAAAGGATCATGCTAAAGCTTCAACTGTGGTCAACAAAAGTAATATTAGAACACCCGAACTATCTAAGCAAATTAAAGTTGAACCTAGTATTGCTATGGTTAAAGATCTCTTGGTTGATAATATTGATGGGCATGTTATTTATTTCTATGATGAAGCTGCTAGAATCGCTAAACCTGATACTAAAGATAAACATAGACCTGTTGTTGGCATGCCTGTTGTTTCTGTTAAAATTGGAGATCACTGTTTTCATGGCTTATGTGATGGGGGTGCTAGTGTGAGTGCAATTCCTTACACATTATATAAAGAAAATATGAATGATATTGTACCTACTGAGATAGAAGATATTGATGTTACTATTAAGCATGCTAATAGAGATACTATATCACCAATTGGGATTGTTAGAGATGTTGAAGTCTTGTGTGGGAAGATAAAATATCCTACTGATTTTCTTGTTCTTGCCTCCCCACAAGATAATTTTTGTCCCATTATATTTGGTAGACCTTTCTTGAATACCATTAATGCTAAGATAGACTGCGAGAAAGACATTGTTACTGTTGGTTTGGGGGATATGTCTCATGGTTTTAATTTCTCTAAATTTCGTAGGCAACCCCATGATAAAGAATTGCCTAGTAAAGATGAAATTATTGGTCTTGCTTCTATTGTCGTGCCTCCTGCTGATCCTTTAGAACAATATTTGCTAGACCACGAAAATGATATCTTTATGAATGAAAGAAGAGAAATAGATGAAGTATTCTTTCATTAGGGACCTATTTTGAAACACAATTTGCATGTTGAAATCCTTGGAGATCATCCTCCACCTAAGGGTGATCCCATATTTGAGCTTAAATAATTACCTGATACTCTGAAATATGCTTATCTTGATGAAAAGAAGATATATCCTGTTATTATTAGTGCTAACCTTTCAGAGCATGAAGAAAAGTAATTATTGAAAACTCTGAAGAAGCACCGTGCCGCTATTGGATATACTCTTGATGATCTTAAGGGCATTAGTCCCACTCTATGCCAGCACAAAATAAAATTGGAGAAAGATGCTAAACCATTTGTTGATCATCAACGACGGTTAAATCCAAAGATGAAAGAAGTGGTAAGGAATGAAATATTAAAGCTTTTGGAGGTAGGTATAATTTATCCTATTGCTGATAGTCAATGGGTAAGTCCCGTTCGTTGTGTCCCTAAGAAGGGAGGTACTACTATTGTTCCTAATGATAAGAATGAATTGATTCCTCAAAGAATTATTACAGGTTATAGAGTGGTAATTGATTTCCGCAAATTAAATAAGCTACTAGAAAAGATCATTACCCTCTACCTTTTATTGATCAAATACTAGAAAGACTTTCCAAACACACACATTTTTGCTTTCTAGATGGTTATTCTGGTTTCTCTCAAATACCTATGTCAAAAGAGGATCATGAGAAAACCACTTTTACTTGCCCTTTCGGTACCTTTGCTTATAGACGTATGCCTTTTGGTTTATGCAATGCACCTGGTACCTTTCAAAGATGTATGACTGCTATCTTCTCTGACTTTTGTGAAAAGATTGTTGAGGTTTTCATGGATGATTTCTCTGTTTACGGAACTTCTTTTGATGATTCCTTAAGCAACCTTGATCGAGTTTTGCAGAGATGCAAAGAAACTAATCTTGTATTGAATTGGGAGAAGTGCCACTTTATGGTTAATGAAGGTATTGTCTTGGCGCATAAAATTTCTGAAAGAGGTATTGAAGTTGATAAAGCTAAAGTAGATGCTATTGAAAAGATGTCGTGTCCTAAATATATCAAAGGTATAAGAAGTTTCCTTGGTCATGCTAGTTTCTATAGGAGGTTTATTAAAGACTTCTCTAAAATTTCTAGGCCTCTCACTAATCTATTACAAAAATATGTTCCTTTTGTTTTTGATGATCACTACTGTAGGATGCTGCTAACGCGACACTATGATCAGAGACCCTTCGACGAAACAGTGTGCGATGCAAAAATCGCAAACAGTGGTGTGAAAAACCGCCAAAAAAGGCGCAAAACGTTTGCGATGACGGATGGATCAAACACGGTTCAGATTTTAGTTGCGTGTGCGATTCAGGGCATACGGTTCAGTTCAATTAACCGTTTTCGATGAGGAGGAACAAAAGAAACGGGCAGCCAGATGAAGGTGTGTGCAATGTACAGCATACGGTTCACTCAGATGAACTGTTTGTGATTAGGCAACACAAAAGAAACATTCAGCCAGATCAAGGTGTGTGCGATGTACATCATACAGTTCACTCGGATGAACTATTTGTGATTAGGCAACACAAAAGAAGCGGTCAGCCAGATCAAGGTGTGTGCGATGTACGACATGCGGTTCACCCGGATGAACTGTATGCGTTGATACAAGAGAACATAAATGGTTCAATATAACAAATACCATAAATATTGCAGGTTCAAATTCAAAGATTACAACGCCCAAATTCAAACATTGCAAGCTGCATCATTTCTGAAAAGGGATCAGCCGCTGACAAGTCATGTATGGGTTTGACACAATAACTTCCAATTGCTTTGCCATATGCTCTACCAATACGAAGTTCGGCATTTTTGGAGGCACTTCCATTCCACAGTATCAGCCGGCTCTGATAATCATACCATTGATCTTTCCTAATTAAATGCATGTTCAACCTCAGTACCCTCAGCACCTTTGCTCTGGCAAGAAAGAACCTGGCGAGTGTAATCTCCGGTGGGGTCCCTCGGTAGGAGTTCAAAGTAATATTTGAGAGATGCAGATCCAGGCATTCGATGTGATTGTCGTTATAAACATCATCCACCTCCGGGCCTAATATGCACTGCAAAAGAAGAGAACGTGTTAGTGCCTACATGTAGTTTTCAACACTGCTACACGCCCATTTGGTTTGCACGATTTGTAAAATGCACCAATGTGCCATCTTCGATCTGGCATGATTAACATGAGCATTTGATTATAATCTACTCCCTCCGTCCCATAATGTAAGACATTTTTTGACACTACACTAGTGTTAAAAAATGTCTTACCTTATGGGACGGAGGGAGTAGAAACATGTAGCCTTCTTCACAAGAGGTTGGATTGGATGAAAAATTCCCTAAAAAACTAGTACACATGAATCCAAAGAAGAAATGCTTATGGACGATTGTAACCATATGAATGAAGCAACCAATATGGGTGGGGTGTATGTCCTAAAATCCCCCAAAATTCCTTCAGAAATCGTAGTACATTGTCATTGTAAACTTGGGAAAAGGTGCAAAAAATTGAACTCCCTTATGGTTAACATTTAACAGGAAAGGAACATCACCTCAATATACAGCTTCTTCAGGCACGGAAAGCATCTCAGGCAACTGACAACTTGGTCCAGGTTGGGGCCGACAGATTCTAGTGCCAAGACCTTCACTGTGCCCAGACTGGGTGAAGCTTCTCTAGATGACAGACGAACATACATCTTCAAAACTAGAAATAATGTTGATATCAAGAAGGAGAGGTATATAAGGCGACTTTTGTACCTGAAAGTTGAAGACAGACGAGTAGCCCACCACTTTCAATTTCCGTGCAGAAATGACACTGATTCTTGTTGGACCTTGTTGATCAACTACAAGTAATCTCTCAAGTGAAGGTGTGTCCTGGATTACCATACTGTGGTCCACCTTTTGTGATCTCTCGTTGCAGCACCAGCAACACATATAAATAGTCCGGAGAGTCCTGGAGGTGATGTGCAAGGTACTTGACCAATTCATCACCTGAAGACGAAGGAACTCGAGTGCAGTACAGCCGCGGAGCAGGCGCTCCATGTCATCTTTTGGGATGCGGATGGCGACGAGCTCGAGGTGCTTCAGTCGTGGTAGAAAAAGAGCGGGTGCGTCATTAAGGGGGGATGACAGTTCATGAACTTGGCGAGGCGCAGCGTGGGCGCGAAGCGGAGCACGGACATTGGCAGCAAGCGCATATGCCCATCATTATAACTTAGCTTCTCGAGCTGATCTATGGCGCGGGATTGGAACCACTCATCAAGCTTGGCTCGGTCCTAGCCATTGGAACGGAACTTGCCCGTGATAAGGCCTTTGATAGGGCCATCGTGACTGCCGAGGATCTCGGAGAACGCATCCAAGCTTTGGCGATAGCCATGGCACCGCTTGTGGGCATCGAGGAGGTCGACAGGGGTGCGGAGCCATAGGGTGCGCCACCGCCGGGAAAGGTCGGCTATCCTCGCTCGATATTTGATTGGGAGGAGGGATATGATGACTATCAACATATCATCGGGGAGGTTGTTGATGAAGTCTAGGCCTGCTGGAGTCGCTTGCGGTTCTTTCTCGACTCGCCTCCGCTTGTTGGAAGCCTCATTTTCCACCTTGTCGGCGGGGATGGGAACCTCTGTCTCCATATTCACGCCGTGCTCTGGTGCTTCAGCAGCCCCGGCGTCGCCACTCCCTTCGATGGGGCGCTTCGGCGGCATCCTCGTACACTGACGGCTTTGAGGACTCAGAGCGGCATCGAGGATGCGGGCAGAGAGAGAGGAATTGTGTGTGTGTCGAGGATGGGGGGTGCGACCGCTCGGCGGTGCCATTAATATAGACCAGTGGGAGCGAGGCGGGCGGCGGTCCAAGGCTGTCTCGCTTCCCAGTGAGAACGACTGCTTAATCTCTAGTATGAATGAAATCTATGCTTAATTACTGAATTTTAGTTGAAAAAATAGATAGTGCTATTGATTTTCAGCTGCATATTTTGACAAATCGCAGTGTCTCTTGGCTTAGCGCCGAAGTCTGGCTTTAATTTGCATACCGTAATCTGAACCGTTTGCATTGAAGAGATGCACAGATCCTGCGTTGAACAGCTTATACGCTTCCCGGTGAGCCTGCGCACCGGACTGCACTCGCACGCCTCCCGTTCAGTCAAACAGCTGTCCACACGGCATCTCCTATAGCCATTAAAACCAAGACACGTGGCGTCACGCGAAGGGTTAACCGAACAAACACGGTTTGATTTATACAAACGTTTGAGATATTAAAGTGGCAGCTATTTTTTTCAAAATGCCTTTGTTGGTTGTCATTATTCGAGTGCGCCTTCTCTCAAAATGGACACGAAAAATACCATAGCATGTCGGGTGCCCTTCCATGATAGCATGCCAAGTTTCATGAATTTCACATGAGTTTTAGATTTACTAGAATTTAAAAACAAAGTATCTCAACATTTTGCCGGCAATCAACGGTGCCCTGGTGTTTGAAATTCATTCCCATTTCTTGCATGCACCCAAGGACACAGATTTGATTTTTCAACCAATTTATATGAACTGGAGCATGTGCATGTAGTTCAAATTTGAATTATGCACATACATGCATTGAGAACTCACTTAATGCATAAAAATGTCCAAACAAACCCCGAAAAATCACAAAAATTGACACAACACTCTTGTTGTTCTATGTTGACACGAGAAAAAAATTGAAAGCAATAAGAGGGAATGGATATCGTTTCGTCCCCAAAGGTGGGGCATTCCCTACCGAAACAATCATGCTTGTTCTGAGAAGCTCTGGTTTGTGAGAAGCATATACCCAAACCTGCCCCAAATGGGACAACAAATTTACCACGGCACGCTGATGCCGCTCCATGATAGCATGCCAAGTTTCATGAATTTCAGACGAGTTTTGGATTTACTAGAATTTAAAAACCAGGCATCTCAATGTTTTGCCGGCAATCAATGGTGTCCTGGTGTTTGAAATTCATTCGCATTTCTTGCATGGGACCTAAGCATGCACGCAAGGACACAGATTTGATATTTCAACCAATTTATATGCACTGGAGCATGTGCATGTAGTTCAAATTTGAATTATGCACATAAATGCATTGAAAACTCAGTTAATGCATAAAAATGTCCAAACGAACCCCGAAAAATCACAAAAAATAACACAACACTCCTGTTGTTCTATGTTGACACGAGAAAATTTTTGAAAGCAATAAGAGGGAATGGATATCGTTTCGTCCCCAAAGGTGGGGCGTTCCCTACCGAAACCATCATGCTTGTGTTGAGAAGCTCTGGTTTGTGAGAAGCATATACCCAAACCTACCCCAAATGGGACAACAAATTTACCACAGCATGTTGATGCCGCTCCATGATAGCATGCCAAGTTTCATGAATTTCAGACGAGTTTTGGATTTACTAGAATTTAAAAACCAGGCATCTCAATGTTTTGCCGGCAATCAACGGTGTCCTAGTGTTTGAAATTCATTCCCATTTCTTGCATGGGACCTAAGCATGCACCCAAGGACACATATTTGATTTTTCAACCAATTTATATGCACTGGAGCATGTGCATGTAGTTCAAATTTGAATTATGCACATTAATGCATTGAAAACTCACTTAATGCATAAAAATGTCCAAACGAACCTCGAAAAATCACAAAAAAAACACAACACTCTTGTTGTTCTATGTTGACATGAGAATATTTGTGAAAGCAATAAGAGGCAATGGATATCGTTTCGTCCCCAAAGGTGGGGCGTTCCCTACCGAAACAATCATGCTTGTTGTGAGAAGCATATACCCAAACCTGCCCCAAATGGGACAACAAATTTACCACGGCATGTTGATGCCACTCCATGATAGCATGCAAAGTTTCATGAATTTCAGACGATTTTTGGATTTACTAGAATTTAAAAACCAGGCATCTCAATGTTCTGCCGGCAATCAACGGTGCCCTGGTGTTTGAAATTCATTCCCATTTCTTGCATGGGACCTAAGCATGCACCCAAGGACAAAGATTTGATTTTTCAACCAATTTATATGCACTGGAGCATGTGCATGTAGTTCAAATTTGAATTATGCACATAAATGCATTGAAAACTCACTTAATGCATAAAAATGTCCAAACAAATCTTGAATAATTCCAATTCTTTTATGACACACATATAGTTGCATGATCACTACAGATAAAAGGTCTAGCAATTCGAACACCGTCCATGGCCGCTGTGACCCCATTATGTAATTCAAATCAAGACGAAAATTCAAGTAGATCCCACACAGTTTATTATAACAAACCGTGTGAGATGCAGCACAAAATATCTTGGAGCACCGTCGGAGTATAGTACGCACACGGATTATGCGAGAAGGTGCGACAGCTACAGTACACACCCCGCTCTGAATAAGGGACCGTGTTTGATGACACTTTGCGCGCCAGTTTTTTGGCTGAAGCGATTCTAAATTTCGGCTTCCACGGAAATATCTACCTCCCCGCCCCCTCCCCCTTACCAAAAGCCACATTTCCCCTGTTTCTGCCTTCCTTTCCAAGTTGAAACCTTCACTCCTTGCTTGCAGCACTGCCGCCTCCTCGCCGGCCACCCTCCTTCACGCTGCTTGGCCTCGCCTATCCAGGCAGGTAATGCACACTCGACCCCCATCCTCCTCCTCCTTCCACATCCCACATGCCCCGACCGCCGGCGCGAGCGCGACACCTTCCACCCAAATCACCAACCCCTCCACCAAATAAGCGTCGGCCTAAGCCATGGTGCACGCAGTATAGCCAGGACCTCAAGGAGCATTTGGCAGCGGAGAAGAAAATCGCGGCCGCACACGCGGATGAGGTCGCGATGGCTGCCATTCGTGCCGACCCCCAGATCTTGGAGGAGCACCTCGTCGTCGAGGCCACCGTGGACACCTCATGCGCCGACGCCGCGACGCGGTTGGCTGCTTTAAACGATAGTTCGTGGCGTTTTCTCGAGGCCACTGTCGGTGCCTTCGATGAAGACTACAAGGTGTTTTCTCAGCGTGCACATGCTTACCTCATCTCTCGAGCCAGCAGGTTGGTGCCCGGAGCGGCTCAAGCAACTCACCACTACAACGAGGGCACCCACGATGCGGAGGCCTCGCCCTCTTCCTTGTCCATGGAGACAATCGTCATCGATATCACCGACAATGAGGAGTAGCTTGTCTTATTAGCCCACTATAAGGACACATGTTCAGTTTGCTAGCTACTGCCTTTCCTTAACAAATTTTAGTGAATTGTGCTATCTACTTTTACCATGCAATCTTCTGCTATAGTGTATATGTTCTATATGTCGTGCAATGTGGTGTTCAGTTAACTGCTTGGTTCAATTCTGCAAATGTGAAGTTCAATTCTTCAGGCTGCAATATTTCCAAGTTGTTAAGCATGCTTGGTTTGGTTAACTGTCTGATCTTCTATTAGGAGTATGTTATATTGTTCAATTGGTGTTTAGTTAACTGCTTGGTTCATTTGTTATGGCTTGGTTCACTTATTGTGGTGTTTATTTAACTGATTGGTTCAATTCTGTAATGCGATGTTCAATTGTTGTGGCTGCATTCTATTATTGTATACCATGTGAGGAATAAATCGAATTTGGTTGTACTAAATACATGAGAAACAAATACAATTGCTATATTTCCAAGTTGTTAAGCATGCTTGGTTTGGTTAACTATCTGATCTTCTATTAGGAGTATGTTATATTGTGCAATGTGGTCTCAGTTAACGTTTGGTTCATTTGTTGTGGTGTTTAGTTAACTGCTTGGTTCAATTCTGCAATGCGATGTTCAATTGTTGTGGCTGCATTCTGTTATTGTATACCATGTGAGGAATAAATCAAATTTGGCTGTACTAAATACATGAGAAACAAATACAATTGCTATATTTCCAAGTTGTTAAGCATGCTTGGTTTGGTTAACTGTCTGATCTTCTATTAGGAGTATGTTATATTGTGCAATGTGGTGCTTAGTTAACGTTTAGTTCATTTGTTGTGGTGTTTAGTTAACTGCTTGGTTCAATTCTGCAATGCGATGTTCAATTGTTGTGGCTGCATTCTGTTATTGTATACCATGTGAGGAATAAATCGAATTTGGCTGCACTTAATACATGAGAAACATATACAAGTGCTATATTTCCTAGTTCTTAATCATGCTTGGTTTGGATAAATGGGTTTTCCATGTGGCTTGAATTAATCTGATGAATCTTCAATGTGCTTATTTTTCATCAACATATTTTACTGATAGCATGCGAACCCTTGATTAACCTGATGATTAATTACCTTATATGTGTTGCAGGGAAACAATGGGAAGCACTGAGGTTTACAAGATGGTACTAACTATTATACCTTGCCTTTTTTTATTCCTTTGCCCCGTTTCCAATATGGAGAAGATATTTATGCACATCCTTGTTTTCAGGGTTCACTGATGATTACCTCTCAAACCACCTCTGTGGTCAGGAGGCGAGGAAAGTTTTCATACAACACCCACGGTTCAATATTTTAGTGTTCCTTAAGTGGTCAAAGGATCGACGGTCAATCATCCACAGGCACTAGCCTAAAGTTGCAAAGACCTTCAACATGAATGAAGGCTCAATATTCGCCTTCCGCTTCAACAGTTTTCCAGATGAGATGCATCTCTCTTTGTACCGTCTATGATGCTAATTTCGAAAGGTTCTAGATGTTGCATGTGAAACTTGCTACTGGTGCAGTTGTGTAATGGGGTAGCTGAGTGTTGAAGCTATATCATGTTGTACTCCGATGTATTTCAATTATGAAATCCTGCTTCCTTATTATGGAAATGGAATATATTATGTGCTTAATATGAATGTCAATTAGATTAGTAAATGGATTATTAATAATAGGGCAATTAGCCTGCTAATTGGGTTTTCCTATTGCAAACGGTTAATGAGAAAACACCGTGGGCGATGACCTCAGGCAACACACACGGTTTCTAGGAATAAACCGTGTTGGATCAATGAACAATCACACACGACATTCTCTTCAAAACTGTTTGCTTTACGCCACCTTGCGCAAATGTTTTCCTTATAGTGACTGTGTGGGATGTATATACGAACGGAAACATTTAGTGGTGACTGACTGTGTGGGATGTACTTACGATCGGAAATGATTTCGCCTGTATAATTGTATTTTTTTGAGCACTACTGTATGTATTGGAGTGCTCGCCGGTCGCACACGACCTCATTTTGCCGAGCGTGTGTGCCAGGAGGGCATATCCCCAACGGTTTTTGGGTCGCGTGGGAAGGACCCCCTATTGCCCACACTCACTTGGTGACGGTTCCGAATGCCGTTGCGGAAAGGGGTTAAAAACCGTTTGTTTAGGACCGACGCGTACCAGTGGATGATTGTGTAGAAGCATTTGAAATACTTAAGAAAGCCTTGATTTCTGCACCTATTGTTCAGCCACCTGATTGGAATTTACCCTTTGAAATTATGTGTGATGCTAGTGATTATGCTGTTGGTGCTGTTCTAGGACAATGAGTTGATAAGAAATTAAATGTTATTCAGTATGCTAGTAAAACTCTAGACAGTGCCTAGAGAAATTATGCTACCATCGAAAAAGAATTTTTAGCAGTTGTATTTGCATGTGATAAGTTCAGACCTTATATTGATGATTCCAAAGTAACTGTTCACACTGTTCATACTGCTATTAAATATCTTATCAAAAAGAAAGATGCTAAACCTAGACTTATTAGATGGGTTCTCTTGCTACAAGAATTTGATTTGCATATTGTTGATAGAAAGGGAGCTGAGAACCTCGTAGCAGACAACTTGTCTTGGTTAGAAAATGTTCTTGATGATCCACTGCCTATTGATGATAGCTTTCCTGATGAACAATTAAATGTCATAAATGCTTCTCGTAATACTCCATGGTATGCTGATTATGCTAATTATATTGTTGCTAAATTTATACCACCTAGTTTCACATACCAGCAAAAGAAAAAGTTTATTCTATGATTTAAGACATTACTTCTGGGATGACCCACACCTTTATAAAGAAGGAGTAGATGGTGTTATTAGATGTTGTGTACCTGAGCATGAACAGGACAGATCCTACGCAAGTGCCACTCCTAGTCTTACGGAGGAAACCACGCTGGAGATAGAACTTCACATAAGGTATTGCAATCCGGGTTCTATTGGC
Organism: Aegilops tauschii subsp. strangulata; assembly: GCF_002575655.3. Lineage (NCBI taxonomy): Eukaryota > Viridiplantae > Streptophyta > Magnoliopsida > Poales > Poaceae > Aegilops > Aegilops tauschii. The sequence continues at coordinate 201,692,312 of NC_053035.3, read as the reverse complement.
CCACTCTCTTTAAAGATGCCCGTAAGTTTGTCTTGTCTTGTGATGAATGCCAAAGGATTGGTAATATTGGTAGACGTCAGGAAATGCATATGAACTATTCACTTGCTATTGACCCATTTGATGTTTGGGGCTTTGATTATGTGGGACCTTTTCCTTCCTCTAATGGGTATACACATATTTTAGTTGCTGTTGATTAGGTTACTAAGTGGGTAGAAGCTATTCCAACTAGTAGTGCTGATCATAACACTTCTATTAAGATGCTTAAAGAAGTTATTTTTCTGAGGTTTGGAGTCCCAAGATATTTATTGACTGATGGTGGTTCACATTTTATTCATGGTGCTTTCCGTAAAATGCTCGCTAAATATGATGTTAATCATAGAATCGCATCTCCATATCATCCTCGGTCTAGTGGTCAAGTAGAATTGAGCAATAGAGAGATTAAATTAATTTTGCAAAAGACTGTTAATAGATCTAGAAAGAATTGGTCTAAGAAACTTGATGATGCTTTGTGGGCTTATAGAACTGCTTATAAAAATCCTATGGGTATGTCTCCATATAAAATGCTTTATGGAAAAGCATGTCATTCACCTCTTGAACTAGAACATAAGGCATATTGGGCTATTAAAGAGCTCAATTATGATTTCCAACTTGCCGGTGAGAAGAGGTTATTTGACATTAGCTCACTTGATTAATGGAGAACCCAAGCCTATGAGAATGCCAAGTTGTTTAAAGGAAAAGTTAAAAGATGGCATGACAGAAGGATACAAAAGCATGAGTTTAAGGTAGGTGATCATGTTTTGCTATACAACTCTCGTTTAAGATTTTTCCAGGAAAGCTTCTCTCTAAATGGGAAGGTCCTTACATTATCGAGGAGGTCTATTGTTCCGGTGCCATAAAAATTAATAACACTGAAGGCACAAATCCGAAGGTGGTAAACGGTCAAAGAATCAAACATTATATCTCAGGTACTCCCATAAATGTTGAGACCAATATAATTGACACCGTAACACCGGAGGAGTACATAAGGGACACTTTCGAGAATGTTTCAGACTCCGAAAAGGAATAGGTATGTGCTACCGTAAGTAAACCGACTCCAAAACGTTTCCACTGATAAATTTTCTCCGTTTTGGAATATTTAAAAAATTAGGAAAATTAAAAGTAGTCCGAAAGAGACACGAGGCGTCCACAAGGGTGGAAGGCACGCCCTACCCCCTGGGCATGCCCCTCGACCTTGTGGCCACCTCGTGTGCCATCTGGACTCCATTTTCTTGCAAAATACTTCTTTTGGTCTGTAAAAATTCATTATATAATCTCCTGAAGGTTTTGACCACCGTACCACGCAAATATCTCATGTTTTTGTTTTGAGCTGTTTTTCCTGACAGATCTAGATCGCCATGACGTCTCCAAGCGCCCCAAGGACATGTTTTTTGAGAAGGTCATCAACCCCTACCTTGCGGAGGTGCTGCGACACCCTCAAGCCATTGAGATGCATGAGGGGGTGCTGCACATCCGTGATGTTGAAGGGCCGAAGAAGACCGGAAGCGTGGAGACAAGACTCGAAGCAATGGAGCAGCAAGTTTTCAAGTGTCAAGGGATGGTGGAGCGTGGACTTAACGCCAATCACATGATGATCGCGGAGTTCACCAACAATCACAATCTGGACGCCAAGAACATTGGGGAGACCATCTTCAAGCTTCATGAGAAAATCGAGCATCTCCAAGCCCAGATCTATGACCTGCAAAACCAAAACTGTGAGTATGAATACAAATTTAAGAGGATGAGTTTGCTGTAGATTTGAGGATCCCAGAGACTCGTTCATCTTTCTATGATGGTGAACCTATGCCTTGGAAGATGGATGACAAGCCTACTTCATCAACAACTCCTTCATCACCACCTCCAAAGAAAGAAATCTAAACACATGGGGATGGGCACTCCCCTTGGCAACTGCCAAGCTTGGGGGAGGTGCCCCGGTATCGTATCACCATCACATCTTTATCTTTATCCCTTTTCTTAGTTCGATCCTTTTGGTTATATCTTAATCTAGTAGAATAAAGTTTTAGTATGATCTAGCTTTGAGTTTTGCTTTATGCTCCCTCTATGTAACCGAGTCCTTGAGATATATAATCAAGATTAGTTTTGAGATAAGGGCTTTGCTTTCTTGCTATGATCTTGAGGGAATTAAATGAAAAGAAAGAAATAAAAATGATCATATATTGATCTTATGGAGAGTAATGACTTCACATATAAAGAGTATGATAAATAAAAGTTATTGAGAGTTGAGAAACATAGTTTTGGTCATTGTTGCAATTAATAGGAAGTAATAAAGAAAGAGAGGATTCACATATAAATATACTATCTTGGACATCTTTTGTAATTGTGAGCACTCATTAAAATATGACATGCTAGAAAGTTGATGTTGGACAAGGAAGACAACATAATAGGTTATGTTTTCTTATATCTGAATAGAATTTATATTGTCATAGATCATCCAACATGTTGAGCTTGCCTTTCCCTCTGATGCTAGCCAAATTCTTTGCACCAAGTAGAGATACTACTTGTGCTTCCAAACATCCCTTAACCCAGTTTTGCCATGAGAGTCCACCATACCTACCTATGGATTGTGTAAGAACCTTCAAGTAAGTTTTCATCGGTGCAAGCAATAAAAATTGCTCTCTAAATATGCATGATTTATCAGTGTGAAGAAAATAAACTTTATACAAACTTGTGATATGGAAGAAATAAAAGAGACGGACTGCATAATAAAGGTCTTTACCACAAGCGGCAATATAAAGTGACGTTCTTTTGCATTAAGATTTTGTGCATCCAACCATAAAAGCACATGACAACCTCTGCTTCCCTCTGCGAAGGGCCTATCTTTTACTTTTATCCTCTGCCCTTATATAAGAGTCATGGTGATCATCACCTTTCCTTTTTATACTTTTTCCCTTGGCAAGCACGATATGTTGGAGAGATCTGGACATATATATCCACTCGGATGTAGGTTATCATAAAGTATTATCGTTGACATTACCGTTGAGGTAAGAAGTTGGGAGGCGAAACTATAAGCCCCTATATTTGTCTGTGTCCGATTGAAACTTTGTACCCATAAGTATTGCATGAGTGTTAGCAATTGTGAAAGATTATATGATAATTGAGTATGTGGACTTGCTGAAAAGCTCTTTAATTGACTCTTTCCGTTGTTATGGTAAATTGCAATTGCTCTAATGTCTGAGATCATAGTTTGTTAGTTTTCAATAGAGTTTCTGATTCATACTTTACCTTGTGAATGAATTGTCACTTTAGCATAAGAAATTATATGGCATTATATGATGTTGTTCTAAAGATAATCATGATGCCCTCATGTCCGTATTTTATTTTATCGACACCTCTATCTCTAAACATGTGGACATACTTATCGATATCGGCTTCGCTTGAGGACAAGCAAGGTCTAAGCTTGGGGAATTGATACATCCATTTTGCATCATGCTTTTATGTTGATATTTATTGCATTATGGGCTGTTATTACACATTATATCACAATACTTATGCCTTTTCTCTCTTATATATTTTATAAGGTTTACATGAAGAGCGAGAATGCCGACAGCTGGAATTCTGGGCTGGAAAAGGAGCAAATATTAGAGACCTAATCTGCACAACTCCAAAAGTCCTAAAACTTCATGGAGCATGTTTTTGGAATATATAAAAAATATTGAGTGAATAAAGTACCAGAGGGAGCCACCAGCCAGCCACAAGGGTGGAGGACGCGCCATACCCCCCTCGGCGCGCCCCCAACCTTGTGGGCCCCCTGGCAGGCCTCCGGTGCCCATCTTCTGCTATATGGTATCTTTTACCCTGGAAAAAATCAGAGAGAAGCTTTCGGGACGAAGCGCCGCTGTCTCGAGGCGGAACCAGGGCAGAACCAATTTAGGGCTCCAGCGGAGTTGTTCTGCCGGGGAAACATCCCTCCGGGAGAGGGAAATCATCGCCATCGTCATCACCATCGATCCTCTCAACGAGAGGGGGTCAATCTCCATCAACATCTTCACCAGCACCATCTCCTCTCAAACCCTAGTTCATCTCTTGTATTTGATCTTGGTCCCAAAACCTCAGATTGGTACCTGTGGGTTGCTAGTAGTGTTGATTACTCCTTGTAGTTGATGCTAGTTGGTTTATCCGGTGGAAGATTATATTTTCAGATCCTTAATGATAATTAATACTCCTCTGAATATGATTATGAATATGCTTCGTGAGTAGTTACGTTTGTTCCCGAGGACATGGGAGAAGTCTTGTTATAAGTAATCACATGAATTTGGTATTCGTTTGATATTTTGATGAGATGTATGTTGTGTTTCCTCTAGTGGATTTATGTGAACGTCGACTACATGACACTTCACCATTATTTGGGCCTAGGGGAAGGCATTGGGAAGTAATAAGTAGATGATGGGTTGCTAGAGTGACAGAAGCTTAAACCCTAGTTTATGCGTTGCTTCGTAAGGGCTGATTTGGATCCATATGTTTCATGCTATGGTTAGGTTTACCTTAATTCTTCTTTCATAGTTGCGGATGCTTGCGAGAGGGGTCAATCATAAGTGGGAGGCTTGTCCAAGGAAGGGCAGCACCCAAGCACCGGTCCACCCACGTAACAAATTATCAAAGTAACGAACGCGAATCATATGAGCATGATGAAAACTAGCTTGACAATAATTCCCATGTGTCCTCGGGAGCGTTTTGCTTTATATAAGAGTTCGTCCAGGCTTGTCCTTTGCTACAAAAAGGATTGGGACACCTTGCTGCACCTTGTTTACTTCTGTTACTTGTTACCTGTTATGATTTATCCCATCACAAAACTATCTGTTACCAATAATTTCAGTGCTTGCAGAGAATACCTTGCTGAAAACCACTTGTCATTTCCTTCTGCTCCTCGTTGGGTTCGACACTCTTACTTCTCAAAAGGACTATGATAGACCCCCTATACTTGTGGGTCATCTGGCACCAGGGCACACCCAAGGGGGTAGGCGCGTGATACGTCTCCAACGTATCTATAATTTTTGATTGCTCCATGCTATATTATATTCTGTTTTGGACATTAATGGGCTTTATTATATACTTTTATATTATTTTTGGGACTAACCTATTAACCGGAGGCCCAGCCCAAAATTGCTGTTTTTTGCCTATTTCAGAGTCAGAACGAACGTGATCCAGAGGACTTGGACCCTACGTCAAGACATCAACCAGGAGGCCATGAGGTAGGGGGCGCGCCTACCCCCCCCCCCCCCCCCCCGGCGCGCCCTCCATCCTCATATATATACCCACGTACCCCAACCTACCAGATACGGAGCCAAAAACCTAATTCCACCACCGCAACCTTCTGTACCCGTGAGATCCCATCTTGGGGCCTGTTCCGGAGCTCCGCCGGAGGGGGCATCGATCACGGAGGGCTTCTACATCAACACCATAGCCTCTTCGATGATGTGTGAGTAGTTTACCTCAGACCTTCAGGTCCATAGTTATTAGCTAGGTGGTTTCTTCTCTCTTTTTGGATCTCAATACAATGTTCTCCCCCTCTCTTGTGCAGATCTATTCGATGTAACCTTCTTTTGCGGTGTGTTTGTTGAGACCGATGAATTGTGGGTTTATAATCAAGTTTATCTATGAACAATATTTGAATCTTCTCTGAATTCTTTTATGTATGACTGGTTAGCTTTGCAAGTCTCTTCGAATTATCAGTTTGGTTTGGCCTACTACATTGATCTTTCTTGCAATGGGAGAAGTGCTTAGCTTTGGGTTCAATCTTGCGGTGTCCTTTCCCAGTAACAGTAGGGGCAGCAAGGCACGTATTGTATTGTTGCCATCGAGGATAACAAGATGGGGTTTATATCATATTGCATGAGTTTATCCCTCTACATCATGTCATCTTGCTTAAAGCGTTACTCTGTTCTTATGAACTTAATACTCTAGATGCATGCTGGATAGCGGTCGATGTGTGGAGTAATAGTAGTAGATGCAGGCAGGAGTCGGTCTACTTGTCTCGGACATGATGCCTATATACATGATCATACCTAGATATTCTCATAACTATGCTCAATTCTGTCAATTGCTCAACAGTAATTTGTTCACCCACCATAAATACTTATGCTCTTGAGAGAAGCCACTAGTGAAACCTATGGCCCCCGGGTCTATTTTCCATCATATTAATCTTCCAACACTTAGTTATTTTTATTGCCTTTTATTTTACTTTGCATCTTTATCATAAAAAAATACCAAAAATATTATCTTATCATATCTATCAGATCTCACTCTCGTAAGTGACCGTGTAGGGATTGACAACCCCTTATCGCGTTGGTTGCGAGGATTTATTTGTTTGTGTAGGTGCGAGGGACTTGTGCGTGGCCTCCTACTGGATTGATACCTTGGTTCTCAAAAACTAAGGGAAATACTTACGCTACTTTGCTGCATCACCCTTTCCTCTTCAAGGGAAAACCAACGCAGTGCTCAAGAGGTAGCAGTGCCCTGGTGGTCTATGGGGCCCACGAGACTCCGTTTGACCTAACTCCGCCTCTATAAATTCTCTAAAATTGTGAAACCAACAGGGGAGTCACGAAATAATTTTTCCTCCGCCGCAAGTTCCAGAACCACAAGATCCCATCTGGAGGCCTTTTCCGGCACTCTACCGGAGGGGGATTGTGATGCCCTCGATTCAATCGTACACTAATCATACACGCAAATGTGTACGATCAAGATCAAGGACTCACGGGAAGATATCACAACACAACTCTAGACACAAATTAAAATAATACAAGCTTTATATTACAAGCCATGGGCCTCGAGGGCTCGAATACATAAGCTCGAAAACACAAGAGTCAGCAGAAGCAACAATATCTGAGTATAGACATGAGTTAGACAAGTTTGCCTTAAGAAGGCTAGCACAAAAGCAACAACGATCGAAAAGGCAAGGCCTCCTGCCTGGGAGCCTCCTAACTACTCCTGGTCATCGGTGGCCTCCACGTAGTAGTAGGCACCCTCGGGGTAGTAGTAGTCGTCGGTGGTGTCGTCTGGCTCCTGGACTCCGTCGTCTGGTTGCCTCATCCGAGAAGAATGGAAAAAGGGGGGAAAGAGGAAGCAAAGCAACCGTGAGTAATCATCCGAAGTACTCAGCAAGCAAGGATCTACACTGCATATGCAACATTATCAAGGAAGGCTGTATATGTGGACTGGGCTACAGAAATGCCAGAATAAGAAGGGGAGAAGCTAGTCCTATCGAAGACTAGCATCTTCTGGAAACCACCATCTTGCAGCAACAGGAGGGAGTAGAGTAGTATAACATAAGTCATATTTATGTTGTTGTATCAACGCTCCGGGATCCTTTCTCGACTCCCGAAGCAACATATCCAAAACAAGCCTCAGCATCCAGTTCTAGTTGTATCGATCGGGATACAACTCCGAGTGTCCGTTACCGTAGGACAGGCTATCGATAGATGTTTTCTTCCCTGCAGGGGTGCACCAACTTACCCACCACGCTCGATTAACTCCAGCCGGACACACTTTCCTGGGTCATGCCCGGCCTTGGCCAAATAATACGCCGCAACCCGACCTAGGCTAAATAGATAGGTCAGCACGCCGGACTGAACCTATGCCCCCAGAGGTCATGGGCTATCACCCCGGGAACTCCTGCACGTTGCGAGGGCGGCCGAAGAGCAGACCTAGCTACCTCCTTCAAAAAGGGAGGTGCTTACACAGGCCAACCCGGTGTGCGCACTCAGTCGCTGACGTCTATTAAGCTTCGGCTGATGCATACGACGCAGAACACCCATACTATGCCCACGTGATGGTTAGTGCTATCAGGCCAGAGGCCCCTCGGATCAAATATCCAAGTCGTAGTGGATTAGGAGCACGCGGTAACAAGCAGAGACTCACGAAAGATGTGACCCTGTTGCCCCCGTTCGAGGACTTGCGGCAAGGGCTAGGAATGCCCGGCCGCGCCTCGTAATTATCTCGCGGGCACCCTCCAGGTCAACCCATCTCCACATCACTCGCGGGTACCCCTCAGGGTCGACCCGCCTTTCCAAGCAACAGTTGTAAAGTCCAAGTATCCGTGCGTCCAAACATCAAGGGGAAATCCCGAGGAATCACCCCCGGTGAATTCCACTCGATGTAATCATCAAGGTGAACGTAAGAGGATCCACCCTCAAGGTTCACACTTGAGGGGTTGCACGACAGAGCCGTATCGGAAGTGGTTAAGGAGGAAATCACCCTCGATGACCACGACCGGATAGCTACACTATAGGGTTAACATCAAAAGTGCTGATGAGGTCTCACCCTCGGCACTCGATAGTAACCCAGTAGTGTCGAGCAACTAAGGGGAAAGTGATGTGCGGTGCCGGGCCTGGTCTTCGATCCCATTGATTGGGTCTTCGATGATGAAGCAGGGGCAACAAGGACAAGGTGGGGGTCACTGATGGATCACTAACCAACCTATACTAAGCAGTTTAGGATAAGCAGGTAAGGTAACAATAAGCAGGTTACAAAAGCAGGCTATGCATCAGAATAGGAGCAAACAATTACAGTAGCAAAATCTAATGCAAGCATGAGAGAAAGGAAATGGGCGATATCGGGATGATCAAAGGGGGGGCTTGCCTGGAAGCTCCGCTGAAAGGGAAGAAGGGTCGTCGTCGACGTAGTCGATCACAGGGACATCAACAGCGGTCTTGGGGTCTACCGGAGAGAAGAGGGGGAAGAAACAGTAAATACAAGCAAACATAAAGCATGACATGACAATAAGCAGCACTAGGCGTGTTCTAATGCGGCGCTACCCGATACTGGCGAAGGGGGAGAACATCCGGGAATGTTTTCCCGGAGTTTGGCATTATCGGAGAAATGAAACGGAGGGGGAAAGTTGCAGGTTCGCTATGCTAGGGGCACATGAAAGATGAACGGAGAGTGTATTCGGATCCGTCTCGTCGTTCTGAGCAACTTTCATGTATAAAACTTATTCATCCGAGTTACAGATTATTTTATATGATTTCTCAAAGTTTTAAAAGATTTTAGATTTCTGAAATTATTATATTTAATTATTACGGATTGACCAAGTCAAATGTACTGGTCAAAGTGAACAGTGTTGGAGGGGTCCACATGCCAGAGTTTTATTAAATTTCTTAGAAGATTTATCTAATCTAAATAGGGGACCCACTTGTCATTTGTTAATAGGCTAAGTTAGCATCAAATCAATACCAAACTAAACCTACTACTAGTAAACAAGGGCTGGCCGTACGTGGGAGAGACATAGCCATCGGCTGTGCTCACACACGCACACCGTCGTGGTGGCCAGAGCGAGCCGGTGCTAGGAGGCAGGGGCGGGAGCAGGGCGCCACGGGCGTGGGCGTCTGTAGGATGCGGCCCCGGGAAGTACTGGCCCTGGCGGGCGCAGCCGGGCGCATGGCTAGAGCCTGCGGGCACGCCACGAGCAGTGGCAATGGGCGGCGGTGCAACAATGGCAGCAGCTAAGCAGCGGCATGAGCAGCAAGAGCAGCTGCAGCATAGGGCAGCAGCAAGCGCAGCTAGCAAGCAGAGCAGAACAGCGGCAGGAGCAGCAACGGAGCACAAGGAGTTGCATGTGCGCGTACGTGTACGCGGGCGCCGAGCTTCGGCCATGGCGCCACCGGCTCGTACAGGCGACTACGGCGACGGATAGAGGCGGGAACAAGGGGGATTTGGAGGAGGAGCTCACGAGGAATCTGTAGGGGAGGGCAGCAGGCTCGGGGGAGGCTCGTAGGCGGCGGATTGAGCGGAGATTCGGCAACGACCGTGGCGGAGAAGACGGTTGGTGGCGACGGTTCGAGGGCATCCCGGCTTGATTTGGTCGCCGGGACGGACGAAGCTGGCCGCAACGGGCCTTCTGGACTTACTCCCGCACGCCAGAGATGCCGGTGGCCGCGACAACGACGGCGAGGCAAAGGTCACCACGGGATCTTCGAGCTCTAAAACAAGAGCAAGATAAGCGGGGAGGCGATGGGGATCGAGGGAAAAAGGGAGAGATGGGGGTTAGGGTTTCGGCGGACAAATATATAGGTCCAGGGGGCGACGTGGAGGGCATCCACGGCCATGGCGCCCTGGATGTGCTCCACGCACCACTCTGCCTCCTGTAGCGAGGTGGGAGGGGACCCAGGTCGGGCTGGGCTGCATTGTAAATGGCTTAGAGCCCATCTGTACAATAGGTGTAGCTCTCTTCTTTTATTACCATATGTTTTATTTCTCTATCCTCTATTTTGTACTTAATTCATTTAGCAAATGAGTTTTTTAAAATGTGTAGATTGACACATATTTAGTATTGCAATGTTAGGTGCTACCATCAAAAACTTAGGAGGAAGTTTGACTTAGCTTGAATTTTTCGTAAATGGAGAAGCATTCAAAAATGCTGTTTTGGCACGGTTTTAAATGTTTGGGGCATTTAATAACCTTTTAAAATGTTAGTTTCGACATGACTGTAAGTCCATCTAGTGCCCCTTAGTGATTTTGGTGTATTGAAGAGTTATAGGTTAAGGGACTAATGTGTTTTTGAGTGTACACAGGTCTGTAAGTCTATGAGGAGTTTGATATTTACAGAGAATGTTGACCCCTAAAAATGAAGTTCTTCGACTGAAGACTTTGGATTCCTGAAGATTTTTTTGAAGACTTTGAAAGTGAAGAAATTGGTTTGACTTTGAAGACTTGGTATTCATATGAGGAACATGAAGCGTGAAGACTTTTGTTTTCGTAGTTTCATTTTCTCTTTCTTGAGTCATAGGAAACACTATACTGTTAAAGGGGGTCGAGGAAATACTAACGAAAAATTTCCATGTGATGCTCAACTCAAAATCCTACACCTACCAATCCCTTCGAGTGAAGCCATTGGAAATCTCATACAGTTCAGTCATATTCTTCAGTGACAGAGACGAAGTTCTTCTGGTCTCTGAGGAATTTGTTTTGACTAAGGAGTTAGGAATTCGCCAGTGCGGATTGCCTCCACAGTGAGGAACATGATAGCCCTGAGGTATTTGATACTCAAAATTCCGACCGTTGGTGTGCTACGCGCCAGCTGTCCCAAAATATCTACCCACCTAACGGTCATATCATTGAAGGGCATTTATGTCTTATCATGTCGGGCTGCTCCCTAGGCTACAAATAGCCGCCCACTACAACCACTAGCTGGTTGGCTGCTGTGAGAGAAACTGACACTTGTCATTTGAGAGCATCCCATCCTCCGAGGACTTTGAGCGAAAATCATCGAGTGAGGAAAACCCAAACACCTACGAACCCAAAGTGATTGAGCATCACTAAAGAGATTGATCTTGCGTACATCCGATGCTTGTTACCTTTGAAGACTGTGCATCTTCCAGATGGTTAGGCGTCATGGTCTAGAGCATCCAAGAGGACATTGTGGATCGCTGAGTGACCGAGTTTGTGAAGGTTTGGAAGTCACCTGAAGACTTACCACGAGTGATTGGGCGAGGTCTGTGTGACCTTAGCTCAAGGAGAATACGGTGAGTACTATGTGTCCGGGACTGTGTGTCCTCAGGTTTAAATACCTAGCCGCTCCAACCAGACGTACAACTGTCACATCAGTTGGAACTGGTCTACCAAATCATTGTCTTCACCAAGCCTACTGGTTCTATTTCCTCAATTCTTTCATTTCCTCATTACAGTTGTTGTGTGCTTGTTCATATCTGTTTGAAGACTTTGACTGAAGACTTTCTCAATTTCCTCAGTTCAATTTCTTCAGTCTGTTTGTCTTCATCCTATTTTATCCTGTGTTTAAGCTTTCTGTACTCTGTGCTTGTCTTCATTTCATCATGATGACCATGCCTATGTTCTGTTATGTTTACATCTGAGTATTTATTCCGCTACAAGTAGTTCTTCGCTTAGGAATTTCCTCAACCTGAAATTCCTTAGTGAAGAATTCATAAAAATCACCTATTCACCCCCTCTAGTCGATATAACGCACTTTCAATTGGTATCAGAGCAAGGTACTCCCTTGTTCTGTGTGATTTTGGTTTAACCGCCTGGAGTTTTAGTTATGTCGACCGCAGGTATGATCAAGGTCTCTGCTGGGTGTCCTACCTTCGATGGGACGGACTACCCCTACTGGAAGAATAAGATGCGAATGCATCTTGAGGCAATTGATAACGATCTCTGGTATGTTGTGGAAAATGGTGTTCCCTCAGTCACACCTTCTTTGAATGCTGCTGATGTGAAGAGATTCAAGCAACTCGATTCTCAAGCGAAGAACATCATATGTGGTCATCGGAGCAAAGGGCAGTATGGAAGAGTGAGTGCTTTGGAAACTGCTAAGCTTATCTGGGATAGGCTGTCCAAAGTGAATGAAGGAGTCTCAACCCAACGTGACTCTCGAGTTGACGTTCTTCCCAATCGCTTCAAAAGACTCGACAATGAAAATGTTCAAAAAACCTTTGATCGCCTCACTGACATCTCAAATGAGCTTCAAGCACTTGGTGCCACTGACATCACCGACCATGAAGTGGTGAAGAAATTGCTGAGATTGCTTGATTCTTCATTTGATACTCTGGCACTGATGATACAAGAACATGCTGATTACAAGTCACTTGATCCCGCTGATATCGTCGACAGGCTAAACACTCATGAGTTCCAGCTTGCTGAGAAGAGAGATCTCTATGGTTCGAGCTATGGCAGATCACGTGCCCTGAAGGCCAAGGCTGTCTCTGAATCTGAAGGTGAAGATTCTGGTAGTAGCCTTGGTGATCCTGAAGAATTGAGCCAGGAGCTAGCACTGCTCGTGAAGAAATTCTAGAAGTTCTCAAGACGTGGTCTCTTTGGAAAATCCTCAAAGAGCAATGATTCCTCATCCAGTGACTGCAAGAAGAGGCTATGCCACAAATGCAAGAAACCTGGTCACTATATTCAAGATTGTCCTCAATGGGAAAAGGAATCAAAGAAGAAGAAATACAAGGATTACAGTTCTGATGACGTGAAGAAGAAGAAGAAATCTTCAAAGTCTTCATCATCAAAATCCTCGAAGTCTACATCTCACAAGAAGAGCAGCTCTAAGATGGCTCGGGAATTCATTGGCAAGGAAATGGACTCTGAGGCTGAATCTGAGGAACATGAGGAAGAGGAGGCATCTGAGGAGTCCGAGTCCGGTGTGGCGAGCCTAGCTCTCGCTACCGCATTCGTCAGCAAGTCCATCTTCAACTCTGATGAAAATGGCTTCACCAACAAGGCTGATGAGGGCAATGATGACTATGCTCCCACCTATTGCTTCATGGCAAAGGGTGCCAAGGTACTCAAATATACCTCCTTTGAATCTAGTGAGGATGAATCTGATGAAAACCTAAAGCCCAGCTATTCTAAACTTGCTAAGATTGCTGTGAAACAACAAAAGGCTTTTGAAAAGGTTCAAAACATGCTAGACAAAAGTGATGATATGTTGGGTGAAGAAATGGATCACACTAAGACCTTGACTGAAAATCTTCAGAGAATTCAGTCTAGGTTTGACAACCTTCAAGGTCATCATAACACTCTCTTATCTGATCATGAGAAGCTTTCTTATGAATTTCTTCAAAGAAAGCAAGATCTTGAAAAGCTAAGAGTGAGTTATGAAGATCTTCAGAAGGAGCGCGATTCATTACTTGCTCAACAAATCAGCGCTACTCAGGAAGAACTTGTTCCTCCATGTTTGAAGTGCATTGAACGTGAATCTACTAATTCTTCACCTGAATGCTCGAATGCTTCTAATGCTACAAATTCTTCACCTATCTCTTCTATCACTAATTCCTCACCTGAGGACAATGCTAGTATCACTGATGATGCAGGGCTGAAGGAATTGTACATGACAGGCATGTACAAAAGCCTCAAAGGGCATCAGACTCTTTGTGATGTGCTTAAAAAGCAGGTCCTCAACAGGAACCCTAGGAAAGAGGGTATTGCCTTTGAGAGGAAACTCAATGCTGATGGTACATATTGGAAGCCTGAGCAGTACCCCAAAACCTCATGGGTTGCTGCAAAGGGACCTCCAGTTGATCCATCCAATTTATCTGGCTTTACATGTGAATCTCCTCATTCTTCTGATGAGTCATTTGACTCCAACTATAAACTGTTCAAAAATCAGAATGGTGAAGTATTTGCTAGATATGTTGGCACTAACTGCAGGAACAGTTCCCCTATGAAGAAAATATGGGTTCCCAAAAGGTGCCTTGAAATTCTTTAGGTGAATGTCCTCATGACACCACCTGTGAAGAATAGGAACCCCAGATCAAATTCTTCATATGAACCAAATTCTTCATATGGATCCAAGTCCTCATATGGACCAAATTCCTCACGTGGATCAAATTCCTCAAAAGGATCAAAGTCCTCATATGATCATCATCGTGCTAACACCTTCGTTTTGCAGGGAAGAGCTAAGGGCTATGAATATGAGCATTATTCTTCTAACCATTATGTTCATAAGTCCTTGAAGAATTTCTCTGCTTATTCATATGCCTATCCTAACTCCTCTTATGTGCAACAAAATGGACTTGCTTCTATGTCACCTTTTTCGTATGGAGCTCGCAGAGTGATGAACTCTTTGCCACCCCTTCAGATGTGGGTGGTGAAGAAAAAGAACTAATCTCTTATGCAGGGTCAGGTCTCCAGACATGCTCAAACGTCTGAAGAATTTGCTGGAGACCTGAAAATGTCTGAAAGGACGCAGGCTAATCATGAAGAAATGAACTTTCATTTCTCACATCCTCATATTGCTTTATCTATTCTATTGCTTGATGAATTGATCTGATGAAATTGATGTCATATTCTTCACTGATGAAGTATATGAGTTTGTAAGTTGCACTAATTCATCCGCAGGATGATCAACCCAAAGCCAATGAGTGGGTCCTCGATAGTGGATGTACAAATCACATGACTGGTGACAAGAATCTTTTGATGGATGTTCCCTTATTCCGTCGCATCTGAAGCATATCATCTTTGCTGACAAAGGCAAAAGTCAGGTATTGGGTCTAGGTAAGGTTGCGATCTCAAAGGTTCGACACATGGACAAAGTCATGCTTGTCGAGTCCTTAGGATACCACCTCATGTCTGTCTCAATGCTTTGTGATCTTGATATGGTTGTTGTCTTTGGCAAGTATCGTTGTGTTGTGATCATGGAAGCTGACCATTCCAAAGTCTTCGAAGGCTTCAGGAGAGGAGACTTGTATATTGTTGATTTCTCTACAGGACCACAACTAGCCGTATGCCTACTTGCAAAAGCTTCAGAAGGCTGACTATGGCATCGACGACTTGGTCCTGCTGGCATGAGGAATCTGCACATGCTCGCGAAGAAGAAGCATGCCATTAGCATTGAGAATGTCAAATTCCTCAAGGATCACTTATGCGGAGCCTGCGAAGCTGGGAAAATGACCAAGGCCAAACATCCTGCGAAAACAATCATGACTACCACTCGACCATTTGAATTGCTTCATATGGATCTCTTTGGACCTAACCATTAGTCTGCAGTTACAAATGATGCATCTCAATATGGCTTTGTTATTGTTGATGATTACTCTCGTTACACATGGGTACATATTGTCACTTACAAACATGAGGTGCAGGAAGTCTTCAAACGATTTTCCTCGGGGGATTCAACCAACTTTGGTGTGAAGATCAAGCACATCAAAAGTGACAATGGAACTGAGTTCAAGAATTCTGGTCTTGATGACTATCTTGATGAACTTGGTATTACTCATCAGTTATCTGCTCCTTATACTCCTCAGCAGAATGGCGTCGTGGAGCGCAAGAACAGGACTCTTGTTGAGATGGCTCGCACTATGCTTGATGAGTACAAGACGCCTCGTCATTTCTGGATTGAGGCAATTGATACTGCATGCCACATCATCAACAGAGTATATCTTCACAGATTCTTCAAAAAGACTGCTTATGAACTCCTCACTGACAAGAAACCCAATGTGAGTTATTTCAAAGTCTTCGATGCTAAATGTTGGATTAGAGATCCTCATCACAACTCAAAATTTGCACCGAAAGCACATGAAGGTTTTATGCTTGGTTACGGAAAGGACTCGCACACCTACAGAGTCTTCAACAACGTTCTCCATAGAGTTGTTGAAACTGTAGATGTGCGGTTCGATGAAACTAATGGCTCGCAAAGAGAGCACCTACCTTCTGTGATAGATGAACCAGCACCTGAGGAAAACTATCAAGTTCAAGGCTACTAAGGATGTCATTCCGACCGAAGAATCTGCTGAAGAATTCATTCCAGATCGTGAAGAACGTCGAGCTGATGCACCTGAAGAAAATGGTGCTGAAGAAAATGCTGATCAAATTCCTCGACGACAACCAGCTCATCCTCACGTTGCAAGCGAAGTGCAAATTGAGAAAATCATCAGCGATATCAACATTCCAGGTCCTCTCACACGCTCAAGAGCTTCACATTTGCCTAACTTTTGTGGGCACTTTGCTCTTTTCTCTATCACAGAGCCCACTAAGGTAAATGAAGCATTTCTGGAGCCTGAGTGGATTCAAGCTATGCAAGAAGAATTGCATCAGTTCGAGCTCAACAACGTCTGGGAACTGGTCAAACGTCCAGATCCTCGCAAACACACTATCATTGGCAGAAAGTGGATCTACCGCAACAAGCAAGATGAAAATGGCCCTGTTGTGAGGAATAAGGCACGGCTTGTAGCTCAAGGCTACACACAGGTTGAAGGAATTGATTTCGATGAAACTTTTTCACCTGTTGCTAGACTTGAGGCTATTCGCATATTACTTGCTTATGCTAACCATCATGATATCACTTTATATCAAATGGATGTGAAAAGTGCATTCCTCAATGGTAAGCTTGAGGAAGAAGTATATGTTGCTCAACCCCTAGGTTTTGAAGATCCAAAGAATCCTGACAAAGTCTTCAGACTCAATAAGGCCCTCTATGGCCTCAAGCAGGCCCCTCGGGCGTGGTATGATACTTTGAAGGAATTCCTCATGAAGAAAGGCTTCAAACCCGGTTCACTTGACCCTACTCTTTTCACTAAATCTTATGATGGTGAATTGTTTGTGTGCCAAATTTATGTTGATGATATTATCTTTGGTTGTACTGACCAACATTACAGTGATGAATTTGCCTATATGATGAGTGAAGAATATCAAATGTCTATGATGGGAGAATTGAAATTCTTCTTAGGTCTTCAAATTCGTCAACAGCGTAATGGCATATTCATATCTCAGGAGAAATACCTCAAGGATGTACTGAGGAAATTCGGCATGCAAGATTGCAAAGGGGTCAAAATTCCAATGCCCACAAATGGCCATCTATGCACTGATGAAAATGGTATTGACTTTGATCAAAAGGTATACCGCTCCATGATTGGCTCTTTGTTGTATTTATGTGCATCTAGGCCAGATATTATGCTTAGTGTTTGCATGTGTGCCCGATTTCAAGCTGCACCGAAGGAATCACACCATAAGGCTGTGAAGCATATTCTTCGATATCTAAGTCACACACCAACACTTGGATTATGGTACCCCAAGGGCTCGGCTTTTGATCTCATTGGATATTCAGACTCTGGCTATGCTGGTGATCATGTGGACCGAAAGTCAACATCAGGCACATGCCATTTCCTCGGACGATCTTTGGTCTGTTGGTCCTCGAAGAAACAGAACTGTGTATCACTGTCTACTGCTGAAGCTGAGTACATTGCTGCTAGTTCTTGTTGTGCTTAGTTGCTGTGGATGAAGCAAACTCTCGAGGACTACGACGTCAACGTGAAGAATGTGCCTCTCTACTGTGACAATGAGAGTGCCATCAAGATTTCTCATAACCCAGTTCAGCACACGGAGACAAAGCACATTCAGATTCGTCATCATTTTCTTCGTGATCATGTGTTGAAGGGCGACATTTCTATTGAGCATGTGAAGACTGAAGAAAAGCTAGCCGATATCTTCACTAAGCCCTTGGATAAGAAGACATTTAGCAAGTTGCGGTGTGAGCTAAATATCTTAGAATCTTCGAATGTTCTTTGAAAAGGACACTCATCCTAACACTTATGCAAAATTGATGACTTAGATGTGCAACACATGAAGAAACGTTTTTCTTCAATCAATGAAGATTAACACTCTAAGTGTGAAGAAATTAACAAAGAATTTGATTCTTAGAGCCCTACGACAATTGTACGCGGTGTCTGAAGTCATCATTCTTATACGATGGGTCACGCCACCACCAAAAGTTGAAAATCTTCAATTTGAGTTTTTCTTCATTTTTTGAAATTCCTCGGTTGTTCAAATTCTTCAACATTGCATTGTCTTCACTGTTTCCGTCGTTTTTCTTCATTGGCTATATATATATATATATATATATATATATATATATATATATATATATATATATATATATATATATATATATATATATATATATATATATATATATATATATATATGAGTTTATGTCCTCTACAACATTCACTTATTGCTAATTCTTCAAGTTGCTTTCTCTGCTAAGTGAATGTGATCGGACCCTTCCCCCTCTATGCTAAACTCAACCCAATCTATTCACAAATTCTTCATGTGCGTTCTATTTGAAACTCGTTCAAAATCTTCATTGTGTCCTTGTCAGCTGAAGAATTTGCGAACGGAACTTTTAACTTATTTTATCTAAATTTTCGGCTTTGCCGCTCAAACCGTTCCACATCCCACGACAATACTTATCTATTCACCCATGATCTCACACGATCGCCACCTCTCAGTACGTGGGTGACACATGTCAAGCGAAAGAGAAGGGTCAGGGGCACGTTCGTCCAATTTCTTCGGGCGAACAGTTTTTCACCGCGGCTATATATACCCCTCCCCTTCCTCACTTCACTTTTACTCCGCTCGATCTCTCTCCCGCTCGAGCTTCTCAAACCCTAGCGCCACCGCTACTTCATCGTCGCCAGTGAGGAAGAGCTTCACTGCCTCGACCTCGTCGCCGTCATACTCGCGCCGGCTGTGGATTTCTTCACTCCGCCACCGCCGTAGCTGTCTTCCTCAGCCAAGTTAGGGCGTGGAAGATCTGAACTGACGAATTTCACTTCTACACTTCCCAGTTCATCGTGTTCTTCGTCAAGGGTAATTAAAAGTTACTTTTACTGCCCTCTTTTGATTTGAATGATTTCTACAAAATCTTCAAAGGTGCTTTTCTTCAAATCCTCACACACTAAAACACCTCACATGTCATCTGTTCTTGATCCATTTCTCTAAGCAATATTTTTCTTCAAGATTCCTCAATTGTGTGGATTTTTTATCTGTACATCTCTGGAACCTAAGACAAAGAATGCTTAGTGAAATTCTTCAAGACTCATCTGGTCAAATTCCTCAAACTTGTTCTTTTTGACAATCCTCTGAGAACGCATATGACCTCTCCAAATTCCTCGCAACTATACTCTGTTCACATGTACACATGTCCGCTGCTGAATCACTAGGTTCTCATCAACTTCACTCATTTGCAGCGTTCCTCGAAGAAAAGCTGCACACATCTTCAGAAAATTCAGTTGTTCATATTCCTCATCTGAAGAAAATGGCTGACGGTAAGAAGCCATAGAAGGGAAGAAAGAGGCCTGAGGTCAATACTGCTTTTGAGATCCCTAATGACATATACAAGGATTATTGCACTCCTGATGAGGCCAAGTTTGTCAAGGAGGACAAAAATCAGCGCAAGGTGCGCATACAAAGGATAGAGAGGAGATGGGCAAGGGAATGGAGGGAGTACATATATGTTACTCCCAAGTATATGAAGAAATTCGCTCTAAATCCTCCATGCCCAAGACCTCCATTGGCACCTGGCCAAGAAGCGGATCCCACCAGCCTCAAGCGTGGTGAGGACTATCCTGATGAATGGCCAAGCGCCAGTCCAAGCTAGCCAAAATGGCTAAGGAAGTAGTGAGGAAATTTAATGAAGACTCTGCTGCTGCTGCTACCACTGCTGAGGCCTCTGCAAGCAAGCCAAAGAAGGCCATGGCTAAGAAGCCTGCTCACAAGCCAAGTGCTTCACCCTCAATGCCCTCACGGCCAAGTTCCTCAGCAATGCCCTCACGGCCAGATTCTTCAAAGCCCTCACGACCAACTCCTCAAGCTGCTCCAGCTCCTCCAAAGTCCTCAGCTCCTCCACCAAAGTCCTCAGCTGCTCCGACCAAATCCTCAGCACCTGTGCATCTCGCCACGTGCCAATGGACAACAGGCATCTCTATTGCCTCAGGAGCTTCCGCTAGTTCCTCAGCTGCACCAAATTCATCAACTTGCCCCTCTCTGCTGAAGAAAAAGGCCACTGCTGGACGAGGCTCTCACCCAAGTCCTCAGAAGAAGCAGGTCGCCTTTCAAGTGCCGTCAGATGAAGACAAAGCTGATGATGAAGAACTTGCCGAAATCATCAGAGACAGGCAGCTCAAGGCCGCTAGAGCCAAAGGCACAAATGTGCCTCTACTTTTGGATCCAAAGTTGATCCTTGATTACGTTGATCTCTGGCACAAGGACCCCAGCACTCCTATGCCTAATTTCAAGCTGACTCCTGGCCAGAGTCATATGCTGATTGCCTTCATTCAAGAAGAAAATTGGAAATTTGAAAAGGCCAGGCAGATCAAGAAAGCGCAGTACAAGAAGGAGCGCTTCCTGAAGAAACATGTTGTCTCTATGACAACTGAAGAACTTGTCAATATTCAATCTGAGATCAAGAAACTCAGTGATGAATTTGACGTATACCTCACAGACTAGCTTGGAGCCAAAGTCAGGTTTGTGAATTTGATTGAAAAGTTCACTTCCAATGTTGCAGCCCCAACGCAACAAGAAAATCCTCGGGCTGAGGCATCTGCTTAGTCGACTGAAGAAAATGCCAGCACCGCTGATGACAATCAGGCTGCTGAAGAAACTCAGAGTACCAGGGCTGATGACTGCATTCCAGCCACTGAAAAATTGCCAGGGCAACCACTAGTGTTGCACCTGAAGAAACTGAAGAAGTCAGGACAACTGCATCAGTTGTGCCCGAAGAATTTGAACCAAATTCCTCTGCTCCTCCTGCGCCTACACCAACTCCGATCCTTATGTCTGCATCAGATGTGAAGAAAACCAAGGCTGTAGAGAGTGCAACGGTGAAGAAAAGGAAAGCATCAACTTCATTAGATTCTTCAGCTCCGAAGAAGATGAAGCCATTGTCCAGCTCATATTCTTCATCACGCGAAACCGATGAAGATGAAGACTTGGACGACACTACGGCAGGCCCTACTACAACAACAAACGACCCCAACAACGTTGGCGCTCCTCCATCAACTTGATATTCTTCAGGGGCGTTAGTCCTCATTTTCAACCCTTTTGGTCATTCGATGACAAAGGGGGAGAACTTTGAGTTAGTCTTCAAGCGGGTCTATCTTATATGGTGTGTTTTTTGCTAAGTTACAACTCTCGTTCTTCTGAGACTTTATTCGATCGAGTTGTAAACTTAATCTCTATGGTGGTCTGATACTTTTGCTGGGTTCTTCTGCATGCTTATTCCTCGTTAATGTTAATGCACGCATGCTGAATTACATCAGTCACCATATTTCATGATGCATTTCAAATTCTTCATATTATATGTCAAATGCGTGCATGAATTACAAGATATAGGGGGAGATCTCCATGATTCTACTCTTCAAGTGTGCATTGCTTCAAAAGCAAATTCCTCACTGTGCACATCTTCACGGGGAGTTCTTCTATATCTTGCAATCAAATTCCTCAATATCAATATTTACACTTCATATGTTTATCCCCGTTGAAAACTTAACCTATATTGTCATCAATCACCAAAAAGGGGGAGATTGTAAGTGCATCTAGTGCCCCTTAGTGATTTTGGTGTATTGAAGACTTATAGGTTAAGGGACTAATGTGTTTTTGAGTGTACACAGGTCTATAAGTCTATGAGGAGTTTGATATTTACAGAGAAAGTCGACCCCTAAAAATGAAATTCTTCGACTGAAGACTTTCGATTTCTGAAGATTTTTTTGAAGACTTTGAAAGTGAAGAAATTGGTGTGACCTTGAAGACTTGGTATTCATATGAGGAACATGAAGCATGAAGACTTTTGTTTTCGTAGTTTTATTTCTCTTCTTGAGTCATAGGAAACACCGTACTGTTAAAGGGGGTCGAGGAAATACTAAGGAAAAATTTCCATGTGATGCTCAACTCAAAATCCTAGACCTACCAATCCCTTCGAGTGAAGCCATTGGAAATCTCATACAGTTTAGTCATATTCTTCAGTGACAGAGACGAAGTTCTTCTGGTCTCTGAGGAATTTTTTCTGACTGAGGAGTTAGGAATTCGCCAGTGCGGATTGCCTACATAGTGAGGAACATGATAGCCCTGAGGTATTTGATACTCAAAATTCCGACCGTTGGTGTGCTACGCGCCAGCTGTCCCAAAATATCTACCCACCTAACGGTCATATCATTGAAGGGCATTTATGTCTTATCATGTCGGGCTGCTCCCTAGGCTATAAATAGCTGCCCCCTACAACCACTAGCTGGTTGGCTGCTCTGAGAGAAACTAACACTTGTCATTTGAGAGCATCCCATCCTCCGAGGACTTTGAGCGAAAATCATCGAGTGAGGAAAACCCAAACCCAAACACCTACAAACCCAAAGTGATTGAGCATCACTGAAGAGATTGACCTTGCATAGATCCGACGCTTGTTACCTTTGAAGACTGTGCATCTTCCATACGGTTAGGCGTCATGGTCTAGAGCATCCAAGAGGAAATTGTGGATCGCCGAGTGACCGAGTTTGTGAAGGTTTGGAAGTCACCTGAAGACTTACCACGAGTGATTGGGCGAGGTCTGTGTGACCTTAGCTCAAGGAGAATACGGTGAGGACTGTGTGTCCGGGACTGTGTGTCCTCAGGTTTAAATACCTAGCCGCTCCAACCAGACATACAACTGTCACAGCAGTTGGAACTGGTCTACCAAATCATTGTCTTCACCAAGCCTACTGGTTCTATTTCCTCAACTCTTTCATTTCCTCATTACAGTTGTTGTGTGCTTGTTCATATCTGTTTGAAGACTTTGACTGAAGACTTTCTCAATTTCCTCAGTTCAATTTCTTCAGTCTGTTTGTCTTCATCCCGTTTTATCCTGTGTTTACGCTTTATGTACTCTGTGCTTGTCTTCATTTCATCATGATGACCATGCCTATGTTCTGTTATGTTTACATCTGAGTACTTATTCCGCTGCAAGTAGTTCTTTGCTTAGGAATTTCCTCACCCTGAAATTCCTCAGTGAAGAATTCATAAAAATCGCCTATTCACCCCCCTCTAGTTGATATAACGCACTTTCAATGACAAATATCCAGGGATTATCTACCACACTTTGAACATTTTAGTTTTAATGTTTGAGAAATTTGAATTTGAACTTGAACGGGATTGAACCATCGCGGATTTAACAACAGTAATCATGGTGACGTTGCATCATTAGTAGAGGTTACTGTAGCTTAATAATCCGGGCATCACAATTCTCCTCCACTACAAGAAATCTCGTCCCGAGATTTAAGGGGTGGAGTAAGGGGAAAGACTTGGGAAGGACGGAGCTCAACACAAGATAGGTACCTGGGTGCTATCTCAGTGAACGTGGCATAGAGGCATCTCTCGAGTTGAAATTCAAGAAAGTCATTGAGAGCAAGGTAAGAAGGTGCAATAACAGCTTCAACTGGGTGGGCAATCGTTCGATGTCTGAAACAAAGGGTGAAAGGGGCTCAGAGCATCGAGAATAAATATTGTGTCTGATAGCAGAACAGATCACAGGGAAGATGGCTCGCGAATTACATATGAAGCAAAGCGTGAGGGATAACTTAGAAAACAGGGATGTATAGGAGAGTCAGGTTTCGATCCTGTGGAACTATGGGTTATGGGCCCACCATGTGGGTTAAAAGTTAGAAGGGCGCTGATAGCAAGGCATGTCAGAGCATAGACTGTCAGTTATGTTGGCAACAACGTTGGTACCAAGGGCGAGGGACGAAGAGAACCATTTTCCTACTCGTTAAACGAGGCGGACCAATAGGCAAAGTTCTCGTCCATCGGTGGTTACCGGAATATCACCCACAATAGTAACATAGTCTTACTGACCGAGTTGAACACCGAGGCGTTTACATAAGCAAGGAATTATCACTGCTCAGGTATGTCAGATTACCAGAAAGGTTAACCAAAACAAAGGAAAGGAAAAGTGATTATCGGATTTAAACAGAACAATGGAAAGGAAAATGGGTATACATGAGTATTAGGTGTATCTCCTTCCCAAAGCAAGAGGAGCGGGAATAATCATGACGAGACTACAAGTAGATAACCATACAGTGAGGGGGGCGAGGAAACTGATGATGTTACCCATACCATGGTGTTTGGATAATTGATCAAGAAACATTTAGCATTGCATTTTCAATGTTCTTGTTGACGATCGGGGTACCACAGACATGCTTCAGGATATCATTGACATGGTCATCAGGTAAAAGTCAGACTTTTGAATTCATAAAGGATCCAGCGGGAACTGCTAGAATAGTTCGTACAATTACATCATTGAAAGATGAGGATGTGGCCAATGGGTTCAGCAGCAATCCATCGACATGTCAAAAGGATGTAATGCCAAAATGATATGAACAAAAATGGGTTAGGGGGAAGGCAAGAATGTTGTCGATGATAACCCAAATCATCGAGGGGCATGGATGGTATTTCTCATCATGAATTCGATTGATATCCTGGAGGAGCATCAGAATGTTGATGATGATCACGACACATTTGTCGAGAGATTTCATGAAGATGTAATCGATCGGCGATGACATCAAGTCAAAGGAATGATGAAGCAAAAGGTTATTGGAACCACGGGTACGACACAAACTTGAAATCAAGCTTGTTGTTCAAGGCGAAATGATATGACGAGGAAGATTGATGGAAGCTTAGCTCATCGTCGAAAATTGTGCTCCGGGAAGAAGAACCAGGTAGCACAATTAAAATTTGGCACGATAATGATATAGCCGACCAGGCTAGGAATGACTTGAAGGATTATTAAACTTGTAAGCAATGAAAATTACTTAGAGTTATTGAATCAGAGTGCGGAATCGATTCACTTATCGGTTCTGAGTTGACAAACAACCCAGAACCCTTGAAGTGACAAAGACAGGGTAAGCTAGTACTCCATCAAAAGTTCATAAGATGTAGTGCAATGGCATGATATCCTCGAGATACCAGGGGTAATACTCAAAGGTAGATCATAATAGAGGTTGGGTAGGCGTATTGACCTGCATAAGACAAGTGATTTAACTTGTCCAATAAATGGGACCAAAGAAGAACAAGCATGGTTGGAACCACGGTTGTGAAGGATCAATTCACCGATACCAGATGAACTTATAACAAGGGGTAATTATTTTTACGAGCAGCTTCCATGATAAGATCTACATTGTTTCCATGGGCATGAACACAAAGTTGAAGGTCGACTCCCACTTCTTCAATGCATAACCTTTCATTCACTTCTCATCTTTGAAGAAGTTGTAGAGTTGAAAGTTTATCCAACGGAACGCGAGTAGATATATTCCGCATAACTTTCGATCTACACAGATTACGGAAGGCGTATGTTCAACCCATCGGGGCATCTTAGGAACATATACCTCAAATTGCAGGAGTAATGAACTCAAGCTCGGAAGCAGAGCAAGGTTGACAAAGCAGAGGATACCATTTACCAAAGGCGTTATATATCCGGGAAAAGGACTCGCAAGGTTATTGAATATGAAAGGCTCTGTTGGATAATAACCCAACAAAAAGATCAGTTGGTAGGCAAAGGATCTGATGTGAGTATCGGTACTCAAATAGAAGAGGAAGAATGCAAATGCGTCGGATTGTAGAAGCAAATGAATAATTCAGTGCTCAATTATAAGGGGTTTATGATTTCCAGAGCAAGGGATCAGAAGGAGACGCTCGGAACAAAAGATGGGTAAGTAGAATAGAACTAAATGGACAATCATTTGCAACTTGATTGCCCGAGAACCCGCTCAGGTCCAAAATGATGTCTGAGCAGGAAGAACAAATTTCAGGGTTCGACTGATGATTGCGAGAATTCGCAACACAATGAACCAAGAAGCTCAAAATGATAGAGGCAAAGGAGGTTAATGAATGTTGCTAGACATATGGAATTAACCAAAATGCAGGCAAGCAAGACTTTCCAAAGCAATAGATTGCATAGGGTTCTCGAAAGAACGGTTAGCATTATTTGAGAAACACATTAACAACTGGGGATGGACGGATCCCCGGTAAATGTGAGGAATTATCCGCAGTGCAAACGAAGTTGCAAGGTAGTAGGCTTAGTGAATTCTCGAAATATCGGAGAGTATTTCGATATGTCGGATGGAACTCGAGAGTAACTCAAATGAATATATGAACGACGAGTGTAAGTAGTTATCCATCGGAGTTTATCGGTGGTCAGGAACTGCAAAGCAGTGGGCACAGGGTCTCAGGACTCATCGAGGAGTATCTGTAGAATCTTCTGGCGAAGCAAGCGATAATTGATAATGTCGGGGCTCTCCGGGAGGAAGTGGGTACGAGAGCCTAATGTCAGAGTTAGTAAAATGTTTAACCTGAATAGACGAGAGATTAGAGTCCCGGAGTATAGATGAGGAATAAAAGATCCTAATACCATCCAATGGTGACGTGGGCCCGTAAGCCACAAAGCCATGTTAGTAAAAGTTTCTCAGTGACTAGACTCAACTTTGGCCAAGGAGTTGGAAAGGGGGCTACCTACAGGCAGTCGGCTCTGATACCAACTTGTGACGCCCTCGATTCAATTGTACACTAATCATACATGCAAATGTGTACGATCAAGATCAAGGACTCACGGGAAGATATCACAACACAACTCTAGACACAAATTAAAATAATACAAGCTTTATATTACAAGCCATGGGCCTCGAGGGCTCGAATACATAAGCTCAAAAACACAAGAGTCAGCGGAAGCAACAATATCTGAGTACAGACATGAGTTAGACAAGTTTGCCTTAAGAAGGCTAGCACAAAAGCAACAACGATCGAAAAGGCAAGGCCTCCTGCCTGGGAGCCTCCTAACTAGTCCTGGTCGTCGGCGGCCTCCATGTAGTAGTAGGCGCCCTTGGGGTAGTAGTAGTCGTCGGTGGTGTCGTCTGGCTCCTGCACTCTGTCGTCTAGTTGTGTCATCCGAGTAGAATAGAAAAAGGAGGAAAAGAGGAAGCAAAGCAACCGTGAGTACTCATCCGAAGTACTCAGCAAGCAAGGTTCTACACTACATATGCAACCTTATCAAAGAAAGGCTGTATATGTGGACTGGGCTGCAGAAATGCCAGAATAAGAGGGGGAGAAGCTAGTCCTATCGAAGACTAGCATCTTCTGGAAACCACCATCTTGCAGGAATAGGAGGGAGTAGAGTAGTATAACATAAGTCATATTTATGTTGTTGTATCAACGCTCCGGGATCCTTTCTTGACTCCCGAAGCAACATATCCAAAACAAGCCTCCGCATCCAGTTCTAGTTATATCGATCGGGATACAACTCCGAGTGTCTGTTACCGTAGGACAGGCATCGATAGATGTTTTCTTCCCTGCAGGGGTGCACCAACTTACCCACCACACTCGATTAACTCCGGCCGGACACACTTTCCTGGGTCATGCCCGGCCTCGGCCAAACAATACACCGCAACCCGACCTAGGCTTAATAGAGAGGTCAGCATGCCGGACTAAACCTATGCCCCCAGGGGTCATGGGCCATCGCCCCGGGAACTCCTGCACGTTGCGAGGGCGGCCGTGAGCAGACCTAGCTACCTCCTTCAAAAAGGCAGGTGCTTACGCAGTCCAACCCGGCGCGCGCCGCTCAGTCGCTGACGTCTATTAAGCTTCGGCTGATGCATACGACGCAGAACGCCCATACTATGCCCACGTGATGGTTAGTGCTATCAGGCCAGAGGCCCCTCGGATCAAATATTCAAATCGTAGTGGATTAGGAGCACACGGTAACAAGCAGAGTCTCACTAAAGATGCGACCCCATTGCCCCGTCTCGACGACTTGGGGCAAGGGCTAGGAATGCCCGGCCATGCCTCGTAATTATCTCGCGGGCACCCTCCAGGTCAACCCATCTCCACATCACTCGTGGGTACCCCTCAGGGTCGACCCGCCTTTCCAAGCAACAGTTGTAAAGTCCAAGTATCCGTGTGTCCAAACATCAAGGGGAAAACCCGAGGAATCACCCCCGGTGAATTCCACTCGATGTAATCAGCAAGGTGAACGTAAGAGGATCCACCCTCGAGGTTCACACATGAGGGGTTGCACGACAGAGCTGTATCAGAAGTGGTTAAGGAGGAAATCGCCCTCGATGACCACGACCGGATAGCTACACTACAGGGTTAACATTAGAAGTGCTGATGAGGTCTCACCCTCGGCACTCGATAGTAACCCAGTAGTGTCGAGCAATTAAGGGGAAAGTGATGTGCGGTGCCGGGGCCTGGTCTTCGATCCCGTTGATCGGGTCTTCGATGATGAAGCAGGGGCAACAAGGACAAGGTGGGGGTCACTGATGGATCACTAACCAACCTATACTAAGCAGTTTAGGATAAGCAGGTAAGGTAACAATAAGCAGGTTACAGAAGCAGGCTATGCATTAGAATAGGAGCAAACAATTATAGTAGCAAAATCTAATGCAAGCATGAGAGAAAGGAAATGGGCGATATCGGGATGATCAAAGGGGGGGCTTGCCTGGAAGCTCCGCTGAAAGGGAAGAAGGGTCGTCGTCGACGTAGTCGATCACAATGACATCAACAACGGTCTCAGGGTCTACCGGAGAGAAGAGGGGGAAGAAACGGTAAATACAAGCAAACATAAAGCATGACATGACAATAAGCAGCACTAGGCGTTTTCTAACGCAGTGCTACACGATACAAGCGAAGGGGGAGAACATCCGGTAATGTTTTCCTGGAGTTTGGCATTATCGGACAGATGAAACGGAGGGGGAAAGTTGCAGGTTCGCTATGCTAGGGGCATGTGATAGATGTACGGAGAGTGTATTCGGATCCGGCTAGTCGTTCTGAGCAACTTTCATGTATAAAACTTTTTCATCCGAGTTACGGATTATCTTATATGATTTCTCAAAGTTTTAAAAGATTTTAGATTTCTGAAATTATTATATTTAATTAATCCGAATTGACCAAGTCAAATTGACTGGTCAAAGTGAACAGTGTTGGAGGGGTCCACATGTTAGAGTTTTATTAAATTTCTAAGAAGATTTATCTAATCTAAATAGGGACCCACTTGTCATTTGTTAATAGGCTAAGTTAGCATTAAATCAATACCAAACTAAACCTACTAGTAGTAGACAAGGGCTGGCCGTACGTGGGAGAGACATAGCCATCGGCTGTGCTCACACACGCACACCGTCGTGGTGGCCAGAGCCAGCCGGCGCTGGGAGGCAGGGGCAGGCGCAGGGCACCACGGGCACGGGCATCTGCAGGACGCGGCCCCGGGTAGTACTGGACCTGGTGGGCGCAGCCGGGCGCATGGCTGGAGCCTGCGGGTATGCCACAAGCAGTGGCAACAGGCGGCGGTGCAACAATGGCGACAGCTAAGCAGCGGCATGAGCAGCAAGAGCAGCTGCAGCGTAGAGCAGCAGCAAGCGCAGCTAGCAAGCAGAGCAGGACAGAGGCAGGAGTAGCAATGCAGCACAAGGAGTTGCATGTGCGCGTACGCCGGCGCCGAGCTTCGGCCATGGCGCCACCGGCTCGTACAGGCGACTACGGCGACGGATCAAGGCGGGAACAAGGGGGATTTCGAGGAGGAGCTCGCGAGGAATCTGTAGGGGAGGGCAGCGGGCTCGGGGGTGGCTTGTAGGCGGCGGATCGAGCGGAGAGTCGGCGACGATCGTGGCAGAGAAGACGGTTGGTGGCGACGGTTCGAGGGCGTCCCGAGTTGATTTGGTCGCCGGGACGGACGAAGCTGGCCGCGACAGGCCTTTTGGACGTACTCCCGCATGCCAGAGATGCCGGTGGCCGCGACAACGACGGCGAGGCAAAGGTCACGCCGGGATCTTCGAGCTCTAAAACAAGAGCCAGAGAAGTGGGGAGGCGATGGGGATCGAGGGAAAAAGGGAGAGATGGGGGTTAGGGTTTTGGTGGACAAATATATAGGTCCAGGGGGCGACATGGAGGGCATCCATGGCCATGGCACCCTGGATGTGCTCCATGCACCACTCTGCCTCCTGTAGCAAGGTGGGAGGGGACCCAGGTCGGGATGGGCTGCATTGTAAATGGCTTAGAGCCCATCTGTACAATAGGTGTAGCTCTCTTCTTTTATTACCATATGTTTTATTTCTCTAGCCTCTGTTTTGTACTTAATTCATTTAGCAAATGAGTTTTGTAAAATGTGGAGATGGACACATATTTAGTATTGCAATGTTAGGTGCTACCATCAAAAACTTAGGAGGAAGTTTGACTTAGTTTGAATTTTTCGTAAATGGAGAAGCATTCAAAAATGCTGTTTTGGCACAGTTTTAAATGTTTGGGGGCATTTAATAACCTTTTAAAATATTAGTTTCAACATGACAAATATCCAGGGATTATCTACCACACTTTGAACATTTTAGTTTTAATGTTTGAGAAATTTGAATTTGAACTTGAACGGGATTGAACCATCGCGGATTTAACAACAGTAATCATGGTGACGTGGCATCATTAGCAGAGGTTACTGTAGCTTAATTTTTCGGGCATCACAGGGATTCAATCACGGAGGGTGTCTACATCATCCTTGTTGCCCCTCCGATGATGCGTGAGTAGTTTACCATGGACCTACGGTCCATAGTTAGTAGCTAGATGTGTTCTTCTCTCTATTTGATCTTCAATACAATGTTCTCCTCAGTGTTCTTGGAGATCTATTCGATGTAATGACCTTTTGCGGTGTGTCTGTTGGGATCCAATGAATTACGAGTATATGATAAGATCTATCCATGAATATTATTTGAGTTTTCTCTGAACTCTTTTATGCATGATTGCTATAGCTTTGTATTTCTTCTCCAATCTATTGATTTGGTTTGGCCAACTAGATTGATTTATCTTGCCATGGGAAGAGGTGCTTTGTAATGGGTTCGATCTTATGGTGCTCAATCCCAGTGACAGAAAGGGACATGACACATATGTATCATTGCTATTAAGGGTAAAAAGATGGGGTTTATTCATACGTGAGTTTATGTTGTCTACATCATGTCATCTTGCTTAAGGCGTTACTCCATTTTTCCATGAACTTAATACACTAGATGCATGCTGGATAGTGGTCGATGTGTGGAGTAATAGTAGTAGATGCAGGATCGTTTCGTTCTACTTGTATCGGACATGATGCCTATATATGATCATTGCCTTGGATATCGTATAATTATTTGCTTTTCTATCAATTGCCCAACAATAATTTGTTTACCCACCGTATGCTATTTTCAAGAGAGAAGCCTCTAGTGAAAACTATGGCCCCGGGTGTATCTTTTATCATATATTAAAACTAAAAATACCTTGCTGCTATTTTATTTATTTTATTTTGTATTTTTGTCTGATCTATCTATCAAAAACTATATGATTTAACCTTGCTCGTAACCGTCAAGGGATTGACAACCCCTTATTCGCGTTGGGTTGCAAGTATTTTTTGTTTGTGTGTAGGTGCTATTAATGAGTTGTTGCTTGATTCTCCTACTAGATTGATAATCTTGGTTTCATAACTGGGGGAAATACTTATCTCTATGTATTGCATCATCCTCTCCTCTTGAGGGAAATCCCAACACAGCTCACAAGTAGCAGCAACCCAATAGTTATCTTATTTTTTCCTTTTTATTTTCTGTTTTTTGAGTGTGCACACAATTATGCTACTGTTATGATTGTGTTTTTTGTTTTAATTAGTGTTTGTGCCAAGTAAAGCCTTTGGGATGATTTGGTTGATAGTTGATTTGATTCTGTGAAAAAACAGAAACTTTTGCGCCCAGTAGCAGAATTGTTCAAATAAACTAGAACGTGATAAAATTCTGAATTGTTTACACATGATTGATATGCAAATTTCTCACGTTGTCCTAATTTTTCAGTAATTTTGGAGTTACAGAAGTATTGTGTTTGGTCAAATCATTACAGACTGTTCTGTTTCTGACAGATTCTATTTTTGTTGCATAGTTTGCTTGTTTTAATGAATCTATGGATTATATCGGGGGTATAAGTCATGGTGAAGTTAGAATACAGTAGGTATTATGCAATAATAAAGTATGAATGGCTTTACAACAGTACCTAAAGTTTATGATTTACTTGTTATACTAACGGATCTCACGAGTTTTCTGTTGTGTTTTGTGTGCTGAAGTTTTCAAATTTTAAGTGAGATCGCGATGGATGAAGGAATAAGGATTGGCAAGACCCTAAGCTTGGGGATGCCCAAGGCACCCCAAGGTAATATTAAAGGAGAACTGAGCATCTAAGCTTGGTGATGCCCCGGATGGCATCCCTTCTTTCTTCTACCAACCATCGGTAAATTACTTGGAGCTATATTTTATTCATCACATGATATGAGTTTTGCTTGGAGCGTCGTGTATTACACGAGTCTTTGTTTTCTTTGCTTTTCAGTTTGCCACAATCATCTTTGTTGCACACACCTTTTGAGAGGGACACACGTTTATTCGTTGTTTGTTAGAATACTCTTTGTGCTTCACTTATATCTTTTGAGCTAGACAGTTGCTCTAGTGCCTCACTTATATCTTTTAGAGAACGGCGGTGGTTATATTTTAAAGAAATAGTTGCACCCTCATGCTTCAACTCTATCATTTGGAGAGTTTGATAATAGTAATGGCAATATGCACGGGTTATGAAATTGGTCCTAATATGATAGGTATTCAAGAGAGATATAATAAAAACTTTCATATAGATAGCTGAATATGTTAAGTTTGATTCATTGCAATAGTTTTGCGATATACAGATGGTAATATATGAGTGGTACTAGTGAATGATTGTGGTTTAATAAGAGTATTGGTCTTAAGGTCTATGATTCCTGAAGAATTCACATATAGTTTCCCATTATGCTAAGAAGTTGGAGCATGATTTATTATTGAGTGTCTTCCTTTGCATGAAGGTCGGGGGTGCATGATCGTTAACTGCTACCAACCTCCCCCCTATGGGCATGCGTAGTAGTACTTTGCTTCGAGGGCTAATAGACTTTCGCAATAAGTATGTGAGTTCTTTATGACTAATGTGAGTCCATGGATTATACGCACTCTCACATTTCCGCAATTTGCTAACCTCTTCGGTACCATGCATTGCCCTTTCTCACCCCGAAAGTTGGTGCAAACTTCACTATTGCATCCAAACCCCGTGATATGATACGCTGTATCACACATAAGCCTCCTTATATCTTCCTTAAAACAGCGACCATACCTACCTATTATGGTATTTCCATAGCCATTTCTGGATATATTGTCATGCAACTTCCACCGTTCCGTTTAATATGACACACATCATCATTGTCATATTTCTTTGTATGATCATATAGCTGACATAGTATTTGTGGCTCAACCACCATTCATCATTTTTATACATGTTACGCTAGGTCATTGCACATCTTGGTACACTGCCAGAGGCATTCATACATAGTCATATTTTGCTCTAGTATCGAGTTGTAATTTTGAGCTATAAGTAAATAAAAGTGTGATTATTGATACGTCTCCAACGTATCTATAATTTTTTATTGTTCCATGTAGTTTTATTATCAATCTTGGATGTTTTATAATCATTTTTTGGTACTAACCTGTTGACATAGTGCCAACTGCCAGTTGCTGTTTTTTCCATGTTTTTTACATCACAAGAAATCAATATCAAACAGAGTCCAAATGTCACGAAACTCCACGATGATTTTTTATGGGCCAGAAGGAAAGCAATGGGCCCTGGTTGCACCAGGGGGGTGCCCCGAGGGGGCACAACCCACCAGGGCACGTCAGGAGGCCCAGGCGCGCCCTGGTGGGTTGTGCCCACCTCGGGTGCCCCCGGACCGCCTCTTTGCTCTATAAATACCCCAAAAATCCCAAAACCCTAGAAGCATCGACGAAATATTCATCCAGCCGCCGCAGAGTCCAGAACCACCAGATCCAATCTAGACACCATCACGGAGGGGTTCACCACTTCCATTGGTGCCTCTCCGATGATGCGTGAGTAGTTCTTTGTAGACCTTCGGGTCCGTAGTTAGTAGATAGATGGCTTTCTCTCTCTCGCTGAATTCTCAATACAATGGTCTCTTGGAGATCCATATGATGTAACTCTTTTTGCGGTGTGTTTGTTGGGATCTGATGAACTTCGAGTTTATGATCAGTTATATCTTTTTATATCCATGAAAGTTATTTGAGTTTCTTTGATCTCTTATATGCATGATCTCTTATAGCCTCATATTTATTCTCTGATATTTGGGTTTTGTTTGGCCAACTTGATCTATTTATCTTGTAATGGGAAGAGGTGCCCGGTAGTGGGTTTGATTTTACGGTGCTTGATCCCAGTGACCGAAAGGGAACGGACACATATGTATCGTTGCTACTAAGGATAAAAAGACAAGATCTATATCTACCACCATATAGATAAACAAATCTTGTCTACATCATGTCATCGTTCTTACTGCATTACTCCGTTTTTCCATGAACTTAATACACTAGATGCATGCTGGATAGCGGTCGATGTGTGGAGTAATAGTAGTAGATGCAGGCAGGAGTCGGTCTACTAATCTTGGACGTGATGCCTATGTAATGATCATTGCCTGGATATCGTCATAATTATTTGAGGTTCTATCAATTGCCCAACAGTAATTTGTTTACCCACCGTTTACTATCTTTCTCGAGAGAAACCACTAGTGGAACCTACGGCCCCCGGGTCTTCCTTCTCCTATATTTGCTTTGCGATCTATTTTATTTGCTCTTTTTATTCAGATCTACTAAACCAAAAATACAAAAATACTTTGCTGCACTTTATTTTTTTTTGCGATCTATTATTTCAATATATTATAACTTTCTCCCGTCAACACGCAATTTCTGCCGCCGTACCTCGAAAGGGATTGACAACCCCTTTAACACGTCGGGTTGCGAGGTGTTGTTATTTGTGTGCAGGGGCTATTTACATTGTGTTGCTTGGTTCTCCTACTGGTTTGATAACCTTGGTTTCATATATGAGGGAAGTACCAACCGCCGCTGTGCTGCATCATCCCTTCCTCTTTGGGGAAATACCGACGTAGCTTCAAGCGACATCAAAAGGAATTTCAGGCGTCGTTGCCGGGGAGGATCTTCAACATATACTAGGTTCCTAATCACAAATCTTATCTCCTTACAATTTACATTATTCGCCATTTGCCTCTCGTTTTCCTCTCCCCCACTTCACAAAAATTTGCTGTTTTATTTGCCTCTCTTTTTCCGTTCGCCATTTTCTCATCAGATATATTCTTTGCTTGCAATCATGAGTGATTTCGGTATTGCACCAACAGATGATGGCCTGAGTCCTAAGATTGGACGTACAGGCAATCTGGATGCTAAAACTTTTATCTTGGGGCAAGGGAACGTTATGGGAAAATAACGTATCCAAGAATTTTTCAATTGTGTTGGAAATCCGAGTCTTGATGATGCTCCTATACTTAAAACTACTAGATATTATGCGGATGCTATTTCAGCACTAGTTCTGAAACTTGAAAGTAAATTTATCCACACTCACCCTACTTTGCAAAGATTGTTTCTTTAGCTTCCCGAAATAAAGAATCCTAGAGCCAAGAAGTTGGCCACTCTCGTTCTTATGAATGAGTTTGACTACATAATTCGGAAAGCTAGGGAAATCTTTGACTTTTATGGTATGAATTGTGAAAAACCCGTGATAGATGAAATTATTTACAAAAGTGACTATGCACTAAGGCATTTACTTGGGGATAATAAGATCTTTGATGAGAATCTTAAAAAGGAGGTCCCTGTTCTAGAAATAATCCAACAAGTTTTTAATAACATCAATCAACACTACTCCTGGATTGTTGCGGGAAATAAAGGGGTTATGATGAAACCCAATTAAGTAATGCTAAAGTTTCTATGGATAATATGTTTTATGTTGTGTTTACAAAGCCCCATGTTGAAAACACCTCTAAGAAAACTAAGAAGAAGAAGGATGACAAAACTTAGATCCTTGCTTTATGCCTAGCTAAGGGCGTAAAACTATAGCGCTTGTTGGGAGGCAACCCAATGAATAAATTTTATTTTTGCTCTTTGATTTCTGTTATTGAGTGTTAACACAATTATGCTACTGTTATGATTGTGTTTTTTATGTTTAATTTAGTGTTTGTGCCAAGCAAAGCCTTTAGGATCTTCTTGGGTGATAGTTGTTTGATCTTGCTGAAAAAGACATAAACTTTGTGCTCACGAAAATAATTTTCATCAATCACAGAAAAGAGATTTTGCTCTGATTCTTTCTGCAGAATATTCATATACAAATTACCCTGGTCGTCCTAATTTGGTAGAATTTTTGGAGTTCCAGAAGTATTCGCAAAAGTCAGATTACTATAGACTGTTCTGTTTTGGCAGATTCTGTTCTCTTTGTGTTGTGTGCTTATTTTGATGGCTCTATGGTTTTCTTTTATGAGTTTTTGCCATAGAAAAGTTGGAATACAGTATATATAATACAAAAACAAAATATGAATTGGTTTGATACAACACTTATAGTAGTGATTAATTTTTCTTACACTAACGGATCTCACATAGGTTTTGCTGAGTTTTGTGTGATTGAAGTATTCAAGTTTTGGGTTATCTTACGATGGATGAAGGAAGGATGTAAG
Source organism: Aegilops tauschii subsp. strangulata (assembly GCF_002575655.3). NCBI lineage: Eukaryota > Viridiplantae > Streptophyta > Magnoliopsida > Poales > Poaceae > Aegilops > Aegilops tauschii. The sequence goes on along the minus strand of NC_053035.3, from coordinate 201,655,486 downwards.
AGCCTAAGCTTGGGGATGCCCTGGAATCCCAAGCTATTATCCAATAATGAGAAACCAAATAAGCTTGGGGACGCCCCCGAGTGGCATCCCCGCTTTCTTCCAACAACTATCGATATTTTACTCGAGGCTATATTTTTATTCGTCACATGATATGTGTTTTGCTTGGAGCGTCTTGTATGATATGTGTCTTTGCTTGTTTTATTTTTTGTTTTAAGTCATCAATCCTTGCTGGACACAGCTATTTGAGAGAGCCAAAATTATGTCATGACTTGTTAGAATTGCTCTCTATGCTTCACTTAAATCTTTTATGAGCTAGGACTTGCTTTAGTGCTTCACTTATATGTTTTTGAGCATGGCGTGCTTAGTATTTTTGAAGAAATGCTCTCTTGCTTCACTTAGATTTGTCTGAGAGTCAGTAAAATTTTGAAGAATTTCTCTCTTGCTTCACTTCAATTATTTTGAGAGAAAGAAAATTTGTTATGCTCATGATCTTCACGTATATTTGTTTGAGCTTATGAAAAGCAACACATGAAAATTAGTCCCAAAATGATAGATATCCAAGAAGGATAAAGTAAAAAATGTCATGAAGATCATTGGATAAAATAAACTTGATAGTCAGTTACAGTTTTGAGATATGATGATGTGATATGTGAGTTATGTTGATGAGTAATTGTGCTCTAGTAAGAATATTGGTGTTGAGGTTTGTGATTCCCTATGCATGCACGAAAGTCAATAATCATGCAATGAAAATTATATCCTACTTGCGGTGCATTATTTGGTGTTAATTATGCTTAATGCTTGCTTATGAGATTATTCGTTTCTTGGTTGGTCGCTTCTCAATCTTTTTGCTAGCCTTCATTTTGCACTAAGTATGATCTCTACTTGTGTATCAAAAATCCTTTAAACCAGTTTTGCCACATGAGTCCACTATATCTACCTATATGCGGTATTCTTTTGCCGTTCTAAGAAAATTTGCATGTGCCATCTCTAATTTTCCAAATAAACTTCTCTTTTGTGTGTTTGTTTAGCTCGCGGAACGGTAATGGGTGGCTAATATTTTCCATGCTGGATGTGTTATTCTCACGATGAGTGTTTATTCACTTGTCATTGCACAAGAGTAAGGCAATGGTCTTAGGGATGCCCAGTCCCGAAATGCAAAAATGAATTTACTTTATGTTGTCAAATAATAAATTCCTTGGAAAGTGTTGGTATGGAGGGCACCCGTGGATACGGTTAGCCATGGAAAGTGAAAGTATGGTGGAAAAAGGAATAAACTTTATTTTCTGTTTGGGAACCGCCTATGGCATATCTAGCATGGAAAGTGTTCGAAACTCTGAGTCGTTTTCGTTGGTGGGATGGATACACCTCCCAAAATGTTTTTATCTCTAATTTTTTCGCTTTGAGCTCTGGCACCTCTACAAATCCCTACTTCCCTCTGCGAAGGGCCTTTCTTTTACTTTATGCAAATTTTTATTTTTGAATTTGAGTCTCCATCTTCTCTTACAAAAAGCACCAACTAAGAGGCAATATGATCGTACTTAAGTATTGGGTGTAGCTAATATTCGAGTGTGTTTCATGAATGGATCAATGTTTGAGCATGATGGGCTAGGGATAACTTATTTTAGCATTGGTATTTTGGAAGACATGGTTGCTTGTTGATATGCTTGAGTATCTAAATTATTATGTCAAAACTAGACTATTTCTTTGAATCACATAAAAGTCCAAATGTTCATGCTATAAAGAAAAGAATATGATATGACATGATGAACAGCACTCCACATCAAAAATTCTGTTTTTTACCACTTACCTACTTGAGGACGAGTAGGAGTTAAGCTTGGGGATGCTGATACGTCTCCAACGTATCTATAATTTTTGATTGTTCCATGCTGTTTTATTATCAAACTTGGATGTTTTATAATCATTTATAGTCATTTTATATCATTTTTTGGTACTAACCTATTGACATAGTGCCAAGTGCAAGTTGCTATTTTTCCATGTCTTTTACATCGCAGGAAATCAATATCAAACGGAGTCCAAATTCCACGAAACTCCACGATGATTTTTTATGGGCTAGAAGGAAGGCAATGGGCCCTGGTTGCACCTGGGGGTGACCCGAGGGGGCACAACCCACCAGGGAGCACTAGGAGGCCCAGGCGCGCCTTGGTGGGTTGTGCCCACCTCGGGTGCCCCCCGGACCGCCTCTTTGCTCCATAAATACCCCAAAAATCCCAGAACCCTAGAAGCATCGATAAAATATTCATCCAGCCGTCGCAGAGTCCAGAACCACCAGATCCAATCTAGACACCATCACGGAGGGGTTCACCACTTCCATTGGTGCCTCTCTGATGATGCGTGAGTAGTTCTTTGTAGACCTTCGGGTCCGTAGTTAGTAGCTAGATGGCTTTCTCTCTCTCGCTGAATTCTCAATACAATGGTATCTTGGAGATCCATATGATGTAACTCTTTTTGCGGTGTGCTTTTTGGGATTTGATGAACTTCGAGTTTATGATCAGTTATATCTTTTTATATCCATGAAATTTATTTGAGTTTCTTTGATCTCTTATATGCATGATCTCTTATAGCCTCGTATTTCTTCTTCGATATATTGGTTTTGTTTGGCCAACTTGATCTATTTATCTTGCAATGGGAAGAGGTGCCCGGTAGTGGGTTCGATCTTACGGTGCTTGATCCCAGTGACCGAAAGGGAACCGACACGTAGGTATCGTTGCTACTAAGGATAAAAAGATGAGATCTATATCTACCGCCATATAGATAAATGGATCTTGTCTACATCATGTCATCGTTCTTAGTGCATTACTCCATTTTTCCATGAACTTAATACACTAGATGCATGCTGGATAACGGTCGATGTGTGGAGTAATAGTAGTAGATGCAGGCAGGAGTCGGTCTACTAATCTTGGACATGATGCCTATGTAATGATCATTGCCTGGATATCGTCTTAATTATTTGAGGTTCTATCAATTTTACCCACCGTTTGCTATCTTTCTCGAGAGAAGCCACTAGTGAAACCTACGGCCCCCGGGTCTTCCTTCTCATATATTTGCTTTGCGATCTATTTTATTTGCTCTTTTTATTCAGATCTACTAAACCAGAAATACAAAAATACTTTGCTGCACTTTATTTTATTTGCATCTATTTTTTCAATCTATTACAACTTTCTCCCGTCAACACGCAATTTCTGGCGCCGTACCCCGAAAGGGATTGACAACCCCTTTAACACGTCGGGTTGCGAGGTGTTGTTATTTGTGTGCAGGGGCTGTTTACGTTGTGTTGCCTGGTTCTCCTACTGGTTCGATAACCTTGGTTTCATATCTAAGGGAAATACCTACCACCGTTGTGCTGCATCATCCCTTCCTCTTTGGGGAAATACCGACGTAGCTTCAAGCGACATCAGTGAGCATCATTATTCATTATTAGGGCATTGTCCCAGTGAGGAAATAAAAAAATAGAGGCCAAAAGTAGCCCATAAAAAGGGGCCAAAAAGAGCCCACCAAAAAACGAGAGAAAATGAGATAAAAGAGAGAAGGGGCAATGTTACTATCTTTTTCCACAGTTGTGCTTCAAAGTAGCACCATGTTTTTCATATAGAGAGTCTCCTATGTAGTCACTTTCACATACTAGCTAGTGGGAATTTTTCATTATGGAACTTGGCTTCACTACAAAAAAACCACTTCCGTGATGATACGTGTTTGTCACAGTAGGTCACGTTTTCTGCCATGCATGTACATCCATGACGATTTGATGACAGAATCAAGATAGTCATACATGTGCTGTCGTAGAAGTGTTCCATGACAATACCACAATTATCATCACGGAAGTGTCCACTTCCATGATGATAAATCGCGTCTCATGGAAGTGTTTTCGTCAAGGGTAACCGACATGTGGCATCCACCGTAACGGGTCACCATTAAGCTATCGGGTTCCAGTTTGGATCCGATAACCCGTTAACAACCCTGACCAGTGGGGTTTTTCCACATGTAAAATTCTCATTCACCGGAGTATCCACCTTTCAGCTCAGTGCTGGGACAGATGTCATCCAGCGAATGGATGGGACATGCCTATGATACGTCGACACATGGCATGGCCCAATAGTGGCCCATTCAGGTCAAAAGTCCGGCCCGTTTGACTTAGTCAAAAGGTAGCGGCCCGGCCCACCAAAGCCCTGTTAATGGCATGTTCGCATATAGCCCATTTACAACCCGCTAACTCACGACCCGTTATAGCCTATCCGAATTAGGCCCGGTAGCGCCATATGGGCCGTCCAATATGATTCTAGCCCGTTGTAACTTCTAGCCCATGTATGGCCCATGACGTCTTTCGGCCCTTATGAGGCCCTTACTAAATCTCGGCCCATAACGGCCTATGGTGATACTGGCCCATAATGAACAATATATAGCTTTATACCCATTAACGGCCCATTATTCCATTGGGCCGTTTCAGCCCGTGTTATCTTTCGGCCTTCTAAGGGCCCATTTATTATTGGGATCATTTCCGGCATTCGATTACTTATGGTCCGTTACTGGTCTGTTCCGCTTGTGCGCCAAAATGCAGCCCGTGGTTAAAGTCGGCCTGTCTGTGGCCCTTTAATCCATTAGGCCGTTTTCATGGCGTCATCAAATATGGCCCATTAACGACCCATTATGCCTGCCGTTGGAATTAAGCCCGTTGTACACATGGCCTGTTAACGACCCATAAACAGACGATTCCCTTTATAGCCCGTTTTCGGCCATATTGCGGTCCGTTAATTGTCCATGAAAGTACGACCCATGTTTGGCCAATCGATCATACGTCCCGTAGAAGTCCCATTGAATCTACGGCCCGTAGAAGGCCCATGGTTCATACGGACCCTAGGAGGCCCACTACAGCAGGCAGCAGGACCATGGTTACAATGGTCAGTATGTTGTCCATGTTTATTGTGGCCTAGTTCTAAATAAAAAGGTTAAAGCAGAAATAGAACTGCAACGACTACCAGCAAAAAAATAAACAAGACAATAGGAAATAAATAAGCAAGCAACTTATGCTAGGCTATTACGGCTATTACAAATATTACGTCCAACGGGCATCAAAGTTCGCCACCAGTGTAAATATAGTGAACAAAGCAGCATATTACATACACGGCAGGAAAACAAGTCCAGAACTGAAACCACTTCAGAAGAGCTCAAGAAACGATATCCTGTATACCCACCATGCTGGCAAGAAGCTTAGCAAGCTTATTAGTTTCTCTTGTTTGGCGCTAAAATCGTCCAGCGCTTGTTGTTGCACCAGAAAGTATGCATCTAAATTCTGCAGGAACTTCTTCAGTCCTTCGGCTTCTTGCTACAGCACAGCTGACTGGTGCCTTTTAGCTTGTAGCGGAGACTGAAGAAGCCAAAGTGATTCACGCAGCAAGTTCAAAGAGCTTGTGCCAGCGGTGGTGGCCAGTAACTCGAACACTAGATCATCGCAGGACTTTGGGGTTATCTCACTGTCTACAAGATAGTTTTTATCACCTTTCTTGGAGACCAACAGGGTTGTCTCACTATCTTGAACCTTATCTGCATTACTTTCTCTACCATTGCATAATGGGGTGCTCTTCTCCAATATTATGTTCGCATTCTACAAGAGAAACAAGCAGGCACATCACAGGCTTAACATGTAGTATATGAAACTCATTTTGGTAAACCGGTTCATTAGTAAGGTGGACAGGATAACAACATGAAACAAGCATATATCTATGTACTATGGTCACTGTATTGTCCATATCATTCTAGTTTATGTTGCCAAATCAAGATAGAGACATATTTCGAATCATATATTTTTAAGACACAACAACATAGACAGAATATAAGTGTGGGAAACTACACAGCACTGGCAACACTTGTAATGTGCATGACATGAGAACATAGCTGTTTATACAATTGAAACTGAAATCAGCATAGAGCAAGAAGTTAGAATAGCAATCTAGTTAAAGAAATGGGTTTAAAACATACCTGTTCCGTCATTGGAGTTTTAATTGGATCCTTCAAATTCGAAATTAGTTGGTATGAGTAAATACAGTGATGCAAGAGGAAAGGAGTATAGACCATAGCTACGGAATCTGACCTGAGAACAGTTGCTCTTCTGCTTTAAACGTGGAGTTTGGGTTCGTTGTGGTGGTCTTCGTGCTTTGGACACTGCAGTTGCTTTACAAACTGCTCGTGTGGGGGTACTCTGTGGTGGACATGGTGTTGTGTCAACTAGAAGTGGGTTACTATCCGCCGGGGTTGGGATTAGATGGGGTGTAGCTAGTTTTCTGTCTAATGGTGTAAGTGTACAATCTGGAAGAGTCTTGATTATGTGTGGTGGGGCTAGTTCGTGGGCCAATACAACCATGGTTCTATCGGCATCGACGGGTAGCACCGTCTTTTGTGAAGAACGGGTTTTTACTCCCGTAGATAATGTCATCACCCCCTCCTATTCAAATGGCTGGCAAACAAGAAAAGAAATTGAAAGTACAGACATTGTATGATAAACAGATGTGGTAATTCACATATATGTTGTCTAACCAAACAGGACAGCATGACACAATTTCACATATATGATGGCTAACTAAATAGGATAGCATGACACAATTTCAGATATATGATGGATAACTTAACATGATATAATGGCATACTTCGACATATGATGAGTATCTAAATATGATGACATGACAAAACTATATGATGTCTTTCTAAAATAGGTTGGGATGAAATAATTCACATACATGTTGTCTAAGTATATAGGATGGCATGATATAATTCACATAATTGATTCATATACTAAGCAGCTGGCACACGCATGTATGATCTCTAAACTAAGATGATGGCATTGAATATTGTGTATATGATGTCTAAACTAAGCAATGCAAGACACCATATGCATCATATGAGAAATATAAACATTGCAAGTTAGAGCATACACCTCAGGTGGGATATAGGACTAGTCATCTGTCTCCGAATCCGCCTTTGAGGAGCTACCTGCAACCATCGAGATATATGCTTCAACAGGTACCATTGCCTACTTTGAAGACCTTGTTTTCACTCCTGATTTTTCCATAACCGTCTCAAATGGCTGATACACATGAAGAGTAGTTCAATATACACAGATTATCGACAGATGGAATACATAATAAAAAAAGGATGGCATGAGATAATTCACATATATGATGCCTCACTGGTACAACGACGTGCTATACAAACGGTTTTTAACCCCTTTCCGCGACGGCGTTTGGAACCGTCGCCAAGTGAGTGTGGGCGATAGGGGGGGTCCTTCCCACACGACCCAGAAACCGTCGGGGATAGGCCCTCCTGGCACATAGGCTGGGGCAGAATAAGCTCGTGTGCGATCTGGCGGATCATGGAAACCCAATTGTTTCCGTTCGTACGTGCATCCCACACGGTGAATCCCAGAAAATCATTACCGTTCGTATGTATATCACACTCAGTTTTGTGTGTGGAAACGTTTGTGCAAGGTGGCCTAACGCAAACAGTTCTCTGCCGGAAGTCATGTGTGATTGTTAGTTGATCGAACACGCCTACTTTCTAGAAACCGTGCGGGTTGTTTGAGTTCACTGCCCACGGTGCTATCTGAGTAACTGTCTGCAATAGAAAACCCCAATAAGCAGGGTAATTAGCCTATTATTGATAATCCATGTACTAATCAAATCGATATTTCTTATAAAACACACCAGATATTTCATATCCCTATAACAGCAACCAGGATTTCATAATTGAATTACATCAGATAGCTTCGGTACTCAGTTACGCCATCACACAACAGCAACAAGTTTCACATGCAACATCAAAAACCTTTGGAAAGTAGCATCATACACGGTAAATAGATAGATGAATCTCATCTAGGAAACTGCAGAAGCGGAAGGCAAATATTGAGCCTTCAGTGATGTTGAATGTCCTTGCAACTTTAGGCCAGTGGCTATGGATAATTGCCTGCCCAACCTTCGTCCTCTTCAGCAAGACTTCAATATTGTACCGTGGGTGTTGACTGAATACCTTCCTCGCCTCTTGACCATGCAGGTGGTTTGAGAGGTAATCATCGGTGAACTGCTTTGAAAAGTACTGAAAACAAAGATATGCATAAATCACTGTTATAAATTTTGAAATGGCGCAAGGGATAAAAACAATGTAAAAGAGCTAGTACCATCCTATAGTTGACTGATCTCTTCTTCATTGTGCAAACAAAGATCTTGCTGTTATTCATCGCAAGTTTCTTCATCCTAAAAATCTTACTGAGTTTCTTGACTTGACTGATATTCATGGACATCTCATTTCCCCATATGCAAAATGAGTTGAACAGTGGGTCTAAGCCTCTGACAGCAGGACCTACATGTGCAAGACAAAATTGTAAAAAAACCTAAATATTAGAATGATTCCTGCTACTGCACAATAATGTGCTATTATCTGAAGGACCATGCTTGAACAAACCTCGATGGTAAACCGCAGTGTCTCCCATTGTTTCCCTTCAACACACATAAGAAAGATCTTGATCAGGTTAATTGAGAGTTGCCATGCTATCAGTAGAATATCTATTGAGTACAGCCAAATTCGATTTATTTCACATGCGTAACAATACAAAATTGTACCCATAGCAAATGATAATCAAATTGCAGAAATGAACCAAACAGTTAAATGGACAGCAGACCAAATGAACCAAAATAGTTAACTGAGCACGGCATTGCAGAATAGAAACATGTACTAGAAGATAAGACCATTAACAAAACAAAGAATGCTTGAGAACAGTACTACGATATGTAGCCATTGTTGGACCAAACTGTTAACTAAACATTACATTTCAGAGGACCAAAGTGTTAACTGAACATTACATTTCAGAGGACCAAACTGTTAACTGAACATCAGATTGCATATTAACATTAAAGAGGACAAATAACTACAAGGCACTGGCGGTGGCCTCGAGAAAACAACATGAACTATATTTTAAAGTAAACAACCGTGTGGCAGTGTCGACGGTGGCCTCGAAGACGAGGTGCTCCACCAAGATCTGGCGGTCGGCACGCATGGCAGCCATAGCGAACTCGTGTGCGCATGTGGCCGCATGCTACTGAGCTCCATGTTATACTGCGTGCAAAATGGTTGTGCGCGGAGCTTGATTGGATGAGGGGGACAGTGATTTCGGTGGAAGGTGTCGCGCCATCGGTCGGGGCATGTGGGACGGGAAAGGACGAGGATGGTGTGGGTGGGGTGTGGATTACCTGACCATATCGGCGAGGCCGTGCAGCAAGAAGAAGTGTCGGCGGCGAGGAGGCGGCGCAGCAAGAAGAAGGGCCGCCAGCGAGGAGGCGGCGCTGCAAGAAGAAGGGTAGCCGGCGAGGAGGCGGTGCTGCAAGAAGAAGGGTCGCCGGCGAGGAGGCTGAGCTGCCAGTAAGCAGCAGTGAAGGTTTGAACTTGGAAAGCAAGGAGGAACAGTGGAAATGTGGCTTTTGGTGGGAGGGAGGGGGCGGGGAGATAGATATTTCCGCGGTGGCAAAAAAATTTCACTCGATGCCGCTAGAAACTGGCATGTAAGTGTGGTTCAAGCGGGGGCGGTGGACTATAGAAGATGAAGCTTCCCGCGTAAGACAGACAAGACGGTGCGCCAAGATATTTTATATCGCATCCCACACGATTCTTTCTAGTAAACTGTTTGTGGTATACCTGATTTTTCATTATGTTTTGAAAGACAAAATGGTGTTACGGAGGGAAAGGATGGTGTTTGAATTGCTAGAACATTTATGTACAGTGAACATGCAACTAGTCCCTCCATCTCAGTTTACAAGGCTTGCACGTGTATCTAGGTTGTCAATTTAACTTATATAAAATAAATAGTTTAACATAAAAATTATATCATTGGAAAATAGAATATCTAAAGTTTCTAATGATATATTTTTTGTAATGTATGCCTCTTATTAAGTTGGTCAAATTAACGACCTAGATACACGTGCAAGACTTGTAAACTGAGATGGAGGGAGTACATGAGTGTCATGTTTAAATTTGGAATTATTCCGGGTTCATTTGGCATTTTTATGCATTAATTGAGTTTCTCGGCATTTAATGTGCATAACTAAAATTTGAACTACAAGCACATGCTCCAGTGCAGCAAAGTTTGTTGAAAAATCACATGTGTGTCTTTGGGTGAATTTATAGGTCCCATGCAAGAAATGGGAATGAAATTCAAACATATGGGCGTCGTGGCTCGGCCGGGAACATTCAGAAACTTGGCTTTTAAATTCCTGGAAATTCAAAACTCGTGTGAAAATCATGAAACTTGGCATGGTGTCATTTCATGGCACCAACATGCTGTGGTGAAAAAATTGGCCGCATTTGGACAAGTTTTTGGTATAAGCTTCTTGCAAACCAGAGCTTCTCTCGAGAAGACTCGTGGTTCCCGATGGGGGACGTGTCACCTTTGTGTTCGAAACGATATACGCTGCCCCCCTTTGTTTTTTACAGAGGCAACATAGAACTATATGAGTGCCGTGTTAAAATTTGGAATTATTCCAGGTTCGTTTGGACTTTCTTATACATTAATTAAATTTCTGGTCATTTAATCTGCATAATTCAAATTGGAACTACAAGCACATGCTCCAGTGCACCAAAGTTCATTGAAAAATCACATGTGTGTCCTTGGGTGAATTTCTAGGTCCCATGCAAGAAATGGGAATGAAATTCAAACATCTGGGCGTCGTGGCTCGGCCGGAAAGATTGAGAAACTTGGTTTTTTAATTCATGTAAATCCAAAACACGCGTGAAAATCATGAAACTTGGCATGGTGTCGTGACATGGCACCAACATGCTGCGGTAAATTTTTGGCCGACAAGCTTTGGTATAAGCTTCTTGCAAACCGGAGCTTCTCTCAAGAAGGCTCGTGGTTCCGGGAGGGAACGTGTCACCTCCATGTGCGAAACGAGATACGTAGACTGCCTTCTCCCGCCTTAATTTTTTTACATAGGCAGATTAGACCAAATAGAAGTATCGTGCTAAATTTGGAATTATTCCGGGTTCGTTTGGCCTTTTTTATACATTAAATGATTTTTTGGGCATTTAATGTGCATAATTCAAATTTGAACCACAAGCACATGCTCCAGTGCACCAAAGTTGGTTGAAAAATCACATGTGTGTCCTTGCGTGAATTTCCAGTTCCCATGCAGGAAATGGGAATGAAATTCAAACATCTGGGCGTCGTGGCTCGGCCAGAAAGATTGAGAAACTTGGTTTTTTAATTCCTGTAAATCCAAAACACGCCTAAAAATCATGAAACTTGGCATGGTGTCATGACATGGCACCAACATGTTGTGGTAATTTTTCTATCCGATTTACGAAGGCGCACACATTAACAATCAACAAAGTCATTTTGGAACAAGTGCTGTCACATTACAAATCGGAAACACAACTATTATTGAAACCGTGGGCATTCTACTTACCAGTTACGTGCCGCCACACGTCCCCTTTTTTATTGGCTAGGAGGTGTCATGTGGGGTAGCTATTTGAGTACGGGAGGCGTGCGATCAGACCCCTGCGCGTGCTCATCGGGAGGAGAGCCCTTTGACCTCTATCCGCCGCGCACCTCCCTCCCAACGTCTCCATTAATGGCGCCCGAGCCCCTGTTTCACGGCGTGGCTATGTCTCACTGGACTGAGATTTAAGAGAGAAAAATGAAAATCTGAAAAGAAAGTTCTGCACGGATCTTGATGTAAGATCCGACGGACCTATATAGCATCGACTACGACTTATAGCAAACATGATGAATATAAGGACCATGACAGTGGATAATAATTGTCTTACATATTTAGGAACATAATTAAAAAAAGGGATAATTGGTTTTATGCACCTAGTTGTGTCCCACTCGACAGGATTGCCCCTAATTTTCAAAAGCCAGTGGTTTTGTCCAACCCACTTTGGTCGTCTTGTGCTTTTGCCCTTTGACAGTTTGACCGTCACTTTGAAAACTTCATAACTAATTCATACTAAATTAGAAAAATGCAAATAAGATACCAAAATGTTTGGGAAAACATCACATACATGCCAATGTCATTTGCATTCATGACAAAAGTGTTGGAAAGTGCCCATCCGAGTTTTAGCTCTTATCATACCACCAAGAATAGTAAAATCTAAAAAAATTCAAAAATAAATTTGGTGGCAAATAATGACAAATGTTTTAAGTGCTTGCCAAGTTTTATCAGGGAATGACATTCGTGGAAGTCGTGGAAAAAATAATAATCTATTTTGGGTGAATACCATCATTTAAATATTATCTTGATAACAGAAAACATGCATATAGTAGGAATCATATTTCACTATGAACTACATGTACCACACGATCTCCAATTCAAATATTTGTATCCATTTTATGTTGAATTCAAATCATAGTACATTGGTCTAGGTAGCGAGATGTTCGGGATAATCTATACCCTATTTTCATATGTATAATTTTTGGCCGAATTGGGACAAGTTTTGGTATAAGCTTCTTTCAAACCGGAGATTCTCCCAACAAGCCTCGTGGTTCCGAGAGGGAACGTGTCACCTTTGTGTGCGGAATGATATACGCTGCCTCCCCTGATTTTCTTTATAGAGGCAACATAGAACTATATGAGTGCCCTGTTAAATTTTGGAATTATTCCGGGTTCGTTTGGCCTTTTTATACATTAATTGAGTTTCTGGTCATTTAATGTGCAAAATCCAAATTTGAACTGCAAGCACATGCTCCGGTGCACCAAAGTTGGTTAAAAAATCACATGTGTGTCCTTGGGTGAATTTCTAGGTCACATGCAAGCAATGGGAATGAAATTCAAACATCTGGGCGTCGTGACTCGGCCGAGAACATTGAGAAACTTGGTTTTTAAATTCCTGTAAATCCAAAACTCACCTGGAAATCATGAAACTTGGCATGGTGTCATGTCATGGCACTAACATGATGTGGTAAAAAGTTTGGCCGAATTGGAACATGTTTTGGTATAAGCTTCTTGCAAACCGGAGCTTCTCTCAAGAAGGCTCGTGGTTCCGAGAGGGAACATGTCACCTTTGTGTGCAAAACGATATACGCTGCCCCCCCTTGATTTTCTTTACAGAGGCAACATAGAACTATATGAGTGTCGTGTTAAATTTTGGAATTATTCCCGGTTAGTTTGGCCTTTTTTATACATTAATTGAGTTCCTGGTCATTTAATGAGCATAATTCAAATTTGAACTACAAGCACATGCTCCAGTGCACCAAAGTTGGTTGAAAAATAAGATGTGTGTCCTCAGGTGAATTTCTAGGTCCCATGCATGAAATGGGAATGAAATTCAAACATCTGGGCATCGTGGCTCGGCTGAGAACATTGAGAAACTTGGTTTTTAAATTCCTGTAAATCCAAAACACGGCTGAAAATCATGAAACTTGGCATGGTGTCATGTCATGGCACTAACATGTTGTGGTAAAAAATTTGGGCGAATTGGAACAAGTTTCGGTATAAGCTTCTTGCAAACCGGAGCTTCTCTCAAGAAGGCCCGTGGTTCTGAGAGGGAACGTGTCACCTTTTTGTATGAAACGATATACGCTGCCCCCTTGATTTCTTTTATATAGGCAACATAGAACTATATGATTGTCGTGTTAAATTTTGGAATTATTCCGGGTACGTTTAGGCTTTTTTATACATTAATTGAGTTTCTGGTCATTTAATGTGCATAATTCAAATTTGAACTACAAGCACATGCTCCAGTGCACCGAAGTTGGTTGAAGAATCACATGTGTGTCCTCAGGTAAATTTCTAGGTCCCTTGCAAGAAATGGGAATGAAATTCAAACATCTGGGCGTCGTGGCTCGGCCAGAAACATTGAGAAACTTGGTTTTTTTAATTCCTGTAAATCCAAAACACGCATGAAAATCATGAAACATGGCTTGGTGTCATGACATGGCACCAACATGTTGTAGTAATTTTATTGTCCGATTTGCGAAGGCGCACACATTAACAATCAACAAAGTCATTTTGGAACAAGTGTTGTCACGTTACAATTGGAAACAAAAGTATTATTGAAACCATGCGGGTTCTACTTACCATTTATGTGCCGTCACGCATCCCCTTTTTGTATTGGCTAGGAGGCGACATGCGGGGTACCTATTTGAGTATGTTAGGCATGCAATCAGACCCCTACGCATGCTTATTGGGAGGAGAGCCCTTTGACCTCCATCTGCCACCCACCTCTCTCCCTAGGTCTCCGTTAATGGTGCCAGAGCCCCTGCTTAATGGCGTGGCTATGTCTCACTCGACTGAGATTTAAGAGAGAAAAAGAAATTTCAAAAGAAAATTCTGCACGGATCTTGATGTAAGATCCGATGGACCTATATAGCATCTACTGCGACTTATAGCAAGACTGATGAATATATAAGGATGATGATAGTGGATAGTAATTGTCTTACATATTTAGGAAGATAATTCAAAAATCCACATGCGGCTACGCCCGAAATACACAAGGGCAAAAGAAGAAGGAAGACGCATACAACGATCTGGCTCGCTGATCTCTACTTTCTTGATGCGTTGTACGTCACGGAGACTAGTTCTCGCGGCGAGCGGCGATGATCTCTTTCATCAGTTTCATGTCCTTAATACACTGCTCGACAGCATCCACGGATTCCTCCACTAGCCTTTCGCGCTCGATGTGGAGCATGGCATTCTTGTCCATAAGATTCTTGATGATGACGCCCGTCCTCTTCAACAAGGCAGCGGTCTCCTCCGCCTGCTTTGCCCTTCCGGTGATCTTGGCCCTCCGCAAGTCGCGCTCGGTGCAGAGCTTCGCCTTGTCCTCCCCTAGTCCCGGGATGACGGCGGTAGCATTTCCAAATGAGGCATTCATCTCGTCTTGCAGCTTCATCCAGCCGGAGATCTGACCCACCAGGCCATCGATCATAGCACGCATGCGCCTGTGAGAGTCCTCGCCTGCCCGCGAGACATTTTTCCAGGCCGCGGTGGTGCGGAAGGACCTCCCTGCTGCATTCACGGTGCGGCAGGACATCTCTGCTGCTTCCGTGGCACGGCCGGACCAGTCTGCTGCATCGGCGGCGCGACGGGACCTCTGTGCTGCTTCGGCGGCGCGGCGGGACCTCTATGCTGTTATGCTGGCATAGCGGGACATGTCGGCTGCTACGGCGGTGAGGCGGGACATCTCTCGTGCTTCCGCTTCCATGCTCGCCTCCCCCTGGTAGTAATCTCTCGACCCAGAACTCATGCGGGCCATGGCAGACGCAAGGGAACGACGATGAAAGACTTGTTTGTTTTTGCAGATGAGGAGTTGAGGAGGAATGTGCAGTCATCTTGGAGTAGAGTATTTATAACCGAGTACTAATACGCTCCTAAGCGGGGAACCGTTTAGGTTTAGGTTTTGATCGGTGTGAACAGGTTTGCAATTAAATATAGCATGGTACTCCCTCTGTTTCAGTTTACAAGTCCTGCACGTATACCTAGGTTGTCAATTTTATCACCCTAATATAAACTATGTGACACAAAAATTATACCGTTTGAAAATAGAACATCTGAAGTTTATATTGGTATATTTTTTTAATATATGACTTGTATTAGGTTGGTCAAATTGATGACCTAGGGGTACGCGCACACCCTGTAAACTAAGAGAGAGGGAGTAGTAATTTGGAATGTGACGAGGCGCGAGCTCAAAATTTATTGACAGTTCTAGTTTCGAAGTGCGGCACTATTCCTGGATGGCGTAACGCGGGCATGCGTTCTCCGACGTGGTGTAGCAGTTTTGTAATATGCCATGGTACTGCTCTTTCTACTGTTGTGTACATGCAATAACTGGCACCGTCGGATACATATCTTACTGTTATTTGCGCGTTCGCCAGGAATAGCCGCGTGGCGAGCTATAGACTAGTCTTTTTTCACACGCATCACATCGACACATATCATCTCTCTCCCTCTTTCCCACGCACACACCTAATCTCTCAGGACTTCTGGCACACACCATCTCTAGCTCACTAGGTCAATGCGAACCACATACACTTATACTCTGAGTTTAGTACGTTATACACGAAGAGAAGAGGTGCACGCACGCACTCGTCCACTGTCACACACGCATTTGTAGCTACAAATTGTAGTGTTCTCAACCATCCGATTGGCTCTATCATAGGTTCCCGTTGCTCCTTCGCCTTGAGATTGAGAAGTTTAAAACGCAGAGGCTAAGCTGGAGGTGCGAGGTTTTGGTTAATATGCGGCCGCACACGGCACCAACATGACACGAGCTTTGTCTACCTGGTGCGTAGTCGGGTGAGTACTACTAGTAGTAGTACTACTTTGATGTGTCGCGTCAACTCGCAGAAGTATGCAACACTTCCTCAACAAACAAGCATATAAGTTGCTTATACTTCTTACCCTATGATCTTTATATCCAACAGACACAAAATATCCATTCGACTGTTGGAAATTATTTAACTGCTGATCTGATGTCGAAGTAATTGCTGTATCGCCACCAAAATCCACCATCTCTTAAGCTAAAGTAGACCGAGCTAACCCCTATATTAGCATATTACTAATATAAATAGAAGGCATTGTAGAATCATTTAGGAGGTGAGCTTGTCAATCTGAATGTGGAGGGACACCGTCCTCGACAACCCAGCCCCGGCCAGCAGCTTGGGCGGAACTATGAAGAAGGTCAGCTCCTGCACGGCGACGTCGCTGGGATCCTTGCTACTTGTCACCTCGATTTCCACGTTGACGGCGTCGGTCCTGCCTTTGGGCTCCCCCGGTGGGCCATTCGCCCACAGCTTGACTGCGTAGTGCGGCGGTGGGGACGCCCCCGCTCTTATGCAGACGTCCGACACGGCGATAGGGGCGCCGATGTCGAGCAAGCCGCCCACCAAGAAAAACGCGTGGCCGTCCTCCTCCGCGAACAAGAGTCGCAGCTCTGACACTGGCACTTGCAGCTGGAGCACCTTGCCATACTGGATCATATGCATGGGCATGGATGCACGGTGCTGATGTGGTGGGGGAGCGCCGGTGGCAGGCCTTCGTAGCCACAGACGGGCATGGGGCATTTGTAGGGCGCGACCGGACACACGCTCTGGTGATCGGTGAGCTTGTGGTAAGTGAGGTAGAGCCCACATCTTTCGTGCGAGCACTCCACCCTCACCGAGGAGTGGACGTTTCTGATAATCCCCAAGTGCAGGGAATCATCATAGCAATTCCCAAAGGTGGAAGTGATAAGTATGGAGTGTCGAACCCACAAGGAGCTAAAGGCAAGATCAATATTCGCTCAAGTCCTATCTGCCACTGGTACGACTCTACGTACACCGAACGTTTGCTTCCAACTAGAAACGAGAAATAAAACTACATTGTGGGTATGAAGAGGATAACTTTGCCTGGTATCGGAGAGCTAAAATATAAAAGTAGGTGCTGTTATCATAAAGTTAGAATATATTACTTAAGTATTATAAATAGCGAGTGTGGAATAATGATGGATCGGTGTGCGGAATTGTCCTAGGCAATTGTTAACAAGACCGGTAATCACTATTGCAATTTCATATGAGGGAGAGGCATAAGCTAACATACTTTCTCTTCTTGGATCATATGCACTTATGATTGGAACTCTAGCAAGCATCCGCAACTACTAAAGATCATTAAGGTAAAACCCAACCATAGCATTAACATATCAAGTCCCCTTTATCCCATACGCAACAACCCCCTTACTCGGGTTTATGCTTCTGTCACTCAAGCAACCCACTATAAGCGAATCATGAACGTATTGCAACACCCTACAGCGGGAATCCCTCACGCTTGCGCGACACGGAGGGCACAATAGGACAGCACCAAAATAAAACATACAACTCATACCAATCTAGATCATCAATCAACCCAAAGACAAAGGATATCTACTCAAAACATCTTAGGATGGCAACACATCATTGGATCGTAATATGTGGCATAAAGCACCATGTTCAAGTAGGGATTACAGCAGGGTGCGGGAGAGTGGACCACGTAAAAGAGATGAGGATGGTGATGTTGATGAAGACGATCACCGCGGCGATGATACCCCTCCCGATGGCACTCCGGCGCCACCGAGAGAGAGGAGGAGAGGTTCTCCCCCTTGTGCTTTCTCCTCCATGGCCCCCCCCCGGATGGGGAGAGGTTCTCCCTCTGGATCTTGGCCTTCATGGTGATGATGGCCCCTCCGGGATCCTCCTCCATGGCCGCCGGTGATGACGGCCCCATCCGGCAGGGTGCCAGAGATGGCCTAGATTGATTTCTCGTGGCTACAGAGGCTTGCGGCGGCAGAACTTCCGATCTAGGTTATTTTCTGGAGGTTTGGGTATTTATAGAAGAGGTTGGCATCGAGAACATGTCAGGGGGCCCCACGGGTAGTCCACGAGGCACAGGGGCGCGCCCTAGAGGGGTGGGCGCTCCCTCCACCCTGGTGGGGCCCATGGGCCTCCCCTCCGGTAACTCTTCGTTCTAGTATTTTTTATATTTTCCAGAAAAATTCTCCGTTGATTTTCATCGCATTTCGAGAACTTTTATTTCTGCACAAAAACAACACCACAGTAGTTCTGCTGAAAACAGCGTCAGTCTGGGCTAGTTCTAATCAAATCATACCAAAATCATATAAAACTATTGTAAACATGGCATGAATACTTCATAGATTATAGATATGTGGAGATATATCAGCATCCCCAAGCTTAATTCCTGCTCGTCCTCGAGTAGGTAAATGATAAAAGAAATAATTTATGAAGCGTGAATGCTAGAAAGTGCATAAGTTTGATCAATGATAGTTCCAATCACTTTTTCTAGCATCATTATATATCATAATAGTAGCTTAACTCATGAAACTTCTCATGATCAAGTAACAAGCTATTCACATGTTAAAGTATAGATCATAAACTTTCTTGAAAACTAACAAACCGTGCTCTTAGTCATGAAACAATTGCAATTCATCTTATTTTCGGGAAGGGTCTATGTAAGAGCTTTGATTCAGCAAACTCCACATACTCAACTATCATTTAATCTTTCACAATTGCTAACACTCATGTGATATTTATGGGTTCAAAGTTTTAATCCGACACAGAGAAAGATAGGGGCTTATAGTTTCGCCTCCCAACCTTTTACCTCAAGGGTAATGTCAACAATAATAATTTATGAAAACCTACATCCAAGTTGATATATATATCCGGATCGCTCCAACACAAAGTGCTTGCCAAAGGAAAAAGTGTAAAAAGGAAAGGTGATGATCACCATGACTCTTGTATAAGGGTAGAAGATAAAAGTAAAAGATAGGCCCTTCGCAGAGGGAAGCAGAGGTTGTCATGCGCTTTTAAGGTTGGATGCACAAAATCCTAATGCAAAAGAACGTCACTTTATATTGCCGCTTGTGATAAAGACCTTTATTATGCAGTTCGTCGCTTTTATTTCTCCCCTATCACAAGTTCGTATAAAGCTTATTTTCTTCGCACTAATAGATCATATATATTTAGAGAGCAATTTTTATTGCATGCACCGATGACAACTTACTTGAAGGATCTTACTCAATCCATAGGTAGGTATGGTGGACTCTCATGGCAAAACTGGTTTAAGGGATGTTTGGAAGCACAAGTAGTATTTCTACTTGGTGCAAAGAATTTGGCTAGCATGAGAGGGAAAGGCAAGCTCAACATGTTGGATGATCCAAGACAATATAACGTTTCAGATATAGGAAAACATAACCCATTAAGTTGTCTTCCTTGTCCAACATCAACCTTTTAGCATGTCATATTTTAATGAGTGCTCACAATTACAAAAGATGTCCAAGATAGTGTATTTATATGTGAAATCTCTCTTCCTTTAATATTCTTTCATGAATTGTTCAAGTGACCAATTCTATGTTTGCTAACTTTCAATAAATTTACCACCTATACTTATTATGTGTGAAGTCATTACTCCCCATGGTATAAGAATATGAAACATATATAAATTCAGATTTATGATATTCAATTCATTCAACCATTCACTCATAGGATATATGTGAAGCACATGAGTAAATTACAAAGTACTCCGAAAAGATATAAGTGAAGAACACTGAGTAGTCAAATAATTAACTAGCCATGGGAGGATTCCTTTTCACTCAAGATTTCAGATCCAATGATTTTATTCAAACATGAAGTAAAATTAAAAATACGCTCCAAGCAAAACACATATCATGTGACGAATAAAAATATAGCTCCGAGTAAGGTATACCGATAGTTTTGAAGACGAAAGAGGGGATGCCTTCCGGGGCATCCCCAAGCTTAGGCACTCGAGTATTCCTTGAATATTACCTTGGGGTGCCTTGGGCATCCCCAAGCTTAGGGTCTTTCCTCTCCTTATTCTCCTCATATCGATATCTCACCCAAAACTTGAAAACTTCAATCACACAAAACTTAACGAAACTTCGTGAGATGGGTTAGTATGATAATGAGTAAACCATTCACTTTGGTACTGTCAAAGACAAGATTCATAATTGTTATCATACAATTCCTACTGTACCATATCATTTCTACAATTTATATTGAGAAATATAAGCCATAGAAACTAGAAAACAAGCAAACTATTCAATGAAAACAGAATCTGTCAGAAGCAGTACAGTCTGTAATGATCTGAACAGAAACCATACTTCTGATACTCCAAAAATTATGAAATAAATTGGTGGACGTGATGAATTTGTCTATTAATCTTCTGAAAAAAGAATCAACTCAAATGCACTCTTCTGTAAAAATTGACAGCTAATCTCATGAGTGCAAAGTTTCTGTTTTTTTTTACAGCAAGATAACATTAACTTTCACCCAAGTCTTCCCAAAGGTCTTACTTGACACTTTATTGAAACAAAAGATATAATACATGATTAATACTGTAGCTTAACCATGTGAACACACAAAAATAGTAAGGGTAATATTGGGTGGTCTCCCAACAAGCACTTTCTTTAATGCCTTTTAGCTAGGCATGATGATTTCAATGATGCTCACATAAAAGATAAGAATTGAAACATAAAGAGAGCATCATGAAGAATATGACTAGCACATTTAAACCTAACCCACTTCCTATGCCTAGGGATTTTGTGAGCACACAATTTATAGGAACAAGAATCAACTAGCATAGGAAGGCAAAACAAGTATAACTTCAAAACTTTAAGCACATAGAGAGGAAACTTGATATTATTGCAACTCCTACAAGCATATATTCCTCCCTCATAATAATTTTCAGCAGCATCATGAATTAATTCAACAATATAACCATCACATAAAGCATTCTTTTCATGATCTACAAACATAGAAAATTTTCTACTCTCCACATAAGAAAAATTCTTCTCATTCGGAATAATGGGAGCAAACTCAACAGAATAACGGTCATGTGAGGCATAATCCAATTGAAAAATAAAATCATGATGACAAGTTTCATGGTTAACATTATTCTTTATAGCATACATGTCATCACAATAATCATCATAGATAGCAGCTTTGTTCTCATAATCAATTGGAACCTCTTCCGAAATAGTGGAATCATTACTAACTAAAGTTGACACTCTTCCAAATCCACTTTCATAAATATCACACTAAGATTCAACACCCTCCAAAATAGTGGGATCACTAATTCCTAAAGTTGAAACTCTTCCAACCCCACTTTAGATTATAGTATTATTCATACTCCAAAATATATAAGTGAAGTTCATGGAGCATTCTACAATTAATATAGACTAACCAATATCCAAGCTGAAAATATATAAGTGAAGCACACGAAGCATTCTATAAAACCATACTCAAAAGATTTAAGTGAAGCACAAAGAGCAATTCTATAAGATCCTACTTAAAAGATATAAGTGAAGCACATGAAGTATTCTATAAATCAATGAAAGGCTATCTCATACTAGCATGGTTCTTAAACAAAAAAACAAAAACACAAAGGACACAAATCATGTGAACAAAACAAAAACCGAGGTATACCGATAATTGTTGAAGAAGAAAGATGGGATGCCAACCGGGGCATCCCCAATCTTAGATGCTTGCGTATCCTTGAAATATTTACTAGGGGTGCCTTGGGAATCCCCAAGCTTGAACTCTTGCCTCTCTTTATTCTTCTCATATTGATAGCTCCTCGATCTTCGAACACTTCATCCACACAAAACTTTAACAAAAACTTTATGAGATCCGTTAGTATTATAAAGCAAATCACTACCTTTAGGTATTGTTGCAAACTTATTCCAATTTCATATCAGAACTATATCTACTGTATTCCAACTTCACCATGGTTCATACCCCCGATACTACCCATAGATTCATCAAAATAAGCGAACAACACATAGAAAATAGAATCTGTCAAAAACAGGACAGTCTATAGTAATATGGAAGTTTAGTATACTTCTGTAACTCCAAAAATTCTAAAAAAATTGTACAGAAGTAATGTGCAAAAAGTTTCAGACCCATTTGACTTTCCAGTAAAAAATGTAAATTCACGCGCTACAGCCAAAGTTTCTGTTTTTGTACTGCACAAAGTAAACAAGCAATCTAATCATCCTAGAACCAAAGCTTGGAACATTATTTTTATAATACAATGGATATCTACAAGGGGATAATTATTTTTAGAGAAACTTCCATGAATTTTTTTACATTGTTTCCATGAGCATGAACACAAGTGTTCAAGGTCAACCCTCACTTCTCCAATGCATAACCTTCCAATCATTTCTCTTATTGAAAAACTATTTAGGCATGAGAGGCAAGTAATTTTTTTTGTATTTTCATTCCTTAAAAGAAAATTTGTATGTTTCACCCACAACTAAACAAAAACAAGAAGGAAAAACAAAGTCTACTTAGTGAAGAAAGCAAACAAGCACACACGAGAATATCAATCCCACGCTATTGCTCCCCGGCAACGGCGTCAGAAAAGAGCTTGATAATCCCCAAGTGCAGGGAATCATCGTAGCAATTCCCAAAGGTGGAAGTGATAAGTATGGAGTGTCGAACCCACAAGGAGCTAAAGGCAAAATCAGTATTCTCTCAAGTCCTATCTGCCACTGATACGAATCTACGTACACCGAACGCTTGCTTCCAACTAGAAACGAGAAATAAAACTACGTTGTGGGTATGAAGAGGATAACTTTGCATGGTATCGGAGAGCTAAAATATAAAAGTAGGTGTTGTCATCATAAAGTTAGAATATATTACTTAAGTATTATAAATAGCGATTGTGGAATAATAATGGATCGGTGTGAGGTTTTGGTTAATATGCGGGCTGCACACGGCACCAACATGACACGAGCTTTGACTGCCTAGTGTGCAGTCGGGTGAGTACTACTAGTAGTACTACTACTTTGAAGTGTCGCGTCAACTTGCAGAAGTATGCAACACTTCCTCAAAAAACAAGCATATAAGTTGCCTATACTTCTTACCCTATGATCTTTATATCCAACAGACTCAAAATATCCGACTGTTGGAAATTACTTTAACTGCTGATCTGATGTCGAAGTAATTGTTGTATCACCACCAAAATCCACCATCTCTTAAGCTAAAGTAGACCGAGCTAACCCCTATATTAGCATATTACTAAGATAAATAGAAGGCATTGTAGAATCATTTAGGAGGTGAGCTTGTCAATCTGAATGTGGAGGGACACCGTCCTCGACAACCCAGCCCCGGCCAGCAGCTTGGGCGGAACTATGAAGAAGGTCAGCTCCTGCACGGCAACGTCGCCAGGATCCTTGCTGCTTGTCACCTCGATTTCCACCTTGACGGCGTCGGTCCTGCTTTTGGGCTCCCCCGGTGGGCCATTCGCCCACAGCTTGACCATGTAGTGTGGCAGTGGGGACGCCCCCGCTCTTATGCAGACGACCGACACGGCGAAAGGCGCGCCGATGTCGAGCACGCCGCCCACCAAGAAAAATGCGCGGCCGCCCTCCTTCGCGAACAAGAGTCGCGGCTCTAACACTGGCACTTGCAGCTGGAGCACCTTGCCGTACTGGATCCTATGCACGGGCATGGGATGCACGGTGCTGATGTGGTGGGGGAGCGCCGGTGGCGGGCCTTCGTAGCCACAGACGGGCATGGGGCATTTGCAGGGCACAAGCGGACACACACTCTGGTGATCGGTGATCTTGTGGTAAGTGAGGTAGAGCCCACATCTTTCATGCGGGCACTCCACCCTCACCGAGGAGAGGACATGTCTGATAATCCCCAAGTGCAGGGAATCATCCTAGCAATTCCCAAAGGTGGAAGTGATAAGTATGGAGTGTCGAACCCACAAGGAGCTAAAGGCAAGGTCAATATTCTCTCAAGTCCTATCTGCCACTGATACGAATCTACGTACACCGAACGTTTGCTTCCAACTAGAAACAAGAAATAAAACTACATTGTGGGTATAAAGAGGATAACTTTGCATGGTATCGGAGAGCTAAAATATAAAAGTAGGTGCTGTTATCATAAAGGTAGAATATATTACTTAAGTATTATAAATAACGAGTGTGGAATAATGATGGATCGGTGTGCGGAATTGTCCTAGGAAATTGTTAACAAGACTGATAATCACTATTGCAATTTCATATGAGGGAGAGGCATAAGCTAACATACTTTCTCTTCTTGGATCATATGCACTTATGATTGGAACTCTAGCAAGCATCCGCAACTAATAAAGATCATTAAGGTAAAACCCAACCATAGCATTAACATATCAAGTCCCCTTTATCCCATACGCAACAACCCCCTTACTCGGGTTTATGCTTCTGCCACTCAAGCAACCCACTATAAGCGAATCATGAACGTATTGCAACACCCTACAGCAGGAATCCCTCACGCTTGCGCAACATGGAGGGCACAATAGGACAGCACCAAAATAAAACATACAACTCATACCAATCTAGATCATCAATCAACCCAAAGGTAAAGGATATCTACTCAAAACATCTAAGGATGGCAACACATCATTGGATCATAATATGTGGCATAAACCACCATGTTCAAGTAGGGATTACAGCGGGGTGCGGGAGAGTGGACCGCGTAAAAGAGATGAGGATGGTGATGATGATGGTGATGTTGATGAAGGCGATCACCGCGGTGATGATTCACCTCCCAATGGCACTCTAGCGCCACCGAGAGAGAGGAGGAGAGGTTCTCCCCCTTGTGCTTTCTCCTCCATGGCCTCCCCCTGGATGGAGAGAGGTTCTCCCTCTAGATCTTGGCCTTCATGGCGATGATGGCCCCTCTGGGATCCTCCTCCATAGCCTCCGGTGATGATGGCCCCCTCCGGCAGGGTGCCAGAGAGGGCCTAGATTGATTTCTCGTGGCTATAGAGGCTTGTGGCGGCGGAACTTCCGATCTAGGTTATTTTTTGGAGGTTTGGGTATTTATAGGAGAGGTTGGCGTCGAGAACAAGTTTGGGGGCCCCACTGGAGGTCCACGAGGCACAGGGGCGCGCCCTCCACCCTCATGGGGCCCACGGGCCTCCCCTCCGGTAACTCTTCGTTCCAGTATTTTTTATATTTTCCAGAAAAATTCTCCGTTGATTTTCATCGCATTCCGAGAACTTTTATTTTTGCACAAAAACATCACCACGGTTGTTCTGCTGAAAACAGCGTCAGTCCGGGTTAGTTCTAATCAAATAATACCAAAATCATATAAAATATTGTAAACATGGCATGAATACTTCATAAATTATGGATACATTGGAGACGTATCAGTGTCCATCGTCGTGTTCCGGACGTCGAAGCTACCACCGCGCTTGCACTTCTGGCATTGCCGCTAGTTCCCGGGGCGCTTGCCGCGACAGTCCGCGCAGGCCAGGTGCCCTCCCTTGCACTGCACAACTCAATCGAACTACACATCAATCAAGAAACCTGCACCTTGCTCAATCAGCCAAACGGACGAGGTGTATTCGAACCTCATACACTAGAGGCTTCAAGGGGCGGAGGCACAAGGGGTAGTGGAACAAGGTGAGGTCCATAGAGACCATAAAGAGTTTCATCGTTGGGTCCTGTTCCGTCAACATGATCTCGCCCTCCTCGTGCACCCCCATCTCTCGCTTTTGGGCCGGGGCATTAGAAAGTTTTAGCATCACATATTCATACTACTTCAAGGTGCATTAAATCAACACATGCAAGTATCAAAAGGAAAGTCACGGCATGCATGCATTGTATTAATGCATCGGTAAATGCAAATTATTGAAATATATCGAGTGCACTGATTTGATGTGTCGCGTCAACTCATACAAGGAGAAGTTTGATTGCAATGCCATCTCCCTCGCCCATGAGCGTGGTGGCTCATAGGACTAGGAGAAGCTTTCGCTACACGCTCTCCCTCCCGCACGCAGTGGACATGCAGTAGTTCATTCGGTGTCAGATGGCCAGAAGCATACTAGTAGTACTCCACTGTAGTACTACCATCATTGTTCGACTTCATGAGAGGCGAAGAGCCAAGCGCAACCCGAACGCTCGTGTGCCAGCTTCATGTGTAGGGGAGGTAGTATAGTAACATAATCTAGGATAGCGTGTACCGTGCGTCTAAGCTTAAAATCGTTGGAGTCGGCTCCATGCTATGAGGCCGTCTTGAAGCATTTTTTTATTATAATAATCTTTTGGCCCTACCTGTCATCCTGGTGATTGTAGTTTGCATGCTGATCTTGTCAAGACAGGAATATATATTTTAATTTGTGGTGGGGTAAATGTTATAGGTTGCAGCAAATATATTGTACACTTCAGGTATTTTAGCCAAGTTTAGAGGCAAGCCTGTGGGGCCAGTGCTATGATGTGTTGCATCAACTCGTACAACAAGAAGAAGCTTGATTTTACTACTATTACGCCCTCTCCCTCGCCCATGCGCGCGGTGGCTCGCAGACGAGGAGAGGCTTTTGCTTACTACAACAAGCTATCCCTCCCGCACGCGGTGGATGGACATGCAGTAGTTGATTTGATACTGTAGAAGTAGTAACATAATTGTTCGTCTTCTCGAAGAGGCGGATAGCCAAGCGCATCCCGAACATGGCAGTTGCAAACGCTCGCTTGGCAGTCTTTGTGTAGGGGTGGGGCATGGTGCGGCAGTTTGTTCGAAATTCTTTTCTATTGTTGTTTGCGTCCAATAGGTGGCACCGTCGGATGCAGATCTAATGGTTATTGTGGTGATTGCTAGTAATAGTCATCTTACAAAAATCAAATATCCCAAAACAAACCCGACCATGTTTGTTGTTTCTAGACATGGATAGGAATCAACCAATGAGAGACGTGGGACGTAGTACCTAGCACGGCATGCAGCGGTCAGTTTAGAGCAAGTACAATAGTGGGCTTATAGCCTGCTTACATGGCAACTTTGCCTATGTGGAGGAGAGAGACAAAAAAATTTAATAATACAGCCAACTGTTGACTATAAGATGTTGCCATATCAGTTATAACCAACACATATACAACAAGCTTAGCTATAAGGTTGGCTATAAGATTAGTACCCCATCTCTTTCCTCACATTTATTGCATCTGCCTCTCATCTTCTCTCTATCTCTTTCCTCACATTTATTGCATCTACGTTGGAGCACGCATATAGCCAGGCTCTTGCATGAGAGCCCACTCCCCTTCCTTTTTTATGTCTCTCTCCTCCACATAGAAAAAATTGCCATGTAAGTAGATTATAAGCCCACAATTGTACTTTCTCTTAATGGTATAGCCCTGTAAACCGGAAAGGAGGGACTACTCTCTCCGTTCCTAAATATTTTTCTTTCTCGAGATTTCAACAAGTGACTACACCGTAAATGAGTACATACGGAGCAAAATGAGTGAATCTACACCGTAAATAAATATGTATTAAGTTCTCTCATTTTCCTCCCCGCCTTGGTCACGGTGCACAATATTGAGTATACTACTACGGACTAGTCTCTTTTTGACACGCATTTACATTGATACAGCTTGAATGCCAATGAGGGAGAGGGTAGCGGTTCCCGAAACGTTAACGGTCAATGATCCCTCCGCATTCAATTAGCATGCAAAGGTAAGTAATTGGAGAAGCAGAATGGAGCCAGCACGATGTGAATGCAATGAAGTTTGGACTCTCATATAAAGGTGCCCACCACTCCAATCCATCTACTCCTAGTCTTTGCGCAATACTGCCCACTCCAATCCAAGACCAAGACCAAGTGACCAGAAGCCACAAGGACCCATGGCGTCGATGGACGCGAGCGGCAGTCGGCTGTGCCGGATCGGCCCCGCACCGCGCATCGTATCCAGACGGTGCTGGCCACCGCTGGCGTCATAACCCTCCTCGACGCCGGCTTCACCTCTCGCATGTGCGAGATGATGGTCGGCTCCATCCGCAAGTTCACCGCCATCAAGAAGGGCACGGACGACCTTGCCGTACTGCTCCAGCCTACGCGCCCAGGCTCCTCGTTGCCTGCCACCCTCATCGGTCTCCAAGGTGACGAACTCTTTGAAGCACTGGTGGCCCTGCAGCAGACGGAGGTCGCGACGAAGAATGTGCACCTCGAGGCCACGCTCGCCACGCAACGCCTCGCCATGCAAGAAACCGTCGACCTGCACATCCAAATCTACAAGGAAATTGTCTACTCAGGCCACTACAAGGCCAGCGAGGACAGAAAGACGTTACCCTTCTTCCAGCGGCTGGAATCTTTGGACGCCATTGTTCAGAAGCACATCGACCTAGCCACGAAAGCCGCTGCTACTTACCCGCCGTTCGGTGGGCCGGCACCCTGAGTCGAGGAGGTGGACGTCGTTGATGGATGCATCTTTCTTCTTGCCTCCTGTAACCAGCACTGCATCGCCTCGTGGCCTTAATGTTTTATTAGTGTATGGCATTTTTATTCCAGTCGTAAATGACATGTGTGATCCCTTGCTCTTATTTGGCGTTAATTATATGTAGTATCACTGTCTTCATCCTGGTGTACTACCTAGGTCCTGGTTTATTAGTCCCTTTTGTATGTGCTAAAATTTGACCAAAGATTTAATTGAAAAAATGTTATTGCATGGCAACAAAAATTATATCGTTTGATTTGTATTTGAACATAGTTTTGAATGATATAATTTTGGTGACATGTGAGGGAGTCCTGGATCAGGGGGTCCCCGGGTGTCCGGACTATTCGACATGGGACGGACTGATGGGCCGAGAAGATAGAAGCAAAAGGCTTTCCCCCGTGTCTGGGTAGGACTCCGATGTGCGTAGACGGCAAGTTTAATGTTCGGATGTACTATTTCCTTCCTCTGCAAACCGACTCTGTACAACCCTAGGCCCCTCCGGTGTGTATATAAACCGGAGGGTTTAATCCGTGGAGGCTATCAGAATTCTCATAGGCTAGACGGCTAGGGTTTAGCCATTACGATCTCGAGGTAGATCAACTCTTGTAACCCCTATACTCATCAAATACAATCAAGCAGGACGTAGGGTTTTACCTCCATTAAGAGAGCCCGAACCTGGGTAAACATTGTGTCCCACTTGTCCCTTGTTACCATCAATCCATACACACACAATTCGGGACCCCCTACCCGAGATCTGCCGGTTTTGACACCGACATGGCAGTAACTTGGCAAACCAAGCATGCCACTGTAAGGATGAGATGATTTCGGTCGAAATCGATATAAAGATCACCGGAAACGGATGTACGGTTTGCAAATGGCAAGCAAAATAAGAATGACATGAATCTGCGATAAACAGCATGATAGCACTTAAAATGCAACAAGAAACAATGATACAGCACTCCACCATAGCAACAAAGCATATGACAGTAATCTACAGGAGATGCTTGACAAAAAATGAACACTGAGCTATGGCTAGTTCACAACATAACAAGCTCAAACAAGCATGGCAAAAGTGCAAAAGATAACAGGTTCCAGACTTGGTGAAATTACTGGACATGGCAGAAAACAGCATCAGGTAGCAATGTTCAGAGCACGAAATCAACATGCTACAGGAACTTAACATGGCAAAACAGGGCATGAAAGTATTCTACTAAATGCATATGACAAAAGTCCCTTACTGACCATAAGCCAAAAAGGACCAGAAGATATGATGGTCAGCATGTAAACATAGCAAGTTTCGTTAACAGGTTTCAGACTTGGCAAAAACCAGAGCATGGCAGAAACAATAATATGAAGGCATGTTTGTGAGCTTGATGCACTCATTACAAAGCAATGCATGACAAAAAAATCATACCTACAGCAAGATGGCATGTTAATGAAACTATCCATGGAAAGAACAAAAGCATAGCATGTATGGATCAACTACAACAAGCTTGGCAAAATTGCATATCATGTTAAGAATCGGCCAGAAATATTTTATAGCAAAAGTAGAGCAAGATTGTGTCATGCTATGGCATTCCATAATTTCAAACAAGGGCAGGAATGGATCAATTACAACAATAGCTCCAAAACATCCTTACTGAACATCTCCAAAATAAGCATGGATCTCTCTGTAGCATCAAGTTTACATGGCAACAAAATAACAGCAGAGAGACTTAGAGAAATCACCGTCCCTGAAATTAGAAACATTACGGAGCCTAGTTTGCATGCTTGTTCTAGTCACCAAAGAGATCACAAAAATACATGGCATGCACCACTGGAAAGATGGCATGGCATACAACAAAACACATATAGAGCTCATGCCCATAAGATGCACAGATTTAATGATACAAAAATGACAAATCTCCAAGTTCTGATAAGAACCAGCAGATAACAGCAACTAGCTCTCTTGCAACAGAGATTTGGGCATCAAGATGAACTCTAATGAACATGGTGCAATTGAACAAAATGTAGAGCATCACGAGACAAACATTTTGACATATTACACACGCGAAACGGAGCTACATGCAAGGAGTTATGCACTGATGAACATGGGCACATGCTGAGAAATCTTAAGGGCAGAAATATTTCGGGCACGGGAAAGTCAACAGCAGTATACCAGATCGGATCGGGCACGATCCCTCGAGCTCGTCGCCGGAGATGGAGGGCGGCGCCGGAGCAGAGGAGGGAGAGGCCGGAGGGGAGGCGACGCCCGGGTGCCGGAGGAGGAGGCCGGAGGAGAGGAGGCGGCGGCGCGGCATCGTGGGCGTTACAAGGAGGGACGGCAGCTCTTGGCTGAAATACGTGCTGGTCTAGGTGGCCATCACGCTGCAGCTCGGGCCCTTGTAAGCAAGGCCTTCGGACAGGCTTCTTTTGGCCAACAGCCCGAGCAGAAGCACAAGCCCTTGTGCAACGTTGCATAGGATGTCAGCTTTTCGCCAATCAAAGTCACATGCCTCCCACTACCTTACGAACAATCCCCATCACTTGGCCTTTCGCGGTCTGGGGGCTAGACATGGTCGGACCCCTTAAAGGGGACGCCACAAAAAGAAATATTTACTGGTCATGCTGGATAAATTCACTAAGTGGATAGAGGCCAAACCTGTAAAAATGGCTGAAGCAGGTTCAGTGATCGACTTTATATCCGGCGTGGTACACCGTTATGGTGTCCTGCACAACATCATCACTGATGATGACTCCAATTTTACTGCCGATGAGGTGAAAAACTGGTGCGCTAACTCGAGCATTAAACTCAACTATGCATCCGTCTACCACCCTCAAACTAACGGTCAAATTGAACGGGCCAACGGCCCGATTATGAGCGGCATTGAACCCAGAATGGTGCGCTCCCTGCAGGAGTCAGACACGCATTGGGTTGAGGAACTCGATTCTGTCGGCGTTTTGGGAACGGGGGTACCCAGACTTGCCTGCCTGCAGCCCATGGCGTGGCTCCATCAGGGGCCTGGTACGGCCTAGCTTCAACATCAACAACCCAAGACCCTCGCGAGGGGCCAAGCCTCGCGAGGCGGACGACACCAAAGACCTCCACGAGGAGCAGTCTCCCCAGGCTGGCTCCCGAGGAGCGGAGATTTCTATGCAAGGGTCACCTCGCGAGGTCCAGATGATGTGAGCCATGACGACCAAGGCCAGGCGGGCGCTAGCAGGCGTAGTGTGCCAATTTCCTCTTCGGTGCTAAAGAGGCAAGCGCAGGCAACGAGTCCCGAGGAATCAGCCAAAGGTTTCCATTCCTGTGCAACAAGACCAATACCGCCAGGACAGCAGGACGAAGGTCATCGCCGAGCCCACCGCAGCGTCACGACCAGAGGCTTTTGCATGCGAAGACTACTTTTTTCAGGATAAGATGTGGGATACCTTCCCGCCTTCATTTGGGAAGAGGACCAAGGCCACTATAAATAGGACCTAGCCACCACCATAGAAGAGGAGGGATCATTCAGATCACCCTCTCCCCCACCAGCTCACTTGATCCCAAGAACACTCCTCCTACTGAGGTTGTTCTCCCACTATACTAGTTCATCACCAGCCCCTCGAGGCCAATCCACCACAAAGCAAGAGTAGGGTTTTACACTGCAAGGTGGCCCGAACCTGGGGAAACTGTTGTGTCCCTTTTCCATTTAGTTCGTCGAGCTAGGCGGTGAGATTAGTGAGTAGGAAGACTGGGGAGGACGAGTTCTTCGCACGCACCCCAGAGTTTGAACCTCTCAAGGGTCTACGGAACCCGAATTCCGACATTTGGTGCGCCAGGTAGGGGTGCGTCGGAGCCTCTCGCACCGCTCCACCGCTCCCATGGCTGACGCCCGTTGAGCTCGTGCTAAGCGTTGGGCCACCCTTGCCGCTCGCGTCGCCCAGACGGCGCCTACTGGTGGGCCTCCCCGTCGTTCTCCATCGCCTGCCGCCAACACCGCTACCGGCCCTGTCGGGGATATACCCCGCGGTATGACCCGGCCGGAAGTATGACCCGGCCAGACTTGGCGCTTCACCGTGACCCGCCGGAGGACTGGCGACTCACGGGTCTGGCGGCTCACTGTCAGACGATTCACGAGCCTGACGACTCACGGATGACCCCGACGACGGGTCAGATAGAAGACTAGGCCCAGGGCCCAGAAGGCCGGCTCACGTTATGATGGGCCGGATTAAGAGGAAAGGGATGACGAATATTTCCTTTACGAGGAAGCAAGACCCGGACTTATAATTAACTTGTAAGAGAAGAT
Organism: Aegilops tauschii subsp. strangulata; assembly: GCF_002575655.3. Taxonomy (NCBI): domain Eukaryota; kingdom Viridiplantae; phylum Streptophyta; class Magnoliopsida; order Poales; family Poaceae; genus Aegilops; species Aegilops tauschii. The sequence continues at coordinate 201,622,487 of NC_053035.3, read as the reverse complement.
AGACTAGTCGTAGTCCTACTGGGACTCCACATGTAACCCACCCCTCTAACTTATATAAGGAGGGGCAGGGCTCCCCAAGAGGGACAAGGTAACAAGAAACAATCTCTAGGGCTAGACACCGATAGCCGGTTCCTGGCGACTCTCCCATGATCATAATGAGACCTAGCCTCAAACAACATGTAGGGTTGTTACCGGATGATGTTTCCCGGGGCCCGAAGCTGTCTAAATCCTTGTCTTGTGTTGCGTCTCTCGATTCCGCTCAACCCCTCTCAAGCTACTACAAAGATGCGTTGGCCTCACGACTAAGTCCTTACACCTAGGACATCTGACGTGTTAATTCCACGACAGTTGGCGCCCACCGTGGGGCTTGCGCACGGTGGTGTTGAGTTCTTGGAGGGTTCGCTCCCAGGGATCGAGAAGTTTGCAACTGTCCAGTATGAGTTTTGAGTTCAAGGGAATTTAGGGTTTGGCGTTCCTGTGCGTATCGCCGATGAAACGCCATCCGTCAAATCCGGATAGAAGATCAATTTTTTGAGGCCGACAGGAATTGTGCTCCAGCTGCCGTACACCACGTCAGATCAATCTACGTCGACAGGCGCGTGTGGGCAAGAGTCAAAATACGGGGTGCTTTCATAAATTGATCTACCAAAGACTATTGCTACTGTTGCTCAGAGTAGTACTACTTCCAATAAACAATTATGCTACTGTTGCTTGAAGGCAAGACTATACGTTGTTACGGATTGCATAAAGTGATTTTGAGGAGGCAACCTGCCCTGCTTCACGTGAGCATGCATGTTTGGACAAGGATTGCAACACCGGGTCAAGCTGGCAACAGGTCCAATCACCAGCGCCGTACGTCAACGACGGCTCATTGGAGAAAGTTAACGGGCGTGAGATTCCTCGGACGTGCATCGTTGCCGCGCCAAGCCGGCCCCACTGTTCCTCAGCTCCGACTCAACCTCGTACTGGCGCGCTGTCGGACCGCCCCGTTTTTGTTTTCCCTCTCACCGAAGTGGCCCTGTCTTCGATTGCCGCCACTGCTATCTGTCACTGGGTACGAGTCCAGCCTCCCCGGGCGCGCGTCCTCACACGCGGCCTCGCCTCCCGCTACTGTTCTGTTGCGATCAACGGCCGCACCCCGGGCCGCCGTTTCGTCAACTCACCTCACCGGATTGTCGGGTCGTCTCCACTTTGAGCCGCCCTCGTGCAAAGCTCAAGCCCGCGGCCATGAGTCGCCCGTAGCGAATAAGCCGCCGACGCAAGGGTTTGGAGTTTTGCTGTGCGCCGCCGATGCAAAGTGATCCGTTGAATCCGATCAATCAACAAATGCGTGTGCGGGCAATGGAATGCGCGAGTCGCCTCAACCGCCGATTCGCATGCTTCTGCCGATGGGCCGCTTCGGCCGCGCGGCCTTGCCTCACTTGAGGGCCACCAGCCCTATGCCTCTGTACTACTCCACCTGCAAGCTTTCTCCACCGATGAACCGGCCGGGTGTTTCTACCGCCGTACCGCGAGCCGGGTCACTCGCCTCACATGTGCACTGATCTGCCACCATGCTTCAACGTCTGCGCGTCAAACTGCCCCGCGGGTTCATCTGCTTGGAGCCGCCTCTGCTCAAGTCGAGCTGCCCAGCCGGTTCTGCCGCACTGTGATACGCTTTGTTTCGCGGCCGCCTTGATCCACCCCCAATCCATCAACCATGCTACAGCTAGCTTCGCCTGCGCCTGACTGCTGGCTGGCCGTGTTGGTTCTATCTGGATCCGTTTCATGGGTGTGTTGACTGCCCAGGGGGTTTAAAGGAAGTGGATAAAGATCAACCGGCACCATGAGTGAAATTTTGATCCGCAAAAAGGATCATCTGTCGTCTGGACAAAAATCAGGTGCTATTTACCCTATTTATTTTTAAGCACGTATTAATTCATCCGAGCAAAAATACTTCGCCCTGCTGTATTTTACATGCAGGAGAATTATTTATTACAAAGTAATATTATGCCGCGGAGATGAAGGCATGCCAACATCTTTTGTCACAGGTGGTTGTCGTTACTCAACGGACTCCCGCACCGGCTTACAACGCCGTGGCCATCTCTCGCGACCGCGCCGGCTTACAACGCCGTGGCCGTTTCTCGCGACCACGCCGGCTTACAACGCCATGGACGACTCGCCCGTCCGCTCTCTCGGCCAGTTCACGCGTCCGCGCCGGCTTACAACAAAGAGGACAACTTGCTCGTCCACACCGGCTTACAACACCGCGGCCGGCTCATATGTCTGCTCCCGCGGCCGGCTCGGCCGTGATTGATTTCAGTTTCACCTAGTGATCATCAACTTCATGGCGGATTATTTTTGGCCTAAACACATCAGGTGATATCCATCTAAAATATATTTTTAGCACATATTATTTTTGTCAAAGAACAGTTTACCTTTGCCTTGGTCTGCAATATTGTTATGCAGGACAATTGTTCACTGCAAAAGCTATGGCTGTGTCACGGATGTATAAACTCGCGCTACCATTATAAATGCGCTAGTATCTTATCTGGCCATCAAGCTCAATGAATATATGTGCAAACCGCCATTCTGCAGACCGGTTTACATCAATATGACGTGGCTAATTTGCCCGTCCACGCCGGTTTACAATACCGCGGCCGACTCATCTGTCTGTGCCGCCTCTGAAGCCGCGGTCGTCTTTGTCGCCCGTCTCTCGCGGCCTGGTCTACATCAACACACCGGGCCGCACCCGTCTGCATGAGCTGTTTATTGAGTATGAGCAAGTCACAGCTAGGGTAGCCCGGTTTTCTTTCAACAAAATGGAGGCAAATTATCATATACTATCAACCGCCGTCTGCACCAGATGGCTCAATGGACATGCGCACAAGTCGCCGTCACTACAGTTTGGTTGAACTTCAAACAACCAGTTGGAAGGAACCATTTGCCGAGTTGCTGACACGGCTCATACGGGATCATTTATAACCCACCGCAGTCACCTCAACCTTCTGTGGATACACATCGTGCTATCAACACCAATGATATACAAGTTATGCCGGTTTTATATCACGGTTAAATATGGAGAATCTCAAGCCAACTCCTCGAGTCATCTTGAGACTCGGGGGCTACAGTGACATGACTCGGGAACCCCGGGTTGTTGGAGGGAATGATAACCCGGTTCCGGAGGCTGCTACCATATTGATGAAAATTTAAAGGCCGTCAGAAAATTGCCGGTTCAAAATAAAGATTTCGGTTTAAAATCCGGTTCAAGAGATATCTCTCTCCCGCAAAGTTTTGAAGCTGTCAAATCCGGTTCAAACATCCGGCTCAAGGTAAATTTATATCTTATAAAGCTTTGAAGCTCTCAATATCCAGTTTACAAATTTCTGGTTCATAAAAAGGTTGTCTCTCGCAAAGTTCGAGTTCTCAGGAAAATTTAAAGGGACCAAAGAGAGTCTGTTACAAAGCACAACTCAAATATAGGTACCCTGCTTTAATGACCATTGGGAGCTGATCGTATTCGAATTTAGCTTAACCCTTTTGGTGTGACCCTGATCGTATTCGAATCAGAGTCGTTAAATATTCTCATGATCACTAGGGGGCTTCCTGTTCAAACATAGGCCGTATTCGAACCAAAGAGAACATAGCTATCGATACCCTTTTGATCGGCACACTGCCGAGCTCATTGGGGAGTTTCTTGGTCATATTTGAACCATAGCTCAACCCCCTTTGGGAACCGACGTGGATCGTATTCGAATCAGCGTCGTTAAACAACTCTCAAGTTCATTTGGGGGCTTCCTGTTCAAACATAGGTCGTATTCGAACCAAAGAGAACATAGCTGTCGGTACCCTCTTGATCGGCAATGCCAAAGCCACTGGGGGCTATATGATCGTATTCGAATCTTAGCTTAACCCCTTTGGGACGGTTTTCTGATCCTATTCGAATCAGAAGCCTCAAGATTTTTTGAAGTTTCTTTTTGCAAATAATTTTTGGGATTTTATTTGAAGCTCTCTTGAACACATCTAAAGTGTATATGAGTGGTTTCTATTTAAACCGGGCTTGATTTTCGATGATAAGTCGCCGGCTTATGACAATCATCATCTATGTGGAAGCATTGGCGTCTAAGGATTGGGTTATCACACTTACTGCACAGGTATCATAAGCCGGCGGTACAGTTCAATATCACAGGTATGATATTGTTTATACATAATTATGTTTAAACTAGCCCTGGCTATGGACTTTAAGCCGCCGGTATGTTTTGAATTGCGCCATTGGAATCATGCGCGTATCAAAGATTAGGTTATCACCCTTATTGTGCAGGTCATATAAACCGACAAATGCAAATTCAATATCACAAGTATGATATTATTGTTATGTTTCAAAGTTATGATTCATAACAGGCTTATCTGTGACTCCTTTTTTACACATCCGTGGTCATATGTAAGATATTATGACCCGCCCTGCGGTAAACCGCCAAGGTTTCTTGTGATCTACTTGTGTGCAGGATAAGACTACATGTGGGTAGTTACCCGCCCTGGCTTTTGACATTAAGTCGCCAGGGCATATGTTGTTTAAACTCTGTGCAGGATTTGCAGAACTATGACTTATATAAATGTTTAAGTCCAAGCCCATCATCGAAAGATTAACATTGGTGTCTCAAAAGGATTATCAATTCTTGATTTTCGCAAAAGGCTATAAATAGCCGGGTTATAAAATTTTCGGCTTACAATGGAGGCGTAATAAATCACCATCGGCCGAGAGCCGCCGGGTATTTAAACTCCGGATTTACTTGTCAACAGATAAGGTATTTGAAATCTTTAAATAGCCAAACTTGGCTGGATTTTCATTATGATTTGAATGATTGAGGTTTTCAAACCGGGTTAGTCAAATCTTTAATAGCCAACATGGCTGGATTTTTATTATGGTTATCAGAAACTAATATTATGGTTGAGGTTTTCAAAGTCGCTTCAGCGCAATTATTTTATCAATGGATATGATTTATTCTACAACGGAAGGAATAGTCCCGAGTCACTGCAGGCTTACAACCCGGCACTTGGGGGCTACATTATTAAGGTTGAGATTACATCAAATATGCAAGTCCCATGTCACTACCAGCATGCACCATGGCACTTGGGGGCTAATGCAAAGTCATTTTTTGCTCACTTCATTGAAGACCCGAATCATCACATCGTAATGAGCCGGCCCTTGGGGGCTACCAATTGCTCCTGTCGAAAATTCAAGGTACACAAGCCTTAATCCATTATATTGAAAGATCCACTATTCAGTTGGTAGAGTACAAAGCTCTTAACCTTGTGGACGTGGGTTCAAGCCCCATGGTGGAGATTACATCATATACTGTTATTATCATTGAATCATATACAAAGTCCCAGCTCAGTAATATCTTACTGACCCGGCCCTTGGGGTCTACACGTTGCTGGTCAAGCTTACATGATCATATTTACATAGTCCCTGCTCATTATTGCATAATGACCCGACCCTTGGGGGCTACGCTGGTTGAAGTTTATATGAGCATAAGGCAATTACAAGTCCCAGGTTGCTGCAAGCATGACAACCCGACACTTGGGGGCTACATAATATGGAGTATTCAGTTTTTACTAGTAACTGAGATGAACAATATGGATTTCTTCAAAGTGGCAGCATTTATGTTGAAGCAAGTCTTAAGCCATCACTTTGTTCTACTCAAGACTTGGGGGCTACAGGTATTATATTATTATCGAAGAAATATTTTCAAATTCTTTGTTTTGAGCAAACCAGATTGACCCGGCGTCACCAATCATTATGACCCCGTGTCTACAACCCGGCGTCATCAATAATCATGAACAGGCGTTGGCAACAATCATGACCCGGAATTATCAGCTTTTATAACCTGACAATGGTGGTAATCATAAACCGGCAAGTTTTACATCTTCAAGCCGGCTGGATATCAGTTGAATATTTCAGAGACTAATATTTTTGTCAAGTCAGAGCATTGAAGGCTAATTCAAATGGATTCTTGATTTACAAGAGCCAATATCAGCAAATGGGTTATGAAGCTGGCCTATTGACCCGGATATTCCAGGAGAAAATGTCAAGGACTCAAGGATGATCAGGTGCCGGTTTACAAGAATAATTAACCCGGATCACAACCTGTCAAATTTGTTCTTGTGTTTATGTTGCAGGATCAGTTTAACATGGATAAATCCAAATTAAACTGGGGGCTAATGTCGGGGATATACCCCGCGGTATGACCCGGCCGGAAGTATGACCCGGCCGGACTTGGCGCTTCACCGTGACCCGCCGGAGGACTGGCGACTCACGGGTCTGGCGGCTCAGTGTCAGACGATTCACGAGCCTGACGACTCACGGATGACCCCGACGACGGGTCAGATAGAAGACTAGGCCCAGGGCCCAGAAGGCCGGCTCACGTTATGACGAATATTTCCTTTATGAGGAAGCAAGACCCGGACTTATAATTAACTTGTAAGAGAAGATAGACTAGTCGTAGTCCTACTGGGACTCCACATGTAACCCACCCCTCTAACTTATATAAGGAGGGGCAGGGCTCCCCAAGAGGGACAAGGTAACATGAAACAATCTCTAGGGCTAGACACCGAGAGCCGGTTCCCGGCGACTCTCCCATGATCATAAGGAGACCTAGCCTCAAACAGCATGTAGGGTTGTTACCGGATGATGTTTCCCGGGGCCCGAAGCTGTCTAAATCCTTGTCTTGTGTTGCGTCTCTCGATTCCGCTCAACCCCTCTCAAGCTACTACAAAGATGCGTTGGCCTCACGACTAAGTCCTTACACCTAGGACATCTGACGTGTTGATTCCACGACAGGCCTGGCGGGGCACAAGAAGCAAGCTTCATCGCTGCATCCTTCCGTGCGCCGCGACGGGCGCACCGCCACTCCGTCACTGACTTCTACGAGGACTGGCTCGACCGCATCGCCGAGCTTGTCAGCGCCGCCGGGGACTCTCCTGCACTGTCTTGCTCGCTGCGTCACCCGCCGCCTGCCGCGGACGTGGCTCACGGAGCACCTCCTCCAGCTCCCTGTCAAGACGTCATCCTCGGGCAAAGGCATGAGGCCCCGAGGCGCGGCCCGCCGCACAGGGTGCCGGTGCGTGAAGAAGAAAGCTGTCAGGTGGTCCCGCGACCACAAGAAGATGCTCGTGCACTCCCAGCACTGCGATGTCAACACCGCGCGCTGCCTGTGACGGTGGCACGCGAGCGTTAGGATCATGCTCCACCTCTATGACGGGCACCCGTGACCACAGCGGGCTGCCACGCCTTCACTCCGGAGCTACGCAGCGTCGTGTGGCCGGGGAAGTTCAAGCCTAGCCTGCCTCCATGCTACGACAGCACTGAGGGAGTCCTGGATTAGGGGGTCCTCGGACAGCCGGACTATATCCTTTGGCCGGACTATTGGACTATGAAGATACAAGATTGAAGACTTCGTCCCATGTCCGGATGGGACTCTCCTTTGTGTGGAAGGCAAGCTTAGAAATTCGGATATGTAGATCTCCTCCCTTGTAACCGACTTTGTGTAACCCTAGCCCCCTCCGGTGTCTATATAAACCGGAGGGTTTAGTCCGTAGGACAACAACAATCATAATCATAGGCTAGCTTCTAGGGTTTAGCCTCTACGATCTCGTGGTAGATCAACTCTTGTAATACTCATATCATCAAGATCAATCAAGCAGGAAGTAGGGTATTACCTCCATCGAGAGGGCCCGAACCTGGGTAAACATTGTGTCCCCTGCCTCATGTTACCATCCGCCTTAAACGCACAGTTTAGGACCCCCTACCCGAGATCCGCCGGTTTTGACACCGACATTGGTGCTTTCATTGAGAGTTCCACTGTGCCGTCACCACAAGGCTTGATGGCTTGTCTTGTTGTCAAGGACAAATTCGCCTTTGCGGGAGCCCTGGCTGTAGGCCAAACTCTCCGACTAGGCGGCTTTGTCATGACCGCCCGTTCGGCCGTTGCGTCGACGATGACTTCTCGAGTCATCAAAAACAGCCTCCACGTCGGCTCGGGACTCTCAGAGCAGATGGATCCAATGGAGCTCTCTTCCTTGAATGAGCTCTTGGATCGCATCGCCGCCCTGGGAGTCGCTACGGACTATGATCGGATCGGGCTTAAACCCGACCAAAGGAAGATTAACTCTCCGCCGGTCACCCATCATATAGCGGTGGTGGAGGAGCAACGCAGCGATTCTTCCTCTATCTTTAGGACGAACTATGTCCGGATTCCCGAGCTCTCCAAGCCGGATACCCGTCTACGGGAGGACATGGCCCAAGCTTTGAACCTGGAATCAGACAGCGGACCAGATCTATTGGGCAACATCCCGGAGTTCGAACTGCCAAACTCGAAAACTCCCTCGCCCCTGGGTCTCAGATCGGGTCAGGGTTCGGACCTAAATCTGCCCACCCACCCAGATATACGTGATCTTTCCCACATTAGACAAGAGTCCCAAGAGACAGTACATCACTATTGGGCCAGATTCCTCCTTGTAATGAGCAAGGTCAAGGACGGTCGCGAGGAAGACGCAATTTCATTCTTTTGCAAAAACTGCACGGACAAGGGAATCCTCAACGCCATAAGTCGCCGTGACATAGCACACTTCGCGGACTTGGCGGCCATAGTACAGAAGTACTGTGTGATGGAAAGCGCATGGAAAACCCAAACAAAATTCTGGGATCCTCCGGCTCTCACTAAACCCCCCGTCCGAACTAAAAGGGTGTACTCTCGTAAGTCACCCGACCCAAGTACAAAGAAACAAAAGCCCACTGTAGGGCGTGGAACTGTATTGGAGGGATGGCTCAACAGGCCATGCAAAATTCACAGTACAGCGGATACCATGCCAACACATAGCCTTAGAGCATGTTGGATACTCCGGCAGGTGGCCAGGAGCGGTGAGGATATCCTCATCAACAATACAACAGAGCTACACCCCGCGGAAAATAACAATACAGTATTGACCGTCTTTGAGACCTTCGCCTCAAATAATAGGCGCAAACGAGCACTCCGCAGCCTTGCCGAAGTTTGCCACATGGCAGCAATAAATCCATGGAGCGATACGGCTATAACCTTCAATGCCGGTGACGAACATAAATTCCGAACAGCCCGAGCACCAGCCGCATTGGTCCTTAGCCCAATTGTGGACGGCTTCCGGCTCACTAAAGTGCTCATGGATGGTGGCAGCGGATTAAACCTCATCTATGAGGAGACTCTTCGAAAAATGGAAATAGACAAGAGCCGCATTGAGCAAAGCAGCACGACCTTCAGAGGAATCATCCCTAGTCGGGAGGCACGATGTGCAGGAAAAATCACACTAGATGTGGTATTCGGCACGCCGGAGAATTATAGGTCCGAAGAAATCACATTCCAAGTGGCCCCGTTCAGTAGCAGATACCACGCCCTTTTAGGGCGGGAGGCATTCACGATCTTCCAAGCTATACCCCATTACGGGTACATGAAGCTCAAAATGCCCGGGCCCAATGGAATCATCACTCTAGCTAGTGATCCGGACATAGCACTCCGCGCTGAAAATAAGACTGCGGCACTAGCCCTCGAGGCGTTATCCGAAGCCCTTGCGGCCGAAGAACTAACGGCGCTGCGCTCCATAGTGGACAGGGATGACGTGATACTCGACAAAAGACCCAAGTCCACCTCTTTTAAACCAGCGGACGAAATAGTCAAATTCCAAGTCCACCCAACGGACCCTACAAAAACAGCATTTATCGGGGCACAGTTAAACCCCAAGTAGATGCCGCACTACGGGAGTTCTTGCGCGAGAATTGGGACATCTTCGCCTTGCATCCTTCAGACATGCCAGGAATCCCACGCAGGCTGGCCGAGCATAGCCTTAACATTCTAAAGGGGTTCAAGCCGGTCAAGGACTCTTCGGCGTTTCTCTGAACCTAAGCGACAAGCCATGGGAGAGGAGCTAGCCAAGTTACTAGAGGCCGGATTCATCAGAGAAATAAAACATCCGGACTGGCTAGCAAACCTGGTGATGGTACCAAAGAAGGACAAATCTTGGCGCCTGTGTGTCGGTTTCAAGGACCTTAACAAGGCTTGCCCCAAGGATCCCTTCCCCCTCCCTTGCATCGATCAAATTATCGACGCTACTGCAGGACACGACTCATTGTGTTTCCTCGATGCATACTCCGGATACCATCAAATTAAGATGGCGGAGTCCGATCAAGCCGCAACGGCCTTTATCACTCCATACGGCCCCTTCTGTTTTAACACCATGCCTTTCGGGCTCAAAAACGCCGGTGCAACCTATCAACGCATGATTCAGACATGCCTGGAAACACAAATTGGCAAAACTGTGGAGGCATACGTAGACGACGTGGTCATCAAAACCAGACACGTCGAATCCTTAATAGACGACCTGAGGCTCACGTTCGACAATCTCTGAACATATGACATCAAGCTCAATCTGGAAAAATGCGTTTTCGGCGTGCCCGCCGGAAAGCTCCTGGGCTTCATCGTCTCCAGTAGAGGAATTGAAGCAAATCCGGCTAAAATCCGAGCCCTGTCACAGTTGGCTATCCCAACAGACCTCAAGCAAATCTAGAAATTAACTAGATGTGTGGCTGCCCTAAGCCGCTTTATCTCCCGATTAGGAGAAAAGGCACTACCCCTTTCTCGCCTTCTTGGACGCACCGAACACTTCGAGTGGACGGATGCGGCCACGGCCGGATTGGAAGAAATAAAAGACGTCTTGGCCACCAACCCAATCTTGGCCGTGCCAAATGTCGGCGAACTAATGCTGTTATATATAGCGGCAACACACCAAGTTGTAAGCGCAGTGCTCGTCGTCGAACGAGAGACGGACGGACATAAGTTCCCGCTACAAAAGCCGGTATACTACGTATTCATTGTCCTTACTCCATGCAAATCACGGTACCCACATTATCAAAAGATAGCATACACGGTCTTCATAACATCCCGGAAATTACGACACTACTTTCAAGAGTGTTCAATTACGGTGGCCTCTGAAATACCACTCAACGACATAATAAATAACCACGATGCCACGGGCCGGATTGCTAAATGGGCTATTGAGCTCCTCCCGTTCGACATAACATACAAACCGCGGCGAGCCATTAAGTCACAAGTACTGGCTGATTTCGTCGCCGAATGGACGAAAGCCGAACTCCCTAAAGAGTACGGCGCGTACTCCAATTGGATCATGCACTTTGACGGTTCAAAGATGCTGGCTGGTCTGGGGGCAGGCGTCATCCTGACATCCCCGACGGAATATTATACACAGACTCCAAATATTATACACAGACTCCAACAATGCAGCAGAATATGAGACCCTGCTGCATGGTCTCCAGATAGCAGTCTCCATGGGCATTCAATGCCTAGAGGTGCATGGGGATTCGAACCTCGCAATATCTCAAATAAATGGAGACTTTGACGCCAAGGACCCAAAAATGGCAGCTTACCGCAACGCCGTCCTCAAAATGTCAGCTCGGCTGGAGGGGCTTGAATTCCACCATGTGGTCCGGGAAAACAATCAAGCGGCGGATGTCCTCGCCCGCATCGGCGCTAAGCGCGACCCTGTCCCACCTAATATCTTCTTGGAAAGGCTGTTTAAGCCATCCGTGGTATGGGAAGGGGAGACCGGCAACAACGGTCCGGATCCGGACACAACTCCAGACCCCAAACACTCTGACGTAATCGGAGGCTCTGCCACCGAAATAACACCTTCGGCCCACGTGATTATGGCTGTCATCGCCCCGTGGACAGAACCCTTCTTGGCCTACCTAAGTAGGCAAGAACTTCCTGAGGACCCAAACGAGGCACGTTGCATTGTGCGGCGGTCTAAAGCCTACAAGGTCCACGAGGGAGAGCTTTTATAAGAAAAGTGCTACCGATGTACTTCAAAGGGGCATCTCCGAAGAGGAAGGACGGCAACTTTTGGCAGAAATTCATGCTGGACTTGGCGGCCACCACGCCGCAGCTCGGGCCCTTGTAAGCAAGGCCTTCTGTACAGGTTTTTACTGGCCGACGGCCCGAGCAGACGCACAGGATCTCGTTCAACGATGCGTCGGTTGCCAGTTTTTTGCAAATCAAAGCCATATGCCACCTACCGCTCTCCAAACAATCCCCATTACTAGGCCCTTTGAGGTCTGGGGGCTTGACATGGTCGGACCCCTCAAAGGGGGAAGCCATAAGAAAAAATACTTATTGGTCATGGTGGATAAATTCACCAAATCGATAGAAGCCAAACCAGTTAAAACGGCCGAGTCCGGACCTGTGATAGACTTCATATCCGGGGTTGTACACCGTTACGGCGTCCCCCACAGCATCATCACCGATAACCGCTCGAACTTTACAGCCGACGAGGTAAAAATTTGGTGCAGCAACATGGGCATTAAGCTCGATTATGCTTCTGTCTATCACCCACAAACTAACGGTCAAGTCGAGCGAGCAAATGGTCTTATCATGAGCAGCATTAAACCCAGATTAGTGCGATCCTTGAAGGAATCCGATACGCACTGGGTAGAGGAGCTCGACTCCGTACTATGGGGGCTGCGGACCACGCCGAATCACACTACCGGATACACACCATTCTTTATGGTGTACGGTGCAGAGGCGGTACTGCTCTGCGACATAATTCATGACTCACCTCGAGTGTGCATGTACGAAGAGAAAGAAGCCGAGCTTGATCGACAGGACAGTTTGGACGCCCTGGAGGAGGAGCGTGACGTGGCAAAAGCCCGTTCCGCATTCTATCAGCAACAAGCTCGACGGTATCAAAGCAGAGAAGTACGGGCCAAAACTTATAACGTTGGTGAACTCGTTCTACGCCTACCGGAGAAGAAAAAGAACAAGCTCAAGCCCAAATGGAAAGGTCCCTTCGTTATTGACAAGGTTCTGACCGGTGGAGCGTACCGTCTGCGGGATGCATCGGACAATCGACTCGAGCCAAACCTATGGAACGCAGCCAGACTCCAAAGGTTCTACGCCTAGTGCCGGACTATGTGTTCGTCTCCTTACCACCGTTAATTTTTTATATATCCGTTATCTGTCTTTTCTTTCTTTCTTTCTTCCCCTTTTTTTCTTCACAACCTTAAAAGGTTAAAATGTATCGTGACTACACAATCTTGACGCGCTAGCCATGCTCATTATACCCGGGGGATTCTTATACAGAAGCTTAATATAACTATTTTCCAGGCTCTATGCCCCACACATGTGTTACTTTTCCACATGTACCTTTTTTCGCCATTATATTAATCGATATGACTTAAGTTTTGGCCAAGCTGGGTTGCCTGGCTCTTGTGTTTATGCCGAACGTTCCCGTTAATTCGGCTAGGGCATAAGGGGAGCACCTCTGCGATTGTTACTGCCGGGTCAGCCGGATGTGTACCTCAGACTGGGTGAAGCCGAAAGCTAGCATCCTTAAGGGAATATTCGGTCGGTGAACAAAAGATGACTTTTATTTATTGTAATACATGCCCCCAGATGTTTATATCCTGCGTCTCTTTTTGCAGTTCGGACATGCACATTAATGCATGCGTACCCAGGGAAAGGAACCCTTAACGAAACTATTCTCCCTGGAAGATGTTTCTTACTATCCATGTAATAACATAGCTAGTTGGGTACTTGTCTGTTCAAGCACTTATGACCCCTACGCCTGGTTTCCACGCATACCCCGGTTTTTACATAACTCAGCGGGTATTCGGATACACTCCGGACTGTCGGGTCCAGAGGTCGAAGCGAAAAGGTCCGCCATGACAAATGATTTACAATCCGGATAGGGACAATATATGTCACTTGAAGTACACAGTCACTTAGACTGACTAAATTCTTCTTCTATACCATCCAACAGGCTGTTACTTTGCGGCTAATTTAACCTGGTCATACACCAAGCTGACGGGGATCTCTTTCCCGTCAGATCCCACAGGTCCGACTTCGACCATATGGTTCGGGCCAGCCTTGGTATATCGAGTCTTCACCATGGCCCAGGCTTCCCTTGCACCTTGTCAGCAGGCATATATCTTCCATAATCGAAAGCGCCGCCGTGCTCCCTTGAGCACCTCTACAAGCTCCCCCATGCCTCCTGGCAAGGAGGCGGATGGCCACAAGGCTTGGGCAATGCCCTGCATCACCTGCCGAACTTGTTCGTGCAGTTGTGAGAGCTCTGGCAGAAGATCACCTGCAGACCCGGGCATTTCCTCTGCGGGACGACCCGTCAGCATACCTACAAATATAACTCTGTTAGCCGGTTTCTTCGCCGAACTCTATACAGGTCCGTTCAAGCACTTACTACAAATGCCACGTTGAAGCCTCTTATTCTCCTTTACGGAGTCAGCAAGCTGGGCCCGAACATCTTTCAGTTCAACGCCCAGTCGGATATTGGCATCTTGAAGATCATTCTTCTCTCGCCTAACCTGCTTAAGCACACGCTCGCCAGCCTTTAACTGACGTTGAGCATGTTGCTCATCCCCTTGCATGACCTCCAGATTCATTCCGGGATCATCTGCAGAATCTCTTGTTAGATTTGCATGCATGCCGCATACTAACCGGTACATGTCATTATTTTTGATAGAGACAGGTGTTACCAGAAGGGGCCTTCTCGGACTCCTTCATTGTGGCAACTGCGGCCCGTAGCTGGGCTTTGCACTCTTCCAGCTCTCGAGACAACTGGGTATTCTTCTCCGTAAGAACCTACACCAATAATGATCCTTAAATCAGTTGTGTCAACTGTTTCAAGTCTCAAGGGCTACTGATATACATAATTATCAGATTTTCTTACCCGTATATCCTTTACATACTGATCCGTGGCTCTTGAAGACCATTTTGAGCAGCTCGGATGTACGCGTCTCCTGAGTTGAAGGCGTCGAACGCCTCTTGAGAGAAACAAGCGTCACGGAGTATGTGTAACGCCCCGGATGTGACTTTCCATATTTGTAACTCCAACTCTTGCCATTTTCGGCTATGTGTTATGATATTCCCTTCGTGGTCGGGTTTTGTCTTTCGTTTTGCATTTTGTTCATGTCATGCATCTCATATCATATCATCATGTGCATCTCATTTGCATACGTGTTCGTCTCATGCATCCGAGCATTTTCCCCGTTGTCCGTTTTGCAATCCGACACTCCCACACGCACCGGCGCACCCGACTTGTCTCTTTTCGTGAGCGGGTGTTAAACGTTCTCGGAATGGACCGAGTCTTGCCAAGTGACCTTGGTACACCACCGGTAGACCACCTGTCAAGTTTCGTTCCATTTGGAGGTCGTTTGATGCTCCAACGGTTAACCGGGTATCTGCCAAGGCCTTTTGAGTGTTGCATCCCAACACCCCTCCAAACAGCCCAATAACCCATCTAAACCCCCTCCATGCTCTCCTTCGTCAGATCACGATCGTGTGGGCGAAAACTACACCCCATTTGGAGTCTCCTAGCTCCCTCTACCTATAAATATGTGATCCCCTCCGGATTTTTCGCGCAGTCCAAACCCTAGCCTCACCCCTCTCCGCCGCCGGACACGTCCGGTCCGAGCCGGACGCGTCCGCCGCCGCGCCCGCACCAATCGCAGACCGCGACGTGGCTCCTCACCGCCCACCACCGCCGAGGCCCGCCGAGCCCATCGCCGGCACCCGCGGGCCCGTACGCCGCCGCCCGAGCCCGCACCCCGCGCCCGTTTCGTCATCCGCCCGCAGGCACCCGAGTGCCCGACCGCCGCCGCCACGATCCTCGCCGTCGCCGCCCCTTGGAGCGCCACCGCCGCCCGGATTGGGAGGATCCCGAGCGCCTCCGCCGCCCGTCTGTGCCTCCCCGTGCGGCGCCCGCCGGCCGCCGCGACCCCGCCGCGCTCCAGCCTCGTCGCCGGCGCCCAGCGCGCCCGAGCTTCCCCGAGCTCTTCTCCGGCCGCCGCACGCACCTTCTCCGGCGAGAGCCTGGCCCTGCCTCAATCTCCGCGCCCGAACCCTAGATCTGGAGAAGGTTGATTTCCCCCCTCTGTTTTCTCCAAGTCCTGAGATTATCACATTATGTGGCTTTGTTCATCGCATCATACCTCCAGGCATACTACTCCGTTTCATGCGCATGATATATCAAAATGTTCATCAGGTTATGCTCTTCATTGTGTTCCATTGTGCCATGTCTGTTTGAGTCCATCTTGATGCCTAAATCATCGTTGCAAGAGTGCTATATGTTGTTTACTGCTGTTACTTATCAGAACTTGATGTTTTGTTATTTTTGCTGCATTTGATGTGTGCATCTTTTAGGCATGAGCTATACATGTGTTTTGATCTATGTCATGCCATATTTACAGGGGTTTATGCCATGTATTTTTGTGAACTATGTGGTGACTAGCACAAGCATGCATACTAGGCTTCGTGATGTTTCTGTTTTCAGGGACTTAGGATTTTGCCAAGTTTTTTTCCTGCTGTTATTTTGAAGCCACGTATCCATGTGGCTACAGTGAGATCCATGCTTATTTTGAGATACTTCAGTAAGGATGTTTTGGACATATAGTTGTGCTCTATCCATCCATGCCCCTGTTGGAAATTATGGAGTAACCTAGCATGTCTCAATCTTGCTCTACATTTGCTATAAAATGTTCCTGGCAGAATGTTAACATGATATTCAATTTTGCCATGGATGTTGCTAGTGATCCATGCATGCTATGAACTTGCTCTTTCCATGATTATCTTCATGAACATGTATTCTTGCTGTAGGTATGCTTGTTTTGTCATGCATTGCTTTGTGATGAGTGATTCGAGCTCACAAAGATGCCTTCATAATTCTGTTAATGCCATGCTTTGTTTTCTGCCAAGTCTAAATCTGTTAATGAAACTTGCTATGTTTACATGGGTGCCATCATATCTTCTGAGCATTTTTAGCTCATGATCAGTAAGGGACTTTTGTTCTATGCATTTAGTAGATTCATTCCATGCCTTGAATTGCTATTGTAAGTTCTGTAGCATGTTGGTTGCTTGCTCTGAACATTGCTACCTGATGCTGTTTATGCCATGTTCAGTATTTTCACCAAGTCTGTGAAGCTGATATCTTTTGCACTTTTGCCATGGTTGTTTGAACCTGTTATAGTGTGATCTAGCCATAGCTCAGTGTTCATCTTTTATCAAGCATCTCTTGAAGATCACTTCCATATGCTTTGTTGCTATGTTGGGGTGCAATAGCATAGTTTCTTGATGTATACTATGTGTTGTCTTGCTGTTAATCGCAGAATTGTGTCATTCTTGTTTTGCTTGCCATTTGCAAACACTGCATCCGTTTCCGGTGATCTTTATATCGATTTTGACCGAAATCATCTCACCTTTCCAATGTCATACTTGGTTTGCCAAGTTGATGCCTTGTTCATCCTTTTTCTTCCGGAGCACGCATATGCATCGCATATCACATCTCGCACATCATGCATGTATTGCATCATGTTGCTTGTGCATTTCCCGTGATTTATTGTTGGCCCTTTGCTTGTGTTCTTGCTTTGGGTAGAGCCGGGAGACGAGTACGCTTACGAGGAACCTATTGAGAACGCTTACGAGGATCAAGCTTTCGACAACTCTGAGAACCTTGCAGGCAAGATGACCATACCCTCGAAATCACTTCTATCTTTGCTTTGCTAGTTGTTCGCTCTATTGCTATGCTGCGCTACCTACCAATTGCTATATCATGCCTCCCATGTTGCCATGTCAAGCCTCTAACCATCCTTTCCTAGCAAACCGTTCTTTGGCTAAGTTACCGCTTTTGCTCAGCTCTTCTTATAGCGTTGCTAGTTGCAGGTGAAGTTGAAGTTGGTTCCATGTTGGAACATGGATATTTTGGCATATCACAATATCTCTTATTTAATTAATGCATCTATATATTTGGTAAAGGGTGGAAGGCTCGGCCTTATGCCTGGTGTTTAGTTCCACTCTTGCCGCCCTAGTTTCCGTCATACCGGTGTTATGTTCTTGATTTTGCGTCCCTTACGCGGTTGGGTGATTTATGGGACCCCCTTGACAGTTCGCCTTGAATAAAACTCCTCCAGCAAGGCCCAACCTTGGTTTTGCATTTGCCTACCTAAGCCTTTTTGCCTTGGGTTTTCGCGAGCCCGAGGGTCATCTTTATTTACCCCCCCGGGCTAGTGTTCCTTCGAGTGCTGGCTCAAACCGAGCAATGTCCGACGCCCCTTGGGCAACCAGGGTCTATGCCAACCCGACGTCTGGCTCATCCGGTGTGCCCTGAGAACGAGATATGTGCAGCTCCTATCGGGATTTGTCGGCACATTCGGGCGGCTTTGCTGGTCTTGTTTTACCATTGTCGAAATGTCTTGTAAACCGGGATTCCGAGACTGATCGGGTCTTCCCGGGAGAAGGTTTATCCTTCGTTGACCGTGAGAGCTTATAATGGGCTAAGTTGGGACACCCCTGGAGGGTATTATCTTTCGAAAGCCGTGCCCACGGTTATGAGGCAGATGGGAATTTGTTAATGTCCGGTTGTAGAGAACTTGACACTTGACTTAATTAAAATACATCAACTGTGTGTGTGGCCGTGATGGTCTCTTTTCGGCGGAGTCCGGGAAGTAAACACGGTTTGGGTTATGTATGAACGTAAGTAGTTTCAGGATCACTTCTTGATCACTTCTAGCTTCTCGACCGTTGCGTTGCTCCTCTTCTCGCTCTTATTTGCGTATGTTAGCCACCATATATGCTTAGTGCTTGCTGCAGCTCCACCTCATTACCCCATCCTTCCTATAAGCTTAAATAGTCTTGATCTCGCGGGTGTGAGATTGTTGAGTCCTCGTGACTCACAGATTCTACCAAAACAGTTGCAGGTGCCGACGATACCAGTGCAGGTGACGCAAACGAGCTCAAGTGGGAGTTCGACGAGCATCGTGGGTGTTACAAGTATGGCCCGGCAACGCCTGTGATTCATGGCACTCTCCACTTCGGAATTCGTAGCGGACAGCCTATCCGCATCCTTTGTAGGGGGAACATCCGGTGTTGGCCCCACGTTAGCATCCGCCTCTAAGTCCGGCTCTGGAGCCCGGCTGGTGGATGTGTGGCCGGCAGGCTCTCCGGGTATGGTCCGGCGAGCGTTTTTTCTGCCGGGAACAACGGACGTTATTATATTTTAAAAAGACAACAACCACGGAGCGGGGTTCCTTTTCATACCTCTGCGACGGCGTCTCAGTCCTGACCGCCTTCCTTTTAAGCCTACCCAGCTTCGGTGCCCCTTGTTGGTGAGTCACTGCGGGTTCGGCATGGCGTCCCGAGGGCCTTCCCTGTAAGACACCATATCTGTGCGGTAGGTGAAGTGCAGAAAAAGGGATCCTTCTCGGAAGTTGGGACTCTGGTTTTACTTACATGCGATGCTGGGAGTAGTCCAGGATAATCGGCTATGATGGCCACCAGGGCATCGTCGCAGCTTAATTGATAGAACGTCCTGTCAATGAGCTCCACAAATGTGTCCGGATCTTCTTCGAGTCCGGGGTCGAGGGCCCTGTCAGGGTCCTCTGGTTGTGGAGATGGGCTGTGGATCTCCCTCACTGCTTTTCGCAGTTCCTGCTATGAAATAGCAAGGTTAATACTTATGACAAAGAATGCGGGAAGGATCGGAGTAAAAATTAGCAGCTCACCCAGTTTGGGGGGTTGTACATGGAGAATCCATCCCGTGGCTTAATACGGATGAACTCCTCTTCCTCTCCTTTATATAAATCGGATAGTATTTTCGCTAGAGCAGCGACGGAGTCCGGTCCCTTACGACCGCAGCGGGTGGCATCGTCTTCTCCATTGAAGGGCCACATGGGTTGTCCCCGATATTGAAGTGGCTGCACCCCCGCATTACACATATTGACATAACCTCGATTATTGTCAATCCTGATTTGGCCAACGTTTTTATCCGGCCCATCAGGTAAAGGACTTCTCCGCTATCTTCCTCCTGGGGGCTCCGAGGGCGCCAGCTGCGGCGTTTCTTCAAAGGGGCGTTGTCGAACTCGGGAAGGCCCATCCGAACAGGGTCCGGAAGGGGGACGTCCTCCATATAAAACCACTCCGAAGGCCAGTCTTCGAATGTCTTCTTCGGAGTATCGGACAGGTATCCGGTCCCGGTGATGCGCCTTATCTCGGCTCCGCCCACTTGATATAGTGACCCCTCCTGTGTATGGGGTACGAGGCAGAATAGCCTCTTCCATAGCTCGAAATGAGCTTCGCAGCCCAAAAACAGCCCGCAAAGGGCGACATAGCCAGCAATGTGTAATATGGAGGCGGGAGTAAAGTTATGCAGCTGGAGGCCGTAGAACTCCAGGAGCCCGCGGAGGAATGGGTGGATTGGAAATCCAAGTCCTCTTAATAAGTAAGGGACAAGGCATACCTGCTCCCCCATGGATGGGTTGGGAAAGCTCTCTGCTTGCTCCCCGCCGTTGTAAGTGGCTAGTCCGGCTCGGACGGGGACCATATACGCTGGAGGGAGAAATCCCTAGGTCTGTAACTCTACTAATTGGCTGTGGGGGACAGAACGCTTCTTCCAATTGCCTGGCTTAGGGCTACGGGAGCGAGAGGAGGAGCTGCGATGGCCGGCCATGATGGGATGGACTTTTTCGGGCGCGCTCTGATGGATACTCGCTGTGGGAGGATGGTGTGATCTGGATCTAAGGATCCTCGTCTCTTTAAATAGACGATTTACTTACATGGTTAGGGTGGCAAGTGTAAAAATGCCCTGACTTCTCGCATTCGCTCGACACGTGGAGGATAGCCATTATTGGGCGCAGAAGCCAAAGAATGCAACATTTATGGGAAGCCGAACACTACTTAACAGGTATTCGGAATCTGGAGAAGAACCCGCCTTGCAATGCCGAAGACAATCTGCGCGCCGGACTCATCGTCATTGAAGCCTGGTTCGGGGGCTACTGAGGGAGTCCTGGATTAGGGGGTCCTCGGACAGCCGGACTATATCCTTTGGCCGGACTGTTGGACTATGAAGATACAATATTGAAGACTTCATCCCGTGTCCTGATGGGATTCTCCTTTGCGTGGAAGGCAAGCTTGGAAATTCGGATATGTAGATCTCCTCCCTTGTAATCGACTCTGTGTAACCCTAGCCCCCTCCGATGTCTATATAAACCGGAGGGTTTAGTCCATAGGACAACAACAATCATAATCATAGGCTAGCTTCTAGGGTTTAGCCTCTATGATCTCGTGGTAGATCAACTCTTGTAATACTCATATCATCAAGATCAATCAAGCAGGAAGTAGGGTATTACCTCCATCGAGAGGGCCCGAACCTGGGTAAACATTGTGTCCCCCGCCTCCTGTTACCATCCACCTTAGACACACAGTTCGGGACCCCCTACCCGAGATCCGCCGGTTTTGACACCGACAAGCACCCCCGACCCTGCTGAGTTCCTGCAGCTCTACGAGCTGAGCATCGAGGCGGCCAACAGCGATGAGAAGGTTATGGTGAACTGGTTTCCCATGGCCCTCAAGGATGGCGCACGCTCGTGGCTCCTGAACCTGCCTGTGGGATCGATCTCCTCCTTGGACGAAATGCGAGAGTGTTCCGTCGCCAACTTCCAGGGCACCCGCGACCGGCCGCCGGCTGTGGCTGACCTGCGGCGCATCAAGAAGCAGCTAGGGGAGACCTTGCAGAAGTACATCCAACGCTTCAACAGTGTTCGCCTCAAGATCCACAAGGTATCGGACGAGGCCATCATCTCGGCATTCACTGATGGCGTCCGTGACATCAAGATGAAGGAGAATCTCGCCATACACGAGGACCTGTGCATGGCTCTGGAGATGTTCAGCATGGCAACCAAGTGCGCGAGAGCTGAGGAGGGTCGCCTCTCCCTCCTGGAGCTCCCGGTGACTGACCTAGAAGACAAGAAGGCCAAAGCCAAGGACGTGAAGCGCAAGGGGACAGCCGTGCTCGCTGCTGAACCAGAGATGAAGCGCGGCTGTGATCACCCAGAGTCATCCAAGGGCAGCCGCCCATTCTGCGTCTTCCACAACGTGTATAAGCACAACACCAACGACTGTCAGGAGCTCAGGGCCATCCACGATGGGTGCCTTGGTCGTCGCCCTGAGCGCAACGATCGAGGCTACGGCCGCAGAGGAGGCCGAAGTGGAGGACGCTGGGACGACCGCGGCCCCCGCCAAGAGTGGCGCGACCAGCCTCGTGAGGAACGCTGGCAGGGCCAGCCTGGCAAGGGCCCCTGGAGGGACCAACCTCGTGAGGATCGTCCTCAGGGCAACGCTGGCCTCCCTCCGCTGCCACCACCACCAAGAGGGAACGACGACCACCACCAGGATGAGGGGGCTGGGGGCTTCCAAGAGCCACGTGCCATCGCCTGCATCCTGGGCGGCGCTCAGGCCCCTGCCTCTCATCGCATCTTCAAGCAGTTTGCCCGTGAGGTGAACGCGGCCCTCCCCAAGCTCGAGGCTACGCGTCTACTCAGGTGGTTCAAGTACACCATCACCTTCAGCTCGTCTGACCAGCTCAAGTGCGTGGCAACTGTCGGTGCCCTCCCAATGCTCTGCTCGCCCGTCATCAGCAACGTCCTGGTCACCAAGACACTCATCGATGGCGGTGCGGGGTTCAATGTCCTTTCCATCGAGACGTTCAACCGCCTCCAAGTGCCCTATGACCAACTGCAGCCCACCAAGCCTTTCTCAGGAGTGACGGGCGGCTCCACCACCCCGATAGGGCAGATCCGCCTCCCTGTCACCTTCGGCAAGCACGACAACTACCGCACAGAGCTCGTCGACTTCGACGTCACCCACATCTGCCTTCCATACAACGCCATCCTTGGGTATCCGGCCCTGGCCAAGTTCATGGCAGTGACTCATCATGGTTACAATGTCCTCAAGATGCCAGGGAACCGTGACGTCATCACGGTCACCTGCGAGGAGAAGGACGCAGTGTGCGCTCTCGAGCGCGCCTACCATGCTACGACAGTCAAGAACACAGAGGACGAAGGCACCATCTGTCCTCCTGAGGCTGTCCCCAATAAGAAGAAGCAGGTGCTTCGCCAAGAACCTCATGAGAGTGGGGTGTCCAGCGGCACCACCTCAGGACTTGCGCCCACCGACGGGGCGCCTCCCTCCCTCACATAGGAAGGCTTGCCTGGCGCCCCTCTCAGGCTGGGCTCGGGGGCTCTCCTCTAGAGGGCCTCGTACCTAGCCAACGTCATGAGGGAGGCGCTCGGGCACCACATGGAGGCGAGCTTCAGCGCGCGCTTCCGCCAGGAGGGCACAAGGCACGAGGTGCCAGGTGCTCAGGAGTTCATCACCAATGCAACCGAGGAGCTTCCAGAGGCGAGATCCATGCACGGCGACCGCCACCCACCACCCGGCGCGGCTCCTTGTCCCGGCGAGGACAGCGAGCTACGCGCCTGCGTCAACATCCCAGGGCTCAACAGGGCCGCATCTCAGGAGTGTTTCTGACCATCACACGTTGGCCGGTGCGAGGGCCCCCCTCACAGCTACGTTCGCATGCCTTTCGGCTTGCTGAGCAGGGCTGTCGTGCATCAGCATCACATGCGGAGCATCCTGGCGGCTCAGGAGGCCAGGCACCAGGTGGTCCTGATGGAAATGGCGACGGTTCTTCACGAGCCCCACGGGCCTCCAGAGCCTCCCGAGGTTCAGGGCCTGGGCATCTCATGAGGAGTGACTTCTTCAGCACGCGTCTTCGGCTACTCCAACACTTCTTCAGCAATGTGCCAGGTGATATCTTTTCGTTTGTTCAGTTGGGGGCGCCCCTCGGGCTGCATTATCCCCAGATCGCATGGGCCCGTCCCTGCGGCATGTATCCTTCTTGTGTCTTTTGATTTGTTCAGTTGGGGGCGCCCCTCGGGCTGCATTATCCCCAGATCGCATGGGCCCGTCCCTGCGGCATGTATCCTTCTTGCGTCTTTTGATTTGTTCAGTTGGGGGCGCCCCTCGGGCTGCATTATCCCCAGATCGCATGGGCCCGTCCCTGCGGCATGTATCCTTCTTGCGTCTTTTGATTTGTTCAGTTGGGGGCGCCCCTCGGGCTACATCATCCCCAAGCCGCATGGGTCCGTCCCAGTGGCATGCATCCGTTTTGAATCTATCAGAACTAGCTCTACTCTATCCATGAGATGATTTATATTATCACCCACGTGCCTGGAGTTTATCGCCCTTCGCGGCCTCCCACGTTGCTGGTCGGCCTCTTGCCCATCCCGCAACGGGGGCTACACATGCTGGCATGGCACATGTGCTCGGGTTCGTCCCTGCAATGCTGACAAATCTGAGAGATCGAGCTCTGGCTCGCCGCCTGCCCTGCACACGTCACCTCACCAGATCCTCAGTGCCTTCATCTTCTTGCGGAAAGATCAGTGGCAGGACAGCAAGCGCCCTTACGAGTTATGCTCTCCTCTCGGACTAACACGCAGGAATGCCTGGAGTTTGGCTATAGAAGGCCCTGTCGGCCGCCCCTTTTCACATAATTTTCTTGCACGTTAAGGTGGGCTCCTGAGCACCGCGCCTCAGGAGCTCCTACTGGCTCTCCAGCCCTCACCCCCTGGCCTTGACCACGACATCGCGACCTGGCATACCAGCGGCGGCTGAGCCTCGCTCGAGGGTCGAGACCCGGGGACATAGAGCACGCAGATGAGCAGAGAAAGGGGAGGCCGGCGTGAGCCCTACCTGGAAGCATCACCGCTAAGCCACAATCGGCCGTTGCACAAAGGAACCACCTCAGGCTTACTAAGATAAGTCACCCATGCATGTCAGCATGAACTTCACCGTCTGATGTTTTCGACTCTCATAATCTCGCTCCGGCAATGCCACTTCCCTTTCGGCCTCCAGGGAGCTGCTTTCACACCAAAGGGGACCTCTTGAGCATCGCGCCTCAGGAGCTCTTACCGGACCTCGGGCCGCTCACCTCCTGGCCTTGATCACGGCATCGCGACCTGGCATACCAGCGACGACCTAAGCCTGCCTAGGGACTGGGACCTGCTGGCGTAGAGCACTAAGCTACCGCAAGAACGAAAAGGGGGAGCAATGCCGAGGCAAGACACACGGCTGCAACCTTATACTAGGAGCAATAAACATCGGAGAAAAAGCATTACAGTTTTTTACATACCCGCACGGGGTTTGTCTCGATTCCGCGCAGGGAAACAAAAGAAGGAAGCTTCAAGGGACCCTGGCTACTGGGCATCACCGACGACGCCGAGTGGACGCCGCTGCCGCGCTCCGGGCACG
Source organism: Aegilops tauschii subsp. strangulata (assembly GCF_002575655.3). Lineage (NCBI taxonomy): Eukaryota > Viridiplantae > Streptophyta > Magnoliopsida > Poales > Poaceae > Aegilops > Aegilops tauschii. The sequence continues at coordinate 201,597,312 of NC_053035.3, read as the reverse complement.
GCGAGAGCTCGGTGGCACGTAGCTGTCATCACTCGACTCCGGAGATTCGCTAGGCTCGGGAGAGTCGCTGGACTCCCAGGAGGCGGGCTCGACGCCCGTAGCCGCGCCATGGAGTCTGCTTCCCCCGGGGCAGCAATCTAGACGACGGCCCTCCTCGTCGAAGACCTTGAAGAACAATGTGGAGGCACCGTCGTACTCGAAGTAGATGGCGAGGGCCCCTTCTAGACGACAGGCGCAGGCGACCTCACCCCATCCGCGGGTCATGAAGATGCCGCCCGAGGGAACGACCTCGACCTCCGCTCCTATGGCCAGGCTGCAGCACCTAGCGTGTTGCAGCCACAGCTCGAGTGGCCCCCTCGGGGGCATCTCCTCGGCGAAGAACCTTGGGAGCCGACTCCACGTGCGCGGCGGCATCGCCGCCCACACGACGAACTCACACAAGCTGCCCCGGCGTGAGTTCACAGGCCAGCTGGCCGCATATGACTTCAGCCTGTCCACCGCGACCCCGAACCGCGCGGCGTTGGGCGCTGCCGCCCTGTGAGCGGGCATATAGGGGAAGCAGGAAGTCAGGAGGAGGTCGCTCATACAAAGGTCACGTCACCACCTGTCCTACGCCGGCGTCGTGAGGACAGCTAAACCTCTTCTTCGGCGGAAGTGGTCCAGGCTCCTCCCGAGGGGCTTTACCCTTCTCCACCGCGGAGAATCTCCTGATCGGCGCCATGAGAACTTTAGCGAGGTGGCTGGGCGAAGAAGAATAATAAGGAGCGGGCAGCAAGAAGATGGAGATGAGAAAAGGGGCTCTGCCCTTCTCCTCATTTATATCCGGAGGGAGGCCAACCGCCGGCCTCCACGACCCCGCGCAATGATGGTTTTTCCTCTGCATGCAGCAAAGTCTCATCAAGTCGAGCGGTTATCGAGGCAACATGGGGAAGCGGAGGCACCCACGTCCCATCAGTCGCCATGCGTCCACCGAGGCCGCAGGCGGTTAGGGCCCGCGGCGCTCCGCACTTGCCCTTTGGCTTCCCCTCGAAGCCAAGTCCGAGCGCGCCTTGGGCCCGGGGGCTACTGTCAGCATTCTGGGAATGGGGGTACCCAGACTTGCCTGCCTACGGCCCACGGCATGGCTCGATCAAGGGCCTGGTATGGCCCAGCTTCAACATAAACAACCTAAGACCCTCACGAGGGGCCAAGACTCGCGAGGCGGACCACACCAAAGACCTCCATGAGGAGCAGTCTCCCCAGGCTGGCTCCTGAGGAGCCGAGATTTCTATGCAAGGCTCACCTCGTGAGGTCTAGATGACGTGAGCCATGACGACCAAGGCCAGGCGGGCGCTAGCGGGGGCAATGTACCAGTTTCCTCTTCGGTGCTAAAGAGGGAAGCGCAGGCACGGAGTCCCGAAAAATCAGCCAAAGGTTTTCATTCCCGTGCAATAAGACCAAGACCGCCAGGACGGCAGGACGGAGGTCATCGCCGAGCCCACGTGACGTCACGACTAGAGGCCTTTGCAGGCAAAGACTACTTTTGTCAGGATAAGATGTACTGGATGTCTCCCTTAGAATTTGGCCGTTGTGGGATCCCTTCCCGCCTTCATTTGGGAAGAGGACCAAGGCCACTATAAATAGGACCTAGCCACCACCATAGAAGAGGAGGGATCATTCAGATCATCCTCTCCCCCACGAGCTCACTTGAGCCCAAGAACACTCCTCCTCCTGAGGTTGTTCTCCCACTGTACTAGTTCATCACCAGCCCCTCGAGGCCAATCCACTACAAAGCAGGAGTAGGGTTTTACACCGCAAGGTGGCCCGAACCTAGGGAAACTACTGTGTCCCTTTTCCATTCAGTTCGTCGAGCTAGGCAGTGAGATTAGCGAGTAGGCAGACTGGGGAGGATGAGTTCTTCGCACGCACCCTAGAGTTCGAACCTCTCAAGGGTCTGCGGAACCCGAAATCCAACAGATTCTGTTCTCTGGGGGCTGCGGACTATGCCTAATTGGACTACTGGATACACACCTTTCTTCATGGTGTACGGCGCAGAGGCTGTTTTGCCATGCGATATTATTCATGACTCACCTCGAGTGCGCATGTACGAAGAGCAAGAAGCCGAGCTCGATCGGCAGGATGACCTAGACGGCCTTGAAGAAGAGCGTGATTTTGCAAAGGCCCGTTCCACATTCTATCAGCAACAGGCCAGGCGATACCAAAGCAGGGAAGTGTGGGCCAAGACATACAATGTCGGCGATCTTGTCTTACGTCTCCTAGAGAAGAAGAAGGACAAGCTGAAACCAAAATGGGAGGGCCCCTTCATCATAGATGAAGTTCTCACAGGGGGAGCCTATCACCTTCGTAATGCATCGGATAATCGCCTTGAGCCGAATCCATGGAATGCTGCTTGGCTTCGATGGTTCTACGCATAACCCGACCGCCTCCTTTATGTTTCTAGGCTCCTTTTTCTTTCTCCTTTTCTTTCTTTCCCTTATTTTTTATTTTTCCTCTTTTTATATCCCATTGTATGTTCGGATCTACCGAACTATTAGGGGTACACATCTTTAAATGTATATACCCCGTTATAACTGGGGGCTTCGTTGAACGAAGTTTCTATTAAAAGCTTGTTGCTTTCATTGCTTATGTCGTTCGCTATATACAATTTTTTTTCATTATATGCACCTCTATGACTTACGTTTTTGCCAAGCTGGGTTGCCTCGCTCCTGTGTTTATACCCTGCGTTCCTGATTTTTCGGCTAGGGTGTAAAGGGAGCACCTCTGTGATTGTTACAACCGGGTAATCCGGACCTGTACCTCAGACAGGTGAAGCCGAAAGCTAGCGCTCTTAAGAGAATAATTGGCCGGCAAGCAACGACAGATTGTTTACATTCCTGTAACTCTTTGAAACAATATGGGACAGGCTACCCGTAATTCGGATCAAAGCCTAGGCACGCGTAATTAGGCATGCCACCCAAGGAAAGGAACCCTTAACGAAACTATTATCCTTGGAAAATGTTTCTTACGTTAAATAAGTAATATAACATAAGTCCCTGGACTAACTTTTTGTCTGTTCGAGCAATATGACTGGGTTGCTTGGTTTCTGGACATAATGAATGTTTCTTACATTCCTAAAATGGTATCCGAAAACACTCCACCTTCTGGGTTCAGGGGTCGAAGCCGAAAGTCTGTGATGACAAATTTTCACATGTTCGGTGGGAGGTAAAGAGTAAAACTACATTGGTACGTCGAGGCGAAAATCTACTCTTTCTCTATATCATCTATAAAATTGTCTAAACTACAGTCTTCTTGAGACTACTTCGCAGCTATCATCACTTGGTTTTACACCAAGTTCACGGGAATGTCCTTTCCGTCAGGCCCCCGAGGTCCAACTCGGGCCATATGATTCGCGTCGAGTCCGGTGTAGCACATTTTTACCATCGCCCACGCTTCTCGCGTGCCTTCCCGGCATGCGGATGCCTTCCATAGCTCAAAATGGTGCTGGGCACCTTTGAACAGGTTCACCAACCCCTCCATGCTTTCCGACAGAGCATCGGATGGCCAGAAAGCCTTCGCCATATTTCTCACAGCTTTCCGGGCTCGTTCATGGATCGCAGATAGTTCCTTAAGCACGTCGCCACAAATCCGGCTACTTCCTCTTCAGGTCGACCGGTTAGTAGACCTGCAATAACATATTTATGACAACCCAAACTATGGGATATTACAACCTTTAGATAGTTCAAAAGGTCATACCGAATATGCCGCCTTTCAACTTCTTATTTTCTTGCTGCATGGCCGATAACTGAGCCTTTAAGCTCTTTATCTCTTCAGCTTGCTTATCCTTTTCCTCCTCAAGCTTGTTCTTCTGATCAGTGGTCATTGTGGCCTTTTTCATCTCCGCAAGCTCTGTGGTGACGACATTCAGCTTTGTCTGGTTTGTCTTCAAACCTGGGACAGCGTGTTGCTCTTCTCCTAGAGAACCTACAAGTTGTAACGGTCCTTAAATCGGTTGGCCTAACCGCTTTAAGTCTCGGGGGCTACTGGCATATATCTATTTGCACAAATTATTACCTGCATATCCTTTGAAAACAGTTGAGTAACTCCAGCAAGTCCGTCTCGGGCAGCTCGGATATAAGCATCCACGGAGCTGAGTGCGGTAAACTCCTGTTCAGAGAAATCTGGAGCGTGCATGGCCTCTTTCAGTCAACGATGATTCATCATGCTCTCTACCTCAGAATTCATGACGGATACGTCATCTGAATCCTCTTGAGGAGGCGGGTCCAACACTGTATCAGCCCTCGTCCTAGTTGACGAGTCTGGTGCCGAATTAGCCGACATTCGGCTAGTAGGGCGTTTTCCCACGGTTTGCCGCGTTCTCCTCCTGAAATAGGTAGAAGAGAAATTTACCAATCTGATCTCATGCTTGGGCATATATCAAAGGACATACCTCCTTGAGGAAGGAGAAGGCTCGACAGCGCTCCTAGTTTCTTTTCATTTTGAGCGATGCCCTACATAGGGGCCGCTCTCGAGGGAGTGTGGCTTACTGAGCGCCGATCCTATAAAATACAGTTTAGTGCAATTGATAAGGTGCAAGCCGGGGTTTGTTTTTGAGCAAGCTATTTGAATACTTACAATGGAGAAGGAGTAAGTGCAATTGATAATAGCCACGTCCAAGCCGTCAAGGCTTGCCTGATAAAATACTCCATCATCGAACTCTATATATATATCCGGGTCCTCGCAGAAGCCAGGATCTTCGTTGCAACTGTGATCCTCTGGCTGTGGGGCAGGACAATGAACGTCCTCGATCATCTTCCTCCATGACTGTTTTCAAGACAACAAAGAACAATTTGATTAGCGTGCCTCGATGGCAAGGTACAACAGCACATAATCAAAATCTTACCCATTCAATGGGGTTGTACATGGAAAAGGCTTCTCGGTAGTTTAAGCGGAGGAAGTCTTCTTTTTTACCCATGTATAGATCGGGTAGGATCATGGCCAGTTCGGCTGGGGTGTCCAGACCCTTGCGTCTGTAACAAGATGTGTCGTCTTCTCCGTTGTAACACCATAAAGGAGTTACTCTGGACTGAAGGGGTTGAATGCATCGTTTTATTGTGATGGCCATGACTTCGATTATCGAGAGCTCGGTATGAGCTAGTAATCTGACCTTACCGACCAACCTCTTTACTTCCACACTGTCTTCCTCCTTGGGACTCCGGGGGCGCCAGTTGAGGCGTTTCTTCAAAGGAGCACTAGAGAATTCTGGGAGGCCGCACCGAACTAGGTCCGAAAGTGGGACGTCATCAATATAAAACCACTCCGAAGACCATTCTTGGGAAACCTCTTTGGGAGTTCTGATTGGGTAGCCTGATCCGGCTATGCGCCATACTTCGGTGCCGCCCACTTCTAATATGTAGCCCCTCGATGGCGAGGGACGAGGCAAAAGAACTTTCTCCATAGTTCAAAATGAGCCTCGCAGGCCAGAACAGTTTGCAGAGCGCGACGAAGCCTGAGATGTGTAGAATCAAACCTGGGGTGAGGTTATGCAGCTGGATCCCATAAAACTCCAACAAACCCGTGAGAAAGGGATGGATCAAAAATCCTAAGCCCCGCAAGAGAAACGAATGAAGCACACCCTCTCCTCCTTATTGGGGTTGGGGAAATTTTCTGCTAATACGTCGTTGCCAATCGAAGCCAATCCCACTCGCGCAGAGACTAGATCTGCGAGGGGGAGATATCCCTGCGTCTAGAGACGACTCAGATGAACATGAGATACTAGCAGCTCTGCCAATCACCCTCTGGAGGGCCATGAGGGCGCAAAGAAGAGCCAGGGGCGCTGGCCATGTTTTGGAGTTTTGTGGCCGGTCCTGATGTTCTCTGCGCGATGTGGATTGCATTCAGGGGATCTAGCCTCTTTATATAGGCGTTTTCCTTGTATGGTTAGGGGTGTATTTGTAAAAAAATTGTGGACCGTTCGCATTCTCCCGGTGCATGGAAATCGAGGCAATGACGGGGAAGGAGTCATAAAGGAAAAATATGAAGGTTGAAGCCGGACTGTCATCCGTCCGAAGTATGATGAAGAACCTACCTTGCAAAGCCGAAGACACAAAGCCGGATACTTCATCGTCATTGAAGGCGAGTTTGGGGGCTACTGAGGGAGTCCTGGATCAGGGAGTCCTTGGGTGTCTGGACTATTCGACATGGGCCAGACTGATGGGCCGAGAAGATAGAAGCAGAAGGCTTTCACCCGTGTCCGGGTAGGACTCCTATGTGCATAGACGGCAAGTTTAATGTCCGGATGTACTATTTCCTTCCTCTGCAAACCAAATCTGTACAGCCCTAGGCCCCTCCGTTGTGTATATAAACCGGAGGGTTTAGTCCGTGGAGGCTATCAGAATTCTCATAGGCTAGACAACTAGGGTTTAGCCATTATGATCTCGAGGTAGATCAACTCTTGTAACCCCAATACTCATCAAATACAATCAAGCAGGACGTAGGGTTCTACCTCCATTAAGAGGGCCCGAACCTGGGTAAACATTGTGTCCCACTTGTCCCTTGTTACCATCAATCCTTAGACACACAATTCAGGACCCCCTACTCGAGATCTACCTGTTTGACATCGACAACATGCATGAACCTTTTGTTAGTCAAATTTATGGTCAAAATTTGGCACAGATTAAGATGGGGAGCAATAAGCCAGGACGGAGGTAGACTGGTCCATCACCATCGTGTTTTGTGTCTAATTTTGACTTCAGTGACCCAACCTACATGGAGGGAGTACTGTATATATTGGCACGACAACCAAACTTATATATTCAAAACTGAGCGTTACTACATGTCACGAGTTCAATACGAGAAAGTGGAACAAGTACAGCATGCCTGTGTCGTTCGCGTCGCACCCCCACACCATCTGTCTGGCACGCCGCTCAAGCTATGGAACGCTTGTTGTCTTAGCATTTTCACTGCCAGGTGGGGCCGCAGTTGAGCAAACCGACTATCGGCAAAAACCCACCCCGCCCACCGCGCGTCGGCTGAGTTAGAATTAGAAGAGAGAAATGAGGGAGAAGAGCTAGCTGTAGCACAGACACTGTTGTCAGATGGGACTCGTGTTGATAGAATAGGAGTACTGAGTACTCGAACCTCTTTTTTAGGGAAAAAGTAGTCATACGTCTAGTACCACTAGTTGGGTGTGTGCGACCTATAACTGTCATCACTTTAGTCTCCTTTTCGAACCACATCTACGCTTCATAGTACATATTTTTTCACGCATTTATCCTCCTATATGTACTCCTAGGCTATTTCCACGTGCTCCGTTTCGCTGACATGTGGGACATAGAGCATCTGGGTCATAGTGCATGCACGACTCGGAGCATATGCAACCATGCCGACGTACTTTACATTTCAGACCTCACAAAATTACATGCAAACCCCCCTAGAAGAATAAATAAATAAATGAATTACTACATGCAAACCGGATTATTTTCATAGAAACCGGAGCACGTTCATTAAATTTTGGACATAACACATTTATAAAAAACAACCGGACCTAAACCAGTCTAAGGGCCTCTTTGATTCGCAGGATACTGAAAACACAGGAATGGGGAAAGTATGATGGCGATGAACCAAGAGGAGGAGGAAGAGGAAGAGGAGGAGTCCTGTACATGCTAGAGACTGGAATGTAGCACATTGTTTTTATGGCCATATCACCACATTGTTTTCTATGGCCTTTCGCCTGCTGGTTCACTGGACTGCCGTGGTTCGCACTCCTCCGACGTGAGTAGTAGTACTAGTATATACACTATATATACCACATAATTCTTTGCTCCTTCTTACGTACTTCGGTGACATGTGGGAGAGTCAGCATCCGGGTCGACGTGTTATGCAACAAATTAGAGTGGGGAACGAAAGGGGGGCATCACCCAGGTCGTAGCGCCAGTAATTAATGACTATACTGAGTAGTCATATCACAAGGCCCCGTCTTTCCAGCAGTAATGTGCCGTCAAATCGCACAGCCCTACCTTTCCAGCAGTAAGTTGAATCCTCTACTCCCTCACCCTCCTCGCCTCTCTGTCAAACCACCTACACGAAAATTGTCGCGCGTACTGCCCGGGAAAAGCCCCGCCCTCAACTTTTAACTACTCATAGTATAATTTTGTATCGATTAATTACGCCATGGAGCAGAAAACCAAAATAAAAAGGTGGTACATGTAAACAAATACAGTTCAAGCTCTAGCTAGTGATTGGGAATGTAAACCGTGCATGTGTTTGTACGTATAGGTTACTTCAAAGTACTGAGTCCATTGATGCAATGTGGTCGAACTATACCATCGATATCTCAAAGCCGAAATAGTTCAAGCTTGTTCGATCTATATAAATAATAGTATTGTATGTTTATTCACCCGTGGGGTTGTTCAATGAATGGAGGGCCGGGGAGCACAAGTGAACAATACTACTAGTAGTAAGTAGGAGTCGTACTGTTAGTCACGTTAAAATAGAGAGTTTCTTTTCTTTAACACCACGTACACAAATTGAAACGCTTGTTGTGGAGAGAAAAAGATAATCAGTCCACTATATATATAGGCAAGGGCCTGAGCGCTTGCTTTACTAGGGTTGCTCTCTTCATTCTCTCATCCTCTCCAGATCTAAACAAGACAGCGGTAGTGACATTTTCTCTCTACTCACTGCTGGTCACAAATCCGGCCGGAACCCTTCGGCCAGTGTATGTAGAGGACTAGGTGCATCGTTCACGCGGTCATCGGCGGCGAGGGAGGAAACACATAGCTGTCGGCGGGTCTCGATCCTCTGCCCGTGCCGTTCTCTCCAACACAGCGCCGGCTCGGGAGGTCCTCCGACCCTTCTTCCTCCCCGCTATATTATGCGCAGATCTGACCTGCCGCCGCCGACATCCCTACGACCCTCAGGTATAACTTCCTTCAAAAGCGGCCTTGCTCTACTGCCCCAGCTCCTGACATGTCTACATGTGGATCTTTTTCTACTTCCATCAGCTCTTCCAAAGCCACCTAAATTTTTAGTATTATTGGAGGTAAAGCTACTTCACGCAGTTGAATCTAGGACTTGGTTAAAACAACGAAGAAAGGGGGAAAGTCGTAGCATGAATCTAGGACATGATTCAAAGAGGAAATAACAGGGGGAAGTAGTAGAGACTGGATACCCTACCGGTCTCTTGGTTCAAAAGGGAAATAAAGGGAAAAGGTGGTAGAAACTGTATAAGGAATAGATCTATTGTTGGTTGAAAAAAGGATAGAAAGTGGCGGCTGGTGGACAAGTCAACAGAGTGTGTCCAGGATTAGACTTGCTACCCTCACATAGTAAAAGGTCTCCAGGATTATATTTGCTGCCCTCACGAAGTATGAACAAACTCAGCATCACAACTTTATGCCTCCTTGTAGGTACATTGTGCTGATGCGTCCACTGTCGCATGTCCTTATACCAACTTTTTGATGTTGTTAATGTAAGGGCGCATGTAAAATGAAGCAATCACACTGTTACCATAAGGACATGTCTAACCAGTGTTATTGTTAATCTAATGCCTCCAGTAATATGATGCAATTAAACCGTGTTACAAATGGTACTCCTGTTGTTTTCCCCGGTGTGTTAAGTAAGTTGCTTCTTTACGCTGCTGAGTGTCCTGGTGTCCCCACTGTCCCATGCCCTTAAACAAACTCTTTAGCTGCTGTTGATCTACTGTATCTAGTAAACAAGCAATGCCACCATTAAAGTAATCCCATATTTGACGAATGTCATTGTTGATCGTAATGCTTCCAGTAACATGAAGCAATGCTACCTTTTTAAAATTTCTACTGTCCTTGTGTCATTGCCATAAACATAATCAAGATGCTTCTTTTCATTTCTATATGTTTCGTATCTTGTTATTGACCAAAGCTGTTTTCTTTCTGTCTTTTTGTGCGGATAGGGATATCCATTTCACCTCGTTGCTATTGTGACCTTTTGGTGAACTGCACAAAACACTTTTTTTTGAATGACTGTCTTGTGTAGTTCAACTAAAATGTCACGTGGGCAACGTTTCTCAATTTTGGTGGAACTACACAAAATGTGATCGGAGTTTCCAAAATCTCCCTCAAACTCTGCTGGTAATCTCGTGCAACATTTTATTAGCCTTTGCAAGATGAGCCGTCACTGTCACCACAATGGCACTTTATTTTAGTGGAACTGCACAAAAGGATAAGCAAATTATAGTTGCACCTTACATGAGTTGGACAGCCAACCTTAACGTTGCTCAATTTCAGTGCAACTACTAAAGAAGAACCTGCTAGCTCAATGAGAGCAACTACTTCTTGCTAGCTGAATGATGCAATCTTCACTTCATTTCATGTGAACTTCACAAAAAGTCGCATGAATTGAATCATGTAGCTGCAGGTTGACCTCATCGAGTTGTGGCGGCGCAGGGGGCCCTCTCTCAGTTATGGTTCCCATGACCAGTTATGTTCCTTTTGCTTGATTTTGACTCTGCATCCAGCTAGTGATCTTGTGCTACTATTTTGGCACTGCTACTGCCACTGATAAAATGAAGTAATAATACATTTAAAATAGAGCTACTGTCTTAGCTGCCATTTCATTTCCAATGTAGATAATTTGAAGAAGGCCTATCCAGCAGAATGAAGTCCATGTGCACTACATCAATCACATAGCTGCACTAAACCAGTTGAGTCCATCAGGCCTACTATTGAGGTGTCACGGGCCCCCTCTCTAACTGGCGGGCGCCATAATTTTAGTTGAACTGCACAAAAAAGTGATTGAAATGAGTCGATGCTCCTCCTTCTACTACCACACTGAGGTGTTAATGAATGTTAATGAATCGCTTTCATGGCAAGATATGGGGACATGAAGAATAACTTGATCTCCCAAAGCCATCTCACACAGGTCAGTACTATCCTTTATCAACATTATTGTGCTTTGTCATACTGTGCTAACGTTGTATTTTTTAAATAAAGCTATTCTATCACAATCTTTTCTCATTTTGGAAATAATGTTTGCTTCAACTAGTGCCACTATTATAGTAATCATGCTCTTTCTTATCTGTGCAAACAGGAATACTCAACTACAAATGTTGTGATGGTCAAGAGCATTCGCCATGTTCTTGGGTTGTATGGCACGGCTAGCCAAGATGGATTTAATCCCGACATTCACTTTATCAAAAGGCTCTAATGGGTTGGTTTTGAATCTTGCAAACTAGGAATCAATGAGATGTGTAGGCATCTTTGTTGTACTTATTATTTGAATCTTATTTGTTGGTTCTGAATCTTGCAAGCTGGGAATCAATGAGATGTGTAGGCATCTTTGTTGTACTTATTATTTGAATCTTATTTGTTGGTTCTGAATCTTGCAAGTTGGGAAACACGGCATGATGATGCAGAGGACAGCGACCATAACAAATTGTTCAAACTTGGTAGTATTGTCTGTGTGAAAGTGCGGCCAATGTGTTGATCGTGTGCGTCCTGAGAATAATAATTCTAACTGTTGTGCATTTTGATCTTGTGGCACTGATAGAATGAGCCAATGCTTTGCTTGTATTAAGAATAAATTTTAATTAAAGATAATTAAATTTAAGTAAAGTGACCACTAACACTTGTTATACAGTACCAATACAGACCCGCTTGTGTACCGACGTGTGGCTGGAATAGGTTCTTAACGGAGGCATTTGAATGCGTCGATGGTGCATGTTCTGCCGGGCATGCAACGAGCGAGGGAGGGGTAGTAACTTTGTCGCATGTACACACTCAGTTTACTGTTGAATCCAGTTCCCCAAGAGCTGAAAAACGAACTTCTGGCACCGCCTACCCCCTCGTTCACTTGAAGAGACTCCAATGGCGATCCGGGGGATGAACCTGCTGGATATGGACTTCACCCAGGAGTTCACCTTTGAGTCCGCCGTTCAGACCCATGGCAGCACCAAGTTGAATATGATGTACACCAACGATCCGGACTCGGTGAAGCTCTGCCTCGCCGAGTTCAATTTGTACCTACAGGAGGAGAAAGCACAAGGTCGCGGGACTAGACTTTGTGCCCATCCATTCATCTCCTGACAGGGACCAGCGGATCGCCGTCGCCCAGGTATGCGTGCAGGACGAGGTTCTCGTCTACCACTGCTGTAGGGCCATCAGAGGTTCTGGAGCATTCGCCTGTTTCATCGGCAGCGCCGACTGCACCTTCGCTACGGTGGAGAGAAGGAAGAACGCGGCAATTCGTCCATCTGGTGCAGCAAGCTTTTCGACATCCAGAAGCAATACAAGATCATCGGCAACGGGCAGGAGAAGGACTCCGTGGTTGACCTCGTCGAGACCATCATCGACCCCTGCTACACCAACATGAAAGAAGACGACGTTACCAAGGACCTGAACACGTCGGAGGTACCTCTGAATCTAGCCTACATAACCTACGCGACCCAGGACGCATACACATGCTACGACATGTACATGCGGATCTTGGACATGTGGGCGTGTCTGCTTTCCATAACCGACGAGTGCACGGACAGCCACAACGTCATGGTCAAGCGTGCCAGGAAGGTCCAGATGATGTACTTTATCTGTTTAAGAACCTTTATCATCTGAGTGTTTCATGCATTAGCCTATGTGTCGTAATTATCTGTTTGCGAAATATTTCGTCTAAGAACCCATTAACATGTTTTCATTTTTAGTGGCTATTTGCTTATGTATGTAACTAGTTTACTGGGTTGCCGTGCTTCGAATCTCCTTCCTCCCAACATATTCCCCTTCTCAGGTGGACCCAGCAGGTCTTGTACACAGACATCTGGGACCAACCACCTATCCATTTGTATTTCCTTATTTTGTTCAATCTTTCGTCCTCTTCCTACAGCAGCTGGCGGCACTGCCGCGCACGCCTCACTGACCCATCATAGCCTATGGCGCTGGCCAGGCTATCCCTCTACTCCCACACATTCTCCGGCGGCGGCAGCTCCACCGGCCCACCCTACACCCAAACAAGTCAACCCTCGTACTCCCCTCCGCCTGCGTCTTCCCTCGCTCCGGTTCGTTCGGTCCGAGGTCTCGACGTCGTCCTCCGCCTTGGTGCTCTCGCCGCGGCGCTGCCGTCTGTCGTTCCCAACATGGTCAGAAAAACAAGAGGAATCAGGATATGACTGTTCTTCGAGAGGCTGACAGTCCCGGGACCACCGGGTCCATGGCCTAGGTTTTGTTGTTTAACATGCACAGCCCACGACATGCAGACACAGTTGATCCAGCTGGTTCAACTTTTTTTTGGGGTCCAGCAGGTATCAAGCGGCCTCTGGGCCTCCCAGCCTAGCTTGTCTATAACATCAGCAGCCCAAGTTATGTTTGTTTTTTTCAAGACAACGCACAACTCAGTTCTATTTTTCTATAAGAATGCAAAACTGAATCTACATTTTCCCTTCTATAATAGTATATATATTTATATTTATATCTTATTGTTTTACATATATATAATAGAAACAACATAAGGTTCCGTTAAACCTGTCGTTCATCCAACCATTGTATAGACCTTCCCACTTCCTTTATTTCTCGTTTTTATTAATCCTATATCTAAATTTCCTCCCACTTTCTTTTTCGATGTAATCTAAGTTTTCTCCCAGTACTTCTCCCTAGAACCAACTCAACTGTCCCACGTCTAGCCTAAAAATAATAATACCCCACGTCCTATTAACTCATCAAATTAAAATGATATTTTATTTCATAAATCAAAGTTCTTACAAAATAATAATAATAATTGTTTATATATAACTTGCAAGTTAACTCCTGGTGATTGCGTACATAAGCCTGCAAAGATTTTACTGACCAATGCAGTAATAGACATGCAATCATGTGTTTATGTTTTTAGAACATTTCTCCGTCCAGCCCAACATGATATTTTCACCTAGCCCAGCAAGTCTGTGGATTTCGAGAAAAATGCAAATGGGCTTTAAATTCTAACATAGAATATAAACGGGTTGCATAGACACTACATCATTGTTTCACCCAGCCCACCAAATGGACTAAAAAACCAGTTGGACTGGCTGACATGTGGGCTAGTATGTCGAAGCCGATGCACTTTCGCAAAAAATAAAAATACAAAGGTCGAATCCTAAGCAAGGCGTTGGATTTACGCCCAATGGCCAGCTTCTTATTCAATCTCTCGTCTTCTTCCCCCAACGCCGTCGGGACCACCTGCTCCAGCCTCCGGCGTCCAGCGGCATTGTTTTGCGCGCCTTGCAGTGAAAGGCTACCCTACCGATGACCAGGCCATCCCTCCACTCCTCCGCACCTCCTGTTATCTCTGTCATGTGTAGGCCCACCCCGCACCCGAACCAGTCAAGTTTCCCACTCCTCTCCGTCTATGACTCCACTGTCGCGTCTTCCCCATCTCCGGGGCGTTCCAGTCTGGGGCCTCGCTGTCGTCCATCGGGCTTGGTGCGCTCTGCATGGTGTGGTGAACGTGGTCAAGAAACGAGAGTCATCGGAAGATAACTGTATGTGGAGAGGCTGATAGTGGGGACGCACCACGCCCATGGACGCCGCATGCAAATGCATCCTTTTTACCGTGAAAAATAATGTTTTCTCCTCCTGACAGCTAGGACCCACCAGCTACATCTTCACACACAAGGAAGTGCATCCTTATTACAGGCAAAAAATGATTCTTCCTCCTGACAGCTAGGATCCACTAGCTATCACTACAAAAAAAGACACATCCGTGACATTTTGGGCCGAACGAAAATTATTTTTGTCATGCTTATGACACTTCTATGATGATAATTGTGACAAAACCCGGTATCATCATAGATGTGGGGGGCTCCTACTTCTATGACAAAAAATCATGAGAGAAAATGGGCTTTTCATCCTGGGCGGGCCGGAGACGCAACCGCATGACATTCTTTGGGCCGTCCATGACGGAAAAAATCATGGTAGAAGCGAGGGCGAGGAAAATATCGCGGAGTTCCCTATTACGGTGGGTGGTCGGGGCCGAGCGATGCATTGTGGTTTGCGCGTTTCTCTCGTGTACGTGTGTTTGTGCGAGGCGTTGGCTAACTGAACCCGAGCGATCGCATGTTACTGAACCCGAGCGATCAATCCCTTGGTTGTTAACTGAACCCGAGCGATTCATTCGCTGCTGACTGAACCCGAGCAATTCCTTCGCTACTGCTGCTAACTGAACCCGAGCGATCAATCACTGATGCTGCTTACTAAAGCCGATCGAGCCCCCATGGGAGACGTAGCCAGCCGGTATTGGGTTGCCTCTCGATGAACAGTGACCGTTGCTACCGTGCGTGTGGTACGTAGAACGAGTCGAGACGTGGTGAGTCCAGCCGGTTGGTTGGCTGTGGATGAACAGTTCCCTGTGGGGGATGGATGAATAGGACCCCATGGTAGTAGGCCGTTGCCCCTGGATGAACAGGACCCGGAGGAGGCCGCCGCACACCAGCCGGTTGGGGTGGATGAACAGGACCCCGTGGAGGCTCTATGAATAGCAGCTGGTGGTGGCTGGATGAACATGAGCCATGGATGAACAGTAGCCCGTGGAGGCTGGAGGAGCTCGATGGTGGATGAACAGTAGCCTGTGGAGGCTGGAGCAAGGCAGTAGATGGTGGATGAACATGACCCCATTTCGACCATAGGCGCTCCAACACAAGTCGGTTTCCTCCGTTTTGCGGTACGCCACATCCCTCCCGATCAACAGGACCCCATTTCGACCATAGGCACTCGAACATGAGTCTGTTTCCTCTGTTTTGCGGTACGCCAGACCCCTCCCCGATGAACAGGATCCCGTTTCGACCATGGCCGGTCGAACAGAAGGTCGTTTCCTCCGTTCTGCGGTACGCCAGACCCTGTTTCAGTTGTTCCGTCCAAGCCTTTTGGCTACCGTTGAACAGGACGCATTCCGACCCAGTCGGTTGCCTCCCGATGAACAGGACGTTATTTCTCCGTTCCGACGCAGCCGGTTCGCTGCTCGATGATCAGGACGCCGTTGCTGCCATCCGTTGCCTCTCCATGTACACAAGCCCTGGCCGTCCGTATATATGCGCGAGTACACGCTTGAGACCCCGCCCGTATGTACATACGTGGCCGTATTTTTTGCCCTGTGGCTGTACGTACGTGTACATGACTTAGACGGGACTGCGTGAACTGCCATGTCGGGTGCTCTACAACAACACGTGCCGCTACTTACTCGGCCACGGTTCATACTTGCAGAGAGACCGATCGACCAGTATGTACGTACACATTCGCGACCAGACAGACAACGCTACGTACGCTTTGACCGGGTGGGTCCCAGCAGTCAGGGAGGATAAGGACGCACTTCCTTGTGTGCGAAGATATAGCTGGTCGGTCCTAGCTGTCAGGGGGAGGAATCATTTTTATTTTGCGAGTAATAAGGAGGCACTTCCTTGTGTTCGAAGATGTAGCTGGTGGTTCCAGCTGTCAGCCTCACCGCCTAAAGTCCTCTTCCGATGGCCGTCCTTCGTTGACCACGTTGACCACGCCACGTCGAGAGCACCAAGGCGGTGGACGACGGCGGGGCCTAGGAAGGGAACGATGCGGAGCCGTGGAAGACACGGCAGTGGATGCCCACGCGGAGGGGAGTATGTGGGTTGACTGCTTCGGCTGCGGTGTGTGGCTGTCGTCGTCGGAGAATAACAGGAAGTGTGGGTGAGTATAGAGGGATGGCATGGCCAGCGGTGAAAGCATAGCCGGACACGGGAGGCAGGAGCAGGCGGCACGGCTGGCTCTGGTTTGGGCGGCTGGAGCAAGAAGACCAGAGGTTGAAGAAGCACGACGGCCATTGGATGGACATCGTATGGTCACTGCAGCTAGAATCCTTTATATTGACTAAGTTGACAAAGCCCTTGGTACGCGCCAACTTAGTAGGCCCACAGGTCAGCCTCTGAAACGGTGTGCCCCAGATGTCTCGGGAGGAATCATTTTTTGGGCGGCTGAAGCAAGAATATCCGAGATTGAAGAAGAAGCACAACATCCGTTGGATGGACATCCAACGGCCACTGCTGCTAGAACCATGTGTTGACTATAAGTTGACAAAGCCTTGTGTACACGTCAACTTAGTAGGCCCACAAGTGTCTGCAAGAGAATATATATCCCATTTGCGATTTGTAAGAATGTACAACCCATTTTTGAATTCTAATGGAATTTACTACACCCCATTTATAGTTTGTTAAAAGTATAGCCCATTTTCTAGCTAGGACAACGATTAATAATTTCAACGAACCGCTCAAAATAGAATTCAATAAAATTTCCCACATTTTGATGGGATCCGAAATATTTTTATCCCGAAATTTCTAGTGAGATTAAATATAATTTCAAAATAAATTTGTATTAGGTAAAAATCCAACGAAATATTGCACGCGCAACAAGTAATGAAATTAAAATTTTCAGAATCCAAAAATAATATATTTTTTAAACTAATTACGTGTTTGGTGCATTTTTTATAGTTACTGCCCAGTTTTTATAATTACATCCCATTTATTATTTCTTAAAGCCCATTTTCTTATTAAGCCTAATGCATCCCTCCTAGAAAAGATTTGCAGCCCAGCGGGGCGGAGAATAACAAGTTGACCCGGATATTGTGTACAACTGTCGGCTCAGTTGTATTGCTAATGTTAAAAAAGGCATGTGTAGTATAGTACAACTTTACATGGCTACTCAGCCCACGTTCAGCAATGCCGGAATGGCCCAAACAAGGCTTCTGTACAATTTTTCGAAGTCACTGAGCTCAATTAATAATTTAAGAGAAAAAGTTAGAGTACAGTGGAACCTAATTAAAAGCAGTTACAAGCGAAGAAATAATTCAACGGGTCCCACTTTTGTGTGTGTGTGTGTGTGTGTGTGTGTCGGCGTTTTGGGAACAGGGGTCCCCAGACTTGCCTGCCTGCGGCCCACGGTGTGGCTCTGCGAGCGGGCGCGTACAACCCATCTTCACCAACAAGCACTTAAGACCCTCGTGAGGCGGACGACACAAGACCTCCTCGGGAGCAGCCTCACCAGGCCGGCTCGCGAGGGGCGGAGAGATCAAGGCAAGGCAAACCTCGCGAGGATCTCATGACGTGAGCCATGACGATTGAGACCAGGCGGGCGCCAGGCGGGCGCCAGCGCGCAAAGTGTCCTTGCTTCCACTTTGGTGCTAAGGAGGCAAGCACAGCGAGGAGTTCTGAGGCATCAGGCAAAGGTTTCCATATCGGTGCAATGAGACCAAGACCAGCAGGACGGCAAGACGGAGGTCATCGTGGAGCCCAAGACGGCGTCACCACCAGAGCCTTTGGCAGGCGAAGACTACTTTTGTCAGGATAAGCTGTACTAGCTGTCCCTTTTGAATTGGCCATTGTTGGCTCCCTTCCTGCTCAATATTTGGGAAGAGGACCAGGGCTTCTATCAATAGGGCTAGCCACCACAGTAGGAGGCAACTGAGTCTCAACTCACCTCACCTTGGACTAGATCCAGTTCATCCTCTCATCCACAAGTTCACCAAGAACAAGAACACCTCTCCTCAGGAGGCTGTTCTTCCCCTTGTACTGTTCATCCTCAGCCCAAGAGGCAATCCACCACCACCACACTGGAGTAGTGTATTACACCACAACGGTGGCCCGAACCAGTATAAATCTTGTGTCTCGTGTGTTGTGAGTTCGTCCTGCCTAGCCTAGAGATCGCGAAGTGTGTGAGGGCGTGATCGGTGAGGGGGAGATCTTCGCGCGCACCCCAGTGTTCGAACCTTAAGGGTTTTGCCGGAACGCGAAATCCAACATTTGGCGCGCTAGGTAGGGGTGCACCGGAACCTCTCTCCCGCCAGCTGATCCACCGACGCTCCGCGGTTCCGATGTCTGGCGGCCCAAGAACCAACGCCGACCGCTGGGCAGCTTGGCCAGCCCGGGCGGCGTCGTCCACCCAGGAAGATCTCGAACCCGCCCTCCAGGCGGCACGAGCACCACCTAACGCCGCGGGGCGCGGGCAGCGCAGCCAAGCGCCGTCCACCCTTACTCCGCGACAAGCGCGAGCTGCTGCAAGGGCCGCAAGCCACGCCGCGGTGACGGCGCCGCACACCCGGCGGGAGCAGGCGAACATGCGGGATGCGCTCACGGTGGCTCGGGAGCTGCTACGGTGCCGGCTGATGGAGAGCGGCCGAGATGCATTGCTGGAATGCGTCGCCGAGCTACTGGACGCAGCGGCCATGGGAGCGCCGCCCTTCTGCTCCCAGCTCACGTCCCAGGCAGCGGCCGGATCCCACGGCGGGCTTCGCCGCGCCCGCATGCCCCTGAGTGCGCCCGGGGGTCTCATCGACATCAGCGCGACCCACGGCGCCGGCCGCACCATCGCACCCGCACCACCCCCGATGGGTGCGGGCACGAGCATTGCCGCACACGGCCCCAGCGGGGCACCGCCCTACCACCCTCAGGATGGCATGATGGGCCGGGCGACGTGGAGCGTGGGGCACTTCGGCGAGGTCTTCGGGGCAACGGCCTCGGAGGCCTACGTGCCCCGCATGATGAACCAGGAGTACACACCGGGAGATGACCCCGGCTCGTTCCTTGAGCCAGGCTGGGAAGGGGAGGCGCTAGGAGCTGAGGCCTTCCAGGAGTCGCCCGAGAGCCCCACAAACCACGCCGTCGACAACAGCTACCGGGTACCACTAATCTCCCAGGAGCGGGGCTTACGCTAACCATGAATCGCAAGTGAATCAGGTCATAGCACCAGGCGACAGTTCCGGCATGGCGGTACCCGTCCCACCAGGAGAGGCTCTCTGGGGGCTGCGTGGGGGGAGCCAGGAGCAAGGCCCCACCCCGCGTTGCACGGAGCAAGGCGTTACCCGGAGGTAGGCCCTCTGCCGGGGAGGCGCCGGCGAGCCCTCCCCCGGCAGAGGACCCGTGGTCGCCGAGGGCGCTGGCGTCCCCTCTGCCCCCTTTGGTGCCGTCCTGGTTTTCGGTCGTCCCAACGGTGGTAGAGGGTGGAGCAAGGCGGGGCCCTCGTCTGGCGATATGAATTAAGGCTCACGCCTGTGAAGGTCTCCGCTCGTGACACTCTCACGTAATAATGAGTGGGGTTGTACACGCCCCGGAGCCTCAGGAGTGCCGCCCTTGGGCCTCGGGGGCTCCCTCCCACGTCCTAGTGGCAGCACATAGCTCCGCGCTGGTGAGAAGACTCGAAGACAAGAAGACTAACTAGGCGCCGCACGCGGCCATTTGCTTTGGATCTCTTTTCTGTAGCCCTACCTTCTGGATTTGGATTTAAGTTGAATTTGAATTTTCATTGATGCGTGCGGCGGTGTCTTTTCTCGTTCAAGCGATTTCTTGCTATCTGGTTCTTGCCTTAATTCGGAGTTCGCGCCTATTGCTTTCCCCTCGCGAGCAGGGCTGGGCATGGCACGCACGCGCCGCGTGCATGCCCTACCACGGCTGGCACTTTCTCCTCGCGAAGTCCTCTCGGGCGGATCAACAGACGCCTCAGGAGCTTCTGAGGAACTCACAACCTCATGAGTCAGTTCGGAACCTTCCCAGGTCAAGATAAATTACAGCAGCAAACTCGCCACGGGACTCGTGAACGCACGAAGGCACATGTTCAGCTTGGCCCAAAAATAGGGGCAGTAATCTGTTTACATGAGGGGCTTCCCCTCCCAAAATGCTCTTACAACCCCTGGGGCTGCGCCTGGCCTTTTGCGTGCAGGATCAATTAGCAGGGAAACACAGAATCAATTAGACATGTCGCTCGCCGCGTCCCCCGGGTCGCCTTCAGACGCGTCACTGGCGTCGCTGTCACCATCGCTGTCATCACCATCACCTTCAACGGGGCTACCATCACCATCGTCAACCATGTCGCCTTCGTCCGTCGCGACCACCACTGCGTCGTCCTCAGAGGTGAAGGCCCTGACCAGCATGTCCACATTGTCTTCCACCCACCACGCCAGGTCCCCCTGAATGGCCTCCGGAACTGGAGCAATGGCGGGGTCAAAGTTGAAATTGGGATAGGTGTTCTGGAGATAGCTGAAGATGCGGGAGAACACGCGCCCGAGTAGGCTGCGACTCCTCTCTTCAACAAGCTGGCGAGCCCTCTTGGAACGGCTCTCCAGGCACGTCACCACCTCGGTGAAGAAGCGGAGGTGACTGGCGTAGTCGTCCGCGTGGGGATGAGGGGCATTTTCATCGCAGATGTGGCCCAACGCGATGTTGGCCTTGTTCCTGAGGCCCTGGAGCATGGGGGCATGCACGCGTTCGAGTGTCCGCCGCTGAAGCACTTCCTCCCTGTTCTGCCGCGCAATGGACTCGGCATCGGCAACCCGCTGTTGAAGAGGGAGCAGCTGGGCACGGGCGGAGTCCAGCTCAGCCAGCGCCGAGACCAGGGCGGCTACGGCGGCCTCCTCGCGCCGCTCCGCCTCAGCTAACCTGGACTTGAGGGCAGCAGTCCGACCTGCAGCCCCAGCCTCTACGAACTCCAACTTCAGGTCGAGCCTACCCTCAAGATCCGCGCGAGCCTTGGCCACCCGGCGGTTAACCTTCCACTGGACCCGGGCCTCACGCGCACCAACATCATCCTCCACTTGGGCAACTTGGCGCTCCCTCATATCCAACCGCTCGAGCTCGAGGCCGCGCTCCACAGCTTCTAGCGCCAGCGCTTCCTCACGCTTCAGGATCTCTTCCTCCTCGGCAGGCGTCCCCTGCATCAATGCAAGGGCAGCTTGGCGCGCCTCCACTGCTGCTCCAAGGAGGTGCTCCAGGCTTAGATCTCCCACCAGTGTTTCTCCGTGGTCTCGCAGCAGCGGTCAGCTTCCCAGGCTTCTTCCAAGGCTCGGGAGCAGGCCTTGCGCAAGGTCGCGAGGAATGCCTCGTCCTTTGCATTATCAAGCTCACGCTGGTGGCGCCCGAGGTTGATGGCTACCTTCAACTTGTGCTGCTCCTCCAACAACCGAAGACCCTCGGCCACAAGGTGCGCGTCTACGTCCACAGGTTCTTCACCGAGCCAGTTCATCGCGCCCATCGCATCCCGAAAGAGCTCGTGGCGGACGACACTCCGCTCGTGCGCCGATCTAAGCACGCTGCCGACTCCGTCCTCCACCGCAGGGGGCGCGGACGGGGCCCGAAGCGGCTCGCCCCCTTTCAGTAGGGGCTGGGGGCTGGCGCCCGCCCAGCTACTGACCAAGCCTCGTGAGGGCCCCGGATGAGTGGAGACTCGCCGCTTGAAGAGGATCCCAGGATCAAAGCCAACCAGCCGCCGTCGACGATCAAAGGAGGGGCCCTTGGCACACTGGCCGCACTCCAAGCAAGGCCGCAAAAGGGAGACGGTGAAGGCACGAGCTCAAGGCGCCCTGCTGGCAGGCTTGCTCCCCCAGCGGACCCTGCGCCAGGGGCGGCGAGGAGGCTTGGGGCGCTCAAGGCTTGCGGGGAAGACAAAGCGAGGGGAGGATGCCCCTCGGGAGGCCCCGCGGCCTTGGCGGAAGGGACCCTGGGGAACCAATCGTCAGAAAGGGAAGCAGCGCACAATGAATGACAGAGATAAGGTACTTACTCATCGATGGCAATATACTTCCTCCGCTTCAACTGCCCGAAGGCGCCACTGCTGCAGCTTGGGGATCCCTTCCTCTTGCGGAGCTCCTCAAAGTCCATGCGGAGCCGGCCGAAGCATTGGACGTGGCGACCATCACGGGGCGCAACTGGAGAAGCGGCCAAGGAGGCCTCAGGAGCGCCAAGCTGGGGGAAGCTGTTGGGCTCCGCCTCGCGACGACCTGTCGAGGCCTTAGGACCTTTGACCTTAGGAGCAGCGGGCTGCGTCGCCCCTTCAGCTGCCGCCCCTGCATGGGAATCATGGGTTCCCGAGGATGATGCCTCAGGAGCCTTAGGCAGCATCGACACATCGGCACCAGCGCCCCCGGCCTCAGACGGTGCTTGCCCCCCAGCGTCCACTCTTGGGGCAAGATCGGGGCTGGTGGCAAGGAGAGGAACAACGATGATGGGGTTCTCATGGGGCCCCACAAGGCCGACTGGATGCAGCCCCCACTCATCAAAGGAGGGCATGTGCTCCACAAATTGCACCTTGTTCAAGCAGCAGTACAGAAGACAACTCTTCCCTGGCATGTCGTCGGGCAACGGGACGCCCGTCAGGACCTCGAGCACCGTTCGCCGCGCATCAAGGGCGAGCCCGGACTCCTGAAGTCTCATGTGGTCATTGCTGCTGAGCAAGGCCCACATCGGTCGAGAGTGTCGCTGAAGCGGAGTGACTCGGCGCCGGACGAACTCCTTCACCACCATAGGCGCAGTCACGCCGCAGTCTTTCAGCCTCTTCAGCCTGAGCCAGACGGAGACAAGGCGCGGATCGCGAGCCTTTGGTGGCACCAACCGGAGTTGGGAATGGTGGGCGCCGACGGAGAAGAGAGCAGGGGGCTAAACACTCCGACATCAACAAATACCCACCGTGTCCGAAACTCGCTCGTGGATGGCGGAAGCTCAAAGTCAATCCCCACGCCGGCCGTCGCCGCCACGGCCTGGAAGCTCAGGCATCCCGAGCTCTGTCGGGGATCAATCAGACGCAACGAGAAGAAGTGGCGGAGAAGGGCCACGGAAGGAGCAATGCCCACCATGGCCTCGCAAACAAAGGCGAAGACGGCGAGAAGGGTCACGGATTGGGGATCAAGGTGCAACATGTGGATCTGATAATGGGCAAGCACTGCGTTGAAGAAGGAGGAAAAAGGAGGAACCAGGCCAGCCAAGAGGGCGTCGATGAAGAATGGGACCTCGGTGGCCGTCCTGTCGACACGAGCTCGAGACGCAGGCCAGGCCACCGTTATTCCCCACTCATTGAAGCTGGAGGCGAGCATGGGGCGCACCTTGTCCATGGCATCTTGGTTGAGCACCAGCGACCTGCCAACGGCAGGCTCAATGGCCGGACGTAATTTGGCAGAGGACAGGGGCTCCTTCCCTTTCTCCGTTTGATTAGGCGCCATGGCGATGGGAGGACGGAACTCAGATCGGATTGGGAGAAAGGGGCTGAGCTTCGAGGAAGAGGAAGAATTGGGGGAGTGCGCCGCAGTGATGGGGGGGACCGTGTAGACCGCGGTGGCCGCCTAGCCAGGCGGGTATCAAGGCAGCGTGGGGAAGCGGAGACACCCACGTCCAATCAACCGCCACGCGTCGACCAAGGCCACAGGCTATTGGGGCCCGCGGCGC
This sequence comes from Aegilops tauschii subsp. strangulata, assembly GCF_002575655.3. Classification (NCBI taxonomy): domain Eukaryota; kingdom Viridiplantae; phylum Streptophyta; class Magnoliopsida; order Poales; family Poaceae; genus Aegilops; species Aegilops tauschii. The sequence goes on along the minus strand of NC_053035.3, from coordinate 201,573,173 downwards.
TCTGCACTTGCCCTTTGGCTTCGCCTCAAAGCCAAGTCTGAGCGCGCCTTGGGCCCGGGGGCTACTGTCGGTGTTCTGGGAACGGGGGTCCACAGACTTGCCTACCTGCGGCCCACGGCGTGGCTCTGCGAGCGGGCCCATATGGCTCATCTTCACCAACAAGCACTCAAGACCCTCGCGAGGGGCCAAGCCTTGTGAGGTGGACGACACAAGACCTCCTAGGGAGCGGCCTCACTAGGCTGGCTCGCGAGGGGCGGAGAGATCAAGGCAAGGCAAACCTCACGAGGATCTCCTGACGTGAGCCATGACGATCGAGACCAGGCGGGCGCTAGGCGGGCACTAGCACACACAGTGTCCTTGCTTCCACTTTGGTGCTAAGGAGGCAAGCGCGGGCGAGGAGTTCCGAGGCATCAGGCAAAGGTTTCCATATCGGTGCAACGAGACAAAGACCAGCAGGACGGCAAGACGGAGGTAACCGTGGAGCCCAAGACGGCGTCACCACCAGAGCCTTTGGCAGGCGAAGACTACTTTTGTCAGGATAAGCTGTACTAGTTGTCCCCTTTCGAATTGGCTGTTGTTGGCTCCCTTCCCACTCAATATTTGGGAAGAGGACTAGGGCCTCTATAAATAGGGCTAGCCACCACAGTAGGAGGCAACTGAGTCTCAACTCACCTCACCTTGGACTAGATCCAGTTCATCCTCTCACCCACAAGTTCACCAAACATAAGAACACCTCTCCTCAGGAGGCTGTTCTTCCCCTTGTACTGTTCATCCCCAGCCCAAGAGGCAATCCACCACCACCACACTGGAGTAGGGTATTACACCACAATGGTGGCCCGAACCAGTATAAATCTTGTGTCTCATGTGTTGTGAGTTCGTCGTGCCTAGCCTAGAGACCGCGAAGTGTGTGAGGGCATGATCAGTGAGGGGGAGATCTTCGCGCGCACCCCAGTGTTCAAACCTTAAGGGTTTTGTCGGAACCCAAAATCCGACAGTGTGTGTGTGTGAGAGAGAGAGAGAGACCCATCGGCCAATGCTCGTAAATACATCTTTCAGCCATATGCATTGCTGATGCTTAGTAAAAACTTATATAGTTGACACAATCATATAGAACATCATAGCACACTGAACTTGCATACAAAAATTTCACGCAGGCGGTACAATCAGGGTGGAAGCAGTGGATCGCTACGGGTAGGGCTATGTTAAAACCAACGAACTCGTACATAACGGTTCACGTCTTTATCAATGATGGGGAAATATCTTGAATGATGTGCAAAGAAAACAGATAGACAACACAATAAGTTCTACTAGCACAATAAGTTCTAAAAAAAGTTCAGGTACAAAAATAGAACAGGTCACAATCAAATGTACTGTCACATCAGTGCTTCGCACCGATAGATCGGATTTAACTAGTATCTGATAAGATCAGTTGCTACCTCAAATTAGAGCACATCCAGGCAGCCAGCCCTGCCTCTTCTCCCAAAGAAGCAGTGGCCTCCGCCGCGCGATGGAGTAGGCCCTGTGCCATCCATCGTTCCGAGCAACATGGGGAAAGTCTGACGTTGACTCCTGTAATGGACGTCGTCGACAGACCCTAGCACCAGTGGCGGCGGCAGGACTTCGATTGATGGATTAACCACTTCTTCGACATGCACGAACACTCGATATAGGTACATCCCTAACAAGGTCCGCGGCGGCCTTGGTGGCGATGAATAGTACAACCCCGGTTCCTGCACCGTATCTCAACACCAATCACCTTCGGTGTGGTGGACGGCTTCTTCATCCATGCCATAACCATCAGAGCCCAGCTGTCTGGAGGAACAAACATACTTACGAGCTCACCTCCAAGGTCGTTGATAAGCTCATTCATGGACTCGCTGTTCCAAGCACGTCGAGGCATGCTGTGGAAGGTAAGCTTTGTTAAAAACTCAAGCTCAGAGGGCACCGAGCCCCATCTTGTGTGCCACCGATCATAGCTCACCAGCGCGCCATCGCAGAACAAACGCAGGGAAGATTCGAACACATGACTGCAGTGAAAAGTTGTCCGGAACCTGATGAAGAAATCAACCGGTGGCGGACAGACTTCAACGAGCAAGTCGCTTATTTGGATGCCGTGCACAATGCCATGAGCTTTGATAAGGTCGTCCGGCGAGACGGGAGGCCGGTTGCTGTTGATGGTTACCATGAGCACTTTGCCGACAAACTGGTTGTCAAGCGCCGCCATGCCACTGTTGAGCGACAGCACGCAGCGCCCGAAGGCAGGACGGACATCAGGATCTCCGACTCGGAGATCCGCGTTGACCGGCGACATGATAGTGCGCTTGAGTACAGTGAGTACAGGAGGGGGATTTGGAGGAACTACAGTAGGAATCGAGATTCCAGAGGTGGGGGAGGGGCAGGAGATTGGGGATGAAAAGGTAGCACGAGTCTCGAACACGCGCCAATATGCTCTCGTTGCGCAAGCGCACGAAAACGCCAGTGGCACCCACATGTCAACCTAAGAGTCCTTATTATTTCTTATTTTGAGAGCCCGACCTTTTTTTTAGGTTCTTTTGAGAGCCCGGCCTGAGAGTCATAATTGACCTGTTTGGCATTGCGTTACTGCTTGGCCCATATTCAACGACACCTCACTGGCCCAAACAAGTGTACATTATCGAAAAGACACTATGCTCAAATTATAACTTGAAAAAAGGAGATATACTCTGAGCACTTGAGAATGGTGATGCCCTCATTTAGCCCACCAGCAGTTCAAGACAATAAACATTTCGAAACAACGATATATACAACATTCAAACATTGACTAGTGACTACTACTGACATAAACAGGAAGACATGATAGTTCATAAGAAGTCTTGCTACACCACCAAAATGCACCCATCTGCAGCGCTCAAACTCTCGTGATCCAGACAAGAATGACATTCTAAATAGAGGCAACTATTACATAGTAAGAGTGACATAGACGAGGATGACCAAATGACAAGGAATATGCATAACAAAAGAGAGAACTACCCATCCAATTAAAACAAGCAACAAAGACAACAAGTCATTCGAAGAGGGATGATTCAACACCATCATAATTTGCAGCCCCGCTTCAGCGACCAGTGATCCGGAGACACTAGTACTCCACCCTTTCGATGCAACATCCAAATTACCTATCAACCTGAAGGCTTGAACCACATCACTGCCTGTGGGACTTGAGACATCCAAGGATCAAAGTTAATCCAGATGCCTTTTGCATTCTCACCTTCTTTTGGCTGCAGGCTGTATCGTTGAAAATCAGGGGAGTTTGCTCCCGAAGTCCTAGGTCTCGCTGTGTAGACACAGTTTTCCATAGCAAACAGAGCCTCTCTACCATCAAGATCCTTGCCAATGGTGATCTCCTGGTTAATCGGATAATTGAGTCTAAGAAACAGATAGTGTGAACTAAGGCTGTTTACCCGCCTCCAACTGAAAAATCCTGAAGGCCCAAACAAACTGGTATCCTGCTCATAGACGTAACAGCCACTATCGGGATACTCACGTATTTCACGGTGCTTGTACACAGTGGGGTTTTTGCAATATAACTTTTCCGGCTCATGTGTGTGAATGATCATCAGTCTTTTGCCGTCGTCTGATCGAGCGAGGAACCAGTTGTGCTTCCCTATTTTTCGCAAAGGTGGTGTGATTACAAAGGGCAGTAACTATAGGGACACTGCATCATATAAAAAAGGGCAGGCATTGTTAATGTAAGATCAGCATTGTTCAGAGTATGAGTAGGATAATGCAAGAAACAGCATTGATATGTCCCCGTTGGAACTGAGAGGAAAATACAGGGAAATGTATACCGGGTTCAAAAATATAGAAGCGCCATGCATGGTTATACTCATGTTATCTCGCAATCGATTTTTCACAGGAAACTACCATGTCATGCATGTTATGTAATCATGTTCTGTCCTCACAAACAAATTCTTCAAGGAAACTAACAGACCATGCATTGTTATATACTCATGTTCTATGGGCAAAATTTTTGTGAGGATATTATTCTAGCCATTGATTGTTGAAGGGCGAATATAGGTATGTACACATGGTAAGCAGTATTGGATTTCACTACTTCCAAATATAGAGTTCTCCATATGCACATTTACTTCCCTAATGTATGGTTAGATGAAACCAATAGTGTGATGCATGTTTCTACATCATGAAAATGAAGAAACTAACGTGGCCATTGATACCCACTCATATTTAGTATTATATAGATTACTATAAAATAAGGAGAATATCCATATCTTCCTAACCGTTTGATTATTCAGGGGTACAAATTGGCTGTAATGACATGGTCACAATCGCATGAATTAACTCATTCCAAATATAGCTAATTTACGGCATCTCTAATACATTGCCATAGTTCTACTCAAATTCTGCTCAAACAGGGATATGCCAATCATCACAAAAAGTTCAAATAGTGTCATGGCGTTATCATTAACATCAGACAGAAACAACTTACATGCGCCGTCCCAGTAATACGTGCTGCCATCTCCTTTGTCGATCGCGTAGGTGATGCCATTGTGTTCAATGGCATCACAGAAGTGTATATCAGCTTTGACAATCCACTGCGAGGTGAGCTATCTCCAGCTAAAGAAGGCACCAGCAGAAAGATAGGCGAGTCCGCGGTCGAACAAGGCAATTAGCTTGAAGTCTGCGTAGCCCGCATCTCGTGTGGGCACTTGGCAGATTACAATCTTCTGCAAAACAAGGTCCGTCGAACTGACGTGGTAATCTAGATGACTTGGACCGCGATGGTAAGACCCTATATAATCCAACGTAGGAAGGATAATCTCATGGGAGGTGTGGAAGTTCACGAGCACCAAATTTTTCCAGTCTTCTCTGACGTCAGCCATCCAGTGGGAGTTCATGCCGAACCAGTACATACCTGCCAAGAAGTTTCGGGCAATGGTGACCGGGTTGAAGTCAAGGGAAATGATGTACGGCGACCCACTACATACCTGCAAAGAAGTTTCGGCTAATGGACGTCAGATTGAAGTCGAGGGGCATCATGTACGCCTCTGTATCATGGTGAGCAAATCTCGCAAGACTAGATAGCAGCAATCAGGGTCTCTTGAAAAGCTTAGGCCTCGCTTCGACAATGGTCGTGTGCATGTCCCTCGAGCATGCAGCCAGCCGCCCGACGCTCAGCATATCCATACACGAACAACAGAGATCGAGGATGTCACTGGGGAGATTGCTCCAATCGCGGCTCATATGGATGCTGCATGGTTCGCGTTCGGCCATGGTGGAGTTTGGAAGGTGGGGGTTTTTGGGGCTTGATTTATGGGGGAGAAGGCTCTCGGTCTAGAGCGGCTAGCGAGGGAATAGTTGTACTTGGGGAGGCGAGCGAGGTGAGGATACGCGGGTGCCACAGTGAGATGATGAAGAGTGACCTCAGGATCTCCGGCGGGACAGAGATGGAGATGGAGTGGTGCTAGGGGAGAGGGAGACGAGGCGAGGCATGCTATACAGCGGCGGTGACAGTGACTGCACAGTGCACAAGGTGTGGCTGACTTTGGTAACCCGAACACGCCGCCTGGTCTAGTGTCACCTCGGGCGCAGGGTCTTATCACTTCACTATGAGGACCGGATGAATAATATTTTGACCATCAAGTGTACTACTACTAGTAGGAACATACGGAGTAGTACTGTATAGCGGAAAGAGGTCTCCCGTGCTAGCATGCCTCTCGGTTCACTTCATCCTCCAGGTATCATCCATATTGCAAGCAGAACCAAATTCTCGTGCATGCGGAAGCGCAAAGATGGTTTTTTCTTCTTTTTTGAGGATAACCCCATGTTCCTTAACCAGAGAATGTTGTGTCTCCCAGGCACGCGCCAATATCCATCCGAACCAGCTATGACACATTTTTTATATCTGTTTGCATAGGACCCACCTGTCAGGAGGGGTGCAGAAATAAAAAAGGAATCATAAAATGTCTCACCACGGTGATTCGAAAGAGTGACCTCAACTAGCCAGTGGCACATGTAGCACTAGAAGGATGGGCACGTACACGAACATGTACCACTCCTCAGTCTACCCGCATAGCCTTTTCTTTTAGTCTACCTAGCCATCTAATCAACTGCCTGCAGGCCACTTCTCCCATTTACTTCTCCATCGGGAACCGATTTTCCTCGGCTTCTTCACCTCTCCTTCATCTTCATTTGCATCCAAACCCCACTGCATTCACATTGTTTTGACCTCTTCACATACTCCTGGAGTAATTCCAAAGCCCCTTTAAATAATCATCTTCTTCCGTTAGACTAGCCATCTAATCCTAATTCTCCAAACCATAGCCCTCCGGTCCAGCGGTTCCAAATGGCGAAAGAGATCCAGACGCAGGTTTTTAGCGTCCAACATGTCCTCGTCGAAGGCTCGTTGAGCATAGTTGCCACCGTCACCGACCACCCAAGGGTTGTTCAAAAGTGGATCAATAATGTGTCCAACTCCCTCCAAAAGGTAGAGATGAAGGTCATCGGTCTCGACGCAGAGTACATGGAGCGTGCCACTAGGAAGATCCAACACGCTACCGTCCTTCAGCCGTGCCTCAAAGATGATGTTTTGGTGTTCCACATCATACACGCGCCCTCCATACCAGGTGAGCTCCACGATTTCTTGTCTCGGGAGGATATATACTTCTGTGGGGTAGCCATCAAAGTGGACAAATAGAAGCTGGCGCGGTACAACCTTGATTTGAAAAGCATCACTGACCTACAAACCAGAACCAAAATTCCTGTAGAAGATTGTGATAAACAGACACCATCCCTATTCGACGTAGCAAATTTTGTGCTCGGTATAAATCTTCAGAAGGGTGACGACACGCTGGCATTAAGGTCGTCTGGATGGGAGAATTATCCCTTGACGTACGAGCGGATAAAATCGCACCAGCAGCAGGGCATTATGGATGGATGAACTATTTCCTCTCTTGTAAAAAAATATTTCCTCTCTGTGTATATTGATATAGATGAACTATTTCAATGGTGTGCATGTCTTTGGAACGAGTAGCAGCGTAGGTCTGCTTGACTATAAGGAACTATTTATCTGCCTAGCTTTCTCTACTACTCCTTCCAGTGATCGGTATGCAATGCATGTGTCAGTAGACATGACAGCTTGTCCATGGAAGTAACTACAGCGACCATCACGTTTCATACACTGCCACTCGCGATTCCCACGACACCGCTCGAACCCACGGCACCACGTCCCCCGACGAGCGCCTCACCCCTCTCAGCTGCACCGCCCCTCTGCGTTTGTGTGCATGACATGTGGGCCAGCTGAAACGCGACGAGCATTAACTTTCTACCACAGCCACACGCGATTCCCACGATGCCGCTCGAACCCATGACACCAGACGTCCCCCAACCTGCGGCTCACCCCTCTCAGCCCCACCACCCCTCTGCCTTCGGGAGCATGAGATGTGGACCAGCCACCTATCGGGTCCACTAAAGCTCACTCCCGTGGGCCCCGAGAGGGAAATGTAACTCTTGCGCCAGGCCTTGTGGTGCTACTGCTGCACGAACTCGTGCCAAACTCGAGATTTGTTTCTTACTAGCAAGATGCCCGTGCATTGCACGGAACATCAAGATGCATTTGTATGTGTAGTTTATCTTGTGGGAGAGAAGGATGAACGAGGGAAGGCCTTATTTGCAAATGTGGAGAGGGGTGTGGGTATCTTTTTGCAAAATTTCCATAGTTTCCTTCCATGGACATCTACTACACCTTCATAACGCCCCGACGTCCAGGCTAGTCTAGCCCGGGTTGGTCTCATTTTTTTATAACGCCCCGACGTCCAGCTGTGGAACCCTCACCACGGCCAGGCCACCACCGACCGGTTCAACTCGAACGAGTCAGTCGCGAACGCTGGCGCGGCAACGGGCAGCTGGGCATCTCGAACCACACGGATGCCGCTTCCCCGTAGCCGACCAATGCTGGCACGTGGCCGCATGACGTTGAGCCGCGCGTCAATGTACGACGGGAGGAACGCCTCCAGGCTCACTGGCTCAAATATGTCGAGTACATCACGTTCGCAAACCGGTATCGGTTGAGCAGGTTGCTCCCGCCCACGAGCACATGCCTATATGTATCCAGCATTCCAGCCTCGTCACTGAGTGGTACATCCTCGGGACGGTGCAAGCCGTCGGAATCTCGAGCCCAATTCAAGCTATGTGCCCTGGATAGATCATCCGCCCGAGCTCCCACCATGCCGTCGTTGCTGTCGCACCACTGACGATCAGGAGCAGCACCCTGCTGCTCATCCAGAGTGCGAGCTAGTAAATGTCGTGCGACACGTCACAACAGTCAAGCACGTCGACATGCATCGGCCGGGCAGAGACTTTTCTTGTCCACAAGCTCCATGGTCTCGTCCAAGATTGGTGTGGTACTACAGTTGAACATGCAGGTAAAATACTACGGGAGTAGGTGCATGTGCATGGCCCAGACACCGATGTTGGCGTGGAGGAGGTGGTACTCGCTGGCGCCGCAGTGTGCTACATGGCTTAGGCAGGCACCTATTGCGACGCTCTAGCGTTGGCACCGGCATTGTCAACGCAGCTGATGATCCGGAGGAGGACGAGCAGGAAAGGAAAGGGTCTTGCATGCGTGTACAGATTCATGCAGGAAATTATTTCCTTGAATACGGCCTTTGTTTACCTTTCTTTGAGAATATAGATGACCCACACGAGGAAATCTATTATAACCGTTGGATGGAAGTTAGTGGTGCGGGAGTACGGATCGGAGCATGGGAGGGGAGCAAGCAAGCCTCGTCCGCCAACCTGCGCCTCACCCCTCTCAGTCCCACCACTGCTCTGCATTCATGAGAATGACATGTGGGCCAGTCGCATTTAAGGTCCACATGTCATTGACTCATAGGCCAGTGCACTAAGCCACTGAAGCTCGGTCCCATGGGCCCCGAGAGGGAAATGTAACTCCTGCGCCAAGTGTAACACCCCGGATGTAACTTTCCATGTTTGTAACTCCGACTCTTGCCATTTTCGGCTATGTGTTATGATATTCCCTTTGTGGTCGGGTTTTTGTTTTTCGTTTGCATTTTGTTCATGTCATGCATCTCATATCATGTCATCATGTGCATCGCATTTGCATACGTGTTCGTCTCATGCATCCGAGCATTTTCCCCGTTGTCCGTTTTGCAATCCGGCGCTCCCACCTCCTCCGGTGCACCCCTCTTGTTTATTTTCGTGAGCGTGTGTTGAACGTTCTCGGAATGGACTGAGGCTTGTCAAGTGGCCTTGGTATACCACCAGGAGACCACCGGTCAAGTTTCGTTCCATTTGGAGGTCGTTTGGTACTCCAACGGTTAACCGGGTAACCGCAATGTTCGTTTGTGTGTTGCAGAAAAAAACCCTCTCTAAACAGCCCAAAACCCCTCCAAGTCATCTCCATGCTCTAGGTCGTTCGATCACGATCGTGTGGGCGAAAACCGCACCTCATTTGGACTCTCCTAGCTCCCTCTAGCTATATATATGCATCCCTCCCGAATAACATTCGCAGTCCAACCCTAGCCCCGCTCCCTCTCCGCCGCCGGACGCGTCCGGTCCGCGCCAGACAAATCCCCGCCGCCGCCCGCGCCCAATCGGGACGCGCCACGTCATTTCCTCCGGCATCCCGTGCCGCCGGCCCGCCTGGGCCCGAGGCTGGCCCCAGCGGCCCATCGCCTCCCGCCGCCGCCTCTCGCACGGCTCCGCCGGGCGCCGCCGCCGCTCGCCGGTCCCCGTCGCCTCGACCCGGCCGCCAGACCTCGCCGGCCGTCGCCACGCCGCCGCTGCGCCCGAGGACGACGCCACCGCCCGCGCCGTCCATCTCCTCCCTCCGGCCGCTCCTCCTCCTTCCTCTCCAACGTCGTCGGCCGCCGTCCCCTCCCCGTCCTCAACTCCGGCCAGCTCCATCGCCGGCGACCTCGGCCCGATCGGATCTGAGATTTTCGAAGGGTTGACTTTTCCTTCTCTCCCCGAAATATTTCTGTCTTTTTATTTTCATAATACATGCCCTTGTTCATCGCATCATAACTCTCTGCATATAGCTCCGTTTCGCGCGTGTAATATATTAAAATGTTCATCTCGTGATGCTCTTCATTTTGTTCCATTGCACCATGTTCATTTGAGTCCGTCTTGATGCCCAAATCTCAGGTGCAAGAGTACTAGTTGCTGTTATCTGCTGTTACTTAGCAGAACTTGGAGATTTGTTATTTTTGTATCATTTAATCTGTGCATCTTATGGGCATGAGCTCTACATGTGTTTTGTTGTATGCCATGCCATCTTTACAGAGGTGTATGCTGTGTATTTTTGTGATCTCGGTACTGACTAGCACAAGCATGCAAACTAGGCTCCGTAATGTTTCTGATTTCAGAGAGTAATTTCTCCAAGTCTTTGTCTGCTGTTATTTTGTTGCTCAGTAAACTTGATGCTACGGAGAGATCCATGAATATTTTGGAGATATTTAGTAAGGATGTTTTGTAGATATTGTTGTCGTTGATTCTTTCCTGCCCTTGTTTGCAATTATGGAGTGCCATAGCATGACCCAATCTTGCTCTACTTTTGCTATAAAATATTCTGGCAGATTGTTTACGTGTTATTCAATCTTGCCAAGGTTGTTGTAGTTGTTTCATACATGCTATGTAATTGCTCTTGCCATGGATAGCTTTATAAACATGTCATCTTGCTGTAGGTATGCTTGTTTGTCATCCATTGCTTTGTGGTGAGTTCATCAAGTTCACCAAGATGCCTTCATATTATTGTTTCTGCCATGCTCTGTTTTCTGCTAAGTCTGAAAACTGTGAACGAAACTTCCTATGTTTACATGGTTGCCATCATATCTTCTGATCCTTTTTGGCTAATGGTCAGTAAGGGACTTTTGTCATATGCATTTAGTAGAATACTCTCATGCCTTTCTTTTCCATGTTAAGTTCCTGTAGCATGTTGATTTCGTGCTCTGAACATTGCTACCTGATGCTGTTTCAGGCATGTCCAGTAATTTCACCAAGTCTGTGATCCTGTTATCTTTTGCACTTTTGCCATGCTTGGTTGAGCCTGTTATGTTGTGATCTAGCCGTAGCTCATTGTTCATCTTTTGTCAAGCATCTCCTGTAGATTACTGTCATATGCTTTGTTGCTGTGTTCGAGTGCTGTAGCATTGTTACTTGTTGCATTCTAAGTGCTATCAGGCTGTTATTTGCAGATTCGTGTCATTCTTGTTTTGCTTGCCTTTTGCAAACTGTGCATCCGTTTCCGGTTATCTTTATATCGATTTCGACCGAAATCATCTCATCTTTCCAGTGGCATGCTTGGTTTGCCAAGTAACTGCCTTGTTCATCATTTTTCTTCCGGAGCACGCATATGCATCGCATATCATATCTCGCATATCATTCATGTATTGCATCATGTTGCTTGTGCATTTACCGTGATTGATTGTGATTCCATTGCTTGTGTTCTTGTCTTGGGTAGAGCCGGGAGACGAGTTCGTGAACGAGGAACCTGTTGAGTACGCTTACGAGGATCAAGCTTTCGACAACTCTGAGAACCTTGGAGGCAAGATGACCATACCCTCGAAATCACTTCTATCTTTGCTTTGCTAGTTCTTCGTTCTATTGCCATGTTGCGCTACCTACCACTTGCTATATCATGCCTCCCATATTGCCATGTCAGCCTCTAACCATTCTTTCCTAGCAAACCGTTGTTTGGCTAAGTTACCGCTTTTGCTCAGCCCTTCTTATAGCGTTGCTAGTTGCAGGTGAAGTTGAAGTTTGGTTCCATGTTGGAACATGGATATTGTTGGGATATCACAATATCTCTTATTTAATTAATGCATCTATATATTTTGGTAAAGGGTGGAAGGCTCGGCCTTATGCCTGGTGTTTTGTTCCACTCTTACCGCCCTAGTTTCTGTCATACCGGTATTATGTTCCTTGAGTTTGCGTTCCTTACGCGGTTGGGTGATTTATGGGACCCCCTTGACAGTTCGCCTTGAATAAAACTCCTCCAGCAAGGCCCAACCTTGGTTTTACCATTTGCCACCTAAGCCTTATCCCCCGGGTTTTCGCGAGCCCAAGGGTCATCTTTATTTAAACCCCCGGGCCAGTATTCCTCTGAGTGCTGGTCCAAACTAGAGCCACTTGCAGCGCCACCTTGGGGAAACTCGAGGATTGGTTTTAGTTGTACGTAGTGTTCATCCGGTGTGCCCTGAGAACGAGATATGTGCAGCTCCTATCAGGATTTGTCGGCACATTCGGGCAGCTTTGCTGGTCTTGTTTTACCATTGTCGAAATGTCTTGTAAACCAGGATTCCGAGACTGATCGGGTCTTTCCGGGAGAAGGTTTATCCTTCTTTGACCGTGAGAGCTTATGATGGGCTAAGTTGGGACACCCCTGCAGGGTATTATCTTTCGAAAGCCGTGCCCGCGGTTATGAGGCAGATGGGAATTTGTTAATGCCCGGTTGTAGAGAATTTGTCACTTGACTTAATTAAAATACATCAACCGCGTGTGTAGCCGTGATAGTCTCTTCTCGGCGGAGTCCGGGAGGTGAACACGGCTTGAGTTATGTTTGACGTAAGTAGGAGTTCAGGATCACTTCTTGGTCATTACTAGTTGACGGCCGTTCTGTTGCTTCTCTTCTCGCTCTCATTTGCGTATGTTAGCCACCATATATGCTTAGTGCCTGCTGCAGCTCCACCTCATTACACCATCCTTTCCTATAAGCTTAAATAGTCTTGATCTCGCGGGTGTGAGATTGCTGAGTCCTCGTGACTCACAGATTCTACCAAAACAGTTGCAGGTGCCGACGATGCCAGTGCAGTTGATGAGATCGACCTCAAGTGGGAGTTCGATGAGGAACGTGGTCGTTACTATGTGTCTTTTCCTGATGATCAGTAGTTGAGCCCAGTTGGGTCGATCGGGGATTTAGCATTTGGGGTTATCTTATTTTCATTTGGATCTTGACCGTAGTCAGTCTATGTGTGTATTTTGGATGATGTATGAATTATATTTATGTATTGTGTGAAGTGGCGATTGTAAGCCAACTCTTTATCCCATTCTTGTTCATTACATGGGATTGTGTGAAGATGACCCTTCTTGCGACAAAACCACATTGCGGTTATGCCTCTAAGTCGTGCCTCGACACGTGGGAGATATAGCCGCATCGTGGGCGTTACAAGTTGGTAATCAGAGCCATCCCCGACTTAGGAGCCCCCTGTTCGATCGAATCGCTGGCGTTGTTGAGTCTAGAACAAAAATGTTTTGAGTCTTAGGATTATATATATCGGAGAGTAGGATTCTTTTTACTCCTCAGTCCCTTCGTCGCTCTGGTGATGTCTCGTGACGTAGAAGTTTTGACTCTTCTCTCCTCAAATTTCACAAAAAAAATATTTAGGATCACGCGGGTATCTTAGAATCGTTCCGATGGTTTTGTGACGAGAACGTTGTTCTTGGTGCCTCCTGACATTTAGGGGTTGTGGCAGTGTCCCGGGGAGTTGAGCTCCGAGGTGTTGTCATCACAATTTTATCGTTGCAGTTCTGGAATACCTGAGTTTCGCCGACATCGAAATCTCTTTTATGCAGTTGTTGGTGAGATCACCTCGACGCCACCCAGTACTGGGGCGGGAGTTCGGGAGTATTGCCATAACTCGTATAACGGATGTTTTTCGAAGGTTGAGGTACACGATTTCCGAAGGTTTCTTGGTTATGTGTTGACGGATGGATACAGCCGGATCTAGGGGTTGCTAGTTTGGGTGATATGTTTTGTGTCCCCTGTATCCCCAACACCAGATTGCATAACCAGAAAGTTTCGGGAGTTTATAGGTGGGAATTCAAGTAGCTCTTAGGATATCTTTCCGACAGACGCATGATATGAGATTGGGGTTCGACGTCTAGTGGTCCGCCTTTCCACGGTTGGTTTTACAGTGGTCTCGTAGTGTCTTAAAGAGTCCTTGGCTATGCCGACTCAGGGACGCTTCGTATGTCATGTGCACAACCTTGTACATGATGGTGCTGTACGATCGAGCCCGTGTGGGCCCCACCATGAAAACTTCGGACGAAACCTCTATCATATGTTTGTTCTGGCTTATTCTGCAAGCCAATACTTTGTTTTGTTTTTAATTGTAGTATTCGAGTTGCTTCGAAGTCATATGTTGATTCCATATCTTTTTCAAGTGGCTTCTCAACTTATGGAAGTGTGATGATTTACTATGGAATTCATTCGTTCATCCTCGTTTGAATGTTTATTTGTGAAGACTATATGTTGCAAATTTCTATTCGTTGATTCAACTTGTCTATTTGTCCATCAAGATGCTAACTGATGTCACCCTCTTCAGGATGGCTCCGCCAACGCGTCAGAATCCGGATCGCAATGAAGGGAGTCAAGCGAGCCCTCCGCCACCACCTCCGCCTCCGGAGGCATGGCAAGCTATCATGGCAGCCACCAACGCCAATGCTCAGATGATTTCGCAACTCTTGCAAGAACGCACCCAAGGGCAAGGCAATCAAGGGAATCAAGGTCAAGGCAACAATCAGCCTCACTTCGCTACCCTCAACCAGTTTCTCGCAAATATGCCCAAGTCTTTCAGCTACTGTGTCGAGGCCACGGATGCCGATGATTGGCTCATGGACATCAACAAGCATTTTGAATGTAGCAATGTCAGGCCTGAGGACTATGTTAAGTTCGCTTCTTTTCAGCTCAAGGACCAAGTTGCTGATTGGTATCAACAATACAAATATTCCAGAGGAGGTCGTGTGATCACTTGGACTGACTTCTGTCGGGATTTCAAAGCGCACCACATTCCACAAAGTGTTGTTGAGAGCAAGCGTGAGGAGTTCCGCAATCTCAAGCAAGGCAACATGTCTGTGTATCAATTCAGCATCCAGTTTCAGAAACTTGCTCGCTTCGCTAAACAAGACGTTCCTGATGAAAAGAGCATGATCTATCACTTCAGAGGTGGCCTTAGAGAGGATTTGCAGTTAGCTCTCATTCTTGTTGAGCCTACTCAGTTTGATCAATTCTATAATATGGCACTGAAGCAAGAGGCTGCTCAGCTCAAGTGTGACGCTTCTAAGAAGAGAGTCAGGGACACAGTTCAGTCTTCTTCTTCCTCACTTGTGGCTGCTAAGCAACAGAAGTTCTGGTTGCCTCCTCCTCCTCCGTTTCGCCAGCCTTACCAGCAGAAGAACAAAGGTGGCCATGGATCTGCCCACTCTTCCAACTCTGGCTATCAGAACAAGTCTCAGAATCAAGCTCCAAAGTCGAATGCTCCTTATCATCGTCCACTCTCAGAGGTGACTTGCAACAAGTGTCAGCAGAAAGGTCACTATGCTAACAAGTGCTTCAACCAAAGGCGTCTTCCGCCTCCTCCTCCTGTCAGATCTTCCAGCAATGCAGTGGTCAAGCATAATCCAAAGTCTGCAAAGGTGAACATGATGAATGTAGCTCAAGCGGAGGAACCTACTGATGTGATAATGGGTAATCTCTCAGTTAATGATATTCCTGCAAAAGTTCTTTTTGATACTGGTGCATCTCTTTCTTTCATTTCAAGACCTTTTGTTGCCAAGCATGAGTTTGTGACAGAAAAGATTCCTATCCCGTTGAAGGTTGTGTCTCCGGGCAAGCAAATGACATCTAATAATTGTGTCCCGGATGTTTCCATCAAGATGGGAAACTATAAATTTCTATCTTCTCCAGTTGTTCTTGGTGACTCGGATATTGATCTAATTCTCGGGATGGACTGGCTTTCTAAGCACAAGGCTCAACTTGATTGTGCTGCCAGGGAGATTCAATTGACACACTCTTCTGAGGATGTTATCATTTATGCCGCTCGTGATGAAACCATTCGGTTATTTTCTCTCAATGAGAAGGGCGAATTGAATGCCATCTCTCAAATTCCAGTCATTTGTGAGTACCAAGATGTCTTTCCAGAAGAGCTTCCGGGTATGCCTCCTCACCGTCCAGTTGAGTTCGTTATCGATCTTGAGCCGGGCACTGAACCCGTTTGCAAGCGTCCATACAAGCTTGGATCCAAGGAGCTGAAGGAATTGAAGAAACAGCTCGATGAACAAGAGCGTCTGGGTTTGATCAGACCGAGTTCATCTCCGTGGGGTTGTGGTGTTCTTTTTGTCCAGAAGAAGGATGGCACGGACCGACTTTGTGTCGACTACCGTCCATTGAACAAGAAGACAATCAAGAACAAGTATCCACTTCCCAACATCAATGAGCTATTGGAGCAACTCAAAGGTGCTAAAGTATTCTCCAAGCTTGACCTTCGTATGGGTTATCATCAGATTCGCATTCGTGAAGAAGATATTCCCAAGACAGCATTCAGAACAAGCTTTGGTTCTTATGAATATACTGTCATGTCTTTCGGCCTTGTCAATGCTCCTCCAACTTTCTCTCGGATGATGAATTTCATCTTCAACCCCTATACCAATGAATTTGTCCTGGTGTATCTCGATGATATATTGGTCTTCTCCAAGAATAAGAAGGATCATGCCAAACATTTGCGATTGGTGCTCGACAAGCTCAGAGAGTATCAATTCTATGCGAAGTTTTCCAAATGTGAGTTTTGGCTCGATGAAGTTCTTTACCTTGGTCACATCATCTCTGCCAAGGGCATCGCTGTTAACCCCGAGAAGGTGTCTACAATTGTGAATTGGGAACCTCCTCAGAATGTCAAGCAGCTTCGCAGTTTTCTTAGTCTTGCAAGCTATTGCCGAAGATTCGTTGAGAATTTCTCTAAGATTGCAAAGCCTCTTTCCAACCTCCTCCAGAAGCATGTGAAGTATGTCTGGTCTCCTGAGTGTGATGTTGCTTTCAACACTCTCAAAGAGAAACTAGTCACAGCTCCTGTCTTAACTCCTCCTGATGAATCCAAGCCATTTGAAGTCTTCTGTGATGCTTCTCTTCAAGGTCTCGGTGCTGTGTTAATGCAAGAGAAGAAAGTTGTGGCCTATACCTCTCGTCAGTTGAAGCCCAATGAAAAGAACTACCCCACTCACGATCTTGAGTTGGCGGCAGTTGTCCATGCATTAATAACGTGGAGACATCTCTTGCTGGGAAGAAAAGTGGACATATTCACCGACCACAAGAGTCTCAAGTACATCTTCACTCAGCCCAACCTCAACCTCAGGTAGACTCGATGGGTCGAAATGATTCAAGAGTACAATCCAAGTATTGAATATACTCCAGGCAAAGCCAATGTCATTGCAGATGCTTTAAGGAGGAAGGCTTATTGCAACAGCTTAATCCTCAAGCCATTCCAACCGGATCTTTGTGAAGCTTTCCGCAAGCTGAATCTCCAAGTTGTTCCTCAAGGCTTTCTTGCAAACCTCATAGTCTCTCCTACTTTGGAAGATCAAATTCGTGAGGCACAACTCCTGGATACCATGGTGAAGAAGGTGAAACGTGGTATCGACAAGGGTCTTTCCAAATACAAGTGCTATCGCATTGATGACAGAGACACTTTATTCTTCGAGGACCGGATTGTGGTTCCTAAAGGTGATCTAAGGAAAGTCATAATGAATGAGGCGCACAATTCTGTCCTTTCCATTCATCCTGGAAGTACGAAGATGTACCATGACCTCAAGCAGTCGTATTGGTGGACTCGAATGAAGCGAGAAATTGCTCAGTTCGTGAATGAATGTGATATCTGTCGAAGAGTGAAAGCAGAACACCAACGACCAGCTGGTCTCCTCCAACCTCTTGCTATCCCAGAGTGGAAGTTTGATCATATCGAAATGGACTTCGTGACTGGATTTCCAAAGTCCAAGCGTGGAAATGATGCTATCTTCGTTGTCATCGACAAGCTTTCTAAAGTGGCTCATTTCCTTCCAATCAAAGAATCTATCACAGCAGCTCAGTTGGCAGAGCTATACACCTCCAGAATTGTCTCCTTGCACGGCATTCCACAATTGATTTCTTCAGATCGTGGAAGCATCTTCACTTCTAAGTTCTGGGGCTCCTTCCAGAAGGCCATGGGCACCAACATTCGCTTCAGCACAGCTTTCCATCCTCAAACTAGTGGCCAAGTCGAGCGAGTCAATCAAATTCTTGAAGATATGCTCAGGGCTTGTGTCATTTCCTTTGGCATGAAATGGGAAGATTGTCTTCCATATGCCTAATTCTCCTACAACAACAGCTTCCAAGCAAGTTCGGGCAAGGCCCCATTCGAGATTCTCTATGGCAGAAAGTGCCGTACTCCTCTCAATTGGTCAGAGACTGGTGAACGCCAACTTCTTGGCAATGAATTAATCACTGAAGCTGAAGAAATGTGTAAAGTCATCCGTGAAAATCTCAAAGCCGCGCAATCACGCCAGAAGAGTTACTATGATAATAAGCACCGTGATGTGGCTTTCGAGATCGGAGACCATGTCTACCTCCGCGTCTCTCCAATGAAAGGCACTCGTCGCTTCGGTATCAAAGGGAAGCTTGCCCCTAGATACGTGGGACCTTTCAAGATCATTGGCAAAAGAGGCGACCTCGCCTATCAACTTGAGCTTCCTTCCAACTTCGCGAACGTGCACGATGTGTTCCACATGTCACAGCTTCGCAAGTGCTTCAAGACTCCTGAGCGCACCATCAACTTCGAAGAGATTAACCTCCAAGAAGATCTGTCTTATCATGAGCACCCCGTTGCTATTCTTGAAGAAACTGAGCGCAAGACTTGCAACAAGTCAATCAAATTCCTGAAAGTGAAGTGGTCGCACCATTCCGACCAAGAAGCCACCTGGGAACGCGAGGACTACCTCCGTTCCAAATATCCGGAGTTCTTTCAGTCCTAGATCTCGGGACGAGATCCTCTCGTAGTGGTGGAGTGTTGTAACACCCCGGATGTAACTTTCCATGTTTGTAACTCCAACTCTTGCCATTTTCTGCTATGTGTTATGATATTCCCTTCGTGGTCGGGTTTTTGTTTTCCGTTTGCATTTTGTTCATGTCATGCATCTCATATCATCTCATCATGTGCATTGCATTTGCATACGTGTTCGTCTCATGCATCCGAGCATTTTCCCCGTTGTCCGTTTTGCAATTCGGCGCTCCCACCTCCTCCGGTGCACCCCTCTTGTTTGTTTTTGTGAGCTGGTGTCGAACGTTTTCGGAATGGACCGAGGCTTGTCAAGTGGCCTTGGTATACCACCAGGAGACCACCGGTCAAGTTTCGTTCCATTTGGAGGTCGTTTGGTACTCCAACGGTTAACCGGGTAACCGCAATGTTCGTTTGTGTGTTGCAGCAAAAACCCTTCTCTAAACAGCCCAAAACCCCTGCAAGTCATCTCCATGCTCTAGGTCGTTCGATCACGATCGTGTGGGCGAAAACCGCACCTCATTTGGACTCTCCTAGCTCCCTCTAGCTATATATATGCATCCCTCCTGAATAACATTCGCAGTCCAACCCTAGCCCCGCTCCCTCTCCGCCGCCGGACGCGTCCGGTCCGCGCCGGACAAATCCCCGCCGCCGCCCGCGCCCAATCGGGATGCGCCACGTCATCGCCTTCGGCCTCCCGCGCCGCTGGCCCCCGCGGCCCATCGCCTCCCGCCGCCGCCTCTCGCAGGGCTCCGCCGGGCGCCGCCGCCGCTCGCCGGTCCCCGCCGCCTCGACCCGGCCTCCAGACCTCGCCGGCCATCGCCGCGTCGCCACACCACCGCCGCGCCCGAGGACGACGCCGCCGCCTGCGCCGTCTATCTCCTCCCTCCGGCCGCTCCTCCTCCTTCTCCAACGTCGCCGGCCGCCGTCCCCTCCCCGTCCTCAACTCCGGCCAGCTCCATCACCGGCGACCTCGGCCCGATCGGATCTGAGATTCCCGAAGGGTTGACTTTTCCTTCTCCTCTCCCCGAAATATTTGTCTTTTATTTTCACAATACATGCCCTTGTTCATCGCATCATAACTCTCTGCATGTAGCTCCGTTTCGCGCGTGTAATATATTGAAATGTTCGTTTCGTGATGCTCTTCATTTTGTTCCATTGCACCATGTTCATTTGAGTCCATCTTGATGCCCAAATCTCAGGTGCAAGAGTGCTAGTTGCTGTTATCTGTTGTTACTTAGCAGAACTTGGAGATTTGTTATTTTTGTATCATTTAATCTGTGGATCTTATGGGCATGAGCTCTACATGTGTTTTGTTGTATGCCATGCCATCTTTACAGAGGTGTATGCCATGTATTTTTGTGATCTCTGTGGTGACTAGCACAAGCATGCAAACTAGGCTCCGTAATGTTTCTGATTTCAGAGACTTAGTAATTTCTCCAAGTCTTTGTCTGCTGTTATTTTGTTGCTCTGTAAACTTGATGCTACGGAGAGATCCATGCATATTTTGGAGATGTTCAGTAAGGATGTTTCGTAGATATTGTTGTCGTTGATCCATTCCTGCCCTTGTTTGCAATTATGGAGTGCCATAGCATGACCCAATCTTGTTCTACTTTTGCTATAAAATATTCTGGCAGATTGTTTACGTGTTATTCAATCTTGCCAAGGTTGTTGTAGTTGTTTCACACATGCTATGTAATTGATCTTGCCATGGATAGCTTTATAAACATGTCATCTTGCTGTAGGTATGCTTGTTTTGTCATCCATTGCTTTGTGGTGAGTGCATCAAGCTCACCAAGATGCCTTCATATTATTGTTTCTGCCATGCTCTGTTTTCTGCTAAGTCTGAAATCTATGAACGAAACTTGCTATGTTTACATTGTTGCCATCATATCTTCTGGTCCTATTTGGCTTATAGTCAGTAAGGGACTTTTGTCTTATGCATTTAGTAGAATACTGGCATGCCTTTTTTTGCCATGTTAAGTTCCTGTAGCATGTTGATTTCGTGCTCTGAACATTGCTACCTGATGCTGTTTCAGGCATGTCCAGTAATTTCACCAAGTCTGTGATCCTGTTATCTTTTGCACTTTTGCCATGCTTGGTTGAGCCTGTTATGTTGTGATGTAGCCGTAGCTCAGTGTTCATCTTTTGTCAATCATCTCCTGTAGATTACTGTCATATGCTTTGTTGCTGTGTTCGAGTGCTGTAGCATTGTTACTTGTTGCATTCTAAGTGCTATCATGCTGTTATTTGCATATTCGTGTCATTCTTGTTTTGCTTGTCTTTTGCAAACCTGCATCCGTTTCCGGTGATCTTTATATCGATTTCGACCGAAATCATCTCATCTTTCCAGTGGCATGCTTGGTTTGCCAAGTTACTGCCTTGTTCATCATTTTTCTTCCGGAGCACACATATGCATCGCATATCATATCTCGCATATCATTCATGTATTGCATCATGTTGCTTGTGCATTTCCCGTGATTGATTGTGGTTCCATTGCTTGTGTTCTTGTCTTGGGTAGCGCCGGGAGACGAGTTCGTGAACGAGGAACCTGTTGAGTACGCTTACGAGGATCAAGCTTTCGACAACTCTGAGAACCTTGCAGGCAAGATGACCATACCCTCGAAATCACTTCTATCTTTGCTTTGCTAGTTGTTCATTCTATTGCCATGCTGCGCTACCTACCACTTGCTTTATCATGCCTCCCATATTGCCATGTCAGCCTCTAACCATCCTTTCCTAGCAAACTATTGTTTGGCTAAGTTACCGCTTTTGCTCAGCCCTTCTTATAGCGTTGCTAGTTGCAGGTGAAGTTGAAGTTTGGTTCCATGTTGGAACATGGATATTGTTGGGATATCACAATATCTCTTATTTAATTAATGCATCTATATATTTTGGTAAAGGGTGGAAGGCTCGGCCTTATGCCTGGTGTTTTGTTCCACTCTTGCCGCCCTAGTTTCTGTCATACCGGTATTATGTTCCTTGAGTTTGCGTTCCTTACGCGGTTGGGTGATTTATGGGACCCCCATGACAGTTCGCCTTGAATAAAACTCCTCCAGCAAGGCCCAACCTTGGTTTTACCATTTGCCACCTAAGCCTTTTCCCCCGGGTTTTCGCGAGCCCGAGGGTCATCTTTATTTAAACCCCCGGGCCCGTGTTCCTCTGATTGCTGGTCCAAACTTGAGCCACTTGCAGCGCCACCTTGGGGAAACTCGAGGATTGGTTTTATTTGTACGTAGTGTTCATCCGGTGTGCCCTGAGAACGAGATATGTGCAGCTCCTATCGGGATTTGTCGGCACATTCGGGCGGCTTTGCTGGTCTTGTTTTACCATTGTCGAAATGTCTTGTAAACCGGGATTCCGAGACTGATCGGGTCTTTCCGGGAGAAGGTTTATCCTTCGTTGACCGTGAGAGCTTATGATGGGCTAAGTTGGGACACCCCTGCAGGGTATTATCTTTCGAAAGCTGTGCCCGCGGTTATGAGGCAGATGGGAATTTGTTAATGCCCGGTTGTAGAGAATTTGTCCCTTGACTTAATTAAAATACATCAACCGCGTGTGTAGCCCTGATGGTCTCTTCTCGGCGGAGTCCGGGAGGTGAACACGGCTTGAGTTATGTTTGACGTAAGTAGGAGTTCAGGATCACTTCTTGGTCATTACTAGTTGACGACCGTTCCGTTGCTTCTCTTCTCGCTCTCATTTGCGCATGTTAGCCACCATATATGCTTAGTGCCTGCTGCAGCTCCACCTCATTACACCATCCTTTACTATATGCTTAAATAGTCTTGATCTCATGGGTGTGAGATTGCTGAGTCCTCGTGACTCACAGATTCTACCAAAACAGTTGCAGGTGTCGACGATGCCAGTGCAGTTGATGAGATCGACCTCAAGTGGGAGTTCGATGAGGAACGTGGTCGTTACTATGTGTCTTTTCCTGATGATCAGTAGTGGAGCCCAGTTGGGTCGATCGGGGATTTAGCATTTGGGGTTATCTTATTTTCATTTGGATCTTGACCGTAGTCGGTCTATGTGTGTATTTTGGATGATGTATGAATTATATTTATGTATTGTGTGAAGTGGCGATTGTAAGCCAACTCTTTATCCCATTATTGTTCATTACATGGGATTGTGTGAAGATGACCCTTCCTGCGACAAAACCACAATGCGGTTATGCCTCTAAGTCGTGCCTCGACACGTGGGAGATATAGCCGCATCGTGGGCGTTACACCAAGCCTTGTGGTGCTCCTGCAGTACGACCTCGTGCCAAACCCGGAATTTGTTTCTTACTACTACCAATTTGCCGGCCCGTGCGTTGCAGGTTCCAAAGTATCTATTTAGTGGAGTGCACTCTAAACACATTATCTATTTATTTTTCTCTAGCCTTTCCTAGCCATGCAACCAAGCCACATAAGCTTGATGGGTGCCCCCCACATCATATTATTCATACTACGTTGACTAAAAAAAGTTAAATCACCCAAAACAAGATCTTCCCGTTTTTTTCCTAGGATGTTGTGCCGTGCACGTACCTAGTTGTATAGTGGTAGTACTAGTTGTAGTACAAACTTCGTACTATTAGGAGTAGTAGTACGGAGTGCTCCTACTCTACTATCAACGAGCCCCATCTGACACCAAATTTCTTGGCTTCCGTGCTACAACTAGATCTTCCCCTCGTCATTTCTGTTTTCCAACGCGGCGGGCGGGGTGCGGTTTGCCGATAGTCAGTTTGCTCAACTGTCGTCCCACATGAAAGTGAAAATGCTAGGCAACACGCCTTCCCTAGCTATGTGGCGTGGCGGGCGGGCCGTGGAGTACTCCCGATTCCCGGGAGGGTGGGGGTGCGACGCGAATGTGGCATGCCTTTTTCTTTTACTAGCAATGTACCCGTGCATTGCGACGGATCCAAAGTAGAATAGTACTTGTTCACAAACTTGAAAGAAAACACTCTTGTTTTGATATACATATATACCACTAAAAATATATTACTTTTCACTCAAAATATATTTCTTAGGCTGTTTTGATGAGGTGGGGGAGGGATGTGTTTGCTTTCAAGATACTAAGGGGTTTTCTGCAAATTGGAGCAGAGAAGTGGGATATTGTTGCAAAAATGCCACAACTTACCTCACGGCCGTTAGATGCAAAGCTAATGGTCAGAAATGATGGATGGCAGACACACCACCATCACCAACTGAGTCTTTTATAGGAGACTAGAAAGATGCCCATGCGTTGCACGGAACTTCAAGATGCATTTGTATGAGTAGTTTATCTTGTAGGAGAAAAGGATGAACGAGGGAAGGCCTTATTTGAAAATGTGGAGAGTGGTGTGGGTATGTTTTTGCAAAATTTCCATAGTTTCCTTCCTATCCGTCAGATATAAATCGGACGGCCTATATTGCAGGATGGCAGGCACACCATCATCACCAACTTTGTTTTTTATAAGAGTAGAGATAGAGAAACATGTATAAATATTAACATTTGGTTCTGCTCCTTGGCACGATCGATACATAGAAATAACGATTGGAAACGCTAGGACAGGGCTTTCTACCAGATAAGCAGGGTAGTAGCTAGGTTGGTGCATCGTCGGTTTGGTCACATGCGGTTCGACATGTTGTAGTGTTTCTAGCAAGATGCCCGTGCGTTGCACGAAGTTGATGGAAAAGGTAAGCACAACTTACAAATTTACGGATGGAGTACTAGTTACAGTGATGCATATAATTGCCTCCAAATGTGAGCAAAGGGATCGCACATGTCTTTATTGACTGGAACAAGAATGCAATAGCGCAATAAGAATTAAGGCCACGATGATGCGATCGCAGTGGTGGTTACAGGAGGCAAGAAGAAAGATGCATCCATCAACGTACGACCTCCTCCTCCTCGACTCAGTGCACCGGGCCACAGACCGGCGGCTTAGGAGCGGATGCTTTTGTGGCGAGGTCAAGGTGCTTCTCAACAAAGGCGTCCAATGCTTCCAGCCGGTTGACGAAGGCCAACGGCACAGCGTCCTCACCGGCCTTGTAGATAGCTATGTAGACAACCTGCTCGTACACGTGGATGTGTAGGTCGACGAATTCTTGCAGGGCGAGGCGCCTTGCAGCGAGCGCGACCTCCAGGTGGACATTCTTCATTGCCTCGGCGAGCTGTCGCGGGGCCACCAGTTCTTGAAAGAGGTTCTCGCCATGGAGGCCGATTAGGGTGGTAGGAAATGAGTAGCCCGGGCGCGCGGGCTGGAGGAGTACGGCTATGTCGTCCGTGAGCTTCTTGACGACGGTGAACTTGTTTATGGTGGCAACGATCATCTGGTCCAACTGAGAGTCGTAGCTGGCGTCAACGATGGCCATGAACCAGCCGGTCGCCAACACCGTCTGGAGATGAACCTCGGTGCCATGCTGCAGGCCGGCGTCGTGGACCATCTGGCACAGCCGCTAGCCGCCTGCGTGCATCGCCGCCATGGGTCTGGAGTGAGCACTTTTGCGCTTAGTGTAGGTGCTTAGGTGCGTACGATGTGGTAGATGCATTGGAACGGAGGGGCGCCTTTATATGAGTGCAAACTGCACTGCATTCACATCGTGTTGTCTCTTTTCCCCGTCCTCCTCCCATTACTTCCCTCATGCATTCAGGATGCTAATTGAAGGAGGATGCATCATTGGCCGTTCAAGATTTCGAGAACCGCTACCCTCTCCCTCGTCTGCATTAAAGCCGTATCGGGAACTGTCCTGGTTTACTAGTAGTTGTCAAATCGAATAGTACTGCGCCGCCCGCTGCACGCCCGGCTGAACACGCCCCTCGCCTCCATCAAACGCCTCCGTTAAACCCGCATGCAAATCGAGAAACCTACTCCGGCCACACGGCCGTTCATGAGCAGGCCGGAATTAAACACAACGCCGGTCGAGCTCCTCCCGTCCGCCCTCAGTTTAAATGAGGACAGACGCCGACCAAGCTCCTACCGTCCCCCCTCTATTTAAATGAGGCCAGACAAACAGCGGGTAAGAATCGCACCCCTCCGCCGCTCCCCCATCTCCTTGTTCACCATTTTCTCACTCTTCCGATGGATTTCTAGGAGCCGTTCTCCGGCATACTACCCGGCTGGGTGGCCCGTCGAGCCCTCTGGATATGAGCGAGACCGCTCAGTGCTTCACCAACCTCGCTTGGCCCGGCGGAGCCAGTTGCCGCCCCAAGCCGGCGCGTGGTTCAGCAAATCGCCACTCCAGTTCAGCTCGATGAGGAGTCGTGAGTTTCTCCATGCCAACACGGCGGCGAGCACGGCGGCACGGGCATCATCGCTGCCGCATCGTACCGTGCCACCACTGTCTGCGGTGGCCGCGCCTATCGTGTCTGTGGGCGCGCCTCCTGTCGGGGATATACCCCGCGGTATGACCCGGCCGGAAGTATGACCCGGCCGGACTTGGCATTTCGCTGATGACCCGGCGGAGGACTAGCGACTCATGGGTCTGGCGGCTCATTGGTCAGACAGCTCATGAACCAGACAACTCATGGATGGCCCCGACGACGGGTCAGATAGAGGACAAGGCCCAGAAGGCCGGCTCACGTTTATGATGGGCTAGCTTAAGAAGAAAGGGATGACGAATATTTACTTTACGAGGAAGCAAGACCCGGACTTGTAATTAACTTGTAAGAGAAGATAGACTAGTCCTAGTCCTACTAGGACTCCACATGTAACCCGCCCCTCTAACTTATATAAGGAGGGGCAGGGCTCCCCAAAGAGGGACAAGCAACAAGAAACAATATCTAGGGTTAGACACAAAGAGCCGGCTTACCGGCGATTCTCTCATGAGTATAATGAGACCTAGCCACAAACAGCACGTAGGGCTATTACCGGATGATGTTTCCCGGGGCCCGAAGCTGTCTAAATCCTTGTCTTGTCTTGCGTCTCTCGATTCCGCCCAACCCCTCTCAAGCTACCACATAGATACGCTAGCCTCGCGACTAAGTCCTGACACTAAGGACATCTGCCGTGACAATTCCACGACAGTTGGCGCCCACCGTGGGGCTCGCGCACGGTGGTGATGAGTTCTTGGAGGGATCTCTTTAGGGATTGAGAAGCTCGTGTTTGAACATATGAAGATTTGAGTTTAAGAAAATTAAGATCGCGTCAGGTGCCTCGTCAGTACTGCAAGTCGAAGGCGTGTTCGAGATCGATCAGTGCACGGATCACGTCGCCGGGACGCAGTCAAATCGCAAGTCGCCAAAGACCTTGATTTCTGGTTGCAGCATGTTTCACCTGTGCGCCAAGTCTCGATGGTGTTTGTCGCTACTGCTAGTACTACTTTTGAGTTGTACAGCACCACGTCATTGTACAAAGGACCAACAGGAGAGAAGAGATTAACTAAACGAAGCGATCCAGCAAGACGGACAAGAATTGGTGTGTCGCCGAGTGTACCATGAGTTCCATAGCGCACTGCTTCTTCTTTCCATCAAAAACAGCAGTGTTTCAGCCTCAAAGACTGATCACACGTGCCTCAAGACATCAAGTGGAGTACTACTTGGACTCGAATATGGATCAAGTGCAAAGGAGAAAAAGGAAAGGACACGGAAGTTGCTAGCTAGCAATGATGGGCTCTCCAACCAACGTCGTACCGCCGCGCCAGAGGCTGCCGCCTCCGCTGCCGAAGCCCGGCGTCGTGGTCTCATATTGTTGTGGGCGAGTCGCCGGCGATGACCATCCTTCGCTGATTACCGCCGCCGGGTTGAGCCGGTTCTGCCGCCACAAGTCGCCACCACCAAGTTACCTCGCCGGCGCGTCGAGCCACCCCGGCCACGCCGCCTTGCCTTGTTTCCAAATTGCTCTGCAGATGTCTACGAATATAATCAGATCTATTCAGCTGAAGAGTTTTTTGCTGGCGTTTTTTATTGCGTCACTTCCAACAATCTTTTGAGCCTCCACGAAGCGCGATTCAGATAGCAGACGCGCGATTCAAAGCCCGGGGGTTTAAAAAAAGGGAAGGGGAGTTCAACATGCACGAGCGACCCGCCTCCGGATCAGTCTTCATGATTGACTCGCCCGACCGCACCGGATAAATTCCGGCCTAATGTATTAGCAAAGGTGTGCGCAAGTCGCTGCCCGTGCAGCTTAATCTACTCAACCCGCCGGAGCCGCGTTGAGCCGCCCTTGCCGCTTTGAGCCGCCGGGGGTATATTAAGTCGCCGGTCTGCCTGAGCCGCCTAACTATGTCGAGTCGCTGGTCTGCCTGAGCCACCTCTGTCGCGATAAACGGATCATCCGTCGTCCTAACAAATCAGGTGATATTCATCTAAGTCTATTTCAAGTATATATTGTTTTTTGTAAAAGAGCAATTACTTTGATCTATACATTTTTGTATACAGGATAAATGTTCACTACAAAAGTGATTTATACAGCGGGTACGGAGTGCACGCTAGCAATATTATGCACTGGCGCTCGCCCGTATTGTGCTGCTGAATGTATATGTGAGAAAATCGCCGCCCCCGCGGGTTCAGCCGCGGGCCGCCGCGGGCCACCCCTGCTGCTGTCCGAACGTCGCTGACTTCTGCCACGTTGCCGCCTGCTCCGTTGCGCATGAGCCGCCGCGGCCCGGTCCTAAGCCGCCCCGGCCTCTGCTCCAAGCCGTCGTCAACCCGTCGCTCTGCTGTCCTCTTTCCCGCAGCCTTGAGCCGGCCATGCCTTTTCTGTACCGCGGCATTGATGGTTTCACGGGGTACCAGGTCTGGATACTAGTATGCTGATGAAAGGTGCGGTGAAGGAGATATCCTGGGCATTGAATGCATGTGTGATGGTTTAACAGGCAATCTGTTTACAATAATGGAACAAGAGTATCAATGGGCAAGTACCATTATAAATTTTACAGCAGATCAAGGTCAAAGGCAGTTGAAGCAAGAGGCAGTCGGCAACGTGCTAGGCAATTGTTCTTACTGCATCAATACTCACTGTTACATATGGTGGTCTGCAGCTGCGCAGTGCTTACTACACCGCGCACAGTCTATTGAGATATGGATGTCACTTATGATTCATCGGTCATCCGAACTAATCAGGTGATATCCATCCATTTTACTTTATCAGTACTTATTATTTTTTGCAAACAACCACTCTGCCCTACAGTGTTGTTATATATAGCTGTCGCCCTTGCATCCGGTCCACGTGTCCGCGCCAGCTTATAACGCCGTGGCCGACTCGCTGTCCACGCCGGCTTACAAACGTCGCGGCCGACTCACCCGTCTGCACCGGTTTACCACGCCGCGGCCGATTCACCCGTGAGTGACTTCAACTTCACCTAGCAATCGTTAATTTCATGGCGGATTATTTCCGGCCTGGCACATCAGTGATATCCATCTAAAATATATTTTATTGGTACATATTATTTTTCATCAAAGAGCAGTTTATCTTTGTCTTGGTCTGCAATATTGTTGATGCAGGACAATTGTTCACTACATCAAAACGATGTGGTTAACTCGCTCATCCGCACTGGCTTACAAAGCCACGGCCGGCTCATCTGTCTGTGACGCCTCTGATGCAACGGTCGTCTTTACCATCCGTTTCTCTAGGCCTGGTCTATATCAACATACCGGGCCACACCCGTCTGCGTGAGCTGATTATTGGGTATGAGCAAGTCACTGCTTGGGAAGTCCGGTTTTTCTTCCAACAAAATTGGAGGCAAATTATCATGTATTATCAGCCGCCGTCTGCACTGGATGGTTCAAATGGGCAAGTGCACAAGTCGCCGCCACTACAGTTTAGTTAACTTCAAAACATCCAGTTGGAAGGAACCATTGGCCGAGTTGCTGACACGGCTCATACGGGATCATTTATAACCCGCCGCAGTCACTTCAACCTTCTGTGGATTCACATCGCGCTATCAATACCAATGATATACACCTTATGCTATGATCAATATGGAGAATCTCAAAGCCAACTCCTCGAGTCGACTTGAGACTCGGGGGCTACAATGATATGACTCGGCAGCATTGGTCGGTTTCAATGCATTCAAGAACTCCGGGTCATTGGAGGGAAAAATAACCCGGTCCTGGAGGCTACCGCCATATTGGTAAAAAGTTTAAAGGCCGTCAGAAAATTTCCGGCTTAAAAAGAAGGAGTCCGGTCTAAATCCGGCTCAAGAGACTTGACATCTCCCACAAGGCATTGAAGCTCTTGATATCCGGTTCAAGGTAAATTTGTCTATCACAAAACTTTGAAACTCTCAATATCTGGTTTAAGAACTTCCGTTTCAAAAAGAATTTATCTCTTGCAAAGTTCGAGTTCTCAGGGAAAATTAAAGGGACCAAAGAGTCTGTTACAAAGCACAACTCAAACATAGGTACCCTACTTTAAGGACCATTGGGAGCTGATCGTATTCGAATTTAGCTTAACCCTTTTGGTGTGACCCTGGTCGTATTAGAATCAGAGTCGTTAAATATTCTCATCATCACTAGGGGGCTTCCTGTTCAAACATAGGTCGTATTCGAACCAAAGAGAACATAGTTGTCGATACCCTTTTGATCTGCACACTGCCGAGCTCATTGGGGAGTTTCTTGGTCATATTTGAACCATAACTCAACCCCCTTTGGGAACCGACGTGGATCGTATTCGAATCAGCGTCGTTAAACAACTCTCAAGGTCATTTAGGGGCTTCCTGTTCAAACATAGGTCGTATTCGAACCAAAGAGAACATAGCTGTCGGTACCCTCTTGATCGGCAATGCCAAAGCCACTGGGGGCTATATGATCGTATTCGAATCTTAGCTTAACCCCTTTGGGACGGTTTTCTGATCGTATTCGAATCAGAAGCCTCAAATTTTTTGAAGTCTCTTTTTGCAAATAATTTTTGGGATTTTATTTGAAAGCTCTTTTGAACACATCTAAAGTGTATATGAGTGGTTTCTATTTAAACCCGGCTTGATTTTCGATGATAAGTCGCCGGCTTATGACAATCATCATCTATGTGGAAGCATTGGCTTCTAAGGATTGGGTTATCACACTTACTGCACAGGTATCATAAGCCGGCAGTACAATTCAATATCACAGGTATGATATTGTTTATACATGATTATGTTTAAACTGGCCCTGGCTATGGACTTTAAGCCGCCGGTATGTTTTGAATTGCGCCATTGGAATCATGCGCGTATCAAAGATTGGGTTGTCACCCTTATCGTGCAGGTCATATAAACCGACAAATGCAAATTCAATATCACAAGTATGATATTATAGTTATGTTTCAAAGTTATGATTCATAACAGGCTTATCTGTGACTCCTTTTTTACACATCAGTGGTCATATGTAAGATATTATGACCCGCCCTGCGGTAAACCGCCAAGGGTTCTTGTGATCTACTTGCGTGCAGGATAAGACTACATTTGGGTGGTTACCCGCCCTGGTTTTTGACGTTAAGTCGCCAGGGCATATGTTGTTTAAACTTTGCAGGATTTACAGAGCTATGACTTACATAAATGATTAAATTCAAGCCCATCATCATAGATGGAAATTGGTGAATCAAAAGGGTTATCAATTCTTGATTTTCTCAAAGGCTATAAGCCGCCGGGTTGTACAAATTCCGGCTTACAATGGAGGCATATTAAATCGCCATCGGCCAAGAGCCGTCGGGTATTTAAACTCCGGATTGACCCGGCCAAGAGCAGATGAGGTATTCAAAGTCGCTTTGGCGCAATGGCTATTATTTTATCAATGGATATGATTTATTCTACAATGGAAAGAATAGTCCCGAGTCGCTGCAGGCTTACGACCCGGCACTTGGGGGCTACATTATTCAAATTGATATTACATCAAATATGCAAGTCCCATGTCACTGCCAGCATGCACCATGGCACTTGGGGGCTAATGCAAAGTCATTTTTTTCTCAACTTATTGAAGACCCGACTCATCACATTCTAAATGAGCCGGCCCTTAGGGGCTACCAATTGCTGCTGTCAAAAATTCAAGGTACACAAGCATTAATCCATTATATTGAAGGATCCACTATTCAGTTGGTAGAGTACAAAGCTCTTAACCATGTGGACGTGGGTTCAAGCCCCATGATGGAGATCACATCATATACTGTTATTATGAATGAATCATATACAAAGTCCCAGCTCGGTAATATCTTACTGACCCGGCCCTTGGGGGCTACACGTTGCTGGTCAAGTTTACATGATCATATTTACAAAGTCCCTGCTCATTATTGCATAATGACCCGGCCCTTGGGGGCTATGCTGGTTGAAGTTTATATGAGCATGAGGCAATTACAAGTCCCAGGTTGCTGCAAGCATGACAACCCGGCACTTGGGGGCTACATAATATGGGGTATTCAGTTTTTACTAGTGACTGAGATGAACAATATGGATTTCTTCAAAGTGGCAGCATTTATATTGAAGCAATTCTTAAGCCATCACTTCGTTCTACTCAAGACTTGGGGGCTACAGGTATTATATTATTATCGAAGAAATATTTTCAAATCCTTTGTTTTGAGCAAACCAGATTGACCCGGCGTCACCAATCATTATGACCCTGTGTCTACAACCCGGCGTCATCAATAATCATGAACCGGCGTTGGCAACAATCATGACCTGGAATTATCAGCTTTTATAACCCGACAATGGTGGTAATCATAAATCGGCAAGTTTTACATCTTCAAGCCGGCTGGATATCAGTTGAATATTTCAGAGACTAATATTTTTGTCAAGTCAGAGCATTGAAAGCCAATTCAAATGGATTCTTTATTTACAAGAGCCAATATCAGCAAATGGGTTATGAGGCTGGCCTATTGACCCGGATATTCCAGGAGAAAATGTCAAGGACTCAAGGATGATCAGGTGCCGGTTTACAAGAATATTTAACCCGGAGCTCAACCTGTCAAATTTGTTCTTGTGTTTATGTTGCAGGATCAGTTTAACATGGATAAATCCAAATTAAACTGGGGGCTAATGTCGGGGATATACCCCGCGTATGACCCGGCCGGAAGTATGACCCGGCCGGACTTGGCATTTCGCTGATGACCCGGCGGAGGACTAGCGACTCATGGGTCTTGCGGCTCATTGGTCAGACAACTCATGAACCAGACGACTCATGGATGGCCCCGACGACGGGTCAGATAGAGGACAAGGCCCAAGGCCCAGAAGGCCGGCTCACGTTTATGATGGGCTGGCTTAAGAAGAAAGGGATGACGAATATTTCCTTTACGAGGAAGCAAGACCCGGACTTGTAATTAACTTGTAAGAGAAGATAGACTAGTCCTAGTCCTACTAGGACTCCACATGTAACCCGCCCCTCTAACTTATATAAGGAGGGGCAGGGCTCCCCAAAGAGGGACAAGCAACAAGAAACAATATCTAGGATTAGACACAAAGAGCCGGCTTACCGGCGATTCTCTCATGAGTATAATGAGACCTAGCCACAAACAGCATGTAGGGCTATTACCGGATGATGTTTCCCGGGGCCCGAAGCTGTATAAATCCTTGTCTTGTCTTGCGTCTCTCGATTCCGCCCAACCCCTCTCAAGCTACCACATAGATGCGCTGGCCTCTTGACTAAGTCCTGACACTAAGGACATCTGCCGTGACAATTCCACGACACCTCCCGTGCCCGCGGCAGTGCCATGCAGGAAGAGACAGAAGCCGGGTGTGTGGAGAGCAATGAGTCAGTGGCCAGCTTGTCCACGTCCGCCGCCATCATCGAGGAGAGGTAGAACATGGGAGGCCGCCGCCACTTGGGTCCCATGAAGGCCTCTGCCGAGGCGACGACTGCGTATTCAGGTGGTTTCTTTGCTGCTTCGTCTCTTCCGAGGACCTTTGTCAACCCCGCAAGTGTCTGTCGGACATGAGGAAGACAAAGGGATCCGCGGGTGGCCATTTATATTAGGTATTAATTATACCACGAGAGCCGGATTAGCACTGCTTATTTCATGTAAATGTAATGAAATCCATCATGTTTATATGAAGATCTGGCCTTTTTATACGAAATCCTTCATGCTTATCTGAAATCAGTCCGTGTTTGCACGAATTTCCTATGGTTGGTTAGAGTTGTGAAAATGTATGCCGCTGGCATTGGATGTCGTCCTCCGCGGAAGGAAGCGGAAGGAAATTTGCCAGCTGCCGTTGGAGATGCTCTTATGCTGGAAATAATAGAGTCACATCCAATCCATTTGAGTTAATTGCATGTATGATTCTTCCTCTATAAAAAGTTAATTGCATGTACAGTGTACACATGACTTGCAGGGTGGCTACAGCTTCGTACAGAAAGTTCAAACGAAACAAATCCATCCTTATTATTTGTCAAATCACGGGTTCCGGCAAAACCCTTAAGGTTCGAACTCTGGGGTGCGCACGAAGATCTCCCCCTACCGATCCACGTCCTAGCTTTGCTAGGATCTCAAGGACTAAACTCGCAACACAAAGGACACAAGATTTATACTGGTTCAGGCCACCGTTGTAGTGTAATACCCTACTCCAGTGTGGTGGTGGTGGTGGATTGCCTCTTGGGCTGAGGATGAACAGTACAAGGGGAAGAACAGCCTCCTGAGGTCGAGGTGTTCTTGTGCTTGGTGGGTGCGAGGATGGGATGGATCGAGTCCAAGATCCGATGTCTCCTACTGTGGTGGCTAATCCTATTTATAGAGGCCCTAGTCCTCTTCCCAAATATTGAGCGGGAAGGGAGCCAACAACGGCCAATTTGAAAGGGGACAGCTAGTACAACTTATCTTGACAAAAGCAGTCTTAGCCTGCCAAAGGCTCTAGTGGTGACGCCTCCTTGGGATCCATGGTGACCTCCGTCTTGTCGTCATGCTGGTCTTGGTCTCGTTGCACCAATATGAAAACCTTTGCTTGACGCCTCGGTACTCCGCGCCTGCGCTTACCTCCTTAGCACCAAAGAGGAAACAAGGACACTGTGCGCTGGTGCCCGCCTGGTCTCGGTCGTCATGGCTCACGTCACGAGAACCTCGCGAGGTTTGCCTTGCCTTGATCTCTCCGCCCCTCGCGAGCCAACCTGGTGAGGCCGCTCCCGAGGAGGTCTTGCATCGTCCGCCTCGCGAGGCTTGGCCCCTCGCGAGGGTCTTGAGTGCTTGTTGGCGAAGATGGGTCGTACAGACCCACTCGTAGAGCCACGCCGTCGGCCGCAGGCAGGCAAGTCTAGGGACCCCCGTTCCCAGAACGCCGACAGTAGACCCCGGGCCCAAGGCGCGCTCGGGCTTGGCTTCGAGGCGAAGCCAAAGGTCAAGCGCGGAGCACCGCGGGCCCTAATAGCCTGCGGCCTTGGTCGACGTGTGGCGGTATATTGGACGTGGGCGTCTCCGCTTCCCCATGCTGCCTCGGCAACTGCCCGACTTGACAAGTCCCTGCGACATGCAAGGAAAAACCATCATTACCTGTGATCATGGGGGGTGCTGGTTGGCCTTCTCCCGCTATAAATGGGGAGGGGGGCGGAGCCCCCGTCGCCCATCTCTTCCCATTCTGCTTGCTTCTCCCCTTTGCTCCACTGCTAGCAGCGACACCAATGGCGCTGCCGAGGAGGTTCTCTGCCGCAGAGAAGGGGAAGGCCCCTCGCGAGGGGCCCGGCTCCCCAGCGCCCAAGCGTGCACGTGGCCGTCTCTGCAAGCACACCGCGACCCCCGCTGCGGCCCCAGTTCCCGTGGTGGCGCTGCTGCGCGTGGTAGGGGTCGTTCCAGTCGTGGCAGCCCTGTTGATGAAGGGAGACATGCCATGGTTGCACGGCGTCCCCGACCACGCTTCCACTCGGCGGAGGTGCTGCCAGAGTTCATCATTTGGTCGGAGAACCCGGCCGGCAACTTGCTTCAGCTCCCGCGCTTCTTTGCTGACGAGCTGCCAGCCTCCGGTCCAGGTGGGCTTTGGCTGCAGGCGGACGGTTGCTGCAGCAAGGCTTCTTGGGTTGCAGTTGAGGTCTAAGACGCGGGCAACATAGCTCTGGCCCGCGGTTGGCAGACGTTCGCCCGCGCGCGTGGCCTGGGCAGGCGGTACATGAAGGAAATATGCCCTAGAGGCAATAATAAAGTTATTATTTATTTCCTTATATCATGATAAATGTTTATTATTCATGCTAGAATTGTATTAACCGGAAACATAATACATGTGTGAATACATAGAAAAACAAAGTGTCACTAGTATGCCTCTACTTGACTAGCTCGTTGATCAAAATGGTTAAGTTTCCTAGCCATTGACATGGGTTGTCATTTGATTAACGAGATCACATCATTAGGAGAATGATGTGATTGACTTGACCCATTCCGTTAGCTTAGCACTCGATCGTTTAGTATGTTGTTATTGCTTTCTTCATGACTTATACATGTTCCTATGACTATGAGATTATGCAACTCCCGTTTACCGGAGGAACACTTTGTGTGCTACCAAACATCACAACGTAACTGGGTGATTATAAAGGTGCTCTGCAGGTGTCTCCAAAGGTACTTGTTGGTTTGGCGTATTTCGAGATTAGGATTTGTCACTCCGATTGTCGGAGAGGTATCTCTGGGCCCGCTCGGTAATGCACATCACTATAAGCCTTGCAAGCATTGTAACTAATGAGTTAGTTGCGGGATGATGTATTACGGAACGAGTAAAGAGACTTGCCAGTAACGAGATTGAACTAGGTATTGAGATACCGACGATCGAATCTCGGGCAAGTAACATACCGATGACAAAGGGAACAACGTATGTTGTTATGCGGTTTGACCGATAAAGATCTTCGTAGAATATGTGGGAGCCAATATGAGCATCCAGGTTCCGCTATTGGTTATTGACCGAAGAGGTGTCTCGGTCATGTCTACATAGTTCTCGAACCCGTAGGGTCCGCACGCTTAACGTTACGATGACAGTTATATTATGAGTTTATATGTTTTGATGTACTGAAGGAGTTCGGAGTCCCGTATGAGATCAGGGACTTGACGAGGAGTCTCCAAATGGTCGAGACATAAAGATCGATATATTGGACGACTATATTCGGACATCGGAAAGGTTCCGAGTGATTCGGGTATTTTTTGGAGTACCGGAGAGTTACGGGAATTCGTATTGGACCTTAATGGGCCATACGGGAAAGGAGAGAAAGGCCCCAAAGGGTGGCCGCACCCATCCCCATGGACTAGTCCGAATTGGACTAGGGAGGGGGGGCGCCCCCTTCCTTCTTTCTCCTTCTCCCTTCCCTTTTCCTACTCCAACAAGGAAAGGAGGAGTCCTACTCCCGGTGGGAGTAGGACTCCCCCCTTGGCGCGCCCTCCTCCTAGGCCGGCCGCCTTCCCCCTTGCTCCTTTATATACGGGGGCAGGGGGCACCTCTAGACAATTGATCATTGATCGCTTAGCCGTGTGCGGTGCCCCCCTCCACCATATTACACCTCGATAATATCGTAGCGGTGCTTAGGCGAAGCCCTGCGTTGGTAGAACATCAACATTGTCACCACGCCGTCGTGCTGACGAAACTCTCCCTCAACACTCGGCTGGATCGGAGTTCGAGGGACGTCATCGAGCTGAACATGTGCTGAACTCGGAGGTGTCGTGCGTTCGGTACTTGATCGGTCGGATCGTGAAGACGTACGACTACATCAACCGCGTTGTGTTAACGCTTCCGCTTTCGGTCTACGAGGTACGTGGACAACACTCTCCCCTCTCGTCGCTATGCATCACCATGATCTTGCATGTGCGTAGAATTTTTTTGAAATTACTACGTTCCCCAACAGTGGCATCCGAGCCAGGTTTTATGCGTTGATGTTATATGCACGAGTAGAACACAAGTGAGTTGTGGGCGATATAAGTCATACTGCTTACCAGCATGTCATATTTTGGTTCGACGGTATTGTGAGATGAAGCGGCCTGGACCGACATTACGCGTACGCTTACGCGAGACTGGTTTCACCGTTGCGATCACTCGTTGCTTAAAGGTGACTGGCGGGTGTCTGTCTCTCTCAGTTTAGTTGAACCGAGTGTGGCTACGCCCGGTCCTTGCGAAGGTTAAAATAGCACCAACTTGAAAAACTATCGTTGTGGTTTTGATGCGTTGGTAAGAACAGTTCTTGCTAAGCCCGTAGCAGCCACGTAAAACTTGCAACAACAAAGTAGAGGACGTCTAACTTGTTTTTGCAGGGCATGTTGTGATGTGATATGGTCAAGACATGATGCTATATTTTATTGTATGAGATGATCATGTTTTGTAACCGAGTTATCGGCAACTGGCAGGAGCCATATGGTTGTCGCTTTATTGTATGCAATGCAATCGCCATGTAATTGTTTTACTTTATCACTAAGCGGTAGCGATAGTCGTAAAAGCAATAGTTGGCGAGACAACAACGATGCTACGATGGAGATCAAGGTGTCGCGCCGGTGACGATGGTGATCATGATGGTACTTCGGAGATGGAGATCACAAGCACAAGATGATGATGGCCATATCATATCACTTATATTGATTGCATGTGATGTTTATCTTTTATGCATCTTATCTTGCTTTGATTGACGGTAGCATTATAAGATGATCTCTCACTAAAATTTCAAGATAAAAGTGTTCTCCCAGAGTATGCACCGTTGCCAAAGTTCGTCGTGCCCAGACACCACGTGATGATCGGGTGTGATAAGCTCTACGTCCATCTACAACGGGTGCAAGCCAGTTTTTGCACATGCAGAATACTCAGGTTAAACTTGACGAGCCTAGCATATGCAGATATGGCCTCGGAACACTGAGACCGAAAGGTCGAGCGTGAATCATATAGTAGATATGATCAACATAGTGATGTTCACCATTGAAAACTAATCCATTTCACGTGATGATCGGTTATGGTTTAGTTGATTTGGATCACGTAATCACTTAGATGATTAGAGGGATGTCTATCTAAGTGGGAGTTCTTAAGTAATATGATTAATTGAACTTAAATTTATCATGAACTTAGTCCTGATAGTATTTTGCAAATTATGTTGTAGATCAATAGCTCGCGTTGTTGCTTCCCTGTGTTTATTTTTGATATGTTCCTAGAGAAAAATTATGTTGAAAGATGTTAGTAGCAAAGATGCAGATTGGATCCGTGATCTGAGGATTATCCTCATTGCTGCACAGAAAAATTATGTCCTTGATGCACCGCTAGGTGACAGACCTACTGCAGGAGCAGATGCAGACGTTATGAACGTTTGGCTAGCTCAATATGATGACTACTTGATAGTTTAGTGCACCATGCTTAACAGCTTAGAATCGGGACTTCAAAGACGTTTTGAACGTCATGGACCATATGAGATGTTCCAGGAGTTGAAGTTAATATTTCAAGCAAATACCCGAGTTGAGAGATATGAAGTCTCCAACAAGTTCTATAGCTAAAAGATGGAGGAGAATAGCTCAAGCAGTGAGCATGTGCTCAGATTGTCTGGGTACTACAATCGCTTGAATCAAGTGGGAGTTAATCTTCCAGATAAAATAGTGATTGACAGAATTCTCTAGTCACCATCACCAAGTTAGTAGAACTTCGTGATGAACTAGAGTATGCAAGGGATGACGAAAGTAATTCCCGAGCTCTTAGTGATGCTGAAATCGACGAAGGTAGAAATCAAGAAAAACATCAAGTGTTGATGGTTGACGAGACCACTAGTTTCAAGAAAAGGGCAAAGGGAAGAAGGGGGACTTCAAGAAGAATGGCAAGCAAGTTGCTGCTCAAGTGAAGAAGCCTAAGTCTGGTCCTAAGCCTGAGACTAAGTGCTTCTACTGCAAAGGGACTGGTCACTGGAAGCGGAACTACCCCAACTATTTGGTGGATAAGAAGGATGGCAAAGTGAACAAAGGTATATTGGATATACATGTTATTGATGTGTACTTTACTAGTGTTTATAGCAACCCCTCGGTATTTGATACTGGTTCAGTTGCTAAGAGTAGTAACTCGAAACGGGAGTTGCAGAATAAACAGAGACT
Organism: Aegilops tauschii subsp. strangulata; assembly: GCF_002575655.3. NCBI lineage: Eukaryota > Viridiplantae > Streptophyta > Magnoliopsida > Poales > Poaceae > Aegilops > Aegilops tauschii. The sequence goes on along the minus strand of NC_053035.3, from coordinate 201,533,492 downwards.
AGTAAAAGGCGAGGTGACGATGTGTGTTGGAAGTAGTTCCAAGATTGATATGATCATCATCGCACACTCCCTATACTTTCGGGATTAGTGTTGAAACTAAATAAGTGGTATTTGGTGTTTGCGTTGAGCATGAATATGATTTGATCATGTTTGTTGCAATACGGTTATTCATTTAAATTAGAGAATAATTGTTGTTCTGTTTACATGAATAAAACCTTCTATGGTCATACACCCAATAAAATGGTTTGTTGGATCTCGATCGTAGTGATACACATATTCATAATAATGAAGCCAAAAGATGCAAAGTTAATAATGATAGTGCAACTTATTTGTGGCACTGCCGTTTAGGTCATATTGGTGTAAAGCGCATGAAGAAACTCCATACTGATGGGATTTTGGAATCACTTGATTATGAATCACTTGATGCTTGCGAGCCGTGCCTCATGGGAAAGATGACTAAAACGCCGTTCTCCGGAACTATGGAGAGAGCAACAGATTTGTTGGAAATCATACATACAGATGTATGTGGTCCGATGAATATTGAGGCTCGTAGCAGGTATCATTATTTTCTGACCTTCACAGATGATTTGAGCAGATATGGGTATATCTACTTAATGAAACAGAAGTCTGAAACATTTGAAAAGTTCATATAATTTCAGAGTGAAGCGGAAAATCATCGTAACAAGAAAATAAAGTTTCTACAATCTGATTGTGGAGAAGAGTATTTGAGTTACGAGTTTGGCCTTCAGTTAAAACAATGTGAAATAGTTTCACTACTCACGCCACCTGGAACACCACGGTGTAATGGTGTGTCCGAACATCGTAACCGTACTTTATTAGATATGGTGCGATATATGATGTCTCTTACCGATCTACCACTATCGTTTTGGGGTTATGCATTAGAGACAGCTGCATTCACGTTAAATAGGGTACCATCTAAATCCGTTGAGAGGACATCTTATGAACTGTGGTTTGGCAAGAAACCAAAGTTGTCGTTTCTTAAAGTTTGGGGTTGCGATGCTTATGTGAAAAGGTTTCATCCTGATAAGCTCAAACCCAAATCGGAGTGTCTTCATAGGATACCCAAAGGAGACAGTTGGGTACACCTTCTATCACAGATCCGAAGGCACGACATTCGTTGCTAAGAATGGATCCTTTCTAGAGAAGGAGTTTCTCTCGAAAGAAGTGAGTGGGAGGAAAGTAGAACTTGATGAGGTAACTGTACCTGCTCCCTTATTGGAAACTAGTTCATCACAGAAATCTGTTCCTGTGACTCCTACACCAATTAGTGAGGAAGTTAATGATGATGATCATGTAACTTCAGATCAAGTTACTACCAAACCTCGTAGGTAAACCAGAGTGAGATCCACACCAGAGTGGTACGGTAATCCTGTTCTGGAGGTCATGTTATTTGACCATGACGAACCTATGAACTATGAGGAAGCGATGATGAGCCCAGATTCCGCGAAATGGCTTGAGGCCATGAAATCTGAGATAAGATCCATATATGAGAACAAAGTATGGACTTTGATTGACTTGCCCAATGATCGGCGAGCCATTGAGATTAAATGGATCTTCAAGAGGAAGACAGACAGTGATAGTAGTGTTACTGTCTACAAAGCTAGAATTGTCGCAAAAAGGTTTTCGACAAGTTCAAGGTGTTGACTACGATGAGAGTTTCTCACTCGTATCTATGCTTAAGTCTGTCTGAATCATGTTAGCAATTGCCGCATTTTATGAAATATGGCAAATGGATAAACAAAACTGCATTCCTTAATGGATTTGTTAAAGAAGAGTTGTATATGATGCAACCAGGAGGTTTTGTCAATCCTAAAAGTGCTAACAAAATATACAAGCTCCAGCGATCCATCTATGGACTTGTGCAAGCATCTCGGAGTTGGAATATACGCTTTGATAAGTTGATCAAAGCATATAGTTTTATACACACTTGCGGTCAAGCCTGTATTTACAAGAAAGTGAGTGGGAGCACTACAGCATTTCTGATAAGTATATGTGAATGACATATTGTTGATCGGAAATAATGTAGAATTATTCTGCAAAGCATAAAGGAGTGTTTGAAAGGAGTTTTTCAAAGAAAGACCTCGGTGAAGCTGCTTACATATTGAGCATCAATATCTATAGAGATAGATCAAGACGCTTGATAAGTTTTTTCAATGAGTACGTACCTTAACAAGATTTTGAAGTAGTTCAAAATAGAACAGTCAAAGAAAGAGTTATTGCTTGTGTTACAAGGTGTGAAATTGAGTAAGACTCAAAGCCCGACCACGGCAGAAGATAGAAAGAGAATGAAAGTCATTCCCTATGCCTTGGCCATAGGTTCTATAAAGTATGCCATGCTGTGTACCAGATCTATTGTATACCCTACACTGATTTTGGCAAGGGAGTACAATAGTGATCTAGGAGTAGATCACTGGACAGCGGTCAAAATTATCCTTAGTGGAATAAGGATATGTTTCTCGATTATGGAAGTGACAAAAGGTTCATCGTAAAGGGTTACGTCGATGCAAGTTTTGACACTAATCTAGATGACTCTAAGTCTCGGTCTAGATACATATTGAAAGTGGGAGAAATTAGCTAGAGTAGCTCCGTGCAAAGCATTGTAGACATAGAAATTTGCAAAATACTTACGGTCTGAATGTAAGAGACCCTGTTGACTAAAATTATCTCACAATCAAAACATGATCACACCTTAGTACTCTTTGGGTGTTAATCACATAGCGATGTGAACTAGATTATTGACTCTAGTAAACCCTTTGGGTCTTGGTCACATGACAATGTGAACTATGGGTGTTAATCACATGGTGATGTGAATTATTGATGTTACATCACATGGCGATGTGAACTAGATTATTGACTCTAGTGAAAGTGGGAGACTGAAGGAAATATGCCCTAGAGGCAATAATAAAGTTATTATTTATTTCCTTATATCATGATAAATGTTTATTATTCATGCTAGAATTGTATTAACCGGAAACATAATACATGTGTGAATACATAGACAAACAGAGTGTCACTAGTATGCCTCTACTTGACTAGCTCGTTGATCAAAGATGGTTAAGTTTCCTAGCCATTGACATGGGTTGTCATTTGATTAACGAGATCACATCATTAGGAGAATGATGTGATTGACTTGACCCATTCCGTTAGCTTAGCACTCGATCGTTTAGTATATTGCTATTGCTTTCTTCATGACTTATACATGTTCCTATGACTATGAGATTATGCAACTCCCGTTTACCGTAGGAACACTTTGTGTGCTACCAAACGTCACAACGTAACTGGGTGATTATAAAGGTGCTCTGCAGGTGTCTCCAAAGGTACTTGTTGGGTTGGCGTATTTCAAGATTAGGATTTGTCACTCCGATTGTCGGAGAGGTATCTCTGGGCCCACTCGGTAATGCACATCACTATAAGCCTTGCAAGCATTGTAACTAATGAGTTAGTTGCGGGATGATGTATTACGGAACGAGTAAAGAGACTTGCCGGTAACGAGATTGAACTAGGTATTGAGATACCGACGATCGAATCTCGGGCAAGTAACATACCGATGACAAAGGGAACAACGTATGTTGTTATGCGGTTTGACCGATAAAGATCTTCGTAGAATATGTGGGAGCCAATATGAGCATCCAGGTTCCGCTATTGGTTATTGACCGAAGAGGTGTCTCGGTCATGTCTACATAGTTCTCGAACCCGTAGGGTCCGCACGCTTAACGTTACGATGACAGTTATATTATGAGATTATATGTTTTGATGTACCGAAGGAGTTCGGAGTCCCGGATGAGATCAGGGACTTGACGAGGAGTCTCGAAATGGTCGAGACGTAAAGATCGATATATTGGACGACTATATTCGGACATCGGAAAGGTTCCGAGTGATTCGGGTATTTTTCGGAGTACCGGAGAGTTACAGGAATTCGTATTGGGCCTTAATGGGCCATACGGGAAAGGAGAGAAAGGCCCCAAAGGGTGGCCGCACCCCTCCCCATGGACTAGTCCGAATTGGACTAGGGGGGGGGGGCGCCCCCTTCCTTCTTTCTCCTTCTCCCTTCCCTTTTCCTACTCCAACAAGGAAAGGAGGAGTCCTACTCCCGGTGGGAGTAGGACTCCCCCCTTGGCGCGCCCTCCTCCTAGGCTGGCCGCCTTCCCCCTTGCTCCTTTATATACGGGGGCAGGGGGCACCTCTAGACAATTGATCATTGATCTCTTAGCCGTGTGCGGTGCCCCCCTCCACCATATTACACCTCGATAATATCGTAGCGGTGCTTAGGTGAAGCCCTGCGTCGGTAGAACATCAACATTGTCACCACGCCGTCGTGCTAACGGAACTCTCCCTCAACACTCGGCTGGATCAGAGTTCGAGGGACGTCATCGAGCTGAACGTGTGCTGAACTCGGAGGTGCCGTGCGTTCGGTACTTGATCGGTCGGATCGTGAAGACGTACGACTACATCAACCGCGTTGTGTTAACACTTCCGCTTTCGGTCTATGAGGGTACGTGGACAACACTCTCCCCTCTCGTTGCGATGCATCACCATGATCTTGCATGTGCGTAGAATTTTTTTGAAATTACTACGTTCCCCAACAGTACACCCTCCAATTCAAGTATGACGGTGATGCGACCCTCTACGTGAGGGTGTTTGGGGAAGATGGTCGCCGCGTCGGGTGCTGCCCCGAGGTGAACGACGGCGAGGAGGTGCTCGGCCTTGGCGATGGTCGAGACGAGGATGAGGGCGAACCCGCCCTTCATGCCGACTGCGTCTCGTCCAGCTACGGTGGCTCTTCCCCTGGCGACAGCTCCAGCAGTGGTGGCTACGACGAGCTGCCGCGCCCGCTTCGAAGGTGGCAGCGGGTCATCTCGTCGCCGCGCCTCCGTGAAGCGCGAGGAGGGGTCTGGCTGAGCCCAGGACGACGCCAAGAGCCCACTCCGTGAACCACTATAGGGGCAGGCGCCGCTTTTATCTTGCTCGTCCATTCCTTCCTGTATCAGAAAAGAAAACCAGTATGGGCCCAGGAGGGGCGTGTATCGAACCATGATTCCTCAATCACTATGTTATGCTTATCGTTTCTATGCTATGCCGTTGTTTTGTGTAGAGACTACTTAGCTTGGCACGTTCGGGGTAGCCTCCTCTTCACGAGGCACTTGTTTCCTGGTGCCTGTCAGGGCCTTCCTTGACTCAGTGGGCGCTTAGGAATTGCAAAAAAATCGTTAGGAAGCCCGCTAGGAGGCTTATCGTTTACCCGAGCCTTGACCCAGCGCTTCGTATCGCGGTACCCGAGGGGCACGAATTAGGAGAGATGCGCCAGCTTGTGGGCTCGCACGAGGGTGCGTCGCGAAAAAGCAGACGGAAGGCAGAGAAAAGGAAAAGCGCTCGCGAGGGCACCTGCCTAGCCCCCTCGCAGAGAGAGAGAGAACAGGTCAAACTGGAGTCGGAAACAGCGGCAAAAGGCGACGGAACCAAATCAGCAAGGAACACCATAAGTAAACTTCAATTAAAAGGAGGCGAGCCAACTACGGAAAGCAAATGAAAAGACGCATCCGGCTTCTAGTCTAATCTTCAAGTCTTCTCACCAGCGCGGAGCTAAGTGCTGCCACTAGGACGTGGGAGGGAGCCCCCTAGGCCCGAGGGCGGCACTCCTGAGACTGCGGGGCGTGTACAGCCCCACTCGTTATTACGTGAGAGTGTCATGGGCGGCGATCTTCACAGGCATTGGGCCTTCTTCACAGGCACTGGGCCTTTCTTCATGGGTAGCACTTCCGGAGGTGCTGGATGTTCCAGGCGTTCTGGATGGGTACCCCGTCCTGTGTCTCCAGGCGCGCGGCACCAGGCCTGGAGACATGGACGACCTTGAACGGGCCCTCCCACATGGGTGAGAGCTTATGCAGCCCTTCCCTGGAGAGGACCCGCGTCAGGACGAGGTCACCCGCCTCGAGCGTCCTGGAGCGGATGTTGCGGCAGTGGTATCGCTGCAGTGCCTGCTGATACCTTGCTGCCCGCAGTGCGGCTTCGCGGCAGCATTCCTCCCCCAGCACGAGGTACATCCCCCGCGTGGCGTCCTGTTGCGTTTCATCAAACGCCAGGACCCGTGCGGAGCGATGCTTTACCTCGTGAGGGAGGACCACTTCTGCTGCGTAGACAAGGAAAAACGGGGTCTTGCCCGTTGGCTTGGTGGCGGTGGTGCAGATGGACCACAACACGGACTGGAGCTCGTCGTACCAGCCCCTGCCGCAGGCCTCGAGATTCTTCTTGAAAGTCCTGGTCTTGAGGCCCCTTAGGACCTCTGCGTTGGCGCGTTCGGCCTGACCATTGCTCCTAGGGTGCGCCACCGAAGCGTAGCAGATCCGCGTTCCAAGGTTAGCACAGTATGTCTTGAAGAGATTACTAGTGAACTGCGAGCCGTTGTCAGTGATGATGCGGTTGGGGACCCCGAAGCGGCTCACTAGACCCTTGATGAACTTGACCGCAGAGCTAGCTGGGATGGTGCGGACGGCTTCCACCTCTGCCCACTTGGTGAACTTGTCAATGGCGACGTAGATGTAGCGGTAGCCCCCAGGCGCTCGGAGGAACGGGCCCAAGATATCCAGCCCCTAGACCGCGAACGGCCATGTGAGTGGGATGGTCTGGAGGCCCTGAGCCGGTTGATGGATCTGCTTGGCGTGGAACTGGCACGCTTCACAAGACTTCACTAGCTCGGCTGCATCATTGAGCGTCGTGGGCGAGTAGAATCCACTGCGGAATGCCTTGCCGACGAGGGTCCACGATGACGAGTGGTGCCCGCAGTCCCCACCGTGTATGTCAGATAGCAACTCCTTCCCCTGGTCTCTGGAGATGCAACGCAGTGAAAGGTCGCTTCCTGTACAACTCACCGTCCCGAATGCAGTATGCCGTGGCTTGCCGGGCCACACGCTCCGCGTCCTCCTCCTTCTCCGGCAGTGCCCCTTGCATCAGGTATTCCTTGAATTCCTTGGTCCAGCATCCCTCCCGGAGCTCGAGCGCCAAGAGTAGGCGCGCTCCCGAAGTCGGGGCATAGGCTGGGGCTCCTATGGCAGGCGGCTGCGGGAGTTCCTCCCGAGGCTAAGCTGTCCTTGAAAGTGGTGGCGTCGCTGATGGCTTGAAGAGCCACTCCTCGGAGACGCCAGGCTCCTGGGGCTGCCTCTTGGATGCCCTCCTGGCGATATCGCCAGCTTCCTTGTTGGTGCCACGGGGCACGTGCTGCAACTCCAGGCCCAGGAACTGCTTCTCCATCTTGCGCACCTCTGCGAGGCATGCCTCCATGTGCTCGTCCTTCGGCTCGTATACCTTGTTGGAGAAGTTGACGAGGAGCTGCGAGTCGCCCCTAACGGTGAGGCGCTTCACCCCCAGAGCTGCCGCAGCTTTCAGGCCAGCTATGAGGTCTTCGTATTCTGTGATGTTGTTGGAGACCTTCTCGCCCCGCTGAAAGCAGAGCTGCACGGTGTAGTAGAGCTTGTCTTGAGCGGGCGAGATGAGTACTGCTCCAGCCCCCGCGCCCTGGTGCGCGAAGGTGCCATCGAAATACATGACCCACCCGTCAGGCGCCTCACTTCCCGGCGCGGTGGACTGGTCCTCGCGTACTTCAAGAGTCGGGGCATCCGTCCATTCTGCCACGAAATCAGCGAGTGCGGCTCCCTTGATGACCCTGGTAGTGCTGAACTCCAACTGGAATGCCCGCAACTCGATGTTCCACTCAGCGACCCTTCCAGCAGAGTTGGGGCTCCTGAGCACTCTCTCCAATGGGTAGGCTGAGACGACCTTGATGGGGTGGCCCTGGAAGTAGTGCCGCAACTTACGCGAGGCCACCAAGAGCGCGAGTAAGAGCTTCTGAGGCATGGGATATCGTGCCCTTGCGTCCCGCAACACCGTGCTGACGAAATACACCGGATGCTCGACAAGAGCTGGCGCGTTGGTGAGGCTCGTGTCTTGCGGAAGTTGGGGCGTCTCCTGAGGTAGTGGGACTCCCGACGGTTGATCGCTTGTCGGGATCTCGACGGCGTCGTCCTGCTGAGCTTGGTCCTCTGTTCATGCTGCTACGGCTCTTGCGGCGCCTTCCTGATCTTGCGTCATCTCGGCTGGCGGCGTAGCTTGGCGCGACGTGCCTTTGGCTTGGCGCCCTTCCCGAACCGCCACCAGAGCCGCACTGGCGGAGTACGGGGTGGCGGCAAGATAAAGCACTAAGGGCTCGAGGGGTCGTGGCGCCACCATTACTGGAGGGCTGGTTAGGTATCTCTTGAGGTCTTGAAAAGCTCGGTCGGCCTCTGGGGTCCACTCGAACGGGCCCTTCTTCTTCATCAGCTTGAAGAAGGGCAGGGCGCGCTCTCCCATCTTGGAGATGAAGCGCCCAATGCAGTTACCCGACCAGCCAGCTTCCGCATTTCCTTGAGGGTCTGCGGTGGCCTCATGTCTTCAATGGCCTTGATCTTTTCTGGGTTCGCCTCGCTCCCTTTGTGGGATACGAGGAAACCCAGCAGCTTGCCGGAAGGGACACCAAACACACACTTCTCCGGGTTAAGTCGCAAGTTCACCTGACGTAGGCTCGCGAAAGTCTCCTCCAGATCTTGGATCAAGGTTCTCGACTCCTGAGACTTCACCACAATGTCGTCGACGTAGGCCTCTGTGTTTCTCCTGAGCTGCCGCCCTAAGGCGATGTGCATCAACCGCTGAAAGGTCGCGCCCGCGTTACGCAGTCCGAAAGGCATGCAAGTGTAGCAGCACACCCCACACGGGGTCAGGAAGGCTGTCTTCTCTACATCTTCTACCGCCATCTTGATCTGGTGATACCCTGAGAACGCATCTAGGAAGCACAGCAGGTCGCACTCGGCGGTGGAGTCGACGATCTGGTCGATGCGTGGAAGCGGGAACGGATCTTGGGCGCAGGCCTTGTTGAGGTTGGTGAAGTCGACGCACATTCGCTCCTTCCCGCCTTTCTTTGGCACAACGACAGGGTTTGCCAGCCACTCGGGGTACCGGACCTCGCGAATGGCACCCGCCGCCTCCAGCTTGCGGGTTTCCTGGACAATGAAGGCCTGCTTCTCCATGGACTGTCGTCTCGCCCGCTGCTTCACAGGGCGTACATTGGGGCATACCCTTAAGTGATGCTGAATCACCTCTCTCGGGACCCCCACCAGTTGCTTGGGTTCCCATGCAAATATCTCCTTGTTTGCGTGCAAGAACTTCACCAACGCTTCGTCTTGGTCTGGGTCGAGGTCAGCACCCATGGTGAAGGTGGCTCCTGAGGACCCGTCCTCATCGACCGGCACCTGCTTGGTTTCTGCCTTGTCTTGGGTGAACAGCTGCTTCTTCTTGGTTGGTGCGGCTCCCTCAGCCCCGGAGGTGCCCGCGCCGGCGGGCTGTGCCGCCGCGGCGGTCTTGAGGGCAAGCTCCTTGGCGTCCCACTTGATGGTGAGGACGCCTTTGCTCCCAGGCATCTTCATGAGGTTGTAGGCCGGATGGGTCGCTACCATGAACTGGGCCAGAGCTGGGTACCCAAGGATGGCGTTGTACAGGGGGCTGATGCGGGCGATGTCGAAGTCAACCAGCTCGATGCGGTAGTTATCGCGCGTGCCGAAGATGACAGGGAGGCGGATCTGCCCCAGGGGGTGGGCGGTGCCGCCGCCAACTCCTGAGAAAGGCTTGCTGAGGCTGAGCCACTCGAGCAGTATGTGAAGAAGGCTGAAGGCCTCCACGGAGAGCACGTTGAGGCCGGTGCCGCCGTCGATGAGGGTCTTGGTGACGGCCACGTTGCAAATGGTGGGCGTGCAAAGCATCGGGAGCATACCCGAGCCGGCGGTGGTAACGGGGTGCTCTTCTGAGTCGAAGGTGAGGTCGGCTTCGGGCGCAGCCCAGCCGGCGGAGCCCTCGAGCGCTTGGAAGCGATGCCAACCTGGCGAAGGAATGGCTTGACATGGCTATCTGAAGGCGGTGCTTGAGAGCCGCCTAGTAGGGCCGCGACCGCATGGTGCGCTGGTGCCGTGTAGCACGCAGTGAAGAGGTCGCGCGGCTCCTCCCAAGGTGCCACCGTGAATCCGGGGAGGTTGAGCAGCCACGCGCGCGGCGCACCAGTGAGGGCCATGGGAAGCCAGTTGACCATGACCTTGTCGTCACCCCCGGCCTCGAGGGCGGCCTCCTCGTATGCCAGCAGGAAAGCTGACGGGTCTGCTGCCCCGTCATAGCGCGGCGGCATCTCCGGCTTGAACTTGGGCGGCCACTACACCTGCCGCAAGGCGGGGGCCAGGGCTCGGAGCCCCTGGCCCCGTCGTCGGCGTCAGCCGTCGGAGCCGGGAGCGGGACGCCTGCCATGAGGGTGGAGCGTGGATCGACGGAAGGAAGGCTACGGCGCACCCCTACCTGGCGCGCCAAATGTCGGATCACGGGTTCCGGCAAAACCCTTAAGGTTTGAACTCTGGGGTGCGCACGAAGATCTCCCCCTACCGATCCACGTCCTAGCTTTGCTACGATCTCAAGGACTAACTCGACGAACTCGCAACACAAAGGACACAAGATTTATACTAGTTCGGGCCACCGTTGTGGTGTAATACCCTACTCCAGTGTGGTGGTGGTGGTGGATTGCCTCTTGGGCTGAGGATGAACAGTACAAGGGGAAGAATAGCCTCCTGAGGTCGAGGTGTTCTTGTGCTTGGTGGGTGTGAGGATGGGATGGATCGAGTCCAAGATCCGATGCCTCCTACTGTGGTGGCTAATCCTATTTATAGAGGCCCTGGTCCTCTTCCCAAATATTGAGCGGGAAGCGAGCCAACAACGGCCAATTTGAAAGGGGACAGCTAGTACAGCTTATCCTGACAAAAGCAGTATTCGCCTGCCAAAGGCTCTGGTGGTGACGCCTCCTTGGGCTCCATGGTGACCTCCGTCCTATCGTCCTGCTGGTCTTGGTCTTGTTGCACCGATATGAAAACCTTTGCTTGACGCCTCGGTACTCCGCTCCTGTGCTTGCCTCCTTAGCACCAAAGAGGAAACAAGGACAATGTGCGCGCTAGCGCCCGCCTGGCGCCCGCCTGGTCTCGGTCATCATGGCTCACGTCACGAGAACCTCGCGAGGTTTGCCTTGCCTTGATCTCTCCGCCCCTCGCGAGCCAACCTGGTGAGGCCGCTCCCGAGGAGGTCTTGCATCGTCCGCCTCGCGAGGCTTGGCCCCTCGCGAGGGTCCTGAATGCTTGTTGGCAAAGATGGGCCGTACGGGCCCGCTCGCAGTGCCACGCCGTGGGCCGCAGGTAGGCAAGTCTGGGGACCCCCGTTCCCAGAACGCCGACATTCTTGTATTCTAACTAGTCTGTGGGTTCCACTGTCAGTACAGTAGCGAAAGAAGTATATATTAAATAATATATAATATAAAAATCTAAAGTTAAAGACAGAGTTCGAACTCAGGTCATCGCATTGCGAGCATCCGGCGCTAACCAGTCCAGCACATTTTCGTTGTGGATGATGCTGGAGATATATCTCTATGTCTACTCTTATACTCTCTCCGTTCCTAAATATTTGTGTTTTTCAGATTTCAAACGGACTACCACATACGGATGTGTATATAGACATATTTTAGAGTGTAGATTCACTCATTTTGCTCTGTATGTAGTCACTTGTTGAAATCTCTAAAAAGAAAAATATTTAGGAACGGAGGGAGTACAAAACAGAGTTGGTGATGATGGTTTGCCTGCCATCCTGCAATATAGTTCGTTAGATTTATATCTAACGGATAGGAAGGAAACTATGGAAATTTTGCAAAAAGATACGCACACCCCTCTCCACATTTGCAAATAAGGCCTTCCCGCTGATACGTCTCCGTCGTATCTACTTTTCCAAACTCTTTTGCCCTTGTTTTGGACTCTAACTTGCATGATTTGAATGGAACTAACCCGGACTGACGCTATTTTCAGCAGAATTGCCATGGTGTTATTTTTGTGCAGAAAAAAAATTCTCGGAATGACCTGAAACTTAACGGAGATAAGTTTTGGAATTCATAAAAAATATTGGCAAAAGAATCAACAGAAGGGGGCCAACACCCTGGCCACAAGGGTGGGGGACGCGCCCACCCCCCGGGGCGCGCCCTCCGACCTTATGGGCCCCCTGGACCTCCACCGACCTCAACTCCAACTCCATATATTCACTTTTGGGGAGAAAAAACCAAAGAGAAGGATTCATCGCGTTTTACGATATGGAGCCGCCACCAAGCCCTTTTCTTCCTTGGGGGGGGGGCAGATCTGGAGTCCGTTCGGGGCTCCGGAGAGGGGAATCCGTCGCCATCGTCATCATCAACCATCCTCCATCGCCAATTTCATGTGCTCACCGCCGTGCGTGAGTAATTCCATCGTAGGCTTGCTGGACCGTGATGGGTTGGATGAGAATTACCATGTAATCGAGTTAGTTTTGTTAGGTTTTGATCCCTAGTATCCACTATGTTCTAAGATTGATGTTGCTATGACTTTGCTATGCTTAATGCTTGTCACTAGGGCACGAGTTCCATGATTTCAGATCTGAACCTATTATGTTTTCATGAATATATTTGTGTTCTTGAACCTATGTTGCAAGTCAATAGGCACCTACTACGTGTTATGATCCGGCAACCCCAGAGTGACTATAGTCGGGACCACTCCCGGTGATGACCGTAGTTTGAGGAGTTCATGTATTCACTAAGTGCTAATGCTTTGGTCTGGTACTCTATTAAAAGGAGGCCTTAATATCCCTTAGTTTCCAATAGGACCCCGCTGCCACGGGAGGGTAGGACAAAAGATGTCATGCAAGTTCTTTTCCATAAGCACGTATGACTATATTCGGAATACATGCCTACATTATATTGATGAATTGGAGCTAGTTCTCTGTCACCCTATGTTATAGCTGTTGCATGATGAATGCCATCTGACATAATTATCCATCATTGATCCATTGCCTACGAGCTTTTCACATATTGATCTTTGCTTCGTTATTTTTTCCGTTGCCACTGTTACGATTGCTACAAAACTGGTAGTGTTACTTTTGCCACCGTTACCGCTACTTCCATACTACTTTTCTACTAAATACTTTGCTGCAGATATTAAGTCTTTCAGGTGTGGTTGAATTCACGACTCAGCTGCTAATACCCAAGAATATTCTTTGGCTCCCCTTGTGTCGAATCAATAATTTGGGTTGAATACTCTACCCTCAAAAACCGTTGCGATCCCCTATACTTGTGGGTTATCAAGACCTTTTTCTGGCACAGTTGCTGGGGAGCATAGCTCTATTCTTTGAGTCACTTGGGATTTATATCTGTTGATCACTATGAGGAATCTGAAAGATCAAAGAACTAAGATTTTTCCCTCAACTACGAGGGGAGGTAAGGAACTGCAATCTAGCTCTACACTTGATTCTCCTTCTGTTTCGAGTAAACTTGCAACACCTACACCTGCTATTGATTTCGATATGTCGCATGTTATTGATGATGCCACTTCTGCTATGCATGATGCTTATGATGAAACTACTTATGTGCTTGATAATACTGTGCCACTAGGTGAATTTCTTGATGAACAACTTGCTAGGGTTAGAGAGAATGAAATTACTGAAACTGATGATATTATTGAAACTGAAGATTATAATTCTCCCCCCTAGATATGAATTGCATGTTGTACCTGAGGGTTATTGTAGCGGCCCGACCCGAATGGATCGAAGTCTCTGTGCTAAGTGTCATCCCTGGATCGGTATGCTGACACACACAGTACTCGAGGATTTATAACAGAGGTAAATCACATGTATATAGTAACGTAAATACTATTACCTCAATCCATATAGCAGAAGTAACAACAAAGTTGTGGAGTCCCAACAACACCAACGGCAAAGTTGAGTTTAGACATCGTAACCCTAACGTATCACTTACTCGTCGTAAGAATCCTGCAACATGAGACGTTGCACCCATGTAGGTCAGTACATTGAATGTACTTGCAAATTCACACCATTTCATCTTGGTACAGTACCTCTGTGACTCGGATTTACCATCCCATATAGCAAGGCGAATAATAAGAGTAAGTCGGTATGGTGATCAATCCATCCCGCACCCAAATCATTACCTTGTATATGGTTTAGCGAATCTCGCATTCTAACACTCAGTCATCCTCACAAGCATTGCAGAATTTCTCTAGTTCATGAACTGAGTTCGGATAAATCCATGGATTCTGCAAGCTGAACAAAACATCTATCGTTTCTTCACATCTCTCAGGTTTTTCGTAAACTCCTATATGATCGTCTGTTGATAAAGTCGTAACTTCTTCCAGGGTTTTTCGTTCAGCAAGAGTGTGCTTGCTCCTTGGCAGGTCCTGGGGCCTGTGGGTTATGGCCCATCTCATCACTTGTAAACCTTGAACTCATCATCGGGGCAACTGATCATTATTTCAACATCTAGCTTCCTAGCATTCTTAAATCCATCCAATTGTACTGTCTCCCTTCCTTCTATTGGTACCAAACTAAGACGTGATTACTCAAACTCATCATGGAGTTACAATTGCTCCATATTACCAACATTATACCTCCTTTATATCCAATAGTACTTCATCCCTTCATATTCTTGGGATACCCCACATATCGAGACAAAACTCATACTTATTTTATCCGAAGTCCACTCCGCGGAATATCATCATCTTTTCCAGGGGTCAACAGTCCTCACAGGGTACTACCACCCTTAAAATGCACAAATTCTTCCATAGACCATATTTCTCGTATCCTCGAAAATGGTAAAAATCTTTGTTCATAAAGTAACAACTCATATAATCCAAATCAGTACCAACGATGCTAACTTTATTGAATCTCAAATTATTACAATCTCCGACATTTCCATTACATGCATCAACCCAACACCTCGATATAAATGAATTGTTCCCACTACTACTACTATATTCCTCATAGACTCAACTATTTAACACGAATATCCTCATTGGGACAATCTCTGGCAAAGTGCCCTGCTTCATTACAACGGAAACGTATTAGTTCTGACAAGTCTCGAGGTTTCCTTATGATTACATAGCCTACTTGGGTCCTCGGCTTCCTTTTTGGGCAACCGTTGAAGTAGTACCCTGAATCTTTGCACCTGAAACATGTGATATGACTCAGGTACTTCTTTGTAGAAATTTGGTTGTTCCTGGAATCCAATCTATTTCTCTTCCTGGACTTTCTGTGCCAATCAGGGCTTCTATTTCCTGTGGGTCATACTCTACTTCCACTATCGGGAATGCTACTAGATCCCCCTTCAAACAATTCTGGGAGATGTGTCCTTCTTCTCCACATGAATAGCATGACTTGGTGTAGGGTTTAATTGGGTATTCCTCGGGTGTGTCCTCCACCTCTTCTTCATCATAGGTTCTTCTAAAATTTCCATGTGGGCTCCTTTCATTGCTTGTTTCTTCTACTGGATGGTTCTTTGTACCATGGGGTAAATGTGACACTGAGCAGGGTAGTGGGTAGTCCCTTCACACAAGAAACAAGTAATCTGCCTAGTTGGGCATTCTTCCGATGGGTGACTTTCTTCACAATGAGGGCATTCATCCTTGTGTTCTTTATGGTTGTGTCCTATTTCTCCACAGAGCTTGCATGCACAAGGTTTCTTCATATCATTTCCATAAGGCTTCAATTTCTGGGACACAAGCCGAGACTTTAGCAGAGTCGACTTAAATTCTTCCCAAGTGGTTACTCTTCGCCCTCCATTGATGGTTTGGTACATTCTCCACCAAGTAGCTACACCTCTTTCAAAGCACTGAAGAGCATGGTGGGCCATATCCTTTCCGGCTATAGTGTTATTCTTCATGTGATCTTCCATGTTCTGAATCCATCGGTCCGTCTCCAATTGAGTCATCTGTCCGAAAAATATGAGTTCATCTCCATTCATCCTCTATTGGTTCCAAGGTTTTTGGGGTGAGATAAGAGAGATAGAGAGGGATACACACAATACAAACAATAGTTTTGAAGAGACAGATTTTATTTGTGGTTGTCGGAAAAACATCACAGAAATGACAACTCACAATCGTCGCATCTAACATAAGTGTATAACAGGGGTTTTGGTCTTCTAAAGGTCAATAAATCTTTAAAGTCGCCAAACTCTTCAAGTCTTGTTCACGTCTCCGATGGCTTCTTCTGATCGTGCTTGCTGATCTTCTCAAGTTCTTCTACCAGGTCATTTCTGTTGACGCGAAGTCTCTCGTGACGTCCTTTAAGAGTTGCGTTCTTAACTTCTAGGTTTCAACATCCTTGGCATGAGCCATGGTCCTACTATCCTTCAGTTCCTGACGGATCTCTGGTATCTCGAGGTTTTGCTCCTCCAGCTTGGCTACTTTCAGCTTCTCGGTCCTGAATTCTTCACGAAATACTTCCTTGTCAAATACAGCTTCCTGAAGGTCCATTTTAAAATTCTTGATGTAATACTCCAGATCCTGGTGATACACCAGCTATGGTTAAAACTTCATCTTTTGCTGATAGGTGCTCCATTAGCCCTTTTGTCATCCAATCCTTCCAAAGAAATGCATGCTTAACTCAGCATAGTGATGATAGCATGAGCGGGCGACAACATCATGGATAGATGTGTTTATTCCCTTGTCTCCTCCATGAGCTATCATTCCATAGTTGATATCTCCTGCCTTGGAGTTTTCTTGACAAAAACTTTGAGTTTTTACGCTTCATGTTCCGGTCTTTCTCCGACACACCATGATCTCGGGTATTGACAGCTTCAACAGTCTAACGAGTTCCATTAGGGTAGCCTTCCTAGGTCACACTAATCTGGAAATTCTTGAGAGACTTCAAATTCTCCTAGTCTTCGGTGTCTTCAACCGTTGTAGTTTCCATTACTATAATGCACGGTAAAATCCTCTTCATTCCGAAGTGGTCTTAGTTGTCTGATATCTCGTACTTCTTGGAGTGGTCTCATCAGCTGAATCTTCATGTGGTCAAAAGGGGAAAGGGGTATAGTCTAACTAAAAGGGAATATTTGATAAAGCTCAGAAAAGAAGAGAGGTAAAAGATCTTTTTGGAAATAAAGAAAATCTTTCCTATGGGCTTGCCAGTTTCTAGGGTCACGTCCTACATTCAACATGTGCTCTGATACCATCTTGTAGCGTCCCGACCCGAATGGATCGAAGTCTTTGTGCTTAAGTGTCATCCCTGGATCGGTATGCTGACACACAGTACTCGAGGATTTATAACAGAGGTAAATCACATGTATATAGTAACTTAAATACTATTACCTCAATCCATATAGCAGAAGTAACAACAAAGTTGTGGAGTCCCAATAACACCAACGGCAAAGTTGAGTGTAGACATCGTAACCCTAACGTATCACTTACTCGTCGTAAGAATCCTGCAACATGAGACGTTGCAGCCATGTAGGTTAGTACATTGAATGTACTGGCAAATTCACACCATAGAGCAATGATGAATAATAGCTATCACTACATGAATATTTGGCTGGTGGAGGCTCTAAATTTAATTTTGCATAAAGCTAATTTTCCCTACAACAAAGGAATATATTTTATTTAACTACCAAGTTAAATTACCCATATTGAGAAGGTAACCCCAACTCAATCCCAAAATCACCAAATCATTAATAACCCAACAAGTTCATTAAATAGAGTGATGAGATCAATCAATAATTCAAACACCAGATACTCAAGACGTCCATAACCGGGGACACGGCTAATCATGATTAGTTATTACACTCTGAGGAGGTTTGCGCACTTTTCCCCACAAGACTCGATCTCCTCCGTTGAATTTCTCGCACTGCATGATGTTTGAGAAACGGATGATCGAGACACAATCTTTGTGAGGAGGTCCCCTTAACCGATAGATTGGCTGGTGCACCTACAATCCCCTACATCTGCTAGCCCATCATGGAAAGGTTTCCCACAACTTACTCAACTATGCCAGAGCCCATAATGGCTTGTGGCTGCACACGGAAGTTTCTAGCATGAATAATGTTATGATCCCTTTGAGCATGGGTGACAAACCATAGGATGATCACACGGGTACCCTGGGATCTCCTAGGACAACACTGGATTCCCCAGGTGTCCGGGCAAGCCACTGGTATATCCCCAGGGTGCCCTCAACCAATCCACCCAGATGTATATTAAAGTAGCCGCCTTAAGTTTCCCTTAGTTATTATCTCTCACAACTTGCATGAATCTCACAAACCAATCCACGTCTACGAGCATGGCTAAGCAATATATGACACAACGAATATTCTCGGGGTGTTTCAAAAGGTAATAGGTTCCTACCTCATCAACTACATAGTATAACCACATGTTCCCAATCGTACTCATGCAATCTTTGAGTGTTGAAACTAATGCATAAAAATTGGGTATAAAAGAGTATGTTCAAAGTGTGAACTTGCCTTGTAGTGTTGATGAAGATTCGTCGCACTCATAACTCCTGATAGTTCTACTCGTCACACTCCGATCGATCTATCATAAGCAAGCAATTGCATACATAACCACTCATGCAAAAGACTCGAAGAAAAGATCTCGGAAAACTTTGAAAACAAGCAATTAACTCTTGCAACAGAAATAATTTCTAACAGTACCAAAATTGGGTGGATTTGGTCTTATCAAAAATTTTAGGTCAAGAGATTCAATTAGCAAAAAGAATCGATTAAATCGGAGTTATAAAACTCGAGTTATGAACAAAATAAGTTTGAAATCAAATTTGTTTGAAATCAAATTTTAAACTTTCAAAAATATGTTTAAGTTGATTATCTGGACATAGGGGATCATAACGAAGAAGTGGGCATTGGTTTCGTTGGATTTGGATAAACGGTGTAAAAGTTGTGATCGTTTGAAAACCAGGGGCTAATCTGTAAGAAAACTATTTGCAACTGGGTCCCTGGCCGAAAATAAAAAGAAAAAGAAAAACCTACCGAACGAACGTTCGCTAAAGAAAACTAACAGACGAATTTGTTCACTGCGAAGAGGTAAACAGCGAGCGTTCGCTATTTAAAGCGTACCGGTTTGAACTAAGAAAAAAATGAATCTAACCTAGATCGGACAGACGAGGTGCAGTGGCGGCTTACCGCGGTGGTGGGCGTCGACGTTGTCGGAGAAGACGACGGCTGGAGCTTCGTACGGGGACGGGGCGCTGGCTCCGGGGCTGGGCGACGACGGCAGAGTAGTCGGGGGAGTGCGGCGCGTCGAGACGACGGTGATGGCGGTGTCGACGGTGGTCGATGGCGGCGGGACGGTGCGGGGCGACGGCGGCGGAGCTCGTCAACGGCGGCAGCGGTTGCTACGAGATGTGGCGGCGGCGGCGCGATGCGAGGAGAGAGAGGGTCCGGGGTCGGCTTATAAAGGAGGGGGAAGGCGGTGGCTTGGGCGAGGGGCAACGGAGGAGGAGTCCGGCCGCCGGACGGCTAGCGGCGGCGGGAGGCGTGGCCGGGGCAGACTCCTCCTAGAGTCGGAGGCGGCAGCTCGCGGGCGTCGGGCTGGGCTGCGGCCTGGCTGGAGCTGGGTCGGCCTAGTCGGCGGAAGGGAGTTTTTTTAAACAAATTTTGCAGACAACAAGAATAAACAACAAATAATAAAAATTATATATAGGCATATAATATATCAAATTTTCAGAAAAAGATTTTCTATAACATGAACATTTTTCTAGCGTCAAATAAAATCCACAAAAATTTAAACAAATCAAACAGTGCTACTGGTTTATTTAAAAACCGAATAAAAATATTTTAAAAATACCAAAATGATTTCAAACTCATTTTTCTCCACTTTTCTACTGTAGGGAATCATTTTACCCTATTTTCCATATATTTTATTTTTTGGAGAAAAATAATTTGAATAAAAACCAAATAACTCCAAATTGAAAAAATAATTTCAAAGGGACTTTAAATTTGATTCTTTTAAACTTCCAACTCATATTTCATATGTTTTGAAGAAGTCATTTTATCTTCTCTCATCAAAATCGTTGAGTTGCATAAAGTTTTTGAATTTGAAATATTTCCAAATGAAATTCAAATGTTTTCAAAAACCCTTTTCATTTTAAATGGAAGAAGTCATGTCATCTTCTCTCTAGGGTTTTTTGTTTGAAAAGAATTTGAATTCATGGAGATCGTAAATAATTCAAGGTGAAAGTTTGGGAAAGTCCTTTTATTCCCTCTCATTTAACTTTCAAAAAGTTTCAAATTTCACTCAATTTCACACAAACAACCACACCACAATCAAACAAACAAGCAAAACCATTTATTTAATATAACATTCCAAAATTTAGAATTTTGGGATGTTACAGTTATGTTATGGATGAACAAACCGCTAGAGACTTCTTTGCTTGCAATGATAGAGAGGATCTTAAGAAACTTTTAGCTAAGCTGAAAGAAAAATCCTTGAATGCTAGAATGAAATATGATCCCGCTTTTGCTATTTCACCTATCTTTATTACTGATAAGGATTATGAATTCTTTGTCGATCCTGAGTTAGTTACTTTGGTTGAATCTGGTCCTTTTCATGGTTATGAATTTGAAACAGTTGTGGCACATCTTACTAAATTCAATGATATAGCCACCCTATTTGCTCATGAGGAAAAAATTTGTTATTACTATATTCTTAAGTTGTTTCCTTTCTCATTAAAGGGTGATGCTAAGTTATGGTTAATTTCTCTTGCTCCTGGATGTGTGCATAGTCCGCAGGATATGATTTATTACTTCTCTCAAAAATATTTCCCTGCTCATAAGAAACAAGCTGCTTTAAAGGAAATATTTAATTTTGTGCAAATTGAAGAAGAGAGTCTCCCACAAGCTTGGGGGAGGCTTCTCCGATTACTTAATGCTTTGCCTGATCACCCTCTCAAGAAAAATGAAATACTTCATATCTTTTATAATGGACTAACCGATACTTCCAGAGACCACCTGGATGGTTGTGCTAGTTGTGTTTTCAGGGGAAAGAACTATTGAGCAAGCTGAATTGCTCTTGAATAATATATTGAGTAATGAAAATGATTGGACACTTCCTGAACCAACTCCGAAGCCAACTCCGAAGAAAAGGGGTATTCTATTTCTCAGTCCTGAAGATATGCAAGAGGCAAAGAAACCTATGAAAGAAAAAGGTATTAAACCTAAAGATGTGAAGAATTCACCGCCTATTGAAGAAATACATGGTCTTGATAACCCAACACAGATAGTAGAGGTAAACTCTCTCCATAGAATTGATGAAGGTGATATTCCTCATAATAAGTCTGCTAGTCAATGCTTGGATGAGTTTGATAATTTTATTGTTAAACAAGAGAACTTCAATGCTTATGTTAGTAGACAATTGAAACATAATGCTTACATGCTTGATCACTTGGGTGATTATATGAGTAGAACTGTTGATGATCTCAAGCTTATTAGTAAACATGCTTCCATGGTTACAACTCAAGTAGAACAAGTACTTAAGGCACAAGATGAATTTCTTAATGAGTTGAACAGTAAGAATAATGATAATGTCGTTAGGGGTTATGACAAGGGGCGGTAAAATGACCCAGGAACCTTTGTATCCTGAGGGCCATCCTAAGAGAGTTGAGCAGGATTCTCAGAGAACTAATGTTGATGCACCTAGTCCTCGTACTAAAAAGAAAAAGAAAACTGATAGGACTTTGCATGCTAGTGAACCTGCTATAGGCAGACCTGAGAATCCCAATGATATTTCTATTTCTGATGCTGAGACACAATCTGTTCATGAACATGAACCTAGTGATAATGTTAATAATGATGTTCATATTGATGCTCAACCTAGTAATGATAATGATGTAGAGATTGAACCTGCTGTTGATCTTGATAACCCACAATCAAAGAATCAGCGTTATGACAAGAGAGACTTCTTTGCTAGGAAGCATGGTAAAGAAAGAGAACCATGGGTTCAGAAACCCATGCCCTTTCCTCCTAAGCCATCCAAAAAAATCGATGATGAGGATTTTGAGCGCTTTGCTGAAATGATTAGACCTATCTTTTTGCGTATGCGTTTGACTGATATGCTTAAAATGCCCCCTTATGCTAAGTATATGAAAGATATTGTTACAAACAACAGAAAAATACCGGAAGATGAAATTTCCACCATGCTTGCTAATTATACTTTTAAGGGCGGAATACCAAAGAAACTTGGAGATCCAGGAGTACCAACTATACCATGCTCCATTAAAAGAAATTATGTTAAAACTGCTTTATGTGATCTTGGAGCCGGTGTTAGTGTTATGCCTTTCTCTTTATATCGTAGACTTGAATTGAATAAGTTGACACCTACTAAAATCTCTTTGCAAATGGCTGATAAATCAACTGCTATACCCATCAGTATTTGTGAGGATGTGCCTGTTATGGTGGCAAACGTTACTATCTTAACGGACTTTGTTATTCTTGATATTCCCGAGGACGATAGTATGTCGATTATTCTTGGTAGACCCTTTTTGAATACCGCAGGGGCTGTTATTGATTGAAAAATGGCCATGTCACTTTTCAAGTTAATGGTAATGAGCATACGGTGCACTTTCCGAAGAAACAACCTCAAGTTCAGAGTATCAATTCTATTGGAAAAATTTCAACTATTACTATTGGAGGTTTTGAATTCCCTCTTCCTACTGTCAAAAAGAAATATGATATTCTTATTGTTGGGGACATGCATCTCCCCGTTGAGGTAACCTAGTGTTATTCGAAAGTTCTCCGGTTTCATGTCATTCGGAAGAAGTTTGTTAATAAGACTTGATCAACCTTAATGGATTCCTTTTGATGAGCATGAGATGGATGAATTTAGAAAGCACAACTCTCTGTACCCATCTTTCACTTACTGATATTTAGATTAAATAAAGCAAAAATAGTATTTTCTGTCTGTTTTCTGAATTATCCGTGCAATAAAAAATGTCCCGAAAATAAAAGTTCTGCAAATGCCCTGAAAATTTAGTATGATTTTGATGCAATATTTAAGAATTTCTGGCACTGAACACACACCAGGGGGCCTCACCAGCTGGCCACAAGGGTGGAGGGCGCGCCCACCCCCCCTGGGTTGCGCCCCCTGACCTTGTGGGCCCCACGTGGCCCCCCTCAACTTATTCTAGCACCCATCCACTCCTTCCTCCAGAAAAAATCACTCCATAGCTCAAACTCGTGTTCTTGCTCATCTTACTGCCATTTTTTTCTCCTTGCTCAAAGCTCCATTCACAAAACTGCTTTGGGGGATTGTTCTTCGGTATGTGACTCCTCCATTGGTCCAATTAGTTTTTGTTCTAGTGCTTTATTCATTGCAAATTTTTGCTGCTGTGGTGACCTTATTCTTGAGCTTACATGTCAAATTTATATGGCTCAAAATAGTTTTGATGCATGATATAGCCTCTAGGCACTTGTAGGAGTAGTTGCTATCAATTTTGTTGAGTCTGGTTCACCTTTATTTTGAGTCACTAAAAATTTCAGAGGAAAAATGTCGAGGATGTACCATGGTGGTTCTTCAAGAAAACAAGCACCAAGGCGTGCGATACGCGAACTGGACCTTGAACCACAAAGGGAAGCTCAAGCAAAGCCTTGTGAATGGCCATGGGATGAATTTATGGATCGTGCGGGTTTCAAGGATGAATTCTATGTGTACGTACAAAATGCCGGCCTCGCGGACTTCTTATCGGACAGTGCTTACAGTATTATTATCTCACCGATTCCTTCGTGCGGAGGTTTGAGTTTTCATCCAAGTGTAATACTCATACTGTCCTGTTTGATCTTATGATGAATCTTATACCATGGACCTAGAAGATTTCTGTGATGCATGCAAAATCCCACAATGGGGCAGTCTTAGTGACCCTCATAAATCTGTATATAATGATTTTCTTGCTAGCATCACTGTTGGAGAAACTAGAAATATCACACAAGCAACCGTAGGGAGCATTCACTTTCCTGCCATACATTATTTTGCTCTCTTTATCGGTAGGTGTATTAATGGTAAACATGAGCATTGCCACATTTGCATTCCAGATCTTAGTGCCCTCAAGTGTGCGGTGTTAGGTGATAAACGATATAACTTGGGGGCCATTATTGCTAGAAGGCTACATCTTAATGCTAAAGATGGAGATTTATTTGGTGGGGTTTATGTAACTTGTTTAGCTAATTATTTGGGTGTACCTATTAGAGGTTATGATATTGAGTTGCCACCTGCTTTTCTGGATTATGAGGCTATGGTATGCTACCAGTTTCTTAAGAGGAACGAACAAATCCTCCAGTACCGATTAATCTTTGGTAGACGGTGCGCCGTCCTTGCTACTCTTCCTGCTCCTGCTTTCTTTAACTTTCAGGCAAATGGGAGATATTTTATAACTAGAGAGGAAGCAAATGAGTATGTGAGAACAGCGGAGGCTGCTCGTCTCCATGTTGCAGCACTTCAGGCAGTGGCTGACGCGTCTCAGTACAATCTCGATTACAACTTTGGATATCCACCTGGCCAGCCGTGGGCTTAGACCAACTTAGGCCAAAAGCCTAAGCTTGGGGGAGTACATATTCCTCACTGACATTACATTCATGTTCACACACTCATTTCAGTTGTCAGTTCTCATACTTTTTCATTGTAATATCCATGCTAGTTTATTTCCTTTTCCCGCTTTCTTCTTGTGTGTTTGAAAAACCTTAAGTAAAACCAAAAAAAATAGTTGTAGTTAGTTTACTTTCTATGCATGCTTACTTGTAATATTAAAAGAAAACCCAAAAAGATTTCTCGTTCTTCTTTTGCTTGTTGGGAGCTTTCCCATGTAAATAGTTTTCTCGTTCTTGTTCTTCCTTCTTCAGAAAAAAAACTCCGAAAATATTTCAGTGTGTTTCTTTGAAATTATTTTATTTTCTTATGGGGTCGAGAGGAAAAGACCACGATGAAAATGTTGAGTGGCTGTCATATGCATTATTGTTGATCTAACAAAGAGCCCATATTACTTTGTCTTCTCCTTTGAATAAATGTTTGCAGATTCCAACTTAGTCCAATGCACGTGCACTATTATTATTATCCACACCATTCGGTCATGCAAGTGAAAGGCAATAATGATGATATATGATGAAAATGATTGAGATGAGGAAAAGCTGGTATGAACTCGACCTATCTTGTTTTTGTAAATATGATTAGTTCATCGTTCTTGATTCAGCCTATTATGAATGAAACATGTTTGCAATGACAATTAGAGTTATAGTTATTCATACCATGCTTAATTAGCTAGGAGTTTATAATGGTTCACCTTGCGTGCCAACATGGAAATTAAAATGGTTGTGATATAGTATGATAGGATGGTATCCTCCTTTCAAAGATTCGAGTGGCTTGACTTGGCACATGTTCACGCATGTAGTTCAAACAAAATCAACATAGCCTCCACGATATTTATGTTCATGGTGATTTATATCCTACTCATGCTTGCATTCAATGTTGGTTAATCTCAATGCATATTTATGACTATTATTGCTCTCTAGTTGGTCGCTTCCCAATCTCTTTCTAGCCTTCACTTGTACTAAGCGGGAATACTGCTTGTGCATTCACTTCCATAAACCCCAAAGTTGTTCTATATGAGTCCACCATACCTTCCTATATGCGGTATTTACCTGCCATTCCAAGTAAATTTGCATGTGCCAAACTCTAAATCTTCAAATGATAATATGTTCTGTATGCTCGAATAGCTCATGTACCAACTAGGGTTGTCAATATCTTCCATGCTAGGTGGGTTATTCCCAAGATGAGTGGACTCCACTCATCATTCATGAGAAAATGGCTGGTAACCGGGATGCCCAGTCCCATGCTCAAATCAAATCAAAATAATTGCAAACAAAACTACCTCAGGACTGTTGTTAGCTGGACGGTACCCATTGTTTCAGACCAGCCGTGGAGTGTGCTTGTTGGTGGTGGGGGAGTATAAACTTTACCATTCTGTTTGGGAACCACCTATAATGTATGTAGCATGGAAGATACCATGATCTCTTGGTTGCTATGTTGACAATGAAAGCATACCGCTGAAAATATTATTTATCTCTATTTCAAAACTCGAGCTCTGGCACTCTGCAAATCCATGCTTCCCTCTGCGAAGGGCCTATCTATTTACTTTTATTGCTGAGTCATCACTCTCTTATAAAAAGCACCAGTTAGAGAGCACCACTGTCATTCGTATGCATTGTTATTAATTTATATTGAGTATGACTGTGACTGGATCTCTTTTACCATGTATTACAATGTCTAGTCAGTCCTTGATCTTCAGGGGTGCTCTGCATTTATGTTTTGCGGTCTCAGAAAGGGCTAGCGAGATACCATCTTGTTATATCATATCATGATTATTTTGAAAAAGTGTTGTCATCCGAAATTTATTATTATTGCTCGCCAGTTGGTTATGCCATTGATGTGAATAAATGTGAGACCTAAATGTTATTGAGAATATGGTTAGTTCATAATCTTTGTTGAAAACTTGAATGCTGGCTTACATATTTGCAACAACAAGATCACAGAGTTTGTAAAAGTTTTTCTTTATCACTTTCAGTTTGTCAACTGAATTGCTTGGGGACAAGCAATGGGTTAAGCTTGGGGGAGTTGATACAGCTCTGTCGTATCTGCTTTTCCAAACTCTTTTGCCCTTGCTTTGGACTCTAACTTGCATGATTTGAATGGAACTAACCCGTACTGACGCTGTCTTCAGCAGAATTGCCATGGTGTTATTTTCGTGCAGAATAAGAAGTTCTCGGAATGACCTAAAACTTAACGGAGATAAGTTTTGGAATTAATAAAAAATATTGGTGAAAGAATCAACAGAAGGGGCCCGCACCCTGACCACAAGGATGGGGGGTGTGCCCACCCCCCTGGGGCGCGCCCTCCCACCTTGTGGCCCCCTGGACCTCCACCGACCTCAACTCCAACTCCATATATTCACTTTCGGGAAGAAAAAAATCAGAGAGAAGGATTCATCGCGTTTTACGATACAGAGCCGCCGCCAAGCCCTGTTCTTCCTTGGGGGGGGGGGGCAGATCTAGAGTCCGTTCGGGGCTCCGGAGAGGGGAATTCGTCGCCATCGTCATCATCAACCATCCTCCATCACCAATTTCATGATGCTCACCGCCGTGCGTGAGTAATTCCATCGTAGGCTTGCTGGACCGTGATGGGTTGGATGAGATTTACCATGTAATCGAGTTAGTTTTGTTAGGGTTTGATCCCTAGTATCCACTATGTTCTAAGATTGATGTTGCTATGACTTTGCTATGCTTAATGCTTGTCACTAGGGCCCGAGTGCCATGATTTCAGATCCGAACCTATTATGTTTTCATGAATATATTTGTGTTCTTGATCCTATCTTGCAAGTCAATAGTCACCTACTACGTGTTATGATCCGGCAACCACGGAGTGACAATAGTCGGGACCACTCCCAGTGATGACCGTAGTTTGAGGAGTTCGTGTATTCACTAAGTGCTAATGCTTTGGTCCGGTACTCTATTAAAAGGGGGCCTTAATATCCTTTAGTTTCCAATAGGACCCCGCTGCCATGGGAGGGTAGGACAAAAGATGTCATGCAAGTTCTTTTCCGTAAGCATGTATGACTATATTCGGAATACATGCCTACATTATATTGATGAATTGGAGCTAGTTCCGTGTCACCCTATGTTATAACCGTTGCATGATGAATGCCATCCGACATAATTATCCATCATTGATCCATTGCCTATGAGATTTTCACATATTGATCTTTGCTTCGTTACTTTTTCTGTTGCCACTATTATGATTGCTACAAAACTTGTTGTGGAATTGTCACGACAGATGTCCATAGCGTGAGGACTTAGTCGTGAGGCTAGCGCATCTATGTAGTAGCTTGAGAGGGGTTGATTGGGATGAGAGACGCAGGGCGGATCAACGCACAAGACAAGGGTTTAGACAGCTTCGGGCCCCGGGAAACATCATCCGGTAACAACCCTACATGCTGTTTGAGGCTAGGTCTCATTATGATCACGGGAGAGTCGCCGGCTCCGGCTCTCGGTGTTTAGCCCTAGCGATTATTTCTTGTTGCCTCTCCCCTATTTGGGGTGCCCTGCCCCTCCTTATATAAGTTAGAGGGGCAGGTTACATGTGGAGTCCTGGTAGGACTAGGACTAGTCTATCTTCTCTTACAAGTTAATTACAAGTCCGGGTCTTGCTTCTTCGTAAAGGAAATATTCGTCATCCCTTTCTCCTTAAGTCGGCCCACCATAACATGAGCCGGCCTTCTAGGCCTTGGGCCTACTCTTCTGTCTGACCCGCCGTCGGGGTCATCCGTGAATCGTCAGGCTCGTGAGTCGTCTGACAGTGAGCCGCCAGACACGTGAGTTGCCAGTCCTCCGGCGGGTCACGGTGAAGCGCCAAGTCCGGCCGGGTCATGCTTTCGGCCGGGTCATACCGCGGGGTATATCCCCGACATTAGCCCCCAGTTTAATTTGGATTTATCCATGTTAAACTAATCTGCAACACAAGAACAAATTTGACCGGTTGTGTTCCGTGTTAAATATTCTTTGCAAGCCGGCACTTGATCATCCTTAAGTCCTTGTCATCTTCCTTCTTGATATGTATCCATAATCTCATAGAAAATCTTTTTAGCAGATATGTTCAAATTTTGCCAATGCAAAAAATCCAGATACTTCCTTTGAAAAATCCGGGTCAACAGGCCAGCTTTAGAGTCAATTTGCTGGCATTGGTCTCTTGTAGAGAAATATTGTAAGAAACAATCCACTTGAATCGGCTTCCAAAGAACCGGCTTAAAAGGTATTGGTCTTGAAATACTCATCTGACTTTCAGCCGGCTTGTGATAAAACTTGCCGGTTTATCATAAACAAAATTGCCGGCTTGTAAATATTGATAGTACCGGGTCATAACAGTTACCGACGCTGGGTCATAATTATTGGTGACACCGGATCATGATTGTTGCAAACACCGGGTCAACTTGATCTTCTCAAAACTGAGAATTTGAAGATTTTCCCCCCTTATATGTATATCACCTGTAGCCCCCAAGTGTCGGGTTGTCGTGCGTGCAGCAACCTGGGACTTGTAATTGCCTTATGCTCATAAAACTTCAACCAGTGTAGCCCCCAAGGGCCGGCTCATTTAGAATGTGATGAGTCGGGTCTTCAATAAGTTGAGCAAAAAATGACTTTGCATTAGCCCCCAAGTGCCATGGTACATGCTGGCAGTGACATGGGACTTGCATATTCGATGCAATATCCAATTGAATAATGTAGCCCCCAAGTGCCGGGTTGTAAGCCTGCAGCGACTCGGGACTATTCCTTCCATTGTAGAATAAATCATATACATTGATAAAATAATAGCCATTGCGCCACAGCGACTTTGAATACCTCATCTGTTGATAATTAACTCCGGAGTTTAAATACCCGGTGGCTCTTGGCTGATGGCGATTTAATACGCCTCCCTTGTAAGCCGGAATTTGTACAACCCGGCGGCTTATAGCCTTTGAGAAAATCAAGAATTGATAACCCTTTTGAGACACCAATTTCCATCTTTGATGATGGGCTTGAATTTAATCATTTATGTAAGTCATATCTCTGTAAATCCTACAGAGTTTAAACATTATATGCCCTGGCGACTTAACGTCAAAAACCAGGGCGGGTAACCACTCAAATGTAGTCTTATCCTGCACATAATTAGATCACAAGATCCCTTGGCGGTTTACCGCAGGGCGGGTCATAATATCTCACATATAACCATTGATGTGTAACAAGGAGTCACAGATAATCCTGTTATGAATCATAACTTTGAAACATAACTATAATAATAATATTATACCTATGATATTGAATTTTCACTGCCGGTTTATGTGACCTGTGCAGTAAGGGTGATAACCCAATCTTTAGAAATCAAGACTTCCAAATGTTTATGATTGTCATATGATGGCGACTTATCATCCAAAGTCAAACCGGGTTAAATAGCAACCACTCATATACACTTTAGATATGATCAAAAGAGCTTCAAATAAAATCCAAAAACTGTTTGCAAAAAGAGACTTAAAAATTTTTGAGGCTTCTGATTCGAATACGATCAGAAAACCGTCCCAAAGGGGTTAAGCTAAGATTCGAATACGATCATATAGCCCCCAGTGGCTTTGGCGTTGCCGATCAAGAGGGTACCGACAGCTATGTTCTCTTTGGTTCGAATACGACCTATGTTTGAACAGGAAGCCCCCAAATGACCTTGAGAGTTGTTTAACGATGCTGATTCGAATACGATCCACGTCGGTTCCCAAAAGGGGTTGAGCTATGATTCGAATACGATCAAGAAGCCCCCTAGTGAGCTCGGCAGTGTGCCAATCAAGAGGGTACCGACAGCTATGTTCTCTTTGGTTCGAATACGACCTATGTTTGAACAGGAAGCCCCCTAGTGATCATGAGAATATTTAACGACTCTGATTCGAATACGATCAGGGTCACACCAAAAGGGTTTAAGCTAAATTCGAATACGATCAGCTCCCAATGGTCATTAAAGCAGGGTGCCTATGTTTGGGTTGTGCTTTGTAACAGACTCTCTTTGGTCCCTTTAATTTTTCCTGAGAACTCAAACTTTGCGAGAGATAACTTCTTTTTGAACCGGAAATTTGTAAACCGGATATTGAGAGCTCCAAAGCTTTTTAAGATATAATTTACCTTGAGCCGGATGTTTGAACCGGATTTGAGAGCTTCAAAACTTTGCGGGAGAGAGATATCTCTTGAACCGGATTTTAAACCGGAATCTTTATTTTGAACCGGCAATTTTCTGACGGCCTTTAAATTTTCATCAATATGGTAGTAGCCTCCGGAACCGGGTTATCATTCCCTCCAACGACCCGGAGTTGTTGAATGCATTGAAACCGACCAATGCTGCCGAGTCATATCATTGTAGCCCCCGAGTCTCAAGACGAGTCGAGGAATTGGCTTTGAGATTCTCCATATTGACCATAGCATAAGGGGTATATCATTGGTGTTGACAGCGCGAAGTGAATCCACAGAAGGTTGAGGTGACTGCGGCGGGTTATAAATGATCCTGTATGAGCCATGTCAGCAACTCGGCCAATGGTTCCTTCCAACTGGATGTTTTGAAGTTAACCAAACTGTAGTGGGGGCAACTTGTGTGCATGCCCATTGAGCCGTCCAATTCCGATGGCGGCTGATAACACATGACAATTTTCCTCCAAGCTTTTGGAAGAAAAAACCGGGCTTCCCAAGCAGTGACTTGCTCATATTCAATAATCCGCTCATGCAGACAGGTGGAGTCCTGGTGTGTCGATGTAGACCCGGCCGCAATAGACAGATGGAAAAGACGACCGCCGCGTCAGAGGCAGCTCAAACAGATGAACCGGCTGCGGCGCTGTAAACCGGCGCGAGCGAGCCAACCATGTTTGTTTTGACGTAGTGAACAAATGTCCTGCATCAGCAATAGTGCAGACCAAGGCAAAGATAAACTGCTCTGTGACAAAAATACTATGTGTTAAGAACAAACTTGGATGAATATCACCTGATTCGCCCGGGCAACAGATGAGCCGGCCACGGCACTGTAAGCCGGTGCGGACGGGCGAGTCGGCCGCGGGGGGTGAATCGGTCGCAGGAGCAGACAGATGAATCGGCCGCGACATTGTAAGCCAGTGCGGACGAGCAAATTGTACTCCTCGTTGTAAGCCGATGCGGACGCGTGAACCGGTCGCGAGGGCGGGCGGGCGAGTCGTTTGTGGTGCTGCAATGCGGCGCGGACGGGCGAGTCGGCCGGCGCGTTGATGTAAACGATTCAGACGGGAGGCAACGGTGACCGCTGCAATATCCAGTCGGTTCAAAGGTAAACGAGGCGGCGCCGGTGACTCATGGCAACGGGACGGCTCTTGCAGCAAGGGAGCGGCGCACGGCAGGGATCCGGCGGTGACTTAAAGTGAGGCCGGGGCGGCTTAATCCGGCGCAACAGTGGGTAGAAGACAAGCATGGCCTGTGAAAGGCGCGGACGGCGAGCAATGACTCAAGGCCGGCCGATGCGGTGGCGCAGGGCGCTGCGTGGGTGACCTGGTGAGGCAGGATCCGGTTCAAGGCCATGCCGGTCTAAGCACGCGCACGCACATGCATGCTCCATATCCATGGTGTAACAATACTTTTGCAATGAATAATTTACCTGCATATAAAACACCATATGGCAGTGTAATGGCGCTCACAGGAATTAAAATATATACTGACAAAATATATAGAAAGGATAACACCTGATTTATTTAGGCGATTGCTCCATATGTAGACCCGGCGCCTCATAGTATTTGACCAGATAGAGAGTGCGGCAACGCTCGGAAGCGCGGGCGGGTCACTCGGCGGCGGCTTGGCCATAATCAAGGCAGTGCAGGCCCGCAGCAGAGGCAGAGCAGCGTGATCAAAGGATCAAGTACTTGGCAGGCCATGACCCACTCTTCCTTTGTAGAAACTCCGCCGGTAAGGAGGATCGCTCCGTCCGTGCCGGAGACCGGCGGGTCAAGATGGCCATCAAACGCCACGCAAAGTGGACTCTGGCGAAAAAATCTTCTTGTCCTATTCCCTAGTATTTCCATCTCTAGTAGATTTGAATGAGCTTTTGCCTGCATGGCGGCCGGTCATCGAAATAAATAGCAGCCGGTCCCGCTTGATGCAAAGGGCTTCACGTGAGTAGCAATCCTAGTCCGAACAGGGCAGTGCTTTTTTAATTAATACAGCCTTGATTCCTGTGCTTATCAAGCAGTACTACTAATAGTACTATGGTCAATTGAATAGTCTCCGGTGGCGATTTTTTCCATCAGGAGGGCGCAGATATTCCTTTCAATCGCTGCCTTTGTGCAGGGAGCAGCTCCACAATAACATGGCGACTTGGAACGGCAGCACGGGCGGCCGATGACATCAGTCTGTGGCTGATTGGTTTGAGATGGACTCAACTTGGACTAGTACTTCCCCCTGGTCTGACGGTTCAACCTCGTCTTCCCATAAAAGTAACAGCGACGAAAACGATTTTGATGTTGCCTGCCCTCACCGCTGTGGAATTTCCTTGGGACTTGTACCAGTGCAGTGCAAGTTTCTTTCGACTCGGACTCGGCGGATCTCCATGGTGCGTGCGGCGATCGCGTAACGCGTAACCCAAAAAATTTCTTAATCACAATCTCGTACCTGCTGCTCCAAGGTTTAATCATAATTCTGATTTCCCCACTATAAACTTGCCGGCTCTGTCCATAGTTGTCTGGTGGCTCACGCGGTTGTTCCATGCCGGCTTCTTTCATCACATCAATTGCGAGCTTCTCGATCTCTGAAAGAAATCCCTCCAAAAACTCAACACCACCGTGCGTGAGCCCCACGGTGGGCGCCAACTGTCGTGGAATTGTCACGGCAGATGTCCTTAGCGTGAGGACTTAGTCGTGAGGCCAACGCATCTATGTAGTAGCTTGAGAGGGGTTGATTGGGATGAGAGACGCAGGGCGGATCAACGCACAAGACAAGGGTTTAGACAGCTTCGGGCCCCGGGAAACATCATCCGATAACAACCCTACATGCTGTTTGAGGCTAGGTCTCATTATGATCAGGGGAGAGTCGCCGGCTCCGGCTCTCGGTGTTTAGCCCTGGCGATTATTTCTTGTTGCCTCTCCCCTCTTTGGGGAGCCCTGCCCCTCCTTATATAAGTTAGAGGGGCGGGTTACATGTGGAGTCCTGGTAGGACTAGGACTAGTCTATCTTCTCTTACAAGTTCATTACAAGTCCGGGTCTTGCTTCTTCGTAAAGGAAATATTCGTCATCCCTTTCTCCTTAAGCCGGCCCACCATAACATGAGCCGGCCTTCTGGGCCTTGGGCCTACTCTTCTGTCTGACCCGCCGTCAGGGTCATCCGTGAATCGTCAGGCTCGTGAGTCGTCTGACAGTGAGCCGCCAGACCCGTGAGTTGCCAGTCCTCCGGCGGGTCACGGTGAAGCGCCAAGTCCGGCCGGGTCATGCTTCCGGCCGGGTCATACCGCGGGGTATATCCCTGACAAAACTGCTACTGTTACTTTTGCCACTGTTACCGCTACTTCCATACTACTTTGCTACTAAATACTTTGCTACAGATATTAAATCTTTCAGGTGTGGTTGAATTGACAACTCAGCTGCTAATACTCAAGAATATTCTTTGGCTCCCCTTGTGTCGAATCAATAAATTTGGGTTGAATACTCTACCCTCGAAAACTGTTGCGATCCCCTATACTTGTGGGTTATCGCCCGCGTTCATCCTTTTCTCTCACAAGATAAACTACTCATACAAATGCATCTTGGTGTTCCATGCAATGCATGGGCATCTAGCTAGTTTCTTGTCAAATAGTTACTGCGATAATTGGGTTGAAGTGATATATTTTATGTCTGCCCCGAATGATTTCAGATTCACTAGTAGTAACAAAGAAAAGGTTGCCTTGTTAATTAACAGAAAATAGGGTGAAAACTATCACATGAGGCCGGTAAAAACAAGGCATACTGGGTTCAACGTCATCGTCACTACAGCTGTGTGCACGCGAGAAGTCTACATATCGAGGGGCTGTGGAGAGAAATGTTGGGAACGTAGCATGCAATTTCAAAAATTTCCTACGCTCATGCAAGATCTATCTAGGAGATACATAGCAATGAGAGGGTAGAGTGTGTCCAAGTACCCTTGTAGACCAAAAGCGGAAGCGTTTGACAACGTGGTTGATGTAGTCGAACTTCTTCTCGTTCCGACCGATCAAGCACTGAATGTAACGTTCCGACCGATCAAGCACTGAATGTACGGCACCTCCGAGTTCTGCACACGTTCAGCTCGATGACGTCCCTCGAACTCTTGATCCAGCAAAGTGTCGAGGGAGAGTTCCGTCAGCACGACGGCGTGGTGACGTTGATGGTGAAGTGATCCGCGCAGGGCTTCGCCTAAGCACTACGAGAATATGACCGGAGGCGTAAACTGTGGAGGGGGGCGCCGCACACGGCTAACAATTGTTGGTGTGTGTTCCAGCGGTGCCCCCCCACATATATATAGGTTGGAGGGGAGGAGAGGCACCCAAGGGGGCACCCCAAGTAGGAGGAATCATACTTGGGGTCCTCCCAATTCGGCCTCCCCCCTTTCCTATTCCTATTCGGAGTATGAAGGGAAGAGGGGGAAGGGGGAATCCTATTCCCTTTTTCCTTTCCTTCTCCAATTTGGCCAGCCCATATGGGGGGCGCACCATCCCCTTTGTGGCTGGTGTGTTTCCCCTCTTGGCCCATAAGGCCCATATCTTTTGCCGAGGGTGCCCGGAACCCCTTTCGGTTACCCGATAAGTACCCGGTGCATCCTGGAACACTTCCGGTGTCCAAATACCATCGTCCTATATATCAATCTTTACCTCTCGACCATTTCAAGACTCATTGCCATGTCTGTGATCTCATCCGGGACTCCGAACAACATTCGGTCACAAAATCACATAACTCATATAATACAAAATCGTCATCGAACGTTAAGCGTGCGGACCCTACGGGTTCGAGAACTATGTAGACATGACCGAGACACCTCTCCGGTCAATAACCAATAGCGGAACCTGGATGGTCATATTGGTTCCTACATATTCTACAGAGATCTTTATCGGTCGAAGCATTATGACAACATACGTTATTCCCTTTGTCATCGGTATGTTACTTGCCCGAGATTCGATCGTCGCTATCTTCATACCTACTTCAATCTCGTTACCGGCAAGTCTCTTTACTCATTTCGTAATACATCATCCCGCAACTAACTCATTAGTCACTTTGCTTGCAAGGCTTCTTATGATGTGTATTACAGAGACGGCCCAGAGATACCTCTCCGATACTCTGAGTGACAAATCCTAATCTCGATCTATGCCAACAACAAACACCTTCGGAGATACCTGTAGAGCATCTTTATAATCACCTAGTTACGTTGTGACGTTTGATAGCACACAAGGCATTCCTCCGGTATCCGGGAGTTGCATAATCTCATAGTCAAAGGAATATGTATATGACATGAAGAAAGCTATAGCAATAAAACTGAACGATCATTATGCTAAGCTAACGGATGGGTCTTGTCCATCACATCATTCTCCTAATGATGTGATCTCGTTCATCAAATGACAAGACATGTCTATGGTTAGGAAACTTAACCATCTTTGATTAACGAGCTAGTCTAGTAGAGGCTTACTAGGGACACGGTGTTTTGTCTATGTATCCACACGTGTATCAAGTTTCCGGTTAATACAATTCTAGCATGGATATTAAACCTTTATCATGATATAAGGAAATACAAAATAACAACTTTATTATTGCCTCTAGGGCATATTTCCTTCAGTCTCCCACTTGCACTAGAGTCAATAATCTAGTTCACATCGCCATGTGATTCAAACACCAATAGTTCACATCAGCATGTGATTAATACCCATAGTTCACATCGCCATGTGACCAACACCCAAGGGGTTTACTAGAGTCAATAATCTAGTTCGCATCGTCATGTGATTAACACCCAAAGAGTACTAAGGTGTGATCATGTTTTGCTTGTGAGAGAAGTTTAGTCAACGGGTCTGCCACAATCAGATATGTATGTATTTTGCAAATTTCTATGTCTACAATGCTCTGCATGGAGCTACTCTAGCTAATTGCTCCCACTTTTAATATGTATCCAGATTGAGACTCAGAGTCATCCAGATCAGTGTTAAAGCTTGCATCAACGTAACTCTTTACGATGAACTCTTTATCACCTCCATAACCGAGAAATATTTCCTTAGTCCTCTAAGGATAATTTTAACCGTTGTCCAGTGATCTACACCTGGATCACTATTGTACCCCTTTGCCAAACGCATGGCAAGGTACACAATAGGTCTGGTATATAGCATGGCATACTTTATAGAACCTATGGCTGAGGCATAGGAATGACTTTGATTCTCTCTCTATCTTCCGCCGTGGTCGAGTTTTGAGTCTTACTCAACTTCATACCTTACAACTCATGCAAGAACTCCTTCTTTGACTGATCCATTTTGAACTCCTTCAAAATCTTATCAAGGTATGTACTCATCGAAAGTCTTATCAAGCGTCTTGATCTATCTCTATAGATCTTGATGCCCAATATACTCCTTTCAAACACTCCTTTATGCTTTCCAAAAAATTCTACATCATTTCCGATCAACAATATGTCGTTCACATATACTTATCAGAAAGGCTGTAGTGCTCCCACTCACTTTCTTGTAAATACAGGCTTCACCGCAAGTCTGTATAAAACTATATGCTTTGATCAACTCATCAAAGCGTATATTCCAACTCCGAGATGCTTGCACCAGTCCATAGATGGATCGCTGGAGCTTGCACACTTTGTTAGTACCTTTAGGATTGAGAAAACCTTCTGGCTACATCATATACAACTCTTCTTTAATAAATCCATTAAGGAATGCAGTTTTGACATCCATTTGCCAGATTTCATAAAATGCGGCAATTGCTAACATGATTCGGACAGACTTTAAGCATCGATACAAGTGAGAAAATCTCATCGTAGTCAACACCTTGAACTTGTCAAAAACCTTTTGCAACAATTCGAGCTTTGTAGATAGTAACACTACTATCAGCGTCCGTCTTCCTCTTGAAGATCCATTTATTCTCAATGGCTCGCCGATCATCGGGCAAGTCAATCAGAGTCCGTACTTTGTTCTCATACATGGATCAT
Source organism: Aegilops tauschii subsp. strangulata (assembly GCF_002575655.3). Taxonomy (NCBI): domain Eukaryota; kingdom Viridiplantae; phylum Streptophyta; class Magnoliopsida; order Poales; family Poaceae; genus Aegilops; species Aegilops tauschii. The sequence goes on along the minus strand of NC_053035.3, from coordinate 201,495,864 downwards.
ATCTCAGATTTCATGGCCTCAAGCCATTTATCAGAATCTGGGCTCATCATTGCTTCCTCATAGTTCGTAGGTTCGTCATGGTCTAGTAACATGACTTCCAGAACAGGATTATCGTACCACTCTGGTGCGGAATGTGCTCTAGTTGACCTACGAGGTTCAGTAGTAACTTGATCCGAAGTTTCATGATCATTATCATTAACTTCCTCACTAGTTGGTGCAGGCATCATGGGAACGGTTTTCTGTGATGAGCTACTTTCCAATTCGAGAGAAGATACAATTACCTCATCAAGTTCTACTTTCCTCCCGCTCACTTCTTTCGAGAGAAACTCCTTCTCTAGAAAGGATCCATTCTTAGCAACAAAGATCTTGCCTTCGGATCTGTGATAGAAGGTTACCCAATAGTTTCTTTTGGGTATCCTATGAAGACACACTTCTCCGATTTGGGTTCGAGCTTATCAGGTTGAAGCTTTTTCACATAAGCATCGCAACCCCAAACTTTAAGAAATGGCAGCTTAGGTTTCTTGCTAAACTATAGTCCATATGGTGTCATCTTAATGGATTTAGACGGTGCCCTATTTAACTTGAATGCAGTTGTCTCTAAACCCCAAAACAATAGTGGTAAATCGGTAAGAGACATCATAGATCGCACCATATCTAATAAAGTACGGTTACGACGTTCGGACACACCATTATGATGTGGTGTTCCAGGTGGCGTGAGTTGTGAAACTATTCCACGTTATTTTAAATGAAGGCCAAACTCATAACTCAAATATTCGCCTCCGCGATCAGATCATAGAAACTTTATTTTCTTGTTACGATGATTCTCCACTTCACTCTGAAATTCTTTGAACTTTTGAAATGTTTTAGACTTGTGTTTCATCAAGTAGATATACCCATATCTGCTGAAATCATCTGCGAAGGTCAGAAAATAATGATACCCGCCGCGAGCCTCAACACTCATCGGACCGCATACATTAGTATGTATTATTTCCAATAAGTCAGAGCTCGCTCCATTTTTCCGGAAAACGGAGTTTTAATCATATTGCCCATGAGGCATGGTTCGCAAGTATCAAAGATTCATAATCAAGTGATTTCAAAAATCCATCTGTATGGAGTTTCTTCATGCGCTTTACATCAATATGACCTAAACGGCACTGCCACAAATATGGGGCACTATCATTATCAACTTTGCATCTTTTGGCATCAACATTATGAATATGTGTATCACTACGATCGAGATTCAATAAACCATTTACATTGGGTGTATGACCATAGAAGGTTTTATTCATGTAAACAGAACAACAATTATTCTCTGACTTAAATGAATAACCGTATCGCAATAAACATAATCCAATCATATTCATGCTCAACGCAAACACCAAATAACATTTTATTTTGGTCCAACACTAATCTCGAAGGTAGAGGGAGTGCGCGATGGTGATATTATCAACCTTGGAATCACTTCCAACACACATCGTCACCTCACCCTTAACTAGTCTCTGTTCATTTTGCAATTCTTGTTTCGAGTTACTAATCTTAGCAACTGAACCGGTATCAAATACCCTGGGGTTACTATGAACACTAGTAAAGTACACATCAATAACATGTATATCAAATATACCTTTTTTCACTTTGCCATCCTTCTTATCCGCCAAGTATTTGGGGTAGTTCCGCTTCTAGTGACCATTCCCTTTGAAGTAGAAGCACTCAGTTTCAGGCTTTGGTCTAGCTTTGGGTTTCTTCACGGGAGTGGCAACGTGCTTGCCATTCTTTCTTGAAGTTCCCTTTCTTTTCCTTTGCCCCTTTTCTTGAAACTAGTGGTCTTGTTAACCATCAACACTTGATGCTCTTTCTTTATTTCTACCTTTGCCGATTTTAGCATCGCGAAGAGCTCGGGAATCGTTTTCGTCATCCCTTGCATATTATAGTTCATCACGAAGTTCCAGAACTTGGTGATAGTGACTAGAGAACTCTTCCAATCACTATCTTATCTAGAAGATTAACTCCCACTTGATTCAAGTGATTGCAGTACTCAGACATTCTGAGCACATGCTCACTGATTGAGCTATTCTCCTCCATCTTGTAGGCAAAGTACTTGTCAGAGGTCTCATACCTCTCGACTCGGGCATGAGTCTGAAATACCAATTTCAGCTCTTGGAACATCTTATATGCTCCTTGGCGTTCAAAACATTTTTGAAGTCCCGGTTCTAAGCCGTAGAGCATGGCGCACTAAACTATCAAGTAGTCATCACACCGAGCTTGCCAAACGTTCATAACGTCTGCATCTACTCCTGCAATAGGTCCGTCACCTAGCAGTGCAGCAAGGACATAATTCTTCTGTGCAGCAATGAGGATAATCCTCAGATCACGGACCCAGTCCGCATCATTGCTACTATCATATTTCAACTTATTTTTCTCTAGGAACATATAAAAAATAAACGGGAAGCTACATTGCAAGCTATTGATCTACAACATAGATATGAAATACTATCAGGACTAAGTTCATGATAAATTAAGTTCAATTAATCATATTACTTAAGGACTCCCACTTAGATAGACATCCCTCAAGTCATCTAAATGATACGTGATCCAAATCAACTAAACCATGTCCGATCATCACGTGAGATGGAGTAGTAATCAATGGTGAACATCTCTATGTTGATCATATCTACTATATGATTCACGTTCGACCTTTCGGTATCCAGTGTTCCGAGGCCATGTCTGTACATGCTAGGCTCGTCAAGTTTAACCCGAATATTCCGCATGTGCAAAACTGTCTTGCACCCGTTGTATGTGAACGTAGAGCCTATCACACCCGATCATCACGTGGTGTCTCAGCACGAAGAACTTTCACAATGGTGCATACTCAGGGAGAACACTTATACCTTGAAATTTAGTTAAGGGATCATCTTATAATGCTACCGCCGTACTAAGCAAAATAAGATGCCTAAAAGATAAACATCACATGCAATCAAAATATATGACATGATATGGCCATCATCATCTTGTGCCTTTGATCTCCATATCCAAAGCACCGTCATGATCTCCATCGTCACCGGCTTGACACCTTGATTTCCATCATAGCGTCATGGTCGTCTCGCCAACTATTGCTTCTACAATTATCGCTAACGCATAGTGATAAAGTAAAGCAATTACATGGCGTTTGCATTTCATACAATAAAGCGACAACAATAAGGCTCCTACCAGTTGCCAATAACTTTTACAAAACATGATCATCTCATACAACAACATATATCACATCATGTCTTGACCATATCACATCACAACATGCCCTGCAAAAACAAGTTAGACGTCCTCTACTTTGTTGTTGCAAGTTTTACGTGGCTGCTACGGCCTTCTAGTAAGAACCGTTCTTACCTACGCATCAAAACCACAATGGTGTTTCGTCAAGTTTGTTGTTTTAACCTTCAACAAGGACTGGCCATAGTCAAATTCGATTCAACTAAAGTTGGAGAAACAGACACCCGCCAGCACCTTTATGCAAAACTAGTTGCATGTCTGCCAGTGGAACCGGTCTCATGAACGTGGTCATGTAAGGTTGGTGCGGGCCGCTTCATCCAACAATACCGCCGAATCAAAATAAGACGTTGGTGGTAAGCAATATGACTATCACCACCCACACCTCTTTGTGTTCTACTCGTGCATACCATCTACGCATAGAGCAGGCTCGGATGCCACTGTTGGGGAACGTAGCATGCAATTTCAAAAAAATTCTACGCTCACGCAAGATCTATCTAGGAAATACATTGCAACGAGAGGGGGAGAGCATCGCTAGAACACACACCAACAATTGTTAGCCGTGTGCGGCGCCCCCTCGACAGTTTACGCCTCCGGCCATATCTCATTACTGGCAAATATATAGGCTGGAGGGGAGGAGATGCAGCCAAGGGGGCGCCCCAAGTAGGACGAAACCTACTTGGGGTCCTCCCAATTCGGCCTCCCCCTTTCCTATTCCTATTCAGAGTAGGAAGGGAAGAGGGGGAAGGGGGAATCCTATTCCCTTTTTCCTTTCCTTCTTCCCCATTCCTTCTTCAATTTGGCCAGCCAATATGGGGGGGGGGGCACACAAGCCCCTTTGAGGCTGGTGTGTTTCCCTCTTGGCCCATAAGGCCCATATCTTTTACTGGGGGTGCCCGGAACCCCTTTCGGTGATCCGATAAGTACCCGGTGCATCCCGAAACACTTCCGGTGTCCGAATACCATCGTCCTATATATCAATCTTTACCTCTCGACCATTTCCTGACTCCTTGTCATGTCCGTGATCTCATCCGGGACTCCGAACAACATTCGGTCACAAAATCACATAACTCATATAATACAAAACCGTCATCGAACGTTAAGCGTGCGGACCCTACGGGTTCGAGAACTATGTAGATATGACCGAGACACCTCTCCGGTCAATAACCAATAGCAGAACCTGGATGCTCATATTGGTTCCTACATATTCTATTAAGATCTTTATCGGTCGAACCGTTATGACAACATACGTTATTCCCTTTGTCATCGGTATGTTACTTGCCCGAGATTCGATCGTCGGTATCTTCATACCTAGTTCAATCTCGTTACTGGCAAGTATCTTTACTCATTCCGTAATACATCATATCGCAACTAACTCATTAGTCACTTTGCTTTCAAGGCTTCTTATGATGTGTATTATCGAGAGGGCCCAGACATACCTCTCCGATACTCAGAGTGACAAATCTTAATCTCGATCTATGCCAACCCAAAAAACACCTTTGAAGATACCTGTGGAGCATATTTATAATCACCCAGTTACGTTGTGACGTTTGGTAGAACACAAGGCATTCCTCCGGTATCCGGGAGTTGCATAATCTTATAGTCAAAGGAATATATATATGACATGAAGAAAGCTATAGCGATAAAACTGAACGATCATTATGCTAAGCTAACGGATGGGTCTTGTCCATCACATCATTCTCCTAATGATGTGATCCCGTTCATCAAATGACAGGACATGTCTATGGTTAGGAAACTTAACCATCTTTGATTAACGAGCTAGTCTAGTAGAGGCTTACTAGGGACACAGTGTTTTGTCTATGTATCCACACGCGTATCAAGTTTCCGGTTAATACAATTCTAGCATGGATAATAAACATTTATCATGATATAAGGGAATATAAATAACAACTTTATTATTGCCTCTAGGGCGTATTTCCTTCAAGAAAGACGTATCTTGTGTGTGTATGTGTGTGTGCGAGGCACAGAGACACAACTAACGTGTGTGTGTGTGTGTGTGTGTTTGAGAGAGAAACCAATTGATAGATTAAGATCAAGATCGAGTTGTCACCCTTTCGCTGTCATTGTTGGGAGTTGGGGAGGGGGAGGGAGAGAAAGACGTATCGAGAGTGTGCACGGTAGGCACAGAGGCACAACTATTGAGTGTGTGTGTATGTGTGTGTGTTTGAGAGAGAAGCCAGTAGATAGATTACTATCAAGATCAAGGTGCCACCCTACTCCTTCGGTGTCGGGTTGTCGGGGTAATTGACCACGGGTACCCCGAAGACGGCAAGACAATATTTCAAGACATCGGGGCTAGCAAAGCCCCTTAGTCCGGCTGCTCCAGCCAGCTCACAACCCGGCCACTCCAGACGGCAGTCGGACGGGGTGCCCGCTCGCCCGGGCCGACTACTCCTCCACCCGGCTGCTCCAGCCAGCCTGCTGCGCGTAGTCAACCGCTGCTCCGACCCGACATCGACAAGCCCCCGACAAGACGGCCGTACCCGGCACTGCTGAAGAATAGTGGAGCACTGTAGCAGGTGTAACACGTCACATCGATGTCCCCCGAATAGTGTAGTTGGTGGGTGGGCCACCACCCACCATGCCCACTTAGCTTACTTCCTAGGCAAGCCCACACTATAAAAGGGGCACACATCCATCCGTCCACTCCCTCACGTATGAGCACACACTCACGGCCACACATGGCCGCTAGCTCATACAGCCACCCGACCACGGGCATGCTTGCCCAAGCATTTGGGCTCACAGATACGAGGCCAGATGCCTATGGCACTGATCTCAGATACCGCTCTAGGAGCACTCTGTACTGTAGATATACCACATTTAGTCAGACATGCAGGAGTAGGGTTATTATCTCTCCGGAGAGCCCCGAACCTGCGTAAACTAGCGCGTGCTACTCGCATACCCGTTCCCGGATATTCCAGCGGTAGTCTTGCCCTCACCTCAAGCCACCCTGTGGCATCTGTCGACTCGCGATATCCCCTGCCGACTGACGCGAGAATACTCCGACAGTTGGCACCCACCGTTGGGCAAGCTGTTGCTGGAATAGCGGTCCGGGCAGGACCATCTTCGTTGTCACCGTGGCATCGCCGTCATTTCTCCGGTAGCGCTCGGGGGCCCGAAATAAACACGCCCCCGGAGCGGCCGCGAGGGGCGGCGCGTCCTCGCCGTCGGCCTTTTCGTCATCACCACCGCAACGCCGGCCGTTCATCCGCGTGGGCGCCGCGCATGGGGCCTCGCTTCGGTCGGCCGCATCCATCCACGCGCCGCTCGCGTCTGCTCCCCTCCGCGTTGCGCCTTGATCCGGCCGCATCTATCCATGCGCCGCTCGCGTCTGCTCCCCTCCGCATTGTCCCTTGCTCCGGCCGAAACGCGCGTTTGCTACTCTATATATCATCTATATAAGCTAGCTAGATGCAAGTCATACAATGGTCAAACCACATCCCATGCTACAGCCAGATATGAGTTCGACATAGTCTGTACATTGGTCGGATGATGGCCATACATTATTCAGATAGCGCCCAGACAATGCGCTTTTTCGTGCATCTCCGCCTACAAGCTGGCCCAACTCCCTCGTGCCCGCGACCCGGCCCATGGCTGGCCGGCCGACTCCCCCTCGCGCCCGTCAGCCGCCGTCCGGCTGCCCACGCCGGGTGCGCTCACGGCCCTGCTCGGCTTGCCGTCTGGCTGCCCGCGTTGGGTCCGCTCACACCGGACCACGGACGGCTGCGCCGCACCCGCCGTTGGCCGGCTCCTCCTCGTCCGGCTGCCCCGCCGCACCCGGATGCTGAGTCCTGTGCCTCGACGCCTGCTGCTCCGCTGCCGCACCCGGACGCCGAGTCCCGCGCCTCGCCGCCTGCTGCTCCACTGCCGCACCCGGGTGCTAGTCCCGCGCCTCGCCGCCTGCTGCTCCGCTCCCACACCCGGACGCCGAGTCCCGCGCCTTGCCGCCCTCTGCTCCGCTCCCGGCACCCCCGCAGCTGGGTCTGCACGATGGCCCTGCCAGCTCTCTATTCCGTTTGTTCATGAAGAAAAGAGGCCGGCTGCTCGGGCTAGAAACGTCAAGGGCTGTGTGCCCAGCCGGCTGAGAAAAAAAATGGGGCCAGGTGGAAAAGGGAGTCCGACTGTTAGAAAAGAGTTGGTCCGGCTGCTAAAAAAAGAAAAACGTCCGACTACCAACAACCGGATAAAAGATAAAAACGTTCGGCTACCGGGGCAGATATAAAAAAAAAGAGATAGGATGCGAGCCGGCTGCTCGTTTCCCGACGGTCGAAAAATAGAGTCCGACTGCTGGGTCGCTAAAAAGAGACAAAAGAAAAGTTTTGTCCGGCTGCCAGCAACCAACAGAAGAGAAAAAAGAAGAAAAAGGGCGCTGCCAGACGCCTCGCCGGCTATGCCAAGCCGGCTTGGCTGCGTCCCGCTCGCTGCCTGGCCGGTCAAGCCCGACCAGCTGGACCCTCCTCAAGCACCTGGAGGCTCGAGGGCTACACCCATCGGGTGCGTCGGCGCGCTCCGCGAGCGCCGAGCCGCGCCGGCTGTCTTCGGCAAACTCCGCCTCGACTGCGCCAAAAGCAATGTGAGCTCCTCACCCGCATGATTTTGCACCATGCAAACACGGATAACCCCGAGCGATGCTCGGGGGGCTATCTCCGCATTTTATTATAGTTGCATCACTGTTTGCTCCGGCGCCAGCCAGAGTTGGCCTGGAGGCTGGCCGCTTAGCCTAAGACGTTCATTCCCACAGACGGCTTAGTAGCATGCACGGTACCAAAGACTCACTCTTAGTCACACACCGCAGAGCGGCTGTCCGGCTGGCAAGAGCGAACGCTAGAGGCCACCCACGCGAAAAACATCTCGGGAGAAAAAACGGTTCGGGCGACCCAGCCGTTTGCTCTATGAGTATCTGCTCAGTTAAATCCGCTCCCAGAGTCTGAGTACTGTACACTCCACCCCGCGGCCCACTCTCAGCCATAGACCGCAGAGCGGCTGTCCGGCTAGCGCCAAAGAGCGGAGGGGACATGAAAAAGATTGAAGGGGGCTTGGACGAAACCGAGTCGGCACCCTCCGCATAAAACTTGCACCACTAAAAGCAAAAGTTTGATATATCTGCGCAGACTAACTTTGTCTTTTGCATGATCATCTCCGAGGGAACCCCCTCCTTGTCCGGAGGCTGGTTGCAGGCCTGGCGCCGGCTGCAACACGGGCCTACAACCGGCATCCCACCGCCTGCTTCATCTGTAGCAAAAACCCTCCGCCCGACTCTTCGAGTCGCCCGGAGGCTACACCCAGCGGGTGCGCTAGCGCGCCCCCACTGGAAGCAAGCCGCGCCGGCTGCAACCCGCAGCCGGCTATCATTAACGACATCAGTCGGCGGACTCCACGCCACGGCCAACACCATCAGTCAGCGGACTCCGCGTCCGCGCCCGACAGTATCAGTCGGCGGACCCCGTGTCCGCGCCCGACACCATCAGTCGGCGGACCCCGCGTCCGTGCCCGACGCCATCAGTCGGCGGACCCCGCGTCCGCGCCCGCCAGCATCAGTCGGTGGACCCCGCGTCCGCGCCCGACAGTATCAGTCGGCGGACCCCGCGTCCGCACCCGACGACATCAGTCGGCGGACCCCGCATCCGCGCCCGACGACATCAGTCGGCGGACCCCGCATCCGCGCCCGACGACATCAGTCGGCGGACCCCGCGTCCGCGCCCGACGACATCAGTCGGCAGACCCCGCGTCTGTGCCCGACAACACCAGCCGGCGGACTCCGCGTCCGCGCCTGGCAGGGCCCCGCGCCCATCGGCCGGCGGACTTCGTGTCCGCGCCTGGCACCCTCGACGCCATCGTCTGCACCAACAACCGCAAAAAGCATCCGCCCAACTTTTCCAAGTTGCCCGGAGGCTTGGAGGCTACACCCAGCGGGTGCGCTTGCGCGCCCCCGCCGGAAGCAAGCCGCGCCAGCTGTGGTCCGCAGCCGGCCGTCATCGACATCTTCTACATCAACACCCACTAAAAAACCTCCGCCCAACTTTGCCAAGTTGCCTAGAGGCTCGGAGGCTACACCCAGCGGGTGCACTTGCGCGCCCCCGCCGGAAGCAAGCAGCGCCGGCTGCGGTCCGCAGCCGGCCGTCATCGACATCTTCTACATCAACACCCGCTAAAAAACCTCCGCCCAACTTTGCCAAGTTGCCCAGAGGCTCGGAGGCTACTGTCGGGGTAGTTGACCACGGGTACCCCGAAGACGGCGAGACAATATTTTAAGACATCGGGGCTAGCAAAGCCCCTTAGTCCGGCTACTCCGGCAGGCTCCCAACCAGGCCACTCCAGATGGCAGTCGGACGGGGTGCCCGCTCACTCGGGCCGACTACTCCAGCCGGCCTGCTGCGCGGAGTCAACCGCTGCTCCGACCCGACACCGACAAGAGCCCGACAAGACGGCCGTACCCGGCACTGCTAGAGAATAGTGGAGCACTGTAGCAGGTGTAACACGTCACATCAATGTCCACCGAATAGTGTAGTTGGTGGGTGGGCCACCACCCACCATGCCCACACCCATGCCCACATGGCTTACTTCCTAAGCTAGCCCACACTCTAAAAGGGGCACACATCCAACCATCCACTCCCTCACGTATGAGCACACACTCACGACCACACATGGCCGCTAGTTCATACGGCCGCCCGACCACGGGCATGCCTGCCCAAGCATTTGTGCTCATAGATACGAGCCAGATGCCTATGGCACGGACCTCAAATACAGCTCCAGGAGCACTCTGTACTGCAGATATACCACATATATTCAGACATGCAGGAGTAGGGGTATTATCTCTCCGGAGAGCCCTGAACCTGGATAAACTAGCGCGTGCTACTCGCATACCCGTCCCCGGATATTCCAGCGGCAGTCTTGCCCTCACCTCAAGCCACCCTGTGGCATCTGTCGACTCGCGGTATCCCCTGCCGACTGACGCGAGAATACTCCGACAAGGGTAGTGTGTGTGTGTGAGAGAGAGAGAGAGAAAGAGAGAGAGAGAGAAGCCAGTAGATAGATTAGTATCAAGATCGAGGTGTCACCCTACTCCTTCGGTGCCGGGAAGTGTGTGTGTGTGGGTGTGGGGGGGGGGGGGGCAGTGACACTTAGATATAGGGAGAAGGAGTTTTTGTGACACATATCTATATTAAGGGATAGGTAGATAGCATGTGTGTGAGGCATACTTAAAGCATCATGGAGATAAACAAGCGGTGTGCATGCAAGTGCCCAAAAAATGAAGAGAGAAACAATGTCTACGCGCGTGTGTGTGTGTGAGAGAGAGAGAGAGAGAGTGAAATCTCAAAACAGAAGGTGCTCTACTGGAATCCCATTGTATGTATTCATATGGTTCCGAGACTCGATTTAACCTTAGGCATATGTGTGAGAGACATAATTAAACTTTGAGACATTAGTGGCGGTGGGTGGGCGGAATTAAAGGGGTGGGCGTGTTCGACAAAGGGAGCATGTGTGTTTCTATGTGAGAGACTTGTAGGACGGGGTAGAAATACGAATTCTAACCTTGACAGAGGGAGAGAAATACACGAAGTGCGCGTGTGTGATTCCGATTCCCATGGAGAAATGAGATATGTATGCGTGTGAGAGAGATTGCACAATTCCCACGTATCACTATCTAGCGATCGTGGATGTGCATCGCTTGAACATAAATCAATATCTACTTCGTATCGTGGCCAAAGATACAATATCGATTCAATGCTATAAAGATTGGACACTCACATATTACATCATTTTTTCCTAAATAATCCTTTTCAATTGTGCATGCCAAAGTTACAGTGATGTTTCTTCAAACAACCAATATAGCTATCATGTACATGCACCATTGTTAGTCTTGCATTCAAATTCATTAGTCTTGGGTGATTTAAGGTTCCATTATGAAGTAATATATGTAATATTCATATATGAATTCAACGGGTACGCAATTTATGAAATGGAGGCTATGTAATCATATGAGGTAACACTTCTAAGTAGCGGACTACAATATCCATTTCTTTTGTGGGACTACAATATCCATTTCTTTTTGTGCGCCTCTACAATAACACGTCAATGCATTATGTTTAAAGTAAATAATCAATGGCACTAAATTATCTATTTACACGAGGAATACATAGGCTGAGCGTTTGATCCCTTTTTTGTGAACGCGCCTCTACACCTGTACGATTGGTCGCGCCCGTGTGAACGTCCAAGTTATCGGTGTATCATCCCGAGTTATTGTCTTTTTTCGTGGGTGGACTTCACAACAGTTATTAACTGCTGATGTGTGCTCGGTGTACACAGTCTCGCATGACCTTCCCGCTAGCACTGTCCAAAATTAGTTGAAACTGGATACGAACGATCCCGCGGGCGGCAAAATCTCCCGCCTCCTTCTAAAATTTCTGCCACCTAGTCTTTAGCATGCGAAATTCCCCTTTTGTCCTTGGTGCACGGAGAACAACAATTACAATATGACTCTCATTTACATAATATGTTGGGGCTGCTTTGGTAACTTCCGGTTCCCCCCACCACACGACACCCCCATTTCCTCTCCCCCTCCCACAAAAACGACTAACTCCACAGCACCAGAGCATCTTACATCACGCCGTCCGTACTTCATCGGCCTTTCTACCCCTCCCCTCTCGAAACCCTAGACTGCTCATCCACCGGCGTACCAGAGCCCATTCACTGCCAGCGGCATCCACCTCACTGGATATGCTTCTGCGGCCGCATCTACCCCTCCCACCTTCCCTAGAAACAAGTAGACTGCTCATCCACCACTGTACCACAGCCCATTCAATGTCGGCCTTGTCCGTGGCGCCGGATCTGCTTCGCCGGTACTCTCGTCAACCACAGCGCATCTGCAGCGGCTCCTCCGTACTCCGCACCGGAGACGCTTTGTCCACACACCCCCGGAGCCGCCCCATCGACGCCCCCGTCGACGGCCTCTGATCCTCTTCGTCGACACCTTCCTCAACCCTACCGGAGCCGCTTCGCTGACACCATCATCAACCCTACCGGAGTAGCTTCACCTATAGCATTCTTAACCCTACCAGGGCCGCTTTGCCAACTCACAAGTCCACAGCCTCAGATCCGCTTCGTCGCACCCTCGTCCAACCTACCGGAGCAGCTTCTGACGCCCCGTCCATGGCCGCAGATCCGCATCATCGACACCATCCTGAACCCAACCACCGGAGCAGCTTCACCGACGCCCTCGTCCACGGCCTTAGACCCGCTTCGCCCACACCGTAGTCCACCCTACCGGAGCCACTCCACAAACACCCTACTCGACGTTTCTAGATCTCCTTACCGGACCCCGACAGCCAGCGCAGCGTCATCACCCTTGACGTTTCTAACCTGATTCCCACCGTCTGGTAAGATGCCAAGCACCCGCCACGACCTCGGTACTTGTCACCTTTAAACCCGTCCAGCATCACCTGCCCGATGTACTTCAAATATACTAACAGGTCGCTATTACATGTTATGCAGCTGGCAAAAACTACAAGGACGATGTTTCTTCTGGATGTAATAGCTTGGCCAACCAAGATCCTGGACTGAGGCATTGCTATGATCTTCTAAGTGCGTCTCTCTCTCTTGTATTGTTGTGTGCCTGCTAGCGTGCTTTGCTAGGATTTTTGAGCAGTAATCCCTTTGTGCAGACAATGATTTCTACTACTGGCTGCTAAATTAGATATGTAGATGTCATACATGATACTCCCTCTGTTCCTAAATATAAGACTTTCTAGAGATTCCACCATAGGCTACATACGGAGCAAAACGAGTGAATCTACACTCGAAAATGCATCTATGTACATCTGTATGTGGTCCATAATGGAATCTCTACAGAGACATATATTTAGGAACAGAGGTAGTACATTACACAAAATCATAGGTGGCATGTAGGAATTCTAGTGCACTACATTAGGCTCCCTTAGAGTGCCTGCTAGTCCAGCACACAGAGTCATGGCTAGTTTATGCTACGGACACAATTGTTAATTGGTGGTTTAAATATGCGCAAGGGATATGCAATGTATTATCATGTAGAGATGTCTGAAATTAGCCGTGTCAACTTGCAGATAGGGTTACGCAATGAAAAAGTACAAGATGTATGTGGCAATTTCACGGAACATCGCAAAAAAAAGGAGAGGCAGCGGTGAGCCTATATAGTGTGCTATGGTAGGTCACTCCGGCCCAGTTCTTTTGCAGGATTCTCCCAAAATCTGCCCCTCTCTAGCTTCTCCTGGAATCTTTAACCCCCTTTTGTTTTACAATCCTACCTAATTAGACCCTAACTAGATAGGATTGTAAAACAAATGGGGCTCAAAGATTCTGGGAGAATCTGGGTAGGTGTCGTGGAATTGTCACGGCAGATGTCCTCGAGCTAGGACTTAGTCGCGGAGCCATCGCAGCTAGGAAGCTTGAAGGGGTTAAGTGGGACAAGGAACACGAGGGTTTATACCGCTTCGGCCCCTTACGGTGAAGGTAAAAGCCTACATCTAGTTTGAGGTGGTATTGATTAGGGTTTCGATGACCAGGGAGCTTAACTGCTATGCCTGGCTCTCGATGAAATCTTTCTTGTCCCTAAACCGCTGTCGGGTCGTCCCTTTATATAGGGAGGTCGACGCCCAGCAGCTCTCCGAGTCCCGGCGGGCTCATAAGAGTGTCCGGCTCGGACTCTCAACTATTCTTGCCTTACACTACAAGTTCTACCATAATAATGATTGTAACTACGGGCCTTAAGCCATATCCGGGTCTTAAGCCCATCTTTGGCCCACCGTCTTTAAGCTTAGCACCGGGCTTCTGGCAATGACCATATGAGTAACCCGGCCCCACCTGGCGGGTGGCTCTAAGGTCTATATCCTCAACATTAGGCCCCAGATTGATTTGAGCCGGCTCATGTCAATCTTCAATTCTTTCGACAGAAAAAATCTCAGGCTTACCATTTACGTGAAGGCCATAACCCGGCGTGACATCATTCTCTGGACTCCGGGTAATCCGCCGTGACGTCATCTTCCATTAAGTCCGTTTTTTACTCCACCAGATCCGCAACGGATCTTATCTTTACTGGCATCCCGAAAATCGAGGCGTTTCATGGGGAAATAACCACGCCGTGGTCTCCTCGTTTCTCGCGCCCACTTATGAGCTCGCCCTTATAAATAGCCCGGCCCGACGGGCCTTCAGCCACTCTTCTCCTTCGTCTTCTTCCTATCACTGCCCCCGTGCTACTCGAGCTCCGCCGCCGCCGCCGCGCCCCCGGTCTTCGTCAACCTTGGCCGCTGCATCGCCCTGACTCGGTCCAGACAAACGGCGGCGACCTCCGCATCTCTTCAGCACCGGTAAGTCTTCGCTACTCCATAGGTCAGATTCGCACTAGGGCTCCGTAGTTCTTCCTCTGTTCTTCGTAGTTCATCGCGGCCCTCAGTAGATTTGATTTTTACTGCCTCTTTTTGATCTTAGTATAGTATAGAACTAGTGCGGCGGCTGTTTAGTACTCATTTCAAATGCAAATAGGTCTCTTTTTACTGCATAAAGGCCTCATTCGAGCTCAAGAACTTCCCTTGCGTCTGATTTTAGGTCTAGAAATTTTCCTTTTCTGCCGACCACTTGATCCAAATTATTTACCGCAATGTGTGAAACTTGTTTTCACCACACTTAGTAAAAAACTGCACTCGTTGAGTCATGGCGGGTTACATTTCCGGTTTAAAGAAACCACGCGCCGTAGAATCTTCTGACTTAAAGGAGACCATGCGCCATAGAATTTTCCGGCTCATCTGTGATAAGATCGTAGATAATCGAATTACTCTCAATACCTTGGGCGGCTTAAATAACCTGGCGCACTTAGATATATGTCATTAGTCCCCTCCGTAAGCCGCCACTTTAACATTGAACTATAACTTTCCTCCAGCTTATACTTAAACCGGACGTTTCCTTTTATCATAGGCTGCCGACTTTCACCATGCCTCCCAAAGCTCCCAAAGCCTCCATCACTTGCAATTGGATGAGGTCCAATGTCACCAACGAGACGTTAGCAGATTTTGTCAAGTCTGGCTATCTGCCCAAGAAGGACGTCATGTCCTACCGTGCCCCCGACCCATCAGAGGAGAGACCACAGCCAAGGGACGGGGAGGTGGTCATTTTTGTGGATCACATGAGCCCGGGCTTCGCACCGCCTGGCTCAAAGTTTTTCAGAGACGTTCTGAATTTCTTCGATCTGCGACCTCAGGACATAGGACCCAACTCAGTGTCCAATATCTGCAACTTCCAAGTGTTCTGCGAGGTTTACCTTGGAGAAGAACCCAGTCTGCTGCTCTTCAGAGAGCTTTTCTATTTAAACCGCCAAAACGAGTGTGCCAACGGGCCAAGTTTGGAGCTAGGCGGCATCTCCATCCAGCGGCGGAGGGACTGCCTTTTCCCTTACGCAGAGCCACCCAGCCACCCCAAGGACTGGAATCTGACGTGGTTTTACTGCCAAGACACGTCGCCGGCTGATGAGAGTCCGTTGCCCGGCTTTCGCCCCTCGCATCTGGAGCCGACTCACCCGCTGTCTGACAAGTTAACCCAGGCAGAACGCCAGCCTCTGCTCCCCACCATCAACAAGATCAAAGCTCTTCTGGGCAATGGTCTGAATGGAATCGATCTGGTCCGGGTCTGGATCTCCTGGCGGGTGATCCCATTGAGCCGCCGCCCCGGCTTAATGTGCGAGTATACAGGCCGAAAGGATGACCCCCAGAGACACAGCCGCAACGATCTTCCTGAAGATGTTGCAGAGGAGATGACCAAGGCTCTCTTGAACGAGAGCCTGGCAGACTGCGGAAGGACCGGGTTAGCCCCCTTCTGCAAGACCAACCCAGCCCCAGCGGTAAGCCGTTGATCTGAACATTTTATCTTCTTCTGTATATAACCTTCATCTGAATCGTTTTTAAGAATTCATCATTGTATTTTTCAGGCTGATGACAAGTTCTGGCGGGTCAAATATGACCATGAGGCGGCCAAGAAGGCCAGAAAGGCGAAGAAAGCCGCCAAGAAAGCCGCTCCCTGTAAGAAGGGAAGTAGGCCAACTGCCTCAGACCTGATGCAATTAAGCGACAGCTCCGAGTCAGAGGTAACCCCTGAGCCTGTAAGTCCTTGTTGTATCTGTTGTTTATTTCTGTCCGCCTTACCAATATTTGTTCATCAATAGGACGACACCGGAGCAAGTAACCCGGTGGTTGAAGAGGTAACAATACTTTCCTCCGACTCGGAGCCCTTACCAAGGCTGAAAATCCGAAGGGTAACCCGGAAAGTAAGCTTTTCACATCCTTTAGCTTATCAAGACCCTCAATTTATTTTGAAGCGACAGGTTCATGAGAGCCGGCGGCACACCCGGACCGACAAAAACACTGACCTCTCCTCCGGGTTACCTGACGCATCAAGGAAACGCCGGATCGAGGTGATCTGAAAATTGTACCCTTTTCATCCTTTGGCAGGTGTTATACGTCAACCGCTCAACTCTTCTGACTCAAATTATCAGGAAACTTCCCCCTCTTCTGGCGACTCTATGCAGTCAAGCCTGCCGGCTTTCAAGACCGTGCCCGGGTAACGATAATCATCTCATGTTGTACTTTGTCTTCACTTACACTATTGTGCTTAACCTTTCTGTCCTTTCAGTGCCCAGGCCAAGCTCACCAAGAGGGCGAAGAAGTGCAAGCCGGTCGATGAGCCAGACTTGCCTGAGCCAGAGGCAGCCGCTGAAGAACCGCCAGCTGCCTCTGCTCCTGAGGCCGCTGCTCCAACCAACAAGCCTGCTACAGAAGCTTCTGTTAACCCGGAGGCCTCCAGCTCGGCTCAACCAGCAGATGACCCGGACGTGGTAATCACCCGGACGGAGTTTGTTGAGCCGGGGAGGCCTACTGCGCTGGCCAAGTGCTCCGCCAAAGGGGAGCTGCTAGAGTCCCGCCGGGTTAACCTGGACCTCACCGACTATGCCAATTTGAACATTGGAGAGATCGTCTCCGGCTTCGTCAGCCAAGTGCACAAGAGCCGGGACGCAGAGATTGCCATGGTGAACCAGATCCAGCAGAAATCTGAGGTATTATTCTTTTGTCCTCTTACTTACTGCATAGTTACCTTTACCATGCTAGCCCCCAAGTCGACGACTTATGATTGAGTATGTTGTAGACTTAGGTTCCGGCTTACTCCATTGAACCGGCAATTTGTAGATAGAAACGTTCAATATGCATTAGCCCCCAAGTGCCAAGTGTCTTTGCTTGGAAAACGCTTGGGACTTTAAATTTGCATAGTAACTGTTCATGCCATAACCCGGAAATTTATGCAGGCCGCTGGCAAGAAGTTTGAGGCTGACATCTCTGATCTCAAGAACCGGCTGAAGATGCAAGAAATGGAGACCCGGAAGGCAAATGCCAAATTTGTGTCTAGCATCGCCGCGCAAGAAAAGTTGAAGACGGAGTTTGACGCTGAACGGAAGGCGTGGGCCGAAGAGAAGGTCGCGCTGGTGAACCGGGCTGAACAGGCGGAGAAGGCTCTCTCCGAGAAGACCGCCGAACTCTCCGGTTTAAAGCGCCAAGTGTCCCAGATGGCTGCCGCAATCTTCGGTAAGTCATCTCATCGGCTTTCATCAAGTTCAGAATCTTTATATCTCATAACTCATCCTTGTCGACGGCTCATCTTATTCTGTTAAACAGGTTCCAGAAGTGCCAACCTCAACCAGAGTGTGGTAACCAAGCTGAAGGCCGTGTACACCCTGGTGGAGCAACTCTACACCGGGTCACAGCGTGCCTTGGCTGTGGTGGCCCTATCCAACGAGGTGCCGACTCACCTGGCGGAAGTCCTTTGCCGGCTCACCGTTCTGCCTCAACGGATCCAAGAGCTGCGACGGGCCTCCGCAAGAGCCGGAGCGATCGCCGCGCTAAGCCGGGCCAAGGCGTTCCTTCTAGAGTTAGACCCGGCAGACATCGCACTCGGCTATCCAAGCTTGAAGGAAGATGGCTCAGCCTTCGATCAGAAGGACTTCGCAGCTTGCGTGAAGGCCGTACGCTCGGTGGCCACTCTGATTGGCAATGATACAGATCTGACTAAGTATCAGCCGGGTTACGATGCCGAAAATCAGAGGATCCCCACTCTGCGCTATGAAGCCCTCAGCTTAATCCCGCCGGCTCGTCAGCACACCTTCGCCCCAGAGGTTGACCCGGCCGGGTTAATTGACGAGGAAGCACAATTCGAAGCTCTCAGCGGCATCGACTGGAAGTCAGCAACTTTCCAGGTCTTGGGAACAGCCGGAGGAGAAGATAGGGACGAGCCGGAGACTTCAACCCAGCAAGCGTCGTAACTCGGCTAGCGGCTTATCAAACAATGCCTCATCCTTTTGGACTCAATGAGTCTTGTAATAGAGTAGGACCGACACTTTATCTTTGCCGTGCCATCGTGCACGCCTTGAATGCTGAAGTCTATTGAAGTTGTCTCCTTTATATTTCTCCGGGTCGTAATCAACCATTTGTTTTCCTTAAGCTCAAAATAGTTGCCCTTAACTATCCTGCAGAGAAGGACAAATCACAAGCCTCGAGGCGGCTTACCGCCCTGAGAATCATAAGTTTTAGATATATAACCCGGAATATGAATCAAAAAAGACTGGTCCTCAATTATATCCTTAATACAGCCGTAACAACACACTTAGCGTCCTGCAAGTATACTTCCGGTTTGGATAACCCGGGTAATAAGGTTGGTACCTTGATTCCGGTTTACCTGTCTTAACATCGTAAATCAACGTTAAGCCGGCAAAGTGAGACCCGGCTGTACACACTTGAAAATAATCAGAAGAAACTTGCGATAAAGCAGAAGAACTTAGGGGCTTCCGGTTCGAATACGACCAGAGACCCGGCCCAAAGGGGTTATGCTAGGATTCGAATACGATCATATAGCCCCCAGTGGGTGTGGCGATGCCAATCAAGAGGGTACCAACAGCTATGTTCTCTTTGGTTTGAATACGACCCATGTTTGAACAGGAAGCCCCCAAGTGATTCTAAGAATTGTTTAACGACGCTGATTCGAATACGATCCACGTCGGTTCCCAAAGGGGTTAAACTATGATTCAAATATGATCAAAGAAAACTCCCCAATGAGCTCGACACTTTGCCAATCAAATGGGTATCAACAACTATGTTCTCTTTGGTTCGAATACGACCTATGTTTGAACAGGAAGCCCCCAAGTGACCTTATTACCTACGGCTAGATTCGAATACGATCATAAGCCGGATCCTCCTTCAAGTTATCATGTTAATCTTGCAATGAAAACAACACGTGCACATTTGGAGGAGAAAAAGGACAGAGGTCCTGCTTTATTGCTTATCATAATATATACATGGCTGAGAGAAATATGTACATTATGAGAGCCGGTGGCTCAAGTGTAGTAAGGCCGAAGCTGAGCTATGTTCCACGGCCGACGGGTTTCTTCCTCCGACTTACGTGAATATTTGTGCTCCCGAATGTCAATGAGGTAATATGACCCGTTGTGCAAATTCTTGCTGACCACAAAGGGCCCTTCCCAAGGCGGGGATAGCTTGTGTGCATCTGTTTGATCTTGGATGAGCCGGAGCACGAGATCACCTTCCTGGAAGACCCGGGTTTTAACCCGGCGACTATGATAACGGCGCAGGTCTTGTTGGTAAATCGCTGAGCGAGCTGCGGCCACATCACGCTGTTCGTCCAACAACTCAAGAGCATCTTGGCGCGCCTGTTCATTGTCCGTCTCAACATAAGCCGCCACTCGAGGTGAGTCATGACGGATGTCACTGTGGAGGACTGCTTCTGCTCCATACACCATGAAGAAAGGCGTGAAACCTGTAGACCTGTTAGGAGTAGTGTTGATGCTCCATAACACGGAGGGCAACTCCTCCACCCAACAACCCGGCGTTCGTTGCAAAGGGACCAACAGCCGGGGCTTGATGCCCTTCAGAATCTCCTGATTAGCTCCCTCAGCTTGACCATTGGATTGAGGATGAGCCACTGAGGAAACATCAAGTCGGATATGCTCTCGTTGACAAAACTCTTCCATGGCGCCTTTGGATAGATTGGTGCCATTGTCAGTTATAATGCTGTGCAGAAAGCCAAAGCGAAAGATCACCTTTTTCATAAACTGAACCGCCGTGGCTGCATCACACTTGCTAACTGGCTCTGCTTCTACCCACTTGGTAAATTTGTCAACTGCCACCAAGAGGTGGGTCTTCTTATCTTTGGACCTTTTAAAAGGCCCAACCATATCAAGCTCCCAGACCGCAAAGGGCCAAGTAATTGGGATCATCCTCAGCTCCTGAGCCGGCACATGAGCCCGTCGCGAGAACCTTTGGCAACCATCACATTTACTGACCAAGTCCTCCGCATCAGCATGAGCCGTCAGCCAATAAAAACCATGGCGAAAGGCCTTGGCCACAAGAGACTTTGAGCTGGCGTGATGGCCACAATCCCCTTCATGAATCTCACGCAAGATCTCTTGACCTTCCTCTGGGGAGACACAATGCTGAAACGCTCCGTTAACACTGCGGTGATGCAACTCGCCATTGATAACAATCATCGACTTAGCCCGCCGGGTTATTTGCCTGGCCAACGTTTCATCCTCAGGCAACTCTCCCCGGGTCATGTAAGCCAAATAAGGTACTGTCCAGTCTGGTATGATGTGGAGAGCCGCCACCAGCCGTGCCTCCGGGTCAGGGACAGCCAAGTCTTCCTCTGTAGGCAACTTAACAGAAGGGTTATACAGGACGTCCAGGAAAGTATTAGGCGGCACCGGTTTTCGCTGAGAGCCCAGCCGGCTTAAAGCATCAGCCGCCTCGTTCTTCCTGCGATCGATGTGCTCTACTTGGTAACCCTGAAAGTGCCCAACAATGGCATCAACCTCGCGGCGATAAGCCGCCATGAGAGGGTCCTTAGAGTCCCACTTGCCTGATACTTGTTGAGCCACCAAGTCTGAGTCACCGAAACACCTTACCCGGCTCAAGCTCATCTCCTTAGCCATCCGAAGATCATGGAGCAAGGCCTCGTACTCAGCTGCATTGTTGGTAGAAGGAAACATCAATTGTAGCACATAATGGAACTTATCACCTTTAGGGGAAGCCAATACGACTCCAGCCCCCGAGCCCTCCAACTGCCTGGACCCATCGAAATGAATAGTCCAATATGTGTTGTCCGGCTTTTGCTCGGGCACTTGTGACTCTGTCCAATCATTGATGAAATCCACCAAAGCCTAAGATTTAACAGCAGTGCGTGGTACGTATTTGAGACCATGAGGTCCGAGCTCGATGGCCCACTTAGCCACTCTCCCTGTGGCCTCTCTGTTTTGAATGATATCACCAAGAGGAGCAGAACTGACCACAGTGATGGGATGACCCTGGAAATAATGCTTAAGCTTCCGGCTTGCCATGAACACACCATAAACAAGTTTCTGCCAGTGTGGATACCGCTGTTTGGACTCGATGAGCACTTCGCTGACATAATAAACCGGCCGCTGAACCGGATGCTCCTTACCCTCTTCCTTGCGCTCCACCACCACAGCCACACTGACGGCTCGTGTGTTTGCGGCCACATACAGTAATAAGGGCTCCTTATCAACAGGAGCAGCAAGGACTGGGGGCTCTGCCAGCTGCTTCTTCAAATCCTCAAAAGCGGTATTAGCTGCATCATTCCAGACAAAGCTATCAGTTTTCTTCATCAACTGATATAATGGCATGGCCTTCTCACCCAGACGGCTTATAAACCGGCTTAAAGCAGCGATGCGACCCGCCAAGCGCTGAATGTCATTTATACATGTCGGCTTAGCTAGGGAGGTGATGGCCTTGATCTTCTCTGGGTTAGCTTCAATGCCTCTGTCGGAAACCAAAAAACCCAAGAGTTTGCCTGCAGGAACACCAAAAACACACTTGGCCGGGTTAAGCATCATCTTGTAAACCCGGAGATTATCATAGGTTTCTCTCAAGTCATCTATCAGGGTTTCCTCCTTTATGGACTTAACCACAATATCGTCCACATAAGCATGAACATTGCGCCCAATCTGGTTATGAAGACAGTTCTGCACGCAACGCTGATAAGTTGCCTGTGCACACTTGAGTCCAAAGGGCATAGATACATAGCAGAAGGCTCCAAAGGGAGTGATGAACGCCGTCTTCTCTTGGTCCTTAACTGCCATTTTGATCTGATGATATCCGGAATAAGCATCCAAGAAACTTAAGCGCGCACAACCTGCCGTAGCATCAATAATTTGATCAATACGGGGAAGGGCAAAAGGATCAGTCGGACACGCCTTGTTTAAGTCCGTGTAGTCCACACACATCCGCCAAGTGCCGTTCTTCTTGAGTACGAGCACCGGGTTAGCTAACCATTCTGGGTGAAAGTCTTCAACAATAAACCCGGCCGCCAAGAGCCGGGCCACCTCTTCACCAATAGCTTTCCGCCTCTCTTCATTAAACCGCCGAAGGAACTGCCTGACCGGCTTAAATTTTGGATCAACATTGAGAGTGTGCTCAGCGAGTTCCCTAGGTACACCTGGCATGTCAGAAGGTTTCCATGCGAAGATGTCCCTATTCTCACGGATGAACTCGATGAGCGCGCTTTCCTATTTTGGATCCAGATTGGCACTGATGCTAAACTGCTGAGATGAGTCACCTAAAACGAAATCAACAAGTTTAGTCTCATCAGCCGACTTAAATTTCATTGCCGGCTCTTGCTCTGTAGTTGGCTTTTTCAGAGAAGTCATATCGGTTGGGTCAACATTGTCCTTGTAAAATTTTAACTCCTCTGATGCACAAACAGACTCTGCATAAGCTGCATTGCCTTCCTCACACTCCAAGGCCACCTTTCGACTGCCATGAACCGTAATGGTCCCATTGTGACCCGACATCTTGAGCTGTGAATACACGTAACACGGCCGTGCCATGAACTTGGCGTAAGCCGGCCGCCCAAATATGGCATGGTACGGACTTCTTATCTTGACCACCTCAAAGGTCAATTTTTCCACCCTGTAGTTGTGCTCATCACCAAAGGCCACATCCAACTCAATCTTACCGACTGGATAAGCCGACTTACCAGGTACTACACCATGGAAAATAGTGTTTGACTGGCTGAGGGTCTTATCAACCAACCCCATACGGCGGAAAGTCTCATAATAGAGGATGTTGATGCTGCTGCCTCCATCCATGAGTACCTTAGTGAATTTATATCCTCCCACCTGAGGAGCCACCACCAAGGCCAAGTGACCCGGGTTATCCACTCGGGGAGGGTGATCCTCCCTACTCCACACTATAGGCTGCTCAGACCATCGCAAGTAGCGTGGAACCGCCGGCTCAACAGCATTCACAACCCTCTTATGAAGCTTCTGATCTCGCTTACACAGACTGGTGGTAAACACATGATACTGTCCACCGCTAAGCTGCTTCGGATTGGTCTGATAACCTCCCTGCTGCTGTTGATGACCCTGGCCAGACTGTTGATTAAAGCCCCCTTGACCGTTCTGAGGATTAGAATTTGAGCCGCCGCCCGGGCCATAAAGGCTTTCATGATTGCGCAATCCTTCCATAGATGGGTAGCTGGGTTCTCACAAGAGCCATGCCTTGGACACGGTTCATTTAACAGCTGCTCGAGCGTCGGGCCTGACCCGCCGGCTTGGGGAGGGGGCCTCCCCTTGCGTCGCTGGTTATTACCTTGCGAGCTGGCATTGGCTACAAACTCTAGGCTGCCATCGGCCTTGCGCTTGCCTCCTCCTTGGTTTCCCGGGTTATGCTGAGGACCCTTGCCATTGCCATTCTTCTTTCCCTTCCCTGCCCTCTCATCATCTGAAGGGGGATCCTTGGTACCATCAGAATCGACAGACAAGAGCCGCCATTAGTGTACCCATATCATTGCAGTCGCACTTAAGCCGCCCGAGTTTCATCTTCAGGGGCACGAAACGACAATTCTGCTCCAACATTAAGACTGCAGAGCCGGCATCCATCTTATCTGATGAATGTATGATCTCTTTGACCCGGCGAACCCAATGCGTTGTAGATTCACCCTCCTGCTGCTTATAGTTAGTCAAATCCACAATTGACATAGACTGCCTACAGGTATCCTTGAAGTTTTGGATGAACCGGGCTTTCAGCTCAGCCCAAGACCCGATGGAATTCGGTGGTAGCCCTTTCAACCAAGTGCGGGCAGTCCCATCCAACATCATGGTGAAGTATTTTGCCATTGCCGCTTCACTGACCTCCAACAGTTCCATGGCCATCTCGTAACTCTCGATCCAGGCTGCGGGTTGTAAGTCGGCCGTGTAATTAGGCACTTTCCTAGGGCCTTTGAAGTCCTTGGGTAGACGTTCATTGTGGATAGCTGGCACTAAGCAAGGGACACCCCCAGTCCTGGTAGGGATACCCACGTCGACGGAAGTCGTCGGATAAGCCGGGGGAGTCTGGTAAGCCATCAACTGAGGCACCTGCTCCGCCTCTTGCCGCACTCTATCTTGGTCTGCTGCGTGAAAGGCTCCATTATGAGCCGGGCCATGGCCAGGGGGCGGGTCATGGCGTCGGACGTTACTTGAGCCGGTCGCTGAGGCCATGTGTCTGCTGTAACTCGGGCTCCGGCCTGGACGAGGGGTCGAGTGGATCCTGTCCCGGCTGTAGGAGTACGCCTCTTGCTGCGCCAGTGCCGTCTGAAGGAATTCCCTGACCCGGTGAGTTTCAATAGCCGTTGGAGAGTCGCCGTCGACTAGGAGAGCCGCCAGCCGTGCTGCCGCGGCGACCATGTTCTCCAGCGGGTTATTATAATGACCCGGTGGTATTGGCATGTACTGAGGCGGGGCAGGGGGCACTTGGGGAGGCCCCATCACTTGAGGCTGAATAGGGGTCCCAGACCCGGGCACTATGACCCCTGGCGGGTTACTAGACCCTGCACCTGGTGTGTTGAAGAGGTTGCGTGGATCGTAAACCGGAGGGAGTCGAGATTGGGCCTTTTGATGCCTCCTTCTCAGGACCTCATTGGACGCGTTTTGATCCATCGTGAGCCGGAAGGACAGCGCTTGAATCAACTGGGTTTGGGCATCGAGAGCCGCCCTCTCCGCAGTCATCCTAATCCCTTCTGCTGCCAGATCCTCCTTAGCTTTCACTAGATCCAATTTTAACTGTGCCACCTCCGCATCATGCTGAGCTTGATCCGCCGGGTCAACCGTGGCGGTTAACAGGGCCGCCATCTTGTCCGTGAGATCCATTAGCACCTGAGCCGGCGATGGAACCGGGGTTCCCGCTCCAGCAGCAGGGTTCTGAACAGGCTGCGCACCGGCCATGAAGATTCCAACCCGGCTTGGCGGCTCAAACAGGTCCGGAATACTGTCACCATCGGAACAACCCATGAGCCTGCCATCTTGAAGTTGATACAACGAATTTGACTCATCGGTGGACGACTCGCCGTCAGAGCCGGCGGCCGTCTCATCACCAGATCCAGATTGATCAGAGAGCCCTCCATGGATACATCCCACAAAAGCATGCCTTACGGCAGGCCGGGCCCGGGCGGGTCGTGCACGCTGAGCCGTCTCGATGAGATCGGCGCAGAGATCCGGCTCAGGGCCCGGCTCACCAATCTTTCCAATGGAAACATGAATTCCGCTGAAGGGGACCCGGTACCCGTACTCAATTGAGCCGGCGTCGGGGCCCCAGTTTGCATCGTCGATGTAGAGCTTGCCGCGACGACTCTTGGTCATCCGGCCCACAGCGTATCCCTTGAGCCCTTCGAAGCTGCCCTTCAAGAACTCAAATCCACCGTGCGCTGGCCCCACGGTGGGCGCCAACTGTCGTGGAATTGTCACGGCATATGTCCTCGAGCTAGGACTTAGTCGCGGAGCCATCGCAGCTAGGAAGCTTGAAGGGGTTAAGTGGGACAAGGAACACGAGGGTTTATACTGGTTCGGCCCCTTACGGTGAAGGTAAAAGCCTACGTCCAGTTTGAGGTGGTATTGATTAGGGTTTTGATGACCAGGGAGCTTAACTGCTATGCCTGGCTCTCGATGAAATCTTTCTTGTCCCTAAAACGCTGCCGGGTCGTCCCTTTATATAGGGAGGTCGACGCCCAGCAGCTCTCCGAGTCCCGGCCGGCTCATAAGAGTGTCCGGCTCGGACTCTCAACTATTCTTTCCTTACACTACAAGTTCTACCATAATAATGATTGTAACTACGGGCCTTAAGCCATATCCGGGTCTTAAGCCCATCTTTGGCCCACCGTCTTTAAGCTTAGCGCCGGGCTTCTGGCAATGACCATATGAGTAACCCGGCCCCACCTGGCGGGTGGCTCTAAGGTCTATATCCTCAACATTAGGGGTCAGATTCTAGGAGAATCTCGCAAAAGAACTAGGCCTCCATTGCAATCATCGTGACATGTTATTTGTATGTCAGTTCTATTGGCTAAGTTTCTTAGGAACAGTTATTACAAGTTATCCTAAGAAAATAAGCACCTGTGAATATAAGCTCCGGGTAATAAGCCAACCAGTTCTTTTCATTGCCTGCCTTTTCAGGTTATCTTTGGTATGATCAGTGAAAAGTCTAGATTGCATTATATTTTGTCACTTTGCTTCCCATATGAAAACTAATTTGACTTGCAAACATCACAAATTTAACCCAGTGTAGTAATTAATATGATAGGAAAATAGACCATCAATATCTATTCAAAATGCAAATACAAAGATACCTTCTACTTGGCACAACCTACTTTGGTCAATGTCTTCCATAGAGATCCCATTGCCTAATTTAAACGAAGAACGCATGACCCAAATTTAAATCAAGAACAATTATTTATCAAAATTCGATGGTCCAAGTGGCTGGTTATTATCATATAGCAGCACCACCTGAAAGCATCATATAGCAGCAGCAGCTCATAGCAACTCATCATACAGCAGCAGCAGTAGTGTGAAATTCATCATATACCAGCAACAACTCATAGCAATTCATCATATAGCAGCAGCAGGAACAGCTCATAACAATTCATCATATTGCAGCAGCAGGAGTAGCTCATAGCAATTCATCATATAGCAGCAGCAGGAGCAGCTTATAGCAACTCATCATATAGCAGCAGCAGCTCATAGCAATTCATCATATAGCAGCAGCAGCTCATAGCAATTCATCATATAGCAGCAGCAGGAGTAGCTCAAAGCAATGCATCATATAGCAGGAGCAGAAGCAGCTCATAGCAATTCATCGTATAGTGGATCGAAATGAAAATTTGGCAAAAAATTAGGGGAGATCCTCACCTTGTTGGATGAGCTCATCCTTCAACAGCACCTCAAGGCCACGACCTGGGACGAGGGGAGGGGGAACGAGGTGCCTTCTGCCGCAGTGTGGCATCGGTCCTAGTTGTGCGGCGCCTGTCGAAGTAGTGCTTTGGACGGACCACAGCGGAGCAGCTGCTCGAGACTATGAGAATGAGGAGCAGTGCCAGAGGGAGGAGCAACCGGGGTGATTTGGCCCTACCCACCAGCCATGTAGCCTAGCTGGACAGAGCATCGTCGAGGACTAGGCCAGATGGAACCAGTGGTGACGGCTCACTGGAGGAACCCTAGCGCTGCAGGCAGGGGATCGAGGTAGGGGGAAAGGGGAGAGGAGATGCAAGCGGGCAGGGCAATGAACACTTGCGTGTTTGTTTTTACTTGAGGGTCAGGTGTGACGTGGGCGTGAGCATTGGCATTTTGAGTGTAATATAGGTAGACAACAGAGTCATTTCACTATTCCCCTTCCCTTCAATTTTTAGTGAGCTTCTACCCGAAACACCCCCCTCCAAAGCGAAATAAGTTAAGCCCAAGCCCATAACTCAAAAATGACTTCTTTACATCTTTTATGGATTATTTTGACAATAAGCTCTGAAAAGGCAGAATAGAACTGGCCCTTAACCTGCAATTCAATTGTGCGTGCAATGATGAATCACTCATGCCTGCTATAGTGTACATTTAGGCATCATCATACATGGCATAACCTAATACATGTGCATTTCATTATAGAATCTGAAATATGCAATGTTTATGTTAGTTCATATGTTGCACGTGATGTTTAAATGCCCCTTCAATCTGGTCAGTCAAGTGATGGTCTTTAAGCCTCCTTCTTTGCTTCTGTTCTTGATATGTAAGATTTTCTCACGCATCTGTTCAATTGCTTATTTGTATCAACCAGCCATACTAGGACTGTTTGCTTTGATTACTTGTTGTTCTTGACCTAACACTCTAACAGAGCTTGTCAATGATTTAAACACTAAGGGCTGCTGTAGTGGGGCTTGTCTAACTCATAGGTGAGATAAAGGTTTGGTTGTACACTAAAGTAGGCTCTCCAAGAGTACCTGGAGATCCAGTTCGAAGGTATGCCTAGTTTTTACATAGTGCACACATAGTAAATGCTCATTCATTGTGTGCAAGAGATGTGGCATGTTTCATTATGTGGTGTTGTTTTGTTATAGTCTCATCCTTTTGTGTTGTTCACAGACTGGAAAGTATGCATATTTATCTTCCAAGGAGACGAGTAACTAGTTTGTGTCACCTTGCAGAGGGGGTGCAATGAAGATAAGATTGAGGATTTCCATGTACAAGATGTTAGGAAGGAGCCTTGCAAGAGAAGGAGGAGCAGTGCTGAACCTGTTCAATCAGTTAAGGTAAGTCACTGTATCCAACTCAACAGTTCAATTGCTTGTTTGTTTCAGGCATAGTTAAATTGCTCTTTTCAATTACTTTATTTGTCCTCAGTTAATGATATGCCCAAACAATGATGCTGATGTTGGGTACTTGTATAACTATTAGTTGACATAATTAAAGGCCTTACCATTTAATTACTCTGGCGAAGTGTGCCTGAAGCTTTGAAGTCTATTAACCAACTACTACTGCATGAGGCTCACAATCTAGTTTATACTAGGCTAATGATTGCATAGTTTTGCTTGTTGTAGTAGGTTTGTATGAATCCCTCTGTTGTTCATTATGCTCCCTAAGACTTTAATTGAACAACAGAATGGCCAACTGCTTGCTTACTTATACGCAACGTGATGTCTAAATTTGTAACTTGTCTGTGTTTTGGATTTGGCCCCAACATCATGCTCCTTTGGTGAGCTAAGAGAGATTTCTGTATGCGGGCTGCACATACTACCATTTTTATAATTTTTAAAATATCACCTGCTTATGCTTCATGACGTGTAACATTATTGTTAGTCCTATTTTGCCATGTACAAAATAGTCTGCCTTGCTCGCTTCATTGTTGTAACTATATTTTTGCCCTAGTCGTGTGTACTTATGGAAACATTTCAGGATGAAGTGACATCAACACAAAGATCTGCGGTCAGTGCGGCATGGCCGTTACCAAATGATTATAGATTGGAATTGGAATGTGCTGATGTTCTCGAGCATCAACTAGAGGTGGCAAGACAACATGTACATGATTCTTAACGTGCAATCAACAAGTTGAGACTGGACTTGCTGGTATTAGATGCAGGAGTCAAAAAATGAAACGAGACACTTAGGTAACCAAGAAGGAATTGGAGATTTTGCAGACTAAAATTTGTGCTATCTGAATCCCGCCAATCCTATTTTCTGAAGAGATTATAGTTCAAATGGTAAGTTCTGTTGATGCGTGTCCATGATGTATGAGCTTTATTTGTCCAGTGTATGTAATTTACTGTTTGTGTATGCTTTGTTATCACTGGTGCCGAACTATAATGCCCAGTGGGTATAATCGGCTGTAATTTCTTTATTGTATAGTGTACGATTATTCTATGTTGCTATGCCTTAGTCTTTTTATTGTATAATGTATGTTTTTAGAGGCGATAGTTAGAGTAGGATAATTCTTTGAATATGCTATATCGTTGAAACGGGGGCCAACATGCCTAAACATTTCCTAGACGCCATACAAATGAACAAACATGTGTAGTCAAAGCGGGCCTTAATTGGGCTGCTCAAAATAATATTCACTCGATCCCAAATGATGTGGCCCACCATAACAACGGCTCTTAGCACGCCGTTAACAGGTCGAAGCTCGATACAGCCGTATAAATGGAAATGGCCCGCGGGCCTCTAGCGTGCCTAAATAAATGTCAATTTTGTCTCGGTCCTTTTACTTTACGGGCCAGTAATAGGCCCAAAGTGTTATGGGCCAGAGGAGGTCCAATTTGCAAACTAGGCTTTTAACAGGCCGAAAGTCGCGTCCGGAAATTTGGCCCTGCGGAACGTGGGCCCCTAATGGACCAAAGTCAAAGGCCCAACTATTGTGCGGGCCGTTAACAGACCAAAAAACAAAAATGGGCTAGGGATTGGCCCATTTACCGAATGGGCCGCGGACAGGCCTAAAGTCACAACGGGCTAGAATTGGCCCAACTACAGAATGGGCCGAGAAAAGGCCGAAAGACGTTCCGGGCCGTCAACGGGCTGGAACTGAAGATGGGCTGCTAACAGGCCGAAAGAAGCTCGGGCCGTAATTGGGCCCAAAGACGTAGCGGGTCGTTACCGGGCTGAAACTCACGATGGGCTAGAAATTATCAAATCTAGAATGGGCCTTTGATGAGCCGATAATGTGTAACTTGTATGGGCCGTGCTTGTGAATGGGCTTGACTCAAGAAGGCCGCTCTTGGGCCGGCCCGCTTATTTCTACAGGCCTGACCTTTTAACCTAAATGGGCCACTATTGGGCCGAGACACGTGTCGACGTATCATAGGCGCGTTCCGTCCATTCGCTGGATGACAACTGTCCGAACGCCAGGCCGACACGTGGATCTGCCGGCTAATGAGAATTTTACATGTGGAAAATCCCCATTGGTCCGAGCTGTTAACGGGTTATCGGATCCAAACCGGAACCTGATAGCTTAACGGCGACCCGTTACAGTGGATGCCAGGTGTCGGTTACCCTTGACGAAAGCACTTCTATGACGCATGATTTATCGTCATGGAAGTGGACACTTCTGTGATGATAATTTTGGTAATGTCATGGAACACTTCTACGACAGCACAAGTATGACTATCTTGATTCTATCATAAAATCGTCATGGATGTACATGCATGACAGAAAACGTGACCTACTGTGACAAACACGTATCATCATGGAAGTGTATTTTTTTTGTAGTGTATATCTTCGCACGCAAGGAAGTGCGTCCTTATCCTCCCTGACAGCTGGGACCCACCCGGTCGAAGCGTACATAGCGTTGTCTATGTACATACCGGTCGATCGGTCTGTCTGCCATGATGAACCATGACTGAGTAAGGAGCGGTAGCAGTTCAGGCAGTCCAGTCAAGATCGTGTACACGTACGTACAACGAGATGCCAAAAAATAAGACCACAGACGTACATACGGGCGGGGTCTCAAACGCGTACTCGCGCATACATACGGCCAGGGCTCGTGTACATGGAGAGGCAACGGATGGCAGCAACGGCGTCCTGTTCATCGAAAGCCAACCAACTGGGTCGGAACGAAGAAACTGCGTCGTGTTCATCGGGAGGCAACGAAATGCGTCGTGTTCATCGGGAGGTAACGGAATATGTCATGTTCATCGGGAGCCAACCGGCTTGGACGAAATAGCTGAAACGAGATCTGGTGTACTGCAAAACGGAGGAAACGGGCCTTCTGTTCGACCGCGTACGGTCGAAAAAGGGTCCTGTTCATTGGGAAGGGTCTAGCGTACTGCAAAACGGAGGAAACTGACTTGTGTTCGAGTGCCTATGATTGAAACGGGGTCCTGTTGATCAGGATGGGTGTGGCGTACCGCAAAACGGAGGAAACGGACTTGTGTTGGAGCACCTACGATCGAAACGGGGTCCTGTTCATCCACCGTCTACTGCCTCGCTCCAGCCTCCACGGGCTACTGTTCATCCACCGTCGACCTCATCCGGCCTCCACGGGCTACTGTTCATCTAGCCTCCACCGACTACTGTTCATAGAGCCTCCATGGGGTCATATTCATCCACCACCAACTGGCTGGGGTGCGGCGGCCTCTCGGGGTCCTGTTCATCCAGCGGCAACGGCCTACTACCACGGGGTCCTGTTTATCCAACCCCCACCGGGAACTGTTCATCCACAGCCAACCAACCGGCTCGACTCACCACGTCTCGACTCGTTCTATGTACCGCGCGCACGGTAGCGATGGTCACTGTTCATTGAGAGGCAACCCAACACTGGCTGGCTACATCTCGCACGGGGGCTCGATCGGCTTCAGTAAGCAGTAGCAGTGATCAATCGCTTGGTTCAGTTAGCAGCACCAGCGAAGGAATCGCTCGAGTTCAGTCAGCAGCCAAGGGATTGATCGCTTGGGTTCAGTAACGTAGCTAGTGCAATCGCTCGGGTTCATTAAGCGAACGCCTCACTCGAGTTTAGTTAGATCCCAATGCCTCGCGCACACGCGAGTACGTATACGAGAGAAAACACGCAAACCTCCGTGCATCGCTCGACCCCGACCACCCACCGTAACCAGGAACTCCCCGATATTTTCCTCGCCCTCGGTACTACCACCAGGTGCGTCTCTGGCCCGCCCAGGATGAAAAGTGTTGGAAATATGCCCTAGAGGCAATAATAAAATGGTTATTATTGTATTTTCTTGTTCATGATGATTGTCTATTGTTCATGCTATAATTGTATTAACTGGAAACCGTAATACATGTGTGAATACATAGACCACAACATGTCCCTAGTAAGCCTCTAGTTGACTAGCTCGTTGATCAATAGATGGTTATGGTTTCCTGACCATGGACATTGGATGTCATTGATAACGGGATCACATCATTAGGAGAATGATGTGATGGACAAGACCCAATCCTAAGCATAGCACAAGATCGTGTAGTTCGTTTGCTAGAGCTTTTCTAATGTCAAGTATCTTTTCCTTAGACCATGAGATTGTGCAACTCCCAGATACCGTAGGAATGCTTTGGGTGTATCAAACGTCACAACGTAACTGGGTGGCTATAAAGGTGCACTACAGGTATCTCCGAAAGTGTCTGTTGGGTTGGCACGAATCGAGACTGGGATTTGTCACTCCGTATGATGGAGAGGTATCTCTGGGCCCACTCCGTAATGCATCATCATAATGAGCTCAATGTGACTAATGAGTTAGCCACAGGATCATGCGTTACAGAACGAGTAAAGTGACTTGCCGGTAACGAGATTGAACGAGGTATTGGGATACCGACGATCGAATCTCGGGCAAGTAACATACCAATAGACAAAGGGAATTGTATACGGAATTGATTGAATCCCCGGCATCGTGGTTCATCCGATGAGATCATCTTGGAACATGTGGGAGCCAATATGGGTATCCAGATCCAGCTATTGGTTATTGGCCGGAGAGGTGTCTCGGTCATGTCTGCATGGTTCCCGAACCCGTAGGGTCTACACACTTAAGGTTCGGTGACGCTAGAGTTGTTATGGGAAATAGTATGTGGTTACCGAAGGTTGTTCGGAGTCCCGGATGAGATCCCAGACATCATGAGGAGTTCCGGAATGGTCCGGCGGTGAAGATCGATATATTGGACGAAGGGTATTGGAGTCCGAAAGTGTTCCGGGGGTACCAGGCTATGGCCAGCATGACCAAAAGGTGTTTCGGGAGCCCCGGCAAGTGTTGGAGGGCCTCATGGTCCAAAGGGGAAGGGGCAAACCAGCCCACTCAGGGGTGGTGCGCCCCCCACACCCTTTCCCACGTTACTTGGGGAGGTGGGGCGCCTCCACCTGGCTTGGGAGGCAAGCCTCCACCTGCTTGGCTTGGGGGGCAAGTCTCCCTAGGATTTTCCCTAGGGAGATCCAATCTGCTTGGCCGCCGCCCCCTAGGGGAAACCCTAGGGCGCCTCCCCTCTCCCCTTGCCCCTATATATAGTGGAGGGGTGGGAGGGCAGTTACACCTCTTCCCTGGTGCAGCCCTCCCTCCTCATACACCTCCTCCTTCTCCTCCGTAGTGCTTAGCGAAGCTCTGCCGGAGAACCACGAGCTCCATTGCCACCATGCCATCGTGCTGCTGGAGTTCTCCCTCAACTTCTCCTCTGCCCTTGCTGGATCAAGAAGGAGGAGACGTCCCCGGCTGTACGTGTGTTGAGCGCGGAGGCGCCGTCCGTTCGGCGCTACATCGGACCTTCCGCGATTTGAATCGCCGCGAGTACGACTCCATCAACCGCGTTCTTGTAACGCTTCCGCTTAGCGATCTTCAAGGGTATGAAGGTGCACTCCCTCTCTCTTGTTGCTAGCATCTCCTAGATTGGTCTTGGTGACACGTAGGAAAATTTTGAATTATTGCTACGTTCCCCAACAGTGGCATCATGAGCTAGGTCTAAGCATAGATTCTATGCACGAGTAGAACACAAAGTAGTTGTGGGCGATGATTTGTTCAACTTGCTTGCCGTTACTAGTCTTATCTTGATTCGGCGGCATTGTGGGATGAAGCGGCCCGGACCGACCTTACACGTACTCTTACGTGAGACAGGTTCCACCGACTGACATGCACTTGATGCATAAGGTGGCTAACGGGTGTCTGTCTCTCCCACTTTAGTCGGATCGGATTCGATGAAGAGGGTCCTTATGAAGGGTAAATAGAAATTGGCATATCACCGTTGTGGCTTTTGCGTAGGTAAGAAACGTTCTTGCTAGAAACCCATGGCAGCCACGTAAAACATGCAACAACAATTAGAGGACGTCTAACTTGTTTTTGCAGGGTATGCTATGTGATGTGATATGGCCAAAAGGATGTGATGGATTATATATGTGATGTATGAGATTGATCATGTTCTTGTAATAGGAATCACGACTTGCATGTCGATGAGTATGACAACCGGCAGGAGCCATAGGAGTTGTCTTAATTTATTGAATGACCTACGTGTCAATGAAAAATGCCATGTAATTACTTTACTTTATTGCTAACCGTTAACCATAGTAGTAGAAGTAATAGTTGGCGAGACAACTTCATGAAGACACGATGATGGAGATCATGATGATGGAGATCATGGTGTCATGCCGGTGACGAAGGTGATCATGCCGCGCCTCAAAGATGGAGATCAAAAGGCGCAAGATGATATTGGCCATATCATGTCACTTTATGAGTTGCATGTGATGTTTGTCATGTTTACATCTTATTTGCTTAGAACGATGGTAGCATAAATAGATGATCCCTCACTAAAATTCCAAGAGATGTGTTCCCCCTAACTGTGCACCGTTGCGAAGGTTCGTTGTTTCGAAGCACCACGTGATGATCGGGTGTGATAGATTCTAACGTTCGCATACAACGGGTGTAAGCCAGATTTACACATGTGAAACACTTAGGTTGACTTGACGAGCCTAGCATGTACAAACATGGCCTCGGAACACAAGAGACCGAATTGGGATTTTAGGCTCGTGCCCACGTCAAGAGGTGTGAGATCTCCGACAAGTTTCTTAAGCCTGCAAACTAAGGGAGAAAAGCTCAATCGTTGAGCATGTGCTCGGATTGTCTGAGTACTACAATCGCTTGAATCGAGTGGGAGTTGTCTTCCAGATGAGATAGTGATGGTTCTCCAAAGTCACTGCCACCAAGCTACTAGAGCTTCGTGATGAACTATAACATATCAGGGATAGATATGATGATCCTTGAGCTATTCACGATGTTTGACACCGCGAAAGTAGATATCAAGTAGGAGCATCAATTGTTGATGGTTAGTAAAACCACTAGTTTCAAGAAGGGCAAGGGAAAGAAGGGATACTTCATGAAATGGCAAATCAGTTGCTGCTCTAGTGAAGAAACCCAAGGTTGAACCCAAACCCGAGACTAAGTGCTTCTGTAATGAGGGGAACAGTCATTGAAGCAGAACTACCCTAGATACTTGGTAGATGAGAAGGCAGGCAAGGTCGACAGAAGTATATTGGATATACATTATATTAATGTGTACTTTACTAGTACTCCTAGTAGCACCAGGGTATTAGATACCGGTTCGGTTGCTAAGTGTTGGTAACTCGAAATAAAAGGCTACGGAATAAACGGAGACTAGCTAAAGGTGAGATGACGATATGTGTTGGAAGTGTTTCCAAGGTTGATGTGATCAAGCATCGCATGCTCCCTCTACCATCGAGATTGGTGTTAAACCTAAATAATTTTTATTTGGTGTTTGCGTTGAGCATAGACATGATTGGATTATGTTTATCGCAATACAGTTATTCATTTAAAGAGAATAATGGTTACTCTATCTATTTGAATAATACCTTCAATGGTCTTGCACTTAAAATGAATGGTTTGTTGAATCTCGATCATAGTGATACAAATGTTCATGCCAAAAGATATAAGATAGTACCACATACTTGTGGCACTGCCACTTGAGTCATATTGGTATAAAACGCATGAAGAAGCTCCATGGTGATGGATATTTGGACTCACTCGTTTTTGAAAAGATTGAGACATGCGAACCATGTCTATTAGTCTATATGCATGAAGAAAGTCCATACAGATGGATCGTTTGGACTCACTTGATTTTGAATCACTCGAGACATGCAAATCATACCACATGGGCAAGATGACTGAAAGGCCTCGTTTTCAGTAAGATGGAACAAGAAAGCAACTTGTTGGAAGTAATACATTTTGATGTGCGCAGTCCAATGAGTGCTGAGGCATGCAGTGGATATCGTTATGTTCTTACTTCAAAGATGATTTGAGTAGATGCTGAGTATATTTACTTGATGAAACACAAGTCTGAATTATTGAAAGGTTCAAGTAATTTCAGAGTGAAGTTGAAGATCGTCGTGACAAGAGGATAAAAATGTCTATGATATGATCATAGAGATGAATATCTGAGTTACGAGTTTGGCACACAATTAAGAAATTGTGGAAATTGTTTCACGACTAATACCGCCTGGAACACTATAGTGTGATGGTGTGTCCGAACATCATAACTGCACCCTATTGGATATAGTGCATACCATGATGTCTCTTATCGAATTACACTATCGTTTATGGGTTAGGCATTAGAGCCAACCGCATTCACTTTAAATAGGGCACCACGCAATTCCGTTGAGACGACACCATATGAACTATGGTTTAGAGAAACCTAAGCTGTCGTTTCTTAAAAGTTTGGGGCTGCGACGCTTTTGTGAAAAAGTTTCAGGCTGATAAGCTCGAACCCAAAGCGGATAAATGCATCTTCATAGAATACCCAAAACAGTTGGGTATACCTCCTATTTCAGATCTGGAAGCAAAAGTGATTGTTTCTATAAACGGGTCCTTTCTCGAGGAAAAGTTTCTCTTGAAAGAATTGAGTGGGAGGATGGTGGAGACTTGATGAGGTTATTGAACCATGACTTCAACTAGTGTGTAGCAGGGCACAGGAAGTTGTTCCTGTGGCACCTACACCAATTGAAGTGGAAGCTTATGATAGTGATCATGAAACTTCGGATCAAGTCACTACCAAACCTCGTAGGACGACAAGGATGCGTACTACTTCAGAGTGGTACGTAATCCTGTCTTGGAAGTCATGTTGCTAGACAACAATGAACCTACGAGCTATGGAGAAGCGATGGTGGGCCCGGATTCCGACGAATGGCTTGAGGCCATAAAACCGAGAGGATCCATGTATGAAAACAAAGTATAGACTTTGGAAGAACTACTTGATGGTCGTAAGGCTGTTGGGTGTAGATGGATTTTAAAAGGGAAGACAGACAATGATGGTAAGTATCACCATTAAGAAAGCTCGACTTGTCGTTAAGATGTTTTCCGACAAGTTCAAGGAGTTGACTATGATGAGATTTTCTCAGTCGTAGCGATGCTAAGAGTCTGTTGGAACTATATTAGCAGTTACTGCATTATTTATGAAATCTTGCAGATAGGATGTCAAAACATTGTTTCCTCGACGATTTTCTTGAGGAAAGGTTGTATGTGATACAACCAGATGGTTTTGTCAATCCTGAAAGATGCTAACAAGTATGCAAAGCTCCAGCAATCCTTCTAAGGACTAGAGTAAGCATCTCGGAGTTGGAATGTACGCTTTGATGAGATGATCAAAGATTTTGGGTTTATACAAAGTTTATGAGAAACTTATATTTCCAAAGAAGTGAGTGGGAGCACTATAGAATTTTTGATGAGTATATGTTGTTAACATATTGTTGATCAGAAATGATGTAGAATTTCTGGAAAGCATACAGGGTTATTTGAAAAGTGTTTTTCAATGGAAAACCTGGATTAAGCTAATTGAACATTGAGTATCAAGATCTATAAGGATAGATCAAAAACGCTCAATAGTACTTTCAAATGAATACATACCGTGACAAGATTTTGAAGGAGTTCAAAATAGATCAGCAAAGAAGGAGTTCTTGGCTGTGTTACAAGGTGTGAGTATTGAGTAAGACTCAAGACCTGACCACGGCAGAAGAGAGAGAAAGGACGAAGGTCGTCCCCTATGCTTTAGACGTAGGCTCTACAATATGCCATGCTGTGTACCGCACCTGAAGTGTGCCTTGCCATGAGTTAGTCAAGGGGTACAATAGTGATCCAGGAATGGATCACATGACAGCGGTCAAACTTATCCTTAGTAACTAGTGGACTAAGGAATTTTCTCGATTATGGAGGTGGCAAAAGAGTTCGTCGTAAAGGGTTACGACGATGCAAACTTTGACACTAATCCGGATGACTCTGAGTAGTAAACCGGATTCGTATAGTAGAGCAGTTATTTGGAATAGCTCCAAGTAGCGCGTGGTAGCTGCATCTACAAGATGACATAGAGATTTGTAAAGCACACACGGATCTGAATGTTGCAGACTCGTTGACTAAAACCTCTCTCGTAAGCATAACATGATCAAACCCTAGAACTCATTGAGTGTTAATCACATGGTGATGTGAACTAGATTATTGACTCTAGTAAACTCTTGGGTATTAGTCACATGGCGGTGTGAACTTTAAGTGTTAATCACATGGTGATGTGAACTAGATTATTGACTCTAGTGCAAGTGGGAGACTGTTGGAAATATGCCCTAGAGGCAATAATAAAATGGTTATTATTGTATTTTCTTGTTCATGATGATTGTCTATTGTTCATGCTATAATTGTATTAACTGGAAACCGTAATACATGTGTGAATACATAGACCACAACATGTCCCTAGTAAGCCTCTAGTTGACTAGCTCGTTGATCAATAGATGGTTATGGTTTCCTGACCATGGACATTGGATGTCATTGATAACGGGATCACATCATTAGGAGAATGATGTGATGGACAAGACCCAATCCTAAGCATAGCACAAGATCGTGTAGTTCGTTTGCTAGAGCTTTTATAATGTCAAGTATCTTTTCCTTAGACCATGAGATTGTGCAACTCCCAGATACCGTAGGAATGCTTTGGGTGTATCAAACGTCACAACGTAACTGGGTGGCTATAAAGGTGCACTACAGGTATCTCCGAAAGTGTCTGTTGGGTTGGCACGAATCGAGACTGGGATTTGTCACTCCGTATGACGGAGAGGTATCTCTGGGCCCACTCGGTAATGCATCATCATAATGAGCTCAATGTGACTAATGAGTTAGCCACGGGATCATGCGTTACAGAACGAGTAAAGTGACTTGCCGGTAACGAGATTGAACGAGGTATTGGGATACCGACGAACGAATCTCGGGCAAGTAACATACCGATAGACAAAGGGAATTGTATACGAGATTGATTGAATCCCCGGCATCGTGGTTCATCCGATGAGATCATCGTGGAACATGTGGGAGCCAATATGGGTATCCAGATCCCGCTATTGGTTATTGGCCGGAGAGGTGTCTCGGTCATGTCTGCATGGTTCCCGAACCCGTAGGGTCTACACACTTAAGGTTCGGTGACGCTAGAGTTGTTATGGGAAATAGTATGTGGTTACTGAAGGTTGTTCGGAGTCCCGGATGAGATCCCGGACATCACGAGGAGTTCCGGAATGGTTCGGCGGTGAACATCGATATATTGGACGAAGGGTATTGGAGTCCGGAAGTGTTCCGGAGGTACCAGGCTATGGCCAGCATGACCGAAAGGTGTTTCGGGAGCCCCGGCAAGTGTTGGAGGGCCTCATGGGCCAAAGGGGAAGGGGCAAACCAGCCCACTAAGCAGTGGTGCGCCCCCCCACACCCTTTCCCATGTTTCTTGGGGAGGTGGGGCGCCTCCACCTGGCTTGGGAGGCAAGCCTCCACCTGCTTGGCTTGGGGGGCAAGTCTCCCTAGGATTTTCCCTAGGGAGATCCAATCTGCTTGGCCGCCGCCCCCCTAGGGGAAACCCTAGGGCGCCTCCCCTCTCCCCTTGCCCCTATATATAGTGGAGGGGTGGGAGGGCAGTTACACCTCTTCCCTGGCGCAGCCCTCCCTCCTCATACACCTCCTCCTTCTCGTCCGTAGTGCTTAGCGAAGCTCTGCCGGAGAACCACGAGCTCCATTGCCACCATGCCGTCGTGCTGCTAGAGTTCTCCTTCAACTTCTCCTCTTCCCTTGCTGGATCAAGAAGGAGGAGACGTCCCCGGGCTGTACGTGTGTTGAACACGGAGGCGCCATCTGTTCGGCGCTAGATCGGATCTTCCGCGATTTGAATCGCCGCGAGTACGACTCCATCAACCGCGTTCTTGTAACGCTTCCGCTTAGCGATCTTCAAGGGTATGAAGATGCACTCCCTCTCTCTCGTTGCTAGAATCTCCTAGATTGGTCTTGGTGACACGTAGGAAAATTTTGAATTATTGCTACGTTACCCAACAAAAAGCCCATTTTTTGTCATAGAAGTAGGAGCCCACGACATCTATGATGATACGTGTTTTTGTCACAATTGTCATCATAGAAGTGCCATAAGCATGACAGAAAAAAATTCGTTCAGGCCAAAATGTCACGGATGTGTCTTTTTTTTGTAGTGCTTGTATATTCCGATGATGGGCTTCCTCAAATGCCCGAGGTCTTCTAGAGAAAGCAAGTTGGATGCACACCCACTTAGTTTTCAGTTTGAGCTTTCATACACTTATAGCTATTAGTGCATTTGTTGCATGACAATCCCTACTCCTTGCATTAAAATCAATTTATGGGCATCTCCATAGCCCGTTGATTAGCCTCCTCGATGTGAGACCTTCTCCTTTTTGTCTTCTCCATATTAATCTCTACCACCGTATTCTATTCCACCCATAGTGCTATATGTCGGTGTCAAAACCGGTGGATCTCGGGTAGGGGTCCCGAAATGTGCGTCTGAGGTTGATGGTAACAGGAAACGGGGGACATGATGTTTACCCAGGTTCGGGCCCTCTTGATGGAGGTAATACCCTACTTCCTGCTCGATTGATCTTGATGAATATGTGGATTACAAGAGTTGATCTACCACAAGATCATAGTGGCTAAACCCTAGAAGTCTAGCCCGTATGATTATGATTATTCTTCTATGGACTAAACCCTTCGATTTTTATAGACACCGGAGGGGCCTAGGGTTGTACAGAGTCATTTACAGAGGAAGGAATCTTCATATCCGAACGTCAAGCTTTCCAAACGCGCAAAGGAGAGTCCCATCTGGACACGGGAGGAAGTCTTCTATCTCGTATCTTTCATGGCCCATTAGTCCGGCCCACGTCACATAGGCCGGACGCCCGAGGACCCCTTAATCCAGGACTCCCTCAGTAGCCCCTGAACCAGGCTTCAATGACGATGTGTCCGGCGCGCAGATTGTCTTCGGCATTGCAAGGCGGGTTCCTCCTCTGAATACTTCAAAGTAGTCCTCGAACACAGAAAACGTGTTCGGCTCTGCAAAACAAGCTCCACATACAGCCGCAAAGAGTATAATATCAACAAGTCCCATCTACTGACATCTTTTGTAGTGAGATGCCACGTCCCTGCACGGTCATTATTTCGAACCGTTTTTTAGCCTCCCGCTCCATGTTTCGAGATGTGGTTTCCATTGGCACGTCTTGTTGAAGCAGAGATCGTGTCCCCTTATCACGGGATTCCCATCAATACGGGCCTGGGTAATCCCACCGTGTCGTCCACACGACCCTTGGGAAATAAGCGAGTTTTAAGGCGAGTGGGGAGGCGCTTGATATTCGCTGCCTTTATAAGAGGATAAGGATCCATTCTTTCACCCCACGACTTCTCCTTCTCCGCCCATCCGCTCTCGACCTCCAGCGCCCAAGCTTCCCTCCTTTCCGCCTCAAAAAAGCACTTTGACAATGTCCGGATCTAGAGCGCAGGGCAAGTGGATGGCCTCCTCCATCACGGAGAAGGACATCACGAAGCTCCGGGTGGCGGGGTACTTGGCCCAAGAAATCGCCCACCGGCTTCCGGCCAAGGGGCAGATCGTCCCCACCCCGAAGCCCCAGGAGAGGGTGGTGTTCATTCCCCACTTAGTCCACGGGTTGGGATTTCCTCTCCACCCATTCGTCCGCGGACTCATGTTCTACTACGGGCTAGATTTCCATGATCTGGCCCCAAACTCCTTCATCAACATCTCGGCATTCATTGTCGTGTGCGAGGCCTTCCTCCGCATCCCGGCCCACTTCGGATTGTGGTTAAAGACCTTCAATGTGAAGCCGAAGGTGGTGGCGGTCAACACGCAGAGTGCGGAGGCGCCATGGTGAGCAAAATGTCCAACGTTACATGGCCCAAAGGCACCTTCGTGGAGACTGTCAAAGGATGGCAGCAGTAGTGGTTCTACGTCACAGAGCCCCGCGACACCAGCTGGGTCGCGGCTCCCGAATTCAAGTCCGGGGCCCGAATGCGGCTCACCTCCTGGCTAGAGAAGGGCCTGGACTGGGCCTCGTCAGACGAGCTGACTGCGCTGCAGACGCGCATCAAGAGTATGGTGGACAAGAATATCAAGCTTGTCAATGTGATCCAGGTGATGCTTTTTCGCCAGATCCTTCCTTGCCAAAGCCGGACTTGCAATTTGTGGGAGTTCGATCCGGCCAAGCACCAGACCTTGCAACAGTTCTTCGGTGCTACGCACGAAGGCATCTGGAAGGTGCTTTTCAAGGCCAACGCGACATGGCCAGAGACAACCGAGGACCGTGGGTACAATCTGACCCATCCCGCCAGTCCGGTAAGTTTTTCGCATTCCAAGGTGTATCCTTCACCTGTACATTCAAGGAAGATGTCTAAGCTTCCCTATCCGCCTTTTCAGGGCTGGACAACGAAGGCGGAGTGGATCCAGAGTCCGGCTACGCTGCCCGAAAACCCAGCAATCCCACTTCTGACAAAGATGCTGGTTCCGGCGCCCTACCAGGCGCCAGAGAAGAAGGCCAAGGAGACCCGAAGTGGCCTCCGTCGTAAATGTACTTCGGACGTGATGTACGAAGATGCTGAGACCCACTCCTCCCCCGCCACTCATGACGACGAGGAGTGATAGAGGCAAAAGGTGTCCCGATGTTTCGATGAGATAGCAATCGTTTTCTGTGGGAGTCGACTTTGACGATCCGACTACGAACGTGCGAAGACGTCGCGCCTTAGCAATCGCTAAACCAATTTCTGAGGGGTTATTGACCACACCGGAGCATGATCAACCTGACCACGAGGGTCTATTTCCTGTGAGCAAACGAAGAACAAGCAGGAAACTGAGATTGCAATCTGGATATTGCGAATAAAAGAGGAAAGCTTTATTAATGAAGGTGGGGTTCTGTGACGCCTTTGTCCGGTCGTTTAACACAAACGAAGTACGCGAAGTTGCAGCTATGGCGAACTTTTAATCTAAACAAAACCCAAAGTCTAAACGATGCCCTAGGGGTTGTATATATGGAGGAAGAGGGGGGGGGGATTTCGTGGCCCTTGGAGGAGGGGTCCGAAACCCACCCTAACTCTTGTTTCCCCGCACATACGGACTCTAAAAACATCCTATATTTTTGAAATTACATGGGCCTGGCCCAAAAATAAGGTGACGCAGCACCTAGAATAGCCTCTGGACGAAAATTATGAAGTGGCATCTTGTATATTTCATCCAAGGCTTCATGCACTCATTATGGTGGCTTCAAAGTCCTGAAATCATCACTTGAAACTCTATTCTTGTCTCCCTTGCGCATGCCATCAACTCCATGATTGTTCTTGCTCCAATGTTCATCCTTCTCCAAGCTAGGCCCTTCATTTGTAAGCAAAACAAATGTATCCAATTTAGGCAGCATCATATTCTCATGAACATTAGAATCGTTACCAAGAAACGAAAGTACCTGGTAATTTAATTGGCGTGCGCGAGCTCTAGTAATCGGTCTAGTATGTATAGTAGTAGGGGTTGTGGGTGTAACAATGGTATTGATGTCCTCATCATCCTCCCCTTCTTGAAATGAAGTCGTCCTCGACGGAAGCTCATCTTCCTCACCCAAATAAGGCTTCAAATCTGCAATGTTAAAAGTGGGACTAACCCCAAAATCTGCAGGCAGCTCAAGTTTATATGCATTATCATTTATTTTCTCTAACACCTTAAAAGGACCATCAGCACGTGGCATTAGCTTTGATTTGCGCAAATTAGGAAACCTATCCTTACGCAAA
Organism: Aegilops tauschii subsp. strangulata; assembly: GCF_002575655.3. Taxonomy (NCBI): domain Eukaryota; kingdom Viridiplantae; phylum Streptophyta; class Magnoliopsida; order Poales; family Poaceae; genus Aegilops; species Aegilops tauschii. Next base: position 201,451,185 of record NC_053035.3, on the reverse strand, counting down.
TGTAACCAAATAAGATCTCCAGGTGCAAAGACAACATGTTTTCTACCCTTATCTCTAGCAAGTTTATATTTAGCATTCATACGCTCAATGTTTTCCTTAGTTAACTCATGCATTTTTAAGATCAATTCAGCTTGTTGTTTAGCATCAAAATTAACCTTCTCCGAAGATGGAAGAGGCAACAAATCAATGGGTGCACGAGGTAGGAAACCATACACAATTTCAAAAGGGCACATCTTAGTAGTAGAATGCAACGAACGATTATAAGCAAATTCAATATGAGGCAAGAATTCTTCCCACATTTTCTTATTATTCTTCAAAACAGCCCTAAGCATAGTAGACAATGTTCTATTGACTACTTCAGTTTTACCATCAGTTTGGGGGTGACAAGTAGTACTAAAAAGCAGTTTAGTCCCCAACTTAGCCCATAAACATCTCCAAAAGTGACTAAGAAATTTAGTATCACGATCTGAAACAATAGTATTTGGCACACCATGCAAGCGAATAATTTCACGAAAGAACAAATCAGCAACATTAACAGCATCATCGCTTTTATGACATGGTATAAAGTGTGCCATTTTCGAGAACCTATCCACGACAACAAATATGCTATCGCTCCCCATCTTTGTTCGAGGTAAACCTAAAACAAAGTCCATAGATATATCCTCCCAAGGAACACTAGGTACAGGCAAAGGCATATATAAACCATGAGGATTGAGTCATGACTTAGCTTTTTGACATGTAGTGCAGCGAGCAACAAAACGCTCAACATCCCGTCTCATCTTTGGCCAAAAGAAATGTGTAGCAAGTATATCCTCCGTCTTCTTCACGCCAAAGTGTCCCATTAGTCCTCCTCCATGCGCCTCCTGCAACAACAAAAGATGAACGGAGCTAGCTGGAATGCATAGCTTGTTAGCACGAAACACAAATCCATCATTAACGACGAACTTGTTCCATGTTCTACCTTCTTTACAATTCTGCAATATATCTTTAAATTCAGCATCATGCACATATTGATCTTTGATGGTCTCCAAACCAAATATTTTAAAATCAAGTTGTGAAAGCATAGTATAACGACGAGACAATGCATCAGCAATAACATTTTCTTTACCCTTCTTGTGTTTAATGACATAAGGGAAAGTCTCAATGAATTCAACCCATTTAGCATGTCTACGGTTCAGTTTAGCTTGACTTTTAATGTGTTTCAAAGATTCATGATTAGAATGTATAACAAATTCTTTGGGCCACAAATAATGTTGCCATGTTTCTAAGGTCCGAACAAGAGCATATAATTCTTTATCATAAGTAGAATAGTTCAGACTAGGCCCACGCAATTTTTCAGAAAAGTATGCAACAGGTTTGCCATCTTGTAATAACACACCTCCTAATCCAATTCCACTAGCATCACATTCAAGCTCAAAAGTCTTATTAAAATCAGGAAGTTGGAGTAAAGGAGCATGTGTCAACTTATCTTTCAATATCATGAAGGCTTCTTCCTGTGCGGTACCCTAAACAAAAGGCACATCCTTCTTTGTAAGCTCATTGAGAGGTGCAGCTATGGTGCTAAAATCTCGCACAAAATGCCTATAGAAACTAGCGAGTCCAAGAAAACACCTCACTTGTGTGACCGTTTTGGGCTGCGGCCAACTCTCAATAGCTTCAATCTTGGCTTTATCAACTTCAATTCCCTGTGGAGTAACAACATAGGCAAGAAAAGATACTCGGTCGGTGCAAAAGGTGCACTTCCCAAGGTTACCAAACAAACGTGCATCACGTAGAGCAATAAAAACAACACGTAAATGTTCCAAATGTTCTTCCAAAGATTTTCTATAAATCAGTATATCATCAAAATAGACTACCACAAATTGTCCAATGAAAGCACGTAAAACTTCGGTCATTAGTCTCATGAAAGTACTAGGTGCATCAGTTAACCCAAAAGGCATGACTAACCACTCATATAAACCAAACTTAGTTTTAAAAGTTGTTTTCCATTCATCTCCCAATTTCATACGAATTTGATGGTATCCACTACGCAAATCAAATTTGGAGAATATTGTAGAGACACTCAATTCATCAAGCATATCATCTAGCCTAGGAATAGGATGACGATAACGAATAGTAATATTATTAATGCCTCTACAATCAACACACATACGCGACGTACCATCCTTTTTCGGCACTAGAATAATAGGAACAACACAAGGACTAAGGGATTCGCGAATATAACCTTTGTCGAGCAGCTCCTGTACTTGACGCATAATCTCCTTCGTCTCCTCTGGATTGGTACGGTATGGTGCACGGTTGGGTAGCGATGCACCGGGAATTAAGTCAATTTGATGCTCAATCCCTCGAATAGGTGGTAATCCCGGTGGCACGTCTTGTGGGAAGACGTCAGCGAACTCCTGCAAAATGTTAGTGACTGTAGGGGGCAAAGAGGAAGGCACGTCCTCGAATGAAAATAATGCCTCTTTGCACACAAAAGCATAACAAACAGATTTTCTAAAAACTAGCTCATCAATATCAGATTTGGTGGCAAGTAAACATGCACTTTTCAATTTAATTTCAGAAGCAACACTAGATGGTTTATTATTAGGCTTCATTTGTTGCTCAAATTCTTTTGCCACAATCTGATTTTCACTCTTATTTTTCTCCTGTTTTGCTTTATTAGCTCTATGAATATCATCTTTCAAAATGGAATCGGGAGTCATAGGAAGCAAAGTAATATTTGTATCCTTATGAACAAGAGTATACTGATTGTTTCTACCCTGGTGTACAGAATTTTTATCAAATTGCCATGGTCTACCAAGTAATAAGGAACATGCTTGCATAGGTACCACATCACAATCAACATAATCAGCATATGTAGAGATACTAAAATGCACCCGAACAGTAGATGTTACCTTAACCTTGCCGCTGTTGTTGAACCATTGGATGTAGTAAGGATGTGGATGTGGTCTTGTGGTGAGAGATAGCTTCTCCACCATCTCCATGCTAGCCAAGTTGTTGGAACTCCCTCCATCTATGATGACGCGAATAGAACGTTCCTTCAGAGCTCCCTTTGTATGGAACAAATTATGCCTCTGATTTTGCTTAGCTTGTGTAACCTGCACACTCAAAACACGTTGAGCAACTAAACATTCATACCTGTCAGCATCTTCAGCAGCCATGTATTGCGTCTCATGATCAGAATCATCTCCACCGTGTTCTTCATGTGTAATAAGAGCCAAAGTCTCCTCATCATAGTCACTAGCGGACTCATACCCACCATCCTCAGTAGCAATCATCACACGCTTAGATTTGCATTCTCTCGCAAAATGTCATCTTCCCTTACAACGACGACAAATAATATCACTTGTGTGCCCTGTTGACGCCATGGAAGAAGAAGAGCTCTGTGTAGGCCCGACAGGTGTGCTCTTGGCAAATAGTGGTGGTTGTACCTGAAGGAGGTGATGGTGTAGTGGAAGTAGATGATGCACGTGGTGTCCATGATGAAGGTCGACCTGCAGAAAAAGTTAGCTCACGCCAATGCCTGTCGATCCTGCACTTCACGTTCAGCTTTACAAGCAAGATGGAATAAACAGGTGATATTATTATAATCCTTATACTCTAGAATGGTCTGAATCTCTCTATTTAATCCACCCATAAAATGTGCAAGCATAGCGTCATTCTCCTCAACAATACTACATCTAATCAAGCCAATTTGTAATTCCTGATAATATTCTTCTACAGAATTTTTTGCTTGTCTTAAGCGCTGCAATTTTTGAAGTAATTCACGTTGATAATATGGTGGAACCCAACGAGTACGCATAGCAGTTTTTAAAGCAGCCCAAGTAGCTGGAACAGGATATAATTAATCTACAATGTTCAGACCACCAAACACATGCAAAGCTAGTGAAAGCACAAACAGCAGCAGGAACACGTCTCTCCTCATGATATTGTAAACATGTAAATCGTTGTTCAGTTTCTAACTCCAAAGTAAGATATATATCAGGAACATATCTACCCTCAAATGGTGGAATATTCAATTTCAGTTTAGGGAGATGGTCATGATCTCGTACCTGAGGGGGAGCCCTAACATTGCCATTATTTGCATGTGGACGACCTGGTGGTTGTGGTGCTGGTGGTTGCACGTAGTTCTGATTTTGATCAACCTCATCCTCGTAATCTCCCGCATAATCATCCTCCTCCACATCAGCAGCAGGAGCCACAGAAGTATCAACAGCAGCACCAGCAGTTTGGCCAGGCTGAAGACGGACACGACTCGCTCGGCGGAGGGCTGTTTCCCGACGTGGAGGTAGTCGTCGTTGTTGTTGTTGTTGCAGAGGTGCGGCAGGTGCAGCCGGTGGTGGAAGACGCGCAAGCAATTCATTAAATCTGTTATCGAGCTTTGTTTCGAATGTCTTCTCAAGGCCAGTGATCTTCTCCATGGCCTCTTCAGAATTGTTCAGCACATCTTGCACCTGTTCAGTCATCATTTGCTGAAACTTATCATGAAGCTCCTTGTACGTTAAGTTCTCCCAGTCAATCTCGTCGGCATGTGATCCTGGCATGGTTAGCCGCAATAGAAACACACAAGAATATGATCCTATAGACTACTAACAAGTGGTGGTGGTGGTGGGTGTCACAAATCCGTCAAGCAAATCTCAAATTCTTACCAGTTCTTACCCAGCAGCAGGCGGTGATCGGCAACCGATGTAGTCAAAACTCTCAAAGCTTGGATAGAGCGATTACTAGGGAGAGTCAAACGCACGATGTAGATGTATGTGGAGCTGGGAAGGCTTATAATATGGTAGCAAAAAGGGTCAGCAATAATCAATTCAGAGATGCAAAGTTGAATAAATGCTCAACGACGGTGCTGTGCTCGTCCTAGGCTAGACTGTACTAGAGACGCGAGCCTAGAACACTAACAAAATCACGGCACTGCACGTAAACAAGGGAGGAGCACACTCTGAATTTTTTTAATTTTTTTTCACTTTTTTTCCTCTCTTTTTTTTTGCTCCGCAACAAATTTTTTTTTTGAAAAATTCTACAAATGTCCCAAAAACTGCCTAGCCAGAATTTTCCAGACTTAGTTTTTTTTGAAACTGGAACTATTTTTCTTCTACGGATGGCTCGGAAGTTGGGGAGTCCTATTCTGTCACGACTCGGAGTATCGCATGATCTGGAAATCGAGAACAAAGCAATAATTACTGGACTCAGACTAGGACTGGTGGCGGAGATGAATCTGGTGGAAACTCGGACTGGTGGCGGATATTTGCAGGGCGATGTAACACGGACTGGTGGCGAATCTGTGATGGAGGTGGACTCGGATTAGCGTGATGGCGGTGGATATGTGGTATATGGTAGCGGCAATAAGGATGGTGGTATATGGCAGCAGTGATGACGATGGTGGTATATGGCAGCGGTGATGATGATGGTGGTATATGGTAACGGTGATGACAATGGTGGTATATGGCAGCGGTGATGACGATGGTGCGGCGGCGGCGTGACAACTTGTGAATAGAACTCGAAACTCTAAAGTACTAGACGCTAGGACTAGCAACTTGACACGACGATGCAACCGCAAATTCAACAAAGCAAATACAGAAAAGATTATGCAAAGGCTCAGATTGGTTCAGATAAGATGAACTAACCCTAATTTTATTTTGGCTTTTTTGTGGACTATAGGTATGAAGAACAGACTCGATCTAAACTACGAAAAACTGTAAAATCTCACCGAGCAACCTGGAAATCTGATACCACTTGATAGAGGCAAAAGGTGTCCCGATGTTTCGATGAGATAGCAATCGTTTTCTGTGGGAGTCGACTTTGACGATCCGACTACGAACGTGCGAAGACATCGCGCCTTAGCAATCGCTAAACCAACTTCCGAGGGGTTATTGACCATGCCGGAGCACGATCAACCTGACCACGAGGGTCTATTTCCTGCGAGCAAACGAAAAACAAGCAAGAAACTGAGATTGCAATCTGGATATTGCGAATAAAAGAGGAAAGCTTTGTTAATGAAGGTGGGATTCATTGACGCCATTGTCTGGTCGTTGAACACAAACGAAGTACGCGAAGTTGCAGCTATGGTGAACTTTTAATCTAAACAAAACCCAAAGTCTAAACGATGCCCTAGGGGCTGTATATATGGAGGAAGAGGGGGGAATTTCGTGGCCCTTGGAGGAGGGGTCCGAAACCCACCCTAACTCTTGTTTCCCCACACATACGGACTCTAAAAACAGCCTATATTGAAGTATTTCGAAATTACATGGGCCTGGCCCAAAAATAAGGTGACGCATCACCTAGAATAGCCTCTGGACCAAAATTATGAAGTGGCATCTTGTATATTTCGTCCAAGGCTTCATGCACTCATTATGGTGGTTTCAAAGTCCTGAAATCATCACTTGAAACTTAGTTCTTGTCTCCCTTGCGCATGCCATCAACTCCATGCTTGTTCTTGCTCCAATGTTCATCCTTCTCCAAGCTAGGCCCTTCATTTGTAAGCAAAACAAATGTATCCAATTTAGGCAGCATCATATTCTCATGAACATTAGAATCATTACCAAGAAACGAAAGTACCTGGTAATTTAATTGGCGTGCGCGAGCTCTAGTAATCGGTCCAGTATGTATAGTAGCAGGGGTTGTGGGTGTAACAATGGTATTGATGTCCTCATCAAGGAGGAGGAGGAAAGCAACTCTCCCCCCGAGGGGGGAAGGAAGAAAAGGGCGGGCTCCACGAATCTGGAGGCAGAGGCGTCCAAGCGAGGGAGGGTCTCCCCCGCGGATAATCCCGCGGTGGATACTGATAGCAGCTCCGAGTAGCGCCCCAGGGATAAGCCCCTGGCCGAATCGTAAGTACTCAAAGACACTTATATACACATACATCCAACTTCTTTACTTTGCAATTTTAATATGTCGAATCATGCGCTGCAGTCCGGCCCACGCCCGCCCCGAGCGATCCTCATCTTCGGGGAAATCGCTGGACCCAAAGGCGATGGACAGCGGGTCGCTTCCGGCGGCCTCCTCTCCCAGGGCCACGGACGACGCCGAGGTGCTATCCCAAAGGACCTTCCCAGACCAGGGAGAGGTACAGGAGGCTGTCAGGGTGGTGCCAGAGGGTGATACCTCGACTGCCGGACACGTGGGGGAGCAAATTCCCCCTGAGACTGGCGATGGTGGCCATATCCAATTCGGCCCCCAGCCGAATTCTATTCTGGAGGCCTATAAGGCTCCGGAATCAGGCAAGCAGCCTCCTTCGAAAGAAGGAGGTGCGCCTATTCCGCCGGCGACCTCTATCCATACAGAGGCACCTGATACTCTATTGGAAGCGCTACAAAGTGCTTCCATTGTTGAGGAACACTGTATCCTTATGGGTACGGTGGTTGAGAGGGTTCAGGCCGCCAAGAGCAGACTGGCCGAAGCCTGCACCAGCCTTCTAACAGGCTTTGAGGTATGTGACGTAATTATGCAAAGAGAATGTCATAGTATAGACAGTAGCCCCTGAGACTCTGTCCGGTGTTCGTAAAGAAAAGCCGGACAGAGGATCAAATAATTTTCGTAGGAGACTAACCATACATGTCTATGTGAATAAGCAGGCGTTGATGCTGGCTGCGACCTCCCATTTTGCCGAAGTCTCCAAACTGAAGCAGAGTCTGGAGCGGGCCGAGGAAGAGCTCGGCCGTGTGAAAAAACAACTAGAGGATAAGCAAGGTATGCAATGACCTATTTAGATCTAGAAAGATATGAATTGCTTGTGTTGATCATGCTATCATGATATTTCATAGGAGCTACGACCGAGGTGGAGTCCCTCAAGAACGCGCTGGCCGAGGCCCAGAAGAGAGCGGCGAAGGAACAAGCCGCACGCAAAAAGCACGAGGCCGGGGTCGGGGAGGTCCAGCAGGAGCTCCAGGACGCCGTAAAGAAATGTGAGTCCTTGGAGCGCAATATTGCGGACCAAGAGTCCGAACTTGCCAAGGCCCGCCAAAGCACGCAAGAGGCCCGGGTTGATGCCCAGGGCACCCCCCAGGAAATCCAGGAGGCCAGGAAAATCGCGGCGGGTAAGGCCTTTATTATGCAGAGCAAATACGTGAGGAAAAGGTACCTCTTACTGACTCGGATTTGGAGTTCTCCAGGACCGTTTGCGGACCTGCTGTGCAGTGTTACTGATGTTGCGGAGTTCTTCCGAGCTGAAGAGGGGAGCTCAATGGAGAAGCTGTTCTATTCGCAATACCTTGCACCAGAGCATCCGGTGCCCTTTAGCGATCAGCTGAAACAGCTGACCGAACTGCATAGGGTGGCCGAATTGGCCACGAAGGATTTGATAATCCGTCTATGGCCTGCCGAAGCCATACCCAGCAGCTACTTCAGGCTCGTGAAGCGGCTGGTCGATGCCTGCCCTCGGCTTGATGCCATCAAGCGGTAGGTCTGCATCGAATGTGCGCGGATGGCCTTCGCCCGTGTCAAGGTGCAGTGGGCGAAGATGAACGCTGTCAAGCTCGCGACCGAGGGACCGCCCGTGGGCAAGGAGCACTGTACGCCCGAGCGGTATTTTGATGATGTCCTCGAGGGATCCCGCATTGTAGACGGCCAGTGCGCAAAAGACATTATCTTTGAATGAACACATTCATGTTTATCCCATCCTGTATTATGAAACAAGGCTGATATGTAATATGATGCTGACTGTTTATTTAAAATTTTGCCTCTTGTGCGGCCGTTTTATTAAATCTGAGAGTTGGCCAGTCGTCGGCTTCAGCCCCCACGTAGGTAGTACGGGGGTGTTCGGGTTAAAACCTAAACACTCTTGATCCAAGAGTTTGGTCCTTGAAGGAGGTGTTTAGCGCAACGAACTAGGCAATCGGACTATGTGGCTTTATCATTCTCACTTAGCCATAGGAGTTTGACAATAGAAATGTAGGCGCAGCCCCTAGTGAGGATATGTTAATCCGGACTAGGGTGTTGTAGACACCTGATTGGGTGGAGGCCGATCCGTCACATAATGCGGGAAAAAAATCACAAAAGATTTGAACCTCCGAACAGCTGACCAGCTCTCGCCACATCATGACAGTCAGTTTTCGGCTTTGTCTACTGAGGTGTTTACCCGGATAAACCAGAAACACAATCACATTAGTTCTTCCTTTACTACCCTAACCGATAGCACGGAACGTAAGGTAGTAAGCACAGGAGCCGGGCAACCCAACTATTGACCAAAGACATGATTCGGAGCCGATGCATATAATGCTAAATTCGGGGTGCCGAACTATACTGTAAAAAGTGTTCGGACATTGTTGCCATAGTGCGGAGCGCAATGAAGCCCCTGGCCAATTAAAGCGTACCAAAGTGTACGGGTGCAATCGATAAGAATAGCGAAGTTAAATGAAGTAGTAAGCCATTGCCACATAAGTTGGGCCGCAAACTGTTTTCATTATAATTTGATTGATACGTCAAAGCGTATTTGTACAAATAGTGCGATAAGCAACAGGGCGATTTGACATGCCGAGGCCAAGGGGGAGCTTCGTGCAGGTCCTGAAAACAGGTAGAGTGATCGTCAAGAAGACCACCTAGAGATTCCTCCATACGTCGATGCAACTTGCCACCTTGGAATATCCTTCCTTCGAAAGGATCGATGATCAGGCCGTCGTGAGGGGCCCGTGGAGAAGAAACCTGAAAAGGAAAAAAAGTAAGGGGAAAATATATGTGTGTCCAGGGAAGGTCGAGCTGTATTATGGACCACGATCGAGTTCCTCCTCCATCTTTGCCCATGGTATTTTGAGTGCGTAGTTATGTACGCGCGGTACGTATGCCGCCATTCGGTCGGGACTGAGATGGAGGCCGAATTGCTAGTCGAACTCCTGACGAGCTGGACTGTCAAGATGCAGAGTAGTCCGAACTCGTTTCACAGTGTCTGGGAGCTTGGCTGCTGAATAAGGCCGCTATGTGCTTCCGCTGCCAGGGCCGCGGTGTGCTCCTCGGTACGGAGGGAGCGTTCTGTGTTTCCATTGACTGTTATGACACCGCGCAGTCCAGGCATCTTGAGTTTGAGGTAAGCTTAGTTTGGCACCGCATTGAATCGAGCAAATGCAGTTCGTCCGAGCAGTGCGTGATAGCCACTGCGGAAGGGGACTATATCGAAGATCAAGTCCTTGCTTCGGAAGTTGTCCGGAGATCCGAAGACGACTTCCAATGTGATTGAGCCCGTGCAGCGGGCCTCTACACCTGGTAATACTCCTTTAAAGGTAGTTTTCGTGGGCTTGATCCTTGATGGATCGATGCCCATCTTGCGGACTGTGTCCTGGTAGAGCAGGTTGAGGCTGCTACCGCCGTCCATGAGGACTCGCTTGAGGTGGAATCCATCAATGATTTGGTCGAGGACCAGTGCGGCTGAACCGCCATGATGGATACTGGTCAGATGGTCCCTGCGATCGAAGGTGATCGGACAGGACGACCATGGATTGAATTTTGGGGCGACTGGCTCTATCGCGTAGATGTCCCTGAGCGCGCGTTTGCACTCCCTCCTGGGGATATGAGTAACGTATATCATGTTCACCATTTTAACATGAGGGGGAAACTTTTTTTGTCCCCCTGTGTTCGGCGGACAAGGCTCCTCGTCGTCGTCCTCACTTTGCGACCCCTTCTCGTTATTCTCTGTATTTAGCTTGCCAGCCTGTTTAAAGACCCAACAGCTTCTGTTGGTATGATTGGCTGGCTTATCTGGGGTGTCGTGCATCTGACATGGACGATCAAGTGTGCTGTCCAAGCTCGACGAGCCCGGATTGTTTCTTTTAAATGGCTTCTTCCGCTGGCCGGACTTGGAGCCACTGAATCCGGTGTTGACCGCCGTGTCATCGGTATTGTCACAGTTGTTTCGACGCTTGTGCCTGCTGCGTCGGGGCTTGCCATTGCTATTTATGGCTACGGGCTATCCATCTATCTTCGCCCGTGCAAAAGCGGGTCATAAGTGCCCTGAGGGCTGCCATGGACTTCGGCTTTTCTTGGCCGAGGTGTCGGGCAAGCCATTCGTCACGGATGCTATGCTTAAAGGCCGCTAGGGCTTCGGCATCCGGACAGTCGACGATCTGGTTCTTTTTAGTTAGGAACCTAGTCCAGAATTTCCTGGCCGACTCTCCGGGCTGTTGAACTATGTGACTTAAGTCATCGGCATCCGGATGTCGGACGTATGTACCTTGGAAGTTGTTGTGGAAGGTGTCTTCCAAGTCCTCCCAGCTGCCAATAGAGTTTTCACAGGCTGTTTAACCAGTGCTGAGCTGGTCCCTTGAGTTTTAGCGGGAGGTATTTGATGGCATGGAGATCATCACCGCGGGCCATATGAATATGGAGAAGAAAGTCCTCGATCCATACCGCGGGATCTGTTGTTCCATCATATGATTCAATATTCACGGGTTTAAACCCTTCTGGGAATTCGTCCTCCATTACTTCATCAGTGAAGCAGAGGGGGTGTGCGGCGCCACTATATCGGGCCAAGTCGCGACGTAGCTCGGATGGAGTCCGTCTGCAGTTTTTGGCCCGGACATGGTTATGCTTGTCATGTCCGGCTAGATAGCAGTCATCGCGCGTCGGGGCACGCCCCTGCGATCCGTAGATCGATCTGGTCTGACCTGCTCTATTTTCCAGGTCCTGATGCAGGTCATATGTATACCCCCGAGCTGTTATGTCTCTACCTTTACAGCGAGGTGGCACGGGCTGGTGTTCGGCTTGAGTTGCCGTTTTGTCCCGGCCACGTGGTTGTCGGTCAGCCGCGTTATGTGCTGATGGTAGGGGCTCCAGTGCCTCGTCGTCGAATTGAGGTAGCAGTTTACGCTTCAGGTAACTTTTGGTTGGGCGCTCGAGGCTGTATTCCTCGGCTGCCAGGACATTTGTCCACCTGTCGTTGAGTAGGTCTTAATCAGCTTGAAGTTGTTGCCGCTTCTTTTTCAGGCTCCTTGCAGTGGCTATTAGTCGGCGCTTCAAGCGCTCCTGCTCGAGAGGTTCCTCGGGCACGATAAAGTCTTCGTCGCCGAGGCTCACCTCGTCCTCGGAGAGTGGGAGATAATTACTGTCCTCTGAGTCTTCGTTTACAGCGTGTTCATCAGGGCTAACTTGCCCATCTTCCCGATCGTCCTGTTCGGAGGTTGGATCGACGGGGTTTTCTTGGTCTTCGGCATCGTCCGGAGTACTGTTGTCTCTCGTGCCGGTATTGCTGTCTTTTGCACGGCGTGATTTAGAGCGGCATCACTGACGTCGGTGATTTGGTTGTATCTCAGGAGGTTTATCCTCTACTGGACTTTTCTCGTTATCGTTGTTACCCTCTTTGGGTGTATCCACCATGTAGACGTCATACGAAGAGGTGGCCGTCCAGCGTCCCGTAAACGGCGGGTTCTGGGCCTGCTCTTCTCCGGCATCGTTGTCCATACCATCGATGTCTTCGGAGCCGTAATCGAGCATGTCAGTTAAGTCCTCGATAGTGGCTATGAAGTGGGTGGTGGGTGGGACGTAAAATTCCGTGCTCTCAGACCCTAGTCTGGGCTGGGCGTAGTTCGGACGTTGCTCCTCTGTAATGACGAGGTATCACATCAAGTCCAGAGCCTAGCTTAAAGGCGAGTTTTGGCCAGGGAGAAGAGGGTTCGCGGAGTACGGCGGGAAGGAGGCTTCTTGGCCGAGCTCACACGATGCTGAATCCGAGGGTTCGGAGCCAGTGTCCGGAGAAGAGTCCGGCATCCCGATAGTTGCCAGTGATACTACTTCCTCCGGCTCTCCCGTACTTAGCTTAGTGGACACAGATAGTCCAGCGGGCTCAGGGATCCCGTCTTCGGACCGGGCAATGCGCTCCGGATCTAAGTCTAGAGCGGAGGTTGGAGTCATGAACCCTTGGAAGATCAAGTCTCCTCAGATATCAGTGACATAGTCCAGGTTTCCAAAACTAATCTGGTGACTTGGGGCGTAGCTATTGATCTGCTCTAGATGGCCAAGCGAATTGGCCCGCAGTCCGAAGCCCCCGAACACAAAGATCTGGCCGGGGAGAAAGACCTCCCTCAGGGCAGTATTGTTGTAGATGATGGATGGAGCCATCGAACCTTCTGGCAACGACACAGCGGAACTCTCAATGAAAGCACCAATGTCGGTGTCAAAACCGGCGGATCTCGGGTAGGGGGTTCCGAACTGTGTGTCTGAGGTTGATGTTAACAGGGGACGGGGGACACGATGTTTACCCAAGTTCGGGCCCTCTTGATGGAGGTAATACCCTACTTCCTGCTTGACTGATCATGATGAATATGTGGATTACAAGAGTTGATCTACCACGAGATCGTAGTGGCTAAACCCTAGAAGTAAAGCCTGTATGATTATGATCACTCTTCTACGGACTAAACCCTACGGTTTATATAGACACCGGAGGGGCCTAGGGTTGTACGGAGTCGGTTTACAGAGAAAGGAATCTTCATATCCGAACGTCAAACCTGCCATCCACGCAAAGGAGAGTCCCATCCGGACAAGGGAGGAAGTCTTCTATCTTGTATCTTTCGTGGCCCATCAGTTTGTCCCATGTCACATAGGCCGGACACCCGAGGACCCCTTAATCTAGGACTCCCTCACTATATCCATAACTTGCGCTCATGTATTGCGTGGAGATTGAAAAAACTGAAGCACATTAAGAAGTATGAACCAATTGCTTGGCTGACACCGGGGTAGTGCATGATTTATACTTTGTGTTAAGAAGATGGAGCATGAGAAGGCTATCGGCGTTCTGGAAACGGGGGTCCCCAGACTTGCCTGCCTGCGGCCCACAGTGTGGCCAAGCAGCAGGCCGTATGGCCCATCTTCATCAACAAGGGACCCAAGACCCTCGCGAGGGTCCAAGCCTCGCGAGGCGCACGACGCAAGACCTCCTCTATAGCGGCCTAGCCAGGCAGGCTCACGAGGAGCGGAGATATCAAGGCGAGGTAAACCTCACGAGGCTCCTATGACGTGAGCCATGACGAACGGCACTAGGCGGGCGCCAGCGCACGCAGCGTCCTTATTTCCTCTTTGGTGCTAAGGAGGCCAGCGCAGGCGAAGAGTACCGAGGCATCAGGCAAAGGTTGCCATATTGGTGCAACGAGACTAAGACCAGGAGGACGGTAAGGCGGAGGTCATCGTGGAGCCAAAGACTTCGCGCACACCCTAGTGTTCGAACCTTAATGGTTTGCCGGAACCCCACATCCGACATTTGGCGCGCCAGGTAGGGGTGCGCCGTAGCTTCCCTTCCATCAGTTTGTCGCTCCATCGCTCCGTCGTTTCCATGGCGGACGCTCACCGTGCTCGAGCTGAGCGTCGGGCTGCCCTCTCCGCCCGCGTCGCTCAGACGGCTCCCGTAGGCGGGCCACCTCGTCGTTCTCCGTCTCCTGCCGCCAACGCTGCCACCGGCCCGGCGGGGAACGAGCAGCAGGCGTCCTCGCTGCATCCTTCGGTGCGGCAAGACGGGCGCACCGCTACTCCATCTCTTACCCCTGCCGGTTCTTCATCTCACGCGCACCGCGCTCCCATGGAGGCACGGGCCGCGCTCATCGCGGTGAACAAGCTCCTGCGTTACCGCCCCGTCAACGACCTCTACGAGGAGTGGCTCGACCGCGTCGCCGAGCTCGTTCGCGCCATAGGGGGCTCTCTGGCGCCGTCCCACTCTCTGCCTCCCCCTCAACTAGCCACAGGCGACGGGGCTCATGGCATGCCTCTACCACCTCAACCCCAAGACGGTGCCTTGGCGCCAAGGCGCGCGCCTCCGTGGCGTGATCCACCGCCCGGCGCCCGCGCGTGAAGAAAGAAGCTGCCAAGAAATCTCGCGGCCGCGAGAAGCTGCACCAGCGCTCCCCGCGCCACCTCGTCAAGACCGCGCGCCGCCTGCAGCGGCGCAACGCAGACCTCGCCAAGACCGAGCTCCACCTCAGAAGCGGGCCCCGGCAACCACGGCCGGCTGCCGCGCCTTCACCCCCGAGCTGCGTAGCATCGCCTGGCCAGGCAAGTTCAAGCCAGATCTGCCTCCTCGCTACGACGGCACCGCCGACCCCGCAGAGTTCTTGCAGCTCTATGAGCTGAGCATCGAAGCGGCCGACGGCGACGAAAAAGTCATGGCGAACTGGTTTCCCATGGCTCTCAAGGATGGGGCCCGCTCCTGGCTCCTGAACCTGCAGCACGGCTCGATCTCCTCCTGGGACGAGATGCGCGACCGCTTCGTTGCCAACTTCCAGGGCACTCGCGACCGCCCACCGGCCGCGGGTGATCTACGCCGCATCAAGCAACAACCAGGAGGGACCCTCCAGAAGTACATCCAGCGCTTCAACAACACCGCCTCAAGATCCCCAAGGTCACGGACGAAGCCATCATCTCCGCGTTCTCGGACAGCGTCCGTGACGTCAAGATGAAGGAAGAGCTCACTATCCACGAGGAGCTCTGCACATCTCAGGAGCTGTTCAACCTGGCGACCAAGTGTGCAAGAGCTGAGGAGGGGCGCCTCTCTCTCCTTGAGCTGCCAGCTGCAGGAGCGGAGGAGAAGAAGGCCAAGGCCAAGGACGTGAAGCACAAGGAGGCAGTTGTGCTCGCAGCGGAGCCCGACACCAAGCGAGGCAGAGATCAGCCCGAGTCATCAAGAACGACCGACCGTTCTGCGCCTTCCACAACCTGAACACCCACAACACCAGTGACTGTCAAGAGCTCAGAGCCATACGGGAAGGACGCTACGGTTGATGCCCCGAGCGCAACGACCGGGGCTACGGCCGCGGAGGAGGACGTGGAGGCGGACGCTGGGACGACCGTGGCCCGCGCCAGGACTGGCGCGACCGGCCTCGTGAGGACCGCTGGCAGGACCAACCTCGCGAGGGCGCCTGGAGGGATCCGCCTCGTGAGGATCGCCCCCAGGGCAACGCCGGTCTTCCCCCGTTGCCGCCACCAAGAAGGAACGACGACCACCACCAGGACGAGGGGGCTGGGGGCTTCCAGGAGCCGCGTGCGATCGCCTGCATCTTGGGCGGTGCCGAGGCCCCAGCCTCTCAGCGCATCTTGAAACAGTTCGCTCGCGAGGTGAACGCGGTGCTCCCCAAGCTCGAGGCCACACGCCCGCTCAGGTGGTCCCAATGTGCCATCACCTTCAACTCGGCGGATCAGCTCAAGTGCGCAGCCACCGCTGGCGCCCTCCCTATGCTGTGCTCCCCAGTCATCAGCAATGTGCAAGTCACCAAGACTCTCATCGACGGCGGCGCAGGGCTCAACGTCCTGTCCGTCGACACGTTCGACAACCTCCAAGTGCCATATGAGCAGCTCCAGCCAACCAAGCCTTTCTCAGGAGTGATCAACGGTTCCACCACACCGATAGGGCAGGTCCGCCTGCCTGTCACCTTCGAGGAGCGCAAGAACTACCGCACCAAGCTCATCGTCTTCGACGTCGCACACATCCGCCTATCGTACGATGCCATCCTCGGGTACCCAGCCCTGGGCAAGTTCATGGCAGTCACTCATCACAGCTACAACGTTCTCAAGATGCCAGGAAGCGGAGGAATCATCATGGTCCCGTGTGAAGAGAGGGATGCGGTGTGCTCCCTTGAGCGCGCCTTTCAAGCCGCAGCCATCGACGACCCCGATAGCAGAAGTGAAGGCCCTCCGGAGACCATCCCCAAGAAGAAGCTGCCGCGCCGCGCAGGACCCCAAGAGGATGGTGTCGCGGCAGGATCCTCATCAGGATCAGCGCCCGCTCCAGGGGCGCCTCCCTCCATCACATAGGAAAGCGCGCCCGGGGCCCTCCTCAGGCAGGGCTCGGGGGCTCTCTTCTAGAGGGCCTCAGACCTTGCCAACCTCACGAGGGAGGCGCTTGGGCACCACTTGGAAGCGTGCCTCACGGCACACTTTCCTTAGGAGAGCACAGGGCAAGGAGTGCCCACCACCCAGGAGTTCATCACCAAGACCACCCAGGAACTGCAAGAAGCAAGAGCCATGCGCGGCCACAGCCGCTCACAAGGCGCATCTCCCCATCCCGACGAGGATGCCGGGCTGCGTGTCTGCGTCGACATCCCAGGGCTCAACAGGGTCGCATCTCAGGAGCGCTTCTGGCCATCGCGTGTGGGCCACTGCGAGGGCCCACCACACAGCTACATTCGCATGCCCTTCGGCTTGCCGAGCGTGGCGTGGGCCTATCAGCGCAACATGCGGCAAGTTGTGGCGGCTCAGGAGGCTAGGTTCCACGCCGTCCTGGAGGAGATGGAGACGGTCTTCAGGGAACCTCCTGAACCCCCAGAGCCTCCCGAGGCTCAGGGTCCTGGTGGCTCATGAGGAGCCATTCCTTCAACGCGCGCCTTCACCTGCACCAACTCTACTTCGTTTATAGAACCAGGTGACATCTTCCAAGTTCGTTTAAGCTGGGAGCGCCCCTCGGGCTGCATTATTCCCAGGCCACATGGGTCCGTCCCTGTGGCATGTATCCCTTTTGCTTAAGTCTTTAGCTTACCTTGCTGGGGGCGCCCCTCGGGTTGCATCATCCCTATGCCGCTCGGGCCGGACCCGGTGGCGTGTGTCTTCCTGCATTTATCCAAGTTGATCTACTCTTCATGCTTAACCTGCCAACTGCTATCACCTGCTCGATCATCGCCTCCCCCGGGGCCTTCACACAGGCATGGCGCTGGTGCATGGGTCCGTCCCTACCACGCCGACAAATCTGAGTGGTCGAGCTCTGGCTCGCGGCGCGCCGTGCACGTCACCTCACCAGGCCCTCAGTGCCTTCACCTCACCCAGAGCAACTAGCGGCAGGCTAACAGCTGTAACGGCAAACCATGTTTCTTCTTGTGCCTGCTCACAGGGATCCCGAGGGAAGGATAGCAGGCGGCACCGCGAGTCTCTTTTTCTCTCGTGCAATTCGCTTGTGCGTTAAAAGGGGGGCTCCTGAGCATCGCGACTCAGGAGCTCTTACTGGCTCTCCAGCCCTCACCCCGTGGCCTTGACCACGGCATCGCGACCTGGCATACCAGCGGCGGCTGAGCTCGCTCGAGGGCTGGGACCTGAGGACGTAGAGCACTAAGGAGAGCATGAGGGGAGGGGAACTCGTATGGGTCGACCTGGCTATGCCGCGCGAGTTGGCGCGCAGCCCTAGCGCAACATCAGGAATCGCCGTGAAGTCAGCAAGATAAGTTCCGCCGTAGGGTCGGCTAAATATCTGGGCCTAATGGTCATTCACGCCATGCCGCAGCCCCGTTGCAGCCAAGTCATTTTCCTTTCTTGCCTTACCATGGCTGCTTGAGCGCTAAGGGGGACCTCCTGAGCATCGCGCCTTAGGGGCTCTTACTGGACCTCGGGCCGCACACCTGCTGGCCTTGACCACGGCACACGACCTGGCATACCAGCGACGGCTGTAGCTTGCCTGGGGACCGGGACCTGTCAGCATAGAGCAACAAGCCATCGCGAGGAAAGAAAGGGGGACCAAGCCTTAACGGGACATGCGCTCACAAAGTTTTCATAACGAGGAAGATAAGCACCAAAGACATCACACACCCTTAATTGCCCCCACGGGGTGATTCATGATTCTTCGCACGAAACAAAAGCTGATACTAAGGGGAATACTATCTACACCCTTCCGTGGCAAACGCCATCATCAACAGTGGGCCACGGGAGGCCGGCGCCAACCCCATCTAGATCAGCGGCGGCGACGGCCGGACGCCGCGGCCCTGCTCCGAGCGCGGCGAGATCTCGGGGGCACGTAGCTGTCGTCGCTCGTCTCCGGAGTCTCGTAAAGCTCAGGAGAGCTGCTGGACTCCCAAGGGCTACTTCTGTTGGAGTAGCTACGGGCGGAGCGCGCGTCGGTCTGGCGCTCCTCTCCAGGGCAGCACTCCAGGCGGCGGCCCTCGGCGTCGAAGACCTTGAAGAAGAGCGTGGAGGTGCCGTCGTACTCGAAGTGGATCGCGAGGCCTCCCCTCGCACGGCAGACCTGCGTGATCTCGCCCCAGCCGCAAGTCATAAAGATCTTGCCGGTGGGGACCACTTTGATCTCCGCTCCGGTCGCCGGAGCGCTGTAGTCGGCGTGCTGCAGCCAGAGCTCAAGAGGCCCCCTCGGCGGCATCACATCGGAGAAGAACCGTGGGAAGCGGATCCAGGAGCTTGGAGGCATCGGCGCCCACAGCACCAACTCGCGCGAGGAGTCCGCGGCGTGGACCCCAGGGGCAACGGCACGCGTCGCCGTGGCGCGGCGGCCCTGGACGCGGCATGGGCGGCGTTGCTCGTCGCTCCGACCTCCTGAGCCCTCGGCTCGGGCGTACAAGGGTAGCGGGTACCCCGGAGGAGGCCGCTCGCACCAAGGCCTCGTCACCACCTGCATCGCCGCTTCATCACGACGATGGATCGACCTCTTCTTCGATGGAAGTGGCCCCGGATCATCACAGGGAGCTTTTCCTTTCTCTTCGGCGAAAAACCTTCTGATGGGCACCATTGTTGTCAGCAGTGGAGCAAGGAGGAAGGAGCGAGCAAGCAAGGAAGAGATGGGCAACGGGGGCTCCGCCCCCTCCCCATTTATAGCAAGAGAAGGCCAACCGGCGTCTCCCACGATCGCAGGTAATGATGGTTTTCCTTGCATGTCGCAGGGATTTTTCAAGTCGTGCAGTTGCCGAGGCAGCGTGGGGAAGCGGAGACGCCCACGTCCAATCAACCGCCACACGTCAACCGAGGCCGCAGGCCTTTTGGGGCCCGCGGTGCTCCAAAGTTGACCCTTGGCTTCGTTTTGGGCCTGCTCTTCTCCGGCATCGTCGTCCATACTGTCGATGTCTTCGGAGCCGTAATCGAGCATGTAGGTTAAGTCCTCGACAGTGGCTATGAAGTGGGTGGTGGGTGGGACGTAAAATTCCCTGCTCTCAGCCCCTAGTCCGGGCTGGGCGTAGTTCGGACGTTGCTCCTCTGTAATGACGAGGTATCGCATCAAGTCCAGAGCCTATCTTAAAGGCGAGTTTTGGCCGGGGAGAAGAGGGTTCGCGGAGTACGGCGGGAAGGAGGCTTCTTGGCCGAGCTCACACGATGTTGACTCCAAGGGTTCGGAGCCAGTGTCCGGAGAAGAGTCCAGCATCCCGATACTACTTGCTCCGGCTCTCCGTACTTAGCTTAGTGGCCACAGATAGTCCAGCGGGCTCAGGGATCCCGTCTTTGGACCTGGCAATGTGCTCCGGATCTAAGGCTAGAGCGGAGGTTGGAGTCGTGAACCCTTGGAAGATCAAGTCTCCTCGGATATCAGTGACATAGTCTAGGTTTCCAAAACTAATCTGGTGACTTGGGGCGTAGCTATTGATCTGCTCTAGATGGCCAAGCGAATTGGCCCGCAGTGCGAAGCCACCGAACACAAAGATCTGGCCGGGGAGAAAGACCTCCCTCAGGGCAGTATTGTTGTAGATGATGGATGGAGCCATCGAACCTTCTGGCGATCACACAACGGAACTCTCAATGAAAGCACCAATGTCGGTGTCAAAACCGGAGGATCTCGGGTAGGGGGTCCCGAACTGTGTGTCTGAGGTTGATGGTAACAGGAGACGGGGGACACGATGTTTACCCAAGGTCGGGCCCTCTTGATAGAGGTAATACCCTACTTCCTGCTTGACTGATCTTGATGAATATGTGGATTACAAGAGTTGATCTACCACGAGATCATAGTGGCTAAACCCTAGAAGTCTAGCCTGTATGATTATGATCACTCTTCTACGGACTAAACCCTCCGGTTTATATAGACACCGGAGGGGCCTAGGGTTGTACAGAGTCAGTTTACGGAGGAAGGAATCTTCATAGCCAAACTTCAAGCTTGCCATCCACGCAAAGGAGAGTCCCATCCGGACAAGGGAGGAAGTCTTCTATCTTGTATCTTTCGTGGCCCATCAGTCCGTCCCATGTCACATAGGCCGGACGCCCGAGGACCCCTTAATCTAGGACTCCCTCACTATATCCATAACTTGCGCTCATGTATTGCGTGGAGATTGAAAAAACTGAAGCACATTAAGAAGTATGAACCAATTGCTTGGCTGACACCGGGGTAGTGCATGATTTATACTTTGTGTTAAGAAGATGAAGCATGACAAGGCTGTCGGCGTTCTGGAAACGGGGGTCCCCAGACTTGCATGCCTGCGGCCCACAGCGTGGCCAAGCAGCAGGCCGTACGGCCCATCTTCATCAACAAGGCACCAAAGACCCTCGCGAGGCGCACGACGCAAGACCTCCTCTGGAGCGGCCTAGCCAGGCAGGCTCACGAGGTGCGGAGATATCAAGGCGAGGTAAACCTCACGAGGCTCCCGTGACGTTAGCCATGACGAACGGCACCAGGCGGGCGCCAGGGCGCGCAGCGTCCTTATTTCCTCTTTGGTGCTAAGGAGGCCAGCGCAGGCGAAGAGTACCGAGGCATCAGGCAAAGGTTGCCACATTGGTGCAACGAGACCAAGACCAGGAGGACGGCAAGGCGGAGGTCATCGTGGAGCCCAAGACGGCGTCACCCCAGAGCCTTTCGTAGGCGAAGACCACTTTTGTCAGGGTAGCTTGTACTAGCTGTCCCCTTCAAATTTGCCCGCCATTGTTGGCTCCCTTCCCGCTCGATATTTGGGAAGAGGACCATGGCCTCTATAAATAGGACTAGCCACCACAGTAGGAGGCAACTGATCTCGAACTGGTTCAGATCATCCTCAACTACACAAGCACAAGAACACCTCAACCTCAGGAGGCTGTTCTTCCCTTGTACTGTTCATCATCATCCCAAGAGGCAATCCACCACCACCACACTGGAGTAGGGTATTACACCACAACGGTGGCCCGAACCAGTATATAAACCTCGTGTCTTTGTGTGTTGTGAGTTCGTCGAGTTCGTCCGCGAGATCTTAGCGAGCTAGAGCGTAGATCGGTAGGAGGGAAAGACTTCGCGCGCACCCCAGTGTTCGAACCTTATGGGTTTGCCGGAACCCCACATCCGACAAAGGCTATGTGATTTTGTAGGGATAGCATTGCTACTTGTGAACTGCATTGGGATTTCTCCGAAGAGGAGACGATGATGCAGTACAGTAAAGATAAGTATTTCCCTCAGTTAAGAACCAAAGTTATCAATCCAGTAGGAGAACCAAGCAACACCTGCTTAGCAGCATCTGCACACAAACAACAAATCCTTGCAACCCAACGCAAACAAGGGGTTTTCAATCCCTCGACTGTTACGAGCAAGATTAAATTGTATGGTTTTTGATAGATAGATCAGACAAAAATACAAAATAAAATAAATAACGTAAAAGCGCAGCAAGGTATTCTTGGTTCTAATACACGATAAAGGATAGACTCGGGGGCATAGTTTTCACTAGAGGCTTCTCTTTTGAAAATAGCATACAGTGGGTGAACAAATTACTGTTAGGCAATTGATAGAAAAGCAAATAATTATGATGATATCCAAGGCAATGATCATATATAGGCATCACGTCTGAGACAAGTAGACCTACTCCTGCCTGCATCTACTACTATTACTCATCACACCGACCACTATCCAGCATGCATCTAGAGTATTAAGTTCATAAAGAACGGAGTATCGCCTTAAGAAAGATGACGTGATGTAGACAAGATAAACTCACGTATGTATAAACCCCATATTTTTACCCCTAATAGCAATGATACATATGTTTCATATCCCCTTCTGTCACTGGGATTGAGCACCGCAAGATCGAACCCATTACAAAGCACCTCTCCCATTGCAAGATAAATCAATCTAGTAGGCCAAACCAAATCAATAGATTAGAGAGAAATACGAAGCTATCGTAATCATGCATAAAAGAGTTCAGAGAAAACTCAAATAATATTCATGGATAGATCTGATCATAAACTCACAATTCATCAGGTTCCAACAAACACACCGCAAAAGTGATTACATCGGATAGAACTCCAAGAACATCAAGGAGAACATTGTATTGAAGATCAAATAGAGAGAAGAAGCCATCTAGCTACTAACTATGGACCTGTAGGTCTGTGGTAAACTACCACTACTGCAGGATGCTGCTAACACGACACGACAATCAGAGACCCTTCGACGAAACTGTGTGCGATGCATTAATCACAAACGATCATGTAATAAAACCGTCAAAAAAGATACAAAACATTTGCGCTGGCAGAGACAACAAACATGTTTCAGATTATACTTGCGTGTGCGATGTGTGGCATATAGTTCACTTGAATGAACTGATTGCGACGAGCTTAACAACAGAAACGGGCAGTGATACGTCTCCGTTGTATCTATAATTTTTTATTGTTTCATGCCAATATTATACAACTTTTACATACTTTTGGCAACAATTTATATGATTTATTGGACTAACCTATTGATCCAGTGCCCAGCGTCAGTTCCTGTTTGTTGCATGTTTTTTGTTTCGTAGAAAACCCATATCAAACGAAGTCCAAACGCGATAAAACTATATGGAGAATTATTTTGGATTATTTGTGATTTTTGGGAGGTGGAATCAACGCAAATGGAGGCCCACGGCCACCATGAGATACTAGGGCGCGCCCCAGGGCCCAGGCGCATGGTGGTGGGTTGAGCCCTCCTCGTAAGTCGGTTCGAGCTCTACTTCGGGCACAAGAAAGCTTATATCCTGGAAAAAAATCATGTTAAAATCTCAGCGCAATCGGAGTTACGGATCTCCGGAATTATAAGAAACGGTTTTCGGCCAGGAACGAGGAATTCGAAATAGAAGAGAACAGAGGGATAGATCCAATCTACGAGGGGCTCCTGCCCCTCCGCCGCCATGGAAACCATGGACCAGGGGGGAACTCTCCTCCCATCTAGGGGGAGGCCAAGGAAGAAGAAGGAGGGGGGCTCTCTCCCCCTCTCTCCCGGTGGCGCTGGAACGCCACCGGGGCAATCATCGTGTGACAGCGATCTACTCCAACAACTCTGTCATCTTCGCCAACATCTTCATCACCTTCCCCCATCTATCTACAGCGGTCCACTTTCTCGCAATCCGTTGTACCCTCTACTTGAACATGGTGCTTTATGCTTCATACTATTATTCAATGATATGTTGCCATCCTATGATGCTTGTGTAGATTTTTGTTGACCTATCAGTAATTGGTGAATTGCTATGGTTGGTTTAATTTGCTTGTGGTTATGTTGTTGTCCTTTGGTGCCCATCATATGAGAGCGCGTGTGGATCACACCATAGGGTTAGTTGTATGTTGATAGGACTATGCATTTCAGGGCAAGGATGATAGAAGCTTCTTCCTAAACATACAAATTGATACATACAGGATTGAAGGGGGGCCAATGTATATCTTAATGCTATGGTTGGGTTTTACCTTAATGAATGTTAGTAGTTGCGGATGCTTGCTAATAGTTCCAATCATAAGTGCATAGAATTCCAAGTAAGGGACGACGTGCTAGTAGTGTCCTCTCCCACATAAAAACTTGCTATCGGTCTAGTAACATAGTCAATTGCTAAGGGACAATTTTGAAAAACCTACCACTATTAATCCACACTCGTTATACTAAGTAATTGTTTCTTTATCTAGACAACACCTAACTTTTATTTTCACATTCGTTATTATCTTGCAAACCTATCCCTTCATACCTACAAAGTACTTCTAGTTTCATACTTGTTCTAGGTAAAGCAAACGTTAAGTGTGCGTAGAGTTGTATCGGTGGTCGATTGAACTTGAGGGAATATTTGTTCTACCTTTGGCTCCTCGTTGGGTTTGACACTCTTATTTATCGAAAAAGGCTACAAACGGTCCCCTATACTCGTGGGTTATCAAGATCTTTTTATGGCGCTGTTGCCGAGGAGCGATTGCGCGGGGTGAATATTCTCGTGTGTGCTTGTTTGCTTTATCACTAAGTTGTTTTTATTTTCTGTTCTAAGTTGTTCTCTATCTTTAGTTATGGGTATGGAAAACGAAATACCAAAAAAATTAGTTGTACTTGCTACTCATGGAGATGGGGAACCTCCTAAAACCCTCGATGCTCGTTATGTGAAAAATATTAAACACTACTTTGATAATCCTGAGAAAACCCCATTCAACATGATAATGGGAGACACGTTAGATCGACGTGGATACTTTAGGGATTATCGCTTGACACAAGAAGGCAAACTGTTATGGGATCAAATTGATATGTTGCATTGGTATGCTTGGAATTTATGCCGGAGATATGATTATACTTGTCGCTCTAGGATAAAGGCTCGACACCTTCCCTTTTTCATGTGAATTTAATGATAATGAAACCTTAGCTTCTTATGCTACTGGTAGATATTACTACTATGATTTGGAACGAATAGAGGAATTTGTTGCTTTTAAGGGTGCTTATGAAACTGAATCTTTGCTTGAAAAGTATGAAGATTATGATGATTCTGTTTACAGACCTGAAAATTTTACTATACTTAAAAAATTCTATAAGAATTATGGATATAATTCCGACATTAATGAGTTTATTGAGAAAGTCTCCGCTGCCCAAGAAGAGAATAATATTTTGCAGGAAACTATGGAGGAAGAACTTGATGAAACTTTGAGCTCATTGGATGAAAAAGATGATGAGGAGAGCGAAGAACAAAAGGAGGAAGAGCCGATTAGCTACCTGTGCCCACCTTCTAATGAGAGTAACTCTTCATCTCATACATTATTCAATTTCCCTTCATGCTTACTAAAGGATGAATGCCATGACGATTGCTATGATCATGTTGATTCTTTTGAAATATCCCTTTTTAATGAACTTAATGCTTGCTATGCTTGTGGCCAAGATGCCAATATGAATTATGCTTATGGAGATGAACTTGATATAGTTCCTTATGTTAAAAATGAAATTGTTGCTATTGCACCCACACATGATAATCCTATTATCTTCTTGAATTCTCCAAACTACACTATATCAGAGAAGTTTGCTCTTGTTATGGATTACATTGATGGGTTGCCTTTTACCGTTGCAAATGATAATTTTGATGAATATAATATGCATGTGCTTGCTGCTCCTACTTGCAATTATTATGAGAGAGGAACCACATCTCCGCCTCTCTATGTTTCCAACACGATAAAATTGCAAGAAATTGCTTATGCTATGTATTGGCCTTTACTTGATGTGCATGAATTGTTCTTTTATGACAAGCCGATGCATAGGAAGGGAGTTAGACTTCGTCATTGCATGATATATGTTGCTTTGTGCTCACTACTAAATTATAAATCATTGCTAATTAAAATTGGCTTTGATATACCTTGGGATCCGGGTGGATCGATTATTTGAGCACTTTATGCCTAGCTTAATAGCTTTAAAGAAAGTGTTGCCAGGGAGCCAATCCGGAAGTTTTAGATAGTCATTTACTTCTGTTGTGTGATTTTATATAGTTTAAAAATATATAGAGGGGAACATAAAAAACTTTTTCAAAAAGAGAAGCGATTGGAAGGTTATGCATTGGAGAAGTGAGGGTCGACCTTGAACACTTGTGTTGATGTTCATAGAAACAATGTAGAATTTTTCATGGAAGTTTCTCACAAAAATAATTTTCCCCTTGTACAAATCCATTGTATTATAAAAATAATGTGCCAAGATTTTCCTTTAGGATGATTAGATTGCTTGTTGGTATGTGCGGTGCAAAAACAGAAACTTTGGCTGTAGTGCGTGATTTTATATTTTTTTTAGTGGAACGTCAAAAGTTTCTGAAATTTTTACACAGTACTGCTACACAATTTTTTTATTTTTTCCTAATTTTTCAGAATTTTTGGAGTTACATAATATGGTCAATGTTCAGATTACCACGGACTGTCCTGTTTTTGATAGATTCTATTTTTGATGCATTATTTTGCTTGTTTTGATGAAACTATCGATTGTATTGGTGGTATAAGCCATGGAGAAGTTATAATACAGTAGCTATAGTGCAAAAACAAAATATAAATTTGTTTGCAATAGTAATTAAAGTAGTGATTTGCATTATTATACTAACAGATCTCATGAGGTTTCTATTGAGTTTTGTGTGGATGAAGTGTTCAAAGATCGAGGAGGTCTCGATATGAGGAGAAGGAGGAGAGGCAAGAGTTCAAGCTTGGG
The DNA here is from genome assembly GCF_002575655.3 of Aegilops tauschii subsp. strangulata. Lineage (NCBI taxonomy): Eukaryota > Viridiplantae > Streptophyta > Magnoliopsida > Poales > Poaceae > Aegilops > Aegilops tauschii. Next base: position 201,424,190 of record NC_053035.3, on the reverse strand, counting down.
GATGCCCAAGGCACCCCAAGTAAATATCCAAGGAGACTCAAGCGTCTAAGCTTGGGGATGCCCCAGAAGGCATCCCATCTTTCTTCAACAAGTATCAGTATGTTTTCGTTTTCGTTTCGTTCATGTGATATATGTAAATATTGGAGCGTCTTTTGTTTTTAGTTTTCACTTTTCTTTTATGCACCATGATGGTATGAGATATTCCATGGTTGATTTATAGAATGCTCATTGCACTTCACTTATATCTTTTGAGTATGGCTTTATAGAATGCTTCATGTGCTTCACTCATATCATTTGAAGTTTGGATTGCCTGTTTCTCTTCACATGGAAAACCGTCATTTGTAGAATGCTCTTTTGCTTCACTTATACTTATTAGAGCATGATCTTTTGTATAAATAATTAAATCTGATGCTTCACTTATATCTATTTAGAGAGTCAACAGGAATCGGTCAATTGCATGGTTAGTCAGAAAATCCTACACAAAACTTGTAGATCACTGAATATGATATGTTTGATTCCTTCCAATAGTTTTGCGATATAGAGATGATAATATGTGGGAGGTACTAGTAAATGGTTGTGGTTAGTAGAAATATTGGTGTTAAGGTTTGTGATTCCCTAAGCATGCACGTATAGTCTCTCGTTATGCTATGAAGTTGGAGCATGATTTATTATTGATTGTCTTCCTTATGAGTGGCGGTCGGGGATGAGCGATGGTGTTTTCCTACCAATCTATCCCCCTAGGGGCATGTGTAGTAGTAATTTGCTTCGAGGGCTAATAAACTTTTGCCATAAGTATATGAGTTCTTTATGACTAATGTGAGTCCATGGATTATACGCACTCTTACCTTTCTGCAATTTGCTAGCCTCTATGGTACCGTGCATTGCCTTTTCTCACCTCAAGAGTCGGTGCAAACTTCGCTGGTGAATCCAAACCCCGTGATATGATACGCTCTATCACACATAAGCCTTATTATATCTTCCTCAAAACAGCCACCATACCTACCTATTATGGCCTTTCCATAGCCATTCCGAGATATATTGCCATGCAACTTCCACCGCTTACATTTCGATGACTTGAGCATTCATTGTCATATTGCTTTGCATGATTGTAAGACAACTAGCATGATATTTCCATGGCTTGTCCATTATTTTATATAGTTGTTACGCTAGATCATTACACATCCTGGTACACTGCCAGAGGCATTCATATAGAGCCATACTTTGTTCTAGGTATCGAGTTGTAATTTTTATTTCTTTTGAGTTGTAAGTAAATAGAAGTGTGATGATCATCATCATTCATTATTAGAGCATGTCCCAGTGAGGAAAGGATGATGGAGACTATGATTCCCCCATGAACGGGATGAGGCCCCGGACAAATATTTAAAAATAAAAAATGTGAGGCCAAAAAGAGCCCAAGAAAAAAGAAAGAAAAAAAGAAAAAGAAAAAATGAGAGAAAAAGAGACAAGGGGCATGCAAATACCACACTTGTGCTTCAAAGTAGCACCATGTTTTTCATATAGAGAGTCTCCTATGTTGTCACTTTCATATACTAGTGGGAATTTTTCATTATAGAGTTTGATGCACACCCACTCAGTTTCCATGTTGAGCTTTCATACACTTATAGCTTTTAGTTCATTCGTTGCATGGCAATCCCTACTCCTCGCATTGATATCAATTGATGGGCATCTCCATAGCCCGTTGGTTAGCCGCGTTGATGTGAGATTTTGTAAGTGCATCTAGTGCCCCTTAGTGATTTTGGTGTATTGAAGACTTATAGGTTAAGGGACTGATGCGTTTGTGAGTGTACACAGATCTATAAGTCTATGAGGAGTTTGATATTTACAGAGAAAGTCGACCCCTAAAAATGAATATCTTCGACTGAAGACTTTGGATTTTTGAAGACTTTCTGAAGACTTTGAAAGTGAAGAAATTGGTGTGACCCTCAAGACTGGGTATTCATTCGAGGAACATGAAGCGTGAAGACTTTTGTTTTCGTAGTTTCAATTTCTCTTTCTTGAGTCATAGGAAACACCGTACTGTTAAAGGGGGTCGAGGAAATACGAAGGAAAAATTTCAAAGTGATGCTCAACTCAAAATCCTACACCTACCAATCCCTTCGAGTGAAGCCATTGGAAATCTCATACAGTTCAGTCAATTTCTTGAGTGACAGAGACGAAGTTCTTCTGGTCTCTGAGGAATTTGTTCTGACTGAGGAGGTAGGAATTCGCCAGTGTGGATTGCCTACAAGTGAGGAACATGATAGCCCTGAGGAATTTGATAGATCAAATATCTGACCGTTGCTGTGCTACGCGCCAGCTGTCCCAAAATATCTATCCACCTAACGGTCATATCATTGAAGGGCATTTATGTCTTATCATGTCGGGCTGCTCCCTAGGCTATAAATAGCCGCCCCTACAACCACTAGCTGATTGGCTGCTCCAAGAGAAACTGACACTTGTCATTTGAGAGCATCCCATCCTCCAAGGACTTTGAGCGAAAATCATCAAGTGAGGAAAACCCAAACCCAAACACCTACAAACCCAAAGTGATTGAGCATCACTAAAGAGATTGATCCTGCGTGGATCCGACGCTTGTTACCTTTGAAGACTGTGCATCTTCCGGACGGTTAGGCGTCATGGTCTAGAGCATCCAAGAGGAAATTGTGGATCACCGAGTGACCGAGTTTGTGAAGGTTTGGAAGTCACCTGAAGACTTACCACGAGTGATTGGGCGAGGTCTGTGTGATGTTAACTCAAGGAGAATACGGTGAGGACTGTGTGTCCGGGACTGTGTGTCCTCAGGTTTAAATACCTAGCCGCTCCAACCAGACGTACAACTGTCACAGCAGTTGGAACTGGTCTACCAAATCATTGTCTTCACCAAGCCTACTGGTTCTATTTCCTCAACTCTTTCATTTCCTCATAACTGTGTTGTGTGCTTGTTCATATCTGTTTGAAGACTTTGACTGAAGACTTTCTCAATTTCCTCAGTTCAATTTCTTCAGTCTGTTTGTCTTCATCCTATTTTATCATGTGCTTACACTTCCTGTACTCTGTGTCTGTTTTCATTTCATCATGATGTCCATGTTTATGTTATGTCATGTATGCATCTGAGTACTTATTCCGCTGCAAGTAGTTCTTCACTTAGGAATTTCCTCACCCTGAAATTCCTCATTGAAGAATTCATAAAAATTGCCTATTCACCCCCCTCTAGTCGACTTAACGCACTTTCAATTGGTATCAGAGCAAGGTACTCCCTTGTTCTGTGTGATTTTGGTTTAACCGCCTGGAGTTTTAGTTATGTCAACCGCAGGTATGATCAAGGTCTCTGTTGGGTGTCCTACCTTCGATGGGACGGACTACCCCTACTGGAAGAATATGATGCGAATGCATCTTGAGGCAATTGACAACGATCTCTGGTATGTTGTGGAAAATGGTGTTCCCTCAGTCACACCTCCTGTGAATGCTGCTGATGTGAAGAGATTCAAGCAACTCGATTCTCAAGCGAAGAACATCATATGTGGTCATCTGAGTAAAGGGCAGTATGGCAGAGTGAGTGCTTTGGAAACTTCTAAGCTTGTCTGGGATAGTTTGTCCAAGGTCAATGAAGGAGTCTCAACACAACGTGACTCTCGTGTTGACGTTCTTCGCAATCTCTTCAACCACTTTAAAAGACTCGACAATGAAAATGTTCAGCAAACCTTCGATCGCCTCACTGACATCTCAAATGAGCTTCAAGCACTTGGTGCTACTGACATCACCGACCATGAGGTGGTGAAGAAATTGCTGAGATCGCTTGATTCCTCATTTGATACTCTAGCACTGATGATACAAGAATGTGGAGATTACAAGTCACTTGATCCCGCTGATATCCTCGAGAGGCTAAACACTCATGAGTTCCAGCTTGCTGAAAAGAGAGATCTCTATGGTTCGAGCTATGGCAGATCACGCGCCCTGAAGGCCAAGGCAGTCTCTGAATCTGAAGGTGAAGATTATGGTAGCAGCCTTGGTGATCTTGAAGAACTGAGCCAGGAGCTAGCATTACTCGTGATGAAATTTCAGAAGTTCTCAAGACGTGGTTGTTTTGGAAAATCCTCAAGGAGTAATGATTCCTCATCCAGTGACTACAAGAAGAGGCTATGCCACAAATGCAAGAAACCCGGTCACTACATTCAAGATTGTCCTCAGTGGGAAAAGGAATCAAAGAAGAAGAAATACAAGGATTACAGTTCTGATGACTCAAAGAAGAAGAATAAATCTTCAAAGTCTTCATCATCAAAATCCTCAAAGTCTTCATCTCACATGAAGAGCAGCTCTAAGAAGGCTCGGTCATTCATTGGCAAGGAAATGGACTCTGAAGCTGAATCTGAGGAACATGAGGAAGAGGAATCATCTGAGGAGCCAGAATCTGGTGAGGCGAGCCTTGCCCTCGCTACTGCGTTCGTCAGCAAGTCCATCTTCAACACTAAAGAAAATGGCTTCTACAACAAGGCTGATGACAACGATGATGACTACGCTCCCACCTATTGCTTCATGGCAAAGGGTGCCAAGGTACTCAAATATCCCTCCTCTGAATCAAGTGAGGATGAATCTGATGAAAATCTCAAGCCTAGCTACTCTAAACTTGCTAAGGTTGCTGTGAAACAACAAAAGGCTTTTGAAAAGGTTCAAAACATGCTAGATAAAATTTATGATATGTTGGGTGAAGAAATGGATCTCACTAAAACCTTGACTGAAAATCTTCAGAGACTTCAGTCTAAGTTTGACAACCTTCAAAGTCATCATAACACTCTCTTATCTGATCATGAGAAGCTTTCTTATGAATTTCTTCAAAGAAAGAAAGATCTTGAAAAGCTAAGGGTGACTTATGAAGATGTTCAGAAGGAGCACGATTCATTACTTGCTCAACAAATCAGCGCTGCTTAGGAAGAATTTGTTCCTCCATGTTTGAAGTGCATTGAACGTGAATCTGCTAATTCTTCACCTGAATGTTCAAATGCTTCTAATGCTACAAATTCTTCACCTGCCTCTGCTATCACTAATTCCTCATCTGAGGACATTGCTAGTATCACTGATGATGCAGGGCTGAAGGAACTGTATATGACAGGCATGTACAAAAGCCTCAGAGGGCATCAGGCTCTTTGTGATGTGCTTAAAAAGCAGATCCTCAACAGGAACCCTAGGAAAGAGGGTATTGCCTTTGAGAGGAAACTCAATGCTGATGGGACATACTGGAAGCCTGAGCAGTACCCCAAAATCTCATGGGTTATTGCAAAGGGACCTCCAGTAGATCCGTCTACTCTATCTGGCTTTACATGTGAATCTCCTCATTCTTCTGATGAGTCATTTGACTCCAACTATAAACTGTTCAAAAATCAGAATGGTGAAGTATTTGCTAGATATGTTGGCACTAACTGCAGGAACGGTTCCCCTATGAAGAAAATCCGGGTTCCCAAAAGGTGCCTTGAAAGTCTTTAGGTGAATGTCATCATGACACCACCTGTGAAGAATAGGAACCCCAGATCAAATTATTCATATGGATCCAAGTCCTCATATGGACCAAATTCCTCACATGGATCAAATTCCTCAAAAGGATCAAAGTCCTCATGTGAACATCATCGTGCTGACACTTCTGTTTCACAGGGAAGATTTAAGGGCTATGAATATGAGCATTATTCTTCTAACCATTATGTTCATAAGTCCTCGAAGAATTTCTCTGCTTATTCATATGCTTATCCTAACTCCTCTTATGTGAAACTGTAACACCCCGGATGTAACTTTCCATATTTGTAACTCCAACTCTTGCCATTTTCAGCTATGTGTTATGATATTCCCTTCATGGTCGGGTTTTGTCTTTAGTTTTTCATTTTGTTCATGTCATGCATCTCATATCATGTCATCATGCGCATCTCATTTGCATACGTGTTCGTCTCATGCGTCCGAGCATTTTCCCCGTTGTCCGTTTTGCAATCCGACACTCCCACATGCACCGGCGCACCCCTCTTGTCTCTTTTCGTGAGAGGGTGTTAAACATTCTCGGAATGGACCAAGGTTTGCCAAGTGGCCCTGGTACACCACCGGTAGACCACCTGTCAAGTTTCGTTCCATTTGGAGGTCGTTTAATGCTCCAACGGTTAACCGGGTAACCGCATACGCCTTTTGAGTGTTGCAGCCCAACACCCCTCCAAACAGCGCAATAACCCATCTAAGCCCCCTCCATGCTCTCGGTCATTCGATCACGATTGTGTGGGCGAAAACCGCACCCCATTTGGACACTCCTAGCTCCCTCTACCTATAAATGCCTTCCCCTTCCAAATTCGCGGTCTAACCCTAGCCTCTTCCTCCTCCCGCAGCCGGACGCGTCCACCCCGCCGCCGGACACGTCCGCGCCGTCACCCCCGGCCAATCCCACATCGCCACCTGTCGCCGCCGCCTCCCACCACCGCGCGGCCCGCGGGGCCCAGATTCGGCCCGCGCGAGCCCGTGCCCCGCCGCCGCCGAACCGCGCGCCGCCGGCCGCGACCGCTTCGTCCTCCACCGGCAAGCGCCCGCCGCCGACCGCCGCCGCCCGCGCCTCCTCTCGCACTGGCGCCCGTCCCCGCCGCCGACCGCCGCCGCCGCGTCCGTCGCGCCGGCGCCCGTCCCCGCCGCCGACCTCACCGCCCAGCTCCTCCTCCGGCCGCCCTTCCTCCAACTCCGGCGAGCCGCCGCTGCCTAAAAAATCGCGCCCACGGAACCCTAGGTCGAGGTCGATTTCCCCCTCTGTTTTCTGCTAAGTCCCGAATATTTCACATTATGTTGCTCTGTTCATCATGGCATATCTCATTGCATACTGCTCCGTTTTGCGTGCATGATATATGGAAATGTTCATCACGAGATGCTCTTCATTTTATTCCATTGTGCCATGCTCGTTTGAGTCCATGTTGATGCCCAAATCTCTGATGCAAGAGTGCTATATGTTGTTTACTGCTGTTACTTATCAGAACTTGGTGTTTTGTTATTTTTGATGCATTTGATGTGTGCATCTTATGAGCATGAACTCTACAGGTGTTTTGATCTATGCCATGCCATCTTTACAGAGGTGTATGCCATGTATTTTTATGGTCTATGTGGTGACTAGCACAAGCATGCAAACTAGTCTTCGTGATGCAAACTAGCACAAGCATGCAAACTAATGAAATTGTTGGGTTATTAATGATTTGGTGATTTTTGGGATTGAGTTGGGGTTACCTTCTCGGTATGGGTAATTTAACTTAGTAGTAAATAAAATGTATTCCTTTGTTGTAGGAAAACATTAGCTTTATGCAAAATTTAAACTTAGAGCCTCCACCAGCCAAATATGCATATAGAGATAGAAAATTCTCATTATTATTCTAGGGTGTGAATTTTCCAGTACATTCAATGTACTGACCTACATGGCTGCAACGTCTCATGTTGCAGGAATCTTACGACGAGTAAGTGATACGTTAGGGTTACGATGTCTACACTCAACTTTGCTGTTGGCGTTGTTGGGAACTCCACAACTTTGTTGTTACTTCCGCTATGGATTGAGGTAATAGTATTTACATTACTTTATACATGTGATTTACCTCTGTTATAAATCCTCGAGTACTGTGTGTGTCAGCATACCGATCCAGGGATGACACTTAAGCACAGAGACTTCGATCCATTCGGGTCGGATCGCTACACAATATTATACAACTTTTACATACTTTTGGCAACAATTTATATGATTTATTGGACTAACCTATTGGTTTAGTGCCTAGTGTCAGTTCCTGTTTGCTGCCTGTTTTTGTTTCATAGAATACCCATATCAAACGAAGTCCAAACGGTATAGAAATTTACGGCAAATTATTTTGGAATGTTTGTGATTTTTGGGAGGTGGAATCAATGCAAAAGGAGGCCCACAGCCACCACGAGACACCAGGGCGCGCCCCAGGGTCCAGGCGCGTGCTGGTGGGTTGTGCCCTCCTCGTAAGTCAGTTAGAGCTCTACTTCGGGCGCAAGGAAGCTTAGATCCGGAAAAAGATCGTGTTAAAATCTCAGCGCAATCGGAATTACGGATCTCCAGGAATATAAGAAATGGATTTTGGCCAGAAACGAGGAACGTAAAGCAGAAGAGAACAGAGGGATAGATCCAATCTAGGAGGGGCTCCTGCCCCTCCGCCGCCATGGCAACCATCGACCAGAGGGGAACTCTCCTCCCGTCTAGGGGGGAGGCCAAGGAAGAAGAAGAAGAAGAAGGAGGGGGCTCTCTCCCCCTCTCTTCCGGTGGCGCCGGAACGCCGCCGGGGCAATCATCGTGTGACAGCGATCTACTCCAACAACTCCGTCATCTTCACCAACATCTTCATCACCTTCCCCCATCTATCTATAGCGGTCCACTCTCCCGCAACCCGTTGTACCCTATACTTGAACATGGTGCTTTATGCTTCATACTATTATTCAATGATATGTTGCCATCCTATGATGCTTGAGTAGATTTTTGTTGTTCTATCGGTAATTGGTGAATTGCTATGGTTGGTTTAATTTGCTTGTGGTTATGTTGCTGTCCTTTGGTGCCCATCATATGAGCGCACGTGTGGATCACACCATAGGGTTAGTTGTATGTTGATAGGACTGTGCATTGGAGGGCAAGGGTGATAGGAGCTTCTTCCTAAACATAGAAATTGATACATACGGGATTGAAGGGGGACCAATATATATCTTAATGCTATGGTTGGGTTTACCTTAATGAACGTTAGTAGTTGCGGATGCTTGCCAATAGTTCCAATCATAAGTGCATAGAATTCCAAGTAAGGGACGACATACTAGTAGTGGCCTCTCCCACATAAAAACTTGCTATCGGTCTAGTAACATAGTCAATTGCTAAGGGACAATTCCGCAAAACCTACCACTATTAATCCACACTCGTTATACTAAGTAATTGTTTCTTTATCTAGAAAACACCTAACTTTTATTTTCACATTCTTTATTATCTTGCAAACCTATCCCTTCATACCTACAAAGTACTTCTAGTTTCATACTTGTTCTAGGTAAAGTAAACATTAAGTGTGCGTAGAGTTGTACCGGTGGTCGATAGAACTTGAGGGAATATTTGTTCTACCTTTAGCTCCTCGTTGGGTTCGACACTCTTATTTATCGAAAAAGGCTACAAACGGTCCCCTATACTTGTGGGTTATCAGGCAACCAGATGAAGGTGTGTGCGATATACGGCATACCATTCACCCGGATGAACTGTTTGTGATTAGGCAACACAATAGAAACGGTCGGGTAAATCAAGGTGTGTTTGCGATTGACGACATACAGTTCACTCGAATGAACTGTATACAATTAGGCAACACAACAGAAACGGGTCAGCCAGATCAAGGTGTCTGCGATTGACGGCATACACTTCACACGGATGAACTGTTTGCGATTAGCCACAACAAACAGAAACAACTAGATAGATCAAGGTGTGTGCGCTAGACGGGCACACATTCTAATTAAAATAAGCATGCGCGATGGTAATAACGAGCGCTCACGGTTGATGGAACAAGACGTGTGCTAACATCGCCTATTGCGGTGCACCCTATGGTGCAAACGCCAAGTACGCGGCTGAGAACGCGTGCCCACGTTACGCCATCCAGGAATAGTGACGCACTTTGAAACTAGAACCATCAATAAATTTTGAGCTTGTGTCCCATCACATTCCAAATTACTACCACGCTATATTTAATTGCAAACTTGTTCACACCGATCAAAACCTAAACGGTTTCCCACTTAGGAACATATTAGTACTCGGTTATAAATACTACCTACTCCAAGATGACTGCACAGTCCTCAACTCCTCATCCACAAAAACAAACAAATCTTTCATCGTTGTTCCCTTGCGTCTGCCATGGCCCGCATGAGTTCTGGGTTGGGAGATTACTACCAGGGAGAGGCGAGCATGGAAGCGGAAGCACGAGAGATGTCCCGCCTCACCGCAAAAGCAGTTGACATGTCCCGTTGCGCCGTCGTAGCAGCAGCACAGAGGTCCCGCCGCGCCACTGAAGCAGCACAGAGGTCCCGCCGCGCCGCTGATGCAGCAGACTGGTCCGGCCGCACCACAGAAGCAGCAGAGATGTCCTGTTGCGCCGCGAATGCAGCAGAGAGGTCCTCCAGCTCCATGGCGGCCTGGGAAAATGTCTCGCGGGCAGGCAAGGACTCTCATAGGCGCGTGGGTGCTATGCTCGATGACCTGATGGATCGGATCTCCGGCTGGATGAAGCTGCGGGACGAGATGAATGTCTCATTTGAAAATGCTACCGCCGTCATCTGGGGACTAGGGGAGGACAAGGCAAAGCTCCACACCGAGCGCGACCTGCTGAGGGCGAAGATCACCGGAAGGACAAAGCAGCAGGAGGAGACCACTGCCTTGTTGAAGAGGACGGGCGTCATCGTCAAGAAACTTATGGACGAGAATTCCATGCTCCGCATCGAGCATGAAAGGCTGGTGGCGGAATCTGTGGATGCTCTCAAGCAGCGTATTGAGGAGGTGAAAGAGTTTATCGCTGCTTGCCCGAGAACTAGTCTCCGCGGCCTGCAGCAATGCATCAAGAAAGTAGAGATCAGCGAGCCAGATCATTGTCTGCGTCTTCCTTCTTCTTTTGCCCTTGTGTATTTTGGGCGTTGTCGCATGTGGCATTTTTTGTTATCTTCCTAAATATATAAGACAATTATTATCCACTATCATCGTCCTTATATATTCATATCAGTCTTGCTATAAGTCGCTGTCAATGTTATATATGTCCGTCGGATCTAACATCAATATCCGTGCAAAATTTTCTTTTCACATTTTCTTTTTTCTTCTTAAATCTCAGTCGAGTGAGACATAGCCACGCCATAAAATAGGGGCTCGGGCACCATTAATGGAGATGTTGGGAGAGAGGTGGGCGGCGGATGGAGGTCAAAGGGCTCTCCTCCCAATAAGCACGCGCAGGGGTCTGATCGCAAGCCTCCCGTACTCAAATAGCTACCCCGCACGGTGCCTCCTAGCCAATAAAAAAGGGGGAGCGTGGCAGCACGTAAATGGTAAGTAGAATGCCCACGATTTCAATAATACTTGTGTTTCTGATTGAACGTGACAACACTTGTTCCAAAATGACTTTGTTGGTTGTTAATGTGTGTGCCTTTGCAAATCGGGCAAAAAACTTACCACAACATGTTGGTGCCATGTCATGACACCATGCCAAGTTTCATGATTTTCAGGCGAGTTTTGGATTTATAGGAATTTAAAAACCAAGTTTCTCGATGTTTTCGGCCGAGCCACGACTTCCAGATGTTTGAATTCCATTTCCATTTCTTGCATGGGATCTATAAATTCACCCAAGTACACATAAATGATTTTTCTACCAACTTTGGTGCACTTGAGCATGCACTTGTACTTCAAATTTGAATTATGCACATTTAATGCCTAGAAACTCAATTAATGTACAAAAAGACCAAACGAACCCGGAATAATTCCAAAATTTAGCACGAAACTCATATTGGTCTATGTTTCCTCTTTAAAAAAATCAAGACGGGAAAAGGTAGCCTATGTCGTTTCGCAGACTAAGGTGACACGTTCCCTCCCAGAACCACGAGCCTTCTTGAGAGAAGCTCCGCTTTGCAAGAAGCTTATACCAAAGCTTGTCCCAATTCGGCCAAAAATAATTGCCACAGCATGTTGGTGCCATGTCATGACACCATGCCAAGTTTCATGATTTTCATGCGTGTTTTGGATTTATAGGAATTTACAGACATGGCCGAGACACTTCTCTGGTCAATAACCAATAGCGGAACCTGGATGCCCATATTGGCTCCTACATATTCTACGAAGATCTTTATCGGTCGAACCTTATGACAACATACGTAATTCCCTTTGTCATCGGTATGTTACTTGCCCGATATTCGATTGTCGGTATCATCATACCTAGTTCAATCTCGTTACCGTCTAGTCTCTTTACTCGTTCCGTAGTGCATCATCCCGTAACTAACTCATTAGTCACATTGCTTGCAAGGCTTATAGTGATGTGCATTACCGAGAGGGCCCAGAGATACCTCTTCGATACTCAGACTGACAAATCCTAATCTTGATCTATGCCAACCCAACAAACACCTTTGGAGACACCTGTAGAGCATCTTTATAATCACCCAGTTACGTTGTGACGTTTGATAGCACACAAGGTGTTCCTCCGGTATTTGGGAGTTGCATAATCTCATAGTCAGAGGAATATGTATAAGTCATGAAGAAAGTAATAGCAATAAAACTTAACGATCATTACGCTAAGCTAACGGATGGGTTTTTTCCATCACATCATTCTCTAATGATGTGATCCCATTCATCAAATGACAACACATGTCTATGGTTAGGAAACTTAACCATCTTTGATTAATGAGCCAGTGAAGTAGAGGCATACTAGGGACACTCTGTTTTGTCTATGTATTCACACATGTACTAAGTTTCCGGTTAATAAAATTCTAGCATGAATAATAAAAATTTATCATGATATAAGGAAATATAAATAACAACTTTATTATTTCCTCTAGGGCATATTTCCTTCAGTCTCCCACTTGCACTAGAGTCAATAATCTAGTTCATATCGCCATGTGATTCAAACACCAATAGTTCACATCACCATGTGATTAACACCCATAGTTCACATCGCCATTTGAACAACACCCAAAGGGTTTACTAGAGTCAATAATCTAGTTCACATCGCCATGTGATTAACACCCAAAGAGTACTAAGGTGTGATCATGTTTTGCTTGTGAGAGAAGTTTAGTCAACGGGTTTGCCACAGTCAGATCCGTATGTAATTTGCAAATTTCTATGTCTACAATGCTCTGCATGGAGCTACTCTAGCTAATTGCTCCCACTTTCAATATGTATCCAGATTGAGACTCAGAATCATCCAGATCGGTGTTAAAGCTTGCATCGACGTAACTCTTTACGATGAACTCTTTATCACCTCCATAACCGAGAAATATTTCCTTAGCCCTCTAAGGATAATTTTGACCGGTGTCAAGTGATCTACTCCTGGATCACTATTGTACCCCTTTTCCAAACTCATGGCAAGGTACACAATAGATCTGGTATACAGCATGGCATACTTTATAGAACCTATGGTTGAGGCATAGGGAATGACTTTCATTCTCTCTCAATCTTCTTCCGTGGTCGGGTTTTGAGTCTTACTCAACTTCATACCTTATAACTCAGGCAAGAGCTCCTTCTTTGACTGATCCATTTTGAACTCCTTCAAAATCTTATCAAGGTATGTACTCATCGAAAGTCTTATCAAGCGTCTTGATCTATCTCTATAGATCTTGATGCTCAATATGTAAGTAGCTTCACCGAGGTCTTTCATTGAAAAATTCTTATTCAAGTATCCTTTTATGCTATCTAGAAATTATATATCATTTCCAATCTGCAATATGTCATCCACATATAATATTAGAAATGCTACAGAGCTCCCACTCACTTTCTTGTAAATACAGGCTTCTCCAAAAGTCTGTATAAAACCATGTGCTTTGATCAACTTATCAAAGCGTATATTTCAACTCTGAGATGCTTGCACCAGTCCATAGATGGATCGCTGGAGTTTGCACACTTTGTTAGCACCTTTAGGATCGACAAAACCTTTTGGTTGCATCATATACAACTCTTCTTTAAGAAATCCATTAAGGAATACAGTTTTGACATCCATTTGCCAGATTTCATAAAATGCAGCAATTGCTAACATGATTCACACAGACTTAAGCATCGCTATGAGTGAGAAAATCTCATCGTAGTCAACACCTTGAACTTGTCGAAAACCTTTTGCGACAAGTCAAGCTTTGTATATAGTAACACTACCATCGGCATTCCTCTTCCTCTTGAAGATCCATTTATTCTCAATGGCTTGCCCATCATTGGGCAAGTCCACCAAAGTCCATACTTTGTTCTCATACATGGATCCTATCTTTGTTTTCATGGCCTCAAGCCATTTTGCGGAATCTGGGCTCATCATCACTTCCTCATAGTTCGTAGGTTCGTCATGGTCTAGTAATATGACTTCCAGAACAGGATTACCGTACCACTATGGTGCGGACTGTACTCTGATTGACCTACAAGGTTCGATAGTAACTTGATCTGAAGTTTCATGATCATCATCATTAACTTCCTCACTAATTGGTGTAGGCATCACTGGAACTGATTTCTGTGAAGAACCATTTTCCAATTAGAGAGAAGGTACAACTACCTCATCAAGTTCTACTTTCCTCCTACTCACTTCTTTCGAAAGAAACTCATTTTCTAGAAAGGATCCATTCTTAGCAACAAATGTCTTGCCTTAGGATCTGTGATAGAAGGTGTACCCAACAGTTTCTTTTGGGTATCCTATGAAGACGCACTTCTCCGGTTTGGGTTCGAGCTTATCAGGTTGAAGTTTTTTCACATAAGCATCACAGCCCCAAATTTTAAGAAACGACAGCTTAGGTTTCTTGCCAAACCATAGTTCATACGGTGTCGACTCAACGGATTTAGATGGTGCCCTATTTAACGTGAATGCAGCTGTCTCTAATGCATAATCCCAAAATGATCGTGGTAAATAGGTAAGAGACATCATAGATCGTACCATATCTAATAAAGTATGGTTATGACGTTCGGACACACCATTACGTTGTGGTGTTTCAGGTGGCGTAAGTTGTGAAACTATTCTACATTGTTTTAAATGAAGGCCAAACTCGTAACTCAAATATTCGCCTCTGCGATCAGATCGTAGAAACTTTATTTTCTTGTTACGATGATTTTCTACTTCACTCTGAAATTCTTTGAACTTTTCAAATGTTTCAGACTTATGTTTCATTAAGTAGATATACCCATATCTGCTCAAATCGTCTGTGAAGATTAGAAAATAACGATACCTGCCGCGAGCCTCAACACTCATCGGACCGCATACATCGGTATGTATTATTTCCAATAAGTCAGTGGCTTGCTCCATTATTCCAGAGAACGAAGTCTTAGTCATCTTGCCCATGAGGCATGGTTCGCAAGCATCAAATGATTCATAATCAAGTGATTCAAAAGGTCCATCCGCATGGAGTTTCTTCATGCGCTTTATACCAATATGACTTAAACGGCAGTGCCACAAATATGTTGCACTATCATTATCAACTTTGCATCTTTTGGCATCATTATTATGAATATGTGTATCACCATGATCGAGATTCAATAAACCATTTATATTGAGTGTATGATCATAGAAGGTTTTATTCATGTAAATAGAACAACAATTATTCTTTGACTTAAATGAATAACTGTATTGCAATAAACATGATCCAATCATATTCATGCTCAACGCAAACATCAAATACATTTATTTTAGGTTCAACACTAATCCCGAAGGTGAAGGGAGTGTGCGATGGTGATCTTATCAACCTTGGAATCACTTCCAACACACATCGTCACCTCGCCCTTAACTAGTCTCTGTTTATTTTGCAACTCCTGTTTCGATTACTACTCTTAGCAACTGAACCAGTATCAAATACCGAGGGGTTGCTATAAACACTAGTAAAGTACACATCAATAACATGTATATCAAATATACCTTTGTTCACTGCGCCATCCTTCTTATCGGCCAAGTATCTAGGGCAGTTCCACTTCTAGTGACCATTTCCTTTGCAGTTGAAGCACTCAGTTTCAGGCTTAGGTCTAGCTTTGGGTTTCTTCACGGGAGTGCCAACTTGCTTGCCATTCTTTCTTGAAGTTCCCTTTCTTTCCCTTTGCCCCTTTTCTTGAAACTAGTGGTTTTGTTAACCATCAACACTTGATGCTTTTTATTGATTTCTACCTTCGCCGATTTTAGCATAGCAAAGAGCTCGGGAATCGTTTTTGTCATCCCTTGCATATTATAGTTTATCAGGAAGTTCCAGTAACTTCGTGATAGTGACTAGAGAATTATGTCAATCACTATCTTATCTCGAAGATTAAGTCTCACTTGATTCAAGCGATTGTAGTACTCAGACATTCTCAGCACATGCTCACTGGTTGAGCTATTCTCCTCCATCTTGTAGGCAAAGTTTTTTGTCAGAGGTCTCATACCTCTTAACTCGGGCATGAGTCTGAAATACCAATTTCAAATCTTGGAACATCTCATATGCTCCATGTAGTTCAAAACATTTTTGAAGTCTCGCTTCTAAGCCGTAAAGCATGGTGCACTAAACTATCAAGTAGTCATCATACCGAGCTTGTCAAACATTCATAACGTCTGCATCTGCTCCTGCAATAGTTCTGTCACCTAGCGGTGCATCAAGGACATAATTCTTTTGTGCAGCAATGAGGATAATCCTCAGATCACGGACCTAGTCCGCATCATTGCTACCATCATCTTTCAACTTAGTTTTCTCTAGGAACAAATCATAAATAAAACGGGGAAGCTATACGCGAGCTATTGATCTACAACATAGATATGCAAATACTATCAGGACTAAGTTCATGATAAATTGAAGTTCAATTAATCATATTACTTAAGAACTCCAACTTAGATAGACATCCCTCGAGTCATCTAAATGATCACGTGATCCATATCAACTAAACCATGTCCGATCATCATGTGAGATGGAGTAGTTTTCAATGGTGAGCATCTCTATGTTGATCATATCTACTATATGATTCAGGTTCGACCTTTCGGTCTCAGTGTTCCGAGGCCATATCTGCATATGCTAGGCTTGTCAAGTTTAACCCGAGTATTCTGCATGTGCAAAACTGGCTTGCACCCGTTGTATGTGAACATAGAGCTTATCGCACCCGATCATCACGTGGTGTCTCAAGCACGACGAACTGTCGCAACAGTGCATACTCAGGGAGAACACTTATACCTTGAAATTTAGTGAGGGATCACCTTATAATGCTGCCATCGTACTAAGCAAAATAAGATGCATAAAGGATAAACATCACATCCAATCAAAATATGTGACATGATATGGCCATCATCATCTTGTGCCTTTGATCTCCATCTCCAAAGCACCGTCATGATCTCCATCGTCACCGGCTTGACACCTTGATCTCCATCGTAGCGTCATTGTCATCTCACCAACTATTGCTTCTACGACTATCGCTACCGCTTAGTGATAAAGTAAAGCAATTACATGGCGATTGCATTTCATACAATAAAGCGACAACCATAAGGTTCCTGCCAGTTGCCGATAACTTTTACAAAACATGATCATCTCATACAACAATTTATATCTCATCACGTCTTGACCATATCACATCACAACATGCCCTGCAAAAACAAGTTAGACGTCCTCTACTTTGTTGTTGCAAGTTTTATGTGTCTGCTACGGGCTTCTAGCAAAAACCATTCTTACCTACGCATCAAATCCACAACGATATTTGTCGGGGGAATGACACCTATGGGATCACTGGGATCCCTTCTACGGTTGGCGGGCGCAGGGTTGTGCAAAGAGCGGGTCTGACGGTCGGCACAAGGATCGTTTACCCAGGTTCGGGCCGCGAGGATGCGTAATACCCTAGTCCTGCTTTGGTGTATGTATTTGAGTGTTCTTGAGTTCTTGAGCAAGCTACGGTGCGAGCGTTGCCCAAAAGATCCGAATCCCTCTCCTCGACGCCGCGGGCCTCCTTTTATAGACAAAAGGGGTTGCCACAGTGGCACATAGGATGTGGAAAGGTGTATAGTACGCAAGCTTATCGCTTGTCATTATGGGACAAGACGCATTAAATGCGCTCCCTTAGGTGTCCCGTTGCTTTATCGGGGATGGTAACGAGGCCCGTCCCGTCCGTTGCCGCTCCGCCTTGCTCCGACACGCGTCCAGGCCAACGATGCATGCAGCGCCATGTAGGCTGGCAGGCTGCTGAGATGGCGCGGTGGTAGGGTCTTCACGAAGATCTGCATGCCACCACGCAGGTGCTTGTTGAGCTGGACTGGAAGCCGCACGTTGCCACGCAGGTGCCTGCCCAGCTAGTTGGGCTCGCAGCCATATGGGAATGGTGGTGGAGTCTTGGCGGACGCTGGCTTGGTTGTGGCCTTGCAGGTGTCTTCGGCAAGGGCCTTGCCGGGGGTCTCGTGGATTTCCTCGGCTAGGATCCCGCCGAGGATCATCGTCTTCTGGTCCTTATCTGATCTTGTATGCTTCTGATCTTCACAAAGATCTGCATGCCACCACGGAGGTGCCTCCCGATCCTTGGTCTCAATGTGGTTGATGGCATTGGAACCCTCGGGCTCAAGGCTGGCTCACTCTGCTGGCGTCGGGCAAGCTGCCCCGGCAAGGATCTTGCCGGGGCTGCGGAGGCTGCCCCGGCAAGGGCCTTGCCGGGGGAGTCCACCTCGCTCTCTTGCTCTTCTTGCTCTCTGGTCTTGGCGTCGCTTTGGTCGCCTTGTGCCTCTGGCTTCCCTCCTCTGCCCTACTTAGTGTGGCCGTGGGCGTGGCTCCGACTGCCCGTGCACAAGTAAAGGGGTCAAAAGGAGTGCCCCTACTTTTGTACACCGACAGGAGCCCCCGGGCCTGGGCCACACATAAGCGCAACGCGTTGTTGGGCCAGGCCCACAACGGTGCGTGGGCAGGCGGGGTGGGATTTTACCACAGTAATTCCTTCGCTCGCTTGCGCTTCCCCACGACCCGCGTTGAGTGCGCATCATGGAGGGTCGTGCATGACGTGGGGGGCATACGTGGGGCGGCCGCTGCCCTCATGCATCACATCGCAGTAAATGGGAAAGAGGCGGCCCGCGCCTTCCCCGAAAAAAGGAATAACCGCAGGCGCACTGCTCATTTACCCCCTGTACCTTCTCCAATCTCGGAACCGCCGTCCCCTCCATCTTCCTTCTCAAGCTCTCGCTTTCGCTTGCTGCCGCCGTGTCTTTGCTGTTCTTCATCCCTCGCCTCTCGCAGCCGCCATGGCACCCAAAACCAGCAAAGGCAAGGGAGTGGCCAAGGACGCCGGGGGGAAGGAGCCACCGGAGAGTGAGTTGGCGGCACGGCGGACGCAGCTCGCCTACTTTCCCTCGACGGTCGACGCAGTCCACCTCTGGGACTACTTCAAGCCCCTGTGGGGGTGCAAGACGGGGGGAGAGACGACAGGGCATCCGGCCACGCGTATCATCCATGCTGATTTCACCGAGGCCGGCCCAAATCGGTACCCATTCTTCGTCGATTACTTTTCCTGCAGCCTCTGCCCCCCTTTCTACGATTTCTTCAATGACATCATGCACACATACGACTTCCACCTTCTGGATTTCACCCAGAATGCCTTGGCATGCATGGCTCTTTTCGCCCATCTCTGCGAGGGCTTCGCCGGAGTGCACCCCAACCTGGCGCTCTTCCGCCACTACTTCTTCCCTCGCATCCAAAAGGGAGGTGCCATCTCCGGCTGTGTCGCCTGGATCCCAAGGACCCAGGGGAAAGGGACATATCCGGAGGGTGCCCAGAAGGAGAGGTGGGAGGAGTGGCGGGGCCGTTGGTGCTGGATTGAGGAGGAGGATTCGCAGGAATTTTGCTGGGTTCGCCAGGCGCCGCCGGTCCGTAGAGATGACTGGAGCAACGTCGACGCTGATGATGGGAAGCTCACAGTCGCCACCACCAGGATCCATCGCCTCATCGTTGCCGGGCTCACCCTGGAGATGATTGGGGCGGACTTCATCCGCCGTCAATCGCTCCTCTGCACAACAAGGGGAGGTCGCCCTGGCTTTTCAGGAATGCGGCTGACATCATGAGGCTTCGCCCCGGTTTGAACCACAACTTCACGGTGATGGGGCACGCCCACTTCTGCCAGCGGCTCTTTCAGCTCGACGTGAATCGCTACGGCAAGGTCAAGAGGGCCGACAAGGCTTCGAAGGCCGGCACGGTCGCCAAGGGGCCCTTGTTTGGGATGCCGGCGGGGGTTGGTCCCGCTGAGCAATAACTCACGCCAAAGCGACATCATCGCCATGATGCCAGACTTCAACGCGCACGGCCTCGTCCCAAATTGGGCTGAGCCGTCGGCGGATCAGGTGCAGGAGTTCTTCGATTCCTTGGCGGAGAGGTACATTCGCAACGAGCCGCTGCTCGTCCAGGACACCACTCAGGCAGAACTGGACTACATTGCCGCCAGGGTGGCGGAGGCGGAGCTCGCCAAGGATGCCGGCAGCGCTGGCGGCATGGAGGACGAGGCGGCGGCCGCCACGGAGGAGAGGGAGCTCGCCTAGTGGGCGGAATCCGCTGGGGAGCCCAGCAGCGTCGGCACTGGGGCCCCTCTCATTGAAGATGTGGTCGACGAGTCGTCGGAGGAAGAGGTCGAGACTGTCGACCCTCTGGCCACGGGGAGAGGGCCAGTCCTGCGGTGGGCCAGCTCTGGCGAGCCCGTCCGGCCCGGCAGGGCCGCGCAGCCATAGCAAACCCAGGAGGCATCCGTGCGCCAGACGAGGGCCGCGGCGGTGAAGAAAGTGGTGAAGGCGGCGGTGGCGAAGAAGAAGGCAACTGCCTCTTCTTCGTCCAAGCGTCCTCGGACTCCATCTGCTTCCCCTCCTCCCGCAGATGACGACATAGAGGTCGTCTTTGATTTTGGGTCTCTCAGCCCAAGGAGGAAGAGGAAAACAGAAGAAGAGGAAGAGGAGAATGAGTAAGCATCTTGCCCTTCATCCTTCCCGACCCTATGGATTGTTTCGTTTTTCTTAACTTGGTTTTATCTTCGCAGGGATAGGGAGACGCTGGCCCAGAGGGTGGCAAAGAGAGCCAGGGCCTCTTCGGGCGGCCAGCCCTTAGTGGGCACCTCAAGCACGCTGCTGGTGGTGGAGAGCAGCCCGGAGAACAGCCCCAGGCGTAGCCACCGCTTCAGCTCCTAGCTTAAGTCTACCACTCACTCCTTCATTGATGAGCCTTGGGGTGTGATTCTTTGATGTTGATCTTGCCGGGTTTCGTAGGAGAAGAGCGGCAGCAGGAGGAGCCGCCGAGGGCCACCCCCAACATGCCGCACCCCTCGACCACGCCGCCTCGAGGGGCGTCCCCGGCAAGGGCATCCACCACCGTGCCCACGCTGCCCATGGAGGAGGAGGAGACGAACTTGCGTGCCGATGGTTCCGCCCCGGCAACGAACGCTGGCAGGGAGGACGCCACTTCTTCCCAGCCTGGTGCGGGTAAGTTATTTACTTTCTGTTCCTGCTCTTGTTCCTTCTTTTTGAATCTTGGCCTTGGCTCCGCCTTATCCCCTTCTTGGTATCCAGATCCTCCCTCGGTGGACCCGGAGGACGTAGACGCCGTCATTGAAGAGGTCGCCAAGGACGCCGCGGCCGAGGCCGACAAGATCGCCGTCGAGGAGGCCACCAAGGGCGCTGTCGAGGACGCCGCCAAGGGGTCTGCCAGGGACTCGGGCAGGGCTGCTGCCGAGGAGGCCGGCAAGGGGCCTGCCAGGGAGGCCGGCAAGGCCGCTGCCGAGGAGGGGGTGGTTGACGACCAACCTTCCTCCTCCGCTGCCTCTGACTCAGGCAGGTATCTGAAGGTGAGCGACGACCTGTTCGTCCACCTCCCAGGGACAGCGAGCACCGGGGCGCCCACCTAGGGGGAGGTGTTTGATGATGAGGTGCTCGCCACCGCCGGGCTCGAGGTTGTCGACGAACTGAGCGCCGGTGGCGGCGGTTCCCAAGAAGAGTGGCTCCTCCAGGCCATGAGCGCCAATTTCCAGAAGCTTCAGGCGCTTCACCGTGCCCGCCTGGACAAGGCCAAGTCTAGGATGGTGGTGGTGGACAAGGCGGAGGCGGACCTCAAGGAGCGCGTCGCCGAGGTGCAAGCTTGGTTCCGCCAGGCCCACAAAGACCTGAAGGCCGCCCAGGATGTGCTGGCCGAGCGCCAGCTAGAGATCGTCATGAAGCAGGCCGACATCGAGAAGGACCAGGACGAGGCGAAGGCACAGGCCACCAAGGATGAGGCCGCCCGACACCAGCACCAGGCCGAACTGAACTCCCAGGAGGAGGATCTCGCTGCCCGTGAGGAGAAGCTTGCTGCCACACTCCGCGGCAAGGACGAGGAGGTGGAGAAGCTCGTCTTGCAGCGGACCCAGTAGCTGGAGCAGAAACACAAGGAAGCGCTCGATGCTGAAGCTCTGGCCCATGCCGGCAAGGTGAAAGAGCTGGAGACGGAGCAGGACGGGCTGAAGGATCAGGCCCTAAAGTTGGCCAAGGAGAAGGACACGCTCAACGGTGCTCCGGTGGAGGCGCAGGGCACAGTCCTCGGCAAGGCTGAGCAGCTCTCCAAGGCCAACGACTCCATCAAAGACCTGAAGCAGAAACTGGAGGGTCTCGAGGGGACGCTGTCGGAGGTCAGGGCTCAGGAGGGGACCCTGACCAAGAATCTGGAGAAGGAGAGACTGCTGCGGAAGAACAAGACCGCCAACCACAAGGATTTCATGGAAGGCGAGAAACTCTAGGTCAGCCGCCTCGCCGACGTCACCGGCAGGATCACCACGTAGCTGGCTACCGTGGGGATGCCGCATGTGAGGTACGTCCCGGAGCTGAACGTGAGTCCCAACGCCAAGCTGACGTTGTTCTTCGAGGGTGTTCTTGGAGCCCTGGAGTTGTTCCGCTCCAACAGGGCGGCCTCTCTGGCCGACGAGGCCCGGAAGCTTTGCCGGGGCGCCATGACCAAGGTCCTCACCAAGGTGGCATTCTGGAACCCTGACCTCGACTTCGACGCCACGCTGGAGAGCTTGCCGGAGCGTGTGGACCTCGCGACGTTCGAGGAGCGTATCAAGCCCATCATCAGCCACGCCGGCGGAATCCAGAGGGTGGAGGGCTAGCGCCAGGATTAGGCGCCCCGTTGCTTATCGCCGCTGCAGGTTCATGACCAAGACAATTTCTATCTTTAGTTAGAACTGCAGCAACAACTGATGTAATATAACTTTGCGGTACTTTTAATATCATGCATGCTATCTTCCCGTTAGATCTTTCTCCGTACGTCCATACCCTACGCTTGTTGGGATAAGGCTGCCGGCGCGTAAGCCCATACCGTGGTGCTTTAAGGACGGATCCTTAGCACCCTGTCGGAAGGGCGCTTGCTGCCGGGCGAGCCACCTTGCCGCCACCAGCGCGATCGCTTGAACTATCGAGCAGACTCGAGGCAGGACAAGAGCGCAGCTGGGAACGGGTAGGCCACCTTGCCGCCGCCAGCGCGGCCGCATGAACTGTCGAGTGGGCTCGAGACAGAAACAAAGGCGTTGCCAACAGCGGAAGGGTCCCATCGCGTGCAGGTTTCCCGTACAAAGAATGAGATCTCTCGGGGAGAACAACCTTATATAAGTGAAAATAAACGAGATTTCACATGACTTAGCTTTTCTGTCGTAGCGTGGACGTTCACCGCATCTGCGAGCGACGCAGCCCGTTTGGTCATCTTCTTCCTTGGAGTGATGACCACAATGAAGCCGCTGCTCCAACCAGACCAGATTTCCACAACCGCCGTCCCCCTACCTGGCGCGCCAACGATGTCAGGGGAACGACACCTATGGGATCACTGGGATCCCTTCTATGGTTGGCGGGCACGGAGTTGTGCAAAGAGCGGGTCTAGCGGTCAGCACAAGGATCGTTTACCCAGGTTCGGGCCGCGAGGATGCGTAATACCCTAGTCCTGCTTTGGTGTATGTATTTCAGTGTTCTTGAGTTCTTGAGCTAGCTACGGTGCGAGCGTTGCCCAAAAGATCCGAATCCTTCTCTTGGACGCCTCGGGCCTCCTTTTATAGACAAAAGGGGTTGCCACAGTGGCACACAGGAGGTGGAAAGGTGTATAGTATGCAAGCTTATCGCTTGTCATTATGGGACAAGACGCATTAAATGTGCTCCCTTAGGTGTCCCGTTGCTTTATCGGGGATGGTAACGAGGCCCGTCCCGTCCGTTGCCGCTCCGCCTTGCTCCAACACGCGTCCAGGCCAACAATGCATGCAGCGCCATGTAGGCTTGCAGGCTGCTGAGATGGCGCGGAGGTAGGGTCTTCACGAAGATCTGCATGCCACCACGCAGGTGCTTGTTGAGCTGGTCTGGAAGCCGCACGTTGCCACGCAGGTGCCTGCCCAGCTGGTTGGGCTGGCGGCCGTATGGGAACGGTGGTGGAGTCTTGGTGGACGCGGGCCTGGTTGTGGCCTTGCAGATGTCTTCGGCAAGGGCCTTGCCGGGGCCCCGGCAAGGGCCTTGCCGCGGCATTGCGGTCGTCCCCGGCAAGAGGTTGTGGCCTTGCAGATGTCTTCGGCAAGGGCCTTGCCGGGGCCCCGGCAAGGGCCTTGCCGCGGCATTGCGGTCGTCCCCGGCAAGGATCTTGCCGGGGGTCTCGTGGATTTCCTCGGCTAGGATCCCGCCGAGGATCGTCCTCTTCTGGTCCTTATCTGATCTTGTATGCTTCTGATCTTCACAAAGATCTGCATGCCACCACGGAGGTGCCTCCCGAGCCTTGGTCTCAATGTGGTTGATGGCGTTGGAACCCTCGGGCTCAAGGGTGGCTCGCTCTGCTGGCGTCGGGCAAGCTGCCCCGGCAAGGATCTTGCCGGGGCTGCGGAGGCTGCCCCGGCAAGGGCCTTGCCGGGGGAGTCCACCTCGCTCTCTTGCTCTTCTTGGTCTCTGGTCTTGGCGTGCCTTTGGTCGCCTTGTGCCTCCGGCTTCCCTCCTCTGCCCTACTAAGTGTGGCCGTGGGCGCGGCTCCGACTGCCCGTGCACAAGTAAAGGGGTCAAAAGGAGTGCCCCTACTTTTGTACACCGACAATATTTCGTCAAGTTTGATGTTTTAACCTTCGGGCCCCGGGACTTCTGTCGTGGAATTGTCACGGCAGATGTCCTTAGTGTCAAGACTTAGTCGCGAGGCCAACGCATCTATGTGGTAGCTTGAGAGGGGTTGAGCGGAATCGAGAGACGCAACATAAGACAAGGATTTAGACAGCTTCGGGCCCCGGGAAAAATCATCCGGTAACAACCCTACATGCTGTTTGAGGCTAGGTCTCATTATGATCACGGGAGAGTCGCCGGGAACCGGCTCTCGGTGTTTAGCCCTAGAGATTGTTTCTTGTCTTGTCTCCTGTCCCTCTTTGGGGAGCCCTGCCCCTCCTTATATAAGTTAGAGAGGCGGGTTACATGCGGAGTCCTAGTAGGACTAAGACTAGTCTAGCTTTTCTTACAAGTTGAATACAAGTCCGGGTCTTGCTTCCTTGGTAGGAGAATATTCCTTATGCCTTTCCTCATAAACCGGCCCACCATAACATGAGCCGGCCTTCTGGGCCTTGGGCCTACTCTTCTGTCTGACCCGCCGTCGGGGCCATCATTAAGTCGCCAGGCTCATGAGTCGCCAATCCTCCGTCGGGTTACGATGAAGCGCCAAATCCGGCCGGGTCATACTCCCGGCCGGGTCATACCGCGGGGTATATCCCCGACATTAGCCCCCAGTTTAATTTGGATTCATCCATGTTAAACTGATCCTGTAAAATAAACACAAGAACAAACTTGATAGGTTGTGCTCCGGGTTAAATATTTTCCTGAACCGGCACCTGATCATCTTTAAGTCCTTGTCATTTTCCTCCTGGATGCATACTCAAGATCTTATAGCAAATCTCTTTAAACAAATATGTCCAAACCTTGCCAATGCAAAAAATCCAGGCACTTCTTCTAAAAAATCTGGGTCAATAGGCCAGCTTCATAACTAATTTGCTGACATTGGCTCTCGTAGAGAAATATTATAAGAAATGATCCATTTGAGTCAGCCTTCAAAGCTCTGACTTGACAAAAATATTGGTCTTGGAATATTCAACTGATATTCAGCCGGCTTAAAGATGTAGATCTTACCGATTTATGATTGCCAGAATTGTCGGGTTATAAATAAATGATGCCGGGTCATGATTGCTGCAGACACAGGGTTAATCTGGTCTACTCCAAACTGAGAATTTGAAGATTTTTTCTCCCTTATATGCATATCACCTGTAGCCCCCAAGTGCCGGGTTGTCATGCTTGCAGCAACCTGGGACTTGTAATTGCCTTATGCTCATGAAACTTCAACCAGTGTAGCCCCCAAGGGTCGAGTCATTATGCAATAATGAGCAGGGACTTTGTAGATATAACTATGTAAACTTGAACAGCAATGTGTAGCCCCCAAGGGCCGGCTTAGTAAGATAATACTGAGCTGGGACTTTGTATATAATTTATTGATAATAACATCATATAATACAATCTCCACCATGGGGCTTGAGCCCACGTCCACAAGGTTAAGAGCTTTGTACTCTACCAACTGAATAGTGTACAGTTCAATATAATGGATTAATGCTTGTGTACCTTGAACTTTTGACAGGACCAATTGGTAGCCCCCAAGGGCCGGCTCATTTAGAATGTGATGAGTCGGGTCTTCAATAAGTTGAGCAAAAAATAACTTTGCATTAGCCCCCAAGTGCCATGGTACATGCTGGCAGTGACATGGGACTTGCATATTCGATGTAATATCAAATTGAATAATGTAGCCCCCAAGTGCCGGGTCGTAAGCCTGCAGCGACTCGGGACTATTCCTTCCATTGTAGAATAAATCATATACATTGATAAAATAATAGCCATTGCGCCACAGCGACTTTGAATACCTCATCTATTGATAATTAACTCCGGAGTTTAAATACCCGGCGGCTCTTGGCTAATGGCGATTTAATACGCCTCCATTGTAAGCCAGAATTTGTACAACCCGGCGGCATATAGCCTTTGAGAAAATCAAGAATTGATAACCCTTTTGAGACACCAATTTCCATCTTTGATGATGGGCTTGAATTTAATCATTTATGTAAGTCATAGCTCTGTAAATCCTGCAGAGTTTAAACAACATATGCCCTGGCGACTTAACGTCAAAAACCAGGGCGGGTAACCACCCAAATGTAGTCTTATCCTGCACATAATTAGATCACAAGATCCCTTGGCGGTTTACCGCAGGGCGGGTCATAATATATCACATATAACCATTGATGTGTAACAAGGAGTCACAGATAAGCCTGTTATGAATCATAACTTTGAAACATAACTATAATAATAATATTATACCTATGATATTGAATTTTCACTGCCGATTTATGTGACCTGTGCAGTAAGAGTGATAACCCAATCTTTAGAAATCAAGACTTCCAA
This sequence comes from Aegilops tauschii subsp. strangulata, assembly GCF_002575655.3. Lineage (NCBI taxonomy): Eukaryota > Viridiplantae > Streptophyta > Magnoliopsida > Poales > Poaceae > Aegilops > Aegilops tauschii. The sequence goes on along the minus strand of NC_053035.3, from coordinate 201,397,098 downwards.
ATGTTTATGATTGTCATATGATGGCAACTTATCATCCAAAGTCAAACCGGGTTAAATAGCAACCACTCATATACACTTTAGATATGATCAAAAGAGCTTCAAATAAAATCCAAAAATTGTTTGCAAAAAAGAGACTTCAAAAAATTTGAGGCTTCTGATTCGAATACGATCAGAAAACCATCCCAAAGGGGTTAAGCTAAGATTCAAATACGATCATATAGCCCCCAGTGGCTTAGGCGTCGCCGATCAAGAGGGTACCGACAGCTATGTTCTCTTTGGTTCGAATACGACCTATGTTTGAACAGGAAGGCCCCAAATGACCTTGAGAATTGTTTAACGACGCTGATTCGAATACGATCCACGTCGGTTCCCAAAAGGGGTTGAGCTATGATTCAAATACGATCAAGAAGCCCCCTAGTGAGCTCGGCAGTGTGCCGATCAAGAGGGTACCGACAGCTATGTTCTCTTTGGTTCGAATACGACCTATGTTTGAACAGGAAGCCCCCTAGTGATCATGAGAATATTTAACGACTCTGTTCAAATACGATCAGGGTCACACCCAAAGGGTTAAGCTAAATTCGAATACGATCAGCTCCCAATGGTCATTAAAGCAGAGTATCTATATTTGAGTTGTGCTTTGTACCAGACTCTCTTTGGTCCCTTTAATTTTTCCTGAGAACTCGAACTTTGCGAGAGACAACTTCTTTTTGAATCGGAAATTTGTAAACCGGATATTGAGAGCTTCAAAGCTTTGTAAGATATAAATTTACCTTGAGCCGGATGTTTGAACCGGATTTGAGAGCTTCAAAACTTTTGAGGGAGAGAGATATCTCTTGAACCGGATTTTAAACCAGAATCTTTCTTTTTAAGCCGGACATTTTCTGACAGCCTTTTAACTTCTCACCAATATGGCGGTGGCCTCCGGGACTGGGTTATCTTCCCTCCAATGACCCGGGGTCTTAAATCTCACAATATTTGCTAAGTCATGTCATCATAGCCCCCGAGTCTTAAGACTGCTCGAGGAGTTGGCTTGAGACTCTCCAGGCTTGACCATGATATGACCATTGGATTGCTAGAATATGTTGAATCTCGGCAGGTTATAATTGATCATGTATGAGCCAGGTCAGCAACTCGGCCAATGGTTCCTTCCAACTGGATGTTTTGAAGTTAACCAAACTGTAGTGGCGGCGGTTTGTGCGCCTGCCTATTGAGCCGTCCGGTGCATACGGCGGCTGATAACACATGATAATTTTCCTCCAAGTTGTTGGAAGAAAACTGGGCTTCCCAAGCAGTGACTTGCTCATATTCAATAATCAGCTTACGCAGACAGGTGTGTCCCGGTATGTTGATATAGACCCGGCCGCGAGAGACAGACGGTAAAAACGACTGTAGCATCAGAGGGGGCGCAGATAGATGAACCGGCCGTGGCGTTGTAAGCCGGTGCGGACGGGCAAGTTGTCCTCCTTGTTGTAAGCCGGCGTGGTCGCGAGAGACGGCCACGGTGTTGTAAGCCGGCGCGGTCGCGAGAGACGGCCACAGCGTTGTAAGCCGGCGCGGTCACGAGACGGCCATGGCGTTGTAAGCCGGTGCGGGAGTCCGTTGGGTAACGACGACCACCGGTGCCAAGAGATGTTGGCGTGCTTCCATCTCCGCGGTATAATATCACTTTTTGTCATAAGTAGTTGCCCTGATGTACTTTGACGACAGATGATTCAAACACAGCATCATGGATCACCTCAGTAATTTCAACGGCGATTTAATCAATTTCTCAAGGCCTCGACAGAAGCGGCGGTTTATAGCGATGAAAACGGCTCAAAATGACACCGCAGACGCCCCGAGGTGAGACCCGGATGCTGAAATAGAGACGGCTTATGACAGAAGTGTGGCGGTTCACGGCAGAAATGTAGCGAATCAGCCACTGGGTCATGAGCCATGCGAACGGATGTTGGTCGCAAGATGGTGCTGTCGGGTGCTCCGTACCCGTGATATGATGTCACATTTAAAATAGTATTGTGAATCCTTGCCCTGCACATTAAAATATACATGCCAGAGTATTGTTCTTGAACGAATAAATATGTTTATAAAAATAGATTAGACGGATATCACCTGGTGCATTGGGATGACATATGATCTTTATGCGTCCATAGTTTAACCGGGATACGGAGGCCCAGCAGCAGCGTGAACGTGCTAATCTGCGGATCTAGCACTTCGTCTGGTCTGATATTTGATGAGTCGGTAGTGTTGATTTCTCCACCACGTGATCTTGTTGCCAATAATGATCGATGTTTCATGTCTTTGCAGTCAGTTGACCAGGTCAACCACATCCTCTTCTCAGCCATAGTACAGAACCACAAAGGGCTTGCTCGAAGCGGAGACGGCTGAAACAGGCAAAGGCGTACTGAACCGCGGCGACGCACGCATTGGGCAGCGACCGGCAGCTCGGTGCTCGGCCGTGGAGGCGGAGAAGTACCGGCGACTTAGCACAGGGGCGCAAGGCCAACCGAGGCTCACAGTGCGGCAGAGGATGCAGCAACAGCCGGCTCGGGGCAACTTGGAGGCGGCCCGGATATATGGCGGCGACTGTAATGGAGGCTCCAGCGGGGGCGGCTCAGCCTGGCCATGGGTGCAGAAGCGCCTCGAAGACGGACGACGAAGGCCGGTGGAATCGCGACGGCAATGGTGGCTAGCGGCTGAATGAGGCAATGGCGGCTCTCAACAGGCGGCTCGCTGAGTAAGGGCGAGGTGGAAACAGCAGCTCGCGGTCGGTGATGACGGTGGCTCACTCCAGAAGCGAGGCGAGGACGGGGTGGCTCGTTGATGAAGATTGGCCGGCGGCGGCTCTCAGCGGCACAAGGCAGCTCGGGGAAACCCGTGACGAGACAGCTCGTGGCCGCGTCAGCGTGAGGTAGCGCGAGGTGTAGAGGCTGGACACAGTGGAAGGCAATCCGCCGCGGTGGAGATGGTGCTGGACGGCCATGGCCTGCTCAAGGCCCGGCAGAAGAGGTGGCCCGACGGCTCTCAGCCGAGCAAGGAGCACGGCGAGGCCGCAACCACAGCTAGCCACGGCGGGAGAGGTGGCCTGACGGCTCTCGGCCGAGCAAGGGGCACGGAAGCGGCGCCGCGGCGTCTTACGGCGGAGGCGACCGGCCGTCGGTGGCGGGACCACGGCTGCGGCAGCTTGGTGGCGAAGGGCCGGGCAGCGGCTCAAAGCCGCGGGGGCGAAGAACGACGGAGTGACGGCGACTCGACGGTGGAAACCGCTTCCGGGTCGTTGGCTGCTCCCCTTTTTTTTCAATCCGATCCTGAATTCACTTCCGGGGTCTTCACGTGAAAAGTACTCGATATGGTATGGGTCTTCATGTGAAAAGTCCTCGATATGGCAACTTGGAGGCGGCCTTCACAGCTGGCGATGGCTGGGCAAATCGATTGTGTCAACCTCGGTTACCTGTCGGTCTCGGTGACACGCGGCTGCGGCGTACAACAACTTTTGTAGTAGAATCGATCTTCGACCGAATTGATCACATGACGACGGCGGCGACGCAGGAACCCTAATCGCTTTCAATCGCAAGTCTCATGTATGATGTTCTGACAGCTCGTCCATGATGTGGATTCTTCCGCTGTAATCTTTTCTTCATCCCATGAAATTTCTCGGGATGTGGGATAACAATAGAAAATTGCGAACTTCTTGATCCTGGGGAAGATCCCTCCAAGAACTCAACACCACCGTGCGCAAGCCCCACGGTGAGCGCCAACTGTCGTGGAATTGTCACGGCAGATGTCCTTAGTGTCAGGACTTAGTCGCGAGGCCAACGCATCTATGTGGTAGCTTGAGAGGGGTTGAGCAGAATCGAGAGACGCAACACAAGACAAGGATTTAGACAGCTTCGGGCCCCGGGAAACATCATCCGGTAACAACCCTACATGCTGTTTGAGGCTAGGTCTCATTATGATCACGGGAGAGTCGTCGGGAACCGGCTCTCGGTGTTTAGCCCTAGAGATTGTTTCTTGTCTTGTCTCCTGTCCCTCTTTGGGGAGCCCTGCCCCTCCTTATATAAGTTAGAGGGGCGGGTTACATGCGGAGTCCTAGTAGGACTAAGACTAGTCTATCTTTTCTTACAAGTTGAATACAAGTCCGGGTCTTGCTTCCTTGGTAGGAGAATATTCCTTATGCCTTTCCTCATAAACCGGCCCACCATAACATGAGCCGGCCTTCTGGGCCTTGGGCCTACTCTTCTGTCTGACCCGCCGTCGGGGCCATCATTAAGTCGCCAGGCTCATGAGTCGCCAATCCTCCATCGGGTTACGATGAAGCGCCAAGTCCGGCCGGGTCATACTCCCGGCCGGGTCATACCGCGGGGTATATCCCCGACAGCTTCGCCAAGCACAACGGAAACTATGACGAAGGATAAACTAGAGGGGACGGGGTTGGCGGCACATGGCTCGGTGATTCTTGATGTGACTTTGGTGCTAGCCCTGCCCCTCTATTTATATGTTGAGCTTGGGGTCAAAAGTTGGAGTAAAAGCCTCAACAAAGTCAGTTTCACCCGAAAGGCAAGAGTCCTTCTCGGACTCCAGGGCCAGACGCCAGGGTTCTCGGCGTCTGGACCAGACGCCATGGACTTGGCATCTGGCCCCTAGACTTCGCAGAACTTCCTTTTGTGCTTTCCAAAAAACTTGTGGGCTTCCCCTTTGGCCCAAATAAAGTGTTCTCGTACCCAAACATTTCGGGAAACATCCGGAACCCCTTCCGGTGAACTCCGGAACCCTTCCGGAGACCAAACACTATTATTCCATATATCAATCTTTACCTCCAGACCATTCCGGAGCTCCTCGTCATGTCCGTGATCACATCTGTGATTCCGAACAACATATGGTTACCAACATACATAACTCATATAGTACTATATCGTCAATGAACGTTTAAGCGTGCGGACCCTATGAGTTCGATAACTATGTAGACATGGCCGTGACACTTCTCCGGTCAATAACCAATAGCGGAACCTAGATGCCCATATTGGCTCCTACATATTCTATGAAGATCTTTATCGGTCGAACCTTATGACAACATACGTAATTCCCTTTGTCATCGGTATGTTACTTGCCCGAGATTCGATCGTCGGTATCATCATACCTAGTTCTGTCTCGTTACCAGCAAGTCTCTTTACTCGTTCCGCAGTGCATCATCCCGTAACTAACTCATTAGTCACATTGCTTGCAAGGCTTATAGTGATGTGCATTACCGAGAGGGCCCAGAGATACCTCTCCGATAATCGGAGTGACAAATCCTAATCTTGATCTATGCCAACCCAACAAACACCTTTGGAGACACCTGTAGAGCATCTTTATAATCACCCAGTTATGTTGTGACGTTTGATAGCACACAAGGTGTTCCTCCAGTATTCGGGAATTGCATAATCTCATAGTCAGAGGAATATGTATAAGTCATGAAGAAAGTAATAGCAATAAAACTTAACGATCATTATGCTAACTAACGAATGGGTCTTGTCCATCACATCATTCTCTAATGATGTGATCCCGTTCATCAAATGACAACACATGTCTATGGTTAGGAAACTTAACCATCTTTGATTAACGAGCCAGTCAAGTAGAGGCATACTAGGGACACTCTATTTTGTCTATGTATTCACACATGTACTAAGTTTCCGGCTAATACAATTCTAGCATGAATAATAAACATTTATCATGATATAAGGAAATATAAATAACAACTTTATTATTGCCTCTAGGGCATATTTCCTTCAGTGCCGTTGTCGGTGATGATCCGGGCAGGGACCCCGAAGCGGCACACCAATCCTTTCAAGAACTTGATAGCTGACTGAGCAGTCACCTTTCTCACGGCATCTACTTCCCGCCACTTTGTAAACTTGTCGATGGCAACGAACAAGAATTCAAAGCCCCCGGCGGCTCGGGGGAAAGGGCCGAGGATATCGAGCCCCCAGACCGAAAACGACCATGACAAAGGGATTGTCTGAAGAGCTTGTGTAGGTAGATGGATGTTCTTGGAATGGAACTGGCAGGCTTCACATATGGTGACTAGCTCGACCACATCTTGGAGGGTTGTGGGCCAATAGAATCCTTTCTGGAATGCTTTCCCAACTAATGCCCTTGATCCAATGTGGGAGCCGCACATGCCTTTGTGTATTTCTGCCAGCAGTTCCTTTCCTTCTTCCCGGCAAACGCACTTCAGTGTCACACAATTGGGCCTCCTTCTGTATAGAGTGTCATCGACAAACTAATACATATTGGCCCTCCGGGCTACTCTTTCAGCTTCCTCCTGCTCATCGGGAAGTTCTCCAATTTGGAGGAAATGGACTATGTGCCTTGCCCAAGTTGGAGCCTGGGGCTCGGCAACAAGGACTAGTGGCACCTCCTCATCTGTGGGAGCGCGTTCCTCGACCGCGGGGACCAGTGGCCCGGCGGGAGGGCGCAGCCCAGCAATCAATGGGGAGTTGTTTCCGGCAGGGTCCCTACCAGGAGCCCCGGGACGCTCTACCGGGAGAGGCTTACCAGAGTCCAACTTCATCCTCTTCCTGGCCATTGTTGCCGGGGATACGGAGGGCTCGGTAAGATGGAGAACAAAAGTTCCTGGTTCCACAGGAAGTTTTTGCGCAGCATACTTTCACAGATGATTATCTATGTTGTTTTCCGCATGGGGTACGTGCTCTGTTTGCAATCTGTCAAAGCGTTCCTCCAATCTTCTCACTTCCTCAACATATGCCTCCATCAATGGACTTTGGTAATCCTTGTTGACTTGTCTCACCACCAGTTGGGAATATCCTCGAATGATCAGTTTCTTGATACCCAATTCGGTGGCAATCCGGAGCCCGGCAAGGAGCCCTTCATACTCTGATGTATTGTTGGTTGCCTCCTCCCGGGGAAAATGCATCTGGACGACGTACTTCAAGTGCTCCCTAGTGGGAGCAACGAGAAGCATGCCAGCCCCTACACCTTGCAGGGAGAATGCACCATCGAAATACATTATCCATTCTTGGGCGCTTCCTTGCTAGGGTTAACTGTTTCCATCACTTCTTCATCAGGGGTTGGCGTCCATTCTGCAATAAACTCTGCCAATGCCCTGCTGTGAATTGTTGATGTGCTCTCAAATCTCAGGCCAAAGCTAGATCACTCCAAAGCTCACTCCACTATTCTGCTGGTAGCCTCAGGGTTTCGGAGTATCCTTTGCAACGGAAAGCGGGTGACAACCGTGATCTCATGGGCTTGAAAGTAGCGGCGCAGTTTCCTTGAGGCCATGATGAGGCAAAAAATCAACTTTTGTACACCAGAGTACCTCGATCTAGCCCCCTGTAACAGGGAACTGACGAAGTATACTGGGTGTTGCACCACTTTCTTCCTTGTCGTGTCCTTGGGGTTGCCCCTGGTGCCGTGCTCCTCTTTGCCCTGATCCTCATCCGGTCCTGCCGGGTTTTGCTCACTCTCCATTTCCTCTACTTCCCGTTGTGCCACTAGGTCTGCACTAACCACTTGATTGGTTGCTGCTAAGTATAGTAGCAGCGGCTGTTGTGGTTTGGGAGCAACCAAAGTGGGCACAGAGGACAAGTAGGTCTTCAAATCTTGTAATGATGCGTCTGATCCGGGGTCCACTTCATGGGCCCTGGCTTCTTCACAAATTTGAAGAATGGCAAGGTGAAAGCACAAGTGCTCCCTGGGTGATTTTGGTAATTAATGTCAACATATCTATTGTTGGAATAATATTTTCATCTAGTATATTTCAGAAATTTCAACAAAGGCGTGGCATGGACAAGAGGATGTGGCACCCCTTCAAGATACTAAGGGCAGAAGATCGGCAAAAGCTCAAGACTCTTCATTTCTATTTTAGTGATCCAAGATCACATTGAGTCCATAGGAAAGCCAATACTATTAAAAGGGGATGAGGTGTTGCTTAATGGTCTACTTGCTCAAAGTGCTTAGTAATATGCTCCAAAGCCCTCAACCACTTTCTCAATTCCAAATATGTCCAAAACCTAAAGTCAAACTCGGGCCCACCGATTTGATCCATCCGGCGCCACCGAGTTCACTTGATATAGCCACTGCCAGAAACCCTAATCAGTTCGGTCTCACCGATGGCTCACCGAGATGGGCTTGCAAACTCTCTGTTATCTGCTGAAACTACTTCGGTCTCACCGAAATATGCAGTTGGTCCCACCGAGTTTGCCTGACCAACTCTCTATTTGCTTATTACTGAAATCGGTCTCACCGGGTTGAAGTAATCGGTCAAACCGAGATGAGGTTTTACCCTAACCCTAGCACATCGGCCCCACCGAGTTGATCATGTCGGTCCCACCGAAAAACCTAACGTTGGCAATTTGGACTGAATCGGTCTCACCGAGTTCATATATTCGGTCTGACCGAGTTGGTTCTTTTGTGTGTAACGGTTAGATTTTGTGTGGAGGCTATATATACCCCTCCACCCTCCTCTCCATTTGTGAGAGAGCCATCAGAACATGCCTACACTTCCAGCATTTATTTTCTGAGAGAGAACCACCTACTCATGTGTTGAGACCAAGACATTCCAATCCAACCACAAGAATCTTGATCTCTAGCCTTCCCCATTTGCTTTCCACTCAAATCATCTTTCCATCATAGCCAAATCTGTGAGAGAGAGTTGAGTGTTGGGGAGACTATCATTTGAAGCAGAAGAGCAAGGAGTTCATCATCAACACACCATCTATTACCTTTTGGAGAGTGGTGTCTCCTAGATTGGTTAGGTGTCACTTGGGAGCCTCCGTCAAGATTGTGGAGTTGAACCAAGGAGTTTGTAAGGGCAAGGAGATCGCCTACTTCGTGAAGATCTACCCAAGTGAGGCAAGTCTTCATGGGTGATGGCCATGGTGGGATAGACAAGGTTGCTTCTTCGTGGACCCTTCGTGGGTGGAGCCCTCCGTGGACACGTGCAACCGTTACCCTTCGTGGGTGGAGCCCTCCGTGGACACGTGCAACCGTTACCCTTCGTGGGTTGAAGTCTCCACCAACGTGGATGTACGATAGCACCACCTATCGAACCACGCCAAAAATCTCCGTGTCTCCAATTGCGTTTGCACACTCCAATCCCATCCCTTTATTTTCTTGCAACTTACATGCTTTACTTTCTGCTGCTCATATACTCTTGCCATGCTTGCTTGAAATGTATTATGAATGTTTACACTTGTGCTAAAACTCCACCTTAACTTGAAGAATTTAAAAACGGCTACTTTTCTTTGTTGAGAGTCTAATCACCCCCTCTAGACACCTCTTCTTGATCCTTTCAATTGGTATCAGAGCATTGGGCTCCATTGCTTTGGTTTAATCACCATTGGAGGAAGATGGATGAGTCTACGATGGGGAGTTTTAGACGTAGAGTGCCTATGCTTGATGGAGAGTTCTTTAATGCTTGGAAAAATGAGATGCTTGAGATTTCCAATGAATATCACTTGAACAAGTACATTACTAGCCCTTGTGCGCCCCTTGTTGACCCCTTGCATCCCACCCCCGATGAGTCTCTTGACATGATCCGCAATCTTAGAACTATCAATCTTATCATTAGAGGATTGCCTAGAAATTTGATTGTATGCTTGCCTACTCTTGAATGTGCTTACACCATATGGAGATTTCTTGAGGAACGATTCCCAAATTACTCCTTGAAAAATCTAGATGTGATTCTTCAAAAGTCCATTGGTTTGAATAAGATGAATCCTAATGATCCTAAGTTTGGTGATTCTTTATTTGAGCTTCGTGACCTTATGCGTGACAAAGGAGATGTTGGAATCATTAGTAACATCATCTCAGAAGTCATTAGAATTCATAAAGATGAACATTTCCATGGTAATACATCTAATGAATCACTCTCTCTAGGTGATGATCGGTCACAAGATGATGTTGAACATGGATACTATGATGAGGATGATGATAGTGACTTTGATCTCGATGAGTCTATGAGACACTTTGGTCTTATGGCAAACCTTCGGGGCTACATGACTGGAGGAAAGGAATGGGTTCTTGATAGTGGATGTACCGATCACATGATCGGAGACAAGGATATATTTCATGATCTTGCTGAAAATAACAGCCCTCGAAAGTATGTCACTTTTGGTGATAACTCAAAGGGTAAGGTGGTTGGCCTTGGTAAGGTGGCCATCTCACATGACAGCTCCATCCAAAATGTTATGCTAATTGAATCTCTTAGATACAATTTACTTTCTGTATCTAGACTAGCCGATTTCGGTTTCAATGTTCTATTTACTGAAGTAGATTGCCAAGTGTTTCGAAGAGATAATCATAATATGGTCTTTACCGGTATACGTAGAGGTGATCTATACATTGTTGATTTCACTAAAAGGGCTCAACCTAGAACTTGCTTAATTGCTAAATCTTCTAAAGGTTGGTTGTGGCATAGAAGGTTAGGTCACGTGGGCATGCAAAATCTTGATAAGCTTATTAAAGGTGATAATATCCTTGGAGTTAAAGACGTGATATTTGACAAGGATAGACTGTGTAGTGCTTGTCAAGCAGGAAAACAGGTTGGAGGAAGCCACCCTGTGAAAAACTTCATGACCACGAGAAGACCGCTCGAGCTGCTTCATATAGATCTCTTTGGTCCTGACGCCTATAAAAGTCTCGGTGGTAATGCGTTCGGTTTAGTCATTGTCGATGACTTTTCAAGATTTAGATGGGTGTTCTTTCTAGATGATAAATTGCAGGTCCAAAAGATCTTCAAGAACTTCACTAAGAAGGCCCGGAATCAATTTGAAGTGAAGATCAAGAAGGTTCGCAGCGACAACAGAACGGAGTTCAAGAACGCTAATGTGGACACCTTTCTTGATGAGGAAGGGATTTCACATGAGTTCTCGGCTACGTACACACCTTAACAAAATGCAGTTGTTGAGAGGAAGAACTGGGCTCTTATTGAGATGGCGAGAACGATGCTTGATGAGTACAAGACGCCAAAACACTTTTGGGCAGAAGCGGTTGAGACAGCTTGTCATGCAACAAAACGTCTATATCTTCACAAGCTACTCGGCAAGACGGCATACGAGCTTCTCACCGGTAACAAACCCCAAGTTGGATAGTTTCGAGTATTCGGCTCAAAGTGCTATATTCTTGATAAGCATTGTCGTTCAAAATTTGCTCCTAAATCTGATGAAGGTTTCCTACTCGGTTATGGCTCAAACTCTCACACTTACCGTGTCTACAACAATTTCACCCGAAAGGTTGAAGAGATGGTAGATGTGAAGTTTGATGAATCTAACGGCTCGCAAGTCGAGCAATTGCCAATTGATGTAGGAGACAAAGACCCTTCGGAAGCAATCCAAGACTTTTCTATTGGCAAGATTTGCCCAACAGAGGTAAAGGAGAGTACCTCGTCCGTTCAAGTGGAAGCCTCTACCTCACGACAAGGTGAACCACGAGTTGACTCGGAGGCATCCACAAGTGGGACACGCCAAGATGAAGGAAATGAGGAAGTACACCAAGATGAACCTCATCAACCTCCTCCTCCACCTCCACAAGAGAACAACAACAACAACAACAACAATAATGAAGAAGAAGTCCAAGACGATGAACAAGATGATGAAGAAGATGTTCCACCCCGACCCAAACAAAAGCTCTCACGTGTTAGAGCAATAGTTTCAAGAGACCATCCCGTCGAACAAATCTTTGACGATATCCAAACCGGGAGAATTACTAGCTCTAAAACTCGTTTGGCTAATTTTCGTGAACATTATTCATTCATCTCTAGTATTGAACCTATGAAGGTTGAAGAAGCGCTTGATGATCCGGATTGGGTGAACACCATGCATGAAGAGCTACACAATTTTGAGAGGAACCAAGTGTGGACATTGGTAGAGAAGCCGGACAACAACCAAAATGTCATTGGTACCAAATGGGTGTTTCGGAATAAGCAAGATGAAGATGGACAAGTTGTACGCAACAAGGCCTGTCTCGTCGCCCAAGGCTACACTCAAGTCAAAGGTATGGACTATGGTGAGTCATATGCCCCCGTTGCTGCTTATGCCAATCACCATGACATTACTTTGTATCAAATGGACATTAAAAGTGCTTTTCTTAATGGTGAAATTGAGGAGGAAGTTTATGTTAAACAACCTCCCGGCTTTGTTAATCCTAAGAAACCCGGTCATGTTTACAAACTTCACAAAGCTCGTTATGGTCTTAAACAAGCTCCTAGAGCGTGGTATAAATGCTTGACCAAGTTCCTTATTGAAAAAGGCTTTGAGATTGGAAAAATTGATTGTACTCCTTTTAATAAAAAGGTTAATGGTGAATTATTTGTGTGCCAAATTTATGTGGATGATATCATATTTGGTTCGACTAACCCTCATTTTAGTGAAAAGTTTGGAAGGCTAATGTCAGAGAAGTTTGAGATGTCTATGATGAGTGAACTCAAGTTCTTTCTTGGTTTGCAAATCAAGCAAACTAAGGAGGGTACCTTTGTTTCTGAAACAAAGTATACCAAGGACTTATTTAGGAAGTTCAACATGCAAAAAAAGCAAAGGTATGAAAACACCCATGCCTACTAGTGGACATCTTGACTTGACAAAGGATGGCAAACCGGTTGACCAAAAGGTTTATCGCTCTATGATTGGTTCATTGTTATATCTATGTGCCTCCCATCCCGATATTATGCTAAGTGTGTGCATGTGTGCACGATATCATGCGGCCCCTAAGGAATTCATCTTAAGGCTGTGAAAAGGATAGTGAGATACTTAATTCATACACCAAACTTTGGCATTTGGTATCCTAAGAGGTCTTCTTTTGATCTTGTTGGCTACTCCGATTTGGACTATGCCGGTGACAAGGTTGATAGAAACTCCACTTCAGGAACATGTCAATTTCTTGGTAGATCTCTTGTGTCTTGGTCCTCCAAGAAACAAAACTCGGTATCCTTATCCACCGCCGAAGCGGAATACATTGCCGCCAGTTCATGTTGTGGTCAATTACTTTGGATGACCCAAACTCTTAAGGATTATGGGATATATGTGAAACATGTTCCATTGCTTTGATGAAAGTGCTATTAAGATTGCTCACAATCCCGTGCAACATTCTCGAACTAAGCATATTGAAGTTCGTCATCATTTCATTTGGGATCATGTTGCTAAGGAGACATTGATCTTAAGCATGTTCGTATCGATAAGCAATTGGCAGATATATTCACCAAACCGCTTGATGAGAAAGTTTTTTGCCGTTTGAGAGGTGAATTGAACATCATTGATGCTTCAAACTTGGAGTGGGAACTCCATTCGGATACATGCAAGGCATGAGCCTTTAACTAATCCTTGACATTTCTCTTATGACGATGATTATATGTCTTGGATCTATACTTGTACCCTTGCATGTCATCTAACCCTTGTAGGTACTTAGTTGAATCAAAATCTATGAGATTGCAACTCACTCACATCATGAGCAATCTCTACATCACCAAGTCTCTACAATATGGTGGTTGAAGTCAAGGAAACATGGATCCTTTCAACATATCCTTTGACAATTTCAATATATCAAATTTCATTTGGTATCAAATTTCATGCTTGTCATTTTGGATACACAAGTGCTCTTCCTTGAAAAACTTACCCATGTAGGTAGATGAACTCAAACTACAAGCGGTGCTCCCAACTCTTCAGGAACTACATCAACCTTGAGCATCCTACACATGTTCGACTACATGATCAAGATCAACACCACCACCCAAGGTTTGTTATTCCATCTTAGAGAAGCTTTACCCCAAGTCATGGGTCAAAGCAGCTCAACAAGATGTGAATACATAAAAATGCTTAAACGAAAAATGGTAACCCCATTTTAAGCTTAAACGATGAGTATGACCTACGATCAAGTGTTCTCACTTGACTCCTCAGTCAATATACTCTAACATAGGTGACTTTGTCGCCGACCAATTCTAGATGAAGTTCTCTAGTGTTTCCTTGTGTTCTTGCATTTGTCTCTTGCTAGTTTATTCCCCTTATTTCAAAAAAAACTTCATCTAGATTTCATTTCTTTATCTGTTATTTTCTGTATTCCCAGCATTTAATTCATTGCAAATCCTTCAATTGATTCTCTGCAAATCCTTGTGAGATCTTATTTGCCTAGTGAGCTGAGATGACAAAATCTTTCCTTCAGTATTGAACTCGGTCTCACTGATTTTTGCATCCCAGCTAGACCGAACTACAATCCAACATTGTAGATTGTTCATTTTTCCAACTGACAAGGACGAACCCGGTCTGACTGATATGCATCATCTATGACACTGCCAACTCGGTGTCACCGATGAAAATTAATCAGCCTTACCGATTTCACTACTGAGAATTTTTTTTTGCCATTACAATTGCCCTTTCTTCTCCAACTCCACTCAATGATTCTTGTCCTCTACTAGCATCTTAAATTACATGTTGCTTTGTAATGTGACTCGAGGACCAAACCTATATGACTCATGCTCCAGAAGATCCCTTCTTGGAAATTGATGTCAAAGGGGGAGAGAGAGCACATCAAAGCTTGTCACATAAGAGAGAAAGCACATCTTAGCTTCTCCAGATGCTTATTAACCATAGAGGAGAGAAGTCACATGTCTTTAAGAGGGGAAAGACATGTTAAGTAAATGTTATGTTGCTTTGGTATGATTTTCTCTTACCCTATCTTCTCCCATTATCCAATGTCAGATTCAGGGGGAGAAAGATCTCATATCTAAGGGAAGAAAATCTTTGAAATTCATTGCATATCTTTATCCTTTGGGGACATGTCTACATCCAAATAGAGTACTAAGTACTGACTCTCTACATGTCATCCCAATCTTGGTACTCTTGTGGTTATTTCAACTTGCTTTGTTTAGTAGGTGTTCTTGTGTTATCTAACCCTGTTTTCTCAAGATTCACCTTCTCCAAAGCCAACTCAAGACCAGAAGGTAAGTATATGCATCACACTCATGTGCATGATGATCTCTTGCTGATGTACATATTGTTTGCAAGAAGGACTCATGAACATGAAGGTACATTTCCTGTATTCACATCATTTGCTCTGATGCATATAGCCAACATACATGTAACACATTGCTTGCTCTAACATGCTTATGCATTCACATGCTCTTACATACCATTGTTACTGGATTGCATACATGTAGGGGGAGCCTATGCATGTTACATGTCTTTCCAAAGCTTTACCGGTTATTCTTCATATCTTTATCAAAGGCTTTGATGTATGTTGTCATCAATTATGTCACGGGAAATACGCGGCCACCTATGTGACCGGGTGGTCCCTTGCTGATTCGACGGGGGGACGTCGTGTTGCACAAAGAGCAGATCAGCGCACGGCAGCACGATAGAGAGCACACAAGCAATTTACCCAGGTTCGGGCCGCCGCGAGGCGTAAGACCCTACTCCTGCTTTGGTGGAATGAGCGTGGTGATGCGTAGTACACTCGCCTGGTAGGGTTTTCCTCGGGGCCGCAGTGACTACGCGCATATGGTGGCCTGGGTTCATCAACTTTCCAACCCCTCCTACGAGTGCCATGGGCCTCCTTTTATAGATTAAGGGGTCACCATAGTGGCAAAGTGCTCATTATCCACTGATATGATAGCAAACAGTGCTATCATGCCTAACTCTATGGGCTGACAGGGTGAATTAAATGCACCGCTTAGTGTCACATCACTGGTTGCCCGGCAAGGCCTGCCGGGCTATCTTGCCAGCTCCGCACCTGTACCCTTGACACGTCGCAGGACGGGTGTCATCTATGGGTTTCTTCTGTAGGAAATGGCTGCCATGTGGCGAATGGCTGCCACTTAATCACCTTGCGGCTTGACACCGCACTGATTGACGACGTGAGTCATGTTTGAGTGGTTGGTGGGGTGGTTCAACCCCGCGAGCCCCGGCAGGCTCTGCCAGGCAGTCTTGGTTGCTTGCTTCTAGTGGTGGCCTCGCCCCTTGTCGGGCTCGCCTGCCCAGCAAGGGAGGCCCTTCTCTTGCCGATATCTTGCTCCTGTGGCTTGATCTTGGTCCCTCTGAGCTGCATGTTAGTTCTTCAAATCTCTTGGTTCTTTAGCACTCTGTCTTGTCCTTGGCATGTCCGTGCACGAGTCAGGGGAAAATGTCTGCCCCTGTACATTTTCCCTGACATAAGCCCCCGGGCCTGAGCCACACGTGTCGCGTGGCACATTGGGTTAGGCCCCAAAAAGTGCGCGGACACGTGGTAGGAGAGGGCTGTGCGTGACAGTTTGCCATGATGACTAGTCAATCCAACGTCCACTTTCATGCAATTACTGCGCGTCGTGGGGTCGTGGGACTGTTGCAATAAAGGTAAAATAGTAACTTTCTGAAGCATCGCGCCTCTGTCCCACTTTCCCCTTCTTAAGAGTAGGGTAAATTGGAGCGACACGATTCATCTATCTCTCGCCCTGCTCCCCCATCTTCTTCCTCTACAAGCCAAGCGACAGTTCCTCATCTCGCTTCTCCTTCTGTTGCCACTCAACGATCCCTCCCCTTTCTGCGTTGCCGCAACAATGGGGAAGAAACCCGCGAAGAAGTCGACGATCGTGGGGAAGGAGACCACCGCCAAGGGGAACAGGAGGTCGGCGGAGTTGAACAAGAAGTTGAGCGAGGACGTCGTCTTCGTTCCATCCTCTTTGAGCGGCCCCGTCCTTCAGGCGAAGTACGGGTATCTGTGGGGGCGGCCCGTCGAGAAAGGGCATGGGGCGCCTGTGGTCTACGAAGCGGGCGAGGTAAATTCCCCCGATTCTTATCGGTTCTTTGCTGCTTACTTCATCTGTGGCCTCTGTCCTCCTTTCTCGGGGTTCTTCGAGGCGATCATGAACCTTTATGGGTTCCATCTTCTTGATTTCATACCCAATGCGATGGCGACCATGGCCATCTTTGCGCATTTGTGCGAGAATTTTGTCGGAGTGATGCCCAATGTGGATCTGTTTCGGCATTACTTCATCCCGAGGGTCGAGAGCAAAGTCTACCACTCCGGAATCATCAGTTGGGTGCCACGAACAAAGAGGGCGTTTTGGAATTATCTCCCGGGATATCAACGCGAGAGGTGGGATGAATGGAGGGGCGATTGGTGCTGGATCCAGGACAAGGAAGCCCCTGATTTTTGCGAAGTGCGGCCGGCGTGCGTTGAACGCGGCAAGGACTCGAGCTTGAGAGGACTCACCGAGGACAGGCTGCTCGGCAATCAATAGGATCACTCGCCTGGCGGCTGCCAGGTTAACTGTTGAGCACGTGGGGGCAGATTTACTTCTCCGCCGCATCTCACCGCTGCAGGAAAGGTACAGGCCTGCGTGGCAGTATGGCGGTGCCGCGGATAGGATGAGGTTGCTGCTGGGGCTGGCCAATTACTTGTCAGTTTATGGCCATGCTTGGTTGTGCGACCAACTATTCGGTCGCTTTGAGTTGTTCAAGCTTCCGGCAACCGTCGTTCCTCTGAACATCAACTCTGCCCGGGATCAAATACTGAAGTGGATGCCGGACTGCAATGTTGAGGGAGTATCAGGCACTTGGCAGCCTCCTTCCCTTGACGAAGAGCTCCAGTGGTCAAGTACTTTGGTGGAGAAGGCCACCAGGGCTGAAGACGGAATGTATAAGCGCACCTCCGTGGCGGAAGTGGCATATATTCTGAAGAGAGTCGCGGAGGACAAGGCTGCTCTCCGCGCAGAAATGGAGAAGGCCGCAAAGGGCGGGAAAGGCAAAGGGAAGGTTGGGAACGGGAGCTCTTCCCAGGGCGGCAGCGAGGCGCAAGCCACAGATGATACTGCCGGGGAAGAGCTTGCCGGGGATAACTTCGCTGGGCTAGACTCTCTAGCCACGGCAGCAAAGGAGCTCCAGGAGGGAGAGGAGGAGGAGAGGGAGGAGGGTGCAGCAGTGGCCCTTGAAGAGGAGTGGCTTGCGGCAGGACCGCAAGCCCCCGCACCGGATCCAGACCAGCGCACCCGCAGGCGCGCCGCAGTCCGGGGAGCGGCGACCTCCAACCCAGCGCCACCCACCAAGAGGGTGAAGAAGATCTCCACCAAGACTACCAAGGCCGAGGGGGTGTGTCGCCAATCCCCTCGTCTTGCTTGGGCCAGGGCATCTTCTGCCAAGCGGTCGATGGTCTCGGAGGAGGAGTCCAGCCCCCGCTCCGGCTCGAGTTCCTCGCAGAGCTCACCCTCCCCGGAGCTCTTGACGTCACGGCAGGCATCGAAGCTGCCGGGGAGTTCCACCCTTCCGTCTTTGAAGAGAGGGCGGGAGTCCTCTCCTCCCACGGATTTCAATTTGAACTCCATGCTTATTGCGGAAGAGTAAGGAGGATTTATTTCTGTGGTAGATATCTTCCTAAGCAGATTTGAATGCTTACGCCGACTAACCTCTTGTTCTTGTTGTTGCCGGCAGGGAAATGGAGGAGGACGCGGAGACCCTTTTCCACCACTCCCGGAAGAGACTCCGGCGCCTCGGGTCGCTGAAGGGCGTAGAGGGCTCGGCTTCGGCAGGGAAGGATGCAGAGGATCTCGTGCTGAGCCCCCAGTCCAGCCCCCGGCCTAGGAGCGAAGATTTGTCTCCACTTGCCGGAGATGATGGAGACAGTCTTTCCGCCCTCCCACACGGAGGATGGGGCAAAGTGACGCAGGGTGAGCCCCTTCTTTAGGGGCATGTCTCCCCCGGCGCTCAAGTCGAAGATGTCGTTATGGAATCCTCCGCGGCAGAGACGGTGCAGAAGGCTGTCGAGCCCACCCCGACAGAGGATGAAGCTCGTGACCCGGCAACGATTGTTGCCGGGGAAACAGAGACCTCTGCCCGGGAGACTTCCCCAGGTATCTAGCTCAACCCTTCTTTTCTTTTATACTCTAGCTGCCTCCATTGGCTTCTTTATTTGCCGAGACTCCCATTCCTTCGTTTGTTCACTGGCCCCTTCCATCTGCAGCCCCCCAGGCCAAAGAACCAGACTTGTTGGAGGTAGTGGCGGACATAGGGAGGTCCGCCGCAGATGAAGCCGCGAAGGTCGCGTCCTCTGAGGGGCAAGATCTCGCTGCCGGGGGAACACAAGGCTCCTTGGCAGTGGTGGAGCGTTCTCTGGAAAGTGCCCCAGTACAGGAAGTGGTTATCGAGGCGAAGATTCCTCTCCAAATCATGGGTCCACTCCCCTCTTCCGGGGGCGCTGCTGATGCCCCGTCGTCTTCCTCGAACACTCTGGCCATGGCGTCGTTGTTGCTTGATATCAGAGCCCCAAGCCCATCCTTGACAGGCGCAGAGCTTGATGAAGAGCTTCAGCTTCTTCTGGCACCGATGTATCTGGGAGGCAGGGAGGCCGATGACTCAGCGGCCATCACCATGGATTTGTCCTTCATCGAGTCCATGTCGGTGGGCTTGAAGGAAATGCAGGCCCGGCACAATTAGAAGTGGTAGGAGCTCAAGGAGCGGCGCGAATCCGCCGACAAAGTGGATCAGAAGCTGAAGGAAAAGTGCCTGGAGCTGTGTGAATGGCACGACAAGCAGTTCAAGGCGCTCGTGAGGCGGCAAGAGATCCTTCAGATGATGAGGGAAGATGTCGTGGCTCGAGAGGGGCGCCTAGTGGATCATAAGGCATCTCTGGATGTCAGGGAGAGGGAGATCTCCCTTCGGGAACAGGATCTTGAAGCTACCCTCTGCGCCAAGGATGAAAGTTTGGAGGCCTTGGTGCAGCAACGCACCAAGGAATTGGAGGACAAGCATGAGGCTGCTCTGGGCACCCTTGCCACTGATCATGCGGCCCCAGCTGAAGAAGCTTGTTGATGATTTGGATGCTGCATCTTCTGCTAAGGCTGAGCTCGACCAGCAGGTGGACAAACTGAACGAAGACCTTGCTGAGAGCGCCAAGAAGGTGGAGGTACTCAAAGAGGATGCACGGCAAGCGGAGCTCCATTTGGCTGAAGTGCAGTCGCAGCTTTCTTCCAAGACTCAGGGCCTTGAGACCGCTAATAGCAATATCACTGATATGAAGGCAAGGATCGGCTCACTGGAGCAGTCGGCTAAGTCCCTTGAATCCCGACAGCAGCTGCTGTCTAAGGAGTTGGAAAACACCAAGCGTCTCCGGCAAGACGCAAAGGATAGGCTGAATAATCGGGTTGATATGAGCAACCTCTGGAATAAGAGCTTGATTGACATTGCAGAACATATTAGCGCCCAAGCTGCGGCGATGGGCATGGATGGCCCAGTCTACTCAGCCAGCGAGCAGGAGGTCCGGAGTTTCAAGCTGGGGATCTTCTTCAATGAGTTGATCGACAAGCTGAAGGTGTATGAAGAGGGGAGGGCCGAGCGCTTTGCGACCGAGTCTCGGAGGCTCGCTCGCGATGCCCTCTTCATGGTCTTGAGCAACATCGCCTGCCGCCGCCCAGAGCTCGACCTTGATGATGGTTTCAAGAAGCCGCCTGCTGGTGCTGACGTCGCCGCCGCTAAAGAGAAGGATGCTCCCCGCGCCGACAGGGTTCTTCGCGTTTAAGCTATTCCACCTGGTCCTGCAATGAAACATGATGCGTATCTTGTGTTTAGTTGTTTTATCACTAGCGTTTGTGTGAAACTGGTATTCCTGGCTGAATCTTTAAATGCGTGTTTATGCCGTTGAACTCTATATGTTTGTGTTCGTATGATCAATTCCTATGTATGCTCTGGATGCCTGCCGATATCATATTGCTACGATTGTCGTAAGGGTCCAGCCCTTAACAATCATCTTGGCGTGGATGCGTCTCTGCAGGTTTTTCCTAGGTAGCTCTTGATGCAGCCTCTCGACCTGCGAGCGTGGCTCTGGACAGGACGATGGTGCGATCAAAGAAACTAGCCGAGGTTCCATTGCATGAGGGATTTCACGACACGAACACTCGCTAGAGTTAAGGGATAAACAACTGCAAGAATCTAAAAAAGCATCAACAAGGAGTGTCGCCGTGGACTTAGCTTTCTGTTTTAAGCTTTTTTTTGTCTGCCGGGTCGCGCGCGTTCGACACGTCCGCGGCGTCTGGAGGAGTAGAAGACAATCTGGTGGCTCTTTTGCTCCCGGCAAGGGTCGGCATGTATTTCTTGTAGTTGGCGGACATAGGGGCATGGTGGCGGGCTTCTCTGGTCCTATTCCCTTTTGCTTCCCTCCCCTCGAGTTAGTACAACGGCTACCATCGCACGGACCGTGCCAATGCAGGCAGCCTTGCCGGGGAATCAATTGACGGACTCATACCAGCGCTTTGCTCAGGATTACCCACGGCGGGGGAAATACAGGACCGAGCGTCGCGTGGTAATCATCAACGTCGACGATGCCGAGGCTAAAGCAGTTTGACTGCTCATGAGGCGGAGGGATAGGAAGGAGGGAGCTCGCGCATGCACGTCTTGTGCCCCTTCCTCCGGACAGTGCTCGGATGGCGGTACGCCATACGAGCCGCCAAGTAAATCTATCGCCATCAGCCATGGCCTTGGTCGTGACCGTTGCTATGGCAAATCTTGGAGAACGACAACACGATGCGAGAGTGGATCTTCCCCCGCTCCGCTTCTGCGTCTCCGCAGGCGCCACGGTCGATGGCACCATCAAAGATGGGGATGGTGATGAAGATGATGCGCTGCGCCCACTTTCAGGTTCGCACAAGCGGTCCCCCTACCTGGCGCGCCAAAGATGTTGCGGGATATCCGCGGCCACCTATGGGACCGGGTGGTCCCTTGCTGGTTCGGCGGGGGGACGTCGTGTTGAACAAAGAGCAGATCAGCGCACGGCAGCATGATAGGGAGCACACAAGCAATTTACCCAGGTTTGGGCCGCCGCGAGGCGTAAGACCCTACTCCTGCTTTGGTGGATTAATGGTGGAATGAGCGTGGTGATTCATAGTACACTTGCCTGGCAGGGTTTGCCTCAGGGCCGCAGAGACTATGCGCGTATGGTGGCCTGGGTGTCGGTGTCAAAACCGGCGGATCTCGGGTAGGGGGTCCCGAGCTGTGTGTCTAAGGTCGATGGTAACAGGAGACAGGGGACACGATGTTTACCTAGGTTCGGGCCCTCTCTATGGAGGTAATACCCTACTTCCTGCTTGATTGATCTTGATGAATATGAGTATTACAAGAGTTGATCTACCACGAGATCATAATGGCTAAATGTCGGTGTGGAACGACACCAATGGGATCACAAGAATCCCTACTACGGTTGCCGGGGCGCAGGGTTGCGAGAAGAGCAGGATTAGCAATCAGCACAAGGATCATTTACCCAGGTTCGGGCCGCGAGGATGCATAAAACCCTAGTCCTGCTTTGCTGGATGTATTTCAGAGAATTCTTGAGCTCTCGAACAAGCTATGGTGGGTGCGTGGTTCCAAAGAGCCCAATCCCTCACCAGTACGCCATGGGCCTCCTTTTATAGTCGAAAGGGGCTGCCACAGTGGCACATAGGAGGTGGAAAGGCGTACAGTGCTATGAGCTTATCGCTCGTATTACAGGACAAGACGCATTTCATGCGCCGCTGAGGTGTCCCCTAACTTTATCGAGGACAGGAGCGAGGCCCGTCCCGTCCGTCGCCGCTCCTCCTTGCTTCGACAAGCGCCCTGGCCAGCGGTGCATGCGGCGCCATGTAGGCAGGTAGGCAGCTGAGGTGGCGCGGTGGTGGAGCCTTCACGAAGATCTGCATGCTGCCACACAGGCGTGTGCTGAGTTGGCCTGGAGACTGCATGTTGCCACGCAGGTGCCTGCCCAGCTGGTTGGGCTGGCAGCTGCATGCAAACGGCAGTGGAGACTTGGCTGGTGCGGGCCTGGCAGTGGCCCTGCTGGCGTCCTCGGTGAGAGCCTTGCTGGGTGGCCGGGCAAGGGTCTTGCCGTGGCGCGCTGTCGTCCCCGGCAAGGATCTTGCCGGGGGTCTTGTGGCTCTCCTCTGCAAGGATCTTGCCGAGGATCGTTGTCTTTTAATCCTCATCTGATCTTGGATATTCCTTGTCTTCACAAAGATCTGCATGCCACCATGGAGGTGCCTCCCGAGCCCTGGCCCAACGTGGTTGATGACGTTCGGGCTCAAGGGTGGTTCGCTCCGCTGGTGTTGGACGAGCCACCCCGGCAAGGGTCTTGTCGGGGCCGCTGAGGCTGCCCCCGGCAAGGATCTTGCCAGGGGAACCTGCTTCGCCTCTCTTCTTCTTTGTGGTCTTGGCCTTGGCGTTGCTCTGGCTGTCTTGGGCTTCGATTTTACCTCGGTTCACCACCCCCGTTCTGCTTGGTGTGGCCGCGGGTGCGGCTCCGACTGTCCGTGCACAGGTAAAGGGGTACAAAGGCGCGCCCCTCCTTTTGTACACCGACAGGAGCCCCCGGGCCTGGGCCACACATAAGCGGGACACATTGTTGGGCCAGGCCCAAAACGGTGCGCGGGCAGGAGGGGCGGTTTTTACCGCGGTAAAACTTTTCGCGCGCTGCGCTTCCCACGACCCGCGTTGAATGCGCAACATGGAGGGGTGCGCGTGACGTGGGCGGCATGCGTGGGGCGGTTTCCGCAGGCATGCATCACGTCGTGATACAGGGGGCGGCTCGTGCCTTCCACATGAAGTGGGAGAGGCGTAAAGGCGCGGCCCATTTACTGAATGGGGCCGGGTCGCGGTGTTCAAGGCGTCCACGCCCCCCTGATCACGGGGCGGGGAACGGTCGCCTCACCCGTCCTTTCGACCCTACATGCTCTCCACGTGTCCTTCATGCAGGCGGCAAGCTGTGGAGGCGGGAAACTGGGCCGTCGCTGGTTGGGGCAGCGGGTCGGTCCCGATTCCCTACGCCTGCGCCGGCTGGATTGGCTGAGTGGGGCGGCTGGGTCTCGACCCCGCCCCTTTATAAAGAGGGGGAGAGAGGGCGCCACCCCCACATTCTTCAGTATCCATCTCCCTTCATCTTTGCTTCTTTCTTCCATCGGCCATGGCGAGAGAAGGTTCTGGTCCTTCGACGGTGGCAGCGAGGGTCGCTGCTCGTCAGCGTGTCCCTGCTTCCCTCGAGCCCGTGGCGACGGAGCCAGCCACAAGAGGAAGGGGGAGGGGGCGTGGCCGAGGTTGCCGCGGTGGCCGGGGGCAAGGGGCACGAGGCGGCGTGGCGGCCGTGCCTCTGCCAGCGGTGCCTCCCGCGATGGAGGGCCACGTCGGGGACCGGCCCCGCGAGTTCTTCATTAGGCTGCGCCGGCCACCGCGTCGTCGTCTCCGTCTCCCCACCCCCTTCGCAGCGGAGATGGATCTCGATCCGCCTCAGACCCTCATGTTGCACATGAGGGGATGCGGGACCGGTGGTACGCGAGTCGACGTTGACTTCCCCGCTCCTCACGTTATGTATCTCCGTCGCGGGTGGAAGATGTTTGCCCGCATCCATAGCCTGACGGTGGGGCTCGTCCTCTACTTCAAATTAATGGAGGGCGGCCTGCTCTCCGTCAAGGTCTTTGGAGATCTTGGGACTCGCCTGAAGTGCTGCGTGGAGAGCTCTTCCAACAACAAAGACTCTTCCTCGAGCGGGAGTGACGAGGAGGACAGCGATAGTGGAGAGGAGGGAGTCGAGCGGCAGGATGCCGACTCCGACTTCGACTGACCATGTCGTTCCTCCCTCGGTCACGCGCCGTGTCGAGGGCCATCCTCACCAAGATCTCCTTCAGGGTGCTCCCCGTCGTCTCCTTGGGCGGCTGGCGTAGGAGGGACGGAGAAGGCGAAGAAGGCGGGTGGCGGCCGTTAACTCGGAGTACGCGGGCACCGACGCCTTCATCGCGTATTGGCGAGCCGCTGCCTCATCTTCTAGCTTTTTGCTCCTCGCACCTTGCCTAGGTGCTCTTTTTGCCTTTTGCTGTGCTGTTCCATCTTCTGCGGAGAGGGACAAGAAAGCGATTATGGGCATCTCATCTCTTTTTTAGTTTGTAGGGATTATTCCATTTGTGCCCCAAATTCCTTAGTTGTGCTCAGTTTTCCCCATTTGCGAAATTTGGGTCCTTTCTGAGCAATTTTTCGGGGGGGGGGGGAGTGAGGAAAATGTGAAAGCAGAAAACCCGACACATGGGGAAAAGTGAGGACAAAGTTAACGAATGGGGAAAAGTGAGCACAACTAAGGAACCGGGGGCATAGAATTAATAATCCCTACAAACTAAAAAAGAGATGAGATGCCCATAATCGCTTTCTTGTCCCTCTCCTCAGAAGATGTAAGCCTTCGGGCCTTTGTTAAATTTAGAACTTATAATCCCCTTGCTCATGTTTTTCATTCCGTACGAACTGTACCTGTATAGGATGTTTTTAATGAAAAAGGGATGTTTGCCGGGTTTTTCGTTCGTGGGTGGACCCCGTGATAAGGAGCGAATCCTTGTTACTATTTTAAGATAAACGTTTTTCGCCCAGCAACAGGCCTTGCCGTCCCCCTCACTTCGCTCGACCATTCTCGCGCCCTTGGCAGAGGCAGGGACGAAGTGGGCTTAGGCTGCTCGTTCTATCTTCTTACCGCCACGACTACAACCAAATCCAGACCCAGGGGATAATCCTTAGGTATAGGAAAAAGGGGAGCACGGTAGCCTGGAGATAAAACGAGGTTTCACATGCCCCAGTTCTGTTCCGAAATGCATGACAGAGGATGAAAGACTTATCTTGATCTGCATCCCCTGGCAACCTTGTCTTGCCGCGGTTGGATCCTTGTACTTGCAGCCCCGGGCAATTCTGGCCTGCCGAGGGGACGCCGGTCCGTTCCCTTTCTTCCAAGTAGCTCAGCAGAAGTGCTCATGTGCCCTGCGAACCAAAGGAGGACAGAAAAGAACAGAGAGACACACACTCGACCTCTAGGCTAGGGGTTAGTCGCCGCTAAGCACTATCAACCCTAACCAAGGAAGAGACTTGACCTAGCATGCATGCTATAACTTAGGGCGCCAGCGCTTCATTTATTTGTACTCAGGGTCTGCGCCTGGCTTTGTATAAAGGGTTACATGCCTTGCCGGCAAGGCTTGTACAAATGGTGGCTTGTCGGGGGGCCCGGCAAGCCGCGCCTTATGGGTAAAACTTGCGAAGATGCTCGATGTTCCAGGAGTTGCTCACTGGAATGGCATCTTCAGTCTCCAAGCGGACTGCGCCAGGCCTGGTGACTCGTATTACCCGATAAGGGCCTTCCCACTTCGGCGTCAACTTGTTGGAATTCTTGGCCGACTGAACGCGCTGAAGAACAAGGTCGCCTTCCTCAAAGCTTCGGGCATGAACCTTGCGGCTATGGTAGCGGCGTAAGGCTTGCTGGTAGCGTGCTTCTCTCACAGCCGCCCGAAGACGATCCTCCTCAAGGAGCGTCGCGTCATCTTGCCGCAACTGCTCTTCTCAAGCTCATCATAAGAAAGCACTCGAGGTGACCTGTATATGAGTTCCGTGGGGAGAACTGCCTCTGCCCAATATACTAGGGCAAAGGGTGCCTGACCGGTGGCTTGATTTGGCGTCGTCCTGATCGACCAAAGAACCGCTGGCAACTCATCAATCCGGCGCCTTCCGCTCTGGTGCAGCCTGTCAAAGGTCTTCGTCCTCAGGCCTCGCAACACTTCAGCATTCGCCCTCTCTGCTTGGCCGTTTCTCCGGGGGTGTGCCACGGAAGCAAAACAGACCTTGCTGTCGAGGTCTTGAATGCACTGCATGAAGGTGTGGCTTGTGAACTGCGTGCCGTTGTCGGTGATGACTCTATTTGGCACACCAAAATGGCAGACTAGTCCCTTGAAGAACTTGACGGCTGACTGTGTTGTCACCTTCCTCACTGGCTCCACCTCTGGCCACTTTGTGAACTTGTCGATTGCAACGTACAACTACTCAAAGCCCCCGACAGCACGGGGGAAAGGGCCCAGTATGTCGAGCCCCCATACTGAGAATGACCAGGAGAGAGGGATCGTTTGAAGGGCTTGAGCTGGTTGATGAAGCTTCTTTGAATGGAACTGACACGCTTCACACTTGGTTACTAGTGTCGTCGCATCCTGGAGGGCGGTGGGCCAGAAGAAACCTTGCCGGAACGCCTTGCCGGCAAGGGCCCTCGACCCTATGTGGGAGCCACATATGCCTCCATGTATCTCTGCCAACAGATCCAGTCCTTCCTCCCGGGGGATGCATTTCAATTTCACACCATTCAGCCTTCTCCTGTACAGGACGTCATCGACAAACTGGTACAGGGCAGACCGACGGGCTACTTTTTCCGCTTCTCTCTGCTCCTTAGGAAGTTCCCCTGTTTGGAGGAATCAGACAATATGCTGCGCCCACGCTGGAGCCTGGGGCTCGACGGCAAGGACCAAAGGCATTTCCTCTGCCATGGGCGCGGCTGTCTCCACGGCCAGGGCTTGACGCCCTGCCGGAGCCAGTTGCTCTTGGCAGGCTCAGCGTCCACAGCGGCATCCTTGCCGGCAGCCCCAGGGGGCTCGGTAGGAAAGTACTTGCCGGGACCTGATTTCCTTCGCTTGTTCCGCCCCGTTGATGGTTCGACGGATGGCTGAGTTAACCGGAGCAAAAAGGTACCTGGTTCCATAGGTAGCTTGAATGCAGCACGCTTCGACAGGTAATCGGCGATGTCGTTCTCCGCTCGGGGAACGTGCTCCGCTTGGATACCGTCAAAGCGCTCCTCCAGCTTCCTCACTTCATCTACGTAGGCCTCCATCAATGGGCTCTGGTAATCCTTGTTGACTTGTCTGACGACAAGATGCGAGTCACCCCTGACAATGAGCCTCTTCACCCCGAGGTCTGCCGCGATCCTGAGACCGACAAGCAGCCCCTCGTACTCAGCAGTGTTGTTTGTGGACATCTCCCTGGGAAAGTGCATCTGGACCACGTACTTGAGGTGCTCTCCGGTGGGTGTGACAAGCAGCACACCGGCACCGGCGCCTTGCAGCGAGAAAGCCCCGTCAAAGTCCATGATCCAGTCGCAGTCCACTTCCTTGCCGGGGAGAGTGGTCTCTTGGATTTCTTCATCAGGTGTTGAGGTCCATTCTGCAATGAACTCCGCCAAGATTCTGCTCTGGATTGTTGAGGTACTTTCAAACTTCAACCCAAAGCTCGACAACTCCAAGGTCCATTCCAGAATCCTTCCGGTTGCATCTGGGTTGTGCAGTATCCGTTGTAGCGGGAGGCGGGAGACGAAAGTGATCTCGTGGGCTTGGAAGTAATGACGCAGCTTCCTCGAGGCCATAAGGAGGCCGAAGAGCAATTTCTGCACACCGGAGTACCTCGACCTAGCCCCCTGCAAGAGGGAGCTGACAAAGTAAACCGGGTGCTGCATCATCTTCTTCTTCTGCACCACTTCGCTTGACTATGCGGGTGTTGCCCCGACGGCATCAGACTTTGCCGGGGGCCTTGCCGGCACCAGGTCCTGCCGGGGGAATCTTTGGCTCGCCGTCCGCTGGTTCTGCCGTCGCCACTGCCTCCTCATCGACCTCCCTCTGTGCCACCAGTGCAGCGCTGACCACTTGATTCGTTGCCGCTAGGTACAGCAGCAACGGTTCTTGTGGCTTAGGCACAACTAGTATTGGCATGGACGAAAGGTATTTCTTCAGATCCTGCAATGCAGCCTCGGCTTCTGGGGTCCACTCCATCGGACCTGCCTTCTTCAAGATCTTGAAGAAGGGAAGGGCGCGCTCGGCGGACTTGGAGATGAATCGGCTCATGGCGGCGACGCAGCCGGTGAGCCGACGCACATCCTTGATCCGCTTGGGCGCCTCAATATGTTCAATAGCCTTGATTTTGTCTGGGTTTGCCTCGATCCCGCGCTGCGACACAAAGAATCCGAGAAGCTTGCCGGACAGAACATCGAAGACACACTTCTTAGGATTCAGCTTAAGGTTGATCTTGCGCAGGTTGGCAAATGTCTCTTCCAGATCTTGCACAAGAGTTGCCCCGTCCTTGGTTTTGACCACTATGTCATCCATGTATGCCTCCATATTTCTATTGAGCTGGGGTTCAAAACCAATTTGGACTGCTCTTGCAAACGTCGAGCCAGCACTCTTCAACCCGAAAGGCATCCGTAAAAAGCAATAAGTACCACATGGGGTGATGAATGTTGTCTTCTCTTCATCTTCTATCGTCATGAAGATTTGGTGGTAGCCCGAGTAGGCGTCGAGGAATGACAGCAGATCACACCTGGCCGTGGAGTCGACAATCTGGTCGATGCGCGGCAACGGGACAAGCCTTATTGATGTCTGGGTAATCAATACACAGCCTCCACTTCCCATTTGCCTTGCGCACCACTACCGGATTGGCCAACCACGTCGGATGGAGCACTCCTCTCACCAAACCCACTACTTCCAACTTCCTGATCTCTTCTGTGATGAACTCCTGCCTCTCTAGAGCCTGCTTTCTGAGCTTCTGCTTGACGGGCTACGCATGAGGACAGACAGCTAGGTGGTGCTCAATCTCCTCCCTGGGAACACCGGGGATGTCGGATGCTTGCCACGCAAACATGTCGACACTTGCCCACAGGAAGGTGACGAGCACGCCTTCCTATTTGCCGTCGAGGGTGGAGCCTATGGTGAAAGCCCGTCCCGTGCCATCCTCCTTGACAGACACCTTCTTGGTCTACGGTGGCTCAGCTCTGGATTTCTTGCTCTTGCCGGTAGAGCTCTCTGGCACGTCCTCGACGGTAGCACAACACTCTAGGGAGGGGCGATTGCCGGAGTGGGTGCGAGAGGTCTTGTCGGGCTTCTTCTTCCCTCCTGGGGCTTCGGCGGCAGGAGCAAGTGCCCTGGCAGCAGCTGCTGCAACTGCTTCCCGGTAGAGTTGGTCGGCGCAAATCAGCGTGTCCTTCTTATCGGAGGGGACGGAGATGATAGTCAACGGCCCGGGCATCTTTAGCATGTTGTAGGCGTTGTGCGACGCCGCCATGAACTTGGCTAGTGCCGGGCGACCGAGGATCCCGTTGTAGGGCAAGGGGATCTCGGCCACATCAAAGACGATCCTCTCCGTCTTGTGGTTCAACTCCCCTCCAAACGTCACGGGCAGCGTGACCTTCCCCTTTGGCTAGCTCCTCCCCGGATTGACCCCTTGAAACGTGTCTATTTCCTCGAGGTCTCCATCAGGGATTTGCAGCCTTTTGATCACGACGGGCGAGATCAAGTTCAGACCAGCCCTGCCGTCGACCAACATCTTGTTCACCTTGAGGTTGTGTATCGTTGGG
This sequence comes from Aegilops tauschii subsp. strangulata, assembly GCF_002575655.3. Classification (NCBI taxonomy): domain Eukaryota; kingdom Viridiplantae; phylum Streptophyta; class Magnoliopsida; order Poales; family Poaceae; genus Aegilops; species Aegilops tauschii. Next base: position 201,367,014 of record NC_053035.3, on the reverse strand, counting down.
GAGACCAACAACGGCAAACACCCGACCGCGGTTGTGCAATCAGGGTGGTCCTCGGCGTCAAAGATGAGGGGCATGCTGGACCACTTCAGCGGCTTCTGAGCGTCGAACGACGGCTCCGCTGTTGTAATCTCACGCGCCCACTGCTTGAGCTGGCGGTGAGAAGTATGCAGCGAGGCACCACCGTCGACGCACATGGCCTCTGTAGCCTTCTGGAACTCTTGCTTGCCGGACTCGTCGTCCTCGTCATCATCACCGTCTTCTTGCTTCTTGTCACGGCCCCGGGCGGGCCTCTCTTGCTGGTTGTCCTTGTCGCGGCGGCCTCCTTGGCCGCCACGCTTCTTGCCGGATCCCTCGGCACCGTCCTGGCCCTTCTCCTTGTCCCGCCTCTCATACTCGGCCTTTTGCTTTTCAGCAAGCAGCTGGACTTGTCGGCAGTTCTGGAGGCCGTGGCCTTTGCTGCGGTGGATCTTGCAGTACTGCTTGCCGGAGCCCCCTGGCTTGTCGGCAGCTGCTAAGGCCCGGCAGGCGACGCACCCGGCAATCTCCTTGTCTGGGTCCTCTGCCTTGACCTTCTTGGCAGCGCCGGTGTCGTCAGACCCTTCAAGGGAAAGCACGGCCTTGCCCTTGCGTTTCCTGTTGCGACGCCGGCCCTTCTTCGTCGGGAAGCGGTGTCTTCATCAGTAGAGTCGGTTTCCGCGCCGGCATCGTAACCGCAGCACCCCGGTCCTCCCAGCGCTGGCATGTGGTGGCTCGGTGGGGCGCCGGCCCGAGGGTCCCGCCGGTCGTGGATCATCTTTGTTGGCGACGGCGACGAGGCTCCGGATGGTGGCCCTCAACTCGTCGAGCTTCTCCGCAGCAGGAGGGAAGTCGAGGAGCAGCTGCGCGCGCGCCAAAGCTTCTGCTGGCATGGGTGGCAGCGACAGCTGCATGGACCATGGCGTGCTTCGACTTCTAACCACGTTAGAAGGAGCTCTATCACGACCCAGCGGCTGTGCGCCACTTTCGCCAGCACTTCGGCGGGCATGCTGAACTCCTTCGTCCCGCGGACGATGCACAGGGCTCTTCCCACTGCGGTGTCTGGGATCTTCAGCGTGGTGACACTGCTCGTTGCACGCACCCTAGGAAGAGCGCGCTGTGGGCGCTAGCGTGGGCGTCCTGGAGGTTGCTGCACAGCCCGGGGGCGGCACAACGACACTCCTGGAGGGCCCCGCGCCGCCTGCGGGGGGCCCAGCTCCGTCTTTGGATCTGGCGTCGTGCAGCCGGTCGTCTGGCGCGCGAACGATGCCGCTCACCAAGCTCTGACTGCCAGGGCGATGCTGGTGCTCGCGGACCGCGGCCTGGGTCCTGTCCGCGACCGGCCCGCTGCTCGTCCGCACTGGCACGGGACGTTCGGCTCCCAACGAGCCGATCGTCGTGGCCGTCTTCTTCTTGGGAGCCATGGCGATGAAGAAACGCTAGGCTAACTACTAGACCAGATTCTCACAATTGCGCCCCCTACTTGGCGCGCCAAATATGTCGGTGTGGAACGACACCTATGGGATCACAAGAATCACTACTACGGTTGCCGCGGTGCAGGGTTGCGAGAAGAGCAGGATTAGCAATCAGCACAAGGATCGTTTACCCAGGTTCGGGCCGCGAGGATGCAGAAAACCCTAGTCCTGCTTTGTTGGATGTATTTCAGAGAGTTCTTGAGCTCTCGAACTAGCTATGGTGGGTGCGTGGTTCCAAAGAGCCGAATCCCTCTCCAGTACGCCATGGGCCTCCTTTTATAGTCGAAAGGGGCTGCCACAGTGGCACACAGGAGGTGGAAAGCCGTACAGTGCTACGAGCTTATCGCTCGTATTACAGGACAAGACGCATTTAATATGCCGCTGACGTGTCCCCTAACTTTATCGGGGACGAGAGCGAGGCCCGTCCCGTCCGTCGCCGCTCCTCCTTGCTTTGACACGCGCCCTGGCCAGCGGTGTGTGCGGCGCCATGTAGGCAGGCAGGCAGCTGAGGTGGTGCGGTGGTGGAGCCTTCACGAAGATCTGCATGCCGCCACGCAGGCGTGTGCTGAGTTGGCCTGGAGGCTGCATGTTGCCACGCAGGTGCCTGCCCAGCTGGTTGGGCTAGCAACTACATGCGAACTGCGGTGGAGACTTGGCTGGTGCGGGCCTGGCAGTGGCCCTACTGGCGTCCTCGGTGAGAGCCTTGCCGGGTGTCCCGGCAAGGGTCTTGCCGTGGCGCGCTGTCGTCCCCGGCAAGGATCTTGCCGGGGGTCTTGTGGCTCTCCTCGGCAAGGATCTTGCCGAGGATCATTGTCTTTTAATCATCATCTGATCTTGGATATTCCTTGTCTTCACAAAGATCTGCATGCCACCATGGAGGTGCCTCCCGAGCCCTGGCCCAACATGGTTGATGACGTTGGAGACCGTGGGCTCAAGGGTGGAGCGCTCCGCTGGTGTTGGACGAGCCGCCCCGGCAAGGGTCTTGTCGGGGCCGTTGAGGCTGCCCCGGCAAGGATCTCACCGGGGGAACCTGCTTCGCCTCTCTGCTTCTTTGTGGTCTTGGCCTTGGCGTTGCTCTGGCTGTCTTGGGCTTTGGTTTTACCTCGGTTCACCTCCCCCATTCTACTTGGTGTGGCCGCGGGCGCGGCTCCGACTGTCCGTGCACAGGTAAAGGGGTACAAAGGCGTGCCCGTCCTTTTGTACACCGACACTAAACCCTAGAATTCTAGCCTGTATGACTATGGTAATGAGTATATCCCCTCTCCGGACTAAGTCCTCTGGTTTATATAGACACCAGGAGGATCTAGGGTTACACAAGGTCGGTTACAAGGGAAGGAATCTACATATTTGGTCGCCAAGCTTGCCTTCCACGCCAAGGAGAGTCCCATCCGGACACGGGTGCGGTCTTTGGTCTCCATATCTTCACAGCCCATCAGTCGGCCCATGGCTAACAGGCCGGACGCCCGAGGACCCCTTAGTCCAGGACTCCCTCAGTATATCCTGAACCTGGCTTCAATGACAAGGTATCCGGCGCGTAGATCTGTCTTTGGCATTGCAAGGCGGGTTCCTCCTTCTGAACTCCAAGATAGTCTTCGGACGTATTGAATGTGTCCGGACCTGCAACTTTTTACAACATGACATCACGTCAGTCCGGTTATTATTTCGAACCGCTTTTTCGCCTGCTGCCCCACGTTCCGAGACATGGCTGTCATTGGCACGTCTTATCCAAGCAAAGATCGTGTCCCCTTATTAAGGGATTCTTATCGACACGGACGTGGGTAACCCAACCGTCTTTAGGGTACAATTCCTTGGGAATAGGCAAGCCTTAAGGCCCAGGAGGAGGCGTTTGATATTCACGGCCTTTATAAAAGGGGTACAGACCCGTCTTTCTTCTCCACGCTTGCTTCTTCCTCAACCCTTACGACCTCGAGTTCCGACACCAAGGTTTCAATCACCGCAAGCCTCAGTCATGTCTAGATCCAGCCGTCGACGCCGGTGAGTGGCTTCTTCTGTCACAGAGGAGGATATCACGAAGCTTCGGGCGGCAAGATATCTAACCGCAGAAATCCTCCATCGGCTTCCCGTGGAAGGGTTGGTTGTCCCTACCCCTAGATCCGGCGAGGGGATCGTGTTCGTTTCCCACTTCCTCCGAGGGTTAGGGTTCGCCCTCAATCCCTTCGTCCGGGGGCTCATGTTCTATTATGGACTAGATTTTCACGATCTCGCCCCGAACTCTGTTCTTCTCATCTCGACGTTTATCGTCACGTGCGAAGCCTTCCTCCGAACTCCTCCACACTTCGGCTTGTGGCTCAAGACCTTCAATGTGAAACCGCAAGTGATAGAGGGGGAGCAGGCGGAGTGCGGTGGTGCCTCAGTGAGCAAGCTTACCAGTGCTATTTGGCTAAAAGGATCCTTCAAAGAATCTTCCGACTTATGGAAGCAGGAGTGGTTCTATATCACCGAGCCCCGTGGTTCCAAGTGGGCAGCTGCGCCTGCGTTCCGATCCAGCCCCCCAATTCAGCTTGCATCATGGATTAATAAGGGGTTGGACTGGGGATCAGTTGACGAACTGCGGACTCTGCAGAGTCGCATCCGAAGCCTCATTGAGAAGGATATCGATCTTGTCAACGTTACTCAGGTAATGCTAGTCTGCCGGACCCTGCCATGCCAGCGACGGCCTCTCCGCATGTGGGAGTTTAACCCAGAAGGGCCACAGACTATTCAGCACTTCTTCGGCACTACGCATGAAGGAATGTGGAAATTATTTTTCGGGAAACGAAAACAATGGCCGGAGACCACCGAAGATACCGGCCTAGACTATAACCATCCGGATACCACGGTAAGTACTCGTCCTACGAACACCTCACAATCAGATATCTTGTGGTAAGACACTAAGCAAACCATCTTTTTCCAGGGCTGGATAAAAAAAGAAGAACGGATCAGGTGTCCGGCCCCTCTTCCCGAAGACTCAGCGGACCCCTTGTTAACAAGGATGCTGGCACCGGCGCCGTACCAGGCACCGGTAGGGGAGGGCAAGGCGGAGAGTGAGAAGACCCGGGATGACCTTTGTTCTGGAGGTAAATTAGATACTGAGTCCGGAGAAATCGACATTTCCTCGCCCGAAGACAAAGGCGAAGGAGAAGCAAGTATCCCTTCTCCATTCAGGAAGAAAAGGGCCGCCTCCGAAGGTTGGGAGGGGCGGCCTGCCAAGAGGGGCAAGATGCCACCGTCGGGCGGCTCGGGATTGGATGGTGACGCCGTTGAATAGCTCTGTCGTGAGGACAAGCCCTCGACCAAATCGTAACTGAATCCGGGGTGCCTTGATCGCATCTCGTTCCTTTCCTGTTACCGAAGAGACATGTAACGTGCCTGTGTATTTTTACAGTTCGGCACAGAGTTTTCCTGGGCAATCCTCTTCTTCGGGGGATCTCCTCCCAGAGATGATGGAAAGCGAGACGCCTCCCCCGACCTCCTCGCCCAATAAGGCGGACGACTCCGAAGTGTCATCTTGGAGGGTTTTTCTTGATCAACAAGCGGTGCGGGGGATGAAAGAGGCAGTATCCGAAGGTGGACCTCCGGTCGTCCGGGATTCGGGGGCCAACAATGAAGGCCGTGGACTATCCGGTTTTCAGCCAGCGATGATTTTGGAGACGGGTGAACGGGTTCCTTCAAAGGATGGTCGTGCTCCTACAGCGCCTTCCAGAGACCCAGTGACGCCGAATATGTTGAGGGATATGCTGCGAGAAGCATCTGTCTCAGAGGAACATCGTACCTTCACTACAAAAAAAAGACACATCCGTGACATTTTGGGCCGAACAAAAATTTTTTCTGTCATACATATGACACTTCTATGACGATAATTGTGACAAAACCCGGTATCATCATAGATGTGGTGGGCTCCTACTTCTATGACAAAAAATCATGACAGAAAATGGGCTTTTCGTCCTGGGCGGGCCGGAGACGCAGCTGCATGACATTCTTTGGGTCATCCATGACGGAAAAAACCGTGGTAGAAGCGAGGGGGAGGAAAATTTCAGGGAGTTCCCGGTTACGGTGGGAGGTCGGGGGCCGAGCGATGCGCGTTTCTCTCATACACGTACGCGCGTGTGTGCGAGGCGTTGGCTCTAACTGAACCCAAGCGAGGCGTTGGGCTCTAACTGAACCCAAGTGATTGCACTGCAGGCTACGCGTTACTGAACCCGAGTGATCGATCGATGGCTGTTAACTGAACCCGATCGAGCGATTCCTTCGCTACTGCTGCTAACTGAAGTCGATCGATTGGATGAACAGTGAGCGTTGCGGGGGGGGGGGTTGGATGAACAGTGAGCGGTGGCGTTGTCTTTGGATGAACAGGACCCCGTGGTGTGGAGGGCTGGATGAACAGTAGACGATGGAGGGTGCCCGTGGAGGGGTGGTTGAACAGGACCCCGTGGTGTGGAGGGCTGGATGAACAGCCGGTGGAGTAGCACGCGGTGGAGGCTGGATGAACAGGAGCCCGTGGAGGCTGGAGGAGGTCGACGGTAGCCCGTGGAGGCTGGAGGAGGTCGACGGTGGAGATGAACAGTATCCCGTGGAGTCCCGTTTTGCGGTACGCGACACCCCTCCCGATGAACAGGACCCCCGTTTCGACCGTAGGAGCTCCGTTTCGTCCGTTTTGCGGTACGCCACACCCCTCCCGATCAACAGGACCCCCGTTTCGACCGTAGGAGGTCCGTTTCATCCGTTTTGCGGTACGCGACACCCCTCCCAATCAACAGGACCCCCGTTTCGACGGTAGGAGGTCCGTTTGCTACATTTTGCGGTACGCCACACCCCTCCCGATCAACAGGACCCCGTTCCGAACGTAGGAGGTCCATTTCCTCCATTTTGCGGTACGCCAGGCCTCGTTTCCATCGCTTGTTCCGTCCAAGCCCTCCCGATGAACACGACCACGCATTTCGTTCCGACCCAGCCGGTTGGCTCCCACGCGTTCCGTTGCCTCCCCATGAACACGATGCATTCCGTTGCCTCCCCATGAACACGACGCATTCCGTTGCCTCCCCATGAACACGACACATTCTGTTGCCTCCCCATGAACACGATGACGATGTTGTTTCTTCGTTCCGACCCAGCCATGTACACGAGCCCTGGCCGTACGTATGCGCGAGTAGGCATTCGAGACCCCGCCCGTATGTACACATATGTGGCCGTATTTTCTTTCCTGCACCCTGGCCGCTGTACGTACGCGTACATGCTACGTGCGCGCCTCTACTACGACACGTGCGCGCCTCTACATCCACCAGTATATATGTACGTACACGTTCGCGACCAGAATGACAACGCTACGTACGCTTCGACCAGGTGGGTCCCGACTATCAGGCACTTCCTTGTGTGCGAAGATGTAGCTGCTGGGTCCCGGCAGTCAGGGAGGGAACATTTTTTCGCGAAATACGGTGGCCCGTCCGGTGGGTCCCCGCTGTCAGGTGGAGGAATTATTATTTTGCACGTAATAAGGAGGCACTTCCTTGCTGCGGCCGTGGACCCAGCTGTCAGCCTCTCCACGTACAATCCACGTCCGTTGGAAGCCGTTCCTTGACCACGTTGACCACGCCGCGCCGAGAGCACCAGGGCGGTGGACGACGGCGAGGCCTAGGAAGGGGATGACGCTGACCCGGGGAAGACGCGCCAGTGGATGCCCACGCGTAGAGGAGTACGAGGTTTCACTGGTTCGCTACGGTGTGAGGCTGCCGTCGCCGTGGAATAACAGGGGGTGTGGGTGAGTAGAGGGATGGCCTGGCCAGCGGTGGGAGTAGTAGGGGGCGGTGAGGCCTCCGCCGCATCACAGCCGGCCACGGGAGGCAGGAGCATGAGGCACGACCGGCGCTTGTTTGGGCGGCTGGAGTAAGAAGACCAGAGGTTGAAGAAGCACTACGGCCGTTAGATGGACATCGTACGGTAACTGGAGCTAGAATCATGCATATTGACTAAGTTGACAAAGCCCTCCGTCCCCGTCAACTTAGTAGGCCCACAAGTCAGCCTGCCACTATACTGGGTCCCAGCTAATAGGGGGAGTATTCATTTTTTTGTGCGTAATAAGGAGGCACTTCCTTGCGTGCGAAGATATAGCTGGTGGGTCCGAGCTGTCAGCGGCGGTAACGTTTTTTCGCGAAATACAGAGGCCCTTTCGGTGGGCCCCTAATGTCAGGTGGAGGAATCATTATTTTGCGCGTAATAAGGAGGCATTTCCTTGCGTGCGGCCGTGGACCCAGCTGTCGGCCTCTCCACGTATAGTCCACTTCAGATGCATGTCGGTCGTTGACCACGTTGACCAGGCCACGCCGAGAGCACTAGGGCAGTGGACGACGGCGAGGCCTAGGAAGGGAACGACACGGAGGCAGGGAAGACTCGGCAGTTGTTTCCCACGCGGAGGGGAGTACGACTGTACGAGGGTTTACTGGTTCGTCTGCCGTCGCCGGAGAATAACAGCAGGTGTAGGTGAGTAGAGGGATGGCTAGGCCAGCGATGGGAGTACGGTGGGGCGGTGAGGCCTGCGCGGCAGCAGAGTCGGCCGCGGGAAGGAGGGAGCAGGCAGTCCCGCCGGCGCTTGTTTGAGCGGCTGGAGCAGGAAGAGCAGAGATTGAAGAAGCACGACAGCTGTTGGATGGCCATCCAATAGTCACTGCTTGTGCGTCAACCTTTTTTTTAGGAAAGCCTCAAATCTGTGGAAAACAGCATACAGCCCATCTTCCATTATTTCTAATAATTTACAGCCCATTTGCTAATTATTAAGGTTTTTTTGGAGCCCATATTCTTTTTGTTAGCATTACAACCCATATTGTGGCCACGGTTAAAAAATTATACGAAATTTTGCATATTTCGGTGCGGTCCGAACTATTTTTAATCCCGAAATTTCGACTCACATTCAAACTAATTTTAAAAATAAATGTATATCAATATAAAGTCCAACAAATTCTCCACGCATAAAAATTAATGTAATTTAAAATCTCGAAATGAAAAAAAAAGATGTTTGAAACTAATTGCCGGTTTGATGTGTTTTAAAAATGTACAGCCCATTTCTCATTACTGATGGGCCATTTTCTCGGCCAGCCGAATGAAAGCTCTCCTCGTCTTGAAAGATTTGCAGCCCAACAGGCCTGACAAAGCGACTTACTTGGCAAATCGCAAAAAAACTGGGCTGTGGCCGTGGACCCAGCTGTCAGCCTCTCCACGTACAGTACTCTTCCGATGGAATGTCGTTGACCATGTTGACCACGCCGCGCCGAGAGCACCAAGGCGGTGGATGACGGCGAGGCCTAGGAAGGGGACGACGCGAAGCCGGGGAAGACGCGGCAGTGGATGCCCACGCGGAGAGGAGTACGAGGGTTCACTGGTTCAGCTGCGGTGTGAGGCTGCCGTCGCCGTAGGGTCTGGCTAGCTGTGGGAGTAGTAGGGGGCGATGAGGCCTCAACGGCAGCACAGCCGGCCACTGGAGGCAGGAGCAGGCAGTCTCCCCGGCGCTGGTTTGGGCGGCTGGTGCAAGAAGAGCAGCGATTGAAGAAGCAGTAGGACCGTTCGATTCAAATCCAACGGTTACTGCTGCTAGAATCATTTGTTGACTAAGTTGACAAGCCCTGCGTACGCGTCAACTTAGTAGGCCCACAGGTCAGCCTCCCAACCGGTGCGCCCCAGATGTCAGTGGGAGGAATCATTTTTTTCACATAATAAGGAGGCAGTTGATTGCATGCGGCCAGGCCAGCGGAGGGAGTAGGGTGGGCCGGGGAAGCCTACGCGGCATCACAGCGGGCCACAAGAGGAGGGAGCAGGCAGTCCCGCCGGCGCTAGTTTAGGCGGCTGGAGCAGGAAGATCAGAGATTGAAGAAGCACGTCGGCCGTTGGATGGACATCCAACAGCCACTGCTGCTAGAATCGTGTGTTCACTGACAAAGCCTTGCGTAAACAAGTCAGCCTTGAAATTTGTGGCGTGTACAGCCCATTTCCTATTATTTTTATAATTTTTACTCATTTTCTAATTCATATGGAATTTATTGCAGCCCATTTTCCATTTTTAGAATTGCTGGCCATTTTCTGGTCAGTACCAGGGTCAAAAAATTAACTAAATATGTGGGAAATTTTGAAAAATTTCGCAAATTTTTGCTGGGGAACGAAACATTCTTAATCCAAAAATTAATAGCCATACTAAAACAAATTTAAAAATAAATTAGTACTATGTCATGTTAAATCCAATGAAATACGTATAAGATATCAGTGAAGAACAAAAACAAAAAAAGAAACTTATATCCCATTTGCTATAATTTTTTTGGAATTTCAACCCCTTTTGATATTACTTTTAACAGACATTGACCATACTCTTAAGCCAGGCCGGAATGCATCCCTCCTCATCTTGAAAGATTTGCAGCCCAGTAATTCGGAGAAAACAAATAGGCCTAGCTTGGGTATTCTTCAAAAAGAAATACTGGGCTACCTATTTTCCCAAAGAACTGGTGCATGAGCATTTAGCTTTATTTATTTATTTATTTACTTATTTATGTTTAGGGGACCATGAGCATGTACCTAGGCCGGATTCATGTGAGAGCCTCCCTTCCAGTTAATTATGGGCTTCTCTATTGGGCCTTCATCAGTGGGCTGCATGTTATCAACAAGTGGAAAATGTGTTCCGTACGAAAAATAGTATGCGCTACGTACGGTACGGGGCACTAAAGGATCGAACCGTGCAACGACTTCCAAAACATTGTGTTTGTCGTTCTAACAACACATTTATTCAACCAACAGACGAAATATACTACTGATTGTACATTGAAAACAGCAGCAGCAGCAACCAGGGTTGGGGGTGCAACAGAAGCAGTAAGCAGGCCAGAAGAGTGAAGACGCAACTCTCTCTTCCAAACCTAACATCAGCCATCATTACAAAAGGGCTACCAAAAAAGAACAAGTGTATGCATCAAACTAAATAAAGATCCTACTACACCAAGTGTACGCATCTAACTAACTAGCTCAGTTAGACGTTACTATTTATTAAGCTGTGGAGATTGGCTGACGGCTTGAACCAGATGGGTGCCTGACGGGGGAAACTCCAGCCAGCAGGTCGAAGTCTGATACTTGCGACCCTCTCTCCTACTTTGGGCTGCAGAGCGTGGCGGCACATATCAGGGTATGGTGCATGCAGTGACGCATGGTAAGCTGTGTACACACAGTTTTGCCTGATGAACGAAACCGTGCTGCCATCATGATCCTTGCCGTCGGTTATCTCCTGGTTAATCGGATAATTTAGTCCAACAAACAGAGTGCGTGTACCAATGCTACTTACCAGCCTCCAGTCAAAAATTCCTGAAGGCCCAGAGAAGCTGGGATCCTGCTCAAAGACCTTGCAGTGACTATGATTGTATTCCGCGAAACAACACATCCGGTACGTGCAAACGATCATCAATCTTTCGCCGTCGTCTGATCGAGCCAGGAACCACCTGCAACTGCCATGCCGCTTTTCTTTGAAAGGTTCTGGGATTAGGAAGGGTAGGGACACCAGGCGGCCTACAACATCATATCAAGTTGGAGTCAAATAAAAAAGGGCTCTTGATTTAGTCAATCTTAAGAACATCATGTTATGAGCATGAATATTTTTTCAACAAATATTGACAGTAATATAAGCAAGCCATCATGATATCATAGGAAAGTAACATATTGCTGTAACAGCCATTTGTAGCGATGACTGGAGTAGGCCAGCAATACGTCCAGCCATAGAAGGCGTCGACAGCGTAAATGAAGCCCTTGTGTTCAATGGCATCAGAGAACCATGGAGGATGTATGATCCGGCGTTGGACGTGCAGATTTATCCACTTACCGCAATGACCTGTCAGATAGGCGAGACCGCGGTTGAAGAACGCAATTATCCTGAAGTCTTTATAATTCGCAGATCTTGTGGGCACTTGGCAGATTACAACCTTGAGCAAATCAAACTTGGTATCATGTTGGCTACTTTAAGATTCCGAGTATTCTGGGCCGCGGTGCCAAAGCAGTGCAGTGTTAATCGAAGGAAGGGGGATCAATCACCGGGTGTAGACCTCCACGAGCATCCAGCTGCCGCGACAGTCGACGAGCACCATCCAAGACGTGTTCATGCCGACCCAGTACATACCGTTAATGTAGTTGAGGCTGACAGGGATCGGATCGCAGTCAAGGGGGTTGATGCTCGCCACCCTACGATTGTTATGCTGCGTGACACGCCGTTTCTGAAGATCAGGCGGTATCAGCAAGCAAGGAGCTGGCTTAAAAAGCTCCGGCCTGGGGGCTTTGAGTAAATGGTACAGCCCCGACGAGCACGCGGCGAGCGGCATGGTACTGAGATTGTCCACACGCAAAACAATGAGCTTGATTACCTCTGTGGGGAGCGAATTCCAGCCACTCTTTCGGCGAACGCTGCTCGGTTCTGCCATTGTTAGTGCTTGGGTTTCGGACGAGGGGGGAGGCGCCTTAGCGGGGAAGGAAGATTGGACGAGATTATGTGCGGACAAAGATGGAGAAGCGAATATGTGCTGCGGGAAGTGGACAGGTGATGATGACTACAGCACGCCGCTTGACTTACGAGACACATACCAGCAGCGTAGGGTCATGTGGATGCCAGACAACTTGCTTGAGTGATCACAGTACTGGTACTCCCTATAGTGCTATGCCCTAACTTGCTTGAGTAGAGTAGTAGAGTAGGACTCTGCTCTACTACTAGCACCGGAGGAGTAGTATATTCTAATCTAAAATAGTTACAAACTTCAATGCCCGAGCATGGAACGACTATGAACCGTGCTCAAAGACCGTGTCTACGTGGTGTTTGGACATGGGCGACAACCTCAACGCCAACGGTGCTGCTCCCGTTGCACCGTATGTGTTTCTGTCCTTCCTGTTCGAAATCGTGGTAGAATTCATGTTTCTACTCTGTATCCTACTACTATGCTAGTCCACATGATTAGTTTCATCTCTGTTATAGCCGTCATGATTTATTTTGTGCTTATTCGAACTAAATCTTGTAGTAACTTGCTCATATATTCAACTGGCGCAACGTCCCCTACAGCCACTCCCGTTTCATGGACGGCCTAGTCGATGCCTCCAAGGAGCCCTTCGTCCACTACTATGAGTGCCCGATGTCGTTTTGTGGCTCGCCGGCGGACATGGTGCATCACCTCACGGATGCGTGCAGCGGTCACTGCTGGCCCTTGGTGGAGAACATCAAGTACGAGACGTGCTACCCGTTCACCATGCCGGAGTCGCTAGAGGATCACCGCCGCCTGCTAGTCTCGGAGGAGGACGGCAACGTCTTCCTCTTGATTGTGGGCACCGGCGAGGCCCGTGCAGGCCGCCGCCCCGTCTCTGTAATGTGCGTCAGGGGCGACGCCGCTGACACTGACACGAGGCCGATGTACGGGTGCGTGGTCAGTGTTACTACCCCTCCGGGTTGCGTGGGCGGCGACACCGGCCTCATCGAACGGACTTGGACTCTGGGGAGCAGGGACTATCCCGCCAATGTGGACTTGGAAAACCCATGGCATCCTTTACCCGCCGACGCGGTGCACGGGGACTCCAAGGAGGTTCACCTGGACATACGCATTATCAAGTTAAATGTTGATCATTAGTCTTCGCTCAATGTAATCCGCTGTCTAAGCACGTGGAGACTTCCATGCAGGATCTTGATCTATTGGAGTATCGCGCATGAATAAAAGTGTATCCGTTTATGGTTTAGTCTAGAATCTTCCATGTATGAATTTTTACTACAGTACTGTTGAAAGACTTACGATGAACCATTTCTTACATCTCCTCTGCCCGCTTGCAAGTCATCCTGATTTAATCCCTCCGTCTAGGTGTATAAGGGCATGGTTAATATTACTTAATAGTATAGCCAACTGTTGACTATAAGAAAGTGCCATGTCATTGTAGCCAACATGTATAACAATCGATACTCAAAAACTAATTCTTAAAGATCATTTCTTGCAAAGCACAATAAGTGTTATTTCTTCACAAGTTTTGGATGCAGGTTGAACAGTTGAACGCTTTTGTTTGCAAAAGATACCTTTTTATCTATTTCACCCGGATGTTTGTGAGCTCTAGAGATGAAATAATATCTGAAGAAACCTATCGATACCCGTTACACATGAGATGACCCCCACATCCTTTGTCAAAATAAACAACTCCCCAATCAATGCATTTCACTCTTCGGTGCAACGCATGGGCACCTTACTACTATAGATTAGTACGACCAAAAATTGAACTAACATTATATATAGTACGATAAATGCTGATGCATGTCACCTAAAATTATATCATTCAAAACTATGTTCAAATACGAATCCAACGATATAGTTTTTGTTGACATGCACTAACATTTTGTCAGTTAAATCTTCAGTCAAATTCAATGGGGGACAAATAAACCACGACTGATGTAGTACAAGTGTAGAGGGCGGCGCTGCACGGGAGTCTCACCTCTCACCCCGCTCGTGGCGCGGCAGTAAAGCCGTCATATCACAAAACCCAACCACTCGCAGTAATAAGTGGCCTGGTAAAATAAACGGACAAGCAACCATCACATCCCTCCGTCTTTTTTGCATTTCATCTCTCTGCATTTACTTTCTCCGGTTCATCTCGCACACTCGATCCCTAGCTACTACTCCTAGGGCCGGTTCTTTTGGCGGCTTCCCCAACTTTTCCCACAAGACTAGTCATAGTGGAGAGTAACAATAAGGCGCCTCACTCATTTATTTGGGCTTCTAAACTACTACTCTGTCCTGGTTTATTCCTCACCATTGTAATTTGTGTTAAATTTTGACCAAAGATTTAACTGGTTTATTCCTCACCATTGTAATCCCTCCGTCTAGGTGTGTAAGTCATCTTACGAAAACCAAATAATCCCAAAACACTTAGGCGCGGTGCATTAACTTCTACTCTGTACCTCGTTTCTTGTTTCTTGATATATCAACCAATAAGAGATAAAGAGTGTGCATGCTTTTAATGACTTGAGATATCAAACACGACATGCAGTGGTTAGTTCATTGCATGCAATACTATTAATTAGCAAATAAACATTAACGTTTCTCGTTTTCTCCTCCTCCTTGGTCACGGTGCACAGCCTAAGATGACTTACTCACCTAGACGGATAGACTAGTGCATGTGACATGCACTAACATTTCATTAGTTAAATTTATGATCAAAATTTGACACAGATTACAATGGGGACCAATAAACCAGGACGGAGGTAGTAGTTATGGGATTACTAATCTAGAAGCCTAAAAGAACTGGCCCCTGGTACTCCTACTAGTAGTAGTACTCAAGTTGGAATTCCAATTGCACGGCACAACTTGTTAGGCAAAAAATTCGATACAGGGTGTAGGAGCGGTTTGGGAATTTGCATGCCTTTCCAACCAGTGAGATACTCCGTACAAAGTACGACAGATAAATAACCACAGAGAAGGAAGCTAAAAGTAAACAATCAAACGAGCATTTTTGCATTTGTTTTGCATTGAATCGTTTCACAAGCTTGACTAGTGCTGTTTTTCTACACAAAAACCGCATCGTAATGTTAAAACGTGCATTTGCACGTACATAAGTAACAGTAGTACTCCCTCCGTCTAGGTGTATAAGTCTTCCCTCCTTCTTGGTCATGGTGCACAACCAAAGATGACTTATTGACCTGGACGGAGGGAGTAGCACAGTCTGCAAGCATATATCGAGAGAGACGTGTAGTGCGATAGTATATATTAAAGTTTGTGCTATATGCACGTACTTGCAAAATGCGTACGAATACACAAGGTTTCCAAACTTTCCCTTTTACATACTTAATCAAGGACGCTAAAAATTCCTGAACGTTCGGGATTTATCATTTGCGTCCCAAAACTAATGAGATCGCCTTACAAAACAAAAATTATACTCCTCCTAAAAGCCACGGCGCTCGCTGGAGCGCTTGCGGCGCGCCACGAGTGCCCTGGTGCGCGGCCGTTTCCCAGCACGCCGACACAACGCCTCTTCCTCAGCCTCGCAACTCGCGAGGTGCTGATTGGCGGCTTGCCGGCGGGCGAGCGCGATCTCACCGGTGTGGTGATCCGACGCCAACAGGTACTCCTCCTCGCTGGAAGCGTGCACCCGGTCCACGTACCGCCAAGCGTAGATGAGGCGCTTGGGCCCGACTGCACTCAGGGCGTCGGCACGGGCGTCCTCCGCCACCCTCACGGCCCTCGCACGAGCCTTCTGCCAAAGAGCCAATTGTCTGACTCTCTCGGACACGACATAGGCCTCCCAGGCAGCTTGTTCCGCGGTGCACTTCTCTTCCTCGGCCTTCTTCTCCGCCTCTATTTTGGCGCGCTCTGCTGGAGGCAAAGCCTCCCACAAGGCGACATCCATTTCTTTCCAAAGCTCCTCAAGGCTGGGGGGCTCGGCGGGCGGCACGGCGTTCTCCTTGTAGCGGGGAGCCGACGTGTCCTCCGGCGCGCGTGCTGGCGAGATTGGGAACGCCGACGCGTCCACCTCGACGCGTCGCGGCGAGGAGCGGAACGCCGACGCGTCCTCCTCGACTAGTGGCGGCGAGGAACGGAACGGCGACGCGTCGCGTAGCGGCGACGAGCGGAACACCGACGCGTCCTCCTCGACTAGTGGTGGCGAGGAACGGAACGGCGACGTGTGACCGTCCGCGCGGTGCAGCGAGGGGCTCCTAGGGCTTGGGAGGGGCAATGCCATGGTGGTCGACGTGAGAGGGAGGGGGAGGAGATAGCGATGAATGTGAACGTGAGGGGGAGGAGATAGCGATGTCGTGGGAGGCGTAGTATTTATAGCGAGCAATGGCACACCTACGTAAGATATGGACTGAGCTGCACTGACTTAACTGCAGGTCCAGTTGCGTCACTGACATGTGGGCCAGACCCCTATTGGGCCCATATGTCAGTGACCCAATGCACCTGCAGTTAAGTAACAGCTACGTGGGCATATTTGTTGGAGTAAATTACGGGGGAGCGAAGGGGTGGAAATATTGCTGGTCACAACGGATTGGACGAGTGTGGGGGCAGGAGAGTCATGCATGCAGATTTTTTCACACGGGGTGGAGTGGTTGGACTGCCGGAGGGAGAAGGAGATTTTGGCAGGCATATTGTTTCCACACATGGAGAGGAAAAGATTTGGAGACGAATGGGCTTCCTGCAGGTATGGGGAACGGTGCATAATAAGTCATCTTGCATGCCGGGCTAGGTATAGTCTCAAGTCATTAAAAACATACACGCCCCACACATGTTCATATTTCAAGGTGCACTAAATTATTGCATGCGATGATTAAGGCTGGCCATAATGGTGGTATCTTAGCTGGTATCATGCACACGGGAATAGCAAACATGCTGATGTGGCAAAGAATTAAAGAAGAGAGGGGGGTTAGAGTAACTAGTGTTCATGCATGCATTGGTAAACACATTTTTTTGTGAAGAACGACAGCACTAGTTGAGTACTTTTGCAGACTTCAAAAACTATTCCACCGCCTCTACTATCTTTCTAAGAGTAGGTGAAATTTTTGAATCGAGCCCTTTAAACTAGAAGGGAGGTAGTGGTACTCTAAGGCTGGTCATAGTGGGGAGTAACTTAGACTAGTAACATGCATATGTTACTAGTCTATGTTACTACCTCTATAGTGCATAGTATCCTAGATTAGTATCATAGGTGGTCTCATTTATTGCCATGCATGACACATAGTAGCATCACATTTATTATGTTACGGTATCTACCTATGTTACTATAACCATATCTCTCTTCTTTAATTGCCTACCACATTAGCATGTTTGCGAGTCCCAAGTGCATGATACTACTTATGTTACCCCCACTATGGCCAGCCTAATAGCTAACCTTGTTGTGATGACAAGATAGGACATGGTACGCACCTGGACGGAGGAACTAGTCTGCATTGTGCATTTAAGTTTTGTCTAAAGTCAATGTACCTCTACTTTCACCAGACTTATAGAAAAATGTGTCAACATTCACAATGTCAAATCAATATTTTTACACTCATTATAAAACGTAGCTCTTATACTCATTATAATCAGTATTGTAGATATTGATATTTTTAGTATAAATTTGGTCGTGGGATTTCATTGATGCCTGTCAAAGCGTGGAGGAAGCGGAGCTTAGGGCTTGCATTGCCGGTCTCTACATAGGTATTTCTCTTCATAATCATGTAATTTTAGAGACTGATTGCGCTTTTGTGGTAGCGTCTCTTGCATCGGGGGACTATGACAGGTCTGCTATGCGTGACCTGAAGATGAAAGCGTTGAGCATCTCGAAGTTGATCAACAATCTTCAATTGTCAAATATTAGCCGTTCGGCCAATAAGGTGGCACACTTAATTGCTAAGTATAGCTTTGACAATAGATTATATGGTATTCTTGTAAATAACGTACCGCCCTGTGTGGTGAATATTGTATCGAATGAGTGTACTGGTGTGGCTGGTTAATTAATATAAGGTGGTGTTCAAAAAAAGTATAAATTTGGTCAAACACTTTGCAAACGGTTAATGGGAGTAAAAAGGACCAGAGGGAGTATCATGCATGCGGAGTAGGCAAAAAAATTGCTTGTCTAAAAAAAGGCAAAAAATTGCTCATTTATAGCCGGTCGAAGTCTCAAAGGGCACGACCGCGCGAGGGAGGCGAAGGTCATGGGAGGCGCGACGTTTGACGGAATTAAGTGAAGTTACATCCACGCGCCGGCATGGCATGCGAACAGGCAGAAGCTATACACTCAGGCCTACGATATGGGTCTAGTAGACATGACATCTAGTGGGTCCCGCATAGTTCTCGAGAACTCTTTGGGGGCTTGCAGCCGTTTATCCACCGGGTAAGCCAGCAACCCCACGCCGCACGCACGCCCTACTCGTCCCCGTCTTCTACCTTACAACAGTTCGCTCCCAGTCGTCCCGTCCTTTCACATTAGTTCGCTCCCAGTTTTTTTTGCGGGGTACAATGGTTCAACTTCTCCTAACCCTCCTCCAAAATCCATGGCCTCCCAAATCTCCATGGTCGCCGCTGAGTACCAGATTAGAGCCATCACCGGCGATCAGTTCATCGTCATCTACACACGTGGATCCGAGACAGTGAAAGCATGGCTTGCTCGCTTCCTACGCATGTTCAACAGTTCAACGGATGAGTGGGTCGCTGGGCTAGATGTTGAGTACACCACAGTCCTGGGACGAGAGAAGGATCTAAAGGTTGAAGAGAGGAAGAAGCCCGCCGTGATCCAGGTTTGCGTACATAACGTTTGCTTGGTCTACCACATATGCCATGCCGACGTTGAGTGCCAGGATTTTAAGAACTTCCTCAAGGACAAAAGAGTGAAATTCGTTAATGTAGGCTTTAAGAACGACAGGGATGTCCTGCGTCGGATAGGTCTCGTTGTAGGCCAGCCCTTCGATCTCCAAAAGGCAAGCCTGGTGTCCTCCTCTCAACCTTCAATGCTGACCCTGGCAGCAGCCATGATTGATCCTTCGTATGCTAAACTGAAGAAACCTCATCACGAGTTTCATCATGCATGGGAGTCGAAGACATTAGATGAAGATCACATCCTGTACGCAGCAATGGATGCCTACCTTTGTTTAAATATCTACAAGGGTTGGATGAAGAAGCAGAGCCCAGTGTCCGGTTCGAGCAAAGAAGCATCGGCGAAGAGGAAGAGGAAGAGGGACGAGGACGAAGTCGAGGACATGGACTCGGACTCCGAGTAGGTGGTAGTGCCGTCGCTCATGCTGGTTCTACTGCAGTGTCAAGCGGACTAGTTGCTTAGTTTATTTTCAAGGGTGTGTTGTGCTGAGGCCCCGACAGAACTATGTTTATGTTCTTTCTCGTTATTTGAACTCTTTAGTACGTACAGTAGTACTAGTACTATGTCTTACTACTGTTCTTCTTGCAGTTGGTACTACTGCTCGTATCTTCGTGTTCCTACTGTACTTAATACGTTCGTACTAGTAGTATAATTTGGGTCAGTCGATTTGTGAAAGAAGTTCGACGGAGCGAAGGAAGAAGACAGCAGAAGAGGTGGAAGAAGCCCTTCTAGCCATCCATGTTGCATCAAACGGCTCACATGAGTCGACTGACCCAAATTGCTCCTTCAGATTGCAGGATCCACGTGGCATTCAAGGTCTCGAAGGTAGATTCCGCGTCCGCACCTGGTTTGCGGGCTCGACGCGCGTGCGACCGGCTTCCGCCGCGACAGCCACCATGCGTGCCTCCTCCGCGCGGGCGGAGACGACAATGACACGCTAGTTCCTCCTCGCCGGCGTGCTGGAGCACGTGCTCGTCCTCCTCTTCGTACGCTGCGTGCATAGACGCGGCTCCACCAGCTGCGCGCGTGCTTGGCAGCGCGGCGGCATCGCGAGGAGGGACTGCAGACGACGTGAGCGGGCGAGCCTTCGGCTTCATGGCACAGGGATGGCAGCGACACGGCATTGATGGGCGAGAAATTGTTGGCCGGAGCAGGCGGCGCCGGCATGCGCAACGGCGGTGGCGGCATATTGATGAGTGCGCGTGTGGGAGCTTACTTTAGTTTTATATATAAGGTTGGTCAAACTTAAAAGAAAACCATACTAGTACACGTAAACATTAGACTTAGGCAGCGCTTTTATTAGTTAGTACCACAGCCACGATACGGAATCCTGTGCAAGCGCGTGAACCGCGGCCGCGCGGTCGATCGAACGGTGTGTCACCGTGTCGCGCTCGAAGGACATCCACCGAACCTTTTTGTGTGTGTGAAAACAATCCTCGAATATTACTCAACTTTTTTTTCCTGTGAAAGTTCTTGACGCTGCAATATTTCCATATATTTGAATTTAGCTCCAGTTCGTGTTTATTTGGATTTGGACGTTTTAGGTGCGCCCTAGTTTTTTTTAATACTGATTTTTTGTGTGTGACTGAGAGAGAACGTGTGTATGTGTCCATATGTGTGTTGTGGCGGAAGGGCAATGTGGAGACGGTGTGCGTGATACAGACATAGAGAGGTGTGAATGTGCAAATGATCATGCATGAGTGAGACATAGACAGATGCCGATACGTTGTGTATACATGAGAGAACGGTCTTCTAGTTTACTTGTGTCTGTGTGTGTGTGTGTGAGAGAGAGAGGGAGACACAGAGATAGAGAGAGGAGCATCTGTAACACAACAACCATCTCTCTCGATTCGTCCGTCCCTCGCACGGTCGCATGCAACACATGCATCAACGCGCACATTTTGACACCCTCACCCGGCCCCTGCCCACCTCAAGGCCCGCACAATCTCTTCGTGAATACCCATTTCTCTCCTTAGGTTTGTTTTCTGTCAATATCTGACACACACACACACACACACAGACACGCAGCACAACACACACACACACTCCCCCGAGCACAAAATTCATCCCCATCCAAGGTTATATGGCGACCACTCTCGCTTGTGCTTCTTTGCACCCCCAACATGCAATACACCTCAATCTTCAAAGAGGGCATCAAGCAGATCGAAGACGGCGACCACACCGCGCTAGAGAATGCGGGGTCATTTGGAAGCAGGGTGATGTGACGACGGCTGACTGACTCCTCCCCCCACCCTCTCTCTCTCTCTCTCTTGCACAAAATTACCAATCCCTCTCTCCCCCGCACAAAATTGTCAATCCCTCAACCCATGAGATCCTTCCCCTCTCGTCCATGTTTTTCCAGCTCTCTCATCAAACATGTTGTCTCTTCTCCTTCCACGTATACAGAATCCAGATGCACACGCATCTCATGTATATTACATGTATCCATCTTTCTCACAGACCTAACTTCTTCCTCTCTCTTTCTCTCTCTGTCTCTCTCTCTCTGTCTCGTTAGGTTTGTCTCCTACTCTCTCGTCCACATACATACAATCTTTCCCGCCCTATCTGCTCCATCTTCAAAAGCTCTCTCTGCATGTTTCATTCACACATTGGGATATGTCAAAATGTTGCTTCTATAATGGATGATGTAGAGTTATGGTTGTTTTTGTTGCATCCTACAAAGTAATAACTATGAAATGCATTTAGATTCTCATTTGACTGGGATTATGTGAGTTTGAGCATGTTGTGAAGTACTATAGACCTTGTATACATCTTGGGATTCGACAATGATTGTAACTATTGAATTGTATAGACCATTACATTCGAAGTCAATAGCCTAATATATTTATTTCACAATTTCAACAAATGATTAGTTCACTACAAACTAAGAAAACAAATGTGTACTCCCTCCGTTTTTATTGAAGTCCGCGTATTAGCATTGGTCCAAGTCAAGTTTTGTAAACTCTCAGAAAGCTTATAACAAAAAATATTAACATATACAATAACAAATAAATACCATTAGATTCATTATTGAATGTACTTTCACATCATACATATTTGTTATGGTAAATGTTTATATTTTTCTATAAACTTGGTCAAGCTTTAGGAAGTTTGACTTTGGTCAAACCTAATATGCAGAGTTTACTACTACTACTCGCTAGTTGCTTAGCCGAATCACTCAACACGCCACACGGGGAGTCCAGTGTCACAAAATTTTGAGGTCGGCGGGAAAATCTCCCGCGACCCTCATTCCAGCAGTGGGAAGTTACCATCATAGCCTTCGGAACAGGCCTACGGATGACGCTTGGTAGGGGGCTGTTTTCGTAACTTCAGGTTCACCCTACCCAGCCAACCCCACCCCGGCACCCAGAGTAGTACACCTAAATACTCCCCATTTTCTATCCCCACTGCAAAATAAACTTCTCCACGGCACCGCAGCCTTCGTGCTCCTCCCCTTTACATCGGCGCACTCGTCCACCGGAGCGCATCGGCCTCATCGACGACCTCATACGCCGCACTGGAGCCGGTCCACCGTCGTCGTCGTACACGGAGCCTCTTCCCCGACATCGTCTTCCACGGTCTCGGATCTGCTTCCCGGAAGCCGACGCCAAGCGCAGAAGTACCACCGTCGTGGACAATGAACTGACTCCCGTTGCCGACCATGACTCACAGAGGCCGTCGTGACCATCGTTCTCCTCCTCGATTGGTAATGTGTGTATTGAATCACTTAGCAGTACATGTGCAGTTCCAATTTTGTTCATACCTACCCTTCAAATTTCCTGGGTGCTATTGTTCCCGTAAAAGTAATTGGTTATAGCCTCCATTGTCCAACAGAATATTAGCTTGTAATTGTGCGTCGCTCCTGTATCGCGCTAGTAGAGAAGAGAGTAGAGATAGCAGAGACGTCGGGAAAGGATCGCGCGCGCGCGAGAAAAAGCGGCCGGGCGTGCGCTAGTTTTGGCGCGCGGCGTCTGGCGCGCTTTATAAAATCCAACGCCCTCCCACCGCTCTGTGCCTTGCCACCGCTCTCTCCCTGCTCTGTGCCTCGCCACCGCTCTCTCCCCGCTCTTTTTCGCCTCGCCGCCGCCGTGCCACCATGCCGCCGCGTCACCGGGAAACTTGGGGATACCGCGGCGTCCGCGCGCGCCCCTCCGACGGCTTCTTCGCCAAGATCCGGTTCCGCGGGATGCGCCTTGGCCTCGGCAATTTCGACACCGCCAACGAGGCCGCCCGCGCGTACGACGCGGCGGTGTGGTGCCTTCGGTGGCCTCATAGAACATTGAACTTCCCCAACGTGCCGACGCGGGAGCGGGCGCAGGAGCTCGCGCCTCTGCCGCGGCTTAGGGCGCTGTGGCGCCAACACTTCCCACAGGACATCATCAATGAGCGCGAGTTCTACGCGCAAAGGAGGGCGGAGAGGGATAAGAGGAGGGCGGAGCGAGCCGCCTATCGCGAGGACAAGCGTAGGCGAAAAGCGGACGCTCAATTCAACATGAGGCTAGGAGCAGCGTCGCCCTGGGAATCCGACGACGATCGGTATCTTCACGCCTACAGTCAGACGTCGGAGGAGGACATCACCGAGGAGGAGTCGGACGACGAGGAGTAGTTGAATTATCTTTTTTATCTATCTATGCTGAGAACTATCCTCTACTCTCTAGTATCTACTTCTCGATCTTAGCACTGTAATCGCTTTTTTAAAGCGCCGCGCGTTGCGATTCTGTTGGAGATGCTCTAACATGGCAGACGAGTGCTCTAATGTTGCCCACAAGATGCGCTAGTATTACTAGTAGTATATTTTTCTTGCCATGTTGAGATTTTAAAACCACGAGTGCGAACATGCAGAGGAGCAATGAAGACCAAACACGGGATATTCGGGACATCTTCAAGGAGCGTGGAAAGTTAAAGAGGAGCTGCACCAAACCTGTAAAACGAGCTTTGGTAAGTAACACCCTTTCAATTACTTTCGTGTAGCCTCGTGTTCTTCGCTGTGTATATGTTGTAGTTTCTGTTTCTCTTAAGCGTGGTGTTCTTTGATGTGTAATAAGAAGAGTCTTAATCGTCCTAATGCTTTCGTTTTTAGCTTGATGTAGGAAGTGGGTGTTCTCACCTTGTAGTCTGTTTTTATTTTTATTTTCCTTTTGAATTCACTTCTCGGAGTTCTGTTTATCTGGCTTCTACTAAATGGATCTAGGTTGCTCTGAGTATTGATCTAAAAAAGAAGTACTTCATGTCAGGATGCAGTTCGTGCGAGGAGGGAAGTATGGTCAACCTCGAGATCATGTTTCCAAAATGAGGCTGGATTACACACAAGGTGCCAGTTCCCTAATGATGTTGGATTAGACACAAGGTGCAAATTCCCAGATGATGCTGGATTACACACAAGCCAGGTGGAGTCGTCAGTTGTTCGTGTCATCGTGGCATTAGTGAAGGCTGAAAGAAAGCGTGTAGCAGCCCTTGAGAATGTAGCTGAGTTCCTGAAGAAGTGAAAAGAGCAATCAGATGCTCTCTTCACCCAAGCCAAAGAAGAGATGGAAGAAGCCAGAAATAAGCTAGCAGAGGCAGAGCAGGCTAGGCGTCTCCTGCTATCTAAAACTGTTGTCAATACAAAATTCCTTCATAATAGCTAGGTTCAAATGTTTATCCAGTCAGCTTCCTGTTGTGATGTCCGTGCATCTACTGATGTGGCACAAAATGTTTTTTTGGGTCATGTAATAGCAGCAGTTACTTTCCAAACAATAACAGACGAAGCATTGGACATGGTATAGTTCACGCGCAAGCCCGACATTCCAAGTTCAACTTCCACATCAAACTCATGTTCACAGATATCTGCACATTCATACATAATGTCCACAACCATGATTCACTTCAAAGCCAAAAAAATGTGAGGAGAGTTATAAATAAAGAAAATCCTCTACTAGTTCCTGCTACCAGTGCGAGCACGACAAGTCAAGACCATGCGTAAATTAATTATATTTTAGTCATTTTTTGTGTTCTAAAATGCCTGTCAGCTCGCGGAAGGACGTGTTGCCGGCACACGCGCGGATTCAATGAAGGCAGGCGGGGCAGTCTTAAGCTGGTTGCACGCGGCGAGGAGGCGTGCTCAGCCGGGCCTGCAGCGAGTGCGGCCCTCTTGGCCGGCGCGCCGGTTCAATGCCTGCGCTATGAGAGGTCGCGTCCGTGTCAGAGCAATCACTCCCTCCAGTCCTTTTTTGTTTGGGTATAACAAAATCTCGTTTTCCATTCACATTTTACAAGTAAAATTCGTGGACAAACTTTGACCCAAAGTACAATGGGGACTAGTAAACTAGAATGGAGGTAGTAGTTTTTTTATCAAAGAAGGGTTTCCCCTTCCGATTTTCATTACTGAAAACCAGCATCTAAATCTAAACCATAGTATTTGCCCTAGAACTACCAGGTTCAACATCTCGCAACATAAACCCATACAACCTCCATCGCAAAAAAAACCATAGCAAGGAAGGAAACTATGATCGTGTGCCTGCCATCCTGCAATATAGGCCGTCCGATCTATATCTGACGGATAGGAAGGAAACTATGGCAATTTTGCAAAAAGATACCCACACCCCTCTCGACATTTGCAAATAAGGCCTTCCCTCGTTCATCCTTTTCCCCCACAAGATAAACTACTCATACAAATGCATCTTGATGTTCCGTGCAACGCATGGGCATCTTGCTAGTTGTTGCAAAAAGCCCATGTGTGTGTGAGAGAGAGGGAGAGTGGAGGAGGACAGAGTGCATGTGTGACAAAGACACAAGGAGTGTGTGTGCGATAGGTATCAACTTAAAATGAGGCGATAGTGTGTGTGTGCACGATCGAGAGGTTGTGTCTCAAGAAGGGAAGAAAAATCTACATAGATACAAGGAGCGGGAGAGAGGCATGTATGCGATGGTGGAAGCACGAGTGTGCGGGTGTATAAACCTATCTAGAGGCTAGCTAGTCGATAAATGTTTGTGAGAGAAATACGAGTCGGGGTGCGAAAGCGAGTGTTTTGTGTGTGTGAGAGAGAGATGGTAGTCGGGAAGGGGAGTGGAAGCAGGAGTTGTGTGTGTGTCTGAGAGAGAGAGAGAGAGGAGACGGTAGTCGGGGTTGTCTGATCGGTAAACAAATGAATAATGTCAGTCTGGGATGGAGACGAAAAGGAGATCGCAACAAATGTTGTGTCTACAAGAGAGAGAGAGAGAGTAATTTTAGTGCTATGAGTCATATGTAGAGACATATAGGGTGTGTGAGAGAATCCCATAGAGAGAAAGACAAAGTGAAAGACGAGTGGAGACTGTGTGTGTGGCGGTGAAAAAGAAAGCTTAGGTACCGAGTGATACCAGAGAACAGTAGAGATGTGAGAGATAATGAAAACCGTGTACTGTATAATGATAGGGAGAGTGTGACACTTCTCAAGGGAGACGTTGAGAGACCATGTTTGCGAGGATAGGAGAAACATGAAGTGAGCGTGCGGGTGAGCTGGAGAAAAGAGAGTGATAGCTACCTGAAGGAGCATGCATGCGAGAGATATGGGCGTGAAAGGAGTGAACAAAAAAGGGATTCAAATATTTGAATTTGAGATGATGATACATGTAATCCATACTCGAACAAAAATTGATCTATCAAACATGCATACTCATATGAATTCACGCACATCTATGTTATTTAATATGTAGATATTACTGATCCATACATTTTAGTAGAACATAATTTGGTTAAATTTTTCCGAATTCAACCTTAAGATTTCGAGATCGTTGTATTTGTAAATCATATTATACATATAAAGGAGCAGAATTATTTGTTGTGCTTTTGAAAGTATATATAAAAAATGATGTATATAGAATGTAATTCCAACTGAAAATGGATCCCGCCCGAAAAAATATAGAATACAAACGGGATTCGAATTGAGTTGGCACAGTAAACGTGCACTCTGCAAAATTTGAACGAAGCGGGGAAAGTCGCAGTAACCGCCCGAAACCAAAATCTGCGAGATGGAAATCACTACTGCCTATCCCTGCCACGCAAAGCCTATCTGCTGGATTTCTATAGGTTTTGATAGGGGTAGGTTTGTAATTTCACCCAAACGTGACGTAACCGCCTCTCACCCGGATTCATACACGGTGGGCGCCAAAACACAGTGTGTCCTCGGCCGAAATCGACTCCCTCCCCGATTCATATTCATACACGGTGGGCGCCAAAAACAAACTCTCGTCGGCAAATATTCGGTGTATGCGAGATTACCGTCCTATCCCCAATCGACTAATGTTGCTGTGATGTAGTAGAAATTTGAAACGGGGGCTAAGTTTGTAAATTTCCTCGCATTTGAGACAAGCGCGCCATGAATACATGGTTCCCCCCTTCCTCTCTACCTCCCTTTTCCCCATTCGTACTCCGTGGGCGCCAAAACACCCTCTCCACCCCACCCTCCTCCGTCCACCGCCGTCCGCCACCCCATCCACCGCCGTCCTCCTCCACCATGCCGGAGCTGATACCCCGACGCCATCGTCCATTACAAGAGATCGACCTCTCTCATCCACGGCTTCGGACCGGGATCCTTGCATCCCGTCCCCTCGCTTCATCCCCGCTGTCGTCCACCTTGCTGGCGCCGCTCCTACGACCATCTCGTCCACCGCGCCCCGCCGCCACCGTCTACCCTCCTAGATCTGCTTCCATGCCGCTGACAGCCATCGCTACCGCAGCACCGTCAAATTCTCAGCAGATGCGTACACGGTGCCGCACCAGAGGCGGTACTCTTTCGTATCTGCTCAACTTATTTATCGCAGCAAGAAAATAGATCGCCACTGCTTTACTCTGATTTCTTGTCTTGGTTGCGAAGTTGCCTTTGTCCGGTTTGCACCTTCAGATCCGCCATGGCACGCTCAACACTATACTCCCAATGCTTATGGTTTTCCCCTTTTATATTCCACACTAGTTAAATCACAGTAGACTAAATTTCAAAATTGGGTTAGTCGATTTTTCAAAGCTCGCCGGTGCGATCGAAGGCGCTCGGGTGGTTGTGGGGCCTCGCCGAACGAAGAAAACTCGACGCGGGTGGGGGTTGGGGCGGGGTGGGGGTGGGGGTGGCGGAGGAACACAGGCGGAGGGGGCCGGTTGTCCGGCCGGCGGCCCGTGCGGTGTTCTGTATGGGAAGAATCAGAGACGAGGAAGAAGAAGGGTTAGGAGACGTAGGATCTTCATCCAACCGCCTGAAATGGTCGAGAGACAGCCGGGAGTTGCATTCTTAATGCGCTCTGGTTCATCATGTGTGGGCACTGCGCAACCAACATTTTATTATCCAAAATCTGCTTGCTCTTCTTTACCATGTTCCTCTTCCGTTCTTATTTAATATGTACTCTCTCCGTTCCTAAATACAAGTCTTTGTATAGATTCCACCATGGACTACATATGGAGCAAAATGAGTGAATCTACACTCTAAAATGTATCTGGATACATCTGTATGTGATCCATAGTGGAAATCTCTACCAAGACTTATATTTTGGAATGGAGGGAGTATGATAGTAGTACAGTATGTTCCTTGTACTGAAGATGAGCAGGGACATTTGCAGTGTAGAGGTCTATACGGTCGGTTGTGATGGACACTTTGAGCCTCTTTGATTCGTAGGATGTTGTAAACATAGGAATACGATTTGTAGTGGCCTGCCCACTTGAATCCTATAAGAATAGCAAGGAAATGCGGGGAGTTGTGTCGCCTTTGAGAGTTACACTGATATTAACAGTACCGCACCTTCACTTGAAGAGAGCTGGTATCCGAAGCCTTTCTAGCCGTACCGGCAATACTAGCACATATATTCCAGCAAGTTCCACTTTGCTGATTTTACTCTAATGCTTAAGGTTTTCCCGTTATATCTACACTATGATCTGTGTAGCTGCTTTGTGTCGCACTAGCAGCAGTCCACTCTTGAAGCTAAACACTGCAATGACTTACAAAATTGGCACCAAGGCATTGAGTGCCATTCTGGATGCAATGAAACTCATATGCTCCCCACCTGTTGATTCTTATTCAGAATATGATCCTAATGACTATTCTAACCTCGAGGAGTCAAAGGCAGATGGCCTGTCCTGTTCACCCATCAAGGTGCCTGTTCTAATTTGGCAATGTTTTATTGATTGCGGGTATCTTGCATATGTTGTCTTGCATTTCTTCTACTTTGTTGCACCGCCATCTGCTTAGTTTACTCATCATATATGTCGAGATGCCATGCCCATCCATTATCAATTCATATTCCATCTATCATCATACCATGTTTTTCCACTCAAATGTTGTTCTTGTGCATCAGACATCAAAAAGGAAGAGGGTGATTGCCGAACCTGAAGGAGCACCAGCAAAGTCCTTGAAAAACGTGGTGGTGCCGGAGAAATCAGACAGCACCCCACTTATATTGGCTGTACAACCAGTGACACAAAACGTAGGACCGACTCCAGCAGACTGTACCCATACTTCACCGGCCACACCACTAGCCCCACCACACAGGACCTGCACTCCAGCAAAAGGTATACCGATTTCATTTGCCATAGCACCAGCTGTACCACAGAAAAATCCCACTCCAGCAAAAAGTACAGCAAGTCCACTGGCCGAAGACCTATCCCAACTGCAAAGACGGCCAATTCCTGTAGATTGGAACCCCATTCCATTTATTCCCAGTTTAAAAGACAATGCTTTCAATGTTGTTAGGAACTACGTGCATATATTCCCATCATGGGAAGATTATTGTGAAGACAAACACCATTTTCACATCTTCCTGTCCAACTTACGTGTAAGTGCTATTATTCATGGTTATTATTTTCCTGTTTTTTGCTGATTGAACACATCAATGATTTACATTACATTGTTGTAACTAGGCGAGGGTCAATCTGGATAGTCATGACGAGCAAAGCTTGCTTGTGCTTTTCAAGGAAGCATTGCAGCAGTATCGGTGTTACCTAAGGAAATCACACTTTGATGGCAAGTCTATAAACGAATTTCCGGTGAAGTCTCCTGTGCTAAATTTAGAAGACATTGAATGGAAAAACCTTGTTATGCACTGGTCTCGTTCCCAGGATGAGGTACTGTCTATGAAATCACATGACAATTTGAACTTCTACTTTTCCGCATGTGCCTTACGGATCTTTTTTGCAGGAAATCTGCTCGAAGAAGAATTCCGGTTTGACAAGAACGACAGGATATCGCAAATATGCTGCCCGCTGCTTTGCTCTTGTTAGTACCTGTTGTCCTGTATCACTGTACTTGCATACATACCTGGTTCATTATGTGACAGCAGTATGCATGATAGCTTGCTTATCAATTGTTCGCTCCAAATTATCTGATCTGTATGAATGGTTACATTAGTTTAGAATATATCCAATGCCAATGTTTTTTTAGCTCTGCATTGTTCTTGTAAGTACATGTTGTCCTTTATCAGTGTACTTATAATGACAGGTAGTTGTTCATGTACCATCACTCTGCAGCTTATTTTCCTTTGCCCTCCATTTTCTACACATCAGATCTATATTTACTCTTACCATAAGGTTGGTACTGAAGAAGTTTAGCTATGCATTGCTCTTGGTTGTACCTTTTTCCTGTATCGCCGCACTTACATTTATAGCTACTTGGTTATGTAGCATCACTCTTCATCTTATCTTAAATATTCTCCATTTTTTCGTATATTATCACATCTATATTTACTCTTAACAAAATGTAGAATAAAGGCAATGCTTTTGAAGAAGATTCTGTGGTAAACTTCTTGAATTCCCCCCCCCCCATCAGCATGGACAAGGCCTTTATAGAGCCTGTCTTCACCAATAATGTAAGTTTGTCCATCTCAAGCCTTCAAACTTTGTTGTATATATTTGGTTAGGCATGACTACAACAGCTGTTTATTTTTGTGTTTGCATCAAATTGCTTGTTTAAAGTTTATTATGTAGTTCATAAAGAAAAGTTTGTCCTTCCTCAATTTAAGTTTTCAGTTGTACAACCAAGTTCCTTCTTCATACCATGTAAATTAAACTATACAGAGCAAGTGATTTTCTTTTGCACTGCATGCATGCTTCTGTTCTTCATCCGTAATCCAGTGGTGTGGTGAACCTACCCACTACAGCACAATGTCATATTCTGCAATGTCTTAACTATGAACAATGTCATATCATTCTACTATTATTTAAACCGTCTCTTTATTTGCCAATCTGAAATGGTATAAATTGACAGCACACTAACCATTGATACTTATGAGTTCTTGATCTGTAATCCAGTGGTGTCGTGAAGCTGCCAACTCCTTCACAATGTCATTTCCTGCCATGTCTTGACCTGAACAATACCATATTGTGTTAATGCAATGTTAAACTGTGTCACTTTATTCGTCAGTAAGAAATGTGATGAATTGTCAGCACTGATACTTTTATGTGCAAAACCTGTCATCTGTCTGCTTGTTTATCTTTCAGAGTGAGGAAGATATAAGTGTTGAACAAGCGCAGTCTCATCATCTTGCTCAGCTGCTTGTGCTGCAGCTCCCCAGCAGGGCTAACCTTTCTTGAACTCTATTGAAGTGCTGTCGGTTTTGTATATTATTTTGTCGGCGTGTTTATTTGCACTGGTGGCGATCGTTGATGCCCAGTGTATGTAATATGTTGTCTGCTTGTGCTTTATTATCATAGTGGCGATCTTTGATGCCCAGTGGATGTAATATGCCGTAATTTATTTATTGTATAGTCTAGGTTTTTTCTTATTCACGATGCTGCAGTTATTTTACTGTATATATATCATGTCTTCGCAGTAAACCAGCCAAACCGTAAAATTACGGTACATAATCGGGCCGTCATGCAATCACGATGTAGGTTGGACCTGAAACGTGCCGAACAGCTCACGGGCCAGCAGCAGCCCGAAATGAACCCCGGCCCATGATTGTGCGAATCAAATCACGGGCTTTTAACAGGCCAAAATTGTCTCGGACCTTGTTTGGCCCAATCAGATATCGGCTGCGAACAGGCCGGATGCAAACCGGGCCGTAGTTAGGCCCAACTATATGACATGCTTTTAACAGGCCGAAATTAATATAGGGCCGAAATGTTAAACGGGCCCTTAACAGGCCAAAACTAATATCAGGCCGAATTACTAAGTGGGCCTTTAGCAAGTGGGCCCAAAAGCATAGTGTCCAGTTGACGGGCCGAATCTGATATGGGCCATAATTGAGCCCAAAGCCTCTTAAAGGGCCGGACCTGATCTGGGCCGTAATTTGGCCCAGAACGTGGTAGGCTTTTACCGGGCCGGATCTCATATGGGCCACTATTAGGCCCGGAGCGTGGCAGGCCATTAATGGACCGGATCAAATATGGGCCGGCATTTGGCCCAAAACATGGCAGACAGTTAATGGGCCGGCCTACTAGGGTCCTCAAAATCTTGTGGGCCTACAGCTGGGCCAGCCCATTAATGTCGGCGAAATCTCGTGGGCCTTTAGCTGGGCCAGCCCATTATGATCCGCAAGAATCTTGTGGGCCTTTACTTGGGCCGGCCCATTATGGCACACAAAAATCTTGTGGCCCCTTACCTGGGCCGGCCCATTATGGCCCGCAAAATCTTGTGGGCCTTTAGCTGGGCCAGCCCATTATGGTCCACAAAATCTCGTGGTCCTTTAGCTGGGTCGGCCCATTATGATCCGCAAAATCTTGTGGGCCTTCAGTTGGGCCGGCCCATTTAAACTTGATGGGCCGGTCCACGTGTCAACATATCATAGGCGCGTCTCGCCCATTGGATGAGTGACACCTGTGCCAACGCGGACCTGACACGTGTCTCCTCCAGCCAATGATGATTTTACACGTGGAAAATCCCCATTGGTCGGGGCTGTTAACGGGTTATCGGATCCAAAACCCGACCCGATAGCTTAACGGCGTTCCGTTACGGTGGATGCCACGTGTCGGTCACCCTTGACAAAAGCACTTCTGTGACGCGTGATTTATCGTCATGGAAGTGGACACTTCCGTGATGATAATTTTGGTAATGTCATGGAACACTTCCACGACAGCACAGGTATGACTATCTTGATTCTGTCATAAATTTGTCATGGATGTACATGCATGACAAAAAACGTGACCTACTGTGACAAACACGTATCATCACGGAAGTGTATTTTTTTGTAGTGCTTGATGGGTACGGTGGTTGAGAAGATTCTGTCCGCGAAGAGCAGATTGAGTGAAGCCTTCATGAGCCTGCTAAGAGGTTTCGAGGTTTGTGATGTAATATTTTCAACTATATTTTACTTGCAAAAATGCACCTGTGTATAGGTAGTAGCCCCTGAGACTCAAGTTGGCTTCCCATGGGAGGCGGACGGAGGATCAAGAAGAAACACTCAAGGACTAATCCGGTTAAGTGGAACACAGGCTGCTTCTCCCCTGGCAACTTCCCGAACTACGGATATTGCCGAACTGCAGCGGAAGCTTGATGTGGCAGGGGATGACATTGCATTAATCAATATGCGTCTTGACGAGTCGCAAGGTATGTATTCGGAGCAGTCCTTACACATACATGTTTGTAATATAAGCATGACGCTGAAAGTTGCATACTGGGATATGCATGGCTGCAGATGGTGCCGCCACCGTTGAGATTCTTCGGGCGGAGCTGGCCCGAGCCAAGGAGTAGGCCCATTTTAGCAATGCGGCTGCCGAAAAGGCATCGGCTGAGTTAAAGGCCGAACAAGCTGCTCGGCGCCAAGACGAGGAGAAAATATCCATGATGGCGCTCGAACTAAAAAATGCTACTAGCCGCTGTGAATTTCTTGAGAGAATGAAGCCAAAACGGCTGAACTTGACAAGGCCTTATGAGAGGCGAGAGAAGCACGGTCTGAATCCAAAGCGGCCCGTGAGGAGATTCGGCAAGCTAGGGAGATTGCGGCAAATAAGCCCTTTTTGCTACAGACTAGGTTCGACGATCCGAACTATGCTCAGCTTAACCAAGTGTGGAGTTGTCCGGACGAGTTTTTAGACTTGCCGAAGAGTTCTTCCGATGCGGCGCAGTTTTACCAAGCGCGAGAGGGGTATGCAACAGAGAGGCTTTTCTGGTCACAATTTGGCGCGTCAAAGCGCCCTCTGTTGCTGAATGAACAGATGTCCCAATGGGCCGAGCTTCATAGGATATCCGGCGCTGCCGTGAAGAACATCATAATCCGGTTGTGGCCGACTGAGCCTGTTCCAAATAGCTACTTCGGCTTGATGCAGCGGCTTGTTGATGTGGTGCCACGTATCGACGTTGTGAGGCAGTCGGCATGCATTGAGGGTGCACGGATGGCCTTTGCCCGTGTCAAGACATACTGGGGGAAGATGAAGGCCATCGATGTTGCCGCGAAGAGTCCACCCAAGGGCAAGGACCATCATGCACCGGAGCATTATTTTGAAGACGTCTTAGAGGCTGCCCGCTTGATAGAGGGTCAATGCTCGAAAGACATAGTATTCGAGTGAGGTGTAAGGGAATTGTAAAAGATAATTTTATATTTAATATATATTTATGTTTTGCTCGAAAGCTTTTTGTTCCTCCTGTGCAGCCTTTTCATATAATCTGAAATTTTTCCAGCCGTCGGCTTCAGCCCCCTCGTAGGAAGTACGGGGGTGTTCGGAAAAGCATTTGATCACTCTTGACCCAACGTCTTGGTCCATGAAGGAGGTGACAATGCGGCGACAAGGCAATCAGACTATAGGGCGTTAACACTTTCACTTAGCCATAGGAGTTTTATGGTGGGTCTACGATATAGCCCCTGGTATGTATGCTGCTTATTTTTTAGTACGATGCGCTGTACAGATGATCTGAAAAAGATCCTTCATATAACACGGAGAGAATCGCTAAAGATTCCGATAAGTCATCAAGTGGTTGACCAGCTCTCGCCGCATCATGACAGTCAGTTTTCGGCTTTCTCTACTGAGGTGCTTGACCAGATGAACCAGAAGCACAATCGCAGTAGTTCTCCCTTTACTAC
Source organism: Aegilops tauschii subsp. strangulata (assembly GCF_002575655.3). Classification (NCBI taxonomy): domain Eukaryota; kingdom Viridiplantae; phylum Streptophyta; class Magnoliopsida; order Poales; family Poaceae; genus Aegilops; species Aegilops tauschii. The sequence goes on along the minus strand of NC_053035.3, from coordinate 201,332,260 downwards.
CCTAGCCGATAGAGCGGAACGTAGGGTAGCAAGCACAGGAGCCGGGCAACCCAACTATTGACCCAAGACATGATTCGGGGCTGATGCATATAAGGCCAAACTCGCGACGCCGAAGTACGCTATAAAGCTATTCGGACTTGCCGGCAACTCATTTGTTCCCGTACCGAGCCCCTGGCGAGTTATGCCGAGGTGTGTGTGTAAAACAACCACAGGAGCAAAAATTCGGGTCGATTAGGAAAAAGTCAATACTGGACACTTGTTATGTTTACTGGGAGCTGAGTGATATCCCATTTATTATATAGATAAAAAATCCGCAACCCTGGCTATTTGACATGCCAAGGGTCGAAGGCTGAGGAAAAGGCACTTTACAGGCTCGGAATAGAGAGCTCGGTCTACAAAAAAGTTATTTTGGACCTCCTGTCGCACGTCTGCGCCGCCTGTCCTCGGTTAAGGGATTCCTTGACAGGAATGACCCTTGGATGATTGTATGAACCCGAACTCTAGTAGAGTCTTCGGGGTGACCGGCCCTTGAGGTACCTGTGGAGGGGATAATAAAAAGGAAAAAGGGGGCAGTTAGAAAAGTAGGGGGGTTGCAGGCACACCCGTATTGTGCTTCCGCCGGCGCCCAGGGTATTTCAAGTGCATAATTATGTATGCGCGGTACCCACTTCGAAGGCATATTAGGGGAACGGCGGAAGCCGAATTGCTAGTCCAATATGGACATTGATTGGTCATGTTGAATGGAGACTGGCGGCATGATGACCGACGTGATATGCGGCGTGATAAGGCCGCTGTGTAGTTCGGCTGAGGTAGCCGTAGTATGATCTCCTGTACGGAGGGAGTGTTTCGTGCGCTCACCTCTAGGGATCTGTGTCACGTATACCATGTTTACTGTTTTTGCTTCGGGGGGAGATTGCGTCTGACCCCCGGTATTTGGTTGGTGGATATCTTCGTTGTCCCTATCGACGGGCGGCATCCTCCCCTTGTGTTTGGCGTTGAGCTTGTCGGCCTGCTTGAAGACCCAACAGCTTCTGTTGGTATGATTAGCTGGTTTATCGGGGTGGCCGTGAATCTGGCAGGGTCGATCCAATATCCTGTCTAGATTGGATGGTCCGTCTTTGTTCGCCTTGAATGGCTTTTTCCGTTGACCGGATTTGGGATTGCTGAATCCGGCGTTGACCGTTGTGTCACATGATCTTTCATTATCATTGCGACTTTGTGTTTGTTGCGTCGTGGCTTGCCATTGCCGTCTCAGATTTCGGAAGTTCCCGGGTCGCAGGCGTTGTTGCTTCTACAAGCGAGCCAGTTGTCTTCTCCCGTGCAAAAGCGGGTCATTAGAGCGGTAAGGGCTGTCATGGATTTAGGTCTTTCTTGGCCGAGGTGGCGGGCAAGCCATTCATCCCAGACGCTGTGTTTGAAGGCCGCAAGGGCTTCCGCGTCCAGACAGTCGACGATTTGGTTCTTTTTAACTAAGAACCTAGTCCAGAGCTTCCTGGCTGACTCTCTGGGCCGCTGGACAATGTGGCTTAAGTCATCGGCATCCGGTCGCCGGACATATGTTCCTTGGAAGTTGTCGTGAAAGGCGTCTTCCAAATCTTCCCAGCTGCCAATAGAATTTTCTGGCAAACTGTTTAACCAGTACCGAGCTGGTCCTTTGAGTTTTAGTGGTAGGTATTTGATGGCATGAAGGTCATCTCCGCGGCCATGTGGATATGGAGGAGGAAGTCCTCGATCCATACCACGGGATCCGTTGTTCCGTCGTATGATTCGATATTCATGGGTTTAAACCCGTCTGGGAATTCATGCTCCATTACTTCATCTGTGAAGCAAAGAGGGTGTGCGGCGCCTCTATACTGGGCCACACTGCGACGTACCTCCGATGGAGTCTGTTTGTAGTTCTTGGCCTGGGCGTGGCTAGGTTTGTCACGTCTGAATAGGTAGCCGTCGTCGCATGTCGAGGCACGTTCTCGCGATCCATAGATCGATCTTGTGTGTCCTGCTCTATTGTCCAAGTCCTGTCGACGGTCGTATGTACAACCCCGAGCTGTTTTATTCTTGCCTTTACGGCGAGGTGGGGCGGTCTAGTGTTCGGCTTGAGTTGCCGCTTTATCCTGACCGCGTGGTGGTCGGTCGGCCGCATTGTGCAATGATGGTACGGGCTCCAGCGCCTCATCATCAAACTGAGGTAACAATTTGCGCTTCGGGTAATTTTTGGCTGGGCCGTTGAGGCCGTATTCTTCGGCGGCCAGGACTTCGGTCCATCTATCATTGAGCAGATCTTGGTTAGCTGGAAGCTACGGCTGCTTCTTTTTCAGGCTCCTTGCAGTGGCTATTAGCCGGCGTTTAAAGCGCTCCTGCTCGAGAGGTTCTTCAGGCACGATGAATTCTTCATTGCCGAGGCTCTCCTCTTCCTCGGAGAGCAGAAGATAATTACTACCCTTCGAGTCTTCATGTATGGCCTGTTCATCAGGGCTAACGTGCATGTCCTCCCGTTCATCGTTTTCGGAGATTGCCCCGACAGGGTCTTCATTGTCTTCGGCTTCGTTCGGAGTATTATTTTCTCCCGTGCCGGTGTTGTTGTTTTTTGTACGACGTGACTTAGACCGGCGCTGCTGACGCCGGGGCCGGGGCTGTGTCTCAGGGGGTTTATCCTAAACTGGATCCTCCTTGTCATCGTTGTTAGTTTCTTTAGGTGTATCCACCATGTATACGTCATATGAAGAAGTGGTCGTCCAGCGTCCGGTAAGCGGCGGGTTTTGGCCCTGCTCCTCGTCGGCATCGTCGTCCATACCTTCGATGTCATCGGAGCTGTAATCAAGCACGTCGGTTAAGTCTCCGACAGCGGCTATGAAGTGGGTGGCGGGTGGGAAGCTGAATTCTCCCCCATCATCAGCCTCCAGTTCAAACCGGACATAATTCGGCTGTGAGTCCCCCGCCAAGGACAGATTCTTTAATGAGTTTAGCACATCGCCGAAGGGCGAGTGTTGGAAGATGTCTGCGGCGCTAAACTCAAAGATCGATAAGCGATCAAGTTCGGCGTCCGCGGATGCACATGGCTCGGAATTTATGACCAGAGACGAGTCCGGAGTTCCGGTGACAAAGACGTCGTGTGACTTTAGGTCTATGTTCGGCTCCAACGCCGTGGAATATGTGGCCTCCACGGTGGGGTTGATCCTCCCGTCCTTGGAGGCGCAATATGCTCCGGTTCTACGGCCAGAGCAGTTACAGGAGCAATCTCCTGGATGCGGTCCGATGACAGATTTAGGTCATGTTCGTCGGGGTGACCAGCAGAGATCGCCGCGGTCTCGTATCCAGCGAAGATCAAGTCTCCACGGACGTCCGCGACGTAGTTCAAGCTCCCGAATCTGACCTCATGGCCAGGGGCGTAGCCGTCGATCTGCTCCAAACGGCCAAGCGAGTTGGCCCGCACTGCGAAGCCGCCGAATACGAAGATCTGTCTGGGGAGGAAGGTTTCTCCTTGGACAGCAATGTCATTGACGATTGAAGGGGCCATCAAACCTTTTGGGGATGGCACAGTGGAACTCTCAAGGAAAGCACCAATGTCGGTGTCAAAACCGGCGGATCTCGGGTAGGGGGTCCCGAACTGTGCATCTAAGGTCGATGGTAACAGGAGACAGGGGACACGATGTTTACCCAGGTTCGGGGCCTCTCTATGGAGGTAATACCCTACTTCCTGCTTGATTGATCTTGATGAATATGAGTATTACAAGAGTTGATCTACCACAAGATCGTAATGGCTAAACCCTAGAAGTCTAGCATGTATGACTATGGTAATGAGTATCTCCCCTCTCCGGACTAAGTCCTCTGGTTTATATAGACACCGGGAGGATCTAGGGTTACACAAGGTCAGTTACAAGGAAAGGAGTCTACATATTTGGTCGCCAAGCTTGCCTTCCACGCCAAGGAGAGTCCCATCCTGACACGGGTGCAGTATTCGGTCTCCGTATCTTCACAGCCCATCAGTCCGGCCCATGGCTAACAGGTCGGACGCCCGAGGACCCCTTAGTCCAGGACTCCCTCACTGGGTTCATCAACTTTCCAACCCCTCCTACGAGTACCATGGGCCTCCTTTTATAGATTAAGGGGTCACCACAGTGGCAAAGTGGTCATTATCCACTGATATGATAGCAAACAGTGCTATCATGCCTAACTCTATGGGCTGACAGGGTGCATTAAATGCGTCGCTTAGTGTCACATCACTGGTTGCCCGGCAAGGCCTGCCAGGCTATCTTGCCAGCTCCGCGCCTGTACCCTTGACATGTCGCAGGACGGGTGTCATCTCTGGGTTTCTTCTGTAGGAAATGGCTGCCATGTGGCGAATGGCTACCACTTAATCACCTTGCGGCTTGACACCGCACTGATTGACGACATGAGTCGTGTTTGAGTGGTTGGCGGGGTGGTTCAACCCCCGCGAGCCCCGGCAGGCTCTGCCAGGGAGTCTTAGTTGCTTGCTTCTGGTGGTGGCCTCGCCCCTTGTCGGGCTCGCCTGCCTGGCAAGGGAGGCCCTTCTCTTGCCGATATCTTTCTCCTCTGGCTTGATCTTGGTCCCTCTGAGCTGCATGTTGGTTCTTCAAATCTCTTGGTTCTTTAGCACTCTGTCTTGTCCTTGGCTTGTCCGTGCATGAGTCATGGGAAAATGTCTGCCCCTGTAAATTTTCCCCGACAAATTACCAAAAAGGGGGAGATTGAAAGCACAAGTGCTCCCTGGGTGATTTTGGTAGTTAATGTCAACATATCTCTTGTTGGACTAATATTTCCATCTAGTATATTTCAGAAAGTTCAACAAAGGCGTGGCATGGAGAAGAGGATGTGGAACCCCTTCAAGATGCTAAGGACAGAAGATTGGCAAAAGCTCATGACTCTTCACTTCTATTTTAGTGATCCAAGATCACATTGAGTCCATAGGAAAGCCAATACTATTAAAAGGGGATGAGGTGTTGCTTAATGGTCTACTTGCTCAAAGTGCTTAGTGATATGCTCCAAAGCCCTCAACCACTTTCTCAATTCCAAATATGTCCAAAACCTAAAGTCAAACTCAGCCCCACCAATTTGATCCATCCGGCGCCACCGAGTTCACTTGACATAGCCACTGCCAAAAACCCTAATCAGTTTGGTCTCATTGATGGGTTCTCGGTCTCACCGAGATGGGCTTGCAAACTCTCTGTTATCTGCTGCAACTACTTCGGTCTCACCAAAATATGCAGTCGTTCCCACTGAGTTTGCTTGACCAACTCTCTGTTTGCTTATTACTGAAATCGATCTCATCGAGTTGAAGTAATCGGTCAAACCGAGATGAGGTGTTACCCTAACCCTAGCACATCGGTCCCACCGAGTTGATCATGTCGTGTAACGCCCACGATGCGGCTATATCTCCCACGTGTCGAGGCACGACTTAGAGGCATAACTGCATTGTAGGTATTGTCGCAAGAAGGGTCATCTTCACACAATCCCATGTAATGAACAAGAATGGGATAACGAGAGTTGGCTTACAATCGCCACTTCACACAATACGTAAATTAATTCATACATCATCCAAAATCCACACATAGACCGACTACGGTCAAATCCAAATGAAAATAAGATAACCCCAAATGCTAGATCCCCGATCGTCCCAACTGGGCTCCTCTACTGATCATCAGGAAACGAAACATAGTAACGACCACGTTCCTCGTCGAACTCCCACTTGAGATTGGTTGTGTCATCTGCACTGGCATCATCGGCACCTACAACTGTTTGGTAGAATCTGTGAGTCACGAGGACTCAGCAATCTCACACCCGCGAGATCAAGACTATTTAAGCTTATAGGAAAGGATGGTGTAATGAGGTGGAGCTGCAGCAAGCACTAATCATATATGGTGGCTAACATACGCAATTAAGAGCGAGAAGAGAAGCAACGCAATGGTCGCGAAGCTAGAAATGATCAAGAAGTGATCCTAACCGTGTTCACTTCCCGGACTCCGCCGAAAAGAGACCATCACGGCTACACACGCGGTTGATGTATTTTAATTAAGTCAAGTGTCAAGTTCTCTACAACCGGACATTAACAAATTCCCATCTGCCTCATAACCGCGGGCACGGCTTTCGAAAGATAATACCCTGTAGGGATGTCCCAACTCAGCCCATTATAAGCTCTCACGGTCAACGAAGGATAAACCTTCTCCCGGGAAGGCCCGATCAGTCTCGGAATCCCGGTTTACAAGACATTTTGACAATGGTAAAACAAGACCAGCAAAGCCGCCCGAATGTGCCGACAAATCCTGATAGGAGCTGCACATATCTCGTTCTCAGGGCACACCGGATGGGCAAGATGTCGGGTTAGCATAGACCCTGGTTGCCCAGGGGGCGCCGGACATCGCCCAGTTTGGGCCAGCACTCGAAGGAGCACTGGTCCGGGGTTTAAATAAAGATGACCCTCGGGCTCGCGAAAACCCAAGGGAAAAAGGCTTAGGTAGGCAAATGTAAAACCAAGGTTGGGCCTTGCTGGAGGAGTTTTATTCAAGGCGAACTGTCAAGGGGGTCCCATAAATCACCCAACCGCGTAAGGAACGCAAACTCAAGGAACATAACACCGGTATGACGGAAACTAGGGTGGCAAGAGTGGAACAAAACACCAGGCATAAGGCCGAGCCTTCCACCCTTTACCAAATATATAGATGCATTAATTAAATAAGAGATATTGTGATATTCCAAAATATCCATGTTCCAACATGGAACCAACTTCAACTTCACCTGCAACTAGCAACGCTATAAGAAGGGCTGAGCAAAAGCGGTAACTTAGCCAAACAACGGTTTGCTAGGAAAGGGTGGTTAGAGGCTTGACATGGAAAATATGGGAGGCATGATATATCAAGTGGTAGGTAGCGCAGCATGGCAATAGAACGAACAACTAGCAAAGCAAAGATAGAAGTGATTTCGAGGGTATGGTCATCTTGCCTGCAAGGTTCTCTGAGTTGTCGAAAGCTTGATCCTCGTAAGCGTACTCAACAGGTTCCTCATTCATGAACTCGTCTCCCGGCTCTACCCACAGCAAGAACACAAGCAATGGAACCACAATCAATCACGGGAAATGCACAAGCAACATGATGCAAAACATGCATGATATGCGAGATGTGATATGCGATGCATATGCGTGCTCCGGAAGAAAAGGATGAACAAGGCAGTAACTTGGCAAACCAAGTATGCCACTGGAAAGATGAGATGATTTCGGTCGAAATCGATATAAAGATCACCGGAAACGGATGCACGGTTTGCAAATGGCGAGCAAAACAAGAATGACACGATTCTGCGATTAACAGCATGATAGCAATTAGAATATATCAAGTACCTATGCTACGGCACCCCAACATAGAAACAAAGCATATGGAAGTAATCTACAGGAGATGCATGACAAACGATGAACACTGAGCTACGGCTAGAACACACCATAACAGGTTCAAACAAGCATGGCAAAAGTGCAAAAGATATCAGCTTCACAGACTTGGTGAGAATACTGAACATGGCATAAACAGCATCAGGTAGCAGTGTTCAGAGCAAGCAAAACACATACTACAGGAACTTAACATAGCAAAACAAGGCATGGCATGAATCTACTAAATGCATAGAACAAAAGTCCCTTACTGACCATGACCAAAAAGGATCAGAAGATATGATGGCACCCATGTAAACATAGCAAGTTTCGTTAACAGGTTTCAGACTTGGCAGAAAACAGAACATGGCATTAACAGAATTATGAAGGCATCTTCGTGAGCTTGATTCACTCATCACAAAGCAATTCATGACAAAACAAGCATACCTACAGCAAGATGGCATGTTTATGAAGCTAACCATGGCAAGATAAAGTTCATATCATGTATGGATCAACTACAACAACCTTGGCAAAATTGAATATCATGTTAACAATCTGCCAGGAATATTTTATAGCAAAAGTAGAGCAATATTAAGACATGCTATGGCACTCCATAATTGCAAACAGGGGCATGGATGGATAGAGAACAACTATATCTACTAAATATCCTTAATGAACATACTAAAAAGAAGCATGGATCTCACTGTAGACACATGGATACATGGCAAAAAAATAAAAGCAGCAAAAGACTGCAAAAATTCTAAGTCCCTGGAAACAGAAACATCACGAAGCCTAGTTTGCATGCTTGTGCTAGACACCACATAGATCACAAAACTACATGGCATACACCTCTGTAAAGATGGCATGGCATAGATCAAAACACCTGTAGAGCTCATGCCCATAAGATGCACACATCAAATGCAACAAAAATAACAAAACATCAAGTTCTGATAAGTAACAGCAGTAAACATCATATAGCACTCTTGCACCAGAGATTTGGGCATCAAGATGGACTCAAACGAGCATGGCACAATGGAACAAAATGAATAGCATCTCGTGATGATCATTTCAATATATCATGCACGCAAAACAGAGCAGTATGCAATGAGATATGCCATGATGAACAGAGCAACATATTGTGACAGAGAAAAAGACACGGAATTTCGGGCAACCTGCAGATCTAGGGTTCGGGGCGCGCGCGAACCGAGGCAGCGGAGGAGAGGAAGACGGCGGCCGGATCTCTTGCCGGCGGGGTCGGCGAAGGCGGCACCGGTAGTGGGGCGGCGAGGTGCGCGGGGTGGCGGCGGAGAAGCGGCCGCGACCAGCGAAGACGGCGGGCGGCGGCGATGATGCGGGCGGCGGCGACGATGCGCGCGGCCGGCGGGCTGCGGCGGCGGCCGGGAACGACGGCAGCGGCGGGGAGCCGCGCGGGCACGGGCGAACGGCGGAGGCGGCGGGCTTCGGCAGGGCGGGACGCGGGCAGGTGGCACACGGCGGACGGGCCCGGAGGGCTCCGCGCGGGCTCGCGGGCCGGCGGCGGTGGGAGCGGCGCGGTGCTGATGTGGCACGCCGCGATTGGCTGCAGGCGGCGGCGCGGACCGGACGTATCCGGCGCGCGGAGGGAGCGGGGCTAGGGTTTGATCTGCGCGAGAATTCTGGGAGGATCACCTATTTATAGGTAGAGGGAGCTAGGAGACTCCAAATGGAGTGCGGTTTTCGCCCACACGATCGTGATCGAACGACCAAGAGCATGGAGGGGGCTTAGATGGGTTATTGGGCTGTTTGGAGGGGCGTTTTGCTGCAACACACAAAAGGACTTTGCGGTTACCCGGTTAACCGTTGGAGCATCAAACGACCTCCAAATGGAACGAAACTTGACAGGTGGTCTACCGGTGGTATACCAAGGCCACTTGGCAAACCTCGGTCCATTCCGAGAACGTTTAACACCCGCTCACAAAAAGAGACAAGAGGGGTGCGCCAGTGCATGTGGGAGTGTCGGATTGCAAAACGGACAACGGGGAAAATGCTCGGATGCATGAGACGAACACGTATGCAAATGAGATGCACATGATGACATGATATGAGATGCATGACATGAACAAAATGCAAAACGAAAGACAAAACCCGACCACGAAGGGAATATCATAACACATAGCCAAAAATGGCAAGAGTTGGAGTTACAAATATGGAAACTTACATCCGGGGTGTTACAACACTCCACCACTACGAGAGGATCTCGTCCCGATATCAAGGACTGAAAGAACTCCGGATATTCGGAACGGAGGTTGTCGTGGAATTGTCACGGCAGATGTCCTCGCGCAAGGACTTAGTCGTGGAGCCATCGCAGCTAGGAAGCTTAAAGGGGTTAAACGGGACAAAGGACACGAGGATTATACTGGTTCGGCCCCTTACGGTGAAGGTAAAAGCCTACTCCAGTTGAGGTGGAATTACTTAGGGTTTCGATGACCAGGGAGCTTAACCGCTATGCCTGACTATCGATCTGATGTTGCCTATCCTGAACCGCTGCCGGGTCGTCCCTTTATATAGAGAGGTTGACGCCCAGCGGCTCTCAGAGTCCCAGCCGGCTTATAACAGTGTCTGGCTCGGACTCTTAACTATTCTTGCCTTACACTACAAGTCTTGCCATAACGGCGGTTTATCACTACGGGCCTTGAGCCACCTCCGGGTCTTAAGCCCATTACTGAACCGTCATCCTCAAGCTTAGTACTGGGCTTCACGTGACGATCATTATGACGTAACCCGGCTCCTCCTGGACGGGTGACTCTAATGGTTATATCCTCAACATTAGGCTCCAGATTGATTTGAACCGGTTCATGTCAATCTTCAATACATTTAAGAAAAAATCTTCCGGCTTCTGCTTGTGCGATGGTTATAACCCGCCGTGACGTCATCTTCTGGATTCTTGGTAACCCACCATGACGTCATCTTCCATTAAATTCATTTTTTATTCTGTCATATCCCAACGGATCTTATCTTAATGACCATCCCGAGAATCGAGGCGTTTCTGCGGCAAGATAATCATGTCTTCAGCCTCCTCGTTTCTCCCACCCATTTACCAGCCGTCACTTATAAATAGGCCCGGCCCATAAGCCTTCGTCACTCTTCTCGATCCATCGTCTTCCTCCTCTGACGCCCCAGAGGCCGAGCTCCGCCGCCGCCGCCGCGCCCCTCGTCTTCATCAACCTCGGCCGCTGCATCACCCTGAGTCGGTCCAGAGAAACAGCGGCGACCTCCGCTGCTCATCGGCACCAGTAAATCTTTGCTACCCCGTACAGTAGATTCGCATTAGGGTTCCATGTTTCTTCCCTGTTCTTCGTAGTTTCATCTCGGTTTCTTCACAGTTCCTCCATCGAGGTTCCTTTTGATCCGAAAATGGTACAAAATTCCTGCGGTTCCCATTTTTTATGCTAGCTAATCCCTCTTGCCCGAAAAAAGACCTCATTTAGAGCTTATGAACTTCTCTGTATCAGTTTTTAGGTCTAGAAATTTTTTCTTTCTGGACGATTGTTTGATCCAAAATAATCCCTGCAATCTGTGAAACTTGTTTGTGCAACACTTAGACAAAAAACTGCATCTGTTAGCCATGGCGGCTCATATCGCCGGCTTAAAAGAGGCCATGCTTTGTGAAATTTCCGGCTCATTCATAATAGAGTTTTAAATAACTTGAATTACTTATGATATCCACAGTGGCTTAGATAACCCGACACAATTAGCCATATACCATTAGGCCCCTTCATAAGCCGCCATCTTGAATACTGAACTGAAATCTCCCTCCGGCTTAAATTTGAACCGAATTTTTCTTTTGTCATAGGCTTCCGTCTTTCACAATGCCGCCCAAGGCTCCCAAGGCGCCCATTACGTGCAACTGGGTGAGATCCAACGTTACTGATAATACCTTAGATGACTTCGTGAAAACGGGTTACCTATCTAAGAAGGAGGTCATGTCCTATCGTGCCCCTGACCCGTCCGAAGAGAGACCTCAACCAAGAGACGGAGAGGTTGTTATATTTGCTGATCACATGAGCCGGGGTTTTGCACCTCCTGGCTCAAAATTCTTCAGAGATGTTCTGCACTTTTTGATCTGCGACCTCAAGACATTGGACCCAATTCCGTGTCAAACATTTGTAACTTCCAAGTGTTCTGTGAGGTGTACCTTGGAGAAGAGCCCAGCCTACTGCTCTTTAGGGAGCTGTTTTATCTGAACCGCCAGAATGAGTGTGCCAACGGGCCTAGCTTGGAACTTGGCGGAATTTCAATCCAACGACGGAGAGATTGTCTCTTTCCTTATGCTGAGCCGCCAAGCCACCCAAAAGATTGGAACCAGACATGGTTCTACTGCCAGGACACTTCTCCGGCTGACGAGAACCCTCTGCCCGGCTTTCGCGCCCTGCGTCTGGAATCAAATCACCCCTTGCCAGACAAATTATCTCAAGCTGAACGTCAACCACTTACACCCACCATCAACAAAATCAAAGCTCTTCTGGGGAATGACTTAAATGGTATTGATCTGGTCCGGGTCTGGGTTGCCTGGTGGGTGATTCCTTTAAGCTGCCGCCCCAGCTTGATGTGTGAGTACACAGGCCGGAAAGATGACCCTCTACGGCACAGTCCAGACGACTTACCTGAAGACGTTATTGATGATACAACCAAGTCGCTTCTGAACGAGAGCCTGGCAGATTGCGGGAGAGTGGGCTTAAGCCCTTTCTGCAAGACTAACCCGGCTCCTGCGGTAAACCATCGACCTGAATGCTTCTCCTTTCATTTTAACGATTTTGTCTTAGCTCACTAATCTTTGTTGTACTTTACAGGCTAATGATAAATTCTGGAAGGTCAGATATGACCATGAAGCTGCTAAGAAAGCCAAGAAGGTTAAAAAAGCCGCCAGGAGAGCCGCTCCCCGCAAGAAGGGGAGTAAGCCTAGTGCCTCGGACCTGCTTCACCTGGAAGACACTTCCGAGTCAGAGGTAGCCCTTGATTCTTTAGGATCCTTTTTTAACCATCTTATTGACACTGATTATCAGCAGGAGGATACCGGAGTGAGTAACCCGGTGATTGAAGAGGTAACTATACTTTCCTCTGACTCGGAGCCCTTGCCAAGACTGAAAGTCCGAAGAATAACCCGGAAAGTAAGATTTTCACATCCTTTAGCTTATCAAGATCCTCAATTTCTTTTGAAGCGACAGATTCATGAGATTCGGAGGCAGACCCGGACTAGCAAGGATGCAGACCTCTCCTCCGGCTTACCCGAAGCATCAAGGAAGCGCTGGACTGAGGTTATCTCCGACTTATATCCTTTTCATCCTTTGGCGGGCGTCACTCGTCAACCCCTCAATTCTTCTGATTCAAACTACCGGGGAACTTCACCTTCCTCCAGCGACTCAATGCAGTCTAGCTTGCCGGCCTTCAAGACCGCTCCTGGGTAATGATGATCAGCTTACCTTGTGCTTATCTTACTCATGTTTTTGCACTAACTCTTTGACTTTCAGTGTACAAGTAAAGCCCAGCAAGAGGGCGAAGAAAAATAAGCCGGTCGAAGAGCTGGTCTTAACTGAACCTGAGGCTTCTGCTCCTGAGCGGCCGTCTGTCTCAGCTCCTGAAACCACCACTGCTCCATCTGAAGAACAAGTCATGGAGGGTTCTAATAACCCGGAGATCCCCAGCCTGGCTCAACCGGCCAATGATCCGGACGTTGTAATCACCCGGACAGAGTTTGTCGAGCCGGGGAGACCCACTGTGTTAGCTAGATGCTCTGCCAAGGAAGAACTGCTGGAACGTCGCAGGGCCAGGCTGGATATCACTGACTATGCTAATTTGAGCATTGGAGATATTGTCTCCAGCTATGTTAATCAAGTGCACAACAGCCGGGACCTGGAAATTGACATGGTGAAGCAAATCTAGCAAAAATCTGAGGTATGATTCTCTTGCGTACTCCATAGTTACCCTTACCATGCCAGCCCCCAAGTCTATGACTTCTGATAAAATATGTTGTAGACTTAATACCGGCTTAATAACTACTGCAAGAAAACCGGCTTACCTGGTACCACTCAAGGGCCGGCTTAAACAGCACAATCGATTCGGTTTTTTTCTTACTTTAATCAAGTAGTTGAACAACTTTACACATTAGCCCCCAAGTACCAAGTACCTTTGCCTGCAAAGTGCTTGGGACTTATTTTCATGAACCGACACCGTAAATAGAGCTTCTCAGCATACATTAGCCCCCAAGTGCCAAGTGTCTTTGCTTGCAAAATGCTTGGGACTTTAATATTGCATGATAATCACCCAAACTGTAACCCGGAAATTGTACAGGCTGCCTGCAAGAAATTTGAATCGGAAATCTCTTATCTGAAGAACGGCCTGAAGACTCAGGAAAGTGAGACCCAAAAGGCCAATGCCAAATTTGAATTCAGTGTTTCTGCACAAGAGAAACTGAAGAAAAAATTTGAAGCAGAAAGAAAAGCCTGGGCGGATGAGAAGACTGCCTTGCTCAGCCGGGCCGAACAAGCGGAGGCCGCTCTTACTGAAAGGACCGCCGAACTTTCCGGCTTAAAACGCCATGTGTCTCAGATGGTCTCCGCAATCTTCGGTAAATTACTCTGTAAGTTTCTAACTAGTTTACACCATTCATTTCCCAAAAACCTCACCATTGCCGTCAGCTCACCTAACTTTGTCATGCAGGTCCCAGAAGTTCCAATCTCAATCAGAATGTGCCGACCAAGCTGAAGGCGGTTTATACCTTGGTAGAGCAACTTTACACCGGGTCACAGCGTGCCTTAGCCGTTGTGGCTCTGTCAAATGAGGTTCCCACTCACCTGGCAGACGTACTCAGGCGGCTTGCCGTACTTCCTCAACGCTTCCAAGAGCTGAGACAGGCTTCTGCAAGAGCCGGAGCTATAGCTGCTCTGAGCCGGGCCAAGGCGTTTCTACCGGAACTATACCCGGCCGACATCGCTCTTGGATATCCCAGCTTGAAAGAAGACGGCACCCCCTTTGACGAGAAAGACTTTGCCGCCTGTGTGAAGAGCGTGCGCCCGGTGGCCACCTTGATTGGGAATGACACAAACCTTACCAAGTATCAACCGGGCTATGACGCGGAGAATCAGAGGATCCCGACTCCACGCTATGAAGCAGTCAGCCTGATCCCTCCGACTCGTAAGCATACCTTCGCCCCTGAAGTTGACCCGGCCGGGTTAATTGATGATGAGGCCCAATTTTGTTGTGCCATCATGCACGTGTGCAGCACTTAACTCTGTTGAAGTTGCTCTTTTATATTCCTCCGGGTTATGTTTGATCATTTACTTTCCTTAAGCTTAAAGAGCTGTCTTTAATTGTCCCGCATAGAAAAACAAATCACAAGTCTCTAGGCGGCTTACCGCATGGAGAGTCATATATTTTACATATAACCCGGAATATGAACCAAGGTCATAAAAGACCGGCTCTCAATTATATCTTCGAGATAACCATAATAGCATACCTGCAAGCCTTCAAGTACACTTCCGGTTTATGTAACCCAAATAATGAGGTTGAGAACTCAACTCCGGTTCACCAGCACCTATAATGCTTATTGTGTGCTATCAACATTATTAATCAAAGTTAAGCCGGTGGAGTAAGAACCACCCGTGCACACTTTTGATATGATCAAAAGAACTTGGTGCAAACCAAAAGATCAAAAACTTAGGGGCTTCTAATTCGAATACGACCAGAGAACCGTCCCAAAGGGGTTAAGCTAAGATTCGAATGCGATCATATAGCCCCCAGTGGCTTTGGCGTTGCCGATCAAGAGGGTACCGACAGCTATGTTCTCTTTGGTTCGAATACGACCTATGTTTGAACAGGAAGCCCCCAAATGACCTTGAGAGTTGTTTAACGACGCTGATTCGAATACGATGCATGTCGGTTCCCAAAGGGGGTTGAGCTATGATTCAAATATGATCAAGAAAAACTCCCCAATGAGCTCGGCAATTTGCCAATCAAGTGGGTATCGACAGCTATGTTCTCTTTGGTTCGAATACGACCTATGTTTGAACAGGAAGCCCCCAAGTGATCATATTGTTAACGGCTAGATTCGAATACGATCATAAGCCGGATCATCCTCCAAGCGACCATGTAATGTTGTAATGGAAATAACAATAATACATTTACCTTTCGAGGAAAAAAGGACAGAGGTCCTGCTTTATTATTTATCACAATATATACATGGCTATAGAAGTATGTACATTATGAGAGCCGATGGCTCAAGTGTAATAAGGCCGAAGCTGAGCTATGTTCCACGGCCGACTGGTCTCTTCCTCCGACTTACGTGAATCTTTGTGCTCCCGAACATCGATAAGGTAGTATGACCCGTTGTGCAAGTTCTTGCTGACCACAAAGGGCCCTTCCCAAGGCGGGGATAACTTGTGTGCATCTGTTTGATCTTGGATGAGCCGGAGCACCAGATCACCTTCCTGAAAGACCCTGGACTTAACCCAGCGGTTGTGATAGCGACGCAGGTCTTGTTGGTAAATCGCCGAGCGAGCAGCTGCCACATCACGCTGTTCGTCCAACAAGTCCAGAGCATCTTGACGCGCCTGCTCATTATCCGCCTCAACATAAGCCGCCACTCGAGGCGAGTCATGACGGATGTCACTAGGGAGGACCGCTTCCGCTCCATAAACCATGAAGAAAGGCGTGTAACCCGTAGACCTATTAGGAGTAGTATTGATGCTCCATAACACGGAGGGTAACTCCTCCACCCAACAACCCGGCGTCCGTTGCAAAGGGACCAAAAGCTGGGGCTTGATGCCCTTCAAGTTTTCCTGATTGGCTCTCTCAGCTTGACCATTGGATTGAGGGTGAGCCACTGATGAAACATCAAGCCGAATATGCTCTCGTTGACAAAACTCCTCCATGGCGCCTTTAGACAGATTGGTACCATTGTCAGTTATAATGCTGTGTGGAAAACCAAAGCGAAATATCACCTTTTTCATGAACTGAACCGCCGTGGCTGCGTCACACTTACTAACTGGTTCTGCCTCAACCCACTTTGTGAACTTGTCGACCGCCACCAAGAGGCGGGTCTTCTTATCCTTGGACCTTTTAAAAGGCCCAACCATATCAAGTCCCCAGACCGCAAATGGCCAAGTGATTGGAATCATCCTCAACTCTTGAGCCGGCACATGAGCCCGTCGTGAGAACCTCTGACAACTGTCACATTTACTGACCAAGTCCTCTGCATCAGCATGAGCCGTCAGCCAATAAAAACCATGACGAAAAGCCTTGGCCACAAGGGATTTTGAGCCGGCATGATGGCCACAATCCCCCTCGTGAATCTCACGTAAAATTTCTTGACCTTCCTCAGGGGAAACACAATGCTGGAAAGTTCCAGTGACTCTGCGACGATGCAGCTCGCCATTGATAATTATCATTGACTTAGACCGCCGGGTTATTTGTCTAGCCAAAGTTTCATCCTCAGGAAATTCTCCCCGGGTCATGTAAGCCAAGTATGGTACTGTCCAATCTGGGATAATGTGGAGAGCCGCCACCAACTGTGCTTCCGGGTCAAGAACAGCCAAGTCTTCCTCTGTAGGCAACTTAACAGAAGGGTTATGTAGAATGTCCAAGAAAGTATTAGGCGGCACCGGCTTTCGCTGAGAGCCCAGCCGGCTTAATGCATCAGCCGCCTCGTTCTTCCTGCGATCGATGTGCTCTACTTGGTAACCCAGAAAATATCCAGCAATGGCATCAACTTCACGGCGATAAGCCGCCATTAGGGGGTCCTTGGAATCCCACTTGCCTGACACTTGTTGAGCCACTAAATCTGAGTCGCCAAAGCACCTTACCCGGCTTAAGCTCATCTCCTTAGCCATCCGAAGACCATGGAGCACGGCCTCGTACTCAGCTGCATTGTTAGTACAGGGAAACATCAACCGTAGCACATAGCAAAATGTGTCACCTCAAGGGGAAGCTAATACAACTCCAGCCCCCGAGCCCTCCAATTGCCTGGACCCGTCGAAGTGAATAGTCCAGTATGTATTATCCGGTTTCTCTTCAGGCACCTGCAGCTCTGTCCAATCGTTGATCAAATCCACCAATGCTTGAGATTTGATAGCAGTGCATGGCACGTATTTTAGACCATGAGGCCCAAGTTCTATAGCCCAGTTAGCAACTCTTCCTGTGGCTTCTCTGTTTTGGATGATATCTCCTAGGGGAGCAGAACTAACCACAGTGATAGGGTGACCCTGGAAATAATGCTTAAGCTTCCGGCTTGCCATGAATACCCCATAAACAAGCTTCTGCCAATGTGGATACCGTTGTTTGGACTCAATGAGTACTTCGCTGACGTAGTAAACCGGCCGCTGAACCGGATACTCCTTACCCACTTCCTTACGCTCCACCACCACAGCCACACTGACGGCTCGTGTGTTAGCGGCTACATACAGCAATAAAGGCTCCTTGTCAACGGGAGCAGCAAGGACTGGTGGCTCAGCTAGCTGTCTTTTCAAATCCTCAAAAGCAGCATTAGCAGCATCATTCCAGATAAAGTCATCTGTTTTCTTCATCATCTGGTACAGTGGCATGGCCTTTTCACCCAACCGGCTTATAAACCGGGTCAAAGCAGCGATGCGACCCGCCAGACACTGGACGTCGTTTATGCACGCCGGCTTAACCAGAGAGGTGATTGCCTTGATCTTTTCCGGGTTAGCTTCAATGCCTGTGTGAGACACCAGAAAACCCAAGAGCTTGCCTGCAGGAACACCAAAAACACACTTGGCCGGGTTAAGCATCATTTCGTAGACCCGGAGATTACCAAAGGTCTCTCTCAGATCATCTATCAAGGTCTCCTTCTCCCTGGATTTAACCACGATATCATCCACATAGGCATGAACGTTGCGCCTAATCTGGTTATGAAGACAATTCTGCACGCAACGCTGGTAAGTCGCCTGTGCACTCTTGAGCCCAAAACGCATAGACACATAACAGAAGGCTCCAAAGGGAGTGATGAACGCCGTCTTCTCCTGGTCCTTAACTGCCATTTTGATCTGATGGTATCCAGAGTAAGCATCCAAAAAGCTTAAACGCTCACAACCCACCGTAGCATCAATAATTTAATCAATACGAGGGAGAGCAAAAGGATCAGCCGGACAAGCTTTGTTTAAATCCGTATAGTCCACACACATCCGCCAGGTGCCGTTCTTCTTGAGCACGAGCACCGGGTTAGCTAACCATTCTGGATGAAAAACTTCAACAATAAACCCGGCCGCCAAGAGCCGGGCTACCTCCTCACCAATGGCTTTCCGCCTCTCCTCATTAAACCGCCGGAGGAATTGCCTGACCGGCTTAAATTTCGGATCAATATTGAGAGTATGCTCAGCGAGTTCTCTAGGTACACCCGGCATGTCAGAAGGTTTCCATGCAAAGGTGTCCCTGTTCTCACGGATGAACTCGATGAGCGCGCCTTCCTATTTCGGATCCAGATTGGCACTGATGCTAAACTGCTGAGATGAGTCACCTGGAACAAAGTCAACAAGTTTAGTCTCATCCGCTGACTTAAATTTCATTACTGGCTCATGCTCCGTGGTTGGCTTTTTCAAAGACGTCATATCTGCCGGGTCAACATTGTCCTTGTAAAACTTCAACTCCTCTGTTGCACAAACAGGTTCACCGTAAGCCGCGTCACCTTCCTCACACTCCAAGGCTATCTTTCGGCTGCCATGAACCGTAATGGTCCCATTGTGACCCGGCATCTTGAGCTGCAAATACACGTAACACGGCCGTGCCATGAACTTGGCGTAAGCCGGCCGCCCAAATAAAGCATGGTACAGACTTCTTATCTTAACCACCTCAAAGGTTAGTTTTTCCGCCCTGTAGTTGTACTCATCTCCAAAGGCTACTTCCAGCTCGATCTTACTGACTGGATACGCCGACTTACCGGGCACCACCCCATGGAAAACAGTATTGGACTGGCTGAGGCTCTTATCAGTTAATCCCATACGACGGAAGGTCTCATAATAGAGGATGTTGATGCTGCTGCCTCCGTCCATGAGCACTTTAGTGAATTTATATCCCCCAACCTGAGGGGCCACCACCAAGGCCAGGTGACCCGGATTATCGAACCGGGGAGGGTGATCTTCCCTACTCCATATGATAGGCTGCTCAGACCATCTTAAATAGCGGGGAATCGCCGGCTCAACAGCATTTACAGCCCTCTTATGAAGCTACTGATCTTGCTTGCACAGGCTGGTAGTGAACACATGATACTGTCCACCATTGAGCTGCTTTGGATTGGTCTGGTACCCCCCCTGCTACTGCTGCTGATTACCCTGGCTAGATTGCTGATTAAAACCCCCTTGGAAATTCTGAGAATTGGGATTTGAGCCGCCGCCCGGGCCATGAAAACCGCCGGCGCCTAAGCCGCCGCCCGGGCCATTGTTGCCATTAAAAGCATTGGAATTTTTGAAGGCCTTCATGATTGCGCAGTCTTTCCATAGATGAGTGGCCAGCTTCTCCCTAGAGCCATGCCTTGGACAAGGCTCATTCAACAACTGCTCAAGCGTCGGGCCTGACCCGCCGGCTCGGGGAGGTGGTCTCCCCTTACGTCGGTGGTTGTTACCCTGTGAATTGGCGTTGGCCACAAACTCTATGCTGCCATCAGCCTTATGCTTGTTACCTCCCTGGTTCACCGGGTTATGCTGAGGGCCCTTGCCATTGCCGTTCTTCTTTCCCTTCCCTGTCCTTTCATCATCCGACGCGGGATCCTTGGTACTATCAGAGTCGGCGTACTTGACCAGAGCCGCCATCAGCGTACCCATATCATTGCAATCGCGCTTGAGCCGCCCGAGCTTCATCTTCAGGGGCACAAAATGACAATTCTGCTCCAACATTAAGACTGCAGAGCCGGCATCCATCTTATCAGATGAATGTATTATCTCTTTGACCCGGCGAACCCAATGGGTTGTAGACTCGCCCTCTTGCTGTTTACAGTTAGTCGAATCCACAATGGACATAGATTGCCTACATGTATCTTTGAAGTTCTGGATAAACCGGGCTTTTAGCTCGGCCCATGACCCGATGGAGTTAGGCGGCAGTCCTTTCAACCAAGTGCGGGCGGTCCCATCCAATGTCATGGTGAAGTATTTGGCCATTGCCGCTTCACTAACCTCCAGTAACTCCATAGCCATCTCGTAGCTCTCGATCCATGCTCCGGGTTGTAAATCAGCCGTGTAATTAGGTACCTTCCTATGTCCTTTGAAATCCTTGGGCAAACGTTCATTACGGAGAGCCAGCACTAGACAAGGGACGCCTCCGGTCCTCGTAGGTATACCCGCGTCGATAGAAGCCGTCGGATAAGCCGGGAGCGGCTGGTAAGCTGTCAACTGAGGCGCCTGCTCTGCCTCTTGTTGTGCTCTGTCTTGGTCTACCGCGTTAAAGGCTCCATTATGAGCCGGGCCGTGGCCCGCTGGCAAGTCACGGCGCTGGACGTTGCTTGAGCCGGTCGCTGAGACCATGTGTCTGCTATAACTTGGGCTCCGGCCTGGACGAGGGGTTGAATGAATCCTGTCCCGGCTATATGAATATGCCTCCTGTTGCGCCAGAGCCGTCTGAAGAAGCTCTCTGACCCGGCGGGTTTCAATCGCCGTTGGAGAGTCGCCATCGATTGGGAGAGCCGCTAGCCGCGCCACCGCGGCGACCATGTTTTCCAACGGGTTGGCATAATGACCCGGTGGTATTGGCATGTACTGAGGCGGGGTAGTGTTCACACGGGGAGGCCCCATCACTTGTGGCTGAATCGGCGTTCCAGCCCCGGGTGCCGTGATCTCCGGCGGGTTACTGGGCCCTGCACCAGGCGTATTGAAAAGGTTTCGAGGGTCGTAAACCGGAGGGAACCGAGATTGAGCCTTCTGATGCCTCCTTCTCATGATCTCATTGGATGCGTTCTGATCCATCGTGAGCCGGAAAGACTGCGCCTGAATCAGCTGAGTCTGGGCGTCGAGAGTCGCCCGCTCTGCAGCCATCCTGATCCCTTCCGCTGCTAGATCTTCCTTGGCTCTTGCGATGTCCAGCTTTAACTGTGCCACCTCCGCATCATGTTGAGCTTGATCCGCTGGGGTGACCGTAGCGGTTAACAGGGCCGTCATCTTGTCTGTGAGATCCATCAGTACCTGAGCCGGCGAGTGCACAGGGCCTCCTACCCCAGTGGCGGAGTTTTGAACAGGTTGTGCGCCGGCCATGAAGATTCCAACCCGGCTCGGTGGCTCAAAGGGGTCTGGAATACTGTCGCTATCGGAACAACCCTTGAGCCTGCCATCTTGAAGTTGATATAACGAGTTTGTCTCATCCGTGGACGACTCGCCGTCAGAGCGAGTGGCCGTCTCATCGCCAGATCCAGATCCTTCAGAAAGCTCTCTGTGGATGCATCCCACAAAAGCACGCTTCAAGGCAGGCAGAGTCCCGGCGGGTCTCGCACGCTAAGCCGTCTCGATGAGGTCGGCTCAGAGGTCCGGCTCAGGGCCTGGCTCGCTGATCTTGCCAATGAAAACGTGGATTCCGCCGAAGGGGACCCGATACCCGTACTCGACTGAGCCGGCGTCGGGTCCCCAGCTTGCATCGTTGATGTAGAGCTTGCCGCGATGACTCTTGGTCATCCGGCCCACCGCGTATCCCTTGAGCCCTTCGAAGCTGCCCTTCAAGAACTCAAATCCACCGTGCACTGGCCCCACGGTGGGCGCCAACTGTCGTGGAATTGTCATGGCAGATGTCCTCGCGCAAGGACTTAGTCGTGGAGCCATCACAGCTAGGAAGCTTAAAGGGGTTAAACGGGACAAAGGACACAAGGATTATACTGGTTCGGCCCCTTACGGTGAAGGTAAAAGCCTACTCCAGTTGAGGTGGAATTACTTAGGGTTTCGATGACTAGGGAGCTTAACCGCTATGCCTGACTATCGATCTGATGTTGCCTGTCCTGAACCGCCGCCGGGTCGTCCCTTTATATAGAGAGGTTGACGCCCAGCGGCTCTCAGAGTCCCAGCCGGCTTATAACAGTGTCCGGCTCGGACTCTTAACTATTCTTGCCTTACACTACAAGTCTTGCCATAACGGCGGTTTATCACTATGGGCCTTGAGCCGCCTCCGGGTCTTAAGCCCATTACTGAACCGTCATCCTCAAGCTTAGTACTGGGCTTCACGTGACGATCATTATGACGTAACCCGGCTCCTCCTGGACGGGTGACTCTAATGGTTATATCCTCAACAGAGGTGGTCCTCTCGCTCCCAGGTGGCTTCTCGGTCGGAATGGTGCGACCACTTCACTTTCAGGAATTTGATTGACTTGTTGCGAGTCTTGCGCTCAGTTTCTTCAAGAATAGCAACGGGGTGCTCATGATAAGACAGATCTTCTTGGAGGTCAATCTCTTAAAAGTTGATGGTGCGCTCAGGAGTCTTGAAGCACTTGCGAAGCTGTGACACGTGGAACACATCGTGCACGTTCGCGAAGTTGGAGGGAAGCTCAAGTTGATAGGCGAGGTCGCCTCCCACGTATCTAGGGGCAAGCTTCCCTTTGATACCGAAGCGACGACTGCCTTTCATTGGAGAGACGCGGAGGTAGACATGGTCTCCGATCTCGAAAGCCAAGTCACGGTGCTTGCTATCATAGTAACTCTTCTGGTGCGATTGCGCGGCTTTGAGATTTTCACGGATGACTTTACACATTTCTTCAGCCTCTGTGATTAAGTCATTGCCAAGAAGTTGGCGTTCACCAGTCTCTGACCAATTGAGAGGAGTACATCACTTTCTGCCATATAGAATCTCGAATGGGGCCTTGCCCGAACTCGCTTGGAAACTGTTGTTGTAGGAGAACTCGGCATATGGAAGACAATCTTCCCACTTCATGCCAAAGGAAATGACACAAGCCCTGAGCATATCTTCAAGGATTTGATTGACTCACTCGACTTGGACACTAGTTTGAGGATGGAAAGTTGTGCTGAAGCGAATGTTGGTGCCCATGGCCTTCTGGAAGGAGTCCCAGAACTTAGAAGTGAAGATGCTTCCACGATCTGAAGAAATCAATTGTGGAATGCCGTGCAAGGAGACAATCCTGGAGGTGTATAGCTCTGCCAACTGAGCTGCTATGATAGATTCTTTGATTGGAAGGAAATGAGCCACTTTAGTAAGCTTGTCGATGACAACGACGATAGCATCATTTCCGCGCTTGGACTTAGGAAATCCAGTCACGAAGTCCATTTCGATATGATCAAACTTCCATTCTGGAATAGCAAGAGGTTGGACGAGACCAGCTGGTCGTTGGTGTTCTGCCTTCACCCTTCGACAGACATCACATTCATTCACGAATTTAGCGATTTCTCGCTTCATTCGAGTCCACCCATACGACTGCTTGAGGTCATGGTACATCTTCGTACTTCCAGGATGAATGGAAAGAAGAGAATTGTGCGCCTCGTTCATAATGACTTTCCTTAGATCACCTTTAGGAACCACAATCCGGTCCTCGAAGAATAAAGTGTCTCTGTCACCAATGCGATAGCACTTGTATTTGGAAAGACCCTTGTCAATACCACGTTTCACCTTTTTCACCATGGTATCCAGGAGTTGTGCCTCACGAATTTGATCTTCCAAAGTAGGAGAGACTAGGAGGTTGGCAAGAAAGCCTTGAGGAACAACTTGGAGATTCAGCTTGCGGAAAGCTTCACAAAGATCCGGTTGAAATGGCTTGATAATTAAGCTGTTGCAATAAGCCTTCCTGCTCAAAGCATCTGCAATGACATTGGCCTTGCCTGGAGTATACTCAATACTCGGATTGTACTCCTGAATCATTTTGACCCATCGAGTCTGCCTGAGGTTGAGGTTGGGCTGAGTGAAGATGTACTTGAGACTCTTGTGATCGGTGAATATGTCCACTTTTCTTCCCAACAAGAGATGTCTCCATGTTATTAATGCATGGACAACTGCCGCCAACTCAAGATCATGAGTGGGGTAGTTCTTTTCATTGGGCTTCAACTAACGAGAGGTATAGGCCACAACTTTCTTCTCTTGCATTAACACAGCACCGAGACCTTGAAGAGAAGCATCACAGAAAACTTCGAATGGCTTGGATTCGTCAGGAGGAGTTAAGACAGGAGCTGTGACGAGTTTCTCTTTGAGAGTGTTGAAAGCAACGTCACACTCAGGAGTCCAGACATACTTCACATGCTTCTGGAGGAGGTTGGAAAGAGGCTTTGCAATCTTAGAGAAATTCTCAACGAATCTTCGGCAATAGCTTGCAAGACCAAGGAAACTGCGGAGCTGCTTGACATTCTGAGGAGGTTCCCAATTCACAATTGCGGACACCTTCTCGGGATTAATAGTGATGCCCTTGGCATAGATGATATGACCAAGGTAAAGAACTTCATCAAGCCAAAACTCACATTTGGAAAACTTTGCATAGAATTGATACTCTCTGAGCTTGTCGAGCACCAGTCGCAAATGTTTGGCATGATCCTTCTTATTCTTGGAGAAGACCAAGATATCATCGAGATACACCAGGACGAATTCATTGGTACAGGGGTTGGAGATGAAATTCATCATTCGAGAGAATGTTGGAGGAGCATTGACAAGGCCGAAAGACATGACAGTATATACATAAGAACCAAAGCTTGTTCTGAATGCTGTCTTGGGAATATCTTCTTCACGAATGCGAATCTGATGATAACCCATACGAAGGTCAAGCTTGGAGAATACTTTAGCACCTTTAAGTTGCTCGAATAGCTCATTGATGTTGGGAAGTGGATACTTGTTCTTGATAGTCTTCTTGTTCAATGGGCGGTAGTCGACACAAAGTCAGCCCGTGCCATCCTTCTTCTGGACAAAAAGAACACCACAACCCCATGGAGATGAACTCGGTCTGATCAAACCCAAACTCTCTTGTTCATCGAGCTGTTTCTTCAATTCTTTCAGCTCCTTGGGTCCAAGCTTGTAAGGACGCTTGCAAACAGGTTCAGTGCCAGGCTCAAGATCGATAACGAACTCAACTGGCCAGTGAGGAGGCATACCCGGAAGCTCTTCTGGAAAGACATCTTGGTACTCACAAACGACTGGAATTTGAGAAATAGCATCCAACTCGCCCTTCTCATTGAGAGAAAATAACCGAATGGTTTCGTCACGAGCGGCATAGATGATAACATCCTCAGAAGAGTGTGTCAATTGAATTTCCCTGGCCGCACAATCAAGTTGTGCTTTGTGCTTAGAAAGCCAGTCCATCCCGAGAATTAGATCAATATCCGAGTCACCAAGAACAATTGGAGAAGACAGAAATTTATAGTCGCCCATCTTGATAGAGACATCAGGAACTATCGAGTTGGCTCTCATTGACTTCCCCGGAGAAACAACACCCAATGGTTTATCCATGTAAGACCAAGTAAAATCATTCTTTGCAAAGAACGATCTTGACATGAAACAAAGCGATGCACCAGTATCAAATAAAACTTTTGCAGGAATATCATTAACTGAGAGATTACCCATTATCACATCAGTAGATTCCTCCGCTTGAGCTGCACTCATCATGTTCACCTTTGCAGACTTGGGATTATGCTTGACCACTGCATTGTTGGAAGATCTCGCAAGAGGAGGAGGCGGAAGGCGCCTTTGGTTGAAACACTTGTTAGCATAATGACCTTTCTGCTGACACTTGTTGCAAGTCACCTCTGAGAGTGGATGATGATAAGGAGCATTCGACTGTGGAGCTTGATTCTGAGACTTGTTCTGATAGCCAGGGTTGGGTGGGTGGGAAGATCCATGGCCACCTTTGTTCTTCTGCTGGAAAGGCTGACGAAACGGAGGAGGAGGAGGCAACCAGAACTTCTGTTGCTTAGCAGCCACTAGTGAGGAAGAAGAAGACTGAACTGCGTCCCTGACTCTCTTCTTAGAAGCCTCACACTTGAGCTGAGCAGCCTCTTGCTTCAGTGCCATATTGTAGAAATCATCATACTTGGTCGGCTCAAAAAGCACAAGAGGTAATTGCAGATCTTCTCTAAGGCCACCTCTGAATTGATAGATCATGCTCTTCTCATCAGGAACGTCTTGCTTAGCGAAGTGAGCGAGTTTCTGAAACTGAGTATTGTATTGATACACAGACATGCTGCCTTGCTTGAGATTGCGGAACTCCTCACGCTTGCTCTCAACAACACTTTGTGGAATGTGGTGAGCTTTGAAGTCTCGGCGGAAATCATCCCAGGTAATCACACGACCTCCTCTGGAATCTTTGTATTGTTGATACCACTCGGCAGCTTGATCCTTGAGTTGAAAAGAAGCAAACTTGACAAAGTCCTCAGGCCTGACATTGCTACATTCAAAATGCTTGTTGATTTCCACGAGCCAATCATCGGCGTCTGTGGCCTCGGCACAGTAGCTGAAAGACTTCAGCTGATTTGCGAGGAACTGGTTGAGGGTAGCGAAGTGAGGCTGATTGTTGCCTTGGCCTTGATTTCCTTGATTGCCTTGCCCCTGGGTGCGCTCTTGCAAGAGTTGCAAAATCATCTGAGCATTGGCGTTGGTGGCTGCCATGATAGCTTGCCATGCCTCCGGAGGCAGAGGTGGTGGCGGAGGGTTCGCTTGACTCCCCTCATTGCGTTCCGGATTCTGACGCGTTGGCGGAGCCATCCAGAAGAGGGTGACATCCGTTAGCATCTTGATAGACAAATAGACAAGTTGAATCAACGGATAGAAATTGCAACATATAGTCTTCACAATAAACATTCGAACGAGGATGAACGAATGAATTCCATAGTAAATCATCACATTTCCATAAGGTGAGAAGCCACTTTATAAGAGATTGATGAATAAAATAGCAAGGTGCAACTGGAACAAATAAGTGGTCAGGATTACCCAATCACAAACCAAATATCTGCGGGAAGAAATGCTAAGAGCTACTTGAATCCCACCTATAAACTCCTGAAACTTTCTGGTTATGCAATCTGGTGTTGGGGATACAGGGGACACAAAATATATCACCCAAACTAGCAATCCCTAGATCCAGCTGTATCCATCTGTCAACACATAACCAAGAAACCTTCGGAAATCGTGTACCTCAACCTTCGAAAAGCATCCGTTATACGAGTTATGGCAATACTCCCGAACTCCCGCCCCAGTACTCGGTGGCGTCGAGGTGATCTCACCAACAACTGCATAAAAGAGATTTTCGATGTCGGTGAAACTCAGGTATTCCAGAACTGCAACGATAAAATTGTGACGACAACACCTCGGAGCTCAACTCCCCGGGACACTGCCACAACCCCTAAATGTCAGGAGGCACCAAGAATAATGTTCTCGTCAAAAAACCATCGGAACGATTCCAAGATACCCGCGTGATCCTAAAAAAAATTAGTGAAATTTGAGAAGAGAAGAGTCAAAACTTCTACGTCAGGAGGCCTCACCAGAGCGACGAAAGGACTGAGGAGTAAAAAGAATCCTACTCTCCGATATATATATATAATCCTAAGACTCAAACCATGTTTGTTCTAGACTCAACAACGCCAGCGATTCGATCAAGCAGGGGGCTCCTAAGTCGGGGATGGCTCTGATTACCAACTTGTAATGCCCACGATGCGGCTATATCTCCCACATGTCGAGGCACGACTTAGAGGCATAACCGCATTGTAGGTATTGTCGCAAGAAGGGTCATCTTCACACAATCCCATGTAATGAACAAGAATGGGATAACGAGAGTTGGCTTACAATCGCCACTTCACACAATACATAAATTAATTCATACATCATCCAAAATCCACACATAGACCGACTACGGTCAAATCCAAATGAAAATAAGATAACCCCAAATGCTAGATCCCCGATCGTCCCAACTGGGCTCCTCTACTGATCATCAGGAAACGAAACGTAGTAATGACCACGTTCCTCGTCGAACTCCCACTTGAGCTTGGTTGCGTCATGTGCACTGGCATCGTCGGCACCTGCAACTGTTTTGGTAGAATCTGTGAGTCACGAGGACTCAGCAATCTCACACCCGCGAGATCAAGACTATTTAAGCTTATAGGAAAGGATGGTGTAATGAGGTGGAGCTGCAGCAAGCACTAATCATATATGGTGGCTAACATACGCAATCGAGAGCGAGAAGAGAAGCAACGCAACGGTCGCGAAGCTAGAAATGATCAAGAAGTGATCCTGAAACTACTTACGTTCATGCATAACTCAAACTGTGTTCACTTCCCGGACTCCGCCGAAAAGAGACCATCACGGCTACACACGCGGTTTTTTGAGGATATAGCTACTGGTGTGACCCGCCGTAGACAGGCCGGGTTATGTTGCGACAGCTCTTCGTTCAGAAGCCCAAGGACAGGTTAAGGATGCCGGTTTAGTGATAGGTCTAAGGCCCAGAGGCGGCTTAAGGCCCGTAGTGGTAACCATCGTTGTGGCATGACTTGTAGTGTAAGGCAAGAATAATTAAGAGTCCGAGCCGGACACAGTTTATGAGCCGGCCGGGACTCTGAGAGCCCCTGGGCGTTAACCTTTCTATATAAAGGGACGACCCGGCGGCGGTTCAGGACAAGTAAGATCAGATCGATAACTAGGCGCAGAGGTTTAGCTCCCTGGTCATCAAAACCCTAAGTAATCCAACCTCAACTGGAGTAGGCTTTTACCTTCACCGTAAGGGGCTGAACCAGTATAATCCTCGTGTCCTTTGTCCCGTTTAACCCCTTTAAGCTTCCTAGTTGCGATGGCTCCACGACTAAGTCCTTGCACGAGGACATCTGTCGTGACAATTCCACGACACGAATGATGTATTTTAATTAAGTCAAGTGTCAAGTTTTCTACAACCGGACATTAACAAATTCCCATCTGCCTCATAACCGCGGGCACGGCTTTCGAAAGATAATACCCTGCAGGGGTGTCCCAACTCAGCCCATTATAAGCTCACACGGTCAACGAAGGATAAACCTTCTCCCGGGAAGGCCCGATCAGTCTGGGAATCCCGGTTTACAAGACATTTCGACAATGGTAAAACAAGACCAGCAAAGCCGCCCGAATGTGCCGACAAATCCTGATAGGAGCTGCACATATCTCATTCTCAAGGCACACCGGATGGGCAAGACGTCGGGTTGCCATAGACCCTGGTTGCCCAGGGGGCGCCGAACATCGCCCAGTTTGGGCCAGCACTCGAAGGAGCACTGGTCCGTGGTTTAAATAAAGATGACCCTCGGGCTCGCGAAAACCCAAGGGAAAAAGGCTTAGGTAGGCAAATGTAAAACCAAGGTTGGACCTTGCTGGAGGAGTTTTATTCAAGGCGAACTATCAAGGGGGTCCCATAAATCACCCAACCGCGTAAGGAACGCAAACTCAAGGAACATAACACCGGTATGACGGAAACTGGGGCGACAAGAGTGGAACAAAACACCAGGCATAAGGCCGATCATTCCACCCTTTACCAAATATATATAGATGCATTAATTAAATAAGAGATATTGTGATATTCCAAAATATCCATGTTCCAACATGGAACCAACTTCAACTTCACCTGCAACTAGCAACGCTATAAGAAGGGCTGAGCAAAAGCGGTAACTTAGCCAAACAACGGTTTGCTAGGAAAGGATGGTTAGAGGCTTGACATGGCAAATATGGGAGGCATGATATAGCAAGTGGTAGGTAGCACACCATGGCAATAGAACGAACAACTAGCAAAGCAAAGATAGAAGTGATTTCGAGGGTATGGTCATCTTGCCTGCAAGGTTCTCAGAGTTGTCGAAATATTGATCCTCGTAAGCGTACTCAATAGGTTCCTCGTTCACGAACTCATCTCCCGGCTCTACCCACAGCAAGAACACAAGCAATGGAACCACAATCAATCACGGGAAATGCACAAGCAACATGATGCAAAACATGCATGATATGCGAGATGTGATATGCGATGCATATGCGTGCTCCGGAAGAAAAGGATGAACTGAAGGAAATATGCCCTAGAGGCAATAATAAAGTATTATATATTTCCTTATATCATGATAAATGTTTATTATTCATGCTAGAATTGTATTAACCGGAACTCCGATTGTCGGAGAGGTATCTCTGGGCCCACTCGGTAATGCACATCACTATAAGCCTTGCAAGCATTGTGACTAATGAGTTAGTTGCGGGATGATGTATTACGGAACGAGTAAAGAGACTTACCGGTAACGAGATTGAACTAGGTATCGAGATACCGACGATCGAATCTCGGGCAAGTAACATATCGATGACAAAGGGAACAACGTATGTTGTTATGCGGTCTGACCGATAAAGATCTTCGTAGAATATGTGGGAGCCAATATGGGCATCCAGGTCCCGCTATTGGTTATTGACCAGAGAGGTGTCTCGATCATGTCTACATAGTTCTCGAACCCAAAGGGTCCGCACGCTTAAAGTTACGATGACAGTTATATTATGAGTTTATATGTTTTGATGAACCGAAGGTTGTTCGGAGTCCCGGATGTGATCACGGACATGACGAGGAGTCTAGAAATGGTCGAGACGTAAAGATTGATATATTGGACGACTATATTCGGACACCGGAAGTGTTCCGGAGAAGTTTCGGATTAAACCGGAGTGCCGGAGGGTTACTGGAACCCCCCGGGGAAGTATTGGGCCTTGGTGGGCCTTGAGGGGAGAGAGAGGGCAGCAGCCATGAGGTGGCGCGCCCCCTCCCAAGGGGAGTCCTAGTTGGACTAGGAGAGGGGGGCGTAGCCCCCTTTCCCTCTCCCTCTCCCTCTCTTTTCTTCCCCCCCCCTCTTTTCCTAGTAGGACTAGGAAAGGGGAGTCCTACTCCTACTAGGAGGAGGACTCCCCTTCTCTCCTTGGCGCGCCTAGGGCAGCCGGCCTCCCCCTTGCTCCTTTATATACGGGAGCAGGGGGCACCTGAGAAGACACTGGATATACGATATTTTAGCCGTGTGCGGTGCCCCCCTCCACCAGATTACACCTCGATAATACCGTTGCGGAGCTTAGGCGAAGACCTGCGTCGGTGGAACATCATCATCGTCACCATGCCGTCGTGCTGACGAAACTCTCCCTCAACACTCGGCTGGATCGGAGTTCGAGGGACGTCATCGAGCTGAACGTGTGTAGAACTTCGGAGGTGCCGTGCGTTCGGTACTTGATCGGTCGGATCGTGAAGACGTACGACTACATCAACCGCGTTGTGATAACGCTTCCGCTGTCAGTCTACAAGGTTACGTGGACAACACTCTCCCCTCTCGTTGCTATGCATCACCATGATCTTGCGTGTGCGTAGGAAATTTTTTGAAATTACTACGTTCCCCAACAGTGGCATCCGAGCCTGGTTTTATGCGTTGATGCTATGCACGAGTAGAACACAAGTGAGTTGTGGGCGATATAAGTCATACTGCTTACCAGTATGTCATACTTTGGTTCAGCGGTATTGTGAGATGAAGCGGCCCGGACCGACATTACGCGTACGCTTACGCGAGACTGGTTTCACCGTTGCGAGCACTCGTTGCTTAAAGGTGACCGACGGGTGTCTGTCTCTCTCACTTTAGTTGAACCGAGTGTGGCTACGCCCGGTCCTTGCGAAGGTTAAAACAGCACCAACTTGACAAACTATCGTTGTGGTTTTGATGCGTAGGTAAGAACGGTTCTTGCTAAGCCCATAGCAGCCACGTAAAACTTGCAACAACAAAGTAGAGGACGTCTAACTTGTTTTTGCAGGGCATGTTGTGATGTGATATGGTCAAGACATGATGTGATATAATTTGTTGTATGAGATGATCATGTTTTGTAACCGAGTTATCGACAACTGGCAGGAGCCATATGGTTGTCACTTTATTGTATGAGATGCTATCACCATGTAATAGTTTTACTTTATCACTAAGCGGTAGCGATAGTCGTAAAAGCAATTATTTGGCGAGACGACAACGATACTACGATGGAGATCAAGTTGTCGCGCCGGTGACGATGGTGATCATGACGGTGCTTCGGAGATGGAGATCACGAGCACGGTGCTTCGGCGATGGAGATCACAAGCACAAGATGATGATGGCCATATCATATCACTTATATTGATTGCATGTGATGTTAATCCTTTATGCATCTTATCTTGCTTTGATTGACGGTAGCATTATAAGATGATCTCTCACTAAAATTTCAAGATAAAAGTGTTCTCCCTGAGTATGCACCGTTGCAAAAGTTCTTCCTGCTGAGACACCACGTGTTAATCGGGTGTGATAGGCTCTACGTTCAAATACAACGGGTGCAAAACAGTTGCACACGCGGAATACTCAGGTTAAACTTGACGAGCCTAGCATATACAGATATGGCCTCGGAACACAGAGACCGAAAGGTCGAGCGTGAATCATATAGTAGATATGATCAACATAGTGATGTTCACCATTGAAACTACTCCATCTCACGTGTTAATCGGACATGGTTTAGTTGCTTTGGATCACGTAATCACTTAGATGATTAGAGGGATGTCTATCTAAGTGGGAGTTCTTAAGTAATATGATTAATTGAACTTAAATTTATCATGAACTTAGTACCTGATAGTATCTTGCTTGTCTATGTTAATTGTAGATAAATGGCCCGTGCTGTTGTTCCGTTGAATTTTAATGCGTTCCTTGAGAAAGCTAAGTTGAAAGATGATGGTAGCAATTACACGGACTGGGTCCGTAACTTGAGGATTATCCTCATTGCTGCACAGAAGAATTACGTCCTGGAAGCACCGCTAGGTGCCAGGCCTCCTGCAAGAGCTACGCCAGAAGTTATGAACGTCTGGCAAAGCAAAGCTGATGACTACTCAATAGTTCAGTGTGCCATGCTTTACGGCTTAGAACCGGGACTTCAACGACGTTTTGAACGTCATGGAGCATATGAGATGTTCCAGGAGTTGAAGTTAATATTTCAAGCAAATGCCCGGATTGAGAGATATGAAGTCTCCAATAAGTTCTATAGCTGCAAGATGGAAGAGAATAGTTCTGTCAGTGAGCATATACTCAGAATGTCTGGGTATAATAATCACTTGGTTCAACTGGGAGTTGAACTTCCGGATGATTGCATCATTGACAGAATTCTTCAATCACTGCCACCAAGCTACAAGAGCTTCGTGATGAACTATAACATGCAAGGGATGGATAAGACAATTCCCGAGCTCTTCGCAATGCTAAAGGCAGCGGAGGTAGAAATCAAAAAGGAGCATCAAGTGTTGATGGTGAGTAAAACCACTAGTTTCAAGAAAAAGGGCAAAGGGAAGAAGAAGGGGAACTTCAAGAAGAATAGTAACCAAGTTGCTGTTCAGGAGAAGAAACCCAAGTCTGGACCTAAGCCTGAAACTGAGTGCTTCTACTGTAAGCAGACTGGTCACTGGAAGCGGAACTGCCTGTAACATCCCAAATTTTCAATTTGGAATGTTATACATAGATCATCATTGCATATCATGTTTTTGTTGCATTTTGACAAAATCCTCGATAAATCCTAAGCAACTCAAGGACCCTCGGAGAGAGTTGGGGATTTTCTCGAATTTTCAAATTTGATTTTTCAAACGAGGATTGTGGTTTTAATTATTTTTCTCTCCGGAAAAATATTTCATTTTAAATAAACGAGAGGAGATAATATGACTTCTCCAAAACAATTGAAATACTGGAGGAAAATGTTAAAATCATTATTTGGAATTTATTTGGATTTTATTTGCAATTTTTATTGCATTAAAAATATTGCATGTTCTAAAAATATTTATTTTGGATTATAAAAATGTTCACCCTATTCTAGATTTTCTAACGAGACGGGGAAAATTTATTTCATATTTTTCTGATTTTTATTTATTTTTCTACGAATCATTTTCCGCGGAACTTATTAAAAAAACGCCCGCGCGCCGACTGGGCCAAAGGCCCAGCCGACGGCCCGCCTCGCCCCTCTCCTCTCCCCGCACGGCCGCCGCGCCGCCGTGTCTGCCATGGACATGGGAGCCGCCCCGCTCGCCCGCCCCTTCCCCAAGCCACCGGAGCACCCCCCCCTTTATATACCCCTCAACCCCCCCCCTCTCTCATCTAGCCGCCGCCGCTCGCCTTGCCGCCTCCGCCGCCCGCACTCGGGAGCCGCCGCCGCCGCCGGTTGCCGCCGCCGGAGCCGCCCCCTCGCACCCCCCCGAGCCCCGCGCCCCTCGCCGCCCCTCGCCCCGAGCCGGAGCCCCGCCGGAACCCCCGCTCCGACGAGGTACTGCCTGCCCCGTAAATCGCCGGTTTTATTTAAAAAAACCCTTCACTTAAAAAAACCCTAGATCGGTTTTTTTTCGGTTTTATTATTTTACGAGCGTTCACTGAACCGTTTGTTTTAACGAATGCGTTCGTCGGTTTTTCTCTGTTAACGAACGTCCGTTATTTAACCATTCGTCCTGTTTTTTTTTCGTCGGATTTTTCTCGTTATTTTCTCAGATTCGATTTTTGATCGAATCTTCGATTCTGTTTAACTTCTCGCTCGTTTATCGGAATCAGGCGATTCAAGCGCCTAGAGTTTCGTCTCGAAATTCTCTTTCCGTTTAACCTACTCAAACAAGTTTTTGCTACAGTAAAATTTGACCTAGATCCAGATTAGCAAACGAAGTTTCTTTCTTTCGCCGTTTGACTTTCGTTGCTTCTTTCTAGTTGATTCTTTTTGCAAACCGGAGTTCTTAAGTTGAACTTTCTGGTTGGATCTTTCATTCGAGTTTTACCTGTGCATTAGATGAGTACTGATTGTATGCTTGTTTGTTTGCGATAGAGTACCCGGAGTGTGCCGCTTGTTACTTCGAATCGCTAGGTTTTGCGGATCATCGGCAAGGCAAGTAACACCTTGATCATACCCCGTTCATACCCAGTTTTTATTGCATTAGATCTATTTTCCTCAAACATTGCATGGTTAGGATCTAATTAAATTGTGGGTATTGGGAAGTAGTTGAGGTAGAACCTATTACCTGTTTTCTATTCAAACCCTCGGGAGTTACTTCTACGTTGCTTTTATTATTGCCATGCTATGCTCGTAGACGTGGATTGGGTTTGAGTGAAATTCATGACAGATATGAGATTGTTAATTAATGGTTTACTTAAGGTGGCAACTTAAACTCACATCTGGGTGGATTGAGGTACCTGGGTATTCCAGGATTGCCTGTTTTTCTTTTGGACCGCCACCCAGGTTCAAAGGTATCATGAGATTATTCATGCTAGAAACTTCCGTGTGCAGCCACAAGCTATTATGGGCTCTAGCATAGTTGACTAAGTTGTGTGAACTCTTACAGTGGTAGACTAGCAGATGTAGGGGAAAGTAGGTGTAACTGTCTACCCATACGTAAGGTGCAAACACTTCTGAAAGACTGTGTCTTGGTCATCCGTTACTCAAACACCATGTAGTGCGAGTAATCCAACGGAGGAGATCGAGTCTTGTGGGGAAAAGTGCACAAACCTCTGCAGAGTGTACAAACTAATCATGGTTAGTCGTGTCCCCGGTTATGGACAACTTGAGTATCTGGTACTTGGATTATCATGTGAATCTCAACACTATGTTACTTCTAATTAATTTTGTTGGGTTATTGATGACTTTTTAATTGGGATTGAGATGCTGTCAACCATCTCAATGTTTCACAACCACCATGATAGTTAAATAAAATTTATTCCTTTGAAGTAGGATAAAATTGGCTTTTCGCAAAAACTGTAACCATAGAGCTTTCCACCAGCCATATATGCATGTAGTATAGCATTGTTATTCATTACTCTCTATGTGTTACATTGCCAGCATATTCTATGTGCTGACCCGTTTTCGGGCTGCAACGTTTCATGTTGCAGACTTTTCAGACGACGAGTAAGATGCCTTAGGTCGTGGTCTTATACTCAGTGATGCCGCTGGAGTTGATGGACTCACTTATCTTCCAAGTCTTCCGCTGTTATCGTTATTAGATGGCCTTAGGCCATGCTTATCATACTTAATCTCTTCGGAGATATTCGATGTAATTAAGTGTGTGATTGCCACTCTGTTATAAATCCTCCATTTGTACTGTGCGTGTCAGCATTACTGATCCAGGGATGACACTGGTGCACAGCAGCACAGACCATTTGAGGTCTGGTCGCTACAAAGTTGGTATCAGAGCACACGTTGACTATAGGACACGACCACTAAGCTTAAGCCCTAGAAAGCTTCTCTCTTCTCATTTCTGACCCCTCTCCACTTTCTACTCTTTTAGGAATGGCGAATGCAAGGAGCAAGTTCATGCAACCGGATGAAGACACGCCGTTTGGTCGGCATTTGAAGGAAGTCACCAAGTACTTGAACATAGGAATATCAAGCATCACCAGAACCTACAACGCCACATTACCTGAAGAGGAGAGCTGGAAGATTCAAGTTATCATTCCAGGAAGGATGTTTTGTGCCATGAGATTAGTTTTCGAAGCACCAACTTGGAGTTTAGGGAAGCATGGCCGCACACATCGCCATGGGACGCATCGGAGAAGTCTACCACCAGGAGCTTAAGGATACAATTTATCAGATTTGTGGACGTCGAGACGCGCAATGGGAGATGATCAAGACCAAGAAGGATGGATCAATTGCAGTTTTCATCCAGGAGCAGAACCAACATATTCGACGCCAGGAGAATCAGATGTGCACGGACAAGGAAGAACTGAAGAAGGCATTCACGAAGATCAAGGAACTCCAAGAAGAACTTAAGACTACACACGAAGATTACTTGGAGGAAATCAACGCGCTAGTAGGGAAGATTGACGACCTGGAGAATAAGATTGGAGCATTCGTGGGAAATCCAGTGCCAAAAGCAGAAGTCGACGAATGCACTTGTCCGGATAATTACATCATCATCGACGACACCGACTCGGAACCAAGTGAAGACGAATGGATTGATGAAGCTGGAGCAGACATCATGGAGTCTTCAACGGATCAGAATTTTTAGTAGACCACCACATCAGTAGTAGTTTTTCCCCCATTCAATAGTATAGTTCAAGCACTTTGTAACGCTAGTTAGATCGATTGTTTTGCCTTGTTTGAATTGATTGAGTGATATTGATTGAATTTGTCTCATGAGCACATGGGTAGTGTTTTCTCTCTAGACCTCATTCTATTCTTAACTCTCATCTTTTCTAAACCTATCAGATGCCTCCGAGACGCGACACCGGATTTGTTTTCCCGCCAGAGATCACCCAGTTGATTCAGCAACAGAATGCCCTGATGCAAGTGTTAGTTCAGAACCAAGGCAACAACAACAACAACAACAACCCACCGCCACCACCACCTGTTGATCACTTAGCCCGTTTCTTGAGGCTAAACCCGCCGGTGTTTTCCAGTAGCACCGAGCCGATTGTAGCGGATGATTGGCTCCGCAAATTTGGAAGGGAGTTGACCACTGCAGGATGCACAGATGCGGAAAGAGTGCGTTTTGCCGCACATCAGCTTGATGGACCCGCAGCATCATGGTGGGAGAATTATACAGCCACGCACCCTATTGACACTGTCACATGGGACCAGTTTCAGCAAGCTTTCTGTACAGCCCATGTTTCAGCAGGAGCTATGGCTATGAAGAAGCGTGAGTTTCGCAACCTACGCCAAGGAGGACGCACCGTAGGCCAGTATGTGGAGGAATTCAGTAAGTTAGCACGTTATGCACCAGATGACGTTGCTACAGATGCAGCCAAGCAGGAGAAGTTTTTGGAAGGACTGAATGATGAGCTGAGTATGCAGTTGATGGTAGCAACTTTCAACAACTACCAGGAGCTGGTAGATAGAGCTCTCATGATTGAAGGGAAGCAACAGCAGATTGAAAACCGTAAGAGGAAGTATGGACAAGGGAAGTATAACTCAGGAGCTCAGCAGAAGCCTCATTTTGCCCCGAAGCCGGGAGGACAGTTTCAGCATACCCATGGAGGAGGTAGTTCGCACAACCATAATGGCTCCAAAAATGGTAATGGGAATGGAGGAAGCAACGGACAGAACCGCACCAACCCATCTACCCCAGCCAAGAGGGACCTGAGCCAAGTCACTTGTTTTAAGTGCCAGAAGAATGGACATTATGCCAATGAATGTCCTGAAGCCCAAAATGGAAATGGCAATGGAAGCTCTGGGAAGAAGCCGAACCCGTTCAACAAAGGACATGTGAACCACGTGAGCGTGGAGGAGGTTGAAGCTCAGCCTGATGCAGTAATAGGTAAGTTTTTGGTTAAGTCATTTACTGCAACTGTTCTTTTCGATACTGGTGCATCGCATTCATACATATCAAGGGGATTCGTGAACAAGTTTAAGATGTCCACTCAAGTTCTCAGAAACCCTATGTTAGTAACCTCGCCAGGAGCAGAGTACATGGCCACCCAAGGATGTTTTCAGATACCATTGGCCATTGGTAGGCATGTTTTCCCCTCATACCTCATTGTTTTGGAATCGCAAGGTTTGGATGTGATTTTGGGAATGGATTGGCTATCGTTGTATGGAGGAAACATCGATTGTGCCAGCAAGATGATTTTGCTTACCACCCTGGAAGGAAAAAGGATCAAGTATGTATCCCGGCATATGCCGAAGAGGACTCAAGTAAATTCCTTATCAGGAGTTGTACAGGAGGAAGTACCAGTGGTGAAAGATTATCCGGATGTATTTCCAGAAGAGTTGCCAGGCATGCCACCGGATAGAGACATTGAGTTCTTGATTGAACTTTTGCCAGGCACAGGGCCAATATCTAAGAGACCGTACAGGATGCCCGCAAAGGATTTGGAAGAAATTAAGAAGCAGATCAAGGAGTTACTGGATAAAGGCTATATTCGCCCAAGTTCGTCACCTTGGGGATCACCAGTACTTCTAGTAGAGAAGAAAGATGGATCACTAAGGATGGTTGTTGATTACAGAGGATTGAATGAACTGACCATCAAAAACAAGTACCCACTGCCGATGATCAATGATTTGTTTGACCGCCTGCAAGGAGCTAAGGTATTTTCCAAGATCGATCTACGATCAGGATACCACCAGTTAAAGATTCGAGAGCAGGATATACCTAAGACGGCATTTACCACCAGATATGGATTGTATGAGTATACCGTTATGTCATTTGGACTGACTAACGCACCGGCCTATTTCATGAACCTGATGAACAAAGTGTTTATGGAGTTTTTGGATAAGTTCATCGTGGTGTTCATTGATGATATTTTAATCTTTTCCAAGGATGAAGAAGAGCATGAGGAGCATTTACGATTGGTACTGAAGAAGCTCAGAGAACATCAGTTATACGCCAAGTTCAGCAAATGTGAGTTTTGGCTGAAGGAAGTTGGATTCCTTGGACATGTTATTTCTGGAGAAGGAATAGCAGTAGACCCTGCCAAGGTTGACACCGTGACAAGTTGGGAATCACCCAAGACAGTTGGAGAAATCCGGAGTTTTCTTGGACTTGCAGGATACTACCGGAGATTCATTGAGAATTTCTCAAGGATTGCTAAGCCCATGACTGAGCTATTGAAGAAGGACACCAAATTCAATTGGACTGAGGAATGTGAAGCTAGTTTCCAAGAGTTGAAGAAATGATTGGTTACCTCACCAGTGTTGATTCTGCCAGATCAACGCAAGGATTATGAAGTTTATTGCGACGCTTCACGTCGAGGACTTGGAGCAGTGCTTATGCAGGAAGGAAGAGTTGTGTCATATGCTTCACGACAACTTAAACCCCATGAGAAGAATTATGCTACGCATGATTTGGAATTAGCAGCCGTGGTGCATGCATTGAAGACATGGAGACATTTTCTCATCGGAAACCATTGTGAGGTGTACACGGATCACAAGAGTTTGAAGTACATTTTCACGCAGAAGGAGTTAAATCTCAGACAGAGGAGATGGTTGGAGCTCATCAAGGATTATGATATGAGATTGCATTATCACCCTGGGAAGGCTAACGTAGTAGCAGACGCGTTGAGCCGCAAGAGTCATGTTAACACCCTCATGACCGGAGAGTTACCTCAGGAGTTAGCCGAGGACCTACGCGAGCTATGTTTGGAGATAGTTCCAAGAGGCTATTTAGCGACATTGGAGATTCAGTCTACCTTGATGGAAAGGATCAGAGAAGCTCAGAAGACAGACAAGGAGATTGAGGAGATAAAGGAGAAGATGAGCAAAGGAAAAGCCAAGGGATTTCGTGAGGATGAGCACGATACCTTATGGTTCGAGGACCGCGTATATGTGCCAAATGATCCAGAGATCAGGAAGTTGATTTTGCAAGAAACTCATGATTCACCGTACTCGATTCACCCAGGGAATACCAAGATGTATTTGGATTTGAAGAATACTTTCTGGTGGACCGGAATGAAGAAGGATATTGCGGAGTATGTAGCAGTTTGTGATGTATGTCAGAGAGTGAAGGCAGAGCATCAGAAGCCAGCAGGATTGCTACAGCCATTGCCGATACCCGAATGGAAGTGGGACAAAATAGGCATGGATTTTATCACAGGATTACCCAGGACTCGTTCAGGCTATGACTCGATATGGGTTGTAGTCGACCGTTTGACAAAAGTGGCTCATTTCATTCCAGTGAAAACCACTTACACCAGTGCTAAGTTGGCAAAGATATACATGACCAGGATCGTATGTTTGCATGGAGTTCCGAGGACCATTGTATCAGACAGAGGAACCCAATTTACCTCGAAGTTTTGGAAGCAGTTACATGAAACGTTGGGAACCAGGCTGGAATTTAGTACAGCATTTCACCCACAGACAGATGGACAGACCGAGAGAGTCAACCAGATTTTGGAGGACATGTTGAGAGCATGTGCACTAGATTATGGATCTAGTTGGGACGACAGTTTGCCATATGCGGAGTTTTCGTATAACAACAGTTATCAGACCAGTTTGAAGATGGCCCCTTTCGAAGCTTTGTACGGAAGGAGGTGTAGAACACCGTTGTTATGGGACGAAGTTGGAGATCGTCAGTTGTTTGGACCAGATTTGATTAAGGAGTCTGAACAGAAAGTGAGGTTGATTCGCGATAGGCTCAAGGTAGCCCAGTCCAGGCAGAAGAGTTATGCTGATTCTAAACGAAAGGAGACCGTTCACGAAGTCGGAGACAGAGTGTATCTTCGAGTATCACCACTTCGAGGAGTGAAGCGTTTTGGAGTTAAAGGAAAGTTAGCGCCCCGTTTTATCGGACCTTATAGAGTGTTGGAACGTATGGGAGAAGTTGCTTACAAGCTGGAATTGCCCGAAGGACTGTCTGGAGTTCATGATGTATTTCATGTTTCGCAGTTGAAGAAGTGCCACGCAGAGATGGCTGAGATACCACTGAGAGATACTGTGCCACTGGAAGCGATTCAGTTGGAAAGTGATTTGACTTATGAGGAGAAACCAGTGAAGATTCTCGAGTATGCCAGCCGAGTTACCCGCAGCAAGGTTATCAAGTTTTGCAAAGTTCAGTGGAGTCACCACCCAGAAGATGAAGCCACCTGGGAGCGAGAGGAAGATCTACGGAAAAACCACTCCCACCTATTTTCTAGCCAACCCGAATCTCGAGGGCGAGATTCATCTTAAGGGGGGTAGGTTTGTAACATCCCAAATTTTCAATTTGGAATGTTATACATAGATCATCATTGCATATCATGTTTTTGTTGCATTTTGACAAAATCCTCGATAAATCCTAAGCAACTCAAGGACCCTCGGAGAGAGTTGGGGATTTTCTCGAATTTTCAAATTTGATTTTTCAAACGAGGATTGTGGTTTTAATTATTTTTCTCTCCGGAAAAATATTTCATTTTAAATAAATGAGAGGAGATAATATGACTTCTCCAAAACAATTGAAATACTGGAGGAAAAATGTTAAAATCATTATTTGGAATTTATTTGGATTTTATTTGCAATTTTTATTGCATTAAAAATATTGCATGTTTTCAAAATATTTATTTTGGATTATAAAAATGTTCACCCTATTCTAGATTTTCTAACAAGACGGGGAAAATTTATTTCATATTTTTGTGATTTTTATTTATTTTTCTACGAATTATTTTCCGCGGAACTTATTTTAAAAAAAAACGTCCGCGCGCCGACTGGGCCAAAGGCCCAGCCGACGGCCCGCCTCGCCCCTCTCCCTGCACGGCCGCCGCGCCGCCGTGTCCGCCATGGACACGGGAGCCGCCCCGCTCACCCGCCCCTTCCCCAAGCCACCGGAGCACCCCCCTCCCCTTTATATACCCCTCAACCCCCCCCTCTCTCATCTAGCCGCCACCGCTCGCCTTGCCCACCGCCGCCGCCGCTCGCCTTGCCGCCTCCGCCGCCCGCACTCGGGAGCCGCCGCCGCCGCCGGTTGCCGCCGCCGGAGCCGGCCCCTTGCACCCCCCCTCCCCGAGCCCCGCGCCCCTCGCCGCCCCTCGCCCCGAGCCGGAGCCCCGCTGGAACCCCCACTCCGACGAGGTACTGCCTACCCCGTTCATCGCCGGTTTTATTTAAAAAAACCCTTCGATTAAAAAAAACCCTAGATCCGTTTTTTTGGGTTTTATTATTTTACGAGCGTTCACTTAACCGTTCGTTTTAACGAACGCGTTCGTCGGTTTTTCTCTGTTAACGAATGTCCGTTATTTAACCGTTCGTCCGTTTTTCTTTTTTGTCGGATTTTTCTCGTTATTTTCTCAGATTCGATTTCTGATCGAATCTTCGATTCTGTTTAACTTCTCGCTCATTTATCGGAATCAGGCGATTCAAGCGCCTAGAGTTTCGTCTCGAAATTCTCTTTCCGTTTAACCTACTCAAACAAGTTTTTTCTACAGTAAAATTTGACCTAGATCCAGATTAGCAAACGAAGTTTCTTTCTTTCGCCGTTTGACTTTCGTTGCTTCTTTCGAGTTGATTCTTTTTGCAAACCGGAGTTCTTAAGTTGAACTTTCTGGTTGGATCTTTCATTCGAGTTTTACCTGTGCATTAGATGAGTACTGATTGTATGCTTGTTTGTTTGCGATAGAGTACCCGGAGTGGGCCGCTTGTTACTTCGAATCGCTAGGTTTTGCGGATCATCAGCAAGGCAAGTAACACCTTGATCATACCCCGTTCATACCCAGTTTTTATTGCATTAGATCTGTTTTCCTCAAACATTGCATGGTTAGGATCTAATTAAATTGTGGGTATTGGGAAGTAGTTGAGGTAGAACCTATTACCTGTTTTCTATTCAAACCCTCGGGAGTTACTTCTACGTTGCTTTTATTATTGCCATGCTATGCTCGTAGACGTGGATTGGGTTTGAGTGAAATTCATGACAGATGTGAGATTGTTAATTAATGGTTTACTTAAGGTGGCAACTTAAACTCACATCTGGGTGGATTGAGGTACCTGGGTATTCCAGGATTGCCTGTTTTTCTTTTGGACCGCCACCCAGGTTCAAAGGGATCATGAGATTATTCATGCTAGAAACTTCCGTGTGCAGCCGCAAGCTATTATG
Organism: Aegilops tauschii subsp. strangulata; assembly: GCF_002575655.3. NCBI lineage: Eukaryota > Viridiplantae > Streptophyta > Magnoliopsida > Poales > Poaceae > Aegilops > Aegilops tauschii. The sequence continues at coordinate 201,288,500 of NC_053035.3, read as the reverse complement.
GGCTCTAGCATAGTTGACTAAGTTGTGTGAACTCTTACAGTGGTAGACTAGCAGATGTAGGGGAAAGTAGGTGTAACTTTCTACCCATACGTAAGGTGCAAACACTTCTGAAAGACTGTGTCTTGGTGATCCGTTACTCAAACACCATGTAGTGCGAGTAATCCAACGGAGGAGATCGAGTCTTGTGGGGAAAAGTGCACAAACCTCTGCAGAGTGTACAAACTAAGCATGGTTAGTCGTGTCCCCGGTTATGGACAACTTGAGTATCTGGTACTTGGATTATCATGTGAATCTCAACACTATGTTACTTCTAATTAATTTTGTTGGGTTATTGATGACTTTTTTATTGGGATTGAGATGCTGTCAACCATCTCAATGTTTCACAACCACCATGATAGTTAAATAAAATTTATTCCTTTGAAGTAGGATAAAATTGGCTTTTCGCAAAAACTGTAACCATAGAGCTTTCCACCAGCCATATATGCATGTAGTATAGCATTGTTATTCATTACTCTCTATGTGTTACATTGCCAGCATATTCTATGTGCTGACCCGTTTTCGGGCTGCAACGTTTCAAGTTGCAGACTTTTCAGACGACGAGTAAGATGCCTTAGGTCGTGGTCTTATACTCAGTGATGCCGCTGGAGTTGATGGACTCACTTATCTTCCAAGTCTTCCGCTGTTATCGTTATTAGATGGCCTTAAGCCATGCTTATCATACTTAATCTCTTCGGAGATATTCGATGTAATTAAGTGTGTGATTGCCACTCTGTTATAAATCCTCCATTTGTACTGTGCGTGTCAGCATTACTGATCCAGGGATGACACTGGTGCACAGCAGCACAGACCATTTGAGGTCTGGTCGCTACACTGCCCCAAGTATTTGGCGGAAAAGAGGGATGGCAAGGTTAACAAAGGTATATGTGATATACAAGTTATTGATGTGTACCTTACCAATGCTCGTAGTAGCACTTGGGTATTTGATACTGGTTCTGTTGCTAATATTTGCAACTCAAAACAGGGGCTACAGATTGAGCGAAGATTGGGTAAGGACGAGGTGACGATGCGCGTGGGAAATGGTTCCAAAGTCGATGTGATCGCCGTCGGCACGCTACCTCTACATCTACCTTCGGGATTAATATTACACCTAAATAATTGTTATTTGGTGACAGCGTTGAGCATGAACATTATATCTGGATCTTGTTTAATGCGAGACGGTTATTCATTTAAATCAGACAATAATGGTTGTTCTATTTATATGAATAATATCTTTTATGGTCATGCACCCTTGAAGAGTGGTCTATTTTTAATGAATCTCGATAGTAGTGATACACATATTCATAATGTTGAAGCCAAAAGATGCAGAGTTAATAATGACAGTGCAACTTATTTGTGGCACTGCCGTTTGGGTCATATCGGTGTAAAGCGCATGAAGAAACTCCATACTGATGGAATTTTGGAATCACTTGATTTTGAATCACTTGGTACTTGCGAACCGTGCCTTATGGGCAAGATGACCAAAACACCATTCTCCGGTACTATGGAGAGAGCAACAGATTTGTTGGAAATCATACATACAGATGTATGTGGCCCGATGAATATTGAGGCTCGTGGCGGATATCGTTATTTTCTCACCTTCACAGATGATTTGAGCAGATATGGGTATATCTACTTAATGAAACATAAGTCTGAAACATTTGAAAAGTTCAAAGAATTTCAGAGTGAAGTTGAAAATCATCGTAACAAGAAAATTAAATTCCTACGATCTGATCGTGGAGGAGAATATTCGAGTTACGAGTTTGGTCTACATTTAAAACAATGCGGAATAGTTTCGCAACTCACGCCACCCGGAACACCACAGCGTAATGGTGTGTCTGAACGTCGTAATCGTACTTTATTAGATATGGTGCGATCTATGATGTCTCTTACTGATTTACCGCTATCGTTTTGGGGTTATGCTTTAGAGACGGCTGCATTCACTCTAAATAGGACACCATCGAAATCCGTTGAGACGACGCCTTATGAACTTTGGTTTGGCAAGAAACCAAAGTTGTCGTATCTTAAAGTTTGGGGTTGCGATGCTTATGTGAAGAAACTTCAACCTGATAAGCTCGAACCCAAATCGGAGAAATATGTCTTCATAGGATACCCAAAAGAGACAGCTGGGTATACCTTCTATCACAGAACCGAAGGCAAGATATTCGTTGCTAGGAATGGATCCTTTCTAGAGAAGGAGTTTTTCTCGAAAGAAGTGAGTGGGAGGAAAGTAGAACTTGATGAGGTAACCGTACCTGCTCCCTTATTGGAAAGTAGTTCATCACAGAAACCGGTTCCTGTGACGTCTATACCAATTAGTGAGGAAGTTAATGATGATCATCATGAAACTTCAGATCAAGTTGTTACTGAACCTCGTAGGTCAACCAAAGTAAGATCCGCACCCGAGTGGTATGGTAATCCTGTTCTTGAGGTTATGTTACTAGACCATGACAAACCTACGAACTATGAAGAAGCGGTGGTGAGCCCAGATTCCGCAAAATGGCTTGAGGCCATGAAATCTGAGATGGGATCCATGTATGAGAACAAAGTGTGGACTTTGGTTGACTTGCCCGATGATCGGCAAGCCATTGAGAATAAATGGATCTTCAAGAAGAAGACTGACGCTGACGGTAATGTTACTGTCTATAAAGCTCGACTTGTTGCGAAAGGTTTTCGACAAGTTCAAGGGATTGACTACGATGAGACCTTCTCACCCGTAGCGATGCTTAAGTCCGTCCGAATCATGTTAGCAATTGCCGCATTTTATGGTTATGAAATTTGGCAAATGGATGTAAAAACTGCATTCCTGAATGGATTTCTGGAAGAAGAGTTGTATATGATGCAACCGGAAGGTTTTGTCGATCCAAAGGGAGCTAACAAAGTGTGCAAGCTCCAGCGATCCATTTATGGACTGGTGCAAGCCTCTCGGAGTTGGAATAAACGCTTTGATATTGTGATCAAAGCATTTGGTTCTGTACAGACTTTTGGAGAAGCCTGTATTTACAAGAAAGTGAGTGGGAGCTCTGTAGCATTTCTGATATTATATGTGGATGACATATTGCTGATTGGAAATGATATAGAATTTCTGGATAGCATAAAGGGATACTTGAATAAGAGTTTTTCAATGAAGGACCTCGGTGAAGCTGCTTATATATTGGGCATCAAGATCTATTGAGATAGATCAAGACGCTTAATTGGACTTTCACAAAGCACATACCTTGACAAAGTTTTGAAGAAGTTCAAAATGGATCAAGCAAAGAAAGGGTTCTTGCCTGTACTACAAGGTGTGAGATTGAGTAAGACTCAATGCCCGACCACTGCAGAAGATAGAGAGAAGATGAAAGATGTTCCCTATGCTTCAGCCATAGGCTCTATCATGTATGCAATGCTGTGTACCAGACCTGATGTGTCCTTTGCTATAAGTTTAGCAGGGAGGTACCAAAGTAATCCAGGAGTGGATCACTGGACAGCGGTCAAGAACATCCTGAAATACCTGAAAAGGACTAAGGATATGTTTCTCGTTTATGGAGGTGACAAAGAGCTCATCGTAAGGGGTTACGTTGATGCAAGCTTTGACACTGATCCGGACGATTCGAAATCACAAACCGGATACGTATTTACATTGAACGGTGGAGCTGTCAGTTGGTGCAGTTCCAAGCAAAGTGTCGTGGCGGGATCTACGTGTGAAGCGGAATACATAGCTGCTTCGGAAGCAGCGAATGAAGGAGTCTGGATGAAGGAGTTCATATCCGATCTAGGTGTCATACCTAGTACATCGGGACCGATGAAAATCTTTTGTGACAATACTGGTGCAATTGCCTTAGCAAAGGAATCCAGATTTCACAAGAGAACCAAGCACAACAGAAGACGCTTCAATTCCATCCGGGATTTAGTCCAGGTGGGAGACATAGAAGTTTGCAAGATACATACGGATCTGAATATTGCAGACCCGTTGACTAAGCCTCTTCCATGAGCAAAACATGATCAGCACCAAGACTCCATGGGTGTAAGAATCATTACTATGTAATCTAGATTATTGACTCTAGTGCAAGTGGGAGACTGAAGGAAATATGCCCTAGAGGCAATAATAAAGTATTACATATTTCCTTATATCATGATAAATGTTTATTATTCATGCTAGAATTGTATTAACCGGAAACGTAATACATGTGTGAATACATAGACAAACAGAGTGTCACTAGTATGCCTCTACTTGACTAGCTCGTTAATCAAAGATGGTTATGTTTCCTAGCCATAGACATGAGTTGTCATTTGATTAACGGGATCACCTCATTAGGAGAATGACGTGATTGACTTGACCCATTTCGTTAGCTTAGCACCCGATCGTTTAGTATGTTGCTATTGCTTTCTTCATGACTTATACATGTTCCTATGACTATGAGATTATGCAACTCCCGTTTATCGGAGGAACACTTTGTGTGCTACCAAACGTCACAACGTAACTGGGTGATTATAAAGGTGCTCTACAGGTGTCTCCAAAGGTACTTGTTGGGTTGGCGTATTTCGAGATTAGGATTTGTCACTCCGATTGTCGGAGAGGTATCTCTGGGCCCACTCGGTAATGCACATCACTATAAGCCTTGCAAGCATTGTGACTAATGAGTTAGTTGCGGGATGATGTATTACGGAACAAGTAAAGAGACTTGCCGGTAACGAGATTGAACTAGGTATCGAGATACCGACGATCGAATCTCGGGCAAGTAACATATCGATGACAAAGGGAACAACGTATGTTGTTATGCGGTCTGACCGATAAAGATCTTCGTAGAATATGTGGGAGCCAATATGGGCATCCAGGTCCCGCTATTGGTTATTGACCAGAGAGGTGTCTCGGTCATGTCTACATAGTTCTCGAACCCAAAGGGTCCGCACGCTTAAAGTTATGATGACAGTTTGTGACGCCCCCGATTTGACCGTACACTAATCATGCACGCAAATGTGTATGATCAAGGTCAGGGACTCACGGGAAGATATCACAACACAACTCTACAACATAAATAAGTCATACAAGCATCATAATACAAGCCAGGGGCCTCGAGGGCTCGAATACAAGTGCTCGATCACAGACGAGTCAGCGGAAGCAACAATATCTGAGTACAGACATAAGTTAAACAAGTTTGCCTTAAGAAGGCTAGCACAAACTGGGATACAGATCGAACGAGGCGCGGGCCTCCTGCCTGGGATCCTCCTAACTACTCCTGGTCGTCGTCAGCGGCCTGCACGTAGTAGTAGGCACCTCCAGTGTCGTAGGTGTCGTCGTCGACGGTGGCGTCTGGCTCCTGGGCTCCAACATCTGGTTGCGACAACCAGATAGAAAGGAAAGGGGGAAAAGAGGGAGAGAAGCAACCGTGAGTACTCATCCAAAGTACTCGCAAGCAAGGAGCTATACTACATATGCATGGGTATATGTGTAAAGGGGCATATCAGTGGACTGAACTGCAGAATGCCAGAATAAAAGGGGGATAGCTAGTCCTGTCGAAGACTACGCTTCTGGCCATCTCCATCTTGCAGCAAGTAGAAGAGAGTAGATTGAAGTCCTCCAAGTAGCATCGCATAGCATAATCCTACCCGGCGATCCCCTCCTCGTCGCCCTGTTAGAGAGCGATCACCGGGTTGTATCTGGCACTTGGAAGGGTGTATTTTATTCAGTATCCAGTTCTAGTTGTCATAAGGTCAAGGTACAACTCCGGGTCGTCCTTTTACCGAGGGACACGGCTATTCGAATAGATAAACATCCCTGCAGGGGTGCACCACATAACCCAACACGCTCGATCCCATTTGGCCGGACACACTTTTCTGGGTCATGCCCGGCCTCGTAAGATCAACGCGTCACAGCCCCACCTAAGCACAACAGAGCGGTCAGCACGCCGGTCTAAACCTATGCGCGCAGGGGTCTGGGCCCATCGCCCTATGCACACCTGCACGTTGCGTACACGGCCGGAAGCAGACCTAGCCTAGTGGCGTTCCAGTCCAATCCGGCGCGCGCCACTCAGTCGCTGACGTCAAGAAGGCTTCGGCTGATACCACGACGCCGGGATACCCATAACTACTCCCGCGTAGATGGTTAGTGCGTATAGACCAAATGGCCAGACTCAGATCAAATACCAAGATCTCGTTAAGCGTGTTAAGTAACCGCGAACGCCGACCAGGGCCAGGCCCACCTCTCACCTGGGTGGTCTCAACCTGCCCTGTCACTCCGCCACAAAGATCCACTTGCGGGTACTCCTACGAGCCGACCCGACTTTAGTCATCACATGTGTCATGTATGTAGTATATAAGTATATACCCGTGATCACCGCCCAGGTGATCACGGCCCGATAGTATAGCACACCAGACGGACAAGAATGTAGGGCCACTGATGGAAATCTAGCATCCTATACTAAGCATGTAGGATTGCAGGTAAAGGTAACAACAGTAGTAGCAAGGATAGGCTATGCATCAGGATAGGATATCGGAAAACAGTAACATGCTACACTACTCTAATGCAAGCAGTATAGAGAAGAATAGGCGATATCTGGTGATCAAGGGGGGGGGCTTGCCTGGTTGCTCTGGCAAGTAGGAGGGGTCGTCAACTCCGTAGTCGAACTGGGCAGCAGCAGTGTCGGTCTCGTAGTCTACCGGAGAGAAGAGGGGGAAGAAACAGTAAATACAATGCAAACATAAGCATGACGATGCGTGACACGACAATGAACGGTGCTAGGTGTGTCCTAACGCGACAGTAGGTGGTACCGGCGAAGGGGGGGAACATCCGGGAGGTATTCCCGATGTTTCGCGTTTTCGGACAGACGGACCGGAGGGGGAAAGTTGCTAGTTCGATAGGTTAGGGAGGTGTGGTGGACGAACGGACTGCGTATTCGGATTCGTCTCGTCGTTCTGAGCAACTTTCATATAGAAAACATTTTCATCCGAGTTACGGTTTAAAAGATATGAATTTTCAAAGATTATTTGAATTTCTGGAATTATTTAATTAACAGAAAAGGGATATGACGTCAGCATGACGTATGAGTGACGTCAGCGGTCAACAGTCCGGTTGACTGGTCAAAACTGACACGGGGGACCCACCTGTCATAGACAGTGGGTTAACAGAAGATTAAACTAATTAATTTTTAGTTAATTAACTACTGGGCCCACCTGTCAGTGAGTGATTAGATTAATTAATTATTTTTATTTATAAAACATTTTCCTTTTCTTTTTCTTTTTTTTTTATTTTTGCGGCGGGGCCCGCATGTCAGTGGCTGGGCCTGCCCAGTCAGCACGTTGACTGGGTGGACCCAGTCAACGGGGCCCACGGGCCCACTGGCAGTGGCACTGGGAGGGGGGGGCCAGGCCAGCCACGTCGGCGGCCGGCGCCGGAGCGACTCCGACGAGCCAAACGCGGCGGCGCGGCTCGGGAGGGGCGCGGGTTTCACGCACAGGGGGTCTGCGGGGTCGTGGCGGGGCGCGTTCGACGCGGCTCGGCGCCGCGCGTCCAACGGTGGTGGCCGGAGGGGCTGGAACGGGCGGGGGGCGAGCGCTTCGAGCTCTCCGGCGGCGAGGTGCTTCGGGCGAGCAACGGCAACGGTGGTTCGGCGCGAGATCGGGCAAGCGGAGGAGCTGGGGAGCATCTACGTGCGGTGGGGAGTGCTGCGGGCTTGAGCCCGTGACCAAAAGGTCACCGGAGACCCGCCGGCGGCGAGCTCCGCGGCGCGGCGTTCGGGCGCACGCGGGGAAGAAGCTAGGGGTCGCGCGAGAGAGAAAGGACAGGGGAGGAGGGGGGAGAGGCTCACCGCGCGGCACACGGAGGCCGGTGAGAGCTTAGGAGCAGCAGGTCGGCGCCGGGGAAGAAGGGGGTCGCCGGCGTCCGAAGTTGAAGACGAGCTCGGGGAGGCCGTTGCAGTGGCTCCGAGCTTCAACGGAGAGGCGGAGGTGGTGTAGTCGAGGGCGGCGACGGCGTATGACACGGCGAGGTGGCGATTGGGGCACGGTGGCCGTGTGAACGACGGGAACGGCGGCGAGCGCGTCGGGCGTGGGGAAGAAGAGAGCGGCGCGGATCTGGGGGGGAAGAGGGAGGCGCAGGGGCCGAGAGGTGAGCGGGGTGAGTGGGAGAGAGGCCCGAGGCGGCGGGGGGGTGCTGGCGCCCTTATCCTCCCCGTCGCCGGTGAGGTGGTGCGGCGGGGACCGGCCCCTGTTCCGACCCCGGTCGGGGGAACAGGGAAGGGGGCGAGGGGGAGAGGTGGGCTGGGCCGGGGGTCGGCCCAGTTGGCCAGGGGTCCAGTGGGGGGGAGGGCCTTCTCCTTTTTTTTTTCTTTGTCTGTTCTATGTTCTTTTGCCTTTTCTTTTTATTTGTTTATTTTCTTTTCTGTTTTATTTCATTTAAAAGTATTTAGGTATTTTATAAAAATGTGTTTTCTCCACCATAATTACCAGTGTATTATTTGGCACCCACCGAACATTTTTGTTCAAATTTTTGAAAACTTTTATTTTCCACTTTGATTTTAATTGAAGTTTGAACTAGGAGTTTGAAAAGAAATTTGATGCAATTGTGATCAAGCCCTGTTTAGCAACATGATTAGCTTAATCTCAGAGAGTTACTGTAGCATGATTCTCGGGGTGTTACACAGTTATATTATGAGTTTATATGTTTTGATGTACCGAAGGTTGTTCGGAGTCCCGGATGTGATCACGGACATGACGAGGAGTCTCGAAATGGTCGAGACGTAAAGATTGATATATTGGACGACTATATTCGGACACCGGAAGTGTTCCGGAGAAGTTTCGGATTAAACCTGAGTGCCGGAGGGTTACCGGAACCCCCCAGGGAAGTATTGGGCCTTGGTGGGCCTTGAGGGGAGAGAGAGGGCAGCAGCCATGAGGTGGCGCGCCCCCTCCCAAGGGGAGTCCTAGTTGGACTAGGAGAGGGGGGCGCAGCCCCCTTTCCCTCTCCCTCTCCCTCTCTTTCCTTCCCCCCCTCTTTTCCTAGTAGGACTAGGAAAGGGGAGTCCTACTCCTACTAGGAGGAGGACTCCCCCTCTCTCCTTGGCGCGCCTAGGGCAGCCGGCCTCCCCCTTGCTCCTTTATATACGGGGGCAGGGGGGCACCTGAGAAGACACTGGATATACGATATTTTAGCCGTGTGCGGTGCCCCCCTCCACCACATTACACCTTGATAATACCGTCACGGAGCTTAGGCGAAGCCCTGCGTCGGTGGAACATCATCATCGTCACCACGCCGTCGTGCTGACGAAACTCTCCCTCAACACTCGGCTGGATCGGAGTTCGAGGGACGTCATCGAGCTGAACGTGTGTAGAACTTCGGAGGTGCCGTGCGTTCGGTACTTGATCGGTCGGATCGTGAAGACGTACGACTACATCAACCGCGTTGTGATAACGCTTCCGCTGTCGGTCTACGAGGGTACGTGGACAACACTCTCCCCTCTCGTTGCTATGCATCACCATGATCTTGCGTGTGCGTAGGAAATTTTTTGAAATTACTACGTTCCCAACATGAACAAGGCAGTAACTTGGAAAACCAAGTATGCCACTGGAAATATGAGATGATTTCGGTCGAAATCGATATAAAGATCACCGGAAACGGATGCACGGTTTGCAAATGGCGAGCAAAACAATAATGACACGATTCTGCGATTAACAGCATGATAGCAACTAGAATACATCAAGTACCTATCCCAAAGCACCCCAACATAGCAACAAAGCATATGGAAGTAATCTACAGGAGATTCTTGACAAAAGATGAACACTGAGCTACAGCTAGAACACAATATAACAGGTTCAAACAAGCATGGCAAAAGTGCAAAAGATATCAGCTTCACAGACTTGGTGAAAATACTGAACATGGCATAAACAGCATCAGGTAGCAGCGTTCAGAGCAAGCAAAACACATGCTACAGGAAGTTAACATATCAGAACAAGGCATGGAATGAATCTAATAAATGCATAGAACAGAAGTCCCTTACTGATCATGAGCCAAAAAGGATCATAAGATATGATGGCACCCATGTAAACATAGCAAGTTTCTTTAACAGGTTTCAGACTTGGCAGAAAACAGAACATGGCATTAACAGAATTATGTAGGCATGTTTGTGAGCTTGATTCACTCATCACAAAGCAATGCATGTCAAAACAAGCATACCTACAGCAAGATGGCATGTTTATGAAGCTAACCATGGCAAGAGCAAGTTCATAGCATGTATGGATCAACTACAACAACCTTGGCAAATTTGAATATCATGTTAACAATCTGCCAGGAATATTTTATAGCAAAAGTAGAGCAAGATTAAGACATGCTATGGCATTCCATAATTGCAAACAGGGGCATGGATGGATAGAGAACAACTATTTCTACAAAACATCCTTACTTAACATACTCAAAAGAAGCTTGGATCTCACTGTAGACACATGGATACATGGCAACAAAATAACAGCAGCAAAAGACTGCAAAAATTCGAAGTCCCTGGAAACAGAAACATCACGAAGCCTAGTTTGCATGCTTGTGCTAGACACCACATAGATCACACAAATACATGGTATACACCTATGTAAAGATGGCATGGCATAGATCAAAACACCTGTAGAGCTCATGCCCATAAGATGCACACATCAAATGCAACATAAATAACAAAACATCAAGTTCTGATAAGTAACAGCAGTAAACATCATATAGCACTCTTGCACCAGAGATTTGGGCATCAATATGGACCCAAACGAGCATGGCACAATGGAACGGAATGAAGAGCATCTCGTGGTGAACATTTTGATATATCATGCACGCAAAACGGAGCAGTATGCAATGAGATATGCCATGATGAACAGAGCAACATATTGTGACAGAGAAAAAGACTTGGGAGGGAATTTCGGGCAACCTGCAGATCTAGGGTTCGGGGGGCGCGCGAACCGAGGCAGCGGAGGAGAGGAAGACGGCGGCCGGATCTCTTGCCGGCGGGGTCGGGGAAGGCGGCACCGATAGCGGGGCCGCGAGGCGCGCGGGGTGGCGGCGGAGAAGCGGCGAAGACGGCGGGCGGCGGCGACGATGCGCACGGCCGGCGGGCTGCGGCGGCGGCCGGGAAAGGCGGCGGCAGCGGGGAGCCGCGCGGGCACGGGCGAACGGCGGAGGCGGCGGGCTTCGGCGACGCGGGACGCGGGCAGGCGGCGGACGGCAGACGGGCCCGGAGGGCTCCGCGCGGGCTCGCGGGCCGGCGGCGGTGGGAGCGGCGCGGTGCTGACGTGGCACGCTGCGATTGGCTGTGGGCGGCGGCGCGGTTTGTCCGGCACGGACCAGACGTGTCCGGCGCGCGGAGGGAGCGGGGCTAGGGTTTGATCTGCGCGAGAATTCCGGGAGGATCGCCTATTTATAGGTAGAGGGAGCTAGGAGACTCCAAATGGAGTGCGGTTTTCGCCCACACGATCGTGATCGAACGACCAAGAGCATGGAGGGGGCTTAGATGGGTTATTGGGCTGTTTGGAGGGGGGTTTTGCTGCAACACACAAAAGGATTTTGCGGTTACCCGGTTAACCGTTGGAGCATCAAACGACCTCCAAATGGAACGAAACTTGACAGGTGGTCTACCGGTGGTATACCAAGGCCACTTGGCAAACCTTGGTCCATTCCGAGAACGTTTAACACCCGCTCACGAAAAGAGACAAGAGGGGTGCGCCGGTGCATGTGGGAGTGTCGGATTGCAAAACGGACAACGGGGGAAATGCTTGGATGCATGAGACGAACACGTATGCAAATGAGATGCACATGATGACATGAAAAAAATGCAAAACGAAAGACAAAACCCGACCACGAAGGGAATATCATAACACATAGCCGAAAATGGCAAGAGTTGGAGTTACAAATATGGAAAGTTACATCCGGGGTGTTACATGTCGGTCCCATCGAAAAACCTAAAGTTCACATTTGGACTGAATCGGTCTCAGCGAGTTCATATATTCAGTCTGACCGAGTTGGCTCTTTTGTGTGTAACGGTTAGATTTTGTGTGGATGCTATATATACCCCTCCACCCTCCTCTCCATTTGTGAGAGAGCCATCAGAACGTACCTACACTTCCAGCATTCATTTTCTCAGAGAGAACCACCTACTCATGTGTTGAGACCAAGACATTCCAATCCAACCAGAAGAATCTTGATCTCTAGCCTTCCCCAAGTTGCTTTCCACTCAAATCATCTTTCCACCATAGCCAAATCTGGGAGAGAGAGTTGAGTGTTGGGGAGACTATCATTTGAAGCACAAGAGCAAGGATTTCATCATCAACACACCATCTATTACCTTTTGGAGAGTGGTGTCTCCTAGATTGGTTAGGTGTCACTTGGGAGCCTCCGTCAAGATTGTGGAGTTGAACCAAGGAGTTTGTAAGGGCAAGGAGATCGCCTACTTCGTGAAGATCTACCCAAGTGAGGCAAGTCCTTCGTGGGCGATGGCCATGGTGGGATAGACAAGGTTTCTTCTTCGTGGACCCTTCGTGGGTGGAGCCCTTCGTGGACTCGTGCAACCGTTACCCTTCGTGGGTTGAAGTCTCCACCAACATGGATGTACGATAGCACCACCTATCGGAACCACGCCAGAAATCTTTGTGTCTCCAATTGCGTTTGCACACTCCAATCCCATCCCTTTACTTTCTTGCAACTTGCATGCTTTACTTTCCGCTGCTCATATACTCTTGCCATGCTTGCTTGAAATGTATTGTGAATGTTTAAACTTGTGCTAAAACTCCACCTTAACTTGAAGAATTTAAAAACTACTACTTTTATTTGTTGAGGGTCTAATCACCCGCCCCCCCTAGACACCTCTTCTCGATCCTTTCACAAGGCACGCTCGGCAGACTTGGAGATGAATCTGCTAAGTGCGGCAACGCACCCTGTCAGACGCCTCACATCTTTAACTGTCCTGGGTGCCTGAATCTCCTCGATAGCCTTAATCTTATCGGGTTGGCATCGGTCCCATGATGGGACATGAAGAACCCAGGTAGCTTGCCAGAGGGAACGCCAAACACACACTTCTCTGGATTTAGCTTCAAGTTGATCTTGCGTGGATTAGCAAATGTCTCCTCCAAATCCTGGATGAGGGTTGATATGTCCTTGGTCTTGACCACAATATCATCCATATAAGCCTCAATGTTTCTATGCAATTGTGGTTCAAAACCAATCTGGACTGCTCTTGCAAAAGTGGACCCGGCAGTCTTTAACCCGAAAGGCATGCGCACGAAGCAGTACGTACCACATGGGGTGATGAATGAGGTCTCTCTTCGTCTTCCTTGGACATGAAGATCTGAAGATATCCAGAGTATGCATCCAGAAAGGAGAGCAAATCACAGCTGATGTGGACTCCAAAATCTGGTCGATGCGCGGCAAGGGAAATGGGTCCTTCGGGCAAGCCTTGTTGAGATCTATGAAATCTATACAAAGCCTCCATTTCCCGTTAGCCCTGCATACGACCACTGGGTTCACTAACCCTATTGGATGCAGTACTCCTCTGACCAGATGATGACCCACAAGTATAGGGGGTCTATCATAGTCCTTTCGATAAGTAAGAGTGTCGAACCCAACGAGGAGCTGAAGGAAATGACAAGTGGTTTTCAGCCAGGTATTCTCTGCAAGCACTGAAATTATCGGTAACAGATAGTTTTGTGATAAGATAAATTGTAACGGGTAACAAGTAAATAAAGTAACTAAGGTGCAGAAAGGTGGTCCAATCCTTTTTGTAGCAAAGGATAAGCCTGGACGAATTCTTATATAAAGCAAAGCGCTCCCGAGGACACATGGGAATTGTTGTCAAGTTAGTTTTCATCATGCTCATATGATTCGCGTTCGTTACTTTGATAATTTGATGTGTGGATGGACCGGTGCTTGGCTGCTGCCCTTCCTTAGAAAAGCCTCCCACTTATGATTAACCCCTCTCGCAAGCATCCGCAACTACGAAAGAAGAATTAAGGTAAACCTAACCATAGCATAAAACATATGGATCCAAATCAGCCCCTTACGAAGCAACGCATAAACTAGGGTTTAACCTTCTGTCACTCTAGCAACCCATCATCTACTTATTACTTCCCCATGCCTTCCCCTAGGCCCAAATAATGGTGAAGTGTCATGTAGTCGACGTTCACATAACACCACAATAGGAAAGACAACATACATCTCATCAAAATATCGAACGAATACCAAATTCACATGATTACTTATAACAAGACTTCTCCCATGTCCTCAGGAACAAACATAACTACTCACAAAGCATATTCATAATCATAATCAGAGGAGTATTAATTACCAATAAGGATCTGAACATATGATCTTCCACCGGATAAACCAACTAGCATCAACTACAAAGAGTAATCAACACTAATAGCAACCCACAGGTACCAATCTGAGGTTTTGGGACCAAGATCGAATACAAGAGATGAACTAGGGTTTGAGAGGAGATGGTGCTAGTGAAGATGTTGATGGAGATTGACCCCCTCTCGATGAGAGGATCATTGGTGACGACGATGGCGATGATTTCCCCCTCTCGGAGGGATGATTCCCCAGCAGAACAGCTCCGCCGGAGCCCTAGATTGGTTCTACTCAGGTTCCGCCTCGAGATGGCGGTGCTTCGTCCCGAAAGCCTCCTTATGATTTTTTTTCCAGGGTGAAAGACACCATATAGCCAAAGATGGGCACCGGAGGCCTGCCAGGGGGCCCACAAGGTTGGGGGCGCGCCCTCCACCCTTGTGGCTGGCTGGTGGCCCCACTCTGGTTCTTTCTTCACCCAATATTTTTTATATATTCCAAAAACATGCTCCCTGAAGTTTGGAGTTGTGCAGAATAGGTCTCTAATATTTGCTCCTTTTCCAGTCCAGAATTCCAGCTGCCGGCATTCTCCCTCTTCATGTAAACCTTATAAAATAAGGAAGAATAGGCGTAAGTATTATGCAATGTGTAATAACAGCCAAAATGCATCAAATATCAATATAAAAGCATGATGCAAAATGGACGTATCACCAGACCAGCTGCCTCAAGCTTCTTAATCTCGTTGGCAATGAACTGCTGCCTCTCCAACGCCTGCTTTCGAACCTTATGCTTGATGGGTCAGGCATGTGGGCAGACAAGAAGGTGGTGCTCGATTACCTCCCTAGGAACACCGGGGATATCAGATGGTTGCTAGGCAAACACATCGATATTAGCCCGCAGGAAGGCAACGAGCGCGCTTTCCTATTTGTCATCAAGGGTGGCGCTGATAGTAAAGGTACCATCAACGCCAGCCAGCCCTGCCGGGACCTTTTTCACATGTGGTGCGGCAAACCTTGGATCTCTTGCTGTTGTATCTCTCCGGCAAGTCATCCACAGGCGTAGCACACTCCGAAGAGGTACGCTTCCCAGATTCCTTGCCGGTGCCTCTGTTGTCCGTCTTGTTTCCCTTGTTTTCCTTAGCAGGGACTACCGCGGCCTCTGCCGTGACTATGTCCAGGTACATCTTATCCACGCAAATGATTGTGTCTTTCTCGTCTGACGGAATGGAAATGACTCCTACTGGCCCTGGCATCTTCAAAGTGTTGTAGGCATAGTGGGATGCCGCCATGAATTTTGCCAGAGCTGGGCGTCCAAGGATCCCATTGTACGGCAGGGGGGTCGACCACATCAAACACAACCTTCTCAGTCCGGTAGTTCAGTTCTCCCCCAAATGTCACTAGCAACATGACCTTTCCCTTAGGATGACTCCTGCCAGGATTGACTCCTTCAAACGTGCCCGTGACCATTCGTTCTTCCTCTGCTATCTGAAGCTTGCTGATAACCTTCGGGGAAATCAGATTCAACCCGGCCCCGCCGTCAACCAACATCTTTGTGACTTTGAAGTTGCGAATTGTTGGCGAGACCAAAAACGGAAAACACCCTACCGCGGTGGTGCGTTCCGGATGGTCCTCTTCGTCAAAGATGATGGGCGTGTGTGACCATTTGAGCGGCTTTCGAGACTCTGTCGCTGGCTCCACGGCATTGACCTCACGCGCCCACCGTTTAAGTTGGTGGTGAGAGGAGTGCAAAGATGCACCCCCGTCAATGCACAGGGCGTCAGTGGCCTTCTGGAATTCCTGCTTGCTGGTTTCCTCTTCATCCCCTCCATCACTCTCAGTATTGCAACCTTCCTTCTCTTGTCCCCTGGCGGGTTTTCCTTGGTTCCGAAGAGCCTTGTTGGGGCGATTTGCTTCACCGCCTCGGCCCTTCCCACCAGTGCCATTATGAACTTTTTCCTTATCACGCTTCTCATATTCATCCCTCTGCCCTTGACGAGCTGCTCAACCTGATGACACTCTTCGAGATCGTGGCCTTTGGTCCGATGGATCTTGCAAGACAGCCCATCACCTTTCCCAGCCTTCTCGGCAGCCGCAGCCTCCCAGCAGTCAATGCACGCGGCAGCTTCCTTGCCGGGGGCTTCGGCCTTAGCCTTCTTGCCGGTACTAGGTGAGGGAGTCCTGGACTAAGGGGTCCTCGGGCGTCCAGCCTGTTGGACGTGGGACGCACTGATGGGCTGTGAAGATACAAGACCGAAGACTCTCACCCGTGTCCGGATGGGACTCTCCTTGGTGTGGAAGGCAAGCTTGGCATCCAGATATGAAGATTCCTTTCTCTGTAACTGACTTTGTATAACCCTAGTCCCCTCTGGTGTCTATATAAGCCAGAGGGGTTAGTTCGTAGAGACATCAAGAATCACAATCATACAGGCTAGACTTCTAGGGTTTTAGCCATTACGATCTTGTGGTAGATCAACTATTTTAATACTCATATTCATCAAGATCAATCAAGCAGGAAGTAGGGTATTACCTCCATAGAGAGGGCCCGAACCTGGGTAAACATCGTGTCCCTTGTCTCCTGTTACCATCGACCTCTAGACGCATAGTTTGGGACCCCCTACCCGAGATCCACCGGTTTTGACACCGACATTGGTGCTTTCATTGAGAGTTCCGTTGTGACGTCGAAGACAGGATTGATGGCTCGCCTTGTTGTCAAGGATAATATCACCTCCAGAGGAGCCCTAGCCCCAGGCCAAACCCTCCGGCTTGGTGGCTTTACCATGACCGCCCGTTCGGCCGTTAAGCCGACGATGACCTCTCGAGTCATCGAAAATCGCCTCCGTGTTGACTCCGAATACTCCAAACGGATGGATCCGACGGAGTTGTCGTCTTTAAATGAACTCCTAGATCACATCGCTGCCTTGGGGGTCGCTACAGACTACGATCGGGTTGGGCTTAAACCCGACCAGAGAGAAATCAAATCTCCGCCGATCACCCATCAGATAGCGGTAATAGAGGAGCAAAACAATGACTCTTCCTTTATATTGAGGACGAACTGTGTTTGGATTTCCGTGCTCGAAGAGCCGGATACCTGTCCGCGGAACAACGTGCCCTACCCTCAGAACCTAGAATCAGACGACGGGCCTAAAACATCAGTTGATATCCCGGAGCCCGGACCATTAAGTTCAGAAGATTTTCAAACTCCGGATCCCAAATTGGGTCAGGGTTCGGATTTAAAGCCACCCACCCACCCAGCTATACGCGATCTTATGTACATACGATAGCAGTCTCAGGAAACGGTCCATCACTTTTGGGCTAGATTCCTCCTTGTCAAAGGCAAGATTAAAGATTGCCGCGATGCAGACGTGATCCCAATATTTTGCAACAATTGCACGGACGAAGGAATCCTCAACTCCATCAACCACCGTCGCGTATTACACTTCGCTGACTTGGCAACCGTAGTACAGAAGTACTGCTCAATGGAAAGCGCCTGGAAAATTCAGGCAGCTCGCTGGGAACCACCGGTTTCAACTCAGCCCCTCGTCCGGGCAAAAAGGACGCACCCTCATGGGGCGCCTGACCCAATAGTAAAGAAATCTAAGCCCATTATGGGGTGCGGAACTGTTCTGGAGGGATGGCTTGATAGGCCATGCAAAATACATACAACACCGGATACCACACCAACCCATAGCCTTAGAGCATGTTGGATACTCTGGCAAGTGGCCAAGAGCGGCGAGGATCTCCTCACCAAAAATACCCCAGAACAACACCCCCCCCCCGAAAGATGACGACCTCAGAGTATTGACGGTCTTCGAGACCTTCGCTTCAAAAAAATCAGCGCAAAAGGGCACTCCGCGACCTCGCCAAAGTCTGCCAAGTCGCAGCAATAAACCCCTGGAATGACACGGCCATAACTTTCAATGCCGGTGACGAACCAAAATTCAGGACAGTCTGGGCACCAGCCGCCTTGGTCCTCAGTCCAATCATGGACGGCTTTCGACTCACCAAAGTGCTCATGGACGGCGGTAGCGGACTAAACCTCATCTACGAGGACACACTCATCAAAATGGAAATAGATAGGAGTAGCATTGAGCAAAGTATCACGACCTTCTGGGGAATCATTCCCAGTCAGGAGGTGTGATGCGCGGAAAAAATCACGCTCGACGTGTTATTCGTCACGCCGGAGAATTATCGGTCCGAAGAGATAACCTTCCAAGTGGCCCCTTTCAACAGCGGATATCACGCCCTATTGGGGCGAGACGCATTCACACGCTTCCAAGCTATACCTCATTACGGGTACATGAAGCTCAAGATGCCCGGGCCCAACAGCATCATCACTCTTGCTAGTGATCCGGACATAGCACTGCGCGCCGAAAATAAAACCGCATCCCTGGCCCTCGAGGCATTGTCCGAAGCCCTAGCGGCTGAAGAGCTAACCGCGCTGCGCTCCATTGTGGATAGGGATGACGTAATCCTGGACAAGCGACCCAAATCCACCTCCTTTAAACCAGCAGATGAAATAGTCAAATTTCAAGTCCACCCAACGTACCCCAAGAAGACAGCATCCATCGGGGCACAACTCGACCCAACGGTCGACGCCGCGCTACGAGAGTTCCTGCGTGAGAACTGGGACATATTCGCCTGGCACCCTTCTGATATGCTAGGAATCCCACGCAGGTTGGCCGAACACAGCCTCAATATATCAAAGGGATATAAATCGGTCAAGCAAACACTGCGGCGTTTTTACGAACCCAAATGATAAGCTATGGGAGAGGAGCTAGCCAAGTTACTCGAAGACGGATTCATCAGAGAAATAAAACACCCGGACTGGTTAGCAAACCTGGTGATGGTACCAAAAAAGGATAAATCCTGGTGCCTATGCGTCGATTTCAAAGACCTCAACAAGGCCTGCCCTAAGGATCCCTTCCCCCTCCCTCTCATCGATCAGATTATTGATGGAACCGCAGGACACGACTCACTGTGTTTCCTCGACGCATACTCCGGATACCATCAAATCAAGATGAAGGAGTCTGATCAAGCCGCAACGGCATTCATTACCCCATACAGGCCTTTTTGCTTCAACACTATGCCTTTCGGGCTCAAAAACGCTGGCGCCACCTACCAACGCATGATCCAAACATGTCTGGAGAAACAAATTGGCAAGACAGTTGAAGCATATGTGGACGACGTAGTCATTAAGAGTAGGCACCTCGAGTCGCTAATAGACGACTTACGTCTCACATTCGACAACCTCCGTACATATGACATCAAGCTCAATCCGGAAAAGTGTGTTTTCGGCGTTCCCGCCGGAAAACTGCTGGGCTTCATCGTTTCCAATAGAGGAATTGAGGCCAATCCAGCAAAAATCCGGGCTTTGTCACAATTAGCTATACCAACTGACCTTAAATAGGTCCAAAAACTAGCCGGATGTGTGGCAGCTTTAAGCCGCTTTATCTCCAGATTAGGAGAAAAAGCATTGCCACTTTATCGACTTCTCCAACGCACCGACCACTTTGAGTGGACGGATGTGGCAACGGCCGGACTGGAAGAAATAATGGCCCTTTTAGCGAGCACCTCAATCCTGGCCACGCCGAACGTCGGCGAACCCATGTTATTATACATATCGGCAACACACCAGGTGGTGAGTACCTTGCTCGTCGTCGAGCGAGAGCAGGATGGACACAAGTTCCCACTCCAGAAACCGGTATACTATGTATCCACCGTCCTCACACCATGCAAATCCCGGTACCCTCATTACCAAAAAATAGCATACGCGGTCTTCATGGCATCCCGGAAGCTACGACACTACTTTCAAGAGTGCTCAATCACGGTGGCCTCCGAAGTACCACTCAATGACATATTAAACAATCGTGATGCGACAGGCCGGATTGCTAAGTGGGCCATTGAGCTCCTTCCATTCGACCTAACATACAAACCGCGTCGGGCCATCAAATCCCAAGTACTGGCCGACTTCATTGCCGAATGGATAGAGGCCAAACTCCCTAAAGAGTACGGCACATATTCCAACTGGGTCATGCACTTCGATGGCTCCAAAATGCTGGCGGGCTTAGGAGCGGGCGTTGTCTTAACGTCCCCCACTAGAGATGCAGTTCAGTACGTACTCCAAATATTATACACAGACTCCAACAATGCAGCCGAATACGAGGCCTTGTTGCATGGTCTTCGGATGGCTGTCTCCATGGGCATACAACGCCTGGAAGTGCGCGGGGATGCAAATCTCGCAATATCTCAAATAAATGGAGATTTCGATGCGAAAGATCCAAAGATGGCGGCTTATCGTCACGCCATTCTCAAAATGTCGGCTCAGTTCGAGGGGCTCGAGTTTCATCATGTGGCTCGAGAAAGTAATCAAGCGGCGGATGTCCTTGCTCGCATCGGCGCCAAGCGCGACCCCGTGCCACCTAACATCTTTCTGGAAAGGCTTTTTATGCCATCCGTGGTGTGGCAAGGGGAGAGCGGCAACACCAGTCCGGATCCGACCATAACCCCAGATTCCGAACACACCGATATCATCGAGGGCTCAGCCACCGAAATAACACCATCGGCCCATTTTATCATGGCAGTCATTGCCCCATGGACCGAACCCTTCTTGGCCTACCTTAATTGGCGAGAACTCCCTGAGGATCAGAATGAGGCTCGCCGCATTGTTCGGCGCTCAAAAGCCTACAAGGTTCATGACAGAGAGCTCTACAAGAAAAGCGCCACCGGAGTACTCCAAAGATGTATCTTCGAAGAGGAGGGACGACAGCTCTTGGCTGAAATTCATGCCGATCTCGGCGGTCACCACGCCGCAGCTCGGGCCCTTGTAAGTAAGGCCTTCCGTACAGGATTCTATTGGCGGACGGCCCGAGCAGATGCACAGGACCTTGTCCAACGTTGCGTCGGATGCCAGCTTTTCGCCAACCAGAGCCATATGCCACCCACCGCTCTACAAACAATCCCCATCACTTGGCCTTTTGCGGTCTGGGGGCTTGATATGGTTGGACCCCTTAAAGGAGGAAGCCATAAGAAAAAATAGCTGCTGGTCATGGTGGATAAATTCACAAAATGGATAGAGGCCAAACCAGTTAAAACGGCCGAAGCTGGACCAGTGATAGACTTCATATCCGGCGTTGTGCACCGTTATGGTGTCCCACACAGCATCATCACCGATAACAGCTCCAATTTCACAGCCGATGAGCTGGAAAACTGGTGCGCCAAAGTAGGCATTAAGCTCGATTACGCCTCCGTCTATCACCCGCAAACAAACGGTCAAGTCGAACGAGCCAATGGCCTTATTATGAGCAGCATCAAGCCCAGACTAGTGCGGTCTTTGAAAGAATCAGACAAGCACTGGGTTGAGGAGCTCGACTCCGTACTCTGGGGGCTGCGGACCACACCCAATCGCACTACCAGATATAGACCATTTTTCATGGTGTACGGCGCAGAGGCTGTGTTACCCTGCGACATTATACATGACTCACCTCGACTGCGCATGTATGAAGAGAGAGAGGCCGAGCTTGATCGGCAAGACAACTTAGATGCCCTGGAGGAGGAGCGCGACGTAGCAAGAGCCCGTTCCGCATTTTATCAACAGCAGGCTCGCAGATATCAAAGCAGAGAAGTGCGGGCCAAGACTTATAATGTTGGCGAACTCGTTCTACGCTTGCCGAAGAAGAAAAAGGACAAACTCAAGCCCAAATGGGAGGGTCCCTTCATCATTGACAAAGTTCTCATTGGAGGAGCGTACCGCCTGCGTGATGCATCAGACAATCGCCTAGAGACGAACCCATGGAACGCGGCCAGACTCCGAAGATTCTATGCCTAGCGCCGAACTCTTCGTTCATCTCCTTCCCCTTTTGTTTTCATTACTTTCTCCTCTCTTTTGTTTTTTTTATTTTTAGCTTTAAGCTCTTGTGCGGTTAAACCGCGCACCCATGACGTACACATCCTTAAATATGTACGTCCATTATACCTGGGGGCTTCTCATACAGAAGCTTGCTATTATTATTTCCCGAGCGTCAAGCTCATCACATATGTGTCTTTTCCTCATATGTACCTTTTCTTCGCCATTATATGCATCGATATGACTTAAGTTTTGGCCAAGCTGGGTTGCCTGGCTCCTATGCTTATGCCCTACGTTCCCGTTAGTTCGACTAGGGCATAAAGGGAGCACCTCTGCGATTGTTACTGCCGGGTCATCTGGATGTGTACCTCAGACTGGGTGAAGCCGAAAGCTAGCGTTCTTAAGGGAATATTCGGTCGGCGGACTAAAGATGTTTTTTTCACTTTTTACAATATGAACCCCCAGATGTTACGTATGCTGCAATTTTTTCAATCACGGTCCGGACATGCACATTAACGCATGTACACCCAGGGAAAGGAACCCTTAACGGAACTATTCTCTCTGGAAGATGTTTCTTACAATTACAATGTAATATAACATAGCTAGCTAGATACAACTTGTATGTTCAAGCAACTATGACCCCTACGCCTGTTTCTACGCATACCCCGGTCTATTTTTGCCGTTCAGGTATTCGGAAACACTCCGCACCTTCGGGTCCGGAGGTTGAAGTGAAAAGGTCTGCCATGACATACAATCCGGCTAGGGACAAATATGTCAAGGAAAGTACATAGTCACTTGGACTCAAAAATTTCCTCCTCTATACCATCTAACAGGCTGTCTAACTTACAATCCTATTGGGAATATTTGGCGGCTACTTCTACTTGGTCATATACCAAATTAACGGGAATTTCTTTCCCATATGACCCTAGAGGTCCGACCCGGGCCATATGATTTGGATCAAGCTTGGTATACCGTGTTTTCACCATCGCCCAGGCCTCTCGCGAACCTTCCCGGCAGGCCGATATCTTACATAACCGGAAACGCCGCCGCGCTCCCTTGAATAGCTGTACAAGCTCCTCCATACTTCCTGGAGGGGAGGCGGATGGCCATAAGGCCTTGGAAACACTTCGCATCGCCTACCGAGCTCGCTCGTGCATTTGCGACAGCTCTTGCAGCAGATCGCCCGACGATCCGGACATCTCCTACTCGGGACGGCAAGTCAGCATACCTACAGACATAACTCTGTTAGTTCCTTTCCTTGCTGAATTACACGAAAGAAAGTTTGAACACATACTAAATATGCCGCCTCGCAGCTTCTTATTTTCCTTCACGGAGTCAGCCAGCTGGGCCCGCACATCTTTCAGTTCTTCGCCCAGCTGGGTATTGGTATCCTGGAGTTTGTTTTTCTCCTCCCTGACCCGTGTCAGTATACGTTCGACCGCGGCCCGTTGCCTTTTGGCTTCTTGTTCACCCACTTGCACGACTTCCAGTGCCTCCTTCAGTTTATCTGACGCTCATGCCATGAGATATGCAACCCTATTAGCATTGCTGGTATATAATTACATTTTCTCCATGGAGGGAACCTTACCAGGGGATGCCTTCTTGGATTTCTCCAGTTCGGCAGCAGCAGCAGTTAGCTGGGTCCGACACTTTTCTAGTTCTTGAAACAACAGGTTGTTCTTCTCCGTAAGCACCTGGTTATGCAATGATCCTTAAATCAGTTGTATCAACTGCTTCAAGTCTCAGGGGCTACTGGTATATAATTATCAGATTTGTATAATATGAACTTACCCGCAAATCTTTCAAATGCTGGTCTGCGGCTCTGGTAAGCCCGTCTCGAGCGGCTCAGATGTATGCATCGCCGAGCTGAAGGCATTGACTGCTTCTTTTGTAAAGTCGGGGTCACGAAGAGTGGCCCTCCGGCGCCGATGATCCATGGCGCTCTCCACTTCCGAGTTTGTGACGGATACATCATCCGAATCCTCGGCCACAGGACAATCCGGCGTCACTCCCGTATCTGTCCTTGTCTTTATGGCAGGGTCTGGAACCTGATTGTTGGGAACGTGACCGGCGGGATCCCCGGACATAGTCCGGCGAACGCTCTTCCTGATAAGACACAACGGACAATGTCACAGTTGGATGTGACTGCCAAGGAGCATGTTTACAAAGCCATACCTCTTTGATGAAGGCTCGGTCATGTCTTCGGTTGACTTCTTCTTTGATGGATTGCTCGGTGTGGGAGCCGCTCTCTGTGGAGTCGCCTCCGGTGCACCTCGGCGCACCGAGCGCCTCCCCTTTGGAGCACGAGACAGTGCAGTGGGTGAGGCAGAATGAGGAAGCTGTTGCGGAGGAGATGTCTCCTGATTACTTACGTGTGAAGCAGGAAGGCGTCCGGGATAGTCGGCTATAATGGCCACTTCTGTGCCATCGTAGCTCGCCTGGTAAAATACTCCCTTCTAGAGCTCCACAAATATGTCCGGATCCTCTTCGAATCTGGGGTCAAGGCCCTGGTTGTGATCCTCTGGCTGAGGGGCGGGGCTATGGATCCCCTCGGTAACCTTCCGCCATTCCTGTTACAAATGGACGGATTAATGTTCATTAAAAGTAACTCAAGGAGTAGATTGAGTAGAGTAATGGGATTGGAACTCACCCAGCTAGGAGGATTGTACATGGAAAATCCGTCTCGGCGCTTGATACGAGTGAATTCCTCTTTCTCCCCTTTGAATACTTCGGCCAATATTTTGGCCAAAGCGGCGGGGGTGTCCGGACCCTTCCGACCGTAGCGGGAGGCGTCATCTTCCCCATTATAGTGCCACATGGGAAGCCCTCTGTATTGGAGTGGTTGAACCCCCCGCGCTATGGAAGTCGCCATTACCTCTACTATTGATAATCCGAACTGCGCGAGCGTCTTTATCTTGCCCATCAATTGATAGACTTTCGCGTTGTCTTCCTCCTCGAGGCTCCGAGGGCGCCAGTTGTGGCGTTTCTTCAACGGAGCGCTTGAAAATTCGGGCAGACCTATTCGAACTGGGTCAGGAAGGGAAACATCCTCAATGTAGAACCACTCAGAAGGCCACTCTTCGGACTCCTTCTTCGGCGTGCCGGACAGGTATCCGGTCCCGGCGATGCGCCATACCTCGACTCCGCCCACTTCAAATATTGATCCCTCTTGGTTACGAGGGACGAGGCAGAATAGCTTCCTCCACAATTCAAAATGGGTCTCACAACCCAGGAATAGCTCACAAAGAGCAACGTAACCCGCGATGTGCAGGATGGAGGCAGGGGTGAAATTGTGCAGTTGGTACTCCAGGAGTCCTCGGAGGAACGGGTGGATTGGAAATCCAACGCCTCTCAACAAGTAGGGAATGAAGCACACTCGTTCCCCCTGGATGGATTGGGAAAATTCCCCGCCTGGGTCCCACCGTTGAAGGAAGTCAATCCTACTCGAATGGGGACCAGATCCGCGGGGGGAAGCAATCCCTGTGTTTGCAGCTTCGCTAGCTGACCGTGGGATACGGAACATCTCTCCCAATCGCCTTTTTCGGAGCCGTAGGGATGGGAGGAAGAACTGGGA
Source organism: Aegilops tauschii subsp. strangulata (assembly GCF_002575655.3). Lineage (NCBI taxonomy): Eukaryota > Viridiplantae > Streptophyta > Magnoliopsida > Poales > Poaceae > Aegilops > Aegilops tauschii. Next base: position 201,262,764 of record NC_053035.3, on the reverse strand, counting down.
GCGCTAGCCATGTTGGAGTGGTTCCTCCTAGCAAGCTCTGAGGATTTTCCGCATGGTGTGGAATGGATCTGAAGATCCCGATCTCTTTAAATAGACGCCTTTCTTATGTGACCAGGGTGATATGTGCAAAAAAGCCCCGACCTCTCGTATTCGCTTGACACGTGGAAGCTGATGTAATGAAGGCGTGGAAGCCGATGGGCATGATATTAAATGGAAAGCCGAATACTACTCTTTAAGTCAGGTACTTTGAAGTCATCAGAGGAGGAACCCGCCTTGCAATGCCGAAGACAATCTGCGCGTCGGACACATCGTCATTGAAAGCCTAGTTCGGGGGCTACTGAGGGAGTCCTGGACTAAGGGGTCCTCGGGCCTTCGGCCTGCTGGACGTGGGCCGGACTGATGGGCTGTGAAGATACAAGGCCGAAGACTCTCACCCGTGTCCGGATGGGACTCTCCTTGGCATGGAAGGAAAGCTTGGCATCCAGATATGAAGATTCCTTTCTCTATACCCGACTTTGTATAACCCTAGTCCCCTCTGGTGTCTATATAAGCCGGAGGGGTTAGTCCGTAGAGACATCAAGAATCACAATCATACAGGCTAGACTTCTAGGGTTTTAGCCATTACGATCTCGTGGTAGATCAACTCTTGTAATACTCATATTCATCAAGATCAATCAAGCAGGAAGTAGGGTATTACCTCCATAGAGAGGGCCCGAACCTTACGTGTCCCTTGTCTCCTGTTACCATCGACCTTAGACTCACAGTTCGGGACCCCCTACCCAAGATCTGCCGGTTTTGACACCGACAGTAGGCGTGCCCGATCCTTCGACGGTCATCATTGCCTTATCCTTGCGCTTCTTGTTCTTCTTCTTCTGACTGGTGGATTCGTCGTCATCCTTTGAGTCGACGTCGATGCAATCTTCCTCTCTAGGGAGTTTCCTTCCCTCCTCCACCCGAGCACATTTGTCCATCAAGGTGTAAAGCTCCTTCACAGTCTTGGGCAACCGAACATTCATCTTGGAACGTATCCTACGGTTGGGCACATTGGATGAAAGGCAGCTATCATAGCCACCGGGTGGGTATCTGAGATATTTCTGTGGACTCTACTGAATCTCTGCAAATACTTCCGTAGAGTCTCTCCTTTCTGTTGGAGAAGCTGCAAGTCGCTGGGCCACCCTGGTTCTTGATGGCCGCCCATGAAGGCGCCAATGAACTCATGGCACAGGTCAGCCCATGTCGAGATGGAGTTCTCCGGTAGGTGCATCACGCAAGACCTCACATTGGACTTGAGTGCCAAAGGGAAGTAGTTGGCGAACACCTTCTCATCTCTTCCCCTGGCAGCTTGAACAGTGATGGTGTAGATGCTCAAGAACTCTACCGGGTTCAGCCTCCCATCGTACTTCTCGGGTATCTCTGGCTTGAACATGCGAGCGGATGGCCAACGGACTTGCCTTAGCTCACGAGTGAAGGAAGGGCACCCAACCTCGAAAGGCAGGCACCCGCCACCCTCGAGCGCAGGCTCGTCGACGTCGGGGCCATCGCACCCATTGGTCCATCGATGGTCGTCACGGCGTCGCTCGACGATGGTGTGCGCGCCTCCCCTCCGCCTGTCCTCCGGGGCTTGTCGTTGGCCTTGACATGCTCGAGGGTCGAAAGAGGCCATCGAGACGTCGTCGGGTTCTTGATTTCGCAGCTCCCGCGCTGTTTGCCGTGGTGGGGACTGCACAGTGAGGGTATCCCCTTTCGTATGGCCAGCAGCGCGAGCCGTTGTCGTTGCCTAGGGAGGCCGCGGCGGGCCAGCTCGCTGTGAGCCCTCAGCCTCAGCGAAGTCAATCAGACTCTGAATGGTGTCTCTCCACTCATCCATCTGATTGGCTGTCGGCGTGAACCTCAATAGCAGCTGGGCCCACGCCATGGCCTCCGTAGCGATGCTTGGCATTGGTGATGATGACGTAGACCGCATCATCGCCCGACTTCTGACGGTGCCAGCGGCGACTGCGACACGCCCTCGCTGCTGTGAATCAGCCACTTGGATGGCAATGGTGATGCAGTGAAGGTGCTTGAGGGCCAGTGGCTGGGTCAACCCGCTCCGGGGGAGGCGCGCGCCCTGCGGTCGCGCCCGTGGCGGGGGCGGCTGTAGGGTGGCGATTCGCCCTAGACCGGGTGCCACCACTGCGGCTGTGCCCTTCGGCGAGGGGAAGAGGTACATACGGAATAACCCCTTCTTTCGTACCTCATGGAGCATGACTGCTGGGATGTTGCTGATGTTGCTCTCCTCCGGTGCCTCCCGCTCCTGTTTCAGCCGCGGGGGAGGTGGTGACAATGCCGCATGCGCCGACCGCGTCCCCCGCAACACCCACATTCTCGTGCGCCTCCGCATCCCCATGGCGTCGGCGGCCGTGGGTGGCGGAGCCTTTGAGGTGGACGGGTGAGCTGCGGCACCGGACTTCTTCTTGGGCGCCATAGTCGATGGAGCCGTTGATGATGAAAATGCCGATGAAGATGACATGCTGCTCACACTTTCGGGTTCGCGCAAGCGATCCCCCTACCTGGCGCGCCAAAGATGTCATGGGAAACCACGACCACCTATGGGACCAAGAGCCCCTTTCTGGTTCGGTGGGGGGATGGCACGTTGCACAAAGAGTGGAGAAGCGTGGAACAACACGACAGAGATCACGCGGGCAGTTTTTACCCAGGTTCGGGCCGCCGTGAGGCGTAAAACCCTACTCCTGCTTTGGTGGATTGATGGTGGTGAGCGTAGCACGTTTACCCGGCAGGGTTGCCTCAGGGCGAGAATGTCTATGCGAGTATATGTGTGTGAGGGTCCGAATCAGCCAACCAACCAACCCCTTCTACGGTGCCCATGGGCCTCCTTTTATAGATTAAGGGGTCACCACACTAGCAAATCAGTCTTTACGCATTGATTAGATAGCAAACAGTGCTATCACACCTAACTCTGCAAGCTGACAGGGCGCATTAAATGCGCTGTCTAGCGTCACATCACAGCATGCCTGGCAACCCTTGTCGAGCTGTTTTGCCAGCTTCGCGCCTGCTTGCTTGACACGTCCCAGGACGGGTGTCATATGGAAGTGTTTGTTGTAGGAAGTGGCTGCCATGTGGCAAATAGCAGCCACTTAGTCTCTTTGCGGCTTAACACTGCACTGATTAACGACTTGGGTTGGTTGTGAGGTGGAGCGGTGGCGAGGCTTGCCTCCGCTAATCTCGGCAGGCCTCCTAGGACGATCTGGAAGCTTGCTTCCGGGGCAAACCCAACCTTGCCGGGCTCGCCTGCCCGGCAAGGGAGGTTCTTCCCTTAGCGATAACTTGCTCTTCTGGCTCTTCTTGGTCTCCCTGATCTATACTTGGATCCTTCAAAGGACTGGTTTCTTGTGCTTCGATCTGATCTTGGTGTTGTAATCTTGTTCTTGTGCCCATGCACAGTCTGGGCAACGGACCCAGGGTTTGTTGCACCGACAAATGGGAGGCACTACGGTTTACCATCAAGGTTTGCTCATCCATGATCCTTTCGCTAATAGCACATTATTGTGCAGTTGCAGGAATCATTCCAATATTTAGGTTTCTTACAATTTGGTGTTGCACATGTAGGTCCTGCTGTCAGAGGCTTAGACCCACTGTTCGACCCATTTTGCATATGGGGAAATGAGATGTCCATGAATATCAGTCCAGTCAAGAAACTCGGAAAGATTATTAGGATAAAGAAACCTGCGATGAATAACAGCAAGATCTTTGTTTGCACAATGAAGAAGACATCAGTTAACTATAGGATGGTGAGGGAGTCCAGGACTAAGGGGTCCTCGGGCGTTCGGCCTGTTAGCCATGGGCCGGACTGATGGGCTGTGAAGACATGAAGACCGAAGACTGCACCCGTGTCCGGATGGGACTCTCCTTGGCGTGGAAGGCAAGCTTGGCAACCAAATATGTAGATTCTTTTCCTTTGTAACCGACCTTGTGTAACCCTAGATCCTCCCGGTGTCTATATAAACCGGAGGACTTAGTCCGGAGGGGGAGATACTCATTACCATAGTCATACAGGCTAGACTTCTAGGGTTTAGCCATTAAGATCTCGTGGTAGATCAACTCTTGTAATACTCATATTCATCAAGATCAATCAAGCAGGAAGTAGGGTATTACCTCCATAGAGAGGGCCCGAACCCGGGTAAACATCATGCCCCATGTCTCCTATTACCATCGACCTTCGACGCACAGTTCGGCACCCCCTACCCGAGATCCGCGGTTTTGACACCGACATTGGTGCTTTCATTGAGAGTTCCACTGTGCTGTCCCCAAAAGGTTTGATGGCCCTTTCAATCGTCAACAACAATGTTGTCCAAGGGGAAACCTTCCTCCCCGGACAGATCTTCGTGTTCGATGGCTTCGCACTGCGGGCCAATTCGCTTTGCCACTTGGAGCAGATCGACAGCTACGCCCCTGACCATCAGGTCAGATTTGGGAGCTTGAATTATGTCGCGAACATCCGTGGAGATTTGATCTTCGCCGGATTCGAGGCCGCGGCGACCGCTCCTAGTCACCCCGATGAACATGACCTAAATCTATCATCGGGCCGCATCCAGGAGATTGCTCCTGTAACTGCTCTGGCCATAGATCCGGAGCACATTGCCCCGTCCAAGGATGGGAGGCTTAACCCCACCGCGGAGGCCGCAGATTCCACGGCGTTGGAGCCAAACATAGACCTAGAGTCACACGGCGTCTTTGTTACCGGAACTCCGGACTCGTCGCTGGTCATAAATTCCGAGCCATGTGCATCCGCGGACGCCGAACTGGATCGTTTATCGATCTTTGAATTTAGCGCCGCAGACATCTTCCAGCACTCACCCTTGGGCGATGTGTTGAACTCATTAAAGAACTTGTCCTTGGCGGAGGACTCACAGCCGAACTATGTACGGTTCGAACTAGGGGCTGATGATGGGGAATTTTGCTTCCCACCCGCCACCCACTCCATAGCCACTGTCGAGGACTTAACCGACATGCTTGATTACGGCTCCGAAGACATCGTCAGTATGGACGACGATGCCGACGAGGAGCAAGGCCAAAACCCGACATTCATAGGGCGGTGGACGGCCACTTCTTCCCACGACGTATACATGGTGGATACGCCTAAAGAAACTAACAACGATGACAAAGAGGATCCAGTTGAAGACAAACATCGTGAGACAAAGCCCAGTCGCCGGCGCCAGCGGCGCCGCTCTAAGTCACGTCGTACAAAAGACAACAACCCCGGCACCGGAGAAAACAATAGTCCGGACGATGCCGAAGACAATGAAGACCCTGTTGGAGCAACCTCCGAACAAGATGAGCAGGCCATACACGAAGACTCAGAGGACAGTAACTATCTTCCGCTCTCCGAGGAAGAGGAAAGCCTCAGCAACGAGGATTTCATCGTGCCCGAGGAACCTCTCAAGCAGGAGCGCTTCAAACGCCGGCTAATATCCACTGCAAGAAGCCTGAAAAAGAAGCAGTTGCAGCTTCAAGCGGACCAAGATCTGCTCAATGATAGATGGACTGAAGTCCTGGCCGCCAAAGAATACAGCCTTGGTGGCCCAGCCAAAAGCTACCCGAAGTGTAGATTGCTACCTCAGTTCGATGACGAGGCGCTGGAGCCCGTACCAACATCACACAATGCGGCAGGCTGACCACAACTTGGTCTGGATAAAGCGGCAACTCAAGCCGAACACCAGACCGCCCTACCTCGCTGTAAAGGCAATAATAAAATAGCTCAGGGTCGTACATACGACCTTCGACAGGACTTGGACAGTAGAGCAGGACACGCAAGATCGGTCTACAAATCGCGAGGACGTGCCTCGACACGCTACGACGGCTACTTATTCGGACGTGACAAACCTAGCCACGCCCGGGCAGAAAACCGCAAATGGACTCCATCGGAGGTTTGCCGCAGTGTGGCCCAGCATAGAGGCGCCACACACCCTCTTTGCTTCACAGACGAAGTAACGGAGCATGAATTCCCAGACGGGTTCAAACCCATGAATATCGAATCATACGACGGAACAACGGATCTCGCGGTATGGATCAAGGACTTCCTCCTCCATATCCACATGGCCCGCGGAGATGACCTTCATGCCATCAAATACCTACCACTAAAACTCAAAGGACCAGCTCGGTACTGGTTAAACAATCTGCTGGAAAATTCTATTGGCAGCTGGGAAGATTTGGAAGACGCCTTCCGCAACAACTTCCAAGGAACATATGTCCGGCCACCGGACGCCGATGACTTAAGTCACATTGTCCAACAGCCCGGAGAGTCAGCCAGGAAGCTCTGGACTAGGTTCTTAGTTATAAAGAAGCAAATCATCGACTGTCCAGACGCGGAAGCCCTGGCGGCCTTCAAACACAGCATCCGAGATGAATGGCTAGCACGCCACCTCGGTCAAGAAGGACCTAAATCCATGACAGCCCTTACTGCTTTAATGACCCGCTTTTGTGCGGGAGAAGACAGCTGGCTCGCTCGTAGAAGCAACAACGCCGGCGACTCGGGCACCTCCAAAATCCGAGACGGCAATGGCAAGCCACGACGAAGCAAACACAATAGTCGCAGTGATAATGCAAGATCACGCGACACAGCGGTCAACGCCGGATTTAGCAATCCAAAACCCGGTCAGCGGAAAAAGCCATTTAAGGCGAACCGAGACGGACCATCCAACCTAGACAGGATATTGGACCGGCCCTGCCATATTCACTGCCACCCCGATAAACCAGCTAGTCATACCAATAGAAGTTGTTGGGTCTTCAAGCAGGCCGGCAAGCTCAACGCCAAACACAAGGGGAGGAGGCCGCCAGGCGATAGGGACGACGGAGAGGATCGACCAATCCCGGAGTAGGAATAGCAGTTTGGCTTCCGCCGCCCACTGCATATACCTGCAATATTTGTACCATGCATACATCACTATGCACTCAAGATACCATGGGCATTGGCGGAAGCACAATACAGACAAGCCTGCAAGCATTCCTGTAACGTTTTTTATCTACTTTCTTTTTACTTCTTTCTTCATTATCTCTTGAAACCAGGTGACGCAAAGGACAAACATCTAAAAACTGACTCTATCGGAGTTCGGATCCATACACTCACCTCAGGGGCTACTTCCGTCAAGGATTCCCCCTCGCCGAGGACAGGCGGCGCAGACGTGTGACAGGAGGTCCAAAATAACTTTTTGTAGACCGCACTTTTTATTTCGAGCCTGTAATATGCCTTTTTCCTCCACCTTCGACCCCGGGCATGTCAAATAGCCGGGGTTGTGGTCTTTATATATATAAAGTAATCATTGGCATATCGCTCAGGTCCCAGTAAACATTATCCGAATTAATCATTCGTGTCTTTTCGCCAATGAATATGGCTCCTGTGGTTGTTTCACAGATATACCTCGGCATAACCTGCCAGGGGCTCGGTATGGGAACAAATGAGTTGCCAACAAAGTCCGAACAGCTTTACAGCGTACTTCGGCGTCGCGAGTATGGCCTTATATGCATCAGCTCCGAATCATGTCTTGGGTCAATGGTTGGGTTGCCCGGCTCTTGTGCTTGCTACCTTACGTTCCGCTCTATCGGCTAGGGTAGTAAAGGGAGAACTACTGTGATTGTGCTTCAGGCTCGTCTGGTCAAGCACCTCAGTAGAGAAAGCCGAAAACCGACTGTCATGATGCTGCGAGAGCTGGTCAACCACTCGATGACTTATCGGAATCTGTCGCGATTCCCTCCGTATTACACGAAGGACCTTTTTTTGCAGGTCATATATGTAACGCACCATATTGGAATAAGCCGTACACATACTAGGGGCTATATCGTAGTCCCCCCTATAAAACTCCTATGGCTAAGTGAAAGTGTTAACGCCCTATAGTCTGATTGCCTGGTTCGCCGCATCATCACCTCCTTCATGGACCAAGACGTTGGATCAAGAGTGATTAAATGCTTTTCCGAACACCCCCGTACTTCCTACGAGGGGGCTGAAGCCGACGACTGGAAAACTTTCAGATTATATTAAAACAGCCGCACAGGAGGAACATAAGCTTTCGAGCAAGACATAAAAATAGATTAACTATAAAATTATCTTTTACAATTCTCATACACCTCACTCGAATATTATGTCTTTCGAGCATTGACCCTCTATTAAGCGTGCGGCCTCTAAGACGTCTTCAAAATAATGCTCCGGTGCATAACGGTCCTTGCCCTTGGGTGGACTCTTCGCCGCAACTTTGATGGCCTTCATCTTCCCCCAGAATGTCTTGACTCGGGCAAAGGCCATCCGTGCACCCTCAATGCACGCCGGCCGCTTCACAGCGTCGATACGTGGCACCGCATAAACGAGCCGATGCACCAAGCCGAAGTAGCTATTCGGAACAGGCTCAGTCGGCCACAGCCGGATTATAACGTTCTTCATGGCAGCGCCGGATATCCTATGAAGCTCGGCCCATTGAGACATCTGTTCATTCAGCAACAGAGGGCGCTTTGACACACCAAATTGTGACCAGAAAAGCTTCTCCATTGCATACCCCTCTCACGCTTGATAAAATTGCGCCGCATCGGAAGAACTCTTCGGCAAGTCTAAAAACTCGTCCGGAGAACTCCACACTTGGTTAAGCTGAGCATAGTTCAGATCGCTGAACTTAGTCTGTAGCAAAAAGGGCTTACCGGCCGCAATCTCCCCAGGTTGCCGGATCTCCTCACGGGCTGCTCTGGATTCAGACCGCGCTTCTCTCGCCTCTCGAAAGGCCTTGTCAAGTTCAGCCGTTTTGGCTTCATTTTCCTTCTCAAGAAGTTCACAACGGCTAGTAGCTTTTTTTAATTCGAGCGCCATCGTGGATATCTTCTCCTCGTCTTGGCGCCAAGCAGCTTGTTCGGCTTTTAACTCAGCCGATGCCTTCTCGGCAGCCGCATTACTAAACCGGGCCTGCTCCTTGGCCCGGGCCAGCTCCGCCCGAAGAATTTCAATGGCGACAGCACCATCTGCAGTCATGCATATTCCAGTATATAAACTTCAGCGTCATGCTTATATCATAAAAATGTATGTGAAGGGAGTGACCCAAATACATACCTTGCGACTCGTCAAGACGCATATTGATTAACGCAATGTCATCCACTGCCACATCAAGCTTCCGCTACAGCTCGGCAATATCCGTAGTATGGGAAGTAGCCAGGGGGGAAGCAGCCTGTGTTCCAGTTAATCTGATTAGTCCTTGAGTATTTCTTCTTGATCCTCCGTTCACCTCCCATGGGAAGCCAACCCGAGTCTCAGGGGCTACTACCTATACACAGGTGCATCTTTGCAAACAAAATATAGTTGAAAACATCACATTACAAACCTCGAAGCCTCTTAGCAGGCTCATGAAGGCTTCATTCAATCCGCTCTTCGCGGACAGAATCTTCTCAACCACGGTACCCATCAAGTACGATGTTCCCCCGAGACAGATGCTTTTTGCAGCATATCTCTCAAAATATCCGGCGCCGCCGGGTCTCCGGAAGCCGCTGTAGGAGCACGACTATCCTTTGAAGGAACCCGTTCACCCGTCTCCAGAATCATCGTTGGCTGAAAACCGGACAGTCCGAGGCCTTCATTATTGGCCCCCGAATCCCGAACGATTGGAGGTCCACCTTCGGGTACTGCCTCCTTCATCCCCCGCACCACTTGTTGATCAAGAATAACCCTCCGAGATGACACTTCGGAGTCGTCCGCCTTATTGGGCGAGGAGGTCGGGGGAGGCATCTCGCTTTCCATCATCTCTGGGCGGAGATCTCCCGAAGAAGAGGATTGCCCAAAAAAACTCTGTGCCGGACTGTAAAAATACACGGGCACGTTACGTACCTCTTCGGTAACAGGACGGAAGTCGGACGCTATCAAAGTACCCCGGATTCACTTACGGTTTGGTTGAGGGCTTGTCCTCATGACGGAGCTGTTCACTGGCGTCGCCTTCCAATCCCGAGCCGCTCGACGGTGGCATCTTGCCTCTCTTAGGAGACCGCCCCTCCCAACCTTCGGAGGCGGCCCTTTTCCTCCTGAATGGAGAAGGGATGCTGGCTCCTCTTTCGCCTTTGTCTTCGGGCGAAGAAATGTCGGCTTCTCCGGATTTAGTATCTAATTTACCTCCGGAACGAAGGTCACCCCGGGTCTTCTCACTCTCGACCTTGCCCTCCCCTACTGGCGCCTGGTACGGTGCCCGTGCCAGCATCCTTGTTAACACGGGGTCCGCTGAGTCTTCGGGGAGAGGGGCCGGACACCTAATCCGTTCTGCTTTCTTTATCCATCCCTAGAAGAAGATGGTTTGCTCAGTGTCTTACCACAGAATGTCTGATTATGAGGTGTTCGGCGGACGATTACTTACCGGGGTGTCCGGATGGTTACAGTCTAGGCCAGTGTCTTCGATGGTGTCCGACCATTGTTTTCGTCTCCCGAAGAATAATTCCCACATTCCTTCACGCGTAGTGCCGAAGAAGTGCTGAAGAGTCCGTGGCCCTTCTGGTTTAAACTCCCACAGACGGAGAGGCCGTCGCTGGCACGGCAGGGTCCGGCGGACTAGCATTACCTAAATAATGTTGACAATATTGATACCCTTTTCAATGAGGCTTCAGATGCGACTTTGCAGAGTCCGCACCTCGTCAACTGATCCCCAGTCCAACCCCTTATTAATCCACGATGCAAGCTGAATTGGGGGGCTGGATCGAAACGCAGGCGCAGCTGCCCACTTGGAACCACGGGGCTCGGTGATATAGAACCACTCCTGCTGCCATAAGTCGAAAGATTCTTTGAAAGATCCTTTTAGCCAGACAGCGTTGGTAAGCTTGCTCACTGAGGCACCACCGCATTCCGCCTGCTCCCCTTCCATCATTCGCGGCCTCACAGTGAAGGTCTTGAGCCACAAGCCGAAGTGTGGAGGAGTTCGGAGGAAGGCTTCGCATGTGACTATAAACTCCGAGATGAGAAGAACAGAGTTCGAGGCGAAATCGTGAAAAGCTAATCCATAATAGAACATGAGCCCCCGGACGAAGGGATTGAGGGCGAACCCTAATCCTTGGAGGAAGTGGGAAACAAACATGACCCTCTCACCGGATCTGGGGGTAGGGATAACCTGCCCCTCCGCGGGAAGCCGATGGAGGATTTCTGCGGTCAGATATCTTGTCGCCCGAAGCTTTGCGATATCCTCCTCTGTAACAGAAGAAGCCACCCACCGGCCTTGACGGCTGGATCCGGACATGACTGAGGCTTACGGAGGGTGAAACCTAGGTGTTGGAACTCGAGGTAGTAAGAGTCGAGGAAGAAGCAAGCGTGGAGAGGAAAGGCGGGTCTATGCCCCTTTATAAAGGCCAAGAATATCGAACGCCTCCTCCCGGGCCTTAAAATTTGCCTATTCCCAAGGAGTTGTACCCTAAAGACGGTTGGGTTACCCACGTCCGGGTCGATAAAAGAATCCCTTAATAAGGGGACACGATCTCTGCCTGGATAAGACGTGTCAATGACAACCACGTTTCAGAACGTGGAATGGCAGAACAAAACAGTCCGAAATCATGACCGGGCGGGCGTGATGTCACGTTGTAAAAAGTTGTCAGCGGATTGGACCCATGGAATATTATATTCTCTCTGCGGTTGTGTGTGGTGTGTGTTACAGGTCCGGATACAATCATCACGTCCGGAGACTATCTTGGAGTTCGGATAGAAGGGAACCCGCCTTGCAATGCTGAAGACAAATCTGCGTGCCGGACTCCTCGTCATTGAAGCCGGGTTCAGGGGCTACTGAGGGAGTCCTGGACTAAGGGGTCCTCGAGCGTCCGGCCTGTTAGCCATGGGCCGGACTGATGGGCTGTGAAGACATGAAGACCGAAGACTGCACCCGTGTCCGGATGGGACTCTCCTTGGGGTGGAAGGCAAGCTTGGCGACCAAATATGTAGATTCTTTTCCTCTGTAACCGACCTTGTGTAACCCTAGATCCTCCCGGTGTCTATATAAACCGGAGGACTTAGTCCGGAGGGGGAGATACTCATTACCATAGTCATACAGGCTAGACTTCTAGGGTTTAGCCATTACGATCTCGTGGTAGATCAACTCTTGTAATACTCATATTCATCAAGATCAATCAAGCAGGAAGTAGGGTATTACCTCCGTAGAGACGGCCCGAACCTGGGTAAACATCGTGTCCCCTGTCTCCTGTTACCATTGATCTTAGACGCACAGTTCGGGACCCCCTACCCGAGATCCGCCGGTTTTGACACCGACAGATGGTACTAACTCATTTACCTTGTTTCTTCCCCTTGTGCCATTTCAAAATTTATAACAGCGATTTATGCATATCTTTGTTTTCAGTACTTTCCAAAGCAGTTCGCCGATGATTACCTCTCAAACCACATGCATGGTCAAGAGGCGAGGAAGGTATTCATTCAACACCCACGGTACAATATTGAAGTCTTCCTCAAGAGGACGAAGGTTGGGCGGGTAATTATCCATAGCCACTGGCCTAAAGTTGCAAGGACATTCAACATCACTGAAGGCTCAATATTTGCCTTCCACTTCTGCAGTTTCCCAGATGAGATTCTAACGACCCACAAGTATATGGGATCAATTGTAATCCTTTCGATAAGTAAAAGTGTCGAACCCAACGAGGAGCAGAAGGAAATGACAAGTGGTTTTCAGCAAGGTATTCTCTGCAAGCACTGAAATTATAAGTAACGAGTAGTTTGATAGAAAGATAATTTGTAACGAGCAAGTAACGGTAACAAAAGTGCAACAATGTTGCCCAATCCTTTTTAGGCAAAGGACAGGCCAAAACGGTCTCTTATGATAAGCAAAGCATTCTTGAGGGTACACGGGAATTTCATCTAATCACTTTCATCATGTTGGTTTGATTCGTGTTCGCTACTTTGATAATTTGATATGTGGGTGGACCGGTGCTTGGGTGTTGTTCTTACTTGAACAAACCTCCTACTTATGATTAACTCCCTTGCAAGCATCCGCAACTATGAGAAAAGTATTAAGAATAAATCTAACCATAGCATTAAACTTTTGGATCCAAATCAGTCCCTTATGAAGTAGCGCATAAATTAGGGTTTAAGCTTATGTCACTCTCGCAACCCATCATCTAATAACTACTCCACAAGCACTCCCTTAGGCCCTAATAAGGTGAAGTGCCATGTAGTCGACGTTCACATGACACCACTAAGGGAATCATAACATACATACCATCAAAATATCGAACACATATCAAGTTCACATGATTACTTGCAACAAGATTTCTCTCGTGACCTCAAGAACAAAAGTAACTACTCACAAATGATAATCATGCTCAAGATCATAGGGGTATTAAATAGCATAATGGATCTGAACATATAATCTTCCACCAAATAAACCATATAGTAATCAACTACAAGATGTAATCAACACTACTAGTCACCCACAAGCACCAATCTAAGGTTCCAGTACAAAGATTGAACACAAGAGATGAACTAGGGTTTGAGAGGAGATGGTGTTGTTGAAGATGTTGATGGAGGTTGCCCTCCCCAAGACGGGAGAGTTGTTGGTGATGATGATGACGATGATTTCCCCCTCCGGGAGGGAAGTTCCCCCGGCGGAATCGCTCTGCCGGAGGGCAAAAGTGCTCCTGCGCAAGTTCCGCCTCGAGTCGGCGGTGCTTCGTCCCAAAAGTCCTCTCCTTATTTTTTATAGGACAAAATGACTTATATACCAGAAGAGGGGCACCGGAGGTGGGTCGAGGAGGGCACAACCCACCAGGGTGCGCCTGGGCTCCCTGGCGTGCCCAGATGGGTTGTGCCCACCTGGTGGGCCCCCTCTGGTAGTTATTTGCTCCAATAATTCTTATATATTCCAAAAAATCTCCGCGAAGTTTCAGCTCATTTGGAGTTGTGCAGAATAGGTGGCCTGACATAGCATTTTCAGGTCCAGAATTACAGTTGCCGGTATTCTCCCTCTTTGTGTGAACCTTGCATATTATGAGACAAAAGGCATTAGAATTACTCCAAAAAGCATTATTATGCATAAAAACATTATAAATAACAGTAGGTAAACATGATGCAAAATGGACGTATCAACTCCCCCAAGCTTAGACCTCGCTTGTCCTCAAGCGAAAACCGAAATCGAAAAACATGTCCACATGCTTAGAGAGAGAGGTGTCGATAAAAAAAAAATACGGACATAGAAGCATCATGTATATTATTATAATAGCAACAAACTTTAACATAAAACTTTATCATAGAACTTCTATCATATAACTTCTCATGGATAAGTAACAATTCATCACAACATCGAAGTATAAAGCATAAACTCTATTGAAAAGCAACAAACTATGTTCTCAGTCAACTTTGCAACTACAATTCATCATCTTTTTAGGAAGGGTCACGTATTGGAGCCCTTAGGCAAGTCCACATACTCAACCATCATCTAGTCTTCTATGATTGCTGACACTCACCGCATACACATGAGCAAAAAGTTTCAACAGGACACATAAGAAGATAGGGGCTTATAGTTTCGCCTCCCAACGTATTCAACTCAAGGGTGATGTCAACAGTAATAACTCATGCTACCCATATCCAACTGGATATATGTGCCTAGATCTTTCCTCACCACACGATGCTTCCCAAAAGAGAAAATAAAAAGGAATAGAGAGAAATACTTTGACTCTTGCATAAATGGAAATACGTAAAAGTAAAAGATAGGCCCTTCGCAGAGGGAAGCAGAGGTTGTCATGCGCTTATTTGTTTGTATGCTCAATCTCTTAGTGCAAAAGAACGTCACGTTATATTGCCCCTTATGATAGCAACCTTTATTATGCAGTCTGTCGCTTTTATTCTTTGCCATCATAAGTTCATACAACGCTCAATTTTCTCTTACACTAAATGTTCCAACACTTTTAGAAGCAATTTCTATTGCCTTATTGCACCGATGACAACTTACTTGAAGGATCTTACTCAATCCATAGGTAGGTATGGTGGACTCTCAAAATAAGATTTGAGTTAAGGGTTTTGGATGCACAAGTAGTATCTCTACTTAGTGCAGAATTTCTGGCTAGAAAAGATGGGGTGCAAGCACCACATGTTAAAGGATCTATGAAAATATAGCTTCTATGTGAATATGAACAAACATCAATCATTACGTTGCCTTCCTTGTCCAACGTCAACAATTTTGGCATATAATATTTTGATGGGGGCTTACAATCACAAAAGATGTCCAAGATAGTGTATTTGCATGTGAATCTTCTCTTCCCTTATTAATTCTTTCATGAATTGCATCATTGACCAATGCTAGGTTTGTAAATCTCCAATAAAATTTTCTACTTATACTCTTCCTTATGTGATGTCATTACTTACCATAAGATTAGCTTATGATCTTTTTCATTTATTTCCTTTCTTTTTATTGAACATGAAAGTAAAGAAAACAAAAACTCAAACTAAACTTTATTATATATCTTGCACACGATTACAGGGATAGATCACTAAACAAGCACTCGGAAAGAAAGGATCAACTAAACATTTATTCAGCTAAAGCAAAAGATAACTGAGGATCAAACTAAGATAAGTAAAGGCAAAAGATAGTGGTGGTCATACGATACCGGGGCACCTCCCCCAAGCTTGGCACAAGCCAAGGGGAGTGCCCATACCCAATACTCAAGTCTCCTTTGGTGATGAAGAAGGAAGTGGTGGCGATGAAGTAGTAGCAATCTTATCCTTTAGGCTCAAAAGATACTCCAATCTACGGATGACGCTCTGGAGGGCGATGATGTGCTCTTGCAATAGAATATTTTCACGAGTAAGATATTTATTTTGCACACGAACCGTTTCAATGATCTGAAAAGCTTCAATCTCAGTGGGAGTAAGATGATCATAGTAAGGTTAAAGAATATCTTCTTCTTCCTCCTCAGCAGGCAGGGCTTGCTCGACCACCGGCGCTTGATCTCCAGTGGCTTCCTTGCTCTTGTCCCCTTTGAAGGCTTCTTTGGGTTCTTCTCTCTTTGATTGAATCTTCACCAACCAAGCATCCTCTTCTACGTTGTTGGAGGAGGGAGAAGACATGATGCCTGGCTTAACAGATCTGAGAGAAAACAGCAAGAAAGAAGAACAGAAGATTTCTCCGCGATACGGTGGTCAATAGGTTCGGGGGGTATATAAAGATTTTTTATCTTGGGAAACAAGCAAACGGAAAAAACAGAGTCCGGAAGGTACCCGAGGTGGGCACAACCCACCTACGCGCGCCTGGCAAGCCTGGCGCGCCCTGGTGTCTTGTGCCCCTCAGGGGTGCCTTCCTGGTTGTTTCTTATTTTCCTAAATTTTTTTATATTCCAAAACTGACACGAAATATTTTTGCGGATTTTTCGGAGTCCGTTTACTTACGTATCACGTACCTCCTCTTTTTTCATGATTCTGGAGTGCTCCAGAAAGGTTTCCTTTATGTGTTCTTCCGGCTCATAGTTTGGATAATATTGCTTTCAACATTAATGGGCGTACCTGAGATATAATGTTTTATTCTTTGCCCATTGACAACCTTTGGGTTAGTACCTTCGGCATTATTTATTTTGATGGCTCCAGATCGATAAACCTCCTCGATAACATAGGGTCCTTCCCATTTGGAGAGGATTTTCCTGCAAAGAATCTGAAACGAGAGTTGTACAAAAGAACATATTCTCCAACTTTGAACTCGCGCTTTTGGATTCTTTTGTCATGCCATCTTTTAACTTTTTCTTTAAATAACTTGGTGTTTTCATAAACTTGGGTTATCCATTCATCTAGTGAGCTGATATCAAATAACCTCTTTTCACCGGCAAGTTTGAAATCATAGTTGAGTTCTTTAATTGCCCAATATGCTTTATGTTCTAACTCAAGAGGCAAATGACAAGCTTCTCCATAAACCATTTTATAAGGAGACATACCTATAGGATTTTTATATGATGTCCTGTAAGCCCAAAGTGCATCATCTAATTTCTTAGACCAATTCTTTCGGGACCTATTGACGGTTTTTTGTAAAATTAATTTTATTTCTCTATTGCTAAGTTCAACTTGACCACTAGACTGAGGATGATAGGGGGATGCAATTCTATGGTTAACATCATACTTAGCAAGCATATTATGGAAAGCACCATGAATAAAGTGTGAACCACCATCAGTCATTAAATATCTAGGGACTCCAAACCTTGGGAAAATAACTTCCTTAAGAATTTTAATAGAGGTGTTGTGATCAGCACTACTAGTTGGAATAGCTTCTACCCACTTAGTAACATAATCGACAACAACCAAAATATGTGTATACCCATTAGAGTAAGGAAAAGGTCCCATGTAATCAAAACCCCAAACATCAAATGGTTCAATAGCAAGTGAATAATTCATAGACATTTCTTGGCACTTACCAATATTACCAATTCTTTGACATTCATCACAAGATAAAACAAACTTACGTGCATCCTTGAAGAGAGTAGGCCAATAAAATCCAGATTGCAATACCTTGTGAGCAGTTCTGTCTCCCGCATGATGCCCTCCATAAGCTTCAGAGTGACATTTCCATAGGATTTGTCCCTGTTCATGCTTAGGTACACAACGTCTAATAATAACATCTACTCCTTCCTTATAAAGATGTGGGTCATCCCAAAAGTAATGTCTTAAATCATAGAAGAAATTTTTTTATTTTGTTGGTATGTGAAGCTAGGTGGTATATATTTAGCAACAATGTAATTAGCGTAGTCAGCATACCAAGGAGTGTTATTAGAAACATTTATTGCAGCTAATTTTCATCAGGAAAACTATCATTAATAGGTTGTGCGTCATCAAGAATATTTTCTAACCTAGACAAGTTGTCAGCCACGGGGTTCTCAGCTCCCTTTCTATCAGTGATATGTAAGTAAAATTCTTGTAGCAAAAGAACCCACCTAATGAGTCGAGGTTTAGCATCTTTCTTTTCCATAAGATATTTTATAGCAGCATGATCAGTGTGAACAATTACTTTAGAATCAACAATGTAAGGTCTAAATTTATCACAAGCAAACACCACTGCTAAAAATTATTTTTCAGTACTAGCATAATTTCTTTGGGCACTGTCTAGAGTTTTACTAGCATAATGAATAACATTTAATTTATTATCAACCCTTTGTCCTAGAACAACACCAACAGCATAATCACTAGCATCACACATAATTTAAAAAGGCAAGTTCCAATCACGTGGTTGAACAACAGGTACAGAAATTAAGGCTTTCTTAAGTGTTTCAAAGGCTTCTACACAATCATCATCAAAAACAAATGGAACATCCTTTTGTAAAAGATTTGTAAGAGGCCTAGAAATTTTAGAGAAGTCTTTAATAAATCTCCTATAGAAACCAGCATGACCAAGGAAACTATGAATACCTTTGATATCTTTAGGACATGGCATTTTCTCAATTGCATCAACTTTAGCTTCATCCACTTCAATACCTCGTTCAGAAATTTTATGTCCCAAGACAATACCTTTGTTAACCATAAAGTGTCACCTCTCCCAATTCAAGGCAAGATTAGTTTGCTCGCATCTCTACAAAACTCGATCAAGGTTGCTTAAGCAATCATCAAAAGAAGTTCTGTAGATGTAAAAATCATCCATGAAAACCTCAACAATCTTTTCACAAAAATCAGAGAATATAGCAGTCATACATCTTTGAAAGGTAGCAGGTGCATTACATAAACCAAAAGGCATACGTCTATAAGCATAAGTTCCAAAAGGGCAAGTAAAGGTGGTTTTCTCTTGATCAAGTTGTGAAACATGTATTTGAGAAAAAACAGAATATCCATCAAGGAAACAAAAGTGTGTGTCTTAGATAGTCTTTCTATCATTTGATCAATAAAAGGCAGAGGGTAATGATCTTTTCTAGTTGCTTTATTTAATTTTCTAAAATCAATTACCATTCTATAACCAGTGACAATTCTTTGCGGAATAAGTTCATTCTTATCATTAGGAACAACGGTAATACCTCCCTTCTTAGGCACACAATGAACGGGACGTACCATCTACTATCAACTATAGGATAGATTATACCTGCTTCCAAAAGCTTCAGTATTTCAGTTCTTACCACTTCTTACATCTTAGGATTTAAATGTCGTTGGTGATCAACAACGGGTTTAGCATCAGCTTCCATATTAATCTTGTGCTGGCATAGAGTGGGACTAATGCCCTTAAGATCATCAAGAGTATATCCAATAGCAGCTCGGTGCTTCTTCAGAATTTTCAATAATATTTCTTCTTCATGTTCTGAAAGGTTAGCACTAATAATAATACGATATATCTTTTTCTCGTCAAGATAAGCATATTTCAAAGTGTCTGGTAATTGTTTTAATTCAAACACATGATCACCTTTAGGTGGAGGAGGACCTCCCAGAGTTTCAATAGGCAAATTGTGTTTAAGCAGAGGTCGTTGTTCAAAGAAAATTTTATCTATCTCATTTCTTTCATGCATATGCATATCATTTTCATGGTCTAGCAAATACTGTTCTAGTGGATCAGTTGGAGGCACGACAATAGAATCAAGACCAATTATTTCATCCTTACTAGGAAATTCTTTCTTATGATGCTTTCTACTAAACTTAGAAAATTAAACTCATGGGACTCATCACCAAAACTAACACCGACGGTTTGTTTCTCATAATCTATTTTAGCATTAATGGTGTTCAAGAAAGGTCTACCAAAGATAATGGGACAAAAGTCATCTTGTGGGGAACCAAGAACAAGAAAATCAGTAGGATGTTTTATTTTCCCACACAAGACTTCAACATCTCTAACAATCGCAAGTGGTGTGATGGTGTCTCTATTAGCAAGTTTAATAGTAACATCTATATCTTCTATTTCAGCGGGTGCTATATCATTCATAATTTCTTGATATAAGGTAAAAGGAATAGCAATCACACTAGCACCCAAATCACATAAACCATGATAACAGTGATCTCCTATTTTGACTGAGACAACATGCATGCCAACAACAGGTCTATGTTTATCTTTCTCCTCTGGCTTGGCAATTCTAGCAACTTCATCGCAGAAGTAAATAACATGCCCATCAATAGTTTCTTCCAAGAGATCTTTAACCAAAGCAACTATAGGTTCTACCTTGATTTGTTCAGCAGGTTTAGGTGCTCTTATATAACTTTTATTGACCAAAGTTGAAACTTTAGCATGTTCCTTTATCCTAACAGAGAAAGGTGGTTTTTCAATATAAGCAGTAGGAACAACTGGATCAACATTATAAATAATAGTTTCATCTTTAGCTTTTACCGGTTCTTTAGTTTCTTCTTTAATAGGTGGGTGATATTTAAACCACTTCTCCTTAGGGAGATCAACATGAGTAGCAAATGATTCACAAAAGGAGGCTACTATCTCAGAGTCAAGTCCATATTTAGTGCTAAACTTTTGAAAAGCATCGGTATTCATGAAAGATTTAACACAATCATACTTAAGCTTAATACCCGACTCTTTACCTTCGTCGAGTTCCCAATCTTCAGAGTTGCATTTAATTCTTTCTAAAAGATCCCACTTGAATTCAACAGTCTTCTTCATAAAGGAACCAGTACAAGAAGTATCAAGCATGGATTGATCATCACGAGAAAGCCGAGCATAAAAATTCTGAATGATAATTTCTCTTCAGAGCTCATGATTGGGGCATGAATATAACATTAACTTAAGCCTTCCCCAAGCTAGAGCGATACTTTCTCCTTCACGAGGCCAAAAATTATATATATAATTCCAATCACGATGAACTAGATGCATAGGATAATTTTTTTGGTGAAATTCCAATTTCAATCGATTCCAATTCCAAGATCCAATATCATCGCATAGCCTATACCATGCCAATGCTTTTCCCTTCAAAGATAAAGGCAAAACCTTCTTCTTAGCTTCATCTCCGGTTAAACCTGCAAACTTAAATAATCTACAAATTTCATCCACATATATCAAGTGCATATCAGGATGTTCGGTTCCATCTCCTACAAAAGGATTAGCTAGCTGTTGTTCTATCATACCCAAAGGAATTTCATAACCAATATTTTCAGTAGGTGTAGTAGGTTGAGGGGTAACTAATTGTGGTTCCGGTCGAGGTGAAGATACCCCGAACAAACCCCTCAAAGGATTGTTCTCCATAGTAACAAGTGACAATAAATTTCAGCATGTAGTAATAATTTTTCCTTACCAATTTCCACTTACCAAGAGTGCTTCACTCCCCGTAAACGGCGCCAGAAGAGCCTTGATGACCCACAAGTATATGGGATCAATCGTAGTCCTTTCGATAAGTAAGAGTGTCGAACCCAACGAGGAGCAGAAGGAAATGACAAGTGGTTTTCAGCAAGGTATTCTCTGCAAAGCACTGAAAATTATAAGTAACGAGTAGTTTTATAGCAAGATAATTTGTAACGAGCAAGTAACGGCAACGGTAAAAAAAGTGCAGCAAGGTAGCTCAATCCTTTTGAGGCAAAGGACAGGCCAAAATGTTCTATTATGATAAGCAAAGCATTCTTGAGGGTACACGGGAATTTCATCTAATCACTTTCATCATGTTGGTTTGATTCATGTTCGTTACTTTGATAACTTGATATGTGGGTGGACCGGTGCTTAGGTGTTGTTCTTACTTGAACAAAACTCCTACTTATGATTAACCCCCTCGGAAGCATCCGCGACTATGAGAAAAGTATTAAGAATAAATCTAACCATAGCATTAAACTTTTGGATCCAAATCAGTCCCTTACGAAGTAGCGCATAAACTAGGGTTTAAGCTTCTGTCATGCTCGCAAATCATCATCTAATAACTACTCCACAATGCATTCCCTTAGGCCCTATCAGGTGAAGTGCCATGTAGTCGACGTTCACATGACACCACTAAGGGAATCACAACATGCATAACATCAAAATATCGAACACATATCAAGTTCACATGATTACTTGCAACAAGATTTCTCTCGTGACCTCAAGAACAAAAGTAACTACTCACAAATGATAATCATGCTCAAGATCAGAGGGTTATTAAATAGCATAATGGATCTGAATATATAATCTTCCACCAAATAAACCATATAGTAATCAACTACAAGATGTAATCAACACTACTAGTCACCCACAAGCACCAATCTAAAGTTCCGCTACAAAGATTGAACAGAAGAAATGAACTAGGGTTTGAGAGGAGATGGTGTTGTTGAAGATGTTGATGGAGGTTTCCCTCCCCAAGATGGGAGATTTGTTGGTGATGATGATGACGATGATTTCCCCCTCGGGGACTGGAGTTCCCCCGGTGAATCGCTCCGCTGGAGGGCAAAGTGCTCCTGCCCAAGTTTCGCCACAAGACGGCGGCGCTTCGCCCCGAAAGTCCTCTCCTTCTTATTTTTCTAGGTCAAAGTGACTTATATACCATAAGAGAGGCACCGGAGGTGGTCCGAGGAGGGCACAACCCACCAGGGCGCGCATGGGCTCCCTGGCACGCCCAGGTGGGTTGTGCCCACCTGGTGGGCCCCCTCTGTTAGTTATTTGCTCCAATAATTCTTATATATTCCATAAAAAATCTCCGTGAAGTTTCGACTCATTTGGAGTTGTGCAGAATAGGTGGCCTAACGTAGTTTTTTCAGGTCCAGAATTCGAAGTGCCGGTATTCTCCCTCTTTGTGTGAACCTTACATATTATGAGAGAAAAGGCATGAGAATTACCCCAAAAAGCATTATTATGCATAAAAACATTATAAATAATAGTAGGTAAACATGATGCAAAATGGACGTATCAGATTCATCTGTCTATTTATCGTGTATGATGCTACTTTCCAAAGGTTTTCGATGTTGCATGTGAAACTTGGTGCTACTGCGTAATGGCGTACCTAGCTATATCCCTATATGGTGTAACTGAGTGCTGAAGCTATCTGATGTAATTCAATTATAAAATTATGGTTGCCGTTATATGGATATGAAATATATGGTGTGTTTTATAAGAAATGTTAATTTCATTACTACATGGATTATCAATAATAGGGCAATTACCGTGCTTATTGGGGTCTTCTATTGCAGACGGTTTATCTAACAACACCATGGGCGATGAACTCATACAACCCACACGGTTTCTAGAAAGAAGGCGTGTTGGATCAATTAACAATCACACGCGGCTTCCGCCAGGGAACTGTTTGTGTTAGGCCACCTTGCACAAACGTTTCCACATAAAAAATTGTGTGTGATATACATACGAACAGAAACATTTTTCTGGGATTCACCGTGTGGGATGTACATACGAACGGAAACGATTGGGCATGTATAATTGTCTCCGATGCCTCGCCCGATCGCACACGAGCTCATTTTGCCCCGCGTGTGCGACCGGAGGGCCTATCCCCGACGGTTTCTGGGTCGTGTGGGAAGGACTCTACTATCGCACACACTCACTAGGCGACGGTTTAAAACTCCATCGTGGAAAGGGGGTAAAAGCCGTTTGTATAGCACGTCTCTGCACCTGTGTACTCACACATCATCAGAAGGGTAGCAAGGTTGATGTAGAGCCCCTCTGTGATCGAATCCCCCTCCGGCAGAGTGCCGGAAAAGGCCTCCATATAGGATCTCGTGTTTCCGGAACTTTCAGCAGTGGAAATAGTATTTCGTGGACTCCTTTGTTGGTTTCCCGATTTTAGAGAATTTATATAGGCGGAGTTAGGTCAAACGGAGCCACATGGGCCCACAAGCCACCAGGGCGCACCCTTGTGCCTTGTGGGCCACTGCTCCATCTTCTCGTACCCTCTCGAAGCTTCCAGGGTCTTATGTATAGAAGAAATCACCAAAAAGTGTCGTGGCATTTGGACTTCGTTTGGTACTGATATTCTAAAAAAACAAAAACAAGCAAAAAAACAATAACTGGCATCGGGCACTAAGTTAATAGGTTAGTCCCAAAAAATGATATATATAATTGCTTGTAAATGTATATAAAACATCCAGGATTGATACTATAATAGCATGGAACAATCAAAAATTATAGATACGTTGGAGACGTATCAAGCATCCCCAAGCTTAATTCATGCTCGTCCTCGAGTAGGTAAATGATAAAACAGATTTTTTGATGTGGAATGCTACCTATCATACTCATCACATAATATTTTCTTTTGTAGCATGGACATTTGGACTTGAATGATTCAAAGCAATAGTCTATAATTTGACATGAAGACATCAATACTCAAGCATACCAACAAGCAACCATGTCTTTCAAAATATCAACGCTAAAGAAAGTTATCCCTAGCCCATTATGCTCAATCATTAATCCATTCAGGAAAAATACTCAAATATTAGCTACATCCAATGCACAAGTATGACAATAGTGTTCCCTAGTTGGTGCTTTGTAAGAGAAGATGGAGACTCAAAATAAAAATAAAAATTGCATAAAAGTAAATAGATAGGCCCTTTGCAGCGGGAAGCAGAGATTTGCAGAGGTGCCAGAGCTCAAGGCTTAAATTAGAGATAGAATTATTTTGAGAGTCATGCTTTTCCTATCAACGAAAACGACCGTGAATTCCCAATATCTTCCATGCTAGACACATTATATGCGGTTCCCAAACAGAAAATAATGTTTATTTCCTTTTCACCATTCTTTCACAATCCATGGCTAGCCGTATCCACAGGTGCCTTCCATACCAACACTTTCCAAGGAATTTATTATTATTATATTAAAAAATCCATTTCGGAACTGGGCATCCCTATTACCTGCCACACTCTCGTGCAACGACAAATGAATAAACACTCATCACGAGAATAACCCACCTAGCATGGAAAATATTGGCCACGCCCTGCCGCTTCATGAGCGGTACGGACACACAAAACGGAAAATTATTTTGAAAAATTAGAGTTAGCACATGCAAATTTACTTAGAACAGCATGGAAATACCTCAATAGGTAGGTATGGTAGACTCATTTGGCACAACTTTTGTTTTAAGGAATTGGATGCACAAGCAGCATTCCCGCTTAGTACAAATGAAGGCTAGCAAATAGATTGAGAAGCGACCAACAAAAACAATGAAAACGGTCATAAACACGCATTGAACATAACTAACACTGAATAATGCACCATAAGTAGGATATAACTTCATTGCATAACTATTGACTTTATGTTCTTGCATAGGGAATCACAAACCTTAACACCAATATTCTTACT